>NW_026555249.1:0-5000000 GCF_021234165.1 Pteronotus mesoamericanus
GATTCGACTCTCACACATCCCAACGGGTGAGAATTGCGGTGGAGGCTCGAGAGGGGGGGCTGGGTGCGCACGGGCACTGGCACCAGAGGGACATTGAAACGGCCAGTTAGCGTCCCCCCGGGAAGAACGGGGTCTGAATCATAAACAGGAACCCCTAAACTACAGCCGCTAAAGCCGAGAAAATACAGACAAAACACAACCCCAAAAAGCTTAGGGGCACTCTCTGCCAGAGACAAGTGGCTGGGGATGCAAAAAAGACATTTAAAGGGCAAACGCAAAAGTTGCAGCGGCAGCCACCCTCCTTGATCGCTGGGTACAGGCGGCAGCAGGGTGGGCTGGTGCCTGGGAAAAGACTGGTGAGGAAAACTTTGTGAAGAGAACTGACTCTGCGGCCGGTGGAGCCCGGGTGATAACGCACTTCCCACTCTGCAGCTACCATCTCGCTCAGGCATAAGGGAATCAATTAACCTGCCTTTTGTGCGCTCCGCACACAGCTTGTGCGCCTGTGACCTGCGGGGCTGAGTGCAGACTGTCTGGGAGAGCCTTGAGGAGAGACTGGAGACAGTGGCGTTGGGGAAAGAACGGGAGGAGGAACCGGGGAGTCCCGACTCCCTCCCCGTTCGGTAGTCTCCATTGTGGGCTGGAAAGGCGCGACCCCAAAGAGGCAGAAGCGGGGCGCGCATGAACCAGACTGCCTGCGATTGAAACGCAGTCCGCACAGGGGTTGGATCCTCGGCCGAAGGGGTCACAGAACTGCCCAGAGGCCCCTGAGGGGAGACTAGAAATGGAGGCGTTGGGGAAAGAATGAGAGGAGGAACCGGGGAGTCCCGACTCCTTCTCCTTGCCGAAGTCTCCATTGCGCGGGAAGAGGCCACACCCCCAAAGAGCCAAAAGCCGAAAAGCAAACATAGACACCCCCAAAACACCCAGAGCAGGCGCGCACACTTGCGCCGAGTGACTGGCGAGGGTTGGCGAGCGTGTGTGTGACCCACCCGGGCTGGCGAACGATTGCACCTGCCGGCAAGGCCTCACACAGACTGGCGCCCATACGGCCTGCGAGGGATTGCACAGAGGGGCAAGGGCAGGCATAAATTGACCTACCTGCCGCGATTGCGGAGCAGCCCACAAAATAAGTAGAGCTGCCCAGAGTCCCTGGAGGAGAGACCAGAAACAGGATTAACCGGAGGGCTGATTTCCCTCCCATTTCCGTAGTCCCCATTTGGCGAGGGCAAGCAACGCACCCAAAGAGCCAAAAGCGGGGAAAACACACAATAGAAGACTCTAAACTGACCAGTGCCGCGAAGCTCGCGTGCCAGGGAGGTCAGATGAGCACGGGAGGTCGCGAATAAGCCCTCTGGTCTGGGGCAAACACATGCGAACCGAGGCAGGTGGGCGACCCTGCCGCGCTGGGAACGCGCTCAAGGAGCTCTCGTGAGAGCGCAGAGAGATCCCAAAAAATAGCCCAGCCCTGACCGAAGGGGTCACAGAGCTGTTTGAAGCAGGAGTCAGACACAGGCATTAGACTCCTGAAAGGCTCAAACAAACAACCCAAGGCCCTATAGGGTCAACAACTGACATCATCAGAGGCAAGCCCAGAAAGAAAAGTAAAGGACAAAAATACTTAACAGACTCTCACAAAAATGGGAAGAAAAAGAAGTTCTCCCCAAATGAGTGGAAAAGGGGACTCCCCACAGAGAGAGCTCAATGAAATAGAGGCAAGGGAACTATCAGATATGGAATTTAAAACAATGGTTCTAAGGAAGCTCAATGAGCTCAGCCAGCTCAAAGAGAACTATGAGAAACTGCAGAGAAACTATCAGGATCTTACAGCAAACTATATCAGCCTGGAAAAGGACATAGAAACTATCAAGAAGACACAAGAGGATATGAAGAATACCATTTCTGAACACAGTAGAAGGAATCCAAAGCAGGCTGGATGAAGCTGAGGATCGAATCAGTGAGATGGAGGATAAGGTAGAAAAAAGCTCCCAGAAAGAGCAAGAAATGGAAAAACGGCTCAAAAAGAATGAAGAAGCATTTAGGGAAATGCAGGACAACCTGAAACGCAATAATATCCGTATAATAGGGATACCAGAAGGAGAAGAAGAGGAGCAAGGAATAGAGAACCTCCTCGAAAAAGTAATGATGGAAAATTTCCCTAATTTGAGGAGAGAAAGGCTCTCATGGATCCAGGAGGCACAGAGGACCCCACTCAAGAAGGACCCAAGGAGGTCCACTCCAAGACACATCATCATTAAAATGGCAAATGTCAAAGACAAAGAGAGAATCCTCAAGGCAGCAAGGGAGAAGGAGAAAGTAACATACAAGGGGGCCCCGATACGCCTAGGAGCTGACTTCTCAACAGAAACACTCCAAGCCAGAAGGGAATGGCAACAAATATTCCAAGCCATGAAAAGCAAGGGCCTACAGCCAAGGCTGCTCTACCCAGCTAGGCTCTCCATTAAAATAGAAGGAGAAATATGGAGTTTCCCAGACAAAAGAAAGCTAAAAGAATACATCTCTACCAAACCAGCACTCCAAGATATGCTAAGGGGACTGGTTTAAGCAGATGAAGGAAAAGAATGAGACAGAGAGGAACACAAGTACAAAGAGAAAAGATGAGTAAGTTTCTATCAGTAATATCTCTCAATGTGAATGGATTAAATGCCCCAATCAAAAGACACAGGGTAGCTGAGTGGATAAGAAAACATGACCCACACATATGCTGCCTACAAGAGACCCACCTCAGAGCAAAAGACCTACACAGATTGAAAGTAAAGGGATGGAAAATAATATTCCAAGCAAATGGACATGAGAAAAAGGCTGGCGTTGCCATACTTGTATCAGACAAAGTCGATTTCAAAGCAAAGGCCATAAAGAGAGACCCAGAGGGGCACTTTATCATACTTAAAGGAAGAATCTATCAAGAAGACATCAACATTGTAAACTTATATGCTCCCAATATAGGAGCCCCCAAGTTTATAAGGAAATTGTTGGATGACTTCAAAAAAGATATAGATAGCAACACACTGATAGTAGGGGATTTCAACACCCCACTGTCCAAAATGGACAGATCTTCCAAACAAAACATTAATAAACATATCGTGGCGCTGAATGAAACACTGAATCAAAGAGACTTAACTGACATATATAGAATCTTACATCCCAAAGAAGAAAAATACACATTCTTTTCAAACGCTCACGGCAGTTTTTCAAAGATAGACCACATGATAGGACACAAAGCAAACCTCAGTAAATTCAGGAAAATTGAAATAATACCAAACTTTTTCTCAGACCACAAGGCCTTGAAACTCGAAATCAAACTCAAAGAGAAACTTCAAAAACTAGGAAACTCATGGAGACTGAACAGTACACTTTTAAACAATGAATGGGTCAATAATGAGATAAGAGAAGAAATCAAAAAATTTCTGGAAACAAATGAAAATGAACAGACAACTGTCCAAAACCTATGGGACACAGCAAAGGCGGTCCTGAGAGGGAAGTTCATAGCAATACAGGCTTACCTTAAAAAGATAGAAACATTTCAAATAAAAGACCTAACACTACAACTTGAAGAACTGGAGAAACAACAACAAATAAATCCCAGAGCAAGTAGAAGGAAGGAAATAGTCAAGATTAGAGCAGAACTGAATGACATAGAGACAAAAAGAACAATTCAGAGGATCAACCAATCCAGAAGCTGGTTCTTTGAAAAGATTCATAAAGTGGACAAACCTTTGAGCAGACTCATCAAGAATAAAAGGGAGAGGACCCAAATTAATAATATCAGAAATGAAAGAGGAGAAATAACAACTGATACCACAGAAATACAAATGATCATCAGAAACTATTATGAACAATTATATGCCAAGAAATTTGAAAATCTGGATGAAATGGACAAATTTTTAGAAAAGTATAATCTTCCAACACTGAAGGAGGAAGAAACAGAAAGCTTGAACAGACCGATAACAGTTGGGGAAATTGAAGCAGTAATCAAGAAACTCCCAGCACACAAAAGTCCAGGGCCAGACGGTTTCCCAGGAGAATTTTACAAAACATTTAAGGAAGAGCTAACCCCTGTCCTTCTCAGACTATTCCAAAAATCCAAGAGGAGGGAAGACTGCCAGACTCCTTCTATGAGGCCAGCATCACCCTGATCCCCAAACCAGATAAAGACCCTACAAAGAAAGAAAACTACAGGCCAATTTCGCTGATGAACATAGATGCTAAAATCCTCAACAAAATATTGGCAAACCGCATCCAGCAATACATTCAAAAGATTATCCATCACGATCAAGTGGGATTCATCCTAGGGATGCAGGGATGGTTCAATATACGCAAATCAGTAAACGTGATACACCACATAAATCAAAGAAAAGACAAAAACCACATGATCATCTCGATAGATGCAGAAAAAGCATTTGACAAGGTACAGCACCCATTTATGATCAAAACACTCAGCAAAATGGGAATCAATGGGGCATTCCTCAACGTAATAAAGGCCATATATGAAAAACCTACAGCCAATATCTTACTCAACGGGCAAAAACTGAAAGCTTTCCCACTAAGATCGGGAACACGACAAGGATGTCCGCTCTCACCGCTTCTTTTCAACATCGTATTGGAAGTCCTAGCCACAGCGGTCAGACAAGAGAAAGAGATAAAAGGCATCCAAATAGGAAAGGAGGAAGTAAAACTATCATTGTTTGCAGATGACATGATAGTGTACATAGAGAACCCTGTAGACTCTACCAAAAAACTCCTCAACCTAATAAGTGAATTTGGCAAAACAGCAGGATACAAAGTCAACATTCAGAAATCAAAGGCGTTTTTGTACACCAGCAATGCAATAGAAGAAGAAGAAATCAGGAAAAATATACCATTCGATATAGCACGAAAAAAGATAAAGTACCTAGGGATAAATTTAACCAAAGACACAAAAGACCTGTATGCAGAAAACTATACAACATTGAAAAAAAGAAATTAAGGAAGACACAAATAAATGGAAGCATATACCGTGCACATGGATTGGAAGAATTAATATCCTTAAAATGTCCATACTACCAAAAGCAATTTATAGATTCAACGCAATCCCTATTAAGATACCAATGACGTATTTCACAGAAATAGAACAGACATTTCAAAAATTTATATGGAACCATAAACGACCTCGAATAGCTGCAGCAATTTTGAGAAAGAAACACAAAGTAGGAGGGATCACAATACCGGACATCAAACTCTACTACAAAGCCACTATACTCAAAACAATCTGGTACTGGCACAAGAACAGACCCATAGACCAGTGGAACAGAATAGAAAGCCCAGAAATAAGCCCAGGTCTCTATGGACATCTAATATTTGACAAAGGGGGCAGAAGCATAAAATGGAGCAATAGCAGCCTCTTCAACAAATGGTGTTGGGAGAGCTGGATGGCTACATGCAAAAAATTGAAATTGGATCATCAGCTGACACCATACACAAAAATAAACTCAAGATGGATAAAAGACTTAAATATAAGTCGCAACACCATCAAAGTCCTCGAGGAGAACATTGGCAGGAAACTCTCAGATATCCCACGCAGCAATTTTTTCACTGATATGTCTCCTAAAGCAAGGGACATAAAGGAAAGAATAAACAAGTGGGACCTCATCAAAATAAGAAGCTTCTGCACGGCTAAAGAAAACATCAGCAAAATGAAAAGGGAGCCAACCATTTGGGAAAATATATTTGCTAATGATACATCAGATAGAGGTTTGATCTCCAAGATATACAAAGAACTCACTCGACTTGACTCCAAGAAGACAAACGATCCAATCAAAAAATGGGCAAAGGACCTGGGCAGATGCTTTTCTAAGGAGGAGATACAGAGGGCCCAGAGGCATTTGAAAGGATGCTCTGCATCACTAGCCATTAGAGAAATGCAGATCAAAACCACCATGAGGTACCACCTCACACCGGTCAGAATGGCCATCATAAACAGATCCACAAACAACAGGTGCTGGCGAGGCTGTGGAGAAAAGGGAACTCTAGTCCACTGTTGGTGGGAATGCAGACTGGTCCAGCCACTATGGAAAGCAGTGTGGAATTTCCTCAGAAAGCTGAAAATGGAACTGCCTTTTGATCCAGCGATTCCCCTGCTGGGACTATACCCTGAGAACACCAAAACGCCAATACAAAAGAACCTATGCACCCCAATGTTCATAGCAGCACAATTTACAATAGCCAAGTGTTGGAAGCAACCTAAATGCCCATCAGTAGATGACTGGATCAAAAAATTATGGTACATATACACAATGGAATACTACGCAGCAGAAAGAAAAAAAGAAGTACTAAACTTCGCAACAGCATGGATGGAACTGGAGAGCATCATGCTAAGCGAAATAAGCCAGGGGGCGAAAGACAAATACCATATGATCTCACCTATAAGCGGAACCTAACCAACAATGCAAAGAAGCAAGGCAAATATGACCAGCAACACTGAAAGGAAAAGAAATCAACAGAGACAAGAGGGAAGGGGGGGGCAGGGAAAGGGAAGGGAAGGGGAAAGTCAAGGAACATATAGCAAGGACTCATGGACAAAACCAAAGGGGAAGAGCTGAGGGAGGGAAGGTGGGAGGGGGCAAGGGAAAGAGGGGGGGGAAGGCAGAGACAAATGTATTTAAAAAGTAAATAAATTAATTAAAAAAAAAACTATGTTATATACACAATTATTGTGTTAAAACAGTCTCAGTCCTAACAGTCCTAAATTTATCCATGTAATATCTTGTTGGCCAGAAAGTCCATTTAGTTTGTTTTCTGTAACATAGTAGACACATTTTACATTTTTACAAATAACTTTATTGATATGGCTATTGTGAGTATGTCAGCTGTCTCCTGATACTGGCTCCCACTGGATAGAGGCCGGGGGTGCTGCTAAACATCTCCATTACATTACAACCCCACAGCAAAGAATTATTTGGCCAAAATGTCAATAGTACCGAGAAACTTTGTAAACCACTTTTGACACATTCAGTCAGTCACATCACCTTCTCCATACACTGCACAAATATTTTATTTTATTTTTTTGCATTTTTACCTTTCTTGAAATAATACACCCAAAATGTTGCATATCTTCTTCCATCTTCAATATTAAAATGGCTGCACAAAAATTTACCTTTTACTTAAAATATTTTTTTTTTTTTTTTACCACACACCCCAACCAAAACCACCGAGCCACTTCCCTCCCCTTTTTTTTAATAAAACCCTATATAAAAAAAAAAAAAAACCCCCCCTCCATTTCTTCCTCCACACCCACCCCTCAACACAAAAACCCCCCCCCGAATAGTTCCTTCCAAACAACATCACAAACCTAAATTTTGATGTTTTTTTAAATGCACGTTGATATGACAGCTGTCACCATACAATCTAACAAAACTGTTTCAAATGAAGTTAAAGACAACTAAGCCCTACTAGAGCCATCGAACTAAACAAACTTTTTGACCAGCCCAGTAGCACAAAATTGTCTTCTTACCTTGTATGTATTCTATATTCTGTAAGCCAAGAATAGTTTTAACATTTTAAACCATTTTTGAGGGGAAAGGAATATATGACAGATACTTACTATATGTCACATGAAAATCCCACAATATTTAATACCTGGCGTTTTACAGAAAAAGTTTTCTTCTGTAAACTGTAGTAGAGAGCGTATGCGAGGCTTTTAATATACTCGTGAGAGTATTGTAACTTCATTATTTAATCTCTCCATCTCATTTGTTTTAGATTTCAACTTATCTAAATTAAAATCCAAAACAAATTTCCCTGTGGTTGAATAACAAGACAATCTCAAGAGCAGCTGTCTATGAAAAGACAGACAAATATTTTGCTCCCACAGGTTCACAGACAGACTGATACACGTGGTCAATGAATGGACCAAGGTTTGTGGTTGGATATCAAAAAACAGCACGTGCACCCTGAAACTTAGAAGGCAACTCAAAAAAACAAAAAAAATGAAAAAACCCCTTATGACTACCTGCAGCTTTAGATTTGATAAGGGTTCATAACTAGGTAGGGTAGAGGAAATATGTAGCAGCTTACTGCAAAATGTTGAACTGCCATCTTATTCAATGCTTAAGAATTAAACATGAAATATCTTGATAATCTGTGACAAAATGACAGTACAACCATTCACTATAAGACCGTCTTCTGAGCTGGTCATCCTAGATAGAAGAATCCACTGGACAGTGAGACTTACTAAAAAATCCAAGAGAGAAATATAAAGAAATCCAGTCAAATTTCCAGTAAAGATGAAAGAGAATGGGCTTTCTGAACACAATTGAAAACAATGCATGCTAAAAGGGAGTTCTAAAAATAAATAACAGCAGAATGAAAATATTAATTCTTGGTAAAGAGAAAAGCATTATAGCAGTCTAAATGGTTTTTAAATGTCTGCAGGAAATATTTAAACTTGTGGAAGATGCACTGTAAGTATTGAAAAAGTTAAAATTATGAACAAAAGGAAATAAATGAGTATAGAATTTTTTAAATAATAAAGACAAAAAATCCTAATTAAATGATTTAAAATAAGTAAAATTATAGAGAAATAAACTCAATGTTTGGTATAAATTTGAGAATAGTAGACAAGTAAATTAGTTATTGAAAGAGGTTTTTGACAAATTCTATCATGATGTTGTCCAAAGCAACAGAAATAAATGTATAAAAACACTAACAGCCATTGAGAAAATGGCAAAGTTACACTATAGATTTTTGGAAAGAATCTATGACAAGATGAAATATTTAAGAAGAAATACTTAATAAAATAATGAATAAAATTATTCCAGAACTGAATGAATAATTGACACATCCCAATTGAAAAGGATATCAAGTACTAGGTAGCATGAATAAATAAATGATCGAATGAATAAGAAATAAAAAATCTGTCATAACTCATTAGACAAGGAGAACCATGCTAAGTGCTATTAATTAAGAGATTTATCACAGGTATTAGAATATACACGATGTGGGGTTGGTTAAAAAATTTATGTAATCTTAGGTTTTGTATATGACGTGGGCCTAATGGTATGGGTTAGTCAAGAAAAGAAGCTGGACTTCAATAGTGAAGCAGCAGGTAAAAACAAGACAAACTGTAACTTATGAGGATAAACTGGATTTGATATCTGACTCCCACAACGTCCAATCATAATTTTGTGGGTGACTTGAGCAGGCCAGTTTCCTTTTCCATTGAATTTCACAGTTACATGTATTTGACCCAAGCCAACAGAGAGAACCTGTAGAAGGTGGAGCCACTGTTCCATGGGTGCCGGCCATACCAAAAAGGTGAGCTCGTGTATCCACAGCTACACAGGGCCTGGTGCTCTACCCCAACTTTTATACAACAAAAATAACTGCTTCTTTACTGCCTTCCAGATCCGATTGAAATTTATCCTGTAACCACTCCCAACCTGGTACGACAAAGGGAAAGGAGCTCTAGGAAATTTAATTTCAGCTTCAATTGGTTGACAGTGCAATCTCACTACACTGCACACTTGGACAATTTAAAGTCAAATTGCAAAATGTCAGACATCAGAAATCTTAAGATTTTCCAGAGACACATGACAGACAATTTAAAAATGTATGAATACTAGCCTGACAGCAGAGACATCATCATAAACAAATGATGTCAGTAGGTAATGGAATAGTATCTTAATGGAGGTAGAAAAAATTATTTTCCTGGAATCTCATTTCAATCAAGCTATCAAGAGTAAATCATAAAATAAACATATTTCCAGATACTCAAATGCAAAGATAATTTGAACACAAAATAGAACTTCAGTTAAAAAAAAATGTTAATTGAAAGATGGCTTCCAAATAGTATAACTATAAAAATAGCAATCCAACAAGGAATGAGTCACCTAATGTTATAATATCAAATCAAATATATAAAGCAAAGAACTGACAGAATTAAACTTCCACAAAAGCTGTTTAGACAGATTGGCCTGTGGTTTCTTTGGCTCTTGGTTTGTCTCACATTCCATAAATGTACAAGGGTTTTTGATGGTGTACCAGCAGCACTATGAACCTGAGGACAAAACCACATGTTAAACATGGAGGCACAGCAATGTAGAAGGAGTCTGGTCCCCTTGACATGTGTGTGTGGCTGCCCTGCTACATATAGACTAGAACCTTTATGGGAAAAATAGTCTGTTTTTGTTCCTCTTAACCAGGTTTTCTGTTGCTTACATCTAAACTATTTCTTTTTTGAATTAAATTTGATGAATTAAATTTTCTATTGTATCTTTCCATTACTATTTATACCCATTATAAGATCAAATTCATCATAGTCATTATAGTCCAATTGTGGAAGGGGAGCCTCATTATACCTAAAGTAAACAATCACAGGGACAAAACAAAACAAAACAAAAAACCCTACAAGAAAAATACCACATAATTATCCACAATTGCAACATGTTATGGTAAAATTAAGGAGAGAGACCAGATAATAATTGGCTAGAGTATGATGCTAAAGTTTTCATTTATGTTAAGATGAAAGGAAAAAGTTCAGAGCTGGAAATGGATGTAGAGAAAAAAATATAGTGGTTTTAAGATGTTTGAGAAAGAGATTACTGGGTTATAAACCTGGCAAGTGGTTTATAAAAAGATTTACATCTCAAAGGACAGATAAGGGATTTGGGATTACAAGTTCTCTAATGTAAATATTCAGAAAAGGAAGGAAGAAAGGAAGGAAGATCAGGGGGCTAGAGTCTGAAGAAGCTTATCTAAAGTTTAGTTAATCTAAGGGAAATTTAAGGCCATCTTGGTCAATAGCGTGTGCAGCAGCTTTGGAGGCAAAGACAACGACCAGGAGAATGCTTAGCCAGCCTAATAGCCCTACATTTGTGAAGGTTAAGTCCAGCAATAAATCCAAACATATACGTGCCTATCTCCTAGCAGTTGTGCTTCCTGATTGAACCATAACTGATACAGAGTACCGAGACAGAGGGATCAAAGAGTTGACATAAAATTTACATAGACATAAGTGGCATGTAGTGGCGTATGGAGATAGAGGAAAAGGTGTAAGAATGTTTCAAGAAGCATTTGAGCTGGACTCTTCCCTGCTCTGCATCTCTAAGGAAGAAAGTCTTTGAGGGGAGGCAGAAGGATACTGCAGGCTTGACTTTGTGTCTGAGGCAGCTGATTTAAACATGGTCATCATATTCTGCACGCAGGGTACCACTCCCCAACATGTGTACAATAGGAGCAGTTCCTAGAACAGAGTGCCCAGATGCTGCTTGGGCAACAAGCAGGCAACGGCTCTCTAAGTAAGCAGGAAGAAAAACACCTACTGAGCCTAACATCGTACAAAAAAAAAAAAAAAAAAAAAAAAAACTTAGAGAGTGTAGATATTCTGAAAGAAACTTAGAGCATATAAAAAGGTTGGCAAAAGAAACTGTTCTACTTACAAGACAACTGAACTGATGTTTAAAAAAGGAAATGAACAAAAGTGTAACTGTTTCCCACATGTTTGAATTGAAGAGGATAGATTAAAAACAAGACATTGAAGTACATGTTTTCCTCAGAGTTTCAAATAAATATATTAGGGAAAAAATTTACCCTATTCTGAATTTTAGTGTTAGGAGTGGATCACCTTGTTCGTTTTTCATACTAATAAAGTTAATTATCAGCCAATCTATTAGTATTCTCCAAATTATTCAAACCCCGTACAGTAAATAGGGGCTCTGTTAATTCATACCCTCTCTGTTGCTCCAGCCTTCCTGTACAAGAGTTGGGAAAATTAATAAACAAACCACAAGAGTAGAATGTTAGAGACCAAAAATTACAAATGGGAAGATTTTTTGTTGTTCCAAATTGTAGAAATCCTAGATTATGTAAACATTTCTTTTTAACCTTGCAGTTAGAAGAACTTAACTGTCATTATTACTGTTCTAAAAATCAGGTTTATTGATGTCTAACTTATATTCAGTAAATTTTTTCATTTTTTAAGTTCAGTGCCATGAATTCTTTAAAATGTGCATACAATCCTTAGATACCACCTGAACCTTTCATCCTTGTAGATTGTTTCTTGTTTGTTTTGCTACATCACTTTTTAAAATTAAAAAAAAAAGTTTGAAAAAAGCCACCTATATAAGTGCACAATTTGATTAATTTTGGTTTAGTTTTTAGAGTCTGTGGACTGTGTACAAAGCTTTAGCCAGTCACAAGCCAGTTGACTTTAGGGAACCGTAGTGCATGGTGACTCAGTCTACAGACCAAAAGACCTTTCTACAGAGAAAGGCCCTTTCTCAGCACATAAACTGAGACACATGCAACTTGCATTTCAGCAAGGTCCACTGGACAGTGAATAAGTAGAGTCTCAAGGAATATAAGCACCCTCACCAGATGGCAGCAAGTCACCAAACCTCAGTCATCAAGCTAACTTTAAGTAATCTGATCCTAAGGTCCATACTGGTGGCTGTGCCCATTTCTGGATCATCATATATATGGGCAAGCAAAGTCATGGTCTAGAGAGGTTTTAGTAGGTGTGACCAGCCCCTGAACATAGGCTCCCATAGCTTAGCAAGAAAACACCACTTCTCTCCAGCATGCATGTCAGAAAGCAAACACCCGATTCTGAAGGGCAGAAGGCTTTCTGTGCTTCAGGACTGAGGCCTGGGGCCTGAACAATGTGAACTGCTTCTCGGTTTCCAGTCAGCAGAGTTTTGACACGATCGTGTGTCCTGCCGAGGTTTCAGCTGTACATTGTTAGTGCTGGGCTAGTTAAAATATTTAGATCGCCACTCATGAGCTGTGTCTTTCATTCAGGACCTTTCATGCAGAAAAATGTGGCCACTAACTTGACCTCGAGATTGATGGCAGCCTCTGCATTTGCTAAAATATGGTCTCCCAGTATATGAGCAGAGGTGGCTCCCGAACGCTTAGGTAGAAGTGACAAAGAAACATATCCTTAGAGGCAGGTTTCTTAATCCTAAGGAATCCTACTGCCACGTAGGACTGAAAAACAGTTCAAAAAAACAGGAGCAATGCTATGTTACTTCATAGAATTCACACACAATCAATCGAGTACTGCCGTGTTAGAAATAGGGCTCAGAGGGAAATGGAAATTATAAGATTAAGCACGATGGAACAATCCCTAGAGATAATGTACATGTATCATATGCATATTAATTTTGTGCTAATTTGTCTCCCAACTGAATTTAAAATCCACAGCACGTGAATTTGGGACTGTGTGTACACTGACTGGTAATTTGGTGAGCCCCCAAAAATGAGAATGAAGATTTCTCATTTTTCCCTCATCCTGCCATGTTCAGGTGATTGTATACAAAGCCATAGGCAGTACTGCTCCTGGCAACACAATTGTATCTGTGAGAGATGGATCTGGCTCTGTGTGCCCGTGGATTACTAGATGTACAGGGCAGAAGGCCAGGGCAGTAATGCTCTTTCTACTAATTCTTAGGATATTTTGTAAGAGAGGTTTATCAGAGATGGACATGGAAATAAAATACTCTCTGAGGCCCTGAAGGAACTATATGCACTATATACTTCAGATACTTTGAAGGAGACATATGTCAGAGACAGACACGGAAAGAAACACTTTCTGAGGCCCTGTGGGAAATACACCTATTTCTGTGAGAGTTAGCCCTGTCTGTGGGTGCTGGAGAAGCCAGATTCTGTCTTGGCATTGAGAACCCCTAGACTTTAGATGCAACAAAATACAAAGGTAAGGAAGACAGAGTATGGATTTTCATTTCTTTAGAGTGGTAATCTCACCACTATGCAAGAGAAATAGATTTTGAACTTTTTTTTCTGTTTTGTGATTTAACTTCAGAGAATTTACATTTAGAATTTAATATCATGATGATATGTAATAGTAGGGCAGGGTATATATTCTCAAACAAACATATCTATTTACTGGCATTTTTATCACTTGGTTAGCTTTACACATCTGGGTTTTAGACTGCTATACTATTTCCATTAGTGAAGAATTTTGTGCTTTTATGGAAAATGTAGCAAGACACAATTTGGGAAGAGAAGTAGATTATTAAGTGAATTTTCAGCCTTGGCAAAACAGTGGCTTTGAAGTTAATGTGATCACCATGCTGTTCTTATATTTCACAAACTTTTAGGAGTAAACATCCAGAGTATCACACATTGTTCCAGTAAAGTGGTCAAAAGTGCAGAATCCCAGTATAGAAGAGCTGTTCTCACAATTAGTGATTCAAATCTGCCTGCCTACTAGCCACCTCCACCCCTAAAGAGGTTAGACTCAACCCCAAAGGCTGCTGGGTTAAGAAAAGGGAAAGTTGGTGAGAATAATCGAAGAACATTTTTTCCTCTTCTCCTGGGTTCCATGAGGAAGAATGTTGTTTTCTAAATACCTGTCTTCTCAATTTAGTCACTTCTAACATAGAGAAATGATGAATTAGTGATTGACACATTTAAATACGCCTTAGTAAACTCTGGTCACCCCTTCATTCTTTTTAATACGGGGATAGAGCATTCAGAATGATTTTGATTTGAGTGAAAGCATTTTCCCATTGCTCTTTCACCAAAAATTTTCACTGTGTGCATATGGGTGATTCTAGAGGTGCGTGTTATGAAACGAATTTGCACAAATATATGTAATGAATACCTATTTGGCAATTATTAGTTATTAATGTAAAGCATGTACTTAGTCTGTGGCTCCTTTGTTCTCTTTTCTCAGTGGGGAGGAGGGCACTATTTATTGAACCCCTTTGGTTAGAGCATCAGCCTGCTCTAACATGTAACATAAATAAATATCCCTTCCTTCTTTTTAGAAGTAATCACACAATTGAGGAAGAAAGTAAAGGAAGTGACAGAATAAATGTGTGGCATTTTAAAACATTAACTCATAAAAAATACTTACCTCAGATAGATATTTTTAAACTAACGTATTAAAACTTTTTTGTAATGAGATATTTAACAAAGCCTTTTCCTTTCCTCAGTTTTGCTAAATGATGTAAACAATGAGAGAGAAAAAAAATTATTACACATGTTGAAATGTGAAGTATTGTACATGCCTGATTTTAATAAAGCCTAAAAACGGATTCCTGATAAAAAGCTTTTGTAAAGTTAAGGAAAGTGCTTACGAAGATAAATAGGATACTTGAGGACAACCAGTGAAGAAAGCATAATTGGAAAGACTATAAAATGTCAACATAATGAATCTCTCCAACATTAGATGTTCTGCACCCAACTATACTTTTTTCTATTAAATGTTGTGAGCTGCTAAATCACGAAAAGGCCAATGATCAACAAATAAAGAGGCACAATGAAGAAATAAAGACCGAGAGAATTAAACAAATGAGTAAGGAACTAAACAGCTTTGGGGACAAGTAAATAAACAAACTAAAACTACTGAATACATTGTAAACTAGTCAATGTTAAAACTCTAGGCACAACATAAAAACATTCTATGGGATTCTAACCTTCAGTCTGCATAGGCCTAACTCAAAGTCTAAAAAGAATGCACCCGAGCAAAAAGCTGTCAGAGCACTTAAGGCTTCAAAGAAAAATATTGACTCAACAGGATCAAGATTAGAGAAAATCAAATGAGAGTAAATTAAATTTAAAAATAATTAATTTCATGCTTTGTATCCCTTCAGCACAAAAAATAAAATAAAATAAAGAACAAGAATATAAGAAGTAGAAATTTAAATTCAGGTAATGACCAACCATTTTAGAACAGCTCTAAATTTATAAGGTTTGTATTATTTCTTAATGCCAAAATTAATTCCCTTTTAAAAATTGTGGGTTAGGGTCAAAACGCAATGTAATCATTGTATTGTTTAATTTTTTCTTAAAAGCATTAATGACAAGTTTAACTCTAAATTTGCATGCTTTTTTCTTCATCTATTCATGATAAAGAGATTTGAAGATGACAGAAATGGATAAGCAGCATTTCTACCACTCTACTGAAAAACAAAAAGAGAAACTTAACATCCATCACCAATTTAGAAGAAAAATTTACGAATTTCATTTGTTTATATTTATTTTTTACACAAATATTTTTATTGTATTTTTCCCCTTGACATATATTCCCCTTATTACCTCTCCCATCTATTACCTGCTCCCCCCCGCCACAACCACCACCCCGCTGTCCATGCCGATGAGGTCCTTTTCCTTTTCTGTTTGATCCCTCCACCTCCTATCCCCCACCCCCGAGCTGTCAGCCTGCTCTCTATCTATGAATCTCTCTCTATTTTGTTCGTCTGTTTTGTTTTGTTTGTCTATTTTGTTTGTTCCTTGTTTATATTCTACATATGAATGAAATCATACGGTATCGGTCTTTCTCTTACTGGTTTATTTCACTTAGCATAATGTTCTCCAGGTCTATCTATGCTATTGGAAAAGGGTAAAACTTTCTTCTTTTTCACAGCTGAGCAATATTCATTGTGGAAATGTACCATAGTTGTCTCATCCACTCATTTACTGATGAACACTTGGACACTTCAGGTGTGAATGAGTGGAATAGCAGGTACAGTTAATATTTTGCTCATCTCTATAAAGCAATTGTAAAAAAGACTACAAGCAGAAACTGTTTTTATGTTTTTCCATATACTACCATTTACATTTTTTTATTGTTGTTCAATTACAGTTGTCCTCATTTTCCCTGTATTACTCTCCCCTGCCCACCCCCTCTTAAACTATTTTTAGATCAAAGTAGTAATTATGTAGATGCAAGGTTACTAATGCTGGGTTACATGGGATTTCTGAGAAAACAGCACATTAAAACTACAATGGAGTCATCACATTTCACTTAACCAAACCAAAGGTCTCTACTTTGTACATTTTAAAGAAAATAAAGGAAATTTTGCTATTTGTAAGTTAAATCTAAGGATTCTAGTCGTACTTATCCACATCACAAAGCATTAAAACAAACACATTTATGATCTACCAACAAATAGTTGAAGAATTCTAAGGCAATAATACATACGTAAAATTTTTCATGTTAAGGAAGAGGATTAATTTACTGCATCAAATTAATCACTACCAATTATTCGCATAATTCATATTTAAGCACTGATTTTTTTAGGTGAATTAATTTCTGTTAGGTATTGAAACATACTTTTATTTTTGTGGGATGACCTGCATAGAAACTTTTATTTTTTAGTATAAAGCCTAGGCATAGACTTAGAGTCACACATTCCCAAGGTTAAGCATAATATTAACAGTTTATTTACTTAATCTTTAGCTATCCTAGTAAAAAGTTAAAATGATTTCTAACATTAATTATGCAGCTGTATCTATAGGATTCAAAAACCGTCTCTCAGATTTAGGCTACCCATTACACTTTTTAATAGTTTTGGCAACTATTTCTAGAAGAAAATTACTAAAATCTTGAACATAATAGTTACCCTTCAATGAACAAAGAGACTCATGGCTACAGAGAACTGATGGTTCCCAGGTGGGAGGGAGTTCCGGGGCTGGGATACCGGGATGAAGATGAAGCGGTGAAGTACAGATTGGCAGTTACAAAATAGTCACCACAATGTAAAACACAGTACAAAGAATACAGTCAATAATATTCTAGTAATTATGTAAGATGCATTTACACTTTGTAAAGTATAGGATTGTCTAACCACGATGTTGTACAACTGAAATTAATAAAAAATAATGCTGAATGTAAACTGAAATTGAAAAATAAACATTTTGAAAAAATAATACTTAACTCCAGATATAATCGGTTATTTTATTAATACAGGGTACTACTGCTTAGTAATACTTAATGTGCTTATTTCCTATGGACATTTGATTCTAAAAAGTTATATTTTAAAATTACTTACGTATCTTTCTAGGGAATAAATCTAAGTGCATTTACCTTTAATAAAATTTTATTTAAGAACAGTTTTATATGAATTCTATGCCAGACTATTAGGCAAATTATAAAATAATATAAAGGTTAATATAAAAATTTTCAGTAGCTTGTTTCCAATAAAAATGTTAAAGCTACCAATAAAATATAATTTTATTGCAAGATGGTTTATAAAAAAAAATTACAGTATAAACTACCTTTGGAGAATTAATCAAGAGAAAAACTAATTTTTCTTAGTGGATAATCAGATCATCTCAGTGGATTTTATATTCTATGTACACACACATAATTTGGGATAGCAGAAAAAATATTTTGATATTTTCCATTAAAGGCAAATGAGGAGGGAAAAAAGAATGTACAGGAGAGAATATTTGAAAGAAATAGGTTCTAATATTGAAGTAACTATAGCAAATACATATCCACTAATAAAGGACAGGTTCTCAGACTGGATTTTAATATTAAGTAACACATTGTGTACAAGAAACTTAACTATGATATATAAATGTTAAAAATAGAAAGAAAGAAAACTGTGAGCAACAACTGTGTAACAATAGAATCCTGATGGTAGTAGCATCATTTGTGTTGGAGACTTACTACATTTCTCTGAAATTCCGATAATATTTATGATTTTTAATGCATAAGTGATTGAGCCTGGAGAAGATCTCTTTGAGATCTAATGTCATTTTTTGATAAATTATATGTGAAAGAGATCATAAATCAGAATAATAAATTCTAATGAAATAGTACCATTCTGATTATTATATTATGGTAACATTAGATTCAAAGTACTAATTGGTAGTTACAAAATAGTTACAGGATGTAAAGCACAAGGAATATAGTCAATGATATTGTAATAACTATGTATGGTGTCAGGTGGATTTTCACTTTCATCTAATTTTCTCTCTCTCTCTTTTTTAATAAAGATAAAGATTTTTTTTTAAATCATTAGCTGGAGATACGTTTTTTATTGATTTTAGAAAGTGAGAGAGAGACAGAAACATCAATGTGAGAGAGAAACATTGATCAATGCCTTTCATAGGTGTCCCATCCAGTGTTGAGACCTGCAACCTAGATATATGCCCTGACCAGGAATCAAACTCGCAATCTTTTGGCATGTGGAATGATGCTCCAAACCACTGAACAACATAGCTCAGGCTCAGACCTAATTTTTTTTTTTTTTACAACATGATATGATTTTTATCTCTTCTTCATCTCCAAAGAAATCCAGTCATACAGTACTTACTCTTGTGTTTGACTCTTTTCACCTAATATAATTGTACATACTATCACATATTCTATTTAATGCTGGATATTATTACATTGTATCTTAAAATAATCATTTTTATGAAAGAAACTATTTAGTAGACATATGCCTTATTTTATAGTTTTTCCTATTTTGAATAAAACTCTTGTACACAATTGTGTTTCTAACATTTTCACCAGTATAATTTCTTTTTTTTTTTTTAATTAATTTATTTACTTTTTTTAAATACATTTGTCTCTGCCTTCCCCCCACCTCTTTCCCTTGCCCACTCCCACCTTCCCTCCCTCAGCTCTTCCCCTTTGGTTTTGTCCATGAGTCCTTGCTATATGTTCCTTGACTTTCCCCTTCCCTTCCCTTTCCCTGCCCCCCCCCTTCCCTCTTGTCTCTCTTGATTTCTTTTCCTTTTTCCACTTTTGCTGGGTGGTTTGTTTCTCATTTTTGGTTGTAGGAATATCTCTATTACAATCAGTTTTGTAGAAGTTGTACTGATGATTTGTTTTTATTCTGAGCTAAATACCAAGGTATTGGAATACTAGATCATAAAATAGGTTTATTCTTCGTTTTATTTAGAAACAGAAAAAAAGATATTGCAATACTGTTCTACAGTGTTTTAACCATTTTATGCACCTACTGTTACCAAACGATTGGGGTTCAGTTGCCCGCCACCATCAAAAGGCAAACTCCAGAGGCAGAGGCTGGTGAGAAATGAAAAATATTTTATTGAAGTGCTGAACAATCTGGAAGAATGAATTACCCACCTCAAAGCTCATCTCCTGCACAAAACCTAGACAATACCTAGCTGTCCTGAACAAGACTAAACAAAAGCAGTGCACAGAATTCCTACTCCATTTTAAAGTACTGTCCTTTGGAGCCCAAAGTGGCTTCTATCCAGGTAGCTTAGCTCGTGACGAGCTGCCGTCTGGCTCTGGCTCACTCCTGGAAGCTGTATGTGGAGCTGGTGCTGCCATTGACTATGTAGCTTCTAGGGCCACAAGGTCCTGTGCTCCTAGGCTGCAGAGTGTGCAAGTGAACTGACAAGTGCTCCACCAGGTCAGCAAGAGACTCCCTCCTGGACGCCATGGGCCATGTGACCTTAGTCATGGAGAGGAGACAGGCCATTACACTGTCAAGTGCCAGTTGGTCCCAGTGGTCTGGATAGCCTGTCTACCAGTATTGCTACTAGAAATATATGAAGTTATTCATTCTTTAGAATTTCAGATTTCTCTTGTCACTATCCTTTATTTTAGTGTCTTAATGTATAATTATATCTCACTGTGGTTACATTTCCTTCATGGTTACTGATGTTGCATTCCTTTTAATTTTGTTATTGACATTCTCTTATTTCTTTTGCGAAATGGCAATTATTTTGGTTCAGTTGGGATATTTATATTTTACTTTTCTAAATTTTATTTTTATAATTTTATCCTAACATGAGGACATGCTTATTGATTTCAGAAAGTGGGAAAGAGGGGCAGAGAATCATTGATGTGGGTGAAAAACATCAATCTGAGAGAGAAACATTGATTGGTTGCCTCCCGTACATGCCCCAAATGGGAACCTGATCATCCACAATCTGGGTGTATGCCTTGACCAGGTACTGAACCCAGAAATTTTATTTTTAATTATGCATTTCTGAGAGTTCATAATAATTTTTATATAATAGTTCTTTCTCAGATATATAGGTTGTGAGTATTTTCTCTAACTCTAGGGCTGATACTTCATTTTATTAATGGTGTCTTTTTGATGATCAAGCATTTTAATATTAAGGAAGTCATTTTTGCAAATTTCTTCATACTTAATGATTCAACTATTCCCGTTAAAAATACTTTTTACCATAAAAATGTCCTAGAAGTTTCATAGTTTCAATGTTTAGGTTTAGGCATATGATCCATCTTTAATTTTAGAGTTTGAAATATGGTAGGTTTTGAGGTTTATTTATTTTCTATATTATTCAAACATTACTGACCTGCCCTGTCATCTTTGTTCAAAATAAATGTAGGATTATCTCTAGTTTTCTTTTTTCTGTTTCATTGATCTATCAGATTTTCTTTACATATTCCACATTCTAGTGGTTAGTGTAGCTTTATAGCACTTCTTAGCATCATTTTAAGATGATTTAGCTATTCTAGTTTCTTTAATTTTTTGTATAAGTATTATAACCAACTTGTCTATTTATGTAAAAATAATTTTGGATTTTTATTGTGGATGCACGGAATCTAATCTATTGACAAATTTGTTTAGAATTGGTATCTAAGCAACATTGAATTTTCCAATTCATTGGCCCACTCCATCTGTCTGTTTATTACAATTTCTTAAATATCTACTCTCAATAATTTAAAATGTCCTGGTTATGTATTTATATGCCTTTCCCTTAGTGTAGTATTAAATATTTAAATTTTCAGATTTGAATTTTATTTTTAAAATAATTTCTATATGGAAATAATTTCTAAGTTTTGCTTCCGATATCTAAAATGTACTTGCATTTGTATATTGACTTCATACTCTGCAAGTTGTTCAATTCAATTATTGTTTCTAGTAGATTCTACAGATTACAAAGAACTTTCTTTGTAAACAATCATATCATCTACCTAAAAGGAAGTTATAAATCTTTCCAATTCTTCTGGCTGATTTTTTTCGTTATGGAAATGGCTTAAACTTTTAGTGTGGATCTGTATACAATCAGTTTTAGTGGATGACCTAGCTTTTATTCTTACTCTAGGACTGAAAAGTTCATTATTTGACCAATATGTACAATGTTAATTGTTGGTTTTATGCAGACAACCTTTTCAAAATCGAGGATTTTTTTTCTAATTTATCATCCTTTGTAATAAGAATATTGTTAATTTTTGTCAAATGCTGTTTTAGTAAGTATTGTGGCAATCTGTAATCTGCAATTATTTAATAGTATATGTATATCTAATCAGGCTTTATTTATTTTAATTTAATTTATTGGGGTGACATTGGTTAATAAAATTATATAGGTTTCAAGAGTACAATTATATAATATATCATCTGTATATTGTGTTGTGTGTTCATTGCCCAAGTCGAGTCTCCTTCCGTCACCATTGACTCCCCTTTACCCACTACTACCCCCCACTCCCCATTTCCTCCGGCAATTACTATACTCTTGTCTCTCTATGAGGGTTTTCTTTCTTTCTTTCTTTTTTTTAGTTTAATCCCTTAACTTATTTTTATCCAGTCCCTGACTGGAATTTTGTTAATGTGAGTATTTAAATGGTTTTTAAAGTAAACTGACCTTCTATCTGCTGGTTAAAATGCAGTTGGTCATAATATATAAACAATTTGATATATTTTTGCATTTGGTTTACTAATATTTTGTCAATAATATTTCTATTTTCATAAAGTATACTAACCTTTAATTCCCCATTTTTCCTAAAGATAACAATTTTATCTAAATATTATAAAGTAAATATTATAAATATATAAGTACTTTATAAATATAAATATAAATAGGTACTAGGGCCATAGTGACCTTATAAAAAACATTGATATTCCATCCTTCTCTATTTTCTGGAGGAGTTTATATGAGATTGATATTAATTATTCTTTAAATATAATAAAATTCACCAGTGAGGCCATCAAGGGGTGAAGTTGTGAGAAGTTTTGTTATTACAAATTTAAATAATTAAACGGCTTTGGCATCTTCAGCTTTTTAATCATTTCTCTTATGTCAATATTGCTAGGTTATGTCTTTTAAACTTTACCCTTGATAAAAAGTCAAATTTGTGTCATAAATTTTACTATACTATTCCTTTGTTGTATTTCTAATGACTAGGCATATAGGATATCTACTCTTTTATTCTTGATATTGAAATTGTTTATCCTCATTTCTTTTATTAAAACCAGTCTTACCAGGGGATTATTGGTTTTATTAAACTTTTCAAATAATAAATTTTTCTTTGATAATTTTATTTATTTTAATTACATTTCATAACTATTCACTCTTATTATTTGCTTACTTCTTATCTTTGGTTTAATTTCCATAGTTCATCTTATCTTCCAAAAGTGAAAACTTAGGTCACTATTTTTTAAACTTTTTTGTTTTTTTCCAATTCATCCTCATCTGTCAAATGTTTTAGTAGCTTGTAGAAGAAGATGGAAAAGTCTAATAATAGTAACTCCATCATGACTCTATGAGGAAAAATATTTACACTCTCACTCTCTCTCTTTCTATATATACGTGCATACATATGTATATTTATATAATTTTCTGTATATCACTCTTTTTTTAACATATACTATTTTTATAACTATTGCCAATTATTTTTCAGATTCCAAGTAATCTTACTGAAAATTTAATTATATAATATGTTAATTGTATAAATATTTAGTTTTAAGAGACATATTCATGCATCTGACTGAGACAATCTTCTATTAGCATGGGGTTTTGATTTGTATAGATTGAACAAAATGTGGATTCATTCAATTAGAAAAAGAATACTTTGGATGTTCTATATTATTTATGGAAACTTTGGCATATGTTTGTTGTACAAGTAATTTCACCTAAGGGATGTTCTAAATTAAAAAGGCAACAGAACCTATAATGCTTTATAATTCTTTATGCTGGTAAAGGACTTTGTTGCTAACTAGATAAATATGCCCACCAACTGAACAAGTTCTGTACTTTAAATGGCTGTGTTAGTAATAAAACCATATCATCATAATAGAGCGCCAAACAAGAATAACATTTCTTGGCTAAAATCTTGAAATATTTAAATGAATTTTAAAAGTAATCTAAGTTTCTTTAAGGAAAGAATATTTTATGTAGGAATACAAAATATGACTAATCGAGACATGCTCAACTCTAATTAAGAAAATTTGTCACTGGTAACCTGATTCCTTTTCTTATAATTGCCATTGCATAAAAATGCCTGATCCACATAAATGTTTGATTAGTAAAACATTTTATTACTTTCAATAATGCGTAATTGTCTCTGTATGTAGAAGACAGTGTTTTGGGTGAGTACTATAGTTATATGGTGAAATGTTAATTAAAACGGAAGTAGCAAACTGTTTGTTCCAAGTCCAATTACTTAATTATAAAATTAAAACAATATAAAGCTAAATAATTTGCCACTTCTACTCTCACTGGTGTTATAAAATGATACCCAAGTGATTCCCAAAATGATTAGCATGGCTGTAGCTGTCATGAACTGCCGGTTGCCAGGTTATTGAATTCTCGCAGCAGCTCATAACTATTTTTTAAAATTCACCCTCGTGGCAGTCATCGCACCAGTGCAGCACAGCAATATCGGAAAGCACATCTTTTGGAAGCATTAGAATGGAAAAGATGATTGTCTTTCTTTCTTTCATTCAAAGCTGTTATTGTAATGACACATATTTCTGAGATTTATTTATTTGGATTTGCTTCAGAATTGACCTTATCAGCTCATAACGATTATACCATATAATAGAAATATTAGTTTAGATGTAATTGCTTTCAGTCACTTTGTAGAACAGTGCTTATAAGGAAATACACTGAAACAAACATATCTTTTTTTCTGCCCAAAACAATGTGATTCTTCTGATTAATTATAATTGTACAAATTAATTGATATCCATTTCAATAGTAAAATAATTATAAGGTTGACAGTATTAAGAAACTAGACCTATTCGATGATGTATGTAATTCAAAACTTTTAGTTTGTCCAATGAAATGGAAAAACAACAACAAAAAACCCCCACAAACAATTGGTTTAATCATGCTTGCCTTATATCTCTGTTTAGCTCATAATGTACTACTATGATACCTTTAAAAATGGAGGCTATTTCACATAAAATTTCATTGAATAGGTAAAATGGACTATCAACAACTTTAGAATATGGTGTCATAATACAAGCTCTAAAATAATATAGTGATCACTATTGCTGTTGCCTATTATCTTACACCCTGAGGTTAGGCTAGTTATCAGAAATATACGGTGGGCACTGTACACATCTAGACAGACCATGAACACTTTAAGGAGCACAGATTGCTGCAGTGCAGAAACTTCAAGATGATTTCCAATAATACCCACACCTTGATATTTTATAACTTCTCAGTTGCACAATAGGATATGACAAAAAGTGATAGTATGCCACTTTTGATTTAAAAACTGTGGATACCTTGGACTCTTTCTGGCTCTCCGGCTGCCTTTTTCAGAACCCTACTGCGAGCAACCCAATGGAGAGAACAGTGTGGCAAGAAATGAAAGCCTCCTGCCAACAGCCATGTGAGTGGGCTGGGAAGTGGATTCTCCAGCCACAGTGGAGTGTTGCGACAAATGTAACTCCGATCAGCAACTTACTGTCAATCTAGTGAGAGACCCTGAGCCAGATAACCCAGCTAAGCCATCCTCAAATTCCTGATCCCCAGATAATGTGCGAGATGATCTGTGCTTGTTGTTTTAAGATGTGAGACAACTTGTTATATAGTAATACACACCGATATAGTAAGAAAAAAGCTGATAAAGTTTAAATTCCTTCAGGTGTTGCTTAATGACAAGGCTATGTTCTGAGAAATTCAGTTTTAGGCGATTTCCTCATTGTGTGACCATCATGGAATGCACTGACATGGACTTAGATGGTGTATCCTGCTATCCATCTTGGCTATGTGGCGCACCCTACTGCTCTTAGGCTACAAATCTATATTGCCTGTTACTGTACTGAATACTATGTGCAACTATAACACAATGTACATGTTTGTATATCTAAACATATTTAAATATAGGAGAAAGTACAGTAAAAATGCAGTACACAATGTAGAGCATAGTAAAGCTGCGTAGGGCCCCGCCATTACTGAGCTCGCAGCACTTGAAGTTGCTCTGGGTAAGTCACTCAGTGAGTGACTGTGAGTGCCTGGGAAGGCCTGGGACATTTCTGTATATTTCTGCAGAACTTCGGAAAATTTAAGCTACTCTACATTTATATAAAATATTTTCCTTTCTTCAATAATAAAGTAAGCTTGGTTTATTGAAGTTTTCTTTTTACTTTTAAATTTTTAATTTTTTGAGTCTTTTGTAATAACACATAGCCTAAGACAAAAACACTTTGAAAAGCTGTACAAATGTTCTTTCTTTATATCCCCGTTGGATAAGTTTTAAATTTATTTTTAAAAAATTTAATGTTTTTAAACTTTTGAACATTTTTGTTAAAAACCAAGACACAAAGACATAATAGCTTGAGCCTACACAGAGCAGGGATCATCCACGTCACTGTCTTCTACCTCTGCACCTCGCCCCACGGAAGGTCTTCAGGGGCAATGACACGCCTGGAGCTGCCATCTCTTACTACTACAATGTTTTCTTCTGGCAAAGCTCCTGAAAAACTTGCCTGAGGCTCTTCTTCAAGAGGTGTCACTTTTTTCAGAAAATGCCCATGGCAGTTTGTTTTTGTTAATTATTGATTTATTGTAAACAGATAATGCAGCCTGGACATTCTTCTTTATTAATAAAAGCCTTTTGGTGTTGGGTCAATGTTTAAAACTTTTTAAGGAGATTGTTAAGGTCTGCAAAAACTTCTGCTAAGCCCTTCGCTGTGAATTTTCTTGAGGGTTCTTTCTTTTTCCCCCTGCAGTTTCCCTTTCTCTCCCTTCTTCTTTTACTATGCATTCCCGTGCCAGTTCCCACTTCTCTCCAGTTAGTTCCTCAAGAACAACCTGTAGAAGATCCTTAATGTCATCCTTACCAAGATTGAAATTGTTTCCAATCTCAACCATGGCCTTGTTGATTGTCGCAGAATCCTCATTCTTGGAAAGTCCTTTGAAGTCATGGAAAAACTTCGTATTTTCTTTCAGAAGCTTTTCATTCACTCCTTGGTGACATCACCTTAAACCCAAGCAAGGTTCTTAATGTGGTGAGGAGTGCTGAAATCCTTCTTGAATTGCATCAGTGCCTTTTTTCACATGTAGTAATAGCCTGGGCCAAGGTCCTCTTCAGGTACTAAGCCTTAATAGCTACTCTAAACTCCTTGGTCCATTGGTTGGATAAAAGAGGTGCTGTTTAGAGGGAGAAGCACCACTTTGATATTGGGATGAAGATTAATATTAAGAGGTGATGTCTTGGAGCAAGGTCAACAATAAAAGGCGACATCTTGGCATTATCAACATGAAACAAAATTGTGAAAAGTTTGTTCTCTAAACATACTTCATTGTGCTGGCATAGCAATTCTGGAGGACATCTTGGAAGAGGAGCAGGGTCATCCATGACTTCTTATCGTTCCTGTAGTGCAGGTGGCAGTATATAATTGTTAATGGGTTTGAAGACCCTGGGGTTTTCACCGTGCTAAGTCATAATGGGTTTCAATTTGTAAGCTGTAAAATTGCCTCCAAACATGACTGTTATCCTGCTCTTAAAAGCATTTAATCTGGCATTGGCTTGGTCTCCTTATGAATGAAAGTCCTTCAAGGTATTATTTTCAGAGGAGGGAAATTAAATTCATATTGAATATTTGCTCTGGCAAGTAATTTTCTCCATAATCAGGTTATTTAGAGTTTTCAAAGATTCTTCAGTTGCCTTCACATCAGCACTCACAGACTCACACTCACATTCACATTATGTAATGGATGATGATTTTTAATTGTTTAAATCATCCAGAGCTAGCAGTAAATTTAATATTTTAGTAAGGTCCAGGTTTCTCTTTCAATAATGCAACAAACTTTTTGCTATGGCTTTGCTCATTATGGTGCTGAGAGGAAAATACTTCTGTGTCTGGTTTTCAAATTTGGTTATTAGAAGTTTCTCCTTTTACACATTTGAGGTGCTTCTCAACTTTTTGCTGCTTTCAATGAAGTAGGTCCTTTAACATATTTTACCATTTTATTCTTGTTCTTCAAGGTCGCAGCGGTGGTGGAATGGGACATTCCTCGACTGTTGAGCAATTACCATCACTGGCTTTCTGCCTTTGCAGTCCTCAATCGCTTTTAATTTTATTTTCAGGTCAATCACTCAATATGGACTCTTACTGACAACATTAAGAGTGGATTTTGTATGCTCAGGGGCCATGATGAACAAAACAACATAAGATTAAATCAAGCATGAAAGAAAATGTTGCAAAGGAGATATGGGGTTACAGGAGAGGTATGAGGCCGTTGCCAGAGTAACAAAGCATACTGTTTGACAGCAAACATTAAAAAAAATTAAAAACCTATGCACTATAAAAACAATAAAAAGCACAGTATAGTAAAGGCATGTACCGGTAACATAGTCATTTGTTATCAAGTGTAATGTACTGTATGTAACCGTGTGTGCTATACTTTCACAGTAGGTTTGTTTACAACAGCATCACTGAAAACACAGTAGTAATGCCTCAGTTGCAACATCAGTATGTAATAGGAAATTTTAGCTCCTTAATAACCATGTTGGGCCACCCCTCAGATATGAAGTCAAAGTTAATTGAAATGTCATTATGCGGCACATGACTGCAATTCAGTACACATTCTTAATATTTATGAATCAAATTAACATTTATTCCTTTTCCTCTATGGCCTGTATGTGGAAACTCAAGCTCTGCTATCATTACAGTGTTATAGCTAACTCAATGAGTTTTACACTTGAGGCTATTTCTGGCATATTATATTTTTAGAAACATATTTGATATAATGTAAATATATTAATATCAATAACATTAGTAACACTTAGGTAATATATGATTTTTAAATGTTCTCTTATTAGTCCAATAGTCAACAATGTTCATTGACACCACATCTTCTGATAATACAACATACGCCATTTCTAAAATATTTGGCTGCTCTCTTGATACTTTCTTTCATGACTGTTTAGGAAGTTATTGAGGTTTGAATGGAAAGGCTCATATGAGCATAATGTTAATCCTATTATCTGTTCTGTGGTATAATCTGGGAGTTTTTAGGGTTATTTCAAGTTAAAATTATTCACTCACACACTCATCTAACATGTGGAAAGAAAGTTAAGCTACTTGACTCACTAATGCTGATGGTGTACATGGGGGAAAACACACTAATATGAGAAAAACAAAATGACTATTCTATAATTGTTTTTCCTTGTAACTTAAGATTAGTTTCATTCTTTTATCATGATTTTATTTCTGATTATCTTATCAAGTGCTACAATTAACATATAAAATATTAAGATACAAAAAGTGCTATTATTTCTGTAGAAAATATAGACATCTATGCTATAAGGCAATATTAAAAGTGATTATTGTAAAAATTTAAGAAAATTAGATTGCATTATTATTTTAACTTAAAATGTGCTAACTAGTTTAACTTTTTATAAAATGTTAGATTAAAGAGTAAAGTTTTCTCTAGAGGTAAAATACCTTAAACACTGCAGAGAAACCAGGAACATATGGTTAAATGGTTTGATGATTTCAAATTTACTGTTCTCTCTTCATTAAAGTATCAATTCTAAGAGCTTATTCTAGAATCCAATTATGAACTAATTTGTCAGAATAGTTTAAGCTATAGTGTATAGTTAAAGTAATATAAGTTTTCTTGAATAAGTAACACCTATTTACTTAATCTGGACTTTTATCAGAGTCTGAATAACTAGAATTTGATCACATTTATCACACATCAAATGTTAATGCATAAAACTGATGAGCTATTGTGGTTATTTTTTTAAAATAATTACATTTGCATTTTATTTTACTTAAGACTTTCTAAAGGGGTGTTTTGTTATATATATTAAATTTTACTCTAGCTTCTGCTCAATAAATACAAATCTCAAATCAAGGGAGACTGATTTAGTGAATTTGTACTATGGTTATAATAGTTTAAGCTCAAGAGGAAGTTAATTCTGAATTATTTAGTTAATAGTCATTCGTTTTATTATATATTTTCTGGTTCTTAGTGGGAAAAATTTATATTTGAAACATAGGTTTTAACATTAAAATGTATTTGTAATAGCAACTTTATTTTAGAATAGTTTCAGTATTACCAAAAATAGTTGCAAAATAGTACTGAAAATATCTGTACATCTCTTGCTGATGTTCTTCTGTTATTAATGTCTTTGGGTATGTATGTGTGTATGTATATATACATATGTGTATATATGTGTATATGTGCATATGTACATATGCTACTTTAGAAGGTGAGAGTATCTTACCTTTACCTTCTTCTCCCTACCCCGTTTTTGATGACCTTGATGCAGTTTTGAGGAGGCTGGCCAGACATTTAGCAAAATGCTCCTTAATTGGGATTGTCTGTTCTTCTCACGGTTGGACTGGGGTTATACATACCTGGGATATAATATTTTAATTTTAAATTCCTATATTATAAATTACCTAACTATATCATATTTTAAAATATAATATATTCTATAAGTTATAGAATATAAGCATTTCTGGTAGTCATGTGTTATATTGAAGTCATTTATTTAGTCATTCATTTATTTTACAAAATACTGTTGTCATAAAGAATATGGTACTATACTTACAGCTATAAACAGACTGTAATATCCACAGTAACATTTAATCCAAGACTGTTCATTTTAATGTAAAGGGCTTTGCTGGTAATTGGTATCACAAAGGCCTCATTAACTAGTACATTAGGACTTTCTGATTCACTTCTCTAGATTTCAGGCTTAAGAGGCCATTACATTCTTAATGACCCTAACCAATGGAGGCAGTAGATTTCCTCTCAAAGGAGAGTCCTACAGTAGAGTTGTTCTCTTTGATTTATATGCTAAGCGGATATAGTTAATTATGAAGTTTAGATGGTGAGTCCAGAAAATCACTGCAGATATTGCTTGTGTTTTGGCAATGATTTCTGAAGAAAGGCCCAATACAATTTCAATTATCAATCTCTATGAGAAAGGTCTATCTGATACAACTTTCTATATTTTAAAAAGAAAAAAATATTATGGTGATAAGAAATGAAAATTGAGCTTTCCCATATGTTCTCTATGCTTGTGGATTGAGAAAGGAGAGGGGCGATGGGGGGAAAGGAAGGGAATGAGAGGGTCGGGGAATGTGTTGCAAGGTCTCATGGACAAAACCAAAGGGGAAGGATTGAGGGAGGGAGGGAGGAGGGGCAAAAAGGAAAAAAAAAACAACCAAAAAAAAAACATTTAGAGGTAGATTATTCATTGTGTAGCTTAGCCACTGTCAGTTTCTCTGTTCTGGTGCTAGCTCAGGATTGGAATCCAGAAAAGTTTGTCTAAATTTGTTGCTCCACAAACTTCATTTGATTGCCCTCTAAATGCCAAAATATTATTATTTGATCCTTTCCTCATTTAATGTGAACACATTGGTAACTGATGCAACTAGCAGGAACAAAACTGGAAAGGGCTCTTTGTAGCTTGACAACAAACTAGGGAACTTTAAATTTCTCTTATTCTGTTTTATTCAACCATCTTGGCTTATTTGCTGTTTCTCTGTTTCATTTTATAACACCTTCCACATTGTTTTCTATTTGTTCATTATGTTTTTTATAACTCTTCTTTATTGAAAAAACTTAAAAGCAGCATTATCAGGGCACTGGATGGTGAACACTCTGTTATTTCATACTATTATAAACCAGGAGCAAACCAATGAAAAGACTCTTGTCAAAATTTATAAGATGATAAAAATTTGTTTTAACTATGTAATTCATGGGCATTGTGTAGTTTTGTGCTAGCTATATTTTCTTTGAATGTCTTATTTTGTATAATCCACAAATATTTCATACTGTTCAATGTTAAAAGAAAAAAAGACAAAATTCTTGTGATGATTTGATGAATTTTTCAATGAAAAAAGGTTGATATATTTCTAAAGATGTATTTGGATTCTAACCAAAATAAAGACATGTTAGTAAAATGCTGAATAATATACAGAATGAAATTTTTATATTAGTAATATCCCAGGCATTTTTCTTACCCAAATGAAGTAAGGATATATATATTTCTCTCTTTTTTTATTCAAGTTCTTCTATTGTGGCCAGCAAATTCTTCACTATCTTAGATATTTTGCAGTTTGATTATCCTTAAGTCAATGAATTACCCACTGTATTCAATATGACATGCATGTTACCTTTAGATTTGTCTCTATATTTAGTCTGATTATCTCATAATTTATAAGTGTTCATTACCATTCATAAAGCATGCTTTTTATTACTGAGTCACTGTTTATTATTGATATTATGATAAATAAATTATTAAAATAGCATTTGTAGTGTTATTGCTCCTCATCAGGGTTCCATTTATGCCAAAATGACTTCCTCCTTGAATATGAGTGTTTATTCACCTTCTTTGTTTTCCACAGCATGTTTCATCTTTGATATGTTATCCCTTTTCTTTTTTTGTTTATCAGTCTATTTCTTCCCTGAAGGTTTAATTTAAATCTCATCCTGTTTAGTAGACTATATCAATTAACCAAACTTCACATATTATTTTATCATTTAAAGTTCTTGTTACTCAAAAGCTATATCATTTATTTTTGAATTAGTTAATATATACAGAATTGCATATTTTAATACATATTTATTTTATGCCTCCTTTTCAGAAAAAAATGCTGTAAAAAGCTAAGTTATAGAAAATGACATATATGTATATATTTTTCAATCCTTACCCTTTATTATTTATTTTTTTGGCCAATGAGATTTTCTTGGTTACATCTTATTAAACTCTTCAATTGATCCTATACGAGATGTGCATGGAGAGAAAAAAAGAAGCTTAACAAATAAGATTTAAAACCAAAACCCCTGCAGATTGTTGGTATTTTTGTTCATTCTTTCATTTTAATGTCATAGAATAGGGAGGGGGGGAAGATCCATGGATATAACTTATCCCTTATGTACGTAAGAGGAAGATTTGGATTACATGGGCCGCGGTTCATTCTATTAGAACTAAGAAAACAAACAAAAAATAACCTAGATAAAAGCTTATTTTGTATCTCTAAGAATTTAAAGACACATGTAGACATTTTTCACAGAAATAAAACAAATAGTCCTAATTTTTTTATGAAGCCACAAAAGACTTCCATTGCCAAAGTAATCCTGAGAAAACAAAGAGCATAAGGGTGAAGGCATCATGCAATCTGATGCTAAATTATAATGCAAACCTATAGTAATCAAAACAGTATGGTATTGGCATAAAACATATAAATCAATGAAAAGAACAGGCAAGCCAGAAATAAACTCACACATTTATAGCCAATTGTTTTACGGCAAAGGGTCCAAGAAAAACAATGGGGAAAGGATGGTATTTTTAATAAATGGTATTAGGAAACTGGACAGACACATGCAAAAGAATCAAATTGAACCACTCGCTATCTTAAACTATACAGAAAAATTAACTCAAAATGGATTAAATACTTGAATGCAACACCTGAAACCATAAATCTTTTACAAGAAAATGTAGGTAGTAAGCTCCATGACATAGATTTTGATATTTTGTATTTTACACCAAAAACAATGGCAATAAAAACAGAAAAACAAATGAAACAAACAAACAAAAAAATTCATCAATAAGACTACATGAATCTAAAAAGCTTCTGAACAACAAGAGAAACAACCAACAAATGAACAGACAACCTACCAAATGGGATAAAATAATTGCAAATCATACATATGTAATAAGGGATTTATGTACACAATAGATAATGAACTCACATCACTCAATGGCAAAATATCTAATGAAAAATGGGCAGAGGATCTGAATAGATAATTTTCAAAGAAAACATACAGATGACCAACAGATACGTAAGAAGGTGGTCAACATTACTAATCATCAGGGAAATGAAAATCAAAACTATTATAACATAGCACCTCACATCTGGCAGAATGACTATTACTAAAAAGAAAACATCAGCAAAATGAAAAGGGAGCCAACCATATGGGAAAATATATTTACCAATGATACTTCAGAGAGGGGTTTGATCTCCAAAATATATAAAGAACTCACATGACCCTATTCCAGGAGGACAAACAATCCAATTTAAAAAATGGGCAAAGGACCTGAACAGACAATTCTCCAAGGAGGACATACACAGGACCCAGAACATATGAAAAGATGCTCTTCATCACTAGCCATCAGAGAAATGCGAATTAAAACCACAATGAGATACCATTTCACACAGGTCAGAATGGCCATCATAAACAGATCAACAAACAATGGGTGCTGGCGAGGCTGTGGAGAGAGGAGAACCCTAGTACATTGATAGTGGGAATGCAGACTAGTGCAGCCATTGTGGAAAACAGTGTGGAATTTCCTCAAAAAGCTAAAAATGGAACTGCCTTTTGACCCAGCAATTCCACTGCTGGGATTATACCCTAAGGATCCCAAAACACCAATTCAAAAGAACCTATACACTCCAATGTTCATAGCAGCACAATTTACAATAGCCAATTGCTGGAAGCAACCTAGGTGGTCATCAGTAAATGAGTGGATCAAAAAACTATGGTATATTTACACAACAGAATACTATGCAGCAGAAAGAAAAAGGAACTCCTACCCTTCATGACAGCATGGATGGAACTGGAGAGCATTATGCTAAGTGAAATAAGCCAGGGGGCGAAAGACAAATGCCATATGATCTCACCTGTAAGTGGAACCTAATCCACAAAACAAACAAGAAAGGGAAATATAACCAGAAACAATGAAAGAAAAAAAAAACCCACAGAAATGAGAGGAAAGGAGGGAGGGGGGTAATGGGGAAAGGAAAGGGAAGAGTCAAATCAAGGAACATGTATGAAGGACCCATGGACAAAGCCAAAGTGGGGAAGGACTGAGGGTGGGAGGTTGGGGTGGATGGGGTAGGGGAAAGTGGTGGCGAGTAAATGGAGACAAATGTATTTGAACAGTAAAAAAAGAAAAGAAAAAAATAGCAGTTGGAGAATCTCAGTGAGAAATATGTAAGAGGTCTCTGTAATGTACTTTCAATTTTTCTGTAAGTTTAAAATTATTTTACAATAAATTTTTGAACTGAAAAAAAAGTGTTGACAATGATTGTTCATTGTCAGTGGGAATGTAAATTGATGTAGCCACTATGGAAAGGGTTATGGGAATTCCTAAAAAAATTGAAAATAAAACGATCATGGTGTGCATCAGCTCCACTTCTGGGTATTTATCTGAAGAAAATAAAAATATTAACTTTATATATGCACCCCCCCATGTTCACTCTGACATTATTTGTAATAGCCAAGTTATGAAAACAGCCTAATTGTCCTTTGACCAATAAATGGATAAAGAAATTTTGAGATAGATATATGCATACATATGCACATATACATATATAATAGTGTTATATGTATTGTATGTAACATATTATTCAACCATCAAAAAGTAAATCTCACCATTTTTGCATTATTCTCTTTGAAATAATATAGAGAAAAACAAATACAATATGATCTCACTTATGTGTGGAATTTAAACACAAACAAACTAACCAACAAAAACACAAGCTCATAATACAAAGAACAGATTGGTATTTGCCAAAAACTTGGGTAAGGAGCACACTGGATGTAGGGGTCAAAAGGTACAAGTTTTTAATTATAAAATGAATTTTTTAAGGTGAATACTGTATTGAAGTTAATGATACTATATTGAATGCTTGAAAGTTGTTAATAAAGTACATCTTAAAGTTCTTATCACAAGATAAATTTTATAATTATGTATGGTGATGAATGTTGAATTATTGTACTGATCATTTGCCAATATATACGAATAACAAATCATTATGTTATGTAGCTAAAACTAATATGATATGTCAATTTAACTTCAATAGAAAGAATTTATGAAATATAATAATGATTTTAAAATTAAATAATGAAATTTATACAAACATAAAAAATCTGTATGTAAAGAAAAAACTATGGAAGCAGTAAAAGTATTAGTGGTTACAGAGGTAAGAGTGAGGGAGGAATGGATACATAAAGCACAGACAATTTTTTGGTCAGCGAAAGTATTCTTTATGATAGTATGAGGGTGAATATCTGTCATAATAAGTTTCTACAAATGCATAGAGTGTATGATGCCAATAGTGAACCTTAATGTTAACTGTGAAGTTGAGATACTGATGATGTATCCAGGTAGGTTCATCATTTGTAATAAATGCACCACTCTACTGGAGAGTTTTTGATATTGAGGGAGACTGCACATGAGTAACGGCAGGGGTACATGGCAAATCTCTGTAACTCCTACTCAATTTTGCTGTGAAACTAACACTGCACAAAAACTACATTTTATTTAAAAGTGTGATAAAATAAAACAATATTTAAGGGCTAAGATGTTCATTTGTCAATTCATTCTAAACAAATAATAGGCATAGTATACACACACACGTATCCTTAATCATCTTTATATTTTACGAATTGGATTAATTCTGCATTTCTGATCTTGGAAAGAGCTCGTTTTCTAAAGAAATTTAGTGATACCTCGTCATATGCCTATTTGTGCAGGTGATCCTCAAAGGTAAAATTATGACGGATCATGCTGGACTAGAATAAAAACAGAGAAAAAGTGGCATTTTGGTAGTTAATGATTTGCCACTTTCCTAGAATAGGAAAATAGATGACTCATTTTGAATAAAAATTGACACGTGACACAGAGGCATCATGACTCTGGTGATCCTGGGCTCTAGAGTCTGGGTGCCTAAGCTATTGGAAAACCAAAATAAGACAGTGGGATGAGTCAAACAGAATTGAGGTTGTACCCACTGGACACACACCTCAAGAATTAAAAGGCTGCCATCTGCTGTTATTTCAAATTAACCTTTTTCTGACATTCAACTTCACACACATTTTCTTTGGGTAGTAACTTTTTAGCAATTATTTTGTTATCTAATGCTATACTCTTTTGCCCTTAAAAGAAGGGCACTTTAAATCTTTTTTTTTTTTTTTTTGTAAATAGAATAAATACTTGAACAGTGTTTAATACTCAGATAAGCTAGTTTATATTACATAAAAATCTCCTAAATTAGTCATGTAAAGGAACAAAGATTTATTTTTTGTTCAAGTTATATACCCATGTGGATAGGTAGAATTCTTCTATTTAGTATATTCAATCAAAAGCCCAAGATGACCTACCATGAAGCTGCACAATTCACTTTAATAGACAAAAACAGATGAAAACATTGTGACCCAGCTTTGAAATCTTGTAATCTGTAACAAATATTTACATTGTCATTCTTAACTGTAAAGCATGGGGAAGAGAAATTTTTCCCTGTGTGAGAAAAAGAATAATATTACTGATTCGTACTAATGGTCACCAAAGCAAAATTTCAAATACTATGGATTTGCATTTTTAGATAAATGAAATATTTCTATCTGATTTCATTATTAATAGTGAATGTTAAGAAACAAAGGGGGACATTAAAACTTTGAAGAGCTATTTAGTGTTTGTGTTATTTTGCGAAGAGAAAAGGATCTTACAGTAAAAATAAAATCATTCCCTGGCCAATGATGCTCGGTTGGAGTATCATCCTGTAGACCCAAAGGTCATGAGTTAAATTCCCAGTCAAGACAAATGCTATCTCCCTCCCTTCCCCTTTTTCTAAAATTAATAAGCATGTCCTCAGGTGAGGATAAAATAAAATAAAAATAAAACGAAGTTAAACTTTAAAAATAAATGTATAAATAAATACAAAATCACAGTACATGTTAATAAACAAAAAACTACAAAACACTTGTTTTGAAATTTTCTTCAGGGCGTTTGAATATGATTTTAAAGTAAAATGATATAATGTACAGATGATATATTGTAGAATTGTGTACCTAAAACCTATATAATTTTATTAACAAATGTCACCCCAATAAATTCCATAAAAATGGATAAATAAAAATGAAAAGAAATAGAGTAGAATGATTAAGTGTATATGTTAATTTGAAGGGGTCATCGGGAGGAGTAGACAGATATTTGGTTAAATATAATTTTGTGTGTTTCTACTAGGATATTTCCGGATGAGATTAACAATTGAATCTATAAAATAAGTTAAGCAGATTTCTCTTTTCAGTGTGGGCAGGCCTCATCTAACCCATTGATGGCCTAAATAGACCAAAACAATAGTAAGATAAAAGACATCAGTCTTCTGCCTTCCCACATGGACTAGAACTTACATCATCAGCTCTCCCGGGTCTCCACATTGGTAAATGTCGACCTTGGTGATTTTAAACCCTTATAGTCACATGAGGCGATTTCTTATGATAGATACACAGGTAGATATAAATATACAGATATATGTGTATATTGGTTTTGTTTCTCTGGAGACCCAAGACAACTAGAGATTTTGGTACTAGGAGTAGTTCTAGAGGAAGAGAATGTTAAGAATGAGTTTTCTGAATTGGTTCTGGGGTTTCTGAAATTGTCACTCTAATCTGATTAGATTTTAAGTTGTTCTTTACTTGATTCTCAGTAGTAGAAAAGCAGTGATAGTCTATGGCATAACCTTGCAATTGAAATATAAAACATAGTTTTATTAGATACTCCTAGTCAAGGACCAAGCAAGGATCATGGTGACGGATATATGATACTTTGTAACATTAAAAAAAAAAAAACAAAAAACTAAGAAATATAATGAGTTTGGCTGGTTGTTCCTAATGTCACCGGACAAAGAGATGAAAGTACTGTGTGAGCTCAGGAATTGGAATTCCCAGATCAAGCATTACATAAATGACCTAAAGGTGTCTATGTGTGTCTTGAAAAAAACCCTCTCTGCTGTAGCTACAGGGCTGTAATTGCTGAAAATCAAACAAAGAATATCATCCTGAAACTAGCTGACTTACAAGTTAAACTGCAGCCTGGCAAGGTGTCTACTATTAAAGTGTGAGCAGTGATTGGGAAATAATGGGAGGTTAAGTGCCTCAGGGTGATGGCCAGATACCTGGTGGCAGATGGATTATGTTGAACTGCTTCCCTCATGAGGGACAGTGTTTTAACATTACTGGAACGGACGTGTACTCCAGATATGGATTTGCCCCTCCGACACCCATGATTCTGCTAAATACTACCCATGGATTTAAAGAATGCCTGCCTGATACACTGTCAAGATATTCCAGAGATCGTTGCTTCAGATCAAGGAACTCACTACACAGCAAAAGAATTGTGATAACAGTCCCATCCTCATGGAATTCACTGGTCTTACCTGGTTTACTGTAATCCTGAAGCAGCTGGCTTGATGTAACTGTGAAATAGTCTTTTGAAGATGCAAATACAATGCCAGATAGTTGACAATACTTTGCAGGACAGAGGCAAGAAGACTATCTAGAGTCAGGAGGCTGTGTCTGCTCTGAATTGGTGTCCACTCTATGGTGCTAATTCTCCAACAGCCAGGACCCACTGGTCCAGGAATCAAGGGATGGACATGGTTGTGTCACCACTCACTATTATCTTTAGTGGCCCCTTAGCACAATTTTTTGCTCCCTATTTTTTTTTTTTTTTGCAAGTTTATACACTGCTGGCCTAGAGTTATTGGTTCCAAAGAGAGAAATGCTTCTACCAGGAGACAGAGCAATGATTTCATTGAACTGGCAGTTAAGACTGCCATCTGGTCACTTAAGTTTCCTCATGCCTCTGAATCAACAAACAAGGACGGGCCTTACTGTGCCTGTTGGAATGATCGATTCTGACTTCCAAGAGGAAACTGGACTACTCCCAAATCTGGGGAAGGACTAATATGCCTGGAATACAGAAAATCCTTTAGGTACCTGTTAGTATCACCATGCTCTTTGATAAAGGTCAATGGAAACTGCAATAACCCAATCTAGACAGGACTACTGAAGACCTAGATCCTGCAGTATTTAAGAGTTAGGTCATCTCAGCAGGTAAAGCATCATGACTGGCTGAGGTGCTTGCTGAAAACAAAGAGAATGCAGAATGGGTAGTGAGAAGAAGTAGTTATAAATACCAACTATGATGACATGGCAAGTTACAGAAGAGAAAATTATAAATTAATAGCACGAATAGAGAAGTAAATGTGTAGAAATCTCACATAAACAAGCTGTTACACACTTCAGTGATCCAGCAAATCTAATTGTATGTGAGTAAACCCATTTTAAATGGTCTACACTGCATTTAACCATCTTCTATCACATATATTTTAAATGAGTTTGAGGTTGACTTTTTAAAAACTTCAGTTTATTTTTTCTATTTTAATATTATATTGTTTAATTTTAGCTAAAAACTTCTCAAATATATTAAACACATTATTCCATTACTCTTTTTAAGAAATAGATATTTGATGTAGCTTTCAGTTTTATTTTTTTTCATTTGTGTGTGTGTTGTTTTTTAATGCCCCTGTTATAAAAAAGTCAAACAAAAGCAAAAATTTGGCAACATTTTCTGTAAAGAGGCAGATAATAAGTATTTTCAGCTTTATGGACCATATGGCCTCTGTTGCCCCTACTTAACTCTGTCATTTTAGTGCAAATGTAGCCATAGTCAATACTGAAGCAAATCAGTGTAACAGTCTTTCAATAAAACTTTATTTGCAAAAACAGATGTTGCACTGAATTTGGCGTGCAGGTTGTAGTTTCTAACCACTCTCTTAAATCATTTAATTGCCCATAAGACTCAAATCAGGAACTTCAGTGAGTCTTTCCAGACCACAGACTCCAATATGACAAACGCATGTGAGATTTTCTACGATAGGGAGATATGTTAACACCTAATGCCACATAAATTCTTACATTAGGAAACATCCTTTTCAAATTTCTTGGTGTCTATGGTACATGTCTTGTTTTGGAGGAAACCATGTTAACAGCATTGCAGAATCCTGGAGAGGGTGGGCCTGAGGGGATTCGTTACAGGAGTAATTTTTCATATAATGCCCTAGGGTTATTCATGGGAGGGTGTTAATGACTTAACTTCCAAACATCAGTGGGAGACAGCTCATCACAGGATAAGTAAATTGTTCTTGGCACCTGGACTGTTTACCTCCCTGACTGGGAGAATCATTGCACTAGTAATGTTTTTCCAGCAGGCAAGTTGAAACTTCATGGAGGGCTGCAGCCGTTGGTGATTGCATTCAGCTGTGAGAAACAGAAAACGTGTTTATCACTGCCTTAAACAATTATGGGCTTATTTTTCTTCAAACAATTAGAAGACTAAAATCATTTCCATAGCTCATGAGAGTCAGATCCGAGATTTCGGCAATTTTCTTGGCCTTCCTCTCAGCGCCCTACTGCTTCCTCCGGTTGCTTGAGCTTCAGCAACCAGGTTTACATTGTAAGAAGGAAGAAAATGCAAGCAAGAAGGATGTTTACATTAAGAAAGCAATGTTTACCCTATTTATACATTGCCAGATTTGCGTCATATGTCCTTGCGTAGAAATATTGCAAAATCTGTCTGTAAGCCTGGAGCATGAGAACTGTTGTAAAAGGCACTGATCCAATTGACCATTGATTGGGGCCTAGCCATGTCTGTTCAAAGTACAACGCCCAAGTGTTGCCGCTCCGCGTAATGCAGACTTAGCCACCGAGACCGAGTTTCCTCCTCTTTCTCTCCCTCCTCTTTCACCTCCTCCTCCTTTCAAATCTCTGGTTGGGGAAATGTTTTCAAACTTAAAGACAAAAGACTCAACATTAAAATAAAAATTTGCGGGAATTTGTTATATTACCTAATACTATATATGTGTTACATAAACATTTTAAAAATTTTAAACGACAGTATAAATAAAATGACAACAGTAATATTAAAAATTTAGCAGAAAAAAAACAAATTCCCTTTCATTGTAGCAATATATGTTATAATGTTCCTAAAAGGCGGGAAATAGAGAACAAAGTAAAAGCAAGGTATGCATGGAGAAATTTATCATGCAATTTAGAGAATATTAAAATAAATTTGGTTCCTCATAAAACTTGATGTAATTCCTATGAATGGTTAAATACCAAATATTGACCAATGTATGTAGGTGGCAGTTATTATAATGACTATCAAAAAGTAATATTATTAATATAGAACAAATAGATATAGATGTTTTCTACATTGCTCATTAGTCTACCATCGAACAGAAGTCAGAGTCTATGCAAGTGGCCGTGAAAAACAATTAAAAGAATGAAAAATGGCAACAATCATTATATGCAGTGTTTTGCTAGCTAGGAAAAATATATAAAAGAATAAAAACTAATACCAAAATGCTTACCAAGTAACTAGAGAAAAATAGGTTTTTATTTTTTGTGCAGTACTGTAGCTGTTATCTTTTTTATAGTAATAAATTTAAACACTTAAAATTATAATTATCTTTATTCTAATTTTTATTGGTTAAAATTTATGGAACAAAAGCTTATGTAGACTGGCTTTTCTCATTTCCAGTTTATCATTCAATCAGTCATATATGTATAGATATATATGTATATATATATCTATACATATATAATGTTTCTGACAATTGCTTTTGATTAATTCTGGGGCCCCTCACATCTGAAGTCAATTCTAAGCAATGGAAAACTGAGAACTATTTCATGTTGTTGATGGGAATAGAACAAATCATTTCTTGGTTAGTTCTCTTCTTGTCTGTATGCTTGTATCCTCTGCTGTTGTCCAGTCTCTTGATTTTTATATGATTTCTTTATTTCATGACATACTCAAAAAGTCTTTCCATACCCAGATTGTGTGATATGTGGGTATTGATGCATTTATGTAAAAATTACAATAAATAACAAATATATATTAATAAGTAATGTTATTATATACAATACAATATATACTACATATATCTTATATATAATAAAATATTTTTCTGTTAGCTTATCTAATTTCTTTCTGGACTTATTTTTTTGTTGTTGTTCTTATATAAATTCAAGTACATTTTTCCAAAATCCTAGTAGTTTTCTCCAAATAATGACTGTGCTTACATTATTTCTGTTTTAGTAAATTGGGATCTGGATAATTCTCAAAGGATTCCAAACATAAAACAAAGTTCTTGTCCCAGACCTTTTAAACTTCCTGTAGTATTTCCAAAGTCATTAGTTTGACTTAAACTACTGTTTCTTCTATTTCATTATATTTCTAAATTATACAAGTATTGATCAAATTAATGACTATTTTCATTTTATTATAAATGGGTACTTTGCATTCTTCAGCATTCTTCAATATTCATCCCCAATTTCACTCTTCATGTTTTTTTACATTTCAGGTATAGCATAATTTGATATCAGTATCCTAACTCTACATATTTATATCTCTATTAATGTTATTCATTGGTGACTTTATGATATATAATTTATAATATAATTCTAATTTTATTTCAATTAATAATAGCCACATTTCTGATTTGCTAATTTTTCTGTGCATTTATCACTAATTGCTCCCATACTCCACACATTACTATGAAAACTATTTTGATATCATTTTATTGAAACTTTTGTTAATTTTTTTCCTGATGATTTCTGCTCGGCATTTTTTTCATTTAACAGTCTTATAAAATTTCAGAAATTTGGTGCTTTCTATTTATCTTTCTATTTATCATTTCCTGGATCTCATGTGAATACTTTTCATTTGTTGCATCATTTTTAGTAAATATATCCATATGCTGCATTTTTACAAATGGTGCATATATAAATTGAGAACGTGCAAGACTGCTTTTTCTTTTCTACCTGCAAAGTAGATGTAGGTTGTTTGTTTACTTTTCTCTTTTTTTGTGAATGCCCATTACCACACTGAGGGCATTTCCATATATTTCCAGATTCCTGTCATTTTTTTATTATGCATGTATGGTTAATTTTATCTATTCTTTTTCTGCTTCTACGAGGATGATCATGGTTTTTCCCCTAACACTTTGTACATGTGACAAATTATATTTATTTTCATGTTTTCAAATTCGAGTAAAGACAGATACCAATATTTATTGTACAGTTCAGTGAGTTTTGAAACTAATACGCCTATGTAACTAAGACTGCAACCAAGAATTAAAACATTTACATTATTTCATAAAAATCATGCCTCATTGCAGTTAGTATCTCCTTACACTTATCTGATTTCTATATTTTTATACATTTTATATATTTAGAATATTTAAAATAACTTTATTGAATTTGTTGGGGTGACTGGTTAATAGGGTTGTATAGGTTTCCAGTGGACATTTATATGATGCTAGGTTGATATATTGCACCCATTACCTAGAATCACACCATCTTTTGTCACCACATGTTAGGCCCACTCAATTCCTCGTTTTCTCACCCCCTTTCTTCCGGCAAACACCACACTGTTGTCTGTATCCATGAAGTTCAGTTTTATATCCCACATATGAAGGAAATCACATGGTTCATAGCTTTTTTGGGCTGACATTTCACTTAGCATAACATCTCAAGGTCCATCCGTGTTGTTACAAATGGCAATATTTCGTCTTTTCTTATGGCTGAGTAGTATTCTATTGTATATATGTACCACATCTTCTTTATCTTATCTTCTATCCAAGAACAGTATTATTTAGTAATCTGTATATCATTTCTTTCCCTCAAAATAATGTTGAAAGTTTTACTCAGATTGTTGGGTGTATTTTTAGTTTATTTTTTTCTATTGCTGAATGACATATTATTTAATGAATATTTTACACATTGTTTATCTATTAACCTTTTGATGGACATATAGTGTTTCCATTCATTGGCTATTAGGAAAAAATACTGTTATGTACATTTGAATACAAGTCTTGGGGGCCTTATTTTTATTTCTCTTGGGTAAACACTGAAGACTGAAATGTTGAGCCATAATAGAGTTGTGTATTTATCTTAATAAGAAACTGTCAAAATGGTTAAGTCCACCACCACAGCAGTTACATTTTCACAGACAGTATAATTAAGAGTTCAAGTTTTCCCTCCTCATATCAACACATAATATTGCCAAATTTTAATTTAAGTCATTTGAAGGCATCTATAGTTGTATTGTGGTTTAATTTGTTTTTGGCTACAAATGCTGAATGTGTTCTTTATGGCTATTGACAACTTTTATATTTTATTTTTGGAAGTGTCTGTTCAAATCTCTTGTTCATTTTTAAAGGGATGCTATTTATTTATAATCCTATATTATATGTATTACAGAAACAAGTCTTTTTTTCTTTTTCAGCTATATGAACTGTATTGTGAATACTTTCTCCTGGACCATATGTTTGCTTTCACATTTTATTAATAATTTATTTTAAAAGCAGGACATTTTTATTTTGATAATACCAAAATTATGAAAACTTTTAATGCTTTTATTTTTGAATCCTAAGAAATCTTTTCAAACTCAAGTCACAAAGAGTTAGTCATTTTTTTAGGACATTTAGTATTGTTTGTGTTTCTGTTGATTTATTGATAATATAATTTATTCATTTATATAATGTTTCAACTTATTTACTGTGCATGATATGAGGAAATGTATAATCTAAAGGGTATTGGCCCAAAATATATAAATAATATGCATAAAGTTATTCTTTGGACTAATAGAACATTTCATACAAGCAAATATCAATAAGATTATAAATATACCAACCAGACATAAATATGAATAGAGACAAGTTAATTTCTGGTTTAGGTAGATACACCATTAACTATCAAACTCTTAATAATATTTGATATTTTCATAATTTGTATGTTTTTTATCAACTCTGCAAATGCTTTTAAAAACTTCAGTCATTATGGCAACTTTAAATAAAATATGAGAAAATGAGAACATAAATATAATATGACTTGACAAGAATCTGCAAGAGACTTAGAAGCTGGACACAGTAGAGGAACTCCTGTCTCCTAGACTAGTCAATACCACACCACATTGTACTCAGAGTGATTGTTTAATGTTTGGCACAAAACATATTTAAAATTCAGCTTGAAAAATTATTTCAATAAATTTTTAAATAAATTATGCAATTAACAAAATTAGAATTTGAGTGTTCTAAAATCTCATCTCCAATAATGAGTCCTTCCATAAATTTATAAATGATTAAAGAAAAACATGATTGAAGCTAGTGGAATTTTTGTCATTTGTTATTATTTTAGATACCTAGAAGAGTCTATCTTTCAATTCCTCAAAAATAAGCCTCTCTCATTTGGAAGAATTAAATGACTAAAACAGGATTTTTCTGCTCTAGATCAGTGGTAAATTCTTCATTTTTAATTATCTTTTTTTACAACTGAAAACTTTTTCCATTTTAAGGAAAAAAAAACACCACCATTATTCAAAATAAATGTGAGCTGGTAATAATTCTTTTTCCCTGTTCTTTTCAACTGTTCAAAGTAAAAATTGCAAACTCCATATTGCAATTAATGATGAGGTTCATGTATAGCTTTTTTAATTAAAAAAAATCTAAATGGTATTTTCTACTTAACAGTTTATTGTATTAAAAGAAAAGGTTTAGGCATCAGTTCTGTTTCTATTTTTCTCATCCTTTAAATTGTGCAATGTATAGATAGGTCCTTTGGACCCTGTGGGCAATTCTTCAAGGCAAGAATCATCTGTGACCTCATAATATGAATAGACTGCATGGACTCACACTAAACATGTGCACACAGCATGTGTGTAGGTTGTAAGTGTCTCTTACTACGAATGTAACTAAAAAAAATAAATGAAAAGCACTTAAGTATATGAGGATTCTTTTATTTACTTCCCTCAAAATTATGTTCCAATTTCCTAAAACAAAATTATACCAAAGTAGTGATGAGGTTCTCAATTACAAAATGGATATATAGGACCTACATATTCCAAACTATAGTCAATGAGTTTGAAGTTTATGTCTAAGAAACTCCCAGGTTTCTTAGTGACTGGGTTCTAATACTGATCTTAAGATCATGATGGCTTAGTGATCAGCAGATGATATATTTTAATGCAAAATTATTATAAGTAACAATACTTCCGTTTTTCTTTATCTTCTGGAGAGCAGCAGCATCAGCATCACTTGGGGACATGTTAAAGTGCAAATTCTTAGGTCTCTCTCCCCAAAGCTAATGAAAAAATCTGGAAGTGAGAGCCAGAGGTCTGTTTTAACAAGTTTTCCAGGTAATTCTGATGCACACCTATTTGCAAACCACTGGCCTATTTGATCAATCCATGTGATGTGCCTGTGTAATAAAACACGGATGACTAGGTGATCATAAATAGATTATTATCTGTATATACCACACCAATTTCCAACTGCAAGTAGTTCACTGTGTTATAATGTACACAGTTATTAAATCCTCCTGGGAACCACAGATCGTTTTCATTCTCCTATCTACATGGAGCCCAAGCCATTTCCAGTGTTTCTGGCTTTGTCTTCTATTTTAATTTACCTCCAATTGCTTACTATTGTAAACATCTTCCCACACTTAGTTTCTGTATTTTTATCCTCAGCATATCAATGTAGTGTTCAAATTTTTATAGACTCTTCAAACCAAGTTATCTTTTCAGTTGCCAGTTTTTAAGACTTTTCGTCTTCTCCTTCCTACCCTCTTCTCTCAAGTTGGATTACATTTCTTTTTAAGGAGAGGCAGGTGCCTGAAGTGTGCCTGCCTAAGGCTGCTGTCATTTCCTTCATTTGGAAAATTATACCATCCAAACTTTTAAAGAGTTCAAGACTTTATTCCTTCTTTCCATGCATTTTAAATCAAATGAATATATTTAGAAGCTTAAAAATATTTCTCTGTAAAATTATTAACAGCTGAAGAAAAGACTGGCTCTGGATTCAGAACCTTGTTTCACATTGTAGGTTGGACAATGATTGGTTATATTGCCTTGGGAAATTCCATGAACATTTCTGAGACTCCATGTCTTTACATGTAGAGTGAAATAACCATTTCTGACTTTAAAGTTTGTGGTGAGGTTTAAGATAAATTTAGATGAAGCAGTCTAGTGCAAACACCAGACATTGCTCTTGAGAGAAATCAAGAAATGGTCACTCTGTGTATATGTAACTCTGTGAGAAAGGCTACAAAATTAACAGAAGAATCCCGTAGGCTATATTTTGCCAGAGATAAGCTTCCCCTCCCCCAAACTGGTTATCAAATAGTGCTTTTTTAAATACAAACCCTTTTAGTTTATGTGATAGTCTAAAGGATGTCTTGGTATACAAATTTGTGAGAAAAAATAAAAATTCCCATTACAATATAAATTATTGCAGCATTTGTCTATATAACCTAGGTAAAATTGTCTAATATAAACCTGGGTTTATAATAATCGTTAAGACATTTTGGGCATCTCCATAAAGAATTTGTGCTATTTCATTTTATTCTCAAACAGACCAATGCATAGATATTATTGCACTAGATTTACAGATAAGAAAATTGAATCACAGATACTGTAATTTGTCCAAGGACACAGAGCTAGTAATTATTGCCAGGATTTAAATGCCAGCAGCTCCTTTCTGGAACCTATGATATAAACCAGAGTGCTCTGCTGTGTTTTCAAATAAAATGCACCAAAATAACCAGTTTAGTTATAAAAGCCATCTCTATTGCGACGTATAAGTGTATGAACTATAGGACCTTTGTTATGTTACCTTATCATAGTCTCCTAAAGGGAAGCCATGCAAAATATTACACACACACAGGAATGAAAAATGAGAAATAATAATGACGATAAGGCAGGATCCATCAAAAGCAGACAAAGATTGAGATGTTGTAGAAGTGATGAGGAACTTGAGGTGAGAGTGGAAGTCTCTTGTTTCTTTTGGTACTTCCACACCAATTCAGGAGCCCTAGTTCCAGGGTTGGAGTCTTCATGTTTTGTAGGAAAAATCAGAAGGCTATAAATTAGAAGTGATGAGGAAGCTCTAGGCCCTGGTACTTTTGGTTTCTTTTGGGAATGGATGCTCAAGGTTATGACAGGTTCCTCCTATACCCAAACTTTTAAAATACAGCTTTGTTGAATATAATTTAAATTCTTTAGCTTAAAGCAAGAAAAAAGATGTTAAGGAATGAGACTCTGGTTTTCTTCAGATGTTTGGCTCAAGGGAAAGAGGAAAAGGAGACATGCCTAGTTTCTTCAAAACTATGTACCCTATTTTCTCAGGAAAGAAAAATAGACAAAGAAATGGGATGACTGTCTTGTCAGGAGATATAAATGAACTACTGGCTGCAGTATCTTTTCTTAAAATCTCTTAGGGATCTGCTAACAGAGAGCAAGGCATTGATAAACCCAAATAAAAAGCAACTTAACGATTGACAATTCTAAAAAACGTATTCCTTCCTTAAGTTTTGCTGCGCTTATGCTGTATCAACTCTGACACCAATGTCTTTTCTTATGAACATATCTCTGCATTAGCACTTCAAGGTCTGTGGCAGAAGAGAGCTCCATGTTAATTTATGGGTCTGAGCACACTTCAGAAATTGCTATCATTTCCAAACCTGTTTAAAATGCCTGTGTGACATTTTCCATGAGACGACTGACATTGGGATCAGCCTGATTGATTGAGGGGAGGGGATGGATGGGGCATGGCACTCCAGGCTGGCTCATAAAATGGAACAGATAATTTAAAACAGTGGAATGGAAAGAGGATTGAACTGAAGGCCAAGAGTTCAGTCCCACTTTTATATCTATTTAACCTGTGTGGCTATAGTTAGTTCAATATCTTTACCTGTATAACATATGAAATACAAAACAAGTAATACCTCTGTATATATGCTGTTGTCAGCAGAAAAAGAGGCTTTTCCATGAGATTGCAAGGAAAGCATTCCAATGATCCATGTGTGAGGGATTGTGGTGCACCAGAATTTAATTCTAGTGGAAATCAAAGCTGTTCCCTGGGTTTCTAATGTCCCATCTCCCTTTATCGCACCATGGAATAGATCTAACCTTGTCCTCAGCAAGGCCAAAGCAAAAGCCAGTGTTCAGAGTTTCTGCTTCATATGAAAGCTTAGCCCTTTTGCAGTCCATGCATCCTGTCGCAGGCTCTGGTATCTGCTATACCAACATGGTCACGTGTTCCCAGGCAAGAGGGAGCACAGGAAGTCATGGGGTGAGTGTGGGTCATGAGCAAGAGAGAGACAGGGAGAGTGCGTTCGTTCCCCTGAGATTGCATTAGCTTGGGTTTTGGATGGAGCAGTTGCATTTTCTAAAAAACCAATCAACATCCCAAGTTTTTCAGAGCTTCGGATGGGTTTATACCTTCTTGTTAGAGTTACAGGACTCTATGGTCAAGCTCTTACCCTGGGACCCCCAACATCGGGTTTTGGAATGGGAAAGGAGGAATGTTAATTCCTTTGGAGAACAAATGCTATAGTTGCCTGGAGTATGAATCTGTAGCTTCCTGGTGAAGCAAACAGACTTATTCGCTCCAGTTTATTAAACTCAATGTCTAATTCCTTTGCTCTCTCCCCACCAATAACCAGTTAACTACTGATGGTAACACCACCACAAACAGTCTTCCTGCAAAGTAGTTTATCACATGTTAAATTCAAGGTAAGTTAAATATTGATAATACCTACCTTTGCCATTTATTTTCAGTTCCCACTAAGCCTTCTTTATTTAGTGATTCTTCCAGAGCAACCCGCCCCCACAGCCCCAGAGAGAATGTTGACGCATTCTAAATAAAGGTTTGCCATTTCTTAGGTCCTTCTGCAGTTTCTCAACATTAACATTTGCCTCCTGGACCATCTTGTAAGAAGATATACTCACATCTTGCTATAACTATGTCCTCAGGGTCTTTGTATTTGGGCAGCTTTATAAGATTTACAACAAGATCCTTTGGCATAACAGGAGTTGGCTGTAATTCAAGATGGATTTGCCTTACAACATTATAGCTTCTGGAGTTTCATAAGAGGATTTCAAAGCATTTTTGGATATTTATTTATTTTTTTCTTTATGGCTTCAGTTTTAGAGACTAAGAGATGATACTTAATGCTTTTTAAAGGTTACATATTTTTGCATTTATGTCTATTTATGTGACAAGATAAATATCTTCTTTCAGACTTCTAATATTCATGATAATTAGTGTTACAATACTATTTTTTCTTGCTCTTTACCTTATCCTGTATTCTTATAGTCCAGTTAACATACAATCTGTGAGATTCACAAAATCTCCAGCACCAACTGGGTGTTCAACAATTCAATTTAATACCCCCACTAACCACACTGAGTTAATGTTAGACTACACAGGTTTGGACACTCAGTTCTGCAAGACTGCCCTGCACTCCAAATGTTGGTTGCAAAGTGGGGGTCCAAACTGCACACACTTCTGCCGTGCTAACTACAGATATAAGGGTTCTGACAACTCCTTCCATCAAGTCTGAGATTTCATTGTCAGGGCTCACATAACTCAGGATACACGTTTTACTTACCTTTATGGGTTTATTATAAAAGATTCAACTAGAAAAGAGTCAAATGGAGGAGATGCATAGGATTAGAAGTGGGGAGGGAGGGCACTGTGAGCTTCCCTGTCTTCATTGGGCCAGCGCAAATATGTGCTTGCCAGCTCATGCATTCTTCAAGTTTCTTGTTCAAGAATTTTTATAGAGCTCATTTCTAGCTCCCCTCTCTTTCTTGGAGTTTATACTGAGGCTGAGATTTCCCCCTTTAACCCTTCAGTTTTTCTAGAGACCAGTCCCACCATGAGGCTCTCTAGAGACCCTACCACCTAATTTGCATAAAACCACAAATTCCAGTGTTTTGGAAGGGGTTTGCTATAAATAACAAAACACCCACCTATTATTTCGGAAATTCTAAGATTTTTAGGAGCTTTGTGGTAAAAACCAAGGACAAAAAATAAATATATTTCTTATGCCACGTGACCATAATTTGACCTCACCTACTCACTTTGATATAAGTTCTTCTAATTACATATACAATTACCTTAGCGTCAACTCCAAGAAATGTACTGATGTTTTTCAATATTTCTTTTATCTGTGACTTTTATTTATACACTGCTGAATTAATTAAGCAAGGAGGTCATTAAACTGAAGAAGCATTAATGTCCTGGTGACCTATGTAAGCAAAACCAAAATCTAAGCTTATAAAGGCTTCAGAGGAATATAAGCTCACAAAGGCTGTGAATATCCAACTTAGATAACAAAAGGAAGATGAGAAATTCTCGGAAAAAACGTTAAGGAGTCCCTTTCTCTCCAGCTGCAGAACAAACAGAGCGGAGAACCAACAACGGAGCCTAGGATAAGGGCAGCGGTGTCAATGAAATACTCAGAGCACTGATGGGGAAAGAACATGCCTCCTGAGATGTGGGAGAGGGGAAATTGGGAAGACAAAGGCATATGGTAACTGAGAATTTTGGACTCTTCTTGTCCCACATTTGTCTGAATGTCCCATGCTAGTGGCAGTGCAGTTTCGGACTTCCTGAGGGAACCAGACTTTCCCTTCATAATCCATTTCCCTTACATATACTTAGGAACTGTTCAGTATGCAGTCACTGTGCTAAATGCCCTTTCTTCCTTTCAGAGCCCTAGGAGCTGCCCCAGTACATACCAAATGAGAAGAACAAAGTTAGCGCCAGGAGGAGATAGTCTATACATAGAAAAATTATAGAATTTCACCAGTTTTAAATGACAGGAAGCTGGCAAGCATGTACAGGAGTATTAGGTATTCTGAGGGTGTTAGAAGGATAAAATAAAAAATGATAGATGCTACCCAATCTATTTACAATGTGTCCTTCCTTGGAACTTGGGATATAATTTAGAACCAGCTCCTGGGAAGGTTATTAATAATTAGCAGCTACTTTGACTCATTGAAGTCAGCACACAACAGGGAGCTGTGGCAATTAGTCAGGTGGTTGAAATATGGGGGTATATATAGAAGGAATCAGACATTTTATCTGGATGGTAATATTGGAATTAAAATATTATGAGTAACCTGACCAGACGAGCTTTAACCATGTGCTCTCCAAGAGTCTAAAGATTACTCCTTTATCAGGCATTAATAAAGCCCTTGGCAAGAAGGGCATTAACATTTTTAAAAGCCTGTGTGTGGCCATCACCTGTTGGCTAATGATTATGGCAAAGGAGCCTTGGGTTCCTTAAATCTTAATGGGAACTTTGTATCCAAGATTGCTAGAGGCAGTTAGTGGTTCTTGACCTTCAGAAATAAGGTGAATACAAATATCTCAAGAAATCTCAAGACAGATGTAGCAATAAAAATGTTTTAATGTGCAGAGACCTATAGTGATGGTTAATGAAACATGGAATCCTCAGGGATAATATAGCCTGACAACCAACTAGGGGTTGCATGACATATATTAGCAGGAAAATTCTATGACTGAAGGACAAAAAAGCGAACTTAGGTGCTAGACCTGTGCCGGTTTGCAGACTCACTGGCCTTCAATTGCGGGAAAAGTCTGGGTATTTTTGAAGAAGTTCTCGGCAAAATAACAGATGTCTAACATGAATCTTCCTTTCAAATTTTCACAGAAGAAATATCAGACATTTAATGGAATCACAGATGTGCAATAAAATAAAAATAAGAAAAGTATCCAAATGTTTTTGAGGTTTATGGTACTTCTTCTAAATTGCCACTAATATGTGGACTTTTGCAGTTTACCACAATCAAGTCTCAGTTTGATTCTTTCTTGCAGTGGGTCCAATGGGAACAGCCATTCATTCCATGGTTATTTTTCTCTTTTTCAGGGATAGACAAACTTAATAACTGACAAAAACCTCTGCAGTTTCATAAGAACCAAGTGGAAATCCCTGTTTTTGTTCCCACAAAATAAAATAATACAGTTTTTGTATTACCTGTACCTTCACTGATTTGCCTATGAGCAATCACAACTTTCTTATTCCCTGTCATAATTAGTTGAAGGTATGCTCAAATTGTTTTGGTACCCCTGCAATATCTTTCTAGTTCTTTTTACTTTAGATGTTATTCTATTTGGACCTGGTGCAAAAAAAGTAACATATTACCAGTATTGAGGATGCAAGTTTTTATACCTGGGTAAAAGAGAAGGTGCAGATGCTCATGGGAGAAGAGAGAAAATAGTTTTCATCTGGGTACCTTGGTTTGCCTATCTAAAGATATTCTCTAACATTCTGACACTGCCATGTGATGCTTTAAGAAGCTGAATTATACAGACAACCCCAATAACTTCTCCAGACATCAACATCTGTCTGTGCATAGCCATCCTCAGCAGGAGACTGAGTGCTAGAGGAGTATGAACTTGAATATGCATTTTGTTAGGTTCCTCAAAGGCACAGCACTATTGTTGGTTGTGTTGAGCTGTTTTCAATCCTCTGCAGATTTGGACAATTGATCCCTCACCTTGATTCTTCAGGATTAAAAGAATAAATGTTTCTTTTTGTTACTAGGCCCAGAGTGTTGCATTATTCCTTTCATATTCCTAAATACTGCCTAAACCTCTGTAAAAAGTAACTTTATAATCTAATTACCCTGTTCGAATTTCCAGTGTCTTGAAGGGAACATAACAGTTCGACAGTATGTTACTTAGCTCTAGAGATTACACCTTGCTGAAGATGCCACCATTACTTAACTGCTTGATGCTAACTAAGACTTGGGCTTGCTTCTTTATTTTTTCCTTTCCAATTATAATATTTATACTATGTTTCCCTTTTAGAAACAAAAGTGTGGATTCTCAAATCTAGATATACTCTTTCTATAGAAACTAAATTTTTCTTGTTTTTAGAGAACTATTCCCTTATTCAACTCTAATTATAAAACTCCATTGCATTAAATACATTTAGAAAGCATTTTTGAGGGGTAGCATAAATAAATCATTACATCCCATCAATAAAGGGCTGTTATTAATTTATTACAAATTTTTGCATTAATAAAGACATTTATATAAATTAGTCTTTCTATAGAACCAAAGAGCAGAAAGCTATTTCAGCAGAGACACTGAAATTATTTTAAGTGGTTAGCTATTGGTGTTTGCCTAAATTGTGAATCCAAAAGAGAAATTTATTCTATTTATTAGGAAAACCGATTTCTATAATATTTCCTGTATACATATTTGAAAAGTAGTACAAATAGAAATGGTATTAATTAGATGCTTTAGTTTTCACTCTTAGACTTTTTGAGATAAATACTTTAAGATCTCTGAACCTTTAAATTGTGTCTTCCTGGTCACTTGGGGAATTCGCCATTCAATCTTTTGTTAGGTAATCTTCTTTTCTCACTATTCTACTTTGAGTTTATGCTGCAGGAATACTAAATAATCTGTGTTCTTCTAGTGCATCAATCTGCTCATATCTCCCTGACTGTGCTTGAATTCCCTCAGCCTTTGAAAAACACTCTATTACTATCTCTCAAGTTAAATATTTTCTATTTTTAAAACCTTTTATACTTACCTGCCCACCTCAGTCAGAATTAATCATTTCCTCTTTCTGAAACTTGTGTACTCAAGGAATACTTATATTTCATTGACAGTATGAAATTATTCAGAAAATAGATTCAGCACCTGTTTAGCACAATAGTTAAGCAAGCACATCACAGGAAAAAGTGAAATTGCTGATGTTTATTGCATTTTAAAAATATGAGGTTCCACATTTTTTCAACTCTTATTTGCACATTTTGTAACATTTTAACATTTTAGAATATGTTAAATGCCTTAGAATATCACATTAGAATATGTTATAATTTTGTTGGCATAAAACTTTCTTTGTTCTATATGAGATAATGTTATCTATTTAATTGATGAAAGTATAAATATGAGAAATTTTATAACTGTATTTTAATTTCCTTACAATTATTTCACAGCTTGATATCTCTTTCTCTCTCTTGCTCTCTCTCTCTGAAATAAAGATATTTTTTCCTCTAATTTTGTGGTAATGTATACAAGGAGATTTATTTCTTTCTATGTCGTTCTGCCAAATAGTACAATATGGTATGATTAATTGCCTTTGTGTTATTACAAAATGTTTACCAAGCAAAACCAATCCGTATGATGTCAAGAAGAATTTGGAATCTTTAATCATAGCTTACATGATCAAGGCAAGTAAATTTAAAATGTCTTTGAATTTTATTTTATTTTAATTTTTGCATGAGAAGAATCAACATATGTGTTCACAGAGAGATCTGAGACTTACGTGTAGGAGGGGAAAGCTAATGTTAATTCAACATACAAACATGATTCTTAGTAGAGATTCTAAAAGTATTAACCTGCTGCCTCACAAGACACTGTCATTGACTTTGCTATGGCTGGAGTTTCCAAATAGAGTTACTGACTGCTTGTAAAGGAGGTTTTTAAGATGTCTTAGGAATCAGCTGAAGGACAAAGATGTTGAACAGGTGACTTTTCTTGCATAATTCAATTTTAATGTTATGTTCTTTTAAATCCTGTCAAAACACTTTTATTTTAATATGTCTTTTTTGGGGTTAATTTCAACTACTGATGCTCCTTGGCTAACAATGGGGTCATGTCCCAATACATCCATTATAAGTTGAAAATAGTTTAAGTCAAAGCTTTTAATATACCTAACCTATCAAAATCACAGTGTAGCCTAGCTTACCTTAATTATTCGCTGAACACTTACATTAGCCTGCAGTTGGACAAAAATCAAAGATCAAAGTTCAAAATTTGAAGTACTATTTGTGCTGAATGCTTATTACTTTTGTGCCATTGTAAAGTCAAAGAAACACAAGTCGAGCCATTGCAAGTCGGGAATCATCTGTATAGTGAAATATGTAATTTAAAAATACAGTAAATAACAAGAAAAATGTGGTACTGGGAAAATGATGAGTGAAGAAAGGTCACAAATTCTCTTAACATCATCTTTAAAATAAATTCTGGAGCAAAGACAAATTTTACATGAAATTACTAGAAACTAAAACAAAGTTTATTAATATTTCATTTGAAAACTGAGAAGATTAAGAGAGATATTTTCTGAAAACATAAGTACTATGAAAGAAGTAATATTTAAGATTATAAGAAACAAAAAATGGACATATCTGTACATGTGTGTGTGCATATGTGTGCATCCATGTATGCTTCTTATAGAAAGAATATACTCAAGAAACACAGAAGAAATTAATTTTACAAATACACAGCTTACTTAGTAACTATTTAGATGACAAAATAAATTGAAAAAATCATGTATAAGATGCTAAAAATCCATTAGATGAAAAGATAAAATCCAAAGTTACTGATAGTAAAACACCACCTTTGCAAATTAATAAAAAGGATCAATATTAAGAGACAAGTATTAAAGTCCCTTGAAAAAGTGTACTGGCATGGTGAAGATAGCTAAGAAAACAACAAAATGCAGGGACATATCCAATGTTGGAAGGAAAGCACTAAATTATTAGGAAAATACAAAGCAGTGTTTTGAAAACACAGATTACATCACCAGTTAGAACAATGATAAAAATAGTGTTTATGTTTAACAGAGATAAAATATTCTAGGAATGAAGGAACAAATGAGGCTGTAGAATAAGCTTACCCAAACCTCCTATTTTGAGACACCATCCTCATTGTCATTTATTTTGTAGTCTCTTTTAGTGTTTCTCTATGTGTCAGTGCTATCTTCCTTAATCGGACTTAAACTCATTGAAGCCAAAACTGAATTCCCTGTTGGAAATCTCAGAGTATAAGGCAGTGTTAGATGTGTAAACAGGTAGTCAATGCACAACTGTAGAATTGAAATACAGTAGAAATATATTGAAAATTATTTTTCTTCATTGTGTCCTCCCCACACACCTACCCCCCAAAAAAGAACAAAAACTCGGTTACCTGTTGAAAAACCATGACTGTTTCTGGAATTGTTTTAGGAGTTTAGGTGGAGGAAGAAAACCAGTTGCCTTCTCTGCCCTTTCATTTAATTGATGAAAATTGATGCACTTTCATCAATTAAATAGATAACATTATCTGATATACAACAAAGAAAATTTTATGCCAACAAAATTATAACGTATTCTAATGTGATATTCTAATACATTTAACATATTCTAAAATGTTAAAATGTTACCTGCTTCCCTCTGGCATTAGCCTTTCCCAGGAGTCCATGTAACTTTTCCTCTCTTTTTTTTTTTTTTATTTTTAAACCTGAGATATAATTGAAATGCCACAAATTCATCCATTAGCAGTGCAAAATTCAGTGTTTCTCAGTGTATTCACAATGCTTCACAATGACCATCACAATTAACTCTAAAACATTTTTTTAGAGTTTAGCTAAAAGAAACCTCATGCACAATTGGAAGTTACTGTCTATTCCTCCCACCTTTCCTAGCCCATGCAAGCCACTACTCTACTTTCTGTTTCTATGGATTTGCCTCATCTGCTTAATTTATATAAATAAAATCACTTAATATGTTTGGCTTATTTTACCCGGTATAATCTTTTCAAGATTTATCCATGTTGTAGTGTGTAAAATGTCATTGCTTTTAATGACTGAAAACATTCTATGACATGGATATAAGATACTTTATTTTTATTCTATTTCAGACAAGGCACTTTATATAGAAAACAACTAAGGGTTGTTTGATGTGTCTTCTTATACTGAGAAGAGGTAGGCAAAACTTAAGAACAGTTTGGAACTGGAATAATAACGAAGACACAGAAAACAAAGTAAGCAAATAAGTGTGGCAATTATTAACTCAGAAAAAAAAAAAATCCAGACATAAAAATGACTCATAGAATGCTACAGGGCTGGGTATAATTGACATTTCCTTGGCCATAATAATATGTGTGGTAGTGGTGGGAGGGATGAAAATGAGAATATTATTTGTGTCCATTGTGGGAAGTAAATTGAAGATACCATAGCTAAAACAAAACAAAACAGAAACGAGAAGCAGCAATATAGTATGCTATTTAGATATAAGAAGGTAAATACTAAAGAAGTCAAATCATATTTTTGTTCAGTTCATCATTCTTGTATGCATTATTATGGCAAAGTTTTATGGGAAAAAGGGCAAGATAAAGAACGGTATTTGAATTCTCATTATATTTTATGTATACATGCAGTGTCCAATGAATGATTTAAGATAATAAATTAGCCATATATCCTTTAAACACTAAATAAGGAGAACAATCCTTCATTTCTTAGTAGATGCAAAGTCTGTGAGGCTACTTAAATATAAGATAGAACTTATTGAGGGCTTTCAAGTACCTCAATTTTATAAGTCAATGCACTACAATCCCAGTTTAATTTGTTAAATAATGTTGGCTTTGTGAATTAAAAAAAAAAAAAAAATCTGAGAAAGCCAGTACGGTTTAATCAAATTAAAAAACTAAGAAAAAGAAAGTATTAAAGCCCCATCCCATATGAAAAGACACTTAACTATTGAAATAGAAAGCAGGCACAGGTGAATGATCACTGGCTTGGGTTTGAATTTCCTTGGACTGGACCAGAATCACTGCCATTCACACAGGTCCTGTGTGCTTTCCAGCCTGAGACATATCCCCCCACCTCTGTGTACAAGGTGAATTATTCTAAACAAAAGAAGCTTTTGGAAAGTATCAGAATAAATTAGAAAAAATTCTGTGGTCTTAGTTCAGGACAAATAAAACAACAGGAATATAGAACATTAAAGATACTTATTTAAATTCAGGGCAACAAAATTTTGAAACCCAGTTTTCATGAAAGTATAATAATTGGTTTTGTAATCATCACAATAAATTAAAGATTTAGTTCTTTTCAGGTTCACTTTAAATTCATTTTCCCTGGTAATTCAAGTAACAATTTTACTTGTAATGCGGCCCAATGTGTGGGGGTCGCTGCTCATCCCTGGTCCGGGCGGCAACTGCGGCAGTGGTTGGAGGGGCGTGGAGCTCTGTGCCTGGAGGGCAGCGCTCTGGGATCTGAGGATTACTGTCCTGGACCACCTGACATGGGACCTGGGACGCTGAATCCCTCAGAGCCTGTCTCCAGGGTGTCACGGATGCAGGGAATAAAAATGGGTCTTCGCAAACACTTCTCTGCTTGCCAGGAGAGGGGACCGGGCACACCCCTCTAGTGGAGAAGGCCCAGAGTCCCCGTGTTCAAAGACTTTTATTGAAAAGATTATCAGTGGAGCTAGGTAACAGGAATGCACAGGTTATCTCATTACATGAGTATGTAAGTGTTCACAGAGAATGGGTAATGTTTTGAAGAAAACAAATGGCAGGAACACAACAATTTACATGGGTCCAAGAGGAGACTAGTAAACAAGAGAGACAACTAAACATGAGAGCATAGTAAACACAAGAGTGCCCAAGGGTATAGGGTTAGGGTCTGTGAATAATGTAAATTCCCTTCCCAGCATGAGCCAGCTGTAGCTTCTGAAGGAAGTACAAAGCACACTTTAAAGAATTCACTTTTAGGCCTGATTTCCCTAGGAACCACCAGATCTGGTTTAGGACTGACTCTGATATTATTCTGAGCCTGAGCCAGGTGTGGGGAGGGAGCTGCCAAGAGAGGAGGAGACTGCTTTTGGATAGAATGAGCACTCCGGCCATGTCCAAGCCTAGCCGAGGGGTGCGGGCCTTTTTGCCCTTTCTCCGTGTCCCCCAATTTCTTTTCTGCCTCCCATACCGATCGATGTCTGGCTTAGGTTGTTATCTCTGCATGAGATAACTTACCCGTCATCAACAAGCGACCATCAGAGGGCAAAGCAGAAAGGCAGTAGCTACACCCTTGCCAAGGGGGATAGGTTATGTCTCCTCAGGAGCCTGTTTTCCCAAGGCCTCCTTGATTATTTCCAGTCTTGGGGCCCTCCTGCCTGTCCTCAGGGTCCTAGTCCCTGAAACCAGACAGGGCGTTTCCCCACATTTATTGTATATTTTTAGTTAATGAATAAGAAAAATGCATGTTCATTTACTCAAAATATTTGGAAAACTATGTGTAATGGTTTTTATCTAAAAGTAATTATGTATATAACTGAAAATACTATATTGCGTGATCTTTTACAGGTCTGAGGTCCCCCCTTATCCAATGTTTTGATTTTTGTTTTTCACTTTGTGTGGCTTCTGTTACTCATGGTCAACCTTGGTCCAAAAATATTAAATAAGAAGTTCCAGAAATACACAATTCATAAGCTTTAAATTGTGAATCATTCTGAGGTATGTGAGGAAATCTCATGCTGACACTGTCCTGCTGGGATGTGAATCACTTATTTCTTCAGTTTCTACACCAGTTATATATTTTCTACCTGTTAGTCACTTAGAAGCCATCTGGGTTATCAGGTCGACCTTCCCAGTACCATAGCATATACTTGTATTCAAGTAACCCTTATTTTATTTAGTTAGGGCTCCAAAGTGTAATAATAGTGATATCAGCAAGTATTGAAAAAGCATTATCTGTACTATCTTCAGTTTCAGGCATCTACTGGGAGGTCTTGGAACATATCCTCAGAGGAAAAGAGGGAACTACTCTACCATCTTTTTTTTATACATATTAATATTACAAGCATTTCAATATTAGTTTTGACATTAAGCAAAATTTTAAACACACTGATTATTTGTACAATATTCTTTGTATGGTAGTGATATTATGGTTTCAAAAATTATTAACTTAAAAAGTGAATAAAAATGCAAATCCACCCTGGTAAATAACATATGTCCAAATTTAGAGAGCATAAGTCACAGATTCATATATAAATGAGAGAGTTTAAAATATTAATTGCAATTTAATAAAATGCATGAACACAAGGCAAACTGAACATTGTGTATCCAGATGGAAACATGTGGTTAAAAATAGAATAATTTAAGTGTTGATGTGTCAACAATGCTGTAAAGAACTAATGACTGTATGAGCAAATGTGTCTGCATGCATATGTATAGAATCTACATACATAAATGCTTTGAAAAATGTAATCTTTTCTACTAAATGTGTCCTAAACATTAGACTTCAATTTTAGATTATTGTGTCAAATTTGATAAGCTCATCCTGGGTTTTCCATTGATTCATTCATGATAGTGCTTAAAAATTCACTTTTTGTTAAAGTTCTAGATGTTTAGAATAGTGATGAGTTAACTAGTAAACCAAAGAGTGCTTTATACCAAATAAGCCCAGGGAAAAGCTAAGAGGTAGAAAGAATGGTGAAGACAAAGGCCATTGAAAGGTTTTACTTTCTTTGCGGCTATACACATATTCTGCAGCTATATTCTCTAGTAAAACTACAGAGAGTAAATCCCATGGAAGGGGAGAAGTGAGAGAGTTAAGCTGGAAGAGCAGCATGACAGCCATAGACTTAGCATGACAATGACCAAAGTCCAATCTTCATAATAATACAAGGTGACAGTGAGGCTGCAGAATTTCTTTATAGGCTAGCAAACCACTCAATTATAAAACCCATTCACCCAAAATCTGGCTTGCGTCCATAAAAACAATTAATCCTTCAAGATAAGATCCAACAAGTTTTCTGTTAACCCATGAGTACAGATGGAAACAAAAATAATTCTCCCATGTGCTTATACAAAAATATAGATCTAGGGTGCTAAAGTTAATCAATAAAATAGAAAGAAAGAAAGAAAGAAAGAAAGAAAGAAAGAAAGAAAGAAAGAAAGAAAGAAAGAAAGAAAGAAAGAAAGAAAGAAAGAAAGAAAGAAGGGAACTCTAAAATAACCTGAAACTTTAGAAAATAATTACAAATAAGGCAAGTAAAAAATAGGCTTACAAAAAATGTTGAGTAATAACATCGTAAATCTATATACCGTCTTTCTATGGTATCTTTTCAACTTCCCCTGTTTTCTTCTCTTCTGTAGATAAAGTGGATGCCGTCAAGACAATCTGACCACAGTTAAGGTCTGTAGTGACAGGTCCCACAAGGTGCCACTCTCCTTTACTAAGTTTAACAAGATTATGTCCTTCATTGTGGAGATAAATTAGCCAAGTTTCTAAGGTCTCTTCAGGTCATTGAGCAAAGTGGACATTCTTTTTCAGTAAAAGCCTAAGTCTCAGTAGCTCACTGCAGGCTGTCCATCACACCAGTGACCTGCTTAGAGATACTAGTCACTGGGTATAACTCTGTGTTTGGGATCTCTTATGACTTTTGGTCCCATCGCCGCAGAAAAGTAAGTAGTAACCAGGGAGTTGCTGCTCTGGCTTGTGAGAGCCCCCACCCTTGGATCTCTAATTTGACATCTCCTCACACACAAACAAGCTCTGACTTGACTGCAGAGACTCCCTTCAGAGACTGCAGTGCATTGGTTGTGCATGAAGTCTCAGATAAGGTCCATGTGAGGCCTTCCAGGTAAAGCCTTTGTAATTGTCTGTGATTGAACCTGAAAGATCACAAATCGGTTTTGACCATGAGCTATATACTCTTTAACCATCATTTGTATTGTACACAGCAAACACATTTACATTTTTAAATTAAGATTCTGAGGTAGAGTACATAAAATGTGCTAATTTTGCTGTACTGTTCAGTTATTTTTGCATGTAAATAACATGTAATCACTGTTCACACCAAGATTTAGAATAGGCTTTTATATTTGGTGCACCTTAAACTTTATGTTATCTGATAGTTGTACACAAGTTTTGCTGATTATTAAGTTTTTGATAAGAAAAGCAATCTGAATTACTTTATTCTTATACTATGCAATATGCTTTAAAATTAAAACACTTCAGAGAGTACTCTGAAGAATTAGTTGTGGTAAAAATATGAATAGTCATATAATGTGCATATTCACCATAGCTCCATTTGAGAATCTAAAAAAACAAACAAACCCAAAATACTATAGATGTTCTACCCAAGGCCGAAATTAAATGTATACATCATATGTACACAAAAATATATTACATCTGAATTCATAAGATTTGCAAACTTCTTGCATACTACCCATAGCAAAAATGCTTATATTCTATATTATGATGTCTTTAGACTAAAATGTAAAATGTATACACAAGTTTAAAATTAAATATCTTTTTTAATGACCTAATAATTGAGAGTTTAACTTTGGTTCTTTGACAGAGATTAAGGAGGATCCATGCTACGTATCTACTTACATGTTTGACTTTTCACATTCTAAGTTGAAGGATCTTACTTTATTTTTAATAAGGTAGCATGATTTTAAATGTCAGACAATATCATTTTTGATAGTTACCATAAGATGGGTAGTTGCCAAGCAATATTTACTTTTAGTAAAATGTGTGTGTTAAAGACGTTGGTAAGTGCCACAGGTCAAAAAAATTTCTCTATGAAAAATAACTCTCTTAAGATAAAATTAAGTTCTGGAAATAAAGAAGTTTAGAAATATAATTCTGTTTAAGCATTTAAAATTAAAAGTAAAGAAGTTAAAAGGATTAGCCAAAGAGCATTTATGCATGACGCACAGACACAGACAACAATGTGCACAGACACAGACAACAGTGTGGTGATGGCCAGAAGGAACGGGGGCCGGGGCTGGGTGGAGGTGGGCAGAGGAGTAGAAAATGGGGATGTCTGTAATAGTGTCAACAATAAAAATGAAATAAAAACATGTATTTTATTTTAATTCAATCTGTTCTTTTAAGTACTTAATGCCTATGCCCATATCACTATATCTTATCAAATATGTTAATTATCTCATTATTATAATAAGCTCTAATCTTTGTATTGCCCACAAGTAGAAGAACATATTACTTCTTAGTGTATTATACAGAATTTATGAATAAACGTATTTATTTAATTTAGTAAATGTAATTAATTTATGAAATAAATTTATCTATGATAGTTCTAGGCTAGAAATTAAATTTTTGTTAACATAGAGCTATTTTTTTACTAAATAGGAAGAGAGTTGAGATAATATTTTATTTCCTTCCAAAGCCTGGGGTAAATCATAACAAACGAATAAATAAAACATTAAACATCATATTTCTTACATCTGGGAGTAGATAAAATGCTACAAACTCATAATCAAAAATCCATTTGATGGTCAAGTAGTGTAACCTCTTCCTCTGAGTGAACGTATGTGCATATGAATGTGTATGTACTAGTGCACATAAGGGAAGGCCTACAGTCCATATTTTAACCTTGTATTTAAAAAAATGTTTTATTTTGACATAATTTGACACAAATTAAAAATGAAAAATAGCAAAAAGTACCTCCATGTATTCTTCATACAGAATTACTAAATATCACTTCCCAATTTTTTTGTTTCTCTCTGTGTTTTTTTCTAAAATGTTGAAATATTTGAGAGGGGGGTTGCAGACATGATGTTCCATTACCTCTAAATTTGTCAATATGTACATCTTAAAAACAAGAAAATGATCTTACATATGCAGAGAGATATTTTAAAGTCCTATATATATATTAATTTTTTACAACTATTCAAATTTCACTAATTATTTACTCATTTCTTTCTTAGCCAAAGAATATTTACTCCGTAGTTTTGATCCCTAAACATATACTACGTTCAGTGTTCACTTGTCACATATTTTCAATCTGAAATGGCCCTTCAGTAATTTTTTTCTTTTTTTGGCATTTTCTGATTCTGACATTTTCTAAGAGTATATTGGCCAATAATGAATTGATCAAAGAATGGTGAACGCACGTGAAATGAAAACAAGAGTCAGCTTGAAGTACTCTCATCAACCAAAATGGAGACAAATAGTCATGCACATAATGACAGTAGCAGATTATAATCTATAAATAAAGTAGGAATCCATGAGACCATATTGATATACATACATACATACATACATATGTACATACATAAATAAATAGAAAATTTCATAGAAAGAATGCATCTCCTTAGAGTATAATTATATCCTAAAAACTAGAATAATTGCTGGAAATAGAACATCACAATTTGGTAACTGGAGTAGCTATAAAAAATTTGGACACATTTATCAATGGATGCAAAAACTAGTTGTCAAAAATATGTTGAAAAATAAGATATTTACAAAGTCCCAAATTAATTCATGCACATACTTTTGGGTGAAAACTGATAAAAGAGCACCTTGATAATGCAAAACCTTAAGAGACACGGCCTTAACCAAGCAATAAAAGTAACATCACCTATAATGAGATGTCAAACGTCTCTTAATGGCATGCACTGCGAAGGGCACTGCAGCACTTCTGTGGTGTTCTGGCCAGAATGGATGACTAGCATCTAATAGTAAGGAAACATGAAACTAAGCCGAAGTAAAGGTACAGCCTACGAAATAATCAGCCTATAGTCTTCAAAACCAGGCAGCATTTTCAAGATCTGTCTGTTTTGTTGTTTCATTTTGCCCCTTTCTCCTCTGGAGGAACATGTCTTTCTTCCAGGTTTACAGATTTCCCTCTCTCTCTCTCTCTCTCTCTTTTCTTCCTTCTCATTATATAAAACTGCTGCACATCCACAAGTGTGTTCTAGATGTCACTGTGTGAAACTACATAAAGTACCTCCATATCAGCCCATTTCAAAAAGCTTTTATTGTGTGAGTACCCAGATTACAGATATAATTCATTTTTCTCTTCTCCATACAACAAAAACTTTCCTTTTGATCTATGCACCATGCTCTGCTTTAAAATTATGACAGCGATGATCAAAATACCTTAGTGAGTTCCCTAAGGGGATGGTCCATGGCTTACTCACTTTTGTATCCCTAGCAGTGTACATAGTTGGTAAATAAATTTAATTTGAAATCTGTGTTGCAACTTTGGGTCTTGACATTTTCCCTTTTTCTGTGCACCAAGACAGGACTTAGGGCCTCTCATTCTCTTTTAGGTCAGACCGTGTTTCTATATCCCCTCAACTTCCCTGAAATAGTGAAGAGCTCCCCGTTTCTTCTCAGGAGTTACAAACTCAGTTTTCTAAGGGAAAGCCATTTGCGGTGTCTTCCTCAGGGCACGGCGGCGTGCTTGTAAATATAGGTTGAAGAAGAATCATTGTCATTCTTAAAATACTATTATATACAAAATTTTAAAGCTGTATTAACAAGAGGACTGCTTTTAAAAATACAGAGAGCCTAACCTGTTAGAAAATTCCTCCAGAAGGTGCCCTCATTTCTGAGGCACATTTCTGGCTACAACAGATTTCAATCTCTTTAGCTTTTACTCTCCTGATGTGTGTAAGTGAAAAATCTTTCACTTTGGTGTGATTTTTCACTGTCTTAAACAGTGATCAAATCAATTATGCAGCTAACCATTTTTACTTTCCATTTGCAGGTAGGATATATTGATTAATATTCCTCATGGTGTTAAAGTCTGAAAAACTAGATCTGAGAGTCTTCTACTGTGATATTTTTAAATAAGAAAATGCATAATTAGGAAGGAAATATGCTAATATAGATTCTTATGTAATTGTCTATATGGCAGGCTGATAATTAAGCCCAACATAGGTTACAGCTCACTTTTTTCAAAATTAAGTTTCTAATATAACAGAGACAATTTCTCAAGCGCTGCCTTTTTTTCCTTGAAGATAATAAACCTAGGCTCTAACCATCTGAATGTCACAGACTGGGCTATAAGTGGTATTAAACTTTAATATATGCATCCGCATATCTTGTTAGTTGCAATTTTCTCTCCTAATTCTCCCTGAAGGTTTAAAAAACCAAATAAAACTTCTAAACGTTTGAAAATATTCTGATTTTTTTCATGTAACTTAAATAATTAGAATAAAATGTGTTGCATCTTTTAGCGATCAGAAAGGATAGAGTGACCCAAGGATTGAATACAATTAGGAACGTAATAGATTGGTATTTATTGATTAGCAGTGATTTTGCGTAAAGACTATTTAACACAGTATCTATAGAAATAATTTTCAATATTCCATGCCCCTTTGCATTAAAGTGGGTCAGAAAGCTACTTTAGCAAAAGTCTAAATTTGGCCCTGGATCTGTTTTTTACAAATAAAGTTTTCTTGGAAAACTGGCACACCCATTGTTTATGTAATGTTTATGGCTGCTTTTGACCATGATGAGAGAGTTGATGACTTGTCATATACACCAAATGGTCCGTAGCTAAAATATTTACTATCTGACCTTTTCCCGAAAAAGATTCTGACTTCTGTGTTACAAGGAAATTTGTAGGCAAAATAGTTTCCTGATACCTGAGGATAGGTTTATGTATTTACTGATGGTAAAAAAAAATGCTTAAAATAAATACCCATTTGCCTTATGCTTTCATTTAATAATGATAAAAGAATTTTAGATTTGGTGAAATTTATAAATCAGTATCAAACTAAACACTTTCTTAATTGATAGTGTAACACATTGTCAAACTCAGCAGAGTAGATAAAATACTGCCTTGTACACTGTATATTATATATTTTCTAAAGGCCTGACCTTCGCAAGTATATATTTTGACTTACTAAAAAGCATGATAGTTTAAAAAAGTTCTAGTGTGTTGCTATTTCTTTGCTTTTGTATAGATTTACTTATATGTCATTTAGTCACAGATGTGTACGCTCATTTAGCAAGATCAATTTTTCTTTTTCTTGAAAATGAAGAAGTGATATTCAGTTTAGAATTGCACAATGTGGCATACCTAAGAAAATATTTGCAATGTGAGGTCACTACTAAGAAAATCCATTGGCCATTTGAACTGGGGTTAGATCAACATCTTTTTTAGTGATCGTCATTGATTTTTACATTGACAGTTAGTTAAAGCCGATTTTCCTCTTACTATCTATAGTGAAACATCTATATATGGAAAATAATTCTCCTAATTTACTTTAAAATATAGATGTAACAACTTTTAAACTTCCTGCGTATGCCATTTAAAGTCATTTAAACATCTTCATGAAATTACCTTGTGGGAATTGCTAGTCAAACCCAATAATTTCTTCAACCACCGTGAATACTGACTAGAGGATGTGATTTGCTTATTGTGGTCTAACTTTGCATTGCAAGACTCTTTCTTGTATTGTAACCTCCCTCTATTAGTTATACACTATTTATAAAAATGCTACATGAATAGTAATTCCAGTTTACTGTAAATTTGCTGGGAGTATTCAAAACAAGATTGTACGAGTGCTGGGAAGGCAATTAAATATAGAAAATTTAAGATTACTTTTCTATCAAACTGGTATGTCAGAATTACACATAAAAAATTACTCATATCTTTGTTTCATGATCACCTCACTACTTTTAGTCATAAGGACTGCCTGCATATTTGCTTAGCAAAATTACATTCTGTGGTATCAGTTACCATGAATTTATTCAACTAATCCAGTTAAAAGAACGATAGTTAATAACTAATTGACTTTCATTCGACATTGGGTATATATTAGCCTGATTTTAAGAAATCAAGTAGTTTCTTTTTTGTTCAATTTAGGTTACAAAATATAAACATTTTTTTATGTATTATTGATCTCATATGTAAAATTTGCCATAAGAAAAAAAATTGACATAATTAAATCACATGGGGTTTTTTATTCTTGACTCCCTTAGGTATTATTTAAAGGCCTTGCAGGTGAATGCATTAATCCAACTTTTAAATAATGTTTCTTAGAATTTATAATTTTATTTTAGCCTGAAATTATTGTCCTGGTTTAGCCCTGAGATTTTTCTTCCTTGGAGGCATAATTAACCAATGAGAAATTATTATTTCTCAGAAAGTAAAAAGTAAATATATTTGCATGCAAATGAGAAAATATGAAGTCAATATATTTAACAGAAACAATGATTTTAGATTATTTATATGCAGTGCAGTTTTATACATAAAACTTTAGAGAGAAAAACAATAATCAATCATTGTTTAAAGGTATATACAAATATTCAAACATTTTTAACAGTAGAAAGTAGTTTTATTATGCTAAACAAAATAAGCGAGTCAGAAAAAGCAATAACCATAGAATTTCACTCATATGTGGGGTATAAAAGAAACCTGTGGATGTAGACAGACAACAGCATGGTGGTTACCAGAAGGAATGGATTAGGAGGGTATTAAATGGTAATGGCACCAATTATATAGAAGACAATTTGACTTTGGGTGGTGGGCACATAATGCAATATACTGATCATGCATCATAGAAATATATACCTGAAACCTATATGGCCTTATGAACCAAAGTCACCCTAATAAATGTAATAAAATAAAAATTAAAAATAAGACCTAGTTTTTATTATAATTATCATTATTTTTGTTATGACTACAAAACATTCCTTTCAATTATTTCTTAGGGCTAATATAAGTATATTTTTATCATAAATTTTCTTTTCTTATTTCAGCAACATTATCTTTTCTAATCTTATATTCCACTCATCTCTCTCCCTTGTTTTTTACAAACTGACTTTAAATAGAAATAATCAAACTTGGTAAAACATTAATATCACTCATAATCTTTCTTTCTTCCTGAATTGTATCTCCTATTTTTCTTGTAAACCTTGGAACATGCCAAACACATTCAGACATTGTAAATTAATCAAAGGCGAAGAGAGGAAAAAAGTATAATTTGGTTTGTGTTCAAGAAAAGCACAGCAATCTAAACATTTTTTCCATGGATCTATCAATTTTGTAAACACATTTAAAATGATGTGATCATTAATTTTATGTGTAAACATGGCTAAGCTATGTTGGTCAATTTGTTAAAACACTGTAGTTGGTGTTTGTGTCAAGGTATTTTGTGATTAATATCTACAATTAGCTGGTTTTAATCAAAGGAAATTACCCTGGATATTGTGGATGGGCTTCATCCAATCACTTGAAGTCTTACCAAGAGGAAACTGGTCTCCCTAAAAAGAACAAATTCTTTCTCAAAACTATAACATAGAAATTTTACTCAGTTTCCATCTTGCTCATACAGTTTTGTTGCCTAAAAGTCTGAAATCTGCATAGCAGGCTGGCCAAATGGAAACTCAGGCGAGAGTTGCACAGCAGTCCTGAGTCTTTGTAGGGCAGGAGATTAGGCTGGAATCTCAGGTAAGAAATCTGGATTAGCCTCTGAGTAACTTTTGAATGGGAAAGAGTAAGTATCCCTACTCTGTTCTTTATGAATTTGCATATGAATTTCAAAATCAGCTTATAAATTCTGCAAAATACCAGCTGGCATTTTGATAGCGATTGGATTGAATCTATGGTTCATTTGTGAAAGATTACTTATCTAAGAACTCAAGATACTATTCCATTTAGGTAGGTCATCTTTATTGCCTTTAAATGATATTTTGTAATTTTCAGTGTGTAAGTATTATACTTTTGTTAAACTTGCTGCCAGTATTTATTTTTTATTTATGCTACTATAAATGGAATTGTTTTCTTAATTTTATTTTTAGATATTCATTCCTAGTGGGTAGAAACACAACTGATTTTTGTATATAGATTTTTTACATGTAATATCATGTCATGTATGAATAGAGGTAGTTTCCCTTCTGCCTTTCTAATCTGGATGTGTTTTTTGACATCCAGATTAGAAAGGTAATCTGCCTAACTGTTCTCTATAGCATGTGTTGTACAATGGTGAATAGAAGTGATGAGAGTGAACATCCTTGTCTTGTTTCAAATATTAGTGGAAAAGCATTCAGTTTTTCACCATTAAATATTATGTGAGCAATGAGGGATTTTTTTTTGTAGCTTTTGTTTGTTAATTTCAAGACAATCTCATCTGCCTCTAATTTCTTGAGTGTTTAAAATTAAAAAAAACATTTAATTTTGTCAAATGTTTTTTGTGTCTATTAAGATAATGATATTCTTTTTTTTATTACTATAATGTTGTTACATTGAATACATTACACAGTCATTTTGTATAAATCTTTTAAGTACCAGTGAACTTGTTGTATTAGTATTTCATTGAGAACATTTTGTATTTACCTTTTTAAGAGATGTTTACCTTTAGTTAGTAAGTTTGTTTGTTTTCAAAGACACTTTTTTGGCCTTTCATAATAGGGTAATATTATCATTGTAGAATTAGTTAGAAATGTTCCTTTTTCTTTTAGTTTTTGGAATGAGTTCTTAAGGATTGATGTTAAATATTCATGATGTATGATCCTTTTAATATGCTATAGGATATGTAATTTGTTGAGGATTTTTTTTGTGTAAATTCATCTGGGATATTTGTCTGTTTTCTTGTGAATTCTTTGTCTGGTTTTGTTATCAGGGTGATAAGAGCCTCATAGAGAAGTTAGAAAGTTGTCCCTCCTTTTCTATTTTTTGGGGGGGGAATAGTATGATAAAAATGGGTGTTCATTTTTCAAATATTTGGCAGAATTAACTAGTGAAGCCGTTTTGTCCTTGGCTTTTGTGGAAGGTGTTTGATTATTGATTCAATCTTTTACTTGTTGTATGTGTGTTACATTTTATATTTTTGAGTCAGTTGTATGCTCCTTGGACTTCGTCTCTTTTGTTTAGTTATCAGATTTGATGTGTAATTGTTCATTGTATTTTTAATTGTTAATTCAGCTAAAGTTTTTCAGTTTTATTAATCTTTTTTTTAAAAGCGACCTTCGTTGTTTCTCTGTAGTCATTTTGGTTTATCTTCAATCTAATATTGAGTATTTTCTTTCTTCTTCTAGTTTTGAGTTTGGATTACTCTTATTTTTCTTTCCCTGTATCTTTGTCAGCATTTATGTTTTCACTTTGTCACTTTACTTATTGTAGTAGCTATATAATTATATCTTATTATGTTTATAGTCTGATTTCCTTTATGGTTAACGATATTGAATATTTTGTAGGTTTATTTTCCATTTGTATATCTTTCTCATTGAAATAGCCATACATATATTTTGCACATTGGTTTCATTGTGCTGTGATTTTTTTACAATTGAGTTCTGAGAGTTCTTTATATAATATAGGTAAAAGTCTTTCATCAGCTATGCGGTTGACAACTATCTTCTCCCTGATATGTAGTTTGTCTGTTTATTTAAAAAACAAACAAAAACACCCCAACTTTAAGCATAACAACTGTTTTTTTAAATATTGATGAGGTCCAATTTATCAATAATTTCTTTTTTCAATTTCACCTTTGATTTCAAATCAAGAACAATTTTTCTAGTCAGTCCTACATGAAAATTATTTCTTATTATTTTTCCCAGAAATTGTATAGTTCTACATTTTTGTCTATTGTGCATTTTGAGTTAGTTTTTTCATACAAAGTTTATGAGGTTTAAATTGTAAGTGATGTTCTATTTCTGTGAAATACGTCATTGGTATCTTAATAAGGATTGCGTTGAATCTATAAATTGCTTTGGGTAGTATGGACATTTTGAGGATATTAATTCTTCCAATCCATAAGCACGGTATATGCTTCCATTTATTTGTGTCTTCCTTAATTTCTTTTTTCAATGTTGTATAGTTTTCTGCATACAGATCTTTTGTGTCTTTGGTTAAATTTATCCCTAGGTACTTTATCTTTTTTCGTGCTATATCGAATGGTATATTTTTCCTGATTTCTTCTTCTTCTATTGCATTGCTGGTGTACAAAAACGCCTTTGATTTCTGAATGTTGACTTTGTATCCTGCTGTTTTGCCAAATTCATTTATTAGGTTGAGTAGTTTTTTGGTAGAGTCTACAGGGTTCTCTATGTACACTATCATGTCATCTGCAAACAATGATAGTTTTACTTCCTCCTTTCCTATTTGTATGCCTTTTATCTCTTTCTCTTGTGTGACCGCTGTGGCTAGGACTTCCAATATGATGTTGAAAAGAAGCGGTGAGAGCAGAATATAGAACAGACATTTCAAAAATTTATATGGAACCATAAACGACCCCAAATAGCCGCAGCAATTTTGAGAAAGAAACACAAAGTAGGAGGGATCGCAATACCGGACATCAAACTCTACTATAAAGCCACCATACTCAAAACAATCTGATACTGGCACAAGAACAGACCCATAGACCAATGGAACAGAATAGAAAGCCCAGAAATAAGCCCAGGTCTCTATGGACATCTAATATTCGACAAAGGGGGCAGAAGCATAAAATGGAGCAATAACAGCCTCTTCAACAAATGGTGTTGGGAGAGCTGGACGGCTACATGCAAAATATTGAAATTGGATCATCAGCTGACACCATACACAAAAATAAACTCAAGATGGATAAAAGACTTAAATATAAGTTGCAACACCATCAAAGTCCTCGAGGAGAACATTGGCAGGAAACTCTCAGATATCCCACGCAGCAATTTTTTCACTGATATGTCTCCTAAAGCAAGGGGCATAAAGGAAAGAATAAACAAGTGGGACCTCATCAAAATAAGAAGCTTCTGCACCGCAAAAGAAAACATCAGCAAAATGAAAAGGGAGCCAACCGTACGGGAAAATATATTTGCTAATGATACATCAGATAGAGGTTTGATCTCCAAGATATATAAAGAACTCACTCGACTCTACTCCAAGAAGACAAACGATCCAATCAAAAAATGGGCAAAGGACCTGGGCAGATGCTTTTCTAAGGAGGAGATACAGAGGGCCCAGAGGCATTTGAAAGGATGCTCAGCATCACTAGCCATCAGAGAAATGCAGATCAAAACCACCATGAGGTACCACCTCACACCGGTCAGAATGGCCATCATAAACAGATCCACAAACAACAGGTGCTGGCGAGGCTGTGGAGAAAAGGGAACCCTAGTCCACTGTTGGTGGGAATGCAGACTGGTGCAGCCACTATGGAAAGCAGTGTGGAATTTCCTCAGAAAGCTGAAAACGGAACTGCCTTTTGATCCAGCGATTCCCCTGCTGGGACTATACCCTGAGAACACCAAAATGCCAATACAAAAGAACCTATGCACCCCAATGTTCATAGCAGCACAATTTACAATAGCCAAGTGTTGGAAGCAGCCTAAATGCCCATCAGTAGATGATTGGATCAAAAAACTATGGTACATATACACAATGGAATACTACACAGCAGAAAGAAAAAAAGAAGTACTAAACTTTGCGACAGCATGGATGGAACTGGAGAGCATCATGCTAAGCGAAATAAGCCAGGGGGCGAAAGACAAATACCATATGATCTCGCCTATAAGCGGAACCTAACCAACAATGCAAAGATGCAAGGAAAATATGACCAGCAACACTGAAAGGAAAAGAAATCAACAGAGACAAGAGAGAAGGGGGGGAGCAGGGAAAGGGAAGGGAAGGGGAAAGTCAAGGAACATATAGCAAGGACTCATGGACAAAACCAAAGGGGAAGAGCTGAGGGAGGGAAGGTGGGAGGGGGCAAGGGAAAGAGGTGGGGGGGAGGCAGAGACAAATGTATTTAAAAAGTAAATAAAAAAAATAAAATAAATTGTAAGTGATTTTATGTTTTCTTTCATTAATTTGTCTTCATTTTTTGTTGCCTAGTTTTGTTTTTGCCTATGGATATCCAATTGTTTCTGCACAATTTGATAAAAAGGTTCTCCTCAAATGAATTGCTTTTGTGCTTTTGTACCTTTTTAAAAACACAGTTGGACATATTTATTTGCGTAGATGTATTTCTGGATTCTCTGCTTTGTTACACTGAAAAATGTGTCTATATCTTTGCCAATATTACAGTCTCAATTATTATAGCTATGCAGTTGGCCTTACTATCAACTACAGTGATTCCTCCCTTCTGCTTCAAATTCATTGAGAATATTTATCATGAATGGGTGTTGATTTTGTTAATGTTTCCTCTGCATCCATTGAGATGACTGTGATTTTCTTTCTTAGCCTACTGATGTGATGTATTACATTGATTGATTTTCAAATGAGGAACCAGCCTTGTATATCTGGGACAAATCCCAATTACTCATAGAATTATAATTATATTTAAAAATTACTGGATGTGATTTACTAACATTTTATAAAGGATATTTTCATAGCCTTTTGAATTTGTCTACTTTTTCTCAGCATGATGTATTTGAGATTCACTCTTCTTGCATATACCTGCAGTTCATTTCTTTTTATTACTTATATGATATAGATAAATAGTATTTGTTCATTTCCTGGTTAAGGGACTTTTGTATTGTTCATACTTTTCAGACGTTAGGAGCAAAGCTATGATAATCCTTTATGTAAAGGTTGTGTGTAAACGTAAGCTTTTATTTCTCTTAACTAAGTATCTGGAAAAAATGGAGTATAATGTATATTTAAAACTGGAGTTAGTGTATATTTAAATTTACTTAAAAAAACTACCAGATTATTTTCCAGAATGGTTATATAATTTTTTAGTTCTTTGAGAAATATATGGGATTTTCAGTTGTTCTCTCCTTATTCATCAACTCTTGGTGTGGTCAGTTTGCTTTAACTTTATACATTTTTATAGTAGCATTTCATTAACTGTTACTATAGTTACATGGTACTAACAGGCATTTCCTTAAAGTCTAATGATATTGAACATTTTTTTGATGTGTTTGTTTTCTATCTTTAATTCTACTTAGTTGTAATATAGTTCAAATATTTTACCCTTCTATTTATTGCTTTGTATGCTTTCTTATTACTGAATCTTGAAAAGCATTCACATATTTCAGATGTAATCTCCTTATCAGATATTTTCTCTCAACTGATGACTTGTCTACATTTTTTCAATGTTTGACTATCAGTTGTTATTTTTATGCAAACTAATTTATCAACTTGTTTTTTATATATCATTCTTTAGATTTCTAAGACATCTTTGTCTCAATCGAGGTTCCAAATATACTCTGACATATTTCATTCTAGATGTTTTAGAATTTTATGCTGTATATTTTTAAACTTAAAATTTGTGTTTATTTTATGCTTTACATTTTGTATAAGATCCATTTTGTGTTAGTTTGTATATGTTACTAAGAAAGGATTAATCTTCACATGTGCAAAATTTGTCTTTATTTAATCCCCCAATGCATCACTATAGTGTGCTACTTTTTCATATAGTAAATAATATGATTATTTATAATCTAACCTCTCAAAAGTCAATTAAATTGCTCTTGACTTAAAGTTTTCAAAATTCTGGACAGTACCTCTAATAGCTGGGCTTCCAATCCATAATTTCTTACATGCTCAGCCCTGCTGGGATATTATTCACTAAGGCAAGTTGACCAATTACTTAAGAGACCTCAGGACTCAGGATTTGTTTTATTTTTATAATGGTCTTGGGTTGACTGCACTCTTATTAAAATTTTAAGCACAATTTATATACTTGGTGTAACCATCTACATATTTATTTACTAATTTTAAAAAGTAATGGATACTTAAGGTTACTTCTATTTTCACAGACTTCATATTCAAAATTTTGAAAAATTAGTATGTTCAAGATGTCTCAGTTTATGGCTTTCTCTCTATCCTCGGCAATAGTTTACTTTTTAATAATAATAATAAAAAACTACCATTCCTTTGGATATTAAAGGGAAATAACCAAGATTATTAAAAAACATTCTATACATTGTTGAGATGTATAGATACATAACACAGCCATTTAATTTTTAAATGTAAAACTAAATGTAAAAAAAAAGTAAAAAGTAAAAAATTTGAAATACATTTAAAGAGACAATAGAGACTGTTGAAGTTCAAAGTATCTATATTACAGCATTCCATTGGGCAAAATACTCATAATAATAAAAAAAACCACTATAATTAAAACTGTATTTTTACCATTATGTGAATAGAATGACTTTGAGAGAACATATTCCCAAAGTAACAACAAAAAAAAAGATCCAAGGCATTAAGAATAGGGGCATATCACTATTAAAAAAATAAAAAAGCTGACAGATCAGAAATGCCAATTGCATTATTAACCATTGTAAATCATGCCACTTGCTGAATAATCCACACTTTCCCCTCTAACTTGAAGTGCCAGTTTTATCTGATAATGTTTTCTTTAATTACTAACTTCCCTTCTGCTCATTGATCTGCATATCTGCTGCTGGGCCAATATCACCATTATTTAATCAATGAATTTGTACAACACTTTCATATAATTTATTACAACTGTGCCTGTATTATTATATTTTTATGCATTTTATTTTCTATTTGAGTTTTAGATAGTTTTTTATTAAAATACACTAGGCATATAATATATTGTTTTCAAGTGTACAGCATAGCAATTCAACATTTATATATCTTACAATTTGATCACTCTACTAATCTAGTAAACATCTGTCATGGTGCAAAGTTATTATAATATTACTGATTATATTCCCTGAGCTGTGCACTACATCTCTGTGACTAAATTTTTTTAATTTATTGGGGAAGGAGGTATTTTAAATAAAACTATGACACATAAATTGAGGAAATTAATATTTCTACCACTCATTTCACAATTTAAATGTTATTAGTCTCCATTTATTGAAAGGCAATTTTGGTATACGAGGTCTGTCTTGAAAAAGTGCAACCATTGTTAATATAACGTTAACCATGCTAAAATATAACATTGTTTGACATCGATGTAACCTGGTAGCCAAGGAGGGTGGACTGGAATGTGCATGCGTGAACAATGACAACTTCACTGTACTGTAAAGCAGTGGGGGCAGTAGACACCACTGAGTGTGCATGTGTACTATGTAGCCATTGCATTCAAAATGACTAAGGGAGTAGAGCAATGAATCTGCCTCAAATTTTGTGTTAAGCTTGTACATTCTTCTGCTTGTACATTGAGAAAGCCATAGCTATGGGCAGCTAGTGATTAGCAACCTCATCACGACAATGTGCCTGCTCATGCATTACAGGGTCTTATCAGAGTTTTTTGGTGAAATATCAAATCACCCAGGTGACTCTGCCCTGGTAACAGTCCAGATTTAGCATCCTGTGATTTCTGGCTTCTCCCAAAACTAAAATCGCCTTTGAAAGGGAAGAGATTTCAGGCTGTTGATGAGATTTAGGAAAAGACAAAGGAGCCATTTATGGCCATTGGGAGAACTCTGTGAGGCCCCTGCCTGCCTGGTTTGAAGGGGAATGAGATGTCATTGTCTTATGTACTATGTTTCTTGTATCTTTTTCAATAAATGTCTCTGTTTTTCTTATTACGTGGCTGGATACCTTACAGACAGACCTCACTGATTCTAGATATTTCTAACCCATAAGCTGTGTTTATTTGTTGTTAATTTAGTATTAGGTTATGATAAAATTATGAGTGCTATTTGTAAAAGTATTTATAATTTCTCCTAGTGAGAAGTTATTTTTAATATTGGTGAAAATTTCAATTCTGAGTAGTAAATTCATAAATGACCAAACAACTGTGCTATGTCCATTTATTTTTGAATATTCTTAGTTAATAAAAATCATATAAAATTATATATTTCCATGAGAAGTTATAATCATTACCCACAAATTTTTATATTATTTTCCAAATACTCTCTATAAATAATTTTTCCATTTGATCTAATAGGTATTTTAAGGTTGGCCTAATTTTCAAGTGGTTATATATTTTTAAATATCTTATTATTACCTTATTATTCTTATTGTGGTAATACTAATTTAATTAACTACCTAGAAGAAATTTCTTTTTTCAATATGGTTTATAAAACACTTTGACTTGTTTATGTCACCTGTTAACTCATGACAACTGTTTATTTACTTTTTTTATTTTTCATTTCCCATGAAGAAATATATCTCATAATATAAGCACCATAGTAAATCCCTTTATATATCCCCAATGAAAAATAAAATAACAAATAGAACTCTTTAGGCTCTTTTGTGCCCTATAAATATAAGTATGATTCTGTCCTTGTTTTGCTCTGTTACCTATCAAATTAAACTCTTCATTACACAAGAAGCAGAATCACAGTACATGTTAAGCTTGACATATACATCTTCCATGCCCTTTTATAGATTTCTTTTAGGAAGCCAATGGACTGGTAAAATAACCTTCCTCATACTTATTTTAAGTGTCACAACTTATGTCTGATTTCTTTTCCCATGCCCAAAATGAACATTTGCTCTATAATTTTATTAAATTAAAATGAAAGTATGTGTTTCCCACCAAATTGTTACTTTATTTGTTCTATTATAACTCTAAAAAACATTTTACAAAAGTTCAGCATAATTATGAAATGCAATGTTCTAACTTTTTAAATAAATCTGCTAATCATAAAATTAAAGAAAATGTGCACTGGATTGAAATTTATTACCTACATATAATTGTTCTTGGGACAATTATCTCTATATTGTATTTTTAATATGGCAACATAACTGAAAAGATGGGTTATAAATATATATGTACTTATATTATTTGTTTGCATGTGTTCATAAGCCTACTTTATAAATTAATGAATATAAATGTAACACTAACAAGTTAACATTTTGATGCTGTTTGAACTTAAATTGCTGTGCTATATCAAACCAATTTTTGCCTTGTATATATTTATAGATTGTTTTACAATGGAAATTTTGCTATGCACAAATTGTCTCATAGATCCTAGTGACAAGTCAAAATTAGTAACAATACCAAAAGAATGTTTAAAAAATTTATCCTAAGAGGGTGAATAGAATTAGGAGAATGGCTAAAAAATGGTTAGAAGAAATAAATTAAGTTAAAAGCTGTAGAGGTAACTTTATGTTTTGTTTAATTTTAACAAAAATATGAAACTGTTATGGAAAGATTCAGATGTGATGAGTTCCATCTGCTCTTACTTTGTTATATAACAATTTGCATAAAATCTATTAAGTTTGCTGTATTGCATGCTTCAGAAATTTAATAACCCAGAATTATAGATGATATACAGTACTTGGCAACAAATGTTAATAAACAGAAATTGTACTTCTAGCTAGAAATGCATATAGAAACTAATATGTAATTTTAGAGAAAATGAGAATATTGCAAATTTTTTCATCATTTTTAGTAATTAATTTGTTCTAATTAAGAAGGTGTGATTTGTATTTCTATGCTTCTAATTCTTTTAGAGTATTAAAGAAAATGAAGTTTCATCATTAACTTGGTTGCACATAATGGGTATCATAAAATTCCACTTCTTAGTCTCTATTTATCTGACTCACTTTCTCATCTTTATAAAGTAATGAATACACATGACATTCTCTATTAGCTGTAAAAATGAAACAGTTTGTACACACAAAAAATTGTTATCTAGGCAAACATGATATATACAAGGTTTTGAGTACAAAAAATCTCAATGTTTTTTAAAAAATTTCTTAGAAAATTATCATTCTCTCTTGTCAAATGTAATTTGTTCTTAGGTTTAGCTTCCTCTAGGGCAAAGAATACTGAAGACATATTTTTACGTCAGAGTCATCTTTTAGTATAATATCTATATTTTGGATACCCACATTCCTTTCCTCCACTCTGCTAATGCTGGGGTTATTACACAATTCAAACGTAGTCAGCCTTTCATTGAGGTGCTTTATTATAAATTACAAAGGTTTGAAGAATCTATACAGTTATTTTCTATGCAGGATCTTTTGTAGCATTCATAGATCGTTAGGCCCAAATTTGGATTTCACCTCATATTAGTTGAGGGACTTCAGGCAAAGTTATTATCTAATCACGTTTCTTTTCAAGAAATAGGGAAATTCAATTGTAATTACTATGCAGGATTAATGTGTAGATTAAATGGAATGAAAAATATGTAACCAGTCCCAGTACAGATAAATAGTACACTAAATGTTAGCATTTTTAAAGTTATTCATTTTGGTGTCTGTTCAAAATCACGAGACATTCTATCCTTGTAAACTGTAATTTGTGGAAGCAAACAAATGGAAATCTTTATAGTATTTCTGACACATTTTACATTTGAAAAATTTATTTTGTCAAACAGTGGCATGAGTGAGAGTATGAGTCTTTGTGTATGTGTGTGCATCTGTGCGTATTCTCTTTTTTGCATCTGTCAACCCCCGTTAGCAATAAATAAAAATAAGTTTAAGTAATAGCAATAAAGTGCCTTCGGTATATTCTTGTAATGTCCAAACAACACTCATTATTGCAACGCATTAATCTTTGCCAATATTGTTACTTTTGGAGGGAGAAAAATGATTTTGCTTTACATTTTGAGATTTTTCTTTTGAGTCCCCATGGTTTTACTCACTTTATAAGAAAAATTGGGGAAAATGGTCTCAACCAATTAGTAAACCAACCAATCAACAGCTAAATATTGAGTATATATTCTGCGCTAGGCATAGATGAAATACTTTCAAGAAGCAACAATGAAACAGTCATGTTTCCTATATCAACAAGGTCTCAGTTTAATCAAATATAGGCAAGTACAGTGCAATGAAATGTATTTTATGTAAGAAGTATGTAAGAAAAAAGATACTAAAAGAACAGAGAAAGTGATTGACCTTAATTATTGATTTAGGAGAGATCTGATAGCCAATATCACCCTTGAAATAAATCTTCAGGTATGAATAAGAATTCCCATGATAGATGGAAAATATACCATATCTTTAAATAAATACAAAAATCTTGACAAAATTAGAAACAGAATGATTCTCAAATGATTGCAGCTTTTAATGTCTATTTTATATTTTTATAAAATAATTTTATATTACTCCAGTACAAATCAGCATAATGTTATTTGGATTGATTATTTTAGGGTACTAAATTGAGAATAAGAAGCCATATACAATAAATATTTTAAAATCTAATTCCTGATTATTGAGAACCCACCATAGAGTATTTGATAACAATTTTGGTATTGTTTTCTTAATTTAGACATAAACATATAGACATAGACTATAGTGGATGAGGATAAATATTTTGCCCATGATCATATAACTGATAAATGGATGCTATTATATTCAAGCTAAAATCCAGCTTACTGAAACTTGAGCATTTGCTTTAATAATATCCTACTTCTGACTCCTCTAATTTTAAACTATTTGATTTTATCCAATTTTATTTTCATACAATAATTAGTTTGGTGGTTTGGACAGGGCTCCTTATTTTTATCTTCACCCAAAACACATGTGGTAAGTACCTATTATTAGTTTAATATCCTTCTAGTAATGAGAGATGTGACAGAGTATTAGACCACTCTTGACTAGGAACCTGTCCAATTTTAAGACCATTAGTTGCAATGTACCACCTCAACTAATGAGTCTGCCATGCTTGCAGTATAATTAGTCACATTTCTACTGTTTCTCCAAGATAAGTTTAAAATGTTGAAACCTGCCAAAGCAAAAATTTAACCAGAGCAACTAAGGAAGACTTTATTTAAACCTATGTAACTGGGAAGAGGGGACAGGACTCACTCCAAACCCTACTCAGACAAAAGGTGGGATGGCTTTTACGGGCTCGTATAAGCAAATAGAAAGGTACTGGGGACCTTCAGGAGGAAGATTGACCTATAGGATGTGTTGGGCAGATTTAGTCACTCCTGAGTTTGCAAGCTTTTTCTCTTTGAATAAGTCATTTTTATTTGCTAAATGGGTACCCGTCACGGTTAGTCTCCTTCTTTCTTACAGAGACGGGCAGATAGGGACACTATTTTCCTGTAGTTATTTCAGATGCAAGGTTCCCAGGTCCTGGAGGAAGACGTTTCTGGTTGTAAAACTGGCAAAAGGCTTTGGAAAAAGTTCCTATCTCAAAGGTGGGGGCGGGGAGAGAGAGATAGAGAGAGAGATTGATTACAAGTTTTCTACAGCAAATACTCTGAGAAAAGAAACCAGTCTAGGATTTAATCAAACTTAAGGAAATACTAGATCTCCTTAGTCACAAAACATGCTGGATTGTCAGGAACGCATTTTCAACATTTTGTTTATTCCTTTTTATCTCCCCATATAATTCCAGTTCCTTGGACACTTAAACCACACTCTGGCCACTCAAGTGCTAGAAAAGTCTTATGTAATATATTTTGTTTAGATTACAAACTGTTTTAAAACTAATATAGGAACACTTTCAATTAAAGAAATTCCATATATTTTAATGTCTAGATTTTTTTTTCTCTCCTTACAACATTGGAAACTCTGGCTTCATTGAGCATTTGATTTTGTAACACCATTTTTTATAAAGAAAAGTCACAAGTTCCATAAGCAAATTGTAGGAAACTCTGATGTCTAATATGCCACCACTGTCATTTCTGTCACTGATCTTCTCCACCATGTGGTGTAGCTGTTGGATATTAATTGACTGTTAAGTGTTATTTGGCTTTCTCTAAGCCCAAAACAGTGTGATCTTCCAATGAAGACGTCCGTGGTAATCCTCATATTTGCATTAGCCGTATGAATTCATCATGTTCAAGTCGATTTACTTATAATCAAGGCATAGTGTATATTGACTACAGATAACTAAATTGCAGTGTATTTTAAGAATGTTCTGTATCGAGGTGGTGATGTATACCAGATCATGCTCTTATCTGGAAGGTGTTCTAGTTGAAAAACTGTTGAATAAGAGACCGGTTTCAAATGATATCATTATATATAAGAACTTCCCACTTATATTTCTCTGCAAACTATTTTGTTCAACGATTTACATGCAGACATGGAAAGTTTGATTTTATAACATTGGTAGATATCTCCAGGTTGTTTGAGATAGCTAATAAGGACTCATTTATTTGGTTGTATTGAACAAGATCTTTTTGCCAGCATCTATAGGACAAAATTTAACAGAAATAATTTAAAATAATTTTTGGAAAGAAAAACAAACTGTCTTAGAGTTTTAGTTTGTTTTGTGATTGTCCTTCTTGAAATAGTTAATCAAGCTTATCTACACTATTTAACTGATAGTATTCAGACATAAAGTAAAATAGCAATCTTTCTCTGAACTTACAGTAGTGAAATATTTCAGTATTATTGAGTTCAGCCTGCAGGCAACAGTTCATGAGAGAGAGAGGGACAGTTTATAGTAAAGCCAGTAGCTATATATATTAGTCATCAATATCAGTAAATGAGTTGATAAAGAGATGCTATTAAGAGAGGGCTGAAAAACTTATGATTAAAGAGAAAAAGCTAAAACTGTTAATTGGCCATAAGTTTGCAGCTGTATGAGGCCAACATATACATTTTAATGTTCTCCTTAAAATAAATTATGTCATTTTTTAGATAATATTTTTATTTTACATTTTGGCATTCTATAAAATAAGATTTTACATTTCTGCATTTAAATATTCTTGGGAACTCAGACTAAGAAGAGTAGAACAAATATGCCATAACATTGGGACCAATTGATTTGTCATCTACACGTAAAATAATTGTCTTAAATCCAGCCTCATAAATTAAACTGAGACATAGATGATTCAAATTCACATAGATAATCTTAAAAATAAGTAATCTTTCAAGCCTTTTTATATAGGACACAATTCTTCTGTAGTGTTTATATAATAGCCATTTTTAAATCGGTATCTGGAAAAATCAATAAAAATAAGATTCAGGAAGTTTTTGTAGTTTAATTTCAACCCAGAGCTTATAAGATTTAGCCTAATAAAATTGGGAAAACAAGAAAAATTAAGTTTGTAAAATTGATTTTTGAAGAGCAGAGATTTTCTGGAGCTCAGCAGGTATGTGATGGGATTAAGATATTTTCATAGCTAAAAATATGATTCAAAAAGCAAAGACGGGTTCAACAAGAGCATGGATGCTATGATTGTCTAACGAAGCAGCATTTAACTTTAATTTTAAATTACGCATTATAAAGTGGAAATATAAGAGTGTGTGTGTGTGTGCGTATTTGTGTATTTTAACACAGGTATGATGAACCAAAGCTATCCAGAGGTTAATATCAATTACGTTTCACCAAGAAGCAGCACATGAAATCACTTCAGGATCAGAATCACACTGATTCTCTGGTATAGCATTAGATAAGGAAGATTTAAAAGAAGCTTTTGTAGTCATTGCTATTTCTGTATTCATGGAGTAAATCAGTCAAATGGGAATCCTCAGGTTCCAAGACTAAAATATGGCTTATAGCAAGTTTGAAGAAAATCTAGTGAAAATTCTATGGCCATTATCAATCTCAGCTCTTCAAAATGCAAATGAAAGAAAATGCATATTGACTTAAGGAAAGAGGAGAATTTATTAGCTGAACTATTTGAAATGTTCCTATGTGGCTACAGATGAATATTCAGATGGTCTAAAAAATTATACCCTTGTCTATATATCTCAGCTCTAAATTCAGCTGTATCTCCCACAAGTAAGGTGATCTCCAGCAGCACTAAGCTTACATTTTATTATTTTGGCAACATCAATAGAAACATTAATTAAAATAGCTCCAGTAACAATTCTAGACTAATCTACGGTTTCATTGACCTATATGGACTGCATTCCCGTCTTTGTTAGAGAAGTTAAGGCTTACCACAGTTATAAATACACAGCCAGGTTACAGCAATGTAATGCTAGAATGTCTTATTTGTTGTTCAAGACACAACTGCTACAGGTCAAGGGGTTCCCTTCCGTCCTGCAGTCATGTCATCTTTAACTCATGCCCTCAGCTGCAAGGAAAGACAAGAAACGCAAGGAAAGCACTCTTAAGTGCCTTGCCAAGGTTTCAATCACATGAACTCACCTGAATGATGGAAAGGCTAGAAAATATATTTTCCTGTATGCCAGAAGGAAAGCAGTAAAACACAATTTGTCCTGCCACATCTTTTCTTTCACAATCTTTTTTTTTTTTCCCCACAGAGATTTTGACACTCTACTGGACCAGACTAGGGTAACATCCACTCTTGAATTTGGGGAGAATTAGGGAGGTCGACATCATCCAACTATAAACAGTGAGAATGGGGCTGAGATGATTTCTCAAAAGAATTCAGAGTTGCTTTTATAACCAAATGAGAAAATGGAGACAGACATAATATAGAGTGTCAAAAAACAAACTGTCCAGAAATATGAACAATTGTTTCTTACAAGGTGAAAATAGATAAATATATCCTTTCTCAACTTTACCAAATAATAATGCTATTGGTCACATATATGTTACTCACCTTTTTATGGTCTTTCTCTCTCCCCAACTGAATGTATATAATTAAGCTGATAGGCTACATCAATAGCAAAAATATGGGAACATGGAAAATGTTACGCTTAATGATTCTATATTTTATTAGGGACAGTAAAAGAGTTTTCACCAACCAATGGTATATTTATTTTCAGAAGACTCAGTAGACTATATAGTTTAGCGATTACCATGTACTACAATTAATTTGTAGCATTAAGTAAGACAGGAAGTAGAATTATTGATACATATCCATATCTGTAAAAATACATTTTGATAATTTTTTAGGAATAATTAATTCATAAAATCTTTAAATGAGAAAAATACATAAAAGTCATCTAACAACAAAAATATTCTGTGTAAATATGTTGCTTATGAGTATATATATTAAATATTTGATGACTATAGTACTTTAGATTTAAGGCACATACTAAAATATTAATACATACTACATTTTATTCATAAAACTATCAGAGTTTAATGAAGATTAAGTTTCACTAAAAAGTTTTAGTGAAGATTATGGAATGTTCTATTCTTACCTAATAAAAGTGTTATACAGACAATAATTAGAAGTTCTGAAAAGTATTGCATGCAAAACTAACACTAGTGTTTTATTTCTGTCAGGCTTATCATCTTGGTATTTTATTATTCAGGTTTAAGTTGAATTGATCTGCTCTCTGTATAAGAAAAAAATTTATCTTAATGTTTATTTAAGTGAATTGCTAATTCACTATTGCCATTTAGTTCTCTAAAATTTTACATGACAGGCATAAATTGAAAACATGTACAACTCACCCAGTCTGGATGTGCCATGTGTTAGCGTATTTCCCATGTCTTGAGGACATTCCCTGTAGAGAGAGGCTCTCTGGGATCCTGGAAAGGTGGAAATTGTCCAGGGCCCCTTAGAAGGAACCCTACTGCTCTTGCAATCAAGGCATAGCTGAAGCTGTGTTGCTTTAGTTACCAGGAGACAACAATATTTATAAGCATTTTAAGAGAAGTACAGAGGTTAATAATGTAAATTCTTTTGAAAGATGCTACACCCTGGAGTAAAAAGATTGTTGAAAGAAATACAGTTGTGTTTTCAACTAGAACAAGACATAATCTGCATGTAGATGTTCCCTTGAGAGAGAGAGGACAGGAGAAGATGCACTAATTTATATTAATTCACTAGTGCTTTGTGCAGTCAATGACTGCATCCTCAGTTAAATAAATTAGAAATAAATGTTTTCAGTGTCCCTTCCCATCAATACATATTCTATTTGATAATTTTCTAAGAATATTCATTGAGTTTCAATTTCAATTACATTGTACTTTTGAAAGATAGTTAACTGAGTACACCATTTCTTGCCCTTTCTGAGTAACTTAAAATGATCTCAGAGGAATTTATCAAGTCTCAAAATCTAACTTACCATCCACAGAAAAATTATGCAATAGAAGAATATGTTAAATGACACCATGAGGATGAAATAATATAAATTTAGAAATTTGTAAATTCTATACTACACCTGAGCAAATGTAAAGAATGAATGAATAAATAATAGGCATGGAAAAACAAACTGAGGGAAAAGTTTAATATATTAAGAAAGGATCGTATTTGAGTGTTGATTCAAATAGCTGCCAAAAAATCAATTGCAAAAATATAGTTTTGACATTATGGGAAAAATAAGCATGGATTGTTTTATATAGTATAAGTGGATTATTTTTAAACTTTTAGATGTGCTAATGGTACTACGCTTATAAAATTCTTATCTATTTGTGATATATAGTAATAAATTCATGGAGAGGATGGAGTTATACATTCTCTTTTCTTAGAGCTAAAAATGAATCTGGAAGAGACTGCTATTTAAATGAGTTTCCTAATTTCATTTATGATAACAGCATTTGGGAGTGACAGAGCCATGTGGTAGTAGTTAACTGAGAAAGAAATAAGGTTCTGTTTAATCTTTCAGGCAATGTCACCACTCTGGCCATCAGAAAGGTTTGGCAGGTTCTGTTACAGCAACAGTTGTCCCGAATTTTCATCCATATTTATAATATATGCAAATATGTACAAGATTTGTCAGGAAAAAGTCCAGCCATTGTTAATATAACAAGAATGGTTTGCACAACCTCAGTGTAAGCTGGCAGCCAAGGAGAGTGGACTGGAATGCACATGCATGAACAATGAAACTTCACTGTACTAGTCAGTGGGGGCAGTAGATGCCATTGAGTGAGTATGTGTACTGTGTGGCCGTCACATTCAAAATGACTGAGCGAGTAGAGCCACAAATCTTCATTTAATTTTGGTTAAGTTTGAACATCCTTTTACTGAAACTCTTCACATGGTTCAGAAGGCTGCAGCTATGGCAAGCTGGTGGTTGGCCGTCTCATCACAACAAAGTGCCCACTCATGCATCATGTCTCATGCAGAGTTTTTTGATGAAACATCAAATTACCCATGTGACTCAGCTCCCCTACAGCTCAGATTTGATGCGCTGGGACTTCTGGATATTCCCAATACTAAAATCACCCTTGAAAGGGAAGAGATTTCAGACCCTCGATGAGATTCAGGAAAACGTGACAGGGCAGATGATGGTGACTGGGAGAACTATGTCAGGTCCCAAGGTGTCTAGGATGTGTCATTGTTCTATGTACAATGTTCCTTGTATCTTGTATCTTCAATATATGTCTCTATTTTTCATATTACATGGCTGGGTACTTTCTAGACAACTTCATAATACACATACACATAGACATGCCCATTTAATGTTTTATTTTTTTTTACTTTGAATACTTCTTAAGCTTTGCAGAGGAAATTAAATCATTTAAATCAGCTCTTTAAGAAATTCTGATATAAAGTCTAAAGGAAGAAAACTGAAGTTTGGAGTTTTGTCTCTATTTAGAAAACTTTAATCCTATAAAGTTTGAGAGGTATGAAGGCCCCTGCAAAGCAAAAAAAAATAGAGTCAAATTAAAATTTCACAACCTTAAGATTTCTCCCTTATTTATTATCAAGAAGGATATATTTTACTTGAGATTTAGTTTGAGATTGACATATAAACATCATTAAAATCTCAAAAGATGACATTAAAACATTTGAAATGTTTTCATATTTTAATATGGAATTCAATAAACATTCTGTTTGTAGGTATCTTTATAATCCTACTAGAGTTTTAAATAAATGTTTACAAATTATGGGCAATACTGTACCAAGTGCTATGATTAATGTTACCAAACAGTTTCTATTATAAACTCCTGTTTTCAGAACCTAACATGATTCTGAAAAAGTCTCGGTTTGCACTAAAGTGTCGCATGTTTTGCCTCTTTCCCAAGGTGATTTTTTTCTCACATGTGGGAGGAAAATATGTTCCCTGTTACCAACAAGTGAGAATGTAGAAAATATATTTTTTCATTGTAAAAATAATTTGCTACCTATTTGCATTTAAAGCAGTTCAAATGACATGCTTATATAACTATTATAAATAACTTTGCACTTTTATTTTGATTGTAAAAATTATATATAGTCACTGTAGAACTATTTAGAAACACAGAAGCATTTAAGAAATACAAACACACACACAGATTACTAACAGTTCATATATTTGTATCTTTTCCACCTTTACAAAATATAAATACTGAATATTTAAAAAAAATGAGAATATATAATAGCAGCAAGTCATTTTTAAATATTCTGAATTATAATTATAAATGACATAATAATTTATTATTGCAATACAATCTATAATATCATACACATATTAGTGTGGCTGAAATTTTTGCAGAAACTTTGTTGAATTGGAAGACTAGTTGCTGTCAACTGGTAAATGTTCTTTCATTTATTGAGGACAAAACTAGATTATTTTTCTCATACTCCTTTACAATTAGGTTTGTCCACATGGTTAAATTTTCTCCAATCCAATATTATTAGAGTTAATGGGTATCACTTTTAGATCACCCTAGTAGAATGATCTCTCATATATTTCCCATCTTCCTTAAATAACAAGGTAACTCCAAAGGTTACTTTAAAACTCTTTCACTAATATTTATAAATTATTGAATAGTTAGAATTAAAGGCTGTTTAAAGTGCTTTGGACAGTGTATAATACGTATTTGCTTTTGTTAACTAGGAATTTGGCATGTACTTTTAGATTACATTTAGATAGTTTTCTGTCTTCTTATAAAGTTGTTAATTAATATAGATGACTAAGGCATATGGTGTACAATATAAAAACTATATCTATATAAATATGTTTATAATAGTAATGTTTGTATAGTTCGCAAGCAAACTTTTTCAGTTCATTAAAATGTCATATTTAATGTTATATATTTACAGTTTCATTTTAAAAAGCTGATAATTTTAATTTTATTGTAAATCTAGGTATGATATTTAAAATTATCTACTTGTACACTTATAATAATTTATATTATATATTACATTATTTTACATGACAGTTATTTTTTTCTTTCTTTTTTTTAAATTTATTTTTTCAAATACATTTGTCTCTGCCTACCCCTCACCACTTTCCCTTGCTCCCTCCCTTCTTCCCTCCCTCAGTTTTTCCCCTTTGGTTTTGTCCATGAGTCCTTGCTATATGTTCCTTGACTTTCCCCTTCCCTTCCTTTTCCCTGCCCCCCCTCCCTCCTTCCCTCTTGTCTCTGTTGATTTATTTTCCTTTCAGTGTTGCTGGTCTTATTTTCCTTGCATCTTTGTATTGTTGGTTAGGTTCCACTTATAGGTGAGATCATATGGTATTTGTCTTTCGCCCCCTGGCTTATTTCGCTTAGCATAATGCCCTCGAGTTCCATCCATGCTGTTGCGAAGTTTAGTAGTTCTTTTCTTCTTTCTTCTGCATAGTATTCCATTGTGTATATGTACCATAGCTTTTGGATACAATCATTTACTGATGGACATTTAGGTTGCTTCCAACACTTGGCTATTGTAAATTGTGCTGCTATGAACATTGGGGTGCATAGGTTCTTTTGGATTGGCGTTTTGGTGTTCTTAGGGTATAGTCCCAGCAGGGGAATCCCTGGATCAAAAGGCAGTTCCATTTTCAGCTTTCTGAGGAAATTCCACACTGCTTTCCATAGTGGCTGCACCAGTCTGCATTCCCACCAACAGTGGACTAGGGTTCCCTTTTCTCCACAGCCTCACCAGCACCTGTTGTTTGTGGATCTGTTTATGATGGCCATTCTGACCGGTGTGAGGTGGTACTTCATGGTGGTTTTGATCTGCATTTCTCTGATGGCCAGTGATGCTGAGCATCCTTTCAAATGCCTCTGGGCCCTCTGTATCTCCTCCTTGGAAAAGCATCTTCCCAGGTCCTTTGCCCATTTTTTGATTGGGTCATTTGTCTTCTTGGAGTGGAGTGGAGTGAGTTCTTTATACATCTTGGAGATCAAACCTCTATCTGATGTACCATTAGCGAATATATTTTCCCATATGGTTGGCTCCCTTTTCATTTTGCTGATGTTTTCTTTAGCCGTGCAGAAGCTTCTTATTTTGATGAAGTCCCACTTGTTTCTTTCCTTTATGTCCCTTGCTTTAGGAGACATATCAGTGAAAAAATTGCTGCATGGGATATCTGAGAGTTTCCTGCCAACGTTCTCCTCTAGGACTTTTATGGTGTTGCGATTTATGTTTAAGTCTTTTATCCATCTTGAGTTTATTTTTGTGTATGGTGTCAGCTGATGGTCCAATTTCAATTTTTTGCATGTAGCCGTCCAGCTCTCCCAACACCATTTGTTGAAGAGGCGATTATTGCTCCATTTTATGCTTCTGCCCCCTTTGTCAAATATTAGATGCCCATATAGACCTGGGCTTATTTCTGGGCTTTCTATTCTGTTCCACTGGTCTATGGATCTGTTCTTGTGCCAGTACCAGATTGTTTTGAGTATAGTGGCTTTGTAGTAGAGTTTGATGTCTGGTATTGTGATCCCTCCTACTTTGTGTTTCTTTCTCAAAATTGCTGCGGCTATTCGGGGTTGTTTATGGTTCCATATAAATTTTTGAAATGTCTGTTCTATTTCTGTGAAATATATTGTTGGGATCTTAATAGGGATTGCATTGAATCTATAAATTGCTTTGGGTAGTATGGACATTTTGATGATATTAATTCTTCCAATCCATGAGCACGGTATATGCTTCCATTTATTTGTGTCTTCCTTAATTTCTTTCTTCAATGTTGTATAGTTTTCTGCATACAGGTCTTTTACATCTTTGATTAAATTTATGCCTAGGTACTTTATTTTTCTTCTTGCTATCTCGAATGGTATTTTTTTCCTGATTTCTTCTTCTTCTATTTCATTGCAGATGTACAAAAATGCTTTTGATTTCTGAATATTGACTTTGTATCCTGCTGTTTTGCCAAATTCACTTATTAGGTTGAGGAGGTTTTTGGTGTAGTCTACAGGGTTCTCTATGTACACTATCATGTCATCTGCAAACAATGATAGCTTTACTTCCTCCTTTCCTATTTGGATGCCTTTTATCTCTTTCTCTTGTCTGACAGCTGTGGCTAGGACTTCCAATACGATGTTGAAATGAAGCGGTGAGAGCGGACATCCTTGTCATGTTCCTGATCTTAGTGGGAAAGATTTCAGTTTTTGCTCATTGAGTATGATATTGGCTGTACATTTTTCATATATGACCTTTACTACATTGAGGAATGCTCCATTTATTCCCATTTTGCTGAGTGTTTTGATCATAAATGGATGCTGTACCTTATCGAATGCTCTTTCTGCGTCTATCGAGATGATCATGTGGTTTTTGTCTTTTCTTTTATTTATGTGATGTATCACGTTTACTGATTTGCATATATTGAACCATCCCTGCATGCCTGGGATGAATCCCACTTAATCGTGGTGGATAATCTTTTTAATGTATTGCTGGATGTGGTTTGCCAATATTTTGTTGAGGATTTTAGCATCTATGTTCATCAGTTAAAATGGCCTGTAGTTTTCTTTCTTTGTAGGGTCTTTATCTGGTTTTGGGATCAGGGTGATGCTGGCCTCATAGAAAGAGTCTGGGAGTCTTCCCTCTTCTTGGATGTTTTGGAATAGTCTGAGAAGGACAGGGGTTAGCTCTTCCTTAAATCTTTTGTAAAATTCTCCCATGAAACCATCCGGCCCAGGGCTCTTGTGTGCCGGGAGTTTCTTGATGACTGCTTCAATTTCCCCAGCTGTTATCGGTCTGTTCAAGCTTTCTGTTTCTTCCTCCCTCAGTGTTGGAAGATTATACTTTTCTAAAAATTTGTCCATTTCATCAAGATTTTCAAATTTCTTGGCATATAATTGTTCATAGTAGTTTCTGACGATCCTTTGTATTTCTGTGGTATCCGTTGTTATTTATCCTCTTTCATTTCTGATATTATTTATTTGGGTCCTCTCCCTTTTTTTCTCGATGAGTCTGCTTAAAGGCTTGTCAATTTTATTTATCTTTTCAAAGAACCAGCTTCTGGATTGGTTGATCCTCTGAATTGTTCTTTTTGTCTCTATGTCATTCAGTTCTGCTCTAATCTTGACTATTTCCTTCCTTCTACTTGCTCTGGGATTTATTTGTTGCTGTTTCTCCAGTTCTTGAAGTTGTAGTGTTAGGTCTTTTATTTGAAATGTTTCTATCTTTTTTAGGTAAGCCTGTATTGCTATGAACTTCCCTCTCAGGACTGCCTTTGCTGTATCCCATAGGTTTTGACTGTTGTCTGTTCATTTTCATTTGTTTCCAGAAATTTTTTGATATCTTCTCTTTTCTCATTATTGACCCATTCATTGTTTAATAGTGTGCTGTTCAGTCTCCACGAGTGTGCAAGTTTTTGAAGTTTCTCTTTGAGGTTGATTTCTAGTTTCAAGCCCTTGTGGTCCGAGAAAAAGTTTGGTATTATTCCAATTTTCCTGAATTTGCTGAGGTTTGCTTTGTGTCCTATCATGTGGTCTATCTTTGAAAAACTGCCATGAGCATTTGAAAAGAATGTGTATTTTTCTTCTTTGGGATGTAAGGTTCTATATATGTCAGTTAAGTCTCTTTGATTCAGTGTGTCATTCAGAGCCACGATATGTTTAGTAATGTTTTGTTTGGAAGATCTGTCCATTTCTGACAGTGGGGTGTCGAAATTCCCTCCTATCAGTGTGTTGCTGTCTATATCTTTTTTGAAGTCATCCAACAATTTCCTTATAAACTTGGGGGCTCCTATATTGGAAGCATATAAGTTTACAATGTTGATGTCTTCTTGATAGATTCTTCCTTTAAGTATTATAAAGTGCCCCTCTGGGTCTCTTTTTATGGCCTTTGTTTTGAAATCTACTTTGTCTGATATAAGTATGACGACCCAGGCCTTTTTCTCATGCCCATTTGCTTGGAATATTTTTTTCCATCCCTTTACTTTCAACCTGTGTAGGTCTCTTGCTCTGAGGTGGGTCTCTTGTAGGCAGCATATGTGTGGGTCATGTTTTCTTATCCATTCAGCTACCCTGTGTCTTTTGATTGGGGCATTTAGTCCATTCACACTGAGAGATATTACTGATAGAAACTTACTCATCTTTTCTCTTTGTACCTGTGTTCCTCTCTCATTCTTTTCCCTCATCTTCTTAAACCAGTCCTCTTAGCATATTTTGGAGTGCTGGTTTGGTAGAGATGTATTCTTTTAGCCTTCTCTTGACATGACAGTTATTTATATGATAAATACAACATATCATTTATGCACACACATATAATATATATGAAAGTATCATAAGATTACATTTAAAAACTTACAAATGTAAAAAAGGAACTGATTCAAACATGATGCAAAATTAATGTTACTTCTTTGGGAGATTTTTTAAAGTTCCTTTTTTTTTTTTTTGCTAAGGAGATAGTAAATGTTTCTCATAATCATCGATGTTCATTTCTGAGTTTAAAAGTATTTTCTGTAACTATTCTTACATATAAATGTGTATTATTTATGTTCATATTTATCTCTTCTTAATATTCTCTTTTATTTTGCTTTTTCCCATATTCAGCCTTCATATTTGGATTACTAAAACTTAAGATGTTAGGACAAATAAAACTATTGGCTCTATAGCTAAGATAAAGCAATTATTTACATCTTCATGTATAAAAAAGATATATTATAGGGATAGTCCCATTTGTTTGACATCCTTTATATTTTAATTATCTCTCATTTATTGTGAAAGCTATTTTGTCTACCAAGTGAAGGATTAAAAAATGAATATGCCAAAAGAGAAATGAAATCACTCTAGGTTAATTATGTATAATTAAAACTATTAATGTGTGTATGTTTTAATGGCAGTATACTTCTCAGTTTAAATAAACATATCCAAGTTTTATTCATGGAATAACATACAGTAATACTGTCAACAAATCGATTTTTAAGTGAACAAAACAATTGAGAAATACCCTTGTCAATCACTGAAATCCACAATATATGTCACAGAATTAATTAAAGTCCCTGGAGACCTGCTAATGTCCTCATTGTCACTTTCCTCTCATATACCTATCCATCACTGATCACCCTGAACCCATTGACTCCATTAGGGAAATAGTCATGCATAGTACAGAACTTATAAAAAACTCCTTTAACAACACTGATTTAAGAGTGTGCTGATGATTCATACCAAATGGGTGTCAAGCCAACTTTAGGATCATAGACATAAATTCACTATTAAAATATGAATGCTTCCAAGAAGTTAAATCAACTCGAATGACTAAATTACTTTCCATTACGCAAGCTATTTAACTAACAAAAGATAAAAAACACACATAATTATATGGATTATAGGTATGCTTTTGGGGATGATAATTTTGAATGTTGTAACAAAAGAGGCTTTCTTAATGTGGATATAAAACCCAGAATAGGAAACATAGTCAATAATAATGTAATAACTATGTATGGTACCAGCTGAACACTGGAACTATAAGGGGAACACTCTGTAAATACACGATTGTCTAACCACTATACTGTATAGCTGAAACTAATATAAAATAATATTGAATATATACTGTAATTGAACAAAAAATATAAAGCCTTAAAAAATGGGCTATCTCACTAAAATAGGATTTCCCACAAACATAAAACAAACTGATTAAAAATACACTTTAGATGACTTGCCATTACACAGGTAGCCAAAATAGAAGTGAAATGCCATTGAAAACACTGGTTTAGAACCCCAGAATCTTCTCACTGATGACTACTCTAAAAAACAGTATTAACCAAACCAATTGTCCTTAAGAATAAACTATAAATATGATCTGGTCATTGTTAGTATCTTCTGAGGATGGACTGAGGCTTTTCTTCTCCAGAGAGTTACAGTTATAACAATAGCGGGAAAAAACAACAAAAAATGCTTAATGTTTTTTGTTTCTGAAGTGGGGAATTCCAAGCTGCCTCTCCATTGTCAAAGATACAAAATTCCCTGGAACTATCATTAAAAAACTTCACATAATGCTGCTTTTTCACTCAAAATATCCATTGTCCATGTTATACTCAATCTACAGGATTAAGGATGCCCAGAAAACTATAAAATAAGACAACTGCACTACATGGAGTATTCCTGTGAGGAATAAAAATTTACTCCCCCTTTATGTATTTTGTGTGATCTGCAATCCAACTGTGCAAATACACAGCTATAAAAGACTTCTGAATCTTGTTTCTGACCCATTTTTTAATCATAAATGATCAAAGATCTTCTCCGAAGGCCCAAGAACAATAAATAGATTATATCCAAGAACCAGTGTTGTCTAAGACAACCACTTGGGTCTGAATTTTCCCTTGCTCAGTCAAGGGGAACTTGTTGTTGTACCTGTAAGTGACAACGATTATCAGGTAGTGTGAGAAATGAGTAGTGTCATGAGAATTACCCGTTGGCTCTCTAAAACACGCCTAGCTGTTCTTTAAGATATGCTTTCCTGGTCTGTGCTATGTTTCTGTCTTCAGAGTTTATTTTTAAGACTCATAATTATATTGCAACTGGAAATTGCCTGTATTGCAGTTGGCCAAGACATTCTGTCCAGAGATGTACATGCTCCTCTGCAGGCATTATCACAGCACATGGTTAAACAACACACCTTCTAGTCAGAAATATGAGGTTCTTACTCTAGTCCTATTTCCCATGAACAGAATTCTGAAAAATGTATGGAATTAGGCCCTGCAGAGCCAACTATGAGTTGACTCAGCCTTGGACACCAGCAATGAGCAGCTAGGTCACTATAAATGATACTCACAGATATACACAAACATCATACAAGGACTCTCTGTGAACGCTGTGATAATTTCTGAAATAAAATACAAAGGCACTACAAATTCTAAACAATAACTAACCACTGTTCATCTTCTGACTACTTCTTTTACGCTGACAACACTAGCTAAATTTTCTTTTGTCTTTTAAATAAAAAGTAATGAGATACCTCCAAACCAAATTGCTTCTAGTCTTTGCCAGTAATCAATCCAGAAGTATCCTTGGTTTCCCTACTAGATGCCTTAAAGACACCCAGACCAACCCAAAGTCCTTAAAACGTCCCTTACAACTCCCTCTTAACAAAAACAGCCCTGGCTTTTATATGCCCTTGCTTCTGAAATCTGGAGACCTAATTATGACTTTGAGAGGGTTTTTAGATATCTTTAACTGGAAAGCGTCAATATTTCTTGGGACCTTTCAATGAGGGTTTTTTTGTTTTTTTGTTTTAAATTTTATTTGTCCATTCATTTACTATTAAAAATAGAAAAAAAAATAATATATTACTGAAAAGGCAAAACCATTAAGGTTCATTGGGATAGGTATGTACTTTAGGAGACTATTCAGGCTGCCAATTGTCAAATATCTCAAATATAGTAATTTTAGTTCATTTTTTTCATGTCTGTCCAGATCTGTAATGCCTGCAAATGCCCAAGTTTATTTTCCTCTGTTCCCTAAGATTACTATCTTCAGAATCAGCACAGTTCTGCACCGTTTTTCGAGTTTTCTCAAAGTCTTCTGAGTCCACAGACATGCAGGACATATAAAGTAAGCTGGACAATGGATGTCATTTGACCTTCAGGGAGCACTGAAAGTTATTAAAACAGAATGAAGTCTGTGTATGTTATTTGTTAAAAGGCAAAATAAATTTTTGGGTTTTCTTTGCTTGTTTTATTTAACACATAAATGTCTCTCATGTGAAGTTATGGGCACTTTTTACTTCTCCTTTGCTAAAGGTAGTTTGAGAAATTACTGTGGGACTAGAATGCATACCATGAATATGACATACACTCAGCAGTAGAACTTTGAATATGTTTCTCACATTGCCACCTTTGCTAGTGATTTCTTCTCTGTCAGGAATAGCTTTTGCCCCAGCTTCCCTTCGACCTGACAGCTGGTTTGCCGCACTCTTTCTGGCTCCTGTGTCACCTCACCGAGGGATCTCTCCCTGACCAGTTTAGACTGAATTAATTTGCCCTTTCCTATGAGTCCATGGTACTCTATACAAATCTATTATCACGTATTCTTAATTTTTTTTTAAGTTTTTTTCATAAGTGATGTGTTTTTTAGAGAAATCTTACCTTGTTCATTTTGTATCTACAGTGCCTGGCTCAGTGACTATACAATAATCTTCCACTAAATGTGTAAGGGAAAAAAAAGAGTGGTTTTAATCACTTCCTATTTGAGAATAGCAAGTAGAGACAACCAGGTGCTTCTTATTTAAAAATATATAATTTTGAAAACCCAACAAATACTCCCATATTTGCTCTTATGACTGATTAAATGTTCTCTGCAGTGTATGATGAAATTAATTTCTTTGTATTGAGAGAGATTCGGTTGTACTATTGAAAAATATCAATTAGATACTAATTAGTCTTGCTTTCTGCTTGTGGAGGGCTTGAGGTAAATGGGTGTGGAAAAGAATGGTAAGAATAATTAGGTAAACATTTAGGCAATTCAAACCTTGTGCTCCTTGCAGATAAAAATGCAAATCAGGTTTGCAAAATAACCTCCATACAGAAAACCAGGGCAGATGCTAATGAATCTAACATATCTGTGATAAGTAGTTTAGTTTTAAAAACATTGATTTCTTTACAAATAGAAGCAGTGAAACATAAACTAAAGTTGTTATGCTGCACCAAGCCTGAAAAATTAAAGACTTCTAATGATCTTCTTTAATACATTGTGAAGATGATTATTATGGAAAAGCTCAGTCGTTTTGATGAATCACTCTCTTTTGGCAAGAGGTCCTGACTTATTTGACAGAAGGTGGCTTGCATAGATCAGCATTGGGAGGTGAGAGATAACAGCTATTGTGTTATATAATAGTGTAATAATGTAACATTTACAGGGTCTTAAGTGCAAGTGAGAAACAATATAAGTGAGGAATTTCACAGCTAAGGAAGAAACATACCAGTCTGCCCTGTAGCACCAAGTCACAACCCAGAATTGAGGGACTCATGATTCAGGGTGCATGGTGTGGCTGCTTGCATAGAGAAATAGTTTCCCCAGTTATTCAAGCCATATTATTTCATGGTTTAATAATGAGGAATTCACAAACATTCTTTATAATATCAGAATAACCGCCCTTAGGCTTTATGATTTTACTTCCCTACTTAAAAAACTATGTTGGCACCTAATTGCCAATATTATGAAATCTTAAGCATTCTCTTGTATATTGCAATGTGAGATACCCCACTTCTTCAAGTTTATTGTCCTCTCCCCTCCAGTTACAACCTCTGCTGGAATTACTTACGGTCTCCTTGGTTAGTACTAGAACTTGAGAGGTTTTAAGTTCCTTTCTTAAGTTCCTCCTCTTTCCTATGTCTAAACCATAAGAATTAATACCTGTATTTTTAAGTCTGCCTCAACTTCCAACTTTTATAAGAGTAACACTTAACTTTTACTCATTTCTTATTATGTACCAAAATTGGATGAGCAGTTTACCTGCAGTATCTTATTTACTCTTCATAAAATCCTTGAGGTCATACTAATTATACCCATCTCACAAGTAAGAAAACCCATGTTGAAAGAGGTTATATAATGTCTCCTAAGTCTCACATCTAGCAAATAGCAGGATTTGAACTTAATTTTGATGGATTCACTACAGGGATTACTTTCTGTGTTCCTTATGAATTTATTACCATTAATTTGGAAATTGGCTATCAATTATCTTGTTATTTTCACATGAATAGTTATTTAATCAAGTTTGAACTATACATATAAGATGGAAGAAAGACCTCATATTTTTTTTCCTTTTGAATTCTCAGATAATTGAACATGTTTACTAAGAAACTTATTGCTCAACAGGTAATAATAAATTGACACAGAAAACACCAATGCTGGTTTAAAGGATAGGTGTCATTTTAAAAAATAACACATTTATGAAAAAGAAGATTTAAATAATAGTCCAGATAAAATTAAGAATCATTTAAAAGACAAATTATAGCCATTTGATGGAATCATAAAAATAACACTAAGAAAGAGTTTTATTGAGTGTCAACAATAAAATTCCATACTGAGCTGGGAACTGTGCCATCCCCCATAGACCTACAATTTATAAAAACAGGCAGATCAGTAAGCCAGTAAGTTAAAGGTAGAAAAACAATCACTATGAGGAGCATATAGACCAGAAGTTAATATACATACAGAAGCAATACATGGCTCTCATACGAGTGTTTTCCTAGACACTTGGATGCCTGAGATTGCTATGGTAGATAGTCAGGGAGCACCAGGAAATCTCCCCAACTGGCCAGGATGGCATAGGAGGAGGTTCTTACACTGAGCACATCAAAGGCTAGAAAGATGAATGGATAGGGCCTGAGCACACCAAAAAATAGCAGGATGATTGGTTAGAGAAAGAAAGCCCACCCCTTCTTATCCCTGTAAGAACCATGGGCTTCAGCAGGAAAATATGATGGTCTTTGAGATGAAAGTCCATTATTCTCCCAGGTTTGTACCTAAATAAACCCCTTTCCTTTTGCACCAGCACCTGTCTCTTGTGTTTGGTTTTTGCTGCCGTGGACAGCTGAACCCACTTTGTTTGGTTTCAAGATGATCTGGATGGTGTAAATAAGTCAGGAAAATAGAGTAAATAAAGGCATTCCAGGAAGCAGATAAAAAGAAATAAAATGACCACTGAGGAAGAGAGATAATAGCACATTAACAAAAATGCAAATGATTCAATGAAACTAGGCTCAGAAGTAAAAAGGAGCATTGGCTAGTGATGAAGCCAAATGAGATAAATACATGCTGTGTCTCTGATTGTCTTTCCTGCCCCACTAAAAAGCTTTGAGCTTTTCCTGAGGACTTTGGCAATTCAATAGACTTTTTTTATGGAGAGAGGTATGCAATTAAATTCCTAATTTATAAAATCACCGTGGTAGAAATGCTAAAGGTTATTAGCAGGGTTAAACAGTGAATTCTGTGATACATTGTTGCAAATCAACAAAGAAATAAAGCAGCAGGAAAGAATGTTCAAAAGACACACAGAAACCAGAAACAATGAAACTACAAAGAGTAGGACCGAGGAAATTGCAAAGAAGGAATTCCAGTATATAACTTAAAAAAAAACCACTCACACCATAACTTGATAGATGTGAAACAACTGGCTGTAGTGACAGAACATACACACTGACAACACATTGTGATGAACCTAAGAACAATTTGAATATTTATATTTGAAATGCCAAGAGATTTTTAGCGGGCAGTCTGACGTCATAGTGAGATTTCACAAAAGACAAAGATATGGGGGACTACTCAGTATTTAGGCGGTGGAATGGATGCCATCACATGGGGAGTAAGTATGTAGCACAAAAAAAGTAAACCAGTCATTGATCCCCAAGGAAAGATAACATATAGAGAGGAAAAACAACAGAAGCGAAAGCCAAATACAAAGGTTGGCTGACAAGCACTGAATACATAATTTGCCAACTTCTGTGATGGATACTTTCTAATGGACTTTGTTATGAGACTCAATGGCCTGCACCTATTGAGCCTACTGTATTAGAGTGTGTTGCTGCCAGTCAAGGTCTGGCAGGTCCACTCTAGACTCAGGTAAAGAGGAGAACATGTGTGGAGCAGTGGGGATGCTTCTCTCATGCCTTTATTCACGGTGGGGGCAGGCCACGCACTCTGTAAGCTGCGTGTCTGTGTCTGTGCACACAGTGAGAGGCCCCTGACTTCTTAGGTACTAGAAAGAACAAAGCCGGCAGAAGACCAAAACGTTAGGTTACATAGCATGAGTCTGCGCAGGCGAGCCCACTTCATGTTATGTGAACAGTTTACCAGACCCAGTTTCCAGGCTATGAGAACATTACTTTATCAGGCCCCTTTAAGTAAGAAACTGCTTCCCTTAATTACCCAGACCCCTGGGTGAGGAAGCCAGACTGCCTCCATGTACCCTACACTGGGCCACCCACGTAAATCGTCTCTAGACCACCTTCTTCATGATCTGCCAATTTGGCTCATTCCAGGCACCTAAACTTCCTACCAGGCCATTCAACACTGCCTGAAATTTCAGGTGTTCTTACCTAGGTCTCGTTGTCTCTCTAGGTCAAGAGTACTTACCAATGGTAATCTATCTCATCAGCATTCACAGGTTGTGATAATTTTAGCTACAGTAGAGATCCAATCAATATATCAAAGTAATCTATCCAATTTTTCCTTTCTCCATGAACTGGTCATAGGGACCTTCCTCACTCACATGCACAAGGCCATATTATATGAGTTGAGGTAGAACATTTAGTAAAATCATCTTTATTTGTTCGGTAGGGCAGTCATAACAAAGTACAATAAACTGGTGACTTAAATAAAAGATGTGTATTGTCCCACAGTTCTGGAGGCTAGAAATACAAGATTAAGGAGGTGGCAGGGTGGGTTCTTCTATTCCATGCTTCCCCCATAGCTTCTGGTGAATCTGAAGTCTATGTCATACCTTGCTTTACAGATCTCCGATTTCATCTACACCAAGCTTTCTCCCTATTTACATATCTGTGTCCAAAGTTTCCCTTTTTTATAATGACACCTCTCAGATCCTATTAGAGACCCACTCTACTTTGATACAATTTTATCTTAACTAAATACACATGCAACAACTCTATTTCCAAAAGAAGGTCCCATTCTGAGGTACTGAGGGTTAGGATCGTAACAAGAAGTTTTATCAAATACAATCCAACTTGCTACTACATCCATTGATATATGAAGCCCATCTTCTCTCCTTGTGGATTTTGTGTGTGTGTGCATGCATGTGTTTTCTATGCTTGACTGAGCCTGCTCCTAAATATACACAAACTGTAGTTAGGCTCACCGAAAGCGTGCTCTGGTGGTCCAGCCAGCTTATGATGGAAGGCTCGGGTCACATGGTTTCTTTATATGATCAAAATTAGGCTAAAAAACCTAGCAGGCATTCCTTTTTGAATGGACAAATGTTATATGCTGCAGATGATCTTTTCCCAGAACCCTAGGGATCTGCATAATGTCTCTCATATTGGAGCTTGCCAGAGACACCATATGCCATTCTTAATCTATCACAAATAGCTCTAGCACTGTGGACTCTGCTGGGTCAGACTGCTGAATATACTGCAGCTGACACCAAAGCCTGAATCTGCTGCAAAGCCTTTCTCTCCTCTGGATGCCCCTCAAATATGGCCACCTCCTGAATCACTTGGTTGGAACAATGGTCTCTATTGTACTATATACTGTCTGCAAAATATAACTTGTCATCATGCACTGTTGCCTCTTTTTGCATGTAAGGATGGCAACATGTAAGAGCTTCCTATATCTTAGAGGTGATGTCTCCAAACGATTAGGTATTTTATTTTTTCTTCTTTTTTAAAATCTTTATTATATGTTTTTTCTATGACCATTTAGTCCCCTTAGATTCTCTCCTTCTAGCACCCAGCCCCCACTAGCTGTTGTCCTGCTCTCCATCTATGAGTCTGTCTCCAATTCCCTAGTTAGATCCTTTAAAAATCTCTGACATTGTATACCCCCGAAATCTTGCAGGGTTTATTTCCCATCATTTTGCCAGGGTTGCAAAATACTTCTCACTGTTGTCTTTGAGGATAACACTAATCTTTGCTGTCCAATCTGATATGTTTTTCATTTCTAATTGACTCCTTTGACTAAAGGGGTGCAGTTCCTAGGCCTTCAACTTGACTTCTCTTACAATAATCCCACTTATTTCATTAGCCATGGAACTCCTGTAGGGATTTTAGTGTATAGTGTTCCTGGTAAACAGCTACAAATCACTTTGGGAAATAATTAGAGAAACAAATTATCATAGATTCTACGGTAACTTCCTTCCTCAAGAGAACAGGCTTTCTCTTCAATTAGTGTTTTTTTTTTTTTTTTTTTTTTTTTTTTGAGAACTGACTCTTTAGAGAGTGGGTGAGAGACTGCCAAATGCCCAATAAGTAAGAAAAAAAAATATTTTAATGCAACAGTTTAAAAATGCAAAAAGTTTCATGGGAACTATAAAAAACCCCCAGTTTTATAGAGGATTGATTAAAAAACTGTACATATTTAATGAATATAGTTTGATGAGATTGGAGATAAATATACAGTTGTGATCCACCACCATAATGTATACCATAAACATATCTATCATCTCCAAACTTATCATCCCGATCTATTAATTTATTACTGTTACCATGTTTAGTCTAGCCTTGAAATCACAAGATTTGCTTCACCTGTATTACCCTAATATTACCATTAAAGTCATAGAGTCAGCCCTAAATTGTCAGGGTGGGAAACTTACTCCACCTGCAGAGGTAGGATTTGAGAATTAAAATACTTTGAACAATGATCTAACTAAAAAAACAAGCAATGCTTCTAAATCTCTCAATGAAGAAGTTATGACTGAAGGAAATATATGTGATAGAGTGATAATTCTAGTAATGAGAATATGTTGAAGGAGTAGGAAAATATGTTTGTACAAACAACGATAAACAAAAAAAATCTATGTGAAGATTTTAAGATATATTTCCACTTATAGTGATTTAACTAATTTTTAAGTCAAAAGATATAACTGTTATTTTAAAGTATTATATTTTTGGAAGGAGCTAATAAAAATCCTATCTAACTGTTTCAGTTAAAAAGGCTACTCAAAGGCACAAATATCTAAATTCTAAGACTAGAGTCAATGTTTCTAAACAGAAACTAGGACCCAAGAATTCAAACTAGAAGACTAATTGAATTGTTTGAATATATAGAAGTGAGAGCCGGCAGCTCCTAAATCATATCCTTCTAGATTTCCCGAAACCAAAGACTACTCTTTTCTCTCAGCCACATATTAAATATTGCCAAGAAGGTTCTCTATTAGGGAGGAGAGTCTGAGGTGACAATTTGCACTCAATACAAAAGCCAGATGAATATAATATTAAGTTCCCGTACAGTAGCTTGCTTGAGATAGGGCATCTTGTAAACCATGTACCCTGTCAGAGTGTTTAATTTTCAGAGAAGTATTTGACCATATGTATGTGAAATAAAACAAATCTGAACTGAAGTTAAAGCATAAGCTTATTCATTATGTCAGCAGCATTCACCTTTGTCTTGGACTCTAGCACTTCTCATTTTCAAATGTAAGAATTTGGAACATACAAAAAAAGAAAAAAAGAAAAGAAAAAACTCTGGTAAATCAATTTTTTTTTTTGGTTTCAAAATATTGCTTTTTTAAAAAAATTATTTTTTATTGTTATTCTATTACAGTTCTCAAACTAAATCAATTTAATCAATTTTAAACATTCCGTTTGTTTGTTTTTTGTTTTTACCTCCAGTTGTTTGGAATTAAAACTGACCGCTTTGGATTGAACAAACTCCCACAGTTGTCAAAAATATCTGGAGCAATTAGAATGTCAAGTACCCTATTGAAAAAAAGTGTGAGAATAAATTCTATTTGTTCCATAAACTGGTGAAGCAGAACTTAATGGAAGTACCTATAATGCTTTTTTTTTTTTAAACCTATATATCACTTAGAATGTGGACTAGCATCCCTGAAACAAATCTCTCTTGCTTATTCTCTTATAATTTACTCCCTTAAGGGATTTGAAAACCAATGTATCTGGGATTAGCACTCGGTGCACTGTTGTGTTAAACATTAAGTTCGTCACAAGGAACGCAGGCGTTGCCACCCAGGGGGTATGCTGTGACGCTGGGAGTTGATTGCTGGCGTTCCGGAGCCAGAGTCTGCAGTGCTAGGCATGGCACTCTCATTGACTTGATGTACTCGCTGGTACTGCAGCTCAGGGTCAAAAAATGCCTCACCTTACTTACCTCAGGGTTAAGATGTTGAAACTTCTGATATCCAATGACAAGTTCAGAATTTGACTATTCTACTCTCTTGAGATATCTTCTACTCGATGTGTCTTAAACCTCTTCTTGTAACCTCTCTGATACCAATAATTCCAATGCTCATGGGTTTCCCACAGTCCCATTTAATTCTCTCTTTCTCACACACTTCGCTACCGCTCCAGCCACGCACACTCCTTTACTCTTGTGTTATTTCTTTGTTACATTGTACCACTAACCTACTCACTGAGCACAAATATTTCCCTCCTTCAACATAACCCACTTTATGTGCTTTTCTCCCCATTAGAGTTTTGAGTTCATTATTTCTTTTATTTTACCCCTACCACCCACAACTGTCTATACTCCCCTTCAAAATCAACTTAAATTCTAAGGCCTGTCATTTAAATTACTCCCCAATATCAATGCTCTACTTATGGTTGGGAAAAATTTAAATCTAGATTAGATTTACTGTCTACCTTCTCAGAGGACTGTTCAGGCTACTGAGCATTACTCAAGGAAATCTCAAAGTCAAATGTATTTTTAAATATAAACTCATGCTTATACACTATATCTTGTCTTCAACCCTGCATGGAAAAAATATGCTTTACTATTGAGAACCTCTCTAATTTTTCATTACTCCTTAGACATCAGAATATAAACACTCCTACCAGTCTCAGTTTATGATCTTGCTTCCAAATTTAATGAGGTACCAGAAGCCATAAGACATAAAAATCCAGAAGAGTCTGGGTTTGCCTACTATGTTTTTTTCCCGTCTATCATTTCAGTGGAGGTTTTTACTTTTAACATACTGTTATATTAAAAATATAAAGATTATAATCTAATTGGAATTTTGTAGAAGAGACATTATAAGTAGATGAAGAAAGATTTTTCTAAAATAAATTTTTTAAAGATTTTATTTTATTTTTTAGAGAGAGAGAAAGGGAAGGAGAAAGAGAGGGAGAGAAACATGAATGTGTGGTTGCCTCTCGCCTTCCTCCCCACTGGGGACCTGGCCAGCAACCCAGACATGTGCACTGACTGGGACCGAACCAGAGACCCCTTGCTATGCAGTCCGGCACTCAATCCACTGAGCCATATCAGCCAAGGCTAAAATAATTTTTGTATAGTTGCCAGAAACTGAAAATATTGTTATTCAGAAATAGTGAAGGTCCATTTAGTAAAGTTACAAAATTCTTTTGTTTATTAATTATCAAATGAAGAGATTTTCATTAAATATGCTCTTTTGAAAGAGACACACTATTAATCTTTTTCATATATCTCCTGTGAATCTTCTGACATGTGTTAAAACTGATTGAGTTGTGTCTTGTTACTAACAATTTCTTGATTATGTAATACTTCTTAGAGACGTTTTTACCAAATGTATTACATTATGATTACTAATTATATTGTACATGGAACGAAGTTTTTTCTGGTTTTAGAGAAAAACAATATTTCAGTTATTTTGGATAAGTTTGAAAATATCAGGAATATATTTTTAAAAAGCTATTATTTTGATTTGCAAATACTTACAAAATAAAATAGATATTTGTTTTATATTTTCTTTTTCATTTTAAAGTCATTATTTTCTTATGAATTTTGCTTGCTTCTTGCAAAATTAAGGTCAAGATCAAGAAGTGTCTTAAAATACCACTTTAAAGAATATCTGTTGAGATAAAGATATTTCTAAAATATATTAAAATTTTAGATTTTGTAAAATATGTTTTTGTATTTTCAGTTGAATTTTATTTTTTATTTTTAATTTAAACATTTTTTATTGTTCTAATATATTTGTCTCCATTTACCTGCCACCACTCTCCCCTGCCCCACTAACCCCCACCTCCCCACCTCCATTCTTCCCAACCTTAACAGTTGAATTTTAAATGTCAGAAATTTTCCTATAAATTCACTTTCTGGTGAGAATTTTAGAAATGTCAGAATTTTTCAATTAGCTAAAAATTTCTAAGTACATTCTAGCATTCTACAACTGAATTGTGATGTTGTATTTTGGGAGGATTGGTTAATTTGTATGCTTAAAGATATTACAGATGAAAAATTAAAAACAGCAACAAAAAATCAGATACTTATTGAGCATAGTTGTTGTCATTTAAATCACACAATTTACATGTTTATTAGAATATCTCCTATATTTTCTTAGTTGATCTCAATTATCAACTTTTGTTGGTAATTACACATTATATACATTCCTATGACAATCTATAAGATAATATCTGTAATAGTAATATTTTGTGCTTTCTAAACACAAAACAGTTTTTAAAATATATTATCTTATTGCTTTTCCTTAAGCATGCTCTATATCATAGCCTTTTCCCTGAACACTCTTAACATATACATTGCAATATATTTACCTAAAAACCTTACCTAAGTGAAAATATGAAAAGCACACTTTCAATTGATATTCAGTAGCAGCTTTACCTAGTTTTCATTAAAGTAATTTAACTCTATTGGTCACAGTTGTCATTTGTATGCAATTGTGGTACATAAGATGACAACATTTATTATGTTGAAGAATAACTTTTAAATCCCTGACACAATTCCTTAGTGATAAATCACCAATAGAAAAATAGGTCTTCCATTTATAAACCTTAGGAAGGACACTTAAAAACCCTAAAACAATTTTCACCCTATGTATGCATTATGTTAGGCAATACTAAAATATTTTTTTACTTAGATGAAAAATGACATAAAGTTTTACTGCAATTTAAAACAAAAATATACAATAGAATGTTTATTTTTTCCAAATTCATATAATCCATCTTTAAAATTTTGTGTCCTTGTACAGTAAGTTGAAAATCATTGTCTTAAATAGTATATCAGAATTTCTTCATATGACAGATATATGAATGTTTTTCTATGTATCAAGTGACAACCTTATTTCCTCTATTTAAAAAGTCATAGAGTTAAGTTATAACTTTAAAACACATAATAGTTGTGACAAGTATTTAATAAGGTAGACCAATAACAAAGGGGAAACTTGAAAGAACTGAAGTCAACCCTCCTAAAGGGAGCACCCACAACCAGCTCAACCTGAGGCAAGTCATACCCTAAGATCGGCGCATTCAAGAATACAAAGCTCCCTCTGTCTCCAGCTCCAAATATAAGGCTGTTGTTTCTCCTCAGGCAAAGTAAGCTATTATTAAGTCTCTGTCCCTAGCTTTGTGTTACAGAGGTGTTATTTCCAAAAAGAGCAACTAAGAGGTTTGGACTTTCTACCTTCACCAAGGGCAAAACTCTGTCCCAGACAGGGAAGGCTGAGAATAATCAGGCCCAATCACTGTTGACTCAACTGCCCATTAAGGCAGACTTTCCATGCTGCAGAAGGCAAACTGAAAAGACCAAAAGCTACACTTCACAACAGCCACTCTGCTTATAAAGCTAGGTTTTAATTTCATAAGTGGGTTGTTGTCTCCATTCCCAGCCCTTGAGTAATGGCTCAAAAATTTTGCTCAGTGAGAAAATCAAAGTATAAGAACAGAAGCTGTTAAGATTCCCCCAAGAATTGACACTATTTCTAATAGTGTGGGTAAATTCAAGCCTGAGGGCATTCTCTGAAACATTGGAAATATTGGTGGTAAGTAAATAAAAACAGGCCAGTAGTTCCTTCAGAACAACAAGCTAAATCACATTGTGACTGGAAGTTTACCTGAGGAAATCAGGAAAAGGGATTGTGAGATCTCTTACCCCTTTAACCACGTGGGGATGCAGCATGAGAATAGTTGTCTACAAACCAGGAACAGACCTTCACCAAAAATCTGAACATACTGGCACCTTGTTATTTTACCTTTAAACTTCAGAACTGTGAGAAATAGAATTCTTTTTTTGTTTGTTTGTTTTGTTTTTTTAAACTCATCCTCTCTGTGGTACTCTGTTATAGCAGCCAAGATTGTCTAAGGCAATTACTCCCTTTCTTTATTGTCGACGCTGTAATAGGTGTTCCCTATTTCCTCCCCTTTCTCCCCCTCCACCCTGGCCTTCACCGCATTGTTGTCTGTGTCCATGAGGTATGCGTATATGTTCTTTGGCTAAGACAATTGCACTTGATGTTTATCACATTCATAAGAATATCAAGGATTAGTCGATAATTTGAACAGAGTTCATACCAAGATTCTCTTTTCCAGGAATCCCTCCCACATTCTAGCTGCCTCTGTAGTATTGTAGAGTGCTTTTGACTTTTTAAAAGAGTAACACTGCATCTTCACATTGAGTTCCATCCTTTCTGCATCATGAAGAGTGGAGATGCTTGAGAGCCTTGAGTTAAAGAATCACATAATTATCAACGGTATTGATAGGAGAACACAAGAGTTAAAGATTTTCGTCCTAGGCAGAGTTGATAGGCTTAAATGATTACTGCCTGTGGAAGGAGGTTCTGCTAGGAATTGGTGTGCAGGATCCGTGTGACTCCAGGAGGTCCATGAGAAATTCAACCTTTGTGCCCTCGGGCTTCTGAAAGCCATCCAGATGATATCTGAGCCATTGTGTTCCAGGGAGGGAACTCCAGGGCACAGATAAAGAATTGTTAACTAGCAGATAGGAAAAAAAAGGAAAATCACCAGCAGACTGCAACGCTTATCTCATTAACCTTTTTTTTTCACTCCCCTAACCTACCCTTTTCTTCTTACAAAAAGGTCGGTTTGAGATGAGATGGTAAGAGTTTTCAGAGTACGTGATGTGCCATCTTCTCAGATTGCCGGCATCTGAATAAAGCACCAATGAAGAGTCAATCCTTGTCTCTATTTATTGGTTCTGATAGTGACAGGATGCACAAACACTGCCTTTTCTGGTTTCAGGAGTTTTTTTATTTTTTTTTATTTTTAATGTGCTACGCCACCCGCTTTCCATATTTCTCTTGAATTTTGTTACTCTTCAAGGCTTTTGAGTCTTTTTAAACTATATTTTGCTCAGAGAGAGTGTGTGAGTGATTTCCAATAATGTGTTTGATCAAGCTGCTCCACTGTTATCAGAACTTTTTTTTTTTCCACAGATAGACTCTGAAAATTAGTGTTTCAACTACTCATACATTGGAACACTGATCACCCTGAACATACAAGCAAATTTGCCTTAGCAGATTTTACATCATTGATATCACGGGGTGTCCAACTCTGTCATTTAATTTTTTTTGAAAAATTAGTTATGATCATTCTTTTCCCTCTTCTTCTCTTTTCCCTTCTCTTTCTTTTCATTGCTTTGCTCCCTCTTTCTGAATGTATGTGTAAGTACTGTAGCAACTGATTTCATAAGTTTGCAAAATAGCTTTTTTTAATACAGATTTTAAGGATTCATTTAATTTTTAATCATTTTCTATTATCAGAATTTTTTTTTCTTGCTGGAAATTGTTTTTGTGTTTAGGTCACTATTTTAACTAAAAATTTCTTTTGAACTTTGATGGTTTTTGACAATATTTTATAAAATATACTGCCATGGTGACTGGAGTAAATGTATCAAAGGACAAATAAAATATAATTTTGAAGTGTTCATTTTTTATTTTTAATATTCAAAGACCTCTTTTTGCTTGCTTTACAGATTTGTGCTACAATAATAGTTACAAGCATTCACTTTATCTTATTGTAATGGAAGATATACTCATTATTTATATTTATGGGATTCTGAAGGCAATATTTTTGTTAAGATTTTTATTAAAAGATTAAATTCAAATGAACTGTTTATTAGTAACTTATCTAATTTCCATGAATAGATATCACAAGCAGTTGTAGCACTGAGAAACAATGAACATTTAGTACATGTAAAGTACACACCATAATGAAGCTTATTATAATACAAAATACAAACTAACAATAATGAAAAAATGGCATGACAATTTACACTCTGTTCAGTTGACTAAAATCAATTGTTGTCTTTTTAGGAAATAAACTTTTAGAGTATATTTTGAAGAACACATTGAAATGTCCAAGATAATTAATAAAATGTTATTAAAACATGGGAGATATAAATGCACAAAATTAAATTTCCAACTTCTCTTCTGACTTTACCAAGTAGCCAGTTGGTACATCATTGCCCCATGGTCTGAACACCACTCATGGATAAGAACAGATATAAATAACTAGCAAAAAGAAAAGTAGCCTAAGAATACATTACTCCATAAATATTATGCATCAGTCTAAAATCCTTTTCTATGATATAGATCTTTCAGAATTGGTAATGAGATACTTGCGTGGTATTGCTGTTTTAGTAATAAATTGCTTGATCTCTTAAAAAAATGCATATGTTGTTTACATTAATTCAAAATAAAAGTTAATTATTAGAAATATTCTGAAATGCAAAGAGGTAGCAATTGATATCACTGAGTTATTTTTTCAAATAGTGTTTTATGATTCAGACAAAGCTTTACAATTAAGGAGTTTTTATTTCATCTCATATGATTTATGACAAATATAGCATATATCTAAGATGCACTATAATCATTAAATATTGGGAGGTAGATGGTCAGTTCTCTATATTTATTGTTGGAGTAAAATGATAAGAAAGATACATCAGATGACATCTATAGAAAACCATCATTTACTTGGTACTTAAATTTTTTATAGGAAATTTACAATAAAAAGCATTCTTTTGAGTACTTTACCAAAGAATGGAAACATTCTTATCATTCATAGAAAAGCATTTAACTTCAAAATAAATTTAATAGTTTTCAGACATAGTCAGAACTTCTTAAAGTAAAATTAAAAGGAAAATATGCAATGAAGAAATTATACATATAAAAATCTAATAATACCAGTATCAGAGGCAATAACATTGATATGAGTTATTAACATTAATTATGAGTTATTAGCTTTAATGCAAAAAAATGAAAGATACATACTAATATAGGAAAAAATCTGTATCACAATTTTAGTAATTTTCATAGGTATAATGAATATCTCTATTTTGTTATAGTTCCTACAAATCAAGATAACTTAGGATCATTTAGGAAATTACAGAGTAATTAAAAGGATTAAATGATTAAAGCGCAAAAAATATGTATTGAGATTTAGGGTTTTCAGCTTATTCAACCAGATAAACAGATAGTTTCTTGATAATTATGGAATGCCTTAGATCCTTTAAAGAGAACTGAACCTCCATGTAAGTTTGAGCTTGTATAACTTTATAATCAGTATTGATTTCATGACAGATTTTGCTCTAACTGAAGAGAGTGGCAGTAGCAGCCACAACAGGAACAAACAGAAAAGAACAATAGTGAGAACTTGTTACTTAAAACCCACACTGTCTGCTGATTGAGGTGCCTGTGCCACCTACGTTTGCCTTTGCTCATTGCACCCTGCCCCCATGGAATTTGTTGGTGTGCTGGCTTGTCCATAAAGTCACTGAGAGAAAGAACACTGTCAAGTTATGCCATGCTTTGTTGCTGACTGCCTCTCCTGCTATTGATCTCAGTCTTTACAGGTTCTTTCCATCCTTTGTAGGCAGCTACTTCAGACCTTTGGCCTCCAAGTACTCAGTGCTTGTCACCATTACTCCGTGCTGCCTTCCTAGAGCTGGGAAATTCTAATTACTCAGAACAAACTAAGAAAACAAACAAACAAACAGTATTTAATCAACCAAATAAGCATCGTCTGTCTTTACTACGAGGCTCTCAGTCTAATGCCAAATTTTTGAAACCAGGCTTCCCCATTCAAACCACAGAAGAGAGAAGGTTGCTTGAATGACTGTTTTCTCGGTTGTCCCATGGATGATGCTAACGCCATACTAGAGGCATAGGAAGTTTTTATTATACATAGGGATACAATAAGACATAACGGTTTAATTTTTTCTGGATCCCTGGTGGCAAAATTCTAGGTTTCTAGGTCATGCTTGCAACTTCTATCAGGTAAAATCCATAATATATGGTTATTGACCCTGAAAGTTTGGGGTGGAGGTGGAGGAGATGAGTCTGAAATTAAATCTGTTCCCTTTTTATTCTGTATTTTTCACTCCAAATAAGTGGGAGAGAGTGACACACTTTTCTTTCTTTGTTTCCCCCCCGCCGCTGCCCTTTTTTGCAGAGAATTTACCCATGTCATAGTCTCTTTTTTTCTGATCATTTTTTAGAAAACTCTCTGGGTCCAAGATGAGCACACATGACTTTTTAAATAAGAGTTTTAAGATGATTAGGAATTACTGATCATGAGAATTATTGGTTTAATACTGACTTTATATTTTGAAAATATCAATCTTATAAAACAACAACTGTAGATTATGTAAACTTGTGAAACTCTAAGGGTTTACAAGAATGTGATGGTGAGACCTCAACAAAATGTCATGTAGATTTAAAAATAGATAATATATTGAAAATATTTTTTAAAAACAGAGGAAAAGTTTTTATGAATTCTGTCATAATCTCTGTGACCTTGTCTAGTTGCCAATTTTCTTTGAGCCTTTTTTTCTCTTCAGTAAAAGAGAAATAATGACCTACTTGTCTCACAGTATGTGATTATAATCATAAGGCATAATTTTTGAAAAAAGAAATATTTCAAACTATAAATTACTTTTTAAAAACTAGCACCATTTTCTTTAAACTTCTAACTAAGGTAGAAAGTCTCCTCTTAAGCATCCTTGAACATTCAGTATAATTTTATTTGGTGAAACCACCAATAATTAGTTAAGATTTGGAATTCATTGTCACAGCTTGTACTTTCTAAGCTCTCACCCATACGAACTGTACTCATTTCCTTTGCACAGCTTGACCTTTTCTAATTAATGCACAGGATTGTCTAACTGCAACTTGCATTGACGTGCTGTGCCTATCAGGATTTGAAAAAGTTCCAGCTCTATGCATTTCCAAACACTTGCATTAAAAAAAAAAAAACAAAAAAAAACCTTTAAAACTTTAGTTTGTTGTATAGTACCCAAATTATCCTTAGTTCATTATTTCCTAATTTTTAAAAATTATTATCATCTGGCCTAGTTCTTAATATTCTTAAATCTATATTCAATAAATAGCTTTATTCTTTAAAACTATTCTTCTAAAATTGTCAATGAATTTATTGTTTGCTAACAAGTGAGAATGATACATTTAAAGTAACAAGCTGACATTAATAAAATTCTTGGAATGACCTACCAAAAACAATAATCTAAAATAATTTAAATAATGTATCTTATACATTTTCTTTCTTAATCTCTTTTTATTAATATATCCTAAGTGTAAAAGTCATCTTTTCTCTTAGTACCCCATAATCCATTGAAGGATAAGAATCAATTTTTACAGAAAATTGATTGAAGGTTCAAAAGAAAATGAAACAGAGCATAAACTCCAACTACTCACTCTACAAGGTAAGGGATCTTCAGGGTCGCTTAATGAGCTACTTTTCTGACTAGTTCCTAGCCTCCCCTCAGCCCTACCCAATATGGAAAAACCAGCCTATGTGCTTCCAATAAGGCCTTGCTGAGATCTCCTAGGATTCAGATCAAACATATTCAAGAACATCAAGGGATCAAAAAACACAAGCACAACTCAGAAAATTTGAAAGTACCTATTTCTTTACTTTCTTATTACTGACCAAAATTATAATGGATGACCCCAAAATGCAGCAGCTTTAACCTATGACTTTTATTATTTCCTGGAACATCCATGTATTATTCACTTACCGTTTAAGATACAATTCAATGAGTTAATCTCTCTTAGGAGGAAAAATACCAGGTTTTAATAAGTATCTAAGAGCTGACACTTATTTTGTCCTTCACTTAGAAAGATATCCATAGCTGGGTGAAAGATGCCCTGAGAAAAGGCAGGGGTAAATTGCCTGTTATTTTAGATGAAATCATCAAATTTCAAAATAGAAATGTTAGTACCATATATCTATTGGCCAGTCCTCTTTTGAAATGGAAGAAAATGCTAACACTTTTAGTTGGATGGAGAAGGAAAAAACTGACTTATACTTTTGCATTTGAATTTGCAAAATGTTAAAGTGTTGGGAAAATGTTTCTATTATACTTCTAAGGAAAAAATCAGGTAATTAAACAGGATACAGAAAAATGTGTTTTTTAAGAAGTATTACACAGTAACACACACATACACACAACACACACATCCTGAAGTCACAGGTCTATGTATATGGAATTAGTCACATTTCACATTCAGTTAATAGGACTTTTATTCCCACCAGCGTGTGTACTGTTTCTTGGAAGCAGCACCCCTGAAAACTCTTCCTTAGCGCTCTTAGACATCCACTTGAGAAGGCCTACATGAGCCTGCCCACTGTGGTAACTCTGTGGTGATTGCCATCATAGACGTCTCCAGCTCAGACATTCGGCAGCTGATGACTTCACCTTCAGAGACTGCCAGAAAGATGCTTGGGGAAGCCACTGCTATCAGTGCCCCTTGGGAAATCCCAGTTCTGTGACAAAGGTGCTACATCAAAAGTCTCTCAAGCAGTCTCAGGTGAGAAGGTGGTACTGGACTGCATGCAGAGCTGGTAAGTGGCTCTCTCTATCCATAGCTCCCTGCCTGCAACAAATTGTCACTTAGGTGTCTAAATAACACTGCTTATTTCCATTGCTCACCAATTCAAGAAAGCAGATGTTCCTTTTCCATCTCAATTTTTCCTGCAGTGTGAGCAAACCAATAAATATAATAAAATAATAATAATAAGCCACAAAAAAGGAAAAGGTATTTTTCTGGCTAAACAAACAAAAAATAGTGCAAAGGCATTGGTCTTTTTTTTTTTCTTTTATTTTTGGTCTCCTAAAACTTACCCGAGAAAATAGATGTTTTAAAATAAAAATGAAATGTCATTCTCAATCCTAGAGTGTAATCTGGCAAGTGTTAATATTACTAAGCCATAACACTATTATCTGTATTTAGATTAAATATGACCTCCATTCTTACCCTGAAACAATAACTATGTATTCACTTTGAATTTATGTAACAAAAGTGTCATTGCTGGTCATTTTTTTAATAATAAAAGCATTTTCCCAAATCACATAGAAGAAATAGTGAAAGGGAAGTTTGTAAAATAAAATACAACAGATTCTAAATTAGTTATCCCTGAATTAAGAAAATAAGTATTTTATACTTATGTTTAAGTGTTCTACATACAAATGTATTAAAATGGTTAAAGACTATTATTAAAATGTGATTGTATATTTATATTCTTAAGGATTATGAAAATGTCTATGGGAAAAGGGTGTTTCCAAAAGTTTTACACATATCATGTCTTAGATTGGCAATTAGCATTCAAAGAGGTAGTAGAGTACCATGGTGAAGGGTGCACTCTTGAAACTTGAGTTTATGCAGCTGGTGTGGCTCAGTGGATTAAGTGCTAGCCTGCAAACCTAAGGGTTGCTGGTTTGATTCCCAGCTCGGGCACATGCCTAGGTTGCAGGCCAGCTCCCTTGTAGGGGGCATACAAGAAGCAACCACATGCTGATGTTTCTCCCCTTCTCTTTCTCCCTCCTTTCCTCTTTCTCTAAAAATAAAATAAAATCTTAAAAAACAAGTTTAAATTTCAGCTCCAATTTTACTTTACAAACACTGGCTTTGCCTTCTTTGGACTTCTGATATTACACCTGAAAATAGTTACAGTGAAATATTTTCAAGGGCTTTTTACACAATTAGCTGATTTGATATATGTAAAATTTTAATTGGTTAATGGAGATAACAAAACTGACTGCGTTTAGAGGCTGTGTGCTTAGGCCAGGGTATGAATTCTTGATGAACGTGGTCTTCCATCGACTGCCTTTCGAAGAAGATATGTGTGCATTCAATTCTCTTTCATAATTCTCTTTCATAATATCTCTGGATTTAGATGTAGTATTTTTGGTTTAACTTAGAAAAAAGTGAAATAAAGTGTATAATATGTTAAGATAATTTTTGAAATTCCTTAAGAATTCTAGTTTCTTATTTTGCATTCCCTTCCCATGAGGTTGTCACAGGTGGTGCCATTTCTGATACTTTCCAGTCACAACCCATCACTCATTCTGCCTTGTTTCACAGGGACACATGTTTATCTATTAACCCAAACAGACCATTGTAGTCATGTCACTGTACGCACAAGAGACACATGCTTCCTTCTTTCTTCAGCAATTAGTACCTGATTGTATTGACTTTCAAGTTAATTTCTTCTTTTTTCAAACTTTTGCTTTCCCTGTGCATGTTTTCTTCTTTTCCTCAGTCTGCATGGCCTGATTTTCTTCAAATCTGTAACCTGGTCAGGCAGTGGCCCCTCATGGGTTCACTTCCTGCACTGATATGTAGTCAGCTGAGCTCTGGGTGGGGAACTGTAAACATCAAGGAGCTTCGGCATGTCTAGCAGAACAGCTAGAGCTGTCCTGAGATTTCTTCCATTAGATTCCTCTCTCCTTAAATTAATTAAATGAAGTTAGTGATACACACATAGGGCCCTCACTGTCCCACCACTCAGTTGGGAAACTACCTTGCAATCAAGAATCAAAACAGGTGAAATAAGAGTGACCTTTCATATTTGTTTAATAGTTTTTGAGGAACAACGATTAAGAAAAGCTGTGACAATGCTTAGAAGCCAGAGAATTGGTAAGAAACTAGGCAGGAAAAAATGCTCCTTTTTTTTTTTAGGATTTTATTTATTTATTATTTAGAGAGAAGGGATAGGAGAGAGAAAGAGAGAGGATGAGAGGGAGAAAGAGAAGGAGAGAAACATCCACATGTGGTTGCCTCTCGTGCCCCCTACCCAGGAACTAACCTGCAACCCAGGCATTTGCCCTGACTGGGAGTCAAACCCTCGACCCTTTGCTTCGCAGACCGGCACTCAATCCACTGAGCCACACCAGGCCAGGGCAAATGCTACCTTTTTATACACATCTCCAACTGCATCTGTGGCAGCAAAATGCCCTATATAGCCTCTGGTTTAGGGTCGATTCACTGTGGCATATATGAATCTCTGAATAAAAGCAGAAATTTCCCAAGGACAACTAAATGTATAAGTCTATTCCTGGGAACTCAGAAGTATAGCATTTTCTACACTACATGCTTTCTTTGTTCATCTTTGTTGCTTCTCAGATATATACAAAATATTTGAGGAGCAGTAATAGCGAAAACTGAACAAAGGATGCTGCTCTAACAGCTATACATAGTAAAGGACAATATTTAGTTGATGTTTTGTATACAACTACATCAGAATATTCATGCCCTTAAAACGTACGTTAAACTAAGCCTTTCATTTGAGTGTAAAAAGAATGTAATGGTTTTTTTAACATTCATTTTATAACTCTACATCAGTTAAGACATGATGAACATCATTCTTCTGATGACTAGCATATCCATATCTTTTCATATAATTATTTTTGACATAGACTACAGATTTATTTTTTCAGTATTTCAAACCTATGAATAAAATCATCTTTGCAAAATGTTGCTGCTCCTTAGTTACTTTGTAATATATATTCTAAGTTACACAGGGTACTTTTTCTGCACATATATTTTAAAGTTTCCTGCTCTCTGATTCCATTCCTACTAAGTCATTTATTCTTATTGTTACAGATATTTGTGTATGTAGGTCTTGGTGTGTGCGCTGGGTCATTTTATGTATACAGAAGAAAGGGAGGATGGGAGTAGCAGGTGGTTTCATGATGGAAAAAATGATCCTTCAGCATTTGAGTTCAGTTCTTATTGTGCTTTATTTTGCTGACAATCAAAGATCGGAATTTTGGAGTGAGGGGAAATAGAGCATGTTAATAGTCAACATAGTCAGGGATTCCACAACACAAAGGAATGAGCGGAGATCCTAGACGTTGTGGGGAACAAACACAAAAATTAACTGGGAAAACAATGGGCTGTTGTTGAGGAAGATATAGGTGCTTCACAGGGGTGTCCAATATTTCAGCATCTCTGCATCACATGGGAAGAAGAGTTGTCTCGGCCCACACATTAAATACATTGTGACACATAATCACAAAAAAACCTCGATGTTTTAAGTAAATTTACAATTTTATGTTCGGCCACATTCATAGCCTTCCTGGAACCCATGTGGCCTGGGACCCATGTGTTGTACACCCACCCCTTCCTAAGAGTAGGAAACATTCTGTGGGTTGGGTTTCTGAGAGTTATATGGGAGAAGCAGGACAAAACCGGTGGCTTCACAGAATTCTGGGCCAAAGCTTTAGTATACAAATAAGCTACAGATTTGTACAAAAGTTAGCTCTCCTTTCAGAAAAATAGACAATGATAGGAGGGCCTTCATACAGTCTGAGAAGTCATAACATTGTATTTAACCTAGAAAAAATGTGGATGTTCATCCAGAAGGCAATATTTCAATAAATTACAGTGCAAGGAACACTATGAAGCCAAAGATGATAATTTGGTCCATAATGTAGTAAGGTATATTGAGAATTATTCAGCCATCATAGCTCTTTTTAATCCATTTCTGTTTATACGAATGCCTATTATATGGATTTCCCAGTAGCAAAAAAAAAAAAAAGTTGAGAGGGTAAACTTTGAACATATAATCATATTTTTGTAAAAAAATAATAAAAATATATTTGTGAAAAGTGAAGGAAGAAGAAAAATAGAGAAAATATGAAGGACAATAAATATCAGGGCCTGACAATGGATTTTTTTGGTAGGAAAATAATAGAAAGTTGTCAAATTATTGTATTTGGAATACATGGAAATAGTTCAATTCTAAATTAATGACTCTTTGTTTTTATAATCTAATGAAGATTATGTGAAAGTATAAAAATTAGTATCTCCCCAATTTTCTTATCTTTTTAAGCTTTATTTATGGCCTTAGTAATAGAGAATCTTTCAATTTTTCTGTAGTAAATTGGTCAAGCTTCACTCCTTCTTTGAATTTTGTGTTTTAATATGTTGTCAAATTATTTAAATATTAGTATTTTATAAATGAAAGTGTTTTGGTATAAGCTGAAGAGCATGCCTAATATTTGATTGTAACCAACTGTACCAACTGCATCAAATCTGTGTATTCTCTCTGTTACAATGACATTGTTAGGAACATCTTTTCATGATAATCAAACTCACTTTCAAATTTCAACCATAAAATTCTTACTGATCATATGCTTCAAATATATGATCTTTTAGTTCAGGTGTCTATAACACGCTACCATATACTAAGTGACTTTAGGAACAAATACTGATTTCAACAATTCTAGAGGCTGAGAAGTCCAAGATCAAGGCTACCTGCTGATTTGACATCTGGTTCGTAACCCACTGTCTTCTTGCTGTGTCCTCACATGGCAGAGAGGGCAAAAGGGCTGCCTGGGAACTCTTTTATAAGCGCATTTATCCCATTCATAAAGGCTCCACCCCAATGACCTAATCATCTCTTTAAGGTCCTGTGTCCTAATTTCATCACACAGGAAATTAAAATATAAATTTTGAGGAGACACAACAGTTAGTCAATAACATATGTCATAGATTTAAAAGTCTTAAATATTATTTAAATAACCAATGAATTAAAAACTGCATAATCTTACAAGAAAAATTATTTTGAGTATCAGAAATAATTTTATATTGAATTTAAATTTTTTAAAATTGTTATTCATATTAAATAAATTGCATGTGGGCACTTATTTAAAGAAGGTTAAAAACTAAGGTAGAAAATGTAGATGATTTTTCTGCCTAAGGGTACACTCCACAGTGCTTATAATTTCTCACTAGGTGTATTATTAATGATTATGAAAGGGTTACGAAATTGAATCTATAATGATCTTTTATAATCTTCAGTTTTAACTCTCTTCATGGAATTGTAATTTATATTTTATTATGCATTAAAATTAATAATAGTACGTTTTAGACATTTGTTACACTTGGGTTAATATAATTATGTACTCTCTATAACAAATGCTACCTACCAAATTCCTTCAACTCCCATCATCCTATAAGATATTAACTGGTGTTTAAAAAATATATATATATGTATGTGTGTTTTGAAAAAGTATATATATATATTTTTATACAAGTTGAAGTTTAAGTTAATCATGCATAATGGTCTTTCCTTGTGTTGAAATTATAATCAATTCTGCTAGTTGCCATTCAGCTGAATTAGTTCTTGATAAGCTTTAATGGGGATATCACTTTGTAGATTAATGTAACTTCAGCCCATTACACATAATGGTAGTCAAATTAATTCACTAAAACTTTTACCACATTCTTGAGAGTAAACCATGAGAAAATTAATCAGCTTGGTGCTGTGCATCATATTATACTTAGTAGTGAATCATCTGAATGTAAATTCTGCAAATTTTTTCTATGTCGATTTAAAATAACACCAAGCTATGCAGTTTAACTATTGTAAATTCTATAATCATTACAGTGTTTCACTATTCATCAGTTCTGTTATAAAAATATCAAATGTTTTTAATAAATTATTCAATCATGTACTTTATAACTTAAAGTATGCTTTGATACATTCATTAATAAAAGAAGCTTAACTGCAACTACAAGAAATAAAAGCATTGCAAATAAAATATTCGGTCAAATAATTGAATTGCAAATAATTCAATTCAATTATTTGACCAAATATTTTGTATTTTATATATATAAATATTATATGTTTTATATATATAAATATCTACCCATACTGTCTCTAGATGCATTATGTCTAACTTATTGGGCTAAGAATGCAGAGATAAAAGACTTAAATACAATTAATTTAACTATCTATATAGACTCTTGAAAATAAAAAATAAAATGCCACACGAATTTAACAAAAACATTAATTTTAAAGGAAAATAAAGATAGGCTGCTGCTCAACATCCAGCTAGCTTCAGAGAGTTCAGTGGGGCTGCAGCCGCACCTGCCTACCACTATTTAACTGAGTAAACACCTCTGGTTTCCCTGGATGATCAACTTGAGGTAATCTCTTTGGTGTCTTAGAAAATTTTTAAATTGTCTCATTATTCCTTAATATCTGATTGACTTTATTGTTCCCCTTCACTATAAATTTATCAAACTTTTCACAATATTTTCAGAAATTCTATGTTCTGCTTTTTCAATATTATAGCTAAATATTTCAGTCATCTAATTTGAATCGATCTAAACACTTATTTAATAAGTTTAAAATTTATGTGACAAGCATAATTTGCTATATCAGAACATTATTTAGTTATATAATGCAATGTTAAGATACAAGATATGTTTTCATTGGATTTAAATTAGAAGCCTTAAGAAAGTATAAACATTACAGTTACAAAGAGCTTGTATCAAGAATAATAAAAATTAGGTCTTTAATAAACATAAATTATATAAGATTAATTACTAAAATTCAGACTGGAAATTCTTACTTATTAATGGAATTTATAAAAATGTAATTTTCTTCAGAAGAAACTGAGATAGAGTCTCATTAGGTATTTAATCCAGAACTAGTACTAGTATAAACATTTAGATATCTTAAATACTAGTTTATTTTGCTATTAATAATATTTCACACTGTATTATAAAACTCATTCTGTATTACTTTAACTTTATTTATTTATATATATAAACCTAAGCACAAGTCATAGTCTTATGTTTGAACTTCTAGTTGTGTTTCCAGTGTCACATTGTCTAACAATTTCTGTCCCAAAGTACATTTTCATAATGGCTTTCTACAATAGTTGCTAAAACAAAGTTAAATGCCAAAAGAGTGATGTAAAAAAAAAATTAGCATTTTTCTGAGCATTTGTTTTGTCTTGAAAACAAAGCTAGGTATTCTTATGATATGCTATAAAGTGGGCATATCTCATTGTTAGCATTATTTTTCAGCTGAAGAAACAGACATTTATAATTATTTAAATTTTTCCACTGTTAAAAGAGGTCATGTTTCAAAGCTAAATATGAATTCATGTAAACATGTTCTTAACCAAAATTTTAATGATAATCTAAGTTTCCATAGTACTATAATCAAAAAAATGAGAAAAAAGAAAAAGGGAACAATTCTAGCCTTACATGATTTGAGAAAACTATCATTTAATTAAGTTGTAATAAGTCCCCAGAAAAATATATTAGATTACAGCTCAAGTGATCAAGTTTGCAGAAAATTAGTTCTTTTGCAGTGAGATTCTAAATATGACCTCATACTCCTCTCTTTCTATTTTCCGGCCCTTGTGTGATTTCTTCTCCTTTACTATGGGTTGGATGTGTGACTGCATCTACTCAACAGAAAATGATAAAAGTGGCAGGATGTATGCAAATCTGTATATATTATTAAATGACTGTATTACATAAATTTGGGGCATCAATCCATCTCTCCTTGCTGAGTCTGAATAAGCACAAAGCTATTTTGGGGAACACCATTAGCCAAGTAATTGTATGAGGCCTCTAGTCTCTGTGGGAAGACTTTGGCTAATGGACAAAAAGATAATGAAGTCCTCAATCCTAGAACTGCGAATAACTGAATTCTGTTAATAACTGAGTGAACTTGAAATGAATGCATCCTCAGTCAAGCCTCATGTGAAGCCTGAGGCCAGAGTTCCATCCTATATGATTGAAGCCTTGTGATTGTGAAGCCTTAAAGTTGAGATCTTAATCAAAGGATGCAGATACAGATAAACCAATGCCTGACTTTGTTTCAGGGGGGAAAAAAATCTGTGAGAAATTTTATTAATCATTGTCATCTCAGTAAATTCAATAAAAAGAAAACAAAAGGTATATATTACAGGGAATCAGCAGTAGAGTAGAAGAAGTAGAGGATCAAACCAACACTTTGGATAATAAGAAAGCAGAAAACACCCAATTAGAACAGGAAAAAGAGAAAAAGAACCCCAAAATTTGAGGACAGTATAAGAAGTCTCTGGGAAAACTTCAAGTATATCAACATTCACATCATAGGGGTGTTGAAAGGAGAAAAGAGAGAGCAAGAAATTGAAAACTTAGTTGAAAAAATAGTGATGGAAAACTTCCCTAACTTGGTTAAAGAGACATATAAGTCCAGGAAGTGAGACAGTCCTAAACCAGATGAACTCAAAAAGACCCACTCCAAGACACATAATAATTAAAATGCCAATGGTTAAAGACAAAGAGAATCTTAAAAACAACAGGAGAAAAACACAGACCTGAAAACAAAAATATCTTATACTCTTTTAAAATATAAATTGCCGTGACACCTGTAACTTCAATGGTGTGAAAAAATTTATATGGCTCATATGGCTATGGCTGTTTTAAACACTCTCCAGAAACAGGGTGGGTCAGCCCCTCCAACCCCAAAATTATTTTAGGTGTCAACGCACACATAAAAAGAGGCCATACGACGTTTATTACTTACATAACGAGGTATTCTGGTAAGAGCAAAACTGGAAAGGCTTCCAAGCTGGTCTCAAAATGGCTTGGAAGTGCATGGAAAGAAGATGAGCTTGGGGTTTTCATGGGAGTTGAGAGAAACCAGAGTGTGGTTCTTGCTTGTGGCCAGAGGGTTACAGGGTTTGTAATTTTGCCAGCACCACAGGATGCAGTTCAGCGATATTCTTATCAGCTTTCCAAATTTTGGATTAGAAGAGAAAGAGGGAGTATTGAGGCTTAAAATTTATCAGTAAATGTCAAGAAGAAGAAGAAGAAGAAGGAGAAGAAGAAAAAGAAGTCACACTCATTATCACAATGATAAATTGAGTGGCTCTTTCTGCTTTCAGCTCTACTTTCTCATGAGTCTGTAGCTACCTGTAGGCAGCTTGGTTAGAATGGACATGCCTGGAAAACTGAGCTCTCTTATGGCGTGTTCCCCATGAAAGTGAAAGGAACCTAAAGGGAGATTAAATCACTCAAGATATTTGGGAACTAAGGCTTGGAACTGGAAACCTGCCACTTTATATTAACTAAAATCAATCATAAGGTCAACTTGGCTTCAAAGAGTGGAGAAGAATCTTTTCTTGATGGAAAGCACTGTAAAAATCAAATTTCAAGGAACATGATTACAGAAAAAGGAATAATGAACATCGTATTTGCAAACAATCTAATATAGTGCTGACTAGGAAAATAAATAAAACTATCCATGTTTCATTTTAAGTCATACCAATTTTAACACATGGAATTGAACTGAAGCAAGGGGAAAAGTCATTATTTTCACCTCATATTCAATCTCCTAATCCCTAGGATCAAGATTATATTGATTGAAAATTGAGTGGCAATCCTTATGCAAGATAAGTTGATTTTCAATCACTCAGCTTTTTCCTTGAAAACTTATTTAAAATTATAACCAATAAATAGTGATTGAAGTAATTTTAAATTAACCCATTTAGATATACCAATGTCCAAGAAAAAAATGCAAAGGAGATTTTGGGGGTAGTGACATTTATGGAATTCTTAATTAAATGAAAAGGTAGCAGGGCAAAGAGAAAGAGTTTTAGGAGCAGTTTTATCAATGGATTTCATTTTCTAAATTATTTATTAATTCAGAGAATTAGAACATGAGGCAGTAGATGTGATTCTTCCATTTAGTAGTACATGCATGGACCATAAGAATATATGCTAAAAAGTGCAGCTGTAATTGTCTGCATATAGATCTGCCAAACAATTAAAATGTAATAAAGGATCCCACTGTAACACAGGAAGTTAAAACTAAGTCAGATTCAGGCTTCACATGCTCTCCACTGGGAAATATAATGCTATGACTGATCTTACCTTATCTGAAAGTTAATCATATAATATATACCATCAAAGGTTTTCAGAAAAGATATTCAAACAAAAAAAGAACAGATAATTTTAGAAGAAAAGAAAATATCATAATTTGAGATAAAAGAAAAATCTGAATCCTCATTGTCAAGGTTTCTAATTATTTTACTGGTTATTTCAATGGACAATATTGGCTTTGGTGGATATTTCTTGCACTTGGCCTGCTCCCTTTCTTCAGAAGATTTGTTAATTACCTAAAGGTCAGAAACATGTCTGAAAGTATGGCAGCTGCTCATAGAACAAGATATTTCTTCTTATTATAGAGACTACGTCAACCAGACATTCCTTTCTTACACCAATGTGAAATTTCCAGATCGTCTTGTAAACCTACAATTTTAATAGGATAGAAACCTACTAATAACAGAAGACAAATTAGTTAAGAAAAGATTGAGCTTCAAAATTGAATGGCAGAATGGTTTAAGCCTAAAAGCTATTTTTGTTCATTCTCTTAAATATTTATATTTCATTTGTTTTATGTGTTTACATATGTCCCTTTAAAAGATTTGCATATACTTGAAAGACACTGTAAAGTTGTAGCAGTAAAGTCCACTCACATTTGGTTAATCAGTCAGTGTCCTGGCGGGGAGCACTGCGCGGGGCACTCCTGGATCCGAGGGTCACTGTCCGGAGCCAGCTAAGATGGAGCGAGGCCCTGAATCCCACAGAGCCCGTCCTGGGGGTTGTCACGGATGGGGGGAAATAAACACAAGTCGTCACAAACACTTCTCTGTTGCCAGGAGAGGGGACATGGCTCTTCCCTCTAGGGGAGAAGGCCCCGAGCCCCTGTGTCCAAAGGCTTTTATTGAGAACCATATGCAGAGGGGTATACAGCAAAGCTCATCAATCAATGTCAAAAGGCTATGTGTACAGAAAACAGATCGAGATCATAGATAACAATTGGAGGAACACAAGAGATCTGCCTCAGGTCAGGGTCTGTGAATAATGTAAATCTCCTTCCTAGTATGAGCCTGTTATCATAGCTTTTGAGGGAAGACAAAGCATGCTTAGAGGGACTTACTTCTAGGCCTGATTGACCCCTTGGGAACTGCCCAGTCCAGTTTAGGGCTGTATCTGCCTTTAGTATTATTTCAAGCCTGAACCAGGCAGGTGGGGCAGAGCCACCAAGAGATAAGGAGACTTCTTTCAGATATGAGGACTCCAGCCACATCAAAGCTGGGGATGAGGGTCTTTTTGCCCTTTCTCCGTGTCCCCCAAGTTTTTGTCCTGGATGCCCATTCGCAGCTGTGCCTGGCTTAGGTTGTCCTTTCCATTGAGGGATCGTGCCCATCATTGACTAACCACCCATCACAGGGCCAAGCAGGGTGATGTGAGGGAGGAAGGCGCTGCCCCTGCCGGGGGGACAGGTTTTGTCTCCTCAGTGGCCTGTTTTCCCAAGGCCTCCTTGATTATTTCCAGCCTTGGGGCCCTCTCGCCTGTTGGTGAAGCTACAGTCCCTGAAACCAGGTGGGATGGTTCCCAAATCGGTATTTGATATAATTGAAAAAGTTGAGTGATAAACAGTCTTCTAGCATGTAAAAGCCATTGACCTCTGACCTGACATACAGTATTATAAAATTGAAATTATTAACCCTGGGGGAAAAAAAGTCCTGAAAGTAATAATTAAATCAATACATTAAACAGTAACTTAATTGTAAATCACTAGCAAGCGTCTACTGAAAATTGAAAATAAGAAGAGAAAGCCCTAAATAATTATTTAATGATGTTATAGAATAAGCAGAAAAACCATTAATGATTGATAAATATTGGTTAGTTGTTCTAATTATCAGAGGATACAACTGCCTAACTGGAGATAAGAAGCTAACATATCCGATATTACAGGAGGATGGTACACTACTCTGTTATCAACACAAAATTATAGAAGTTAATGGTTCTTACATATATCACTAATATAATGATAGAAATTAAATGTTTTAGAACAATGTAGAAACTAAAATGGAATGAAAATCCTGTATATTAAAATAACCCAAATAATTTTTTCCCTAGAGGTTAATTCCATTATGAATAGGTAATGTTAATCTTAATATAATAGTACAAAATAATTGAACATTTGCCTAAATAAATACTGTAAGTGATTCTAAAATAAAATTTCTATTTAAATATACTTTATTACCATAAAGCTAATGTAATTTTAAATTATATAGCTATTCTAAAATTTCAGTATGAGCAGAAATAGATCATAGCAACCAAGCATTTTGTAAACACCAACAGTACAAGGAGTTCCCCTTTTTCCGCACCCTAGTCAGCACTTGTTGTTTGTTGGTTTATTAATGATGGCCATCCTGATACCTGTGAGATGGTATCTCATTGTGGTCTTAATTTGCATTTCTCTGATGATTAGTGACATTGAGCATCTTTTTATATGTCTATTCACCATCTGTATGTCCTTCTTTGGATAAGTGTCTACTCAGATCCTTTGCTCATTTTTTAATTGAGTTGTTTGCTGTTTTTGGTGTTGAGTTTTGTAAATTCTTCATAAATTTTGGATATTAACCCCTTATCAGATATATCAGCACAAATGTTTTCTCATTCAGTGGGTTGTCTTTTTATTTTGCTGATGATTTCCTTTGCTGTGCAAAAACATTTTAGTTTGATACAGTCTTTGTATTTATTTTTTTCTTTTGTTTCCCTTGTCTGGGGAGATGTATCTGATAAAATATTGCAATTAGCAATGTCTGAGATTTTGCTGTGGACATTTTCTTCTATGATCTTTATGGTTTCAGGTCTAACAGTCTTTGATCCATTTTGATCTTGTGTGAGATATAAGAAGGTGGTTTAATTTCATTTTTCTGCATGTATCTGTCCAATTTTCCCAACACCACTTAATGAATAAACTATCTTTAGCCCATTGTATGTGTTTCTTTCCTCTGTTGAATATTAAGTAACTATGAAGGTGTGGGTTTATTTCTGGACTCTTTATTCTGTTCCATTGATCTATGTGTCTGTTTTTATGCCAGTACCATGCTGTTTTGATTACGAGGGCCTTATAATATAGTTTGCTATTAGGTAACATGATTCCTTCAACTTTGTTCTTTCTCAGGATCACTGTTGCTGTGCAGGGCCTTTGGTGGTTCCATATAAATTTTTGAAATATTTGTTCTAGTTCTGTGAAATACGTATTTGGAATCTTGACAGCAGTTGCATTGAATCTATAGATTGCTTTTGGCAGTAAGGACATTTTCATGATGTTAATTCTTCCTACCCATGAACATAGTATGTGCTCCCAGTTATTTGTACCGTTTCTTCAGTGTCTTATAATTTTTTGAGTACAGGTCTTTTATATCCTTAAGTTTGTACCTAGGTATTTTATTCTTTTTGTAGCAATTGTGAATGGGGTTGTTTTTGTAATTTCTCTTTCTGTTAGTTTGCTATTCACATATAAAAATACAACTGATTTCTGGATATTAATTTTGTATCCTGTTACTTTGCTGAATTTGTTTATCAGTTCTAGCAGTTTCTTGGTGGAATCTTTGGGGTTCTCTATGTACAGTAGCACATCATCTGCAAATAATGACAATTTCACTTTTTCCTTTCTAATTTAGATACTTTTTATTTCTTGTTTGATTGTTGTGGCAAGGACTTCCAGTACTGTGTTGAATAAGAGAGGTGAAAGCAGATATCACTGTTTTGTTCCTGATCTTAAGGGGAATACTTGTAGTTTTTGCCCACTGAGTATGATGCTGGTAGCGGGTTTGTCATATATGGCCTTTATTTTTAGGTGTGTTCCCTCTAATCTCACTTTGCTGAGAGTTTTTTTCATAAATGGCTGCTGGCTTTTATCAAATGCTTTTTCTGCATCTATTGATATGATCATGCAGGTTCCATTTCTTTATGTAGTGAATCACATTTATTGATATGCAAATGTTGTACCAACCTCACATTCCTGGAAAAAATCTCACTTGATCATGGTGTATGATCTTTCTGATTCATTCTTGTATTCGGTTTGCTAATATTTGTTGAGGATTTTAGCATCTATATACATCAGGGAAACTGGCATATAATTTTCTTTTTTGTAGTGTCATTATCTGGTTTTGAAATTAGGATAATGTTGGCTTCATAAAATGAGTTTGGGAGCCTTTCTTTCTCTTGAATTTTATGAAGCAGTTTGAGAAGGAGATGTGTTATTTTTTCTCAGAATGTTTGGTAAAATCAAGTGTGAAGCCATCCAGGCCAGGACTTTTTTTTTTGTTGTCGTTGCTGGATATTTTTAAATTACTGCTTCAATTTCATTAACTATTATCTTGTCTATTCATATTCTCTGATTGTTCCTCATTTGATTTTGGAAGATTGTATGTTTCTGGAAATTCACCCATTTCATCTGGGTTGTACAGTTTGTTGGCCTATAGATGTTCATAATATTTTCTTACAATCTTTCTATATATATATATATATATATATATATATATATATATTTGGTGTCAGTTGATGTTGCTTCTCTTTCGTTTCTGGTTTTATTTATGTGGGACTTCTCTCCTTCTTTTTTTTTTTTTTTCCTTGATGACTCTGGTTAAAGGTTTGTCAATCTTGTTTATCTTTTCCAAGAACCAGCTCTTGGATTCATTGATCTTTTGCATCGGTTTTTAAACTCATTTATTTCTGCTCTGATCTTTATTATTTCATTATTTCTTTCCTTCTACTTAGTTTGGGCTTTGTTGTTCTTCTTCAAGCTCTTTAAAGGTAAAGTTATGTTGTTTATTTGAGGTTTCTTTTTTTGAGATAGGCCTGTGATGCTGTAAATTTCCCCCTAAGGATTGCTTTCCCTGTGCCCCACAGATTTTGGATTGGTTTTTCCTTACTTTCCTTTGTTTCCTTTGTATCTTTTGATTTCTTCCTTGATCTCGTTGACTAATTCATTGTTTAATAACATGTTATTTAGCTTCTAAGTTTTTTCATGTTTTCCAGTGTTCTTCCTGTAATTAATTTTCCCTCGAAAATTTAGGCAAAAAAGTGCACATTATACATAGCACAATACAGTGTGTATTAGATCTGCAAAGACTCTGGTGTAGGCTTTTGTCAGATAGATGCTGCTTGTGTCTGGTCCCTGGTCAACCAGTTTGGAGCTATCAGTGATACCCAGTGTGTGGCTCCCTCTGCTGGACCAGTTTGTGTGTAGAAAGAACCAGGCTGTGCACCAAACCTAGCTTTAGTCAGCACCGGGCCCTGTGGAAGGTCACCTGAAGTCTCATGGAGCTTCCAGAGACCCATTTCAGTTGTCAAATTAATCAGTGATATAACCTCAAGCTGTAATCAGCAGTCCAGCTTAAGATCCACAGCGTGGGGCGGAGTAATTTCTGCAGGCGAGGCTGTTGCTTCCCCCCAGGCTGACGCTCTATGGAGAGAAATTCTCTGCCTGAGAAAGACAGCTTCTGCAGTGTGTGGAATGACTCAACACAGGGATCCTGGGAACTGCTCTTTCAGTTCTCTCACCATACCCACCAAACCCAGATTCTCCTCAAGCATCTCTAGTCCACTCTTCCCTCCCTCTGCTGGAGCCCAGAAAATTGATTGCAAAGGAAATTTTGTGCATTGGCCCTTTACAGGGCTCTCTGAGTTTCCAGCCATCTCTCCCTGGCAGACAGAAGTCCTGCAGATTTTCACAGCTGGATGTTTTCTGGGTTCTTTTCTGGTTCTGGTGTTGTAGTCTGGGGAGTCTAACTTGGGGTTTGGACATCACACTTCTCAAAAGGAAACCCCTAGCAACTGAAATATCCCTCCAGAACTTCAGTTGTTGTGTGCAGGAGCCCAGCCAGCCTTCTTGTGTCTCCTCCACGTTCTCTACCAATCTCATTGTGGTGAAATGGTTTCTTCTGTCTGTCCTTGGTTATAAGGCTTCTTTGCAGCTAGTGTTCAATTGGTTATTCAGGATGGTTTCTCTATAATTTAGTTGTAATTCCACACTGGTCCTGGGAGGAAGTTAATGTAGCTTCTACTTATTCCTCAGCTATCTTAGATCTCACCCAAGTAGCTTTTTGAGGTATAATTGATGTATAAGAACCTGCATATATTTAATATATATAACTAGGTGAATTTGGGCATATGTATACATCTTGTATGTGTGCAGCACCACAGTTAAGGTAATAAACACATATATCAACTCCAAAAGTTTTCTGTCTTTGCTTTCTTGCTTTGTATTTGTGTGTGTGTGTGTATTAAGAATACTTACATATGGTCGGGGCTAGTGTGGCTCAATGGATTGAGTTCTGACCTGTGAATCAAAGGGTTGTAGGTTTGATACATAGTCAGGGCACATGACTGGGTTGCAAACCATCTCCTCAGTAAGGGATGCACGAACAGCGACCACGCATCGATGTTTCTCTCCTTTTCTTTCTCCCTCCCTGCCCCTCTAAATAAATAAATAAATAAATAAATAAATAAATAAATAAATTTTTAAAAAAAGAATACTTAGATAAAATCTAGCTTCCTAACACATTCTTAAGTTTTTGGTCAAGCTACTCTACCATTTGTTAACCATAGACACTGTGTTGTACAGCAGATCTCTAGAATGTATACATCTTGTGTAACTGTAACATTTTACCTATTAAATGACAACTCCCTATTTCTTGTCCCATTCTGTTTTTGCTCCTATTGACTATTTCAGATAAATCATATAAGTAGAATCATGCAGTATTTGTCCTTCTGTGACTGCCTTATTTTATTTATCATAACGTCTTCCAGCTATATTCATGTTGTAGCTTGTAACAGCATATCTTTATTTTTAAGGATGAATAAAATTCCATTGCATGTATTTCCTATGTTTTATTTACCCATTTGTTTATCAATGGACATTTGAGCTGTTTTATATTTGGCTATTGTGAATAATGCTGTAGTGATTGATAGTCCACAGAAGGGTGTCTACTGAGTATCTGCAGAAAACATATTATTTGAGCTGTGAGTTGAACTGAACATTATTTTTTTTTCCTCAAAGAAGCCCATTTTTACTGAAAAAATGAATTGGAGAGAACTAGTGGTAATTCAGATTTTCATTCTTCCTAAAAAATATTAAAAGATGAAATGAACCACTCATTTTAAAGAAAATAACTGTTTTTGAGAATCACTATTGACAAAATAAATGTTTGGGGACAAAAATGATAATTTTAAAAGCTGTGAGCTAATAACTTCTCAATATTGAAAACAGTTTCTCATGAAATCATTGGTAATATTAATAAACATGATATCAGCTTTTGAAAAATATACAGAATTTAGTGAAGCAATATTTTCCAAAATAACCAATGATAAAATTATACATAAGTAATAGATCCATTTATAGTGCAATATGGACATTGATTTCAATATAATGGCCTATGACAAGTTAATTGGTGTGGTTACATTATTCTACTTATCCAGGTTTAAGCTGGATCAACATGAATATTGTCAATGGTAACAAAAACCACTTAATGGATTATCCTTTCTTGGATTTCTATTATTATCCTTCAACTAAAACAAAATTTTGTAAAAGACTGATATCAGAAACAGATACAAAGTATTTTAAGCCAAACTTTAAAGATATATGCAAAAATATAAAATAATATTCCTTTGAGTATTTTTATGGTTGTCTTAGAAAACATTGTTTTTAAAATGTATTGAATATGTTAGCATGTAAAGGCTTTGTCTTTTATTTTAAGATTAATTCATAAATAATTTTTAAATAATAAATTTTTAAAAATTGTCACATTTATTAATAGATTAAAATGATAGATATATACATATTTAAAAACACATTTTTGGGATCATTTTTTTCTTTAAGAATATGAAGAGGTCCTGAGGCCAGAAGTTTCAGAACTGCAGTTTTAAAAAGATTATTAACTGGAAGAATTTTTTGTGTAGAAGATTAAAACAACAATAAAAATGGCATAAATAGCATGCATGGAAATCTACATATCTTTATTAATGATTTATATAATGTTTTAGTTAAAAAGTTATCTTATTATAAAAAAATTAATAATGAATACAAAATTATTGTAAAAAGAGACCATAATAGGAAATACATACACAGATATACACACACTGACATGCACACACACACAATCCACTTAATATACTCTTGCAACTGATGCAATAAGTGAAAGTACTACTTAAAACCCACATGCATAGTTTTCTGTAAAATTCACAAACTTAAAAATTACTTTAAGATTGTTTTATATTTGACATTTTACTTGGATAGCCTGTATTTTTAGTAGTCAAGGTGAAAAGTAGAGTGGGAAGTAATGATTTTATTGTGATTTCTATTATCAATGGTTAAACTACTGAAATAATTAAAGGCAATATTATGCATTTAGATTTTTTTAATGTAGGTCTAGTCAATCTATACCAAACTCTGAATACAAATTAAAGCTACAAATAAATATTTTAAGAAATACAGAATATGTTCTATTTTGAAGAACAATCAATTTCCATTTGTTACTATTTGACAGTTTTTTGGTCTCCAACATATTATTCTCTTTTAGATTTGTCTCACTACCCATTGCTGTTCCCAAAGTAATAGTGTCTATATCATATTTGTTATAGGCTGACACCATTGCTCTATATTCTGCCCAAAGGTTCAGTTCATTGTAAAGGGTCTTAATTTCAGACATTGCTGAAGTTACTGCTAATAATACAGATATTTTGATCTTTGAATGTACTCTCCTCAAAATATGTTATCCAAAGAGCAAAATTAGTTAATTAATTTTGGATTTTAATAATGTTTTATTACTTATGCTTTTACAGTTATCCCAGTTTTTCCCCATTTGCCCACCTCCACCTAGCACCCCCACTCCCTCTGCAATCCCCACACCATTGCCTATGTCCGTGGGTCATGCATATAAGTTTTGTAGTTAGTCCTTTCACTTTCTTTCATCCAGTACCTCTTCCCCACCCCTCCAACAGCTGTCTTCTCCATGTACATGCCTCTGTTTCTGTTTTGCTCATTCGTTTATTTTGTTCATTAGAGGATCTTATAAGTAAGATGATACGGTATTTGTCTTTCACTGACTGGTTTATTTCACTTAGCATAATCCTCATGTTTGTCAGAATAACTATCACAATGATACAGCAAATGACAAGGAAGAGTGAGGATGTGGAGTAAAGGGAATCCTTGTGCACTGTGGGTGGGAAGGAAGAATAGAACAATACTGTATATAGCATATACAGGCTGTTCCATAATGGTAGTAATGGAAGGTTCTTTTTGGGTTTGTGCTATATAGAGCTCAGAAATATCCCTCAGAAGAAAAAAATAGTTTCATGGCATGTATCCCTTACTTAGGTTATTTAGGTTATTTAGGTTTCTTTCTGTGTGGTCCATGATAGTTCAGGTGGAGAAAAGTTAACTATAGATAAAATTAGGAGTTATTATAGGTCTTCTGAAATTAAAATGAGTACCTAATCATATTCTTTACACATGTTTTAGGACAATATTAACTTTTTGACTCATTAAATTCAACATAAAAGTCATGCTTTTTAAGACTCAGATGCTTTAAATTGTCATATAGTATAAATTCAGTCTCTGTTTATATCTATCCTGCTGATAAATAGGCAGCTTAAACCAAACACCTAAACATGGCATTCAAAGGTGGCTCTTTCCATATGGTAGGCTACTAACTAGGAAACAAAAAGCTATTTGATAGTTCATTATGTCCACCATCTTAACAAAAAATATTAAACCAATGTTTGTTTTCCAGTTAAATTATCTGAAATTCAAACCAGAGTTAAGATTATCAATAAAGAATTTATATCCATAGTGTACAGGTCATCTGGATAAACTGTAGTTATTATGAAATAAGTTATTTGGACTTTAAAAAATATTTTAAAAAGCTTTAAAATGCAGATATATTTATATTTAGTATTAAATTAACTCTAATGGTATTTAAATCAATAAATATTACATACCTGGCCAATGTCTAGCATGGTTTTTACTTTATTTCCAAATATGTACTGTAACTGAATGTTAATGAATATCAAACCAATATACATCAAGCTTCTCAGATTTTCTTAAATGTATTCTTAACCATGCTAGAAAATAAGTTTAATAGTAGTGCTATTTGTAATAGCTGAGTGCTGGAAACAGTCTAAGTGCCTATCAAGAAATGAGTGGATCAAAAAACTGTGGTATATTTACACAATGGGATACTGTGCAGCAGAAAGAAAGAAGAAACGCCTACACTTGTGACAACATGGATGGAACTGGAGAGCATTAGCTAAGTGAAATAAGCCAGGGGGCGAAAGACAAGTACCATATGATCTCCACTACAAGAGGAATCTAATGAACAAAATAAACTAATGAACAAAATAGAACCACAGGCATGGAAACTTGGAGCAGACTTAAAATGACCAGAGGGTGGGGTGGGCAGTGGGACAATGGAGGGAAGACGGGAAGGGACTAGACAAAGAACAGGTATGAATGACCCACGGACATGGAAAACGGCATAGGAATTGACTGTGGGAGCAGGGGGATGGGTGGGCAGAGGAAGGCAAAGGGATAAATATTGAGACAACTCTAATAGAATAACAATAAAAATAATTAAAATAATTGATGTTTTTATGTCTTCATAAACTAGATCTATGTAGAATAGTTTATCATTTTGAAGTGCTTTGTTTTCCAGTTTGTTCTTGATTGTTAATTTTCTGTATGTATGTAGCAAATTTCAGGTAATATTAATTAAGCTTAAAATAAGTTTTGAAAAAAATCTGAATTGATTTTTACATGCTGATAAAAACTTTATAAAACTATCAGGTATGGTTGATATGAATAGGCTAAAATATTAAGACATTGATTAATATAAATTACAACCAATTTCAATTTTAAAATAACATATTTTGAATAAAAATATTATGTTTATTTCTATGTATACAAACTTCTGTCTATACAAGGAATACACCAAATTCAGCCTCATACACATTCTACATATATGTGTATTCACATATTTATACACATTAATTTATTTCTGGATGACTTAATCTTATGTCTTATTGTTTTGTTCAGATAAATGAATAAAATTTAGATTTTTTGAACAAAGCAAAGTTTAAAGAAATTTTAGCAGAGCAAGCAGTAGATTTGAACCAAGTTCTGCCTCTTGAGAATTTCTGAGTTTTTCCATTACATCACTCTGCCTCTTCTTAAAATCATACCTGCATGGTTAAATGTAAGAGGAAAAATTTGATTTGTTTCTGTTTCAAACACTAGTGGATTTAATTTAATCCCAGAAGCCGCAGTACATTAGAACTTCTGTTCACATAAAATGTACAAAACATTACTCGAATGTTTTATGGTATTATGATAATGGATGGTATGTTTTTCTAATCCCAAAGTTGGCAATTCTTTTTAAATATACATTGGGTCCTCTATAATTAGGTTAATTTCACAAGAGAAATGACATGCTTGACTTTTTTCTAAATAAAGCAGTTAATTTAATTTGACTGATTTTTTGAAATTTATTTCTTATCTGCTATGCTTAAAACACTTCTTGCTTTTTTTTTCCTGCTTTCCTCTCCCCTCTCCTCCACTATCTTCTCTTTCCTTCCCTTCTCTTTTACTGTCTTCTCTACTTTCTCCCCAGTTAGATATCACCAGGAAATTTTTGATGTGCTTCTACAGTTAAAATGTTTGGAAGTGATTCTAAGCTGTAACTGAGTGTTAATTTATATGATTGAATAGCTTCCAAATAGCCCTGCAGACATGACTGAATTTATTTCAGTATTGGGAGAAATTACATTTTTGTCCTAAGACTCTAAAGAGGAATATAATGGTGAATAATTAAGTGCAGAACATGGTCTATAGTTAGTAAATCAATTTATGGACTGCTTCTTGTTCCTTAAATTGAATATGCTATGTAAATATAAAGTGTTCTCCTAAAGGCTTAAAATCAAAGGTTAAAGAAATAATAGTCTTGATTTAAAGTAAAAAGTAGGAGGCATGTCAGCACAGCTCAAATCACTTAGATATATTTTAGTACTGTTTATTTCAAATTTATGACAGACAGAATATTGTTAAAAATATCTTCAAATCCTGCCCTACTTTCTGGGACTAACTAGCTTTTAAAAATCAATGCTAGGCTATCTCTTCAGGAAACAATATATATAATTCTTCATTTTGAATAATCCTTTATCTTTTCTTTCCCTTAGATTTGTAGGAGGAGTCAAATCAGTTTATTGATTCACAAAGTTTCTCCTAATCAGCCAACTGGTTCCAGCATTGTTGGTGTGAAAAGTGTACTTGGTTTTCTGCTTAATACTTGTTTCCTTTCTTCTACACTTTTCTTTCCATACTCCCCAAGGGTGGGGAATTAATTTCCATTAGATTAAAATAACCATGACGGTTCCCTTCCTTGTGCTGGTGACTCATTTAGGAAACAGCATACAATGCCATTCTGGCCACAGGACACTAGGTGGAATTCGCAGGGAGATCTCTGGGAAAGTTTTTCGCCTTAGCATAAAAGCCAAATTTCAGAAAAAGCGGAGTAGATGAAAACATCTTGTGTAGTAAATGGCTTTGTTATGCTTCTGAATTAACCTGCCTTTATGTAGTCATACTTTTAGATTTTGCAGTGAGCTAATGATAACTACTGTTCAAACCATTTAGAGCTGGGATAATAATAATAACATTCATCAGTTTCCCAGTTGGCACTATTATGGCCAGGAACTGTTGTGTACATTTGGATCGATGTAGGAGCATGTTGCTTAGCTGTAAAACACATAAATCTTTTCCTCTTTTAAAATTATATTAAATTTTATATTAAATTAACTCAAAACATAAAACAGTGGTATTTTGAGACTTTTAAAACTGTATTACTCCAGAGAAATAATGTTTGCTAATGAAAATAATTACTCTGGGAAATTTACGTATGAAGTTCCTATGTTTTCTGTGATAATCCGTCCCTTCAGTCTTTCAGTTTGCTCTGTTTTCCCATTATTTGCTTAAAGTAATAAAGTAACAAAAATTATTATTCAATAATTAATATGTCATAAAATGACTTTTAAACAGATTAAATTGTTGAAAATATCAGTGATTCTATAAGGATTATAAATGATGTATCATGTTATTTCCGGAAGCATCAAGAATTAAACCCAAACACGCCAGGATAGTTTTCTATATACCTGGTGCCTATAAACTTACTAACACTAATGTTTTTAATACAGACACCTCCAAGATACCGGGCATGTGGGTTGAGAGTAAAGTATAGCTGAGTGACCTTTTTTATTGTTCCATTGTGTCTGCTGTAGTTCTCGGATTATGGCCCATCAAACTGCTCTTGGGATTTAGATCAATAAAACTCTTTGGGTGTCTGTCACAAAAGTTAACAGCTAAAAGAGTATTTCTTTCTAGAAATGTTTTGTATAACTATTTCTACATTCCACTTGACTTCAGCTAAAGAAAACTGGCCTATAAAAATCACTTTTTAATATTACAGAGTGAAATGCCACTTAAAGGGCTACATTTCCAAAGAAGGCCTCTGAAAATGACCCCTATGTTCTGTGTGCAAAGGAAATTGCCCTCTATCCTGCAATGAAGAAGTTTATTAATTCTCAAAGTTTTATAATCTTTATATTCATCATATTACCCACTGTATCTGTGGCTCTATTCTTAAAAATCAGGACAGTGTTCTGAAACTGATAGCTGACATTTACTTGAATGAAAAGAGGCATCATTTAGTGTGAACTTTGATTTTGATCTTTCCATACCCTTTTTCCATTCCACATATATTTTTTTTCTTTTTCATAGACTTAAAACTGGTATTCCCTGAACAAGCTCATTTTAAGTGACTCATCTAAGCAATAAAGTTTATTCATGCCCAAGATGTCCAGAATATAAACACTCTAATATTATTATTACTGTTTTTAATCTAAGAGTGGAATTATTAAAACTAAAGATCTTGAGCATGCATTTACACCCTGCGATATTCTGTACATAAGAGATGTAGTTTAATGTGAAGAAAAGTTTTGAAGCCTGGAGGTTATAATGATATTTAAGTGACAGATAGTCTATGGTTGCCAAATCCACATGATAAAGAAATTAAGTCAATAATGATTTTAAAAGACCATAGTTAAAAAACATTTATGAAGGACCCATGAACATGGAGATTCACTGTGGAATTTGAGTGGGGTGCTGGGTGAAGGAGAGCAAAAGGGGGAAAATGGGACAACTGTAAACAATAAACAATAAAATACTTAAAATTTAGAAAAGCCCTAGCTGGTGTGGCTCAGTGGATTGAGTGCCGGCCTGTGAAGAAAAGGGTCTGGTTCGAGTCCCAGTGTAGGGCACATACCTGGGTTGCAGATTAAGTTGCCAGCAGGGAGCGTGTGAGGTGCAACCACACATTGATGTTTTTTTCCTTCTTCCTCCCTTCTCCTCTCTAAAAATAAATAAATAAATAAGAAAGAAAATATTTTTAAAAATAGAAGAGAATGGTCAAACCTATAGTTTCTCTTCTAACACTTTAGTATATTTAAAGCCTTCAGGTTTTTCACTTAGAAATAAAGTCAATAAACATGACTGCTACTATTATAATAATTTTTCACAGCACAAATCTATAATTCAACCACTGACTCATCTATCTGGAGGGATAACTGGCATTCTCTGAAGCCCTGGAATGTCTATGACTTTCATTAGCACATGAGTTAAGAAATTTAATGAGGTTAGCACAGGATTTGGACTTAAAAAGTTTAAAATATAGATACCAAATTTTTCTAAAGTTCCCACTTCTGACAAGTAAAATGAAAAATCATTATTACATATTGTTTTTTTGGTGTGGCTAACAATATCGAAATCAAAAAGGATTTAAAGAAGGGAAGTTGAGGGATGTTTGTTACTGAAGGTCTGTTTTTTTTTTTCTTGTGGTATCTGTATGAAGACATTTATTAATAGAGTTAAAATGAAATTGAAAATGTTATTTATATTTACAAAAGTTAAATCAGAGGAAGAAATATTATAAATACATACAATATTACCTTGTATATAATGATAGAGATAGGGGAGATAATATCCTACCGTACACTTTAACATAGGTCTACTTATCATTATACTTATTATTATAATACTTACTTTTCATGTGTAAAATAACCTTTGACAACTTAAAATTGTAAAATAACTCAAGTTAATCATCTTCTCCACCAAGTGCTGAATTATTTTCAGCATGAATCACAGTAGGTTTGGAGACATCATTGAAATTCTTCTGGAGGCTCAAATTCAAATTCTTCATAAACTAATGGTTACATTCATTTAAGATATGTGTGTGGAACTCATTAAATTACAAAGGTTTGGTTAAAATCTTGAAGTATCTGTTTCCCTACCACCCTTAAAGAAGCAGGTTCCCTTAGTCCCTCAATCATGCCCTATCCAGTTACATTATTCATTTCCAATAATCTTGTTCTCTGAAATTCTCATAATATTCATTACTTTGCCCATCTCAGTCTTTACAAGGGTAGGCACATTGTCCTTATTTTTCACTATTACATCAATGACTCATTTTTGGAAGCCTCATGTATTAGAGAGTTTCCATAAATATATACTGAATAAGTAACATTATGAAACTGAAAAATATACTGGTTCTTAATGGCATTATAATATTAAACAAAACCTAATCAGCAACAACAACAACAACGACAAAACGAATGAGCAAAATAGAACCAAAAACGTGGAAATAAAGAACAAACTGACAGTGACCAGAGGGGAGGGAGGATTATAAGGGGAAGTAGGGGAAAGGGCAAACCAAGAAACGTGTGTCATGGACCCTTGGGCATGGACAATAGGGTGGGGATTGACTGGGGGAGAAGTGGGCCGGGCAGGGGAGAGCAACAAGGAAAAGTGTGGGCCAACTGTAATTGAACAACAATAAATAAATGAATAAATAAATAAACAAGCAAGCTTTTGGAAAGAGGTATATTTAAATTTTCCAGTACTTGTGATTGATCTACAATATTTGTTATACATTTTACAAGTAGTCAAATTGTAGAGGTTTTATGGTTTACTTAAAACTCAATTTAACTGCATTCATTTTGATTGTGATTATACTTTGCAAATATTTAATGAAACATTATTGAATACAGTTTTCCATATGCTGATTCTTATGGTGCATATTACATTTTTATTCCAATCTTGTCCCTTTAAATGTATTTTGTGTATGTTAGGATTTTTAACTGGTATATCTGATGAATATTAAAATAGCAATATGCATCAAAGTGGATAAAAATGGTAAGTAGGCACTCTGTGGTCTCATATATGTTTAAGAAAAACTATAGCAACTCATGACTCCTCTTATGGTATTAGCCAAAAAGCAGAATACCTAACTGAGGCGTTTTAAACGAGGAGGATGATATGCCTTTAAGACATATTTATTCGGTGGTGTGAGTGGTTTAAATCATATAATATATGAACATATAAAATCATTCACAGCTTTCTGGTGTTTTGGAATGAAGACTTCCACGTTATTTTGGAAATTAGTCAGAATCTTCCAAATTTTTCTGAATTAGTTAATAAATTTTTAAAATGTTAAGTAAGTATTCAGCCATTTTTAAAATGTTAAGTAAGTTTCTGGTTGCCAAGCAGAGTCTTCAGTGCTCTGATAAAGCAATCTTAGAAGAAAGAATAAATATCATAGACTTGCTGAGTCAACTCTGCAAGGCATTTATGTTTTTCTACAACAATCCCACTTTCATAATGTGCTAAACCAAAAGTCTGTGTTTTCTGTTTAATTATGGCTCATGACAGGGTTCTAAAAAACAAAACAGTTCTTAAATTTAATCAGGATTAAGATAAGTATTCATCGTATAATACTTTAGTAATTTTTAAAAAATAAAATATAATGATTTTACCTGCCGTTTGTAATGATGACCTTAAAAACCATACATTTTCAAACAAAACTCTTACTTAAAATATTAAAATGATTTTATAGTCATAAAAAAACTTTCTGAAGTAATATATCAAGAAACAGAAAAAACAACACAATATATTGAGGAAGTTGTCTTATGGTCTGTCACAGAGGTCGCTCTTTGTCTCCATCTGATTTAATATCCTGTTTAGCATTTTAATTAAGAACTTTTGAAGAGCAAGTAAATGGAATATTAATAAGGTTCTTATATGATACCAAAATATAGAGGTGTGAAAAACTATATCAAAAACAGAAATAATAAAAATAGACATAATGAGGTGAGTACCAGGGACGATATGGAACAAAATGAAATATGTTTGTAGAAAAGATGAGTTAATGTGCAATTCACAACTCAGGCATGTCAATTTTTCTAAAAACAAATGTTTAGATGAGACGAACAAAAGGAAAAAATACTGGAATTGGAATATACTTGGTCATGTTGTAATATTGTATCGTAAACAAAGGTGTTACCTGGCTCCAACTCTAGAAATTAAGATCTAATTTCTAGAAAGTGCAACTAGTAAGTGCAATGGTAAGTCTAACCCAACATTTTCAAGAATATAAATTAATATGCACACATATTTGATTAATGAATTAAAATAAAAAAAAGCCACAATCCATTGAATAAATAATGTTCAATTCTATGTTGAAAATATATCTTTATAATCACTTGAAGTTCAGGTATGAGTTTTTAATCCTCAATGTAAGAATTCTGGCCTGAAACCTGATGGTATGAGAGGAGTTGGCACTCTTGGCTCTAGAACCCCCAGCTCTGTAACGTACGACAAGGACACTTGTACTCACCTTTGCTGTCATCCCACCCATGCATTCCAGCATTTTCCACAACTGTGTGAGCTGCAGCCACGTGACTTTCTCTCAGGCCTAGGGATAAAGATGCCAGTATTATGGCCCCCTCAGGACAAAAACTTAGGACAAAGCCAACCCCAGCCCTGGACGTGAGTTTAGTGCTGTGAAAAGAAGTCCAGTGTCCTGGGATCCTGGACCGTACCTACAGAGGTGGCATAAAAACAGCTGTACAAGAACCCAGGACCCTCTTAGTACCTTAATCAATGATAAGAGATCTAGTTAAAAAGGGTCCAGAGTATATATTTTATATGAGGGCCATGCAACTTATCTCTCTACCCAGCACTTGAAAACTGGGCAGTGTAAATAGGAAAAAGACACCATTATGGCATCATTACTCAGCTGATTGAAGGCAGGATATTAAGAATTACAGAGTGACAAATTCTGTAGGACCTGAGATCTGTAGTGCAATAGCGAGAACATAGGTATTTGATAAATTACAATTGAAAACACTGAAAATCTCCGATTATAATTAAATAGCTCATGGTCATAAAATATCTTAGGTTAACTTCACTGGAAAAAGAGCCTGAGACAGGGAATTAGGAGCCCATGGTTAGTCAAAGGAATTCTCTGTTCATCTCAGGAGAAAGGGAATAAATTAAGTGGATTATGGCAGAGGTTGGAATTAATCAGGGATGAGTTCACAGCTGGGCCTAGCTTCAGTGTGATTCCATAAGTTCTGGAACATAAAAAGTCCCACAGATTGGTCTCAGCTTGAGGCAAGAGAATCTTAAGTATCATTGTCAGCTAATCATTGACTGTAGGTTGTTCCCTGTGGTGAGCATAACCTATTCTATTTGGCAGCAGTGAATCTTTGAAAGGGGGGAAGCTATAATCCATTAAAAGCTAATTCTCAAGGCAGCTAGAGGATACTGTCTTGGTAAAAAGGATCTAAATGGGCCACTGCCATTAGTCTCCACAATGGTCCACTCATTGTACTGTTCAGATCTACTTACCCATTACATTTAGTTCATTGCCTCTAAGCAAATGATTGGCCACAATTTCCAAGAAAATTTACAATTGAAGAGTTAGTGCAATGATCAGCAGCACATGCTGCTGCAGTTGGTTTAAGGCTGTAATTGATATTTATCATCTACCTCTTCTGCTACCAATCAAGACAGTTCCCTTACCGTTAATTAGGACTTTTATTAGACTAGGTCGTTGCCTGTTGGGAGACTTGATCCATGAGGGTTTTGAGTCATAGTTACCTTGCATTTAACAAGGTGTGTCTCTTTACTGGCTCGTTTTCAGTTAAAACTAGGCAGAGGAGCACCAGAAAATACCCAGAGGACCTCCCGACTGCCAAGCACACTTTGTCTCGCCTTAGTTATGGAACAAAAGCCATTGTGATCATCACAGTCAATTACCTTTGCCAGTATGGTAACTTCTCCTGCACCTGCTGATCAAGTGGCACAAAGGGCCCAAAGTCATCAAGTAGCAGTCATTGCTTTAAGCCCAGTGATACTCCTAGTGCATTTCTTTGTGAAAGTGACCCACTCTAGATGTCAAGAGTTTTGGGACAGGAAGAACAAATTTTTCAAATGGGCACTGTGAGTGAAGGTGAGAGAACCGACCACTGCTACTTCCATCCCTTCCTTCTCAGACACAGTTATTCTGTCTATTGGAAACAGCAATATGTCATGGCCATTGGTTTAAGAACTATACCACATTGTAAATGAAAAATATTTCATCCTCTTAGTTACATCTTCAAGCTGACCCCTCAAGTGTTTTATCAGATAAGCAGTTTTAAGCCAATGAATTTTTTGGCTGATTATGGTCACATTCACAGGGCTGCAGCACTTTCACTATAAAGGGTCATGTGTTTGTGACTATCATAGGAGATTTCATGTTGGTAGATCAGACGCATTATAAGTATTTAAATAGTGATGCTGGCTGAACCAAAGCACAAAAAGCAAAGCCATTTCTAGAATATATGCCTCTCCCATTCATGATGAATCATTGTTCTTTCCAGATTCTAAGGAGCTCATTGTGGCCAAATTGCCACCAAATAACTGGATTGTGTTTTTTTATGGGATTGGCATTATTGTCACCTCTGATATTCGGCAACATCAAGAGCTAACTCACAATGGAAGCTGGCTGGTGTGGCTCAGTGGATTGAGTACTGGCCTGTGAACCAAAAGGTTGCTGGTTTGATTCCCAGTCAGGGCATATGCTTTGGTTGCAGGCCAAGTCTCCAGTTAGGGACAGGCGAGAGGCAACTGATTGATGTTATCTCTCACACACTGATGTTTCTCTCCTTCTCTTTCTCCCTTCCTTCCTCTTTCTCTAAAAATAAATACAATTTTAAAAATTCGTTAAAAAATATTTAAAAGAAGAGCTAGCTCACGATGGTGTGATAGAGAACATGCCACCAGACCTCTACATAACCTCCAAATACTTTGTCATGGCTACTCATTTCAAGGTCTATGCCACAAGCACTGAGATTCCCACCAACAAACACTGGCTTACATTTAATTTAATATATTGTCTTCTGTATGTGGTTGTTTATTACCTCTTCTGTAGTAGATGATCAATGGTGAGAACTGACTAGTGATACAAGGTTCACAGCTTGTTGTGGTCAATTCTCTTTCTACACAAAGTGGCTGAATAGATACATTGACCAAACTCTGCTTACTGAGAGTATTCACCTCACCACTGTCTTTCAGGGCCAAGCTTGTGTGGGAATATAGTAGCATAAACAGTCCATAACATATATATATATATATGCCAAGCTACTTTATTTTTGTATTGACGTTGGGTTTTTCCATTTTCTATCATCTAGGTATAAGAAATCCCAGCGCAGTCATAGATGACATGGGAATTTGGTCATGTGATTGTGCAGCTTATATGTTCCCTCTGGACCCCAATGAGCCCAGTTCAAGACTGACTACTTCTAGTCTGTAATGGATACCTGCTGGGCTCACTTGAACTTCAGACTTGGTCATCAATCCTGGCTGCATGGTAAATTAACATTTCCAGAAGGGTCTAGTATTATGCGAGAAGGTGATTTTTTAAATAGTATTTTTAATTGAGGTACAATTAACATATAACTTTATATTAGTTTCAGGTTTCCAACACAAATGATTCAGTATTTGTACACACTGAGATTGTCACCACGATACATCTAGTTAGCATTCATCACCGTACATGGTTGCAATTTTTTTCTTGAGATGAGAACTATATTTACTTTTTTATCAACTTGTGTTGTACAATACAGCATTATTAATTACTGTCACCATGCTGCGCATTACGTCCTTATAACTTACTTATTTTACAAATGAAAGTTTGTACCTTTTGACGCCCATCATCAAGTTTTCTCACCCATGACCCTCCATCTCTTCTGCTGATAACCAATCTGTTTTCCGTATCTATGAGTTTGCTTTGTTGTTGTGCAATGTTAATTTTGTTTTGTTTTAATTTGTGTCTTTTCAGGTAGAAAATATGAGTGAAATCTTATGGTGTTTGTCTTTCTGACATATTGCACTTAGTATCAAGTCCACAAGTTCTATCCATGTCACACATAACACTATTTCATTTTTATTTATGGGTGACTAATATTCCATTCTTCATCCATTTTTACACTGATGGACACGTAGTATGTTTGAGTGTCTTGGATATTGCAAATAATGCTGCCAATGAATGGGGATGGGGTGCATAGAATATATCTTTTTAAGTTATTGTTTTCACTTTCTTTGGACAAATATCCAGAAATGGAATAGCTGGATCTTATGAATGTTCTTTTTTATTAAATTTTTGGAAGAATCTCAATACTCTTTTTTTTTAATAGTGAATGTACCAATTTACATTCCCAACAATAGTGTATGAAGGTTCCCTTTTCTCTATCTCCTCATCAATACATATCTTTTATCTTTTGATGATAGCCATTTTAACACATGTGAAGTAACAACATATTGTGTTTTTGATTTGCATTTTCCTGATGATTAGTGATTTTCAGCATCCTTTCATGTACCTGTTGACCATTGGTATATTTTCTTTGAAATAGGTCTATTCAGATTTTCTGTACATTTACTAGTCCAGTTGTTTATGTATGTATAAGGTGAGGCCTGTACAGAAAGTATCCAGCCATATACTATGAAAATTAGAAACCTTTATTGAGGAAGACACATGAAACACTCTACATAGGACAATGTCACCTCAGTCCCCTTCAAAGTAGGTCCTTTGGGACCTCACACAGTTCTCCCAATTGCCATCAACTGCACTGTCATATTCTTCCTGAATCTCACTGATGGTCTGGAATCTCTTCCCTTTCAAAGGTGTTTAGTTTTGGGAAAAGCTAGACGTCACAGAGCACCAAATTTGGGCTATATAGAGGAGGAGTTGCGTGGGTGATTTGATGTTTCACCAAAAATCTTTGCACCAGACATGATGCATGAGATAGCACATTGCCATGGTGAAGCTGCTGATCACCAGTTGCTCATAACTGCATCCTTCTGAATGATCAGAATAGTTTTTGTGGGCATATGTTCAAACTTAATGCAAAATTTGACGCAAATTCGCTTCTGTACTTGCTCAGTCATTTTGAAGGTGATGGCCACACAGTACACATTCTCAGTCAATGGTGTCTATCCCCCTGCCCTCCACTGACTAGGACAGTGAGGTTGTCATTGTTCACTCATGTACATCCCAGTCCACTCTCCTTTGCTGCCAGGTTACACTGTTGTCACAGTAACAATTCTCATTACACTAACAATGGTTAGACTTTCTCTGGACAGACCTCATATATATTCCATCAAATATACTTATGCATATTTATATTCAGGTAAAATCCTTCTGAAGGACAAGGGTATGGTTCATATCTTTTGTATTCTTTGCTTTTCATACCAAGTGAAGTTGCACATAGTAGATATTCCCAAAATAATTATGTTATTAAAATGATAGAACTTGACAGAATGCCATAATAGTAAAATTTTACTCTGGTAAAAGAATGATTAAAATTGCAATGACCTATTTTTAAACATAATGCTGTCAAATAGATCAGAGGGTTATTGCCTGTCTTAACTTTGCTTTTTCTCAGGGTCACAAAGAAATATTTTTTACAGCTCTTCCATGTTCCCTTCCAATTTATATAAACTAATAAATTGGAGAGACTCTGTGAATTGTGGAAAAAAAAACCACAAACAAACCCTGAAATTTGTATTGCAAACTATAAATACAAAAATAATAAATGTTTTAGAAGTAGTTTAAAATGATAATGTGACACAAGTTCTTAATGTAATATTCTACTTACTTAGGCATATAATAGCATTTGAATGAAATTATTTAAAATGTAGAAACAGTCACTTGTTCATATTATGCATAGATTATTACAAATAAGTAAATAATAAAGTGCCTCCTCACAAGCAGATACAATAAAATCCTTTTATTGAGACAAAAGAACTAAAACAAAACAAAAAAAGGGAAAGAAAACATAAAGGAAAAAATACCGAAATACCAAAAAATATATAGGGACATCATCTAGATGACAGAACAGCATAGGTCATTTCTGACTATAGGCCCCCTCACAAGAATGCCATCTAACAAGTACCCATAGATAAGACCTAACTACGAAAAACCAAGGACAAAAGGTGAGGCTGAAGCATTCTCCCTGACCACAGACACAGAGAAGGCCACATTACAAGGTAAGTGGAAAGGTGATATTCTGACCGCATTGCCCTTCCCTCAGGCCCGTTCAGTCCCACACTGAGAGGAATGCCTTGGGTGTATGGTTTATCTAATGAGAAAAAAAGAATTCAAAGTGTGTATTTGGCTCCCTCAGCATTGTGGACTGCATTCTGGGTGGCCTGTTCAGGTCTCTCTTGCCTGACAGCCATCGCAGATGGAATCTGCGGGGCTTGGTCACTGGAGATCAGATTGAGATGAAGATGGAGGGCAGAGTTTACAGTAACCAACGCTCACCTCTTGGCAGATAGCCCTCCTTCTTACATTGTAAACTACAAGTAGAGATCCCAGGCAGCAGCCCTGTCCGCCTGCAGAGCTGAGCTAGTGGACTTCTCTGGCGAGGAAAGTATTTCTGCCTGACGCAGGCACCCAGCCAATAACCCAAGTCAGCCTTGCACTCAGTTACAGCACCCCACCAGGGCAAGGAAACAGACTCAAAGTCCTGCTTACTACAGAAGTTAGCCCTCAGTTTCGCCAGATCAGGAAGCCTAACCAACAGATTTACAGAACAAAACTGGTGGCCTTGTCCAGAAAGGAAGCTATATAGGTGGTTCTGCCTGAGTTGCTTTGCCAGCCAATGAGCCATGCCAGCTATTAAAACCATTCTGCAGCCTCACCAGGGCTTTGAAGGCAATTCTAAGCTTTATCTTTGGCTGACAATAGCCTCCAGCCCCACTTGAGCAAGAAGCCTAATCAGAGTTCCCAGGAAATTTCAAAGCCCATCCTAGAGCCCTAACTTACAATAGCACCTGAACATAGAGGCCAGCAAAAAGCTCTCTCCATCTATGGAGGAGAGCCATTAGTCTTTCCTGACCACGGGAGCTTCAGATAGTCTTGTTGGATTTTGGTGCATAGCCATTTTGACAAATACAATTTGAAAGTATTTGTTGCCAGTAGAACTGTCTTGCCAGTTGAGTTAAAATCAGTTCTTTAGAAAGAAGGAAAGTAATAAGGTTAAAAACTCAGATCTACATAAACAAAGGAAGAACATTAAAGGAATAATTGAAGGTCAAATTATAGCTTTTATTCTTTTTGTTCTTAATTTATCTAATAGTTTGTTTAAATTATAATATCAACAATGTAATTATGTATGCTTAAGTTTATATCTCATCTATATACTTAAGATATGCATACATAAATATATACACATTTATACATATATGTATATATATGCTTATATATACTTATATATGAATGAAATGAATGACACCAATGATCAAGGAACTAATAAAAGAATATGTGTTTGCAGGATACAATGTTAATATACAAACGTTAATTGCTTTCCATTATGGTAGTGATGAACAATTGGAATCTGAAATTAAAATCACAGAGAACTCTTACATTAGCATCCTTCACAAAAAGTAACTCAAAGTGGATGACGGGCTTACATGTAAAAGGGAAAACTCTAACACTTTGGGAATATAGCATAGAAGAAAATCTTGATGACCTTGGGTTTGACAATGACTTTTTATTTATTTTATTTTTTTTTTTATTAACAGTCTGTTTTATTTAGATTTTAAAATAAGTTGTCATAGGGTTATTGCATATATTTTTTATTTCATCAATCATGGTTTTTTTCCTCATTAGGTTAGCTTATTATTTTATTTATTTATTAATTCCAAATAACAAAATTTATTTATTTATTTTTTAAGCTTACAAATTTTATTCTATTTATTAATTACTTAAATTTCATATACAATTTTAAAAGTTTTTTTGATAATAGCCCCCTACATGAAGCAAATTGAGTATCTGAGGATATTTTAAACTACAAATATAGATTTAGTATTTCTATTTTTTTATTTTTTATTTTTTTGCTTTATTTATTTATTTATTTTTTAATTTATTTACTTTTTAAATACATTTGTCTCTGCCTCTCCCCCACCTCTTTCCCTTGCCCTCTCCCACCTTCCCTCCCTCAGCTCTTCCCCATTGGTTTTTGTCCATGAGTCCTTGCTATATGTTCCTTGACTTTCCCCTTCCCTTATAGCAGCACAATTTACAATAGCCAAGTCTTGGAAGCAACCTAAATGCCCATTAGTAGATGACTGGATCAAAAAATTGTGGTACATATACACAATGGAATACTACGCAGCAGAAAGAATAAAAGAAGTACTAAACTTTGCGACAGCATGGATGGAACTGGAGAGCATCATGCTAAGCAAAATAAGCCAGGGGGCGAAAGACAAATACCATATGATCTCACCTGTAAGCGGAACCTAACCAACAATGCAAAGATGCAAGGAAAATATGACCAGCAACACTGAAAGGAAAAGAAATCAACAGAGACAAGAGGGAAGCGGGGGGCAGGGAAATGACAATGACTTTTTAGATACAACACCAAAGAAATCATCCATAAGAGAAATAATTGATAATCTGTGCTTACTAAAATTTTAAAAATTTGTGCTCCACAAAAAGCCATGTAAAGAGAATGAGAGACATAGACTGGGGGGACAATATTAGAAAAAGACACACCTGATAAAAAACTGTTGTATAAAATATACAAGGACTCATGGACATGGACAACAGAGTGGTAATTGTGGCTGTGAATGGGGTATAGGGAGACTAAATGGAAATGGAAAAAAAACACAATAAAAAATTGAAAAAAACTATACAATGACTCATAAAACTCAACAATTAGAAAACAAACAGCCAAACTAAAAAATGACCCAAGACCTTAACAGACCTGTCACCAAGGAAAAGACATATGGGTGGTAAATAAGTATATAAAATTATGCCCATACTATATTTTAAAACAATAATGAGAAACCACTGCACACCTGTTAAGATGGCCATAATCCAGGGCATGGACAACATGAAATGCTGTTGAAGATACGGAGCAACAGGAACTTTCATTCATTGCTGGTGGGAATGCAGAATAACACAGCCACTTCGGAAGACAGTGTGCCTGATTCTTACAAAATGAAACATGCCCTTATCTATGATTCAGTAATTGCACTTATTGATATTCACCCAAAGAGTTGAAAACTTACTTCTACCCAAAAACCTGCACATGGATGTTTATGCAGCTTAATTCATTATTGTCATGAAGTGGAAGCATGCAAGATGTTCTCCAGTGGATGAATGGATAATAAACTGTGATGCATGCAGACAATAGAATATTATTCAGTGCTAAAAAAGAAATGAGTTATCAAGTCATGAAGACATGCGATGATTTTTTTCTGGAACAGTGTTGAAAATAAAATATTTTTAAATATTAGAAGCAGAGAAAGCAAGACATGCCTTACATTCTTGTTCAGTGAAATGTCATCAATGTGCCAGGTAAAAGTAAAATTTTTTTAAAAAGTGAAATTGAAATTGTTTCCAGCAAAGTTTACTTGGGTGTTAAATATCAAATGTCACTGAAAACAAGTACTTTCACATGAGATAACTTCTACTGCATAACTAATTAAAATATGCTTAGGCGTTACTGTGACAGTCAAGATATTGTCATTAAAATTATGTTCAAAATATACATAAGTATATACTTTTAAAAATTAGAATAAGTATTTCTTTTTAGGACTTTTATGTAATTACATAAAAACAAAGAAAGGTAAGATGTTGTTTTCAAATGTAGAGGAATATTTTTATATTAATTTTAATGTTAAGTATAAAAATGTTCTTTATATAATAAAATTTAAAATATATATTATAAATGTTTATACCTCTGAATGGAATTTTAAAATGCTCTTTAACTGTAAAAGACTAACTAATGAGCATATTGTCTGAGCCACTACATAATGAGAACCTGTTAAATTAACAGCAGACCTATATGCCACTTACAACTATTGTAATACTATTGATCTGCTTTGATAGCATTTCTCTTAGAATTAGGTTTAATCTAATTTTTAAATGACCTTCGTTTCAAAAACCTGATCTTTCCAACTTTTATTACAGATTGCACAACTCATTTTTACCAGAAATTGACTATCTTTGTTCATTTTTACTTTTGCTGTAGTTTTGTTTCATAATTATATAATTACTTATTTTAAGTATATAAATGTATTGTATATTTAAACTTTTATTGTGATAAACACATTTAACATAAGATATAGCCTCAACAAATTTTAAGTGTATAACACATTATTATTGGCTATACGTACACTATTGTATGGCAGATCACTTGAGCCTATTCATTTTACATAATGAAAGATTTATCCTTATCTCTTAATAACTTCCTATTTCCTTCCATCCCACCCCATGCCCCAGTGCTGGCAACCACCATTCTAATCTTTAATTTTATGAACTTGTTTATTGTATATACTTCATGTAAGTAGAATCATGCAGTTCTTGTATTTCTGTGTCTAGTTTGTTTCACTCAGCATAATGCCCTCAAAGATAAATTATGAAACAAATGTATTTAAAAAGTAAATAAATTAATTTTAAAAAATAAAAAACAAACAAACAAACAAAAAAAATAAAGTTAAGTGTGGCGGAAGCTACTGTGAATATTTTAAACAAAACACATAAAATAATGAGATTATGATTTTGTGTTTTCAAAGGAAATTCTATACTTTTGGTTTAAAATTATTTGGAACATAATAAATATATCTAATGATAAACAATGATTTATTTCTGCCATAAATATTGATATTTACTTGTTTATTTTATTTTGCTTGTATTTTAGAATAAACCACAAGAATGTCAAGAACTGCATTTAAGTCATAATGTACATCTAAATCTCATTCGAGCTTTGTTTTTTTAACCTGTGTAAGTTAGTTTTTCAGCTTTTATGTTTTCTTATTTATAAAGTAGAGCTAATAATACATTCATTAACAACAATAATAATATCTTCAAAGCAATCAAGATTGTTGTAAAAACTGTATAAAAGTATCTGTGAATTTGGGACCTTCGTGCGAAGGTATTTATTCATATATTAAGAATTTCTGTACTTAACTGAATTCCTGGATCCTGTTAATTTTTAAGAATTGAGTTGAAAAGGCAAGGGGAACTAAGACAGACAGGGGGATTGGGGTCAATGGTCTCTTCAATAAAACAGTAAAATGAAGTAAGCTAATAAACAGTCAGGAAAGACGTGGGGATAGATGCAAGAGACTTAAAGCAGGGTACACGGAGTGAAAAAGAAAAGGACTATAAGAAGTTTTTGCAGGTGCAATGATTCTCATGCCGTAAATCTTTATTTCTCTATATTACTTTAAAAATCATTCTCCTACAAGTCCTTGTGCCCCCATTTCGGTTCAAGCTCATTTTCCCTGATAGCCACTGCTCTCCCTGAGATTCCTCTTGCCACCACTCTGTGAAGGAAGTATTGATTGAGTGATCAAGCAAACCCAGTTTCATGGATGTAGTGATCTCATTTCACAAAAGAGTCTGGAGAAATAAATGTATCCTTAGAGTAAACTTAAGATCACTTAACAGTTTCAAAATCCTGAAATGCCAACCATAAGAACATTTGCAGGGGAAAAGAATAGCTAAAAAGAACATGAGTCAGACTAATGTCAGAAGCCAGAAAAAGCAAAATATTCAGCCCAGGAAGAAAGACTGGATGAAGAAAGAGAGTGACCAATTCTGTTTCAACTTTGATTTTTTTTCCAGTGGTAGGAACTAACATGTAATAGAATTCAAAATATTTATGAAAGTGAAATTATCACAGTTTGTTTTTCTCATTCTCTTTCTCTGTTCAAGTCTTTCATATAGTTTATTTCTAAGATATTCTCAGCACTGTTTGTAATGCCTTCAGCATGTATATTTAATAATAATTAAGGAAAAAAAAAAAGACTTTAGCATCCAGACTGCCTTGGATAGGAAGTGACGCAATTGTGAAACATGATTTGAAAGGAGGCTGAAGACTCTATTCTAAGGGGACTACAAGCAGGGAAAGGGACATTGGCAATGAAATAATCCAATTTGGAAATTTTGGAGGAAATATCCAGTAAAATGTTGGAGAAGAATCTTAATACTGAAAGGAAGAAAGGTCTAACTGAGCATAAAATCACACAAGGCATATCAAATTATGGGAGCAACTGTAGACTTGTCTTTATTGCCTGAGTGGTAGAAATGAGAAGACAGTGATCAACAGCTGATTAGGCTGAAATAGCAAATAAACACAATGAAATAAAACATAAAGACAACAATTCAATCCTTCCCCATTTTGGTTTTGTCCAAGGTATTGGAGGGGTGGGGTCGGGGGACAGGGGAAAGCGGTGGCAGGAAAATGGAGACGAATGTACTTGAACAATAAAAAAAAAAAGAAAACAATTCAAATGATTTGCTTAAACTTGTTCCTACGTTTATAAATTCAGGTCATAGCCACACCTCCCATACACGTGGTAAATTCAGAGTTTAAGGAGAAATAATAGCAATGTCCTTGTCTTTGCCTTAAATACTTGACAAGAACCTAACCCATCCTCATCATAATGACATTCTTTTTAGTTTTTCAATTCCCTTCTTCATTTTCCTATCTCTTTGTAGGTCAGACATATCTTATGTCTATATCTTAGTCCTCTGTCTATGTGCCTTAAAAATGGTTAGATTCAAGATATATTCCTTTGGTGGGACTATCACAGAGTGAGAGTGTTTTCATTGCATTCTCTCAGGGGATGTGTGCTTATGATTTATCCTGATGATATTTACATTGACCACATTGTATCAGCTAAGCTTCTGTATTAGAAAGATGCCCTGCCAATTTATTTTGTCAGGAGGCAATTTGAAATATGTACATATCTCATGCCTAATTAATTTTCAATGTATATATTTATTCATTTACATCAATATGGTTTTATTTTTTATGAATTATAATCTATTGAAGTCATTAATTATTTCAATGCTCAATTTGTCAACAATTTGGCCTTTCAAGGTGCCTGCATTACTCTTTCAACGCTTTCCCGCTTTTTACAATATGTTCAAGTATCATCTTATAATTTTACTGCTCTCATCTTGGAATCAGCTGTATCTCTAAGGAACTCTGGTTCTCTTCAATGGAGAATGGAACTGAGAAGGAACAAGATCTGGGTAATGAACGTGCTCACTATTATTAGAGTGTCACCTCTCTCAGGTGCTCATTCAAGTTCAATCTAACATCGGTATTCTTGCTTATTTATTCCCATTCCATATCATCAGCCATTGTCTGGGATTTGAAAATCTGGCTCCGTTTTTCTTTTTTTTCCACTTTTGCTTATTTGTTCAATTCCCTTTGTATAACCATTCTCTTTTCTCCTCCACCTTCTCCCTCACACAGATCTCTCCTTGGTGGGCTTGTGCTTTGACATACTGCAGCAATTTATTTTTCTGATTCTTAATTACATAAGGAATTGGGGAATAAAAACAAACAACCAACCAAAAATAAGTAAGTGCTCAATATCTTGTGGCTTCAAACTTTATTCCAGTATCATTTTTTCAGAAACCTGAAATAATTCATATTATAGGACAGAGTTAGGGCAAATGCTTCCTGTATTGGCAATAGATGAGAGCATTACCTTAACTTAGAAATATTCATCTGGGAGTTTGGAAATATCCTATCATCTAGTTAATTGTCAGTCTTTGGCATATTATGACACTCAGCTTGTCATCTTTTAACTGTGCAGCTAATTTGATCACTCATGCATTCAACAAATGTTTAGTGAGCATGTAATCAACGCTGGAGGTGCAGAGGGGGAGAAAGTCAGTCATCATAACTTCGCTCTTGTCCCTATCTTACGGAGGAGAAAAAAGTGGGGGAAGAAAACAAGCAAATGGCAATATTTCATGTTATGCATTATGTAGGAAGCAGTTTTTGGGAAAAAGAGAATAGAAAGAGCACATTTGGATTTAATCATATAAAAACAACATATGTCCTTTATATATTCTGGTATAGACTATAATAATATAGCTCCAGAAAAGATACTGTGCCCAAAACCTAGATATTAGAACAGGTTGCTTAACATATGGACATATAATTTTTATAAACATTTAAAGTAGTTTGATGGTTTTAGGGTGCTAATTTAGAAATAAAACTGTTTTGATGATCATTAATACAAGACTTCCCTCAATCTGGCAGATTTGCAATCCCTAGTTTCCTCTAAGAATCTAGATAGAGTCAAGAAACTATTCTCATTGAATATCTGTCAGTTCAAAGGCTTTAAGTATGCTCTGCTGAAAATATATTCTTAGCACTCTGTTAAGCAAGCTTTAATTATATAAAATTTGTGTGTCACGAGTTATCTATTTCTCCAAGCCTCCAAGCCAGCCCACCAAATGAAAGACTTCAGACATCAGCTGCTCTATTAGCAGGGTCAGCTTATTCCAATCCTCTTTAACCTCTCTGAGGCATAGCCTATTCAAATTAAGTACTCTTAACACCCAAATCCTTAAAGCATATAATTATACAATTGTGAAGCATAATGCTACATTTCTTTTGCCTCACAGATTTGTGATGAAAAGAACAGAACTTCCAACTGAGCTTTCTCCTTTCCGCCTAGAGATTATTAGGGAAATTTTTCAGTTTACCTAACCACCTCTGCATGGGAAAAACATTTTCTATTCTTATTGGAACACACCTAACATTAATTCTGTCAAGTTTTACCGGAGACATGAAGCAAAGCAGAGCAGAAGCAGGAGAACATGCCTTGTTTCTTATTTCATTTCGCACATCCATTTGTAAGTGCCTTCTTCGTCTACTACCTCCTGTGCTTTGGGAGTCAGGGGGAAATCTCACTAGGCAAAACATGTCTCTCAAAGGTCAACTGTAGACTGCTGCTTTCTGTTATGGCCCATCTTTTGTGCATTTAGTGGATAAGTTAACTCCAAAATGTACCCCATAATCCTTGTTCTTTCTTTTAGGGAGTGTGTTGTATTTTCATGCAGAGGTTAGTAATATTTTTACAAACTTCTACCATCATTTACCAAAGACTTTCTGCTCTTTCAGGATTTATATGATGATTGCATGACACTAATACATTATAAATTGTCTATTTTTGTCTTATAATATGCTTAAATGGAAGGAAGTGTGAATATAGTATTCAATCAATAAAACCACATCAGTGCAACAAGGAGTAATATTGCCTTCACTTGTTGATTCCTATTATAAGACAGGTCTCTGCAAATTTGTGTCCTGGGAGGCAAAAACAGAATAGACACATGAGATTGAGAGTTATCAAAGCAATCCCATATGCCAAACCATTGGGAATAATCAAATCAGGAAGGCAACAAGCACTGGTTCAGAGCTGGTCTAGTTTCTTGCAGTGCCATACAATTTACCTAACACCTACACCTGATCACATGAACACAGAAAATCCAAGGTTTGAGTCTTTAGATTATGTCATTGACAATATATATGTGTATGTATATGTATACATGTATATATATACATACTGTATATATGCATATGTATATGTTGATGCATATGCATCTATGTGTATAAATAAACAAACACACACACATGCACACACACACACACACATGACTCAGTCCCCTTAAAAATAGGCACATTGGGACATGGGTTACCAAAAAACTCTACCCAAGACATGATGCATGAGGGTGTGTTGTTGTAATCAAGCTGCCAATCACCAGTTGTCCACAGCTGTGGCCTTCTGAATCATCCAAATAGTTTCCACAGAGGAATGTTCAAACTTCACACACAATTTGATACAGACACTCTACTTATTTAGTCATTTTGAATGTGACAGCCACATAGTACACATGCTCACTCAATGGTGTCTACCGTTCCTACTGACTAGTACAGTGAAGTCGTCATAGTTGACACATGCACATTCCAGTCCACTACTTGGCTGCCAGTTTACATCAATGTCTCACAAACCATTTTCTGTTATGTTAACAATGGCTTGACATTTTCCCCCACAAACCTTGTATAGTTCTAAATATATATACATTTCTAAACACTTTATATGTAATTTATATAAAAATGAAACTAAATAGAATATATATGGAATGATAGAATATTCAGAATGATGGTTTACTAGGTATTATTAAATGCATTATATATACTTTGGTATAAGCATGCTCCTAGTTAGTGAAATATTAATTAACAACTTATCACTATGTTCTATTCTTTTGGCTGTTTCTTATAAAGTAAGAGAAATGGGCAAAAAAATCATTTCAAAAAATGTTAGTGTCTGAAGAATGAGAGCTTAATTTTCCAATAACAACAGTTGCCTAATCCCAAATAATTGCAAGTTGAATTCCTAGAGGTTATAGATATCTATATCTATACTTATATCTATATCTATATCATCTATATCTATATCGATCTATAGCTATCTATCTATCTAATCTTTGATAATGCTTGCTATGGAAAAAAGATAACCACATCAATGGTTACATACATGCTCTATGTAACATCTTAGTTCTTACTAATTATTAACTGAACAAAAAAAACCCAGAATAATCATTAATTTAAAAATACTGATAGAAAAATTAAGAACAAATCACTGTAATCCTACCACATATAAATAATCATGATTTTTAACATAATTATTTTTATGCTTTCTTATACTTACTTAAAACTAACACTGGTATATCAATTTTTAAGCTACCATTTCTACCATTTCTCACAGAGGTATGTCAAAAGGAAGAAGCATTGTTTCTTTCCCTACTCACAGAATACTTCTATATTATAAATCTGTAGTAATGTTTTTTAATCTACTTTGTCTTGATATTAATTAGATAAGTAGTTTGTTTTGTATTTGCAGGGACATGATATATATTTTTAATCTATGATGTTATATTTAAAATACTTTTGTTTGAGAAAGTTTATAATTGGCTTTGTTTTCTTTAATCTGAAAACCTCTGTCCTTTATTTGGTATTTTTAGACAAATAACTTTTGATATAATTATTGTGATTTGATTAAAATGTACTTGTTTTCTTTTTCTCACATTTATCCTTCATGTCCTGTTTCTCTGGTTTTCTACACCTTTTTTTGTATTTAAATAATTTAATGATTTTATTTTTCTTCACTGTTGGCTTATAATTTAAAACTCTTGTAATTTTGGCAGTGGTTAGTCTTGCCCTTTATATAGATAACAGTTATTTTTACAGTTGTTTTAATCATTGTGGTATCAGCAAGGCCTAAAACAGTGCCTTGGAAGAGGAGGAAATTGATAAATATTTATTTAAAATGTTTGTATTAAACTCATATTTTTCTAATATTAATCCACTGTGTGGGTACATAAAACATTTCATAGTTTTCTTAAATATAAGAATTCTAGTTTTTATTTTATCAGTCCCAAATACTGTGTGTGTGTTTGTGTTTTTGTGTGTTTATTCTAAAGTAATGAAAGCTATATATAGTTGACTTTATTTCTGCAGAATAATTTCCCCAAAGTGGTATTACTTGAACATATGAAAAGCACATTTAATTTTTAAAAACTTTTATACTGCTAGATATTGTTCCAAGAGTATATTAATTTACTCTCATTTCAATAATGTATTATAGTTCCCATGTATTATCCTCTTTTAATAAGCACTGGGTATAATTACATTCTTTAGTTTTCTAATCTATGCATTGATGATATTATTTCACTATATTTTTGAAAAGTTTTTCCTCAACAGTAAATAAATAAACATTTTTTAATATATCAATAGGATATTAAACCATCTTCTGTGGATTTTGCCTCTATAATTTTGACACATTTTTAACTAGATTGTTCACTTTTTCTGCCATGTATTTGAAGTTTTTTTTTTATAATATTGGTATTTTTAGTATTCTCTGTTAAATGCTTTCTATATTTACTTTTTACCTCTGACTTTTGCTAACACTTTTGTGTAATTATAAACATACTGCAATGTTAATATATAATGAGAGAGGAAAGATAGCTGTGTAAGACCATTACTAATATTTTGACAGAGGATTGTTGTACGAGTAAGACCATTATTAAAGTTTTGACAATCATATATTTTAAAATATATTAATTGGATTTAACATTATTGTAATACACCTGGACTATCCTTATTACACTTATTTATACAGTTTTTTTCCTGTTTATGTTCACCCAAGACTCTTCATATCAAAGTTTAGATCTGTTGTTAGTGGTCTTTTCAGGCAGAGATCAAAGAGGAAATAGGCGATGCAGAGCTCAAGCACAGAGAAAAGATCTGAAGCAGTGAATCAAAGAGGCGTTTCCCTTGAGATTTTGTTTCTCATTTCTTTTTACTCTGGTGAAGAATCAAAATGTTAAATTCTAAATTCTAAGAAAAAAAATGAACTAAAAATCACTCTGGAATAAATTCAGTGCTCAGTCAGATTCTAACATGCTATTAAATTTAACATTTAGTATTCTCATGATTTTTTTCTCATTCAGGTGTCATTGATACCACTTTCATTTTTCAAATATTTTTACTTATAAAAGGATCTGTGTTTATGAGTGCTTGCTTAAGGAGTTACTTGAAATATTACATTAAAGTACAATGATTTTCATAAATTGTTTCATTTACCCCTGATAACCCTCAGGTGTGAGTAATAATTTTTCACATTTCACATCTTAGAGAAACTCATCACAATAAGCTAACTGACCCTTCAAAGATCACACACACAAAGAGTAGAATACAAAAGAATCTTGACTTAAAGCTCAGTCTTGTGTTTTTGAGTTAATACATTTTAACATATTAATCTTTTTAATCTTTATTGTATTTTTTCCATTAAAATTTAGTCCCCTTATATCCCCTTCCCCCAGCAAACCCCATTGTTGTCTATATCCATGAGTCATTTTTCATAATGATGTGATTACTGTTTATATGTCAATAACAGAGTGTTCTTTTCTTTTTTCCAAAGATATAATTGCTGATTATATTATACCTATGCTTTTCTACAGTTATTCTGGTGTAAAAATGGCCAGGGTTAGGAAATAAGGCAATGCTAAATTTTAGAATAAATATGAGATCTTAATCTTTTTATAATTTAGTAATGTAAAATAAATATTATATTGCATGTTGTACATGGCCAATTTTTAATTACATATTATATCTTATTACCATTTCAAAATACATAGCAAACTCTTAATCCTTTATGGTATTTTGACAATGGTAAACATCTTGTTGTCTATGCTTGTTTAACTGGTTTTATACTCTGCTACCAGGCAAACTCTTCTGTCATGTTTATATTTCTACCACTACAACTGACACAGAGCCTGGATCCAAACTGAGGAGGTCAGTAACACATATTTTTAAGCAAATTTTAATACTGAATACTGAGTGGTGCAAGCAATATAGGCTAATTGCTTGCCATGTGGTTTGAATGTAGATCTGTAAGTAACAGGGCAAAAGAGCCACAGATTTAAAGATCATCGTAGGACTGATTTCAACATGAAAAAATATAATGTTCTGTATTTTTATTTTTGATTTGATGGAGACAAAACCAAGGGCTGAGATCTACAAAGAAGACTTCTTTTAATTAAAAATAGTAATAATAAAGCTTTCCTTTTAGTGATTAGAAGTCATTACATTATTTATTGAAAGAAATTTGTTCCTTAAGAATAATTGCATTTTAATAGTAATATAAAATACAATTATATAATAATTATATTCTGATTTTCTTAATGAATTAAGCAATAAATACATCTGTAGCAGAATAATCAACATTATGTTTTTGTTGTATAGTAAGTCATATTATTTGATGTTATTAATAAGGCATCATGCTGTTCAATCTGCAATGAGTAAAGCACATTAAATAAACATATATATTGCACAACTCATAGGAGACATTAAAATTGTAAATGTCTATGTAAATGTATATAACTAACTTATTTTCATTATTTTTAGTATAACCTATTAAGCAGCATGTATTATCCAGTTTGTTAAGCATTTAATTTCACTATTAATTCACTTACTATTCCTTTTTAATAAAAAAAAAATGTTAATTTTGTACTAGTTAAAATGCCAGGTCTATTAAACATTACCTGTCATTATAAATAATTTGATATTTTCCATAAGTTTTGTACATACAAATATAATGCACATTTTAATGGAAACATTGGCATATATAAAAAATGATGCCCTACAAAATAATTTTTCTATGTTTACTTATTATGAGACTACTATATAAATAAATTGTAGAAAACTCATACATGACAATTACTTCCACACTTATCAGTCTAAACTTGTTTTTTCAGAAATATTTGCTTTGTATAGTTCTTAAAATAATATGTACGTTATTTTTTTTCCTTAGATAGAAAATATATCTTCTATTAGAATTGAAATAGGTATCTAAATATCATTTTATTTTAATACAAAGAACAAAACAATCATATTTTAAAAATTATCTGGTCTCTGGTATCCTGAAAGACATGTTTGTGGAAAAATGGAATAATAAAAGTATCTTGACTTAATAATTATGATGGATAAACCTTGATAAGAAGATAATTACAAGATATAAATGATTAAAATGTGAAAAAAGCTATTACGATTTTAACTAAGAGTTATGAAAATTTAAAGAGTAGGCATGAATTACTTTGAATGGATTATCTGTGTTTGTAAACAAACACATTGTTATAAAAATTTAATGTAGGTGGTGATATTTATTTGGGAGAGAAACATTTTATAGTGAAGCATAAAAAAGAAAAAAGTAGCTGTACTCCTAAATTCTTGAAAAGAATATAATGAGTAGGATAATAGATAGCACATCAAATTGTATTTAATCTCTTTAAAGTACTAAAAATCAGAGCAAATAAGCTCACAAAAAAATCCTCTGAAAAGAGAAAAGCAAAGCTAAAGGTATTTATCACTACTAAAGCAACATTTCAAGAAATGATAAAGGGAATTCTTTAAGTGCAAAAGAAAAGGCCAAAACTAGAAATAAGAAAATATATGAAAGGAAATAAATTTCATTAGTAAAGGTAAACATATAGTAAAAATAGTAGCCCAACAATTATAAATCAAGCATGAAAACAATTAAAATGACAATAAGTACACACCTATCAAAAATTGCCTTAAATGTTAATTGATTAAATGTTGCATTGAAAAAAGATAGGGTTACTGAATTGAGAAAAAATCAAGACCTTTACATATACTGTCTACATGAAACTCCAAATTAAAAGATGCACACAGACTGAAAATAAAGTGATGAAAAAGATATTTCATTAAAATGAAAATTAAAGAAAAGCTGGTGTGGCAATACTTATTTAGACAAAACAGACTTTAAATCAAAAGCTATATAGCAAGAGCCAAGGGAGGACCAAGTAATCCACTTCTGCGTGCTTAACTGAACAAAACGAAGCACTAATTTGAAAAGATATATGCACCCCATGGTCACTGTGGCATTATTTACCATAGCCAACGTATAGAAACAACGTAGGTTTTCATCAAGAAATGAATGGATAAAGAAGTGGATACACACACACACACACACACACACACACACGCACACACGCACACGTTTACACAAGTGCACACACACACATGCATTCACTGGAATATTATTTAACCATGAAAGAGAATAAAATCTTGCCATTTGTGACAATTTGGATAGACCTAGAGGGTATTATGCTAAGTGAAATAATTCAGAGAAAGACAAATACTGAATCATTTTACTTATATGTGAAATCTAAAAACCTAAACAAATGAACAAAAAAGAAAACAGACTTATAGATACAGAAAAACTAGGTTTCCGGAAGATTGAGTGTTGGGAATATGGCCAAAAAATGAAGGGAATTAAAGGGTACATCCTCATAGTTATAACTTAAATAAGTCATAGGAATATAAAGTACAGTGGAGAGGACATAGTAATATAAAAATAATTTTTAACAGTAACAGAAGGATAGTGTACTTTTTGTGGTGAAACTTTGTATGGTATATAAATGTAAAATCTCACTATGCTGTATTACTGAAACTAATATATTGTATGTCAACTATACTTTAATTAAAAAGAGATTTACATTCCAGGAAAAAAAATATATTGAGAAGGGATATATTGATAATTATCAATATATATATAATTATCAATATATATATTATATATATAACTGATAATTGACATAGACAGATATATAAAATGTATCCTGTTCTGAGAGTAATGAACTAAATATTTAAGGACCAGAATGACAAATGTGCCCTCATTCATTGTCATGGAGACAATGACTGCATGGAGAAGCATGCTGTCCCACAACCATGGCAAACCAGAGCAGCTCCTATCCATACTATTTTGGCAATTTATTCCAAGTGAGTGTTTATATTTTACATCATGATGAGAAATTTTGATTTTACAATTCTAATGAAATAGAAACATGGCATATGTTTCACAATTTACATAGTGTATAAACTGCAATTTTGACACTTCTGTAAAATTTAATAGAAACACAAAAGGCAAATACCTCTGGAAAGTCATATGGAGTTGAGGAAGACACACGAACTTGTCTGCATCTGCGCTCTGATAACCTTGGTTGTCTGGAACCTGGCACTTGGCCTCCAGCAGAAAGGAACTGAAGGAATGCTAGAGTGGCTTTCCCAGAGTTTCAAACAATCCAAAGCCAACGGAAATCTACGCTGTAAGGCACAACAATGGATTGCATTTTATATGATTTCACTCTTGTATAACTGAGATTTCCCAGATGAATTATTTAAAAATCTTTCTGATCTTTAAGATTATACAGTTAAGAAAATTGGGTAGCAACTTCATTATAAATGTTAATATTCTCAACGCTAACATGGAATTGAAATACAGTAATTCTCAGAGGACAATATTGAGCTATAAGGTCAGCTGCAAACGTGATGATGGTCGCACTCTGTGTTAAATGATTCAAAACCTCGCTTTTTAATTTGGGATCCTTTCACGTTTTTTTTGCCAGTACTTAATATTGTTTTACTCAGAACACACTCTGGCGTTTTCTATAGTGTTTTGTCTTGTCATAAGGGCTATAAGAAAGGAAAGAAAAACATTTTCAATATTTTCTCAAAGCGAAAAGACACTCAAGATATGTTCCTCCAAGTAGACACACAAGATGTGAAGGCAGAATTGAACAACTTGAAATAACATCCCTCTGGGAAGAGGCCATCTCTTTACACATAGAGCAACAGAAATACTTGGTTCTCCCAGGGATGCTGCCGTGGAGTTCTTAGTGTACATTCTCCACCACCATGATGGTTGCAAAGTGGGCAGTGGTCTAATAAACTCTCTTTTCCTGGCTAGTAAACGCAAATGCTTTTTCCTCTCTATTCTGTAAATTCTAAAACCTAATAACGCTGTAATTAAACTAGATAGAGTAGATTAAATGTCAGCAACAGTCTAAAACAGCACCTTACAAACCTGATTATAGGGTTTAAGCAAATAAAGGAAATTATGGACACATGAAAATCTCAAGACAGAGTTAAGCAATTTTCAGAAATGTCTGGAACCAGAGGCTCAGTGTTTCAATGTTTTTCCTTTTAGGTTTTATCTATATGGCATTGCAAATCAAGTTTAAAGTATCTACATACCTTGCAATCACAATAGAAGAAAATTGTGATTACTTTCTTCTATTGTGAAAAGATTACTTTCACTCATATCCTATCAAATGACAAGGGGATGAGCCTCACTGGCTTCACTGTTGTCCCAGACCCATCATCCCCAAACCAAGGTTGTGCAATAAAATGATTGACAAGTACAGGGTTATAAAGCCCTGCTCAGGGCCGCAGTGAGAGGCTTCAGTCCCATTTGGACCACATACATGAGAGGGGAGATGGGTGACTTCCCAAAGCAGGAGTTTTATCAAAAAAAGGAAAGAGGTGCCGACTGCAAGAAGACACCAACACACAAATACACAAATTCTCTGTTTCTCAAACACTTACACTCACACACAAATTCAATTAAGGATTTTAACTTCAGAACTGAAGAAATTAAGGATATTGCTGATGAAGCATACAAATTTAAATGTCAATTGTTACCAAACTTAAAATATCAAAAGTCATAGCTTACCATCTTTCAGATATAAGATCAATAAGTTCTGGAGATCTAAACATGATAAATATAGATAACAAAAACCTACTGTATACTTGAAAGTTGCTATGAGAGTAAATAAAGCTCTAATATTCTTACCAAAACAATAACAGCAACAAAAAGGTGATTTGTGAGGAAAAGGATGTGTTAGCTAACCTTATTTTGGTGGTAAACATTTCATAATATATACAAATAGTAGTTAATCACACTGCATATCTTAAACTTATACAGTGATAAATGTCAATATGTCTTAATAGAGTAGAGAAAATATAAAAAAATTTTTATTAAAATTGAATAGTTGATCTCAGATTCATGATTTCATCGTGAATAATTTCAAAACCTGCAATTCTAAGAAATCTTAATACCTGGAAATGCCTCCATGTTTTATTGATTATAATTATGGTTTATGGACTCAAATATCTCTAGGTTTAAGTCCTAAATCAGTCACTTATTAGCATACGTCCTTTGATACTGAATGTCAGTAAACTTTGTTTAGTTTCATTTCAAAATATCAGTAATAGCACTTCCAACTTTGAGTTTTTATAAGATGAGTAAGGTAAAATGTTTAGCGAATTGGCTAACATATATTTTCTTTTGTCAATTTATTAATTATATATAATTGAGTTAGGGAAATAAATATGTCAATTCTGGAAACAAAAAGTAAAATCCCCCCAAAATCACAATTTGACAATGTTGGGTATCATGAAGTGCTATTTTCTGTTGTTTCATAGACATGCCTGGGATATTGGTAAAATTGTATAAATTATTAATTATTAAGAGCTATATGACTTTGATTTATATATTGAAATTTGCAATATTATTTATTTAATCTCAGCAAGTGCACATTTTGAATACAAAGTCTCTGCATTAATTCCTCAGGATTCCTATGGCCACAAGAGCGTTTGTACAAATCAAATAAAATGAACGAACATTATTACTATGTTAGTATAAGGGAAATGATCCCTATGGTATGAGGATCTCAGAATACATTGTACTGTGTCTGTCTTGTCAATATTATTTCAGGAAAATTAAACATAAATTAACCATGTGTGACATATCTGATGACAGGAAGACATAATATAACACATAACTTAGAAATAATGTCTTAAAATAATAAAGGGAAGTTAATACAATTATTATTGTCGTGGTAAATTAATTGACACATACCTGTTCAGACTGTGTGGTGAACTGTGTGAATCTAAATGCTTTTAGGAAATTACTCCTTTTGGCAATGGATATATTAATGGTATATGTGACATTAAACAGAACAACAAAAAGTTCATTAGGGGCAATATGATAACCTAATGAAGAAAGTATCAATACACAAGTGTCTGTAAAAAATTCTATCATTAAATGAGATAACATTACTGATTTGATAGAAATTTAATTAAAAGTAAACAGTAGGCCAATACAGAAGAGTAACCTAGAGTCACCAAAAGTTTTTTTCCCTTTCATCATCTTTATACTTTACTTGTTCTCAGTAATTTGTATAATTATGCCTCACTCTGACTTCCTACTCTGTTTGAATATAGTAAATTAACAATAAAAAAATAAAATAAAGAAAGAGAAAATGGGAATCAAATATTGAGGGAAGTCAGGGATGTAGGCACAAATGAGAAGAGAAAATAGTTCAGAAATAATCCTGGTACTGAATTTAAAAGCCAGATATGCTATTTAGCAGAACCGTAATCCAGATTCTAAAAAAATTCTAGGAAATAACTTGGTATGTCTCTTAGTCAAATTCACAGGAAGTTAACATTTTTCTGGAATATTTCTATTATGCTTCATCTTTTTATTTATGACATGTTTAACTATATTTGATCCTACTGTATACAAAACATCATATGCTAAGAACGAAGGCAAAGTAACGAATAAATTTAGCCTATTCTTGGTTTCTAGAAGTGGGAGTCTGATATCTGAGGTTTAAGCAGTGCCCCAAGTATGCAGTCTTGTTAGCAGCCTATATTGGGCAAAATAATGTCAACAAAACATTTCCCGGAATCTATGACTGTGTTACCTGACATGGCAATGGGAAAATAAGGTTGCAGATAAAATTAGTTTTTCTGACAGCTGACATAACTAGAAATATTATCCTTTATTTTTTTTGGACCCAATGTAATCAAAGAGGTATTTATAATTTAAAGAGAGAGGTAAGAGTCAGTGCCAGAGTGAGAAAAACTCTACTCCATGGCTGGCCTTGGAAAGGAATGAGATCATGAGCCAAAGAGTGTGAGCAACCTTTAGAAAATGAAAAAAAACAAGGAAATGAATTCTTCCTACAGCTTCCAGGAAGAACACAGTCCCAATGACATCTTGATTATAGCCCAGTTACATCTGAGTTAGACTTCTGACCTGCCGAACTATAAAATAATACATTTTGGTTGTTTTAGTTCTGTAAATTTGTGTAATTTGTTGTAGTAGCAGTAGAATACCAATACAGAGCCCATGGAATACACTGGGCAGTCACAGAGCTATCTGAATAAAAACTGTCATTTTACTAGACAACTGAAGACAGGACAGAAATAAGCAACTCTAAAGGTTCAAGGGGAATACTGAGTAAGCATTTTGTAAGGACAAGGTATGAATTCTAGAGAACTGGTAAGAGAAAGCACTGCATATTTTGAAAAGTGAAAAAAAAGTACAGTATAAATATATCCCATGCACTTTGTGTGGTGTACTGAGGGGCACAGGGAGGATTGGGTGAGGGCAGGAAGCATTTGAGAGTGAGCAATGATGAGTCTGGAGTTAATTTATGCAGATAATATTGGGGATTTGAAAGCCATGATAATGAATTTGAAAGTATTGTTAAAGGCAAGAAGAAGTCATTAAAGGACTTGGTCTGTTTCTCTGATTAATTTGCATTTTCAAAATATTGCTGAAACTGCCCATGAAAAATAGACTGAAGCAAGCCAGACTGAAGTTAGGAGGTTTTGCACCAATATAGGGGAAAAATGTGATCGGAGCCTTGATTAGGACTGTGATAAGTGGAATCGGAAAAGGAACTTGAAATCATGAGTAATTCTCTCTTCTTTAAGCATCATGACTAGCAATGGGTTGGTAGTCCTACCTGAATTTGTATCCTTCATCTCAAGAAAGATTCATTTTGGTATAGAAATGGAATAACTCTCTGGAAATTATCAAGATTTTGTTTAGTTATTTACTCCAGTACCTGATTCTATAAGCATTTACTTGATGTGCTGTTGAATAAGCAAAGTAATATTGTAACAAAAGTCAAAAAAGTCTTGCTTCTGTTTCATTTCTGTTGTTAAAAAACTGTTAATGCCAGAACAAATCAGATTCTCTCTGGTATTATTATCCTTATGGATAAATTAGGCAAATTGAATTCCATAGTAATGGTTAAATTACATAAAATGTCAATATTTGATCAATTTTAACTTACAAAACTAGCAGATGTGTATGATTCCACATATTTGTTTTCTCAGTTACAAAATCATGTGTGCTAGTTTTCAACATGATAGAAAATCAAAAATCAAAATTCTACATACTTTTGAAAACAGTGGAACAGAAATATAGCATGCTTCATATTTGCTTAAAATGACTGATTTAGACTTATAAAAATCTGTAAACTAAATTTATATTTTACAATTGCAAAGAATTCATAACACCAAATTTTAATTTTTGCTGCATTTTTGCTATTTTAGGAATATCTGTTAGAATGGCTTACTGTTTAATAAATATGTACAATACTCATAGAAACAAAAATTGATTTCTCGGCCAGCTATTTTCCTAACAACGTGGGGCCCCATGTTCATTATTTCTTACAATAAAACTTCTCCAGAATGCCTTAGGTAATTGACCTATAATAATGATAATTTTCCCTGCCTGAGAAAATTACTTTTAAATTTAAATTTCTTCTTAGTCTTAAGGGAATGATTCACCTTGTCAATTCATTTGTTTTTGATTCCCCATTTTAATTAGTCTCAATTTAATTACAATTGATTGAGTTAACATATCAAACAAGAAACTACCTGCATGAATAGGAAAATCCCATTTTCCCAATAAGGATCAAATTGTACTTTAGAGAAAAACATCCAAACTCCTTTGTGTGCACTTGTACACCTGAGCTTTTGAGTTTATTTTCTGGAGACAATGAAAAAAAAAACTTTTTGTAAAATAAAACAATGAAATCATTCCAGGGTCTTAAGTCATTTTACTCTCCTTTTAAAACACACAAACAGAGAGGGGGCAGGGAAAACCTGCAGTTGATTCTGATACGTGAAGAAGGTTGAGAGCCATAAAACTCTACGTCCTTATCCTCTGCAAATTATCCCTCCCTCCCCTTGCTTAATCTACTGATATAGTTAGCCACCTTTAAAGAGAAATATAATTGCAATTGAAAATTGTTAGAAAATTAGGTTCAATCTGTTTTTCTTTCCCCAAATGATTATAAGAATAGCTGTCATTTCTCCTCATTCTATGTTCATCCATTTTCCCTGTTGTATAAGTGAGATGGAAGGAATTGTGCTAAAAGAGTATTTTTAGGAGAAAGACATTAAATACTACCTTGTGGGAGACATAAATCCAGGACAATTCCTCTAGGACAGCAACTTCTTTAATTCCCTTTCCTGCCATAATACCAATTTATTCATTTAATGCTCATTCCCAATTGTGAACAGAATATTTTTAATTTCATTATTACAGTTTTTACAAGATTCCCAAATGATGAATATAAAATTTTTCAGAAAAAATACAATATCGAAGATTAATATTTAATATCTGGTTAAAACAAAACTACAACTATGAAATTTCAATTACAATTACAGTTGATTTTATTAACTTTATTTTAATTATATTTTATAGATTACACTATTACAGTTGTACCAATTTTTCGCCCTTTGCCCTCCTCCACCCAGCACCCAGCACTCCCTTGGCAATCCCAACAGCATTGTCAATGCCAGTGGGTCATGCCTATAAGTTCTTTGCCTACTTTACTTCCTATACTATATTTTACATCCCTGTAAAATATTCTGTACGGCTATTCTGTAACTACCTATTTCTACTGCTTAATCCCCACACCACTTTACCCATTCCCCCACAACCCCTCTTATCTGTCAGCCATCAAAATGTTCTCCATATCCATGATTCTGTTTGTTCTTCTTGTTTGCTTACTTTGTTTTTTAGATTCAGTTGTTGATAGATATGTATTCATTGCATTTTTTTTGTTCATAGTTTTGATCTTCTTTTTCTTAAATAAATTCCTTTAACATTTCATAGAATAATGGTTTGGCGATTATCAACTCCTTTAGTTTTTCCTTCTTTGGGAAACACTTTATCTGTCCTCAGATTCTAAATAATATCTTGGCTGGGTAGAGCAATCTCGACTGTAGGTCCCTGCTTTTCATGACTTTGAATATATCTTGCCAATTCCATTTAGCCTGCAAAGTTCCTTTTGAGAAATCAGCTACAATCTTATGGGAACACCACTGTAGGTAACTAAGTGCATTTCTCTTGTTACTCTTAAGGTTCTCTCTTTATACTTAAACTTTGGCATTTTAATTATGATGTGTATTGGAGTGGGCTTGTTTGCATCCATCTTGTTTGGGATTCTCTGTGCTTCCTAGATTTGTATGTCTATTTCCTTCACCAAATTAGGGAAGTGTTTGTTTTTCATTATATTTTTCAAATAGATTTCCAGTTTCCTGCTCTTTCTCTTCTCATCTAACATGCCTACGATGTGAATGTTGGCATGCATGAAGTTATCCCACAGGCTGCTTTTACTATCTTCAATTTTTTTAGATTCCTTTTTCTTCTTGTTGTTTATATTGGTTGTTTTTGCTTTCTTATATTCCAAATCAGAGGTGTCCAACCTTCTCATGCTTTGGGCCACATTGGAAGAAGAAGAGTTATCTTGGGCTACACGTTTAGTACCTTGTGACACTTAATCACAAAAAAGAAATCTCATAATATTTTAAGTAGATTTACGATTTTGTGTTGGGCCACATTAATAGCCATATGTAGCCTGTGGGCTGCAGGTTGGATAACCCTGTTCTAAATCATTGATTTGATTCTTGTCCTCATCCACTCTACTGCATTGCCCTGTGAATTGTTCTTTATTTCAATTAGATTATCCTTCATTTCTGACTGGATTTTCTTTATGCTGTTGAGGTCCTCGCTAAGTTCCATGCACATCTTTATAACCAGTGTTTTGAACTTTGAACCTGATAGATTGCTTATCTCCATTTTGTTTAGTTCTTTTCCTGGAGTTCTGATCTGTTTTTTTCATTTGGGTCATATTTTTTGTCTCCTTATTCTGCCAGCCTCCCTGTGTTTCTGTGTATTAGAGAGAGCTGCTTTGACTCCCTGTCTTAGTAGCATGGCCTAATGTAGTAGGTGTCCTATAGGGTCCAGTGGTACAGTCTCCCCTATCACCCAAGCTGAGTGCACCCTTTGTGTGGGCTGAGTACACCCTCCTCTTATAGTTGAGTCTTGATTGCTGTTGGCAAGTCAGTTGGAAAGATTTACCCAGACCAATCAGCTGCAAAGACTGGCTCTGACCACTGACCACCAACCTCCATCCTTTGTGGAGGATCAACTGTGCAAGGACAGGGTGGTTGTGCTCTTACATGGTTTGTAACTGTCCACTGGATGTATAGGATCTGGGGTTACCAAGGTGGTCCAAAGTCAGTCCCCACCTGTGTTCTGCCTGGAATCATCCTACATGAGCTATGAAGCAATCTGAGATGGCTGCTACTTGTACTGGGCTTGAAGATTCCCCAGTGAAGCCAAGCTGTAAATCTAGCTGGCTGTTGCTAGTGCTGGACCTAGGGCCACTTAGCAGAGATATGAGGACTAGGAGCTAACTGGGGTCATCTGTTGCTTGCTTGTGAAAATTTAGGAAGTTGAGATATATCAGCCAAAATTGGCTGTTCATATGGAAAAGTCAGTGTTAACAGTGTGGGTGGCCCTGTAAGTTGAGTGGGACAGAGTCTTAGGGGATCTCCAAGGCAGGGAAAACAGTGTTAACCAAGTTGATGGAGTCTCTGCTATGGCACCTACCTGCCAGCTCTGTGGCTCTGTATAGGTAGGTTTCAGATAAGGGACACTGGCCTCTGTCCACCTTTCTGTCTGGCAGAAAGCTGTTGCCTGGATGCCAGACACTTCAATTCCTTCCTGTATGCCAATGGTGCCTTTCAAGCTGCTACTCCAGTCCTGGAGCTCAGAGTGGGTGAGTCTGAGTAAGTCTGTATGTGGATTCTTAAAGAGGGCTTGCTAGGAACTCCAAAGATTTTTCCCACCAACTAAATCCCCAATGGTTTTTGCAACCAAAAATTCCTGGCACTGCAACCTTGAGCTGGGGGGCTCAGTATGGGGCTGGGAATCTTCACAACTGAGATATCCCTCCCAAATGTTTATCTATCCCATGTGGATGAGGAACCAGCCCATTCCATGTCTCTGCCCCGCCCTCCAGTCTAGATAGATGTGGCTTCATTAATTCTGTAGTTGTCAGACTTCCATTCAACTCAATTTCTGATGGTTGTGAATGATGGTTGTTCTATAGTTTAGTTGTAATTTTGATGTGATGATGTGGTTGTGCAAGGAGGCGAGCCATGTTTATCTATGCTGCGATCTTGAACAGAAGTCCCCAATTACAGCTGATTTTAATATTACTGGGCATTCTTAATGTGTGTATATGTATATAATTATATACATAAAATATATATATAACTTTTAATAAAGCATGATTAGTTTCAATTGACAAAATTTTAAGAAAATCCAAAAAATGTAAAAATGACTTCAAAATAAATGTGGTCATTTGTAAATCAGATAATTATAAATATAAGACTCTGGTTAAGCATATATGTTCAATATAAGATGCATTTTATAAGTATAAAATATAATAGTTTATTATTAAATAAACTTTTTTATTTTCATGTAATTAAATGAATGTCAAACATTTCATGATATTTTCTATGGGGATTATATATCATTATATGGGGATATCATATATATCATATTATATATCATATATCATGATATTTTCTATGGGGATTATATATATAAAATATATATATTATATTTTTGTGATAAATATTTATATCATAATATAATATGATATAATATAATATATTTATAAAATATAAATGATTTATATTTTATATATATTTAAACTATAGCCCAAGTGTTTTTGAGAACTCTTCAACTAAATGGTTTTCAACAGTTTTATTTTATTTTTTCCATCAAACATAAAAATTGAAAGGAGTTTTATTTTTGGAAGGGACCATTCATTCCAAAGATATATATTGAAATATATGTGTCTAGCATGAGGAATAGAGTGATGAAAATACCAGATAAACTCTTACCTTTTAATTTGCTTAATTTTATGTACTTTTTAGTAGGGACTAAAATTAAATAGCATTAAGCCTACAAAGTGTTCTGCAATAAAATATTATTTACACATTATTTATGAGACAAAAAGCAAAATGGTGGTTGCCATGGCTGGGACAAGAAGGGTATGAAGAGGTGCTATTTAAGGAGCAGAGAATTTTAGTTTTTATGGAAAAAAAAGTTCTGGAGATTGGTAGCATAAAAATGTGAATATTCTTACTAATGAATAGTACACTTAAAAATGAATACGATGCTAAAATTTATCAGGTACATCAGCTGCGTTTATCAGGATGATGGTAATTGTTAATTATTTTGCAATATATAAATGTATTAAATCAACATATACAATTAAAATGACACAATGTAATGTCAATTATATCTCAATGAAGTTTTAAACTTAAAAAAAGTTACTATAAAAGTGTGTATACAGTGATTAAATGATATAAAATATAAAAATATTATAATCATTGTTGTAATCATATAATTACAACCACAACTACCCCCGTTAACAAAATTAGCAAAATCTTTTAAAAAATAATTAAGAATATACTAGCAGAATTGAAATTCTATAAGATCAAAGGAATTCAAATGACTAAATTAAAAACCGAAATCCAAACTATTTAAGAGACTTCTTCACCATCACAGTAATCTGTATTGAAGAGAAGGTGATTGAGTAACAAAGTAAATAAAACAACAATAACAATAAGAAAAAAACTTCACTGATGCCAATTATGACAGAATCAGAATAATGTACTTTTCCTGAATGATTAATAAATAGAATTCCCCAGAAGTTGAAAGCAGCACCAAATAATAGCATTTTATTTTTCTCTCTGAGAAGAATTTGGGAGAATGTTGAGAATAATTTTATAAAACGTGTAACCTCCATTAGCATTATCTTTCCAAGAGGAAAAAGAAAAATAAAGTAGATTGCTATGACTCAGAACATAAATGCTCAAAAAGTTCTCAGGAAAACTTAATACTTCACTGAAAATAACATATACCACTGTCATGGTTTTGGGAATACAAAATGCAACTTCCCTTCCAGATTTCCTGATGTCAGCTAAGGGCATTTTTTTCTTTGTCAGCAAATAAAGACTAAAAACTAACTCAATTCAATGAAATATTCTGATTCAAGAGATTAATCTAAAACTAAAGGAGATGCCCTATATGATAATATTTTTCCAAATGGAGGCAAAAATTGTCAGCCCAATGATATCACTTAATAAAACTTAGGTAGAGAAATGGGGAAAGTGAAAAAAGGCCAAAGCCGCCCAGTTCAATGCATAAATTCTCCAGCTGTCTTCCTCTTCCTAGAACAGACAACAAAATAAGTGCTTGTAGGTATAAATTGTCTATCACAAGCATTCAAGTAGAAATTCAAAATGGTCAACATAACTCAATCAATAGAGAATGGGAGCCAGTAGGTAAAGGTCTAGCCTATTGTCCTCACGAGGGGCAATTCTCAGAGGCATTTATTATGCTGTTAAGTTTATCCTAACAAAAAATTGAGCTACCCTTTCCAAAGCAGCAATGCCAACAATATACTCTTGTACCATCTTTTCATAGTGCCTTTTCTCACTTTCCCAATTTCCTCACTCTATCTAAAATAACCTCCCAAATTCAAACAAATAAATGACACTGCACTTGGATCTGCATCCAAGTTTGTATCTATTATACTTTTGGAGAACTTAAACTAAGACAAACAGCATCTGAGTGGTGTCAGGAAAAGACCCTCTTGATGGAATTCTGGAATTGTGTTTTTTATTGGCTATATGGACATAGGTTAGCATGATAGTGGATAAATGGAGTGGTGATAACTCCTGTTTACTTTAACTTCAAAATTACTTAGTCCAGCAGAATGAGGCATAGGCAAAAGAGGAAGACTGGAGTTGTCTAGAATCTTTCACAACCTAACAACATTAGAACAACAATAATTATAAATAATGTACAATTGACTGACTTTTGTCAATTGTCTTAAAAGTACTGACTGTAAACATGTGGTAAAATCCTGGTTGTTTCCATGACAGTGTTTCAGAGCCCTTCATTCCTTATAGTCAATAGGCAGATTATTAAAACTTAATGCAAGATTTAATAATTGTAGCAGTGTTGCAAAGAGAAATGCTAGTCAGGCCTCAATATAGTTTCTAAGGTAAAACCTGGCACCTGTTAGGAATGAGAGAGTCCCTTATACGTGGAATGGGGATATTTGGAAGTATCCCTTATAAACCTTTAATCCTCAGGTTCTGCAAAACCTTCAGAGTAAATGAAACAAGACAAAACAAAACACAAAAATCTTCCTCTTTCTTATATAAGAGCAGAAACCTCATATTCCTTGGAAATAGCAGACTCACTTGAAGCACATGATTCTCCAAGTGATACCAATCTTTCTCAAGTACTGCCTGTATTTCTCAAAATACTTCCAGGCCAATCAGTAACTAGTCAGATTACTCTCTGAAAAGTAGCAAGGCCTCACAAAGTTGTGTTAGCAGGAGCCAAGGAAATGGAGTGTTTAGCTTTTTAACAGAAATTGTAGGTATGACAATAGGGTAGACACTCCCCAATGAGTCTTGTTTTAAAGTTGGGCAAGAATGGTAAAAAGGGATTCTAAGATGCATCTACTGAGATGGTCTTCAGTAGTTGGGGTGGAGACACTACTCCTATGTCACTAAGGCTGTACAATTGCACTGCTGATGAGAACATCCAATAATTTTCATCATGATTGGGCCAGAGTTGAGTATAGGAAATATTGCCATGAATCTAGCATGCCCAAGGGTAATGGAGCTATGGGATTCCTTAATAGCTCAGTCCAAGTGGTGACATTAGTCATCGGTTGTATAGTGGAATATATATATAGTAACTATATATATTGAGCATCAGGCCAGACTAAAAAGCAGGATGCATTTTCTCTAAGGATGAGTTGTAATATATGATAGACTATGACTTTCCTGAAGGTAAAATACATGAGTAGCCAAACAGGATGTTCCTGGCAAGCTGACAAGCAGAAAATTGACATGAACTGCAATAATGAGAAATCACAATCTCTCACCGACTTTTCCAGTCTGAGCTCATTTACTGAAACAGAACCCATCTGTTGAAGTGGAGGCTAGATAACCTTGAGGAAAAACTCTAATGACACCACATATGCAAATAATAAATATTTTGCAAACCCTTACCAAAAGTACCAGCGGCAAGAACTTACCATAGTGAGTCTACCCTGGGGAGAGAAGACTATCAAGAACTGTTGAGGACTGTTGGAGTTGAGGTTTGGAGTTCATATTGGGTTTGAGTTTATATTGAGATGAGCATATCCAATTTCCTCCAAGATTAGACTGAGAGCTTATAAAGATCCAGAACTTAATGGACTTTTAATTGAAAATGAATTCCAGTCAATAGCTATCTCTCCAGACCTTGAATGCACTGTTGGGATGGATATACTTAAGAGCTGGAAGAGCTTGCACATTGGTCTCCTGACTTGTGTAGTAATGGCCATTATGGTAAGTGTTGCTAAATAGAAAGCCCTGAACTCCCTCTTTTCTTATAAAGGCAATAAATCAGAAATAATACTTAATCCTAGTGTTAAATTGCAGAGATTAGTACTATTCTCAAACAATTAATGAATACAAGGTGGTGGCCCACTTCATTTCCTGGTTCAATTTAACTATAAGTCTCCTGCAAAAATGCAGAGACCCATGGTAAATGCCAGTGGACTTACGGAAACTCAACCAAGGAAGAGTCTTCTTGGTTACAGCTATTATAGTGGGTGTTGAAACTTTGTTGAATATGTTTTTTCAACCTCCATCAAAAAAAAAAGTGTTAAAAAGTTACAGTTATGTGGAAGGACAAAGTACACATTTTCTCTCATATGCCAAATCTATGTGAATTGTGCTTTTTGATAGAGCATATTCCATGGGTTACTTGATTATCTTTACATTCTGAAAAACATCACGATGCTCCAATAAATTGATAACATTGTGCTAACTGATCCTGATGAATAGAAAGTGGCAAGTGCCTTGATGTCTTAGCAAACTACAAGACTAACATGGAAAACTCTAGAGTTCAATAATTTGTGATGTGTTGGGGCATTCCTTCTAAAATATAGAGCATATTATGTAGTAATACCTAGCACATTATACTACTAAGAAAGAGGTGCAGCATTTTGTCAACAATTTTGGCTGATGGAAACAACATTCACAACTTTTGGAAATGTTTCTCAAATTTTTGTATACGGTGACTTAGAAGTCTATATTTTTAAGTGAATCTCATGATGGTAGTAGTAGGGTCAACTTTGTAGCAGATATAGCCTACAGTATAAGCTGTTCTGATCCTTAGACCATATTATGGTACTAGAGGAACTTATGGCAGTCAACTTTCACTTGAAGAGTTGCAACATAAACCTTCAAGGTTCTTGGTCAAGGTCACACATTGTACAGCAGAAAATGGCCTATTGTTGACATGCTGATTCTGATGTGTGCAAGGTACTAGAAGAAACTGAGTGTTAGATCAAGAAATTATTGACTTTAATTTTTCTTGCATGTAGAGGTCCATGCTCTACCATGCTGTTTTGAGTACAATAGCCTTGTAGTACAGTATAATATCAGTAGAGTGATGCCTCCAACTTTGTTCTTCTTTCTCAAGATTGCTATAATATTTCAGGGTCTTTTTTTGTTCCACATAAATTTTTAGAATATTTGTTCTAGTTGTGTGAAACATGTCATTGATATTTTGATAGGGATTTCACTGAGTCTATAGATTGCTTTAAGTAGTATGGACATTTTAGTTATGTTAATTCTTCCTATCCATGAGCATACGCACGATACATATTTCTATTTATTTGTATCTTGTTTAATTTCTTCCTTCAGTGTCTTATTTCTGAGTAAAGATCTTGTACCTCTTTGGTTAAATTGATTTCTAGGTATTTTATTTTTTGTTGCAATAGTAAATGGAATTGTTTTCTTAGCTTCCCTTTCTGACAATTCATTACTGGTGTATAAAAATACAACCAACTTCTGAATATTTATTTTGCATCCTGTTATTTTAATGAATTAATTTATCAGTTTTAGTACTGTTTGGTATAATCTTTAGGGTTGTCCATTTACAGTATCATGTCACCCTCAAATGACACTTTTATTTCTTCCTTTCCACTTTGGATACTTTTTATTTCTCCTTGTTGTCTGATTGCTGTGGCTAGGGCTTCTAGTACTATGTTGAATAAGAGTGGTGAAAGTGGACATCCCTGTCCTGTTCCTGATATTAAGGAAAATGCTTTTATTTTTTTCTCCATTGAGTATGATATTAGCTGTGAGTTTGTCATATATAGCCTTAATTATATTAAGGTATGTTCTCTCTGTTTCCACTTTGCTGAAAGTTTTTATCATAAATGGGTGCTGAATTTTGTAAAATCTTTTTTCTACATCTATTTATATGATCATATGATTTTATCCTTTGTTTTATTTATGTGGTATATCATGTTTATTGATTGTGGATATTGTACCAACCTTGCATCCTGGAATAAATATTACTTGGTCATGGTGTATGATCTTTTTAACGTATTGATGGATCCTGTTTGCTAACATTTTGTTGAATATTTTGGCATCCTTGTTCATCAGGGTTATTGGCCTATAATTTTATTTCTTTGTGGTGCCTTTATCTGCTTTTAGAATTAGTATAATGATGATAGATTAGGAAGTTTCATACTTGCTTCATGGATGGATTGACTGAATATGTTAGAAATGGAAATAAATGAACCATTGGCATCATACCACAAGGAAAGAAGAAATTAAGGGACTTATGTGAAAGGGAGATCCTCCCAGGTGGTTATGCTAATAGGATCACATTTGGCTGTCCATTTGTATGGAAGGGATATTTTTGGGGACTACCCTATGTTTAAACTCCTTGGTAGGGATGGATGGCTGGACTGCTTGCTTAGAGGCCCAAAAGGAGTAACTTTAAATATCATATATTCGAAAAGGAGACATGTGAATAGACCTAAGAGTGTAGAAATGTGCAGACCTTTGGTTTTCTTTTAATTTAATGCTTGCCTAAGATCATGCATAACATTGGCCATCAGAAAGTTTTCTCCACTAGTTTTACAGTGATTTGTCCAAGGAATGTCAGCCACCTTCAGCTGTGAGCAACTTCAGTGCTTCAGCAGCAGGCCCACAGGACAGATCAAACATTATGACATAAATGGGACTACATATGTGAGCCCGAGCATGGTTTTCTTATCTCAAGACAATTCTATCTACAACTGAGGTTAAATGTCTATGTGTCAACAGTAAAGATTGAGACTAAGCCTTTGATATTGCCCCATTTCTCATATAAGAGCAACAAACTATTTAGAGTCAAGTCCATTATTGGATACTTTCAATCTTGGAAGGGACAGCAATTCATCTTTTTTGAACTGATTCTTATTCCAGAAATGTGGTTCTTTTCCCCCTCACATTGACTTTGCTAATGCCATGATATGAGGGCTTACACAAAAGCCTAATTTATCTATATAATATCCCACATAGCATCACTTGAAGTAAAAGGGTGAATTTTATGCTACAAGATATGTGACAATGACCATATAATGTTGGAACTTCTTTTCTAACCACATATCATCTTTTGCAGAAGTAGTTGGCCTAATTTGGATGATGAAATGACCTATAAAAGAAAGGTTTGGATAAGATGCCAGCTCAGGAAGTCATATTGCAGTATTGATGTGACAGTTTCTATGTCACAATATATATCCTAAACAATGGATAGTTAGTGTATAAAGTCTGAGAACCCCAGAGTGGAAGTAAGAGTGACAAGTCTTAGCATTAGATCTCTCATACCAGTGGACCTGAATCAAAAGAATGAATTACCATACTGAAAGAGAAAATTGATCATCATTTTGATGAAGAACTAAGATGATCAATTTTCTCTAGTGATGATTTTATAAACTCAAAGGAGGCCAGTAATGTCTAGAATTCAGAATAACTGATGTGTTTGTGAATGGAAGAGGTGCTATGTAGTAAATTTGACAAGCTCAGGGGCCCACATGGCAGGTCTGACAATCTTCAGCAACAACAACAAAAAAAGCTTCACAGAATGATCTGATTATAAATTTCTAACTGAACAGGTCCTGGTGGGTAGTTATATCCAAGGTTTACAGCTTCCTTAGTAAAAGGTTAACCTTAGCCTTAAGCAAGAACTCTCGATTGCTCTTGTGCATCTAGACTTATATACCTTTGAAATGCCAGAGTAATCTTTTCCAGACTCCCTGGAGGTGTAACCACCCTTACTGGAGCACCTGCACTGAAACTCCTAATGTAATCTCGTTGCATACGTACCATCTGTATTTACCTTAAATGTTAAATGTTAACTATCTTGTATCCACCAATGTAAAAGAGGTATGCATTTCTCTATTTTCTTTTTATTCACTCATTGAGATTTCCCAGCTTTGCCTTGTGGATGTAAAAATGGTGCTGTAATAAATGTAACTGAAAGTAACCTTACAGGGTAATCTGATCATAAATTCCTGATCAGCTTTTAAGCAAGCAGTGTCTATTGCTCTTGTGCATCTTAGTTAACATACATTTGAAATCTCAGGAAGTAATACCCCTCAAAGGGGTAATCACCTCTAGAGAGCACATAATCTTGTTAAATATCCTGTAATCCAATATCCACTTTGCTTACTCCCACCTTCATGTAATCTTCCAAAATCTCAATTCTAAATGCCTAGAAGAAAACTGCAAACTATCATTCTCTGAGCAACTCGAGATCTTGCTTCCATTCAACTGTCATTAATTTTGGCAAAATTAACTTTTATCAAAATTTCTTACAAGTTTGGATGTTTACATGGCAAAGTAGGAAAGATTCTGAAGAAGACTCTCAGGATCATATTGTAGACCCAGACCCAATGTTAGGTACATGCAATGGTCCATTGAGCACCTCTTGGTTTTGCATTGTGTGAACATAGGTGAGTGTTCTTGTGGAATCCTGGGCATCCTTGTCTTAAGTAGCAGGCACACGATTTTATTTGAGCTGTTCTTAGAGGTAGAATAAGGTTGACATAATAATCCAGAGAAAGAAAACAAAAAATGGGTTGTTGCTTTTGTTTTGACTTTTTACTGGATTGCTTCCTGAAAGTCTGAATAAAATTTTTGCTGGTTAAATGAGAGACTGAACTCTCTTTATCTACAAAAGAGAAAGGACACTTGCTTTCCCAACCCAAACAGCCAATGGAGTGGCTATAGTTGTTACAGATCCCCCAATCTGGAGTTGTGAAGACAGGTGCCACAAAGCACCCAGTGTGTTAATGCAGCTGATCTCAATGGGAGCCACAGGGAGAGTTCTTTTGGAAGGGATGGGTGCCTTGGAAGGGGTTCACACTGAGATAGGGGTCCGTGCTTTAGAAAGTATTGCGATTCCAGCAGCATCCAGGAAGCTCTTACCGGCCCTTGCTTGAATAGTCTTAGGTGGTTAAGACTCCTTATGGAGTTGCCTGAGGAAAATTTCCTCTAGGTCATGAAGGAGTCCTGTAGGGATACTCACCTCATTTGGCTTATCCAGAGACCTGCAGGTAAAGGCTGTTTTTTCCTAGATTGTTCAGACTCCACAGATATCAAAGGAAAAACTAAAAAATGCACACAGGAAATCATGCCTCTGAGACCAACAAGCTTCAGGACAGTCAGGCTCCCATTAATACTAGAATGGTTGAGATAAGAATCCTTTGATACTTCTAAGTTAATTTTGCATGCACAATTATAAAAAGCAGAATGAATGGAAAGCATATTTAATTGGCCTCTTGAAGCTTCAAAAAGAGGATTAAGATAAATGGATCAATCTATGATGTCATTTAGGTGTCAACTCAGTTCTTTGAGGTATTAAAAATGGCTGTCTTATTTTAAAAGAGGAAAGTCATTTGGAACTTGACTTCCAAGGGCAGATATAAATTGTAAATGCTTCCAAAACAAAATTTGTATCCAACTGTTCTTTTTTAAGATATTAACTTTTTTTTTCTTTTATAGCTAAAATGTCTCCATTTCTCTGTGTCTGTGTGAATCTATAGAAGTATGTTGTAAATGTGAGATATTTCCTACTTCCAGATGATATTGTTAGTTAACGTAAAGGCTAGTGCTTGTAAGAATTGGGTTCTGAAAATTAAATCAAATACTTTTCAAGTTTACATGATCTTATATGAATTCTTAGTAAATAGAGAATAGAAGCTGGTATGAGTTTGTTGGTTTAAATAGATTAGACATGCCTTTTCAGTTTTTGATGTTAAATACAATATTTATATTTCTTCTGGTTTTACAAATAAATCCATGTTGATAATTGACTTTGAAGTTAGTAAAATATATTTGTAGAGGTTACAAAATGTCTTCACAATTTTGACATCTTAGTTTTATTAGAAATTTAGTTTTTAAGGGTTAAAGAAATCTCAATATATGTAGAAATAACTTTATGGTGTTTCATATTTTAAACTGAGCAGGATTTTTTATTTAACTTAAGCTGTATGGGAATCATTGTAAAATAAATGATGATAACTTCTATGGTATATTTGAGTAAACAATGGTTGTACCTTAAGTAAAAAGTCAGGGCAGGGAAAAATCCAAGATAACCATTTTGTCCTTTTAGGCTCCGTGGCAAATCCCATTTTTTTAAAGTTTTTGCATTTCTTCATGAGCCATAATGCATTTAAACTGGACTTAAATTAGATCAAGGAACTTATGAGCTGAAATTATTGAAAGGAAACAATTTACATTACTGCCAAGATTCAATAAGGTCACTCCAAAAAATGCCAAATTGGTAACCATTTCCTTTCACAGTGAGCTCCCAAAAGACTAAGACTGTAAAGATCATTAGCTGTCACCTCTAGATTTTGTTTACTGGAAGAGACACCAAATAAAAGGCACTCTCCAACCTCTTTGTAGGAGAACTTTTTGTAGGAGAACTTTTGAAGAGCCTAACCATGAATGGATATCTACCCTTGTCTCTGACACTTCGCCTCCACCTGCAATTGACACACACCAATTTCTCCTTTAAGGTGAGAAACCGCAGACATTTGAGGCAGCAGCTCTCCTAAGACATCAACAAGATCTTTATAACAAGGAATTTATGTTGAACTCAGAAAGCAATTTCTTTGGTTTTCCTTACTTGTCTGGTAATGATATTAATCGTAATAACAATGATTCTAGTTCTGTGGGCTTTTCTATGTAATCCAACTGTTTATTTTTACTGAGAATGTATAAGAAAACACTTAATACTCTTTTTACAGCTTATACAAATGTTATATTAGATGCTAAGTTCAGAAAAAAAAATGAGACAGAAGACAAAACTTGTTTGTGATAGTTCACAGTGTATAAATGATCCAGATTGTTTTATTGCAATGAAGACCCTAAGACCTGACTGTCTTCCATTTACCTTCCTTTTTGTTTTTGTAGAAATTCAAACTCAACTCATATCCCATGGTTATGGTATTGCGCCATCCTCAACAGCCCCCTGTTTCAACAAGAAGACATTGACACTGAGACTTCCTGGGAGTGAGATTTCTTAGCACTGTTAGAAAAAAATACTACCTGACAAAAAGGCTGGTCATCAATGCATCCTTCAGATTGCTTTGTGATCAGCATATTAAAGAAAAAAAAATTCTACAAAAAGTAACTCTACAGGGTGATTTGATCATAAATTCCTAACTGGGCAGGTCATGGTGTGTAGTCATGCACAGAAATATAATGTTTTAGTAAAAGGTTTTCTATGCCTTAAACAAGCCTTATCCATGTGAATCTAGGTTAACACACCTTTGAAATAAGCATACCCGCCCTCAAGAGAGCCCATCATCTTGTTAACTATCCTGTAACCCAATCCCTGCCTTGCTGTCTTCCACCTTCCTGCATTCTTCCTATGTTCTCTCCTTAATTCAAATACATAAAAGAACTACAAAACTGTCATTCTCCAAAGCATTTGAGATCTTGCATCCTGCCAATTTGTATCAGTTTTGGTCAAATTAAATCATAAAAATTCTTTACAGATTTGGATGTTTCTTATATGGGCAGTTACATAGAGACTTGATTAGAGCCAAGATTTTGCTTCTGTTTTTGTTGCTTTAATAAGAGATCTTAGGTGATTCTGTGTCCTATTGCCACATATCAAGGGGAATAGACTTTTTGTTTCTCTCTCCTTTAGAGATGTGAAGATTGGCTAGTGGTTTTATCTAGTGTCACTGTGCCAACCTTTCAGTGAGTGGTTGACATCTGTTAGTGAATATCACCTGGATCCATTAATTTGTTAGTATTGAATATGTTAACTTTATAATTCTGGAATTCCTCATATGCATTTATTTTTTGTAATTTCTCTCTACAATTTGTTATGAAGTATTTTTGATACCCTGAAGTAAAGCAAACACAAATGCTAGATTCTCAATTCTCAGAATAATGACTCAATGGTCTAAAAAACTCCCCAAAGTGACATTTTTTTGAATTGTAATTATAAAATCATGGATAATTATATATTAAATATGTTAACTTAGCTATAGTTATTTTTCTTCCTTGTTGTCAAATTGTCCCATTTTTATCCACTGAGACTTAATTTCCATAGGCTCATATGCCTTATAACAAAACTCACATTTTTCTGATAATCTTTTGCTTTCAAGCATGACAAGATAGCAAGGGCATAAAGCTCCATTAGCAATCTCTCTGAGGAGCTCTGGATCACCTTAATATGAAATTGTACTTATGGACAATTATCTGTGTGATTGCAGTGATTATTTTACTGGGCTATTCCTTTTTTCCAGGGCTTTTCAATGAACAAAGCTAGGACATAACACTCTTTAAAATTAGAGGGAAAAAAAGCATGAGCTTAAATATATACTTCTAAAGTAAATTAACATCTGGATATCATTATTTAACTTCTTCTGTTTTATATGTGTGTATATATATCCACACACATATATAAAAAACACATATAAAACATGCTGACAATCTTAGTTCCTAATGACATTAACAAACACACACACATACACAAATATATGAAATCATGTAAAGGAAATCATATTTTGAGAGAATATTATTGACCCGCTTCCTACTATTTTCTCTTTGCTTCTAGAAGTCATTTTTATTGAGATTTCATTTGTCTTTATATTGTTTCCTTTTAAAATGTTAACAAATATTCATATTTTTCCTATTTGACACTAAAAATAATAGCACACCACATATACTTTTAGCCACATTGCATTCTTCATTTAACAGTGTTTTTCAGAGATAACTATTTAATAAATTAGAGAGTATTTTATTCAATTTTCCAATGGCATAACATTTTTCTGGGTGATTTTTAATAGTTTATTCAACAAGTTTTCAAAGCAACAAATTTTTTTTCAATCATTCAACTTCAACAGCATTTAAGTTATTTCTGGTTTTTTACTATTTCAAATAATAATATTATAAATTAACTTCTTCGTAAGTTGTTTAATGTAGTTTGTTAATTTATCTTTGAATAGACTCCTAGAAATTAGATTGCTACTTCTAAGGGTAAATGAATGTGCATTTTTGATAAATATTGCTAAATTCTCCCCAAAGAATTATGCCATTTTGCCTTCTCACAACGAATATATAAATGCCCCAGTGATCCACAATTTTCCAAGTGAATGAATAATCGAACATTTAGATTTTTATAGGCCTGAGAGATAACAAATGCTATTTCAATTAAATCTTATTTTTCTCTTATTATTTCTCTTACTATTAATCATTCATGTTACATTGATTAAAAGGTATTTTTTTGTCATTTAACAGTCATGCTATTTGCATTTTTGTCATCAAGTGTTTTTTCAATCAATTTTCAAAGCCTTTTCAAAATTTAGACATCACTTTTTTAAAAATATGTTTCAATTTTATTTTGTAGTTATGCATTTGTATTTCTTATTTCCTCATGATGTTTTGATATTAATTGTTTAATATAATCAAATTTATAAATATTTCCCAGTAGCGTTTTTGATTTTTGAATATTAGATAAATGTTACTAGTCCTGCATGAAGAATTCACTCACAATTCATTTTTTTCTAGTATCTATATGATTTGATTTTTGAAAATGTATTAACATATCTGGTCTACTTACAGTACATGTTGATGTAGAGGTGAGAAATTGATACAATTTTCTATATTCTTTCCAACAGTGTAGTTGTCCCAATACCAATGATTTTTTAATAAGTTGTTTTTATCTCATTAATTTGAGATATCTCATTTGTGTACACTAAATTTCCAAATATACTTTGTATAAGCCTGGTTTTCTATCTTATCATTGGTATAACTGTCAATTCCCATGCTGACATTAAACCACTCTAGTGTATAGATTTTTGTGGTAAGTTTAAAAGCTTTGTAGGATAGCTCACCCACAACCCTTTGCTGGGTTTCCTTACTAATCTCCTGAACATTTCTTCCAAATTTTGTAATCAGCTGCATAGTTCTAAAAGTTAAACTGGTGATATTTACTGAAATTAACTTATATATTTATCTTGTTGAGCTTTCTTATCCAGAAACATGGTATATCTTTCTATTTATTTATGTATTTATAAAATTTTAAATAGTAACCATGAAGTTATTTAATAAAACATAATGTAAAACACATAGATATACTATACTTTAAAATTAAAAGACAAAAAACCAGAAAATTTGAAAGAAAATTTGGGGGAAATGCATTGACTGGAGAAAAAATATCAAAAGGGAGAAATATAAAGAACAATGTAAGATTGTAAATATACTGAGATCAATAAAGAAAAATAACATAAGTCAATAATGTTTAGCAATAAGAATGCAGAAAGACATCTTGATATATTACTGTGACATTTCAATAATTTAAAAATGTTAAATTCTTAAAAGCATTGAGTGCCAGTTGTTGGTATAAATATGCTATCTACAAGGAACGAATATTGGACTTGAATAAAAATTAACATCAATAATTTGATAGCTTCAAATTATAGCAATTATTTTGAACCTATGGTTCCATTTATAATCATTCAAATATTAGTTGTTTATCAAAACAAGAGTAATAATAATTTGGGGGGAAATCATTTTTCTTATTTCTAAGCAAATAAATATATGTTGCAGATGAAAAGGGTATCTAAGTGCATCCCATAAATTCAGTAAAAGAAATTATGAAAATGTTATCTGCATAACAAGTATAGACAGCACATTGATGTATAAAAAATAAGGTAAATTCTAAAGTTGAATGGCTCATGTATCTTAGTAATAATTTAACAACTAAAAAAGGAAAAAGAAAGAGAAAAATCATGATTAAGAATGTGGAAAACAGCATTAAACAGTTTTAAACAACTGATGCAGTGTGAGAGGATAATCTATTTCAATACTTAAAACATTTTCTCAATAATGTTTATTATAATATTTTTAGATGGATTCATTGATTTTGAGTAATTGTACAGGAAATAGAACAATATTAAAGTCTTGATTTTGTATTTTCTCTTCTCAGAATTAAAAAATATATAAAAATAGGTGTAAGAAAGTCAACTGTTAAATATATTGAAATGTAAATTGGTATGGTTGACATGTTTGCAGACAGAAGAAGGTGGTAGAAAAGGCAACCAGTAATGTGAGACTTCACATTACCTTATCTGACAGCATAGCAATCAAAGATTAAGTTGTAGAATTCATGAATAATAAATCAGAGGCTTTATATATAAACTTGTGATCAAATAGAAACCAAGGGGAATTAAAATTACAGGCATACCAATAAAGTTTGTGAAGAGAAGACAGAGAAAGGATATAGTTTCTCAGTTGAATCCTTCATCTTTGAATGAGGGAATAAGTTAGGTACTGTTTCATTTTTTAAAGCAAGAAGTAATGGTATAAAATAGTTTTCTTATGTAATTATAAGAAAAATATAATAAATAAATGGGGAATGAGGGAAAAAGCAGCACTCAATTAAGAGAAAGAGAGGAGAAGACCTACTATAAGGGAATCTACAGGAAAAAAGAATTGTATTAATGGAAGAAAAATAAAAAATATTAAAATAAAAGTTTGAATAATAATATTTTAGTACTTTTGTTAGTAGATTAACCATGAGGGATGAGGAAAGAAGAGAAAATATCCTGATTTTAGCATATTAATGAATGGGTGACATGGTAGGAAAATGAGAGACTGAACAGTTTTGGAGGAAGGAAGAGAATTGTGCAATTATAAATGGGTTTATATCGAGATCATGTAACATATCCAATTCTACGTAATCAAGGTGAAATGTATTTTCGTATGTCCGAAACTGGGAAAAACACGTAGGATGTAGATAAGACTGAGTACCATATGCAAGTTGATGGTTTAGTATTCATTAAGGAGGGTACGTAGAGAACAAATTAGCTTTTGAGAAAATTCTGTATTTAAAAATTAGATGAAGACAGATGCTTTGCAAAGAAACTAAGAAGAGAAAGCCAGAGTTCAGCAAGGTTAAAGTGGTTTCATGGATGCCAAAGAAAGAAGATATTTAAAAGAAAAAGGAATGGCTAAGTTTATTGAAGCCGTCTTAAAGTAATCTAAAGACAGGAATATGTCACTTTGATTTGATCACATTTGAGTCACAAATGCTTTAGAAACACATTTAAAATTAATGGTGGATATGAGGTAAAAAGTAAATATCAGGTTGGTGTGGCTTGACAAATAAAGAGTGTTATTTATCTATGACTTCTTTTGAAGGGATTTGTACTTTACATCTAAATTTTAAATTATAGAACATGTAAATATATATATAATTTTTATAACTATTTGAGTCATCTCTAGATTTCTTTCTCTGTATCAACAGTTTACTATCTTATAAATTTTCTGTGTATTACTTGCTTTGGAAATCTTTTAAATTTTAATTTAATTTTCAATCTTATATTTCAAGTCTAAAATTCTCATTTATTTTTATATAGGTTGTAAGTACCCAGTACAATTTATTTTCTCAATACTCACATTTTTTCATTTAAATCATTCTGATTGTGAACGTTGCAACTCAACTGAATCATATTACATACATTATGACTTTATCTGCCTACTCCAATATCTACACAAATTGTAGGTCTCCTTCCATTTCTTTTTATCCTATTGTGAGTGTTTTTTTTTAAAGTAATATGTCTCTTGCTATTAGTATGCTTAGTGATATTTTTAAAAATTAATGCTGCAAGTTATATTTATTGACATTGTTCTTCACTACAGATTGAGAACTGACTACCATGATTTAATTAGGTAGAATTCCTTTGAATCTAGATTGTAGCTTTAGTAAATTTCTGTCAACTTGTTTTTATCTTTGTGTCTAGTCATAGCTCTCATGGGCTTCACTAAACGGTTCATCTATTTGTTATCCACTCTCTCCTCACCGCTGCATATTTTTTAATTCTAATATTTGTTCCTTCAGAACGGCAGGATTATGACTGACTTGCTCTAGTTTTCAGAAGCTCTCTACCTAGCTACTGTTTCTCCTGCCCTACACAACGTCTGCAAAGGCCTGGGAGAGAAAACTGTCTATGAAAAGCAGTCCTTATTCACTAATTTTATCAGGATCTTATCTCTCTTAGGTTCCAATTCTGTCTATCTTTGCTAGGCAAAAAAACAATCTGTTGTTTTACTTCCTCCTTCTTGACCTCTCTTGTTGGACAAAATATTAACTCTCAGCCTCTTTCATTGTGTTATGGTTTGACAAATGCCAACACAGAAACTAAAATTTCAAAAAGTCAACATTAACTCAAGGAAAATGCATTAAGTGAGAAAGACCTAATCTCAAAAGGTTGTGTACTATTTGATTCCTTTTACACAAAATTCTGAAAAAAGAAATGTAGAGATTAATGCTTGCCAGAAGTTAGGAAAGAGAGCTGGAAAGAGGAGGTACTCTGTTAATGGAGTAGCTCTGTAATTTGATTATGGTGGTAGTTACATGAATCCACATGTCATAAAATTTCATAAGACTATACACATGCATTTTTTGTTTACAAATGATTACTTACAAATTTGTTAAATTAGAATAATATCTTTGTACAAAACTAATGGCAATTTTTTGGTTATATTCATTTATAATTATGCAAGATGCTACTACTTGGGGAAAATGGGTAAAAAGTATACAGAATGTCACTGTATATTTTTTCAACTTCCTGTGAATCTGTTTTTGCATTTTACTATAACACATTGTACTTACATCAAAATATGTAATCAAATTAGAGATACTAATTTGGAAGACACTTTATAATATTCTTTACCTAAAGAAAAGTTATGTCATAGAAAGTTTGTTTTCAAGGTAAGGAAAATGTAACCACTGTATAAAACTTTTACAAGTATTGTGTATTATTTTTATGTCATCTAACATGTTAAAACATACTAAAATATTACCAGTGTTTCTCCTCTTGTCCTCCCTCCTCTGTCCACAGAGACTCCTTTCTGATCATGAGGTATCAAGTTCTACTATTCTTAAATAATAAAGGCCTATCCTAATGGCCCAATTCCTTCCTTTAATAAAAACTTACTCTTAAATAGCTTGCTCAGTGAAAAAGAGCTTACAGACAAATGCATAACAAATTTTTGCTGAAAGATAAACAGATGAATATATGATGGCTTGATAACTTTGATGCACTTAATAATTTACTCATCTGGTATTACTTTATTCATACTAGATCCAAGTTAATGAGGTTGGAAGCCTGAATATGTTAAAGCAAAATTAATTGGGATGAAAAATTTCTGTGAGGAGGTCTTCTCTCAGAAGGCATGCATGTTGCTAAAGTGAGTTGTATCCTCTAAAGTTCAAAAATTGCACAGAAGCATGTTCCAGCATCATGAAGGAAGCTCTTTCTCAATGAAGTAAAAGCAAAATAATATAGACATACATCATTTAAATATTTCAAGTGTAAATAGGAAAGAATTATGCATAAACAGAGAGAGAGAGAAAAATGGAAAAAGAAAGTTTGGCTTGAGTTTTCAAATTCCTTCCTGGATCCTTAATGCTTCCACTCTACACTTGAAAAAAAAAATAGAAGATTCCTGTGAATGGGCAAAAATTACCAGAAGAGCAGTAAGAACATTAGAGGTTAGTAAAAATAATAAATATTTTTATTTTATTTAATAAATATTAAATATATTACACCAAATATATTTTATGGATGATTATTTATCACCATAAAATTGAACAGACTACTAAGAGTAAACACTTTTTAAAGATTGAATAAATACATTTTCAAAGGGATAACAGATATAGATATATAACATATTACAAGATTTAGTTCATGCTGAATTATAAGTATTTTTAGCTATTTTCCCTAAATTTGAAGAGCCAGAAGTATGAAACACTTTTATTTAACTTATAATTAAGATAACTTATAGCAATCTATATTTGCATTTTAACTCAAAATATACTCTAAGGATTAAGGCTATATTTTACTATTGTTTTTTCCTGCCCTTGTTGAACAATCATATTCTATTTATCTAATGAATATTAAAATAGATTCTAATATACATTTTATTCAAAGTAATTCATAAAGCTAGCACCACTAGATTATTTATTTACTTTTACTAAAAGTAAACAACCTTATATAATATATATATCTTTCTATATTATTTATTTTTTCTCTATTTTCATGTTTGATTCAGTTTCAACCCTTCTTGGCATCCAGAAGGCTGACTTCCAATGCTACCAAGTTACCTTTTCTTCAGGATTTGGTTATGCTCAGCCTATGGGACAGAGGAGAAGAGAAAGATCTGAGAATGCAGTACCCTGGCTCCTCTCCTCGCTGAGCCACCATTTGGCAGTGGTTACTTTCTCTAACGCTGCAGTGGCTGCTTTGTAACCCTCTACTATGCCATCTGCTATAACAGAGAGTGGACAGCTTTATTCTACCTCTAGATTTCAGACCTAAGAGGGATAAAAGCTTCCTTTGTGTCTTCTTTGCTTTTTCTCTGGTCTCATTAGTCTTATCTATATTTTTCTTAACCTTCCCACATCTTGTAGAAAATGTTTTCAATTAAACTGTCTTTAATAACCCTCACTTCTGTATGTTGCTGGGATGATGACATTTCAGCTTATGTATTGTTGAACACACTAGTTTTGTGTTGCATAAGAACATTGTCACATCTCAAGTTGTCTTAGGTCAATCAAAAATTTGGAAATAAAGAAATACTACTTTGAAATAACGAATAATGTCTGAAATACATTGAATATTTTGAAAATAGTAAAAAGCAAAATAAATTTAATTTTGAAAGTAAAATAAGCCTCTACTCCGTGGTCTAATTTTAAATTAAAATTCAGTCAAAATACTTTTGATTTTACTTTTTAAAAGTGTGTTAAGTAATGGTATATGAGAATGGCACAAAAGTTAAAAAAAAAAACCTACATAAGCATACTGGGTAATTTCAGACACATGGAGTACAGGGAAACAATCCATGCATTAAAAATATTCAGAGTTCTTTGCTGTGCTCATCCTTCGGAGCAGCCACAGCCCTTGAACTCTAATGATGAAGCAGGTGACAAACTACCAGGAATGCTAATCTTTAATCAACCATGTTTGAAGCATGAAATTCTCACTCCAGGAAGGTGATTAGTTAATTTAATGGAAATAGAATGGTCAAATGGGAAATATGTAGAGAAGAATACTTAGAATATTGCTGTCTGTTATTGCTCTTGCAATTTAAAGAGTAAAATGTCTCTATATCTGGAACTTACATAGCTATTTTCCTAACTAGATATTGTAATTTCTAATGATCAAGTAGGAAATGTTTCTTTTGATACTCTTTATAAAAACAAAATGATCGTAACTCATTTGCCTTCATGTTTTTTATACTTTTAAACCATGATTTCATAAATTTGGTAAGTATTCCATTATTATTAATAAAATAAAAACAAAGTTAAGTAGAATCTCATTAAGCATTTAATTATTAATATATGTTAACAGAATAACCCAACTACTAGTAGTCTTTTATTGGATTGTAAGGTTGTCCTCATAAAAGTGACTTACAGTGTTTATTCAACTTTTTTAGGGTAAAGCATAAATAAATAATTAGATGTATAAATTGACATCTTGGGAGTTCAATAGTTGCTTCCTGTCTTCATAGATTTTATGGTCTGGGAAATCTATACTGACTGATTTGATCCCATTTAACTATGATATTTCCACACCTTTGCACCTAAGTGTGTTCCAGGAAAATTATTTTAATTGCCTGAATGAAATAAATGGTACTAGTGCTTCATATAAAAGTTTACCATAAAACATCCAAGCTGTAAACAACTAACTTTGAAACCAGGCCATTTTCTCTTCTAGAATGAAGTATAATACATAATTAATGTTACAAATTTTGGGACTTAATATTTTGTCATTTTTATTTGGAGAAAATTTTAAACTGTTATAAAATCTATGCAATAGATCTAGTCAAGTTAGACTATAAACCTGTTTAAACAAAGTTACATTAAAATATCCTTACTGATGTTTTATGTCTTTTAACTCATATTTTTTGTTGTAGAAAATGATGCACTTGTAAGAGTTTATTGCTATTTTTTTATTTACTAATTAGTACAAAGTTCAAGTGTTACTTCTTTTTAATTTTATTCATGTTTATTAACATAATTTATTGAACTATTTATATGGATTTAAAAATTATGTGACAAAATTATATTTAGAGGAGTAGACTGGTATTAAAATATCAAAGTGATATTACTCTGTACTTCTGTGAATCAGCCTATGGTCATTTATTACATATACTTCATGAATGGCCAAATACTGACATTTTTTCAAATCATATTTTAAAAGCAATTGATTGTGGAATTTTTCAGAGGGTTTTAATATTTTAAGAAGAAAAAAATAAGTAGGTCCCAATACTAATTTCAAATTCACATTGACACCTTACACTGCTGAGAAACAAATAAGAAGTAATTGGCAAAGGAAGAATGATAATAGCGAATTTAAAATTAGAAATGAATATTCTTGTTACTGTGTTCAAGAGGTAAATAACATATTTGCTTTACAAATAACCTTCTACTAATGAAAGTGTGTAGCCTTGTACTATGAAAAGAAAAATTATGTTACTGACATCTAGCATGTTAATATTAGAAAAATTGAGTTGCTCATACTATGTGTATTTGATTAAAAACAAAACTATTTTACTGGATTGTGGTGACACGTCAAATGTGACTAAAGTAATTACACTGTGATTTTTATATTTTTGCATAAAGATTCTTTAAATAATTGGGGAAAACCTTCTATAGACTAAAGGGATCTATAAATCCTCTCTCGACATTATGAGAAAATAAAAATAGGTATTAAGTAGTAAGTTTTTAAAGAGTTGGGGATCAAATAATATTGCTCTTCCTGATGTTTCTACGATTTTCCAAACCTATACTGAAAAACCAGAAGAGAAATACAGAATAAAGATTCAGTAAATATTTGCTCAAAATCTCAAGTTGAAAAGTTGACAATCCCAGCAAAGAAGGCATATCAGCTACTGCCTACCCTGGTCCTGGGATACCGTAATAGCAGTCCTTGCTCAGTACAAATATGAAAAGCATGAGAGAGGTTTGAGAAAACAGGTGATTGTGTTCTGATATGGAGTAAATATTCACAAAGAATGACTGTCTGCTGTGGCCACAGACAAGGAATGGATTATGCGATAGTTTGACGGCTGTGCTTATTTGTGTCTCCACTTAGTTCCTGGAAGATTACTAACTCAAGGTAACAAAGAAGCCAAGAGAAAACATAAATCAGGATAACAGCCAGGGTGAAACACTGATAGCAATAAATGCAGGTGGGTTGTGCAGCCTCTGAAAATGATCTACCATGAAAGATCCTAAAAAATTAAACATTTCCCACTGTGACTCTTGCAAGACTTAACCTTCCAACCGTTTTTTCTATCCCTCTTGCTAAATTCAAACTGACTGCAGCAAGCCCAGTCTTGCTGTCCCTATACCCTTTTCCATTACTGTCACAACACAAAATTCTTCAAACCTTCTACGAAACTGAGTAATGAACAAGTCTTAGAACAAACTGCAGTCGACTGACTTTTCCCTATCTGTCATATCAAATCTTTAGACTTCTTGTTTTAACTCTGCCACACTAACCACTCATTTATCTTTATCGTTGCTTGACCAACCAACCTCCTTCTCAAGTGTAATTTTTATGGTTGAGGTATTTAGAGTTCTCTAAGAATCTGAGAAACATGCAAAATGAAGTGATTGAGGCTTCCTCTTGGATTATATTCAAAAGACAGTCACATGTAAAAGGGCCTCGATGTTTTCTCACTCCACAGGGAGACACAACCTATTTACATGTAAGCTCATGAAAACAGTGCTCAAGATTTCTACGAATATAACATATGAAATAAAGCTATAGTTGTTAATGGAGCAGAAATGACACTTGTGGGGAGAGGAGATTATTTGGTGCATTTCTGATTATGTTAACATGACCTTGTTTTGTTTGTACTTAGTCAAGATTATGATGCAATTTTTTTATTTTTCATCACAGACACACCTGACATTTGTGTCTTCTGTTAGTATTTTGGCTCAACAGTAGAGCACTACATGTGGCCACCAAGCAACACTGAGTCCTAGATATTAGTATCAGGGGAGCTCCTCTATAGAGTCTCCTATTTTCTTGCTCAAATTACATCTTCTTGCCCCAGGTCCCTGTGTCTCAGTTCATTGGGCTTCATCTGCCAATCAAAAAGCCACGAGTTTGATTCCCTGGGTTGCAAAAGAGGTAACAGACTGATCTCTCTCTCTCACATCAATGTTTCTTTCCTTCTCTTTTTCCCTTCCTCCCCCCTCTCTAAAATAAATAAGTAAAATATTAAAAAAATATATATATATTCTTAACATCAGATACACCATGATAGAGCATCAATGTCCTTTCCTCCAACCAAATTAAAAAACTTAGTGGCCATTGTTCCAAATAAACTGGATAATGTATCTATTGACTACAAAGCAGTTTATGCACACAAGTAATTTCAGAACATGTACTTTTATATGCACTCAAACATGTGCGAGCACTTCACTTAAGAGTTAAAATTAAGTAGAGGAAAGATAGTCATTTTCTTTTAATCATGTTTAGTCAAATCTCTAAAACCTAATGCTCTTTCATATACTAATCTCCTCCTCTCTGCATCATTGCATTATTGTAGATTCTCCACCTCGTGTAATACACAGCTTTGGAACTTGGTCATTATTTTTTCAAAAATAAATCTATTTATTACAGTTTTCATGATTCTCAGATTTGAAGTGATCACACGTTTTGCTCTTACAAGCAGTGCCCCAGACAGGACATCACATTATGCTGTACGGTATGATCATATTTGTGTTTCCTCCTTCTCAACTAGATTATATGTTCATTTTAGGCAAGAACTAGCCATCATTTAAACTTTCGATATCTAGTCTTCAGTAGTGTACAGACCCAACCCATGGTTTTTATATGGTCTCAAAATAATGACTCTTTTTTTTTACTTTTTACATTTTTTCATTGCTGTTCAATTACAGTTGTCTCCATAACTCTTAAGTGAAAGAAAATTTGAACTGAATTGCTTCAATATCTAAAATGCTAAAGACTACATGAGTATGTTAATTTTGACACATAGTTTTTTTTTAATTTAAGATAGCTTCCTTAAAATCCATTTTTATGAATGTTAATGCATGTTAATTTATCACATCTAATGGGCAGAGGTTTGAAAGTTACTGTCAACACAGGCTTGCCCAACTTTTAATTACTGTTAAGGACAGAAATATTAAGCTGTTAAATATTTGTGAAAAAAGCTATAGTAACAACATTTCTCTTACCATGTACTAGAAAGCTTTGAATTTTGGAAAAGTAAATAATGAATTAATTTAGAAATATAGAACATTGTAATACTTTCTAAAAACTAAAGTTAGGTAATGAACTAACATATTGGGGAAAACATGAAATTTGCATGAAATTTATATAGTGTAAGGACATGATAACTTACTGTGTATGGGTATACAAGGGAATACAATGATTTTAATTGTATTCTAGGAGAAATAAACACATAACCTTTAATGATATAAGAGACATGGAGCATGAGATATAAGAGAGACTAGAGCATCATAGATGGTCATAATGGCCTTTGAATTAAAAATATAATTGATAAGGAATAGAGTTAGTGACCTTGGTAAAGTAGACCAAAGAATTGTCCTGTTCCAGTTAGAGAGAAAATTTATTTAATCTACTTTTTAATTTTTAGTTGAATTTTTGGGGGTGATATTTTTAATAAAATTATATAGATTTTAAGTGTACAATTTTATAATACATTGTATATTGCATTGTGTGTTTACCACCCAAGGTCAAGTCTCCTGTCACCAGTTATTCCCCCTTTACCCTATTCTACCTCCCCCTACCCCACTTAACTTCTGGGAGTCACTGTACTGTTGATTGTGTCTATGAATTTTTTCTCTCCTATTTTTCCCCAAAATAGGAAACTTAATCCCTTTCTTTTTTCCACCCAGCCTCCCAATCCCCCTCCCTTCTGACAATGTCAGTCTGTTTTCTGTATCTATGACTCTGTTTCCATTTTGTTTGTTTGTTTTGCCCATTAGGGTCCACAAAGAAATGCAATCATATGTTATTTTTAAAGTCATTGTTTTTCTTTGACTGGTTTATTTCATTTAGTATAAACTCTCCAGGTTCATCCATTTCATCACAAATGGTAATATTTCATCTTTTTGCACAGCAGGATAATATTCCATTGCATATATGTGCCACTACTTTTTATCCACATTGATGGGCACTTGGGTATTTTCAAATCTTGGCTATTGTAAATAATGTAGCAGCGAACATAGGGAAGACACAGAGACAGTAAAAGCCTGAAAGAGGGCACCAAATGCCCCCACATTTAACCTGAATTGTGCAAATTGTCAATAATCAGTAATAAAACATAGCTTATGGTCAAAGAAGACTGAAGTGATTTTAAAGTACCTATAGCTCTTAGGAAGAAATGTGATTTAGAGAGAAGAAGTCTATCAAGGCATCCAAGCTATACAAAGAATGAATTCCTTTCCCAAATTATAACTCTATTGGAAATGCAGAGAATACAATGGCATTTTTCCCCATTCTGAGCTTAATCCCAGTATTGTTACAGGAAATCCAGTTCTTTTGTTTCCACCTGTTTCCCCCTGGCTCCAAAGATCTCACACTTTCTTTTTAAAAATATTTTATTTATTTTATTTTTTAGGGAGGAGAAGGGAAGGAGGAAAAGAGGGACAGAAACATCAATGTGTGGTTGTCTCTTGAGTGTCCCCTACTGGGGGCCTGGCCCACAACACAGGTATATGCCTGGACTGGGAATCGAACCAGCAACCCTTTGGTTCACAGGGCTGGTGCTCAATTCACTGAGCCATACCAGCCAGGGTCACACTCTTTCATATGTTTTTTTTCGTTAGTTAAAAAATATGTTCTGCTTTTACTGCAGTTGATTTTCTTAATTAATATTGTATATGTCTTCTTCTTCTGAAAAAATACAATTGCGGGTGCAGTAGGTTTCTATAGGCTGTGGAAAGCATTCATCATAAATAGTTAAAGCACATGAAACATGTCTTTCTCCTTTTATAATAATGCCTTTGTTTCAAGGGTTCTGGAACATGTCTCCATGTGATAGGTTGAAAATAATTTGTAGAACATCACATTATGCCTCCCTGTAGTTTCCTGATGTAGTATGAAAGACCCAGTGAACTCAGGAAGGGTTTAAATTTCTGGAATTTTTCTTACATTTGAGTTACTTGAATACTGTTGGTCCATGACATCTAAGATTAGCACAATAAAATCTATATTGTAACTGTCAGTTTTTCTCTCTCTCTCCCATGCAAGTAAAGGGAAGTTACTTGATGATCAGCATGGCATAGTGTTCATCATTGGATACTTAGTTTTCAAATTTCTATTACGATTCTTCACCATTTTAAAATTCTTTTGTCCTTGTTAAAATATATAATTATATATTATTTAATCCTCATTCTTTACTCACCCTGTAGTAATTATTGTCTAAGAAATTTTATATCTGACAATATTATATAATAATACAGCATAGAGAAACCCCCCCATAAATAACGCATACATTAACACATTCACAATTACTGTTTCATCTAAAAATAACAGAACTTTTATCACCTTATCCATAAGCAAATGCAGGAAAAATTAATGCAACTAATAACAATAAGAAAGATATATCTCAGGACTCTTTTGTGATCTCAACTATTCCTCATAATTTTGCTTAAGATCTCATCACCAATTTATTAGCACAATTTTCTCTCTTTAACTGTTTACTCATTCAGATCATTACAGGCCTGCGGCCTGCCTAGGTTGCTGAGGTTGCCCCGAGGATAGTTCTATATTGCCTCTGTCAACATTTCAGTCCCAAAGGAGATTACTCAGTTCAATCTTATATTTATCCTTCGACTTCAAGGTTATCTTCGTCTAAACTGCTTTGTAGACCCTTTGAAACAACACATCATTTACATATCATCAGCCCAGTATAATCCAAAACTACAGCTATCAGGATGAGCAGCAGAGTAATTATTGCTTTAAGAACCTGGGGTCCTTTTGAGCAAGTCAGAAGAGTTTCCTGATAAACCTCCAAACGGTTTTAATAGAACCCAGAAAACTATATAATCAAGTCTTATAAAAAGTTGAAATTAAAATAGGAAGTGAAGGAGAAGCAATAAGAAAATTGAATTGTAATATTTTGGTATTCATTATCACTGCATTGTATGAAATAACACGGTAATGATTTCATTTTTTATGAAATAAATAGTTATATTCTCTCTCTCTAGACATTAATATTCTATGCAAGGTTTAATGTTTTGAATGTCTACCACAAAGACATTGCGATTTGATGATGGATAGTGAGGAAGCACTTTAGCTCATTAACGAGTTACTAATTGTTCTGAAGACAGCAGTAATGACTTTATAAGCTGAAAATATCTTTATACTGTCACTAATGGACTCATTTTAAAAATAGAGATAATTTTATTATAAACATTATACTATGTATTATAGATGGCTGATTAGAAAAATAGTCTCAATTATGCTTATCCTGCATATGTTGAATCATTGAATTAAAAAATAATAAGAAGTTTATGTTGGATTCAATAGGCAAAAATAAAAGTGTAACAGCATCTATTGGTCCTTTCCTCTACCATATCCTCAAACTTTATATCTCTTGCCAAAGAGGAAGAAACAAAGATTCTATTAGTATTCTCCATAGGAATTAATCTCACTGGATTTCAGTTTACTCATCTATTAAAATGCAGCAGATGATACAAATCCATTTGTTCTTTCACTGACATTTCAGCCAACACTTAAAGAACACAAACTTAACTCTTGAAAGACTAAATGGAAATCGGATGAAGTTCTTGTCAGAAGAAAACTGGAGAAATAACTTTGTCCTTGGGGAATCATGTGAAAATAATGAAGTTAATATGACAAAAATAATAACTACAGTATGTGTCAAAGATAATCTAATTCTTTTTTTATTTTATTTATTTTTTAAATTTATTTATTTATTTTCTCAAATACACTTGTCTCTTCCTTCCCCCCACCACTTTTCCTTACCCCGTCCCTCCCTCCCTTCCACCCTTCCTCAACTCTTCCCCTTTGGTTTTGTCCATGACTCCTTGCTATATGTTCCTTGACTTTCCCCTTCCCTTCTTTTTCCCCGGAACCGCACCCCCCACCGCCCTTCTTCCCTCTTGTCTCTGTTGGTTTCTCTTCCTTTCAGTGTTGCTGGTCTTATTTTCCTTGCATCTTTGTATTGTTGGTTAGGTTCCACTTATAGGTGAGATCATATGGTATTTGTCTTTAGCCCCCTGGCTTATTTCGCTTAGCATAATACTCTCGAGTTCCATCCATGCTGTCATGAAGTTTAGTAGTTCTTTTTTTCTTTCTGTTGCATAGTATTCCATAGTGTAAATGTGCCATACTTTTTTGATTCAATCATCTACTGATGGGCATTTAGGTTGCTTCCAACACTTGGCTATTGTAAATTGTGCTGCAATGAACATTGGGGTGCATAAGATCTATTGGATTGGTGTTTTGGGATTCTTAGGGTATAGTCCCAGCAGGGGAATCACTGGATCAAAAGGCAGTTCCATTTTTAGCTTTTTGAGGAAATTCCACAATGTTTTCCGCAATGGCTGCGCCAGTCTGCATTCCCATCAGCAGTGGACTAGGGTTCCCTTTTCTCCACAGCCTCTCCAGCACCTGTTGTTTGTCGATCTGTTTATGATGGCCATTCTGACTGGTGTGAGGTGGTACCTCATGATGGTTTTGATCTGCATTTCTCTGATGGCTAGTGGTGCTGAGCATCCTTTCAAATGCCTCTGGGCCCTCTGTATCTCCTCCTTGGAAAAACGTCTGCCCAGGTCTTTGGCCCACTTTTTGATTGGATCATTTGTCTTCCTGGAGTGGAGTCATGTGAGTTCTTTATATATCTTGGAGATCAAACCTCTATCTCATGTATCATTAGCAAATATATTTTCCTATAAAGTTGGTTCCTTTTCATTTTGCTGATGTTTTCTTTAGCCGTGCAGAAGCTTCTTATTTTGATGAGGCCCCACTTGTTTATTCTTTCCTTTATGTCCCTTGCCTTAGGAGACATATTAGTGAAAAAATTGCTGCGTGGGATATCTGAGAGTTTCCTGCCAATGTTCTCCTCTAGGACTTTTATGGTGTTGCAACTTATATTTAAGTCTTTTATCCATCTTGAGTTTATTTTTGTGTATGGTGTCAGCTGATGATCCAGTTTAAATTTTTTGCATGTAGCTATCCAGCTCTCCCACCATTTGTTGAAGAGGCTATTATTACTCCATTTTATGCTTCTGACCACTTTGTCAAATATTAGATGCCCATAGAGACCTGGGCTTATTTCTGGGCTTTCTGTTCTGTTCCACTGGTCTATGGGTCTGTTCTTGTGCCAGTACCAGACTGTTTGAGTATAGTGGCTTTGTAGTACAGTTTGATGTCCAGTATTGTGATCCCTCCTACTTTGTTTTTCTTTCTCAAAATTGCTGAGGCTACTCGGGGTTGGTTATGGTTCCATATAAATTTTTGATATGTCTGTTCTATTTCTGTGAAATATGTCATTGGTATCTTAATAAGGATCATGTTGAATCTATAAATTGCTTTTGATAGTATGGACATTCTGATGATATTAATTCTTCCAATCCATGAGCACGGTATATGTTTCCATTTATTTGTGTCTTCCTTAATTTCTTTCTTCAGTGTTGTATAGTTCTTTGCATACAGGTCTTTTACCTCCTTGGTTAAATTTATTCCTAGGTACTTTATTTTTCTTCTTGCTATATCGAATGGTATTTTTTTTTTTCTGATTTCTTCTTCTTCTATTTCATTGCTGGTGTACAAAAATACCTTTGAATTCTGAATATTGACTTTGTATCCTGCTGTTTTGCCAAATTCACTTATTAGGTTGAGGAGTTTTTTGGTAGAGTCTACAGGGTTCTCTATGTACACTATCATGTCATCTGCAAACAATGACAGCTTTACTTCCTCCTTTCCTATTTGGATGCCTTTTATGTCTTTTTCTTGTCTGACCGCTGTGGCTAGGACTCCCAATACGATGTTGAAAAGAAGCGGTGAGAGCGGACATCCTTGTCGTGTTCCCGATCTTAGTGGGAAAGCTTTTAGTTTTTGCCCATTGAGTATGATGTTGACTGTAGGTTTTTCATATATGGCCTTTATGACATTGAGGAATGCCCCATTTATTCCCATTTTGCTCAGTGTTTTGATCATAAATGGGTGCTGTACCTTATCGAATGCTTTTTCTGCATCTATGGAGATAATCATCTGGTTTTTGTCTTTCCTTTTGTTTATGTGATGTATTACGTTTACTGATTTGCGTATATTGAACCATCCCTGCATCCCTGGGATAAATCCCACTTGATCATGGTGGATGATCTTTCCAATGTATTGCTGGATGTGGTTTGCCAATATTTTGTTGAGGATTTTAGCATCTATGTTCATCAGCGAAATTGGCCTGTAGTTTTCTTTCTTTGTCGGGTCTTTATCTGGTTTTGGGATTAGGGTGATGCTGGCCTCATAAAAGGAGTCTGGGAGACTTCCTTCCTCTTGGATTTTTTGGAATAGTCTTAATAGTTGAATAGAAGGATGGGGGTTAGCTCTTCCTAAATGTTTTGTAAAATTATCCTGTGAAACTGTCCGGCCCTGGACTTTTGTGTGCTGGGAGTTTCTTGATGACTGCTTCAATTTCCCCAGCTGTTATCGGTCTGTTCAAACTTTCTGTTTCTTCCTCCTTCAGTGTTGGAAGATTATACTTTTCTAGAAATGTGCCCATTTCATCAAGGTTTTCAAATATCTTGGCATATAATTGTTCATAGTAGTTTCTGACAATCCTTTGTATTTCTGTGGGATCAGTTGTTATTTCTCCTCTTTCATTTCTGATATTATTAATTTGGATCCTCTCCCTTTTTTTCTTGATGAGTCTGCTTAAAGGCTTGTTGATTTTATTTATCTTTTCAAAGAACCAGCTCCTGGATTGGTCGATCCTTTGATTTGTTCTTTTCATCTCTATGTTATTCAGTTCTGCTCTAATCTTGACTATTTCCTTCCTTCTACTTGCTCTGGGATTTATTTGTTGTTGTTTCTCCAGTTCTTGAAGTTGTAGTGTTAGGTCTTTTATTTGAAATGTTTCTATCTTTTTTAGGTAGGCCTGTATTGCTATGAACTTCCCTCTCAGGACTGCCTTTGCTGTGTCCCATAGGTTTTGGACTGTTGTCTGTTCATTTTCATTTGTTTCCAGACATTTTTTGATATCTTCTCTTATCTCATTATAGACCCATTCATTGTTTAATAGTCTACTGTTCAGTCTCCATGAGTTTGCAAGTTTTTGAAGTTTCTCTTTGAGGTTGATTTCCAGTTTCAAGCCCTTGTGGTCCAAGAAGAAGTTTGGTATTATTTCAATTTTCCTGAATTTGCTGAGGTTTGCTTTGTGTCCTATCATGTGGTCTATCTGAAAAACTTCCATGAGCATTTGAAAAGAATGTGTATTTTTCTTCTTTGGGATGTAAGGTTCTATATATGTGAGTTAAGTCTATTTGATTTAGTGTGTCATTCAGCTCCACAATATCCTTGTTGATGTTTTGTTTGAAAGATCTGTCCATTTTTGACAGTGGGGTGTTCAAATCCCCTACTATCAGTGTGTTGGTGTCTATATCTTTTTTGAAGTCATCCAACAATTTCCTTATATATTTGGGGGCTCCTATATTGGGAGCATATAAGTTTACAATGTTGATGTCTTCTTGATAGATTCTTCCTTTAAGTATTATAAAGTGCCCCTCTGGGTCTGTTTTTATGGCCTTTGTTTCGAAATCTACTTTGTCTGATATAAGTGTTGCAACCCCTGCTTTTTTCTCTTGCCCATTTGCTTGCAGTATTTTTTTCCATCCGTTTACTTTCAATCTGTGTAGGTCTATTGCTCTGAGGTGTGTCTCTTGTAGGCAGCATATGTGTGGGTCATGTTTTCTTATCCATTCAGCTACCCTGTGTCTTTTGATTGGGGCATTGAGTCCATTTACATTGAGAGTTATTACCAATAGAAACTTATTCATTTTTTCTCTATGTACCTTTGCTTTTCTCTTTCTCAGTCTTTTCCTTCATCTTCTTAAACCAGTCCCTTTTGCATATCTTGAAGTGCCGGTTTGGTAGAGATGTGTTCTTTTAGCCTCCTTTTGTCTGGGGAATTCCTTATTTCCCCTTCTATTTTAAATGAGAGCCTTGCTGGGTAGAGCAGCCTTGGTTGTAGGCCCTTGCTTTTCATTACTTGGAATATTTGTTGCCATTCCCTTCTGGCTTGTAGTGTTTCTGTTGAGAAGTCAACTCCTAGCCGTATCGGGGCTCCTTTGTATGTTACTCCCTGTTTCTCCCTTGCTGCCTTGAGGATTCTCTCTTTGTCTTTGATATTTGCCATTTTAATGATGATGTGTCTTGGAGTGGGCCTCCTTGGGTCCCTCTTGAGTGGTGTCCTCTGTTCCTCCTGGATCCATGAGACCCTTTTTCTCCCCAAATTGGGGAAAATTTCCGTCAGTACTTTTTCGAGGAGGTTCTCTATCCCTTGCTCCTCTTCTTCTCCTTCTGGTATCCCTAATGTGCGGATATTATTGCGTTTCAGGTTGTCCTGCATTTCCCTAAATGCCTCTTCATTGTTTTTGAGTCTTTTTTCCATTTCTTGTTCTTTCTGGGAGCTTCTTTCTACCTTATCCTCCATCTCACTGATTCGATCCTCGGCTTCATCCAGCCTGCTTTGGATTCCTTCTACTGTGTTCTTCAATTCAGAAATGGTATTCTTCATATCCTCTTGTGTCTTCTTGATAGTTTCTATGTCCTTTTCCAGGTTGATATAGTTTGCTGTAAGATCCTGATAGTTTCTCTGCAGTTTCTCATAATTATCTTTGAACTGGCTGAGCTCATTGAGCTTCCTTAGAACCATTGTTTTGAATTCAATATCTGATAGTTCCCTTGCTTGTATTTCATTTAGCTCTCTCTGTGGGGAGTCTTTTCCACTCATTTGGGGGGAACTTCTTTTTCTTCCCATTTTTGTGAGACTCTGTTAAGTTATTTATTTATTTGTTTGTTTGTTTATTTATTTATTGTTGCTTCTGCTTCAGTTGGGCTGTCCAGATTTCCTAACTTTGTGAATTAAACTTCTATGGTAGTAGGCAGGTCTCTTTATTTATTTATTTGTGTGTTTGTTTTTCTTTAGTTTTCTTTCTGGGCCTGGCTCTGATGATGTCAGTTGTTGACCCTATATGAGTTTGGGTGGTTTGTTTGAGCCTCCAGGAGTCTATTGTCTGTGTCTGAATCCTGCTTTGGCACCTCTGTGACCCCTTCAGCCAGGGTTCCACTATTTCTGTGGATTGCTCTGCACTCTCCTGCCAGCTCCTTGAGCGCCGCTCCCCGGCCTGACACGATATCCAGCCCGCTTGGGCACTTATTCGCCCAACCTTGTGCACTCATCTAGCCCCTGCACCTGGTCCGTTTAGGGTCTTCTATTGTGTGCTTTCCCCTCTTTTGGCTCTTTGGATGCGTTGCTTGCCCTCGCCAAGTGGAGACTAAGGAAATGGGAGGAAGTCAGCTCCAGGATTCTCTGGTTTATCCTGTTTCCAGTCTCTCCTCTAGGGACTCTGGGCAACTCTGTGACCCCTTGGGCCCGGGATCCACTGTTTCTGTGGACCACTCTGCACTCGCGGGCCCGCGCAGGTCAGTTTACACCTGCCTTCGCCAGCCCGCACAGGTCCACACCTACTCTTCTTTATGCTGTATGTAAAATATGTCTAATATAGTACCTGATATATATAATATATATGTATATATGTTCTATATTTGTATATTTAGATCTGTATCTAGCAATCGAAAACCCAATAACACTATTTCCATAGAATAAGAAAGTTATTTAATTGTTATTTTAATCTGTACTCATACTTAAAGAATGGGTAAGACTAAATTATTTGTTAACTGCACAAATGCATTTCTTAGAAATAAAAGTGGTATTAATTTTAAGCCAAAAATGACAAAGTTTGTTGCATGTTTTCCAATAAGATGTATGTATATTTCAATTATTAACCACTTATAAGACTCATAGGGCTAATGACCAAATAGCTTTAAAATGATGGTTTAAGATACCCCATAATAATAATTTTTAAAAAATTAAAAAATTATTTTTTACATTTACGTAACAAGTATTACTAGAGTATAGAGTTTCAATATACCTCACATTCTAATACTTCCATTTATTACTATCTTAAATTAATATGATACATATGTTCCAAAATGAAAAAAGACTGATACCATATTGTTTACTAACCACCATATTTGGGTTTTCTTAGTTTTGAACTTATTGTCTCAGTCTTTTCAAGGATCCCATTTACAATAGGACATTACATTGTCATAGAATATTGTCATGTCTCTTTAAACTCTTCTGTTCTGAGACAGTTTCTCAGATTTTTTTCTGTTTTTGTTGACTTTGACAGTTTTGAGGTGTACTGATCAGTACTTGAATGTAACTAGCCTGGTATTCTTATAGTGAATAATACATGGGGTTACTATTTGGGTGAAGGAACCTTGCAGGGGTATAGTGCATTGTCCTCACATCACATCAAAGGTAAATAAGATCAACATGATTTTTCACTGTTAATATTGACCTTATTCACCTGCCTGAGGTAATGCCTGTCAAATTTCTATGGTGTAAATTACTCTTTTTATATCATATTTTTTAGAAGAAAGTCATTATGTGCATCTCACATTTAAGGAGTAAGGAGTTATGCCTCCCCTACTTCAGGGCAGAGTATCTACATGAATTATTTGGAATTTTTCTGTGTAGGAAGATATATCCATTCTTCCTTTTTTATTTATAACTTTTATGGAAATAAGGATTCATACTTTTAAGAATAAATACTTTGACTTATTATTATTCCATGTTCCTTGACATGTTCTGTTGCTCAGGCTCTCCTAAGTCCGGCTGCTTGAAGATCTATCAATTGACTTACATCACTCTGTCATACCCCCAGCATTTTGGGTGTGTTAATTGTTTGTTTGCTTTTGAGGACTTTCTTACTTTATGGTGCTTCAGGATCCTCCAGAGTCATCTTGTATAATCCCTGCCCCAGACCTAGAATCAGTCAATTATGCAAGGTGCTATGTTTTTCTTATTGGTGAGTTCTATCAGAAACCAAGATGAGCGCACTAGGCATGCTTATTGCTATGCCTCAAGCATCAGACTTTGGGGCAACATGAGGACCCATACTCCAAGATAAGAAATAGGGCCAATGAGGTGGATTCACATTATTTAGAATTAAAATGAAAATGCACCCAGTTAATATAGAAATGAATAGAAAGTTATATAAATATGATTTTTGTTAAACCATTCATATTTAATAAGGGAGTTATATAATGCATTTTGATAGCACTTTGATATTATTATGATTACCTAATATAGCCATAGGTGGTAGATATTGTGAAAGATGGGAATGTAGTTTCAGTTCTGATTTTAATTTCCATTAAGGTAGATTTTAGAAGAGAGAGAGTTAAAGACATAGAGTATGTATATAAATTACATATATACATATACATGCGCATACACATTTAGAAAAATTAGGAAACAGTAGAATATATTTATAGTTTTTCAGGCAAAAGGGTTGTATATTTTTCTTGTAATAATTATTCTTAAAGAAGTATGAAACATAATAGATAAACAAACAAATAAAATATGTACACATAGAGACATGGGTTTTTTTCTTTTTTTTTTTGCCTTAACTCATAAACTATTCCAGTATATATTTTCAAATTTTCTTAAACCTCTAATTTATAATTTCAAAATTAAAAGTTATAATTTATCAGATTTTAATCTGATATATTTCCAGTAGTTATTATCATTTACCTTAAAATTGAATTTTTGACATTTTATAATTATAAACAATAATTTGTTTTTAAAATTAAATAATTTAATATTATATGGAGATAAATGTAATTTATCTTGGTGCATTTCCTTCCTACAGATTCCTCATATAATCATGGGTAAAAGAAAAAAACATAGTTGATATGTTTAATTCTTTATTTCTGAAACAAAATTATGATGCATACACATGGCATGCTTTTTTTAATGTGTAAAGCTAAATTAAATACCCATACAATATTTGAATAATAATACAGTAAATGCCTATGTACTTAGCACGCAAATAAAGAAGTAACTTTTATCTGTGTTGTGCAAGCCTACTATGTTACTCTCTTTGGTTGCGCATATATCCCTGCTCCTGGAGAGAATCACTGTCTTGAACTTATTTATTATTTTTATTCCATATGATTTCCAATACATTTATTATATATAGGTAATCCCAAATTCTATGTACAGTTTACATCTTTTATTCTATATGTGAATTATATCATATGTCTATGTCCTCAAAAATTTTGCTTTCTAACCTGCACATCATGTTTTAGTGATATAACTCCTGGTATGTAAGATAATGCTGATTCTCACCAAAACCATGCCTTCACCGCAATAACTTAAGACTTACATTCAGATTCTGCTCTCATGTTGTCTGACTGAAAAAATTAGAAATTGTGACATGTGAAAAAGCATACATATCAGTGACTAAATAATTATTAGCAAATGCCTGGAGAATATTTACAGAAACAAACTTATAGGTGTTATAAAAAGAATCTAATGTTGGATCAAGCTTTAATTATCGGTAAGAAAACACTAAGCAAAACAAAACAAAAATACAATTTCTATAAGGTTGACAGAATCCACTGATATTCACTTACCTCTATTGGGTGGCTGCTGAAATTGTCTGGACATGTTCTAAGCATTTGCTTTTCATGATTGTATGACATAAGGTAAGCTGGACACAGCTTAACTGGAGCAGCTTCAGATAACAAATTCCGCATTTTTTTCTGGCAAACTAGTTGGTTCCTCTGGGAAGGTTTATCATATGTCAATGTCAGTGATGCAAGAGATGGGAAAATCATGCAAGCATTTCTCCAGGCTCTACTTACCCCATGTCTTTTAATTACCCCACTGGTCAAAGGAAGTCACATGGGCAAACTCGGAGCTGTAGTGGTGAAGCATTTCTCACTACAGTGGATGTGGATATATTAAAATGTTAAGAGTAAAAGAGTGGAAAATTTTAATGATATTCTAGTTTAGCAAAAGTTCATGATATTTGTTTGAAGGGTTAAATATTAAGAACATATAATATTAGTTAGATTTTTTTACTAAACAGTTTATTTAGAGAGGCAGTTTTCTCTTTTATCACCAAAAACATGTCACTGCTTTTGAACTCACAAGTTTTTGCCATCTGCTACCCAATTTCCTCCATTGAGCTAATGTTATTTTAAAAAATATATTATTTCCCTTGCAAAACCATATTTGAGTACATCAAGTGTTGTGCTAGTTAAGATTATATTTAAATTAATGTGGATATAAAATGTATTAAAATACTGTCACTCATGTAAGGTAGAAATCTATATTTTTTATGTTTAATAAATATCAGGTCCGTCCAGAAAAAGTCCAGTCATTGTTAGTATAACAAGAAAGGTCTGTGAGACATCAATATAACCTGGCAGTCTAGGAGGGTGGACTGCAATATGTGTCCATGAACAATGAAGACTTCAGTGTACTAGTCAGATGGAGCAGTAGACACTATTGAGTGAGCATGTGTACTGTGTGGGCATTGCATTCAAAATGATTGAGCTAGTATAGCAATGAATCTGCATCAAGGTATGTGTTAAGCTTGAACATTCCTCCATAGAAACTATTCAGATGATTCAGAAGACCGCAGCTATGGGCAATTGCTGGTTGTCAGTTTCAATTGGACAACGCACCTGCTCTTGCTTGTATCACAACTTGCGCAGAGTTGTGTGTGTGTGTGTGTGTGTGTGTGTGTGTGTGCGCGTGTTAATGAAATATCAAAGCACCCACATGACTCAGCCCCCTCACCACCCAGAGTTGGTGCCCTGGGACTTCTGGCTTTTCCCAAAACTAAAATCACATTTGAAAGGGAAAACATTTCAGACCTTGGATGAGATTCAGAAAAATTCGATGCAGTAGCTTATGGTGATTGGTAGAACTCAGTGAGGTCCCAAGGTGCCTAATTTGAAGGAGTCTGAGGTGTTATTGTTCTATGCACAATGTTTGTTGTTTCTTGTATCTTCATCAATAAATGTTCCTATTTTTCATAGTACATGGCTGGATATTTTCTGGACATATCTTGCATGTCTAGAAGTAATCACTCTGGTGCTGGTATTGTTGCTGAACAGCAAATGGGATCTTGCTGCCTGTTTCCACCCTCTAGGCAAAATTCCTGAGGCAAAGGTTTGGTGATAAAAGAATTGAAAAGCTACACAATTTTAGAATAACACTTTCCAAATGCATTAGTCACGCAAGCCTATGAATTAAGACTAAACTCTTTGACTCTTTAGTTACAGCTTTAATCACTGAAGTCTATCAACTAGGGCTGAAATGTTTAACTCCTGAGATCCTCTATCATTACCTATTAGTTTTTAATTATCTTATGCTACAAAATTATTTTACAAACTAAAACAACTTAAGATACAAAAGCTACAATTTTAAAAGGATGGCAGGCTTCTGCCTCAGAGCCTACCCCTTCTAGAACACCCAAAAAAGAATAACCCTGTCACCCTCTGCCAGTCCAGTCCTGTCCTAGACTGTGCAGAGTTTATTCTCCCATCCAAAATCCATCCAAAAATGCTGTGCTTTGGAAAACTCAGGCAGCTGCAGCACCATCATCCAGGCATCCTTGAGAAAGCGAGCCAGAGAGCCAGTCTTTGCCCTCCTTTTATGTTAAATCTTCTGGCCCATAATACCATGTCCTCTGGAGGCATACCTTCTCAGCCAGTTCTGTCCTAGGCTGTTTACCACCGCTTCGGGCAACCTCCTCCTATAGCCCCTCCCTTCTCCTCCCTGGTGTTCTGTTCAGATATTCCTGTATCAGTATGATGACTCCATTATGAAGTGCCTTGTCTTCTTTCAGTTTTCCATGTATTTATTTGTGATTTATGTCCTTCTTTTCATTGGCCAATATGGCTGCTGGCGCTAAAGCCACACCACCGAAGTTCTAAAGAAGTTGGATAAAGGAATTCAAGAAGCCATATTGTAACCAAGTGCAGGTCTGGCTATCTGCCACTAGAAAAACCAATGCTCAAGAGGCAGATGCTGATATAAAGGGAACTGGTTTGTTTGCAGATGGAGCCACCTGGAAGATGGAGGACTCAAGTCAAAAAGCCCGTCTCCACCTCTCAGTGGACGCAGAGATTTTTATAAGGAGGGAGAAGGGAACAGAACAAAGAGCTCAAAGGAGGGGGTTGCAAAGTTCTCTATGTGCACAGAAGCACAGTCTCTTCCAATAAGGCCAGTGAGGGTCCAGTGTGCTTCATCTTGGTTTAGTCATCCTGGTTTCACATCATCCTGGATCCATGGCTGAAGGTCAGCCAGTCTCCCAGAGCTGGGATGCCTAAAGGTCTGGGTCTCTGTCTTTTGAAACTAGATCCTAGGATTTTTATACAAACATGCTGTTAATCTATAAGCCACATATTAGAGTCAGCACTTACAGAAACAATGTCAAATGAATAGTGGGGTGGTTTACAATTTCCCACCACTAGAATTTTCCACTGTTACAATATCTTATGCTTTATGGAGCATTTCTGAAAGTTCCTTAACACTTCTGAATTCATTGGCCTGAAGTTAGTTATAGGGCTGCAAGATTACAAGTTTCAACATGCAATTTTCCTTTGAACTCATTGTGTCTGAGAATAAAATTTGATTCTGTTATTATAAAGGATGTGGTTGACAATGAGCATGTATGCCACAAAAATGTTATATGTGTGTATATATAAATACCTATTTAAATTTCTGCAGTATCATTAGGTTAGAAAAGTACCTATGATTGATTACTGATTTCTGTGTCGCAGTCTACTTAAATTCTCCATATCTATATCCTATTTTATATTTTATCAGGTCCCTATTCTGTGTGTATACTTTTCTGTTAATCACATTTCTAATATTCTTATTTATTCTTTTTTATTTTTAGCAGTTCTTTAGTTCTTTTTCAAATTAATTTTTGTTTCAAATATAACCAAATTATATTTTTTGTGAAATTTTTTGGGGTGACATGCTTAAAAAATTATAAAATGAACTAATGCTTGATTGTTATATTGTCTGCTGATCATGAGCAGAAAGGTTGAGAAGAGCATTTCTTTCTTTCTGATAGGATTTGAATTATTTTTGCCAGAAGCCACAAGCCACTACCAACCAGAGATGACCTTAAAGAAATGGAATTTCCCACACTACATAGCATCAATTTTAAATCACCAGACCACAGTGACTTCAGGCCTATTTATGGGGAGTTTGGGGGGCATATATGTATATATTTTCTGTACTCAGAGTCAATGCTAAGACACATAGTTTTCCTTATTACTCTCAATTAATTGCAATGTACAGTATCAGTAAGCGGTCTCATGCTAAAACATTGGCTTACACACAGTAAGAGACTAAGTAGTTTCTAATCTGCCCTCTGCAAGCTATGGACTCCGGAAAGCCAAGTGTATTTATTATAGTTCCAATCCAAAGGCCTTAGAACCACAAGACTGATGGTATAAGTCTCAGTCCAAAGAGAGGAGATTGATGTCCCAGCTAAATAAGTCAAGCATAAAGGGAAAGTTAAATATTTCTCTGCCTTCTATTTTCTTTGAGCCCTCAACAGCTGGGATGATGCCTCCTCACATAAGGGAGGGCAATCTGCTCTATTCAGTCTACCAATTGAAATGTTAATCGATTATAAACAAATTTAAATTAAATTAAATAAAAATTAGTGCTCTAGTCATACTAGTCATATTTCAAGTGCCTTAAAAATCACTTATAAGCCCTGACCGGCATGGCTCGTTGGTTTGGGCATCATTCCACAAAGTGAAAGGTCACTGGTTCAATTCTAGGTCAGGGCATATGCCAGGGTTGTGAGTTCAGACCTAGTGGGGATGCCTGTGAAAGGCAACTAATCAATGTTTCTCTTGCATATCAGTGTTTCCCCGCCTCTCTTTCTCCTTCCCTTCCCGTTTCTCTAAAAATTAATAAGTAAAATATTTTAAAAATCACCTGTAACTAATGGTGATTATATTGGACACTGCAGATACAGATCATTTCCATCATTATAAAAATTTTTTTTGTGAAAAATATTGATAGGATTTTCTCATTAATATATCTCTCCCTTTATTTACTGGATGCTATATTGCTCACACCAATCTGATTTTTGTTTGATATTGTATTTTTTCTTTGCTACTCCTTGATTTCTAATAAATTTGCCATTTTTGTTCTTTTTGGTATTTGATATGCTTGAGAACTCCATAGTTTGTATAATTTTCTCTTTGTTCTACTTGTATATTTTTAAGTAAACATTTAGAAACAATTTATTCATTGATTTGAGATACAGAATGAGAGACTGATTTGTTTTTCCACTTATTTATGCATTTATTTATTTATTCTTGCATGTGCCCTGACTGGGGATCGAACCCACAACTTTGGTGTATAGGATGATAGTCTAACCAATTGAACTACCCGGTCAGGACCTTAAGTAAATATTTTTAAGCATATTTTGTAGAAACTTTCTTATATTACACTTTATTTCTTGCTTGTATATCGTTTTTATTTCTTCACCTGCACTGTATCTAATTACCAATTATGGTAACTTCTTCAATATAAAAACTTTATCTTATATAATATATTTGCTCTCTTTTTTATAACTTACATAATTAATGTCTTAATAATTAACATATTCCTCTATTCTGTGTTTTATATGTGTTATCTTTGATATTGCCTTTAGGTTATGTTTTTTTCTGTTTTCATAATTATTTAATTTATTTGAAAATTCTTTTATTGTCAAATTTGATTGATTTTTAATTAATGAATTATTTCAGTTTTATATGTTTTATTTTTAAGGCCTTTATGTTTTAGAGTCCAATAAATTAAATTTAGCCTTCTCCACATAATATTGTATGTTATTATTTCAATGACGACATTCCTTAAAATGTACTTTACAACTTAGACTACCTGCTTGAGGATTTTGACTTTAGACCTCTATTGTATAATTCTTGTTTCTCCTTTTAGTGGAAACTATGCTTTGTCTTCCAAGCATTCCTGAGTTGACCTCCTCTGGCATCTATAGTAGGATGTTCAGGACCTTAGATGTTAATAGTGATACTTAACACTGTTTCCCTTGTTCAGCAGAGCCTTCCTACGAAATCTTTTGTAAATTGAAATGGGGAAAAGTGAAGAAGCAATTACCTTAGGATACATCTTGCTAATGATGCACACAATAATCCAAGATAAGTCCCTGATGCTCACATATACAGTTTAAAGTTATAGTGGTTGGATGTTAAGATGCTGAGTGTAGTACCCTGTGAAGAAGCGTGACTCTACTATGCTCCCTGCTAGGTACTCATTGCCTCTTTAATGTCTAACTATAAAACAAAGCCTGAACACTGCTTTTGATTTTCAGCTTTTCTAAAAAAAAAATAAAAGTGATCTTCAGATTCTTCTTGGTTAGAGAAAACAGGTACTAATGTAAGTATTTTGTAAAAGGTGAGGTGGTGTAAAACAAACTTTCAGCTAGCAGAAGATACCTGTCACTATTTTTAATTCATGCTAAAAATAATTTTATTTTAATACACAGTCTTTTAATTACATAAATATGTAGATAAATAGATGGTAACCAGAAAGGAAATAAAAATCAATACTCCTATGATGTCTCCTATGTGTGTGTGGAATTTTTAATGTAATTTTATCATCCTTCGTCTTTAAAGATTTTTAAAATAATTTTAATATTTCCATGTAAAATAAGTTTAATGTTTCCATAATATGCTACCTTGTGTTTGCAAAAGAAATTATCCAGTAACTGTTATTCAATATTTATGACAATTTAACTTATTTCTCATAAATAAATGTAAATTCTTGTGTATATACTTAATCATTACGTTGGGATTAATCTCTAGATTCTGATTCCACAATACTTTTTGAGACTACTAACAGGCATTGTTAAAATCCTTCTAAAAATATTTGTGCCATAGTGGCAAACTGAGATGGAAATAGTTATATGTTGTTGTCTACTTTATTTGGATCACCAGATTGGATATGTTAATAATAATTCTTTAAAAACACATGTTATTGAAAAGTTATGAAAAGTAAATAAAAATAAACATAGTTCCTCTTAATCCTTTCTACTTCTTTATCCTTATAAATAGGACAGTTGTTGATATTTCTGTATCGAACCTAATATTTATTGCATTGGCTGGCACAGACTATGTGCTCAATATGTTTTAAATGAATAAACAATAAATGTCTATGATTTAGGTCATCACAAATATGAACTAATAAGTAGTTTCACCTTTCTTCTAATTCTGACGTATATTGTTTAGTTGACAATCTAATAATTTCCAGAATTTCTCTTTGAAAAATACTGTCACAGGTCCTTAAAATTTCATTTTTTGTTATTTTTAAAAGTATATTTTATTGATTATGCTACTACTTTTGTCCCATTCCCCTCCTTTTGCCCTCCTCCACCCAGCAACCCGCACTCCCTCAGGCAATCCCCCCACCATTGTTCATGTCCATTGGAGAGACCCTTAAATGTTTTTACACAGATTCACCATTGTATGTAAGAAATAGGAAACAAAATAACTTTTTTGACTGGCTTGATGATGACTGCAGCCTTCAAGACAAGTTTGTCCATATTTTCAAAGCAGCAGCATGGAGTATGCCTCTGGTATGATATATTTTGAACAAATGCATCTATTAACCAATTGGTGTTGAAGCTTGCTCTCATCAGTCTCTCGCTTGTGGGGCTAAACATATTGTACAATTATCTGGTCATTTAGTTAAGACATTGTGGATCTCAAACATAAAGGAGGTTACTTTTTCCTAAGTCACACATGGTGAAACTTGTCTCACGTTAAAAACTATTAGGTACCCAATCTTACTTATTGGTACTTCCAATTCACAGAAGAACCCACAGTACCACAGATACTTGTTTTTCTCTTCCAACATATGTTGAACAGCTCTGTGCACTGTTCCAAACCATCCTGTGACCAAATAATCACTCGTCTACATTCAGCTAACCACAGTAAAGTGCCCAGATGTGCCAATTCACCATCACTTTTATTTTTGATTATATTTTATTTCTTATGTTGTTACAGTTGTCTTAAATTTCCCCCCTTGCCCTCTTCCACCCAGTACCCCGCACTCCCTCAGGCAATCCCCACAGCATTGTTCACATCCTTGGGTCATGCGTATAAGTTCTTTGGGTACTCCATTTCCTATACTGTACTTTACATTCCCATGGTTATTCTGTAACTACCTATCTATTTGTACTTCTTGATCTCAACTCTTTGCTCTTTCCCCTACGGACCCTCCCTTCTGGTAACCATCAAAATGCTCTCCATACCCATGATTCTGACTCTTTTCTTCCTGTTAGCTTAGTTTGTTTTTTAAATTCAATTGTTAATAGATGGGTATTTATTGCCATTTTATTGTTCATAGTTGCAATCTTCTTCTTTTCCTTAAATAAATCCCTTTGACATTTCATTGAATAATGGTTTTATGATCTTGACCTCCTTTAGTTTTCTCTTGTCTGGGAAGGTCTTTATCTGCTCTTTGATTCTTAATGATAGCTTTGTTGGGTAGAGCAATCTTGGCTGTAGGCCCCTGCTTTTAATGACTTTGGATTTTTGCCAATCCATTCTAGAAATGAAGAATACATCAATTGAAATAAAGAACAATTTACAAGGAAACAAGGGTAGAGTTGATTAACCTGAGAATCAAATCAATGATTTTGAAAACAAAAAAGCAAAAAAGCAGCCAATCAGAACAAGAAGAAGAAAAAATAATAATAAAAAAAGGGACAGTGTAAGCCCTCTCTGGGATAACTTTAAGCATTCCAACATTCACATCATAGGAGTACCAGAGGGAGAAAAAAGAAAGAGGAAGAAATTCTTATTTGAAAAATTTGAAATTCTTATATCTATTTGAAAAAAATAATGAATAAATACTTCCCTAATTTGGTGAAGGAAATAGACATGCAAGTCCAGGAAACACAGAGAGTCCCAAACAAGATGGATGCAAAGATGCCCACTCCAAGGCACATCATAATTAAAATGCCAAAAGTTAAAGATAAAGAGAGAACCTAAAAAGCAGCAAGAGAAAGGCATTCAATTACCTACAGGGGAGTTCCCATAAGAGTGTCAGCAGCTGATTTCTCGAAAGAAACTTTTCAGGCTAGAAGGAATTCACTCTCAGTTTTATGGTGAATTATTTCTCAGGGACTAGGTTGGCCCTTTCCTTTTGATCACCTTGGTCAAGGTGACCTAACTCAGCCCCAGATTTTCTTTTACAATAAAATGTTATTACTAAGTTTTGGAATTGTGAAACTCTTGCCCTCCTGGGCAAGTTTGCACTATTAGAGTCTAAAACAGTCAGGTTCTTTGGTGAGGGATACCACAGTGACATGAGCTTACAAAGTTGAACCTGTGTAATAAGAACATCCTAGTATACAGTCCTTTGTACAAATGGAAAACATTCTTGCCTTGCAACCGAAGGTATTTATATAGTTATTCCCAGGAAAAAGGCACACTTCTCCAAGTTGAATTGATTTTTCCATTTATAGACAGAAATAAACATAACAATTCTTAAGTAATAAAACATAGTGCCAGGAAAAAAAATCTTTTCCACAAGGTGGTTTTTTCTTTTGGTCAAAGCATAAATATATAAAATATATAAAAGTAAAGTTTTAATAACAAAATAGATAAACTATATATGTGTGTGTTACATATGTCACAAAAACCTTATTGAGTATTTACAAAGGGGTTTATTTATTTATTTTTTGGTTGGAAGAATAAAAATAAGGATCAGAATGAGAGAGCTGCTCAGAGAATTATGATTGCCTTGCAAAAGTGCTGTCAGCTGTATGTAATCAACCTTACTTAATAGAACATCTTGTGGGTTTGTGCCCACATTTTCATCATTTTTTTTTTGTCCTTCACAGAAGGTGAAAATGTTTTGTAATCACTCGATAAACAACAAGCTCATCTGTTAATGTCAATGGAAAATTTATTAATGTATAAGTTATATAGCCTACAACCACACATATGTCATATTATGTGACAAGGCACCATTTATTATACAACCTTCCATACTCAGACATGTGTCAATTTATATAGCACTAATATATCAAAAATAAATTTGGTTAAAGGATATTTTCTTAGACAAGTAAATTGTTAAATTACTTAAATAAATATGTGCGGTAGGTGTGCTTTTGTAGCTATTTACCTCTCAGACTGAACATAGGAATAGTAGCTTAATTGCCATGTATTGATTTTATATTATGTTAAATTGAACATTTTCCATGAATACATTTAACATAAAGACAAAGACAGATATACTAGATTTATCACTTCTGGAGTGGAATTACAGGGTAAACAAGGTCAGAAAAATAATGCATTTCCATACTTCTGAAAGAAAACCTTTTTTCTTTAGATACTATGTTAGGATATTAAGGTAAAACTAATGCATTGTTTGAGTGAAAGTTTGAAGACATGTTCCTGATATACTAAATTTTAAGGTGGATATAAAGTGTAGTAAAATTGTGTTAATGCGGGTCCTAAGGAACATTAGTTTTTACCTCCCTATAATATGCACACCAGTTTTTAATTGAGTAAATTAATTAAAGAAAGTAGAATTAAATGTTGATTTTGGAAAAACTAAGAATATTTTAAAAATATTTTATTTTTTTTCTTTTTTTTAAAATTAATTTATTTACTTTTTAAATACATTTGTCTCTGCCTTCCCCCCACCTCTTTCCCTTGCCCCCTCCCACCTTCCCTCCCTCAGCTCTTCCCCTTTGGTTTTGTCCATGAGTCCTTGCTATATGTTCCTTGACTTTCCCCTTCCCTTCCCTTTCCCTGCCCCCCCCCTTCCCTCTTGTCTCTGTTGATTTCTTTTCCTTTCAGTGTTGCTGGTCATATTTGCCTTGCTTCTTTGCATTGTTGTTTAGGTTCCGCTTATAGGTGAGATCATATGGTATTTGTCTTTCGCCCCCTGGCTTATTTTATTTTAACATTTACATGAAGCCCTAACCAGTGTGGTTCAATGGGTTGAGTATCATTCTGCAAACCGAAAGGGCACTGGTTCAATTCCCCATTGGGGGGTATGCCTGAGTTGTGGTCTAGGTCCTTGGTTAGGGGAGAGTGAGAAACAACTGATATGTTTCTCTTGTACATCACTGTTTCTCTCCCTCTCTTTCTTCTTCCTTTCTTGTCTCTGTAGGAAAATAAAATTTAACGATGTTCATGAAAAATTATATTTTGTAATTTAAATTAGTATGTATATATAACAAATGCTTCTTAGCGCTTTATTGAGTAGATTCATTCTTCCTTTTATTTTTGTCTAATTCTTTCAACTTCCACAAAAACTGAAGCATTTTTAAATAAATTGCTCAAATGTAATTGAGTAAATGCTATGAGAAAGCAAGGGAAGGAAAATTAAGTAATTGAAGTAAGAAAACATAACAATAACCCTCTTTTGAGGTAATCTTTACAGTTTAATTAATTAATTTTTTTGTTTTGAGTAATTGGCTAAAATACCAATCATAATAAGATCTGAATTTAAAGTTATTAAGTTTAATGTATTTTCTAAATATGTATAACAATCTGCCATTTAGATTTTTAAAAAGATTTCCAACAGGAAATATTATTAAATATATACATGTGCCTTTTTATTTTCCTTTGGCAAATACTATCCTGATAAGTATTGTTTTCTTATAGGCAAACATATATAAATCCACTAGAGAGTTACCAGAGTTTGATTAAAATTATGGTTATATAGAAAGAGGAAAATAAGCTAGAATTTAATGGTAGCTCATACTAATATTGGAATAGCAATGCTTTATTTAATAGTTTAATGGATAAAGTAATTTATTTTCCATATCGGCAATATTTTTTCACTCTCAATTTTATAGATCACAAATTGTTAAAAAAAAAAGCCTAAAGATGTTAAGCAGTATTTTAGATGTCCCTTAGATTGTATGTATTTAAGTTACTCACACAAACTATTCTACACCTTATTATATTATTGACTTTTATATGACCTAGAACAGTTAAGTTCTTAAATGTAAATTTAATCATTTTCTCACTCCCTTACCAATAAGCTTATTGTTCTTATCTTGCTTTAAGTCATAGAGGGAAAGACCTGTTGCTTACTTTCTGACTCAAGTGTAATATGAGTCTATAATTTTGTATCTCCTTTTAGGCCAAATTTCATTAATTACTTCATAAATATATGAATTACTGAAAGTTAAATCTAGACGTATTCATGAACAGACAGTGTGTGTGTGTTTGTGTGTTTTATACTTTTCAAGTTTTCTTTATGTGGCCAAATTTCCATTTCACACATTTATCTGGAAGACAGATCGGCATGATGTACTCATAAGCAAATGTCCTGGCAGGCATTTATTTATATACTTTATTGATTTTACCAGCTTCTAGTCAGCTTTATTTTCAGACTTTCCTAGCCCCTTACAATAGAGCCTGAAACATAGAAGGGGCACAGTGAATGCTTACCAAATGAATCAATGTATATTTCTGATGATGCTGCCATGTTTGAAATCCATTTATGGGTCCCCATTACTAACACAATAAAGTATTCACTTGTTTCTTTGGCTATAGGTTCCTTCATATAGGATCTCAGCAATATTTCCTCAACTTAATTCTATCTTCTTTCCCCTCCCCAGATTCCTCTGAATCATTCTTTATATCACTGCCTTGTCAAAACACTAATCACTTCTTCCTGGGTCATAGTTAAAATCCACTTGAGACCTTATCCTTTATTTTTTCTATTGCTAACCCTTATTCTTATTAATCTGGGAACACATATTTACCTTAATTGCATGCATTCTCCAGGAATATTTTTATGACCTGTTGAATATAGCTGATTAGGTCCTCTATTAAGTACCTATTATTCCCCAAATATATCTCTAATGCACCATTACATATCTTTAAATAAATTTACTGGTAATCATAAATAAACATTTTATTCATCTTCATGTCCAATGAAGTACATAATATATCAAAATTATTCAGCCTGAATATTAAATTTAAATATACTTGAATACTTAAATGCTCCATCTAGATGTCTAGATCTAAATATAATTACATATACATGAGGCAGCCATGAGACAGTACCACTCAAACTCCGTCTGCAGACAGAGCAATTGGTTGACGTCTCCAGCTACTAAACGTTGTAATTCCTTACTGTGGCCGCACCGAGGTCACACTTCCCCGAAACTCTAGCCAAGGTTTGATCATTGCTGGGATATCCTGATTCTAGAAGGGACATAGAATTCAGCCTGGAGGTGACTTTGGGTCAGGAGGGGACTTGCTGAACCAGCTTAGACCTGCTTTTCCTTCTAAGATGCTTTCACTCAATCACTCATTCTTCCTTCATTCTTTCTTCTTCATCTGGTGTTAAATCTGCATCATAGTCTAGTATCTCTCCCAGTTTTTCCTGGTTCATTTCCCTGCCACCGCAATAGACATTGTTCTTAATAAATCACATGCACAGATAGTTCAGTATATGTACCTGCTTCTTAGAGGATCAAGAATAACTCAAGTGATAACAAAAGTTTTCCAAGAATAAAGGTATTAAGATGAGGAATCTGGATTGGCTCACATGCTATGTAGCAAAGACGAGGTACAGATGGCAGGTGACTGCAGATTGTCCTGGCAAAAGATATGCGCTGAGATGCTAAACATTTCACTGGAGGTCACTCTGGAAAATACTGCATTGGCTGGGAGGGTGTGGCAGATGTGAAGATTCAGGCATTTAAAGCCATTAGGGACAGAGAGTGGGGAGGAGGGCTTGTCTATAAAGACAACAGAACTGGCTGGTCACTGCTAGGTTGCATTGCTGCAATCAAGGGGATACTTAGAGACGGAGGACTATTAACAACCAGTTAATAGCTAAGTATGCGGGGCAGACTGACCTAGGCCCTTATCTCATGACGTAGAAAAGCAGACTGAAAGTGAGCAGCAGGCTGCAGACCTCTTTGTTACAGTGGGAGACCTGCAGAGATGTTTAAATATTTATTTTATTTTATTTTTAGAGATAGGGAGAGGAAAAGAGAAAGAGAAGGAGGGAAACACCGATGTGAGACTGACACACCAATGGGTTGCCTCTCATACATTCCCCAACCACAGACCAAACCTGCAATCCAGGCATGTGTCCTGACCGGGAATCCAACTGGCGACCCTTTGCATTGTGAGAGGACACCCAACCAAGTGAACCACACTGGTAGCCCACCTGCAGAGACATTTAGATGCTCAGCTACGGCAAGTCTGTTACGCAAAGGTCAGGGCCCTTATGGGCAAAACCTGGACTTCTGAACCTTGGGGCGGGCACATGGGTGTAAATCTAAGCAAACACTCTCACCCTGAAGCCCCCACTGACGGCTCCTGGCTTGCAGTGGTTCCCTACTCCTTCCTAGTAAGCGCTGGCCTTTCTGTTATGCTGAAGGGTGCTGCAGAAAAAGAGAAGATGCTGCCCCACAATACAAAAACTTTTTTCCTCAGGAGCTACCCCTTTTACTGGCGTTCAAGGGGGATGTTAGCTTTAAGTCCCAGAAAACACTGGCCTAACATGGGAAAGAGAATCTAAACCTAAGTAAGTTAAGGAAAGAGAAAGAAAGAAAGAATGAATGAAAGGAAGGAAGGAAAGAAAAAAGGAAGGAAGGAAGGAAGGAAGGAAGGAAGGAAGGAAGGAAGGAAGGAAGGAAGGAAGGAAGGAAGGAAGGAAGAAAAATAAAGAAAGAAAAAGAGAGAGAGAGAGAAAGAAAAAGAAATAGCAAGAAGTGGCCAGTATGTACAGTCTGGAGACAGGGGAATATTCCTAAGATTAAATCTTGAGGGTTCTTGATTAAGGGGGCCAAAATGTGAGTGAATGGGGAACTCTGTCCCAGGACAAAGGATTCACCCTAGGAGAGACCCCAAGGTATTAGACAAAAGTTGCTCCTGCGGGGGGCCCTCGGGAAACCGGAGAAAGTATCTTAAGCACAGCATAGGGAGGAAATGCTTGGGCAGCTCTAGGAGCCGGCTCTATCCAAGGCAGCAGGAGGTTAGGGGAGTGGGCATGCTGACGCGGATATATTACGTCAGGTCAGAAGACGTATCCGAGAGGTTCCGGAGGGAGAGAGCACGCACCCTTCACCAAGACCATAAGGTGAGAGGAGCTCCAGGCTTCTGCGGAACAAGGCTGACGTGGAAAGAAGGCTGAAGAGCCGGGTGACAGGGCCCCAAAGCAAGAGAGATCCCGAGTCAGCCCTTACCTGCTAGGAGGCTGCAATTATTGTTATGATCTGCAAGGCCAGAGGAGAAATAAGGGGCTTAACCAACAGAGTTGGAAAGATGGTTAGCAGTGCACAGCCTTCTGAAGGGAAACATAGAGGAGCAACCACAAGGATCCTGCTTAATATGTCAAGTGTCCTGACCTGTTGGTCGCCTTGAGCAGCAGTGTATGCCATGGCTACAGCTCAGCACTGGTCTCTGTTTCAACCTGGTCCAACAGGTTGTTTATTCACAGACACGATAGCTAGACCTGCCTTGGTTTGTGGGAATTCTTACTGTTGGGTCCCTATTTAGTTTGTCTTGGTCATGGCTGCTAGCTCATATGTCAATAGTGTCACTTTAGTGTATAGCGATAGGAAATAAGTGTTTTTAAAATTCATGCATTTGCATTGATATCTCAAATATATGCTTAGTATTATAGCATGTTTTAAAAGTTTCCTTAATTTTAAACTTTCATTTTTTGTTCCCTTATACTACAAATTTAATCTTAGTTAATCACTTAATTATTATGTTTATCTATCTGTACACAAATATGCATATATTTTAAAGTAATGTGTTACTTTGAATAAAACACAACTGAAGAAATTTAAGATTTATTTGCGGTTTTATTTTATTATAAAGTATGTTTGGTTAAGAAAATACTGTATGAATATAGTGTTCTGAAAACACTAGAAATAATTCGTTCTTCATTGTGCTTAAACATTTAATATATAGTTAAGTTGATATGTTTTATTTTCAATTTTTAGGAATTGTCTTTTTTTCTTGTTGAATTAATCCTGTATGGATTTATAAACTAGTGTCGCTGTGATTCCTCACCTAATTTCTCACGTCTACTGATTTTTAATAAACTGATTGAATTATTATACATGACAGAAAAATGCACAGGTCATGTGTGTACCTTAGGATCATGGTAGTATGTAACCATCACCAAGTCTAAGAAATAGAAAATACAATATTAGAAGTATACACAAAAACCATTTAGTACTCCTCTCAAATACCTCTTCATTCTTTTCAGAGTTTATCACTATCGTTTTTAACACCCAAGGACTATACTTTTATTTTTTTGCCTATTTTGATGTTTATATAATAAGAATCTTTGAACACACAGTAAAACCTACCATATTGGTGTAGTAGATATTTTTTTTTCATTGACTTGTATTTTATAAATCTATCTCTATTTATGTATCCATTCCATTGCTGATGGGTTGTATTCTGTTTTTGGGAGCAGATTTCTTTCAAATGTCTTTTGCTGCATATATGCATATATATCTTAACATTTATTGGCAGTAGATCACTCTTAATGTATTATAAATAATTTATCCCAATTTACTACTTCCCCAGAAAGTTACAAGAATTCATGTTTCTTAACTATCTTGCCAGTATTGCCATTCTATTTTTAAGTTTAATATGTCTGCTTTACTTGTAGCATTATCTTATATTTTTCTCTGGTGATTAACATCACCAAGAATCTTTCATATGTTTACTAGCAGTTGTACATCTTCTTTTCAAGTGCCTGTTTAAACCTTTTCCTATTAAGCTTCTGCCGCCTCTCATTAATTTCCAGGTGTTCTTTACACCTTCAAGGCACTAATGGCCTGTATGTGCTAGAGGTGCTCCATGATACTGGCAGAACACTATGGAAAAGGTGTTTGGAAACAGATTTCTTCAACATTGGCATTTAATCTGTGACAAAGAATGGTGGAAAATATGCTGATTTATAATAAATAGTGTTGAGTCCTTTAGATTCTGTAAAGAAAAAAAACATGAAACTTGACCCTCACATCATCTCAGAAACAAAACTAAAATCCAGATTAAAAAATAAATAAATGTAAAAATAAAACCTCTTTCAGAAAATAACAAGAAAATATCTGCATAACTATAGAATAAGGATGAATTACTTCAATCATATTTTTTTAAATGCTCTCATAAAGGGAAAGATGGATGCATGTGAATTCATTAAAATCAAGCATGAAGATTTAAGGAAGAAGCCATCAACTGACAAGATTCAAATTTCAACTCCTACCTTTTGTGACAACAGGAATGGAACTGGAGAATATTAAGCTAAGTGAAATAAACCAGTTGATGAAAGACAAATACCATATAAGCTCACCTATAAGTGGACTCTATTCAACAAAATAAACTAATGAACAAATAAATCACAGGCATGGAAACATGGAGCAGATTGAAAGTGACCAGAGGGGATGGGGAAAGAAGACAGTGGTGGAAAGAAGGGGAAGGGGCTAGACAAAGAACATATATAAGTGACCCATGGACGTGGAAAACAGAGTGGGAATTGACTGTGGGAGTAGGGGGTGGGGGTGGGATGGGTGGAGGGGGGTAAAGGAGGAAACATTTAGACAGCTGTAATAGAATAAACATGATTTATAAATTTAAAATAAATAAATAAATTGCTACCCCCCCAAAAAAGGTTCAAATTTCAATAAATACATTTTAATCTTCTTGATCATATGTTACTTTTTTTCCAAAGTATTCTTTTCTCATCATTTTTCTTTCATTGTTCATAATTTTCATTCCTTTTATTATATAAAATATTTATTTTATTATTTCTCAACTTCTTACCTTTTTAAAGATAAACCTGTTATGTTATGTGTGAAAACCTTTAAAATGTTTCAGTAATATGTGATACTGATATTTTTTGTTCATAACCACATTTTAAACAAGAAATTAGTTTTTTGCGCTGTGTCTGCATTATAAAGAATTTCTATAAGTGTACATTTCCTATATGTGGCCAAGAGCCTGAGGTTCTTCTAATTCTATATTTATTTAACACAGAAAGGTATCCTCTACTTTGGAAAAATGCACTTGAATATTATGCTCTTGTGGTTTATGCATTGGGTTTTTCTTTCCCCATGGGAGAAGTTCGTCACCTATTCAAAGCCACATCATGTATATAAAAATGGATGAAATCAGCTGAAATCAGCTTGCTAGGACTACCGTGACAGAATGATTTAAACAACAGAAATTCATTTTCTTACAGGTGTAGAGGCTGAGATCCAAGTCCTGGGGGAGTTTGTTTATTTTGAGGCCACTTTCTTTGACATGCACATGACCATCTTCATGCTCACATGATATCTGCACTCTGTGTATGTTTGTGTCCAAATTTGCTTTCTTTAAATCAGGACATCAGTCATGTTGGATTTGGGCATAACTTAATAACCTTATTTTAACTTAATTACCTTTGAAAGAACTGATCTCCAAATATGGTCACATCCTTAGGTACTAAGGTTAGAACTTCAAGGTATGTATTTTGGGGGGGACATGACTCAGGCCAGGACTAAGGGGAGGATTCATTAATTTGACATCTTTTTTATTAAGGAACAGCCCTTCTAGGGCCCTATGTATATGAGCCTCACTATCTGAAACTGTTTCCTACAGACCAATACTTCATCTCCATTTGTGACATAATATTAGAATAATATCTTTAGATTTTAGAACATATATTCCATCTTGAATTGTCTCACTTTACTAGATAATTGTTCTGGATTGAAGATACTTCTTTATGTGCATAGGATTTTTCATTTTATTCTATTGAAATTTTTTTCTTTTAATCTTTTTTCTTTAATTGATTCTAGAAATAGGGGAAGGGAAGGAGAAAGAGAGGGAAGCACTGATTGGCTGCTTCTTGCATGCATCCTGACCTTAGACCAAACCTGCAACCCAGGCATGTGCCCTGATCAAGAATTAAGCCCATGACCTTTAATTTGTGGGATGATGCCCAACCAACTGAGGTATACCAGTCAGAGCTATTGAAAAGGTTTAATACATCATTTGGCAATTTTGCACTTTCAATTGATATGATGTATTTATCTGCTAAGTTTAACATATGGGTAGTAATATGAGAGCATATAAATTTTGGAAACAATATGGAAATATATGTCAACATTTTTGACAATATAGCAAAAACAACAGTTAGTTCAAAAATAATATAGTTAATTTAAGATTGACCTAACTAATTTAAGATTTATCTAACTATCTTCTATATTAGTGATTTTCTCCCAGTGTGCCACAAGAAGTTTTAAAACATACAGTACTTGACTATTTAGTCAGGGGCGCTGACCTCTTCTCCTTAGGTCAAATAAAGACATGACAACAGCTGACACAACAATAGCCATCCAGTTTGAATTCCCTGTTTTGAACCATAAAGATGAGAGGAGGCCCAAGAAAACTCAGACTTTATTTATAAAAAATTGTGTATTTATTCTTACATGTTTGAACTTTGGTCACCTTCAAAGTGCTGTCCATTTGATACTATGTAAACACTTTATGAACTCATTGATTTTGATACCTTTTAATGTTTCTGCCATTTTTTTGTTTCACCTCTTCCCTATAGGCAAAATATTTCCCTTTGAGGACATTTTTTCATCCAGGGAAACAAACAAACAAATAAAAAAACTTGTTCTGGGTGAGATCGGGTGAATAGGGACAGTAGGGCATGTGGTCATGCCATTTTTGGTCAAAAACTGAAAACTCAGTGCAGTGTGGGCAAGAGTGCTTATAAATCACACATCATGAAACAGGCAAACACAATGAAACAATCTTAAAAAAAAAATCACTGAAGCCAAAAACAGACTCTCACAGAACTAGCTTGTACGGTGATACAGATAGGTTCCTAGAACACTCACCTACAAGTGACCCACACTCTAGAAAATAATTCTGTTTTTTGGGGGTCCCCCCTCATATATAGATTATATCGATATAAGAGAGTTGTATCTTATTGATCACATTACATAAAATTTGCATCTTATTTGTTATTTCTTGAACTAGAAATCCTTATATAGGAGTATAGGCATCTGATATTTTAAAAAGTCACTTTGGAGCAAAAAGAGTAGGCAATTACTATTATTATGTTTTTGTAAACCGATCAAAATTATACTCACTTTTGTCATATCAGTAAAATATATATATTTTGGTGTTTCACAGAATTTTAGTAATTAGTTTATATGTGTCATGAGATGTAGAACTTTAAAAATAGTTGTTCTACATAAGTTTAGTGAAATAGAGCTTTTAAAAGAAATAATAGAATGAAAGTTTTATACTCTGAGGGTTACTTGTGGTTAAATCTTGAAGCTTGATGGTGGGATATAAAATTTCCCCTTCTCAGAATGACTATACTGAGCCTTGTAGCTTTTGAAAATGAACATGTGCAGTCTGATTATACTTAACCAAGACATTTGTTTTTAAAACAACTTGAATTATTTTGTTACATTATTAATCAAGTTTCAGAGATGTCCATAAATTCAGTAATTATATATCAAATAATTGATCATGAAAGAAATAAGTACCAAAAGGAAAATTATATAAACAAAGAAATTCATTAGAACTGCAAAATATTTGAAAAATCCAAATATCTCACAATATGTATTACTTGTGAATAGTTTATATATAATGCTTTAAATGCTGTATGATTATTAAAATATCAATTATTTAACATCTGTATTGGTATTTATGAAATACAGGGGTGGGCGAAAGTAAGGTTACAGTTGTTTATATGGAAACTAATACAATAATTAATAAATAATAACACAGAAATAACTCTGTGTTTTTCATACTCACAATTGTAAATCTACTTTTGCCCACCCCTATATTAGTAAAAAACATTGAGATCACTATAATGACATGTGTAAATTTGTATATACATACATACATATATATTTATACATAAGCATGATGGTTATGTATATAAATATGAAAGGTAAAACATCAATATCTTAAAAATTATCTTGATAATATATTTGTACATGCCTTTTATGTACTCTATATTATTATCTAAAGATTTGTGATAATAACTCAATAGAAGAGCAGGTATGCCTCAATTTGATGTGACTATTTATTTAAAATAAAATAGACTACATATGTATGTTACAAACAAAAACAAGTTTCTCCTAATTATTTAATATATAAATTACAAATAAGTGCATAGTTGTGGGAGCATGTCCTGCTTTAAACGCTTTGCACCATATACTTAAATAGGACTATGTTTTAGAAACAAAACTAACGAGGAAAGGCAGAGGTGTATTGTATAAAACATACGACCTTTCCAAACTAGTTACCAATACTAGTAGTAAAAATGATTACTTTTACTTTTGCTATTAATTATTACCTGTAAAACAGAAATTAAGCCATTAGAAGAACCATCGACAGAGTATTTGTTGTACGCATTAAACCTTGGGTAAGTAAGTCTGAGCTGACTGTGCCATGGAAGAAAAAGGGTCATGGAACAAAGAAAAAAATGTAATAACTTGCTGCTGGGGCTTTGTCTCCTTGAAGTTTTCAGCCTCTACTCCTGCTGCACCATTCAGCAGAGAATCCGTTTCCTGAAAATATTTAATGGTATTCTAAAATAACTCTATTCTAAGAATCCACAATGCCCCTGACAGCAAGAAGTAACAAATACATTTAGTCAGCTAAGATTCAATTTCAGATCTTCATGGAACACTATGACACATTATTTCTAAAAAGTTCCTTTATACAGTGGTCATATTCAGCCAGCAAGCAAGACCATGTCCATATTAGCTTTGAAAAAACTAAAACGCCTCCCTGGTCAGTGTGGTTTTAGTTGGTTGGACTTCATCCCACAAAACAAAAGGCCTCCAGTTGGGTGCCCTGTCAGGGCCATGCCTGGGTTCGGGGTGCAGTCCTGTTTGGGGTGCATAACCAATCTCACGTTGATGTTTCCCTCCTCTTTCTTCCTCCCTTCCTCTCTCTCTAACAATAAATAAATACAATCTTTTAAAAAATACTGAAATACTTTCTTCCTTTTGGTAAATAGTTACCGCTTCCAGTTCCCAAAGCTACACATCCTGCCTCTTCCAGTATATTAAGAGTTTTGTCCCCTCCCCTATACCTTCAGCAGCACAGCACAGATCAGCCACCAAATGGTTGATGCTGGATGCAGAAATGTCTTTCTGTCCCATATTCCAACACCATGATGAATGTGTACCCTCATTTACTAGCAATGCTGTGGTGCTGGTGGTTGAATAACTTTAATTCCAGCCCTATTTATATGTTGTTGCATATCAGTTTAAAATCTCATGCATACTTCAGGGTTACTTAATATTACTTCAAGTTTTGTAAAGTTTCTTGGTGACTTTGTGCACCTCCAAGTTTTATCTGTTTAGGAGATTTTCACTTTCAACATCTTCTCTGTGAATTTCCTTTGTAGTGAGTCCATACGCAGACATAGTCCCATTTAAATGTCTCCAATGAACATGCAGCAATCTCTAAGCTGCCATAACTTACTTGGGGCAAAATGATTCAGCTTGGAAGGATGACAGTTGGCCCCTGGAGTTGAGAAACATGTTCTGCTGGTGATGGTCTAAAAGCTGAGGCAGCTGGAGGGTAAGTAGAGCCACACAGAATTTCATCACGTAGGAACACTTGGGCGTTCTTCCCTGGATTATCACTTTGCCAGCTCACTTATCTGTCTAGACAGCACTCAGTCTGTGTCCTTGTCAATGAGGAATCTGATTGTGCCTGGGGAGTATCTGACCTGATCTTTACTCACCAATCTGCAGGTTTTTTCTTATCATAAACTGGCAGCACACTGCTTTCTATTTTCTTTGGCAATCATTTGTATTTAATAATGCCCTCTCCTTAAACATTTTTAAAGTAGAAAAATACCATGTTGAAAGTGAAAATTACTGGTGATATATATGAAATGTGATTGAGCTGCTTGGTTATATAAGGTAGTATAAATAAAGAGAAAGAACAAAAATAATTTTTGATACTATTTATTTAGGTCTTTATATATCTGAGAAATGATAATTATGGAAGATATATAAAAAATATATATAGTTTATATATCTTCCATATATATTTATATAAAATATATGTAAAATATGCCCTGGCTGGAGTGGTTCAGTGGATTGAGTGCCAGCCTGCATACCAAAGGGTCTCAGGTTTGATTCCCAGTCAGGGCGTATGCTTAGATTGTGGGCTAGGTCCTCAGTAGGAGGTGCTCCAGAGGCAACAACACACTGATATTTCTCTCCTTCTCTCCCTCCCATCCCTTCTCTCTAAAAAAATAAAGTCTTTTAAAAAATAAAAAAAATCTTTAAAAATATAAGTTTACATGCTTGATAATTTTTGATTAATGAATTATGAAATAGTGGATATCTGTACTCATGTCAAAATACTAACAGTACATAACTGTGTACTATATAATTGAAAATTCTATTTAATATACCCTCAATGTACATTTCAGGGCCCTCCTTCCTTCAAAAGTGTATCTCCATTTCTTAAATGAATGGTGTTGGAAGATTGATGAATTTATACACACATATGCCAGAACATATATTTTTATTATGCCAAATGATTGACCAAAGGAAAAAATGACCTCAGCTTAATTATTAGTGAGAAACGTCTGGTTGTTCTGTTTTGTGTCAAGCTATGGAGATAGAACTCTAACTTCACAATATTCTTGCATGAATTATTGTTTTCATACACTTGTAACTCCTCATAAAAGAAAACATTGAAAGTATCACTGTTAATAAGTACAAAATAAATGCATGGAGAATGTGGAAACCCAAGGAAATGATATGATATCATTGTTGAAAATATCTCAATCAAATAAAATAGATTCCCATCACTATAGTCTTTTGTTTTTGTATGAAGTTTCTCTTGATAACATCTTATGATTATAAAGCTACAGATAAATATACACATACTCTGGAAACTGGGAAATAAGTGATTCAGTAAGGAGAAGATTAGCTGCTTCCAGTACTGTGACTTGGTGTGGTGTGATTAAAACAGTATCAGCATGGGATAGTATAGGAACTTTTGACCTGTCTTCTCTCTGGGCAGTTCTTGAGGTACTTAAACGGACAGGAAACACAATAAGAAAGTCCTAAATCCCTCAGAATATTTATTACTAACTAAGAATTTATTTAAAATATCATTGTAAAGTTTTACTAATCCAATTGGGAGGCAGCATTTTAGGAAAAGTCATGCAGAGTTATGGCCAAGAAACAAAGAAATCCAGCAGAGTCACTTTTCTCCCTTTTGCCCACCTGGTTCTCTATGTCACCTTCTGCAATCTGAGCAAAGAGTGTAGTCAAAATACAAAAAGTGTGTGAATATTTATATTCATATTTTAGGTATAATTGGTATAGACACAAGGCCGAGGTTGAGTGTAGATATTTAGACAACAAATTCCTATTACTTTAAAATAAGTTACATAGGGCTTTAGGATAAGAGAAAAGAGAAGTGAACTGCATATCAAGTCTTTTAAATATTTAACGGCTTCAAAAACTCTACCAAAACTGTGGTTAAGTTGGAGGTACTGTAATTTGGACAATCCAGATTAGCTTTCTTGAAGGGTGAGATTTAGAGATTTAGTAGTAGGAGCAGAAATGATGGTTTAGTGTTACATGTTGGACCAATTTCTGACTGATATTGGTGGTCAAAATTAGAAACATAGGTTGCAGCCAAATGACTAAGCATCATAAATTCTAAAATGTGTAGATATATTTCAGTCTATAGGTAATAGAAGGTAACTAAATGCCTTTGAGCACCCAAGTTAAATGATAAAACGACTAATTTGAAATTAATCTAAAGGAAACGTGCCACATGGATTGAGGTAGGAAGGCAATCAGAGTGAAAAGGATGTTCATCTTGAACTTCTAAGACCTTTTCTTTTTTTTGAGCTTTATTATTTATATTTTTGTATATTTCTTTGCACCTTTGTTCCATTGCCCAGAAATAAGTTTTCTATTATATGTTCCATATGTTACCTCACATTACTATAAAAGTAAATAACTAAACCTAATATTTTTTATCCTTTTGCCTTTAATTTTTGCTTGGCTTATTAACAATGTCACAGTGTTTGACTAAGCAGAATTAAATACACACACACACACATACACCCACACACACATATATATACCCCTTAATTTTTGTACTTATACTCCTGTATCACAGACATGTTTCCTTATGTTTTTATCAAGCAAGCTATCTATATTGTGGAAGTCACTAAAAAGCTAAAAGAAAATGACAAATTGGTGGGAATGTAATCACTATAAGTTATGGACAACACCAGGCCAGATGTATTCTTAAGTTTTTTAAGAATTATAAAAAAAAAAGGAAAAATATTAATCATTCAATAATATTCCACAAACATGGTAACTAAGTCAGTTTGTAAGATCTCAATTTATTTTATTAGTAACAATTATTCTGATGTCTATTGTAAAATAAGTATAAAATTCAACTGAGCCATAATAGAAAATCATGCATTATATGTTCCAGCAGCCAGATGTAGCATTTTATTTTGGAGTAAATCTTTATGTCTTATGTTGAGACATGTTGGCATTGTCTAGAACAAAGGCTAAAGGTGTATATATAAAATTATAAAGCCAAATTCCACTTATCATATTTTTAAAGTCTTTGAAATGAAAAGTAATCTCATGAGCATATCATATGCAAAAAGTGTATGCTACAACATATTTATTCATATACAATTTACTTCAATTATCATCTATTATCTGATATTTATCTTATTTTTCTACTTATAAACTACAATAAATAAACCATATTAAACCCTTGTCTTGTAGCTAAATCTTTACTCATATACTCAATTATTTGTTATTGCTAAATTACTAGAAATAGAATTACATGTCAAAGATATTGTATAATTTTGGTGCTTTTGCATTTGTCATATATATATGACAAATTATGTGTGTGTGTGTGTGTGTGTGTGTGTGTGTGTGTGTGTATTTGACTTTACTGTTCCAGTCAGGCTCTTTAGGAATTTTTATTTTTAACACTTTTATCATTAACGGTAGTAATTATTTAACCTGTGTCTTTATAAGTGAAATAAGCACCTCCTCACATGTAAAACAAAGAAGAAATGGTAAGCATCTTCTACTTTTAATGGTATTGCTTCAAATAAAAGTGAAGTGATTATCTAATATAAATTTTAATCTATTATAATATTTGTCTGGTTTGTTTTCATTTCTTTCTTTGTTATAGGGCAATTTTATATGTTAGATTGGCAGACATGCGATATGTAAATATTGTTTACTAAATGACTCTTGCTTTTTTTCATTTTTGGTGTTATTTTCCTTGCAATTTCTCTCTTCTTCTCTTTCTGATACTTATCTATTCTTCATCTCTTAACTTAAAAGTAACTTTCAGTGAAAGGTGTGACCTAAACAACTGCTGAATAGTGCATTGATTCTGTTCTGCTTGTTATAATCCACTTTAATGTTTTTTCATAGAACACCTCACAATGTGTAACCACAAATCTGTGTGTGCTCTTAATTTGATTAATTTCTTCATCTCTAATTAGCTTCTAACCTTTTTGAGAGTGAGAAATGTGTTATTTTAAATTGTTTTACTCAACATATAGCTCAGTGTAGGCACTACTGTAGGTACTCAACAAGTATCTGTTGAATAACTTCATGACTGTATTTAGGTGAAGGGAAGACCTGCCAACAGATAACATTGTTATAACCACTGCACTGGAGTTCAGGAATAGGACACCAGCTCCTTGGAGAGTCTTGTCTTAAAAAGAGAATGGCAGAACCTTGCTGTAGAGGCTCTGGAGGGCTTTTAAATGCAAGAGACTCTTATTAGTTTTTTTCTTATGTGATCTTTCTATGCCATTTGATAGTGCTGACTCTTCATTTCTTAAAAATCTTTCCTTTCTTGGCTTCCCTAATTTACAGTTTTGTAATTTTTCTTCAAACTTTTCACCTTACATGAGCTTCCTGTTTAATATAATTATACATGATTGGTAGATAGAAGAGAAAGGGTTCCTATTTAAACTGTTACCTTACATGTACTTCCACATATTCAAACACTGACTCAAAGGGAACAAAAAGCCACAATAAAAATGGTACATAATGTTTTTGTTCTGGAAGAGATTGTGGGGGCTAAAAATATTAATACTTTTCCTCCCACCTTCTAATTCTTTTGTTTATTTTGGCTAATAACCAGAGCCAGATTAACAGGAGAAAATCAAAGTTTAATATATGTGCATGGAGAATTAACAGAGACATGATAAATCCATGAGAATTTCAAGACAGTGAGACAACATTGGGTAGATAAAACATTTTGTATAAAGGAGGAAAAGAGGGGAATGTGTGTTAGATTTCAGAAGTGAGAATGGGTGATTTACAGGTGTGGAGGAAGAGCTGAACGCACCCAGCAGGAAAATCCTTGCTAGGGGACTCAGAAACAATGGGGCACAGCGGGCATCTAGCCAAGAGGACCTGCATCAAACCCTCTTGTTTACCACACTTAATTCAAATTTGGCTGAGGCAGAAACTAGTATCTCTTCCTTAATTCAGGTTTCTCTGTTTGAATCTCCTGAGTGGGAAAAGGAGGAGGGGTCAAAGTCTCTTTCTGAGTCTTCTGTTTCCTAATAAAGAGCTTCAAATCAATACCTCCCAAAACAGCTTCAAGGTGATAGAATTTTAGTCCCTTCAAGAATTTGAAAACATTTAGAAATCTAATGGGATTCTCAAGACTGATAATTACCATGAGTAGTTAACTAATTATTAATAAGAAAGGTGATCAAAGGGAATTAGACATCGAGCTTAATAAAATGGAGAGTTTACACCAGATTGTTTCGCCAGCAAGTTACAACCACACACTCCAAAGGACTGCTGCAGAGGAGCCTTTATCTTAAGAATGTAAGAAATCTCCCCCAAAGCACTGTCTGCTCTCCAGTACCACATAGTTAGGGGATGCACAGGGGGTGGTTCTTGACAAAAGAGGCCTGTCAGCCTAACTAGGAGGTGGACTCATCAAAAAGTCCATGAAAGCTTAGGAAATTGATAGATCATCTTAAAAAAGCTTCTGATTATAACACCAGGGGACCAAAAAAGTTCTCTCCCCTCTCTCTCCTTTGTTCACGACCTGCACTCCCTCCGTTTGTCTGCGCACTCTCTCTTGCCAAGGAGCACGTTGTTATGCTGGTCTAGGAGCTACTGGGGCCTTTAGCACACTGTGTGGGCACCAAAGAACTAGCTTAAATGTGAAGTAGAAACTCTGGACACTAGTTTTTGGTTTGGCCTTGCTGAGGACACAGTTGGACCTTTTCCACGGCAGGACAGAGGGATATGAGACACAGAGGCAGTCTACCTTGGAAACCCAGGGGCAGATTCTTCCCAAATGAACCATCTTGCCACACCACAGTCTCCCATGTGTGGGTCCTTGGAATGCTTTCCTTGCAATCCCATGAAAGAACCTGATTTCCACTGACAATATGATTCATAATATGGAATTATATAGACATAATTACATACATACATATATATAATTTCACACACACACATACACATATGTATATATATAAAATAAGTAATATGAACAGTACAAGGCTTTTTTTTCCAGATTACTACTGTAACTTACAATGAAATTTTTTTGCAATCTACAAAGCTGTTTTTAAATTACAACTTAAAATCTGATTCAGGGATAGTGGCTACAGAAATGGCAGGATTAGAAAAAAAATGTAGGCCATATTTTGGTTTGGGCACAAAAAGATGGTTGTAATCAACCCAACTTCCGCGCTTTGCCACAGGGTTTTTATTTCTAGGCATTCACTTGGAAGATAATTTACAATACCCTTTCTCTAGCAGCACTCAATCAATTATAGGTAGGACTGACTTCTAAATATCCCAGCTCCCTCACTCCTCAGGGAGTTTCTGAGTTGTGTATTTTACTGTGTTTCTTAGATTTTCCACAGCAGGATGAACTACTGTCACACAAAATTGCATGTCTGATAACATAACCTTTATAAACTAGCTTCTATTGATAGCTCTTTTCCTTACTCCAAGGACCAAGTTTTCTTTGCCAACAAAATATCTGAATTGCATGAAGAGCCTTACCTCAGGCTCTGCTTCTGAAGTAAATCCAAAGTAAAGATAAACTTCCTAGTGAATGTGGGATTGGAAAATTCTAGCATATGCTTATCATGTTTCTGCCATTCTAGTTTTCCTTTTTAAAAAAAAACCTGGGAATGGGTAAAAGTAGTAATTGTTTCATTCACAAACAGTTCTAAACACTGTTTTCCATTTAGGAGGGAATTTTTAAGAATGTGGTTGAGCTCTGGTTGGGTGGCTCAGTTGATTCAAGCATCATCTGGCACACGAAAAGGATTTGGGTTGATTCCTTGTCAGGGCACATACCTAGATTACGGGTTTGATTCCTTATCGGGACTTGTATGGGAGGCAACCAATCAATGTTTCTCCCTTGCATCAATGTTTTATTTTTTCTCTCTTTCCTTTCTCTCTCAAAAGCAATAAAAACATATCCTTAGATGAGGATTGAAAAATAAATATAGTCCATATATTTACATATTAAGTAATTTATAATTTATTAAATTATTTGTGAAGGAAATTGGTTTTTACATAGGGTTTTACATTCTTTCTGTACATCTCTCTATCTTTTGTTATTAGCTTCAGAGGATAAATTTTATGTTCTATGTAATGTCCTTCAGTGATTCTATAAAGGTGAGATACTATGTAGCCAAAAAATCTTGAGCATTAAAAAGAGCCTCACTTATCAGAATTATCTAACTCATGATGTTTGTCATCAGACCTTACTGAAATTTAGCTTTATACAATAATGTAGATACACATATATTTAAATGTTTAAAAAAATTATAGAATTATTAGATTGTTATCTGAGAGTCATAATGATAATCCAGTATATATTGTTTCTGGTCATTTACATTATGAGTAATTATGTAAGGGCTTCTTAAATATGCTTATTTAAATAAATTTAAATGCATTATGATTAATTGATTGAAAATGTTAAATAACAATATCTATTTTTTCAAGTCAAAAATGCTCATACTGATGTGGGAACTCAAGAGTTGGGAAATTTTAGTTTTATGTAATAGTTTATAAGCTTAGTAATGAATGCATGTAAAAAGCTTTTGTTTCAGAAACTGAAGGTATGATCCACCCTGAGTCCAGGAGACCACAAGCAATTGACCTTTGTGCCCCAGAGGGACTGCAAGCAGCCAACATGGTGTCTGAGCTATTGTGTTCCAGGGAGAGACATGCAGCCCAAGACACCGATACAAGTCAACAGATGAAAAGATGCTAGGGAAGTTGCTGGACTGCAGCTTTTATCTGATTAATATTTTTCCTGAGGTGCAACTCCTTTACTTAGTCTTTTTTTCCTGAATTTCAAACCCTTTATCTTACTTTTTCTTCTTTGTAAAAATGGCTGGCTTGAAATGAAATGTAAGATGGTCTGTTAGGGTACATAACCTGCTGTCTTTTCAGTTTGCCAGCCATCTGAAGAAAATGCCCATCAGGATTCAATTCCTCTCTCTGCTTATTAGCTCTGAAGGTAGCAGGCAGCATGAACACAAACTTTTTGGTTTCAATACTTTGTATATTTTCAAATGTATTTGGGCTTATAGATAGTAACAAATTAATAATACAACTCTGAAAACAAATGTTATACCTAGACTGTTTTATAATTTATACTTTAAATATTTTGTAGGTAAAGAAAACTGTGGAGATTTACCTACTCTAGCATATGTTTATTTTAATTTCCAAAAAAGAATGGACTGATTACAGTTATCTTTCTCATGACTGAATGACGCACAAGAGCTAGAGGAAAAAAATTATACTTTACATAGCAGAAATACTTCTCATGTTAAACAAGGTTATGGATATTCTATTTTCATTTTTTGTCAAATAGACAATCTTATATGTTTTTAACTAAATGGTCAAATATGTGTCACCCCTTTTTAAAAGCAATAGTTAATAATTAGGTTCTTGATTATGATATGGGTTCCATATAAGCAATAGCAAGATCTGGTACTTAGTATAAAATTAAAAAAAAAATTGTACCAGGAACTCATTAAGAATGACAAAGGACATCATTCAAGGCTTTCACAATAGGAGTCAACACTATTTTTAAACACTTGTGAGCAAAAGAAAAGAGTATTAAAGAATTTGAGTGGGAGAATCATTACTGCTATTGAGCCATCTTGCAAATTGTCCCTGTTTTATTGAATTTATTGGGGTGATACTGGTTAATAAAACTATATAAGTTTTAGGTATACAGTTCTACAGCACAACATCTTTATATTGCGTTGTGTGTTTACCACTCTAAGTCAAGTCTCTTTCCATCACCATTTATCCCCCCTCTACCCATTTCTACCTCTCAGCGACCCCCTTCCATCTGCAATCATCAACTCTTCCTACCCTGCCACAGAGACTGGGAGAAAGAGGCATTATCTTTCTTGATGATTGCATTTCAGAAGGATTGCTCCCAAGGCTAAGAGAGAGATATTCCTGGGTTATAGGATATTTACATCTTAAAAGAGTAGAGAAAAAATTTAAAATGGCAAATGTTCTAGGGTGAATGATTTAAGAAAAAAGAATTATGGAAGTAATAAATAGGAAAAACCCTGTTTAAAGTTCAGTTAAGAGGGTCTTAGTAATCATCTAAGAGAATTAAACATGCTATCAGGTTTTCAGTTTTTAATTATTCACACGCAAACACACACACGCGAGCGCACACATAGACACACACACCCCTTCTGCTTTTATTGTAGATATGACCTATTGAATGAAGTACTGGTAAAATATTATAGCATCTATGCTTGTGTTTGAGGCACCAATTAAGCACCAAACCTGACCACACTGGACGTCAGGTTTGTGTTATTGCGTGCAATAACACAAAGTTGGGTGCACAGATGTATTACTGGTAACAAGTGTTCTCAAATTAGCAAATTATTGGACTAGGTCATCAGTTTAAAAATAGGAGGTGATTACTTCTAAATTTCCTTAGAATCTCTCCTCAATCCCTAAGTTTTGAATCACTATTACTTGTCCTTTTACAAGTTACCCATGGCTAAGGAATTCTCCACTGACACATTTTTACACTGACTCATCTGACTAATGAATCCAGTTACCAAGGTTGTGTCCTTTTCATGGCCACCGTAAACAAAACTCGAACAGAAGACATTTACACACTGCAATATAGATTGCTGCTACAGCCAATTATATACTTAGACAAAAAGCTGACTACATAATTAGCATGAAGAAAAAACACTCCATCATTGTATACTTCCATTTTACCTAGTGTTATTAATGGTTTTATTAAAATAAAAAGATGGTTATGCTATTTGTTCTCATTGTAACTCTCTCTAAATATACAAAGAAAGACAGTGATTCATCATTTTTATTTGTTTCCTATTCAGTATGTTCACTTGCCAAAGCACAAAGGCCAGAAGAAGAATTAACCTTTGCTCTTGGTTTGATAGGAATGTAACTAAAATAAGAACCACCTAGCAATAGTATTGTTAAATTGAAGCTGCTGAGAAGACAGAAGAAGGCTTTAAAATAACCCCCAGATAGTTACTGGTATATCCCTCTCAAAACAAAAATGCCAGCCTGTTTAGTTCAAAGATCATTAGTTTCCTTATTTGACAATTTGGGATTTTACATCTCATAATGTGAGAAATGCACTGTGTTATCTAACAGAGTGTGTGACCCTGGGCTAATTAAAAGGCACACAGGAACAGTGCAGGGTGAAGCAAGGCTGCTTCATTACAAGTGGTGGTGGTTCCCTGGAGGCAGAAGCTTCAAAGGATTCCTGGAAGTGGTCCAAGGCATCTGTCAAAGGCAATGTGCCTCCCAGATAGCAAGTCCACTGAGTGGGATTGCAGTGCTGGGAACTGTTTAATCTGAGTGTGGCTTTTTATTTGTTTGCCAGGTTGAGGAAATATGAGACCTTAGAGGGAATTGAACATACAGACAGAAGCTGAATGTGACCTTTGCCGCTGACAGGCCGGTCTTGCTTTTGGCGGGGTCGGGGGCTCTAGCTAGTGTCTGCCTGTTCTTGCACCTTTATAATTGGAGAATGACAGATTAATGGAAAAAAGGAAGAGTATAAAGGTTCCAATAATGCTATGATTCCATTCCATGGCTCCCCACCATTCAGGGCTAGGGTAGTATTTTTGCCCCGCTGTTAAACTCTAACTGAAAGCCAGGCATTCAAGGGGAAGCAAAAACATCTATTTGACAATAGGACTATAAAAAGTCAGACAGGCAGCCTGCAAACTCTTCTGATAATTCCAATTCTAGGACTCTCTCCAACAGAAATAATCCACCTATAAGCAGCCATAACATATCAGGATTGTTTGCAAAGTGCATGATGCAACTTAATAAACTCAAGAGGAAGGATGTTAAATATACACCATTCTATAATATAGATAGCATAATTAATTATATATCATATATAATTAATATATTTATATCTTTATGTGTTTATAATTATATGTAATATTATGTGTTAACATATATTTAATAGTAATGTAACTTGTAAATTTTGCTCCTTTTTATAATTTATGTAATATGTTACATACATAATGTATTTAATAATATAATTTTTTTTGTATTTTAAATATAAATACATTCATACACACAGAGACATACACAAAGAAATATACCACAATATATACTGATCCATATATACACATTATTAAAAACAACAGAGGCAAATACATGATGGAAGAAGTTTGTATATTTATACATGTGCTATGCTATAATATTCTATAAGAATACACACGCATGGGAAGAAACTAAGAAAGTCTGAGAGGCAGATGATTTAATTTAGATTTTTAAGTGAAAGTGCAAAATTAAAAAACGGGGGTCTGTCTCCTCCAGAGAGTAAATATTTAAAGTCCTGATTTTTTCCTAAGATTTTGCACTAATATCTAATTTTCCCCTCTTGTTCACCCATTTCATTTCATTTTATTTTACTTTAATAGAGCAATCTCCAGAGTTTTCTTTGACATATAGTTCCTATCAAGAAGTACAATTAGCTGGTTAAAATACAAAGATAGTTTAAGTATACAGTTCTTAATAAAATGATGCACATTTAGTATGTCCTATAAATGCACACAAACACTCCAATCTCTTAATGTTGGCCAAGAACTTTGTTTTGAGTCTTTGTGGAAGTGAGTGAGGTCTAAGTTGTCTTTATTGTATGTACATTCAGAAGGCTCTTAGTAACTGATTTTGTTTTCCCAAAGTGGTGAGAGAATTTGGATATAGTTTTGAAACACTTTATTCTCATATTCCCTCAAAAGTTTTATGTCCCTTTTCTTCAATTGTATTTTATATTTGTCTCACACTATCTTGACATTACTTATGCTGATTCACCATTATGGTTTCCTGAGCACTCAGTTTTTAAATAGAAACCCTTTTTCTTAATATTTTATGTGTTAATTTAATAAGTACTTAATTAATATAGTTGAATACAGCAGTGAAAGTGGCTTACATGGGTTTGGTTGGTAGTGTGGTTGGAAGGTGGGTAGTGTGGTTGACACTACCCACCTTCAATCCTATGGGTTTGGGAAAGGAAACTCACTCACTCTTGTTAAGCACGCAACTGAACCTGATGGAAACTGTGTGGTTCACCCTAGAACAGACATAAGCTTGGTCAGTTAAAAGGGTTTGGACACTGAACAAGAGATGTTGCAGAGCTGTGATTCTCAAACAACATTGATTTTTCCTCTCAGAAGATATTTAGCAATATTGAGAGACATTTTTTGATGCAACATACGCAGGAGAAAGGGTGCTGTTCGCATCTGTTGGGTAGAAGCCACAGATGCTGCTAAACATCTGAAGGTGCACAGGACAGATCCACAATAAAGATTATCTGTCAATAGTGCCACCACTGAGGTATCCTGTTATAGCAAAAAGAGAGAAGTGTTAAGACTTCATAGCATTTAACAGGAAAAGATATGGGAAAATATTATTGTTTTACCTGCAAGGATTTTTTGTTTGCTTCCAGAAAGTCCGATTTTCTTCATCCTTTCATATTCCACAGAAAAATAAATATTAGGTTGTATATACAAACTTCTAAATAAATTCTTGTTCAGAGATACAGATTGCAATAATAATTTGTAACCAGACAAAGAGGAGACAGAGATAAATGTTATAATAAAGGTAATGATGGGGTATATTAAATTCTTAAAAAGAGAGACAAATGTCATTAGTTTAGAATATAATTTAAAAAAATGTGTTGTAATCATTTATGAACAAAAGACCTTACCATTAAAAACTTCTTAAAACGATCTGAAAATAGATTTTTTTTTCAATATTGAGACAGCCAATTTTGAATATGGCATTTTAGAAGTTTACAACTGTGTGGGGAGATGCTCAATATAATTACCTTGTGATTAATCTAAATTGCTGCTAAATTTAACCTTGCATATACATGAAAGCAAGCTATGTAAGCATGTTAGATTTTTTTAAAAGTAGACATCAGTTATATTGAAAATAATTTTATAGCTAACAAAGTGAATAAAATATGGCATTTCTTGAAAAATATTTTATATCATATTACAACCCTCTGATAGATCTTTTTTTCCTTCTAGGTAAATTATACTCATTTATGTTTTCAGAAATCATATTTTGTTATGTCTACAATATTCATAAAGTGAGGAAAATGTTATTCCTTCAATGTCTCCACTTAATTTGTTAAAATTTGTACTTAATTTGAAAAATTGACATACCAGGAGAATTTATATAATCAGTAATCTCTTCACTGTTTGCAAAGAAATTGATACAGCAACTAAGAGGCTCACCGTGTTGGTAGAGGGATTAAATACTCATACCAGAAGTGCAGTTCATATTTGCTTTAGTAATACTGGTAGAGAGATAGTGTCTATGTGATACTTTGTGATGAAGTTTTATTTCCTTCAGCTACATTATCCTGTGCTTTAGAAGGGAGTGATTTGAAGAAGTACTTGTATAATACAAGCATGTTAGTTAAGTCAGCAAGATGAGGAGTGCTAGATAATGGTAAAATTAATATTAGAAAGAAATTGAGTAATTAGATGCTGACACCTGATACTGGCTTTGTGTCTGTCCTTTTACATGTAACGTATTTATTTTGCACTAGCAAAGATTTGCATTCATGCTAGAAAGGTGAAAAACCCAAGAAAATTTAGAAATTTAGAAGCTCTTTGTTAACCTCAATGTTTAATATTAACATGAGTTTTTTTGTTGTTGGTGGTCATTATAAATGATTTCAGAATGTCATTTTTTCTCAGTTTCTTTAAAAAAATCCTATTTTTATCTCTCTGCTGGTTTTGACACTACCCACCTTCAATCCTATTTTCAATCTGGCTTCCCATTCCTTCCCTAAGAATGAGGAGTTGGTCATCTGCACATCTTTTAGGATATTATTAGAAGCAGCACTGGTTTACAAAAGCAACAGTCTGATGTCATGAGCCTGAAATACATATTCCTTGAAAAAATAACCAAGTTCTGAAAAGTATTTATACCCTTCAGTGTCATTTTAGATGTAGCACTTATATAGTAGCAAATAGTAGCAAACTATCACCTTTACTTTTAAATTTCCATTATCTAATATCTACTGGAACAGGGTAACATTTCCCATCATTTTTCTATTCAAAGGATGGAATTGAGATTGATAAATTTAAGGAAGTAAGCCAGACGCTGAAATGGAAACTAAAGATTTGAGAACACAAGAAAAGGGAATCTCAGCGAAGGTAACAAAATGATTTGAAAAAATACAAAAACAAATGAAAAATCATTGTTCAGAGGCAATTGAAATGAAAGTGACCACTAGAATGACAGATATCAGAAGAATCTCAAACCATAATTAACATATTAACAAGTAAGTCTTGTAAAGTGACATCGCACAAAAAATGTTATGAATTGGGAATGTGCAGAAAGAAAGAGAAATGGAGAGAAGTCAGAATGAGCTGTGACCTTAATAAGCTTTTTTTTTTTTTTTTTTTTTTTCCTGGAGGTTCCTAGGTGGTATATGCTAAAAGCATTGCATTAAAACTTCTCAGAGTTATTTTGAATCATTGTTCTAAAAATAATGCGAGCCCACTGGTAAACTATGCTAGGCTATAGGATATTTTCATTCTTGGGAAAGGCCTAAGGTGAGCTCCAAGGCTGGCTGAAAGGCCTTTTTATTTCCTTTCTCTTTAAGTTCAAACTAAATTCTTATATCTCATCACACCTAAAAAAAAAAAAAAAAAAAAAAAAAGGAAAGGCCTCACATAAGATGATCCATATATTACAGTAGAAAAGACCAAAAGTTAAAAGTCCAAGAAAAGTTGAAACTGACAAAAATCTCATACATGTAATTAAGGGAAAATCTTAACCATGTATTACCTTTTCTGTTTAGGGTAATGAAGAGAATAAATATGGCCCTAAGAAGATACATCACAGTATATCCAAATAACTAAAACGTACTCTAGCTAGAATATAAAGAATAAGGAAATGAGGAACAATACAAAGTTGAAAACAAATAGGGCTCATCTGAAAGGTTCTTGTAAGCTGTATTAAAGACTCCAAAGTTGAAAATGCTAAGAATATCGGGAAATAATTAAATAACTAATTGAGGTAGTGACATAATTATAAATAGAATTTAAATATATCCCTGCGGTAAACAGTTAGACAGGCGTGAGCAGAGCAAATACAATAGCCCAGATACAGAAGGTCACCAGGGCAGAAAGATCCAGGTGCCTTGCAACTGGCAAAACAAGGACCTCAACCCCAGGACGAACTTTCTTCCCTTTGCATATTGCTCGTTATTCACTTCAGACCCACTGATCTTTCAAATAGCTGGCTTTTCCTCCCCTGATATGTTGCTAGTCATGCGAGTTAGACCCCTTTAGAGGAAGGAACGCATGTCCAGGCTGGAGAATAGACTTAAGCGTTAAGCTATCCGGACAATTAAGTTCTGGCCACATCAAATACATTTGGCCTCTGTTTTGTTTCAGCTCCAGGCCCAGATAGCAGCAAAACCAGACAAGGAATGCCATGGCTGACATCAGGACCAGCTGCATTGAATAATGACATCCTGCACTGGTGCCGACCAGTCAGAGGAGACCATGATCCTGAAAGGACACCCTCGAAAAGCCGATACATATCATATGGAGATCCTTTCCTGGTACCTCCCCTAAAATGTCCATTTTTCAAACACCTTAAGATTGTGGACCCAGCGTGACCTCCCCTCCTGGGAGCACACCCTCGCCTCTCCCCTCCCCTCCCCCTTTTTCCTTCCAGGTGCCTTACCTTTCTTAACCTTTCTCTCTCCAATGGTCCCTGTTTGTTGCCTTCTTCACTTGTTTCCTCAGGCCATTTCTTCTGCAGCTCACTTCTTCTACTTCTGTGATTTTCTAAATAAGTTTCTGTTATGGTTAGAACCTTGGCTCTGAATTCTTTCTTAGCCAAAACACACGTACCAAGGTTGCTGAACCAAGGTCCGATCTGACTTTACCAGTCCAACACCTGGTGCCCTTTTCTTGTTGCCAATATTTTCACCCCAAAGTTCATTATTGCTTAGAGTAAGGTACCAGTGATACCAGTAGGAAAGAGTAAAGAAATTTCCGTGATATTTAAGTCATAATCAGATACTGTGATTGATTTGATATTGGTCAGATAATGACAGGGGAGTTTGGCTGGTTTTGTGACTTTGATGACTGGATGAGTAATGCTGCTGACACAGGAAGAAATATAACTTCTATGCTTGGATTGGTAATATAATAAAATATGCCTTTTGAAGTTCTGAGTGCCTCTAAAGCTAGAATGTGAAGAAATTACTTGGTCCTTATACTCAAAAAAACATCTAGAATGAAATGTAAATTTGAGTTGCCAAAAATAGATGAATTACTTTACTGTCATCAGTTAATTTGTTGTTTATATTGTGCTGAAGAGCCAACTAAAAGTACAAACACCTGAAAAGACGGAAGAATTTGGGGCTAAATACAGGGTCGGCACAAATAACGCCCCGTTTCTATTACAAAATCATAAGCATGTAATTCTGTAACATAACAATATAACACTCAAGCACACCTTATGACATTTTAGGAGAAATGTTCAAATTAAAACCATAAATTATTGCACCCATATTATTAGCCTATCAACCACATTCAAGCAGGCATTACTCCTGCCAGACACTGCACATAAAAGATCAGAGAAACTACTCTAAAAGGAAAAAAATATATACCAATAAAAAAGATTGTTATTATGGATTCTCTAGACTTACTATGTCTTATTTATTTATTTATTTAATTTATTTTATTTATAGTTGTAAGAAAACTACCTAATAAATCTGGAGTTTGAAGTTTATTACCAAAAATAAGCATTTTCTTTATTACCCCTAAGTCTTTCCTTCATTGTTCATTTGAAATATCCCATTACTTATATATTGTTATTCATATATTTTACATTTTATGTTATTCATGTAAATATAAGAACAGTCTCAAAACTGATATATTAGTAGTTTCAGCTTTTATTTCTGTCATCCCAATAAAGAAGTTATCTCTGTTTTCACTTTTGCGTAATTGTGTAAAAAAGTAGCAGTTACCAGAGCAGCTCCTGTACGATTGTAATGCCACATCAGAGAATAGTTAGGTACACAAAATGGGGAATTGCTTAGGAGAGAAACTGATGGGGAGAGAGGAATGGGCTAGGAAGACATGAGAAGCGGTTTTATGTGTTTTTGAACATAGTTCATTGTATAGAAATGGGAGGCCTGTAAATAAAAAAGAAAATATTGTGGGAAGTCATAAACTGGATTATATATTTTTCATTAATTCATTTTTAAATTAAATTCATTGTGGTGACATTGATTAACAAAATTATATAGGTTTCAATTGTGCGATTTTATGATACATCATCTGTATATTGCACTGCATGCAACCCACCCAAAGTCAAATCTTCTTCCTTCACCCCGTATTTGACCCCCTTTATCCTTTACTACTCCAAATCCCTTTCCAACCGGTAACCACCATACTGTTGTCTGTGTCTATGAGTTTTTGTTCATTTGATTTTCTTATTTGTTCATTTATTGCTTTTAGTTGTGCATCCCACATATGTGTGAAATCATAGGGTTCTTGGCAATTTCTCTCTGACTTAGTTTACTTAGCAGGCAGTGTTCATTGCAGCATTATTCACAGTGGCCAATACATGGAAATAATCAAAGTGGTCTTTGATATATGATTAGATAAAGAAAATATGGTACATATATACAATGGAATATTATTCACCCATAAAAAGATGACAGCCATTTGCAACATGGATGGACCTTGAGAATATCAGTAATTCATTTTTATTAATTTATTAATTATATGATTTATTTAATCTATATTTTAGCATTTGGTTTAGATATAACTCAGTGAAGAGACTGATATGTTTCCTACATCTTCATAAAGAGTATATTTAAAAAGCAGCTCTCTATCCTTGGTGAAAGGAGACCCTACCCATCAATCTATTGTCATCATATGATGACATTAAGGTCCTAACCTACAAATGTTGTACCAATTGTTGCATAAATTTATCTGGAAAAATAAATATATTTTACTTATAATTTTAAATTACACCAAAATCTTCAAAGTCGCTGATGCATGCCAATAAAAAGACTGTTAAAAATGTAACAGTGTACACTATGAAATAAAATGTGAGTATAATATCACAAATATAATTACAGCATGTTGATCTCTTTGGATTCTTTCATGAGACTGTAAGATATCTGATACTTGGTTTCATCTGAAAAATCACAAGAGACTAGTATTGATATTTGTCAGATCCAGGAAATTTTGTCAGTTTTAGGAAATTCCTCAATGTTAGGTTATCATAATATTAATTATTTGCGAGCTATTCCATTATATATACATCATTTCAGTGCACAGATTGATATTGCATTTATTTTTATTCATAAACCTGACACTACTATTATGATAATTTTTAAAATGTACTACAAATATAATCCATCTAATTTTATTTTTTAGAGGTTTATTTTATGCTTATTTGAGAGAGAGTGGAAGAAAGAGGGAGAGAGAAACAATGACCCAAGAGAGAAACATCAATCAGCTGCCTCCTGCACATGCCCCAACCAAGGACTGAGCCCACAACATGGGCATGTGCCATGACCAGGAACTGAACCAAAGACCTGTTGGTTATGGGATGGCAGTCTAACCAACTGAGTCAGGACAGCCAGGGTGCAATTTTCCAATTTTATTAAAAAATACCTGACACTAATATTTTTTAAATACATAAGACCTCAGTCCCCTTCTGACTTAATACAATTGAATATAGTATTGTATAAATTAAGACATGAACATAAATATATGTAAATATACATGATATACCTTTGAAAGCATGCATGCAACTTTATTATATACACACATACTAAATCATCTCAATATTTTTTAAAGAGTTAAAATTTTGCATTAAATTGATCCACTTTAAACTGTAACTATTATTATGGGTCAAAATGTTGCTATATAAAATATTTTATTTCAGTAAGAACTATTATGCACATTATTGATGGCCCACTTGAAGTTATTACTCATCACGTTAGCAATTACATATACGATTGTATATATATATATATATATTTATTTTTGAATAAGCCACGTTGTATTTTGTTTGTTTTTCTGATTTTTCTATGACATAATTGTAATGAAATTGACATTTTAAAAGATACATGTTTAAAATAGATATGAGGTTATATGTCAGTTTCCTGGGCTACATTTCTGTGACATTAATGTCATCTTCTGATTGATTGACTGGTCCTGGTAGATTATTTAATACAAGGATGGCTAAAAATATTTTTATCAAGCAACATCCTTCATTTTACTGAAATGCAGCAATATATATTCCCAGTCATGTCATTGGTGTCTTTTAGCTCTCACCCCCACTGTCAAATTTGCTACAACTTTCTATGCCAGATCATGAGGTATGAGTAAAATATAAAAGAAAATTCAAAATGTGTCCAAACCATGTTAAAAAACATGGACTGTATAGTTTTGAATTATATATTTTACCACAAAAATATTTACAATAAAATAGTATAAATATTATAATAGTTGTAATAATTGAAGCACATATCAAAGCTCAGAATGTTAAATGAACGTGACCAGAATGACATTGTCCTTCTTATGCCATATATGAGGAAGGACTCCTGAAAAACTGGAATTTATTTATAAAAAAATGTGTATTTATTCTCTCACATGTTTAAACTTCAGTCATCTTCAAAGTACTCTCCATTTGATGCAATACACCTGTGAGACATTTTTCCCCACTGCTCAAAACAGTTTTTGGATTAGTTGATTTTGATACCTTTTAATGCTTATGCCGTTTTTTGTCTCATGTTTTTTGTCTTCCACATTGGCAAAACATTTCCCTTTGAAGAATTTTTTTCCTCTAGGGAAACAAACAAACAAAAAAATCGCTTGGGATGAGATTCAGTGAAAAGGGAGGATAGGGTAAGAGGTCATGCTGTTTTTGGTCAAAAACAGCTGAACACTCAGTGTGGTGTGGACAGGGGTTCTCATAAATCACTCATCATGAAATGGGCAAACATGTTGAAAGAATCTTAAAAAAATTTCACTGAAACCGAACATAGCCTCTTACAACAACGCTAGCTGTTACACTGGCACAGGTGGGTTCCTAGAACACTCACCTAGTGAGGAAAGCCTATACTACTAGGGGCCTGCCCTCCACAACATAATTCTGGGTTTTTTTGGGGGGAGTCACTGCATATTTACACACACATATATGCATATATACACATATATACATATATACAGATATACAATAAAGAGGAGCTTAGGAACCCTGGCTGGTGTTGCTCAGTGGATTGAGTGTCAGCCTGCAAACCAAAGGGTCACTGGTTTGATTCTGAGTCAAGGTACATGCCTGGGTTGTGGGCCATATCCCCAGTCGGGGGTGCAAGGGAAGAAACCATTCATTGATGTTTCCTCTTTCTCCTTCCTTTCCCCCACTCTCTAAAAATAAACAAATAAAACCTTAAAAAAAAAGGAGCTTGGGAAAGTTTTATGACCACTACACAGTTTTATGATTAATACATAGTAAATAATTACACTTTTTAAAATATATATTGTCACTCAACACAATTTTGTTTGTATATACACTCAAATCTCCCAATAAGGCCAGAAAATAAAGGAAGTGCAAGCAACACGAGTATGAGTTCTGTATTACAGAAGATTTATTCAGCATAATATTTTTCTATTATTGAGGGAAAGTAAAAGATAAACTATTTCATTTAGGGACAGTGAGAATAAAATTACTATGATTACAATCAACATAGTATATAAAATAATCTCTTCCAGCCTCAAAAGACCGTGTTAACTTGGGGTCCAATTTGAGTAAGATGAGGTATGAGACAAAACTAACAGGAAGCAATTTATCTATTTTTAAGGTATAAAATATGAAAAAAATCATGAAGCCATTCTATAGCTAAAAAATAATGTTTTTGACATTACTAAAATCACTAAAATTCTCATTCTTCTAAAAAACTTTAAGTCTGTTGACTGCAACCAGCAAGCCCTGTTCCTAAAAAAACTCTGAACATGTTAATAATTATTCTAAATAATAGTATTACTTCTATAATTATTAAAATTATTAAACTGTTTAATTTTTCATACTACCTTGCAAATTGGTTATATTTTAGAACATCTTCAAATAAATTAGTAAATCAGTTAGTATGTTGGATGATGTTTATACCTGTTGAGCATCATAAAGAACATTTGGGTTGCAAGCAGGGACAAGCCACTGCCTTGAACTTCCAAGAGCTTATCATCTAATGGATCATTAATATGCTTTGACATTGTGCCACTATGTGATAAATGTGACTCCTGAGTCAGGAACTACTTTTTTATTTTTCATCTTGTTTTTGAAGTCTAGGATGTCTTTATTTAGATGATAATCTCATTGATATTAGAATGATACCATATATTCAACAGTTTCTTATCTGTCCAATTCTTTGCAGTAAAATAAACATTCTGTATAATGTTTAATACAATAAATAATCCTCATAATTCAATTAATAGAATATTGATGTAATTCCTGTGTCTACATTGTTTTCTTTCTTCTGTTTTGCACACTTTCTCACAACCAGTTCTGTGGGCACCATTACCTGCTTATTGGTTTCTTAGTCCATTTTGGAATGAAATTTGGCAAGAGAATCTTAACATTAGTCAAACAAAGGAGTCTATGTACTGGAACTGATTAAATGTCACATTCCAAGTATTCCAAAACTGTTTTTAAGAATCAAGTATTATATATAACTCATAAAATCAAAGTTTTTGTACTGTTTTAAATAGAGGTTATTTTTTTTGTTTCTTACCCTCCACAAAGAATACTCAGTAACTAGGTTTTTAGTTCAATTTTGTATTGGGAATTTTGTCTTAAGCTATTATATACTACTCTTTTAAAACACATTACACTCCATGAACCTCAGTCTAGGCAAATAAAATCCTGCCCAGTTCTTGTTATATGGTCATCTTACAGAAACCTTTCTATAACCAAGACCCTCTAGAACTGGGACTCTATGTAAACCTTTTCAGTGGATTTCAAATGCTGAGGTTCTATTGCAGACCTCTGATGTTCAGAGCTTGCCCACATACAATCCTTGAAGTATTCCTGACCATTTCAATTTTATTATGATGGTGGTAGAATGACATAAAATGTCCTTAATCAATAATTGTAGAATATTTTATTTTTATAAAATAATCCTGGAATAATTTATCCTTAATATCATTACTTAAGGGGAAAGAAACACTATAAGATTTCAGTTCTTAACGTTTACATTTTGTTCTGTGTAACATACTGTGTTCACTATACACACACACACATATGTGTGTATATATTTCTATATTTACATATATATTTTTTTTTCTCCATCAGTTAACCAATCCAAGATGGTTGGAAAAAGAAAATGTCAGGTGTTAGATTCTAAAATTGGATATACCCTTTAATTTCCTCATTTTTCTAATTGCTATATTATTCTGAAGGCAAAAGTTCACACAACAGTTCCTGGTAACTACATTACATTTTATCTGTCCTGAGCATTTTCCTCTCAACATTGTGGAAACATCTGTCTGTCACTTACAAATTGATTCAATAATATGGACGTGTACATTCAGTGATGACTACCAAATATGAAGACTTCCAAATCTAAATTTCTGTCTCCTCTCTAGTCTTTAAATATTGTGTTCCTTATAGAACTTATAAATTATGCAAAAAATAAAAATTTCTCAAGTAATAGTGACAGGGCTTATGAAAGACCATGCATTTGGCATTTAAATTTAGAAAAAATAATAAAAATTTAAACAGATTTTTTTATCACACTGTTCATAAGGATTGAGTTCTTTGTTCAAAAGTAATATATTCCTCTTTCATAGTCTTTGGGGCACTGGTTACAGGAGTGTTTTATTAAAATATATAATTAAAATATATATTATTTTCTGCAAAGAATGAATAAAAATTAAGAAAACACCTTGTGGAGGAGTAAATGTTAACTATCGCAGCATATTTTCTGTTACTATATCAAATACTTGATTTAGTTTGGAGTTCAAAGATGTAGCAATTTTCTGAATAAAGTGTTCTCAAAATGAATTAATTGTTTCTCTGTGTATTGTATTATTATTATGGATGTAAAGATATAAAATGAAGTTAACACTGAAGAAAGAAGACAAGAAGAATGACAATATTACCGAATTATGATATAGAGTGTAGTTCAAATATAGGTAACTTAAAAGGTTGAGATATTGTAATAACTATAGAAAGTTCATTTAGATAAATTTTAATAACAAATGGAATTGCACAAATAATTGAATGGAGCACAAACAAGGGGACTAAAATACAGGTATATTTTAAGTTATTAAAAAAGGGCTGGGTATGTGCACTTTTTATATCAGCATTAAAGATTAGGTGCTTTTGAAAATAACTGAAAAATAATTGTGACCTATTTCCAATTATTTAAGATAAGATGAGAATTACAGGAAAATTTACTCCTTAAAAACATAAAGTTTCAAAAAGATAAGTTAGAGGATATAGAAAATAACATAAGCATATTTTCTATACATAAGAATATACTGGAAGGATATACAAGAAACTGTCAACAAAAGTTAGCTTTGGGGAAGAAGACCTAAGAAGTGAAGGGAATATTTATTGTATATACTCTTGTTCTATTTGAATGTATTTAACCATTCATTTCATAAATATTTGAGCATTTAAATTTTTCAATTAAAAATAGAAATAAAAGTTTAAATAATTGAAATTATTTGATTTAATATCTTATTATATTCTAATATATTCTGAATAATTAAAAATGTAATGTTCATATTTGAGATAAATGAATATAAGTAGAGTATATGATCTACTTTTTTAGTTTGTTAATTAAATGTAAAAGAAAATGTGCAAAATAATCAGGTTCCTACTGACTAATAGAATGCAATAAAGCTAACATGATTAGAACTCATGCACCCATTGACAGATCAGACAGTTATTTTTAACTACACTTGAACCAAATTTAAGCTTATAACTTGAAGTCAGTTAAGTAAATTTATGTGTGACTAAGACATTTTGTAATCATCTCTTATTTACTACAAAAAGTATAGTAGTTGGGTAAATGTTCCTGAAGTTATCTAGTATTAAAATTCTACTATTTGTCAATTTTCTATTTATATTCTATAATAAATATTAATTTTATACTTGTATACTTTAAATGTTATTTAATTACCAAGAAGTTTTAAACAATCGATTGGTGTATTTTTATTTTCTACTCTTTGATAAATCTAATCTGACTTTTTAAAAAATGTTAAGACATTATATTTGAGATCCAACCATGTTGATGCTTGCTGCTCTGTTTTTTATTTATCCATTTTTCTAATTCTTTAATTTTCTATTGTATGGATAGATGACAATATATTTATATGTTAAATTAGTGTTTCTTTGTTGAATATTTCCTTTCTATTCAGGCTTTTTAAAAATTAACAATAGGCTGTTTTTGGCATACTGAAATTATATACTTCTATCACACAGCATTTGCCAAAAGGAAATAAAAATAAATAATAAACAAGCAAACAAAAATATATATAATAGCATGCAAAGTGGTACTGGCAACTGGTCATATACTTGAGTGGAGGTATGTTGGCCCTGCCTTGAGAGCTGGACAGAATACTCACTACCTATATTTTGCCTCTAATTATTAACCTTTGTGCCCTCGTGCAGAGGATACAACATATGGAAAATTAAAAGAAAGAAAGATGACAGGTTTTACACAGTAGGTAGCACACTCCTGGGCCCCAAACAGAAACTGTGTGCACTAAAATTTCAACAACTGGCAATAAATAGACTTAGTTGCTCATATGGAAGATAATATAGATATAGTAAACACAAAACAAAACAATAAAAAAACACCTTTGGTAAGAATAATTCATTTAAGTTAATCATCTTTTCTCTATCACATTGAAAAAAATATCTATTTATCAATGACAATTCCCCTTACGAAAGGATAAATGTACAGAGATTTTGTATGGATTGAGATATTCTGAGATGAGTAAAGAGAAAATGGTGCATAGTTATTAAAAATTTTCTTAACTACATAGGGAAGTGTTAGTGAAGTTATTTTAAATAAAAAGCTGTAAGCATGACACAACATTCTAAGGCATATGTCACCTTATAGCATATTAATGAGTACATTGAATACACATGATCATACATATAACTATATTCATATGCACGCAAATATGTATACATGCATGTATACACATATGTTTCAAGCACAAAAATCTATCTCACAACACAAACTACATCCACATCGATATCCGCATTGTTTCACAACAAAAATAAATATTCCTGAAATAACAAGTTAAAATATTAGTGGTGGCTTTTCCTTGTTTTCTGACATTATGGAGGATTATTTTAAAAGGTTTAAATTTTATTGTACTGTCTATATTCTTTATAATTTGAAATTGTTTTTAAATAATTAGAAATTCCCTACATTCTAGTATAACATAGTATAATAGATTCCATAAACTTTAGCCCTGTTTTTGTTTCAGCACACATACTACGGTGACATATTTTGCTAGGGTAATATTGTGTATAGTAAGCATTTAAAGCACAGAGAAATGTTTTTAAGACGTCATCTGTTTGATGTTTGCATGACAATAAAAATTGAACACTGTTAACTATGTACACTGCCCTTGAGTGGAATGGATTGGAATTTTTGCCTAATATATTTCACACTGTATATTGTCACATGTAATAGATAGGAAATTTATTTATGTGCTCAACAGTTTTTTGAATCCATTACTAACCTGATAGCACCCACCATATTGACAATGGAGCCAAGAAGAAAATATAACTTGTCTGTTCCTAGATGGTTTATGGTAGACTCAGCAAGGGAGATGTAGCGAAAATGTAATCACATAAATCATCACATTATAATATATGTAATAAAAAGACATCATAGTTGCTATGTATGTGTTGGTGGGGGATTGCAGGGGCCAAACTGACATTTGATGTGGAACATGTAGACTGTTAAGGAATTAAATATTTATATATACTTAGAATAATTTCCGCTTCAAAAGTAAATGGATATGGTTAGCTAGGTAGACAGAAAGGAAGACAGTCATAAGTTCACAGTTATACTGATAATTTACCAACATGCTCTTTCAGAGTTTAGATAAGACAGAAAAATTTGACTTTCTCTATCCTCTTCTCACCTAATTGATATGCAACAAATGTAAGTAGGAAAGGAGAAGTTATATATTTTGTAGTATATTTGGCCTCCTAATTATCAAAAATGTTATATCATGTGCATGCATTAAACTTTTGAAATCACTTAAAACAATATGCTTTCAAATAAGACTTTGTAATAGAAAACTTGACCTTACATATGACTTAATGCTGAAAAGTCAAAGACAACAGCATGTCCAGACAATTTACAATTACCCATGTACAATTGAGAAATCAGCTAAACTATGCAAAATGTAGTCCACATTATAAGTTCTTGCCAAAAATAATAAATTGCCATCCTTTCTAATGTTACTTTAAAAAGTTATTAATCATAAATTGAATAAATTTTAAATGATAAATAACATATTCGAGGTTAGAAAATACATTGAATCACTTAAGGAAACATTGGAAAGTCAATAATTTTGCCTTGTCTTTGACTATTTTAAGAAAACAAGTGTTTGTAGATCAACACTAATGAATAAAATTCTTTTTTTTAAACATCAAAGCTTATTTTGAATATCAAACAGTCAAATTGACTATAACAGTGTAAGGGGCTTTGTATTACTGCAAAAAGTACTTTGCCTTGTCACCTTGAAAATACTCCATTGTACATGTTATAAGACAGAAAGCAAAAACTCTAGTTCATAGCATTTATAATCACAAAACATACACAGAGCACTTGGTTTGGCTTTTCTCTTTAGCTGGCATTACTCTCAGGTCCTAGTGCCTTGAAAACATACCCAATTTAAAAATTACTGTGTGTTTATAAAGTACACGTATTTATTATCCTAAAATCAACCAACTTGTTTCAAATAAATCAAATCATCATAACAACTAGCATTTCCTCTCCTAATTTTACAATATGTAAGCGAAAACCTTAAAAAGAAACAAACACAAACAAATGTCTTCCAATTTCCAGTTCAGCATGTAAGGAGCTTGGAAGTAACATTCCATCTGAATAACATAAAAATCTGAACAAACAGACACCAACATCATTTCTCGGAGCAGGACAGAGGACAACGGCTGCCTCCAAGCCTGAAGAAAGATACAGGTAAGGACAGGGAGTTACGACTTCCCAGAGCAGAGACTCACCAGCAGGAGCTGGCTCTGGAGGCAGTGCCTGGAGAGGAAAATCAGAGCTGTCATCGACTGATTTCTGGAGACTCAGGGCTGCAAACGTTGAGTTAAACTGCAGAGAGACCCAGTCATAGGGAGCCCCACAATATTGTGAGATTTATCTCCAAAGATCTACAAAATTACCACAGTAAATATTAAAGAAAAATCACCTCATGCTCCCAGATGGAGTTTGGGAAAAGGAAACATTTTAAAATACTAAGAGAACTATGTTATAAAAAGCCTTCCCTCAGAGGCAACTGGTGAACTAGATCCTAAAGAGCTGAAATAGAGCAGTTTTCCATTTACCCAGAGGGGATATGTTCCAAGACTCCCAGCTCATGTCTGAAACAGCATAGTACCAAACTATATCAATATATCTATATATACACACACACACATACAATGTTATTCCTATTACATACATACCTGTGATAAAGTTTAATTTATAAATTAGGCATAAGTATATTAAATCCATTACTTTGTCTTATATATCATATATATCATATGTTATATTAGTGTTTATTTGTTGAATATTTCTATTCAGGCTTTCTAAAAATTAACAATAGGCTGTTTTTGGCATACTGAAATTATATACATCTTTCACACAGTATTTTCCAAAAGGAAATAAAAATAAATAATAAACAAGCAAACAAAAATATATGTAATAGTCCAGTATTATATTCAGTAATAGTTCTGAGTTCAGAAGGAGAAAAAATATATATATTTTTTCCTCCTTCTATATTTTTCATCCTTTTTGATCTCTTTGTCTCAGTCTGCAAATTTCTGTTTTTCTGGAATTTGGTTCACTAATCCTCTTTTATGCTATGATTAATCTTATGCCAAAACAACATAGTATTTCTTAATAGCCAGTACTGATTTAGTTCTGGAATTTACATGTAGCATTTTTTCCTCATTCTATTTTATGGTAAAATTCCCCATTTATCATATACATTTAGGAGCATATCATTTTTCTATCCGTTTTTAAGTCCATTTGTGATATATAGTGTCACTCATCTTGGACTTTGTCTTTAGTGTCTGAGTGATTTTGGTTTGTTTGTTTTTGTTTTTCTCTTTCTTCTCTTTATTGTATGCCTTGGAATTTATCTTTTAGTGCTGAGTTGTACTCTGTTAGTCAGGGTTCTCCAGGAAAACAGAACTAATTGGGCTTATGTATCTATGTAGTTATCTGTGTATCTATCTGTCATCTACCTCTCTAGGTTTATTTGAAGGAATTGGCTCACGTGATTTGCACTTGTGCGAACTGTCAAATTCAAAACCTGCAGAGTAGGCCTGGAGGTTGGGATTCAGGTGAGAACTGATGACTCAACCTTGAGGAAAACTTTCTTCTTCTTCAGAAAACCTCCGTGTTTGCTCTGAAAGCTTCAATTAATTTTATGAAGCCCACCCACATTATTGAGGGAAATTTCATTTTCTTGAAATCAACTGATAGTAAATGTTAATTACATCTAAATATCATCTACCTTCACAGCAATATGCACACTAGCATTTGATCAAAAAACAAGGCATCATATCCTAGCTAAGTTGACACATAAAATTAACTATCAGAATTATATATGAAAAACAGTAAAGGTTTCCAATGATGCTTTTATCCACTAGAGAGAGTTAACCCTATAATCTGATAAGCAGCAAGATTGAGAGATTAAATTATATTGATTTGAGGTAAGGTAATCATCTTTGAGTGATTTATTCTAACAGATATTAATATTATTTTTTATTCTTTAGCACTGTAAATATGTCAAAAAAACCCCAACAATCTTCCCTTCAGATTCTTTCATCATGATTTTTAACATCTTGTCTTGCATAACATAATCATTCTGCGAAAGGCTCAAGAGGAAATTGACTATCCTATGCATATCTCTCTGTACCTCTGTTTGCTGTGGAATGCTGGCCCCATCAAATTCTGCTTACCTTATTAGTCCCAAATACTAAAATCATGCCCATCCATTCAGTGAGAGTTGATGAAATATCTTCCAACCTTCCTGTCTCTAGGCTTTATCACCCGGATTTTTAACTTTTCACTCTTTATGAAGAATAGTAATAACCACTAAGGAAAAAAAAGAAGAAAACTGATGCAAAACCATATGGGCTCATTTTTCTTTCATTTCTTTCAACTTAGGATCTTGTACCATGACACTTGATTGCCGAAGCAGCTTCCCAATATATGTTTTATTCCACAAACTTCCTCTTTTTCTCCCTCTCCTTCTCCCTCACCATCATCTTCTTTTTCTCCCTCTCCTCCTTCTTATTCTTCCTCTTCTCCTTCCTTTTTCTTCTGCTCCTCCCACCTCCTTCCCCATCCCCCCATTGGCTTCCCCCTCATCCTCTCCCCCTTCCTCTTCCTCCTTTTACTTCTTCTTCTTCCTCTACAATTTTTCTTCTTTCTTCCCCTTATTACAATTTTATTTGGCTTTTTTATATGCTCTGAGTAGGACTTTCGATCTATCAAAGTTACTCCATTATAGCTGGCATTGGAAATTTCTTTTTTTTTTTTTTGCTACCCAAATTAAAATTAGAAGTTATTTCAAGGAGAAGCATATGGTCAATATTTCCAACTGAATCAAAAATATTAACAAGCTGACTGAAGTGTCAATTACAATAATTTGAAGTGTTGGGGGACAAAACAATGTCAGAGTATGTTGTTGAATATTTGAAATGTCTCATGGAATGCATCATGCATTCTAATAACTGAATGAAAGAGAGCAGATTCAGAGAACGATGAGTGTTGTGGGCATAAGTACATAAACAGCTTCTTTCTTTATTCCTCACTTAAGTCCCTGTAAGCCTTCATGAGTGACTAAATCTAATAAATGAGTTCAGAAGGAGAAATAAGCATAAGCTAACGCATATACAGTATGTAGAGATGACTATAGTATTTATAAGACAAGAATGAATATGCATGTACCCTGATTTTAGATAAGTTAAAATGTGAAATGACACAGGCTTTAGAAATGAAATTCATTATATATGCCACTTTCCTCAATGTAAACTCATCTAGAGTCAAGGTCTTAATCTCTCATTATACTTCTTTTTTGTTCTTATTTCACAATTGTTTGAAAACTTGAATAAAGACAAATGGCACTATTTATTTCCCTTCCTTCACATTCCAATAACTATGTTAAAATTGTATCCTTTCAACTAAATATAGACAAAAAGCCATAGCATGTGAGTCAACGAGATTAAATTTGTTACTGAATGTTCCTTCTGTCCTGGAGCAAGAGAGGAGATTAAAAAAAAAAAAGTGGAAGAGTAACATTACTCATATCGCCATTAAGGTAATTGTAAAAGTTCTACATTCATTTTGAAGATAGTACATTGGGCAATGTGGAATTAACTTGGTTAAGAGTCACAGATGTGAAACAATAGGCAGTATATTGCTTATTTTTTGTGAAGAGGTATAAAACCTAACATTCTAGACTATTTGTGTGTGTATATACACACACATATACACACACACCATATAAATTATAAACAACTGCCCTTATCTGACTTAGATATTTGAGATTTAATGAAAACAACAGTTTATCAATCCCAGAAAATTGAGGCAACCTAACTTGTTTTAGGCATGAAACATATTTTATAGATGGTGTTTTATCCTTTTACCAAAGAAACTACTTGCATATATCACATTATTCATGGTCCTATTTTCCTCTTTAAAGAATTCACATTTAGCCTTCTCTACCCCAAACCCATGTTATTGCTACCTCAGGGACAGGTTGCTTAGATTCCATGAATGCTTCCTATAAATTTCACCTGTAATGACAGTCTTGTCTAAATAACAGCAAATGCCAAAAGCATTTTGTAGCTTACTCAGTGTTGTTTGGTCAGGCACCCCAGGCTGTTGATACCCCTCTACTGTAATCTATTCAGCCAGAATGATCTTTGTTGAACTTATAAGATATCACGAGACATGAGTCATACTCTGCTTCAGCTCATGCCACATTTCTAAATGTGCTAGTCCTTGATCTTTTCATGACTTTAAACCAGTCAGCACTTACCGACATGGCGTTTTTACTACTATTTTTCTGTGGAAATATTGATCTAATGGAATGTTTGCCAAGCCCTTTTCCTTCTCACATTCGTTATCTTCATGGAATCTCTGTCCATATAGTATGCAGAAAAATGTCTTTAGTTATAAAAATAACATTAAGTTAAAAGGAAATAATAATGTGAGTTCTCTGAATTGGTGTCTGTGAGTTATATATTTAATAATTTTGATACCTAATATAAAGATTTGCTTACAATAATTGCTTACTAAACTTTTATGGAATAAATGATTAAATAGTCCATCTTAAATAAAATATAGATGAACACAATGTATTTTGCTTATTAATTGTCTTATGTGAAGTGATCAAGAAATTGGTAGATGATAACTGTGAAAGGGAAAACTACCATCTGCAATGTAAGATCTTCCTAATGTTTTTTTTTTAAATTCACAAATAAAAATATGTAAAATAAACTGTATATTCCTGTATTTGAGTTTTGTTTGGTTTCTGTGCTATGTTTCTGTGCCTTTGAGATCATGAGTCACAACTTGAGAAGAAGTCTTCTGATTTTGAGAAATTTGTTGAAAAAAATTGAAAAACGTGTCTTTATATTAACTATCCTTGAGTTTTGTATATGGTTGATTTTTGAGATATGACTTATGCTTTTGCGAGATTCATGGTATTGTTGCCAGTGATATCAGGGTCTTCCATGGGACCCTGAGAAAAGCGTTTCATAAACTCATGCATGGGAAATTGTAGTGTGGCAAAGTGTATTGGGTGGAAATAGAAGCTGTTTCTGCATTGTCACTGTCCCATCTCCATTCATCCCACCATGGAAAAAGTCCAACCATATCTTCAGCAAGGCCCAAGCAAGAGCCAGTGTCCAGGGTTTCTGTTTCGTATTGTGGCTTAGTCCTTTAGCGCCCAGTCTGCTGCAGGCTTCAGTTGGCTTCTAGATATGCATGGTGGCCTGTTCCCAAGACGAGAGAGCATGCAAATAAAAAGAATGTGTGTGAGCCCCGGAGTGAGGCAGAGAGAGAGTCTCTTTGTTTCCTTGGGGTTATAATCAGGAGCTTTTTCAAAATAACCATTCAACTTCTCAAGCTTTCCTAGCTTGTATTAGGTCTCTCCCCAAGTTGACTGACAGGTTTCTATGTTCAAGTACCTCCCTCTGTAACTCCCCTCCAACAATCTGGTACCAGAAGTGGACAGTGCTTCTGGAGAGATTTTCTGTGCTCCAAGGATTAAGTCTCCTCAGCAGTAGTTCCCTGGAGTTTATGAATGAGTCTGTAAATGCTGTAGCTTCCTGGCTAAGCAAGTAGGCTTATGCACCCCAGTTTATCAAACTCAATGTTGACTATCTTTGCTGTCTTTCTTATTGCAACTAGTTAGCTACCTATGATGACAGTAATAAGTTACCTGTGTCTTAAGAAATTAAGTTGACATAGGTTACCACTAACTTTGCAGAAAAAATATTCTTTAAATATGGCTTTTAAGTTTACTATTGCTTATACTTTCCTCTATTTTAAAATATAAGGCTCAAGTTTTCATGCTCATTCTCACACAGATAGTAGGAGTAGCAAGGCACCAATTTAATTTCAGCTTTTATTTAAGAATAGACCCTGAAACACATGGCCAATAAAAATATCAAAATAAATAATGAAAATGAGATCAGATGATTTGATATATATAACCCGGTAAAGGGAAAGTTTGACCAATCAGTGGCTTTATTTTGTTTAACTTACTTAAAGTTTCCAACAAAATTGTCTTAAGACCTCTGATGAAAACTAGAACCCTAATAGAAATAAACTGATATAAGTAACTGATATAAATATTACCTAACGACCCAACACAAACAGTTGGCAATTTAGGAGAGACTGAAATGTTCATAGATTGAAAGATCGTTAACTCTAAAGCAGGTTTTGTCTTTTCATTTGGCATAGACATCATGTCCACCTCAAGTTCTGGAGCAACACTGTTCAGTGAAGGGTCCTTTGCCCCTGAATTCTTTAATCCTTAGTGTTGAGTACTTTGGTCCTACATTAGAGAGCATAATTTATTCTACTCTTAGACTTAATATAGAAAAATTTACTTAGTGTATAATTTGTATAGCACTACTGATGCCTAGGTCAGAGTCTTTTATATATCTAAAGGCAGTATTTGTTCATTAAGTGGTTTCTTTATTCATGCAATTTTATTTCCATTGCCTGGACATTGAGTTTGCTTTTGATCCTTTGTATCATTAATAACTCAGCCTTTCTAAGACTAATTTTTGTCCATCACTATATTTGCTTATTTTTTATTCTTGTTTTACTGGACTTTTTTTATTTAAATTTAAGCCCACAGAAATTTTATTCGGTGTTGAGAAAGTATGGGATAAAGTTTTCCCTTTAGTTCCTTTAGCGCTGCCCAGTACTTAACTTTAGGCCCTTCACCATTGAGGTACATCACTCATATTAATAAAAGCAGTTTTGCTTTCTGACACAAGGTATTCCCTCACTATTTTCAACTGGGCATGTCTGCTTGGATATAATTTACATGTTCCTGAAAGGCCTTGCGATCTGCCAAATCTTCCACAAGCACAAGGCTATGAGGAGAATGATGTTGGTCAAAACTTACGCACCTATATAAACAGAGTACTAACAAAAACAATTGACATCTTGAAAAATAACTTGGAGAGACCAGGGAAGGAGTTCAATTTGTCTGAGGACTACCTAGGGGATATTACATTTGCACAAAGTCTTCAAAGAAGGAACTTTGGTTTGTGGGAAACACAGTGTCAGTGCACAGGAAAACAGAGCTCAGAGCACATACCTGGAGCTTAGAACTCTTCTGGGTGTAATTGTGACTCTAAGAGTAAACGGCAGCTTGGGCACTCATTTTCAATTTTCCAAAAACAACAGAGGTGAAAGGAACACCCAAACAAAGTGCATGCAATTTATTTATTTTTTTATTATGTTTTTTTGTCTAAGGTTGCAATTATTTTCCAATTATTTTAGCTCTCTTTCGTTAGTAATTCAGACAAGAAAACACATAACTTTATACTCACAATTTTCCCTCAATACTCATGGTGTATGAATGACATTGGTTACATGTGTTGTTTCAGAAGGAAATTTCCTGCAGCAGTGTAGAATTGGATACTCTGAAATGGTTGCTTTTTTTTCTCTTAAATTCAGTTAAAGAACAAAACCTGCAAGTTCATACTTAAATTTTTTAAAACTTGTGAAGTCATAGTAAATAGACTGAAATTTTACATCTGAATAATAGCTATAATTTACATTGTGACAAAAATAATTTTTAAATGTTTAGTCCTGAGTTTACATTGATATTCCTAATTTTCACATATCCAAAAGTTTTATCTTTTATGAAAAAAATAAATAAAACTAGTTTCCTCTATATCATACACATTTATATCTTTCATCTCTTACCTAAATTGGGATTATATCTCATTCCTTTTTATAACTAACTGTCAAATTTTTTATTGAACAAGACAAAATATCTTTTAAACACAGAGAAAATATGCTGATAAGTTTTTCTAATGATAAATGACCTTACATTCCAGGAATAAACCCTGTTTTTTCTGATTCATTTTGATTAAATTACTACTGCATAGTTTGATCTTGTAATATTTTATTTGTATTTTGACACATATTCAAAATAAAATTTATCTATAGTATTCTTTGTGTTGAGTTATGCTATCTTTGTAAGACAATTGGGTAATTTTTGAAATATTTTCTACATTAGGAAACATTTTGAATAACATTGAAACTGTTCCTCATATCAATTTGGTTTCTTTATGTTCATTTAAAAACTTCCATGTGCTTAGCTTTTACAATGCATTTGTCCAAGTTGCACATCGTATTTTACTATATTTCATATATGTGACTGTATGTTCGCTTTTTAAAAAATATCTCTTTAATCATAGTCACTTATGGTATTTAACATTAAAACAGAAAAATATTCATTGTTGGGTTATATTCGCATTGTTATATCGATTCTATATATTTTGATGTAGTAATTTTTTATATTCAAATAAAAAAGAAAAATAAATAAATATGTGAAGTTCGAGTAAATAACATTCAATATGAACAACAAATAATGTATAAACAAAGTTGAGGTAGATTAAAGTCATAGATATGTGTGACCTTGAGTATTTTACTTAATTCATTTTCATGTAACTTACATAATATTTATCATCATAACTTGGATCTCAGTAATATCGCTTAAAATGAAAAATGTTCTTCAGGGAGATGTGTATGTATGTGTGTGTTTTCATGTCCTCATATTCTACAAACTACTATCTACTCTTAGAAATAAATGACAATATAAAGTGGAAAATTAAGCTTTTTATCTATTATAGCCAATTGTCTTGGCAAATGTATATGAAAACCTTCAGAGGTCTGACACATTTTTCCCTCTTAATAAAAGGTTTTATACTCAAGTATACAAATCTCATTATCTCTGTCAATATGACCATGGGTACATCCCCAGTGGGAAAATCTTCCTACGATTTTTCTATTTGATTAACATCTTGCATTTTCTCATTTGATTAAATACTTAAAATTGAATGCAGAACTCCAAGGAGGTTTTTTTGTTTTGTTTTGTTTTTGTTTTGTTTTGTTTTTGGTAAAGGAAAAATATTTAATCCTCTCCTGAGTGGCATGTGCCTATCTTTCTTAAACTTTGAATTTAATTTCTCAAATATAATTTCTTTTGAATGGCACTATACTTAACAAAGTTTCCAAATGCTTCCTGCAAGTTACAGATTTAAAAAAATGAGGATTTTTAATTGTTCAAATTCCTCAAATATAGAAAAGGATTATTGATACAAAGCTATTGATACAGAGCTATTGTAATCAATATATTCATCACTGTCCAAATGAGTCCTAATCTAGATAGTATAAACTCAAAATAGATCCAATGTATATATGATACTAGCAGCGATGTGGGAGACCTTAGCGGGTAATGGTTGGTGCATTTGTTTGGAATTAGACCTAGTTTTGTCATTTGCTACCTGTGAGACTCTAAGACAGTAAATTCCTTACCTGCAGTTGTGGCTGTGGGCACACTTACAACATAATCTCCATCCTTCCAGACAGTCTGCTTTGACTACAACCTGCCATATCAAACATTCCCTGAGCTCTTTCATCTATAAAATGAGCATAATCACTCCCATATTAACTTTCTTCAAGGGTTGTTGAAAGAATTCATGCACACAATAAACATGCAATGCCTGAGAGTTATCATTACACTTTACAAAAAATAGTCATGACAAGAATGCTTATAGTTCAATCTCAAATGATAGAAAATATTTTTCATCTTTTTATTTAACATATTTAAAAACCTGAAAGTAGAGTTTGCAAGAAAAAAAATATGATCACTTGTCATTATAAATAGAAAGAAAAACCTCTTATGTTATCTTGGTAATAAACTTGAGATAGTTTAGTCAATTGGAGATTATTTCATCTATGTAAGGGTTTATTCTGGTATAAATCCACTCTTACTGCTCTATAGCTAGCTGAATAGGAGATACTTGTTAAAATAAGATATTCTATCAAGACAGATGGCTTTTAAACTTTGTCTTGCTAGTTTTCAAGGATATACTCAGATGTTTTATATCTTATTGGGGTTCCAATTCAGAATCCATTCACACCTTTCAGCAAAACTCTATCTTGTGTTGGTAAAAATTGTTTTTGTTAGCTGGAGACATCCATCTCTCTCACCTCCAAAGGTGATCCTCTCATCTCAAAGAGAATTGGCAAGGTTTCTTGACTTTCAAAATAGATGCCAAAATTGTAAAAACCAACACAAGGTCAATGTTGTCAAACTCTTGTTCATGTTTTAACTTGAATTGACTATTAATATAGTTCTTAAAAAATTATTTATAAGAAAGATAGTTTAACAGATATGCCTTACGTGAATTTTGTCACGTTTTCTGATGCTATTGATGTAGATAAAAGATTATTTAAACCTTATGAAGGAAAAAAATGCAGTAAGTTGAATTTAAGTTCAGTGGTTGTACTCAAAACACTTATGTTTTCTCTGAAATGATCATTAACTTATAATCCATAATGTTGCTCAATATTTTTGTAAGAACTCATAAAGTGAGTTTCTTTTAAAATGCAATGTATTTTTCTTTCTGGAGAAATCAGTGTGTTCTTAAGTGTTTACAGAACCTAACATTTTGGCAAGTTTGATGGTCAGCTCAAAGATCACAATTAACCACAATTAAAAAATATGAGATTGCAAGATTTCAAAGTTTGATCTTTTTACAGTTCAATTTTTTTCCTGCTCATAAATTTACATGCTGTCATAAATCTCTTTTGAAAAAATGTGGAGCTTAAAAACAGATCAATAGAGATTGAACATAATCTTTTGACTTCACATTATCGTAATTTTATATTTGATTAATGTTTGCCATATTTGATATGGCATGTCACTAATTATCATGTAAAAAATGCAATTTATAACTTCATGATCTATTGCAAAAATAAAATACTAGACAAGAGGATAATAGAAAATTTTAAAGAACAATATACCTGAGGAATTACAAATAGACAGGATTATTCAATAAACTTATCCATTAATTTTAAAGTTTCCATTTGCATATTTCTATGTTAGTCATTAACAGGCATAACTCTGAAGAACTAAAGTTTTTACCTATTAAATAAATATATTATTATTATTAAATAAAGTATTTTGTTGTTACTAAAAGTCACCATATCTTATAGCCTAAGACTTTTTAATAAAAACTTTATTTGAAGTGGTACAGATTATTTTTTGTTAATGTAAATAGAAACATAAATACTATTCTTTTCTTAGCTGCAAGAGTACCAGAAAATTTCTTTCCATAAATATTCTTATGCATAAGAATAAGACTATTTATTCTTTTTATCCTCAGAAATTTCATTTTATTCATTTGAATCTTTCATTTTATATTGGCTTTAATATAATTTTATGTGTTTCTGATTTCAAAATAATGAGTGCAATACTTTGTAAAAGACATATACTCTACATCTACCAAACCTGCTGGCGAAGACATTTTTCTGTCAAATTTTTATTTCTATGTATTTCTGTACCCAGTGTATTGTCTTAAAGCTTCCATTTGTTCTTTAGTCTCCAGTAAAATTAACAGTAACCTATTGGTTGTTAAAACAAATTGAAAAGTTTTAATATAAAAGTGTAGCAACATATATATAACCATTTGCCATTCAGTGAAATAGAGAATATGTTAGAATCATCATAGTACATGTTTGCATTTTTTAGTGTGAATGGCTATGTATGCATAGTACTGTATGAGTCTGGGTATAAGTGTACATGGTGTGTGTATGTATATATGTTTGTGTAGTAATGGAAAAGTAAGAACAAATATTAAATAGAATTTTGTAACTGTTGATGATTTTTTTAGATATTCAAGTAATTGTGTACACAGGAAACAATACATTGGAACTTGTTTTTTTCAGATTCAGCCTTATGTATATAGTAATTGAAAATATATGTGCCTGAGATAAGTCAGGTAACTCTAAAGAATGAGAAAAGATAATCTTTTGGGGAATGTAGAAACTTGAGATTCTTTCAAGAAACACATGTATACAAAGCATACCGGGAAGCAACCATCCAATAGAAAAATCAGAAGATAGTTGTGTCTTGGAAATAATTGGAAAAGACAGCTTTAAGAAAGAAGTGACATCGCAGTACAATATTCACAACTCTTGATTCTACCTCTGGAATGTCCCACTTTTTCATTCATCCTCTTTAGTCAATTTTTAATTTTTTTTTATTTTTTCAATTACAGCTGACATTCAATATTATTTTATATTAGTTTCAGATGTATATCACAGTGGTTACATATATACATAATTTACAAATTGATCATCTAGTAAGTCTAATACCAACCAGCACCATACATAGAAACTACAATATTATTGACCGTATTCTCTATGTTTTACTATCCTTAGAACTATTTTGTGACTAGCAATTTGTACTTCTCAATATTTTCACCTTTTCAACCTGTATCCCCAACCCCCTCCCATTTAAACATCAGTATTTTCTCTGTATCTAAAATTAAAATGTACAAGTCATTATTTATTTTATCCCACTTGATTCAGTCTGTTGAAAAGAGAGCTATTTCAAATTTTGTGATTTTTTGCTATTATTTCAAATCAATATCTTGAAATAAATTCATACCTATAATTATGCCTGAGACAGCTATCAGTATATATTTAATTATTATTATTTGAGATGCATCAGACTTCTGTGGGATCATGTCTGTGAGAACATTCAACATGGACTTCAGATGCCTTTTCCAATTTCTTTCATTTCTGACAAACTCTGTTCTAACTAATCTACACCATGAACAATTCTCTAAACATTGTATATTGAGGCTTATAGGTGGCGCTCTTCCATATATTGTCCCATTTCCTTAACTGATTTTACCTCTTACCTGTATTTCAATTCTTTTCCCTAAGGACTTCATTCACATCTTGTCAGCATTGACAAATTCCCCGCACTGTGCACTGTTTCTGGGAATGTAAATTGGTTCAGTCGCTATCGAATAGTATGGGGGTTTCTCAAAAAATTAAAAATAGAACTACCATATAATCTTACAATGACATTTTTTGGTATACATTCAAAGAAAATGAAATCAGACTCTCTAAGGGATAATTGCACTCACATGTTTGCTGTAACATTTTTTTCAGAATAGCTAAGATATGAAAACAACCTAAGTGTCTTAATAAATGAATGGATAAAGGAGAGGTAAATATATATAAAATGAGTTATTAGTAAGCCATAAGAAAGAAGAAATCACTACCTTTATGACAACATGGATAGACCTTGAGGCCATGCAAAGTGACATAAATCAGACAGAGGAAGACAAATTCTCTATGATCTCACTTAAAAACATAATGTAAAAAAGCTGAATCTGTAAAAATAGAGAATAGAATGGTGGTTAGCCGAGAATGAGAGATGAGGGAATTTTTTAAATATTGTTTAAGGGTAATACTTGCTACTAATAGGTAAATTCTGGAGATTTAATGCACAACGCAGTGAATCTAATTCAGAATACTATATTACAATCTTCAAAGTTTTAAGAGAATAATTGTTCTCACCACACACATGCACACAAAGTTAATTATGTGTTGTGACAGAGGTAATAGCTAACTCTTTGATGGTAATCATATAGCAATATATAAATGTATCAAATCAACACATTTATTATCTAAACCTACAAAATGTTATATGTCAATATGATCTCAATAATCATAAAAAAATTGGAGTTGTCACTTTGAAAACACTTTGTTAATAGCCAATGCAGTAGATAGCTTCTGAAATAGACCCCAATGAACTCCTCCTTTGATATTCATCTTCAGTTTGTGGACTGACTTAGTCACTTGTTTCTAACATGTAGAATACAACAAAAATGTGAGGATGTCACTTCTGGGATAGACTACAAAAGTTAGGGTCTCTCCCTCACACAATTTGTTAAAATCACCTGCCATGTTGTGAACAACCCTGTGGAGAGAATTGCACTTGACTTTCCATCAACAGCCAGTGAGGAATCTGGGCCCTTAGATCCACACATGAGCTATCCTGCCAGCAACTACATAGGTGAGCTAGAAAGCAGATCCACAAGTCAGTTGCACCTTAGGATGACTGTGGTCTTGTGAGACACATAGAGGTATCTGAGGACCCAGCTCAACCGTGCCTAGATTCCACAACCACAGAAACTGTGAAAAGGGTGAAAGGGGAAATAATTGGAACAACTGTAACAGCACAAACAATGAAACATAAAAGAAACTGCAAAAATATATTTATGCCTTCAGGGAGCTATTTATTTGGAAAAATCTTTAACACAGCAACTGAAAACTAATACAGCTAGTAAATATAAATGATCTCATGTCATAAATCTCAGAGTATCCAGTTCTAGATATATGCTGTAAAGAAAAGGATATGGGGTGGGGGGATAAGTAGTTATGGAAAAAATACAATGTAAATGTTTAAGAAAATAAAATGGCTCCTGTCAACTGGAAAATGGACTAAATAAGTAGGTTATTCATAACATACATTTTCAAAGTATTTATAAACATTATGTTAACAGATAATTTTATATCTGCAAATTAAAATAGAAAAATATCTTTTATATATAATTACACTCATATATAGTAAAAATGTGATAATATCAATCCATAATATAAAGACTAAGATCAGGATAGTGTCTCCTCATTGAGAAGTCAAACAAACAAACAAACAAACAACAAAAAACAACAAAAAGTACATTGTCATTTATAATATTTTTTGTTTTTCAAATAATGGGTCTGAATCAAATATGGCAAAATGTTATTAAACTTTTTTATATTTTGGCAAGGAATGCGTAGATTTTTAATACCATATTCTATTTTTTTGTTTAAATATCTCATACATTTTGAAAAATCTTATTTAATAAGGATGAACTGAGAAATTATAAATGTGATGCATTAACATAAAGTTGATAAAAAGGGATTTTGATATACAAATAATGAAGATGAAAATAACTGAGTTTGGTTTAGACAAGTTAAAAGAAGACCAAATTAGATACAGATCTTGTTTATTGTAGTAATCTGATGACAACAGGCTCAGCAACCATAATGCATCAAATAATTTCCAAGACATTAAGCAAATAAATCATTTATATAGAGTAATGTAAACAAATCATTTATACATCTATTGCACACAACACATCCTTAAACTATGCCTCAGAGACATCTAGTAAATAGTATAAAACATAGCAACTCTACCATATTTTGTTATTGTTGGGAAAAACACTTAAAAATGACATATAATCCACTAAAATGGAAAATACATTATTCAACCATATAAATCTGACACCTAGAAATATTAATATTATTATGCTAATTAGAGAACAACATAATTACTCAATTTTAGTTGCTTGATACACAGTAAATTATATCAAAGACACTCCAAAAGATATTTTTATAATTTAGTTTTGCCATATAGATAAACTTCCCAGGTTATATATTTTTTTAACTGATGTGTTCTTTTTCACTATAAATTACTAAACGAAAACATACCCCCTAATTCAAAATTATTCATTGGCATTGTATACACTTTGTTACTTTTCCAAAAACATAGATAATAATTAAAATGTCTATCTTGTATATGTTTTGTTTTCATCATGATTTTCTTAATAAACAGAACCAGTAAACCTGACTCCCAGGCATTATTTGTGGCTGTTTACAAATTAGATGTGATTTGTGCACAGCAGAGAGGATGATGAGTGGTTTTAAGACTATAGTAATTCCCAAATTCTTCATAACTCACTAGTTGAATTCTGAATATTTACTTCTATAATTTTTATTAAACTCATAAAACTATTAAAATAAAATCAACTCTGTGGGGAATACTATACCATTTTTGTGAATTATTTAAATTTTAGTGTTCAAATATAATTTTGGTAGTATATTTAGGATGAAAAAATAAACATAATATTGAGAAACAAAAATCAGTTGAGGATCAGAATGGACAGGAAGAACTGAGAAGTCTTGTGTAGACTGTATTAATGGTCCAATTTCTTCACAGCTTCTCCTATCCATGCATTTTTCATTGTAAGTTTTTGAAGCTCTTCCATTGTGGGGAAGTTTAATGCTTTGCCCCTGAAGTCAGTTTGTGAGTCACTTAACAATCAGTGTCTTGTAAAACATTTGGAAGACTGGACTCACTAGTTTTTGACTCACTAGAGCATTCAAGCCATGGCAAGCCATGGGCAATTAGCTAATAATGAATTGTGGTTGATTTTAAGCCACAGGATTTTGGAGTGGTTTATTACACTGTGATAATTAAGTGATGCAGGACAAATATTCTAAAGAGCAATCTATGAAATTAAATTTATATCATTTCTAAGTGTGCTGCCGAAGAGATTTATAATATGTAATTAACCTTAATGTTTCTCTCTTCAGCTGATAAAATTTTGTTATAAATAGAAAATATGAATACATACAATTATTTTAATGCATAGAGCGGCTCTCACGATTTATATTATGACAGATATTTTTAAAAATCACATGACAAATATTATACGTAAGTCATTAAAACCCAAAAAATGTGCAAAGTAGGGGACATGATTAAGAAAAATGTTGCACTCCTATTCCACTCTTATTAACTCTTGCCCTGTCCTCAAGTTATTATTGTAATAGACCATCCAAAACATGATGGCACAAAAGCACCATTTATTAAGCCCACTGGTTCTCTGGGTCAGGAATTTGGATAGGGAAAGACTAGATTTGTATGCTCATAGTTATAGGGACTTGAACATTAGGGAATAAAATCATCTCAATTATCTTTAATCACATATGTGCACTTCAGTTGGGGCCTCCTATGGGATTTTCAGAGGACCCGCACATCATCCCTCCAAACACCGTGCACTTGCTTATAGCACAGTTACAGCAGAACAATGTGACTTTTGTGGAGGCACAGAGCTCCAGAATCTTTAGTATTCTTATATGTAAAGTGAAATCTTTACTGTGGACCCCAGGCAAATCCATAGACTGTCATTTCTACTAGTCTCACATCTCCCAAGATTTATGAGAATGTGACATAGACACCACCTTCTAAACGGAGGTGATAACATCACACTGTAAAATTGCATGGAAGTTGGGTGATAGAACTATGACTAAATTTGAAAAATATCACCTGCCAAAACCACATACTCTTTCTGCTTTAGTTCCTCTTTATCTCTTTTAACTAACATTGAATATATTTGACCTCCTTATTTATTGCACAGCTTCCCATTACAACATAATTTTTTATTTGTTTAGTTCTGTTGCTTTCCACCACCCATGGAAGAACACTTAGAACAAGTAAGTAATTGCTTAATAAATAAAGAATATTATTAATTTATCAATTAATTAATAAGTGAATGGTTATATTAAATTATTTTAAGAAGAAGAGAGAAAATATAAGAAGCTTAGTATGAATAAGGGATGTATCTAGACACATAAAATAAATCAATATAATACAATTTAAGACTACACATTTTCCTATATGTTTAACTTGTATATTTAAAGTTTGATGATTTCCTTATACTATCAAAAAATTAATTCCCTGGCCTCTTTTATTTGTAATATTTTTATACCACTTTTTATAAGCAAGAAGATGATAATATCAGCATATAGTGAGAGATTTATAATGTTTACTTCTTTTTTAAATCAATGAAATTATAAATTTAAGTTCTGAGATAAATTCATTTATTCATTTGCTATTAGAAACTACATTGTTGCCAGAAAATTCTAGACTGTTGAGATATCTCTTTTCTGGACAAATTAGCTGCATACATGAGCATAATGAGCTTGCAAATTTTATGTATGGATGAAGGAAATAATTGTTTTTTGTTAAGTATATGTGACGAGGTTAACAACATCGAAAATCATAATACTGTGATTTCACATTCACAGTATTTACATTCACAGTAAGAAGTTCTTACATTCTGGAACTAATGATAGTGACAAGAATTTATCAAGTTTAGAAGTGTAAAAGTAGAAAAAGATGAAGGGTAACAGTTACAAAAAATCAAATGATGATGTGCTTCCAGCTGGTGTAGATTATTCAAATAAGGGAAGGGAAAATACCTGATTTTTGATTAATGTAAGGAAAAGAGGAATAGTTAGAATAAAGATTTTAGTTGGGGGTGATGATAAAATAGAAACAGTAAATGTGGGTCATTAAAGTAGAATGAAAATTTTAATTCATAAAAGAGAGTATGTATAAAATGAGAATTATATGTAATTCTGTTACTATACAAAATCCCTTGTTTACATTCCAAAAGTAAAATATATTTTATAATTTAATTCATTCATCACATGATGAGCATTGTTGATATAGTGCTTTCACAAATACAGTATGAAATTTTTGTGTACTAATCATTCCTCTCCACTTAAAATAAATTGTTAGGTCATTTCCATTCTAAAACGAAGAGATAATAAATATGTTTTCCTAATCTAAGCCATTTTCTCCATTCTACCTTCAGCAGCAATAAAGTATGAATTGTACATTATTTTTGGTTGGCTACTCTGCCCATTTTCATTAGATTAAAATGTAGAGGGAAAAGTAGTATTATTTTTATTTTCTCCTTCCCTCACCCTTTTCCTGTGTCTGTGTCTCTCTGTCTACCTTTTATCCTTCTTGTTCTTTCTTCCTTTCTCTTTTCCCTCCTTCACTCTCTCTCTCTTATATTTGCACATACACATATAAATAAATAAATACACAAATTTTCAAGTGACTCTTTAAATTGCAATCCTCCATGGATGTTTTGCTTGACACACATACATCAAAATCTTACATTTTTCATTACAAGTTCTATTTCTCTTTTTTAGGACTTAATATAATTTAAAATAAGAAAACATTTTGGGGGAATTGTTTCTACATGAGCACAGAATGTGTCAATTTCATCACTGCTGAAAATTTTGTTTCATAGCAGTCTCTAGCACAGACCAGAACACAATACATACATTTTGAACGAATATATTTACCTACATTCATTGAGCTTCATCTTCCTTAACTTTAACTGGAGATGTTAATACCTAAGAAATATACAAAATATTAAATACCTCAAATTTACTTTATCTTATTTATTTTTATTGGTATTGTTAATATTTCACTTCTCAGGCTGATTTTTCTCTCTCACTTATAACTACAGAAATACTATTGATTTACTTAAATTTGAAGCTGAAAGTCCTTGCAATTGGTGTCAAAAAATTTTCATGTGGACAAAAATATGTTCCTTTTCCCCCAAAGCTAAATAAAAGCAAAAAAAATCTCTATTTTAAGGACTGTTGTTATGGCTTCTGAGTTTTACTTTCTAATAGAAACAACATTTTGATTGACTATTTGATATTTGTAGACCATTAAATAATTTAAAAAATTTCATACTACAATAGATAAGTGTTTGTGAATTTCATTTGTTAAGAAGTTCATTTCCTTCTTCTCCCACATGCATCACACTTGGATCATAAGCAACAATTAACACAAACTTCTCCTAGACATACTTGATTTCCCCTTTTAAAAGGTTTAAATTTTATAGTCTTATTTAAATCAACAGTATCTTCTTGCTTTCCTGAGAAGACTGGATATAAATCACCAAGTAACCAGCAAAGTGATAAACTATAAATTAAATACTCAATTAAATCTGGTGATGTTCCATTGTAAAAAGCGCTCCATTAGATGGACGGCTCATTAGTATTTAGGGCCATTGTTGAGTCTGATTCCGCTTGTTCCTATATGGATAACAAAGAACACAGTGTCACAGTGAAATGAACCTAATATGAGATTTTCTCATGAATAATTTCCCTCCAGATTAGAAAGAAAATTAATGTTGAATTTTCAAATAATTACTTTAAACTAATTAAAAAATAGGGAAAAAAGCAATGAAAGGAAGTCTTCAAGATGTAAAAGAAAAAAATAACTAATCATTGGATACCTTTTCAGAGTAAATAACTTTCCCAAATTCAAATTGGACCTCATATTCCCAGTTTGTTTCCAGTACAAAGTCAAAATGTCATATTATATTAGGTGAATAACAAGAGTCCACAGTTCATTAAAGCATAAATTTATTTCTTTGCTTCTCTTGTGATATGTGTTTGCATTTTTGCTCTGAGGACAGGTACTAACATGAACATTTATCTGTAATTAAAGATTCACAGACCATTAACAGTAGAGCTATTTCCTTTCCAGTTAGGGCAGGGAAATAAGATGTTTTAAAAATTATTTCCTATACCATGTGAAAGTTTTCAACCTTTTATTTTGTTCAGGTTTTCTCCACTGGAGAAACCAATTCCTTGAATGGCATTTTTCAAAGCTGAAATAGAATTGCTTAATAACCCAACACTACCTTTTTTTCCCCAATAATCATTTAAATACTTTCTGTGATTATGTCTCCTGTAAGGACTTTCTAAATTAATTAGGAAAATGAGGGCTAACTCTGAATTTGTCTCTCTGTATCTTATAGGGTATCTACTGGAACAAATGAAGGTGAAAATAAGGAAGCTAAATGAATAGAAGCAAGGCGACACAGTTTATCACTCAGACTGGAGAGAAGAGACACTTCATTGACGTGAAATTGAATATATAGAGAGTATTTTTCTACTAATCAAATACTACAATATGTCTGGGTAATAACTTACTGATGTTATTAAAATGCCAGCATGTTACAAAAGAAAAGTGTTCTATCACATATCTGGGTAAAATTATCTGTTCTATATTTGTGCTAAAAGTTTTTACTCTATAGCTATTTCTTTAAGAAATATGTATTGAACATTTGTGTTAAATTATAAGCATTATGAAAGTAGTATAACATCTAGGAGCACATCTTAGAAGATAAACTACATGTGTTCAAATTTTTTTCTGTCACTTCCTAGCTGTGTGACCTTCAATAAATTGTTATTTAAACTCTCTCTTCCCTGATGTTCTACCTAAAAATGGGGCGTGGCAACAACTGCCAGGGTTCATTACCATGTTTTCCATTTGTTCATAGGTACAGAGCCCAGATACATTCCTCCCCTCACATACATTCACATCAGTCCAAATGAATCTGTCCCTGTCACTAAAGTGACAACAGAAGTGACTGTAGCATATCCAGCCTGGCTGGTACAATTTACTGGAGTATAATTTTGTTCTTCTTTCCCCATCAATATGTAAAAAGGAAAAAACTCATGATGTCATGGTCAAAGCCATGGGACGGTAGATGGCAGCCTCTCTGAATGACTGCCTAGAGAAAAAGCTGTCCAGCCCCACAAGCAACCTGCTGTGATATAACAGAAAAATACATTTTCATTACGTAAATCTATGAAGATTTGAGACTTTGGGTTATTTGTTATGTAATTATACTTCTCAAAATAAAAGATGAGTTTTTAATAATATTTGTATCATAGATTCAAATGTGTGGGTCAGTTTGTATAACACTAAGAACAGAGTCTGGCATGACTTAAATCCACATACATATTTGCTGTTTTACTGATTTAGATAATTGTTACAGAGACTGGTGATGCCCTACAAATATACAAATGTTGTCCTCTATTTCCCAACTTCCCGTGCTCTTAGGTTAGGTTCTATGATCGGACCAGTGTAGTGTGAGCAGACCTGATGTAATACATTGCCAAGACTGACTTTAAATGTTTCCTGTGTGCACATCTCTAGATCACGTCCCGTAAAGGAGCTGTGAAGACACATGATGGAGATGGCATTATCAAACACATAGAGTCCAGAGTCCTGAGTTACCACCTGGACCAGAAGAGAACTGAGATAAATCAGCCTTTATACTGGCTATCACTGAGGTTTCTGTTTTCACTTAGACCACAGCAAAACCTGTCCATCTCTAGCAATGAGGACGATGATGAAGTTTGTCATGGGAAGAAAACATATAAAGCAGTTTCTGTGTTCTTGAAAGAGTCATGATGATATTTTATACATATTTTAACTGGTCAAAATATAGATATTTTAACTTTACAAAAGTTATAGGATATATGTGATAGCATTACTATTTTTAAAAGAAATGAAATCTTACCATTTTCACATCAGTTAGGAGGTTGACATGAAAGGACACACGATTTATACTTAATAATTCTTAAGGGCATAAACTTAGATTAAGCCTACAAGTACTAAATAGACATTATATTTCAGTTGTATTAAAATTAGGTTTCCCTATCATAAAATGTAGTTAGTCTCTACTGAAATATACTGTTTACATAAAAATCATATTTCTTAACATGAAATAAAATCACCTTTCTGAAAATAAGCAACCTCTTTGAATTTCCTTGTCATCAGCTTTTCATCAAGTGACCTTTGAAGCTCTATGCCTGCTGAGTTCTTGTTAACTGCATTAAGATTCTGCACCCTGATAGCTTTGAGCCTGCAAATCCTTACTTGACTGTTCATAATTTACAATAGATGATCAGGTTTTTATTTTTTTTTGTTTGCATTAAGTGTGCTATATAAATTGGTGCTACAAATAGACTAACCTAGAGATGAAAATTTTAGAACCTATAAAGTAGAATTATATTTGATATTTTCACAAAAAAATCAAACATTGCTTCTGTCATATACAATATCCTTAACAGTCATTTAAAAGAAATAGCTTCAAGGTTTCTTATCCTTTAGAATATTATAGTTATGAATTACAGATATTTCTCACCAGGGTTGGAAATGTTATTCTTCCAATTGATTTTTAACAATGAGAAAATAGCATTAGAAATGTGAGAGATTCCTATTTTCAAGCCAGTATTGAAAATGCATAGCTGTCCAAGAAAAAAATGAATGTTTGTTGTTCTGTTTGTTATTCTTTCATGTCATATGTCAAATTTTGGACACCATTTCTATCATTACACTTCATATCACATTTAACAGGTAATCAGTAATACAAGATTTTTCTCTGAAAATGATGCTTCTAATAATGAATGTGAGGCTCTGAGGTACAAAGATCTTATCTAATTTAACACTTTTCAAAAAAGGTGATGGAGTCAGAATAGAAAAACCTATCTTGAGTCTTTGTTTTTAACTACTATGCTATATATTTTTTGTTCTTTATTAAAAACAGTAATTCACTGAAACTTCGTTATAAAAAAATCCTATGTAAATCAAAATTAAAATACGTTTAGAACATGTTTTTTCCTATTGTCTACCTAAAAACATGGAGTTATTGCAAAGATCAGAAACAACATTAGGAAACATATACTTTTTGTTTTCCTTCTAATGTATTTAATATTTTTAAATTCACAATTGTTAATTCTTGCTAGAATGTTTTATTGTATTTATGATAGCAAGATCACTTCTGTTGGTTAATACAATTTAGTATTAAAACAAATATTTATTGATGTCATGTTAAAATAGAGAACTTTAATCTTACTATTTTATTTATTAGGAAAATTGGTTATTTATATTAAAACTTAAAATAATTTATTATCTGAATTCTCAGATTAAAAGTCCTATCGCATCTCCTCAGTTATGGTGATATCTCTCAATTTGTTAGTAAAGGTGGGCATTTAAAAGGTTTTTTTAAAAAATAAAAGATTTTAGAAAAAGATAGACTTTTTTCCTTTCAGAAAGTATAAAAAGTAGTTAGTTTTTTAAATTATTTTTCTTAAACTCCACTTTATTACATATTCTTATTCCCAGGTTTTAAAAAATGTGTCTTATTTTTTATTATATTCATGAATACTATAATTATTATATTTATATAACTGTGCACGTAATTATATACAAAACTAAATATTATCGTTATTATTCCTTTTATACTGTTTTCTTTTTTTCTCTGTTCTTTCTATTTTTTTTTATATTTTCTTTTTATCTCTCTCCTTCTGTTCTTATCATAGTTCTGCACTGTTTGAAATAGCAGAACAATTATTCACTGCTTGCCAAGTAACAAGGCTTAAAATATGTTTTAAATCATTTATTATTTTCTCTGAAACAGTAGGGGACCCGGAAAGCTTAAGAACCTCCACCAGAAGAGTAGCCACTATGAGTTCTTGGAATGAAAACTATTTCCTATCGTAACAGAAAATACACAAAATTGGGAGAAACACAAATAAAATAATAAAGTAGGAGTGAACACAAACAATCAAATTGACATTCAGACTTAGCCAGCACTGGCACATGAAAACTCATAGTCATCATCTTCTCTTGCTCAAAAAGGAAGTTGATGTTGAATCAAGGACCTACAGAAGACTTGCTATTTTCTAGGTGGAAAGACATAAATTCTTAAAAATATAAATAAAAAATGTAAAATTTTGAAACATAGGCACTAAGAGAAATAATCATGAAAGTCACATTGTATTAAAGTATTAAATATATCTCTTCTAGTTACCTTCAGAAAACTAAAATGGTAAACACAAGCAAGTAGACATATAAAAGCCATGTAACCAAGAAGAAAGGCAGTTTTCTGCTTACCATTACCTTTACTTTCTGTAATTCTTGTTGAATACAACAAGTGGGAAATTTATAAAAATGAAGTACTTATTTGATTATTGAACCATTAAAACTGTATGGTGGACATGCATTACTTTCATCTGAATATGTTAATTTCCACTCCGGTACATTTTATTTTATTAATTTTAGTAGTTTATTTTTATTGTATTTTCCCATTATGTTTTTTCCCCCTTATGCTGTCTTCCTCTTTCACCCACTCTCTACAGTCACCACACTGTTGTCCATGAATTCTTTTTTTCTTTTTTGCTCAATCCTTCCACCCCTCAAAAGCCCAAAAGCTGTCAGTCTGGTCTTTATCTATGAATTTACTCATCCACATTCTTAATTTTTTCTTAATATACACATTTTGTTTATTAGAGAGAGATAATTTAAAGTTAACTGTTTCTCTTGCATTTCATAATGATTTTCTTTTTATTAATGATTATTATTTTTATTATTTACATATAGGTATTTAATCACTTCTCTGCTTAGGCAAAGACAAAAAGGTGCATTGCATTGTGAATCCTACTTAGTATTAAAATCTAATATAGAAAATTGTGCTTTAATAAGTTCTAAAGGATAGAGGAGAGAAGATGGAGGAGGAGTGAATGGGAGTCACGCTGACCTCCTCCCAAAACCAAACTGGAATTGCAACTAAATAATGGAGTAATCACCTGGAAAGCAGTGGAGCGACAGTGGGAGAGGAGCCTTAGTGCCGCAGACAGTGGATTCGACTCTCACACATCCCAACGGGTGAGAAGTGCGGTGGAGGCTCGAGAGGGTGGGCTGGGTGCCCATGGGCACTGGCACCAGACGGACATTGAAATGGCCAGTTAGCTTCCCCCGAGAAGAACGGGGTCTGAATCATAAACAGGAACCCCTAAACTACAGCAGCTAAAGCCAAGAAAATACAGACAAAACGCAACCCCAAAAAGCTTAGGGGCGCTCGCTACCAGAGACAGGTGGCTGGGGATGCAAAGAGACATTTAAAGGGCAAATGCAAAAGTTGCAGTGGCAGCCACCCTCCTTGATCGCTGGGTACAGGCGGCAGCAGGGTGGGCTGGTGCCTGGGAAAAGACTGGTGAGGAAAACTTTGTGAAGAGAACTGACACGGCGGCTGGAGCCCCGGTGATGGCACGCCTCCCACTCTGCAGCTCCCATCTCGCTCAGGCATAAGGGAATCAATTAACCTGCCTTTTGTGCGCTCCGCACACGGCTTGTGAGTGTGAGCTGCGGGGCTGAGTGCAGACTGGCTGGGAGAGCCTTGAGGAGAGACTGGAGACAGAGGCGTTGGGGAAAGAATGGGAGGAGGAACCAGGGAGTCCCGATTCCCTCCCCCTTCTGTAGTCTCCATTGTGGGCTGGAAAGGCACGACCCCAAAGAGGCAGAAGCGGGGTGCGCATGAACCAGATTGCCCACGATTGAAACGCAGTCCGCACAGGGGGTGGATCCTTGGCCGAAGGGGTCACAGAACTGCCCAGAGGCCCCTGAGGAGAGACTAGAAACGGAGGCATTGGGGAAAGAACGGGAGGAGGAACCGGGGAGTGCTGACTCCTTCTCCTTGCCGTAGTCTCCATTGCGTGGGAAGAGGTCACAACCCCAAAGAGCCAAAAGCTGAAAAGCACACATAGACACCCCCAAAGCACCCAGTGCAGGCGCGCACACTTGCGCCGAGTGACCGGCGAGGGTTGGCGAGCGTGTGTGTGACCCATGCGGGCTGGCGAAAGCTTGCACCGGCCAGCGAGGCCTCCCACAGATTGGCACCCATACGGCCTGCGAGGGAGTGCACAGAGCGGCAAGGGCAGGCGTAAATTGACCCACCCGCCCCTGATTACGGAGCGGCCCACAAAATTAGTAGAGCTGCCCAGAGTCCCTGGAGGAGAAACCAGAGACAGGATTAACCAGAGAGTCCTGGAGCTGACTTCCTCCCATTTCCGTAGTCCCCATTTGGCGAGGGCAAGCAACGCACCCAAAGAGCCAAAAGTGAGGAAAATTCACAATAGAAGACCCTAAACTGACCAGTGTCTCGGAGCTCGCCAGCGAGGGGGAGCCAGATGAGTACACGAGGTCGCGAATAAGCCCGCTGGTCTGGGGCAAGCACATGCAAGCCCAGGCAGGCGGGGGATCCTGCCACGCTGCGAGCGCACTCAAGGAGCCCGCGTGAGAGTGCAGAGAGATCCCCAAAAATAGCCCAGCCCTCACCGAAGGGGTCACAGAGCTGCTCCAAGCAGGAGTCAGACACAGGCATTAGACTCCTGGAAGGCTCAAACAAACAACCCAAGGCCCTATAGGGTCAACAACTGACATCATTAGAGGCAGGCCCAGGAACAAAAGCAAAGGACAAAAATACTTAACAGACTCTCACAAAAATGGGAAGAAAAAGAAGTTCCCCCCAAATGAGTGGAAAAGGGGACTCCCCACAGAGAGAGCTAAATGAAATAGAGGCAAGGGAACTATCAGATACTGAATTCAAAACAATGGTTCTAAGGAAGCTCAATGAGCTCAGCCAGCTCAAAGAGAACAATGAGAAACTGCAGAGAAACTATCAGGATCTTACAGCAAACTACATCAGCCTGGAAAAGGACATAGAAACTATCAAGAAGACACAAGAGGATATGAAGAATACCATTTCTGAATTGAAGAACACAATAGAAGGAATCTAAAGAAGGCTAGATGAAGCCTAGGATCGAATCAGTGAGATGGAGGACAAGGGAGAAAGAAGCTCCCAGAAAGAACAAGACATGGAAAAAAGACTCAAAAAGAATGAAGAGGCATTTAGGGAAATGCAGGACAACCTGAAACACAATAATATCCGTATAATAGGGATCCCAGAAGGAGAAGAAGAGGAGCAAGGGATAGAGAACCTCCTCGAAAAAGTAATGATGGAAAATTTCCCTAATTTGAGGAGAGAAAGGCTCTCATGGATCCAGGAGGCACAGAGGACCCCACTCAAGAGGGACCCAAGGAGGTCCACTCCAAGACACATCATCATTAAAATGGCAACTATCAAAGACAAATAGAGAATCCTCAAGGCAGCAAGGGAGAAGGAGAAGGTAAGATACAAGGGGGCCCCGATACGTCTAGGAGCTGACTTCTCAACAGAAACACTACAATCCAGAAGGGAATGGCAACAAATATTCCAAGCCATGAAAAGCAAGGGCCTACAGCTAAGGCTGCTCTACCCAGCTAGGATCTCCATTAAAAGAGAAGGGGGAAATACAGAGTTTTCCAGACAAGAGAAAACTAAAAGAACACATCTCTACCAAACCAGCACTCCAAGATATCCTAAGGGGACTGGTTTAAGCAGATGAAGGAAAAGAATGAGAGAGAGAGGAACACAGGTACAAAGAGAAAAAGATGATTAAGTTTCTATCAGTAATATCTCTCAATGTGAATGGACTAAATGCCCCGATCAAAAGACACAGGGTAGCTGAATGGATAAGAAAACATGACCCACACATACGCTGCCTACAAGAGACCCACCTCAGAGCAAGAGACCTACACAGATTGAAAATAAAGGGATGGAAAAAAATATTCCAAGCAAATGGGCAAGAGAAAAAGGCCAGGGTTGCCATACTTGTATCAGACAAAGTAGATTTCAAACAAAGGCCTTAAAGAGAGACCCAGAGGGGCACTTTATAATACTTAAAGGAAGAATCTATCAAGAAGACATCAACATTGTAAACTTATATGCTCCCAATATAGGAGCCTCCAAGTTTACAAGGAAATTGTTGGATGACTTCAAAAAAGATATAGACAGCAACACACTGATAGTAGGGGATTTCAACACCCCACTGTCAAAAATGGACAGATCTTCCAAACAAAACATTAATAAACATATCGTGGCGCTGAATGACACACTGAATCAAAGAGACTTAACTGACATATATAGAACCTTACATCCCAAAGAAGAAAAATACACATTCTTTTCAAATGCTCATGGCAGTTTTTCAAAGATAGACCACGTGATAGGACACAAAGCAAGCCTCAGCAAATTCAGGAAAATTGAAGTAATACCAAACTTTTTCTCAGACCACAAGGATTTGAAACTTGAAATCAACCTCAAAGAGATACTTCAAAAACTTGCAAACTCATGGAGACTGAACAGCACACTATTAAACAATGAATGGGTCAATAATGAGATAAGAGAAGATATCAAAAAATTTCTGGAAACAAATGAAAATGAACAGATAACAGTCCAAAACCTATGGGACACAGCAAAGGCAGTCCTGAGAGGGAAGTTGATAGCAATACAGGCTTACCTAAAAAAGATAGAAACATTTCAAATGAGAGACCTAACGCTACAACTTCAAGAACTGGAGAAACAACAACAGATAAATCCCAGGGAGAGTAGACTGAAGAAAAGAGTCAAGATTAGAGCAGAACTGAATGACATAGAGACAAAAAGAACAATTCAGAGGATCAACCAATCCAAGAGCTGGTTCTTTGAAAAGATAAATAAAATCAACAAGCCTTTAAGCAGACTCATCAAGAAAAAAAGGGAGAGGACCCAAATTAATAATACCAGAAATGAAAGAGAAGAAATAACAACTGATACCACAGAAATACAAACGATCTTCAGAAACTATTATGAACAATAATATGCCAAGAAATTTGAAAATCTTGATGAAATGGACACATTTTTAGAAAAGTATAATCTTCCAACACTGAAGGAGGAAGAAACAGAAAGCTTGAACAGACCAATAACAGCTGGGGAAATTGAAGCAGTAATCAAGAAACTCCCAGCACACAAAAGCCCAGGGCCAAACAGTTTCCCAGGAGAATTTTACAAAACATTTAAGGAAGAGATAACCCCTGTCTTTCTCAGACTATTCCAAAAAATCCAAGAAGAGGGAAGACTCCCAGACTCTTTCTATGAGGCCAGCATCATCCTGATCCCAAAATCAGATAAAGACCCTACAAAGAAAGAAAATTAGAGGCCAATTTCGCTGATGAACATAGATGCTAAAATCCTCAACAAAATATAGGCAAACTGCATCCAGCAATACATTAAAAAGATTATCCACCACGATCAAGTGGGATTCATCCCAGGGATGCAGGGATGGTTCAATATACGCAAATCAGTAAACGTGATACATCACATCAATAAAAGAAAAGACAAAAACCACATGATCATCTCGATAGATGCAGAAAAAGCATTTGATAAGGTACAGCACCCATTTATGATCAAAACACTCAGCAAAATGGGAATAAATGGGGCATTCCTCAACATAATAAAGGCCATATATGAAAAACCTACAGCCAATATCATACTCAATGGGCAAAAACTGAAAGCCCTCCCACTAAGATCGGGAACACAACAAGGATGTCCGCTTTGACCGCCTCTTTTCCACATCGTATTGGAAGTCCTAGCCACAGCGGTCAGACAAGAGAAAGAGATAAAAGGCATCCAAATAGGAAAGGAGGAAGCAAAGCTATCATTGTTTGCAGATGCCATGATAGTGTACATAGAGAACCCTAAAGACTCTACCAAAAAACTCCTCAACCTAATAAGTCAATTGGGCAAAACAGCAGGATACAAAGTCAACATTCAGAAATCAAAGGCATTTTTGTACACCAGCAATGCAGTAGAAGAAGAAGAAATCAGAGAAAAAATACCATTCAATATAGCAAAGAGAAAAATAAAGTACCTAGGCATAAATTTAACCAAAGACGTAAAAGACCTGTACGCAGAAAACTATACAACATTGAAAAAAGAAATTAAGGAAGACACAAATAAATGGAAGCATATACCATGCTCATGGATTGGAAGAATTAATATCATCAAAATGTCCATACTACCCAAAGCAATTTATAAATTCAATGCAATCCCTATTAAGATACCAACAACATATTTCACAGAAATAGAACAGACATTTCAAAAATTTATATGGAACCATAAACGACCCCGAATAGCTGCAGCAATTTTGAGAAGGAAACATAAAGTAGGAGGGATCACAATACCGGACATCAAACTGTACTACAAAGCCACTATACTCAAAATAATCTGGTACTGGCACAAGAACAGACCCATAGACCAGTGGAACAGAATAGAAAGCCCAGAAATAAGCTCAGGTCTCTATGGGCATCTAATATTTGACAAAGGGGGCAGAAGAATAAAATAGAGCAATAATAGCCTCTTCAACAAATGGTGTTGGGAGAGCTGGATGGCTACATGCAAAACATTGAAATTGGATCATCAGCTGACACCATACACAAAAATAAACTCAAGATGGATAAAAGACTTAAACATAAATCGCAACACCATCAAAGTCCTAGAGGAGAACATTGGCAGGAAACTCTCAGATATCCCACGCAGCAATTTTTTCACTGATATGTCTCCTAAAGCAAGGGACATAAAGGAAAGAATAAACAAGTGGGACCTCATCAAAATAAGAAGCTTCTGCACGGCAAAAGAAAACATCAGCAAAATGAAAAGGGAGCCAGCCGTACGGGAAAATATATTCGGTAATGATACATCAGATAGAGGTTTGATCTCCAAGATATATAGAGAACTCACTAAACTCCACTCCAAGAAGACAAACAATCCAATGAAAAATTGGGCAAAGGACCTGGGCAGATGCTTTTCCAAGGAGGAGATACAGAGGGCACAGAGGCATTTGAAAGGATGCTCAGCCATCACTAGCCATCAGAGAAATGCAGATCAAAACCACCATGAGGTACCACCTCACACCAGTCTGAATGGCCATCATAAAGAGATCAACAAACAACAGGTGCTGGAGAGGCTATGGAGAAAAGGGAACCCTAGTCCACTGTTGGTGAGAATGCAGACTGGTGCAGCTACTATGGAAAGCAGTGTGGAATTTCCTCAAAAACCTGAAAATGGAACTGCCTTTTGATCCAGGGATTCCCCTGCTGGGACTATACCCTAAGAACACCAAAACGCCAATACAAAAGAACCTATGCACCCCAATGTTCATAGCAGCACAATTTACAATAGTCAAGTGTTGGAAGCAACCTAAATGCCCATCAGTAGATGACTGGATCAAAAAATAATGGTACATATACACAATGGAATACTACGCAGCAGAAAGAAAGAAAAGAAGTACTAAACTTCGTGACAGCATGGATGGAATACCATATGATCTCACCTATAAGTGGAATCTAACCAACAATACAAAGATGCAAGGAAAATATAACCAGTAACACTGAAAGGAAAAGAAATCAACAGAGACAAGAGGGAAGGAGGGGGGGGGCAGAGAAAGGGAAGGGAAGGGGAAAGTCAAGGAACATATAGCAAGGACCCATGGACAAAACCAAAGGGGAAGAGCTGAGGGAGGGAAGGAGGGAGGGGGCAAGGGGAAGTGGTGGGGGGTAGGCAGAGACAAATGTATTTAAAAAATAAATAAATAAATTTAAAAACAAAAAAACACAAAAAACACAAAAAAACAAGAAAAAAACAAAAGAAAAAATAAGTTCTAAAGGATAAATCAAAACAGCCAGAAAGTAATGACAAAGTAATGGAACTAAGGAGACAAAATCAAAAACATCAGAGAAAGTTATTTTTAGTTTCTTTTTTCTTCTTTTTTTTAAAAAAATTCTGAGACAGAAGAGTGTAAAAAATAGTTCAGATCTACCTATCTATATATCTATATAATATATCCATACATATGTCTATCTATATCTATAACTATATATTTATCTATGGTATGTTTACAGATTCAAAGAGGGCATAATCATTAGTTTTTGGAGATTTAATATTTTTTCCTTCAGATACTACTCCACATATTAATTCTAACTGCGTTCATTTGCACTTTTTCCTGTAGAGTATTTTTAAGTTTCTTTAGATGATTCAATTTCTTAAATAATTCATGCATTTTGATTGTTTTTATAAAAGATTTCTAGAACTGGTGCATGTTGTGTTTGAAGTCATGTCAGTGCTTGCAGATTCCCAATAATCAAATTCAAATTTGCGTGATTCCTTAACACCTCCACCACACACACATTAAGCCCCTCAACAGCTAGGTCTCTTCTCAAGTATTGCTCAACTTATATTTATTTTTCTGAAATATATATCTGGCTTTCTAAACACCACAAAATCACAAATATAGGTAAAATGAGCATTAAAATTGAAAAATAAAGCACCTGCCTCATATTTCATGTGTTCCTGTTGCGTGATTGACTAAAACTTTTTTCTCATAGGAGAAGATACTGAACAACTTGCAGTTTTTTTATTTGTTTTTTTCTCTGCCATCTGTTTGTTTATTATTTTAGGTGATAATGAGAATGAGGAACAAGGAGATTTGCAGCAATGAATTTCAAATATTTCTAATCTGTGGATCATTTCACTAGAGAGTCCTAGGGATAACTCAATGTTTTTCTATAGTAAATATAAATACTGATTTATGTGATTTTTTTTCTCCTAAAATCATGCATTGATTTAAATACCTTAAAAGAAAGTAGTATTACTTTTACCTTAAGTTATCTAATGAATTAAATAAACCTGATTCACTATAGACATTTAATAAATAATGTGTGTGGTTTTAGTCATTGTAAGAATTTAAAATTAATGAATGACTAGAATGCAATGTTAATTTTTCAATAATTTTAAAAACTGTTTCACCTTCATATTATGTGACCAAAATAATCTGTTCAATACCCTGTTAATTAGGAAAATAATAGTACTGATAGTATAATAATGTTGAAACAGCAGTATATTTAAGCAGTGCATGAGAAACACTATAAGTGCTCTACAAATATAAGTTACTACATCAGTTGTTTTACATTAGGGCAAAGATTATTTATGTTGTATCCTGAGCACCTATCTGAGCACACATAGCAGAATTTACTCTCTTCAGATACATAGTGCTTTTCATAATTTTTAGTGATAATCCACTTTGTTTTTGTAACAAGCTGAATAGTATAATGGAGAAATTAAAAATGGCTTTTTCCCCCTTGTCCAGTGGAGACAATTTTTAAACCTCAAATGGAATATTTAAGGTAACCACTGGAAGAAAGAGAATGTTTTGACACCTTTCACTGAATCCATACCCAAATACGACTTGCTGAAAGATAATTGTAAGACTATATTTTATTGTAAGTTCATAAATAAATTTGGAACTGCTCACATCAAAGATTTCCTTCTTTGAATTCAGTGTTTTTTGGGGAAAACTTATGTATCATTAAAGGTTCTTGTATTGTTAACACACTCACACCAATTCTTTTTTTATATTAACTCGAATGAATTTCATTGTAAAATCTACACTTTTGCTGCAATCATACTGCCAGAAAGATCAGTGAAGAAAGAGAAACAATTGTTTATGAAGCTGATTTTTCAACTCTATTTCAAGCTTATATATTTTCATTTAGGATAAATGAGGTGCCATACTCTCAATAACTTTTCAAATATTTATTAAATATGTATTCAAGCCACAAAATAGTCTGATCAATGCAAGAATAATCAAACATTTTGAACAAACCCACCTCTCCATATTTTTCATGATTTTCTATTAATATATTTTTCAAGCAAACACAGAATGGAATCTGTACAATGCAATCTAGTCATAAAAAATACTGTACAATGATGAAATTATTTCACATGTTCCCTCTGCATAATATTGAACCCTATAATGTCTAACTTTTATAAACAATAGTATCTTTAAGGTTCTTAGAAGTACATTCAGAGTCCTTAACAGTTTTTTGTATACCAAAATCATATATTGTCCACTTTCTTAATACCCACTCTAATCAAGGTGTTCACTCAATGCATACCTAGATGCCAAAATAACCAGTTTCAGTTTAAACTGAACTGGTTTATAATATTTATTCATAAAATAAAGTTTGTAATCAAAGTTTCCCCTTGTACATATTCAATAAAGATAATTATATCACAAATATTTTCTCCAAGTGAGTTTAATCAAACTCAAAAACAGATACTCTTTGCCTGCTAGGTAATTTCTCCATTAATGTAAGCACTTCTGTTCAATTTAATACTATGTTGTCAAAGAAAAATTACACTGAACACAATCAAACAGGAAAAGAAGATTTTTGTTTAAGATGATCACAAAAATTTTTGAATACTGAGGTGATCTAATGGAAAAGTAATAGAAAAGACACCAGTTTGGGGGATGGGAGTTGGTCAGGGTAATTAAGCCATTAGTGTTTGCTTATTTTAGGTTCGTACTCACAAACGGAAATTAGGAGATGTGAGTTCTATCTTTCTTGATTATAATATTTCAAAGAGATGTTTCTAGAATTTTTAAAATTCCTTCTATTTATTAAGATGGCATTGATTAAAATAGTGCACAAGTAAATAAATTTAAAAGAACTTAGTATTTTTTAATCTTCATTATCCAAAATAAGATAGAAAATTCAAATATGTTATTATTTCTAAAACTAAGAATATGTAGTGCATGTTAACTACACTTACTGAAATGATCATTTTGTAATATATATGAATGTCAAATCATTATCCTATAGTCCTAAAACTAATATAAAGACATATTTCAGCTATACCTTAATTAAAATATAAGAATAAAAAATAAATTTAAGCAAAGAATAAAATTAAAATGTTATTTTGCATTTAAATATTTAAGAAAAAACAGATATTTATTAGTAAGGGATTTATTTCTCTATTTTCTTCATAGAAAATTATTTCCCCAACCACTATTTATTGAACTATCTTTTCTTCTGTTCATCTGTACTACCAAAACTGAATTTTTGTTACATATATAATTAATTATATATTTATAAATTATATATATACAGGACTGTATTACATATATAATGGATTTCTTAATCTCCCTTATTGCCCCATGCATTTGTTTATTGCTGTTCCAAGAGTGCAGCTACCTATGTTTCATAATTTTAAAATAAGCACTTAATAGTAGACGCATTTTGCTTCAATGTGCAATTCTCCTTTATAATTAAAAAATATATATTGGCTCAATATTTTTACATGGATTAAGGAGCATTGTCAATTAGTGTAAAAAATGAATTAATTGAGATATCTGTGCAAATACATCTAAACTTGCAACATACCTTGTTTTAATTTTCTCCATGGGTTTGAAACACATTGTATGCTATATTATATATATTGTATAATAATTCTTTATCATACAATAAATATGCATTGTTCATTTACCTGCTTCTTTTACTAAAATGTAAGCTTTTTGAAGGCATGAATGTGTCCAATTTTGATTATTATTGTATATCTAGTATGTACACATTTTCTTAGTACGCAGTAAGCTCTAAATAAATACATATTATATGAGTTCAAGAATGAATGACTTTGGAACAAACAAAAACTCATGGACACAGACAACAGTATGGTGTTTGCTGGAGGGAAGCCGGGTAGAGAATAGTAAAGGATACAAAGGATCAGATATAAGGTGACAAAAGATTTGACTTTGGGTGGTGGGCACACAATGCAATATACAGATTATATATCATTTAATTTTACACTTGAAACCTATATAATTTTATTAAAATGTCACCCCAATAAATTTAATTTAAAAATGAATGACATTTACTTGACCCGCTCACGTCATCCAAGTACCTATTTCAGGGATGCGTACTTAAGCAAGATCTCACATAGCATTCTTTTGATGACTGTTATCGATCCAGGTACTGCATGTGACTGAAACTGGCCTGTTCAAACTGAAAGGACAGACTTTGTTCCCTTAATAGGGAAGTAATTTACTCAATCTCTCACAGATGGTAAAGATAAAGTGTGAGACCTCAGATGCTGACTCACTGCTGATAGATGCTTTGTGACAATGAGAGATGTTGCCATGAAGACAAAATGAGGATTTAAAACAAAAAAAAAATTTAAATTTAAAAAAGATGGGACAGAGTTACCAAAGGAGATAATAACAAGACTTAAACCTGAACTCACAACACAATGCTTTGTGCCTGCATTACTTTTGAACATGTTGCTATTTTTTAGATTTTAGGTTTATTTTTAATTAAATAAGCAGTCAGACTTGAGTTTAATATGATGTGTAGTTGAAAACACCTTGCCCTGTGCCAAAGTCTGGGTCCTGATGGAGACCCTGACATATCAAAGGAGACTATTGAGAGACCTGAAGTCCCAGACTCCCCTGAACCCAGTGGATCAGCATGAGTACCCCATTATTTGTTAAATGAGAGTGTCCTCTGCTTTTCTTGCTTGAAAACTATGCAGAAGTCTCAAATTAGGCAACACCAAACCAATACCATTGATAAGATGAGTAGAACCTGATTAGTAGATGAGGACTTAAGGAGATGTTGTTGTTACAGGACTAAAATCCCCAATAGCAAGGGGGGTGATAGGAAACTGAAATATCTGGCCAGTGACAGTATTTAACCATCAGTAATAAGATTGGTGTAATTACCACATCAACAGCAAGTTTAATATGTCTGCCAAAGAGTAGCCTTCTCCTCAGGTATCTATGGAAGTGGTTAATAGAAAATAGACTTCCAAGGGACAAAGTAGATTGAAAGCCAATAAGAAAAGTGCTTAATATGTATGAAGAAAAGTGATCTATAATGTATAAAAAGGCTAAAGATAATCACTCCCATAGAAAGTCATGATTCACCCATCTGTTTCCAGAATTGGACTGGTACTCAGACTCAGTACCTATTGACTGAAACAGAACATGAGTCCTCATGAAGAAGGATTCTGTAACTACATATTGAGTGAATTCAGTAGTGATTTATTCTGCCCCTCCCAAAATGGGCCTATAACCATTTACATAAGTAACTATGTCTTAAGAAAAGGGAAAATAAACAAGACTTGTAGGGGCTTTAGATTTAGGGCTTACCCTAACACCGATGGCCAAAGACCCAAAGCATTGGTTAAAGTAGAATGTGTTGTGATTAGCTATAAAATAGACTCTGGTCAATTTCACAGTAAGTCTACTGATTTTACCATCTAAACGGGTTATTATTCTTCCATTATAGTCTCCAATATACAAGTAAATTTAATACAGTAGAACTTGAATTTTGACCTATTGAATAACAGTTATTATATTTTAAAAGACCAAATGAAAATCCTGAAAATTGACTGTGAATCTCAGTCACAATAGTCAATCAAAAATTCTATCAGCTCAAGAAGAAATGGCAGAGATTAGAGCCTCTCTCAAAAACTTAAGAAAATATAGAGGTGATATTTCCCATCTTTTCCTCTTTTTATTTAAACATGAAACTTAAGGAAAAGTTGAATGAATCATGAAAGATGAGCACAGACTAGCAAAAATGTATGTAACTTTGAGTCATAATTGTAACAGTTTTACTAAATATGATACACTTAATAGGGTAGAGTAACACAGCCTTGGTAAGGGTTATATAGCTATTGATCTGGAAAATGTGCTTTTTGTCTTTCAAAGGTCATTATTAAAGAAGATAAGAAGCAATTTGCACTCACTTGATATGATTCTCACTATGCATTCATAGCCTTGCCTCAAATCTATTTAATTCTACACTATGATATCATATAGTGCAAACAAAACATTTGGAGAATGTCATACTGACTCACTATCACTATGATATTGATCAAATTTTGTATCTGGTTAGCAATAAGGAGAAAGCACTTTGGGTCTCTTATTGAAGCATAAACATTGAAAAAAAAAGAGTAAAGGCATTTCTATATTGGTGAAGATTTGAGGCCAGGACCTCTCCAAAGAAAAAGACAAGAATGTGTACCTCTCTTATTCCACCAAAAAAGTAAAACAACCATCACAGACTTTTTCACATTTTGCAAGTAGTGTTTTCTCCATGTGGGAATATAGTTCTAACCCATTCACTGAGTAATGAGAAAGGCTTTTGGTTTTTAATTGGTCCCAAAACAATAATGGATCCTGAAATGAGTAAAATGTGCAAAACAAGCAGTGCTGCTGGATTGGACCCTATAACTTAGTAAAGCACTCGGGTATTAGAAGTATCTGGAGGTAGAGAATAAATTTATTGTCTCCAGACTAAGGATCTGAACACTTACCAAGTTATGTGTAGTTAAGAATTATAGTCCATTTGAAAATATAGTTCCTGGCATGCTACCAGGTCCTGGTAGAGCAAGAGTAACCAATCATGAAGCATAAAATAACCATGAATCCTGAACCTCCCCTCATAAGTTAGACAGTTTTGATGAATGATCACAAAGTCAGGTGAGACCAGCAGCAATTTAATCTAAGTTAAAATTAATGCATTTACGATTGGATCTGAATAGTAGGATCTGAACAGAAGTAGAAAGCACAAGCTAGCTGCATGAACAAGTGACACAGACCTTCAATTTACCCATCTCTTCTACAAGTACACTTTTCCCTCAATTCACCTCATAGTATTGGGGTATTTCATATAAACAGTTGATGAAGAAGGGGGAAAAATGAAGCTTGGTTTACACGTGTTCAGCATGTACATTGGTTTGAGTTGACAATGAGTGGTGGGTGAACTGTGACTTCATTCAGGAGAGATGATTCTAAAATATATGGATGACAGTACATCCTCCCAAGGAATAGCCTTTCAAGTGATACACTTGTTATTTATTTATTTTGGGAGGAGAAAGGACTGCTTGGGGGTTAAGGAAATACATAGACTCATCAACAAACATGAATGGTTTAGTTTGTTGTTTTAAGAGGCTTAGGAAAAAATTTGGTAGGTCAAGCACAGGGAGTTATCTGGTAGAGAAATGTGGATGGACTTATGCAAGTGTGCACAAATGGTGATGACATCACACATTCATTCCCACCAGAGGATTTTACAGCAGAAAGGACACTAACAATCAAATGGAGATACTGGTTTAGCCAGTAGTTGTCAGTCAGCGTCTGTCCCCCAAAACTCTAGTAGTTGAGCTATTGTGGCAGAAATGAGAGCAAGGCATGAACCTGGAGCAGGAGTTTTTCACTTGATACAGCTGACCTAACATGGGCTGTTACTAAATCTTAGGCCTGAAGCAGAGAACGTAAGATCTCATTGCAGTACCAATCTGGAAGAAACCCACTATTGACTTTGTGGCAAGTTGTTTTTACTACACCCCTTTCACTTTCATAAAAGACAATGTTTTATCTTAATATATAGTAACATGTTTTCTGGATATGGGCATACCTTTTATGTATGCCCATCGTGCCTCAGGCAGAATTGCTCTCTCTGAGAGCTCAAAACTATCTCAGTAACTAATATTGAATCTCTAACATTATTTTATTTTTCAAGACAAGAAACCTTCATGGCTAAGTGTGTGCAGAAACGGGAGAATAACCATGGGCTTGATTACAGAGTTCACCATTCAGAAGCTCCAACCTGGTTGAGCAGGAGAACAGCGATGTTGTCAAGGGGGAAATACCAAGGTATAGAAAGTTAGGAATGGAAACAGGAGTGACCTCCATTTGGTGAATGTGTTCTTGCTCCTTCTGAAAGTTTAGGCTTTGTGCAACTGAGGATCATGGTTCCTGGATTGAACACACATTATGAATCTCAGCAATGTTAGAACTATGGCTAGCCCTTGCTTACTTTGAGCAACTAATGCAGGCAAATAGGACTTACTGTATGGTTGGCAGAGCTGCTGCAACATACAGGGCAAGAAAGACTATGTTCCATACTCAACTGTTCCTGAGACATTTTGGTTACCTACATGCTCAGTTCAGTTGTAAGTGTGCAAGTACAGTAATCACTATCTTATAAAGTAATGGTAAATAGAAATGAATTCCTGATGATATTCACTTCACCAGGAAGGCCACCAAAACCAGCAGAAGCTTTAGTCAATGGACACCTAGCCTGGGTAGTAGAGCAGCAAGATGGTGTATCAGTTACAGCCTTTGGACTACTACAGCAGCAGGAGGTCATTCTATAGTTTCCTCCTTTAATTTTGCCTTAGACTTGTTACTAACCATAACTATGGAGAAGCAATACCTAGATAAATTTGAGTTAGTGTGCAAAACATGTGAATCCGAACTGTTCAAGTGGTACACTGTAGTCATTTCAAATATACCTATCCACAGCCAGAAGCTTCCATTCATTGCCTTCTCAGGAGAAAAGCCTGCGGTCTGTGTGAGGTTCTTTACCTGGATGCACCTTGGAGGGAGGTGCCCCCCTGGGGGAGAAACCAATGCCTAAAAGCTGTATACGAAATTTTGGGTCTTTGGCCTCAAGGTTAGGAAATTCTAAAGTCTAATTTATTTTCCCCCTACTATCAAAAATTAGGTGTAGGCTGCACTGGACTAAGAACAAGCATTTGCTAAACTCCTTCCCCTGTTTTCTTCAGTTCACTTCATTCCCTCTCAGACTTTTTGGCTACAACTTTCAGAAGGCCACATGCATACTGCTCCTGTCCCAGTCTCAACTTCTAAGCATAATAAATGAAGCTCATCACTACATAATTATTTCTAATCGGCTTAAGAACAGCATCATTTTCCCATTGTTGTTTTAAGAGGTTTATACACAAAGACAGACACATATATACATGCACATATACAAACACATACATATAGAAACAAATCCAATTTAACAACTTTCAATTATATATTTTACTAGTCAAGTTTGGTGTTCTCATATTGTTTCTCTACTCTTAGTGTGTATTTTCTTAATTGTTATAGTTTCTCTGATATGTTATCTTTTTCGTAGGATTATTTTCTTCTAGTTTTTTTTCTATATTTAGATGAGAACAAATCTGTATATCACATGTATTACTTCTAAATTTCAAATATAAGTGAGCTTTCCAAGCCAAAACGAGTTTTCGTACACAACTCATCATTGAAAACATGAACATAACAAAATCTCAATACACTGAAATATTTATTATTGCTTGCATGAATGTTTTAAATAAAAGTGCATACATGAATATAATTATTGATATTGACACATTTATGTAAAGGGAAAATTTTATTAATATGTGTCTCTGTCTTTATGTGTAATAAAAAAGCAGAGACATCATGTCTACTATTTTTCTTCCTCAAAAGAGTTTCCAAAAATTGTGTCCTTGTCACTAAGTGTCAGAACAACAGAACTGGGAGCAAAGAGACAAAAAAAGCAAGCACAAGCAAAATGGCCTCTATTTGTATTCTTGAAATCTCTCCTACCCAAAGTGGTTCATCATTGAAATATCTAATTCCAAACTACAGATCCCTTTCTCCATGTAAAAACTCATTAGCCTCTTCCCTGTTAGTCATGTAACAGATCATTCTAATTCAAATGAGTTAATATTAGTTCTGGACACACTCTTTTCTATGAATATCTGTAGCCACGGGTAGGAAGAGCTTTATCTTGTATGATTTTATAACCTAACAAATTACATTTATACTGAATTTGAAGAAAAACTGTCAAGAGAAGAAAATTACTCCCTTCATGGTGAGTAGGAAAGAGTTAGAAAATGAAAAAAATAAAATGCAGGGGTTATAAATTTCTGTCCTGGCAGAGAGGTTTTCATTTATTTTAGTAGAGAAATAGACATTATGTTGAAGGGATTTTCATTTTTTATGTTTCTAGTATATGTTGATATTAGTTAAATCAGTGCTGGTCTGAATGCACATATAATAACATCAAAAACTGGGATATTAATTTTCCTTTTGTAGACAAATACATTTGTCAGTTTCATTTATGTATTGGCTTTTTAGTTAACCTGCACCTTATCATAAAAATCATATCAAAAGAGATGGCTTTGACAATATCTGGCTGAAACCCCGAAATTTGAGAAGCACATTCTTTCTTTAGTAACCATGTTTATTCAGGTAGCAAGTTGTTTCCGATAATACCTCCGTAGAAATTTCCTATAACGAAGGTGGGACAGGACTATGGAATAAAAATTATGTTAACAGCTATACACATATGTATTCAAACATATATTCAATTTTGCCAGCCTCTTACACATAATCCACAATTTCCCTTACTTCATTATCACTTTAATTATGAGTACTTAACATTACATAATTTTCAGTTTTGAGTTAGAATTTATCCCATCTAATCTCTGGACTTCATGTATCTTTTGACAATTATTTCCCTTTTCAGTAGTCTGTGGAAGATAGACTTGTTACTTTCATGCCTGGATATACGCTATTATGGTAAATTGTTTTTGAATTATTATTTTTCTAACTCTTCAGTAACCTGTGTCGTAATGTATGACCTCAGTGAAGTCAACTGAGAATATCACGTACTCTTCTAAAAATCGCCTCTAATTCCACACACAATCCTGATTAAAACCATTAAAACAATGTTAATCTATATTTTATATAAGTGTACACATGTGTAATGTCTACAAATGTGTATGTGTATGTGTGCAGAGTGGCGTTCAGAATCATGGCTTCCCAAATTTTCCTCGCCCTGATCCCAAGAACCTATGATTGTGTTGTCTCACTTGAGAAAAAGGATCTTGCATATGCGATTAAAATCAAGGACCATAAAATGGGAGATTAACGTGGATCACATAAGTGGGCCCACTTAATCACTGAAACCTTACAAAGAGAATAGCCAAGACAGACAGTCAAGGAGACGTAGCATCAAGGGAAAGCAGAAGAGGTGCTGCAAAGCGAGAAAGCCTGAAATGGAGGAACCCAAGCGCAAGGTTCAGAGAGGCATTAGGAGATAGGGATGATCTCTAGCAGACAGTCAGCAAGGACATGTGGACCTCAGTACCACAACTACCTGAAACTGAGTCCTGCCAACAACTTAGATGAACCAGGAAGCAGAATATGTCCCAGAGCCTCTGATAAGAAAAATGGCCCTGTCAGCACCTCTGTTTCGGTCTTTAAGACACAGAGCAGAGAAACCACCCAAGTTATTGTTTGCCTGAACTGATGATCCATGGAGACTGTGAGGTCACAAATGGGTATTATTTTAAGCCACTAATTCTGTGATAGTTTTAATGGCAGCTATATACAAGTGGTATACAAGTGATAACTCATACGCTTATCTTTTTTTACTACCCCCAATAACATGAAGCCACAGAAAAATGAAGGGTGCTATTTCTGAAACAAAGAATGAAGGTATTCAACCTAGGAGCACTTTGTAGTTTATTTTCATGTTTGTTCTTCTGGATTCTTTGTTACTTATCCCCTCATTTTTTAATGTCTCTGTTCATATTTTGGGGACAATATTCTTATTTTGGAGGATGTTAGTCTCTCATTCTTCTTCCTAAACCTTGGGTATTTCATTTCTTTGCTTATTTTTACTTCTGCCTGCAGTTACATTTCTATATCAAAATATTATAGTCCAAAATATATGTGCTTCAATAAATTTGTTATTAGTGTACATTATTTACTTTTTTACAGGTAGACAAAAGTGAATTTTTAAACCAAAAGGAGAAATAGGGAAGTCTATGCAACATACTAACATTGTTGCTTCATAATTATTAACTTTTACTCTTAAACTTTTAAATTATTTTTCTTTAATTAGATATTTTATATAGAAAAAAATAAATCAATACCAGAGAGTATACTTTTAAATTAAACCCTCTTGAATCTTAGCAGTGATTTTTAATCCCTAGACTCCACTCCTATGACTTTGTTTTTCTGTTCTGGTTCCTGGAATCTATTTTCATTCAAATTTTACCTTAAAAATCACCTCTTATATTTCCCCATTCTTGTCTTCCACAACATTTCATGTGATTTTTTATAATAGCAGTTATCATTCCTGAAAAAATTAAAAATGTAAATAGATATCTTATATAATATTATATAATCATACATAATTATATATATACTTTTTTTTATATATATATATTTTGCCCCTCGCTCAGAGAGAGCTGACACCTTTTCTGCCTGTTCATCAATGTATCATCATGATTTATCTTGTGACCTTATTTTATAAACTTACTAAAAAAATCAATTATATATATAAATAAATGTTTTCTCACCTAATGCAAATTCTCATATAACATACTTATCTCTAAATATCATTATACAATGAATATAGTTATCAGAGATTTGGAGAATAAAATTATTTTTGCAGTTAAAATCCTGTTTGAATGATAACATTGCTATTACTTCAGAAAAGGCAATACCTCTGTTTTGGTCTGATGAAGTTGATATGTGTTTTTACTTTAAGGTTGTTTTCTTAAGCAATTTTTTAGAAGTATTCCTGTCACTCAAATATGTTCATTTCCAAAATCTCACCTTCCATTAAATAAGAATAATTGACTGAGAGGTCAGTAAAAATAAGGTGTTGAATTGTGAAAATCACCCATTAAAATTACCTGCTTCTTTTTTATGTTAAAAAAGAAGACCCTGTATTTGCAAACTTAAGCAGTTGGTTCAAGCGAAACAAAATGAACTCTTTCTGAAACTGTTTGAGACATCTTTTGTCCACTATACCAGTGTTTTATTTCAATATAATTTGGGAGTTCAGTACTACTTATAGTATGCTTAGGACTTTTAATACCTTCTTTCTAAATAGGAACATGGGCATGTTGTACCTATATTCTTCTTAGTTGTGGGTTCCAGTTTAAGAAGGCCTGCACTTAATGAGGCATCACTACAAAAAGTAGAGAAAAAAAGTTTATTTTTAAAAAATTTATTGTTTATTAAAGCATAAATATGTTATTGCTGTACAAAGTACTAATAGAGTAACAATTCAATTTTCTAAAACTGTGTGTTCACACCTGCCCTAGGAGTCCCAAGCTCTCTGTACACACAAACACACATTTGCATGAGTGCATGGAAACAGTAGATATTTATCTATGTTTCTGGGCCTACATGCATATATGTTTACATAGGTTTCTATCCTTTTAACTATTCTTTGGTAACATAAGGTAAAATTGTATAAATTTTTAATTACTCATATGTAATGAAGAATAACCTATGTCAAGTGTTCTAGCACTTCATGGAATATCTTGAATACAATCAGATTATAAATATTTGTTGAATGGAAATTACTGTTCATATTCCATTCATATTACTTTACTTGGGATACCATGTCAAAATATCATGGACTAAAAGGCTTAAACAACTGTTTTGTTTCTCACAATTCTGAAAGCTGAAAAGTATAAACAAAGTTCTGTCAGGGTTTGGTAAGACCTATCTTCCTGGTATGCACACAGCCATCTGCCTGCTGCTATGTTTCTCTCTTCCTCCTCTTGTGAGCCCACTGTCCTATCAGACCAGAGCCTTACCTTTATGACCTCATTTAACCTTAGATACCTCCTAAAGTCCCTATTTCCAAATACAGTGCCACTGGAAGATAGAGTTTAATTTATGGGAGTGAGGGCCAGTTCTTATAACTTTATTTCACCATGTTTTCTCAGTGAACTTATCAAATCCATGAGATATAATTTATTTAAATTAGTAATCTTCATAGAACAATGTTCTTATTTAGACCAAAACAACAATGTCTCTTTTTCATCTGAAAATATTTACATTAATCTTTTTATGTCTTCCTATTTACAGTTATGAATATTAATACTTGTCTCATACTTTTTCATGATTGGCATGTGTTTGTTCCTAAAATAGCTTGCTTTGAACTTCAACGATTAGAAATTTGCTCTGGTAAACAAATAGTTGTAGTGTCTTTTCACACAGCTTATAGTTACAACCTTGAAAATATTTCCTTCTGAGTTTGCATGCTTGTATTTAAAGTAACACACTTTTCCATTTCATCATATTGAAAGTCTCAGTAATTTTTACCATATTTTTCTGTGCTTTCAATAAGCTGTGGCTATCATACCTTTCCACCTAGGAATTTTAGTAAGTTAAGCAAATTCAAGTTGTATTAAGTAATTTAATATTAGTGTCTGAAAGATTACATAGAGCAATCAGTTTCATCTTCCTCATTATCTTACAATAAAATTCTACTTGATTTTCCACAGAAAATATTTGAAAATGCTTCCAATGTTTAATACCATTTATCATGAGATACTAAATTTCTTCTCTGTTGTGAGCACTTTAATTATCTATTATATGACAAAACTTCTAGATCCCCCCCGCCAATCCTCACTATCCCTTGTATACAACCTCTAGCCTTAAAGCACACATTTTTTATAATATATACATTGATTTAAGTGACCAAAGACATACATATTGATATAACCTGGTCAGAGGAAATACATATATCTCCTTAAAGTTCCTTTTATAGTATTTATAGCCCGTGAAACTGAGGATAGGAAGTGATGAAACACTTACCCATAGCAATGACAGATTTGAGTACTTTATAAAGACCTATTTGACTCCAAATCAACCATTGTATCCATCTTATTAATGTTCTTCCTTAAATTTAAGCAACAAGTAAGACATTTTTGATACTGATTTAGGTATTGTGAAAGAGTCTGCCAAATATGTTAAACATATAACACGGATAACTATACACATTAAATAACTGAATGTAATATTAAAAGGATTGATACTTGAGAATAAAATGTTAAATTACAGAGGAGCAAGTGGGAGCCTATCTCAGATATTTACTGTCTCTTGGGCATAATTTTTAAGGTCTAAACCCATAAAGTGATAGGATGTCGTAAGTGATCCTATTAAAGAATTCTTGGAACACATTTTCCCCTTATATGTCAAATAAAAAATATAGTTACTTACTAGCTTTCAAAACTTAGACAAAATTTTAGAGAAATTAGAGAAATTTGAATTATATGCAGTTTTTTAGTTCAAAGTTGCCCTAAACAATGAAGTTTACAATTAAATAGAAAGTAAATATGGACTGAATTTTACCTTCAAGAAAAGAAAAGGAACCATCTGTTTATTTCAATGTCTTTATTGTGCAAATATAACTCTAGCTGTTTTGTTGACACCATTTCTAAATCTGCTTTTATGGATCATTTCTTACAGTGTCTCTCTTAAAGAGACGAGGTGACAGAGAGGTTCGTAATGATGCTCCAACAATAATTAGTGATAGCAATAACTTTTAGATATTTAAAACAGCAAAGGCAATAAGGATAGCATATGCTCCTTACTTAAGTAGATTTTTGTTTAAAACAATAAAACACATTAATCTAAATACACTTTAATGTCCTTAAAATAACAAAAGATGTGTTCTAAGCTTTTAAGTGCAATATAGTCTTAACCATGTTCATGTATAGAGATACATTTAAAAGTTAAGGTTACCTTAAAATTTTCATGACTGTTTCTAGTGTTTTAAATACAGTAGTTAATCTTGAAATGAACTTCATTTCTATGAAGCTGTAATACACTACAGGATTTTAACGATACTAGCAAAGGATGAGATTTATTTTAGGAAGGAGATATTCATACATATATGTAGTCAAAAGTGTGAAAAATGCAATCTGCTGTATAGTGTCTTCTGTTATTTGGTAAAGATATTCAAACTAAATAATTGCTGTAAGATATCCCCCCCAAAAATTGTGAACCTTAAGATATTGCCTGAGAAGCAAATTTTATGAGAGAACAATGTGTGAGCTTTCTTGGATTTTTGTCATGATACAAAAATAAATTAATGTCTTTTTTAAGAATTCTAGTTTTTTAAAACAAAATGGTGTATACAGATATGAAGACATGCAGATTGTGGGCCAGAACAATTTACGAGAAAATGACTGCTAGAAATATAGCTTGTTAATGTCATTTTAGATGAGTTCTGTCGATGTTTATTTGTTGATTTTAGCTTTTTAATGATACTTATATGAAAATCTCACCTAAAATTCAGAACAACAAGCATATTTTCTGGAAAGTAATTATATAAACCAGCAGATGAATACTACGATACAATTTTTCTTTAGGCTAGATCTACGTTCAGTGTGCATCTATTAATTTGTCCAATCATCGGCCTAACTCGGCTACATTTTCATGAAATGTTCTTTTACCAGTAAAAACACTGTCAATCCTGGCCACACAAATGAACGACTCAGACCTGGACACCATACATGTGCTGAGCACAAACACTGTTCCAAAGTGAGTATGTGTCATAAACCAAACCGGAGTCCTTTCCTACATCATGTGTGACTGATACGTGGAAAGAGAAAAAAGAAAATTCCCTAGCAATGTTGGACACAACAGAAGCTATGATTAATGTTTCACTATTATCACTGCCATTTGTAGTTGCTACTTGGCTAATAGATCATTATTGTCACACCATGTATTATTTTGAATAATTTCATTTTCTTATTAAATATATGAATGCAAGCATCATTGGGATAGTTAAATTGCAATTTGATTAACAATAATGCATAAAGCAAATCCATCTGGACCAAATATTATCTTTTCATTAGTTTTTTATTAAAAACAGAGATTTCAGGAAAAGAAAAAACGTTGTATGTAAAGAGATAAAATCTTGTAAAAATTTTCTGACAGCTGAAAGAGGAAAGAAGTTGAAGGTGTTATTTTAGGTAGTTAAATACTGAATAATAAGAAAGAGAGCAGAAGGGATTAGACATTGAGCTTAATAAACTGGGTAGAATGAGCCTGCTTGCTTAGCCAGGAAGCTACAGCATTTACAGACTCATTTAAACTCTCCAGGGACTGCCACAGTGGGGGACTTAATCCTAAGAGCACACAAATGTCCCCAGGAGCACTGCTTGCTCTCCAGTACTGGATTGTTGGCGGAAGCAGCCGTGGGTGCTTGATCATAGGGACCTGTCCGTCTAACTAGCGGGTGGACCCATCAAAAACCTGCAACAGTGTGGGAAGTTGACTGGTTATTTTTACAAAGCTCTTGGTTATAACACCAAGGGACAAAGCCTCTCTCTCTCTTTCTCTCCCTCCCTCCCCACCTCTCTCTCCCTCTCTCTCTCAGTGACCTTCATTTGCCCCATCCTTTCCTGTGTTTTTTCTCTCACCCAGGAACACACATGATCAAGTGGGTCTAGCAGCTACCAAGGACTGTAGCAGACCATATGGCGTCCAAAGGACTTAACATGAAACAGAAACTTTGGACACTGGCCTTTTCTTGGCCTTACTGAAGACACATTTGAAATTTTTCCTTGGCAGGAAAGAGGGAAATGGAACATTGGAAATATAGGAGCTCCCTTTTGATTTTTCGCTGAGCACCTAAATAAATCCTACCACAAGATTTCATCCTCCCTTGTGGGTCCCTAAAATCTTTTTTTTCTCATGACACTGCATGGACTCCACTTCCCCCAGCAACAAAGTGATTAGCCAAAGAACATATGCATATAATCCATAGACACAAACAATGGTGCGGTGATGGCCAGAAGGGAGGCTGGGCGAGAGCGAGGGTGAGGTGGGCAAAGGGGGAGAAAACAGGAACATCTGTAATAGTATAAACAATAAAAATAAATAAAAATAAAATAAATATATATACATGCAAAACAGTAACCAAATTAAAAATGATCATTTTCCTATAATTTCTAATTCAGAGACAACTCAATATTTTTTGGATAATTATTCAGAACTGAAAAAAGAGATATGCTATGATGCCAAATATTAAAAGACACCAAACACATGTCTCATCCTGGTTTAAAATTTTTCAAAAGTGTTTTCTGTTGTATTTAATTTTTATTTTTTGTGTGTCTTTTTAAATAAAATTTTTAAATTAAATTTACATTCATTATTATTCTGTGTTCATTTGAGGTATATAGCTTAGTGGTTAGACAATCATGTATTTGACATAGTCTTTCTTTAATATCTCCAGTACCCAACTGGCACCATATATACTTATTACAATATTATTGATTATCCCTATGCTGTACTTTACATAACTATTTTGTAGCTATAATCTCTACTGCTCAATCCCTTCACCTTTTCCGCCCAGTCTCCCAGCCTTCCTTCCCTTGGCAACCATCAGTCCGTTATATTACCTATGAGCCAACATTATTAACATATTGTCAGTTTAAAAGGAAACTATTGGAGGCAATGTAAGTGTGTTACCTTGACTCTTGGTGATACTATCACAGGTGCAGGCATATATCATAATCATCAAATTACATATATGTATATTTTTGTATATTAATTGCACATCAATAAAACTATATACATTGTATGCAAATAATTTTTAAATAATCACCTTAATAATGTTTACTCTCTATATATGAACAATCTTCATGTGACCAGTTCTATAAATGAAAACTGTAATAGTTATGAGTATTTCATCTTTATCTTGGTATGATATATTTGTACATATGTTCACTAAATATTTGTTTTTTTCTTTCTCATCTAACATAAGATCTATTCATTGTAATTGACTTTATATATTTGTATTTAAATTTCATAATATTAAATGGAAGTGTGAATTAGCTAGGGAAAAAAGTGAACATGACCGAAAGAGAAAAAGGTTATATATACGCTCTTCTAAGGAAAAAAGTCACTGTTTTCTACTATCAGGATAGTTGCATGATGTTTGGTAGAAGGATGACTTTTTATCTTCTCTATTTGGAAATAAAGTATGTTTTAAGGAAACATGTAAAAGTGCCAAGTTGGCACTTTTTAAGATGGGTCACTAGAGAGAGCCTTGTTCTTCATTTGAATGGCAGAGGTTAAGCAGCAATTTTTGAAATGTATGATTTCTTATATCATTGGCAAAAGGAAAGTCTGGTCCTACAACTGCTTCACTTTCTTTTGCAGACTTCTTGAAACTTTTCTACATATATGTTAGATGAATATGTTAAGCCGTGTTATGAAGGGTTTTTGCAGGATACTTAACCAGTACATCAATAAGGTCAGAGGCTAAAACTCTGACATTGTTTTCAGTCCAACATCATAAGCTCCCGCTGGTACTTGTTCTGTCTTATCTTACACACATCTTCTCTGTCCAACTTCTCTTGCAGACTAAACTCTAGCATAAGATGTAAAGAAAAGAGACTGCTTAATCAGAATACTTAGCCAGTTGTGACAACTACATTAGATTAAATCCTGTAACCACACAAATCGAGCTCGCTAGGACTCTAATTGATAACGTATGTTTGAGTCATATCTTGATTGGTGCAGCGAAGCATATGTAGTAGACTACCAACATAAAGAATAAAAAAAAAGATGTTTTAATGTATTAATTTGTTATAAATGATTACATATGCTAAACCAATAAGGTAGTCAGTATTAAATACATTTTATCCATAAGGAAACTGAGCTTCAAAAGCATTATAAACTCCTTGTTAATGGTCAAGTTAATCTTGCCAAATTTATTTCAATGTCTACAAAATTATTATCATCACCATAATTTTAAAAATAAAATCCATTTCCCTTCCTTCACCAGAAAACTTTTATAAGTTTCTGATGAAAAGGCACATGTAAGTTATGGTACGTGTATGTGTACGTGTATGATTTACAATTAAGAATATATCAACTCATCAATGGGTTAAGAATTCAGAGGGAAATAAGTGTGATGATTCTGAAAATTTATTTAACGAGAACTTTTTTAACCATGTCATTTAATCTGCCCTGATTATTTGCTTTAATGAAAATGCATTGTTCTCCTCTAATGCACAAATATTGCTTGTACTTAGAATTTTTTAAGAAAAATGAGCATAAGAGCAATTCTTAAGACTTCTTCAAACATCAAATCTCTTTAGAATTTTGTCCCAGATAATAAATTTGAAATAGAGTTAATGTATAAACAATAAATTAGTTGTGTGTTATTCTTGCCAAGTAAAAATTATTAATAATGGTATTTTAACTACAGATTGGAACATTTTGCTTAGCAACTGGGATGGGTATAAGAACTATGTATTTTGTGTATAAACACACACACATATATATATAAATTAAAAAATGTGTGGAATTTGTACTATAAAATTTTATTTTAATCCTAAATGCAATAAATATCTCATAAAATATATTGTGATACTATAATTTATAAACTTCTAAATATAAGGAACAAGCAAAATATTGCAAAATTTTGGAGATATTAGGTAAATGACAAAAATTTAAAAAAGGAGTGGCTAGAGTCCAAAAATAGCCCACATAAACAGTGAACTGACCTTTGGAAAAAAGGCAATACAATGGACTAATACTGTCCTTAACAAATGGTGCTAGGTTGGACATGCATACAAAAAAAAAAAAAAAGAAGAAGAAGATATAGAAACAGACTCTATACCTTTAAAAAAATTAACTCAAAAATGGATAAAGATCTAAATGTAAAATGTAAAACTATAAAAGGTAACAGGAAAACCTAGATGACCATGCACTAGGCAATGACTTTTTAGATACAATACCAAAGGCATAGTCCACTCAAATATAATTGATGCATGAACTTCATTAAAAGTGTATATTTTTATTCTAAAAAAGACAATGTAAAGAGAATGAGAAGACAACTCACAGATTTGTCAGTATATATTTGCAAAAAATAAACAACAACAAAAAACACCCTGTGAGCAATGGACAAAAGAACTAAATGGGTAATTAACCAAATAAAATATAGAGATGGAAATTAATCACATGACAAGATGTTCCATATCATATACCATATGGGAATGGCAAATTAAAACAACAGTGAAACACTACTACACTCACTAGAATGGCCAAAATCTAGAACACTGAGAATAAATACTGGCCAGGATGTGAAGCCACAGGAATCTTCACTCACCGCTGATGAGGATGCAAACTGGTACAATCACTTTGAAAGACAGTTTGGAAGTTTCTTTTAAAATTAAATATATTCTTGCTAAATGACCTAATAATTACACACCCTAGTGTTTACCCAAATGAATTGTAAACTCATGTCTACATAAGACTCTGCAGAAAAAAAATGTTTATGACAGCATTGTTCATGGCTGCTAAAACTTTGAAGCAGCTAGATGCTCTTTTGTAGGTGAATGGATTATAAACTGTCATACATCTAGACTAAGAAGTATTGCGCAGCACTAAGGAGGAAAAGGCTATAAAATCACAAAAGAACACAGAGGAAACTTAAGTGCATATTATTGAATAAATGAAGTGAATCTGAAAAGTCTAAATACTGAATGATTCCAACTATGAAAACAAAAAACTATGAAACATAAAAATTAAAAAAATGAGTGGTTGCAGTGGTAGGCAAAACACAAAGAATTTTCAGATCACTCTGAATGATGCCACAATGGTGGACACATGTCACTATACATTTTGAAAAATCTGTGAATGTGCTACACATTTGAATGAATCTTAATATAAACTATACACTTTGGGTGACAACGATGTAGCATGACCATCATTGTAGGTTCACTTATTATGACAAATATACCACAGTGTTATGAGATATCAATAGTGGAGGTGGGTATGCCTGTGTTGGATTAGGGGTTATATGGAAAACCTCTGTATTTTCTATTCAACTTTGCTGTGAACCTAAAACTGCTCTTGAAATACACTTTTAAAAAATAGTTATAAAACTACACGTCCCAGCATACAACTATAGTCACCATTGAAGGAAACCTATTTCTGGCACTTATATATGTGTGTATTGTATACTAGGCAATTATAGATATAGAAATTATAGTCACATGGAAATATTAATATGAGTACTATTTTATTTTCTTTCTAAATCGTTATTCCACTTTTTATAAAAAATGTACATTAATTTAAAATGATTGAGATAATATAAACAAAATTATGCTTTGTTAGGTTTATGCAACTCAAAATTAAGTTTATTTTGTTACAGGAGAACTAAAAGATCAAGACAAAGACATAAATTAATAAATAAAAGTTGTATAATTAAGAAATATTTTCGGTTGCAATAACAGAAACTGTGATTAAGAGTAAGGGTTCTGAGGTTGTGTTTTTCTTAATGAATAATCAGTAGTCAAAGGATCCGTGGCTGCTGTTCTTGAACGCAGGCCTTATTCTCCCCTTCTTTGTTATCCTTGAAAAATTAGACTTATTTCTAAGGCTTTCTCTCTATGATTCTGAGAGAGCTATTGTAGATCCAGATTTTTGTCCTGGTTGGAGAACCTGGTTTGTCCACAGAAAGGAAGGGGATGGGAGAAATGCTTGTCGCATAACTCCTTCTCTTTGTCAGGAGGAATATGTCTTTATAAGAGACCCCAAAGAAATTTTCTTTTACTTCTAATTAAAAAAAAATCATGGACTCATAGTTAGATCTGTTATTGGCACAGAGGAATATAAACATACTATAATTGGCTTGGACCAATCAAATTATTCCATTTGTTTGTACATAAATTTCACCAAATTACAACATTTTTTTGTTAATAAGGAAGAAAGGGAGCTAATTATTGACTCATCAAGCATCTTCTACAATACTTTAGCAAAATCTAGACAAGGCTAGTCTTAAGATTGATGATTTTATATAACACATTTTATATTATATTTCACTGATATGATGTTAAATAGGAAGGTTCTATGTAGTACATGTATAATTAACTTTGAAAAATATATTCCAGGAATATGTAATACATAAGTTTTCAAGTACATAAAACTTCAATATCAATTGAGCTGAAAGTTAAAAATGTTCAGATACAAAAGCCAGGAATGGAATTCCATAAATGCAGAGGCATTATACTAAGAAGAACTCTATTTTGTGAATCTCCTTGCTCTGAATGTCAAAATATAATGATTTTTCTATAATAGTATAGTTTTAGGGCCTGAGCTGGATTGAGGAAATGTACAAAAGAACCTCTCATGGTGGCTCTAATTGCTATGGTTAAGACTTTCAGTGGGACCTATAAATATTTGTGATTTGTGTTCCTATGGAACTAATCTACTCTGCATTGTTTAGATCACTTGAATTTTTATTAGGCCTCTAAAATGGTTAAGTAATACTTAAATGAAATTTATAAAGTAGCTCATTATACTTCTAAATGGAACAATTATGTGCCATCTTTCAAATTTGTGGGTAATGATATTTTCTTCAAAATTAAGGTTTAATCTATTTAATGAGTCAATCAAGTAAGGTTGGCTATAAATATTACTTAATTAATGAAGTGTATTTTATCATGTTAGCCAATACATGCTTTTCAGCATTAATCTTGTGTTCTATATAGTTGCTCCTAATTCGAGAGCATGCATAAAATTATAAGAACATACACAATATAGTTATTAAATCTCTTTAAATAAAATATTTTTAGATGAAATATACATTAAATTGCTCAGTTTTTTGACTACCTAAAGAGAAACATGAAATTTAGTAGTGCATAAGAAATTTAATTTCAGAACATTTATCCATCACACAGACCTAAAAATTTAAATACTCAAGTTTTCACTATGACTGTCAGTTGGTCTTTCTTGTTGTCAGAGAAACACTAAGTACAAGTTTAGAAATGTCTTTAGTATAAACCATCCCAATAAAAATCATAATTGAAAAGCAAACAATCCTAAAGTTTTTGCAACATGTTTAAAGTACTATAAAAAATAAAGATTTCAGTGAAACTATGGCCATATTAAAATACCCACTATGATGAACAGTGTGAATAAAAAGTATTTTCTGTGAACAAAAGCAGTATCCATAACTACTAATCAGATTAAAAAAAAGAGTGATACTGTATTTGTATTTTGCAATCTAAAGACTATTCTGTAATAAAAGAGAATCTTTTCTATGTACCTGACTTCTTGTCTTTCTGTTCATTTACAAATCCTATTATTGATTGCAATTGCTATGACTTTTGATTTACTTGATAAGGATCCATCTATTGTTTCACATATTAGGTTGTGAAAAACACATTTTTTCCAATATTTTCTTTACAACTTCAATATTTTTCCATTGATTCACTAAAGTTTTTAATATAAAATATCTCTTTTTAACAGTCAGCTTCCAATTTATTCAAAAATGTATTTTTTATAATTTACATTATTCTAGGTATTCTACAATTTTGTCTATATGAATCAGGACAGGAAAATTTGTACAATTATGGCACAAAGAAGTAGAAATTTCATTAATGTTGAAATGGGGAATAAGATTTTGTAAAATGGATAGAGGTTTCTCTCTCTCTTTTTTTTTTTTCAATTTAAATATCCAAGATACATCATGTAACCCTATTCTCCTATGGCAATTTGGCTAGCCAGTAGTTTTAACTGTCTTTCAAGAAAATACAAGTCCTGGTCCAAATAAACCTTTTTTTTTTAGGGAGAATCATATCGAGTTCATGGGCCTCTAGATGGGCAGCTGTGTTTGCACCTTTTCTTTATTTTGATGTGATTTATGCAGAGATGGACTGATGTTCATTCTCTTGTTTTGTAGTTTACTAATATGTGTGTTTGATTTTATGCTGTGTTCATTTAAGACTTTCAGTGGGACCTATAAATATCAAATAAAGTCTCCTATTCTTAGAAAAATAAAGGATAATATTGATTATACATATGCTAGAAATTGACATTTAAATAAATGCATACTAAAGTCCATTTTGCCCCCATGCACTATATTTAAACATCCCCATCATTGAGGCTAAAAATATTTCTGTATAATGTCTGTGTTGATAATGTGTGAAGACTGAAATGTTCCTGCATTGTTTCCTTTCTTACTTTTCTGTTCATTGATTTACTGAGTGAAATCATCCATGTTTATATGGTATGGACCTAAGTAGTATATCAGACATTTACTCCAGTAGGTGGTGAAACAGAGTTATGTAAAGTCTGTCTTATCGATATAGCAGTGGTTAAATAAAATATCTGCTCTTTTCTACAATATAAATTATTCTTACTTGGAAACCAAATATTGATGATTTTTTCTTTACAATATGTAAATTCTGTGTACAATTTCAAGATATTTAAATATTACCAAAGATTATTTTCTCAGTTGCAATATTCAGCAACATAATTTTGGTAAAGGAATTTCAATAATTATGAATGCTATTTATAAATTAAAATCTAGAATTCATGGAAAGATAACATATTACAGCTGAGTAAAAAAGATATTCTGATTAAAAAGGTATGAACTTGGAGCATTGGATGTTGTGTCACAGAGATTATCTGCTGTAGACAGAACAACTCTCTGCCTCCTAGATGCCTATGTTCTCACCACCAAAACCTGTGAAAATGTCATGTGTCTCTTTAACAAAGTGGGCATTGCAGAAATGCTTTAATTAAAAAACATGTGGCGGACAAAGCTGAGAATAACACATGAAGAAACAAGAAAAACAATAATTTCTAAATCCAGACAACAGTATGGCATTTTCCAGAGGGAAGAGGTTAGGGAATAGTAAAGTGAAAAGGGGGTCAAATACATGGTGATGAAAGAGGCTTTGACTTAGGGGGGCGCGCACACGATACAATATACAAATCATGTGTCCTAGAGATACAGACTTGAAACCTGTATAATGTCATTAACCAATGCCATTTCAATAGATATAATAAAAACTGAGATAAGGGGATTATCTTGATTTGTTGGGGTAGACCCCGTATAATGACAAGCATCATTATAAAAGGAAGCAGGAAGAACAGATTCAAGAAGGGGTAGGATGACTTCAAGATGGAAACAGAGTTCAGAGATAGGTGAAGTCACAAGTCAGGAAAGGCACCAGCTTCTGGAAAATGCAAGAAGCAGAAATTCTTCCCAATGACCTCCATATCGAACACAGCCTTGTTAACAGCATGATGTTAACCCTGTAAGATCCATTTTGACATATGACTTGTAGAACTCTAATACAATAAATCTGTGTTTTTTTAAACCATTAAGTTTATCATAATGTGTTACAACAACAATGAGAAGCAAATATGCCATCTTACATTACCCCATTATTAAAAATAAACTGATATGGGGTGAGTTTTTAAAATGACCTGTCTACTTTAAAAACATTGATTTTTAACACTGGAACCATGACCACTGTGTGTGAGTGTGTGAGGCTTAATTTCTCTATCACATTCTGCCTGTATTATTTAACTAATGCAAATATTTTACCTCACAAAATTAACCACTCAAAAGGCCAATATTTAATTGATAGAATCCAAAAAGATATGCTTAAAAGCATTACTAGTTACAGTAATTGACAGTTTTTTAACACATTTTCATTTTAGGATGAATTCAAACCTCACAGCATATGGTAATTGGTTTGTCTTGAAGTGATTTTTTAAAAATATGCATTTTTTAAAAAGTGTAGCTTCTTGTGCTGTCTGTCGTTTAAAATAAATTCACATTTTTCAGGCGTATTTGTTTCCACCTACTGCATCTGAATATGGTGCCTTGCCCTCCATCTACATTTGCATGGTCTGTGTGGGCTCATCTCTGGACAGGAACTTGTTTTCAATCAGTGATGAGCCCAGAGAGAGGCTGTTCTTATGTCCTTTGCTTTACCAAACTTGCATAGTTCTGACTGGCAAGGCTCACTTCATCTATTAAATATATTTTTGGTATGACCTTGACTATAATTGACATTATCTAAATTTCAACTCCCACACAAGCTAAAATTCAGCTCTCTATATTCAAAAGAAAATTTCTGAAACTTTTTCCATTTCTTATAAAGAGAATGCAAAACAGATAGAAACAAAGAACTTTGAGTGAAAATTCTTACCAAAACACGATTAATTAAATGAAAGCTAAATATATACAAGTGTGTTAGGAATAATATTTTTAAAAGATACACTTAAAATATTTATCATTTAGTCCCCTTATATCCCATCCCCCCCAGCAATTAGCTCTCTGATGTCCATGTCTATGTGTCCTTTCTACTTTTTGCTAATTGAAAAAATATACTAAAAAATATATAGAAACAAGCCTTTTAAAAATAACTAAAAATAAGGCTGCCAAAGAGACAATGATAAAATTGGGGGAAAAAACTATTCCATTTGTGGGAGTACTGTAAGCATCAACTCAAGCATATTTTTATCTTTACTGTGGAAAATACAGTGTTGTTTTCAAAATGTTATGAGAGTTGCTGAGATGTTTTTGTTAAGTAAGTGTTTGTATTCTGTGAGATTCTCTTCATCTTAAAAAATACAAAAATCAAAAAAAATGACATCATAAATGAAAGGCTTAGAAAATACGAGCAAGTTTTTAAAATTTTTTTTTATTTTTAAATCATGTTTATTCTATTACAGTTGTCTCAATTCTTCCCTTTGCCCTCCTCCACCCATTCCCTCTGCCCCCTCTCCCACAGTGAATTCCCACTCGGTTGTCCATGTCCATGGGTCATTCATACACGTTCTTTTTTTAGTCCCTTCTTCTTTCCACCATTGTCCTCCTTCCCCATTCCTCCTGGTCACTTTCAGTCTGCTCCATGTTTCTATGACTGTGGTTTATTTTGTTAGTTAGTTAATTTTGTTGAATAGATTCCACTTATAGGTGAGATCATATAGCATTTGTCTTTCACCCATATAGCATTTGTCTTTCACCAACTGACTTATTTAGCCCCTTAGCATAATACTCTCCAGTACCATCCATGGTGTCGCAAAAGGTAGGAGTCCTTCCTTTTCTTTCTTTTCTTTCTTTCTTTCTTTCTTTCTTTCTTTCTTTCTTTCTTTCTTTCTTTCTTTCTTTTTCTTTTTTTTCTTTCTTTCTTCTTTCTTTCTTTGTAGATTGATTGTATTTATTTTTTTATTTTATTTTTAAAATTTATTTATTTTTTCAAATACATTTGTCTCTGCCTACCCCTCACCACTTTCCCTTGACCTCTCCCTCCCTCCCTCCCTTAACTCTTCCCCTTTGGTTTTGTCCATGAGTCCTTGCTATATGTTCTTTGACTTTCCCCTTCCCTTCCTTTTCCCCCGCCCCCCTCCCTCCTTCCCTCTTGTCTCTGTTGGTTTCTTTTAAATGTCAAGATCCATTATAAACTATTAAAAAATTTAAATCCATTATAAAGTCTCAGCAATTAAAACACCAGCCAGAAATAATGAAGTAGATCAATGAAATAAAATGAGCATTCCAGAAACGAATGTCTGTATCAGTCTGACAATGTAATATATGATTAACTTGATATTTCAAATCAATGGGGAAAATAAGACTTATTCAACAAATAACATACATGGACCACTAGTACTTGAAATAAAACAAATATAGAGCCCTATTTCACACATTATACAAAAAATATTCAGGTGAGTTAAAAATATTCAGGTGAGTTAAAAATCAATATGTAATAAGGAGTTTTAGGAGAATATACAAAATAATATTTTTCTTACCCTGAAGTAAAATATTCAAACCCAGAAGCTATAAAGTAAAATATTGACAATATGACTATATTAAACATTTAAGACTATATAGCAATATACATATAAAAAGTTAAAGGACAAGTAATAGAATAGGCAAGTATTTGCAACACATTTAAAAAAGTATTAATAGTTTTTTGTTTGCTTTTAGGGGAAAAATTCTACAAATATTTAATGAAAAAAATGGATAAAGAATACCAAAAAGTCACTTACAGCTTTTTAAGAATAATAGAAATAGGCAAGGAATGTACAAAAACAGGTTTAGTTTCAACAAATAATACAGGAACAATTAAAATAACACATCATTGTCACAATCAGATTAATAAGTATTAAAAGTATTGGTAATATCCAGTATCAATGACTGTGAAAGGAACTGGGTAGTCATAGACTCTTTTTCTTCATCTTAAAGTAGTCGCTTTAGCATATTTTGCAGTGCTAGTTTGGTGGAGGCATAATATTTTAGCCTTCTTTTTTGCCTAGGAAACTCCTTATTTCACCTTCCATTTTAATTGAGAGCCTGCTGGGTAGAGCAGTCTGGGTTGCAGACCTTTGCTTTTCATGACTTGGAATATTTCTTGCCATTCCCTTCTGGCTTGTCGCATTTCTGTTGAGAAGTCACCTGCTAGTCACACCAGGGCTCCTTTTTATGTTACAACCTGTTTTTCCCTTGCTTCCTTTAGGATTCTCTGTTTGTCTTTGATATTTGCCATTTTAATGATGATATGTCTTGGAGTGGGCCTCATTGGGTTCCTCTTGAATGGGACCTGCTGTGCTTCCTGGACTTGTGTGACTTTTCCTCTCCTCCAATTAAGGAAGTTTTCCACTATTACTTTTTCAAACAGGTTCTCTATCCCTTCCTCCTCTTCTTCTCCTTCTGGTATCCCTATTATACAGATATTATTATGTTTCAGGTCGTCCTGCATTTCCCTCAACGCCTCTTTGTTCTTTTTTCTTTTTTCTTTTTCATTTTCTTGCTCTTTCTGGGAGCTTTTTTCTCCCTTATCCTCCAGCTCACTGATTCTATCCTCTACTTCATCTAGCTTGCTTCTGATTCTTTCTACTGTGTTCTTCAATTCAGACATTTTATTCTTCATTTCCACTTGCCTCTTGTTGATAGTTTCTGTGTTTTTTTTTTTCATGCTGATATAGTTTGCAGTAAGTCCCTCATAGTTTCCCTGTAGTTATTGGTAATTCTCTCTGATCTCACTGAGTTCATTGATTTTCCTTAGAACTGTTGTTTTGAACTCAATATCGGATCGTTTACTTGCCTTTATTTTATTTAATTCTCTTTCTGGGGATCCCTCCTTTCCCTATGACTTGGGGGTGTTTCTTTGTCTTCCCATTATTTGTAAAACTCTTTTTTCTTTTTTGCTTCTGCTTCTTAAATTGATCTGTCTTGATTTCCTGACTTTGTGGTGTGAACTTTGATGGTAGGAGAACACTGTTTTTTCTTTATGGATCTGCCTCTGATGATGTCAGCTGTTGACCCTGTCTGACCTTAGGCAGTCTGTTCAAGACTTCCAGGAATCTACTGTTTATGGCTGTCTCCTTCAGCTGTTAATCTAGTCACTCTGCACTCAGCAACCTGGCTTAGACACCATGGGGCAGGGCAGAGTCCCTTCTGGGGGCGGGATTATTGCATATTCTCAGGCTCCTGCCATGCAGGGGAGTGGTCTGCTTGAGCTAGATGGCTGCTGCTTAATGGGGGAGGAATTAACACCAGTAACCCATCAACTACTCTCTCCATTCTCTCCCCAAAGCCTCCATCTCCAGTCTCTCCGCAAGTGTCTCTAGACCATTCTCCACACCCTTTAGCCAGGGATCTGCTATCTGTGGCTGCCACTCTGTACTCAGTAGTAAAGAGGTTTTCAAAATATAAGATAAAACTAATCCAAGATAATGTTTTGAAGCTGGAATAAACATTAAGGCCAAGATGTATGCAAAAATTCAAACCACCTGTGAGTAGCATTAATAACACTTTATCTTATTTTCCATCATTAACTTTAATAATGCAGCTTGATAGTAGGATAATTGATGTTTTTTTATTAGCTTTAAAATTCATGAAGGCTTGATTTTTTTTAAAATGCCACATGTTTACTCTAAAATGCAAACAGTGGATTGTCATTTACCAAAATTTAAAATTAAACAATTTTAGTCAATGAGGGATAGTTAAGATCATAAATTATACATTATTACAGATATTTTTCTTGCATGTGCTTTAGCTTGCCTTTGATAACTCACCTTAATTTTTCATTCTTTCTTATTAAATGAATTCTTAATTTAATAAGAATTCAAATTCTAATTCCACTTCTATTACTTATGGCTTTTTAGGTAGCATACAACAGGAAACCCAGTTAGAGATGGCTTTAACATAGAACATATATTATCTCAAATTATCAAAAGCCCATGAGAAAGGTACTTTGATTATCACTTGATTTAGGAGACCAGTCATGTCTAAAAGAACCCAGCGTTGTTCCTTCTTTCTGCCATGTCATACACAGTTCCATGAGGCTAAGCATATTATTGTGTCTTCCTTCACTGTAAGGAGATGACTGTGACAGCTTCAAAACATTGTCATTACACATAATATTCAGAACAAAAACAGGAATTAACATTATAAGTTGAAGTTTATAATGTTAATTATAAGTTTTAAGTTTAAGAAAATCTTCTTAAATCACCCAAAGAAAGCCTCTTTTTATGGTACAGGCCCAAAAATGTCATATGGCTGCACATATGCACAAGCGATACAATCATTTGGAAAAAGCAATGGTTTTAGTTATGGCCTTAGGTGATTCAATAGCCACCACCATTAAAAAGAGACAAATAGAACAATGAAACAAAATGGAGAACTTAGAAATTAACCCATGTACACATGATCCACTAATCTTTGACAAGCATGCCAAGAATACAAAATGAGAAAAGGATACTTTCTTCAACAAATAGTGTTGTCAAAATTGGATAACCAAGTGTGAAAAAATAAAATTTGGCTCTTATCATACATTTAGATAAAAATAACTCAAAAGAGATTAAATGGAATACCCAAAACTTTAAAATTCCTAAAAGAAAACATAAAGGACAAACTCCTTGACTTTAGTCTTGACAAAGATTATTTAATAAGTCATCAGCAGCAAAAGCAACAAAAGCAAAAATAAACAACTGATTATTTAAAAGGCTCTTGTCTGTTTTACAACCCAGGATTCTGTCTCTCAAGAATCTGGAAGCCATCCCTTTGAATTGTAATCATCAAGAAAGTTAGCATCTCTACCTCCCAGTTCCTGTAAATGGATAGAAGCCCTTGTTGACATACTCAGTACCCAACTGTAAAATTATCTCTTGTCATGAAGATATAAATAAGTTTACTGTTCCTTTAAGAAAGGCCAATTAGAGGTCTTTGATTCCCAAATTTTAGGAATTACAACTTTTCCTTCTTGTTGTCCCAGCAGAGTTGAGCTCAGACTGAATGCAGAAGTGTTCTTTATTTCAATAGTCTTAAATAAACTCTTTATTAACATTTTAAATTTTCTGCTGCATTTTTTGAAAATCCCCTAATTCTGTGTCAGTTCTTGTCTTCCATGATTGCATTTCCAATTCTTATAAAGGGATGCATGATTTTCCAGCAGTTCTTCCCTGCGTGGGTTAGTGTAGAGATCTTGTCCAAACAAGTTGCAAATTCAGACTTTAAATTCATGAATGATATAGATTTGAATTATTTTCTGTTTGATGTAACTCTTCTCCTCCCCAGCTCAAAACAAACAGCTTGTTTTAGATGATTTATACTTGCACCTATCACCACAAATCAGTCTGGTTTAAGCATGTACTCTATCCAATATTTTGGCAAGAATAACTGACTGTGGTAGATGCCTATCTGGCATCAATCACGACAAATATTCATGTTTACATTTCCATACAGATAAGGGAGTCCATATGATATAATTCTGATCAATGCAGTTGTGATAAAATTCTTTGTGTAATGCAGCTCTTCATAAAAGAAAAAGCAAAACTTTAGAAAGATAAGTTTCACTTGACTCCTTTAACCTTCTCACTCGTGCTGTCTGGAATTCAGCTCCAATCACTAGATATAGAGCAACCATCTTGCAATCAAAAAGACAAAAATTGCATGATATGGCTGGCTGAACAGGAAGGAAAGAGTATGGATTATCAATAACTTCCTCAAGCTCAAACCAGGAATGGGCAATCACCTTGGTATTTACTTAAAATGTACCTTTGACTGTGATAATTTTCCCACAATGCAGATCCATGAAGTTTGAAATAAAATGGGCCAAAGGGATCCTCCTAGAAAAATGAACTACGGGCAACATGATTAACTAATCAAGTAACTGCAGCCATAAACAAAAATATGTATTTTTCTCTTTTGAGAAGAGTGTGCAGCTTCTGGACAAGATGGTGAGATAGGTAAATGTAGTGATCCCATTTTTCACAGCCACATCAAAGATACAGCTAAACTACAGAAAAAAAATAACATCATTCCAAACTTCCTGAAATCTAGCTGAATGGGAAGCCTACAACTAGGGATTTAAAGAAGTAACCACATTGAGACTGTAGGAGAGGCAGAGATGCTGAATGGGCTGGTGCCATACCCACATGTGTCAGTTTAAAATTGGTAGGGATATCTTGGCTGTGGAGGGCCCTCCTGAGGAGAAGGGGGTCCCAGACCCACACTAGACACTCCACCCAGCCCAGGGTTCCAGTGCCAGGAAGACACATCCCCATAACTTCTGGTTGTAAAAATTGCTATAGATTAAGGCTGAGTGAGACAAAGGTCTACTGCAGTCCCAGGCATTTTCCCTTCAAGGGCCATTCACAGTCTTATTCAAACTCACTCCTTCTGAGCTCCAGTGTGGGGACAGCAGTTTCAAAGGAAACAAGGACATATGGGGAGTAACCGAATTGTCTGGTATGAAGGTGAGACCTGGGGGAGGGCAGCTTCCTGCCAGACAAAAGTGCTGACAGAGGCCATTGTCCCTTTTCTGAGAACTTCCCTAAAGCTAACAGGGAAGTGGGACCCCTGAGTCTCTTTCAATTTGGCTGACACTTTGTCTGGTGCTGATGATTCCCTGCACACCCAATTTGATCCCACCCCATCCAAGTTGAGGCCCCATCCAAGCAATTTCTTGGGACATTTCCATACAACTGGCCTTCCTTGCCTCACGCTTCAGACTCTCCTAAAATCTCTCAAATGAGCAGCATCTGGCCTCTGCGCACCCCTTGCCTCTTGCTAAGTGGACTCAGGCCCTGTATTAATGGTAGCCTGCTTCGGTTCACATTTTGGCTTCTCCTGGCAACCTCCAAGCCCAACAGAATTATCAGCCATCTGCAGATCACTCTGTAGTTTGTGCTGGGTGGCCCCAGGCAGAACAGTCAGAGACTGACTTTGCATCTCCAAGGAGGACCCAGAGCCAGGGCACCTGGTGGACAGCTTCAGACCACATTGACTTACAACCCTACCATATCTGTAAGCAACATACTCAAGGAGCTGACTCAGTGAAACCAAAGCCCCACTGAAGCAATTTCTGCTCCATAGAATCAACTCCTGCATAACACGTCCTCTGCTGTAGTCTCAGCTTGTTCATGCAGTCAAGTGGCCTGAAGGTCAATTCCATCCCGTGACATCAAGAGCAATCAAGGTTTGACTACAACAGGACAGTGTATACAGCTCACAGAGGGGTACACCTGGAGTGCCCAGCTCAGGTGACTAGAGTGGCTGTACCATTAGACACTAAAAACTACATAAGCCCATTCTAACAAGTCCAGAAGATGCAGTGGCTCTACCTAATATATAGAAACAAACAATAGAAACAAACATAGGGAAGCAGCCAAAATGCCGAGGGAAAGAAACATGTCTCAAATGAAAAAAAAGAGGAATCTCCCAAAAAAGAACTAAATGAAATGAAAGCAAGCAAACTACCAGATATAGAGTTCAAAACAATGGTTTAAATGATGCTCAAAGAAGTTAGTGAGAAGTTCAAAAGCATGGAAAAGAACAAAGAAACCACAACGAAGAACCAGTCAGAAATGAAGGATACACTAACTAAAATGAGGACTATAGATAACTGCAGAGAATCAACAGTAGAGTAGTTGATACCAAGAATTAAATCTATGATTTGGAATACAGTGAAACAAAAAACAAAACAGAACAGCAACAGGAACAGCAAAAAAATTTTTTTTAAAAATCCAAAAATAGGAAATTGGTGTAAGGAGCTTCTGGGACAATTTCAAGAGTACCAACATTAACATGATTGGGGTGCTGAAAGGAAGAAAGGGATAGCAAGAAATTGAAAACTTATTTTTAAAAAAATAAGTCCAGGAAGCACAGGGAGTCTCAAGAAAGATGAACCCAGAGAGACCCACATCATAATTAAAATGCTGAAGGTTAAAAGAGAATCATAAAAGCAACAAGAGAAAAGCTGTTAGTTACTTACAAGGGAGTTCCAATTAGACTGTCAGCTGATTTCTCAACAGAAACTTTGCAGACTAGAAGAAAGTGGCAAGAAAGAATCAAAGTGATAAAAAACAAGGACCTACAACCAAGGTTACTCTACCTAGCTCTTTATCAAAGGAGCCGTAAAGAGCTTCCCCAACAAGAAAAATCTAACAGAGTTCGTCACCACCAAATCAGCATTACAAGAAATGTTAAAGCATCTTCTTTTAGAAGGAAAAACTATAGATAAAAATATAAACAGTAACATGATAATAAATGCAAAACAGAACAAAAAGTATGTGAATATATTTTAGTTAGCCAAAGAGATGAAATGCTGCATGTGCTTTTATTTGCTTACCCAATAAGCAGTCCTGTTTTTTTCCCTAATGAAATTTGTCTGTTAGAGGTAGCAATGTGCTCAACTAAAACTATTCACATTGTTTATTCCCTTGTCCATGGAAGTGTTCAAATGGCACAGTTCTGCCAATGAACTTCCTCTGTTAGGTTTCAGTCAGGGAAGCAGAAACTCGATGACTATTAAGCAAAAGGAATTTTCTATGGCAACTAGATTTCACACAATGCGGGAAGAACTAGGGAATTAAATGTTCAGAAATAATCACAGAAATGTCGCTAATGAGCTCCAGTGCAGGTGAACAAATTGGAGCTAACAAAAAGCCAGGTAAGTCCAACTGCTGTAATTGTATTGCAGAGAAAGCTGATGTTGATGCCTGTGGGAGGCTGAGGGCTCTGTTAATTTAAAATAAAGTTCTTAGTGGTAAACTTGGCATCATAATTGATCTGCAGGGATAGCAATTGATCAGAAGTGATGAAAACTGAAAGGTGAAGAAAATGATGAAGGGGAAAAAGCATGGCAAAAAGAAACCCACTTCACCCCGTAGTCCCTTTAATAAACTGATCTTTGAGTGTGATAATTACTGCCTCATTTTTGTCTACTAAATCTCATGCAGATTTTTCTAGTAACTAATCCTAAAATGAAAATATACAAAAATAAAATTCTTGTTACAATTTACTAAAGTAACAGGTTGTAACACCACTATATTTTTAACTGAAAGAGCACACAACCTTTTTAAGGAAAAAGGAACTTTTCCTTCTAATTTATCTTAATTCTTCCAACCCTACCCTTCATGCTTGAAAATGAGAGGCAGCACCTGCAGTGGTGGTACAGAGCCGGACAGCGGCGAGAAGGGAGTTGTGCAGCAGAAAGGAAAGAAAGCAGAAGGCTGTGTACGACACTGAAGGCTTTCCTAAATCATTGCATTTATTGTAGACAAATTTTAACTAAATATTTAAGCCAGGAATTTTCAAATTATATATTATTTATATTTTGATTAATATATCTAGGAAATAAAAAATTATTTATTCTGACTCTAAATAAAATATCTGACAGCATATGCTTTGTGTCAATAAATCTATTTCAATTTTTTGATGACTTTATCATACCTAGTTTCAGATCTTCCTTATTTTCTAGGTTATTAATTTTATCATTTTCAAATGCTCTTTTGTATTTGTTGAGTATACTCTTTGGACTTCTACTTCCAAGATTTAAATTATTATTTTTCTGTCCTATGTTCATTATTTTCACTCTTATTTTTTAAAATCCCTTCTTTTATATCAAGTTTTCCTCCTATGTCAACTTTTGATTAACTATTCCTTACTATTTTCAATATTTTTGTTAAAGCCAAAAAGCATTATGAGTATTCACTTTTCCCTCTTGGCTGTTCAAAACTTGTTTTTAGTTCATTGTATTATTATGGCATACCATTGTTGAAATTTTCTTTCAACAAATTAATTCATGTGTTTCTTCAGCTGTTCTTATACACAAAACATTTTGCCCTAGTGTGGTCTCTTTAATAATCCTTTGCATGATCTTTTTATTTTACTTTTTAAATTTCAATAGATTTCCTGGTCACTTCATTTAACCTAATGTTATGTGGGCCAGTTTGTTCACATATACTGTTTCATCTGATACAGCTTTAGTGACTTTTTCTTTACTCTCTTCTCAATTTAGGTGAGACTACATAGATTCCTAGCATATGATGATATTGTGGGTGGGAGAATTAACTAAGACTTTGCTTAGTCTGAATTAGAATAACAATGCTATTATGCTTACCTGACTGATTTTGATAAATATCCTGTAAATGTATTACATACTGATGTGAGAATGTTACTTATTTTGAAAGCAGGGATGGAATCAAGCTTTTGTGAATTCTATGAATTTATTTTAGATGCCTGGCTTCATCATGCAAGACAGAGATTCAGCAATGATCATTTCACCCCCTGTTTACATCGTTTATATGCAACAGATATTTTCTATATACTCTTATATAGAAGAGGAAAAATAGAGTATATTTATCCATTTAATTTTATTATACACTCAGTAGCATTATTAAAAATTATCAATATTGTGTCAAGTCAACAACATAGTTTGTAATAAGTGAGAGTAAGTTTAACCTCTTTTGTTCAACATTAAGCTATCTTTTTCTTTTGTAAATGAACAAATTTATATCTTTTTCCAATCTGTTTTCATTTTTCCCGATGAATTATCTGTAACTACATAAATTTTATCATCAAGATGTTGTAATGATAATTTCAAATCTAGATTGCCAACATTGGTAATTTTTTTCAAAATTAATGATAAAAGGTTTTATTTATTTTTCAGTTATTTAAAATATATGGAACTTGAAGATATTTCTGTAAACTAACAGTTCTTCCTTTTCTTTTATCATAAATAACATATTGAATTTCTTTGTAATTATGTATTAGTGGACATTAGGTCCAATGAAAATGTCCCTTTTCAAGTGTTGAGAAATGATGATATGTGGTACTATATAAAATTTACAATATATCACTGAGGAAAATTAAGGACACCTTAAACATAGAAGAAAATCTCTATTATTTAATGGTATCAATTATTTGAGATTGGTTAATGTTACAGTCAATGCAATAGCAAACAACAAACCAAAAGTTGTTTTTTTTTACTTTATATGCATATTATCAATCAACTTTTAAAATGTATATGAAAACACAAAGTACCTAAAAGCTAAAATTAGACAGTGCAGTGTATGTACACACACACACACATCTATATTTGCATATAGATATGTTATATATTTGTATATATTTATTATAGATATTTGTGTGTATGAGTGAGGTGTGTCTGGAAACAGTCAAGCCACTGTTAATATAACATGAGCAGTTTGTGTGATATTGATGTAATCTGGCAACCAAAGAGAGTGGACTGGAATGCTCATGCCTGAACAGTGACAAATTCATCGTACTAGTCAGTGGAGACAGCACACTCCCTTGAGTGAGCATGTGTACTGTGTGGTCATCACATTCAAAATGACTGAGCAAGTAGAGCTACAAATCTTAATGTTCAAGCTTAATGCATCGAATCTTGCATTAAGCTTGAACATTACTCTACAGTAACTATTGCAATGATTCAGAAGGCCACAGCTATGGGCAACTGGTGATTGGCAGATTCATCACAATGACAAGCCTGCCCATGTATCATGTCTTGTGCAGAGTTAATTGGCAAAACATCAAATCCCCTTGTGACTCAGCCTGCCTAGCCCAGATTGGGCACGCTGCAACTTCTGGCTTTTCCCAAAACTAAAATCACCTCTGAGAGGGAAGAGATTTCAGACCATCAACGAGATTCAGGAAAATACAGCAAGGCAGCTGATGATGATTGGGAGAACTGTATGAGGTCCCAAGATGCCTACTTTGAAGGGGACTGAGGTGTCATTGTCCTATGCATAATGTTTCTTGTATCTTACATCTTCTTCAATAAATGTCTCTATTTCTCAAAGTACAGGGCTGGATACCTTCTGGGCAGACCTCATTTGTGTACCAATAGAAAAGAAAAGAAAGTCTAGAAACTTACATAAGAATGTCTTTTATCAGCTTTATTAGTGTTAATTAAATTATAATATCCCCAGTATCTATCAATTGGAAAAGTAAGTTTTTGAATATTTATTCATTAGTTTAATTATAAAAGTACTGACACATAAAAATTATATTGATAAAATAATATAGATATAATTATATGACTATCATATATTTAATTTATATGAAGTTTAAAAATGTAAATAATTGATCTATGGTAATGCAAATTTGAGGGATAGCTTCCTTTAGGAGTGGAAGTTGAAAAGGACATGATAGAACTTTCAGGGATGATGAAAATATTCTCTTAAATTGGTGAATTTCAGTAGATGTAAACTATACCCCAATAAAAAACTGTAGCATAAGATATTAACAATGCTCTAATTTTCAGAAAAAGCATGAGTAGGCAGGATATCTGACTTAAAGGTAGCTGGAATGCTATTCAAATGTTACATAAGCCAAACTGGCATAATTATCTAAAATATGTGAAGAACATAGTTTCTGGTTATTCTACCATAGATGTTCTGACCACAAGTTTCTGTCTACAATATCTGTTCTCATACCTCAACAAGCCATTTTCTTTGACTGGTGATCTGTTTTCTTTTGTAAATTAGAGTATTAGTTCTTCTACCAGCTGTGGTCCATGACTGGCAGTGAGGAATTTGCAGCTGGCTCCTACAGTGAATATCAGGGTGACAGACTATCTCGTTAACCATATTCAAGTCAACTTATAGAAAAGGAAGTACAGAGGGTAACTAAATATATTAAAATATATTACAACTACTGATAGTCAAAATATAAAATAAAATGCTAAAATATAATTATTTATCTGTAGGATGAACAAAAGAAGAGAACATGTGGGAAAATGTGACGACTCCATTACATCACCCATTGCTGTTTGTACATCCTTTCTTTCAATCAAGTGTCATGGGTTTTAAGAAACCCACTTTTTACAAGTGAAAAAGATTAATACAGGTCTCATATTTATAATAAACCCAATTAGCAAAAACAGGAGGTAATGTCTAGAATAGCATAACAGATCTCTCATTTTGTTTTATTAACACTCACTTTATACGTAGTTAAAATAAATTGAGAGGTTGTGATCTACCACAGTATTCTTTGAAGAACTTCCTACACTCTTGCTGAGACACCAAGGAAACAAGTAGCAGCCAACACCGTATGTACCCTTCATTGGGTAGCTTTGAAACGGACCCTTTGATATTATTGGCAACACCAAAGAAAGATATTTATAATTTGCTAAGTTTTATGTCTTAAAAAATTACATACATATTGTATTTGTGTTGGTATTTTGTTTAGCATGTCTTATGAGTATGTATAATTCAGAACCCAGGCCTATACTCAATGTTAGGTAAATGACTTTCCAAAGAACTTCTCAGACAACTACTTCTGGTGATTGACGAAATCCATGATCTATTCACAATTTATCTGTTCTATCTAAAATTCTCTTTTTTACTCTTGGTGCTTCCCCTTCTCTTTATCAAATTCAGGACACCAATGCCTTCTTATTCTCTCTTTTTCCTTTATTAAATCTACTGTCAAATTCTATGTCCAAAGGAATGCCACAACAGCAGCCTATATATTTCACAGAAGTTATGGGCATGAAACACACCGTGCTGAATTTTAGCCAATGTCAGAATTAGCACAAAGCTAAAGGCTTTTGAATGCATGGTTCGTGGGCTAAGTGGAAGAGTGCAAATGGTAGAAAACAGGGGGCGTTTGTAACTGTCAACAACAACAACAACAAACAAAAGGTGAAATAAAGGAATTTTCAGACCAAAAAAAGAAAACAGATACCCCTTCACCTCTATCTCCAAGTAATATATATTTTTAAATATAATACAGATGACAGGAATTCCTGGGGCAGAACAGATGCATGAGAAAAGAATACTGGTAATATTTGAACTCTATGAGCCACAGCAGACTCATGTATTTTTTAAAAATATTTTATTTATTTATTTATTTTCAGAGAGGGGAAGACAGGGAGAAAGAGAAAGAGAGAAACACCAATGTGTGGTTGCCTCTCATGAGCCCCCCTGCTGGGGACCTGGCCTGCAACCCAGGCATGTCCCTTAGACTGGGAATCGAACCCACGATGCATTGGTTCACAGGTTGGCACTCAATCCACTGAGCCACATCAGCCAGGGCAGATTCATGTATTTTTAAGCACTATTTCTATATATTAATTAATATTTTTACTTTCTCAGTGGTCCAAAAGATTAGTTAAACAAATGGGTCATATATTAGTCCTGGTAGAAAACCAAGACCAGTAGATACTGGGATGTCAATTAAAGTTAATTTAATTAGCATTATCTAAAAAGAGGAAGAAAGCTCTTCAGACACCAGTCAGTAAAATACAAATCCTGGTTCTATTATTAATGGAAAGGGATTTTACTTGAAATAAATATTGTTATAGCATTCTGCATCTAGTCAAAGGGTTTTATAAAGTAATATATTTTCCCACACTGAAAAGTGATTACATAATAGTTTGATTTAATAACACACTAACCGTTAATCAACTACAATACTGTATTTAGTTCTGGGAACTGAATTTTTTTTCCATATAACAACTAATAGTGCTTGGCAAGTATTTCCCATTACTACTATGCACTATAAAATAATGAAAGACATATTTCAGAATATCTGTAAAATTACTAATTTATTTTGAGGGGATAACAATATATAGATAAAAACTGTATATTTACTCCAACTCAAATATATCTACAGATAAATGTATTTAGTAGGCAGAATCTTATTTTACCTTATTATTTAGTGACAAGTAAAAATTATTTTTTATCATTTATCTAAATACAAAGGCAAACATAGGTTTACAGTTGTGACCACATGAAACAGAGTTTATTTTATTCTTACATTATTATTTATTAATTATTGTATTATTTTCTAAACGAACAGTTATACACCTACTTTTCCCCTACCCTAATTTTATTCAGCTTGGCAAGTTCACTTATGACTCATGTCTATCACATGAACAAATTCTCACACAGGTTCAAATTATTTTAATTTGTAAGCAATGAACACATCTACTAAGACATCTAGTGGGATGAATTTAGGTAGAAAACTGAAAAGTGCAGAGCAAAGTAAAATAGTTGGTGTGTTTTTCTCCTAAAGAAGCAAAACAACACTGGTGAACTCACTTTGAAATTTTGTTTTGTGCTGACAGTTGAACTATAACTATATTTCATAAACCATAGCACTCCCCAGTTACTGAAAATAAATTGATTTTCTGGAAATATGCGACACACAGGTTCTCAATATGGTCTTGAACAGTGTGTCCCTAAAGTAGTTATTTCCATTTACACCCCTGACCTGCCAGTATCTTCTGTGCTACTGTAGTTTTTCATGTACTTCAAAAGCTACAGATTTCTTTCCATCCTCTTAATCTAATATAAACCACACATGCTTCTATCAGTAAAGACCTTCATTTTTATCCTTCTTCGATTTCATGACACCGATGGTTCTATATTTCACAGCAAAGGGAGCAGAATGAAATTACATATCACTCAGATTTCAGCTATATCTGGTTTATGTGATTCAAGACCTCTGTACAAAGAAGAGGTCATTGTCAATATTTTAGAAAATGACTCTTTCAGAGATGCCGTATTATTGGCCTGACTATGTGCTTGATTAGAGGTGGTAAAAATGTTTATTTGGACAAAAGTGTAAGAGACTTAAAACATTCAAGGCCTAAAATGGCAATGTTGATTTAAATATAAGCAAGTAGACAAGTTGGTGAAAAACATGGGATATATTGACATCTATGCAACAAAAATGAAGCAACCAAAGAAGCAAAGCTATTGGATTATTCTAAAATTAGTACTAATATCACCAATGACGTTAAAGGTAACATCCAAAAAGCAAAAAATAAAAAATAAAAATTAAACAAATAAAATCTCCCTGCCCCCTCCAAAAATATTTAAAAACCCCAAAAACTTCAAATAAGAAAATCTTATTTGATTAAACAGCAATATTTTGTCAAGCTTAGAGACAAAAAAGAACATAAACGAGTACTTTGTGAGTAAAATTTTTTATTTTTGATAGTGCATTTCCTCCTGAAATTAAAAAAAAATCAGAAAAATAACAAGGATAAAGAGAAATGCAAGAGATAAAAAGGAAAACGGCAAAATGAAAGTGTTGCTAGAGGAAAAAAAATTCAGAGTGACTTAAAGATTACATGCAACGTTATATAGATTAGTTGGACGTAAACTTGTACTAAAAGGGAAGCTCTGACAGCAATCTTCTTTAAGGTGTGTAGGAATGGGAGATAGTTAAGATGGATAATCAGTGGCCTGGGGGTTGGGCACCCCTTCTCTACAGAACTGCCAGGAACCAGAGAAGATGTTAAGGTCTCAGCATATAAAAGGTTGTTAGGGCAAGCATCCAGCACTGGTGTGAAAGCAGAACTCTGAATAGGGATAGTGACAAGAAGAGGATTTGCATATACTATAATCCATGGGCCAACCAGGGGCCGATTCCATGGATATAACTGGGTAATTGACTGGAATGGGTTGTCTGAATAGATGTAAGCTGATTTGAAATCATGGAGAATAAAGTGCTGCTGAGAACCTATTGCAGGATATGAAAAAAGGCAGGAGCTGATGCCAGAAAGCAGGAATTAAGCCTCCTGAAAACCAGAGATGTGTGACCATGTACCAGGAGTGAATCCAGACACAGAAGCCAAAACAAGATCAACAAGGAACAGCTGTCAACTATAGTAAATTCTGGTAGGAAAAAAGAGCTGGAAAACATCATGAAGTCAGATTAAGGAACTCCAGAGGTAGCAGAAGATACTCCTAAAAAATATACATTAAAATACTCAAGAGAACTTTATAGACTTCTAGATTTCTGGTCTTTCATTCAATGTTTGTTTTAATTACCTATTTAGAGTTATGATTTAGGCCAGAGTGTCACTCCTCTTATAATTTCTGGTAGATGGAACCTGATTTAGAGCTCACATTCTCTAGAACTGGTTCAGACACTCAATAGTATTTATCTCACAGATTAACATCATTAGGTTTCACATGAAGAAAAGACTAGAAAATCAGCCCAATGATAATACAGATACACAACAAAATTATTTTGAAATCTCCGTTAGATTAATACTTTCCTACCTTGAAATAAATAAACAGGTGACTCATGTTGGTAAAGACGGTTGATTTGGTTATAACAATGCTACGTGTGTGTGTGTGTGTGTGTGTGTGTGTGTGTGTGTGATGTGGGTTAGTAATTTGCACAGGTTAAGCAAAAAATATATGATTAAAACGTTTAGGAATAAAAGAACTTCCTCTCTTAATGGAAGAGAGTCAACTTCCTTTTTGCATTGTAAATCACCCAGGCAACTGAATCCTCTTTCATTCCTCTGTGAAATTGTCTCCTCCATATTAGCAGCCTGTTAAAATCCTTTGGCCCACAGAATATATCTCATAATACTGAACTTAATAACATTTAAATGAAGCTTGTTATATCAGATGATATTCTTTTCAATTTATTTAAACTGCTTGTTTTAGTTTTCTCTTTGGTAAAGTATAATTTTTATGAAAGTTGTAAGAAAATGAATATAAATATAAATCCTTAAGGGTACATGACACATGTGAAGCCAGTTATAAATGTTAGTCAGTAGTAGTAACAAAAGTATTAACTGCAGTAGTAGTAAGACTGAAAGATTTAGCCAATAAAACTGTAAAACCAATTAAATTTAAATTTCAGATAAACAAGAGATTTTTCTTTTAAGCATAAGTATACCCCACGTATTCATGGCTGGTATAATGACATTGGCACATACTTGTAATTATTACACTAAAAATTATACTAAGAATTTTTTTTATTTTTACCTGAATTTCAAATTTAATTAGGTGACCTCTTTTTTATTTGATAGCTAGGTAGCTGTAAATAACACCCAGTCAAATTGCTTAACTTTACTGATTCCAATGGGACCCGGAAAAGACATGCACATAATTACTTGTTTTTTTAAATAATATAAGATATTAACATAACTCCTAGATAAGTAACAATAGTTTAAGAAAAATTCATATAATGAAAGTCAAAACAATTGATGAGAAAATAATCTTTACCATCATGTTGCCTTTTTCCTGAATCTTGGTTTTCATTGTTTTAAATGACACTATTTATCAGACATGATGTCTACTTATGATGGGCTGTGCTACGTCGGCTCCATCACTTCCTTTCAGACCTTTAGTTTCACTGAGGGGCAAGAAGTGTCGGGGCCAAGTGTACCTCAGTTGCATTACTACATGTGTTTGCACATTATAACTCTGTTTCCCCTTCTCCAGTGTAGGAGGGAAAGGCTATTTTTACACAGTGTTATAACTCTGAATAAAAAGATAGCTTGATCAAGGCAGTGGTAAATAGATACCCCCATGAAAGAGGCAATTAGGGGCCACATTGGTGTCACCTCTTGGCTTTGTTCTAACTCTTGGTAGAATTTGTTCAGTACTAATCTCTAGTTCATAGTTTGCAGGAATATTAACATTAACATTACTGGGGTAATCGTTTTGTAAAATAGGTGCTAATCTGTTTATACATTTAAAAGGAGAAAGGCTGTTATTCTCACATTTTGAAAAGATGTTTGAGATTCAGAAGTAGTTAAAGGTAATTTACCTCAAGCCAACGTGCAAATCCAAATGGATGGAAATAAAGTCAAAAATTGAAAAACACCATGGTAGACAAAAAAGGAAGTCTCATTTTAGTTAAAACCTGTTCACAAGATATTTACAAAGAAAATATAATTTCAGCTTGTTTTAGGTTATTAAAGGAATCAAGATTGTCACTGTTGTTTATAACTAGAAAATAAAAAACACACAAGTCATGTTTATATATAAATATTGCTTTCAATTGTGTAAAATAAAATCTACAAAGTGTTGCTGATGGAAATCAGAGTCTTCCATGAAATCGCGATAAAAGCATTTCAATGACCCGTGCATGGGAGATGGTGGCGTGTCAAGGTTTATTTGGGTGGAATCTGACCCTGGATTTTCAATTTCCCATTCTCCTCCATCCCACCACGGAAAAAGCCCAACATTGTTTTCCGCAAGGCCAAAACAAAGGCTAATGTCCAGAGCTTGTGCTTTATGTTAGAGACCAATCCTTTGGATCCTGAAGGTGGCTGCTAAGTGGTCCCAATCCCTAGCCTCATACCTTAGCGTGTTTCCAGAAGCTTTCATGGTGCTCTTGTACCCAGGCAGGTTTTAGAGGCTGTCCAGCTGCAGTCCCTGTAGCTACTAAGGCTCTATAGCTATGGAGAGAGAATATGTTAGCGGTCTGGGCAAGAGTGGGTCACAGGGGAGAGGTAGAGGAGGAGAGAGGCAGAGGAGGGTGGGGGAGGAGTGGGAGGGAAAGGGAGTTTCTCTGTTACCCTGGAGTTATAGCCAGGAGCTCTTTCAAAATAAACAATCAACTTCCTAAGAGTTAGCAAACTTATTATGATGGGCCCACCTCCTAGTTAGACTGGCAGGCCCCTAAGGTCAAGCACCTCCCCCTGACTCCTCAGCAATCCTGTACTGGGGGGTGAACAGTGCTCCTGGGGAGATTTCCAGTGCTCCCAGGATTAAGTCTCCTCTGTGGCAGATCCCTGGAGTGTGTGAATGAGTCAGTAAATGCTGTAGCTTCCTGGCTAAACAAGCAGGCTTATGCTCCCCAGTTTATTAAGCTCAATGTTCCATTCACTTTGTCCCCTTTTTTTATTGATAATTAGCTATTTACAGTAACAAAAGTATTCAAGTATTTCTGAGATTCAACATAGTTCTCTAGAGCCAGATTTAAGTTGTTAAAATAAAAGTGCAATTTGACACTTTTTAAAATGTGAAGCCTGTTTAAAAATATCAATCATTTATATACAGCAAACTTACTTCAATATGATTTAGATACAGACATACCCAGAAGCTTAATTTTCATGTATTTTATTTTATTAAATATATCCAAAATATAACTTTATGTGTGTATGTATATGTTCTTGTGTATATATTTGTATGTATATAATGTGTTATATAATCAGATATTTATACATAATAATAACACATATTTGTATAATGTTATCACTGATATCAATGGTATTTAAATACAATACATACTTTCAAAAATACAAAATGAATGAATAATAATTAGAATTAATTTGAATATTTTCCCAAGCATTACTTTTTCCAAATAAATGATCCAAGCCCAAGATGCTGAAGTACATAGTTTGCACCAGGAATTACAACAGCCATTTTTCTATTTAGACAAAGAATAAAATCCATTAACACGTTTCATATGAGTATTTCTTTTGTGCATTTATTTTTTCCATAGGGTATTTAAAATTGGCATACCAAGTTTTTAAAATAATTTTCTTGCTGTTTTTATAGGCTAGATTGAAATTACAGATAAATATTGAGTTTTGTTATTTACATAATATTTTTTTCTGAACTGAAAGATGTAAAGCCTTTCTCACTCAATTTTCTTGTTTCTTACAATTTGGTGTATGAAGCTGAATGCTTGGAAATTCCTATAATATTATTTCAATGCACTTGGTAGATTTATTGTAGCTGTTTTATTGGCTTATTGTATTTTAAATTGGTAATAGCTAAGATACAAGAGAGGCCCCCAAAACAGAATTATCTTCTGCAGGGCAGGCCTCTTGTAGATGAGTGGTATAGGAACCCACCTGTATCAGTGTACCAGCTGGCATTGTTGTGAGAGGCTGCATTCAGTTTCCATGAATTGTTTTTGAAAACCTTTTCAACACATTTGCCCATTTCATGGTGGGTGACTTATGGGAGGACCTGCCCACACTGTGCTGAATGTTCGGCAGTTTTTGACCAAGAAAAGAATGACCGCTATACCTAGCCCTCCCAATTCCCCTGATCTTGCCCCCAGCAACTTCTATTTTGTTTCCTTGGATGAAAGAAAAGGATGTTTGCCATGTGGAAGAAGTGGAACAAAAAAATGTAGAAGTGCTAAAAGACCTCAAAATTGACAAGTTAAAAAACTGTTTTGAACAGCAGATTAAACTCTTGTTAAATATATTGCATCAAATGGAGACTACTTTGAAGGTGACTGAAGTTGAAATATGTGAGAATAAGTATCCAAATTTTAATAAGTAAATGCTGGGGTTTTGGGAGTCCCACTCATATATATATGAAATGCATAAAATTTAATTATTTTTGTCTACTTGAATGAACTCTCTTACTTTAAATGTTATATATTTTTTCATTTGGCTGTCCTAAATTTTTTAAAGAGGAATTTTATTAAATAAAAATAGTATCAGTTTGTTTTTTCACATTAAAGTGCAAATAGATACTTTATTTCCTCCATAATAAAAACAAGATGGATCTCTTCTATTAGGTAATTAGAGAATGTGAATTTTAGTTATATTTTTAAAATGGAATTGATTTCAATAGATTTTATGTAGCTCTTTGATGTTCTAAATTATTTTTAAAAATTTCTATAGAATTTTCTTATAACATGTTTCAAACAGAAAAGTATCCAACTGCATTCCTTAATCTAATTCCAGTGTGCCTTAAACAAGTGTTTTAAAGGAGTCTAAAAGACTTTGTGAGTAACTATAATAATTCAAAAAAGACAATTTAAGCTATTCTGTATTTTTAGTTGAATATCATATGGGCTGAGAGCTGGAGACACCATGCACCATTAACTTTTTCAAGAGCTATGTATATAGTGCATTTCTCTTCAGTCCTGTATGCTCTCATAGAAAAATAATTGCTACAAAATCATAGCCTTCAAATGACCTGCTATTGCTTAGGCATTATTAAAACATATTACTAGTTACCCAAAACAGAATAGGACATCAGATTTCTTATGCACATTTTATTTTTACTCAACTATATTTACATTTAAAAGAAACATAATGTGGTTTCTTTTCATATGGAGAAAGGAACTCTTACCCAAAAACAATTTTGCAAAATAAGTGCTCCTGCTGTTAGAACAGGTAAAGTTTGTGAATGGTTTTACAATCTCCTGCATCAGTTATTTTATATAATATCTTTTCAGGATCTAAAGTAATACAGGAAAATTACTCCAACCCACTGGTCTATGTACTCCATTGGTATTGATTTCTTTCTTGGCAAAGAAAAGAGAGTGTGTCTTGTAACTTGAATGCTCTAAAAATCATTTTCACAAAAATATTGTAGAACTTTTGAAAGGGCATTGTTAGCATAAGGATTCCATCTAAGCATATTTTCATTTTGAAGGAATATGGCAAATTTCTTATATGAATGCTGTCTTAGTAAGCCTGGGCGGCGGTAACAAAACACCATGGACTAGGTAGCTTAAACAACAGATATTTATTTCTCACAGTTCTTGAGGCCGGGAAATCCAAAATTAAGTTGCTGGATGATTTGTTTCCTGATGAGAGCCCTCTTCCTGGCTTACAGAAAGCCGGCTGCCTGACAAGTTCTTACCTAATGGAGTATATGACCACATTGGGGCCTTAGAGATTCAATGTAAACAATTTGGTAGGAGCAAGCAATTCAGTTTGTAGCAAATGCTAATTTTTTTTTAATTTCAAAAAAATTTAAAATGTAAATATCTGGGGGAAAAAAAGATGGCGGAGGAGTGAATGGGAGTCACGCTGACCTCCTCCCAAGACCAAACTGGAATTGTGACTAAATAGTGGAAAAATCACCTGGAAAGCAATGGAACGAGAGAGAGAGGCGTCTTGGAGCTGCGGACAGACAGCGGATTCAACTCTCACACATCCCAATGGGTGAGAAGTGTGGTGGAGGCTCAAGAGGGTGGGCTGGGTGCTCACAGGCACCAGCACCAGAGGGACATTGAAACAGCCATTTAGATCCCTCTGAGAAGAACAGCGTCTGAACCATAAACATGGACCCCTAGACAACAGCAGCTGAAACCAGGAAAACACACAGACAAAACGCAACCCCGAAAAGCTTAGGGGAGCTCTCTGCCAGAGACAGGTGGCTGGAGATGCAAAGAGACTTTCAAAGGGCCAAAGCGAAAATTTGCAGTGGCAGCTGCCTTCCTTGATCTCTAGGTAGAGGCGGCAGAAGAGTGGGCTGGTGCTTGAGGAAAGACTGGTGAGGAAAACTTTGTGAAGAGAACAGACAGTGGCCAGCGGAGCCCCGGTCATACCTCACCTCCCACTCTGCAGCTACCACCTCGCCCAGGCATAAGGGAATTAATTAACCTGCCTTTTGTGCACTCTGCACACAGCTTGAATGAATGCGGGCTAGGGACTGAGTGCAGACTGGCTGGAAGAAGTAGAGGATCCCTGGCCAACAGGGACACACAGCTGCATAGAGACCCTTGAAGAGAGACTAGAGAGGGAAGGGTTGTGAAAAGAACTGGAGGATTATCTGAGATCCCCAGAGCAGAGTCCCTCTCCATTCCGTAGTCCCCATTTGCGCAGGCAGGCCATGCCCCCAAAGAGGCAGAAGCGGTGTGGGAGCCAGAAGGCTTGCAATTATGGTCTGTAAAAATAGTGGATCCCTAGCCGAAGGGGTCACAGAGCTGCCCAGAGACCCTTCAGAAGAGACTGGAGACAGAATTAACCAGAGAGTCCCAGAGCTGACTTCTTCCTATTTCCAATGTCTCCATTTTGTGTGGGCAGGCTATGCCCATAAAGAGCCAAAAGTGGAGAAAGCACACAATAGAAGACCCTAAACTGACCCGTTCCAGGCGAATGCCTGGAGCCAGGCGAGCACGAGATTGGGTGAGTACTCTGGTCCCAGGGCGGGGGCAAGTGCACCCAAAGAACGAACCTGAGAGTGCAGAGCGATCCACAGAAATAGTGGATCCCTGGCCAAAGGGGTCACAGAGCTGCCCAAAGCAGGAGTCAGACACAGACAGTAGATTCCTGGAAGGCTCAAACAAGCGACCCAAGGACAGATAGGGTTAACAACTGACATCATCAGAGGCAGACTCTGATGCCTCTGATGAGTAAAAGAAAAGTAAAGAAAAAATAAATTAATTAATTAAAAGACTCTCCTACTACCATTAAAGTTTAATCCACAAAGACAGGAAATCTAGACGGCCCAATTGAAGCAAAAGCAAAAATAAATAAATAAATAAATAAATTACTTAATAGACTCATAAAAATTGGAAGAAAAAGAAGTTCCTCTCAAATGAGTGGAAAAGGGGACTCCCTACAGAGAGAGCTAAATGAAATAGAGGCAAAGAAACTATCAGATATTGAATTCAAAACAATGGTTCTAAGGAAGATCAATGAGCTCAACCAGCTCAAAGATAACTATGAGAAACTGCAGAGAAACTATCAGGATCTTACAACAAACTATATCAACCTGAAAAAGGACTTAGACTATCAAAAAGACACAAGAGGATATGAAGAATACCATTCCTGAATTGAAGAACACAGTAGAAGGAATCGAAAGCAGGCTAGATGAAGCTGAGGCTTGAATCAGTGAGATGGAGGATAAGGTAGACAAAAGCTCCCAAAAAGAACAAGAAGTGGAAAAAAGACTCAAAAACAATGAAGAGACATTTGGGGAAATGCAGGACAACCTGAAACGCAATAATATCCGCATAATAGGGATACCAGAAGGAGAAGAAGAGGAACAAGGGATAGAGAACCTCTTTGAAAAAGTAATGATGGGAAATTTTCCCAATTTGAGGAGAAAAAAGGTTTCATGGATCCAGGAGGCACAGAGGGCCCCACTCAAGAGAGACCCAAGGAGGCCCACTCCAAGACACATCATCATTAAAATGGCAACCACCAAAGACAAAAGAGAGAATCCTCAAGGCACCAAGGGAGAAACAGGGAGTAACATACAAAGGAGCCCTGATACGCCTAGGAGCTGACTTCTCAACAGAAACACTACAAGCCAGAAGGGAATGACAACAAATATTCCAAGTAATGAAAAGCAAGGGCCTACAACCAAGGCTGTTCTACCCAGCAAGGCTCTCAATTAAAACAGAAGGGGAAATAAGGAGTTTCCCAGACAAAAGAAGGCTAAAAGAATACATCTCTATCAAACCAGCACTCCAAGATATGCTAAAGGGACTGGTTTAAGAAGATGAAGGAAAAGAGTGAAAAAGAGAAAAACACAGATACAAAGAGAAAAAATGAATAGGTTTATATCAGTAATAACTCTGGGTATAAATGGACTAAATACCCCAATCAAAAGACACAGGATAGCTGAATGGATAAGAAAACAGGACCCACACATATGCTGCCTACAAGAGATCCACCTAAACACAAAAGACCTACACAGATTGAAAGTAAAGGGATGGAAAAATATATTCCAAGCAAATGGGCAAGAGAAGAAAGCAGGGGTTGCAACACTTATATCAGACAAAGTAGATTTTGAAACAAAGGCCATAAAAAGAGACCCAGAGGGGCCCTTTATAATACTTAAAGGAAGAATCTATCAAGAAGACATCAACATTGTAAACTTATAGGAGCAACCAAATATATAAGGAAAATTTTGGACGACTTCAAAAAAGATATAGATAGCAACACATTGATAAGAGGGGATTTCAGCACCTCACTGTCAAAAATGGACAGATCTTCCAAACAAAACATCAACAAGGATATTGTGGAGCTGAATGACGCACTTTAACTGACATATATAGAACCTTATATTCCAAAGAAGAAAAATACACATTCTTTTCAAATGCTCATGGTCGTTTTTCAAAGATAGACCACATGAGAGGACACAAAGCAAGCCTCAGCAAATTCAGAAAAGTTGAAATTATACCAAACTTCTTCTCGAACCACAAGGGCTTGAAACTGGAAATCAACCTCAAAGAGAAACATCAAAAACTTGCAAACTCAAGGAGACTGAACAGTAGACTATTAAACAATGAATGGGTCAATAATGAGATAAGAGAAAAAAATCAAAAAAATTCTGGAAACAAATGAAAATGAACAGACAACAGTCCAAAACCTATGGGACACAGCAAAGGCAGTCCTGAGAGGGAAGTTGATAGCAATACAGGCTTACCTAAAAAAGATAGAAACATTTCAAATGAGAGACCTAACACTACAACTTCAAGAACTGGAGAAACAACAACAAATAAATCCCAGAGCAAGTAGAAGGAAGGAAATAGTCAAGATTAGAGCAGAACTGAATAACATAGAGATGAAAAGAACAAATCAAAGGATCGACCAATCCAGGAGCTGGTTCTTTGAAAAGATAAATAAAATCACCAAGCCTTTAAGCAGACTCATCAAGAAAAAAAGGGAGAGGACCCAAATTAATAATATCAGAAATGAAAGAGGAGAAATAACAACTGATACCACAGAAATACTAAGGATTGTCAGGAACCACTATGAAAAGTGATATGCCAAGAAATTTGAAAATCTTGATGAAATGGACACATTTCTAGAAAAGTATAATCTTCCAACACTGAAGGAGGAAGAAACAGAAAGCTTGAACAGACCGATAACAGCTGGGGAAATTGAAGCAGTCATCAAGAAACTCCCGGCCCACAAAAACCCAGGGCCGGACGGTTTCATGGGAGAATTTTACAAAACATTTAAGAAAGAGCTAACCCCTGTCCTTCTCAGACTATTCCAAAAAATCCAAGAGGAGGGAAGACTCCCAGACTCTTTCTATGAGGCCAGCATCACCCTAATCCCAAAACCAGATAAAGACCCTACAAAGAAAGAAAACTACAGGCCATTTTAACTGATGAACATAGATGCTAAAATCCTCAACAAAATATTGGCAAACCGCATCCAGCAATACATTGGAAAGATTGTCCAAGACAATCAAGTGGGATTCATACCAGGGATGCAGGGATGGTTCAATATACGCAAGTCAATAAACATAATACATCACAAAAATAAAAGAAAAGACAAAAACCACATGATCATCTTGATAGATGCAGAAAAAGCATTCAATAAGGTACAGCACCCATTTATGATCAAAACACTCAGCAAAATGGGAATAAATGGGGCATTCCTTAACGTCATAAAGGCCATATATGAAAAACCTACAGTCAACATCATACTCAACAGGCAAAAACTAAAAGCTTTCCCACTAAGATCGGGAACACGATAAGTATGTCCATTTTCACCATTTATTTTCAACATCATATTGGAAGTCCTAGCCACAGCTGTCAGACAAGAAAAAGAAGTAAAAGGCATCCAAATAGGAAAGGAGGAAGTAAAGCTATAATTGTTTGCGGATGACAGGATAGTGTACATAGAAAACCCTGTATACTCCACCAAAAACTCCTCAACTTAATAAGTGAATTTGGCAAGACAGCAGGATACAAAGTCAATATTTAGAAATCAAGGCATTTTTGTACACCAGCAATGAAATAGAAGAAGAAATCAGGAAAAAAATACCATTCGATATAGCAAGAAGAAAAATAAAGTACGTAGGAATAAATTTAACCAAGGAGGAAAAAAACCTGTACGCAGAACACTATACAACATTAAAGAAAGAAATTAAGGAAGACACAAAAATATGGAAGCATATACTGTGCTCCTGGATTGGAAGAATTAATATCATCAAAATGTCCATACTACTCAAAGCAATTTATAGATTCAATGCAATCCTTTAAGACACCAATGATGTATTTCACAGAAATAGAACAGACATTTCAAAAATTTATATGGAACCATAAAAGACCCCGAATAGCTGCAGCAATTTTTAGAAAGAAAAACAAAGTAGGAAGGATCACAATACCGGACATCAAACTGTACTACAAAGCCACTATACTCAAAACAGTCTGGTACTGGCACAAGAACAGATCCATAGACCAGTGGAACAGAAGAGAAAGCCCAGAAATAAGCCCAGGTCTATATGGGCATCTAATATTCGACAAAGGGGGCAGAAGCATAAAATGGAGTAATAGCCTCTTCAACAAATACTGTTGGGAGAGCTGGACGGCTAAATGAAAAAAATTGAAATTAGATCATTAGCTGACACCACACACAAAAATAAACTCAAGATGGATAAAAGACTTAAATATATGTTGCAACACCATCGAAGTCCTAGAGGAGAACATTGGCAGGCAACTCAGATATCCCATGCAGCAATATTTTCACTGATATGTCTTCTAAAACAAGGGACATAAAGGAAAGAATAAGCAAGTGGGACCTCATTAAAATAAGAAACTTCTGCACAGCTAAAGAAAAAAAAGCAAAATGAAAAGGGAGCCAACCATATGGGAGAATATATTTACTAATGGTACATCAGATAGAGGTTTGATCTCCAAGATACATAAAGAACTCACTCGACTCCACTCCAAGAAGACAAATGGTCCAATTAAAAATGGGTAAAAGACCTGGGCAGATGTTTTCCAAGGAAGAGATACAGAGGGCCCAGAGACATTTGAAAGGATGCTTGGCATCACTAGCCATCAGAGAAATGCAGATCAAAACCACCATGAGGTACCACTTCACACCGGTTAGAATGGCCATCATAAACAGATCCACAAACAACAGGTTCTGGCAAGGCTGTGGAGAAAAGGGAACCCTAGTACACTGCTCGTGGGAATGCAGACTGGTGCAGCCATTGTGGAAAGCAGTGTGGAATTTCCTCAAAAAGCTGAAAATGGAACTGCTTTTTGATCCAGTGATTCCCCTTTGGGACTATACCCTAAGAATCCCAAAAGGCCAATTCAAAAGAACCTATGCATCCCAATATTCATAGCAGCACAATATACAATAGCCAAGTGTTGGAAGCAACCTAAATGCCCATCGGTAGATGATTGGATCAAAAAATATGGTATATTTACACAATGGAATACTATGCAGCAGAAAGGTAAAAGAAGTACTAAACTTCATGACATTATGGATGGAACTGGAGAGCATATGCGAAGCGAAATAAGCCAGGGGGCGAAAACAAATACCATATGATCTCACCTATAAGTGAAACCTAATCAATAATACAAAGATGCAAGGAAAATAAGACCAGCAACACTCTAAAGAAAAGAAACCAACAAAAACAAGAGGGAAGGAGGGCGGGGTGGGCAGGGGAAATGAAGGGAAGGGGAGGGTCAGGGAATGGGTATCAAGGTCTCAAGGACAAAACCAAAGAAGAAGGATTGAGGGAGGTAGAAGGGGGAGGGGGCAAGGGAAAATGGTGGGGGAAAGGCAAAGACAAATGAAAAGGGTAAAAGAAGAAGAAAAGAGAAAAAAAGAAAAAATAAATAAATAAATAATGAAAAAATTTTTAAAAAATTAAAGAAACGAAATTAAAAAAAGGATATGTGATAATTAGGGTAAAAAATGCGGATATCGTGGAAATTGTCCACATGCAATATTTGATAATAATTTGCGGGGGACCAATAAATCATTGCTAGAAATAATTTTATTACACAACAAATAACTTTATTAAAATTAATATTCATAGTTGAACATGTAGATAAAGCAAAGAGAATAAGTTAAAGTCACTTGAAAATAAACACTGCAATATCTTGCTTTATGGTGTTTTATACCTTCACAGAAGTTTCATTTCTGGCTTCTTTATATTTAATCTGCATGTAATTTATGACATTATATACTTTAGAAGTATTTTTTGATGGGTTAATGGTGCACCATTATTCAGTGGTTTCATTGATTATATAACCATTGCCTGATCATTTGTATCTTCTCTATATAAATGATTTAGTGAATGAAACTCAATTAAAAGTTCTATTAAAAGTTGACTTGATTTTTATTATAAATTTTAATAATATTGAACAAAAATATTTGGCAGATTATTTACACACTGACTAATATGAAAAATCTGTATTTATAGAAAATGTACAGATGCATCTGGTACAATTAAAACATTGATAATGCCCAGAAACTGGAACAGCCCCACTCCCTGCCTCAACATCTATGGTGGTACATTCATACATTTCAAGCTAAAAGTATATATTGTTAATAATTGTGATAAAAATAATGAACATCTATCTGAATTTAGATTAATATTGAGAAACAAACTATAGTTCAGGGATTGCATCATTTATCGTGTTTTTTTCTCCAAGTAAATAAAGATTTTTCTCCACTATAGGATTCAACAGCAGTGCATCATCTTAACTTGTCTCAAGCTACATTTCCTGCAGAGTCACCCCTTATGTGCCTGCTGTACTTAATCTACTGAGTATAATTTTTAAAAAAAATTAGTTAACCATTTGTTTTCTTACGTTACGTAGGAAAGAATATTGCCTTGAGGATTTCAAATCTATGCAAATTGGAAAACAACCAAATAAATACCTCTTGTTAACTAAGCCCTCAAATGTATACAGCAAACATATTGCCCCTAGGCAGCTGTCTGTAACTCACAAAATCCTTACTGGAAAACCTTACAACCCCAGTCAATTTAATATGGCTATTCATGGTTGAGATCATCAACTTTCTAATTTTAGGGACTATGATTGAGATGGCATATATAACTACCCAAACATTGTGTAGCTCGTAAGTGGCAAAACAAGCATGTAAATCCAAACGTCAGATAATTCTTAACACTCTTTCTCTAGAGGCAAGAACTATGTCACCACCCTTGAATTTGAGCAGGTTCTGCTAGGACTGCATTGAGTAACGATATGGCAAAAGTAACTCTCTGCTAGATAGGCAGACCCAGTTCTTTCCTGGAACCCCACCCCCATTCTGTGAGAAAGCACAAGCAGCCTGTCATAGACCCAGGCAGACAGACCTTCTCCTTGGCCACTGAGAGAGTCAGTTTAGCAAATAGCTACCAGCCATAGGGAGCAGTAAACATCAAAGAAAAAACTTAGGCCACAGGAGAGCCGTCCCACTGTCGACACGCACAGCACAGAAAAGATGTCTGGCTGAGTGGGTCAATGACATAAAGTCATGAGTACAATGAAATATATGTTTAATGTCAGTAAGTTATAAAGTAATTTTTAATTCTGCAGTAGAAAACTGTGAATAGAACTCAAGCCTTGAAGAGAACATTCTATTTAAAAACATGCTTTTGAAAGCAGAAACACTTAAAAAAATATCCTTATAGTTATCAGTTAGGTATTCTGACAGCATTTCCACACTTGAAAATAAAATATGTATAATTTACCAATGTAATTTTATGAGAAATCTAATTTATATTAACAATAAGGGAAAATAAATTTTATAATATATGAATGGTAATTATTTGATAAATGTATTTAAACTCTTTCACATGTCTATTTATTGTGTTCTACATAAAAGAAATAATATAATTTAAATGCATTTGGCATATACACCTTTATAGCATTTTGGTGATGATCAATAATGTCACTAGCTATGCATGATTTCACCTGAGATGCTTAAACAGCCTTATATATTTTTTGCCAGCTTCTTAAGACATATACACATTAAAGAACAAAATGACTCACAAGTGATCGCACTTTGTAGTTTAAATGCATATTTATAAATCATGCAGCTAAGATGTGCTTAAATAATAAAACTTTGAAATATTTTATATAGTTTCATTAAATATGATGAAATAAAATGGAATAAAGTGGTAATATCTCTGAAGCATTTTCTTTTTCCATGGTTAGGCATAGAAAGTGCCACGTAGCACGTGGAGGAGCGCCGTGGGTCGCTGCCCGTCCCAGGAGAGGGCAACAACTGCCAAGGGAGACAGGGCCCAACGCGGGGAGCGTGGCACGCCAGGATCTGAGGATTACTGTCTGGGGCCAGCTGAGATGGCATGGCAGCAAGGACTCTGAATCCCGCAGAGTCTGTCTCGAGGGTCGCAAGGATGGAGGGAATAAACGTGAGTCATAGCAAACACTTCTCTCTATGCCAGGAGAGGGGCCATGGCACATCCCCCTAGTGGAGAAGGCCTGGAGCCCCTTTGTTCAAAGGCTTTTGTTGAAAAGGTTATCGCCAGGTATCAGGAATGCACAGGTTATCTCATTCCATCAGTATGTTAATGTTCACAGAGAATGGGTGATGTTTTGAAGAAAACAAAGGGCAGGAACACTTTACATGGGTCCAAGAGTAGACTAGTAAAGAAGAGAGACCACTAAACATGAGAATGTAGTAAACATAAGAGTGCCCGAGGGTATAGGGTTAGGGTCTGTAAATAATGTAAATTTCCTTCCCAGCCTGAGCTGGTTAGACCTTCTGAGGTAAGAACAAAGCACACTTTAAGGAATTTACTTTTAGGCCTGATTTCCCTGGGAACTTCCAGATCTGGTTTAGGACTGACTCCAGAATTGTTTTGAGCCTGAGCCAGGCATGGGGAGGGAGCGGCCAGGAGACAGGGAGACTTCTTTTGGATAGAATGAGGACCCCGGCCATGTTCAAGCTGAGCTGAGGGGTGCGGACCTTTTTACCCTTTCTCCATGTCTCCCATTTCCATTTCTGCTGCTCTTCCTGGCTGAGGTCTGTCTTAGGTCGGTTTTTTTCTCCGCATGAGATAACTTACGCATCATGGATCACCAACCATCACAGGGTCAAGCAGGGGGATGTAAGGTGGGCAGGGGCACCCCTGCCAGAGGGACAGGTTTAGTCTCCTCAAGGGCCTGATTCTCCAAGGCCTCCCTGATTATTCCAAGCCTTGGGGTCCTACAGCCAGTGGCTGGGTTATAGTTCCCGAAACCAGATACAGGCATTTCCCAAAAAGAAAGTAATTATATGAATAATAAAGCTGCATTGAGAAATAATACTATTCTTAAAATTAATAAAATAATAGCAGCTGATATAGAATAATCAATCAATACGCAAATGAAATTTTTCTTTAAATCTTCGTAGAGTATATAATTGTTAAATGAAACATTCTAAACAAATGATAATAAGAATGAAAAACCAATCTCAATGTGGCAATTTGCTCTAAGGCATGCAAGAAGTAGGCAAAACATAATATTTGAATGAAATCTCTGTCCTTATGTTAGCATAAGGGTCCTTCCATTACTTATATAGCTAGTGATAATGACAACAACTTCTTTCAATATGGGCTCAAAGGTTCAACCTATCTCTGCTTTGTCCCTCCCTCTGTCTTACACATTTTTTTATTTCTTTGTGTTTCTCAAATGGTACTTTTTTTGCCTGGAGTGCTCTTCTCCTTTTTCTTCAAACACCCATTACTCATATCATCTAAATAATTGTCATTCCAATGGGTAGTTTTTCCTATCTCCCACATTACTCGCCAGGGAACAAAAGTGCCAGGTACATAGCATAACTAATTTTTTAATTAGTTAAGAAATTCATGTCATTTCTCTTTTCTACTGGACATTATCACTTTATAATAAAAGAAATGTTTATTTTTCAAGTACAAATTTAATCAGATTACTTTTACATTTATGAAAAATGTTTCCGTAGGCCCACCAGCTGGGAGTTTAAAATTGGTTTATATTAATTTCATAGTTCCTAATTTCACAGACATGTGTCCTCACAGTACTGCAAAATATTCATTTTCACTGAAACACAGCCACCCACACCAATATACACAAACAAAAAATTCTTTTGAAGTATCTCTAGAATGTCCTATGTGTGTTCTTAAATAAGTCTTGCTTGCTATGTTGCCACATCCTTCATGTTTGTTTTCTGCTGCTCTCTAAACAACTTGAATAATTTGCACAACTGCCAATCCTGATAAATCTGAGGGCACTTTTGGGTTCTAACTCCAAAATGTTTCAGACTTGCTATATTGATATTTACTAAAGCTTTAAGACATTGCTGGAATTCTCCTATTCTGCAGCATGCAGATAATACGAACAATGACTTTCTCCTTAAGTCTGGATTATAATATGTCACATGGGCCAGAGCTGTTCTTATTTTCTAATGCTTCATATTGGTGAGGAGAGGTAAGTACACGGCTTTATACCAAAGGCTCAAATGATAGTCCATTGGGTGGGGCCAGAGAATAACACAGAACTCTGGGAATTATCATAGTTTCTCTTCCATCTAACATACACATTCATTTAATACATTGTTTTCTTGATTTTCTCTTTACAGGATGTTTAAATTTAAATATAAAAATAATATCTTCAATTGTAATAATTAAAAGGTATGTAATCTCAATTTTTAATCTCAAGTAACATTTTGGTGCAATTTCTCTTATTTCATATTAAATTTATACATACACACACACACACACACACACACAAACTTTTCTTTCCCTCCAGAAAGGACCGCATTTATTTTAATAAATTATTTTTAATCATTTTTATTGTTATTCTATTACATTGGTCCCAATTTCCCTCCTTTTCCCTTCTCCACCCATCCCACCCCCACTCACACAGTTGTAATGGATATATTTTAATACATCATGAAAACATGAAAATACATATCATGTTTAGTAACTTAAGCAATCATCTCTCTCCATAGATATTCATATTATTTAAACATTTAAATGGCTACATTTGACATTGTAGTAAATTATATTGTAGTAAACACTGCAGTTATGTATGTGTATGTAAGCACATTTATGTGTGAGTGTATGTCTTTGTATGTAATGAGGGCTGATTAAAAATGTTTTAGTATACACAGTCCCTTTTTTCTTCTGTTAGGTCATAATTGATATTCTCAAAAATTTTTTTTCTGATCACATTTTCCAAACCCAAAATTACTTATGGGAGTGATGATTTTTAACAGTGAAATAATATAAAGCTACATTGGAAAAAATTAAGGTTTTATTTATGAAACATAAAAGAGAAGCCATATGAAAAGTGAAAAAATCAGAATTTACAGCTTTTGTATATGAGGAAGAATTGATAGTTAAGGGCAAAGGAACTGGAAGCTTTAAAAACATTGAGAAGGGGAAATTTTCAAAAATAGGTGCTGTGATATATAATTGGAAACATTTAATGTAATGTCAGAGAACAAATACATTGTTATTTTATAAACTTATATTGAATTTAATGTGTCACTACCTAAGTTTTACTTTTTGAGATACCATGATATATTCATTATGTTGTATCTTATATCTCCTTGTCTTTTTACATAAATCACTGGCCAAAGTGGGATTCACAACTCAACATGAGCATTATTCAAGTTCACTGTGATGTCATACTTCATATTCAATATAAATTTATTTATCATGGCCATATAACTTCAGAAACATGTACTAAATTGTAAAGTCAACCTTGACAAAATGGATATACTCAATACATTTAATGCAATATTTATTTTTGACAATGATTTATTAAAAACATCTGGCCATTTACCCTGGCTGGTATTGCTCAGTGGATTGTGTGCCAGCCTGCAAACTGAAAGTTCACTGGTTAGATTCCTAGGCTGGGCACATGCCTGGTTGGCGGGCCAGGTCCCTACTTGGGAAGATGTGAGAAGCAACTATCTATGTATCTTTTGCATATCGATGTTCCTCTCCCTCTCTTTCTCCCTCTTTTTCCCCTCTCTAGAAATAAATAAATAAAACCTTTAAAAAAAATCTAGCCATTAATTTAAAAAAAGGTACTTTTGCTAAATTAAAAGTTCAATAAAATTTTTGCAGTATAATTTAATATTTTACAAATAAAATTTAATACAGTTTATAAAATTGATATATTTTTGCACTATCAAGGACCAAGAATCAAGTACATGAGTGTTATGAAAACATGCTAGGGTCTTCTTTAGCCCACTCTTTAAAGCATGTTTTATTATGGAAGATTATTTCTGTCAATACTAAGACATACTCAATATTTCAGTTTCCAAATGCAGTTGATAAATCTAATACATTTTAAATCAATTCAGTTTATTAAAGAATAAGAAATGATTGTTCACATTTATGGATTTGTATTCTATATTATTTCTAAACTCTACTGCTGGTTAATAATTGCCTGTCCCAAATAACAAAATACAAACAAGAAAGGAGAAATCAATGATATTCCATCTTAAATAAATCTTACATCTCACCAAAAAGTTGTCCATGTGATTTACAGAATTTTATGGTATACATCCAGATGTTATCTTAGTGGTCAGCTAAACTAAATCCTTTAATTATGAGGAGAGTGACAAGAATAGAAAAGAAAATGGTGTGATGCAGAAGAGATCTTACTTTCTAGCTTTGTATTATTAACTGATTTATTTCAGTAAAAATAATAAGTGCAGAGCCAAAGTCACACCTCTATTTTTACCTGCAAGTTTATTGTTCTCCTCATTCTACTGAGTCTTATAAGAAACATATGTTAAGCCAGAGCATGGTGAGTTATTTTGGAGACAGTTATACACACATTCACACTTGCATGCACACACACACACAGAGCAGTAACATAAAAGAAATCTCTCCTATGTAAGGCTTGTGCAAAAAAAAAAAAAGGACATAACTATCGCTATCTAGATAATATCCTTTGCCTAGTAAAGGAAGGGAGAAAATTGAATACCTTTCAATAGTCAGCTATATGTTTTAGCAGTTGTTAATATAAAATTATATAAAAATGGTCTTAGAATAAATCAAAGTCTCTGTATAAGAAATATTTTTTCTTTAATTAAAATATTCTAATTTTGATAAGATCTATAGATATATTTATCATGCCTTGTAGTAAAATAGCATCCTTTAAATTTTTGCTTTATTTTCATTGTTGTCAGCAGTCTCTAATAGAACTGAAATTTACCAGCACTGATAAACCATAATGTAAGCATTTATATGCAATAAAAAATCATAAGACATATTAAGATACTTAGTGTTTACAAAGAAGGAGCCCATGTAGGAAATTATAACAGGGACTTTATTGCTGTACATTCTTATCAGCCACCAACCTTCTTGGTGTTGCCTTCTAGCCATTTAGACTCTGGACCTCACTCAGTGACTCAGTGTCTACACTAGGGCATTTTGTTGTATCTGATTGTCACCCAAATATTTGTTAAATGAATCAGTGAATACAGATCATATCTACTGAATGCTGGCGCACACAGCAAAATATGCCCGTGACAATCCCAGTGATCCCGTTTCTTTGAAGAACATTGTACCAAGAGTGCACACGTGCAATTTGATGAGATACAGTATACAATGAGTTGAAACCAATTTTTTGATATTTGACTGCTGAAAGCTTTTAAGTCTCATCTCTCCCACTTCCTTTTTGCCTCACATCCAGAACTGATAAGAAAGCTGATAAGCTGATAAGCTGATCAAGCTGATAAGAAAGCCTTTGTTCTCTCCGCTTGCACACAGGTGGTAGTTTCAAACTATACATGCTCGTTCCTTACTTAGCATAGGAACCTCAGTCCAGTTTCTCCCACTAAACACTATAATAACATCAAATCTGTCTCCCATCCTTGCACCCTTAAACCATTTTAAGACCAGTTTAGGAGGTTTGCCCTGCTATCCTCATAAACCTCATTATGTGATTCATAAAACTTGCCTTCATTGCTTGGTTTGCGATGCTTTAGCTAAATTTTGGGTGGGGATCCATTCCTCTCTATAGCATGACCACAATGGGGTATAAACCAAAAGGTTCGTCTATCACCTGCTGCTTCTTAGTGTGGACCTTGAACTAGCTCTAGTGCCCAGCCCTTTCCTTGGGACTGCTTGCTCAATTATGCTTTGAATTCCCATCAGATCCGAGATTCTTTTAAGAAATCCTTTATTTGCTGAAATTAGCCACAATATGTAGAGTATGTATTTTTGACTTATATACAATACCTCTATTAATGCAAAATTTGTTTTTCACTCTTTTCTATGTTTTCATATTTTAAAGCTTATTATTCTGTAATATCTAAGAAAGCATTCATGCATGGCAATATACATGTTTTAAATGTATTACTTTATAAGCATGATGGTTAATTTCATTTGTCAACTTGACTGGGCCACAGAGTACCAACATATTGGTGAAACATTATTCCGAATGTGTCTGTGAGGGTGTTTTGGATGAGACTGACATTTGAATGAGACTGATTTATACAGATCAAATGTGAGTGGGCCTCATCCATCAGCTGAAGGTCTAAACAAAACACAAACGCTTACCCTTCTACAAGGAAAAGGGAAATGCTTATGCCTGATTTCCATCAGCTGGGATTATGTTTTCTTGCTCTATAGCTCTAACTGAAACATTAGTTCTTCCTGAGTTTTCAGCCTACTGACATTCAAGTGCAACTTGTACCATCAGATCTCCTGAATCTCTGGTTACCAGCTGTAGATCTTGGAACATGTGGCGCTCCACAGTGTGCAAGCCTATATAATATTTACTGTTGTTAGCGGATGTCTTTCCTATATTTTATTTGCTATATTTCATATTCATATTTCATACCTACAAGTTAGTTTTAAAAATAAGAGAATTAAAAAGTGACAAAAATACTGCTATAGAATTAATTTAAACGCCACAATCAAAAGAGCTAAAATCTAGAGTTGAGTAAGTCCTACATTGTAGCATTCACTATCGGATTTTATGACATTTAAATTTGAATAAGATTTCAGTTAAGTACAAATCATATTGTTGAGACCCAACTTCTTCAACACTCCATTGACTATTAGTATATTAAGCGCACATAGCTACTTCAGAGGAATGAAGGCACAAGGGTGAGGTGTCCTGCAGGTGTAAGGCCTCCAGAATTGCATATAAAAAATTAATTGCATATTGCCCTACTGGCTTGCTACTGTATTTTCTTACAAGGACCTCTATACAAAAATTAAGGCCCAATATTAAGCTTAACTTTAAAGTACTGGTATATTTATAGTTGGTCTTATTGAAATGCACTTATTTTAACTAAAATGTTCTCTCATCCTACTCATTCTGTTCTCCCAGTCATGTGCTGTCACTATGTTACCAGCCATTCAGATGTTAAAAACTGACCTCAGTTTCAGAGAATTTTTGCTAAATTGTTTTAATATTGTACCACAGGAAAAAAAACTCTTTTGAAGTTTTGCATCTCATTTGGTATATCTTTTCAATAAACTTTAATAATTTGCAGTTTTTAGAAGTAGACCATTTTACCCATAGGAATATAATGTTAGGTTTTGTTGTTTTTTTTAATTGGGAATTATCAGAGTAATTACTGTTTTACTTATTGCCAAAATTCATGTTGTACTCATTACCTTATTTATTTGCTCTTTTTTTCAAATCTTACTATACACTTCCTAAATAGTAGGCTTCAACATTCAGTTATGTATACTAATGATGTACAACACAAGTAATATGAAATTTCAGTATGTGACCTCTACAGTCAAATCTAGCTCATTAATTGCTATATATTAATGTCATGAGACGTGGGTTTCAAGAGCCAGCCTGCAGTTTCTTCACCTCAGCAATCCTGAAAGCCTATGTGAATATCTAGTCTTCATTAGGGACAAAAATTTAGAGCAGAGTGCCCGTGCTGAACCAACACATGTGGCTGCTTGTGCATTCGGATTGTTTGTACAGCAACAAAGTCTATCTGATTTTGATTTATGTACCGTTTTAGTTACCTAATAACTAATTTCATAATAATACTGTGAGACTGAATCCACAAATATAAAAATGAAGAAAACCACCTTTCTGCTTCGGAGGAGGTTAAATATATTATAGAGAAAAGACATTTGTAGAATTGTTTTATTCTACAACAAAGTCAGAAATATTGTAGAGCTATGTCAAGAGAGTAGAGTCCAGATAACCAAATGAAAAAATAGCAGGGATATCTACTCAAAGAAGCAATATTTGAATTTGACCTATGAACTCAGTAGAATTTTTTCGGATGAAGAAGGGTCAAAAACATTTTTGGCAATAATAATTATATAAGTATAAATCATCAACATTAGGTTCTATTCAGATTATAAAATGCATATTGATGAGGATAAAGTGTATGCTGTATGGAGTCATGGGGATAGATTAAATTTATCTTATAAAATCTATAATATATAATTAAATGGCATTATAAATTAATCTAGTACTTACTAATCATTAGCATATATTATTACAGAGATATGACGATGATAGAGAAGTTAAGAAGTTCAGCTGATTCTATAAAGATACTATTGAGTATTAGTATTATTAGATACAAAGAATGGTAGAATAAGTTAGAAATATCAGAAGGATAATAAATGATCAGACACACAAAGTGCTTTATTAGCTTAATAATTTTTTCTTGGCTAAATGTTCCCTTTTCCCCAAATAACTCCTTTCTCATATTCCATACAAATTTCTTTAAAATCTTAAATTCATAGTAAATATTAAAGTTAAGAAAATATTATTTTTCTTTAATATGATGCCACATTTATTTTATTTACAGCCCACACCTACTACTTATATAATATAGGTTCTTAATTTTTATTATCTGAATTTAATACTGAGCCTCTTCCAAACAGATTTCTTATTTTCAAAATTCCCCATGTCAAAAAAATGTCACACAGAGAAGCCAGATTTGTCAAGCTAAAACATTGCTTTCTTTTAGGTGGTTTCTCTGCCTAAAAAATGGAAATAAATCAGTAACTACTAATTTTACCAAATATACATAGGAAGTTGACTAAAACAACAAAGTAGACAAATACAGCCATAAAATAATTCTATATATTTAAAATGGCTGAAGATATACAAAGAATGGTCTCAGACCACACCAAAATAAACTTAGATATCAATAACAAAAGTGAAATTCTGAAAAATACATTGTTTAAAAATTAAACAACATCTCTATAAGTAACTATTTTCAAAAGTGATTCATTAAGCTCCTTATATGGCACACAGGAAGAGGTCTCAGGTTGACAACTAGGCACATCTCCATATTCCAATGCAGACAGACAAATCTACATATGTGAAAGATCAACCAAGTAAAAAACATTGTTGGAAACAAAAATATCTGTAGGAAGCACACAAGCTGGTATCTGATAAACATTAACAAATCTTTCTATAAATAGATTGGTCAAGCCAATCAAATTTTAACTAATGATAGAACATTTGAGCAAGATATATATATGTGTGTACATATATATACGCACACACACACATATGTATAAATATATATATCTTTCTAAGAAAATAAACATGTTCTACCACATATTAAAAATAAATATTTTATTCTGAACTGTTTTTTCCCAAATATTTTGAATATATATAAATTTAATTCATCATACCAAGCAATTAAAAGAAAAAAATTTTCATCAAAATGTAAGGAAAAAATAAATAAATCTCAGCACCTGTTTATTATATGTGTGTGTGTATGTGTATGTTTTATTATATGTGTGTCTGTGTGTATGTGTGTTTTTACATTTATTTCCAGCAAACTGGAAATAGATGTAAACAATTTGTTTTTATAAGGAAAAAGTTCCAAAAACCTACAACAAAACTTAAATAATGGTTTAGAGTATTCTATTTAAATTCAGAAATGAGCGCTGGCTGGTATGGCTCAGTGGATTGAGTGCTGGTCTGTGAACTAAAGGGTCACTGGTTTGATTCCTAGTCAATGCACATGCCAGAGGTGGGGACCAGGTCCCCATTCGGGGGTGCATGAGAGACAGCCACACACTGATGTTTCCCTCCCTCCCTCCTTCCTTTCCTTTCTCTCTAAAAAAGAAAAATAAAATCTTAAAAAAAAAACAGGACTGAGATATTATGATAATTTCCATTTGACAGTGTACTTGAGGGACCAGCCAGCACAGACAAAAAAGAGTTTGCATTTACCAACCTTCTAGAATATGTTTAAAGAAGTTAATTCTTCAAGGATTAGATATGAAAGGAACTAAAATTGTTTTTAGGAGTTTTAGGTGCATGTCATCTTTCCTAATATCAACCACTATTAATTCTTTAGGGAAAAATGATGCTGGAAAGCTTACAGTATTTGTATATTTTATATTTAATTTTACAGTTAAATTAAATTTATTAGGGTGTGATGGGTTAATAAGAGCATATAGGTTTCAAGTGCATATTTCTATAATACATGATCTGTATATTGCACAGTGTGCATATCACCCCCAGTCAAGTCATCTTGTTAATGAGCTCGCCAAAACCGTAAGTAAGCAGACCAGGAACCATTCACATGTCACCTTGGTATAAGACCCAACAATTAATGCTGGAAGGAGTAGATCTTTATTCACAACAATCTGGGGGAGCCTGGAGACTCATGTCCTGAACCCAGTTTTCCCAGCCCTTCCAATGCTCCACCAGGCCATGAGCCAGAAATAGTCCTGGAAGTTTTCCATGTTCTTATCTTAAACCGGCTGCACAAACAGTTCTACAGTCCCTCTGGAAGGTACCAAAGTCACCATCCTCATGCAGCAGGTCTCTTCCCCCAGGATCCTGGGTATGTGCTTATCAACTTCCATTTAATAGTCTGCAAATGCATGTTCTGTGTTACTCTGGATCATGGTGAAATTCAGAAAAGGCACAGGTCTTAAAGTCCAGAAAATCCAGGTGCAGCAGATCAGGACCTTTCAATGAAGTCCTTTGCAGCTCTGGAGTCAGCTGCAGTAGGCACAATTACAACAAACAGCAGCATCTTCTTATTAGCCCTGGCTGCATGGCCCCTTTTCTCACTATAAACTACATAGCTGCTTGCTTACTTCTCCCCTCTCACTGCTCTCTCCTGCACCCTTTCAAACCACATGGCCAAGAGAGCCAGAATGGCTACCACACTTGAGTTTAAATCCTCACCTTGGCTCCTCTTCCATAACTCCATTTCCAGCTCCTCCCACAGTTGGCTACATCTGCCTTTCCACTATTGTCTGCCTTTCTCCACTGCCATTGTTAGTCCTGGCAGGTGTGGCCCCATCACACAGAGGTAGTCGTTTCCAAACTCTCACACAGGTGCTGTAACCAGAGAACTGCCTCGCAGATACATCACAGGTTAAAGTCATGTCCCTCCCCCTGGCTCCGAGCACGCAAGGCACAGCTATTCAGCATATTTATGAACCTAGCCAAGTTGCCATCATTATGCAAAGTAACTCTCAATTGTCCTACTCTGCTTCTCCCTCCCCTAAACCAGGTTTTTGGGGATTATCCTCTACATTCCCTGTTAAAGCCTTCCATCATCATATATTAAACCCTGTTTACTCTTAACTACTTTCCACACCCTTTCCCTCTGGTAACCACCATACTGTTGTCTACGTCTACGGGTTTCAGTTATTTTTTTATTGTTTATTCATTCGTTGCTTTTAGTTTGCATCTCACATACGAATGAAATCATATGGTTCTTGACTTGACTTTTCTGCTTGACTTTTTCCCTTAGTGTGATATCCTCAAGATCCATCCATTTGTCCTAAATGGCAGTATTTTATCTTTCTTATGGCTAATTAGTATTCCATATATATAGCCATATACACACACACATATACACACGTTTTATATATATATTACATATATATATAATATATAAAAATTCATTCATCTATAGAAGAGCACTTTGTTTTTTTTAAACGTCTTGGTCATTGCGAATAGTGCTGCAATGTACCTATTCACAATGGGGGTACATATACCTCTGTGCATAAATGTTTTCAAGTTTTTTGGGTAAATACCCAGCAGAAGGGTTGCTGGGTCATGTGGTAATATATGAGGTCTGTCCAGGAAGTGTCCTGCCATGTAATATAAATAGAGACATTTATTGAATAAGATACAAGAAACATTGTACAGAGGACAATGAGAACTCAGAGCTCTTCAAAGTAGGCACCTTGGGTCCTCACACAGTTCTCCCAGTAGTTTTTGGAATCCCTGGATCAGCCTCTCATTCTTGCACTACCAGTTGCTGATCTTTGTTAATTACAGCCCTTACATGTTCAGCATTCTCAGGTGTCCTGCTTGTCACAGGCTTTTCAGATCATGGATCACTTTCAACAGATTCTTGACCATCTTTGAAGTATTTGTGCCACACTTTTTTTTGCACTGCCCTCACTACATCATCCCCAAAAGGCTTCTGAATTATCTGACTAGTTTACACAGAAGAATATTTAAGCTTAACACAAAATTTGATGCAGATTTTTTGCTTTACTCACTCAGTCATTTTGAATGGGATGGCCACACAGTACACATGCTCACTCAACAGTGTCTACTTCCCCTACTGACTAATGAAGTCATCATTGTTCACACATGTGCATTCCAGTCCACTCTCCTTGGCTGCCAGGTTACATTGATGTTGTGCAAACTGTTCTCGCCATCCTAACTCTGGCTGGACTTTCTCTGGACAGACCTTGTCATATGCTAAATTTTTTGAGGAACCACCATACTGTTTTCCATTGTAGCTCTACTAGTTTACATTCATACCAGCAGTGAATGAGAGTTCCTTTATCTCCATAACCTAGTCAAGACTTGTTATTGCTTGTTTTGTTGATATCCATTCTAACAATAAGAGGTGGTGTATCATTGTAGTTTTGATTTTCATGATTTGCATTCCCTAGTAGTTAGTGAAGTGCAGTATATTTTCATATATTTGTTGTCCATTTGTATGTCTTCTTGGGAGAAGTGTCTGATCAGTTCCTCTGTCCATTTTTAATTGAAATTTTTATTTGTTTCCTGTTGAGCAGTTTAAGGTCTGTATATATTTTGGATATTAAACTCTAGTTAAAGCTTTGTTTGCAAATATCTTCTCCTAATCAGTTGGTTCCCTTTTTGTTTTGTTCTCTCTTGTTCTCCCTCTTTTTATTTTCTTTCTTTCATTTTCTTTCTTTCATTTTCTTTCTTTCTTTTCTTTTTTTCTTTTTTTTTTTTGCTGTGCAGAAGTATTTTAGTTTGATACAGTCTCATTCACTTATTTTTGCCTTTATTTCCTTTGCCTTTGGAGTCAAATCATATAATGTTTTCTATAACAAAGCTCCATAATTTTAATACCTATGTTTTCTTCTTTGTAATTTATTGTTTTAGACCTTACAGTTAAGTCTTTGATCCATTTGGCACCAATTTTTGTTTATGGGTCAAATGGAAGTCTAGTTTCATTCTTTTGCGTGTTACTTTCCCATTTTTCCCAGCACCATTTATTGAAAAGAGTTTCTTTTCTTCATTGTATGGTTTTGGCTCCATTGTCACAAATTATTTATCTGTATATATGTGGGTTTACTTCAGAGTTCTTGATTCTGTTCTATTGGTCTTTGTGTCTGTTTTTGTGCCAATACCATGCTCTTTTGATTATTGTCACTGTTGTATAATTTAAAGTCAGGGATGTAACTCCATTTGTTTTTTTTTTTCTTTTGTTTCCCTTGCCTGGATAAACAACTATGGGAAATTCACACAATGGAAAACCACTCAGCTGTAAGAAAAAGAAAATGTTAGCTTTTGCAATAGTATGAATGGACCTGGAGATCACTATGCTAAATGAGATAAGCCAGTCAGAGAAAAACAAATACCATATGATCTCACTCATGTGTAGAATCTAGTGAATAAACTGAACTAACAAGGAAAATAGAGACCGACTTATAGAGAGCCAGATGACAGCTAAGCAGGGGAATATTAGGAAGTTAAAGCATTGGGCAAAAAAAGAAAAATGTCTCATGGATATGGACAACAGTGTGGTGAATGCAAGGGGGTGGGTGATGTAAGGGAACTAAATGGTAATGGAAAAATTCTATACAGATTTAAAAACAACAAAAAAAAAAGGTCAGGGAGTATGATGCATCCACTTCATTCTTTTTTTTTTAAAGATTTTATTTATTTATTTTTAGACAAAGAGGAAAGGAGGGAGAAAGAGAGGGAGAGAAACATCAATGTTTGGTTGCTTCTCACATGCCCTTTACTGGGGACCTGGGCGGCAACCCAGGCATGTGCCCTGACTGGGAATTGAACCACCAACCCTTTGGTTCACAGGCTGACACTCAGTCCACTGAGCCACACCAGCCAGGGGTCTTTTTTCCCAGGATTTCTCTGGTTATGTGTGCTCTTTTGGGTTCCATACAAATTTGATAATTTTTGTTCTATTTCTTTAAAAAATGTCATTGGGATTTTGATGGGGGTTTTAAACAAAATATTATATGTTTTACAGCAATAAAGCTTGAAGTAATCATTGGCATTTTAATTTTGTTTGTATAATAAGACATACAATTAAAAATGTCTCAGGATTATTTCACATATAGAAATACTAATCATGGTAAGAAAATTAACATATCCATCTGAAAAAAATGATATTGAATGCATTTTTTAACGTATAACCATTAGAAATTATTACTGATACAATGCATTCTATACTGCAAATTCAACTCTTATCATTCTAGGGTAATCAGAAATGTATTCTTCAAATAATTTATTGTTTCCATGGGCAATAAACCTAAAACAACATGAAACAAAAACAGGGTAGGCACAAGAGACCTAAATGCAGTTGTTTTAACAGCATCTGCATTTTTCCTTATTTATTGATCAGTGACATGAGAACTTTGCTCTTGGCAGGTGTGGTTTTGAGGCCATGACCCCCATTTCAAACAGAGCATATCACCTTTTTAAAAATTAGATTGTTCTATATTGGTCTCTCAAGTAAGATTTTGTTTGAACAAATAAGTCCATATATAAACACATACATGCAACACCAATTTTATATTCAGTCGTGCTGTGGAAGTTTGCCTATTTCAGAACACTTTAAAATATATAATCAACTGAATAAAAAAAATAGGCCAGATTTTTACATAAATATCTTTATGCATTTTAATTGAATTTAACTAATGGATATTACTTAATATCACTCTCAGGACATAACCAAAATTACCATAAAGTATTTAATAAATGTCTACTAGTGAGTAATATCATGTTTAACATAAAATGATATAAATTTTATTATCAATTGAGGTCACTTGATTCATATTTGTTTAATGAATAAAAGAATGCTGAATTATATTGATTTCCTTCTATGGAATTTGGAAATAATTTTATTACATGTACTATACTAAAAACTATTATATCTATTTCTCTTAAAATAAAGATCAAGGAAAGAACTTTAAATAAGGGAAAAGTTTGATTTTGAATGAAAAAAATTACAAGGGAATATGTACCATCTTTTTTTTCTAAACTGTGTTAATATTTAATTCATTCTTACCAACTTGTCTTTCTCACACTTTTATGATTTATTTAACTTAACCATTAAAAAGCTTACTATTTACCTAATATATCCAACATATTAATAATTGAATTACATATTTAGGATTTGTGGATGAAAGGTGGTGTTCCATCTATACAAGTTTTATATTTAAATGAGAAAGATAACAGAATATTGTAATGTAATGTAGTAATAATTAAAATATACAGGTATATAAATGAATAAAATGAGAGTATAAATCCTTTTCCAGAATATTTAAATCTTCAATCCAATCATGGAATGAAAGACAGTTGTTTATGTGTGCATGGAGAGAAAGACATCTGAGATTGAATTAGCATGTGCACAGGAAAATGAGAGAGCATAGGATGTTCATTAAATAACCATTATTTTTGGTGTTTTGAGCAGGAAAATGGAAGAAAATGTGAAAATAAAGACTAGAGAGTTAAGAGAATGAAAAATAGTACTAGTGAGTCATTATGAGCATTTTGTACAAAGCTAAGAAATTTGATCTTAATTATGTAAGCTATAATAGTTAATGTAGAATATTAAAATGAACCCTGGTTGGTATGGCTCAGTGGATTGAGTGTTAACCTGTTACCAAAGGGTCACTGGTTTGATTCCCAGTCAGGGAGCATACCTGGATTGCAGGCCAGATCCCCATTAGGGGGTTCACAAGAGGCAACCACACATTGATGTGTCTCTCCCTCTCTTTCTCCCTCCTTTTCCCTCTTTAAAAATAAAATAAATAAAATCTTAAAAATAAATAAATTATGTATAGAATTAAAGAAAGTATATTAAAGTGAGTGATCTGCCTATGTGTGTAAGGGTAGCAGATTGGATGATATTGAGGGAGATGGTGATAGAATTAAGAATGATTGAACAATTTCAGCAAAGAAATGATGAGCTGAACGGAAAAATTTGTATTATACATAGCAGGAATGAAGTATTTAAGATTAAAAAGATTTTGTCATTGCTTAAATGTAGTATTTCAAGGGAAAAAAGATCTAGCAAAAATTCTGTTTTCTAATTTAGGTAAAATATGAATAGAGAGGTCATGGCTTAAGTTATAATTATGATAATTCTAGTGTAAAATAATTGTTAAGTAGGGATATTATTAAATTAAAAGTTCTTGTGAGATTATATAATGAAAGTAGATACGATGATGACATACAAGGCTAAAGTTCTGGCGAAGTTGTAGATTTTGTAATCATAACTGTACAAAATACAACCAAAATTGTGTATCTTCCAAAGACAAGACTAAATTTATCACGTAAAAACAAACAAGAACATTTTATTTAAGTATTTAGGTGAATGGTACTAATGCTCAAAAATAAATAGACCTTATGAAGAAATGAATAGTTAAAACATCATTTAATTTTCAATAATTCAATAATAAATATCAACTAAGATAAATAATAATTAAATATTTCAAAGGTAGATAAATTATGGCCCATTGGACTGACATTTGTTTTTGTGAATAAAATTACATCTTTTTGTTTCTGTGTGGTCTATAGCTGCTTTTGAGATAGAGGTGCACAGCGGAATAGGTGTGGTAGAAACTATAAGGCACATGAACTTAATATATTTTATATCAGGTCTTTAAAAGAAAGTTTGCCAAACACAGTCTATTGAATTTGGCAATTTGGGAATATTTGTTATTTCATTTAAATGAATATAACATAATTGATATTATAGTATATGTATCCATTTTGGCTTTTGTAATGTTATTCTAAAAATCAGAAAAAATTAACGATAAATTACTGTATTAAATTCTAACAATCAAGTTTTATGATCAAATAATCTATCCTTTTTAAGCAGTGAAAATAAAACAAATTAGTAAATAAATAAGTCTTGATTAAAGAAAGAAAATATAAAATATGCCAAGCATGAATTAAAACAGGTAATCTCAGGCTTGCTTGAATGGTTGACAAATTTAAAGACATGTAGCGCTACTGAGTCAGATCTGAAATGGCATGCTATAATGGTGTCTGTGTAACTTAAAAATCAGGGTTTTTCACTTTCTACTCATAAATCCACTGGGCAGTAAAGTTGGTAAATATAAATATAGATAATATAAATATAAAGATATTAAGAATAAGCAACTAGACTAATTATGACAAAAGTAGTAAAATTGAGGCATTGCCCTGAAACTACTTAAATTTCACCATTATAATTAAACACATAAATCTATATCTTAAGGGCACTGGAAATGGGGGCAGTTTATTGAATATGATCATACAGAAACCAAATAAATCAGAAAGAAACCAAAATAAAATTTCCCTGAATATTAGCAAGAGTGGAATTGTGTTGGAATATTGTGTGCCAACAGTCAAAACACCTTAATATCTCCAAAAAATGAATCAGTATGTTTTATCAGGAGGATCTTCCTTCAATCATTATGTTATCAATATTTTATATTTCCATTGTACTGAATTGCTTCATGAAACTATTGTACTTCTTAAATTATTAGGGTAATATCTAGTCAATACTTGAATTTTTTGTGTTAATATTTATGGAATGCTTTCTGCATGTGTTCACATATTAATAGAACCATCACACAAACTATCCTCCAGAACTATAGCATGACTTTATTCTATGGGCATAGTTATCAAAGAACATTAGTGAGGAATATTGACAAGCAATTGACACATATTTACTAAAGATAGAATTTATAGATGATTATTTGCTTTCCAAGCATGTACATTATGTGTATAATACATTATTTTTAAAATATATAATTATATATGTCATAAATTGTGAGACAGTAATATTTCATGCAGCCTTACAAAGAGAAGCTGAAACTCAGTCTATAACAAATTCCAATTTATTACAAGATATTCAATTTCCAAAATGTTTAATATAAAGTATACATTTATAATCAATAAAATATTCATATTTAAATAAGAACATATAAAATATTATATAACTATATTAAGGAATGCAGGTTTTCTACCATGAAACATTGAAATAAAAATTGACAAAAGTAATTTAAAATAGTTTAATCCCTAACTTTATATTTCTCTACATGACTGATTTAGCACACATTGGCAGCAGTTTTCTGAATTGTAGGCAGTGATCTGAAAAGCTACTTAATCTAGTGAGACATTTCCTTTCTCCCAGTCTAAACTATAAATGCTTAGAGATTCTGATTATTTGCTTTTTGAGGTGTACCTGCCACAATGAGGAGGTGTATTTTTCATTATTTTTTTCTCCAAATAGATAAAATATTTCACTTCATTTCTTTTCAAGGTATTCTAATATTTCCTGAAATAGATGGAGACAGATATACAGGATAAATAGAGCCACATTGTCACACATTAAAATAAAATTTCTAAATGAACTCTATCAGATGTGACAGGCAATTTTTACATGATTTATTCAAAATACATTAACTATTACTTTAGTAACAGTGTGGTATAGTACTAAATTAATGATATGTTCTAAATGTTTCCATTGATTCTTGCAACTCTAAAATGTTCAATGCTTACATTTCTCAAGTGACTTTAATCCCATCTCTTATTGAATGTCATGATAGATAACAAAATGGAGACGATTACAGATAACAGGGCCAAGGAGTCTTCTGACTTATACTCTGCTTTATCAAGTTAGTCACATTTCCAACATGCAGCTTTTTTCATGAATGAAAACAATGGGTTAACTCTTGGGGCTCCGTGTGAGCACTCTTTTGTTACAGGCAAGGAGACTGGATTTGATGTATGAGGTTTGAAGTGGCACATCCACCTAAACAATTCATTAAACAAATAAGTTTGAGAATGTCATTAAAATTTCACTTTGTTTATTATACATTGGAAACAGTAAAAATTGCAATCATTTGATGTAGAAGTTGTCCATACTGAATGGATTTCTGTAAAAATGGTTTTGTATGCTAACCACTCGAAGTGTAGGAGAAGCTTGATGTGGTTTAACTGCTATGGTAACAGTTGTTGATATATAAGCAGCAGTAGCAACAGAGCAGTTGTACTTTCATTTACTACTTTTCAAATATAGGTTTTGAAGTTTTGTAATGGCAAACATCTGAAACCAATGTAAAATATTTGGATATACAAAATAAGGATACCCTAAAAAATCATATTTTATCTCAGAATGTTGTTACCAATCTCTGAGAATTTAAGTAAAACATAGAGTGTTCATTTGACTCAAATGTTCAAGAGTGTCTTTATCATTTTGAGTGCTCAGGAATTCTGATCGTTAAGCTCAGTTGCACTTGCGATCTTAAAAGACCATTGGTTTATTGAAAATTAAAACAATTTAGAGCTTCATTTTAAAACAAATTAATTTAGGAGAGTCAGTAGGGTAGTTTAAAGAGAAATTTATGAGAAAGATACAATTGAGCTTTAAAAAGGCTTTATATGTTCTCCACAGAAAATATTGTCTAGATTTATTTTCATACTATCATTGTGATGAAATAATCCATAAGAATAAAGCATTACTGTGGATTTCAAATTGCTTAAATATAGAGTTTGTCTTGTTAAATTTTCTGACTAAGATCTTACCAGGAATATTTTAAAAAGACCCACTAGGATGTCAGAATCTGGATTTATGTAAGTATTATTATATGTGGGTCTGCAGAGACCCGCTTATATTGCTCTGTGCCACATAAATCTTTAAGCAATTGAGTTCTTTCACCAACAAGCTACATATATTAATCTTCTCACAGAGTATATATGTGGTAAAATTACCCTTTCTGTGTCTTTCTTACTTTTCTCATGAAGGTGTTGCATCAGAAAAATAAACACATTTTCTTATTAAAATAATAAAAAATGTTTTCAAACATAGATCCTTAATAATAGCTAATATTTTTAAATATTTAATTATTAATTTATAAATGCTTTTTTCCCTAATTATTTTAAAAAATATTTTCTTTGAGAAAGTTTGACATTGTCTTTCCTCGATCTATAATAAAATCCTGCTATCAGTTGAAAACTTTAAAAGTTTATCTACTTCATTTCATAAGTTGAAATAAGTAGTATCTCACGGGAACTTAGCCCTAGCTACTTGAAAGTCTAAACTCTTCTTAGAATATTAAAATCATAGATATTGAATTTCTAGCAGATACATATCAAAGACAGTTTGTTGCTGTGCCTTACCAATAATAGAGGCATCAGCCTTAATCTTGGAATCCACTTCTGAAGAATAAGGGACAGCACCACATGGTTATTAGGTAGGATTCCCAGGTTTTGAGTAAAGTAGATGAAACTAGAGTTCTGCCTATCCATCAAAATGTTCATGCACCTTTAGCCTTAGGGAGTAAGTTCACTGCCTGTCATTAGTAAGAAGCTATATAAATTGAAGTCAAGAGACTCATTCAAAGTGGGAACACTACCTTACACAGAACTCAAAAAGATAATAATATTTATATGTTATAAGCAAAAGTGTAGGGGTGTGTGTGTGTGTGTGTGTGTGTGTGTGTGTGGCAGCTGAGGTAATTTAAATACTCCTTATAGCACAGAATTTTAGATATTATATTTGATAGTGGTCAACCTGTAAAGCAAAACAGGCCATCATTCTTTGTTTCATGCTTCTTGAAATAATGTACACAATTAGGAAATTTCTAGCTCTTTAAACTTTTAAGGTTTTAATTGTTTTAAAATAGCAATAAAACTTGAACATATAAAAGGGGAAAACATAAGTATTCCAATAAATATAAACTTATTGGCCGCAAACTATTTTGGTCAAAATACGCAAACTTGAGTATTTTGAAGTTATTTTTCTCAAAGAAAAAAAATTCTCTGTAAAAATTGAAAACAATATTGTTATTGAGATAGAAATTTTATTTAAATTTTTATTTTTGGTTGAATTATTGTCCGTTTTCTGTAATTTTAGGACTTTTTATGTACCTTAAAATAAATCTAAGAGCTACACAGTTATCATTTATTATCACAGAGATATCAATGTTGTATTTATTTGACTTTTTTCATAGGCCTATGGGTACTATGTCTCTCCACAGAACTTTGGCATATAGAAGAAGATAATGTCCTTATTTACTATGCCTGGGAAGTATTTTTCCCCTTCCATTTCCAGAAAGAAATACAATACTATATGCTAAAAACATTATTTTATTATTTGACATGCATGTTAACCATTCACTGATATTCATCTATCATGGGTGATGGTCACATCAAATGTTCCATGTTGCTATTTCATATTGCATTATCTTTCTTTTTTCCTGTGTTTGAATTTACAGGGATGACACTGGATAACAAAACTGTACAGGTTTCAGGTGCACAATTACACAACATATCACCTTATGTACACTGTATCGTGTGTTCACTGCCCCAAGTCCAAGTCTGCGTGGCTTATCATAGTATCTTAACATATCTGGCATGTTTCCAACAGCCTGGCATACATACACTCCTCCATAACTTTTTGTGCCCTTACCACATGGCATTTCTTCAAATGGGATTGTGGATACTTCGCTCTACTTTAACAAAAACTCTTCATTTCAATGTTTGCCCATTTTAATGCTAACAGTTCCAAATGTGTAAATGACCTATTGATAGTACATGCAGTAGAATAGACCAAAAGAAAATTTTCTAAGTATAAAAGAGGTAGATATGAAGTGATTCACACAAGGAAAATAAACATTTCCCCTTTGCTCTGCCTTAGCTGTTTTTGGGTAACTGAAGAATAAAGCCTTATCATTTGAACACCGCCTCTCAGGACTTGCTTTTTTTACAGACAGCAATATTTACTCAAATCTTCTCCAGAATCACACACTCTGCAACTTCTCACATAAGCCAAGTGCTCTTATAGCTGTCTCTTCGATCACATTTCCCTTGAGAGATTTCTGCTCTTTCCCGCGTTGGAGAAGAGTATGGAGCTCGCCTCACTGTCTCTTTCCCCTGAGCACTGCCATGCATATGGAAAATGTATGTCTGACTTTATTTGAGGGAGAGTTTGAGTAGATGCTGGAGCTAATGCATCAAATAAAGTACAAACAGTTCATGAGCAGTAGGGTGGAAATTACTACTTTGCTCAGGTTTAAAAAAAAAAACCAATTATTGTGTTCCATTTTTTGGAAACATTGGATAATTATTACATTAAAATGTTAGTTAATCAAGCTAATTATCATCCCATTTTGATAAATGATGAAATTGAGTCTCAGAAGGAGAATGAAAGGCTGAAAATGATATATTTATATACATATACATGTATGTATGCATGTATGTATCCTGTACTATCACATTCACTTAAAAGTGGAAACAGAAAACTTAAATCAGTTCTATCATCCTTTTCTGTACAGATTCAATTTCACATATTTTACCTTGCAGCTTATATATCACTGCGATAACATCATTAAAAAAAAGATTATAAATTAACTTGAACTGTCAGTCCATTTGTAAAAGGTTAGCTTTTAAATTCAAAGAAACATGCCTGTCTTCATAAATTAAAATATCTAGGCAAAAAAAAATATGTATGCACTATTGCAATTGCTGTAGAGAAATGCATGGCCAATATTTTCAAGTCTTGTCTATATATTTATCAGGATTGCACTTGTCAGACTGTTACAAATTATATTCATGATAATAACTAAATCACATTTCTTGGTTATTTATTTTTCATCTAAACTTTGTTATCACTTTTCTATCTCTCAACTGAAGAATTTTATGCTCTCTATTTAAGTGATTTCAATAGAGTTTGTTTTACAGTTATTTATTTGTTGTCTATAAATAACTTCCAATTTTATTAAGGCATATCTGTTGAGAATTAGAATCATATGCTATTTTATCCCTTTCTTTGCTTTTAACCCTACATTTTTAGCTATTTATAGAAGGATTTAATATCAGGTAAAATACAGAAATTATTTTAAGTACAAAGGGGTATAATTACTTGGATTTTAAAATTTAACATATGTAAATAATATGGTAATTTATGCTCTTAAATAATAAAAGTATTTTATTTGGCCACAGTTATCAACATAGACTTTTGTTATTTTTTTCTAGACAAAAAAGCATGTATTTTTACTACATATTAAAAAAATTTAATAAGGACAAATGATGTGCATGTAATTCTTGTAACATATGTATGTATGTTGTGGTAAATGACTTGTTTTTAAGTTGAAATTATAAAATGTATACATTGATTTGTTATTAACACTAAGAAAAATATCTCACTAATGGCTGAGTGAAGAAAGTAAAATTTTAATATGGAACTATTATTATTTGAACGTTATCCATATTTAGATATTATAGAAGTTAAAGGTAAAAAAAAGCTGAAGAATCAAAACAATAATAGTCCAGTTGAAACTTTCATATAATTTTAAAATCACAGTTACTTGTATATACCTGTATTCGTATTGACCAGAGATTTTCACTGATGCACATAAGTGCTTTTAGGCTTAAGAATCCAACTTAAGTGAAAACCTGGAAATGGAACAGAGCCAAATAAAAATGATCAAATTCTATTTTTTAAATAAAGGCAAGGGTTTTTTGTGAAACTTCCTTTAAATGTGTACCAGTCCTTGGTACACATTGTGATATTACATGTGTATATATTATATACATAAGTATGTGTATCTTACATATTATAGTTATTTGAGAACATTTTGAATATATGCTGTATTGTATGACATGATTATTTTTATTTTACATACCTGTTATTTATTGTGATTTATACTTGCTTATTGCCATGCAAAGTTACCTGGTAATATCAAAGAGGGTTCCTTAATGGTCAGAGTTTATTTGGAACAGTGTATATTCTTAAAAAAAGAATCTTTCCCCCTTTTTCATTTTTTATGCTAAAACTCCCCTAGGCATGTCCCAGCTCTCTCCGTTCCCTTATTTTGTACACATAGGAGATGATGAAATGATAATTGACTGTAAATTTAGGATTGAGTGACCATGCCTGCTTAATATTACTTTGACCTTGATTCGTTAGGCCTTAAGTGTTTCCAGCTGCACACTGCCCCCAAGGCCAGAAAGCCCACCATCATCAGCCTCTTGTGGGTCTAAATTGTGCAAGAGTAGTCTTTCTGATTCTGGGCCAAAATCCTCAACTTGGCTTTATCATAAAAAAAAAGCGTTTTTGATTCACAAAAGATACTCTTTTATTTGCTTAATTCATACACAGTTGTACTAAGTGAGAAGGAACTTTTTACTGGATTCTTCTAAAAAGCAAACAATGATAGAAACTTAGGCAAGTGGTAGTAGTTTCCAGAGAGACAGCATAAGCTCCGGAGATGCCAGAGGACTATGCAAATACCTTAAAATTCATAGCGAAGAGGCCTGCGTGAGCATTCCCAGTTGAGGCAAAAATTAGAGAGACGGTAGCAGAGGTTAGAGGGAGGCTCAGGGCTACAGACAGCAGGAGCAGTTGGTTCAGAGGCAAAGACTTGGTGAAGGGGAAAAAAGTCTTTACAGGACTTTCAAGCATTGTGTCGTTTGACCTAAGAGCAGTCGAAGCCTTAAACTGCAAAAGAGCTGAATTCTCATGTAATGCAAAATACTGAGGAGTTTCTAGTGTTAATCATTAGTGTCTAGTTTGAAAGGGTAACATTAACCTAATGTAAAACGTCCATGCACACTTAGAAGAATGAGTATTTGGCTTCTTCTGGATAGAATATTCTCATATATATGTTATATTCATCTGATCTAATGTGTTATTTAAAGACAATGTTTCCTTATTGATTTTCTGTCTGCAAATTTTATTCATGGATGTAAATGGGGTGATACAATCCTCTACTATTATTACACTGATGGCCTATTTCTTCCTTTAGATTTATTAATATTTGCTTTATATATTTCGGTGTTCCTATGTTAGGTGAATATATATTTGCAAGCATTATATATTCTTGCAGAATTGACTACTTTATCATTATGCAATGATCTTCTATGTCTTTTATCGTGGCCCTTGTTTTAAAGTCCATTTTGCCTGTGTGATAGGCATAAAGTTATCTCAACTTTCTTTTTGTTTCTATTTGCATGAAGTATTTCTTCCCATGTCTTCACTTGCAGTCTGTGTGTATCTTTACTTTTGAAGTGAGTCACTTGTAGGCATCGTATAGATGATTCTTTTTTATTTATCCACTTAGCCCTCGATGTCTTTTGATTAGAGAATTTAGTCCATTTAAATTTAAAGTAATTATTGATATGTATGTACTTACTGCAATACTGTTAATTGTTTTCTAGCCATTTTTGTAGTTTCCCTCTCTTCCTTTTTTTCTCTTTCTCTTTTCCTTTTAGGTTTGGTGATTTTCTTTAGTGTTATGTTTACACTAAACATAGCATTTCTTTCTCATTTTTTGTGTGCATATGATAATTTTTGCTTTGTGGTTACCATGAGTTTCACATATAACATTCCATATAAATAACAGTCTATTTTAAGTTGATAAGAGCTTACATTTTAATATATTGCAAAGCTGCACTGTTTTTTTACTCCTCATACAATATCTTATACTTCCAATGTTACATTTTACATTTTTATTTTATGTATTTTTAACAATATTGTAGTTTTAATTGATTTTACTACTTTTGCCATTTAATCTTTATATTAGCACTATAAGTGATTAATCCACAGCTTTTATTACCTTTAACAGTGAGTTTTATTTTGTAGGCTTTTTTTGCTATTAATGCCATTTCTTTTTTAGCTTAAAGTAGTTCCTTTAACAATTCTTGTAAGACCAGTTTAGTGGTGATAAACTCTTTGCTTGTCTGGAAAAATATCTCTCCTTCAGTTCTCAATGATAACTTTTCCAGTTAAGGTATTTTTGGTTGGAAGCTCTTTTTTCTTTCACCTCATTGAATATGTCTCACTACTCCCTTCTGGACTGCGGAGTTTCTTCTGAAAAATATTTTGATAGCCTCATGAGGTTTTCCTTGTATGTAACAAGATGTTTTTCTCTTGTTGATTTTCAGATTCTTTTGTTATCTTTAACTTTTAATATTTTAATTATAATGTGTCTTACTATGGGTCTTTTTTGGTTTATTATTTTTGGAACTTCCTGGAAATTCCTAGACCTGGAAGTCTGTTTCCTTCCACAGATTAGAAAAGTTTTCAGGATTTTTTATTTTCAAATTAATTTCCTGCCCTTTGTCTGTCTCTTTTCCTTCTGGGACCCCGATAATGCAAACATTATTTTGCTTGATGTTGTTCCATAGGTCACTTAAGCCATCTTTCATTCTTAAAATTATTTTTCCTTCTCTGTTTTTGTGAGTTCAATGATTTTTCTTCTAGCCCACTGACCCATTCTTCTGATTCACCCAGTCTACTTTTGAATACCTCTATTGTATTTTTATTTCATTTGTTATATTCTTCAGTTCTGTGACTTTGGTTTGGTTCTTTCTTACATTTTCTAATTGTTTGTTGAAGTCCTTATTGTGTTCACCCATTATTCTCCTGAGTTCAGTGACCATCATTATAACCCTTACTCTGAATTCTTTATCAGGTAAAATTCTTATCTCTGTATCATTATTTTTTTCCTAATTTTTTTTTACTTGGAAAATATATTTTTGTTTCCTCATTTTTCTGGACTCTCTGTGTTTGTTTTTATGGATTAGACAAAACAGTTACGTCTCTCAGTCTTGAAGAAGTGGCCTTGTATAAGTGGTGAAACTTATCATTCAACTTTGCATACATCTTTGTTGTATTTCAAACTTTGTGATTGTCTAAAAATCCTTATTCTTCTTCTTAGGTCCCTATTGTTGAGGTTGTTTAAAACCTACAGTGCTCTCAGGAAAGCACTTAGTTTCACACCTAGTCTCAGACTCCTTAAAGCCACTTCCCCAGGCAGAAGCTTTTGAAATACACAAATACAGCCCTGGCTGGGGTGGCTCAGTGGATTGAGTGCTGGCCTGCGAACCAAAGTTTGATGGGATCGACTCCCAGTTAGGATACATGTCTGGGTTGTGGGCCAGGTCCTCAGTGGAGTTTGCACAAAAGGCAACCACACATTGATGTTTCTCTCCCTCTCTTTCTTCCTCCCTTTCCCCCTCTAAAAATAAATAATAATAACAATAAACACACACAAAATATAAATATACACCATACTATGGGGCCACTTTTTACAATCTACCTGTCTAAGCCAGGAGGCTTAGAGGGTTAAATTTACTTTTCCCTTTCATTTACTTTTTTTTTTTCCTACAGAAAAATTTACATTAGGATTTAATCTGGGTTGTATGTGGAACAGAGCTCTAATTAAACCATACTAGGACCTATTACTCAGAGAAATTCTATTTTAGTGAGGAGGACAGTAAAAAATTAAAAAGCTAATTAAAATATAATTACAAATATAAACAATTATATGCATATATAGTAATAATTTTTATTTGACTCTAAGTACTGTGATAAAGGGCCAGAAAATTCTGTCTTTGGGAGGAAATTTAAATGGAAGCAATCATGCAAACCTCTGCGGGAGACATACTTAGGCCCAGGGAAGCATTATCCTGGCCTCTGTGGCTGAAAGAAACACGCTGGGTTCAAGAATCAGAAAATAGGCTTGCAATGCTGAATGCTAAGAAAAGAGAAGGGAGCAGTATGAAATTTAATTAGAGAGGTAGAGTACCAAGAAGGGTTTATGATACAAAACCAGAAATTGCCTCTGACTAAATTAGGCAGAGAGTGAATACAATGGAAAGATACAGAAATTTCAGAAAATGGACGAGAAGAACGCAGGATACAGCCACCAAAACAGCCAGTGCCGTTCTACTCGCTCAGTCTCAGAAAAAGTCGCAATTTGTTTCCTCTCTTCTATCTGACACAGCATCCTTCTTGCATTATTCTTTTAAAGCTCAAAAAAAAAAAAAAAAAGAAAAGCCTAAAAGTTCAACCTGATCTTGTCACATCATAGTTGCCAGGAAGAAAAGAAAATGCATGCTTCTTTCTCATAGTATTACACTCAGAGAAATATGGGGCTCTATTTTAAAGCAGTAAATGTACAACAGGGGTAGCATACAAAGTTGGAAGAAATTCATGACGCTAAGTTAGCTGAAATATAAAATGTCCATGAAAAGGGTTTTATTTGGCTGCTCAACATTAAACAGAGAAAAGAATGTTTCTGTTTAATAAATGTAACCATGGTTCTACCTCTGCTTTTCTCCAGTTTTCAGAGATGCCTGGCATGTAAAAACCTTAACTATTTTTATGTTTTGGGGGTATCCTGCCTTCTATTTTTATTTGTTTTTAATTTGTAATACTAAATTTAAGATATACACAAACATATACTTAAGCATACTATATATTAAATTTTTAAATATCAAATTTTTACTGAGGATCTTAACATAAAAACAAATATCAAGTTTCTTGCTCCATCTTTTCTCTTAGTTTTGTCTCACATAGGAAATCACTTTTAAATATTTCTCTTACTGGTTCTAATATGCACAATTTGACAAAATTCCTAGATAACACATCTATTAAGATATGTTTTGGCTGAGAGCAATGGGCATCCATAATGGCAATGGTTTAAACAAAATAAAGTTTTGTTTCACTCTAATATTAAAATCAGACTAAGCAGTTCAATGGCCGATACGTGCTTCATGAATTAGAGGTGAATCTTATATCTAGTGTCCCCAGTATGTATGACCACAATCTAGATGTCTTTTTTTTTTTAATCTTCCAGGTATTAGAATGGGGAAAGGAAATGAAGTCTTCATTCTGGAGAGTCATATAACCAAGTAAATTGCTAAGATATCCAAAATCTTTCTTTTGGTCATCGGAATAATGCTTTCATTTTTTTTTTTTTTTTTTTTTTTTTTACTTCTACAGTACTAACTGCCACTATTCCTCAAGGGGAACAGTTGAACATTGTGCTCAGTTAATGAGTCCACCTGAAATGCAGCCCCTCTGGATTATTTGGAATATGATCCAAATATCTGAATGTGGCTTCCAATGGACACATCATCCAAAAACTAAAACAAAAATCTATTATTACTTCTATTAAGTCATAGTGATAATAGTATTTCTTATGAACTCCTCACAATGTACCCATAGTATGTTAAGTTATTTACCTTTATTATAATAGCTTTAATCAGATGTCATATTTCCATTTTAAGGATGAGGAAATTGAGACACAGACAAATAAAATAAATTTCTTAGGATTATGCATCCAGCTAGTGCAGAATCACCATTTAAAACCAGGTTGTATGACCATGTTTTTTTTTTCTTTTTTATGTATCATATTCCCTCCTTTGTGAGTTACCATTATCTACTGATGAGTCTGAATTTATCCTAGCCATAAAGTAAGGAGATATTCTACTATGAAACTATACATCCCTTGGGGTAAAAACTTTAATTAATCTTAATATCTCTCTTACGTAATGAAATTCTGAAATACAATAGATTTTTAATGTTTAATGAAGAATTTTTTTTTAATTTAGCGTGCACAGAAATATCAAATATTTAAAAACAAAAGTACTTTCATACAAAATAAAATCCATATACATTTTGAAAAATTTATATAATCTTGCCCCAATGCCTAATGTATATAATATACACACTGAAATAGAAGTGAGATGACTCATACCAAACTCACATTCAGAGGCAGGTTTTGGATAGACAATGAAGAAACATAACCATTACTATCTATAGCAACTGTGAAATGTATGTGCTAGGACTTGACCAAGCTCCTTGGCTAGATATTCTAGACAGGTCTGGTTAGGCTGTCATGAAACAGATTCTTTTTAATAAATATAGTATTTTATTTTAATGTTTAGAATGACATTGAACAATGGCTTTTACATCTATTTCTCTTTATAATTAGTATTTCCTGTTTTTAACCCCTAAGGTTACCTTAAGCCTGATATCCAATTCAATGTCCTTTAAAACCCTCTGAATACCGTTGGTAATAGTGGGCATAAAAAGTGATACGGCGTTTCACTCTACATTTCTGGTCCTTTTCTCCTTGGTTTCCATAACTCCCTTATTTTCCCCTCTTCACATCAAATAACAGTAGCTACATTGTAGATATCTGCATTAGTTTTCCATCTCAGTTGTAACAAATCAATGCAAACTCAGCTGCATAAAACAATGCACATTCATTATCCTCTCAGTTCAATAGGTCAATAGAACAGGTTGCTTTTTACGTGGATGTTCCATCTAAAGTTTCACAAGGTGGAAATCAAGGTGTTGGCCTGCTGGGTTCATCAGGAGACCCTGGGATGAATCAGTTTCTAAGCTCATTTAAAATTTTGGAGAAATATAGTCCCCAAAGTTATAGAAATAATTTTCTTGATTTCTTACTGACTGGTAGCATAGTGTTGACCTTTCTTGGTCTACCATTACATCTGGAAGAAAAAAAAAGGTTTAAATGGAAAGTAACACCTTTACCTCATGTCTCAACGTAAATTCACAACTTGAAGAAGGACAAGGTCTCACAACTATTTCAGTTTGAAGGGAAAAATAGTTTACTGTTTCTACCTTCTAAATCTGAGTGAATCTGATGAGTGAATATTGTCTCTGTTCATGGATGGGCTAGCTCTACTTTCATTTCTTGTCTTTCATACAATTTTACTGAAAACAGCAATAAATGGTCAACAGATAATCATCCCAACTTTTTTCTATGTTATCATGATGCCAAGACCTTGGTTGCTATGTGGACTGATTTTCATAACATTGTAATTGAAAGTCTCACTGAGTATTTTATCGTTACATGAAAGGAATAAACACATCACAGCTTTCCTTTTGCAAATGGATTCTTACCACCTGCTAAAATGATTGCACTATTTAAACTTGAGCTTTGGCAGGACTCTACTTTCAGACAGGGAATTTTGTATTATCTGTGAATGATGACAACTTATATTAGTGACACTTTAGACAATAGATAAGGTTTTTCTCTCACGGGTAAATTTCTGAGTATATACTCAATGTCTAGTTATAAGCTCCTGTTTTCAGGTACCAAGGGGCCAGGTCAATTCTATCCCTCTATCTTCTTTCCACAGTCTCAGTCTAATAGTTTAGTGTGTCAATGTCTCTTTTCTAGGTACCAGGCAAAGGAAAGACATTTAAAACAACACACTTAACAAATCATTGGTCAGAATGTAGTTATATGCCCAAATCCGGGATGGGGGGATTTTAAATGGGAATAGGTGATTTTAATCCGAGCAGCCCTGAGGTTAAATCATGTTGTAAGTTTCGAAATGCAGAACTGACATGAAGTTTCAGCCCCAAAATCCTTGTTTACCCAGGACTTGTAAATCCTGAGAGTTTGCTTCCCCCACTGGGAGAAAATGAAGCAGGTAGACGAAGGACTCTACAAGAGGGACCGAGCTATAGCAAGCTGAGGGCAGTGGAAAACCCATTTGCAACCCAGAGGCAAAGGGATGGGTGGGCTGAAATGAAAAACCAAAGCAGCCAGAATAAGGAGGTTGGCCTAGGAAGGTTCTTTGATCTTGTGGGCCTAAGATTCCCCTTCCCTTCCCTGAAACACAGGAGCCTCTGTAAAGCATCTACAGGGCATCCCAAAGGCCCACTGACAGAAACTCAGCAGCCATGGCTGGGGAAATCATTTCAGCTGCCTCAGACTACACCAGCAGGGATCAGAGGTCTGCCCAGCAGAGCCGCGCCACCAATGCCACCACAAACTGCAATTTGAAGTGCAGCACACAAATGTAGGCCAAGGCTGGCCTTCTAAACTTAACCAGGGTGACTTCCTGTGAAAAAGACAGAGCTTTGAATAAAACACAGATTCCCATGCATAATAGATAAAATATCCAGGATAGGTTCCAAGATCACTCATTATAGAAAGAAGCAAGAAAATCACAACCTGAATGAAAAGAGACAACTGATATTACCACTTAGAAGAACCAGATATTGAAAGTATCTGACAATAATTTTAAGGCAGCCCTCAAAAATTGTTGAAAGAATTAAAAATTATCTCTCAATAGATGAAAAAATTGAAAGTCTTAGCAAAGAAACACATAATAAAAGAGAACAGATTAGAAGTTAGAGAACTTAAAATATAGTAAGACCAATATAGCAAATCTCCTTTCCACAATTCTATCTCCCAAAGTATTTCAGCTTCTCTTGTCTTTTTTGAGGGTAATACTATACACCCTTTTTTTAAGCCATGATTCAATTTTTCCTAACTTATTCAGAGGTAAATTTGAAAGGTAGAGGTAATTTTATATTTAATAAAAGAATGACAAACTATATTTAAGAAATAGATTTTGTTTTTTTAATTTATATAACAAAAAAAAAAGCTGTATATTTTAACTAACTTGAATTTAACATCAAGATAATGGGAGTTTATTGAACTATTTAAAGTCCCAATAAATTATCAAAAATATTTTTCTATGAGAAATATTTTGCTAGAGATACTTGACATTTCTTAGATTGCTCTTTTTATGAGAGACAATATAAACTGTATTTTGATATATTTTTTCCTAAGATTGTTATGGTCTTATATTCATAAATTCAAGTAAGTCCTACTACAATATGCGTAGACCTATTTGTGTTATTATAATCTATTTTGCTTAGATATCATTGCATAGATTTGTGTCATGATACTTGCCAACATTTTAACAATAAGTTATTGTCTGATAAAATATTTACTTCACATAGAATCTTAACTCTGCCCTTTGAGACTCCAATTTATACATGTTGTATTTCTGAGTCTCGTACATCTTTCATAATATTTATGTATTTATACATCGTTCTTCCTTGGAGAGAGATATGTGTGTGTATGTGTATTTCCTCATTTATCTCTTTCTTTAGTAGGATCCATTGATTAATTTTTGTAAGGTTATGAGTTTGCTTTCTTTCTAGTTTGCCAAGAAATTCTTGAAACCCTATATAACCTTAGTTATCAATGTCACCTCAAAAATTTTAAATATTTCAAAAGGACACTCTCCTTGAACTTCTAACTTATTTAATACATTAACTATAGCTATGTTTAAGTGTATGTATGATAACTACAATATCAAAAATTGTGGATGATTTATAGTATCTGCTTTTTTCTTAGTTTTGAGCCAAAATTTGCCTTTTGCCTATTTTTTATTTTTTATCACTTTATTATTCAGATTGAATATCAGATATGACATGTGAAAAATTATAGAGATTACATCACAATTTATGATCTTCCTTTTCTTTGAAGGAAGTTCACTTTTGCTTTAGGAGGGAGAGTAGCTATGTTGACAACAGGAGAGTAACTTGAGGTTGCACTTTAGTCCCACAGTATTGCTTCTTCTTCCTTCAAGGATATCCCATTATGGTGTTTCAAGAGAAACCTTTCTATCTTGTTTAGAACTCTTCTTTTGTGATCCCTGAATCACAATTTTTTTCCAGTAACTAATGTAAGTCTGCAAATGCACTCTCTGGCTTCTCAGTTTCTTAGCTATGACTTTTGTAATTACCAAATTCCTTACTGTGGACAGTGGTGTTAAGTGTGGTTATGTACTTGTGCCTTACCCCTGGATACTGGCCCTACTTATTCAAACTGCACTCAAAATGGGTTTTTTTTTTAACTAATTATTTTTTCAAATACATTTGTCTCTGCCAACCCCCCACCACTTTCCCTTGCCCCCTCCCTTACACCCTCCCTCAACTCTTCCCCTTTGGTTTTGTCCATGAGTCCTTGCTATATGTTCCTTGACTTTCCCCTTCCCTTCTTTTTCCCCCCCCCCCCCCCCCCCGCCCCACTCCTTCCCTCTTCCCTCTGTTGATTTCTTTTCCTTTCAGTGTTGCTGGTCATATTTTCCTTGCATCTTTGTATTGTTGGTTAGGTTCCGCTTATAGGTGATATCATATGGTATTTGTCTTTCGCTCCCTGGCTTATTTTGCTTAGCATGATGCTCTCCAGTTCCATCCATGCTGTCACAAAGTTTAGTAGTTCTTTTTTTCTTTCTGCTGTGTAGTATTCCACTGTGTAAATGTAGCACACTTTTTTGATCCAGTCATCTACTGATGGGCATTTAGGTTGCTTCCAACACGTGGCTATTGTAAATTGTGCTGCAATGAACATTGGGGTGCATAGGTTCTTTTGAATTGGCATTTTGGGATTCTTAGGGTATAGTCCCAGCAGGGGAATCACTGGATCAAAATGCAGTTCCATTTTCAGCTTTTTGAGAAAATTCCACACTGTTTTCCACAATGTCTGCACCAGTTTGCATTCCCAAGAGCAGTGGACTAGGGTTCCCTTTTCTCCACAGCCTCGCCAGTACCTGTTGTTTGTTGATGTGCTTATGATGTTTATTCTGACCAGTGTGAGGTGGTACCTCATGGTGGTTTTGATCTGCATTTCTCTGATGGCTAGTGATGCCGAGCATCCTTTCAAATGTCTCTGGGCCCTCTGTATCTCCTCCTTGGAAAAGCGTTTGGTCAGGTCTTTTGCCCATTTTTTGATTGGATCATTTGTCTTCTTAGAGTGGAGTTGAGTGAGTTCTTTATATATCTTGGAGATCAAACCTCTATCTGATGTATCATTAGCGAATAAATTTTCCCTTATGGTTGGCTCCCTTTTCATTTTACTGATGTTCTCTTTTGCATTGCAGAAGCTTCTTATTTTGATGAGGTCCCACTTGATTATTCTTTCCTTTATTCCCTTGCTTTAGGAGACATATTGGTGAAAATATTGCTGCATGGGATATCTGAGTTTCCTGTCAATGTTCTCCTCTAGGACTTTTATGCTGTTGCGACATATATTTAAGTCTTTTATCCATCTTGAGTTTATTTTTGTGTATGGTGTCAACTGATGATCCAATTTCAATTTTTTGCATGTAGCCATCCAGCTCTTCCAACATCATTTGTTGAAGAGGTTATTATTACTCCATTTTATGCTTCTGCCCCCTTTGTCAAATATTAGATGCCCATAGAGACCTGGGCTTATTTCTGGGTTTTCTGTCCTGTTCCACTGGCCTATGGGTCTGTTCTTGTGCCAGTACCAGGTTGTTTTGAGTACAGTGGCTTTGTAGTACAGTTTGATGTCCGGTATTGTGATCCCTCCTACTTTATGTTTCTTTCTCAAAATTGCTGCAGCTATTCGGCGTTGTTTATGGTTCCATATAACTTTTTGAAATGTCTGTTCTATTTCTGTGAAATATGTCATTGGTATCTTAATAGGGATTGCGTTGAATCTATAAATTTCTTTGGGTAGTATGGACATTTTGATGATATTAATTCTTCCAATCCATGAGCACGGTATATGCTTCCATTTATTTTTGTCTTCCTTAATTTATTTCTTTAATGTTGTATAGTTTTCTGCATACAGGTCTTTTTCCTCCTTGGTTAAATTTATTCCTAGGTACTTTATTTTTCTTCTTGCTATATCGAATGGTATTTTTATTTCTGATTTGTTCTTCTTCTATTTCATTGCTGTTGCACAAAAATGCCTTGATTTCTGAATATTGACTTTGTATCCTGCGGTTTTGCCAAATTCACTTATTAGGTTGTGGCGTTTTTGGTAGAGTCTACAGGGTTTTCTATGTACACTATCATGTCATCCGCAAACAATGATAGCTTTACTTCCTCCTTTCCTATTTGGATGCCTTTTATTTCTTTCTCTTGTCTGACCTCTGTGGCTAGGACCTCCAATACGATGTTGAAAAGAGGTGGTGAAAGCGGACATCCTTGTTGTGTTCCTGATCTTAGTGGGAAAGCTTTTAGTTTTTGCCCGTTGAGTATGATGTTGACTGTATATTTTTCATATATGGCCTTTATGACATTGAGGAATGCCCCATTTATTCCCATGTTGCTGAGTGTTTTGATCATAAACGGGTGCTGTACCTTATTGAATGCTTTTTCTGCATCTATGGAGATGATCATGTGGTTTTTGTCCTTTCTTTTATTTATGTGATGTATCACGTTTACTGATTTGCGTATATTGAACCATCCCTGCATCCCTGGGATAAATCCCACTTGATCATGGTGGATGATCTTTCCAATGTATTGCTGGATGTGGTTTGCCAATATTTTGTTGAGGATTTTAGCATCTATGTTCATCAGCGAAATTGGCCTGTAGTTTTCTTTCTTTGTCGGGTCTTTATCTGGTTTTGGGATCAGGGTGATGCTGGCCTCATAAAAGGAGTCAGGGAGACTTCCTTCCTCTTGGATTTTTTGGAATAGTCTTAATAGTTGAATAGAAGGATGGGGGTTAGCTCTTCCTAAATGTTTTGTAAAATTCTCCCATGAAACCATCCGGCCCAGGGCTCTTGTGTGCCGGGAGTTTCTTGATGACTGCTTCAATTTCCCCAGCTGTTATCGGTCTTTTCAAGCTTTCTGTTTCTTCCTCCTTCAGTGTTGGCAGATTATACTTTTCTAAAAATGTGTCCATTTCATCAAGATTTTCAAATTTCTTGACATATAATTGTTCATAATAGTTTATGATGATCGTTTGTATTTCTGTGGTATCCGTTGTTATTTATCCTCTTTCATTTCTGATATTATTAATTTGGGTCCTCTCCCTTTTTTTCTTGATGAGTCTGATTAAAGGCTTGTCAATTTTATTTATCTTTTCAAAGAACCAGCTCCTGGATTGGTTGATCCTTTGAACTGTTCTTTTCGTCTCTATGTCATTCAGTTCTGCTCTAATCTTGACTATTTCCTTCCTTCTCCTGCTCTGGGATTTATTTGTTGTTGTTTCTCCAGTTTTGAAGTTGTAGTGTTAGGTTTTTTATTTGAAATGTTTCTATCTTTTTTTAAGTAACCCTGTATTGCTATGAACTTCCCTTTCAGGACTGCCTTTGCTATGTCCTATAAGTTTTGGACTGTTGTCTGTTCATTTTCATTTGTTTCCAGAAATTTTTTGATTTTTTTCTCTTATATCATTATTGACCCATTCATTGTTTAATAGTCTACTGTTGAGTCTCCATGAGTTTGCAAGATTTTGAAGTTTCTCTTTGAGGTTGATTTCCAGTTTCAAGCCTTTGTGGTTCGAGAAGTTTGGTATAATTTCAATTTTTCTGAATTTGCTGAGGCTTGCTTTGTGTACTATCATGTGGTCTATCTTTGAAAAACTTCCATGAGCATTTGAAAAGAATGTGTATTTTTCTTCTTTGGGATATAAGGTTCTATATATGTCAGTTAAATCTCTTTGTTTCACATTCAATGCCACAATTTGTTTATTAATGTTTTGTTTGGAAGATCTGTCCATTTTTGGCAGTGGGGTGCTGAAATCCCCTACTATCAGTGTGTTGCTCTCTATATCTTTTTTGAAGTCATCCAACAATTTTCTTATATACTTGGGGGCTCCTATATTGGGAGCATGTAAATTTACAATGTTTATGTCTTCTTGATAGATTCTTCCTTTAAGTATTATAAAATGCTCCGCTGGGTCTCTTTTTAGGGCCTTTGTTTTGAAATCTACTTTGTCTGATACAAGCATGGCAACCCCGGCCTTTTTCTCTTGCCCATTTGCTTGGAATATTTTTTTCCTTCCCTTTATTTTCCATCTGTGTAGGTCTTTTGCTCTGAGGTGGGTCTCTTGTAGGCAGCATATGTGTGGGTCATGTTTTCTTATCCATTCAGCTACACTGTGTCTTTTGATCGGGGCATTTAGTCCATTTACATTGAGAGTTATTACTGATAGAAACTTATTCATTTTTTCTCTTTGTACCTGTGTTCCTCTCTCTTTCATTCTTTTCCTTTATCTTCTTAAACTAGTCCCTTTAGCATATCTTGTAGCGCTGGTTTGTTAGAGATATATTCTTTTAGCCTTCTTTGTCTGGGAAACTCCTTATTTCCCCTTCTATTTTAATTGAGAGCCTTGCTGGGTAGAGCAGCCTTGGTTGCAGGCCCTTGCTTTTCATAACTTGAAATATTTGTTGCCATTCCCTTCTGGCTTGTAGTGTTTCTGTTGAGAAGTCAGCTCCTAGGCGTATCGGGGCCCCCTTTTATGTTACTTTCTCCTTCTCCCTTGCTGCCTTGAGGATTCTCTCTTTGTCTTTGATATTTGCCATTTTAATGATGTGTCTTGGAGTGGGCCTCCTTGGGTCCGTCCTGAGTGGGGTCCTCTGTGCCTCCTGGATCCATGAGACCCTTTCTCTCATCAAATTGGGGAAATTTTCCATCATTACTTTTCAAAGAGGTTCTCTATCTCTTGTTCCTCTTCTTCTCCTTCTGGTATCCCTATTATACGGATATTATTGCGTTTCAGGTTGTCCTGCATTTCCCTAAATGCCTCTTCATTGTTTTTGAGTCTTTTTTCCACTTCTTGTTCTTTCTGGGAGCTTTTTTTACCTTATCCTCCATCTCACTGATTCGATCGTCGGCTTCATCCAGCCTGCTTTGGATTCCTTCTACTGTGTTCTTCAACTCAGAAATGGTATTCTTCATATCCTCTTGTGTCTTCTTGATAGTTTCTATGTCCTTTTCCAGGTTGATATAGTTTGTTGTAAGGAACTGATAGTTTCTCTGCAGTTTCTCATAGTTATCTTTGAGCTGGCTGAGCTCATTGAGCTTCCTTAGAACCATTGTTTTGATTCAATGATAGTTTCCTTGCCTCTATTTCATTTAGCTCTCTAGTGGCTAGTTCCCTTTTCCACTCATTTGGGGGGAACTTCTTTTTCTTTCCATTTTTATGAGAGTCCGTTAAGTAATTTATTTATTTATTTATTTATTTATTTACTTTGGCTTCTGCTTCAGTAGGGCCATCTAGATTTCCTGACTTTGTAGATTAAACTTCTATGGTAGTAAGTGGTTTTTTTAATTAATTAATTAATTTATTTATTTCCCTTTACTTTTCTTTCTGGGCCTGCCTCTGATGATGTCAGTTGTTGACCCAATGTACCCTTGCATCGTTTGTTTGAGCCTTCCAGGAGTCTACTGTCTGTGTCTGACTCCTGCTTTGGGCGGCTGTGTGACCCCTTCGGCCAGGGATCCACTATTTCGGTGGATCTCTCTGCACTCTCACGGGGGTTCCTTGATCGCGCTCCCCAGCCTGGCAGGATCCCCCACCTGCCTGGGCTCACACGTGCTTGCCCCCAGCCCAGGGGGCTTCTTCGCGACCTCGCGTACTTGTCTGGCCCCCCAGGCCGGCGGGCACCCCAGGACTGGTCCGTTTAGGGTCTTCTATTTTGTGCTTTCCCCACTTTTGGCTCTTTGGATGCGTAGCCTGCTCTCTCCAAATGGAGACTTTGGAAAGGGGAGGAAGTCAGCTCCAGGATTCTCCGGTTAATCCTGTCTCCAGTCTCTCCTCCAGGGACTTTGGGCAGCTCTATGACCCCTTTGGCCCGGGATCCACTATTTCTGCGGACCACTCTGCACTCGCGGGTCCCTGCGGGTCAATTTATACTTGCCCTTGTCGATCTGCGCACTCCTTCGCAGGCCCCATCGGTGCCAACCTGTGGGAGGACTTGCCAGCCCACCGGTCCACACACATACTCACCAACTCTTGCCGGCCACTCGGTGCAAGTGTACGCGCCAGCACTGGGTGGTTTTGGGGTGTCTATCGTGTGCTTTTCAGCTTTTGGCTCTTTTGGGGGTGTGTCTTTTTCCTGCACAGTGGAGACTAGGGAAAGGAGAAGGAGTCGGGACTCCCCGGTTCCTGCTCCCATTCTTCCCCCAATACCTCCTTTTCCAGTCTCTCCTCAGGGTTCTCTGGGCAGTTCTGTGACCTTTTCAGCCAAAGATCCACCACCCGTGCAGACTGTGTTTCAATCGCAGGCAGTGTGGTCCCTGTGCGCCCTGCTTCTGTCTCTTTGGGGTCGCGCCTTTCGGGCCCAAAATGGAGACTACGGAATGGGGAGGGAGTCGGGACTCCCCGGTTCCTCCTCCCATTCTTTCCCCAACGCCTCCGTCTCCAGTCTCTCCTCAAGGCTCTCCCAGCCAGTCTGCACTCAGCCCCGCAGCTCACACGCGCACAAGCTGTGTGCGGAGCGCACAAAAGGCAGGGTTACTGATCCCCTTATGCCTGAGCGAGATGGTGGCTGCAGAGTGGGAGGCATGCCATCACCGGGGCTCCACCGGCCACCGTGCCAGTTCTCTTCACAAAGTTTTCCTCACCAGTCTTTTCCCAGGCACCAGCCCACCCTGCTGCCGCCTCTACCCAGAGATCAAGGAGGGTGGCTGCCCCTGCAATTTTTGCCTTGGCCCTTTAAATGTCTCTTTGCATCCCCAGCCACCTGTCTCTGGCAGAGAGCGCCCCTAAGCTTTTTGGGGTTGCGTTTTGTCTGTATTTTCCTGGTTTTAGCTGCTGTAGTTTAGGGACCGTGTTTATGATTCAGACCCCGTTCTTCTCAGGGGGGAGCTGACTGGCCGTTTTAATGTCCCTCTGGTGCCGGTGCCCATGGGCACCCAGCCCACCCTCTCGAGCCTCCACCGCACTTCTCACCCGTTGGGATGTGTGAGAGTAGAATCCACTGTCTGTCGCGGCTCCGTGGCTCCTCTCCCACTATCGTTCCATTGTTTTCCAGGTGATTATTCCATTGTTTAGTTACAATTCCAGTTTGGTCTTGGGAGGAGGAGGTCAGCGTGACTCCCATTCGCTCCTCCACCATCTTTCCTCTTCTGTGTCCAAAATGTTTTTTAATTTCTAATTATTTTCAATGAGGAAGTTGGTCTAAAATAAATTATTCTACCATTACTACAAGTGAAGTGCCCCAGTAACTTTTTTAGCATCAAGATAAATATAGGGAACAACTTAAAAAAGCTCTATTCTACTAAATCACTCAGTTGAAGAGGCAGTCACAATTGTCTCCATGCACTGAAATCCTAATAAATTTTTATTATGAACTTAAAATATAAATCAGCCCATTTAACCTAATTCTCTCTAATGATTTGTCTATGCTTATAGTATCATGATATGTTATTGTATTTTTAAAATTTGTATTAAGACTAAAAAAAAGCTTGGTATAAAACTATATAGTTTTAATTCACCAAATCTGAATTTATAAGAAATAATTATACTATATATTTAGTTAGCATTCTATTACTTAAAAAATTATTTTACGTACATTATGATAGTCATAGAACAGCTCCCCAAGATTTTCTGTCCTCACATTGATGTACCCACATTACACAATCTTATGGATTGTGATTTGGTTTAATTTTTTTCAAGGGGTTAGGCTGTGGTATGTGACATAGTTAACTTAAGAAAAAAAGATTAATTTATTGAACCTGACATAACCACAAGAGCCCTTTAAAACCAGAGGTTGAAAACACACAAACAATTCAGCAATGATGTTGCTGATTTGAAGATGAAGGCATCATGTCAAATGATGTGTACAGTCTACAGGAGTGAGAGCCAACAAGAAAACAGGGACTTCGATTCTTCTGCCACAGGGGCTGAATTATTCTAAAAACCTAATGAGCTTAGAAACTAATTCTTTCTCTAGTATCTGAATGAGAACTTGGCTTTAATTTTATCTTTGCTGAATTCTAAGCTAGAACTCAGGCACATTGTGCCAGACATTTGAGCTAGAGAACTGTGAGCTAATAAATTTTTGGAATTTCAAACCATTAAGTTTGTGAAATTAATAAACTTTTGGTATCTTCAGCCATTAAGTTTGTGCTAATTTGTTATACTGCTGTAGAAAACTAAAGCATACGTAATATCATTTGATGCTCTTACATAATGTGCAATAACACAAAAACAACAGGTGTTACAGTAAACAATAAGTCAAGATTAATATCTAATCTGAAATTTTTCAGAATTCTTATTTGTTTCTTTTCTATCAATGGACAAGTCCACATTCCTCATGCTAAATCCCTTTGATTCATACAGTGGCTTTTTATGGTGCCTTCCCTTCTCTATCTGAGTCCATAAAGCTAGTCTGATACGCACAATTTCTGATCTAATGAATTGTACTTTGAGATATTCACAGATCAACACCTCAGTTTGGAATTTGTGTGATATCTTGGTTATATTAGCGCATTCCATCTATTAGCAAATGTCTAACTCTATGTATTGAAGCCCATGAGGACTATGTCCAGGATTACAAACTCTGTTATCATAGCAGTGATCTCAAAATGATTCACGGTCACAGAGAAGAAAAATACAAAACCAAAACTAGAACATAAAATTGTGGGTTCAAAATAAGATTCTAATTCCATCATAATGCTTATAAAAATGTAAATTTACAAATATTAATAATAAAAGGATCTAAATACTACATGATATTTTTAGAGAAACACTGAATCAATTATGAAGTGAGCAGAGATATCAGGTCTCTGATCCAAATAATTTTTTTAAGTTTCAGAATAAATTTTTGAAAATATTTCTAAAAAGTAATACATAAATAAAACCCTTAGGAAACAAACATTTAAGATATATTCAATGAAAGATTTTTCTTCTTATTTTAGTATGGTACAGAAATTTTTTTATCAGGATTACATAATACATTTTAATTAATATTTTCCTTTTCTCCTACAAATAACTAATTGTGTATTTTGATAATGACACTTATAAATACATTTGTCTATATTTTTAATTAAAATATACTTCTTATTTAAATAATTCCATCTTATTTAATATATCAACTCCACAATATCACTGCGATGTTGGCAATTGGAACATTCCAAAAGATTAATGAAATAGAACATAACTTTAAACTTCTTTTTCCAGCAAGATAAAAATACACTTAAAATAACAAGTTTTTATAATCCATGCACCTAAGTATTGGAAAGACTTTGGTGGTATTTTTTTCTAAGAGACTATTAGGATTGGACAGCTAGAATTACTGTCTTTCACTCTGAATGACATGACACCATGTACAATGAACAATAGCTTTGTATATTTGAAAATAAGTACTGAATTCTTCAAAGGTGTTCTTTTACTTAAATAATGAGTTCATTTACAAGTTAAGCTAATATAACACATGGATTAGATATGAGAAATATTTTTCAAAATATGAAATTTTAATGGCATTTACTGTATGTAGAGAGTATATTTCTATTTTAACTAACGATATTTATAGGAGGAAACATTGCAGGTTAACACTTTCATGGGCTTTAGAGTTTATTTTCCCAACTTTTGATCCTTAAAATGGTAAAGGAGTTCACATAAAAGACAAGTAGATCCCTAATGGGAAAAGATCTTATAGATGCAAGTATTCTTTAAAAATGTTCACAAATATTATACAGCCATGAGATTTTTCAAATAAAAAGTAGAAAATCTACAATTTCAAGTCGACTGTATATTTCTTAAAAGTAGTAGTAGACAGAGGTGGGGAAAGTTTACTTCTCTGAGAGTCTACTTAATTTAACTATAATATTTGGCATAATATATAATTCCATATACTTTCCATTTCTCGAGATAATTCTGGCTAAAAGTCATCTTTAAATAATTTACTTATTGGTAGCTTTTTCCCAGCAATAATACTAAACTGGCATTTCCATAATGTAACACTGAGTGATATGACAACAGAACCTTTGGCCTAAATTATTGCTACTATTTTTTCAATCAGTCAAATGGCTATTCATCGGTTATGAGTATAGATTGTGGCACAGATAGGACAAATGTTGTTATTATTCCAAACAAAATACTGGAACTTAGTTCAAAACAAGCATAAGATAATATAATCAAAGGAAAGTAAATATAAAGGGCTGAAGTTATTACAGAAAAGCACAGTAACTTTCAGCAATAGAAGGACGTTACCAAGTTTAGTGTGTCAAAAAAGGAACCCCAAGGTGAATAACTATTGTTTCAATATTTTATAGAAATTGAGAGAACCCTAAATGATTTCCCTTGAGTCCAGGGCATCCTTAAAAACAGCAATGAAGAGCAAATGTCTGGATTTGAACAAATTGGATACTGCTACAGAAGATGCTTCATTAGAAATTAGTTTGTGGTTTCACTGGAACAAATAATAATGAAAAAGACAATTTCATTTGATCATTAAAACGACCTTGGGAAAGTTACCTAAACTTACTGAGTCAGCTGCCTTGTGTATAACATGGGAAATATATTAACTATATATATATGTTCTAGAAGATGAAAACTATACATATATATTTAAAACGTCCTTGCCATCTAAGTCTAATATAGACCAGATGTTCATGGGATAACTATACTTCAGTAAACATCACTTGTAGAATTGAGTAATAACTAACCTCATCTTTCAGAAATAAACAAATTATTTTTAGAATATCAACTTTTACATACACATACACAGATGTATTCTTGTGTTTACTTTTGTTCCAGTGTTACATTTTCAGCATAAATAGGAAACATTGTTTGTGCCTGAAGCTACTATTTTACCTGCAGCTCCATAGACCAAACCTCTTGCATATGGCCTGGATGTTAAGAACCAGGACTTTTTAAAAAGTGAAATACAGATGTAAATCTGACATTAATACAGAGTATAATTGCATGAACCTACTTGATTTGTTTTTTGAATTCTGCTGTTTATTCAAGATATTCTTATTTGGAAGTCCAGGAAGTTAATCACATTATCTTACTACATAGGGAAATTTATTTCATGTACATCCTGGAAAGCTTAAGGTAAATCTATTTCTTGCATGACTGAGCAATACAATGACTTTAACAAAGTTGTAAATTTCGGAATTTTCCAATTTGGGTTTATTTTGCTTCTGAGATGAGCTTCTTCTATCATCTATCAATCTATCTATATATCTATCTACGTATCTACTTATTATCTATTTTTTTTGTTTAGTTTTTTAGTCGAGAGACTTAGAGAACAGGTTTTCAGAAGTTCTAAGTTTTCAGCCATGTTATTCTTCAGATTTCAGATGATGCCCTCAGTGTTCTATGTCAAAACCTATAGAAAACACTGCTGCATTTGTTTTGTATTATTTGGCAATACTGAACCAGTAAGTTTTTGTTTGTGTTCATTATCCAGTTGGGTCACATACTGATCACTATAAGCATTGGAAAATGTCTGTGCTCATAGTAAATATATCCACTGACTGCATGGATTGGAATAGAGGTAATTTTCCATATGTCACTCAAAAAGTTTTTATCACAATGAAATTGATGCAGATGCTGGATAGCAAGAACACCAATAACCCATTTCAAAGTACACCTTAGCTATGAAACACACATCCACCATTTTCTAGATTTACAGTATAAGAGGAAACTACCATTACAACATATACTCAGGCAAAATTGTAATACTAGCATGGCATGGGCACTAACTTTCATCAGTAAGAAAAAACAATTTACATTAGGCTAAGATTGTATTTGGTCATTTGTCTTAAGTCTATGTCAATTTTCTCTTTCTTTGCTATGTTGGAGTTGAGGAGTAAGTTGAAAAATAAGATAACTTATGCAGAGAAATGGTGAGGTACTCTTTTTATATAAGGACCCCTTGCACAATTTACCATGATATAAAGGCAAAAGTCTTAGTGTGTCTCCTTGGATTTTGGAGCAAATATATATTACATTTGGATATGTTGCTTAACCCATTTATCAGGTGACTCAGAAGGTTGCCAATTTTGAGTGAGTTGTGGAGCAAAATACATTTCGGTATCAGTTTCAAGCTGTGGTACAAGCTGTCCTGTTATATGATCCAGCACATCAAATATTATTAGAAGTATCTGTGAAATTGATAAATTCTGAATGGAATCTCAGGTGAGCTCTCTTTGGAGAATCCCAGCCAAGAGCAGTAGGGTTTTGGAAGACTTCCAGGTTATAGCTTGCTAATGAGCCTTGGTGGAAGCTAAACTCCTGACCAGGGGACACCAAGTTACTTGACTCTCCAATCACCACTCATAAACACAAAGCATAAGATAAACTAAGCCAAAAATTAGACATACATAGTTATAGTCAAGGTAATGGTAGATATAAATACACACACACATGCACACACACACTCATGCACACGCACAGTTGACCCTTGAATAACACGGATTTGAACAATACGGGTCCTCCTATATGTGTATTTTTTTTCAATGATACTTGCAGTGCTGGGAGTCAGCAGGAGTAAAAGGAATGTGGACCATTTTATATAAGGAACTTGAAAACCCAAGGATTTTTGTACCAGTGGAGGGTCATGGAAACAATCTTCTACAAGTCCTGAGAGACAACTTAAGTTTTTAGGGAGTTAAAATTATGTGGATTGTTGACTGTGTGGTGGTCAGCACACCTAACCATGCATTGTTCAATGGTCAACTGTATATGTAAACTTACATATGCATGCATATATAAACTTGGCAAATGTAAGTACTGAGACAATAAATAGTCTGCATTAGCAAGTGATTCAGACCTCCATGGACCCTGTGCTACTTTACAATCTCTCTCCCTCAATCCATACTTAGGGTCTCAAGGAGAGTTTCCTATGATCTCTCTTTGTTTACAGGTAGAACGACATCACATTGCAAGTCTGGTTGGATACGTATGGATGCTGCACGACAGTACTACATGAGTTGCTCTGAATGACTGACCTCAGTGACAGAAAATCTAGTAAAGAAATATGTGTAAAATCTCTTGTCTACTTTGTGTAAGAACATAGATGGCCTGAGATATAAATATTCTCATGTATGGATCTTAAGCCATGATTAATAAGCTGGGCACATTGACTAAGAATCAGAAACAATAAAATTTAAATATTAATGTGGCAAGTAGTTCTGAAGTGATAAGAATATAGATAGTATTTTCTGCATGAGTACATTATACAGAGCTATTTTTATTCAATGAACATGCCAACAAAGGGGCAACTATAGTGAAAGATCATGAGTTCTGATATGTAGGGTTTTCATCAAAGCTTTTCTCTGTAACACTGTTGATGAGTGCAAAATCTGTAAATGTTAGGGGTCAATGTTGTAACCCTGATATGACACAAATACCATGGAGTGACCAGTTCGCTACCTAGTGGTAGTTTGGTTAAGTCCTTTTAGTCATGGATTGAATAGTGCTTTTTTTTTCTCATAAAAATAGATATATATTCTGAGTATGCATTGCTCTCTCTGAAATAGTACTTCCATCAGCTTTCTATAATTTTTTTTTAAATTTAAGGATGAGGATAAATCTGGTCTCTGTGCTCCATCTTGGTCAGAAGTGGAAGTTTTGTGATTTTTAAACTATAAAATGTATATCTTGAGAAGGAATAATATTGAGTAGGGCAAGATGGAAATATATAAAGACTATTTCAAGTCCATAATTAGGAATAGGTAATTTGCATATAAGAAGCTTTACATATTTAAGCTATGCATCTTGATAAGTTTTGTACGTATATACACCCATGAATCCATTATCATAGTCAAGATAGTGAATGTATCTGACACCACCACATATCTATTCTTACCCCTCATTGTACAGCTTCTTATGTGCCAATCACACATTAATAAACCTCTTTTAAAAAATTGTTTGTCTATTACATTTACTAATATTAGCATGCTCCCCATCAACCAGAAGTAGTGACTTGGTAGAACTGTAGGATAGTCTATTGAGGCCTAAATTATGGTACCAACTGAAACATAAAATTTTATAAATAGAGTGACAAATTTATCCACAATACATAGTATATATTTTATACCAGTGGTCAATATATGACCTCCTTTCCCCCTGAGACAGAAAGCATGGTCTTGAGAAGTAGTGGGTAAAACTGAGAAGAGCCCCCGCTTTCACTGAGACCTTAATAACATAATCAATGTGTTTTGCCATCTTTCCTTGGGAAAGACCAACAAATGAAATGCCTCCACCACAAAAAAGCACAGATTTAGATGAAATGGAATTTAAGACAGTCTTTTAGTGACTTAGCTGAAAATGTAATTGAATTCAATTGTGAGGGGGGTAAAAAGTGTTTCTGCTACCTAACAAAGACAAAGAGGACACTATTGGACCCAGGTGACTCAATGAGATGTTTCTTTGTACTCCTTGATCCTATATTATTGATAAATGGAAAAACATATTAATCACTTAAGACATGATCACCAAGGGCTCAGGCTCTACAAGAATAAAAATTTCCTCCTATCTGGCCAATAACCTAGTGCTGCTAAGTTGCTGGCAGAAGAGAGTAAGAACACAGAATGGATGTCTATAGAATCAAGCTATGCTTTCCAGTTAAGGCATCAAGGCCAGATGCAGCGGTGAATGTTGTCGCAATTATGGTTTATGATTTATGTTTAATCTGCTTATATTCTAACTTTCTACCTTAGCTCTTTTATATCTTACATGAAATTACCTTGTTTGAAAATATTTGACATTGGCTAATATTTAAGGCTTCAAGAGAAATTGACATTACGTGGTGGTGATATAGTAAATAATGAAACTTCCTGAGGACCTTGTGTCTAAATCATAAATCCCCATTTTATGCTTGTGGTTTTCCTATAATAACAACTTAAAGATAATCCCTTTAAACTACAGCAAGTCTTCAAATAATATTGTTTAGTTCAACATTTTTATTATAATGTTGATGAGATGCCATAAAAACTTAACTCTTGTTTATATCAATTAATCTCTGATAAAACTAGTTTTGTTATGTCATTCACAACCATTCCAAGAACCTATCAATGATGCTAAGTGATGACTTGCTATATTTAAACAGAAATTATATATAGTATACTGTAAGTTATATGAAGATTAGCTTTTTGAGTTTTTTTGCCATCATAGGCAATATATACATGTAATGAATGAATTAGCATTACATGTCAAGTCATTTAAAACTACTAGTCATCATAAAAAAATAAAATAAAACTTCTAGTCATTTACATGATATACTTGGGTTTTAATTATTGACTTATTTACATTACATAGCAATTCCTGTTCATGTATTTGTCTGAATAAATTTTTGTCCATGTATTTATGAAATTAGCCTGTTAACTGAATCAATAATGGTAACAAAAATAACTAACCTATGTGTGAATTGTACAAATTGTACAAATTATACTTTAAGGTGGATTGACTATAAAGCATCTTTGGCATTATATAAAATGAATTGTAAATGATATACATGCTAAAGTTTCATTCTGGAAGAAATTTATCATATGAAAACATTTAAAAATCTGTGAACCTATAATTAGACATATGTTAAATGTTAAATTTGTTACACAGCCATGCATTTCAACAATTTCTATTAGTTAATGATTTTATTAACCTTATTTTTTTTCTCTGAGATTCATTAAAAGCTACTGCTTTACCTTAATTGCAGGCTTAGCATTCATTCACCCCCTAAAGATTGTGCAGGTTGCTTAGCAAAAGAAGCTTTGTGCTGTCAGTCTTTAAATAAAGGCTGTCAGTCTTTTATCGTAGAGTGTAAGTGATCAAGTCTATCATTACATGTAAACAGTGGAAGGACTAATCCTGAATTTGTGTATCAAAGAATTTCAATTGTTTCTAGATGATAAGTGCCCTTGAACAAAGAAAGGTATCTAAACCCTCTTACATACTCTGCATAAATAAGAAATGACATTTAATTGGAACAAGCAGCATGAGAGTGGGACTCCTGGTTGAAGAGATTCTTTTGATTTATCATATTAGTGTGAAAATTGGTCATATTTTTGCCAAACTTTATCTGCCATGTCAACTGCTTTTGTGGTAGGTTCAATTTTTTACTTTTTTTCCCCTCAAAATCAAGTAAACCCTCCTATATTGATACTATAAAAGATCACCTTGAAACATTTTGAACATTTAAGTAAAATCAGAAATATTTGACCAGCAACACTGAAAGGAAAAGAAATCAACAGAGACAAGAGGGAAGGGGGGGGGGCAGGGAAAGGGAAGGGAAGGGGAAAATCAAGGAACATATAGCAAGGACTCATGGACAAAACCAAAGGGGAAGAGCTGAGGGAGGGAAGGTAGGAGGGGGCAAGGGAAAGAGGTGGGGGGGAAGGCAGAGACAAATGTATTTAAAAAGTAAATAAATTAATTAAAAAAAAAAAAGAAATATTTGAAATGTTTTTTAAATATTTTTTCTTGAAATATTTAGGAACTTCTTATAGCAATTAGCAGCTACATGGGAATATAATTCTCTTTATTTATTATATCTTTTCCTATCCGAGAAATTTGTTGAAACTCAGTGTTTTTATCCTGATTTAGAATGTGAACTTGTTCCTCAGGGAAAATAAAAATGAACCTCAACACTGTAGCCTTGCTGCATTTGGTTTTTCAGAAAAGCAGCCCAAAATCCCCAGCTCTCAGGAATTGCGATTTGGACCTGATCTGAGTCACTGATGGCATCAAGTACTGAATGGGATTATAAATGGTCATCCCTTTCCTTGTTATCACTTTGTTTGATGAACACGTTATTATCTTTGAAACTACTATAAGAATTTAGCTTAATAAGTGCTGCCCTAAATTAGATTTGACATACCAGGTTCTTAAAGAAAATTTCTCAACAAGCATAAGGCATATCACATGGACAGTTAAAAGAGAAAAGCCTTTAAAGAGAAATTAGATGGCAAAATATCACAAAATACCTTTAGAAAAATCTTGCCCCAGTAAAAAATAAGCTAAAACATAAAAAAGAGAATTAGCTGTAAAAGAGAATTAACTAAAATACTAAATAAAATCCTTTATAAAATATAAAAAACATTACACACAATGTAACATAAAATACAATATGAGTTAACCTTAAGCATTTGTTTTTTACAAATCCAGTAATACAGTCATATAGAGATTGATATTCCAAGTAATTTTAATCTCACACATGTATACTCCACATGCATATTTATCAAGAAATAAAGGTAAAGGGATTAAGAAAAGAAACATACACAGACAACAGCATGGTGATTACAATAGGAGAAGGGGATGAGGAAGGTAGAAGAGAGTATAAGGGGGGTAAATGGTGATAGAAGGGAAGTTGACTTGGGGTTGTGAACAGGCAATGCAATATATATAAGATGTATTATAGAATTATACACCTGAAACCTAAATAATTTTAATAACCAATGCTACCCTAAAAAATAAAAAAAATCAAATAAAATAATAATAAAATAAATCTGAATCTTTTTATTAAGTTTTAGAAGCTATGATATAAAATTTCTTGTCATACTTCCTAACAAGCAAAAAAAAAAAATTAAATTCATCCATGTTTTAATGGAAATTTCATACTTTTACTTTTGTCAGCTTAATTGTAAAAATTTAGAAGTTTTAGAAAAGTCATAAAATCAATGTAGTATGAACGTTCTTAACTGTTGGAGCTAATGGTGAAGTCAGTTTCATTGCATTAGTCATTGACAACACTGTGATTATATTGAAATAATTTATATGAGGATGTTCATTTCTAGTTGTCTCAAAATTAGAAAATGAAAAGCCTAATCCATTCCTTAGGATGTTCTTAAAGTTTTTAGGCAAAAGGTAAATAAAATGTAAAATGCATAGAGCAAGGGTATGGAAATATTAAGGTTGCATTTATCACAATTTATGTGACTATAGAGGTATTTATTGGCCCTATACAATTTTTCTCCCTTGAACGCTATCCTAGTTGCAAAGACTTTGTAGTAACTATTTAATAAATGTAGCTTCCATTTTCAAATTCCTTCTCATTCACATTTAAAGCCATTAAATAAGAAGGGAAATGCATAAATTTGTATGATACCAGTTTTCTTTTCTAGACATATTTTTACTTAAGTGAGATAGAGATCCACTGCAAATACCTGCTTTTCCAGGAATCTCATTATTTTTAATAACTTAAAAAAATCACATGAAATGAAATGTTTTTTAAAGATCAGTTGAAATTCAACTACAAAATCAGAAGAATAATATGTATTCTGATTGTTTTAACTGCACAAAACTAGGGAGAAGTGATAGGTCAAAAATAGCTTTAAGTACATCAAGTGAGTACTGCTGGCAATTATTTTCCTTCTTTAATAAACACACCAAGAACATGTTTTGTTCTCTATAATAATGGTCCCTTAGGTTTATTAACTATAACTTATGTTAAAAATTAGCAAGTGAATATTGTTCAAGTGCATTCTAATTTAAAACAGCAGATGACATCCAACATATTTTTCAGAAATGGTAGCAATGTATTCAAGCCATTATTATTAATAAAATGTAGTTCTAACAGTACAAAGAACCTGTTTTTACTAGTTAGTGTTTTAGAAATAATAAATCAAAATATATGCATTTTTTAAAAAATCAACATTTAAATTAAAAATAAATAAATATCTAAAACAACAGAGTTGGCTTACCTTATTGAAATAATAAAATGGTTTTAAAAATCATTAATAGCATACTTTCTATATCTTATGAGATATTCCAACCACTACCACAGCTTTTATGGTTATTTGTCTATTATTGCTTTTGTTCTTCTTTAAAAATATATTTTTGATAAAACATTACACAGGAAGAAAACATTTTAAATGTTTTTTTCCTATGTGTATAAAAACAGATACATGAATAGTGATATATTTAAGTATCTATTTAACTAATTAAATCACATTTTATGTAAAAAGAAAGGACAACACTATAGTTGTTTTCTAAGTATATTTAACATATATATGTGCTTTAATGATAAAAACTATTTACCAATGAGCTAAATATTATGTTGGGATAAGATAAAGCTAAGGAGACTTAAAATTAAAAACTAAAATAGTTTTCAAAATAAGTGGTTTCTCAAACTGCACAGTTATCATGGAGTGATCAATTTTCAAAAATTACATGCACTGAAAGCAATAAAATATTTATTATAAAAAGATAAATAGCATTTTTTCTAATTTTTATAATTGCAGAGGTATGCTTTCATTTATTTTTTGTGTATCACAATTTTGCTTGCAGAAAACTGTAGAGACATCAATATACTAACTTATAAGCAGGTTTGTTTTAGGCAGTATATTTAAGATGTAAGATATAAACATAAAAAATATCTAATTTACATACATTCAGGACTTGAACTTGGTTTAGGTGGTATTATGCTATCCAATTGTTTTTGTAGTTTCTAAAGTGTTCTAAAGCAGATAATTCACCTGTACTCAACAAAACTGACAATCATTCAGACATTTTATTCTCCCCAATGGTAAACATTGCTTTTCAAATTTAGCATAAGCAACAAGCCACAGTAATATAATTAATGTCACAAATTCATTTATAATAATATAAAAATTACTGACTGGTAATAAGTATCAGGCATTATTGTACTCACTATTTTACATGAGTATCATAATTTAGAGATATTGAGTCACAGCTTAGAGAAGTTTAATAACATGCATTATAATGGCTTGCAAGTGGCAGAACAAATGCTTGTTTCTAAATAGACATTTTCCACATTGTACTGTGATATCTACCTATAGGTTTTGTTCTTAACACAAAGCAAAGAAATTTCCCTAATGTCTTGTCTCATTCTATAGTATTAGTATAAGTCCATGCAAGTCCTTTTATTTTAGTGCAATTTTTTATGACTATAAGATTTTATAAGTAATGTTTTCACTAAACAACAATTACTTAATTTTTTCTGATACTCTAATGGCTATCCATATATATTTATATATCTGTATCTATCTATCATCTATCATCTATCTATAACATTTATCTATATCTCTATATCTATATACTGAGAAGTCTCAGATTCATTGTTTTTGTAATGAACATAGGATCTTATTAATATCTCACTGAACACATTTTCAAAAAAAAGGCTCAGGATTATTTTTATTGACCAAATCATAATAATACTCATTTTAGTCATATGTTCATTATTTAATATTTAATATTTAATTGGTAAATAGACTATAAGCAGTTAAGGATAATAACATAACCCATGTATAACTATGCTATGATCATATCTCAAGAGATAATTTTCATTCATGTTTTTACAAAACATGTATCATTACCATCTAATTTTTTTTACCCAAAAATTAAAATTCAATTTGGAATATTATTTAACTTGAAAAAACCTTCTGAAAGAGTGATTTTACTAACCCCCTCAAAATCTCGATAAATCAAGTAGGAGACGTATTACAATAGTTAATTTTCCATCATTTTCACTAGTTCACATTATCCTCCTATCAGGCTTTTAAAAGACTTGATGTATTCCATCCTGAATCATAATCCTCCTCATTGAACAGAGGATCTTGCAGCAGCTTAGCTCTCTGTCTCATCTGTTGGGATAAGCACTATTACTGCTAAGAACTTTGTAAGTGATTCTTCATTTAAAAAAAAATAACAGTGCTGGTACAGGATTGCAAAAATGTCATTCATTGGGTATTTTTTGGTAATGTAATGAACAAAAGTGGCTGCTGTCACTGAGCCACTCCATCAGGGATTGTATTTACTCTATCTGACAACTACAAAGACTTCTGTGAACAATTTCTGCCTAGATCATTCTAAACACTAAGGACTCTGCTTTCTTTTAAATGAGGGAAAAACAGGATTTTGAACAATTTTAAGTTTTATTCTGAAAAAAAGCTCATCATTTTGCTGTATTTTTGTTACAGTTATGTTTTTACACTGTCTGAACATGTGAACTTAAAAAATGACACAATATACAACATTGCTTAGACTCTGTTAACTGCCTAGCCTCTTCATCACTTGATAGGTTTCATAGGCTGTTTTTGTTCAAATCCACATTCACGGTGCTTGCCCATAAAGTTACTTCAATATACTATCTCACTTAAGTTATGATATTCACTTCTTTATTGAATTATAGTGGCTGTCATGCACCTGTTCAGAGATAGGCTGTAAAAAAGTGTTACCTAAGACATATTTAAAACAAAAATCCTTTGTTTTCTCCTCACCAAAACACTCCCCCCAACACACACGCATAATAGTCCAACATAAAAGTCTCTATTTTCCCAAAGCTACTATTTGAAAAATATTTGTATAGCACATAAGAGCAAACTTAAGGCAACAACAGAAAGTGGTTATATCAAAGCCCACCCCATTCCCATTGCTACTATGTGAGAAATAAATCAGACTATTAAAGTTTAAAATAAATCAAGCACAAGTAATTGATTCTGGCAAAGAAAAGGCCCAGAATATGAGTGATATTTGCTCTTGTTTATTGAAAAAGACAGAGTTTATATTCTGTTATAGCTACTAGAATCTAGATGCACTGTAGTTGTGACCAATTTGAATACAGCATCAACATAAATGAGAGAAAATAAATGTAATTTTAGGTAAAGAAAACTGAGAGAATATACGCTTATAATTTCCAGTTTTATTTCAGCTTTTTTGTGGTTTATATTTTATGCAACATATTATTCAGTGCCAATACCTTCTAAACTAAAAATAATCAGTTAATCAAACTGTTTACAGTCCATTTAAATTTAAAACAATAATTAATATGTTTCTATTTCAGTCTGCCACTTTGCTATTTGATTTTCATTTGTCTACTTAATTTTTCTATAGCTCTCTTTTTTCCTGAATTATTTTGAGTTAATTAAATATTTTTATTCTTTTTAAATTAAATTTATTGGGATAAAATTGTTGAATGAAGTTATATAGGTTTCAAGTGTAGAATTCTATAACACATCATCTGTGTATTGCATTGTATGTTCACCACCCAAAGTCAAATCTCCTTCCATCACCATATATTTGACCCCCTTTACTTACTACCTCTGTTCTACCCCGTTCCCAACTGGTAGCTACCATACTGCTTCCTCTGTCCCTGATATTTTCTTTGCTTATTTGTCATGTTTGTTTATTTGTTGTTTTCATTCTTTTTATTAAACATATGAGTGAAGTCATTATGGTTCTTAACTTTTTCTGTCTGACTTTTGTTCAGCATGATATTTTCAAGATTCTTTCACGTTGTCACAAATGACAACATTTCACCTTTTCTTATGGCTGAGTAGTATTCCTCTGTGTGTGTGTGTGTGTGTGTGTGTGTGTATGCATGCTATTCAATTTGATTTCTTTTACTGTCATCATAGCTTAACTTCCTTTTGGTATTCAGTCTATGAGTGTTCTGGGACTATCAGCGTGCACATTTAACTTATCATAGGCTATTCAGCGTTACTATCGATAATAATTTACACTTCAAAATTCACATTACATTTTTGACACTTTCCACTTCCAACTGTCCATTTGACATTATTACTTCACACCTTATATCTTCCATTTTCAGCTTCACATTATCAACTTCCCACTTTGAAAATTTATAACTGAAAAACAGTGAAATTCCATTTTCATTTGCCCATTCTTTGTGTTTTGTGATATGCCTTTTATTCCATGAATGATATACATTCCACTGTATAATATTTTTTGCACAGATATTTGTCTCCTAAGAAAATTAACACATTTTAAAGAAATGTCATCTTCATTTATGTCCCTTCATCCTGAGGAATATCATTTCGCATCCTTTGTTATGCAGATCTACTCTTCTCAGTTTTCTTTATCTGCAAATATTTTACTTTTTTCATTATTTTGAAAAGTATGTTCATACTTGAAAGATTATTGGTTGACATTAGTTTTGAGCATTTAAAATGCATTCCATTGTCTCCTATTCTACATTATTTCTGATGAGAAGCAATTTTTCAATTATTTTTCTCTTGAATGTTTTACCCAGCTGCTTTCAAGTTTTTCTTTTTGTCTTTAAGTTGTCATAGCAATTTTAGATATGAAGTGCCTAAGTGTTGTTTCATTCCTTCTTTTATATTTGGAGTTTGCTTAGATTTATATATAATGTTGCCTTCTTTAGTCAAATTTGAGAATTTTTACCATAATTTCCTCTAATATTTTCTACCTCATTATCTCACTTTCTTGCTTACTGGGAATTCCAATTACACACGCAGTAAAATGTTTGATTTTGTCTTACAAATCCCTGATAATATGTTAATTTTCTTCATTTTTAAAAAATATATTTTTGAGATTAAGCATTTCTATTGGTCCCTCTTCATAATCACTGACTGTTCAACCATTTCTTATCTGACCTTAAGGCAATTCAGCTGTTTTCATTTTAATTAATGTAATTGTTTTCTTGAATTTCTATTTGATTTTTAATATGTATTTAAAAAATTTATGAGCATTTATATTTATTAATTCAAGAGAGAGAAGGGGAGATACATAGACAGATAATAGATAGAGTGGAAGAGACATGATGTGAGAGAAACATCGATTGGTTGCCCTGTATTTGTCCTGACCACAGACCCAACCCCTAGCCCAGGCGTGTGCTCTGACTGGGAATGGGAAGGCCAACCTTTCTCTTTGTGGGACTGTGCTCAACCAACTGAGCCACACTGGCCAGGGCTCCACTTGATTTCTTTTACACAGGCTTTTACTGCCTTTATTGAAATCCACTACCTTTTAATTATGTAAAGTGTTTACTTACGTATTTTCTTTAATTATTTTAGTCCATTTACAGTAATACCTTTAAATTTTTGTATTCTATCTGTAATGTTTGTCTATTATGAGTTTTGTTTCTTGAATCTGGGTTATATTTTCCAGGTTATTCCATGTTTAGTAAATATATTTTAATTATTTTTATATTAGAGTATTTTTATATCAATGGAAAACTTTATAGAAGACAGTAGAGAAGGTTTCTTATACTCATATCAATTGTCTTCAATTATTAACATGATACCACCATACATTTAATAGTCATGTCTCTTTAGGCTCCTCTTCTCTGTGACAGTTGTAATCATTTTTTTTAAAATTGTGTAATAGACATTGCAGATGGTACACTGTACAGTGTAGAGACTTTAATTTTATTATGTTCCTCTTCTTCTAAGAGCCAGTTCAATGACTGGCTGTTGTATTTGAATTGTTTAGGCTATTCTATGATTTGATGAGTCCATGGAAAGTTCTATTTTTTTAAGCTTCCCTAACTTGGTAGTATTAAACTCCCTAAGGTGGTATCCCTTTGCTGCTTCTTATGTTGAGCTATAGATGGCTTTCCTAGAGCTTCTTTTATATACCTGAGGTATTTCAAATCTATGCCTGCATTGTTCATTGAATGGCGATGAAATCTCTCTGTTCTGCCTGCTATGCTATCACATATTCATAGTTTCTTTTATTTCTGTTATATTCTCAACTCTATAGCAGCTGCTCTCTAGTAAGCTCTTAGCAGACACTGACATTCTTGGAATGCATGCAGCCCAAAGACTCATCTAAAAATTTGTAGGTAACTCCTTGGCATTCTTTTCAGGCCCCTTTCTCCATTACGTTTTATCATGACTTAGTTGGGTTTGCTTCAATGATCTTGGGTTCCAATATCTACTTTCTTAACTCATTAGGATCTCTGGTTTTTTATTCTGAATGATATTTTGCTGGGACAGAATGAAATCATCATCTCCAGAAAGAGAACTCAAGTGATTGTGGTGTTTATTAACTACATTTCCATCTTCTGAGGAATCATAATTTTTTGTTGACTGCTGGCCAATGCAGGGATATTAAAGCACGCTGACATTTCTGTGGTAAGTGATGTTTGTTTGAACATTTTTATAATTATTCATTATTGAAGTTGATTAAACTTGAAATAAAATTATTATGCCTTAGTTTTATGAAGAAGTTTTCTGGTTGATTCTTGGATGATTGATAGAGATGCCTCAACGTTGTTTAGAGACAAAGAAGATGAGGGAGGTTTCCTATGTTTAAGGTTCATATCTGTGATTGAAATACAATTGTAAAATAACTCTAAACTCATGTGACAGACCTAGTTAGATATATTTGGATATCATCTTATGGATATTTTAATCATAAGACTGGATACAATTTTCTAGGAAGTGAATATGGGAAAGATAAAATTTGAAGAAGTGAACTTGAAGGCATTTCAATATCTACGGTTCAGAAAGATTTACAGGGGTGTCCAACCAGTGGCCCACAGGCAGCATAAGGCTCAGAATGGCTATGAATGTGGCCAAACATAAAATCGTAAACTTACTTACAGTATTATGAGATTTTTGTGTGTGTGCGATTACATGTTGCCAAGTGTTTAATGTGTGGCTACAGACGACTCTTTTTTTTCTAGTGTGTCCCAGAGATGCCAAAAGGTTGGACACCCCTGAAAAGATACAACTCGTATAGGTAGTAAAAATTGAGGTGGGGTTTCCTAAATAATCTAGAAAAAAAGAAACAAGAAGGAGCATGAAATTTATGAAAATACACCTCTCAAATCCCTTACTGTATAATTGACTGCTGGGCCCAGCTGCTGTGCTCTGAAATCCATCTCCACCATAACACCAGGCCATACTTGACAATGCTGCTCTGAGCCTGCAACAGAATGCACACTGCTCTTAAGAGGGTTGTTTGTTTGAGAATTCCCCATGAGCCTGCTGATAATTAACTTAGATCAGCCTCCTTCCCTTTCCCTCCTCTTTCCTTCTTCTCCCTCTGTCCCTCCCTTTCTTCCTCCCTCCCTCCCTGCCTTTTTTCATTTCTTCTATCCTTCTTAGAACTCAGACCTGCATCAAGTTCTGATGACTCTCCAGCCATTTTTAACCCTTCACAGGCATTTTCACTCAATCAATCTTGTTTCTATTCATCCTGACTGCTTCTTTATAACTGAATCTGTAAAAACAATCTTTATAGAGAAAACAAAAAGCTATTCTAAAGAGGGAACTACACTTTGTAGTAGAGTGATAAGATAAAATAAATGTTCATAGAAGACTTTTAATTTATGCAGAGTTTGCTGACGCGACAACAGTGCATATATTTGAACAGTTTGGCAGAAATAGGGACTAATTCAGGTTAGAGGAAGTAGAGAGACACATTGGGAACATTCTTGAGGTGAGGGGATATGCCCTGTAATTCCAAAGCTTCATGTAGTGACTGAGATATGTATACATACATGTATATGTACACATTTAAATGTGACTGTGTGAACTCACATATATACACAACTCTGTGTATATGCACATGCATGTATGATAAAATTATAACAGGCATTCACTTAGGAGAAGTATTTCATCAATGCATGCCTTGTCTGGTCTTTCAGGGAGTTTTTAGAGATAAGGATGAAGGAAATCGAGGGAAAGAAGCTGAAGTTGAGACTACCAGAAGGACTAAGTTTCACTTGCTTTTATAGGGAGTCCAGAAGAGAATGGCAAAGAAAAAGAGCCATGTCAAGGAATTAATGAACATCCATAGAAGATGAACTAACTCATCTCAACTCCCTCTTGTGAAAAGCATGTAATTATTTGTTTTGACATTTTTACAGACTTTAAAATGAAGGGTACTCTTATTTTGTGAAAAAACATAAGATGTCAAGGTAACAAAATTTAGAATCAAATAAGTCAGAAAATAAAATTAAATACTACAAGTTAACTATTACATACTTATGAAATGTGCTTACCAAGAATATTTACCTATTTTTTCCTCTTCAGTACATTAAATAATACTAAGTTTTTGATATACAGAAAATTTTGAGAAAATAAAAGTAATTTTGCTCTTCAGCATTTTATTTGTAGACTGAACATTTTTAGGTAAATTATAATTATACAACTATAAACTAACAAATGTGAGAATACAACAAATGTGGTGATAATGTATGTTTGAACTTAGAAGTCAAAATAAAAATTATATAATCTACCTAAGTTCATTAGGTTGGACTTTAATCATATATATCTGGTGTCTTTATTAAAAAAGGGACAGTTTGGAGACAAACAAATGCAGATACAGAGCGAATGCCGCCTGACCATCAAGGCAGAGATTGGGACTATATATCTCCAAGCCAAGGAACAACAATCATTCCTGAAAACCACTAAATGCTAGGGGAAGCATGGGCTCCCTATAGCCCTCAAAAATAACCACCCTCACTAACCTTGATCTTAGATTTGTAGCTTCTAGATACGTGGGACAAACAATAAATTTCTTTGGCTCAGGTCACCCAGTGTGACTTTGTTATGACAGCCTTAGTAAACCAATATAATGGACACTGCTTTAGGTCGCTGTGATTCCATAATCTCTGCCCAAATGACACCAGCCTTGTTTATTGGGAATTTGACTCTGAAAAAATCGTCCATGTCTCCACTGTGTGCACACAGTCAAGAGCAATGTTCACATGGTGACTCTGCTCAACAAAGGGGTTGCTGCATATGGAGTGTAGATATGAGGTGTTCCACATATTTTGGCTGTTAATACCAGGGGTTGGAAAAACAGGGTGGTGGAAAGACCGGAGGCCATGGCAGCACCATCTCTGTATTAACACATTGTGTTGTAAGGCTCCAAAGAACCTAAGAATTCTAGATCCAAATCTTTTCTTGTACGTTATTTTCAAGATAAATTTGTCAATATAAGAGACAGAATATATTTTATTGATCACCTCATTAGCTTGATTTATGATTTGAAATGTGTAGACATGATATTTAGACCCCCATTTGTGTTTGGTTCAAGCCATGTTAGGGTCAAACTTGTCTTGGTTGAAACTAATTCTCCCTGGTATCATTAAACAAACAGTCAAACAAGTACAACAATAACTAGAGATATGGCTTTTAGAAATATTCCACTAGAATGTTTTAAGGTATGAAACTGAATAAATGTATTGAACACATTAGACCTATATATCATAAATGGTGATTAAATATCTTGCCAACAACCTGAATCTATGAGATTAAATTAACATCAATTCTCTATATTTCCAAATTAAGTCCCATAAATGAATTTTTACTGTGTCAAGAAATCATTTGAATCAAATCAATTAAATGTTTATATACTTAAATTTGGAGCAGCTATAATGATGATTATTTCTCTACCTGAACTTAGCAAAATAAATCCCCTCTTTCTCTTTAAATGAGAATGATTTATAGAGGCTCTTCTATTTGGAATCTTAAATCTAATAAGATTATTTAAATATGTAATTATAAATTTAATAATAGCTTTTTTAACAATTGTTTTTCTAATATTGACACATGTATTATTTTTCTTAAATGATGTTGTAGTAAGCCCAATAAGAACATTGATTATACCATTGATGTTATTTTTATTCTCTTTTATGCTATTACTTTGACTATCATATTAATTTTTTAAATCTCTTCATTCATTGCCTAACTAAATAAGGGAATATACTGATGGCTCATAAATGTTAATTTATTGTTTGATCAAAATATTTCTTGGAAATAAAAGTCGTGTGCACATGCATATGTGTAAAGAACTTGTAAATTAAAAGTGCTCTATATGACTGGAATTCTTAAAGTGAAATGCACTCTAAATATTTACATTAAATATTTATTTAAATTAAATAGTTGTCTGCCAGCCTAAACAAACTTGGTGTGTAATGTTTCACATAAATTTCAGTAGAAAATAAATTGAGTAACCTATTCTCGGCACTGAGGAACTGAGATTAATCTTGTACTTCATATCATCCACCCTTCCATAAAAATGATCGCAAATGCAATATTGAATATGTCACTCTTTGAAAGATGTGCTTGAACATTCTCACTCACAAAACCTATACAGTAAATGTTAAAATCAGTCAGTGAGCCACAAGATGATAAAAAGAACAAGCGATAAAGTGAAATTTTTTTCAGATAGATGAAACAGTTTCTATAGTATATTAATGATCACTATAAGTTTTTATAAAGTTCCCCCTCATACAATATTTCCCAAAGTATATTCTAAGTAATTACCTTTATCAATTATTTGTGGCTTTTATGCTGAAATAATAAAAATTTAATAAGTCTAGCAAAATTTTATGACAGGAAAACATAAATATGTTGTTTTACTTTCTCATGGGTTAAATAAAATATTTTTCAATGTCCCACTCTTGAGTCAATAAGAAAGCCCTTTGTATTTGCTCTTATTCTCAAAGTAAAAATTGCCTTTTCTTTAAATAAATTCTTGTTTATCTAAACTTCATATTAAAATCTGTTCTTTTCTTCTAGAAAAATAGCTACAAAAATACAAAATTTAACTTCCTTTCTTCACTTAGGTAAGTACAGCAATACATGAAATCTGTGAATAGCTTCTTGTTTTAAAATTGTTTTCCCTCTCTTTAGTGGATATCTCTTATTTCCTATAGATTAAATTCAAAATATGTATTGATATTTATATTTTTTCTCATATATATTACTTGTTTTTTTTTAAATTAATCATATATATCACTTTGTAAATTACATCTAGAAAATTGGTTAATTTTAGTGTTGTCTGGAAAAGACAATGTCCTAGTCAGTGGTTCTTCAATCAGTAATTTATATTGCTTCCAACATATCACATTCTACCACCACCTGGGAAGTAAAACATTTCTGGAGGGTTGGATATTTTTTTTTTCATTGTAAATGCCTGATTGATGAAATTAAGCATGTAAACATTTAAGAAGCTGAATCAAAAGGTTCATGAATAGAATATTCTTTTACTGTGTCCCTTTAGATTTGTTGCAAGATGAAGCATAAAATCTAAAATTAACATTTATAACTGCTGAACTTTTTGCCTTAAAATATAACCACATTGCAGGTATTCATATACATACTTATTATCTAAATATAAATTCAGAAGAAAACTAAAAGTTGAGCTACTCATACAAATCAAAGTACTTTATCTTACTTTTAATGTAACTAATATTTTTAATGAGTAAGATTTTTGCCCAAGTTGACAAAAAAAACCTTTATTTTTACTTAGTGTTTCTGACTGTACTATAAACTAATGTAATTTTCCATAAAATATGTCCACTAGAATTTATATAGATATTCCTTTTATACCATAAGCAGAAACTGTTGATTTATATAAGAAAGAAACTGAGATATTAATTATTGATTTTAAGAAAACTTTGTTCGAAACAGAGGATACAAATGTTTTAAATGGACTAAATAATTATATGAGATTTCAAAAGTCTGTTGATAATGGAGACAAATCTGTGTAGGAATTTTAAGGATCTGCTTATTTATGATTAAAGGGTATTAAAGTCTCCATAACAGTGGATTCATCTATTTCTTCTTGTAGTTCTGAGCTTTACACGCATGTGTTTTGATGCTTTATTAGGCACATACATGTTAGTGATTGTTTTGCCCCCTTGAAAAATTGACCCCATTATCATTTTGTAATATCCTTCTCCATAACAGATACATATCCTTATGCTGAAACCTGCTTTGTGTGAAATTAATAGTTACTTCAATTTTCTTTTGATTACTGTTAACATGGTATAAGATTTTCTACTCATTTACTTTTAATCTACATGTTTCTTTATATTAATATTTTAGTTAGGTTTCTTGCAAAACATAAAGAGTTGGGTTGTGTTTTTTTACCCATTCTGACACTCTCCTTTTTTGGTGTATTTACATCATTGACTTTTAAAGTGATCATCAATATAGTTAAATTAATATCTGCCAGATATGTTACTTCTTTCTCTTTTGATGTTCTTGTTCTTTATTTTTAGGGGGTTTTTGTTAGTTATACTACTCCCCCATGCTTCATAGCTATTGCTCAAGAGTTTGCAATACATATTTGCAACTAATCCAAACTTAACTTTCAAATAGCACTGTACTGCTTCACAGGTAGTGAGAATACCTTATAATAACATGATCACAATTCCTCCTGCTTTGTTTGTTATCACTTTGACACCATATATATACACACACATATAATGTTTTCCATTAGTATTCTGAACTAATTGCTATCTATTATATCAGTTATTAAGTGAAATAAGCCAGCCAGTGAAAGACAAATATCATATGATCTCACCTATAAGTGAAATCTAATCAACAAAACAAAAAAATAAGCAAAACAGAACCAGGGACATGAAAATAATGAACAAACTGACAGTATCCAGAAGAATTGGGGGTGGGGGGCGGAAAGGAATAGTGGGGGAAAGTTTAAGTCAAGGAAAATGTATAAAGGACCTATGGAGAAAGGCAAGGGGGGGGAGGATTGAGGGTGGGAAGTTGGGGGTGGGGAGGGCAAGGGAGAGTAAAAGGGGGAAAATGGGGACAACAGTAATTGAACAACAAAAAAGGAGAAAAAAGAATAATAAGAATAAAGTTTTTATTTTACCTTCACTTATGACCTTCCTTTTTTATGTAGATCTGAGTTGACTTATGTCATTTCCTTCTGTCTGAAAACTTTTTAGAAAGATTTCTTGCAAGGAAGGTGTACTGGAAATCAATATTCTTAGTTTTTGTTTGCCTGAAAAAAATCTTTATTTCATCTTTATTTAAAATAAATATTTTTAATTGATTTTTGAGAGAGAAAGGGAGGAGGGGAGAGGGGATGCGATAGAGAGAGATTTACTGTTTCATTTATTTATGCATTCGTTGGTTGCTTCTTGTGTTCTGACCAAGGATCAAACCCACAACCTTGGCTTAGTGGGATGGCACTCTAATCACGTAGTACCTGGCTATGGACACTCCCCTTCACTTTTGAAGGACGATTTCTCCAGGTACAAAATTCTTGTTTGGTGGTTTTTTTCCTCTCAACATTTAACATATTTCACTACACTCTTTTTGTGTTTCCATAGTTTCTGAAGCAAAGTCAAATGCAATTTTTATTTTTGCTCTACTGTAGATTAAATATTGTTTTTTTCTACTAAGACTTTTTATCTTTAATTTTCTTCAGTTTAAATATGACATTTCTAAGTTAAGTTTCTGACATATATCCTGATTGGTGTTTTGTGAGCTTCCTAGAAAAATTAGAAATTTTGAAAAAATTTTCAGTCGTCATTGCTTCAAATATTTTTTTTCCGTTCCTTTCTCTCTTCTATTTCTGGTATTTCTGTTACTCACATGATATGCACTTGGAGTTGTCTCACAGTCCTTAAATATTCTGTTTTGCTTTTTTTTGTTCAATCTTCTTCCCCTTTGCTGTTCAGGTTTGGAAGTTTCTATTGAGATATGTCCTCAAGCTCAGAGATTCTGTTTTCAGTTGTGTTGGTCTACTAGTAAGTCTGTCAAGCACATTCTTGTTCTTTTCACCATATTTTGTATCTCTATCATTTATTTTTTATTTTTATTAATATTTTCATCTCTGTTTATAAGGCCCATCTATTCTTACATGCTCTTTTACCCATTTGAACATCCAACATATTTATTGCAGTTGTTTTATATTCTCAGTCTGTTCATTCCAACATCTCTGCTGCACTGTGTCTGGTTCTGCTCTATCTGTTCAAACCTTTTTTTCTGCCTTTTATTATGCCTTGATGTTTTCCTTTTCGTATCTAGACATAATGTATTTGGTAAAAAGAACTGAGATAAATAGGCTTTTAAAATGTAATGTTGTTTGGGTGGAGGGGATGGAGTCTATAGTCCTATGATTAGGAGTTAAGTTTCAGTCTTTTAGTGAGCCTGAAAATCTGAACTTCACAAGCAATTCTCTCTTTCCCTATCCTCCTCCCTTGGATAGGGCAGGATGGCTGGTATGAGCTAAAGTTAGCTATTTCCCTTCCTCTACATAAAAAAAAAGCTAGAACAGGTTAGAATTAGGTATCTTCCCCTGTGTGGAAGGCTAGTAGAGATTAAAGTTTGGGATGCTCTAAGGTCAGTTAGTCTCTGAAAAATCCCAGTAGTTTATTTTTATTTTTTATCTTTTTTCTATTTTTCCATTACCACTTAGTCCCTTTATACTCTACTGAAAAAGTTTTTCCAGAGGCCAAGAAATTTTAAAAAAGGAATACAGTTGTATAATTAAAAATTATGTTTTTCTCCCTTTGAGCATGAGAAAATTTGTCTGTAATATCCACTCTGAGAAACAGGCCCAAGACCTATCCCAAATCATGAAAAGCACAATGACAACATGTCTCCCCACCCTCACTGTATCTTAACTAATTATTAGAAATTTAGCAAACATCCTCGTGTCAAGTAGATGAAATATCATCTAACTGCATATAAACTTTTCATATTTTTACTAGATGAGTATCTCAAAAATGTTTTATCTGTACACTCCTATTAATAAAATAAAAATTGGAGCACAAGCTCCCAATATGTTTACATTTATTTATGACTTTGATAATTGTATATATACTAACGTATAACTTTTTAACATTATAGTGCACAGAGGGAAAATATATGAAAAGTATACTAAAAATGTGTGTACACACATATATAAATTTCTAATGTATGAATCTTATAGCATAAATGCAATGAAATATCCTGAAAAATCCCCTGAGCTGAATGTTTCCAATTTTGAGATCATGCTCTAGATAACTATTTTAAGAGCTTCAAAGTAATCCCTCAGATTATTGCTGCATATAACCTTTTATGTCTCAAATTAAAAAATGGATTTCACAGGATATGAATGTTAGATAAACTATGATCTTCAAGAAATGGATTCCATTTGCTATGAATATCATACAGATTATTTGAATCCAAAAGACATGAGTTTTAAAAGAATTCCTAACAGGGTCCCTGGACAAGAAGGGTTTTATGTGATTTGTATTCAACTAGGAAAAGCTTGAAAAATCAAATTACTCTCTCCAGAGAGTTTTTCTCTTCAGCAGGTAATAAATCCCACAAGTTCCTACAAACCCCCATTGTTATTACTTTTTTTTCTCTTATTCCAATGCCTCCAGAGTCTAGGATTGCGGGGGAGGTGGGGGGGTAGGGGGGCTGTATTTCAAGCTCTGAAACACATGTTTCCTAAACTGCAAAATTTAGTTTCAGGTAAACCCTATATAAATACATGTACCTGATACAGACATTTATATAAAGTTAAAGTAAACACAATGTTTATTCTTAGATATTTATATTATATGCTTGAAATAACTTGTAGTTATTTTTTAAAGTATTCAGATATCAAGCTATATAATAAAGAACTCTAGAAAATCAATACACAGTTTTCATTATGTGAAAGTATCTATTTTTTTGATTTTCTAATAGTATCCTAATAAACACATGGACATTTTAAACTTATTCTTTGTATATGACAATTATACTGTTCTTTACAAAATGTCACTTAATAGTAGAAATTATTCTTGGGATGTACAAACACTGTATAAATATGAGATATTTTAAAAAATATCACTAGTGTGACTTTTTGACAGACTGCCAGTGGAAAAAGTACAATTCAAATAGAAATGATTTACCTTTGAGGGCACAGACTGGGTATAATTGAAACAGTGGAAAAAGCATCATGATAATTAATAATAATGTGAAAAAAAAACATGTAGCAACATTACTCCTGTCATTGCTGAAACATGGGCTGCCACGGTCGCAGAGGCAGGGTTAGAAATGTGTCAAAACTATGATGTTTGAGGTTGGGGGGAGGCTTTCATTGAAAATAACATGCACAAGTGCAAATAATCTGTTTCTGAGAGTTAACTATAACAGCAAGGAGCAAGAATTATTAGAAAAATTATGATGTTCTCTACTAAGAGAATGCCCTTACTATTTCAAAACACATGTACAAATATAATATTTTAACTAATCAATTTTTTCTTTAATTTAATCTGTATTTTATATATATTCATTGCAGTTTAGTACCCTTATACCTTCCCCCACTGGCAATCACCACAGTGTAGTCCATGCCAAAGATTTTTTTTATTCAAACATTAGGTAAATTAAAATCTTTGAGTGAAGGTGCTTCTTACCTTAAGCATCAACTTATAGAATGATTTTGGCATTTTACCATCCCACCTCAGCCCCTTCTCTTTTTGTTCTCTTAGCATCTGTATTTTAATCCACTATAACTTTCATATATTACGTAGTACTCTCATTATCATTGTTTTCCCTGAACAAACTGTAAAATCTTTGAGGCCTACATTCATATTTTAAATCATAGCTGCTCGCTTATTTGTCCTAAAATATGGTGGTCTATTAAAAATGGCCTCATGTAAATGACTAAATAGATAAATGAATGAATGAATATTTATATATTTAAAATATTTTACCATATGCAGATCTCTAAAGCAGGGGCCAGGAAATAAGGAATATATCCACGCACTTTGCCAAAAACATAGTAAAAACACAAAGTTGTACCTGAGAGTCAGAATCAGATAAACACAGAAGAATGATAAATATTTGTTATCTAACTGCACATCCATACAAGGAGAAATATTTTTTAAATGACAATATTGGCTGAAGTGTTAACTTATGTAGGTTGAAGGAAGTATGATTTTGGTAGGGAATAGGGCACTAGTACTATCATTGACATAGAATGTCATCCAGAGTGATTCAGTTATTTCCATTGGAAAAAAAAGATTATTTTTTTACAAATAAATATTATGTGTGTGATAGATGTGAACATTTTTCGCAATAGTTTTACATGAATTTTAAAAATATAAAAGAATATATCACCTATATATCCCTGTTACTTTAATTTTTCCTTTAATTTTAAATGATAGCTGCAGTTATATTTGATAAGTTTCACACATTAATAATAACATAGATAAACATACAGCACCACAATGCAGCAATGTGGGTTGTCCTTCCCTGACAAATGTCCATAGTTCCTCCCCCTACAAGTAAAAGGTGCACCAAGACAAAGAACAGATCAAATGAAAGAACAGATCAAAACCCCAGAAAAAGAACTGACAAAGAGATAGACAACCTGTCGGATGCAGAGTTCAAAACAGAAACGGAATGCTCGCTGAAATGGTTAAGTATGGTTGCAAAATAGAGGAAAAGGTGAAGGCTATGCAAGTGAAATAAAGAAAAAACATGCAGGGAACCAACAGTGAAGGGAAGAAAACGGGGACTCAAATCAACAATTTAGAGCAGGAGGAAGAAATAAATATTCAATCAGAACAGAATGAACAAAAAAGAATTTAAAAAAAATGAGGAGAGGTTTAGGAACCTCTGGGCCAACTTTAAACATTCCAACATCTGAATCATAGGGGTACCAGAAGGAGAAAAAGAAGAGCAATAAATTGAAAATTTATTTGAAAAAAATAATGAAGGAAAACTTTCCCAATCTTGTGAAGAAAATAGACTTCCAGAAAGTCCAGGAAGCTCAGAGAATCCCAAAGAAGTTGGAACCAAGGAAGCACACATCAAGACACATCATAATTATATTACTCAAGATTAAAGATAAGGAGAGAATCTTAAAAGCATCAAGAGAAAAGGAGACAGTTACCTGCAAAGGAGTTCCCATAAGACTATCTGCTGATTTCTCAAAAGAACCTTTACAAGCAAGAAGGGGCTGGAAAGAAGTATTCAAATTTATGAAAGCAGGGTCCTACAACCAAGGTTACTCTATCCAGCAAAGCTTTCATGTAGGATGGAAGCGCAGATAAAGTGTTTCTCAGACAAGGTAAAGATAAAAGAGTTCATCATCACCAGGCCCTTATTATATTAATGTTAAAGGGACTTGTCTAAGAAAAAGAAGATCTCAACTATGAACAGTAAAATGGCAACAAACTCACAATTATCAACAACTGAACTTAAAAAAAAAACAAAAACAAACTAAGCAAACAACTAGAACAGAAACAGAGTCACAGAAATAGAGATCACATGGAGGGTTATCAGACAGGATGGGAATAGGGGAGAATGGGGGGAAAAGGTACAGAGAATAAGAAACATAAATGGTAGGTACAAAATAGACAGGGGAAGGTTAAGAACAGTGTAGGAAATGAAGCCAAAGAACTTGTATGTATAACCCGTGGACATGAACTAAGTGGATGAGGGGGGATGCTGGTGGGCAGAACCATGCAGGGCAGAGGGGAACAAAGGGGAGAAAACAATGGGACAACTCTAATAGCATAAGCAATATAATTTACTTTAAAAAATTAAAAAATAATAATATAAATATAAATAATATAAAATAATAAAATAATAATAACAAAACAGATAAAAATAACTCAACTTTTAAATCAGTTCCTATTTACTTTCCAAATATGTTGGAATTTTTAAATATCTTATTGATATTTATCTGAATTTTAATGTTCTGTTAGAAAACATACTCTGTATGATTTCAATCTTTGTGTCTACAGTCCAGAATATATATTGTCTATATTTTAAAATATCTCTTATGCACTTGTAAAGAATGTGGCTTTTTCAATGTTTGGGTGAGTTTTATGTAAATTCCAACCAAATAAAGTTATGTAATTGTATCTTTAAATCTATATCCCTACTAAAAATATATATATATTTTTTTACATATATATAAAAAATATTTTGTCTAATAGTTTCTATCAGTTACTCAGAGTAAACCTAATGACTGTACCCCAATAATAATTACATATGAGTTTATTCTTTTTTTCATGTAAGGTTTTGGTACATTAAGTTTGAAGATATGTGTGTGTGAACAAGGTACATATTACCTATGCATGTATATCCTTTAACTTTATATATATCTTTAAAATTCACAGAGTAAAAATAGACCATGCATATGTACTCTATATACATACATATATATGTATGATTTCAGTATATATCAAGCCATATATATGTATATTTATAGACACATATATTTAAGGTTTTGTGAATTTCACATGAATTGAAGCTTTTTAAAAAAATTTATTGTTGTTCAGTTACAGTTGTCCCTCCTTTTTTCCTATTGCTCACCCTTATTCCATCCCCCCAACTCCTACAGTCAATTCCACCCTCCATTGTCTGTGCCCATGAGTCCTCTATTCCTCTTCTATTGCTTGTTTCTTCCCCTTCCTTCTCAGCTCGTTCTTTATTTCCAAGTCTCTAGTTCTATTTTGCTCATTTGTTTGTTTTGTTGATTAGGTTCAACTTATACGTGAGATCATATGGCACTTGTCTTTCACTGGTTGGCTTATCTCACTTAACATAGTGTTCTCTGGTTCTATTCATGCTGTCACAAAGGGTAGGAGTTCCTTTCTTTTTGCTGTGTGGTATTCCATTGTGAAAATGTACCACGGTTTTTTGATCCACTCATTTGCTGATGGGCACGTAAGCTATTTCCAGCACTTGATTTTTGTTAATTGTGCTGCTATGAACATTGGGGCTCATAGGTTCTTTCAACTTGGTGATTCAGGATTCTTAGGGTATATTCCCAGCAATGAGATCACTGGATCAAAAGGCAGTTCTGTCTAGTTATTTGAGAAATTTCCATACCGTTCTACACAGTGGCTGCACCAGTCTGCATTCCCACCAACAACGCACTAGGGTTCCCTTTTCTCCACAGCCTTGCCAGAACTTGTTTGTTGATTTATTAATGATGCCCATTCTGACTAGTGTGAAGAGGTATCTCATTGCAGTTTTAATTTGCATATCTCCAAAGGCTAGTGATATTGAGCATTTTTTTTCATGTGTCTATGGGTCATCTGTATGTCTTCCTCGGAGAATTGCCTGTTCAGGTTCTCTGCCCCTCTTTTAAATTGGACTGTTTCTCTTCCTGGTGTGGAGTCGTTCTTTATATACTTTGGAGATCTAACCCTTGTCCGGGGTATCATTGACAAATATGTTTTTCTCATATGGTTGGTTCCCTTTCCATTTTGATGATGCTTTCTTTAGCCATGCATCAGCTTTTTAGTTTGATGTAGTCCCATTTGCTTATTCTTTCCTTCATATACCTTGCCCTAGGGGATGTATTGGTGAAAATATTTCCGCATGGGATATCTGATATTTTCCTACCTCTGTTTTCCTCTAGGACTTTTATGGTGTCATGGCTATATTTAAGTCTTTTATCCATCTTTAGTTGATTTTGCTGTAAGTCAATGGTCTAGTTTTTTTTTTTTTTGTTATACACTTGTTAGATTATACCATTTATTGATCTGCTTAAAATAAATAAATATTAACTATTATGTACAAACGAAACTCTTTTTGAAAAATCTGCTTTGATAATAATACCAGGGTTTTATGCTTGTTTTGTGTGGTACCTGATTTTCCACATTTTTATTGTTACCTATTTGTGGCTTGGTATTTTAAGAATGTCTCTTGGAAAGAACTTATAATTGAGTCTTTTCATTTTATCAAGACTGATTTTCTCGTAAAATTTAGATAGTAAACTCATATCAATGGTAGCTGTTGAAACTGAGCAGGTTCAAGTTATTAGCTGCATTTGAAGTATTTATAATATCCATAATGTTACAGGAATCATTAGTTATTTTATAGCAAAAATTAGTCCTTTTGTCAACCATAAAATTTATGCTTTTTAGATCCTTTTAGAAGTCTTTTGCCACTTAAAGATTACCAAGATAACATAACACATTTTTAAAATTTCATTTATATATTTTGTTTTCATATTGTTTGTAATTCATATGAAGAAAGTCTTTCAATTATTTTGAGATTTTCATCAACTTTAATTTTTGTAAATTTTTTGGGTTAGTTTTTACTAATCACATTTACTAATTAATCTAATTTAGCTCCTTCTCTCATTGTTGGTACCACCTCTATCATAAACGAACTTCTTATATACATTAAAAAATATTTTTCCTGAAGTCTTCATTTAGTTTATTTGTTGATTAGTTGGGTTCAAGAAAAATGTTCCAGTGTTTTGATTTTTTTGTTTTTAATGTTCTTATTTAAACACTTCTATATAAATAATTGATTTCAGCTCTTCCCCTTTGTTTTTTTTTTTATTTGCCCCCTCCCTCCTTCCCTCCCTCAGCTCTTCACTGAGGGAGGGAAGGAAGGAGGGAGCGAGGGAAAGTGGTTGGGGGGAGGCAGAGACAAATGTATTTAAAAAATAAATAAACAAAGAAAGAAAAAAAATAATTGATTTCATAATTCACTTTTATGAGTTCATCTATTTTATCATTAATTTGTGAATCTCATTTAACATCATATTAGAGGTTTTATTGTTGATGGTACAAAACAAAAAATGTGAAATATATGCTAAAGTTATATACAATTGAAAATAATTATCCAGATAACTTATACATTTATTTCTCAGAAAATCATGCAGAGAAAATTATACAAAAGTTACGATGTTTAGTGACAAGTAAAAAGACAGTCTCATATATGGTGATGAAAGAAGGTTTGACTGTGGGTGGCGGGCATACAATGCAAATACAATTCTATGATACATGTATCACAGAAGCAGACACCTGAAACATGTAATCTCATGAACTAATGTCACCCCAATATACTTAGTTTGAAAAATTTGTTGTGTTAATTTAATTATTCTATTTTTTCACAGAAATTTACTAAATCCAGATTAGAAAGAAAATACTAGTGTATTAGAGAATAAGTAAATAAATATTTAGAGGCCAGACAGTTCTATCAACTTCTGCAAAATGAGAGCTTCAGCCACCTGTCTCATTATAATCACTACAATTCAAAACTTGTACCAATATGTTGATTAAAAAAGGTGTTTATAAGACTATTTGTTTAGATTGTTTTTGAAGTATCTCAAAATATTTTCTATTCAGTTATCCTCGTTGACAATACATAGCAATTAAAATACAAATTAATGTATAAAATATATCATTAATTCATCATTAATATTTGAAAACACAGTACTGTGCTTTATTCTCTGACAAGGAATATTCATTAGGGAAGTGAAATATTAGTTTGAAAGATATTACGGTAAGTACAACACATTAAAATGAGATGCCACAATAGATGGTATCTATAATTATATGATTTTTGATGGCTATTTAAATTCAAATTAACAGCAAAGAGGGAGAAGCCATATTTCAGAAGTAATAGTAAATTTGTCAATGTTTTAATTTCAGATATTACCAATCCAGACTTGTTGGAGCTTGAATAAATATTTTATTTTGGTCTTGAAATAGTGATTACATCCACACACACACATTCTGTACAGCTTACAAAAACAGATTATTTGAAAATAATGCTAAACTTGTAAAATCTCAATCCTACTAAAAGGTACATTCTAGTTATAGTGTTTTGTTTTAAGAGTGGCTAAACATGTCAGATGAATAAGTTTTGCTTGCAATATACTATATAACATATATTAAAATATATATGTTTATAATACATAACTTATATTGTGCTATATTAATTATATATAGATTATAGATATTACTTGTTATGTATAATTATATACATTTACATATATTTCTAAATCTGTCAAGCAATTTTCTAAAATAGATTTTAAAAGTTTCTGCGTGAATCTTCAGATCAAATTTTAAATCCAAGTTTCATTTTTTTCACTGCAAAGCTTATGTTAATATCCATTTATGTTACCGACCCTCATTTTAAAACTTAGTATAATTTACAAGTCACTACAAAAATTGATTTGAGGATTATGCTCATAAGCTATTAACAGTGTATTTTTTAACTGTTGCATGTAGACATTGATATAAAACGGCTTGCATTTGAAGTCTTGCCTCACAGTTCCCCTGATGTGTGAATTTAGCAAATATAAAACAAACTACTAAAGCATCATTTTCCTCATATTTAAAATGGGCAATAAAATAATGATTCTTTTAAGAATTAAAGTATCATTCATATTACACAGGAAAAATGTTTCAGGCTTAGCACTCTTTTTTGTAACACATAGATCCATACCATGATATAAATGTCTTTATGAGTGTATCTCTCTGGAAAACTAATATTTCTCTCTCCATTAGTCAAAGTTTAGCTCTCCAGATACTGCACTATTTCACTGATTTTTAAAAGTCTTTATATTTTTAAAGCTTTGCTTCTTCCGTTGTGAATATATTATTAGTACAAGTATTTTTTTTCTATCTTTTGGCTTTTAGTTTTCATTACCTATTAATTAAATCACCTCCTGTTTAATAATACTGAGCCTCAAAGACTGACTAATATCATCTGACCACCTTAACTTTATGGATTGTGTAGGCTCTTAATGGCACGTTCGTTTACATATCTTTCATGGCAATGATCCTGGCCATGGGTGTGACCATTGAACTTAAAAGTGTTACTCACTTTATATACCAACAATGAAATACCAGAAACACAATTGAGGAAAAAAAAAATTCTATTTACTATAGCAACAAGAAAAATACAATACTTATGAATCAACTTAACCAAGAAGGGAAAAATAATCCTTGTACTCAGATAATTACAGAACACTGAAGAAAGTAATTAAGGGAGACACAAATAAATGGGAGCACATTCTGTGTTCATGGATTGGAAGAATTAATATCATTAAAACATCCATATTAACCAAAGCAATATATAGATTCAATGCAATCCCTATCAAAATACCAGGGACATATTTCACAGATATAGAACAAGTATTTCAAAAATTTATATGGAACCATAAATGACCCCAAATAACCTCAGCAATTCTGAGAAAGAAGACAAAGTAGGGGGGATCATGATACCTCATATAAAACTATATTACAAAGCCACTCTAATCAAAACAGTCTGGTACTGACACAAGAACAGACACATAGACCAATGGAACAGAAAAGAGAGCCCAGAAATAAACCCATGTCAATATGGTCAGTAATATTTTACAAAGGGAGCAACAACACAAAATGGAGTAAAAATACCCTTTTCAATAAATGGTGTTGGGAGATCTGGACAAGTACATGCAGAAAAATGAAACTCGACCATGAACTTACATCATACACCAAAATAAATTCACAGTGGATAAAAGACTTAAACATAAGTCATGCCACCATAAAAGTCCTAGAGGAGAATATAGGCAGGGAAATTACAGATATCCCATGAGGCAATATTTTCAGTAATACATCCCCTACATCAAGGGGTATAAAAGAAAGAATAAACAAGTGGGACTACATCAAACTAAAAAGCTTCTGCATGGCTAAAGAAAACATCAACAAAATGGAAAGGAAATCAATCATATGGAAAAACATATATACCAGTGATATTTTGGACAAGGGTTTGATCTCCAAAATATAAAAGAACTCACATGACTCTACACCAGGAAAACAAGCAATCCAATTAAAATATGGGCAGAAGCCCTGAACAGATACTTCTCCAAGGAGAACATACAGAGGGCCATTTACATAGTATTTCACTTACACAATGGAATAGTATGCAGCAGAAACAAAGAAGGAACTCCTACATTTTTCAATAATGTGGATAGAACTGGAGAGTATTCTACTAAGTGAACTTAGCTAGTGAAAGACAAATACCATATATTCTCACCTATAAGTGGAATATAATCAATAAAAAAATAATCAAATGAGCAAAACAGAACTAGAGACTTAGAAATAAAGAACAAACTGACAGTGACCAGATGGGAGGGCGGAGGGGGATAACAGAGGAAGGACGGAGAAAGGGCAAATCAAGGAACAGGTATAGAGGACCCATGGGCACAGAAAATGGTGGGGGTGACTGTGGGAGTGGGATAGTATGGGACAGGGGAGAGCAATGGGGAATAAGGGGAAACTGTAACTGAACAACAGTAAAAAAATGAAAAAAAAAGTGTTACTTTATATATTAAATTGTACCCATGTTTCTTAAGAAATTTGACCTTGGGATATCTTCCCAGTTGGAAGAGAAGCCCTAAGAGAAGAATAGAAGATAAAAGAAAAAGAGAATATAAAGTACTTTTGGTTGTGGGGAGCAAGCCGTGTGCCATAGCAGTGACAGAGGCAAATGCATGGGAAAATTTGAATTATTTTTCATTGGCTCAACAGACTAAAGTTAAATTTGTAAAGTGGATACTCAATAATAAATATACCACAATGGACTAACTTCAGCTCATCTTAAACTGGAAAGAAAGTCTTCAAGTATAGCAGGGAGTAAGAAAAATAGTTATTGTTATATGTTAATAGGGTAGATCTTAGTTTAATTAATTGACACAGTGATTTTATAATTGGGAATATACAGAACTACCAGTTAAATCGGACTGATAGCCATAGTTTTGATATTGATTAACCATGGGAAAGCAATAATTGAGAGTAATATTGCTCTAAGAAATGGCCTCACATTCTGACTTTACCACCATATTTTCCTCAGTCAACCTCTCTCTCACACACAGACACAATTTATTTAGGAAATATTATTAGCAGCAATTAATTGAAATAATCTAGACTGAAACACAGATCAATGGTATACATGTCTCAATGAGCATATAGCTCTATGAGAAACGAATGCATCTCTCTCCATTAGTCAAGGGTTAGCTCTCTGGAACTCTTTTCTGGAAACAACTCCTTTTCTCTTGGAGGTGAAAGTAACCTAATTGAGATAATGCCCATATCTATTCCCCTCTCAAGGCCTACAGGGTAATTGTGCTATAAACACTGAAAATCTTTCTAACTCCTCTAACCAGTCTGAGTTGGTTTAAAATTGTTTCTAGAGATAAAATAAAAATGAATTAATAGAGACAATGAACGAAAGTACAGCAATTAACATTTTACCAGTATGAAGTGAAGTTGTCATTAAATGGTATTTTTTATCAGACAGGAAAAGGAAATGCATTTTGAGACTCAACACAGTAGGTAATATGAAGTCAACCTAGGAAAGCTCCATCCAGTTTAATATTCCTGTACTGAAGTGAAAATGGATAAAAGCAAGATTTGCAGTATTCTTTTTCTGTTAGAAGTTCTTGATTGACTTCCAAATTGAGACCAGTGATACAAGCAAGCCTGTTTATGTTCAATATCATATAATTATTACTCTCTCATCAATTATATCTATTGGTTCTGTATGTATGAGAATGTGTTGGTGGCATGCAACATCTTAGAAGTGTGATTTGCTTGTAATAATTTTTTTGTGAATCCTGTTAAGCCACAACTTTGGTTCAAGTTTCAATGTCTGGGAAGAACATTTTATTAAATATTGCCTTTTCAAATAACAGTTGTTTCTATGATTATGGTCTTATACCTTTCATAAACTCACAATGTTTATACTTTTTGAAAGCCCTAAATTAACCATGTAATGTTTGGGATAAAGCCTCTACATATGGAATTGAAAGTATACATAAGATTGTGTTATTTTCATATTGAAATATTTTATATCAAACTTCATTATTTGTTAATATTGTTTAATATTTGTTCATCTAAATTTGAATAAATGAAAAATTATTACTGCATTTTTATAAAAGTTGAAAATAAAGATTATTTCAGTAATTTAAAAATAAACAATTTGGGGACAATGAAGATTTATTGGCTATGGAAGAAAATTAATAACACATATTTCAATAACTAATTTAATTTCAGCAGCATGAATAATACAGCAAAGGAAATCTGTTTCAGAAAATCAAACAGAAAACACATTTTTTTCTTTGTTTTTGTGAATGGATTAAAGAGCAATCTAATCATAAATATGAACTCAGTGTTGTTTCATGGTAGACAAACATCAAATATTCAGCAACTAAATTAATGTTTGTAATGGATTGAACAGTGTCCCCATAAAAATCAAGTCCACACAGCACTGCAGAATAAGACCTTATTTAGAAATAGGGTCTTTGTAGATAAAATTAACTAAGTTAATATAAGGACATATCAGATTAGGGTAGGCCCTAAATTCAATGATTGTCTTATAAAAAAAAGGGGAAGACACAAGGCATATCCATGAACACACAGAGAGACTGTGACCTTTCAGCCGTCTTCCAAGGCAATGAGAGCCGAAGTAATGTCAAAGGTTGCTGGCAACTACTAGACATCAGGAAAGAGGGGAAGAGACTGTCCCTTAGATCCTTTAGAAGAAATCAAGTCTGCCAACACCTTCATTTCAGATTTCTGACTTTCTGAACTGTGAAAGAATAAATTTCTGTTGTTTTAAGCCTCCCAGTTTATTTTGCTTAATTACAACAGTCATAGGCAGTTAATGCAACGTATGAGTGTGAAAATTACGACCGCTTTACAAAAATAAAATCTGTCTACTATTGCTTTGAATCTAAAGATAAAATGTGATGCCTACATGTATGAATAATATACACACAGGTAGTATATCAACAAAGTCAGGTATCTCAATTATCAATATGTTTTATGTAAACAAAGGTAAGAGAATTACCAAGGACAGAACACTATGGTTTGAGCGTGAAAGTAGGTTTGAATTTTATTTTGACTCATAATTAGGACTTGTGAGGAGGTAGATTAGAGAAAAATTCTAGTGTGGTACTGGAATGTGCAATGGAATAGATTATAAATGTGACTGCGCTATGAATGTTTTGTTTATATGATATCATCTGGTATAAAGTAGAGACCATAAGTTTTTAAAAATATTCTTCCTTCTCATCATTCTCCCACCTATACTAGTAATCTAAATATGTTTCAGTGTTTATAACACACATAATGATTTTCTCAGAGTACCAATTCCTTGATTCTTTCAGTTCAATTTAAGCTATTCCTTCCTTGAACACTTAAATTTATCTCTGCTTTTCCAAGTATATTGAACTTTATCATTTCTCTGTTATAACAGTGTTGTGGTGTGTTGTGTATGTAATACAATCATATGTTTTACACATTTTTAAAATCCAAAATACAGCAAAATGCATTGCGTACATTTGGTGCTTGTTAGATATTTGCTCAAGTGAAATATTATCTTTATCTATAACCATACTTATTAAAATTTTTTGGCAATTTTATATCTGAATTTATAAGTTCAAGAAAACACTGTGGATAGATCTTTTATATATTTAAAAGAGACCCAGTGTACAACTGCATTTACAATTGAATGTTGTTAAAAAAAAAACAGTGTACGACATATATTGAAGAGAGATTTTTTTAAAGGGCATTTATAGCAATTCATCTCTGATATTAGGATACATTGAACATTGCGATATCATTGAAATATAAGCTGTAGAGCCAGTTTTTCATTAAGCAAACCAGTTACATTGAACTAAAGCTGAATTTATACTCACCATTCACAACTCTTGTCAAAAACTGTCAGCAGAGGCATAAAAGTATATTAAGTAAATACAATATATTATTATTTACTACTAAAGTATTTATTGTTTTTAAAGGTACATTATATTCTATAATTCCTTGTGACTTAATATTATATAGAAATAACTAAAATACAAATTCTAGAAATACAAATGATTTTAGCAAGTATGCTAAACAAACAACAAAGTTTTTTTTGTTTTTTGTTCCAAATAAGGTAACATTCACAGTTTCCGGATTTCAGAACGTGTCCATCAACGGGGCCACCTTTCAGCCTATGTAGTAAATAATGAAATGTGACAATTCTGCAAACTTAAATTTTAAGTAGATAAATCATGATTAAACCAAAACTTTAGACAGCTTTTTGAAAAAAAAAACAACAAAATAAAACCCTAAAGCAGTTGTTTTACGTTCCTTTTTGTAACACTTAAACTTCATTCATGGAAATTCATTTCTATATTTTCCGAGTACAGATGCTGAAACATATATGTCATTACTTACATTTTGCCCGTAGGGAGATTTTCTTGAGGACATTTGAAGGTCAATTAGGTATTCACAGGAGTGACGTTTATATTATTTTCCCAGTGTGCCTCACTGCAGTTCCTGGAAGTAGATGGCTTCTGAAGTCATCAAACTCCAGTCTTCCTTTGCCCATTAATCCCCAGTATATCATGGTATATGCCTGGAAGTCTGTTGGTTATTGAAGGTGGTTTTGGCTTTTGAATAATGTTAACTTTTTCATTTTTAATAAGATTCATATATTTTTACCTAGATAGCACCGAAATACTTATTCCTAAAAATTGTCATACTTAACATTTTGCTAACATATTAACTATATCTATGATTTTATTTATATTTCCATGCTTCATGAGGTTAAATTTAAAACACATATTCATCACAATATAATAAAAATAAATTTAAATTATTCTCCCATTTTAAATTGGCAAATTGACTCCATTATACTTAATTATGCCTTGTCTCTGGCACTTACATCCTCCTAGCTGAAAAGCTATCATAATATTGTTTATTATTATTATTATTACTTATGTCTTACTCCTGGTCGTCAGAATAAAAGTGATTAACCATTTGTAACTCATTTAATTCCAAATATATCCCAAAAAGAAACAAACAAATAAACAGAAAGGAAACAGAAATGAGATAAGAATTTCAAATTTTAAAAATTGTCCCCTTACTGAGGCACTGAGTTTGAAATATTTAGTCAGATAAATGTGTTAATTATTGAAAGTATCCTAGACATTAAAAATATGTATATTATGTTATTAATATTGATACCAACATTATCTGAACACAAAGGCTCAACACTGTGTCTCAAAATACTGTCAATTTGAAAAGTATAAATGAAATTTTAGAGCATGATAGATTATACACATAAATTTATAAATTTAATCACATATTCACTTTAAAATTTTAATGCATTTTCATCTTTATATGATCAGTAGTGTTAAATCTATTGTGTATGTAAGAATCACTTGGGAAGAGAGTTTAAATCAAAGATTTCTGGGTCCCAAACTTCAGTAATTTAGAGTTCAATCTAAAGTGGATGTAAGGAAAGGGCATTTTTAACAAGCTAATCACATGATTCTGAAGTGTTAAAAGAAAATGCAATCATACAAGGGTAGGTTTTATGCAGATTGGTATATTTTGAAATTTACTAACAGTTCAATCTTATTTTAAGGATGTTGAGAGGATTGTGATTTACCTATACCAAGCTGTTAAAAATTTTCCCTGCAGTTATTTTGAAAACTTTATCCTATATGGATCTGAAAAAGTAAATCTCTGCCATTTGTATATATGAAAAGTATAACATTTCTTTTTTTCCTTTTTTATAAACTCACAGGGAAACTATCTATAATTCAATAACAACATAGCTATAATATTTATCATAATTAGGTTGATAATATTACTGTCTCCAGTAATGTTTTACATGTAATGTTCAATTTAGTTGCTATGTAAGAAAAAAGGAAGGGTAGGTAAAGAGAGGGAAGGGAAAGAGCCTCAGAAATTTGTGAGAAATAAAAGATTACTTAGTGGTCCATCCCTTGCAATGAAAGTTGGCAAAGATTCATTACATTAAGCAGCATTAGATTAGTAATATTTGTTGAATATTCCTTGAAATGTGTGAGCTATCATTGTTAATATTCTATTAAAATAATAAATAAATTTTTGTTTGTAAAACCAGAATTAAAGCCACCTTTTTTCTTTAAGCTACAATTGGCAGAAGTATATTTCAACCAAAGGGAGAAATATATATATATATAATATATATATAACATATATATATGTTAGAGCATGAGAACCATTCTAAAATTTGATTGTATTTATTCTGCAGTCTAAAATAATGTGTTTCATAGTCAACAATGATGTAAAGTATGATCACTACTTACTTGAAGATGGCCTTCAGAGTGCTTCTAGTTTGTGCTGAGGAGGTATATAACTAGGGTTGAGACAATTAGTCATTGCTTGTCTTTTCATTCTTTGTTTATACTAGGAATGTCATTTCATTGTGATATTAAGCTTAATTTCTGATTCAAGAGTACAATTCAGGATGTTTCACCTTTAAATAAGAATTTTAGGGATAAAATACCCCTACAATTGTTAATGGTACATCAAAGCTGAATAACTTAGCTGAATGGTTTTAAGTGTCTGTATTCATAATTAAAATTTTGAGAGATCATTAGTATGTTTTTAATAACAATGTAGGATACACATGAGTTTACTGTAAATTTGTCTTGTAAGAAAGAATAATTTATTATAGTTAGTTACAATTTCTTGAGTACATATGTGTTAATAATGTGCAAATAATCTTCTGGAGTAAAATAATTGATTGCAAATATAACTGTATATAATTGCTAGTATTATCATCTCTCTTTTACAGATGACACATTGACAATTTTGTATATGTAACATCTCTCAAGATCAAGATGGATTGAGAAACAAGATGATTATGACTCTATTGTATAATATTTTGTTAATGGTTATACAAGAGACATGAATTCAATCCATCTATTTGTATTTTACAAACAATGGACATATTTAAAATAAAATATATAAAGTTGCTCTACATAAATGTTTGTGTTTTCTGTTTTTGAGGCCTGCGTATAAAACTAGTGAGTTAAACTTGAACTATGTTATCCTTCAATTTCTGCAATGCTTTATTTCTAAAAGCAAATACTGTTCTCTAGTGGTAGCTAACATTTCTGAAAATATGACTTTGTCCTTCTCATAAATGGCAAATAGTTGCATTTTCTGCCAATCATTTTTATCTTTGCAGTGTAAGCTAAAGGTGATATGGCTTATTGCAGAATATGAGGGTCATCATGAAAATGAATTTCAATATTCCTTGAATGTGTGAGCCATCAATTGCGAAGAAAAGCCTTGAGCATGAACGATGAAATCATAAATTCTTCTGCAATCTGTGGTTTATATAAAATAAAAAAATAAAAAAAACTGTAACTATAGAATGTATATGTCATCCATATTGAAATGCATTCAACTCAAGATAAAATAGTTGTTTAATGTATTGATTAGGATATATATGCTACTTTTATTAAAATTTATATTAAATTTTTGAGGCAATTGATATTGAGGACATACATATTATAAATGGTGTATAGTAATTAAGTATAGCTGGTAAATAATAGATGATGGAAAAACAAAATTTAAGACAAAAAAGGTATAGAAATTAATACTATTGATTAATTACATAACCTGCATTGAGCTACCGGCTGTGATGACATTTGTTGTATTCAATAAAATATAAGTTGCCTGGCTATTTAAAACTCTAAAATAAAGAACTCTATCACACCCACCAATATCTTATTACTTCAGCAATGCCCTTGCCCGAGCCTTGGATAACCCATTGCTCAATAATCACTGAAAATTTTAGATGTGTCTGCCTTTCTCCTGAAGGCTGGAGAGGGTTTAAAATATTCGACAGAACTTAGATACACTGGCAAAAAATCTCAGTTCATTTGGGAAACAAAAACTTAAAAGAAATAAATAATATAAAAATTAAAATCATTATATTTAAACAAGGATCAGTAGTTTGGGTAATAGTACAAGCAATACACATAAAAGAATCCTATTGGCAGATGATATCGCCACACGTCAGTGTGTTAGAGCTATCACGGAGAACATAACAACTGAATTGCTATTCTGACATAAGGAATGTCAAAAAAGAATTGAGAAATGGAAAAAAAAATCATATAAAAATGCCATGAACAGAGCAGACCTTTTTAGCTGAAAGGTCAGGACTATGTATATGAAATCTTTGTTAACATTGAATGCATTTAGCCAAAACAGAATAACATGTTGATTTTTATTCAACAAGAATATGTGTAGATATTATTTTGTCTTGAAGAAAGCAACACTAATATATAATTAGTTTTGAATGGCAATTTGAGTAAAACATATTTTGTTAAATATAACCTTTGAAAGAGCTTCTTTGATCAGCTCTTTATAGCAATTTTCTATAAAAGTAATGATAATATAGCTATAGTTTAATTATACTTTATTGTCTTTAAAATATATGATATAAATAATTACAAATTCTACATAGTTGGTTTGCAAACAGTTTTAGAATCATTAATAATTGCACATTTTTCTTCTAATGCAAACATTTGAATTTTAAAAAATTACTCCAAATAATCTTTTTTCAGAAAAAAAATTAAAAAAGTAAACATTACAATGCAGCCCTTATATAACATAAAGCAATCCTGCAATATAGCTTGTTCTGTGATTATACATTGAATTAATGAAACAAATTATTTTTAAAGGTGTACAACTTAAAGGAATGTATCTGATGCCAACTTTTTTTGATTAGAGTTATTTAAAATAGCCATACGGTAAAAACAGATAAAAAAGTACAAATGTGAAGCATATTGTTTTACACTGATAATTAAGGTAAAAACATCACTTTTCACCATAAAAATTATAAAATATATTTCCCTATTTCTTTAAACTGACACAAACTTGTAGTTATATGTAACTAGTGCATAAAGATAGTTGAAATAAAGTGACTATTTTTGTTTGAATATGTAAAAATTGCATAAAAATATCAACTATTGTTTAAGGTTTTTTTAATCCACATAACATGTACTAAGGACATACATGTTTACCTTCATGGCCTTTAAACCAAAATAAATAAATAAATAAACACACACACACACACACACACACATATATGCTATATACAAAGAGCAAGTATGTATTACACAGAATATGCCAAATTGAATATATAATTTTTTTTAAAAATTTCACTTAGGGGGCAGGCAATCTTATTGAAAAGGAAAATTCAATTGCGTTTTCCACTCTTGCAATATATGGAAATATGGCAGCCTCTTAAAATTATTTTATGTCCTTATTAAACCTAATTTTATCCAATTGTTTTATTTAATTTTTAATATGATAGCTGATTAGAAACATAAAGTAAAATAACTTAAAAATGCTTCTATAGTTTTATATCATGGCCAAAGTAAGATATTTTATCAGACAGCAAAAGAGAATATAAAAACAAAATACCTTATGAAAGGAAAGCATCTCATTTTTTAAAGCACAAGTTTCTATAGTCATTTTTAATAAACAAAAGTAGTGTTCATCAATTCATGCATATATCACTGAACCATAAAATTTGATATTCAAAACCAATTGGTTGATGAAAATAATAAATTATTGAGTTAAGTTTTATGTGCATAATTTATTCAAAAACACAAGAATTACAAAATCCATTTCTCAACAATCTCTCTATAAAATTATTAATTTTTTTAAAATTTTATTTTAATTTATTTTTTCAAATACATTTGTCTCTGCCAAACCCCCACCACTCTCCCTTGCCACCTCCCTCCTTCCCTCCCTCAGCTCTTCCCCTTTGGTTTTGTCCATGAGTCCTTGCTATATGTTCCTTGACTTTCCCCTTCCCTTCCCTTTCCCTGCCCCCCGCTTCCCTCTTGTCTCTGTTGATTTCTTTTCCTTTCAGTGTTGCTGGTCTTATTTTCCTTGCATCTTTGTATTGTTGGTTAGGTTCCGCTTATAGGTGAGATCATATGGTATTTGTCTTTCGCCCCCTGGCTTATTTCGCTTAGCATGATGCTCTCCAGTTCCATCCATGCTGCCAAGTTTAGTAGTTCTTTTTTTCTTTCTGCTGAATAGTATTCCATTGTGTATATGTACCATAGCTTTTGGATACAATCATTTACTGATGGGCATTTAGATTGCTTCCAACACTTGGCTATTGTAAATTGTGCTGCTATGAACACTGGGGTGCATAGGTTCTTTTGTATTGGCGTTTTGGTGTTCTTAGGGTATAGTCCCAGCAGGGGAATCACTGGATCAAAAGGCAGTTCCATTTTCAGCTTTCTGAGGACATTCCACACTGCTTTCCACAGTGGCTGCACCAGTTTGCATTCCCAAGAGCAGTGGACTAGGGTTCCCTTTTCTTCACAGCCTCACCCGCACCTGTTGTTTGTTGATCTGTTTATGATGGCCACTCTGACCGGTGTGAGGTGGCTGAATGACACACTGAATCAAAGAGACTTAACTGACATATGTAGAACCTTACATACCAAAGAAAAAAAAATACACATTCTTTTCAAATGCTCATGGCAGTTTTTCAAAGACAGACCATAAAATTATTAATTTTTTTATAGGTGCTCAAGCTGGAACATTGTAGCTAACAGGTTCTAAAATGAAACTTTCTGGTAAACTTGACTAACAAGGAAACAATTTATGAAAGCTTCAAAATATCACCAATTTAAGTAACTCAGTGTTCCATATTAGGTTAGCTAAGAATATAAATCAATTAAAAACTATTTCCTAAGTAAAACATTCTCTCTAGATGTAAAACTATAATTGTGTTGGAGTTCATTTATTCATTGATTTGAAAATGTCTATTAAATATTTACTATATAAAGAACATCGTGTTTAATGTTATAAAAGGGAATTTATTTTTATATTTAATGATGGGGAGAGAATGAAGGGAAACATAATTTTTACTTAACAATTTATATATAACAATTTATAATCTTTACATATAACGATTTTTACATTAATGTATTTACTATATACCTATACATCAGTGGAGTTAGGGTTACTTTCAAACTTTTATAAACAAGGAAAGTGAAACTTGGTAAATAAATAATCTACTCAAAGTAGTACAGTTAAGGACTGATGGAACCCAAGTTGTGAACACAGGTTTACTGAAGACAAAATACAAAGTATGGTGTCATCATTATCATGATTTATGGGCTGTAAGTAGAGAACAACAGCGTAAGTTGTAATATAAAGTAAAAATGACATGATAATGATCCAGAAGTCCACATGCAAAAATGTTTAATTACAGATCAGGGAAAATATAGTGAATTTGATTTACTATGGAAAGTCTTATCAAGATATTTATCACTTATAGGTGAGATCATATGGTATTTGTCTTTCGCCCCCTGGCTTATTTCGCTTACCATAATGCTCTCTAATTCCATCCATGCTGTAGTGAAGTTTAGTAGTTCCTTTTTTCTTTCTGCTGCATAGTATTCCATTTTTTGATCCACTCATCTACTGATGGGCATTTAGGTTGCTTCCAACACTTGGCTATTGTCAATTGTGCTGCTATGAACATTGGGGTGCATAGGTTCTTTTGAATTGGCGTTTTGGGATTTTTAGGGTATAGTCCCAGCAGGGGAATCACTGGATCAAAAGGCAGTTCCATTTTCAGCTTTCTGAGGAAATTCCTCACTGCTTTCCACAATGGCTGCACCAGTCTGCATTCCCACCAACAGTGGACTGGTGTACCCTTTTCTCCACAGCCTCGCCAGCACCTGTTTGTTGATCTATTTATGATGGCCATTCTGACCGGTGTGAGGTAATACCTCATGGTGGTTTTGATCTGCATTTCTCTGATGGCTAGTGATGCCAAGCATCCTTTCAAATGTCTTTGGGCCCTCTGTATCTCTTCCTTGGAATAAGCGTTTGCCCAGGTCCTTTGCCCATTTTTGGATTGGATCATTTGTCTTGGAGTGGAGTCGAGTGAGTTCTTTACATATTTTGGAGATAAAACCTCTATCTGATGTACCATTAGCAAATGTATTTTCCCATAGAGTTGGCTCCCTTTTCATTTTGCATATACCGTGCTCATGGTTTGGAAAAATTAATATCATCAAAATGTCCATACTACTCAAAGCAATTTATAGATTCAATGCAATTCCTATTAAGATACCAATGACGTATTTCACAGAAATAGAACAGACATATCAAAAATTTATATGGAACCATAAACGACCCCGAATAGCCGCAGCAATTTTGAGAAAGAAACACAAAGTAGGAAGGATCGCAATACCAGACATCAAACTATACTACAAAGCCACTATATTCAAAACAATCTGGTACTGGCACGAGAACAGACCCATAGACCATTGGAACAAAATAGAAAGCCCAGAAATAAGCCCAGATCTATATGGACAACTAATATTTGAGAAAGGGGGAAGAAGCATAAAACAGAATAATAATAGCTTCTTCAACAAATGGTGCTGGGAGAGCTGGACAGCTACATGCAAAAAATTGAAATTGGATCATCAGCTGACACCATACACAAAAATAAACTCAAGATGGATAAAAGACTTAAATAGAAGTCGCAACACCATCAAAGTCCTAGAGGAGAACATTGGCAGGAAACTCTCAGGTATCCCACGCAGCAATTTTTTCACTGATATGTCTCCTAAAGCAAGGGACATAAAGGAAAGAATAAACAAGTGGGGCCTCATCACATAAGGAGCTTCTGCATGGCTAAAGTAAACTTGTACATTTTAAAACATTTTTCTATTTTGATTGCCTTGCATGAAATGTAATGTGTATTCTGAGAGTGGATACTCATTATAGAAAGAGCTTAGAACAGTGATTAATACGTTGATGAACATGGCTTATCATGAGTCTGAAACTGTTGAGTTATATCAAGTATGAAAAATTAATCTAATTTGCTTGTGAGTATGGACAACAATGTGGTGATTACAGAGGTGGGGAGGTTGGAAGTGGGAGAGGGTATAAAGGGGATAAATTGTGATGAAAAAGCACAATAAAAATAAATAAAATATCTTCCCCCCCAAAAAAAGAAAAATTAATTTTATGACAAAAGACATAAAAACAAATGTGTCTTTCTCAAAATTGGTCACTTGAAACAAGGGGCTAAGATACTTTAGGGAAATTCTATAAAGCTTTCATTTAAAAATTATATGAAATGTCAATCAGGATTTTGTTATGCAAAAATATTAATATTTTTATGTAAGGTTACCACAGTATGAGCAAGAAAACTATGTATTTATGCTTTTTCCCTTTTGTTTTGAAACATCTAATATTATATAAAATATTTTATATTGTTTTCTAAATGTATTCTGAATTTATATAATGCATTCATAATTTAAAGTTTACTCACCCCTTTAATCATGTAACATTGCATTTAATAGAACCCTAAACTTATGATCTCTATACTCCCAGCAATACAGCCTAAATTTACCCTGCATCTAAAATGAAAGTGTGAGTGAAAAGCACATGACACTCCTATAAAATATGTCACATACTCTACTGTGAATATACTTTAGGTTTTATGCTACTATTCATGTAGTGTCATTTGTCCTCTACACGGTCAATTCTTTACCAGTAAATCCTGCAAAAAAGATTCTTTAAGATATTTATCATTTAGGCTCCAATAAAGAGAGAAGCTGGCCTTTAATTTGAACAAGGGAAATTAAATATAAAGAGTTACTATTATTAACAGGATTAGAATAACAGGGAATTCTTTAAGTGGAAAGAGAAAGAAAGAGAGACCTAAAGGTTACATTAGATGTGAGTGAGAGTACACAAGAAAATAACACACTGAGGGGAAAAGTCCTTAGCGAGGCTAGGGATCAGATCAGACCTTTTTGGAGAGGGCGCTTGAAACCCACAGAAACGCGGAGATGTTTTTCACTGCTTCTGGCCCGAGCTGCTGGCTGTCAAGTGGAGCAACATCTGCTGGGATAACGATAAGGCTGGCTAGCATGCTGCCTATGCGGTTGCTCTGGATTTATTGGAAAGCACTGGTTAAACTCACAAGAAATCCCCAATGTTTCCAGTGGGGCTGAGTGCCAACACACCCAAAATCTGTCACTTGAAACATGTGACCAAGCCAGTTGGAGTGTCCTTAGGAGTGGCAATGATCTCTTGGCCCACCCAAAGTCTTTCATGCTGAAGTTCCTCTTACCTCTGGAAACCATGGAGACAGGGAAGTGTGTGCTGGGAGATCGGGAGGTGCCTTCTCTTGGGCACCAGGACAGGGCTAGATAACACCACACACTCTGTAGGAACACACTGCGCCAGCACATCCACTGGCACCAGGAAGAGAATATCCATATAGCATTTAATACGGACAAGGCCAAAGACTGTGCTGGATGGTAGCAAAATAAATACATATTTTCAAGGCCCAACTCCATTGCCACAGAGCAGAAAGGCAATGAATTTATGACTAACATAGCCACTTTGGCTATTCAATTATTCTGCTCTTCTATGCACCATTCTACACATATTTAAATTCATACAGAAACAAACAATTTCATATCTCCACCTAAAAAAAGAGAGCTAGCTACTTTTCTTCCAAATACAGTTCTGACCATTTTCTCACACTTAGAGGGCACACTGTCCCAGTATTCATTGCATCCATTGCTCCTGCTGTAATTATTCTTCAGATTTGTCACAGCCGTACCCCATTGACTATTGTGTTACCTAATACTAAATTGGTGGTTAACCTACAATAATTATATTATATATTTTGTTTAATGAGGAAAGAAGAAAAAATTGATTTGCATATACAAATAAACACACTCGTATAAAAAGCAAAGAATATGAAAAATGACCACAGACATTATTTTTTATTTGGAATAATGAATATCTGTGGTTTAATTTTCCACTGTCCATTTTGTAATATTTCTCTCACACTTCTCAAAAACATCAACTGGTTGAGAGTCTTCATTTAATGGAAGCAACCAAATCGGAATTACAAAAGGACTTGAGTTTTCAAAAATCCTTCCTTTGGGGTGGTCGTTGTAATTTTCCATTTACTTTTGCTGTTGGGCATGGAAAAGTTAAGGGGCAACCAGAGAATACCCTGGGTTCCAGCCATAGTGCTCTTTACTTTCTCCATAGAAATCAGATTTAATTACTACATTCAGTAAAGAAATCCAATTTTCTGTTTGTTGGGTTCATGACAAAAGGAGGCAGATATGGCTAGGTCTCATCTTGCCTTTGGATGGCATTCTTACTGTCCCCTAATGGAAGCATTTTCTCCTTGGCTACTAAGACATTCTAACAACAAAACAAAGCTCAATGTTACTAGAACGGAAAATGTAAAAAATTCAAATTTTCAATTAGATATAATATTGAGAAAAGGCAGTTCTAATTCCTCTCTTTGATTTCCACACCCTTGCATTCTGCCTGAGCAGGAGATAGTGCCACATGAGGGCCCAGGTAAGACAGACATAATCTTTACAGGAAGTTTATCACAACTTTCAGCATAGCTGTAATAGTCTTCATAAGCCCCCATTTTGGCTGATGAATCATAGCATTTTCTGTGCTGAGGTATCAATTTTATTCAGAACTAGTGTCTAGTAATCCCAGAGAGTTTTGAGTGTTTCTTTTCCCATTGTACTACCACCCTCCTACAAGTTTGTTTTGAGAAAGCTTCAGTTAAGATCTATAGTGTGAACTTGTGACAAAAGTGCAGGTCCCATTTCAAGAGGACTCAATCTTCCCTTCATTCAAAATTCTCTCAATCTTTGAATTGACTTGAGTCTGGACACAGATTAAGAAACTACAGATCTTGCCCTGTCTGGTGTGGCTCAGTGGATTGAGTGCTAGCTTGGAAACCAAAGGGCTGAGGGTTCAATTCCCAGTCAGGACAAATACCGGGGTTGTGGGCCAAGTCTCCAATAGGGGGCATGTGAGAGGCAACCACACATTGATGTTTCTCTCCCTCTTTTTTTCCCTCCCTTCCCCTCTCTCTAAAAATAAATAAATAAAATCTTTTAAAAAATAAAGAAACTACAATTCTCTACTACGGTGACTCAAGGCAGTTTCTTGGCTATCAGAACTTTGTTTTGCATATACATATATATATATATGCATGCACAGTTTACTGTGTGTGTATATATATATTTATATGTATATGTATGCATATCCCATCCCTAAGGACATCATGATAGTCAACAATAAACATACATGTGGGCAGAACCATGCTGACTACCAATCACCCCTGCTGACAAGTATAATATAAATGCCCACCTGTTTTTGTGGTTTAGTGTTGTCACTTGTATTCTACTACTTTAGAGACCTATCCTCTTTATGGGATTAAGGAGAGTATCTCAGTAGTGGCATCCCTTTTAGTTAAGCCTTGTGCACAAGAGTGCAACCATAGAGATTCTCATGGATGCAGATGTTCCTCTCATTTGTGTGTTTATCAGTGCCTTTTGGCATGTGTGCCATTTTCTCTTGGGTCAGATTCTGTGCGCATTGAGCATGGTAAATTTATAGTCATAGTTCTAGTGGTAACAGGATATGCTTGTGGTTGGTCTTCAGGGAAATCGTCTTCTTTCAAGACATCTGCCCCATATGAAGTTATCAAAGGATTTTAAAGCAGAGAAAAGCAAATCACAGACAGTGGAAGACAAGCCACATCCATGGATAAGTGAGTCTCAGAGTAACTTGGGAATATACAATGTCAGTTTTATCTGAGTACAACCAGATGTCTCCATTCCAAGTTTTATGGGCAACCATTTTTTACCAAGCAATGAGCTAAATTTTAGGTGAGAAAATTGGTGTGACTGTGAATTCCACTATAATTTAATTCTGTAACATTCAAATTTAAGCTTTGTGATTTCTTTTTAGCAGTATCATCCCTGTGTCAACAAGGAATACTGGATTCTATTTTTTTCCCCTAAGGATTTTATTCATTATTATTATTTTTGACAGTTTATTTTTATAGTATTTTTCTATTACCATTTATCCTCTTCATACCTTCTTTTACCTCTATCCATCTTACCTCCTGTAATCATGATAATGTGGTCTGTGTCCCTGAGGTCTTTTCCTTTTTTGTTTGATCCCTCTTCTCCCCAGTAACTCCTCCCCAGGGCTGTCAGCCTGGTCTCCATCTATGAGTCTGTCTCCATTTTCCTTGTTAAGTGTGCTCATTACATTCTATATATGAGTGAAATCATATAGTATTTGTCTTTCTCTGACAGGCTTATTTCACTTAGCACAATGTTTTCCAGGTCCATTCAGGCTGTGGCAAAGGGTAAATTCTTCCCCCCTTCCCTTCTTCCTCCCCATTCTTCCTCCTTCCCCTCCTCCTATTCTTCCTCCTCCTCCTTCTTCTCTTTTTTAAAGCCAAGTAGTATTCCATTGAGTAAATGCACCATAGTTGTTTTATCAAGTCATATACTGATAGATGCTTGAGGTACTTCCATAACTTGGCTGTTGTAAATAACACTGCTGTGAAAGTAAAGGGTGCATATATTCTTTCAAATTAGTGTTTTGGGTTTCTTCAGATAAATTCCCCTAAGTGAAATCTCTGGGTCACAAGGTAGTTCCATTTTCAGTTTTTTAGAGGCAACATCATACTACTTTCCATAGCAGCTTCAACAATCTGCATTCCCACCAACACTACCAAAAGGTTATTTTTTCTCCACATCCTGGCCAGCACATGTTTGTTGATTTATTGATGACAGTCATTCTGACAGGTGTGAGGTGATATCTTACTGTGATTTTAATTTGCATTTCTCTGATGATTAGTGACATTGAACATCTTTTCATATGTCTATTGGCTATCTGTATGTCCTTTTTTGGAGAATGGTCTATTCATGCCCTTTGCTCATTTTTTAATTAGATTTTTTTGAAATTGAGTTTTATAAGTTCATTATAAATATTGGATATTAAATCCTTATTAGATATATTACTGAATATGTTCTTCCATCCAGTAGGTTGTCCTTTTATTTTGTTGATGTTTTCCTTTTCTGTGTAAAAACTTTTTGGTTTGATATAGTCCCATTTGTTGACTTTCTCTTCTGTTTCCCTTGCCCAAGGAGGTATATCAGAAAAAATATTGCTAGGAGCAATGTCCAAGGTTTTACCGCCTATGTTTCCTTCTAGGATTTTTGTGGTTCTGAGTCTAACATTCAGGTTTTTCATACATTTTTAGTTTATTCTTGTGTGTGGTGTAGGAAGGTGGTCTAGTTTCTATTTTTTTGCACGCTATGTGTCCAAATTTCCCCACACCATTTATGGAACAGATTATCTTTACCCCCTTGTATATTTTGTCTTCTTTGTCAAATATTAATTAACCATAAAGAAATAGATTCATTTCTGGGCTCTCTATTCAGTTACATTGATCTATATGTTGTGGTGTCATAGAATATCATTTTGATTATTATGACTTTATAGTATATACTTAATTTGATATCAGATAGTGTGATTCTTTCAATTAATTCCTTCTCAAGATCACTGTTGCTATTCAAGGTCTTCTGTGGTTCCATATAAATTTTTGAAATATTTGATCCAGTTCTGTAAAATATGTCATTGGTATCTCAATAAGAACTGCACTGAAACTATAATTTCCTTTGGATAGTATGAACATTTAAATGGTGTTAATTTTTCCCATCTATGAACATGGTATATGTGTCTACTTAGTTGAATGTTCTTCAATTTATTTCTTCAGTGTCTTATCTTTTTCCAAGTATAGGTCATTTACATTCTTGGTTAAATTTATTCCTAGTTTGGTTTTTTTAAGCAATTGTGAATGAGATTGTTTTTTTAATTTCCCTTTCTGATATTTCATTATTGGCATATACAATTCAACTGATTTCTGGATACTAATTTTGTATCCTGCTATTTTACTGAATTTATTGATCAGATCTAGGAATTTCTTGGTGGAATCTTTAGGGTCCTCTATGAACAGTACCTTGTCATCTGCAGATAATGACAGTTTTACTTCTTCTTTTCCATTTTGGATGCCTCTTATTTATTCTTCTCATCTGATTTCTGTGGCTAGGACTTTCAGTACTATATTGAATAAGAGAAGTTAAATTATACATCCCTGTTTTGTTCCTGATCTTAAGGGAAACAATTGTAGTTTTTGTCTGTTGAGTATGATGATGGTTCTCGGTTTGTCATATATGACCTTCATTACATTAAAATATTGAAATATGCAATATTCTCCCTTTGCTTACAGTTTTTATAACACATGTGTCCTGGATTTTATCTAATGTTTTCTTCTGCATCTATACATATGAATATGCATTTTTATCTTTTATTTTTATTATATGGTGAATCATCTTTATTGATTTGCAAATATTGTAACAACCTTGCATCTCTGGAATAAATCCCACTGAGTAAGGCATATGATCCTTTTGATGTATTGCTGTATTTGGTTTGCTAATATTTGTTGAAGATTTAACATTTATCTTAATCAGAAATATTGACCTATAATTTTCATTTTTTGTAGCATTTTTTAATCTGGTTTTGGAATTAGGATAATGTAGACAGGTTAGGAAAAAAAACACCCAATCAAAGCAGCAAAAGAAAAAAAAGAATAAAAAAATAAGAATAGTTTAAAGGACCTTTGGGACAACATGAATTGTAACAACATCCACATCAAAAGGATACCAGAAGGTAAAGTGGGAGAGAAAGGGATCAAGAACCTATTTGAAGATATAACAATGGAAAACTTCCTTTTCCTAGTGACAGAAAATGACACACAAGTCCAGGAAGTGCAGAGAGTCAGAAATAAGATGGACCTAAAGAGTCCCAAACCAAGATTCTTCATAATTAAAATGGCAAAACTTAAAGAGAAAAAGAGAATCTTAAAAGCCACAAGAAAAAAAGCAGTTAGTTGCCAATAAGGGAGCTCCCATAAGACTGTCATATGATTTCTCAGCAGAAACATTTCAGGCCAGAGGGTACTGGCATGAAATATTCAAAGTGATGAAAAGAAAGGACCTACAACTAAGGCTACTTTACCAAGCAAGGCTATTATTTTAAATTGAAGGAGAAATAAAGAGCTTCCCAGACAGGTAAATGATAAAGTTGTTTGTTACGACCAAATCAATATTGGAATGAATGTTAAAGAGTTTGATCTAGAAGAAGAAGAAAAGAAAAAAATAAAACAGAAGAAAAAGTTTAAAAATAAAATAGCAATAAAAATGTACTATCAATGATAACTTTAAATGTAAATGGCTTAAATGATCAAATCAAAAGATAAATGATGATTGAATAGATAAGAAAACAAGAACTATATAATTTCTGTCTGTGGCACATTGTCAATTTGATGTAATTCAGAGTTTAGCTCTGGAAAAATAAGAACAGAAAACTACCCCTTGGGTATCATCAAAAACATTAGAAACCATCTGGGTACAATTCTGTACCCATGGGTCTTGATTTTATTAGGGGTAAGTAAGAACCTGAACAAGTATTTAAAAGGAAATAGTGGAGAACTAGGTAAACATAAGGAACATTGAAAAGCTCCTATATATTATTGAGGAAATCTAAAAGGCTATAGAAATGGAAAATGCTGTATATATTTATAAGAAAATTGCTCTAATAACTCACTTGTGAGTTATCTTGAGAACTGAAGAAACAAAAAGTAAAAGATAAGGCTTTCTTGTAAACGATCTAAAGTTTTAAGTTCTCCTTTCTCACAGAGATACTTTTGGCAAGGATAGAAAAACACAGGATGATGAAGAAGAACATCTCACTAATCATTCCAGACCACAAATTTATATTGAGCCATGGTGATCTAGGAAGCTAGTATTAAAAAAAAAAATACAAAAACAAAGAAATAAGACATTTAAAAAAATGTGACTGAAAACTCTGTGTGTGCGCACTGTAGAGAACATATGCTTGCTTCAACACCGTGTTAGAGAGAAAAGAGACAATAATTAATAATCATACAGAATTAGGAGTCAGTTTGCTGGGTTTGAATTCAGGAAACAACACTTACCTAAGGCGTGTTCTTAAACAATTATATGTATTCTAGTTTCCTGAGTTCATGAAATTTATCCCATAAGATAATCATCTGATTATGTTTTGTTATTTTTCTATTTTCTAAAAAATACTATTAAGCATATTTTTCATATTTGACCCAGTTTTAATGAGAAATCTACTTATTTATATTCCTTGTAGGTGTTTTCTTTTTGTTTTTTTTCTTTTAGGTGTTGAGTCTCTGTCTCTGGCAGGGTACATCTATATGTGTTTTGACCAAACAAAACCAAAATTTTGTGGAACCATTTACCAAGAAACCTTGACTCTTGAAGATACTGCCCTCAAATTCTCATCTTAGTGTTCTCCCAGCTCCTAATAAAGCTCAGCTTAGTAGCTTAGTTGCCTTTTCTGGAATTTACAGGTTAGTTTTGAGGTGCGAGATAAAAGAAACCGCATTTCAGGGCTTTTTTTTTTTTTGGTGGAGGGGGTGTGAATTCTGGCTGCATAAATCACTTTCTGATGCTTTCATATTGACTTTTAAATAGCATGGTGGGACTGTATCAAATGGCCCAGCATCACCAAAATCTGAATCTGTTGTGTACCACTGTGGTATTTTATAGAAACAATGCTCAACTATTTCTTGGTGAAGTTGCCAGGCTTGAAGAGAGAGATCACAGAGAATGTCAAACATTAGAAATGCAACTGACTTCTGAAACTCTTATTCAGAAGAATTTCTAAAGAATTGGTGCTCATGGACAGGGATGTTAGAATTACAGAGAAAAAATCAAGACAAATGAGGAAAACTGGATAAGATAATGTGATTGGAAATTATATAGAGTGATTCTATAATATTAATATTTCTTGTTCTTATGCATTCAAAGAGTTTCTCTTTTCTGTTTGTTTATACTAAAACAAAAAAAGGAGAAAAAGTAACTATACAAAATCTGAGATAAGAAAGTAAATTTGCCCAGGCTGATCTTTGCTATTCACTTCATTTCTGCTCAAAATGTGATAATATTTTATCCTATATTTATTTTTTCTGTTCCAATATGAAAACAACAGTTTCTGGGGACTTGAACTCTAGAATTTAATGTATTTGGAAGACAAATATAAAAACATACAAAATTAATGGGGGAACTAATCAAATTGGGAAAATGTATTGACTCAAAAAATAAGAGGCAAGGAAAGAAAAAGACTAGAAACAAAGAAGCAATATAAAAGAAGTATAGCACATAATAAGGTGCTATAAAACTACAAATTTGGGGAAAAAGTCATAATGACAGACAACTCTCCAGTTCAAAATTATAACTTCTCAAACTTCATGAAACAGAATGTATTTAGCATATGCTATTTAAAGGAGGTATATATAAGTATAAAGACACTGATTATTGAAAGTAAAATGAAGGAAAATTCATATGCAAGCAATTAAAAGCCAGAAGATGAATAGGTAATATTCAATTTCACAATAATATATTAAGAGAAAACCTTATTAAGTGCAGTCACATGTAATGATACATGGTTTGGTACACCAAGAAGATAAAGCAAGCACTGTAAGAATACTAAACTAAAGAATATTCATGTAATGTTGGTAAACCTAGGACAGGGAGAAAAAATATATATTTTGTAAATAAGAGATTAACAAATAAGTCTGACCATTTTCACACTATAAGAAAAACTATTGTACTCCTTTTGTATGCCCTAAAGAAATACTTGATGGTGTTTACAATAATAGGTTCATTTGTAATAGCAACAAATCTGTCCATAAAAAAGTAAATATGAGAATAAAGTATTCATTTTTATAGTGTATGACAATCAAATATAAAATAAAGCTACATTTGTTAAATAATATGCATGTCAAAATGATGGGTAAGTAATACTTAGAAAAATATATTAAAAGTCTATTTAAATACACATTTAAAATAATCAAACTAAAGAATTTATGTTGCAAAATCAATTTTGCAGGGAAGGGAGGTATGACCCTGTGTGGCACACATAGGCTTTAATTCCCTTGATCTGTTAAGAATGATACAGTTGTATTTATTTTATCTTTTTTACCTGAACTTTTTAAATATGTTTATGCATGACATATTGCTAATTAAAACATTTTAAAAACACATTGATACCATGAATAATCCAACATTTTTATATCTAGGTAAGTATGTTTTGTTGAATAATTTAGTCATAAGGTATTTCCTTTTCTCATTGTGCTTATATTAAATATTTTACCAGTTAAGATATATTTTGTAGTAAAAATTTTATCTTAGAAGTTCACTTTTACAGCCAATGAGTTTTTATTTTCAATTCAACTGAAACCTGCAGGATTTTATTACCCAATGTCACCCCAATAAATTCAATAACATTTAAAAATTATAATTATATTTTTCTAACCTATATTAAATATTATTTAGATATTGGGTCCCTTTAAAGATAAATAATTTAGACTTTTTAAAAAGTTTGTTTATTTTTAGAGAGAGAGGAAGGGAGGGAGAGGAAGAAGGAGAGAAACATCAATGTGTGGTTGCCTCTTGCCCGCCCCGCACTGGGGACCTGGCCTGCAACCCAGGCATATGCCTTGACCAGGAATGCCCTGTGAACTTACAGTTTGGGGAGTGATTCCCAAACCACTGAGATGCAACAAACAGGGTAATAATATAGATTTTTAACAAGATGTAATTTAAATATATATATCACCAGCCTGGTTATTTTCTTTTTAAAAAATTTTGGAATTTAAAACATTTGAATTACTTTTTTTTTCAATTATTCAATGTGATATTCATTATTTCTTGGCAATTTTTCAATGAAATAATGACTATAAATTCATTGGTAATATATTGAACAATGTTAATTTCAAATGTGGGAAAACAAGTGAGATCTAAGAGTTTTGATAATAAATGATATTAAGTATATTTAATAATATATATATTAAATATACTTAAATATATTAATGTATATTAATAAAATGGCTGATGTGTAATATCTGTTTTTTAAAAATACCATGTCCTAAAGTTTTATTCTTGCTTTTGGTCAAGCAACCACAGGCTGTTAAAAGAAGATTTTCATGTCCCAGATAATTGTATTCTCCATTTAAAAACATCTCTTGTCTAATTACCTCTGGAAATAGATCAAACCACATGCCACTTAGTATATACCTAGCGGGCATTTCTTTAAAATTATGTGTTGTGAAATGAGGGGCAAATCTTAAAATGACAATTGACTCTAAGCTGTCTACTGTATTACAGATATTATATAAGCAATTATAACGGAACAAATTGAATTGACTCCAATAATACAAATACAGTCTGTTTGTTTGACATGATCACAATAATCTTATTGTTCACATGAGTAGAAATATGCCCATGTGTCTCATAGCTGATTAAAGCAAATCATTTGGCTTTCCCCAGTAAGTATTTTCAATTCTGGTATCTGGGCTCCAACCAAATTGTTTGGGACTAGAACCCTACAACCTGTTAAAAATTTGTGCTCAATAAGGCAGCAGTAATCCATGTGATTAGAGGTGCAATTATTCTAGAATTTCAGGGAATTAGCCAACAATTTTCTAACACTTTCAAAAGCATCTTTTGGCTTATTTGAATAATTTCATTATCTAAATAACTTGACCTGAGTTCTTTGGTATATTAAAATATAGAGTTATTTCTGTATTTCTAAAATGTTATATATATGTAGACAATGTACCCTGTTTTATACATATACACATACTAGTTTGTGCATTGAGAACAACAAAAACAATAAAAACATTATATGAAATGTTTAGTTATTTACTTGTCACTTTGATAACAGCCAGAAGGTCTGTCACTTAAGCGACTTAATTGGTCTAACAAGGAGTCTATTGATAATGTTTGAGTTTATTTGTAAGATTTAGAGTAGAGGTTGTTAAACATATAAAAACTAAATCACATGACTTACTTTATCAACTATCATCTAAAATAAATTTAATGAACACACTATTGGTGGATTTGTGGATTCAGATGTTGGAATTTTATTGATAAGGATTAGTCTTAGAGGTGGACAAATGTCATTTTGCTGTGAAGTGAAAAAAAATGTATCTACAACCCCTAATCTCCTGTATCTTAAGAGTATTAATGAATGTGTCAATGGAAAGATAATAAAGGTAATAAAGGAAAGGATAAAAAACAATAGAATGATATCTTCATTCTAATAGTATCCATTAGATACCGCAAAGATTTCATAAAACTGATCCAGGTGCATATTTATACTTCTCATGCAGGTCGCTGCCTGAGTCACAGGCAGAGAGGCAGTCTCTCTCTCTCTCTTTTTTTTTTGCCTGGACCAGACAAAAGACATTTTTAATTCTTTAGTTGTCTGTTTACCCTTTCTTTCCTTTCTTCCCTCCCTCCCTCCCTCCCTCCCTTCCTTCCTTCCTCTCTCTAAGCTTTTTTATTGTCTACATTTTAAAAATAACTCCCTTTCAGTTTCTTTCTTTTGCTCTCAACAACACATTTATGTCCTTAGTTTAGCATTAAAATTCCAACCTTTAGTCTGCAAATGTACTTTTGTGTTTAATTCATTAACACTCATCTGAATACCAACATATAATTTTAAGTACTTTTTTTCCCTCAACTAAGATTTTCTCTTTTCTTTTTCATTTAACATCATTACGTATGTTAATATGTTAATAAATTAATAGATGCTTCATAGAGCACTTCTGTATATTTAAAATAGTGAAAAGACTATCCATATTTTTCTATATAATATATAGAAATTCATTATAATATAGCTAAGTGTTTAATTTTACGTTCACTGAATCTTTTTGCCTCTGAATAACAAAAATTGAATTCATATATCATCTCAAGTTCCTATAATTTTTCACAGAAAATAAGATGCAACAATTTAATTATGCAATATTCTCTGAAGCATTTTGTTGTGTACTTTAACCTTTTTAGTATTTAAAGTTTCAACAGACGGTCATTCTAGCTCATCCCAAAAGGGGTTTGAGTTTTTAAATAGGAGAGAAATGTCCATCCAATCAAATTTAGAGTTCTGAAAAGGTCAAATTAGTATATAGGTGGTTATTCTCAAAATTTATTAAATATTAGGAATCTGACAACTTACTCTTTTAAACAATGAAGGACACCTTTCCACACCAGAAAGCTTTTAACAAGAAAGAAAAGGGCAAGTCATTTGATAATTTCCACTACAACATTTACCAACCCGAAAGTCATAGAAAGAAAACACACATATTTGCTATATTTATCTTTAAAAAGTGTTGAGGAATTGAGAATTTTATTCTGAATTTTATATTATCCATTTATTACGAGTATATTTATGTATTTCTACATTATGTGATATTGACAGTGATGTGCACATTACATATTTTGTGTAACTTTTAAAGATTTTGTTGAAATGTTACTTGAAATCTTTAAAAGACAACTACTAAAGAGATTAGCAGAATAAATTATAACATAGAAATATTGAAATGTTTTATCCTTAAAATAGCCTGTGAACATCTAGACATCCCCATACAAAAATGAAGAAAGAATCTGTACTCAGACTTTACAACCCTAACAAAATTTAACTCAAAATGGATCATAGACCTAAATGTAAAATGAAACTATAAAACTGAAGATAACGTTGCAGAAAACTTAGATGACCTCAGATATGGTTATGCTTTTTTAAATGAAAGACCAAAGACACAACTTCTTGAAGGATAATTAATAAATTGGACTTAAAAGTAAAATTAAAAAGTTTGAATCTATGAAAGACAATGGTAAGAGGATGAGTAAGTAAGCCACAAACTAGGAGAAAATGTTTTCAAAAGCCATGATTTGTTAGTTCTGTTGGTTAGAGCCTTGTCCTGATATGCAAAGGTTTCAGGTTCAATCTCCAGTCACGGCACATGCAAGAAGCAATCAATGAATACATAAATAAGTGAAAGAACAAATTGATGTCTCTCTCTCTCAAATCAATAAATAAAAAATTTTAAAAAGACACATGTAACAGCAATGACACACAAACATACAAAGATCTCTTAAAATTCATCAATAGTTGGCAGAGAAAATGGGTCCTTTGCTGTTGGAAAAAAAAAATAATTTCAAAAGGGACATGCATGAGAGAAGTTTAAGCTTAGTGGCAAGATTTATTGAGGTGACAAGAAATAATACGCCTTTGGGGACGTAAAGGCTTCGGTAGCAATTGTTCCAAGGTCCTTATTAATCTTTCATGCATTTCTTGGTTTAGGAAATAAACAGGCTATCTTTCAAATAACTCTACCTGTTTCCTGAGTTTCCCTTAACCAATGAATCCCTTTTCTGGATCTTCAGGCGTTTTGTGCTCTTGTCTTATTTTATCCTTTTTCCAGATTTCCCCAGGATAGGCACTTACTCTTTATGTCACCATTTTGGCTTCTACTGTGCATATACCTAGAAATTTCCTCTGTTGTATTATTCCTCCCCCAGTAAATGGCTGGTTGTCCCCTGGGAAGATTGGAAAGCCAGTCCTTCCTCCTTGCTCAGAGGATTAAGTCCCTATGGCAGAGGATGCAGCTGTCTCTTGGTATGCCTGTAAAGCTATAGCTTCATAGTTAATCAGGCTCAATTTCTGTTTCAGTTGCTCTTTTCCATTTTTACTAACTAACTAACTACTGTGATAATACAATAACAAGCAACCTGATAAAAAATGGGCCAGTGATCTGATCAGACCTCTCACTAAAAAAGAGCTACACTATGTTCTATATTTTGGAATTTGCATGTGACAAAAATTGGATAGATTTAAACTGTGATCTCTTGTGATGAAATTTTTATGTTGGAAAAACATAGTTTGAAATAAGTGGAAAGGAGGAGATATGAAATAAGTAACTGAGGCAATTGATAAATCAGTCAGCACATTGGGGAAAGAAACCACAATGTAAATTAAAGAGATATTGGGAAGACTTGTCATAAAATCCAGAATTCTGTTGGCAAGCATTGTAGGGTGTATTTATTTAAAATAATGAATATTAAATTAAGAAGAAAAATAACATGTATTAAAATTAGAAAGTAAATTGTACAAATTACTTATTTTAAAAAAACTGAGAAACACCAAAAATATTGCAAACATCAAACATAAACATATTTTGATTACCTGGCACATCTCAATAATTTTGTTTTTCCTTCATCATTTTTTTCCTTGACTTTTTATAATTCAGTTATTTAATCATTTTTATTTTTGCCCTGGCTTGTGTGGATCACTTGGTTGGGTGTTGTCCTGCAAACCAAAAGGTCTCCAGTTCAATTCCCAGGAAGAGCACATGCCTGGGTTGCAGGTGTGGTCCCCAGTTGGGATGTGTGCAAGAGGCAACTGATAGATACATCTCTCTCATATCAATTTTTCTCTGTTCCCCTCTCTCTGGATATATAAAATAATTTTTAAAGTAATAATTTAATATTCTATGGTAAGAACAGTCTAAAAATTCAGTATTTTATGTATCATAGATTATTAAAATTATTTAATTACTTTTATTACTTTTATTATTATTGATAGATGATTGCTAATTTAATGAATATTTTTACATTTGTTAAATATGAAAATATTATATAAACTTTTTCTTATATGTTCTTTAACTCATCTTAGATACTCCATGAATTGATGACACCAGGTAGGAAACCAGAGTCTCTTCCAGAAACTGGGGAGGCTAGGAAAGTAAAGGACTGTAAATTTGGGCTTTATCATCTTCAAGGAAAATCTCATTTCTCTATTGGGATTTATCTTTGAGAAATATTTATAGTTCAAAAATGTTATTAGTACTTCCATTATGGACATCTAGGGAAATAAACATCAATGCTGGTATGGGGACCATATGTAGATGCAACATGGAAAAACTAAAGTATTTTACATGTGATTTTTCCTATAGTTTTAAGTCTCATTATCTTTTAAATAGTCTGTGCCATAATCACCTTTATGTGATTCCTGTACTTCAAAATTAGAATGAAATGATTCTGTCTCATCCTGTGATTTCTTCCATAACTTTATAATTTTCTCCTTTTACAGCAGAAACTTATTTCAAGTAGTTAAATAAATCATCTGTAGTTAAAAATTAATTTTTAGTTTTATTATTACTTTGTTGTTTCTTTATTTACACTACTTTAAGCACTGTTAGAATATAAACTGAATAGATTAACTTGAGTTTGTATATATATACGTGTGTGTTTTCTTTCCTGTTAGGTCACTTAGACAACTGTAGTCTATACATAGTGGTATCTTTTTCCTAACATTATTCTCAATGTTTTCGGTCATACATGTAACTTATGAGATTGCTTACTATGTATGTATGTGTGTATATATATATATATATATACACACACACATATATACATGTTCACATACAGATAGTTGCACATGCATACATATGTATGCATTTAAAAATTTTATTCAGATATAATTTGCATACCAACATGCTCATGTTAACATATGCAATTTAATGTTTTAAGTGTAGAGTTGTGCAACAATTATCATGCCTCTTTCTTTACAAATAAAAGTATACAGTATTGTTTTTATATGTTGAAGAAAATATTGATGATATTTTGTCAAGTCTCTGTTTTAAATTTGACACTGAGACATTCCCTTGATATTTTTGTTCTTGTAGCTTACTTTTTTTGTTGTCATCTGTATGAATTTTCCAATTTAGAACTTTCTTACTTGAAAAAATTCCATATTGCTTAAATGAGAATGATATTTCTGGAGTTTTATCCTCAGAATTTTTTTGTCTATTTAATGTCAAAATATAATATTTACTTCTATGCCTTCTTCCTCATTTTTATTAAATTTTTTTGGGTGACATAGTTTAATAAGGTCAAACAGCTTTCAAGTGCACATTGCTATGACTCACAATCTTTATATTTCATTCTACGCCCACCACCCAAAGTCAAATAATCTTCTGTCACTTCATATTTTGTCCCTTTTACTCTTTACTACCCTCCATTTCATCTAGTAACTATCATACTCTTGTGTGTGTCTACAAGTTTAAATTTTATTTACAACATATGAGTGAAATCATTTGGTTCTTAGCTTTTTCTGACTGATTTATTTCTCTTAGCAAAATATTCTCAAGATCCACCCATGTTGTTGCAAATGGTGATATTTTATCTTTTCTTATGGTTGAGTAATATTCCATAGCATTTAGGTACCATATCTTCTTTATCCAATTCTCTCTCTATTAAAGAACGCTGGCTGTCTCCATGTCTTGGTCACTGTGAATAAAGCTGCAATGAACACAGGGACTTATATATCTTTGTGAGTACGTGTTTTCTAGTGTGTTCAGCTAGATAATTTAGAAGAGGGTCCTATGGTAACTCTGTTCCTAATTTTTTGAGGAATTACCAGACTGTTTTTCATAGTGGTATACAAGTTTACATTCCCAACAGCAGTAAATGAGTGTTTCTTTTTTTCTACAATCTCTCCAACACTTGTTAACTAAGTGTCTTGTTGGTAAAAGCTATTGTAACAGTTGTGAGGTGGTATCACATTGTAGTTTGGATTTGCATTTCCCAAAAAGTTAGCGAAACTGAACGTCTTTTCATGTATTCATTGGCTCGTTGCATGTCCTCTTGGGAGTGGTGCCTATTCAGGTCTTCTGCTCATTTTTAAATTGGATTGTTTGTTTGATGTTGAATTATATGTGTTCTTTATGTATTTTTGGATAGTAACCTTTTGTCAGAGTTGTTGTTTGCAAGGAACAACGTTTTTGCTGATTTCCTTTTGGTTTTCTTGTTGGTTTTGTTGCTGTGCAGAAGCTTTTTAGTTTGATATACACTCACTTATTTATCATTGCCTTTATTTCCCTGCTTTTCAGATCAAATTCATAAAATGTTCTCTACAACCAAGGTCCATAAGTATAGTACCTATGTTTCTTTCTATGTAATTTATTGTTTGAGATCTTATATTAGGTCTTTGATCCATTTTGAATTAATTTCTGTACATGGGAACAAACTATAATTCAATTTCATTCTTTTGCATGCAGCTTTCCAATTTTCCTAGAAATAAGTTGCAATTGTTGAAGAAGCTGTCTTTTTTTCTATTGTATGATTTTTGTTCTTTCATCAAAAATTATCTGCCTAGAGGTGACTTGGAGTCCCAAGGAATGTTCATCCAAACCTTTATTTTTAATCATTACACTATTTGTGAATAAGTCCATCATACACAAGAAAAAGCAGCAATGTAATCTAAAAGGTCCCTTACTTCTGTGTTTGAAAATATCAAATGAATACATTTAATACAGAATTATTGAATAAAAATGCAATAAGAATGTGTTATACTTTAAACCTATTTTCCCTTAACAATGATTTGAAAATAAAAACACTACATTCCCTTAAAAAATTATCTGCCCACATACATGTGATTTTATATCTGGGTTTTCAATTCTGTTCCATTGGTCTGTGTGACTGTTTTTCTGTGAACATCATGTTGTTTTGAACATTGTGCATCTCCAGTATAATTTGAAATGATGTGACATCTCTAGCATTGTTCTTCTTCTTAGGATTTTTCTTTGACTATTCAGGGTCTTTTTTGGTTGTATTCCTAGGTCACTAGCATTTTCTCCAATTTTTTTTCCTACAAGTTTTACATGGTTTGATCTTTACATTTAGATGTGTAATTCACTTCCATTTAATATTATATGAGGTTAATTTTGTATGAAATTCATATTGTTGCATTTGGTTAGCCAATTGTTTTGGTACATTTGTTTAAAAGATTATCCTTTTCCTGTTGAATTACCTTGCAACTTTGTTGAAAATCAATCAACCACATAGGTATATTTTTCTCTAAATATATAATATCTATTATATTGATCTAATTTTTATTTATATTGTTTTACCAATATCCCATTATGACAGACTACTCTTATGCAATATTTCTAAAAACATAAAAACTCTAGAATGAGTAAAATTATTCAGAAACTAATTTTCTTTCACAAAACCTGATGACCACATTATGAGAATAAAGCTAGCTAACCACATTTTGATCCCAAGATGCATTCTTTACTTTTGCCTTGCACAACGACCACCAAATAATGTTCTTTACAGAATCAACACTTTGGTCCTGGTATGATTAGGTTTAGGCACTGTATTATTTAGGAAGGAATTTTTTTTAGTGTTTCTGTCTTTTTCCCTGCGTTGTGTCATTGCTGAAAGAACTACACTACTCTGCCAGCTCTTAGGAAGTCTTTCCTCTGAGTTTCCAAAAATTGCTGGGCTCATATAATCTTAACTTCTCCTCTTGTTTCTTCAGATCAGCAGTGGTTTCAAATTCCCACTGTTGTTATTTCATAAATGCTTCAACCCTCGTGCTATTTTCTTTACCCTTTTCTCATCTTTTTCCAAATTGTCCTTTTGAGTATGCTTTTTCTTGCTGGGCCCCCAGACTGAAACTGACACTGTTAGAGATCCAATGAAATATAGGTTGATTCTGACTTATAATTACCAACTCTAAGAAATTTGGCTGGAATATGTGCATAAATTAGATCTAGAGTTTATTAAATGAAAAAAGGATGCTGACTGACCAGTTATCAGTCACTTATTTTTCATTCCTTTTCCTGAAAACAAGAAATCAGTCATTCAACAGTAATGAGTCCCAGAGCTGAAGTACCAAGCTCCAGCAGGGACTCAGCAGTGACGATGTCAAGAAACTAAGGTAATATTTTGACTCCTTTAATATTTTCTCTGAGTAGAAATTTTTGACAAATGATGAAACTCAGTTTTTTATTCCTTGGTCTCTGAGTTTAAGTGTAAAATGATGTATCTTATACATATGTCTATGGAGATATGAAATATTAAAATTCAAAACCATCAGGAATATTAAATAGTGAAGTTTTATTGAGGCACTGTGTAAGCAGTCTATATTTTAAGAAATCGAATGGCAACCTTATCACACCTATATTGGCAACAATGGCCAGATTAGTAATATAGATATCCAAAAATAAAATAATATAAATGCCTTTCTTTGAAAACACATAAAATACTGAATATAAGAGAGAAATTCATTCTAACTCAGAACCATCCTTAGAAAAGAAAATGGGAAATTTCCAGTGAAAAATAGATCTGTGCACTAAATTTTGAACAGCTTTATGTGAAATATGATGCAATTTTCAACCGTGTTAGGAGCCTCTACTTATACAGGGTCCAGCAAAAGTAATGCCATTGAGTGTGGTAGGTAGGGTACGTGAATGTCTCTTACAAGATGGACAGCAATTTGAATATTTCATCTAAAGTGTCATATGATGCTCTTGAGTATGATATTGTTATGTTACAAAATTACATGCTTATGATTTTGTAATAAAAGATTTTTATGTAATAAAAAGGGGCATTATTTGTGTCAGATATTGAATTTAAAATGTTTGCATTTATATTTATAAATTATACTTTTTTTGGTAAAGTTTTCTTTCTGGTGTTTCAATGTAAAATCTATTAGACCTCTACTTAACCATTTCTATATCTTAAGTATTTATTATAATTCACTTGTAAAATTCTTTGCATTATGTTGGTAAACTTTATAAAATTATGTATTATTAATCTTTAAATGTGTTATGCTTATTTTTCAAATAATTATAGTTTAATTCAAAGTTTAAAAATAATTTTACTGCAAATATTTATTTTTTTTAGTCACTTATTGCCTTGTTATTTTGTGCTTTTACCTGACCACTTTGAAATTTTAAGATTATGGGCTCAGTTGATGACCTCATTCTTCTAAAGTCACTATTGCTCTGACCTCTGCTCTCATAATGATTTTTTTTCATTTTGGTTTATTCTATTGTTCTTTTGTAACATATGAATTTAGTTAATTTTCAATCTTATTTTATTATTTATGCACATAAGTCTTGTGGTACAGATTGATAGCTGTGACCAGAATTTTGTGTTTCTACTTGTAATCGCAAAGAAAAACTACATTTTTGAGTTAGACATGACCATATGACAAAATTTCAGCCAATGGGAAATTAATACATATGATATATGTTATTGGAGGCTCAAAAGTAAAATAAAAAACAATAAACAAAAAACAAAAAACTGTAAAGGTTTACCATGTTCTCATAAAAGATGTTGTACTTTGTATATTGAGAATTATTTATGTGATTAGACAATTTAATCAAGGGAGTTCTGGACAAAAGAAGAAAATTGCTGAGGAATACATTGATATTATAAGTGAAGGAAAAGTATGGATATTTCTATTAGATTAAGTAAATGATATTAGAATTTAATGGCATGTTTCAGATTCTTGAGGTTGATAGTTATGTTTGGAAGAAGTTTGGATGTATGTTTCTTATATTCAAAGGGGTAAATTGAGAAAAATATTTGTCAAAATTCCAATTTCCCTCTCACAGATATGTTTTGCACAACAATATCTCATATCAATGTTTATATGAGTAGCAAGGCTTTTGAGTCCTTTCCTTAATGCTCATTCAGAATGATAGAGGCTGATGAAACGAGCATGCATATCACAATCTGATATTTTAGAAAAATATTTGTGTTGGGTATAAGGAGCCATGTTAAACAATGCTATTTTAACTATATGTTGAAATAAGTCAATCGAGTTTGTTAAAAATATGTTTTGCATTAATTTATGCATCCAATTTTATTCTGACAGATTTTATGATGTGTAGATTAATATACAAACATATAGGATATTTCAAATGTTCAAAATATGTTCTCAATCTAAGATAACTAACTGTAGGGATATGAAAAATATGAAGTGAAAGTAACATTCTTTCTTTTATCAAATGAACCATCTATGAAATTTCTCAGTTTTTAAATAATTTTAAATACATCATTATATTGAAGAGAAATACCTATTTAATAACAGGGTGAGGAGAGTTTCCAAAAATATTGAGAAGAAAAGTAATCTTTCTTAATCATATTTGATACAAGCTTAATCGTAAGGGTGATAAAAAAATTTTTAAAAGTTGACTTGGATTTGAGCTCTGTTTATACTACTAGTTTTCTGCTCCACATATCTCCACATAGCAAGCTTGAATCTAAATATAATTTTAGTATGCTTATTAGCATGAAGGCATCCACTGATAAGTCACTTTAATTAGCATATGCTTTAATCACTCTCCCCTTCTTTTTTCTGATATTGAATTTTAATTCTTTTTAAAATGAAACACTAATTATATGGAGTTCTGTCAGGTGAAATGTACAATATAAATGCTCTATACACATTCCATTCTGGTTCTTAACATTAGAAACCAACACTTCCAAATACCAATTATTTGTAAAGATAAAATAATTGAAATGGAGCTTTGGGTTGAAATTCATAGTTAATCTAAGATTATATGTAATGAACACTGGTAAAATTAAAAATTGTGTTAAACAAATATATCACTTAAACTGAATATTTTTAACTCTTCCACTGAATTTACAACTTTTTAAAACTATTCTTTTTATGTTATCCACTTACCATATATATATATATGTTTAATCACCAGTTCTACATTATGGTTTGCTTTTGAGCTAATTTTTGAAGATTTTAATCTAAAGGTGATAAATCTTATTGCATGTCACAATTATAATAATGAAACATTTTAACTATAACTATCTATAAAACAAATTAATATTTACTAAGAATATTTACTTTATTTCCATTTTTTTTAGAAATCACACTACAAAAACATTTTTAAAAATTGCCATCATTCTATGTGGAGTGTGGGCTGGTATAAAATATATGGATGTCAGATATATGACATTAAAATTTTTTGAATGAATGATATATAAGGGTGTATATATTTATTTTTTTATGAATACTGTTGAATACAATATCAGGAAAAAAGGAGAAAAACATGTTCCTTTACTGTTTTTTTCCTCTTAATATTAGAATGCATCATCCTATATCTTTATATGTCTCACATTTAAAAAAAAACAAAACCTATGCTACATATTTTATTTTAAAGATATGGATATGTTATGAGTATTATTTTTCAAAAGTAACATAACTCCTTTTTTTCAGTTCTCAGCTAAAATGAGGTTATTATTATTATTATATTTGCAATGACAGTTTGAGTCATTGTTGCATTATAATTTCAATTAGTTTCAATATTTTGAAGACAATATATATTTTACATCCTCATAAGCCATTCCATCTTGCAAGGTTTTGTGCTTTGAGCTTACAGAGATTAATCTATACAGAGATTTATCTTTACTTTTCAATGCAGCTCCACCAGCTTCCTATGCCTCCATGAATTCAAGGGGAAAAAATGGGAGAATATCAGCAGATGTAAAGGTTATTTTTTGTATTTGAATATTTTATAGAGTACAATCCATCACGTCAGTCAGTTCAGTCTTAAAACTCTAATGGTTTCTACTCATTCTAGAAGACTCCCTGTGTCTATGGTATCTCAAACTTTTCAAATTCAGCAGATGTACCCAGTGGCCAACAATATGATCACCAATGTGGGGCTTTCTGTGAACATTGTTTCTTTAGACTTCTTGCCTTTAGAATTCTTAAATAATTTAACAATGCATTTTTTAGTTTATCCAGGAATTTTTGGTACTATATGCTACTTGAAAGGAGAACTCCAAATGATTGTTAATTAATGCACTGAGACTTGCACTGAAAAATTTTAAAAGTCTCAAGGGAGACTTTATTCAAGGCTATTGCACAGAAAGGGGTAGGCCAGAACTTAATCTGAATTCAACCCTGTTCCAACAAAATCAAAGGGCAAGGAAGAGTTTTTAAAAACTACATGAAAGGGAGATCACTTACCACTTATGTGTTAAGTGGGTTTACCTAAAGGAAAAGTACATTTTCTTTTTTATTCATGACAAGAAGTTGGAGCAACACACCACTGTATCCACCTTTCCTCAGAGGCAGAAGCCCTCTGTCTCCCTGAGGATTACTTCAGGAGAGTGTTCCCAAGTCCTCGAGAAAGAGTTCTGGGCTGTAAAACTGGCTATGATACTGATTACAAGATTTACATCTCAAAGGGACATAGAAAGCATTTGCAGTTACAAATTTTCTAAAATAAATGCTCCAAGAAAAAGGAGATGAGGATCTATAGTATAAAAGAAGAACATACACTTTAGTCAGGTTGAAGGTACTGTTAATGCCCTCTTGACCATTCCTTGTCTTTGGCTTCATGTTGAATAATTTAAGAAAGCTAGATCATGTAATTTATTTTCACTGATTTCTGTTTTGAAGCACTGATTGAATCTTGCATTGAGATTTGATGGTATAGGTTTCTTGTTGGATGGTGCAAGTAATCAGGCGCTTAAGGAGGGAGATTCCTATGGAAATAAAAAGATAAGCTAAGTTTAGTGTTTGAAGTAAAATACAAACCCAGTTTCTGAAAGAAGAGGGCAGCAAGTCAAGAAGAGTCCTAGGTGTTGGACTCGAAGTGTCTTTGGAAGGTGGAATACAAACAACTGTGGCAATCCAAATAGCTATTTCAACAAAGCCAATCTGAATTAAAAAAAACAATATCTACATTGTTTCGATGTAACTGTTTTGGGATCAGGTGGTTGTTTTGGAGGGTCCCTGAGCCCCATAACACCCCTCATCAGGGATAGGGGCATATGGAGGCTTGTGGGACTATAGAGTGTTGAGGTGCTAGAGCAGGAAGGGAAAGGACTGGTAGTAGTGATAAAGGGATAGATAAAATAAGGATATAAAGCTGAAAGATCAAATTATATATGGAAGCTGAGGGGAGGATCCTTAATAGTAAAAAGAAGATGTTGAAACGGAGGTGATGGGGAGAGAGAGGTCTTAGATGAGCCAATTTTGGGATGTCAAGTTTCTGAAGAATCTGCTGAAGGTTTGAATTATCTTTAGTAAAATCATGTCAGTGTGAAAGGAAACTGACAGAGTTAACACTGTATATAGTAAGGAATCATATCCTTACTGTGATCCAATGGACAGACCCCTGGAACACAAGAGTGGGAGTCAAATTCTTCAGTGGATTTCTGTTCAGTCAGCCAGTGCTCCTGGTTCCTGGTTGAGAGGTCTGGGGACGGGGCGGTGACGATGAGTTATATTCTACTCAAGTCATGCAATCAGAATTGACCTCAAAGCAAAAAACCTGTGTGCCAGGCAGTGTTTCATAGACACTAAAGACTTTATTTATACAACAATTGAAAACATAGCTGTTTAAAAAAGGCATTAGTAGATTGTGTTTGCCATCATTGCTGAATAATTAACAATTTGTCCGACTTGGAACTCAATACAATTTAGTGATATTGAATATATATCTATCTAAAGCCTAGAATTTGTATTGCTAATTATATAACCTGAAATGGTCTTATAAATGTACACCAAGTGACATGTTAAAGAATATTCCCTGTAGTATTTGCACAATTTGAGAGTAAGAGACTATTATCAAATAATGGTCACAATAAATTGTCATTGAATTAAATACATTATATTGCTTATATCTGAGCAAACTCCCAATGTTATCCTGAATCAATCTCTATAACATGATGAACCGAAAAAAAAAGCTTAGAAAAGAATACATATGATATCTACTTTATAGGTAACATAAATGATGATGACAGCAAAGTATTAAGTAACATATGAGAAATACATAGTAATGTGATACAATGGATAACTATGTATATTAGAATAGTACATACCACAACCATGATAAGGGTTAATTCAAGGAGAATTTTAAATTTCTAAGGAAAATAAAACAAATCTTAAATTTAACTTTATCTTTGTTAATAATATAATAACAAAAATGAAGCAGAAATAAAAAATGTCAACATGCTGATTCTGAGAGGAGTGCATATAATCAGGTGTTCCTATATTTTATCTCTACTACCTGTAGTTAAAAATAATACCTTTTCTGACAAGGGACAAAAAGAAGTTTAGTGGATTATGTTTTCACTCTATCTGTTTATAATATACAATTACTTTTACTTAATGGAAAAAAACAAGTAATGAGACATATTTTAAAACTAACCAAATTTATAATGTAATATAAGCTCCATGAGAGTAGAAAGTTTTGCCCGTTTAGTTTATTGTTGTAACACTGAATGTAAAACAGCATCAAGCACATGGTGCCAAGTACATGACTTAGTGATTGAATGAATAATAAATGAATGTATTAATGGAAGCACTATTGTAAGAAATTGTGATACAATAATTTTCACATAATATCCCTGCTGGGCAATTTAATTTTTTGTAAATTTCTTCATCTTTTTATGTGTATCTATATAATACAGTTTTCTCCTTATCTTCATGAGTCATGGATGACAACACATTTTGCCCTTAAAGTGAATAAAACAGGTCAAAATCAAAACAGTATTTTGTGATGTGAAATTGCATGAAACTTAATTTTAGTACCCATAAACAAAGTTTCAGTGGAACCCAATCATGCTCATTTGGTTGCACTTTGTGTGTGGCTTGTTTTTGTGCTAAATAACAGAGTTGAGTAGTTGTGACAGAAACTACATGGCCCAAAAAGCTTAAACTACTCTCTGGCTCTTGCCAGAAACATTTGCCTACTCTTGGTATAGTACATCAGAGATTATATTATAGCAAGGCTTTATCTTCTTTGATGCATCCTTCATGTGGGCTTAAGATTTTCTCTTATGCCTCTGTTTATAAATGATTTATTTATATAATTTCCCTTCTCAGCAAAAGAACAAGGAGACAACTATATACATGCAAACATACTTCCATATATATATTTTATACATATATATACTTCATATACATATGAAGTATGTTTGCATATATGTAAGTAATTGTATACTTATTCCTTCATTGAGAAGGGAAATTTGATAGCTAGTTTTATTTGAAAATCCCCATCACCCTCCAGTAGCTAACAGAGAGCCTCCTACATAGTAGGAGGTAGAAATATGAATTAATGGATGGATAAATATGCACCTTTTAATCTATTCCCTCAATGAGGGTTTCTGGGAATTTTTCACATGTCGGTAAGCTACAGAAGTACCTATTTTATAACATATATATATAATAATATATATGAGTTCAACGATATGACAGATGACTAATTGTTTAGTATAAATTATGTGTTAGTTATTGCATGAAAATTGCATCTCTAAATATCTAACTTACACATGAATAGCTAAGAGGGAAAAACACTTTCTATTTTTACATTACATGTTTGAGATGGTGATACACAATTATAATATTCAGAGTGCTGTGTTTATTGAAATTCTTATTCTAAATGCAAATAAGAAAAGTTTTGGAGATATTTTTTAAGGAAGTTAATCAGAGCTGACAGAGTGCATGGATCTCTTGTAGGAATTCATTAAATAGTAGTTATTTTTACATGTTTAAGTAAAGTAAGTCTTTACATTTCCTTTTATTTGCTACACTATTGTCCAGACTTCAAAGTAAAATTTACATTTTTAAATATCTTGAGGTAAATATAAAATTTTACTTTTTGAAGTGAAATGACCATTGTTTAATTTATAGCAAAGCCCCTACAGCAATAGCCCTGATCTTCCCCTGCACGAGAAGCATGTTTACACCCTCGACTTCCTTCGCAGATAGTCCCTCATTATCGCCGCTATTTTCTTTCAGAACCCCCTGGTATCATCAGATTCATTTCCAAGGTTCTGCCTCCCTGAGTGGCAGATTTGTTGTATCATGTGTTTCTCTCCTGGATGCATCACAGGATCTTCTCTGACTCTGCCAAGTTTGAAACAGGAGCATCCTGAGGACCATGAAGATCAAAACATGAGATGAGTTTCATTTCAAAAAAATTTTTCTGAAGAGATGATTTTAACACATTTTTAAAAAGTTAAAAGTATTTCTATTTGTATTTTTATTTGCCCCACCTTTTTCCTGTTGCTCTCCCTTGCCCCACTCTCCCACTCCCATAATCAATCTCTCATCTTATTGTCCATGCCTATGAATCCTCTATTCATGGTTGTTGACTTGTTTCTTCCCCTTCTTCCTTTGTTATCCCCTTCCCCGCTCCCCTCTGATCACTGTCAGTTTGTTCTTTATTTCCGTGTCTTTGGTTCTAATTTGCTCATTTGTTCATTTTGTTGATTAGGTTCCACTTATAGGTGAGAACATATTGCATTTGTCTTCCATCACCTGGTTTATTTCACTTAGCCTAATAGTTTCCAGTTCCATCTATACTCTCATGAATGATAGGAATTCCTTCTTTCTGCTCTGTGGTATTCCATTGTGTAAATACACCACAATTTTTGATCCACTCATTTACTGATGTGCACTTGGGCTGTTTCCATCACTTGGCTATTGTAAATAATGCTGTTATGAACACTGGGGTGCCCAGGTTCTTTTGAATTAGTGATTAAGAGTTCTTAGGGTATAATCCCAGCAGTGGGATCACTGGTTAAAAAGGCAGTTCCATCTTTAGCATTTTTTGGAAATTCCATGCTGTTATCCACAGGGGCTGCACCAGTCTGCATTCCCACTGACAGTGTACTAGGATTCCGTTTTCTCCACACCTCACCAGCATTTATTGTTTGCTGATTTATTAATGATGGCCATTCTAACCAGGGTGAAGTGTTATCTCTTTGTGGTTTTAATTTGCATGTCTCTGATAGCTAGCAATGTTGAACATTCTTTTCATATGTCAGTGGGCCCTCCATATGTTCTCTTTAGAGAAGTGCCTGTTCATGTCCTTTACCCATTTTTTAATTGGATTGTTTGTCTTCCTGTATTATTTTATATTAGTTCCAGGTGTACAGCATAATGGTTAGACAATCACATATCATTACCATTTAACACCCTAATGCCCCTCCCCTCCCCACAAACACTACATTGTTGTCATTCAAAGATGAAATCATGAATATTTGGCCTGGGAAAATTAGTTCAGACAAGTACCATATATTCTCACTTACATGTAGAATCTAAGGAACAAAATTAGCTGATTAAATAAAATAGAAAGAGAAGCATGGACACATGGAACAGACTGACAGCTGTTGAGGAACAGTGCAATAGTGCCACAGTGCATGGGGAAGAGTGGATGAAAGGTGAAGCGATTGGCCTAAGAACAGGTAGACACACCCCATAGACACAGACAACAGTGTGGTCATGGCCAGAAGGAATGCAGAAGGGGTAGAGGTGGGCAAAGCGAGCGAAAAGGGGGACTTCTGTAATAGTGTCAACAATAAAAATATCTAAAAACAATATGGGAAGATAATGAAAATGTGGGATAACACTTAGCTCTTGGAATGAAAAGAAATAAAATAAAGTAAAATAAAATAGTTTGAATCAGAAAATTAAAAGGAAAACATTCTGAGTGGACTATTTTAGGAGAGGTGATAGTAAAGGGCCCACTAGTGTCCTTCAGAAGGCATAGAGTTTATATGCCAACCAAGAACGTGTGTGTATGTGTATATAACATATTAATATATAAATATACAAGGGTCTGTCCAGAAAAAGTCCAGCTATTGTTAATGTAAGAACAGTTTGTGTGACATCAATGTATCCTGGTAGCCAAGGAGAGTGGACTGGAATGTGCATGTATGAACAATGATGACTTCACTACACTAATCAGTAGGGGGAGTAGATGCCACTGAATAAGCATGTGTACTGTGTGGCCATTGCATTCAAAATGACTGAGGGAGTAGAGCAACAAATCTGCATCGAATTTTACATTAAGCTTAAACATTCCTCTAGAGAAACTCACAGCTGTCGGCAACTGGGGATTGGCAGCTTCATCACAACAACAGCCCACTCATGCATTATGTCTCGTGAAGAGGTTTTTTGTGAAACATCAAATCACCCAGGTGACTCAGCCCAGATTTGGCATCCTGCAACTTCTGGCTTTTTCCAAAACTAAAATCACTTTTGAAAGAGAATAGATTTTGAACCATCAACGAGATTTAGGAAAATACGATGGGGCAGCTGATGGTGAGTGGGGGAACTGTGAGAAGTCTCAAGTTGCCTATTTTGAAAAGAGTCATTGTCCTATTACAATGTTTCTTGTGTCTTTTATCTTCTTCAATAAATTTCTCTGCTTCTCATATCATATGGCTGGATGCCTTCTTGACAGACTATAGATATATAGTCTGTCAAGAATATGGGGGGTTCAGTACAAGAATTTAGCTACATAGGTCTTAGAGCATTGTACAATTACTGAGGTAACTCAAATTGAAGAATTCTACAAAGCAGTTAACCACTCCTTGTTATGAGGTCACAAGAGTGAATAAATTGGGTTTAAGGAATGGATGAGTTTAGAAGAAGGAAACTGTGATGTGGAGGGGTGGATGGGGTGGAGGTAGGCTAGAAACCTGTGGATGGTAACTGACCTAGCTTTTGCTAGTATATCTAATGGAATGTGAGGAAGCTAAAGCTTGTCTGTGGGCATTAGAAGGATTTGGAGACTAGAGTCAATCCAAGACCCGGGTCAGTGCTTTTGCTGAGCCAGAATGCCATGTTAGGACAAACTGCCACCCAGAAACCTGAATTATATTATAGAAAATATGACAAAGATAGCACTTGAAATTATTTGCACTAAAAATCCATTAGTCTGCTGTCAGCAATTCATTTTCTCTCTAAAATATTTCTGTCCACTTTAGTGGAGATACATGATTACTCTATTAAAAACATTATGGGCCGAACTATCGCTTTAGTAGCAGTCCAATGGCTATTTAACCACCCTCCTTTTTTTTTTTTTTTTACCTCCAGCTTGCACACAATACTGCAAACAAAGATTGTCTGAATCTTTATGCATCTACCAGGGATGGCTTTCTGTAGATAAAACATTAACGATCACTGAGGCATATAGGTATTCCCGTACTGTATAATGATGTCTTTATTAATTTTAAGGGCATGTGTTATCTACTCAATCATGGCATGATTAGATTCCAGAGAATGCCACTGGCTATGATATTGCATTTAAATGTCTGAGATGAGCAAAGCATGTGCAAAACAGAAGTGAAGAAGGAGCTCTCTTTCAACGCATCTATGAGAAGGCCTCTGTGTGCTGTTTATTCTAGACATGTCATAAAAATACTACGTATTCATGAAGTATTCCACAATAGCATTCTATTTGCATTTCATAAATAATGTATGTGATGTACAGAAATGTCCCCTTTTAAAAATTGTTTTTAAATAATTTGTGGCAGTTTGAAACTCAGGTATATTTATAATTATTTTAACATTTTTAGATGCTATTTGACCTCACTTCTGCATGTAATTTTATGAATGTATTTATCAGTCACTATGTGTTTATTACTTTTGATTGAGTTTAATTACTGTACTGTGGATTTTGTTCTTTTGACTTGTAACAATGTCATCTATGCATAAAACTGGAATGTTTTTCTTTCAAGCAAATTATGAGTAGATACAAATGAAGCATAGGTTGAAGCTTTTGGAATAACTATCATTATTTGATAATAGAAGTGATTGATTCTAACCAAAAAAGGCTGTGAGTGAATGAGTTTTCTCTAACAGCTTATTTTTAAGGTAAGATTTTGTTTCATTATACTATAGAACTTTAAGATTATTAGTACTATGTGGAAATATTTGTTTAGAATTTTCCCTGAATTTATAATATAATTTTGGTGGCTCAAAGTCCTTCTTTTCTGATTTTCCACCACGGTAAATCTTACTGTGTTTATCTGCTGAATGATGAAGTTCTGTGTAATGTCTAATTGGATCAAACAAATATCTTGGATGAAATGATTTTACCTGACATGTATTTGGAAAAACTGAACCTGAGCTGATAAATTTATGAGGAAATTGTGGACACTATATGCACACTCTGACTTGGGCCATGATTTTTGACTTCATTGAAATCTACAGCTTAACTGCATATAAGATTTTGATCAAAATCATCGCTGAGTTTTTAACGTGACAATAAGTGATGTCTCCTTTCCATCCTCAATATCGAATTGGTTATAAAAGAGTCAGATTGAGTAATATTAAAATATCATCTTCTTTGATCAAAAGCAGCACAAAATTATACCTTGGGTCTTTGAACAAATTAGGCTCCTAAAATGTCCTCCCAATTCTTGCCTTTAAGTAGTATATGAAAAACTGCTGTTTCCTTTTTTTTTTATATTGATTTTTTTCTTTTCTCTTTTTTGTTTTTAATTATTTTTTCAAATACATTTGTCTCTGCCTACCCCCACCACTTTCCCTTGCCCCCTCTCTCCTTCCCTCCCTCAGCTCTTCCCCTTTGGTTTTGTCCACAAGTCCTTGCTATATGTTCTTTGCTGTTTCCTTTTCATTTGTAGTTTGTCTATTTTTGTCTTTCAGTAAAATTTTAATATTTTAAGTTATTATGTTTGGATTAATAAAATTTCACCAGATTATGGCTTTAATATATGACTCTAAGAGTCAAAGTATTTTTTAACTGTACACGCAATTTAATTTTTTTTCTGTTTGACACCTCATACTACTCTGCCCATGATTTACAATTGTCACACAAACATTCACTACTTTAACATATATCTAAACATCAACAGGTAGATGGATGGATGAATGCATAAGCAGATAGATCGATCGATTGATCTTCACAATCATGCATTTCATAAATTACTGGAATTCTTCACACAGCTATTACATTTCATAATCTTTAACATGTCATAAACACACATGCATACACTCCAAAACAAAACAAACAAAAAACACTAGTATACTAAAAACATGAGCTAAATATAAGAAAGTTACCCTATTCTTTTCTCTGTCCTCTACCCTACTCAAAGGTGGTTATTTTTATTTTATTTCCCAAATATTTTATAGTAAAAAAATCCATAATGATCCTAAAGTACATGCATTACTATATTAGTGTAAGTAAAATAAGATTCTTTTGTAAATAACACAAAAGGTTGAGAAAAAATAGCTCTCAGTTTACCTCCCTTAAATACATCTTTTAAAGTGTCCTCTAGAGGTAGAAGTCAAACAACATTTTTATTGTATGAATTTGCAATAAAATGTAGTGTTGACCCTTAATCATATCACCAGATTTTTAGAAAACAGTGAGAAAGGACACCCCTATATTTTATTTGTACAAAATTCGAAGGTACTAATGATTCTACCTTTTAATCATAGTATGATTATGAAGGAAGCTGACCATAGAAATGGTCAATAATGATTAAGCAGTATCAATCATAGTTTTAAAGCACTTCATATTGGTCTATAACATGGCATACTTATTTACATGCAAAAGAGATTATGTAAACACAATCTTAAACAATTTTATATTTACCATAACTATCTTAGAGCAGCTGTGTGATAGAGACAGCTTACACCGGCTCATAGAGACTCTTAGCACATTTCTTCTCCATTTGCATTCAGTGAGGACCTGCAGGCAGACAGAAATCAGCCACAGAGTATTTTCATCATGAAAGTTGACAAACATTTCAATCAAGGCTCTTTTCTACTTCTACAGGCAGTCCCTGTTTTTAGACATTTACCAGCACATCACTGCTTAAAATCCAAATACATTATTGAGAAATTATAATTAAAATATTTTCATATTCAGAATTCATTATTTCAACCTTTCCTTGTGATCTGAACCCAGTAAAATGATTGAAATCTCTTATGTTTAGTCCAAGAATGATTTTAACTCTGCTGGCATTTTAATGCATCATATCATTCTTTCCTGAGATCAAGTGCAAAGAGTTGAATTTCGTTATGAATTTTCAACCAAATATTTCTTCTTTCACATTTATATATGGTTGCCTGTTTTTAACCTTTCAAGATGAATGATAAATTGCATCTCCCAGTGAACCAAGTCACTGTTCAGCTAATACAACCTTTACTTAAGATCAAATAGGCACTGATCATTTTACAGATTTTATTTTATTACTGTCAGTTGGGTCATACATTTTTCTGGAGTGAAAGTAAAAAACAACCAGTTGAAATATTTTGAAAGATAATGTTCTGGAAGGTAACAATTCACTGTTGAAAACCACAGTGAGATTGCTGTCAAAAGATCAAGTTTGGGTCAATGAAAAACAATTTGCTTTAATCTTCTCCGCAACTACTTTTTTTTTTGTATTGTGTAGAGATGTGAAAATGTAAAAAGTTTATTTTTTCTTCCATTAAACAAATAAACCTTTCTTTACAGCATCTTATGGCCATTGGGTACTTATTATATAATAGAAATAAATTTAGAGGAAATTTGTAGAGGCAATTTAAATAGAGAGATATATTTAGAAATACAAATGTGTCTCTAATAGCAGTCTTTTAGAATTGGGTAGAAAATTCCAGTTGTTCTTTACAACTATTGAACTGTCAGAAATACCATATGCACACTCACATGAGCAACCAATCATATTTCATCCTAAATTTTAAAGATATTTAAATGTTCTCTTTTACATATAAAGAGGGGCTAAAATATAAAAATAACTTACCCTTAAATATATTCTTAGAAGTTTTCAACTTTTTAGAGTTTACAAGACAGCATTTGTAGGACTGTGTTTTAGGATATAGAGGTGGAAAAATTGAAGCTCTGATTTTTCCATTAGAACTCCTCTTTAAAAGGAGATATGATTAATTCTGCATGACAGAAAAACTGGGATACACTGAGTTCAGAGAAGCAAGATAGGGAAAAGTGGATGACTAAGACAGTAATATCTATAACTGATTGAAGCAATGGCTTGCAAATATAGAACTGTACCATTTAGGAATTTTTTCACCTATCCTAGCTCTGAAAGGAACTACAGGTACATCCTTAATAAATCGAACAAATATCCAAAAAATCTAAAACTCTTAGTTTGAATATGTAGCACAAAAGTAAAATTCCCAGCTTTCATTTCCTTGAGATTTTAATAAGATGAGGAAATAAAGAAAAAACAAGCATAAATGAAGAAAGGTCAGACAAGATCGGGCGCGTTCAGTGTGGTATGGCCGGAGGCAGAGACAAATGTATTTGAAAAAATAAATTAAAATTAAATTAAAAAAAAAAGAAAAAAGGTCAAATGAAAAACAATAAAATTAAATAAATAGAGTACAGGTGATTGAGAAACATTAAAAAAACAACTTTAAAAGATTACAAAATTGTAAAAGCTTGAATGAAGATACTCAGAGAATACCAACAAAAGGAAGGCAGAGACAAATGTATTTAAAAAGTAAATAAATTAATTAAAAAAAATAAAAAAAATAAAAAAAAAAAACAAACAGTTCTTGGTGTGGATAGGGTTGCCTGGTCTTTTAAGGATTTCTGACACTGCTGTGAAAGCCACACAGACTATAAACTTTTCCATAAGTATTTGATGATGAAAATGGTGTCAATGATTACTGGCCTGGAACAACAATTTTAAAATTTGTTTAATAAAAATCCATGTTTGACTTTGAAAAAAAAAACATTCAATTTATAAGTAACATAAATATATTTTTGTAAAAATAAGATATGATTGTTCAACCTCAAGATAAAAATAACAGAACTAGACTATAGAGCAGTCTCCAGGAAAAAGTAAAAACAAACAAACAAACAAAAAAACTGATAAAGAAGGAAATGGAGAACAAGGGGACTATATGAGAGATAAATGGGGAAATTTAAAAGTCCAACATCACAAATAAAATATGGGAAGAAATAATTGGCTAAATATGAACCAGTAACAGAAGGGAATTTACCAGAGAAAACAGTATTGTAAAACTCCAGACTGAGAAATATTAAGGAAGTGTCTAAAATGATTCCACTCTACACAGAACACCAATCAATTTTATTTAATAAAAATGTCAAGGACAAATAAAACATAAAAAGAATAAAAATAGGATGAGACATGCCATTGGTATTTTAATAAGTATTGTGTTGAATCTATTTTATGCTTAGGGTAGTAAGGACATTTTAATCATGTTAATTCTTTCAATCCATGAACAGAGTATTCAGTTATGCAGTAATCCAGTATGGTCCTGGGAGAAGATGAGTAACTCTGTCTACTCTGCTGCCATCTTTGATCTTCTATGATCCGTTTTGACTTGATTTTTGTTAAGAGCATAGGGTCTACATCGAGATCATTTTTGGCGTGTGAATATGCAGTGGCTCCAGCACAATAAGTTGAAATGACTACATCTTCTCCATTGTATTGCCTTTGCTCTGTTGTCAAGAATTCATTTCGCCCAGGTTGTCCAGTACCTTGGCATATAACTGTTCAAAAGTAATTTCTTAGAATCCCTGTATTTCTCTTACTCCAACTCTTTCATTTCTGATTTTATCTCTCTCTCTCTCTCTCTCTCGCTTCCTCCTCTTCTCCCCCCATGAGTCTAGTTAAAATTTCCTCAATCATCTTTTCAATGAACCAGCTCCTGCATTCATCGAACTTAAGGCTGTTGTTTTTTTTAGTCTCTTTACTATTAATTTCCACTCTGATCTAGATTTTTTCCTTCTACTTGCTCTGGGCTTTGTTTGCTGTTTCTCTAGTTCTCCTAGGTGTAGCATTGGAGGAAAGGGAGAAGGTGGGACTGCATAGAGGTGGGGAAAAATGGAACAGCTGTAATAGCATAAACAATAAATAATTAAAATAATTAATTAATTATATTTACCTGGCTCTATTTTTGGTTTATCATTCTGTTCCACTGATTTGCGTATTCTTTTGCACTGAGTCTTGATTACTGTAGCTTTACAGCGTTGAATTTTTGTGTCAACACTGTAGTTGGAGGTGCCAGTTCTCCAACTTTGTTTTTCTCCTTCAATATTATGTTGACTCTTTTGGGTCTTTTGGCTCTCCATATAATATTTAGAATCAGTTTTTTTGACATCCTGATAATAGGAAGTTTTTCAATCAATAAACATGGAATATCAGCCCTTTGTTTATTTGTTTTAGCTAATAAATGATGGCAACGAAGTTGTAGGATACACAGTTATTATACAAAATTCAATTGTTTTCCTATAGGCCAACATGAACAAGTGGAATTTCAAGTTAAAACCTCATATCATTTACACTGGCACCCCAAAGAGTGAAAATTTACAAATATATGTACAACATATATATGAGGAAAACCAAAAGACTGGTGAATAAAGTCAAACAAGTAAAAAAAAAAATTGGGAAAATGTTCCTCGCTGCCTTGTAAGGGGTTGAGGTATGGGAAACTGGAACTAAATGTGTAGATAGAGAGAAATTCTGTATCACAGAAGAAAGCTGAAATTATTAATCTTAGAGGGTCTTGCACGGTAGCTATCAAGACAGAATGAGAGTGACCTTTATCACTCTTTGTTGGGAGCATTAGGCTCTAGGGGAGAAAAGAAAGATTGCATTGTAAGTGAATAAATGGTTCCTGCTCTGTTGTCAGGGCCAATTGGCTCTGGGGAAATATACAACCTCTAACTTTCATGGAAATTTTGCCACTCAACATTTCTTAATCTAGGATGCCAGTCATTTTTTTCCCAGAAAACCTTACCATACAGAAATGTGAAAACAGATTATGTAGCTTGATATCCTGATAGGCACATTATTGAAATTTCAGATTTTTAACAAACTACGAAGTGCATGTATATTTTCACATCTAAACTTTAAAATATCACATGTAATGAAATTAAACAAAGTTCATATGCTGCTAAATGCAATTATTTCTTTAAATATTCACTTTATTGGGTAATTGAATTATAATAAACCTTACTCATTTTAAATAATGTTTAATTGTGAGAAATCAGTTATATCAATGCTGAAAGGCAAATTTAGTACAATATTTTTAGGACTTTTTTTCAAAATAATTTTCAAAATAGGAAACTATAAATTATCTTTTTTTATGAATTTGATAATTATATTTTTTCTAATAAAAATGAACTATGATATGGCAAAATATTTTACTCCAAAGTTTAGTAACATTTTGAAAACTTCATTTTAATAAAAGGAAAAGAAAACAAAATTAAACCTTTTTCTAAAATATTTTATTCAGTGTTTTGAAACAGGATAGATATCAAGTTTTGAGGGTAGTATGGAGTGTTGTTTTTCCATATTTTTTTACTTCACGCAACTGAGTCTATAATCTATTTTTTTACAATCCATCTCCCTATTCCAGTTATTCAGACAAATATTCTATGCATTACATAGTCTCTCCTTGAGAAATCTTAAAAATAACAAGCTGGTATTAAACTTAATTTACCTTTATGCAGTAATTTCTCTATATTTCAAAATATGACATCCCGTCTTTTTCATAGTAAAGTTTCAGAAATAAAATTTTATGAGACTAAGCTAAGCTGTATGCAAAGGTGGAAGCTATTTGAGTTGATATATTTCTAAAGATTAAAGAAACACTTAGTAAACCCAGGCATGGCTTTCTTTTACATAAAATGTTATTCATAACATAGTATCATGAATTATTTACAAGCAATGGAGTCACTTGCAACAGGGGTAAACAGAATTGATGATGACCTTCAGTTCACTGTACTGCAGAGAAAGCAATTCTCTCATTAAGTTTACAGTGGAGAATAAAAGAAGTCTTTGCTTCATGAATAAGTCACTGTTTGCTCCCTCAATCCCTTTATTTTACCATAGAGTTCAAAATACAAGTGTATTTTATTTAGGTTACATCCAAACATAATGAAAAAACAATTGCAAATGAATCTAAACCCAGCTCTCTGTTAAATATGTTATTCTGGTTTGTCTCATAGTATGGTCACTTAGAAAGGTATGAATGGGATCTCGATCTGAAAATAAATGTCAGATAAATGTGTAGATGCTTCTGCCATTACTAATGAGTCTTTTGGGTACTATTCATTGACTGGAATATTAAGAAAGTAATGAAACAAATTTCCTGAAGCCATCTTGACCATTATTATGAGATATTTTTCTCCCAGGACTGAATGCTCATCAGAGTAACAAATGAGTCTGTCCTTGACCACAATTTAGTCCATCTCCTGTGAGTCCCATACTCCACTAGGTTCAGCCTTGGACTTCTGTCTCTGTTCTTCTACAGAGTATATTTTTAGCGAGAGGCTCTCATGATCTGTCTTATTTTATTTTAACAATAGATAGGCTTTTCTTTTTTATGATCTGTGAAAACAACATTTAGAGTTTATAGTAGATTACAGAAAATGGATTTCTAATTGTCACTTATTAAATAGATGTTCTAGTGGAAATTCCATGAGCTTAGGGCAAGTTACCTGCTCATTTCAATTTTTCATGAATATCATTTCTTTCTAAAGAGTTGTTATGAAGTTTAGATACGATGCCATACAAAACTCATCTAAAATAGTTCCTGGTGCTTAAAAAGCTAGAAACAGAGAACCTACCATAACTTGGGGATATGTGGACAGATTTCTTGTGAGTGTAACAATTAGGCACACAATAAGAACACTCACATAACATTTGTTGAATTGAGTTAAATTGATTTTATATCTTGTAAATATAAATTTCAAACAGATTAATATATTATTTTACAGTAGACATTGAATGATAGATACAAAAATGATTTGATAAGAAAAATGAAGATAAATGAAAAAAAAACACAGAAAAGAGTTAAGTCTGAAGGAGTAGGTTAGTTTTAAGGGTTTTTAAAAATGAAGATTTTACACTTTACTTCTTCCCCTGCTGATTGACTACTATAATCAGACATCCTTTGGATTTGTCTGGAAAGCCTTCCTGTATCAGATGACCATCAGCCTAAGCTCAAGGAGAAAGAGAATTTCTGGCATCAATTTATTAAAAAGTAATTTCCCAAATATCACCAAAAATTATAATAATCAAATCATGGGATAATTATGTGTAGGAAAATAAAAACAGTCTAGAGGCTTAGCCTCACCAAAATATTAAAGGGCAGAAAAAGTAACATTTACTATCATGATGCATATATCATACTCAAACCATAAATATAATGGGACACCAAGCACAGCAGCAGAACTAAGTTCTAATAAGCAACATAAATCTGTTTATAAAGAGTGTCCTTTCAAATGGAAAGGACTTGTTATAAAATTTTCTGTTTTATTATTTGAATATGTTTCTGTTCTCCTGATTTTGTTAGTAGTACTCATACCTTCACATATTATAAATATTCCATAATTTTGTATTGAATGAAAAATATGAATTTTAATATGTAATTGTAATGTCCACAAGGATCTAAAACTGGATACACTACTCTATTGAAAAGTAATTTTAATTTACCTCGAATTAAAATAGTAAACATCCATTTGTTTTTGTTAATGATATTTTCAAAAGATATGTTAATTAAAACCTGTGCACTGTTGAAATGAGTAATGGGAAAAAACACATATCATACATATATAACATAATACTAATGTTAGTTCTTAATTCCTACTCTAGTAATTATCTTTTATTCAGCACATTTTTAATGTGTACATATTCCAGTTTTCTTATGGTATGTAGTACCTTGAATAAACTACACTTAAAATTATTTCTCAGTAAAATAAGATCACCTTCTACTATATAGTATGTTTCTATTTCATGTTACTGAGAGAAAAAAGCCTCAAATTTTGTACAATGAAAGATGTACTATATTTTCAAGTAGAGTTTGTAAACAAAAGTGCAGGCCAAAAACTTTATTACATAATTGTCAATTAAATCTTTCTTACCTCCTTTATGACAGAAATTTCTATGTTTGTCCCTTTACCTAAGGCTGTGGGAGACAGTAACTCTTCCTGGTGACAGTGGCATTAATATATCCTGTTTCTCATAAACTGACACAAATATGAGCTGCAGCTACTTATAGTTTAATAAATGCTAATTTCTGGTAAGACATTGCTTGTTTCTTTTTCTCAATCTCTCAGATCAAATCACGAATGATTTAGACAAAGGTAGTTGTGGGTCTTGAAGAAAAGAGAAAAAAAGGGAACAAACAAAAATTTTTATTCTTTCCTCTACAGGTCACTGGCCTTAGAAGAGATGTGTGTTTGACTGGGAATATAGTTCCTTTGAATAAAAATAGGATCAAATTTTAAGTTTAGCTTGGATTGAATTTTTAATTCCCGAGAGTATAAAGTGACTATTATATTCATTGTCAGAGTTAAAGTTATAAATCATTGTTCAAGTGATCTTCTGGAAATAGGAAAAAAAATAAACATATTTAATAGTTCTCTGCTCAATTCTTTCTACTTAATAAGCCAATTATATTATTTTTCAAGTTAACAAAAGCAACTTTACCTTCATAAGTATAACATACCATAAACAGTTAGTACATATACAGTGTGTTTCACCCAATTGTTTGCTCACATCATGACTTTAAGTGGGTACTGATTAAATAAAGTTGATTATGCATAATTTCATCAGGGAAAAGCAAACTACTTGTGTTTTCTTCTTTTCATTTCTAAAGTTTTGGTGTTTTCTTTGTGTGTGTGTGTTATGTGTTTACTTCTTGAGTCAGTCCATTATTTTGGAAAAAATATTTTAACATAACAAATTGTATTTGAAAGTCTTTGTGTAAAAAACTACTATCACTTTCTTCTTACTATATGCTACAAAAAATATGAAAGGAAAAAAAATCTATCAACTCTCCTTTTCCATGACTCCATGAAAGCTACCACAGTATATTTGTACTTGCCATTTCAGTTTCTGAGAATTTCAACATGATTTTAAAACAAAGGACAATTTTGAAAGTTCAAATTATTCTTGTATGATTTCATTTTCTGAAGTCAAAAAAATGTGTAGTGCCTTAATATTAGCAACAGTCATATTTAAATCGCTGCATAAAAATGAGATATGAAGACTTTTTACATAGCTCCTTCATTGGGATAGTTACAATATTAGATATTTGTCTTCTTGATTTTGTTTTAATTTTATACTAAACAGATATTTATGTGGCTTACTGTGTATGAGACTATTTTAGTCGTCTGTAACTTATTGTAGATTAAAATATGCTTCCTACTCCCAAAACACCATTTTTATAGAACTATAATTTTCTCTAAACTGGTCACAATGTACAACACACCTTTTGATTTTATTCATGTTTGTTGTATCTGATTAAAAAAGAATGGTTTAGAGATTAATTCCAGACAAAATTCATTTATGTTTTTTTTCCCTGCACAATTCTTTAATATATAGAAAGAATAATTACCACTACAATACTGAATGGTGTTACAAAAGTAAAATATTATGTGATAGTGGGGAAAGTTTTCTAAACTCTTGATAAATTTTGGCCAACTTTAGTGTCATTTTATTTGTATGTGTTTTCTATGATATATTAATTTAATATCTTTTTGCTGTATTGATTGACTTTTCTAGCTTTCTATTAACATTTCTATGAGTTTTATAGTTATATCAATTCAAATGTATTTCTCTATTGTATCAAATGAGCTCAAAATCAATCTCAATTAAATTTTCATGTGACTGACTCTCATATGCATGTTATATCAAAGAATTGTCAGACAAATTTTTGAATTTATTTTCATTTGTTTGCTTTTATGTGTTGAGTGAGTGTTGCTCTCTGTTTAATTTACAGGAAATGGAATATATATATAAAATAATGGTATCTTTTTATACCCCTGAATTAATGTTATTGTTTCCATGTTAGATGTGGTTAAATAACTGTGATTACCATAATCTAAGGGATTAGTGAGTGCTCTCTAATGAAAAGAATAATAATATCAAGAATAAAAGGCCCAGATATAAAATGTTAACTAAAAGAAATTTGCTCTATAATATAAAAAGAAAACTTGCTCTAGATTATAATCCATGACATGTAATGCTTTTTCTCTGGCAGAAACAACCAAACCAACAAAAGCTCATGTACCACAACCAGACACTAAACACTTACATTGTGATGACTTAATATGCATTTGTTTCGCTATGTATGTATTTCCATAAAGACCTTTTATGTTTAGGAATGGACAAATTCTATGTTCTTCAAAGAATCTCAGTATGAGGTTGATTTTATTTAGATAAAATAAATGTTTTAAGAAAAGTGTCTGTGTTGTTTTATGAATTACATGATGATAAAGATAATATGTTTCACTGAAAAAACATATCTTTAAAAAATTATTAAATACTGTTAGAGGTAACGATCCAATTAAATGTAGAGAAATGAAGTAGCTGAACACATGTCTATTACATTGTTAGTTTGATTTCTAGCTCTATAAAAGCAGAATAACATTAGTTATTCTATTTAACAGATTTGTTTTTAGAAACTTATTTAATAGGTTTCAGATACTAAAAGTATCAATTAAAAATAGTAGGAACACATGGGTTTATTTTGAAGGTCAAATGATGCCTCATACTCAAAACGCCTAGCCCAGACACTGGCATAATGTAAACTAAGTTTATCATCATCATTGTTTTCTTCTCTTACTCCTCCTTCTCCTTCTTCTTCCATAACCAAATAGTGACTTAAGAAAAGTTTAGACAACAAAACACGTACAGATTTAAAATACATGTTTTGTTCCTCAGCTATCACAATAAATATAGTTATTGAAAAATTGTATAATATGGTATAAACTACAGTAGAAAGTGTAAATGTTTCCATTGTAATTTCTTACAGAAGACATACATCAAACAAATTCAAATGTAAACATATAATAATAGTTTCTTTTGGTAGTACCAGTCTTCCTGAGTCTTCATGATATGCGTAGCCTTGTGTTGTTTATTCGTTTGAAGGAGCAGGCACCTCTTCCAGGCTGGTACTTTTAAGGCTGGTTTTGGCAAGTAAAGACCTTCTGCTGTGTCCTGTTTGATGGAGCAGCCTTGGGACCACAGCTGAACAGGGCTGCCGCTGGACTACAGGGCTGCTTTGGGGCCTACATATGTGCTTGTTACCAGGGCTGATGGCAGATGTGGCTCCTTCTGCATCTCTTGGGGGCAGTGGTACAAGGAGAACCATGAACAAGTAAGACTGGAACAGAGTCAAGAGGGGCACATGGCTGTTTTCAGGTTCCCAGTTGGACACCCTCACAGTCAGCAGGCTTGCCATTAACGTCTGGGCCCATCTTTTCAAAGTGGTGCACCTTAGCTTCGGGCTCCTCCAGGGTTTTGTAACCTCCTACCTGAGTGCCAAGGCTCCCTCAGGGTGCTTTTGTCTGTGGATGGCTGAAAAATCTTGTTTGTTTGGAAGGATAGAGGATGGGAACCCAGGAATCCATCATCTTGCTGACATCATCTTAGTATTAATTTTAAAACTTATAAGATGTTTTCAAATTAATGTTAATAGTGATTGAACATATTTATTTCTTTTTAAAAAATACTTTGCTTATTTAATTTTGGAGGGAGGGGGAGGGAGGGAGAAAGAGAGGGAAAGAAATATCAATGTGTGGTTGCCTCTCATGCACCCCTCACTGGAGGCCTGGTCTGCAACCCAAGCACGTGCCCTGAATGGAAATCGAACCAGTGACCTTTTGGTTAGTAAGCCGACACTCAATCCACTGAGCCACACCAGCCAGGGCCCTATTTATTTCTTTTTTAATCACCTAAATAATTTAAAAGAAAAAATATTCACATAACATGACCAGGACTATTTATATGCTTTTTAAGTAATAATAAACAAATAAAAATATATTGTTATAACTGGCATTGTTTCTCCATCCTCATTGAAGATAAACCAAACAGAGTGGTATAAGTATTTGATGAGATCCATCTTCATTACCTACTTTTATCTTCTAATAATGCTATGTTCGCATTGCCACTGTAACTGAGAAATTAGTTTACCCAAGCAAGAAATCAATAATGAAATCTTATAATTAAATTTTAATGTAATGAAAAAATTTATATACTAATATAAATGCAATCCAGTATTTCTTCTCAACAGTTATTTTCTAATTCTTGCATATTAAAATATCTGTTATTGATGGTGGTATATTTTTATTAAAATACATAAAGGAATACACAAAAAGATATATAGCTTTATAGATATGCAATAAATATGAAATTAAAAACACCATAGAATATTTACCAAATATATCATTTATTATAAATCAATGACACTTAAAAATGAAGTATCTATTTATTTTGTAGAAGTCTTGAATATACTAATTAGAGTCAATTAATTCTTAAGCAATAATCATGTTTTCATGTCACAGATATGACTGCCTAGAAAATTTGTGAGGCCCAGTGCAAATGGGCATCCAAAGACTGTTTTCAAAATGTATCACTAATTTCAAGCAGAGCATTAAACTTGATGCGGGGCCCACTTGAATCCTAGTCCCTGTGGTAACTAGAAATATTTAAGGAATACTTAACACCTAGTTTTCATAATCAATTCCAGAAAATAAAAAGAAAAAAATTCTGTTTATAATATTAATTTATTATTACCCTGATACCAAAACCACACAAAATAAAAGAGAATCTTTGTTGCCAAAATGTTAACCAATAGAACTCAATAATGTATAAAAAATATATACACTATGACCAAGTAGGAATTATTTCATGGCTACATAGCTAACTAATATTAAAAAAAAATCAATGTATTCCAAGGTACTAACTTAAAAAGCAAAATCACATGATATCAAATAATGCAAAATATATTGATAAAACTCAAAACCAACTGATGAAGAAAATCAGAACATGGAAATAGAGCACAAATCCCTCAACTTTGTAGAGTACATTTACAAAAAAATCTACAGCGAACATGACATTAATGAGACTGGATGCTTCCTTGCATTAGATCAAAAACAAGGCAATGTAGTCTGCTATCAACATTCTTATTTAATAGAATGATAAAAATTTAGCTAACACAAAAAGTGGAAAAAGACAAAGATTTTCTGTGTCAGAAAGTAACTCTGAACTCTCCTAATTTGTGAGTTATATGACTGCTTGTGAATTAAATCCCACGGAATCTACAAAAATAATATTTCTAACTCCTGTAGCTAATAACTGAGTTTGGCAAGCTTACAGAATACCTGGTAAATATACAATAGTTAATAGCATTTGCATATATTAACTGTGATTTTCATAACAAAATTAAAATACATTAATTAAAATATATAATAAACTATGTTTTTCATATATAAATACAATATAATTAGTGATTATTAAAAATGACATTAAGCTTTGGAAAAGAATAAAGTGAGATAAATCAGTAGTCCACTCAATTTCAGACTCGTCATTTATACGAAGTTATCAAGATCATGTGGTATTGATGAAGTATACAAGGTGGGGAGACAAAAAAACAGAAGTATCTTCTGGAGGGTGGGGGCCTTGTACTATAGGCTTCCCCTACTAAGTGAGTGTTCTAGGAACCCAGCTATATCAGTGTTCCAGCTGGCATTGTTGTGAGAGACTGCATTCAGCTTCAGTGATTTTTTTTAAGATCCTTTCACCACACTTGCCCATTTCACGATGGGTAATTTATAAGTGCACCTGCCCATACCACACTGAATGTTCAACAGCTTTTCTTGTAGTGCTGGTTGGGTGGAGATGTATTCTTTTAGCCTTCTTTTGTCTGGGAAACTCCTTATTTCACCTTCCATTTTAACTGAGAGCCTTGCTGGGTAGAGAAGTCTGGGTTGCAGGCCTTTGCTTTTCATGACTTGGAATATTTCTTGCCATTCCCTTCTGGCTTGCGGCGTTTTTGTGGAGAAAGCTGCTAGCCGTACTGGGGCTCTCTTGTATGTTACTACCTCTTTCTCCCTTGCTGCCTTTAGGATTCTCTGTTTGTCTTTGATATTTGCCATTTTAATGATGATATGTCTTGGAGTGGGCCTCATTGGATTCCTCTTGAATGGGGTCCTCTGTGCTTTCTAGACTTATGTGACTTTTTCTCATAACATAAAACATATCGACAGGTGTATTGCTTCAAATGGAGAGTCCTTTGAAGTTGCCTGAAGTTTAAACATGAAAGAATAAGTACACAATTTTTTTATAAGTAAAGTCAAGGTTTTTTTTTGGTCTTCCCTCATAGATACATAGAAGAATGTACAGAATATATACCCACAAACAGAACGAGTCAATGAGCCTCCTTGTACAAACTTACATTAAATACTTTAATAAAAAATGAACCCATAAAATATTTATAAAAAACATGTGGGAAAAAATATTTTAAATTCAGGATAAGGAAAAGGGTTGTCAAACTTGATAAAAACACATTCCATAGAAGGAAAATTTAATGAATTGGACTACATCAAAATTTTAAATAAAATAGAAGAAACTTTTGTTCTGTGAAAAATCATTAGAAGTTAAAATGACAAGCTACAGACTGGGATAAAATATTTTCAAGTTGCATATCTAACTAAATATTAGTATCTTAAATATGTAAAGAACTTTGATTATTCAATAACAGAATACTCTTATTTTATAATTGGCAAAATAATGAGACATTTCATGCAAAAGAATATACATAGCAAATAAGCATGTAGGAAGATGTTCAACATCATTAGACATTATGAAAATACACATTAAAATCACAATGACATATTTATATACATTTATCAGGATGTCTAAAATAAGATAGAGATTAAAAAAATCTAATGGTGGGTATAATGCACTGTACCCTGAATAACTTATACATTGCATTTGAAAATATAAAACAGTCAGCCAAGAAGCTAAACACCTGCCTATTATATGAACCAGCAGTTGCACTCTTTAATATTTACCCCAAATCAATAAAAATCTAGGTTCACACAAAAACTTGTACAAAAATGTTTAGCAGATTTATTTTTAATAGCCTAAAACTGGAAACAACCCCAATGTCCTTCTAGAGGTGAATGTTAAAAAGTATGACAGTACCTTCTTATGGTGGAGTACTACTCAGTAACAAAAAGGAACAGACATGATAAAGTTGTTAACCTCATTAAATCTTTAGAGTGTTATGTGAGTGGAAAAAGGCAATTTCAAAATATAACATACTGTAAGATTTCATTCTATAACATTATTGAAATAATAAAAGTTTAGAAATTAAAAACTGGTAATTGGTCCAGGGCATAGAGGTTAGAGGAAAGCAGATGTTAGAACAACATGAGGAATATTCAGTGATAATGTTCCATGTCTTGAGTGTATCAATAGCAATATCCTTGTTGTGATATTGTTGTACAGGATTTCTAGACGTATCTGTTGTGGGAAATAATAAAGTCACAATAGTATCTGCTATTTCTCTCCACTTCATGTGATTCTACAATTTTCTCAACATATTAGTTCAACAATTTTTTAAAAGAGGAAATTAAAAGGTCATTTTGCTTATAAAAAGATCAGTGAAAAATGAAATATTTAGTCAATAGTATTTCTGTGTGTATAAATTTATATTAATATATAAATAAGGATTATTAAAAAATTTGTTCAAAGAGAGAACAGAATTGGACAATCTGTCAATGTAATTTTATTTATCAATGGGTAAATTAAAAATTTGGAAGATTATTCAATATGTACAGAAGAGAGAGTTTTCTACTGTTATTACATCAGAAATAGTTTCAAAATATATCCAGTCATGGGCCCCTGGATGACAGGGAAAAATTCTGAAAAATGCATTTTTGGCGATTGTGTTGTTGTGCAGCCATCACCCAAGCACTTTCATCAGCCCAGATGGCACAGCCTACCACACACCTAGGGTGTAAGGTATAGCGTATTGCTCCTGGGCTCTAAGAGAAGAATATGTAATCAGGAGATGCAGTAAACAGACCATGTATGAGGCTGCTGCTGTAATAACGGGGCATAAGTCTGTATAGCAAACTTTCATGTCTTAAGTAGACATAGTGCACTCTAAAATAATTGTAAAATGTATAAAATAGAAAATACATAGATCACTATCATAGTTGTTTATTATTATTATCAAGTCTTATACATTGCACATAATTGTGTGTGCTATGTTTTAAATTTTATTTTTCAAATACAGCTTACATTCAATATTATTTTGTATTAGTTTCAGACGTACAGGAAACTCAGGTTGCAAACAACAAGATTACTTAGTAAGGAAGCAAAATATTATATATGAGCCAAACATATTCATATCACTTAATCCAAGAGTTAAGCAAATAGAATTCTTGAAGAAAGTGGCAATATGGGTGAAAACTGACTGTTTAATGCCTCTTAATGATTACATTAATTTTTGGGGTGAGTGTTGGCCCCAATAAACCTTATTTTGTCACTATAAAATTTAACTATTCTAATTGTGAGAATATATTACCTAAAGTAACAAAATTAGAGCCACAATGTCCAAATACAAACTTCTAATATTGTGTGTGAAGAAGTAGACATGCAGGAAATTTAAGATATTTTGTCAAGCTCACTGAACTAAAACATGGCAGATTTACAGATTAAGGATAAAAACTTCTTTTTGATGATACCTATTTCCCTTTTCTTTTCACTACATCAGATGATGTGGCATTTATCTTGCGTCCATACTCTTATTTTTGCATACAACTGAAATAGTTTATTCTCAGCTAAAATGCTTATTAACAGTACTGTGCATCGTTTTCTAACTGAGTCTACTTCTCACTACTTCTAGTCTCCAGCTGCCATCACCAAATGATCGTGTTCAATCATATATCAGACTCTTAAGATGATGCTGATAGATAATTTTATTGTCAGAATCAAAAGAGGTAATAGTATGTTTACTGAGAGGGAATTTCTGAATGCTAACAACTTTTGTTAACTTTTGAAGGTATAAAAATCAAATTCACTATATATAGAGAGAGAGAGGGGCAATGAAAATGGTGTGCACATATCTTTTTGAGTTAGAGTTTTTGTTTTATTTGGACAAATATTGATATGCTAATTTTATTTAAATTTTTTTGAAGAACATCCACACTGTTTTTTTTATAGAGGCTGTTCCAATTTACATCCCCAAAAGGTTCCTTTTCTCTACATCCTTGCCAACACTTACAGTTTTGCCTTTTTGAAAATAGCTGCTGTAAGAGATATGAAGTATCTCATTGTGCTTTTGTTTTCAAATCATCAATTACATGTAATTTGTAATAAAAGCCAATAGTTTCAATCCCAATGTGTGAATCAATACTACATGGATCAATGTTACATAATTATAAATATGATGTACAAAATGTAAAATGTATTAAATGTTATTATGAACATTTATTATGAACAATGCACAGAGGTAAAAAGTAATTTATAGAGCAAGAGAAAGAAAACCTCATAGCATTAAAAATAGATATTAATATAAAATATGTAAAAAATTTCAAACTATGTATATATTTTTCTCCTCTAAACAATATTAATGAAATCAACTCAACTTTTCAAATAAAAGACAATTTTAAATAATGCAATTCATCTGTATATACTTATGCCAGAGATGCATCTAAGAAAAAGTGTTTCATTAGTTTTCACACAAAAAGATGATTCAAAGAGTAAAGGAGCATTTATCTCATATAATTTATGAATAGAAATGTAAATAACATTTCAGGAACTGTATGGAGGTATTTAAAGAAATAAATTATTTCCTAGTCATTTTGACCCTTCTTTAGTGAATCTATGCCAAATAATGTGATTAAAATACAATCAAATATATAAATATTTGAGTGTTCAAATTAATAAATTTGATCAAGTAAATAAAAATGAAATCTATATTTAAAATAAAAAAATTAATTTTATTTTTAATGCTCATGAAATAAATTGTTTTCTTCTGCTAAGCCCCAAATTCAATACATTTCAAAATGAAAATAATGATAACAATTTCCAATTGCAGTGTGACAAAAGTAGAGATAATTAGCTGCAATTAAACTTTGCCTATATGATATAACTAACAAATTGGAAAAATAAATATTCTAGCATTATAAATAAAAATAAAGCAACAATATTTTAATTTTTTGAGGTATCTCTATACAGCTTTCCACAGTGGCTGCCCTAGTCTGCATTGCCACCAGTGCAAAAAAGCATTCCCCTTTTTCCACATCCTCTCCTTCACTTGTTGTCTGTTGATTTATTGATAATAGCCATTCTGACTAGTGTGAGGTGATATCTCATTGTGGTTTTAATTTGCATTTCTCTGATGATTAGTGACATTGAGCATATTTTCATGTGTCTAGTAGTCATCTGTATGTACTTTTTAGAGAAGAATCTATTCAGTTCCTTTGCCATATTTTAACTGGGTTGTTTGGTTTTTTGGTGTTGAGTTCTGGGCATGTATTCAAAGAAACCCAAAACACATATTTGAAAGAACATAAGCATTCCTATGCTTATTGCAGTGTTATGTACAATTGCCAAGATATAGAAGTAACTCAAGTGTCCATCAGTAGATGAATGCATAAAACAACTGTGGAATATTTACAAAATAGAATACTACTTGGCCATAAAAAAGGAAGAACATTTACCATTTTTGACAACATGGATGGACCTGGAAAACATTATGCTAATGAAATAAACTGTCAGAGAAAGACAAACACCATATGATCTCATTCATATGTGGAATCAAATGATCAAAATGAACTAATGAGCAAAATAAAGACAGACTCATAAAGAGCAGGTTGACATCTATGGGAGTTATATGGTGAAGAAATCAAGCAAAAAAGGAAAAAAGACACATGGACATGGACAACAGAGTGGTGATTGTGGTGAGGGTAAGGGATATAAGAGAGATAAATGGTAACACAATAAAATAAATTTAAAAATAAAGCACTTAGAAATAAACTGAAATTGTACACATGCTTTATGAAAATGTGTATAAAACCTGGGGGGGCTTATAAACAACAGAAATGTACTTCTTACAGCTCTGGAGGCAGGAAGCACTAAAACAAGGTGCAAGTATAGACAAGTACTGATGAGAGTCATGTCTGCATTACAGACCGTTGATTTCATTTATGTACATTTACTTATGACAGAGAGCAGAGAGAGCAATCAAGCTCACTCCTGAAGCTTATAAGGATACTACTAATCGTGTTTATGAAGGCTTCATCCTTATTACCTCATCTAATCTTAATTACTTCCTGAAGGTCCCATCTTCTAATAACATCACATTGGGGGGGGGTAGTGTTAATAAAGTTGAGGGCAATGTTAAAGAGGCCTTGGTCAATGTATGCCATGAGTGGTCAACATTAGAGTGAATTACATAGTCCATTCTGGGAAGGAGAAAATGCTGTTATGTAGGTATCACTTACACAGAAGATATCATTGCCAAATTTCAACAGCACCAGACAAAAGAAACTATTTCCTTTCATCATTCTTTGATAAACCAAGCCTGGAGGAGTTCAAAACAAGATCTAGAACACAGAGGGTGGTGTGACTTAAAAAGAGTGAAGTATAAGGTCTTGCTTTTCAAAAATTTCCCTTCAAGAAAACAATAGATCTGAGTTGCTTCTGAGTTGTGAGTAGATATGTGTGTAGAAAAAAATAATTAAATTTAAGGCAAAAAGTTGATTTTAATTAGACTGCGCTTGGTAATAAATTTAGGTAAGGTTTCCAAGAGCCTGAATATGTTCAGAACCATCTGAGATCTACTGGAGAAATAAATAAAAAAGCACTGAAGACTACAGGAAGCACAGTGATTGGCTAATTCTATAGCTATTTCCTGATGTGTCTACCAACTTCAGGGCTATTCAATCAAACAGTTATAAGGAGCTTATTTCAAATCAAAACAGTTAAAATGAATAGATAACTGTCAGTATGGCAGCATAATATCACGAATTAAAATAAAAAGATAAGACAGAAAATATTGATAATGTCCTAAAAGCAAAGCCCTTTATTAAACACAAAAGTTTATGTTAAAAATAATTCTGATGCACAAACATCAGAAAAATGAATATCAGTACCCAATAAATTCATTCAATAATGCTGGACTTCTTCTGTAGGTCAAAAAATGCAGTATTTCCAGCCCATATCTAAAAATATTTTTAAAGTTATCTTTTTTAAAAAGAATGCATTCAGTGTTGTACAGTTGAATGTCTATATATGATCAAAAATTTAAAATTTTTCAAGTTAGATTGTAGGCAGAACTTCCACTTCCTATCAAAATTATGCTTGGATTTCGCATTTTCTGAGAGTGGATTTTTTAGACACAAAGAATTCTAGTTTGCAAATTCATTACTCAGGATGGGGAGTAATGATCAAGATGAAATGCCTCTAAAGCTCTTATAATTTTTTAATCAAAGAAAAAGATTTCCTCAAATGGTCTGAAAAATCTTTTAGAAGCCATATACTACCAAGCTAATGAAGTGTATTTGGCCCCTAACAAAACTACTCTGTGGGTTAGATTAATTTTTCATGATTAATTCTACATCATTTTAGGAGTTTCAGTCCATGCATGCTCTCCTACATCTTCAGTCTGAAACTGACAATGTAAGTGCCCCTGTTGCTGACTAAATTAATATGTAGTGCTCATATTCCAATTCCTAGTGATAATTAAAACATTAATAAAATTTAAAGAAGATTATTCTCTACATAAAATTAGCAAAATACCTTTCACAAGATTGATTCAGCAGTTTAAGATTCCCAGTCAGGGCACATGCTTGGGTTGCAGGCCAAGTCCCTCATTGGTGACACACAAGAAGCAAATAATCAATGTATCTATCACACTTGGGTGTTGCTCTCCCTCTCTTTCTCCCTCACTTCCCATCTATCTATAAGTAAATAAAATTTTTTATTTATTTTTTTATTGTTCAAGTACAGTTCTCTCCATTTCCCACCACCATTCCCATGCCTGAAAAAAGTCCCTTCATAAGATGGGGTTTATAAATCAATCAATTACTTAATTTAATTAAATAAATAAAAGAGTGAAAAATAAATGCTATTGTTAAAAGTCAAATAAAAGTGTTAAATCATTAAATAATGTATAGAACAAGAATTAAAATAATATATAAGCTTTAGAGAGTGGCTACTGTTAAAAGTTTATTTATTTTATATGGATATATAATTACTATATATATAGTAACTATATATATGTATATATAGTAACTTAGAATTATGAGAAGATAAAATTAATTCTATGATAATTCAAAAGGACCTAAATTTTAACAGCATCCAACTTCATGTGCCATAAGAGAAAATGCAAAAGATAAGAAAAAGAATAATAAACTCTATTGTTGGGAACCGTCTCGCCCGATTTCAGGGACTATAGCTTCGCCGACAGGCAAGAGGGCCCCAAGGCTGGAGCTGAGCAAGGAGGCCTTGGGAAAATACGCCACTGAGAAGAGAAAATCTGTCTCCTGGCAGGGTCGCAGCCCCTGCCTCCCTCATATCACCCTGCTTGGCCCAAATGACGTCTGGTTAGTCAATGACGGGTAAGACCCCTCAATGGCAGGTGCAACCTAAGACAGGAAGAGTCACATAAGGGCTAACAGGGAAGAACTTGGGAACATGGAGAAGGGGCAAAAGACCCTCACCCCTTGGCTTTGTCATGCCTGGAGTCTTCACTATATTTGAAAGAAGTCTCCTTATCTCTTGGCTGCTCTGCCCAGAGGCCTGACCCGGTTAGTGAAACAATGCTAAAAGCAGGTACAGCCCTAAACTGAATCAGGTGGTTCCCAGAGACAATTAGGCCAGGGAAAGGAATGCATTAAGTCCAATGAAACTTACTTTGCTAAGAATGCCCTCGAGTTAATGAGTACTAATGTTTGGGGTCCAAGCATAGAATGAGATCAGTTTCCCAGGTTTCAGGGCTGAATGGGTGCCACCCTGTCCACCAAACCCTGACCTGAGGTAAATCTCTGTGTTCCTTCAATTGCTATCTATGATCTCTATCTGTTTTCTGTAAACATAGCCTTTTGACATTAATTGATGAGCTTTGCATGTATGCTGTATACCCCTGTACATATAGTTGTCAATAAAAGCCACTTCAAGAGAAGGGTTTGGGGCATTCTCCACTAGAGGGAATCACCATCCTCTTTTCCTGGCAGACAGAGAGTGTCTGGGATGACTGACTTCCTTCATCCGGGGAGACCTGAGGGGCCTTTGTGGGATGGGGTACCTGCCTCATTATATCAGCCTAATAAATCTGAGAAAAAGCCAAGAGTAGTAGCTTTTGTAAGGGAATGAAATCTATCTTGTTCTACTTTATCTTCCAAAAAGAGGGAGAATGAGAAAGGTTGGGGAAAGCATGCAATAGAAAGTTTGTCTGAATAAAACTCATATGGTGTTTTCAGAATCCTAAATTCTACCAGTAAGCACATTCTCCTAGCTAATTAGATTCAAAGGAGTCTGGACAAGGATGATGTTAAAATCTTCATTTTCATTATAACACATAGCCTAAATAGTTTTCCTAACTTGAGAACAAACTATTTTTAACTGGAAAAACAATTAAAAAATTATTTCTCTTTCTGTGATATCTTAGATATATTAAATATTTTATATTATTTATTTTATATGGTATGATATATTACTTAAAGAAAAAAAGACTTGAAATAATTCATCCAAATATTATTACTGTTATTCTATGGTAATAGGGATTAAGCATATTTTACCTTTTCCTATGTTAAAAAAAAAATCTTAATTTCTTGCTTTCCAGTTCAATAATTAAACAAATCCTCTCAATTAATTCTGAAAAAAAGAGAGAGAGAGATTGAGAGGGAGAGATTATGGATACTGAAATGATCACATCCTGATTACAGATTTGGGTAGTATATTTTAAATTATTGTTTTTACTTTTTCTAACCACCAAGCAATTAAAAAGTTAATAAATCCGGACACCTCTGAAACATTCTGCTTTATTTAGCATCATCATTATTTTATCTCCTTTGCAAAATTGTGGGCTTTTTAAGAAAATCTCTAACTCAACAACAAAAAAATTGGAGTAGACTCCTTACTTCACAATTTTATGTGACAAACTTGTGATATTATGCTATCATGATGAAAAATTTGGAAATATAAGTATAATCATAATCCCTGTGAAATAAACTGATTTTAAATAGACATCATTTTTAGAATGTTAAAAAAAAGATTCAAAAATATTACTTTTCCTTAGAATATCTACCAAAAGTGTTTATAGACTCAGCCTCAGAGTATGGAAACTGGACATAAAAATGAAACAATAGATGCTGAAAAAGCATTTGATAAGATTAAGAACCCCTTATTTATGATAAAAACACTTAGCAAAGTGGGAATACAGGGAGCCATCAATATAATAAAAACCATATACAAGAAACCTATAGCCAGTGTTATACTCAATGGACAAAAACTAAAATTTTCCCCTTAAGATCAGGAACAAGACAGAGGCGTCTGTTTTCACCACTCTTATTCAACATAGTACAGGAAGTTATAGCCACAGTGATCAGACAAGAAAAAGAAATAAAAGGCATCCAAACTGGACAGGAGAAAGTAAAACTGTCATTATTTGCAGAGGACATGATAATGTACATAGAAAATGCTATAATATGTACCAAGAAAAGCACTTCATCTAATAAGTGAATTTGGCAAAATAGTGGGATACAAAGTCAATATTCAGAAATTGATAGCATTTTTGTACACCAACAATGAAATATCAGAAATAAAAGATTAGAAGAAAATCCCATTTAATCTAGCAAAAAAAGAAAATAAAGTACCTAGGAATAAATTTAACTGAAGAGGTAAAAGAACTCTACTCAGAAAACTATAGGTCACTGAAAAAAAGAAATTAAGGAAGATATAAATAAATGGAAGCATACAGCATGTTCATGAACTGGAAGAATTGGCATCATTAAAATGTTCATACTACCCAAAACAATCGATAGATTCAACACAATTCCCACTAAAATACCAATGGTATATTTCACAGATATAGAAGAAATATTTCAAAAATTTACATGGAACCAAAAAAGACTCCAAATAGCCTCAGCAACCTTGAGAAAGAACAAAGTAGGAGGGATCACAATGCCCAATATCAAACTACACTACAAAGCCACTGTATTCAGAACAGACTGGTATTGGCATAAGAACAAACACATAGTCAATGGAACAGAGTAGAGAGCCCAGAAATAAACCCAGGTCTTTACAGTCAATTAATATTTGGAAAAGGGCGCAGGAACACACAATGGAGTATAGAAAACTTGTTCAATAAATCGTTCTGGGAGAACTGGACAGATACATGCCAAAAAAAAAAAAAAAAGAAACTAGACCATTAACTTACATCATACACCAGAATAAAGTCAAAATGGATAAAATATTTAAATATAAGTCATGACACCATAAAAGTCCTAGAAAAACATCAGTTAACAAAGGAAAATTTCAGATATCCCACATAGCAATATATTTGCTGATATGTCTCCTAGGGCACAGGAAATAAAGAAAAAAATAAACAAATGGGACTACATCTAACTAAAAATCTTCTGCACGGCAAAAGAAACCATCATCAAAGTGAAAAGGGAACCAACTGTATTGGGAGAACATATGGGAGAACATATTTGCCAATGGTGCCTCAGACAAGGGCATGATCTCCAAATATAAAAAGAACTCAACACTAGAAAGACAAACAATCCAATTAAGAAATGGGCAAAGGATATGAATAGGCACTTCTTCAAGGAGGACATACAGATGGCCCACAGACATATTAAAAGATGCCCAACATCACTAGCCATTAAAGAGATGCAAATTAAAACCACAATGAGATATCACTTCACACTGGTCAGAATGTCCATCACAAAAAAATCAGCAAATAAGTGCTGGTGAGGATGTGGAGGAATGAGAGGCCTAGTGCACTGTTGGTGGGATGCAGACTGGTACAGCCACTGTGGAAAACATTATGGAATTTCCTTAAGAAAATAAAAATGGAGTTGTTTTTTGACTCAACAATTCCGCTGCTGGGAATATTCCCTAAGAATCTCTGATCACCAATTCAAAAGACCTTAGGCAGCCCTATGTTCATAGGAGCAATATTTACAATAGCCACATGTTGGAAACAGCCTAAGTGCTCATTAGTAAATGAGTGGATCAAAAAACTGTGGTATATTTACATAATAGGATATTATGCAGCAGAAAAAAAAGAAGGAACTTCTACATTTTCAACAGCATGGAAGAAATTGGAGAATATGATAACTGAAGTAAGCCAGCCAGTGAAATAAAAATACCATATGATCTCACCTGTAAGAGGAATCTAATGAACAAAATAAACTAATGAATAATATAGGACCACAGGCATGGAAACATAGAACAGACTGAAAGTAACCAGAGGAAAGGGATGTGGGAAAATAGTGGAAAGAAGGGGAAGGGATTAGACAAAGAACGTGTATGAATTACCCATAGATATGGACAACAGTGTGGGAATTGACTGTGGGAGCGGGGGTAGGATGGGTGGAGAAGGGCAAAAGAGGGGAACATTGGGATAACTGTAATAGAATAACAATAAATATTATGATTTAATTTAAAAAATGAATTGAAACATTCATATTATTGTAAAATTTCAAAGTGAATAAAAGAGCATTAAATCAATGTAACTATCTTCAAGAAATATAGAACATTAATTTTTTAGCTATCATTTCCTCATAATTTGTCCAGACTAAGTTTAAATAACTAAAACAATGGGGATATATCTAACATCATGTGAGGTACTTTCTCATAGTCTAATTATAAGCACTGTTAAGAAATTTGACATGTGTGTGAATTCTCAAGGTACTTTTAATGTCTTGTTTCAAGAAACTGCTGTTTACAGGTGACTTGATCAAAAAAAGTGGCTTGATATAGAGTCAGATGATTAAAAACTCATGATGCATTTTGCATAATAATTTCCAGTTATTACTCTCGTGAATAATGTGTACTTATTTCCATGTCTCATTTTCCTGTATTATGATTTCACATAGTTTGTAAATAGAGTTACTGTGAACTATCTCATCATGACTAGAAACAGAAGGTGCGGAAGTTAAATGCAATCAAGCAAGAAATATTAATTTTAAAAAATTGCACCCTTAGATAGTTTTCAAATACTGTGAGCTTTTCTATTGTTTCTGTGATGTGACTGCTAATTGTTGCAAGTGACAGATCTAACATTCTTCAGCAAGTCATTTCAGGAAGTAGTGAGCATGGGTCAGAAAACAAATATGTATTTACATATTTGCATGTACCTCATGGACACACACAGATGTGTAGATACACGGGCATATAAATATGCATAACATATGAGCACTGACACACACATATGTGCCTATGTCTATATTTCTGTATATTTAATTATCTTTCTATGTCACCAACATTAATCACTGACATTAAGCTAAGCCTTAAGGAAATGTAAGTTACAATATAAGGTGTAACCATCTCCACATAAAACAGTAGAGTCATATAAATAGAAGAGAGTCATTCAGGTAGGACTGCAGGTATGAGGGTAAAAAAAAAAAGAAAATGTCTAGCAAAGATTTGTAAGGGGAATCACAATTGAAATAAAGGAAAAACAAGAAGAATCTACAAAGGAAATTAATATTGATGGATCACAGAAGTAAGGGGAATTAGGGAAACTGAAGGCTCACGACAATTTGGTGCCAGTAGCACACAGATTTTATGTGCTTGAACCCGAGCTTACAGTTGTCAGTTAAATGACATTACACAGGTCATCAAATACCTCAATGCCTCACTTTCATCCACTGCAAAGAAAAGTGTAATACACACATTACAGATCTGAATAATCAACTAAATTTTATAAAATTAAAATACTGTGTTTAAAGTTACTTTTATTTTATTGTATATCTCATTAGTCCTAATTATATTTATGTAATAAATGTCAGTTCACAATGATTCAAGGAAATAATAAATTACTGTGAGAATAATAGTATATTGTATTCATCTAAGTCTAGAAAAAAGTAGCTTTTATTTAAATAGATTTCTGTCATCAAACCATGTATGATGCATTGTACTTACTGTACAATATTTCTTATCTTTTACTGCTTTAGTATTTAGCTCAACAATTGAACCTAGTAAAATATCCACATATAAAAGAGAGGAATAATACTAAGTGTCACTACAAACTAAATATTGATCAAAGCATTTCATCAGTTTACTTTTTGTGGATATTACACTAAAAATTATTCTTAAATAGTTATACTTTATTCACTAAAAGTCCTTGTTTTGCTTTCTGAATGTATAAGTTGGAGAAAGGTACACATCTTGCTCAATAAATTATTTCATCTACTACATCAGTTTTACAATTATGTTTCCTGCAATTTTATATCTTTACCATTATTACTTTGTCTTTTATATGTCCCTAAAGGATTAAGTAATTAAGAAGAGTTAGCTCTGACCTTTAAGTGACATGGTTGGGTGGGGGCGGGGTGCGAGGTAAAAATTAAGCTAAGCTGTTATTCAATCATTTGTTGTAATAAAGCTGGATCTATCATTATTATGTGCATTGAGTTTTTCTTTTATAAGATTACCTCAGAATAAAATCTCATGGTATTTGTTTATACATAAAGCCTAGAAAGGTCAAGCTTTTTTAAGACTTTCCCAGTTCTATTTCAGAATGATATTATTTACATGTTAAATGTCATTTTTGTTTTCAGGCTGAAAAACAGCTTTTTTCCCTCCATTAAATGATTGGAATGAATGAAATTAAAAGTATATCCTCAGATTACTAAGGAAGGAAATGCCTATTGCTACTTTTAGTCACAAGGCACTATTATTATAGACATGAAGGTTAAATCTTTGCTTCCCATTGAGCTACGTTACTATATAAAGTGCAGAATAATGAGTTAAGACTAATTAAAAATAGTTAATAAGATAATGGTTTACATTCTACATCCAGTTTATGGATTAAATTAATACATACATAATATGAAGCATTAGCCAGTGTTATCCATACTATGAATGTTGTCAAGCTGATCTATTTCTACTACTTGAAGTCACCATGTAAATATTCCATTCTCTGAGGTGTTTTGACATCATAGTGTAGCATATATTACCAGTTTAACTCCATAATTTAGTGATATATAAGTATCACCAATTAAGTTTTTATACTAATCATATGGAAAGTAAAATCTGACAGGAACATACTTAAAATAATACTAGAAATAGTGAATTTCAAATACTTAAAATAATACTAGAAATAGTGAATTTCAAATTCACATTTTAATGTTGTGCACACTGAAAATATAAAGGATTGTGAATACTGAATTTATGTGAGAGCAGTAAATGTATTATCAGTGGGGCATATTTAGACATCAGACATTTATTATTTTGTCCAGTGGTGTCAAATAAAAATATTTCTAAATATTGGATGTGTTGATCAACTTCCAGTTTTCCATAATCCCCAAAGCTATTTTATGTCTACTTGGTTTGTCTGCTTTAGATGAATACATTATTAACCTCGTTCTTGAAGGCATTTAAGTTTAGCAACCTAGTTTTTATCCCAGTAAAATGGAAGTATAGTTAATGTGTGTGTGTGTGTGTGTGTGTGTGTGTGAGCATGCACTCAGATCAAAGACACATATATTAAGTGACATAACACATTTATATGTTCAGAGTAAATTAAATATGGAAATAATACCTTTCAATTGTTTTAACAACAAACTTTAAAAATAGTTTTAAAAATATATGTCTACAAAATTGACAATATTTAAAACTCTCCTTGATAACTGTATAGTCATTGATTCCCCACAGATTATTAATGCCATTTATTTATTTTATATCTACATGACAAGGTATTAAATATGTTAATAAAATACAGAGACATTTAGGAAAGCACAAGTTCTATAATTGCGCTTAAAAATGGGTACATTCTCAAGGACTTCTGCAGAAATTGCTATCACGTGAATTCTTACTTGTCAAGTTGGTAAAGTGCCAGAATTTTAAGTGTATGGTTATGGTTATTTTAAAGACATTAACTTCCAATACATTCACATTATGAAGTACTAGGCATTAGTATTTCAATGAGGTATGTCCAGAAAGTATCCAATCATATCATACGAAAAAATAGAGACACTGAAGAGAATATAAAATTGCACAAGAAACATTGCACATTAGACAATGATGCCTCAGTCCCCTTCAACTTAGGTACTTTGGGACCTCACACAATTATCCCAGCATCTCTTCCACTCTTCAAAACACTGCAAAATCCTTTGTTGGTATCGTTATCAGTTACCCTGTCATATTTTCCTCAATCCCCTTGATGGTCTGAAATTTCTTCCCTTTCAAAGGTGATTTTAGTTTTGGGAAAAGCCGGAGGCTGTAGGGTGCTAAACCTGGGCTGTAAGGGGCTGAGTAACATGGGTGATTTGATTTTTCACCAAAAAACACTCTCCATGAGACCGTGTGATGTATGAGATGGCGCATTATTGTGATGAAGCTGCCACTCACCAGTTGCCCACAGCTGCGGCCCTTTTTCTCATATTGCATCTCTCAACTGACAAAGAATATTGAGGTAGTACTCTTTAATAATTGTTTGGCTTGGAAGGGTGTACTTTTGATAGACAAGACCTTCCCAATCAAAAAACACGTTAACATGGTCTTGACCTTGCTATGAATTTGCTGCAACTTCTTTGGGTGTGTAGAACCAGGCAACTTCTATTGGGACGACTCGGCTTCCTTTCCAGATCATACTTACAGCCATAGACCCATGATTCATCTTTAGCTATGATCTTCTTGAGGAAACCTGGTTTATTGACAGTGGTTTGAATGAAGTTACTTACAATTGCAGCATTATGTTTATTTATATCAATATATCTATCTCCTGTAAGTAAGGAATCAATATGAAATGAGCTGGCATGTTAATTATCAAATATCAGTCTTTAACTGGCCCAATACATTGTGTTCTAGAATTTATTAATAAGATTCATTAAGGTTATAAGACATACTTATATAAGCACCTCAAGCAGTTGTACATATTCTCAAGAAAAGAAAAGTGCGCTTAGTACATTGCCTAGCACATGATGAAGTATTTATAAATATTTGTTAAAAACACAGATCTTCAAGAGTTACTGTGATATTGGTAACTAGTTTCTCAGAAAACTCCCCTCTAATTTGCTACAGTAAAGCCACTCTTTTCTGTCTATTGAGGTCAGATCTTCACTGAGAGAGAACAAAACCTGCACAATAGGAAACAGCTTAAATAAAATAATTATAGAGGGAAAAAGGAAACAAAGCCAAACAATAATCGAATATACTTCATGCTACCCAAGTCCTCTTGAGATAAAAAGGGCAGCTACTCCCAAGCATTAAGAAGTGGGAGGAAAAGATTAATATATGGGTAGGGTGAGATGGCTGGACAAAACTCTGAAATATGTTTCATAATATTCTGGATTATTTCTGATGCTATAATAAACAATAATGTGCATGTGCCTGTCCTTTGCCTTATTTGACTACATAAAGCTGACATATCTCTGGAGTGGGGAGGAAAGAAAGAAGAAGAGGAACATTTTCAAACCTTCAAATTAACTTTATAACTTTTAATATGAATCAGGGTTGTTTGCTGTAGTCTTGATTGAAAACATCAGTAATTATTGGTAATTGTGTTAGTAAATATCTAAAGGTCATTTGTTGCTGTTATTCGAGATGTAAAAATGATGACTTTTATCTTTAAAACAGTAGATGTTACTGTGAGCAGATTATCACAGGGAATGGCCAAGATAGACATCAGTTTGTGAGTGGGTGGCAGGAAATTAGAATACAATAGAGAGCAAAGGGTCAAAAACAACGCGTTTTACTCTCTGCCTTCATATCAATTTTTTTAATCAATAAAGAAGAGGGCTGGAAGAACAGATCTCGAGTAAAGAAAGAGGAAAAAGTCCTGCATAGGATACATAGAATAATTTGTGGACTTGGATTCACAAAGGGAGTCCATAGATAGAGTTAAGTCTTTCCAAACTTGAATGTATGCAGAGCCTTATTCCAATGTTAGATTTATTTTTTTAAAGTATGTTACATCTAATTAATTTCATTAAGTTATTTTTGTAATTTTCATGTATCACGTATGCATTTTATGTATAAAAATGATGAATGTATTAAGCAGGTCTTTAAGCAGTTTATTTGCTTTCTTAATCTCATCCTTGAAACAGAAGAAGGAAATAGAAACTTACTTAAAACCTTTAAAATTTATGTCTTCCTGTGTAAAGAATCAAGAGTTCTTTAAAAAAAAACAACAGTATCTTAGAATACAATCATGCTTCAGTTGGTATATAACCAAGATCTCTTACAAGTTGCAATTAATGCATAAAAATTAAGGTTACAAACACTGAACTAACTAACCGCAGAGAATGGAAGGGCTTTGACGAAACTGAACAACTATGATCTTGGATAGATTACCTATTTACATTTCAGTAAAAGACAAACACTATGGTTAAAAATATGAGAAAAGAAAGGACTGAGAACAAGAAGTTAAAACTTTGAAAGAATAAGAGCAATAATCTGAGGTTAATAGGTGACAGAAGAATGCCAATTTTAAGCTCTGTTCTGCAACCACAGTTTCTAAAGATTTATATTATTATTATTATTAAAACAAAATAAATGTATGCTCAATAGTTTTCAGAACAATTTTACTACAGCTTTGTCATTCCTAAGTTCTCTATTTTATTCATTTTTGGCTAATTATGTTCACCTCATGTTAGATTTTAAGTTTTGTCTAATTTAAGGTGTCCACAGAAATTAGAATTTTAAACAAGCAGTTATTTTCTTTCACCTCGCTGGAAATAAAATTTTCTTGATACCTAGATATCATGGTTACTTCAGAAAAGTCAATAGTGTAATTATTCCTTTTACAAAAAAAGTAGTTATTCTTCTCTCCACATTACTACCTACTCACAATCCCACTAGCTACTATATTCTGAAGTTTTAACACGATATGTCTAGTAATGAGTTCATTTATATTTATTCTGCTTTAGATTTGCTGGAATTCATGGAATTATGAATCAGTGTCTTTTATCAGTTCTGGAAAATTTGTAGGCATTGTCTTTATATTTTATCTCTGACTAGCTTCTTGACCTATAGATCTCCAATTAAATGTTTGTTAGATCTTTGCTCTATTCTCTATAAATCTAGATCATTTTTTATATTTTATATTTTTATTTCTTTCACACTACAATCTGATAATATTTACATTTTATTGAATTTTTTCCTTGATGATTTTTAAATTTTTTATTGTCATTTTCCATTGCCATTTAATCCCCTTACATCCCCTCCCCCACCAGCAATCACCACACTGCTATCCATGTGCATGAGGTCCATTTTGCTCAATAATATTTAAATTTTAAATTCTCTCTTTGCCTGAGTTTAATTTTTTTAATTATCTGATTATTTTTTTAAATTTTGTATTAAATTAATTGAAGTGACATTGGTTAATAAAATTATGTTTCAAATGTGAAATTCTGTAACACATTAACCTACATATTGCATTGTATGTTTAACACCCTAAGTCAAATCTCCTTCCATCAACACATATTTGACCCCTTGTCTTTGCTTTAAGTGAATTCTATTCTCTGGCTATACTATAAAGCTGGCTTTTTAAAAATTTAATCCCAGTGAACATCAGGTTTTAATGCTGTTCTCATTCAAGTGTTTCGTTTATTTAGCAGTTAGCATAATATTAATTGTATTCTGGTGATACAGTTACTAAAAATAAACTATTTTTTAAAATAATCTTAAAGTTAAGCTAAACATGACTTCTTCCAGTGGGTCCCTGATAACTTCTGTGAGATTGTTACAGAGTAGCCACAATCTAATCTAATTTCATGGCCCTTAAAATTAAAACAAAAGGTGAATTCATAACAGATCATAGGCCTAAATATAAACTATAAAACTTATAAAAAAATATATACTGTGTTGAGCTTGGGTTTGATCAGTTTTTAGATATGATATTAAAAGTATAATTCATTAAATAACTCATATTTGTACTTTTTAAAGATTCTCTTAAGACAAATAGTATACAAGTCATGGACGGGAAGAAAATATCTAAAAATCACATACCTGGTTAGAGACTTTTTACCTGAATATATAAAGAACCCTTAAAAGTCAACAGGAATAAAATTAAGTGCCAAATACAAAAATGGATAAATGATGTGAACAGTCACTTCACCAAACATAATAGATGGCAAATATGCATATAAAAAGATTCTCAACATCATTTGCCATTAGGTAGATGTAAATGTAAACAATAACGAAATACCTTAGCACACTGTTAAAATAAATCCAAAATCCAAAAAAGACTGGCAACATAAAGTTATGGGAAGCATAATTCATTAATAATTGAAATGAAAAATTGTATAGTTCCTTTGGAAAGATCATTTGTCAATTTATTACAAAACTAAAGATAGCTTTGCTATACAATGTAACAGGCATGCCCCTAGAGAGTTAATCAAATAAAGCGAAAACTTATTTTCACACAGAAACCTGTATGTACATGTTTATGGAAGACTTATTCATAATTATAAAAAATTGGAAACAGCAAAGTAAAACTATAGATAAATGGATACAAATCTGTATTACATTCATAGAATTGTATAATTAAAGGATAAAATTGAATAATTCTTTGATTCATGCAATACTATGAAAGTAGCTTACATGGATGTTTTTAAGCAAAAGAAGTCAGAACCAAAAGAGCGTATATTGCATTATTCCATTCACATGACATTCTGCAAAAGGCAAATGTACAGGGTAAAGAAACAAATTAGTAATTGTCATAGATTTATGGGTGAGAGAGTGGTTAACTGCAAAGGAATATGCAAGGTAAGTCTTAGTTGATGGAACAATTTTGCATGCTAGATTATTAAAGTATACATGATTCAATATATTTACCAAAAACCATAGAACTTATATTACAAATAGTGAAATTTATACAGGTATTTTTTTTTAAATCAACCAGAAGTGTGGAGGATCCAAACTTGGAATTCGGACTATGAATGAAATACCTAACTGTATGGTAAATATTCCAGTATGAGGTCACTAAAAAGAAGCAGACAAAGGAGCTGGCCTAATTAACATTAGAAAATGGTGCTTGCACTGAAATCCATGAGTCAAAAGGAACACTGGGCATAAACACTTTATTCTAGTGGGTAAATTTGCTTATTATCAGTTCTCTGAGTTAACATTTCTGAAACTACTTTGCATGCAGAAGAAATAAGATGATCTCCTGTGGTGGGAGTTGGAATTCTCATCATGGGAGAGGAGTCATGATGCACAAGGAAAGAATCCTAGAGTGAACCATTGGGTGGATTAGACAGAGACAGAAAGTTAGTTAAATATTAATACAAATGTATGAATGAACAAATAATTATAAGTGTGTTTGAATACATGGGCTAGAATGTGTAAATTTCATGAGTTTTTAAAAATATTTATTTATTTTTAGAGAGGGAGAAAAGAGGGAGAGAGAATTGGAGAGCTACATCAATGTGTGGTTGCCTCTCACAAGCCCCCCACTGGGGACCTGGGTGGCAACTCAGGCATGTACCCTGACTGAGAATCAAATGAACAACCCTTTGCTTCTTTGTCTGGCACTCAAACCACACCACAACATGAGCCACACCAGCCAGGGTAGTTGACTTCCCTTGCTGAGAGGACTTTAAGGTAATGATATTCTAGTAAAAACAAGCAAATCTACACCAGTATCTTTGTTACTAAATGCTGTTTTCAAATAAAGGGAACCAGGAATCCTAGGGCATGGCGAATTCTAGAGCTGGAGCAAATAAAATACAACACTAATCTGGAGCATTTTGTAGAGCCAAAGAGTAAAGAAATGTTCCAAAAATAGTAAAAATTTAGGGTATATAACTTCTCTCCAAATGATAATCTCAATACTACTTTTTGGGCTTCTCTTGATTAGAACAGTTTCTGAAGTTGGCTTTTGCTCACAGAACTGAAAAAAATAATCATGCCACAAATTTAATAATGTAGTATTGGATTATAACCCATAATATAAAATAAGTGCAGATGAATCTATATTAATATAAAGGTATTATTATGTAAAGAAGTAAACAAGAAAAGATGTCTTCCTTACAGAAAAATTCCATAAAGTTTATATATACAATCTCTCACTCAATTTCTCTTTTCCAGTAGGGTGCTGGTTGGATGTAGTAACTTGATTCCAAAAATAGAGTATAGAAAAAGGGAAACCCTGGCCAACACATCTTGTCTAGATTATGAAGGATAACACTGCAAGTGGTATGTCAAGTTGGTAGCATCTACCTCCTGGTGTTATATGATGAGGAGTGCATGTATGTTCTGTAGTAAAGTTCCCATAAACCATAGCCCCACATTAGGGAAATTCAACTCAAGGGGCATTTTATAAAATACCTGACTAGTACGACTCCAAACTGTCAAGGTCACCAAAAATAAGGAAAGTCTGAGTAACATTTCCATCTAAGAGGAGCCCACAGAGGCAGCTAAAAGTAACGTGATACTCTCGATGACACCCTAGAACAGAAACTGCATAAGTGGTAAAGCCAGTGAGGTCTGAGTAGAGCGTAGAGTTCAGTTAATAGTAATGGTAATATAAAAACCTGCTTTAGTTTCATAGTTTTGAAAATGAAGCGTGGTGATGTAAGATATTAACAATGGGAGGGATTAGGTAAGAAATATATAAGAAATCCATATACCAACACTGGAAAAGCATTGCAGCTAAAAGTACTCCAACCACTCTTTCGATTTAATGCTTGATTATCTTCGTACATAAAGATACATTTGGTGGTGTGACATTTGGCATCAGACTTCACATAGGTCCCTTTTTACATAATATGCCATGTCTAAAAAGTGTATGCAAGTATTTTTCAATACAAATGAAAGATCTTCTTGAGGGATACAAAGACAATGGAAAATAAAATTAAATATCCGAGGCAATTATTATTCTACAATATTTATATTTCTCATTGTTTTAAATTCTGTAGCCCAGAAATTCAGGTAAAAATAGACAGCTTAAAGATAGCTAAAATAAATTTATCTTTAATAAATGAAACATATATCATGATTAAATTATAGATCATACACATCAAAGCTTCTATAAGTGTAATGCAATTTCATTAAGTGTCAAAACTGTTTTGATCTTTGAGGAAAGGAAGAAGATTGTAGTATTAGCATTTTTAAAAATTAGGGATATCCGTAGCAATATTTGAAATGCTCAAGTTCTTTTGGAAAAAAATACCAATATTAATTTGTAAACATAATATTGATTTAATAATGAAGGCTATATTATATTATTTGGTTTAATAATATTTTATTTGATAAACCTAAATGATGATATTTATTCATGAGTCAATAATTTAATGATCTTTACATGCTATGCACTGTTACAGCCCATGGGTAAATTATCCATATTAAATATTGTTTCAACACTTAACAAAATACTTCCTGGAATTTTTAAAAACTATTTATACAGTTATTATAAGAGTGTTAACTACCTAGTGAGGAATGTATTCAAATGTGGCCTATTCTACTACATGGCCTAATGTATCTGACAATAAATAAATCATGATAGACTGTTATGATTACATATAATTTATTTCCCCATGATCCAAAAGATGCTTTCAAACAGCGCCCGCTTCCTTGTTGCAGGAATGTAATCCTTTTTTTCATCCTTTAATATTCTCTTATTCTCTGTTGTGACTCTCATATGAAAGTTTTCAAAAAACCTCATCATACACTTCATATTCAATTTAAGCTGATTTCGAGTGCAACATCTAAATCTAAAATAAGGACCACTTTGACCACAGCCTTTACTTGCTGCAGAACCTTCTCTTCTTTGTGTTCTTCTAAAACTTAGCAGTCTTTGGAGTCATCTTCTAAAAGTTTTGGAACAGTATTCTCATGGTATGTGCTGTCTACAAAATTCAAAAAGCCTGTTAAATGCATTGCCTCTTTCTTAGTCGTAGGAGAGAGATGGTCCAATAACTGTCTTTTTTTGCAAGAGAAGTCCCAGCATTGATTAAATCATTAGGTTCTGTAAATATTGATCTCTTATAGCAGACTACTGTATCATTTGTGGGTATATCCTTGATTCTTTAGTTTGTGAGTCTTTAACCATGATATCCAGGATATATTAATCACTTTAAGATTATGTTAATGTAATATAATAAACATCATGGAATGTAAGATAATATATGAAAGGTAAAAACAGTGAAAGGCTGTTGGGAGTATGTTATAAAAGACCAGGGAGGTTCATATAACACTTGGGAAAGACAATGGATATATACAGAACTTCCTAGGTAGACACAGCTGCTTTTTCTTCCACTTTGATGGAATAAGAAAAGCATAGAGTCTTCAGATCTATAGCCATACTTCAAATTAAAAAGTCTGGGTTGATTTTTTCCCAGCTGAGATACCAATTAGCATATCCATTGTAATTTTACCTACTAATTAAGTTTAAACCAGTATTCTTCAATTGCCAATTTTTCTAATTTTTGCATGGTCTGCTTATGAACTAAATATATAATCAAATGACCATCCATACATCTTTGAAATTTTTGAATATTGTACTCACCTTTGTCATCCCTTATAGTAATAAAAACACTTCTTGTAATGAACTATTTTGGTAGAAACAAGCAGTTTCAAGGATCCCCACTTTATTTTTCTGTCATTTTCTCACTATAAATATAAGAACCGCAATGTGATGATTCTTCTAGATTCTAAGACTGTTCATTATAATTATGCACTCAGGAATCATGGTAACTATTTTATGATCTGCCTGTATACTTATTGGATCTGTTATAGGACAGACACGAAGAAATTGCATTGATTATACATTTTCCATATACCTCTGCTCTATTTGGGGTAGAGCCGGTGCCTGTCTGGATTACCTCATATCACTGTTATCTCCAATTATGTTCATGCAGCCTTGGAAAGATGTGGGAATTCATCTTCGAGCAGGAAAATATCAGTCTTTATCCTGCGTTTCTTCTTTACTCCCACACTGCTACCAAATCATAACACTTCTTACACCAGATGTATTTGGGGGGGTTTCATCCCCACACAAGCGACTCTCTGTGACCCTGGCTAGGTGTCCTACAATTTAACTCAGTTCTGACACCATCTACCTGGAGACAGAATCAGTCCCACAGGTTAAGGGCTCCATCCCACAGGACTACTTAACCCTGCTCTTTATATGCCAACCACATATCCAGTTTGGCATGTGTGCTTCTGAACAGTTAGTAGTTCACATTATTCCCTCCTTAGGGCTAATTAATTTGTTAGAATGACTGGTAAAACCGAGGAAACATTTTGCTTACTGGTTACAAATTTATAAAAATATGATAAAGGATAAAGATGAGCATCCAAATGTAAGAGATGCATAGGGCAAGATAAGTAGAGGGTGGGGGGTGCAGAACTTCCATGCCTTCTGAGGGCCTGCCATTCTTCCTGCATCTTCATGTATCCACCAATCTTGAAGCTCTCAGAACCTCATAGTGAGGCTGCAAATGGAGTTAATAATTGATCACATCTACATGAGAAACCCTCCATCAAAATGTCAATAGTATACTACCTAACATCAATATTCATCCAGGTGGGAGTCTTAGTAGTTATAACAACTTGCCACCACTGGCAGACTCTTTATTGGTCTCTAATGGAACTCCTTAACTCCATGACAAAATTGCACTTTCTACAGTCACTTTTACAGTGTTCTAGTCCATGTTTACTAGAACAGAGTCTGAGCCAAAGATTGTGTTGCAAGTAGTTTACTTAGTAGGTTATTCCAGGTAGTAGCATGTGGGCATAAGGGAAGTGAGAGAAAAAAGAGCAAGAAATTAATGTTAGTCATGTAATTACAATTTTCCCATGGCTAATAATAGAGTTCTCACCTCTTATTGAGTTTCTGAGATGCTGTGTTGGATATATCTGAGAATTGTACTACAAAAGGTTGGGAATGGGGAGTATTTATTCACCATCACACACTGACTGAGGGTGAATCCTAGGTAGCCTTGACACTCTGGCACCTAATGGTCAGTAGCAATAATGTGTATCTTAGGAAACAGCTATGAATATTGAATAGGACATATTTACAAATTATTTAGCAAAGTACCACTTAGTAAATTTCAATAATAATAATTTTGCTATTACAAACATCATTTAAACATATTAGACATTTGATAACAGTGTCAGAATGTGAGCACATATGCATAATAGCATTTTGCATTTTAACCTACATTACACAGCAGCAGGAAAGTAGCTATTTGATAATTTGTGTATTTGTATTGCCAAGCTCATTATCAATGAATATTTTGAAATTGGAGTTAAACTTTCAAGTTCAAGCTTCTGAAACATACGTGTTATAACAACATCTTGTTTCAGGGAACAAGAATAATAAAATTGCTTTGATTCTTAAACTGACAAATGATCTTTGTTTAATAGAATGTCTAAGGTTTTTTGCCTCTGAATGTTATGATCCATTGATAATAAGCTTGTCTTATTTTAAAATTTATTTATATAGGTTTTAATTCAAAAATGAAAGGCATTTTTGTACACCAGCAATGCAATAGAAGAAGAAATCAGACAAAAAAATACCATTGGATATAGCAAGGAGAAAAATAAAGTACCTAGGCATAAATTTAACCAAAGACGTAAAAGACCTGTAAGCAGAAAACTACACAACATTGAAAAAAGAAATTAAGGAAGACACAAATAAATGGAAGCATATACCATGCTCATGGATCAGAAGAATTCATATCATCAAAATGTCCATACTACCCAAAGCAATTTATAGATTCAACCCAATCCCTATTAAGATACCAATGACATATTTCACAGAAATAGAACAGACATTTCAAAAATTTATATGGAACCATACATGACCCCAAATAGCCTCAGCAATTTTGAGAAAGAAACACAAAGTAGGAGGGATCACAATACCGGACATCACACTCTAATACAGAGCCACTATACTCAAACCAATCTGGTACTGGCACAAGAACAGACCCATAGGCCAGAGGAACAGGACAGAAAGCCCAGAAATAAGCCCAGGTCTCTATGGGCATCTAATATTTGACAAAGTGGGCAGAAGCATAAAATGGAGCAATGATAGCCTCTTCAACAAATGCTGTTGGGAGAGCTGGACGGCTACATGCAAAAAATTGAAATTGGATCATCAGCTGACAAAATACACAAAAATAAACTCAAGATGGATAAAAGACTTAAATATAAGTCACAGCACCATAAAAGTCCTAGAGGAGAACATTGGCAGGAAACTCTCGGTTATCCCACGCAGCAATTTTTTCACTGATATGTCTCCTAAAGCAAGGGACGTAAAGGAAAGAATAAACAAGTGGGACCTCATCAAAATAAGAAGCTTCTGCACGGCAAAAGAAAACATCAGCAAAATGAAAAGGGAGCCAACCATATGGGAAAATATATTTGCTAATGATACATCAGATAGAGATTTGATCTCCAAGATATATAAAGAACTCACTCGACTCCACTCCAAGAAGACAAAAGACCCAATCAAAAAATGGGCAAAGGACCTGGGCAGATGCTTTTCCAAGGAGGAGATACAGAGGGCCCAGAGGCATTTGAAAGGATGCTCAGCATCACTAGCCATCAGAGAAATGCAGATCAAAACCACCATGAGGTATCACCTCACACCGGTCAGAATGGCCATCATAAACAGATCCACAAACAACAGGTGCTGGCGAGGCTGTGGAGAAAAGGGAACCCTAGTCCACTGTTGGTGGGAATGCAGACTGGTGCAGCCACTGTGGAAAGCAGTGTGGAATTTCCTCAAAAAGCTGAAAATGGAACTGCCTTTTGATCCAGGGATTCCCCTGCTGGGACTATACCCTAAGAACACCAAAAAGCCAATACAAAAGAACCCATGCACCCCAATGTTCATAGCAGCACAATTTCCAATAGCCAAGTGTTGGAAACAACCTAAATGCCCATCAGTAGATGATTGGATCAAAAAGTAATGGTACATATATACAATGGAATACTACGCAGCAGAAAGAAAAAAAGAACTACTAAACTTCGCGAGAGCGTGATGGAACTGGAGAGCATCATGCTAAGCGAAATAAGCCAGGGGGCGAAAGACAAATACCATATGATCTCACCTATAAGCGGAACCTAACCAACAATACAAAGATGCAAGGAAAATAAGACCAGCAACACTGAAAGGAAAAGAAATCAACAGAGACAAGAGGGAAGGAGCAGGTGCGGGGGGGACAGGGAAAAGGAAGAGAAGGGGAAAGTCAAGGAACATATAGCAAGGACTCATGGACAAAACCAAAGGGGAAGAGCTGGGGGAGGGAAGGAGGGAGGGGGCAAGGGAATGTGGTGAGGGGTAGGCAGAGACAAATGTATTTGAAAAAATAAATTAAAATAAAATTTAAAAAATAAATTTATTTATATAGGTTTTAGAGAAAGTATTTTTACAGTTATCTGAGTTGACCATTTTTTCTCAAAGCTAAAACACACAAGCACTTCAAAATAAAAAATTTTGACCTAAAATCTCCTTTTTTCAAAACAGTCAAAATATAATAATATCCACCAGTTTGAAACCAACATTCCTAACCAGTCCATTATACATCCTGGGTTGTCTGTTAGTCTGTGTATGTTCACCTTTTTGAGGATGGAGAGCGAGTTAATGTGCAGAATTATTAAGTGAAGATTGTATTGAAAAATGTAATATAAAATAAGTTAATATTTGAATAGAATCTAGCAATCTCTAAGTTATTTCTCTTTGTTTTATGAATGAAGAGATGACAGACACGGAGAATATATACAAAAAGAGTTTTTATCATAGTGCACATTTTAGTTTTTATGTGCATTCATTCTATAATAACTGCCTTACAATATTTAAATTTACAACTTCAGAAATTGAAAAAAATCTTAAAGATAGAAAGTTTAGAATAATAATACTAATAACAATTGAGACATATCTTTATGACCCAGGTAATTCTGAAATCACTATTTATTTTTGTATATTAGTTTATAAATGTGAGGGGAAATATCTCTTCCACTTTTTATATACTTTAAAGATACATATTTTTAGAATGAGAAATAAATAATAAAAATTTACAGAAACAAATTTTGTGGGAAAATACAAATATGAATGAAATAACTTATTAATATAAAATTTTGTTGTGCTCTATTCCTGTCCTTTGAATTTCATTTGCTATCATGCCCATTCTTCTAATATTCATTGTTGATAATGTCCACAAAATAAAAAATAAAAAAGTGAAAATGAGCTTTACATTTTACTTATGTGTTTTTTATTTTCTTCTACTATAAAGTGGGGAGAAAAGGCAAGATGAAAAGGTATTATCATCCTGAGTGGCAGAATTGACACAACAGCTCTTAAGTGTGTAATGCAGCCTACGGGGAGATTAAATGTATTAGGATGTATTTATATTGGAAAATGAGTCATTCTTTGTAGTGTTTAGAAGAAAGATTCTGCCATGACCCCCAAACAAACTACTATTGTCTGACCTCATTAAAACAAGAACCTAGTGAAGTACATCCAGTGGAGCGGATGTACTGTAGTAAAGGATCTTTTACCACACCACTCCTGGAGGGCCCGGATGGCACCTCCTCCTATTTCCTACTCTACTAAAACACTCAGAGTCTTATCCCCTTGATCCAAAGCCCGTTTACTACAAGACAGAAAAGGAGAGGCTGTGTTCCCACATAATGACATGTTATTTCCTGAAGAGTTAAGATTACTAAATAAAAGAAAGAACTCGTACAAACCAAAATAAAACTAGTGTACATGCTGCAGCACATTCAGCCAGCAGTTTGCAGTCAGAAAGGGACATTTTTTTGTTCTCCTCATTTCATATTGTCTTCCTTCTCACCCTGTATACACCTAAGCTACGAATTGCTAATGGGCCTGCCCCTTCAATCATCTTTTTCTCTTCAAGTGTGTATTTTATTAGAAACACATAGTTATTTTTGAATGAAAAGAAGACAGATATAGTTTGTATTCAATGCCCTGTTATTTCTTATGGATTGAATTTGCCTTAAAACAGCAGCATTTTTCTTACAATATACTTATCATCTATGAATTTATTTCCTATTAATATTCATTATTAAGTGGAAATTCTAATGTGATTGTCTAGGAGCAAAGGCTCTAGAAATAATTTTCAAACATTTCCAAGTTAAGAACAATTTTGTGTTATTTTAAATATAATATCAACTATTTTTATTTCATTCGAACTAAATAAACTCAACTCTAAAAAGTTGCAAAAAACCTCCTCAAACCTGAAAATGTAAGAACTTTTAGTCCTCGTTAAGGACTTTGTGTCACTACTGCTGAGCAGGCAGTTCTTATATTTGCTTAGAATAACTAAAATAATCTTTGGTAATTTTTCTAATAGCCAATAAAGAACTGAATCTTACACACCACCGGACAGCTTAAAAGCTAAGCTTTCTAATTGTTGTTCTTAATATTCCATTTAATATTTTATTGCTGAATGCAGTCAAGAGGAAAGCACTGGCTTATAATGTTCATTTTGAAGTGTATTTTGTGGATTTCATTCTTACCAAATTGATTTTGCAAGAAAGTTGTTTCAGGCACTTCCTTCAGAATCCTTAAATTAAATAACAATGTAAGAAAAAAATCCATCCTGATTAGGAGCCTTGGGAGTTATTCAAGGCTAAAATGGCAACATCTGAAAGCATTTTCTCACTGTTGTAACACCTTTAATGAAAGAGTTGAAAGTATTAAAGTTTGGGATTACTAGTGACATTTGTTAGGTGAGAAATTTTAAAAGTTTTACTTGCTTAATAAAATTATAGAGGTCTTAGGTACATAATTTTATGATACACCAGGTGTCTGTTGTACCATAAATCAAGTCTCATCCCATCACCATTTATCTCCCCTTTGCCCTTTTCTACCTCTCTCCACCTCCGTTCCATCTGGTAATATACCGTTGTTTGTGCCTATGAGTGTTTTTCTTTTCTTTTTGTTTAATCTCTTCACTTTTTTTATCTAACCTCCCAAATTCCCTCCCCTCTGACAGCTGTTGGTCTGATCTCTGTATATTTGTTTATGTCTATTTTGCTTATTAGTTTATTTTGTTCATTAGATTCCACATACAAGCAAAATCATATGGTACTTTTCTTTAGCTGACTGGTTTATTTCACTTAACATAATATTCTCCAGGTCAATCCATGCTGTTGCAAGAGGTCTGGGTACCAAATGCTGCAAACTTTTTGTGTATGTAACCACACTAAACAACCTAGCCAGGGCAGGGGTGTGTATATTATTTCAAATTAGTGTTCCAGGTTTCTTCAGATATATAAAGACCAATATCTCTGATGAACACAGATCCAAAAATCTTAAACAAAATAGTAACAAATAGAATACAACAATATATTATAACACATATCATGATCAAGTAGAGTTTATTCCAGGGACGCAAGAATGGTTCAACGTAAGCAAACCGATCAGTGTAATACACCACATTAATAAAACAAAAGATAGAAATCATGTGATCTTATCAATGAATGCATAAAAAGCTTATATAAAAAATATAAAGAAGGAAAGTATCTCAACATAATAAAGGGCATCTATTACAAACTCTCAGCCAATATCATATTCAATGGTGAAAACTTTTCATCTAAAAGAACGAAGACAAGGATGCCCACTCTCACCACTGTCATTCAACATAGTTCTAGAAGTCCTAGCCAGAGCAATCAGGCAAGAGAAAGAAATAAAAGGCACCAAAATAGGAAAGGAAAAATCCTAAGTGTCACTTTTTGTAGGACATCATTCTGTTTATAGAAAACCCTAAAGATTTAATGAAAAACTATTAGAAATAATTTAAAAAATAAAATAAAGAGGCAGGGCACAAAATTAACATAATGGAAAAAATCTACTGTTTTCCCATATACTGGCAATGAAACCTCAGGAAAATTTCTTTTGAAATTGCAACCAAAAGAATAAGATACCTAGGAATGAAATTAATAAGAATGTGAAAGATCATTATGCTGAAAACTACATAAGATTTTTAAGAGAGATTGAAAAGGATATCATGAAATGGAAAAATATTCTGTGTTCAAGAATTGGAATATTCAGCATAGTTAGAATGGCCATAATACCCAAATCAATATACTAATTTAATGTAATCCTTATCAAAATCTCAATGTCATTTCTTAAAGAAATAGAACAAAAAGTCATCTAATTTTTATGAAACCACAGAAGACCCTAAATAGTCAAAGCAGTCCTGAGGAAAAAGAACAAAGCCAGAGGTATCAGACTAGCGGACCTCAAATTATACTACACAGCTATGATAATCAAAACAACAAGGTGTTGGCAGAAAACCAGACACACTGACAATTGGAATAGAAATAAAACCACATGTATATGGCCAAGTAATTTTTAACAAGGGATCCAAAAGCACACAATGGAGGAAAAAAAAAGCCACTTTAACAAACAGTGATGGGAAAATTGGAAAGCCACATGCAAAAGAATTAAACTAGATTACAGTTTGTCTCCATGTACATAAATTAATTCAATATGGATCAAAGACCTAACTATAAAATCTGTAACAATAAATTACATAAAAAAAAAACATAGGTACTAAATTTAGGGACTTGGTTGTAGACAACATTTTATCAATTTGACCCCAAAGTCAAGAGAAATAAAGGCAAAAAAATAAATGAATGAGAAAATGTCAAACTAAGAAGTTTCTACAGAGCAAAAGAAACCACCAACCAAAACAAAAAGCTAACCAACAAAATGGGAGATGATATTTGCAAACAACACCTCTGACAAAGTATATGTTGAACTCATGCAACTCTGCATTAAATGAGAAGACAATGCAATCAAAAATAGGCAGAGGACCTGAACAAACATTTCTCCCAATAGGACATACAAATGGCTAACAGATATGTAAAAAGATATTCAACTTCACTAGCTATTAGGGAAATGCAAATCAAAATTATTAGATGCCACTTCACATAAATTAGAATGGATGTTATCAACAAGACAGGCAATAACAAGTGTCAGAGAGGTTGCAGAGAAAAAGAAACCCTTATTCACTGCTCATGGGAATATACCCTGGCCCAGCCACTATGGAAAACAGTCTGACAGTTCCTCAAAAAATTAAGAATAGAGTTTTCACAGGACACAGCAATTGCTTTTCTGGGTATCTACCCTAAAACTTGAAAACATTTATTTGCAAAGTTATATGTACCCCTATGATAATTGCGGCATTATTCACAGTGGCCAAGTCATGGAGACAATCAAAGTGCCCTTTGATAGAGGATTAAATAAAGATGATATGGTACATAAATAAAGACAATATGGTACATTTTGATTATCATAGCTATGTAGTATAATTTGAAGTCAGGTAGTGTGATACTTCTCGTTTTGATCTTTTTTTCTTAGGATTGCTTTGATTATTCAGATGATAGGGAATTCTACTCAGCCATGAGAAAAGATGAAATACTGCTATTTGCAACAACACAGATAGACCTCAAGAATAAACCTTAAGCAAAATAAGTCAGTAAGAAAAAGATAAGAAACATAAAATTTCACTCATGTGTAGGACGTAAAACTGAAACTCATAGATGTAGACAACAGTTTGGTGTTTACCAGAGATAAGGGGTTGGCAATAGTATAGGATAAAGGAGGCCAAATATATGGGGATGGAAAATTATTTGACTCTGGATAGTGGGTATACAACGCAATGCACAGCTCAATTATGATAGAAATATGCACTTGCAACCTCTATGACTCTATTGACCGTCACTCCAATAAATTTAATTATAATAAAATAAAAAATAAAAAAATCTAAAATATTTAAGTTTGTACTTGCATTTTTAAAATATTTTAGTGAAAAAATTATTTGTATTTAGATTGGGAATGTCTACCTATTTATCTATCTGTGTGTCACCCACCTTTGAATTTGCAGTGCATTGTAGAATAACATAATAAAGTTTGGAATGTGGAAATGAAGCAATAACATATCTTGCAGATGGACAGCAAAATCAATTAACCTAGAGAAACATATCTATTATTGGATGAGTCATGGCCCCTAAAATTTGTGTTGAGATAATAGCTGACTGTATTTGGGGATATGGCCTTTAAAGGGGTATTTAAGATTAAAAGAAGTTATAAGGATGGGCCCTAAGTCTTATCTAACTGGTGTCCTTGCACAGACAAAAGACATGTAAAGACACATTGAAGAAGTGCACATCTGCAAGCCAAGGAGAGAAGACTCAGGGGAAACCAACCCTGCCTGCACTTTAACCTTAGACATCCAGCCTCCAGAACTGTAAGGAAACAAATTTCTGTTGTTCAAGTCACAGAGGCTGTGGGATTTTCTATGGCTGTCCAAGTGTACTAATATAATACCCAACCCAACACAGAAAAATGTACGTATATTTTTCAAAAAAACTCTTTTTAATTTAATGAAGTATATGTATATCAAAACACATTTTATCCTAATTATTCAGATTGTGCTATTCAGAACTTTTTCATTAAATTTTAATAAAACTGTAGCAGTAAAACAGGGCATATTTGTCTTATGTAATTTTCATGGCACTTCAATCATGAGTATACTCAGTTAAAAAACAATAAAAAACACTGGTATTTGGAAAAAATTAGGAAATGATATGTTCCTGTCACTTTTTATATCTCAAAAAAGATATATTTTACTACCTATATACTCAATTTATCTTTTTATTAAAAAATGACTGGCAACTTGTCTGCCTATCTAGCATTCTTCAAATTTATTTTTCCTCACCCTCCATTAAACAAAGCAATGTAGGTAAGAGCTGAATCTTAATAGTTTAAAACTTTCAAGAAAATGGTAAAACTCTTTTTGTCAGCGTTTGATTTAGAATAACAATACAAAGAAGTTCTAACATGTACAGCATGAATTAAAGTCTACTGAGATTGCCTTTTCTTTTGTCTTGCCTTTCAAAGAACAAAATTGCACGAGGAAAAGTTGCTCTTTCACCTGCCACTCTGTGTGGTTATCTGAGAACATGATTAATGAAATTGATCCCCATTTGTGAACATGAAAGACAAACTACAAACTTGAGTATGAAATCACATGTGCTACCAGAGAACATAGAAAGTATAGAAAGAACCTGGCCCTAGATGGCATTATTGAGTTGTTGAAATAACCAACTCTGGAGCTGCCGGAACTCTGGATTTGACATGATATGAGAAAAACACAATTTTGAATTTTAAGTAATTTTTACTTATTGTTTCTGCCACTCATACACAAATTATCTTATTAACAGTAGCTTAAGTATATTCAAAATATATTTTGTGGCAAGACTAAGCTAAGTATTTTATATACATTATCCTAATCAATTAAAAAACCTTATAAAATATAAAATATTTTAGACTCTCTTTTATAAATAAGGGATATGAAAACTGAAGGTAAGAAATGGGATATAGATGAACATGTAGTGTAACCTAAAGTGGATCTGACCATGGAGTTCCACATTTAAGTTTTTATTGACTTTATTCTCATATTTTCCTTATTAGTTACATATTGTCACATAAAATGTAAGTGTGGTTGCTGTACTTTCTAACTGCTAATTATGAACACATCCACTTATTTAGTCTCAAAACAATTTTTTTAATAATTTATTACATGTAAATTGTTTGGACAGTAAAAATCACTTGTAATTACACCATAGGCTTTTTAAAACGGAGATATGATGAAAAAAATAAACTATGGAATGGTGTAAGTTAATTAGAATTATTATGAAATTGTCCTTAGTTATATGAAAATAGCAACATATGCCTAGAAGTGGGAAAGATTAATACTAAATTTGATGGGTAAAAATGGTTAGGTTAGGTGGGTGGGGAAAAATTTCATACTATATAAATGACTGTTTAAATTTTCAACAGGTAAATTAGAATTTTACTTTCTGGTCAAGATAAAGTGAGTGACAAGGACTAGATTTACCCTCCCATCAGAACTAATCAAAAGAACAGGAAAATATATATGAAACAACAGTGCTTAATATATTAAACATCAGAATATGGAGGACAGCTATCCCTGAGATATCAGAAAGAAATGAAATAAGTTCTCGAAGTATTCCTACTTACTGACTAGAAAAAGTTTCAAGGATGTAGAGCAAGGGATGACAGCCAGCAGAGCTCCAAAATCTCCCTATGGTGATAGAATGGGTCTGGAAGTCCATGGAAGCCAAGGTAGCTAAAGTAAACAGGACAGGGTGCCAGAGAAGAGATAAATGCACACACAGCCTTCACAGATCTGCAGAGGGTTATTCGAATACTCTTCATGTATTCAGGGGAGTGTGATCAGTACATATATTAGAGGAAACTCTTTAAGGTGGGGGAATAAAACCAAATAAAATAATTAGAACAGTCTCCCAAATACACAGAGAGCTAAGAATAGTGCCAACAGCTAAAATGGAAAATTTCATAATTCAGGTAGCATTAACATTAATTAGAGAAGTTATAAATGGATTTGCCCAAGTAATGCAGACATTTAATTCTAGACAAAAGGAAGCCCTGGGCCTGACTGATAAATTTGAAAACCAAGAATTGGAAGGGATCATTTTTGCCCCAAATAGCCTAAGTCTCAGAAAAAAAATCTCAAGAATATTATAGAAATATAAAAATATCAACATGCAATCAATTTTTACAGTGTCAGCATCCAGTAACAATTAGCAGGCATGAAAAGAAACAGGAAAATAAAATTTTTAATGAGAAGAAAAATCAATGAATCCAAACTGATTAGTAATGACATAGTTGACAAAATTAGTAAACAGAGATATTAAGAGAGGGTGTATAACAATTCAAAATAGTTGGGAAGCTAAAAAAAAAAGTTTTTAGGCATACAGAAGGTATAAAAAAGACATGTTGTATACTGCATGGTATTAAAACAGAAAAATATTAAAGAAGAAAAGTTTCGAGAATTTCAAGACATTACTAATGTTAGAAGATGATTCTGCATTTTTTTTATCATATTGTTGTATATCTTTGAGATGAAAGCCTGATTGTCCTTTCATATGGGCTGTCTTTTCTAGGAAGCTTCTCTGGTGAAGAAACTGGGGATAGAGAGTGTTTTGCATTGGAAAAAATAGTAAGCATATAGGATGGGGCTAAAATAGGTTTACAGTTGCTCATATGGAAAATAATAAAATAATAATACAAAAACAAATTCCAGATTTCAGGTACTCACAACTGAAAACCTGCCCCACCCTGTATTTACTGCCATTCCAAAAGATTTAACTTTACTAAACTTCTGTAATCAATCCACAGCAGTTGCACATGTCTACTTTTCTTCTTCTTGGAAACCTCACAGCAGCGGGGGCTGGGAGAACCAGTAAAAATGCTGATACAATGGCATTGCTATTTCTGTGAGTAATAACGATTTTTTTGGTCCATGACCCAGGAGTCTTATGTCTTCCACCAGACTTATACTGTGACAGGTTAAATTGTCAGCTTTCAAGGTGGATAAAATCTTGCACCCTTTACAGTTCTTAATAATTGTAGTGCTGAGGAAAGGAAGATAGGATGCTGCAAAAAATAACCTTCCAAAGGGCTTTCAGGAACAATTATTGCTTATTTGAGAGAAAATCATGGGGATTGGCAGAAAAGATGTTGATCTAATAGTATGATTTGTGTTTTCTATTAATAAGGAGGAAATGAGAAAGTAGGACATGTTGAGTGCTGAAAAGAAAGTTCAAAGGCTTGACTTTAAGAGAGTCAATTTCATTGCCAATTTGAGGTGCTATCTCATACTCAACATTTCATAATTTTAGTCCTTGAGTCATCGTAGGTGAGTAAAAATTTCTTCCCCTTTTCATTATTTCAATCAATAGTTTCAGAAATACAATTGTACAGTAAATGTGAAAGGAAGAAAATGTGTGCTCACCAAGAGCAGAAACCAGTTGCTTTATTAAAAACTAGGTTAAATTAGAATAGAAGAGTTAGAAAGCGCAATGCTTGCTGGGTTTTCTTACTTCTCAACCACTTCCATAGTATATTATGTCACCACAAATCCATATGATCCAGGCAATGAAAGTCTTAGGGTTCTTTGTTCTGAATATTGACTCCTGAGATGCAGCTTTATTCTGCTGGATAAACTCCCTGTGACAAACACACTTTTGTGGGAAACTGTAGAGAAGACATTGACAAGTACTCAGTTTCTTGCTCTATCAGGTTGAATTTTCAATGCTAATGAAGATGACTCACTGGATAATGAAAAACTAACCCAAAAGAATCTACAAAAATTCTAGAATTTATTCTTACTGCTCTGGAAAATTCACCTAGCTCTTTTGTAAAACAAACTACTTAGATGAAGAAACAATACCCAAAGATAGGATAAATTTGATGAAAACCAGAAACTCATAGACATAAAAATCTCATTGAACCCAAAACCAAAAAACATGAGAATAGTTGCATGAAGTTATTTCGTAATTAAATCACTCAAAAACAGTGATAAAAGGAAAAACATTTAAAGGGGTCACGGAAAAAGAAACATTGGATACAAATGAACAAATATGAATAGCAGAAGGTATCTCATTGAAGACAATGCAAGGCAGAAGACAGAACATTTTTCCAGTACGAAGTAAAAACAACCTAAAAATAAAACTTTTTATCAACTACAGTATATATTAAAGGTAGATCTACATTCAGAAAGAATGTTATACTTGCCAAAAACAATGGAAGGCAGGTTCTATACCAAGGAATGAAAAGCACAGGAAAAACTTAACACATAGATAAATATAAAGGTTTTTAAAAATATGATGTTTAAGAAGTAATGACCTATTTAGGTGAAAAGAAATAATATTGCATATATATTGGTTAAATATGTGACAAAAATAGGACAAATGCTTAGAAGGGAATGTGTTCTGTTTTAGTGTTCTTTTATATGCAGCACTATATAGTACTTGAAATTAGACTGAGATAAAAACAGTGATGATTATATGAACTCTAAAATACACACAAAAATAACTCAAAAGAAATCATAGTTAATCATCCAACAACAAAAATAAAATGGATTCATAAAAATACTTAATGACCTTAAAATATAAACAGAAAGAGTGAAAAACAAGTACAAAGTAGATTGGACAAACAGAAACCAAAGAGAAAGATAGTAAATTTAAATTCAAATATACCAGTAATTGCATTAAATATAAATTGTGTGTACACCAAGTTAAATGGCTGTGTGTTGAATTAGATAAGAACATAATAACAATCTATCTACTACCTGTGTAAAGCTTATAAAGATTCAAATAGTTTAAGATAAAAGATGGCAAAGAAATTTTGCTAAAGCTAATCAGAAGTAAGATGAAGTGGCTATTAGTAGATCATAGAAGGTGTATTTCAGAACAAGAGTTTTACAAACGGTAAAGAAGATTATTTCTCAATGACTGAGGGATCAGTTCTATCAAAACATAGCTGCCTTAAAAGATAATAACAGAGCCTCAAAATAAAATGGTTAGAATTACAAAGAAAAAATAAATATTAGCAAATGACTTAGCATGTTTCTCTAAATTAGTAATAGAACAAATAGAAATCAATAAATATATAGAAACCTTGAACAACACCATCAACTCACTAGACCTAATTAACATTCTGGAACACTTGACTGAAAAGTAGCAAAATAACGTTCTTTTACAATTGCACATGACACATTTTATATAACAGACTATATTCTCGAACATAAATCAAATCTCAGCCACTTTGAAATGTTTTACATTGTACAAAATGTGTTTAGACTTTGCGATCAGTCTTTCTATATATTTTATTTTATTTTATTTTATTTTATTTTTTCAAATACCTTTGTCTCTGCCTCCCCCCCACCACTTTCCCTTGCCCCCTCTCTCCTTCCCTCCCTCAGCTCTTCACCTTTGGTTTTGTCCATGAGTCCTTGCTCTATGTTCCTTGACTTTCCCCTTCCCTTCCTTTTCCCCACCCCCCGCTTCCCTCTTGTCTTTCTCTATTAATGCACAACAGAGAGTGGTGAGGCTAAATTTGTAGAAACCTGCAGCCATGGATTCCTGTATGGCAAGACTTATCCCCCCTTCCATGATATCTAGAATACCAGGACGATACTGTCATGAATCTAGACTTTTTTTTACTCAAGGAAATTTTATTGCAGGGATCTAAATACCTTCTCCTCTACTAGACTTCAATCTGAGATATTTGAATTTTTTCCAACATTAAATATTGACAAGAAGGTGTATTACTTCAAAGACAAATATAAACTTCTTTGTATTTATAAAATGTTGCTAAAAGATTATATATATTCTTCCCCAAATGAGAAAGTCATAGGTGTATGACCAATATTTTGAAATTCAAAACCCTATGCCTTTTTAAAGGGTTACTCTTATGTTACTTCATTTTTTATTTTTTCCATTATCATTTTTCTTCCATATCTTCTTCCACCTCCACCCATCTCACCTCAAAAATCACCACACTGTTGTCCATGTCCATGAGATCTCTTTCTTTTTGCTCAATCCCTTCACCCCTCAATTTACCCAGAGCTGTGAGTATGCTGCCTATGATACATCTCTGTTTTACTATATCAGTTTGTTTGTTAGATTCCACATATGATTGAAATTATATGGTATTTGTCTTTCTTGTCTATGGTGTTTTATTTTACTTAGCATAAAGTTTTCCAGGTTTATATATGCTTTCAAAGGGTAAAATTTTCTTCTTTTTTATGGCCAAGTAGTATTTCATTGTGTTAATGTAACAGTTGTTTTATCCATGCATATGTTGATGAATATTTGGGCTACTTCCAATCTTAGTGATTGTAAATAATGCTGCAATGAACATGGAGATGCATATATTCTTTCAAACTAATATTTCGGGTTTCTTTGAATATACTCCCGGAAATGGAATCTCTGGTTTTGACTGGAATGTCATTTTGAGACATTCATCGACTCAAATATGACCAGGCAGATTTAAGGAATTCAGATTGGCTTTGGAAGCCAATACAATACCCTTGTGAAAACAGCCTGATACCTTGCTTACATGACTCATGCTAGTCATTATAGGTAAGAAAAAAATGTTGCTTCCTTAGAGATGTGAAGAAACTCAGAATATTTTGGGGATTCAAAAACCTACAGGAATACCTGGAAAGGCCTGATGACAAATCCTCACCTTGGCTTTTTGACTTTAAGAGGGCTTTTTATGTCCAATCTGAAGATGCCTTATAAAAAATTCCAGCAAAACAAATTTAACAGAGCCTATGTGGTTACTTATTATTCCTGCTGAACTTACAATAATTAGGCCAAGTTTATTGAAGCTAGACTTATTTTGCAAATAGATTAGTTTTAATTTGACTACGTTTGGTAAAAATGAGGCTGATTTTAGAGAAAAAAAATTGCAGTAGAAACCATGATACCCAATTATGGATATTCGATTCCAAGTGCTATTCATTGTGTTTTGTGTTAGAATTAAATTCTAAATGCTGTTCATTGTATTTTGTCTTTTTAAAATTTTCTACCTAAAAATTAGACTGGATTCTGTATTTTTCTAGCTCTCTTAAGTATTAGGCAGCAACCTTCCAAACTAACATTTTCATTTTTCCATCCATTGACTTAAAATCATTGAGAACTAAAACTGCCCTTTCTCCAAGGCAATGTAAGTGAGACTTGATAAAAACTTCAGAAATATTTTTGAACAACAGCTCATCTGTGGATGATCTTGCCTATTTCTGAATATCGAGAGACATTCCAACTGAAGACGAAAAGAATCTCTCAGACTCTGACGCCTTCACTCCATCTGAAGATAATTTGAGGCAGACACCTGGCAATCTTCTTGATTATCTGCCTTCAGAACTCAGAAACCAGGATTGCAGTCTGTTCCAATCATTAACCTTTGGCTTTCTTTTATTTCCATAGAGATGCCTTCTATTAAATACCTAATTGTTTGCACTGTATGTTTAAGTCTGGGATCCTACCAGGATTGCCACCTTCTCACATGAGCTGCCATGTTCCTTTGGAGGCAAGGCCAGGGATTTCTGGGAAGAGGTCCATTTAGACTGCATAGTCATGCTGAGTCTCATCATTTTTTCTCTAAGAATTCTGAAGCTCAGTGGACGTCTGTGAAGTCAGGAGACCCAATGAGGACAAATAGGGACATCAAGAAACCCCAGAGAATCCCTAACTGCAACCAATCCAAATCACTTTAGAGACCTCTCGAGAATAAAATGTGGGGATATGGAAGATTCCCTGGTAAAAAAGCAAAAGCCCTGTGCCTTGATTCAATAAAATAATAATAAAATTAAGTTTATAAGAACAAAACAGCATGGCCAAACATTTTTTTAATCAGTAGCCAGAATTATTTAATCTCTTTGTTAATATCTGTATCACTAATATTAGTACTCCTAATTCATGGCCAACTATTGTATGATGAAATGGAAGATAATATGAGGTTTTGTTTGGCACAAGTTGTATACAGAAACCCTCTGATTAGAAACTGGATCAAATCATTGAAGTTAGTATTTCATCTCTGTTAAGAGTATCATTTTACCTTAAATAAAAAAAGTTAGCATAGTCTTGTTCTTGGAAACTAGTATTACGCCTCAAAACTGGCTTTCAAATTACTGAATTTGTTGCAAGAATAAATATATGGATTAAACCCTGAGAATTTAATCTATTCTAGTTATTGGGAAAATAAAGACCCATAGTCTTCATAGCATTTGTGTTGACATAGAATAGATGAAATGTTTTATAACACATATAATTGATATTACAAAATGTGTAATTAGCAGTAAAGTAATCAGTAATGGGTTACAAGGTTGTATTTACATTTTTTACTAATTTATAGTTTAAGGCTGTGGTTTAATTTACTTGAATAAAAAGAGAAAATTCCTGAATATTGAAGTCAGACTAAAAGACCCATTTTTCAAATTCTTATTTAGGATTATTTTAGTTGGCTTTCAGTAGGCTATGCAGCATAAAAACAATCTCCAATTCTAACTTCACTAAATATTTATTTCTTACTCATTTCACATAAGGTTGTCTGTTGACTTGTGTCATTTCTGGGCTCTGCTGGGTTCACATATGAGCTAGGCTTGATTTGGTTCAACACATCTCTCTTTCTATAATACACATTAAAGGAAAAACTGCCACTCTAGACACATTGCTTTTATGTTGGAATATCAGAAGAAGAAGGGTGAGCCATACATAATACTTGGTTAATGTTTGTCCAGAAACGACCCTTTGTCTCATTGACTCACAATCCGTTGGTCAAACCAAATCACATGGGATGAGCATAATTCCAACTAGAAGGGAGTAAATAGTTGTAGAGAATATTCAAACTAGCTACATGAGTATTATAGATTTTTATAAATATTAGTAAACTTTCGGGAATTTGAAAAATGTTGCCTTCTAATGATTCTTTAGGTAAACTTGGATCTTCAGTTTACAGTGTACACACACTGTACACTGTCTATTGTCTGTACATTGTCTGTCGAAAATATTGGTTGCATGTGTTCAGGATTGTAGTAAAACATATGAGAAGATAAATGAAAGTAAAAAGAATATTGAAAATTAAAAAACAGCCTGACGGCAAGAGAAGTGTAGACAAAAGTGACTAAGAGCATGATGAGATCAATAGTGGGGCCAATGCAAAACGACTGAATGTCCAGGGTGCAGCCCAGGAATAAAAGAAAAATGGAGAGAAAACCCCAGAGAACTTTTTTTTCATAATTTGGGGTTCAGGGTATACTTCAATATAGAAGAATTAGGTAACATAAATAAAATTTTAAGGCAGGCACAGTTTACACTCTGCAACAAATTGATTCAACAACTATTGAGCGGTCATTATATGTTAGAATTTTATTAGATGCTCTGAATAAAAAGAATAAAAGAACTAGCTGCTTCATTTACGAAGGTATGAGTCTCATATGTTAATATAATTTATAAATCTCATATATTAGGAAGCAAAGACAAGGGGAAAATAAATTGTAATCTATAGAACATTGATCTTAATTTATTCTGATTTTTCTGTAGATTTACATTGTATGGAATTGATTTTCCTTCTCATTCTATAAATGCATCATATAGTATAGCCATTACTTATTAAATCTTTACCAACTTTAAACTATTTAGCCTGTATAGATAGTAATTGAGCCCATCTTAATAATCACATTTACTTATAAAAAATACTTGAAAATGCTATTTAACTCAGGGTTTTATAATAATCTACTTACACTGCCAGATAAATCACTTATACATTAATAGTATGAATTAAACAAGCAAAATACCCAAATAATAACCATCATATTTAACCCTCTTGTAAGAATGTAAGGAAACATTTGGAAATTATATCTGTTCTGGTTTTTGTATTAGATCCTATTTTGTTCTCATGAAAATGTAAACTGAAATACTATCTCCTTAGATCAGAGTACATAAAACTGTTATGAAAATTCTTAGTCTTGAAGTTGTTACTCAAACATTACAAACTAGTTATAGTTATTCCCAATGTCAGAAACATTACAACATTTGTTTTTATTTACTATAGTGATTCTCGACAGAAAGAGGTATGCCTTTGCTAAGTCTCTAAAGGATATTTAGCAATTTCTGGAAACATTTTTGGTTGCCACAACTTGAGGGTGGAAGACAATGCAGTCATCTGTGGCTTGAGTTCATGAATGTGGCTAAATATTTTACAATGAGCAGTGTATTATAGAGGATTATCTGGCTTTGAACGGCCCTAGGGCCCAGGATCCTTGACAGAGTAACGTCCCACATGTGACTTTTGCTATGTAATTGTTATGCCTTTGTTTGTGCTAACACTAGGCAATTATATTATATACAGTCTTCTATTATCCCACTTCTTGCTATTTGATTCAAGTCATATATTCTTTCAAGATGTTAAAATTTCTGCTATTCAATTTTAACACAGTTTAGTTTCCATAATAAGTCTATACGGGTAAATATTTTATATGATGAAAACACACTTTATGATTAATAAATAATAGTATTACCTAATAATATATACCCATTGCAAATATTTTTTAAAATATACATTTTACTAATTATACAGAACCAAGAGAATTCCAGACCCTGTTCTAGGACCTTTGCATATACATTATTTATACCACCCTATGAAATGTTCCTTATTTTTCTTATTGTTGTTTTATAAATGAGAAAACTAAGGCACGACATTCAATAAACAGTATGCCTGGATTTAAACCCAAGCAATCTCTCTCTAAATGAGGTAGATGTTTATCAATTGAAGATAATCACAGCTATTAGCTTGCCAGGTCTCTGTTTCTCTATCTCTCATTATGCTATTAGATTCGACCATGAGAAAGTTGTACCATTTTTATCATAGGAAACATTTTGTATGATTTAACGTTCTCTTTTATTCTCAAAAGCAATGTCCTATTATAGACATATTTTTGTAACTTGTTTTTTTCATTTAATTTATCATATGCATTTCCTTGGCTGCCAATGTTTCTAAGTAACTATAATGATAATACAATATTGTATAGAAAAGATAATCATTGCATAATTAAGTTACCAATTCCCAGCTATATGACATTTAACTTAGGTCCACATTTTAATGGGAAAATTGCAATAAGAATGTTTTGAATAAAATTTTGGACAGATTTCCTAAATATAGTTCAGAGAATGAAATTGTTGATACTCTTTTGTTGTTTTTCTTAAAAATACAGGAATAATAAGAACACCTAATTGTAGTGTAGTGTGGGACTGCATATCTTGTGGGTTCTGGATACCATATCTATAATTTTTACTCTTTATAATTTTTAACAAATCTTATGTAGCAATTTTCAAATCCTTCTGAATGAGATATAGAGAGAATGAAGAATTGTCTAACAGCTGTGAAAACCAAGAATGAAGCTTAAATGTCTATGATGAATATTTAAATACATTGATAAAAAATTCAAAATCATAAAATATAACATTTTAAAACAAATTTTATAATGAATTTTAACATATGTTAAATATGTAATATAAAATAAGCATTGATGGAATGGAATAATTTTAAGTACTAAACTCTTTGAATCATAAGAGCTGGGTTCAAATTTTTGCTTACAGATTAAAAAAGAAATTTATTGTAAGCTTCTGTCTGGGAAAAAGCTGCCCCCATCTTCAGCCCTGATCCCAGATAATTTAGTTCCTCTTTTCATATGTCTCCAGTGCCTTTCAAGCTGTTCCCCCAAAATTGAAGTTTGGAGGGAATGAGTCTAAGTTGCTGGAAGACTCAACATGATTTGAATTTTAGAAGCACTGAGCCAGTACAAGAACAGGTCATGTTTTATCAATGAAGCCTTCTACAAGCTCATTACAGAGATAAGCCTTCTCTTCTTCACCAATCCAGGGTTCTTTTGGATGTTTCATTTGACAGGTTTCATGCTACCAAATTTATGAGATGACTCTATAAGCATGAACATCCCAAGGTGAAAACACTGGCCATGAGCATCACTTGTGTTCTAGCCTTGCAGCTCTCACCTGAGCAAACTGCACACCTTAAAGAAGAGTCCTTCATGGCAGTAAGGATATTCTAGTAATGGTAAAACAAAAGGCTACTGAGAATTTAGATGACTTCTCCCTCTTGTTTACTCTGAAAACACTTTGGAATCTCACAGATGAGCCCACCTGCCTCCAAACTCTTCATTGAAAATCAGGTATCTACAATCTTCATCCAGCTCTTGGAAAACTATGTAACTGAAGTCAGAGAATTCTCTTTCAAGCAAGTAACCAAAGGTGTGGTGAAGCTTAGTAGTATCTTGCTCTATTGCAAAGAAGTGGAAGCCAGCTCTTTTGCTGCAGGCTTCATAGCCCACCTGACATCTTACAAACAGCCCTGGATGTCCTGAGATCTTTAGAGGACAGCTCTTTTCTAGGGTCTGTATGCAGCCATCCAGAATTGGCAAAATTCAAGTTGTAAAATGACGACATTGGTAACCTACATATTCTTCAAGGCATTTTTTCCTACGCCTTGGCAACTTCTCTCAACCAGACGTTCATCTCTGGGAACTATGAGCTATGTATTATGTCTGGAGTAAAACCCCAGAAAATACTGCCAAATGGTCATTGAAGATGAAGGGTTGCAGATGTTGTGTGACACCCAGGAACACAATGAAGCAGACAGACCCTCAAGCACAGCAGATTGCAGCTTCCATTCCAGACAACTTCAGAATGCATTTCATGAATTATCAGACTCCCTTTATGTGAAATGCTCTTTTTGACCTAAAAGGATTCAGGGGTGTTTTTGGTTCCTCAATGGCAAGCAGGTCTTCTGCTCTGTTAGCGATTGAATGCTAAAAGTCATTCTTGGAGTTTGTGTGTTGGCTATCCTTTACTGACCAATAAAAATTTTGCAAGTTACCAAAATTTGCATTTATATGATGCTCATAATCATAAATCAAGTTGGAATCATTTTGTTAACACTCAGTGGTTTTGAAAAATCAAGCACTGGATTCCGTGGGAAAATCTGTGAGTTTGTGTTGGAAGAGTTATGCCAGTTACTTGTCTTTAGCCTTGGACAATTCCTTAGCAGTCTGAGTTTGTCAGAGAAGGGGGAAAGAAGGACCTACAAGGAGACCTTGATATCTCTGCTAAATTTCATATTTGAAAGAAATCTCCTGAGTTGTTATTCCTGGTTTTGTGCAACCACTGGAAAATAGGTATATGAAAAATAGTCTGGGAAATCTATGCTTATAAATGCATTGTTTGGAAGACAGAACTTCTGCTGGAGGGGAGAAAAAAGAAAAAGAATACCTTTTTAAACAAATAGATATGAAAGTACTTTCCATCTATAGGGTGGATGAAAGAGAAATATATTTTTATAATTTAGAAAACACATATGATTACAATGATAAAATATATATTCATATATGTTATTTCCACACAAGTAAATTTTCACTCATATTTCTAATCTTTTTTCTAGTAACTGTTTCATTGTGTATTTTTTCTCTGATTGCTGAAATTGCTGGCCTTTTTGGTTAGCTGAAACTTTTCAAAAATTACACTATTATTTCTCAACTCTAAACACATGAAATTCATCCTTGTATACTCTACAATTTGATCCTATGTCCAAATGTTGGTAAACCATATTTATATTTGCCACCTGAGCTTTTCTTAGTTTCTGCTTACGTAAGCCACTAACTGCTTGGAGATGGGGGAGGAAGAATTGTGTGTTTTTCCTACCTACTTTCTCTCATCAACAGCACTGTACCATTTGTATATTTTATTTGCAGAAATAACTATTCAAGTTTTTAGCCCAATATTAATCAAGTTATTATTGTTTTTGTTACTAAGTTTTTGGACTTTCTTATTTATTTTGGAAATTTACTTATCTGACATATGGTGTGTATGTATGTGTGTGTGTATATATATATATATATATATATATATATATATATTCTCTCATTCTGTAGCTTGCCTATTCATTGTATTTTTTTAAAGTGTAAATCAATGAGAACAAGATTCCCATTATGTAAGCTGAATAAGTTCTAGAGATCTGCTGTTCAGCATTGTACCTACAGTTAACAATACTGTATTAAAAATTTGTTAAGAGAATAGGCTTCATGTTAAGTGCTCTTATTATAATAATTTAAAAAATACTTACATGTGGCAATTAATTTAAATGCCAATCCTTCCCCAATCCTAGAATTTCCAGGATACAATGTTCTTAAAAATAGCCTTTTCCTTCCTAGGATGTAGTCTCAGCTCCACAGGACCCTAACTTTAAATTTCAGTTTCTACTTAATAGTTCTCCTCAGAGATTTGAGTCCCCAATACACAAATATTATTTGAGCTACAACTAAGGCTTATATATTGTTCTAAGTTCCTGGTATAGATATACCAGATAAAAAAAATCACCATCCTGATTATAGTTACATTTTAGAAGAGGAGGGCAGACAGCATATCATATATAAGAACAAACAGTGAATTATGCAGTATTTTAGAAGGCCATATAATCTATCAAAAAACAATTATAGAGCATTGAATGAAGTATTGGGATAGCTAAAAGATTGGGGTGAGTGCAGCAGTTGGCACTCACAATTGTAAATCAAATGGTAAGATTAAGTTTCATAGCGATGCAATTATTCTGCAAAGACTTGAAAGAAATGGAGATATTACCAGCATCAAATCTTTGAAAAGATCATTACAAGCAGACAAAGCAGCTAGTGTATAGGCTGTAAGGTGACAGTGTGTTTTGGTATCACAGGAATAAGGAAAACAATGTGTTTGAAAGAGAATAACCCAGAAGGTTGCAATCTAATGGAGAAGGGACAGTGAAGTCAAATCATGCAGGACTCTAAATGACTTGAATTTGAATAGACTCATTCGTATTTTTCTGTTGAAAATAGACTGTGGCAGAGTAATAACAGGATTTTACTAAACCTGTTAAGAAGCTGTAGAAATAACTCAAGTCAGAACTGATGATGCCTTGACCCACAGTGGAAATAGTGCTGCTAGCAGTGAAAAGTGATTCGACTACAGATATGTTGTAAAGATAGAACCAATGATATTACTTAATACAGTGTATATGGATTATGAGAAAAAATGAAAAATTATGAATGACTCCAAGGCATTTGCCCTTGGTAAATGGAAGTTTGGAGTTATCATTTGCTGAGATGGGGATGGATGTTTAAAGGGCCTGTTTGGATGGAAATTTAAAAGTTCAGTTTTGGATGTGTTAGGTTTTGGGGATATCTATTATTCATCTATATAGAAATGTCAAGTAGGCACATAGGTGAGTGTGGTGTTCAGGTAAGAAAAATCTAGACTGGAGAGATAACGTTCAAAAACACTTATATATAAATGATATTTAACACCAGAAGTTATATAAGATCAGGAAACTTAATGGAATAAGTAGACAGAGAAGAGAAAAGGGAAGTATCCAAGATTAGAAGATGAGGGATAATAAGATACATGAAAAAATGATTAAATATGTTTAACCTGAAAAAGGGTGGAAGAAAAGATAATGTAAGGAAAGGATAAGAGTTCATTGAATCAAAGGATTGCAGAGCCATTAATATGGTAAGTAGATACAGTTGTTTTATGAGAGCAGAGGAGTTGAAAACATAAGAATTTTTGATCAGAGAGATGCATATATAAATTTGAGACATTAACATATGCATCCCATTATAATTTACAAAGTATAGAAAAAAATCCTACACAGTTTAGGTAGAAATAACTTGAGATAAAAAAATCTAAATATTACTGGCATTCCTATTTTTTTCTTGCTAATAATGAAAAAGTGGATTGATAGCAAGATGTTCTAATGTAATAAAGAGTAGGTTATATATCAGCTGTGTAATTTATGTACTTCTTATATGTTATTTGAAGGGTGGGAAACCTATTTGAAGTTGCAAATTGAAACTGATAGAAAACTTTCCATAATAATATTATTATGTTTTGACCAATTGGGGCAAAAAAAGTCATGAAAATGAACAAAATAATATATTAACTTTCCCTGAACTCTTTGTTCTTTAGCATAATGTTTAGTTCTGCTCCAATATTATCTTGTAAAATGAACTGAAAAATAGAATGAATTTGAAATAGACATGATATTAGAATTTGAGTGTTAATTGTAGAAGACTCAGAGTATACTTTTGTGTGCAAATAATGTGAAATTGATATATTTCATATCAAACATAAATGATATGTTCTAAAATAAATACATTTCTAATATAATTATAATGTTTATTTCATATATTGAGCTATAGATTATATATTTATAATGTAGCAAATTATTTAAAAATATTTCCTAAATTTTCAAGCTATATATTAGGAAAATACTGAAAGATTATTTATTATTGTGGTAGATTGATAGCAATTCTATACCCCTTCTTTTATTTCTCTCTTTAAAATGTAATTTTGAAGCTTCTTTTTTCAATATATTGAGTACATTCTGTCACGTCTTGGTTCTAGGTTATCCATGACTTACTTTGACTAACATAAATGGCAGAAAAGATGTGATAGTCCTGAATCCAGACCAAAGATTGCACATTTAAGATCTTTCTTTTACACCACAAGCTCCAGTGCGAGCAAAGGTCCACACTGACCTGCTAGACGATGAGAGATAACATGAAACAGTGAAATCAGCTTGTTTGCCCCAGCCAAGCTTCACAGATATGAGAAGGCTCATCTCACAAAAACAAAATAACCTATTTTACACACAGATGAAAGCAGACACGTGAATAATCTTTACTGAGCCCAGCTCAGATTACAAGAGGAGCGCACTATCCCATTGACTTATGGGCAGTAAACATCAGTGGTTATGATAGCTAATTTATGTTATTTCTTCTGTTGTTTGTTGTGGTAAATGTACATAAATTTGACCATTTTAAAGGTTTAAGTGTACAATTCTGTGAAATTAACCACACTCATATACTTGGGCAACCATCATTAGCATCCATCTGCAGAATATTTCTATCACTTCAAAATGAATCTCTGTAGTGACTGAACAATACTTTCCTATCATCTTCTCCTCCAAACCCCTACTAAATTATATTTTACTGTTTAAAAATGTATAAGTACCTAGTATAAGTTGAGGCATATACTAGTTACCTTTATTTTTCTGGCTTATTTCACTTAGCATATTGTCAATTTTCATCTGTGCTGTAGCATGTATAAAAATTTCAGTCCTTTTTAAAATCTGCATAATGTTCCATAATATGCATAAATCACATTTTGGTTATCTACTCATTTACCAACAGATACATGGGCTCTGCAGCTTTTAACTGTTATGGATAATGCTGCCATAAACATTAGTGTCCAACTGTTTATTTGAGTTCCAGATTTCTTTTGCATATATACCCAGAGGTGGAAACGCTGAATCATTTGGTAATTATCTATTTTTTTTGAGGAACTGCCATACTACTTTCTACATTGGCTAAACTAGTTACATTACCACCAGGAATGTACAAACATTCCAATTTCTCTACATCTTTGACTTGTCAATTTTTATTTTGTTTTTGTATTTGCTTTTTCAATAGTAGTTATTCAAATAGGTGTTTTGAAAATTTTAACACTTGTTTAGTGGCTTAGCATATGCCCTATGCTGAAGAATGTTTCATGTGCACTAGAGAAAAATGTGTACTCTGCTCTTCTTGGATCGATGCCTGTATACTCGTATATCTGTTAGTTACAACTGATTTACAGTGTTATTCAAGACCTTTATTTCCTTATTGCTTTTCTACCTTCTTCCTGATATTAAAAGTCAATTATTGAGTCTTCAACTCTTACTAAAACATTTCTCCCTTGAATTATGCCAAAGTGTGCTTCATATATTTTAAAGCTCTGATATTAGGTGCATATATGTTTATTATACATGTTTATAGCTTCTTGGTGAATATTGCAACCATTCTCATTTAGTACAGAAAGATAAATAAGGTGGTCTTTTTCAGTGCCTCTATTCAGTAATTTAGCAGGTATCTTGTCAAAGCAATGCAACATATAAATACAGGAAAAAAAATTGAGAAGTTAAAAAAAGTTACAATTTACAAAAAATAAGAAGGCTAATATAATTCTTTATTGAGGTTTACTGAACACCAGTAATGTAAGTTTTTTGAAGAAAAAGAAAGAATAGTACCCACATTAGTGGCAGAGTTCAGCTTTTCCTTAATAACAGGAGTCTAAAAACTAAGATGAGCGTAAATGTAGTAAGAGTTGTATGATTGGACACAAGTAGTTAGTGTTTTAATGTTTTTCTGAAGACTTCTATTTTATGTATGTATTTATTTACTTATTAAATCATTGTTCAATTACAACTGTCCTACCTTTTCCCCCAGGACACTCCCTACCCTATCCCTCCACTACTCCCACAGTCAACACCCTCCTCCATTGTCCGTGCCCTCGAGTCCTTTATTTGTGTTCCTTGGCATGTCCCTTCCCCTTCTTTCCTCCATTATCCCCCTCTGGCCCCTGTCAGTTTGTTCTCTATTTCCAAGTCTCTGGTTCTATTTTGTTTATTTGCTTGTTTTGTCGATTAGGTTCCACTTATAGATGAGATCATATAGTATGTGTCTTTCACCCCCTGGCTTATATCATTTAGCATAACACTCTCCAGTTCCATCCATGCTGTTGTGAAGGGTAGGAGTTCCTTGTTCCTTCTTTCTTTCTGCTACATAGTATTCCATTATGTAAATATACCACAGTTTTTTGATCCACACATTTACTGATAGACATTTAAGTTGCTTCCAGCACTTGGCTATTCTAAATAACACTGCTGTGAGCATTGGGGTGCACATGTTCTTTTGAACTGGTGATTCATGATTCTGCAGCTATAATCCCAGCAGTGATATTAATGGATCAAAAGGCAGTTCCAGCTTTAGTTTTTTGAGCAAATCCCATACTGTTTTCCATAATGTCTTCATCTCCAAAATACATAAAGAACTCACATGACTCCATAATAGAAAGACAACAATCTAATTAATGTATGGACAAAGGATCTGAACCGACACTTTTCTAAAGAGGACATACAAAGGGCCTATAGACACATGAAAAAATGCTCAACATCACTAGCCATTAGAGAAATGCAAATTAAAACCACAATGAGATATCACTTCACACTGGTCAGAATGGCCATCGTTAACAAATCAGCAAACAATAAGTGCTGGTAAAGTTGTAGAGAAAAGGGACCCCTTAGTACAATGTTGGTGGGAATGCAGACTGGTGAAGTCACTGTAAAAAATAGTATGGAATTTCCTCAAAAGCTAAAGATGGAACTGTCTTTTGATCTAGTGGTTCTACTGCTGGGATTATACCCTAAGAATCTTGAAACACCAATTCAAAAGAACCTATGCACCCCAATGCACACAGCAGTGTTATTTACAATAGTCAAGTGCTGGAAACAATCTAAATGCCCCTCAGTAAATGAGTGGATCAAAAAATGGTGGTATGTTTACACAATAGAATACTATGCAACAGAAAGAAGATACTGGAGAGTATTATGTTAAGTGAAATAAACCAGGTGGCAAAAGACAAATGCCATACAATCTCACCTGTAAGTTGAAGCTAATCAACAAAACAAACAAACAAAATAGAACCAGAGGCATAGGAATAAAGAACAAACTGATAGTGACCAGAGGGGAGGGAGATAACAGAGAAAGAATGGGAAAGTGTGCAAGTCAAGAAACATTTATAAAAGATCCAGGGGCACAGACAGAAAATGGAGTGGAGATTGACCATGGGAACCGGGGACAAGGGGTACAGTTGGGTGGAGAAGAGGAGAGCAATGAAGAAAAATGCAGGACAACTGTAATTGGACAACAATAAAAAAAGTACTGAAATGAACAGGAAACAGTATAAGAGATTAGAAAAAGTCAATACAAAAAAACCGGTTATGAATATAGTAGACATGCCAATAAAGTGTAATATCTCTTCAAATTAAAATATTGTTATACTAAATACAGTTTAACATTCATGGGAAATTTAAAAATGGCACAACTTTAATTAATAAAAATTTTTTGTCAAACATTTGCATTGTCTGAGTTAAGTACAGGTGTGGGTGACTGCATTATATAATCAGAAAACATTAGAAATGTTCCTCTTAAAATAGGAAAATCACAAAACAAACAAACTCTGAAAACTCCATTGGATAATGTTTTTGCATGTCCTATGAAATCATTATAATAAAATAAGTAACTTATTTATAATATATAATTATTAAAAAGTGATACACAAACTTTCATTATATTTGTGATTATTTATCTCCATAGAACCTAGAAGAATTTTTTTAGAGAAAATAAGAGTTCACCAGGAGGTTGGCTATATAATGAATGTACTAAGAAAAATTGAAATTCTATTTCACCCAGGACTAAGTTGTACTTTTAAAGAATTCTATACTTCCCAGTAAACATAGATCTATACTTCCATGTATCTTCTAGCTATTTGTACCATTTGCATGTTATTTCTAGAGCAAACTACATACCTTATTTGGTATTTAAAAGATTCTTTGTTATATTTGTGGCTTTCAAAATGTTTTAGAATAAAGAGAATTAACAGAAGTATTTTTCCATGATATCTTGTTTTTGGAAACATAACTGACATGCAATGACATATAAGGAACATTTTAAAAAATAGCATATTACTATCTATTGGTTACTTCTCCATCTCTTTAACTTCATTTCCATTAACTATCTTAATATATCTTATGATTTATGACTCTGTCGATAAGTACTTGAGGCTAATCATGATCAGCTGTTGAATTAATGACCTACTCAAATGTACAATATAGACAATTTTGTAAGCTGACAATGATGTTTAGTAACTATGCAAATAATTATACAACTAATGGATTTCCAAGGTAAAACCAGTTATTTAAAAATTATGAGAGTGATTTTTGGCAGAATCTTCTGACAAGTAATAGACTTATCTTGAAACGTTATACTTTTAATATCTTTCTACATTATTAAATGCAGTTTACCACAAAGGAAACATCTGTTTAACAAATTAAAATAATATAAATAATCAGAATTCTTTTGTATTCAAATTCCACCCAACTGTATCATATTATGTTCTTTATGAACACACTTTATGAAAGTGCTTTATATTCATAAAGAATGTAAGGACAATTTCATGAATTAATGTACCTAAATCTTCAGGTTAGAGTTGTCTGATTTTTTGCCTTATTTCAAAATACGTTTAAACCAGGTATATTATATGAAAGAGATTTACAACACTTAGCTAATAATTCTAATTTTAAATAATAAGATAAATAAAACACTTCTGATTTACCGAGAAAAAGAGAACATAAACAATTGTTAGTATTTAGGTGTGAAAAAATGCTAAAACCTTCAGAAATGAAAATAAAGACAAGATTGGTATATTTCACAAAGAATCACTATAACCGTATTCCAGGCCTTTTATTATTTCCATGGGTTTGAAGTTGTATTAATTATTATTAGATTTTATTTATCAAAAATTCATAAAGACTTGTATTGCCTACTATTAATACAATATTTTTTCAGAGTAGAGTGTATGATTGAAAATAATTTACCTATATTTTAAATTATTTTTACAATTTATGACAGCACAATAACTGATTATTTTGGTGTTAATGTAAATTGAGAGCTCCTTGTACAAATTGGCTTGTTAACCCTTGGAAATCTTTCAAATTGTTTTTATTCACTTTATCTATTGATACTGCTATTAACTGCAAATAGAATTTTTCACAGTGCATTTCTATTTCTTACTACTTTTTATTTATTTATGTTTAAAGATTTTATTCATTTATTTTTAGAAAGAGAGGAAAAGAGGGAAAAAGAGAAAAAAAATCATCCATTGTTTGCCTCTCCTACATGTCTTGACTGAGTGTCAAATCTGCAACCCAGGCACATACCCTGATAGGAATCCAACTGGTAAACTTTCCTTTGCAGTACAAAGCCCAATCAGCTGAGCCACACTGGTAGGGCTTTATTTTATTTATTTTTTAACACAAACATAGTGAATGTAGTGCCACTACTTTAAAAAATGTGATGATGCAGTAATTGATAAAGAAAATTATTAAAATATTCTACCTAGCCACTTTCCTAATCACAGCTAGGAATGTAACTCTTGTCCATGTGCATCTTTTCAAAGTTGGTTATTGTTTTAAAGATATTTTATTTACTTAGTTTTAGAGAGAAGGGAAAGGGAAGAGAAAGAGAAGGAGAGAAACAATATGTGGTTGCCTCTCATGTGTCCCCTACTGGGGACCTAGTCGGCAACCCAGGCATACATTGTGACTGGGAATCAAACCAGTGACCCCTTGGTTCGCAGGTTGACAGTGCACTGAGTTACACTAGCCAGGGTCAAAGTTGGTTAATTTTTACAAGTAGAACTTATATTTGGGTGACAAAGAATTACTCCAAGGGTTAAAAAGGAACTACAAAATGGCACTTCCCAAAGATTTTAAGCAATTTACAGACTGATTATAAACTTTGAAAAATAACTTGTTAGCTACAAATTGTTCTAAACAGAGTATCTTCAGTATATTAGTCCATTGAGTGGATAATATCTTATTTTATTTAAATACATTTTTATTCCTTTCTGAATTGACAAGATCCTAAGCTCCTATCTTTGGAAGACTAATTTTAAAAAAAAGTTAAACATTTTATAATGTATTTTAAGTTATTTTATGAGCATCAACACTGATCTTTTCTATGAATTTGATATGAATATTTGTAAATATATCTAATATCTTGGAATCAGAAACAATTTTTTTAAACATTGTTTTATTGTATTTTAATGTAAAATATTTTATTGGTTTGTTGTAATGCTTTCAAATAATATTTATTTTAGTTTGGGGTTTATAGCTTTTAAGAATTCACCTCCAACTTGTTTTTATTACTTTTTATATTTCATACTTTTGTTTTATTTTTATATGCGAAACGCTGTTAACTCTACTTTTTTTTTTTACTCCAGTTTTTAAGACTAAGACTTAATCCGAGGGCTATAGAACACTTCCCCTCCCTTCACACTTCACAACCACATTATTTAGGCTTATTTATAGCAGTTTCTTTTACCTAGTATGTCATGTCTGAATATGAAGACAAAAATTATTAAATATGCCAAAAGGTAAAAACTAAAATTTGTAGAGACACGTCAATCATTAGAATCAGACAAATCAAGGATGTTGAAATTATCAGGATGAAAATTGAAAACAATTATGATTAATATGCTAAAGGCTCTAATGGTAAAATGTACAGCATTCAAGAACACATAAGCAATAAAAGCTAAGAAATAATCAGAAAGAAATACTAGACATAAAAAAAGATGGTAACAGTAATGAGGTTTGCCTTTGACAGACTTTTTAGTACATTGAATATTATTGATGAAAAAATTCTATAAGTTAAAGGATATATCAAGAATCCTTGGGTGTGGCCAGGTGGCTCAGTTGTTAAGAGCGTTGTCCCAGCACACCAAGATTGCAGGTTCTATCTTCAGTCAGGTCATATACAATCATCAACCAATAAATGCATTAAGTGAAAAAAACAAATTGATCTCTCTCTCTCTCTATTTCTCTCCCTTCTTCACTCTCTCTTCTAAAATCAATAATAATAACAACACTAATAATAAAAATAATCCTCAAAACCAAAAAGTAAACAAAGAGTGCAAAAAAGTTAAACAATATCCAAGAAGTAAAGGACAACTGTGGGTAATATAAAAGTAATGGGAGTAGTAAAAGAAGAAATTTTAAAAAATAAATTGAAAAAATATTTCTAAAAAAGTATTGATTGAGAATTTCCCCCAAATTAATGTCAGACACCAAACTATAAACCGAGAAGTTGAGAAAACTCCAAGGAGGAAAAATGCCAAAAGAACTGTACCTCGGTATAACATTTATAAATTAAAGATGATAAATAAAGATGTAAAAAATCCTGAAGCAGACTGAAGTAAAAAAAATCATCTTACTTATGCAGGAATAAATATAAAAATTAGATTCTATTTCTCAGACACCATGCAAGCAAGAGGAGAGTAGGTGACATATTTGCAGTGTGGAGAGAAAGAAAACACCAACCTAAAATTCTCTGTTTTGTAAAATTTTTCTCCAAAAGTGAAGAAGTAATAAGGAGTTTCTCAGAGGAAGAGACATTGGGAGAATTTGTAGTTGGAGACTTCAACACCCCTTTTTCAGAAACGAAGAAATCCCGCAGGCAGAAAATCAGTAAGGACATAGTTGAACTCAATGCCATTAATCAACGGGGTATAATTGACATCTATCGACTACTTCATCCAACTAGAGCAGAGTGTACATTTTTCCCAAGCTCTCACGTAACATTCATGAAAAATAGACCAAATTCCAAGCAATGAAATAAACCTTAACAAATTCAAAGTAATTGAAATTATACAATGTCAGCTCTTACACCACATGGAATTAAACTAGAAATTTATAACAGAAAGAAAACTGGACAATTTCCAAATAATTAGAGATTTAAAAACTCATTTCTAAATAATGTATGGATCAAAAAAAAACTTATCTCAAGAGAAATTTAAAAGTATATTATTGACACAGCATGGATGGAACTGGAGAGCATCATGCTAAGCGAAATAAGCCAGGGGGCGAAAGACAAATACCATATGATCTCACCTATAAGCGGAACCTAACCAACAATGCAAAGATGCAAGGAAAATATGACCAGCAACACTGAAAGGAAAAGAAATCAACCGAGACAAGAGGGAAGGGGGGGCGGGTCAGGGAAAGGGAAGGGAAGGGGAAAGTCAAGGAACATATAGCAAGGACTCATGGACAAAACCAAGGGGAAGAGCTGAGGGAAGGAAGGTGGGAGCGGGCAAGGGAAAGAGGTGGGGGGAAGGCAGAGACAAATGTATTTAAAAAGTAAATAAATTAATTAAAATTTAAAAAAAAATAAGTTAAATCACTTACCGGAGCCCCACAACTTGTTCCCCTGATTTCAAAGCTAATGCCCCTTCCATCTTATCAAACTGTCTCCCAACTGATTGAGATACTTTATATAAAAATATGCTTTTTAAAAGTTAAAAAAATAAAAAATAAAAAATAAATAAATAAAAGTATATTATTGAATTCAATTATAATGAAAACACAACTTATCAAAATTTGTGGTATGCAGTATAAACAATGCATAGAAGGAAATTTATTCCATTGAATGCACATACAGTAATTCCTCAATATTGTCAAAAGGTTCTTAGAAACTGCAACCTTAAGCACAACAACAAATAATGAAACCAATTTTATCTTTAGCATATTTCTGGTCACAATAACATCACCAAACTTCTAAATAAGGACTCAAAATACTTCTAATATTAAATATTGAAATCAATATGTGCTATGCATATATTTAAGAAAAATGAATAAAAATAAGATGATTGAAGTTCAGGTCTGTGGGTAACTGGAGCTTACCCTGGCAGCTCAGAGAGCCAGGCAGGAACCAACCCTGGGACAACCCTGTTTTCCCATTGCACGTCATACTCACACAATCACCGACACTCACTAGTGATGAGATAATTTTGACATACCAACCATTCAAATGTACACATTTTGGGGATGTCGGAGGAAACTTGAGGAAACCAGAGTACCCAGAAAATGTCTAAGCAGACATGGAGAGAACATGCAAATTCCACACCTAAAGTGGCTCCAGCGATGGATCAACTATTTTTTTAATTATCAATGTTATTACAAAATGCTGTTGAACCAAAAATATTTTGTTCAAGAACCTGCTATTTTACAAAATATGAAAGATCTAAAAGTAACAATCTGTTTTTACCTTATGAAATTAAATCCTAAGTAAGCAGAGTTTAAATATAAGAATTAGAGCAGAAGTCAACAAAATTGAAAACAGAAAATCAATAGATAAAATCAATGTAAACAAAAGTTAGTTATTTGAAAAGATCAATTAAAATCATAGACCTCTACACAGGTTAAATAAGAAAAAAAGTGAAAAAGAAGAGATAGACTAAGAAAAAAAAAGGAGAGAAATTACTAATATCATAAATGAAAGAGGGAACACCATGGTTTAATGTCCATAAACCATGGATATTAAAAGGATAATAAAGAAACACTGTGGGTAACTCTATGGCTACACATTTGATAACCTAGATGAAATGTACCAATTTCTTGAAAGGACACATTCAGCAAAAATTCACATCAAAGATATATGCAAACTGAATAAGCCTATATATATTTAAAAAAGACTATCTACCAAAAAACTTACAGCTGCCATCATTCTTAATGGTGAGAACCTTAAAGATTTTCAATAAGATAAGGCACAAATGAAGGATATCCCCTCTCAATAATGGTTGGCATTACCCAGGAATGTTAGCTAATGCAAAAAGGCAAAAAACAAACAAATGAACAAACAAAACAAAAAAGGAAATGCAAATATCAAGATTGAGAGAGAAGGCAAAAAACTTCCTCTGTTCACAGATGGCATGATCATCTATGCATAAAAATCAAAGGAATTAACAACAAAAAATCTTCTGGAACTAATAAGAGATAATAGTAAAGATGTATGAATACCATGTGAATATACAAGTCATTTCCTTTCTATATACCACTAATCTCAAAAAAGATTACACCACATTTTGCTTAGATTTTAACAAAATGACCCTAATGTTTACAAGGAGAGGCAAAAGATCATGAACACCCAACACAATATTGACGAAAAATAATGCTGGTTATCTGATGCTACCCAACCTCAAGCCTTATTATGAAGCTACAGTAATAAAGAAAATGTTGGGTTAGTAAAAGAGTAATCAAGTATATCAATTAAAAAGAGAGTACAGAAATAGACCCTCACAAATGTAGACAACTAATCTTTGACAAGGGAGCAAAGAAAATACAATGGGACAAAGAGAGTCTTTTCAACAACTGTGCTGGAACAACTGGACACCTATATGTAAAAAAAACAAAATATATCTAGACTCTGACCTTATATCTTTCACAAAAATTAACTCAGAATTGATCATTGACCTAAAGGTAACACTAAAAACATTAAATCTCTTAGAAGATATGTCATGGCAGGTGTAGTTCAGTGATTAACATCATCCCTCAAAGGGGAGGATTGCTGGTTTGATTCCAGGTTGCGAGCTTGAGCGAGCCAACTGATCAATGTTTCTCTCCCTCTCTTTCTTCTTCCCTTTCCCTCTGTATAAAAGTAAATAAATATAATTTTTAAAAAGAAACTCTTAGAAGAAAAAGAGAAATCTTAGGTAACCTTGGGCATGGCGGTGCCCTTTTAAATATAAACCAAAGACACAATCCATGGGGGAAAAAATATTGTTAAGATGGACTTCAAAAACTAAACATTTATGCTCTACAAAAGACAATGTCAAGGAAATGAGAAGTCAAGCTACAGAATGGGAGAAAATGTAGTAGTGTTATTTATAATATAAAAATAACTTAAAATTCAGCAACAAGACTATAAATAACCAACTTAAAATGGGTCAAATTCCTATCAGGTCTATCACCAAGAAGGATATATAGATGGCAAACACACATGAAAAGGTGCTTCATATCACAGTTCATCAGAGAAATGCAAATTAAAATAGTGAGATACCACTAAACACCTATTAGAATAACCAAAACTCCAGGACTCTGACACCAAATGCTAATGAAGATTTTTAAAACCCAAACTTTCATACATTGCTGGTGGGAATAAAAAATGGTACAGCCATTTTGGAAGACACTTTGGTTATTTCTTATGAAGCTGAAGATACTATACTATACAGTCTAGAAATTGTGCTGCTTGGTATTTGCCTAAAGAAGTTGAAATCTTATAACTATACAAACACCTGCAAGTGAATGTTTATAGCAGCTTCATCAAAATTGCTGAAAATTGGAAACAGTAATGATAGTGAATGGTTAAATAAGCTGTGGTACATTTAATGGAATATCATTCAGTGAAAAGAACTGACCTATCAAGCCATGAAAAGACATGGAGGAACTTTAAATGAATATTATTAAGTAAACAAACAAACAAACAAAACCTGTATAAGCTACATACTGTATAATTCCAACCACATGACATTCTGAAGAAGGCAAAACTATGGTTACAAAAAAAAAATTAGTGGCTTTTCCAGATGGGGACAGAGGGGACTAAACAGAGCACAGAGAATTTTTAGGGCAGTGAAAATATTCTATGACATAATAATAACAGATATATGTAATTTTACATTCTCCACACCCTTTACTTACAACACTAGAATAAACTATGGACTTCACGTGATTATACTGAGTCAATATATGCTCATCCTTGGTTAAAAAACATACAGTTCTGGTAAGTGATGTTGATAATGAAGGAGGCTATGCACACTCGTGGTGTAGAGACAGGGGTATAGGAGAAATCTCTGTAAAGTTTCTCTCAGTTTTATTATACTATAAAATGTTTTTTTTCCAAAAAGAAATAATGCTAACATTGTTAACAGTCACCATTCCTGCACCCAGGATTGACTTCTCTCAGGACTTCTAATAGCTTAGATGAACTTGGCTATTTAGTAAATGTGTGTATGCACTTTTGTGTTAGATCCCTTATTTTTGCATGTTGTTATAAATCATATAGTTTTAATGATATATATAGTATTCTACTTGTGAATATAGCAAAATATTTGACTCTTAATAGAGGTTTGTATTATTTCCAAATTTTGGCTATTAGAAATACTGCTTCTCTAAATATTTTATGCATTTTTCACATGGCTATATGAATGCATTTGTACTGGAGGGATATGTGGAGAATAGATTTTGGCGATATATGCACACATTATGATTAGTTATATACATAGGAACAAAATTACTGGATATCTTCAGCAAAATAGATATGCCAAAGTGTTATCAAAAGTGATTATATCAATTTCTATTTCAAGAAGCAGGATCTGCACTTTTCAATTGCCTCGTATCATCTCCAATATTTGTTATTATTATATAAACAATTTTTACCATTATAATAGTAATATCTAATTGTGGATAATTTAATTCTTTTGAATATGAAAACTATTAAGTATCTTTCTTTTATCTTGTTTAACATTCTCTAAAACCCTATATAAGAAAAATATAGGTCATATGCATTTCTTGTGAGATTATTATTGTGATATATGACTATAAGTTTTAAAAATATTAATTGTTTCACACAATGTCAAAGAGAAATGATCAGTAACTATAATACACTACTGAATGAAATAATAGATTAACTGTACTTGACCAAGGTATTACTGATAACGATTTATACTTCTGTAAATAAATATGCCACGGTAATGAGAGGCACTTAACACAGGGTTAGCGTAGACACTTATTTACTCAGTACAAACCTGCCTGTGCTTATGTTCATCCCTCTCTACTTACCATATTCAACTCAAACCTTCTACCTATTACACTTCTACACCTCTATTAATGCACAAAAATAAATTGGAGTGTATCACAATGTCCTTTCCACTTTTTTATTATTTTTATATTTTTATTTTTATGGCTATAAAACATACTAAAAATATCCATCTATGCTATTACAGTTAACTTTTTTGAGATTTGGAATCAAGTTTAATTATTTTGCTTTATTTATTATTTTATTGCCTCATGCATCCACATAATACCTCATTAAGTATATCTCTGTAAAATATTTATTAATTCAGTTCATTAAAAACAGTCTGGAGTATACAATATTATATATGATTATATTATAAAACAGTGGATAAGTTATGGTCTTGACCCAAAGAAGGTGATAAATTTGGCTCCAGACATACATGCACACACAAATAATTGCAGTAAGATAGAGAGATTGTTAAAGTCGGGAGATACATTAGAGGCTGAGGAGATTATGGAGGGGGGGCTGAATATTGTTCCACGGCGGTGTTCTTTCACTGCTGGTGAGCTAAAAGCTCATGCTTCGATATCTGTGTCTGTGTGTTGCTGAGAAATTTTCTTGTCTTGATTTAACAGACTTTACCAAGTCATAGTCTTGTCCCAAACAAAGGAACACTGAACCTAGCTCATAATACCTTCATATTTTATGGACTCAAAAGCTCATATAGTAGCTTTTCAAAAAGCTTTCAACAATTCAGTCTCACATTCGTCACTCAGTTATCAAGCCAAATTAGACCAGATTCGAAATCATCATTGGATATATGTAAATAAGATGAAAGCTTAATTAATTCAATAAGTGAAGTATCTTTTCAGTATATTAGTTTTCCTAATAAACTTACTGAATGAAAAACAAAATATGAAGATTTATAAGAATGTTTTACCTAAATAGTAATTTCAATAAATAATAAATATTTTGTTCAGCTTGCAAATGCTGATATGCTTTATCTATCAGTAATGTCACCAAATTTAGTGCAGTTTTCAAGGAAATAATGACTATTTTCAATTTAAAGAACTATCACACTGATAGTTGATTAAATATCAGAGGTAATGACCTTAATAATCAAACCAACATAATGATAATGGCCTCAATAATGTATGATTTCCTTCTAATTTCTACAAAGGGTGTAGGAAAGGAATAGAAAAAACACCTCAACGTCCAAACTTCTCTTTGAAAACTTTTACAAATGTTACACTATATTTCTGAGAGTGCTTCAAGATAAAAATTGTAAAAATGACCTTTACTTTTATGCTTTTATTTTCTTGATGTGCTAACTTGGGTCATCATTTTATGCACTATTTATACTCCTTTTTTATGGGAAAGCTGACCTTTACTGGAAATTAGATATGAACAGAATACAAATGCACAAGCATACTTCTAATGCACTTGAAAAAAATCAAAGGACTGATAAACAGATAAGGAGAGTATTTGTGAAATACGCCATATAAAGTGTATCTTTCAGGTTACAGTTTATTAAACCAATTACAGTTTTGTAGCTAAGTTATTTTATCAGTACTTAACAATGAAATAAGATGAGGCCAGTATTAACATGCAATATCTTTGATCAAATAACCCCTTAAATTGTGTTACAAGTGTTAACAGAAAGTAATAATTATAAATGTTGTCGTTAAAATTATACTAACTTTAGGTGAACTTAAAATGTACAAAGAAATAAAATTTACAAATAAAGCTTTAATTCCCTGTTTTTACCAGTAAAATAAGTTAGAAAACTTTAAATTTGGTCAAAGAAAATAATGAAATAGAATAACAAAATAAAGTTGATTTGTTATATGTTAAAATCATTCCTAAAATTAAACATACTATTTAAATTAAGAGACTTAGATTGACCTTAAATTAATAAAAATAGCAGACATAATCCTGATGCACTAAAACTATATTATTTTCCTTAAGAAGTAGAATGTTTCATTGATAAAAATTTGAATGAGTGTACTGAGTTGATGAGGGATGCTTAAAACTCCTGTCTAGGGTAACATTTAAAAATATATATATCATTTGCTATGTAAGCACAAACAAATAAATTAAAAGAAACAATCATTTGTTTAAATTTTCTCACTTCGGTTTTTCAGTGTGTCAAAAAAGTCATATGTCTATCAAAATACTTTCTGCTTTTGCCCTGGCTGGTGTGGTTCAATGGACTGAGTGCCCACCAGCAAACCAAAGTGTCATTGGTTAGATTCCCAGTGCACGGCACACTCCTGGATTGTGGCCCAGGTCCTCAGTAGGGGACATGCAAGAAGCAACCATACATTGATGTTTCCTCTCTTCCTCCCATCTTTCCCGTCTCTAAAAATAAATACATAAAATATTTTTTTAAAATACTCTCTGTTTCTCTTTGTGGAGTAGGAGGCATTCCATTACTAAAGTTAGATATGACCGTATGAATAAATTTACACCAATGAAGTTTGTGGAGAATAATGTTTGCCTGTTCTAAGACTATGGACTAGAAAAGCTGTAACCAGAATGACCTTGAAGGTAATGGATTAAAGCTTTATATGACCCAGCAATTCCTCTTCTGGGTATCTATCCAAATATTTTTAAAACATTTATTCACAAAAATACAGGAAATCTGTCCAGAAAAAGTCCAACCACTGTTAATATAATGGGAATCATTTTTCAGGACATCGATGTAACATGGCAGCCAAAGAAAATGTACTGGAATGCACATGCTTGAACAATGGCGACTTCACTGTATTAGTCTGTGGGTGAGGTAGAGGCTGTTGAGTGACCATGTGTGCAGTCTGGCCATACATTCAAAGTGACTGAGCTAGTAGAAAAATGAATCTGCATCAAATTTTACATTCAGCTTGAACATCCCTCCAGGAAAACTGGATGATTCAGAAGGCTGCAGCTATGGGCCACTGGTGACTGGCAGCTTCATCACGACACTGCACCTGTTCGTGCATTACAACTCATGCAGTGTTTTGGAGAAACATTAAATCACTCAGGTGACTCAGTCCCACTCTCAGCCCACATGTGGTGCCCTGTGACTTCTGGCGTTTCTCAAACTAAAATCACCTTTGAAAGGGTAAAGATTTCAGACTGTCGATGAGATTCAGGAAAATGCAATGGGGCAGCAGATGGTGATTGGGAGAACTGTGTGAGGTCCCAAAGTGCTTAATTTGAAGGGGACTGAGGCATCACTGTCTTATGTAAATGTACTTTGTGTCTTGTATCTTCTTCAATAAATGTCTAATTCTCATAGTATGTGGGTGAATAATTTCCAAACAGACCCCTTTTGCCATAGCAGCTTTATTCACAGTGGTCAAGATATGGAGAAAACCAAAGTGTTCTTCAACGGAGGATTGTAAAGAAAATATGGTACACATAAACCATGGAATAGTACTCAGCCATAAAAAAAACTGAAGTACTGCCATTTGCAACAACATAGATGAACCTTGAGAATATTACTCTAATCAAAATAAGTCAGTTGGGAAAAGCTAAGAAGCACACGATTTCATTCATTCATGGGATAAAATTGAAACTCGTAGATGCCTACAACACTATTGTGATTGCCAGATGCAAGGGAGGTGTGGGGGATAGTAAAGGATAAAGTGGGTAAAATATATGGTAACAAAAGATGATTTGACTTTAAGTAGTAGATACACAATGCAATATAATGATTATATATCACAGAAATATACACTTGAAACCTATATATTCTTATTAACTAATGTCACAACTCTAAATTTAATTAAACATTTTTAAGAAAAGACAATATGATTTCACTAATATGTGGGACATAAAACTGAAAACAATATAGAGCACACACACAAAAAAACTTGACAGACACAAACAAGTGGTTACCTGAGGGAAAGAGGAGGGGGCAATGTAGTAAGGGGTAAAGTGGTCAAATGTATGATGACAAAAGGAGAATCGACTGGGTTGGTTAATACACAGTGCAATAAACAGATGATGTATTATATAATTACACACATGATATCTATATAATTTTATTAACCAATGTCATCCCAGTAAAAGCAATACTTTCTTTTTTTAAAGCAAATAGATACCGACCTTGAAATTCCTATGAGCAGGTAAACCAGTTTAATCATATAAGTAAAACTTAGTTTAGTTTACAATATCTTAACATGGGTCATTTCTTTTTGTGCCGCTGGAAATCATAATAAAATTTTATAGCTTTTAAAGATTTATATAAGTAACTGCTACCAATTTTCTATTATTTAATAAAATTCTCATAACCAATTATGGTGAAGAATTAACAGTGATTTCATTCTCCCTGTATACTTAATAACATACTCTTGAGCTTCATTCTACATTTTGATTTGAGTGGCAGGTTTGCAAACTTTTGGTATGTGCACAACAAAATTTTACTAACTACCACTTTGATGATCTATTGGTTTTACTTCTGTTATCCTCAATTTTGATTTAGCACAATAAATACTTTGCTGAAGCTGAGTACAGACTGGAGAAAGTCAAGTGTACAATCACATATGTGTATATCTGGCAATGTTCCGATAAATGCAGGATTGAATTTTGAGAGTCATAAGCATAAGAACTCTAAAATTACCAATTCTTTTAGCCATCCTACAACCCTGGGGAAAAAAAAAGTAGACCTGGAAGTAAACATCCCGATGTAAACAAACATTTTGTAGATAAGTTTGTAATATACTCTTAGCAGACAGACATTTACAAAATCTTATGTCTTAGGTTCTGAAGGTTAATCCTCTTTATACCAACTTAAAATTTAAAAGTGCATTCACTTGAAATGCTTTCCTCAATTACATGGATAGTAAAAATAAAACTGATCTTGCATCTTATTACTTAATTGTGACTCAAATTCAACTAATAAAGTCCTTGAAAATTTTAATGGCATAAACCACCCTAAGCATTCATAGCCATCTGTCATAACCTGAGATTATGGCCAGTGTTTTAAGCACAATTGTTAAAGATTAAGTTTAGAGATCTGAAGGACAGGTCAATTTCTTCTTTGTTCTTTAAAAGGAATTGTGACTTTTGAAAAAATATTTTTATCTGAATTTTACTTTCATATAACATGTCTATAATTATTTTAAGCATAAGTCAACCAAACATGGATTTTCTTTAGCATTGACTTTAGTGGTATAACATAGATATAACTTCATTGAACACTCCTCTTTTCTATGTATATGATTAAATGATATTTTATTTAATGAAAACACTGATCTAAAAGCTTACAATCTACCCCTGCTTCAGATTTCATATTTAGAGTACAGAAACATTGGATTCCAATGTTATGTGATTGGTGACTTAAGTATGAGAAAGTTAAAATATAATGTTATAAAATAAAAAGAATAAAATATAGCTGTAACAAAGAAAACTTTGTATTTATTGAAAGTTAAATTGTCATTGCTTTTATAAACTTGAATCATAGGCTGAAACCAATAAATACCATGTGGCATAATTAAGAAGTAGCTTGAGTTTTTTAAGCATTTTTCAATTTGCATTTATATGGAGAACCTTCCCTAAATTTCAATAAACAATGACTATGTAACCATAGGGATTAGTTCTAAGTTTACTTCACAGCTCATCAAAAACTATCCTATTCAGAAAAGGATATTTTCTTTATTTTTTTATTTCTTTTTAATATTCCAGTTCTACTTAAACTGTGGGTAGTTTTTTCTTTTGTTACTTGTACAATAAAATTTTTCCTTAACTACTTTTCTGAAAACTACTTATTTAAAAGCCCATTATTCTCTTAAAAATCCTTTAAGTCTCAAGACAGTTAAGGCATTGTTGACATTGATTCCTCATGCCTGAAAGAAGTTCTTCAAATTGAGTTAACAGCCCTTGCCTGGAACTTTCCATGAAAGAGGCTGAGTCAGTAAAGCCCTGCCCTTAGTACAGCCTAAGCACGGATGGTTATCGCTCTTGTCCCTATACTTCTAAATAGGGCTCAAGGGTTGAAAAATTAAGTCTTCAAAAACATGACAGTTATATTAGATGAATGCATTATTCATCATTTACATGTGTAATTTTGACAAAATCAAAGATTGGCCATTAGTATAAATGAAGCTAATAATGGCAGGAAATAGAAGGAACTATGTGTTTCCTAAGGAGGGGTAGGAGTGGAAAAGAACACAGAATGGAATAAAATATTGAAAAGTATAAGCGATCATTGAGTCTTCAATTTCTCATATATAATGGACAAAACAAACAAAAAGCAACACTACTAAAATTGCTCTTTACTGTATTAAACTACATTTACTACCATTAAGTTAAACAATGTAAAAAAGAAATCTTTGATCTTTCAAAACTGTATTTTCAAACTCTCGCTCTTCTCATATTTTTCTAACAAAATAAAATTTCATTAGTATACAGGTACTAATATATATATTTTATATATACATATATAAGAGAAACTACTCAACATTTCTTAAAATTATTATCCTTGAATTCAAAGTCTTAAAAGATGTAAAAATATTTCATATGTAGTTCAGTCTTTCACAAGACTAAACCGTTTCTTGTGCAAAGTGTTGTAGACTTGTCACCACCCTTAATATTTTGAGTGATTTTGGCTTAATGTTATGTTTGGTCAAAAAAAAGTGACAACACTTCTCAGTCATTTAATTTCTTGGTGAAAATATATAGCTACAGTTAAGAATTTTTAGAGCACTGGAGTGGTGATTTAATGTGAGTATAGTCTCATCCAACATAAACACATGCCTAAGTTTCTATCTATAGTTAGCCATGTATATGTTGGATGGTTGTGGAAACATCATCTTAAAGCAAAACAAAAGCAAATGAATAAAATCATAAAGATCAAATATACTTTGGCATTTTTAAGAGAATAATATTAAATATCTTTTGGTTCATATTGAAATATTATGGAATATTATATTCAGAAAAATATTTTAATTAAAAACCATAATACTCCTTAACCTTTAATTAAATTGTAAAACAACCTGCCATAATTTAAAATGAAGGTCTTGGTACACAGCAGTAGCAGAGAATTATTAATTGCAAAGCTTTCGCATTTCTGCCCTGTCAATCAGCACAAGCCACAAGTCAATCAACTGCTTAGCATAAGAATTAAGGACAGAGAGAAAAATAATTTCTGCTTAGCTAGGATAAAGTACACTTTCTGTATATTTTTTAGTAGGAAATAAGTACTGAATGTTTTTTATTATGTTTGAAATTCAATTTGAATATATATGCCTACCACCAATTTAGCAAGCCTGTATTTTTTTAACTTAACTATTTATTCTGTGAATATATAATTTGTTCAAACTATGCTCAACTTTCTTTGTGTCTTATTGCATTCTACCCTATCAAACACTGTTCTAGTTTTCCTGAGTAACGGCAAAAATAAAAATAATGGATTCCCATAAAGTTAAAAATTGGAGGAACATGGTATTCTTCATAATAAGATACAGTACAGATCTAGATAAAATATTTTGATGAATATTCTTGTTTGTTTTGTCATAGATATTTTTGACTTGAAAATCAACTGCATTCACACTATTATTCAGAGTAAAATAAATGGATTTTATTAGATACATTTTTGTGTGATACAATGTCACCAAGTTTGTCCAAGCTTGGTAAGGAATACAACATCTGATTGACAGATCAATATATACAGATATTAAGGCCTTAAACTTATTGTATCCATCAATTTTGTATTTTAAACAGACTGCAGTCATTTTATATAAAATGTGTAAGATAAACTTAATTATACAACTGAATATATTTTTAATTTTATTTTTTGTTTGACATTAGTTTAATAAAAATGCTTTTAGAACTGAACATATTCCTGCTAAAAATGTTAAATTGAAATATTTTTAAGTATAGTATAGGGCAATAATTATAGAAAAATAATATTCATTTTATTAATATATCATTTCTAATATTGAAAAGCTTCAAATAATAAAGTAGAATATTTTAAAATTCTATTTCCTCTTCTAACAATTTTTCTGTGCATATAATACATTGGATCTATTTTAAATAGTTTCAAAGTAGACACGCTGAAAATCAGAAAATTAAGATGCATATGATAGTATTCAAAGTTCTGCATCTATTGAGTATAATTCATGAGTATTTAACAAAAATTCAATGAATAGATGACCAGATATTCATAGGTTAATTGCATAAGAAAAATGTGGCTAGCATTGATGTGCAATTCTTTTAATAGTCATATTTTATTAACTTACCATAAATGTATTCAATTTATAAACTGAATCTGGATATACTTTTATAGCTAGTAGCTCTTATGTGACCCTCTATCATGAAACAATTTGTGTCTGTTTTTTTCACTTTCAAAATGATACGTAACATTTAGTGAATCATTAAGCTTCTAAACAAGGTCTACAAAATGACTTTTTAGTATATTCAGGTAATGTGAATGCTTTATACATGTGGTGGTACACTGATGCCTGCTAATGCTAGAGGCAACACACATATGTCAAACTACTTAAGTAAGCTAAACAGATATATGCAAACCTGGTTGCACATTGTAGTGCAAAGGTCACTAAAGAAAGTAGATTAATTCATCTGCCATGCTGAGTATGTGGCATTAACCTAAGATTTTTATTTTAATGTTAAATATTATTTGTGGCAAAAATAATTGCTTTGATTCCTTTGACTTCCTTCAAATAGTAATATATAATCCAAAAAATCTACAAAAGACATTTATAGTTTCAAAGTTTTAAATAAAATATATAAGATTATAGATTGATCATAATTTTGTAGATCCTAATGACTAAGCCTAGAAGATAAGTTTTATTACTGACATTAATAATTATATCTATTATAATCAGTGCCAACTTTTCATCTATTTCTAAAATATCTGCTAGAGGAATCACTTCTACAGATCTTAAATTCTGGATCTGGACTTTTGATAAGATAAATTGCTTTGGAAATTAAATACTTAATGAGATCAATTTCCAATAATATCATAGGAGTTTCTAGTGGTAGATAATAAAGAAATAGTTACCAGCCTACAATTCAACTAAAATAAATTGCACACTTAATTTTTAAATATCTGATATTTAAAGTTAATAGTCTGCTTTTTTAGAGCAGATTTAGGTTCATAGGAAAATCGAACAGAAAGTACAGGTTGCCCTTTCTAATTTTTCTTTCTCCTTGACCTCACCCTGCCTCATCATTAACTTGTTGCATTGATATGGTAAGTTTGTCTCAGTTTATGAAGCAATATTATTCTGTGATTATTAAATAAGTCATATTTTTATTAGGATTTCTTGGGTGTCTTTTTCTTCTTACTAAATCGCGTTACGCTTCCCTTGGTTTTAAGTGCTTATGAAAGCTAAGGATCATATAATAGTCCTAAATTGGGAGGGAGTATTAATAATCTAGTCTGGGTTATCTTGCAATAGTACAATATTATTTTCTACACAGCATTTTTCATAATAGTTTTTGAATACTCAGTCATTGTTTCAACCAATAAATATTTATGTTATAACAAATACATTCCAGACACTGTGCAAGGTACTGGAGAAACAAATAAAAACAGAACAAAAACAAAGCAATGAAATTAAGTCTTTCTAACTGGAAGACCAATTCTTAACTGCACAAATACAAAAAAATAAGAAAGAAAATGTTTTCCTCTGGAGGAGTTTATCAAACATATCATGGGAAGTAAGTCAGGTAAAATTGGAAAATTTCCTGTTTGCCATAAAAGATCCATTAGATAGATCCAATTAAATATAAATGAATCAATATATACTATTGATTCACTGCAATGGATTTTCTTTTTCACAAACTCATGTTTCACAAACACTAGACAATTATAAAAATAGATACTTGTTTTTAATGATTTAGAGTATAAGAGTTTCAGCATATCATTTAAAAAATAACCCTATATAAGCATCATGTGTCAATGCATACTATTTCTGTGTGAAAATCATTTACCTACCAGTTAACTAATCCAACAGCATCCGTCAGTGTCCACAAGACAGGAGGGGTTGTTCTAGGACTGGCCTTTGACAAACTATGACCAGTGGGCCAAATTATCCTCTGGCTTGTGTTTAACATAGATTTACTTGAATACATCCTTACCCATTTGTTATTTATTATCTATGACTACTTTTATGCTGCAATATCAGATTGAGTAGTTGCGATGCAGATTACATTGGGTTAACAAAACCAATGAATTTTACAGAATACCTTTGCACACTCGTAGTCTAAAATCTGAAATAAAGAGAAACATAAGTTCGATCCCTTGAAGGAGTACTTTCTCCAGTTAAAGATTGAAAAGGAAACAATATCAACATAACACAATGAGATGCAAAAAAAAAGACATAGGTGAGTGGCAAACACATATTACCTCAGAGTGATTCCTGAAAGTCTCCCAAACAAAAAAGATACCCTAAAATTGTTTGATATCTATTAATGTGAATGAGTCACTCTCCCTGTTTTCTGTTATAAATATGAATTTCCCTTTAAAAAGAGTGATTTTTTTCCCTTGTAAGGCTAAAACTGATATAGTTTCAAACAAAAAGTGACTTCTCCAAGAACTTTTTTTTTTACTTTTTAGCAGTTACATAGTTCATTCATTTTGACTGAAATGTAATATTCACTGTGTTAATACACCACATTTTATTTATTTGTTTGAAATACAATATTTGTTATATGAGTATTTCACAGTTTGATTGGTGTTTCTTTCCAAGTTTTTGTTCTTGTGATCTATTGTTACATGTCTCCTGCAGTACGTACACAATCATTTATTTTAGATATAAACCTAGAAATGAAATTGATGTCTCAGTTTTCCCAGTGAACATCTTGATAAACTCTTTACTCATAACTACAATAGATATTGGGTTGGGCAAGAAATAAACTTGTTTGTTTATTAAACTGTTAAGATAATTAGGTGTTTGCACAATTTTTGCCATCCTAATAAAATGAATTTGTCACATGACACTTGGTGAGAACTAATTAGAAGACACTATGGATTCTCATCTTACTCAATATTTATTTTTGATGCTGTGATAGAGAGAGTAATGCCCCTTCAAAGTTGCCCATACATTCCCAGGATTCGTACCTGGGTTATGTCACATGGCAAGGGGGTAGATATATGGTTGCAGATGGAGTTAAAGGGGCCAATTAGCTGGCCTTAACATAAAGAGCTTCTCTAGAATTACTTGTAATATATTCTAATTATCTGTCATATAATGTAATCAGAAGAATCTTTTATATGTGGAAAAGGTGGGTAAGAGAGTCAGAATCTGAGAGACGGGATGCAATAATACCTGAAAGGAAACTGCTGTCTGTAATGATGAAAGGGAGCCAGGAGCCAAGGAATGCAGGTAACCCCTAGAAGTTATAGAGGAAAAAGAAAGTGTATTCTCTAGGATCGGCAGGTAATTGTAACCCTGAAACACCCTAATTAGCCCTGTGAGGCCCGTTATATATTTATAACCATCAGAACTTCAAAATAATATATATGTGTTGTGTAAGCTACCAGGTTTTGTGGTAATGTTTAATAGTAGTGATGGAAAACATATGCATTTTATTTTTTACCAGTTCAAAGGGTATAATATTTTATTTGACAACTGTACTGTTTTGAACTTCTATAATTATTAACGGGATTGAATATCTCTTCAAATATCTATTGGTGATATGTGATTCTTTTTGTGGAAAAATAATCTGTTAAAGCTTTTTGCTGACTTTCTCTTTAGTTTTCTATTGTTTGTGATTTTCTTATGAAATTTTGTCATAATTACTTATTATGAAATTTTTATTCAATAATATTTTTTCATTTTAAAATTGCAAATACATTTACCAAATTTCCTTAAGATGTCTTTTTATGAAAAAAAGTTTTGATTTAAACATACTTAATTTTTCACATATTCCCTGTTTAATTAACAATTTAAAGTAATACTTCCTAATCTAATATTAACCATATTTTCTACTAATATATTTGAAGTTTTTAAAATCAATTTTACAGTTATAATCTATATGAAGTTCTTTTTTAGTATATATAATATGCATCCATGATACACTTTTATTTGTCATACACCTAATCTCTTTTTTTAGGATCCCACCTGTTATTAAATAAAGCTAGTTCTCCCCACTGACACAGCAGATAAAATATATCATAAGATAAAGTTCTAGTGAACTTAGGTCTTTTTTATGCACTCTCTACACACTCTTTTGGAAACGAATCTATGTCTGCAGTAGTAATACAACAGTGTCTTAATTACTATAGCTTCACAGAAATTCCTATTATCCCAAACAACAAATCCCTACTCCCAGTACTTCTCGGTTAGAAGTATACTAGCTACTGTTAAGCATTTTTTCATACATTTAGAATCCAAATATCAATTTACATATAAAAATTCTATTGGGATTTTTTTATTGAAATTCTGCTAACTCTATCAATCTATTATGAGATAATTAACATCAGTATAGGAATACAGATGCATATTCATTTCATTGTACAGTTCTTTAGTGTTCTTTAATAGAATGTTATCATTTTCTTTGCAAAATCATTTTGTATATAAGGTTACAATGAATTTTGTGTACTTGAAATAATTTAGGGTTTCATATATAAAAAAACCTAACATTTGTAGGAATGGCAGTGATGATTTTTATCAGGATTTTGTTATTGTTCTTTAGTTATCAAACTATTCAGTCCATAATTTGTAGACTAAAACTTATCCCCCTTCATATCATAAGTAATTAATACAAACATATTTTGATGTTCCATAAAAGCTGTGCCTTCTCAATTTCCTAACTACATATTTTAATGAATTTTGTCTCCATTCCAATCCAGATACCAATGACTCAAAGTTTTGAATGCTATCAGCAAAACTTTATAGTAAAAAATATTGGCACAAACAATACCTAAAGTACCATTAATTTCAATAGACTTATCTTTCAAGTTAATTAATTTAAAAATAGACAGTAGATTACCATATTTTTTGTTCATGATGGTGACCAAGTCCATAAGGGCTTCTAAACAAATTCTCCATCTATAACTGCTACAACTTCAATAATCCATAGTTCCATTGGGTTCATAATGCTTTTCCCTTGATGCTGATAATAGCTGATTTAATTAATATTCCTTACCTAAGCTACTGGGAGTCATTTAATAATATGACTGATCACTCATGAATTGATCTTACATTAAAAAATTAGATAGGGGCTTAACATTTGGTATTTGAGAAATAATTTAGATTTGTATCAGTTTGCCCATTTATTATGACAATACCAATGTTTCTATTGAGAGAAAGCATCACAAAGTGCTTCATTCAGTCACTCAGTTAAGATAAGATAGAAGAGGTGGAAGAAAACAGAAGTTTTGGAAATCCATGAAGAGATACGAGAAACTGCAGTTACTCTCCTTATTACAGCAGCCGGAGATTAAAGCATGAGTCTTACAGTCACATGAGGCTTCTGATGGGGGTAAAGTCGATTATTTACTTTTTTGTAAATATTATGACTATTGCTGCCTTCTGGACGGGTGAATCTGGAGAAATTTGTGTCCTAGAATTATCCATTAACATGGAATATTAAAAACATTTAAATCAGGCACAACGAGTTGATAAACACTCCTTTGTTTTGTTTAGTTATTTGGTTTAGCTACTAGAGCTCACCACCGACCTTTAAAAAATTCCAAATTCATAGTCTTCAGCCTTCTCTGTATGAATCCATAATTGGTTTTCCAATGAGATTAAATAGAATAAAAGTGGCAACCCATTCTTGAACCTTCAAATGCATTCCTCTCATTCTCCTGATTTGGGAAGGGGCCCATAGAATATCTCTATCTGAAGGACAGTGTTGGGGCCAGGGGAAAACTGCAGGCATTTCAGCCCCTTTTAAATCTAAAACACAATGAAAGAAATGTAGATAATCTGATTTCTTCTAACAGGACAATGATTATACCATGTTTTACTTGTGGCCAGGGTAACTGCACCTCAAAGGCTTCTACATGCATTTGCTGATTTAATGCCACTTTCCATGTTGAACAACAGTAGGGTATTTTTATACAACCAGTGAATCTCGTGTGAAATATAATCTCATTAAAATAAGCACTGCCATTTAATTTTGCCTTATGAATTAGAATATGATACAACAGTTTGCTCTTTAGAGATGAACTTGATGAAACAGGTGGTGTTTGCAGGTGTGTGTGTGTGTGTGTGTGTGTGTATGGTTTGCATTGCCTATTCATGAGCAGCTTATTAATCTTTTTATTTTTCTTTACTTAAAACTGTAAATAAATTTATTGCTTAGTAAAGTATTCGAAGTGATATATTACTGAAAACTCATGATTAGTTTAGGAACCAGGTATTATCCCCAAATATATTGTGACAAATATAAACTTAAATGAAAGTTATTATTTTTATATTTCACAAAGATATCACCATAAAGGCCACCCAATTGAAATCTCTTAAAATATCTTCTTATATTTCAGAATAATTTAAAAAGTTAATGATGGAAGAGTAACTGTGGATATAGTGAATTTAGGTACATTTTCCAATCTATTGACAATAATGAAATTAATGCCTTAGTATATAGTCAATTACTTTAATAAACAGAGAAAAATATTTCACCTCCATATAAAATAATTCCTAACTTAACTCTTAACTCCTAACTTAGTTCTTTCATCAAGGAATAAAGATACCACTTACTTCTACTTATCTGGGCCATTAGTAAAACATTTTAAAAATATGTAAAATTATATGTTGTAAAGGCAATCTAAAAATAATCTTATTTTACAGCTGAGAAAACTTATTCTATGTGCAACCTTTGTGGTTATAAAACATAGTGATTTTATAATAAATTTGTAAGGGTACAAGACCAAAGAATGTGCCTCCCAAAAAGGAAAATACACAAAAATATCACATTTTTACTGGTTAATTGTTTGAATAAAACTTCTTATAGATTAAACATTAGATTGATCTCACAAGAAAACATGTATTTATTCTAATTATCACTAAATTTGCAGGGAAAATTGTGTTCACACCACATACTAGACTGTCTGCCATACCTCCATGAAAGCATCAAAACACAAGTAGTCCATCCTCACCTGTTTTATTTTTCAGTAAAAATCTAAGCTTTTTCATGTCACCTGTTTCTCTTGAGATGTCATTTCCATACTAATGTGTACGGCACCTGAGCTGAACCATTTGCTTGAGGCTTGACATCTTGACACACATTTCATAGTGCTATTTAGAAAATGCAATCAGTGGTCCCCAAACTCCTCTACATTCTCATCTTCTTTTCTAAATCTCCCATTTACAGAGTTGTAAACTATATGCCATCTAATGATTTTGCAGTCCTTTCCAGTGGGATTTGTTTTAGCATTCATATTTCACATGCTTCAGGGCAAACGAGGAATTCCTTATCTTAATCATTTTCACCTGACACTTCAAAATTACTTTTCTTCCTTCCTCTTCCCTAATTTGAAGCTTGTGCCATGTATACGTAGTATTTAGTGCCACTGCTGTTCCTATCGTCTTCTCATGAAGTTTGCAATGTAATGGGTGGGGAAAGATGATTAGAAATGATAAAAACAAATAATAGACTGGTGAAGAAATACCTATTATAGGGGGGAAAATAGGGCAAGGAGGATTTCTGTTGAATAATGTGGTCTGAAATTTTAAATAGCATAGCTTGTGTCCTCTTAGTGAGAGAGAACCTTTGAGCAAAGATATAAAGGATGATTGGATATTGGATGGAAAAAAATCTTTAGTGGGATTGAAACAAAGTGAAAAGGATGGAGTAGGGGATGAAATCAGAAAAATGGGAAGTAAACAGGACTGTCATTTTGGGAATTATTGGCAATACTAAAAATTTTGGCCACTCCTTCTTGCCCACTGCAGCCTTTTTTGGTTAACCGATGTTTATCTCTTTGTTTAGGATTTGAGCCTTTCCGCCAGCTATTGTCATCCTTCATGATGACTTTTGAATAATGCACATAGCTGTTGCAAGGAGCCATAAATTCAATTAATATCTTTACTTCAAAAAGTTGGGCTTTAGCCCTCTCTTACATTCAGAAACACATCTGTTCTTCTCAACTGAATCATCTTCAGTAGCTTATAAAATGTCTACCTTCTATAATCAAACTATAAACATACTTACAATTAAAAAGAAACAGAAAACTTCTACAAGCCCTAGGCCCTTATATCTGTTTTTACTTTTATACAGTCAAACTTTAATATGTTTTTTTAACATTAATTTCTTTGATATGTTCACCTATTAGTCACAACAACTTGCTTTCTGGTACTTATATTTTGCTACAGATTCTTTTTTAAAAAATCTACAACTGTTGTGCATTGCCATGTTTGCTAGGTACTTCTCATCTTAACAAAATGGGAATAAACAAAGCTGACTTCTCTTGCTTTTTTTAAGTACTCCAGGTTTGGCTTCTGTGTCACTGTACACTTCTGGCTGTCCTTTGTACTACTGCAAGTGTCATCCCAATAGCATGTAACGGCCCCTTCTACTCAGGCCAACATTTCAATATCGGATCAGCTAAATGCTGTAGCCTCACCACCTGCTATTCTCTGGGGTATTCAATCTCAACACATAATATGCCATTATATAGTGAGAACGCCCACATTTTGTCCTCTTGATAAACTTTACAATGCTATTATCATGTCTCAAAATAATTGTTTTAGAGTTTTTGTTTGATAGTAATTCCATAACATTGTGAATCTGAGCCAAAGTGACATTTTCACATATCATTTTCACTATGGGAACATGCAATACCATTATAAATATTCAGGTCTTCTTTTCATTCTTCAGTAAGGTATTGCTCACGTAAATCAAATCTCCTCTTTTTTTTCATAATTTCTATTTGTACTGTTACATTGTGTTTGGTCGATTAAAAAACTCATGCAGTGCTTTCAATAGTGTCAAAATACTGAGCTATTGATTAGTTTGTCTTTGCAAATTAGATGATGGCATCAGCTAAAATTATAGCAATTTTTCTTCCTCTCCATCATTTATACAACCTTTTTTTGGAGTATATCAGTGACTAAGAGACAGTGCTCTTTGATTTTGATACAAGAAGAATTTATTTTAATTATGCCTTGAAAATCTCAAAAGTTTGACAAACTGTCATTGTATTGTGTTTCGAAATAAAGCAGATCTTTACTAGTTTCATGCCATATTTTCATAAAGGATTCTCACTGATGATGTGGGTGAATTATGGGAAAGATATAGTTCTATTCCATTAAAGGTATGTTATTATCTCAATGCTTTAATTCTTACATACTTTAAGGTTTTAGCCTTGCATATGCAGTTTATCTCATTATGGCTAAATTAACTTTTCTCACAGAGTAATGGGTTTAATATATTTTCCTGTATTTGCTTATCAGTCATATATATTATTTTTGAAATGTATTTTCAAACATTTTTGACAATTTACTTAAAATTCGGTTGGCTATCTTCCTCTTATAAAATTGTAAGATATTCTTATGTAGTATTAACATCAGTTTGTTATTCTAAGATATCTTTTGCAAATATTATCTTCCAGAGTCTGATTTGCCCTTTTATTCTCTAATGGTGCTTTTTGAACAGCAAATTATATAAATGTTGATAAAGTGAATTTTATATGATCAAAGTCTGGATTTTGTAAATATATTCCTAACAGTGCTTAATTTTGTTTTTGCATGAAGATAAATTACTAGAGAATATGTTTAATCTTTTCATGATTTGCTTCTAATCCTTGTTAGGGTGAACTCTCTGCAATCTAGGCCTAGTTTAGTCCTCTTGGTAAAATTTATTCTTTTGGGCACTCTACCCAAAGGTTTGTATGTTGCTAGTTCTCTCAGCTTTGACTGGTTGAACTTGAACTATTCCCAGCAGCTATGACCTCCAGAGATTATGTGCTCAGCTGCAAGCAAGTGGCTCTTTTACCATCCTCATAGAGTTCTTCTCTACATGTACACAGAAAAATAAAGAGCCAAGGAGCACAGGAGACCCAATGACTCATCTTTAAGTCCTGTCTGTTTGCATTTCTCACCCACAAATACTAGCAATAATTGCATCCTCCAAATGCATTCTCTCTCTTCTCAACTGAGTGAGATCACTGACCATTGTTAGGTTTCATTTTGTTCTACTATAGACTGGTAATTGCTCTTAGGTAGTAAAGTATGTTGATCACAAGGCTTAAATCATTTAATTTCTTTGAGAGATCATAATTATGCTCTGCCTGTTGTCCAAGTCTAAAAACATTTTTCTATATATTTTCATTCTAGTTGGTTTTTTTCTTTGTTGTTGTTTTTTGTTTTTTTTTTTAATTAATTTATTTACTTTTTAAATACATTTGTCTCTGCCTTCCCCCCCCTCTTTCCCTTGCCCCCTCCCACCTTCCCTCCCTCAGCTCTTCCCCTTTGGTTTTGTCCATGAGTCCTTGCTATATGTTCCTTGACTTTCCCCTTCCCTTCCCTTTCCCTGCCCCCACCCCCTTCCCTCTTGTCTCTGTTGATTTCTTTTCCTTTCAGTGTTGCTGGTCCTATTTGCCTTGCTTCTTTGCATTGTTGGTTAGGTTCCGCTTATAGGTGAGATCATATGGTATTTGTCTTTCGCCCCCTGGCTTATTTCGCTTAGCATGATGCTCTCCAGTTCCATCCATGCTGTTGCGAAGTTTAGTAGTTCTTTTTTCTTTCTGCTGCATAGTATTCCATTGTGTATATGTACCATAATTTTTTGATCCAATCATCTACTGATGGGCATTTAGGTTGCTTCCAACACTTGGCTATTGTCAATTGTGCTGCTGTGAACATTGGGGGTGCATAGGTTCTTTTGTATTGGCGTTTTGGTGTTCTCAGGGTATAGTCCCAGCAGGGGAATCGCTGGATCAAAAGGCAGTTCCATTTTCAGCTTTCTGAGGAAATTCCACACTGCTTTCCATAGTGGCTGCACCAGTCTGCATTCCCACCAACAGTGGACTAGAGTTCCCTTTTCTCCACAGCCTCGCCAGCACCTGTTGTTTGTGGATCTGTTTATGATGGCCATTCTGACCGGTGTGAGGTGGTACCTCATGGTGGTTTTGATCTGCATTTCTCTAATGGCTAGTGATGCAGAGCATCCTTTCAAATGCCTCTGGGCCCTCTGTATCTCCTCCTTAGAAAAGCATCTGCCCAGGTCCTTTGCCCATTTTTTGATTGGATCGTTTGTCTTCTTGGAGTCAAGTCGAGTGAGTTCTTTGTATATCTTGGAGATCAAACCTCTATCTGATGTATCATTAGCAAATATATTTTCCCAAATGGTTGGCTCCCTTTTCATTTTGCTAATGTTTTCTTTAGCCGTGCAGAAGCTTCTTATTTTGATGAGGTCCCACTTGTTTATTCTTTCCTTTATGTCCCTTGCTTTAGGAGACATATCAGTGAAAAAATTGCTGCGTGGGATATCTGAGAGTTTCCTGCCAATGTTCTCCTCTAGGACTTTGATGGTGTTGCGACTTATATTTAAGTCTTTTATCCATCTTGAGTTTATTTTTGTGTATGGTGTCAGCTGATGATCCAATTTCAATTTTTTTCTAGTTGGTTTTTAAAGGAGGTTAAATACATATCTTTTATTTTTTTAATTAATTTATTTTTTCAAATACATTTGTCTCTGCCTACCCCTCACCACTTTCCCTTGCTCCCTCCCTTCTTCCCTCCCTCAGTTTTTCCCCTTTGGTTTTGTCCATGAGTCCTTGCTATATGTTCCTTGACTTTCCCCTTCCCTTCCTTTTCCCCCACCCCTCCTCCTTCCCTCTTGTCTCTGTTGGTTTCTTTTCCTTTCAGTGTTGCTGGTCTTATTTTCCTTGCATCTTTGTATTGTTGGTTAGGTTTCGCTTATAGGTGAGATCATATGGTATTTGTCTTTCGCCCCCTGGCTTATTTTGCTTAGCATGATGCTCTCCAGTTCCATCCATGCTGTCGCAAAGTTTAGTAGTTCTTTTTTTCTTTCTGCTGCGTAGTATTCCATTGTGTAAATGGACCATAGTTTTTTGATCCAATCATCTACTGATGGGCATTTAGGTTGCTTCCAACACTTGGCTATTGTCAATTGTGCTGCTATGAACATTGGGGTGCATAGGTTCTTTTGTATTGGCGTTTTGGTGTTCTCAGGGTATAGTCCCAGCAGGGGAATCGCTGGATCAAAAGGCAGTTCCATTTTCAGCTTTCTGAGGAAATTCCACACTGCTTTCCACAGTGGCTGCACCAGTCTGCATTCCCACCAACAGTGGACTAGTGTTCCCTTTTCTCCACAGCCTCGCCAGCACCTGTTGTTTGTTGATCTGTTTATGACAAAGGGGGCCGAAGCAAAAAATGGAGCAATAATGGCCTCTTCAACAAATGGTGTTGGGAGAGCTGGACGGCTACATGCAAAACATTGAAATTGGATCATCAGCTGACACCATACACAAAAATAAACTCAAGATGGATAAAAGACTTAAATATAAGTTGCAACACCATAAAAGTCCTAGAGGAGAACATTGGCAGGAAACTCTCAGATATCCCACGCAGCAATTTTTTCACTGATATGTCTCCTAAAGCAAGGGACATAAAGGAAAGAATAAACAAGTGGGACCTCATCAAAATAAGAAGCTTCTGCACTGCTAAAGAAAACATCAGCAAAATGAAAAGGGAGCCGACCCTATGGGAAAATATATTCGCTAATGATACATGAGATAGAGGTTTGATCTCCAAGATATACAAAGAACTCACTTGACTCCACTCCAAGGAGACAAAAGATCCAATCAAAAAATGGACAAAGGACCTGGGCAGACGCTTTTCCAAGGAAGAGATACAGAGGCCCCAGAGACCTTTGAAAGAATGCTCAGCATCACTAGCCATCAGAGAAATGCAGATCAAAACCACCATGAGGTACCCGGTCACAATGGTCATCATAAACACATATCTTTTATAAACAAACTATAGACCCATGATCAGAGGACTTTCCACAACTGATATAAATATGGGTTATTCCAGATAAGTTAACAGCAGCTTTTTTACAATTATTGATTTTCCTTACATCTTCCAAAATAGTCTCTCTTGGATCAGGAGACTTTCATGGAATATGTGAAGAAATACCCAAACAATCATTAGTATAAAGATTTAATTCTACATATCATCTATTCTTTGAATAAATTAGATAGATATTGTATATTTTTCTTTTATAATGTATAAGAAAATTATTCAAACTTAGAATTCAAATTGAATACATTCATCTTTTAAGTACTATGAGCTCTTATTTATTAAGTCCTCCCAAGGAATATTTAGGCATCTAGGAATACTCACCTGTGTTTGACTATGTGATTTATTATTTAATTATACTAATTATAGCTGAAATTTTCTTTGTAGATTTCTGTTTGATACAAATGATAATTCAACAGGTTATTGAGTTTGGTATCATAGTGATGGAAGAGAACAATAACTAACAGTCTTTTAAATGTTTAATCAAGCTCCTTACAAAAATTCCTACATAATATGTTCCACATGGTTTATATGTGTTAATTATCACTTACTGTTGTACCTATATACGTGATCATGTGCCCAACAAAATAAGACCTGTGAAGCAACTGTATTTGTGCAGATTCAAGAACAATCATCTGAGGTTATATATTGTCACAAAAGTAGTGGGTGAGTTGTTAAGAAAAATGTTTTAATAGTTTGAAATTTTTAAAAAAGAGAAATGTGAAGTATATTTAGCAATAATGCAAATCCTATACATTATTTTTTAATTATCTCTGGCAGATACTTGTTCCTTTACAGTTGTTAAGAAAAACTTATATTACAAATTTAGATATACAGAGTAAGGAGTTGCTTATATATCTTACTGAGAAACTGTTCAATAAGTCTACTCGATAATTTTCTAGGAGATGAAACCTATAACTGACTTACTTTTCTTTTTACTGTTTGATTAAAGCTCACTCACTGTGAAGTTACATTTAAACTTATAAATTTCTATTGAGTTGAAAATTAATCCCAGAGATCAAGATTTTATTGTCCTATATTTTTATTTATTAGCAAACATATTTCAGCATTTCTTTGACAGACAGTATAAAACTCTGTACCTGTGGTTTGCTTTTTTTTACAATAACATCTATAGAGATACAGTTTATGTACCTACAAATTACCCATTAAAGTGTACAGTTCCATTGTTTTAACACATGCTCAGAGTTTTACAAACATTGAAAACAATTTTAGATATTTTCATTATTCCCATGGCCCCCAAAATGCCTTAGTTTTTAGCATTAACTCTCTTATTGCCCTGCTACCTATCCCTGTCCCAATACTAAGCAAAGCTTTGTCTCTAAAGATTTGCCTATTCCTGACATTTCAGAGTAAAATCGTAAAACAGGAGATATTTTTTTTCACTTGCCTCTTTCACTTAGCATGATATTTTCAAGGTCGGTCTTCTGTTACGAAATGTGTTTTTCACTCCTCTTTAATTGCTGAATTTAAACCAGTTATACCATTTCAATGGCTCCAGTATTTTAATACATATTTTTTATGTGTTCATTCTGTTATTTGTAAATCATGTTTTTAGCATTGTTTTATAATTATAAATAAACATATAAACATTTTTAGTTTTTAATTTTTGAATTTTATTATTTTGTGCTTTAAATAATAGGAGAGCATAATGCCAAAGAAAGCTTAGACACAGAATAAAAAGCAACAAATGTATAGTATTTTTACAACTTTATAAATAGTAGATACGAAAGAAAAATTTATTCTTATCAAGAAAATAGCATTTTAAAGATTTAGTGTGATGCCAAATAACTGATTCAGACATACTTGCTACAGTTTTGTATGACCTTGTGAAACAAAAAAGAAATGTCAAGTTCACATTTGGAAACATTTTTATTTTTATTCAGTTTGTTCATTAAAAACATCTAAAAGGCCTTTGACATTATTTGCATTATTGCAGCTGTTTTCATTAATTCAAGCCAAACTGTGAAATGTGTTATTTCTGCATGACAAACCCATGAAATCAGTTCTCTAACTGCTTCAAATATTTTCTGCCTACCAAAAATGCTCTAAATACAAAATGTGCTCTGAAATAACAAACATATATCTTCCATGAGTACGTGTGTGTGTGTGTGTGTGTGTGTGTGTATGTATATATATATATATATATATATATATATATAAATTTTTAATGGACATTAGAGAACTAGAAATATGTAAGTATGTTTACGGATGTTTTAATTGCATGTGAATAAAATATGTTGTGTCATTTTGTCTTGGATATGAAACTGGAATTTCAGAGACCTTCACTCCATACTGTAATCTTTTTGTTTTGTTTTGTTTTGTTTAGTAGTCATAGTAAATACATAAGACTTACCAAAAAACTTTTGCTATATTTTCTTTATCTCACCTTTTTACTAGTAAAAACAGTAAATAAATGCATTACACTTACAAAAAACTCTCTCTCTCTCTCTCCACACACACACACACACACACGCACACACATGCTGTTTGGGGCAAAAGTAGGTTAATTGTTGCTCATATGGAAAATACTTCAATCATTAATATATATTAAAACAAGAAAAGCATTGTGTTTCATGGACTCACAACTATCAACCTATTTTGCCCCACCCTGAATATGATAAAAAGTATAGGCTGTTTCTAACATTAAGTTTATTCTTTTAAAAGTGAGGTTTATTTTTTTTCTTTTTTTTCAAGTTTATTTTTTAATTTATTTAATTTTTACATACATTTGTCTCTGCCTCCCCCCCACCTCTTCCCCTTGCCCCCTCCCTCCTCCCCTCCCTCAGCTCTTCCCTTTTGGTTTTGTCCATGAGTCCTTGCTATATGTTCCTTGACTTTCCCCTTCCCTTCCCTTTCCCTGCCCCCCCTTCCCTCTTGTCTCTGTTGATTTATTTTCCTTTCAGTGTTGCTGGTCATATTTTCCTTGCATCTTTGCATTGTTGGTTAGGTTCCACTTATAGGTGAGATCATATGGTATTTGTCTTTCGCCCCCTGGCTTATTTCGCTTAGCATGATGCTCTCCAGTTCCATCCATGCTGTCGCGAAGTTTAGTAGTTCTTTTTTTCTTTCTGCTGCGTAGTATTCCATTGTGTATATGTACCATAATTTTTTGATCCAATCATCTACTGATGGGCATTTAGGTTGCTTCCAACACTTGGCTATTGTCAATTGTGCTGCTATGAACATTGGGGAGCATAGCTTCTTTTGTATTGGAGTTTCGGTGTTCTCAGGGTATAGTCCCAGCAGGGGAATCACTGGATCAAAAGGCAGTTCCATTTTCAGCTTTCTGAGGAAATTCCACACTGCTTAAATAAGAGCAAATATATACTAATTCTGGACTCTTATTCTGAATTATTTACTTAGGATGTTATTTTTTAATTGGATTAGTTAATATTTAGTTGGTATTCAAATCTGTCAAAATGTTTGTACCAATTGTGTATTTATACATCCTGATTTCAAAAATAATAATATTAATATGACTTATTAAAGTTATTTGCTAAAGTATCTGTATATTTTATGTGAAAGCATATTCATGATTATCTCATATTTTCACATTTGTTTTACAATTAAAAACAACTAGAATTTTTGTCATGAACCTTTCTAACAACTTTTCTTATTAAGCTGTACATTATACATGCTTATATGAGATGAGTGTTTTGAAATTTTTGAACTATTTTTTATTAGAATATATTTTTTTCCATTCTGTTAAATGTGTTAAGGAAAAGACAAAATGAGCCACTGGATTTTGATTGAGTCATCTTAATCAGTTATGTTTATGAATTTTATTGGCTAATATATAAGATTGAATTGTATTATTTTGTTTCTAAAATGATAAATTTTCTAGGAACACACTTTTAAATTATATTTCACATTTTTTCTCTTTTAGATAGGAAAGAAATCACTAGATAGCAAAAGTTCTTTCTTTAAGTGGTGAGTATTCTTCTTCTGTGAAATAAACTTTTGAACTAAGTGACTTTTTTGTGTTCAACTATTTAAAGTTATCCAAGAGAAAAAAAAAATTAGAAATGGTCTTTTTAATAAAACTTTTTGAAAGTCATTAAAACAAAAAATGAAATAAAAAAAGCATAAGGCCAATTATTCCTTTTGGCTACAACATTTCTGGAGACTTGATAGTCTTGTAATAGTCTCTATTTTCTTAAACTTTTCGTGTTATTAACTACATTTGGTTTAGAGAAAGTAGCACTTACAGAAGTATATTCATTTCTCCAAAATACATTACAATATTGCTTGTTGATAATTGACTGTGGAATTGTGATATAAAATTCCTGTGAGTGTATGTACAGTCAGTTCTCATTACGTGCAGATTCCATATTTATGATTTTCCCCTACTTGGAAACATTTCTTTATATGTAACTCCAACGTCAACGTACGTAGTACTTTCATGGTCATTCACTTGTAGCCACATGCAGCAAGGTGAACTTTTCACCCGTGTGCATGTGTGTTCCTGGCAGAGGCTGAACAAGCCAATTTTCTGTCTTCTCATACAAGTGCTTTCTTCATGGTCTATATAGTTCTATGTTTTGCATTTCATTTTATTTTTGTGGTTCTTGGTAATTCCTTTTGTTTAAAATGCCCTGCATGCATAGTTGTGCTGTGTTACTAAACTCAAGAAGGGTGTGATGGGCCTTGCAGATAAAATATGTGTTCAGGTCTGAGTTAAAGTGCTCTTTGCTATTTGTTCAATGTTAATGATTCAACAATATAAAAGGTGGGACAAAAGTAGTTTTACAGTTGTGTGTATGCAAATCAGAGTTTATCACTATATTATTATGCATTATTATTTTATTATTTCCATACCAACAACTGTAAACCTACTTTGCCTTACCCTGTATATTAAATTAAGTATATTTAAGCAGAAAAACATAAAGTTATGTATTGGTCAGTTGACAGTAATGTCATCAAAGTTTCGATGTCTATATTTTCCAAATGAGCGATGGTTCAGTATTTGCTAAATTGATATTTGCATTCATGTTATAGAACATGTTTACTACAACTAGTGGGAATAAACTATATGAAATTTTCAATCCGCAGTTGTAAATCCACATATGCGAAGGGCCAAAATAATTTATACGTGAATTTTTATTATTCTGGGTCCAGGCCCCTAATCCTCACATTGTTCAAAGTTCAACTGTGTAAGTATATGTATGTATATATGCATGCACATAAACAAATGTATACATATATAATTATGGCTTTATTATTTAAGTTTATTTGCATAAGTACAGAATTTTTAAAGATTAAATATTCTTTTAAAATGAGGGAATTTTACCAGAAATAGATCAAATCCAAACAGTAATTTTCACATAGAAATGGTACATCATTAATATTGAAAATTCATTTGCAGAAGAGTCCCAAATATTTGTTTATTTATTTAATATTTAAATTGATGCTATATCTTTATTTAAAGCAATTATTTTACTTTCTAATCTATCAAATATGGGAAAATTATATGTCTTCTAATAACATATTTTATATGTTAGGAATTAATATTTAGTATTATGTTTGCATTATTTCAAAATTGTTTCATTTACAAATATTTTCCTTTTTTATTCTTAATTATTAATGAATTGATATGGTCCTTACATCAGCAAAGTAAAGACCATAAACAAACACAATAGTGTACAAATGTTTTTTGAGTTTTCATTTTTTTTTCAGGCCACTTTTCAGAAGACAGATGTTGAAATTGGTAGAATGATATTGCAGAACATATAATTTTGATGACACAGCTCTCGTGAAATTCTAAAATAGTTAATCATTAGAAATAAATGTTATTGTTTTGTATGTTTATAAGCAGATCATAAAACAAAACTATGCAAAGATATACTTTAACGTAATTGTGGAAATCAAATTGTTCCTATGCTTATGTGTCTTTTTGGTTAATAATCTAGTACCTATGGCCATTATGTTTAGAGTGTTTCATATCAGTGTATTTCTGTAGATTTCTGACACTAATTATGATTTACCCAGGGACTTTCTATAATCCTGGGCAACCTCTAATTCTATGAATGTATAATTGATCTCTGTGAGAAGCAGATAATCCTTAGAACTTCATTGAAATGTTACAGTGGTCTCCGAATCTCACCAAAATAATTGTTTAATTATTGGAAAATGGAAATGTAAATTATGAAGCATATTATAAAATTATAGAGTTTATTAACAGATCTTTGATTATAGGAATTAGAGTTACAAGTCTAGAATTTTAAGTTGTTTTATATAAGGTCCTTACTATGGAACTAAGAAATTTTATATAGCACCAAATTCTCACACCTATACTTTGAATTAGATATTAACATCAATTTTACTTGGAAGTTGAAGAAAATGGAGTAAGAAAGATAAATAACTTGTCTAAAAATTACTAAATTTACAAAATGTGAAGCAAGAATTTCAGCCTGCCTAATCTGATGTGAGAGCTCACACTTAAACTATTTAATTACTTGTGGTACTCTCATAGTGAGTAAAATGTCTCCATTTTTGTTGCGTTAAAACATTCACAAAAATTTACTATTTTAACTATTTTAAGTTTAAATTCAGTGGTGTTAAGTACATTCACATTGTCATGCAACTATCAACCACTATCTGTCTCCAGAATCTAGTCATCAGAAATGAAACTATTTTGCTTGCATTCAAAATGTCATTTCCAACACTCTAGAATGTCTTTAATTAGAACATTAAAATAAATGAGAAGGATAAAAACTGGAAAGTTTGAAATCATTCATAATTAGCACTGCCGAATGAATACAGCATTTGATAATATAAAATGCTACCATTTCCATTTCTTTCCACTGATTTAGTTGCATAATTATGGTTTAGTCACAATGCCTAAAAGATCCTAGTGCTAAGCTCTATTCTTCAGCTCATCTAAGAACTTGTCATTTCTATTTCCATGCAAATTGAGTTTATATAGTGAAAATGAGTATCATTAGACTGTGAAATAGGTAGCCATACTATATTTATTGAGAAAAGAAACACCTACTTTGTTATAGAAAAAAAATAACAAACCTTAGAAAATATAATTGAAACAGGTATATTTGTCAAATAAAATATTTTAGGTTGTCCTTGTATGAAGTGTTTATGTATGTTGATCAACTTCTCCCTTAGAGACTATGACAAAAGTAATGGGATTTTTTTCAGCTTATGTGAAATAATAATTATTTCTGAATCAAGTTTCTTCTGCAGAAATAATTGTCTCTGTCAAAACATTTTAAATAGAAGGAAATCACTCACACTTTGGATATAGGTCTTTTGAATTTTAATCACATGGAAGCCTGTTAACTTGGAAAGTATAGCATTGAATATAAAACTTGAATAGGTTTTAGAAATATAAATTTTAAAATAGCATTTAATTCATATAAACACACACAGTTTTGCTTTCCAAGGGTGATACCACAAAATAAAAATGAAATATAAGCTAGAAAAATACACTTTTCATTTGACTGCTGGAGCAGGTGTTTTTAGTCAGCTCTTCAGAAAGGTCTTTCTTGACAAATTATGTTAAAATGATCCTCCTTCCTTTCTTTCTTCAAGTAATTGGCTAATTCTTACAAAATGTGTTTTCATAAATTTCATAATATAATTATAATAATTTGCTTAATTTTTACTTTCATAACACTCTACAATGTCAAATATTATGTCTATGAGAACTGAACAGTTAACATTCATAGTTTTTTCCTAGGCTTTTGATATAGGTACATGATACATGAGTGGTAGATAAAATGGAAAACCAAAAATTCATGTCATAAAACCAGTGCAAAAGAGTGAAATTTACTAATTTTTGGCCCAATAGAATGTTACTACTGAAGAGCATAAATTTAAATAGTGTCTGATTGAGGTAAGCATTAGTAATGGCAAAAGTATAGAGAATGAGTTAATTTTCACTTGTGGGAATGGGACAATAATCATGGAGGAGGTCTGTAATTTTTCGTATACAAACTCTGAGGTAAAAGTTATGTGATATAAGTACATCATCAGTACCCTGTTACTATGTTTATTTCCCATTGCTCTGAAAAAGGTGATTTTCAGGCCAATAAAGAGGACTTGGAGGACTTTGACTTTTTTTTTTTGCTTTGTGTAGTTCAGCCATAGTTTAAGACATGTGAAGAACACATATGGGGTGTAGAATGAAGCAGCATTGGTGGATATGATAAACTTTTTCATGTTGATTTCTTACATCCATCAGTACAAGTGGAGCTCCTACGACTGTGGAAGGCTGTTGCTGCATTTTGACTTTAGCTATCCAGCATAACATAGTACATTTTCTTTGTAATGGCTTAAGACAAGTCCTGTAGGATTTAGTCAGTGATTTCAGTGGGGTTTTGTGACAAGCCAGTGAAAAGATACCTGTCCAGAGGTCCTTTTTGGGTAATATATATCATCACCTGTATCTGCTAACTCAATCCTTCATCAGATGTTTTGGGAAATCTTGTAAACAGTGCTGTGGTTACATTTCCTTTTTATACAACTGCCAGATTCCACTGATCAACAGATTGAGATGCAGTCAAACCCAGTGTGCAACCATGTGTGAACCAGAATTTAAGGACTGGTGTTTCACACATTTTTGAGTGGATAATAAATAGTACAATTGTAAACAAAGAATACTTCTGACGGTGACATGCTTCATCTGTTCCAAGTTGGATGTTTACAGGTGTCCCATGTTAGGATACTTGAGATAATGACTTCACATCTTAAAATATAGACTTGAAGACAACAGATTCCTGCTTTCTTGGAAGTTTTAATGTAAACTGTAGAGTATTTTAGGTCAAAAAGTAGTCACAGTAAAAAAAAATAGCTGTCAAAACTTGGGTCAATCTACAAGAAAACAACACTGTCCAGCTAAGTATATGCAAAGCTTTATTCAGGATGGAATTTCTTTTATTGACTTGAATTGTTAGCATTCTAAATGGATTTATACCTTGTTGATATAATTTTAACTTTTTTTTGGAGGAGAGATAGCACAATAACTTAATTCAGAGCGTTGAGATACGCATTTATAATGGTTGCTATAGAAGTGACCAAATATACTAAAATCAAGGATTTATGTGATATCAAATAATGATAGTATATCAGGATGACAGCTAAGAAAATGAGAAACATTAGTTTTAAAGGTTGCAGAATTTATTCCCATAGGCTAAGTAGCAACAAAATATATTTAAAGCCTTTAAAATACCATCTTCATTAAATTTCTTCTCAGAAAAATAAGAAATCACAGACAATTTAAAGTTGTTATTGTTCAGAGCTCCTTAAGCAGAGAATTATTATTGAGGTTGGGAATGATTGAATAGGAACAGATTGTAATAGTTTAACACAAGAAGATATGCCTTGATATTATATGTTCTTAAATAAAATATTAACTCTTTTGAGAGAACAAGGAGGAATTTGTATAGCCCTCCAGTTATGTTTTTTTAATGTATTTAAAAACTGGTGCAGAACAAACTACTTGCCATGAGCATATACTTTGAACACAGATCAAAAATTCAGTTATATGTAAAAGAGCACATTGGCTCCTTAACATCTTCATCTGTGAGAACTTCCCCACAGAAGTAATAATTGTACAGGAACTCTGATCAAGGAATAGTAGGCAAAATTAGAGACAAAATTTGAAGTGAAAGATAATGGTTTAGGTAATAAGCAATTCTATGAGAATTTTAATTATAAGATTTTCAAAGTTGGCAAATAAAGAAAAATTTAGAAAAATAACATATTTAAACCTATTACTTTACTCTCTGACAAACCTCCATATTCCTTTCTTCCCCACCATTTTCTAACTGCATACACTTTGATCATCTCTGATCAATGGACAAACATAAAAAAGAAAAGTACAAGTAACAATTATCAAAATGAAGTATTTAATTTTCCAAAACAATTGACCTTCCTCATTGTTTATTCATTGCTCTCTTAGACACATGCTTATAAGGGAATAAAATGAGGCATCCTATTGAAATGTATGTGGCAAAGCAAGTAGAAGGAATTAATACATGATAAAAAGTCAAATTAAAAAAACATAAATATGATGATTGGTGCTTATTTAGATATCATCTAAGTATTAAAGATATACATGTAAGCATGGGGATATCTTTGATATATAGAATTCATTTATTATTTTTATTTTAATTTATTTACTTTTAACAATATTAAGAGTGTGGTACATCATTCAGAGACTGCTTAAAAATAGCAGAATATTATTACTATTGGAATGAAAAGAGATCACATAATACACATCAATTGTTTTGACTGTCAGATTTTATTCTGACATTCACCCATTAAAATTCAGCCATTAGTATTTGTTTATAAAGATATTTAAATTTTCCATTTTGTGGAAAGTAAAAATAAATGTGAACTTTTAGAAAAACTTGAATTCCGATCACTTAAATGAGGAATGTTATAATATTCCACTTTTATCCAACAATCTAGTACATTTTTTATAATTGGACATTTTGATGTTAGAGATGAAAGAAATATGTACTTTGTTGTATGAAACTATTTCTATTTGACTCTTTACTGGATGAAAGTAGTGAAATAATATGTCAACATTTCTACTTGAAAAGTTTTGATCATTTGTTATATTGCATTAATTTTTCTAACAATGTTGATATTCCTAATCTAGATGTGGTTCTCTGGTCTCTAACCTGGAAGATTTGTAGATAGTTTACACTGTTGCCATTCATCTACACTGCGAGTGACAGAGATGAAACAATCTTGGCAAGCAATCACAAATTTATTCAGCAAGGTAGATTCATGTTAGCTATTTTTGTATTTCAACAGCAACATTGCTCTGTTCAATTGGTACTGTCAGCATTAACTTATAAAATGTTTCAGAGTTGTCAAGCTGAGCAAAATGAAATTTGCCTTTAAGTTTATTGGAGAGTGAATGACCCAACTTGAGAAAATGTCATATATCCAAACTGACATTTTTTGAAATATTTGACTTCATGATAATTACCTCATCAAATATCATTCAATTACCATACATCATATTATTTTACTAAATGCCATACTATCCTCTTTTCAAAAATCAGTTATGTTTGGGGTCGTCTATGCATACATGTGTGTAAGTGTGTATGTCTTCATATATGCATATGCACCCATAGAGGCACTTTAATTATATAAATGACTTATGAATAGGCATTCATTCTGGAATGTGAGGGTAACAAGATTTTTTTTGTGTGTGATATATTAAATGTCACTATGCACTTGATTACCCAGAAAAAACCACTAGGGCATAGATGGAAAAGTTAACACATTAGATTCATGAAAATAAGAACTAAGATCGCCAATCTTTGAGCCTCAAACTTGTGACTCAGGCTGTTATAAGAAAACAAAATTGCTCTGATGAAGGTTCAGGGGCAAGAAAAAAATACACAAGTCCCCCAAAATAAAATTATCTTTTGGTGAGGGATAGTATTTTCTGATATGTCAGGCCTCACACAAAGAGCAGATGAGGAAGACTAGTCTTGAAACATCTTGGACTGAGGTTGAATACCCGATTTCACCTACACAACCCAAGAGGATATCATTTAAAATAGCAACAAGTTAAACAAGAGGTATGCAATTAGAAACTCAGATGCGGAGAGTACGGCCTGAAGCCATGTTTACAGTATGGGCAGTAGAACAATGATTTAGAGGGATAATGTAGCCCCTCAACATGTACAGTATAATGTGGCAGACAGTATGTGTTTATGTGAAGGGTAACACCACCCTCTGAAAGCATGTGTCCTAGAGTGCCATAAACCACATGTGCTTATAGAGGTTGTATAAAACAATATGTGTCTATCAGAGCTGACATAAACATGTGCCTGCACAGCTGATGTATTGATACACTACTTGTGCCAATTGGGGCTGAGGAAAACATGTGCTTATTTAAATTAAGGAGAAAATGTTTACAAAAAATTGTGTAAAAATCAACATGACTTTACAACCAAAAGTAACATAAAAATAGAGGACTTCAGACCATAGATGATGCATCTGGGGAGTCAGTCACTTTATCTCCCACCTCGGGAGATACAGAGCCTGCTGCACTTCTATCCCTCTGACTGTCTTGCAAGACACCAACTGCCCCCTGTTGCCTCCCAGACCTGACCTGATCTGGATTCTTGAGACTTGTATTCGTTATCCCTCAACTCTCTTATGTAATAGTATTACTGACTGTTTCTGAATGATTATTATTGCTATTAGGTTAGTGTGCATCTGGATTGAATCTGCATTAATAAAAGCTGAGTGGAGAGCATAGTCACCTGTGTTGACTCCCTGTTACATCTCGGTTCCAGCATCACCTGTATAACTGGTGGTCATATAGGTGGCCTGTCATTTTTCCATTCCTGAGGGCCCAGGTCAGATGATCTGAGTGGAGACCAAAGGCTGACTTTCTATAAAAAAGACTATATCGCAAAGCATATGCTCACAACATCAAATATCCAGCTAACTTTGCAGGTTGTCTAGCAACCTTGTTAAGGGAAATCTTTGTCAAATATAAAAACAGCTATAGCAACAAGCAACTTCTCATATCTCTCCACTTTTAATAAGAAAACTAGTCTAGTTGGATTAGGATTCACCCTAATTTCTTTAATTTATTATCTCTGTATGGACCTCATTTAAAAAAAAAATCACATTCTGAGAGTCACAACTTTAACATATCTTTCTAAAGGGGCAAAATTCAACTACCAATGGATAGGTATATGTATAATTAGACAACTTAATAAAATTAAAAAGGATATGTAACTTTTTATATTATATTCTTTACAAATGTGAGTCAGTCACATCAACTACTGATTTAACAACATATCAGGCCTCAAAATACAGGAGAAAACTTAAAACTGTTCTTATATGCAACGTATTTTTTCATATTTGACTAACTAAAATAAAAACATAATATCCATGATTTTGCAGATACAGGAAAATAATATAGAAGGAAATTTCAATAATTGTTAGAACATATCAAGCAACATAAAATTTAATAGTAACAAGTTTTTAGTAAATTAAATCAATTGTTATAAAAGCTTGTAAGAATATATAAAATTCCATTTATGTAAAGAAATGCTGTAAATATAAAGGATAAGAAAGAGTCACTATGTTCAAGAAAAATAAAACTATTCAATAAAAGTCATAGATTAGGGGATGTAAGGAGTTTACAAGTTATTGCATAAATCATAAAAGCTTATGGGAGAATAAATGGAAACAAATTTAGAAAGGCTTATATATATTTAAAATAGATGAGTGATTACAGGATATAGACAGTTTTCTTTAGAAATAACCTACAGAGAAGATGAACAAGCTAAGCGTGTTGTCAGATTATACCTTCTTTTTCAAGAAGACGTTACAGGTTGATAGTCACAGGCTTTCATGACTGATCACATGTGGAAAACAAAGAAGGAATGTGAAACAAAAAAAAGCATAGACCACACCTTAACTCAAAGCTTAATTTTTAAGTAGCTACTTTTGTACTGGGTTTTGTACTTTTGTGAAAAAACACTAAAGCTAAGAGCTAAAATTGGAAGTAAGATATGCTTAAGTTCTAATATTTTGTTTTGGTTCTAATATTTTGTTTAGAGTTTTTAATCTTCCTTCTTTCCTTCCTTCCTCCTTCCCTCCCTCCCTCCCTCTGTTGCTCCCTTATTTTCTTCTTCTCTACCTAATTGCCTTCCTTTTTTCCTGCTTCTTACTTTTCTAACTCTGCAGAAGAGAACACATTGTTTTAAAACAGGAAAGTTTAAAAGAAGAAAAAACTGGAAGCTGGGGGAAAATAAAAAGATAAGTAGACAGTTTTAACATATCCCATAATAAGTAAGAAACATGGTGTTTGTGGTTTAGAGCACCAGGAAGAGAGTATAAACCTGACCTAAGAGCCAGCATAACAAATGCTAAAGAAGGTAGACACAGATCTACCTATACTATATATATATATATATATATATATATATTTTTTTTTTTTTTATAAAACACCCAATGTGAAAAGTAAGAAGAGGGCAAACAAACAGGCTTTGTGACTGAACACTAGCCAGATACGATTTCAAAAAGCAACCAGAATAGAAAATCAAAGGCATTTAGGTTAGATGTGGAGGGTAGTTTTCACTTTTACTTGTATTACATTTTTTATTTTTTCAAAAAGTTTTCTTTTACTGAAAAATCTATTTTAAAAACAGAATTTCTTTTTATTAAAATACTACCTGTTTGGAAACCTCTCCAGGATGACTACTTTGCTATTCTTTTCTCAGATTAGCATATCCTCATTCAATACCTAATCCCCATGACTGAAAGAAAGGAAAATTAAATTCAAATGCATGGCATAAATTTGAAACCTTAAGCAAAGTCATATAAAGGATTCTGACACATAGATACCTTATTTTGTGAAGAAACAGTCCTATACTTTTGTAAGCAGTGGTTTAATATTTTAAACATTTTACAAATATTAAAATAATATAGATCTTTCTAGCTTAAACAGGGTCTATTTATTTACGTATTTTTGTTCAAAAGTGTATGTAGCTCAGTGGATTGAGTGCCGGCCTGCGAAACAAAAGATCACCAATTTTATTCTCGGTCAGGGCACATGCCTGGGTTGCAGGCCATTTCCCCAGTAAGGGACACATGAGAAGCAACGACACATTGATGTTTCTTGTCCTCTCTTTCTCCCTCCCTTCCCCTTGTTCTAAAAATAAATAAATAAAATCTTTTAAAAAACTGCATGTTACCAATATAACCTTTTAAACCATTGTTATAAGGTCACCACTCTTAACTTACTCTTCATTGTCTTTCATATTGATGTCTTTTTTCTCATTAATTTTATTTTATGTTAGAGCCCTCTGTGAAGTATTTTCTGCAAGTGAGTTGCACTTTTTAGATACTTATGTATCTAAAAAAATTTGTACCCCCCTGAGAAGGTGACCTACTTATAAAAACATAATACTATCTTAATTTGATATATTATTCCTGAATAAAGGAGTTTTTCATATATTAATCTACCTTTTGGTGTTAGAGATGACAATTTTAACACATTTGATTACTTTACTAAATGACTTATCTGTCAGGAGGCTTGAACGATTTTCTTTCCTTTCAATTTAATACTTAGAATTCTGAAATTTCACTAGTGTATGCATAGGTGAATATCTCTTCTTATTTTTCCTTAAACTTGCTTATTACTCATAAAGGTTTATAATTTTTAGACTCAACTGTTTCTTCAACCCAAGTATAGTTTTCTCTATTATTTCTTCAACTCTTGTCCTTCCAATATTTGTTTCTAATTATCCTTTTTGAAACTACTATTATGTGAATCATAGGTTATCTAGTTTTGTTTCACAATTACTGCTTAATGGTATAATGAATGTATGAAAACAAAATATTTTGAGTGTGAAACATAATTTTTAACAGTAGAATAATGGACATACTGGTCCCTTTGTGATTTTTAAAATCTATAACTCCCATATTTACAGATATATCATCTAGAAGGTAGAATAAATTATATGTATTTGACAATTTTTATTGTTTATTATTTAATATAGTGAAAAGTCATTCAATAAACATTAAAAATAGTAAGTAAATTACATTCACTATTATAATATATTATATATTATATTACTATATATTTATAACTGACACATCATTTCCTTTTCACTAGTGACCATAACATTAAAAAAATCACAAGTTTAGGATTATTACTAATGTGTGTCAATCTTTACTATGAAATAATCAACATATATTTTTTATCATCAAACTGGACACTAAAATACTTTAAGTACTTCAAAAATAGAGATAAACATAAGTAAAATTAATTATAGCACTGTTATACAAGTATGTAAATAATATTTAAATGAAACAGTTCATGTAAACTAATATATTTGTAAATAAAATATAAAATTTACTGTAATATTTTGTTTAATAGTATTTTATTACTTTCTATCAAGATTAATTATAATAATTAAATTGTCTATGAATATTTCTATTTTCCCTAAACCATAGTGTTTTCTCCTTTTATCTCCACCATTACACTTCTGTTACCCTTTGAAATGTAATAAACAACTTTGAAATATTTCCTTGATTTCTATATGTTCAATGTCATCATTATGTTTTGGGTTCATTCAAGGGTCTCTCTTCACAGTTATTAATCTTGATATATGCTCCCACAAGAACAGAGAAGTGAGGGAAATAACATCAAATTGCTCAGTCTGAAAGTTTCCCCCCAGAAATCACATATACCTTCCAGTTCCATATGAAAGCTCAGATAAGTCAGAGAGAAACACTGAATTCCAAAGGAAGCAGTGAGGTGCATTTCTACCATTGATACTAGGAAGAACAGTGGAAATATATGGCAACTGGCACAGGGACTTCCACAATTTGTAGTATTTTCCTCTGTGCGGTCTCAGTTCCCTTCCAATTTAACTCTCTTCTGTCCAGTTTCCTTCTTGATATATTTTTGATACCTTGTTCATTCTATATTTTTTATTATCTATAATATAGTATTTATAATTCCAACATCTACATAAGCAAAATTTCATGTCTCACAATAAAAACCTCTCTTGATGCAATATAATTCAAAAGGCCCATCCAGCCAGTCCTTGAAATGGAGGGTATATAGTATTGTGATTAAAGAACAAACATATACAAATTCTTATTGGGATTTCCACCATGTCTCTTCCTTAGTCTGTCTTAATCAGTGACCAGTTTTATCATCGATGGCTAAATATTTAATCACTCAGTCTCAATTTTATCAATAACTGAGAAAAACTATCACAGCTATGTTAGTGTTGCACTTGGCTCACTAAATATAAATTGTCATTGTCACTATTAATACACTAAAATACATTAAAATTCATACAAAAAATGTATGTTAAATAATACATTTTATATTGCTTACATTAAGATAAAAATGTACAAATATATATTTTCAAAACTGACTTCATTCATATCTTATTGATATCTTATTACTATGTGGATTTCTTAATCTTATGATGCTTCTAATGTGTTAATACATTGAATAATCAGAAGGCAATATTTTCAATAATTCAAATTCTGTAGTTTAATCCTTAGCAATTATAATTCAATAGACTAAGTGGATGCCCAATATTTGGCTATTTTACAGCTTTCTGGAAGAATCTGAAATACCTAAGAAGTATATTTTGAGACAAATCAAAGCTAAAAATGTAAGGACCCTTTGCGGGGGCGTGTATCACTTCTCCTTCTTCACATTACACAAATTTATTTTCTTTCCAAAGATTTGCTGGCATTTTTATGCATATGTACTCATAGTACATGCTATAAACCCATATTTGCTATTTATAAAGTGGAAAAGTTATTAGGAAAGGCTATCACATACAATCAATAAAATCTTATGAGACTCTTTTGAGCCAGAAAATAGTCCAGAGAGCATGAAGCAATGTTAATTGACACTAAAAAGAAATAAAAGTTTAGATGAATGTTTTAATTTAGTGCAATATAAAAATTTGCAAATATAGAGAAAGGTTGGGGGTAAAGCTATAACATGATTGAAACTACTAGAAACTATTTAATTTGAGCTGGACTTGTTACACATTAGTGGACCTGCATTGATTTTCACTTACTTTTATTAAGGATGCTTCAGATTACTTCATTCTTTATTAATCATAAGTTACAATACAATTTTTTATATACATGAAATTTTTATTTCATATCAAAGGCATGTTAAAAATATTATTAGTAAAACATCACTTCTACAGTGATTGAGTGATCTAGGTACTCTTGCTTTTCAAGAAGCATTTCTTTTTAGTTTATGTAGTCTGCTTACAGAAAGTAATTTAAATTAGTTACATTTCTACACCCATATCTTTAGCACTCTTCATCGTCACCTACTCTCATTAATATACAAAATCGAGTTCAAATGTTCAGTTGAGATATCAAGTTACAGCTCCAAATTTCACACAGATAACAAGTTTTAGCATAAAGTTTTAACATAGATAGCTAGGTATATTTGACTCTAAAGTCTGTGTGTCACCTATAATTTAATATTTTAAAATGATGGCTGTTATGATTTGAGGACCTGTGCGTATTATTTTAAGAGAATCATGAATGAGGGTTAAAGAGACAGACACTACAGCTTAGAAATGTTATGTATGAGCACTGTGTAGAAAAAGTCTAGTCAATGTTACTATAACGAGAACAGTTTATGAGACATTGATGTAACCTGACAGTCAAGGAGAGTGGATTGGAATGTGTATGGGTGAACGACGATGACCTCACTGTACTAGTCAGTGGGAGTTGTAGATGCCATTGAGTAAGCATGTGTACTTGTGTGGCATACTATTAAAAATGACTGAGCAAGTAGAGCAATTAATCTGCATCAAATTTTGCATTAAGCATGAACATTCCTCTGAAGGAACTATTTGGATGATTCAGAAGGCCGCAGCTATAGGCCACTGGTGATTGGCAGCTTCATCACAACAATACACAGGCTCATGTATCAAGTCTCATGCAGAGATTTTTGGTGGGACATCAAATTATTCAGGTGACTCAGCCCCCTTATAGCCCAGATTTGGCATCCTGTGACTTCTAGCTTTTCTCAAAACTAAAATCACTTTTGAAAGGGAAGAGATTTCAGATTGTCAATGAGATTCAGGAAAATACAGTGGGGCAGCTGATGGCGATTGGAAGGACTGTGTGAGGTCCCTCTGTTCCATGTTAATAGTCTGACTATTGATGATATTTAAACAATGCATTTGTTGGATATTTTATTTATTTATGTTGCTTCAGAGATAGATGTGATTTTTTTCTCCCAGAACATTATACCCATTTTTCTTTCTAGCAACAGAAATGCTTTATATCAATACTTATGTTATATAGAAGGAATATCAGTAACTGCAAAACAGCTGTCAGCCTAGAATTGTGCCCTCTTATTTTTGGACTTAGGCAAAGTTAAGTCATTTGTCGGGGGGAAAATAAAAAGCACAAAGACATTTTATCAAATACAGGTTTCACTAAGGAAAATTTCAAAAACAAAAAGTATTTTGGAAAAAGAAATATTATGCCATTAAAATAGTTTTAGATGTAAACACTGATTAAAATACTAATAAATATGTAAATAAATCTGAACAAACTTTGAAGACATAAAGGTAATGATAATAAATTTAATTAAAAAAATTAGTATAACAATCATACAACTAAAATTCTGAGTACATTAAAAAGACAGACATGGATTGATCAAAGTTAAAAACTTTTCTGACTTTTCTTTGGTATTACTGATTCATTGCATTTAAATTTCTTTAAAATGCTTTATGTGAACACTAGAATAATAAAAGTTTACTTCAAAATAATAACGGAGAAATAACACAAGGAAGTTTAATAAATAAAAATAACAAAAATCAAAAAGTAGACATAATAAGTAGAAATTAAACAAATGATGTTGAAATACATCAACATATATGTGTATTCAAAATACCAATTATTGGCCCAAAACTATCATTAAAGTATATGTAGGTTGAATGGAGAAATTTAAAATATGTCATAAAAATACATTCTTTTTTTTTCAAGAGACAGAGAACTTTATTACTCTTGGCAAAGTAATAACCACAAGTTCATGTTAATTTATATCCATCTCCCATGTTTCTCAGTACTCACAGGGCTGATTCAAAGAGCCCTTAATAGATTTCTACATATACAGCTCTTATGCTACAACAAATGAAAAACTGAATTTAAGGGATTTTCTTTTTTCCCTAAAGAGAGGCTTTTATTGCTTTTGGGCCAATATTTTAATTTTTAATTTGGCCTAAACATCTTAATAATGAAAAATACAAACTATAGAATACTATTTTAAATGTATACTTCTGGAAGAGAGCAACAAATTAATGGCATGCTGCTCTGTTTTCTTTCACATTGCTGGTTAGTGTAAAACCTCGTACCATTCTATTAAGCAATCTCTATTAAAATTTAAAACCCACCATGTATTTATATCAGTTATCTATTGCAATGGTAATGCTGGGTAAAAAACTATCCCAAACTCAATGGCCTCCAGGAGTGTCCAACCTGAGCCTGAGGGCCGCATGCAGCCCGCAGAACGGATATGAATGTGGCCCAAAAAACAACTGTAAATTTGCTTAAAAGATAACAAGATATGCTTGTGACCAGGTGTCACGATGTATTTAACGTGTGGCCCAAGATAGCTCTCCTTCCAGTGTGGTGCGGAGACACCAAAAGGTTGGATACCCTGGAAGAGTTTTGAACTTTCACAAACCTATGAATCAGTGATTTAGGCAGGTAAGTTTTTCTAGTCTTATCTGGCCTCCATTGCATTTCTGGAATCAGATACTGTTAGTGGGCTGTTAACTGATACCACTTACCTCTTTTTCTGGTGCCTTTCACTTCACCCCAATAAGCTAGCATGGACAGGTTCACATGGAGAAGGCAGAAGGACAAAGGCAAGCAAGCGTAGTCTTTGAAAGTGTCCTTTAGAAAAAAATTGTATATGCTGTTATAGTTGTCTTTGTTTTTTTCCCCTCTGTCCTGCTTCACACAGGCCCAGCCCCATCCCTCCCTCAGTCAATCCCCATATTGTTGTCCTGGTCCAAGATTCCTGCATCGATGCTGTTTGGCTAATCTCGTCACTATCTCTCATCCAGTCTCCCTCCCCTCTGGCAGCCGTCAGTCTCTTCCATGTATCTACAGTTCTGTTTCTATTTTATTCATTAGTTTATTGTATTCTTTAGATTCTACCTATATGTGAGATCACCTGTGGCATTTGTCTTTCACTGACTGGCTTATTTCACTTAGCATAATATTCTCCATGTCTATCCATGCTGTCCCAAAAAGTCAGTCAAGGCTTTATTTGCATCCTGCTCTCCAACAGTGCATTGAGCCACAAACCAGTTACATGACTGAACTCAGAATCGAGGGGTAGGAAAATAAACTCCATCTCTTTGTTAAGATTAATTTGAAAGTCACATGTCAAAGGGCATTGAGACAGGAGAGGGTGAACTACTAGCTATATTATTGCTATTGATCTACCATCCCTTGATGCAGTCATTCATATATAGGAACTTTTCCTACAGATGTATTTGGACATGTGTGACATGATCTTGGCATAATGATATTTAGGAAAATATTCTTTAAAGCTGGAAACTAAAATACGTTAGCATGAAAAATAAGCATCTATCAGTAAGGGGCAGATTAAATAATTACAAAGGAATATTCTGTAGCTACTGAAAATTATTTACATGACAAAAATACTTTTAAATGAAAAAGAAACATGCAAAATAAGGTACTATATGCACTATTTTTTTTAATATGTAAAGTATGCTTAGATATCTCTGCAGCAATGGTAAATGTGCTAAAGGTGATTGGTTGCTATTGTAGAGGGGAACAGGAGGACTGAGTACCTGAAGTGTTCATATAATCTTCCCATGTTCAAGGTACCTTTTGATCTTTTTGAATTTCTGTGCCATAGGCGTTTATGACCTATTTCAATTATTAATGATTTTTTCCACACAACTTATAATATTATTTTATATTCCATATCAATTGAGAGGGCAACTATATACTATTTCCAATTAGAAAGATATTTCTTTTTTTTAAATTTTATTTTAATTTATTTTTTCAAATACATTTATCTCTGCCTGCCCCCCCCCCCCACTTTCCCTTGCCCCCTCCCTCCTTCCCTCCCTCAGCTCTTCCCCTTTGTTTTTGTCCATGAGTCCTTGCTATATGTTCCTTGACTTTCCCCTTCCCTCCCCTTTCCCTGCCCCCCCTCCCTCCTTCCCTCTTGTCTCTGTTGGTTTCTTTTCCTTAGAAAGATATTTCTAATATGTTTTCCAAACTTCAAATTACCTTAGTCTGAATTAAGATAAATTGTACTATATAGAAAAGACAGATTACTCAAAATATATAAATGTCATAAAATTTATAAGAACTGCCAGCAGTTTTGTGTGCCTAGCACTTGAGTTAATGAATATGGCTATGAATCTTCTCGATTATTTATGTAGGTAATTTTTTTCTACATTTAGTTTTGCTGAAAAAGTGACACTCTCCTTAAAGGACAAGATAATGTTTTCTCTTCTGTCCCCTCTATTGTTGCTGGGAGTAAGAAGAAATGTAACACAACGGAAGTGCGATAAGATTCGGAGAGAACTGGAGAACTGTGACCAATTGCCAGGACTTAGCACTATTCAACCATGAGCAAATTGTATATTTATTTATTCTTTTTTTTTCATGGTCAATCTCCATTCCTTGAGAAAAAAAGAAATGGAAGAAAGCATGTCCACAGGCAGCGGTAGTTTAAATATTTCTAGTCCAATTTTTATTATATCCTGCAAGTTGTTGATGATGAATTATTCTGACTTCTTAATGTTTCACATTAGTAAATACAGTGTGTCTTAAACTCTTCCTTATAAGCATGACATATTTTTTCTGCTTAAAACAAAGAAGATAAAGGCATAGACAATACACTTTTTTACTCCCTAATGGTTTTATCAGTTTATATGAATTATTTTATGTTTTAATAGACAACAATAAAATTCAATAAAAGTGAATCACATTTAAAATATTTAAAGCTGTTTTCTTGCTGTTTGTAAGACAGATGGCAACATTTCTAACGTTATAAATTTAAATTATAGTGTATGTGCCATTGGGTATTCATATGCATAATTTCAGATATATTTGACTACTTATTTTCATAAATATGTAAATATTTTATTTCATCTTTGGGGACAAAATCAGTGTATTACATCCAAATAATAATCTAAAGGGAACAAATATCTATTGAACTTGGTTCCAGAATTTATAATGAATATAAATTGCCAACATAAATGACTTTCATGAGCTGACATTTCAAAGTGAATATCATACTGAAAAAAGAAACAGTTATCACTTGTGTTAAAAGGTAAAGATGTTGCACATTGCCTTTAAAATGGAAAAAAATAGAGAATAAAAAATTCAGGAAAAAGAGTTTAGGGACTGAAATTAAAAAATAACTTGAAGTAAATAAAAACAAACAACCATAGGATTAAAAAAGTTATACTGACTTCCAAATAAGATATTAACTATTTTATTATAAATCATGATTTTTTTCCTTAAGAGTTTCACTTAAAAAATCATTTTAGTTAAAGCTGCAACTGAAATTGACCCTTTCAACATTAATTAATTTATATGAAAGGAGAGTTTATATATAGACAAAGATCAAAGAAGCCATTAGAAGCTAATGATGTGCATCTATATGTATCCATATAAATCAATTATATTATAGAATTTCTGAGTTCAAAAAAATTGAACTTTTTTGAACTTTGTCTAGTGTCATGTATACAACGTTCTCACATTCCCACCCAGATGGCAGTAGACATTATTAGGTCTTAGTGAAAATCAAATTTCTCAATATTCAGTAATTAGGTAGTAAAACTAATTAGTTAAAGGCTTACAAAACTAGTGTTTAAGGTGATTAAGCCAAGTTAATGATTATAAAAAAATAATTATACTTCCATGGTGAATTTCAGAATTATAATTGAACTGTCTATCCCAGTTAATTAGATAATTAACACATGAAGATTATCAGGAAAATGAGCACTTTGAAAGATGCATTTTTTAGAAATCTCACATTTAGATAATGCTCTTTAGTATAATTCAATATCATCAATCTTCCAGAAGTAAGAGAAGAAAATTTAGTTTTCATTTTTCACAACAATCAGTTATCCAATTAAGTTATTGCTGTTATTTATTTTACCTTGCAAACCAAATTTCATCAAAAGAAAGATAAAATTCAACCAAAAGTCCAAACAAACAGTAGTACGTGAATTTACTGGTTGATTGCTTCCTCAGGTAGAATAAATTGTGAAAGATTATATTTTATTGTTCTTTAGTTATTCCAGATACAAAATAAAACATTTATACTAACAATTCAATTATCATATCTGCAGAAAACTTATTTGTATTGTTTAATTATTAACTGTTTTAACAACTCTTTAAGTGTCTATATATAAAATCATAGGATCATTTTCCTGTTGCTACTATAAAGGGCTGAAAATATAGACCTCATCAACACACTATTATTTGGATCAATATAGACGCAGAGTGTGAAGTACCACACTAGGGTGGCCTGGTGCGATTAGATGTTGGAGTGGCCTGTTATGGTCAGCTTGACTCATTGTAAAGGACTCACACATACATGCACATACATACAAATGCACACAGACACACACAAATAAATAAATGAAAATAAAATATATACTCCCATAAGAATGATCTTTTTAAATTATAATTATTTTTGATAAGTTATTTCATTGAATAAAGGAGTTATGCTACAAGGTAGAATCAAAATTAAAAAAATATATTTTTATATTTACAGTGTTTTGCAGCAATATTTAACCATAAAGAAACCCAGTGAATACCTGTTAAATAAAAGCTCCCAATTCAAAGGATAAGCAGAATTTGTCCTAGTTAAAATACCAAAAAATTTGATATTCAAAAGTTATTCACAGTTCATAATTTAGGAAGAAAGCTTTTTTTTTGATAAACACCTATTTACACATGTCCATATCCAATTGGGTGTTAATATATGATGGAAAATGTATTTTAAATTTTAGCCTTATAGTTTAGCCTTTAAACTTGTTTATTGCACGTTTTTATTTGACTTAAGTTGTTTTTCAGTTAGGTATCAAGGACTTTGAGGAGGAAAAACGCATGAACCTGTGTTGCTAAATTGCCAACAGAAATCCAGACTTCGCCAAATAATCAGAATGGTTGGAATTAAGAGGCTCCAAGTCCACTCCCAACCTGAGGTGCCATAAATATGGGGTCATTCTGGTTCAGCCCAGAGCCACTGCAAGAATGAAGGGAATGTGAGGCACTGGTGAGGAATGAGGGGGCCCTTGGACAGGAAAAACAGGGAGCAGAAAGGCTGCAACTCTGCAGTGGGAGGGAGAGAGCCCTGGGTATTGGTGCAGAAACGGGAAATGAATCTTGGGCAAAAATGCACCAGGACTTTCCTAGGAACTTTAGATAGGAACCTACCTGCAAAGTCTCCCCAAAGTGAAAACTGGCTGACATGTGGAAAACTGAAAATCAGGAGCCTGATGTCATTGCCTTGGAACACAATGTTTTCCAGAGAATAGTGTCTTCCTCTTTCCTTCCAACTTTCAAATTTGTTTGTTATGGAAAGTTCTAACCCTGAGTCATACAGAAAAATGACTTTTGGAAATACAGTTTCCTGCGTTGTGCCCCCATATGATTCTAATGTGAGTAACACCATGTTTCTTATGCACCATCATAGTCCCAGAGCCAAGTGTGCAATGCGTTGGTGATAAAAGTTGTGCAGTAAATATTTGCTTAAGCAAATAGACTTGAATATAACTCCATCAAATAAATAGGACAAAGGAAAATATATTGGAGCAGGCAATATACTAATTCTTGTTGATAATTTAGTGCTGATTTTATTTAATGTAGATAATTTAGTGCCAATTTTATTTAATGTAGAAGAGCAAATTATTCAATATTATCAGTAACTATATTTTCTAGAAATGTTATATAGAAACCGATATATAAATTTATATAAGAAAAATATCTGCTAAATACTGATTGAGTTTTATGATAGTATGGCACATGTACAGATATACAAAATGTGATATTATTCATTATACCACTTTCATGTATAATTTATTTTGTGAGCTATTTCTGTCTTTCATAATAGTAAAGTATATTTTTAAATTGTCATTAAATTAAATTAATATAATTAAAATTATGATAAGTGACTATAACAAATATAAAAATAAAATAAAATCACTAAAGTGGTATAATATTAATTCAAAGTAATGAATTGGTATTAATTATTTTAAAAGGCACTAATTGTTTTATTATTTAGTTTATTACTTAATACAATCTACCCATGAACAAATACGTTTTCCCTTTTAAATTAAGATACACACTAATGAATTACTCACAGAAGAAGGTTTTTGGGTGTTTTTTTTTTTTTTTTGGAAACTTCATGGAATCTATAGACATTATTGAAAATTAATACAAAAAGTTTTAACTTCCACATGAATTCTCCCCTTAAGCAGTTCACGAATCATTTAGATAAGGGGGTAAATAATATACAGTCAGGCATCCATTCTGGCAGTTTAATATCAGCCTTCTGACCACCGGGCTTAGTGTTCACCTACCTCAAAGGAAAATAACATTTACGCACCTACGCATAGTTTACGGACAGACAGTAATGTGAAGGCAAGCGGGAGTGTGGGAGCTTTGCATAGGGGAGAAAAAGGGGAGAAATGGGTGACATTTGTAATAGTGTCAACAATAAAAATATTTAAAGGAATTTTTTAAAACGATGAAACTGTCCTCCTTATTCCTGCTTTTTGTCTACATTAAGCCGGAGAGCCTTCCTCCATATTCCGTAGCCCAGCAGCCCTGGCACAGTGTGGGGGGTTTACAGGTAAAATGAAATCTTGGGTCCGCTCCAGATTTCCACAACTAGAATCTTCACTTGAGCCAGCTTCCCAGGTGATTTGTATGTGGCTGAAAGTTTGAGAATCAGTTATTTCAAAATAACAAATTGCCCTTGAATTTAATTTCTAACCCAGGTGTCTTTACTATATTCCAACATTGGACTCACTGGGAGTACTGCTTCCTACACCAATTTTGTTTCTATTTGTTGCATCTCAAAACATCATCTTCATTTCTTTACCTCTCTCCCTTAATGTTGGCTTTCCTTTGAGAACAATACTTCCCTGCACTTCCCCAATTAGCTGCCGATTGTTCCTTTACGCCAACCATAGGGACCTTGGGCTCAGTAACTGGGAGAGCAATTTACTGTCTTTCTGCTTCTTTGTTGCCACCTCCAAGCTACTGTTATTCTGCTCTCTCATCAACATAGTGTGCTTCTTGGCAGACACAATATAAAACAAAATCAGACCTATATATATTTAACTCTACAATACAGTATAGCTCATGTATTCAATTGTTCGCAAAGCCAATTGCCCAGTATAGTTGAGATGAGAATAAATGAGGATCTATGTTAAATTTTATTCTATTTAATACTTGTTTTATAACCTCAATTTTTGCTGCTTCTAAAGTCCAGTGGCAATGGCATCAATTCCCAGCCCTGATCTGGTGCCAAATGCTAGAGTAATAACAACAATCCTACGGACTCTCCCTTCAAAAAGACAAATACTTGTCGAAACACACATGTAAGTCACCTTAGAAGGTCTTGCTTCTCTGCCTCTTGCTAATCATTAGTTGGCATGTAGAATTCTTACCCAATAGATTTTCTTTGTCATATTTTGAGTAACAGTAACTTGGGACTGAAAAACCCCCAAGTGTCATAAAGGCTAGTCATTTTGAGCACAAAGTCATACAAGAGAGGCATATCAACATATTTCTCTCCAGTAGATTGGGATGCATCTTACTAAGGGGTTCACCCATCATTGAAATTATTATATTGTTACATAATAGTATTTTATTGAAAGCAGAATGATGTATGATGAAGAATACTGAAGAGGACTGAGTGAAAATTGACTTAAGGAGTATGGGCACAGAATTTTTTAAAAAGTGACTTTAATCTTCTCATTTAGGTCATAATTAATTATATAGATAATATATAACAACATTTCTTGTTAAAATAAGCCCCACTGGTCTCTCCTTGTCTTGAGAATAATAATATTCATCATAGAATGATGTTATTTTAATTTATGCAATTTTAGAAAATGTCTGACAACAGCAAAGAATAATGCCCACTTTTTCAGCAAAGATTTAGTCACATAGAAGCTTTAACAGTCACTTGCAATATCCCTTCAGAAAGTGCTGGAAGAGACCAGGCTAGACCCTCTTCTTACTGTATGCCACCGACAAAGGACATTAACAAAAGTGGCACTACATGAAGCCCTATGAAAGATATGTATTTCCCATTTTAACATTGTGTGCTATAATAGGCTGACGTCACTATTGTTTCATGGAGTTTTATGTTTACCTTTATGTATCCGTTCCTGATATATTGTAGTGAATATGAAAATCTTTTCACATCCACTTTTGAAAAGTATCATTTTTAACTCCCTTATTAGGTTTACCAAGTCTTGAGACATTAGCATTCCCATTTACTACGAATAGTGAGAAACATGTGCCCAATTTCAAGTTACACTTATGCTGAAATTCTTCTTATTCTGTGTTCTATATTAACTGGCATTGCTTACAGACCAACATAATCATATAAATGGTATTAATGATCTGACTGCCATTTTCAAAGAGACATTTTGGGGCTATGCGAATGCCAAGTCCTCAAACATAGTTCCCTTACATTAGATTCTAATTAGTTTTTTTCCCTGGTTGTATGCCTTGGATTTATTTGTGTTTATAACTCATACTTGCTCCAAAATACACAGAAAAAGGAAATCTAGAGTGTTCATTTCAATACTACCAGTTATCCTGATTAACAGTACACTGCTGGTTTGAGATATCAGGCTGGCAACTAATGGTATTTAATCAATAGCCAAGTTTGGATTCCTTCTAAATAAATCATAACACAGAAACAGAGTGTTAGTATCATTTTGATTTAAGACAAAGTGGGGAGATTGTGTCCCTCTAATGCCAGCACAGTTGGGGCTTGTATACAAGGCATGCTGGTGATGAAAACAATGCATTTACTGTGCTCAAGGTTGTGCAGAGCTTGCCTGAGGCTGGGTTATGACTTTTCTAGGTTATAATAAAACATAATATTTATTTTGTAATATTGAAAATACCTGCCCCATTTACCAGCATTCATACTGAATTGATATGTTTCATATGGCTGCTTTACTGAGTCACCTAGAATTTTATAGGTGGTGGTTATGGTACAGAACAATGATTTTTTTTCTGGAAATTCTTTAATAATTTCACTGAATTTGACTGATTGTGAGATGATAAGATATCAAGAGTATTCTATATCATCTAAGGACTCATTACAGGACTATTTCTATAAAGGAATTTGAAAACTTCCTTGCAATCTATAAAATTTTATTAACCAATGCCGCACCAATAAATTCAATAAAAAACAAACCAAAACAGTTACATTTGGGGGGAAAATTGCCTATGAAAACTTTAAATGCAATTATTAGTATAATATACATGCTGAGAGTAGGTCTAAAGTAGGTTTTTTTCCTCCATTATATACTTTGCTTGATATTGTCTAAAAGTGTTGATGAAACATTTAAAAAGGACTTTGACAGCATGAATGGAACTGGAGAGCATTATGCTAAGTGAAGTAAGCCAGAGGGTGAAGGACAAATACCATATGATCTCACCTGTAAGTGGAACCTAATAAACAAAACACACAAGCAAGGAAACTATAACCAGCAACACTGAAGGAAAAAAGAAACTGACAGTAACATGAGGGAAGGAGGGCGGGGGGTAACAGGGAAAGGAAGGGGAAGGGTCAAGTCTAGGAACGTGTATAAAGGACCATGAACAAAGTCAAAGTGGGGAAGGATTGAGGGAGGGAGGTGGAGGTGGGTGGGGCAGGGGAAAGTGGTGGGGCGAAAATGGAGACAAATGTATTTGAACAATAAACAATTTTTAAAAAGTACTTTGATGTTCTTAAACATGCTAGAATATTTACCCAATCACTACCCATGGTAATACAAACCGAATCAAACATTTGATGATAAATAACATTTATAGCATGAAGAATTTTGACTTAAGATTTTTTATTCTTTTACTCTTATACATCTTATAAATGCTTTACAATAATCATGTTATTAAAATTAATATAAATATGTTTAAAACATAATTTTGGGGAAATAAAGGTGCCTAGAACATGAAACTTTGGGAACTCAGAAAATTCTCCTTTTAGTATAGTTCATGGCCCAAACAACTAGGATTTAATAAAAGTCAAATAAATTATATGTACCCTCTTATGCTTATAGTATGCCTAAAGTGCAGTTCTCATATAACTCCAAGGGAAAAGTTCCCCATATTATTATTATGTTTTTATAGTGAAATATTTCTGATTGATCACTTCTTTTATATAAATCACAGTATTTATAATACCCAAATGTATGCAGTGTGCATTAGGAAAATTTAAAGAAATAAAAATTGCTCATAAATTCAGTTCTTTATTTTTATAGTGGAAATGGTAAATGCTCATGATTTTCTATTATTATTACAAGTGTCAATAGTCACTAATGATTCTAAAAAACAAGTGTGTCATATTATCAGGCTCAATTAGATCTTTAGGACTTTGAATATGCAGTAACAAATCTGAAATCTTTTTATATAAAGCCTAGGACTAAAGTCACTGTTACAGTCCTTAACATGAAGTAAAACAAAATGCAAAGATATAATTTTATGTACAGGAGACTAATTGCATTTTAAAGATTAATATCACTAATTCCAACAACAAAAACAAAACTGTTATACTGAGGGAAGTAGCTGTTGTCAAATATTCATAGTAAAATAAAATAGTTTGAATTTAAACAAACGAAAAAATTATACATACATTTTATATATATACATACACATATGCTATATATTGTATCATAATACACATTTTGTGGTTGAAATTTACTAAAGAAGATATTTTATTATGTTGTAGCTATTCTCTTAATTTTAGTCTTAACTTTATAGCACATTTGCACAGACATATCTGAATCTGCAATGCAAATTGAATTTTAATTGACACCAGATTTCCAGATTTCCAGTTTTTTTAGCAAAAATTATTGTATACAATCTTAATTACCTCTAATGCAGCTTTCATTAAGAATAGAAAACAACTCAGCACAGTCATTTCTCTAGAAATTGTTTTTCTTCAACTTCTGTCAACATAGTGATGGATCCAAAATTTATATCCCCAGCCAAAAAACTTCTCTAATTTCCAGAACTTCATGCTTCGATGTAGTGGACATTTTCACTTGGAACCCCTGAAGCACCTTAAGCTTTACATCTTCCCACTCCAAACACACCTCATCTTTTCTTTTCTTTTATGTCTGGGTGGATGACTCTTTAGAGCAACCCTGTTAGACAAGTTAGAAAACAAGAAGACACCTTGCATCCCTCCCTTTAAGTTAAGGATTCTATGTCATAAAGAGCTACTACATTTGCTGGTCACCATTTAGGTGCATGCCGTCCTATAACACAGCGGTAAGTTGCCACTCTCTTGGCCTCTTAGCTTGTCTTACTTCCTCACAATCCATTTTACACTTTCATGGAAATAAATTTATATATATAATTGATTGTGCCATTCTTTTGTTCCTAATACTGAAATGGATCATTTTAACCATGAAAACATCAATATTGCATCACATCCATTTATAGCATGTACCTAGCCAGAATTATCACATGTTAAGTTTAAGTTTCTGTCTGTACGTAAATTGCTCCCAAACCTTTGGGCTTTCTTTGGTTTTCAAGTTTCTCTATCATTTTAAATGTGGCTTTCTTGTCTTAACTACATTAGGCTTATTGAGGAAGTTTCAACGCAAACACATTTCTCTTATAAAGAATTTCCTAACAGTCCTATAGAGGCTCTGGAAGACAAAACAAAACAAAACAAACAACCCTGTGATTTTGAATACTCTGTTTCTATTACACAGTTCTTATATAACAATAAAAAGTGTATGAGCTTTTTCTCTTTGAGGAGTGTACCATCATGCACAAATGTAGGCTACTCGTGTATTGAGAGCCTGAAGGTGATTTTCCCATGAGTACACTCCAAATTCCAGGCCAATTTTCTACACAACTGTATTGACATAACTGTCTTCTTTATTTAAGAAAAAAGTTGCCTTTGTTAAAAGAAAAAAAGAGTCATATTTTAAGAAATGTCTATGTTTTTAAAAACTACCAGTGCCTAGGACCTAGGTGCACAAACTATGCAGCATTGACCAGACCTACTAAAAATTATATATATGTATATATAATTTATATATAATTTATAAATATTATAAATAATATTTATATTATATATTAAATATATTAATTTTATATATTAAATATATATTATATATAAATATATAATATATAATTTTATTATATATTATATATTTATTTCTATGTTTTATATTTTATATATTTTATATAAAAATATATAATGTTTTTATTAAAGATAGAATACATAATATATTATATATTCTATAATTTTTATTATATAGTATATATTATATATTTATTTTTATATTTTATATATTTTTAATATTTATATTTATGTGTTTTATATATAAAAATATATTTAATATTTTATTATATTATGTAATATATAATACATATAATATTTTTTATATTTTTATATTTTTAAATATATTTTATATGTTATATATTATATAATGGGTATTATATAGGTATTATATAATATATATTTTCATATATTATATATAATATTTATTATATATAATTTTCATTATATTTTATATATTATATTTTATATATTTTATATATATTTTTGTGTAAAAATATATAATATTTTAGTGTATATTATATAATATATGATATTATATAATATACATAATAAAAATAAGCATATATAATATATTATACATAAATATTATGTATAAATAATAAATATGAATATATTATTTATATTGAATTTATAAATAATATATAATTTATATATAAATATATAAATAGAATTTTATATATAAATATATAATATAATCTTATATTTTACACATAATTTTTAAATAACATTTTATATATGAATGTTTATATCTATCTATATATATATATGTAGAGAGAGAGAAAGAGATGTTTACATAAGATGTCTACTATCTTAATAGTATGTACAGAACTATTTTCCAGGTATACATTCCATATGTTAATGCCTTCCCTTCCATCCTAAACCTTTTTATAGTCAATCCCTTCCTCCTCCAGGTATTTTCTATTTGGAATATAAACACAGGTTCTAGAACATACACCTTGATTTTATTCCCATGCACTGGTTAGCCTTGCCATTTAGGATCTTGCATTTCAAGTAGATATGGACCAGTGGCCACAAAACCATAACTGAGACACAGTATTATTTGTTTGTTTGTTTTTAAATGTCACAAATAGAATTAGTGACTTTTCAGTGGTTAAATATTGGCTGCCTCTACATCATCATTAAAGAATCTACTTTCTTAAGTTAGCTGAAACCTGATATTATAAAAGCTGTCAAATGATTAATAGGGTTTACAAATATCAATGACATTTCAGCCTACATATATACTTAACCTTAAAAGCTCCCAAAATAATCTCCTTACTTAAGGGAAATATATCACCTGAAACATGACTATTGCCATAATGATCTTCAAAATTAAAATATAATTTACTGCTTTTATTTTGACCTATTTCTCCAAGACTCACATACCCAAAAATAAGTCCAGTGTCAAATTACAAAATATCATGTTTACTTGAACATCTGTTATTCAAGAAAGCATATTCTAGCAAAAATCAATAACTTATTACAAGAATAAGAAACTCTTGGAGAGAAAGCTGAAAGCTATCTGGACACCGTAAAGGAGGTAGCAGTGCATAATTAGATGAAGCAAAACCCTCATATATGATTTGTAGGATTTAAGATTTTTCTTTAAGATATTGGTGAAGGGATTAAGAAAAAAACAAAACTCATAAACACAGACAACAGTATGGTTATTACCAGAGGGAAATGGGGGAGGGGGAGGTGGAAGAGTATGTAGGGGAGATAAAAGATGATGGAAGGAGACTTGACTTGGGGAAATGAACATGTAGCTGGGTGCAGAGAGCTAGAGTCTCCTGAAAACAGGAGAGTGTATCCCCCACAACCCCTGATTGAGGGAAGGGGGGAGTGGATGAGACAGTGTTTATGATACATTGTATGACAATGGCAAGTTAACAGCCTACCCTTCCTGAAGGGAAAAGGGATGTTGCCCAGGACAAACTGTGTATGTGACTCTGAGAACATTCAGGAACTCATGACATAGGCAGGGGAGCTTTACACAGTGCCTGCGTGAAAGGCAGGGGTGGATACCCACCCCGATGTCTCTGTGTCACTGGGAACTTTTGCCCTGACAAAAGATGGCAATCAAAGGAAGGTAAAAGATATGGGGGAACTGGCAAAAATGACGGACACTAACACATCATAGGAGGGGCCGGACATGAGGGTAAGCGGTTCTAGGCCTAGCACTGAAATGAGGGTGGGCTGACAGAGAAGAGGGAAGAAGCTGTGTGGTCTGTAGTGAGAGAGGAGGTAGTTCTGCTTCTCTGAAGGACGTATAGAGGAGCCACTCTCTTGAGAGGTGTGCCTCCCTAGACGCCATCATGATCTAGTGTAACATGGCACATGTTTCCTAGACCACTACATGGAGGCTGAGGACAACGTGCCCCAGATCCCGAAGGAGAGAGCTGCTGTGAGAGGATGGCGACTCCAAAGTCTGTTGGGACATGCTTCTCCTGGTTTCGGGGCCTATAGCCTTGCCGACAGGCAAGAGGACCCCAAGGCTGGAGCTAATCAAGGAGACCTTGGGAAAACAGGCCACTAGGAAGACGAAACCTGCCCTCCTCGCATCCCCCTGCTAGACCTCGTGATGGTTGCTTATTGATGACAGGTTCTCTCAAGAGGAGGGACGAGCTAAGCCAGACATCCGTCAGTATGGGCAGCAGACAAGGACTTGGGGGACACGGAGAAAGGGCAAAAAGGCCCACATCCCTCGGCTTGGCTTGGACTTGGCCAGAGCCCTCTTTCTATCTGAAAGAAGTCTCCTCGTCTCTTGGTGGCTCTGTCCCACGAGCCTGACTCAGGCTTGAAACAATACTAAAGGCAGGTACAGCCCTAAACTGGATGGGCAGTTCTCGGAGACAATCAGGCCTAGAAATAAGTTCCTCTAAGCATGCTCTGTTCTTCCCTCAAAAGGGAGGATAACAGGCTCATACTGGGAAGGAGATTTGCATTATTCACAGACCTTGACCTGAGGCAGATCTCTTGTGATCCTTTAATTGTTCCTGTTTTCTGTAAACATAGCCTTTTGACATTGATGGATGAGCTTTGTCGTGTATCCCTGTGCAGAGGATTCTCAATAAAAGCCTTTGGACATGGGGTCTCCAAGCTTTTGCTCCTCTAGAGAGAAGAGTTCTTTCCCCTCTCCTGGCAAACAGAGACATTTTCTATGACTACTCATTTTGTTTGTCCCCATCCATGACAACCCCGGGAAGGGCTCTGCGGGATCAGAGCCCTCACTCCCACTTCAGCTGGCCCTGGACAGCAACCCTCAGATCCAGGAGTCCCGCACTCCCCGCGGCAAAAACCCACAAGTGCGCATTCCTGAGAGGATGGAATTCTGTTTGTGGGCCTAGCTTAAAGACAAATAAGGATATGGGGAACTTCTGGGCATAGCTTTGGCTTGTAGCTTTTTGGGAAGCAAGGTAGGCTCTGGGTCTTAGGGTAAAGGAGTTCTTGTAGCAGGTGTGTTCCTACTGCCCCTCCAAAGGTTGTAACCCTGTTAATAAAAAGCTGTTTCCTATAAGACTAATTGATGGGTCATATGTCAAGGCACCAGGTGGCAGAGCCCTGGACCCTTGACATATTACAAACACACAATACAATATACAGCTAATGCATTATACAATTGTACCCCTGACATCCATATAATTTTATTAACCAGTGCCACCCCAATAAATTCAATTAAAAAATATATTGGTGTCAATCAGCTAAGATCACAGATAAGATACATTCTCCTAATACAAGATGTACAGAGGTAACTGCAGTCTTAATGGAACTAAATCTGCTTATGTTTAATATCATCTTTGCTTATAATTTAAAGACAAATGCAATTTTAAAATTGAAATTGACTGTTCTGACTCTTATCAATATTAAAATGAGAAGGCTTTGTAAGGGTTCTAGGAGAAGTTTTATGTTTCTGTCATAGAAAAGTCATGTTTAGTATTCCTTAAATATGTATTTCACTTTTTTATGGCTCTTCAGAAAGTATAACTTTTGTCTCTTTTTTTCTCTTTCAAAAACTCAAAATCACCTTGACAATGATTGCTCCATTTGAACCATTTGAGCAAGAACAGCAAAGCAATTTAACCAAGGACTAAACACTTTCAAATGGGCTCAGATACTGATTCCAGACAGCCAAATGACCATTAAAACAGAGATGGGCGGTTGTGGAACATGAAACTAATTTGAGAAATGTGTATTTTGACATTTTTTATTATACAAGCAGTCATATAAACGCTAACATTTCCTTCTAGATATGGGAAAAAGTTATTCTTGCCATAGAACTGAAAGGACAGTTAAAGAGAGAAGCTCATTTATATAGATTTTTTCAAGTGACTAAGATAAAAACGAACAATGCCCAAAAGATATAAGTGAGAAAATGGTAAGTGCAGAAAACCACTCAGCATTTGACCCTTACCACTCTGATCCTCTCAGAGACACCAGGACTTGACACAGCTTCAAGTAAACAAACAAAACAGGGAAGACCGAGAAAATGTCTATACTGCACCTAAAACCAAGCAATTGTATAGCAGTATCTTAATTCCTAAAATTTCCTCTTGAAAGTATTTAAAATAACTGTGTGCAATTTGTACTCATAATAAATAAAATATATGCTTGTTTAATTATGTAGATTTTGATGTGCAGCATTTTGGCTGATTATAGCTCCTGAACCTGTATCATAGAAACAAAGTAATACATGTATTTTCATACTAATAAAACTAAATATTTAACTTAATATAACATAACACTCTGAGAAGAGACTATATTTCTTTTCACTATATAAAAGCTGAATATTCATTGCAGGAAGAAGTTAAATCATTTACCTTAACTTATATTTTCCAGCACTGATCAAGTCATTTTTAGAAAAGGAGGTTTAACAGAATCTTTAATGGGCCAATATTTATGTTGGTTGTAAAGTCAGTCAGCCAACAATGAAGATTTCTTTTATTATTTATTTTTATACTCTAGGAAGACTAGCCCAAAACAAAAATGGAGAACAAGGCACAGAATACGAAACAAATTAACTAGATGTATTCTCCTCTTGAATCGGTAATAGTTATTTGAGTAAACATTTCATTGTAGAGTGATAGTTGCAATAGTCTATATATTCTAACTATGGATGAAAACTCATTTATAACGTAAGGTTTGTGACATAAAAGTAGTTCTTACTCCTACTTATGGTGCCTTCTCCTTTTTATAAAAAACAGCGAATGTGTGTCTGAAATTGTATCTATAAATTTTTTGCTAATTATACCATTGTCCACATGCAGTTTCAAAAATGTTGCCTTACTATTTTCTGGTTATCATTTACAAAGTCCACAATGCTTTTGCCTTAGAGGCTATGCAAATTTTTGTTAGATATAAACCATCTCATTTCTGATTTCAGGAAGTCAACATAACCCATCTGCTGCTTTCACTTCCCAGCTGCACGCAGCTATGCCAAATTGCTCTAAGCTGAGCTTTATCCTGTCTTTGTAGACTATCTTTTACCTACTATGCTTACATTTTCCTAGTGTAATTCACCACAGACACAGGTGCAGATGGTATTTAAGAAGAGCAATGCATTTGGGAGCATTTAATGTTAGGCTTGCAAGGCTTTTGACAGAATTTGGATTATAGTCCTAAAGTAAATTAGTTTTGTATAAGGATGGGCACTAGTACATGAAAATGGAGACAGTCCTCAAAGTGATTCCTGACTTTAGATCCGAAGTTCTACACGTATGGATTCTTGAAGAAGCCATTTATAGCAACTTTTTCATTTTCAACATCCACAAATGAAAATCTTGTAACTTTTTACTAACTTCCCAAAGATACTGCTTTAGAAATAAAAAATATAGACAGATGATAGATAGATATGATATTCATATTTTGATACATATTTGTTGACAGTGCACAATATAGCTATAAACATTCTAAATAGGCTTATATCCTAATTGATGACATTTAAAATAAGAATTGAACAATCAGGTAAATCTTATCAACAGGACCATTATAATATGCTCTAACCTTCTGGAAATGATCAAAATTCAAAATGGATGTTGGGAAGTTACATCCTAATAATTCTGCTGACCCAGGTATTTATGAACATGTCATCAGAACTGCTTTAGTTACATTTATACACCTTAGCTGCTTTGACCCTTTACTTGATATTTGGTACTGCCAGGTTGACAATTATCCATTTCATTGTAAAAAAAATTTCATTTTCTGTCTAATAAAAAGAATATTAGGGAGACTGGGCAATATATTTTAATGGAGATGTAGGAAAGGGTGATCATTCAAACTTTTAAATGCATGTCCATTTTAATATAGTTACTGTCTACAGTGACTGTTGATAATCAAATATGAATAAATATGCCATACTTCAATGCATTTTTATGAATTATCTACATTTAGGTGTCATTGGAATCATAGAATTTAGACATTTGTGAAAGAAGCAATGTCCACCATGAGAAAAACAACAACAACAAAACCTGTGTGCAGTTAGAATCATCAGTATATTTTATGGTGAATGAACTTGAGGATTTGTCTTGAAAAGACGTGTTTTACTAAATTGTAGCTTTTAATCTTAAGTTAACATGATAAACTCTACACAATTTAATGTCAGAAGAGAGATCATCATGTGTCCTTGTTGGTGTCAGTGTCTACAAAATTAAAAAGGAAAAAGAAAAAGAGCTGTCTGTATGGATATCAAACATTTCTTGGGATTTCTGACTTGCTTACCAGTTTACAACTTTTCAAAATGTCCTATATATGCATTTAAAATAAGTGTTAGTGGGAAAGGCTAGCTCATAACTTGTGTAAGGGTAAGAGAGATGATGAACTGTCTTTTCTCCTCCCTAATTCTGCCACAACCCGAATCAGGACACAGTGGAATCATCAAAAGTATTGATTCCATTTTTCTGCTGTAATAAAATAATTCCAAAAAAGGCCATTCAGTCTATTGATATATTTTTGCGTCAACTGCAGTGAAGAATGATGGACATAAAGTAACATAAGACAATGAAGACATGCTATTTAAAAAAAAAAACAACTTTTTTTTATTTAACTATAAAACTATCACAATTCTATGAGTCCATGCACTTTCCAAGATCAGGAATAAAGTTAACATAATTTTATCTAGTCAAAAATTATTATTTTTATTTAGATAATACTGCATTTTTAAATGCTTGCATTACCTGAATTACAGATGGATAAATGTATAAACTTAAAATGAGTGGGAGAAGCAGGTGAGCTGGGCAGAAGAGAGCAAAGGGGCAAAAACTGGGACAACTGTAATAGAATAACAATAAAAAAATAAAGTGTTCATATTTATTAAAAATGAGTCAATAAATCATTTAAGAAAGTTAAAATGCACTACATATAGCAATTTCTGATTTCTGTGATGATTGAAAGACATCGTGCCATATTTGTTTTAAAGACTGCTTTGAAACAACATATGTTAGTCAAGGGAAATATTTTTAGTAGATTAATCTAATTCCATAAAATCTCAATATATCCGAGATTTCTCAGCTAATTTCCTTTGGTCTGAACAGTTCTGTAATTATTTGCTCCATTATCTATTATCTATTATTGGGCTAATAATTTCTGAGCTAAGGATTATAGAAATTCTTCTCTAACAGTTTTGTGTAATCTCATGCTCTTACTGGACTTACAGTTAAAAACTGAACAGATCATACCACAAGCTTGAAATTGCCTAAGAAAGATGAAAAAAAAAAGTATCCGAAACTATGTAGTTTTTTGTTTGGTTGTGCAAAAATGTACATTTATATCAGATAAATTCAATAAACAAGTACTTACTTCCATAATCACTTCCTGGGAGCCTGCCACGAAGCTGCCTGCCCCAGGAGCTCCGGGTCTGCCAGGACAGAGACCAAGTCTCAGTGGACCTGTACATGGTTAGTCAGTGCTAGTTTTTTATTGTTTTTCTTTTCCCCCCCAATGGACGCATCCAGTTATTAGAGAATTTGAAATGCAGTGATCTCCTGAATATTAGACTAATATCAGCGTTCTGAACATTGGAGTAGATAGTGGGATTTACATGCCCCATGGAGTAGGACCACATTGAGGTAAAGAGGCCATTCTCCTCATTCTTCCAGGTCATGGAGGATTACTTGTGCACCTGCTTGGATTAGAAGGGAAAGACTATCCCTTCTTTATTTTTAGACAAGATTACTAAAAAATCATATGCATCTTTAGGATGATATAGTTTTCTAAGCAATACACTTATAATTTTTCTCTAGTACTCTCCTTGATTCAATCTGAAGAACAATCTATAAAAACAAATCTGTATTGTCTTTATTCTGTTTAACAATTCATCAGCTTTACATTGTGCTTGAGAGAGAGACTTTGTGTCCCTATTATCACCCAGCATCATCTGGGAGGACTACACCTTTGCCCCTTGTTTGTGGATGCCAATTTCACGTTCCATTCTCTTGTCATGACCAAACACCCTCTTGATGAGGAACATGACTCTATATATTCATATATATATGATGGAATTCATATATATATGTATATATTCCTTACCCTTCATAATTGCTTATTTAATACCTATTCATTCTTAAATCTTACCTCAAATGTTGCCATTAAGAAAAGTGCTTGTGGCAATAAAAAAATTATAACTTATTTTGTATGTTGTTTTGATTGATGCTTTCCTAGGCACTGTAATAGAATTCCAGAAGGCAGAGTTTTTTTTCCTATTTTTACTCTTATTTGCCCATCATGTTTCCGATTAACTAGCATGTCATACCTGATAGAAGTCTGAATAATATTTGGAGAAAGACCTACCCCAGTTTATTTACTCTCAGGAGCATATTGCAGACATGAGGATTTTGGAATTGCCTTGATCAATTTAATACTTATATATTTTTTTTTATTGTCTCTGCTATAGCAACTGTCTACTTGAATAATGTAAAATTTTTGGTTTGTAAAGTAATTTCATATACATTATTTTATATGGTCCTCACAACTGATCTAACAAGTAAATATTTTCTGAAAGTAAATATGTATAGGAAGAATTTTAGGTTCCCCATGCCCCTCTCACCGCCCACACACAGACAATAAGGTGTGGTTCATAACCTTGCTATATATTTGGGGTAACAGAAATATCACTCTCCTCATCTTTTTAAACATTGATGAACCAAAATATGAAAATATTAGTCAACCAATAAAGCTTCTTAATTTTTTTTATTTTAGGTGTTTGAAATAAAAATTGAAACATTCTCCCTTTACTGACTTTCAATTATTTGAAAAATAAAGGCTAATTTGTTAACTATTTTAGTGGAAAGGAAAGAGTGAAAGGAGTAGAGGAAGTTGGGACATTAGATGAAAAGGCTTACACTTTTGAAACCAGTGTTTAGTACAAGCAGGAACCTGAAATGGAAGTGTTATTTTTTTTCCCAATATTAAATGAAAGTTCTATTTTCATAGAGTTTTACCAAGTCTTTGACAGTCCTAGCTGTATTCTAATGTTTACATATTTTCTTTTCTCATTTCAGATGGTTAATGTAATGCCCCCTCTTATAATTTTAGGAAATTAGGGAAAAAATGCTTTTTTTTACAAACTGCCAAAAATCTGTTGGTATATTAATTTATTTAATTATAGCAATGTTCAAGTAGACGCAAGGTAAGAAAAAAATCTCTTTATTTCACGAAATATTCTTCAGCTCTCTTTTTAAATTCTGCAGTAAACCTTTAACCTCACATAAGGCTTCATGTTATTCATTTTTACCAGTCTATTAAATTGACATAATATTGTTTACTATGCTTTTGGATTAGAAAGAAATATCAGTACCAATTTATACTTCCAGCATAATTTTGAAGATATAGGCTGCCATTTACACATTTCTAACCATTTAATGTTTACCTAGTTACTTTTTTAATATAGAGATTTTCATTTATGATCTTTGCTAGCAAAATTTACTTTCCCTTAATTTCATTTCTTTATGTCTGTCAGTAATAATATTTTGAAACAGAATTGATCCGGGGAAAGTAATTGATTACTAAACTTAAACAACAGCAAAAAGGTAAATTGTGGCTTTATAACACATGTGAAAATATCTGGAAAATATATTATTATTACCCATAATTTTGTTAAATCTTTGGAACGCTGAAAAGTTAATTAAGTGCATTACATTAAAAGTGTAGAAGAATTCTGATATTTTAGAACAATAAATAGAATAATTTGATTTTGCATCAACTATTTGTTTAACATTCTACCACCAAAACACCAAAAGGGAGAACATTATATAGAATCATCTCGTTAATAGAGTTCTGATTCTGTACTGAGAGTTACATAAAAGTCATAAGGTGAGATAAAACTTGGCAGTTGTTATAAAACTTCTGTTTAAGGTAGCAGGATTACAAAAATGCCAATTTCTTAAATAAAAATAAAAAGAGAAGAATAAAAAGCAGAAAAAATTGAAAAAGAAAAACATGTGGGATAAGACAGTTTAGTAGGTGACTTGTCTCAGCAATTTTCACTTAGCAGAAAATGCATAGAAGCTAGAGTACTTATATTTATGGCAATATGATAATTGAGCAATGTGAAAAAACTCACAGTATAGAAAATCAAAAATTCTAGAATAAGTTATATAAAAAACCTCCTTTCCAACACGTTTCACAGCAGGCAAGAAAGTAAGGGAAATGTGTGAGTCTAAAATGATGAGAAAGCATTAAATTAAAGAAGAAAGAAAGCTTTGAAGTTGGTATCTGCCTTAGGGCATTTGACAGTCATTGGAGGCTATGTCTTGGGTTTTAATTATCTGTGTTTATAGAAGATACAAAAGAAACCCTAGAATCTACACATAATAAAATGTCAAATTATAGACTCCCAGGCAAAGCTAAATCCTTGAAAGGGGGTGCTGCCATACTTAAAAATTGAACAAATATAAATCTTTACCACCCAGAACCAGACTGTACTTACATAGTTCAAAACTCCATTCTCTTTGGAGGGGCAGTAAAGTTTCCAGAAAATGCACAGTGGTGACACAGAGCAGTGAGAAGTCTCCACAGATGATCTGCAACTCAGTTTAGACTGTCACTAATTTAGTATCTATGGCCAAATTATTGAAACTCTGAGTCTCAGTGCCCTCCTTTGCAAACCTCAGGGTAAGAATTCCAAGGCTATTATGAAGATCAAGTCAGATAATGCATGCAGAAGCAGAAGGCGTGGGGGAGATATCATTACTACACTGAGATTCTAATATTTTCAAACATGAGCAACAGGTCATTGGGCCTGGGCTATATCCATTTTTGACCTTTCCCGAAGACTGAAGAAAAGTGGTTCAGTTTTAATGAACTGTTGTAGTCAACTTACACCTCATGAAGTGACACCATTCACACATAAAGTAATAATGATAAAAATAGAGGCATACTACAAAAATTCATATTAGTTAGTAAATAATGATATATTTGTGGAAATTTTAAAAAAGAAACTTCACCTGGGTTCTTAGTAAAAACTGTAAAGATCTTTGAAAAATTTGTTCAGAAACTAGAATCCATATTTTTGTTTTTTCTTCTGACTTTTCAAAAGAAAAACTGTCAAAATTTATTGTGAAGTTTTTTAGCATCATTAATAATTTGACTTTTTGGCAGAAACGCATCAAGTTTAAAAATAATCTCTAAATGCTTAAAAAAAAAAGGACAGTTCAACATATTTTTTTAAGAGTTCCAATAGTAGTTAATAGAGAAAATATAGAAGAGACAGAATACAAAGTGGTATTCAGAAATTTCCAGAAATGTTTAATGTTACATTTTCTTAAAAAAACAACTTGTACATTCCAGAGAAAAAAATAAAAATATCTTTCCTTTTGATCATATTTTAGTGAAGCAGATAAGCACCAAAGGCAATGAAAACATGTTAAAAGTAACCAGGGAAACGGTGAAATTAAGGACAAAAGATAATGAAATTGTCAGAGGACTTCTAATGACAATAGAAACTAGAATTAATACAAAATACAAAACAAAATTTAAAAAGAAAGCATTAAACACGGGCTAAAAATGTGAGATTCTACAATATGTGGCTTATCTTTAAAGGAGTTTCTTAGACATATACTTCAGGAAGAAGGAACATGGCCATAACAGGAAAATCTGTGGCACAAATAAGAACATCTGTTGAATAAAATGTTAAATATTCACAGGGAACTTGAACCACATTATGTTACAATAAAAATAATTTCTAACAAGTGGCATAAAAGGAAAGCAAACCTATGTGTAATTTGGAAAGTTTACCATCATAATTAGAGAGCTATTTAAAGTTGTATCTTTTGGAAGTGTAATACAGTTATCATTAACTTCACATTTCATTAAACTAATGTATATAGGGAAACAGGAGAGGCTATATAATGTTGAAAGTAGTAGAGAAAAATGAATGGAATTAAAAATAAAGAAATCTAAGCCAAAAAAGAAGGAGAAAAGAAAACACAAATAGACACACACACACACAGTTAGGTATATGGAGTCAATAGAAAGTAAAATAAGTGGTTTAAATATAAAAATAAATAAATTAGTAATCAAATTATCTATGAATGTAATAAATTCTTCATTTAAAATATAAATATTTTTAGATACCTTAAAATACAATTGTAGCTACTTGCCACTTACAAGAATGATGGCTAAAGTAGGTAAAAACATCTATTAAGAAAAATGTAGACATATATAAAATGAAATTGAATAATAAAAAAATTTGATGTAGTTTTATTGAAATTTTTGTTTAAATTAGGCAGTATTGAGGTATGATGAAAATTTTAATTTCAAACTCAAATGGCCCTAACATATTTCAAATGTATGACAAATAATTGAAAGGTGAAAATACACATTTGTCATTGATGTATTTAACATAATTTCCAACGCGCACAAAAATCAGCGAATGTCAGATTTAAATAAAACATAACAAATATTATTCAATGCACAAATATATTTTAGAATGCCCGAGTGCCGGGGTGGTTCGGTGGGAGGAGTCTGTTGCGGCCCCGCCCCTGTGTTGTTGGCTCCGCCCCCAAGGGGCTCCCGGAGCTGCAGACAGAAAGTTATCTATGTGTGTGAGCACGTGAAGGTACTGGGTTGGAATGTGAACAATAAACAGTAATGTCCAAGTGTTCCGAGGGTGCCAGAGGGGAGGGTGCTTGGGTGCAGGCGGCCACTGCTCAAAAACTTGAACAAGTCTCCTTTGACCAAACCAAAAATTAGAGGTGGGAGGCTGGAAGGGACGAGGGACCTCAGTGAAAGCCTTCTCTTTGGAGCCAACCAACTTCCCGTCTACAGCATCACACTTGGCACTTGAAGCTCACTCCTTCCCTTGCTGGTAATACCCTTGGGCCGGCTAGGGAAATCGTCTGGATCAGCAGAAAGAAGAGGGAGACAACGTGGTACCCAGAGGCTTTCATTGTTGGTATTCCCACTCAGCGAAGTGGAGGGAAATCAGACCACCACAGGGAGCTTGGACTTAGTGGTCTTCACAGCGCTGGCAGAGAGGGGCTTCTTCAGGAGCCCACTGCTAGAATCTGCCCTCACAGAAGTTTGTTCAGAAATCCCAGGAGCAATGGCATCCTCTCTGATGGATATAACACATTCTTAACGAAGACTGGAGGTATCCCTCGGCGGACACCTCTCCCCCTACCCAGGGACTTCCACCCTTCCTTTACTCTACCCGAGAGTCTCTGATCATTATAGTATACAATGATCATAGAACACACATGTTCAAGCATACTTGGAATTAAAAATGCCACTACATATTCTATATATTATTCTATAAAGCAAGTCTTATCAAATTTAAAAACACATAACAGAAATCAGTAATTTTTTTCTTTAAAGCTCCAGGAAGTAAATATTTTTTCATTTTTGCCTCACATGTAGTCTCAAATCCAGCTATTCTCTGGAACTTAGTGATAGTCTTAAAGTAGCCATAGAAAATATGCTAATAAATGAACTTGACTAAATTTCATTAACTTCATTGACCAAAACAGGGTTGGCACTGGTTTTGTCCTGTAGGGCATTGTATGCCAACTTCTGTTATAAAGCACACATTGTCAGACACAGTTACATTTAAATTCAAAATTAATATGATACTTAATAAAAATACTATACAATTCCAATAATTTTAGAGACCATTTCTAAATATTTCAAATCAAAGAAAAAGACATAATGGACTTGAAATGTATTTAGAAATTAATGATAATGACATTATTACTTTCTATAATGTTACAAATACTAAATCAAGAACCACTTATAATTAACTTACTAAAGAAAAGTTGAAGTAGAGAAAAAATTAATTAAATACCAAAATAAAATGAGAGGGTCAAAAAACACATGTAATTGTTCAAAATTTAAAAACTAAAATAAATTTAATTGAAAAATGAAGAAGGAAAAGAAGATTCCCAAAACAGGTTTTTGTTTCCTTTTCTTTCCTCCTAAATATCTTTTCTACAGTAAGATCCACAAGTAGATTCTCTTTTCTTCTCAGACATCTTTACTCTCTACTCCACTTTTACAGGCCTGAAAACATGAGGTACATGCACACTTTAAGTTATTCACAGTGTCATTCCCTTGTCTGGACATACTTCCTCCATATAACCATTTATACATCTTTGACATTTGCTTAATTTCAATCTGCAATGTAACCTACTCTGACAGCCCTAGCGAAATGCAATTCCACTCCACCATCTCCACACTTTAAAGCTTCCACTCCCTCTTACTATTTCTTTTAATAGAGTACTTATTAACTAACATTTTAAATAACAAACATATATATTAATTATTTTGATAAGGCTGTCATTTACCATATTATCAGAATGGTATGATTTGAAGAATAGAAGAGGTTGCTATTAACGACATGTCATTATAACATGCATAAGTGGGAATTATCACAAGCAAACAGCAAATGATTATTCAGCTTTTGGCTTATGATTTTTGTATTTTATACATTTTTTCAGTAATGCTATGTTCATGGAAAAAAAGTCTGTGCTTTGTTTACTGGTGCAATTCAGGTGGTTACAATACCAAAATAAATAATCTGTTCAAGGAGAAAGAGCTGACAATCTCTCTTTAGCCATGAAAAATATCATCTCTTCCTTTCCCCAAATAGTCTGTAATCCTAAAAGTAATGAAGTATGTCTGGTCAGTTAACTAGATAGCAAATAGATTTCTTAACAATTTATATAAATAAATTCTGTTTTTTAGTAGGCAGAAATCATTCCTGAAGTGCAGACCTAAGCTAATATGGATATTTATATGATTTCTTCAAGGAAAAGTTTTAGACTTCGCACAAAGCCAAAGGGTTTTTTTTTTCCTCCCCATATCATATATTTACCTCAAATATTGAAGCCTGCCTTTCTCTCATTTAAAAATTAGGTGGATTTTTTTTTTCAAAATGAAATGGAGAAGCAGGTGTCAACAACAAGAACACACAGAGACTGTCAGATGCAAAACAAATAGACCAAGAAGAGCATTTGGAGCCTTTACATTCTTGCCTGTCTGATGCCTTAGCACAATCTGCAGAGTGCTGTGAGGATTGTTCTTATGTTTATTCATTGAATAAGAAATACTTGCACATTTCTCTTTTCCCCTTTGGATATAAAGTTCTGTGAAATATGATAAAGTAAAAGGAACATTTGAATGACAGAATCTGCATGCATATTTCCATTACAGGCAATAGGAATACTCGTGACTTTCCATCATTGAAGTACTGCCTGAATATATATTTAAAAATCAGGTAGTAAATATTCTTTTTATGAGATCAATCAATAGAAACCTTTGGGAAATTAGAATTTATTTTTCAATATGATCACTTAAAATATTCTAACATTTTAAATCTAACTCCAGGTTTATAATAGAAAAATGCCACAAAATAGTGTTACTGGTTTACTCAGCTTAATTGAACCCCCATTAGATATTGAGAACTTTAAAAATTATAAACATTTTCTACTTACATAGCCTTTCATGGAAGTCTTTTTTTTTTATTTTATTTTTTCCATTACGATTTAGCTCCCTACACCGGCCCCCATCCCTGCAATACCACAATGCTGTCCATGTATTTTATCATGAACTTACCATTTAAGAAACCAGGTGATCAATTTGGCAATATACATTTTTTACCAGTCGCTTTGTAAGTGCAAGCTGTTAAGAACAAAATTAAAGCTGTCTTAATAACTGTAGAATCTGTGCATTTGTTCTTTGTCTCCCAAACCCAGACTCAGTTTTTATTGCTTGAAACCCACCCAACAAAGGTTTCTGCTACTTGCATTCTGTACTCAACAATCACTACAATCACATACATGTCATATATCTTGTATATACACATATATATCATTTATTATATATACTCATATATCACACACACTATATATACATATGGGGAGGGAAAATAGATTTACAGTTGTGAATAATATTCTTTTGAGTTAATAAACCTATTGTAATCATCATAAGCTGCATGTGTTTTCCCACACCAACTATAAACCTAATTGTGCCAACCCCTGTATATGTAGGCACATAAACACATACTAGATATATAAATACTGATTTTTGATATTATAGCACCTCAGTTGAGAAGTTGGTTTAGAAATGCTCAAACACTCAATGTAGGTCTTTTTATTACTTTTAAAGTAGGAGTCAATAGATGCTGTCTCCATATGTGTAGAGGCAGGCAGTATAATTTTAACTATATCGACCTTCTGGAGAACCTTTCTAAGTTAATTTCCTAGCAGAGAGCCTCCAGTAAAATAGTTGCTAAAATAGTTACTATAAAGCAATTGAAGTCACTCCAGAATAGCGTGCACAAAGAATGGGAGACATTTCTCTCTATAAATAAACAACACAAATATCTCTGGATATAACCTCCTACTACCTTAAATATTAATGAGTATATTTCACATTTTTCTAGTGCTATCTATATCTCTGTAAACTCATAGAAACTTCTCCTGTACAGATTTATAACCATCCCAACTCTATTCCAAATAATTAAAAAATCAATCACAAAAACAAAATAAAACAAAATTCTCAGTAGACATGGAATTGTAAAATCCATCACACCAGAAAAGTCAGCCGATGTGACAGAGAAAGGATATGTTTTGTTGCCTGGCAGAAGAGGTTAAATCTTGACAATACTCGGGGATAACAAGGTTAACTTACCTTCTCAAAGCCCAACTTCTGTCACTTCTAAAATTAGAATAAGTCATAAGTTAATTGTATGTTTGCACTGGATATTAATTGAAATGAAATATCTAAAGTTGTTGTCGGATCATTCCATACTCAGTGTATGTCCTATGTTACTGCTCTTTCAAGAGTTAAATATTACTATTTTATCTTAAATATTTAAGGAATTTGAACTTTAATTTATTTGAAGCATCTTAGAAGTATTTTGCATATTTTTAAGTGCTGGAAAATTTAATATGTAAGACATGTGTCTTTTAAATTTCCCCCCTTAATATTATAATAGATAAAATAAACAAAGGTTAGAATATTATTAATACTTTTTTTGCACATCATTGATTTAACAACTTTCTACACAAGCATTCATTTTTCCCCAGTTAATACATGTTCTCCAAGATGGTGACTTTTTTTTCCCTTTTCTTCACAGAATTGTTTTTACCAATGAAGCACTTTGTTGATTATCAACTTTATAAGTCATCAGTATGCATACAACAAATAGAAATGAACAAGCAAATTTGGTGGATGTAATCATTATCTCATTGTAAAGATTAGCTTGATCTTAGTTTTCTTCTTAGTTTTAAGCATGTTTGAAGAACTTTTAAGTGTGTTTGCACATTTGATAATAGTGTTCTAAGTCGATGTTTTTGGAGCCCAACTGCCCTCTTTGACACACGACAGGCCTTTACTTGTAGGGTTTTGCCAAGTTTTCATCTAGTTTGTAAAATTTACTTATCAAGGCAATTTTCAAACTTCTCTAGAAGGAAGCTTCAAGCAATTGATTAATTTGCTTTTTGATTATATTTTTTGTTGCATTGCTCCCAGCCAAGAATTTTCTCTTCTGAGTTGCAAAAACAGTTTGGTCATATTCGTTCATAATTTGCATTATTGGCTGCAAAATATTGCTTTGAGTGATATTTTCATTTAGTTATTGCTTGAGGTTTTCTCTCTCAAGAGACAACAAAATTCAGACTCTTTTGAATCTTCAAAGTAATAAAAATCTATATTTTAAGAAAGTATCTACAAAAATCTCACACTTTCTTTTGCACTTTGGCTTAAGAAATAAATTGCAGTAATGTGACTCTTGAAGAGATAGGTCAAAATAAAAGCAGCGTGTGCATGTGTTTATGTATGTTTAATTGCACCTGTGCTCAAATATCTAGATATTTCAAATATGTACTTTTTTCAGAAAAATGACAAGATTACACATTTCCTTTTTTGCAACTCTGGCAGAGCTGAATAATGGTTGCCATTAGCTGTATGACAGCACTATCTAGTTCACCACAGCTGTCTGTTTCTACAGGCAAACCCAGGGAAATACCTGAGCCTGAAATTTTACCTCCATAAGTAGAGGGCAGGGAAAGGCTGAATAAAGAGCAAGGTCACTCTAGTCTGACAACTCACAGAGTTTATTAAGGGTAACTTACATAAGTGGCGCACCTTGGATACCTGCAAGACAAAGTGACTATTTTTGTGTTGCTTGGCAGGTAATAGGCAACAACAAATTATGCAGAGTAAATAGGGGAGCAGGAGGACAGTCGCAGGTAATAGTATGAAAATGTATCAGGTACGGGACATTACATGCTTGACTAAGTGAGGAAAACAGCCTATTCTAAGAACCAGTATGTAGCAGGAGGCACAGTAGAAGTGCTGATTTATGGCACAATGAACATCAGTTATGATCAGACATTCTATGGTTGGGCATTGCAGTAAGCAATCTTTGTTCTGGCCAAGTCAGGTTCATGGGCCACACAGAGGCCATGTCATGGAACAGTTTCTTATCCACACTGCCCACTTCTTCCTAATGAATTTCTGATACTCATATCTAATGCCAGAAACCATTAGTTTTCCTTTGTAGCTTTTTTCATGAAAGGGGAGTCAATTAAGGAAGAAACACATTTTCTGTATCCCTGACTCAATGAAATGCAGACACTGCAAAATTAGCATTTTGGAGCCACTAGATCTGCCTAGGAAAGCCATGTAGCCACTATTGTAGCCAGGATTTTGTATGCAAAATAGAACAACATGACATTTTATTTTAAAAAAAAAACCAACTCAAGAATGCATCTAGGTCTTAAAGAAAACACAGTGTTAAAAGAAGTAAAATTAATTATATTCATTATGTGTAAAATTATGTTTAGTTAAAAACTATCCTAATGTGAAATGTCTATTTGATCTTTTCCCATTTTAATTGGTTTTGTTTGTCATCTAATTATTGAATTTGAACAGTTCTTCATACATTATGAATATATTTCTTTTATCAGATACCTGTTTTGTAATATTTATTCCTCCATCTGCGGTTCATCATTTCCTTTTCACACTAGTGTCTTTAGAAGGGCAAAAAGTTTTTCATTTTGATAATGTTCAAATTATCATTTTTTTTTTAAGGATCATGCTTTCAGTGGTTTTTCTAACAATTCTTTTCTTAACCTATGGTCATTTTGTACTATGTATTTTTTTTAGATATTTTATAGTTTTATCATTTGTATTTAAGTATATTAATTTTTGAGTTAATTTTTATGTATAGTGTAAAGTGTCTTAATTAATTAAGTAATTAATTATTTTGCATATGAATACCCAATTATCTCAGCACAGTTTCAAGAAAAATCCTTTCCCTGATTGGGACAGAAACTGTGCTTCTATTCATAAGCTGCACATTGTGCTAAGTGTCTTTACATAGCTTAGTTCAATAGATCTATCCTTTAAAACTATAATCATTCTATTTTGCTTGTAATTTAATTAAAGTTCAATGATAGTCAAGCAATTAACCTTCAGTGATAGAGCAAATATATATATATATATATATTTGCAGAAATAATGCAAATTTTAAACCTACACAGTAATTCTCCGGGAATAGAATTTATAGCCACTTGGATTTATGTGAAAAAAAAATTATATAGAGAAAATAGATTATTACTTCAGAAACTCTGAATGTTTTTTTTCTCTCTTAAAATGCATGCAATATATGATGAAAAAGCTAAATAAAAAGACAAGTGATAGGCTGGTAGAGGTATTTGCATATCTCTTATGCAGCAAAGGTCTTGTGTTGAGAACATATAAAAACTCTCAGAATTCAAAAATGCCACAACATAAAACAATAAAATTAGGAGCAAAAAATTGAAAATTCACTTCATCAATTAAACTAAATTGGTGAGAAATAAGTACATGAAAATGTACTTAAACTCATTAGTGATTTAAGAAGTACAATAGAAAATCACAATGGTATACTACTGCTTACATATCGAAATGGCAAAAACAAAACAAAATCTGATGTACAAAATGTTATTTCAGCAGGGGTATAAAGGAACTCAACACTATCTCATATATTTTCGGTCAGAATGGAAAATGGTACAGTCAGTTTGGCAGTTTCTTATAAAATCAAACACAATATGATTCAGAAATCCTGCCTAGATAAATAAAAATTATATCATGCAAAACTTGTACATAAATGTTTATGGAACCATTATTAATCACCAAAAACTGGAGATAAGGAGATAAGCTCAATGTCCTTAGCAGTCAATGTAAATGAATAAACACACCACTCATCCATTATGCATCTGTTTGTTGGAATACTACTCAGTAACAAAAGGGAACAAAATACATACTGGCACAGCCAGTGACATGGGAAAACTATAGATTGCATTTGCCAAGTTAAAGAAGCCAGTCTTAGAAGGTTGAATACAGTGCGATTTCAAGTTTACACATTTCTGGAAAGGACTATTCTATTAAGAGGGAGGAAAGATGAATGTTGGCGTGGGTTGGGGGTGCAGTAGGGGTATGACTATGAAGAGGCAGTATGAGAGGATGGCTTCCATAGTGGGATTTCACTTCATGATGATGAACGTATAAATCTCTGAGTGTGTTAAAACTCAGATAATTGGACACCACTCTCTCCCTGAAAAGGGAAATTATTATACTATTTGAAATTTAATTTTAAGAAATTTGATTGTAAAATTGATATGCTCTATGCTTATTTGTGAAGACTAGCAAATAAATGTATATTTTATAATGTTGTTACTTTATATGTGACAAAATAAGAGTGATATTTTGCATTAGCTTTCTCCAGCTCTAAATTAAACCTATGTATAAATTAATGTGTTCTGGGAAAAAAATGCACAAATGTTATTTACCCCAAAGCAGGTGAAATAAAAATGTAAATAATGCACTGCCTTGTTTTTGAGCTTCCATAGTCCCTTGGAGCCTGAGATATTGAAATGTCAACAACTATGAGATCATTTTCATCCATAAATAAAGATGAATACATTGATAGCCACTTATCTGATTTGCAACATGCATTAATTTTCCTATTAAGAATTCTTAAGAATAAAACTCATCAGAGTTTCTGTATCTATGATTATGGCACCATTAAGATGTTCTGAAAGAGCATAATCCAAACATAAACATTAGTCTTGTGGCACTTTCATTATGCAATAATCATTGATATTACATAAGACTATAAAGGTAAGGAAAATATAGACAGAATACAATTATATTAGAAAAAAATTCTTGGAGAATTCTGGGTAAAATGCCAATTTTAGGGTAGATTTGTTTCCTGCCTAAGATGTTCATTAAATACTTGTACATCCACATTAATATTTACAGAAATGTGTGTATGTCAGATCAATATCAAGAATAAAAATTTTAAAAAATTGTTGCAGTAATGCAAAACAATGCACTTACTAAGTGTCACATATTTTGGTCAACACTAAGCTTGTACATATCTTGATCCAGCTCCCCTTTGGTAGCAAATGAGGATGGTACATGGAAGAATTGAGGCAACATAAAGCTGAAAGTCACCTCTTACATTGCCAAATTCTTCCATTATGCCACTGGACAAAAACTAAATCTTAAAGAAATCATTAACATTCCACAACTGTCTCATCACTTAGCAGCCCTATACCTTTAATGTTACCATAAATTTGCCAGACATTCAAAAAGGCCAAGTACATTCTGTGAACAAGATAAAAAATCTGCATTATTATGTACAATAGCTTAAATTTCTCATTTGCTTATAAATGTTAATAATTTTAAATGGTACAAATGAATAATGTGCTTCCTATCTAAATAAAATATGTAGGTTAGATATCCACTTAAAAATTAGTTTGGGCCATAGTTTTTTTGATCGGAATATTTAACATTTTGATTTTTTTCCAGAATAATAGATGTTCTGAATGTTTGTGAGCTCCCACAAATTCCTATGTTGAAATTTTACCTGCTATGAGATGACATTTGGGGATGAAATATTCAGAAGTAATTAGGATGAGATGAAGTCATAAAGGTAAAGCTCTCATGAATGGAATTAGTGCAGTAAGAAGAGCTACAAGAGAGAAATTATGCTCTCTGCCATATCAGGCTACAATGAGTAGTCTGCAGTCTGCAGTCCTGGAAGGGACTCTCACCAGAATCCAGTCATGCTGACACCGTGGCCTTGGACCTGCAGACAACCGGAACTACAAAATACAAATTTCTATTGTTTATAAGTAATCAAGCTTAACTTTGTTAACAGCAACCTGAACCAACCAAGACACTTGATTCTTTTCATGAGTAGATAATCCATAATTCTGGGAACATATTGAAAAAACTCCCTTTAAGTCATCCTTTGTTCACTTTTTTCTGTTTTTCCTCAAAATCAAGAAGAAAGTTAAACAAAACTGACAAGCAATTATGGGTAATGTTCATATTACTTTTGTATATCATATAATACACTAATGGGTATCTATTTTGACAATAATAAAACAATTTTCCCATAATGCTTTAAAATTTAGAAATCCTTTACTGTTCCTATTAAAGCATTATTTTTAAGAGGGGTTTTTAACAGCAGTTGGGAGAAAACTGTGTTTGGATTGTAGCTCTTTTATGTTACAAATAGTTGGCTCTCTAAAAGCCTTTATTCATTAAGTCTTGTTTCATCTTGAAAATGGGGATAATAATTATACATGTTTCAGGGATTTTCATGAAAATGGGAGAGATGGCATAGAGCAGTACTATAAAACAAGGATAATTTATTGGGATAAAATTCAGTTGTGTTCCCAATGAGAACTTAGAGAAAACATCATAAATATTTATCAGGCAATGTTCATATCAACCCTGTAATTCAGTATCAGTCTGTAAGCAGATTTATTCTTCTTCAGCAATCACAACACTGCTTAGTAGGAAATGCATAACAAACTTTGAAAACCATTGTTTTGCATAGTTGCTCTGTCTCTAGTGAATGTAACCCCTTTCAGTGTCCCAAAATGAGAGTCTTAAATGTTAAAGGAAAAATATACATAAGCACAGCACATTCATCTCTACAATCTGATTTATGGAAGCTCCTGATGGCCTTTCCAACACTATTAAGTTTATTATGCTTCCCTGATGAGGAAAACAAACAGACACTTTAGTCATCAACCCAGTTATCACACATCTCAAAGGGGAAACATAATAAATTGCATTCCTAAAAGTTTTTTCTTTCAAAATTTTGCTTTGCCATGGTAAAAAATTATTATGAAATTTGAGAAACTTAATCACGCTAAGACATATTATTTCATATAATTGATAAATAATATGTAAAATAGTATTTGTAATAGAAATACAGGAAGATAGTTTTTGGTACTTTTAAGACTAATATTATTACTCATCCCAAGCTAAGTTTTCATTAATTAATGACTTGTAGATATTCATATTTATCCCACTGGTTCTAAAATTGAAGTCATGTCAGCGAGTTTTTCTGGAATACAGTAAAAAATAATAATAATTATTATGAGAGCATGTTCTGAAACCCCCAGTCAGTTTCCAAGTCTGCTGTGCACTCTCTAAACAGGTGAACTTTAAAAATGTCCTGAAATTCTCTAAGACACTGTAAGGATATTATGAAAATAGCGACTATCTCTTTGTACAGAGTGAACCAAGAGAACTGCCTGTTGGTTTTTTTTTGTTATTGATTCTGTTGTTGTTGTGGCATTCTTGTTTTGTTTTCCCCTCTCTCTTTTGAAATTGCCTGGACAGGGCTCACAATGCAAATCTTTTGAATTCTTGTAATCATTATCATCTTGTATTAAATGTAAGATTCAATACAACCTTTAGTCAAGTCATTACCATAATTATTTTACAGAGAGACCATTATGTCTTTAGTTCTGGTTCCTTAGCCTTAATACATTCGGCTGAAGTCATTTGCAAATTCTCAAGAGTGTCCTTTTTTACTTACCTCCTACCTTTGTCCCCCAATTCTTGTATTTTCTCCTGGAAAAACAAAATTATTCTTTATTGGAGGACTCCAACAGCTCTTCTTAGGTTTTCTCAAATAAATTGAAAGCCTTCCTGGAAACTAGCCAGTTTACAAATTAAATATATATTGATCTCAGCTTATTATCTCTTCATGAAAGCTTCATCTTCAGTGATGAATCCTAGGGTTTACTGTCTGTACTTGATAAAACTACATGTCTTTCACCAAAGGTCTGAAGAGATCTAGTATGTTTCCAAACAGACCAGGAACAAATTTCATATATTTCATTCTCTCTCTTCCAAATGCTAATCACAGATTCTACTTGTCTCTGGCCAGGCTCCATCCTCTATGACATTTGCATAAGTAGAGATAATAATACAAGAAGTTGGAATGCCTAAAGTGCACTGACCTGAGGTGCACTAACACAAGACAGAAGAAGTTTTAATTTGTTGTATTTTCAACTCTTGTTTCATTTAAGCCAGTAATGCTGGTTTATAAAAAAAAAGCAACACAATATGTGTGTGAAATTATAAGATTAGTTAACTACATTGAGTTTCCCAGTGCTGGTGGGAGAAGCAGCAGGTCAGAAGTACCCAAGAATGCTTAAACATATTCATTCAGGTTAAATTTTTAATAATGACAACCTTCCTTGTCTGTCACACCAAAAATTTCCTGCAGACCTTTATCCATGGTAGAACTGGTTAGCCCACTTATGAATTTACATTATTCATTGAATAAAACATTCCAGAGCTGAGAAATTAAATTCTTCTTGGTTGTTTAACATCTCTGGTGATTTTAAGAAATGAATATAAGTCCTCTATGGGTTAAGAAGGAAACCCTTAATTTAATACAGATACTTACAGACTCTGCATATTAACTTTAGTCAAATATGATCTAATAATGCAACTTCACCAAACACCCCCACACACACAAAAAAGCTACTAGGTATGGGAATCAACATAACCAACATGCAGGAGTTTGTTGGAGCCTAAAGCTCTCAGAGCCAATCATTTTCAAAAGGAGAACGTGAATAACCATGTATGAAACATGTAAATAAGCTCTATTGACAAAATAAGCATAACAATCTAAGTACAGTGACTAGAAAAAAATAAATAAAATGAACTATGTAAAAATTAACTCATAAGCAAAAAATCAGTTTTTGAGTAAAACAGATTAGCAGTCATAGAGGAATATAAATTTTGTAAATTGAAAATATATTAAAAACATTATTCAAAATACAGTTCAAAAAACCAGATCTGAAATACAAAAGAAGAGTAAAATGAGGAAAAGTATGGATTAAAAGAACTGAAAAGAGAAGAGAGTTAGTGGAATATTCTGAGAATACCCCATAGTGATAAAAGATTTGAAACCACAGGTACAAAAACAATACAAGAAAATAAATAGAAATCACTTATTTTATATAAAAATCCTCCAAAACAAAACAAAAAAGGTGATTTTTTTTCAAGAAAGCCAAGAGAAAAGTAACTATAAGAAAAAAATATATGAATGAAAAGAGGTTTTTAAAAAGTCATAAATGTAAGACTTAAAAGATGGAATGACTTTAAAGAACTGGAAGACAATACTGGTAAATTAGACTGCTCTACTAATAAAATTATTTTTAATGTTGTTGAAGTACATTGCAAATATGGAGTACATTGCAAATGTTAAAATACATTGTCGATAACCAAAAATTTTTTTTAATCAAGACAAACATCAAACTAAGAGTTTCTGAAAAAATGTACTTCCAGAAAATCAACATATTTTAAGAAGGAAGTTGGGGAAAATATAAAGATATAAATTTAAATAATAGAAATATAAACAACTTTACTGAGTAGTACAACAATTATGCAAGTAATGATAATGATGAGGAGGAGGTGAAGCAGGAAAAAGAGAAGGACAATGATATTAAAATAGTAGTGAAGTTCAGAAGAATAATAAACATAGCTGCAATATACAGGAAAAACATGCAAACTAGTTGAAGATGATTAGAAAAAAAGAATTTTCAGGGCCTTTAATTTGGAGGAATGACAGTAGTGAATTTGAATTTCTTTCCTCCCTTTCTTCCCTCCCTCCCTTCCTTCCTTCCTTCTTTCCTTCCTTTCTTTCTCTCTCTCTTTCTTTCTTTCCTTCTCCCTTTCTCTTTCATTTTTCAGTTACAGCTGCCCCGCCTTTTTCCCCACTGCTCTCCTGTCTCCCCCTCCACTACTACAGTCCATCCCCCACATTATCCATGCCCATGAATTACCTAATATTAAAAATATCAACTATGTTTAATTTCAGGGTAACTACTAAAAAAAATATAATGTCCAAACAAATTGGGGAGGAAAACAACATATAGTTAGATATAAATAGAGTTGTATCTTTATAATAAGCTGACTGTATATTCAGAGAGTCCTAAATTAGCGTACTATGTCTATGTAAAAATATCCAAATCTGTAGAGAAGTTTTTTTAAGACTTTATTTGAGCCAAACTGAAGACATGCAGGGAAGAAAGATCTCGAGTGCTCTGGAGAGTTAGTTTTGCATTCCCATTAGTATCTTTGGAATTGATGATGAATATAAAGAAGATTACATGAAGATGGGAGAAAGCAACGCAGGGAAATATCTATGGCTGGATTACAGGATAACAAGTTTCCATGCTCCCTTGAGGATAGTTATGTTAGCCGTGGAAATAAGGGTCTTCCGAAAGTCCCATGAAAGCGTTTCAGGGACTCACACATGAGAGAATGAGGTGCAGTGATAAGATTTATTGGAGCTGGAGCAAGCGCCAAAGACTGTCCCAGGTGCCAGGCATCACATCCACAACCAGGTGGCTGAGCCCCATCCCACTGCGGAAGAAGTGCAGGCTTGTCTGCACCGGGCTCAGAAGAAGGCCCAGGGTCTAGAAATCCTCTCCCATTGACCTGACATCGGTAGTGCATTTGAAGCTTTTGTAATTCAATTTATTCTATTCCAGTGCTTAGTCCATCTCATCTATATCTCTATGTGGCTAGGTTAGTGCCCATTCCTGGATGTGTTCCTGCACCCAGGCCCACGCTTGAACACATGTTTGGAGCTGCAGAACTGCTATAAAGAGAGGATGTATGTGAAAGAACAGGCGAACACATGCTACCAAGAAGGGCTTTTGTTAAACTTTGATTACTTTACCTTGGGTTTAAGAAAGAGCTGGTGTTCTTTCAAACTAACCAAAATCTCTTTCATAACATTTCATGGGCTTGTGTTGGGTCCTTCTCTATCCAATCTTTTCCTTTTCCCACACTAGCCACCTTCCCTTTGTGGTTGCCATCTCAGCTTCTCCTGCACACATTCCAATGATCTGATGCATCATCTGGCTTCTAGTGTGTCTGTGCTTACCTCCTCCTATGCTATTTTGGTTTTTTACTGCACATGCTCCTGGCAACAGAATTTCCCCTTTACTGTATATTCTTCCCCCACAACCCCATAGTCTGAGCAAGTGGATCAGTGTACCCTGAGCAGATTGGAAAGCCGTTCTTTCTCTCTACACAGGAGGATGAAGGGCTTCTAAGCCCCTTGGCCAAGAATCAGCTGATCCCTAGGGTGTCTGAAGCTATGACTTCCAGGCTTAAGCCTGATTAAGTGTAACTTCCAGACTAAATCAGGCCCATTCAATCTATTTCCCTTCTTTTTTCTTAACTCCTGAGTGTCTATGCCAACAGTTACTGTTTCCAAGTGAAACCAAGCTCAAGCTTCTACCGCTGGCATCCTGACAGCCAGTAAGTTGAGTGGCAAAGTTTGAGAACAACAAAAGTGGCTTTATTCAGAAAGCCAACAGGCCAAGAAGATGGCTGACTAGCATATAAAGAATCATCTTAATACAGTACAGAATTCAAGGGAAGAAGAGAAAATAAGGGGCAAAAGGTCATTGATGACTACAGACATCTGGGCACCAGGTATTATCTTGCTGCCCAAATAACATCTCTATGTGCTGTAAATGTTCATTATAAATTTTCTTATAATCACCAATGTAAAAGAAGTATTTACCTCTTTATTTTACTCTTTATCTAGTCTCAGAGATTTCCCCACATTGTTCTTTTCTGCCTCTCTGTTCTACCACCAGTGAATTTCTTGTAACACTCCTCAGGGCTCCTCTTTTGATTGTAACATATAAACTGTGAAACTGACATTCCTCAGAGCATTTTCTCAATCCCTTGAGATGTTGTTTCCCAGAAATTGTCATCAATTTGGCTCAAGTAAACTCAAGTTTGGACATTTCTTTTCTTAATTCGACACTAGAAATCAGCTGAGTAAGCTAGAACATCCTAATTTTAGTCACTTCTTTCAACAAGTTGGCATTATGAAGCATTATTCTTCCTGTGAAAATATTTATTATAAAAGAAAAAATATTTCACTTCATGTTATTCATTTCAGGCCAAAAATACCATATTATTATACTGCTTATGATGAAACTTTTGAACATGCGAGAAGGGAAGCTGATGTTCCTTCAGATTTGCAGCTAAAAATCTCAGACCAATAGGTTACCTTACACACAGTGGTAGAATGGTAAAGTTACTTTTCAATAAATATTCCCTCTCTTCAAACTTCAAGTTTATAAATGACATATAGAGCTAGAAAACAAGAATAAAACTCATTAATATGATTAATTGATTCAAAAATTTTCCTTTTAATTAAAACTATTCAAAAATATCAATTCATAATAGCTACTCTGTGACACAGAAAAAACTTAAATATTGGATTTTTAATTTGGAATAAATAGGTCAAAACAACAAACATTCAATTAACATAATAAGCATAAAGCAGCTTTCATTTGCCTAGAAGCTTACTTGAGTATAAATGAATAAGCAGAGTAAAGTACTGACAAGTTCTTCAACTTTTACACAGAATGTATGACTTCTGAGTTTTAATAATTAAAATAAAAAGAAAGACCTATTGCCCATTTTAAATTCCTCAACCATTAATTTTAAGATGTGGAACAGATTGAAAGAAATATAGTGAACATAAATTGACATATAAAATTGGGTAGGTAGATTTTTATCTAAGAGGAATGAGTGTCTAACAGAATGCTTACTAAAAAACAAACTGATACAATGTTTAAATTATTCAGTAAGATGGGTTCATGTATTAGAGATTCCTCATGAGGATACAGTCACTAGTTTTAAAAAAATAAGGTATTCAATTTTATTAGAAAATTGGTGTGGAAAAATTTTGTAGAGTAAAGATTGTAGGAATATTTCATTTCAAACTTTAGAGAGTCACAAAGGCTAAAGCAATTATTGAAAGAAATATAAATATTCTTTTTTATTTAGTTATAAATTAAAAAACAGAATACTTAAACATCTTTCAAAAGAAAACAGATTAATAAGATTTACCACTTTTTATTGATTCAACTTAGCATAGAGAATTGAAGTTCAGAGAGAAAGACTACTATAGACATAGATGGTGATAAGGAGGCTAAAAGATATGAGACCATTAATTCAGTAAATAGAATAAATCTGAAATAGAAACACAAATAATATACAATGCATAAAAACAGAACATTTTTATTTTTGTTTTCTAATCAAGAAACACTTTCTACAAATAAGCATAGCAGATACCTGGTCCATGTAAATTTTTGCAGCTAAAAATCTCAGACCAATAGGTTACCTTACACACAGTGGTAGAATGGTAGAGTTACTTTTCAATAAATATTCCCTCTCTTCAACAGACTGTGTGGATCAGAATAGACCAAGACTTAGTACCAGCTAGTTAGGAACAACAGAAATATGTAAAAGCAATGAAATTAGGTTTAAAGTTAATATAAGGATGTGCAATATATCTTTACTGCGTTCACAAAGGATCACACAGCAGTGAAATTCAGAAATAAAGCAGAATGCCTGCTAGATATTAAGATGTTATTAGAAGTTGTAGACATGCAGTGTGCGATTAAAGAAACAGTAATAGTTGAAATAATTTACTGTGTAAATGTCAGTTACCTGCATTTTATTCCAGTTTGTTAGTGACTATTTCTCTCAGAACAAGGTCTTAGAAGTGGAGGACATCTGAAATATACTGCTTCTTAACAGACAGGCAAACCAAAAGATGTAAAGAGCCTCAGGCACTTGACAAAAACAAGTGTAACCTTTTGTAAACTGACACTTCTACATTTTGCACTTTTTCAATGCATACTACTAAAAACTTTTAAGTCTTTGCCAGTTAAATTGAGTATTACCTTTAGTATGATATTCTTACTCTTGTTTTACAATATACATACCTCTGGTTTTGTGTGGTCTATAGGGCATTAATTTATGACAAATAATTTTGATTATTTTAGAAAATAAATGGAAAATGAAACTGGTCAAATGAACAAATACAAAACAGCAAAGTAAATTACATTTTCAGAACCTTGAGATGCTATTTTATACCATAGATATTTATAATTTGAGGTGAATAAACCATTGTAACTTATAGGCCATATTATTTACTAAGGTAAGTTTAAATCATATTCAAGACATCAATGATTTAAAATAACAAAGTGCCAGGGTCATTCAATGAGAAAATGGCAATCTTTTCAACAATATATTTTGAGAGAATGGAATATACATTTGTAAAATAATGAAATTGGATACTGACACAATATTTAAAAAAACTCAAAATGGAGCTAAAACTCTCACATTATTTGAAGAAAATACAGAGGAAAAGTTTCATGACATTGTATTTGTCAAAATTTTCTAAGATATGAAATCAATAGTATTTGTGTTACAAAAATAAAGGGTTCATTTGCCTGTGTGCATCAAAGCCTAATCAAATGCGAACAGGAACGTGCAGTCGAGAATGTGCAGGTTTATTAAGTTAATGGCACCACGCTTGGGTTCAAAGACCGGTCTTCCTGATAGTTTCTAGGGGACGGCATTGTATGAGTGAACGATTGTTAATCATGGTGACTACGTCAGTCACCATGACATGGTCACAGGCAGGGTCCTGGTCTCTATTATTTGGTCAAAGAGATCGTGGTGGGTGGTTGACCATTGCATGTGGTCCTGGTGTCAGCCATGGCGTGCATCTATCTGGTTTCTCAAGGGTGTGGTAAGTGGGGTCATTCCCCTTTTCTGGGCCAGGAGCTGAAACACCTATGAGGCCTAGATATTATCTTTAGTTTAACTAAAACTCTGTCTCTGTGGTCAACAGACATATGGCTTTGTTCCTAAGAGTATTTGATGCTCGCTAGAACATCATCTTCCTAAGGGTTTAATGATTATAGGAGTGACCGTGCAAGGGAGAGCAAGGTGGGTGAACCAGGGTGCTCCCAGACTGGACAAGGTCAGTTTGGCTCAAAAGGAAATAAGGAGAAAATGTCCAATTAAAGAAAGTAAGTTTCTATGTGGTTACACATGTAACAAAAAATTATAAGCTGGACTTTGTAAAAATTAAGACATTTGTGCATTCATGATGCTATAATGGGATAATACAAATATTGTCAAAGCTTATAGAATTCATCATAATCTAGGATAAAGCTTAGTCAAAATTTGTAAATATAAAAAATATAATAGAAAGAAGGAGGGAAGAAAGTGTTAACGTAAATAAAAGAAAATGAGAGAGGGGAGGGAGAAAAGAATAGAGGAAGAGAAGATGAAAAGATAGAAAAGGAAGGAAATAAGAACAAATAAACAAAAGGGAGTGAGAAAAAAGGCAGGAAAATGGGTAAATGCAAAATATTCAGACTTTTTTGTTTTTGTTTTAGTTTTTGGTCAAAGTTTTACTCTGTTAATCCTGTATTAGCAGAAAGACAGTAGATCATATTTATAGGTGTTTGAAAAACTTATTAAAAATTCACTAAGAATGCCAAGTAAGCTAAAACATAGTGTAATTTTTCTGCACAGCAACAAAATCACAAGCTTTGAGTTCTTTCTGTAGGCACAAGCGATCACAACTCATAATTTTTCACTATGCTAATTTTTAACTTTATAAGGCTGAAAACCATCAGTCAAACAAATATATATCTCTGAATAAAATTAGTGTGAAGTAAGCTTATAAAAATATACTTCACAATAGTAAATAATCAATTTGCTGTCATTTTGCCTTATTTTCATGTTGGGTAAATTGTTTCTTTGTAAATAAGAAATGAATGAAAGAAAAAATAAGAAGAGAAAAAAGAAATAATTAAGTATGTGAAAACTTTGGAGGAGTGGTCAGGTACCCAAAACTTCAGTTGCATGATACAAAGTTTGTTAGGGGAGCATAGGCTTTCTGAAAAGGATTTTACACTTTTTCCAGTGATTAAATATTCAATAAGATAAGCTTAATATTTATTATGCCTCTCTGTGAATACACTTTTTATTAAGGAACAAACTGAACTATCAAGCAAAACAGAGACAGACTCATAGATGGAGAGCAGAGGGCAGCTCGTGGGGGTGGTTAGGGGGTGGGGGGCATGAGCCAAAAGGAAAAAGGCCCCATGGACATGGACAACAGGGTGGTGATTGTGGGGGAGAAGGGGATATAAGGGGACTGCATGGTAATGGGAAAAATACAATAAAAGATTATATTTAAAAAGTTACAAAAATGCCAGGCACATAATAAATGTTCAATAAATGTCAGTTATTTTTAAATTTTCACAAGTCTATTAAATGAGTACTCAACAATTTTTTGAGAAATCTTCTCTTGCTTAATTATTTGCAAATTATTGCTATTGAAAATATTGTAATCAACATCTATATGTATCTTTTCATATATTTCTGACTATTTTGGAAGGAAGTAAATTTGCAGAAGTAAAACTTCTCATTAAAAAAGATTTCTATAATTATGAAAAATAGTCTCAAATATTTATAAATGAGATGCACAAAATCTTTTTATTATTTTGATAGAGATCAGTTCAAGTAATTGAACTGGATCAGTTAAATCTTTGTATTATCAGAAGTTAATAAGTGAGTTTTACTCATTATACCTTTATATGTCTCACTATTTAACAACAAATGCAATCATTTGTTAATAATTGAAAATAAAACCTTACTAATTAAAAAATAATAAAATGTTAATGTTAGACTATTATTGCATAGTGTACAGTGATGAAGTTTATAATGAATTTTATACATGATTTAAATAATTGAGTATTTGATTTTAAAGTTTCTTAAATGAGATTTTACTTTCAGATCACATGGACACAAAAGTGTTTAGAATTTCGTCACAGAATTAAACACTTTAGACTTATTCTGAGAGTTATATGTGTGTCTCTAACTCCAAAAATTTTATTTTCTTCTGATTAAATACAATACACTCTTAGTTTGAACTCATTCCCTTTTAGCCACATTAATACTTAGGTGTATATTAAAACACCCAGATGAATTTAAAGCGTGACTTATATGCATAAAAGTCTGTTCTTTTTTTCATAATTATGACTTCCTCTTCAAAAATAACTAAAATTTTGATTACATTGAGATCGATCTTCAGCATTAGAAACTAAGTGGTCTTCATTCGCCAGGTGCATAACTCATGTATTCAGATTGGGTCTGAAATTTCTAGTTAAAATGTTCATAGATCTTGTCATATGTTTATTATTTTATTAAAAAAGATATTATAAAAGATATTGGTGGATGGCAGCTGATGCTTTGATCAACCTGGAAACTCTTATGAACACTTTTTGTGAGAGAAAGTTTTTCTCCTATGATTGCCCTTATTTAAGTTTAATATTTTCTTTCTTATAATTTTTCACTTTGACCTAGACATGTGGTAAATGTTTTACATATATTATAAATGTAGTGCTTGAACATTATGATGAAATAGTTTTTTCTACCTTGTTTTATGGATATTAAAACTGAGGCTCTGAAAGTTTAAGATATTGACAAAGATTTATGGCTATGACGCCTTTAATAGATACCACATGTTTTCTTGAACAGGAGTTTGCCCGTGTAATTAACATTATGGCCAAAATGAAAAAAAATTAAAAACCAAAATTATTACCGGATATACATGAGGCAGCCTGTATCTGTAGCTAAAAAAAAAAATGTCTGGATCTCTGTAGCTCCTGAAATATATCTGTGCTCTACGGTATAATCAGACCTACATGTCTCAACAATGTCATGCAGTTTTGAGTTCTCATTTTGTCCTTGTCCCTGAATGCTTTTCTTGTCTTCATTCACACTCGTTCAAGTTTGTTAATGAAACTCCTTGAGCATGGTCTAAATTTGAACATAGTCTATCTGTTGTAACCGAAGTATAAACAGACACAAAATGTTATATTTGAGCATAAACGCATATTTAGAAATGTCAAGTCCCTGTATTGTCTAATATCCAAACACTGCAACATAAAAGCTGAGAAAAATGTGTGTAGAGGGAGGAAATCAGCACTTGAATGATATTCTAAGTAAAAATCTTCTATGTCATAGCAATAATGTATTGTTTTGACTGAACTAATTTAAATTTTTAATTATGACAGAATTTGAAAATTATATACTTTGCTTGTTCACAGAAGTGCCATTAAGACTCTTCTGTTCACATACCATGGAGGCTGGTTGTGTACGTTTGTACCGTCTTAGTGTGGTTTTATCTGTATAATAGATGAATATGTTATATAATGAACAAGCTGAAATATTCCATTTTTTTCCCTGACTTCCCTCCTACCAAATCTAATCTTGCTGTTGTTGATGCTAATGCCAGGTCAGGAAAAAGACCTGTGAGGTCAAGCAGGACCCTTGCTTCCTACAGTATGTATTCTTTGTCTTCCTCACTTTGTACTTGGACAGTCTGGCTTAGCACTTCTAAATACTGTTAATCTTCAAATCCTAAGGGTCTACAAGTGAATTGTAGCTTATCTCAAGACTCAAGGGCAAGTAGTTTAGTTTTCCAAATAATGTCAAGTATTTATTGAACAGGATCTTCAAACTGTTTCAAGTGCTTTTCTGAAATTGTTTTCATAAGATTCATAACACCGTGAAATAATGTGGTAGTCACAGACACTCACCGAAAGACCTCAGCTAGAGGAAGCATAGTTGTCCCTGAGTTCTGGCTGCCAAGCTCTGATATCCATCTATGTCTTGGAGACAAGTTCACACTTTCTTGGGCTTCTCCCAGACGGTAACTGAGCTCTGCAGGGATACTTTTTAGACACATTCCCAGAAGAATTACAATACCTCTGAAGACTCCTCAACAGTTGTACAGAAATTTCCTATATCACACAGCTGTTTACAGATCTTCTACCTAATCTACCCTCTTTTTTGCCCCCCTTATTTCTGGATCAGACTTCAGGTGTGTTTAGATTGTTGTCCCAATCTCATGAAGCTCCAATTTCTAACATTGCTGCAAGTTTAAATTGTCTTGATATCTTCTCCTCAGACGATTCAAATCAGCACATGTATATTATGATATTAACCTAATTGTTATATCATGATAGACACAAAGTAGAATAATCGATCCAAGTTTACTGGCTTAAGAAAATATAGATCTGGGACTTCACCATGTTCCCCAACAGGATATCATCCTCGGTATTACCAAATATTGCAGCAGTAACTTTTAAGGAAGAGCACATGTGAGTTGAACCTTAGGATCTCTTGGCAGATTGAAATATTTTCCATTGACATTATACATAGCAGAAGTATTGTATTATGTTCTGTAAAATGTTAACATTGCAGAATTTTTAAAACTAATTCAGCAACCCTTATGTTCCCATTTTATCTTTTCACTGTGTTATTTCATTTTTCAGTAGAACAAGGTCTTGTTGTGACCACATGCGGGCTATAAGACACTATCTTTGTAAGAGTAATTTTAACATATTGAATACAGTACACATATATTCATTTACTTTTTTTATTACATTATACACTTTAATGAGAGGAGAAATATGTTAATTCTAATTTGAGGGCATGTTCATTAATTTTGAGAGAAAGGGAAAGGGAGTGAGATACAGAGAAACATCAATATGAGGAAGAAACATCAATCAGCTCCCTCTTGTAGGCTCCAGCACCAGGGATCGAACCTGCGACCTACGTATGTGCCCTGACCGGGAATCAAACTGGTGACCTTTTAGTGTATGGAAAGACACTACAGCCAACTGAGCCACATAGGTCAGGGCTCATTTACATTTTTAAGATAGGTGCATCTTTTAGATATTTATTCATTAAAACATTCTTTTAAACTATATTTGCAATTCTACCCCCAATTATTTAGTTAATACATCTTTTTTAACAAATGAGAAAACAATGGACCAATTTACATATATTTTCAGCTTGTGGCCTGTCATTAATTTACATGATATTAAAATCTAGCAATCATTGGTAGATTTCCTTTTTAAATAAAATACTGACATCTGTTTTCTTTTGTTGCTTAATTAAAAGGAATATGAACTCATTTGGCTTTTCACCCAATGCATACTGAGTATTTCTACATGGTTACAGTATGTGTATTTTTCTTATTTAATATATTCAACTTCAAAAGAAAGAGGCAATTTTATTATGAATTTATATCTACTATAATTCATAGAAAATTTCATAAGAATTATGATTATGTCATTGATTTAAGGAGAATCATTTAGGTATTATTATGTTTTTATTAATATATTTTAGTAAAATTAGAATCATATCCTATTTCAAATACCTCACCACAAATTATTTATAATAAAATTATTATATAACAGACATATTTTTATAGATTACTTCTTTTGGATAGCATTGATCAAATTCACTCGAGAAATACTGCCTTAAATGATAGTGCAAATTTCAAATGAGAAGACATACTCATTGAAAAGAAATATATAACTTCTAGTTAACAACATGGCCATTAATCCTGAATATTAATCTATCCTTTTGACATGTTAAATCAATACTATTGTTTTGATATAAATAAAAGTGTTCCAAGAATAAGACCTTGAAGATCTGGAGAATATACTAAGTATTTAGTATTGAAAATAGATGGGTGAGAATTATAACATATAGTAGGAGACATCAGTGACTGAGCTAGTGAGCCCTAATTAAAGCATGAAAATAAATAATAGGTTTTTTTGCTCTTTCATCTCTGATCTTTTATTACTTTTACAAATTTCGTAATTATCTTAAGTAATAATCCTGGAAAATAAAAACAAATCGGGAGAAAAAATAGGAGCAATGTGAGAGCTTTTCATCTGAATCAAAACTATAAACATAATCAAAAAAGGAGGGAGTTATGCTACTGAATGAATAACACATAACAAACTATTATTAAACATTTTTCCATTCATTAACATCGAGTGTGAATTCTGGTAGATGGTACCGCTCCTTTGAAAAAAATGCCCTGATATTTATTTACACATAAACATTTTATTGCTTTGATGGATTGTTTTGTCTTCATTCATGGGTGGATGGTCTGAGTCAATTGTGGTTCAGCAGCATTTGCATTTTTACTCCTCAGCACTTAAAAAAATAAACATACTTGAATTCATTAGCAAGCTACAATTTATGGCTTGTAATATTGTATTCTGAACAAATGATGTTAGATAAAATTCTAATAAATTTATATAATGGAACCTATAAACGTAATGGATTAACAGCATTAGTGTATTTGTTGCAGTAATTTACTTTTTTTGTTTTAGATAAAAAAGAATGTTTTTAATTTTCATTTAACAGATATTATTAATCATGTTGACTTTGTGGCTAAACATGTAGTCAGGTCTATTTACCACTAAAGATAAAAATGTCTTACACTCAAACCTCTAGGAAAAAGATGGCATATGAATTTCTGGAAGATTGCTTTGAATATAAATGGATGTATAGAAAATATTTAAAGCATATCGATTAGAAATAAAAACAATAGTTACGGTAACCAAAACGCAGGTTCACCTGCTGGCTGCCAAGAAAGCCAAACTCATGAGGTAGGTGCTGGTGCAAGGAAAGAGGTTAATTCAGGCGCCAGGACCTGGGAGAATGGTAGACTCCAGTCTCAAAGACCACCCCTTCCTTCCTGCTCAAGTCCCTGGTTCTTATGGGAAGGGGAGAAAGGCCTTTTTCCCCCCTAATTACCTTGGTAGCTTTTGGCACTTTTAGGCCCTGACCATGAGTCTTTCTAGCCTTCGGCAGGCTCAGTGTAAGAACACCCCCTTAAACCATCTTGGCCAATGGGGGCTACTCCCCGGCTCCCTCATTGCCTATGGGTATCGGGGTCAAGGGGGAAAAGAGAAGTTGCAGAACCTGCCGTCAGGGAAGCAGGAGAAGCCATAGTCTTCAGCCCAGCTCCCAAAGCTGAAAATGGTGTGTGCGGATCCAGGGGAGCGGGTTGGAGGCCCGGACGCACCCACGGATGCTGGTGCGGGAGGGCCCTCTGATCAGCCCCGACGCTGCCCCTGTCGGGGTTGCAGCTCCTACGCGGAACGCTGGGTTGGAGCTCACCCTGTGGCAGTTGGCTCATCCTCCAAACGATTGTCTAAGGTAATGTTACTAAATGTGTTACATTATTTCCAAGAACTAACAACAATAACAGTGTCAAACTGTTAAAAAATTATACACATACACAGTTATACAAGGCCATTAGTGACCTCATATTTTTAAATATTTGAACAATGTAAAGGTAGCAGACTTTGTTTTTTAATAAATGTTGTTGAAAATAATTATTTCCTTTATGGCTATCCACTTCTGCAGTAGTATGTCTGTATTATAATTCTATTTTATTAGGACTATAGCAATTCAAATTTTCTGAATTCTGGGAAGTGCATGAATAGTTGCCTATACCTGAAAATAACTAGGAAACTGAAAAAATACGTACATATGACTTTGAGTTCTAAATGGCTGATTAAACACAAATGATTACATTCTTGTTGGTCGAGATTTTAAATTATGAAACAATTAAAAATAAAAGAAATAAAATTATAATTGAATTAAAATGCAGCACTTAGGGAAGCCACTAGCATATACCTACTAAGGAGGTTTGGATTGCATAAAAATGATAATGATTTTGATAATAAAATCCAATGGAGCTGAGAAAAACTATTACATTCAAAACCAAAGGGGAAGAGCTGACGGAGGGAAGGAGGGAGGGGGCAAGGGAAAGTGGTGGGGGGTAGGCAGAGACAAATGTATTTGAAAAAATAAATTAAAATAAAAAAATAAAATAACATGTAACAAAAAAAAAAAAAGAAAATATTGATTACCAAAAATGTCAGTTCTTTTTGATTGTGATCCCAAATATATAGGAACTAGAATGTTGGTAAGCTGTACAGATAATTTAGTATGGGACAGAACAGCTTTAATAAAGAAAAAACATCTTCTGACTTTAATATATAAATAACTCTCTTAAGTAGATTTTTTGACAAAGTGATCTTGTGACTAGAAAATATAATGGTGCCCACATAATTTAAACCACTAAAAGAGAGAAGGAGCTTTTGTTACTGCACTTATGCTAAAAAATAAATATACATGCAGGACAGGATTAACATAGTATCCTTCCAAAAAATGTAAAATTTACATCGAGTTATGGGAAAATAATCAGATAATCTGAAATTGATTGACGTTCCTCCAAACAAATCGATCTGTGCTCTTCAGAATTGCCTAATTCATGAAACAGAAAGAAAGGTTTAAGAACTTTTCCACTATAAAGAAAAGCAAATAGTCTAATGACCAAATGCAAAGTATAATGCTAGATCATATACTAGTGGGGAAAATGCTCTAAAGCATATTGGTAGGATAAAGAGCAAATTTTGAATATGGATTGCAAATTAGAAAATAGGATTGTAAATTAGAAAATTGCATACATTGTGTCTATGTAATATTACATTATTTTTAATTGCTGTGCTTTTGTAAAGAATGGCTTTGGTTCTGAGAAAGAACTTATACTAAGTTTATGGAAATATTTGCAAGTAGGATAATAATATTAATGATAATAGTAATATTATTTTCTATTTAGAGATAAACAGACAAATGATAGAGCACATATGACAAAATATTGATCAATGATAAATTTATATGAAAAATTGACAGACCTCCTTGAATTATTTCACATTTATTTGTTTCAAAATTGATAAATAAAAACTACGCAGACATTTTGAAGCACTATGGTTCGAAATAACCTTCGTACTGCTGATGAGGAAGATAAATTGACAGTTATTTAAAGCTTTGCTGTACTACCATTTTGCCAGGGCTGAGAGAGAAATATATGAGAATGCATTAACCTTTTAATGGAGACTATTAGTGATACCCTAACATGGACTAAAACTTAACAGTACTGCATATAAACATAATCATAAGGGAGAGTAGCAAGATTTTGCATAGATTCTTGAAAAGAAACATTGAAATTTTCAGATATAATCAAATAGCCCTTTTGATCTTCATTTGGACAAACTCTCATTATAAGCATGTCAAGCTTCCATGAAGTTTATGAAAGCATAGGATTTTTTTCAGCGTTTTATTTGCATAGATAAGTATACGTAAGAAAAGTTTACATTACTACATAGCTGATTAATTGCTGATGATTTTTTACAAACTCAGCACAACTGTGTAAGCACCAAGATCAAGACATCATACCCATCCTCAGGGCAAGGGAAACGCAGACACAAAATAAAGCAGTAAAATTAAATCCAAACTGCACTTTCTGGCCTGAGACAAAGCTCAGGTGTCCCAGAAAAACATTTTTAGATAGAAGTAAAGAGCAACAATCCTTTTACTTTCCCCTTTGACTGCAGAATTTTGAAGACATTATTTGAAGTTCCCTTCTGTCTCCTGTCCCAATTGGTGGATAATTATTAACTAGGGAGTTGATGCTCCTAGAATGTTGGATCATATCATTTTTTCCCTTCACAGCTGCCGAGAAGCTAGATCCCAGGCCTTACATGTAGTGCTTTGTCAGATTAGGCAAGAGACTGGAATTGCTGGAAACTAGAATATTTACATTAAATGTTACAGGTAGATATAAAATGAATAGGAATCTAATGAGAAAAAAAGAGAGAGGAGGGTAAAAGAAGGGGAAGGGTCAAATCAAGGAACATGTATATAGGACCCATAGACAAAGCCAAAGTGGAGAAAGATTGAGGGTGGGAGGTATAAGTGGGTGGGGCAGGAGAAAGTGGTGGCAGGAAAATGGAGACAAACGTATTTTAACAATAAAACGTTTTTTAAAAAAAGAAGAAATGAGGTCAAGGAAATTTAAGACAGTTGATGAGATGAATCAAACACATATAGAACAACCAAATAGTCTAGCTAAAACTTACAACTAAAAATAAAAAAGGAAGATACAGCTTCCTGGCGATAAAGCTATGATCTTTAACCATAATACAAAACAGTTCTAGAAGAGAACATTGGCAGGAAACTCTCAGATATCCCACGCAGATATTTTTTCACCGATATGTCTCCTAAAGTAAGGGACATAAAGGAAAGAATAAACAAGTGGGACCTCATCAAAATAAGAAGCTTCTGCATGACTAAAGAAAACATCAGCAAAATGAAAAGGGAGCCAACCATATGGGAAAATATATTCGCGAATGATACATCAGATAGAGGTTTGATCTCCAAGATACATAAAGAACTCACACGACTCCACTCTTAAGAAGACAAATGATCCAGTCAAAAAATGGGCAAAGGACCTGGGCAGATGATATTCCAAGGAAGAGATACAGAGGGCCCAGAGACATTTGAAAGGATGTTCAGCATCACTAGCCATCAGATGAATGCAAATTAAAACCACAATGAGATACCACATCACACCGGTCAGAATGGCCATCATAAATAGATCAACAAACAACAGGTGCTGGCAAGGCTGTGGAGAAAAGGGAACCCTAGTACACTGTTGGTGGGAATGCAGACTGGTGCAGCCATTGTGGAAAGCAGCGTGGAATTTCCTCAAAAAACTGAAAATGGAACTGCCTCAAAAAGCTGAAAATGGAACTGCCTTTTGATCCAGTGATTCCCCTGCTGGGACTATACCCTAAGAATCCCAAAACGCCAATCCAAAAGAACCTATGCACCTCAATGTTCATAGCAGCACAATTTACAATAGCGAAGTGTTGGAAGCAACCTCAATGCCCATCAGTAGATGATTGGATCCAAAAAGTATGGTACATTTACACAATGGAATAATACGCAGCAGAAAGAAAAAAAGAACTACTAAACTTTGCGACAGCATGTATGGAACTAGAGAACATTATGCTAAGCGAAATAAGCCAGGGAGCAAAAGACAAATACCATATGATCTCACCTATAAGTGGAACCTAACCAACAAAACAAAGATGCAAGGAAAATATGACCAGCAACAATGAAAGAAAAAAGAAACCAACTGAGTCAAGAGGGAAGGTGGGAAGGGTGGGTGGGGAAAAGGAAGAGAAGGGGCAAGTCAAGGAACATATAGCAAGGACTCATGGACAAAGCCAAAGTGGGAAGGATTGAGGGAGGGAGATGGGAGGAGGGCAAGGGAAAGTGGTGGTGGGAAGGCAAAGACAAATGTATTTGAACAAAAAAATAAATTAAAAATAATAAATTTAAAAAAAGAACAATTTAGAACATGAACATGTGCATATATGTGCATGCATGTGCACACACAGTCACAAATGGGAAATCAATGTTATGTTGCATCTTAGCTTGTTTGTTCTTGAATTTCCCAATCAGGTTGCAAAATTATTAATCTAATGTTATATCTTTCTTTTCAGCAACATAATTCAATGGCATGTTTTCATATGATTTCCTTCCCTGATTTAGTAGGCCATACATGTTATTTGGAAAAACTACAATTTTTAAAAATGCTTAACTCCACATGATTGAGTCTTATTTGAACATTTTGTCTGGCTGTAATGAAAATAATGATTCATGTAAGAGATATGGAGAAGATAAATTGAAAATTAAGCAGAAAACATGTATAATATTTAGTTATCCCCCAAATAGTAAGACTTTGTTGTATTATGCAGTTATATGAAGAAACTTCTACAAAGAAAGCTAATTCCATGATTTCAATTTTCCTCTGATATTGGCTATTGGCTGTCTTGTGAATAGAGTTCATAAAGAAGATGCATTAATAAAGCTTCTTTTCTCAAAAAAAACCCCAAAAAACAAATACATATAGAAAAACTAAATAGTCTAGCTAAAACTTGCAACTAAAAATAAAAGGGGAAGATATAGCTTCCTGGCTATAAAGCTATGATCTTTAAGCATAATACAAAAAAGTAGGCAATGACAATTGAAAAACCTCTCAAACTAGATTAAGTAAATGTCGACATAAAATTTTTGTCAAACAGGATAATGAACTGAAAAATATAAATATTGTGAATGGAAAAAATTAACTAACGAAGCTTACTTGGGTTTCTTAAGAATTGTATATATGTATATAAGAATGTATATGAATTAATAATATATGTGTATATAAGGATATGTACATGTGTGCATGTGTGATATATACACGTGTGTGTGTGTGTGTGTGTGTATACATAATCTCCAGAGGTTGGTGGTTCAGGGATTTGTGTAGTATTCAGCTATGTTCCTTTGTTCCTTCATGTTTGTTGTACTTGAGATTTTTGAAAAGTCTTGGATCTAGGAGTCTGTACATTCAATCAAACTTAAACAGCTTTTTGCCATTATTTCTTCAAATATTCTTTTTATCTCTCCCCTAATTTATCACTTTGGAACTTGAATTATGCATGTATAGTAGGTCATTTGAAGATATTCCACTGTTAAATGGCTCTCTTTTCATTATTTTCCATTTTGCATTCTGTGATTAATTTTGAATCTGCTTCTCTTGCTTTGTCTTCATGACAATACATGTCTTCTTCTGTGGTGACTAATTTGCTGTTTATATCAATTATTGTAGTTTTCATTTCTAGAAATATGGTTTGTAAATTATCTTTTATATATATACTTAACATGTTCAATTTTTTGTTTAGGTTTTTTGAACATATAGAATAAGATTATAACAATATTAACCTATCTTTTAGTCTTGGTCTTTTTCAGTATATTTTCTTTTTTCTCTTATGTAGGTTTTATTTTCTTGTCGTTTTTTCATTTCTTGTAAGTTTTGGTTAAGTGGCAGATGTGAATTTTTCACCTTGTTAGCTGCAGAATATTTTTGTACTCCTCCATGTGCTGTTGAGCTTTGTTCTAAAATGTAGTTGTTAGTTGGAACTGATTCTTTTGAGATTTGATTTTAAAGTTTCTAAGGTGGGGACAAAATATGTTGTTCTGTATGGCTAATTACTTACTTCTAATGAGTCAAGATACTTCTGAGTATTTACCGTAGTGAGCTTTCCAAGTCTTCTTTAATTATTATGGATGGTTTTTACCCCAAAGTAGATTCCTGGCATATCTGCATTTATTACACACTCTTATGTACTCCACAGGAACTAGCTATAGACCTTTCAATTTCTCTGTGCATTTCTTTATTCTCTGGCACTCAACCTTGCTAATGCAAGTACCCTTGTCTCCCTGTTCTCCCTGTTACATTTGCCACTTAGGCACTAGGTGACAGTCCAACTGAGTTCTCCCAGCTCTATGATTGGGAAGTGCTCGTGAGGTAATAGGCCAGTTCAAAGGTAAAACTTAACTTGTTGTTTTTATGTTATTTTATTTTTTCATTTCTCAGAGATCACTGTCCTCCATTGTCTGATGGCCAATAACTTGAAAATGTTGTCTTAGTATATTTCCACCATGTTTTCTTGAATTTGATTAGACTATCAGGAAGCCTACTAACATGGCTTGTACTTTTTAACCCCTAATGAAAATGCTTTCACTAAAATGCATGTGATTAGTATAATACCATCCTGCATCAATATAGAAAACTCTAAAAAATGAATTGTTTTTTAATAGAAGAATGTTGTCTATGTTATTGTTACTACAATGTTTACTATTATCATTATGAAGACCCATATAAAAAATCTCACAAAACCTCATTCAAAAAATCTCAGTATGTTGAATAGTTGGCATCACTTCTGTAACTGGAATGACTTTGATAGAAGTAGTCATTTATATGACTCTTTTTTTATTATTAAAAAAATAGGTCCAAATGTGTAATTTTACAGATCCAAATGTGTAACTTTGGAAATGATCTCCCTACTTTATCTTTTTTATGATGATTATTTTCCCTTTATCTAAATCCTCTCAGTGATTTTTGCTCAAAATAAATACACAGAAAGACTAAAATAAAGAGGGAGAGAGAGAGAGACTGGTAGTTGTTTGACCTTCTCTGACTTTTCTAAACGATTTTTTGCTTGCCTGGTTCAACATGTCCCACCTGATACTTTTAGACATATCTAGTTCTATATAATTAATTTCTTGTATGCCCACCAATGAAACCTGCCAGAGCTCTCTTACCCTAACAGATTTGTGGCTTTGGCTGCTTTCCCCAGCCATGTCCTGCTGCTCCTCATCCCTCTGTACGGCAGTGGGAGTGCCCGGAGGGGTTGTGCCAAATGACACGGTGACGGGAGAATAATTAAAGTCTCTCAATCACAAATGGTTACAGAAGATCAAATATGTGCCAGCAACTGTGCTGTATTATGGAGGTAAGACAAGGAATCTGACAGATACTGTTCTGTTTTCACAAAAATCAAGTGCCAAAATGTATCACTTTGAATTTTCTCCTGAAATGGCTAGCCATTGGCATTACAGTAGATCTGACATAGGAAAAAGTAGGACACGTATTTTAATTTAATGGTTTATTTTCCAGCTACGTAAAATATGCTATCACAAAATTTACCTCACAAAATTTACTTCTAAGAAAATATATTGCTCTTTCACATATGATGGTGATGGCTATTATTTCAGCAGGGTAAACTTAAACAAGAAGACTCCAATTCAAAGACAGAATCTATTACAAAAGAGATGAGACACCACTATCAGAAATAAATAACTGGTGATTATGCAAGTGAATCTTACATGCTAGTGTTATAACTACAATAGATAGACTGTTATTAAAACATATAGAGATACAGATTATCATCAATGATGCTATAAATGTTTTTATTACCTATTACCGTGGACCCCATATTTCATAAACTAATAACATAGTAGGTAGGTTGAGTGGTAAATGTGTTTGTTTCATAATGTCAGCAGGGAACTTGCTGAGCAAGAGTTGTGATGGACACCCATACACTCAGAATGCGAAGCCACATATGATGCTTTGGGCCTGTATGGAAATTGGGGGATCCCCCTTTCAGTCAGCAAGAGCTGCCATGAGAAACGTTACTTGGTCCTACAACTAATACATGATTTAAAAGCAGACAGCACTTTACGTGAACATTCGCTGGCCTCTGCCTACTAGATCCCTGAAAACCCCTAAACCTGTTGCCTGATATTACACAGGCACAGATTTATTTTAAGAAAGGATTCAAATTGGTGCTCCTACTTGAGTGACAAATAATGCCACCTACCGTGGGATTAATTAGATAGTAAATATCTAATAACATGAGATAAGATGGCAAAGAAGAAAGGCAATTTTATTTCTTAGTTTTATTTAAACTATAAACATTGATGTAATCTTATATCTCATTGTTTATATAATAAGTAGTTGAATATTTATAACAGATTTTTTAAAAAACAAACATTTACATAGAATCTGAATTATGGTTTCGTCTGCCTTCTGTATTTCGTCTGTATGGATATTTCTATCAGGGAAAACGTTGATATGCCTAGCTGCAATTCATAAAAAATGCACTCACTACAGGACTCCGGCAGTAGAAATTGAACTGACAAAACCAATATTCAGACAAGTGATAGTAATATCCAGACTCCAGATTAGACATTCTTGATGCTATTTAAATTCTGGCATCATTGACATGGTGTAATCCTGGTTTGAGAGTAGTAATGGCACAAGCAATGTACCTGAAATGGTTAAGAAGGGAGCAAGGAAAAGAAATGAAATATTTGCAAACCACATAATGAAAGATGAGCAGAGGAAGGGCTATCACAACAACAACTTACTCATATATTTGGTAGGAGACTCTATTAGTAGTGCAAAAGCAAGGAAGGGACAGCTTGAAAAACTTCTGAAGTGCATAAAGTAATATGTATAAATATTTTTTTTAATTTAGGATTTTAATTCTTGTTGGACAAAGGAAGTCATGTCTCACTGGTGTGTGTCTCCTAAACCATCATTTCCCTAAGTTCACTGTGTCAAAAATAACTTGGAGATCTTAGTAAAATACAGAACCCTGGACCATTACCTATAAGGTTCTGAGTAAATAGGACTTGAGTAAGGTGCAATAATTGGCATTTTTAGGCAAATTGGACCTCATGTTTATGCTGTCTATTTATAGATGCAGAGGGCACACTGATCCCCTCTCACCCACCAAAAATATTCATGTGCTAATTTTTGGAATTTATGAATATGTTAAGTTACATGACAAGGGGGAAATTAAGGTTTTGCAAGTAGAATTAAAGTAGCTCATCAACCTGACTTCCAAATAAAGAGATTATTCTTAGTCATCCACATGGACACACAATGTAGTCACAGAGGTCCTGAAATAGGGAAAATGGAGGTAAAAGAGTCAGAACTAGAAAAAGATGAATTCATGAAAAAGACTGAATTGGCTATTTCTGACTTTGACGAGGGAAAGTTTAATAATGCAAGGAATATGAGCAGCCTCTAGAAGCTGGGAAGGGCAAGGAGATAGAAGGATTCTTCTCTAGAGCCTCCAGAAAGGAACATATTCTTGCTGGCACCTTAAATTTAGTCCGGTCAGACCCAGTTCAAACTTTGGGCATCCAGAACTGTAAGAAAATAAACATCTGTTGTTTTAAGCAAGTAAACAAATTATGATAACATAATTTGTTGTGAGAACAAAAGAAAACTAATACAGTAGATCATAATTTGATTGCAAGTTTCTACCAGGAGTGTCCATCCTTTTGGTGTCTCTGGGCCACACTGGAAGAAGAGCTGTCTTGGGTCATACATTAAATACATTGCAACATGTAATCACAACAAAAATCTCATAATGTTTGAAATAAATTTAGGATTTTCTGTGGGGCCATACTCACAGCCATCCTGGGCTGCACGCGGCCCACAGGCTGCAAGTCAGACACCCCTATATCTAAACCATCACAAATCTTACGGTTTATGAAATATATTGAATTGGAGCATTGGAAACTTCAGAATGCTGCTGCTGCTGTTATCCATGGTCTCTTCTGGAAACTATTTAACTTATGCATAATTACAAATTGCTAATTAAAACAGTGATCCTGACCATATAAACCACAATATCCAATTATGCTATTCTAAGTATATCTGTTCAGCCGGAGAAGTTTGTGTTGAAGATGAGCTATGTTAAAACCAAACACAGAAGAAAGAGAGAATATGAACTTTCAGCTCTTTTTTGTAAGGAAATATTAAAAGACTTTTTATTTTGATGAGCCTTCCAACATATATGATTTGAACAAACTCCTTATATTTATGACATCATATCTCTTGTTAAGATGTGAAGTGATAAACTTTAAAAACAACATTTTTTCCCCTAGGATTGGTGCAGCATATTAGCATAGTGTCTCTCATAGTGGGGATTTACAATGCAGTAGTTAATGACAAATAATGAAAAGTCTATATATTTGGATATTCTGTCAATATTTGACTTCTATTATTTAAGGAAAAGAAAATAAGACAATAAACGTAATATGTTCAGAATTCCCTACTGATTGTACCTTGTCATCTTGTTGATCCTTTCTGATATTGTCAGTGAAATATATACAATGTACAACAAGTTTGAGGGAGGTAACTCTTACAGATAAGTTCCAAAAACTCTGTGTAGAATTAAGTCAACCTTTAAACATTAAACTCTGATATGCATGGTGCTATAGTTGGAATTTTACATGGTATACTTAAAATGAAACAAATAAGCAAACAAACAAACAGAAATGGGTAGAATAACACTTGGAGAGCATTGGCTAGCTGTGGTTGATGTGATGTCTTTACTCTTTTTTCAATTTTGTGTATGCCTTCATTTAAATGAGAGGAAGCCAGTGCCTACCCTCAAAGTCCTGAAGGCTTGACCACTCTACGAATATGGAAATTCTGAGAATGAACTTCATTATAACAACAGAGCCGAAGAATAAACTTATTCTTAGAGGCACCGCTTTCATCAAAGCTCCTGATAGGCTCTTTTCATACTTTTTCTACTTGTGTTCCATGGTTATCATCATTAATGTGTAAATGTGCATAACAAAAATTAGCAAGAGATAAAATCAGTTCCATGAAAAATGGGGAAGATGGGTTTTGTGTATGCTCTAACCTTTTAATTATACCATTTATTATCTGTCTTCCTCTCCTGATTATATTCATGCTGTCCTTCCTTTCCCTGAGTTACCAAATTTCTTATTTTCAACTTTATATTACACTTTAGTCACATTCCTTGAAAAATCTAATACTCTTCCCATTAAAAGAATGTGTACTGACATTCCGTAAATCATAGCCCTTTCATATTTTGTTTGTTGATCTGTTTCTGATGAATGGGGTTGTAAAAGCGCCCAAGTAACGGGATCCAGAGGTATCCTTTGTATTACTCAAGCAGTAGATATTTCAGATTACATTAAAAATCCAAACAATCTGTTTTCCTAAGCATTTTCCTTAAAAGAAAAATAAAGATTTTAGAATCCATAAGAGGTTCTCCCATATTTCCAGCAGTGTCAATTTCCTAGGCAACAAGTTATAGTATATGTAATTACATTACTAGAGACCAATTACTCTAGACTGATGTCATGGGGAAAAATAATTTTCAATAGAGTGTTACGTATGTATATATACTTTCTTAGATCTACTGTCATCCTAATCTTGTAAAGTTAGAATAACATCTAGAATTAATGAATCCTAGAAAAGTAGATTTGGATGGGAATGGAGAGACAAGAAAATAGAGAACATTATTTAATGTTGTCTATTACCTATTGATTCAGATGTTATTCATCTATTCATTTTTTTTACTAACTTAGTGAACAAATATGTATTGAAAAAGTATGTACTGGATCTTTATTTTTGGAGTTACTAAGTTTCAAAACCCAGTTTGTTATAGGATTTGGGGCTGTGAGTACGCAGGTGGGTAGATGAGATTGAAATTTAGGTAAAAAGCTCTGGCTGGAAATATAATTTGAATCAGTTTATCAATGTTATTATAAGAATGAGCTCACCATCCACTTAAATTAAAAAGTTGGAGAGATAGGAGAATTAGTGAAAGAAAGTAAAAAGAACGATAAATGAGATTGGAGGTAAAGTAGAACAATGCTTTGTCCTAGAGGCAGCAGGTAGCAGTGTTTCAGGTAAAATAAAAACTAAACAACAGATTGTGGATTTTACAATGTAAACATTGTGACCCTGGCAAGAACAATTTCGGTGAAGGGGGGATGAAAGTCTTTCTAGATAGGATATAAGAAAAAGAGGAGAAAGAGTTTTGAGCAAGCTATGTAGAGGTTATTGGCATACAGCATTTTCTTTAAAAGGGAAGATATATCTGTAGTTGGAGTTATATATATGGAAAGGAAAATAAAGATATAACATCATGTTTGCATGCAACAATAATGAAAAGGAGAGAGGAAAAAAAACAATATGCAAGAGGAAATACAATGTCTGCATCAATATGTTTGAGTAACTAACAAAAGATGGGATCAAAGTCATTGGCCAAAGAGTTGGGTTTCATTTTAATTAAGGGACAGTTCTTATATGGTAACTAGAGTGAAATAAGAATATATGCATAGATAGGTGCATAAAGAAGAGCAATTAATGGTCACGAGCTTATTGGTTTAATTATTATTACAGTGTCTTCAGATGAGAGTGAAGGAAATAGAGAAGAGATATTAAATATATTGTTTGAAAATTTATGTATAAAACCTCAATACACATATTCATTTCAAAACCAACTACCAATTTAAGGTTTGCTTTCCTTCTGTTACAGATCTGCTAAGTGGTTGTGTAACTCCTAGGGATTGTTTACACAGAAAGTTGTTATAATTGAAATAACAGATTTACAAGTAGAGTGGATTAATCTTCATTAATATGCAATATTTTTGAGTTATTTACTCTTCCATTTTTGTCAAGTTACCTAGGATTTTATGATATTAATTATTTCATAAGTAAAATATAGAATATATTTATATATATTCATTTCATGTTCATGGTAAAGATTGAAAGTATCAAAAAATAAACTAAATTTGGAAATTGGCAGAAGAGATTACTGAGTCACATATGGGGCTTACATTTTTAATTAAGTTTCTGTATATTCCTGTTGTTGACACCATTACAGATGCATTTCATTTTCTCTCTTTGTCTTCCCACCGCACAGCCCCACCCCTCAACTTCATCACATTGTTATCAGTGTCCGTGGGCTATGCATGTATGTTCTCTGGCTAATTTCTTCAAGCACCCCCCAATCTCTCTCCTCTGAGATTTTTTAGTCTGTTCCATACATTGATAACTCTGGGGCTATTTTGTTCATTAGTTTATTTTGTTCATTATATTCCACATATAAGTGAGATCATATTTGTCATAAAGAAAACTCTAAAAGTTACATTTATTGCTCTTTAAGATATTAATTAACTTTGTATGCACAATCTTAGATTAACATTTCTTTATTAAATTACTTATAAATATCCAACTCCTCAGATGCTCATTGAACTGATTTAACTTGTCTATATTTCCCTCATTAATTAATCGGATAAAAAATGTTGACATGTACTTGTTTTGTAGGGACGTGAGTACCATGTGTTTAAATTTCAAAATGTATACTTAAGAATATAACACCAAGTAGAGTGTCTGTCACATGTTATTCAACTGCCTTCCCTGCCCACTTTCATAGGTACCCCAATCATAGTTTTTAGCCGCTCTTATGAAAGAAAATAAACATACAGTGGAACATTTCTTCCTAGTATTAAATAACGTTAATACCTTAATATTAGATACATTTAATTTAAACTGGAAAAATTATTGATAATTTCTCTTGGCTACATATTTCCTATGTTTCTTCAATGGAAACTGGTTTGGTGGGAAGGTTACTGGATTTGATAAATTACAGAATTTTGTTAGAATCATGGCTAGATTATTTTGATGGCTTGGATATCAATATCTTTATTCATTAAATACTAAAAATAAAACCACTTGGGTTTTTTCTTTCAAAAATATACACTATACATTTTCTGCCCCTTAAGAGGTACACTAATATGTTTTTTGAATTCGACTGTTACTGTTCTAAAACTTTGCATATAACCATGCTTATTTTGAAGCCTACCACTTAATTATGCTACTAAAATTTGGTGCTCATATTGGAATTAAACATCCTAGTGAAAAACTCCTAAACCTTTATTTTGAGTGAGAACAAAGCCAAAACCCACCAGCTTCACAGTGTCAAAATCTCGACAGCTGACATATCATATCCCAACTCAATTCTTTCTCCTTCTATTTAATAATTCTTACTTGATGCTCTCACCATCTGTCATTTCAGAAGCCCAAGTCAGTATTCACTCCTGTCTCTCTTCATCCATATATATTTTGTGGTGCAGGGTTTGAAAGTACGATTAAACTTTTCCTCTTATTCTGAAAACCTGGTAAAATTTAGACCAAAAACTTCCCTCCTGCCATTCTCTTGTAGGTTAAGATCCTCTAACCAAACGTTTACTTCCGTAGACACCAAGCACATCGACTCCCTACTCCTTAGTGTCAGATTACAGTTACTGCCAACTTCCAGAATTATGCAATCATGTCCTCCCTCTTGTTATTACACCTGTTTCCTGCAGGTCCCGCTTGTTCACTCTGTCAACCCCCATGTGGCCCTGAGGGCGGGGGGCCTTCTTTCTTGTCCTCCAGGCTGTGAGCATAAATGACTAATAACAAGCTGTCAGACTCACCTGTCTAATGGAAGCTGGTGTGTGTTCCACAATTTCCATAACCTAAGGCAGGGTCCCTCCCTGACCAATGGGGTGAAAAGGAGATATATAAAACACATGTTTTTCAACATCAAAATTGTCCTCATTTTCTTTCTTTTCTCTCTCATTTATCCTTGTACCTATTTTTTCACCCAGTAAATATTAGTTCTGTTTATGCCTCAAGACACCTGAAAATATTAGTTATCTGTACCAAATATTGTGATAGGGTAAATTTTTAAACTGTTTTTCTGAAATATTTCTTAAATGTATCTTTTCTAACTTCCTCTCAACTCTACCTTAATTTGGTCCCTGTACATGTTCAAAATGTGTTACATTTTCAAACACAGAGACGACTAGAGGGAAAATGTTGAATATTCATGAATCTATTATTTTTCTTAATCACATGATCATATGATCTATTGTACTCAATTTGTTTTTATTAAACCCCTACTTTTTGCCAAGAATTGTTATAACTATTGGACATAGTGTAGTAAAAAATCAAAGTAAAACCAAATGCAATATAAAACAAAAACAAAATCATTGTTTTCGTGGTACATTGTAGTGGGGACAAAACGATAGAAAGTAAAAAGCAAATACATTTTATAAAGAAGTGTATAATACATCATTAGGATAATTTCTCTGCTGAAAAACAAAGGTAGGAAGATACATAGAAAAGTAAGGATAACATTTGACCTAGGGTGGTCAGTATGCTTTTTAAGTTATATTTGGGCTGAACTTTGTAAGTTGTGAGTGGAATGTTTCTGGCAGATATATAAGGAAAGAAACCAGGCCATCATTTTCAAAAACTGTGTAAACCTGACATAACCAAGGAGCAAGAAGGAGGCCAATATGTCTAAGGGAGAGTGAGCCTGTGGCCAGAGTTAACAGATGATGAGGTCAGAGAAAACAGGTGGTCAGATCATATTGGAAGTTTGGAAAAGAATCAAACTCTTTGATCGTAAGAAGGTTGAGAATCCATTTCCCAGTATTTGAGCAAGACATTGAAATAAACGTATTTATATTTAAGAAGGAAACATTTGCTCGCTCCTAAGGAATGGTATGTAGGAACAGAGACGAAAGCAGGGAGACCAGTTAGAGTGGCAAATTCAAATACATTAATAACTTATTGAATTATCCTGACTAGAAGTGAAGAATTGATTTGACAGTATTAATTTGTTTTTAGGAATGTATTTAAAACTTTCTCTCTTGAAAGCATTAAGAAGGGGAAGGGTCATCAAGGAACACGTGTGAAGGACCCATTGACAAAGCCAAAGCGGGGGAAGGATTGAGGATGGGAGGTGGGAGTGGGTGGGGCAGGGGAAAGTGGTCACAGGACAATGGAGACAAATATACTTGAACAACAAAAGAAAAGGAAAGAAAAAAGAAAATTGTTCTATTATTTGGCCAAATATATATACATATATGCAATTTATATTTGTAAACTAGCATAATTTAACAATAAATAAGAAGTGATTTAAAAAGTAGATAAATATTGTAATGCAAATATTCATGTGTGTTTCAATTACTTTGAACTTTTAAGATGCTTGTTAACATAATTACTGCTTATAATCCCTGAAGACCTTCTTTATTTAATGTTGTTAAAATATTAATTGTACATATTTTCAAATTTATGGAACAAACTACTATTGTTAAGTCTATGTTTATATATACAATAATTATACAAACATTAATTACCATGAGATGAATTTAATAGTTAGTAAATTGTCTAGATCCTCTCTCTATTATCCTTTAATAAGATATGAGTAAAACTATTGACCAACCCCCCTTGATCAACATACATAAAAAATTAATGGTTTTTATCCCGTGACTTGAATTTCAATTATTAAAGTCTAACAATAAATTACATTTCAGGCTTGTATATCTTCTTTTGAGATAATATACCTAATATATTTTATAAGAATCATATAAAATAATTTAGATAATGATGTAAATATTTTAATAGTACTTATAATTCAAACTTTATGTTAAATAAGTATTTTCTCATGGCACTATTCTGAAAACACCTACAGACTTTGCTCTGTAGAAATTAACCTACTCAGATTAACAGGGATGCCATATAAATGTTCATTCTCTATCATAATGAAATATTTTTTAGCACCTTGGTTTTCAAACTGAAACAATTGTCCTAGGGTGAAAATAAATCTCTAATGTTTATTTCAGAGAGTTCAGAAAGTTGTGTTGCACTGTATAAGTAATTAAGAGTCATATCTAAAGTAAACATTAGGTAAGTTTATCACCAGTCATAAATTTATGTAAGAATCTTTGAAACTAGCAAAGTGTAAATAACTAGCACGCAAGTAAGCTGCAAAACATCTTGAATGACAATTTTGATCAAGGTAACAATTTTATTTATTTAGTCCTTTCCAATTTTAGCTCAGATTATTTCCAAAATATTTCTAAAAATTGTATAAAAAGATCTTGAGAAAAATAATAATTAAAAAAACAACCCTGGGCAAACTCTATTGGAAGAAGCTGAAATCATATGTTATTAATCATGTATCTTTTATATTTGAATATCACATGATAGAAAATAGAAATGAGACAAAATAGAGAAAAACATTATTTCAATAAAAATAAAAACATTATTTTATAGTTAAATAAGTGAAGTAATATTTACTTGCTATCCATCACCCAAGTATATAGCTCTTATTAATGTTTTCACGGCCCTCCCAACTAATTACTCTGTTACGACTATTCCTCAAAAAGCAATGCTGTAGCACTTGATTGATACCAAAAGCACCCTTTATTACCCAGCACCTTTATGAAGCCTCATAGTTCCATCAATAAGCTTAACAAGCTTAACATCTAGCTTTTCTATTGAAGACCAAAATAGATGCAAATTCTACATCATCTTTCTCTGCAGTCATTCCCTTTAGCTCACCCAATCCTCACTACTCTTTTCCCCAAGATTCCCAGGTTTTTTGTTTGCTGTTTTAATAGCAATAACACCTGAAAATCAATAAAAGCTTCCTCAAAACTCTGTCTGCCCACTTAAGTGAAAAAATGATTCTGTCCAGAAGACAACATCACCCCATAAGCAACCAAATGAAAGGTTTTCTTTTCTATTGTACAGTTTACTTTGTAATTTTCATAACCCTCAAATTCAAATTTAGTATAGAATTCCTTGTTGGTTGTTATTTTTATAACATTCTTTTTCTTTCCAATTATACAGCTCTACAAAGTGAGAAGAAAACGCTGCTTTATTTTTTTTTCCTGTATATTTAGTTTTTATTTTTTTTTAATTTATTTACTTTTAAAATACATAAAACGCTGCTTTAAATTGCATGTTATGTTCTCTCCCTTTTCTTTTTACATCAAACTAGTATCTTTCACCATTAATGTTGATTGGTCTATAATAGCAATTGACTTGCACATTTTTTTCTATACCCAAAATCATGCCATCATTCTCAGACAATTGCATCGACACATCCACTTGGATGAACATTGATATATCCACTTAAGCTGATTCTTGATCTGCATACCACCAATTGTATTTTCTCCCTTCACCAATAATACAGAGTCTTATGAGTATTTTCTGGCTTTATTGACAATGAAATATCACTTACAAATCAGTAATTTAAACATCTCCTCAACTATCTTTTCTGGTCAACTAGTCTCATGATACTCTTTTATTCATTAGTTTCCATTCTTATTTTCAGTTTCCTCCTGATCTGGCAGAGATCCTTGGGTCCACAAATATTATGACATGAAATACACTAAATGACTTCCTTTTCTTTCATTCTGTTATATTCAACAAAACAGAATGAAACAAAAGTTACATTGATTCTTCTCATTTACAATTTGATATTGAAAGGAGACACTGCAGTTCATTTTTTCTTAATCAGATTAACACACCACATATAAATAAATGTGAAATGCAAAAATTGCTTGATTTCACAGAATTATAATTCAAAATATATATGTATATATGCATGTATCAGTATATATGTTATATATATATGCACATGTATATGTATATGTTATATATACACACACATTTATTTAAATTAATGTAAAAATCATTATACCTGTATAGGGAAGAAAATTCTGGAATTGCATAAATTATAAACTTACTGGATAGTACAACATATATTTTTAGCAAACAGAATAAGGTATATATTTAAATTACTTAGTAAATATCTCCACTATACCCCTTGGAAACATTACTTAGACAAATCAATAGCATTTTAGTTAAAATTGTTGACTATATGATGTCAAGAAATATTAGCATTCCAAATGAAAAATTTTTTAAATAAACATAAGGATTGATCTTGATGTGCTTAATTGTTTTTTTCTCTAGAAACTTTTTTCACTTCATTTATAATTCACAAAATCATATTGTTTTATAATTAACTCTCTCCTCCATTTTCTTCTCTCTGTGACCAATTCTTTCATTTGTACCCACAATTACATATTGACAATCCCAAGCTCTAAGTAGTGTAACTTTATTAGACTACATGCGTGAGCTTTTAGAAGTGCACTAGATTAGCCATTTTGCCAAAGTCACCTCTACTTTCCCATTTGTAGGTCTCGGCAAAACCATATGGAAATAAGAAATCACCCATTTTATGTGTAAATAACAAATGCTGTGTGATCTCGGAGTGTTCACTGCTCCTTCTCATTACCTCAGAAGTTATCGCTAAATACTTTAAAGTTTGAAAAATAAATTCCCTTAGGATCATAGATCTCACATCAAAAAAAGGATCTAAAGTCGGGACTTGAATAGAAACAAGCTGCGCCAATGCTGAAGCTGGTCTGTAAGCACCACTTCCAGGTTTCACTGCCTGCCATTTTTCAGTATTTTATTTGCTTATTTGGAATTGAAGCGCAGTCTCCAGGGGTTGCTATTAAACACACAGGTCATGTCTAGATTTTAAATAATATTACATGTTTTTAAATATATATTGCTTGATTAAATATATACATAAAAATAAAGAACACATATAAATTATGCTGCATTTGTACAAATGTTTTCATATTCTCAAAATAATCAGTTTGTTCATTCTTTATAAAGTTTTCAATAAGTATATGTGCTTGCCATTATTGTATGCAGTGCTGACACCCAAATAAGCAAGCCGTGAATTCTGCTTTCAAGGAATTAATGTGGGAGAGAGACAGACCCAGAAGCAGATGTTCATGACACATCTAATAATCACAACAAAGTAAGCATGGAGCATTTAGTGGATGCTTTTCTTGTGTCAAATGTGATTTGTTATATTTTTATAACAGTCCTTTAATTTAGGTTCAGGTCTCATCCTTATATCAAAGGAGGAAATCCAGACACAGAGAGGTATCTTTCCCAAGGTCATGCAATTGCAAAATGACCAGTGTGGGACTCTAATTCCATTCATGCAGAATTATACAAGTGGATACACACAGAACCCACCACCCCTTTCTCCATACGTGCACACATATGCACACACATGCACACAGGGTGGTATCAGAGTGTATAAACTACATACTTGGAGAGCTGGTGGTGAATGAGGTGGAGGTTGAGTTAGATCTTATTCTTTGAAATGCCATAAAGTAAGAGTTAAGGACAAGAAGAGCGTGTGAGGAGGGCTCCCAAGCTGAAGAAACAACATGAGAACTGCTGTTGTAGAGAATGTCAAGCAGTTCGGAATTATTGGAGTATGAAAATGGAGAATGGAATGAAGGACAAAGAAATAGGAAAATTTTGCCAGAAGCGCACCCAGAGTTTCCATCTGCCAGATCAAAAACTCAGGTTCGACCTGAAGAAAACAGAGAGCCCTAAAGTGTTTTATTTCAAGAGGTGATACTGTCACCTTGGTATTTTAGATATTCAACCTGGTATTTTTTGTGAGATGTTTTGAGGAGGCCAAGATAATAGAAAAAAGGGAAAACCTTTGTATCTTGTTGTGATAGCCTGTGGAATTGTAATGCAACATGAAAGTTGGAACTAGTAATGGAATATAGAGAAATGAGTGTAATGTGGATAAAGTTATATGAGGAAACTGGGAAATTGAACATCTGTGTTGAGAGAATAGTTATTCAGGATAATTTCTAGGGTTTTTTTTTGCATTCATTTCAAAATCCTCCAACTGAGTTTAAGATGAAAACAGAGACAAATGGTATGGATCTAAGAAAAGGAAGGATACTTTCTTCTGAGATAGAAGGATAATGAGAGTAGTGACATTTAAGCAAAATAATAAATAACTTACAGAAAGAAATGGCCATGTTTTTGTGGTCAAATGGATGGCGATATTTGAGCAAATACTGGAACATGCTATCTTTATTCAGGGAACAGCAAGTAAATGTTTGGAAGAATGGAAACTAGAAATGAGAAAGTGGTGGAGATAATGCTATAAAATAATTTGAATATGAAGAATTACATATCTGATTAGGGAATGTTTATATTTTAGTGTTTGTTTCAGAGTTTGTATTTTCAAATAACTATTGTTTAGTCTTTGGTATCTTTAATTTTTAAGTCTAATTATAACATAAATAAGTAATTTAAAGTTTCCTAGAATGAATAGAGGTTAAGGATAACCACAGCAAAATATTATCAAATATTATTTTAATTCTATGTGACAGGCTTCATATATACCATTGATACAATAAAGTACTGGGCAATGCAAAGTATCTAAATGAAGACAAAGTAGGTGATAAACAGTAAACAAGTAAGCAAACTTTTGTTTAAATACATTACACCTATCTATGTCCATTAGTATAAAAGCACAGTCTATGACAGCACAAAATTCACATATGTTAGAAGCAGGCTGTCATGAGAGAGAAACAAAATGTGAAGGGACCTTCAGATGTTGGCAGTCAGGGAAGCCACTGAGATACATTAGTCACTGATTTCCTCACTGGGAGATGTTTAAGCTGAGCAGCGGAGAGTAAGTTTTCAGTCACGTGAAGAGTAGAGGGAAAAGTACCTTCTAGCAGCCGTAAGAACATGTTCAAATGCCCTAATAGGGGAACGAGTTTAGTTTCCTTGTGGGATAGCAAGTAGCCTATTGAGCCTGAAGCACAGCACTGTTGGCAGAGTTAGTAAGACAAGGCTGGACAAATGGTCCGGATAGGGGTGATGTAGAGCCTGCATCTTAGGTAGTGGTCAAGGTTATGACATAACATATGAGGGGAATAAGGGTCCCAGGAAAATCATCTTAAATTTCAAAGCAGTATAAGGACAGAAAAAGGGTCTCTATAGAAACCAACGGACTAAGAAAATTATACATAGCATAAAGATACTCACGTCAGACATTTTCAATATTTACCATACCTTTTTACTTTTAAAGTATTAGTCTTTCACTTAAAAAAAAATGATGCCTGTCCTCGTTTTGGCAGCACATACACTAAAAGTAGAATGATACAGAGAAGATTCACATCCCCCTGCTTAGGGATGACATGAAATTTAATGAAGCATTCCATATTTTTAAAGGACTCATGGACACGGATGACAGTGCCGCGATCGCTGAGGGGGCGGGAAGGTGTAAGGGGACTAAATGGTAATGGGGAAAAAAATTCAATGAAGATTAAATTAAAAAAACATTCTTTCCTTCTGTTTTTATGTTTTGCATGTTAGATCATATTCTAGCAGTAGCGTCCAGCCTTTTGGCATCTCTATGCCACAGTGGAAGAAGAATTGTCTTGGGCCACACATTAAATACATTGTGACAGGTAATCACAAAAACATTTCATAACGTTTTAAGTAAGTTTACGATTGTGTGTGAGGCCACATTCTCAGCCATCCTGAGCCACATGTGGCCCACAAGTCCCAGGTTGTACACCCCTGTAGGTATTTCTTGTACCCATCACTGGTCTCAGACTGGCTGGGAAAGTAACATTTAAATGCATTGCTACAATAATGATTCTTGGCAGGGAAGTTTAAGAGCAATAAGCTTCAACTGAAAAAAAGATGGGGTTATATCATTTTCATGTCTTAAATTTACTGAGTGGTACTTCCACCAAAATCAAGGAAGAATGAACATTACAGATACTGTCATTAATCCTCCAAAGTACTATTCTCTCGAAATATTGTTTTAAAGTTCGAATGGTCTCTGATAAAATTGGCAAAAACTACATTTCAAAATCAATATATGCTCATAATCTAAAATTTAATAATAACATATTGTTCATCAATTTTCTTTTTGCCAATGATGAACTTTTTTGCAGTTGAAAATAGCTATAATTAAATCTAACTACTCTAATGTGTATTGGCTCTGAAATTCCACTGGGTATGCCAGCTAAAGACTAATTTTAATTTTTTTAAAAATAGGTTAGATATTTCTTATGTTTTATGAGAGTCCTAGGCTTGCTAAAATCCTAGTGAAATTTTTTTCTGTAAATGGATCATTACGTTCAAAATATACTGTACATTTTAATGACACAGTTGACTATATTTTATTCTCATCATTAATGGTCTTTTTTCTTAAAGACAACATATTTCATAGATTTGGTATAATTGGTGTGAAAGGTTTATTATGTATATGCCAGTTACATGTAGTTTAATCCTAAGTGTGAGGAGATAACAAATTCTATTAAGAAAGCACAGTTTGAGAGCAGTGAGCTAGTTTTCTGAAAGAAAGCCATGCTGTAGATTGCGGTATTAAATATTAATCTGTTATCTGTATATCTTTCCACAATCACCACTTTCCTAATTAGCACATTAAAAAGTATTATACTGATTAAACAGTATTTTATTAGTTAGCATAATAAATATGAGAAATGGGGATAAGATTCAATTGAAAGTATTCAGAAATATGGATTAGCTGAAATAGTTCAGAGATGCTTTTTTTTCCCCTCTAATTTTAAAGAATACAGCATAAAAATCCATCCAGATGTACTTTCTGAACTCCTAGTGATAGCGACTTCATTTATCAAGTATGTGTTCAAAAAACTTCTTGTCAGACTCACGCATTGAGAGTGTGGTGGTGTCTGAAGCCATCCTTTAATTTAGAATCATAACCTGACAACCTAGTTTTCTGATCATGAGAAAAATCACTCATTAAAGGACTTAACACAACTGACAAAGCAATAAATATTAAGATTCTTTTTTGATAATATAATAATTCTTTGTAGTAATAATTAAAATTGAGTATCACCACAAATTGCCATTCTATATTGACATCCTTAATAGAAGCAAGTTAGACTTTTTAAAAAACCAGCAGTACCAGAAGGGAGGCAGGAGGGGGATAACAAGGGAAAGAAGGGGGAGGTCAAGTCAAAGAACGTGAATAACAGACTCATGGACAAAGCCAATGGCGGGGAGGGTTGAATGTGAGAGGTGAGCAAGTGGGTAGGGCAGGGGAGAGAAATGGAGGGAAAAATGGGGACAACTATAATTGAACAACAAAACATTGAGTTTCAAACATAATAACAACACATACACCCTAGATTGAAATTTCTCTCCCTACATGTATAGTTTTGCATTTAGCATATGCCTTTGATTTTCTTTATAGTCTACTCTCATTCTGCTTTTTTTCAGTTATTTCCAAATAAGTAATCAGCCGTATGCCTACCACAGACCCAACCAAAATGTTGTAAGATGGAATTACTTGATTTACCTACATTAAATTTAAAAGCTATAAATAATTTAAAACAAACAACATGAAAATCAAAATTAAAACTCAACACACTGCCTTTTTTGAAATATGTATAAATTTGAGAAACACAGCAAGACTAGTCCAGGCTATTAGACATCAGGATAGCGGCTGCCCCAGGGCAGGGGGCTGTGGGCGAAAGGCAGCTACGAGGCACTTCTGAGGCTCAGTTTCTGTTCTCATTCTTGATCTGGGTGTTGGCTACGAGGGTGTGGTTTTTGTGTATGTGTGTGTGTGTGTGTGTGAAAAGTCATCAAGCTGTACCCTTAGGATTTCCTATCTGTACTTGTACTCAATAAAATGTTTAAAATTGACAAAAAAGTTTGGAAAATAACCAATATATGATGAAATCTCAAATATTTTGTTAAAGCATAGAGAGAATTAATTAAAAACAATCGCAAGTCAGTGGAAAGGTCTATTTGGAAAATGGGGCAGGGGAGTGATGTGGGGAATAAGCCAAAAAATTCCAGAGATAAAGGAAGTAAAAAACACAAGCAAATCAGTCAGTGAAATAGGAACCACATATCCACTGACATAGGATTTCGTGCATTCAGGAATCATGTGCTGAATTGAGTTTATCTGTTTAAATCCCTTAACTGATGACTTCAAAAAGTCCTCAGAAATCCTGGAGAGACAGAGTGGACTAGCCAGCCCCATGTTATTCACCTTGCAAGCACCATATGATTTCACTTATATGTGGAATCTAAAGAATGACATATATATAAGCAAATAAAACAAAATCACTGATAGACACAGAACAGACTGATGGTTACCAGAGGGGAGGGCAGTTGGCAGTCGGGGGGACGAGGTGAAAAAAGTGAAGGGACTAAGAAGTAAAATTTGTAGCTACAAAATAGTCATGGGGATGTAAAGTAGAGCATAAGAAATATAGTCAGTAATACTGTAATAACTATGTATAGTGCCAGGTAGGTACTGGAAATACCAGAGAACACTTTATAAAGTTTATGGTTGTCTAACCATTATGTTGTACACCTAAAACTGATACAAAATAATACTGAATGTAAACTATAATTGAATTTTTCAAAGTACTTTTTATGACTGGCCTTTACTGCCATTTGTCCTTTGTTTGGGCATACAGCCAGGCCAAGTTCTCACAGAGATGAGTCCTTTCGGTTGTGCAGCAGTCAAACCTTGTGCATATGTACAGGTTTAAGCAGATATTTCTTTATCTCATGTGACAAATTAATACAAACTAACACAAATACATTTACATTATTTTACCTACAAGACGTTCAGCCATTTTAATGATTTTGCAAACCCATAATACCATATTTGTTTAATTTTTGTAGAAGACATTGTGTATGCAGAAAGTGAAGGTTAGGTGTGCATGTTTTAATTATGGAAGCTGGAGTAGTATCAAACAATAATAAATAGTCTATGCACTCTGAAATACACTTCATGGTTCCAAATGTGTTTGTGATAATAATCTTAAAATATGTGGACTTTTGAAAGGCATTCTTCTCTATTCAAAAATATGCAAATTGCATTTGTATTTTCTCAGAAAAATAAGTCATTTTTTAAGTATACTCATTTCTTTGATTTTTCTAAATTTCTTTAGACAATTGCTTCTCATTAAGTAGCTTCATTACTCCTAATTTCAGAGAGAGTGAATGATTTTATTTTCTTTTGTAGAGTTATAAAAAGGTTTCATGTCATCATTATTTTAAACAAACATTTTTTTCCTGGCTCTAGCTTTATTTTATATTTCTTCAGCTTTTATTAGTTTAATATTGTTTAGTGATATCAATTGAATAGGCAAAATAAACAAAAAAAGACAAAAATAAATTGTGTTTTCCACAACCTATACCCATCATGAACGTTTTTTGTTTAGATGTATAGCATATGTATGAATGCATGTGCTTTTATGAGTGTGTCTATGCACTCTCTTCGACGTTCTGTTTAGAAGAAAGAGCTAAGACTGTTAGGCGCACAATCGTTTTTCAACTTAGGAGTATGACTCTTGTTTAAAAACCTAAGGGTGATTTTTCAGCCTCAAGCATGAGCTTTATGGGGCAGGCCTTCCCAGGAAAGGCGGCCTCCCCACACCAGACTTGGCAGACAACTCTCTGAAGAGATACGTAGTCAAGGACTCAGACCCACTTTTCTGTCAGGTTGAAATATAAACTGAGGCATAATAAAACATTAAAGAGTTTGATTGAAAATTGTATCAAATCAGAGAGCACCAAACCAGAAGTGGTTAGGAAAGGTCCACTGCTGAGAGCTCAGGGGAGACCTTTCTGGAGAAAAGGTGGAAGCAGGGCATTGGTTAGCTATACCTTAATGCTTAGCAGTTTGTTTGTGATTGTTTGTCTTTAAATTTCTATTTCATAGCCTTGAGACATACACAGCTTAGATTTCAGTTTATGTAAGCTACCATGACATAGAGCCAAATCAGTCTCATGGCATCCTTGTTCAATTATTTTGCCAGCTTAATGAAGTGCAGTTGTTTTGTTGTTTGTTTGTTTAATGGATATTGTCTTTGTGGATGATTTCCATGGGGGAGAGGGAAGGGTTAATATGCCACATGGGTCTTGTAATTCACAGCACACTATGTTCTCACTACTGATTTCTTCCACTCATGATCACCAGGGGCAGTTCCAATTCTCTACCTTCTCCCAAGAAGTTTCCCAAATGCTACCCACTTTTGGTCTTGGTCCCTTTCACGCACGTCCTCTGCTAGTGCTATGTACGGTCAAACTTCTGACTTGCATTCAAAACTGTTGCACTTAAAGTTGAACGTTTGGGGAAGTGATATTGCCTGGTGTGTCTAAAACTTCAGCTCCACTCTTCTCATTTCCACGGACTTTTAATGATTCTCTTCCCCAACTCTCAGCATCCCCCGGCTTGCTACAGTGGCTCAAGTTACAGTCAGTGGGAGCTGTGTTAGAGCTTGCCACATATTTCCATGCTCACGGGCTGCTTAAAAGTCAAGTTAGTCTCTATACCTTAGTAATGAAAAACATTTGGATAATGTGTTGATATATTTCTATGCCTTTTTTATCATACACATTTATTTTGGAGATTGAATAGAGAGATTTAATTCCAGTGCTCTCCATTTTCCTGGAGCAAATAGGGATTCTTGAATTTATAAATTTTAAGAATGTTTTATTTAAAAGTGCATACATTTCCAAAATAATATTTTCTATTTCCTACCTCTCAAAATCAAATATGATTTTTTATATCTGAACCACTGCTTAAAACAATGAATAAACCATATTATACTTCATTCTTTGTACTTCACCAAACACCGCAGTTATTTCTTATGTTTAATCATATGTATAATCATATGTGATTATATGATTATACATATGACTACACATATATACACACACACATACACAAACTTTCTCTTCTGGTTCAGTGAAATAAAATTTTAGAATTGAATTATAATAACTTTTCTGTTTTGGATTTGGTTTTTAGTGAAAAGCATTTATATGTTGGGGCAAAATTTTTAAAACTTAGTTCATTTTTAGGTAAATTGAGTTTAATATGCCTAAAATCTTTATGCCACTAAATGTAATTAATAAAATTAGGCCCAGCTTCTACTCTGCCATCCATTTGAAATTGCTTACTATTATCAAACATCAATTTTCTCCCTTTTTTTAAAAAAAGATTTTATTTATTTATTTATTTATTTTTAGAGAGAAGGGAAACTAGGGAGGAAAAGGAGAGGAAACATCAATATGTAGTTGCCTCTTGTGCTTCCCCCACTCAGGACTTCATCCTTAACCTAGGCATGTGCCCGGAATGGGAATTGAACTGACAACTTTTTGGTTCAGTGGCCAGCACTCAATCCACTGAGCCATATAAGCCAGGACCAGTTTTCTCCTTTTGACTTAATGTTATCACATTGTGCTGGTCTTCACACTAGATTTCTTGTCAGTGGTAATCTTTTTCAGGCTTACTTTTCTGCTTTTCTTCTTCCAACTGGCATCAAAATGCTGAAATTATATAATATTCTACCCAAGTTCTCACCTCTACTTTAGTACTTTCATCTCTTCCTCTTAATGATATAAATTACAATGAATATGATAAGTTTTTCACATCTCTAATACAGTTGAATCTATTTCACAAGCTCTATAGCAGTATACTTACAACTCACTTGATATTGCCACCTTATCTTGGGTAATTTGCTGAAGATAAGTGATTTATAAGTGATTTCTTATAAATCAAAATTGAAATAATATCCAATCCATGTATATGGATTAAAAGCATCCCAAACACTGTCTGGCAAATAGTGGGGATTGCAACTAGGTGTTGATAATAGACATTCAACAGGCATGTTTGAAAAATAAGGGAATGGCAATTGAGAGAGAATAATCTAAGAGAAGAGACAGACTTGAGAATATGCTGGACAGTCTAAATTGATAATATGAATCCAAAACCCATTATGGTTCTCATAAACAAATAATGCAACATAAAAAATAAAACCATAGAAATGCTTTTGATCATAAAGTCCATATGACATCATGGTTAAGATAATTATTTTAGAATGAAACTGTAAAGCATCAGTGGTTCATTGTCCAAAGGTAGTGATTCATGTATTAGAACTGAAACCAAGTTTTCAATGTGGAATATAAAAATATGATTGTGGCATAAACAATAAGATATAAATTAAAAAGAACATATGTGCAAATTCTTTAATTAAGATAATAATAATTTTACCAAAATATTCCATTTCATAATATAATATGTTAAATAATTTAAAAATAAGCAACATATTTTGTTGTAGAGATACCTGAAAGTTTAAAAATGATGATAAAATATAGCTTGGTTCCTATTTTTTCAAACATCAAAGGAATTCTGGTAGGAAGAAGACTGGCAATAGGTTCTCAAAAATGTGTCAAGGAAGTTATTAATTCATAGGATCTTTGGACCACGTAGCATCTCATAGCATTACCCCCTACGACAAGAGCAACAGGAGGCTTTCTGTTGAGATCTTGTCATTTTTTGTTCCTCTTGTTTTATCCCAAGGTTCAAAATTTTATTTGAACCTGCCAATTTGTTGTCTTTCACTTCTATATGAATTCTCCACAGGAAAATAGAACAAATGGCAGTATAAAGTTAAAAAATATATATATTTTTTTATTTTTTTACAGTAGCAAGTATTAGATTGAGGCATTTTAAATATTAAGGTTATTTATATATTCCAAAGTGTGAATTTTACTTTAGTGTGTATATTAAAGGTGTCAATACATTTTTTATATGGAATCATTAACAAAATCTCATTGATTTATAGAATTTATAATTAAATATTTACAAAGGTAATAGAATTTTTCTCATCTAAATAAGTAGGAAGAAATAGGTAGGAAATTGAGATTAAGAAAGAAAAGGGTACCATCAAATATAAGGAGTGAGCCCTGGCTGTTGTGGCTCAGTGGATTGGGCGCCGGCCTGCCAACCAAAGAGGCGCCAGTTTGATTCCCAGCAGGGGGTGCGTGACAGGCTACCACACATTGATGTTTCTAGCCCTCTCTTTCTCCATCCCTTCTCTTCTCTAAAAATAAATAAATAAATAATTTTTAAAGAAAACCTACTTTAAAAAAATTAAAATAAAGGGGTGAAAATTGAAAATTGTCTTAAGTAGTGATATATCCTTATTTCATTAGTACCTATTCCTGGTTAGAATGACTGAATTTGTCAATTAACAAAATATTGTGATTGGGGAGAAATAAAGCACTAAATATTATTCCAAAAAAAGTTATTGTATTTTTTCCAATACGATTTACTGCCCTTATCCCTGCTCCCACCACAATCCCCACACTGCTGTCCATGTCCATGAGTCCTTTGTCCTTTTTGCTCAATCCCTTCACCTCAGCCCTCCTAGTTTATCCTGCTGTCTGTCTATGAGTCTGTCTCTATTTTCCTTGTTAGTTCGGTTTGTTCATTAGATTCTACATATGAGTGAAATCGTACAGTGTTTGTCTTTCTCTGACTGGCTTATTTAATTTAGCAAAACGTTGTCCAGGTCCGTCCATACTGCTGCAAAGGGTAAAATTTTCCTCTTTTTACTACCAAAGTAGAGTTCCATTGCATAAATGTCCCATAGTTGTTTTATCTACTCATCTACTCATGGATCCTTGGACTGCTTCCATATCTTGGTGATTATAAATAATACTGCAATGAACATATGGGTGCTTATGATCCTTTGAAGTAGGGTTTTGGGTACCTTTGAGTATCTCCCAGAGTGGAATCACTGGGTCAACGGGCAGATCCATTTTTAATGTTTGAGATATCTCCATACTGTTCTTGCCAGTTGCTATGCCACCAATAATGCAAAAGTGTTCCTGTTTCTCTACACTCTTGTCAGCACTTCTTTGTTGATTTATTGATGATAGCCATTGTGATGTGTGAGATGATATCTCATTATGGTTTTAACCTGTCATTTCTCTGATGATTAGTGACATTGAGCATCTTTTCATATGTCTAATAGCTATCTGTATGTCCTCTTTGGAGAAGTGTCTGTTCAGGTCTTTTTGCCCATTTTTTAATTGGGTCATTTGTCTTTTTGGTGCTGAGATTTGTAAGTTCTTTATAAAATTTGGGTAATGAACTTTTATCAGATGTATCGGCAAATATGTTCTCCCATTCCATGAATGTCTTCTTATTTTGCATAGCAACAGAGACCCAAGAAGGAAGAACAAAGTTGGATGAAATATGTTACCTAATATAGAATTATACCATAAGGCCATAGTAATCAAAACAGTATTGTACTGGCATAAACACAGACATGTAGATCATTGGAAGAGAATAGAGAACCCAAAACTAGACTTACATCTTTATAGTCAATTAATATTCAAGAGAAGAAGCAAATGCATACAATGGGCTAAAGATAATTTATTCAATAAATGGTGTTGGAAATATTGGACAGATACATGCAGAAAAATGAAACTAGACCACCTTCTTACACCACACATAAGAATAAATTAAAAATTGATTAAATATTTAAATGTTAGCGCCAAACCATAAAAATCAAAAAAGAAAACAGAGGCAGCAAAACCTCAGACATTGCTCATAGTAATATTTTATTGGATATATCTCCCCAGGCAAGGGAAATGAAAGAAAAATAAATAAATGGAACTACATTAAACTAAAAAGTTTCTTCACAACAAAGGTAACATATCAACAAAATACAATGAAAAGACAAAAGATTTTTAAATGGTTAGGTTAACTTGACTTCTGGGCAGAAAAAGTTTAATATCTTCAAATCATTAATTAACAAAAGAGCTTGGGGCAAATAAAGGTCATATATAATTTGAGAACACATGATACTAAATTTTCTCTGCCTTTCAAAACATTAAATATATTTAAAGGTGATATTGAGATGGTATTTTTCTTGGAAGCTTGGGAACACTGGTAATCTTTCTACTCCCAGCCATTACATTGAGAAGGTTCACAAAGACCATGTATAGGAAATATACAATAACCAGAACATTAATTATATTTATTAATATGTTTTCATCTAATTGCCAATATGAACTTAGCCTAAATTATATTATAAAATTTCGTTTTTCTAGATTGCATGCCAAACTAGGCCCCAAAAGCAAATACTAGGCTTTCTTTGTGTGCCTTTAAAAACTTTATGGAGTTAACAGAGGGAAGGGGCTGTGGGGATAATAAAGGGTAAAGGTCAAGTGAAATGCAATATAATGATGATATGTTATAGAACCGAACACTTGAAACCTGTATAATTGTATTAACTAAAAATTAAATGGTAATTACGCATTTTTAAAACAAAAATAGCCTTGAAAGTATGTCCTGACATTAAAACTATTTGAAAATCCGTAAATTACCACTTGCAATATGCCATAATAATGTAGCATTGTTCATCAAAATTATGAGGAAATACCTTTACTTACACAGGCATTTTATCATTTCTCAATAATTTATTTTAGAAATAAGTATACATTGAGAGATAGAAAAAGAATGTTCATGTCAAATTAAAAGTAACATGAAATAAAGAATAGCATATTTTTCCCAACTAGAGTTTTATTGGAATAAATAGTAATTGCTCCAGAATTCTTTCCATTGGTTAATTGGAATTATCACAGATGTTAGTGCAATAATCGTATCAATCAGTAGACAATGTGCCTTCCCTTTATTTTTTTAATTGTTGTTCGATTACAGTTGTCCCCATTTACACTTTTTGATCTGAAGTTTAATGAATTAATCAACTCAAAGTGTATTTTATCAAATCAAGATATTCACTGATAATCCACAAAGCAAAGTCAGTTTCAGAATGACAGAAATATCACACCTTATCTTTTGCCCAGAAGGAAAGGAGTCTTGGGCAATATTTAGCGATCTTTGTCATGGTCCGCATTCATACCATTGACAAATCTTAATTGACATCATCTTCAGGACAATACCAATTGTTTTTTCTTCTTTTTCTAATGTTAGATCTTTATGTCAAAATCTTTGCTAGCCTCCATTGTCATAATAGGTTTCTAACTGTACCCGTTGGTAGCACTGTTTCCCTGCAACATTGGCTATTCATGAAAACACACTGCCACAAAAGTTAGTGGCTTAAAGAAAGAATGGTTTTTGATAGCCCATAGTCTACAGAACAGCTAAGTGTTTCAGAATATAGTCACCAGATCTTGCAGAAAAGTTCTAAACTTGGTTAAGGCATACCCACATGTCTGGTAGTTAGCTGACCCTTGACTAATGTGGTAACAGCTCAGCTTAGACTACCGGCTCTGCTTCAGACATCTCTTCGTCCAGCAGACCAACCTGGGTACCTTTTCCTAATGACCTAAGGGGCACAAGTGAAAGGACAGAAGTTTGCATTGCCTTATGGGGCTTAAGCTCAGACCTGGAGCACTGCCATTCCAGCTACATTCTATGGTCAAAAGTTGCAAGACCCAGCCAGATTTAACAGATAGAGAAATAGAGAGGAATTGATGCAATGACGCATTTCAGGATAGCAAATACAATATGGGGTTTGGAAAATGGGATGGAGAAAGTGGATAATTACAGTCATATTTACAGTCAATTTACCACTCTAAAATATGTCTGTTTAAAACCATATTGACACGGAACAAGTATAAAGGACCCACGGACAAAGCCAAGGTGGGGAAGGATTGAGGGTGGGAGGTGGGGTGGGTGGGGCAGGGGAGAGTGGTGGGAAAATGGAAAAAAATGTATTTGAACAAAAAAACCCCACTATTTTCCCAAAATAAAATAAAATAAAACTATAACGAGATTCATATTTCTCAAATATAAGCCAAAGTATTGCACTAAATTGTTAATGGCTTAGTAGTATATTTTTAACACTCTCTAAACTGCTTATCAAAACTTACAGTGCTATTTACAATATAGTTTCTTCCTTCTCTGGTCTCATCTTTACTCTCAGCAGGGAGCTTTCCAGTGAGTTCATTTGGATGCCCCAGTCTGTCAATATAAAGCTCAATGTATAGTAAACACTCATTGGATATTTGCCAAATAAACCTGTGGGTTAATTAATATGCAGACATTTCGCACAGCCATTGACACATTTGTTGAGAAAATAACTATAGTTTTGGGAACAATCTTACATATAAAGATCTTATCTCATTTTTCTGTATGTTTTGCTATTATCCTAAACAGATACTAAGGGGGGAAAGTAAAGTTACATTTAATAGCTTTTCATTTTATTGAATTCTGCCTCTCTTGATGCTAAGTTCCATATATAGCCTGATTGTTCTTGTACAAACATCTAGATTACTGGAAAATGTGATGCCATATCAGAAGCGACCTGTTCCTGCACACAGCATTTGGACACTTCATATCAAAGTACAAATTTCCTTTTATCCCTATCAACATTACAGCATACCATGTAATACTAAAATTTAGGCTACATTTTAGTCCAATAATGGGAGGAAAAATGTTATAAGGGACATTAATGATTCAAATGACAAAATTGTGTGAGGGAAAGCAAATATACTCTGTTAAATGTAGTATTGTTAAAAGACACATACTTATACATTTAGCAATAGAGGGCCACAGGTGTTCAATTTTACTAATGTTCCAAAAATCATATCTGTGTGTGTGTGTGTGTGTGTGTGTGTGTGTACACAGAAAGGGAGAAAAAAGGAGATTGAGGGAATAAATAATAACTTGCATGTATGTATGATAATATAGAAATGAACTGAGTAAAAGTTTATATGTATTCTTTGTAATATTCTCACTCTTGAAAATTTTATTTTTCCAAATAAAAGTATATGCTACAATAACACATAGGCAAAACCTTTACCTACTGTAAATTTTATGCCCCCACCCCCAATCTTTCATGCATCACGTTATTATATTGTTTTCTTCATGACTTTTGTAGGCTATTTACCCATATTAGGACTTTAAAGAGGTATTATTTGAGCAGGGCTTACTCTTTGGACTTTCTTTGTAGTGTGATGTATCAGTAAAGACAGATATGGGAAAACTGAATTATTTTTTTAAATTGATCCTAGTCATAATGTACTGCTAGACACAATGAATTGACATAAAACATAGTGTGCGGTTTCCTGGAATTGAGTAGCCCTTCTCATCTCATTGGAATACCCTGTACTACTTCTTCTTTTTGTACCAGAAAAAGAAAGTAAGACAAAAAAAATTTTCAGATTTTCACTACTCTTCTTCTTTATGATAATATTGTTTCCCAGTGGGGTTACAGTTTCATAGTAATATCCCAGTTTGCATGCCTGGCCAAGTTGAAACTAGAGCTTGTAGCTACTTGTAGATCAAGTTTGATCTCACTGGGGTAATGGAGTCTAAATTGATGAAAATGCATGATGTAAAAGTGTAATAAAAGCAAGTCTTGTACTGAGTTTCTTTAATAATCTAATGTCATTATCATTATACAAGGGTATATATAATCGCTGAAGTCTTTGAGGAAGCATTTATTAACATTTTTGAGAGTTGTTCTTTTCGTAGTGTTCTCGTTTATCAAAAAATATGTGTAAAGCATGTAGTTTAAGTCTCCATGAACATAATAACAATGTCTTCCTCTAATACATGCCTATAAATCTAAATCAATCTGCACATGCTTATTTTCTTTCAGTATTTCTGATGGAGTAGAGAGTGGCTATGTGTATAGCACACAAAGGGAAAAGTCTTATTTGCTGTTATCAGACTCTGCTCAAGACCTAGATTTGCCTCTGGCCTGCTTTTCTTTTTCTGGCAACGTCAACATTAGCTTTTAGAACATTACTATTTGCCATAAGTTATCCTCTTTCTTCTTCTTGTCCATATGTATCTTTGTCAGGAAATTGCTTAACTTTTATTGCATTAACTTCAATACTTTTCATCCTGAGGTTTCTACTACTTACCCAGTACCCTCATATATACCTTAACCTAATAATAGAAGGAACTGTTAGGAAACAGGAAGCCATGTATTGCTGGTCAAGTATTTTTTTTAATAGGTGACATAACTATACTCTCATAGAATTGCTGGTATGTAACATATGTGCCCAAAGTATTCTCTGACCCATAAGAAAAGTTTTAAATTGGCCTATGACTCTTACAATAAAGCTAGATATAAGGTTTGTTGAAATTATACAATTGAACTGGTTAAAATAAGAAGTGAACTTATAAACCAGCCACTTTAATCTATGTCTCACATGAATAGATTCAATGTATTTACCCTAGATAGTCAACCATCAAATATTGACTGAACGGAATATGGTAAATATATGCTGATTTTTTTTGGTGCTTTATTTTAACTGTTTCCTTCTTTAAGTATAACGGTACCTAGGGTTGTTTTTTGGTGTTTGGTTTTGGTTTTTGTTTGTATAATCAACTCTCCTGTATTAAGTCTTTGTATGAACATAAAGTATGGGATTATATCAACATTTGCCCCATTCCTGGATCTCTGTCACTTCTGTTCCTTTCTCCCCTTCTGCTCTCCCTCTCCTTTTCTCTTCCCTTCCCTTTCCTTCTCTTTAGAAGCTATACTGTTTATCACATTGGTAAGCACATATTCATAGAGTCTCTAAGAATTTCCCCATCAGTTATTTGTTAATTGTAAAGGGGAGGAAGTGCCTTTAAACTATGAAGATTAAGAAAAAAGGGCTTAGCAATGAGGAGTAATTAAAATGCCAGGCTTACCTTTGTATCCAAATCACAGATCACCTAGAAAAAAATTCCCCTCCTAATTATGTAAACATGGGAATATTGAAAGACATTATCCCCAAGATCATGATACTCAGTGATATCATGATCAAGTTACTCAGCGATAAAATCTTCTCTTCTCTGATATATAGCAGGTATGCAAATATTATTTTTTGCAGATGAGCACCAATTTAAAAAGATTATCTTTCTTTTTGCATTTTATTTTTTATTGTTTTTCAAGTACAGTTGTCTGCATTTTACCTCCTCCACTCTCCCTTGCCCCACCAACCCCCACCTCCCACTCTCAAAGAGGCTAACTTAAATGCCCAAACTGGCCCTAGCTGGGGTAGCTCAGTAGATTGAGTGCTGGCCAGCAAATCAAAGGGTCTCCTGTTTGATTCCCAGTGCAGGGCACATGCCTGGGTTGCAGGCCAGGTTCCCAGCAGGAGGCGCAGGAGATGCAACCACACATTGGTGTTTCTCTCCTCTTCTTTCTCTCTTCCTTTCCCTCTCTAAAAATAATCTTTAAAATAAGTAAAATCTTTAAAATAAAATGTCCAAAACTGACTCACTATAAATTCCCATTGTCTCTTGTCCTAGTATACTGCTATTTTCTCCCTATGGTGTAAAGTAATGTATTAGTGCCTCTTCCTTTGGACTTAAAATGTTATCTTTTTATTTGAGACAAGTATGCAGTCATTTTCTTCTCTCCCCTCACAAGTGCACCTTTGTTACTTTAGTTCTTTAGATGATTTCCTTTTCCCTTTTTATTACTCTATTTTTGGCTGACTTCTGCATCACAGCCCTGATAAGATAGTATGAACTACTCCTAAGTAAACATTGTCTTAAGATTGCAAATCAGGAAATTTTACATCTCAGCAGGAGTAAGAAATGTAGTAGTGCCTTTAAGTGGCAAATATGCCTGGTTATTTGCTACATTTTTAAACACTAAGATACACTTGTGATTATGTCAGTACTCAGTAAGGGATCAGACACTATCTTTGTATGCAAATCAAAAGATTAATTCCTTCTTAGGCCAATAGAATTTTAAGAGCTAGGTTTATACAACCAAGAAGGCTTTAAAATAAGATAAAATTTTTCGTAGTAATTTTGCTTTTCACTGAACAGGGTTACTGTTACTATTGATAGGTAAATATTCAATTTATAAATCAAGGTCAAAACAGAATATAAACATCATAAATGACATTTTAAAGTTAAAGGTAATATATTACATAAAAATAAAATTATATATGACTAAAATGCAAGATTAGTTCTTCTGTGCTTTGCATTGATGATAAAAAGAGGTTAAGAGATAAGAAATATAATACTTTTTTTCATTAATTGTGAAGAATGTATATAAAGGATAATCTTCCTGTTCTCGCTCTAACTTCCATGTTCATCTCCAGTATTTTCATTGTGTCTCTTAGAGTAGTATTCCCTAAAGGGATACCTTAAATATCACTGGTCATCTATGTCCTTAGGTTTCGAAGAAAATGTCAGGTTGGATATGGTAACACTGTTGTTATTAGAAAAACATGGTGTTACAAAAGGTAGTAGTGAATAATAAAAGAAATAGCTTAAGTGACTCTCATTATTCAATAGTTGAAAATGTCACTAGTTGTAACAATAATATAAACATTAATAATAAGAATAATTGAAACTAATTGAGTTTGTAAAAGACTATGATTCCCTAGTGATGTTCAAATAAGAAAAGTCAATGTTAAATGCATAAAAAAAGTATTATTGAAGAAATGTAACTAGAATAGGATGGGTTTATAACTGAAAAAATAAGAGAGTCAAAACATTTAAATGTTTTTTTCTTCACATTGCAAAACATGAACATGCATATCATATATGTAGCAGGGCCAGTTTCATGGGCCATGTGACTTATGTAGTTGTATGGAACCCAGCATTTATGGGTTCCCAGTGTTTGGTTTAATGATCTGATATCACTGTTTACATTCTAAGTTATTATATGTTTGAAATTGTGTTTTGAAAGCAAAGCGTGATGGGTGTGAACAGATGAGATACACACAATTTCCCTATGTCAGTTTCTTGATGCTCTATTTACATAGTCAGTGAGTACAGGGTTCTGGTGAATTCTCAGCTCATGATAGTTTAGTGAGATTAGTTTAATGAGAATCAAAGTGAGCACAGGGTAAGCTTGTTACAGTATCTTACCTTTTATTTGCTTTGAGTCTTTTTTTCCCTTTTTTTCCCCTATTTATTCATTTATTTTTATTTTATTTTTTCTATTACAATTTGGTCCCCTTATGTCCCCTTTCCCCACAATCACCACCTTTTGTCCCTTCCATGAGTCTTTTTTCTTTTTGCTCAATCTCTCCATCCCCTAATCTCCCCCACCTCTTAGCTATCATCCTGCTCTCTATGAGTCTGTGTCTATTGTGCTTGTTATTTCAGTTTGTTCATCACTTCTGGGGATATATCTAAAGAAACCCAAAGCACTACTTCAAAGAACATAAGCACCCCTATGTTCATTGCATTGTTATTTACAATCTCCAATATATGAAAGCAGCCCAAGTGTCTATCAGTAGATGAATAGATAACACAACTATGGGACATTTACATAGTAGGATACTACTCGGCCATAAAAAAAAAGAATATTTTACCTTTTGCAACAGTGTGGATGGACCTGAAGAACACTGCACTAAGTGAAATAAGCCAGACAAAGAAAGACAGATACCATATATGCCATATGATTTCACTCACATGGAATCAGGTGCTTTGAGTCTTGCTGAACAACCATGCATTGGGGGCTATTGACTATCTCTTCCCATTTCATCAATTGCTATGACTGAATGAGCAACGACAGACAACTCCAATAGCCTGAACTTTTCAACCACTATCTTTGTATGCTAATCAAAAGATTAATCTCTTTCTAGACTAATAGAATTTTAAGAGCTCAGTTTATAGTAAAGGGGGTTATTGTATGATGTCATATATCTGATATAGTATTACAGAAAAATAGAACAACCCATATTTTCTTTCCCTTTTAGTCCATCCATATTGTCAAGGGATGTAATAGCAGTAGTTGAGTTTTATTGGTGCATGAAGTGCATATGTATGTATGAGCCACAAAATATGACACATTTGTATTCACAACTGGCATCGCTCAGTGTAAGAAGAAATAATAAACAGCATGGTAATACTTTTAAATATCTTATCATCTAATACCAGAAAAATGTGAATCATTTAATAAACCAGCTACAATATGTCAATTATATTTAGATTTGAAAATGTGCTGTGAATTGGAAATCACAAGCTCATCTTTGTATTAGGAGGCAAACCATCCTCCCTGTCAGCACCGCAGGGGCACAGCAACAGCTTAGCCCCTCTCCTCGCTACTCTGCCCCATCCAGAAAAGATTCCGATCCTCACATGGTAATTTAAGAAGTGTTCCAGTAGAATGATTAGACACATCAAATGTAAACTATTATCTCAATACATGCAGAAAATTCACATGAAAATGAAACTCTGTTTGGTTTTTTTTCTGTTATATTAGCAAAAGAAGGGAAACTTCTTAACAAAATAAAATACACTTACTAAAAAAAACACTGAAGCTAAGATTATATTTAATACTAGAGACAGATTTCTTTTGAGCACGGGAACAAATCAAAGATATCTTCTTGATTGCTTTTTCCCAGCATCATGGTGGAAGTCCTCACCAGTGAATTAAGATTTAAAAAAATGACTATAGTACATACAGACTAGAAGAGGGAAAATTCTTATTCACAGTTTTTAAATATTATATATATTTGTCTTTTCCCCAATCATTGCTAAACTCACTTATTTCAAAGAGAATTCTTGTGAAATCTTTAGAATTTTTTACATAGCTGATTATTGATTTGAGATGATGTGTTTCCAAATATATTTGATTCAGTTTCTAGGCTTCTTATTCTATTTTATTGTCCATCAATTTAGTCTATTGTAGACTAAAATATTGCATGTTTTTAATATTTGTGACTTTAAAATATATTTTAATATTGACCAGGTTAGTGGTAGCTTAGTGTGCTTCTATTTACAGAATTTTCTTTTGTATATTTAATTAAATTTTTCCTAGAAAATTCATGATCAAGATATTAGTCTTTCATCACATTATTTTATTCTTTATATTCTATTTTTAACTAACTTATTTGTTATATTTATTTATTTATTATTGTACTTTTCTATTACAATTTAGTCCCCTTATTTTATACTTCATATTCTATTAATAAAAATAAAACCTTATTTATTTACTTCATTTAGGCAAGTATATTTGTTGGAATTTTTCATGAGAATGTGTCTGCTAACCCCCAAATAATTCAAACCAAGAAATTAACTATCTTGGGCTTCCTGGGAGAATCTAAAAGAAAACATTTTAGAATTTAATATTGTCTTTATTATAAATAATTTTATATTGTCAATATTTGTTTTTCTTTTTTTATTTTTATATTTTGCCAGCATTGAATTTATTAGGATGACACTGGTTAAAAAAAATTATATAGTTTCCAGGCACACAAGTCCACAACACATCCTCTGAACACTGTATTGCATGTTCACCGCCGCAAGTCAGGTCTGCATCCATCACCGTTTCTTCCACGGGAGTTTGGAGCGGGATAATGAGAACAGAGTAAACAAAATAAAAAGAAAATAAAATACTTATGGACATGAAAACAGAGGAAGTAGGCAGTGTTTGTTTTTCTAAGGTTAAATAAAGAATATAGCTAAAGTAGTGGCATTTTGTTATATTTCTAGATATCAAATATATACATATATGTATGCCAAAAATTAGCATTTGGAAGAAATGTGAAGTCTTTTCTTATAAATTATTAAGCACTGAACAAAATATACCTTTGTGGTAATTGTCAGAGCTTTATGGACTGTCCTAAATTTTGAATTTCTAAGATTGAAATCTTAAGGAATAAAGAATACCTATGAATAATGAAAAACAAACCTGCACATATGAAGTATGGTTTAAACCTTGCCATGTTAATAAAAGTTGACAGGAGCATATTATGCTGCTAGATGAAGTTTCAACCTTAAATACATGATTTGATTTCATTGAGATCCATGGAGATAAACTGAAATATTTAGTGACAGTCCCTTTTTTTTTAAAACCATCCTTTCTCAGAAAGAGATCAAAGAATGTAGATATATAATTATACTTGACAGCCTAATAAAAATTCTGAATATTTGCACAACTGAATCATTTTTCAGTTCCTTATGTATCAAAATTAGCAATTTATATACCTAGATAGGCAAAACCTCTAACAAATATATAAAAACCTTTTAGTCTTAAAGGATATGAACATAACATTGGAAAGGAGGTGGAACCAATATTTTAATATGTATCACTTCCAGCACAAATGGAGTTAATAGTCTATCAATATGTTCATTTTACTGTGCTTGCCATACAGCGATGAAGGATCATTCAAGCAGAACCATGCCACTGTAGTCATATTATGTCAGTGTTTTAACAGTCAATTTTCATGTTATTTCATCTACTTTAGTATAATTTTAATTTATATTTGTATTCACACCTAAAAATAGATTTTCAATGCCTCCAGAAAAAAAGGGGATGGTTGACAATATATAAAACTCTTCTTTTTTCAGGGAAATATTTCATTTCCAATACTCAAAATGATCATTTAGGATTTCATGTATCAGGGCAAAACCATCCTTTCCTCAAAATTTGTGTGTCATATGTTGTTGAACATAATAAAAAATTTACAGAATATGCAGTATAATAGAAAAAGTTAGCTCTAATGGTAGATAGTAAACATTACTCCACTTCCATACTCATAAAATTCAATACTCCTTCACTCTTTTCCATCCTAATGTGTACATACCAGATAGTCAGCAGTGTTACTTTTATTTTCCAATAATAATTTTCTTCATGATTTGACTAGTTTCCTTGGTAAATATATTCCATTTCAACTTTTTGTGATAGTGGAGACAGAATGATTCACAAGGTTTTTAGATATGCTCAGAGACTTGATAAGCACATTACCACAAAAAAGTGAGGATATCTTGCAAATGAAGGAAATATATGGTAAATTATAATATTAATTAAAATCAGCTTTACATGACTCTTCCTGGTGAAATTAACTGGAATATCTGGATATAACAGACATAATATTTTCTTAGTGGAATTGAGGAGCCGGTGATGTGAGCTTACATTGGGGCGCTCTCTCATTGTCTTAGTGCTTCAATTATCATGCATGTGCTGATAATTGAAGTCTAATTATCAGCACATGCATAGGTCTGCCTCTTTTCTGATTTTCATACTCCTTTACAATCAAACAGATCATGTCAAAAATTGTACCATAATTTATTTCATAACACAACACCTATTCTTTATCTTTTTGTTCATTAGGTTGCTATGCAATTGGTATTTCAAACAAAAAATAACGTGTCTTCAGTTCCTGTTTTATCAAATCGCTTATGTCCATTGCTTTATTTTCTTGAGGCTTTTAATCTAGGATTGAACAGAGATTTCAAAAATAGTGAATTAATTAAATTGTGTTTATAGTGCTTTGTGATATTTGTAGTGAAATTAAAGCCAGGTTTAGTGCAAAAATACGTTTTGGCAAACTGGTATGGGAATGATAGAAAGTGATTTAAAAGCCTATTACGTATTGGTTTTGAGTACACAGCTTAGTAGTTAGACAGGCAGATACTTTATACAGTGCTCTGCTTTCTATTTTCAGTGCCCCAGCGGGCAACACACATACTTATCAGCACATTATTCACTATTTTGCCTATGTTTTACTTACTTCCCCGTGACTGTTTTGTAACTACCAATCACCAATTTTGACAATCACTGATTGTGACAATCACAGATTCCCTCTCTGTACCTATGAGTTATTTTAGTTTTCTGTTTGTTGATTTTATCGCTCTTTAAATTCTACATCATATAAGTTTAATCATATGGCATTTGTCTTTCTTTGATTGAGTTATTTTGCTGAGCATAGCATCCTCTAAGTCCATCCATGTTGCCGCAAATAGTAAAAATTCATTCTTTTTATGGTTGAGTAATATTCTATTGTATATGTTTCACAACTTTTTTATCTACTCATTAATTGATGGACACAAAGGGATCCTGATATTTGATTTATGCAAGCTCTCCCTAAGTACTCTGGAGCATGAGTACTTACTCAGCACTCACTTGTACCTACCTAGTGAGCTAGCCTGCACACAGTGTCAGAGACAACTGGGGAAACTGAGAAGATGTAAACACGATAATGTAAAAGGGACCATCTTGTAGGAACTTGATTAGACAGTATCATTGACTCATGGGGAATTGAAAGCCATGGAAGTGTGTACAAGGAAAATGCTACTAAAATACTCTTTTTCTGCAGCCAGCAGTCTGCTAACAGTGAACTGTGTATATACACTAACTATACAAGAACTTACATGTTTTGATTCCTTCTTTGCTACTCAGCAATCACTCACTTGTGTACTACCTGTTTACTAGGTATTAAAAAGCCAGCAATTAAACTGCCTCAGTTATTTTGTTGTTCATCCAGTTGACATGAACGGGTGTGTCATTTAGGTACAATAATTAAATAAAAGCAATTAATTTGATGGTTATAACACATTTGGTACTCTTATACAAGTTTCTTCTTGCTTTTCTTTTTTTTTCCATCAACTATTTTTATAAGATGCAATATTTTGCTAAGCAGTGGTGGCACGAATAGCCCTTAAAATAGTGCTTTATCCTGGGCTCTTTTTAGAACTTTGCTAACTCTACTATCAAAAGGCAGATATATACATTATATCTGTCTTTTGTAACGCAACAGAAGTGATAAAATATGATTTCTGAGGCTAAAAACCAATGTGGTTTTCCTGTTCTCAGGATGCTCACTTTTGGAACTCAGCCACTCACTATGTATGCTGTGAGCAAGCCAGGCAGCCTCATGGAGGTGTTCCTGCTGAAAGCCAGTCTGTGAGGCCCTCTCCAAGCTGGGGTTAAACCCTCAGACTGCGAGAGGGCGAACATTCCCGTAATTCCATAACAGCGCTGTCCTTCAAGCCATCTTAGGTGCTCCTGCTAAACCAGCTTTTCCCCACCAATCTGGGCTGAAAGTCTAGGTCCATGAGTTCATTTAAGGTTGTCCATGGCTTAAAACTCTACATTTAATAGTGATTTGTTATAAAGTCCACTTACAGAGTAACATTTTGGTCCTCTGTACCTCCCTCACCCTTCTATTTTCCTCTTTAGATAACACAACCTTACTGAAGTCAATTTTATGGTTATTCCGTTTTTTCTTTGTCCATATTTTTGGTTATTTCTCTCCTTATCACAACTATGACTTAAATCATACTTTAAAAAAAAACATTACCAGGGTTATTATTTATTCTTTTTAATGTGGCATGTCTGGCTGCTAAAGAAATACATTAAAAATGAGGATGAATATAATGTTCCATAGAGTTCCTTATATGTGTATAATCCTTTCAAGCATTAGTGTATTTTGATAAAAAAAAAAAAAACTTTAAAAAATAGAGACTGGTATTAGGAGGGACATTCAACTGGCATACAGCAAATTATTGGATAACATTGTTTCATTCAATATCATTTTGTTATAACAATGATGAGGAAGAAAAAAAACATTCTTGCAGGGGTCAACGTCTATATGGAGTCTGAACATTTTCCACATGTCTGTGTGAGTTTTCTCATGGTACTTCAGTTTCCTCCCATGTCCCATGTCCCAAAGGTGTGCACGGGACATGAACGAGTGTGTCTACATTGTCTCAGTCTAAGTGAGTATGGGCATGGGCAAGTGGCCCTGTGCTTGAAGTGTGTCCCGTACAGGATGTGTCCCTGCCTTCTGCTCTAAGCTGCCAGGATTGGCTCCAACCACCTGCGACCCTGAACTGGAAAATGTGGGTTGGAAAATCAATATCTTACTTGTGTTTATAAATATTTTTTAAGTGTATGTATAGCTTACAGTTATTTCAATGTTTAATATTAGAAGTGTTGTGGGTCTTCATTAAGAAATTTGGTAGTTTTTGTGACCAGAAATATACCGTGGAAACTCCACTGTTTTTTTTTATATCAATTAGCCTATGGGTAAATTTGTTTAGTTACATGTCATCTAGCTTAAAATTGCAGTTTTCAAGAACATATTCTAGACATTAAATGAGGACCTACTATATATCGATTTTCTTTGGCAAATAGAAATCCTGACTCACAATGTCGGCACTATAACTTTATAGATCCTTACATTGTTGTCTGTTATAATCCACTTTTACTGCATCTGTTTATCCCAAAATTGGGATACATTTGAATCCACTTTTGATAAAAATATATCCCCATCTTCACAAAAATTCTGTTTTCATGTTTGATTTCCCTTGAGAGCGTCAAGAGTATATTCACAAATATGACTTGTGAAAATTGGCTTTAATGTTTCAGAAATTTCCAAGTGGCCAGAGTTTTACACCTTTCCATTTCAAACAATTTAACTCTCATCGTCTACTAGTACAAAGGTTGGCACACTTTCTCTGTAAAGGGTCAGATAAAATTTTTGGCTTTGTAAGCCATATATCTGTGTTGCAATAACTCTACCATTACAGCATAAAACAGCCACAGTGAATACATAAACTGAATGGTTTGGCTGTGTTCCAGTAAAACATTATTTAAAAAACAAAATGAAACAAAAACAAAAAAAGCAGGTGCAGACTGGATTTGGTTTATGGGCAATAGTTTGCCAAACTCTCTGTTAAGAGTAGAAACACTGTAGAAATGTTTCCACTTAATATTTGGTATCTCAGACAAGCCTATGTTTATTTATTATCTAAGCATTCTTCTAACTGCAAAGTGGTTAAAAAGAAATATATGAATTAATACATTTTAAAAGGTTCAAATAAGATAGATATTATGTATTTTAAAGTTTTGCAAGTACAACAAATATGGTTTTAACTTGTAACAATAATTCTAAAATCCTTGGGACTGAAGAAAAATGTTTGATGTTGAGCGTTTGAAGATTATCCTGTGAGTTATCTAATGACAGTCACTTAAACTAAACATGTGGGTTCATTAGAGAAAACAGTAGCTTCTTTTGGCAGGCACCCACCCACACACACACACAAAATGCTTTGTTTGTTTTACATAAATAGTTCTAGAATTGAAGGCATAGAGAAGCACAAGCTTACATTCTCATCCATAAATAAATAGTAAGGTGAAGTTCAAAATAAAATTAATGGTATTCAAAATTTCTTTTGTTATTCCAAATAAAAGAGCTAATTTCTTGTTTTAAAATATAGTTCAAATTCACAAATTATACCTGTTCCCAAACAGCAAGTGGGGCCCTTCTGCACACCGCTGTCCTCTGGGCAACATTCAGGAGGTAAAGCGTTGGTGGTAAAGGAAAGGAGTCTTTATTCAAGAGCTACAGAATTTAGGAATAATAGCTTTTCACCTGCATTAGTCACCTAAGACTATAATTAAGGCTTAAATCGTTAACTCTTTAGTGACAGCTTTTATCACTTAAGCCTATCAATTAAGGCTAAAACCTTTAACTCAGTTCCCCTATCATTTCCCCTTAGTTTTTAATTATCTTATTTCTATAGGCTTAGTTTACAAACTGAAACAACAGATGATACAAAAGCGACAGAATTCTGGAAGGGCAGGCTTCTGCCTCAGAGCCCGCCCCCACTGGAACACCCAAAGGGGAAAAACCCTGCCACTGCCTGCCAGGCCTTCTCCCATCCAAAATACCATCCTTCGGGACACGCAGCAGCTGCAGCACTATCGCCAGGCATCCTTGAGGAGGAGAGCCCAAGAGCCAGTCTCTGCCCTCCTTTCATTTTAAATCTTTTGGCCTATAATCCATGTGCTCTGGAACTGTCCAGCTTCTCAGCCGTTCTCATCGAAGGCTGCTTACCACTGCCTTGGGCAACCTCCTCCAAGGGGCTCCCTATTCCTCCCTGCTCCTCCCCATTGATATGATTAGATCTCTCTGTATTGTAACCCTCAATGCATTGTTAATGAACCCAGTTAAAATATATTTCTGATTCACTGTTTTAAGGGCCACACATAAAATAAGAAACCAAACAAAAGGCATTTTCTTTCTGTAATTTCCATTCTACTAGGGGATGCAGATAATAATTAAATACATGGCATGGAGGATGACTACAAGTATAGGGCCTAAAATAACACAAGGTATGCATGTAAGGATTATAGAGTGAGGATTCAATATTCCATGTTCCAAGAACAATTATGCAAAATTTCATTTGAGGAAAAAAATGTTGTTACCTGATTGTAGTTACATGGTAGAAAAGATTTGTAGGCAGGAGGTCTAACTGCAAATGGACCAACGTAGGAGTGTGCCTGATGTTCTGAGGAACACCCTGGAGGCCTGCATGCAAGACTTGAGTGGAGAAAGAAATGAGGATGCTGTGAAGTACAAGTTCAAAAAGGCAAAAGGGATCAGATCCTATGAGATTCTACAAGCCTTTGAAAGGCCTTTGTATTTACTTTGCACTGTGAAGGTTTTGGAGGTTTTTGAGCTGAAACTCACATGAAATGGTTACTTTTATAAAGATTATTCCGATAAACATGGAAAAAATCAGTTAAGAAGCTATTAGTGTTTTAAGTTAGGGGGTTAGCAGTGGAGTGGTAGGAAATGATTGGGTTCTCTATGAGCAAGGTGCTCAATTAACACAGACAATGCACGGAATACAGTGCTGGTACTAACAAGATTCAGCGATAAAGGCAATTGAAGGCAGAGATCAGAGGAATTGTTCTTATCTACTTCATTGTTGCTATTCTCAGTTTCCCTGAGGACATTATTCAAAGCGAAGCAGATCGGTCACAAAAGGACAAGTATGCATTATGATTCCACTTCTATGAGGTTTCTAAAATAGTCAAACTCATCAAAACAGAGAGTGGAATGGTGGTTGCCAAGAGCTAAGAAGTGTGGAGTGGGTCAACGTGTACAAAGTTTTTCAGTTATGCAAGGTAAATAAGTTCTACACAGCAAAGTGCCTAGTACTAACAATACTGTATTGTATACCTACAATTTGCTAAGAGGGTAGATCTTATGTTGTATTTTTGCTACATATGCAAACACAATAATAATAATAATAATAATAATAATAATAATAAAAGAGCTGGAGGATACGTGGAGAGCTGATAGATGTGTCTATGGCCTTGATGGAAGAGATGGTTTTGTGGATATCCACTCACCTCCAAACTCATCAAGTTGTATACGTTAACTATGTAGAGCTTTTCATATGTCAGTCACACATTGATTAACTGTTTTTTAAAGGACATGAGTATAAAATGTGATGAATTCAAATACATCCTCTACTATAGTTAGTAGTATTTATAATAAGGAGGATTCTTCAATTTTGATAAATACTTTATGATTACATAACATGTGAAAATAAAGAGAAGCTCTGATATGTTAAGACAAATTTTCTGTACTAGTTTTGTAATTCTATATTTCTAACATTATCTCAGATCTTTAGAAAAAGATAAACACATTGCAGATACACCTTTTATGAACAGGTGGATTTGGTGATTTAAATTAATCAATTAATCTTTATGTTCATTTTTTCATGATTCCCATGTTTTGCATTATCTCTATATAACTTTGCATTATCAATACTAAATTTGATAGTAGATAGTAAACTAGACAGATGAAGTAAGACCTGGGTTTTAAGATATTTCACATGGCTTCAAGTTGATCTAACAAAGGATCGAGAGATATAAGAGTTTTAAAGTTCTTTTATTTTTATTAACATTGGAAATTAAAGTTTGTCAAGCAGGAGGGTGTTTATATTATTTAATGTATAGAGAGTAATTTTTAGTGAAATGTTATTTTAGAAGACTATTGGATCTTTATGGGGAGAGATGTACTTCAGTGCATGCTAAAAAGGGAATTAATGGGTAGCAATAATAAGATACACTCATGATAGGTATATAATATAATTATTCAAAGCGTGTGATTGTTTTGGCTATATTTTTTACCTGTTAGTGTTTTAGCTCTTCAAACAAGACTCATCTACTCTTTAAAACTGACCTTCATATTTTCTTTTCAAGAGACATGAATCCTCAAGAAGCAATATGGATGATGCAACCACAGGATTTTTTTCATTTCAGAAACATTGGAGAGATTACCAAGGGGGAAATCCTCAAATGTATTCAATCTATCAACCATTACCCATAAAAATCGTGTTAGGTCATAACTCAGTCTCCTCAGTGATTTCAGTTATCCTCAGGTGCTGAATGCAGAATTGTTTCTCTACTTCATCTACCTTTCTTGTCTCTTTTATTGTTATTCTTCTTCAGCATCATGGTTTAAACTGTGCATTCTCTTCAACATTAATTTTTCCTACAAATCCTTCTACCCTACATTTTACATATTCTGAAGTATCTGTAAATTTTTTTTGTGGTTGCGAATAAATAGGAAATGCACAATAAGCTTATCTGTTTATGAAACTAGGAACACCAATAGGCACATCCAGCTTATACAAACAAGGAAAAGTATAATTTAACACATATAGTTCCATAGATTAACAGAATTACCGTGGATGAATCCTACATAATAGCAACTTTTTAAAAAGCTCTATGTACAGTTTTTTCTTGCATTTAGAAGTACATTCACTGGCATAATATACATGTTTTGACAGGTGTCAGCAGTTTTCAAACTCTTCACTCTCAGGACTCCTTTGACCTCTTAAAAATTGTTGAAAACCCCAGAGGACTTTCATATGCTGGGTTATATAGGGGCAGCATTTGTTGCATTAGAAATCAGAAGTGAAAGAACTTAAAGCTACTTTTTTTTTTATCTGCTTCCATGCTTAATCATTTGGGATACTGATGTTATGTAGCTTGTGGTCAACTCCACTGTTCAAAAATGAGAAAGAAAGTGCAAAATATTACCTTATTTTAGGGAAATTATTTTGATCCGAACATGTAGGTGGTAGGTAAATGTATGAAGTATTTTCAGGACTTGCCAAATAGTATTTGAATAAATACGCTCATGTTATTATTTTGATTAACTGCTGCCATGATATTTGAACAGTAATTATAGCACAATATATTTGGAAATGTATTTATTATATAAAAAGAGAACTCCATTCTTTACTATTTTTTGTAAGTATATATTCTTGTAACTTTTAGGTTAAATATAATCTCAATTCACATTTTAAAGGAGATGTATTGTATGTTTGTTGCAAGTCAGGTGCTATACTAGCAACTAGAGAGTCAATGGACCCCAAATGAGGGCTCCCAGGCCAATGAAGTTATTTTGCTTAGGCTGCAGATATAGATCTAAAAGAATGAGTAAAATATAATGAGGGCAAAAAATAGAAAGGCTTACAGAAAGAAAAAATAGAAACTAAGCCTTGGTTGTAAGAAAAAATATATATATACGTGTGAAAATAACATTTCTGATGTTGCAAGAAATAGGCACGAAGACATAGAGGAAAATATTTCATGCCATAAACACATGAAACAGCATAGAAACTACTAAAGTGGGAGGGGATACAAACAGTTCTGCCTGAGAGGAAATCAGGGGCAGCACGATTTGCGACACATTTAACAGGAGAAATTCCATAAATATGGCCTAAGACTGTGTCAGTAAGGATGTTGTATTAGCTTCCTATTACTGCCCTAACAAATTACTCAAATTTAAGGCCTTGAAGCAATGCAAATGTGTTATCTCATAGTTCCAGGGTTCATATATCTAGAATACACTAGGATTTGGGAAAGTTATAAGGAAGAATGTATTGTTTTGCCTTTTTCCTCAGCTCAAGGCCCCTTTCTTCATCTTCAAAGCTTGTCACTCCAACCTCTGCTTCAGACTCTGACCTTCGTGCCATACTCTTATAACCCAAGATAATTTTCCTTCAAGAGTCTTAATGTAATTGTATTTACAAAGTAGATTTTGTCATGAAAAACATATTCACAGGTTTGCGGGACTAGGGCGCAGATATCTTTGGGGGACATTGTTCTGCTTACTATCATCCTAAGCATAAATTTTTAAAAATATATTCTTATCAATGCAAGCTGTAATCACCGAATACCTGTTGTAAAATAACTGAGTATAATCAAAGGTATCTACTGAAGTTTTAAGATCTAAATGTATTCTTATTCCTCAATAAAAGTTTTTTATAAATAAATGACTAGTAGTTTGATTAAATGCACAATAGTGACTTTCCTACCCAAAACCATGACGTATGTAGCAAAACATCTTGATTACATCTACTTAAAAGTACTTAGATATATGAGTTAGTTGCATTGTATGAGGTCTGTCCAGAAAAAGTCCAGCTGTTCTTAACATAATGAGAGTCGTTTTCATGACATCAATGTAACCTGGCAGTCAAGGGGACAGGTTTTATCTCCTCAGTGGCATGTTTTCCCAAGGCCTCCTTGCTTAGCTCCAGCCTTGGGGCCCTCTCACCTGTTGGTGAAGCTACAGTTCCTGAAATCAGGAGGAACAGTTCCCAACAACGTCTCAAGTCACCTACTTTGAAGGGGACCAAGATGTCATTGTACTATGTACAATGCTTCTTGTATCTTGTATCTTCTTCAACAAATGTCTCTATTTTTCATATCACCTGTCTGGATACATTCTATACAGACCTCTTATTTCACCACATTTTATTCAATGCAAGACCATAAACATATGCATTTCCACTTTTATTTGCAGCTTATCAAAACTTGCATTAATTGGAATAATAAATAAAATGCAATTTTACATAATCTATTTCTCTCTAGAATGTGAGATTAGAACCAATAGCATAGATTTTACAAGTTAAATATTCCAAAATTATTTTACTGATACATAAGCTTGTCTTTGTAATGATTGAAACATTTTATTTTATTAATATTCTTGTTGAATGTGATTCAGTTTGAATTTTAATTCAGTGGAGTGCTTAATACTTAATTGAATATAATGAAATTAATTTTGTTTTTTGTTTGTTTGTTTCATGACCATCAGTGGGCAAATTAAAATAAAAATGAAGTATTATTATATCTTTTCATATATATTTGTATATCTATAAACAAGCTTTCAAAGTATTAGTAAAATATAAAAAAATACTATTTGAAGTCAGCAGAACATATCTAAATCTGACTTTTTACAACTAATTTTATATTATTTGTAAAATTATGTCTCTATAATTTGGAGTTTGATGTATACCCTTGACCATTTTGTGTTAGAATTGTTTTTTGAAACCAAGTTTTCAGCTATTGACTCCAAACACGTATCTATTCAAGATAATAGATAAGTGAGGTTTCTAAAGTTTATGTATGCTGACATTAATAATATTTAAATATATTAAGTATATTTAAGAATGTCATATATTTAGTGTTAAATGGTTAACATATACACAGTTGGTTAACAAAATAGTCTATTCAACATTTTAAGGATAAATATTGTAATTACCAGTGTAAAATATGTTTTATAAATATGCCTTTGGGTATATGTGTTATATTGAGGATCTTTTTAATATATAAAAAAGTAAAAGGCAATTTAAAAGAAACTTAAATTTCCATTTAAAAAGTAAGAATAATGCTGGATTAGAGAAATACTTATGGAAATACATGAACAAAATATTCTGGTTAAAAAAAGAAATGAATATTCATGAATAAAATAGCTTCAATGAAGAAAAAACACCGTGTAGAGTAATAAACTTAAGCCCTTGGTGGCATCTTTAATTCCCTTCATAATTAGATATTACTTTTTAATGTCAATGAAGGAAAATATTTCCTCATCCCAAACAAAAGTACACTATTGATGGGTGGCAGGCAGAAGGATATAGAATGATAAATACAAATGGAGAAGATAGGCAGATCCTCATGGTGCTTTTCCTCGTATTGTTGCTAATTAATTAATTCAATAACAATTATAGACTCCCAACCATAAGCAAGATATATAAAAAATGTTGGACAGAAGAAGCAGTTAGGCCCATGCAGCTTATAAATTATAAATATTAAATAATAAAAGCAGAAGTAGTCACTTTTTAATCAGTTATAACTATAAATAAGTGGTATGGAGGAAAAATATCAATTTTAAATAACATTGATGAGTAGTCCTAATGCATAATGTTATACACACAGGTAACATATGGCAGTAATTCATCTAATGTACTGCACTTGCACAGTAAGAACAGAAAGGTAGCATACTAATGTAAGAATTTAGAAATCTGGATCCTTGTTTTATCTTTCTCACAATTCAGACTTCTACATTTATATATTATTTTGTATCTCTATGCTTCACTTTCCTTATCTTTAAAATAATGCCATTGGTGATCTTGTATTTAGACACATAAACACAATTTTTTGCACAAATTAACACTGTGATGTTATATGGATTATCTAACAAGTTAAATTAAATGCCATGTAGTAGCTTATTTCCAATATTTGATTAAATATGCCTGAACATAAGTAGGTGAAAGGAAGCTTAATGTTACTATGAAATAACTTCAGTAAATCCAAAAATAAGTCCACTACAAACACATCATATGTTTCAACATAGAAAATAATTGGAAGATGTAATGAACTCCAAGAATAAATTCAATGTTTGACTTCATGAAATTAAACAAACTTGTGAAAATAATAACTTTATTAATAATTTCATTTATTAAGTTATACACAAATAATATTATAATTTTAAGATATAGGTGTTATAAAATGAAATGTGCTATATAAAGAAGTATAACCTATTTAATGCACTCATGTCTTTAGATGTGGATGTTTAATTCTGTCATCTGTACTAAGTGTTATAAGAGAAAATGAGAGATAATTTTGAGTTCTTAAATCACTGACTTTGATCCAATTTATCATTTGCGAACTTTTGCTGTCACTTCCACTGTTGCTACTTATTCATTTGCAGTGATGTCACAGACAGGTCATGGCCCCTTGCTTTTAACTATCTTTTTATTTTGGAAAGCTCTATAATTGACTTCAGCACAGAAACATTTTTGAAGATGGCTTGCTTGAATTAACTTTTTTCATAACCAGAAATTTGGGGACTATTATAGTTTACAAGATTAATCCATTGGTGCAATTTGGAGTTAAAAAATTTGCAGATCAGAGGCAAATACAAAGCCCAAATAATCCAGTTATGTGTTTTAAAACATCCAGATGAATATAGAGATATTGAAATTCAGGGAATTGGCTTTTGATTAATTGTGTATCTGTTATATTTACCTTCATTACAAAGCATGTCTATTTATTGGATATGCAGTATTTTCACTTGATATTTAAATCATTATGCATATAAGAGTAGCAGTCACTTATTTTAGTTACAAAGTCAAGCATGCAAAAAATGCATTATTCTTTTTTTCTCTGTAACTAGACATAATTATTTTTATAGTGAATCCAAGAGGAGAGCAAAATACAATTTGTTCTGAGTTTTATTTCTGTTCCAGGGCCACTTACAGTAAAATACTTCAGTGTCAAGACATCATGGGTGTGGGGGAGACATAATGTCTCTTCTTCGATCAATTATCAGTTATCTTTTATTCAGCTATATCCAACTTCTTATTCTAAATGTAATCACTTAAACATTTTTAAATTTAAAACTATAGAGCAATTAAGCATGGTATTATACCTATCATATATATGTATATTATATTATATAATATATAAATATATAGAATGTATGTATATGTACATGCATATGTATATGTATATATAGGTATACATATATATGTATAATGCATTAGGAGTAATTGAGCATGGCTGTATATGTATTCCACACTCATTAAGTTGTATATATTAGGCATATGTAGCTTATAATATATCAATTATACATTAATAAAATTGTAAGAAGAGTAATTGAGCATAAATGATTACTTTAACCACTGAATAAAAATAATGATGTTAGTCTGATGTTTACATTTGCAATTAATATTCATTAGTTATAATATAGGATTTATTTCATTAATAAATATAAACACTAAATATCTGCAGTATTAAAATAGACACAATTCAGTTATTTTATTTTATTTTTTTGCTGCCATTTAATTTTGAGTAATCATTTCATTTTGGCATATTTGCTAAAAAATGATATTTGTGTTTTACACATATTATACATTGTTTACATTTTAAAAATTAATCAAAGAATACTAAAATTGAATATAATGCATTTAGACGGCCTTATTTTATATAAAAATAAATGTATGCACTTATTCATAAAAGCATCTTTTAAAATATTTGGTTATTCCATTATCACTATCTGCTATTCTTTTTAAAATCTGACATGCAATACTTTTTAAATTATGCTTGAGAACTCTTAGTTGAGCTAAACCAGTTCAAAATACTCATTCTTTTCTTAGATGAGTTAAAAATCACTGTTTAGTGAAAATTGTTTGCCTAGTAAATACGAACATTGAAAGTGAAGACATTTTTTGTTTAACCAAGGTGAATGAATGTTCATTTTTAGTACGTAAGTTTACTTTTTCTAATTTCAGTGTTGTTTTTTTGTTTTTTTTTTAAACTTGGGTAAGTAAACTCCCTGAGTTCCTAATGTCAAGTTCCTAATGAAATAAGAGCAAAACTAGGTTCATATACCTTCTCAAACTATATAGTATACAATTGCTATGAGAAATATTTGATATACAGGACACTCAGTTATTCAAAGAAATACTTGTTCTTCCTACGTCCTTTCTCCTCTGAAAAACAACAAAATAAAGGTGACCTAAGAATTCTCCTCTAGTTTGCTTTAAAAGGTTTAGCTAATTGATAGTAAATGACAATAACAACAAACAAAATATGTAGAAGGAGATTTCTTCATAAAAATAAATATGCACCAAAATCATTGTCTCCTGTGAATTAGGCATGTTGAATTTATTTTCATTGTTTCCTTACAATAAATATAGATACAATCTTGTAAGTTATTTTAAACAAAATCTAACTTTTTGTATGATTTTTCTCCCTGATATTTAAAGAAACTCATGGCTACTCTGACCATTAAACACATGCATATCCCCAGATTACTTATTTTTATGTGAATATAAAAACCTCATAGATTTTCATATATACTGTCATTTCTATGTAAACTAACTTATTGACCCATAGAAGACTAACCTGAAATTGTTTGGATATTAAAGAGTTTAGCTCTTCCACTGAAAATTGTTTTCGGGATATATTCCAAGCACCACTATGCATTTATTTCCATGACATTTTTCCTTACTAGCTACTAGTAAAATCCTTCATTTTAACACACACATTTTATATAAAAATATTATTTTTAACAACAGAAAAATAATATTTCTTGATTACTTTTCTGACACAGAAATAATCTTCGGAATAATCTTTACTTTTTGTTTGGTGGATGTATTATATTCTCAGTAAAAGGATCTTATTTCCTGTTTATTTAACTCAAACCAAGTTAACTTCATGTTTACTTCTATTTGTGTTAATTTGTAGCCATCTCTCTTTGCTGGATTGTTTTTCAAGAAGTTAGATTAACCGCACACCTTCAGTGTTTACACTTCATTCTCCTTTTGCACATGGGCAGGAAATTTTCCGGTAATAAACAGTGCCTGCTAATCTGGCATCATTACCCCTTTTGCCTTTTTTGTTGTAAATAGCAAAGGTAGTCTGTGTTTTGAAAATGACATGCACACTTTATGAAAGACAGGATGCTATAGATTGGTTTGGGGCAAAGACTCTTTCGGAAGAGCAATTGAAGATCATATTTGTAAGTGTAAAAGTTCATTGATTTTTTTTTTTAAATTTGGAGTACTTTTCAATCCAACAGATATTATTTACTTAGTTTTGAGTTATTTACATAATATGTCATGTAGAGCTTAGATTTTTGATTTTTTAACATAAATTGTAGTATTCTTCAATAATTAGGTACATATTGCTATAACCTGAAACATTGATATTTTGCAAATAAGTTAACCATGTCTTATTATAAAAATACGGTGAACATGATGTGCACTACATTGAGACTAAATCATTTCCTGGTAAGGGGAGTACACTTGCTTTACAGAATTAAGTCGTGGAACAGTGTGAGATTTTAGGTGAGTTGGAGGACACGCTCTATGTTTGACATATATAGTGAGTAAAGGAGGAGAGAAGAAAGGAGAAGGGAGAAGACATGAAAATAAGTGGGACTGGATAAATACATTCCTGCTGTATTTGCATTTTAATGTTAATCTCTTAGCCCTGCCTCTTGCTCTCCTGATCTTCACATTGAACTGGTTCCTCATGAAGTTAGAAAAGGAATATGGTAGATACTAATCTTCTTGAAGTAGCTGTCAAAAAAAAAATTACAAAAATTCACCAGAGCTGGGTCCACTTCCAGTACCTTTATATGTTGTTAAGGACAAAATGTACTGAACAATTTTTCCAGGTTGTTTTTGTTTTTTTTTTTAACAGTAATTCTGAGGACTCTTCTTTGAAAATTAATTTACATTGAAATTAAAAAAAAATTCTGGACATATCCAGTCTTCTTTAGTGTAACATAAGAATGGAAATAGATGTCAAATAAAAATGTCCAGAAGGTGGAATAACCTCAAGTAGAATTTCCCAAACAAGTTTGTTGCCATGATAATTAGTGATCCTGGAACAAAAAGACTGTATTAAATCTCTCTCAGAGAGCTGCAGTAGGCTTTAAATTATTAAAATCTACTAAGTTTTTAGCAGTTAAAACACAGCTGTTCATGAACTCTGGAATGGTGTGTTTCAGTTGTTTGGAGCACTATCCCATAAATCCAAAGGTCGCAGGTTCGATTCCAAGTCAGGGCACATGCCCAGGTGGCAGGTTCAGACCCTATAGATGTAACTGATCTATGTTTCTCTGTCACACCAATGTTTTTCTTCCTCTCTCTCTCCCTCCTTTCTCCCCTCTCAAAAACCAATAAACATGTCCTCGAGAGAGGCCAAAAAAACAAAATTAAAAAACTACATGTATGGTTTGCACACTTTTCTTAATCCATGTTATAGATTAATATATAGAGATGTATAAAAATATAAATCCATATCCCTATCTGTGTCTTTAGAAGCTCATCAATCAAACATATAGGGGAAGAATCTATTTGTCTTTATTATCTTTCCTGCCACTTCCAACAATTTTCCCTTAACAAACTATTAAGATTTATTATGGCAGTTAAATAAAGCCATAAAAAATGGAGACATTCTTGTTAACCATTTTTCATGATTCAGATATACAAAATAACTGAAAGGATGAATTAATTAAAATAAAATTGAAGATATAAATAGTTAATTATATGCACTGTTCAATAATAGGCTTTTAATAAATTTGGGGAAATTTTTGAAAAACTGTGGATTCCTGAGTGAGATCATCAAAATAGTTCACATACACGAATACCTTGGGGGTCATTTAAATGAGCACACAGATGCCTAAGTACAGGACTGAAGACATATATTCTGTATGCAGTATAATAAAATAGTGATAAATGTTAGGGAAAATACTGAAGATAGAATGTCTCTCCTGACCATTTGAAGGAAAAAAAGATATTACTATTTAATACTGCCTCTCAGCTGTGACTAAAATATAAGCTATTCATTCGTAGTGTTAAATATTTCTAATTTAATGTGAAAAATGTCTGCTGTCACAGAAAACACCACTGAAATCCCATTGTCAGTGTAAGTGCACATTACACGAATAATAAATAAGCTTTAAAACTAGCACAGGTTTAAATAAGGATCCCCAAGTGCTTGCTTTCCAAGACATGCTCTTCCTGTTAGTACGTGACTTAAGGTATATATGAGCAACTGTGCAAGAAATTTAAAACTAATGTGAGACTGTAATATACTTAGATGGAACACAAAGTGGTTGCCATAGAAAAGTTCTTTGCATTACAAAAAATAAGGGGATGATTTTTGTTCATAAAATGGCATTAAATACTAGTGATTAAAATTGTATCAAAATTTATAAATTTGTAAGAAACAGCTTTTTTTCAACAAAATTTAAAGTTAGTATGTATTTGAGTGTTCAGATATGTCATATAATAACACTTTCAGATAAGTAGCTCCACTTTGCAGATGAAGAATCTAAATAAAAAGAAGTTACTTCTCCAGTTTTTAATCTCTATTGGTAACTGCAGGATTCAATACCACAAAGTCTAGCTTCATAACCCAACTTCTGCTATGTTCTCATGGTTTTATAGGGAATTTTTTTTTTGTAAATCAGTAAGATTTAAATATTCTAGAAGAAGTAATATGATCCCTGACAAATCTCAGGAATATGTAAGTAACATAAATAAACAGGAAAATGAAGTTCATAAGAGGTTAAATGTAAATCAACTAACCAATAAATCAAGTAAGAAACATAAAAATAAAACCTAAGAAATATTTAAATTTAACTTTAATATCCAACTAAATTATAAAATAAATTAAGTAAATAAATTAATATCCTCTGAATCAATTTTTTAAAATATTAATTTAATGGGCTTCCCACAGTTTTGTACCCACTGGGTGGAAAATGGCCACCTTGCATGTGCTTTGATGGCCATGATGATTCCTAGAGCCCTCCTCTGAAAAACAATTTTCTCTAGTTGTCAAGGTACAGTAAAAAGTAACTTAGAATTCCAATATCAAATAGTTCGAAATTTGAAAGTTAGTCTAAGTGAGGAAGCTAAGGGATGTTTTATAGTTTGTTGTTGTTATTGTTTGTGTGTAATTTTAGTAATGTATGCATATTTACACATACTTTTTCTCTGTTGTTTTTATTTTATTAGGACCCAATTGTCCAAACAGATATTTATGTTTGACATACATGTGAATAAAGTGTGGCAGGGATAACTTAGAATCAATTTACCATGTGAAGAATTGAACAATTTTAAGGACATTTTCTGTGCTTCCTGTTTTATGTCTTATTTTTAAATCCATTGTTAAAAGCCACTTATGGTTGCAAATATAGTAGTTTATAGCCAGTTTTATTTTAGGAGGAAACATTTTGTGAAAAATCTACATTAACATTATAATTATAATCTAAATATTAAATCATTTATGATTCTCATGTGTTTTCCTCAGAAAAGTTTAAAAATGCATTAATTTATTTAAACTTACTTTTTGTACCTGGACCAAAATACTGTTTAGTGACAGTCTTAAAAATATGTTAGTATGTACATTCTACAAAAATTATGCTATGGAAATGAAGGTTGTCAGCAGAGAATGTATTTTTATGTATGTGCGCAAAGAGTCATAAGAACATTATACTAATAATGTGTATTTAGGGTTTTTTCCCCATTTTCTTCAGCTTTCTGTAGCATTATAAGAAATCTACAAACCATATCTCTTTATTTTTATATCACTATCACAGGGTGGGGGAAATGTAAGTTTACAGTTGTTCATACAAAATGAAATACAATGATTAATAAATAATATGAGAATTAACTGTAAACATTCCTTTCTCTTCTCTGTATGTTAAAGAAAATAGATTTACCATAATTTTATTTTATTAATTATTTGTTTTAAGGTACATTACAATATTTATGACATTATTAGATACAATGCTAGGCTATATATATATAGCAAGCATATATATATATATATATATATATATATATATATATATATGCTTGTTGTTTCACAGGAAACCTAGTCTTAAGTAGAATATAACATTTTATATGGAAAAGGAAGAAAAAGAAGAGCAGCCTATGAAAGACCAAATTTTCAAAGAGATCAAAAGTTAGTGCAAATCACAAATACATTAGATGGCTGAAACACAGAATCTATACATAAATATAGTTATACCCACATATATATACATACATATGAGGTTTTTCCAGGAAAAGTCCAGCCATTGTTAATATAATGGAAATGGTTTGTGCGGCATCAATATAACCTGACAGCCTAGGAGAGTGGACTGGAATGTGCATGTGTGAATGATGATGACTTCACTGTACTAGTCAGTGGGGCAATAGATGCCATGGAATTAGCATGGTGTACTGTGTGGATGTTGCAGTCAAAATAACTGAGCAAGGAGAGAAATGAATCTGCATCAAATTTTGTGTTAAGCTTGAACATTCCTCCACGGACACTATTTGGATGATTCAGAAGGTTTTTTGGGGAAGATGCAATGAGTGCAATACAAACAAAACCGTGACACAAATCCTTCAAAGATGGCGAACAATCTGTTGAAAGTAAACCACATCTGGAAGGCCTGCAGTAAGCAGAACACCTGAGAATGCTGAACGTGTACAGGCTGCAATCAATAAAGATAGGCGACTGACAGTGCAAGAAATAGAAGCAGATCTGGGGATTCCAAACATTACTGTGTCTGAGATTTTGATGTAGGATATTGGCATGAAATGTGTCATGACAAAATTCATTCTGTGGCTTCTGCTAGCAGAGCACAAGGAGCATTGTGTTGTAGTTGCTAATGACCTCATTCAATCTGCTACCAATGAACCAGATTTCCCCAAGAAAGTCGTAACTAGAGATGAATCGTGAGTCTGTGGCTATGATCTGGAAGTGATGGCCCAGTGTTCCTAATGGAAATCACCTTGTTCTCTACACCTGAAGGAAGTGGCAAGCTCAAGACCATGTTAACTGTGTTTCTTGATTGGGGACATAATACTTTGAAGGGAACTGAAGCATCATTATCCGATGTACGATGTGTCCTGTATCTTCTTTAATAAATGTCTCTATTTTTCATAGTACATGGCTGGAAACTTTCTGAAGAGACCCTATCATATATACACACATACTTACACACACACACATATATGGTAAAGCAAGTGATGATGGTCAACATACAAAATAATTACACACATACTTACATACACACACATATATGGTAAAGCAAGTGATGATGGTCAACATACAAAAGTACCAAGGCTGATCATGGTAAATTTTGATACCATGTTAAATGAGGAGATCTTATCTAATAGGTTGGATTTTTATTGATTTTAATGTTGTTTGTTTTAGAAGAGAAATTTTATGATAAATTTAGCTGGAACACTCAAAGTATCCAAAAAAGGAATAAATTATAGTGTGTACTATGCTTGTTTCATTAGGGAACTCTTAAAAAACATTAAAACAACTGTTGTATTTAGCATTTTCATGGAAAAATAATCAAAATGTGATTATAAAATGTAAACCTGAAAAACTTTAAATAATGAAATGCATATAGTTCAATTATATATTGCATATTGTTTAACAATCCACCCTAGAGTTGAATATCATCTTTATACTTTTTAATTGGAATAACTGATTACCTTCATTATTAAATACAAATAAAAGTGGTGCATTTACAAGAAGGTTGTGCATGGCTTTAGGTATGTAAGAATTTAAAAGTCTCTAAATTTTACTTTATAAGATATTCTCCATCATTAAGATGATTTTTTTAACAAATGCTGTCTTTTTTTAAAAACAAAAATTATTGATCAGTTACAGTTGTCTCACCCCTCTCTCCATTGCTCATCCTATCCCTTCCCTCCCCACTCCGACAGTCAATCTCTCCCCCATTTCTATGCCCAAGAGTCCTCTATGCATGTTTCTTTGCTTGCCCCGTCCCCTTTCCCCAATTATTCCCCTCTCCCCTCCTCTGGTCACTGTTAGTTTCTTCTTTATTTCCAAGTCTGGTTCTATTTTACTCACTTGTTTGTTTTGTTGATTAGGTTCCATTTATAGGTGAGATCATATGGTGTTTGTCTTTCACTGCCTGGCTTATTTCACTTAGCATATGCTCTCCAGTTCCATCCATGCTGTTATGAAGGGTAGGAGTTCCTTTTTTCTTTCTGCTGCATAGTATTCTATTGTGTAAATGAACCACCGTTTTTTTTGATCCACTCATTTATCCATGGGCACTTGGGTTGTTTCCAGCACTTGGCTATTGTAAATGACGCTGCTATGCGATTGGGGTGCATGGGTTCTTTTGAATTGGTGATTCAGGATTCTTAGAGTATAATCCCAGCAGCAGGATCACTGGATCAAAAGGCTGAGTTTTAAAATGAAGGAGAAGCTAGAAAAAACTACAATTAACTTTTTATTCCTGAATGAAAACCATCATTTTATCATTAACTATCAACATTGCATGAGTTGAAGAAGACGTGAATAAATATGTGTGTCAAATATTCTTCCCTGACTTGTGTTTGCTGGCCTTCTCTTAAACCACCATTTCTATTGTAATGTTTGTACTGTAAACAAACTGGGAAGTTTAGTTTCAGAATTTATTACACTTTCCAGAGACTCTTGTGGAAATTTTAATTTTTAAACTACAAATTTACCCTTACTTGAACACTGGCTAACTTAAAAACTTTGGGAGAGGTAACAGAGAGTCTCATATGAGAGTAACTGGTTTAAATCTATGACTATTTTAGCTATTATAATCAGTTAAAAATTCATAAAAATATGGTTTGTGAACCATTTCTTTGCATTCTCAGTCTCTCTTTTCTACTATTGCTTCACTCAGAAAAAACCTCATGTACTTTCTATTCGGCCCACTGATGTCTACATATTTGCTAGACTTCTCTAGACATACGAATCATTTTTTTTCTCTCTATGGAAATAATCAACTTACAATAAGGAATTATATATTTTTTAATTTTTAAATTTATTTCAAATAAATTTCTAATTTAGGATTTTTTTCAGTTCTGAGGATACAAAATAACAATGTTACTTCTCAGTTTTGTCATTTCACTATAAAAAATAGCATGATATCATAATAAGTAGTAAAAAATTACCATCTAAAAAAATTCTCTTCTTTGTAAAATTTTTATTATGTATAATCATATAAATTTGTCTTTACTGTCGATCTTAATATTTAGCAGGGACAGAGCAAATGTTAATTTATCCATAAACACCATATGATATACGCATGAAATTAGAGATAGCTTAGAGTACTGACACTTGACTGAAAAGCATGAAGTCATTTTGAACTAAACGAAATGTACAATTGTCTGCCAAGTTTGTGCCCAAATGTAATTAATTTTGAAAATGTTCAGTTCCTGAAAGGCACAAATTTCTATTTTTCTGATATTTTAGTCATTTACTCATAAAATAAAACATAGTAAGATTCTGGAACATGTATTACTGGTATTCCTTGACCTTTTTTGAATATTCCTTTCCTTTCCAGATATAGGTGTCAGAAAACTAGACACCTTGCTATCCATATATATGCTTGATATAATGTCATTTATTCATTTAATGTATTTCTATTATATGCGTCAAGAAGTGGTTGAAATCTAATACTCATTCTGTTTACGACACAAGGTTATGCAGTATCAGTTCATAATTTATGATTTACATAAAGTTGCCCGGTGTTCAGTGTAAACTGTTTTCACTACAAAGAAAAATGGTAACTTTGGAAAATTCTTTCAGAGAATTCTTTCAGAGAGAATTCTCACAGAGAATGTGTAGGTGATGTAGAAACAGATAACAGAAATTTAACTGATCTGGAAGTTCAGGGTAATTTGTCCTGGAATACTGATCATTCAGACAAAAATGAAGTGAGAGTAATATAGGATGTGAAAAGGTCCCTAGAAATGGTGCATGACTCAGTAAAAGAACATTTGAAAAGGATTGTGTATCAATAAGAAAGTAAAGGAGGGCTGCTGTACAAGAAAGAGAACTGATGAAAGGACTTGGCTCCAACCCCAAAAGCAATGAGAAAACTTGAACAGTAAATCATGAGGAAGGCACACTCAGATAGGATATTTTAATAGATTGCTCTGCCTTTAGGGAGAGAACCGGATTAGAAGGATGAATGCAGGTGAATGCAAGACCACTGCTGCTCATTTGGAGATGCCTCCAGCGTCCCGAGCTAAAGATAAGCGCCGGTGAAATATCATTAGAGTTGGATAAGAGAATCGATATATTAAAAGCTATTTAGGGGAAATAATATAATAATAAATAGTTTTTCTAAAGTTTGAGGGGATGATTTAGACAAAGTCTGAATTAAGCTATTTTTAGAGGTGTTCTCGTTATCCTTCTGATTAAGAAGAAATGTCTTTGAATTTTTCACCACAAAATATTATGGATGAAATTGTTTTGAAAATCTATTTCATATTAGTCGAGTAAAATAATGTAATGGAATTTTATGAAAGAGGCATGATGTTGTAATTTCATTTAAATATTATATTCTGAAAAATACTCTTAGATTTCAGAAAATTCCCTCATTATTCCAACACTATGCATATATTTCAAAAGAATTATTTTAATGTGGCATCCTTTTAAAAACCAAATTTATAAATCATAAATTATTATATAAAGCATGAATTACAGCACTTTTGGGTAGGTAAGCTTAATTATGCATCATTATTTTTAAGGTAGCCAAGATGTTTTACCATGGGCAGTTTTTCTTTAAATGTATTTTAGTGTGTATATATATGTATTTAGTAGATATCTATGTGTGTGGGTGAATATACATATATACACACATACACACATATTACATGCATATACACAAAAACACTTATGCATTAAAATTCTATTTAAATTCAAACTTTGAACCTATAATTCTGCTTGAACTTGATTAGTTCTGATTTCATCCTAAAGCAGTGAACCTTATGATGTTTTAAAAAATAATTAATAATCTAAGTTCATTATCATTTAAGATCTATCTCACTACACATTTTAATATTCTGTTTTTGTTGCAGAGCTATTTAGACACAGTCATTCGTGGATAATAAGTCATTTATTCCTCATTAACTGTTAGGATGGATGTAGATATTCATTACAGCTAGACAAAAGACTCATTTAACTGCATACAGTACATGATTATATACCACACCAGTGACTGGAATGCAAATTCTATTTCACATTAACTTCATTTTAACTCAAGCATTTGCCAATAGCTCGGATATTCTCCTTCATGGCTAATAGTTTCCTTTTCTAGCTTTTCTGCCAAAAAAATCACTGAGTTTTTATTTTTAAAGGGGAAAAATATAGAAAAAAAGGAGAAAAAATGAATGCTGTGGACAGAGAAAAGTATATAATTTAGAGTTACAGTTCTCTCTCCTGTGACTCACATGTACTCTTAAAATTTGTCTATAAAATCATGCTTTCTCTGTTGGAAATTTATGCCCTTATCAACTTAACTTCAAACCAGATGAATTTTAGCTTTTAAATGCAGGAGACCTTAACAAATCATCATAGAAATGATCACAACTGGAAACTTTATTTGAGCCTGAAGTATAATTCAGGAATTTGCTACCTTCTTTCCAGAAATGATAGAATATCGTTAAAAAATTACATGAAAGTATATTTAAAAAATAAATTTATAATTTATTTTATATATTAGCACTTTTACTTATTTTTAAGGATTCTATTTGTTTATTTTTAGAGAAACATTGATCTGTTGCCTCTCGTGTGTGCCCCAACTGTGAACCGAACTTGTAACCCAAGCATGTGCCCTGACCAGGAATCGAATCTGAGACCTTTTGCTTCTTGGGTCTATACGCAGCCAACTGAGCCACGCTGGTAAGGGCTATTTTTAATTTTTAAATTGAACTTATTGGGGTGTCATTGCTTCACAAAACCATGCAGGTTTCAAATATGCAACTCAATAAAATAACGTTTGCACACTGCATTGTGTGCCCATCCCTTGAAGCAAAGTCTCTTTTCATCTCTATTTTTCCCCTTTTGCCCACCTCCAGCTACCTCTGTCCCCCACCCCTTTTTTTCTGGCTATCACCACACTGTTATTTGTGTCTATGTATTATGTAAATATATACCTTCTATATATATTTACATATATGTATATATGTGTGTTTATCTATATAAACACATTTATGTTTATTAGCACTTTTAGATGAGTGGTTATATGTACAGAAAATATGGATCTTTCATATTTTTTATTATGTAACAATATATATTTACACTCAATGTAATAAATGGCAAATTATTTTATTGATATAATATGCCTAGAATATAGGCAACATTAGGGTCACAAAATAAAGATTTGGAAAGATTTTACCCATTGTGTATTCTACAAAGCTGCTGAAGGAACAAAAGTTAAAAATAGTTATTAATTAAAATTTAGCTTCTATCATATTTAATGTAACCAATGTATAGTTTTCAAGGTTATCAATGAGAAGTATGTTAAGGAAAATTTCAGAGTGGAAATGCTACTGTACAGGTTGAGCAAAATGTAAAATAAACAAAATTAATGGAAATAGATGAACAATACCCACTCAATCTTCCCTTCCTATCCCTTCCCCCTGTACCACTGGTGAACACTTATCTCTATAAATTTTTTTTAAATTACAATTTACATTCAGTGTTATTTTGTATTAGTTTCAGGTGTTCAGCATAGCAGTTAGATAATCATACTTTACAAAGTGATCTCCTAATATTTCAATTACCTACCAGGCACTATGCATAGTTATTACAATATTACTGACTATAGTTCCTATGCTGTACTTTATATCCCCATGACTATTTTATAACTATCAGTCTGAACTTCTGTATAGTTTTGAGTTTTCTGTAATAACATATAATTAGAATCATACAGTATGTAGTCTTTTCAGACTTGCTTACTTCACTTAGAAATATGTATTTAAAATTTATTTATGTTTTTTCATATGTTGATCTCTCTATTTTTATCACTGAAAAATAGTGACTTGTATGGATGTATCGTCGTTCATCCACTCACCTATTGAAAGACATCATGTTTGTTTCCAGTTTGGGAGGGGGTGAGGGCAACTGAGAAAGGCTGTTATAATTGTTCATGTTCATTATCAGGCTTTTGTATAGAACACATTTTTACAATATTTTGTTTAAATACCTGGAAGTGTGATTGTATGGTAAGACTACGTTTATCTTCATGAGAAACTACAAGGCTGTTTTTCAAAGTGGCTGTATCATTCTCTATTCCATTAGTAATGAGTGAGAGTTTCTGTTATTCTCCATTCTAGCCAGTAGGGTTTGAATTTTAGCTATACAAACAGGTGTGTCATGGTTTCTTCTTGTTGTTTGAATTTGCAGTTTCCTAATTATAAATAATATTGAGCATCTTTTCAAATGTGTATTTGTCATCTGTAAATCTTCCTTGGAGACTTTGCAGCTTATAAATGGGCCTATTTTTTGCTAAATTTTTTTACACATGCAATTTGATCTCTTATAAATGATTTTTTAAAGATTTTATTTATTTATTTTTAGAGAGAGGGGAAGGAAGGGAGAAAGAGGGAAAGAAACATCAATGTATGGTTGTCTATCCTGTGCCCCCAGCTGGGGACCTGGCCCACAACTCAAGCAATTGCCCTGACTGGGAATCGAATCAGCAGCACTATGGTTCACAGGCCAGCAGGCAATCCCCTGAGCTACACCAGCCAGGGCTCTCAGAAATGAATTTTAACATTAGCTTTATATTTTTTATACAAGTCCTTTATCATATGTATATTTTGCAAATATCTTCTCAGTTTTGTTTTTTTCCTTTTTTATTATTTTAATAGCATCTTTATCAGAGTAGTAGTTTTTCATTTTAAGAAAGCTTAATTGATTTTTTTTTCCATAGTGGATGTGCTTTTGCTATTTTTGTAAAAAACTCATTACCAAAACTTAGGTTAAAATTTCTTTATGCTTTCTTCTAAAACTTTTACAATTTTAACATTTTTAATTTAAATCTATGATGCATTTTGAGTTAATTTTTGATAAAGGTGTAAGGTTCATGTTTAGGTTTAATGTTTTGGAATATAGATGTTCAATTAGCCCGTCAACATTTCTTAAAGAGATTCTTCTTTCTCCACGAAATTGCCTTTGCTCCTCTGTAAATAATTGTATTTTTGTTGACTATATTTTTGTGTATCAATTTCTGATTTCTATGTTTTGTTACAATGATCTTGGGTTTCTTTGCCAATACTCCATAGATTGTCTTGATTATTGTAGTTTTATAATTAGTCAGTATAATCAGGTAGTTTGAGTGCATGAAATTCATTTATCTTCTTCAGTATTCTGTTAGCTATTTTAGGTCTTATGACTTTAAATGAAAACTTCACAGAAGAGTATTATGCTAAGTGAAATAGGCCAGTTGGTTGGTGAAAGACAAATAGCATATGATATCGCTTATAAGAGGAATCAAATGAACAAAATAAAGTAATGAGCAAAACAGATCCAAGGATCATAGAAACAAGGAACAGACTGACAGCTGCCAGAAGAAATCAGAGAGGGGAAAACGGTGGAAGTAAGTGGAAGGGATTAGTCAAAGAACATGTATGAATGACCTATTTACATGGACAATGGTGTGGGAATGGACTATGGGAACGGACGTGGGGTGGGATGGATAAAGGCAAAGGGGGAAAAATTGGAACAACTGTAATAGAATAAATAAGAATAAAAGAAAAAAGAGAAAACTTTAGAACCAGTTCGTAAATATCTGCAAACAGCTGGCAAGTATTCCATACAAGTGTAAACTTTTTGTATTGACATAGTTGTTCCTGTACAGAACAAAACAATGCTCAGTAATGTTTCTTATAAGAACCTAATATAATTTTGTACATTCAAATAAGTAGAGTATGAAAGTTATGGTGCCTTTAATTGACACTTTTCATAATGATCAATTATATATGAACTATAACTAGAATGATAATATGATTTAATGTACTTTAAATCCTTCTCATAAAGCTATTATTTCACAAATCCACTTTTCTTTATTCAGTCATAAACATAATTATTTCTCTACTACTATATATGCTTTAACTTTTAGTAATTTTTAGGATATTATTTTTATTTTTCTGAAATTTGTATTTGTTATATAAGAATAGAGAACTATGATGACAGCTATATGTTTTTATGAATGTATGCATATGTGCATTTTTATATAAATATATATTTATGCCTATATGTATGTTTTTATATAAATTTATACAAAGTCTATCTATAAAGATATCCAGTGATACAATATGAAAAATAGAGACATTTATTGAAGAAGATACAGATACAAGAAACATTGTACATAGGACAATAATGCTTCAGTTCCTTCAAAGTAGGCACCTCAGCACCTCACACAGTCCTTCCAATTGCCATCAGCTACCTTGTCTTATTTTCCTGAATCTCACAGATGGTCTGAAAGCTCTTCCTTTTCAAAGGTGATTTTAGTTTTCGGAAAAGCCAGAAGTCACAGGGCACCAAATCTGGGCTGTCGGGGGGCTGCGTCACCTGGGTGATTTGATATTTAGCAAAAAAACTGTGCACATGATGCATGAGTGGGCACATTATCATGAAGCAGCCACCAATCACCAGTGGCCCATAGCTGTGCCCATCTGAATCACTGGAATAGTTTTCGTGGAGGAATGTTCAAGCCTGATGCAAATTTTGATGCAGATTTGTTGCTCTACTTGTTCAGTTATTTTGAATGAGGTGGCCGCACAGTACATGTACTCAATCAGCAGCATCTGCTGCTCCCACTGACTAGTACAGTGAAGTGGTGATTGTTCACACAAGCACATTCTAGTTCACTCTCCTTGACTCCTTGACTGCCAGTTTACAGCAATGCGATGCAAACCATTCTTTTTATATTAAGAATGGACTGGACTTTTCCTGGACACATTATTATATATATCATATATAATCTTGCCACCAACTAATTTTGAACTAAATAATTTTTAAAAATTGTAATTAAAATAGTTTCACTTGGACCCCACCTAACCTCCGATGATAAAAGCAAAGCAGGAATAATTTAATAAGAACTTTGACAACTAGTGACAAAAACATGAAGTAAAGGATGAAAACTATGTTGATTTATCAGTCATAATTTTTTTTCCAATGATGATTTTTTCCTTCTGCTGACAAGAAAAAAAGTGCTTGGTTCCAATATTAAAGAACATATTTTATTTATAGCTAGGTTGCCTTGAAATCCTTCATTTTAAATTTCTGCTGAACTTTAGAGAAACCTTTAAAAACTCAATTACATTTATAGCAGGCTTTTACCCCAGTCTTCAGAGTCCAGAATTCTAATGCTCGTGGAAAATCAACCAGTACTAAAAATCCACAAGACCATAAGAAAGTCTCAAATAAGAGCTGTCCCTAAGCTTTGACCGCCAAAAATATCGACAAGATTCCTTTCCTTGGAAAAAATATCGGGTGGTATTCAAATGAAAATGATTGCTGATTGCCCCACATGAAATAAGTCCATGTTGGGATAGCTTCTTAGCAGATCTTAAAAAATCCACTACTGGAATAGCAATGTATTGTAGTAATATTTTAAGAATTTATTTTTAAAATCATTAATCTAATGGTATACCAGAGGCGTCCAACCCATGGCCCGAGGACTGCGTGTGACCCAGGGCGACTATGAATGTGTCCCAACACAAAATCATAAATTTATTTAAAACATTAAGAGGTTTTTTTGTGACTATATGTAGCAGTGTATTTAATGTGTGGCCCTTACTGTTAATGAAGACCTACCATTGTTTAATGAATGTTATAGTTAATGAAGACATGTCAGTGTAAGATTTTCCAAGGACTATAACTAATCACACAAGAAGGAATTCTTCATTAGTTATTTCTTGGAATTTTCTAAAAAGATTTTATTTATTTTTTAGAGTGAAGGTAAAGGAGGGAGAAAGAGAGGGAGAGAAGCATCAATATGTGAAAAATAAATCAATGGGTTGCCTCTCACAAGCCCACTGCTGGGGACATGGCCTGTAACCCTGGCCTGTAGCCCTGACTGGGATCGGAGCAGGTGACATTTTGATTCCCAGACCAGCACTTGATCTACGGAGTCACACTAGACAGGACATTTCGTAGAATTTCTAAGTAATTAGTTATATTCACTCTTTTCTCTAGAGAAAATAGATAAAGTTTTTCATTTTCATAGTGAAACAAGAAAGTATAAATAAGTTAAAATATTTTTGAAGATAATATATCTCACTGTAGAAGACTTATGCTACTCATATAGAATGTAACTCTAACATTTAAGGAAAATTTAAATTTATTTAAGTTTGTTCTGAACATTTGAGTTTTAGATTATTTTTAAAAAATTATTTGGCATTTTCTGTCATTGTAGACAAGATATTAAAACATATTTAGTTTTTGCAAGTAAATGTTTCATTGTATGAGAACATAATAATTTAAAGAAAGTAGAGCTTATTGCTCACAATGACAATAGTGCCTTGATTCGTATTTTCATAAGTACAAATAAAATTTTTAATAATGTCCAAATAATTGATATTAGCTACCAAGCTTATTCCAGGTAATCTTCATATTAAAAAAATCTTAAATAAACCTTGGATAAATGATTTTTTTAAAATTTGATAATCATTGTTATTCCTGAAGGTGGTCTTGTCAATTGATTTTGTTTCTCTCATAAACATTTATTGACAACCTGCAAGGATCTGACACTGAGTAATGTGTTCCCAACATACAAGCAAACATAAATCTATTCCTCAAGTAACTCATAATATCATAAGAAAGACAAATTTTCCATCAAGATAGTTAAAACAAAATGCGGCAATTACAGTCATAGATATGTTCAAAGAGTTATGGGAAATGTTCTTAAGGAGAAAAACACAAAGTGAGAGGATATCAGGTAAGGAATCTAGTAGAATGTAATAGCACAGTTGTATCTTAAGAGGGGAATAGAATTTAGCTAGAAAAGAAAAATGAAACAGGTAAAGTACTAAACAGGAAATTTAAGTATCTGGGGTACCAAGTAGTTTGTTTAGAGAACTGTAAAATGTCTAAGGTTGAACATAGAGGAATCAACAGAATATTCAGAGATGAAACAGAGAACATTGGTAGGAAAGAATCTGGAAGAATTTCATATGCTTAGCTGAGAATCTAGAATTTTAAGCAGAATGCAAAAATACTTAGAGTTTACTCCCACCCTGCCCCCACACTTCAATTGCTGTAAGAATTATGGATTTGAAGAAAGAAGTATACTGGACATGGTCCTACATACCTCACAAGAGGTTTCTGGTACATTTCTGTGTCGTAGAGGTTTAAAACTTAAAAATTATATTTTCTGAACTTCTCTTCAAATAGTCTTTATGCTGTGATTTTGGTTCTATTTCATTTGGTTCCATATAAGACTTAAATTAGGACTAGCTCAAGTGCTATAGTTGTAAAACACCTATGACACATCTACTAGGGCTGGGGCGGTGACAATGCCACATTTTCTTCTTGATACCAAGCCTGTAACTAATGGGGTATGGCTGAGGGGTCAGCAGTTAGGTTTGCAGTTTTTGCAAGATTTTGCAAGTTTTGCAAGATTTTGTTTGCTGGCCCTTAAAGGATAAGGAGAAGAACCTTATCCTTTAGTTAGATAGTTCTGTTCATATAACATTATTTAAAGTTCAGTCTTAAAAATAAAGACTATACTTATTCCTCTAGTTTTTTCTTTTTTCAATTATTACAAAGTTCTCTGTATTAAATGAATACGTTTTGGTATAACATAGCCAGAGAGGTTTTTTTGTGTGTGTTTTTTTTTTTTTTGTTTTTTTTTTCTTGTTATCTGTATGTTATCCTGAATGATACAGTCAGGCTAATTTTTTCTTCAAACATTCATCATAATTTAATTGGGAGCAGCCATGTACCCAACTGTAAAATTATAGTCATTGGCCTATATTGCAATTATGGTGGCTCTGTGTCACCATGTAAGCCAATTAGGCGCAAGCACAAGTCTACTGAAAAATTCTGTTCAGGTTGTGTAGCCCCAATATGTCTTCCTCTTTTTGCCCTTTCTATTATCTTTTTTATCCTTTTTTTACTAAAGAAAATCTGTCTAAATGGCTGAATCTATAATAATCATCATGTGACACCCAAAGAGATTAACAAAGAGAACTGCAGAAATCTTGGCACTGTCAACTTTGGGTTTTAAATCAGTGCAGTGATCTTGTCTTTTTAGTCATGGTAGGACATTAGAAAGATTAAAAAAGAATTCAAGCAATTGCCAGATCTTTTGTCATGCACAAGACTTAGTTGCAAGTAACAGAAGCTGATGCTGTGTGAAAAAGCAAATACAAAGTCACTAAATGGATATAAGGTTATTTGGGTAATTTCTGTGAAGGAGAGAAAACAATCTTAAGGTACCGTGCCTAGGATCACAAATTAAAAATGTCTCAAGATGACACATGTTGTCCAACTTTGCCAACTAAAGCTATTTTCTTGTCATGTATTCAAACTTGAAATCAACAGAATACCAGACTGTTGTCCCTGCTGCCATCAAGACCTGATAATGTGACCATTATCTAAAACAAGTGTCAAGAAGCCTCTTTTGCCTTGCTGGTTTCCAAACTTAATTTTGAATTATTCATGCTTTGAGAGTCTTCATTTCCAAGTCTGTGTACCAATTGACAATGATTCTAGGAATTTCCATGTCTGGATTTTACTTTGGTATGCAAGACCATAAAGCTGGGAATTTTCTAATTTTAACTAAGAATGTTCAACCTGATAGGCAGAAACAAGACAGATATTCAATACATTGTACATGATATTTTTATCTGTACACTGACAATAATTTATATTATCAAATTTCTCTTGTTTAAACATAAAATAATTGATATTCTATGATCTTAAAATGTATTATTTATGCAATTTATGAATTTCTCAATTCTGAAGCAGCAAGAAACATAATCATCTACATGCTATCATATATAATTACGCACATGAAAATCTAAACACCTAAATTATTAACATAGCTAATAAAAGTGATGACTTAACTAAACCATATGTGAGATAATTAAATAATCAATAGGACCTAGTGCACAGCATGATTACTATAGTTATTAATAATGTATAGCTTAGTTGAATTTGCTAAGAAAGTCTATCTCAATTGTTCTCACCACATAAAAGAGGGAGAGTAAATAAGTGAGTTTATAAATATGTCACTTAGCTTGATTTTAGTAATGAGAAACAAAGTAGAAAAAAATACTAGTGAAGAGATTTTATACTTGGATTCAGTATCGTTCAAAATAAAGATATTGATCATTTTATACTCCGTACATAAAATAAAAGTACTTATGTTAAATAAAATAATTGGCTTAATGTTAAAAAGACAATGAGTTGGTAAGTTCATCTGTTTACTTGAAATTGATTTGAAATACCTATCCAATAGTATAGGGTAAAATTTATACTAAAAATGTTAAATTTCTGTGAATAAATGTTGACCAGTAAATTAGATATTAGGTTCTAACGGCAGTCAAACTTCAAAAGTCATTGTTTAGAATTACTTCAGCCTTAGGTTAAATCTTAAAGTTCTACTATCTTAAAACAAATTTGAAATATTCATAGAAAATAATAGATGGGCAATAACCCAACACTGTTCAGTAAACTTAATTTGATAATTTCCAATATTGCCATACAACCTTATACCCATAAAATATTGTTTACCTAAAGAGTAAATTAGACTCAAATATCATGATAGAAACCTTCATATTTTACCTTAAAAATACAAAGCACATAAAAGTAAAGTGCACACTAATATTTCACTTGCATAACTTGGGAAAGAACACCATTAGAAATTCTAAAAATCAAATATTGAATAATTAATTGCCAATATAATGTATTTGTAAGTAAAAATTCTCTGAGAATAAGATAAAAATAACTTATTCCTGGAAATCTGGTCTTACATTCATATCTGATTTACAAAGCTGTGGAATATATCTTTTTGGGTTTTGTGGGGGGGGTTGTTTTTGTAGGTAAAACTAACCATTCATATCTGATATGTTTGAAGATATGTATGTTGTATATTGGATGCTTTCTATTTTTATGCCATGCTGCTTCTATTTAGCATCTTTTACTATTCTAAATGTTAATATATTTTTTCTTTTCAAGTATTATTTTCTGTTGTTTTATTGTTGTTTAGCATTTTAAGGTTTTAAAGATTTTTACTCAGAGCTCAGGTTTATTGTTGGTTAGCCATTTGTGTCAGAAGGAATTAGCAATTAGAATATATACTTTAAACATAATCTTATAAAAAATGATTTGCCACGATCTTGAAATTTGAAACTCATTTGTCCTTTATTATTTGCAAGAATGAGTTTTTAACGTCTTCTTGAGGAACTTTACTATCTGATTAGAGATATCATTTAACTATACCTTTATAATCAAAATGAATGGGATTCTGTCCAAGCATATGTCAAATTCCTTACTTTTTTAATAAGAACAGGGCATCAATATACAGCGCCAGGCACAAATAGCATCCCTTTTTTTTATTACAGAAGCTTTTTTAATAAAATCATAAGCATGTAATTCTGTAAAATAACAATATCACACTCAAGCATTCCGTATAACATTTTAGATGAAATGTTCACATCAAAACTATAAATTATTACACCCATATTTTTATTCAGCCAACCGCACTCAAACAGGCTTTACTTCTGCCAGACCCCGTATAGTGATTTGCAGTATATCCCACAGAAATCACTTTATTTATATTTATTTTTTTGGAATTATCTCTGGTGATAATATATAACATTCTACAAGAGAATGACTGTGGACCTGGCTGGTGTGGCTCAGTGGATGGAGTGCTGGCCTGCAAACCAAAGGGTCATCGGTTGGATTCCCAGTCAGGGTACATACCGGTGTTGCAGGCCAGGTCTCCAGTAAGGGATGCGCACGAGAGGCAAACACATATTGATATTTTTCTCCTTGTCTTTCTCCCTCCCTTCTCCTCTCTCTAAAAATAAATAAATATAATCTTTAAAAAAGAGAATGACTATGGATTCAGTAATTAAACTTTTTTAGCTTATTGTTTCCTATTTTCCTTTGTAAATCAAAATAATTGAAATTCAATTAAAAAAATTATGTTGGTTCACTAGGCGTGTATATTTACTTTGCTTTACTACTTCTGTTCATACCTTTCTTATCCTAAATATTTTATTTACACGAAATATTATTTATTTATCTAATATTTTAAGAAGCCACAAAGTGAGTTATGGTAATAGGTCCTGAATAAAATAAACATCTTAATATCATACTACTTACCTTTTCTCATGGTGTTTCAGACAGTTATGTTTTATATCTAGTAGAATATACATCAATTAGGTAAAAGAGCAAAGTGTCATTTCTCCTTGATAACGGTACAGAAAACAAACAATATAGAGAGATGAGACCTGCTTTCTGCAGGTATAATTTAACTGCATTTAATGCGTAGTAAATTAGTTACTCTTGAGAATAGGATGCCCCTTCTTTCCAATGTTCTCAAAGGCCCATCAATCTAAATGTAAATTAACATAAAATGAGAAGGATCTTAGAAATCATTTTAGGTTAATAACAAATGTGCTTGGCAATGTTCATTTAGTCTAAGTAATGGAAAACTCAAGATACAATTTGAGTAATGATTTTTCCAACATAATTTAAGGGAAAGAGTGAGACCCAGGAAGGCATGAGAATTATTTGAAATTATTAATGTGTTTTCTAAATTATTTTATTGTTTTAGGGAAAAATATATAACAATTCATTCAAAATTGCAACTACATATTCTGAGTACATATAAAAGCACTTCTTAGGATGGATATCAGTTACACATAATGAAAAGTCCCAACTACTGGTCCCTTATATAAACAATTATCTTGTAGCCATTCATGAGCAAAAATGCCAAGCTGGGAGCTTTGGGAACCAGGTAGGAAGCTGCAAAACCCTGGTGAAACCCAGTAAGAAGGAGAGCTGCTTTGAAAAAGCAAACCTGTGTCCCTGTGCAGGCTTGCCTGTGTGGGTCTGTCTCCTTCAGGGTCCAAAGCAGTCCATCCCCCAAGAGACTTGACTCTAGCCTCGAGAGGTCATTGTCTGCAACTAGTCCTGTCTACCAAGGGACCCAGGAATAGTCACACTATCCATACCTCTGATCACAGGTCCTGAAGCAAGAGACCTGACCATGGACCCTGAAATGGCTTTGTAATCTGGCTCCTGCACCTCTCAGTCATTGTTCCAGAAGCAGTCCTACACAGCCAGGGACTCGGCCAGAACCTGCTCAAGGACCCAGAAAGAACCACACCTATCCATTCCTTTGGATCCAGGTAGGTGTGGACTTGACTGTAGCTCCAGAAGTGGCTTCATGACCTGACTCCAGCCCTGCGCAGCTATGCTCCCAAAGGCTGTCTCATCCATCTAGGCAAGAACCATGCCTACCCACCCCCTGTTAGCAAGCCTGTCAACCGCAGATTCAGTGCAGACCTGGTAACATCTCTGTGGCAGCCCCCTGATTCAGATCTCCAGTGGCCTCAGTCCAGGAACTTGGCCAAACTGTACATGAAAAGGTACTCAGCCTCACTAATCATCAGGGCAATGCAAATCAAGAACCATGATGATATAGAATCTCACACAGGTTAGAATGGCGATCATCAAAAAGACAAGAGATAACAAAGGCAGGAGAGGGTGTAGGGAAATAGGAACCAGTGTGTGCTATCGGTGGGAATATGAATTGTTACAGCCCCAGTGTGGAGGCTGTCAAAATATTAAAAATAAAATCACCATACTTTCTAGAAATCACTTTTTGTCTGTATATATTTATCCAAAGGATTTTTCATAATAACATATGTGCATGCTATTATATATATTATTCATGCTATTATATATATGCATGCTATATATATATATACACATACATACACATATATATGTATTCATTTCCATTGTTTAAAACTTCATTGTGTATATATAATTTATGTGTGTATATATATGCATAATATGTGTATACAATGGAATATTATTCAGCCTTTATAAAGGAGAATATTCTGACATTTGCAACAACCTGGATGAACTTGGAGTATATTATGCTAAATTAAATAAGCCAGGCATAGGAAAGACAAACACTGCATGATCTCACTTATGTGTTGAATCTAAAAAACTCAAACTCATAAAAACAGAGATTAGAAGAAGGGTTACTAGGGACTGATGGGTGATGGAGATAAGAACATGTTCAAATTATAAAAACTTTCCTTTACAAATCAGTAAGTTTGGAAACCTAATTTACAGCATGGTGACTATAGTTAACAATATATTATGAACTTGTAATCTGCTATGATAGTAGAGTTCAAATGTTCTAACAAACAATGTAACTAAAGTGATGAGTATGCCAGTTAGGTTGATTATGGTATTAATCATTTAACAATGTTTTTATATGTGTGTACACATACACATAAGAGAGTGGACACTTCTCCTTAAAAACATAATTATCTTCTGGAGGGCAGGCCGCTTGGAGTACAGGCTTCCTAGGTGAGTGTTCTAGAGACTCATCTATATAGCTGTACCTGCTGGCATTGTTGGTAAAAGATGCATTTGGCTTCAGTGAAATTTTTTGGACACTCTTTCAAAGACTTTGCCCTTTTTGAGATGGGTGATTTTCTAGTGCATGCCTGCCTACACCACGCAGAACGTTCAGTGGTTTTTGACAAAAAATAACATGACCTCCGTGCTTGACCCTCCCTATTCACCCAATCTTGCCTTGAGCAATTTTTTTGTTTCCCTGAGTGAAAAAAGTCCTCAAAGGGAAATGTTTCATGGATATGGAAGAGATGAAACAAAAAATGAACTACTAAAAGGCACCCAAATCGGCCAGCTCAAAAACTATTTTGAGCAGTGGAAAAAATGTCTCAGTAGGTGTATTGCATCAAATGGAGAGTACTTCGAAAATGACACAAGTTGAAACAATAAGAATAAATAGATGTTTTTTAATAAGTAAATTCAGGATTTTTGGGTCCCCTTCATATATATCAAAATAGTACCTTAAATATATAAAAGCACACTTTAACTATATATAATTTTTGTTATTTATTCCTTAGTAAAACTGGGAGGAATAAAAGAAAAAGCATCTCCCAATATCAAAATTTTATAATTAACATTAGTTATGGTATAATGTTTAAAATTTCATACATATGGTATATGTTTAAGGGAACCATAACATTAGTCAAGTATAAAAACAAATATAACAGATAAAACGGGAAAAGCAGGTCATTAATGCAAAGATTCATACACATATAGTGAAACTTACATTCCCTGGTTATTTGGAACTGATTTATGTTTTTGAGTGTTCATTTTGTAACAAGGATTGTTTAGAAACTGTGATACAGACAGAAAAATACCAAACCAATCGAAAGCAACAACAAACACACAACAAACAAAACAACAACAAAAAAAATTAAACAACAAAAAAAATGAAAGTTCCTTCCTTCTTGTACCTTACATTTCAGTGGTGAGAGACAAAATAAACCAACTTTTTACAAATATATTTATATATTTATTCTTATATCTATATCTATATATCAGGTCTTGGTAAGTCATATCAAATGAAGATGATGAAAAGTGAAATGATAGGCAATGGTTTGCTGGCATGAGAAACAGAAACGATGTTGCTGTTTACTGAGAGGGAGGACTCTGGGTGGCGCATGCTGGCCTGGGCAGGGCCAGAGGAGTGAGGGTCAGGGGTTGGCGTTCGACACTGTAACTCTGAGGTGCTTGTAAGCTCAGGTAAAAGAATATTTTAAAGTAGGGGAAAGTGTTTGCATTTTTATTTAATTTTAAATTCTTATCCACACTCAGTTTCACTGTAAAAATGACTATAAGTGCTATCTACTTTCTACTTCAGAATTGATCATTTTGTATCTTCTGTTTTCTTTTTATATGTTATATTTAAAACACACCCCCAAACATGCACACATGCATGCACATACACACACGCACATGTACGTACACACATTTTTACATAGTTTTTCTCCAAACCTCAGACCACGTTTTCTGCCATTATTTTGCTATTCTTTGGAAGTATTCTCTTTATTTAAATTTACTCTATTCCTTCTCATAAAATTTGCATCCTTTGAGTTCATAAACAATTAGAGTTGCTTTTATTAACATACATTTAATCAAGTATGATTCCTAGATTTTATTTGTATTGGGTTTGTTGGGTGATCTACTTATTGTTTGGGGTGGGAGTAATCTATTTAAGAACTAGCTGCAAAGAACCTGGTATCTTTGTAACAAATAATTAAACCAAAATGAAATTCAAAAGTGTAGTTTTTCAACTGCATTTTAATTGCTTAGCATATGCTTATGGCTTCCTTAAAGTTCTAAATTCTGGACTTAAGGTGACTCATAACAAAAAGGTTATCTTAAAATACAAAGAGATTTTTTTCTACTAATTATATTTCTATGTTTTCTTTTTTCTACCTTTCAAAGTAGATTAAGCTTACCATGAACTTCTCTAAAATTTATTCTTACAAAAATAATAATACATAAATCCCCTTGCCAGTAAAGGAAACAAATAAGATCACCAAATAAAATATTAAATATAATATTTATATTATAAATTATTTGTTTAATTTAGATTCAAACTTAACTGTTTCTTTCTAAAACATAGAAACCCTCAGAAATATATCAACCAATACAAAATTAACTGAAGCTTTGATATATGACCACTTTATAATTTGTCAACCAGTATAATGTATGCAGCCATAAATCTAATTTATACTTTTTTCTTAAAAATAACACCCTACATTAATAGGGCATGTGCATGCATTGTTCGAATGGTCTGAAAATTTGTCAGGCTTCCAGTGAATTTAGTACTGTCTTGAATTTGAACTTATTAAAAAACAGAACTATTGATGTAGCTTTTAAAAAAATATGTGAATCACTGGAATATATACTCAATTCTATTATTCTAAAATTCTAATATTGTATCCCATGACAACATGAAGGTAATTAATTAATTCACTCAACAAATACTTATTGAGCATGCACTGTTTCATTTTCTCAATAAATTCAATACAACATTGCCTTCAACTTGAAATGTAGTTGTTTAACTAGCCAGGTCCAGTTATTTGAACTAGAAAACAAGAAAAAAAAGAGACTCTCTTGTATGAGTATTGAAACCTGTTATAGTTTGAATTTTGTCCCCCAGTAAAGGTAGGTTGAAATCCTAAATCCCAGTATTTCAAAATGTGATTTTATTTGGAAATAGGATCTTTTCAGAAGTAATCAAGTTAAAATAAGTTTATTCAGGTGGTCTCTAATCCAGGATGGCTGGTGTCCTTCCTAAAGAAAAAACTGAGATACTGGTAGAAATGCTGGAATAATGCCACCTGACTTTGGAAGCAAAGGTTGAAATTACTCTGCCACAAGCCAGTAAATTACTCTGCCACAAGCCAGTAAATGTCTGGGGCAACCAGATGCTGGGAAAGGCAAAAAAAAAAAAAAAAAAAAATCCTTCCTCTATAAATTACAGAAAGAGCATGGCCCTACTGACACTTTGACTTTGGACTTCTATTCCACAGAACTGTGGGAAATTAAATTTTTGTGTTTTAAGTCACCCAGTTTTGATACTTTGTTATGGCAGCCTTAGAAAACTAACAGAAAACTACATTCACACAGACTGTAGTACTGGCTTTCTTAGGTCAGGCTTGATGTGATCTTAACCTCTAACATCAGGTGATCTTATATAATATTATATCATAATTTCCAGAGTTATTTATATAAATTGGCCAGCAGATTATTCATAACTGGGAAGTTAATCTGTAGCTTTTATTTCCATATTTTTTATTTAAAAATCATTGAATGACTGTATTATTACATCCACTTTTTAAGGCTTTACAGAAAAATCAGTGAAAATATTATTAATAATAAAGACATACAATTTATGGAACCACAGAGCTTTCATTAAAGTAAACTAATTAAATAATGACCCAAAAGGGATTTAATATAAACAATATAGGAAGTAAAATAAGACAGATTATGTTTTTTTTATACTGCCTTTATATGTCTGTCGTTTTCTTTATCCTTATTTTTATGTCTTTATTGCTATCTGAATTTTATCACTATTTATATCTGTGTATACAAATTAGCCAAATAACTAAGAGGAAGAAGGAGGAAGGCTTCATGTTCAATGGAAAAAATAAATTTAATAGAAAGTAATCTGTGTACTCAAAGAGTATCACTATGCATAGTTCTCTAATAATATTAGAACTTCATTTGTACATTATACAATGAAAGTATAATTTTCATTGATTATGCAATTCTTAGGGAAAATCATAAACTTTGTATTACTATTCAGAAAATGTAATTAAAATGCCAATAGCATTTTAGCTTTTACTTTTAAAATAATCAGAAAACCAAAACTATTCTATGTTGTAGTCAGAGTTGTACCATAAGGAAATGAAAGCAATTTCAGCGACAAAACAATATCAGGACAATGAAACATTGTAATGGTTATGTCATTACGCACTAACTGACTTTACATTAACTTTGGGAAATCAAAAGTATATGATATCTCATATGTCTAAAAAAAATATTTATATTCACATTGTTGGGAAATTCCCCTTCTGGCTTCAGGAACTGTAGCCTTGCCAATAAGCAAGAGGGCCCCAAGCCTGGAAATAATCAAGGAGGCCTTGGGGAAAGAGGCCACTGAGAAGAAACCTGGCAGGGGTGCAACCCTTGGCCCCCTCATATCACCCTGCTTGGCCCTGCGATGTCAGTTGTTGATGACGGGTAAGTTCTCTCCCGAGGAGAGACGACCTAAGCCAGATATTGGCTGGTATGGGCAGTGGGAGAAGGACTTGAGGGACATGGAGAAAGAGCAAAAAGGCCCGCACCCCTCAACTCAGCTTGGACATGGCTGGAGTCCTCATTCTCTTTGAAAGAAGTCGCTTTGTCTCTTGGAGGCTCAGCCCCACCTGCCTGGCTCAGACTTGAAACAATAGTAAGGCAGGTACAGCCCTAAACTGGATGGGCAGTTCCCACGGGAACGTGAAGCATGCTTTGTTCTTCCCGCAAAACCTGTGATAACCGATCAAACTGGGAAGGAGATTCACATTATTCACAGACCTTGGCCTGAGGCAGATCTCTTGTGTTCCTCCAGTCCTTATCCACGATCTCTATCTGTTTTCTGTAGGCATAGCCTTTTGACATTGATTGATGAGCTTTGCATCCACATGCCTGTGCATGTTGTTCTCAATAAAAGCCTTTGGACACAGGGAGGGGGCGGGGCTCAGGGCCTTCTCCCCTGGAGGAAAGAACCATGTCTCCCCTCCTGGCAGACAGAGAAGTGTTCGTGACGACTCGTGTTTATTCCCCTCATCCGGGACAACCCCTGGATGGGCTCTGCGGGATTCAGAGCCCCGCCCCCTCTGCCGCTGGCTCTGGACAGTACCTCTCAGATTCAGGAGCACCCCGTGCGGCGCTCCCCGTGGCATCACTTAAATATGCTTCAATTACTTAAATTTAAGTTGTCTCTTTTAATTACTGAGGTATATCTTCCTTAGTCATGATCATATCAAGAATTTCATTTAAAGCCAAACATATTACTTTTACATTCTCTGAGTAGTAATATATTTATTGGTAAAAACATTGAAAATAATGGCTTATTTTATAGCACTGACTGGGTGACCAAGCATTGTTCCAAGCATGACATATTCATGTGATAAACAAGTGCATTTGTGTGTGTTCACAAGTGTGCTTGGGTTGCTATATCCATTTTACTTTCGGATGACCTTCGTGTTCGGATGGGAAGGCACTGCACTTACTACTTTTCAAATGCAGAAACTGTGAGTGACACTGTTACCAAAAAAATGGACCCGTGGCAGGGGGTGCCCAGATGCTATTACCAAAACGACACCCCCCCTTACCCAGGGTCCCTCGGTTGGAGGTCCTTTGCCCCCCGCCCTCAGAATTATGGCTCTGAATAGCAGAGTTTCGTGAAAAGGAAAGCAACTATTTATTCAAAAGTTATACAAGTTTGATTAATGGCTGAATGTCACCTTTAAACCTCAAAATCCCTTCAAAACAACCACCGGCACACACACCGTCCTGCCTTCCCCTTTTTGCCCAGTCAGGCCTGTCGGGTACCGTCCTTCAGAAGGAAAAGAACAGAAGTCCGGGGCTCGGCTAGGCAGGCCTCTTGTGGTTCTCAGCACCATCTGCTGTGTCGCCGCGATCTCCGGCTCTTAATCCATAACCATGTGGCACCTTCTCATGGCCACGAGCAAGAGTCCTGTCTCTCCTCTTTCTTCCCACGTGGTCTTCACACTGTTCCCCGGAGCCCGTGTCTCTCTGTGTCTCCTGCAGGCGCTGTCTCTCCTCCTCCTCTCTCAGTTACATTCTGCATTAAGTCTTTTAAACCTTTCTGATTAGCTTTCGTGATATGCAAAATAACCCTCTTTGCATATATGGAATGGAGCTATCCTGTTATTGACGTGCGAAATGACTCTCAAAGGCCCTGCTGACGGCTCCCATCCCCCATGGTGGCCCGCCCTGGGGTGGGGAGAATATATTTTTCTTGGACACCCCATTTTCTGGACCCCGTTACAAATACCCTTTGCGGGGGTCCTGGCTGTGCCCCATTACAAAACAACTCAGATTTTTAACTTTAGCAGTCTGGTTACAAAATTCATTCCTTTAAAAACCATGGAAGTATAATAAATACTTTACAGTATAAGATGTTTATATCAAATTTCAATGTAATCTGTATATGATGCTATTAAAAATAAAAACATATGGAAATACTTTATTTGCAAATATTAATACAGATTTATATGTGATTTCATAGACTAATGCATTCTTAGATTATAGAATGAATATTACCATTAGTTACATTATCCTGAGGTTTTTGTTTTTGTTTGGATTTATTTGACTTAATTATACTAAATAAATTACTCTGATTTTCTTTTTCTTTCCTACCTCATTCTCCCTTAAATTCCTATGAACACCATAAATCATTCTTACCCACTATTGAAATTCCTTCTAAATAATGGAAAGCTCTTCTACTTAAAAAATGAAGCAACGATTTGGTAGAATCTGCAGGTTTTTATTATGATTTAAATATATATATTTGATTTATATAATATAGCATGATAATTTAAACTAAGTACTGAAAAGAGACCTTAAATGTTTTAAACTACATCCAGTATTGGTTCTAAAAGATTTAATAAATGAATTTGACAATAAATAATATGTAAATAATTAAATAAATATAAAAATTTTAATACTGCATAGACAGTGTTATTGAAAGAGAGTAGCTAAAAACAGTAGATCTTAAATGTCATCACAAGAAAGAAAATCTGTAACTACATATGATGATAGATGTTAACAAGACTTATTGTAGTAATCATTTTGCAATATGTACATATATTGAATTATTGTTATATATGGAAAACTAAGAATGTTATGTATCATTTATATCTCCATAAAATTAAAATATTGAAAAAATAAAATAAATATAAAATTAACAAATTTTTCTTTGTTTTTAAATAAATTTGTTTTTAAATGCTTGACAATAAATTAGAGCATATGAAAGCTAGCTTAATACAGTTTCCTAGTAGACATAATTTTTACTAAAGATCCAGTGATTTTAAAGTTAGCAAAGATCTCTAATGGAGTCATTTTTTAAATTCTTAAATGCTAAGGTGAAAATGGGATTATTATCCCTGTATTTTAAATGCGGCAGCTGGAGCCGGACAGATGATCTGATCTGGAGAAGGAGACCTGCATTCCTGGCCAGCCGAAGTCAGGAGGAATGAGGAGGCCAGCGTTAGTGGTTCTTACAAGGATTTTATCTCTGATATAAAAGACTTCATTCTAGTTTATATTGAAGTAGTATTATTTTAATTAGCTTTAAATTGTCCACAAAACACTAGGTACAAACTAGGAGTGCTTTGAAACGGAATATCTTCCTGTTAGATTTGGTTTCATATCTCAATAATAAATTAGAAAACTAATGTGTTTATTTTATATATTTAAATGTTGAAGATATGAGTTATTTCAGAAGTTTTTGTGGACGGGTTCAGGTTTGCTTTTTGTCAGTGTAATTTAGGATTGATCACTGAACACTGTTTTTACATTCTAGACACAAAAAAAATTCATAACTGGTCTATGCTGGAAAGACTGTAATACTTGACATTTTTTTCACTTCTTAAACCAAAGTAAATAAACGTCGGAATTTATTTTTTTAGTTTTCCTGCACAGAAATTTAATTGCTTCCAGCGAAAGCAGGTCACATGTAGAGGTTAAATGAAACTTTTATAGATGGAAGTAGTTTGTGGTGTCGCAAGGAAAATAATTTCCTAAGACCCACACAAGAAAATGGAAATTTTGGTAAATTTTATTGATAATGTAAAATTAGGGGTGTTTTCCTCTTGACTTCCCAATGTCCCATCTCTCTCCATCTCACCATGGAAAAGGTCCAACGTTGTCTTCACTAGGAAAAAAGACCACTGCCCAGAGTCTCTGCTCCATAATAAAGAACAGCCCAGTCCAGCATTGGGCCAGTTTAGCTCATGTTCCCTGCAGCAGTCCGTTGCTATGCCTATGTATTTAGGCTACTGCCTGGAGCCTGCACGCACAGTCTGCATAGCCATTGGCCCATAGCTGCCAAGGCCACATGGCTATGGAGGAGGATGTGTGAGTGCACAGGATGAATGCAAGTCACGAGCAAGGCAGAGCTTTGTTGTTCCCCTAGGATTATAGCAGATTGTGTTTGGGACAGGCCAGACACTTTTCCAAAACCAACAATCAACTTCTAAAGGTTTTGCTTCCTTCGATGGGTTTACACTCCTTAGTTAGACTTACAGGCCCCTATGGTCCAGCACCTTCCCCTGTGCCTCCTCAACAATCCAGTAAAGAGGAAGAAAGGGAGGATTGTAAATCCCCTTGATGACACAGTGCTGTGATCCCCTGGGGTGTGAGTCTAGAGCTTTCTGGTGAAGCAGACAGGCTCATGCTCCCCAGCTTATTAAGCTAGTTCCCTTTTACTCCCCTTTCCCACCAATAATTAGCTAAACATCGACAGTAACAAGACTACTTCTAACCTGAGACAATCTCTTCGACAAAATAGTCTTAGGTTCACCACGGACTTTTCTTCTTTATAAAATTTTCCCTCAATACGAGCTTCATTTACACTGAAAGACAAAAAAAAAAAAAAAAAAAAAAAGTAGTTAATACAATTAATAGAGATACTTTCAAAATCTACCTATTTTACACTTAACCCTGCACTGAAACTGGACTGGATGAGAAATGTAATATAGTAACTCCAAGAAAAATAGTTTACACAGTGCATGAATAATATTATGCAAATATTGGACTTTCTGACAACAATAGAATACTAGAAATGAGTCAAAACATAAGATTACTGAATGCCCATACTGAAGTGTCTTTTTAAGTTATATTTTAAAAGCAAATATTAAAAGTATGTGCTATGTATCCACACATTCTTTAAATAGTTACTGAGGAAATAGAGTTGTACGGGCACTGAAGTTGGTGTTTTATGGGAGTGTAAGCAAGGAAACTATCATATAGATTTACAAAGCATAAAGGGATAAAATGAAGAATATAAAATGAGTAGAAAAGTGATTTCCTCTTCAAGTAAAAATAGACTGGTTTATATATAGAGGGGGTATAAGATGAAATTGAAGACTAAACAAGTGACATTTATAGAGTTTAAGGCAGAATGGAAAGATGAAAATGAGACTCCTTTTATAATGACATAAATCAAGGTTTGAATCTGTCATTTTTGAGCTTTGTAACTTCAGGCAAGATTTTTAATATTTTGTAATTTCTAAGCCTTGACATGTTCTGGGTAAACTCTATGCTAATTTGTCACTGATATTCCATAATCAGTAAACCCAGTAAAAAAGGTGTCATACTCATTGGTAATGTTGAAGAGTTAATATAATTAAACTGCTAAATTAGTTAGTGTAACTTGGAAATCATATATACAGTGTCTTAGAATGAAGTGAGAATGTAGCCATTGTAGCCATAGAAAATAATTAGAAGGAGTTTGCAATGGTGTATATAAAAATAATAACACTACTGCTATACTCTCTTATTGATGGTTAGGATGGCAGTACAAAGACACTATAATGTCAGAAACCAGCCATGATACTATGCTAAGTTTACTACACTCATATTTCTGTCCTGAATTTACTACTGGTAATGGTTTGAAATATTCAGTAATTCTCTATAAATATGGACTCAGACAGCAACAGGGCAGTATATTAAATACAATAATTACTAACAGGTTGGATGTAGAGAACAGACAGGTTGACTACTGTGCACTATCAGTAGGGAATTAGACACAGTGACCTGAAGCTGGTTGCCATAGTGTCAATGAATACTGCTATACTTGGCTCCGATTTGAAGCTTTCTACATGTTCTACGTCATAACTGAAAGAAGATATGTGTGAGTTATCTATGCCATAGTACAAAGAAACCCATTTATGATATGAGTTTACTTTATTTGCGTAGAACATTTATATCAATTGCTATTTTAAATTAACACTATGATTAAAATACAAGTGACATTGTTTTTTATTGAATTAATTATGGTGACAGGTTTCACATGCACAATTCTACAACACATCATCTGTACACAGTGTTGTGTATTCACCAAATCAAGTCAAGTATCCGTCCATCACCATTTATCTCCCCTATTCCTTTCTTCACCTCCACCCATCCCCTCCCTCCACACTGCAATCACTACAATGGTGTGCATGTCTATGGGTTTTTCTCCCTTTTTTTTGTTTTGTTTTTTTGATCAGTTTCACCACACCCCGAACTTAGCCCCCAATCCTCACCCTCAAGGGCTGTCAGCTTGCTCTCTATGTACAGGTCTGTCTTTATTTTGCTTGTTAGTTCATTTTCTTCATTAGTTCATTTTGTTGATTAGATTCCATATACGAGTGAAATCATATGGTACTAGTATTTCTCTGACTGGCCTATTTCATGTAGCATTATGCTCTCCATATCTATCCATGCTATCACTAAGGGTAATACTCCCTTCTTTTTGTTACATACAAGTATTCAATTGCATAAATGCACCACAGTTTTTTAATACAGTCATCTACTGATGGACACTTAGGCTGTTTCCAGATCTTGAATATTGTAAATAATGCTGCAATGAACATAGGGATGCACATATTCTTTTGAATTGGTGTTTTGGGATTCATAGGACACTTTGCCAGCAAGGAAATCACTGGGTTAAAAGACAGACTTATGTATGTGTGTTTTTTTTCATGGTGTTGAGCATCCTCATCATCATTACTTTGAAATCTATATCTGCTAAATTGCTGGCTTCTTTTTCATTTGCTCTTTTTCTGGAGATTTCTCCTGTCATTTATTTGAAGCCTGATTATTTGGCTGTTTCTTTGTGTTTGTTTCTATGTATTAGATAGATCTGCTATGACTTCTGTGTGGTGGCCTTATGTATAAAGTGTCATGTGGGGTCCAGTGGTACAGTTTTCTTGATCTTAGCTGGGTGCTCCAGGAATGTCTTTTGAGTGGACTACGTGGGGCCCCGTGTTGTAACTGAATCTTGATTGCTATTGAACTGTTCATGCATGGGATCAGCCCTTAGGCTGGCTGACCATAGGCTTGACCCCAATCACTGCATGCCAGTTGCTGTGCAGGTGTTCACAACAGGAAGCAGAATTTGCCTCAGCAGGGTCTGGTGCTTGCTGAGATCTTCCTTTGGATATATTGCTTCTGAGGTTTATTGGCACCTCCTCTGTTGTTGTCTGAAGCTGGTCACCAGGTGTGTTTGTTCTAGGCCACAGGAAAAGGACTTGTTGCAGACTGATATAGGATGCTGCCTGTGTCTGGCCCTTAGCAACTTATCTGGAGCTCCAAGCAATCTATAGTTTGTCCCTGGGTCTGGTGGGCCTACGTCCTTATGGAAAGTATCAAGCTGCTCATCAAAGCTGGCTTTTACCAGCATGTGCCCTGAGGTATTTCAGCAAATGTCCTAAGGCACCCCAAGACATGACATAAATATTTTATAGAGCAATATTTGGATGATGTTATACCTTGTTCTTGAAAAAATAGTTCAAATAAATGCATATTGAAATAAACTTTATGTGTTTTGGAGTTGACAACTTGATTAATGTACATTCATCACTGTGAATGGCAACATAAGTGCTATGCCAAGAGTTTTGTAATTACTGTGATCTCTCATAGAAGAAAATTTAGAACTAAAGGTAAGGTTGACAGCTTTACTGGAGAAACTCTAATGTATAAGATACTTCTTAGCACACCTTAATTTTGATAGCATTCTTGCTTCTATTTTGTTAACGATGTCTCTGTACAATGCAGATCACAAAACAATAATTGAAAAACATTAATATAGAGAGTAAATTTTTTTCACTTCTTTCACCTTCTAAGATTGTCTTAAAATCCTCACAGGCAACAACACAACATTTCAAAAGTTCTTTTTTTATTTTTAGTATTAAATAAAATCAATTTTTAATTCTAAACTTAATTCAAAGTCAAGACAATAAGTTTAGATGTGTCAATAGTACAAGCATTAATAGGAAGTAGAAAAACAATTAGTAAAACCCAAAAGATTCTCCCAGAAATAAGAGTGGAATTATCAATAGTATTATCAGTAATTATTACTATTTATTGCCCTTCTGTAAATTTGAAAGCAATCATAAATAGAAAACAGGCTTATAACTCTGCAGGGTTAGGGGCTTGGAGGTATTGAGCAAAAAAGGAAAAGGGTTCACAGACATGGAATACAGTGTGGTGATTGCAGGGAGAGCGGGAGTGGGTGGAAGTAGAAGAGAGTACAAGAGGGATAAATTATAATGAAAAAGTACAATAAAAATTGAAAGCAATCAATGCATAGTAAGCTTAATCTTAAATGTAGATATTCTTTATGTTATTTCCTACAAAAACTAGGAACCTAAAATATTTAGTTACAGAATAACCACAGCTAAATAGTAGTAGTCAATATTTAATTTATATCTTTCTAGTAGTAATATTCACATTCCTCCCAAATAAACCAAGGAATCAGAGTAGTATTTAAGGCTCAATAATTAAGTATACAGTCTAAATATTTATAATTGAAATTATTTTAGTTCCAATTTCCTTTGTAAAAACAGTGTTAGGACCCTAGCTGGTGTGGCTCAGTTGCTTAGAGTGTCCTCCCATATACTAAAAGTTTGCAGGTTTGATTCACAGTCAGGGCACATACTTAAGTTGCTGGTTCAATCCCCATTCCTGGTGCATACAATCCCCAGTCCTGGCGTATACCATCCCTCGTCTGGGTGCATACGGGAGGCAATAGTACATTTTTCTCTATTTTCCATATAAAATTAATAAGCATCTTTGCCCACATTCCCTTCTCCAAATATAATATAAATTTATATTCATATATGTCCAAAACCAAAAAGCCAATGTTTACTAAGAAATATGTGAAATAAAATTAAAATAACCCAGTAAAAATTTTATGTTAATAAGTCTATATTACACTAAACTAGAAATTGAGTCTTTAAGTTAACAAAATGCTAAATTCACTGCATTGATAATAAAGCAGAGCTCCAATCTCCATATTATATATATTGCATAAATAGATTGTGATTATTAACATGACAAAGCCTTTGGAGTTGGAGAAAATATGACAACTTATTTCCATGAAACAAAATTAGTCACACTAGGATATCAGGTTCCTTTCTGACCGTCACTCTCGCAGATTTGCAGTGAGAGTTTTGTGGTATAATTCTGCACGTTTTGTTTTAGTTCTTTTTGAAACATTCAAGATAAAAACGAAAGTAGACATTTCTGTGTAAATGAAAAGACTCACGTTTGCCAATGTGTAGTAATGGAAGCTGTGCGCGTCTGCACTGGAGTGCTATAGTATGAAAAGAAATCAGGTCCAGGACAGAATCTTAATAATGGTCAACTCTAAATGGCTGGTAAAGGAGACTTATCCTGTAAAAGGGACTAAGAAGGAGAGTCATCAACAGAAATAATTTGTTCAGTGAATGCAAGAGAAGGAAGTGTTTTTATAGTAGGTTCTGATAAAAAAAATCAAATGCCAATAAGAATTGAGGAATGAACAATAAGTGTGACAACATGAGTTAGTTGATGTTATGTAAGAAAAGTTTCAAGGCAAGATGGGTATAAGAGCAGGGATAAGAGGTTGAATGGACTGCAGGGAATTGGTTACCTAAGAATGGAAAATCAGGGGTCAAATAGGGGGATGCCAAAAAGAAGACAGTGGCAGCAACAGAAGCCACTAGCACTTTTTAGTCTACATTTTTATCAACAAGCTATATCAGTGGTAAAAAGAACTAATGTAATTTTCCATATTAGTTCAAGTTATTCCTGCACATTCATTTTTTTTTTAATGTGAGAAATTCTGTGGTAGTATTTACCAATGAAGCACATGCATTTATTTTAAGGTATTTAAAATGCGTGAAATTTCGGAGAAGTTGTGAAGGCAATTTTTTAAGGCTTTTTATCATATTGAATACTTTTCTATAATTAGTACACATGAAATTAAAAATCTCTGAGAGGAAGAAATATGAGTGTGTACTTTTAAAGAAATTATTTATTTTAATTCATTTAATTCTGAATGCACAATAAATACCTATAAAACTTTAAAACAGGCATCAAATGTTAGTATCTTACTAAGCGTATTCCACTTTTCTCTATTTTTTCTTTTGTCAAGTCACTACAGATTTCAGGACCTTCAACCCCCAAAATCTTTTGCCCTGTGTCAGGAAAAAGGACAGTAGTTTCTTATAATAACAAAATTATTATATATTACCTATAAAAATCAATGTTGTTAAAATGTTTGATATAATCAGGCAAAATATTCACTGTTAGATTTTCTGAGCTGACTCCACAATTTTTTATATCTTTTAATTTTTCAATCCAGATTCATGCATTGTATGTTTCTGTTACATCGTTTTAATTTTCTCAGCCTAAATTCCCATTGCTTCTCTCAATTCTTCATGGCATTCAAAAATTTGAAAGTCCAGACCAGTTATCATGACAAAAAGTCCTGCATTGTCAATTTATCTCTTTCTTTTAACTAGATTATGGTCAACAATTTGTGAAAAGATCATTAGGTAGGTGATGTGTCACTTCTGAATGACATTCATGTCAAGCTGTTCATATTACACTGAATAATTTTACATCAAGATGACTTTATTAATATTGGCCTCTACCAGAATAAAGCAGTAAGTTAAACTTTTAAAAATATGGTTCACTAAATATTTTAACACATGAAAATTCTTATTCATTCAAGTTAACAAATGGGTATTTTAAAAAATTAAATGAAAATAATTCTATTTAATATATCAGAACTCCCTGTTGAATGGTATAACTTAAATTTTAAATTATATATATATATATATATATATACACACACATATATATGGCCTTTATCAATAATGTATTAACAGCTATATTTTATAATGTAGCTGAAAACATTTTTCCACAGATCCATTAATGATAAAGATAAGACCAGTTGACTCATTAATTAAGCTGCAAGTGTGTCAAGGCTATCACACTCTATTCATCATTTACATATAGCCTATTGACAGGTCAGAGCTAAAAATCATGCACAAAAATAGTAACATCATGGTTCGGTGCTAATTAATTGTTTTTTCTGAAAGTATTTTGCTAATACTGTTAGATCATGCATGAATAAGTTACATTTTATTCTTAAGGTATGTTTTATGAAATTACAATTAATCCATCATTTTTGACCTGTTATTGTTACTTAATAAACAAAGATGAACCTATAATATCTTACAATTTAAACCTATCTTAAAGTAGAATATTAATTTATTATCAAGGTAACCACATATATGACATTATTCAGATTAATCATTATTAACTAAAATCAACTATATACTTGTATAGAGAGTAAGATATCTAACTTAGAATTCATCTTGTGTTGGGAACATAATTTATTTTTAAAATGCTTAGCTCATACACCCATTGGCACCAAGATAGTAAAGAGAGTGTTTAAATTCACCTACCTAGCCTTAGTAGTCAACATCTTTTATTTTTATTTTAAAGGCATTATTTTTCACAGTTAGGTGTTGTGAACTTAATCTCTAAGATTGTTTTGTTTAGCATTTTAAACAAATGGAACATATTAAGTGTGTTGCCTCCTGTGTGTGCTGTGTGTACAATGGTATGAATATTTCACTATTAACCATGTATTCCACCACTCACAGTCTGGCGAAAACCCATAGTGGTGAGAAATAAACGTTGCATTTTCATTTCAGCTGAATGATGATCAGCTTTAGTGTTTTACTGATAAACTCTTGGTTTCACAGCATATGCACTGATAACAAAATGCTAGATCGCTCAGTGGCAAATTTGAGTTTTCAAAGTAAAGAATGTGTTCAACTGCATTAAATGTCATATATTTTTAAGCTATTTGCAAATCATTAAAGTTAGGAAAACACAATCCCCCCCCCCAAATTATAGTAGTGTAAAGCATACCAGCAGCCTGAGAAACCCCAGGAATGCACGCTGAGTGCTAAGAGCAATAGAAATCAAATTTTCCATCTAACAAGGAAGGTAGCAGCTAACTTCCATCTAACAGCTCTTCTCCAACTGTCCACAGGACCTAAGAGCCCTACACTCTATTATTTTCAATTTCCCATGACACAAAATGTTAAGTGGTTAAAATGAGTCTACCTGCTGCTTAAATGCAATATTTAAATTCTAGCCATTGATGCTAAATTATATTTAATAGAGCTATAGAAAAAGACTATAATAAAGTGCAGGTCATCAATGTATTCAAAAATGCAAAAAAGAAAAAGCATAAAATAAAGTGCTCATTTACCGTATGACCAGGTGATTCCACTCGTACATATTTATCCAAAACAAATTAAAATACATATACACACAAAGACTCACACCAAAGCTGGTAGCACAATTATTCAGAGTAGCTAAAATCTGTTATTGATCCAAATGCCAATCAATAGTTGAAAGGATAAACAAATTATAAATAATCCAATACATTGCAATACATTTCAGCAATAGGAAGTAATGAAATATTGATACATTCAAAAGGATTTATGACACGTATTGTTGGGTAAAACAAACCAGGCACAAAACATGTATTGTTCAATTCTATTTCTGTGATTGGAGGAGAGGAAATCATCTACTGTCTAAAAAAACATAGCTTGTATTACTTGGGAAACAGCAAAAGAAAATTTTGGAGGTTATAAAAATGCTTTCTATCTTGATCGAGGTTGTGAATAGCATGGTATATGCATTTCTCTAAACTCATTTATAAAGTACAATTAAAGTTGTTGTAGTTTTAAAAATATAAATTATACTTTAATAACACCTATCTAAAAGTTTTAAAAATTCCAATATTTATTTATTGCTTACTGTGTATGCTTACTATCTCATGGCTTTGCATATATTCTTTTACTTTCATATGATGGTTCTGAATGGTGTTAAAAATTATTCTTGTTGCATTTTTTATCATCTTATTTTTAACATGAGTTTTGGTTAATAGATAATAAGTGACCAAGATCACATAAGTAGGAATGAAAATGTTTAAGTCAATGTCTACTGATACCATGTAGTATAGTCGTTTTTGATATTTTTTAGGGTTACTTGATTTAATTGTTATAAATCTTTGATAAAGATTCCTGCCTGTAAAGTGGGATTCACCAATTTAAAACATTTTTATAATTATCTCAATATATTTAAATTTATTGAAACTATTAAATATATTGAAATACATTTCAGTACATTTTTAGAATGTTTTCAATATATGTTTAGTGATTGTATCCTCATGAATATATTTTATTTTTAGTCAATTCAAAAGTATTTATTAAGCTCTCACAGAATGTTGTGTTAAATAAACTTATTACTTTCTCTCATGTGTCTATAAAACATAGAGATACATAGATGGGAAATTTCCCAGAGCTTCTATGAAACATAATTAATACTGTTGATTAAGTAAGAATAAAACAAAAAGGAAGAAATGGACATTTCCATGTATTTTTCCTTTTTTACAGCATAGTATATGCTTTCAGAGAAATGGCTCTCATTTGAGCATGTAAGATGTATTGTGCCGTGAATATTATTATACAGATATCCAAAATTGACACTGACTGTACAAACTCCTTGAGAAAGATTTCTGTCATCCCTCCACACCCCTGTGTACAAATAAGAGTGGAAAATGAGATATTAAGACAAATGGCATTCCCTTGGGCCTATAAGTTTCATATAAACCGCCCAAATGAAATATTCTTTATAATACTAAATTCTGCATTACAGTTTCAAATTATGAACTTGCAATTTCTCTGGACCTTGATCATTTAGTTTGTCCCCGTAACAATAGTCAGTTCCTCCGTCATCCATCAATCACCACCTACACTCCCACCCCTCCAATTAATTTCAGACTACGTCAGAGTATGTATTCAATGTTAGCTGCTTTACAAATTAAAGTCATAAGTCATGTAACAATATTCTTTGGACTATTACATGATAGTTTGCAATGCAGAAATGAAGTCATACATATGCACACACACAAAACTCAGTGCAATTTAGGAAGCATTTTTTTCTTAAATCAAAATAATTTGTTATTTTCTAAAATTCTAAATGCAGTTTTCCCCATTATAGCTCCATGGTTTCCTTCTAAATATCCAGTCAAAAAGTGATATAAATGCATCTTTGGCATTGCCCCCCTAAATGTGTGATTAATATAGTTTTACTCCTCTAAAATGCTCAGCGATTAATGCTGAAAATTATGCTCATGAGAAGGTGTAATGAGTAGCCAGTGGGTATTATTTAAAAATAGACACATACTTTGTATATTTATTTGTGAATGTTCTAAACAAAATGCTTAGGGATACCTGTTTTGCTGCGACTTATCATACCTAGTCAACATTAAATACAAGTATAAAATTTCAAAACTAAAATGAAAACATTATATGCACCTACTACATACTATTTTGTTTTACTTTACACTGGTTTAATTAAAATAATACAGCCAAAAGTTACTTAACTGAAAACAATACACATGCTATTTATATACAGTGTTCAGCCCCTCTAGCTCAAAGGAAGGACTAGAAGAGTGTTATTATTTCTGTTAGAAGAAGGAATCCATTAATTTCTATGAGTGGTTGACTTCAGGGTAAGTTACAATTTAATATTTCCTACTGGGTTAATAGCAGGTACCAAAAGTTCAAAGGAGCATTAGTAATTACTTCTCCTGAAAGCAAAGACTTATTGGAAATATCACGCAGTTTAGCATTACGCATATCCTGTTCTTTTCACTCTGGCTTTAAATACATGCAATTTAATGTTCTTAACACAATCAAATACTGTGTCATGAGCAGAATAGTTTATTTGACTATTTTAAGTTGTATATATTGTTCATTTTATTGAGATTCTTTGTTAAACGTATAAAAATATCAGTATAAAAGACGATGATCCATTCTCAGCAACTCCTATATGTGATGAATATGACTTACGTCTAACAGGTTTCTCAGAGTAGAACTAGACTGGGTGTAGTAAAGGTCATAGTGTAGTATTTTGGGTACTATCTAAGGAATTGAGTAAATCCTCATACAGACAGGCCTAAGTTTTTAAAGAATCATTTTAAATGTTTAATATGTATACTAACATAAACCTTTGGGAAACCCGTGACTTCCATTCACTGACATCCTGGTAAATTTTATTTTAGTTTGTTTTCTTCTCTCTGCTCCTGAGACAATCTGCTTGATGTACTTGGCTCAATTTCCTATCAGTGGCATTGTGGCTTCCTGTTCCACTTTTTTTTCCTATTCAAATTCATTAACAAAACTTAATACTGATATGATTTTTAAAATCATACCAAGCCCTGGCTGGTGTGACGCAGTTGGTTGGAGCATCATCCAGTAGACCAAAATGTCACAGGTTCCGTTCCCAGTCAGGGCACACACCCAGGTCGTGGGTTCAATCCTTGATCAAGACACAAATGAGAAGGCAAACTTTAATATTTCTCTCTAATATCTCTCTCTACCACTCTCTCAGTAGTTAAAAAAAAAAAAGTCTTCAGGTGAGGATTAAAAAACAAAGCAAAAAAATCATATCTGCATGTCTCTTTCCTATTCCATATGCTGTGTTGCTTTTTTTTTCCCTCCAGTTTTAAATAGTTTAAGATTTCCAATGGGTTCCCAGTGGCTTCCCTCCACTGCTGCATCCTCATTCTGTTCCCACAATCTCTGAACTAGGGCAAGCCCTTTTCTTCTTGACTTGCATTTCATCCCATTACAATGACAACAATTTAGAAATTGCCCGAAGTGCTCATTATCTCACAGTTATTTTAATGACCTATTTATTTATTTCTTGTCCCAGACTTCTCAAGCTTCATCACAGGACCCAGGGGATGGGCAGTGAAACAGAAGCCAGAACAATGGCTTGCCAGAGAAAATGCCAGGGTTACTCAAGACCAGCCATATTTTATTTGAAGCCACAGTGCCCATGTTTTCTCTCCTTGAGAAGTTAACTCCTCACTATGAGTTTCCCAGGTTTTCTATGAAGGGAGGTAAGTGCCTTGCTAGTTTCTGAGAGACACTGAGCAAGATGGCCTTAATGTTTCCCTCATATTAACTAAATTTTAGACGTTTCCTCCATTGTTTTTGTTTGTTTTGTTTTTTTGCCCCTGACCTTTCCTATATTGGAGCTTTTACTTTCTTAATAATATTTTTTACCCTCTGCCCCTTTAAGATAAGTCTTTGCTCAGCCTCTTGTCAGTTTCACAACCCAAGAGTGTTTTATTCAAAGACCTGTTACCATCCCTATGAAATGTAATCATCAAAAAAGATAGATTCTCCTATCTCCTTGTCTCCATGAGAGGGTAGGAATCTCACTTTGATAAGTGCTAATTAGCAAACACGAAGTGATCCATACAATTCAATAATTGCTGACTAATTCTTTTAGAGAGGGCTTTATTTTGTTTTAAAGTAGAAATTAAAATTGCATGCATTATAATTGTACATATAATAATATATTCTAGTAACCTATAATATATTTTAGGATTCATAGAATAAGGATTTCCCTATATTCACAAAAGCTATCTAAAAGACATCATTCGATTTTCAATCTTTTATATTTAAAGATCCTTCTTGACAAGAATTTATCAGGGTCCCTGGCCAGTTTGGCTCAGCTGGATGGAGCTTTTTTCTATAAATAGAAAGTTTGCAGGTTTGATTAAGGTACATACCCAGGTTGCAGGTTTGATCCCTGGTCAAAGCACCTATGAAGAAGACAACCAGTCAATGTTTCTCTCTCTTTCTCTCTTCCTCTCTAAACAAACAAACAAACAAACACAATGAAAAAAACAGTCCTTGAGTGAGGATAAAAAAAATCTATGAAAGAAAAGCAATATAATTGAAACGCTTTTTGGGATAAGTTGACATGTACTTTTATCTTTAAAAAAATTGTATTTTTTTAATCTATAAGAACAAAATCTTATTCCTATACTGTACTACTTTCTATTTTGTTAGTACTTTTATTTTTTTAAAAGTGATACAACTTATCAATGAATTTTGTTTATTTTTAATTGTTCATTAACCTAACTAAAATTTTAAGACGAGGATGAAGAGCTTTGTCAATTTTGTTCAATATTGTTTAACCAAGAGCTTATATTTACATATAATAAGTGGAAGACCCTTAAAAGTATTTATTTAATGAATAAGTTGACAAAGGAGTTGAGATAAAAATCTTCTTTGCCATTTCTAATATTTATTAAATAATTCGAGTTAAGTGATTGCTATATTTTGTCTACTTTGTCAGAAGGCTTTGGAAACAGTAAGTTTGTACACTTTGTACCCATGTCTAAGTTGTAACAATAAGTTTCCATTTATTTTTGTCAATGTGTATACATAATATATGCCAAAGTATATTGGAAATACGTTAAAAATGAGAGTACAGTTTTTTAATTTTTGTGATTTTTTTCTATGATATTATTTTTTAATTCTCTTACATAGTAACAAATTGTAAAGTATCCAGAACACATTAAAGGTTTAACCTAAAATATCAATGAGCAAATTATTTGACAGCAAATTAAATGAAATGACTTTTAGTGTGACTTTATAGAATAGACAGACTTTTTACTAAAAAAATTCCTAATTCTGAAAAAAATATTTTTGAATATTAAAATATATTTCAAACTAGTAACCTTCAGCAACAGTCTGTAAAGATAGCTTTTATACATTTATGAAGATTATACAACTGACTATTTATTCAAAGAGATATGACTCTCAAGTAGAAAATGATCCAGGTGTCTCTAGTATTATTCAGATGTTTTTCACAAACTTTAATTTGAAACAAAAATTATGTTTCTCTATTGCCAGTTACATCCATTCTCAGGAGTTTGTCTCATTATGAAAAGTAAGCTATATTAGAGCTTAAAATCAAAGGAGGCTTTGGCAACTTGGTAGATCTGATTATTTTTCATGTCCCCCTGTTCCAGGAAGCAAAATATATTCCTGGAGTACCATGCATATTTAGGTGAAGGTAAAATGAACAACTTTTCCATTTAAAGGAAAGGTAGAATTCCAAAGTAGAAATAATGCCCATCATTTATGCTCAAGTTTCTTAGAATGTTTTATTAAATATCAACCTGCTGTACACCTTTTAAATTCAGCCAATGGAGTCTTATTTTTCTTAACTTTATAGTAGATCATTTTTGTTGTGTCTATTTACAGGGCACTGTGGGGATATAGAAGCAAAGAGGTCAAATGTTTGGGTCATGTGTCATGTACCAGAATGATCATTGTATTTCACATTGTTTCTTTATCTTTACAACTAACTCTGAAATTGATGTTACCATTCTGATTTTACAAATGAAAAAGCAGAAACTGACTTACTTATTCAAGGACAAACTATTCTTACTAGTTCACCATTCTCAGAAGATCACGCAGAACTTGTCAGCTGAGGATCTAGTCTTTCAAACATATTATATCACAAAAGCATTTTGAAATCCATCCAATCCCCCACTTTTTTTATTCAAAGGAGTTAATAAATGTCATTTCATGATATCACTATTACTGGCCCCATTAGATTGTTGGCTTATTAGTTTTCTTCTACAATTCCAGATCTTAGAGGAAAATATAGTTTTCTCTCAAAGATGTTGACTACATGCTGTCAGATGCTTGATTAGTAGTAGTAGTAGTAGTAGTAGTAAATACAACTGTGATGTATATACAGTTCCTTCTTTTGACTTTCTTGATTGTTGTTTCCAAATATACATGGATTTCAACTGAAGAAATTTCATATAATGGTAGGTCAGAATGTGCATTATGTATTGAATACTATATATATATAAATGTAAAGAGAGCTACAAATATACATGCATACATATTAAATTCCTTTTGCTGCTGTAACAAATTATCTAAACTTAGTTGTTTAAAAAAACAAATTTATTATTTATAGTTCTAATGTTAAAACAGATAATGGATTTTATTGGGCAAATCTAAATGTTGGCAAGGTTATGCTTCTTCTGGAAGCTCTAGGAAGGAATCTTTTTACTTGCATGTTCCAGCGCCCAGAGCCCGCCTTCATTTCTTGACTGGTATCTTCCATCTTCAGTCAGCAATGGTCATCCTTCTTTCTCACATCAGAGCATCTTTATTTTTTAAAGATCTTTTATGATTGCATTGTGCCAACCCAGATAATCCAGGGTAATCTCCCTATCTGAAAATCCTTCACATAATCACATTTGTAAACTTTCTCTTGTAGTGTATTCAACACTTCCAAGTATTGAGATTTGCACATTTTTGAGGATGGTATTCTCTGTGTGTGTGCGTGCATATATATATATTTTTTTTTAAAGGCAAATCTGCAAACATAGGTATTTAATGAGCTACAGTCTCTGTGTGTGGAGGGCCTAATCCTTGCCTGAAAGGGAAACATTTGAAAAATTGTTTTATTTTAATACATGACTGCTCCAGTAAACTGTAAGTTCCACCCTTATATAAACATAGTTTTACTGTATAATTAGAATGTTAGAAGAGAAATCATAAAAAATGCTCTCCAGGGTTGGATATTATAATAAAACACATGAGGAATGTATGGCAGTATAAATACTAACCCTAAAGAAAATGTTATACAAACACAAGTATTTTATTTTTAAGTACTTATTTATTTGTACTGTAGTAGACAAATGTAGGTTTACAGTTGTGAGTACATAAGACAGAATTAATTCTTGTATTATTTATTAATTATTAGATTATTTTCCATATGAACAACTGTAAACCAACTTTTACCCAGTATTTCTATTACATTTTAAATACAGAAATAGGCAATCAGGTCATTCTTCAATTTGTCATGTAAACAGAGGCATCCTGTATTATGTGCGCTTGTATGTGTATGTATATACATGTATATATATTTTTTCTAAGAACATTTCATCAAATAACAGTTTTAGCAAATATATGCTCTTGTTTAATAATTTTATTTGTCTTTGTATTAAGACAAGTTATATGCTTTTTAGTGTTTTAATAATTCATAAGTGATTTGCTAAAATTGTACATGAAAAATTTGTAATCAAATCAATTCATATCATAAAAGCTATTAAATGTGTCATGGATATGGAATCCATCTGGAATGAATATATACACACATATATGTATATATACACATATAAGCATACATATATGTATATATAATTAAAATCAGTTTTTATATCTCCAAGGCAAATATAGGTGAATCAGTTCAACTTTGATATATCTCAAATGCTTAAAAAATAACAACATAAAACTTTGCAAGCAAATAAAGTAATATAGCTAACTTTCAAATTAATAATAGTAAATTACAGATTTTACACAAAATTACCCATTTCATATACGCAAGTACATGGTTTCATATCATTATATGTAACTATGGAAATTTAACCATAGCACTTGCCTCCTATATTGATCATAAGATAATCCCATGGATTATAAAATACAGGCAATAAAGACCCAGCTGACTAAAGAAAAATGTTTACCTCTCTCTTCTAACTACCTAAAAGAATTTCAACAGGAAGCCTGGCCCAGAAAAAGAGCTATTATAAGAGATAACTTTTTATTTTGAAAGAACTATCAGCATATAAAAGCAAACATCTAATTACCAAATGTCTACCTTTTGTTATTTTCCAGTGAATAATCCTCATATCTTTTGAAGTCCCACATCCTTATCCATCCCTTAGCTCAGGATGGCACATAAGCCTCAATCACCCAACTTATTCTTGAGTCTCATACTTTTGGGGTCCCCATATATATTAAATTAAATTCATTTTTGTTCTGTTAACCTGTATTATGCCAATTTAATATTAGACCAGGTAAAATCTAAAGGATAGAAGAATATTTTTCTTCCCATATAGTACTAATACTATCATGGCTCATTTTCCTTTGAAAAATGCTGCTTCTTGACTATTATTTTAGTTTTAAATAAAATTTAAATCAAATTCAATGGATTCATCTTATTTTCCCTCATTTTTAAATTTATTCTGACTTTTCCCAAGCAATCTCTTTTTCACCATTTGTTAACTATAATTTCTTTTGTTGTTGTTGACTTCATTAAGAGTGGTGAATACTGACTCAGTTATAACTGAAGGGGAGCAGAATATACAATCTCGAAATATGAGGAAGGAGTTTCAGAAAACTGAAACTATCTTCTGGAGGGTGGGCTTTTTGTAGTACAGGCTTCCCTCCCTAAGTGAGTTTTCTAAGAACCCATCTGCATCAGTGCACCAGCTGGCATTGTCATGAGAGGCTGCATTTGACATCAGTGAATTTTTTATGAAGACTCTTTGAGCACATTTGGCCATTTGGTGATGGGTGATTATGGGTGCACCTGCCCGCACTACATTGAGTTTTCTGCAGTTTTTTACTAAATACAGCATGACCCCCTTGTCCCACCCTCCCTATTCATCCAGTCTTGACCCAAGTGACTATTTTTTATTTCCTTGATGAAAAAACTCCCCAAAGGAAAGTGAGTTTGGAAGAGGTGAAAAACAAAAATCAGAAGCACTAACAGGCATCAAAATCGACGTGTTCAAAAACTCTTTGGAGCAGTGGAAAAAAAGCCTCAATGAGTATATTGCATCAAATGGAGAGTACTTTGAAGGTGACTGAAGTTTAAACATATATGAATAAATACACAAAATTTTAGCAAGATTTGTCTTTGGGGGATCCCCCCTCGTATGCCTCTTTGGCATAAAGATTATCTTAGTTTAATTATTTTAAATAAATCAGCAGACATAGGAAAAGTTTTCAAAACTGAGAAGTTTTTTTGTTAGAGATATTTATAAGCATAAGGAAAATCTCCATTTGTAAGGGTGTCTCTCTCTGTGTACCAGGAAGAAAAGAATGAGTCTGAAGAACAACCTTAACCTTTTTTAAATTTAATTTAATTTTTATTTCTCTAAATTTAGTTTAAGTTTTTATTAAGATAAAAACTTAACTAAGTACAGTTGTCTCCATTTTCTCCTCGCCTCTCCCCACCTCCCCACTTATCCCTGCCTCCCACCCTCAAACCTACCTCCTTTGGCTTGTCCATGGATACTTTATACAGGTTTCTTGACGACCTTTCCCCTATTTTCCCCCATTGCTCTTCTCCCTCCTCAATTTACGATAGCCAAGTGCTGGAAGCAACCTTAACCTTCTTCATTGGGCTTTGTCATTCACCTCCAATATCTTCATTTGTCTTTCCCTGTATGAGAGATGTTTATGAAGGGATGTTTAAGACTAGTGTAAGAAGTAACAGTGCCTATTTGCCTTGTATTATATCAGTGATTCTCAAGTCCGATGGCTATTTATAATCATGTGAAAAGTTTTAAGTAGACACCAATACTTAGGCCCCTCCCACAGTTACTCTAATTCAGTTAGTTTGGAGATTGGCCTGCCCACTTTAACATTTTAAAAGCTCTTCAGGTGCTGCCTAATATAAAACCATTGAAGAAAGCTCTGAATACCTCAAGGTCTAGGAATTTTTAAATTTACTTCTGTGCTAAATATATTGTCATTGTTTGAAGTAAATTATCTCAAATTATCACAATGTCTCAGTATGATAAATATTATTTTCCCTACTTTGCAGATGAAATACAGATATTAAGAAAATTTAAGTAACATTCAAAGTCACACATCTGATGGTTTTAAAAGTCAGGATTAAAAGAAAGATGTATCAGATTATAGAACTCATCCTCTTCAAATTTGTATACTCAAAGACTAGCTCAATCTCAGAGATTTAGGAACCATTAAAATGCATGTCAGCTATTACACCCAAACATATTTATGTTACTGACTTTTAATTATAGGAAATACATACTTGCCACCAAAGTCTATGCAAAATGAAGGAAGTCCAATAAGGAACAGTACTAAAAACTTAGAATAAATTTTAGAGTACCTTAGCTTATTTGCTTATATTAAAGCATATTAAAGAGATTGACAACAAGACACTACAGCAAGTACAAAGATGCTACTGGAATATCCATTTCTGCTATTTAGGTATGTCTTCCTAACTGATACATTGTCTCATGGAAACTACATTTCATAATCACCTTTTAAGAGATATGCACTCCACCATTTCTAATTTGTTTAATGTTTATAATGCTTAATATAAATATATAATTCCAAAATGAAGACCTTCATTTTTTATTGGAGTAGTGAGTTAAATTTGAATTACTTTACTTTTAAAAGACTATTTGAAATATTTTTTTAAAAACAAGTGTTTTTCTGAATAAATATTCATACCCCCCTCTTAAATTGGTTATGGATTGAATTAAAGGAGTGACATACAAACCTTTGGCAAATTAATTTACCTGGTTTTGTTTATTTCATAAGAACCTAAGGAGTATCTTTCAAAAAAATTTGTAGCAGTGCATTCCAAAATAAACCACAATCATTAAGGCAGCCTGGTCAAGGAGCAAGATTAGTGGTTTACATAGAGTAGCAAGTTTTTAAAACCAACCCTGACATTGTGTTCATGCCATCCGTGATGTTCCTTTTCATTCCCCAAATTTTGCTTTCTTTTTCCCTCAAAACATGTGATTCTGCCATTGTTGTTCAGACATAGATTTCTACTGTTTTATTTTTCTTTTCTAAATTAAATCTTTGAAACACTTAAAGGTAAAATCATTTAAAGCTAAGAGAGTAAGATTAGTTCCAGTGGTAGTAAATGTTGCATGATTGCTCTCTTAAACTTGGTACTCTACTGCACACACTATTTTTCCTTGTTTTCAGTCTTTTTATAGATGAGGTTGGTCCTATATTTTAAAGAAATGTTTTTTTGTTCTAATTTAAAAACTAGTGATGGGTATTGATTAAAAAAAGAGGGATTGAAGAGTTGAAAAAATATGTAATTATCAAAAAAGTTGTGAGAGAATAATAAAATGAAAAATTTATCCGATTGTAGGAGCAAATTAAAGTTTATAGCAGTTGTTTTTCTAAGATCTCATTGAAAAAGAAAACTAAATAGGCATTTTTACTGCATGTGGTTTTAATCAGTGTGATATAATTTTCAGTTTCTTTGATTAATGAGTACATTCTCAGCTCTTAGGTGTTACCTATTTGTTCAGAAGCCACAGAAACACTTTGACTTAACTGGCTTAAACTCGATTTTTGACTTCCTTAATTAGCTTTTCTAGAGTTGCTAATAACTGTACAGCCTTAACTGTGAACCATGTAATTATTTTGACATTAATTCTCTCCCTGGGATACCTAACTCTTGATGTCATCATTTCTCCACTTCAGTTTCTGGCTAGTAACTTAACAACTGTAATGAAACTACTACTGAAAGATGTACCTGAATATTATACCGTAACATCTTGGGAATAAAGAGTTGACAATTTTTATTCTCACTCTAATAGCAACTATATAGTATATACTATCAATTAAGTCACCAAAGGTGATGAAAGGAAACTAGTTATAGCCCTTGAAGAAAGACAAATCAATGACAACTCAATTTTTTTTTATACAAAATCACCAAGAATTTGAAATAAAATCATAAGTTTAGACATTAACCAACCAGGAAAAATTCTCTATTTAGTCATATTCTTTGTGAATATAAATGTACGTTTAAGAAGAAAAAAAAGGAAAAGAGAAGCAGAGGCAGAAAATGTGAGATAGAGGGCTGAGAGAGACAGAGAAAGAGACTGTGAGTATTCAAACAAACAAACACACAAACAAACAAAAGATGGTAAAGTTAAGCAAATGTTGATTAATAAAGACTGACTTGATTCCTAAGTAAACAGCCTCAGCCAGGGTCAAGTTATAACCCTACCATCACCTTCATAAATTATAATAGTTAATCATAAACTCCTTAAATTTTCATTAGCACTCCTATATGCATGGGAGGATTGTGGCTGCTGTGCTCTACTCTCTGGGACTGGCCCGGTTCTTCTAAGGCATCCAACACCTAGATTGTGAAGAAGGTGTTCTGCACACAGCAAACACTATCAACACAGTCTCTGTGCACTCCCTGCAAATCTGCCCTCCCCTGACAGCTGTCAAAAGTAATCACTTTAATCAGTCCAATTCCATACCTCGTTTATACATTCTGCATTCATTTTATGAGTTCAAGTCCCCTGAGTAGGATTAAGTATGAGCTACAGATATTTACCTCACTTTTCTCCCTGGCTGTCACAACACCATCTGCCCTGAGTACACCATGACTGATCTGCCTTTCACCCCTGCTTATACTAGTCTGTAGAAGGAACCCTTATTTTGCACTCTTTGCCAACTCATTCTCCCTAGTACCACAATTTCCAGGAACTTTCAATCTCTCTGGAAACTTCAGTCCATTGAACAAACCAATTTTTGTCTCTTCCAAAAATTCTATGAGATCACCTTGTCCCACCTTAACCAGATCAAAATCCTAATCATTGTGTACACACACACACACACACATATACACAAAATGAACTAAGATTCTCCCCCTCTCCTTAGTTCATGTCCATGCATTGTACGTATAAGTTCTTTGGCTTCTCCATTTCCTATACTGTTCTTAACTTCCTCCTGTCTATTTTGTACCTACTATTTATGTTTCTTATTCCCTGTACCTTTTTCTCCATTCTCCCCTCTCCATCCTATCTGATAACCCTCCATGTGATCTCCATTTGTGTGATTCTGTTCCTGTTCTAGTTGTTTGCTTAGCTTGTTTTTTTTTTAGTTTCAGTTATCGATAATTGTGAGTTTGTTGTCATTTTACTGTTCATAGTTTTTGATCTTTTTTTTCTTAGATAATTCCCTTTACCATTTCATATAATAAGGTCTTGGTGATGATGAACCCTTTTAACTATTTCCGTTGCCAGATTGGGAGAGTTCTCTTTCATTATTTTTTCAAATAAGTTTTCATTTTCTTGCTCCGCCTCTTCTCCTTCTGGCGCCCCTATGATTAGGATATTGGAATGTTTAAAGTTGTCCCAGAGGTTCCTAAGATTCTCCTCATTTTTTTGAATTCTTGTTTCTTCATTCTATTCTGGCCGAATGTTTATCTCTTCCTTCTTCTCCAAATCATTGATTTGAGTCCAGGTTTCCTTCCTTTTACTGTTGGTTCCCTGTATATTTTCCTCTATTTCACTTTGCATAGCCTTCATTTTTTCCTCCATTTTGTGACCATACTCAACCATTTCTGTGAACATCCTGATTATCAATGTTTTGAACTTTGCATCTGATAGGTTGGGTATCTCTCCATTGCTTAGTTCTATTTTTGGAGCTTGGATTGGTCCTTTCACTTGGGCTATATTTCTTTGTCTCAGAGTGCCAGTCTGGATGTTTCTTCTTTAACCCCTTGTTTGCCAGACTTCCATGCATTTTGCTTTTCTGGCAGTTCCAGTTGATTTTTGTTTTTAATTTTGTTGATGTCTGTATTTTGGTTGTACAAGGAGGCAAAGTGTATTTACCTATGCCTCCACCTTGGCTGGAAGTCTAATCATTGTTCCTTGACTCTTCTACTTCTCTTGTTTGCTTGGAACAAGCACACCATCAGTACATCTCTTTGGAATGTGAAAAAATACACTCTAGATTCAAAATCCAGAAATTTAAATGTGCCTTCCTGTTTCTAGACATCTTGATTTTATATTTTTATGTCATTAAATTTCCAACTATCTTAACAATTATTTCACTGTTCTTCACTCTTCCAATGACCAATATCACCTTCTCTATTTTTTCTCTGAATTGATAAGCTTACTTTCATTAAGGAAATTGAAACACTTGAAACAGAATTTCTCTGGATTCATCTGCATATAAGCATGCCTTCAAACTCACAATTTATATATTTGGCTTTACTGACTACTGTAATAAGGAAATCATTCATGATCCTCTTTACAGCTAATGTTTTCACTCAAGCATTAATTTGTTTCCCTTTTAGCCAAATCAAGAATATATCTCCAGTAATTTTTCTCTACAATTCATCCTTATTATTTATTTCTATGAAATAATTTTCATTGTAATTAAACATGATATTATTTCTTTCAAATAAAAAACTGAGGAAGAGATAGAAGAAAAAGAATGATTTTTAAACCCCTAGTCATTATACTTCGCTTTCCCTTCAAACAAAACTTCTCAAATGAACATCTTATATACATTAACTCCAATTTCTCTGGCCATATTCTCTATTTAAACACTTTGTCTTCCACCAAGGAAACTAAATTGCTCTGGTCAACATCATCAAAATGATGGGTCAATTCTTTAAGTTTCAAGTCTCAGTTCTCACTTTTTCTACCCTAACAGCAATAATCAGAGTTAATCACTCAATACTTAATAAAATTTAATCACTAAGATAACACATAATATTAGCTTTTTCTTCTAGCTCACTTCAAAGTCTTTTACTGGTTATTCTTCTTCTTCCAGATATCTTAACTAAGGAGTATCATAGGGCTTTGTGATTTTTTTTCTTAATCAACTTTCACTAAATCCACTAGTGATCTGATATGGCTCTTATCATATCTTAAATATGTTTCACACAACAATTAACTCCAAATTTATATTGTCAACACAATCTCTCTCCAAAACTCAGATCATATATCTAACTTCTTCCATGAATTCTCTTTTCACATATTAAATACAGTTTTCTAATTTAACACATTAGGATGGAACTCTCATGTTCTGCTCCAAATCTTCTCCACCCACAGTCTTTTAAATTCCAGTTGATGACAACTTTTTTTTTCCAGTAAGAGCCATACTTGAATACATTATAACACACTCAATTCATTCATTAAAATGAACAATTTAGCCCCTTCTTATCATTTTCCAGATACCTTGCCGATGCGTGCCATCATAATCTCGTAGACATACAATTACAGTTGTCTCCTACCTGAGCTTTCTGCTTTCATGTTTGTCTAGTTCCTGAAAGCATTTGTTAATACAATATTGCTATTGGTCCTTTTAAAGTCTAACTTTGAAGATGTTCATGTCTCTATTTAGAATACTCCCCACACCTCATTCACCCAAAATATAATCACCAATTTTTATAGTCACCTAAAAGGAACTTCATGACACAAAAATAGGATCTTTTTCTAATCATATCCCCTTCTTTTAACTCATACTTGCTCCAAACATAGTTGCCTCTTGCTCAGCTATGCTTGGTGAACTGCTATTGTAGGCCTTTACAGTAGGAATCCACTTATCCCACCTTCTTGTAACAATCTCCACCTAGACATCTGTGTAGATATCTGCCTCACTTCCTTCATTTCTTTGCTCAATGTCACTTTCTTAAAGAAGAATAGTTTAACCTCTACCTGCCCCTTACAATCTAATTCACTTTACTCAATCCATGCTCCCACACTCATCTCTACTCACCAACACCCCCTCCTGAGAAATAATCACTTTATATAACACTACAATGTGCTTGTCTCTATGATTTGTACTCCATATCTTTTCCCTAATAAAATATTGACAGGGGGCAGCAACATTTACCTGTTCTGGTCACTTGCATATCCTATATAAGGGTCCTGACATTATTAGATTCAACATTTACAATGAGACAAACAAAATTGATTCTTATTTGTTGAACGAAATTCTACCTTTTTCTCTAAACTCTTATGATTTTTTGTTTACCCTTAATATAATGAAGTATCATTATAATGCTTATTTATTTGCTGTTGCTGGAATTTGTACATAGTGTGCTGGTTTTTGTAGCTGTTTGAAATAGCATATTACAAGCTTGAACTCTGAAAACTACTTTTATTATGTAAAACTTTAGACTTTGATTTCTTCACAGGTTACCTGTCTCTCCTGCTCCCTGTCCTTTCTTTCAGAATTCTAACTAAAAATTTTTAGAACCTTTTGGGTTGACGCTATTACTCTAAACTTTTTATATATTCCTTCTCTTTGTTAGTTTTGGGCTATCCTGTGATACAGTATAACATATGAGTTTTTTCTACTACATCCTCTCTATATTTCATCTTAATGATTTGTTGCTGTTTTGGTCATTTCAATATTTATTATTTTAGTTTCCCAGATTTCTGATTTTTTGTTTGTTGTGTTATAACAAATTTACTTTAGGCACAGTCTCATAGTTTTTTGTTTGTTTGTTTTTATATAACTTGGTTCCACCTTGCATTTCTATAAAAATTTTTAAATATATGTGTTTTACAGGTTTCTTTTTAAACTCTGCTCTGTTTATGTCTTTTTGCAGGTATTATATTTCCAACCTGTTTAATCTAGAATTAAAATTTCTTAGATGAATGCTAATTGTTTGTTGAGCCCACATCTTTTTTAATGGGTAGGGGAATTTTCCATTGCATGATTCCTGGGTTGTGTTTCCTTCCTGCCCATGAATCAACTAGAGCTGAGTCAAACTCTAGTATAAACAATTATATTCAGTGTTACCTTAAAAAAACTGAAACTCATATACCATTAATATTTTTAACTCTATAACAGAATTAAGTATACCTACCAACTTGTGAAAATGAACTTAAAGACAGTATATAAGGTTTCACATTTTATGATTGATACATAATTAACATGAATTACTATCAGACTGTGAAATTCTTGAGAACATATTCTGAGTGTTGCTTCATTTTCTTTTCTTTTCTTTTTATTTTTATTGCTCAAATGCATTTGTCTCCAAATACCTGCCACCACTTTCCTCTGCCCCACCCACCCACACCTCCTTCCCCCATTCCTTCCCCACGTTGGCTTCCATAACTCATTGTTTTATTATATGTAGAGTTCATATTGTGGAATGAATGAATGCTGAAAAGGAAGAAATGTTGTTTATTGTTGTATTTTGTGCATTAACTTAGGAGGAGTGTTTATCTTTTTTACTTCTTTAAATTTTTGGAATTTTTCTGCTCTTACATGGAGGACGTAAAATCATGATTAAAAATGTTGGTTATTGTTTCTTAAGTTTGCACATTAAAGTCACTAGAAAAACAAAAGAAATTAAAATTCTGGTCTTCAATTGTAGTTTTTAATTTATTTATTTTAAAGTGTATCTCTTTCGTTCCATGTAATTCTCATGGGTATTTTTTAAAAATAATAACAAAAACATAGGATTAAATTTTTTAAAAAGAAAAATACAAAACAATCTATATATTGAACCTTAGTACACATGATCTGTATTTATCTCTATTTCACATATAGATAAGCATAATGTGGACAATATTTTATAGACTATATAACTTACAAGAATTAGATTTAATGTATACTAATAGTCCAGCAAAATACACAGCAGAAGTTTGTCAAATTGACATAAACCATAAGCACTAGCATTGTTAATTATGTTGAAGAGTTTAGTTGGAAAAAATTGTGCTAAACATACTTTTTAAATGAACATACCTATAGTTTATTCAGAGAAGCTGTTATGCCTGCATATCAAGCTATTGAGGATCATTTGATTTAATTTATTTGCATAATTTATAAAATAAATCCAACTTTATTCTGTTTTTACTTGAAACATTTTTTGACAATCGATATAATATAGGCATTTTTTATCTATTAGTGACACATTAGTGAGACTCATACTTTTCTTACACAACTTGCATTCTAAGAGAATATTGATAAACTTTCCATACACTTCAATCAGTGTTACTAATTTTAGGTTTTATGTTTCAGTGTTGTTTTAGCACATGTTGATTCTGACAATTATATGAAAAATTTCAATAATAAAAGTTATGATCATTACTGGAGAGAAGAGAGAAATGATGACAAATTATTTTTCCCTAAAAATGGGAACATCTTATTGAGTAGAAGAATTTAAGGAACTAATTAAGTAGGTACATTGTTTATGTCCAACACAGTACCTAATTACATATTGATTTTTATGATAAACTAATTTTGGTACAACTCAGAAAAAAGAGAGTTCTGTGAGATTAATTTTACAGTTTTCAATGATATATATGGATCTTAAATCTAGAGCTAAAAAAGGCCAACTAATTTGGATATATTGACAGTATTCTCAAAGCATAAAAGACATTGACATTTGGTACAACAAAACATAACTCTGTGAAGGCAGGAATGATTCTATTTTTATTTAGTTGTATATCCAGCTAAGTGGGTTCTTCTAAGGCCTGCTTACCCTAACATTAATTCAAACAGATATTAAGATCACTTGGAAATGGTCCCCCATTACCACATACTGTTTAAGAGAATGATCTCTTTTGCCATAAGCTTGGGTGCAAGGTAGGCAGAATTCTAAAATAACCCCCAAAACCCTTTCCTTGTATAATCTTTTCCCTTTTAAGTGTGAGTAAAATTCAGAAATAAACAAATGTTACTTCATGATTACATTACATCACAGGGTAAAATTGGTTTTGCAGACGTAATAAAGGTTGTTAATCAGTTATTCTTAAACTGGTGAGATTGCTTGGGCAGGCTCGATCTAATCTAAAAGCAGGCAGTTTTCTCTGGCCGGTGGAGGAAAGGAGATCAGAGAGATGGTAGCTGTGAGAAGGATACCCTGATGCTAACTTGGAAGGTGTGCTAGGGGGGCGGCATGTAGCAACAAATACAGGCAGCATCTAGCGGTAAAGGATGGTCCCCAGATGACAGCTGGCAAAAAAATGGGTACCAGACCTATGGTCGCAAACAAGTGGATCTGGAGACAGGTTCTCCTCTGGAGCCTCTAAGCAAATGCTTGGTGCTGACAATGCCTTGATTTCAGCCTGTGAAACCCTAGGAGCACTCAGTCCAGCTTGCTCCATCCTGAACTGACTGTGAGGCAGTAAACAGGTACTGCTTTAATCCTTTAAGCTTGTGGTAACTCACTATGCAGCAACAGAAAACTGATACAGATGTGAATCTAGCTACTGCCACTTTCTTAGATGTACAGATAAGGCAATTTATGAAGAATTAATAATTTCTAAGTAATATATTTTGGTGGATGCAGAGGAAGGCATACTGTTGTTAAAATGCATAGCATAATGTCTGGACTGTAACACAAATAAAATGACCTAAGAAGAAAGTCACAAACCTTCTTTACTTTTGATGAATCTTTTTTTTTAAATACATAAAAATAAAATTTTAGACTAATGCATCTTTAATTTTGTTAATGCTAAACATTTCCAATTCCATTAGAAAACTAATATAACATACATTGAGTAGTGTATTAAATTGTTAATTCTAATCACAACCACATTTAAACCTCATAAGAATTCCCTATTTTGTTGTTTTATTTGCTTATTTATCTTTTTTCTTTAAATATTTTACTATTTATACTGTTACAGTTATCTCAATTTCCCCCCTTTGCCTCCCTTCACCCAGCCCATCCCCCACTCCCACAGTAAATCCTCACACTGTTGTTCATGTGCAGAGTAATGAATCCCTTATTTTTTAGATAACAAACACAATAAGCATACAAACAAATAACAGTAACATAAAATAAAGCACTTCAATGTATTGCCAGCATTCAGAACTTCATGTGCAGTACACGTCCTCACTTAACTTCCCTAACTGGTTTTTGGAAACTGCAACTTTAAGTTGAAAGGACATAGAATAGAGCAAAACCAATTTCCCAGAGCAAATTGATACAAACAAGACAAGTTTCTACAGTATTTCTGGTCACATAAACATCAATATATTTCTGAATAAAGACCCAAAATACTTCTAATATTAAATATTGAAATAAATGTGAGCTTTGCATACAGTTAAGAAAGCTGGATAGAAACAAGTAAGGTCACTGTTTTTCCAGCTTGCTCATTCCAGGTCACAGTGGAGGGCGGCTGGAGCCTCTCTCCGCAGCTCAGGATAAAAGGTGGAGCCAACCCTGGACAGGACACCATTTCATCTCAGAGCCTGTAACACCCACAAATACTTGGATTGAGACGATTCAGACATGACATTTAAGCAGGAACATCTCTGGGATGTGGAAGGAAACCAGCGTCCCCAGGGAAAATCCAGACAGACACCGGGAGACTTACAAGCCACACAAGCACACACACAGAATCGCCCCTGGCCAGAGCTGAATTTTTCTCAAAGTGGCCTTCAGTGAAAGGACATTATTTGAAGACTGCTTATGTATTAATTCATTCAGTTCTCACAATCCACTTATTTGTGCTTCCTGTTTATTAATCCCTAACAGCCTTTAGTAGTGTTAAAATATAAACTGAAACATTCTAAATTTTTGAACTGTTTAATTGATCATTTATCAGCTTGAATCAGTGCCTGACCAGCAGCACTGTAGTTAGGAGCACTCCCCAGACAGGAGCTGGGGAGAAACTTTCATGTGAAAAAACTGAAGCAAAGCAAGTAAGTTATTGATTGGCTGTAGCATAAATTGTGATTGGTTGTCCTTAGATTTCAATACCTTCTCTGGAGATATTTGCAGACTTAGGTTTAGATTTGTTTATTAGGCCACCACACATTAAAGCCAAGTCAGTCTAATGGCCTCCTTGTTTAATTAATTTAATAGTAGTAAGCCCTTTAAGCCATATTTTAAAATGAAGAATCTGAGGAGATTTAATAACTTGCACAAGACTGCACAGCGGTGAGCTTTCAACTAATGCATTTCAGGTTTAGAGACTACGTTTATAAGAGGTGTGTGATGCTGATGTCCTAGTTGATTAACTTTTCTTAATATAGTACGTAAAATATTTCCCTCAGTTCTGTGATTCACTCCCGCAAAAGAGGGAATTGAGGGAGACCCTTGATTTATGGTCTGTCCATCACAGAACAGGTGACAACCTGGACTTGTTACTGGCATCTTCAGCGGGGGCAGTCTTACAAAATGAGCCCTCGCCTGAGGGATGTGATGCTATCTCCAGATGGATAGTATCTGAATTGAGTTACACTGTAGGACACCGAGCTGGTGTCCCAAAATTGTTTGTTATGGAAAACCCACACACTTGGTGTCCAGAGTTCTAGTAGAGGAGAAACATAGAAGGATGGTTTTTCTTCGTGATTCGTTTCACATTTGCTGCAGTGCCCAGCACAGTGTTGGTGATGTGGAAATCATATATTAATACATTGATAGGCACTTGAAAAAACATATGTTAAATAATAAAATATATGTATACACTGACTTTTGTGTCAAACCTGACATGGCCTATATATTAGAATTTATATTTTTTGATGCAGGGACACATAAAACCCAATGATAATGAAGTAATTATACATCCATGTTAAAGACCTAGTTTGGTTCTGTTTTTTTTTTAATTGAATAGATAGATGATAGATAGATAGATTGATTGATGATAGATGGATACACACATATATATACACACACATATTTTCAAGATTAAGACAATACAAAGGGGAATGCTAATAAGAAAGATATTTTCAAAGACAAAATCTACTTTTAGCTACTACAGGCTTTGACGTTTAAAACTGCAGTTACTTTTCTAGCTTGGGGGAAAACACTCTGAAATGTTTTGAGTGACGGCATCGCTTAGATAAATGACTGAGCTGATGTGAAATCACACATTGTGTTACAGTGTATGAGAGTAACAAGTTTTGTAATTAACCTAGCTTTTCTTATTACATATCGAGAAGCGGTTTTAATGTTTTTGTTATATTTAGCCATAAATGTTGTTATTAATGTAAAAGTATTACTTTTAAAGAAAATGTCGAGTGAGTCACTTATTTGCTATTTTTCCTTTATAAAGGGTTAGGCTTCCTAGGTTTGTGATTATGTACTCAGCATGTTTCATAAACGAATTTTGGTGTACATTTATGCCAAGTCCTGAAGTTTTTCCAAAACACTTTTTTCCTCTAAAAATAGTTTGGAAATCTCTTTATAATGTTTCTGGTTGCTAAGCAACCCCCCCCCCTTTGCTTGTTGCTATGGTTCCTCTTGAATCAGGGAAGAGACAAAGCCATCTGTTTAAACTGACATCCCTTTCTCTGAAGTATGACCTGTTTTATTTATCCAAAGGCAGGATGGAGTGAGTTAAATATGGCTTAAGGTCTAGGTAGTTATGAAGGTAAAACTTTGATATGGTAATTTTTTTTGAAAAGTAATCATTTGGAATACAGCATAAAATCGCTATGCAGCCAAAATACTATTCACAATAGATTGAAAGTATACTCTGAAATGAAAACTAAGAACCAAACAGTAAATGAAAACCAAACCAAATATCTTCAGGTATTTTAAAATATTGGTTTTATTTTTTTTTAAATTTTCTGTGCTTTTTATTGTCTAGAAATGTAGTTCAAAAATACTTCCTAAACAACATTTTTAAAACAACGTTTGAATAGGTGACTAGAATAGCCAACTTGTTTAATCGCATGGAATCTTTGGAATAGGAATGAACAAATTGGTACTAGGATTATCCTGAATAAAAATTGGAATTTGTATTTGTTCTTGCTTTCCCAAAGCAAAACTAATAATATTTTCTTGACTTCTGACTAGGTGGTTTCAGAGCATAGCTAAAGGTACGGCTTAATTGAGATCAGACGTTTCACCAAGTACCCTTTTTTGATGCATAATCATTTAAAGAAATGTGTTTTAGAGAAAACTACTATTCTCAATAATTTGTTCAGAATCAGAGACACTAAATAGAGAAAACAAACTTTCACTTAGTTGTGATTTTAACAGTTTTGGCATTTACTATTTTTTTCATCACAGTGAATATGAACGTTCTTCATTCATAACATTCTTTCTGTTACAATATTGCCATGGCTATAAGAAATTTATTTTACAGCTTTATACTATTGCTTATCATTTCAAAATTTCACTGTCTTAAAACTGATTATTAAAACAGTGAGTTTTAATCAGATTAATATGTATTAAAAAATATTGGTAATATCAAGTATTGGCAACTGTGAAAGGAACTGGATATTCAGATGTTTTTTATTCATCTTAAAGCAGTCCCGTTAGCATATTTTGCAGTGCTGGTTTGTGGAATTGTATTCTTTTTTTAGTCATCTTTTGTCTGTGAAATTCCTTATTTCGCCTTCCATTTTAATTGAGAACCTTGCTGGGTAGAACAGTCTTGGTTGCAGGCCTTTGATTTTCATGACATGGAATATTTCTTGCCACTTCCTTCTGGCTTGCAGTGTTTCTGTTAAGAAGTCATATGTATTCATCTGATTGTGACAATGATGTGTTATTTTAATTGTTCCTTTTTTATTTGTTGAAACTAAATTTGTTTTTGTATATTTCTTGCATATTTATATTATTTTTAAAAAGCTTTAATTGACTTTTTTGGTATTCTTTATCCATTTTTTGATTTAATGTTTGTAGAATTTTTTCCCTAAAAAAAACAAAACTATTAACCCTCTTTTAGATGTGTTGCAAATACTTTTCTATTCTATTACTTGTCCTTTAACTTTTTTTATATTTATATTACTATACAGTCCTAAATGTTTAATATAGTCATATTGTCAATATTTTACTTCATAGCTTCTGGGTTTAAATATTTTACTTCAGGGTAAGAAAAATATTAGTTTATATTTTTTGTTTTTATATTTGTTTTATTTCAAGGAATATTGACCATGCCCCTTATTTGTTGAATAAGCCCTATTTTATCCATTGATTTGAAATATCAACTTAATCATATATTAAATTGTTAGATATATACGTTTGTCTCTAGAATGCTCATTATATTTCATTGATCTACTTGATTTTTTCTGTGCTGGTGTCATGCTGGTTTAATTGCTGAGACTTTATAATGGTTTCAAATTTTTAAATATTTTATAATTAACTTTGACATTTAAAAAATAAGTAAAATCAATCTGCATTTAAGAAAGAGAGAAAGAAAGAAGAAAGAAAGAAAGAATGAAAGGAAGGAAGGAAGGAAGGAAGGAAAGGGAGAGAGAGAGAGAGATGGAACTCCTACCTTTTGCGACAACATGGATGTAATTGGAGAGTATTAAATTAAGTGAAATAAGCCAGTTGATGAAAGACAAACACCATATGATCTCACCGATAAGTGGACTCTGTTTAACCAAATAAACTAATGAACGAAATAAACCACAGGCATGGAAACATGGAGCAGACTGACAGTGTCCAGAGGGGATGGGGAAAGAGGACAATGGTGGAAAGAAGAGGAAGAGACTAGACAAAGAACATGTATGAATGACCCATGGACATGGACAACAGAGTGAGAATTGACTGTGGGAGTGGGAGGTGAGGGTGGGATGGGTCAGGGAGGTAAAGGGGGAAAAATGAGACAACTATAATAGAATAAACATGATTTATAAATTAAAAAAACAAAACAGTGAGTTCTGGTTATTCACCTTTGCTAAAATCTGTCAGAAATTCCACTGACTTACTTTTCTTTGGCTATACTTGAAAATGTAGTTCCTCCACCTAAAAATAATGCAATGTTCCCATCCAAGCACTTTCTGGTTATTGATACTTAATTGGGTTATGCATGCAAATCTAGCTGTCTGCAAGAGTAATACACCTACTTCTCCTTTAGCATCAGCAGAGTATATGTCACATACTACACTGACTTATTAATCCTGAAATAAAAGTATAAAGTCAGCATTAAACATTTTTGTTTTATTTGCCATAAAATATGCATTTACCAAGAAAAAAATAAAGGCATATATTTTGAGTCAAATTAGATAACAACTAGGTCTTTATTATTATCCTCTTAAAACCTTAGGACTCTCTTTATATTTTTAGCAGTGTTTTATATACACATTTCCACTATTAAATTCATTTTAAGCCCTTGTATATGTAATAAATAAAATCTAATGTAAGCTCATTTTAATGACATATGATGAATTTTATTTGGATTAATTTTCAATATTTAATACATATTTTAGATTAATTTGATGATTTTTTAACTATACATCATATTATTCTCTATATGACAAAAAATTCCCCCAAAAATAAAAAATAATTTTAGTCTAAACTTGAAAGATATTCCATTTTTGTGTGAACTTTTCTGCTTATAAATGGTAATTCACAATATATGCTTTTTCAGGTTTAGAAACTGTATTTCACTTGGTTTTCTGCAACTGTTTTGTAGTGAATTTACTGCATGTTTTGTTAATGCTTTATGTATACTTAAATGTTTATTTAAGCCTTGACATCCTCAATAAAATTTTTAGAGAACTTATTACAAATGAGAAAAGTGCTTTGGCTTACTACTAATGTGATAATTTATCTCTCCAAAAGAAATTTGTAACTAAACATATTATCTCTTCATCCCTCATATAAAAATACATGTCTTAATGAAGAATATAACCGATGGTACTATTTCAGATTTTGACATGTTTTGACGTATATATATATATATATATGTATGTATGTGTGTATATATGTGTGTGTATGTGTATATGTGTGTGTGTATGAAACCATCACCAAAATAAACATAATAAACATATTCATCAATTCACCAAAGTTCCCTTGAGCCCATTTGCGTTCCCCTTCTTTCTCTGCTTTCTATGCCAAACTGCCCCACTCCCCACTTAAACACTGAACTGTTTTGTGTCATTACACATGGGTTTGTATTTCCTGTAATTTTATATCCTATAATTTTATATTAACCACAGACAAATGGACAATTTTTATGAATGAAGAAAATCATTTTCTTCTTATCAGGACTTCTTACAAATAGTAGCTGGTCCCCTAAAGCCTTAACAACTTTCTGGGAAGTGGGTAGTTATTCTTCTGTTTCTTCTAAAGAATCTCTCCTAAGCCTCACTGGTCATGCTTATTGAAGAGCCTAAGCAGACCTTCTTGTCCTTTATGTTGACCTTGGCCTTGAAGGCACACTTCCTATTTATTGCTTTAATTTTGGGATTATTAGTGACTAATGCCTCAGCCATTAGAAGTTGTTTCTGCTTCAGTCCAATATTTAAATGTTGTATTCTTCCTGCCTGGATTGTTTAACTCAACATAAGTATTATGAGATTCATCCATGTTTCATGCACATATATTATTGTTTTGTATTGTTGGGCAGTATTCCATTTCACACTACAGTTTGTTTGTTCATTTACCTGTCAAACATTGGGGTTATTTTCAGTTGTGTGTTGTTTTCAAATAAAGTTATTATAACCATTGTTTACAAGTGTTTTAGCAACATATGTTTTCATTTTCCTTGGATAAATATCTAAGAGTGGAATGGTTATATTAAATTTTATGCCTATATTTTACTTCTTAAGAACATGATCAACTATTTCTCGAAGTGGTCATATCATTTTCACATCCATTCTTCCTAGAATTATATGAGAATTTGAATTCTTATTCATCCTTACTAAAATTGGAATTGTCTTTTTAATTGTAACCATTTAAATAATTATGGAAGGAATTTTGATTTAAATTTCATTTCTAATGTATAGAAATATAATTTTTAAAAATGTAAATTTTTTTACAACTCTACTGAATTCATATAATAGTTCTAAAAAATTGTCAATTCCACCTGTTTCTTTACATAAACAAGCATGTTCTCTGTAAATAGAAACCATTTTTCTCCTTTTTTTCTAATCTGGTTGTAATTTCATCCTTTTTCCTATTTAACTATAATGTCTAGTACAATGTTAATAGGGATGTTAAGAGCAGACTTTCTTGCCTTATTCTGCATCTTAGGGGGAAATATTTAGGATTTACCATTATATATTAGGTAAATTGTAGAATTTTTTAGATCCCTTTTATTGGATTAAGGAAGCCTTCTTCTATATATAATTTGATTGGAGTATTTAACAGAAATAGATGCTAGATGTTATTAAATGTTTTTTTCTGTATTTATGCAGGTGATCATATAATTTTTCCTTTTAAAAATTGTTAATACAATGACATACATTGATTGAGTTTCACATGTTAAAACAAACTTGTATTTAGGAAATAAGCTCTACTTGGTCATGATATATGTATTATCATTTTCATATGTTGCTTAATTTGACTACCAAAATACTTTGTTCAGAATTTTTATGTATGTATTTATGAGGAATGTTTCTTTTCTTATAAAATCTTTGTTAGATTTTGGTATAAAAGTAAAGCTGTGTTCATGGAAAAGTTAGAAAACAAAACCTCTTCAAGTTTCTGGCAGACTTTGGTAAAATTGTTATTATTTTTTCCTTCAAAGTTTGATAAGATTTACTGTGAAGTCATTTGGATGAGGAGATCTTCCTGAAAATTAATTTTAACTAAAAATTGAATACATCTCAGAAATGTAGGGCTTTTTATATTACCTGTTATTTGATTTTCAATGAAATTTGTTTACATCTTTTAAAGAATTTGTCTTTTTTATCTATTTTCACATTTAATAGCACATTATTATTAATATTCCTTTATTTTTCATTTAGTATCCTCTCATTTTTACCTCTTGAAATAGTCTACTTATGTATGCCTTATTTATCGATACATTTGGCTAGATATTGATCAATATTATTGACCTATAAGAATTAACTTTAATTCTTTGATTTTATCTATAATTTTTGTGTATTTTTAAAAACATTTTATTTATTTATTTTTAAACAGGAGGGAAGGGAGAGAGAAAGACAGGGAGAGAAACATTAATATGTGGTTCCCTCTTACATTCCCTCTACTGGGGATCTGGCCTGCCACCCAGGCATGTGCTCTGACTGGGAATTGAACCAGCACCCTCCTTGGTTCAAAGGCCAGCGCTCAATCCCCTGAGCCACACCAGCTAGGGCCATTTTTCTGTATTTTTAATTTCATACATTTTTTGCTTCCATCTTTATTGTTGCCTTTCTTTTGCTTTATTTTGCCTTAATTTACCTTTGTTTTAGTTTCTTAAACTATAAACTTACATTATTAATTGAGAACTTTCTTCATCTCTAATTAGACATTCACAGTTTTCAGTTACCCTAAATACTTGTTTAACAACATCCCACAAAGTATGTATTATGTTTTCATTCAGTTCATAGTATGGCTTATTTAAATTTTCTTTTGAAGTCTTCTTTGAATGAAGTATTATTAAAAATGTGCTGTTTCCAAGGGAGGGAGGGAGCAAAGGAAAGTGGTGGGGAGAAGGCAGAGACAAATGTATTTGAAAAACTAAATAAATTAATTTTTTAAAAAAACCCAAAAAACAAAAAACCCTCAAAAAAACAAAAAACAGATATTGGCACACAAAAAAGTGCTGTTTCCAAATATTTGGGGATTTTCCACACATCTTTTTGGTACTGATTTTGGTAATTCCATTATTATCAGAAAGCATTATCTGACTTAGATTATTTTAGATTTATCAAAATCTGTTTCATGCATCACAATATGGTCTGTCTTGGTAAATGGCTCATTTGCACTTGAAAAAGTGTGTATGTTACTTTGGGATGATATATTTACACATGTTTATTAGGTCAAGTTAGAAAATAGAGTTGTTCAAATCTATCTCTTTACTAATTTCCTGACAATAATTTGGCAACTTTATATCCAATACAGCTAACTGTTTAGTTCTGTTAGTTGCCCCTAAGAGCTGTTATTGGCATCCTGTAAATTTTGACATGTCGTGTTTTGTTTTTATCTAGTTAAAAGTTTGCGTTATTCACTACTTATACTTTGGGGCATTTTGAAATATGTTTATGTCATTGATTTCTAACTTAATTCTATTAGTCTCAGAAATCAGGTCTTGTATTACATGAAACCTATTAAATCCATTGAGACATGCTTTACGGTTCAGAACATGGTGTCTCTTGATTATTCAGAGATCCCTTTGAAAAAATATATATTCCATTGTATAGCGTTTTAACAATTATAATTAGGTCACGTTGATTGATTGTGCTAATTAGGTCTACTATAAACTTGTTGATTTCATGCAATATCAATAGATTTATATTTTAACAAGTGTGGAATTCAAGATGTGTACTTATGTTTATTGTTACCAGAGACCACTAACTCTGTTAAAATGATATTCAATAAATACATAAATTTCAGTGGATAATCTTCTACCTTAGTTATGGGCTAGATATGCATCATGGTTTATTTAATCATTTTATTAGGTTTAATTATTATTATTAAGAGAGAACACTTAGCATGACATTTACTTTCTTAACAAAATTTTAAGTGTATAGTAGAGTATTGCTAACCATAGGCATGATGTTATCCAGCAGGCATCTAGAGTTTACTTATCTTGTATAACAGTAACTACATACCGATTGAACAGCAACTTTATATTTCCTCCTTCCATTGTTTTTGGCAAGCCACTATTCTACCTTATTTCTATAAGTTTGACTATTTTAAGTCCCTTATGTAAGAGAAATCATTTAGTATTTGTCCTGTGACTGGCTTATTTCATTAACATAATGCCTTCCACACACATTCATGTTATCACATATGGCAGAATTGCCTTCTTTCTAAAGGATGAATTATATTCCATTGTATGTATGTAGCACATTTACTATGTCCACTCATCCACTGGTAGACTTATATTTTTCCCATATCCCAGTTATTGTGAATAATGTGGCAATGAATATGGAAGTGCAAATAACTCTAAGATTCTGATGTCAATTCTTTTGAAAAATATCTAGATATGGAGTTTCTGATTCATATGATAGCTTTATTTTTTTAATTTTGAGAAAAATATATACTATTTAGATAATGCCTGTACTATGTTATATTTCCAACAAAATTCCATTTTCTCCACATCCTCAACACTTGTTATACAAGTATTGTATGTATAGTAAGTGTTGGTGAGGAGATTTTATACACACACACACACACACACACACACACATATATATACACATCTTATTGATAATAACCATTTTAACCATTGGTAAGTGATACCTCATTTTGGTTTTTATTTGCATTTCCCTGATAACTAGTCATGTTTAATATAGTTTCACATATCTGACGTCATTTATGTGTATTCTTTGGAGAAAGGTTTATTCAAATCTTTCACCCGATTTTATTTCTTTTAATTAATTAATTAATTTTTTCAAATACATTTGTCTCTGCATTCCCCCCACCACTTTCCCTTGCCCCCTCCCTCCCTCCCTCAACCCTTCCCCTTTGGTTTTGTCCATGAGTCCTTGCTATATGTTCCTTGACTTTCCCCTTCCCTTCCTTTTCCCCTGCCCCCGACTCCTTCCCTCTTGTCTTTGTTGGTTTCAGTGTTGCTGGTCTTATTTTCCTTGCATCTTTGTATTGTTGGTTAGGTTCCACTTATAGGTGAGATCATATGGTATTTGTCTTTCGCCCCCTGGCTTATTTAGCTTAGCATAATGCTCCTGAGTTCCGTCCATGCTGTGGAGAAGTTTAGAAGTTCTTTTTTTCTTACTGCTGCGTAGCAGGGCTATTTTTTTATGCCATTGAGTTTTAGGAATTATTTATATATTTTGAAGATTAGTCTCTCATAAGATATATGCTTTGTAATATTTTTAAATTTTATAGGTTTTCTTGTTACTATATTGATTATTTTCTTTGCTGTGCTGAAGCATTTTTGTTTGATATAGTCCCACTTGTCTATTTTTCCTTTTGTTACTTTGATTTTCATGTCATGTCCAAGAAATCATTGCCAAAGACAATGTTATAAAGTGTTTTCTTAGTTTTCTTCTAAGAATTTTGTAGATTCACATCTTAGAGTTAAGTCTTTAATCCATTTTGAGTTGATTTATGTGTATAGATCCAGTCTCATATTTTTATGTGTGCACATCCAGTTTTCCCTCCATTATTAAAAATAATATTCTTTCCCCATGGTGTATTTTTTTCCTAACACTCTTGGCAAAATCAGTTGGCCATGTATGCATGTGCTTATTTCTGTACTCTCTACTCTGTTCCATTGGTTTATATGTCTAGTTGTCCGTTTTTTGCTAGTACTATACTGTTTTAATTACTTTATATTTGTAACATATTTAGAAATCACGGAATGTGATCCTTTCAACTTTCTTTTTTCTAAAGATTACTTTGGCTATTTGGAGTCTCATGTGGTTCCAAATTACCAAATCAAAATTAATGTCACATCAAAATGATCGGATGTCATGACATAGTAGGATTTATCTCTGGGATGTAAGGAGTGTTCAACATAAAAGGTCCATGGGCAAAGACAATGGAAGGGAGGATTGAATGTAGGAAGTAGGAATGAATAGGGTGGGGAGAGTAATGGGGGGGGGGAATGAGAACAACAGTAACTGCACAACAATAAAACCTTAAAATTAAAAAATAAACAAATCAAATAATGTGATATGTCACATTAAGAGAATGGAGGATATTCACATGATCATTTCAGTAGACTCAGAAAAAGAATTTGATAAAATTCAATAATCTGTTAGGATAAAAACTGTCAAAATAATACATATAAAAAGTCAACATCATACTCAATCATAAAAAAACTGAAAACATGTTCTCTAAGATTAAGAACAAGGCAAGGATGCCCACTTTTACCACTTTTATTTAACATAGTCCTGTAAGTCCTAGCCAGACCAGTTAGGTAAGAAAAATAAAAAGCACCCAAGTTGGAAAAGAAGGAGTAAAATTACATGTTTGTAAATGACATGATCTGATATGTAGGAAACCCTCTTTGAAGAAATAAACACATTCAGTCAAGTTGCAAAATACAAATTAAACATATAATAATCAGTTGTGTTTCAGTACATTAGCAATGAACTAACGTAAAAAAAAGAAACCAATTTACTTGCAATAGCATCAAAAAGAACATACAATTGTTAAAAATTAACCAAGAAAGTGAAAGATTTGTATGTTGAAAGCAACAAAATATTGATGAAATGAATTGAAGATACAACTAGAAAGGCATACTGTGTTCATACTTTCCAGAGACTTAATATTGTTAAAACCTTTATACTATCCAAAAAAATATACACATTTAATGATATTCCTGTCAAAATCCCAATGTTAATTTTCATAGGAATTTAAAAAAAATCCTGGTGTGGATAAAAATGAACACAATAGATATCCTTAATACAATGAAACAAAAACTGAAATAGTAAACATATATAGACTTACATAAAATAATCTATGCCTACTTTGTTGATGTGTCTCAGACAAGATTGACAAGTATAACTGTTTCATTTGCAAATATATACAATTTTGAATACTGCTAGATGACTATTTACTGAATAATTACTTAGGGAATATTACATTCAAAAAATTAATTATGTCATCATTTCCCTACAAAAATAGACACATGCATGTTCAAAGCCCCAGGCACTGAGAGCAAAAGTTGAACATTAGGAAATAAGATCAGTCCAGAAAAACTATTTCTCACATATACTGGCAAGTGAAGGATAGATGAGAGAAACTAGAGGAAATGATTCCCTTAACACCTTGTCTCATCAATGTCATCAAAATAATGAGTCATCAATCATGGGAAATTTATAGAACTTACATTTATGTATATTTACAGTTATACTAAATCTTTGGTTTCCAGACTCCAATTTGAGTCTTGGTTTATTTTAGAGCATATATTTGTACTATAGCTAAAGGATTTTATCTTTTTATTCACAAAATTCTTAACCATAGAGGAATTTTTTTACAGGATTTAGTATTGTGAAATATGTAAATAATTAATACCTCATCTAGCTGTAAACCAGACAGTATTATAAAGTTACAGACTTCATTGGTTTAGTCTCATAATGAGCATGAGTTATCTTTTAATTACTTCCAAAATGGTGTTTCTTAATTACTTAAATTGGAATTTAATCTAGTTAAACCTTATTATTGACAAAGATCATCAAAAAGACTTATTTCAGGGAAAACAGAGAAGCAATCATTCATACTTACTCTCGACATAACTCACTAAATAAGCAATCAAAAAATTGTTCAGGTTCATATTAGATAGGTTTATGAATATTGTAGGAGTAAAAAACTGCCTGAAAATAACTAAGTGTTTTGAAGGGCAAATTTTAAAAACAAGTAAGGTTTCTTTTCTTTTTTCTTTTTCAGAAAAAGGTAAACAATGATGACATTATTCTTTGGAGATTAGACAAAATGATGATGTGACAGAAGCTTGACAGCTGTGTGGTAAGAATGGCATTACTCTTGGATCTTCTCCCTGGAAATATCTCCCCTGTTACTTAGCTAGAAAGCATATCAATAAAGAAGTAATAAGTGGAATACAAGAGGTTTATTGAAGGTTTATATGTTAAACTTAGAGAAAATTAAAAGATAAATGGGGGGCTTGGGAACCATAAACAAGGAATGGAGTTTTAGCTCTTTAAGAAAAGAATAATTAACTGAAAATCTCGATCATGGTAACTAATGCAGATAGATACATTAATCATCCAATCAACATTTTTTTAGTGTAAGTGAATAAACTAGGCTGCACTAAATATGTAAAGATTTTTCAAATTAGGGTTGGAAATATGAGGTAATAGTTTAAAATTAGTAGCAAAACTAAAGATAAATACAGATTATGAGGGAAATTTGAAAAGGCCTCATAAAAGAACAGATAAATGATCTGGTTTCTTTGGAGGTGACGAACTGGTAAGTGATATGGAATCTGAATGAGGGCATAAAAGTGAAAATAATAATAGCCACCAGCCCTGGCTGGTGTGGCTCAGTGGATTGAGCACCAGACTGCAAAGCAAATTGATGTTTCTCTCCCTCTCTCTAAAAATAAATAAATAAATATCTTAAAAAATAATAATAATAGCCACCATAAATTCAGTGCTGACAATTTCAGACTGGATCAGTTAGTATTCCAGATGCCCATTGTGAATTAAGCTTGTGTTCTCCTGATTCTTGATAAATTTAAACATACTTTTACATCTGAAAACATTATTTAAAAACTATATTAAGTATGTTTAAGATCATATGACCTATTTATTTGATTAGTGAGAAAAGAGAAAGATTAGAGTCCCCATCCTGAGAAAAGCAGTTACAAATAATTATTATATGAATATGTCCTGCAAGTCAACAATTCCGTGGTGCTAATAACTCTTAAATTTCCTGTAATTTGCAATCTGATGTGAGATTTTTTTCCCCTTATAAATAAATCTATTAACATGTCTTTTCTTACTCATTTACTCCACTTGATGAATCAGCATTCTTCATTGCTTATTCCAGGCCTCCCCAACACCATTTTCTCCTCGTCATCTTGTTTTGGAAGGAAAATTATGTTGCAGACTATGGCCTTCTCATTTTTATAAATGAGAAACAACAAAGTAACAATTTTTGTGTACCTAAATTTTATACTGTACAGGGTGGGGAAAATTAAGTTTACCATTGTTTGTATGGAAAATAAATATAATAAATAATAACACAAGAATATACACTGTTTCCTGTACTTATAACTGTAAACCTACTTCACCCCACCATGTACTATCATAAGATGTTAAATTATTTTTAGTTTTATAAAATGTAGTATTTAAATTAGAAATATACATGGGAAGAATTAAATTTTTGAGAAATCACAGATGTTTTTACTATAATTTTCTTTTCCATCTTTTATTACTACTTATACTAAAGCTCATTAATTGATTCTTAGCAAGGTAGAGAATAGGTAAAAAGTACAAGAGGGAAGTGAAAGAAATTAAGGATGAATGTACAGATACAACAAAAGAAAATAGAAGAACTCGATCTAAATAAAGGCCTAGAACTGGCCACCCTTAGAGGAAGTTAGCAAAGTGAAAGAAAGATACATCAAGCAGTAAGAGGATACCTGAGGCAGTGATTAGGCCAGTGTGGAACAGAGATGGGGAATAAAGTAAAGATGATGTGGCCTTTTATTCCCTATATTGTGTCCTTCTTTTCATCAGTATCCTTTATGGTTTACATCAATATATTATAACTAGTTACTTTATGAAATGAAGTCTCTCCACATAGCATAGGAGTTAAGGTATTACTTATGTTGCAATTTTTTATTATATTTTATATTCATTGTTTCTTGTCTCCATTCTCCCATCCATCTTTAGTAGCTTGATGACATTAAATATGAAAGAATATAAACTAGCTATGTATTTTTATGGGTGATAAACTAGGATTTATTGGTATAAAAAGGCTTTCTCACAGCCCTGCAGTCAGCTACTATGCTGAAATTTAAATTCAAGGCAGTGTTACAGTAGTGATATAGAACTTAGATATAAAAGGATGGAATAACTGCAAATCACCCAGTATAGTTGAGGCAGAACATTCAATCATTCAACAAATAACTACCAAAATGCCTAATATCTACCAAATGTACTCATGCAGAAAATACAATAATTTATAGAATTAATTTTCCACACTATTTCAGAGAAGTGACATAAATAAACAAATAAAATTTAAGGAACTTATACAACATTTTGGTGATATTATGGTGTAAGCATGAAAAAGGCACTATAGCCATAATTAAGAGAGAGATTTAAGGAAAAAATATGAACATAAATCAGGGAAGAGTGTTTAGTCAAACAGAGGCAACTGGAAATTATGAGACCCCAATTTTACTGAGCTAATAAGCAAAACAGAGACAAACTCATAGGTAGAGAGCGGGATGATAGCTATTGGGTGGGAGGTGAGGGGGTGGAGGGATGGAACAAAAAGGAAGGAGGACTCATGGACACGGACAACAGTGTGGTGATTCCAAGGGGAAGAGAGTATAAGGGGATTAAATGGTAATGGAAAAAAAAATAAAAGAAAGATTAAACCAAAAGAAAAAAAAATAAAGAAATAAATGGGAAAAAAGAGAAGTTTGCCCATTAAAGCCCTAGATGACAAGCAGACAAAACATATATTCTAGGTGAAGTCAATGACCAGAAAAATGATCTAGTTTCAGTGCATGTAAGGGAAGTTAGTGAGTCAGGGTCTCTGTGGGGATATGGTATCAAAGACATAAGTAATATGGTGTTTTTTAACTTACTTATGGAATGCATACATTATTATAAAAGTAATCACTGCAATTAAGAATCATTTGGTTGTAGGACAACTAATTTAATAGCATTTAAATAGAAGTATATATTTGCTAAGCAGATGATTCCTGATGACCAAGTCTTAATCATTTTACATGAAGATGTATTTGATTTCATAAGGTTCAATATTCCTTGTGCTTATCTCACAAACCTTAATGTCTTTATGTCTCATCGCTTCAAGTCTCAATTATTCTCTTATAGCTAGTTAGTTACATTAAACATTTGCACCTGAGAAGAGGAGACTGGCTTCCTGGAGCTTTTGCTACGAAGCCGACTGATTAGATAACACATTGTGAAATATAAATTGAAGTGAACTATAAAAGAATGTATTAATAGAGTGAACATCCAAATTCCGAAAGTCAAAAGGCTATTCAGCTCATATAGCATCATTGCCTGTAACAGTGCTGGTGTACTGAAGCAGGTAACCAACAATGTGTGGAAACTGGGATCTACTTGCATCTTCTCCATTGGTTAAGAGGACAATGAACTTATCTGTGAAAGGGGTTTCCAACATCTCACAAAAAAAGAAAGAAAGAAAAAAAAACAACTTAAAGCCAGCCTCAGTGAGAGACTAGAACAAGAAGCTGGAAAGCAACTGGACACTAAAGAACAAGCTACCATTTTCCACCTGATTAACAACAATGCGACTCTTCATTTATCTTAGTGGATGTTTCATTCTTCTCACTATTTGAAGATTGGTGGTCTGCACTAGGTTGAAAAGGGAGAGGCTGTTTTTTGGAAGTTATTGTTGCATTAATACCATTTAATATGGTTTTTGACACATATTTCCTGCTCAGTAATGTTTAGTGATCAATGCTTCTCTACCCAAAAAAATGAAAAATGTCTTCTTCAGGTTTCTATATGCCTCCTAAGAGATTTAATATTCAATCTGAGGCTGACTCAACAGACAAAATTACAAATTACTGATAGAGGAACATTTGTAGAAATTCCTTTGTTTAGTGTCTCCTCAATAACATATGTGAGAGTAGATTGTTGCAAAGCAGATTTGACTGAAACGAGTATGGAGGCATCGAAAATACAAAGGCTGGATCTTTTATGTGCATATGTATTTCGCAGTAGAGATGGTGAGAATAGGAGTGTTTTCTTTAATAGAGCATAAAAATCCCACTAAACATTTCTGAGAAGTAAAGAATATAATGCAATCATTATTTCCTTCGAAATAATCACTAAAGACAACAGAATTGGTTGATGTTAGGGAAGACAGGATCCTGAGAAAGCAGCAGTGGATATTAGCATAAGGTAAAACAAACTAAATGGTGTCATTTGAAACGGAAAGGGAATAAAAGATAAATGATACAGTATATAGCATTTAGGGCGACATGTCATGTAATTTAAACATATCAATATACTAATGGACTAGGAATATGATACAGTAAAAGGTTTAGTTTAGAAACAGTAAAAAAATCAATGCTTATAAAGTTCAATAGACATGCTCTTATGGATCACATTTGCCATCGTCACATGTGTGTCTCCCTTTCGCCAGATGAGTAACTATGAATGTGAATGAGGACAGTGTGATCCACGTCTCTGAAAAATGTTTATTCTTAGATCCGGTGTCTTCATTCATTTTAGCAATGCATTATATAGTAAAGAAGTCCTTTGGGACATACATGGATTTCAGATACTTATAAGCTGCTTGAAACAGCTTGAGAAGGTTTTTATGATGATAATAAGATCTTGGTAGTTTAAGTTACATAATTTGATGATGCTGTTAATGTGATAACCAAATAATATGGCTTTATCTTTTACAATCTAAATAACCTGTGTACTGCCTTATAAATAGAGCTTAACAACAACAATAAAAAAATAGATCCTCTGAATTCATTCACCATCCCTTTTATCTGATGTGCTTTTCTGCCTACTTTGCTCAATATAATATAGAAATAGTGATGTTTTTGATATTTGAGAGTGAATTACAAAAATATTATGTCAGGTTGCTTAGCTTAGATTAACTAGTTTCTTTTTTCTTTTTTTAATTTTATTTATTTATTTATTTATTTATTTATTTATTTATTTATTTATTTTAACTAAGTCTGTTTTCAGAGACAGATGTATTGGAAATCAGAAGCAGACCCAAGAAACGGGTGTCAACCAAGAATCAAGAGGAAATAGCTAGATGAATTATACTTTTTTATATCTACATGACATTCTCACTAAATGGTACTGTTTCATGTTAATCTAAAAAAAACCTGTTTTTTTTTAAACTACCTATCTGAGTAGTTTTGTTTGGCTTTCCCTAATCAAAGTAGAAAGGGCTTGTCCATGGAATAACACAAGAAATCTGTATTTGTCTGCCACTCTTTAACAGGAGGACGCATCCCGGCTCAAATATATGAAACATTAAAAGAAAAATAATGAGAAGTCTGAGGGAGCATTTTCTTGAGTGAGAAAAACAAAAGGGAAAATAATTTTAGTATAAATCATAAAAATTGTGTATCTTTTTCAGATCTGAACCTTTACATCATGAAATAAATCATTCAGTGTAGTGTCTGGCAGAGGGGAAGGACTCCCTCCTGCTATTTAGCTGGGAGTTTCCATAAAAATTCTAGCACAGTCACCGTGATTGGGTTATAAGTAACTTCAATACTCTAATAAGTTATTACGTAAAATGGTGAGGCTTCGCCTTTTGTCTTCCTATTGCAGTTTTCCCTTTTTATACTTGCTAATGTGTATGGAGTTCAAAAATGTGTTGCATTTTGTTATGGCTCAGTGAAATTTGAAGAAAAAAGAAATTTTGCATTTTAAATGGGATGAATCCTGAGTTTTTCTCTATAGTGAATGACTGAAATAAAACTCTATTTCCACCTAAGGGACATTCATTTTGTCTGATACATGTCAAGTCAATAATGGTCTATAGTTCTTAAGATAGATAAACACACTATTAACCTTAAGATGGACAATGAGTAAGATTTGTCATAGCCAAGAGGACATGCAGCAAATGCTTAGTTGTTGGTTACAATTCTTAAAGTTGTCCTAAATAAGTAACTACCTTTCTTTTATTTGTAGCAAAAACTTTGTGTAAGCTTTAGGGAAGAGTGATTATTAACCACAAAATATTTTAAAAGAAATGTCATAAGGCATCTTGAAAAAATCTTCTAGAATTATATCTCAAAGCAATTTTATATATAATAATTAATTAATTATACTTATGAACATAAAGTCAATATATATCATAGCATTTATAATATATAATATATATTTAGAGAAAATATAATTTGAAATCAGATATGAAGAGATCATTAACTTTCAATACAAGATACCAGATAGTTACAGACAGGGTAAGGAAGAAGAGACTACAAATCTTCAATCTAAGGTTCTGCCTTTACTTTTCCCCAAACATTTGCTCTAAAGATAGACTGATTTGTTTTACCTCTAGGAGTAATCTCAGACTTTCCCTCTATTTACTAAAGTGCTAATTAAAAGAAAACTTTTTAGAAAAGTTTCAACTGTAACTCACTTGTAAGCCCATAATCGATCTGTAACAAACAGACATAATTATGGAGAATTTGTATGATCTTAGTCATTTACAGTGTGGGAGCAACATGACAAATAAAGCCAAGTTAGAAAAGATTGTTTTAAGGGTGATGAGAGACTTCAGTGAACAGCACTGCCCTAGTTCCTTCTGAACAGTCACCGCTGGAGCTCTCCCACTAAAACTGAATGTCCAAAACTGACTGGAGGAAATTCACAGCTCTGAGTGTACACTTGCGAGACATGGGGATGTCCTCCTCCACCACTACCTCCCTTCCTTCTGCTCTTTCCCGCCTTTTAAATAACTAACTTACACAATTACTTCTTAACTTTTATTGCATACATTTTCTACTGAATCCATCCAATAGTTAATGTGGATTTTACTATTACATGTTTTAATCAAAACATAAATATTTTATTTTCCCCTGTCCTCTCAATATAATTTAATAACCACTTTTGGTTATATTAACATATACTATTCAATTGTTATAATTTTAAACACTGTTCACTTCCAAGTGATATAATAGCACACTTACATTCTTGTATAGTGGTTGTTTTGGAGTAAATGATTGTCCTATGGGGTCATGCATTTAATTTTACCTATACCTGTATAGTTTTTCCACTAATTTATTTCTAACCCTTTGATAAATTCTGGAACATCTATGAAATAGTATATATCATATATTCTATTCTATTTTTCTTGGGCTTTCTTTTAGATTTTTATGTCTTTCTATTACTGTCTGCATGGGTTGACTTCTATGTGCTTCGCTAGAATGTTTTTCCATTTTCTTGAGTATTTCTTTTCTTTTTCTCCAGATTACTTCTTATTAGATATCATATCTTCATCTTTTTTATTGTTGTTTTGTTATTTTTGTGTTGTTTTGTATGGCATAAGTTATATGCTGTACAAAATAGAAAAGAAAACATTCAAGTATGAAGACAAACTGTTGCAAACAGCTGAGGATAAAATGAACTAACATTTTTCTCACTGTGAAATCTCTATAACCAGTTTTTATCGACAGTCATTTAATTGGAGGAACATTTGCAAATTATTCTAAATAATTTAATACATTATATGTTTCTTCTTTTTAATGAGAAATAAGTAGTATTCTCTTTATAGTTTAAACCTAGCTTAAAATTTCCTAGAGGCTTCAAAAACAGATGGTATCATCTGTTTAAAGTGGATATGGTTATTAAAATAAATAGCTAACCATTAAAGTTTTAATTCCATTGATAGCAGTCCTTCATGTATCAAAAATACTTGAAAATTATTTTTATGCTATGAAATAACATAGAAGTATAGAAATGGATGATAAAAATTGATGAGACATGTTGTAAAAATTGTCTAATAAGACCAAAAGTTAGCAACCCAATTTGATTCAATAATATGGACATATTTCCTTCATATTTCTAAAAATTCTTTCTTTCTAGGAATTCTTTAAAAATTATTTTTCTTTCCCTTTACAACAGGAATGTTTGCCTAATGCCTACTGTTACTCTCTTACTTTTAGCATATACAAACAAAGGCTCAATCAACATTAGCTGTTAACCTGTGTGTTTATTAAGCTCTGCATACTAAATGAGCTTAAAAAATATTGGAGTTAGTGGGACTGAATAGAAATGGAAGGACTCTAAGTAGTTTATGGGAGAGTGAAAATGCACACACCACCATTTTCTATTTCCTTTATTTTATTGTAGTTATCCTAGTAAGTGTGAAATGTTGTTTCATTGCTGTTTTGTATTGCATTTCCTTAATGACCAGCAATGTTGAACATCATTTAACATTTTTGTTGTTTTTTTGCATACAAGGTCTGTCCAGAGAAAGTCCAACCATTGTTAATATACTGAGAACAGTTTGTGCTGCATCAATGTAACCTAGCAGCCAAGGAGAGTGGCCTTAATATGCAGGTGTGAACAATGATGACCTCACAATACTAGTCAGTGGGAACACTAGATGCCGTTGAGTGAACATGTATATTTTGTGGCCATTGCATTCAAAATAACTGAGTAAAACAAAGAATCTGCATCAAATTTTGCATTAAGCTTGAACATTCTTCCACCAAAACTAATCCATGATTCAGAAGGCCATAGCTATGGGCAACTAGTGACTGGCAGCTTCACCAAGACAACACACCTGCTCATGCATCACATCTTGTGCAGTTTTTTGGCAAAACATCACATCACCCAGGTGTCTCAGCACCCATACAGCCCACATTTGGCGCCCTAAAACTTCTGGATTTTCCCAAAACTAAAATCACCTTTGAAAAGGAGAAGAATTCAGATTGTGGATGAGATTCCGGAAAATACAATGGAGCAGCTGATGGCGACTGGGAGGACTGCGTGAGATCCCAAGGTGCCTACTTTGAAGGGGACTGGAGTGGCGTTGTCCAATGTGCAATGGTTTTTTGTATCTTGTATCTTCTTCAAAGTACGACTCTATTTTTTGTATTACATGATGGCTGGATACTTTATGGACATGCATCATCTATATCAATATAAAAGTCAAACATCTTTTATGTTTCATTATACAGAAAGAAATGACATTTATAATTATATTATTTTGAAAATTTACATTTACCTCTAGACTTTTTTTAATTTTGAAATTGAGTTTAACAATACAAGTTTGGTAGTATTTTAATTTTTTTCACTGTCTAATGTAAAACTCACGTATGTAATTATAAAGTACATCTGAAATAGTATCTCCTATATGATATAAATTAACCACTGAAAAAGATTCTAGACTTAATTACTTCAAAGTGAGTAAAACTAGATAATTTTGAATAATTGTGGACTTAGCCAACTCCATGTAACCTGGTTCAAACATTTGAAGTAATGTGTTAATATTTGGAAAATAAAATTGCCATTGAAATATTATTTAATTGTGTTCTCTTGTATCTCCACTAACTTGGTAAAAAAAAAAAAAAGTGCCCTTTTTTGCGTAATGACACAGCTGTGTTTCTCAAATTTTATGACATTTATTTGTCTTAATAATCATTTTGTATTATTACTTTGGGGATTAATTTACCTCGTAAAGCACAAAATACAGGGCATAAGTCTTTGAGAATATAGCACCTTCCCTATAAAGCAATAAAAAATAATTGGAGATAGAGCAGCTTGTACACGTTCATATAAATTTATGAAAAATGAATGGCTGTCATTGACAAACTCTTCATTTTTTAAATACAAAACAGAAGTTACATTCAGCTATGAGAAAGGAAAACCTTTTTTTCCTTCTAGAAAAATGCTATCATCTTTAAAGTCTCTTTCACTTCCATTTCAAAATATTTTCCATCTTAGCTTTGACCAGATTGAGAAAATTATCTCATAAGTTTCTGATACAAAAAAATTAATTTGCTCTATTTTTACAAAATATATTTGTTAGTAATTTTCTTCCTCAAAATATATACTTAATGTGTTGTACAATCAATTATGATCTTTTCTCTTAAATTGATTGATTCTCTAAAAATGTTTAGAGTAATGTATACTTCCATATCACTGTGTTTTATAATTTTATGTTAAAAAGAATTTTCCATTTTCTTAAAATTGACAATTTTATTGACTTTAAATTGTTTAAATATTGTCATTGATATATGAAGTCGTTCCCTTTTTAATTATTGATATTGTTACTTTGGATTGTTTAATTAATTTTTAACATTTTGTAGTGAAATTATTGAAATTATCAAAAGTAATTTTTTTCAATAAGTATTATCTTTTGTTCAATTTTAATACATTGTGCATATAATCCTAATTCATAATTTATCTTCTTTTTATTATTTTCCTTATTTTGCATTCTTACATCTGATTATTTTTTTCCTGGAATCTTGACATGGGACTTTTTTTTAATGATTTTCTACCATGTTTCAGTATAAACGTATACTCTTAAGGTTATAAATTATCTTCCAAACAAAATGTAACTGCATCCTACAAGCTTCATGTGTTGTTTCTTCATTATCATTTAATTTTCTTTTAATATTTCTTAGAAATCATAGGTCACTTGGAAGTGTTTTGTTCCACATAGGGACATTTTCAATTTACTTTTTTTGATAGTTATACCTAGTTTAATTTCATTGTTGACAGAGAAAAATACGTAATGATTTTAATGCTTTAGGAAACAACATATAGTCAATAACTATATCAAATGCCATTGAAAACCGTGGGAATTATTGTTTGGTACAACTTACATCAAAATTACTGACTCTACTTGAGACTCACTATAGTCTTTCCTCTACAGAGCATTATGGGTAAATGTTCACTGAAGCATAATAATTAAATTTAAGAATATGTTTTTAAATGGATAACTTAATGAACTTCACAGCTTGGGAGCCCCCATATAACCATAACCAGATCAAGAAATAAGACAGCGCCCACTGCAGAAGCCAACCTAGTTTTATATCCTAACAACTACACATTTCCTACTCCATGATAGTAACTACTATCTTGCCTTCTAACACTACGGATTAGTTTTGTGTGGTTTAAAATTAATATAGGATAAATTAATAAGAATTATAGCTTTTATTTTAGATAGCTAGAATGTTTCTAGCTATCTGTCATATAAATAATGCTGCTCTGAACATTCTTGTGATGTCTTATATTCATAAACATTCATGTATACCTATGTGTAGGATTGTCAGTCCTTAGTACATGTATTATTAAATTTACTAGAAAATGACAAGTGATTTTCTCAAGTTTTTCTACTGATTTAAAATCCCACAACATTTGAGAGACCCCATTGCCTAACTTCTAACACTCGCTATTTTCAGGCCTTTAAATTTTATTCATTCTGGGTGTGGAGTGATAGCTTCTATTTGCTTGAATTATGAAATCATGAATTTCTATTAATTTGTTTTAATTTATGCTAAAGTACTGATAATAAAATGAGGCAAGTTTTCAAATGTTTATGGGTCATTTGGATACACTGTTAATTGAAGTGCAAAAAACTTACAATTTTTCCTAATGTAATGATTTTTCTCATTTATTTGTAAATGTGTTTCATGTTTTGTGTAAAAAAGATCTTTAAATTTTACTCTCATGAGGATGATTTTATAGCAAAAGCTAATTTTAGTATAGGTCAATTTATCAATATTTATTTATTTTGAATGCAGTTTGACATCCTGTAAAAATAGCTTTCTACCCAAAATTTATAAATTAGATATTTCTGAAATAATACTCAATTTTAAAATACCTCAACATTCAGTGGTTTCAAATAATGCAATTTTTACTAACACATATGCAAGAAACTTACTTTCGGTGGCTCTGCTTCCGCTGCACACACGTGGTGCAGCTGTGTTTTCTCTGCTTCAGGCCTCAGCTCAGCTGGGATGGTCCTCCAAGTACCTCTCACCCTCCTAGGGCTAGAGGGTGCGCTGCGGCATGCTCTCTGCAAGAACAGAGTAAAAGGTGAAGCTCCCAAAACCTCTTAAGTCCTCAGCTTGCAGATGATGCCCTGTCACTTCTGGCTCATTTTAATTGACAAAGCAAGTCAAGCTATTAAATCCAAAGTCAAAAGGGGACAAGAAGGGAAATATACTTCTTTTCTTTAGGGGGAGAAATGGCAAAATCATATACCAAAAACTAAAGTTAATAATGAAATCTACTTCATCAAGTTAGTGGAAATATTCTCATATGTCATCTAATATAATCATTTTAATGTTATCTTTTAGATACCAAATATGCTTAAATCTGATTTCTGGGAATGACCAAGGTATGCATTGTTTTATTTATTTTATTTTTATATAGACATTCTCATTTAGTAGCTGTCATTTATGAAAAAGACTGGCTTTCTTATGCTGCTCTGAAATGCTATTTTTATAAATATGGGCCTGATTTTGATCTTTCTTTACCACATGTTGGGCAATATGCATATACTTGTGAGAAACCCACATTATTTTATTACAGATTTAAGAGTATCTAGTAGTGCAAATCCTCTTTTTTTTTTCTTTTTCAAGAGTATTTTGACTCTCCTTAGAATTCTGCACTCCATGTAGATTTAAAGTCAGATGTTCAAGATCTACCAAAATAAAATGTGATTGTGTTTTGATTGGGGCTGCAATGAGTTAATAGAGAAGTTTGAGTAAAATTTAAATTTTTACATTGATTTAACTTTAATACTGTAAGCAACAATTTATTGATTTAGGTCTTTATTAATGCCTTGCAATAATGTTTTGTAATTTTCAGTACAGAGTCTGGCATATCTTCTGTTAAAATTTTTTCTTAGACATTTAATATTTTTCTTTGAGTTGCATTATATAATATTTTTAAATTCATGATTATAACTCTGACATATAGAAACATATGGGATGCAACCCATAGCTTTGCAAACAATAATATTTTATATTTACTTAATGTAAATGATAATTACATAAACAATATTTTCTATAGTACAAATATATATACACAAAAAACTACTAAATTTACTACTTTATAATGCCCTCCCATTGTCATCTAAGATCCACATCAGAAAGAACTTGTCTTCTTCATCTTTGATATCCTGACACCTAGAAGAATTCTTGATACGTAATTTTCTACAAATGTTTGTGTTAGATTTTTTTTAAAAACAACCTACTACTTCTTATTCTTTTATAACACTTTTGTACTATAACTCCACAAACTCCAGTAGTATCTTCCATTTCCCATTGAGCCCTTGATCTTGGCAACATAGTCTATTTAAGGTCAGAATGTTTGCTTTCTATTATTACAGATATTGAGACTTAACTTACCACTCCTTTATATACAGAACATATGCCACCTGAACATCTGCTGTAATTCTAAACTTCAATTTCTAAATAAACATTGTCATCAATGAATTTTGAGGATGTGAGAGTCTTGCCTTCAGTTCCTCAGCTATGTAATGCAATTTTGGTAAACGTTTTCCAGGTCAAAATGTCAGCTTACCATTTTTTATGTAACCTGCTGTTTTAATTTTTATTTGAAAAGTGTTATGAGTAAATAATGGCAGCAATGTATAAGCTTAGAAATGCAAGCATGGGAAAATACATAGTATTTCTCTATAAATGAAGTATCTTCATAAGGGTGCAACTGTAATCATGTTATTTTTAAAGGAGGCAGGCAGTAAATGATTGAATACAGTCCTGATGTCTGTACATTTTTTATTCATTCTAAATAAAATGTCATCACCGGCTTTAGTTCAACAATGTATACGCTACTTGTGAGTATATACTAAGAACATGTGCCATGATGCTAATTCTCAGCTTCCCCACCTTCTGTGTGAGAATAAGAACAGGGTGTTTTGAGTCAGTAGCCTCAGTGGGACAGAGCACGGTACTAACAATTCACAGAACTGTTTGTTTTAGCCACTTACAGGCCATTGAAATTTTCTAATATAGGTTAACAAAAACTGCATCCAAGACCATGCATAAGCATTGTTCACTTTAATAATATATAACGTCAATAACTGAAGCTTACAAGCACACATACGCAACACTTTATGCAATAGGAAATGGTTACCAAATTCTAGAAAGGGAACATACAAACCTCTCCCTTCAATTATTTCTTAAGCAATGCTTTCTTCTAAATAATTTTAATGTATTTTTGGACTTTACTCTGGATGTTCCATAAGTACCTTACAATCAACAAATAGAAATTATATTTTAAGTATTTCTTAAATAAATGTTCAAATGTAATTTCCATAACCATCCTTCAGTGCAACGTGCATTGTTTCCTTTACTATAGCTGGCAACATAAATTTAGAAATTACCTTTTCTAAGATTATTCCATTAAGAAACTTTTTAACAGCATCTAATTAATTTATTAATTTATGTATTTATTTGTTAAGATAATCCAAACATGAAAAACGATATGTGCATTAAATCTAGCAATATGAAAATTTAGATTCTGTGATGTGGTATGGCAATAAGATTTGTGAAGGAGAAATCATAAGTGTAGAATTTTAGAGAAAAAAATAGCTAGTAGCATGGTAGAGGAGTATGGTTATTGCTGTGTGTGTGCGTGTGTGCGTGTGTGTGTGTGTGCGTGTGTGTGTGTGTGTGTGTTTTGTCTCGTTCTTTATTTTAATTGGAAATACTAAAACCTGCTTCAACATGTGGATGTAGTTGAACTTTAAAAGCAAGAAGTTGAAAATACATTTGAGAAGAGGCAAGAGATATACCTGGGTCCATAATATATGCTCATTCTTCTGAAAGTCTCAGCCTCCCATTTAAAAGAATGGAAAACCTTAAAAAAGTATTTCTTTTTTCTGTTAAGAATTTCTTCCATTTTTTTATTCCAATTTCATACCATTGTCTGTAATAGAATTTTCTCAAAGTAGGAAATGCTTTTTTTGCAAGCAAGAATAATTTGTTTTAAATTCCATATTTTGTAATAACTTATAACCCTATTTTTATATAAAAAGCAATATGAGGAAAATATAGTTCACTAGTGTTAAATTTATTATTGTTGGATGAATGACCACCATGTATATTTCATTCTAACTGTTGAAATTCTGAAGAAAAAATGTCCTAAAGAAGAAATATTTGTTGTATAGTCGTGTAGGCATCAGAAGAAAATGAAATAAGTGGTTGTGAAGCAAAGGAAAATTATTCCTGAAAACTAGCAAAATAAGATATGCCATAGCTTTGAATGTAAATAATTAATTAACAAATCACAGAAATAAAGTGGGGATGTAACTCTTAAATCTTAATTATTGTCTTATACTCAAATGTATAATGTAATGGAACTAAATCTTTGACTGATTATACTATTTTAATACCTACTCTAAATGATGAAGCTCTTTAACTCTCCTTCAACTTAAATGTACTTTATTACTTTATTAACTTATTTACAAATTTACAAGGAGTCTAATCCATGTCAAGAATCCTTCAAAGTATTGTAAATAAAAAGATGGCCCATTTGTGAGGTGATTGAATAGCTAGGGGAAAACAGTCATATAAACTGGTAAAATGCAATAAAATTTGCTAAGTATAATTGCAGCGTTTATAAAATATGCAATGAGAAAAGACAAGAGTGAGCACTTTATGAGAAGGTAGTATGTAAATGTCCCCTGAGGAATCTGTAAGAAAATCTCTCAGTCATTAGGAATGAGCAAGATTGATTTTCTTGGAAGAAGTTAATCCGATGGAACATTAATTGAGCAAGGAGAACTGAGGACGCTAAGTTACCTTCTACTGTGCAATTATAAAGTTCTCATCACAAGAACCAGTATGCAACATAATGAGCTTTGGCATGCTAAAATATGAATAGTATGATCAGAGTGCTCATATGTTGGGGTTCTGAGGTAGAGGACATCTTTCTAATTTCTCACACGTGGGTATCTTCCATTGGGGCATTAGTGCTGTCATCAGTGTGTTCTTCTGAGGAGATCTTAACCAAACTACATGCCGCCTTAATAAAGAGGCCACAAAACCTCCAGATATCATTGTGATGAGTCTTATCAGTTAAGCAAATTGTATAAATTGAGCCCAGACCATAAATCTGGGCTGCTTTCTTTTTTGAAATGGATAACGCTACAATGTCACTCATTCATATTTATTCATGTTTATTTCTTTTTGCATTTTGTCAACTTTTCCACTACATCATTTTTTGAAATTTACCATTTTCTCGACATATTATGCTGAGTCTGTGGATAAAGAAATTAGCAAAACAGACACAGGGCTTACTTTCCAAGATTTATAGTTAAGAGGTAGTCGTGGTTATGCATTAAATCAACCTTGACAAAGTTATTTATTCAATTAAAATTGTGTGGAGTGTTATAAAGGAGATGCGCTTGCTGTTTTAGGAAAGCCTATGCAGAGGTAAACTGTTTAAGCAAGGGACAGTTCCCAAGGCAAGATTTAAAAAAAAAATACTAATGTTATATAGAAAGAATATGGTTCCTCCTACAGCTGCTGTTATTAATGTTTCACTTAAATTAATTATCAGAGCATTTTATCTTCCATATGCATGATTGCTATTCAGTCTGGCTGCACTTAGTCATCAATTTTAACATTTTAAAAAATAAGTCATCTTAGTTTTAGATTCACTGCCACTCCTTCCTCTTGCCTGACACCTAGTGGAAGAGATAATCGGTGGGACAATCACTGGAGCGGCCGAGCGGGATAAATGAGACCAACTTACCGAAAGGAAACAGCGAAGGGAGCTACCTGTCTGGGGCTCCATATCTCACAGAGTAATTAACACTCTGTGCGTTTTATTACTATCGCAGCACACTTACCTGTGCTTTTACTGTATCTTCCATAATAATTTTAATGTATTTCATTATAAAATTTCCTAGTACCCTACTAACAGTATTCTTCAATGATATCACATCACTGGCAGAAAAGCAGCTTTCTCCTCATGATAGCTTTCTTCTCTTGCTAATTCTGAAATACAACATTCATATGTAATTTAATATGATCTCAGATTAGCTTATTCAAGATTCTCCTAGAGTTTGAGGATACTATATAACGGTCTTTATTTTTCTGCCATATCTAATTTCAGACTCTCATAAATGAGAATAAATCAGAATATGGACTTTAATAGAGGGATTGATTTAACTATCATGTAAGGTACACGTCTTTTACAAATTAAAATAACCAATGTGTTCTTGTAGATAAAGCATAGAAATACATGTGAATAGCCTTAAATAATATGTTAAAAGATATTCAGTTGAGGTAAGGTGTAATTCGTTGAAAGCAGCTGTTGACATTCAGGGTTTCAAGACTAAGAGCTCTTTACTGAGAGTAATAGGAAACATATTCACAAGTCGTTCTGGTATTTTTAGGTCCATCGTTGTGTGTGTTTGTGTGTGAGTATGTGTACAGATATGTATGTGTACCCTTTAGGTGGTTTTCAAGTTTCCTTTTGTAAATAATCCTACAAGAAGTTTCTGTGTGTCTATAATTAATGAGATAAACTAAACTTGAAAATAACTTTAGATCTGACTATATTAGTTTTCCATAGGTAGGATCACATTGGTTACTAAAATAGAAAATATGAATGTGTTGATATTTCCCTTTGGAAAATTTAAAAGCACCTTTTTATCATCTCTGATATCCTTATATTCCCTTTTACATTCTATTTTCTCTGATTCTGCTTTTAAACTCCAGTCTCCTTACAAAATTCCACTTTGCCATTATGTTTGAAGTTATCGTTTGTTGTCATTGTTCTTTTGTTTTTGTTTTTAAGGAACGAAATCAGAAAATGTTCTCTATGGCAGTGTGTAATGATCAGAAGAAAATTGTAGTCAAAACTAATTTTAAAAAGGGTCAAGTAGGTTATACTGTGTTGAGACTCAAAAATGCAATTTTCTTTAACTTGAAAGGAATATATTTTTAAAAACTGATGAGGTATTCACAAGAAAAAAAACATAAAGTTAATAAAGTAGGTATTATAAAAAAGAAATTTAAAAAAACACTTAAAGAAGTTGAAGATTACCAGAATCAAATTTAACGGAATGTCTCTATAACAGTACAGTACATGTTTAGGCTAAACCAAAAATCTATTATGAAAAATAATATAAAACCCATATAATTTTGATATTGTAAATAGCTAGGATACCTCCCAGTAGGAAATAATAAGGCCTAATTGTCACTAACAGAGAAGAAACCAGCAAATTATATACAAATGCCTGTGAATTGGTATGTTACTTAGAGGGAAAAGAAAATGACTGAGCCTCTGAAAAAAAATTTCTTTTAAAAATACCTTAATTAGGAAACTTAGATGTTGAAAAATCAAACTGAAAGCAGATATATATGTAAGTTTTTGATATATAGAGGTATGTGATAATTTTCTTGAAAACTTAATCATGTGTTACTTAAAAAAATAATCCCTAATTGAACTGATGAACTACTTCAACAGCCTTGATCTTTTCTGTTTGGGTTGAGAGTAGAGACCTGTAGCATATTTGATGTTCGTAATGCTTTTGAAGATGTAATGCAACTTTTAAGGATGTATTAAACTGATGGAAATTCCTTGAAAAGATAAAAATAGTAATTCAACACATTTTATTTTTTATTTCCATACACAGGCATGCCTACATATGTGTAATATGATCGAGACCTCATGTGAAGCTATGCAAAATTCCTTTGCAGTATCATATCACTGTAAAAAGTTTCAAGTTCTCTCCAAAAAGGAAAAAAAAAAAAAACTGTGAAACTGTGACCTGGCTTTAACTGCTCTGACATGGGTCAAGAAAGCAAAGGACACCCGTGGCCTTCAGTATCTCAGGTATTATTTGTGGAACCCTTAACCAGGAACACATTCAGGTGAAACTTAGAGAAATATAGGGAATTATTGAATATATAGAGTAGCACATACTTGTTGCTATTCTACCTCCAGGCCCTTATCTCAGATATCTCATGCACCGTGGTCTTTGCAGATGAGCTTCTGGATCAGGCCTCATACACATGGAGTGAGTGTGTGGAATTTCAGAGGCGTTACCCTGGTCAGTATGTTTTATGCTCTTATCTAAGCTGCTTAAACATGATTACTGGTTCCTATTATTTATCCTAATATCTCAGAGATCTATCCTGACTATAAGAAAACCACTGAAAACCTTCCGCTTTTACTGACTTATAGCATGCCTGTTACCTTTTCAGTTTTCTTGGTTTGTACATTCATTATCCACTGCTAATTCTCTCCCATTACCTGACAATAATTTTACTTAGCTACCCATGCATTTGAAAACAAACATAAACAAACAAATCTTTATCATACATATTATAATCTGGGTTTCAAATTGTCTGACAAAATAATGGACATTTTCTAGATCATATTAATTACTCACAGTCTGAACTGTATGTTCGATAATATAATTGATCATCCCAATTTGCATGACACCCACGTTTGAAAAAATGGAATTCTTTAGAAACTAGCAGTGTTTAGTTCAAGTATTACAAATAGAGTACTAGAAGATTTTTCTCAAAACTATAACCTATTCTATATTTAATGTTCTACTAAATATTAAATAAATCATAATATTTAAAATAATAAAGGTGAAAAAAGTTTCAGATTTATCTCACAGATTAAGTTCATTACTTACTATCAGGAGAAATTACTAGTATATAATGGAATCTACTTTTCATAATACAGCAAATAAGGAACAATCATTGTTATTGGGAGTGTTCTATCCTGCTACATTATAATGTTTATAGAGCCATTTGTGCTCTTTATTAATTTTAGCTTTACTCATTAAAATGAAAAAGACTTTACTACCAGAAGCCAAGGGTTATTGGAGCATAAGACTTATATATACAATAACAGTTTTATATTCCCACTAATACTTCCATAGTTTACATAAAACTGCCCTGTCCCTTCCTTATTTTAAGCACTAGGCTATTACAAGGGACATCAGAGTTGATAGAGGAATTAATCCTGTGTTTATTATTTATCATGTAACCTCTTCCTCTACTATTATTTCAGAAATATCCTAACACAGTGACTGTCAAATCTGCATTTAATGTGGAAGCATTGCAAGTTAATGGACTTATCTGCACACTTATATGAGAATAAGAGAGAGAGCGTGGGAACACAAAGGCTGAAAGTGAGTCATTTTGATTTGAGAATCAAATAGTAAAGAATGCTGGAGTTTGGCAGGTTCTGCTGGTGTGTGTTAGCGTGTGCTTGTGGGGAGGGGAAAGTTGCATAGCATTTTCAGCCTAACAATCGGTAGAATAAAATAGTATAAATACTGAAAAAAATTATGTGAATATTGGGTCATTCAATCTGTTTTGCTGGGACAATATGAAATCCCTATGTTAAAAATGCGAGCTGTTCAAAGTGTTTTTGCACTTCTCTAGTTTCTTTCACTTCTATGAAAATATAAAAAGCTGCTTATAATTGGGTAATGCAAAATTAGTTCTCTTAATAATTGGCCAGACAATGTATGTGATTTTGGTAAAATTAGGCTTTTTGTTCCCAACAATCAATATACTTATCTTTCATCCCTCCGCTGGTACCACTTATGCCAATATCTAACAGTTAGACTACACTATCTGCTGTCTCTGGCTTTGCTTTTGAGCTGTTTTCCTTTTATTTCCCTTCCAGTGGTCAGCGTAACATGATTCACCTTACTGCACACTTATTATTGCTTCTGAATGATCCCTTCTCATCTACAAACAATGTATTTTTATACGCCCCATAGCTCCAGTGTTACATCTGTTGAATTTTTTCTCTCTGCCTATAGAAGAGACTTTACTTGTCTAAATGAGAATATTTAGGTTACCTGAGGATTTTCTTATTTCTTATTTCCAATTCTTATTTCTCCACTGTAAAATGCCTGTATTTTTAACTTCTATTGAATTCCTTCTTTCTACTCATGTTCCTTTCCAACTTTCATAAACATTTTGCTTGATGAATTACTGTCTTGATATTTTGCTTTTGATCCATCAAATTTTAACCTGGAGTGAAGCAATCATTCCATGTGTTTAACATGCTATTATCTATGATGATATTGCTGATTTACATTCCTTTATCTTACTATTGAACTATAGTTATTAAGTAAGAAGTATTCATTCAAGCCAACTACTTAATACTCAGCTACTTAGCTCTATTATAATCTTATGAGACCACTTTCTAATATGCAGACCAGCATTGACTAAAACATCCTTATGTGGTGTACAACTGTACACATTTTTTTAGTCTGTACCTCACTTACATACAAAAATGCACAGTTCATTGTAAGACCAAAAGAACCAATGACATTTTTATTGGTTTCTAGATAGAAAGTCTCTCTCTCCTTCTCTCTCTCTGTCTCCTGTATCTGTGAGTATGTATGTGTGTATATATAAAATAATTGTCTGGATTGTGCATACATTGGGGAGTTGAATATATACAGATCTTGCAAACATTTAGTAAGGAAAATGTACTCTCAAGTAGAGACCTCTGCAATATTGCTTGAAGTGTATGAGATTGTTAGGCTTTGGAAAGAATATTGGAAAAGGAGATATTTAAGGATTTTACTCACAGGGGTGTCCACCCGTGGCCCATGGACTGCATGTCGCCCAGGATGGTTATGAATGCGGTCCAACAGAAAATAATAGATTTACTGAAAACATTATGAGATTTGTTTTTGTTTTTGTTAGTATTTGTGTATTTAGTGTGTGGCCCAAGGCAACTCTTCTTCCACTATGGCCCAGAGACGCCAAAAGTTTGAATACCCATGATAGAGGTTTTACTTCATCAGAGTTGGACCCAGTCTTAGAGTAAAGGGAAAACTGTTCAGGAGTGAAAATATAGTAAGTGCTCAGCAAATATGTTTATTAGTAACATGCTCAGTACTGTGAGTTTTCAGCAAATACTCTTAATTCAGTTTTATAACTAATGTGTTATTGAATACTAGTTACCAGATACATATTAGTTAAGAAATATTGATGATAGATAAAATTCAGATTAGAAAACTCAAGGGCCTTGTAGAAACATTTAGAATGCTTATTTAGGAAGATTTATTATAAAACACATTATGATTTTGTGAGAAACCTCTCCTTTGAGTTAAAAACTGAGTGACTACTTCATATTTATGAACCTTCTTAGGGGAAAGTAAAACATAATTCTATTTTAATTGTTTCACAGTATTCCACAGTACATAGCCTGGTGATAGGTTTTACATGTTTTCCTTATTTTTTATTTTTCTTTTCCAAACAATGTTGGAATTAACTTTTCTAATGCGTTATTACTTTTCAGCACTTAGCTAATCTCTTATTAGCATACACATAGAGTAGTGGAACACCCAGGTTTGTTGTTTTAAAAAATATCCATACAAACACCAACTTTTTGATATCTATTTTTTCACTGAAGAATGCATTTTCTTTAAGAACATCATTAATAAAATAGTTTTTCTATTTTTTCCAGTATTTTATGTTGTTAAAATGTTTAATTAAGAGTGCGTGTAGGCAGAAAGACCTGAATTAGTTAACACACTTTGATTTTTTGTTTTCCTCAACACACTGTCTATACTATCATTATTAATATGTAAGCACATATACCTAAAGTTCATTAAATTTAATAGGCTAGTTTGACACCAAACTAAACCTTATATAGTCTCTCTTGGCTGTGATTTGGTGGTCACTGGCTTCACTGCCCTCCTCACTGCTTTAGGTTCCCTACTGGGAAGTAGGTTATAGAAAATAAAGAGGCTTTTCAGCCCAGTTCTGCATCTAAACTCTTCTTTCTTCGCTTTAATGTGGTGTGTAATAATGTCCCTACGGGGCGACCCTGTCTCCCATGGTGTATCCATATCCCTACGCGCCTTGCCCTGTTTATGAGAAGTCCACTTATGGTTTCGACTGGAGGTCTGAGAATCATGAAAAAAAAAAAACTTTTTAAATTTGATTCCAGATGCTACAGTGTTGTAAGGGTTGTTAATGTTCTATAGTTTGGTTTTATGAACAATTTATTTTATTTGTATCATTAAAGACGTATTTTTTTCCCAACACTCTCTTTTTATCAATTGAAATTGGATCCTCATATATGTTTTCTATTTCCACATTTTCTTAATTGTATTTTAATTTTGATTTTCTTTAAAGTGTTAGCATTTCCCTCTCACAGCCTGGGGATTTCATATCTGCTTCTATACTTATGTGACTTGTTTTAATAAAAAAAATTATCAACTATTTTAAATGTTTTTAATCAACATCAAGAATCAATTTAAATTTCTTAGTTGTGTTTTATCATTACCCTTTATCCTCCCATATACCTTCTTCCACTTCTACCCATCTGCCTTCCCACTGCAATAAACACACTGTTGTCTGTGTCCATGAATTCTTTCTTTTTTTTATTTTTGCTCGTTGCCACTCCATAGGCCCCCCAGCATTGTTGAAATTTGCATGATAAATTTCCCATTGATTTGTTGTTGGACACTGGACACTTATGTTTCTTCCGGGTCTCATTACTGTGTATAAGGCAGCAATGAGAATGGGAATGCGTATATCTTTCCAAGTGAATGTTTTCATTTCCTTTGGGTAAATATCCAGAAGTGGAATTGCTGGATTATAAAGTACCTCTTTTTTTATTTTTGAGGAACTTCCATACTTTTTTTTTATAGTGGCTGTACCAATTTAAATTCTTCACCAATAGTGCAGAAAAGTTCTCTTTTCTTCACATCCTTGTTAGCATTTATTATCTTTTTCTTTTTTTTTACATTTTAGTGTATTTATTAGAGTGACAATGGTTAACAAAATTATACAAGTTTCCCTTGCATAACCACAACACCTCATCTGTACAGAATACTGTGTGCTTAGCACCCCAAGCCAAGGCTCTTTCCATCACCATGTATCGCTCCTATGTTCTCCTCCACCTCCCCTCACCCCTCCACCCCCCACACTCCCCAATCGCCACACGGTTGTACCTATCCATGAGATCTCTTTTTTTGAGGTAGAGTTGGACCATATATTATTAAATAAAAGAAAAAATATCTTTTTATGGCACGATTTACAAATAAAAGTCAACTTTTTACAGTATATATTGTTACTCATATAAAAACTAGCACAGTTCCAATTTTTATGTCTGAAATCATAAGAGGTACAAGAAAAAAATGAAAATAACTATAGATGTCTTTCATACTCTTCTTTTATCTAAATAGAAAAAAATGAAGAAAAAGTTATTTGAGTAAACCTAAACCACATCATCATAATAGGTAAAGGAGATCTTATGTACAGCTATGGAATTTGGGCCCTGAAATGGATAATTTTATTTGTCAGTTTGGCTTGGCCCTAGTTCCCAAATAGTTGGCCAAACATCAGTCTAGGTGTTTTTGTTAGTTTTTTTAAATGAGATTAATATTTATATTAGTGGATTTTGAGTAAAGTAGATTGCCCTCCATAATGTTGGTGGGCCTTATCCAGTCAGTTGAAGGCCTGATAAAACAAAATGATTGACCCTACCCCAAATAAGAGAGGATTCTTCATTGATAATCTTAAAAATTAAATTGGATAATCAACCTTTCTGAGTCTTCAGGTTGCTGGCCCACAAGGCTGATTTTGGACATGCCAACTTCTATAATTGTGTGATCCAAATCCTTATAATAAATAGCCTTATGTTTATATACATATCTTATTTGTTCTCTTTCTCTGGAGAATCATGACTAATACAGATTTCTGATAAAAGAGAGTACACCTTCTTTTTAAGGATCTGTGGTATATCCACATACAACAAAGAAAAATCAATTATATTTTAGTTTACAAATGTAATAGACCACAATATAAAATCATATTGAGACAATGGAGGAATTCAAGGAAAATTTATCTGATAATAATTTTTAATATGAAGGCTAAGTAGGAGCCATCCTTGCAAAAACTGATGAAAGAACACTTTAGAAAGAGAAAGCAAAACTTAAACATTCCCCGGATTAAAAAAAATACATCTTGAACTTTTCAGAAACCAAGAAAGCTGGTGTGGCTTAAACAACATAAGAGAAAGGAGAAGTGATATAAAATGAAAGTGTCAGAAGGCTGTGCCTGACTAGATAGATCATATAGGGGAAAATGAAAGTAATTTACTCCAAGACTAATCATTATCATAGTATTCTTAAATGATATAATAAAAAAATGTATTTGGCATTTTTTAAATCATGTAATAACTAATATTTATAAAAATAAATAAATTGAGAAATTCAGACCAATAATTAAGCCATAGCATGAAATAACTTCGTTAGAATAGAAGGACTAGATATACAAAGAAGTAAACACATTTGGCTTGCTTTGTTGTTAAGATAAATCGAATCTACTGATAGATTCACTATAGGGTCAAAAGGTAAATCAACAATGATAAGACAAGTGTTCAGGAACTTGCCTTGCAGTGTAAAAAGTGGTGAACTAATCATAGTGTGTTACATAAACATTTGAAAGGGATAACCAGAATTTGAGAGATCAGTTAATATGTCCTGTAGAAAGGGATATCTAAGTTAAACCCAAAGAACTAACAAAAATTGGGCAACAGTTATTTCATCTGAGGAGATATCTATCTATCTATCTATCTATCTATCTATCTATCTATCCATCTATCTGTCTATCTAGACCCAGAAGCTAATGTAAGAGAAAATATTGATTATGCTGCTATTAAATTGAGTCAATTTTAAGATAAGGGTGGATAAATAATGTTGAGCCAATTTATAAAAGACCATATGAAGCATATTAAGGAATCTGGATGTGAATCAGAAAGCAATAGGTAGCTTTAAATGTTATTATACTTGGGAGTGACATGATCAAATTTGCTTTTCAAAAGATCACAGGAGGTGCCCTTTAAGAAAAAGATTAAACAAAAACAATACTGGAAGGGGGAAAAAAAACTCTGTTAGACATTTGTTGCAAGAAACTAGATAGAATAATGGTGATCCAAACTAAGGTTAAAGGCAGAGAAGAGTGTACTATGGGAGAAATCACATGATTTAGCCATTGATCATGATACTAGTCATGGTGGATTTATATATTAAATTGCTTCTCAGATATTCACTTCGATGCCTTTATAGGATACAAGTATCAAAGTCATGGGTTTCCTTTAAGATAAACCAGCACAAGTACAAAGCACAGAAAATGTAAGAAATAAGATGATGAAAACTGATAATTCTTGGGTATGACTGGTGAGCATATAGATGCTTACAATATTATTCTCTCTATTTTTTGTTTTTAAATTTCTAATTAAAATGTATTTAAAAAATAAACAAAAAAACCCCCATACTATTGTACATATACATAGGACAAAAGTGAGGCTATTTATCTATTTTATGTCTTCGCAGTGACACAGAAGTCTGTTGAGAGAACTATTTCCTACAGTGTAGGTGCAGCACAGTCACTGGGATTCTCTGCATACCTCATAACAGAGAGCGCCAGCTTTCAAGCTGAACAGGGCCTGCAGGGAGCCTGAAGGCAGGAAGGAAAGATGATTGTCCACACCAGGGCAATGATTCTGCAGCCCGTTACATTGTGTGTGTAGTTCCTCCCAGGAGGAAATCTAGGAGGAATTGGAAATGAGGAATTTTCCAACCCCAATTATAATAACTTCCAGTTTTTAAGATTCAGATATATAAAACTTCCTGATAACTGTCTTTTTCTGAATAGATGATGTTTCAAAGAATTGAGGGCTAGGGAAATTGTGGGCTTATTACCAAACAGTTGACATATATCTTAGTAACAATCTATAATTAGGTAAATGAGAACATTTCAATAAACTAAGTTATTTGTTTCTGGCACTATTTAAAAAAAATATTTTAGAACTTCCTTACTTATACTTCCAGATATAAAGGAAAATATTTCTATGCAGCCTAATTTCTAAAAGCTAAATTTTATAGGTCTTTTTTACTGTAACAAAGTAGAGGAGGGAAGAGGTTAGTTCAAAAATACTCTTGTCAAAAAAGGTGTCTTTGAAACATTACTTAAAAATGTGCAAATAACTCTATTGTGTTTTAAGTAGTAAAATAGAAAATTAGAAGAGAGATATAAAAATACGTAGATTTTATTATACATCTGGATTAACATCACATACTGTACCCTTTATATTTTCCAAAGTCATATATAGTCACAATCATAAAGCGAAACTGTTGAGTCTGAGTACACACACTATTTATGATTCTTAAAACACCAAAACGCCAATACAAAAGAACCTATGCACCCCAATGTTCATAGCAGCACAATTTACAATAGCCAAGTGTTGGAAGCAACCTAAATGCCCATCAGTAGATGATTGGATCAAAAAATTATGGTACATATACACAATGGAATACTACGCAGCAGAAAGAAAAAAAGAACTACTAAACTTCGCGACAGCATGGATGGAACTGGAGAGCATCATGCTAAGCGAAATAAGCCAGGGGGCGAAAGACTAATACCATATGATCTCACCTATAAGCGAAACCTAACCAACAATACAAAGATGCAAGGAAAATAAGACCAGCAACACTGAAAGGAAAAGAAATCAACAGAGACAAGAGGGAAGGGGGGAGGGCGGGGAAAAGGAAGAGAAGGGGAAAGGCAAGGAACATATAGCAAGGACTCATGGACAAAACCAAAGGGGAAGAGCTGAGGGAGGGAAGAAGGGAGGGGGCAAGGGAAAGCGGTGGGCGGGGGGAGGCAGAGACAAATGTATTTGAGAAAATAAATTAAAATTAAATTAAAAAAAATAAAATAAAATAAGGACTGAGCCCTAGCTAGTGTGGCTCAGTGGATTGAGAGCTGGCCTGCAAACCGAAGGGTTGCTGGTTTACTGCCCAGTGTAGGGCACATGCCTGGGTTGCAGGCTAGGTCCCTAGTGAGGGGTGTGCGAGATGCAATCATACATTGATGTTTCTTTCCCTCTCTTTCCCCCTTCTTTCCTTTATCTAAAAATAAAATAAATGAAATGAAATCTTTAAAAAAATAAATAAAATAAGGACTGAAATTATAGTAAGAAATATTTTAGTAAATATAGCATAACATAGCCTTTTTTATTTCTAATCTATTTTTCTGAAAATATACAGAGATAATACAAAGTTAGAAAAATTCACATTAAATTAAGTTTTAAATGATACAACAATAAAGAATACATTTAGTAATTATCTATTAAAACATTAACATTTAGATAAAATTAGAAAATCATTAAGTAAAATTGTCCTGAAAAAAGTAAATTGACCAACGATATGTTGTATGTCTGAGGATGCAGATGGAGGCTGGAAAGGACCTCTCCTAGGCTGACCCATTACCACACCACAAACATTAGTAGTAACCAAGAAAAATGGCCTAGAGGTGAGATCACTGGGGAAAAATATCCAGTGTCAAAGATGCCTGTAACTGTTTTCCTGAGTCAGTTGAAGAGTAACAAGTACACTCTAAATCACCAGGGTGCTCAGACTAGAATTTGCCAGTGGCATAATGATCTACCTAGACAGAGTTCATCGGAAAAAGAGTTCCCAAAATACAGGGAGACCTTAAAACCCATTGAAAGGGGACCTAAATAATGAGACTATCTATTCTGATAAATACACAAAAATTAAACCCACCAACTACTGACCACAGTCTACTGCCTCACACAAATATTTTTGTTGAGTAAATATCAGTATAGACAACTCAGTCCCTATTCCAATATAACTATTAAGCAGAAAGTAGTACATCCATGCATAAATATTACAAATAAAATAGAGTAAAAAACAATTCCGTAAAAATGCTAGATGAAGAATATATAAGAGGGAGAAAATTTTCATGACTCTGAAAAAAATTTTAAGCAGATACTGCCAACTTGTATAAAGAAAATAGAATATTTTTTAAAAATTTAAGTAAAATATATAATAAAAATAAATTGCTAAAGCTAATAATTTATTTGTAAATATAATGAAATGATTCAATAAAATAGAAGGTACCTAAAAATACATTTATGAATGTAAAGAATATATTTTAGAATTTGACACAAAATGAAAAGGCAACAAAATAATAAAAGTTATTAGGCAAAAATGATAAATGTGTTGAGGCAAATTGGAATTTTAAAAATAGAATATCATTACATAATAAATGAAAATAGTTTAAGATGTAATTTTAATTTTTTATAAATAAATGACTCTAATGTACCACTATATTTTCAATAAAAATCAAACCATGTAAAATCAATTAGGAAAATATGAGTATGCTTATTTAATAATGTTAAAATGAACTAAGTAATCTTTTTGTTTCACAGCAGAAGTAAATCTCTAAAAAGATAGTATGCATTCTCTTAGCCTTATATATCTCTGGAGTAACATTTAAGTTCAGAAAGCAAAGGGGACTTTTAATGCCATTTGAAGAAAATAACCCTTCAAAAACATCACATACTTTTTTTGTCATTACACAGTAAAGAAAATAAGTTATTTTAATTGTTTTTATAAAATCAGCATAGCAACACTATAAAAAGCAGTCAAAGTGAACATTTGTTAATATGTATGACCATGGACCATATACACACAACCTGTTTCAGGTTAACTTTCCACAATTTTTTATTATTAATCATATAAATAAATGAGAAAAAAAACTACATGATTATTGAATGCACCTCCCCTGGCAAAGTGTTCCCTCATTTTATGTTTATTATTTGATGATATATCACGTAATGGGCTGGTTTTTGCACCCCTCTACACAAATTCATATGTTGAAGTCCTAACCTCCATCACTTCAGTATGTGGCTATATTTCAAAATAATTGAGGTTCAAAGTGGTCACTAGAGTGTACTAATTCAGAATGATTGGTGTTCTCCAACTCCTCAAATTATCTTGCCTGCTGACATCACACCTTTCTGTATTCAATATGTTATACATATATTAACATATGAATATAATGTGAATTGAATTTTGAGGGTACAGGGAACTATATGCCCATCAGGAAATCTTAACCGTACCATCTAAAAATTATTTTTGTGGCTTCTTGAAATACTGAAAAATTTCAAGGTCTGAGAATGACTGAGGAAGGATCCAAGAAAACATAGTCAGCTCTGGAACTACTGATATTATTGATAAGTATGTCAAAGTAAGTAGTACTATCTTGTTCTCATCATTGTATTTTTTTTAAATTTTACATTAGAATTTTCTTAATTATCCATCTTGCCAGGCTAACTGATGATTTTTATTCTCTCCATGGCATTGGGACAGATGAAATCAGAGTTCACATGATAATATGATAATATATGCTCCTAAAGTTCCCTCCACTATACACAACTGTGCATAGGGGAAATAAAGTTAGGGGCAAACCATCAAAAACATTTTGACTCATGGACATGGACAACAGTGTGGTGATTGCTGGGGGAAGGGGGATTTAAGGGGACTGAAAGGTAACAGAAAACATAGAATAAATATTAAGTAAAATACAAAAAATAAAAAGAAATAAAAATGCGTTGTGACACAAACAGAAAATTGAATAGTAATCTTAAAATGATAACACACAGATTTATACATGTAAGCAGTTAAATACATAAATATGATACTGTATTTGTTCCTTGGAAATGCCTAGAAATTTTTCATAAGTGAATATCAGAAGAGTTATAGTCTTAGGTATTCTTTATATATAATAAAATAGGTGGTGGAAGGGTTATCTGGAATTAGATGTTGTAACACCAGATGTGAATAAGCATGGCTAACAGCACATAATGATGAACTGAGATAAGCAGTAGATGGATGCTATGTGTGCATGTATGTTTGTGTGTATTTGTATGTGTATGTGTGTGTTTTGTGTATTTCTAGAAGGCTTGATTCTGCTGGGTGGAATTCTCTCTGATATTCCAGTTATTTTTGCAGATCAAATAACACATAAGCAAATGTGAAATTATCCTTATGCTCAAAATATTCCCTAATATATCAGTCATGTTGAAGCAAATTCCTCCTAAAAGAAGCACCGTAGTAGAACCGATTGTACATAGAAAATTTGCATCACTGAACATTAGGTTATCTAATGAAATATATGTGAAAAACAGTGTATTTATGGGAAGCCTCTATGAAAACAATATGCTCCAAAAATGATAGCTATATTATAGTAAGACAATATAAAAATAAAAGGAATGCAGTTTATACAAACTGCCTATATACTCAATTTGCTTCATTTGTATCCTTGAATTTGTTTCACTTTAAATATATCAAATTTTAAGTGTCATTCTTACACTATCAATGTATTTTATGTAAGAGGGAAAGGGAGCCTACCTAGACTATCAATTATCCAAGATAAGAAGTTGAAACTATATCTTCCAATAAATAGATACATTTATTTATGTTTTTGTTAATGTAAAATTATTTAAATTTATTTAAAATGATTTTTGTTTTTTAAATACTTTTTGGGGGAATATTGAACAATACTTCTCTGTCTTATTAGATTAGATCGATCAGTATTTTGTAGCATAATTAACATTAGCTCTTTGTAGCTAATTCATTTCTCCTTCACATCACTTTCTAAGGCAAGGTTCAACTTTATCCTTGATGATATTTCTCTAGATATTGTATTTAGATTTTCTCAAATTAGTCAAATAACTGGCCTCTTTGATCTTAAGATACATGGCCGCTATAGTCATGCAGAATAGGGAAAGGGACTGTGGGAGGGAATAATGGTTATAGAGCTTGGAAGTGCTGTATCTGTCTTCCACCCTCATCCTATTAGCTAGAATTCAATTTAAAAGTTTTAATCCGACTAAAATGGGGCTGGAGAATATCGATGCCTAATCAATATGTCTATCACAAGCTCCTAGAGAAACTTCTTAGATTTTATTTTATGCTTTCAATTTTTTTCTTTGATACAAAGAGACATTTTTCTAAAGGAAAGAAAAGTAATTTTTGAGACACGATCAATTTATCAATATTTAAAATAGTTTTCCCAGAATACATATGTTCTTTTTTATACTTATCTATAGGATTTGGAAATAAAAGTTTTATTTTATTTCAAAATAGTTGCTAAGAATTAAGAACAAGAGAATGAGGAAATTTATTTTCCAGTATTCATGTATCAACAACTAAAATATATATTATACATAATATATATACACACACCCTAATAATTTTGTTTACATGAATAAGAATGGTACTACGCTATGATATTTCTCTTTCATATGGTATAGTATCATCAAACACTACTTTAACAAGTTATTAAATGGTAGGTAGTTCAACAACAACAGAGTTATTGAACTGAAGGTAAAAATTCTTTGGGTAGCCAGTACCCTAAGAAATAATGTGGAGCAGGGATGGGAATGGAGGGAAGAGATCTAAATGCAAGTATATAAAGGGGTAGTATTTTGGGGTGTTTGTAATTTATTTCACCAATAATTTTGTTTGTCCCTATGCCGTTAACATCACAGTTTAATAACACTAATACATTTTATGTCCAGTGCCTGTGGTATATTTTTTCTATTTTTATTTAGTAAACAAATTGTCTTCACTATGTCCCAAGCATTGTTGTAAGACTTTTATCATTTATTTACCTGACTAAATCTCATTAAATTTCATTAAAAACATCCTCACCATCAACATCATCTCTCCTTTATTGATAAGGGAAGTATTGCGAAGTTGCAGTTGCAAACTTTAAACCCAGCAAATTGACTCCAGATTTTGTGCTCTTAACCATTCTACTACAGGGTCAATTTTTATATTGCAAGTTTCTAAGATATTTTTCAGACCATTTTTATCCCCTAGGAATGTTAAGTCTTTTAACCTAAATTGCAAACTTCCAATTGGATTTATATTTATATATTGATTTGTGAGTAATTAATTTTAGGGTATTAAAAATCCCCATTCATTTTTTGATTTATCTTTTGAGCAGCTAATATATTGAGCTACCATTGCATTTATGGATTTATGGACTGGAACCTACACAGTCAATTGTATTAATTTGTATACTATTTATTATTGTTGTTATGTTTTAATCAGCATATTAGAACACAATATACTACCTAATAGTATATTATGTAATTTGCTAATATTTTTTTCTTTAATTTTGACATGCATTTATTCATTTTTAAAAAGATTAATTAAACTTTTCTTCTCAACACTACAATTTAAGCAAAGATTCATTTATGGCCCCTAAAAATTAAAAAAAAGCAGATTTCAGTTTTTCCCCATATTTATCAAATCATAAACAAATACAAATAAAAAATATAATAAATAGTATTGGAAACTTTAAAGGTAATATATAATCATTTGTTTCTAGTTTTTTAAAAATTATAACTATTTAATAATAATAAATATTATAATACTGACATCAGCGTATATGCATGTACCACTTAAAATATGCCGGTTATAAGCAATTCCATATTTTCCTTTAGTTATTACAAAAATCCTATGAAGTTGATGCCATAATTTTCACTATTTTCAAGTAACAGAACTTTGAAGGTTGAATGAGAAAAATAATTTGTCTGAGTTTACAGAATTTGAAAATATTCCCTCATGATAAATTATATCTTGTTTTTTTTATTTATTAACATTTATATTTTGGTCAGACTTTACCATTGCTTCCATGATTTCTAAATTTTACTATAGTGTTGTTTCAATATTGTTTTAGAATATTTTAATTTTCTATATCTGTGTTTTGCTTCTTTCCCAGATATTTCATTTAATTGTACTTCTTAAAGTTTTATTAATTTTATTCATATTTATGAAAAAATTATGGATAAAGGATACAATTTACCAGGACATTATAAATGCTAGTTATAACTATGCACCAAAAATCATGGAAGATTTTTTTAAATACAATAGATTATAAGCCATATAAGATAAGAAACTTTCATTTCACATATATTAAATAGAGATTTTAAAATCTTAAAGTCAAAGGGAAAAAGACAGTCACAAAATGTGGTAATAATAAATAAATAATGAATCTAAATAGTGATATAAAATATAAATATGTGTACCGTATGTATAATTCTTAAAAAATATACATCCTTGGCAAGTAACTAAAACATCATGAAAATTGTCCATATTTTATATTGCAAAGGAAAAATAAAAGAGAAATTCAGTGAATTTATTAAATTAGTGGAGAAAGACATGAAGAACATTCTCTGAGTACCTTGGGTTAAAACCAAAAGACATGTACTTGAATGAACATACCCTTCCCAACACACATATACACACAGACTCAAACACACAAGCCAAACAAACAAAACAGAACAAATAAAACACAAAAAACAAAAAATAAGTCTGGTAAAACCTGAAATTACAGAGTTTTTCTAAACTAATGCCATTTAATTTTAGTATTCTGGGACCTACTTAAGTCCTTATAAGCAATATCAATGTTATATGTAGTATGTTTTATTCATTCATTATATTATAGTTACATATGTGTAATATATATGTGCATGTGTAAAATATATGCATATTCATTATATAGGTGAGTGTGTGTGTACATATAAATGTGTGTGTTTTAGTCATTTTATATAAAAGATAAATGAAGAACAATAAAGCATAAAGAAAGAAAATGAAACATAAATACATTTTTAATCAGATATCAAAAACTTATGTCGCAGTAAAAAGAAAGTAATAATAGGAAAAAGTCCAATACTTAAAAACACTTAAAAACTAAATAAAACCTTCAAATCACCTAATCATGAAATAGGAAATAAAGCCCACATATTTAAAATGAGATATAACAAGGAAGAAATAAAAACATTGAAAGATGGAAAATTTATAATAAATATGACTACTTTGTATCACATTTTGGAAATAAATTTGAAGACAAAATATATATAATTTTCCTGAAAATATTTTATCAAAATTCAGTATAGTGAGATACAAAATCTAACAGAGCTATCACCACATGAAAAATAATGTCTTAAAGAATGACTCTCCCAAAGAGCAGAATAAAATATTTCAGATAATTCCAATCAGTCTGATAAAGCAGGTAACCTCTTAAATATACACTGTTTTGGAGAATTGTTAATTGAGAGAAATTACATAAATTATATTTATATATGTATTTTCATTATATTTTATTGATTATGCTATTACAGTTGCCCCAATTTTTCCCCCTTACCCTGTCCACCCAGCTCTCCCTATTCCCTCAGGCAATCCCCACACCATTGTTCATGTCCGTAGGTCATGCGTATACATCCTTTGGCTACTCCATTTCTTACCTTATACTTTACATCCCCTGGCTATTCTGTAACTACCTATATGTACTTCTTAATCCCCTTGCTTCTTCAACCATTCCACTGCATCCCCCTCCCTTCTAGCAACCATCAAAACGCTCTTTATATCCATGATTTGGACTCAGTTTTTCTTCTTTGCTTAGTTTGTTTTTAGAGTCAACTGTTGACAAATATGTATTTCTGCCATTTTATTGTTTATAGTTTGATTTTCATTTTCTTAAATAAGCCTTTGACATTTCATATAACAATGGTTTTGTGATGATGAACTTTCTTGGTTTTTTCTTGTCTGGGAAGCTCTTTATCTGCCCTCTGACTCTAAATGACAGCTCTGATGGATAGAACAATCATGGCTGTCAGTCCCTGTATTTCTGACTTTGAATATTTCTTGCCAATCCCTTCTAGCCTGCAAAGTTTCTTTTGAGAAATTAGCTGAGAGTCTTATGGGATCACCTTTGTAGGTAACTATCTGCTTTTCTCTTGTTGCTCTTAAGATTCTCTCTTTATCTTACTCATGGGTATTTTAACTATGATTAAAATCTAGAGTGGGCCTCTTTGCATCCATTTTTTGGGGACTCTCTGTGCTTCCTGGACTTACATGTCTATTTCCCTTCAATAGGGAAAACTAGGGAAGTTTTCTTTCATTATTTTTTCAGATAGATTTACAATTTCTTGCTTTTTCTCGTCTCCTCCTTACATCCCTATGATGCAAATGTTGAACTGCCTTAAGTTGTCCCAGAGGTTCCTCATACTATCCTCATTTATTTTTTGATATTTTTTCTTCCTGTTCTGATTGTTTTTTGCTTCTTTATGTTCTAAATTTTTGATTTGGTTCTTAGCTTTATTCACTCTACTCTTGTTTCTCTGTAAATTATTATTTATTTCAATTAGTGTATCTTTCATTTCTGACTGAATCTTTTTTATGCTGTTGAAGTCCTAAGTTCTTTGAGCATCCTTATAACCAGTGTTTTGAACTCTGCATCTGGTAGATTGCTTATCTCTATCTTGTTTTTTTCGAGTTCTGAACTGTTCTTTTATTTGGGCCATATTTCTATGTTTCCTTGTTTTGGCAGCCTCCCTGTATTTGTTTCTATGTATTATGTAGAGTTTCTATGACTCCCTTTCTTTGTATCATGGCCTAATGTAATAAGTGTCCTGTAAATTCCAGTGGTATAACTTCCCCCATCACCCAAGCTGGGCAATTGAGGACCACCCTGTATGTGGGCTGAGTACACCTTCCTCTTGTAGTTGAGCTTTGATTGCTGTTGGCAGGTCAATGGGAGGAATTTACCTAGGCCAGTCAGTTGCAAAGATTGTCTGTGACCACTGACCACCAACCTCCACAGTCTGTGGAAGATCATCTGTGCAGGGTCAGAATGGTGGTGCTCTGACGTGGTCTGTAGCTGTCCACTGGGTTCCCAGGCCCTGGGATTTCCTGGGTGGCACAGGCCAAGGTCAGCCCCCACTTGTGTTTTGCCTGGGGCCACTCTGCCTGAGCTATAGAGCAACCTGAGATGGCTGCTACTTGTGCTGGGCCAGGTGAAGCCAGACTAGGCTGGTTGCTGCTAGTGCTGCCCCTAGTGCCACTTGACAAGAAGTAAGGGAACTAGAGGCTCACTGAGATCAGTTGTTGATTGTTTGAGAGGATTTAGGAAATTGTAAAGCATAAAGGAAGACCAGCCATTCACATGGAAAAGCTACTGTTAACAGCTGTAAATTGCATGAAAGGGAGCCTCAGGGGAAATCCAGGGTGGGGCAAACAGTGTCAGCCAGGTTGAAGTAGTCTCAGATAGACACTCCGTGGCCCTGTGGCTCCACCTGCTTTTCTCTCTGCGAGACAGCGGTCCCCCAGTTCTCACCTTGATGCCAGCCACTTCGGTTTCTCCCTGTATGCCACTGGTGACTTTCAAGCTACCATCCCAGATCTGGAGCTCAGAAGGAGTGAATGTAAGTTCATGTGGGGGTAAGAGAAATTGCTTGGGACCAGAATTTTCTTCACCACCTAAATCCCTACTGATTTTTGCAGCCAGAAGTTAAAAAGACTTGTGTTCCTGGCACTGCTACTCTGGGCTGTAGGGCCTGGTGTAGGGCTGGGACTCTTCACTCCCAAGATATCGTCTCAGATTGTTATCAACCACACCTGCATTTGGGACCAATCCCTTTCTGCATCTCGACCTCTCCTACCAGACTGGGTGGATGTAGTTTCTTTAGTTCCATAGTTATCAGAGTTCCATTCAAGTTGAATTCTGCTAGTTCTGAGTGATGGTTGTTCTATAATTTAGTTTTAATTTTGATGTGGTTCTGAGAGGATGTGAGCCATGTTTACCTATGCCACCATCTTGACTGGAAGTTTAAAATATATTTATTTAAATATTCAAAGCTTATTGTGCTTGCATAAAAACATATAGTAACCAATTTCACATAGTAATATGGATATGAAATTTTAAAACTAAACACACTGATACAGGATAAATACATTTAAAAATTGTCAAACATGATAATCAAGAGATATGTATTCCATGACTTCAATGATTAGTCATTATTAGAAAATCTATTAATATAAACATTCAGAAAAATTATTAAAAGAATAAAAATTATATTATCTACTATAAAGTCTTAGAAATGGTCATTTTATACCTCATAAAAATATAGTAGTTAACTCTAAAATATCAAATATTTAAAAGTAAAACTTATAAACCAAAAGTGCTACAGAATGGCAGGTGAAAATTTTTCTATGATCAAAAATGTTTAAAGGTACAAAATAAGAGATTGATAAAAAAGAACTCAGTAAACAGTATTTCCAGCTCATACTATAGAAAAAGAAGGAGAGATTGAGATTAGAGATAGAGATAGAGACAGATCGGTAGAGAGAGACAGATACTCCTTAATATAGAGCAGACTTGTAGAAATAGGAAATCAAAAGAACAATAATAACTTAGTAGAAAATTGATTAAAGGGTATTTTATTATTCCAGCTAATTGTTACTGCAACTCATTAGCAGTGGTTTAACATACATGGTGAAAATTTGTCTGCCTTGTGTATGTCTGTTTGAAGTTGTATTTATCTGAACCACAGTTCATGATGAGATTCATGGATCTGGTTTCCTCCATTTTGGACTTTCTCATCTGGTGTGTTGTCTCTAGCATTACCTTCAGGAGAGAAAAAGATGTGAATAATTCATACTGATTCCTAGCCTTCTAAGGCAGAAGGTGGCTGTTGATAGTTTAGCTAAATTAATCCATGGTATTGCTACCTTGGCATTCATTTTATTTGGTTAAAAGGCCTGTGGGGGCTGGAAAGTGACACTAATCCCCTCATAAGATCACATGCCCTAGATAACACCCCATGGAGTCACAAGCAAATGTAAGATTCTTATATGATTCCCACAACAGACCTTGTGATAGACAGTCTCCCCCTCCTCTCAGTCCTTCCCTTTGTGTACCTCTAAATTAGGACCCCAGAAACCTTACCAAAACCTACTATTTTGGTTTGAATTGAACAGTCTAGCCTTAGCTCAGGAATAAGAAAGTACTCGACTGATGGATCCTAATTAAGGCACATGATCCAAGTTTTGCCTCTCTCCCGGCCTGGACCCTACCTGGAGCTCTACATTTGGCCCCTCCAAGTGCACCTTGAAATTCCTCCAGGACCTGTGAGTCATAAAATACCTATTTCAATTTCTCTAGTGATTTTGTCAAACTGAGCCTCTCCATCCTGCACCCTGTGCTGTACTTAACAAGTGTAAATTTAACACGATCATAACAATGACACAGATCATTTACCCTTAAAATTCACCAGTCTGAGAATGACAAATAAACAAGAAATCACTAAATCATTTTGAAAAACTAATGGAAGGTTGCTTCAGACAGGTATATCAAATGGTATTAAATCCAACACTTGAATGTTTGCTGAAGAATTAAGGATTTATATAGAGCTAACATAATATTACAGAAACTATTTTTTGTCTCAAGGGAGAAAATAGTCTATATTTCTAATGAATTACTTAAGACACAAATAATGAGACAAAATATTAGTTTTTCCCTATTATAAAGTAATAGACATAGTATCACATATAATGTATTATTGTCAACAATTTTAAATGTAGATTTAGGCAAACTGGTAGATATACCTTTTATTTTCTAGATAATGGAGGTTACAGAAGAGTAGCAAAATGACACCATGAGCACACATTTTAAAAATTTCAGACATGGCAAATGCTATCAGTCATTTGTCTTCAAGAGCTTAATATCATTACCAAGAAGTGGACTTTCAGAATTAAAAAAGGCTTAAGGGGCATAATGATAGGATGCAACATAGTTAATTGTTTGGATAAATCAATTATTAAAAAAAATTCTCACTATATTAGGTAAAGTTTAACAAGAATGTTAATAATATTTAGGAATTATTACTATCTTATTAATAGTATGTTATTTTGACTCTGTAAAAACTATTTTTATTTCATTTAAAAATATAAAAGTACTTCTGATATGTTTTTTAATGATCACACAAGGTAAAATATGTACAATGTTTGCATGTAATGAATATTCACAAAATAATATTTAAATTATATATAATGATTACATTGTATATGAACCAAAATTCTAATGAACTTTTCTTAAGAACATAAGGAATATATATCTATATATTTAAATATTCAATGCTTATTGTGCTACATATATGATTATATTTCCTTTTCACTTTTATTATTCGGCTATTCTTATTTTTTCTCACTGAAAATTTTATTTTTTTACTTAAGTCTATAAACATTTAAAGATTCCTTTTATGTGACAATAAAGATCTGTTGTCACCATAAAATATAAGCATTAATGCTAGGATGTTGCCTGCTTTACTCTGAGAATATCTAGCAATTCAAACCAGTTATTCTAAACTCAAATATTTAACATTTTCTTTTCAAACTTACACCCAAAAAGATTTAAAATACTAACCCGACAAAGGTTAAAAAACATGTTGCATTATTAAATCAATTGGGATAATTAAGTTCTGAACTTGTTTTCTTAGAAAAAATATAATTCTACCTGAAACTAAATAATACTGAATGCCAACTGTAATTGAAAAATTATACATATACACATACACAGTAAAAAAAGAAACAATCTTCCGTATTTCATCGTCGCTCTCTTTTGAGTTCACATTTTGCTGAACTCTTACCTTTATTAAGTCATTCTGTGAACATGAAGCAAATGTGCCAAATTTTCTTCTCTTCCATGAGCGCCATTTTCTTCCCGGCTGAGCCCCAAGCCTGGCATTCTGCTCCGCGATGCAGCGCTCCTCAGTGCAGGCCACAGACTGAGAACATCAGCATGGGGGGCTGGTTTGAAACACAAATCATTGGCCCCATTTTAAACCAACTGAATCAACATCTCTAAGGACAGCATACAGGGGTTTGAACCAATGATTTTTATGCACACTAAAGTTTTAAAACCATTTGTGTTGCAGCCTTTGTAGGCTGGACAGATTCGCTCGGGGCTCAGGTAGATGGAAGAAGATGTATGGAGCCTTGGGGATGGTTGACATGCCTTTATTCGGGAGAGTCACACAGGCACAAGCCTAGGCTGGGGAAATCATACAAGCCACAAAGCCTGTGTCCGCGCCGCATGCAGGCCATGGACCCATGTGGAGGGAGTCACGTAGGCCACAAGCCCGCGTCCAAGTCAGCGCCCCAACTCCCCACCTCATCCAAAGCTCCTATCTCTTTTATGCTAGCCCTAAACAACGCAGGCAATCAAGCCAGGAGGTGAAGTAATTATCATGAGCTGCGCATGCGATCCTACTCAAGGCTACAGGGCAGTTTATCACTCCCAAGGATCAAGGCCATGAGACCGGGCAAAAGCGTGTGGGAACAGTGCTTATTGAGACTCCTCCAAGGTTGTGAGGAGTTGCTCCCTCCAGTTACCCACGCATCTAGGTGAGGGAGCTAGACCGCCTCCATGTACCCAACACCATTGTTTTCTGTACTATGTTTACAGTCTTCCTATATTGTTTCTTTTTCTTTTGTTCATGCTTAACATAGGCAAAAGAAGACATTCTCTAAGTCTCTCTATTTTTTAAGACTTGATTTTTAAAAAGATTTTTATTTATGTTTTTTTAGAGAGAGGGGAAGGGAGGGAGAAAAGAGAGGAAGAGAAACATCAATGTGTGGTTGCCTCTTGTGTGCCCTCTACTGGGGACCTGGCCTGTAACCCAGCCATGACCCTTTCCTTCGTGGCTGGCACTCAATCCACTGAGCCACACCAGCCAGGGTGACATTCTATAAGTCTTGATTGAGGGCGCGTGACTTAATATTCATCCCACAATAGGTGAGACCAGTTTATATTTTTCTTCAGGATCCTGTTCAGAAGTAGGTCTATTTTCATATGCTTTTCAGTAGCCTAGAGAAAAGGAACGAAGGACTTTAAAAAAAAAAGTCCTTGTTGTTTTTTGTTTGTTTGTTTATTTGTTTTTTATATATGGCCAAATAATTGTATATTCAAACACAAAGGGTTAGTTACCTGTGTTAGCGTCAGTATTTTGCTAGAACGGGGGAGCAAAGGGACTTAGACTTTGAGCTAAAACAAACTATGGAGCTTGAGCCTGTTTGCTCCATTAGGAGCTGCAGCTTTCCACTCCAGAGGATCTCCCTTCTCTGCTCAGGCAATGAATTGCTGAGAGGCGCAAGGGGCATGCCTTACCATAGGGACCTGTCAGCCTAGCTAGGGGTATGGACCTACCCAAAGTCCTTGAAAGCTTGGGAAGTTGGCTGGTTCTTTTAAAAAACATCTAGTCCATCACCAACCCAAGCTAATAATTCCAGGAGAACAAGGAAGCGCTCTCTTTCTCACTTGCCCACTTGGGAATGTGCTCACCTTGGGTACTCCCCAGTCCTGTTCTTTCTCCTTAACTAAGTGAGCTTAGCAGCAGCGAGGCCCATGGCCATGGGGATTCTACTCACAGGCTCTAGAGGAGGGCCTGAGCACCGCAGCACAGCGATGGACTGCGGCTGGGCGCACACGCCACGCCAGCCAGATGCTGCACTGGGCTGGACTTTAATATGGAGCAGAATCTGTGAGCGGTGGCATTGTACTGGCGCTACTGAAGACAAGGTTTGACTTTTTCTATGGCAGGACAGACAGAGATGCGACATTGGGAAGTCCGGAGGGGAAATCCCTTAACTTTACATCATCAATAAAGTTCACCATAGAACCCCATCGACCCCAGCAGGTTTCAGGGAATTCTATTTCTCTGGACACTGCGAGAACTTGTTCTCTACCAGTAACACCTGAATTTCTCATAAAAATATTTCCATCACTTTTTGATCCTAATTTTATGTCTGATAATCTCTTTAACCACTATGTAAAATGTGACAGTAACAGAATACTATATTCAAAGCAAACAGATTATCATCATAACTGTCTTTTCCCTTAAGCATACCTATTTAAAAATGTCACAAAGCTGGAGAATCTAAGTCCTTAATGATGTGGACTAAAGAATGGATGATTAATTTGGGAATTCATATTCACGTTTTGTAGGAATTATGGGTCATATAAATATCCAAAAGTGTGTATGCACACAGTGAAACATTGTTATCCAAGGATATTGAAAATTAATGGAGTCTCCATTTCACCATTTATAAAAAATAAGAATATATAATTTTTATGTAGTAATTAATGCTTTTCCTTAGTTTATACATATGTATTACTCAAATAATATAAAGAATAAGAAATCATTTTAAGTACTGAAAGATAATGAGGATATTTAATTTAATAGAATATATTTTTTTAATATACAAATAACCACCTCACCCATGTGGATGCATGTACCTTTGAGAATTTAGATTTCCTCTTTCAGTATTAAATTGGATTACTTGATGAATATAAAATAACAATGAACAGTTTTTTGAAAGGACTGCTAAAGGAAACTTGGTATGCTGGCTCATTCAGATTCAAATTTCGGTCTGGAAAATTATGTCTCAGTGAGATTCTGTTTAATATTTTCTCCCCAGTTTAAAAAGAAAAGATGAACCCTCAGGAATAAATGATATAATACATATAGTTAAACTTATTTGCTTGATCATTTTATTATATATTTATTTTTAAATATTCAAATATTTTACAATGTTAACATAATGTTTATCTTATGCAAGCATTTTGCCTTCACTATTACAAGTGTGTCTTTCAACACTAGTGTAGACATTTTACTAACAACAAGCATCTTTGTTACTAATAATAGTAACCAAGACAAATGTACACGAGGTTGAAGAAAATTTCTGTTTAACAATAACTTAATATCAAACTCTACCCACTTATTTGCATGTTTTAATATACTTAAGAGAAATAGCATACAATATTCTTCACTAAATATTTTAAATGTTTTATTAATGAATACAATGATCATGCAGGTTATGTATCATTATTCCCATTTTGCAAATGATAAAAGTAAGGAAAAGGCATTTTCCAAAGGCACTTGTAACAAGAAAGCAAGAGGATTTGAGTCTAAAACTGAGTTTCCAGATGCATTGCAATGTACAGTCCAGTGGTAAACTCAAGGTTGCACACCACTCTAAAGGAGACTTTTTTTAGAATATTTTCATCTGAATAACTTCAACAAAACAAATATGAAAAAGGAATTTTTAAAATCTGTATCTGTTGACGTCAATTCCCAAAAGAATTGCATCTGTTGATAAATTTTGCATAATGTTGCACAAATAATATTTCTATATTTCTATGAAATAATATTCACTCAGTATTTGTTTCTTGCACCATGTCAAAATGAGGAGAATCAATTAAGAAAAATAATAAAGTATTGACTCATATAGAGGTTTTAATTATTTCATTCTCTGATTGCCTTTTCACATCACAGTGCTCATATATTTAGTGAGAAAGGTCATAATTTCCACTTTAAAAAATCATGTACATGAGCAAATTAAAAGTTTTAATGGAATTTACAGATTTCATTAAGTTAAGCAGCTTTTTCAAAGTCAAATAAACATGGTAGATTACATGTAACATTTTCTTAGCTTTTACTTTTCATTTGTCATATTGATTTCAAATGATTTTTATAAATAATCTTATAATTTCATTAGTTTTAATAATTTGCTTTAATAATAAATATAAGTCTATATCTAGAAATCATAAACTATTTTTAATAAGTGTCACAAAAATATAGATTTTTAAAATTAAAATTATGCCTTATAAATCCTAAATCAGTTTTCACAACACTAATGGCATTTTTTGTCCTCAAAACTTATATACTTCTTATGAAATGTGTTACTATTCCTCAAAATCCTTCTTTGTGTTGATTTTAGGTGCACTTATTAATGTGCGTATGTAGTATGTGTGTGTGTATTTACATGCACATAAATATCTGTGTCCTTGCTTCTAGACGTGCCTATTTTATTAACAAGCACTTGCTTCATTTTTCTCCTTGGCTTGCCTTATTCCTACCAATTTATTAATTTTTTTAATCAAAAATAATCATTTTATAATATGGAAATATTTCCCTGAATTAGCAGATCTTCAAGTCAAAAAAGAGAGGGGGAGGAAATGAAGAAGGTTGGTAAATATCAGGAGAGGAAGGCATTCACAGGCAGCTATAAAGGTAATTCAATATCAAATATTAAAGACAGACAAGATATTCAATATTATATATTGAAAGAAGGAATGTATAAAACCTATATGGAAATAAAAAACTACTGATAAAATAAAAAATGAACAAAAGTCTCTAGATATAAAACAATTATGTGTAACAAGAGGTATATAATACATTTTCAAAAACTCTCACCCTAACATAGAAGCAAATGGAATATACCTTAGTGGCTCTCAAAACTATTTTCTACAAACCACATTTCAAGGAATAAAATATGAAAATTTCAGTCTTAACCATAGCAATATTTTTAAAGCGTAGAAAGGAAATGTGTTACTTACCAAGGCCCACACTAGTTTTACTGTGCCACTTTAATTATTCTTAGTTAGCATTATTAACGACCCTTAAAATTTTCCTGTACATGGTCCCTTATACATACATCTTACTCTGCTTGAAAGAACAAAACAGGCTTTGAAAATTTGTCATTTCAATATTTAAATATGATCTGTATATATCTTGTCCTTATGCCTTCTTAAAATGTACAGTACTAGTTATTAAATGCAGAAAATTAGGAAATAAAAATTATCTAAATTTCATAAATATATAGTATATTAATATATAATATATTATATGTAAAAATATTATATGTATGGTTTGTACAGAAGGTATCCAGCCATGTAATGTGAAAAATAGAAGACATTTATTGAAGAAGAAACAATATACATAAGGACAATGACACCTCAGTCCTCTTCAAAGTGGGCACCTTGGGACCTCACACAGTTCTCTCAGTAGTTTTTGGCATCTCCAGATCAGCTTCTAGTTCTTACACTGCCAGTCACCGATCTTTGTTGATTGCAACCCGCACACATACAATATTCTCAGGTGTTCTGCTTGTTGCAGGCCTTTCAGATGTGGATCATTTTCAACAGATTCTTGACCATCTTTGAAGCACTTGTGTCACACTTCTATTTGCACTGTACTCACTGCATTGCCCCAGAAAATTTTCTGAATCATCTGAATAGTTTCGGTGGAAGAATATTCAAGCTTAATGCAAAATTTGATGCAGATTTGTTCTACTCTCTCACTCATTTTGAATGTGATGGGTACACAGTACAAATGTTCACTGGAGAGTGTCTGCTGCCCCTACTGACAAGCACAGTAAAGTCATCATTGTTCACGCTCGCACATTCCAGTCCACTCTCCTTGGTTGCCAGGTTAAATCAATGTCACATACACCATTCTTGTTATATTAACAACGGTTGGAGTTTTACTGGACAGACTCTGTGTGCGTGCGTGCGTGCATGCGTGTGCGTGTGTGTCAAAGGTAACATATATCTCAGTTGCTTAAGTATTTTCTACCCAGTTGGTATTCTTGATTGTGATAGTCAGTAATAATGCTAATTAAATGTTTTGGGGTTGAGAAAGGACCATCTAAATTCTAATGCTGTTGAAGCTTCCCTCAACATGTAATGCGGTTGTGCACTTTCCCTTCTGAAAACTCTCATTCTCTCTTTTCTTTCCCATCATTTCTTTCTATTTTTCTCTTCTCATTCTAGCTACTGATCGTCAGTCTTGGTTAACTGTTATTCTTTTGTCTGTCCCTGAAATCTGGAAGTTTTAGGCAGTGATATCTATTAGAATATTTCGAGACAATGAGAATGTCTCACTATCCAATACAGTAGCCAGTACAAATGTGTGGCTATTAATCCCTTAGATGTGACTAGTGCATCTGAGGAAATGATTTTTTAAATAATTATTTAATTTTAACTAAGTAATAAAAGTAACTGTGTGTAACTAGTGAATACTGTGACTACTGGCAGCATAATTTCAGAAATAATGATTCAAATCATTTATATCTTTTAAAATAATGAACAACCCTAGGTCACATAATGTATTCCCAATGCTTAAATATTCATTTATTATGTTGATTAATTTCAAAAATATCTCTAGGTAAGACTTTGCCATCATTCCAGTAAATGATACATCCATAATTAAATGGCCAAGCCAGAATACAAAATTGTTAACTTTGTTTCTTAACTCTAAAACATCCCTTATATCTTTTCATTAAAAAATTTCTGTCCATTCTACTTCCAATATTTTTTTTAGTCCATCATCTCCCTCATTGCCATCACTCCATTCAGGCCATAACAATCTAAGTTAGAGGAATGGTATCTTAATAGGTCTTCCTGATTTTGGTTTTGGTTCTATAAAATCAAATTCAAAGATATAACTGAATATTAACAATCTATTTTCTAAATATGTTTACCAGATTCATATGCCTAAAACATTGTACACAATCTTCATTGCTATTAAAATATGACAGCTTAATATAATCCAATTTGTTTTATCTTATGTTCTCCATAATTTAGTCTCATCGTTAAATGCCACCTGAATCATTCATACTGAAATTATTTCTGTTATTAAAGTGTGTCTCCCCATGGACTCTCACACTGGGCCACAACATAATTTGAAAAGCTCAGTGCAAAATGCAAGATTGCTGGTACCCTTGTCAAGATAGCTCTAAGTTCCATTGAAGGTATTCAGATACAAAAGTTTTTTCCAAGGCCTCTCTCTTTACCTATTGTAGTGTTTTTCATGTGCTCTCTAGTTGATGAATGGTTTCATCTCCTTACCTGCAGAGGATGACTCAAGGGATTGGGGTCTCTGTGCAAGGACATGCATATTGAGCAGTGATGGGCAAGAGGCTTACTTCCACCAGGGAGCACTGGAAAAGCATGTGGCACTGCTCTCCCGTGGCAGAGATGACTGTCATGCTCTGCCCCAGTGCTTCAGGGCATGCTTGCTAACTTTGACCCTCCCTATATTCACATCCAGATCCCCAACCAAGGCTAAGAGTGGCAGGATTCCCTGTATTGGGGCTGTGACAGTGAAGCCATCTGGGGTGCTTCAGGCTCCAAGGACAGGAAAGCAGCTCCAGACCTTTCCAGGGGTTCTGGGAGGTAGTAAGAATCCACAGCAAATGCTCTACTTTATCAGCAAACTTCTCTTAAAACATAAACTCAAAGATAAAAATATTAATTATTTCAAGATGACAACCTCAGATTATTAAACCCAAGTATGGAGCCTCTCTAACAATAGGTCCTTGATACCCTCTCTGCTTTTAGAGTTAGATCCTTGCACATGATGTGCCCTCTGTCTACTACACTTACTCTCTTTCTTCCCACAAATCCCAATGTTGTTTGTAAAATTTGCTGTACATGTACTTTGGGTCTCTGTAAAAGGTTTTAAATCTCTGTGTTTATATCTGAAACAGCTTGAAATATTGATGTAGTTGAAGAGTGTGCCTTCTTGGACCAGGATAATCTGTCTAGGTTCAAATTACAGTACCCACTTAACTGGCTTTGTGATGCTTTGCAAATCACTCAATCTTTTAGTGACTCAGTGCTGCAATCTGCAAAATTTGAATCATAATTGGACATACGTCAGATATTTATAGGATTACTAAATGCAATACTGAAATATCATATGTTAATTATTAGAATATGGGCTAGCACACAGTAACTGAACAACAAATATAAGCTAACAATAGCAATAATAAAGATGATAATTTTCTTTATTGGTGTAAACTTTAACTTTGCATTACAGGGTTTGGTGCATGTGTCTTTATCTTTTGAAAACAAGGACTATAAAAATGAAGGCAAGGCTATTTATTCATTATATACCAAGGAAAGAGTATATAGTATATTTATTTAACAAATTTTTGTTAAATGAATGAATATATACATAAATTTTTTTAAAAATTTGCAAAACTTAACAGTTTTAAATTATTTAATGATTTCTATACTTTATCTTTTATGTTTCTAATAAAGTATTTAATTTGTAATAGAGATAAATTATTGGATAATAATTTTCTGTGTGTTCACACACATGTACACACATTCATACAAACATATAGATATTATTTGGAGATTAACTGACTACTTCGAATATGATGGTTCACTAGAAAAACTCTTCGGACTCCATAAATAGCAAGTGACACGGATGTTAAGATTTATTACAGCGACAGAGACAGAGCAAAAACATCAGAAAGCAAAAATACATTGGGTGGAGTTCAGAAAGAAAAGGAACAGGCTTCCAAATTCATCCTACATAATGATGCGCAGACTTTCTTTCTAGATGCAAACTATGAGAATGTGTGTAGCATGCCTTTGCCCATTTAAGTCTAAGACTCTGAGGAATTTATGGAAGGCAGGTCACACGGGCCCATCCTATCGTAATCTCAGCCACGGCAACCGAAAGTCAGGACTCCCAACAACCAAACAAATGCACGTTATCGATCTTGCCATTCACATTCGGGCAGAGCAAGTCTAGCAACCTCGTAGAGCATGGTGCATATTTCAAGGTTTAAACAACAAAAACCCCAATCACTAACATTAAAAACTTTCTGAAGGCCACATTCCCAGGAGTTGTCCGAGGGTCACCCATAATTTCAGGCTCCCTTGGATACATTCAAGGAGTGAGAAAGCATGCCTACGATATTAACTTTTCCCTAGCATGTAAAGAAACATTATTCATTGTAACAGCAACAGATTCAATATAGAAAATTTGGAAATTATACAAAGATTTTTACATTAAAAATACTCTAATACAAAACCTCAAAAATTGTTAACATTTTAAATGATATTTTTTATATGTTAAATGAAATAAACCAGACAGTGAAAGACAAGTACCATATGATTTCACCTATAAGTGGAACCTAATGAACAAAATAAACAAATGAGCAAAACAGAACAAAAGACATGGAAATAAAGAACAAACTGAGAGTGACCAGATGGGAGGAAGGAGGCAGATAACTGGGGAAAGAAGGAGAAGGGGCAAGTCAAGAACATGAATAGAGGACTCATGGGCAGGGATCATGCGGGGGAGTGACTGGGAAAGCTGCGGGGGACAGGGCAGGGGAGGGCAGCAGGGCAAAGGTAGGGCAACTGTAATTGAACAACAGTTAAAAATAAATGGATAGATAAATAAATAATAAGCAAATACCTAAATGTTATTTTTATAGGTACTCTTTTGTGTAGTTATGTTTGATTTGTTTATTATTATCTGCTTTATGCATTTTAATAATACCAGTTTTGAAGGCGGTGTTTTTTTATTACTATTTGAATGTATTTTTCAACTAGCTGCCAAAATCTTCATTATTTTTAATTACTTCATTACTTTTGATTCATTATAAATATGGTTTGCTTTACTGTTTCTTTTTATGTCCAAATTAGTATTACTTTTTTAGTTCTATGAAAGTTATTGTTATTTGTAAGTTTTATTATTATTTGTGGTAAGTTCCTGAAATACCTTCAGAGAAGAGGAGGTTGTTGATCTACCTTCACGCATATTCAGTAAAGTCTGATTTAGATTTCTAGTTTTTGGTCTGGCATATAAAAAGCTTGGAAGTCATCACTCTGTCCTAATAACAAGTACAACTATGTTCACAAAGTCAGCAGCATCAGCACTTCTTGAAAGGCAAATTCTTGGGCCTCACCCCAGAACCAACAGACAGCAAGTCTGTGGCAGGACCCAAGGGTCTGCGTTTGAACAAGGCACCCTGGTGACGGCCGTGCTGGCCAGAGCAGGCGGCTTGGGCAGCTGCAGGGCCTCACATTAACAGCCAGTTTTCAGGAAAGGAAGAGAAGGCAGGGACGTGAATAGAGTGATCTCAAATGAATATGATTTACATAATCATGGCTCAATTTCCAGATGGGATAGAGGAAATGTGGCAAAAAAAGAGAGATATGAGTTTGTTCATATGAAGTTATGCAAAGGGGTTAGGAGCAGTGCTTTGGAACTGTTAGGTCGCTTTTGCTTTAATACTTTGATGAGAGGTGATAGATGATGGATATATAGATAGACGGATAGCTATTTACATACATATTTACATGAAAAAAGAAGGAAGAAAAGAAGGGGAGAGGGAGGGAGGAAGGAAAACAGGAAGGAAGGGTATTTTACTGACTCATTTAAGACCGAGAACAAGTTAGATTCCAGGTCTCAAGCTGTTATCAGGCGTCTTCTGCTTTCTCTTTGGCTTCTGCTTTTCTCTCTTTTGGGTTGGCTTTAAATTCCAGCAAGTTTCTTCCCATGTGCAAAAATGGACCTCAGCCTGAATATGCTTAAAACCCTTAAAATTTATCATATCTACCTCAGTGCCCCCAAATGTGTGATTATTGCTGCCCATGAGCAGTGCTCAACCCTCTAGTAACCACTGTTCTGAAGGATTAGAATTCAAGAATCCTGATGAGACTTACACAGGAGTGTTCCTTCATCAACAGTTTTGCTTCCCACACTTTCAGTTATCAGTGGTAAGAGATAAAGAATTCATAAATTCTAAAATGCATGTCTTTCTGAGTAGCATGTTGAAATCTCTTGTTTTCCTGCTCCATCCAGGATGGGATGTGAATCATCCCTTTGTTCAGCCTATTCATACTCTATATGCTACCCAACTAGTTACTTCGTAGCTGTCATGGTTATCAGATCGACCGCCATGGTGTCAAAGTGCTTCTGTAGAAGTAGCTTTAGTTTATTTACTAAGGTACCCAAAATGCAAGAGTAGTGATGCTGGCAATTTTGACATCCCAGAGAGAAACTGTAAAGTGTTTTTCTTTCTTTTTTTATTTTTTACTTGAAAAGGTAGATAGATGATAGATAAATAAAGAGATAGATAAATAGAAAGAAAAATACTATCTGAGTGTTTCAGGCATCTACAGAGAGTCTTGAAACATATCCCCTGAAGATAAGGAAAGACTACCATATATCCATTACTTTATTGAATGTGGTTGACCCTTTGGCTGACTACCTTTCCATAATGACCTTCTTGGAGATAAGATAACCATGGGGTAGATAATGAGCAAAAAGCAATGAGACAATTGGATATTTTATAGGAATTGAACAGATACACTGCTTTGAGAATTCCTGACATAAAGTAGCATATGAAACACAATAGACTTACTCCTAATTTTTATTTATTTATTCATTTATTTATTTATTGCACAGAAATGTGACTGGGCATAATCTGAAAATTTTAAGCAGTAATTTGGAAGCAGCCTGATTCAGCAACTTTTTCCTAAACTTCCCTAGGTGGCAAGATTCTCAACTATTGCAGAGGATTCTTATAAGGTAAAGACTGAATAGTGTCCATTCAAATTAGTGACCAAAACAAACACCTATCGGTGACCTTGGCAACAAAAGCTGCAAAAGATTGATGGGAAGGGAGCCAGATGGCAGTGCATTGAGAAATATGAATGATAAATGAGGGATCAGAGATGAGGAAAAAACAATTTTAAAACACTTCCTAGTAAAGCAAAGTTAATGAAAATAGCAGTTTTCTCAACTTGGAGGAAATATGATAACAGTCATTATCCCTATGGTGTAGAATTACAAGTAACTATAATTTTGTTCATATTTTTCATACATTCTAAATTAGCCACATTGAACATATATCACTTTATAGTCAGAAAAAAAATAAACAAACTTTTAAAAATAAGCAGTCAGGCTAAAACCCCAAAATGCCATGAGGCCAAAATGCATCAAAATCAAATTCCAATTTCCTGCACACATCCAAACAAGGTGAACATCTGGATCTCCTGAAGCAAATGGAGAGTTGTGTGCTTGGCCCTGTGGCTGCCAAGTAGATCCAGTAAATTCACAGAAGAGTTCAGGTTTATACCCTGGAGCTGTTATGGCAAACTGTACATCTAATTGACAGCTTTTCTGCTGAAAACATCAATAACCTTTCATTGTGGGCTGCAGATCTTGAGCAAAACTCTGAGGGCTTATTTCAGTAAGTTATAGCTTTGCAGGTCACCTTTGCAGCAGATTTATATAAGGATCCGACAGAGAGGGGACAAGGTATAAGGGTGGTTGGGGACATGTTCTTATTCTCTGAAAACTTAGGTTAAAGTTCTGCCTTAACACACACACACACACATACACTCACGGCTAACAAAAAACATGATGTCATTTCCCACTTGTTCTAATCTCAAATGTACTGAGTTAACCATCTATGGATCCACTGATTATGTAGTTTCCTATAACATGAAAGTATGCCATAATGACAAAATAAAAATGTAGAGGGAAAATTATTGATATAAACATACCTTGATGGATTATTTAAAAATATATATATATATTTTTAAAATTTTATGTATTTATATTTAGAGAGAGGAGAAGGGAATGAGAAAGAGAGGGAGAGAAACATCAATGGGAGGTTGCCCCTCTCAGTGCTCCCCTTACTGGGGACCTGGCCTGCAACCCAGGCATGTGCCCTGACTGGGAATCGAACCAGTGACCCTTTGCTTTGCAGGCTGGCATTCAATCCACTGAGCCACACCAGCCAGGGTTGCTCAAAATTATTTTAAGTCATCACAGAAAGCTCCCTTGTATAGCACAGGCAAAGATCTAGACATTCTCGCAAGTTAGCATGTTATTTATTCAAGGAGATAGGTGGAAATGATCACTTTTGTATTAAAAAGTTGTTATGCCAGAGACGACTAGTTTTCCTCACACCATTGATATCCATTTATTAGCTGATGTTTAATAAAACTCCATTTCTCATCCTCCCTTGATTGTGAATATATCAATTGACCAAATCTCAGCAAACTAAATATGAAAAATAATGCTATTTAGTGGTCTCCAAGAACTTCCTGCAAGAGAAGGCTGATACTCGATCTATGTTATTTCATTGAGGAAATGAGCTCCATTCTGGACTAACATGAAGCTCGCAGCTAGCAATGTGGAAGTGGACATAGGACACCTGGAACTGTTGTTAGGTGATATTCCTATGTCTATCCAGGATACAGTAAGTAAAAAAGAAGTATATCTGTACTGTATTTAACTGCTGTATTTTAGGCATTTACAACTCGGAACCAAACCATATTATAAAGAATTTTGTGTGGCTGTGGGAACGGGATTTCCGTGGTGGTCATCATCTCTGACCCATTGAAGTTCACATTACCAGTACCAGGGCTTCCCAAGCACATAATTGTAAAAAACTGATAGCAAGTAAAAGCTCTTTATATTTAAAACACACTTACCTAGAGGCATGTCTACCCTTAAAAAATATGTGAGAAAAAATGTACTAAGCTTTTAAAAACATTTTATTGCGTCTGTGTAAAAAAAGACAAAATCATCTTGTGCATATCTTTTGTAATTTTACCTGACAGAATTGGAAAATAATACACAAGGGTAGAACAAATCCCTTACCCATGGCCACCCAAGGACAAAGTCAATGGGCGAGGGGAACACTGACTGCGGGGAAGGGGGTGGGTGGGGAAGGGGAGAGTAATCGGGGAGAAGCGGACACAACTGTAACTGAACAACAATAAAACATTTAAAAATATATTATGAAGATGAAAACTGCATGTTAACAAGAGTGGAGAAGAAAGTTTTGTTCTTTGAACAGCTAAAGGTCACAAACCATTTAACACAATGTGAACAAATAAATTTTATTCAGTTAAATCATTATGGTGATGTCTGATATATAAAAATAAAATAAAGTACTAAAGATATAAGGGCTTTTGTAGAAAAGTTTCTAGCCATAGGCAGAACTTGGACTTGCACTATGAGGCCGTTTTTACTCTTGATTTAGTGGATTATTTGTGAATAGGGCACAGACTCATTTACAGAATGCACCATGCCCATAACCACATTTCTGGTTTCAACACACTCGTTAGGAGCGACATTTCTATTACTGGCTCTCCACATGGTTGCAGTCAAAGTCAGCCAAATACGTCTAATGGCTGGTGCATTTCTGTGCTTCAAAGACTTCCATTGATCTCCTTGACCAAGTCATGATTTAAAATCTTACCTGCTTCTGTATTTTTAGCATCTCTGGAAGATTTGACCAGCCATTGCATGAGTCAGAATTTTCTTATGTTTTAAATAAAATCTCTTTATCCATGAAGTTCTATAATGGACCCAGCTGGAACAGACTTATAATAATTTATCTGTTAGTTGAAGTTAAATTGCTTCTGCTAAAAAGAGATAGAAACTTGCTATGGTATCCTATAATGATGTAGAAAATAGTGAGGGTGTGGAAACACCTGCTATATTATTTAAAAAACCCAGAAAACTAAGAATAATTACTCTAACATATGACATAAATACATAATTACAATAAGTTATTTTATTAAATAGCCCTGGCTGGTGTGGCTCAATGAATTGAGTGCCGGTCTGCGAACCAAAGGGTCACCGGTTTGATTCCCAGTCAGGGCACAAGCGTGGGTTGCAGGCCAGGTTCCCAGTTGCGGGGGGCGGGGGACAAAGAATAATTGCTATTAGAAAAAAAACAGCTACCACGGAGGCTCTACATTTATTCATTCACAACTGTGCATTCAAAAAAACATTATCAAACATGATACATTACCAATATACATAAATCTTAGAAGAATTTCACTCTTATATTATCAAGAATCCACACAGAAATGTGTTGTCTTAAAGTTCTGGAGGGCAAAGGGCTGAAAGCAGTGCGTCGGCAGCTCTGTGTGTGCTCCCTCTGAGAGCTCTCAGAGATCGCTGCTGATTGCACCTTCTAGCATTTCGTGGCTGTCGGGCGTTCCTCGGCATTCCTTGGCTTCCGGCTGCCGCACTCCAGTCACTACCTCCTGTGGGGGAGAGTGACAGCTGCGTCAAAGCCAAGGTTTAGCCCCAGCACGGCCACGTTTGACCACTTGCATCTGCAAGGCAGAGCAAGCCGGCAGCCCGACAGAAGCCCGAACCGGTGGGGCGTTGGGAAGGAAATAGTTAACCTCAAGCTTCAGCTGAATCCTACAGCAGCCTTGGCAGAAGAAAGTCTTACCACTTACATAGCCTGGGAAATGAACAATCTCTGCCCGCAGCTGCAAAATATCCTTGAGCTTCATCTAACCAACTCCCGTAAAATAAACGTGGAGACCACGTTCAGGGTCATTGTCTTCATCAGAGGACAATGCCCCACTGGGCTCCCGCTTTTCCTTAAATTGTCTTGCGTTGTGTCTTTGTGTTGTGTTGTGTCTTTCTCAGTCTCCTGTCGCCCCCACTCAGGGACCTCCACTCCCCGCTGGTAGAAGCAACCTCCCCCTTCATGTTGCTTTTTTAACTCTGTGTCTGTGCCAAAACAACTTCTGTCTCTTACATGGATACAGGTCATTGCATTTAGAGCATACTTGGACAATTCAGGATAAACTCTTCTAAAAATCCTTAACATAACCTCCTCACTTGTTATGGTGAACATTGTTTGTAGGTTGTTGGGGATAGAAAGTGAATAATATGTTGAGGGGTGAGACCATTTTTTATCCTACTGCATGTATAGTAGTACTACTACTGAAAGTCAAAGAGAAAATTTTAATGTCAGCCAGAGGAAGAGAGATGTTACCGTCAAAGGAACAGTAGTAAGAACAACACCCCACTTTTCAGCATAAATGCTGTAAGTAATAAAACAATAAAATAAACTTTTTAACATACTTAGAAATAAATACCAAACTAGAATTTTATGACGAATGTAAGTAAGAGTAAATATTGTTTAATAACAAGTACTAGTACAAGTAAGATTACATAGAGACATGGCTGACAAAAAAAACAAAAAACAAAAAACTTGATAATTCATCAGGAAAACAATCTTAAAAAAATAAAAGAATATTAAAGGAAGTATTTTATAAAAGATAATGCAATGTAGTATGAATAATTTCAGTGACAGAATAGTACATGACAATGCAAAAAATATATAATATTTGATTCCATTAATATGAGTTCAAGGATAGACAATGTTAATCAATTTCACAGAAGCCAGAATATTGATTAACTTGGGGTAAGCATTAACTGGAATGCAGCAAATATCAGTGGTCTGGGAATTATTTTTATCTTTTTTTTTCCTAATTATGAGTTAAATGGATATATGCAAAATATAAATTCCAGTTTTAAGACTAGTGTACTTTACTCACATTACTCCAAAAAAACCAGAAAATAATTATTAGCTCTATTGGTAAAATGCAATTACCATAGATCATAGCATTATGTATTTTTTTAAATCATATGTATCGCACATAACACCATTGAGTGGATATACTTACTGAGCAGCAACAGGACAGATATCAGAAAGCAGCAACATAAGGGAAACCAAAGGAAGAAATAATCTGCCCTGGCTGATGTGGCTCAGGAGATTGAGTGCTGGCCTGTGAACCAAAATGTCCCTGGTTCGATTCCTGGTCAGGGCACATGCCTGGGTTGCAGGCCAGGTCCCCAGTGGGAGGTGCACAAGAGGCAACCACACATTGATGTTTCTCTCCCTCTCTCTTTCTCTTCCCCTCTCTCTCTAAATATAAATAAATAAAAACTTAAAAAAAGAAGAGATAACCTGAATTCAGACATAAGAAAAAAAGAAATCACTTAGTTTTGAATGGAACAGGCAAGAAAAAATTAAGGCCAATTGGAGTTTGTATAGAATAGTGGGGGAATGATGGCCAAATCAATTGCTCTTATTTTAAATTTCCTCTATTTCATTCTTAAAAGTGAGTGGCCCTAGTCAAATATTTTTTGGTTATCCCTAACAATCTTCAAAATTTGTTATTTTCTCCATATATGTTAAATTAATTATTGATAAAATTTCATTGTAAGCCTAAGTTTTTGGAGAATAACACCCAAGGTGACAATAGGGAAAAAAGATGATAATGGAAACATGTCAGGATAGACATAAATTATAGGAAAGCACTATCTTTTACTATTTAAGCCTGGGCTTCTTTAGCACCATATTTAAGAGAAACCACTGAGTGCTAGAGTACCATGGGTTGTTTCCTTTGAAGCTTATGTTAAAAACCGAGAAAAACTAAACAGATCCTACAAACACATTAAGAACAAAAACTGCCATATAAAATGTTCTTATTTATTTAGAATAGTGTTTATGGAGCATGTTTTAAAATGTGTGCTTAGTACTTCTTGTTTCAGGCCTATATATTTTTGTGGCACTTATCCAATCTGTCACTATGAAACATTGTGACATTTAGTCTGTTCTCTTGATACATGGCCTATTTGATCTAGATTTTCAAGTGTGCTGCCCAAAGAGAATTTAGATGGTGTTTTTAATCACCATTAACAGCTGACATTTTATTATGGGATTCTAGTGAACTCTCCCTTCTTTTTGATGAGTGAAATATGGGGTTTTCTTATGGAACAGAATAAAATGTTCTTTATAAATTTCATCTTCAATAGGGGATTTCTCTATTAACACATATTCCATAGGCTATAGTAAGCAATCTACCTTTACTTGGAGCTCTCTGCCACTTTCGTGTTTGCCATCTTGTTTTATGATGTCATAATCCAAAAATTATATACGCATGCATAGAATGGGGGATTGTCAAACATTTTTATTTCTTTCCTCAAACTCTGCTTGCAGCTGAATTTGGCATATTTTTTAGAAAGCTATAACAATACAAACCTAAAGTCAGAAAAAAAAGGAGGAATAAAAGAAGGAAGGGAGGGAGGGAGGGAGGGAGGGAGGGAGGAAGGAAAGAAGGAAAGAAGGGAGGGAAAAAGGGAGGGAAGGAGGGAAGATATCATATTTAAAATAAAATATATACTACAATGGAGTCATTTGCTATTTGACATGGACAATTATGTTCTTTCCATGTTAAATTTATTTGGTATGAAGAATGACTAATATCTAAGGAAATTCAGTATCCAAAATTGTTCATAAGGGAATTCAATTATTGCATTGGATTTCTCAAATTCTAAAGTTATGTGACACTGTGTCTATATAATCATGGATAATCCAAATGGAAAGTGAAAAAAAAATCAAACCTGTTTAGTACCCACATCAGATTTAATATTTCACTTCAATTCAATAAATACTTCTTGTTTTCAGACTAATTTTATAGCTACATGATAAGAACTGAGTAAGGGATAGGGAAGGGCCCATACCAAAAACGTTTAACACATTGTTTGCTCTCTATTTGGGGTACAAAATGATTTAACCTCAACAGTTTTTGTTAAAGAAAACATAGTAATTAAATTAAAACACATGATTTTAGGAATTATAACTATCTTTTGTAAAATATATCTATTGTCTCAGCCTCCTTCACTTTAACCCAGGTAAATTTGAGTGTGTATACAATGTGCCTGTCTTCCAAATCTTTTGGCCTCCCCACATGGAATTATGTGTTTTAGTGTGAAGAAGTTGCATAACTCCTTTGCAAAGACAGAAGTGGGGAGAGTTGTGGTGATTCTATCTGTGAATTATTATGCAGGCCTTATCTATGAATTGTTATACAGGGCAAGTCTTCCAACTCTATATTTCACTTCCTGGACTATGAAAGGAAACTATGAAAATATTATATATGAAAAACTCTTGACCACAATTCTGCTTATGTTCAGTATGATTACCTGTTCTCCACGTCTCTGCCTGCAATGATAATAAGGATAATTATCACTTCATCACAGACCAGCCACTATTTGACTTTCTGCTTTCTTCAATATGGCTGCATTTTGATAGGCTGTCATTAAAACACATCACGCATAGCTGTTACAGTGTCTTAACTAAATTATATTAAAATATGGCAGAGAAGATTAAAATATTTAATTTTGATTACATTTTTGGTATAATCTATGGTAACTAAAATTAATGTCTTCCTGAATTATTTATTTTTTATAAGAAATGTTATTATTGCCATTATCTGTATATATATGTTTGGTAAAAAACATTTACCTGCAAAGCCTTTTTGAGATAAGAATCTTGAAAAACCTTTGTTGAGGTGCTCTAATTTCCATTCAATAAACCATATGTGTTCAAAGTGTACAGTTTACCAAATTTTGTCATATTACAGACCCATAAAACGTTCACAACAATAAAGATACTGAATATTTCCATTATTAGCAAAGCTTTCTTTGTGCCTTATTGCAGCCCCTCCACCTTCTCCCCAGAAACCACCATCTACAGCTGAAGTGCTTTCTCTTATTCTAGATTACATGGCATATTCTGGAATTAATATAACTGCATTCATCCAGTATGCATTTATGCATGCTCCACCCCCCACCCCCGCACAGGTATTTTAAAATCTGATCATATTTTCTCATATTGTTGCAAGGTTTTTCCTGATTATGTTCTAGCATGGATATGAAACAATATGTTTATTCATTCACCAACTGATAGCTATTTGTTGATTCCTATTTTTTATTATTACTCCCCTCAAGCTAAATTGGTATAAATATTAAAGCCCAAGTCTTTGTGTGGACATGTTCCACTACCCTTTGCGTAAAAAGAAATAGAATAGTTAGGTCATTTGGTAGGTGGATGCTTAGTCTTTTGAGAAACTTCTAAACCATTCACTGAATTGGTTGTACCCTCTTTCAATCCTACTAGCAGGATATGAGGTTTCCAGTCATTCTTCATTATCACCAACACTTTAACAATCAGCCCTTTTGGACTTTAGACCTTCTAAAGATATTTGATGATCTTGCACTGTGTATTGAATTTTCATTTTCCCCAATGACTGTTGGAGTTTAGTCGCTTTGCACGTGTATATTTGGCATCTCTTTACCATCTTTACTCACGTTTCAGTTCCAACATTATGCCATGCTTAATTTGGTTTCTTCTAAGTGAAAATTTGTACTTGTTTTTTAATATCTGGATACTTTACTAGATATGCAATTTCCAAGCATTTTCTCCAAGTTCTGTATCTTGTACAATATTTTCATTGAAAGACTTTTTACAGTGTCTTTCAATGAGAAATATTAACTTTTAAAAAATCCAAATTATCCCTTTTTTACTTTACAGATTTGTACTTTTTATTACTATTTCCATTATTTTTCTATTTTGTGTTAAATTTCATCTATTTCTTGTTTTTAAAATTGTTACACAGAATATTGATATGAGAAACTTTTATCCTGACTTAATATAGGGCTTTATTTCTATAATTTTTTCCATATATGCCATTTTAATGGCATATCACAAACATTGGTATATTGTGTTTTCATGTTAATTCAGTTCAAAATATGTTTTAACTTCTCTTTTTTATTTACTCTTTTATTAGCAAGTTATTTAAAAGAGTGTTACTTAATTTTTCAATATTTGGGTATTTTCAATATATTTTTCCTATTATTAATTTCTAATTTAATTGCCTAGTTGTCAGATAACATACATTGCAATATTTGCATCATTTCATATATAATGAGACTTGTTTTAAGACCCCAAATATATTCTACCTTTGTAGTTGATTTTAATGCACTTGAAAATAATCTCAATTTTGTCATGGATACATTTAAAAAAATATTTTAATAAGTCAATTTGCTTCATAGTGTTGTTATAGTCTTCTATGTTCTTGCTGGTTTTTTCTGCTTTTTTCTATCAATTATTGTGAGGGTAGATTTATTGAAATATTGTGGATTTGTTTATTTCTTCTAACAACTATTTATTTTTCTTCTAATAAATTTAAATTCTATATTTAAGTTCATAAATATCTATGTTTGTAAAATTCTCTTGAAAAATTGACCTCTTTGCCATTATAAAATGACCTTATTTATCTCTGTTAAAACTTGTATTGTGATATACCTTTTATGCTGTTAATATAGTCATTGCAGCCTTGATCAGTCGACATGGGCACATTTTTCCATTATTTGCTTTGAACCGACTAGAGTTATTTATTTGTTTGTTTGTTTGTTTAATTTTTATTGGGGTACACTGGTTAACAAAATTATATAAGTTTCAGGTGCATAATTCCACAACACATCTTCTGTACACTGTGTTGTGTGCCCACCACACTAAGTTGGCTCTTTCCATTACCATTTTTCCCCCATATATCCTCACCCCTCTTCCCTCCTCCCTGCCCCAGCAATCACCACACTGCAGTCTGTGTCCATTAGTTTCTTCTGTCTTTTTACAAATTTTTGTACAATCCTTCCACCTCCCCCGCTCCCAATCCCCCTAACCACTGAGATCTGACAGCCTGCTCTCCATGAGCCTGTCTTTATGTTGCGTGTTAGATCATTTTGTTCATTAGATTCCACATATAGGTGAAAACATATGGTACTTGTCTTTCTTTCACTGGCTTATTTCACTGAGTATAATGCTCTCCAGCTTCATCCTTCCTCCATAGAGGACAAACAGATGGCCAACGGACAATGAAAAGTTCCCCAGCATCACTAATCATCAGAGAAACACAAATTAAAATCGCAATGAGCTATCACCTCACACCAGTCAGGAGGTTATCATGAATGAATCAATAAACAACAAGTGCGAGGATGTGGAGAAAAGGGAACCTTGTGCACTGTTGGTGGGAATGCAGCCACTGTGGAAAGCAGCATGGAGTTACCTCAAAAAATTAGAAATGAAACTGCTTTATGACCCAGCAATTCCGCTTCTGGGAATTTACCAGAAATCTGAAATATTAGCTTGAAATAATAAATGCATTCTTATGTTGTTTGTAGTGTTATTTACAATAGCCGAGATTTGGAAGCAGCCCAAGTGTCTATCAGTAGATAGTAGATAAAAAAGTGGTGGTACATTTACACAGTGGGATACTACTCAGTGATAAACAAGAAGGAAATCTTACCTTTTTGCCACAACTTACTGGAATCTGTTATACTTAAAATCACTATTTTGGGGCAGCATAAAGTTTGGTCTTTGTCTTTTATCTAATTGCTGCCTTTTAATTGGGTAGGTAAGGAATATTTACATATAAAGGGATTATTGATATCATTGAGTTTAAGTCTAAAATCTTGATAATTGTTTACTATTGTATTTACCCATTCCTTGTGCACCTTTTCTCTTTTTCTTTCTTTGGATCATTTGAATATATTTTTTTCTAGCTTATTAACAATACATTTATAGTTTATTAGCAATACTTTCTTGTGTATTATTGTATTGGTTGATTAAAGAATAATCTTATATATTTATATAAAGTTAGACTCCTTGAATGTATTTTATATTTATTTCTCTGTTCATTGTGGATACATATCTATATCTATCTACCTATATATCTATCTATATCAATATCTCTATTGATAGAGATCTATAGATAGGTATAGATGATATAGATACAGATAATGATATAGATATAGATAGATATAGAGATATAGAATCTTCTATAATATGTGGCCAATAGTGAAATTAATAGGCTTTTGTGTTCTAAAATTTAGAAATGGACTATAAATTTTTAATAAAACTATTATGTTGCTTACATGATTTCAATATGATTTTCTCACTCTTTGTCATTAACACACAATTTTCTATGACCTTATATCTTTTTGACTGTCCCTTTTGAAACCCACATTTATTCCATGTTGAGACCCTTCTTCAGTCATACTACAGAATTCCTTCTCTTCTCTGAATGTTGAACAGTTTAATACCTGCATCCAAATAAATATTATTATTTTAAAAATAGATCACCTTTCTCTGTACCTTTTAGAAACTTACTCTTAGAGTTTATCCAAGACTCCTTGTCAGTCTGATTTTCTGCAAGCCTTCCTGTAAACTCTCTTCATAGTACATAGATGCTCCTTTTTAATATTTCTGCATACCTGAAGCTCATTTTAAACTTTTATCATTGTCTGATATATCTGTCTCTTGTTCTGACTAGACATCTTTCATCATAGTCATCTTAAAATATTTTTTTGAATTACCTCTCAGCTTCATATTAGTAGAAACTACTAACTACCTCAAATCTTCTGCTTACCTAAGTTTTTCCAATTTATTTTTTAAGGATCTTATTAAAATGTTTTTAAACTTCAGAAATAAATAACTTCAAAACAGATTATTACTTGACCAGTACAAGTTATTCTTTTTCTCAGTCCAAATTTAAGTTCTTAGTCCGCTTTAGGGTACTTTCTGGCTCATAGCAAGCTTCCAGAGTACCAAAGTTGGGGCATTCACTAGGAGTGAATTCCTAGAACTTTTATCTGTAAGTTATAATGGCATTTTGAAAAAAAAAAGTTTACTCAAATATAACACAAATTATAAATTATTTGAACTATTTTTATCTCTTAAAATAATACTAAACATATATATTTTAGAGTATTTCCATTTCAACCCCTTCACCACAACTAATCATTCAGTTAAGCTTCAACCAAGTATTTGTAATTCTTGGTGCCTTTTTACATTGCAAAAAGAAAATGCTAACACCTTTGAAATACAGGCATTTTATCAAGTGAAAAATAAAGTATAATTTTAAAGTTATTCCCTTTTTGAATTCAAATACTTTAATACATGTATGGCATGTTGTAGATAAATGTTTATCAGTCAACATTCTGGAATAGAAAGGAGCCAACTCAAACTAGCCAACTTTGATTAGGTTTGATAAAGGGACTATAGTATAGCAAAAGTATAGGGAAATCAAAAGGAAAATGCAGGGCCCCAGGGTGCTTAAATTACCCAGAGCCCTTGAAGGACAATAAGAGAGCAAGGGCACTAGAAACGAAGACAAGTAGCTCTAAGAGAGAGCTGCCTTTTCAGAAGCTGAAGGTTTTGTGTAGCTTTAGAGGAGGCCTAAGCAACCACTAATGTATTGAGCCAAAGGAATAAATATCATGACCCCACTATTCACCGTTTTTCCTGTCTCTGATTATTTCTAGCTGTTCTAATCATCAGGAGCTAGAGACCAAGGGATCCCCGGTAGTCCATAGAGGTCAGCCTTCCAGAGCAGGGAACAGATGAAGAAAATGGAGGCTGAACTGAGAGTCAAGAAAAAAACATTCCTAAAACAGTCTATTACATTAGACTGGTTTTTTAAAAAATATTTTCCTCTGGTAAAAACTTAATTTTTACAACACAGGAGAACATGAAGTTCAGCAGCTACCACATCAGCATTCACTGACGTAAACCAAGTTCATCTCCCACGTGAAATAGAATACATTATACATCATTAGTGTTCTCCCTATACGGCAGTGAGGTGAAGGTTTTGGGACAAACCGATCATTGATATAGTACTCTCTTCACTTTAGATGATCATCAGAGCTTTTTGTTGTTGTTGTTTTTGTTGTTGTTGTTGAATGTTAGCATCTACCCTCTTTTTATTTATGTATTTATTTTGGCATGTTTAATGTTGTATTGTTCATGCTATTACAGTTCTCCCAATTTTTTCCCATTCACCCCCTTCCATGCAACCTGCTCCCCACTTCCATAGCCAATCCCCACACCACTGTCCATGTCCATGGGTCCTTCATATGTGTTCTTTGACTAATCCCTTCACTTCCTTTCAAACAGTCCCTAGGGACTCCCAGTGAACACCTACGATTCCAAAGCACTGCCTTGCTATTTTCCACAGTTTATCAAGAACTAGTTTTTGTATGGTGAGTGAGATCAATCTCCCTGACTAGCAAATATTCTCTTCTTTATGTTATTTCAACAACATGGGAAACCCAGGTTAGCCAGATGACTGACATATATTTTTTAATTCAATAAAATAGGAGTATATTCCTCAAGGAAATCATTCCTTCACTGGATTCAAAGACCTCTAATCTAACAAAGCCTAAAGCTGTGAGACTGAAAACAAAACAACATTATCCAAGTGATTTTTTAGGTAATCATATAATCCTTTATCACCTCTATTCTTTGATTTCCAGAATTTTGTATTCTGATTTTGGAGGAGATAACGTGTCCATTGCTGGTTTATGGTAGTGGTCCTACCCTATAAAATGATGTCTCCACTCTGTAGGCACCCTGACTCAGACTTCAGCAGGGTATTCCACCCTTCCCTCCAGCTAGTTTTTTCTAAGTGATGAAACATATGAGGCAGTTAATTCTGTGTGTTAAAATCTCTTACCACATTTCATCATTTGTAAAATGTGTCCAATGATCACAAGAAATCTTTGTGTAAAACCACAGGAATATATAAAAATTTGATTTGAAGTCAAATTTCTCCACCATGCTCTTTAGAAAGGAAATATGTAATCAACTTTCCACCTGGTAGTCAGCTCTTGTTCCCAAGTGAATGGAATAGCTCATGGATTTGTCACTAACTTCTGCTATAAGTATGCTGTACAAGCAACCGAGGTCTTATCCAATTAGCTTGAAAATAACTTCATGTTACTGAGTTATGTTTATCCTTGTTTCCATTATATATATATATATATATATATATATATCTTAATTTATGTATTTTGTATGTAGGTATTTATTTTGTGAATTAGATAACAATCTGCATACTTAGAAGTTGAAATTCAATAACGATTCTGTGTTACATATTACATTAATTTCCAATTAATAGTCAATGTATTACATTCTTATTCTCACTGTTACAAATAACCACAAATTAAGTGGTTTAAACAATACAATTTTCTTACAATTCTGGGTGTCAGAATTCCAAAACTCAGGGTTCTGACAGAGCTACATTCTTTTTGGAGCCTTTACATGAAAATCTGAATCTGTTTTCTTGCCTTTCCTAGCCTTTAGTGGGCACTTGCATTCCTTGGCTCATCACACCATTGCTAACCTTCAAAATTAGCATTGTGGCACCTTCCAGTCTCTCAATCTGAAGGCGCTCTCTCTCTTTCTCTCCCTCCTTCTCGTTCTCTCTCTCTCCCTTTCCTTGAAGCTCTTGTTCTGTCATCTCTTTTTTCTATTATTGAAATTACTACGCAGCAGAAAGAAAAAAAAGAAGTACTAAACTTTGCGACAGCATGGATGGAACTGGAGAGCATCATGCTAAGCGAAATAAGCCAGGGGGCGAAAGACAAATACCATATGATCTCACCTATAAGCGGAACCTAACCAACAATGCAAAGAAGCAAGGAAAATATGACCAGCAACACTGAAAGGAAAAGAAATCAACAGAGACAAGAGGGAAGGGGTGGGGCAGGGAAAGGGAAGGGAAGGGGAAAGTCAAGGAACATATAGCAAGGACTCATGGACAAAACCAAAGGGGAAGAGCTGAGGGAGGGAAGGTGGGAGGGGGCAAGGCAAAGAGGTAGGGGGGAAGGCAGAGACAAATGTATTTAAAAAGTAAATAAATTAATAAAAAAAAAAGAAATTCTTGCCTTTTACTTAATTTTCCCATCTAGATAATCCAGAAAAACTTTTTTACTTTAAGACCCTTAATTTAATCAAGCCTGAAAAGTTTGTGTTTTTTTTTTTTCTGTGTAAGGTGACATAAACAAACAAAGCCCTGTATGAGAAAAACAGTATTGCAAATGGGGAATGATTTGTCAACAGAAAAGGGCAAGGGTTTACTCCCAAATTATGTGGTTTAGGACTCCTAATCTCTCACTGGGCATTGTCAAGTCTCTATGAAAATTATCTCTCTGACATAGACTCTTTCAATAACAATTAATTTGAGGAACCTAAAGTCCCATTGACAAGGCTCCAGTCTCATTTCAGAATTAGCAGCTGTTCAATTATCTAGGATGTGAATTGGAATAATATGGCCAAATATGATATATATTGTCTTCAAAATTCATAAACAAGAACCATTAAGTATTGTGCCTATTTATTGATAGTGGTTGTTGAAAAGTGCAATGATTTTTATTTCTTCCTATGGCATATAAAAACAGGATACAGACCACTTGACTCCAAAATATTTCATCAATTTTATAGATCCCTGAATATAAGAGGTGTATTTATTGCCCTTTAGCACCACTGTGCTTTTACTAAGGTTCATTATACTGGCTATTTCTTGTTTTAAAATAATCATACAATTAGGAATATAATAGACAAGTATTTTGTGTAATATCAAGGCCACACATATGTCTATTCCAGAATATTTTATGACAAAACTGAGGAGTTAACATAGCCCTGGAACAAAACAAGAAGGATATACTCTTGTATTTATCATGTGACAGCAAACTGCTTATGTTTTTCTTTGCTGGCAGAGATGGGGAGTAGGGCATTTCTATTTCAATAGCTATATACCAGGTGTCAGGTTCTGTGTTAATTTTCTCCAGGGGAAATACCATATCTGGAAATGCAGCTGTGATTGGAATCACTACCTAATTAGGTGGGTGATAATCGACTGTCATTCTCCTTGATACATCTGGCTTTACACTATCCAAATAGGCATATTAAATAGGGATGTTGTAGGAATTAGCATTCTTGCATATTTCAGTCATTGCTGGTGGCGTTGATCTTTGTAATTCCTCCAGAGGTGTGGTATTTTTGTTTGATTTTGCTTTCTTCACTAGATGCAATTCCATTGGTTTCTACTTGGCCTTTCTACCATGATAGTCCTTCTGTGAATTAGAGAACTACTGTCAGAATTTAGAAAGTTATCTCTTATGTCTGTACCTCCTATGTATTTTGGGTTGAGAGACATAGCTATCTAATACACTACAGTGAACTGGTTTAAGGCTCTATTTATCAACCGACCTCCCTAAGTCCCCACTTCATCATTAGTTTCCAGAAACAGTTCAAAGCAAGGAGATAATATTCTTTACAAGATTTGATATTCCCCTTCCTCCTGGGAAGATTCATAGGAAAGTTCAAAGTATATTTCTATGACTTATTTCAGGGTTCTTCTTCAAATGGATTCTGGCTTCCCTAATGAAGAGGCTCCAGGTCAATAACCTGGCTTCATTTTTGAAATGCAAGAGGTCATGAATCTGCACTATGATGATTCAAGTGAGATTTCTTCCTCTCAGAGATAAAATTTCCCTTCTTACATATGTCAATATACACTATATAAATTTGCTAATCTCATTCATTTCTAAAACCCCAGAGAAAAAAATTACCCAGCACCCTATACCCATAAAGATCAATCAATGAATAAATAAATAAATAACTCGCATTATGTGGTTTATGGCTCTAATTCTTCCCATTTGGTCTCTAAGCATGAAAGACTACCATTGGCTTCTATCTATGAACAATCACATTATTTTCATTAAGCTCAGTCAAGCCAGTTTAATTGTAGCATCTCCTACTCTACAGATTTCAGTCACCATAGGCCCTTTCAAGGTTTAGTGGCCCTCCCAACAAAGCATGTCCCCATTCCTTGGTAAAAGGTCAATTGTTTTAGGCCCAGTCTCCCAGATCATGTGAATAAAAGGCTGCCAAAGAGACTGCATGTTATAGATCCATTTTAACATTTCCATCAACTTAAAAATTTGTACTGATCACATCATTTTATAGAGTGATATATTGGAATTTCAATATCATTAACTATAGGCCACCACTGAAATCAGGATTCATTTAGCCAGTTTAGCAGATTCTTAAAGTGACTTTCAAGAACTTGAGTCATTGCATTAAACCAGCAATTTTCAACGGGTGTGCCACAAGAAGCAGACTGGTATGCTACAAAAATTATTAAAACATGCAATATCTGACTAGTCAGGGGCACTGACCTCTTTTACCTTAGATTGTCAAATAAAAAGTGACAATAGCTAACACAACAGTAGCCATCTAGTGTGAATGAGTCAAATCGTACATATTTTTTGTGTTTGGCAAAAAATGTATTTTTAGTGTGCTGCAGAATTTTAGTAATTAGTTTATGTGTCCAAAGAGACGAGAAAGATTGAGTATATCTGAATTAAACCATAGATTCCAGGTTAAACAAACAAACAAATCCCCCCCCAAAAAACTATTATTTTTTCCTAACCAATTCTTCTGTATTTAAACCTCTTAGAATTCTCTGTCAAATACCCTCTCCCCCAATGGAGCAATACAATTTGTTAAAGTCTTGTAAATTTTTATGTGTATAGGCTCTCTCCTATATTGTGATGGAATTAGGCCTATTATTTCTTCTTTCCCTTTTACTTTCAAGCTATTTTTGTATCTGCAATATACATAAACTGTCCCCTAAGCTCAAGTTTGCAGTTACAATGCCACCTGGTGCAGTTTAATTGTAGCATCTCCTACCCTACAGATTTCAGTCACCATAGGTCCTTTCAAGTTTTAGTGGCCCTCCCAACAAAGGGCCACTAAACTTTCCTGGCAGCTTTACCTGCTTGGAGCTGTAAATAACAGAGCTCTGCCTCTCATCTACCCAAGTATGAAAGTTACATCCCACCATCAAAAAATCTTGAAACCTTGTGAAACATTGATACTGTAAAAAAAATAGTGTGGCCATGACCACAGACTCTTGGACAGCTTCTGGGAGGGTGGCCCTTGGGCTACTATTGCCAGTAAACCACAGTGAGAGCTACATAAGAGGGAACTACTCCTGAGAATGAGCTTGTGCTGGAGCTTTGTTGCTCTTTGCTATGTCTATTGGTGGTTGTCTGATGTCTCCCACCCTTACTTCCTTAGCATGGGAATATTCAATACAAACAGTGAGCATTTCTAAACTGGTGGCTAGATGCCTTAGATGTGGCCACTGTAGTGCAGGATGAGTGATGGGCCCCTGGAGCCGTGCTTTCTTAGGCCCAACTCCAGTGGTTTTCAATCTCAGCCTGTATTTCCTAAAGGCATATTACATGGGCTGTCATCTCTTTGGCGTTGATGTTACTTTATTATTATTTGGGACAGAACTCTTGTTTGTCCATGTGTTTCCAGCATCCCCAGCACAAGAAGGTGTTCATTGGACTCCCCATGGTAGGGAAATGGTGCCCTGGCCTCATTAAGGCTGTGAGTCTGATGGGGGCAGCAGCTATTTGTCTCCTTCGCTCCTGCATATCTTGCTGTGCTCACCAGAAAAATACAGGCTCCTCAGGCCCATAGAGCTGCTATGGGTTACCTCCTTGTATCCAGTAGCCTGATATTTAATCCAAAAGGGACCTCTGGGGCAACAGAACAAACATCTCATCTCTGCACCTCCCACTCGAACCCCAACCTTTAACACAGTTACCCAATTGCTCTGACAGTACAGAACCCACAGCTAGAATGCTTAGACCTTGGTGAGAGCCTCCAAATATCAATATGCCAAGGCTCTGATACTACAGACAAAGGCTGCTAACTACTCTGTCCCAAGGAGAGGCTGTTACAGGTCTCCAAGTACAAACCTTCCTACCGAGGAGGTGGATAGGGGAGCCTCAGAGTGAGAGATGACTGGACTCCTTCCTCCACTCCCTTTTCCTTTAATGACCCAGAAGATTCCCATGAGAAATTATTATTATTTTTAAATAAAGAAAGAAATAAACCTAAAGATAAAAGACATAAATTTTTTAAATTAAAAATAAATTATTATATTTATTTTGAATAATTTGACCCAATTGGAAATCCAAAATTCACTGAAAGAATTTATAGAGCATAAAGATAAAAAGAGCACTGATTGGCTTTTGTCTCTGTGGCAGAGATTCTAAATTACATTTCACATGAGCTAAAATGCACCAATTGATAAAGCTCCATGGATTAATCAATATCAGGTTTCAAAGTACAGATATACCTGGGGTTGCCACTGAATTTAGACATGATACTTTTATTTTGTTTTTTATTTTTTATTAATGTTGTTTTTTAATTTTTATTTTTTGTTCAAATACATTTGTCTCCACCTTCCTACCACCACTTTCTCCTGCCCTCCTCCTCCACCTCCCTCCCTCACTTTTATAATTTGAGGAGAGAAATTAATACAATACAGACAAATAAATATAAATTAACTATAGCTTTGCCTAAGTTTTCCATAGTCATAGTACAACTTCCCTATGAGTCTACATTGGTCATAAACAGTGTGGCAAAATGAGCATTAAATTAAGATTAAATTAAGCCTTTGGCAATTACAGAGCGGCTTACCAACATGAGACTCCGTGGACACCTCCATTTAAAGTCAGTTCAGATGGTTCGATGCAGGTTAAATTAGGATCTTCAAGTTTAAAAATTATTATGCGAAGCCTAATTACTGAATAGTTGATTACCTCCACTGCTTCTCCATTTGACAGTCCAATTTTGCCTGTTCTTACCCCCAATTACTTCTCAAAAAAGAATGGTGCTTCATGGTGGATTGCTGCAAGCTTAATCCTGTGGTCCCATCCACTTAGGTTCCCACCCCCAATACCCAGTATTTTTAAAGTTACTAACACCAACAAGCCAACAACTGGTAGATATTTTGCTACCGTAGATTTCTATTCAGTACCTATTTCTTTTTTTCTGTTTTTAAAATAAACAAATTATTGACATATAATTCACATATCATAAAACACAATCATCACCACTATTTAATTTTAAAACATTTTTATCTCTTCAAGAAACAAACAAAAAACACACACATTAGCCCTTCCCCATCTCTGCCAAGCTCCTGGCACCCATTAAAATCACCTTCTCTCCCTGTGAATTTGCCCATTCTGGATATTTCTTCATGAACAAAGAACCACACAACATGTTGATTTTTGTGTCTGCTTTCTTTCATTTAACATGTTTTCAATGTCTGTTCAGGGTGTAACATGCATCAGTATTTCATTGCTTTTTTATGGTCAAGAGTATTCCATTATAAGGATATACCTCATTTGTTTATTTATTCATATACCAGTTAAGGAACATTCGAGTTGTTTCCAATTTCAGGCTTTATGAATAATGCCTCTAAGACAATATCTATACAAATCTCTGTGTTGACATATGCTTTCAACTTACGTTGGGTATAAAAATACCTTGGAGTAGAATTTCTAGGTCAAATAGTAATTGCTTAACTTTTGGGGGGGCGATCCAGAAACCTTGACTTTATTCTTATGTTTGACATTACTACTTCTTATGACTTTCAACAAGTCAACGTATCTTTTCCTAATCCTTTGTATTTGTTTTTGTTAATTAAAGCCCATACGAATTTCGACCTCCTTAGGCTTACCCCACTGTTTTCTTTTTCTGTTCTAGGATCCAATCCAGGATACCACTTACATTTCTCTTTCACTTTTTTTAAGCTCCTCTGGACTGTGATAATTTCTCAGATTTTCTTTTTCTTTTTGTATGTTTGCTTGCTTTTTACTTTTTATTGAATTTATTAAGGTGATACTATTGCAATAACCTCTAAGCAGCAGTTCAACTTCACTTCCAAGGGACACATTGTACCTTTTCCAGGATACCCATGGACCACATTAGTAGCCTTATTATTGCATATAATTTTTTACAGACAAAATTTTAACTATATACAACTTTCTCCAGGAGCACACATATGATACTAAATTAAAGACAATCTCCCCCAATAAATTTCATTTGACACACTCCTTAAGTGTCTGCCTGTCCGACATCTTTTAACTCCTGTTGAGCTCTGGAGACAACATATGCCTCATTTACAAATTTTACTTAACTTCACTGATGTCGCTAGTTAAAAAGCAGACCATTATGAATGGAGCTATCTCTAACAAAAACTCCAAAATATGTCTATATTAAAATTAACAGACACTCCCATTAGTGGCCAAGAGATTCCTTCACTGCTAACAACCTACAGTCATGTCTCTTATAGTCCTTGGGTATCCACCTTGGATGACCATAAATTATTCATGGGCTTCTGCCTCAAGAAATTGCCTTTCTCACCCCAGTGCTGTATACTATTTAAGTGAAAATTGCTGCTACATAGTAGACTCTTCTGAATACAGAGGCTTGAACAGATCCTACGCTTGTGTACCCTACTGCCTATTATGCCTTGGGCCAGGAAAACAGCACCCTACAAATTCAGCAAGCTTCCCAAGACCTCCTTGATTCAGGATGGGGCCAATCCTGGTCCCTCTGGCATACTGTATCTATACTAGTGGGGTAGTCTCCGATGTTCTTGGTCTCTGGCAAGATGCCATGTGCTGGAGAAGGTTGCCCCTCTTTAATTGCCATCAGCTTCCTGGAGAACTCCTTGGGGGTCAGTAGAAATGGGAGCTCATCAACTGTATAGAAGGCACTGCCACCCTCATAAATGATGGAGCTAAGTAAAATTCAGCTGCTTTCTAACACAATATAAAGACATCCCAAATAAAGAATGGGACCCAAGGTCAGCACAATTGGCCTAACTTCAGGGAGGCAGTCATCTCAGCACTGAGTGTTCTGAGCAAATGGCCCCATCTACACATTTTTAAAAACTCTTGAGTCACTGCCTAAAAGTAGTCCCTTTCAGGTTAAAACACCTCTGGAAATCTCTTGCCCCAGAGGCACTCAAAATACATATCAAGATCAAACTTCTTGACATTACCATGGCCACAATATAAGTTCTCACAATACTCTCCTTATCCCATTGGCTTCTCAGGCACTGCTAATCATAACCAAGGCACATGTTTTACTCTTCTAAATACTGTTCAGCTCTTTTAAAAGTAGCCAATAGAACTTTCATCTCCCTAGTATGTCTTAGTAATATGTTTAATTAGAGACGTTAAGATTTCCTCCAAAGATTTCTATTTAAACTCCAATCTGACAAATAGATTTCTAAATAATTTTATATCTTGCAATGCCTTGATCACTATTAACTCAAGAACGGCCATGTTATGAACTATACATTGAAGTACACATAGAGGACCTTAGTTTTAAGCCACATAGAAATGATGTTCAATGTGTCCAAATATTACATTTTTTAACAGCAACAAAAAAACATCGTTTTTCAAACATGAAATTGGTTATTAACAAGATATCTCTCTTGCTTAAAAAAAAACCTGTGCAAATGAAACAAAAGAAGATAATGGGATACCATTTCGTAAACTGTAGTATAAAGTTTAGAAATATATTTGCTTTTGTTCTTGTTAGGATATTTTTGTCTATCTATCACTCCACTGTTTTCTGTCTCATTCATTCATTCTTCTCTACATTTATTTATTCATAATAGAAATATTTAATAAGTATCTGTTGTGGAACAGTCAATATTCAAGATCTAATGTACAAAAAGATAAAAATATATCAGCCTATATGAGGTTTATTTTTAGCACCAGTATTCATGGAAAAATAATTAAAATATATACATTTTAGAAGTTGATAAGAACTATGGGGGGAAAAAATTGAAAAAACTGTGGATAAAATGCAAGATTAGAGATGAGTGGTAGTTGGAGGAAGACTATTTTATGTGCACATACTTTATTCCAGGCAGTTTTCTGTATGCTAGGCCAACAAAGGCAAAGAAGATATGCTGTTCACTCTCAAAGAGCTTATTATTTGGTGAAATTGAAATAGGTAATATATAGGTAATCAGGATATATTCCAATAAGTATTTGTTATGCGTAACAGAGTAGAGTAGCATATAGGGTATTAACCAAACACATGGGAATGCCAGAAGCGGATCTGAAATTTCCTAGTATACTGTAAACTACATATTAGTTAAAAACTTTTCAAATATCTGCTAAGCATTTTAATTAAATGACCTCTAAGTACTCTTCTACCATTCTGAGATTCTATCCTTTAAACTGAAGATTCTTCATAGTCTCATAGGAAAATATTTCCAAATTCTGGATAAGAATTCAACCTATAAAACTTGAGATCCCTGTAACATCCCACAAATCCTTTTGAAAGAAATTCCCCCCCTAGATTTTCATATAAACTCATGCCGAGAAAAACTTTTGGCATCTGTAAAATACAGGGACAGGTTGGTTCTGATTTTGCAACTCTTCCAGAAACACAAATTATAAATACCAATTTTCAATGTAACTAAGAGGCAATGCTTAACTGAGATATTTCAAATAAACTCTACCAAAGTTGGACCCCCTCAAGAAGTCAGAAGTCCACAAGCCAAGGTAGAGAACAGCAGGGAGTTAGGGAGGATCTAGTCTTGGTGGAGTAAATAGTAACTTCGGGAAGGAGAGAATCCCACCCGCAAAGGAAAGTGTTATTTTCAGAAGGGATACAAAATAGCATTCAAATATTAGTGAAAGTCAATAGAAAAAGCAAGAAGTTTAACCAGAGTGACCTAAATATCTCAATTTTCTGAAAGTTCTAAATGCTTCAGCAAAATAAAATTCACAAAAACACACCGTGTCCCACCTTGGAAATCGAAGACTGTGTCTCTTGGTGATGGCGGCCCTCAGGGCAGTCTGAGAAGACAGCAAGAAACTCAGTCGCTGCAGAACCCTTTTTGCCCCAGGCATGTTCTTTCATCAGAGGAGATGTTACCAAGTTCCACACTGTGAAGAAACATGCTCTACTGTAGCAATAGATGAGCAAGCTCTGATTGGTATAGGTCAGGAAAATTCAACTAATTCAAATATGAGTAGCAGGAAAAGGGGTATACCTTCAGTAAAGTTAGAGTTACATCATCAAATATTTGATGAGAAAAATACAAAGTGTGAATTCATTTTGTTCCCGATACACCACTTTCAAAATGTGAATTTTCTTTCAAGGACATTCTTTGTTAGAAACAAGAGGGGATATTTTCAACCATTTTTTTTTAACAGTAAATAAATTTGCAAGATAGGTGACTGGTAATAATGAAATTCTCTTCTTTAGAAAAATTCTATAGTAAATTATAACCATGTTAAAATTTCTCAAGTTCTTCTCTCCTAATTTAACAGTCTTGTTTACACTTTCTGAAACACTTTCTTGTATCCTCTAAAAATATCTGAAAAGTTTTCTGACTCTAAAAGCAAAGAGGAAATTACTGGCCTGTTGAAACAAGAAACAGAAGGCTGAGTTAAATTGCTTTTCTAAGGAGCAATACAAAGTAATTACATAGTAATGGGTTAAGATCTAGAACAAATTTAGCAGGACCTAGTAGTTAAATGATGCCCTCTAAAACCTACAATATTGAGGGATTAAGATAAAAGTAAGCCACTCATTGTCTATAATTGGTCATTTTTTAGAAAATAAATGAATGCTTTTTAAGTTATTAATTCAGTACATCTTAAACTTTGTTTCCCTGTTAAAATAATCAGTGTCAAAGATTCTCTGAAGAAACAAGTTAACTCTTTCTTCTTTTTATGCAATTTTCAATGATAAAGCTTTAAGTATAGTTTCAATGCATTATATAGCTTTACCTGGAGCTGAATAAGCACATAATTAAATAGTACATTTGAATTGACTTCATCAGTTAACTTGGTCAAATTGCTAGCTGAACTTTGTAAGTGAATTGACAAATTCATCACCCAGTGAGATATAAGTTGACACTTTTTAGTGTACAGAGATAAAAACTGTCTTTCATAGTATCTCAGTTCCCACTAGTAAAATATAGTAAATTCATATCTTATCTTTCTCTCAGGAGCATGTCTAACTTTCTAATCTCCCTCCCAAGGAACACTCTTGACTGTAAGGGTAAAACCATAGTCCAAGTTATTTTTTCTATGTTTTGTTGGAATTTCTTTCACAGTGAATGGTCAGAACCACACCCATTCTGACTCTGCAGTGAGGGGTCGGAAAAAAAAAAAGAAAGAAAAGAAAAAATCAACTGATTATAGTTATTTTTAACACATTAAAATTCACTATTGCATTAATATTTCCCAACTAAACTTCAAATTTGCATTTGAAATTATCTCACCTCAATATTATGAGGTTTGAACAACCCGCTCTTTTTTTCTTATTGCATTAGGTTGCACTCCCCAATTTCTGAATCTAATAGTAGGGATTGAAACGGAGCTGGAAACACACAAAATAGAAGGAAATATTTAATGTCATTGTAATATACTGTGTGCTCAAGGAGCAATCGTTATTAGCATGCATTTCTCTTAAATTCAATTTGCTTCTCTTTAGTCACTCATGTCAATCAACCCAGTTCAAATAATTATCAGATGACATCTGAACAGGTACATTAACTTAGGATTTAGGCAACATAGAACTGTTAAAATTGATATTATCATTTAATGGAACAACTTATATACAAGGTGGGATAAAAATAGGTTTTCAGGTGTTGGTATGAAAAATAGCACTATAATTAATAAATAACAATACAAGAATAAACTGTTTTGCATAGTTACAGCAGTAAACCTACTTTTCTTCTACCCATACAATTTACTAGTGACTAACTAAAAAAGACCCAATTAATAAATGCCAAATTAAAATGTTAAATTATAATGTTATGTATGTGTGGTTCTGCTAATAATAAACAATCCTTAAACACTAAGGGTTTGCTGAAAGGCTTCAGCAAAGTGGGGCATAAACAGTGTCTTAGTCAGGATCTTCTCCTTTTGTTCTGAGTTGTAGTATTTATTGATCTTTTGAACCCCTTGGGTTCAAATCCCTGTTTGATTTATATCTATTTTTGGTTTTTTGGATTAGAACTTTTAATATCAACTATATAACATACAAATCTGTCTTCATTTAGTCAAAGTACACACTCTGGATACGTGTTCAGTTGCTCAGGTTCCAGAGCCAGTGTTCTTTTCATTTTAGCCAAAATAAAATTTTTTACATTCAGTGAAGAATAAACAGATGTATGGTCATTTCAAATTCTTCTGGAATGTGAAAACTAACTATAGCTGCTGGTTATTGGGAAGTTACGTGTTCACCTTGCCTGCAAACAATTGTTCAATTAAACCCACAGTGACTGGATCTCTGTCTTTTTATGTCTCTCTGAACTCTGCTTGATCAGAGAGAAGGTTTTTTTTTTCTTTTCTTTTTCTTTTTTTTTATTTTTAATTTGTGTTTATTCTATTACAGTTGTCTCAGTTTTTCTTCCTTTGCCCACCTCCACCCATTCCACCCCACTCCCCTCTCCCACAGTCAATTCCTATTCTATTGTCCATGTCAATGGGTCATTCATTCATGCTCTTTGTTTAGTCCCTTCTCCTTCTTTCCATCATTGTTCTCTTTCCTCCCTCCCTCCCTCCCTCTCGCCTCAGTGGATCATGTCCAGGGCCCCAGCAGCGGCGGTTGCGGGGAGGGGGGGCGCGGGGGGAAGTGACTGGGCGGTGCCGGCGCAGGAAACGATGCCGTTTCCAGTTACAACGCAGGGACCACAGGAGACACAGCCGCCGCAGAAGCCCTACGGCATCGCCTCTCCTATCAGCCTAGCAGCCCCCAAGGAGACTGACTGCCTGCTCACACAGAAACTGATTGAGACTCTGAAGCCCTTTGGGGTTTTTGAAGAGGAAGAGGAACTGCAGCGCAGGATTTTAATTTTGGGAAAATTAAATAACCCGGTAAAAGAGTGGATACGAGAAATTAGTGAAAGCAAGAATCTTCCACAATCTGTAATTGAAAATGTTGGCGGACCCGCCCCCCCCCCGCCCCACCTCCCCGCTACCGGTCACTTTCAGTCTGCTCCCTGTTTCCATGACTGTGGTTTATTTTGTTAGTTAGTTTATTTATTTGAACAGATTCCACTTACAGGTGAGATCATGTGGTATTTGTCTTTCACTGACTGGCTTATTTCACTTAACTTAATATTATCCAGTTCCATCCATGTTGTTGCAAAAGGTAGGAGTGTCTTTCTCTCTTTCTTTCCTTCTTTCTTTCTTTCTTTCTTTCTTTCTTTCTTTCTTTCTTTCTTTCTTTCTTTCTTTCTTTCTTTCTTTCTTTCTTTCTTTCTTTCGTTCTTTCTTTCTTCTTTCTTTCTTCTTTCTTTCAATGTAGATTGATTTTTATTTATTTTTTAAGTGTCAAGATCCATTATTAAATATTAAAAAATTTAAATCTATTATAAAGTCTCAACAATTAAAACATGACACCAGCACAGAAATAATCAAATAGATCAATGAAATAAAATGAGCATTCTTGAAACAAATGTATATATCTGTCTACCAATGTAATATATTATTAAATTTTCCTTAACATGTTCAAAGTAAGTGGATATTAGTGTGGCTGTCTGAAAACAGTTCTACATTTCTTTTTTCTACTGTCAGAATTTTTCATTTCAGGAGATCTGGTAGACAGACAAGAATTTGCTGCAGTGATATTTTAACAGATTTAACATATACATATTATATATATATTCCTATTGGGCAGTTTCTTCTGAAATGCCTCTTCTTTTTATGTGCCCACTTTCTTTTTTTACATTGTAATTGAATTTATGTTTATTGGGTGACACTGGCTAATAAAACCATACAGGTTTCAAGTGTGCAGCTCAAGGACATCATCTGCATACTGCATCTTCTCTCTTTACCCAAAGTCAACTCTTCCTCTGTCACCATTTCTCTCTCTTTTGCCCTTTTCTACCTCCCTTACTCCGCTTTCCTTACGGCAGTCATCTTACTGTTGTCTATCCCCCTTTTTTTTTTTGCTAACCCCTTCACCATTTTCAGTGTCCCCAATCCTCCTCGCCTCTAATAGCTCTCAATCTGTTCTGTGTATCTCTCAGTCCGTTAGTTTATTTTGTTCATTAGATTCCACATGTAAATGAAATCATGTGGTATTTGTCTTTTCCTGACTGTCTTTTTTCATTTAGCATATTACTCTCCAGGTCCATCAATACTGTTGTAAAGGGTAAGATTTCCTTCTTTTTATCGCCCAGTAGTATTCTATTTTATAAAAGTACCAGTGATTTGTAATCCACTCATCTATCGATTGCCACTTGAGCTGCTTTCAAATCTTGTCTATTGTAAATAGTACTTCAATGAAAACACAAGTGTATATATTCTTCTGAGTTAGTGTTTCAGGTTTCTTTAAATATATTCCCAGAAGTGCAATTGCTAGGTCCATAAGGCAGTTCCATTTTTAATTTTGTTTGAGGAAACTTCATACTTTTTTCCATAGTGGCTGTACTAGTCTTCATTTCCATCAACAGTGCACAAGACTCCCCTTTTCTTCACATCCTTGCCAACACATGATTCTGTATAAAGAAAACCCTAGAGACTCCACCAAAAAAACAACAACAAACAAACAAAAAACTACTAGAACTGACATTTGAATTCAGTAAAGTAGCATGATACAAAATTAATATTCAGAAATTGGTGTCACTTTATCCATCAATAATGAACTACTAGAAAAAGAAAGAAGGAAAATAATCTAATTTACAATCAAAACAACAAAAATATTAAAGCGTTATGAATAAATTTAAAAATTTTAAAAATATTTTATTTACTTATTTTTATAGGAAAGGGAGGTAAAGAGAATGAGAAGGAGAGAAACATCAATGTGTGGTTGCCTCTCACATGCTCTTCACCAGGGACCTGGCCTGCAACCCAGGCATGTGCCTTGACTGGGAATCAAACTGGCAACCCTTTGGTTCACAGGCCAGTGCTCAATCCACTGAGCCACACCAACCAGAGCATGAACAAATTTAACCAAGGAGGTAAAGATGTATACTTGGAAAATTATAGGATAATGAAGAAATAAATTGGGGAAGGTACAAATATGTAGAAGGATATACCATGTTCATGGATAAGAATTAACATAATTAAAATGTCCATATTATCAAAAGCAATCTATAGGTTCAACACAGTTGCTATTAATATACCAATGGCATAAATCACAGTACTAAAACAAATATTCCAAAAATTTATATGAAATCTAAAAGACCATGAATAACCTCAGGAATCTTGAGAAAGGACAAAGCTGGAGTATCACAATACCTGACATCTAATTATACTACAAGACCATAATAATCAAAACACAATGGTACCGGCATAAAAACAAGCATATAGATTAATGAAAGAGAACAGAAAGCCCACAAATAAATTCATGCCTTGATAGTCAATTAATATTTGACAAAAGGGACAAGAATATAAATGGTGCTGGGAATACTGGACAGGAACATGCAAAAACATAAGAGTAGATGACCTCCTGACACCTTTAAAAAGAATAAATTCAAAATGGACAGTGACTTAAATGAAAGTTGTGAAATTATAATCTGTTCTTTAAAGGACTTTTGTTGTAGACAATCTTCTGGCCCTAACATTCTGTCAGAAAAGCAGTATTCAGTGCTTTCCCTGGCTTCAAAAGCTCAGAGTTAAAGTGTTCAGATTGCTTGCCCACATTCTAACTACCATACTATGGCAAATATCTATCATTTGATGTACTGTCACTTTGTATACTTGTTGACTACAAAAGTATATTTGAGTTTACATAAAATGACAATAAATAATTTAAGCTTTCAATTAATCAAATGTATACATATTACAAACTAGGTGAAAAATTCTTTTAAGTTTATATATTTGTTTTTCTCATTTAACTCTTTGATGACATACACAGTACATTGAATTAAATAGTTTCCATGAATTTATATTTAAACTCATAAACCAGTTTGTATTTACCATTTAAAAATTAACAAGTTTATATTTTGATGCCATCTTTTTTCTTTTCATAAATTCTAAAAATGTTTTTATTTCAATAATATAAGTGTTTTCCAATTGAAAAATATGCTAAATGTGAAAAAAGAAACAATACTTGTAATGTTTACTTGTGTACTAATATTCACACATAGATCATTTTGTAAAATTAAATTTCAATAGTGTTATATTTAAAACTGTGTAGATAGTGTGTTCTGGAATAGCTATTTAAATTAATATCTGTCTTCTAAATATGTGGTGCTATACCATTGTTCCACAAATAAAATAGATTCAAATCACTCTTCTTAGTCACTATTAATATTAATAAATTTATTTATTAAAGGGAAAGGATCATCTAAAACAACTAAAAAGTACTTCAAAGATGCTAGCAACAGCTAGTGATAACACAATAGTAACATCGTGCCCTGAAAATAATTCATTTGACTTATGTTTGGCTAAAAAAAATCTTTATAATGTACATTCCAGAATGCATTTAAATAAATCAAAGATATCTAGCAGTGGAAATTATTAAAGAATTGATAATTATTGGAAGTTAATTAATTTCAGCTCACCTGAAAGTGTGAGCTGACTTGGTGATCAGTTTTATATAAAGGTTATTTTAGAGATTGATTATGTGTGTGTGTGTGTGTGTATGCACATACATACATATATATATATATATATATACACACACACACACACACACACACATACACGTACAGGGTCTGGGAGAAGTAAGGCCTCCTTGAGTGTGGTTGGTAGGGTAATAATCTGGGTATAAAATTTATACCCATATTATAGTCTATAAAATGTATAGTTTTAATTTGAACATTTCACCAAAAATGCCATATGGTATGCTTAAGTATGATATGGTTATGTTACAGAATTATATGCTTATGATTTTGTCATATAATATTTTGTAAATAAAAAGGGGAGCATTATTTGTGCTGAAACTTGTAGATATACTTCAAGTAATTTCTTATTATAATATTGCTTTAAATTGAAATTTTAAAACAAACATGCAATAGTCTATGAGATCTATATACACTAATTCAGAAAGATTTTTTATTTTCTAAACTATTATCTTTGTCATGTAGCAGTTTATTGATTAACTTGAAATGACAGAAATTCTGCAGCAAAAATGATTTCAGAATGAAAGAGAAGGCTGAAGCATTTTGGGGAAGAGAATTCTTATAAATGTTTAAATATATATATATATATATACATTTTTTTTTTTGGTTACAGATCATTGTGTTCGTGTTAACATCTGTTCCTGTTTGGGGGGATTTTCCTCTTGGCAAGGTAGGACCATTTCCATCTAATGTTACTCAACCAGTCCTGCAATGTGTGGAGAGATGTTTAAAGAGCTCATCACTCTGCACCTGTTCAGGCTATACAGCCCGAATTTCAGCTGCAGAGTGCAATCAGAAAAATACTCACATGGTGCAGTAGTTTGGTAACAGAAATCATATTTTGTCTCCCTAGTTATCAAAGTTCATGAATATCCCAAATGATAATAAAATGAAAAACCATCAGCTATATAATTACAGATTTTAAATCTTTAGGACAATACATTGCTGTTGGAATTTTATAAATTAAACTTTAAGTATAATTAATTATTAACTTAAGTTAAATGCTTCATATACCATGTTTTCTGCTTATTCAAATCAGTCCTTTTATGATAGGCTATCTAATCCATCTGCTAGGGAGTGCTGATTTCTTTCAATAGTGATAACTTCAAGTAAATCAATCAACTGTGCATACCTAATGAGTCTCTCGTTCATCTTTAATATAAGTCCTGCAGAAATTAGGGAGAGAATGAGAGTAGGAATCCTGGGGTCCAAAGGAACCCTATTTAGTAATATTTCTTTCATAGGAGATGACGCATAAAAGGCTGATTGAGTTCAAAGTCTGAGGGAATGGAGTTCCACTTACTATATATAATACAGAAATTTCTGCAATTCCATAAAATCTCAAAGTCTACCTCTGAAACAGAACAAGGCTCTATGCTTAAAGTATTATTTTCCCATACCACTATTTTAACTCACAGAGTATGGGGAAACTACTCTTTTAGTCATTTTCTTAAAAATATTTTGTTATTTTGTAAACATATAAAGATTCAGGAAAAAACAAATGAAGTTTGTCCTATCTGAGGAAGAATTTGTTCTTGCAACCTTATTTAAACATCCAAAAGTTTAGAAATACACAATGGTTAGCAAACAATTAAGTCAGATATTCACAAAAATGTCAATGAAATAAAAATGTCATTACTCTTAAATTAAATAAAATAAAATTACTCTTAGGTTCTTCTTAGCTTCCAAAGAAGTTTAGAATATCTTTATTCGTGCAAAAAACCCTTGCGCAAGGAATAGCCAGCAAGAGTTACAGAAACTTGAATATTGCATTCATGGCCTATTTTTAATAGAAATAAGTGTTAATACCTGACCTTTACAAAATTTTTGTTATGAAACTCGGAAACCCATTTTGGAATTGGTTTTTGAGCTTGTAAGTGTCTCAGAGATGAAGTGACTCACTACTTAGGACAGTAAATCTTGAGCCAATATAAGCTGTGTTGGTGGTGGGGGTCTAGGTAATGCTAAAAATAACATAACACTGGGAAATCATGAAAATATGTTTCAGTGGGTGAAAAATGCAAGTTATGGGGAACAAGAAGCTTTATTAGGTATTGCACAACACTGAGTCTTTGCACAAAGTACTGGGTCTTTGCATTGACAATTTTAATCTCTTCTAGTTTTTTTGAGTTCTTGTTACTAAATAAGTGAATTAGTGAATACTAGATTACACATATTTCAATGAACATATAAATATAATAATAAACATGGAAACATAATTTTATCCAAATTGCATTGAATTATATTTGAATATGTTTTGACAAAGCTAATATGTCATAAATATTTCTTTATTTCTATTGGGTCAAGGAGCTAGCTTAATTTATAAGTATAAAATTATTTCTGGAGAATTCTCCATGCCTTTGGAGCTTTCACTGAAACCCGCTTCATATTACACTGTGAAGCCAATGACAATTCTGTGCAGATATGAAACTAACATTAATAATATCTCTTTGGCCACATACCCAAATTCTTCAGCAGATCATCATAGCAAAGAGTCCGCAGTCTGAATTGCAGTGTTATTTTAGTATCTTGAAACAAAATATCAGTGAAACACTCTGTTCCTTAAAAAGCATTTCACATGTACTATTGTATTTTATTTTTCAAAATTAGACATGAAGTAGGCAGTGTAGAATTACATGACCATTTAAATAAAAATCAATAATTGAGGACACTAAGACTCACAATTACTATTCATATAAATTGTGTCACTATTCTTTAGTGCAGTAATTAGACCAGTGATCTTATGATTCTCCCATTAGTTGCAGACTAATTCATGTTGCTGCACAGTGAGAAAAAAACAGTTATAACTATGGAGATATGTCAATGGTTAAAAATGAAAAACAAAGTTTATGTTGCATAAAATCATAAAGACGTTCAATATACCTATTTCATTTTTATGTGCACTAATGACAGTGTGTATTTATTCAGCATAATCTTTATTTACAGGTGAATAAGTAAGAGTACTCTCCTTCCGTATGCCTTCTTTATTTTCTGCAGCATTCACTTTATGGTCTGCTGCCTTTAAAAACACATGGCTATTCTGGGCACTCTCAGTGTCTACTCCCCTTTCAACTATAAATTGTAATTTTTGAAGACTTTATAGTCTTACTGTTAGTACATATGTCAGTGCATATCATGGTCTCTTACTAGTAACCCAAATCCATAAAATCCTATGGGATTATTGCTCACATCAAAAATTTCTCTAAAATATACTTTAATTAACTTGGGAGCATCATTTTGCTTACTGAATAGCTTGATTTATTCAAATATAAAATGTAGGGGATTTTAATATTGCTGAGGTATTTTAAAAGCATAAATTTGCAACAAAAGCTACCCACATTTATTGCCTTTTTAAGTGTTATGTTACAATGGCCTTTTATAGGATTATTTGTCTTAAACCAACCTAAGGTTTCAATTGTTCTGAACACACATCACTAGAATATTTTGTTCTTTTGTTATGCAACTGAAGCAGATTCCCAAGATGCATCCTTCTTGTTGCCAAATTCTACAATTTTTCTGGTGTGTATTTAAGTTTATGTGAAAATTTGTTGGAGGAAGAAAAGATATTTCTGGTGTATTAGGTTAAAATGAGATTGAGTAGAAAACATCCATTGTCATAGATTGTCTATATGAATGAAATTCACTCTATCTCTTACAACTTTAAGAGGTGTTTCATTTACATGAAAAATTTATAAAGTACAAGTTTCCAAGCAATGTCTTTTATGGGGAGGGACATTTTTCACACTTTGTGGATAGAACACCAAATAAGCTGCATAGAAACAAGGAAGATCATCGAAGACATGAGGGAAATATGATCACAATCACCAAACATATCAGTACCCAATGGCAGGAGATGGGGCAGGGCTGTTAGATAGCATGAGCAGAAAGGAATCAAGTCAGTAAACTGAGCAGTCAGGTTGATTTTTTCTAATGTGTACAAGGAAACCCTTGGAACTCAAAAAATAATGGATTAAAGCTTAATCAGAGAAGTAGATGATATACTAAATTACCTTGTACAAATTTAAGTACATGAAAATATGACCTAAAGGTATGAATAAATAAATGCATTCTATTATTTTTGCATTATTTTCAAGGACTGTATTTTCTACCTTACATAGTATTTGAAAATGTTGAAACAAATGGATGAAGAAATCAGCTGAGTTAAACATTCAATTTTGCTACCTGTTGGTGTGTTCACGTGACTTATTCATTTTCTCTAATGTTTAGTTCATTTGTTTGCATTACCAACATAAAACACAATTCAAGTTTTTTTCCAAGAAAACTGATAATCTAACTTCAATATCCAGAGGTGGAACTAAATCACACATTTTGATTCAAAATTTCACAGTGCAATTAGAGTTCGGCTTCCTTTTAAGTTCTTCGCTCCTCTGAGTTTTGGCTTCAATAAAATACAAGTACTGTATGTACTGCTTACAATAACAAAAATGGTTGTGTGAATTTTAGTCCTTTAAACACCATGCCAGTTGATTCCTAAGACATGTTCTACCTTCCCAGAAAATGATCAAAATTTACTGTGACTGGACCAGATAAATTCAGATGAAATCCCAGAATAATGTAGTATTGTCAGGTAAATGGGCAAATCTCATCAGCTTAACCTAGGTAAAAGGCTTCATGCCATGAACCAGAAGTGGAGTTGCTTTCCCAGAAGCTGTTCAGTTCCTAAATTAGCAGGGTGCACAAAGAAGACAAAGAAGTTCATTGTTGTTAAAAAGGCAGTCATCAATTATCTACTATATGATTGCATAATGTGAAATTACATGAGATGATGCATGTACAGGCATTTACACAATGTGTGGCCCCTATTAAGCAAATTGTTTTCAGTGGAATGATACAATATTCTTACATTCTGTGAATTTACATTATATAATGCATTTAGGCAACGAAACATAATTCTAGGCAACTTGGTGCCTTGAGTAATGGTATCTAATTCTGGTCCATCTTTTACAATAACATTGACAATATTGACTTTATAGAAAATAAAGATTATAATACATATCTGTGTTGGAAGTATACATTGGAGTTAGTGCATCCACTGACTGGATGGGATACTGAAACCAGGATACCACATCTCTTCTCCACTACACGAAGAGAATAAATAAAATAAATTAATACTAGTTAACTATTAAGCTAAACAAAACTTTAAATAATTCTTCATCCTAAAAGCAATGGTTCTACAGCACTCCGGTGATAGATTCTCCATTTACTCCTCTTAGCTGACTCACTGAATTGAGAAAATTAAACTACCTTGTATTTCAACTTTTTCTTTATCTGTCACTTTGTCCTAAACAATATATATAGGTGTCAAATAATTTTAAAAAGTTCATCTCAATTTTAAATACTGATCAAGCAGAAGATTGTCTTTGAAATAATAAACAAGTAATCAAATGGATAAAAACATTATTTTAAAATAAAAAAATCTTTCTGCAAGCAAAGCTATCATTCAAAATTAAAGGAGAATTAAAAAAACCTTCCCAAATAAGAAAAAACTAAATGTGTTTGCTACTACAAAACTAGTATAACAAGAAAGGTCAAAGGGTATTTGATGAAATCCAGCAAACATTTATGAAAAACTCTCAGCAAAGTGGGAATAGATGGAATGTACCTCAATATAATAATGGCCACATATAACAAACCTACAAACAACATCACAATCAATGGGTAAAAACTACAATGTTTACTTTAAGATTGGTACAAGACAGGATGTTTGCTTTCACCACTCTTATTCAACATAGTACTGGAAATGCTAGTCATGGCAATCAGACAGGAAGAAATAAAAGTCATTCAGATTGGAAAGGAAGTAAAGTTGTTATTATTTGCAAATGACATAAAATTGTACATTAAGAATCATAAAAATACCACCAAAAACTACCAGAACTGATAATTATATTCAGTAAAATAACAGAGTATAAAATAAATATACAGAAATCAGTTATGTTTTTTATACACTGAAAATAAATTATCAGAAAGGGAAAGTAAGGAAACAATCCCATTCACAGCTGCTTCAAAAAAAAGATACCACGTAGTCCATCAGATGCAAAGTTTAATTTTTCACACATCTAGAACCAGACAGCTGGCTTTCAGGATACAACCCAAGCACCTGATTTAGCCTTTAAATCCTTTCTGGGTCTGCAAACAATGTTTTCATTTGTTAATCATCTACATTATTTACTTTACCTCTTCAAATTTCCACAAAAATGTTTCATTCATTCTGGGCACATCTTCCTAATTATACATAAATGCTATTGACTTTATCCTAAAATTCTGTGAATATTTAAATGAAGCACTAAAAATAGCAGTCTGGTATTTCTATCACTGCTAAAAAAAGTATTTATTCTTGACCATGGCCAGCGAATTAATGTACTCCTAAAGATAAGAAATTTCACCTGAATTTTGCCCCCTTTAGTGCATTCTTTAATGTAATCCATCCTAAGAGTGAGTTTTGCTGTGTTGTTCCCTCTCTTGTTTAATATCCAAAAGCTACTTGCCCAGATTATTGAATACAGCCTGATATCTACCTTTTATTTCACTCTCAGTGGTAGAGTAAGATCTTGGCCCTTCATTCAGCCTGTTTTTAGATTCTATGGTTTTAATCGAAGCAATAAATTCAGCACCTTCTTTTAGAATTATCTGCTATAAATCATGATCCTCATAATGGTGTTTGAATTCTCTCAGGCTAAAATATTTATAGGGAATTTGCTAAGGTTTTAAAGAGTCGGGAGTAGGAGGGGGTTACCCCCTTCACCAATCAAAATTAGATGATAAGTTGTCAAACTCTTAAAGAAAGAGTGTGTGTGTGTGTGTGTGTGTGTGTATACATACACACACATATATATATATATATATATATATATATATACTTTTTCACACTTTTTTAAAAAGCCAAAGAAACATATCAACCCAGAAAATGTAATTTCCTTGCCTGTCCTTTCAAGTTCCTTCTTCATGCTTGCTTTATTTTGTGAGGTTTGGATTTTTTCCCTCATTAAGCAGCCCCTCTGTATAGTGACTGGGCCAGTTAAGACCCTGTCTGCTGACTATTTCCCCAACTTCACAAGAGCAAGTTTCTATGAGTGAGAAGCGCACCTTATCACATTAATCAACATCCTTGTCTATGGCATTAAATTAAATATGTCTCTATGATTGTCATAAAGACAGTATAAAATCACTTGTACTGTTAACATTTCAACCTCTTGAGGACTCCCTTTGTATTTGGAAAAAGATAGGGCAGTTACTTCTCTGAGGGTAGGTGTGCCAATAGCTGTATTTATCTATTGGTGCAAATTAGCTGACATATGCCTGGAAACTCCTACTCATAAAAATGTGCCATGTGTTGAGGACTAATCATCTCAATTAATCCATTCCATTCAGTAGAGTCAAAAATTAGTAATATGTTTCCTGAACGTTAATCCTAAGAATATGCTTGCATGACTCACCAGGTTTCTGCTGGTATTTTTTTCTATAAAATGATCTATTTATTTAAAAGAATATTCTTTTTGGCATCTAGATATCTGTCTATTCTCACAGATAATAGATGACCTTAACTGTGTTACATTGTAAGTGAATGTCACTTCCCTCCACAGCTTTAAGGCTGCTTAAGGTAAAAGACTGAGAGTTTTCCAGTGATAGGAAGAACTAGTCTTATGTACAGATTTTTCTCCCACTTTCTTCACATCTTCTTTTAGATATTTAGACTGGACCAGAGCAATAACCAATGAATGGAAATTCTGCCGTCTTTCCTTCAATCTTATACTGTCTGACGATGTATTTAGGCAGTTCCTCTGGATCTGTTTTCTTCAAATTCCACGGATAAGATTTCCCACATGAGTTTTCCCCAGGACTTCCTTGGTACAAAGTATGGTTAGGTAAAATTCTGTCATCGGGTCACCCTTTTCTTCTGAAAAGTGCCCTAGCCATTATGATTCATGAGTCTATAAAGCAGTTCTATTTACAATGTCAATACAAATTAATACAAAAATTTTCAATTGTCACATCTGACCCACACAAATCAATTACAAACTGCAGCATTAAATTCTACTAATAATTTGGAAGACATAGCCATGCAAGAAGCAAAGGCAAAGATGGGGAGATCTGGCCCATCCTGCATAGCTCTGTGGTACACTAGTCTTACATTTGACACATCGCATCTGGTCCAGTGTGATGCATGAGGTCACTAAGTATAACTTCTGGGCCATTGTACAAAACAGGAGGAGTTTAACTTATGAAATGCCTTTGTTTTATGCCCCAATGATTGCAGGGCTTGTGTGACATTTTCCAGGGAGTCATGTCTCATAAATCCATAGATTGTAGGTTTGTTTACTATAAGCAATACTAAAGCACAGCCATACTGCTAAGACTAATCAATAGATAGTGCTCTCTTCCTAGTAAATATCAAAGTTTATTTACTGGGAGATCAAGATGTCAGTATATTTACAAAAATTTAAGACAAAAACACCAGCCTTCTTTCTCCAAAACAACTATGTCCAACAACTTTCTTTGTTGTTCGGAGAAACATGGATCCTGGCCAGCTGTTTAACTTCTTTTCCTGAAACCCCGGGTTGGGTATATGCTGTTTTGTCACTCTAAAATCTAGACTCAACAGGTAACAATAACAGAAACTTGATGGAAAATGAGTTTGATCTAAGATCCCTAAATACAAAACTATGTGTTACACAAATACGTTAAGTAATATATGTTTAAGTATAGGTGACTTTTAAATGTTTAACATGAAATTGTTGTTTATACAAAAGTATTTATCCATTTTTTTATTTTTTAGTATTTTTGTATTTTTTTTCCATTTCCATTTAGTTTCCTTATGTACCCCTTTCCCTTGCACTTATCACACTGTTGTCTATGTCCATGGGTCCTTCCTCCTTTTCACTCAGTCCCTCCACCCCTAATCTCCCCACCTCAGAGAATATTCTAAGTGAAATCAGTCAGAAAAAGAAAAACGCCACATGGTTTCACTCAGGTACAGAATTTAATGTACAAACTGAACTAATAAGCAAAGTAGGGACAGGCTCATAGATAGAGAACAAGATTATCTTTATTTTTTTTAAAAATGATAATATTTATCCATTTTCTATTTAAACTTACATAATTTTATTTCATATACTTTTTAAGTATTTGTTTCTATTTGAATTTATTCTGGTGTATGTTGGTGGTGTGGATTCAATTTCATCTTTTTTTTTTTCTCAAGTGACTCTCTAATTCCCCAATATCTATTATGAAGTTATCTTAATTGATTTGAGATACTCTTATACATATCTGGATTTCTACTTTATTTCATTGGGGTTGATATTTTTAAATTTTATTGTTTGACTTTTAGAGAGGGGGAGAAAGGGAGAGAGAAAAAGAAACATCAATGTGTTGTTCCATTTATTTAAACATTCATTGGTTAATTGTTATATGTGCCCTGACTGGGGACTGAACCCACAACCTTGGTGTATCTGGATGATGTTCTAACCAGTTGAATGCACGGACAGGGTTATTTCATTGGTTTTAACATTAATCATGAGCCAATGCCAAAGCATGTTTTAATATGGGATTTATGAGTCTACTCAAGCTCCTGTAACAATACATCACAAGCTGAGTGACTTAAAAAGAAATTAACCAGAGGGGATGGGAAAGAGGGATAAAAAAAGGAAAGAAGGGTCTACTTAAAAAACAAGTATAAATGACCCACAAACATGGACAACACGGTGGGGATTGACTGTGGGAATGGCAGGGTAGGGGTAGGTGGGGCAGGGGAGAGCAGTAGGTGAAAATTGGGACAACTGTAATAGAATAATAAAAAAATAAAAATAAAAACATAATTAATTCCTAAAAGTTTTGGAGGCTGGGAAGTCCAAGGTTAAGGTGATGGCTAATTGAGCTTCTGCTAAGAGGTCTCTTTGCATCTTGTAGATGGGCATCCACTCTCTATATTCTCAAAATGTCCTTCCTTGGCTGAAGTGTCTCTGTTAATTTTCTGTTTGGATGATCTACCTATGGAGTTTTTAGGTCCTCTACTAAGATTCTGTTTGTGTGAGTTTCTTCCTTTAATTTATTTTTCATCATATGAAAAAAAAATTCAAAATGAATTAAAGACCTTAATATAAGATCTGAAATAATAAATTACATAGAAGAAAACATAGGTACTAAACTCATGGATCTTGGACTTAGAGAATATTTTATAAATTTGATCCCAAAGGCAAGATAAGTAAAGGAGAAAATAAATGAATGGAACAGTATCAACTAAAAAGCTTCTTTGTAGCAAAACAAACCACCACCAAAACAAAAAGACAACCTATCTAATGGGAGATATTTGCAAGCAGCAGCTCTGACATGAGGTTTACATCCAAAATATATAAAGCAGTCATACAACTCAAAACAAAACAAACAATTGGTTTAGAAAATAGGCAGATGAACTGAACAGTTCATAACAACGACATGAACTCTCATATCAAAGACATCTCATCTTCCTGCTCAAACATATGGATCTTATAGGGTATAGGAAGGGGAGAGTTTTGGCTTTTTTTTCTCCCTATACAATTTTCTTGATGGCTTTTGGCAAATTCAACTTTCTAGACCTGGGTGTGCTGAATGTAAGAACCTCCCACTGCACTATTTTGACCAATGGAGGACACTCCTTGGTGCTCCCCTCATGGTATCAGTGTCAGTGGGAACGGGGCTGCAGGACCTTCCATCAGGTAGCCTGGATATGCTACTGCCCTCAGCCTACCACCCAATGCGGGACACGGTGCCTACATCCAGGATTGCAGTTGGAGTCTGCAGGGCATGCAGCATGCCGCGTGCTCTATGCAGCTCCCTCCATGGCCCACTTCTCCAACTGACTGTCTACAGTAACATTCTGAGTATCTACAAAAAAAGAAAAAGAAAAAAAACAAACTTGAAAACTTTATTTGCAAAGATATATGCACTCCTGTGCTAATTGCAGCACTATTCAAGCTGACCAAGACAGGAATACAACCAAAGTATTCCTTGATAGGTGATTGGTTAGAGGAGATGTGGTACATATATACTATGGAATACTACCCAACCATAAGGAAAGATAAAATGAGCCATTTGCAACAATAGAGATGGAACTTGAGAATGTTATGCTAGGAAAAATGAGTCAGTTGTCAAAAGATAAGTCAGTTAGGTAAACCATTTGATTTTGTTAATATGTAGAGATAAAACTGAAACTCAGGTACAGACAACAGCGTAGTGGTTGCCAGAGGGAAGGGGGTTGGTGGGAGGAGGTAGTGGGGGATCAGAGGAGCCAAGTGTACAGCAGTGAAAGATGAGTTGACTTTAGGTGCTGGGTACACAATATGATGTATGGATCATGTAACTTGGAAATCTATACTTGAAAACTATATAATCTTATTAACAAATATCATCCCGATAAATTTAATAAAAAATTTAAAACAAAAGAGAAAGAGACATCAGTTTTCTTTCCATGTGTTATTGGACGGTGGCCAGGCCTAGGGTAAGGCTGCCTTGGGCCAGCCTCCAGTGTGTGGGCTCTCAGCTTCGTGCAGAGGAGATTTCACAGTGCCAGTCCAGGGGATTTTGAGAGTATGTTTATCAAAGCTGGGGACAGAAGCAGCAGCAGAACAGAGCCTAGGCAGGACTGCTTTGGCTCTGTAGAAATATTGTAGGAAATGGGTGAGCTCAAGGAGGGGAACTTTGACTCATTAAGAAATGAAATTAGATTGAAAAAAGTGGCCCAAAGCAGGACTGCTGCCAGCTCACTGGAAAGTCAGAGGAAAAGGAGCCCTGGGGACACTATCAGGGGGTAGCCCAGGGCAAGCTGCCACTGCCTGTTGCTCTCTTGGCTGCAAGTCATGTGGGGACCATTAATATTTAGGAGATGCACATGGGGGAAGAGGTGGGGCAGGGAAAGGTGCATCGTGCTCCAGAGAGGAGAGCACTTGTGGGTCCTTTGGCTTGAGGGTTTTACAAGCTGGGAGTTTAGGGGAGGTCTTAGGGAAGGATCTCAATAGAATATCCATCAGCTTTTCCAGGTGTCTACTTTCAGGGTTGTGGTGTCTGATGATTGGTTGGCACCAGGGAAGGGGTCCTGGCTCAGCTGCCTGGTTTTGCTGCTTTTCTGGGGCCGGAGTTGAACTAACCACAGCCTAAATATCATCTCTAGGGAGGATAAGTAAGGGTATCCAAACTGCATGAAAAGAGACACAAAGTGTCAGCAGTCTGCCTCAGTTTCCACATTCAACTTGCCAAGGAATTTCCCTCGTTTCTTACTACCTTACCTCACAGGTGTCCAACCAAGAAAACAACAGGTGAAGACATAGAAGGCAGCTGCCCACTAGCCAGGAAGAGAGCTCTCACCAGACACCACATTGGCTGGCACCTCGATTTAGGATGTCCTACCCTTTAGAACTTGAGAAATATATACCTGCTGTTTAAACCATCCAGCCTATGGTGTTTTAAAATGGCAGCCTGAGTAAATTAAAGCAATGGGTTTAATAGCCACATCAGTTGCCCCCCTAGTCTATGAAACTTTTGATAAGGTGTATTATTATAGAAATAATGAGGGAAAGAAGATCCACTCAAAAATACCAGTCACCCAATGAAATTTTTAAAAGCCCTGAACACTGCTGGGAATTGAGACTTGAATTACTAGCTGACATGAACAAGAGCTGTCACTGTTAGTTTCTCAAGCCGTCTAGAAGTCCTGTTTCTAGGAGGGCCTGACAGCTGACAGGGACACTGTTGAGGGGCCCAGCTATTGAGAGCTCTGCATCAGGAAACGTTTCTGTCAAGCGTATCTACGTCTGCCAAGGGGCACTGCTATCAAGCAGAGCCCTTAGGACAAGGCACAGTGTGTACCTCCACTTTTAGAAAGAAAGGGACTCCATAATGAAGGCATTACAAACCTTTTAATATGATCAAGAGCTGAAGAACTAGAGAATGTTTAACAAAAATTTTAAAATGTTGGTGATATGGCAAAGGTCATTTGAAATACCTGAATCTATCCATCACAAAGAAGGTATAAACTGTGTTCTATAGTTTCTCAAGAGATAAAATTAGAATATATAGGTGGAAACTTCAGGAAGATAAATAATAGTACATTATGACAACTTTTTTTTAAATGTTAGAACTGTCCAAAGGCAGAATTGAACATCAATGACTATTTAACTTGTTAATTTGAAGTAACTTTAGATATACAGAACATTTGCCCAACTATACAGTGTCCCAAATATTCTCCATCCAGATTTCCTATTGTTAGCATCTTACAACGCTATGTGGTAATGGTCAAAACTAAAATACAATAATATAGATAGAATACTAAAAACTAAACCACAAACTTTATTTTGATTTCATGAGATTTTTCTGTTGAAGTTTTTTTCTTTGTTTCAGAACCTAATTTATGATCTCACATTATATTTTCTTGAATCAATGAATTTTAACATATATTAACTATAGGCATGACTTAAAATTATTACTGTATTTGTAAATATAATAATTACATATTAGTTACTGCTATTTTGTTATAAGGCAAGTAAAAATTCATTTGGATAGATTAATTTAGAACTCTGATCTAATGGCATAATAACATGATTATAAAAGATATTAGCTGAAGAATTATACAAGACACTGTTTATAATGATACTCTAGTGATTCATCAAGCTACTATTACACAAAATGTTAAGGGGATTTATTTAAGAAAAAGAAGAAGATCAAAACTATGAACACTAAAAAGCCAACAAATTCATGAGTATCAACAACTGAATCTAAAAACAAACCAAACAAACACTAAGCAAACAATAATAACAGGAAGAGAATCACAGGTATGGAGATCATTTGGAGGGTTATCAGCTTTGAGGGGGAAGGGGAAGAATAGGGGAAAAGTTTCAGGGATTAAAAAGTATAATTGATGGGTACAAAATAGACAGGCAGATGTTACAAAATAGACAGGGATGTTCAGAATAGCATAGGAAATGGAGAAGCCAAAGAACTTGCATGCATGGCCCGTGGACATGAACTAAGGGGAAGATTGCTGGGGGGAATGGGGGTACAGGGAGGAGGGGACCAAAGGGGAAAACTGCGACAACTGTAATAACATAATCAATACATTATAGTTAAAAAAGGAAATACTGATGCATAAAATATGTCATGATTCAGTACAAACCTACAGAAATCAGACTTTAGGCATTCATACATCTCAATGATTATTAAGTTTCACACTTCCACTTAAACAGCTAGTCAGGCTAATTATGTCTCACTCAAGTAATCATGGGTTGTACGGACAGGTCGGGGAGACAGGTAATGAGGTAGACTGAGCTCAGGGACATGGTTTATTGACCCCCCTCCCATTTCATATAAATAAATTACTAATTAATAATACTACTAAAGAAAAATCCCTATATGTATGCATTGTTTTTTTAAACTATTGCAGACCCAAAAGCATGTCATTTCAAAAACTTAGAGCTAGAAAATAAAGTGGATGGTGAGATGTGAGAAGTAATATTTACATATAAATCTCCTTCTACAGCATTGTTTTGGTGACATTATGAGGAAAACCTTTTAGCTGTGTGGAGGGAGATATTTGGGTACTTATTTTCTTATTTTGTAGCAGTGGTTCGGTAGAGATTTGGGCTGAATTATATATATTCATATATATAGGCATGACTACATATGTACATATATACATATATATGTGTGTGTATATATATGTATATATGGCACATGTTGAAGGAATTGAGTATCAGAAAACCTAGATAATTGTCAATTATCAAATAAAGATACTCAGGAGTAAGTCTTCAGAAGAATAGCTTTTGCTGATCACTTGAGCTCTCAGTGGTTCTTCATTTTGGCTGCACATTATAATTGTCTCAGAAATTTTAAAATGTTTTGAATGAATTCATGTGAAAATAAAAGAGTTTTTACAAAAACAAACAATATTTTAACATCTTCTTAAAATACTGATAAGATGCCAAGTTAGAAGTTGTAAATTGTGGTTTAAAATGACAAATGTGTAAAATGGATACATAAAATATTTAGCTATGTATGAAGCAATATAAACAAATCACCACTACAGAAGATTAAGAGGAATATGATTTCTGATTCTTCTGATACATATTTAATAGAGTTATAGGAAATAGATATTCTGATTCAAATTCAATAGAGTAATGTGAAATGTTGAGTTGAAACCTCTAGACATGTCTGTGTTTTCTTAGACGGGCCATTGGGGGAAATGAAAGAGTGGTGAGAATTATTGCACATAGGATTTTAGAAATACTTGTAGAAAAAATGAATAGAAATAGGATGCTAAAACTGATACAAAACAATTATGTCAGTTTCATAGACAGAAAAACATTTTCACTTGCTTGTATCTAAATATTTGTACTTGTAGAATAGGCTGCATTAACCATTTTGTTACTTTAGATATATCTAATATATTTATAGAAAGATACAGTTAAACCAAATAATAATTAACCCCATAATTACTTGTTGACTTCTTGTGCCTCCAGACTTTGCAACAACTAGTCAGCAGCTAAGTTTGCTCTATCCCAGCGATTTTCAAACTTTTTACATCTCAAGGCATGCACAAACTAATTATTAAAATTCTATGGCACACCAAAATATATATTTTTGCCAATATGACAAAGAAATTAGGTATAATCTTGATTCGTTCATGTCAGACAGCTATTTTTATGTTGGCTTTTGTTTTTATTTTTTAATTTAAGAATCTAAATGAAAATAGAGATGTTATTGTCCCTGACTAAACAGTCAGATGTTGCATGTTTAAAAAAAGTATGATGCATCTCTTGAGGCACACCAGTTTAAAATCACTGCTCTATGCATTTTGTGACCTCGCAATTTATACAACTGATATTTGAATCACACTTACCACAATCTAGAGAGATTTTACTATATATGTGTGTTAACAGAAGACATATTCAAACTTGTAGAGAATCTCTGTGAGTTTATTAGAGCCAAATTGACCGGCAATTGCCAAAAAGCAACATCTCAACAAATTGAGAAATTCTCAGGAGAATGGAAGTTTAGGAACATTATTTTATAGATTACAATTAAAGGAGGATGTGTAAGGGGATTTCAATAAATCCGTTGGTGATAGATTAGGGAGGTGGGAGAAAGCAAAGTGGGAAAAACCTCTCGAGTTGGACAAAACATAAAATGATAGACACTTAGCTTTTACACAAGTGGGTACAAGAGATAGTTAAGAGTCAACGAATTACATGGTAAAAACACTGAGAAGATTTGTGGTCTCCCCCTGGGGCAGTGCTTGTGCCTTGAGGGGTCTGGAAAAAGGAAATTTGACATTCTCAAGATATGTTATCATAGATGCAAAATGACAACAGACAGGCTCCGTTAAGGTAAAGACTGACCTTTGCTAGAAAAAAAATGCCAGCTTAAGACATTACTACCCGCCATGCTCTGTTTTTATTTAGAAAGGTTTAATTTTCGACCATCCTATGTAGTTTCTTTAGGTCTCTGAGTTTGTGAAGCTGCTACTCAGGCTTCCCCCGAGCTTGTCAGATTTTGCATGTGGCCCTTTCTCTTGAACACCGAGCTCTGCAGTGTAGGAATGTACTCTGTGACATGTGCACACTGTTTGTATTTAAATATTGGGATATTTACTGTTCCTTATGGTCATGAAATTAGTTATATATCTCTTCAAATAAAGAATTTTCTACCCTGCTCTGGCTGGTGTGGCTCATTGGATTGAGTTTTGGTCTGTGAACCAAAGGATGGCCAGTTCATTTCCCAGTCAGGACACCTGCTTGGGTTGCAGGTCAGGTCCCCAGTAGGGGCAGTGGGAGAGAAAACCACACGCTGATGTTTCTCTCCCTCTCTTTCTCTCCTTCCTTTTCCCTCTCTCTAAAAAATAAATTAATTCAATCTGTTTTAAAAAGTTCTTTATAAAAATTTTTTTCCCGCCCAATAATGCCTACAATTATAAAGAGCAAGAACCTTATGAAGCAGACGATGACAGGATATAATTATTTAAATAACTTGATTAAATATATGTAATTTATTCTAATTTAACATAAGTAGCAGAAAGACAGCTCCATTTAAATCATAAATTTTGAAGAGTTTAGTTCTAAGTTACCGCATTGATGCTGTACTTCTCCAAGCTGCCAGGGGATAAGACTCCACTTTGGCTTTGCTTACACTGCACAAAACAGAGGAGAATAATACTTTTGTCTTGAAAAGAATACAGAAATAAACCCCTTAAGGTCTATGTGTCAAGAGGGTCCATGTGTCATATAGTTCCTTAAAATACTTTTTGAAAGGTCAAAAAAGAAGAGAAAGAAGTAGAAGAGAAGGAAGATGAGGAGGAGAAGGAAGAAGAGGAAGAGAAAGAAGAAACAGAGAAAAAAGAGGAGGCTTTTAGTTTGTAAATATTTGGAAGAAGAACAAGATATCAGACTCAATCAGAAGGAAAGAAAGGAAAATATCAAAAAAAGTTATTCTGATGTTATTTTGAAACTACTGGGTCTATAAACAAGAATTCTTATCTATCAGGAAGTATCAACTCTGCATTCTCTAGAAGGAGGAAAGATACTAAAGTCATTAATAGAATATGTTTTTGAAATGAGATAAAAACCAGATTGTTATTTTGGCCTTCACTAGATTTACACTCCTGTTGAAGTTACTTACATAACAACAAAACCTCAGTTTCCATCCTCATTAAATGAAAATAATAATAATAATAAGTTTTAATTTATAAACTAATTGAGAACAATAAATTAGATCATTCATATAAAAAGTTTTCTAATGATTCATGTTATTTATTCTTTTTTTAAAGAATTCATTTGTTTTTAGAGAGAGGGAAAAGGAGGGAGAAAGAGAGAAACATCAATGTGTGGTTGCCCTTGCACATCCCCTATTGAGGACCTGGCCTGCAACCCAGACATGTGCTCTGACTGGGAATCATACAGGCTGTGACCCTTTGGTTCAGAGGCCGGCAGTCAATCCACTCAGCCACACCAGCCAAGGCTGATTCACATTATTTATTGCCACTTCTCTCATTTCACTCTCTCAAGTGTGACTGTTAGTAAAACACAGGGATCTATCCTATGCCTATTTCTCAGGAGTCGATCTATAAAAACATGCAAAAAGTTTCAAATATATATTTACCAAAGGAAAATGACTTTCTAAAAGCCACTTTGACTGTGTACATTTACAAATTTTCCTCCTTGGTTCTGTTTCTTGATGCAAGTGATTCCTGGAGCATTGCCAAGTTAGCAACAATGATACGTGACATATCTCCTCAGGGTAACCTTTCCGTATACAGGTAGGGTCAGCAGAAGGGTCTGTTCTTTACCCTGAAAGCAATGTGCAGGCTGGGCGTAATGAGATGAGATTTTATGAAAACATATATTTGGAATGCACTTCGGGGATGGAACAAAGTGGGACAAATGTAAATGCCTCTCTGGCATTGTTCCTGGCAGATCAACTTTTTTTCCCCAAGAACAGATTGATTGGTGACAGGAAGGGCAGTTCTATAACTTCCCTCAGGTTCAGCAACAGCTGCACTTTGGATTAATATGGAAAGATGGTGTTGATTTTATGGTTGCTTGTTAAGGAAGGACTAACATGTATGCTACTTTGGATGAATATGGGTATGTTGTCATTCAATTTATGGTGGCTCTTTACCTTTACCTCTCACTTTTGTGGTGCTATTTGTGAAACTTGTATTCTCATTCCCACTTCTCACTTTATTTTTAAATGTAATCTAGAGGGCGATACTGTGCTCATTGATTCTACATAACATAGTCGAAAAGAAGGTGAGAAGAAATTTCAATGATAGGGTTGTTTTTAATAAGATCATCTTATTTTGAATGAAGATTTATTAGAACATCCTTCCAAAGTTAGAAAATACAGAAAGCCTGTCACATTGTCTTTATGGTATTAAGGAAGAGAAGGAAAGGTAGTTTTTATGGGTCATGCTATGGACTTAATATCTGGGTGCCCCCCAAATTTATATGCTGAAGCCCTAATTCCTAGTGTGATGTCATTAGGAGATGGGCCTTTGGGAAATAGTTACGTTTGATTGAAGTCATGAGGGTAGAGCTCTCAGAATGGAATAAATACCCATATGAGAAAAGAGATGAAAAGGTTTCTGCGGTGTGAGGGTCCACTAAGAATACTGTCATATTTGAGTCGAGAAGAGAGGTCTCACCAGGTAGCAAAATGGCCAGCACTTTGATCTTGAACTTCCCTGCCTCCAGAACTTTGAGAAATAAATGTCTGTTGCTTAAGCCACCCAGTTCATGGTGTTTTTGTCATAGAAGCCAGGGTTGTTTAAGATAGGTGTATAACAATTCTTAATCTTTTCTTTAATAGAAACTTCCTCTACTGACACATTAAAATATGTAATTTTTCAACTATGTAAATTCTGTTTCTTTCCTCCCTCCTCAACTTTTCTCATAAATAAGCCAAAGAAGGACAAATGTCAAAACATGAAATGTCTATGGGGTATTTAAGTAAAACCTTCCCATTTAAAATATTGACAACTACATCAAATTTTATCTACGAGGTGAAGTCAGCCCATGGACCACTATGAATTTTGAGTTAAGGTATCATTTAGAAAGCATGTTTTTATAACTTTTTAATCCTTTCCACATCAAATTCACCCTCAAAATTTAAGCATATGTAGCTTTCAAATTAAAGCATATATGTTGAGAGATGCATATATGTGCATAAATGCATATTTATGTATATACATATATAAATGTTGAACGAAAGAAATTAACAAAGAGCATCACAAATTAGCATTGCTCCAGTTTGAAGTGACTGTAGCAAGATATTTAAAATATATTCACACTAATAGTTCTGACCTAGAAAAATAAATAACTGGAATGATTAAGAAATTTGAAAAAAATAAGTAAGACTAAGACTACAAAAGAGTAATTTTTTGAAGGGGGCAAGAAAATAATAAATAAATAAAGGCATCCTCTCTTAAAGTGTGATCTTTCAAGAATTGTCAAAGTGACTTTAACTAAATAACAGAGCAAAAACTACTTTAAAAGAACTAAATAATTTCCTTCAAAGATATTAAACTGAAATGATTATGAAAGTTTTTTATTTCTGTAATAACATAAAGAGCATTTTGTCAATGCAAAAAAAAAAAAGATTTTATATGCAGTTTAGTGTAGACATAAAGATACACTCCAGGCTACTGAGGAACATCTACTTAATTTTATTGATTTTTTTCCTTCAGTTTAAACTCTTTAGTCTCCATGGTCTTTTATCATTTTTATTCAGAGGTGAATAAGAGGTCAAAATTTAATTCTGTTTTATCTTTTAGATTATTATTTATAATCATACCCTGGAATAATGAATATCATTAACTACCCATTTAAAATTTCAACCCTAGAAGCAGGCTTTAGAGTTCTCTCTAGAAGAAATTAAATTTCTTATTTATTTTATATAGGTTATATATTTTAAACAGATAGAAATGTTTCTGCAGGAAAAAGCAGTGGCAGTGTTTACTATTATTAAGCTATGAGTGGATTTTAGAAAACATAAATGACTTTTGATTTATATTTCTTAATAATTGCATAATTGTTATATTCTCGAATGATGGATATAACTCTTCCCATGCATACATGCTTCTACACTCCATAAAAGGTTTTATGCTATTTGAAAAAATAAAATAAAAACACCATGTATAGATGCGTGAAAGACATTTAATAGAGACCACAACAAACTTAGATTTTGTAAAAAAAAAATGTATAGGATTTATTGAGGTGGCATTGTTTAATAAAATTATATAGCTTTCTGGTATACAATTATATTATACATCATCTGTACATTGTATTGTGTGTTCTCCATTCCAAGTCAAGTCTCCTTCCATCACCATTTATATCTTCTTTAGTCTCTTCTACTGTCCCCACCCCCTTTTCCCTCTGGTAATCACTATATTGTTATCTGTGTCTATGTTTTTTTTTGTTTGTTTGTTTGTTTGTTTTGCTTAATCCTTTCACCTTTTCATCCAGTCCTCAGCTATCTTTGGGTTGTAATTATTTCTTCACTGACTGCTTGAATGTGTCTCATGGAGAACTGATTTTATGGATTGGCAATGTGAAGGCTGGATATTGCCAACTAATGTTGCCCACAATGAAGAGGATACAGAGTTTGGGGCAATACCAGAGGACACTCAGGGGGAATGTGCAACAGGACGGTGATGCAGCCCTACACAGCAGCTGGTGCATCAAGCAGGACTAGGGAATTGGCCTTTGATGGGCCACCCCAAGGGCCATTTTAAGAAGTAATGATAAGATCTAATCAATTACTGTGTATTAGAGATAAATGATAATCAATAAACTTTTTATTTAACTCCCCTGATATTTCTAAACCCTCCTTGATAAAATCTTGTATTAAAGGAGAAAACACTGAGGTAGAAGAGAATAAAGGGGGTATAAATGCTGATGGAAGCCAACTCGATTTGGAGTGGTGAACACACACAATACAGTATACATATGATTTATTATAGAATTGTACACCTGAAACCTATATACTTATTGTCAACCCAATAAATTCAATAAAACTAAAATGAAAAGAAGGAAGGTTGGCAACAATAGGCATTCTATCATATACACAAAATGTGCACCAACTATGTTTCATTTTAGTTATTCACAGGTTTCAGCCTGGGAAAATGTTTATAAACACACATTCTACTCATATGTCTATCGCATTCTTTTATGAGCAGTCACTTTATTTGTCAATGGCTGTCAGCATAAATAGAGAGAGTCCACAATTTCAGGGCAGGCTAAGTTTTTCAGACTCTTGTAATCTAGCCACATGTCCAAGTAAACACCAACATAGTTATTTTTAAATATATAAATGTTTTCAAAAATCCTTAGTGAGCTATTTTATTCAGACCTCACCTCTAGTTTATGGGTAGAAATACTTCCTGTGGTATTGGTCTCATAATACCATATTATCTACCCTTTGATAGGGGCTGGACATCACCCACACTTAGATACACTTCAAGTATAGAGAGTAAGTCTTAAGGATTAGGAAGGATTAATTTAAAAAACTTTGAGTAAAAATCCATTCAAAGCACAAGATGAGCCAATGGATTTTTATCCTTGATCAGATTCCACATTAAATTTGCTGTAGTATCAAAGATTATCCACAATTATCTGAAAAAGCTTTTAAAAAATTATGGCCATTTTCCAACTACACCTCTCTATAGGATGCACAGATCTTAGTGCCATTCAACCATAATAACAAGTCATAACATATTAAATCTAGAAACATATGTAAAAATCAACATGTCTTCAGTTAAAGGAGACAATAATGTAAATAATGCTACTCTTCTCATACATATTTACATCGAAATTATGTTTTAGGTGAAAATGTTATTTGTGTTAACATGTACTGGGACTCATAGTTATTTTAAAAATAATTGTTAAATACGTATATCAGTTTTAATTTAAAATATGGTGAATATTATTGGATACATTCCATATTATAAAAAGCTCTTTAGGATTCTCAATACGTTTTTAAGAGACTAAAGTATTTGAAATTTAAAAATTTGAAAACCACTGCTTTATAATGACACCCTTTACACCTAGAAAACAAAGATGGCATCTGTTTTATTAGTAAGGCCTGGAATTATAGAATGTTCTTTACTGCGTTTTCTTTGGGAATCCAATCTCGTGTTCCATTAGAACTTTAGAAGCTTGCTGCCTTCTTCTTCTTCTTTTTAGTTTTTTGACAATCTAGTTTTCTTTTTCTTTTTTTTCTTCCAATGAAAGTTTTATCTTTTTTTGATACCTCATTGTCTTTTTCCTAATATATTGTATTATAGTTTAAAGTTCTAGAAATGGTTTATACATATTAGATAAAGATTCATTATGATTTTAAAGTAATGACATGTTTTATCAAAATATTAATATATATTTAAGCAAAATTATTTTTATTGGTAAATATACTTCATGTTTCACATTCTTATTTTCATTTCTTTTTTGTTTTTAAATTGATATTGTTCATTTTATAGTTATTAATATTTATAGGTGGTAAGTTTATTTCTGAATCAATTGTTTGAAGAAAATTTGTGTTGTAGAGGGACTAAAGCAATATTTCTGACTAGTTGGCAATTTATTTAAAAAGCGTGTTTAATCATTATTTCTCCATAACAAATTTATATGAAGAACTATTATAAACAAGGAAGTGTCTGTTTCTGTTTGTGCCATGACAGACTGTTTTCTAAAAATACAGTTTTCTTGTGTGATAAACTTTTTAAAACTATTCTTAATTCAAGTGAGTGTTTCTCATTGGACTGTAATTTTGGTCTCTACTTTCATAAAGAAAGAGATTAAGGATTTGCAGTAGGACCCAACGAAGTTCACTGTAATTTTAGAAAAAGTTTGATTACCTACAGTAATTTTGGAATTGTATAATATTGTTCCACATACATATTTTCTCTTAAAAAAATGAATTTAACACTTGAGGTGTTAACATACTTGAGGTATGTTTTCTGATGGTAATATTATGTTTCATTTAAAGATTTGCCATGAAGAGCCACTATAAGTGCATTTATTGGTAGAATATTTATATACATCTGAATTTGTTTTTTCATATTATTTTCCATAGAATGAAATATTGTTTTTAAGTGCATTTTTAAAAATTAAAGCTCATTAAGCATTTGTGTCAAAGTGTTATGTGAAGTCTATCTGTGGTATTTAAAACTTATTTTATATTTATATATTTTTTTCAAATAAATATGTTAGTTGTTATGAAGCTAAATAATAAAATAATTTTTTTAAAAGATTTGTTATTTAAAATTGAGGTGATATTAATCTTTTATACCCTCCTAACAGAACTGGTATTTTATATTCAAGTGCAATAACCTATTATATATTATTTATAAAATGGATATATACATATAAATATATACACTTAGACATAAACATGCTTTATATTCATATATCTAAATATAACTTTCTTTTCCCCTGTATGTATTTATATGTATATGTTGGTTCTGCACATAAAACATGTTTATATAAATATATATTTAATATATCTTTCTTACACATATGTGCTTCTAGTTCCATGTACTTATTTATACCTTAATTGACTATTGGTTATATTTGTACTTTACACTTCTGCTTACAATTTACAAATTTAAAGAAAATGGTGAATTATGCAAATTAGTAAACCTAAAGTTACTCATTTGTTTATACAAATATTTGAATACAAAAATATAAATATTTCTCAGTTACTTAACATTTTCTTCTCGGTGAACTTGTGAATTATAACTATGCTATTAAAAAAATACTCCCGCTTTATTTTTCTAACATAAACCATGCAGGTACCACACCTACTCCCTTCTTTTTAATTAAAAATGATTGTTTCATTTGGTAAACTGCAAAACTCCTTCAAATAATCTCTGCCTTTTTAAACGTCAGGTGATCTTAATGATGGTTCGTGGTCACTTTCTGTCAAACATAGAACATTTTCGGTCAATTCTTAAATAATTATATTTCAAAAAGTTTGTATGCAATGTCCACGGCAGATACAAATAACAGAATCCTGAAAATAAGCAGAGTCTCGGACTGCTCAAAAACCATGAACTTGGCTTGATAACATGCTCTGCCTCGTGCCACCTTGAAGGTCATGCTGATTTTATTGATCTGGTTTGCTATTTTTTCCCATTAACTTTCCTGTTAAAGGCAATTGTGCTGAAGAAGAAGCAGTCTCCGCTGACAGCTTTCGCTCCGTGGCACCCGTGGAGATCCCTCGCTCTCCGCGGTGCTTTTCTAGTGTAGGTTGCTAATGAGCTGTCTTCTTCAGGCTGATTGTCAGTTCATAATGCTATACTGATTCAGCAAAGCCATCACTAATCTCCTTATGTGTGTGCTTGTAAAGAATGGTTATCAGTTTTCCGGAGTTTCTTAGTTACTCCTATCTAAAAGACTTGTGGTAATGCCCTTGGCCTATTGGACTAGGAAGTTTCCTAAGACAAGCTAAAAAATGAGAAACCTATCATGGCCTTCTGAATATTGTGTTGCTTTTTTGTACATGAGTATGTAAAATGATTTATTTAAGTCAGTCTTACACTGCACTTTCTAAATTTGTGTGGTAAAGAAAGAATTAATTTGCTAGATGTATTCATGTGATACTCAAGGAACAGGGATCTAATGTCTCACATTGAATATAGCCTTACAAAAATGAGGTGCAATAAAAACAATTCATACATGAGATCCAATTTCATATCTATTTATTTGAAATATTATCTGTATCAAAGATATGAAAAATTAATGCAAACTGGCTTAAACGATGAAGGGAGTTTATGAATCACGAACTATCAAGTCTGTGTTAGGAAGGCCCCACCATAATTGCCTTCTGGTTTTCTTGACTCCGTCTGTCCTTTCCTGTGTGTTGGATTCCATCCAACAGCCGGCCCAGGCCTCATAATATCTTCCATATTTGATTGCACATCATAAGTTACATGCTCATCGCTATGTCACTCATTCCAAGCAGAAAAGATGCATGACTTTGGGATTGGCCTAAACTAGCTGGAATATGAATTTTATTTGTCTGAAACTGCACAGTTTTCAATCTGAAGTCAAGAATATTGGACAAAGGATGATGGAAAAACAAAAACAAATAGTTGGCTTTGGCATGCCTTAGCTGTTGAAACATTCAGTGGGGAGGAAGGCAGGGCGCTGCTTGGCTTTTTCACATCACCCCTCCCTCCCTCTGTCACTTACCCTCCCATCTTCTTTATGTAAACCTGCCTGCACAGGAAGGGATAAAAATACTTTACATGACTATACCTTCTGAGTAACATATGTCTAAATGCAGGCTCTTCATCTCAGTGGGCTTTTGTGGATAGCATATTTTTAAACATATGTAATTATTAATTATATATGTATTAAACACATATGATATGTTATTTTTATGTGTCAACTTGATTAGGACAAAGAACACTCTAATGTCTAATTAAATATTAGTTCTGGGTGTGTCTATGAGAGTGTTTCAGGAAGAGATTAGCTTTTGGTTTGGTGGACTTTCCCAGTGTGGGTGAGCATCATCTCATTTGTTTAGGACCTAAATAGAACAAGAAGGTAGAAAAGGTCAAATTCACTCTTTGTCTGACTGGTTGAGCTGAGACATTGACCTATTCCTATCCTTCGTTCTCCTGCTTCTAAGGCCTTCAGATTCAACCGGAATCTCAACCACTGGCTTTGGCTTTCATACCTCTGAACTACAGCACCACTTCTTCTGGATCTCTTCTTCTTCTTCTTCTTTCTTTTAATTAATTAATTTATTTTTTCAAATACATTTGTCTCCTCCTTTCCCCACCACTTTCCCCTGCCTTCTCTTCCCTCCCTCAATCTTTTCCCACTTTGGCTTTGTCCATTGGTCCTTGCTATATGTTCCTTGACTTTCCCCTTCCCTTCCTTTTCCTCCACCCACCCCTCCCTCCTTCCCTCTTGTCTCTGTTGGGATTTTGGGTTTTTTTTCAGTGTTGCTGATCTTATTTTCCTTACATCTTTGTTTGGTTGGTTAGGTTCCGCTTATAGTTGAGATCATATGGTATTTGTCTTTCGCCCCCTGGCTTATTTCGCTTAGCATGATGCTCTCCAGTTCCATCCATGCTGTCGCGAAGTTTAGTAGTTCTTTTTTTCTTTCTGCTGCATAGTATTCCATTGTGTATATGTACCATAATTTTTTGATCCAATCATCTACTAATGGGCATTTAGGTTGCTTCCAACACTTGGCTATTGTAAATTGTGCTGCTATGAACATTGGGGTGCATAGGTTCTTTTGTATTGGCGTTTTGGTGTTCTCAGGGTATAGTCCCAGCAGGGGAATCGCTGGATCAAAAGGCAGTTCCATTTTCAGCTTTCTGAGGAAATTCCACACTGCTTTCCATAGTGGCTGCACCAGTCTGCATTCCCACCAACAGTGGACTAGGGTTCCCTTTTCTCCACAGCCTCACCAGCACCTGTTGTTTGTGGATCTGTTTATGATGGCCATTCTGACCGGTGTGAGGTGGTACCTCATGGTGGTTTTGATCTGCATTTCTCTGATGGCTAGTGAGGCTGAGCATCCTTTCAAATGTCTCTGGGCCGTCTGTATGTCTTCCTTGGAAAAGAGTCTGCCCAGGTCTTTTGCCCATTTTTTGATTGGATCATTTATCTTCTTGAAGTGGAGTCGTGTGAGTTCTTGATATATTTAGAGATCAAACCTCTACCTGATGTATCATTAGCAAATATATTTTCCCATACGGTTGGCTCCCTTTTCATTTTGCTGATGTTCTCTTTTGCCGTGCAGAAGCTTCTTATTTTGATGAGGTCCCACCTGTTTATTCTTTCCTTTATGTCCCTTGCTTTAGGAGACATATCAGTGAAAATATTGCTGGGTGGGATATCTGAGCGTTTCCTGCCAATGTTCTCCTCTAGGACTTTTATGGTGTCGCAACTTATATTTAAGTCTTTTATCCATCTTGAGTTTATTTTTGTGTATGGTGTCAGCTGATGTTCCAATTTCAATTTTTTGCATGTAGCCGTCCAGCTCTCCCAACAGCATTTGTTTAAGAGGCTACTATTACTCCACTTTATGCTTGGATCTCTTCTTTCTTAGCTTACAGATGGTGGATGACATATTATGGGACTTTCAGTTGCTATAATAATGTGAGCCAATAACATACATACGTACATACATACACACACACATATATATATAAAATATTTTATTTATGTCACTAAATATGTTTTCTTGGTTATAACCCTTAATGAATATTATCTCTGTGTGTACATATATAGAGAGTTATATATACTGAAATAGTTTTATATATACAATAAGTTTTATAGTTTTATATATACAATATAATTTTATATGTACAATAAACTATATATATAGTTTAAATATAGTTTTTTTAAGATTTTATTTATTTATTTTTACATAGAGGGGAAGGGAGGAAGAAAGAGAGGGAGAGAAACATCAATGTGTGGTTGCCTTTCAGACACCCCTTACTGGGGATCTGGCCAGCATCCCAGGCATGTGCCATGACTGGGAATTGAACCAGCAACTCTTTGGTTAGCAGGCTGGCACTCACTCCACTGAGCCATGCCAGACAGGGCTAAATATAGTTTTATATATACCATAAGAATATATATATATGTATTTTTATTGACTTTGTTTTTCAATAGAAGCCTAACTAATACAAGATACTTAAGTTTACAACAAGATACTTAAGTTTTTCAGTCTTTGAGGGTCCAGATTTGTTTTGTTGCTGTGCTTTGCTTGTTTGTTTTTGGTGACCCAAATTCAAAGTACTTTGCTTTCTTCTGTGTTTGATCATCTTTTAATATTTGTCCTATGAGATTAACAGAAGATGCTTCCTTGTAGAGAATCTCCTGCTTTTGACTGCAACAAGGAGTACCATCGACTTGGCTTCAATGAGTGTGGTGGGTGGGGGAGATAGAGTGAGACAGAAAGAGTGAAAGAGAGAGAGAAACCAGAGATATTCTCAGAGAAGCCAGAGGGATCTCACTTTGCTACTTGCTAGAACTTTTGTATTTTAAGACACTGCTGCTCCTAACATTCTACTAATGTTTTTCCTTAGGGAGATCCACATTTCCTTCTTCCTGAACTTTGCTGCTTGCTCTTCAGTGCTCTTAGTTTTAACGATAGTATTTACCATTAGGTGAAGAGGCAACTCTTGGGTACTTCTCTTCAATTTAGGTGAGAATCATCCCTTTAGAGTGTGTCGTTTGCAAGATCTGCTTATTCTCAGGGTGAGAGTCTCTCAGAGTGCTTAATACCTACTTAAAAGTAGCTCTCCATGTGATAGTCACATATATTACCATTTCTTAGAGTTATCTCAACTTCCTGTAATATTTGTAAAGGAACACTTATACTGCTAGTGATACATAACTCTGTAAAAAGGCTTTGATCTGGAAGAATTATAGTCATTTACAAATTATATCAGTAATCCATAAATATCACAGAGCACATATTGGGTTTGCCAAATGCAATTTAAATGTAAAGAATATGACCAATAATTTTGTTATACAATTTAAATCTAAATTGGACTCAAAAAGAATTTTATTTTGTGCCCTATTGCATCTTCATGGGCAAGAAAATCATTTTCTTTTGTTTTTTAAATTTTTATTGAAACATTGTTTCTCCTCACTAGACCAGTAAAGTTCCTTGACCCTACAGGGACTCTTACTTAAGTATCATTTTGATGAGCTATTAAAGTCTGCAAAGGATGTTCTCAACTAGATATTTCTCCCCATTTTTCATATGCTGAAAAGGTCAACGAAATCATTCTATATTTCTATATAGTTTACTTTCTTTTTTTTTTGCTATTTTTAGTGAATATTTCTGTCCTAATTATATCCTGAGAGTTAAAGGTGTTATTTTTTTAATTGCTCTTATTAATTTTTTTGTTTTATTTGTTTTGATTTTCCAAAATAGATTGAACAACTCACATATGGGGAAAGCTAATCTTTTTGAAGATATAACATCTGTGGAATACATTAAACATTGTATCAAAAAACTAGTCTTGAATTAAACACTGATGTATATTGTTTAATCATATTCCATGTCATTTTGTTCAAGATATTTACCTTGTGGGGATAACTTGCTGTTGAATTTTCTCTCCTGTACTAATTGTTAATTATTGAATTTCCATATAGCTGGTACAATGCAAAATATTTGCCATGCCCAGAACACATTTTTTCTTTGCCACAAATAAAGAGAGAGGTATTTTGTTCTCCTAATTATCTCTATTTATATCTCTATCATAGAGCTACCGAAAGCCTTTCCCCTCTTGACTGAACTGAGCCAAGTTCATGCATTCTAAGAAAGAAGTTATCACAACTCATAAGGAGATTTATTTTCTGGGATATATGTATATGCATGAGTATCAAGAGATGATGAAGCTCGTGGCACTTTTAAAAAATCCTGGCACCCCCAGCATAGAGGATGGGTAATCTCTCCGGGGAAAGGAGAGGCCATCAGCAGTATTAGTGAATCTAACTCTCAGGGTATGATTAAAATTCAAATATGATTGATAATATTTCATTTACCACTTTGTATTAGTTGAATAACAAAATTATATGCATTGGATTAAGAGGATTCAACATGCATTCTTGATAATTCAGAAATTATCCAAGATGTAACCTGTTTTGTTATAAAGGGAAGAGCAATATCATACCAGACTAACAAACACAATTGTGCCCTTCTTATGATGAATTATTAAAAAAATAAAATAAACTACATGGTGTAATATATCTAGTTTAAATGTGGTGAGTGATGATAAAATTCGATGTAGGCTATGTTACTAATGAAAAGCAAAAGCATTTATTATAGGAAATATTATATGAGTTTAGAAATTAAGTTGAGAGAATCAGGAGAATGTGTTTACTAAGAACATTAGATTATGAAACAAATTGCTTCAAAGGAAGCACTAGAATGGGAATATAAAACTGAAAATTATCAGATCCAAATGTCCTGATTCATTCTTAGTTAAAATGAAAAGAAACCATAAGTCACAAATCTTGCTTTCATTTGATGGCAAAATTTAGGAAGAAGTAAAACTATTTACACAATACTCTGAATATAAGTGTCAGACTATTACTATGCTTGATTGTAAAAACAAGGGAGAATATAAAAGGATGATTACATAATGGTAGCTACAAATTAGATTAATTTCTTTAGTTAAATTAAATATATTCTTTAATTGTGTCCAAGAAATTGTATTTATGTTGTTTATTTTGGATGGGTGGGGCAGTTATTATGTGACAATTCTGCAATTAGGTACAAAAACTTTGGGAATGCTGCCGTGAAAAATAATTTTTACTTATAAGGGTAAAATTATTTGGTGTTTAATTTCCAACCTTCTGTAGTCAACAGTGTTTACAAGGATTCTTATTAGAGGAAATATAGTTGAATCAGACATAAGACATCTCTCTTTTGATGGATAACTTCCTAAAAATAAATTACACTGATTAACTCACCAAGATAAAAATACACATCTTCTTTTCCTAGACACAAAACATTTAAACACTGACTTAAATTTCTCTTTAAAATTAAGAGATAATAAACAGACACTCACTAGATATTTACCTTCAAGTTAAATCTTGTTTTGTTTTGTTTATTTTTACCTAAATACCTAGCATTATATTAAGAAATATCAATAAATGATATTGGGAAATCTGGACAAGCACATGCAAAAAAAACAAAAACAAAACAAATAAACAAACAAAAAGCTAGACCACGAACTAACACCATTCACCAAAATAAACTCAAGATGGATAAAAAACTTAAATATAAGTTGTGATACCATGAAAGTTCTAGAGGAGGCAGGAAACATAGGCAGGAAAATTTCCAATATCCAATGCAACAATATTTTCCCCAATACATCCTCTAGGGCAATGGCTATAAAGGAAAGAATGAACAAATGGGACTACATCAAATTAAAAAGCTTCTGCACTGCTAAGGAAAACATCAACAAAATGAAAAAGGAACCAACCTGCATGGGAAGATATAATTGCCAATAATACCTCAGACAAGGCTTTGATCTACAAAATAAATGAAGGACTCACACAACTCCACACCAGGAAGACAAACAACAAAGTTAAAAAAAGGGACAAAGAACCTAAGTAGACATTTCTCCCAAGAGGATTTACAGAGGGCTCAGAGATGCATGAAAGAATGCTCAGCCTCACTAGCCATCAGAGAGATGCAAATTAAAACCACAATGAGATACCACCTCACACTTGTCAGAATGGCCATCATAAACAGATCAACAAACAAGTACTGGGGAGGTTGTGGAGAAAAGGGAACCCTAGTACACAGTTGGTGGGAATGCAGACTGGTGCAGTCACTATGGAAAACAGTACGGAATTTCCACCAAAAAAACTAAAGATGGAACTACCTTTCCATCCCGTGATCCCACTGCTGGGATTATACCTTAAGAATCCTGAAACACCAATTAAAAAAAACGTATGCACCCCAGTGTTCATAGCAGCATTATTTTCAATAGCCAAGAGCTGGAAACAGTCTAAGCACAGATCGGTAAATGAGTGGATCAAAAAGCTGTGGTACACTTACACAGTGGAATGCTATGCAGCAGAAAGAAAGAAGGAGCTCCTACCTGTCACTACAGCATGCTTGCAACTGCAGAGCGTCATGCACAGTAAAAAGTCAGGCAGTGAAAGACAAATACCATATGATTTCACCTAAAAGTGGAACCTAATAAAAAAAAACAAACAAATGAGCAAAATAGAAACAAAGACGAGGAAATAAAGAACAATTTGAGGTGACCAGAGGGGCAGGGGGAGGGAGATAAAAGGGAAAAGAAGTGGCAGGGGCAAGTCAAAGAACATGAATAGAGGACTCATAGGCATGGGCAATGGGGAGATTGATTGTGGGAATGTAGGGAGACAGGGCAGGGGGCAGCAACGGAAAGACAGGACAACTGTAACCGAACTAAAAAAAGAAAAAAATATCTTCTCTGTAGTTCGTTTTCTAAATATAACTTATTCAGTGAAGACGATGAATTTTTTTCAAGTTAGCATTTTTTTTGATTTAACTAAGAGAAGCACATGCTTTATCTCTTTTAATCTGTTAGTATGTTTAATTATATATGAAACCCTCTTTCCATGATAAACTCTTCCTGATATTGATGGGCATGTTTTTAAATCTTTGCTTTTATCATTCTAATACTTTTAAACAAATGTATGAAACACTACGTTAACAATTGGGACCAGCCTGCCCTTTTTCTTTGCTGGGCAGAGTGGTCTTTTTGACCAGTATGGTAGCCACATCACATGAGTTTCATATAAGGAGGACAGATTTCATGCTCTAGACTCTTGACCATTTTCTATAAGAAAATATCTGTTTCTTGAATGATAGTTATGGCTGGCAGTAAAATTGTTGGGTTTACAGCAATTGTGTTGATTTTTAAATTTTTTATCAAGCTGTATGCAGTGGGTTGAATAGTATACCCCCAAATTTATGTTCAACCAGAAACTCAGGAAGTGTTCTTGTTCGGAAATAAGGTTTTTAGCAGATGTAGCTAGTTAAGAAGAAGTTTTATTGAAATCAGTGTGGGTCCTAAATACAGTCTTTGGTGCCCTTACAGTGAATATTACTTTACAAGCATTAGTTTATAAGATATAAGATTATTAGATAACCTAAATATTCAAGCAACCATAAATATTAAAATGAAAATCTATAGTATTCATAAAAATAAGGTCATTCAAGTTGATAAGAAGTCTTTGCTTTTGGTGTAAAATGTTATTTTAATATAACAATACTAATTCTTTATGTCAATTAATATTTAAGACACATAAGTAAATAAATTTTAAAATAAAAAAGATCTATATCAATTCATATTATTGTTTTATATACATGGTCTTACATGGGAGCTATATGAGAAACATTAAAATGGATTAGTGGTGGAAAGGTGAATACTGTTAGAGAAAGAAAGCTATTTCTACATAGATTTTTTTCATTATGCTTTCAAATATTACCATTAAAATACTTTAAATTTTGACAACTTGTATTGTTTTCTAAACCAATAGACAGCACTATTATACCACTACTAAAACATTTTTGAAATAAAGTGAATTAAAATTAAATATCTCTTGCATTAAATAATATCTTTACTAGTGACTTAAGTGATCATGACCATAAAATGAGTCAATAATTTGTAAATAAGTGGACAAAACACTTACTTTATTAACATATTTTGATTTCTAAAACTTAGTATATAGCTAGAAAGAATGTAAAATGCTAAATGAAACATATACTTTTCTCTTATTCTCATAAAATATTATTTATTTATTTTTTATTGCTGTTCAATTACATTTGTCCTAATTTCCCCCTCCATTGCTCTACACTGCCCCACCCCCCCTCAACACCCCCCCTCGCAAAAGCAATCTCTACCTTGTTTTCTATGTCAATAGGTCCTTTATACAGGTTCCTTAACTAGGCCCTTCCCCTTCCAAGTTTTCATGTAAAGTCCTTATTGTAAAAAGTTTTAACTCAAAATTTAGCTTTGTCTTGGAAATAGATGATTTTCTATTAAAAGTTAGACTGGGAAAATTGATACATTTCATATAAGCCACCAAGCAGTCATTAAATTGAAACCTATCTGTCTTTCATTTTATTATGATGTCTTAAAGTGACTTTTTTTATCAATTTATTTTCTTTTCTTTTAGCAATTTTAGTTAATATTTCTCCCTTGACTACTTTTTGTTTCTGCTTTTGGAACTTTATCACTATTAGTTTGCTATTCTTCTTACTGTCTTTGTTTCAACTAAGTTTTAGAATCGTTTTGGACTAATATTCCAAATAATGCTTGGAGAAAAAAAACAACATAACACTACAGTACAACAAAACAAAAATATATCTCAATAAGGATTTCTATGTTTCAGCAATACTATTCATCTTTTCAAAACAACATTCTATTGAGAACTCATGTTCTTGAGGGAGCAATTCTGAAGAATTTCTTCTACTCACAAGCCAAGTTCCAATATTTTATTTTATAGCAAGAAGTAAGGTTACAAAAAGTTGAAATCAACTTGCATCAGCAAATAAACTACTACAATGGGTAAAAGACACTAAGTGAGACTATTTCAAGTCTAAAACTTTTTGTCCAGTTTAAAAAAAAATCTAAGAGCCTGAGGATTTAAGTATAAAAGTATAAAACCAATAGTTGCGTTTTTGAGCAAATAAGAATTTGTCATCTCTCTAGTAAGCAGATACTAACTTAAAAGAAAAAAAGTTCAGCATTCTATGTTTAATATTTTAAAAAATCAACATCAATGAGATTATTTTATTCTCAAGGTATTTTATTTATATAAAAATACACATGAAGATGTATTATTGTAGTTGGAAGTGATCATAGAAGTTATATAATTAACATCAGATGTACATTACACATGAATATGAACACATATATTAAGCAAGAATAATGTAAGTGTCCCAGTGTCACAGGTACCTTGAGCTGCACTGGCTGCTTTGCTACTTCACTCATTCATTCCTTAAACTCTCTCTCTTTTTTTTTTTTTTTACCACTCAGCGTTCTCTGATCATTCCTTAAACTCTTACTCTCATCTTTTCTATCATACAATTTTGTATATCTTACAATAAATTTACTAAGAATTCATAATTAAATAAGTTGCGTTCTTGTGCAGCATACAACTTAGTGGAAAGAAAAATACTGATGTTTAAATACGAGTAATAATGTATGACAATTATCAGTGAAATTAAGAAATAGAACAAGGCGATGATGATTGGTGAGGGGCGGAGAGTTGAAGAACGTTAAACAGGAGGTCAGGAAAGGACTTTCTGGAAACTGAGACATGAATGATGACAGGGGGCAAACAGGCAAATACGGAAATTGTGGGTAAAGGGTAGGTAGAGCCACAAACTACGGTGAGAGCTGGTTTACCTGAAGGACCCAGAGGAGTTAGTATGGCTGATTCAGAATGGGGGAAGGGGGGTTCAGGCTGGTGTGGCTCAGTGGGTTGAGCACCAGCCTGTGAACCAAAAGGTCGCTGGTTCAATTCCCAGTTAGAACACATGCCTAGGTTGTGGGCCAAGCCCTCAATAGGGGGCACATAAGAGGCAACCACACACTGATGTTTCTCTCCCTTTCTTTTCCCCCTCTTCTTCTCTCTGTGAAATTAACTAAATAAGATATTTTTAAAAATAAGAATGAGGGAAGGGAATAGTGCTGAAAAGTGGACTTTGCATTGCAACGGGGTGTTTGAATGGTCTGAATCAGGAAGGATAAGTTGGTATAAAGAATCTTGCCTGAGCATATCTGATTAAGAGTCTTGGCACAGAACAGTTAAACGTATTCACGACCGGGTAGGCTTTGATTGCAGTAGCAGTCATGGATAGGAAGAAACGTAATCAAGTTCAGGCCAGATGTTGGGAGTTAAAAAGAAGTAACTTTCTTAAATATGGACATTAAGAAGCTACAAAGTCAACTTGCTTCCCAGATATCCTGGCAGCTTTATCTCCATAAGGTGCCACAGATTGCTATGGAAATACAGGCATGAGCATGCAACACCAGTGAATAGCTGGTTCATCTTTGTTGTGTATAGCTCATAAGCAGCTAGCACCCAAGGCCAGAATGTTCCCATCCTACATGCCAGATCATTTGAATGTTAGCAAAATTCACTATCTTCACACATCTTTTATGAAAATGTAGAGTTGCAGTGTGGTAAGAAGCCTTTACAGAAGAATAATCCACAGTGTGTCCATGTGGTAAGAGCTTGTGTGAGTTGCCCACTAAGTGTTCTTTGTGCATATGTCTCATTATTCCACAAGAGATAAGGGAAAGGAATAAAATGAAAATGTTTTCTTATTTGCAGACTGACCAAGTGATTTGTTTGGCGGAGATGGGAAACTAGGAGAATTGTGATGTTTGTGGGGAGGGCTCTCTAATCAGTTAACTTTATGAAACTTATTTTACAGCTTAAAATAACCATAGATAACCTAGTGAAACCCCTCATAATGACAGCTGTAAGAGTACTACTCAAAAACATAAAATGACAATTTGTCCAAGGTCATATAACACATAAATGCTGCAGCTGAGGCTAGGATTCAGAATAGCCCTCAGTTCAGTTTCTACCGACAGCACAATACATTTCAGTTTACCACTTATCTGCCAAGAAAACATATTAGTTAAAGTGCTTAGAAGCTAACTTCCTGGAAAACATCATGGGATGCCTTTCTTGTGTACACTTATGTTTAATTCAAATAGCAAACTGCCCTTGGAATGTAAATGAGTGTGTTCTTCTCAGGTTAAGTTGTGACAGAGAATAATTTAAAATGTAAGCAGTTTTATTAGTTATTATGCACAGTGTAGAACAGAGATACAGTCTTGTGGGTATTAACATTTTATCTTTTCTCTAAGTGAAAAAAAGTGACTTGGCATTCTAGAAATCATATGGGATAATGAAACATACCTAGAGTTTGGAGTCAATTAATTGCACCTAAGCTCAGCATCACCTAGGCTACAAAAACCCACTCGGGCATTCCACTCCGCTGTGCCTCAGTTTCCATTCTGTAAATTATGAATAAAAATTAAACAAGATAGCTCCTAAGAGGATGCCTAGGGCATAATATGCATTCATTATACATTAGATTTAACCAATATTGGAATATAAGATGGTATGCACTTTATTTCAGATAAGGTCTGATCTTTGAAGAGCTTTAAAATGCCACCTATGTCTTCTCAGGCATACCTACTCCTACAATCTCCCTTATAAATATCATTACATAGCTTTTTAAAAATGTGATTATTCACATTGGAATCACTGGGAAAAACTATAAAAAGTGTAAGAAATGATAGAGTATACTTTTAATGATTGTTCAGTAGAAGTTTTCCTTGGGGAAAATTTAATCATTAAAACTTCCCAAGTATTTTATTATCTTTTCATGCAATTCCCTGAATAGCCATATCCCTTGTTAATCCACTAATTTATTCTGAGGCTGGTCTTACTGATTAATGTCCCTAGATGTCATTTAACGGAATAGAAATACTGTCAATTATAGAGTTTCTTTTGACCTTTCGACATTTCTATTTTCCATCCAGTGTTGATTAGTAACATTGGAAAGGCATATGCTATGCAGAAAGCATTGTACCTGAGTGAATCACTGGGTATAAATTAATGAGGAAGTAAGAGTTTCCTCCACTAAACCAGTGGAGAGAGAAGAAACTCTTTTTCTGGAAAAGTCCAGATCAATTATTCCCTTCACCTACGGATCTAACTACAAATATAGAGCCTTCAGGTCTATTCCCCCAAATTTCTTGGAAAGTTGGAAGGGGTAGTTCTCAGGGCTAAATATTGTTAATGAGTAGGAATGTTTGACAGAGATGTTTGATTTTCAAAAACACAGAGACATTTCACACTGTGTGACACACTATGAGAATACCATGAAAATGCCTGTCAAAGTAACATATAAATAAGAATAATAATTCTTATACAATAAATCTTTCATATAAATAAGAATAATAATTCTTATTTATTATTATTAATAAATAAGAAGAATAATAAGAAATTTAACAAGTGTCATGGAAATTATTTTATCATGCATTTGTTCACTTAACCCATTTTACAAATATTTAAGGACCACTCTTTATCAGTCAGGTTCTTTCTAGATACTGTGAATACCACAAAAAAAAAGAAAAAGAAAAAGAAAAAAGAAAACTTGAGACATTGTTTCTAACCTAACCTAGCTTTGGTTCTACTAAGAGTCAGATATTAATCAAATAATCACCCAAATAAATATAAAATTAACATTTATTTATAAAGTGATAAATAGAAAGACACTTGATGTTACAAAAATATATTAAGAAGAAAATGTATAGTCAGGGAGGTCAGAAAGAATTACCTAATGAGCTGATAGAATTGAAATTCAAGACAGAATAGGAATTAAAATGGCAAATGGAGGAATGAGTGAGAGAGATCTAGGCTGAGAGAAGAGGGCATGTGCAAAGGCCCTGTGTCAGAGCAAACAGGAAACGCAAAAGGAAATAAAATAAATATAACGTTACCTGGTATTTCACAATATCGCTTCCTCAATGTCACATATTTAACCTTTCAATGAGGAGGAGGGACAACTTTGAATTTCATGTCCTATAGCTAGATTATTTTGTATTCTTTCTAATGTTGCAAATAAACAACTATCCAGGTCCTTTCCTTCGTCCTATGTACTTAAGACAATTCAATTAACTCAGTCTTCTTTAAAGCCTCAACTCTCTCCTCTTGGAGGAGTTAAGGTTTTATTCACTTTGTTGTAACATTTTAAAGTGTAATACATAAGATTAGTTTTCTGAATTTCATTTTTTCCTCTAACCTGTTTTTTAAAGTTATCTCATAATATAAATAATATTGATAAACTTATAGAAACATATTTTTCACTGATCATTGTTGTTGTTATTATTGTTATTATTACTACTACACTTTAAAATGGAACACTTCACAAATTTGCATGTCATTTTTTTGAGCAGGGCCCATGCTAATCTTCTCTGTATTATCCCCATTTTATTTTATTTTATTATTTTTTAAAAGATTTCATTTATATATTTTAAGAGAGGGAAAAGAAGGGAGAAAAAGAGGAAGAGAAACATCAATGTGTGGTTGCCTCTCAAGCGTCCCCTACTGGGGACTCAGCCCACAACCCAGGCATGTGCCCTGACTGGGAATCAAACCAGTGACCTTTCTATTTGTCCTCATTTTATTATATATGCTCCTGGAACAAGCACAATGGATTATTATTGAAACTATTAATACTGTAAAAGTAAATACAAAGGACATAAAAAAGCAGGTACTAGAAAAGTTTAAAATCAGTTAAAATTAGGATGAATTAAAAACAATCAGGTACTACACAAAATCATGAGTCAAATAATATAAAGGCTACTTTTCTTACAAACTCATGTAATCAAAATGATGAGATGAAAAAAGCTGCCTATTTTTCTGTTTATGTGAAGGGAAAGTGCATTCTACACACACACAGACACACATATACACCAAACTGATAGCTTTAGAGCTAGATTTTCCTTTAAACATTGAAATTCTAAACAGCACATATTAAGACAACTTCCTTAAAGGCATTACATGGAGCATGATCTACAATTTCTAATAAGCAAAAGGAGTAGAAAGTAAAATAAAATATTCTTTTGATTTTCTTTTCTATATTTACTGTTATTAAATGTTTAAAGCCAATATTTCTGCTTCAAAGCAAGTTTTTTTTTATTGTCATGCAACTATGTGTTTAATCCCTTAAAAATAGCAAGAATTATAAATCAGTTTTGCCTGTGTTTCTTAATGTACTTTTTTTAAAGAAAGTTTTTCCCTAATTGCACATTAATATTTAAATAATGTGAAAATTCATGAATTTAGAAGGAAGTTCTAGCATTTTAGAGCTTTTGAAACTGTTGAGAAATGCATGTTTAAAACTCTAAGAGTTTAAGAAAATGTTATGTGTCATTGCACATCATTTGTCTTTACAGATTTGATGATGATAATGAACAATAAACTCTGATAGCAGAATTTTTAAATCTTCAATTGTATATACTATTCAGCACATGTTTATTTAGGAGGAGGAGGTTATTTTAATACATCCCCTCCTCTTAAGTAAAGAAAGAAGTCTATCAATGTTCTTTTGTAGAATAAATGCAATAATTTATATATTTAATACAAATGAAGTACGTATATTGAGCATGGTTTTATATGTAAAAATGAAGTTTTTTAATCTTTTCTTCTCAAGAAAATGTTGGGAGATAGGTTCTCTCCTTTCATTCATTACCAATAAAAATATAATAAATTAAAAAGATATATGTGCAGAGATAATTTTTTAGCCTTTAACATTAACCTACCACAAAGTTTAGATAACTAATAACATTTCTGCATCCATCTTTTAGTTGTTATCAATGAAATTCATCTTTTCCATAGTACTGTGAATCATTCCTTTGAGTCACCTTATTTTAAAGGAACAAATGGTAAACATAGATTCTCCTCTTTTAATCATTTGTTATGGGCATACAAGGTAGCTATTGGTCTGCTCTTATCACTGTATTCTCATGGAAAAAAAATGGAAAGCAATCAAAAATAACAGAGAAGGAGACAAACATCTTAAATTTAATCTAGCTTTAAAAATAACTTTTTAATGAAAAAAGACATTAAATTGTGTCTTCCTGGTAAACAAGCAAATAGGGACTAATGGAGAACAAAACTAGAGTTAGAACTACACAGGATATTAATAGCACATCTCATTTAAATCTTGTTAGAGTGCATGACTTTCCTAAAATAACTCATTTATTTTTACACCTAATAATTTATCAAAATAAATATAATACCTGAGGATGTTATAATATATCACATAAAGTTGAATATACATAAAATATTAATGATTATAAGTTTTCAATAGAACCATTTTAAAATTTCAACTTGGGGTTAAATAAATAATTGACTTACATAAATAATAGACTTTTAAACCTAAAATTTATTATTTTATGTCATTATTTTCAATGAATTTCTATTTTTAGGATTTATTTACAAAAAAATGTATCAGTAGTGTATATGCAAGAAGCAATGTCAGTGAAAATTTTTAAGACCTCTGAAAATTCTTTTCTATAACAACAATAGGAAAAGTAGCACAAATGATCAGAAAAAATTTCCAGAGTTCTGGAAATTAACCAAAGGCTTGCATCAATTGGGGATTTTTTTTTTTAAATATATCTGATCCCAGCATTAATGACACTCTGTGTGTTTTACTTGTTCTGTTCCAAAACCCAAAGACTCATCTCTGAGGTAGACTTGAAAACCAGCAGCCTGATAGCTACTGAAGGAGGAAGAACAGTGTTTGACCTCCCAGAAGCACCATTCCAGAGAACTATCATTATTTTATGTTTCATGGTTGCATGGAAATGTGAAGAGCAGGACCGATAAAATGGCATTGGTCTGATCAAGATAGCATAAAGCATATAAAAAAAAGTGGAGTCACTTATGTCAACTAAAATGGCTATCAGTCAGCCATGACACTTTGGTTCATAAGGAAAATGTCCTAAATCAGAGCAGACACATCCGGCAAGGAGACATACTCACTTGTTAGAGTAGTTGTTAGGTTAAAGTAGCTGTTTCTGCAGGGTGGGACCACCCATAAATAAGTCTCCTGGGAAAATTGCCCACTTGGCATCAGGGGAGCCAAGACATTTATCTAAAAGACCCAGAAGGGTCGAGTCCACCACTCTCAAGGTATAACTGAGGCAGGCTCCAGACCCCTGCTGAGACAGCTGAGCTCCACACACCAGAGTGCTGCTTGACGCCACTCTGATCTCCCTCGGCATTGGCCACCAGAGGCTCTGCCCTGCTGGACTGAGGACTTCGCCTGCCCTGCTGCTCCCTGGCTCCAGAGATCCTTCCTTGCAAGACGCTGACACCTCCCTTCTCCATGGTGCTGTCTTCCCAACCTGCAGACTGAGACTCTGAGGCTTGGGCTCACTATTCCCCATTGATTGCTCTGTGTGTGTGTTATATTTCTCTTAGATTGTTAGAGTGTGAGTGGGATATTAATGTATGTTGATGTTTTACTTTGAGTGAACCTGCAGTCAATAAAAGCTGAGTGAATAGCTAGTTACTGTGTATGACTACTGTCTGTTCCTTGGCGCCGGGCTGCTCAGCAGGCAGTGAGCCAGGCAGTTGCCCCACTGACTTACGTATAGGAAAGACTGTATCATGAACTTACACTTGTGGCAGGAAGATCCTAATTACAAGGCTAGCTTTATTTATTCTGAATTGAACCTCTTCCAGGGCAAGAAATTTTCCCATGAGGGTGTTTTAAAACAATGAATAAATTTTTTTTAAACTGTTTAAAATCATGGATTTCTGAGTTGTGAAGTGACAGATGGAACAAATACAAGCTAAAGAAAGGAAAACCTGGGGAATGAGATGCACATGGATATTTAGATAAACTGTGTCATTTCCTGAAAGTCTAGAAGGTTATGCACATGTAAAAAGCTATGCACAAACACAGTAAAAAACCTTGCAGCCTCTCATCTCTGGACTTGGAAACACTGTGCCAAAAGGAGAAACGGCTGGATGGAATTCCCAACGGCTGGGCAGAGTGTTGAAGGCATGCCCTCACACTCACGCAGAGCTCTCAGAGGAGATAAGGACTTTTATTGGTTCTAGACATTTAAAGAAAACCTGTCCAATTATTAACAGACCAATGATTAAACCTAGCAGATATATCAACATCATAAACAATGAAGAGTAGAGACATTACAGAATCCTCAAAGGCTGGTCATAGTAATAGATCTTTAAAATTATTTGATATGGCTTTGTCCCTAAGAAATTGTTTGATTTTTTGATTTACTGTCTTGGTGGTGGAAAAATAGTTTTTAGTTCTTTCATTTGGATCTTCCTTCCACGATAAATTTCACTCTACAGATAAAAAAGAAATGCTATGTCTTTGCCAGTTGCTAAGCATGTTCACTTTAATTATATATTCAGAAATTGGGGGAACATCCAATTGAGCCTAAGAGCATCACCCAGAGCAAGGAATTGCCCATGTCACCGAACAACTTGTATGTTCGGCTCTTGTGAACTGAATTGTGTTCCCTCAAAATTCACATGTCAAAGCCCTAACCTTCAATGTGGCTGTATTTGGAGAAAAAGGCCCTTATAAAGGTAATTAAAGTTAAATGAGGTAATAAAGGTGGAGCCCTAGTTAAGAAAACTGGTGTCCTTAGAAAAAGAGAGACAAGGAGGGATGTGTGTGCACAGAGCATATAATGAGGTAGCACTCTGAAAGCCAGAAAAGTCTCAGCATACAGAAACCTTTCAACATCTTCATTTTGAATTTAAAGGCTTCAAAACTAAGAAAACATATTTCTGTGGTTAAGTCCCTGGATGCGTCATAGTTTGTTATGGCAGTTCTGACTAAGTAATACAGTAGCCCAGTAGTCTAGCCCCACTTCTGGAGCCCTTTGAAGGCTCATCTCAGCTTCAGAGGCCCAGACAGAGTAAATTGAGGACTTAAGTTGGCACTACTGCCTAATTCCTCCTTCCCCCAAGTTTAGCTGTCTTTTCTTTCCTCTGCCCAATGTTTGCTGATCCTAAAGCATTGCCTAACCAGCCTTCAATGAGCACACTTCACCTCACAGTTTGCTAATATGGAATCCAAACTGTAGCGATCATCTTTTCTGCATATCCCTTCCCAGTTTACCCGAGCAGAAGGTGCATTTAGTTTGTTTGTTTTTTACAATACCAATAACTTACCCACATGCCAGTATAAATTATTGGTAATTGAAAAAATACAGCATTGGTAATATAAAACTGCTAAAAGATTGACTTACACTTACCGGGCAGGGAGATACCATGATCACAAAGGTGGCTTTCCCAGGGCAAGGCTTATCCATCACACTCAGGATGCACTTACCGCTGAGAGTTCCCCAAATGTGGGGAACTCACTTGTGGTAGTGGGAGACTGCATTCGCGCTCTCCCTTGGGGAGGAAATGATTACCTTTCCAGGAATTAGGAAAATTATTCTAAACCTGCTAATGTTTTTGCCTTGAAACTGGTACTGAGCACTCAAATACTTAACAAAATTGTTGATTATTTGGTGTTGCCTTTCTGAAAGGAAATATATATGAATATAAAATCTTTATATATATGTAGATATGTGCAATCTGTATATATTTTAAATTTTATACACATATAGTTGTAATGTATACAATTTTGAAAAATTAACAGAAATACTTAACAGAATTGTTGATTATTTGGTATTGCATTTCTGAAAGGAAATATATGTATATACACATAATCTTTATATATCTAGATATGTACAATCTGTACATATTTTAAATTTTATACACATATAGTTGTAATGTATATAATTTTGAAAAATTTGAATATATATACATATACAACTGAAAGGTACATGCATATTTTCCAGAGATTGCTGATCTTTAAAATACATATTGAAGTGTTTTTTGCCTCTTTTATAATTATATTAAATGGAAAATATTGGTAACAACCCACAAGTCTAATAGAAGGAATTAGAACAAGAAATGATATGCCAGATTTTTTCATAGGCTATAATGCAACCATTAAAATCATGTTTTTTTAAAAAGAAAATTTAATGGCATAGTAAAATATTAAGTCTATATTGCAATAGATAGAATAAATGACATGATTAAAATGTATACAACTAACTATATTATTATATATCAATTAAAATGTCTGTATATGTAAGCATGAGTATGTGTGAATACACACATTAGCAATGATTAACAAGTGGAGGATTAAGTATGTAAAAAAGAAAAAATCATCCAAGAAGATGAATAAAAATAATAATAATTATTAAAAATCATCATTCTTAATGAAAATATTGTATTTTATTTATTTCTCTCCATAAAAATATGCAGTTCAAATTGAAGTATAGGTGATATTAAGCAACCAACATTATTAAGATAAACCAGCATTGTTTTCATAATAAACATAACCACAGAAATATTTTCAAATGAACGAGAAATTAATGAATTCAGTTGTGTTGTTAACTACAGTATTCGTTGAGTGTACATGTCCACACACACACATACACTTTCTCTCAAAAGATATCTTCCTACTTACAAAAAACAATGCCAAGGGCTCTTTTGGGTAGCCAGTTTTTAATGACACCCATCTGTTTGTCTTACAATTTTCTCCAGGGAGACCTTGACATCGTGGTTTATTTCATTTTTCTTTTTCTAACCAGGGAATCTGATGTCCTAACTTTATTTTCATTGCTAATTATAAATAATACTTGCTCATTAAATGTGTTCTTTAGGCCCATATTCTTGTTTCTGTTCTCTCAGGGTTCTCATTGAGGCAGAATATATGTCTGTGGACTCATAGAAGTGGAGACTTAACTCTGTTGTGGTCCCTGGTACTTTTACTATAATAATTCCCATGTCTATTTCCACTCCTAGGCACATCATTTACTATATTACTACCCCAACCATCTGCCTGTTTGTTCTCTATAATTTCAATCCTTCATTTTGGATGGCATGTCATATAAAGTCGCTGAAATTATTGAAGTGTCTTAACAGACAGAGGTGGAGATAAAATTACGCAGCTTCATGAATGCAAGACTCAAAGCTCAGTTACAGAAACAGTGCGTTAATATTTTAGAATCTACAGTGCTATGGAAATTATGGTGGGATGAGGTGGGGGAAGTCCTAAAATTCTCTAAAACAGCGTGGTAATATTTACCTGTAAATTATCTCCAGATTCACATATATTGTACAAAATCATACCACAGCTGAAAATTGTAAAGTGGCACAGGTTACAAAATATATCATGTTTATTTTTTCCCTCCAGAATTGGACAGTATATCTTTTTGAAGTTATGCCTATCTTTATTATTCAGGTTATACTGGAGTTAGAATGAACTGTGCGAAACTATTTAGAAGTCTGAACATAAAGTAAAATCACCTTATCTGTGGTATGACTAATGTTGCAACACATTATTTTTTTTCAGATTGAAGTTATAAATCTGTTTAACTGGGCTTCTTAGTTTAAAATATGTGCAGTCTTTGTCTCCCCTCTACACTGACTCTTTCTATCTCAGTGAAAAATATAAGCTTTTTATTTCTCAGCAACAAAATCAGAGTATCATTAATATAATTAATACAATAAATTATTATTTGAAATTCTGACCTACCATTTAATGCACTGCTATTTTATTCAGTATCCAAAGAGTTAGTCCCATTGACTAGTCAAAATTTAGTGTTTTAAAAGGGTATCAGTATGAACTATACATAAAACCTGTTAACTGAATTTGCCAAGTACTTATTTTCAAAATATTATCTCAAGAAATTCATGTATCTTACCCTTTAACCATACACAAACTTCTATATTGACTATAATTCTGAGAGATGCAGAAACAAAGGAAAAGTGTATCCACACTAATGAACTGCCTTTCTTGCCTTAGCCCAGTTATTGCATCCTCATCTCTTCATTGGATCCATAGTATCCTTCATATTCAAAAGAAATATTGACACATTTGCTCAATGGTTATTCAGAAGAGATATTGAATTCATAAAAATATTTTTTACATCTGGTGGCATAAAAATTAATATTATGCTAAAGTTTTATGGGTAGTTTTATCAAAACAAAGTGAAATGTAAAGTTTACAGGTACACACTAAATGCTATGGATACAATAATTTGAACAGTAATTATTTCTCTAATCAACAGTAGTAGACTCCTTTTCAATTGGGAATATTTAAAAGTAGATGTAGAAAATTTTCTCTAAAATACATGACAGTTTGAAAATTTCTTCAATATGTTAATTAAATTTTCACTTTATATTAAAATGCCATATATTCTATTTACATATTAATGGAGTATAATACTGTATTATATACTATACTTTAAGGATTAACTAAACTATGAGCAAATTAATATACTACTACTGGAAAATACTTCTTGAATCATTGGAAACCATGTATTTAAAAGTTGGAGTTGTGAGAAACCATCTAACAGCAGAGAATTGATCAAAATTTGTTTTCCCAATATTTTTTAGAAAACTTATTAGAAACAATAGTTTATAAAACATAAAAGGTGAGATATAAGGGGAACCTAACGAACAATGCAAAGATGCAAGGAAAATATGACCAGCAACACTGAAAGGAAAAGAAATCAACAGAGACAAGAGGGAAGGGGGGGCAGGGAAAGGGAAGGGAAGGGGAAAGTCAAAGAACATATAGCAAGGACTCATGGACAAAACCAAAGGGGAAGAGCTGAGGGAGGGCAGGAGGGAGGGGGCAAGGGAAAGAGGTGGGGGGGAGGCAGAGACAAATGTATTTAAAAAGTAAATAAATTTAAAAAAAAAACATAAAAGGTACAGATGTGGTCAAAATTACCCTTACAGTTTTATGTGAAACACAGAGATTTTTATTTATTCTTGTATTATATACATTTCCATATTAACAACCGTAAGCCTGCTTTTGCCCACCCCTATATATTATTGATATGAAGATTTAATTTTTATTTTTGTAAAATAGAAATTTTGTAAAGGTGTGATGTATTTACACAAAGACACTGACGATATATCTTACTACATTGAAAAGGAAGATGCCGTGTATGTATTTTATTGTTATTATAGGGAAAACCCAGCAGTGAAAACAAGTCTAATGATAAATAATGAGAATAAAAATATGATGTTATTGATTTTATTCTTGTAAACATGGTCAATATTCTAAAATGCATTTTCAACCTTATTTATGTATTTCAGTTTCAAAAACTAAATTCCTTTTAACATCTGTATTCACTTTTCACATCTTTCTGACAAGCAGAAGTTATAACTTGGAGGCAAGTGCCTTGGCTACATTCCCACAGAGAGCAGAGCCCTGGTGGCCGCCCCTCTTGATGTTTACATTCCAAGAGCTTCAGGAAAGACACCCCTGGAAATGCAAAACTGGCAAGAAGCTTATTTATCTTATCAAAAAATTGCATACCTCTCAAAGATACAGAGAAACAATTTTGAAGTAAAATTTTTAGAAAAAAATTATAAAAGACAAAAGAGAGTTCTATTTCCTTATAACACGAGGGAAAACTAAAATTATCATTATTATTATTTTTAGGTTCGTAGTTATTCTTACAATGTCTCCCATCTCTTCCTACTTGGTGGTGATGCTGCATTTATTTTCATTATCTCCATTGCTATGTCATTTTTTCTGGGTAGTTACTTGCTAGATCTAAATATCTAACAAGTGTCTAACAAAATACAATGAAAAACGATTATCAGATTTTAAGAAGATTTTTTTAAGTCATGTCCAATATTTACATTGGTGAATTACCTTTAAATATACTAATGAAGGATACTAAAGCAAATTCTCAATTAGGAGTGCTTAAAATTCTCCTTTATTATACATTCATTGCACAAACTCACGTGATGTCTATTGCTTGAAGCTGGAGATTGATTGATAATCTAAATTTTTTTCTAAGGGTTTTTCTTGTAAAGCCCAATAAATTGTTCTTGAGTTTCCATCAATCCCATAAGAAACATTATATTTACACACTAATATAAGTGCTTTGATAATTATTACAGTCTTCCAAATATTTTACTTAGATATGAAACACAAAGATACTTAATGACCATTTTCAGTATCAAAGCCTTATTATGAGACATTCATTGAAGTGTCCATATTGAAATTTCAATGTTTAATGTGCTTAGTTCTAACAATATTTTAAATCATTACGACAGACACAACCTACGGGCAGTTTTTCAAATCGATCAAAATCGATAGCTAGGTTATGATAATAGCCAATTACTTCTTCATGAATAGTAGACAATAGGCATCCACCTTTGTTTATCTAAAAACTTTTATTGGAGGGCACTTCCATCTCAATGTTAATCAAATGGCGTTGGGACTCACTTTGCAGCCTCTGACAATAAATACTACATTTTTGTGGGTCGGCTCATTAGTTTGTCTCTTTATGTTTTCTGGTGTACTTGTATTGTCAGGACCTAGTTTTTCCTTTCAGTATGTATAGGAATCATTACTGGGAATGCAGGAAGAAAAATAGTGTAACAAATGTCTATTTTCTAGTAAAATAATATCCTTTAAGTAGTTGGAGTGAATATGGAGAGCAAAAGTAAACTATGAGAATAGTAGTAAATTCTCTAAAATACTTCTTTTTTGTTTGGTTCAGGACCAGAATCAGCTTCTCTGGAAAACTTAGTTTTCAAATTTTATTGGTAGAAATGGAGTTCTTGATGTATTGGGAGAAGAATTTCCTGAGACCCACACAGGAGGTAAAATGTTTCCATGGTAAACTTTATTAATGATGTAAAATTAAAGGAGTTTCCCTGTTGACTTTCCCAATATTCCATCGCTGTCTGTCTTGCCATGAAACAAAGTCCAACGATGCCCTCAGTAAGGTCAAGATGAAAGCCAGCGTCCAAAGTTACCGCTCCATGTCAAAGTACAGCCCAGTACAGATCTGGCTGGTTTGGCGTGTGTTTTCACTGGCTGCAGTCCCATTCTGTGCTGCGGTGTGCAGGCGCCCCCTTTGGAGCCTGCATGTGGAGTCCGCCGTGCCATGGGTCACATAGCTGCTAGGGCCACATGATCATGAGAATAAATTTTCAAATTTTTAGGTAGATACCCAGGAAAGGAGTTGCTGGGCAATCTGGTAACTCTGTTCTTATTTTTTTGAGGCTGCTCCATGATGTTTATCATAGTGTCTGTACCAGTTTACATTTCCACCAGCAGTGAATGACGGTTCCTTTTTCCTCCACAACCTCTCCAGCACTTGTTTTTCACTTGTCTTTTTGATAATAACCATTCTAATAGGTGTGAGGTGGAACCTCTTTGTAGTTTGCATTTCCCTAATAGCTAGTGAAGTTTAACATCATTTTACATGTGTGTTGGCCATTTTTATGTCTTACTGGGAGAAGTGTCTGATGAGGTCTACACATTTTTTAATTTGTGTTGAGTTACGTGGGTTCTTTATATATTTTGGATATTAACCTGTTGTTGGAGCTGTTGTTTTCAAATATCTTTTCCTATTTGGTTGGTTGTCTTTTGTTGGCAATTTCTTTTGCTAAGCTGACAAAAATAATAGGTATAATTTTGATTTATTTTCACCGGGCAGCTATTGTGTTGGCTGTTGACTTTATTATTATTTTTTATTTGACAATCTGAGAGTAAAGAGGTCAATGCTCTTGACTTAATAGTCAGTATTGTGTGTTTAACAATTCTTGAGGCACATCAATTTAAAATCTCTGGAATAAATAGCACCGCTATCTACTAGCAACAGCAAGTATAAGGTATCATAAAAGAAAATTATTGAAGCATATTTCACCAATTCCTATCTCTGAGATTCCCTCAATCCACCAATTCTAAGCTGATTGCCAATTATTTACTAAGTGAGGGTTTTGGCCCTCTGTGACTTTCTGAATCCTTTGCTCCTGTCATTTCTGTGGTTCCCAGAGTCTCTTTAATTTTTCTCTAAGAATGATATTCACTTTCAATAGCAACATTCCATTTACTTGGGAAACATGTATTCTGAGAACCCTCATACATACTTCATTTTATCCAAATAAAGAGGCACTATCTTCATATTAATCTAAGATTAAAATTATATGTATCCACCTACACCAAATGTGACAGAAAGATATTAGCTTTTTATGAGTAAGAACTTGATTACCTTGTTTACCATATTTTTGCACCATCCAAACTAAGGTTGGTCTTGACAGGCTTTGAACACGTGTATTAATGATACTTACTTGATCATAATAGCTTAATTTGGAATGTTTCCTCTGTTTACTATTTCCAAAAAGCAGTGAGACAGAGGGAGCTGATTTATCATTCATCTTACTGTTGCATCACCACAAGACCCTCAGCTGGTCCGCTCCATTCAGGAGCTGCCAGACCAGTCTCATTTTCAGTATCAAATTGTCGGGAAGATTTTATTAAAAATAAAGTCTCCTGCCAGTCCAGGAGATCTAATCACAAAGTATAGGAAAAAAATAAAACACTTTTATTACTGAATAAGAATTATAGCAGATTATAATGTTCATCACAGCTAATCTGCTGAAGAGATTAGTAAAACCAATATAATCTCACCCTTTTCTTATAGACAGATGGAATTCATTTCATACATACTGCCTTTATCCAAAGTCAATATAAAATCTTCTGCATCTTTTCAACAAGCACAAGTTATAACTCGGAACATACTACCTTGGTTACACTCCCACAGCAGAACCACTTTCCTCCATGTTCACATTTCAGATGGAACTCTCCAGCTTCCCCAAGAGAGGCTCTCTTGGCCCGCATGATTGACAAGAGGCTCATTTAACTTTTAGAATATTTAAATACACCTCCGAGAGACAGAGAACCAATTCACAAACAATTTTCCTTAGAAAATGCTGCAAGAAAACTGTATGGAAGGTAGATTTCCCTTTTGGCACCAGAAAATAATTTCAATTAAAATTTTTTTGATTTGTATTTAATGTTGTAATATACATTTTTTTAACATAGCCACAAGTAATGAAAATTTTTTAATAAAAATGTGGAATCAAACTACAGTGCTATTTTCAATTAGGGATGAGATGTTGTGAAAAAGAAAATGACTGTTCCCATTCCCTGCTGGTGTAACCTAACAAAGAATTCCTGCGACACTTCAGGTAATGCTAATTAACTGATATGAGAAAATAACACCAAATGTTTTTATTCAACTGTAATTTTATTATTTGAAAATAAACTATACTAAAATTTCCATGTGTGCTAATAAAAATTTTATATTATTCTAAATCTATTCAATATGAAAACCATACCTTGATGATATCTTACTATTAATGTTGGGATCTTTTTCTATAACTAGATTATGCTTAATTTCAGTAAGTTTAAGGAATTTAGGAACTTTTAAAGAACTATATATATCTATTTTAGACTCTTCAAAATAATTAATGAAAATAAAATGAAAACAAAATAAAATTTTTTTATTTTATTAAATATGGGGGTTAAAAAAACCCATATTTAATAGCTAGTGAGCACACAGAAGTTTAAGAGAAATACATAAGATAATTTCAAGTCATTGTAATCTGAGGTATCCACTATACTTTAATATAAAATATATTCTGGATGTATGCTTTTGACTTCATGTATATACATATATAAACATAGGTTTTATATATTTTAATATGTATATGCATACATCAATATATTACATATTTAAATGCATATGTAGATAAAAATTATTAAACTTATTTACAGTTTAATACAAACATATGTAAGATAAACAGTTGTATTGGGTTTGTGATTTTTGGTAATAAAACAATGATTATTTGTCTATAGTTTTGTGACTATGTCTTTATAAGTTAAATAAAACAGTAAATCATCCTCATTTAGTCCATTAATTATAATACAAAATTGAAAATCTACTTGTCACATTCTGAGGAAATTTGGATTATTGAAATTAAATAGGAAATACATCTTTCACATTGAAATTTTTTTTTAGGTGCAGATAACTGCTATCTCAGATAAAAGTGACAATATATGTAATCTAATATAATTATTTTATATACATCTGTATCCTCCACTAACTAGTCCTCACTATTACGATTTTGTTTTTTTTACCGAGAGTAGTTGGATTTTTTTTAATGGAGAATTACCATTTTTTAGTTAATATGTAGTATATACATGGTATATAATATAATGTATGAATCAATTCCAATCCCTTTCCCAGCTCTCCTAATCTTTACATTGGAAAATGTATTTAAATCACTTTTAATTAATTTATTTTTGCAACACATAGGTTAAACAATCTTTACGTTTCAATGAGTATTCATGAAACTTTTTAGATGGTAGTTTCTTCCCAACCACCTAAAAGTATTTTATTAATACTACCTAACACACCTAATTAGTTTTATTGCAAGTAATTATCACATTACACTTTGAAGTCAAATAATATTTTATCTGGACTGTCTTAATTCTATTTAAAACAACACTAGTAATACCTTTTGGGGGGGTCTGCATAATTTCCTTGTTTTAATATGCAAGGAGAGACCAATGACCCATTGTCTCTGACTTTTTCAGAAATACCCTGCCTGATCATTTTGCTTGACATAACTACGAGTCATTAATTTTTTTTTTTTACTCTTTCCACTGAAGACATCTTTAAGTTTTTTATTCTGTGCTCTTATATTTGAGAATTCTCCTAGTTGTTCCAGGAAAGAGCGGAGTTAACCAAGGCTCCTCTTATTTCCTGAAACAACTCCTTGGTGATCAGTCCGTAGCTGACATGGCGCCTGTGTTTTATGAAATCATCTTTGTTCTCAGAAAGAAGGAGTCAAATTCCATCCACCAAATGCATCTCCGTAGAGATATGGACCTTCAGCTTCATGGTACAGCATGATATTTAGAATTTAAGTTCAGATATCTTGGGGTTTTTTTTTAAGACTTATTTATTTATTTTTAGAGAGAAGGGAAGGGAGGGAGAAAGAGAGGGAGAGAAACTTCAATGTGTGAGGGAAACAGGGACCCCTTGCCTGATTGTCTCTGCCACACCCCAAACCAGGAACCAGGGCCTGCAGCCCTGGAATGTACCCCGACCTGGAACAGATCTGACACCTTGGTTTGTGGGGCTATGCCCAACCCACTGAAATACACCAGTCAGAGCAGGACATCGCCTCTTTTCGACAGAAAGATGTGGGAAGATACAAAGAAATGGCAAAGGGCACAAGCCTGTTATCTACAAGAAGGGTTGATGGCTCCATCTGCTTACAGACATTTGTACCAAATTTAGACACATGTGTACTCCTCAGGGGAAAGAGCAGGAAAAGATGTAAATCTTACAGAAGGAATATACCTCATAAGCAGTTCTGAGAAACAATTCAGTACAACTTGGCATATCTGTCACAAAATGTGATATATTCTATTTTTTTTCCTAGAAATGTCCTTATATCTGGTAGTTTTTCTGTTCATTTCTTTATTATTCATATCTTTTCTATTGCTCTATTACGTTTGTCCCAATTTTCTCCCATTGCTCCCCCATGCCCTGCCCACCACCCACTCCCATAGCCATTCCCCACCCTGTTGTCCATGTCCATGGATCACTGATGCTTGTTCTTGATTAGATGCTTCCCCTTCTTTCGCCCCTTGCTCTCTTCCCCCCAAACTTCTGGTCACTGTCAGTTTGTTCTTTATTTCCATGTCTCTGGTCCTATTTTGCTCATTTGTTTGTTTTGTTGATTAGGTTCCACTTATAGGTGAGATCATATGGTATCTATCTTTCACCAACTGGTTTATTTCACTTAGTATAACACTCTCCAGTTCCATCCATGCTGTTGCAAAGGATAAGAGTTCCTTTGTTTTTTCTGCTGCTCGGTATTCTGCTGTGTAAAGGTACCACAGTTTTTTGACCCACTCATTCACTGATGGACACTTCGGCTCTTTCTAGCAGTAGGCTATTGCAGATAATGCTGCTATGAACATTGGAGTGCATAGGTTCTTTTGAATTGGTGTTTCAGGATGTTTAGGGTATAATCCCAGCAGTGGAATTCCTGGGTTAAAAGGCAGTTCCATTTGTAGTTTTTTGTGGAAATTCCATTCTGTTTTCCACCATGGCGGCATCAGTCTGCATTCTCACCAATAGTGCACTAGGGTTCCCTTTTCTCCACATCTTCGCCAGCATTTGTTTGTTGATCTGTTAATGATGGCTATTCTGACAAATGTGAGGCGGTATCTTTTTGTGGTTTTAATTCTGATGTCTAGTGATGTTGAATATCCTGTCACATGTTTCTGGGCCCTCTCTCTATATTCTCCTTGGAGAAATGTCTGTTTAGGTTGGGTACCTGTTTTATCTTTTGTTTGTTTTGTTTTTTTTAATTGGATTGTTTGTCTTTCTGGTGTAGAGTCATGTGAGTTCTTTATATTATTTTGGAGATCAAATGCTTGTCCAAGGTATCTTTAACAAATATGTTTTCCCATACGGTTTGTTCCCTTTTCATTTTGATGGTGTTTTCTATAGCCTTGCAGAAGCTTTTTAATTTGATATAGTCCCATTTTTTAGTCTTTCCTTTATCTCCCTTGTTATTTATCGGCCAAAATATTGCTGCATGGGATATTGTATTATTCATATGTTAGCATACATATGACATTGTCAAAGAACTCTCCCATACCAAACCAATCTACTTTTGTCATTTAACTGTTATCACTTTACACTATCTTGAGAATATGTGGATGTGGATCACAGCCTCATGTTTTTATTTGCATATTTCATCATTTGTTCATTTTGTTTGTTTGCACATCCCTTCTGAGAATAATGTAAGCTTTCTGGAAGGAGAGAACTGTGTATTGTTCAGAGATGCATTCCAAGATCTTCAAACTGTGCTTGGGAAATAATAGGCAATGAACAAATAGGAGTGGACTGGATGCATGCACAGGAAGTCTATTGTTTCTAATTAAAAAAAATGTAAACTAACTCCTACCTATTATATCCTCCTAATCGCTTCAGGTATTTTGGACATATATTACATTAGGCATTATAAGTAAATACATTTCTATTATACGAGGAGAAATTCAGCAGTTTTGCATATGTCCACATTTGAAACTGTAGGTAGAAAAATTATTATAGGCAAAATAAACCATGAAAATATATGTAATTGTTATAAAGGGGATTTATTTTTAGGATATTAACTCATACACATTAGAAAGTGATACATTGGAGATACTTAGTGCATTTTCTTATCAAACTAAAAAAATGTTCCATTCAGCATAAAGACAACGTATGCTTAAATATAGCTGTAGCTAATAGATCATTTTTCACAACATTAAGCCTGCAAATGCTTTCAAGAATTTTTGATGCTGCAGTACTTTTAAACAACTGTGATGCAGTTAATTTCTACTGTGCACATAGACAGCTAATAACCATAGAAGCACTATTGAGACGGTTATGCAGCAAATATAGAAATGATGAACACAGTAAATTAGAATTGAAAGAAACCTGGAGTAAAGGAAAATTATTCTGGTTCATTTGTAAATATATGAAGAATGAAATCTGAATCCATAACACAATTTTTCTTGATTTGTTTCCAAATTGATAAAATTCATAGTAAAAGCTTGTATAACATGTACGTACATACCAGTCTATTATTGGGTTCCAATGGTTATCCTAACCCAGCATCATATATGTTGATGTACTTGCCCTGAAATTTGGCAATTTTGTGACCAACTTTGGATATTGTTACACTATGTAAATTACCTCTTTACCCAGCAAAACTTTAACCCGGAATTTTTGTTTTGTTTTCATTTGTTGTATAACATTTTCTTACATTTGAAATGCTTGGGACAACATTCTTTCATCTTCTAAAACTTTGGTCTTTCCTTTATAAACCACTGCCATATCAGCCACACTCCCATCATTATAACATCTATTCAGGTAACGCTTTCTTGTGGTCTATACAATCTACATTCACCTTTGAATATTTACTGAAATACCTCTTGCCAAACTGTTTCACTTTCCTTAATTAGATTTGGATTTCTTTAAATGATCAAGGGTATATTTTCAAATATATTAAAATAAACTGCTACAGCTTTTAAAGAGTTCAGTACTTGAGAAAATGTGAACTCACTATTTCAGTGCTCAGTATATTTTTCTATACCATAATTTTTTAAAAATATAATCTATAATAGCAACTCTAAACAAATTAGTGATTTTCGTGCTACTTTAAAAAGAGTTTCTTATAAATGGCAAAGTCTAGGGGGAAACATTTCAAATTGTGCAAAGCTACTTCTTCCGTGTATTTTGCTACAGGGAACATCGGATCATTTGCTGGCTCTATCTCTTTGGTCACTTTCTCTATACAAATTGGATTTCCTCAAGGAGCTCGGCCTGTGTGCTGCTGATAAGTAGTGTGGCAGACTTATATTTTGTATTCCTCCTAGAACTTGAACTTCATTCTTTTCATTCAATTTTCTATTTGTTATAGTTTGTACTGATGTTTTTCTTTTCTGTGTCTCCTTTTCCATGCATTCACATATAATCTCTTGTCACTTTCAGTGCTTGAATAATAAGTTGTTTTGTCAAGCAATACTAACATGCTGTCTCTAGTCACATCCTTTGAAGTAACTCACCTGGCATAAGCCATTTTGCATTGCGAGCCTCCAAAAAATGTAGATATATAACTGCAAAATCTTGAAGAACATGGATTAGAATTTAGCAATAAAATGTAATTTAAAAAGCCACATTAACTTCATACATTTTTTACTTTTTGCACTTAGGAACCTAAATTGTCATTTGAGATTAGAAAAAAGTTATAAGGTTTACAGATTCATGCACTGGTGAATGTTAATTAGGCTAGAAGTACAGGAGGTACCACCATGTGATTGAAGCAAACAAATAGAAAACCATCAAACAGAAGTGTAGAAAAGGAAATTTGATGGCAAATCTTATCTATTACTTTCTATAGACTTAAAAGTGTTCATGGTAAGGAAATTACTGGAATGAAGACGGTAGAAAGTTTGAAATTGGCAATTCTTTTTATTATCAAAGATGTTTATTTGAATGAATGAACATACGAACATGATTTCCAAAAATAGTTTATAACAGCAATATAAACATTGTTATACAACATATTGCTGGGGTAGATGAGGCTTAGTGAAAGTTCCATGTCGACCTTCACAGCTTCGAGTATGAACAACATAGGTCAAATAAAGCTGCATTAAAATGTGTTATAAATAATTTAATACTAAAATATTAAAACAGGCCAAAAAGATAGCTTTATCTTTGTATATACAAGTCAATTAATAACAATGTTTGAAAAGTGATTTACTGCCATGTAAAATACTCACCTGCAATCCAGAATAGTTAGCTTAGAAAGCTACATTTAAAACAATTAAGATATACACAACTATGTATCAGAGGAGAAAAATATATATTCACTTTTAAATATGAATATATTCTATTTTTTATGTATTTACTTTAGATTATTTAAGGACAAGCTGCAGTTAATAGCAGACATTGTTTAAATAGCTTAATCAAATATAAGCAAAATACCTTAGTTTTAAATTAAGCAATTTTCCAGAGACTATAATGCCTATGAAACATCGGTATGTCAACTGCGCTTTTTCCCAAAGGGTGACATTTTCGTAAGCCTGATAAATTGGATCATTAAAGAAATGGACCTGGAAAATTTGTTTCTGGTTCTTTTTTTATACTAGTTTTCTGCTATGGTACATAGATGCCAAAATTAAAAATTTTGTTAACTTGAGATAATGTGTAATTCAATTTGTTTTTTCATTTATCTATGGAAAAAATCTTCAATTGGGTTTTAAGCTATTTTCATTATGTACATGTTACAGTGGAATGAGTGGCCAGAGGGGAAATAAAGGCAGGGGCCTTCTCATTACCACCTAACAAAGAACTGAATGCAAGAGGCTAAAAGCAGAAGCTCACACCTTGACCCAGGAATCCTGAGCCTCATCTGATAACTCTGCCAGGCATCCTGAACAGCGGGTGAAATGATGCTAGGGAAGGAAGGCGGGAGTCCTCGAAAGTGTGTGCATCATCTCCACCAGCCGGGAAAAGGAAAACCCTGAGGCTGAAAGGCCTCCAGGGGAGGGGAGGGGAGGGGAGGAGGTCCACAGTATCCAAAGGAAATAAAACAGTACAAAACAAAACAAAACATAAAACAACTTTGGTTAACTGCCTTCCTCTCGTCATGCATGCAAAAAGAACAGATAGTCTCTCGAGCAAGATGAGGATTCGGGCTGACGTACCTACCTTTGGGTAGTCACATCTCGCCAGGGGAAGCTGATACGGCCTTTACCCGCCAATCAAAATGTAACTTCTTCATCTCCACCCCACCATTTAAGTCCTCAGAAAATAAGACACACTCTCTTCTCTTGACCTCTTCTCTGGGCCTAGTGGCTCTCTTGCCACATGGAGGACCCCTGGCCAGCTGGCCTCTGCGGGGGCACTTGGCCACTCATTTTGGCCACCCGGCGTCTAACCACCTCTGGACACCCAGGTGCTGGCCACCTGGCCTCTGGCCACCCTACTTTTGCCGCCTTTGCTCTAGCCTCCCTTGCTTTTGCTTTCCTATTAGAACTTAGTTTAAGAAACTTTGCTTGCTCACTAGCAGCCTCCCTGGCCTTATTTTTTATTGCCTTGCTGAGAAGACCTAGTTTCTGGAAGTTTCTCCTGTAACATACTTGCAATATGGAAACAGATAAAGAATAAAATATACCGACATTTGCCTCAATGTTTTTTAGGCTTTGTAATTGCTTTTTATCATATAGAGCAGTGATTTCCAACCCAGAGGCGCACTGGTGTGCCACAAGAATTTTTAAAATATCCAATACCTATTTAGTCAGGGATACTGGTCTCTTTTCACTTAGATTGTCAAAAAAAGTGACAGCATCCAACACAACAATATCTGTACAGTGTCAATGAATCAAAATATACCCATTTGTTTGTCAGGCAAAAAATATATATATTTTGGTGGGCCCCACCATGAATTTTAGTCATTTATATGTGCCACGAGATAAAAAAGGTTCGAAATCGCTGTTTACAATGCTGAAATTGGCCCTAGGATATTCCCTAAAAAGAAAAAATGTATATGCAAAAAGACAAAAGAAAGAGGGAAAGAAAGAAGAAAGAAAACGCTGATTTTTTAAATTTAATCTTTATTGTATTTTTTCCATTACCATTCAGTCCCCTTATATGCCCTCCCCCGGGCAATCGTCGCTCTGCTGGCCATGCCCATTACAGCGTGACGCGACTGACATTTAACGCTGTAAGCTTCCGGTGTGCAATCTGTTGATTTGATAAACTTATATACTATATTGCAATGCGATTTCTTTCATAACACGAACTAACACTTACCATGTCACATAATTTTTTAAATATGTGCGGAGGGAACAACTAATTTCTAGCCTCTCAAGAACTTTAAAGGTTATAATACCGTATTGTTGACTATAATCATTATGTTTTGCATTGGATCTTCAGGACTTCTTTGCGTACTAATTGGAAGTTGGTGGCCTTAAATAGTATCTCCCAAACTCCCCACTTGCTAGAACCTTTTAATCACCATTCTATTCTGTTTTTAAGAGTTCGGATTATTTTAGATTCCTTCCATAAACAAAATCACACTGTATTTGTCTTTCTCTGCCTGACTTATTTCATTATCATAATGCCCACAATATCCACCCTCATTTTCACAAATAGCAGGATTCTTTCTTATGGTTGAATAACATTCCATGGAAAGTGTATTCCGTATCTTTATCCATTAATCTGTTGAAGGACACTTACATCTTGCCTAGTTTTAAGTAATGCTGCAATAAACATGGCAGTGCATACATTTCTTTGATGCTGCGAAGATCCTGAGGTTTAAATGCTATTTTAAATGTTTACATAATTGAAGAATACTGCAGCTACTCTTAGAAGAGCAAATAAACTGAATGTCAATTTAAACTACAGACATACTGTTTCTGTACAATCGGCTTATAGAAATGTAGTATTAGATTTTACCTACAGTGTCTTCAAATTTAAATTTTCATATCAAATGTATAACAACTATCTATAATAAAGTACTAAGATCATTTGAATTTATTTTCAGTCACCAAAATAAATTAATTACCTACATTATGTCACACATTAGACCAGCCATCAGCGATAAAGCAGTGCATAAGAAGATAATTTGCCTCTTTTAGTTTCTTACCTATTGCTGAAGACATCAGATAGGGGTTTGATTTCAAAATAAATAAAAGAACTCACACAACTCCATTCTAAGAAGACAAACAATCCAATTAAAAAATGGGCAAAGGACATGAACAGACACTTCTCCAAGGAAGATATACAGAGAGCCCAGAGACATATGAAAGGATGCTCAGCATCACTAGCCATCAGAGAAATGCGAATTAAAACCACAATGAGATACCACTTCAAACCAGTAAGAGTGGCCATCATAAATAGATCCACAAATAATGGGTGCTGGCGAGGCTGTGGAGGAAAGGGAACCCTAGTATGCTGTTGGCGGGAATGCAGTCTGGTGCAGCCACTGTGGAAAACAGTTGGGAATTTCCTCAAAAAGCTAAAAATGGAACTGCCTTTTGACCCAATGATGTCACTGCTGGGATTATACCCTAAGAATCCCAAAAAGTCAATTCAAAAGAACCTATGTACCCCAGTGTTCATAGCAGCACAATTTTCAATAGCCAAGTGCTGGAAGCAACGTAAGTGCCCATCAGTAAATAAGTGGATCAAAAAATTATGGTATATTTACACAATAGAATACTATGGAGCAGAAACAGTTACTAACCTTCACGACAGCATGGATGGAACTAGAGAGCATTATGCTAAGTGAAATAAGCCAGGGGCCAAAAGACAAATATCATATGATCTCACCTATAAGTGGAACCTAACCAACAAAACAAGCAAGGAAAATATAACCAGCAACATTGAAAGAAAAAAGAAACCAACAGGATCAAGAGGGAAAGAGGTGGCGGGGAAAGGGAAGGGAGGGATCATGTCAAGGAACATGTATAAAGGACCCATGGACAAAGCCAAAGTGGGGAAGGATTGAGGGAGGGAGGTGTGGGGGGGCAGGGGAGAGTGGTGGCGGGAAGGTGTAGACAAATGTATTTGAACAATAAAAAATAAATAAATGAATAAATAAAAAAATAAAAAATAGTTAAAACTATAATAAAGAAATAATTATATATAGAAGCACCTAAAATGGAAATACTAGGCTCTTTTTAAATAATAAGTTATGGTAAATCTATTCTTAAGTTTTTTGAGGAACTTCTATACTGTTTTCTGTAGTGGCTGTACCAGTTTACATTCAAAGCAGCTGTTAATGACGGTTCCGTTTTCTTCACAACCTCTACAACACATTATTATTTGTGTTGTTGATAATAAACATTCAAACAGGTATAAGGTAGTATAGTATATAAGTGTAGTTTCCATTTGCATTCCCCTAAATCTTGCTAAGTTGAGCAACTTTTTTAACATCTGTTGGCATTTGTATGTCTTATTCAGAGAAGTGACTGTTCAAGTTGTCTGCCAATTTTTAAATTGGATTGTCTATTTTTTTGTTGTTGTTATTGAGTTGTATGAGTTCTTAAGAATAGTGTTACCATATGACCAGTCATCTATCTTCTGAGTATCTACTGGTAAAAATTGAATACATTTATTTGTAAGGATACATTTTCTCAGATTTTCATTGCAGCATTATTCATGATGGCCAAAATAAGGAAACCACTGAAATTTCCATCATTAGATGACCGGATAAAGAATATATGGAACATATGTAAAGGGTTGTCCAGAAAGTATCCAGCCGTGCAGTATGAAAAATAGAGACATTTATTGAAGAAGACACAAGATATGAGAAACATTGTACATCAGAAAATGACATCTCAGTCCACATCAATACAGGCACCTTGGGACCTCACACAGTTTTCCCAATCACCATTCAGCTGCCCTGTAGTATTTTCCTGAATCTCATTGATGGTCTGACATATCTTTTCTTTTAAAAGGCTGTAGGGGTGTTGAGCCACCTGGGTGATTTGACGTTTTGTCAAAAAACTCTGCATGAGGCATGATGTGTGAGTGGGTGCATTGTCATGAAGAAGCTGCCAATCATCAGTTGCCCATAGCTGCAGCCTTCTGGATCATCTGAATGGTTCCTGTGGCAGAATGTTCAAGGTTAAAGCAAAGTTTGATGTAGATTTGTTGTTTTACTCACTCAGTCATTTTGAATGCAATGGCAACGCAGCACACATGCTCACTCAGTGGCATCTACTGTCCCCACTGACTAGTACAGTGAAGTTGTCATTGTTCATGCATGTGTATTCCAGTCCACTCTCCTTGGCTGCCAGATTACATTGATGTTTCACAAACTATTCTTATTAAATTAACAATGGTTGGACTTTTTCTGGACAGACCACATCTATATCATTTTTTAATCCATTCAGGGGATTTGATCATTGATTTTAGAGATAGATGAAGAGAGAATGAGATCAATGTGAAAGAGAAACATTCATTGGTTGTCTTCTGCATGCACCCTGATCAGGGATCAAATCCACAGTCTAAGTAAGTGCCCTGACTAGGAATTGAACCCACAACCTTTTGGTGTGCAGGATGACACTTCAACCAAGTAAGCCACCTGGCCAGGGCTACAATTTATTATATTTTAAAGGTACAATGTGGTTGTATAAAGAAAATAATAGTTATAATTTGTATAGTAATATACAGATTTCACTTTATCTTCTTAGTTTGACTAACCCTTTTCAATACACTGCTACATACAAATATTATGAATAAGGACTTTTCAGAATAACTTTAATACTTATTATTCATCTCTTCAAAATTTATGAAACAAATGTCACTATTGGTTTTACTCTGCATGGTGATTTTGATATTCATTATAAAATACTAACTACTTATCTTATTTCTTACCCTGGAAATAGAGTCTTTTATTTTTCAATTATGTAGCTCAATGTTTTAACTAAAAAGTTTTTTTGATTTTGTGTTTTCTCCCACTGTTTCTGTGTTCAGATGTCTTTTGTGATAGGAAATAATATTAGATTTGCCTTCTTCTCAGAAAGTTTAAGTTCTTTATAGATGCTTAAGCTTAATGAAAACTTTATGCTAAGCTAAAATATAAACATAGGTTTAACTATTTCACATAACTTCTTTCTCCTCCCACTCCCCCAGCACTGATTGGATCAGTCTTATTTAACCATGTCTTCACAAAATCTCAGAGAAGGATATTGTGTGATTAATTTGGGTCTTTCTTCTTCATTAATATCTCCTAATTGTTGCCGTCCGATTGGGAGGGGATCTTTCAATGAAATAATACCAAATTGTATGCTAATAGGAGTTGTCAATAACACCAAGCAACAGTATTTTTTTCTAAGTAGTCTAGAGCATTATGCTAAGTGAAATAAGTCAGGCAGTGAAAGACAAATCCATATGATCTCACCTATGAGTGGAACCCTATCAGCAAAGCAAGCAGGCAAGGAAAATATGACCAGCAACAGAGAAAGAAAGAAGAAACTGATGGGGACAGGAGGGAGGAAGGGAGAACGGTAGTGGGGAGGGGAAACGGAAGGGTCAGATCAAGGAACAGGTATGAAGGACACATGGACGAAGCCAAAGTGGGGAAGGATTGAGGGGGGCGGTGGGGGTAGGTGGGGCAGGGGAAACTGGTGGCAAGTAAATGGAGACAAATGTATGTGAAAAATTTAAAAAAAGAAAGAAAGAAATTAAAGAAAAAGAATCTAAGAATCTAACATGGACTTTCCATGATTAGGCATTGTTTTACTCTCAGCTGATTTCACATCTGATTAGCTGTAGGAAATTTCCAGAAGCCACCACACTTTTTGAGTATGCATTGTGCCATATGGAGATATGCAACCCAAATTACATTATCTACAAGACATCTCTCTAAATATTTGAAGAGGCATATCGTTTTTTAAAACTTACATGTGCTTTCATTGAATAATGGAATGTGATTAATTTTAGTTTTTTTACTGTTCTAAGAAATATTTTATATTTCACTAATATTTAGTATTCATGCATTTTATATATTTGTCCCTTTTAAAATACAGTATATAAAATGGTCTACTACATTCCAGGATTAATCAATATATGATACAATTTTTATTAACATGTATCTCTGAACTCTATTAAGCAGTCTAAAGATTTGTTAATACTTGCATCACTAACATTAAATGTTGGCTTACTTTTAATAGGAAAAGATACGTAAAAGTGTATTTTTCTCTTTAAATTGTTTTTAAATATTGTTTTTATTTAACTAATACGTATAATCATTTAAAAAAAAACAGTCCCCAAAACTCTCTCTGGAGTCTTCTCTCTCTCTCTTCCTCTCTGACTCTTTCTGAGTGTGTATGTATGTGTGCCTGTCCTCATACACACAGAAACTTACATGCATGCATTTTTCATTACAAAAAGGATTGTATTAAAATAATGTAGTTGAATTACTAAAGCTTGAGTCTTGACAAACAAACATTGTCAAAAAATATTCCAAACATCACTTAATGACAAAACGGAGTTCTCTGTATTTTAAAAATGGTTTAAATTGCATTATTGCATTTTATTTTGCACTATTTAAAAGATTCAAATAAAAACTAGATGACAATTACATTGTTCTCAGTAAATGTATGCATGAGGGATTTAAGTGAGTAGGAATGTAAATAATCTAAACACTAATTAAGTAATCAATGCTGGGAAAGTAACATAACTTTGCCATTGTGTATTTTCATAAGCAGTATGAATATAATTGTTACTTTATATTAACCGCTAAATGTTGCTTTAAAATATAAACTTGACATATCAAAACTTTAAAGTTCATTATTTTCCCCAAGAATATATGATTAATACAACAAATATTATATAGAATTTCTGCCTCATTTTTTATCCTTATTCTATCTGTGGTTTACAGCACTAAGTTTTCTTTTAGAACATGGCAATGAAAGAGTTATTTTCAAGGCCATTAACACCTTATTATGTCTTACAAACTGTTAATCCTTTGTTTTCATTTTGATTTTCCTCTCAGCAGGATTTGACTGAAAACCACTCCCAATTTCTTGAAAAACCTCCATTTTCAGGAATCAGTGACAATAGATTACCCTGATTCTTTTCTTTCCTCCCAGGACACTGCTCAAGCTTTCCTTCTGGGCCTCACAATATTAGAGTGCTTTAGTGCTTTATCTCAGCCTCTTTTCCTCTCTTATTGCGGAATGCCATCCAATCTCAAGGCTTTGAAATAATCTACATTGTGATGATTGCCAGATTTATATCTATCGTCTTGATATTTCCCATGAGTTCTAGACACATATGACCATATTTCCAACAGACTACTAAGAATCTTCTTTTGGAAATGTTGTAAGTATCCATTATTTACATGCTCAAAAGAGGATACTTGAATTGCTCCCTCTCCACTCCCTTCCATCAATTTAAAGTTGAGTCATTCTCACATTATGTTATAAACATGACATAATTTATCCTGGATTAATCTATTCATGTACTACTCTCAGAAAATGCATTCTCTTGGTCTGTCTCCAAAATATTTCTCAAATGTGCTTATTTCCTTCCATCTTCACTAATTCTATTTATTATACATTGATTATCTTTCTCTCAGGCCAATATATACAACAGTCTAACAAATAGTTAGGCTTGGATTGCTGTTTTTAATATATTAAATCATGTCAAATCTCTGATTAAAATCACCCAAAGGCTTTCTACTGAAATTAGAACAAATCCAAGCTTTCTGTCATGATTTAGAAATCTGATGTCCACTTTCTGTTGCTGTGAAACCTTTGCAAACTTCCTCTCTATATCCTAGCTACACTAGCATTCTTCTTACTCCTCAGTTATTCCTTATTTATTCCCAATTGTTGGTCCTTGTTTCCGCTGCTTCTTCTGCGTGGGAATCTATTTGCCAAGCATGTGCAAGTGACTGATTTTTTCTTTATTATTAAGCCTTTCTTTCATATGTTACCTCATTACCCTGACCATTCTATTTGAGGTAGCTTCCCAGTCACTACTTTTCTTACACTAATTTATAACTACATTGATCACTCTCTGAAATTCCATATTTATTAACTTTGTTACAATTAGTTTCTATATCCCTGCCTCTTAGACACGTAATGGAAAAGGAAACTCCATGGTGGCAAAGTTCATTTCACTTGCTCAATTATGCATTTCCAGTCCTTGCTACAATGATTGACACATTATAGAGAAATATTGGTAAATATTGTTCTGGGTAAATATTAATGAGATGTCACCTAATTAAGTAAAATAACAGATGAGCAATTTAATTTTTCAGAAAAACAGATTGTTTAAACTTTATTTTTAAAAATATTTAATTACTTATGTTTTATTTATTTATTTATTTTACTTATTAGATTAATGACTTGTGCCGGGCATTGACATGTAAGGCATATCTTCTTTATTAATTTATTTATGGATACACTACTATTAAAATTATGGATCAGGAAACTTAGTATCACTACTGTACTTTAATTGTCTTTCAATTAACAATGTTAAATAATCAAATACAATTTACATACATGGTTCTTAAGATATCCTTAAATCAATGCCATCATTAATATATCTGCAATTTAATTTCTGGGGAAGACAGGTTTATGGATTTCCCATATTATAAAAATATTACACATTAAAAGAAGAAACAAAATACATTTTTAAAATGACAAAATGTGAAATGCTCTGTGTTTATTTTTAGTTTTGTAATAGTCATTATTCAAGCAGCTATTACAAACACTATGAAGCTCATCCTTCATTTTGATATGTCAACATTTTAACTATTGATAGAGAAATGAAGAGGTCATGAAAACAATAAGCAATATCTAAAGAACTATACATTTAACTTATTTTCCTAAAAACAGAGAAAACCCATCCGAAACTTGTCAATTACTTCACAGGTCAGGAAGAGATTTAACTCTTAAACAAAATAATTATTCTTAAATCTTCAAAAAAATACATTACCCAACAACATGTACTATCATTGTTAAAAATAAAAGATCTTTTAATTATGTTAATTATTTAATTATAAGTTAATTATTTTAGAAATAATTATAAGTCAATGCAATTCACATTAGAAATTTTGAAATATATGTGTTTTATGTATTTTGTACAAACAATGAAATTAAATACTGTTGTAATATAATGCTGTGGTTCCCAAATGTTTGCAAACGTGCCTCTGGAAACTGCAGTGAATTTACAAGTGTACCTAAAGGTACTTTAAATTTTCAAAGGAAACAAGCGTCTTTGACACAAACCAGTATTCCATGCATCAGAATTTCTATTTGTGGACTCTTTATGTGCGCTGGTATGAATAACACAGGCTGAGGAACGAGCTGCCTTGATTTGTTCCAGGTTTCCTCACTCTCTAGTCCTGCCGTCTTAGGTAAGAACCAAACCTTCCAGTGACTCCGCTTCCTCACCTGTATGAAGAGACTTATAATTGTATTTGCACTACATAGTTATTGTGAGGATGTAAATGTAATACATTTGACATGTTTACAACAATATTCAACAGGGAGAAAGAACTCAATAAATATTTCTGATGTTTACTTGACCCGATGCCTTCCCATATTTAATACAAACATTCATTTCACAATTTCAAGAGCTTGTATTGGTTTCATGTCTTACCTGTACTGGAGGCAATTATAATTTAATATTGGGGACATTTTTTTAATTTGTAAAATAAAAACTTAAATTTGTAAAATGTAAATTAAGAGTGAAAAAATAACTTGTAATACTATAATCCTATTTTTAAATATCGAAAGTTTATTGTGGGAGTTAAGGAAGAGAATTTGGCGGACATCTGCTTTCAGTAGAGCCTCTTAAATCAGAGAACACAGATACATTCATAAACATGTGCCACAGAGATCTGAGAAAATTGTCTAGAATAATTTGTTCATGATTTATATACTATGACATTCAGTTTGGTTAAGAACTCACTATTATCCAGATCTGGATACAGACATGTGCGTGTAAAATGTAATTATGAATATTTGAAGTTCATTATATATTAAATGCCTTCTAAAATAAACACACCTACATTATAGTAACTTATGATTCCTATTTTAGTTCCTTTTTTCTCCTTATACTATACAAATTATTGCAATGACACTACTCACCAAATATTTTATTTACCATTTTTTCTTGCCCTCCTTGTAGTTAGGCAGTGTCATGTATCTTATTCTGGTCAATGTGGTCTGATGCATATTATGTCTGTCACTTGAAGGGGGACACACTCAAGCTTCTGTCTGTCCCTCCCTGGTGCAGCACTGAGGATGCTCACGTGGACCAGATGTTGCCATGGCAAGGTGGCAGAATTGCTGTCAGCCTGGATCCCGGGTTGTCTTAGGAACAGAGACCTCACTATAGAAATCCTTAGATTTCTTGTCACTGTAACATGGCCTAACCTAATATGTAATTTACACCTTTAAAACATAAAATCTTAACTTTTTTAGCAGCAGGTTAAATTGTAAAGGTTCTCCTTTCTGGAAAAAGAAATCAATTCCACTGTTAAATTATGAGGCACCATATGATGAGAGAACCTTGCTTGCATCTAGTGTTATGCAAGCAATTATGGGTAATTTAATATAATAGAACTATTCTGCCAGAGTTTATTCTTAAGATAACAAGGTATTACATTTTTTTTCCTTATATAATGAAACTCAAAGCACCACTTCGGGTATAGTCAGCAAAATCTATGGCTTTAAAATCTAAGTACCTAAGTCTGTGAATTAGTGTATGCAGAATTTTTTACTTGCCCAATCTGTAAATTGAAGTTTCATGCAAATAACACTTTGGGCAGTCTGAACAATAGTAGACATTTACTTGAAAGCCAGCTATTTTTGTCATCTTTACATATAATAAAATCTTAAACAGAACCTCAGTGTATTGTACTCCAGTTGAATCAAATATAAGTTACGTATGTTCTTTTCTCAGAAAATATAGTGTATATATAATGACATTTTCCCTCTTTCTGTGTTTTTTTTTAACAATGGGAAAAGAAAGATTAGTTTAAGACTATTCTTCATATTGGAAGGTCCATTTTGGGTACTCAAACCAACCACAGTCAGTTATTCAGTTATGAGTGTAAGGATAAGGTAAAGGAAAGAATTGGTAAAACAATCACAATAAAATTGAGGTTTTGGTTTTTGAGAACATGAGTGGATGGAATTTAGTGGCATACTCTAACTGCTCAAAAAAATAAGTATAATCCAGACTACTATAAAAAATTAAGAAATACTAAAGTTGTATTATGGGCCTCTACAAAAGAATGATTCTATAAATATGTCAAAGCTAAGATATGAACTTAAATACTCAATTTGTAGGGATATTTTGAAAAAAAACTCTCAAAGAATGCAAGTTATTATGACACTATTTTGATTTTTTATAAATCCCAAAGGAATAACTTCTAGAAATGTCCCTTTGTATTCTAAAATATTGGAATATGCCTTGGAAATGCACCACATATTAATTGTATTATTTAGTGTAATTAACATATTTTATCATGTTTATTCTATTATATAAACTCATTATAAAGTCAAACCATGTACTAAAACTATTTCACATCTAATATTTGCTTAAAAACTTCATTGGCTACTTAGGTGAGTTACACTTAAATATAAATATTATTAGTAACAGATTTTTAATCTAGGTCATTGAAAAGTTTGATGAAGTGAGTAAATATTTACAGGGCTGTTAAAAAATAATCTGTTATAGTGTTATAGTGGCAATTACTATGTTAGAATGAGATTCAATTATTGTAATCTTGTACAAGAACACCTTCTCATAATCAAGCTGAAGGAGATATACAATCTTTTTCTTTATAAAACTAGAAAACTCTATATTTCATTTAATATCATAGGGGGTTCCTAGAAATTTTTCAAATACATATAATTTTTAAAAATTTAATGAAAAAACAAAAGGTATAAGATGATTGATTAGTTACTTGGACAAATTGAATATTTTTATTTCTTATAGACAAATTTATTAATCAGCTTATATACATATTTAAGGAATATTGACCTGGCCTTTGGAGAATATAGAACAGAATTAAAGGAAATAACAGTATTTTTTTTTTTACTTCTCTTTCATGTAAAACTATATTAAAATATTGATGTTGATTAACAATTTATTTGGATTGTGTCAATCATAATTTTAGATCTTAACACATACATAAAAGTCACCTTCAAGTTGGGCCTGTTATAGTTTTGATAGAAAATATCATCAGGCTATTATATAGGAAGATTCCTTTATGAAAGAAGACATGGAAACATTTATGCATTGAGCTAAATAAAACAGTAAACAGGATGAAATGCTTCCAGATGTAGACACACCTTTCTCAACCTCCCATATATCCCATGAGTACCTAAACACTGTCAATGCTACGTACATGGAATGGAGGTTACAGTGGGTACAATGAAAATGTCATTTCCTCTCTCTATAAGGGGCCCTCAAATTCTTCTAGAAGTTGAGAATTTTCTGGTTTTGGGTTCATTTTCTCCAGGTATAAGTAACTTAAGTAAACAAAGCCCTTTACTCTTCTTGTGATATAGTGGCTTACAGGTCAATTTCCTTTTGTATAATTTCCTAGGAGAATGACACTTTAGTTCTACTTGAAGCAACTTACAACATACATGTTCAAAATAAAATTATATAATCTAAATGCATAATATTTGCTTAAGTATTATTACAAGGTAAATTAATTCCAAGGTATTAATTGCGAGGTTTAATCTATTGCTACTCTCATCTCTGTAAGTATGTGTACACACAAAGTATGAATTCTCTCAAATAATTTTGAACATCCATTAATGTTAATCATACACAAACATTTGTGTTTAATTTCACACTGAATAATGTCTATACAGTGAATCACACACTTTTAAAAATTTGATTTTAGAGAGAGAGAAACACTGGTATGTGAGAGTAACATCAATCTGCTGCCTCTCCCATGCCTAGAAGCGGGGGCCTGGGCTGCAACCCAGGAATGTGTCCCCACGAGGAATCGAACTGGTGACCTTCCTGCCTGCAGGACAACGTCCAACCTACTGAGCCACACCAGTCAGAGACACACATTTTTCACTAAGTATCTATTAAAGAAAGAAACCACCTCCACTAATTTTAAATTCCTAAGTTTTGATTTAAAATAAGGTTAGAATATCATATACTTAGTTCAAGTACTATGCACAACATATTTTACTATTATAATATTGAAAAATGAAAAAAATTGTCCCATCTAAAATTTAAGTAAAAGGAATAATTATGCACTTTCCTTTTCTTTATGTAGTTATCTTAACAGTATGAAATAAAAAATGACAAAAAGTTTGCAAATCAACAAAAAAACAACTAAATTCAAAAGGAATAAGACCACAAAAATCTAGAATATTTGTCCTATTCTTGTCATAGAAATTGCTTATTGTGTTTCATTACATCATATATTTTGACTGAATTTTTATTGGAGAACCCTTATATTTTGACATTAAAAATTTAATTACAAAGTAATTTTTGTTGACTACTTAAAATAACATAAATAAAACACCACACAAACTTTTTTGCATGCCATCTTACACTATATTTATCAGATTATCAGGAGGAAAATTATTAAAAATGTAGAAATAAAATATTATGCATGGTTCAATAGTTATTAAAGTTACACATTTGTTTTCTGAAGAATAGCTCAGTACTAGATAAACATTATAAGAAACTCAAAGGCTTCATTTTCTTATTTTAAATTTGGTGTTATCCTAGTTTTTCACTGATAATGGAATATGATAAGCTTTGATTACAGTGCTTGAAGTGCCAATATAATGTTTAAAGAAATAAGGATAAAATTATTATAGTTTCTCAAAAATAAAATTCACTGAATATTACAACACTTCTTAGATGAAAATACGACATAACTAAACTACCTCTCCTTCAGTGGGAGCCATGACTTGCTGCCATTTATCCCATTAGATCCATTCCAGAGGTAATGGTGTTCAGGGATCATTTTACTAGCTTTCAAGCAGTACTCATGAGAAGAATAATGTAGAATCAAGAAGAGCCAAAACTGTTTCTTTTCTTTTTCAGCCATTCATCTCGGTGGGCAGACATCGATACCTATTACATTTGTAAGTATGAGTACTTGCTACAGTTACAGTAGGATGTCTGATTTCCATTTTTTCCTCAATTTACCTCAGTTCCAAAGTTCATTGGCTCTGGGGAAATAACAGTTACTTCCCACTGAGTATGCTTTCAGTCCCTCATCTGACTTGAATTTCTGCCGTAAAAGCATGGCCATTATTCGGTAAATTAAGGCATGCCTGTGAGCAGCCCTCTCTTATTTCAGCAAGTGGATTTTCATTTTAAGAGAAAGACAAGCACTGGTTTTATATTCTCACTCCATGAAATTCCTTCTCACCATGAACGACTGTGACTGAACTGACATAAATCTCTGATCGCATTTGTATTCATCATATGATATTATGTCTTTAATAAGGAATAATCCAAGTATGAGTTTCTTCATAAACAATACTTATAAATAAATTTAAATTATATTTATTAAAGGGTTGTAGCATTACTGAAGCAATCAAAAAATGGTGCATATAGCAATTGACTATGCTGCTTTCAACATCCTGAAAATGTATAAACAAAGTAATTTTGTAGGTTAATAACCATCATTTGGTTATTATTTATAATCAACATCAGAGAGCTTGTTGGAGAGAGAATATTGTGTTTATAAATGAAGACAAATAAGCAATAGAGGAAAAATATACTTATCTATTATATACTACCTGTAGGGCAGTATTTTAGTATTGCAATATTAAAAACCATGGACAAGATTGTGTGTGTAACATAAGTTAGAGCTTTGCAAACATATGTCAAGATGTTTCAGACTTTGAGTAATTACCTGTCATGCTCTGTACACCAAAGAGTATCTTCTTCAAGTGATTCGCACTCTCTTGATAATTCTATTCAATTCTATTTTCTATGTTTGCAGTCATAGATTGTTTGAACTTTTTGTATCTAGGTGAATTCCTACTGAATTCTAACTCTATTGTGATGACTTAATCCAAAGACAATTTTACGCCTTTTACTATATTACCTTAGAGACTTTACTGTACACACTAACCATGGATTCAGGTGGCATTTATCAGCACAGCTCACTGAGTCCCTCACCTAAAAACTGGAGTACCTTCTCTTTTGTCAGAGAAATTACTGTGCCACTTATTTCTGCAGGCAATCAGTAAAAAGTTCAGTTCTTCTAGCTTTTCTTATGATTTTATTCATTCAGCCTTTTAAAAATGTACTCATTCATTTACTCAAAAATAGATACTTTCCATTATATCTTTGAGAATATGATCCTAACTATAAGTATGTTCATATATGTAGTTGACTTCTGTGGTTTTATCATTTAGAGTGGCACACAGAATACACAGTATAAGTAAGAATACACTGATTTTTAGAAAATGTATGTTCCTCATTTGTAAGTGTCCTTTGCTATTTGGGTCATAGAGAAAATTCTTTAAAATTGGCAGGGCAGTAAACTTAAGTAAACTTGCTTTCTGACAACTAAAATTTTCTAGCTATTGTAATGAGATTATTCATCCTATTTTGGATCACTAAAGGCAAAATACTAACATTTGCTATTTATCCATTAACACACATGTATTAATACTAAATTCAATAAATATTTATTATATTTTTACTTTAGGTCAGACATTACCTTAAGTGTCAAAGACAAAATGTAAATATAATGGGTTCCCTAGATTTTTATGGAGAAACCCTTATTAAACAATGGTTTTATAAAGACTTTAAATCACATTTTATTAAATATTTAACTATATTACTTAGGTAAATTTCTCTAAAAACCTAAATGAGAGAATTAGTGTTAGGGCTTCTGAGACTCTTTGAAGTCAGAGTGACAGTGAACATTTGTCAGTCCAACAAAAGCTTTTTCCAGATATAGATTCTTTTACTATGTAAAATGGTAATTTTCTCAGTAAACATATTTCTCAACTGACTTGCTGAATATAAGATACTTAAGTTGATGTTTTCAAAACTGTTTATTCATGGGAATCTTTCTGAAAAAAATCACAGCACAAAGGAGACCAACATCTCTGTCTATTTAAGTAGCTGAAACAGTTCTTTAGAGTCATATATAAGAATGAATTTTTGCTGGAGAGGAAGTCTTGTACTTAAACAGACTTTTGGGATAATGAGTGGAATGCTAGAATACACTGATTAGCTTTAAAAGTCATCTGCAGGCATTTAACAGACTTTCCTGCCAAATTTATTTATTTATTTTTTATATTTTAAACTTATTACTTCAATTAAAATAACAAAAACATGCAGTTAACTGGTTATAAAGAAAACAGATATTTTCAATTGACATTTTTGGAACGCCTAAAACACGCCTCTATGATGCATTCAATGCTTAAAATATATATTCCATTTTTTTCTTGCTGTGACAGCTGCTGTTCTTTCTTCTCCAATATTCATTCTCTGATTATTTTCTATTTAAAGCATGCTGTCAATATTTACTAAGCATATGGCTACCCCAAATAAAAACTAGATTTCTCACCCTCCTTTCTCACAAAGCTTGTCCTTTTGATAATCTGAGTCCAAAAGCGACCTTATAAACTATTGAAGTGTCTTTAAACAGAGAATTGTCTACCCTTTTTCTCAGATTTTATGGAAGTTTGTAAAGCGGACTCAACCGTATTTGATTAGAATATATAAGCTTTCTTATTGGAAAAGATAGAAAATAGAAGGAACATTTGTCCCTGATGCTCAATAATGTTCATGCTTATTCTAAATTGCCTGCATGTATGCGCGAGAAAGAAACCTTCGCCTTTCAGAATCCACTGTTATTTTGGGTTTGCTGTCGCCCTCAATCTAGCCCCATTACCATCGGTGCATTCTCCAGGACTAGGAATTACAGCACATACTTATCACTCATTTCACACTGTATTAATGTTCTCCAGCTTTGGGAGAAATAAGGTGTAAGATCATTGTAATTTGGATCCCTTGATTGAACGTTAGATAAAGATTCTTGTGCAATTACTTCATTAAGCATTTGCTTCTAGGAAAAATAGAAGTATAGCAGAGTAGGAGAAACAGATCAAGAGAAAGAAAGGAAGAATGAGTGTAAGCTGAGGTAAAGTTCGACCTTCACTGTGACCGGGCAGCACAGTCCTGCAGCTGCAACTTGCTCCAACTCCAGGCGTGAGAGCTGGGCGCTCCTAGGCCAGCAGGGGCCATTGGGACTCGTGTGCAGACTACACACCCAGGTACTTTGGAACCCTTGTTGTTGTGCATAAAGCAGTGGTCCTCAAAATTTTTGGCACCGGGGACTGGTTTTATGGAAGACAATTTTTTCACCGATGAGGTGGGGGGAAGGGAAGGGATGGTTTCAGGGCAATTCAAACACATTACATTCAAACACCTCCTGCCATGAGCCTAATTCCTGACAGGCCCAGACCAGTATGGGTCTGCCACCTGGCGGTAGGGGGCCTCTGACATAAAGAACTCCCATAGTCTAAGCACAGTTTTGAAAAAAGTCTATAGAGACCAGACTAGAAATGAATACAACAAAGCTTAACAGGAAGTTGCTCAGAAGTACTGAGAGGGATCTGTGCTACAATTACAATAGAGAAACATAGTCCAGAAATCACTCTATTAAACATAATTGTCATATTTTGCTTGACTTCAATCTAATTGGGAAAAAAGTAAAGAATGAACTTATTCACAGGGAACAATACAATGGGGAATCAACAGCAAAATACAATTTTAAATTAAAAATATATCTTAGTTCTTTGCATTTTATAGGGTTAAATTTGGCATTATACCTAGATGAAAGAGGCAACTGCTCTCATGGACTGTTTTTAAGAATGGCAAGATAAATCAAACATACAAGTTATAATCTATTATTCTGTCATTTTGACTTATTTTTTCTATTTGCCACCCAACATTACCCATTTCTTTCAGAAAAGTTGAAAGCAGCCATATAAATATCTGTTGGAAAATTTTGACTATTAACTAAATTTATTGGCTTAGAAAAACTAAATGCATCCCTTTAGCTAATGAACTGTCCAAAATATACTAAAAAATGGACAAACACATAAATATTTGTGAACAATCATAAAATAGTTGAGTGCAGTTCTGAAATAAGAGTCCTCAAACAGGTAGGCATGCATTAGTGAGGAAATTTCCTAAACAACAAAAAACAAACAAAACTGATCTATAATTGAAACATAGAGAGAAGAGAATTGTATATAAATTCAAAATATTTTTATTAGGCCTGAACACTATTCAAATAAATGCACTGCTATATATTTACAAGACCAAATAAAAATACTTTTACTCCCAATCTATATGTATTTCTTTTATTCCTATAACAGTAACTGTAATATTAGAACAAATATTTCCTTCGATTTATATTTCCACAGATATTTGTACTCAGAATCTTTAAAAAGTGAATGTGAAATAATTATGTTCATTTTAGGTCAGAGGAAAAGCCCTAAAACAGAAGGAATCTACTTAATGATTAAAAGATACATAAAGAAAATTGAGATAATTTTAATACCTATTATCTTTTTAATATTCCAAGTTACCCTTCACTTATAAGTACACATGAAATCCTTGTAAGTTAATGACAAGGGTGGAGTTTTGATGTAACAGATTTGAGTCAAAATAAGAAACAGCACCGCCCACCGGAAGAAAGAGCTTTGACTATTCTGCTCTTCTGAGCGTGAGTTACCGGGTTTGTGAAGCAGGAGAGAATCTCTGCATCGACAGTTTTTGAAGGTTATAGGAGATAATTAACATAATAACTTATAATAAGTGTAGTAAAAGCCTTTAAAAGTGCATAATAGATTACAATATTTGGGCATTTGCCTACGCTTGCTATTAATTGCTGGCATAGGATTTAAATGTTTTATTCAAACAAGGCAAAAAGCCAACAGCTGTCAAACAAATGGCTTTTTTCTTTTTTTTTTTTTTGGTCTTACATTTGGGATAGTGCCAAATACTAACACTTTGAAACCTGCACTTTTTGATAATTGATATTTAAAATTTTCCACTGAGCAATAAATTAGTTTGTTAATGGCAAGTTTAGGTCACCAAGATCACAGAATTACTTTATCTTTCATCATCTTTCTTTACTTCATATCCTGAGTGAGGTTTTAATTCAATCCAAGATTAAAATACTAAATAGCAATATTTAAAATGAACACAATTAATTTATTTCATATTTTGCTTAACTCCATTCTTTTGTCAACAAAAGTTATACTTAAATTAACAAATAAAAGCTAAAATCCTAGAAATGGAACAAAACAGTTTTGGGATGATATATCCAAATTTTGTTGAGTTTACTTTTTCTTTCATTTGAACCATATTTTAGGAGATAAAAAATGAAGAGGTTCAAAAAAAAAAGTATCCAAAAGAATTCCAAAGTGTCTATACTGTTTTTGATATCTTTCTATTGAAAAAGCCACACTTTAAACACCCATGTTACAAAAAGACCCATGTTTATGAAAATGGTTTATTACAAACTTTCTGATTCAGGGCTGTATTTTTCTATGAAGCACAAATTCAATTTTCCTTTACAAATTATTTTGCTTATTTTTCTTTAGTGATACTGTATTTTTTTACCCTAAAACATTACAAAAGTTATGGTTAGGGTTTTTTTGTTGTTGTTGCTTTTGCTTTTGTCAGTAAAGTCTTTTTTGGTGTTACATTTACTTGATCAAAATTCTGCAGGTATTTATAGGGAACATTTAAAGAAAATTTATCATGCCCACTTTAGATAGTTCTTATCTATGAAAAACAGAATAAAGATGTATTATCATCCACATATGTTTGTACAATTTGTCCATTCACTGTATGATTATTTGCTACTTTAAATGCCTCCAGCCCTGCAGAGCTTTATATCATGTAATAAATGCAATATCATGAGAGAGGTAATACATACAAGCTTTTGTTTTATATCAGTATGATATCTTGCTCATTTTTTCCAAGCATATTTTAATTCATCTGTGTTTACACATGCCCAAAGCTGAATTTATTCAGCTACAAAGCTACAAGCAAATATTTTTAAACTATTTTAAGAATTTATTTAACAAATTAAATATCTAGCTGCTGTTTTAAGGTATGCCTTTCCAATTTATATTTTTTCCCAGACATTCCATGTAAACAAACCTAATTTTCCTGCTTAAGCACCATTATTTCCCATATTTCACCTGCCACGTTATTTCAGGAAATTTTCTCTATTTCAAATATGTTCTCTCTTACCCACAAATATGTTTTGGTGGACTGTGAATTTTCTGAGTTAAGGGAAGTGACTTGCTGATTCTAACTTTTATCTAAAGCTAAATAAATCTCTGATTTTGTTGTAGTAGGACGTATAGCTTCTATTGCCTGATAAGTTGATCATTGTACCTGGTGCACATATAGACAATTTGGAATGAGATGTCAGATAAAATGCAGTTTATTGCTATGTAAATAGTGACTTTGCCTTGAGGATCTAATGGCTGCTCCAAGGGTATCATAGTCCTGACAATGTAATTCATGAAGTTTACGTATCAATGATATAATAGCATTACTTCAGGGACATTTACCCTTAGGTGACTTTGACATCTTGACAAATTTTGGATATTTAAATCAAAAGGGAAAAAATGTGCCAATTATTAGGTGGTTTGAGATCAAACTGAATAAATCTTAAACACTCTAGACTACTTAAACCTGTAATGAATGTTGGGTGTAGCTGAGTGGATTGGGTGTAGAGATATTTTAAAGCAGCTCCATTCCATTTGTATTTACTAACATCTCATGTGCTTTCAAACTCTGTGTCCAGTGGCATAGGAGATAAAGAAAAGAAACAGTTTTCTCTCACAAAAAGTGTAGGAAAATAGATGAAAAAACAATTAAAATATAGTGAAAATGAAGGTCTTTGATTAAAGGACAGTGTTCTAATCCCAGCAAATGTTAGGGTTCTTGATCCAGATATAACATTAGCATAGTTAAAAACAAAGTTAGCATGATATTTGGTGTAAGTACATAGATAATGCATGTCTATTTCCACAGCATCCTTTAGGGCTTTCCTAGCTATCAATTTTTAATGAGCAATAGAGAAAAGTGATCTCTATCACTCGAATTCCTTTTTTCTCTAATGAAGGAACTACCAATTAGTTAAAAAAACAACTTGCTGACTTGAGTATGTGATTGATAGTTGTCCTAACACCTGCCCCAAAGTAGCTAGCTCATTCACAGTACATGAACATCATCTTTCACATGTTTCATTGGGTCAAATGATGCCCACCTCAGATTGAAAGGATTGTCATGGTTAAGATGTACAGTTAAGAAAAAGAGCTTAAAAGTGGGCAAAGGACCTGAACAGACACTTCTCCAAGGAGATCATACAGAGGCCCCAGAGACATATGAAAGGATGCTCAGCATCACCGTCCAGCAGAAAGATGAAAATTAAAACCACAGAAAGATACCACTTCACACCAGTCAGAAGGGCCATCATAAACAGATCAGCAAACTGCAAGCGCTGGAGAGGTTGTGGAGAAAAGCGAACCCTGGTACACCATTGGTGGGAATGCAGACTGGTGCAGGCACCGTGGAAAGCGATATGGAATTTCCTCAGAAAACTAAAATTGGAACTGCCTTTTGAACAGGTAATTCCACTGCTGGGATTATACCTTAAGAATCCTGAAACACTAATTCAAAAGAACCTATGCACCCCAAATTTCATAGCAGCACAATTTACAATTGATAACTGCTGGAAGCAACCTAAGTGCCATCAGTAAATCAGTGGATCAAAAAAAACCATGGTACCTTTATACAAAGGAATGCTACACAGCAGAAAGACAGAAGGTGCTCTTACCATGGATGGAACTGAAGAGCATTATGCTAAGTGAAATAAACCAGGTTTGAAAGACAAATACCATATGATTTCACCTATAAGTGGAAGCTAATCAATAAAACAGATAAGCAAGCAAAATATAATCAGAGACATTGAAATAAAGAACAAACTGACAGTAACCAGAAAGGAGGGTGGAGAGGGATAATGGGGGGTAACAGTGGAAGGGCCATCAAGAAACCTGTATAAAGGACAAAGTCAACGAGAGCAGGTTCCAGGGTGGAGGGCAGGGATAGGTTCGGTAGGGGAGAGTGGTGGTGGCGGAATGTACTTGAACAACAACAATAAAAAAAGGAGCAAGGAAACCCCTGTTAGATTCATACCTTAACTGGAAGAAGGGCTAATCAGCTCTCCATAACGATTGTATATGACCATGAATTTGTTTACATATTATTATAATGCAGTGACTTTCAAAATGCATGCTGCAAACATTTTTAAAATGTGCAGTAACTGACTATTTAGCCAGGGGCGCTGACTTCTTTTCCCTTAGGCTGTCAAATTAAAAAAAAAAAAAAATGACAACAGCCAATACAACAATAGCTGTCTGGTGTGAATGAATCAAAATTATATCTGTTTGTTAGATTGGCAAGAAATGTATATGTGTTGTGCCAAAAAAGATTAGTAATTAGTTTATGTGTGCCGTGAGATGAAAAATGTTGAAATTGCTCATATAATGAGGAATATGCATGTTAGGAAAAGGAAGGTATATGCCCACTGAACACATCAGCAGAGAGCCAAAGCAATATTTCATGTAAAAATACTGGGGCAGGGAAAGTGAAGAAAAAGTTTGAGAGAAGAAGAAGTAGGAAAAGAATTTTAGGCACCTAAAATGGGAATATCAAAAAGGATCAAAATTTAGGCAAAAAACAAAACAAAATAAACTCTTTCTGGACCTTTTTGAAACTAGTACATGCTGCACTTTAAAATGTATGAGAGGTAAAAGGAAAAGAAACAAATAGATCAGAAATTATAGCTTTATATTTATCTAAAGTCACAATGATTATTTGACTGGAAGAATGATAAAAATGGCTTAAATATATTATTTACAGTAAATGAAAAAGAATGTCCTAGGAATCTGGAGGTGTATTAGGATATTCAGAGTAACCCAGTGATGAGATTGGTTAGGGTCTCCAGTGAGGCATAAGTCTCAATCATGAATGGCAAAAGCTATCACCTTACCTTAAAATAGAAAAGCCATAAAAGAAAAAAATACATTCATTTAAAATCCAGATACTTCTTTGTCATTGAAATGTTTGCTCTGAGATTTATAACCTAAATTATTCTGCTTATATTTTCAGAAATCTTAAATTAAGAAAACATAACAATTGCATATATATTTGGCACAGAATATTCTGCCACAGTGTATGCATTTTCTCCAAAGGATTGATCTGAAAATATCTGTCTATATTATTTACACCTAGCACATTTTATTCAACATTGCAGTTTTTGTTGTTCTTTAAGAGCAGTGAGAGCTAATTGCAATTCATGTCAGTGACTCAGCTGAAACATGGCCTTTTGGGAAGGAAAAAGGCACGCTGACCATTGTCTTCGCTGTGCCATCACTCCAGTGTCAAGGCAGGACCCTTGAATTTCATGAGGGTGGCCTACCTACTATAAAAGTAGCTTCACAGAATACAAAGGGTCTCACTTTAGCTATTGCATAATTGATGTCAAATGAATATTAAAATTGTACATTTAAATATGTTCTCAAGATTCTCCCAGTTATATTTACCATTATATGGCCTTGACTCGCTTTCATTATTTTTAAAAAATGAAGCTAGTAATATAATATGGTTTTGTAGAGATTAATTGAGACATGGCATAAAAAGTCTTAGAAAAATAGGGATACTTTAAGTCTTCAAATCAAATAACCCATCATTAGTATAATTATGATATATTCCTCATTGATTATTTTAAACGTAGGGCTTTTGTTATGTAATCCTTACTTGTGTGCAGTGGGTAATGTGAATGAGTTTTATTTCTTTTAAATTTTAAGGATATTTAAGCTTAGTTCTTTTAACATTGCTCTATAAATTTTCATATATTGGGTATGAATTCTCATATTCTTGGAAATGCCTACAATGTTTTTCATAACTTTCAACTTTCTTACTTCATGTGTATGAGTGTTTCTTTGCTGTAAGTTTATTTTCCTGAATAGTACCTTTTCCAGGAGATGACTTTATGATAGCGGTAGTTTATATTTAGTTTGTGTATGTGTGTTAATTTATCCTTATCTTAAATTGTTCTCCTACTTACAATCAATGTGTCTGCTGGATTAGAGTGGTGATGATGATGAATGGGTGATTAATATCTTACTGCAAATAAAACTGAAGTTTAAAAAATATGTCTGGTTCCCATTGCGCATAATCCTTTAATTTGCAAGAGGAAGATATCCAATGAGCTCTCCATGGTCCTCTGGATTAATAGCCCCAGATCCTACCTAACAATGACTTTCAAAACCCAACTTCTAATGTTTGCTTTTGAGGTCTGCACAGCAAGCTTTTGTAACTGTATTTCTCCTACATTCAGTGTTACAGATTTCTTCTCCTAGTTCTGGAGATGTCTCTTTGCTTCCTTTGCATCTGGAAATTCATTCTAAAGCATCTTAAAATATATGCCAACTAAATTAATGTATTTTGAGCAGTAAGAGCTGAGTATACCTTAGTATGGGTACACTCTTCTATCTTGACATTAAAGTTTATACCTACAGTGTTTTTATTTTTAAACCAGAAATTTCAAAAACTGACATGACCTATGGCTAGCAAATTAGAAGCAAATTAGATGGTAATTCAAGGAAGTGTAAGATCTATCTCAAATTTATTGATTTCTGTGAATGAGTAGTTTACTGTCAAAATGGGAGAAAACCAAATTTAAAAGAGCTGGGCATTATAACTGTTTCCAGAGTTCTGTGGCTAATCAATTTATTATGTACATTTTGATAAGAATAATAATAATAGTATTAATGTCAGCTCTGGCTGGTGTGGTTCAGCGGATCGAGTGCTGGCCTGCGAACCAAAGTGTCACTGGTTCAATTGTCTGTCAAAGCACATGCCTGGGTTGCGGGCCAGGTCCCCAGTGAGGGGCACATGAGAGGCAACCATACATTGATGTTTTTCTCCCTCTCTTTCTCCCTTCTTTCCCCCCCTAAAAATAAATAAATAAAATCATTAATAATAATAATAATAATGTTAATGTCACTAATAAAAACACCTAATACTTACCCAGTGCTGATTAAATAATAAATATACTTAAGATTGCTTTGGAGTCATTTCCTTTAATTTTCACAGCTATTATTTCAGAAGTTACTTGTATTATCTTCATTCCACAATGAAGAAAACTGAGTGTAGAAAGTTATATAATTTACTAAAGGCCATATGTTTGGTATCCAGACTTCACACCGAGCAGCCTGAGTTCAAATTTATGATTTTATCCTCTATGCTGTAACTTATTTTAATTTTGAACACAAAAATACTAATACTGATTCATCCCATACCTTAACAGAAGTAAACCAGGCTCTTGATTCCAGGACTCAGATGACAACAGCCTTGTTTCTCACAGCATCCAGTTTCCTTAGCATATGCTCTGTTGGAATTTGTAAGACGGAAGGTAACACTACCTTTAGATTAAGTTGGTGATTTTCTACTTAACCACCACATTAATTATATTTTATTAATTATTTTGTAGACATTTATGAATGCCAGTAGCATAAACAGCATTGTTTTCTTGGAAAATGTATTTTTATTAAACAATAAATCAGATAAATGAAATAATGGTGAGAAGAGATACTGTTTATAGGACACTGCTTGGGAGAATTTTTAGCCTTTTGTGTAGATAAATGGCATGAAATACACCCAGTTGTCAGATTGCTATTCTGTGGTGAATATTCTGACTGTGAGAGTTTTCAAAGCGTAAGACCAACCATAGTAGCTTTTAGATGGAGGCGTTACTGTCCACCAGAGGAGGTTAGCATCCTTTTTGTCTGCTTGACAGAAACCTTTGTGCAACAACAAATGAGCCTCTATCCCTGCTGTTTTTGAAATGCAAGCTTTGTTCCTGGTTTCCATTTCTGAGGCAGATGTATCACATGAGGGGGTGGGAAGGAAGAGTGAGAACTCAGAAAACATTTTTGGAGTGAATATTGCTCACCCAGAGACAAACACCACAACTATATCACATCTGTAACTCAAATATTCTTGACTTTTAGAATAGATTTGTTAAGTCAAGAAAATGGGGGCCAATAATTAAACTCTACTTTAAAACATCACTGTAAATAAACATCATTTTAATATCAATTATTTTTTAATAATTTCAGCAGTGTTTTATATTTTTAAAATATGCATAGTTTTTGTTATTTTTCTACAAATTTTATCTTGTTTTTAAATTGTAAAATGGATCTTCTCTCATATATATTATATCCAATATTTTCACACACATCCATGTAATTATAAATAAATATATAAATAAGTGAAGTGAATCTTTTATATGCACAGAGAAATAGAACAGTGTTCTATACTATAATTTTTTACTCAGCTATTTGACTGTATTCTCATGGTTTATAACTTTCACTTGATTCTGAAGCTTATTCCATTATACAATTAAATCCTTGGTGAAAAGCAATAGTTTTACCTGTTCCTTCCCAGTGGTTACATTTCCAATTTCTTCCCTTGTCTATAGTAAACTAATGTTTCCAAAAGGATGATAAATAATAGACGCGTAAGCTAACTCCTACACTTGTTTTGGTCCTGGCATTAGTGGAAGTGTCTCAGGTGTTTCATTGTTCCCCTATTGTGAATAATGATGGCTTTTGGGCTGGGATGTGTGTCTTTTCATTAAGGTAGTTTCTGCTGATTTTTCAATGTCTTCATCCAGCACTTGTGTTGAATTTTGATAAATGCCTTTTCATTGTTTGTGAAGAGGATGAGTTTCTCATTTGGTTATTAATATAATGAGGAATTGTTATAATCTTTCCAGTATTGTATTTTGTTTACATTTCTGGGACAAACTAACTTGGTCATATTTTAACAGTCTGCCATATTCTATTTACTAACACAACAATTTCGCATTAATATCAATAATTGAGGTTGGTATGCAGTTACTTCTTTTGAGAGGCAATCTTTGTTAAGTTTTACTAAAATACCACGCGTGATTTTAAAATAATTTAAAAGTTTTCTGTTTTCCTTGGTTTTGGAATTTATAATTCAACATAAGAATTATCTAATCTTTAAACACTTAGTTGAATTCACCAGGAAAAATGTCAAGTCTTGGGGCTTTATAAAGATCTTTGAGAAGTTCTCTATTTCGTGTTGTAAATAAGTCTAAGTTGTTTTGACAATATATTTTTCTAAAAAATTATTCATTTTATACAATTTTACAAATGTATTTGCCTAGAGTTAAGTATGTTATGTTTTTTTAATTAATTTTTAACAGATTTTTATTTATTTATTTTTAGAGAGAGGAGAAGGGAGAGTGAAAGAGGGAGAGAAACATCAATGTACGGTTGCCTCTCCCACACACCCTACTGGGGATCGGCCTTCAACCCAGGCATGTGCCTTGAGTGGGAATCAAACCAGTGACCTTTTGGTTCGCAGGCTGGCACTCACTCTCCTGAGCCATGCCAGCCAGGGCTTAAATTAATTATTTGATGTGGTTTTTTTCCCTTATATAATTATATATTTTTCTGTATTTTTTTCTATCGCAGCTTATCCCTTTTTAATATCCTCTCCCCCAGCCCAAGCAATCACCACTCTCTTGTTTATTCCCATGAGTCCTTTTTTCCTTTTTAATCTTTAAAAAGAGTCTTACTAAGAAACATGAGGTTATCAGCCAATCTAATGCTTTTTTCCTCCCAATAATTATTATTAGTCTTTATTAGTGCTTTTGGTCCTGCTAGTAAATCACTGAATCTGAATGTGATCTTGGAGACTTCTGATACCATATATATATTTTTTTCCTTTCCTATTACATTTTCATTTTTATCAGCCCCTCATTGCCTGTCTTCCACCACTCAATTTTAATCATAATACTTATTTAATAATTCATCTTTACGATCACCTTCATACTTTTAAATATACTTTTAACCTTCCACTACATTTACTATACTGTTGTGATGATTTTACGGCTTTTAACTATTACACAGGAAGCAATACACAATAGTATTTTATGGTCTATCTTCTTTCACGCTGTTAAACTTTTTTTCTTACATCATGCTTATTGACATGCTGAGAAGCGTGTGTGGGCACATATGAGCACATGCACACACAGTATTCTGTCATATACCACATTGGTTTCATCTTAGCTCTGACGATCAATGAATCAACAGTTACCTCCAGTCTTTGGTTGCAGTTTCACAGATTATTTTTATTTGGAGATGGTTAATTTTTCAAATGTTTTTCTCAAAGAGCGTCACGGGAATAATGTCCTTTAGTATGGTTTATTAAAACTGTTAAATTGATATTTGAAGAATAGCCTGTCTCAATATAAATTCTCACTTTATACTTTTTTCTCACTGAATCTCCTGTAGTTGTTGCAGTATTCTTATTTGAATTCATTGTTTTTATGGGATAATTGATAGCCTGGATCTCTTCCCACCTTAAAACAACTAGAAAACTTAGCTTGACTCTCTAAATGATGTCTTTTTATATACTTAATGCTCATAAACTTTAATTAGAACATGCTTAGTGTGGACAATTGTCTTTTGTTCACGGTGGTCCCATTAAATGTGCGTGTCCCATATGCTTAGAATTGGCATCACCAAAAGAAAGAAAAACAAATAATGAAACAGAAAAATATGTGAAATATAGTTTAGTAAAACTTTTACAACATTTTTTAGGAAATCTGAATATTTTAAATCTATATCATTAATGCTGAGTTTCTTAGAGGCAGAAAGGAATATCTTAGAAACTTGGAAATTTGCACTTCTTTTATTATTTCTGTTAAAATGCCTTCTTCCCCTTTCATCTCCCTTCCATTGCCTCCTCTTCTTCCTCAACCAGATCTTTACCTTATTGTTTTCTCTTTGCATTGGCACATAATTTTTACAAAATTTCCTCAGACATTAGTTGGCTTCATGAGTATTATTCAAGGGACAGGCAGTGAAACATTTATTACTGGTTGTGTTGAGACAGACTTATTTTGTTTTGATCTAAATTTATACAGTTTGCTAGTTTCCCAGGGTGGTGTGTATTTTTGACAACAGAAATGAAAAGGGCAGAATAATCACAGGGTATTGATACTCAGTGGGAGACCATTTATACAGAGATTATGTTTTAAATAGATTAAACACTGTACAAGCCTCTTTAGTTCAGTTGTCAGTGTTAATAAATAACATCGCCAAATGAAACAAATTTTATTGAGATTCATTAGAAAGTTGAAAATATGACAATTTGGAAAAAACAATTGTCATTTTCTTTATTAATAGACACAGTAATTTATCTATGTCTGTATCTAAAGTAGGTTACTCAAATTAGGTTTCTCAAATCCTTTTTGATAACAAAAATATTTAAATAATTTTTATAAAGTTTATAACCATTTCTTGCCACACACATTAGTGGGTGTGCAAAGATGTCTCACTGCTCATATACTCACATGGCCTGACACTAACATTAACTGAGATTGTCCTTTGCCAGCATTAAATTCTGTTATATCTTTGCCCAAATAAACCCAACAGAAAAGTATTTGCATTTTAACCTTAACAGGAGTGTCCAACCTTTTGGCATCTCTTGGCCACACTGGAAGAAGAAGAGTTGCCTTGCACCACACATTAAATACATTGTGACACATAAACACACGCACAAAAAACATCTCATAATGTTTTAAGTAAATGAATGATTTTTGCTGGGCTGCATTCATAGCCATCCTGGCCTACATGTGGACTGTGGGCCACAGGTTGGACACCCAAGTGTATTAGTAAAAGTTTGTTTTGACAAAATAAAATGGAAATGTGAAGCAACATTATACTTCAATTAAAATAAATAAGATTCATTAATTTAATATTCAAATTTACATCCATGTCAAGTAAAATGCAAGTGATACCATGGGCATACTCTATCCAAAAAAAAAACAAAAAAACAAAAAAACCTCCACAAAAAAACAAACAAAGACCCAGAGGTTTTATGACATGAGACAGTGACAGAATATGCTCATTACCAAAGAAACATTCAAATAAAAATGAGCTCTTAGTACCATTTTCACAAAATCAGATTTACTGCACTGATCCCTGATATGCTCCTACCCACTTGTGATATTATATTCATGTAAGTATCTTGATAAACACTTTATTTCTGATGTTATGTATATTACTTTTGATAGAAAATCAATCACTACGTCATACATTTGAAACTAATATAATATTGTATGTTAATTGTAATTAAACATAGATTTTAAATATAAATAAAATAAATAAAATAATTTGGCACAACCAAAATATTCCTAAGCAACTTAAGAAAAATTGAAAACTTGGTTGTTCATGAATATAAAAGGCCCAGTGGTGTCTCTGATGTACGCACGTTGGATTCTGTACATTGCAAAGGTCATCAAGACATGGTGCATTATATGTTTGAGCTCTGTTTCCAGGTCTATTGGTTTCAGTATCAGGGTAAGCTAAGAGCTCATTATATAAAAGATTGCCACCAGAGGGTCCAGAAAAAAGGCAAATACCATGATGTCAATATTTCTATTAAAAATCGCTAGTCTGACTCCACATAGGCCAAGCTGATTTACCAGACCATGCATAAACCATGAGCTGTTTACAGGGAGAAAGAACACATTGACTGGGCAGACTGAGATACTATGCTCATCATTAGGACAAGCCAACCTGAATCACCGGAACCAGAATTAGAAAAAGCTTTCACGAAAAGTAAAAATGTTGTAAGAACAAGTGGCATATGATAAGCAGACAAAATAGTGTGCCTATTTAAATGTTCCATGAGGAAATGTTTACAGCACAAATTTTTCCTTGGATACACCATTCTGGTGTATTAAATAGATTGCCCCTTCAAAGCATAGCAAATAATTGGTTGGAGTACCTTGTTAAAATGGAAGTATTTATTATTTTTCAATGATAATGTTAATTAATATGATGGTTAGTCTCCTTCAAAATAAAAAGAATTCAGTCAACAAGAAATAAATATAGAAAATATAAATGCATACATTTCTTATTAAACCAAGATTGGAGAATTGAACGCAGCAAGAAAATAACATTGATAATATTAAAATAATATACTTAATTAGATTTTTAGTTTTCAAATTTTGTCAAATGTAATTTGTAAACTAATTTTGAATGAAAAGTGTATAAAAGCTAAGATTTTAAGAACAAGTTATGTTAGTGGACATGTGATTACATTAGTTTAAATAATCATGCTATTTGATGGGCACTCTAATACTCATAGTTTGAAATGTATCATGTTGTTCATTGGACAACTGCCACAAAATTTTGTCTTATTCTTCTATGCACACCCTTTGAAGTACAACTTTAGTATTTTTACTGTAAAAAAATAAGATTTATTTCTCCACTACCTTGCATCTAATCTTACTTGGCAACTCACTTTGACCAACAAAGTCCACAGTACTGATGTAGAAAATCTGAGAATAGTCCTTAAAATGTCTTTTTTCTTTTGCTCTAACCAACTTGTTCCATAACCCTTGAGGAGACTAGGAAAAGAAGTCTTGCATAATCCCTGTGGGGATAAGAAGCTACATGCAAAGAAAAGAAAAGAGGCCCATTAAAGGGTCACATAGCAGTACGATGGAGTAGTATTCAGGTATGAGGAAGGGCATCCTGCTATTAGGAACAGCATGAATGGACTTTGTAACATTATGTTAAGTAAAGTAGTAGAATGGTAAATACTGTATGATATCACTTATATGTGGGATTTAAGAAAGACAAAATCATAGCAAGTGAGAGTAGAATGGTGATCTCAAAAGCCTGTGGGTGGGGCACATGGGAAGATGTTCTTCAAAGTCTGCAGACTTCAAGTTAGAATATGAGTAAGTCCTGAGATGTAAATGCACAGCATTGTGACTATAGTTAAAAATACTGTATTATATAATTGGAAGTTATTAAGAGAGTAGGTCTTAAATGTTCTCACTACAGGAAAGAAATGACAACCATGCGCTATGATGGAGGTGTTAGCTGATTCAAAGTGTTAAATTATTTTGCAATATCTGTGTTGCAATATATGTGTAGACTGTGCTCTTAGCTACTTGTTTATACTGGTACACTCAGTTATATCAGTTAGAATTAGGTTTAGGTACATATTATTAAAATAAAAGTAATTAATTGTTGGTTAAAATATTACCTAACTAATAAAATTGCTAATTTGTAATTTTTTTTGAATCAATTTTTAAAAGCATGATCAGAGAGACAAGTGTCGGTATTGACTAGAAAAGGTTTTGCTGATAATTCAGGGGCAAATTAGTCCACTGGGATTTAATTTACCTTTGTAATGTTACCATGAACATTTAAAAAAAAAAAAGAGAGGGTGGTAAAGGTGAAGGGATTAAGTATAAGTTGATAGTTACAAAATAATCACAGTGATGTAAAGCATAACATAGATATAGTCAATAATGTTTTAATAACTATGTATGGTGCTAGATGGGTACTGGAATTGAGGAGAACACTTCAAAAAATATATGAATGACAAAACCATTCTGATACTATAGTCAGAAGTTAAAAAAAATGAAATTTAACATAATAGAATGATTATATCTCATAACCTACGCATATTTTCATCAAAGTTTTGATGCACATTTACTGTATATGCCTGTGCGCATGCTTATGCATGTGTAACATGTTTTAATGTAAAATAATTTTTTTAAATTATGGATTGCATTCAGAATGTGAAAATACACTGAGTTAAGCACCTATTTTCTCTTGACCATGAAACCGACAGAAAATATTTTTTGTGTTTGGATACATAGAAAATCAAAAGGTGCCCTATAAAGTATTGTAGAACTTGCACAAGCCATGTTTTCTGAATGTAAGATTAGAAAGAAATAACAAAAATATAATCACAACCTTATGTTTATCTATGTACAAATGCTTATATAGAATAAAAAAATCTTTTTTAATTTTGCAAAATAACCTCAATAGTGACTGGATAACAGAAATATAAATAACCTTAAGTTTACAACATTGGAGTTTCATCCCCTAAAATATGCAGGATATTGATTAAGCCTAAATCAGAAAAAATAAATAGCATAAAGTATTCATTGTCATAGAATATAAAACTTAAAAATTAATAATGTAACTCAAGCAGTTAAAATATAAAAATAACAACTCAAACAACATATAGTTAATGAAGCTACAAATGAATCTTTTAAATACAAAAAGTAGAACTGATGAAGTATTATAATAAAAAATAAATAACTAAAATCATTTGAGAAGTGACTATGTCAACAGCTCACTGTGCCTCCCGAAGTTCATTCAGATCACTTAAAATAAGGATAATGAAAATAATGATTCCTTACATTTTTAAAAGGATTGCACATAGACAAGTTATCTAATTCCAGGCTTACAATGACATGTCAGAAAGGCAAATCCGGCACTGCCATCTCTATTTATAGGGAAGAAAGAGAAAGGTGGGCTTTGAGGCGTTAGGTTACATGGAGGAAACTTACTAAGCTGCTTTAAATCACTTGCAGTGCAAAGCATTTTTTTAATGTACTCCTAAATTTTCCATGCAAATACATAATCTTCACAATCAAAAAAATCTGTATACTCTTTGTAACCCATAGTCCATTCCTTTTATGTGTAGTAAAAGTGTTAGTAGGTAGAAATAGGTACAAGATATTATGTATGTAAAACAAATGCAAAATCCATCAAGAAAGATTTCATTAGGGTGTTTTGCCTGTAATTTTGGTGCATAATTTTCTATTGTACTTTAAAAGCTTCCAAAAAGAAGCATACCTTTGAAAATATCTTGTAAAGCACTTCATTTTTAGATGAGGAATGAGATATATAAATTGTAACTTGTATGCAGAACCATACATGTTACAAAAAGCACTTACCATATTAATATTTTAATTTCTTTATATAAATTCTGTAAGGAGCGATCATATGTTAATGTTAAAATGATGTAATAGATTCTCAGAAAGATAAACTTTTTACAAGATTATTGAGTTACAGAACATCAGGGTACAGAAATCAAATGCAAGGCTTCTAAGTATCGACTCAATATGTGTGATCTGTCCAGAAAGTATCCAGCCTTGTACTATGGAAAATAGAAATATTTACTGAAGAAGACAAAAGATACAAGAAACATTGTACATAAAAATAGGATACCTCAGTCCTCTTCAAAGTAGGTGTATTGGGACCTTACACACTTCTCCCAATTATCTTCAGTTGCCCTATCATATTTTCCTGAATTTCAGTCCCTGGTCTGAAATCTCTTCCCTTTCAAAGGTGATTTTAGTTTTGGGAAAAGTCACAAGTTGTGGGGGCACCAGTTCTGGGCTGTAGGGGCCTTGAGTCAACTGGGTAATTTGACGTACCACAAAAAAACTCTACACAATGTGATGCATTAGTGGGTGCTTTGTTGTGATGAAGCTGTCAGTCACCAGGTGCCCATAGTTCTGGCCTTCTGAATCATCCGAATAGTTTCCACTGAAGAATGTTCAAGGTTAACGCAAAATTTGATGCAGATTCATTGCTCTTCTCACTCAACCATTTTTAATGCGATGGCCACACAGTACACATGCTCACTCAACAGTGTCCACCGTCCCCATTGACTAGTAGAGTGAAGTCATGATTGTTCACATGTGCACGTTCCAGTCTACTCTCCTTGGCTGCCATGTTGCACAAACTGTTTTTGTTATGTTAGCAGTGGTTTGACATTTTACAGAGAGACCCCATAGAGCAACTATGGGATATAACTTCTCTCTTATATTAGGAACAATGTGAATCTTGTTATATTTTTATACCTAATATATTTGAAAACATTTAAAAATATCTGGATATTAAATCAATTTGAGTAAAAAAAAATAGTAAATATTAGTATTGTATTCCCACCAGATAGCCAACTAATGAAAAAATTATGTCTTGTTTAGATATCAGGAGAAGAGTATCTTTAGTTTTTATCAGTAATGAGTTGTTAATATATCATTTTAAAAACTTTGTTTATATCTTTTAATTCAGATACAGAATTTCCAAACTTCAATTGCCATCATATTTGAAATTGTAAAAAGAAATATAATGGGTTAACTTGTTGATGATCTACTGTAACAACTGAGAAAAACATATTGCATTTACTTACTGTGTAAAATAAATGAATACAAAGATTTTTTACAAGAAATCTCAATGCTAAAAATATTTCAAGGAAAATAAAAAACTCAAATATAACAAGAAATCAAAACTTGTCTCTCCAGGTCTTTTAGATAATTTTTTAAAGATTGAATATTACTGTAAATCTTCTGAAACCTATTATTTCTTTAAAATCATGCTAAATGTATAATTTCTCCTTGAATAAGTATTATTTAGGATATAAATGCATAATGTTCTTTGCCTCAGCTGTTTCAAAGTCATATATTGTCCATATTCTACAGCTTTTATTTCAGAGGAATATATAATATATAATCATATATTCCTGATATGCTTTTATTAATTAACTAAAAAGCTTTAAAATTAACTAATGATCAAAAAAGAGTCTCAATTATCCAGCAATAACCTTGCAGTATTGTTATATACAGACTCTTCAATTGCAAGTTTGGTTAATTCAATACTGAATTTGTAATAATTATGAGATATATGTTCGATGGAAATAAATGGATCTTTTTTAGAGCTACTAGATTTACATAGAATTGGAAATTATTGCTGAATTTTTTCATTAAAATATTTCTTAATTTTTTTGAAGCTTCTGCACAGCAAAAGAAAACATCAGCAAAATGAAAAGAGAGCCAACCGTATGGGAAAATATATTTGCTAATGATACATCAGATAGAGGTTTGATCTCCAAGATATATAAAGAACTCACTCGACTCTACTCCAGGAAGACAAACGATCCAATCAAAAAATGGGCAAAGGACCTGGGCAGATGCTTTTCTAAGGAGGAGATACAGAGGGCCCAGAGGCATTTGAAAGGATGCTCAGCATCACTAGCCATCAGAGAAATGCAGATCAAAACCACCATGAGGTACCACCTCACACCGGTCAGAATGGCCATCATAAACAGATCCACAAACAACAGGTGCTGGCGAGGCTGTGGAGAAAAGGGAACCCTAGTCCACTGTTGGTGGGAATGCAGACTGGTGCAGCCACTGTGGAAAGCAGTGTGGAATGTCCTCAGAAAGCTGAAAATGGAACTGCCTTTTGATCCAGCGATTCCCCTGCTGGGACTATACCCTGAGAACACCAAAAAGCCAATACAAAAGAACCTATGCACCCCAATGTTCATAGCAGCACAATTTACAATAGCCAAGTGTTGGAAGCAACCTAAATGCCCATTAGTAGATGATTGGATCAAAAAATTATGGTACATATACACAATGGAATACTACGCAGCAGAAAGAAAAAAAGAAGTACTAAACTTTGCGACAGCATGGATGGAACTGGAGAGCATCATGCTAAGCGAAATAAGCCAGGAGGCGAAAGACAAATACCATATGATCTCACCTATAAGCGGAACCTAACCAACAATGCAAAGAAGCAAGGCAAATATGACCAGCAACACTGAAAGGAAAAGAAATCAACAGAGACAAGAGGGAAGGGGGGGGCAGGGAAAAGGAAGGGAAGGGGAAAGTCAAGGAACATATAGCAAGGACTCATGGACAAAACCAAAGGGGAAGAGCTGAGGGAGGGAAGGTGGGAGGGGGCAAGGGAAAGAGGTGGGGGGGGGGGAGGCAGAGACAAATGTATTTTAAAAGTAAATAAATTAAAAAAAAATATTTCTTAATTTTTAATACTTAAATATACTGTTTGGGCTAATTTATTTATTGAAAGAGTTCTTTCATTTTCCCTGAACAATGTGCCATAGCAATATTATTCATATTTCATCTATTCTATGAAGCACAAATGCTGTAGTGGCAGTGAAGTTGTTATGAATACCAAGTAATAATATTAAACAACTAAAATATAAACTGATTTCCTTTGTTTAAGATTATCTTCAAATATCAAACTCAAATGGATTTAATGACAGTTATATTTTTAAACAACATAGATTAATCCAATGCGTATGCTCATGCTACTGATTTAATCATAATAAATTTCCTTTAATACTCAATCAGCAGGATGGCTTGGCAGAGCAGAAGCAATCAACTCTGACTCTTCTTCATTCTTTTTCTAATCGTGCTAATCATATTTATTGTTATAAATGGGTTTCTCAGTTTCTTGTTGCTGAACTCCTTCCAAAAGATAACAGGTGAAAGGTGTCAGTGAGTGAAATTCACAAATAGTGCACCTGGAACACACCATCTAGAGAAGAATGAAATCGGCATTCTGTATATTCCCCCTCTCTGTCTGTGCTAAAGCTAATGGGGGGTGAATTTTGTTTTTTCACATAATTGTCAGTGAACTGAATACCATGATCAATTTTATCTTCGTGAATCTAACTTTTATTTCCTGTTATACCTTTCCATTTGCCAACGCAATGTCTCAGTCCCATAATAATTTATATCAAAAAGATCAGAAAAGAGAATTGAAATTATAAATATGAGCACCTTAAAGTTACGCAAAGCTTTTAAATTTATACAGTCCTTAAGTGGTTCAAGGATAAGCCACATTTTGGAAACTACAATTATTTATAGTTTATTTTTATAAATTTAATATAGATAAAAAGTGACAACTGAAACATAAATCATATTTTATATTGGTTCATGAAAAAAACTTGAAACACATTTGTAGCAAGTTTCCTGTAGCTGTCCTTCTTAACAGAATATTTTATCATTTCTAATTTTAATAATAGAAGTATTTATTTTTGAGTGTTGACTTATAAACCTATTGACAGGAGACACAGAGGAACCCGTGCCAATCTCTGTGGCTGGGTAAGTGCTTCAAATAGAAAGAAAATGATTTTGCAGATACAAAGTATGAAGAACTTAATGGAAAACTAGAGTCAACAATGTGTATTAATGAAATTTTACTGCTTAACAATGCTTAGTTGGTACTTTGCTTGCTTCTCACAATGAAAATATTTCCAAGTCTTTATTAAATTTCAGCCCATCAATACCAATTTCCATGATGTAGATTATCACATAACAGTGTTTTCAGCATGTGTTGAAAAGTAAGTGAGAAATGGGAAGGAAAAAATAGCTTTTAAGAGCTTATGCTTATTTAGAGCCAACTAATTAATGTGCCAGACAATTGTTCTAAATATACATACTCTTACTTAATCTCTATGAAAATCTTATGAGCTTTGCACTATGATTATTCTCATCTAACTGTTGAGGTTAACATGGACTGAGAGCTTAAATAACTCCCTTGGGATTCCAGAAGTAGTAAATAGCAAAGCCAAAGTTTATACTCAACATTTATTCAATAATTCATTACTAATAATGAAGGATTTTGGAAATTCAAGTTGAAACTGGAAATATGTCCACCTTTTCTTTCATTGTCAGACAAATCTTAAAAGATTTTTTATCAAAATATTTAAGAATTCTATTTCACATACTCACATAACTGAAAATATGAATCTTTTCTTCATAATAGATCAGAAAGTCGTAATTTACAAGTCACTCTCATATTTCATAAGTGAATGTTTAGTAACTAAAAAAAGATTTATTATGTTGCTTCTACCTATGTTATAAAATAACTTAATTGAGACCTTTTAGTCTTGTAATATGACCCTGCAGTAAGATTTCAAAAGTTCTCTAATACTTTTTGCTAATAGTTTAATATTAAAATATATTAAAATGTAAGTAGGCAGGTTTGATTTCTCAAAAGAAAAAATACTATTTCAAAAAAATAATTAAATAATAAAATACGTTGCACAAGTTTCATACATTTTAAAACACAAGCTAGAGAATAATAAAAATTGAGCTGGGGCTATTTTGTTGTTAATCTAGACTTTCACTTCTTGTGAAATACATTTCTAAGATGCAAAATGAGCATTTTACAGTCTAGGAAGGGCCTTCAAACATTAAAATTTTATTTTAGTTTTAATAACACTAAAGAATAAATGGTTTGTATATGTTTTTATTTATGAAGCTTATAGAATTGTGATACATCAAGTTACCACATATACAGAAATAAGAATTTTAAATTGTTTTCCATGATCAGAATAGGTGCCTTTTTATAGTTCATGAAATGCTGGCAACATTAAAGTAGTTCCCCAACCATCTGTCCTTTGTGCACTCTAAAGTCCAAAGGCTTTGAAAATAAACTATGTTATTATCAGGCATTTTGCAATAAATGGACTTATTTTAATGTCTTCAATATATTTTGTTGTTGTTGATATAGTAGTTGTAGTGGTAAACTATACACTCTTTCACAAAAATAAACAAAATAACAACTTTGTAATGTTTGCTAATTTATATGGTGTAAATAATTCCGTTATAATGGATTTCAAGCTATTATCATGATGTTACTGAAAGAGGAAGTTGTGAGGAGCTGCACAGAATCACCTCCCTCCCTCCGCTGGTGCCATCTCTGGCGCGCTGCTGAGGACCTCAGGCAATGCAAGGCTGAGCCAGAGCGAACAAGCAGAAGGCATAGTGCATAGAAACGATTATGTCCTCTAAACCCCAGAGAAAAAGTTGGTTTTTTATTTTATTTTTTCTGAACAAGACATTGTTGGTAACTACTGCATAACATTTGTACTGATTAATAATCCTTACATAAATTACGATGATCATTTAGAGATTATTTTCATCTAATCATTCATACACACCCAAATATTCTCCATGTGTTTAAAAAATGAAATGATATGACATAAAATTGTGTAAATTTAAGGGTATAACATGTTAATTTGTTACATTTATATATTGTAACATAAATGCCACTGTAAGAATAATTAGCACCTTGATCACATTACAAAATTATTATTTTTTGGTGATTAGAATAATTCAGTTCTAGGTTCATAGGAAGTTTGTTGATTATAATACAGTATTGTTATTTATATTCACTATACTCTGCATTAGATCTCTAGGGTTTTTTTAATACTCCTTGTAAATTTGTACCCTTAAACAAAATCTGTCCTATTACCTCAACCTTCATCATGTGGTAGTTACCATTTAACTATATGTTTTATTACTTTGGCTTTCTTAGATTATACTTATAGGCAATGTCATACTATACTTGTCTTATCCATAAGATAAGACAAGTATAGATTATAGATGTCAGGACTTATCCATATTGTCACAAATGGCAGGATGTCCTCCTTGCTCATAGCCACTGTCTTCTTTATCTGTTCACCCTTTGAAGGGCATTTAGTTTGTTTCTATTTCTTGGCTATTGTGAAAAATGTCACCATCACCATGGGTTTGCATGTATTTTTTTGAAAGCCTGTTTTTATTTCCTTTGAATATATACCCAGAAGTGGAAGTAAGATCATATAGTAGATTTATTTTTAATTTTAAAGGAAACTCCATATTGTTTTCTGTAGTGATTCAACCAATCTTCCTTAATAGTATTGGGAAGAGTGGGTAAACACATGCAGAACAATGAAAATGGACTCCTGTATTACGGTATCACTCAAAAAATTTACTGGAAACGGATCAAAGACTTAAAACATAAGACAAAGCTATAAAACCCTTAGGGAAAAAAAAAACATAGGGAATGAACTCCTCAATGTTGGTTCTGACAATAATTTTTGGATTTGACACCAGAAGCACAAACAACAAAAGCAAAAATCAACAAACAGAACTACATCAGTCTTACAAGCTTCGGCACAGAAAATGAGACAATAAATGAAAAGACAACTACAGAATCAGAGAAAATTTTAGCAAACCATGTAATGAACAAAGGTTTAATATCCAAAATATATCATTTATCTTTGAAATAGAAGAGTGACAAGGCATTTTATGCATTTATAAAAGAGAAATGGCCAGATACAATTGGAACTATACTGATGGGCAGAAAGAAAATAAATATATTTATATCTTATTTACTGAATTTTTATTCATTAATTTGTTTTGATTTTTAAAGGGATTTGGTTGAAGGGCTAGTCTGAATGATGTTCAGTTTGGTATATATAGCAAGAACAGAAATCACAACTATCTAGGAGTAAGCAACATTAATAAATCTGGAAGAACATGATGAAATTTTAACATGTCAAAAAACAATTTTTTTATTATTGTTCTTTAAGAAAAATAATGATGGAAATATTCTGGATACAAAAAGGATCCCTGTTTTCCTTATTAAAACAATATAAGCATTTAATAAGTAGGATTAATATGTTACAAACTAACAACTAAAGTTCCAACAAGTTATATTGATATATTTATGTATTTTCCTTTCTTTTCTTTTTTTTTTTTGCATGTAATCCATTAACTGGGGAATAACAAGTGGTTACCATGGGACTAAACATACTGGTACAGTTGAAGGAGCAAGTCACCAGTGGATAGCATTACAGCTGAGGTTGGAAAACTCTTCATTAGGAGAATATTCCCAGCAATTTCAAGCTCAATTTTATGTTTGTTGTTTACTACCTAATTCAAATGGATGTTTACAAAAATAAATCACTATTAAAGAGCATTGTTTCAAACCATATTTTATATCAATTCATTAAGGCCCTCTCTACCCCATTTTCATGATTCAGCTTGATTTGTGTGCTCAACACCAGGCACTTCCAATAAGGAGCTAGAGTTCTATTTAATGGGTATTGTGGCAGAAAAAAGGGACAACACCTAGCTAAACTCAATCCACTGACTTCCACTAAAAGTCCTAAGATAAGTTATTCATTGATTGGTGCTTATTTAGCTCAAGTGATGCATTATGAAAGTGTTACTATGTCCCAAATGTCTTATTGGTGCTAAGGTTGCAGGAATAATAAAGGAAAATAGACTCTTTAATGAGATATAGATTGAATAAATGAATAAGTAAATAAATAATAAATATGTTAGATGATGTGTTAAGAAAGGATGAAGAGGAAGACAGTATATAGGCATGCCTCTTTTATGTTGGAGGATGAGGGTCTAAAAAAGATATACATAAAATAAAGAGGTAGGTCTCATATTTATTGAGATTAATATTCTATAGACAACAGCAAGTGTAAACAAAAAGCTTTGTGTTGATTGTTTACATGCTATGTACTTGGAATGGATGAATTAGAAGGATTAGTGGAAGATGAGGATGGAGAAGTCATCAGTAGCCAGAATTGCTTTTAATTGTACTTTAAGTAGGATAGTTAAGGAACATTAGAGATTTGAGTAGAAATGTGTCAAAAATAATATTTTAAAAAATCTGTGCTGAATAAGAAGAGAATGGGGAAGGGGAAACAGGCGGGTACTGAGAAACGGGAAACTATTCCAATGAAGTAGGAAAGGGAGTATGTCAATGATGTAAGTTATGAATATAATTGGAAAGAGAGCTACCAAGACTTGCATCTGTTTTGGAATATGAAAAAGTAGAGGAGCCATGACTTGTCAAGTGTTTTGTTTTTTTTTCCCTGAGTCTAAGTAAATTATGGTGCATTTTACTGAAATGGGGAGTCTGAGTATGGTGTCTTAGGGATAGAGTGAATTACCAGCTTAGGTTTTTTAGGTAGGGATGGACTGAATAGGGACAGGATTTTAATTGCTTCTTAATTATAGTGTGACTGTGCAGGGTGTCCTGCACATTCCTGGGAAATGTAATCAAGACTGTTTCTGGCCAAGTACATAAATCACAATGGCTTTATACAACATTTGGAATATGAATATGCACATGCATGCACACAGACACAGATATCAAGACACTCTCTCACTGGACCCTCTGTGAAGGGTCTTTAGTCATTTACCCTTCAGATCCATGTGGTGGTAAGAAAAACTTAAGCAACATAGTCATATGTCATTTAATTCTTCTAAAGAGACAAATCATAATAAATGTCAATAATCAAAATAATTATATGGTTATCTGCAGTTGACCAGTATATTGCTATCTCTGATTTACTCCCTACTCTGAATACAATTCAGAATGAATACGTGTTCTTATATGTTTTAAAAAGGAAAGGACAACTTGTTCTTTAACCATAGCAACTTATAAGCACTGAAACTAGTTTTAAACATATCATAATCAAAATAACTTCCCATGAGTCATTGTGACACAGTATCAATCAGCGGCAATCCCATGATTCTGAAAGGTTGCCATTACTCAACATCTATGCCTCTTATAATCCTGTAGAAAACAAAGAGTGTACTATGCCATGATAGACAATATCCTACAATACATATTTTCTTTCTTTGGCTAATAATAAACTCAAGGTTTTGTTTCTGATACTGAAGGATAACCTCTTTCTGTGATAATTGAAACTCCATCAAGATTATTTTGAAAACTATCACTTGAAAGCATTCAATTAAAACTTTGATATGTAGGCCTTATCACTAAACACTTTGGCACAAATTCATTTTTTTTCAGACAGATAAATGATTCAATAGCAATCATAACTCTGAATTATTTATTTAATTGAGCTTTCTTTATTAGATTTATTTTGTTAGTTTAAGGTTTTTGAACAAACAGTACTTGTCCTTGAGAGAGAGCAAAACAAAGCAAAACAAGCAATTATTTACCTACATAGACAATTTCAGGTGCCATTTCCTTAAGAATAGGTTGGAAAATATTCCAAGTTGTGGAAGAAAAATATTAATTAAAAGGGAATTAAAAGATATTTAAAAAAGAGAATCCAGAAAAATTTCCAACAATACTGTAAGATAGATTCAATAATCAAATTAAGGGAATATGGTTCTTTTTTTATAAGTGGGCTCTGATCTGAAGAAGAAACTTGGTTGGAAAATTAGAGTGGGTAGTGGTTGCTAAATGAGATCTTCATTAAGTGGCTAAATTGTTTTTTCTTTTTTCTTTTTTTAAATTTATAAATCATGTTTATTCTATTACAGTTGTCTCAGTTTTTACCCCTTTGCCCTTCTCCACCCATCCCACCCCCACCCCCTGCTCCCACAGTCAGTTCCCACTCTGTTGTCCATGTCCGTGGGTCATTCATACATGTTCTTTGTCTAGTCTCTTCTCCTTTTTTCCTCTATTGTCCTCTTTCCCCATGCCCTGGTCACTTTCAGTCTGCTCCATGTCTCCGTGCCTGTGGTTTATTTTGTTCGTTAGTTTATTTTGTTGAACAGAGTCCACTTATAGGTGAGATCATATGGTATTTGTCTTTCATCAACTGGCTTATTTTACTTAGCTTAATATTCTTCACTTCCATCCATGTTGTCGCAAAAGGTAGGAGTTCCATCTCTCTCTTTCTTTCTCTCTTAAATGCAGATTGATTTTATTTTTTTAAATATCAAAGTTAATTATAAAATATTAAAAAAATTTAAAACCATTATAAAGTCTCAACAATTAAACCAACATGACACCTGCACAGAAATAATCAAGTAGATCAATGAAATATAATGAGCATTCTAGAGACAAACGTATATATCTGTCTGACAATGTAATATATGATTAAGTTGATAATTCAAATCAATGGGTAAAATAAGGCTTATTCAACAAATAAGGTGCATGGACCACTATTACTTGAAATACAACAAATATAGAGCCCTATTTCACACATTATACAAGAAATATCCAGGTGAGTTAAAAATCAATATGTAGAATCTAAAGAGTTTTAGAAGAAAATAGAACTAATATTTTTCATGACCTGAAATAAAATATTCAAACCCAGAAGCTATAAAGTAACTATTGACAATATGACCAAAATAAACATTTAACTATATAGTAATATACATATAAAAAATTAAAGGACAAGGAATAGAATAGAAAACTATTTCCAACACATTTTAACATGGTTAATATGTTGTTTTTGTTTGTTTGTTTCTTTGTTTTCATTTTTTTTTTAGGGAAAAAAGTTCAACAAACCTTTAATCAGAAAATGGATAAAGAATACCAAAAAGTCATTTAAAGCTTTTTTTTTTAAATAATAGAAATAGGCAAGAAATATACTAAAACAGGTTTAGTTTCAACAAATAGTAAAGGAACAATTAAAATAAAATCATTGTCACAATCAGATTAATGAGTATTAAAAATATTGTAATATCAAGTATTGGCAACTGTGAAAGGAACTAGGTATTCATAGAAACTTTTTCATCTTAAAGCAGTCCCTTTAGCATATATGCAGTGCTAGTTTGGTGGAGGTGCATTCTTTTAGCCTTCTTTTGTCTGGGAAACTCCTTATTTCACTTTCCATTTTAATTGAGAGTCTTGCTGGATAGAGCAGTCTTGGTTGCAGGCCTTTGCTTTTCATTCCTTGGAATATTTCTTGCCATTTCCTTATGGATTACAGTGTTTCTTTTGAGAAGTCAGATGCTAGCTGTATTGGGGCTCCCTTATATGTTACTACTTCTTTCTCCCTTGCTTGCTTTAGGATTCTCTGTCTTTGATATTTGCCATTTTAAAGATGATGTGTCTCGGAGTGGGCCTCATGGGTTCCTCTTGAATGGGACCCTTTGTACTCCTGGACTTGTGTGACTTTTTCTCTCCTCCAATTCGGGAACTTTTCCATCATTACTTTTTCAAACAGGTTCTCTATCCCTTCCTCATCTTCTTCTCCTTCTGGTATCTGTATTACATGGATATTATTACATTTCAGGTTGTCCTGCATTTTCCTAAATTCCTCTTCATTCTCTTTGAATCTTTTTTCATTTTCTTGCTCTTTCTGGGAATTTTTTTCTACCTTGTCTTCCAGGTTGCTGATTCAGTCCTCAGCTTCATCTAGCCTGCTTTTGATTCCTTCCACTGTGTTCTTCAATTCAGAAATGGTATTCTTCATTTCCTCTTGTGTCTTATTGACAGTTTCTATGTCCTTTTTCATGTTGATATAGTTTGCAGTAAGTTCCTCATAGTTTCCCTGTAGTTTTTGGTAATTCTCTCTGAGCTCACTGAGCTCATTGAGCTTCCTTATAACCATTGTTTTGAACTCAATATCTGATAGTTTACGTGCCTCTATTTCATTTAGTTCTCTTTCTGGGGATTCCTCCTTTCCCTTCATGTGGGGCATATTTCTTTGTCTTCCTATTATTTGTGAGACTCTTCTCTTTTGCTTCTTAAGTTGATATATCTTGATTTCCTGACTTTGTGGTGAGGGTTTCTATGGTTGGAGACCGCTGTTTTTGCTTTCTGGATCTGCCTCTGATGACGTCAAATGTCGTCCCTGTCTGACCTTAGGCAGTTTGTTGAGACTTCCAGTAATCTACTGATTGTGGCTCTCTCCTTCAGCTGTTAGTCTAGTCACTCTGCACTCAGCAGGGTGTCTTAGACAGCCCAGGGTGGGGCGGAGTCCCTCCTGGGGGCAGGGCTATTGGGTCCTTTGACTCTGAGGCCGCTCAGGGGGAGTGGTCCCTGCCTGACCAAGATAGCTGTTGTCGCTGGTGGATGAGTCAGCACCCGAGATCCCACCGGCCACTCTCTCAGTTCTCTCCCCAAAGTTTCCTTCCCCAGTCTCTCCTCAGGTGTCTTTAGCCCACTCTGCCCCTGCCTTTGCCAGAGACCAGGGTAAGTGGCTGCAAATAAAAATTTATGCATTGGCCCTTTAAACAGTTCTTTGCATCTCCGGCCACCTATCTCTGGCAGAGAGCAATCCTGCCACTTTTCGCAGGTGGCTGTTTTCTGTGTACTTTTTGGGCTCTGGTGCTATAAGCTAGAGAGCCTCACTTTTGGTTTACACCCCGCTCTTCTCAGGAGGATCCAACTGGCTGTTTCAATATCCTTTTGGTGCTGCTGCCCATGGGCACCCCGCCCACCTTCTCAAGTCTCTACCGCACTTCTTACCGGTTAGATTGTGCTAAAGCTGATTCTTCTGTCTCCAAAGTTACAAGGCTCCTCTCTTGCTATTGTTCAGTTGTTTGTTCCAGGTGATTTCTCCACAATTTAGTTGTAATTCCAAGCTGGTCCTGAGGAGGTCAGTGTGACTTCCACTCACTCCTCTGCCATCTTGATTCTCCTCCCTCCGCCATCTTGATTCTCCTAAATACTTTCAATAAGTGCTAAAAAGTTAAAAAAAAGTATGAAAATCCAAACAACCTTATAACACTTCAAATAAAAGTACTCTTTTCCTGAAAGAAAATGGGACTGGTTATTTATCTTCTGCCTTTAAAGAACTAGGAATATTTGTTTATGAACGCTTACATAATTTAAAAGCAGATACTTGTAGTCATTACAAGCATACAGGTAATTAAAACAAAACTTAGTGTTCACTATTGATTAAGAAACAAGAGAACATATATTAAACATTCATAAAATGATGTTACTCTGAGAGTAATCTTAGGATCTAAAAATTGTATATCCTTCCTCTAAGTTACCAAATAATTTTTTTCACAAATATAGATGTACAAAACACAGCTTTTTTTATTCACATTGGTGCTATTATATCTAACCAACACTCTATCAGTATCAAATCCTTTGAAGTGATAAAGCCACTCATAAAGTGAGAATATTTGCCAATGTTAAGTTCCTTCACTTGTTCTTAACTGAGGCCATTATTATAAAAATATTAATTTATTCTCTGTGACACAATCTTTGTCAGTTTCATAGTAAATTAAATTACAAACGAAACTGCCAGATAAATTATCCTACATGAAGTCTGTAGTTAGAAGTCCAACATTGTTTTTGTCCCTACAATTCAAATCTATCTTGATATTAATTTGTGTACATTATTAATGTCTCCAAAAATAACCCAATAATTAAATAGAATTGTAGAACTCTTATTGGCAAAGACTCCATAATTATACCCATAACATTTGGAGTAGAACTTATTTCAGATTAGGTCTTCCCCAATTATCATATCACTATATTTTATGTACTTGAACATTTAGGTCATGTTTTATGGACATTAGCTCAACACTACTGCATACCTCAAAGACGTATTGCTTATTATACCTTTTCTCTTGATCCAAGAGCTGAAATATATTCCCTACACCTCAGAAAGATTGCTTATTGGGAGAAACTAAGAAAATTATTTGCCTATATTATACAATCATATATATATATATATATATATATATATATACACACACATACATGATAGATAATAGTGTGTGTGTATATATATGTATAATAGTATCACATCTATGCTTACTAAATAAAAGCATCTGAAAATTTTCATCCTGAGCTGATCACCATGCTGAAGAGGTTGCTTTGACAAAAGTACTTATGAAAAGACATCTTATAAGACACCAAAAACAAACCCAGAGAGAAATTCAAATATCCTAACAGATTCATGAGACCTGTCCCGAGTTTTGAAAGAAAACCCTGGGAATGTTCAAGCTGTAAAATCCATGGAGATAGCACCTCAGAGATATCATCAGATAATTTCATGGATATTTTCTAAAATTATCATGAAACAGCCTTTAACAATTGGAATAGATCTGATGTGATATTAAAGAAATGGCAACAGGTAAATTTTTCTAAGTTAACAGATGATATGGCCAGTTCATGCATCATTCTATCCAACATAATTCTGAAAACAATGAACAAGGTGGAAGATGGAAATTATGCAGGGGCCACTGTCAGCATGTCCGAAATGATTTTATGCAACTAATTCCTCTGTGTTATATGAACATGAATATGCAATGTTGGTAATATTTTCAATTTCTGGATATGTTGAAGCTCTCTTACCTAAATAATATAATATAGTTCCTATGCTGTTTATTTTTCTTTATCTAAAGGGTATCTAAAAGTTAGTCATCATTAATAACTTTGAATAGGCTTCTGGTGAATATTTTTCTCCATTAATATTCATGAACATAAATGTGTAAAATGAATTATTGGCAAGGGTTATCAGCTTATGCTTTTTATATTAGTAAATGAAAGACAAATACCACTACTTACTCGGTAAAATAGAATTTGAAGATCATGGATTAGGTCAGAAGGAATCTGTGTATCCTTCTAAATTTTCCTCTTTTGAATCTGAATTTCCAAGATGCAAAGAGCATTTGTACCCTGAGTTATCTACGTAATTACAGGAGCAGGGAATAGAAAATATGAAAAAAATAGTGACCAGGTTTGAATTAACAGAAAAAAAAATATCCTTAAGAATCTAGGGGGTGAAGATGTTGAGCAAAAGGGAAAAGGACTCATGGACGTGGACAACAGTTTAGTGAATGTTGGGGGAGGGGGTATAATGGTAATGGGAAATATACAATAAAGATTAAATAAAAATTGTTTGGGTTAAAAAAGAGAATATTCCAGTGTTTAATGTATCAGATAAACTATTTTTTGTGAAAAACTAAATGGAGGTAAAAAAAAAAAGCAATGTATTTTTCTTCCCTTTAAATTTTGTGTTTCTCTTTTCACTTATACTCAAGCTATTTGTCTCATCTTAACATTTGGATTTACCACCGAGCGACCCTTATTCTGCATACCTGCTTATCACAGAAATATTCTAAAAACCTAACTTGATCTACTGAAATTCAGCTGTTCCATGGAAAGCAGAAGCCTAGCTATTGTGTTATCGCTCATATAACTTTGATATGGCTACACAAAAGTATACCAAATCTGTATTTTAGAAAAATATTTCATAACTGTGGAAATGTTCCAAGTACATGTTATGTGACACAAAATATAGAAAATCTATGTTTAGTCCTCGCTGGTGTGGCTCAGTGGACGGAGTGCCAGCTTGAGAACCAAATGGTCACTGGTTTGATTCCCAGTCAGGGCACATGCCTAGGTTGTGACCCAGGTCTCCAGTAGGGGACATGAGAGAAGCAGCCACACACTGATGTCTATCCCTCTATTTCTCCCTCTTTTCCCCTCTTTCTAAAAATAAATGAATAAAATCTTTAAAAAAGAAGAAAATCTATGTTTAGTAAACATTGAATATTTAAATTTTATGTGTGTGTATGTGTGTGTAGGCCCAGGAAAATAACTAATAAAAATATCAAAATTTAATATTCAATATCTCTGGAAGAAAATGACATAGTTGTTTTATTGTATTATATTATATATTTCTGTGAATTATAGATCCTTTATACCTAGCACATATTGTTTTTACAAGTAAAAAAAGTATAAATAAATATTATTTAAATTTAACTGAAAATTTTAATAATTATTCTGAAGTATTTTGGATTTATAAATTAATACATTTCTCATTTTAATATTAATGATATTAATCATAAACTATTTAATATTTTACTGAATTCTACAGTACAAATAATTCTCAGGTATAGCAATGGGTTGTTGCATAGTTGAAAACAAAACAGAGAACCATATATTCAGTTTTCCTGCCTCTTAAATAACAAAAGAACAAGATGGAATATATTATTGTTTCCAGTCAGCCAAAACTTAAACATACTTTTTACAAGCTTTATTTTATTTAGTTTCTGCTGCTTGGGAGTATTCTTTAGCAGAGGTTTTTAAACTTCATAAATTTTAAATTGAAGAAATCTTACCAGAGTAAACATTCTCTTGCTAGAAAAATACTAAAGTCCAATTAATATTTTCTATTTTTAGAAGGTAATGGTGTGTAAATGGTAATGGAAGGAAACTTGTCTTGGGGACTTGTCTTGGGGTGGTAAACACACAATGATATATCCAAACGTGGATGGAAGTGATTAATGTCCAATGAGTACCTTGGTGTCGGTTGAAAACAACATGCCTGTGTGGGTACAAGTGCGAGTGAGAGTGTTTGTGGTGTGCAGGTGTTATTCACTCGAATGTTCTATAAAAATTAAGTCTTTGGTTAGGTATGTAAAACACTCCCTCTTAGAGATCCACAGTATATATTCATATATAAGAAAGTCTTATTAAATAAATTTGTTTTATGTGTCAATCCAAATTTAAGGGATATTTGCATTCAGCAATAACTATTGCCATTCTATGGAACTGCAGAAGACTCCACTTTGGTAAGCATGTGAGTATGGGTAGGAAATTAAATCCATTACCTGCAAATGTTATCTTCAAATATTCTGTTCTGAACAATTTTGCTGAACCAAGATAAAGAACTCAGTGTAGCTATCAGAATACATGATATCCTTTCAAAGGATAGCATATATACATGCATACCTTATTTTATTGTGTTTTGCTTTAACACTTCAGTTCCTCCCCCCTGAATTGAAGGCAAGATTCTCCAAGAACACAAATATCACAACTCACTTTATTGCAACACTTTCTCTATTGCAGTCTCTGGAACCAAACTCACAGAATTTATGATGTATGCTTGTATATTGTTTGTATCAACTGGAATAGAAGTTGTATCAACTTTTGTCTTTTGTGAGGTACATTTATATTTTTTTCTGCAAGTTGTACTTCAATTTTGTAGAATATCTGACCTCTCTCACATATGTAGGCGTTCTTGAGTATTAACACTCCTGTCATCCTACTGTGTCCTGTATATTTTCCTATTATCGTCTTTATTATATGGATTGGTATAGTTAGATACATAATTCTATACATATTCATATGATTTTACAGAACATAGAAATTGCTTTTCTTAAAGAGCAGAAAAGTCTGCCATCATCTTTGTATTCCTAGTCATTGAAACTACTACTTGGCAAAAATATGGCATTCAAAAATGTTTTTTAAGTGAATGATGAATGACTTAACCTTATTCCAAAAAAGTGACTCTGTGGACACAAAGATCATTAGCCATTTCATTTTTTTCTAAGATTTTCAAAACTGAAATTAATTTTCAATTTAACTGAGTATTAATTTTAAAACCAAATAGCTACTAGTTATCACAATCTATGTCCTATATCATAAATCACAAAAGATGGAATGTTGACTATTAAATTATAAACTTTGGGATAGAAAATATAACCTTGAATAGAGTCAAATAAGACAAATAATGAATTTTAAGGTGTCTGAAAGGATTGGATTCATTTTAAACAGAAAACATGCAGTCACAGAAAGAATACTTTATTGGATTTTTGCCAAGAGATTTGAGTTCTATTAATGACCTAGTAACTATTTGTTCTAATGCTGGATAAATCATTTTTTTCTCTCTCACATTTTTTCTTTCATCAGTTACATAATTAAAATACTAGAGACAGACTTATAGAGTTCAGGCTGACAGCTCTGAGCAATTATTTAGGGGTGTGGGGGGATTGAGCAAAAAGGAAAAATAAAACAAAGAGAAAGAACTCATGGACATGGACAACAGAGTGGTGATTGAGGGAAGAGGGGCATGGGTGGAGGTGGAAGAGGGTGTGAGGGGATAAATGGTGATGGCAAATATAAAGTAAAATTAAATTATATTAAAAAATATTAATACCTACTACCTAAGTTTAATCTATGTTAGATAAATAATATTATTTCTTTGATTTTAACTTTTTAATTCTATGACTATTACCAAATTGCATGGGTCTATCTGAAAATTACAAAAGTATTCAGCACCTATAGTGTTCACAAGATAATCAAAATCTGGAATGAAACAAGGTTTTATTTTCTAGAAATGCAGACTGGTACAGCTACTACGGAAAATGGTATGAAATTTCCTCAAAAAACTACATGGAATTTCCTTTTGATCCAGTGATTCCACTGTTGCGATTATACCCTAAGAATCCTGAAACACCAATTGAAAAGAACCTAAGCTCCTCAGTGTTCATAGCAGCCCAATTTACAATGACCAAGAGCTGAAAATAGCCCAGGGACCCATCAGTAAAGGAGTGGATCAAAAAAATGTGGTACATTTACACAATGGACTTCTACACAGCAGAAAGAAAGAAGGAACTCCTACCTTTTGGGACAGCATGGATGGAACTGGAGAGTGTTATGCTAAACAAAATAATCCAGGTGGTGAAAGACAAACACCGTATCATCTCACCTATAAGTGGAACCTAATCAACAAAATGAACTAACAAGCACAGTAGAACCAAAGACATGGAAATAAGGAACAAATTGTCAGTGACCAGAGGGGAGGGGGAAGAGGGATAATAGGGAAAGAAGGGGAAAGGTCTAATCAAGGAACAGGTACAAAGGACCCATGGTCATGGTCAATAGGGTGGGAAGTGACTGAGGGAGCAGGGGGTGGGGGCAACGGGGGACAAAGGAGCAAAAATTGGGACAACTATAATTAAGCAACAATAAAAAATACTATGAAAAAAAGAGAAAATTTCCTCAACTTGATAAAGAATAAGAAAAATATCCAATAGTTAACATTATACTTCATGATGAAAAACTAAGAGTTCTCCCACTGTGATCATGTTGAAGGGAAGGATATTCCTATTACCACTTCTTTCAACTTTATACTAAAAATTCTAACTAATGCAATAAAAGAAAAAACAAACAGAATAAAAGCTTTACAGATTTGTAAAGAAAAAATAAAACTGTCTTTGTAGATGACATGATTATCAATGTAAAAAATCTCAAATATTTGACAATATATAAAACACCAGTACTAATAAGAAGTTAACAACGGCTTTTTTTAAAGAATATATTTATATTTATTTAAATCCTTCCACTATCATTTATATCTCCATGATTGTATATTTAAAATTACAATTTTGTACATCAACACTGAAATATAAGAAACAGAGATTAGGAAAAAAAATCCCATTTGCTATAGCAACAAGAAAAATAAAGTACCGAGGAATAAACTTAACCAAGGAGGTAAAAGACCTTTACTCAGAAAATTACACAACACTGAAGAAAGAAATTAAGGAAGACACAAATAAATGAAAGCATATACTGTGTTTGAGAACTGGAAAAATTAACATCACTAAAGTGTCCATACAATCCAAAGCAATTTATGAATTCAATATAACCCCTTTTAAAATACCAGTGACATATTTCATAGATATAGAGCATTTTTTTCAAAAATTTATATGGAACTATAAACAACCCCAAAAAGCCACAGCAATTTTGAAAAAGAACAAAAAAGTAGGAGGGATCACAGCACCTGATATCAAACTATATTATAAAGCTACTGTAAACAAAACAGTGTGGTACTAGCGTAAGAACAGACACATAGATCAATGGAACAGAATAGAGAACACAGAAATAAACCCATGTCTCTACAGTCAATTAATATTTGACAAAGTGATCAGGATCATAAAATGGAGTAAATATCACCTCTTCAACAAATGTTATTGGGAAATCTGGACAGCTACATGCAGGAAAAAAAAAATGAAACTTGACCACCAACATACACCATCCACAAAATAACCTTAGGATGGATAAAAGACTTAAATATATTTGCAACACCATAAAAGTCCTGGAAAAGAACATAAGCAGGAAAATCTCATATATTCCACACAGCAATATTTTCACAATTATGTCCCCTAGAGCAAGGGACATAAAAGAAAGAATAAACAAATGGGAGCTACATCAAAATAAGAAGCTTCTGCATGGTGAAAGACAACATCAGCAAAATGAAAAGGGAACCAACCACATGGGAAAATTTTTCCAATGATATCTTGGACAAGGGTTTGATTCCCAAAATATATAAAGAACTCACACAACTCCACTCTAGGATGGCAAACAATCCAATTAAAAAATGGGCAAAGGAGGACACTTCTCCAAGGAGGACATATAGAGGGCCCAGAGATATATGAAAGGATGTACATCATAACTAGCCATCAGAGATGCTAATTAAAACCACAACGAGATGCCACTTCACAGTGGTCGGAGTGGTTATCATAAGTAAATCAACAAACAAGTGCTGGCAAGGCTGTGGAAAAAAGGGAACGCTAGTACACTGTTGATAGGAATGCAGACTGGTACAGCCACTGTGGAAACAATATGGAATTCCTTCAAAATACTAAAAATGGAACTGCCTTTTGACCAGGCAATTCCTTGCTGGGATTATGCCTTAGAAATCCTGAAACTACAACTGAAAAGAACCTATGCGCCACAATGTTCATAGCAGCCCAAGTTACAATAGCTAAGTGCTGGAAATAGATTAAGGACCTGTCAGTAAATGAGTGGATCAAAAAATTGTGGTACATTTACACAATGGAATACTACAGAGCAGAAAGAAAGAAGGAGCTCCTACCCTTTGGGACAGCATGGATGGAACTGAAGAGCATTATGCTACACAAAATAATCCAGGCGGTGACAGACAAATACCAACTGATCTCACCTATAAGTGGAACCAAATCAACAAAACAAACAAGTGAGCAAAATAGACCCAGAGACATGGAAATAAAGAACAAACTAACAGTGGCCAAGGGGGAAGGGGGAGGGGAAAAACAGGGCATAGAAGAGGAAGGGTCACCTAGGAACATGTATAGAGGACCCATGGATAAAGTCAATGGGGAGGGGAAGACTGAAAGTGGGAGGTAAGGGTAGATAGGGCCGGAAGAGTGGTGGGGGAAAGATGGGGACAATGTAATTGCACAACTATAAAAAAGGAGGAAAAAAAAAGGAACAATCCTTACTTAAAAACAATTATAGGAGGCTTGCAGCCAGAGGTTATTATGCAAAAGTAAATAATTTTCCTATATATTTATAATGAAGATGTCCAATTTGAATTAAAAACACAATTCTATTTATACTGCATCCCCAAATTAAATACTTTTAGGGATAAGTCTAACAAAATTATATACCAAGTGTATATTAGGAAATCTACAAAACTATGAAAACTAAATGAAATCAAATAACAAATGGAGAGCATGTCCATGTACATGAGTAGGGAGACTCAATATTGTCAATATGTCAGTTCTTCCCGACTTGACCTAAAAATTCAATAAAATTTCAATCAAAAGCTCAGCAAGTTATTTTGAAGCTATTGATAAACTGATTGTAAAGTTATTTAAAATAGCCAATACACTATTAAAAGAAAAGTACAAAACTGGAGCATTGAATTTACCCAACTTTAAAACTTGCTATAAATTTAATTATGACAGTCTGAACTTGGTGAAAGATTGGAAAAAATAAATCAATGGAATGGAAAAGAGCACCCAAAACTAGACACGTATAAATATAGTCAAATAAACTATGACAAAGGAACAAAGGCAATAAAATGGAGCAAAGACTATTTCTTTAAAAAGTGGTGCTGTAACTATTGGACATCCATCCCCCCCCCAAAAAATCTATATATAGACCTTACACCTTTCGAAAAATGAACTCAAAATGAAATCACAGACATAAATGTAAAATTCAAAACTGCAAAAGTCCTAGAGATGTTACAGAAGAAACTCTAGAAGACCTTGAGAGTAGTAATTACTTCTTAGATACACAACCAAAGAAATCATCCATGAAAGTATAATTGATAAGCTGGACTTAATGAAAATTAAAATATATATATATATTTATTCTGTAAAAGAGGATATCAAGGAAATTAGAAGGCATACCACAGACTTGGAGAAAATATTTTCAAAAGACACATCTGGAAAAAGACTGTTACCAAAATATGCAAAGAAGCCAAAACGTCAACAATAAGAAAATGAACAACTAGATTAAAAAATGACTAAAGGTCTCAACAAGTATTTCACCAAAGAGTATGTACAGATGGAAAATAAGCTTATGAAAAGATGCTATACACCTCATATGTCATCAGGAGAAAGCTATATATATAATCTTTCCCTCAACTTTGCTGTGAACCTTCTCTAAAAACTAATATCGCAAATATCTGATGGTAATTGTTTTTCAATTTTCAGGTACAATTTTTAGCTTCAATGAGATGGTAGTGAATGTATTAAGGATCACCTATCCTTACACTCTCCAAACACTAATTAATACCATGCCTTACTAAAAAGTATAAGGTTAAAAAGCAAAACTTCTTCTTTACCACTTTGTGCTAATTTACCTTTGAATGAAAACACATTTATGAAAGCAAATTAATGAAACTATTAAAGTTTGGAAACATTTTCCCAAGAAGTCCATTTGACTCTATTTCTAGTTTTGATATTATCATAGTATAACCTTAATAGTTACTGAGTAGTAGGAATGAGTTATTCATATTGATTTCACAGAGATAATTTAGGTATAAGATAAAAATTATTCTGTGAAACTTTTGTGTAAAGTATGCAGTACTATATGTATGGATTCCTAATGGCAATTATGAAAGACATGAGATAGTCATATAAGGTTTGAGTGAAAATTAGAATTTTTCTAACAGTGAGGAAGAAGGGGTTTGTTTAGAGTCTGTATAAATATGGACCATATATACATATTTTAGCATATTAGGTGGAACTATAATTATAACATGTTGAATAACCTTATATGGCCATCTCATTAAAAGTTTTTAGTTCATGAAGACACAACCAGTTAAACAATAATTTTTAAAGATTTTATTTATATTTTAGAGAGAGGGAAAGGGAGGAGAAAAAGAGGGAGAAACATCGATGTGTGAGAGAAACATCAATCAGCTCCCTCTCGCACTAGGAACCTGGCCCAACCCAGGCATGTGTCCTGTCCAGGAACCAAAGGAATCAAACCAGCAGCTCTTCAGTTCTCAGTCCAGGGCTCCACCCACTGAGCCACACAGGCCTGAGCTTAAATTATAACTTCATATAGCTTGCATATATGAAGAGTTTGCTGATCCATACTGCATTATTCAAACACAGCAATGTTTTTTGTCATTTGCTTCTAGACATTGGCATTGAGATCTGGAATATAAAGCATGTCCTTCAACTTTTTAGTCTAATTTTCTTACACACAACGTGTAAACTCACTAAAATAAATAATATATTCAGCTCTCTATTGTGAAACCGAAGTGTGATATCTTACACACTCAAAGACACCTAGACATTAGCAGAAACAAATTGCTTCTTAGATCTTCCTCAGCATTTCAAAAAAAAGGACCCTCCATTAATTCAGCCTAAGTTCTTCATGGTATAGTATAATACTCTAGTCAAATCTTGAAATGATTCCACTAATTTTATGGTAACATGAGCCTCAGGGACTTGCCACTTTACTAGCGAGAGCAAACAGAAAAATAGCACTCCCTGATACTTGGCTACAGCTGTGGACTTTTACCTTCCCTGAATTATCTGTCCAACTGAGACTACACTATTAAATTTAATAGCATTTTAAGCCAAGAGGTTAGGGACAGTTAAAGAAATTATATCCTAAATTATATATATATTTTTTTCTTTTTTTTGCTTATGGCTTAAATATACTTTTCAAATGGTTATAATAGAGGGCCTCTAATCACAACAACAAAAAATTAAGGCTATTAAATCATTAATTTTTATGTAAAATATTTTGCTTCTGGATTTCCTAATGTACTTAATGATTGACTCTTTAAAAATTTAACTAACATTTGAATGTTATTCTACGCACAGTTTTGTGCTATAGAAACTAGTTTTTTTTTTCTTGTAATTTCGTACAAAAAGCCAAAGCACGTATGCTTTGGGTGCACACACACCCCACTTCTGCAACACACACACAGCACAACACAGCTCCGGAAGCACTTGGGGACAGAGAGAGTAGGCTAAAGTTGGAAATTGGTTGAAACTGTTAACGGGAGCAAAGTGTTTGAAACTTTGTATGTAGAGGAAGTTTGTTGAAGCTGTATTGGGACAACCTTCTATTACTTGAAAGAATGCAATAGCTTATGAAAATGGCGATCAGAACTGTGAAATATGTTTGATGGTGACTGTTGGCTTAGTTCGGAAGTCTTGCAATTGCTATTAGGGACACAGATTTCTTAAAAGACCAGGAAGTTTATTGCAGAATTAACAGGACAGTTTGATTAAATCAAGGATTTAGCTCAATCTTTCTGAGTAAATTTGTTTCTATCAACACTCTGCAGATGCATTGAAATCAGTATGGGATTCATTTGCTGATAGAAGACTGCTCCAACTTTTTAAATTAAATTTATTAGGGTAACTTCGGTTAATATATAGGTTTCAAGTGCACAATTCTATGACACATCATCTGTGCACTGCATGTTGTGCTCACCACCTAAAGTCACATCATCTTCCGACACAGGGTATTTGACCCTCTTTCTTCTTTACTATCCCCCTACCCCTTCCATCTGGTAACTACTATACTGTTATCTTTGTTTATGAGTTTTGTTTGTTTTTCTAATTCGTTCATTTTTTGCTTTCAGTTTCATATCCCACATGAGTGAAATCATATGATTCTTGACTGTTTCTGTCTGATTTATTTTGCTTAGCATGATATTCTCAAGACCCATCTATGATGATACAAATGGCAGTATTTCATCTTTTCTTGGAGTGGCTGAGTAATATTACATATTATATATATATATACACACTCCATACACACACACATACACATATACACACATTTTTAATATATATATTTTTATATATTATATATATATATATAATTATATCTTCTTTATCCATTGATCTAGTGAAGGGTACTTCTGTTGTTTCCATTTCTTGCCACCATGACTAAATCTGCTCTCTCTCTTTCTCTTATCTCTTTCGGAGAGCTTGAGAAAGGTAGAAAGGGATTGTGCTAAATTAGGTCAAATCTCGATCTGAGAAAATCACTGATTTGTTACTTTCCTAAACAGATCTCCATCTCAGGCCCTAAGAGTGTTTTTCTCTTGTAGTAAACTTTGGACCACAAAGTAAATGTAAACCTTTTCAGCCATAAAAATCCAGTGTTGTTTTCCTTGACAAATCCCTTCATCCTACACATGCTACCAAGTGGGTACTACAGTACTTATATTCAAATAGTCTGTCAAATTGACTGCTGTGTTGTGTTGCCTGAAAGCTCACAGAGCCATGAAAATCAAGATGCAATCATAGTAGCAAGTTCAAGGGTTGTTTTTTTTTAAATCCTTGAATATCAGACACTGTTGCAGAATCCTTGAATATCAGACATTGTTGCAGAAGCTCAGTACAATACAGTCCCCAAGATCAAACATCTTTCCTCCTTGGAAGGAAGAATGGAATCAATACAAATTCTACAAGTTCTGATTAGTCTACACCTTGTAGGCAAAAGCCTTCAACATGTGCATATCTCCAAAGGCTAATCTGGACTCATGCATTCACTATGCTTCTCCTCCCATGGTGCACTCTACCTCCTCAGGACATGATTTAGTTATTTTTAATAACTCACCTCTAAAAGGTCCAATGATGATGTCTTAAAAAAACAAGCAAACTGCTCTAAAAATAACTTTTGAGAAAAATCTAAGAATAAATCTTAGTTTAATAAAAACAAAGGAATTGAAATAGTTTGGTAATAGTAAATTACTCTTTATTGACAGTAAGGGTTATTATTACCCACAACAAGTGTAAAGAGTTGAAGCACCTTTTTAGTGAAGTAGAAGACAAGCATGCTTAAAAATAAAACATATAAAAATGAAAATACCTCATGTTAATATTTAACATTAATATTCTGAATCAAGGGTAACATTAAAAAGTATATTACTGGATTTTTGTTTAGGGGTCTGTAAAGACTCATATCACTAAAATTATAATCAGTTTCTAGTATTTGTTTCCAGTGCAGTAAAAACAAATACTTAATAAAAGTGACAACAATGTTAACTTTTCTGTAAATCTAGGTCATTGAAGATTTAAACCACTGTAGGGAAAAGCCACTACAAAATAAATTTGAAAGCTCAAGGAGAACAAATCCCAAGGGTTACTTCCGACTAGAAGGAATAAAAAATTGCAGTGGGTTCTGGGAAGTTCAATTATAGAAACAGACAACAAGAGGTTTTCAGCCAATTTGAAACTAATTCAGTATGTTCTGGAGGAAAAAAGCAGTTGCACAGATAACATCGGCTTAAAACTGAAAGTTGTTGCCTTAGGAGAGACACTAACAAATGGGCTTTATAGTTTGCACTCCAAGGAAAGAAAGAGGATAGTGATAAAGAGAGAAACAAAGAAAGGGACAAAATTATATTCTATCATGCTCACACTCCACAGCTAACACAGTAAGTTGAACAACTTGGATAGTTCAATAAACACTTGATATATTTTGATAATTATAAATAAAAGGCAGTAAAAATAAATCAAGGGCACGGAAAAGAATCACAGGAATAAGGCAAAAGAATAAAATCAGTAAAATGAGAAGATATGTATTCTGAAAGAATAAAAGAAGTGCCTGTTAATGAATATCATGACAGCATCTTGTTTATTTGTTTCTGTTCAGTGTTTCTGTTTACTAACATTTCCCCAGATCTGTGATTGTAAGCATATAGGTATCAAAGCAGTATGTACTAACAAATATAATAATCTCTCAAATATATTTAAAATAAAGTTACATTTTAGCAAATATTTCAAAAACATTGAACGATTTTTAAAGTAATGAGATTCTTGCATTTACAGTATAATACTATCAGTTCCAAATAATTTCAATTATTCTAAATATGGTTTAAATAATACTGGTATCATGACAGAAAAAAAAACACTTTTAAATTCTGTTAGGCTGAATAATATTTTACTTTCTTGACCTACAAAAGGCAATTTCATAAGGTTTACTCTAATTGACCTTAGTTATAGTAAGTATATGCCACAGTTTCCAAGCTTTAATTTTTGAGTTTTTTTCAGTATATATTTACTGGTATGGTGGATATCTTAGCTATAAAAATCTTAGAAACTTTGTAAGATATGCATCTGTAAATTGATAAATATTTGTTTTGGCCTAAAAATATATTATTATGAGAAATGTTAACCTATTTTACAAACAAAAAGTCTCTGCTTTCTCAAAGAAAAGCTAAAGTATTAATTTTCTCAGAGATAAGTCAGCATATTCATGCACAGTTAATACAGTTATTATATTAAAATATTTTATAAGTATTAATAAGAACTACCACATTCAACATATACTTTAAATACCTCATCCTTTTGAAAACAAGCCTATGTTATTAAAATTACTTTTTATAAATTATAAAATAAAATGTTATCAAAGATAAGATTATTTTTATCAATAAAAGCACAGAAGAACCACAGTTCAGTTTTCATACTCCTGTCATAAAACGAGTCCAGGGAAAACTAAGCTTTCTTATAGATTTCCCTTGTGAATATATTGTACTAAACAGTGATCACAGAGCCTCATATCATGAGCTACTTAGGGCAGAACATTCTTCTTATAGTTAACCCTTGATGCCTAGTATAGTAAGTTTTATTCTTTATATTCTTTATTGGTATCTGTTTGCTTTAACAATAAAGTAATGGCGATTTCTTGTGTCCAAAGCAATAATAGTTAGTCTGCATATTTATCACACCTTTTATGTGATAAAATATCAAAAATTCCTACTTGAAGGAGTTCAATTTCCTCATAGAATGGAGAAAGCCACTGGGGATCGTTGCTCCTTTATTAGCAGTAAAAAATGCATATAATCTATAATATCATATATTGAACCTCAGCAAACCAAACTCACCTGAAAATCAAACAAGTCTAAAATGAGAAGTCCCTCCGGGGAGAGATGGAACATAAGGGCCACTTCATCTTTGGCAGAGCGATGGTGGGAGAGTAAAATCAGGAAAAGAGAAACTAAAGTCCGAAAATGTCAAGTATGCTGAATTTAAGACTGCAGTTCTCAATCCAGGGGAATTGTGTCCTTCAGGGAACATTTGGCAATATCTGTTCACACTTTTGGTTGTCACAAGTGTTATGGAGTATCACAGTCACACCCCATGATCACCTCTAACCATCCACGCATACTGCGTTATCATCTCCTCCTCTACAGTGAGTGTGGATGGGACCTTTGACTTGTTTCTAACCAATGATAAGACAGAGGTGAAAGGCTGCCACTCTCATGACTGTGTTTTATCATATGAGACTTCACTTCACCATAAAGTGAGGTTCTCGTTCTCTCTCTCTCTCTCTAGCTCTCTCTCTCTCTCTCTCTCGCCAGCTAAGCTGTTCCTAGACCTCTGACCCAGAGAGATACTGTGACATTGTAAATATCTGTATTATTTTAAAGTTCCTACTTTTGTGATCATCTGTCATGCACTGATAGAAAAGTAATGTAGATTACTACTGGTATCTAGTGGGTACAGACCAAGGACCTTGTTAAACATCCTAAAAAGCACAAGACAATGCCCTACAACAAAGAATTATCTGGCTCAAAATGTAAATAACGGCAAGGCGTAGAGAACGCGGGCCAGAATGGAGAAACACGGCAGCAGCCCTCCCACGGCCTCACCTCCGCCTTGGAGAAGCACCCATGTGGGAGGTGATGGGCTGCAACTGTGGAACAGACAAAAACTGCTTCCCCTGTACCCCTTTCTCCTATGGATCAAGAACCTTAAGCTGATGCAAAAAGGGCAGCAAACCTTACCTCCCGCGTGACCATGGAAAAGCCTCTGCTTCAGGGGTCGGGGCAGAAGCAAAAACACATTAGCTACTACAAGAGAAGTGGGAAATATTCCTCACCCCACAGTTCAGGCAATGCTAATGGGAGAAAATTAAGGTGAGAGAAAGAGATACACAAAATTCCTTGGACTCAGGATTCTGCCCCAATTCAAAGAAAAAGTATCATACCACCAAGAAGAGCATGACATTTTTCCTCCCCAAAGCCCGCCCGAGGAGACAGGCAGGGTCTGGCCGCGTCCAAGGGGTGCAGGAACGCGAGGAAGCACCGCCCGCAGGCCCAGGCGGGGGAAACGGCCCGAGCTCGAGGTTGGTGGTGCACTGAACGTTAGCCCTGCAAAGGTGCACACATCCCAGCTCCGGGAACCTGTGAATGTGGTGCTTTACCGGCAGGAGCGACCTCGCACGTGTGATTAAGGTAAGGGTCTCTTTGATGGGAAGATTACACTGAATTATCCCACAACCGTGATTCTCTCCTCTTCCAACCACTTATATCCCCAAACAAGCATATATGCAGGATGTTTATATTCTTTTTGTTTCTTTTTAATTTGTTTTGCAAGAAGAGCACATGCAGAGGATGAGTCCATGGATATAAAACCAGAGGATAACTTAAAGTTCAGTTTTCAAAATTTTCTGAAGAGTGGTTGACTCTTCCCTAGCCCTGCTACCAGGTCGATGCCGTGTGCTGTGTTGCTAAAGTGCGCTAGTTAATATTTCCCTACCACACACTCACGTACACATTGACAACACAACCCGTTTACAATCAGACAATGCTTCACTGTTAAGCATGTTTGTACTGGACAGACAAGAAAGTATCTACTTCAGGAAGAACTCTCACATGAAAGCCAGACTAAAATTACATAAAATAACTCAGAGAAAAAAAGAATATATGGTAACAAAAGTAAATAGATAAAAAAGAAATGCTTTTGGTAGACTATAAATGATCGCTCTCTTGATGCAAGAGAAGCATGTTTTTGACAAAAATGGTAAAGAATAAAGAATGCCTGTAGAAACTACATACCTCACATCAGAAAAAGGAAGTTGAAACTAAATTGGGGTAATCTTCTAGAGTGGACAGTCAACATACATTTTTCTGTAAAGGACCAAATAGTAAATATTTTAGGCTTTTCAGATCATACAATGTAGGTCACCACTACTTGATTCTGCTATTTGAGAGGGAAAAGACTCAAAGACAATATTTAAATAAATGTGTAGAAAGCTAGCTCTAATAAAATTGTACAAAACCAGGCAGCAGGATGCAATTAGAATTGGAATTGCTGATCTCAGTATGAGAGAAGTTAATAAAAAAGAAAAAGATAGAAAAAATAACCAAAATTGGAGGCTCAAAACCTGACATCTTATATATGACAACAAAATTTATATAAAGAAAAAAATGAATCATAAAATGGAGCAATAATAGCCTCTTCAACAAATGGTGTTGGGAAAGCTGGACGGCTACATGCAAAAAATTGAAATTGGATCATCAGCTGACACCATACACAAAAATAAACTCAAGATGGATAAAAGACTAAAATATAAGTCACAGCACCATCAAAGTCCTAGAGGAGAACATTGGCAGGAAACTCTCAGATATCCCACGCAGCAATTTTTTCACTGATATGTCTCCTAAAGCAGGGGACGTAAAGGAAAGAATAAACAAGTGGGACCTCATCAAAATAAGAAGCTTCTGCACGGCAAAAGAAAACATCAGCAAAATGAAAAGGGAGCCAACCGTATGGGAAAATATATTTGCTAATGATACATCAGATAGAGGTTTGATCTCCAAGATATATAAAGAACTCACTCGACTCTACTCCAGGAAGACAAACGATCCAATCAAAAAATGGGCAAAGGACCTGGGCAGATGCTTTTCTAAGGAGGAGATACAGAGGGCCCAGAGGCATTTGAAAGGATGCTCAGCATCACTAGCCATCAGAGAAATGCAGATCAAAACCACCATGAGGTACCACCTCACACCGGTCAGAACGGCCATCATAAACAGATCCACAAACAACAGGTGCTGGCGAGGCTGTGGAGAAAAGGGAACCCTAGTCCACTGTTGGTGGGAATGCAGACTGGTGCAGCCACTGTGGAAAGCAGTGTGGAATGTCCTCAGAAAGCTGAAAATGGAACTGCCTTTTGATCCAGCGATTCCCCTGCTGGGACTATACCCTGAGAACACCAAAACGCCAATACAAAAGAACCTATGCACCCCAATGTTCATAGCAGCATAATTTCCAAGAGCCAAGTGTTGGAAGCAACCTAAATGCCCATCAATAAATGACTGGATCAAAAAAGTATGGTATATTTACACAATGGAATACTACGCAGCAAAAAGAAAAAAAGAAGTACTAAACTTCGCGACAGCATGGATGGAACTCGAGAGCATTATGCTAAGCGAAATAAGCCAGGGGGCGAAAGACAAATACCATATGATCTCACCTATAAGCGGAACCTAACCAACAATACAAAGATGCAAGGAAAATAAGACCAGCAACACTGAAAGGAAAAGAAATCAACAGAGACAAGAGGGAAGGAGGGAGGGGGGCGGGGACAAGGAAGGGAAGGGGAAAGTCAAGGAACATATAGCAAGGACTCATGGACAAAACCAAAGGGGAAGAGCTGAGGGAGGGAAGGAGGGAGGGGGCAAGGGAAAGTGGTGGGGGGTTGGCAGAGACAAATCTATTTGAAAAAATAAATTAAAATAAAATTTAAAAAAAAAAGAATAAAACCAAGAGAAGATTACCAAATGAGTGATAAACGAATTTGATTAGAATTAAAACACAGGTCTCAAGATTGGAAAGAGAATCTAAAGTAAAACTGTGGTATATTATGCAGAAGTAAAAGAAAAAATCTGTGTGTATGTATATTTACATGCCAAAAAGCAGAAATATGTTCAAACTTAATAAAAAATCTACATAATATCATGCACTGTATGGTACTTCATATGTAACACATATATTCTTAATGTTATTTGCTTGAATTAAATAAAATAAGGTTTGCTATTTTCATCTTGTAATGGGCTTTATCCAATACATTCATTTTGATATTTTCTTCTATATACTTTCTCTTTTAATTGTATTTCACTCCAATATTTCCTTTCATTTTGACACTTCCAGTGTCTATCTTATTTTTACTATATATCTTCAAACATTATAAACTACAAGTTTTTTTGAGGTAGGAATAAATGTAGAGTTTCTCTTTTAAAATGACATATTAATCTTTTCACATATGCTCTAATTTACAATATCTAATAACAATATATAGTTACTAGTTATTTTGTTTCTAATTTTTTAGAAAACTTTTGCCTATTATGTATTATTTTGATTTTACAAATTACTCTATTTAATAAGATTATTTCATACATGTTGACAAACATTATTTAAGACTACAGATGAGTAATAGACAAAATTTCTCTCTCTATAATTTTCCTTATTGATTTAAAACATTTTAAGTGTTGAAATTAAATTTTTTCACATCAATATTCATACGGAAATAAACTTGGATTTATTTTCAAAATTTCTATTATAGTATTACATATTTAACCATAGGAATTTAGACCATATATATTCTATAAAGTAATTAGTCATTACCAGAATAAATATATAACTATTTTGAGAAATGAAGTCTTTCTGAAATGAGAGTGAAAAGGAAAAACAATTAATTTAAATATTTATTTGTTAATTTTATAAACATTTTATACCATTTAAAATTTAAATTAATATGTCCCTTATACTAAATAAAGTTTTAAATATTGTTTACAAAAGAAATCCATTTCTATGTATTACCTTCTTTAGAGTTAATGTTACAATTTCTTTAAAGTTTTAAAGACACTACATTTACCTGGCAAGAAATCTTTCTGAGAAATTAATCTTTGAATTTTTGTTATCTGTTACTTTATCTTGCTATTTTACTTCACTTGTTTTATTCCCTTTTTTGTTAATTTGTAAACAAAATAGCTCTAATTTTGTAGATTTCTAATACTGATATAATTCAGTCTTATTTTCTTACTATTCAGAATATAAAGACTAAAGACCAAATTGATAAAATGCCTTTACCACATGGTTGATCAGTATATGAATCTGCATTTCTTGACTCCTAGAGCTTTTTTTGAGGGCATGATGTTACCTCTTTCAGATATATAATTTGGAACTTTATTTCTGTCATTAAAAAGTAAGTGTTGTAGAGGTTAAAATTATTTTTCCTAATACATATTCTATATTCTACAATCCGTAACAAAGCACCTACTTAGAGGCTGTCTTTTCTCTAGTGAACAAGATATTCTTTGGATATGGAGCACAAAATACTAGATATTCATAAACTTAAATGGTACAACAATAGGTAAAATAAGTTTAATTCAAAAGAAAATGTGTAGAAAAAAATGATATAGAAAAGTAGAATTGTGTGTTTTCAATTTTATAATGTGGAAAACCTTCTATAAGTACAGTTTCCCAGGAACACTTAAAAATATCTATTTGGTTATTTATAGTAAGTATTTAACAGAATCATGCTTGGAGAACATGAGCTGTTGAAACTTATATTCATCCTAGCTACTCATGCTGTCTTATAATTAGCTTCTACAGGAGTTTAATATTGTTGTGATAATTGAACTGGAAGTAGGATTTCACTGAGTCCTTTATGATAATCAAAAATCTTTATCTATAATTTAAATTATATGGTGATGACATCATGGAGATAATGAAAAATAAATCACTGATAAAGATACATAAGGATAATTCTGATTAAAAATACAAAAGCTCCCACTAAAATTTTTGAGAGAGTGCTCTGTCTCCATTTAACCCTTTCATTAGAGTGGGGGTGCTTTGTTTATAGTGGAAATTTAAATGATGAAATAGTTACTTGGGTTTGTGTTACTTACAATGTTAATCGCTGTTAACGATTCAGTTTAATAAATCTCACAAACCTACATGATTTGAATGATCAATGATGTCATTTGTCTTTAATCAAATCTGATTCTGTGCATTATAACAATTAAAATGTAAGTGCTCCTAATTTCTTTAAGGCCGTTTTCGGATGTCTCCTTATATTTGAAATAAGACATCATTCAGAGTTTTTATATTAGGAGAGTTTTTAAATTTTATTTAGAGAAAAAGAAATCAAGTGAGATTGTATAATCAAATCCTCTAGAAAAGGAAGGATCTTTGAATGTTCTGTATGTATTTATATTTAGTCAACTAAAGGACTTTTTGCTCTTATTTATTAAGCTGATGTGCTTTTCTCCATAGGTTGAAAAACAAACAACTTTACAATCCATAAATACACATGAGATCAACTGCAAAACAGAACGTTATAATAGTGATTATTGTGCATGCATAATTATATTCTCATAACTTCCTAATGGATGAAAACTATATCAATTTATATGGCCTAAATAAAAATGATTAAGAATGGAGGTTAAATGGGATTAAAGTTATTACACAAATATTTTTAAAGGTGAATTAGCACTATTAAGAAAAATATAGCTAATAAAAATAAGTTCATAAATTCACATTTGGGGTTATGAAAGAAAATATGATAGTAAGGAAATAAAAATTTCATTATGGCTAGTCTCTTCTTTCTCTAATTATATATTATAAATGCATGTTTAGTGTTAAAGGATATGTATATATATAACAAATATATATCATCTATAATATTTTATATTTACATATATACTACATGTAAATTATATAAATTATAAATAATGTATTATCTGTGTATATCATTAATATAAATACACTTCAATATACAATAGGACTGATATGGAACTTTAGAAATGCAGTCAGCCCCTCTTTATTTTGAAAAGAAAAGATATTACAAAGCATGGAACTTAGTTCCAACAGTCCCAGGACTGTTGTATCAGGTGTTGCCTTCATCGATTTGCTCCACTTGACTGACAGACCCAACCATCAAACCTCATTCCAGGGAACAGGATGGCTGTAGAAATGGGCTGGGGCCTTCCATTAACTTCCAAGGATGATTCATAGAGGTTCCGTTTACTTTGTTTAAGGCAAATAAGTAAACACACACAAAAACACACATTTTCTACACATACACATATGCACAGACCTGTGCATACACACACACACACACACGCTTTTCCAATCTCAAGACTATGAATAGATTTGAATTTGGGTATTAAGCATTCAATGCAATATACAGCTCATGTATCATAGAAATGTTCACTTGAAACCTATATAATCGTTTTAAAAATGTCAACCTAATAAGTTTAATTTAAAAACATTTGGGTTCAGGTAATTCTTCATAAGTAGATATGGGTCTAGGTATATTATATATGTTTCATATATTTTATTTAAAAAAAATGGGAATAAAATATTAATATCAATATTCTTTGAGTAGGATTACAGCCCCTTTTTTCTTTAGTGCTTCCATTTGCTCCTACACTTTTTATTATTATTAGTATATATTACATGGTTTACTCATGGTTTATCTAGCATCATTGTTAAATAGCTAAAATTTATTGAAATTAATAAGAGACCTTTACATATCTTAAGCAAATATTATGATCTGTGAAAATAATTATATTATTTTTTCAAATTTTTAAAGCATTTGTTTTTCTTGCTTATATTGAGCCAGAGACAATTTTCAGTACCGTGTTTAATGGAAATCACAACAGACATCTTTGTTCTATCTCAAAAAATTAAATTATCTTAACATTAAATACAATGTTTGTCATAGGTTATCAAATTAATGAGTACCCTTGTCTTTCTAGCTGTTCAAAACTTAAATAGGCTTTGATTTTTTGTCAATTAGTTTTTGTGTATCTCTTGTGATTATCAGGTTATTTATCTCCTTTCTTATGTTTTCATGGTTAACTTTAATTAGTCAATATGAATTCCTGAAATGAATGAATCTAGGAGGTGTTGTATTATCTTTCAATAAACTCATGATTCACATTATTAATATTTTGTTTTCCGTAAGATTTTTGTTTCAATGCTTATAAGTGAAATTGACCTGTAACATTCATGTTGAGATAAGCTTATAATTTGAGATGACAAATATTCCCTCATTTTCTAATCTGGAAGAGTTTTTATAAGATAAATGTTATCTTTTTCCTTACATGTTTAGTAGACTTTCACTGGTGAAACCACTAAGCTGTCAGTTTGTATATGTGTGTATGTGTGTGTAAGAGAGAGAGAGAGAAAGAGAGAGAGAGAGAGAATTTCCCAGATAAACGCATAGTACTTAATAGACACAGAACAATTTCCAATTTCATTTTTGCATCTGATGGTTATTTCTGTTTATCCAGATAATGTTCCAGGGCAGTCAAATATTCTAATCTACTTTGCAATAGTCATCAAACTGAAGCATCATTTTATTTTCAGTGTCAAGGATTTATAGAGTTATTCTTTCTTAATTTATGGTACTGATCCTTGGTGCTTACTGTTACTTCCTTTAAATATTAATTTGTTTAATCAAGAACTTTATTTTAATTTTTGTAAAAATATGCTCTTTTCATTTATTTCCTGATAAGAATTTATTATTTTTAAGATAATGGATTTTTTCCAAATTTTTATTGTCTTCTTTGAACCATCTGTTATTTAAAGGAAATGCTTTAATTTTGGAATATTGCTTCTATTTGTTTTTTATTTGGAATATGCATTTCTACTCTTGTTTTAATTTCCAGTATACTCCACTGTGGTCAGAAATCACAAATCCTTTAAAAATATTAAAATTTGCTCTATGCCCTAAAAGCAGTCAATTTAGTAATCGTTCTATTTGAATGATTATTATTCAGTTGATAATTTAAATAGCATATACCTCCATTGGTTATGTATGTTGGCCAGATCTTCAGTATTCTTTCTTGTCTGCTTGTTTCTAAGAAAAGTGTGTTAAATTTTTATTATAATTATGGATTTTTCTATTTTCCTTGTAATTTCGTCTTTTAAAAATCTATATATTTTAAAGATGTGCTATGAGGGGCAAACAAGGTTGAAAGACACATCTGCCTGGATTATAAGCTGCAATTATGTTTCTGAAATGACCCTCTTGTTTTGGTAATATTTTCTATCTACTTATTACTGATATAACTGTATTAAATTTTTATTAGTTTTTACATGATATTTTCTCATTATTTTAACTTTTTAGTTTCTCATGTAAAAGACATATTTTTAAGGTACACGAAGATAGGCCTTTTCAACTGTTTGAGAATCTATGTTTTGAACAATTTATCCCTATTATTTATTACTTGTGGCTCACACATACCATTTTACAATTTATTGTTCTCATTTGCCCCTCTAGTTATATGATTCTATATTTCTGTGTATGCATTTAAATTAATTGTACCTTATTATTCCACTTTGAATGAGTAGCTCTGGAACAAAAAGGACTACAACTATGATACGCTGCTTTTATTTACAGCATCACATTAATTTTGTGACTGTGCGTGTGTGTGTACATGTGTATGTTTTAAAAGAATGAGTCTGATAGTGCTTGGCTGAACAATAGAGTCTCCTAATGCTTACAGGAAATCTGAAAGGAATGTTTTATGATTTTTCCTGGAGTTCTGTGGAATTGGATGCCTTCCATATAGAAATATTTCCAATACCATTAGATAATCGGAGCTTAGGTTGAGAATACAGGGTGAGGGGTCCTAACATTGATAAACCTAAAAACTCCCCGGTGAGTATAGCATGCTTTTCATGCTTACACTTAAGACTGGAAACATATAATCACTTCCTACAGGCCTAACATTTTTTCTTCATGTTTGATTGAAATAAGGACTTCTCAGAGGGTGGTTCCCCTGCATCATCGGGGACCTTTGTTAGAAATTCAAATTATTGCTCACTTCCCTCAACCTCCTGAAGCAGAAATACTATGGTAGAGACCAGCAGTCTGTGTAGTAGCAAACTCACTAAGTGATCTGGTGCAGACTAAAGTTTAAGGACCACTGTCAGAGATTTGGCTATATCAGCCATACATGTAGACCAATTACTAGAGACTCATTTTAAAAATAGGTTCATCAACAGTGTGCATGTAGAAGAGATATGTTGTTACCACACATTGGAAGCCAGGATAGAAGAGATTATGTCCAAAGAGTAGACATTGTCTCCTATATATTTTGTTGATCTGTTCATTATTCATTTCACTAACTCTCAAAGACCCTATTAAAAGATTCATTTAGCTCAGTACAAATCATAAATGGGCTAAACCAGTTTAGGTTGTCTGGAGTAATTGAACAGACCTTTCAATCAGGAGGCTAAAAGCAGATGACACTATTCAAAGATGGTACTTGAGGTTAGCCAATCTTTTTCCAGTGACGTATAATGTCTACAAATTCAGTGTTAGTAACCTATTAAACACAGAAGCTTTCTTGAAAATTAGGTGCATTTTTTTTTTGTATTTTGAACCAGTGCCTTGAACAGAACTTGACATAAATAAAATATGCAAATATGCAGAGATTCAACTAAAAAAATTATTTGCCTCAGTCTCCTTTTTAGTTACCATTGTAACAAAAAATACTTGGTGAAAACTTTATGGCTCCTTTCCTTATAAAATATACCCATTCATGAACCCATTGTCAATTGGATCTACATGTGTAAAAAGTCATTTTATTAAAACGTTGGAAAGACAGAACACTCTTTGAAAATAGAAAGATAAAGAAGTAATTGCAATAATTCTAATTAGCAGATTATGGTATGAATGTAGAAATCTTGGTGAAAACTGATAACAAATGATGACATCAAGAAATAAAATTAATAGAATATAGCGATAAGTGGGAAATGTTACTTGAAGTAAATAAAAATAATAAATATTACATTTCTAACTTGGAAACATGATGGATATTGGGTTGTTACAGGTTATTTTGAATATTGTATTTATTTATTTTTAGAGGGAGGGGAAGGAAGGGGGTAAGAGACATAGAGGAAAACTGATGTGTGAGAAACAGTTGACAATTGGTTACTAGGCCTGCAACCCAGGCATGTGACCTGATAGTAAATCCAACAGGCAAAATTGAGTTTTGCAGGATGATACCCAACCCATAGAGCCACACATGTCAGGTCATTTTTTTTTAAGGTATAAAACACAGAAGAGGGAGTGAGTTTGGAATCAAAAAAATATTAGAAATAAAAAGTTTAGTCTGAGGTTTCTTGGGACATTGAGTGTAAATGTTAATTTAATGATTGATTAAATGTATTCAGAGTTCGAAATTCTCAGGTGGAAATAAGAATCTTGGAGCAATAAGTATATTTAAGAATTAGATATAATGGCATTGCTTAGAAGTAAGAACATGTTGAGAAAAGCAGAAACTTGAGTTGAATCTTAATAAAATCGAGCTTGGAGAACCTGGGTAGGGAAGATGACCTGAAATAGGACTGATAGAGAGTATACATAGGAAGAATTTTCATTGAGTGTAGGAGACTAATACAGACAGAAGTAAAATTAGAAGAAAAATATTTGAAGACTAAAACACAGGTTGAAATAGAGACTAAGTGCAGATCACTTTTTCATGAAGGTTGCTTGTAACAGAGAAAAATAAAGTGGCCACAGGAGAGGTAAATGGTGTGTGAAGAGGATTTATCTCAAATAAAAGATACAAGAGAAAGCTCCTATCTTAATTAGGGCAAAAACAAAACAAAACAAAACAAAACAAAAACACCACAATGGGAGCATTTACATAAAGTATCACCAATGATTACATAAATTACTTAAGTGTCTAAAGAACACAATTTAAGAAGTGAGAAAAATGATGAAATAATAAAAATAAAATCAGAAAACATTGCTTAAAAATAAAAAATAAAGAAGATCAGAATTGCTTTAAAACTTCAAAAACTCTTTATAGGAAAATAAAATATTCAAAGCCTAAGGGGAAAAAGGAAGAGTAGGTATAAACACTCAAAATTAGAAATGAAACAGCAATAATCCTCCCTGAAAGAGGAAATTAAAAGTACAATAAAAACACTTTATAAAATCTTCTGTGAGTGAATTTTAATATCTCATTGAAAAGGCTGATTTCCTGGGAAAATGTAAAATATAAAAAATTATTTCAGGAGGGATTCAGAACCTCAACAGATCCTAACAGTGGAAGAATTTGGGACAATCAAAAAGTACAATTTCCAGGCAATAGCCCAAAAGGATACATTCAGATACATTCGTGGATGAATTATTTCAAATTCCCAGGGGAAAAACTGTCTGATGTTACGTAAATTATACCGAAGCATGGGATCCCTGTTTCCACACATTTTGTAAACAGAAACACTCAGTCACTTTTGGTGTGAGGTGAACTTCTCGAGGTTGTTTGTGCAGGGAATGGGCTTGGAAGCTACAGGGCTACTTCCAGAGCGGAGGGTGGTGCTGTCTGCTGCCCCGTGTAATAAGTTGGCGTCACTGAGGCAAAGTTTGGGCACATGGCATAACCCCTTATAAAAGGCTGAAGTTTCCTAAGCCAGGATTCTTCAGCTCTCTTCTAAACGCACTGAGCATTCAGCATCTCGGGAAGCCAAGCCAGACTTTCGTCCTCTCCCTGTGGACACAGGAAATGAAAGCACAAACAAGGAACTCCTGCTGATTGCATGACCCTTTTTTCCTAGATTCTTTTGTTTTGAAGATTTTATTTATTTATTTATTTTAGAGAGAGGGGATGGGAGGGCGACAGGGAGGAAGAGAAACATCAATCTGTGTTTGCCTCTGGCACACACCCTCCACTGGGGACTTGGCCCGCAACCCAGGCATGTGCCCTGACTGGGAATTCAACCGGCGACCCTTTGCTTCGCAGTATGGTGCTCAATCCACTGAGCCACAAGTTTCTTCAGATTCTTCTTTAGCACCCATGTTAAAATGGTAGTATAACCTTTTAGCTTGCACGTGGGGTAAAATCACAAACCCTTCATATGACTTCTCTCCTCTTACGTGAGGTTTCCTCCTGGAAACATTTCTTGCGTCAATTCTGATAGCCCCTACACTATTTTGTCCTGTATTTACTCTTCAGATTTCATCGGATTCCTTATGAATGGGCTCCATGCCCAATTATACGCTCATATAGCGTCTTGGATATTTTATATTGGAATTTATTACAATAGATTGCTTATCTGTAATACAGTATTTTTTTCATTAACGTCAAGTTGAAAATCCTGTGTTTTGTTCAGTTTTGTGTTAGCACCTTACACATCTAATATAAACACTCAGGAAAATGTGAAGAAGTAACCTAAGTATCCAGAACTATATCTGATGTACTAGGTGCTCAATAAATTGTATCGTTTTTTTATCCATTATGGTATAGCCAAAGTAAACATGCTTTTGTTTTATTTTCTGTATTTATTTTCCTGGAAGAAAGTTGTTGCGGCTTATTAGTTCTTTTGAATATGCTTTTTTCTGATTGTCCAGGTTTTTTCTGCTTAATATTCACAGATTATTTTTTGAAATATACATTGTGAACGGACAGTTCTTGGATCTCTTGAAGGTTGAAGGTTGTTTGTTTACTTTTGTGTCACCATTTTACAAGCTGCCAGAAAATCACTAATGGCAAAAAACTTTTAAAGAATTTAAAGAATTTAAATTAGATTAGATTAAAGTGATAGTTTACAAAATACATTTTCAAGGCATAATTGTAAATAAAAATGTGGACACTATGGTAATATTTTAATTATGAAGATAATCCTAAATACTTTAAAACATATTTTTAATAGGTAGCACTAATTAAATGCAGAGTGTCCACAAAAAAATATGAATTAAAACAGTGGAAGTAGGAGTGTTCATGCAGGAAAAATTTGTTATTAATTTATCTTTCTTACAGCTTTTTCACTTGACTTTTTAAAAAAAAATCCCTCATTACTTTTAATAAAAATATACTGAAAACTAAGCTCAGTATTTTACATAACAGCATCGAAGAATTTAAAGGAAGACATACTTAAATAGCTTGTCTAACTAAAATTAATAAAAGCTTTAGACTATCAGTAAAAATCAAAATCAGTTACATGTAATCCTAGGGAAACCATTTTTTTTCAGTTAAAATGTTATTTTAATGTGCATAGAAATAGTCTGAATTTATTTTAAAATCATATGTGTGGTTTTGATAAGCTCAAAGTTTTATAGCTATATTAGATAATTACAAATTAAAAAAAAATAACAACATCCCAGAAATACAGTTTGAAGTTATTCATAAGAGAAAGAATATCACTGAAAAGGTACATAGAAATGAAGAATAATAAAATAAAATATACAAGTATGCAGATTTCTCTGATGTTAATGGACTTATATGATATTACTAAAATGGTTTTCATTTTAACATTCCCAGAAGGATTTTGTGTGAGAGACCTGTATATAGTCATGAAGTGGTAATGAACAAGGTAATTTTTACAGCACAGGAAGAATACTTTCCTAGAATTCCGAAAGGATGCTTACATTTCCATTGCTTTAATGATTCTAAAACATTATGTACTCCTACACCATACAGAAAAAGTGCTTGCTACAGGATAAGATTGAGAGCTTTAGCTCTCTTTGAAGGAAAGCTTTGTCTCTTTTGTGTGCTCTGACAAGCTTGTTCTTATGTATTCCAAATGATGGGTCTCAATAGTGTTGGTGTTTTTATCTCTCCTATTTCCTCTCAGTTTTCTCAATTGTTAAAAACTAATATCTGCACCATGTGACTAAAGTTTCTATTTGTTTGTATATTTCTATGTAGGCATAGATAATTACCCTTATTTTCACTTAATTTTGGGGGGAAGGCAACAATGAAAGTATAATTATATATGACAAATATGTAAGAACATATTCTGCCATCATAATTGAAAAGTTATGTCTAATAGTAAAAAGCATTTTTAATTCGAGAGTTTTCATTCATTTTAGAAACTAATATATTATTTAATATTTTTTCATGTTTATAAGACCATTCGTTCTTGTACTTCAAAATCCACATATTTAAGATATGCAGGAATCTAAATATATTTCTTTTACTCCAAAATTTCCTAATAGTCTATAAAATTACCTAATCAAAGCAAGGATTTTAAAAAGTACTAACATTTTCAGAGTATTGGTAATGGAAGTCTCAAGGCTCAATTTTCCCCCCAAATAACAGCCATTTGCTCAAAAAAAAAAAATGCACAGAGGTACTCTAAGGACATTCACTTCGCACAATATGTATGTGGCTGACCCAATGGAAAATCGATGTAAACACATCAACTCTGACAGGCTGTTATCAGCATTTTACAGAGCCTAAAATCAACCTGAAACATAACCTTTTGAAACCCAAAGGAAAATGCACACTTTCAAATTTCTCAGTCATTCTCTCTCATGGAGACAGAAGTAGAGAATATGTTTTTAAAATCATATGGTCTCTTCTAAATCATTTCACACATTTCCTCTCTTATTGGAAGTAATATTTGTCAGAATGAGGCAAAGTTTTGGATTGCGTTACTTGACAAAGTATGACATATTCATGTATTTTCTTGTAAGGGTCATCTAATTTCAGATACTCATTCAATACTACCATACTGCTTCTGACCTTGATGTAAAGAGACCAACTATACAAAGAAATAGGAAGCATTCAACATTTGTCTATTTTAATTTAACAGCTTATGAAATATAATATTTTAATTTGTTTGTAAAATGGTTAATTATCTTCTCCATTCCAAGCACTTTAGATAATTGATTTAATGCTAACTATACATAAGCAAGGTAGGCATTAGTCTTATTTTAGAACTAAGGAAACTAGGGTTTAGAGAAGTCAACTAATTTTTTCATGTTCACACAAATAATGAGTGACAGATAGCATTCTACTGTGTCAAGGTGATTTTTGAAAGTGTGAGCTAACATCTTGACATTTGTTTGGTCTTAAAGAAGTGCTGTGTCATGAAGCATGCACTTCTAGATGTGATTAGGTTGTTGCTCCTTTCAAAACAGATATGTGGAAGAGCATAATAGACCTGACTTAAGCATTACTTTTTTTAGGTCATTTTAAAAATATGTATTAGTGAAAAGATGAAGGGATTAAGCAAAGAAGAAAAACTCATAGACACAAACAATGGTATTATAATTACCAAAGAGAAAGGGTGTGGAAGATAGAAGAAAGTAAACGGGGGATAAATGGTGGCAGAAGGAGACTTGACGAAGGGTGGTGAACACACAATACAATATACAGATGATATTTTACAGAACTGTACACCAGACACCTATATAATTTTATTAAAAATGTCACTCCAAAAATTCAATCAAAAGGACATTTTTAATTCAATTAGAAATATAAAGTGGCAGAGATTTATTTGGGATTTTAATAGTCATTGCAAAGAGTTAGGGAAGAGTGGTGTAGGGGAGGAAACAACAGTAGTTCAGCGATGATTTCTGAACTGAGCTGTTAATGATGAGCCAAGTAAAGAATGGGGAAAGTGCTTCACACATAGAAACCAATGTAGGCAAAAAGCATAAAGTGAGAGATGAGATACTCTTTTTTTAGATGGTTATCTGGTGGATTACAATATTAGATTTTTTAATACCGAACTGGCATTTCATTTCTGGAATAAAGCTACTGGGTTGAGGTGCAAACTAAGTAAATAAATAATAAAATATATATTAGTGTAGTTCTGAGTATTTTTTGTAACTAATGCTTAAACAAGTAAATTTTCAGTATTATTTTATCTTTGTTAATTTTATAGAAATTATATAAAATGACTAGTGTGTTCTCTGTAATGCCCTGCTTTTAAAAATATAGAAAGAAACAGATTTTTCTTGAGTGGGAGGAAAATGAGAGACTAAAAGTTTACTGATAGGTTAATTACATAGATGTTTATGTTCTCATCTTGAAAAATTATGGATAATTTTCTACAGGATGAAATGAATGGCATGTAGACAAAGAGGCAACACCATATTGTGAAGAGAGCATAACTTTAAAGTCAAACTTCTTGGTTTCTCAGAGCTGTCAGATCTTAATGGGAAATTAATTAAGGAAAAGTAGATATTTAATAATAGGAAGGTATTACTGTTTGTGCATGCCCTTGTATATACATGCAATATTCACAGCATTGCACTGAGAAAGAATATTAAAGACATGATAAAATTAAGACAATATTTTTTTCATCAAGAAGATTGAGATAGAGAGATGAAAAGGACTAGTCTGCATTTAATATATATATTGGGCAAGAGACAGAAAGTTTTTCTCAGTATTATCAGAACATTTCTATGGCAGTACATGGACCAGAAAAATTAATTAAGACAGAAATTCAAAAATGCCTATTGAATCATGAATCAAATACATACCAAGTGTTTGCTATGCTATTCATTGAGAACACAATTATACGATTGAGTGAGTCTCACCTTCAAAGGGCTCGCAAATTCAGTTGTTCCAGAGAGGAAGTTGCACTTGAAATGAACTTTGAAAAGTTCAGTAAGATTTCCTTAAATGTCAAAATTAAGGAAGGTCATTTCACATAAGTGAAGTGAATAAACAAAAGCACAATGCATGCCAAGTGGTTATGTATATTTTTATGAGAAGCCTTTTTTTTCTTGTTTCACAAAAAAAGCTGGCTGAGCTGGTTGCTTATGCATGTATGTAATTCATGTTTTCAAGCCCCTTCTTTCCCTTTTGCTCCAAAGGGTGTGTATATGTATATGTACATACCCTACAGAAATAGAATAATTAGAAGTTTTGCACACCATGTTTCTCCAGATCATCATCTAACATCAATACGTGGCTACTTCCTGCCGTATATAAGGTTGGGCAAAGTAAGTTCACAGTTGTGAGTACACAAAACAGAGTTCATTCTTTATTGTTATTTATCAATTATTGCATTATTTTTCATACAAACAACTATAAACCTTCTTTTGCTCCACCCTGTATTGGTTTGTTTCATGTATATTGAAGATGACTGTCAGGTTGCCACAAGCATCTGCCAAAATGTCCAATTTTCATCAGTCATATCTGAACCTAAAGTATACTAAAACTCACTAGACATTCAAGAAGCTCATGAATGAATGAATTTTAAAGAAATCGATCCCAAAGTAGTACAGTGAACACAGGTGGATGCTAGGGGTAGGAAAATTTTTACGTCTGTTGTGCCTTTAGGAAGATGCCTAATTTCCTTTCACCACAGGACCTTAGTGCATAGGCCTTCACACATAACTTCCACAGAAATATTCTAGACTTTAAGAGATTATTCTGAAGAAAACGGTTATTTTCTTCCACTTCCCCTTCTGATTTTCACAGGTTCTGAAATCTTCCATTTTTTGGCCCTTTCCTGTTACTGCCTGTCCCTCACTGCAACACATAAATACATTCTCAACGAAGCACATTTCCCGTGGTCTCCATAAGTCCAGACTCCTGCATGCGTTTTTTTAAAAATATATAGTGTCTAATATTGCTAATTCTCAGTATCTTTTATTCTCTACCCACATTTTGGAGACAACTTAGAGAAGAGCTAGGGAAAATAAGACAGTAAAAAAAAAAATAGATGAAAATGAAGATGATGAATTATCTTCTGGGTTTTTCAGAGAAAGTTTCTGGCTAAAGAATCTAAATTATTTTTAAGTTCAATGACTGATAATTTGATAAATATCTCCGTTCTTTTTCACATGGGCCCCTTTTATCCTATATTTATTTATTCTATCACAAATACTTTAATCTTATTTTTGCAAAATAAAATTTTAATTTGTTATCACTAAGGCAGAATTAATATTCTCTGGGTACTATTGCATGACCCTAAGCCAAAGATTACTGTTATGACCACGGGGCTGGAAAAATAATTTTGTATAGAGCATCATCGTAAACATATTAATCTAAACATAAAAAGACATTTAGAAATAAACAGTACTTTCATAGAATAAAGAGCCTTCACATAGAATAGAAATGGTATATAAAAACATTGGATAAATTGAAAGCCCCAAATTTTTCATTTTTAAACTTGGCGTTACTTACAGTGAAGAACAGACAGTTTTGATGAAAGCGGTCCAGGGTCGCAATGCGATCCTTTCTCTTTACAGTCGTGTTATCCAAGGACTTTCCTTACCTACTCGAGGTATCAAATATCATTCAGTATTGTATATACATACAATGTTTAAGTTTCCAGAACACACAAAACAATATCTATATAATAGGGATATTATAAATTACATGTTGTACTTTAGATGTCTTCAAAGGTTAATGAGATAAATTAGTGTCTGCTTAAAATGAAAGAGGGGCTGGTTATAACCATGATAAATGGGACAAGGGCAGTCTTAAATTAAAAGCATAACAACATTAAAAATAAAACATCATAAAAGTCAAACAAAATGCCATTATTTCATTCAATAGCTATATATTGAGCACATATTTGTTCTAAGTTCTTTTCATCATGCTTGGGAATAGCATTGTATCCCATTGTATCAACATACTTAGTATATAGACACACACAAAAGAAACAACGAAGCTGATGAGGATGTGGAGAAAAAGGAACCCTCCTGCTCTGGTGGTGGGAATGCAGACCGGGGCAGCCACTGTAAAGAGCTACTGCAAAACATTAAAAGTGGAATTGCCTGGTGACCCAGTAATTGTACTTCTAGGAATTTATCCACAGAAACCCAAAATACTTATTCTAAAGAATACATGTTCCCCTATATTCATTGTAGGGTTATTTAAAATAACCAAGATTTGGAAGCAGCCCAAGTATCCATCAGTAGTTGAATGGATAAAACAACTATGGGACATTTATACAATGGAATACTATTCAGCCATAAAAAAAGATTTCACTCCTTATGACAGGATGAATGGACCTGGAAACCATTATGCTAAGAGAAAGAAACCAGTCAGGGGAAGGCAATTACCATATGATTTCACTCATATGTGGAATCTAATGAACGAACTGAACCAATCAGCAAAATATAGACAGACTCAGAGAAAGAGAGAAAGATGACAGCTCTGGGGATGGAGGGATCAAGCCGTAAAGAAAAAAGCGAAAGAACTCATGGGCATGGACAACATGGGGTGACTGCGGAGGGGAGGAGTGTGGAGGGAGGGATATGGGTAGTGGAAGAGGAGGAATAAACAGTAATGGGAAAATGCAAGATAAATAAATGGAAAAAATGAAATCTTTCATGGATTTTGTATAATAATGAGGAAATAACACAGAAAATTAAATTAAATCTTAACAGTAAATAACATGAGTTGATGATATGTGCTGTGGAAAAAAAATAAACAAGGTAATGAGCATAATGCGCGTTGAGGATGGTTTTTGTACAGATAAGTCTTCAGTATCATATAGAGAAATTAGCGTTGGCTTTATTATAAAATAGTATTTGAGCCATAATTTGACAGAAATAAGTAAGATAGGAATGTGGATATCTTTGGACAAAAAAAAAAGAAAAAGAAAAAAATCAAAGGAGGGGAAATGGCGCCAGGGCCTTAGGACAGGGGCGTGCCCTGGCTCAGGCAGAAGGCTGCATGGGCAGGGCGCGGCTGGAGGTGTGCTGGCCAGGGAAGCCGGAGTCCCACAGATTGTGAGAGAGTAAAAAGTGGACCACATCTAGGAGGGCGTTTGAACCCCCATACAACTTTGGTCAGAGATCCAGAGCCTGCTGTTTGAAGAGATGCACTGGATTAGGAATATCATAAATGTATAGGTACTTGTGTGTGTGCGTGTGTGTATGTGTGTGTGCACAAATGTATAGATAAATGTGTGTGTATACACATACACACACATATATACATACATGTATGCACGTGTGTGTGTGTGTGTATCTCATGATATTCCTCAGGGAGATCTTTAGCCATGCACCAGGGTAACTATAAACTGCAGGAAAGGAATACCTAGGTTTTCAAGAACTATTTTATATCAAATACAAACTAACAATAACACTAGGTGACCAAACTCCTACCAGATCAGTGCAGTTAAAATAGGAACAAATAGGTTATAGGTGTGCAGTGATGTTTGAGTCAAGTTTATCTTTTAGGGGTTCAATGGATTCCTGGACTTATCCTGGGATCCTTCTCAGTCTATAAGTGAATAATTGGCACAGATGCTTAATAAATGGAAGGATCTTCACATTGTTTCCCAAACTTGAGAAACTGTTGGGGTAGGAGGGATCTACTTGACTCATCCTTTTACTTCAACCAAAACAGAGACTGATAATCATATTAGGACAAAAGCCATAAACATTACAGTTTCAGGGCGGTGGAATCTATCCTATTCCATCACATTCATGTTTTGGGGCTCCTACACATGAAAGATGGACTATGGTATTTATGGGCAAAGTATCATAAACTTAACCAGATGCTAATTTCAACTGTACATCCTGTGTTAAAAGTAGGATCTCCACTAGACAAAATAAATTATTTTAAATCTCTATCAACCATGCTGATTAAAAAATAGTTCACTCTATGTACAAAAGACAGCAGCACATATTAATCATCACACCACAGGTTTATATTAATTCTCTTGTGTTCCCTCACACCACACACACACACACACACACACACACACACAAACACACACATACATCTTAAAATCTTGATATTCTGCAAAATACCATACTCTCCACCACAATGATGTCATCATGCTAACTGGAAATAGCAAACAAAAATTAGCATGTAAAAAAGATTCCTATTAAGAGGCAGAGCATTATCCTAGAGGAAGTATGAAGCCTTTAATAGATTGCTAGGTCCTCCTGAACAAAGATTGCTTCTCTCGTTGGCTTTGAAAACAAACACTTCCGTATTGCAAGAGGGCTTCAGAGACAGCCATGTGGCAGTGAACCATGTCAGGCTCTTGATGCTGAGCTGCCTCCAGCTTATGGACACTAAGAAGCCTGGGCCCTCAGCCATAGAGCTGCATGGCAGTGAATGCTGCCAACAACTTCAGTGAACTTGGAGGCACGGTATTTCCTAAGTAAGCTTACAGGGAATATAGCCCAGCTGACCCCTTGGCTCCAGGTATAGTGCCGCCCTGAAGAGAAGACAGTTAAACTGTGCCAGACTACTCCTGAACCATGAGAACTGGGAGAAAGATATGTGTTGTTTGAAGGGCTACATATCTTAAACTTTGCCTTAGAAGGTCAGCCAAGCTAGGAGAAATACGTATCAGTCCCCAAGTTATCAATTGCATAATTATGCAAAAATAATATATCGATTTTAATTTTTAAATTTGATTTTATTGAACTAACTTACATTTCACAGCTTTTGTTCAAATGATTTGGTCAGAATCAACTGAAAAGGGAAATCACCAGAACTCAGAGATGAACAGTCTTTTTCTTTTTTTGCCAGTTATCCCAAACATGTTCTTTATAAGTATTTTTCCACCTGCTCTCCAGTTTAGTGCTCAAATTATAAATTTAAGAGTCATAATATTGTAGTTTTCTTCTGTTTAGAATTCTTATGTGGAATGGTTGCTAAATTCTTCAGATGTTTTCGGTCATTTATTTATCTAATTGTTTAGTTTTATTCTCTTTCAGTAATAGATGTACTACAGGATGTGGATTGATTTCCTTATGTTGAATTATCTTTGGATTTCTAAAACAATCCTTATCACTTACTCTTTTAACATATGGTTGGAATTACTGTGTTATAATATTTAGAGGTTGCTCCTCTAAGTCGCATAAACTATCGGTCTGGGATTTGTGTGTTTATGAATGTACACAGCATGTAGTATCATTTTGGGTTTTGTATGATCGGCTGGCTTTGTAAAATAAATTGGTAAGTTTTCTGTATTTTTTTGTGACTAGCATAGGAAAGATCTGTCCTTTAAGTTTAGACAGCTCACCTGTACTATCTAATGTCTAGTTAATCTGTTAGATGCTTAATAACCATTACTTGTCTTACGTAGTGGTCTGTTCAAGTTGTCTTCAGTGAACCATCTTAAATGATGATGGAAGACCTCCCTCAGCTATTGGTCTTAGCAATGTATACAAGTGTGAAGTGAGGGGAAAGAAACTAGATTTAGAACTCAAATCACAGAGGAAAAATAGTGCATCAAAATGAATGAAGAATTGCTTTAGGCTATTACAGTAAAAAAGATTGACTGACAGAAATCTAAATAAAAATCTGGCCAGCACACACCTGACTGTGTGCTTGAGCTGAATCTCCTCCAGAGAAGCAGTATTAATGTGGGATTACCGTCTGAAGTGAGATACTTAACAACAGTCAACGACAAGCTTTTACAGGTGCATTATTTGTAAGGGGGTAAAAGGTAAATTCTGTAAATTAATAAAAAATATGCTCAGTGAATATAATCTACCTACCAGGTTAAGTATTATAATTTCCCTTGAAAGTTCTTACTTTCTTTATTGTGTGTATGTGTATTTACATACAGTTGTGTGTGGTGGGGGGAGAGAAGTAAAACCACAATCCAATATGTGGCCTTTAACAGATCTGTAATTATTACAAGGAGATGAGTTTATGGAGAATGCTTGGCTACTAATTGTTCTGGTGTTGATTTCAACAAAAAAAATCAACATTTCAGTACAAGCATCATTTGGAGTATGTCTAAAGATTGAATGAAAATATTATTGGCTAAAAAACTAATGGCAGAGGTCTTAGTAAGCAAGGTTAACATTTAGGTATAGAGAAGCAGTTCTGAGTGGATTATTAAGCCTTTGCTAAAAAATGTGTTTTTTTTAAATAATAAGAAACTTATATACTGTGTTTTATAAGATAATCTGAAAAGTCTGCTGAGATAATAACATCCGAGGGGAAGATGAATAGATAAATATTGGAGCAGATGTGTAGAGGAGAATCTGATGAAGAAAGAAAGAAAAAGAAGAGTAGAATTTGGTCTTCTACTGAACTATGATATAACTTCCTAGACAGTGACCAGCAATCTAGATTCCAGGGCAAACCAAACTTCGTTGGAGCCTTTTTCTTTATGAGGTCTGTCCAGAAGGTGTTCAGCCATGTAATATGAAAAACAGAGACATTTATTGCAGGAGATAGCAGATACAAGAAACATTGTACATAGGACAATGACGTCTCAGTCCCCTTCAAGACAGACACCTTGGGACCTTACACAGTCCTCCCAGTTGCCATCAGCAGCCCCATCATATTTCCTTGAATGTCATCAATGGGTTGAAATCTTTTTCCTTTCAAAGGTGATTTTAGTTTGGAGAAAAAAAGAGTTACAGGGCACCAAATCTGGGCTGTAGGGGAACTGAGTCACCTTGGTGATTTGATGCTTAGCCAAAAAATGAGATGCAATGAATGTGCAGGCACATTATCAGTTACCAATATATGAGGCCCTTGAATCATCTGAATTGTTTCTGCCAAAATATGATGCAGATTTGTCTCTCTATTAGTTCAGTCATTTTGAATGCAATGGCTAAACAGTACACATGCTCACTCAACATCTACTGCCCCCACTGACTAGTACAGTGAAGTACTGGTTAATATGGTTTATGCATGCACATTCCAGTCTACTTTTCTTGACTGCCAGGTTGCATGGATGTCAAGCAAACCATTATCGTTATATTAACAATGGCTGGAATTTTTCTGGACATACCTCAGATATAAGGGGAAAAATAATGCTATATTTTACTCTCTTGTAGGTAGAATAACTCTACATTTTATTAGGGAATGTAAATGGCACTTCTAGAATTAGTGTGCTATCATATTGAGAGGTTGCTCCTCTAAGTCTCATAATGGCATATCTTCACATTGTACAGCTGCATCATGGTTCTATTATCTTACTTTTTTGATAAGGGCAAATATTTTGATTTTCTAAATCCTGGGGGATTTAGAAGTTCTGGCAAGGATAGGACATAGTAGAGTTTCTCTTTTAATTTTCAATAGTCAAATGGAAACTGATTTAGTCATCAGAAAACTCAGACAAGAACCTGGGTGAAGGGAGATAAAGTTCACACAGGCTGAGTTTATTTTGAGTTTGATGATATATAGGCACAGCTGATACAAGGATAAAATAAACCAGACTTTATGATGTCTAAATAGAAATGTACTTGAATTTCAGCAGTTTGTAAATGGGGCTCTGATTACTTTCTATACAAGTTTATTGGAAACTTATAACATCTGAGATATTTAAAACCAAAAAATTCTATAGCTTCTCTGGAATTACAGAACCCCAATTTAATGAATATGATATAATATCATATAGTTCCTTAATAAATGGATATAGATGAGGAGTTAAAAGCAACAATATTACATTAAGATTCAGAGACAATAATAAAGTTTTTGTTACCCTCCCTTTCTAGGCAACTGTTTTGATTATATACACTTGAAATAGTTCATCTCAAAGACACCCATGGTCAATGGACAATAGTAAATATCATAGATATTAAATTTGTCAAACCAAATGCATGTTGCAATATAAATTGTTCACATTCCAATTCTGACAGTCCTGTTGTATTCATTGAAATATAAACCAAAATTAATAAATGTGACTTTTTGGTTACCAAAAAAAATCACATTTCATTATTTTTATTCAAATTCCAGATATAATATTCATTCATAGTCAGATTTGTAAAGGAATATATTTTGGACAGATAATTTATGAGCCATGATCTCTATTATGCAGAAAATATTATGTTCTCTAGTCTTTACTAGCAAAATTTAATTTCAACATTAACCTAAATTTGATGTCCAAAATTCAGTTTTACCAAATGAGGCCAAACTCAGTTTATTCAGGGGTTTAGACTTTTCCACTATGAACCTACATTCCATTCTGGATCCTCAGCTCGTGTTAAGGTACTGGGATTGGTCCGTGGAAATGGATACAAATATTTGGACACTGATTGTCACCTGGCACAATAGTTTCCTACAGGTTATAATTTAGTCCTATATGTTCTGTCTACTAAAATATGTCTACACAATTATGAAATTTCCAGTTTATGGTTTATTTACCAATTTTTCTACTTACTTCAGTACATGAACATCTTACATATCTAAGTTTAAGGTTATTTTAGTACTACTGCAGTGCCTCTTGTTAAATGTGGTTAGAATTAGTAATGGGAAAGGGATGGTATTTTATGTACCAGTTAGTAATGAGCATAATAGCAAAGAATATCTGTTTTTATGAGGTTTTAACATAAGTTTTCCACTGCTACTTTATGGAATAAATTCCTTGCTTAAAATTCCTGGGTATTAAATATTTTAATTTTCTCTAGACCTTCCACAACATCTTCCACATAATTTTCAGTTTAGAGTCTTCTCTTCCATAATGTATACTCTAACATTCTCCCAATCAAAATTAGCCATTCTTTGTCTTTAGGCTGATTAATAAAATAATCAAAATTATAGATTGTTTCCAAATTTACATAGTATCTGAATGTACTAAATATGTTTTATTAATCAGCTAGTTAGGACAGATTTTGTATCTTAGGCCCACTAAAGAATTTCCTCTTTTTTCATGATGCCAATAAAATTTTTCAATGAATTGGCAGAGCTCTGTATTGCCAATACCCTCTGCCACAGAAGGAAACTACAAAACTTCTAAAGCACCAGCTATTTCCTTATATCTAGTCATATCTACACTGTGTCATCAATAGAAGAAACCAATATAATATTACTTACAACAGATGTTAAGAATCTCTGTGTATTACTTGGGAGAAGAGAAACAAGTGTCTCTGAGATATGAAACTCAAAGAACACTTCAGTTCCTGACTGGTGAAAACAATCTTCATCTATTCTGTTTTGCTTGTTGATATAAACCAGAGATTGACACACTCATACTGTAAATGATCAGAGAGTAAGTATTTTAAGCTTTTTGAGCCATGAAGGCTCTGTTGCAAATGCTTTAGTCTCTACCATTATAATACAAGAGCTGCCATAGACAGTATGCAAGCAAATGGAAGTCAGTGTTTCAATATGATTTTTTTTTTACAAAAACAGACACAGTTAAGATTTCCTCAGAGCTGCAATTTGCAGATCCCTACTGTAAAGAAACATATATTTAGCAGATTAATAGTATTATTCCACGTGCCAAAGGCTGTATTAGTTTGCTCTAGTAAAGAGAAAGTGCTCAGAACTGCATCTCCAATGGAAGACATGCCTTGATTAGATTAACACTTGCAGTGTTATTCTCATACCCTGTCATTTAAAAATTTTATTTTACTTATTCATTTAGTAAAAAAGAATTGAAAAAGGATGTGTAAGGAATTAAAAGACTTGCCTTTCCCACATCTTTTGCAGTGTCCAGGGTGATACTAAAAATAATAAATATCAGGTCAAGCATAGGCACCGAAAAGTTAAACTGATGCTTGCAAATTACTGTATAGTCTATACCAAGTGAGTATCAACTCTGTTGGTGACACTCTGTCTAAATATGGATGAGTATTATAGGTGCAATGTGTGATATTACGCATTCCTACAATGAGGGTTTTTTACATGGTTTAAGGTTGCCAGTGTGAAGATTCTGCTGGTGCTGAATATGCCAGTTCCAACTATTCCCTGAAGCAGACGCTCCCAGCTCATGTGCCACAACACACTGGTGTGTGGCTGGGCAATAGTGCCCTGCTGTATCAGTCTCCTTAGCCCCGGGAGTAACAGGGCCCTTGGAAGCCAGAGCTCCCAGCTTTGTTACCTATAGCTATATAATAACCTTCTTTCTTGCATCCTAAATGCCATGCCAAAGTTGTGATTTTCTGCATCTACCATAACATGACAAAATTTGGTATTCAGCTGCCTTTAGGGAATGAGTAAGTGCACATAGTTAATTTAGAACAAATTGGGTTAGGCTCAGGAAGTCTTCAGTAATAATTCCATTTTCCCCCTGGTAAGACTTCATTCTGCCCAGTAGACTAATGCCACAGTCTGGAATGGTGGTTAATTTGGAGTCATTACTTGGTTCTACAGTAAGTGAGAGTTTCCTTTCGGGATAGGTCAGGTCAATGTTTCCAGTCAACGTGTACAATGAAAAATATTTCCTTAATGGACTCACCTAAACTTTTCTCTAAAGAGCTTGATTTTTTTTTTGCATTTGTAGAGAAACAGGAGAGGGTCATGATATTTAGAGCATTGTGGTTCATGTGGTGGCCCAGATGATTTTAGTTATGTAATCTGAATTTTATGTACCAGCTACTTCGTTGGCTATCTTTAGTTACTTTGCTTCTGTTGATGTTATTTTCAGAGGCACGTATTTTTAGTAAGATCTCTGCATCGCAGACCTTTGTCTGGGTTCTGTATAGTCCATCTGCTCTTCTGCCTTTCATAATGACCATAATATTTTGATTTTCATGGTTCCTGCTAGCAACTGTTTTTACAAACTCTATGTTTTTATCATGCTTGCTGGGGCAGTGGACTGAAATTTAATTTTACTCTCTCCCACTAGTATTCCAAGTTTAGCAAGCATAATTGCAAATATGTTTTTTTTTTTAAACAACTGAGTACTTCCCTCAGGAGTTTCAAGAAAAAACATGGCCAGTAGATAAAGTGTTTCCAAGGATGTACATATCTGAAATTATGTGACTATGTTACCTTACATGGCAAAATGAACTTTGCAGGTGTTTTTACCTTAAGAATCTTGAACTGGAGTCATTTCCTTGGACCATCCTTACCTGGATGGGCTGAATCTAACCCCACGGGTAATAAAGGCAGAAAACCTCTTAAGGGGTGGTGAGTGGGAGATGCAGTGACAGCAGGATGGCAAGAAATGCGTGCTGTTGACTTCGAAAATAGGTCAATTGATGGGCACATAGGCTGCTTCCCAGTCTCGGCTAATGTAAACAATGCTGCAATGAACAGAAAGGTGCGCATATTCTTTCGAATTAGTGTTTCCGGTTTCTTCAGATATATTATCAGAAGTGGAACCGCTGGGCCATAAGACAGTTAGTTATTTAACTTTTTGAGGAAGCTTCACACTGCATGCCAGAGTGGCTGCACCAATCTGCAGTCTCACCAACAGTGAATGAGGACTCCCTTTTCTCTGCCCCTTTGCCAACACTTGTTTTATGTTGATTAATTGTAGATGAGTAGATAATAAAGCTGTGGGACATTTACACAATTAAATACTACTCAGCCATTAAAAAGAAGAAAATCTTACCTTTTGTGACAACATGGATGGGCCTGGAGAATATTTACTAAGTGAAATAAGTCAGTCAGAGAAAGGCAAGTACCATATGATTTCATTCATATGTGGAATCTAATGAACAAAATAAGCTGATGAACAAAATTGAAACAGACTGATACCTGTGAGAGGGGACAGGGTTTGGCAGGTGGGTGAAAAACATGAAGGAATTAAGCAAATTAAAAAAAGACTCATAGACACAGACAAAAATATGGTATAACCACAGAAAAAGAGAGGTGGGAGGGGGTCAAGGAAGTAAAAGGGGGGTAAGTGTTGATGGAAGGAAACTTTACTGGGGGTATTGAACATGCAATACAATATACAAACATGTTATAGAATTGTACACCTGAACTCTATGTAATTTTATTAACAATGTCACCCTGCTGGATATTCCAGTAGGAGTAGCCATTAATTCCTTATGCATAGCTAATTTTAGTAATGAACCTTCCTCTTAAAATCACCATATTAATATGTAAAGAGAATGTTCTCTCAGGTAATTGTACCTGATTGCTAAAAAGTTAAAACCACATTAAAATATAACAAGTGTTAATAATTTTACTGTTGTATAGTTCTTATAGATAATACTTTTAATTAGTGTCATGGTCCTAGTTATCAATTATGTCAGGTTTATATCATATTCTGAAGCTATAGTCTACAATTTTAGACATATGTTAGAGTGCTCAGCTGTGCCTTGAATTGAATCTTCACCTTTGAAATGAGTCAATTATGTCTTTAACCACAACCTTATTAAAATAATGATATTATTAATGGCACTTCAAAGCAGTATTTGGTGCAGTAGTCTTTGAAATACCACTAAAATAAAAGAGTTATTATGTAAACAGCATGTACAACTCTATTACCCATGTAGTTTACTACATATAAAATGTTTGAATAACCAATCCCTAAGAGTTCCAAACTGAGGTTGTTATATGTCTGAAGTTTCCCCCATGGCTCTGAAGAAAACAAAGAAATCACACCATCTGCTTTTCAGTTAGGTCAACCAAAATTTATAATGTTTAACTAAAAGTATTCTTACTACATAACTCTCACTAAATTAAGAATGTTATCAGAGTCAAGAGAACTATCTCTCTGCATGTAGTGGCTTGCTTATGGCATGTACCATTTAATTTCTGTTCTTTACTTGTCATGTGTGTATGGGTGGGTTCAATATGGATGTCTGGGGTGACACCAAGAAGGTCAGCTCAGGGGCCAGCAGTCTGAGTTGGAGGGCATAGCTCATGTTCTCATTTTGTTTGCTTCAGTTTCATAGATAATTTTCCAGAGAAGCTCATAATCAATCAAAGGTTATAATTTCTCCCATTTCAGTAAACAAGACATGTGGAAATATTAACTGTGTTTGATAAATCAGACAGCAGGTGATATGGGATGATCCAAGGGATTAATTAGCATTTATAGTGATTTATATCATGTGTTATAGAGAGGTAGGATTCAGGATTCTCAAAGAATATAGTTGTTTATGTGGTAAAATTCATGACTGTTCTTTATTTTTGTTGAAACATTTCTCAAGTTCTCTTTGGATTGAGAACCCTTTTTTGTTTACAATGGTAGAGAAAGTATACTCTTCGAGATCTGTGCATATAATGCTAGCTGTTAAACTATTGTTTGATCTCTTACACCTACCCATTTGCAGTCATTCCAAGCACCACTGTTACATATTTCCTTTGTAACTGTGTAAGGGGTTGCCAGTCCTTTCAGCTTCAGAATATAATTGAGCAAATTGTACTTATGAAGCACCTGAAAATGGTGTGAAGTTGGAGTTGTCAAAAATATAATAAACAGCTGAACATGAGACTGAGAACTTTTACAGCAATTTGTCATTTACACTTCTTTTTTTATTAAATCTTTTTATTGTTACTCTATTACAGTTGTCCCATTTTTTCCCCCTTTGCCCTCCTCTGCACATTCCAACCCCCAGTCCACAGTCAATTCCCACACTGTTGTCCATGTCCTTGGGTCATTCATATATGTTCCTTGTCTAGTCCCTTCCCCTTCTTTCCACCGTTATCCCCCTCCCCCACCTCCTCTGGTCACTTTCAGTCTGTCCCATGTTTCCATGCCAGTGGTTCTATTTCATTCATTAGTTTACTTTGTTCATTAGATTCTTCTTATAGGTGAGATCATATGGTATTTGTTTTTCACTGCCTCGCTTATTTTATGTTCTTATTTAATATTCTCCAGTTTCATCCACGCTGTTACAAAATGTAGGAGATCCTACTTTCTTTCTGCTGTGTAGTATTCCATTGTGTAAATGCACCACAGTTTTTTGACGCACTCATTTACTAACAAGCACTTCGGCTGTTTCCAGCACTTGGCTATGGTAAATAGAGCCTCTGAACATAGGGGTGCACGTGTTTTTTGAATTGGTGATTAAGTATTCTTAGGGTATATTCTCAGTAGTGGAATCACTGGGTCAAAAGGCAGTTCCACTTTTAGTTTTTTAAGGGAATTCCATACTGTTTTCCACAGTGGCTGCTCCAGTCTGCATTCCTACCAACAGTGCACTAGGGTATCCTTTTCCCTGCATCCTCATCAGCATTTGTTTCTTGGTTTATTAACAATGGCCATTCTGACAGGTGTGAGGTGATATCTCATTGTGGTTTTAATTTACACTACTCTGCTGGCGAGTGATGTTGAGCATCTTTTCATATGTCTATGAGCCATCTGTATGTTCTCCTTGGAGAATTGTCTGTCCGGATCCTTTGCCTATCTTTTAATTGGATTGTTTTTCTTCCTGGTGTTGAGTTGTGTAGTTCTTTATATATTTTGGAGATCAAACTCTTGTCCAATATATCAGTGGCAAATATATTTTCCCATATGTCTGGTTCCCTTTTCATTTTGATGATGGTTTCTTCAGCTGAAACTAAGAGCAGAAGCTTCTTAGTGTGATGAAGTTTCATTTGTTTATTTTTCCTTTATTTCCCTTGCCCTAGGAGAAATATCAGCAAACATATTTCTGCATGGTATATCTGAAAATTCCCTGCCTATGTTTTCCTCTAGGACATTTATGGTGTCACAACTTAAAAATCGTCATTTGTCAGTTATACTTCTTTAACAAGTCAACAATTTTTTAATGATGAAAGTATGTATATTTTCATGCTGAGATTCATGCTAACAACATTTTTAAAATAACAAAGGTAATTGTCATTTTTCAGTTTGTAAATCAGACATCAATGTATGAGAGGAAAATATAATTATAAATATAATGACCAACTATTTTTGAGGTACCCATAAATGTTAATATTTCATTTTTGTTCAAGGACAGTGAAGAGTATAATTAAAAAGGAAAAAAATCAAAATGGAAATAGCAAAATAAAAATACCTAATATCAAACATGGCTTATGTGAGACAAAAGTTACATTAAAAAAAAAGCTTACAATATTTTTGCCTACCATTTTAAGTATAATTAGCATGAGTAGTAATTAAATCACTAATCTTTAGAAAGCTATATAAAATGTTACTTTTAAAAATAATGTTTTAAATTATTTAAAATTGGGAACGTATGTTAAGCATTAATGACAAATAGAATTAAAATCAATACAGCTTGGGAATTCCCATCACCTGAACCTAAGTTTTAACTAGTGTCGTATTTCTTGTACTTAAAATGGTAAGTTCTCACCCTCTCACATCATTGTGACTGATTACAATTCATTTAGCATTGATGACCTGACGCTTTACATTTCATTTATGTTTTTCAGAATCTGTTGATTTTCCTTTTTCAGATATGTATGGGAAATTTTTATTGTTTCCTCCTAAATTTCCTACAAAGAGCGAATTCCTCTTTTTGTGTTCTAAGGAGAATTACTTTTGTAAAATTATTGAAAAAATAGGTTGTCTTATTTAAAAAAAGTATGTAAGATTTATCTGTAGGAGGGGAAGAAATAAAAACACTGTTTATTATAATATAAAGTTTATCAATGTAGAAAATCCTGGGGGGAAAAACACACAACAAAACATACTGAGCACATGAGAGGGGCACTACTGCCCCCAAGTGCCTGATTGAAGATTGATGATGCCAGAGCCTCAATGGAATACAAAGTAACTCTTCTGCTCAACCTTATTTTATAGTCACACCCTCTGTTGATAAGACAGCAATAAAGGTGATTTTCATTCATTTTCAGTCAGATTAAAAAATAATATATCTTCTGTGGCGGGAAAATTGGAAACATCTGAAAAAATTACGCAGGCATATGTTCTCTGAACCAGCAATCAGTAGAGAAACATCTCCACAGAAAGGAAAAACAAAAACATCTCTACCAAGTTAGTTATTAAAGCATTATTAATAAAAGTATTCAATGCTTAATTGTAGCATTATTGGATAGGTACATGATGAGTGGTTAGTGACGGTATTGAAATCTCTTTAAACATTTAAATTTCATATGATTTAACATAAATATGGTACATATTCAAATATGAAACTACATCTAAAGGGAAAACTTAATTTAATTAAACTCAAGTAAATAAAAAAGAAATCTAATAACCTGAAAGGTATATTAAACTAAAAAATGCAACCACCTAGAGAAAAGGATTAATTTAGTAACTTGGAACATAGTGTTCTGACTTACATTGTTCATATAATATATTTTAAGTTCAAAAATTTCTCATATTTGTCAGTTTTATTTATAGTGGCAATATTCACATTGCTATCTAAAACTATAATAGATATAAAATATGAATTTCAATACATAAATATGTATCCATATTATATATATTATATATTACTATAGGTATAGAGATAATATTTTTATTATTCTATTTTTTTATTTTATTTACTTTTTAGAAAAGGAAAGAAATATCAATGTCTGGTTGCCTCTTGTGTTCCCCCTACTGGGGACCTGGCCTTCAAACATGGCACGTGCCGTGACTGGTAACTGGCGACCTTTTGGGTCACAGGCCGGAACTAATTCCACTGAACCACACCAGCTAGGGCTATTTTCATTGTTTTTATGGTGAATAAAGAGACCAATATAAAATTAAATTAATTAGAAAGCCTTATGATATGAATTACACATTAGCATAAAGTTATGTTCTCAGTCCTGTATACTGCAAAGGATTAAGAACAATGACACTGTTAATAACCACAGAGCTGACACCCAGATATTTGTGTTTCAATACCATTGTCTTTACACATCATTGTTTTTAAACATAATTTGTGTTTGATTAACATTATTTCTTAAAGAGAATCTTATATCCCTAAAGACCTGACTAATGCCTCAGCTGCAACAGTACAAGATGAATCTGGATCTCTTGATATTCCAAAGTAGAAACAAACAAAAACAAAACAAAAGGGAACAAAAAAGTAATAGAATAATATCAAAAGGATACAGCACATTTTAAAAGGCACTTAGAGTAAAATGTAATTGAGGAATTTTTTCAAACTGGATCTTAGTTTGAAAAAATAGCACAAAATAGTGGGGAGAAATTAAATGTATATTAGATTCTATTTGGGGATTGTTGTTAATAATTTTAAAAATTATGACGACATTTTTGCTTTGTTGGAGAATGCTGTGTATGCATTCTCTATGTATGTGTGTATATTTACATACATGTATATGCAAATAGAAAGAGAATATAATTGTAAGATATTGTTATTATTAAACTTTTGTATGGTTAAGCATTTTAAACTCAGAAAATTAGAAATAATTCTCAGAAAGTTAATTTAGAATTTCTGCTTTTAACTTTTTCTGTAAATAATATTTAAAATTTATCATTTTTACTTAATTAGGACAAAACTCCATCTGTTATAGTTGTGATAGACTAGCTGTATCTAGCTACAAAAAAAAAAACACACACACAAAAAACAGACTGTCCTAATCACAAAATCTTTGATGCTATAGAGTATAATTTGAAAAATAATTGTATGATTTTTTTTTCTTTACAACTCAGTGTCAGAAAAACTAATTTAGGATATAATTATGTTGACATTAGGGGTACAAATAAGAAGAGAAACTAATACTAAGCTCAACAGATTTGTGAAAAAAGGTAAATAATGAAAAAAATACCAAGGCTGTTTTCTCCTATTATAGGAATGGAAGTTTAAAAAAATAAAATAATCAACATGTGGTGAATAAATTAATCCATTCATCCATTCTATTACTGTTTCCCTTTAAGTTGTTCTTCAATTAGGGTATCCTTCATTTCTGATTGAATCTTTTTTGTGCTGCTGAGGTCCTCACTAAGTTCCTTGGGCATCCTTATAGCCACTATTTTGAACTCAATTTCACTTAGCTCTTTTTCTGGAGTTTTGATCTCTTCTTTCTTGTCTCTTCATTTTGGCAGCCTCCCTGTGTTTGTTTCTAGGTTCAAGGTAAAGCTGCTATGACTCTGTGTCTTGGTGGTGTGGCCTAATATAGTAGGTGTCCTATAGGGTTCAGAGGCACTGCCTCCCCTATCACCCAAGCTGGGTACCGAGGTGCATCCTTTGTGTGGGCTGAGTACACCCTATTCTTGTAGCTGAGTCTTGGTAACTGTTGGCAGATCAATGGGTGGGATTTACCCAGGCCAGTTAGCTGCAAGAACTGGCTGTAACAACTGACCACCCAGCTCTGCCTTCCGTGGAGGATAGGCTCCATGTGGTGGTGCTCTGATGTGGTCTAAAACTGTCCACTGAGTGTCCAAGCCCTGGGGTTTCCCAGGTGGTACAACCAAGGTCAGTCCTGGCCTGTGTTTTGCCCAAGACCATCCTGTTTGAGCTATAAAGCAATTTGATATGGCTGCTACTTGTCCTGGGCATAGAGACTCCTAGGCAAAACCAAGCTGTGAATCTAAGCAGGCTGCTGCTAATGCTGGGCCTGGAACTCACTGAGGCCAGTTGTTACTTGTTTGAGAAGATTTAGTAAGTTGTGCAGCATGAGCCAAGACCAGCCATTCATATAGAAAAACAGCTTGGCTGGGCCCCTCAGTGGGTTGGGTGGTGCAGTGTCTCTGGGGATCTCCAACGCAGGTCAAACACAGTTACCGAGGGTGATGGAGTCTTAGTTATGACACAAGCTTGCCAGCTCTGTGGCTCTGTGGGGGTTAGGGTTTAGAAAAGTGACAATGACCTCTGCTCTCCTTTGTGCAAGACACTTCAGTTTCTGCCTCTATGCTGCTGGTGCCTGTCAAGCTGCTACCCGGGTTCTGGAGCTCAGAGGGAGTGAGTCTGAGTAGGTTAGTCCAGGTGTGGGTTCTTTAAGAGGAACTACTTGGAGCTCCAGGAGTTTCTTCCACCAACTCAATCCCCACTGGTTTTTGCAGTGAAAAATTGTGGCGACTTATCTTCCTGAGCTGGGAAAGCTTTGTGGGGCTGGGATTCATCTCTTCTGAGATATCCCTCCTGAATTTTTATCCACCACACATGGATGAAGAACCAGTTTGTTCTGTGTCTGTGGCCCTCCTACTAGTCTGGATGTGGTTTCCTTAATTCCATAGTTGTCAGACTTCCATTCAGCTCAATTTGATGGTTCTGAGGGATAGGGGTTCTATATTTTAGTTGTATTTTTGATGTGGTTGTGCAAGGAAGTGAACCTTACCTGCTTATGCTGCCAGCTTGATCGGCAGTCTTGCCAAATTAGGTGTACATTTAAGTCACTGTACCTATATTTTAAAATACATAAACAATGCTGACTTGAAATACATGAGAAGATACGTAATATACTTCCTTTTTTAATTTTGAATTTTCAAGAACAACCTACATCATTATGACATTACAATATCTAATATTATACTGTGAGGAGAAATTAATTTTGAGATATCGAGTGCATTTTCGTTATATAGGTATGATATTCCTCCTACAGATTACATCAGAGAATAATGTGATAGGTTAATTTTGAACTACTTCATTTATTTATTTTAATCTTTAAAAGTCACAGGGGTAAAGAACACTATAATATGACTAAACCCCTGCTAGATTTTTCTAGCTTAGAATTTTATTCCTCATTCAAAGTCCGAATCAGTTCTGAGAGGGAATGCTATCTACTCTGTTTTTACAGAGCTAGAACAAATCAATGTCAAAGGATTTTTAAAAAATATTTTCAATATCCAACATTAATTAAATATGGTATATAGATTTCATAGTTTCTCTTTCCATAAATACTTTGTCTCTTTTGAATGCAAATAGTTTTCATTTTTTGACAGTATTTGGCATTGCTAAGAGATTGATTTTAACTTACCAGTGTTACAGTAGGCACCTAGTTAGATATTAATGAACGAGAAGAAAGCCAGTCATAAAATTAAGCTGGATTAACTAAGAAGGGGTAGCGTCACAGTCACTCTGGATATCTGAGTAGGCAGGAAAGACCATCTTTATAATATACCCAGGGAACAGACCCAAATTAATGGGGGAGGGAAATTCCTTTGCTAGGTGCATGCACATAGAAGCCATGATGGAACGAAGAGACAGGGAGTAAGTGCACACACAACAAGAGCCAGATGACAAAACAGAACTTTGAGGCATGCACAGTGGGAGCCAAAAAGGTGACCATAAATGGGAGGAGTCTAGCTTGGGAAAATCTGGGAAAAGGATAGGATAGGATAGGCCATGAAATCCCAGAAGATCTAGGAAAGAAATTTGATAGTTTGAAATAATACCTACTCTCTAGCTGTCACCCTGCTCTCCATCTACGAGTCTGTCCCCATTTTCCCTGTTTGTTCAGTTTATTTATTCGATTACACATATGAGTGAAACCATATAGTGTTTGTCTTTCTCTGACTAGCTCATTTCACTTAGCGTAATGTTCTCCAGGTCCATCTATACATTCTATCACAAAGGGTAAACAGCTGGTGGAGGTAGAGAGTAATGAATGGAAGGATTGAGCAAAAAAAAAAAAAAGACTCATGGACATGGACACAGTGTGATGATTGCTGAGAGGAGGGTTTTATAAGCAGACTAAGTGGTAGTGAAAAAAATACAGTCAAGATTAAATTAAAAATACTCTCATCCAAACTCATGGAAATATAATCCAATCATAACAGAGGCTCGGGTCTCTCTCTTTAGCAGCCCCAGGACCAGAGTGTAATGCCTATCATGGCCTGAGCACCAGGGAACCTTGGCAGCAGATGTGAAGAGAAAATGGGACACAGGGAAGTTAAGTGACTTGTCCAAGCTCAGCATCAGCTATAGGGGGATGCGGCTCTGGGCCTTATTGACCCTCCAGAGGACTGCTGGGCTCATGTGCAGGCCTGCGTCCTCAGTAGCTGGACTTCTCCTGCAGCCAGACCGAGCTAAACCGCCTGGTGATGGATGCGGCATCTGGCATGGTGCACCGAGGGACAGTGAATGTGGTCTACCCCCTGAGTGCTCTGAAGTGCCTTGTCGAGGGGAGCACTCTAGTAAATCTTGGGAGTGCTGATCAAATTCTCCTGTGTGTGTGTCCCTGAAATTCCTTTCTCTGACACCACAGAAAAAACTATTTCTAAATTGGTCTTCCTCCTGTAATATCAGTAGAGAAGAATAAAGTATTATCTGGCATACGTGAAAAAAATCCATTTGTAAATCTAAAATGGTTTTCACAAGTATAATATATTGTTATGATGTGTCATTTTAGATTAGAATCCATTTTAAGAGTATGAATCATTGAACTTTTACTTGTCTAAGTGTGATCATGTAAAGGGGTTTAAAATCTCCTGCTGTTTCCCACAGCTACTTCTTCTTACTTACGCTTTAGTAAAGCTCATCCAGTTGGGTCATATTCTAAAACTCTAAAAAGAATGATTTACCTAGTGGGTTGTACATACTAGGTGGCATGCAAGTGTGTGATAAAAATAAACTTTTGGGTAATTGTTAGTATATTGAAAACCGTGAAGAAATTTTCTATTTTTGATAATGATGGAATATCTCTTACATCAGACCAATGTGTCTCATTTCTTTTTTTTAAAGTGTTATTTATGTATGTGTGTATGTATGTATGTGTTTATAGAGAAAGGGGAAGGGAGGGAGAAAGACAGGGAGAGAAACATCAACATCAATGTGTGGTTGCCTCTCGTGTGCCCCCAACTGGGGACCTGGTCCACAACCCAGGCATGTGCCCTGACTGGGAATCGAACCAGTGACCCTTTGGTTCACAGGCCGGAACTAAATCGATTGAGCCGCACTAGCCAGGGCCAATACATCCCATTTCTCAGTACAATAATTAAAATATATGTGTAATATTATTAAACATGTATGGATAATAACTATAAAAGTCATGGAAGAAATGCCTGAGCAGCTTGATCTTGAGAAATTTAGACACCAGGGAGGGAAATAAAAGCATAGAGAAGAGAGGCTGATGTAATTATGTAATTGTTTCCCTCTTGAATTATTTGCCAAATATTAAGCTGTCCAAGAAAAGAAGCTAAGAAGCCAGCCTGAACACGAATGCAGGTCCAGCTGCCTGCTGCTAAGAAAGCCAATACTTGAGAGGCAGGTGCTGCTGTAAAGAAAAGTAGTTTATTTTTAGGTGCCAACAACCTGGACTGTGGGGGACTCATGTCCCAAAGCCCGTCTCCACATCTCAGTGCAGGCAGAGGTTTTTCTAAGGAAGGAGAGGGAAACAGGACAAAGAGATCAAGGGAGGGGGTTGAAATTTTTCTACATGCAGAAGATTACAGTCCACTCAGATAAGGCGAGTGATGGTCTGATGTGCATTATCCTGGTTTAGTCGTTCTGGGTTCACATCGTCCTGACTTTATGTCATCTTGGATCCACAGATGAAATTCAGCAAATCTCCCGGAGCTAGAATGCCTGAAGGTCAGAGTCTGTATCTTTTGAAGTTATTTCCTAAGATTCTTATACAAACATGTTGTTCATCTTCAAGCTACATATTAGTCAGCATCAGCACTTAAAGAAACAGTGTCAAAAGAATGGTGGGGGTGAGTTAAAATTCTCCGTTACAATTTTCCACTGTTACAAGGCTAAAAGGAGCTGAAAATTCAGGGGTAGGATTCTGTTGCGGTTGTTTTTTCTGTGTGTGTTGTGTATATATGTATGTTTATGGTCAATTTTTATAATGTTGATGAAGAAACCTGTTCAAAACATGCAAAAAAAATGGTCAGTGTGGACTTAGACACACATTGCTTGAATCTTTTTCATAAGAGGATATTTTTCCAAAGAGCTGGTAGCATTGTTGGGAGACATTCTTTAGCTGTCAGTCTATCTAGGACACGTCAGTTGCAGAAAGCCACCTGTAGGCCCACATGCAAAGACTGATGAGTCAGATGTAAAAGAGCTCCCCAGGATATTTCTGGTCCATGGCTCCTTTTGCAGTTGATTGAGGCGGATGGCCCTCCTCAGATTTCAAGTGGTCCCTTCATCTAACCCTCCTCCCCCACTGTCCTCCGCATTTGTGACACTAATCATAATTCTTAATAAACATCTTATGTACTAATTTTGTCCTAGAGCCTTCTTCTCAGAAAAACAGTGTATGGCCATTGGGTTTTGGAGCTGGTTGGCTTAAAATAGGAACTGTTGGCGGGTGTAATACAGATCACGCTGGTTACAAAGTGATTGGCTAATATTTACTCCTTATGCCAGTGGTGAATTTGGATGGTTTAGCAGTAGGCTAAAAGACACTAGCTGGTGCAAAGTATCAGAAGAGTGAAATATTGGTAAGAGAAGTTTAAGGAGAATGGGAGAGAATAGCTGTTGTTACACTCTGTTAAATCTCTGGAGAAAAGGTAACACATTATTCATAACAGTAAACATGGAAACAAACGACAAGCAGAACATCCAGAGAGCTCCTTTGAAAAGACAGAAAGATGCACTCTTCTACTGTAGTAGCAGTAGCTAAAGAAAGTTAGGAATAGGTACAATATTTAATCATTTGAGTATCATATTTCCAGTCTCCAAAGGACATTCAACTACAGATTAATTATATCTTCAAATATCACAGACAACATTATTGGAAACTTTCCATTAGCTTGTATATGAGATATGGATGCCAGCAAACACTACTGCTTTTCAAATTTGAACCGAAAATTAGTAAGTCAAGAGATAAATACATGAGAATAATATGTAGAATTTTCAGTATAGTTCAACAAAATATTTGCATATATATTTTTAAAAATTTACAAACTAGTTATTATGTGAGTTTAGAAATTTGCCATGCACCAAGGCTAACATACTAAATGTGCTTGTATTCGTTTATAACAGTGGCTAAGCGAAAGGCAAATCTAAAAAAACAATACTATTACAGTGACATCAGGGACATGCACACAAACAAGCAAAATGCATAGCAATAATTCTTGCACAACAATATTAAAAGCTGCACTTCTATACCCAGAATTATAAAATGTTACTTTGTGATATTGCTAACAAATGTAAAAAATATTTTTTAAAATAATACTATTTGTAATGGTATTAAAAACATCAAAACCTTATAATAAAAAATAAATGCAACACCACTAACGTGAAAATTATGCAATGCATATTACTCAGAGAAACATAGGAATGCATATATTCATATACTGAGAAACTAAATAATATAAAGATATTTATTTTTAATGAAATTATAGTCTCAACATAACTACAATATAATCTTTGTCGAAATGGACAAGCCAATTCTAAACATCATATAGAAATACTCAGGATCAATAGTAGCCCCCAGTTGTATTCCAGTGCACCAGGGGAGAGATTTGGATTGTCTCAAACCACCAATGAAACATGCTGACCCAGCAAAGACAGATGACCTTTCTCTTCACACATTACTGGCCAGAATGGTTGTAGAGAGAGTTCCACCCTGGAGTCAGTCTTATCTTGTGCATGTAACAGGGAAGATCTACAATATTAGAGATTTATAGTAACTGTTGTAGAGAATGGAAGAACTAGCCAGCATGGAGGCAGGCAATGTCCACTGTCTAACGTGGATCTATAGGGACAATGATCTTCATAATTGAGTTATATTTTTCATCACTGCTTAGCAGCTGGATGAAAGAATGGAGAAAGGATTTATTTGAAATGTTTGAAAAAAAGATTAAAAATTAATACCAATGACATCTTTGGGGGTTTAGGGGAATTGCAAAGAGATGATTATGGTAGAAGAAGTTTATTATATTTGTAAGGAAGTGTTAGGAGGGTTCAATTATGTTTGTTTGAGTTGGGAAGAGAGTGAATGCGGAGATGAGTGATTGGAAAAAATAAAGAGTTCTATGGAAAATTAGGGTGTTTGAGTATTTCAGTTAAACTATCTTGTTTTCCACACGCATTTCCATTTCCCACAACTACATATTTTGCTAGTTTGTCTCCTGTGTGCTTCTCACCTGAATATTCTGATGCTTTTCGTCCTTCACTCCCCAACAAACTCAATTCCTATTCTTTGTTGCAACACACTGGTTTCTTTTATCAAAGATGTCAAAGATTCTAATGCTTTTCACATAAATATGTATATGTTTTGAAAAGCATATTTTATACTTACAAAGTAAATTTCCCATATAAATAAGAGAGATCTTCTTAGTACAGACCAATAATAGAAAATAAAAATTTTATACAAGACTAATTGTCCAATAAGAACTAATGTAAGGTGGAAAGGAAAAATATATAAACATTGCATAACATTTTTACCTTAAACACTGTTTTTATTTTTTCTAAAATATAATTTTAATATCCTTTCCAGCCAACTTTCTCTTAAATTAACAATATGTCAAATACAAAATATGGAAGTTATTTTTGTATGTTTGTTTTACCCTTCATCATATTATAAAGTTTAACTTTATTTTCTAAATTCTCTTAGGATTCTCTCTATATGCATGTGTGTGTATGTTTTAAAGACAGTTCTAACATACCACTAAATAGAAGCTTGTATAGGACTGATTGGTTATTAAAATATTTTATTTATTACAAAAATAAATATGGAGATGATAAGAAAATATACTCGAATCACTTATATCTGATTTAAAGTTTCCAAAGGACTATTTCATAAAATATTATAATATTATAAAAAATGAGCATGGGTAAGATTTAGAGAGGCACTCCCTTATGTAAACAGTTTAAGCACCATTTTTTTAGTTCATTAGCATTCAATACTGTGTTTCTTTTATTTTTTTTGAAATCTTGGTTTTTGGGGGTTTTTTTAAGAATAATTTTTCTTTTTTTAAATTAATTAATTTATTTTTTCAAATACATTTGTCTCTGATCAATACTGTGTTTCTTGTTTATTTTTGTAAATTTGAGAAATTGGGTGTCAAATGCCATAAACACAAAATAACAGTTTATGTCATCTTCGATATTCTAAATTACATAATTCATAAAAAATGGTGTTTCAGGGTATTATAAAGGAAGATAATGTTCATAAGATTATTAAATGATTGCTGAATCAAAAATCCTTGATACTATCTAAGCTAGATACAATAAAAATACTTAAATATATAAGCAGTACTCTAAATCATCACTTGATTATATATAATTAATCATCAATTAATTATATATAACTAAGATTCACAATTTGCTGCTATGAAGTATTTATTACATTTTTTGGTATCACAGAGAAAAGTAATATCATGTGAGGAAGCTCTACTCTATCATAATATTTTTCAAATCATACCACAATACCTATGTGTCTAAAGAAAATCTCCCTTTCCCATGTTGAATGGAAATGTGTTACTTCTTGGTATATTTAAATATGTTCTGCTACTATTATGAAAATAATCTTGTTACTATTATAGGTTTATCTGTGCTATATAATTCTACTACTTTATCTGGAGATGAAATAATTAATGTGCATACATAACTAATAACATAACTTCAAGAACTATTGCTATGTTTTGAAAAATACTGAGATAGTAATACATTTGATTCAGAAAACAGTATTTATTGAGAGGAGAAACACAAGCAAACTACATATCTACCCATGAACTTATGGTTTCAAAAGTTCATAGACATAGGAATTGAAAGTTATCCACCCAAATGGTACCATGATTTTCTTGAGCTGAAAAACTATTCTTGAGTTGAAGAAGTAATTTAGGGATTAGTCAAAAAAGATTTTAAAATACTATCTGTGTTTGTAAAATGAGAATAAATTGTGGATTAATTAGACATAACTTTCAAATTTTAAGAGTGTTTTGAATCCTAGTTATTTAGAAACAAAATATAGTTTCAAAAATGCCTTTAAAATAAATTGTAGATAATTTCATTTCATAGAAAAAATGTTTTTTTAAAAAATTAGATTGACATTTACCAAGAACAAAATTTCTTACATGATTTTCTTTTTCCAAAAATATTTTTCCTGAGACATATATTTTTTTCTAAATACTGTGATAGAAGATAGCCGATAGCTCTGGGACCCAAGTCCACTGTTTTGCCTATTATTCTGCTATTTGATCTTGAAAAGTATTTTTTTCTTCCATAATCCTGAGAAGTTATTTGATTATTCCTCTTAATCAAATAACCTCTTTGATCTCATTTTTCTTCTGGACTTCAGAGTACACAAACAAAAATTGAACATGCAGAAAATACAATTTGTGTCATAGGGTTTTGTACAGAAACACGTATGAAACATTGTTAAGTATTATCAAATAATTTCTCTCTACTCACAAATATTTGCTACTTCATAGTGCTTCATGGTGTATGAGCTTTTTGATCAAGAGTTATTATGTTTTTTGCTACCTTTAAGTTATTAAGATAGCTTTAGTTACAAATAAATATTATATTTTGCACTTCACAAATAAATATTTAGATAGGAAACGTGTTAAAGAATCTCCAATTACACCTGCATGTAATTTGTTAGTATAAGACTAACTGTGTTCCTCTTATATAACCATCAGATTATTGAAATAGGTGCACACAAATAAGAACAACTGGAATATTACAATATGTTTGGCAACATGTTTGATATAGAGAGCTGAAAAAAGTTGGTAAATACTCTAACCTAGATTTTTTAACCTAGATTGAATAATTTACTGTATTAATTTAAAATCTAACATTAAAAATAAACACCAAAATGCACCTTCCTTAATTTTTATTGTCCTAGAAATATTACTTATCTAAGGTGTGGAGTTAATTTATCCCTAATACCTAAAAATCTACCTATGCTGTACATGACAAAAGTGATAGTAATGGAAGAGAGGGAGCTATTACTTGCAACTTGAAGAAACTAAGAAACATTTAAGATTTCACATTTAGGGAAATACATTTAAGTGTAGCAAGATTTTGTATAAAATTTATCTTTCATGCTTAAAATATCTAATGCTTTTGGTAGTGTTGGTAAGTATATTAATAACAAGGAAACATTTATAGCTTTATTAAGTAAATACACTGTGCAAAAACACCTATGGAAAACTAACAAAAAAAAAATAGGAGGAGAGAAATGAATTAAGTACTGCGGCCCAAACCAGATATCTTATCCTATACTGAAGTGTAATTATTTTACATTAAATCAGTCAGGTATAATATCAGTAAAGCATTCTTTCTAATAGTTGCAAATGTTTCTTCAGAATTTCGGACTAGAAAATACCTTTCAGTTTTCCAAATGTTGTAAAGAATTGGTATAATTTCTTCTTTAAATGTTTAGTAGAATTCATTAGTGGACTACATGTAGTCCTGGTTGCTTTCTGTTTTGAAATTATATCAATTACTGATTCACTTTCTTTAATAGATATAAGTCTATTCAGATAGTTTCTCCTTGTGTGAGTTTCAGTAGATTGTGTCTTGCAAGAAATTTATCTAGATTATCAAATGTGTGGGCATAGAATTTCTTTATTATCCTTTCCCTGGCTATAGGATCTGTCATTATGTTCCCTTTTTTCATTTCTGATATTAGTAATTTTGGTCTGACTTTTTGTTTTTTGTTGTTAACCTGGCTTATCAATTTTACAAATTTTGTCAAAGAACTAATTTTTAGGTTACAGTTTTCCTTAATAATTTCCTGCTTTGATTTCATCGATTTCTGTTATAATTGTTATCTTTTTTTATGCTTTGGGTTTGATTGATCTTCTTATTCTAGATTTCTACTGTTAAAAACATAAAAATCTGATTTTAAATTATTTTTATTACATGTTCCCAATGCTATAAATTTTCTTCTAAACACTTTGCATTGAAAAGTGTTGATAAGTTGTATCTTCATTTTTATTTAATTTAAAATATTATTTAATAGCTCTGAAGACTTTTCTCTTTGACCAACATGTTATTTAGAAGTGCATCACTTAATTTTTATGTATGTATTTTGAGATTTTCCAGCTGTCTTTCTGTTATTCATTTCTACTTTAATTCATTGTTATCTAAGCAGCTACTGTATAATTTCTTTTCTTCAAAATGTTATAAGGTGTGTTTTATGGCCTAGAATGTAGTTTATCTTGGTGAAATGTTTCATGTGAGTTTTAAAAAAAATGGGTATTGTGCTGTTGGATGAAACAGTCTACAGATGTCAGTTAAATCCAGTAGATTGACTGAGGGAGTGTTGGGGGGGCAGGGTCCGGGAGGACAATGGGGGAAATTGAGACAGCTGTAATTGAACAACAACACAAAAATAAAATAAAATAAAATTTTAAAAATTATTAAAAAGAAGGAATTATGGTGAACAAATCCAATAGATTGATGGTGTTGTTGAGTTCAATTGCATCCTTACTGAGTTTTCTTCCTGGTGAATTTGTTCATTTTTAATAGACAGGATGTAGAAACCTCCATCTGTGATATTAGAGTCAACAGTTTCTCTTTGGAAATCCACTCGTTGTTGCTTCATATAGTTTGATGCCCTGTTGTTAGATGCATACACATTGAAGATTGATATGTGCTCTTGGAGAACTGGCTCTTTATGATTATGTAATGTCTTTCTTTATACCTGAAAACTCTGCTTTGAAGTCAGCTCTGTCTGAAATGAATATAGCTACTCCTGCTTTCTTTTATTATTAGTAGTATAATCTATTTTTCATTGCCCACTTTGAATCTATATGATTATATTTAAAGTTCTCAATTGCTTCTTTCTTAGTATCAATTCAAGATATTAATTTTCTTTAAATTTTATCTGGTCAGTGACTTGCATGGAGTTCTTTGAGGTTCTGGTTTGATATACAAATTCATGCAAGAAGAAAGGAAAGTATTTATAGAATATTGGCAATGAGGACCAATGACTTGCATTATGAACAAGAAATCTAATCAATTATGATAAACAATAAAACATAATAATTACTTGTGTAAATAAAAGTTATTTATATATTTAGAGGAGGTGCCTATTAATATAGGAATTTACTCATGTGATTTTTTAAAAAAAACTAATACTTCCTTAACCAGATTTTTCAGCAGGTTATAGTGTCACTTAAAGAAGTAACCATTCTCTGCAGCTTTGGCATTTAAGTGATATCCCCACTTTTAAGATGTTTTGAAAAAAATCCTCAGACTTTAATCAATGGATTATTTTAGATATCAGTTACCTTAAGTTTATTTTACCTATAGTCTCCCTTGTGAAGAAAAGCATTTACTACAAGATTTCTTTCAGCCATTGGGAAATAAAATTTCCAAATCTTAAGTGTCAATTCTCTTCTTGAATTCTAACTAATTTTGATCTTCAATTCTACAATAATGAGCTTTGTTCGTTCTATGTCAGACTTACATAGATCTACTAATAATTTCTGAATATATAAAAATTCCAACATCTCACTATTTGCCACATATTTAAATGTTATGATTTTCCACCATGTAACATATTTTCCTCATATTCATTTTGTACCACTATATATTACTGCAAAATTCTAATTTTGTTTTTAAGTTTTAGCACATAATCTCAGTATTTAGTTTGTGTGTGCATGTGTGTGTGTTCATTTCCCTCAGTGACGCTACAGACGTGATTTACAGTTTGCTTTGTGTCTTACCTAATTTTTCAATATTACTTTGTTCCATGACCGATTCTCTTTTTGAGTTTCCTCCTAGGATTACCTACTATCTAAATGTATACTCTGATCCCTTTTTGATATCTAATTCACTATGCATTGTCCTCTCAGACTTGTGCTATTGCAGACACAGAGTAATCATCTTCACAACTGAAAGTTCACACTCTAAATACAGTATCTTAGGCAGCAGTTGTTTTGAATTCCCACTACTGCTACTTCTTTACCAACTCTTTTCAGAGCAGGCTGTAAGCCAAATGTGGCTCATGAGATGAAACTTCATGGATATGTGTCAGATGTGTGAAAATCTGGAATTCATTTCATATTTTTCAGTGCTGTGAAAAGTCTATCCTTGTATACCTCTGATGTATTTAATGAATCTGTCAAATATCAGGCATTTTTTTTAACTTGTGCAGAATTGACAGGTGCCACAAGCTATACTAGCACACATAAAATGTATCATTTATAAAAAATGTAATTGTTTATGTAGATAATTATAGAACCAATACTTACTTTTACACTGTACTTATAATCCAGTGAGTGCTTTATGTAATACAACATATGAAGTGGGTGATAATCTATATGTCAGCAAAAGGTGTTATTGTTAAAGGATATTATATGACTTGTTTATATTTGTATAATAGCATATATCCGTGAATCAGAAAAAAATAACTCCTAGTAAAAAGATTAAGAAATTAAAATGAAACAAATAATTTAAAAAGAAAACAGAAACCTGACTACCTTATCTTATGGTAGGAGTATTTCCCAAATTTGTAGCAGGAAGATAAGTTGATGAGCCAAAGTCTTGATACCAGTATGTACTCTGCTTTCAATTGTGTAAGCAATAAAACATGGTAAAATATATACAGCATATGACTTTACGGGCTTGGCAAGGTAAGTTTCATGAAGCTTCTGTTTGAATCTCTTCAGGGTCTTTCTTGGGAGAAAGAAATCACATCAAAGACTGACTATCTTGGGACCATCATGCATGAGTGGTCATATCTGATTAATGGTCCTAATTGAGAACAAAATTGTAGCCATCTTAGCCCAGATGCTAGACAGGTTAATGCAGCCTACTTTAACTCTCTGGACTAGCCTGTCCACTAGCTGAGATCCATCCATTAACAGCATTCAATGCCATGTATAGCAATTTAACCTATATTACTCAGATATATATATATATATATATATATATATATATATATATATATATAATTCAGACACAGCCAATTTAATCTATATCCTTCAGGTGTTCAGAACCATTATGCATAATAGAGTGTTCATTGTCTTAATCCATCATGATTGGAGCTAGTTACAAAGCAGTGGTATCTGGAACACAATTCCCCTCCAGTTTGACAACATTTGACTTGTTTAATCAATGTATTGTTAGCAGACATAACACAAGAAGATATTTGATAAGAACTTACCTACTCTTGCATTCTTGTTCTTCTGTCTTATTCTCCTGCCCACTGTTTGTATCAGGGTCACGAGAAACACAGACAGCAGGGTTGGCCTAACAATCTTCAACAGTTGAACCAAGCCTAGAGTACAGCTTTAGTCACTAAGTGAACTCGCCACCCCAGAGACCTTTGAGCAAGACCAGCCAGAATCAGCAGAGGGGAATCAGAAGCATGTGAACCCCAGCCACAATGCAGATGGAGTTTGTTGTTGGTTTCTTTTGTAATCCAGAAACACCCGACTAATGTATATACCAGTAAGATTTCTCACTAAACAAATCAAATTATTTGAGGTCAAATAAGTTTTCTATGCCATTTTTTTATGTTCCACATATTCCTTTGTACATAATAAAACTCATCAAAATTTGTGTAGTTAAATTTACAATGTCTTATATCACCATGTGTATAGTTTTAAACACCTGTATTTTTCTGCAGTTTTAATAGCAAGTAAATGCATATGTTTACTTATGTCTTAGGTTTTGCTCAAAAATAGCAACACATGTTTATAAATATAGTTAATGATATTTAGGCTGTACAGAGTTTACAATTTATTCTTGATAATGCATAGTAAGAGAAGTCAGTGAAAACTGCAATCTAATCAGCATACTATGTAAAGAGAAGTTAAGAGATTCACCGAAATTTGAAAAATATTGTCATGGTAAATAAAATATAAATACTAGCAGCTTGTGTGTAACATGAATATTTCATGTAGAGGGAGAGATGGAAGTTACAGCTAAAAGATTTTAATTTAGTCTGTATTATGGACAAGATAGGGGCCATTTTGACAAGTTACATATAATATTTTTACCATTATATTTATTACCTTCTAATAATACTTTCTTCCATTTTACCACTTATACTGGTGTGTGTGTGTGTGTGTGTGTGTGTGTGTGTGTGATGAGGATACATAAAGACAGTCAAGTAGGCACAATTCCTCCTTTGACTGTAAAAGAGACATTGAGGAAAATGATTACTTGATTGAGAAGCTGGCTTTCCTCAATGATGAAGGTTTTGCATGTCATTTATCTTTTAAGGTTGATATTTTATACAATTATTGAAAGTAAAGAGTCCTGGGATCTGTCCCTTTATATTGACATTCTAGAGTTACAGGAGAAGTCTTGACTCAAAACAAGAGCTAACTATTAAAGTTACCTTTACCCATATGTTATGTAGTGTTAATTTCTCCCTCCTCCATTTGTTTCTGGTTCCTTATAGCTCCAGTCAGAGCATTCTTAAAAGCTGCCTGAATGATTTTTTGTTTTTCTTTCTTCATCAGATGTATCTTGTGAAGACATTCAGATTTTGTAGTGTAGCAACTTCAGGCTTAGCAAAATGAATCTATCTTTCAACTAAGACTGTGCTTTGTTGAAGCAATTCTTTAGTTTCGAGCACTCAACAGGATTTGATAAGTCTATTTACTATCAACTATAAACCCAGTGCCATGAATATACATATATACACACATATATAGGTGTATATATATCAGAATTAATTTCTTATAAGGCTACAGACCATAGGATAATATAAATATGCACTGTGGAAGAGACTAGTCTAGAAATTAATGCTCATGGTCAAAAGTTAAAAACAAAGACCTAATACTTTCTGCTTTGAGATGATTTCAATACATTTTTTTCAGTGTCTAAAAACCTGTTTGGGAATATTAAAACCCAATTTTTAGATTATCTTAGTACATTTTGACTACCATAACAAAATACCAATATATTTAAAAAAATATTTCTCACTGCTTTAGACGCTTAGAAATCCAAGATCAAGATGTCTGGTAAGGGATCACTTCCTGGGTCATTGAGGGCAACTTACGATTATAACCTTAAGTGGTCAAACAGGCAAGGGATCTCTCCGGGTCCTCTTTCACTGTATAAGGGCACTTCCCAGGCAGGGGCCCTGGCCCTCCTGACCTAAATCACTTCCTGAAAGCCCCTCTTTCTTTGGGTACAGAGCACACACTGTTCATAATAACCACTATCCATGTTAATTTCTTTGCAATTCTTGATTTCCAACCTTCTACCCTTATCTCTGCATTTATAAACCATTAAACTGATTGTAAATTCTTTCTTAGAGTTTTTTTTTCTTAATATATTTTATTTGTGAATTCTGCTTCCCTGGAGAAGCTGTCTTTTTGGAACCAAAACTGCAGCTCCAGTTTTCCCAAAGTTGTCTCCTTAGCTTACTAACATGAGGCACATTTTTAGCAATATATATTTCTACATATTTTTAAAAATATATTTTCTAGATTATTCTATATATTCAGTCACTTGTGGAGAACCAATGACGTAAAGCCGTATTTTCTGGCGATGAGGCAATCTAGTATGTGTACACACTACACAAATATACACAAAAACAAACTATAAATATATCAATTAATAATAAATAAATAAATAAATGAGTGAGTGAGTAAATAAATAAAAACTCGTTCTAAATTATTCAGATGTTCAGCCAGAGTTAACATTTGTGTTTTTTTTTTGGTTTTTTCCCACTCCATTATGATGCTTCTTACCTCAGAAAAGAAAAAGTAGTAAGAAAAACAGAGAAACTCCATTAGAAAGAAAATGAATGAAAAGCTTAAATTCACTTCATATAAAATGTATATTAACCACTTAGTATCTGTTGGTCTTCATTAATTTTAATTACCGTCTTTATTTAGTAGCATGCCTTTGGGAACTAGCATGATTTTCCTCCCCTTCTTCAATACCCTACATACCATAACAATAATTTTTTGGTCTAAATATGGTATCTTATAACATAAATCAATTGATTTTTTGCTTTTAACAGGCAATGCTGAACCTAAATATTTAAACTTCTACTACTGAAGAGACAACATCATTAACTGATTAATTTTACAACATTATGCATCTTTGAACAAACAATATTTGATTGTTTTGTGGCTAAATTATTTTTGATTTCTAGATTCGATGCAATCTGAAATCCACTTAACTTCCTTGCATTGTTTGACAATTATGTACTATATTCTGAAAGATTTATTTTATTTTTAATCTAGAGGCCAAAATCTCTTTCTACTTCATTTCCTCTTGTAGGAATTGGGACTTTGACTCATTCACTTTAAGAGGGATAAATCATTGAACACAGAAGCATGAAACATGTCATTTATTGATTCTAGAGTATAGCTAAATGACACAAACTGCTTGCCACCAAATAGATAGAATAATGATTGCTTGAATTTTACTAGCATCTATATTTATCATCAGAAGAAAAACATCTATCATTCAATTTTTATTTCACTTTTTTCTTCACTAAGTTGTAATAAAATAATTATAAACAGCAGTAAAGATTCTGTACATAATTATAGTTTTTTTAAAGACTAAGTAGTTATATCTGAAGAAAATAATTTGACTATTTTTAACATATGCATTGACTTAATCTTCACTAGCTTGCATTGAGAAATGTATAAATGCGGGAACATCTGCATTTGAAAATTTATTATTTTTCACAAGTCAACAATATTCAGAACAGAAATATTTTGCATATTGTGTATTTTACTACACATGCTATTATTCTGTGCTTCCCTGACACTCGTTGCCAAATGAAATCATTTTGTTTTCTTAAAATCAAACAATTGTTGTAATTGCAGCCTAGTTTATGACTATCTTCATCAAAACTGTTAGTATATTAATTGTTGAGTATATAAGCAATGTTTCACAAAGTGATTACATTGTTTAAAATATAATGAGCAGAAATGGCATTTCAACAGATAATAAACCTTGTGGGTTGTTTTTTCTTCAAAACAAAAATACTTCCTGATTCTCATTATAGATATGTAATTGTCTGCACAAAAGAAGAGGGATCCTTCTTCTCTTTACATGCATGCTTCATCATTTTAGTTCCACAAACTTCTGAGTTCACTTCTGAGGCTATTTTTTATTTGCCTGCTTTGTAAAACTTAAGCTTTATAACTGCAGTGCTCTTTATATATACATTTAAAAATTGTTCAGTCCCATATTCCTAGTTCATAGCAATGATTTTTAGCTCTAGCAATAATGAAATAAGCTGTTATAAATGATCAACTCCTGTTTTATATATATATATATATGTAAATATATATATGGCATAGCACTTGTATAACACTATTTTAGATGTTGAAAAAAACAAAGTTCAGGAAATCAATTAATAAATATGATGTTCATGATTCAAATGTACACCAGCAATAAAATAACCCGACTTTGTTCAAGGAGACCACACTGTTTTCACCAGCTTTCTCAGTGAACATTATGGAATGAACTGATACTGATACTGGCAGGTATAACAACAACTGCAACTACACTCATTTTGTTCACTCCTGTTGGAAGTCAAGCACTTTTTTAAAATTTAACTAAAATTTCAACGATTTCAGTTCAATACAACTAAAAACATGGTGTGGCAGGCATCTTAAACCAGCAGCTCACATATCAATATTACAACCATGAAAATGAAAAATTTCAACATAGCAAAAGCTAAGTAAACCTGCCCAAGGCATATTTTAAATAAAAGAACATTGGGTTCCACTATCCACAGAGTTCAAATTAATTCTCTATACAGTAAATTTAATTACCAAGAATGCTATAGGGGATATGAGAAACCTTGGTTAATTATTATAGTTTCTAGAGAATATGGGAATTAGCCATTTGAAAAGTCTTGGAACATAAAAAATTAGCTCAGTGCTAAACATATTATTATTCCTTCAAAGAATCAGAAAGCACGCCGCTGTCTTGCAGTCCCTTGGAGTTATCATTATGAACATGAATTATCACTATTCGGCATGTATGGGTTTGCGTAAACTAAGAGAAATGAGGGAGGTAGAATTCTAAATGAACTGACTTCTACTGAAGATAGTTGAGTGTTAATCACTAGGCCTCTAGGGTACTGTTTAGCACATTTCCATTGCAGTGTTAAGGAAGGCCTCAGCAGCCCATTAAACACAGTGTAGTTTTCTAAGTCTAAAATTACTGCTAAGATCAACTTGGAAACTGAAATAATACAATAGTCATTTTTATAACATCCACACTCATTTTGTCAAGATAAACTAAGGACTTATAAAAAATACTGTTCAAATAAACCCTTATAAAATAATACAGTGGAAAAATATATGAGCATTTATATCTCATACAATTTATATTTTCTATATAAGAAAATCTATTTGCATTTGTTAGTTAAAATTATCAATTTATAATACGTTTAAAAACAAATTCAAATATAAGAGAAAAAAGAATAACAGTATGACTGATATTTATTGTTTTCCATGTGTGCTTTATAGAAAATTTTTGCGTAGACAAAATCACTCCCAACCTATTTTCCTGTGGGAGATAAATGAGATACAGAGAGTCGCTAGTAGCTCTCTTATGGGTGCATATTTTCAGTGAGTAGAGGGAGAAACATTTGAGATAAAGCAGCCACACTAGTGGAAGGCAGAAAGCTGTGGAGAGGGAAACTAATAAAAAATCGGATCTCATAAAATTAGAATCTATTGCTTGTCTAGGTTACACTCACTTTGCTTCTGGACTCTCAATGAACAATGGACAACACATATTTCTCTTACCATCTCAGGATGCCTATTTCTTGTCCACCTGGCTCTCTTGCCTTTTTATTTTCCTTTTTGCTGGCCCTGCTTACATTCCAGCCCTGGTACAGTAAGGCCTGCTCCGGAGACTGGAGCTTGAGCCTGCAGAGTCATGAATTGTTTCCTGCTGTTTGCTTGAAAAGGGAAAAATTGCCCTTGTCGAAGAGCTGATAGAGACAAAAATGCATTGGAATTTCACAGATAAAGATGGTAAGGTATGATCTGAGTAGGCACTCTAATTTTCCCTTCTGTATTATTAGCTATAATGCTTACATTTCTCATCAATTTTATCTCCATCTTTTTTTTTTTCTGTTTTGGGAAAACATCATAATACAAATTTCCCTGGTGTTAATTCTACTCTTGAATATGCTAAAAGCTATTTATATCCTTTTGCATTTATAATTTAGTTTAAATCACTTTTTATCTCATCTCTCTTTGCACTTAGTCCTTTTTTTAATAGCCAACTATTTATCTCTTGATTTTTAACTCCTCTTTTATAGCTACATATTCTGATCTGTTGATAATTCTAAAAAATAATGATGAACGTTTATTTAGAAATAACCATTGGCCAGACACTATGCTGAGCAAGGGTTCATTTAATCTGCACAACCATATGAAGTACTACAACATGTTTATTTCATAGATGGCACCAAGAGATTTAGTAAATTGTCTAAGATCATACTGAAATTGTACAGTTCATTCAACCCAGGCCATCTGAGTAGAGTCCCATGCTTTAAACCATTTTGGACAAAAACACAATGATTACTTTCAAATATACTGGTTATTGTACTAATTAATTTCCAAATGCCCGAATCGATGAGATGAATTATTTTTTTACCGTTGTTGCTGTCCAATTTTGTTAATCGTGTTTACCTATCTCTGAAGAAAGATGTATTTTTATCAAAACTGTTTTAGCTTCCCTTTATCCTATAATTCCTATTTGTTCTTTTCAGTCCTCTTAGATAGTGCCCAATGTATTGCTTATCTGTGATGAAATGTTTTCTTGCATTTGTTGATTGCTTCATCTAACAACTGCAAAATTAAACCTGCCATTGTACACTATTATCAGAAATATTTCTGTTTCAGCCTGAACTAATGCAACCAGAAGGCAATGCAGTTGCACAATATATGAAAATAAAAGTAATGTGTATGAGTTGATACATATACACTTTAGTGCACAAAATAACCCCCAATATATGTTAAAAAGCACTGTCAAACATCAATGCATACTTGAAAATAGACAACACATTAATTATCTACTCAGTATTATCTATATATTTGTGTGAATATAAATATATACTAATTTACATAGGCTACACTTTAATATTGAAAATGCTTTGTTGTGTGAATTTCACAAATAAGTAGCCAAATAATCTCCCCAGTGAAAATTAAAGAAAGTTAAACACAAACAACAGTGAACAATACTCTTCTGTTTGAAGATATATGAAATCTGCTGAGTCAGAAAGAACTTGAAGGACCATTTGTGAACAGGACGGTTCATTTACGTCAGCCAAGCTCAGCTTTTTACACCTGTTCTTCCTACCTATGTATTGGCAGAGGCTTGGCTTCAAGAAAATAATCTAATAAGTCTGCTTAGGGATGTTAATATAAAAGGTGAAAGCAGTACTTTGGGCAACCTCACAATAGGGTGCCACAAAAATTGAATATTAGTGTTACAAAGGCATTTAAGGTATTAAGGACAAAATTCCAATGAGAAGGGAAGTACACAAATGTGAACTCCATAGTCTGGTCTAGTCTTTTACTTGTGAGTTGTAACTATTGTGAAGATTTTTTTTTAGTATCCTTACAGTGCATCCTGAAGACAGTTTGGTATCTTGGTAGCTCTGGGACAATACAAAAGCGGAGTCCTGCATTCATCAATAATAATCCTCATCTACTTGGTCTGTAGAAGATAACCAAGGTGTACTTAGTGTATGAATCTATCGTGGCCAGTACAGATCCTGATTGACTTGACATGAATTGTGTCCGGGCTGATTATCGGAAGATGAATCATTTTTGTAAGAAGATAACAGCACAGTAACATCACTGAGAGCTTCCATAATTTTTCATATGAAATGTTCAAAACTCAACAAAAACTAACAATATTATAGCCTAATAGCAATTGAATGACTTATTAAAAATGCATAGAAATGCAAAGGTTCAAACTGTAGTTGGAATAATTTTTACTGCAGAACCTAAATTACAAAATGCCAAGAATTATTGTAAAGCTCCAATAATTAGAACACTGTGGTATTGCTGAAAGACAAGAATAGAAACAAAAGGAATGCTCTGTTAAATTCAAAACAAACCTATAAGGGCATTTAATTTGACAAAATGACTTTATAGGACAGTAGATAGATGAAGATATTTTTAGTAAATAGTGCTAGGTAAATAATGACATAAAGTTATAGTTTCCAATTCATCTTTAAGAAGAATAAAAATTTATAGATTGAAAACATGCAAAGATATTACCCATACCTTCCAAATGACTAAACTGAAAGAGAAGGATAATAGATAATACTGTGTGTTGATATAGCCATAAAGCAGCTGGAACCATCTTACATTAGCTGCTGAGAGTTTAAATTGGGAAAACTGCTTTAGAAAGTTATTTGGCAGTACCTTTAAAATTGAAAAGAAATGCCTTATGATTAATCTGTATTTTTTCTAAAAGAAATGGGTCCATGTTTACCAATAATATATGTATAAGCACATTTATTTCAGCATAATTTATAAGGGGCAAATGTTAAAACAACAAATATTTATTGATTTTGGTGCATTTATATTAAGGAATTAAATCACAAACTGCAGTTACACACAATAACATAAAATAAATAATGTTGAAAGACGCCAGGCACCAGACACAGAAATAAACATGGAGTATGATTCCATTTGTATAAAGTTCACAAGAGAAAAATTAGTTAATTTTAGAAATCAGAGTACAGATGCAGTAACGATCAGAATGGGGTTTAAGGGCTAATTTGAAAGTTGCTACTGTATGTCTTAATTAAGACAGGGTTGCAAAGATGAGTTCATATCTGAAAAATCCATGGAGCTGTCCATTTAAAGTCTGTTCAAAGTATTTTTTAAACCGAAAAAGTCAACCCAAATTAGAAATATTTACCTTCTTCTAGGTATAACAGAGTAATCTTTTAGTTTTTATTATTTTTTTCCTTCTGATATGCCTTAGAATTTTACAAATTATCAACTAAAGAATAATGTAAAATTAATCTGAACATAGAACTTTAAAGAAAACATAACTACAGCACGAGAAACAGAAATGGGGTGGGGGAAAGAAGAATGACGTAGGTATTGTTAAAGGGACGTGTACTTTTGTGACCTCACTTTGATAAGTAAGTATTCCCACATGTAAAATAAAGCTGATTTACTTTAAGATAATAATATATAAACATATATGTAGCTGTTTTTAAAAAATTATTTTCTCCTTGCTTTTGAGCTTAAGCAACATGTAACTTTATTATTATTTTTATTATTATTTGTAATATTGTTGTCAGTAAACTATTCATTTTTTTTTAACTTAAGGTATGATATAATTGATCAGTTAAATCCAGATAAAATTAAAAATGCCTGAAAAAAATGTCAATAGTTTATGGATCCAAGTTATTCTCTTTTTTTGGTTGAATAAAAATAAAAGCTTTAAAAAAATACAAGGGTGATGAGGTTAGGAATGCATGTAACTACTTAATTAACTGCAGAAAAGTTACCAAACATTATATTCAAGCCAAGAGTGAAATACACGTACATTTTGAGATTCTTTTTTTCTGAATCCAATAGACTTTCGGGGTAGGGAAATTTTGGAAGAAGAACCTTGGAAGACAAAAAGAGGCATAAACCAACCTAAGCCTGCTAGTCAGCCTAAGCCTCTACTTTAGATAAAATATGTCTAGGCAATTAAGAAATATTAATTCACTTGTGTTTTTATTTAAATGTGCACTGATAGTCTTTCGTAAACTTGTGTTTACATATGAAAAATTGAGGAACTGTTTTATGCTAGTTGCAAGACATAAACTGGGTTCCACAATTCAGTCTATCCTTTCTCCAGATGCCGATGTCCCCCTCTATCCTTCGGCTGTTACGTTGTGGAGCATTTATTTTTGGGTCCATGAACCCTTTAAGTAAAAAGCTTTTTAATTCAGTCATCTGCAGCATAACATATGCTTTTTCAGGGTTATCAAAATATCTTACTCTTCTTTTAAAGGATCTTAACTATGAAATTCCAGTTTTGGGCTTACTTCCAAAGAAGACTAAAATAGAATTGCAGTTGCACAATAAACAAGAGTTGCTAATTGTCTATTTTGTAGAACGTCTTACAAAGAAATAGGAATATCACTTCAAAATGTGTTTTGATGGAACTTTTTCTTCTCTATTCATCTGGTTTCTGATAACTCAGGACAATTTCCTTGCACTTGTGCATTTGAATTTTGCCTATGTTTTGGAAGAAAAGTTTCTTTTGTTTAATTTTTCTCTTCACTAAATGCATTTTCTGCCTTTCTATTCTAGAGTTAGCACTGTAGTAAGTTTCAAACTTTGTAATTTATCTTCACAATATCATGCTTATGTGTTCATCTTCAAGTAACAATTCAGTAAAATTCTTAAATCATGATTAAAACAAATGATTTTAACAACATAGTCAATAGAGTTCATGTTTCCAGTTGTTTGCCAGTATCTTGTCTTCTGTGTTGTTTACTCTCACTCTTCTGGACTCCTGTGTTGCTAAAAATTGTGTTGAGATAAAATGTTATCGTTAAGAATATTGAATTGCTAATGATTAAAGAGAATCTCCCATTAAGAGAATATGAATAGTTTCCAATTTATTTCACCCCAATCTTGGATTTTTAACTATGAGTTTTAAATAATAGATTATTTTCTTCCTGTGATCCATAAAAAAATTAGGAGAAATAAGAATATGCATGAAATTAATTATGAATTATGTACATTGGAAGGACTTTTTATCATTTGAATATGACTCTGATTCCTACCTTAATTTTTCTTAAGAACAGCATGAAATTATTTTATGCTATATATAGGTGTTTAATGTAAAATATTCCTAACAAATTTCTCCCACTAGCTTTCCCAGAATACAGGATTCTTAATGTGGTGATGAACTGCAAAGCTCTCAGTCAACTAAGAAAGATTTTCTATATTGTTTGTTGCTTAGAACAACTTCCCCTCATCCTCTGGTCTTTCTGTCACTAATATTTCAGACCTAACTCTATAAATCACTTTTAATAATCCTGCGTTCTTTAAAAATAGATGTATTCCCTTGTCATATGCTTCCATAACTCCCCTCTATTTTCTGCATAGTTAATAGAGCATATAACAACTGCAATGTCTTAATTTTAACCTCTTCCCAAAGGATTGCAAACTTTTTTAACTGGGGTATTCATCCATATTTTCAGAAGCTAGAAGCTTTGTTTTTACATCTCTACCTTTCTATCTATCTATCTATCTATCATCTATATTTATCACCTATCTATCATCTATTATCATCACTATCTATCTCTTTTACTAATAGATAAATTATAGATGAATATAGATATACCTTATACATAAACTTATTAAATGTGAGCTATTGAGTGATATTGGGATTCTGGACAGCAAAACAGAAGGGAGAATGATCATAACCAGGAGTTTGTAAATCACATCAGGCTATAAATATTTGAAAGGATTAACTTTTAGACAAGGGTGCGAAATTCCTAGGCAACTAGGCCAAAAGTGGTTTGAGACACATTTGGATAAATCACGTCTTGGCTTAAGAGATGGATCTCCATATGGAAGCCAAAAAAAAGGACCACTGCTAGTGATGTGAAAGCCAAGGTCAGCTGGATAGCTCCTGAAAGCCATTAGAGGAGCTAGTTTTGTGAAAGTTGCATGACTAATACATATTTCCATTCCAAGCCAGAAAGGCAAGGCTAGAGATTGGCTCACAATTTCAGTAGAGAAGGATGGTGTTGGAGGTTGGAGTTATGGGGCCTGCCAATATCTCCTGCTGCCTTGAAGCAAAGTCTGTGGCACAGCTCCTAATTATGCAAACCCCAGCCAGTGTTCTCACTCCAGAGGCGATTTTCCTGATGCATGCCACATGCTAAATACAGAACCCTGAAGGGAGGCAAGGAAGTGCAGGTTGACATAAATACAAACAATTGTTATAAGATATAAAGAGTTAGAGTTTTTAACAGGATAGTGAGAAATTGTTCGGAAGCTAAAATAGAAAGAAAGGAGAGCATCTACCACACTTGAACATAACCCATAACAAAGATGAAGTCGGGGAGAGTGTACAACAGCGTGCTATGCTATGGAGAACATGCCCTCAGGGAACTAACAGATTTCAATTAGGCAAGTTATTAACAAGTATGTTCAGGGAACAGTTGAGGATATATGGAGGCACTTGCTAATGATAACTTGTCAGGCAGAGACAGTACATAACAGAAGGTCTTAGAGTATGCGAAAGGTAGAGCAATCGGATATATTAGTCAGTGTGCACAATGGAATCCAAGTGATCATAGACAGCCTGGGGCATAAGGAACTCTAGCACTGCTGCAGTGAGTTGAATGCTCTTCATGATGGCCTATTGCCTAGATCTTTCAGAGAAAGTGGTTTTGAAATAAGAGAAATAATTCTTGGGTTACCTAAAAACTTTTCAAGGGGAAGCTGGGTGTTCCCAGTATTAATACTTCAAGTTCATGTAATGAAGTCTTCTCTTAAAGTTAGTCTAGAAAAATAGTGCAAAGAAGATGTAGAATCTATATCACTGTCATATCCCTGTTTTACAAAGAAAGGCAAACCTCTTACCAATCCATAGTTTTAGCAGTGTTTTACGATTTACACAAAAGGAACACACAAAACCCTCCAAAACCTCCTCTAGGACACTAAATTGGTATTGGTGCAATAGCTCAGTCCAGGAGGAAGAAAATGTCTGAAAGTTAATAAACATTGATGGAAAATAGTAAAATGTATCATAATCTAGATCTTTTATATCTTTATTAGCTCCTATGAATAACTTTTAATATAAAGTCTTCATCATACTATTAAATTATATGTTTAGATATGTGTATATGTGTGTGTATTTTAATATTATACCTAGTACTTATTTAAGAATTTTAACTGAGACTGTTTTCCCCCCTCCTCAGCATTGCCAATTTCTAACTCGGTTTTTTTAATATATAGTAGACAGTAAAAATATAGTTGTTAGATCTGTCAAAAATGAATAAATTAGTGAATTGATGCATGAACTGAGTAATTGTATTTTTGGCATTTTCTTTTTTTAAAAAATTTTATTTATTTAGTTTTAGAGAGGGGAAAGGAGAAAGAGAGAGAGAGAAAAATATTAGTGTGTGATTGCCTCTCACACACCCCCTACTGGGGACCTGGCCCACAACCCAGATATGTAACTTGAGAGGGACTCAAATTGGAGACCCTTTGGTTCACAGGCTGGCACTCATTCCACTGAGCCACACCAACCAGGGCTTTTTTGGCATGTTCTAAGCATATTTATTTAACATGATACATGTTTGTTTAACATTTTATTTTGTATTTATTGGGTTAATATTACATTGTAGAGACATATTATTTTATAGACATTATAATATTCTAATAAATGTGTATTTTTATGTAGTTCCAGTTACCAAGTAAGCCATAGGCAAGCAATTTTCAATATGGTGACTATAATTAAGAATACTGTGCTGCATATTTGAAACTTGTTCAGAGAGCAGATATAAACTTCTTATCATAAAAAATAAATTCTTACTACATGTGGTAATCGATGTCAGCTAGACTTATTGTTGTGTTCATTTTGCAATATATGTTTATATTTAAATATTTTGTTGTGCACCTAAAACTAATTCTTTTATGTCAAGTATATCTCAAAAATAATTAATTAGAATATACTTGTGCACATTTTTAATATTTTAAATTATTTTCATGTATGGATTTCTATTTATAAAAGTGGTATTTTCTGATAAAATTATATCTATATGTTTAATGCTCTGATACAATTTGTTATATAATTTTTCAAATGGATTATAAAATGTATTATTCAAGAAACAACTTAAGAAAATTCACTTAACACGGCAACTTAAATAACATCAACTATTTAAAAGAGTAGAATTTGGCTCTGGTCTAGTGGCTCAGCTCAGTTGGTGAGAGCGTCATCCTCATAAGCCAAGGTTTCAGGTTCAATTCCCCATCAGGGCACATACAAGAATCAACTGGTGAATGCACAAATAATGGAACAACAAATAAATCTTTCTCTCTCTCCTTCTGCCACAAACACTCTCTCTCTCTCTCAAATCCATAAATAAAAATAAATAAATAAATAAATAAATAAATAAATAAATAAAAAGGGTAGACTTTTTCAGGTACCCATGACAGAAACACTGTAAATAAGAAAGGCTTTGAGCTGTGATGTCCAAAAGCATGACCACTAGCCACTAGTCATCTCTTTGAAGTTTAAATTTAAGTTAATTATATTTTACAAATTAAGTAAAACTTTCACTTCTTAGGTCACACTAGCCATATTTCATGTGCTGAATAACCTTTTGTGGCTAGTGGTTAACATACCTGACAGTACAGATAAAGAACCTGTCCATCATTGCAGAAAGTTCCACGACATAACACTGGTCTAGAGTTCAAAGTACTTAGAAAAAAATTAACTCATTTCCCTTACTTTTAAGGAATCTACAGCTACCAAAACCTGTTATTTTTGCTCTTATATAAGTGGTAACTGAGTTTTATAAATATGAGAAGTAGAAATAATATTAACTGCCCTTAGCCCAGAGAGAATGACCAAGGTTTGTCACTCAGGGTCCTAGATTAATGTGGGTAATTTAAAGAGCTTAATGAATTAGCTGCATGCAGTTATGTCGGCTGGTACAGGGAAACTACCAAGGAAGAACAGTACTATTAGGTTAGTCACAACAAGACAGCCCTACCAACCCAGGATGGAAGAAACAAGGGGAATGAGAAGGAGAGAGCTGCATGATAACCCAGAATCCTTCAGAGAGCATCTAATATGGGGCTCTGGCAGCCCATAGCCTGGTACGTTGACTGCTCTTTTTTTCCGGTTTCTAAGATGAAATAAAGATCAACATTCTTATTCTTTTTTGTAATCCAGCAGAAATTTTAAAATTAAACATACACACATAAATGTGAGGTTCATAAACATATGCCAGGTTAAACATAAAAAGCACACAGGCAATACTCCTGAAGATAGTAAACCTTGTGAGTGAAAGCAAAGATTCCATTCATATTATAGAAGGGCTCCTTTAATATAAATATAAAATAATATACTCAAATTTCCCTGCACATAACAGAGAAGCCCTTTATGTTATTATTTATAAAAAGTGGCAGTCTAATTTTGTTCACCTCTGCCTTCTGAATGTGTTGTCTTAATTATATTTCAACATAGCTTTCTCTAGTATACAAAAATGAGCAGAAATAGGTTTACAGTTGTTTGTATAGAATAAGACATGCTGGTTATGATTATTACAATAGCTTCATTAAATCTGCCTTTCACACACTCACAACTGTAAACCTACTTTTGTCTACCCTTGTATAGAAAAAACAGCCATTACAGAAACACAGACATTTTGAACTTCACACCTTAAGTCATGAAGTCCTGATCTAAAGTTTGTATCCAAAGTCAAGGCAAAGAGTGAAAGGCAGGTGGGTCTGCAGGTGGCATGTTCCCCTTAGAAAATATTTGCTCTTCTTGCAAAGCCACACTCACATCTAAGAGATGGGTGGGATAATTATAAAGCAGTTTCATTTGATCCCCTGAACACATCTCCTCAGCCCCATCAGGAAACACTGTCCTCATAAGTGAAATGCTCCAATTGTGAAGTTGGCAATATTTCTTTACTTGGCAGGCTTAGCAACCTATCCTGGAATTACATCAGTGCGTCAGAAGCAACACCACACATATACACACCCATACACTCATAGGACAATGTAACAACTAATCCTCTAAAAGCATAGATTCTGCGTCCTTATCTTGTTTTTAGTTGCATGGCTTCCTTGTGTTAAAAACATTATATAAAAACAAACTACTATTAATCCTTCAAAAGATGTCTTATTTTTATACTTAATAATTTGAAATTTATAATATGCTAAAATAAAAACCTCCTTTTTCATATTTAAAATTGTCCATATATTGGGATTTTGCTTTAATTCTCACTCTTTACTTCTATTGCCTTTGTTTTTCTGGTTGAGTGACTTCTTCCTGTACTAGTTATATTTGCAAGCAATTTATATATATACACGATTTCAAAGGGGAAATTGTTTGGGTAGAAGAAGGAAGAGATTAGAAGGTTTGACACCTTCTCCAGGTTTAAACGACTCCATCTTCCTCTAATTCTTCTACTTTTCTATATCCTTCTATTAATTACTTGAGAAAAAGAACCCTTATGCACTGTTTGGGGTATTGCATTTTTAGTAAGACATTTAGTTATTTAATTAGAAGAGAACAGAAATGCAGGCTTTCCACCTACATTTCTTATGGCCAGTAAATTTGTTCAATATTTTACTTTAATTTTTTCTATTATAATCTCTGTATGGTCTTCCAGATACTACACAGGTAATTATGAGCTAATATATTCCACTGAAGAATTTAACAGAAGTTTTGAAGTTACACAATAATAACCAATTTCTCTTAACAGTTTCTGCCTATCATGTGGTTCTTTGGTTATCATGCCGTATCTTTAACATAGGTCACATTAAATTATCAACCAAGGTTCTTGTTCCACTTGCTAAAGTTTAAACAATAAGAAATATTGGTGGCTTGGTTATTATAAATTACATATTTTATCATAAAAACCAAGAAACCAAATGATATGCAGAATGGTCTCATGGTCTCTTTACATGGACATCTGGATCAAGTCACTGACAAAGCCCCTCATATTCTATCTCATGTCTCACATTTGTTTAGAGGATAGACCATATAGAGGTGCATACACAGTTCGTATTAATTGGTGAAACTAACTTGTTACTGTTTTCTACATCGACAACCATTAAAGACAATATTAAGATCATGGATTATACAAATGAACAAAATAACAAAAGCATACTATATAATTTAGGTATTGAAAAAAAAGTTGAAAAACAACAGATCTCCAAAACTAAAAGACATTTAACAATAAATTTTTTATACTTATAAGTCTGTACATCTCCGTTGCATGAGCAAATCTAAACAAAGCTCAGCTTGGAGACTGTTTCCAGCCAGAGACCCAGTGCAACTCTACTCTGGAGGCCAGGAACAGTGCATTAGAGCTGTATCTATTGTGGGGCCATAGAGAAGGAGCAGCAGCTACCCAAGAAAAATTATCCTTGGTGATCACAGAAGCATAGTGGATGAGTTGAAACAAGGAAGCACAATAGAAACATCTGTGTATATTACATCAATAGTATCTCATTTGTCAAAATGAGTTGTATGGCCAAGCCTACAGGCAAGCTGTGAGGATAAATAATCTGCCCACCTTGACACAGTCCCAACTGAAATGGATCTAAAGTATTATCTTTTCAAGAAGATAGGAGGCAAGAGTGAATGTTGATGCAGAGTCATTTAAACTCAGAATTAAATTAAATTTTATGTGATGCATTTTGATACATAATAGTTTAAGGCACAGTAAATAAAATCGCCTTCTTTTGATATATATACAATATACATTTTCTTCTTTTGATATGTATATACATTTTCTCCATGCATTGAATGCTAATATTATTCTTTTAAAAGAAAGACCGTAAACTTTGCAATTTTCTATATTAAAAACCTACTTGTCCTTATTTTAGTGAGTCTCCTTTATTAATTTAAGCACGTTATTAACCACCACATGGAGACAATCAAATATAACAACACAAAGTTGATTGTTTAATAAATTTGAATATGATTGTTATATGAACGTTAATTAGAAGTAAATTCTGAAGATATTTTATATGTAAACATTATCTTTAAATATCAAAGTTTTACTAGTTACAGCAGTGATTATAAATGATGACAAAAACCCCTTTATTTTGTATAATTGTTTATTTTATTAAAGATGTCAAATCAGTTTGTTAAAGAATCAAAATAAATTGACCTATTTTTATTTAGTAATTATAAGTAAAGATTTACGTTCATATGTTATCACAAGAGGTAATTACAATTTTAAAAAGCTTGAAAAATTGACATTCTTAATTTAAAAAATACAAACTCTTAAGTGCAATCTCATCTAAGGACTAAACTGAAGGTATCTTAGAATAGAGAAAAATTTTAAAAAGAAAATTTTGTCAACTAGCAATATAATAGTTAATTTGGTAGTATTGTATACACAGAATAGAATTTATGTTGTAAAACATTTTAATTTATAACTGGAAAAGAGGCTAAGACTTTCATGTTGCTAACAGCAAATCATGTCATTTTAGAATATAATGTTGTTACTTAAAACCTCCAGCCATTTTAATTTAAAAAATTCATTGTGTTAATAATCCAGATGTTTCATTTTAATTATACTAAACATCTGGATATTTTGGAACATCTGTTTAGCTTTCTATTTTACATCTAATTTTAACTTTTAAATTTACCCATAGCATTTTTCTATGAAGAAATACAGAGCATACACATACCCATAAACTTATACGTCCATGCACAAATCCTCCCTAAAATCCTAATCCCCTAATCCTAATTCATGCTTCAGGCCATTTAAAACTACATTTAATAATAGAGTTATTGCCAAGCTAATAAATTATGCACACCTATCTGTTTAAATCAATGTATTGTGTACATGCAGACATGTAGTTTATATAATCATATGTAAGGTTATGGTGTCCTTTGGTTAGCAAAAATGAAATTTGTCTCATATGTTAGGATACAAAATAAGTCTCATGAATAAAACATTTAAAAACACTTTTAGGTAAAGCATTAAATTTTTCACTATAAAATGATCTCATGAAAGAATTGAAGCATATATAATTGAGTTTATCTATGAGGTGTCCTATGATAGCCCCTAGATATCAATATTTTCAGTTTGGAAAATCTCAACTAAGTTTTCTCTTTTATTGATAAAAATTAGGTAACATTATAAATGAATGTTTGTGCAGATTGGCTAAAGTCTTAGTGACTAATACTTTTAACAGTTTTGTGTCAAAAGTTGGCTGATAAGAAAAGAACAGGTGCTTCAGTAGCTTCTAATAGTAAATTTTAAAAGTCCATAAGGAAGTCTTCTAAATATATACACAAATTCTGTAGGATATAGAAATTACCAAGACTCTGTTCATTCTTGCAAGCACAAAAAGGAGAGATGCATATTTTTAAATCTGACTAAATAGTTTTATTACAATATGGGGAGAGGGAAAGATTCTATGGAAAGTAACTGCACAGGGTGATCTGAGGACACCCAGGCATATAGCTTTTAATAGGAGCTTCATCTTTGTCTTTAACATGCCCTGTTCATTGTCTCTGTGCATTTATTGACACATCTTTGAAATAACTACCCTCAAGAGAGCAAATAATCTTGTTAACTATCATCTAATACAATCCCTGTTTTGCTTCCCACACCTCCATGTAACCTTCCTCATAGCCCTCCTTAATTTCAAATGCTTAAAAGAAGCTTCAAAACTGTTATTCTCCAAAGAATTTAAGGTCTTGCTCCCTAGCATATGACATCAGCTTGGGTCAAATAAACATATAAGAATTCTCTACAGGTTTTGACATTTGCTGCCTTGACAGCAATATACATATTGCATTGTGTCACGCTGAAATCCAAAGGATGTTTGAAAATATTCTATGGATTACTTATCATTTTCTTTTCATCAAGTTCTAATTTTCAGAACGTTAATGTTATAATTGATATAAGCATACAGTTAAATATTACACATATTTATACATGTTCTTGTAAATGTTCATACCTGTTTACAAAATAGAGACTTCAACACGCCTCTCACACTAATGGTTAGAACTACCAGACAGAAGGTAAACAAGGAAGTAGAGGACTGGAACAACACCATACACCATGTAAATCTAACAAATGTATACAGAGCACTCAACCCACAAAGAACACAGATAATTCTTAAGTACACATGGGACATTTTTCAAGACTGGTCATATATTAGGGCACAAATTAAGTTTCAGTGTACTTAGATGGAATATAAAGCAACTACTCTGACCACCATGTGAACAAGTTAAGAGTAAATAATGTAAGGAAAATTGGAACATTTACAAGTAGGTGGAAATTAAACAACATGCTACACCAAGTAATGGACTAAAGAAGAAATTACAAGGGGGATTAGAAAATACATGTTAATAAAAAAGAAAACACATACTAAAACCTGTACGATGCAGAGAAACTTTTCTAAATAAGTTTATGGTTATAAATGCACTTACATTAAAAATAAGAAATATGACAAATCAAAAACCTTAAGTTTACACTCTATGCAAATAGGAAAAAAAGAACAAATTAAATCCAAAACAGGCAGAAGTAGGAAATAACAAAAATTAAAGCTGAGGTAAACAAAATAAAAAATTGGAAAATGATAGAAAATAATCAGCAAAACCCAAAGAGAAATCAACAAAATAGATGAAAATCTATCTTGGTGAACTAGGAAAAAAAGGCAGAAGATTCAAATGATGAAAATCACAAACGAAAGTGAGGATTTTACTGCTAATTCTGGAGAAATAAAAAGGGATTGTAAGAACATGGTGTACATAATTATAGGCCACTTTTTGGATAACCTTGAAAAAACTGCCAAATTTCTAGAAAATGAAACTTACCAAGACTCAATAATAAAGAATTAGAAAATCTAAATAAACATATAAATAGCAAAGAGATTGAATCAATAATAAAAATTTCACAACATTGACCAAAAATTCTAAGCCTGTGTGCTTCATTGGTGAATTCTATAAAATATTTTTAAAAGAACTAACAATCAATACTTGTCAAACCTTTCTAAAAAATACAGTTGTTCTAGGAGGACAGCATTACCTTAACATCAAAGCCAGGGAAAAAAGAAACTTACAATAAATAGAATTACATACCAATATTTCTGATGAACACTAATGCAAAAATTCTCAACAAAATATTACCAAACCAAATTGAGTAACATTAAACTGATTATATATCGCAGTCGGTGGAATTTATTCTTGGCATGCAAGGATGCTTAAACATAAAAATATTGATTAACATTATTTGTAAATTTAACAGAATGAAGGAAATAACTCATGATAACCTCAATTGATATATAAAAAAAAATTAGACAAAATTTAACACACTCTTATGATAATAACACTCAGCAAACTAGTAATAGAAGGAAACTACCTTAACAATAAAAAAATTGAAAATTCCACAGCAAACATCATACTCAATGGTGAAAGAATGAAAGTTTGTTTTCCTTAATTAGGAACAAAGCAAGGATACTTGCTTTCACCACTTCTATTCAGCATTTTAGTAAAAATCCTGGCCACAGTAATTTGGAAAGAAAAAAAATCAAATTGTAAAGAAAGAAGTAAAATTATCTCTGATGGCATATGATAAGATCTTATATGTACTAAAGTCTAAAAATACCACAGATAAACCACAAGGACAAATAAAGGAATTCAGCAGACTAGCCAGATACAGAGTCAATGAACAAAAATCAATTGCACTCTTACACATGAATAATGAACAATTTTAAAAGGAAATGAAGAAAGCAGTCCTATTTAGAATGGAATAAAAAGTCTATTATAATTATAAATTTAATTTACAGTTACAGTTTACATTTAATAGAATACAAAAGTTAGGAATTAACCACGAAGGAGAAAGACGGAACATTCCTGAAAGAAATTAAGACAAAGGAGTGGAAAGACATCCTATGATCACAGATTAAAAAACTTAGTAGTTAAGATGTAAACTATCAAGAATGATCTATAGATTTAATGCAATCCTCTTAATTTCCAAATGGCATTTTTGCAGAACTGGAAAACACATCCTGAAATTCACATGGAATCTCTAGGAATCCTGAATACTTAATAGTCCTAAAAAAAGTCAATAGAACATACTTCTTGATTTGAAACCTTACTACAAAGCTACAGAAATGAAAATACTGTGATACTGGTTAATGGCAGGCTTATATACTAGTGGACTAGGATAGAGAATCCAGAAATAAATCTTTACATGTAAGTTCAAATGACTTTAAAAAGGATACCAACACAATTAAATGGGGTTAAGAGACATTATTCAACAAATGGTGCTTGCTGGTAAAGCAGGATATCTACATGCAAAAAAAAAAAAAAAAAAAGAAGTGATCTTGAATCCTTACCTACATTATATAAAAATACTAAAAATAGATTTATTACCTAAATATGAAATCTAAAACTATAACATTCTTAGAAGAAAATACAGGGTAAAAACCTTATGACATTATATTTAACAATGACTTCTTAGATATGATAACAAAGGCACAGGCAACAAAAACAAATATAGACAAATTGTGCTTAATGAAAAAAAATAATTTAAAATGTGTGTTTCAAAAGACACTATCAGCAAAACAATGAAATGGGAAAAAGGTTTGTAATCATAAATCTCAAATAAATTTAATATCCAGAGAACTCCTAATATTCAAGAAAAAAACACCTCATTCAATAATGGACAAAGTGATTGAATAGAAATTTATTTAAAAAGAACACACAAGAAAAATAAAAGGAATATGAATAGCCTAAAAAGCACATGAATAGATACTCAACATCACTAATGATTAGGAAAATGGAAATCAAAATTGTAGTAAGATACCACCTTATATCCATTGAGAAGACTACTATCAAAACCAAGAAAAATAACAGAAACTGGCAAGGATGTGGAGAAATCAAGTCCCTTGTGCATTGTTAATGGAAAGGTAAAATGGTAAGCTGCTGTGGAAAACAGCATGGCAGTTCCTCAAAAAATTAAAAATAGAATTTCCAAGTGATCTAGTGATTCTATTTCTTGGTATATATTCAGAATAAGTATGGGCTCAAGGAGATATTGTTATACTATAAAGTAAAATAGTATAAAGTATAGAACCAAAGCAAGTGTGACTCAACAAATAAAGGGGCAAGCAAACTGTGGTATGTACAAGCAGCAGAATATTATTCATCCTTGAAAAAGGAAGGCAATTCCAACATGCACTACCATGTGGATGACCTTTGAGGACATTAAGCTAAGTGAAATAAGTCAGTCATAAAAAGACACAGAGTATTATTACACTTAGATGAGATACTAGGAGTAGTCAAAGTTATAGAGATAGAAACCAGAGTGGTGGTTGCTAAGGTCTGGGGGGAGGGGGTAGAGGGAGTTATTGTTTAATGAGTTCTGGAGATGAAAAGACTTTTTGTTTAATGAATTTGATGAAAACAGTTCTGGAGATGGAGGATGGTGACGTGAGTGTGCTTAATGCCACTGAGCTGTACAATTAAAATGGTTCAGGATCATAAATTTTATGTTATGTGCATTTTCTGACAAAATTGAATATATTTATATAAAATATATGTGTACATAATTCTAGATCACTATTTGACATAGAATTGTTTATCTCCACTCCACCCTGGGTCTCCAGCATCTAAACAGTCCCAGGTACAGTGTACATGTTAATTAACTACTGTTGAAATAATAGTTTGGATTGATTTCTAGTTGTTTAATAAAGATTACTAAGAATATTTGTGTATTTTCTTTTTAAACACACTATGTTAATCCTCATCAAAGTAATACCACCTGTAATAAACTTTTGAAAATAAACTTACTTATTTCACAGAAAGGTTAGATTATTTAAACTCAAATACTCTTTCTTGTTTACTAGTTTGTTGTACCTGTATCCTTTAAAAAACTCATCATGTTCAATTGCCCTGGACCCAGTTGAATTTCCAAAATATCTATGCAAATATACCTTTATTTATTGCCACATCTTTTGTTAAAAATCACCAGATGTTCCTTGGGTAGTCAACTCCCATACATTTACTCAATCACCAGTAGTGCTAGGGCCCCTATTACATAATCAGTACTTACCTAATATTTACTTAAAACAATTTTTATTTTCTAGGGACTTAATTATTGCTTTCTTAGAAGATTACTGATGATTATCCAATTAAATATTAAAAATACAATATATTTGGTTAACAAAGAATTATTTTACAAATGATCTAATTTCAGGATTATACATTTTAGTAAAATATGAAAGTCTTCTCTACATTTTACTAATTAATAAATAAATCAGGAAGATAAAGTAAAATTTTATTGGAACAATACACAGTAATATGAATTGAAATATGTAATATGAATATGAATTTAACATTACATTAAAAGTTTTTTATATAAAAGAGAAAAATACATCTTCTTGGTGATTTCCATCATAAAAATCTTCCATTGAGTCCACTCATGAACTTGGGCAAAGAGGTATTGTTAAACAAGTTTATAAACTAATGGCTTAGGGTTTGCATAGGTTTAATTTCTAATTCCTCATTTATTTCTGAAATACTTTCTTTCCTCTCTTCTCTCTTCCATTTCCTATGTTCTCTTATATCAACTATTATAAATGAATAAGAAGAGATTCAAATAATTACATGCTTTACTTAATGAAACAGAGTTTAATACATGTCAAAAATAAAATGTAAATCAAGCATGAATAGCTATAACCAGCAACATACTTGCTATTTCAGGAAGGCTTCATTATGGTCAATATCCATCTACTTTTTAGAGAAACAGTAAGACTGTATTCTCCCAAAGCATGCTGACAACATACACAAAACACTTTAAATATTACTTGAAATATAGTGGTGGCTATAAAGAACCAAAATGCATCTGTTTAATATGTTTTTAGTTCTCCTATTTAGGAAGATTATGTCGCATTTTGTTTAACATGTCAGGAACACTGTTGCTAAATCCCTTCATAGAAATCTAAAAAGTTGTAGTACCTGGAGTATCTAAGATACTTGCTGGTACCACCTTGGAAATCATTATGTTTATCCAGTAAGTAATTTAGAAATGTTATTAACTTTTATTTTTGTAAAACCCATTTACAAATTAATTCTATTAAGTAGTGTTTTATAATTATTACATCATTTGACCCACATCAAAAATTTGAAAGCTAGTCTGTGGAGGCATTATTTCCTCATAAGAAAATTAAGATTCAGAGTTTCTAAGTTTTCATCTGTAGCACCTGTTGGTGCTGGCATGAAAATACCAGGCAGTAGATGCCCCGCTAGCTTTCTGGCCATCTGTATGTTTCCTCTGAATCTCAGCTACAGCTTTTAGCCAATCAGAACTTAAAAGGCTACCCAAGACAAAGGAAAGTCTCTTCTCACAAAACATGATTCGTTCCTTTATTTTATAGTTCATGATTTATTTTTAACTTCAAAGTGACCCAGATGCAATAGTTGATAGGTGTATTTTGAACTTCTTGCACAACCTATGGCCTTTTTATTCTTCTAGCTTTGTTTTGTTGATGATTTATGTGGTTGCTTCATGCTTGAAAAACAAATAAGATATTAGTTGTATGATGAACGGAGACAATGAAAGTAAAGAAAAATTGCATTATGTCTTCATATATAAATGCATCTACTTGGAAGTGTGTGTGTGTGTGTGAAGCAGGAAAGATCTCTTTTCTAATCTACTAGCGCATTTGGGTGTTAGATTTTATGTGGCAATTACTCACGATGATGATTTTATTTTTAGAAAAGTAACATTCATAAACCTCAAAGAGTTACTTTTAAATATAAAAATAATAAATAAAAATTGAACATTTCTAGAATGTTTAAAATATCAAAGGGAAAGTCTAGTACATTCTGCTCCTTATCTTTAGTCTGCATTTTCAAACTATTTCTAAGTTTATGTTTTGCACCTGCATGTAAATCACCCTGTTATTTACCTGAACAGCTTCTTTTGGATGGCTTCCCAGATTTGAGCCATTTATACACAAAATTGCCTTTTTGGCAGGAGATGTTCTAAGTGAGGTAAATAGTCTTGATTGGTCGGTACACAAAACCCACAAATGTACAGTTATGAAAGGAAGAGTTGGTACTGTAACCATCCAAAAAGCAGTGCTTGGCATTTGCAGAATGAAGTATTTTATTGGATCTCTCTATACTAAGAAAAAGACAAGATTGTAGTTTTCATTTGATAAATGGAATAAATCCAACCCTTGTAATTTTCTATTCACTTGGAGATTTTTGTTGCCAGACGTGAGGTGAGAGTGATACTCCAATTGATTTGTATTACTGCAGGTGAATCTCACCAGGCATTAGGAGCAACACAAGTGCTTGCTGACAGCTTTGTATTCATATGTTATGAATATGCTAAAGCTTCTTTTTATCCATGATAAGTGAGAAAGATTATACAAATGATTAGTCTCCTAATGAAGAATATTCACATATATTACACATTGTAGTTGAGGGTAAAGACTTGTATTGCCTGAATTCAAAACTTTGCTCATAGAGAGAGTCATGTGTTCAAGAGCAACTTATTGGATCTCAGTGAAATTTAGATTCTTCATTCTTTATATCATGCAAAAATACAAGATTTCTAATAAGTTATATGAGTAATAAGAATAAATGCAGCAATAAGTGGAAAAAATAATAAATTACCAGAAGTGTTTATTTTTATTAGTGATGGTAATAGTTGTAGCATGTTAATACTAACATTTTATATTCACATAAATCTTTTTCAGTTAGCATTATAATCATTTAGAAATTTTATTTTATAAATAAAGAAACTAGAATTTAGGAACATGTAGGAATATTTAGGAAATTAAAAAGTACAAGAACTTTTTCCTCTCATTTGTCATTTAATATAAGGATAAATATTCCACATTTCAATCCTCTTATTTTTTCCAAACAAACATCTTTTAGGATGTTGCCATTTCTTGGTTTTATCATAGTGAGCATAAGTTATAATTCTTTTATCTTACTGCAGGACTGAACTTTTTACTTAACTTGTATTTTGTACTGTATGCTGTACAGGTTTCATTCCGTATATTAGAACATGCTTTACTTTAAATATGATATTATTTAGTCACATCTTTTCCAGAGGAATACATGAAAATTTTAAATTTACAAATTTATTATGGTTATTTGAACTAACAGAGAAATAAGTAAATGTAGAAAATACTGGATACATTTAAATTAACTAAGTCATTGCTTGTACATGATACTGAAGAGGAAGGAGCTTTCTATATAATAAAACATAAATAATAACAATAAAACTTAAATAATGGTTCATTTGGCTTTAATCTAACATATTTATAACCTTTTATCATATGAACCAAGTTAATAAACATAGTGAAAAAGGAAACATTTTTAGCAGAAAACTTACTTGAATCTATTTGAAAGGAATTTATCTGAAGATTATTTGTGCCTACTAAAAATTTTGCTTACTAAAATTAGCTTATTTTAAATATTTTTCTAAATTAAATGTGTATTATAAATGGCCAAATGTAACCTACAGGTTCACATATTCAGTATATATTCAAGTGCATGCTATGTACATGACAAAACAAGCGCAACCTTGGCCAGAAGGAGCTTACAGTTGACTTGAGGAGAAGTCTACCATGATGGTTAATTTTGTGTGGTAACATCACTGAGCTTAGAAATGCCCAAAGAGCTGGTAAAAAGTTAGTTCTGGCTCTGTTAGTGAGGTTGTCTCTAAAAGAGATTATTTGAATCAGTAGATTGAGTAAATGCCTCACCATCCTGGATAGTGACCCTGGATAGAATGAAAAGGTGAAAGAAGGGTGAATTTTCTGCTTGAGTGTAGTATTTAATAAAAAAAAGAAAGAAAGAAAAATAGTGTGCACATTCAAGAAGCTCAACAAAGTCCAAGTTGGATAAATTCAAAGACATCTTCACATATACTTAAAATGTTGAGATTAAAGATTAAAGTATAGTTATTAAAGCACCGAGAGTAAACTGAGTGTTCAATTTTAAAAGATAATAAAATTAATACATCATGTATTAGAAACAATGAAGGCCTAAATGAACAGATGACATATTAAAATCACTCAATGAAATAGACTATCAATCAAGAATTCTCTATCCAGCAAAATTGTCTATCAAAATAAAGGGTCACTGAGTCATTCCTAAATACACTATTGAACAATATTAGAATGAGCCATGAACCTCTTATACCTAAGAGATGTTTATAGAGCACTCTTCTCAACACTAGCAGAATATACATTCTTTGCAAGCTCACATAAAACATTATCTAGGATAGGTGATATTTTAGGCCATGAGACAATCCTTGATCAATAAAAAAGTAAGATCATACAAAGTCTAACCCTCAAATAGGGAATAGTTAAATTAAAAATCAATAGCAGAAGATAATTTGGAAATGCACATATATCTAAAAATTAAAAAATGAGTTTCCATATAACTAATGGTTCAAGGGAAAAAATGACAAGGTAAATTTGTCTGGCTTATTAAACCAGCAAAGGAAATAATTTGCATCTTGATTGGAAATAAAGAAGCAAAACTACTTTTCTTCATAGATGAAATAATCTGGTATATAGAAAATCCCAAGGGAAAAAAAAATAAACCTACTAGAATGAACATGCAAATTCAGGAAAGCAATAAAATCCAAGACAGATGACAAAAATGAATTGTATTTACGTACACCAGTATTAAACAACCTGAAAATAAAATTAAGAAAATACTTTTATTTACAATAACATAAAAAAGAGTAAGATATTTAAGAATAACAAAAATAATACAGGCAAAAATTTTAATCTCAACAGCAAAACCTTGTTGAATGAAATTACTGAACAAGCAGAATTCCCTACCAGCAATGTGTGGAAGTTTCAGTTGTATAATATTCTTCTATTATTTATTATTTTAGTTTAGTCACCATTGTATGCTAGATTTTGTTCTGGGTTTAATTTAGATTTCTTTTCACTAAACAATTTCTATATGTGTACTGATTATTGGGATACTTTTCTCCTAAACTGACTATTTAAGTGTTTTGGTATTTTTGAGCATGTGTGTTCTCAAATTGAAAAAGAATAAAACTTTTATTTATCTTCTAATAACATTTGCTATATTGAATTTCAATAGTATCTTAGAGCCAAATATGGGTTTTCACATGTACTTGAAGGGTTTCTTGAAAAAATCTCCTGTAACATTGTAAAGACATTAAACCAAGGAATGAAAAACTTCATGGAGTCTACTCCCTTGACTTTATCAATTCTTCTAAATTCCAACTACTGTTACCACCCAAGATACTCATACCTACTTCCTATGGCAGAAGACAATGAGATACAGAGAAAGAGGTCAAGGGGGTGGGGAAAGATGGGGGGAGGCAGAGAGAGGGAGGAGAAGAAGGAGGAGGGGGAGGAAGAGAAGGAAGGAGGGAGAGAGGTAAGGAGGGGGGGGGAGAGTGAGAGAGGGAAAGAGACATGGAACTAAACACCTGATTGATTCTGATGAATTATATTGTTCAGATTTAACTTTGAAATCATTCCTTACTACCACTGAGTGAAGAAATTCTTGTTTCTTTTATTTCATGGTTAAGCTGAAAGCTATTTCACTTTCTCATGCTTCAGTATTCCCCTCCAACAACATCTTACTATGAGGTAGAGAACCTATGGGTTTGATCTTCTTTCATCTCTAGGGGAAGATCCGCATAAACAGCTGGAGTTTTCTTACTTTCACACCCTTTTTTTAAGCCTAAAATTGATGCTTCCTAATGAAAGATAATCATTTTAGTTTCCATTGTTTTCATTTAACATTATTACAAGCCTTGATAACTTCTTGAACATTAAACCCAGTCATTGTTATTTTAATTATATAATGAACATCCATTGGCTATCTGGTACTGTGTATTTCCCTGGTATCAATTAGTCCTGCTAATTGATAGGAATATTTGAGAGGACCCTATAGAGAGGAGAGATAGAATTTCTGCTTGACTTGAGTATATTTTAAATAGATGTCAATAGCTTTATTTTTACAGACTGGTTTATATACACAACACCAGATAAGCAACGTCCTTCCTTTCAACACCCAATACACAAGAAAACAACAAGAAAATCATCACATTAAATAACTTTTTTGAGATGTATTCCCATAAAAGTTAGCACAATACAAAACGCAGAGAAATGTATAGAAAAAAAACCTTATTTCTCTTCTCTGGCTTAGAGTGCCTAAGAGTATTAATTACATGTGAAATAAAAAATGTCACCATGTAACATAACATGAAATGTGCTAGGAAATACACAGATATGAATTTTTCATACGGACTTTTAAAATCATTTTTTACTTTAATACATTTCAGGCTTTGATCCAGTAATCATCTAATTCTCTCATATGTGGAGCTTGGCAATATTTAATATGAAAGCACCTGGAAAATTATCTGTTTTCAAAAAAATTAATTTCTAGGACCTCTAAATGAAAAAGATCCTTTGAAGCAGAAAATAGGAAAAGATTGTTGAGTGTGTGTGTTTAAAGAGGCTAGAAATTAATGCGTATAATCATGTGGAGACTACTTTATTCTCTCAGCAGCTAGTACAAGGATTTCTTGAGATGGAGAATGGCCTTCAATGAGAAAATATTTTTAGGATCCCAAACTCTAGAACTCAATAGCTAGCTCAAAGGAAGAAAGGGGCAACTTTTGGTCATCAGAGAGAGAGGAATATGAAGTTTTAGAGGGCAGGCAGGCAGTTTGCTGTGCTCATTGAAGAAAGCATCAGTGTTGGTGAATTTAAGTTTTATCCAAAATCATATAGTAAACTCTACATTGCTCACTAGCATTATCATGTTTTGGTTTTTCCATACAAACTACAAGAGTCAAAGTTCTATATGCAGATGGATTTTGCATAAATAAAGGAGAGCATTTGGTCAAAGAAAGCAGGATTTGAGAAAACTGATCTTTTTGTTTTTACATGTTAAAAATGTATAAAATTATCTTCAGTTAATGTTTGATTGTGGTACTAATAAGTCTGTCGTGCAATTATTATGTACTACTGTGTGCTCTACAGGCTCAAACTAAGTGCCGTTTTTATAAAGCATCTGAAGTATGGTCTTGTAACCTTTACACCTGAGGGAAAGGAGGTAGGGAAACCTCATTCAAATATAATTACTGGTTTCTCCTCATGTCCAACTCATTACTATATATAGGATTTTAGCAATAATTTTAAATGATTAAAATAAGCTTTATTTCAAATCCCTAAATAAGAAAACAAATATCAACTCATTGTATTTAAAAGTAAGTATTATACATGTTATTGTTTGTTACATGGTTGATTACAATATTAATTCAAAAATTTGGTTTAAATTAAGATAAAATGCCAGCTGAAAAAGATGATGCGATTTTCATTATGTGAAAGTTAAAAGTGCAAGTGCATGTAACTATTTTTAACAAAAGATCTAATTATATTTCATAATTAGCTAAGATTATCTCCTTTAAATATTAGGAATATCAAATCATACTTAGAATACCACCTTTAAGTGAAAGATTAACTTAGAGATTTATAAACAATTATTAGTTTATAATTTTTCTGTTTTCATTTTTCACTTACATTTCTAATAATAGCCTGAAAAGAAATAGAGTTTAATGAGCAAGTAACTATTTGCCACTAATTACAGTCTCATTGCTGTCATTTCACATTTTTTCTTTTTGTCCAGAAGATGCTGCTGCTGCTGCATAGATGCTGATGCAACTTTGGCTACTGGTTGTTCTGTAGTCTCACTGTCACATTTATCATTGACTAAAAGAGACATCGATGCATGTTTTTTCCTCATACACATTTTGTCTTTTACTCCACTGATTGCTGCAATCTTAGAAAACAAGATTTATAAAATTTAAAGGATATTCTAGGAAATCCATTTATGTTATCTGATACAGAAGAAAAGCAAAAACAAAGATTGGATTAAGATGAGATCAGGCACTAAAGATTTAGGATATGAAGGGTAAATGTGGTAAATGGTGTACATTTGCAAACAGTACTAAAACCTAAAGAAATCATTCTTGCTGAAAAGAAAGCCAATGCTCTACAATAGAATGCACTAAAATAAATCAGAATGGAGTGTTCAAAAAAAGTAAAAAAGAATGGTTTATTTAGGAACAGATACAATCAAATAATTTTCCTGTTTTTGCTTACTTATGATACGGTAAAGGAAGCTTAAAAATATTCTTTTTGAAATCAAGTTCCGCATTGTAATTTAAGGATCCACTATGTATGATACTGCTTATGTGTATGTTCTGTGCTCTTTCGTTATAGAATTAATTAACTTAAACTGGAGAGTAGTTCTGAAATAACACAGCTACTCTCGCTTTGCAAAAGAGGAAGGGATCTTTACAGTGATATACTTGCTCCATCTCCTGACCTCCTTGTTTATGATAGTTCTAGACTAATCACAATATCTTTAGGTCTTTTCTATGGATACAAAAACACATGTATACACATGCACATACACACATCAGTTACTTATATAGACATCTTTGTTTAGTCGCTATTTGCAATGCCTTTCAGAGAAACTTTATATCTGTTTTATATTTGTATTCTCGAAGTGGTAGTTTTAAAATAGTGTGGAAGTTTGAAAAGCATGCTGGTATGGACCTATGTATTAAAGATCTTATCTTTGTGCTAAAAAAAATTGTGTGGGTGTGTTTGTGTGTGTGTGTGTAAAGGGAGGGAGGGGGGGAGAGAGAGAGAGAGAGAGAGAGAGATTCCTTCTGCTCTGTTAGAAGAATGTTAAAAATATTTTCTCTGTTTAGAAGATATTTTTAGGATCCCAAATTCTAGAAATCAATAGCTGAAAAGAATAGCTGGAGAGAGAGAGACAGAGACAGAGAGAGAGATGAGAGAGAGAGAGAGAGAGAGAGAGAGAGAGAGAAGGAGAGAAAGATTCTGATATGGCCAAGAACTAATAAACAGATTGAAGGTTCTCTAAGGCATGAACAAAAATCCTTTTAAAGTTAGCATTTATAAGCTTATTATGAAAAATAGTCATTTCTTTCAAGTACATCTAAAATGAAAGCGGACCATGGCTGGTGTGGCTCAGTGGACTGAGCACCAACCTGTGAACCTAAGGGTCGCTGGTTCGATTCCCAGTCAGGGCACATGCCTTGGTTGTGGGCCAGGTCAACAGTAGAGGCACATAAGAGGCAACCACACATTGATGTTTCTTTCCTTCTCTTTCCCACTGTCTAAAAATAAATAAATAAAATCTTTAAAATAAATAAATAAAATGAAAGTAAACCATGTTCTCTTCCAAAAAAAGTCTCAGAAAATACCAAATAATAAAATCATATCTTTTTCTTGAGCTATAATGCAAACATAATAAATAATTTAAAAACAATAAGATAGATAAATAATATAATTTGAGAACCGAACGTAATTCTGAAAAACCCATGTATAAAATAAAGAAATTTTTGATATATTTAGAACAGAAACAACAACGAAGACACTTTTATAAAATGTTTGGAATAAAAAGTAAAATATTTATTTTAGTGTGTATAATGTCTCATACAACATATCTACTATTAAACAACCAAAAAATTATGAAGCATATAGAAAGACATTAAAAACCAATTATGAGAACTAGAAATAATTAATAATTAATTATGTCTTATTGAGTCTTATTGATAAAAGAAAGGACCCAACTAAATACAACCAAAATAAAAGAAAAACAACAAATAACCCCACAGCTTTATAAATGAATATAAGAAAATATTATAAATCAATCTATGCCAACAAACTGGAGAATGAGGGAGAAATTAATAAATTTCTAGAAACATAGATTTTCTAGGACTGAATCAAGAAGAAAGAGAAAACCTGAACATACTGATTACAATAACAGAATTGAAGCAATGAAAAAAAAACAGAAACAAAAAACAACAAAACACTACCCAATTCCTGGACCAGAATGCTTCACAGTTAAATTTTAAAAAACATTCAAGGAAGAACTGAAACTTATCTTTTTCAGGCTGCTAAAAAAAATTCAAGAGAGTAGAAGACTCCTAAGCTCATTTTATGAGGCCAACATTATCCTGATTTTAAAACCAGATAAAAGAAACTACAAAAAAAGAAAATTATAGGACAATATCCCTGATGAATATAAATGAAAAAAAACCCCCTCAAAAATATAAGAAACCAAAATAAGAATCCATTAAAAAGATGATGAGCCCTGGCGGGTGTGGCTCAGTGGACTAAATGCTGTCCTGCGAACCAAAGAGTCACCAGTCAATTCTCAGGCAGGACACGTGCCTGGGTTGTGGGCCAGGTCCCCAATAGGGGGTGCATGAGAGGCAACCACATACTGATGCTTCTCTACATCTCTTTCTCACTCCCTGTCCCTCTCTCTAAAAATTAATAAGTAACATCTTTAAAAAAAAAAGATCAAACGACGCCTATTTCCAGAGTCCAGGTTGATACAACATCAGCATAACAATTAATGTGATATACAATATAAACAAAATGAAGGCTAAAAATCATATGATCTTATTAATAGATGTAGGAAAACATTTGACAAAACCAACACCCATTAGTGATAAAAACTCTTAGCTAAATTAAAACAAAAGGAATGTATCTCAACATGATAAAGGCCATAAATGAGAAACCCACAGTTAAAATCATACTCCACAGGGAAAAACAAAAAATATTTCACTTAAGATCAAGAACAAGACAAGGATGTCCACTTTTACCACTCTTATTCAAAGTAGTGCTGAAATCTCTAGCCTCAGCAATCAGATAAGAAGAAATAAAAGGCATCCAAATTGGAAAGGAAGAAGTAAAACTGGTATTATTTGCAAATGGCATGAAACTCTATATAGAAAACCCTAACGACTCCACCAAAAAATTACTAGACCTGTTAAATGAATTCAGTAAAATAGCAGAATATAAAATGAATATCCATAAATCAGCTGCATTTTATACACCAATAATGAACTATTGGAAAAAGAAACTAAGAAAACAATTTTATTTACAATTGCATATAAAATACCTAAAAATATATTTAACCAAGGATGTAAAATATATCTACTCAAAAATACATAACACTGAATAACAACATTTAAAAAGACACAAACCAGTGGGAACACATACAGCATTCATGAATAGGAAGAATTAACATCATTAAAAAGCCCATTGTACCAAACTATAGCCCATAGCTATAGAGTCAATATAATTCTTATTGATATACCAATAGTATTTTTAACAGAACTGGAGCAAATACTTCAAAAATTTATATGGAATCACAAAACACTTCATATAGCCATGACAATCTTGAGAACAAAAAACAAAATGAGAAATCACATTACTTGGTATTGAACTATACTACAAAGCTATAGTAATCAAAACAGCATGGTACTGGCATGAAAACATAACCACGGTACAATACCAAAGAAAAGAGAGCCCAGAAATAAACCCATGCCTTTATGACGAATTAATATGACAAAAAGGGGAAGCACATACAATGGGGTAAAGAGACTCTATTCAACAAATGGTTGGGAAAATTGAACAGACATAGGCAAAAAACAATAAAACTACACTACCTTCTTACACCATGTACAGGAATAAAATCTAAAAGGATTAAAGATTTATATGTAAGTCTCAAAACCATAAAACTCTTAGAAAAAAACATAGGCAGTAAAATCTCAGCCATTTAGCAATATTTTTTTGTGAAATATCTTTTCAGATAAGAAAGACAAAAGAAAAAATAAATGAGACTACATCAAACTAAAAACATTTGCACAGCAAAGGAAACCATCAACAAAACAAAAAGACAACCTCCTAAATAAGAGAAGATATTCATGAATTATACATTCTGTAAGGGGTAAATAACCAAAATTTATTTTTTTTGAAAAAAGCATACAACTCAACACCCCCCAAAAAACACAAACAAACAACCCAATTAATAAATGGTCAGAGGACCAGAATAGACACTTCTCCAAAGAAGACACACAGGTGCCTAATAGACATATGAAAATATATACAATGTTTCTAATCATCAGAGAAATGAAAGCAATGAAAATTAAAACCACAACGAAATATCACCTCATATCTATAAGAATGGCATGATCAATAAATCAACAAACAACAAGTGGTGGCAAGGATGGGGAGAAAGGGGAATTCTTGTGCACTGTTTTTGGGAATGCAGACTGGTGCAGCCACTGGGGACAACAGCATGGAGTTTCCTAAAAAGGTTAAAAATGAAACTGCTTTATAACCCCACATTTCTATCTCTGTGTATATAACCAAAGAAACTCAAAACACTAATTCAAAATAATACATGCACTCCTATGTTCATTGCATCATTATTTATAATAGCGAAGATGGAATCAATCAAGTCCCCATCAATAGACAAGTGGATAAAAAAGTGGTGGTACACCGCAATATCACTGAGCCATAAAAAAGTAATATCTTACCACTTAGAACAATAACATGGGTGGACCTAGATGGAGTTATGCTAAGTGAAATAAGCCAGACAGAGAAAGACAAATACCATATGCTTTCACTTAGATGTGGTATCTAAGAGAAAAATAAATGAACAATCCAAATAGAAATAGACTTGTATATACAGAGGTCTGACTGATTGTTGCCAGAGGGGAGAGATTTTTCACTGCCAGGGAGAAATGAAGGGATTAAAATGAGTGGATCAAAAAACTGTGGTACTTTTACACAATGGAATACTATGCAGCAGAAAGAAAGAAGGAGCTCCTACCCTTCACGGGAACATGGATGGAACTGGAGAGCACTATGCTAAGTGAAATAAGCCAGACTCTGAAAGACAAATGCCATATGACTTCACCTATAAGTAGAACCTAATCAACAAAATAAACAAATAAGCAAAATAGAACCAGAAACTTGGAAATAAAGAACAAACTGACAGTGACCAGAGGTGGGGGGCGGGTATAGTAGGGAAGAGAAGGGACAACAGCAAGCAAAGGAATGTGAGTAGAGGATTCATGGGCATAGAGAATGGTGGGGGATTGACTGTGGGAGGCAGAGGGGCGGGGCAGGGGTGAGCAATGGGAAAAAGGCAGGACAACCGTAACTGAACAACAATAAAAAAAACAAGAAGTGAAGTAATTATGAAGTGCAAATTTACTCTTACAAAATAGTCATGGGGATGTAAAACACAACATAGGGAAGATAATCAATAATATTGTATTAACTATGCATGGTGTCACATGAATGCTTAAAATATTAAGACCACTTTGGAAAGTAAATGATTAACTAACCATACACACCTAAATCTAATAATAGTATTAAATATCAGCTGTAATTGAAAAAATTTTTAAAGAGTGAGATGCTTAAACTTTATTAATCCCAAATTTAATACTAGTAAAAAAGTCTTTCCAAATTGTAGGAAAAAAAAAAACAACTTAGTGAGACAAACAAAACTAGAAGGAATTTATTTTTAGCAGAACTTCTTTATAGAAAATGTTAAGAAAGTTCTTGAAGAAGATGATATATGATACAGTTAGAAACTTGGATCACACAGAGAAATGAATCAGCTATAGAATAAATGACAATTAACAAGTTAAAGGAAGGAAATAATTATGATTAGCACAAAAATTGATAAATCAAAAATTAAAGAAATATAATTAATGAATTGAAAGGATGGTTTTTTGATAAATTCAACACAATTGGTAAACCTCTAATCAAGTAAAAAAAGAAAAAGAAGACAATTTATTGCCCTAGGCTGGAAAGTGGCCCCACAAAAGATAGCTCCATCCTCATCTCTGGAATTTATAAATACTACTTTATATCAAAACCAGTCTTTGCTAATGTGATTAAAATTGAGTCTTACAAATGTGACAGTATCCTCAATCATAATGGTAGACCCTAATGGCAATCTTATGTGTCATTATAAGAAGATTTGACACACAAGAGAAGGCAATATGACCATGTGGGAAGACACTGAAGTGACATGAGCCCAAGTCAAGGAATGCCGGTAGGCACGAGAGGTGGGCAGGGGCAGGGAATGAACTCTCCTCTAGAGCTGCCAGATCAGTATGGCCCTGCTGAGACTGTGACTTTGGCCTGGTGATCCAATTTCGGACTTCAGGCGGCTTGTAGACGCCCGTGCCTGAGCATGTGCACTGTGTGGCCTTGGCATTCAAAATGACTGAGAGAGCAGAGAAATAAATCTTCATCAAATTTGTCATTAAGCTTGAACATTCCTCCATGGAAACTATTCAAGTGATTCAGAAGGCCACAGCTATGGGCAACTGGTGATTGGCAGCTTCATTACAGCAATGCATCTGCTAATGCATTATGTCTCTTGTAGAGTTTTTGGGTGAAACATCAACTCACCCAGATGACTCAGCCCCACTACAGCCCAGATTTGGCGCCCTGTGACTTCTGGCTTTTCCCAAAACTAAAATCACCTTTAAAAGGGAAGAGATTTCAGACTGTTGATGAGATTGAGGAAAATGGGACAGAGCAGCTGATGGTGATAGGGAGAATTGTGTGAGGTCCCAAGGTGCCTACTTTAAAGGGGACTTAGGTGTCATTTTCCTATGTGCAATGTTTCTCTTGTACCTTCTTCAATAAATGTCTCTAGTTTTCATATTACGTGGCTGCATACCATCTGGACAGACCTGCTATACTATGGTTATAAAATGTTAACTATTAAGGGCAATTGAGTTGGGTAAAGGGTATGTAATAGCTTTTTATATTTTTAAAATTTTCTCTCCACAATTTTTCCAGAAGAAAGTTCATAAAATCTTAAGGTAGTTATTTTCCAGTCACTAGATGTCAGGAAGTATCTACTAAGCTATATAATTACAATGACTTGTTATCACAAAGATGGGAAAAAAAATTGAAAACTGTTTTTTGTTTGTGAAAGAAAATCACAAAGCTTATCTTTATTTCTATAAAATATATTTTTGCTAGACAGTGGTCCTCCTGTTGAAATGGTATAAATGTTCTACTGCTAATGAGTTTTTGGGGGGGGGTTTGTTTGTGTTTTTTACAAAATAAATCACCTCCAATAACAACAAAAACAGTATTGGTAATTTATTGTATATTAAGTGCTTCATTTCATTCCCTAAAATACATTAATAAACCTAAATAGATTTATTCTCTTTAAACTTAAATATATAGTTAATCATATGGTTTACAGTTGTCAGTATTCAAAACACAGAGTTTATTCTTGTGTTTTCATTTATTAATTATTGTATTACATATAATACAAGCAAAAATATAACCTACCTTTGTCCACCATGTGTATCAATAAATAACTCTATACAAAAATTCAACATGTATTTCTTTTTTTACGTACGATTTTGTAGTAGAGGAAAAATTAACTCCACATTGAAGAAGTTTCACAGTATGCTTTGAGATAAAATATTTTATATAGTTTTCAGAATTTTTAATTTGGTACAATGTAATACCAAAAATACATCACAGTACATAATGATTGCAGCACAACAGAACAAAGTTTAGAAAAACGTAAAGTTAATTTGATGGCAATTGTTGAGGATAACCTCAACATGAAGTGTCTTTTTGTCTTTTAAAACTAATAAAAATACTATCATTTCCCTAGGGTTTCTTCAGAGATCTTTCTAGTATCTCAACCCATTTTTCATTCTATTTCTATTTCATAAGTCTTCCAAGTTTGACTTCAAAAATGCTGCTTAATTGGACTTCAATTCACCCTGATACATTTTTATGTAATCCTTATGGTGGATCTTCGCCATTTCAAACAGTAAACAACCAAAGGCAAGGTAAAATAAAGCTAAGAAATGTGAAATAACTTAGTCTGTGCATCATTTATTAGTACTGAGCATTTGCTAGTGATTATTTCTAAGCTGCAATGCCAAACTAATTTGACTATTGAGAAAACTAAATAATCGTCAAGACTAACGTAAAATGTAATGTTTTTTTCATAATTACCTGTAAAAATATTTTAAAACACCATTATAGCAAGTGATAATATGTTATATAATTGTCACATTAGAGCTTTCAAATCTCAATTGAATATAATTTAAATAAACATGTACCAATGAATTTTAAAGGGCAAACCTTCTACTAAATTGGCTATGTATATCATCCCATTGAATCATCATGATAATTTTGGAAAGTAAATGTTTTTATCTATATTTTACAGGATAATAAAATGTAATTGTTAGATTATTTAGCTAGACAAACACGTATTCAATTTTGGAATTTTTCTCCCAAAGGAGCATAAAATTGTGAATAAAAAACTCTCCTAAAGAGAGATTTTTTACCAGAACATTAGGATAAAATCTATGTATGTCTTCCAACAATGAAAAACAAACTGAACTGTAATTGTGGCAGATGAAACAAAGAAAAATAGATCTGCACAATGATTACATATTGTAGGGATGAGAAAGGAAAAGAAAGAATAAAGATGTCTCTACTTTTATTGTTTGCTTGTTTTTAGTTGCTGGATATTGCCCAATCATGAGATGAAAACAAAAGAAGTACTACTAGATTTGGGGGGAAATATATAAAGGAAGTATGACTAGGTTTGGAGGAAAATATAATTGATCCTATTTTGAGCATTTTAATTAAGATATATAGTTAAAATTATTGAAAGAGTATTTAGAATTTTTAATAATGTGAAACTCAAGGAATAATTATAAAATATAAAAGCAATCTAAAGTATTTAAAGGCATTGCATAGGATAAGACCCCTGAGAAAAGAACACAGAGAGCTGTTATCCTAGGACTGAGTCTTGAAAGATTCTAGGTGCTGACTTTTGTATAGATTAGGAGTCAAACAAGGATAATGAAACGTCAAACTTTAAGAATCAACAGTTTAGAAAATTGTAGTAAAAAAAGAGGAATAATTGTAAGAGTGATGTTGAATTAAATAAGATGTGAATGGAAAATGTAATTGACGTAGATGTCATTGGTTTGTTGAAAAAAGCAAGTTCCATGCAATGGTGGGAAGGCGATACTGAAAGAAATGGGTTGATCATCTAAAGAATTAAGACAAAGCATTGATGCTTATTGGAGATTTAGTAATTCAATGTTGGATTTAAAGACAGGAGAAAAACAAAGTGTTCATTAGTGGGACTAGTGAGGCTGGGATGATGCCTTTAATCAAATCAAGTGGTCAGTTTCAGTGTTGTTTTCCAGTATTGTCACCTTGTTACCATCACTAAATGATTTAGATGATTAAGCCATTTTGAAATAGGAATGTTAGGATAGGTGTTTTAAGACATGAGACATACATCCTCTTTTTAGGTAGAGAGGATGACAAGATAAAATGATGTTGTAGGCAAGAGACATCCTTAGAATTGCAAATAGCTTTGGATTCTGGACTACAAGAAGAGATTTATCCCAGGCATGAGAAGTAAAATTTCCTTAGAATGAAAGGGTTTAAGAAGAATAAGAAGGATGCAGATAGAGTTTCATATTGGGTGTTAGTAAATGAACTAATTACATTGAAATGGGTTACATTTTCTGACAAAGTATAAAGCAAGGTCATCTGCTATGTATGGGGAAAGGAGAGAGGGAAGGGTGTGTGGTAATTGAGGAAAGAGATGAAACTGAAATAATCATTTCAGAATGTGACATCAAATGATAGAACCACTGGGCAATGCTTTAGTGTCCATTTGAGATTCACAATCATAAATTTTAAATTAACTAATTTAAAAGTATTAATGTTTTATTTTTGCCCTTTTTAAATTTATTTTTCAAGTTACAGTTTACATTCAGTATTATTTTGTATTAGTTTCAGGTGTACAGCATAGTGATTGTGCAATCATATACTTTACAAAGTATTGTTTTAAACACGTATGTATGAGACTAGTTACCACAGCTACAATTAGATACTTTTTTTCTGTATCTTTTCCTGTGTTTGTTAAAAGCACACTAATAGCTTCAGTCAATAATTTGTCATCCTACAATTTTCTATGGAGGTATTTACTACTTATGGGTTTAGAAGTGGCTCTTCCTTTGCATTAATTTTTCAGCTTTTTTATCATTAACGTCCACCAGTGACGTTACACAATTACATACTTGCTACTGACCAAACAATATTATGAATATTTTAGCCTATATTACTCACTTCTTATTATAAACATATGAAGTAGATATTATACTGATCTTACCTGATAGATTATTAAGTAAAAGCACAGAGAGATTAATAAATTCCTTAAAGTAAGAGAATAAATGGTAGAAGTATTATGGCATCTTGACAAGTAAGCACCAAAGATGATTTACTATATTGGATAAATTGTGATGTTTTATTTCAGTGTTTGTTGTGCAAATCTATATCACATTTTACATAAAACCACAAACCAAACATGATTCAAAGAGGAAAATACTTTACAGATACAGAATATTTTAGGATTTGGTGTTAATTAAAGAATTCTGAAGCAGTAGGTTGAGTAAACATATTACCTACACCATTTTATGATTGAGCAATGTCTTGGAATAGAGGGAAAAGAAAAAAGTTACCATGATGACTATGAACATTGGAAAACTTCCATCTGAAAACAAGATTTACTGAAGAAAATAAGATAGTGAACTCTGAATATACAGATATTTCTACAAACATAAGGAAACAATATTAAGATAGGTTTAGTGATACAATGTTGAATTTAAAGAAAGAAAACAAAAATGTTTAAATAATGCATGGATTCACTTATGGTACGTAAGTAACATAAGTGTGAAACACATATAGTGTGAAATACACTAATAGAAAAACTTGTGAGGATAGTTTTCAGTTAATATTACTGTTTTTCTATCTCTATTTTGATATAAGATTTATAGCTGAAATTGGTAGTTACGTGTATTCCAACTTCGCGGTCTTTTCTAAGTAGCTAAATGTACTTTGATTGGAAATACATAAAATCAACAAAATATATTGACAAATCATATACTACAGAACAGATTGTGAGATATGTTTAATGTACCTTTAGACTTAAACATACTTGCATACATAACAAATGAAATTGTGTTTCTAATTATTAATTTTAATACCACTCCTTTACAAAATGAGAAAGTTAAGAATGAATAAGGCCTTTTTAAATTTATTTTATTCTGCTAGTAGATTCCTTTTTGGTTTTAGCTTTTTAACACAGGTACTTTTTTCAGATGAAGGTGTATTTGAGTGGCTTTTTCTGAGAACCAGGTCCTTCACTGAACACCTAATATGATTGAGGTTATTTTAGTCAGTGATTGCCTCAAATTTAAACATTAAATGGCCTTAAATGAGTATGTTTAGCACAAAACCATTTTTTCCATTACTTTCTAACCAAAGGCAATATGTGTCTAAATATGGTTAAGAGAACATTGACAGATGGCCTGAAGCTGAAATTAACCTTAATAATTATTATCTGTGTAATCTTAGATAATTTACTCTTCCATGAATCTAAGATACCATGAAAATACTCTATATCCTTCAGAAATGTTTAAATTTGAGAAAACTGTCTATCAATAAAATATAGCTTATATTACTCAATGTTATCTTTTGTAAAAAATGTAATGAATGGACCTCAACCTAAGGTGCTTGGAAGGGCTGAGTTATTTCATGTAAAGTGGTTAAAAGAGTTACCTAGTACTGTATATAATAAAAATCAGTAAATAATAGTCATTTTAATATAATTTTGGTATATTTTCTCTTTATTTGTTCCATGAGCTAGCTGTAAGTTTTAAATTTTCATCTCATTTTCTGCTGTATCTTAATCATGCAACTACCTCTTAAAGGGATTTGGAAGATTCTTTTTTTTTTAGTTAAAAGTATTGAGGTGACAAAAGTTAATAAAATGATATTGGTTTTGAGTATACAATTCTAGGATACATCATCTGTATATGGTATTGTGTGGCCACCACAAAGTCAAATCATCTTCTGTCACCATATATACGCCACCTTTAACCTTTTACTAACCTCCCCAACACCTTCCTATGGTAACCACCATACTGTTATCTGTGCCTATAATGGTTTTTTTGCTTGTTTTTGTTGTTTGTTGATTTATTGCTTTCAGTTTTATGTCTCACATAAGAGTGAAAGTATATGGTTTTTGACTTTTCCTGTCTGACTTATTTTGCTTAGCATGATATTCTCAAGATCCATCCATCCATGTTGTTGCAAATGGCAGAATTTCATCTTTTTTTATGGCTGAGTACTATTTAATTTAATATACATACCACATCTCCTTTATCCAATAATCTATTGAAGGGCAACTTTCATCTTTTTTTAGTGGGATTGGAAAGTCCTAGAACATAATATTAACAATATTCAAGCTGAATCCAAGTTGAAAAAATAGATATATATACACACACACCCACATATACATACACACATGTACATACACAATGGACTATTACAGAGCAGTAAAAAAGAAATAATTCTTACTTTTTGTGACAGCATAGATGGAACTGGAAATTATTATGCTAAATGAAATAAGCCTGTCAATGGTAGTCCATAGCATATGATCTCATTTATTACTGGAATCATATGAACAAAATAAACTAATAAGCACAATAGAACAAAAGCACAAGAATATGGAACAGACTGATAACTGTAGATGTGAGGAGAGAGGTGGGGGCTGATTGAAAGAAGGTGAAGAGATTAGTCAAAGAATATATATACATGACCCATGGACAGTAATAATAGTGTGGAGATTGACTATAGAATAGGGGACAGGCTGGGAGGTGGGGAAGTGGGGAAAAATTGTGACAACCCTAAGGGTATAAGCAATAAAAATGTTTAACTTTCAAAAAAGCAAATATCAAATCCAATATTAAAAAAATAAAAGCCATATTTATGAAATGGTACAGGTGCCTTATAAAACTGTTTTTTAACATGCTATTAATCAATGAATGGGTTAAAAAATGAGATCAAGGAAGAAATCAAAAGATACCTTGAAACAAATGAAAATGAGAAAGAGCAACTCAAAAATCTGTGGGGACAAGCAAAGCAGTTCTAAGAGGCAAATTCATAACATTACAGGGAACTCTCAAAAAACAAAAAAGAGTTCAGATCAACAATCTAACTCTACACTTACAAAATTTGAAAAAAAAACAACAAACATAGTTTAAAGTGAGTAGAAGGAAAAATAATAAAGATCAGAGCAGAAATAAACAAAATAAAGTTAAAAAATTACAGAAGATAAATGAATCTAAGAGCTAGTCCTTTGAAAAGATCAACAAGATTGACAAACATTTAACCAGACTCATCAATATTAAAAAATAGAGGACACGACTAAGTAAAATCAGAAATGAAAGAGAAGTTACCACCAACATTAAAGATATACAAGGGAATGTAAGAAAATATTACAAGCAAATATATGACAAAAAATTGGACAATCTGGATGAAATGGATAAATTTCTAGACACATACACTCTTCTAAAACAAATTTGGAAAAAATCAGAAAATTTGAACAGACAGGTTACTCTTAGTGAAACTGAAGCAATAATAAAAAGATTCAAAGGCCCTGGACCAGGTGGTATACAGGTAAATTTTACCAAACAATCTTAGAAAAACTGACACCAATCCTTCTCAGACTATTCAAAAAAAGAAAAAAATCAAGAGGAGGGAAGACTACCAAGTTCATTTCATGAAGCCAGCATTATTCTAATGCCAAGACCAGATAAAGACACTACAAAAAAAATTTTTATAGTCCAATATCTATGATGAACATAGATGCTAAAATCCTCAGCCAACTATTAGCAAAATAGATACAGCAATGTGTCAAGAAAGAGGATATGTCATGATCACGTAGGATTTACTCTGGGGATGCAAGGCTGGTACAATATTTGCAAATCAATAAATGTGATCCACCACAGAAACAAAATGAAGGATGAAAACTGCACAATCATATCAATAGATGTTGAAAAACTGTTTGATAAAATCCAGCACTCCCTTATTATAAAAATTCTCAACAAAGTGGGAATAGAAGGAACATAACTAAATGTAATAAAGGCCATATATGACAAACCCACTGACAGCATCATACTCAACAGGCAATAACTACAAGCATTTCCCTTAAGATCAGGAACAAGACAGGGATATCCACTTTCACTTCTCTAATTCAACATAGTATAAGAAGTGCTAGCCACAGCATTCAGACATGAAGAATTACAAGCATCCATATTGGAAAGGAAGAAGTAAAAATGTTATTAATTGCAGATCCCATGATAATACATAGAAAACTCTAAAGATTCCACCAAGAAACTAGTAGAATTGATAAATAAATTCAGTAATATAGCAGTATGGAAATTAATATCCAGAAATTAATCGCACTTTTATATACCAATAATAAACTATCAGAAAGGGAAATTAAGCAAACAATCCCATTTTCAATTACTTCAAAAAGAATAAGTAACTGGGAATAAATCTAACCAAGGATGAAAAAAACTATACTCAGGAAATTATAGACACTGAAGAAAGAGATTAAAGAAGAGGCGAATAAGTATAAGTACATACCATGTTCATGGATAGTTAGAATTAACATCATTAAAATGCCCATATACCCAAGCAACCTATAGTTTCAATACAATTCTTATCAAGACACCAGTGATGTATTTCACAGAACTAGAACAAATATTTCAAAAATTAATATGAAACCACAAAAACCCCAAATAGCAAGAAGTGATCTTGAAAAAGGAGAATGAATTTAGAGGAATCACACTACCTAATATCAAACTATATATAAGGTCATCATTATCAAAACAGAATGGTACTGTTATAAAGACAGACACATATATCAATAGGACAGAAGCTGATTAGTATTTCATAGAAGAAGGAAGCACATACTATGGGCTAAGTATAGTTTATTCAATAAATGTTGCTGGGAAAATTAGACATATAGGTGCAGAAAAATTAAACTACACCACTTCCTCATGCTACACACAATAATAACTTAAAAATGGGTTCAAGGCTTACATGTGAGACTCTAAGCCATAAATATCCTAGACAGAAACATAGGTAGTAAAATATGAGACATTGCTCTTAGCAATTGTTTTTCAACATACCTCTTCAGACAAGGGAAACAATAACTGAACAAATAGAACTACATCAATCTAAAAAGTTTTTGCACAGGAAAGGAAACTATCAACAAAGTAAAAGGACAATTGACTGATTGAGAGAATATATTCATTGATATATCTGGTAAGGGGTGAATTTTCAAAATTTTAAAGAACTTATAAAACTCAACACCAAAAAAAGCAAACAATCCATTTAAAAAATGGGAAAATTACCTGAATAGACATTTCTCCAAAGAAGAGATATAGATGGCCAATAAACATATGAAAAGATATTCAATGTCACTAATCATCAGAGAAATTCAAATTAAAACCACAATGAGATATCACCTCACATCTGTCAGAATATCTATCATCAATCTATCAACAAATGACATGTGCTGGGGAGGATGTGGAGAAAGGAGAACCCTCACGCACTGTTGGTGACAGTGCGGAATGGTGCTGTCTCTGTGGAAAGCTGTATGGAAGTACCTCAGATCACTAAAAATGAAACTGCCTTATGATCTGGTGATTCCACTTCTGCTAATTCATCCAAAGAAACAAGAAACACTAATTCAAGAGACTATATGCATACTTATGTCCACTGCAAGTGCTATTTACAATAGCCAAGATTTGGAAGCAGCCTAAACATCCATCAGTAGATGAGTGGGTAAAACTATGGGGCATTTACACATTGGAATACTACTTGACTGTAAAAAAAGAAAATTTTACCCTCTGTGACAGCATGGGATGGACCTGGAGAACATTACACTAACTGAAGTAAGCCAGGCAGAGAAACACAAAAACCATATGATATCATTCGTACGTGGAATCTAATGAACAAACTAAACAAGCAAAATAGACCCAGACTAACAGATAGAGATCAGGCTGACAGCTCTGGAGTTGAAGTTTGAGGGATGAAGGGATGGAGCATAAAAGAAAAAAGTACTCATAGACGGGGACGACAGTGTGGTGATTGCTGGGTGGAGGAGAGTGGTCGAGGTGGAAGAGGGTATAAGGGCGATAAATGGTAATGAAAATTTATAATAAAAATAAAGTATTGAAAATTCTATTAAATGCTAAGCTTATAAAAACTTCTCACTTTAATAGTAAGAACATAAAAAATGTAAGACAATGCAAAATACAGCAATCCAAACAAAAATATCACATACTCATACCAATTTTCATAGAAGAATATTTTAGAATGTAATAAAAAAAGGTATTATCTCCCAATGTAAAGCTGTGTCTACCTCAGAAACAGATGAACACCTTTACAACAAGATTTGTGAGATAAATATATGTTCAAAGCAACAAAGCATAAGCAAAATTTATTTTAACACATTGCATTGTTTAACTGGTTCACTGATACATTGTTTGTTCACTTAATAACAATATAATTATGAAAAGAGAAATGACTTCCAGATTAATTTTTTAAAACCCCAATCCTTGTAAAAACTTTTGTGTACAATAGATTTATCAGCAAATTCAATATCTTGTCAAATGCAATTATTTTGCTGAATCAAAAACTTCTGAGAGGTAATATCTTCCAAGAATCCAACAACAACCCTTGCCTTTTCATCAGGACCAAAATAAATAGGCTTTGACAGGTCCGGCCTCTGACAAAAGTGGTACAATCTGTTTCCCTGTGGGCTTTCAGCTGATTTGTACACTTTAGGTTCACTCAACAAGGTCGGGCAGGCAGCAGACTTTGTATTTAAATCCCAAGGAAAATTCCTTAGACCAGTAAAAGCCCGGTGAAAGAATCAGCATAGACTTATGTTTGGAAAATATTGCCAGAGATAATAAAATCATTAGAATCTTTTAGAAAATTGGCCACTTTCCCTCCACTGCTTTCTTTTGGTGTTTTTATGCATTGAACCAGTGATTAGACAAGAGGAGCCTCTGCGTGATGACTAGCTCAAAGTAGTAAACAGTTTAATTCCTGTCTAGGTATTTTCCACTAAAAATTATAGAAAGGAGTTGATTTCATTATATTATATAGATGTTATATAGAGTATTTCATACATTTTAAAAGAATGAGCTTACTCTGAATGTGACAAACTTGACAATTGTGCCGTATTCTATGAATCAGTGATGTATAAACTTTGAGGTAAAACCTACTGCAAGTAGTTTTAAAGATGTATACTATATAAGAAATATTCAGATAAAAATTATTAGAAAATGCACTTCCAGTATCAAGAAAAATAATGAAAACTTGAAAAAATAATATGTATTATTTAAACAAAATGTATTAATAATAATACTTTCATATGATAATAGCAAACATAAAAATAATTTTATGTATTGCTACTACACTGCTAATATATTCTTGTAAGTGTATATATAGTGTCTAACATCTGAATAGATATTGAATATCTGATAAATGAATTATTGAATAAAATGTAAAACATATTTTCCCTCCATATAAGCAAATTTTCAGTGCAAAAATTTGAAGAAAATTACTCCATTATAGATCTAATTTTGATTCTTAGCCCTTCTCTATCACTACACTAAAATAAATTCCTGCTATTTGTTCATTTCTCTTTGGTGCAGACAGTGATTTCATATACAGCACATGGAACATTTATTCTTTAGTATGTTAAATAATTTTTTAAGTAAAAATTATTTTTATCAGATATTTTGCAGTTCAGGGTTCTATTTGAAGTATATTTTTTGCTACCTCCAAAATTTTAAAAAGTTACAATGTACTACACAGACGTAGAAGATTTCACATGTAACATGTTCTAGCATTTGAACTACAAAACTATTCTGCTTGGAACATTTTGTTTCATGTGTTTTCCAGCCTTGATTCCAAAACTTAATCATATGAATAAGAACCTAGAACCTTGTTAAAGTGCATATTCTGATTGCCGTAGTTCTGTGTGGTGCCATAGGGGTTGTTCACAATATCATTGTTCCTCACAAGCTCCAACTGTACTTTGAATAGCAAAGTTGCACAGCAAATAGTTTAGAACATATTATGTTAGATCAATATTGTAACAAAGTAGGTTCTTTACTGTGTCAATAAAGTATTCTAAAACTTTATTTATTTAACTTTTAAAATACTTGCTTTTTATGTTGAAAATAAAATGTGTGTATTTTTCTCCAAAGAAACAGAGAAAACAAAATGTCAGTCATTACTCAATCATGATAACTATTAATAGATTTTCTCTTATTACTATCTTGTTTATGTGTCTCTGTTTTGTTTGCACTGTTTTTAATTTATAAATTATGTATGGTACTTGAGAGAATAATGAAAGGAAATGTTAAATTTAAAAAAATAAGAGTAGAAAATAAGATAAAAACTAAAGAAAAGTTAGCACATGAAAATATATGTTATTAGGTCATGTATAATTAGTAGACCTGTTCCACAAATTTAGCTATAAGATTGTGTTAGACAAAAGACTAAATCAGAGTCAGTCAAAATAATCATAATAGGTAGATGATAAAAACAAACCTGGAGAACCCATTTCTCCATGGCATTTCTAGTTTGGAATAAAGTATTTCTTATGAAATTTAATAAAATTATAGAGAGAACACAATGATATCATATAACTTTTTTATAATATCAAAAATATGACATTATATGCCAAGAAAACTGATACATAGAATATTTGGGGAACCAAACAAATATAGTGTTCTTATTGTATGGTATTATATGAATTTCTGACTCTATCCAATCATATACATATATGTATTGGTGTATTTACATATATGCTATGCATATATATGCTCATATGTGTGTATATATATGACTGGATATATGTACTCAAATGTGCATATCTCCAATATGTGTGCATATATATAAATACAAACATATAAATATATATAAATACAAATATATTTCTTTAAAAATTTAATAAAATTATAGGGAGAACACAATGATATCATAAATTTTTTATAGAAGCGGGTAAAAGGGGAGTAAATAAGGATGGAAAGAGACTTGACTTGACTTTGGGTGGTGAGCGCCCGATGCAGAGTACAGATGATATTATGTTATGTTGTGCAATTGAAACTTATATGGTTTATTAATCAATTTCACCCCAATAAATCCAATTAAAAAAAGAAACAATAGTCATTACCCTTATGTGTCAAACAAAGTTGATAGAAATTTAACAGTAAGAGTAAAGATACACTAGCAACAAGGGCAGAAACATCCTATACAGAGATTTGTATTCTCCTAAGGGCTTTCACCTCAAGTATTGATCAGAAGGTGGCATTTTCAAAGGTCATCCAGTTGCTCAGTACTAGTCAATTAGCAAACAACAGGTGCGAATGGCAGTTAAACCCTACTGCAGAATTAGCTAAGGCATCACAGAGACACTAAGCACTTCTGATAGGAACATTCTGCATGTATTCCAGATAATATCCCTGATACCTTCATATTAGCTTATCCTACCTGTACATAAAACAATTCTGTTTCAAAAAATTCCCTATTTATAGGTTGTAAAAAATGGTCAAAAGTTCAATCATTCTTTCCATTTTGAAGACCTGATTTGAACTTTCTCCTTTACAACTTTCTTACAATAATATTTTTTAAAAATTTCCTTTAAAATCAGCTGAATTGTATAATAGTATTAAGGAAATACATTCATCCTTAAATACCACTTATATACATATACATATGCATATGAATATACATATATATAGATATACACATGCATACATAATTTTCCTTGTTGAATGAAGGATCCTTCTTGAGAATATAAACCCATCGTTAAGCTATAAACTATATGATAGCACGATTTTTGCCTATTTTTTTTCAGTGCTGTATACCTAGTTTCTAGATCAGTGCCTGGTTTTGATTGGGAACTCAATTAATATAAGGTGAAACAAATACTAAAACATAAAAAAATCTGGTATTAACTTTTAAATAATCTAGTTATTAAGTAAACAAAATAAGCAAAGAAACAATGTTTAAATGGATATTCAGTTAGTAGCTCTGATATAATTAAAGGAAACAAACTGTGAAGTCAGAAGACAGAAATTGAGATGCTTGTCTGTGATATCTAGCTGGAATATTACATAATATTCTGCATGGTTAAGATTTTGAGCTCTGCAGTGAAACTGTCTGAATCAGAATTTTATTTCCACCTCTTGTTTGCAGAACCATCATGCAAAAGAGATTTTATTTCTATGCTATAGGATTTTCAGCTAAATGGATTTTCAGTAGAAGTAGTATTATTATCCCACTGGATTAATATGAGGATTAAATGAGAAAAACGATTGAACATATTTAGCATCTGCAATGGGCTCAATTCTGTCTCCCAAATAGATGTGTTCAAATGCTAACCCCCGTAGGTAAATGCATCCTCATTTGAATGAAGGGCCTTTACAGAGCAATCAAATTGAAGATGTACTAGACTAAAGTGTGCTGCAATCAAATGACTGGTGTCCTTGAAAGATGAAGAAAGGACACAAAGAGACACAAGGAAGGCCATGTGAAAGGGTGGCAGAAATTGGGTGATGCATCAACAAACAAAGGAATGTTAACAGATAGCTGGGAGCTAAGGGGAGCTGGGAAGATGCAGAACAGGACAGGGCCTCAGAGGGAGAGTAACCCCGCCCTTACTTTGGTTTCGGAATTCTGGCCTCCAGAAATTAATTTCTCTGGTTTTAAGCCACCTGTAGTAATTTGTTATGGCGGCCCTAAGAAATTAATACAGCGCCTTTAATGTTTAATTATTATAACCTCTTTAAAATACTGTCACTCCATCCCTTAAATTCCCTATATACAAAATATGGAGCAAAATAACACACAGTTTATTGTGTTAACATCACGATTATATTTCTAAAACTCTCTTTAAAATATATATGTGTATATATAATGTGTACATAAAATATATAATAAAAGATACTACATATTTTATATATGGTATATATATTCTCAGAAAAGAGATTATCAAATAATCCTTCAAATTATACCTTTTAGATTTTCTGGAAACAAGTGCCAATGTACAATGAAATATTTAGCTAATTATAGGCAAAACATTGTGTATTATAATCAGTACTCTGGAATGCATAGTATACTGTTTTTCCTTAATATTGCCAGATATTTATCACCAATATAGCTGGTATCATTACACTTGCACAGAACATCTCCTTATAAATTGATTTTTGAGACTAATATTAGGATGAGAAAGATTTTGGAGGAAAAACAATTTAAAGGAAATAAAAACATTTAAAATTATGCAGACTACCCACATTTTAAAGTGAAGCATATAATTTATTTTCCTCTCTTTTTTTGATATTTAACAGAAAAAAAAATCTACTAAATTATGGAAGGAAATCAGATAGATGGCTGTGCTGTTGGTGTGAGACATTCCTGACAAGAAACTCATTCTCTTCACTGGCTTCCGGAAGTCATCTAATTATGTCAGAGTAATTTGCTTTCTGTAATTTTGCTCAGCATATGTAGGATTACAAGAAGTGTCACATTGCAAAGTGCACTACATACAGCATTTCACTTGAAAAATCCCCATTGTACTTATTTCTTATGTTTTTTTTCCCCTGCCTTTTCTAATACTCAGGTCTCTAGATATTTTTTTTCTTTCTTGTAGGAAACTTCCCTCTGGTTCTTTTAGTTCCACTGCTCCTTTCTTTGATTAAGTAGAACAATTTAATTTCTCTTTTTCTTTTTCTTCTATAAATAAATTTAAATTCTGCAAGGAGGGTGGGGACTGGGTGAGGTTGGAAAAGTTCAGGAAGGCAATTGGAACATCTGTAAAAGACTCAACAGTAAAAATGAAGAAAATGAAACAAATTCAGCAAGGAAATCTCTTTTGAAATCCTCCCCAACCTGACGACATTTTTTTCATTGTTTTTGGAGAGGGAGGGAGAAGAGAAAGGGAGAGAGAGAAACATCATTGAGAGAGAGAAACACTGACCTGCTGCCTCCCAGAACACACCGACTGGAGATCAGGTGAGATGGCAGGCATTCAGACTAGGGATGCAACCCCAGCCTAGCATATGACCTAACCTTTCACTCACAGGAGACGTTCCAGCCAACTGAGCCACACAGGCCAGGGCAGCGAACCCTCTTTTCATCTCCTCACTGAGAAGTCTCACTCTCGCCTTTCTCTCTTCCTCAACACCTCTCTCCCCCTTTCCCCATGTCCCAGGAAGGCTAGATCATTCCAAAAACATCATCAGAATCATGTTTAAACTTTGCTTTTCTATGTTTTTTAAACAAAAAGAAATTTTTTATATACTTTGCACTTTCAGATAAATTGGAAAGAACAACAAACTCATGATTTCTCACTAATTATGTTTTTGAAACCATAGGATATACATGATGTATACTATCAGTCTCCATCTTCCTCTCCTCTTACAAATTTCTACTTCTCTGACAAAATGATAAATGTCAAACATACTAAAGTTAAAAGAAAAGATACAAAGATTCTAGTATGTCCCTCATTAAAGAGAGTATTCCTCCACCTAATTTCCAATGTCCTGCCATAGTTGGGCTTGGTGTTTTTATCCATACCATTCATCAAAATCAGAAAGATTCTCTGGCAAACTCCCTGTTCTGTCTTTAAATGTCTGACTCCTCATTTTTATGTCTCAACTTAAATAGAACCTCTTCCAAGATCCCTTAAGAACATCTTAAAAAAACAATTCAAAATGCCTGTTATGTTTTATCTCTGGCAAAGCTACAGATCTTTGCCTTCCTTGTTAGAGTATTGGACTCCCTTATGTTATTTTAAATTTCCCTTTATATTCACTTCTCAGATTAGTATTTAGCCAAATAAAACATTTTTAACAATTTGTGTTAGTTTCTTATTGCAGCTTTAAAAACCACTACACATTCAGTAGATTAAAATAACAATTTTATCATGTCAGGTTTTGAAATCAGAAATCCAAAATGCATTGAAGAGGCAGGACTCCTGTAACCATTCCCAGAGTTCACTGTCCATTGGGAAAAATGGTGAAAGCAACTTGTTGATAAAGACTTACTTACGTTGGGGAAAATGGGCTAAGTGCTATTTATTAGTCATATAAATTATTATATCTGCCTAAGCCAAGATAATGTTGCAGATATGTATTTCTGTTGTTTTCAGTGTGATTGTGTGTGTGTTTATGTAAAGATTGGCAAGATTGCATAAATAAGACAGGTATTTCCAGGCTCTAAAGAAATTTAAATGAGATTTTTATTGGTTTTTGTCTGCTTATTTTATTTTGAAATCCCTTATTTTTAAGATAAGCTCTATGCTTTCAACTTACATTGGAAAAATGTTTCCACCTGTTCCATCAGAGAGCATATGATTTCAGAGCATCCAGAGTAAGTATAAGAGCAGCAATATTAGCATTTATACAAGGAATACAATCATTGAACAGAAATGGGTCACTAAAGTCAAGTTCGAGACAATGCTCTTGGACAAGGAGACACTATAACTAGAACTACAGAGTATACAATCTATGGTGATTATAGTCATGAGACTTATCTACTTATCTGAGGACAAACAAAAGCATAACACTTCTTAATGGAATTTTAAATAGTGGCTTTCCAGTAGGAAGAAGACGAGGAAAGAAGAGAGCAACTTGCATATGTAAAAAGGAAATATATAATGAAAATGTAATAATTTCTTATTTCTTTATGAAGAAAATTGATCCTGATAAACTAACAGAGACTAGTGCAAAACCCCAGCACACACTCTTATTTTGGATGGGATCACAACATTAGAGAGATTCGATGACCATAAATACTTAGTCCAATATGTTGTGGGATCCCTTTGATCCTTCATTCCAGATTCTGTTAGTGAGTTAACACTAAGACAATTTTATACATCACATAGGATTTTTTTTTCAAAAACAGATATCTTTATTCCTTCTTGTGGCTACCAGACTACAAGAAGACCCCTGACAAATTTTGCCTCTGTATTTACCTCCTTACTCAGTCCTCCCTGTCCTGTATAATCAAAAACATTGTGGAAATGCCAGTGTAAGGCTCTAAGGCTAGATTTTAAAATAAATCACGTTCCCATCCTTATTTTTCTTTAACAATCTTGCCCCAGAGGCCTACTCAAGTAACCTTTTAAAGGGGTCCATGTGGTCAAAAGCTCCAGTCAATTGTCAGGACCAACTTACCAGATACATGAATGAGGGACCATCCTGGAAGTCAATCCTGGAAGTCAATCCTGCAGCGCAGTGAAGCCTTCAGATGGTGGCAACTGCCGTCCTGCCCAGCCTCTTAACTGTGATTTCAGGAACCCCTGGACCGGGACAATTCGTCTCTAGCACCCCTGGTTTTCAGATCCACAGAAACTGCATGAGATACAATGCATTTATTGTTTTAAGCCACTAAATTGTGAGGTGATTTATTACATAGCAATAAATAAGAGCTCTCTTTCCTTTTCTTCTTTGTGTTTCTTCTTTCTTGTAATCTTAATCCTCCACAGTAACACATCCCCTGATCTGAATCATAACTGTATCACTTAATCCTTGCATTTAAATGTCATGAGCTCAGTATAACACTTGTATTTCCAAGTCTCCAGGAGGAAACTGCTCTTTTGCCATTATAATTGAAATTCAATGGAAAAAAAGGAAGCTGCATATATATAACTGGACCCTGAGATAAATAGACTAGCAAAAGTAGATTTGGTTCTGTTAGCTGCTATCCTTTCTTTTATTTTCTGTTTTAAGCTGAAACTTGATGGATTGTTATAGGTTTTATAGGATCAAAAGTGGTTATCTTAAAATAACAATATGCAACATAAATTTTACAAATAGGTACTGGATTTTTTTCTTTAACTTTTATTATTGGGCATTGACATTTCAATTTTGACAATTTATTTACCACACAATTAAGATAAGTGTCCCATTAGGATAAAATGAACTGAAAAAGGTATTGCCAGAAGTAACAAATGGAACATGGAATGTGATATTATGTAACCTTGTACAGAACACAAAATACAGCATAGTAAATATTATTGAGAGGTTTATGTGAAAGGTTGAGATCTTTTTAAAAATGAAATCACACTCCTCATTCAAACTTAGTGCTAAAATAGCCAAAAACCATGGTTTATTTCTTATTTCCTCTCAACTCCTCTAATTTCCAGATTCCTAACATAATTTTAATTACCTTAATAATTATGTTGTAAGTTTAGTTTCATCTTATCGCTATTTTTTTGAAGTTTTAATTTATACTTGGTCATTCTCTTATCAATATTGGAACAATTTTATTTCTAATTATAATATTATTTCTTGCTTGCTTGCTTTGCTGCTCACATTTTGTAAATAAAGAGTTATCTCTATGCCTGGTCTATTTCAATTCCTCTTCTTACGGTATACAAAATTAACAGATTAGTGTATCTTTAAAGCTTTATTTTTCCTTTCAAATGTTTCCTAGTTTTCAATTACTTGTTTGTACTTATTTTTTGTGTGTAAAAATCTTTCATGGACCTCATTTTTATAGAATTTAAGAAACAAGGGTGATTTTTGAAGGAACAATTATGGCACTCAATATATTTAGCTTTTTTTTTAAATTTCCAATATATTTTTATGTCTTTCTGTGTTTATTCCAAAACTTTTCTGGAAGTGCAAAGTAAGATTTTGCTTCCTTGAAAATATATGTTTTTGGTATCTTAGCTAAATTTATATTTTATCATAGTCATATATGTATGTATGTGTGTGTACTTAATGTGTTTGATATTTATCATATTTAAAGAATGATTATATATTTTGCTGAGAAGCTTATGGAGAAAACAGCTTGAGAATTTGGGGATTTTTATATATTTTGTATTTGGCAAACATATCCAATCTTTATCAGATTTAGAGGAATGATATTGGGCAAAGAGAATAATTAAGTCTCCTCTAAAAACAGATAAAACAGAGGGAAAGTTTTGGAAAGTAGTGGTAGCGTCCTTTGCAGAAAGTAACTTTTTTTAGAAACTTTACCTAAATCCTAAATCTTAAAGAAAATAAGTTTAATTATATCAAGTTACACATTTTAACTGTAAGAACTTTTCCTGAACAGAAAATAGTTTTAATGTAACAAAAATAATATTATTATAAGTTAATATGGATCTTAGAATTAACACCAATAGTTAAAAACATGGCATGGTTCCTAAGCAATCATTGATTTTTATCATGTTATAATATTGCAAGCATGCATCCAAAAGGTCACTCAATGAAATTTTATTGAAATATTTTCTCTTAACAATTTATGACAATAATTTAAGTTATAACTGTGCAAAATACATAGGACATAAAATTTTATTATATTTATATACACACACATACATGCGCACCTACATAGATTTGTAAATTTGACTTTTGTTTCTGCATGCCATGGATGAGTTTTGACATGACAATAATCACTACTGTAAGTAGAGCATTTCCAGCAATAGTAAAATATATCTATATATAGATATATAGATATATGATTTCAGAATTCACCTCTCAAATGTTATGATTTTAGCTACATCCTCTCTGAGGGACTCTTACTCTTCCACATCTGGCTTCAGTTGAGTGACCCAGAGGTTGACATACTTTAAAGATGAATCAAGTTAGCTTTAGTTATACATTTGGCAATAAAAGTCTATAGCAGTGGCCAAGACATTTCATTAAGAATGTATAAGGTATCAGGACTCTTACTGGATTTCATACACACCTTACAGTTGTTTTAGTCTTCTCTAAACCCAACCCATTAACTATAACCTCAATACATTGCATATCAGCTAAGTATTCTGTAAATAAAATTTAGCATTGCCCAAGACACAGATGTCAAAGTATTTTTGTTTATTAGGGATGAATGAAGACCAGAGTTTCCTAAGGGCCCAGGAAAGCAAATTATCTTTGTTTATCAGGACTGAGAGTTATAGCAGGGCATTGGAATTTCAGTGATACAACAGGTCCGATCCTAGGCAAATTGGGAAAGCTAGTCTTCCTAAAAGTATTAATAGATATGTCTATTAACACCAGTGATATAACTTGAGTACATGAATTATTGGTCAATTTGGGAGACAGGATAATGATCCCTCCCAAAGTTCTTTACCTCCTAAACTTCAGAACATGTTAGTATATAACTTCAAGTGGAAAAGGGGATTTTGCCGATGTGATTAAGACAATTGAATTGGGGAGATTATACTGGATTTTCCACTTGCATACCCTGTAACCACAACCCTTCTTATAAAGGAGGGTCAGAAAGGTCAAACAGAACACTCCATGTGACTATGGAAACGGAGAGAGCTTTGAAGACACAATACTTGTGGCTTTTAAGATGTAGGAATAAGAGATAAGGAATCAAGGTGGTCTTCAAAAGGAAAAGGATTGTCTCCAAGATGCCATGCCTTTAGGTCCATGGGGCTGATTTTAGACTTCCAAATTCCAAAACTGTAATATATTAATTTTGTGTTGTTTTAAGCCACTGAACATGTGGCAATTTGTTATAGCAGCAATAGCAAACTAATAAGGTATGACCTCCTGATGTATGTGGTTTTTTGGACAGTTTCTATGTTTTTTTCTTTTTATCATTGTTTTATCTTTTTATTTATCTGATTCAAATATTTGTTAACTGCCAATTATTACATATTGATTTGTCCCAAAAATTGCACTGTTTTTCTACACTCTATTTAATCATTCTTCCTTTCAATCAAGAAATTATATTATAAACTGACTGCTATTTGAGGATGAAAAATCATGAAAAACAGTAATTTAGCACCTAATAAGTAAACAGAACTGAAAATAGAGTGGCAGTCAGTGGTAATACTTCAAGTGTTTTCTACTAAAGTGGTATGAAAATTAATATGTAAGGGCATACATTAATTACTACATTTATTTTACCCTTATCAAATAGGCTGATGATAGGTCACTGGAGAGTCTCTCTTAAATAGTCTTCATTTTATTAAGAAGACCCTTTCACAGTGAAATTTTGAACTAGCACCTCATAGATAACAAAGTGTAAGATGATTTGTGAGATTTTAAGGTCAAAAGGAATGTCTCCAGAGTACAAAATATACTCAGCTTCCTTGGGGAGCCCATTCTCCAACACTTTCCCAAAAGTATTAATTATGTAAGACTGAAGTAGTTTTGGCATTTTCAACTTAATTCCAAACCATCTTGAAGATAAATTCTCTCTAATGACTAAAAAGTCATTCTATACTAATCTAAGGAAATAATGTTTTGACAACCATTGTACTATCATGTCCTAGAGCCTTAAATAGTTTTGTGTTTCTCAAATTCAATCCAGGGAAGGGTTTTTCCTTCATTTTTAGGAAATTGTTGAAACTGGCCACTCATTCTTTAGTGTCATTTGGTTCTATTGATTTGCACTAAACACAGCAGGATTCTCTAGAAAAAATTAACATGTGGAAAACTAAACTCAAGCTTATAGTGTAATGAAGCTGTGATTCTGTGAATATTGTTCTTTTGAAAACTTTGGAAGGCTGCTTAAAAAATCAACTCCAATCGGGAAATGCATTAACACTAGGATGAATAAAACAGACCTGGTTTCAAAGAATTACTGTGGAAGTTTTAGCTTATTTTTTAGCACTGATAAAAATGTACAGATTATTTCTGGATATAAATTACATGGTTATAAACAAAGTCATAGAATTTTATCACAGCTAATTAGTAGAGACTAGGAAATAGAGTTTAAATGTCATATTAGACCATTTTACTAATCAATAATCAATGTATAACTATAAGAAATGATGTAAAAATAAAGTACATTGCCATCAAAACCAAATTTACTTCATACTCATATTGAATTTTCAGCATGCCTTTCTGTGACTGTTTGCATATAAAAAGTTTTATTCATAGTTGTATTCTTAGCATTGACATAAAAATTAGCCCTAAATAACTGAAAAACTACATATCATCTCTTGTGTTTTAACAAAAAACAATGGGGGCAGAGGGTATAAAGGCACAACCGAAAATCATTATGATACCTGATAATTGGAAAGTCTTTTATGTGTTAGGGAGGTTTGGGTTGAAATTATAGAATCCCGCTAAAAGTTTTCAAAAAGTGACTATTTACTTACCAAGAAATTTAAGAATAGTGAATTCCAATATTATTTTATGTTTCCAATATATAATGTTTATTTATTCCCATAAAAAATGTAACAATGATCTAAAAAGATGTCTTCTGATGTCACTCATCAGAAATTCTTTTCAATTTTTCTTCATCTTCAATATCATTATATTTCATATTATTTCTCTTTCCATGTTTTTATAACTGTTTCAACCTTTCATAAATTAAGGTAGTGATCTATTTTGCATCTCTGTCTTCTATGGACTCTTCCTAAATATTTCTCTTTGTTCTTTCAGGGGGATACAATTTAACAGTTGGATAGGTTCTGATACCAGATTTCTGGAGTGTATGAGCATAAGCCTGAGGGTCTACTTTTTTAGCTTTCACTTTCCTTTAATGCTTTTTTCCAAGAGCTCAGACCCAGGAGCAAAATTTTGACCAGGTTCACACCAAGAATCATAGAAGTCAACCACCCAATGTTTTTTTTCTCTGTAAAACTTTTTCATTGAAGGTCTGAGGCACTAGATCTGTGGATGCTTGAGGGTAAAATCCTGGACCCCAGTTTCTTAGGGAATAAGCATGCCTATTCTAGCCATTGTAAGTATAAAATTGATAAGCTTGATTTGATTTTGGGGGGCAAACATTATCTCAGGGTGTTTCCAAACATTTCTTTGGCACAAAGAGAAAGTTACTATTGGCACTCTATGTTGTCCACATTGATCAGTCAGATTAATATCTAGGCTATTCTTTTTCATTCTGGCATTAAAACTTGACATGGATGACGGCATGGAGAATAGAAATCAACTACCATCCATACTTTCCATGTTTTCTTTGTTTAGCTAGTTCATTGAAGGTGGGAGATGTCGGGGAGATAGTAGAATGACATAAAATCCTCTGTGAATTCCAAGGACTGTTGGGCAGAGTGACGTTCTTCACGTTCATGAATGTTAGAATGGTTGAACACTATTGTTGTTGGATAAGCCTGAATATTATACATGTTACAGAGTCCTTCATGTACTATACAAACTCATGTAACAAACTTAAGCTGACCATAAAGATGCTTTGATAGTTTTCATAATTCTGGCAATAAAGCTCACCTTAGTGGGCACCAAGGAATAAAAAAAAAAAATTAACAAGCTATTGTTCTTTGTAAATGACAGCAAAATGTTGAAGTCCAAATGTGGTAACATGAGAATGAACATTTTTTCTTGGCAAAGACAAATATATCATACTATGATATATCATATCATATCATGCCAAAGTCTTCTTGCCATGATTAATTTCATATTCTTTGTTTCCTTGTCCTTTAAATACTGCTAGACATGTCTGAGAAACATAGAGATTGCTATAAATTTCTGGTGCACAGAAACAAAGTTGCCGACTTAAATATGTTCATTATTAAGTAGAGTCCTCAGTTTTTTCACGCTGTGTAATTTAAAGTTTCATTTTTTTCTGGAGTGAAAAAATAAAAGCAATTAATGATGAATCAAACAATCCTCTAGCTTGTTTGCCAAAAAGACTTCAAAATCTGGAAGATTCTGCATTATTTCTAAATACATTTCTTAAGCATCCAATGAATTAAGAAACAAAACACTGCCTTTTTCTTTGTTTTTGGCTCTAGGAGCAAAATAGTAGTAGTTGTAGGAGGTTGTCATGATGGCACAGTCCGTCCTTCCTACATCATCAACACCATCCAAGAGGCCGCTAAGCCTGAGACAGGTCTGTGAGGTCAGACAATCTCCTCCTTTGGAACACAGAGTGATCAGCCAGGCACTGCCAGCAGCAAAGCTGGTTTGTACAGCATTAGCGGAATTCCCGGGCTATAATTCTGTCACTGTACTTGTAATCTGCTGCATGGAGAAACTCACTGAAGTCTCCTTTGATGTGTCACCATGGTACTCTGAAGCAAGTCCAGACCTAAAGATGAAGAGGCCAGGATAACCGATGGCTCCTTTCATTCCGCAAAGCATCTTATCATCACCACAGTTGGTGACTCCAATCCATCCACTTTAACAGTCTCCCCATGAAGGCGGAGGAGGATGAGCTGCACAGCAACCGTCTCATGTTGGTTCCTTTGAAGCACACAAGCGTGCTGGAATTTTCCAGCCTGAGAATCTATTATTTTTTGGGTATTTGTTTGGTGATGAGAGTAACTTCTAGATTCTAATATTTCAAAACTATTGTCCCATAGCATGAAAGGCAGGACTGGTCTTTCTACTCCTTTCATCTTTCAGCCTATCAGAATTTCCAGAAGCTGCTGGTGTATTGTACTTTGCATTCCAACAGCAAGAATCAGGCCTCCCGTCTGACCTCCGGCTGAGAGAGAGGTGAGGTTTTCAGTAATTCACCTTTTTAACCTTTAGAGGGAATGGGTTATAGTCACTCCTGCAAGGAAACCTCAGTTGGGAATTGTTGATGTTTAGGTAAAAAAGAAGTCTGCCATATACCACCTGACTCCTGAGGTCCCAAGAGAAAGGCAGGTCAGCTCAGGGTCCCAACACACATTAACAAAGACCCATCCAAGAATTTGGCTGCCGCTAGTAATTGAGATATGATTTTACAAAGAAGATACATTCACGACTGAAGTTTTATATACACTTAGAAATCCTATTTTAAGCACATTAAAGGATATAAAAAGAAAATCCTCTAAGAAAAATAATGTAAAAATGATACTGGCAGTTTTGTGACAATTTTTCAACTACTTTCAAAAAGAAAAACTGTTATTATGTTAGTAAAGAATATACTTAACAAAGTATAGGAATTTAAAAGTCCAATCAATTCTGGTTCCCCTACTTAGTAACACTTAGATGTTGAACAAATTATGTTACATTTTGAGTTTTAATCTCTGCACATGTCATGAAGTTGGTGATGTTGATATTTGAGGAATAAAATGAGATGGCACAGTAGACATGTACCCAATAGTCCCTAACCCCTAGAGAGCCTTTGGAATATTTTGTTACTCCATCTTTTATCCTATGCATCCAGTTTATTTATCTTCTTTTTTTAATTAATAAGGACATAATAATTTACAATTCATGATAACTTAGACCATGGCTAAGTTTAATTTTTTTGAAAAAAAAATGTTTGCTTAACAAAATGAGCTGTAAAATTTTAGAAAATATATTGAAATATAAAATTATATTTTCAGTAAATTATTGAATTAATAATTAACTGAAAGTCATTTTCTGCTATCAAAGCACATCTGGCAATATATAGTAAACAGTACTTAGATAATCCCTGATTTTTTTCATTTTAAAACTAATCAAGTAGTGAAAAAATATAATTATGCTTAAATTATTATCTTTTGAAAAGTAAACCCCTTGGACATTTTATACTAAGATAAACATAAGGCTATTGACATACTTTTTAAGAACTCAATTTTTAAAATTTTATTGTTGTTCACTTACATTTAGTTGCCCCACCTTTTTCCTCTTTGCTCACCCCATGAAACTCAATTTTGAGTTGTCTTTGGTATATATATTCATATTTAGAAGACTTGTTTTAAATATTGGAAACAAAGTAAAGGTTTCAAGTGGTTAATTAGTATAAGGTTATAAACTAGAAGAATGGCATTTGTGGTCAATAAAACCATGTAAGCGAATTATAAAATCACAAGAAAGAAAAAACAACAAAAGATAAAAAGGTGCTAAGTTTTTCTTATATGAGGTCATAAAACAAATGAGCAGTACTAAAAGGTGGACATGACTCCTGCTGTGTACTTTACAAATGTCAACGTCATTACTGTTTATGTACATTGAATAATGATGAATACTTGCAGTCAATTTCCCATAACCCTCAGGATGTGATGTATATGATGTATGTGATCTATGGGCTAGGGTCAAATTTTATTTCATAAATCAAGAGAATGTGCCTTTCAATGACATAAAGTTTAAAGATTAGTTCTTTGTCTTCTTTATTATCAGATCATAACCGTATGCTTAGGAAAATATATCTAAATACTGCTGTATTTCAGTATTTCTCAAAATAAATAATGTTTTATTTTTCTTTAAATCTGTCATTTTTGTATGTAGGATATATATTTTTATGTATATATAGATAGAGACATATACAGGGTGGGGCAAAAGTAGGTTTTTAGTTGTGGCTACACAAAACAGAGTTTATACTTGTATTGTTATTTGTTAATTACTGTATTATTTTCCATACACACAACTGTAAACTTACTTTTTCACTACACTGTATATACATGTAGAAAAGAAGTTAAATAGAAAGGTAATCCCTACAGTAATGAAGATCTTGATTTATTCTGTAATACTTAATCACTAAAGTAGAACAAAAACAAACTATAAAGGTCAATTTCATAAATCACCTGGAATGCTTGCATTCGGTTTTTTAAATCATTACCCATAATTTATTTAGTTATCAATTAAAATGTTAAATCTTAAAATGATCTAAATTTACTTAACAAGTTATTTAAGATATTTTTACCTTTCTGTAAAAACTTTCGAAAGGTGTTTCAAATAAGAATAAGAAAAAAATGCTTTACTTTTTGTATTATGTCCTTTGGTAATGATCATACTTCTAAAGAAAGTTTTAGCCCTCACAGCTTAGTTTCCCCAGAAATGAAGGCGAGCTTTAACAATGCTGTGACTCAGGGCAGAAAAAAGTGCCTTCAGGGCATCTCTATCCCTTTTCATCTTATAACAACCCCCTCAGCCCTTAGCCCCTCTCTTACGCCCAATTCCACTGGCTCCCCAAAGCTTTTGGTTTATTTTCAGTTCGGAGCATCCCTGTTCTTCCTTTCTCCATCAAAGCCATTAATATCTCCATTATTATCATACTTCCATCACATTCGTTTGCATAATTACTTAGTTAAGCTATCTCAAACGTTATTTGATCTTTACATTGAACAATGAGATATGACTTCTAGACTGGTTGATTATAGTAATACCTAAGTAAAAAGAGCAAGTTGGAATCTTTGAAAATTTAAAGTTTTTCTCCACATGTACAGAATTACCAGAAGATTTCTGACTTTTCAAATTTAAAGGAAAGTAGATACGTTACTCTGTGATATGTTCCTGTTGACTACATGAAACAAAATTCTAACTTAACTGCAATTGTGAAATAAAAATTTTCTGAAAAAAAATTATTTTTCAATCTAATAAAAGAAAAAAAAACTAACCTGAATTGATATCAAGTATTTGTAGTCTGAATTTAACTGAATATTCATTTTTCACTGCATACATATTATTAGTTTAGTTGGTGAATACAATAACCTATATACAGTATATTATATATATATGTATTTCTCTCAAATTAAATTTCTGAAATCTAAAATTTATTAACTTGAAACACAGTTGTCCTCATGGGTACCTTACTATGTACTGTGGACCAGAACCTACTAAATTTTATAATACTCTATCTTTTATTTGCAAGTATAATTATTACTTTTGAATTTCTCCTGGTTAATTATCTCGTGTGTGGAAGTCAGGCTGAGTTCCAGGTTAATAATACCCTATTTTGAAAAGAAATGATCTAAATCTTACAAATATAATCCAAGTGCAAGTGTTAGCACTTCTCTGCAGTTAAGGAAGCTGAGAAATTTAAAGACGAAATGGTCCAATGTCACATGACCAGGTCGCCACCGAATCACAGCGCACCTTTCCCAATGATGTCATTGTGTCTTTCATTTGTCATCTCTCATCCCTCTTGTAGCATTTGGCTTATAAATAAGATTCTTAGGCCGGAAGTGAATGTAAGCTGAGATGTTTGTTGTTGACAATAACTTTTGGAAACCTCAATATTTTGTCAGCAGCTTTCATTGTTTATAATATGGCAACGTGACGAAGACCAAGGATGAGATACATTTTTGAAAACATGACTCCTTTGTGGGCACTTACGGACAACCAACATGAGCCACGAATCTGATTATTGCAAATTGTACAAATTAATGCTACTATTTCAGGATGCTTTTTTTTTAAAATCACTATATGAAGGATTGGTCAATTACTGAGGAATGGTCTTATATTAGTGTATGTGTGTTTGTTTATAAGATTTCTATGTAGAAGTGTTTTCAAAACGTTGAAGGGCTATTAAGTTAAAGACAATGTCAAAACAGTTGAAATCAGTGGTACATGTAAGTCACAAGAAAGATGACAACATTCTTCATAAAACATAGGAGTCAAAGGCACTTTTTACTTACAATGTCACCTGTACATTTTAAGTATATTTAATTAAATAAAAGTATGAAAATATGAATTATCATATTTAAACAACCTGACATCAAGTATAAGAAGACCCCATAATAAATGGAAACTCTTTAACCTGTAAATAGATTACCTAGATAATTAAAAATGGGCCTTTAAAACCACATATAAATAAATTTCACGTTATTATACTAAAGTAGAATATACCACTTAATACAAATTGATATATATTTATAAGACGAAAAAATATGTTTAAAGAAGTGTTTTGTAATTTCTTAACATTGCTTTCAAATAAAATGCACTCAGTTTTAAATTACTTCAGGATGCATAGAAAGTATAGCATCATTATATAATAGTACATTTAAGTAATTATTTGTCAATATTTTTTCACAAATAGATCCAAGGCTCATATATACTTTTTAAAAGCATTTGCCTAGGGAATGGTTTTAAAACTGCACAGTTTTGTTGGTTTCTAAGTGTAGAAGATGTTGTGAGTGACTCACCAAAAATATGCTTTACTGACATTCTAAAAGGACATCAGGAAAAAAGATTGGGTTGATGGAAGAGTTGGTGTTAATAAAACTGTCTTTGGTCAACAAAACTGTCAAGTAGGCCCTGTCCATCATGGGTCACTTCTGAATACAGGAATCACATTTCCCGGGATGAGAATGCTTCCATCCCTGCTGACAAACAGTTCTCAATTGTTATGACCAAAAATTAGTCATAGTTTTTTCTTCCCTATAAGTCCCTGAATTGCAACTGTCCCCCAACTCTAAACAAGAGATAAGAAATTAGATCATGACCTTGTCAGCTTATCCTAAGAACGGTACAACCACAGCAAGACATTGATCTTTTTTTCCTTGCTTGCCCAACTTTCTCTTAACAATGTCTACTAATCGTTCTACCCCTCTTCGTGACATTTTTATGGGGAAAAAGCCTTTTTCCATTTGATTTAAAGATACTTGTTGATTTCTGAGAGCTAGACTTTTTCCCTTTTAATTGTCTTTCTTCTGAGTAAAGTAGTTCCCTATCTAGGTCTAGATTTGCATTTATTTGACACTACCCAGTGGCTTGTATTTGGGTACAAAGAAGGGAGAGATTAGGGAAAACTGACAAAATATCCAAGGCCATTTCTACTGATATGCCACCTGCTATTATCAATCCCTAACACCTTAAAAGAGACTTCACCCACGATCATGATAAAGGACTTCTATCTGTCCTAGAGGGCTAGAACAGATGAAAAATGCTTAATTCCTCTCCTTATTAGCACTTAGAATAAAGAACCATTTAACACTGAACGTTTGTGAGAAAGCCTTAGACAAAATTGATGTTCTTTTACTGTGGTCTCCCCCATCATGTATAGAAATATAAATAGACCGCCTTTTTATTCTCCATGAATTGAAGCATTGAAGAATAACAAAACAACTACCACAGGAGAAAATTTACGCAATTTATATAAATCCTGAATTTATTAATTGGCCAAGAAAGGAGAATTCAAGTCAGTCTGGAAAGAGTTCAGATTTGCTCTAATTATACAGTGAACATGCTAGAGATGAAGTCAAAACACAGGTTAAAATATTAAAAGATTTTCAGGCATTCTTGATTGGTTACTAACAGAAATTTCTCCTTTAATTGATCATGTTTAATCATGACAGATTTAGAGTGGGTATTAAATCCAGGTTCACTTCTTAAGTTTCGGAAATATTTTTTGTTGGTGTTTCAGGGACATATTTAGGTAAAAGTTAAAACAAACATACATCATGTTATACATTAGGACCACAGTCTTAGCCACACTATATTTCATTAGTCGGTGTGCAATAAGTACTATAACATTTGTTCCTTTTTAAAAAATTTTATTGTATTTTTTCATTATCATTTAATCCCCTATATCCCCCTCCAGTCTGTAATCAGAATTAAAGCAGAATGTGGTGCTCTATCAGCCAATCCGCTAAGAGGTTGTAAAGACAGAAAGAAATTTTACCTTTTTATATAAGCAAGTAGATACAACATATATACTTATTCTCAAGGTAAGTAATAACTGCAAGTGTTGAAATATGTAAACCAGGGGATAAGAGCAGAAATTGGCAGATAGAAAAAAATTAAACATTCACAATTTTTAAAAGACATTATTGATATCAAAATTCAAGTGGAAAGAAATTCATATTCTTGAGGTGTCTATTAATTTACTTTTAAAATGTAACTCACTGTTTGGCAACTGCTATTTGAATGTGTATAGGTGGATGACTAAATCCAATGAATCTGGAGTAGAACATTAAAAGAAACATTTTATTTTATGTTACTAATGATATATTAATTTTATAATTAAAAATACTTTTGAATCTAAATTAACTATGAGGTCTCAGCTCACATTAAACATAATTAACGCTATTAACATAATACAATGGACAATTTGAATATGTTATTGTATAAAATATATATATACTGAAGCAAATGGCTTCCTTTTCTCTCATTCTGTATTATGATATAACCTCAGGTATAAAAAGACGAATTTTTGAGGAAAAACTGAAATTCAGAAAAAAAGTAATAAGCAATTAATAAGGCACAAGTTTCTTAAAATGGTTAATTTTAACAAAATGGTCATTCAGCAAAACTCAGCAATCTGATTACATGTAGGTTACAAAATGTGTTGAATAATATGTTACCTAATTTTCATTGTTCTAAGTGTGATTTTTAAAAGAAACAACTTTATATAAATAATAATTAGCTATCTAAAACAGTAAGTTAAATCTTAATTAACTGATTTGAATGGATATTCATGATTAATTATTGATGAGAAAAAGTATGTTAGATAATAACTTTAGCAAATGGTACATACTCTTTGTAAGATGTGTGTATGTGAATACATACACATATACATATATTCATACATGTGTATATATATACATGCAAATATGTAATTTAATGATTTCTGACTTGTAATGTAGGAATTAATTTCTAAATAAATCTAATATATAGAAAGTTTAAAAATGTTTTAGTTTTAGAGATGAGATGGTGATTTTTCTGGCCTTCACTTCCCTGCAGGTAATTTTTTTAATAGTTTCTAAGGAAGGACAATGATGTTGTATCCCTGAGTATCTCATCTTGAGAGAGCACAAGATGATCCTTCTTAAATGGTAATGAATTTGAACTAAATTTTGGCACAGTAATGCGTTTATGGCATGTCATTCTTCATCCTCTATTCAATTGCTGTTTAGAAAAGGAATGGTAGGTTGTTAACAGTTGATATTGTCAGAGCAAATCATGGCAATATAGACATATTTTCTGGGGAATTTTGACTGTATGTGGTGTGCCATGGAAACAATCTCTGAGCAACAAAATCGTTCAAATTGGGAAATATTCACCAGGTCCATTTACTCTTTTTATGTGTACTTTTGTGATTTTCTTTAAGCTATTTTAATTTTCCCATTAAAGAAACTCCAGAGATAAAAATATATGACTATGTTAGTACTATATCATATTTGAATTAGAAAATCAAACCACAGAATTATGGCTTTGAATGTTCCTTTAGAAACAATCAAGAGTAGTACACTCATTGGAAACAGGAGGAAAGCAAGATCCAAGATGCCAATGCGCATTGCCCAAGGCCACATACCTATTGATTGGCACAGCCTCCAGGGACATAACAGTTTTCCTGTTCCTTTGCAGGGACTATTTTGCTGAAGCTATAAAAATGTAGAATGTAAACTGAAGAGCTATCCATATAGTTAAGAGCAAAATATACTTTAAACATTATGCATTTATGTAAAAAAAAGATGACTCTAGAAAATATTTCCCTTATGAAACTTTCTTCACTAATTTAATGTTTAAAATTTATATTGATTAGAAGTATAATATAAACATTCTAATGAAAATCCTTTAATATCTATTAAATTGGGTTTATTAAATATTGCATCATGTTTTATTTTTTGTGAAATGAAATTTAAAAAGTTATGTATAAGAAACTCCTCATCTTGCTTGTATAAGAAAATTGACAGGAATATGATAATGAGTTTGGTAATGTAAAGGAACTTGCTTCAAATTAGACTTTTCAAAAATAAAATATTTGAGTAATGATTTATGAACAACCTTTGGGTAAATAAATTTTCCTGTATAGGTAAATCTATCATTCACCAAAAGATATTTTGTTATTTGATTTTTGTTATTTGACGTTAATTCAGTTCATTTTTTATGTAGCATGTATTTTTTTTATTTTATATCAGCAGCTGCCATCTGTTCAAACAAAACAAACAAAATTTCCAGAATCATCATCCTTTTTTAGCTTGTATAATTCTGAACAATTGTTTCCAGAATTGCCTATGGCATCTTGCATCCAAAGGAAAAAAAAAAAGAAGAAGAAGAAGAAAAGAAAATAAAGAAAAGAATACAAGCACACTTTAGTTAATTTAAAACCAGAATGTTTCCAGTGGCTGTCTTTGGGAATACATTGTGTTATATATTCTATGGAATGTTATTGCTCTACATCATTGTCTCTGTATATTTTAATTCATTTATTCTCTCAAGTATTTAATGAGAACATTCTATGTGCTCAGTTTAAAACTGAAATACACATGTGAGTTTCTTAACTTGTGGAATCTCAGTCTAATGGGATATTTAGTAAGCTAACAGATAATCAGAGAAATAAACAAATCCATGTAAAATACCGTAGCTGTGATGAAAACAGTATACGTTGTAACTTTGCTATAAGAGGAGGAGTTGGTCATTTAAGATAGATCAGAGAAAGCATATCTGAAGAATTTACTTATAATTTAAATTGGCAAGAAAATATACTTTCACAAGTAGAAGGATGCGTGAGGCAGAATGAAAGGTATCCCAGGCATTGGAGACAAAACTGGCGTCTTTGAACAGAGGCATATCACATTTGTAAAACTGTGTGAGCACAGGTTGGCTGGTATTCAGAGAGAATGGGGAGTATATTTGAGGCAAAGCTGGAGAGACTCTATGCTCTGTTAAAGAGTTTGAGAGCAATGGGGCTGCATTAAATTTTGCTTTTAATTTCATTTTTAAGGATATGCAGTGACTAGGTGTTAACTTTGTAAAAGTAATCCTTAATGCAGGATAATCAAAATGCTTTAAAAGAAGCTGAGGTACTTGGAGGCAAATTAAAAGGCTATTGATGAACTCCAGACACGATATTGGAAGTATCTTGGGGTAATAAGGTGGTTTTGCATGTGGAAAGAAGTGGACGCATTTGACTGGTGTTTAAGAGAAAAGAAATTGACAGGAATATGATAATGGGTTAGGTAATGAAGACTATATGAGCGCGTGATATTGTGTTTTCTGCTTAATATGGGTTCAATCATTTACTAAGTGAGATAAGGCTGGAAGATAATGATTTTGTGAGGTAGAAAGACCATGTCTCCTGTTTGGTATTTTTGGGTTTAATTTGCCTTTGAGTAAACCAAAGGTTGATTCAACTAGGCATATGGGTCATACATCTAGAGCAGAGAATATTTTATGGAAAAGAGTTTTATATGTGGAAGCAGACATACCTGGAAGTAAAAAAAAAGTAAATAATTTTAGCTGACAATATATAACTGTTTTTAAAATTGTATTCATACCTAGCCAATTTAATGTAATTGTATCTTAAATTCCCCTCTCACCTATGACTGTTATGAAAATTAACTCTTTTATTCTGAAATGACTACTAATCTTAAATTACTATTTAGGAACATATTGAAATTTGAAGTAAAAATTGTAATTTAATTGAAACAAAATAAATAGAGGTATTTGAATGGAATACTATATATACATATAGATTCAAATATATGCCTATAAAGTTCATTAGCCAGGACAGGGCATTTGATTGACTGGTTTTATTAGTGAAGATTTAGGTTTCAGAAGCATTAAGACATTCTAATTACTCCAAATGTCGTTGAAGACATTGTTATTTACACAGATTTCAAGGACTGTAAGTAATGAAATCTGGAATATTTCTTAGTTACCATGCTATAGGAATTGTCTTATACGTAAATCTTATAAGGATTTTAAATTGTATCTCTTATCTAAGACTTTATAATTGCATAAAATATCATTTGTTCCTTTCATAAAACATAGTAGGAGACTATTATGTGAAAATCACTGGGCATAGCTTGCACTCTAAGACAAGAGTTCTTAGACAAGAGTTTTTTGAGGCACTTATAGTCTATCAGAGTAAGACCGTTATAAAACTAAAGTGCCAGACAGTGTTAACAGGAAGACAGGATTCAGGGTCAAGTAGTAACCCAAATGAAAGTGGTCAATTGTGCTTGGTGGTGAGGGTTGGAGTCTTATCAGGGCGCAAAGGAGTAAGTGCTCTTACTTCAGATGGAATTAAGTTGAAGTACAGTTGATGGCACAGAGGCACTCTCTTAGATACCTATGTCACATCTTCTTCTCTCCCCTAAATCATTTTACCACTTCATTTTCCTTCCTTGTTCCCAGAAAACTTTGTTCTTTTTCACTCAGAAAATGGAAGCAATGAGAAGAGGATGTCTATAAACATCTACTATCAAGTTTATCGAATCCATCTCAATTTATGTTCTTGTCTGTCTTCCTATCACAGTGGATACACTGTTTGGATTCCTTTTCAAGGCAGAAAGACCCAATTGTGATTTTATATCTTTTCTTCTTTACCCTCACTTCCAAAATCATCTCCTCTTTTTACTTCCTCCACCAGCATGTTATCTTTCTACTGAGTCATTTTTATCAACATATATCCTGGCTTCAATATATCCCCAGCTTTGACTCTGCACTCCTTCCAGCTGACATAAATTTTACTGGCTCCTCACTTAAAGGAAATTATTTGAATTAGAATTTTTTGATCATCTGATTTACTCCTTCCTTTTTCCTCTGAAAACACCTCAGTCATTATTCAATTCTAATGAATCATTGACACAGCTCTTTTCATTATATTGAAAACTCATGTCTCTAGCTCATCTCTTACTCCTTACCTCTAGAAAAATACCTCCTGTTACTTGCTCATGTATACCTAGCAGAGACTTCAAACTTAATGTGCATAAAATAAAACTTTGTAATTGCCTCATCAAACCTACACCTTCTGTAGTAGTCTAATCTCAATAAAAAGACACATCCATTCTTCTACTTTGAGCAAATCTATGGAACCATCGTCCAGCCTTCTGTATCATAGTTCATATTCCAATAAGTTAATAATACTATGGGTTGTTCCACTGAAATGTGTCCCTTGTATGAGCATTCTTCATCAACTCCCAGCAGCAGTCATTGTCTATGAAATCAAATTTAATCCTTTAAAAACATATCACATCACAGCACTTAAAATTCTCAAGGTTTTCCCAACCTTACTCTACAATTCAAATATATGTGATCATCTTCCAGGTTGTATGTAATCTGGGCCACAATTTTATTAATAATCTATTTATTTACCTCTTTCCCTCTTTCTCACTCTCATTTTGATGCTTTGTTGTCACAAGCTAATTTCTGCCTCAATGACTTTGCATATCTTTTTCTATCTATCTGGGAAATATTTCCTCAGAATTTTCAAGTGCATTCTTCATTTTTTTATTTTCTTATAGTGTCTGCTCAAATATTATCACATCAGGGAGCCTTTTCCAATAGCCTTATATTTAACAATACACATGCACTTAAAATATTTGTCTTATTTTACTCGCTTTATTTCCTTCTAGCAACTTAACGATCTATTATAATATACCTATGTAATTAATTTTGGTCTATTTATCTACTAAATATAGGCTGCATCATGAGAATATGATTACAGTGAAATTGGTAGCTCACTCAGCTGTATTAATTATACATTAATTTGTGCATAGCATATATTAATCCCATAATATTTGCTGAACAATTGACTGACAGGCTGAAAAAATCAATAAAGGAATACATGAGTGAAAAACAATGTGAGTAATCTTTCAGAGGTTATGGAAAACCCAATGTACATAAAAATATGCAAGTTTGAAAATACTACCAGAATATAGTTAGAATTTGTTTTGTGTAAGAAAAAAATAGCATGGTTAATTATTGTTTTCCTAGAAACAATTAATTATTCTTTTTCTATCTTCACCTCTAAAATCTTAGGACTCAATTTTGTTCAGGATTTCCTGATACAGATGACTAATTTTGAGTGTTTATCATGTGTTGGCATCATGTTAAGCCATTACTGTATAAAATGAAAGCAGAAGCCTAGACATCATTGATCAGAGAGAACAATCATTATGCAATTTCTATATTAAAAAAATAAATGCTATCATTGGAGAACACTGTTTTAAAATACACTTACGAGGAGGAGTTTTAGATAGTCTTTATTCTAGACCTTGTGGATTTAACCATTAGATAAACTAACCACTTGCTTAAAGCATCAATTAAAAATTCATTTATTAAAATTTTGAAGCTAAAACAGGCTCCAAAAAAGTTTTAAAATGACCTCTATTGTTTTGTTTCTTCAAGTGGCAAAGACCACACAGTCTTTAACCACAATTTTCTGAAGATAAACCTGCATCTTTAACTTTATCACCAGGCATTCAAAATAAAAGCCTTTTGTTTAATGCTTACAACTACATTTATCTAAAATCTTGGAAGATCATTATTGAATACTGATGGGTAGAGACATCTGCCAATGCAGATTAAAGATTATGCTGTACTATTTAAATTTACACATGGTGGACCACAAAAAGTTAGAAGTGAATGTTCTTACTCAATTTCCCATTTTCCATAACTTTAAGTGCTTCTTTTATCTTGCTCAGTATCTATAATTGGGACATTTTGAGTGAGAGAATCAGGAGTTTCACTGACAAGGGAGTAATTTTATTTCCTGAGGGTATCATTATCATTTTGTTAATTTGCCAAGAATAATTTTCAATTCAAGTATGATTAGTGGATTCCTGAGAAAAATATACATTTTTCCTACTGGGCACAAAGGTAAAATAACTGTCCTTCTAAAATAAAGTTATAAAGAGATCACACTACATACACATTGGAATAACTATTTGCATTGATGTTAGTATTACAAGAAATGAGATGGAGGGACAAAAAGTAAAGGGAGACACACTAAGTGACAGAAGCAGAATCTTCAAAAGCAAAATGAGAAATCTTTTCAGTGAGTACAAAGAGTTTTAATTTGAATTAATCATTTTTATACATTGGATCATTTTAGAGAAAAGTAATGTCTAAAAAGCATACAGAAACAGGCAAAAGTCAATGTATATACAGAAAATAATTTCTGTGAAGATGGACCACAAAGAAGAAAAAAGTTTCTAAGCATTCATCCTTAAATACAGTCTTACAAACTACCTATCTAATAAATATCTTGACATAAAATTAAATGTGTGCGGTGCTGTAACACATTTGTTTTTATTTACACTAAATGTATAATATTTAATGTAATGACTTAATAAGCCTAAATATACAATTAATCATAAACTAAATTATTTGTACCACATTGTATATTGGCTAAATCAATATTATTTGGTTGGTTTAAAGTGAAGACTTAGGTTAATGGAATTGAAGTAAGCTAAGTAAGTCACTTTAAGTGTTATTATTTTTTTGTTGCATATAGTGTTATGGAATAAACCCTTTATGGTGAATAATAACTTAATTTTGGTTTTATAATATTGTTAGCCCTGGAATACTTGATTAATTATGCTGATATTCTTTTTTCCTATTTTTTATATAAAATATGTTTAGATTTTTTATCCTAACCCTAGGGTATGTTTATTGATTTTTAAAGAAAGAGGAAAGTGGGGAGAGAGAGAGGAAGGTCAGGAGAGAGAGAGAAAAAGAAAGAGAGAGATCAGTGTGAGAGAGAAACATTGATCAGTTGCCCCTCTACATGTTCCAAGCAAGCACAAACCTGCAACCAATGTACGTGCCTCAACTGGGGACTGAACCCGCATCATTTTTGGTGCACATGAAGATGCTCCAATCAACAAACAACCATGCCAGGTCAGTTTTTCTTTTTAAATATTGATTTTATATGAACAAATTGTCAGTGTGCCATCTGGAAAGACAAATGTGTAATTTTATTATAAATTTTATCTGAATCTTTTATTGTAACTTTCATTAGAGTGTACCCAATAAATTATACAAGTGTTAGTTGATACACCACATAGTTTTAAGAATTGTGAAGAATAAAATAAGAATTTCAGATGATGATATCAAGAGAAATATTACAGATTCCTATAATCCCTTTTGAGGCATAATGGCCTTAAATGGTATTGTGCAAAATGTTGTTGGATTTATGCAAAATGCTGAATTTACATGAGATTAAAAATGATTTTCTGAGCTGATTTATGCAGCAACTTCCTCATGCTTTGGGGACATTTCTTCTTTCAGCTGGACTTAAATTATGTTTTTGTCTTCTTAAGTGAATATATTAGGAAATTTTACTTCAATGAATTGCCATAAACTCTTGTGAACCTCAAGGGCTTCAACCTCTGGCTCCCATTCTTTCACTTAGAAATGTAATGAGCCAATAATTTCACCATGGCTCTCTGATAAACTCACCACATGGGGAAAAACTGAATTTATTCCAATCAGATGTAGGAAAAATATGACTATGGCTGCTAGTGTTCAGAAGTAAGTATGTATCTCCTAGGTATTGGGAAAAAAGTTTGCCCTTACTATGACGTTTGTGTATTTTTCCTTCCTGATAATATGGCCTCACAGCAGAATTCAATGTGAGATCATTAACAATCCACATATCCATTAAGCTTGATCCTTTCAAGGCTTTAGATTATTGTTGTATCTGACTCTTCTAAATAGAGAACAAATAGAATATCTCTATGCTCGACTTTCAGATCCTTAAGTCTCGTTTTATGTCACTCTGAAAACATACAAATTGTTCATGAAACACTTATGAACTGAAAATCCATCTGGTAGTGAAAAATGTACAATCCAGATTGACTATAGGAAGTATCTACAATAAATGTGTTCAATGCTTTTCTCAACTTGGCAAACTTAGTGAATGAAATTAGTCTGGATCAAAATCAGAATGATATAAATGTCATTTTATATTTATAAATGAGGCATACATTGCAAGAGAAAAACTGTTCTAAGAGAAACTCAGTAGAAGCACTTGTCCTGATTCTGAGATTCAAATAAATAATACAGGCTGAAAAATAGCAGAATGAGTAGGATACTAAAGCCTTGGTTGGATGTCCAGATAAAATTTACTCAGTAAGGGACATTTTATCTAAATGGCATGAGAATTACAGTTCTCCTAATGATAACATTTGGTAAATGTTCATGAATGTAAAATTGCTACCATTCTATATTTGGAGGACATCTAATATACAACCTAAATTCAGTTTTTTCCCACAAATATATCATTTCTTTAGTATTGTTAATTATACACTTTTATAATGAGTATATTTGAATTAAATTATTTAATAATTTTTTTTATTGTTGTTCATTGTAAAGTCAGTCTGTAACAGAGTGATACAAATTCTGGCTGATATTAAAAGGTGATTTATCTTCCCACTATAAACTATCATATTTAACTTATTCAATTTTTTTCCATCTTCAGACTTTGTTACTTAATTAATTCTTAAGGAAACAGATTTCTGGGTTGACTAAAATAAGCAGTTTAAAAGCTTCTTATGATAGACCTCTGAAAAAATATTCCTGGCTTCTTATATAGTGGTGGCATCAACAGAATTCAGAGTCAGACTGCCTGGAGAATATTTCCAGCTTTGTCATTTATTAATTGCTAGAATTTATGCAACTGTTCAATCTCTTTGTATATTTTTATATCAGAAATGTATGTAATAATAGTTCTACCTCAATAATAGATTAAATCAATTAATAGCTTTCAAGAGCTTAGAATAGTAGCAAAGCCATAGCAAATGTTCAGTAAGTAATATTAAATACTGTACACTAAAGTAATAAATACTTTGAGATAAGGTAAGGGATAAGGAAGGTGTTGTCTTTTTTGTTAGTGTGTTTCTTGTTTGTTTTGCTAATACCCAAGTGCTTGGTAGATAGCTCTTTTTGATGAGGTAATAAAATCCAAGGCATTCCATCAAAATATGCACATCATTTATCAATTTGTAAATGAAAACTCAATACTCAAAATATGGTTTAATGTAATTAATATAACATGGGTCTGTGAACTAACATACTTGTATGAACTCTTCTAATTTAAATGCTGACTTTCCACACCCTACGGTTTATTTAACCTCTGAGTCTCCTTTATCTTATCAAAAAATAGGATTAATAAAAGCATACCTCTAAAATGTTACTTTAAGACCAGATAATATTATATGCCTAAAGTGCTTCAGATAATACTTAGAAAAATTATACATATATTACTAGTATTATTACTATTACTGACATTACTTACCATTCAGATAATCATTAAAAGTATAGAGGTGCTATGGTTTCATTAACATTCACTAGGCCTCCTTTATACCCTTGATGCTTTTTCTTTCATTAACTTTTAAAATGCTTGTTTTCTCAGTAGTCATGTTTTATACCATTTTATATTCCATCTGCTCTCACTGGTATATGACTGCAATGAATGCCAGCTGGTGATTCATCCTAGTGATTTAAGAAATAGTGCTCTTTGGATATAAAATCAAGTAAGCCATTTGCTCTGTGATCAATTACTCATGCCCTTCCTCCTTAAAACAGTTTTAAGAGGGCTGACGCTCAGTAACCTCTCAGAAACATGGTCTTCTCCAAATAGCTTCTTCATTGAAATGAATTACTTTTTTTGCCATCATGTCCCAGAATAGCAATACTTTTTTCAGTGGTCACTAATCCTATAAGGATAGGTGCTGAGAAGTCTTCACAAAATTTTATACTTACTGTCTTTTGTTAATTCTCTGACAAAAGAGAAGTAAGTAATCTTTGACTTTATTATTATTATTCAGTAAGTCTTATTAGTGGAGATAATCTCTTTGGAAAGATTGTTGTCTTTAATCTTCTCTCTAAACAATCATTTTGAACACCCTCTAACTTCTAGAAGGTTAGTACTATAACCTTTAACCTAAGTATTTATAACCTTATAAGGTTAGTACTAAGTTTAGTATTAAAAGGTTGATATCTAGTCTACCCTACTCTTCGAAGACAAGCAATATACATCCCAAATATGTTGACTAATTCTTAAGTGGTAGCATGTGCCTTGTGCTAAGGATGAGTGAATAAATGGGATTTGGTTTGTGTTCTTCTGGAGCTACCTCTCTAGAGGAAGAGGTAGCTTCATCTGTGGGAGATGGTTAAAAATGAATAAAAGAGATAAATATAGCTAGTACATTGAAAACTTATATTAAAGGGACCTAATTTACTAAATTTTGAAAAACAAAGAGAGATGTATGCATCTTGTCCAGGGCATTAATTAGGTTGATTTTTGAACTTTATGAATGTCTCTTATTTTACTGTCAGTCATTATCTTTAAAAAGACAGTTTATTACAAAGAAATAGGAATACTTTATTTTAGACACAAAGCATCCTTCTCTCTCATATTTTCTACTGAAGCAGTGCTTAGATGAATAAAGTACAAAAGCCCTCTAAATTATCAAAGAGATCATATTTCCTGAGAAATGTATTAACTTCAGCCTCTAGGAACCCAAAACCTTCACTATATTTATAGGTTTATTAACATCAAGAATTTATTGCATAATGTTAAGGTCTAGTAATTTTTTTTTCATGTAGTATTTTTTTTTGGAATACAAAACAATTGAGTAATCATAGTTTAACCTTCAGAATGTTTTATAATTATAGATTTTCTGTTTATGCTCTCCACGTAAGTTAAATTTTTCTTACATATTTTTGACTAGTCAGAATGTTATTACCACTAATGTAGAAAATCATAATTCCATCATAGGTATGTAGAATTGAGATTAAATTAAATTTTGAAATTTCTTATGAAAATCGAAATTATAAGATTTATATAGATTGACAATTTTGGTAATATTATATTTAAAATAATTTAAAATTACCTTCTATTTAGATTATTCTTTGTATTATAACTAATATAATGATTTTTAAAGCCTCTGAAGCAAATCATAGTCCAGTAAGGTAATATTCAGGTTGATAGAAGATACTGTCTGCCTTGAAATATAAGAATGATAACTGGAGTTCAGTCTTTTGGAAGGAGTTGACATAGGCTATCATTTAGCTTGTTCAGGATCCCATAGGAGATTCTTAAGAGACATCTTTAAATCAACTGGGTGATCTGCTTATTGAGAACTAGTTACTAAACAATTTTTCCTCCCTCCTTCCCTCCTTTTTTTGATAGAGTTTGCTTCCGGGTTTTAGGGGAGAGTTGTATGCAATCTTCAGGGATAGAATGGGAGTGACTGTTTCCTCCAATCTGCCTGAGCATGCACATAAGGATGGCTCCTGGCTGAATGCTCAATGTTCGTGGAGAATGATACGGAGATAGTGTTTGCATCTCTAGATACTCAGGGGTCTTTGAAAATCTGCTTTAATTTCTTCCTGCTAATTTCAGTGGTGCTTCTTAGCCCTGGGCTTTAAGGGCTGTCAGCATTACTTATTTCACCAGTAGCAATACTATAGAATCTTTTGAAAGTAATGCAGAGAAGTGAGCAAATTATATACTCTGCGTCCAGAGTACATTTTCTAATCTCTAATCTTCTTTTCAGTTGTGTGACCTTGGCAAAAATACCTCTACATTCTCTGGTTTCCTCAACTGTGAAATAAGGATAATAATGATACTAACCTCATAGTATTTTCAAGAGGAATATATTCATTCATAGAGATAAAACACAATGCCTGACACATAAATTCACTCAATAAATATTAGCTTTATATGTGCAGAACGTTATGGACGTTGAATGGAACTTATACTAAGGTCTTATAATAGACAGCCTTGACGGTTCCTTTTTGTTGCCTTACCAGATCAATTATCCAAGCTTTTCTGACCTTCTCTGTGTTGTTTTGCTCTATGCTTCAGAATGCTAAAATTGATACACTATATCACAGGTCTTTCTTGCTTTCAGTTTCTCATAGGGTTTAGTCAATGGGTATCACCCAAAGTAAATAAAGTGGCAAGAGGAGAGGTCAAAACATTGTTTTCCTCTCCTTGCCATGATGTAGTATCAAAGAGATTTCTCTCTCCTCAGATTCTGATTAGAGCCCTACTTCAAATGTTATTTCTGTCACATTGTTTTTTCTGTATTCTTTTAGGTCTGTGGATAAAAAGTCTCATTGTCATTTTTCAGTGGGTTATTCACTTACCCTTGTTGGTTCTCTCAACACTGTTCACTCTTTTGTACATAGTCTCTTTCTTCAGTTAAATATTCTGAACACATTGAACATGACATCTTTTTTTATTGATGAATCAAATGAAAGACAAGGACAAAAGTGTGTCATTAAATTCTTTTTTGAGATTAACTAAGAGACTACTGAAATATCTATGCTCTCCAATCATGAAGCACCTACTATTCATCTATTCATCATGGGAAGAGTTGCAGAGAATCTATGCCCAATTTTTTTCAGTCTATCATAGTTCTATCCTTCAAAGTCAGGTGGAGTTTCTCCAAGAGAATCAAACATAATACACACAAACAGATTGAGGATGATTTAAAAAATACAATCCATTTCCTTTTTCTCGCTGACTAGATGCTTACTAAACTCCGGAATAGGTGCCTTACTCTATTTTTGTCATCAAAGTAGAAAAGTCTATCACGTGTCCTGATTTTCAATGATGGGGAACATTCTGGATGCTCTTTCTGTTGCCAGGGGAGGACTGAGGTGGGGAAGGTCTGCCCTGGCATGTTCAGGAAAGAGTTTCTTGCAGTGTCACAGGAAAGAAATTTCAGGGACACTTGAAAAGGAGTTCAGCAATAGTGACAAAGTTTATTAGAATGAAAAAAGATAGTGCACCCTCAAAGAGGCAGAGAGCAGCCAGGTTGCAGGAGTGGTTATCCCGAGGCCCTTACTACCTAAGCCTCCTTCTATTCTCTTGGGTTTGGGGGAAGAATAAGCTTCCTTCACTTTTCGCAGGCCTGTGTTGGTACCCTCCAATACCCAATCTCTTTCCTCGATTTGCTAGGGGCTGGTGCCTTTCTTCAATCTGATCCTTTTCCTAGACTTTCTCAAACTAATGCACTACCCCAGGTCACCATTTTGGTCTCTCCTGTGCTTATCTCATAGTTTTGTTTTGAGATTGGGCTTCTACTATACATGTGCTCAATTAAAAGAATTTCCTTTTTCTATCCCTCCCCCTTAATCTGGAGGAATGGTGCTAGTCGGCCCCTTGCATGACTAAAAAACATCTTTCTTGCCCACTCGCATGCCCTGAGTAATTGTGTGACTGTCCTTTCCTAGTTAATTGGGGTTAAAAAGTGTTCAGTTCCAGTCTTCTCCCTTCCTTTTGTTAACATCTAACTAACTGCCCAGTGTAACATTTCTACTACTGTGTAGATGTTAGTGGGACAAAAACAAAGTATAGAATAACAGTGTGCTCCTGGAAAAGACAAAGTTTACCTCCTAACTCCTCAACTCTACCTTCCCCCTTATGCTCTCCATGACCTTAGAGGGTAAACAAGAGTATCTTAGAACTTTCAACATTTCAGAAGAATGAACACAGAAAACATAGATAATATACCTGGAGTAAGGAGACTAATGTTTCCTAGAAAATGGAGAACTAAATTTTGCCTAGGAAGACCATAGGTCAAGATGGTAAATGTTACTACATAGAAAGTGCCTCAGAGTCTAAAGGCAAGGGGAAGATATTTTAATAGACACTGTTAGAATTTGAAAATAATAATTTCTCTGTTGTCTTTGTATGTATTGTCTTGACTTTAGTTCCTTTACGAATGCTATCAAAAATTTAATATCTGGAATTGTGTTATTAACACAAAAGATAGCCATCATTGGCTAAATGGCTGTATCAAAATTATTATATATATTTTGAACTAGGAAGGACTTTATTGTCACCTTTGCTCAACTAATTTCTCAGAGACAGTCTATCATTCTAGATTCTAAAACAATAAGAGACCAGGTAATTAAACATGTGTCTTTATGAAAGCTTATATTTAGTAAGGAACAGATTTTAGCATAATAACCATAGCAGCCATTTTGTTTTGCTTATATTTGTTAATACTTTTTCCTCAGAAACCTATTAGATGCTAATCAGAATACAATAAAATGCATATATATGACATGATATACACACACACACACATATACACACACACATTTGTTTGTACAGACCTGATTCCTTTCCCACTGGATATCTTACCCTTGCTCAAAGGAAATAAGTATATAAGAAATTTCACTAAGGTTTTGATTCCAGAATTCATTTTGTGCCCATGTACTTGACAGGGTTACATTATATACATATGCATGGCCCTTTTCATTGCAAACAGTTTCAGTGTTGAAGATTTTCCCTTTGGCTATATACAGGATGGGGCAAATGTAGGCATACAGTTGTGAACACATGAAACACAGAGTTTATTCTTCTATTATTTGTTAATTATTGTATTATTTTACAAATAACTGTACACCTACTTTTACCCCACCCTGTATATTACTGAATAAACTAGTCAATATCGACACATGGCAATTCCAAAAGTGGAAACGGTAAAAAAAATAATAATATAAATAAGATTAGCAGCACAAACCATGGAAGGACGTGTACCTTTCTTGTTTACTATCTCCCTGGCCACATTTTTTTCCTTTTTCTCTCATCAATATGCATTTAAAGTCTTCATATTCATAAAATACATTTGTCTAAAAAGATGATGAATAATATAAATGCACATGAGAACACTCATATGAGCATATTATTCCTTAACTCATTGTCATTTTGTTCTCAGTGGATTAGGTCTCAACTCATTTGTAGGGTTGATTTTATTCTCTTTTGGATTTAATTTTAAATTAAATTTTAATGAGGTAATATCCCTTTCCTCAAAAATTGAAGAGGAATAAAGATGAACTTTCTTCTTTTTATCTCAGAACACAACTCTACTTTTTAAAACATATGAAAATTAAAACTACCTTTTGAGATTTGTGTGCGTGTGTGTATGTGTGTGTGTGTGTGTGTGTGTATGTATTTAGCTTGGGGCTTTATTTTTGATCACTTGCATTTACTGCTTTTCTTTTGGACCCTTCATAAAAATTTGAAAAAAGGTTATTTTTTCAAAGATGAGCAGAATTTCCTCTTAACTTGAAATTCGCCTCTTTGATCCCAGCTCTCAAAGGTGTTTGCCACATATGCAGTGAGTAATCAAAAATTGATAACTAAAATTAAGTATGCATTTATTTTTTTCTTTTGAAATATTATTTTATTTATATACTTCTGTCAGGTGGCACGAATATTTACTTATAAAAGGAAGGCAAATGTAATATTTAGAGAATAAATAGAACATATTTTTGTTATGCTACTGAGAATAACAACAAATTTTGCTAATTAGTCATATATGAACTAAAAGCTGGCAGCTTAGTTCTGTTAGTTTCAACTGCATTACAGTAGATTTTTAAGTAAAATATTTTAGGAATTCAGTTCACTCTTTTATTTAATATAGATTTGCATTTAAATATCCTTTAACGTTATTTCTAATTATTTGTTATTCAGTGAACAAAACTGATGGTTATTGCATTAAAGTTTTAATGAGAATAGGTTGAGAATATTTAATATAATTTCATGATAATAAGTATGAGAGTAGATTAATAATGAAAAATACATAATATGATCTTTCATTATAACTGGAAGGTTAAGGAATTAATTTTACAGACCATGAAATGAAAATAACATCCTCACTATTGTATTAACTAAGGCTTCAATCAGTATAATAAACTCTTCTATTCAGAGCATGTCTGTTGTCTTATTTCGTGGCACTTGATCAAAATTTCTGTCAGGTCATAAGGTTACTATAATTCAATAAATAATATCCAAGTAAAAACTAGATCATATTATATAGTTATTTCTTGATGTTTTATATCACTTAACAAATATATCAACAGTTATGAAATTGAAATCATTAGCTAGTTTTCTTATAAGTTAAGCAGTTTATTAGAATGGTGTCATCAATATAGGAAGCTACCATTAAACAGAAAAACAAAGGGATAATTAGAATACTGTAAGCTTCACAAATAGTTCTTAATTGGGTAGTTTTTAATTCAAAGTATAATTTTTCTATAAAAATTAAAATCTGAGTGTACAAACACACTCAGATAATATATATGAACAATCTTCTACATTTCAAAACTAAACAGTATTAAATAGATGCAATCTATGACCGAAGATAGATAAAAAAACTGTTTATTGCAATGTTTTTCTTATTTTACCCTTGGTGATGGCTAAAGTTTTCCATCACTGAAAAGCTATCTCAGCACTCAAGAAAATATTTGACTTCTGACAAATTTAACATCACGCTTGGGAAAATGTTTGTGGGGGGAGGGAGGAAGGTCATCAAAATTTCTCCCTGGTTTCCCATTGTAATTTGATTTAATTGAATAAAAATGACCAAAAAAGCCATATATTTTATTCATTGACCAGAGAAATAAGCAATGGGCTTTGTGTTACCATTGCCCATTTCACCATTCTCTCATGTTACTAAAATGTTCTCAAGTTCCAGACTAAACACTTCAGAATGGACAAGGGTGCTCTTAGATATTCTGCTTGGAATTAGACTTAATCGCTGCTAGCCCACATTTTCATTTGCCTGCTTCACAAATTAATTTACAAGCGGACTTTCCAAGGTTTCACTGCATCATATAAAAATTCAGGGTGTATGACCTCATTTCTGTCCTCAAGTCGCTGTTGTTTCGAGTGCTTTCTTTACCCCAGTGCTGTGCAACAGGTCAAGCTTCCCACTGTAACCTTCCTTCAAGGTGTGAGTGAAAATTTACCTATAATTATTAGTTTTAACAGAAGATTCCAAATAAACTCAAATACATAACCCATATCTGATCTCCCACACACTCCATTTGACTTAAAGACTTATTTTTAAGGCAAAGTAATAATATTTCAAAATTCTGTGGGAATGTCCCAATCACAAATTGATTTTTCCATCTAAGGAGAAATAAGCAACAGAAGTTACAATTTAGTTTTTACAGTTAGTGATTATTTTTATATATTTTCCTAATATTTTGCCATGTGTATATAATTAGGAATACATTTATTGACTCATTGGATTTTTTCTGTAAAGCAAATTATTATATATGTTGTTGTTTAATAGTAAGCATTTCAGTAATGAAAGTCCCTATTGCTCCAGCTAGCCTATCCTTGATGTTCATACCATTAAAGAATAGTGATGATGCACTCACTCCATATCTGGCTCACTCTTACAGCTTTAAGTTATTTTTTGATATCTATTATTAGATATCATGGTTTCGGATTCAGGTATTGTCCTTTTTCTAGAACTTTGTATGTGCATGTGTGTGTAATTTCAGACCCTTTTATCTACAAGAAAATATTTTATATTCTTTGTTTTTTCTAAACCCCAAACTCTTATTGGAGATTTTATTATATATTTAAAAAATTGAATATCATTAATATTTTCTTAGACAAATATGATTAAGCAGTCTCCAGCTCAATGCTACTACTGTGTTTTCAGTTTCATAAAATGATGACAATATAGTATAGGATACTGTTTAAAATCAGATCCTGCTGAGTCAAGTTACCTGGATTTAAAACTTGCTTCATCTCTTACTAACTCGTGACCATATGTAAGTTTCAGTTCCCTGTTATATAGCATAAATACAAAGTTAATACCTATATAAAAGACATTTGACACTTAAGTGGATAATCCTTGTAAAAGGAGGAGTACAATTACTAAGGCATACAAGCATTCAGTGCAGCTTAAGGTAAAGCTATTTTCCTGCATTTACCAACCTCCTTATTCTCACAATAGTCAAATGCACATCACGTTATAATTAAAATCGCAAGTATGTTCCAATTAAAATATTCCATTTAATAAATGAATAAAATTACATTTTGAACAATTTCATGATTAAAAGGAGTATTAGCAAGTACCTCTGAAGTACTACGAAAGTGGAGATAAAAAGGAATAAGAATATTTATTTTGAAATATTTATAAAATGTCCACTTATGTTATTAAAGTTGTTTTTAACTTTACCAAATCACGGTTTTTAGTATCACAGCCTTAGCTATGTCTGTGTGTTATTTTTTGTATTGTCACTTGTTCAAGTAGACGGACTTTCCTTCAGGCTTGGGTTCCGTGTGCAAACTGGTGATTCTGTGCAAACCCAACTATCGGACAGGAAATGCTTTATTACTTACGTAAGTGATGTCTCTGGGGAGACCTGGTCATACCTCTGAAGCAAGTTTAAAGTGTCTAGAGGGAGGAAGGAAAGGATGTTTGGCCTGTGCTATTATTGTGATTAGGACGCAAGGCCCGGTGAACGTTTGCTCCCGCGTCAGGACTTCTGAGATTTGAATTTCCTCTCTCTGTCCAAGGGAGAATCGCACAGGTTTCTAATCAGTTTGTCTAGGTGTGAGTTTGAGAAAATGGAGGAGTGAGGCTTTAAAACTAACAATGGTCAATTATCAAAAAATGGTGTCAGTGTCCTCATTATACTGTGACTTTAAATTTTAATATTAAAATTGACCGAATTTAATTAAGTAGTAACAGTTTTTTACCATATTTTATTCAGAGTTTGATTTTTTTTACTGGATATAGTAATCATCATTCATATAATGTATTTTTTAAAAAATATAGTTTTAAAACGCATGTGAAGCTAAAAAATATTTATTTTTTGACCTGTATATCATTACCAAGACCTAATCAAATATCACTTTATCTTTTAGTTACTTATTTTTTGTTGAACCTATTGAACTGAGTTAAAATATTAAAAGGAATAGGTTCTGCATTGTAATTTTTTTCATTTTTTTATCTAGCCTCACATATGTTAACATTTAATAAGAATTTACAAAGTTAGTAATTCAGTTAATCATTAATTTATATAAGATCCTTTCAGGAGGGAGGGGGTAAGGGAAAGTGGTGGGGGGTAGGCAGAGACAAATGTATTTGAAAAAATAAATTAATTAATTTAAAAAATTCTTTCAATAAAGTTTCTTTGTTGATATAGCATACTAAATAAATTGTAATTTGAATTATAATTTATAATGTGAAACATTACTGTTTATTAAAATCATACTCTTCTGAGTATACCATTCCTGTAGCTTATAGAATAAAATACGAATGTTTCCTATAAAATTTTGAAACATATCCCACAACCTAGACAGTCATTAAAATTTAGTATTAGAGAGTGGTTATAAATGTGACATACATTGATAATTATGACTTCTAATTCAAATAAACATATAGGCATTGTATTTTTTATTCATTTTTAATTGCTCTCATATTAATACTATTCCACATCATGTTGTACTTGATTATTAAATGAGTGTGAGAATTCTGAATTTTCAAGTACATAGAAGGTATTAAATGAAATTTGTAGGATACTATACATTGAAAAGTATTATTTTATAAAAGATTCTATTTATTTATTTTTAGAGAGAGGGGAAGGAAGGGAGAAAGAGGAAGAGAAACATCAATGTGTGGTTGCCTCTTGTGCACCCCCTCCTGGGAGCCTGGCCCACAACCCAGGCATGTTTCCTGACTGGGACTTGAGCCAACGACCATTTGGTTCATGGGCAAGCATTCAATCCACTGAGCCACACTAGCCAGGGCTCAAAAGTATTACTGAATGAACATAACAAAAATGGTTAAAAATTTATCTGAATGTTTATATTCATCTCAAGGATACAATCACTTAAAATATATTTCCTTAAATCTATATATATGAAGTTATTATTAGTATAATAATCATATACTAAATATATAATGATTAAAAACAAAAATAGATTTATTAATAATAGCATTCACAAACTTTTAGAATTCTGTTCAAAATTATATAATTAAGGCGTAGAAACTCAGTGCCTTTTCCCTATGAGGAACAAGCAATCCATATATATTAATGAAGCAATTAAGTGTCCAAAAAAGAAATTTGTGGTGAATAAAAGTTAAAGTACTTGCAAATACTAATAAAGCTTCAGGGTATCAAATACATATAGAGCAAAAAGAGAAAGAAACTAATTGATTACCAAGAAATAATTGTTGTTTAAAACATATGGAACTACTATATTAGAAACAAATAAGTGATAGCATTATTTGGAAGATATAAAGACCAAATTAGCTTAAATTTAAAGAGTAGGAGGAACAAGGGACGCAAACCAAAGGTGCTTGACATGAGCTATGGAATGCAAGACTTTAACCCTAAAGGACAGATCCAGAAGATTTGCAGGTTGACTGAGGGAGGAGGTATCGGGATGCACCTGGAAGAGAGGGCCCTTAGTCCATCCACTGGAATAGCTCAGTGACTAAAGAAAAGGTTTCTTCAATGGGATAAAATTGGCTCTCTGCTTTTTATGCTTGAGAATCTCAAGAGAGAGAATACCGATGATTGGCAAAAAGCCTGGAGTCAAACTAATAATAAGGACACATAGAAAACCAAGCAAATAGTAGCAGGGAAATCATAAACCAGAGCACATATAATTTTGATAATATCGAAATTAATTATAGTAAAAAAGCTACATATTTATGAATGCTATTTATATTATTAAAAGTGATTGTTATAAAATTATATAATCATGTGTTTAGAAACAGTAAAAGTATCTAAAAAAAAGTGTCTCACATAAACTAGCAAATTATGAAATTAACTGCGTGACACATTAATATAAAAGGATAATGGCTTAATCTCACCAGTAGATTCTTCAAGAAAGAAGAATCCAAAGGGACAGATTTATAGGAAAAATGTTTTGACTTGTAAATGTGAGCAATAATAGGTGATTTTTTTGTCGTGGTTGTTAACACTTTATTAGCTAACACTATTCTTTCAAATGACAACAAAGACAGCAAGTCAGATATGACCTATTGTCTGTGTATTGCTGTTTGACCATACAGACTAAAAAAGATGGTGTCTATTTCATATAAACTACCATCAACTAATATGTATTGTTATAAATAGCTACATATTATTACTGAAATTTGGGAAGCAATTAAATATTTAAGTAAGAAATATTTTCAGGATTATTTAGCTTGCTTTTACCAATACTCTATCACCCATGAATAAAAAAAAAATGAGCTAAGAGCAGGCTGATGATTAGGAAACTATGAAGATAATTAAAACTTCAGAAGAGAAGGCTATTATTTTATTCCTTCTTTGGGTTGGCTTGTAATTTAATTCTGACATTTGGAATTGATGGTCTGAAATCTAGTTAAGTTTTATTACCATATTCTTTTAAAAGCAAAGATCATTGAATGCTATTTTAGTTCAGTTGTGAAGCTAAAAATAATGGAAATATTATTCATGCTTTTCTGTAATTTTGTAAAGGTCTTTTTAAATAGTGACTTAATTATGATTAAGCAGAATTTAACAATAATACTTGGATTTAACAGTTTAAGCTCTAATCAATACGGTGTTGAATGAATGCACAGTTATAAATTTGAGAATAATTTATTTTGTTTACATTTTATGTTAATCTCCTAAGTATTCATAATATTTTATCAAATTAAAAAGATTGTCATACAAAATATTGAGCATGTCATTTGACATTTGGCAAATATTTGAAGTATAACATCAAGGTGAAAGGCACTAATATGTGAGAATCAAATGATAGAAACTAAAATGACTGGTGGTATTTTGTGCATCTAGTAAAATAAGATCCAAACCCAATAGTGTAAATATTTTCATGTCTACTTTTCTGGAAAAGTAAAGAACTATTTTTAACTTACCAGTAAGAAATTAATAAAATTTGATTTGACTCTTAAATGTCGTTTTTTCTCATAAAAAGCATTTCTTAAATTATTGGAAAAGTATAGGAAGTATTGGTTTTACAGAGATCTGGTAATTTCATTGATCAAATCAGGACATTGATTTATAGCAAAAATTATTATTAAAGTATATCTATGAAATATGAAATCTCTATCTCTGTCTTAATAAAGATTCAACATATTATTCATTTCCAGATCAAGGAACGAGAATTATGAATCCAACTTCATTATTTAAGTACCAAATTACCAAAAAACTGGTAGTCAAATTAACATTTCTTCAGATGGAGCTTAAAAAAATCAATGTCTTATTCTATCTAGTATATGGTTAAAATATTATTTTATCATAGCAACCTTAGGTCAAAACTTGTAGATGGTTTGGTTTGTTGTGGTCCCCTTAGGTTTTAAAAAACAGCAAACCCAAAGAGGCAAATGTGATGTAATTATCAATTTCTCCATTTCTTACTTGACATAATTCTTCTTTTTAAGCAGATGTTACAAATACACTCATTATAGTCTTCTTCAGAATTTATTGACTTATTGTCACTTATCTTTCTAATGATTAGAGTTTAAGGGATTATAAGAAGCATTAATGGATATTTAATTGATTTTTTCTGACTACCTTGATACTCTATATGATCCTCCTCAAATATTTGTCTGATTCATGCCAGACAAACTACTTTCTTAGGTGAAAACTAGAATTTTCTAAACTAATATTAAAACTGAAAACATTCTGTTTTCTAAGAGATTCCCATGATTAGAAAAAAAATCAAATAATTCTTAATGGGCCAGGATGTTTATTTTTTCCTTAACATTACATAAACTCTGTAATGTATGTTACCTATTGATGGTAAAATTATTAAAACAGCCTTACTTTTAAAAGATGTTACCACATAGTAAGATAATAGAACACAAAAGTGCCTCTTTACAATTTGGTAGGTATATGCTATTTGAAAAATCTTGATAACAGACTATTCAATGTTAAATTTCTATATAAATTTCACCTAGAAATCACCCTGACCATGGCATTTGTTCCTTGAAAGATAAGTAAAAAAGGGAAAGAAAAGGATCATTAATGTCACAGAAAATGGATAACAAGGAATCTCACTGTGCAATTTCTTTCTTTTGGTTTAGGTTTTATTTTCCAGGCTAAATAAGGGCAAGTGCTCTATCTGGCAGTCTTTCAAACATTGCAAAAATGTTATTATGCAGAATTATCCATCTCCTTCTTTCCCATGTGTGAGGGTGGCTATGTTCTGTTTTCTGGACAATCTAATCATTAGTTAAATTTCACATTTCTTCAGGTTTCTTGTCTTTAATCTACATGTCACTAGTTTTTCCAAGATTTCCTCAAATACAATGACTGTGTATCTACTCAATAAAATAATTAAAACATTTTTCTAGTTTTTATATATACACTCTAAATGTTACCCAAGTTATATTGCCTGAATTGTCTGATCATGAAGGAAAAAAAATCAAAATTATTATTTCTCATTCTGAAAACTACTATTGATGGGAGAAGAGATATTTAGATGTCATCTACATAGCATTACTTACAGAACTTCTCTCTTAATTCACCCTTTTATCTCATAGTAAAAATGGTACAAAAAAAGTTAATCACAATTATAATAGTTTCTGTTCCACATGTGACTTATATCCTATTGATGGGTTGATGCCAATGACTCAGTAAACACTTGTTCATATTTAAGTTTTGAAGCAGAAATTCACAATCTGTACTAAAGTTCTTTTACAGTTCCAGTACATTCTAGTTCCAAATCACATGCATAACATAGCTGTATTTTTCCCTGAGTAAATCATGTTTTACCTTTAAAGATGTAAAAGCTTTTGTTTTAAGTGACATCAGAACTGCTTCTAGGAATTAAATAAAATGAAATTTATTTTTATAAATACTAGTTTATTTCATAAAAATACAAAAATATAAATATACATTTATAAAAATATGAATAAATTAACACCAAGACATTCTTCAACTAAATAAATATGGCAGTAATATTCATTCCTATTTCTTTAGGGATATTTTTTCCATTTTAATTTACAAAGCAGTTGCACAATGTTTCATTTAATAGTAAAGGTAACTGCAAGTCAGTTAAGAAAACATTTATAAAGTTCTTATATCTAAGAAAAGGCACAAAAAGCCTTTATATATTGTTATTGATTATTGATGTGATATACTTTCCTTCGGAGATTGTTAGGCAAAGAGGGTGAACTGGTTTATTATTATTTCTTAAAAAATCTATGTCATTTGTATTCATTCACAGAAACTTACTGATTAAGCAAACCCTTACTAAGACAACACCTACGTATTGTTTGAAATTTTGACTTTTAAAAAATTTCCTCCAAGGAAGAGAACACAGGCCACTCAACCCAGTAACAAAGAACACTTCCACTAACATCGATCAAGTCATACAATACTCTTAATCTCGGTCACTCTCATCACCCCCGTACATATCGGCCAGTTTTTTAAACCTAGGTCCCCAGTCGCTGAGATAATCATAATCTTGGTTACAATCCGCTGTGAGAGATTCTAAAGAACTGAGTGAATCTGCTATGGAATCATTCCCTTCATAGGCATATGTAGCCAGAGAATCATAAGGAGGTGCATTTGGGTCTGAGTCATTTTCTTTTAATCTTCGATGGATAAAATCTTGTACATCAATATTTTCCCACAGAGGCACAGTTCTCCTTATCTGAAAAATAGTTTCCGGCATTACATCCCTTCTAAGTTTACTTTCTTCTCTTGCTTCAGGATTCCTTAATGTGCCAATGTCAAAAGCCTGAGTGTCTTCTTCCCCACCGCCTTCGTCATTGTAGGTCACGATGTTGTCCCGGACATCGTCTTTTGAAATTATCAGAGGTTCCTTTTTTCTTTGCCTCTTCAATGCAGCAAACAGCACAACTAAAACTACTTACCGAGAGAGAGAGAGAGAGAGAGAGAAATGAAAAGAAAGAAAGAAAATAGTGAGATTCCATGGTAGAGATTTAAATTTTATATATAGCACATTTCTGTGAATGATGCTTGTGGAGTGTGAGAATTGCTGAAATTGGATAAAAATAGTAACTATCTTACACAAATGCAGGGTGATTTGGGCCAAAGACTGGATACACTAAATTGATAAAATAGGTATTACAGTGTCATTTATTTACTTTTAAGATTCACTTTCTTATTGAGCGCTGGCATTGAAAAAGCTTTATTCAATTATGGCTAATATATTTAGCCAACTGTAAATATTTGATACCTTGTTTCTCTCAAATATATTTTTAAAAAATACTAAAATTTTAAAGCTATAGTAATTATTATACCAAGAGAAAGTATCAATTTAATATTTTCTTAGTGACTCAAGGGAATATATGTAAAACATTATTCATGTATATGCATATATGCATATGTGTGCATTCTATACATGTTATGTATATCTAATGCCTATATATACACACATAAGTATATGAAAATATATGGTATATAACATACATAACAAAGATATATAACATATATGTACATGAATATGTTTGTGCTATTGATCTCATCCTTTCCTATAGTTGACATCTGCTTACTTAAGTTTCTTTATTGAGCTGTTTTTAAAGCCTGCTTAAGATCTGAAATATAACTCAATATTGTATTTTATATTTACACTATAAAATACAATACAAACTCAAATACATCTTAAGCATATAATCATCTTACAAGGTAGCTCAGATCATATGTTGTTCGTGAGGGCTTCCTTTACTTCCACAATTTGCACTCAAGCTTTTAGGCTAAAATGCTAATTTGCATTCCCCGTATTGTCCCTTTTCTTTTTATTACTTACCTATATTTTTACCTTTATTGTATGATTACTTATAAATAACCTATATTATCAAGTTAACTATAAACTTCCTCCCATATGATATTCTTTATTTGTCATTATATTGCTGGAATTTAACATACACACACACACACTTGACAGTGAACATATGCCAAGTAAATATTTGCCTTATGCCATTAAAATGCATTTATTTGAAAAACAAGAAAAAAACACATCATTTCCAAAATACAACTTTTCCATTTAAAATGCACTACATCTCTGCTTTTAGGCATAAGAAAATTTTAGAAATAACAAAAGAAAATTTCCCAAAAGCACATTTACACATTGCCTGAAAGAAATAACAAACAGGTTTCCCTTACTTTAGGTCAGTAAATGTTTTGTCAGTAATATTCGTGTTTCACTGAAAACCAAGAAAATGTTGGCTCAAAAATCAATTATTTCTTTTCTCCACCTCTGTTTCAAGACTACATAAAGCAAATTCATTTACACTGAGTCTGTACCTCACACTGGCCCTTGAGGACTTTATAACTCCACTAAAAGTCAGTCCGGCGCTGTTGTCTTATTGGCCAACAAACATTCCTCAGCTCTTACTAATTGGGAGAAATATTTTAAAAAAAATAATTCCAAGCATCTTTAATCTCCACATAATGGCCTTTCAGTTATGGGCTATATACAGAAACAACATAGAGAAAAAAATTTAAATTTCAGTAAAAATAAGACATAACTATACTTAAAAGGATAAAATTAAACTAATTAAGTCAAACATAAGGTTTAAAATCCAACAATCTAGTGAACCATGCAGTAGAAAAAGAAGGGTATTTGTAAATTTAACATGGAATGAATGACTTTATGAATTTTCTACTTTTTATAAATAAAAGAACAACTATATAGTCAAATCATTTGAAAAGTTTATTAGGTTAATATAATGTTTACTAACTCTAACAAATGATCTTTAGGACCTATTCTGAGTGTTCTCTTTCTTCTACCAGGTCACCAGTATCTGCTTCTTTTCCTTAGACTAGGTTATTATTCTGGGATATGTGAATGAAATGTAGAGAGTCTAAGATAAGGGGTAGAAAAAAGTGTATCATTATTTACACTAAACTGTAACTGTAATTAGAAAGCATTCCTTTCTAATATGGATTTCAGTATAAATTGTTGTGATAGTCATGGTATGTGTGACTATAAACCAATAAAAATCACTTATTTTACCTTGCAGTATAGTTACAACACATTTCAAGTGATTACTTGATTTCTACTAGAACAAGGCAAAATGACAATAATTAAGCAAATTTTGCTGTTTTCTTTTTTTGTTCAATTGACAGATATGCTTTGTTTTGCCTTATATAACTCATTTCTATATATTTTTAAATTATTATTCTAAACAGGTCCATAAGCTTTATCTGACTGCCAAAGGTGACCAAGGAACCAAAGAGTTTAAAAAGTCCTGACCTAAGTCTTAATCCCTTACTTTGTCTTGAAACATAGATATAAAATAAAAACTACGTTTCTTCCACTTGTAACAGGGTATGTCTAAAATATTGCCCATGCTATATCACTGTCTTGCAAAGAGCAGACTCTCTTAACTATGGAAATGCAGTATACCCCAGCTGGTGTGGCTCAGTGGAATGAGCAATGGCCTGAAAACCAGGGGGTCACTGGTTCAATTCCCAGTCAGGGCACATGCCTGGAGTGCGCACCAGGTTCCCAGTGGGGGGCATGTGAGTGGCAATCACACATTGATGTGTACCTCTCTTTCTCTTCCTCCTCCTCTCTGTCTAAAAATAAACAAATAAAATCTTTAAAAAAAAGAAATGGAGTAACTCTACCTAGTCATCTGTACGCAGCCTTGAAAGAGCAACAAGACTGCATTGGAACTCTGATAATGAAAACTGAGGTTTTATTATCTGGTTCTAGCCAACTTTAACTAAAATAATAGTGCATCACTCCACATTTAGGCAATAACTTGAGAAGATGAACAGTAAGTGTGTGCGTTCTATGTTGCTCAGAAAAGAATAGTGACACTTTTTAGAATAAAAGAAGCCTTCTAGGATTTCTGCAGAAGAAAATGTTACACAATTTGGTTTAAGAATGTTGTAATACCTAAACTTATTTGGGAGGGGTGCCTTTGTTCGCCCGTATATGCATGAGTATCTTTATGTATGTGTGCATATTACATTAATGTGTGAATAAAAAATGGAATTTAAAATATGCCTGATTTCATGTTCTTAATTAGGAAAGTAGAACTATCTGAACAAACAAAACAATATGAAAAGTAAAAAGTGGCACTTAGCTAAAAGTGTAGGTCAAATTTAATCTCCATGCGGGATACAAAAATATATTACTTAGGAGCTGAACCTTGCAGCAGCAGGTGGAGATGCGGACTGCTGATGGTGATGATAGTGTGCATGTTCTGACACCCTGAGAAAATGTTTTTCTAAATAGTTGGATCATTTTAACTGAAAAATAACGGTTTACTCTCACTTCCATCAATCCCCCACTGAAGTCCTACAAGGATATCTGGCCAAAGGGATTTCATCCAGATAGTTTGAGAGGATTTGCAGTGAAAAGAAGCCAGCACATATGGGCATTGGAACATAAATTTGGCGAGCTCTCCTGCCCCAAGCATAAGCATTTTGGATGAGTATGTGTTGGAAACAATTTTGGAGACATGTTTTACAGTGGAACAACTGTTTAATTGAATTAAATCGTTGTCCTGTTAGGGCAGGCTCAAATAAAACATTTGCTATTGGAAGCATGACTTTATTTAGAAAACATTGCAGGACTAGATTTCCCACAATGCCATAGTGATAATTTTAAAAAAATGAACATAGGCTTTTAATTTGATATATTGTACCTACATATAACACATTTTATGAAAAAATTATCTTGTGATAATTTAAATACATTTGCCATTTACATATCTGATGTACGTAACTTAGTAATTGTTTTAAAATTGTGAAGATAGCCTTTGGTTTTGAGACTAATGATTAGAAAGGGGAATTTTGAATTCAAATGATCTGGGTTTTGAAGGTAGTTCAAAGATTTTTTAAATGACTGACTTTGTGTAAGTTATTTAGTCTTTCTGTAGAAGAATACAAGTATTTACCTTATAGAATGGATATGAAAATTAAATCAATTCTTAAAAGTCATTACAAAACAATGACCATGGTTAGCTCTAAAAAGTATGATTTTTTTTTTTAGAAATCAATAAATATAAAATATCACCAGCTGTTTTATCTTTTTTTTTAATTTAATTTCTAGAAAGCCAGACCTATCACTGCACACAAAAGCTAATTGTTGGTTAAAAGGATAATTGTTTTTTAAAAGGTTAAAATATTCCATCTATAGCTACGGAGAAGAGTGCTTTTCAGTGCAGGATCACTGGGCAATGAGGCAGGGAAATTGGCACCGGTCAGAGGTGTAACTTTACCGAGCAGGATGAGGACGCAGAGGAGGATGGCAACCAGAGCTCCCGTGCTGAGCCCGGCCGAGAGGACCAAGGCCTGCGCATTGCAAGACTGCATGTTTCCTTGGTTATCACAGGCGCACACCCGGATGGTGAGAGTGCCCGTGCTGCTTTGGATCGGGTAATCGTTGTCAAAGATTAAAACCGGTAGGAGATAGGTGCTCATTTTGTGGCGGCTGTACCCATCTTTTCGAGTCATGATTCCTGCTGTGTTATCTGGAAAAAATGCGTGGGGAGGGAATAACTCACATCAGCTTTTTAATTTTGCATCTTAAGGTCTCATAAAATTTTTTGAATAAAAAAATGGTCTATACCTTTATTATCTACAATGGTAAAGTTTGGATTGAGGGGAAACTCTGGCACTGGCTCAAAGAAGAATTTGTGGCCTCGGGGAGGATCATCCTTGTCCATGACACTGACAGTCTGGATCAACTAAAACAAAATACATTAAATAAAGCACAACAGAAATACAGGCCTGTTAGTTATTACAAGAGAATTTTAATGAGTGTTTGCACTTTAATATACCACTGCAGTTAAGGGGAAAAAATTCCATCTCAAAAAATTATGCCAAAGTTTTTGTTTTTGGTTTAACGGTTGTATCTAATATAACTAACCTAATTAATAATAAAACAATATCTATCAAGTATTCATTTACAGGGTATCTCTATGATTCAGTGTTTGATTCCTGCCTGGTATAGTGTAAAACCTTAAAGAAAGAATTGATGACTCCAACATCAATCCTCTTTGAATATTTCAGGAAGCACCAGTCTTTTTGTTATTAATTATTTACCAATCTGTTGTCTACACTAGATAATGGTTGGCATAAAGGTAAAGAACATAAGAGATGCTTTAAAAACATAAGAGTTTACTTAGCATAATCACCTCCTATAGATTAAAAATACTATTAATAGCATTTTGGAAAATGAGCAATATGTCAAATAATATCATAAATCAAACGTTTTTAGAGCTATGGGACACCACAAGTGCAATCATATCGCATATGTTATTCAAATATTTGCCTATCTTTTAATGGTGTTGCCAAAGTTTAGAAAGATATACAAATAAATGCTTCTCAAGTATTGTAAAACCCATGCCAACTTGGAGAAATTACAGAACCTCGTAGCTGTGCTCTCTGTAAACCAGGGCTGTGCTGTGGAGTCACAACTGGAGCAGCAAAGGACGGACTGTGTACAAAAAATGCCACTGAGCTCTCCATTGGGGAAAAAACACTCAGCTACACCTCAGGTGTCTGTTTTTCTAGTCCAGGACTTGTAATTTCTGTGACTTCGCCTCACAGTCATTTAATGACTCTGACTTTCAAATTTCTCATCTTAAAAAAAACCAAACAGTTCCACCACTTTTGGGTATCATAGTCTGATTCTTTGATGAACAATTAGTGGAATTTCAGAGTAGTTTAATGTATGTGTTGTTTTGGGTGTTGTGTTCCCTTTATAGGCATACTAATCTGTATACTCACTAGTCAAGAGTTTCCTTCTATAATTTTATATTAACCATAATTTTATTCATTTTGACAAAGTGACATGTAACTTTATGTCTTTTTATACGATGCTTCTGAAAATTGTTAATACAAACTGAATCCACTGTTTCTCCTAGAAAATTGAAGCATGACATAGACAAAAATGTACATGAAGCTTAATATTATTGCTCAATACTTTGTTTCAGAATAACAAAATTGTTCTATTACTTTGTAAGATTTTTGTATCATAAACAACACTGGTCTTTTAATTATATGGCTGTTTTTTGAAATAATTAGATGGACATTCTTTAAGCATTTCTGAGAGAATATACATCAGAGGCTTAAAAATATATATATCTTCTTTCTGTTAATTTTTATAAGAACATTGTTTTACAACTATATGAAAATACATAGATATTTTAATAGTAGTAGTATATATTAAAATAATTATTAGTTACTTAAATTATACTTTACATTAAAACATTAACTTGTAATATATGAATAACATATAAATAAATAAAAGAAAAACATACTAATAGACAAGTAAAGAATCTTTATAGCCCATCGTTGATTAGCTTGTGTCCCCAAAATTTATGTTCACGTCCTAATCCCCAGCGCCTATGAATTTCCCTTATGGGTAAATAGGCCCTTTGCAGATGTAATCAAGCTAAGATCAGATCATACTGGATTACATGGGTACTAACCCAGTGAACGGAGTCCTCATAACATGAGGGAAATTGAGATACAGAAAGAGATACAGGAAGAATGTCATGCAATAGTGGAGACAGCCATTGGAGTATTTTGGGTCTCCAAGCAACCACTGAGACTAGGAAGTGGCAAAGAAAGAGTCTTCCCTTGAGCCTTTAGACAGAACATGAACCTGCTGACACATTGGTTTTAGAACTATATAGAGAATACATGTCTACTGTTTAAACTACCTGATTTGTGGTAATTTGTGATGGCGTGTTGGGAACCGTCCCGCCTGGTTTCAGGGACTATAGCCTAGCCGACAGGCGAGAGGGCCCTAAGGCTAGAGCTGAGCAAGGAGGCCTTGGGAAAATAGGCCACTGAAGAGACAAAACCTGTCCTCCCAGCAGGGGCTCATCCCCTGCCTCCCTCCCATCACCCTGCTTAGCCCCTGAGGATGGCTGGTTAGTCAATAATGGGTAAGACCACTGGATGGCAGGGGCAACCTAAGACAAGCACAGTCACATTGAGGCCATCAGGAAAGGTCTTGGGGGACACAGAGAAGGGGCAAAAGACCTTCAACCCTTGACTCTGTCATGGCCGGAGTCCTCATTCTATCTGAAAAAAAGTCTCCTTATCTCTTGGCTGCTCTGCTCTCCCAGCCTGACTCAGGCATGAAACTATGCTAGAGACAGGTACAGCCCTGAACGGGATCAGGTAGTTTCCAGGGGGCAATTAAGCCTGGAAAAGGAATGCATTAAATCCTATGAAACTTGCTTTGCTAAGAATGCTCTCAAATTAATGAGTACCGGTGTTTGGGGTCCGAGCATAGGATGAGTTTATTTTCCCAGGTTTCAGGGCCGAATGGGTGTCACTTGGTTTACCTGACCCTGCCTCAGAAAGACTCTTGTGATCCCTTTACTGTTATCCTTGAACCATATCTCCTTCCTTTAATCATTACTATTTAACATTGATTGATGAGTTTTATTCACATGTTTTGTACCCCTATAAGAGCTAAACTCAATAAAAGTCCAAGGAGAAAGGTGCTCGGGGCTCTTCTCTTCTGAGATTAGCCAGCCTTTCCTCCTCAAGCAGATCCCGCTTCGGGCATTTTCATTTCATCTGCCATGCTGGACAAATCTCCCCTTTAAATGGTGTCCTTAGGAAACTAATATAGCTGTGAAGATTTTTTTAAATAGCCACATATTTATGAAAACAAACTGTTCAATCTCAATATTTTGGAAGAATTCATGTTAAAATTATTATGAGATATTACATATTGGCAGGTATTTAAAATCAATGTTGCCCAATAAATAAGCAATTATCCACATTCGATGAGAGTTATCAAATATGACATTAAATATATGACATATTTGAAAGCATATGAGCATAGGTCAAATTTAATTATTCCTACTTTGAGAATTATATCAAACAAAAATAACACTGAGTAGTGTATAAATATAAATGTAGTATAGCACTCAATATAGTACTGTCTGATAAAGTAATACCTTGTTGACAAAGTGAATTTTCATTAGTAAGTATGTAGATGAATAGTCTAATATGCAACTATGCTATGGATATTAAGCATCAAAATAAAAAAAATCATTTATTGCACTGAGAATATGCTCATTACCTATTGGAGAGTAAAAAAAAAAGAAAAAGAAAAATAATTTTTAATCCAAATATCTGTGTAATGATTATCTGTTGGTAAAATGAAATAAAAACTTTGAAATTAAGGTACAGGCACAGTGGGCTTCTTGTGAGGGATCATTCCTGGCTTGCAGATAGTTGTTTTCTTCTTGTGTGCCTTCATCTAGCCTTGCCTTTGAGTGTGTGCACAGAGAGAGAATGATCTCTCTGGTGTTTCTTCTTTAAAGGGCACTAATCCTTTTAGATCAAAGCCCTGCCTTAATGACCTTTTTTAAATTCCCATTGCTTCCTTAGAGGCCCCATCTACAAATCCACAATAGTGGTTAGGAAGGTTCAACATATGAATGTTGAGAGAAACAGAAACACTCAATCCATTATAATCTCTATTGAAAAACAAGACTGTATTTCACTTTTATTTTCTATATAAAAAAAAAATAATCACATTACACAGGATTCATATACCTACATTTTCTTAAAGAAATACCTAAGTAATTGGTTAAAATTTCTCTCAGTAAAATTTATTTCATTACTGTCATTTGTAAAATACTCTGTCAAAAATGCACATATCTTGACTTTGCTTAAAATTAATTTAGAGATATCTGAAATATTACTCTGTAGGGGACTTAAAATATTTATTTTAATCTCACTAATATTCAAGTTGAAAAGTAACAAAATAAAATATACAAAATATAACTTATACTAAACCAAAATGTTCTGACTAAGCAACTAAAAGTGACAAAATAGAATCAACAAAACAATGATTTATTCCCTTTATACTGACAGAGAACAATTTTATTTTCATATTTTATGTTTTATTTGATGCATTTCTATGGTGAATATAATTCAGTATCGACATAATTATGAACCAGGTAGAAACCAGTATATAAATTAAATCATATATTATATTTTTTTCCTATTTTAGTATGGATTCCATAATAAAAGCTGTATTAAAATCATCTTTTCTAAGTCATTGTGGCTTTTGTGGTAAAACAAGATAGGCTACACCAAAGATTGACAATAGTTTGAAGGAAAAAAAAGTGTAAGTAAAGTAAGTCAATGTCATCCACATTTGTGAGGAAAAAATATTTATTTTTAAAGTTCAAAATAATTTTATTTACCTGCCCAGGTTTTGCATTTTCACAAACAAAGGTTTCATAGTACATGGCAAATTCTGGAGCATGGTCATTTATATCTAGAATTCTGATGAAGACTGGAATGTGGCTACTCTGTTTTGAGTTATCTGTAAGGAGAACACGGAAAACATTTCAGTCTCATTGAGAGAGAAGCAGTGATATCACTCTCCCCATTTGTAATTCAGCAAGAGATCATTTCTGTGGTATTTGCTGCTTGATTGGACTGCTGATGGATACCCCAGCTTTCTTACACGGTCCAGATGGAATGCATGATAAAAAGAGGAGAACATGACTGATGATAAACTATTATTTGTAAGAGATAACTTTCTTAAACTGAATAATTTTATGAGGAAAGATCTTAGTTCTATCTTATAAGAAGGTATAAAGAAAATCAAGTTTAAAAGACATGAACATTTGGTAATCATTAAAAGAATTAAAAATGCAACACACTCTAAATCATTCCTCTCAGATCTTTCTAATGATGCAACCATTCACTTAAGGAAAAAGGGTCTTTTTTAGTGTCATTATTTTACCACTTGGGTTAAAAAGACTGTGTTCAGACGGCCATATTTCCAACCTACTTAATTCTGTGGCTATCACGGTGATGTTGTGCCATGGGGACGACTCGCGGTCAAGAGGCTTCAAGGTGAAGATGGAGCCATTGTCTGCGTGGACACTGAAGACCCAGTCTGTATCAGTGTGCCGGTCAACGGAGTACCTAGCCGAAAAGAGAGTCATCAATCCAAGCATTGTTTTAAGATCATTAGTTCACACATTCGGCGATTCACACCATGCTCTGATAAAAACATAACCAGTAAAATGCTGAGATTTTTGAATTTTTATTTAATGGAATTGTCATTTAGGCAATTTGATATATTTGGCTGTTTCTATTATTTCAATTTTATGATTATGTGTACTTTGAAGTGATTATTTGTACTTATAAACCCTTGTGGCAGCTTGTATGTTTTGAATTGTCACTTGATTTAATTATCCTATTATAGACCCATGCAGTGCTTGAGACATATTAAGCAGTTATATTAAACTTGAGAGAGTCACTGCATTGGCTAAATAGAAATTATGCTTTAAGAAAACACATAAGAACATGTGTCCATGGGGTCCTTAGAAGCATAAGCAAATGCATAGGCTGTCGTAAAATGCATTGTTCTTGAATGACTTTCTTCATTAAAAAAAATGGAAGCTGAATCAAATGCCTCCCTTCAACTTATCCCTCAAACCTATTCCAAATAAAAATTAAATGTCATTAGCAAAAAGAATATTTCTAATTAGGTGTAGATATGGAAGATATTACCATAAACTTTGTATCATCCTCTGATTGGTGAAAGAGTGCCATCCTCTAAAGGATGTCTACCTCCATATCCCTGGAACCAGCGGTAAGGTTATTTTGATTGTAAAAGTTATTTTGCAGATGTGATTAAGGTTAAAAATAGAGATAGAGATTAACATTGATTATCTAGATGGGCCTAAACTAATGATATGAACCCTTAAAAATAGAAGAAAGCAGAAAAGTAAAATGCTAACTTATATGCGTATCACATGGGAATCTTGTTAAAAACAAGTTTGATTCAGTAGGTTTAGTTGGAGAGCTGGGATTCTGAATTCCTAACAAACCCTTAGGTGAGTTTTGTGTGGCAACTCCATGGAAAAGGTTCATGTAGCAAAGTGACAGACCCTGGGATAAACTGGTTAGAAAAAGAAAGAACAGGCTTCTGGTCACTGCAAAAACCAGCGGGTATTGAGTCTATGGAAAAAGCTGCTGGAGCCCCAAAGAGCTCCTTTTAAAGAACCCATACACGAACCTGTTCAGACTCACTTCTTCTGAGCTCCAGTACTGGGATAGCAGCTTGAAAAGCATCAGTGGCATACAGAGAGGAAATGAAATGTTTAGCATCAAGGCAAGAGCTGAGATACAGCTCTCTTCCAGATAGAAAGGTGGGCAGAAGCCATTGTCCTTTTTCTAAACCCCGCGCCCCACTGACCGAGCCAAAGAGCCAGCAGGTGGGTGCCATATCTAAGACTCCATCAACCTGGCTAACACTGTTTCCCTCCCTATGGAAATCCTCTGAGAATCCATCCCACCCAACTAATGGCCCATCCAAGCCGTTAACTATGACTTTTCTATGTGAATGGCTGGACTTGGCTCATGCTTCGCAACTTCCTAAATCTTCTCAAACAAAAGCAAAAGCTGGCCTCAGTGAGCCTCCCAGTCCCTATATCCTTTGCTAAGTGTCCCCTGCCAGCCATCAGCAGCCATCAGCAACTGGTTGCTGCTAGTTGCAGCTATCAGCAACTAGCAGCAACCAGCCAATATTAACAGCTTGGCTTTGCTTGGGGATCTCCAAGCCCAGCTCAACTAACAGCCATCTCAGATTACTCTATAGCTCAGACATGGTGGCCCTGGCCAAAACACAGGTGGGGGCTGACCTTGGCCTGAACCGCCCACAAAATCCCAGAGCCTGCACACCCAGTGGACAGCTACAGACCGTGTTGGAGCACCACCGCCCTGCCACTAAACAGCTGATCTTCCATGGAGGGCAGAGGTTAGTGGTCAGTGGTCTTAGCTAGTCCTTGAAGCTTACTGGCCTGGGTAAATCCCTCCCTTTGGCCTGCCTACAGCAACCAAGACTCAACTGTAAGAGGAGGGTGTACTTAGCTCCCATGAAGGGTACACCTAGAGTGACCATCTTGTGTAATAGTGGGGGCTGTGCCACTGGACTCTAGAGGACACCTACTATATTAGGCCATGCTACCAAGATCAGGAGTCATAAAAGCTCTACCTAATACATAGAAACAAATACCAGGAGGCTGTCAAAATGAGAGCACAAAGAAACATGGCCCAAAAGGGGAAAAAAGTATATCAAAACTCCAGGAAAAGAATTAAGCAAAATAGAGATAACAATCTACTGGATGCAGAGTTCAAATTATTGGTTATAAAGATGTTCAAGGAACTTAGTGAGGACCTTAACAGCATAACACAGATCTAGTCAGAAATGAAAGACACACTTATTGAACTAAAGAACAATTTGCAGGGAACCAACAGTAGAGTGTATGAAGCTGAGAATCAAATCAATGATTTAGGACATAAGGAAGCAAAAACAACCAATCAGACTAACATGAAAAAAATCTTAAAAAAAAAGAAGAAGGATAGTGTAAGCAGCTGCTGGGAAATCTTAAATCATTCCAATATTTGCATCACAGGGGTTCCAGAAGGGGAAGAGAAAAAGCAAGAAATTTGAAATGTATTTGAAAAAATAATGAAAGAAAAATTCCTTGATTTGATGAAGGAAATAGACATGCAAGTCCAAGAAACACAAAAATTTCCAAACAAGATGGATACAAAGAGGCCCACTCCAAGACACATCATAATTAAAATGCCAATGGTAAAAGATAAAGAGAGAATGTTAAAGGCAGCAAGAAAAAATCAGTTAGTTACCTAAAAGGGGAGTTTCCATTAGACTGTCAGCTGATTTCTGAAAGAAACTTTGAAGGTTAAAAAGGATAGCCAAGACATTTCCAAAATCCTGAAAAGCAGAGACCTACAGCCATGATTGTTCTATCCAGTAAAACTATCATCTAGAACCCATGGGCAACTAAAGAGCTTCCCACACTAGAACAAATCTAAAAGAGTTCATCATCACCAAACAATTATTATATGAAATGTTAAAGAGGTTTATTTTCAAAAAAGAAGAAATCAAAACTATGAACAATAAAACGGCAATGAATATGTATCTAGCAACAACTGACTCCAAAAAACAAACTAATCAAACTAGAAGAACAGAGACAGAATATGGTTACTGAGAACGTTTTGATATTTGCCATATGGGAAGGTGGTGTGGAGTAATGGGTGAAGAGCTGAGGTGATTAAGAGGTACAAATAGGGCTCTGGCTGGTGTGGCTCAGTTGATTGAGTGCCAGCCTGAGAACCAAAGTGTCACTGGTTTGATTCCCAGTCAGGGAATATGCCTGGCGTGTGGGCCAGGTCCCCAGTGGGGGGGTCCATGAGAAGCAACCGCACATTGTTGTTCCTCTCCCTCTCTGTCTCTCTCCCTTCCTCTCTGTCTAAAAATAAATAAATAAAATCTTTTTAAAAAAGTACAAATAAGTAGTTATAGAATATTCATGGGGATGTAAAGTGCAGTTTGGAATTGGTGTAGACAAAGAATTCATACACATGACCCACGAACAACGTTGTAGGGGGTTGCCTGAAGTAGCAGAGGATACTGCAGGGAGGGGCAAAGGGGGAAATTTTGGACAACTGGAATAGCATAATCAATAAAGTATAATTAAAAAAATATAAAATACATCACTAATAAAAAAGAAAAGAAATTATAGTAATGGATAACTTACAGACTAATCATCAACTAATATTATCTTTATTTGTTAGGTATCTATTACAAGCACTTAAACAATGAACTTTTTAATCCAACAGATTAAGGAAGTACAGTTTCTATTATACATCTATAATGTATCAATTATTAAGCATGGACTTTGAAAAACACAAGTAATATGTATGTAGGTTTCTAAATATTGTAAAACATTGGCAACTTTTAAACACTGGATGAAAAGTATGAAAATACATGTATCCAAATTATAGGATATTTTTGGTTTGGGTTGTTTTAATAAAGAACATGTGAGTTAGTCTATTGTTATATGAACTATGCTGAATATAAGGCATATATTAGTAAACATATATCAAAATTAATTTAAACAATTTAACATAGTACACCCTTGTGGTTGCCTAATTTATTTTCCAGTAAACTTTGTAAAGTGATTTGTTCAGACTTACAAATATCGCTTTAAAGTGAATGTGGGGCATATATATGAAGGTTTGTCCAGAAGTTATCCAGCCATGTATTATGAAATATAGAGACATTTTTGAAGAAGGTACAAGATACAAGAAACATTGTACACAGGACAATGACACCTCTGTCTCCCTCAAAATAGGTACTTGGGACCTCACATAGGTCTCCCAATTGCTATCAGCTGCCTGTCATATCTTCCTGAATCTCATTGATGTTCTGAAATATCTTCCCTTTTAAAGGTGATTTCAGTTTGGGGAAAAGCCAGAAGTTGCAGGGTGCCAAATCTGGGCTGTAGCAGGGTTGCATCACCTGGGTGATTTGAAGTTTCACCAAAAAACTCTGCACAAGACATTGATTCATGAACAGGCATGTTATTGTAATAAAGCTTTCAATCACCAGTGGCCCATAACAGTGGCCTTCTGAATCATTTGAATAGTTTCCTCAGAGAAATTTTCAAGCTTAATGTAAAATCTGATGCAGGTTCACTGCTCTACTTGCTCAGTCATTTTGAATGTGATAGCTACCCAGTACACATGCTCACGCCATGGTGTCTCCCACCCCCAACTGACTAGTACAGTGAAGTTGTCATTGTTTAAATACGTGCATTTCAGTCCACTCTCCTTGACTGCCAGGTTACATGGATGTTGTGGAAACCATTCTCTTTGTATTAACAATAGCTGGACTATTTCTGGACAGACCTCATGTATTCATCTCAAACGTGGAATAGTTAAAAATTTTAAATATATGTCTTCATGTTTCTTTCGGTACCCCACTCCTGAAATATGGAACCAACTATATCATCTTCTTGTTAACTTGTGGAAGGGTAATGCAATGAATGATACAGTTGCACGGAAATGGTAATATTCTTTCACTTTTTCAATAAGTATTGTTGTGATTTTATTATATAATTATTATAAAAAGCATCTGGTGGGTTTGGAAAGACTCCTATGACATACAATAACTGCCCAAGATTTTCTCGCATCGAAAATCCTTGGCAGAGGAGACTTAGAAACCTAGATATATTAATAAACAATTAATATATAAAACTATATAAAATATCATATATTTATATCCTAAAAACAAAAGTTGTATTAGTTTTAACCAAAAATACATTGTCAGACAAACACCTGAGATAGTTCATATTTCTAATATCTCTATTAATGTATTAAAATTAAAGATGAAAATCATATATATATTTTTAATCTCCATTGCTTAATAGTGCTAAAATGAAATCAAATAATTTATCTTCAGGTATCAACTATAATTTAGTTCTGAATGTGGGCTGTCACTGAAACATTAAAATAATGTTTTATTTTTCTTAATTCTGCTTTAGAATAAAAACAATCTGAAATAAAAACAAAACAAAATAAAACAACATAACTACATTATGTATTGAATGGGACTCAGTTTACAATAGTCACCTACATATATTTCTGTCCATTATTGGGAAGCTAAATAATTAACCATTTTTTGCTTATGGCTGTTTACATTGAACAACCAAGAGGAAAATAGAGGCTTTTATGCCCATTGATACTTGTTCCAAATACTAGCATAAGGGTTTCCATAATTGAGAAACAGCTACGAGTTCTAACATTATACAAATCTAGCTTTGAATTACTTGGAGCTTATGCAAAGTCAGAGTAAGTCAGAAATTCAGCTGTTCTACTCTTAGATTTAAATTCGAAAGGCATTGCTTTCAAGTTAAGAATTCATGAAGATCTATCACTGTGGTGATTTAGAAATAACTCACTTTAACATATTAACACTACCAACTTCTAATATATATTCAGAAATTTGCCCTAGTGCAAATAATGCCCTGAAGTTTTTCAAAGCCCAAGTATAATTTTCTCTTACTTAGCAGCTAATGTCCTATTTTCAACCTTGTGGTTTACTTATTAATAATAAATGCACTGGATTACAGAAAATGACCAAAAGAACCCAATAAACACTTAACACAGGACAAAGCTATCTCTGTGTTCCAGCAGATGACCTATTAAAGCATTTTCTTAATCTCTTCACAATGAATTTGAACAATAATTTTTTAAAAGATCACTGGTGCAGTTTTTGGGATGAATATCTCCCTCAGAGACTGCATCCAATCATACAGGTCACAGATAGTAAGAAAGACCACAATGTAACTGAACCTATGGAAGCTGAAATCTGATTTTTGTAGTTTGCTTTTTTAAATGTTCTACCAATAAAAACACACATCAGATCCATGTAGTTTCACCTGCTACAAAATAAAACTTGTAAAATTAATTAGACACCAGAGCAAATTGATAACCTGAAGAAATATGTCAAAGATAGCATTCCTTTTCCTTTACTGAACTTCAGGCACATTATTGATCGACTAATTCAAAATAATTAGGCTATACCTATGCTCTTTCATTCCCATCTACTGCTTTTGAGAAATGTGTTTTCTGGCTCTGAATTATGAAACCTTCATTCCCCTTCAAAAAAGAGATGTAGCTATATTAAGTTTGAACAAACTTTTGCAGATATTAGTGACTTTTTTCAAATTATTATTATTTGAATGCCTGTAATAAAATCAGCAAATATCAAGGAGTCAAAAATATGAAAGCATTTATTCTTTTATTCTAGTCAATGGTGGAATCAAGTACATTTCTTCAAGGTGTAACTAATGTCCCTCTAGCAAGTTTGTTTTGGACTTATGATTTGACAGCAGTAAAAAAAGAGTTCTTTAAAATTTCATTGAACTTTAAATATTTTGAGCATAAAATAGATATGAAATGAGAGAACACGCTTTTTTTCAGAACCTGTAAAGCTTATTATCAATCTTATAACCTGGGAAATCCATGATTACTAACGAAGTAAAGCAAAGCTGACAACAGCTGCTAATTGTCACCATAATCTCATGTTGCAAGCGGCAGATGTATTTCAGAAAAATATGTCTGATGAACAGATTTACTGGTGGGTGAGAATTAGTTCCCAAGGTTTCCTTGGAAAATGTTTCTCCATAATGCTTATCATAGCCTATTTCTGCTCTGGGAGTCAGTCATTCTTCTAAATGCTATCAGAGCATACAAGAGTCACACATTACAACGTTACCTCCTTATTAAATTACTGCTGGGTTTTCACACTGTAATTGGATATCTAAAGCATTTTTTTCATCCATTTCTATGCTATCAGGATGCAGCCTGTATGGTTCAGGCATGGCCCTAAACCTTGGCAGACTTGGTGCTGTAGTTTTAGGTACATATTTTGAAATTAATTTGTTTTCATTATTTTTTGTTATGTTATAATTCTTGAGATTTTATAGGTAACACCACTATTCATTGTCTATTCATTGTCTTTTCACCCCATAAAAATCAAACATTTCTGAGAGAGCTTTGAACTTAAAAATTTATCTCTCTCTCTCTCTCTCTCTCACACACACACACACACACACACACACACACACTGTGAATCAAGGTTGTAAATTTTACTGTTAGTATTTGACCCAGAAATTTTACTTCTAAAATTGTATCCTGATGGTACAGGATGAGTGAGTGCAGAAATATTTGTGAAATTGCTTTGGATCCAGGAATTTTACTTCTAAAAGTGTATGTTGCTACTATCAGATATAGAACAGGATAAGTGTGTGCCCACATGTATGTATGTGTGTGCATGTCTCCAAACGATCTAAATTTTTATCAATGATGTATCATCTACATGATAATATGTTATTTTATAGAAGAATTTAATAAATTCATGATACTATCAAATATTCACAATTAATAAAATACATAACTATATGTATATTTTATGAGCTCAATTAAAAATGGTTAGAGACATAAATGTGTATAAATGTATTGTAATATCCACATATTTGGAATAACTCAAAATGTCAACCAATAAGTGAATAGATAAGCAAATTGTGGTATTCCCATACATTGGAATTAGAAGAATAAACTGTTGATACACATGACAACGTGGTAAAATCTTAACAACCCAGAACAATCTTAAGATAGTTATACTAATTGAAATAATTTAGACATAAAAGAATAAACACTGTATAATTTCATTTGTATAAATTCAAGAAAATCTGTCTAATCAAATCTGTGTTTACAAAAAGCAGATTACTGTTAGCCTGAGAATGGAGTTGGGTTCCAGGAAGATTGAGAGGAAGGTATTACAAAGGAACATGAGAAATGCATAAGATATTTATACATTATCTTAAATTTGGTGAAGTTTTAATGGGTGTATTAATGTGCCAGACTTTATCAAAGCATATCATTTAAACTTTTGCAGTTCATTCCTTGCCAATAATATTTCATTAAATTTGTTAAAAAAGAATATGATGTTGGCTGTAGATTTCTCATATATAGCCTTTATTACATTGAAGTATGCTCCCTCTACTCTGACTTCGCTGTGTGTTTATCACAAATGGGTTCTTTACCTTATCAAATGTTTTTTTTCTGTATCTTTTGATACTATCATGTGATTTTTGTCTTTCCTTTTCTTTATGTGATGTATTATGCTTATTGATTTGTGAATATTGTACCATCCTTGCATCCTTGATCAGAATGGCCATCATAAACAAATCAACAATAAGTGTTGGGGGAGTGATGGAGAAAAGGGAAACCTAGTGCACTGTCAGTTGGGAATGCAGACAGTTCATCCACTTTACAAAACAATACCGAATTTCTCCAAAGAACTAAAAATGGACCTGATTTTTGACCCAGCAATTTCACTGCTGGGATTATACCCTAAGAATCCTGAAAGACTAGTTCAAAAGAACCTAAGTATCCCAGTGTTCATAGTAGCATTATATACAATAGCCAAGTGCTGGAAATAGCCTAAGTGCCCATCAGTAAATGAGTGGATCAAAAAACTGGTACATTTACACAATGGAATACTATGCAGCAGAAAGAGAGAAGGAACTCCTACCCTTCACAACATCATGGATGGAACTGGAGAGTATTATGCTGAGTGAAATAAGCCAGGCAGTGAAAGACAAATATCCTATGGTCTTACCTATAAGTGGAACCTAATCAACAAAACAAACAAGCGAGCAAAATAGAACCATAAACATTGAAGTAAAAAGCAAACTGACAGTGACCAGTGGGGAGGGGAGAGGGGCATAACGGCGGAAAGAAGGGGAAGGGTTAAGTCAAGGAACATGTACAAAGGACCCAAGACAAAGATGATGAGGGTGTAGAATTGGAAGTGGAATGTGGGTAGGGCAACAGAGAGTAATGGGGGCGGGATTGGAGACAACTATAATTGAACAACAATACAAATTAAAAAAAAAACAAAAAAAGAATAAAAATAAAGTTATAATTTTCTAAGCAAACATGTCTATAGTGTGAGTTTATGCAATTCCATATTGTGGGAAATGGAAAAAAGCAAAGAGAAACAAGAATACTGAGGGACAAAAGCCATGTTTTTTCCTTTTGTATATTTTTGTCTTTGAGGACTGCTTTATACCACCAAATTCAGTCGAAATAGTAGATTAATGAGAACATTATATTAATTACCTTTAATTTATAATCATATCAGTAAGAAAGCAGAGCACAATATGATTGCTAAAGAACTGGTTATGCATTCAGATCAACAGTAATTTGAATCCTGTATTTGCTAATTGTATTTATTCTGTGTCTTTGGGAAAGTTCCTTAAACTCTTTGCAGCTTAGTTTACTCTTCTGTAAAATGTGGGTGATAACAATAGCATCTACCCTATGAATTTGTAGTGAGGCTCAAATGAGCTAAAATATAAAGCTCTTTAGTCAGTTCTAGTTCATAGCAAATGCTTAATAAAATAAAAATTATTTTATGTAAGAAAATATAGGCAAATTGTTTTGACAGTTTCATGTCATGAATTTCATGCCACAATTGGAGTAACAGAACATAAATTTTGTTGCTTATTACTTAACTTATATAATACATTAAAACTTTGTGTAGGGTGGAGTGTTAAACTAATACAGCTATATGACTCTCCTGATGTTCTCTGAATAAACGAATGTGCTTGGCAACATGGAGAAGTCTGGATACTCCTCTCAAATTAACCAACATTCATTGAATTCCTAATATTCAAGATATTATACTAAAAGAATGAGAAAAATGTACACAGATCATTAAAATGTAGTCACATTCATAATGAGGAATGCTCACTAGTTTGTCAATAAATGGTTCTTTACCTGAAATAGTTAACCTGTCACTTGTCTATTTTTCTAAGTGTAGATTATATCCATAGACAAAAGCTACACTCAGTGACTTTTTAATGACATGAATGTGGAAATTTAACAGAAGACTTTGGTGCCTCCAACCAGAGAAAAATAAAGGCACAGCCAACATTGACTATTATGATGATGATGATGATGATGTCGTCATTATTTTGGAATCTGGTTAAAACTATCAAGGACAGATACTTATTGAGCATTTATAGCTAGCCATTGGTATAAAAAATCCCATATTATTGTTATAATATGTGATGATATATTTCAAATGGCAGTATTGCAAAAAAACATGAAAACAGTTAAAGCTTTCTACTGTTATTTTTTTAAAAAGTACATATAAGAGTGCCAGTATCAAAAGGCCACATACAGCTTCAATGAAAAAAACAAACATTATTTTGGATATAAACATGCTAGCAACTATAGACCACTGGAGAAACTAGATTACTATTCATTTCATTTTTGGAATTTTGTTTTATCTAATATAGGGATTTAAATGCATTTTATGAGTGCTGACAAAATTGTCTTAGTAATTTTCTATGCATTGCTATTATTTGAACTCATGCTTGTAAATAATGTTAAACAATATACATAATACATTATTTGAACTCAAATATTTAATTTTTTATCTTTATTTATTTGTTTGTTTATTTATTTCAAATACATTTGTCTCCACCTTCCCCCCATCACTTTCCCCTCAATCCTTCCCCACTTTGGCTTTGTCCTTGAGTCCTTGCTATATGTTCCTTGACTTGTCCCTTCCCTTCCCTTTCCCTGTCCATCCCTCCCTTCTTCCTTCGACTCTGTTTCTTTTTTCTTTCAATGTTGCTGCTCATAGCTTCCTTGCTTATTTATTTTATTGGTTAGATTCCACTTATAGGTGAGATCATATGGTATTTGTCTTTCGCCCCCTGGCTTATTTCGCTTAGTATAATGCTCTCCAGTTCCATCCATGCTGTCGTGAAGTTTAGCAGTTCTTTTTTTCTTTCTGCTGCATAGTATCCCATTGTGTAAATGTACCATACTTTTTTGATCCACTCATCTACCGATGGGCATTTAGGTTGCTTCCAACATTTGGCTATTGTAAATTGTGCTGCTATGAAGATTGGGGTGCATAGGTTCTTTTGAGTTGGCATTTTGGGGTTTTTAGGGTATAGTCCCAGCAGGGGAATCCCTGGATCAAAAGGCAGTTCCATTTTCAGCTTTTTGAGGAAATTCCACACTGCTTTCCACAATGGCTGCACCAGTCTGCATTCCCCCAACACTATGCTAGTGTTCCCTTTTCTCCACCGCCTCGCCAGCACCTGCTGTTTGTTGTTCTGTTTATCATGACCCTTCTGACCGGTGTGATGTCGTATCTCATTGTGGTTTTGATCTGCATTTCTCCGATGGCTAGTGATGCCGAGTATCCTTTCAAAGAAAAGCGTCTGCCCAGGTCCTTTGCCCATTTTTTGATTGGATCGTTTGTCTTCTTGGAGTGGAGCTGTGTGAGTTCTTTATATATCTTGGAGATCAAACCTCTATCTGATGTGTCATTGGCAAATATATTTTCCCATATGGTTGGCTCCTTTTTCATTTTGCTGATGTTTTCTTTAGCCATGCAGTAGCTTCTTATTTTGATGAGGTCCCACTTGTTTATTCTTTCCTTTATGTCCCTTGCTTTCAGGGATATATTGGTGAAAATATTGCTGTGTGGGGTATCTGAGAGTTTCTTGCCTATGTTCTCCTCTAGGACTTTTATGGTGTTGTGACTTATATTTAAGTCTTTTATCCATCTTGAGTTTATTTTTGTGTATGGTGTCAGCTGATGATCCAATTTCAATTTTTTGCATGTAGCCGTCCAGCTCTCCCAACACCATTTTTTGAAGAGGCTATTTTTACTCCACTTTATGTTTCTGCCCTCTTTATCAAATGTTAATTGACCATATAGACCTGGGCTTATTTCTGGGCTTTCTATTCTGTTCCACTGGTCTATGGGTGTGTTCTTGTGCCAGTACTGTTTTGATTATAGTGGCCTTGTAATATAGTTTGATGTCTGGTATTGTGATCCCTCCTACTTTGTTTTTCTTTCTCAAAATTGCTACGGCTATTCGTAGTCATTTATGATTCCATATAAATTTTTGAAATGTCTGTTCTATTTCTGTGAAATACATCATTGGTATTTTAATAAGGATGGAATTGAATGTATAAACTGCTTTGAGTAGTATGAACATTTTGATGATATTAATTTTTCCAATCCATGAACATGATATATGCTTCCATTTATTTGAGTCTTCCTTAATTTCTTTCTTCAATGTTGTATAGTTTCTGTGTACAGGTCTTTTACTTCCTTGGTTAAATTCATTCCTAGGTACTTTATTTTTCTGGTTGCTATAGCAAATGGTATTTTTTTCTGATTTCTTCTTCTATTTCATTGCTGACATGCAAAAATGCCTTTGATTTTTGAATATTGACTTTGAATCCTGCTGTTTTGCCAAATTCACTTATTAGGTCGAGTAGTTTTTGGGTGGAGTCTACAGGGTTTTCTATGTACACTATCATGTCATCTGCAAACAATGATAGTTTTACTTCCTCCTTTCCAATTTGGATGCCTTTTAGTTCTTTTTCTTGTCTGACCATTGTGGCTAGGACTTCCAATACTATGTTGAAAAGAAGTGGTGAAAGTGGACATCCTTGTCTTGTTTCTGATCTTGGTGGGAAAGCTTTTAGTTTTTGCCCGTTGAGTATGTCAAATACTTAATTTAAAAATTCATTTAAATTCTATTCTAATTAACCTAAAATAAACCAGATATTTCAAACTAATATAAATTCTGAGTATTAACTACAGATTAAAATTTTATGCATTGTAATATATTTATCAACTAACAGTATAAATATTATGATATATTTAGCACAACAAATGTTGCTTTATAAATTAACTCTATTGAGTAGTCATTACATCTTTTAAAAATTAATAATTATATTTTTAGTATCATGCTTAATTTTTTGTGTAATAGATGACATTAATTCTAGAAAACTTGGGCTTTTCCAATAATAATGGAACGATTTGTTTTCTTTAATTAAAAAAAATTAAATTTTAACAAAGAATTTTATTCATTTTTCTAGCCACACATTAACATATAATGTGTCATTTATCAGGCTTTCAGCACTCTGTGTCTTTGACATATTTACCCTTTTCATTCACTCATCCTCCACATCTTTTATTAATTAGAGTCCCCTTAAGCACCATGTGTAAGAATCATTTAAATTTCTGGTATATAGAAAGCTTTGAAATGTTTAATAAAATATTCAAATTTTGTGAAAGCATTACACTCTACTACACAACACTATTAATTTTAATACTTTTGAATGTCTTAAATATTACTTTCTTTATTAATTTTGTTATTATTAGCATATCATTGACATTGATTCTCCAAAGTTTTATATATGGTACGCCCTAGTGACTGTTAACAGAAGAAGATATTCCAACAATTTCCAAGAAATCTCTTCATAGAATTTCTAGAAGAACAATTTTTTAAACCTATTTTTGATCACTTATTATTTGAACTATTTTTATCCAAGAGGTACAATGAGATAGAATCACATGAGCTAAGGGATTAAAAATCACAGACTCTAAAGACTGACAGCCTGATTTTCAAATCCAGCTTTGACACTTACAAATTATTTGGCAAGGTATTTAAATGCTGAGTGCCCTAGACTTCTCCTCTTTAGAAAGGCATAATAAGATCTATCTTGAAAAGTGATGAGTTATATTAGATAATAAATATATGCACAGCACTTAGAAGACAGTCCAGCTGAGTTTCTGCTGTGAAAATATATGTACTTGATCAATTTGTACAAATTACATTGTATAATATAAATTTTTTCACATAGCTTGTAAATGATGAGATTATTATTTTTCTGCACACTTAAATTTTCTCAAAATACTTACTTTATTAAATTGTTCATTGCATCTGGGTCATATGCCGTAACTTGTCCAATGATGCTGCCCTCCTTTACGTCTTCATCTACCTCTATCAAGTAAGAAATTTTACTAAACACAGGAGGCTCATCGATATCCTCCACAGATATTTTGACCACAGCTGTGTCTTTGAAAGGTCCCAGGTGTAGAAATCGTGGATCTGGGTGTGTGTTACTTGCATCCACTCTTAAAGTGTACAGCATTTTGTTTTCAAAATCTAAATTCTGCAGTTAAATAAAATAAGAAAAATTAATATAATATAGCAGGCATAACAATGGAAGACAACTTCAGTATTTAATAACCAGTGCTCTTAATCCTTAAATAACTTTCCCAATTATTACTGCATAGATATATCACATAAATTAGTAAATATTGTTATGCCTTGTGCTTATTCACAGGAAGTAACTGAATATTATAGTAACATATTAATATTGATTCCCACTTAGTAATACGTTTCACATTTTGGTGGTCACAGGTTTATAATCTAATGTATATATAGGTTATTTATTATTATTATTGCTATTATAACTAAAATTATACAAAGTTAAAATGAGAGGAAATATAGAACAGAGATTTATCAAACTATTCATATTAGTCCGTAGGCTCCACATTTCTGAAACTGGTATTATAAAAAATATTTTATTAATCTGAATACTAGAAAGCAATAAATAGATGAAAGCAAACAATCAGGATAAGAGAGAGTAATTGATACTTAACTGGATTACTTTATATAAAGCTTCAAAATATTCTCCCACACTACATTAAAAATCAAGAAATCCAACATAAAACTCATAGCATTTTCAGGTTTTATTACCTTGAATAGAATATCACATTTAAACATTTAAATATGCTAAAAAGTATATGAAATATAGTGATGACTGCATGCCTATTTTTCACCTGTGGCTAAACATTAAACTAGTACTTTATAGGTTATCTAACCCTGGTTTGATTGCTGTATTCTATAGGCTAAAGCTGTTGAGTTTTTTTACAACTTTTCAAGTGTCAATGATGAAGGTGCTTAACTTACTTGAAGTGAAATCACAACTACTCCCACTTACATGAAGGGTAGACAGCATGTAAAGGATGGGAAAATAAATCCTAGGCTTTTCTTCCCTTCACTGGAAAGCAAAAATCAACCATAAAGTGCGCAAGGAAAAAATGAAGACAGTAAAAAGAAACCTGTTTGACAGTTATAATCCCTTCCTGTGTATCCTTGTCAGTGAGGACATCGAACATGTCAGCGCCTTCGCCTTCGGCAATGCGGTATTCCATCTCAGCATTTTCCCCCACATCAGGGTCATTGGCTTTTATCCTCCCAAGGTGGGTTCCCAGAGGCACAGACTCGGGAGAATTAAATTGATACGTGCCTGAAAATTAAACCGGAGCTCTTTTGAACATTTTGTCTTTGATAACAAAAATCCTTTATTTCCTTTGCCTTTTCTACTGAAATAAATTAATTTTAAATTGGGAGCGTTTTTCATTATATTAAATTTTAAGCTGTCAAAAATTATAGATTTATTAAGTAGGAAAAATAATTTATAAAGGCAGAGCACTCTCATTTTGTAAATGAGAAATATGAGTTCCAGAAAGACTGAGTGAATATCCCAAGGTTATTTAGATAATTGATGGTAGGCCTAATATTAGAATCCAGAACTTTGGCCTAGGGCAAAAACCAAATAAATCTTTTAAATAATTTATACATATAAAAATGTGTATGACAATGTCAAAAGCTCTAGATAAGCTGCTTCTTAAGCATTAGTTTTTATATTCTAAATCAGAGATAGAAAATTCACTTATATATATTTTTTTATATTACATGTTAATATCTTTAAGTGGGGTATGAATGTCTCTTTTTCTTACAGTTCTAGCCAACCACTATTTTGAATTGTGCTATCCTTGAAAGCATTTTATATAGTTTCTGACTATGTATTCAATAATTACAAAACATATCAAAGAAAATTTTTAAACATTTAATATGTGCTAAATTCTATATAGGGCCAAAACCATCTATGTTAACTCATTTAATTGTAACATTAGTTTTCATAGGACGAAGGTAGGTATATCAGCCTCAGGGATAGGGCTGAAGGAAACCATCCTATAAAATTGGGGACAGCAGAGAACAGAACAAAGGCTCTCTGACTTCAAAGTCTGTTCTCTTTTCAGTGTGCTTGGTGGTGAAGAAGAGAAACTGCTAAATACAACTGCCTGGATTCCAACTTCCATCACTGCGCCAATCAGTTAAATTCTCTAATCCTTGATTTCCACATCTATAGAATCAGACTGATAATGGTAGCAGTGGACTCATAGGTTTGTTATGAAGATTGCATGGGATTATGTCTTTAACATGCTTAACTCAGGGATAGTTCTTGGTTGTTGTTGTAGTTCCAAACCATTTGCTAACTTTATAATTGATCATAGAATTATAGAATGTCAAACCATTTGATAATTCATTAAATTATACTCTTTTGGTTTACATTTATGGAAACTGAAAACAAAGTTTAGATTTATGTTAATTATCCTTATTATTCTCATTCTTAGAAAATTTTATTTTTTAACTTTCATCATACGTTTAAGTCCACCATCCAAAGCTGAATCATCCAATATCTTAAACTTGATTAGCCTAAGAAAATGTTTTACTGTATTGGAATCCATGTCATGCATTTAAATTTGAACTCCTTACTTGAACATTTTAAGACAGGGACCTCTCTATGTTTATTTATTGCAAGATGGAGATATTTTCAGCAGAGTATGGGCATCTCTTTTTGTAGGATTTCATGGCATACAAAACGGAGTTTATTGAAAGAGCACTGACAGGTTTAACCTTCACAAGTAGGTAGCAGATACCAGCAAACTTGGACATGTCTCAGATGCCATCACAACCAAGGCATACCATAACTCTGTGGGCCTCTAAGGAAATGAAAAGTGCCGCCAACTGAAGCAACATGCATTGATTTTAATACAGTCTCTGATTTCAGAGACTGTTAAAGCGCCAAGTCTGTGCTTCAGAATTGATTAAATAAAGAATTATAATTCTTATGTTCAGACAAAAGAACTGAGGCAAGGCAAATCACAGACATGAGATTTGAAGCCAGGGAGTCAGAATTGAGAGTCCACACTCCTAACAAGGAGAAAGAAAAGAAAAAGAAGAAGTTGGTCATAGTGAAGGTTGTGAAAGGTAGCCTGGAAAACTTTACTACTCCTTTAAATGCAGCAGAAGACAATGATTTGCGTGTTTCCTCTCACTACCTATTCACTGATAAAAATGATTGCAATGGCTTTCAATTTGTGGGAAATCATATTTTGTAGAAACAAGTGTTGTAGGTTTGCCTTTATGCATAAACATGAAGTGAAACCACTAGTGCAAATATTAGCCTCTGTTGGTCGTGTGTTGGATAAGCCTTCGGTCATGAAACCACTGAGACCTTTCTTACTCTGGGGAAATCGAGGAGGGTTGTTGTTGACGTCGGTCAGCGTGATGTTCACTGTGGTGGTCCCAGAAAGGCCTCCCATCTGGCCGCCCATGTCCTTTGCTTGTATAACCACTTGGTACTGCTCCCTGTTTTCTCGGCTCATGTCCGGTAATGCAGTTTTTATAATGCCTTTTGGGAAAGTAGAGAAATGTTTTATAATTGAATCACTGATTTTTAAATTTAAGCTGAGCAATGTCCATTTTACAGAAGTTAATCATAACAAAGAGAGAAAATGTTGGTGTGCCAAAATATGCGTTTCAATTTTTAACCAATTTAGCATAATTGACAGGACAGAAAGAATGTTTCCATTGGTTATTCTGGAAATGAGTCTTTCTAAATCAACTTGATTATCTTTTGATGAATAAAGAAATGAACTTCAAAACTCATCAAATAAACTTCATTTTGATCATTGTTCCATTCTTTAGGTTTGAGTATTTCCTATGACACATAAAAAGCTGAATTTCTGTAGTTTTTAAAAATTTATGCTGTTAATGGTATTACAGTTGTCCCTGCTTTTTCTCCCTTCACCCACCTCTACTGAGACCCATGCTGTCCCCTCCCCCAGCCCATCTCCATATCGTTGTCCATGTCCGTGGATCACGCATAGATGTTCTTTGGTTAATCCTTCCACCATCTTTCCTCCAGTCTTCCCTTCTCCTCTGGCAGCTGTCAGTCAGTTCCATGTAACTATGTTTCTGTTTCTAGTTAGTTCATTAGTTTGTTGTGTTCATTAGACTGAATACCTGTGAAATTTTGTATCTAGTGTTATAAATTTAAACTCAAAAACTAGTCCAAAAGCTGATGCTTCAAATAATCTCTATACATTACAGGAAATTTGTTATTTACATGTAATAACTGTAGGGAATAAGTAGAAACATATACTGAAAAGCTAGCATTTGAAGTACAGAAAATATGCAAATTAAGTGTGCATCCAGATGCATTATGTAATGAGAAAGGGGCCAAATTAAATTCTGTTACCTGATTCTGGGTCCACTGAGAAATAGGGCTGTCCTTGCAATATGCTGTAGACCACTTTGGCACTATTTCCGTAGTTGGCATCATCTGCATCTGTCGCAGTCACTTGTGTAACTGATGTACCTATATGAATCCCCACCCAAACAAAGACACTAAAATACTTCTGAATTAGAAACTATCTTTTTGAAAAATTACTACTGGTAGTGTGATGTGTTAGACCATTTGAAGAAATCTGTTTAAATGACGCTGCTTGAAAAAAAAACACCTCTCACTTTTGTCTTTAATTCTTTTTTAAATTTAAATACTCCTTGCATTCATGGTTTGTGCTATCTAAAATCAAAAACATGTAATATCATGAAGACTAATACAATTAGACAAATGCTGGTTTTTACTCTGGTAAATTAACTGTGTATTATAATAGAATGAAAAATGGAGATGTCCTTTTTAATAAAACAAACAAAATGACATAAAATTGACCTGCAATATTTTTATAAACTATATATATGTGATTATTAAGTGTTGTTGCCTCCCCTTTAAAATGTAACAGTCACATTCAATTATACCTATTGATAAGCTACGTATTATTATTTTCTGCACATATATAAATCGGTAGACATTTCCTTTACTGTGAAAAATGTATAATACTGTAAAATGCAATATTATAATTTAACATTAATCTCTGTTTAATTTTATTGTATAAAATTTCAATTATTTTCTTTAAACTTTATCACAAATAATCTTCTTTAAAAGATTTTTTTAAAATTTATTTACTTTTTAAATACATTTGTCTCTGCCTCCCCCCCCACCACTTTCCCTTTCCCCCTCCCTCCTTCCCTCCCTCAGCTCTTCCCCTTTGGTTTTGTCCATGAGTCCTTGCTATATGTTCCTTGACTTTCCCCTTCCCTTCCCTTACCCTGCCCCCCCTTCCCTCTTGTCTCTGTTGATTTCTTTTCCTTTCAGTGTTGCTGGTCATATTTTCCTTGCATCTTTGCATTGTTGGTTAGGTTCCGCTTATAGGTGAGATCATATGGTATTTGTCTTTCGCCCCCTGACTTATTTCGCTTAGCATGATGCTCTCCAGTTCCATCCATGCTGTCGCGAAGTTTAGTAGTTCTTTTTTTCTTTCTGCCTATGCACCCCAATGTTCATAGCAGCACAATTTACAATAGCCAAGTGTTGGAAGCAACCTAAATGTCCATCAGTAGATGATTGGATCAAAAAATTATGGTACATATACACAGTGGGATACTACGCAGCAGAAAGAAATAAAAGATTTTTAAAAGTTGTTAAAAAGGTAGCTTCAGGAGCTAAACATAATACACTATGTTGATAAACTTTTCTTATATTTCAGTAGCTCCTTCTAAAGAGCCAAGGCAAAATTGTAAAACTACTATTAACTGAAGCCTATCTTGGGAAAAATGAGTTTATATGACATTTTACAGTATACTGCATATAATTTTTCAAATGTTTGACTCATTCTTGCATAGATTTTAATATTTTTTAAGACAGAGCTTTGTCATATATTTTAATACCCCACATATATTGCACACTCATATCTTGTCTGAGTTGTAGTGGATGTTTTCAAATTCTACATGTATGTGTAAGTGCAAATTCAGAAAAATAACAAGTTGTATATTAAGATTAAACTAACAGTCCGTTTCCCACCAATATGTTCAATATGATAATTTCAGCAAGACCTTTGTATTCTCAAAATTAATTAGAAAAGATGAGAAACTTAGTTCTTCTTCTAGAGGCCTCTGTTTCCTCACCTGCAACGGAATTGACATGTCCTGTGAGAAGATATACTACAACTCAGTCAATCCCAGATGTACTCTTTTATTATGTAGAAAATATCCACTGATGCACTAAAGTCTTAGCTAGACCAAAGCAAAGTGATCCCTTCACCATTACAATGTGCAGAGTTCTCAGCACTTGATTTGTAATATTACCTTATCCTAATAATAAACATAGCACTAGGTATTGGGGCATTTAAAGGTGGCTAACAATCACATACCTAGGAGATGATAAGGATGGGATTCAACCTCACCAGTCTGAGGGAAGAAACTTCATTCTAAATACTTTACTAAATGGCCTGTCTGGTGTTATGGATATTATGGTACATGTTACATAGCCAATTCATGCTGGTGACCTCTACGTTCCAGAATTAGGACATACCTAATTTTTCATTTTATGTCTTCATATATTATCAGATTATGTATTCTGATCAGAAGATGATAATTTGTTTCAGAATTCAAGACTTACTTGGAATTACTGGATTTCAACTAAAAGGGGGAGCACATGATTCTGATAATTAAAATGAAATATGGCATATGATTTTGAGAGAAACATGAGTAGAGGGAAAAAGCAAAGAGACAAGTTGGTGAGAGAGAAAAAGGAAAGACAAATATACTGAGAAAAATAAACAGGAAGAAGAGACCATTATACAGAATGTCAGAGGATGACATTGGAAAGAAGGGTAAAGTATAAAATAAATTTTATGTTTTTGTCATTAGAGTCTATTTACTCCCAAAGTTAATAGTTAATAGTTTGTTAACTCTTTGATTTAAATCAAAATCATTAATATGCTAAAAATAATATTAAAATAAAACCATTGTGTATTACTTTATTTACAGAGGCATTCTTTATGAATTGATTACATATGGGATTTAACTGTCACTATGTGGTTTACACATAGTCTGACAGAGTTGCTAAGAATCACTTTTTATTTTCCTTCTGTAAGTGGTTAATTGTATAAGAAAAAGAAGAGAAAATCACATCTGCAAAATGATGAGTTTTTTTTTAATCAGGTAGGAGAGTAACATAAAAAAAAAATGAGAAAATCTTACTGTGAAATGCAGTTCCATCCTCCATTTCTACTCTTATTTGTAGATTTCTACTCTTTATTTTAATTTTACTGAAATAGGGGGACATTCTAATTAAAAGAATTAAATAAGAAAAATGAAGCTTTTGAGGAATTACTAAGACTATAATAAAATTAGAAGTTTTTTGAATTATGTTTCATTGTCTAAGCATAATGACTTTACAGTGGAGAAAAATAGCAAAGCATTATATTTATCTCATTATTTCATTTATCAAACTTTTTTTAAAAATATTTATTTATTTATTTATTTGAGGGAGGGAGAAATAGAGGGAGAGGAACATTGATGTGTGAGAGAAAATATCAACTGTTTGCCTCTTGCACACTGCCACCTGGAGACTTGGCCCACAACCCAGGCATGTGCCCTAACCGGGAATAGAACCAGCAACTCTTCTGTTCACAGATCAATGCTCAATCCACTGAGGAACATTTGCCAAGGCTCAACCTTTAAAAAAAACATTAGTATAGTAATGAACTGTCTCTGTGTATTGTGGAGCAAGTCAGTTTAACTCTTTTGGGCTCATTTTTACTTATTTATTAAAATACATGGAAAATCAAGTGTGTCTTCTACATGTGAATATTTTATATATTTAAAGATAGGTATACATATAGTCTATGGGTGGGCCAAGGAAGATGCAAGTAATGCTGTGATGTTAATATTGGCAATGAAGAATAGTCGCTATCCTCTATAAATAAGACCAAGACTTCCCTGTAGTTCTTATCTTTATTTATTAGTACCAAAAACTGCAACCAGAGCCACACTGCTGCCCAATTTTTTAAAATTTTTTTTGTAATTGTAGAAATGGAGGAAATGCGATTGGCAATGGTCATAATGCTTGCAATTATCAGAAATTGTACTAGCCACGATTTAAATCTTGTATAAATGAAGTATGGATTGCTTTATAAGGAGGGTATTTTGGACAAGATTAGAAACAAGTCCTCTTCTATGCATAAAGTTGTACATTCTATATTTTATTACAGGCATTGAGCAAGAGAAGGTTTTTAAAAAAATAAAATATAGACTTGCTTATTCCAGTCCTTATTTTGTACGTGATAAGTACTAATAGAATCTAGACTGTATTTGTATTTCAGGTGAGAGAAAACCTATTTGAATTAGGTTTACAGGGGTCGCCAAAGTAAGTTTACAATTGTAAGTACACAAAATGGAGTTTATTATGTTATTATTATTTATTGTATTACTTATTTTTATTATAACTGTAAACCTACTGTTGCCCACCCTTGTAGGGATGACATTACATTAAATACACAAAATAATATAGGAAAAAGCCCAGATTATTTAGTTTAAATAGCAATAGTATCTAACAAATACTGTGATTTTTAAAATGAGGTAATGCTTTGAAAATTTGAAGTTATACAAATTTAAATAAATTATTATCAAAATATATTATAGTTAAATATCTCTGTCATTTCGGTCATACTGTTTTACTCCTGTAAGTATATCACACCATTTTAGAGAAGGAAAAGTGAAAGTTTGTGTGTTAAGCATTAAAGTGTCTGGCAAAATAACATATATACAATAAAAAATTAATGTGTTTTTTTTAATCAAAGGGTGTTAACCAGAATACCAAACTGTATTAGAATGTTCATTAATGGGAGGTTGAACTGGAGAGTATAATTTTTAAATGCATCTCCATCTCAGATGTGATCCCAAAAAAGGAATCATGATGCAGATAATGCATCACTGGTTGACCTTCTTGGACCAGTCTAGTACTTTCCATGGAACTGTACCAAGACAATAGGTATTTAAAATTATTTAAGAGAACACAACTGCACTTATTTCATCCAAGTTCTTATGATTTTATAGGGCTGCTGTTTAATTTAGTAAGTCCCTTTCATATTACTGAAATGAATGCACACAAAGGCAGTAGAACTCAGTTTCTCAGACAGATGAGATTTCATTTGATGTTAGAGGAAATTATAACTTTATTAACAAACTGTTCTTCTGACAACATGGCAAAAAGTTAAGACACATTTTTATATCAATCACTCAGTAAAGATAGATATAACTTTATTTTCCTCATAAAATCATTTTAGAGTGAAATATGTTAATTATAATAATGTCAAAATCATAAACTTAAAGCTGATTTTTATATAACATTCAAATACATAAGATCAAAATATCGGTTGCATAGTTCAGATGTTATAGTAAGCTTATTTTTGATGTTATTTTAGAACTATGTTATGAATTTAAAGTTAGCTTTTATTAACAAATTTAAAGTTTTTATAAAAATAAGTTTAATGTAGTCAGATATACAGATTAAAAAGCAATGCATAATAAATGGTATTTAAAATTATGGGCAGACTTAAAAATGAAACAATTATTTTCAGTTTGCATGATAGTAACTTAAATGACATACAAGAAAAAAGACTTGAAATGTTGTTATGCTACCAAGTCATTTGATCTTAATTCAGTTGCTTAATCTTTCTGAACCTGGGGTTCCTAATTAACAGAATGGGGATTTGAAGTTGTATTTCCCTCACCTACAACATTATGTTGTTTCAGTGATCAAATGAGACGATCAAAAGAAATTTGTCAAATGCAAAAGCATTAGTTGTTATTATGCAAAAGAATGCAAGCAAAACTCTCCCACACTACTGATACTATTTGTATTCCTTTCATTTAAGACAAAAATATACTCAACTTGAATGGCAGTCGAGTTGAGGTGAAAATGGTTGAAATACAATGGAATAATTGTTCTCAGTACTAATCATTTTAGATGTCAGTTACAACATAGCAGGACACTTGAAAATACATACCATTGGAAACATTTAAAACAGAGATAGCTAATGTGAAACAATAGTTTTTAGTTATAGTTCTTATCCTGAAAGAGGCCCATATTACAACTAAATGTGTACAATATTACCTTAGCAAATAAGTAAAAAAAGTTAGTTTACATGAATTAACATATACCTACCTACTCCAGACATCTCAGGAACACTGGCAGTGTATAAGTCTCTTGTGAATTTTGGTTCATTGTCATTGATATCATGGATTTTAATGATAAATTCAGATTCGGGTTCCACCTGCCGCCCAGTCTTCCTGTCTATAGCCTTGGCACGAAGGATGTACAGGGATTTTTCTTCTCTGTCTAATTTCTTTGCAGCATGAATATCTCCTGTATTTTCATCTATAACAAATATACTGCCAGCCCCATCTCCTGTTAATATGTATTTTAAATTTCCATCTCCTTTGTCTTGGTCAGTGTGAAGCTTTAGAAAAGTAGAAAAAAAAAGAATTCTATAAATAGATGCATTGTTATTACAGAAAAAAATAATTTGGCACAAATCAAGTTGTCTCCACATAACATCACTGGAACAATGATTGCAATGGTTATCTTCATTTTCACTGTGGGGAAACTACACATTTCAGTTTTATCATTCTCAAAATTTTTCAGTAATTATATTTATACATCAGAGTGATCAAATTTAAAATATGATAAAAATGAATATATCCTTTTTTCAAAACACAATGTTTAAGAAATATTTTTGAATAGAATGTTACTAAGGTTTAAATCTCTAATACATTAACAATAAAAAAGTTTATTAACCTAGATCTTGAGTGTAAAATATTAATACACTCTTCATTACATTGAAAATCACTAAACTCAAAAAAATGATAGGAAGAATTTCTAAACTTACAATGCTGAAAAGTCTAGGAAAAATATGATTTTAAAAGTGGTTTACCTCCTAACAGTATATTGTTTGTAGATGCACAGTTTCTATAATTAGAGAGTTCAATCAGAGAGAGAGGGTTTTAATCTTGTATATCAGTCTCTTGGGAGGGTACTCTTTCAAATACAGTGTTCTCTTTTTCAAAATTGGCATTTTATGTTCATTAGAAATTTCAAGTGATATCAACTATATGGGGCTTTTCCTCTGGCCAGGTAAATAATTTAATAAAAATAGGATTTTTTTCATAAGTTGTCTTTCTTCTGATACATACTCATTTTAGTAATTAACTTCTTAATGCAGAAGGCTGTTCATATGGTATTGAAAACAGATAAAATGAATCAAATACTAACAGAAATTTTACATTGGAAAAAAATCTTCATATGTTTGCAAACATAACTGTTTTGAAACTTGAGCCTTAACTAGCCTATACCTGCTATGTTGTTTTCAATTATATACTTCACAATTTTTGTTACATCTTGGTTCTACCTATTTCTTTGTTTCCACATTCCACCTGTTAGTTGACTATTAAATCTGGGGGTTTTTGTTAGCTAAAATAAAAAAATTGGAATTCACATTTTATTCCTCCTTTGTTTTTAACTCTAATATTAAAATAACCATCTGCAGCTTTTCTTTTCTGAAATATCTTCCTGACTCATCTATCTGCTTCCATCTGTATAGTAGCATCCTTACTTTGTTTTCTATCTTATCTTAGTGAGACCACTACAATGAGCTCTTAATTGAAGCCTGCCTCCTCTCTTGCTCTACTCCAGTTTCTCGCACTAAAGAAGTTTTATCTATATCACAAATCTGGCCATATTATTCCAGTTTAAAAATCAAAAAGGCACAGTGCATGAAAACCATGACTTCAGTCTTACAGACCACGGTTAGTCTCATGCAAATTTGTGTTACACTGGGTAAACGGTGTATGTGTGTATGTGGGCATGTGTGTTTACTAATCAGGCTGCTCTACTATGGAGATTCTATTCTCTTTTAAAAAAGAATCTTTAATTGTATTGTTATTCTAATTGTCTGGACTCTGTAGCATTATTTGTACATCATCCACAGTCTTGTCTTCACCCCAGGATGTAACACTGCCATATTTGCCACTTTAACTAGGCATGCTATATAAACCGATTGTTTTGCCTTATTTCATTTTATTCATTTCTGAGAGCTGTTCCAGCTTATATACCTGATGTTGGCATATATTTCTCTCACCCTTTAACATCCTTCCTCTTCTCTGAATTTTCCCCTAGTAAATATTGATCACATCTCACTTTAAATTTTTTTCCTTAGGGATGCCTTTCCTGGCTCTGTAGAGACCCAGGAATGCTGATGCAATAAAGTCTGTGGATTAAAGTAGACATGACTGCTCTGGAACTATAAACCACATTTCACTTTTCTACTATGATATTCATCCCATTTGAAATTGTTTGCTGTACCCATTAAACTGTAAAAATGAAAAAGAGATTCTTTTAAATAGCTAGAATCTCAACATATTCTAAACCAAATAGTTCCTCTTTTTTAAAACAGTGTGTTCTCATGTAATATATTATCAAATAATATAAAACTTCCTTTACATAAATTACATCTTTAAAATATATCAATAACATTATTGTAATGTCTAAATTTTACAAATATTTTTCAAGCTATTTTATAACAAATATTGTTGAACATATAGTCTTGCATTACTAGTACTTTTTTCTAAGAGGAGGAAAAAGAAGAAGATACTTTTAATGAGAGGGAACATTAGGAAAGATTGAAAAACATAGGTAAGTGGGAAGATTGAGAATTGATTTATTACAAGCCCTAATTTGGCAAAACTTGTGGAAAGAGCTGATGTTTTCACCTTGTTAATTTTGTTAGGCTAATTAATGTGCAATAGCATTATTTTCAGCCACTAAAATCATGAAAATAAATACGCACATTGGGACATAAATAATTTAGGTAAGATATTCATGCTCAAAGACACAATCTAGAATATAGTTTAAACTTTTTATATTTTTCTTTTTCTAAAAATATTATCAACAAAACATAATATTGAAAGCAGTTATAGTTTATAAATATAATCTTTATTTTTAAGTAGTACACGTTTTGTGTATTTTTATAAAATATTTATATTAATTTATCTGAATTGTTTATATTCAATTTAAAAATTTCAAGGAACACTCAGTATTAAAAGTCATGGTGTCTGGACAGAAGGTGATGTCCAGGAGAAGTTGAAATATTAATAGAATTACATGAGTAATTTCATGAGTAAGTATGTTGTCTAAATTTATTAAACCTTAGTTACAAAATAAAATATTTACAAAAATGTATTATTTTAGTAATTCATATGTTAAAATCAGTTATTAGATTATCTTATTCATATGTGTTTTAGTTTCTGCCATGATATATATGCTCTTTATTCTGTTAAGTTAGAGCACCATTTTAAACAGTAATTCTACACATAATTAAACACACATTTTAAAACACTGTTTTTAATTCACAATTTCATTTTAAGAATGAAACCTCTTACTTGTTATTTTCTTGTGCAATCTTATAAAACTTCGACTACTATCCTGAAATGCTAAAATTCTTTATTACATTATTAATTTTAAATCATACATTCAGTATTAATAGAGTCAGTGAAATAGACTAAAGTATATACTTTATGAATATATTAATTTTCTATTATAGAACAAGGCCCATATAAAAAGCCTCAAGAAATATGAGTATCAAAAAATTTTCTTCAGATCTCCATGAACCAAGTAGTCCCCTTTCTCTGGAACTAACTTACTGGCTTCTTCTAAACTTGAATAAATACATAGAGATGGATGACTCCTTGATACATTTCTAAATTGTTATTATGTTTCAACAGTATCACTTTTAGTTTTGTGTTGTTTTGTTTTTAGAATTTTGAAAAATTAAACATATACATGCAAAAGAGGCTGAAAATTTAAAATGCAGCTATCATGGCTAACTTTATACGTCAACCTAACTACGCAACATAGTGCCCAGATAGCTAATTAAACATTATTCTGGGTGCGCCTGTGATGATGATTTTGGATAAATTAACAGTTGAATCAGTAAACTGAGTAAAATGGATTGCCCCATCCTAATGTGGGTTGGCCTCATCTAATCCTTTAAAGGACTGAATACAAAATAGGCTGAGTGAGAGAAAATTCACTCTCTGCCTGTCTGTCTGAGATTGTTCCTGGCATTTACCAATGGCTCTCAGGGTTCTTAAGCATTGAGACTCAGACTTTAACTACTGCATTAGCATTCCTGGGCCTCTGACTTGCAAACTGCAGATCTTGAGGTTTTTCTAAATTCCATAATAACATAAGCCAATTCTTTGTTATATGCATGTATGTATAATAAAATAATATATATGTGAATTTAATAATGTGAATATAATAGTGTAATTTAAATATGTAAGTGCATATAATAATATAATATATATTTATAATATATATTTCCTGAGGAAAAAACTTTCGTGTATATAAATATAATATGTATAAATATGTAAATTATACTTTATATAAATAAAATTTTAGTCTGGGTTTTCCAGAGAAAGAGAATCAATAGTTCTTAGGGAAAGTTGTATGTTAGGGTGTTTCATTTGACACCTATTCATAGGTACTAAGAGTGTCTAGAAGAATAGTTCTTTTGCTCTCAGCCTTTCCCAAATGAGCCAACACCTTTTATCAGAGTAGCTGTACACTAAAAAAGAGGACATTTTCAGGCCCTTTGGGATTATTGGGCACTGGTTCTGAAATGGCATTGATTCCAGGACATCTAAAACATCTAGTGTGTGCATTAGTGTGATGTGCACATCAGAGTAGAAGAATATAGAAATAAGGTGATCACTGGAATTCTACTTGAGGTTTATCTCATGGTGAGCTTAGTGGGCCCCCAAACTATCTTGTGGTGAGGGATAAATTGTTACATCTGGCCCATTCTACAACTAAAAAAAGTGGGGGCGCAGTGCCTAGTGGGCCTCTTTAGATTTTTAGAGAGATCATGTTCCTCATAAGGGAGTGTTACTCTGTTCATTTACCAAGTCACCTGAAAAGCTGCTAGTTTTGAGTGAGACCCAGAACTTGAAGAAGTCTTTACAACAAGTCCAGGCTGCTCTGTGAGCTGCTTAAACACTTGGGCTATATAAACCGGCTGATTCAGTGGTTGAAGTGTTAGGAGCAGATAGATACTGTTTGGAGCCTTTGACGGGTGAATCGATAAGTGAATTGCAGGGCAGGTCCTAAGGACTGTAGAACAAAGACGTGGTATATTCTGTGGGTAACTAATCTTTGGAGAATCAGCTCTTGTTCTATTACTGGGCCTTAGAAACTGAATGCGTGTCCATGGGCTGCCAAGTCACTGTACAACCTGAGGTATTCGTCATGAACTAGGTGTTATCTGTCCATAAAGTTGAGTGTGCCCAGCAGCACTCCATCATCAAATGGAAGTGGCAGCTGCATGATCAGGCCTGGATGTGAGCTGGGAGCACAAGTTAAGTTACAAGAAAACGTGGTTCATATGTCCATGTTCCCACTCTACACGGTCTTCTCTACCAGTCTGCACCTGTGGTTTCACAAGGAATTCCTTCAATCAACTGAACTAAAAAGAAAAGCCTTGGGCCTGTTTTAGAGATACTTTTGCATGATATTCAGGCATCACTTAATAGTGAACAGCTGAATCATCACAGTCCCCTTTCTGAAACATCCTTAAAGGACCATGGTGAAGAGAAATCCTCTCAGTAGGCAGAACTTCAAGCAGTACACCTGGTGATTTATTTTACTTGGAAATAAAAATGGCCACACATGCAATTATGTATCAATCCATGAGCTGTCACTAATAGATTGGCTGGATGTTCAGCAAGTTGAAAAGTACATGATTAAAAAATGGTAAAAAGGAAATTTGGGAAAGAAGCTTCTGGGCACTCCTCTCTAAAAGTGCAAAAAACATGCATCCCATGTGAATGCTCTCCAAAGGATGACCTCAGTAGACTAGAATCTTAACAATCAAGAAGGTAGGACAAACTGCTCTGTGCATACCAGTCTACCTCTTTCCCCAGCCACTTCTGCCATCTTATAGGCTCATGAATCAACTGGCCACAGGGGCAGGGATGGAAGTTACGCATGGTCTCAGCAGCAGGAACATCCACTCACTCAGGGCCATCTGGCCACTGCTGAACGACTGATCTGCCAGCAGCTGACCAACATTGAGTTCCTGAAATGACACCATTCCAAGAGAAGCAGATTGATTACACTGGACTGCTTCCACGGTGGAAGAGGCAACGTTTTGTTGTTACTGGAGTAGACACTCTGGATATGGATTTGCCTTCCATGCACACAATGCTTCTGCCAAAACTGCCATCATGGACATACAGAATGTGTTATCCATCACCATGGTGAATGACACAACATTGCTTCTAATCAAGGAAATAACTGCACAGCAAAAGTGAATGAGAACAAGTGAATGCTCATGAAATTCATTGTTCTTACAAAGGTTCACATCACCCTGAAGCAGCTGATTTGATAGAACTCTAGAATGGCCTTCTGAGGACTCAATTACTGTGACAGCTAAGAGCCAATACCTACAGGGCTGGAGCAAGACTCTACAGAAGGCTGTATATGCTCTGAATCATCATCCTGTACATGGCACTTTCTCCCACAGGCAGAATTCATGGGTGTAAGAATCAAGAAATCGAAATAGGAGTGGCACCACTACTATTATTAGTGACCCACTAGCTCCCAGTTCCAGCAACCTTATAATATGCCGGGCTAAAATTTTTAATTCCAGAGGCAGGAATAGCCACAAAGAGACACAGAAATGACTCCATTGAACTGGAGAACTATTCCTTACGGCCATTTTGGATTCCTCATGCCTCTGAATCAACAAGCAAAGAAAGAAATCACTGTACTGCCTGGGGTGATTGATCCTGACTATATAGGGAAAAGTGGACTGCTACTCCATGGAGGGGCAAGGGACGGTGTATCTGGAAGCATAAGACCCCTTGGAGCTCCTCTTAGTATCACCATGTTCTGTGATTAAAGTCAATGGAAAACTACAACAATCCAGTTCATATAAGATCACTAATGGTCCAAATTATTTAGGGTTGAAGGTTTGAGTGCCTCCACTAGATAAAGAGCCACAACCAGAAAGGAGCCTTCTACACACAAAGAATTGATAGAAGAAGATATTTATAAATACCAGCTAAAATTACCTGACTAGTTACAGAAATAAGGACAGTAATTGTCATAAGTATCTCCTCCTTATTTTGTTATGACTATATGTGTTTCTGTGTAAGTTAAGCAAATACCATTTTCTTTTCTCTCTTATTCTTTTATCATGGAACCTACGTTAAATTGACTTATATTATAATATTTAAATATGGTTCGTATTACATCATTGTGTTTAAATTACAGGATATTAAGGTGAAAAATACATATCGCTTGATGTTACATCTTCTTCTAGGAAAGGGATCAGTGATTTCATTTGTAAGTATGACAGTTCTATCTGTTAGGCAAAATTACAAATTTTGTTATTGTCCTTATTCAAAGATTAAATATGTCTTAAAGATGTATGTATGCATATGAAGATGACAAGGAGTAGACATGTGATGGTTAATTGTATGTGTCCATTTGACTGGATCACGGGGTGCTCATATATTTAGTTAAACATTACTGTGGATGTGTCCTTGAGGGTGTTTTGGGGTGAGGTTAATATCTGAATTGGTGAACCATGTAAAGCAGATTGCTTTCTTCCTTGTGGGTGTGAATCACTCAGTTCATTGAAAACCTGAATAGAGCAAAAGGCTGAGCTAAGAGAAAGGATTTTCTCTCTCTCAGACTGTTTGTACTGGGACATTGATCTTCCAGGACCTTAGAGTCAGCCTCAGACTGGAACTTACACCTTCAGATTTCCTGTTTGGTTCTCAAACCTTCAGACTCAGCATGAAACTATATATTTTTGGCTCTCCTAAGTCTCCAGCTTGCAGATCTTAGACATTTCCAGGTTCCATGATCACATAAACAATTTCCTTACAAGAAATACAAGGTCTGCCCAGAAAAAAACAGCCATTGTTAGTTAAACGAGAACAGTTTGCGCAACATCAATGTAACCTGGTAGCCAAGGAGAGTGGACTGCAAAGTGTATGCATGAACAATGATGATTTCACTGTACTGGTCAGTGGTGGCAGTAGATGCCATCGAGTGAGCGTGTGTACTGTGTGGCTGTCACATTCAAAATGACTGAGTGAATAGAGAAATGCATCTGTATCAAATTTTGCGTTAAGCATGTACATTCCTCCACAGAAACTATTCAGATGATTCAGAAAGCAACTGCTATGAATCATTGGTGATTGGCAGCTTCATCACAACAACGTGCCTGCTCATGCATTGTGTCTCCTGCAGAGTTTTTTGGCAAACCATCAAATCACCCAGGTGACTCAGTCCCCCCACAAGCCAGATTTGGCAACTTGCAACTTCTGGCTTTTCCCCCAACTAAAATCACCTTTAAAAGGGAAGAGATTTCAGACCTTAAGTGAGATTCAGGAAAATACAACAGGGCAGCTGACAGTGTTTGGGAGAACTGTGTGAGGTCATAGGGTACTTACTTGAAGGGGACTGACCTATCATTGTCCTATGTACGATGTTTTTTGTATCTTCTTCAATAAATTTCCCTATTTTTCACACTACATGCTTGATACTTTCTGGACAGGCCTCGTGTATATATAAAAAAGATTTTATATACATATATAAATTACATATGTACACAGTAACATTCTAGAAAGCCCAGACTAATTCAACATTTGAAAATTAAATTAGTAAAATCAAAGCAAATTCATTCTTAACCTTCTTTTAAAAGTTAGGAGTTTTTTTATTTTTTATTATTCATTTGTTTTAATTTTTGTTTAAAGTGTTTTTAATTTCAAATGGCACGTCATAATGTCCAACTCTTACTATCAACAATATTCATATATCCTTAAAATATATTTGAAATTTTCTATCATTTTATTCAATTTTTAATGAGGAAAGACATAAGGTCTATTGCTGACAGTTGCTAAAAATAACTAATTAGAAATAATGTTTATTTCTAATATTTTAACATTGTTCAAAAACACTGATATATTTTTAAGATATGTTTTGCATCACCATTAAAGATATATTTTTCTTCTTGAGTAAGTTACACATTTTTTCACTGTTATTATTAAAAAGAAAGAATCAAGGACACATCTTTTATGATTATATCACATAACTCATTGCTTGCAGAGAAATGTTCTATTCAATAGGCAATTGAAACACTTGCTATTGAAAATGGGTAACTAAAAGGCTCTATAGGTTGTCTATATCATTTAAGTGAACATGTTCTAATTTTGAATATCACAGGAAGTAAGGGGAGCTGTCACTGGAATTGTTTGTAGAATCCACAGGTAGAAATAGAGCAAGGGGATGCAATTACAAACACTTCACATTTCTATGTATGAAACTTTTTCTTCCATTATTCCTTATCCAGCCATGCCTGGCTGATTTAAAGTTTTTGTATATATAACAAATCCCTGAGGACTAAGTTTGATGCAATTGAATTAATCAGCACATATTTCTAAAGGTATTTAAAGATGAGCCATAGCATCAACCCTTGTGGACTAATTAGAGCTACCTGTAAGTGCAGTTCCATTATCAAGCAACAGGCTTTGTCTTAGATCCTCAACCTGCCAAATGCTTAATCTGCTTAGAGACAGGGGTGGAAGACCACAGAGAAATGTGAGTAAGGCAGCTTTTATTACCATACCCGTAGGTAGATGACTTGCCCGGGAAAAACTAACAGTCAATCTTAGGTTAAAAAAAGGTAATAAATAGAAATGGGAGACATAACAAAAGGAAAAGGTACTCACAGAAAAATTAGTATACCAGGGAGGGATGTGTTTATGCATTTTCCAAGGAGTATCTTAGGACAAGGAAACAATATTTTAAGTTATCCCTTTCCAATCTAATGATGACCAATGGCAAGTGAGGGAGAGACTTCAGGCCTTGATATCCCTACAGAAGAAACACTGAACTCCTGCTCTTCTTGTCACGGCAAAAACATATATAGTGACTTGATAAACACTGGCCCTACCATTTAAACTTCTCTGTGGGTATGGTAAGAGCCCATCTATAGATTCTGAACAGGACTAAATAACATTCCTAGAATGTCATCAGCATGATGGAACAGTCTTGCTAGCCTGTGGAGGAGCATTAGAAAAATATCTTCTTTAGGAGACTGACGATGGCTGGAAATTGATCTTGAGAGAAAACGAAGTTCTAATTAAATTCATTAAATAAATAATAACTTCAGCAGAGCTGTCAACAGTGGTGGAAGAGGGCTTATGCGTTACTCAAAAAGGTTATCAAATGTCATAATCTCTGATCGCTTTAAGGGCCAGTAACGGTGTGGCTTAGTGAGTCAAACAAAAGAAATGTAATTGTGTGAATACTGTATTAAACTTAAGCAATAGTAGGGCATCACATAAAAGTGTGGCTTTTATCATTGTTTTTAAAGTCCTAAATATTACAGATAAAAAAAGTCTTCACAATGGTGTAACTCATTGGGCTTCAATAGATAGAACAGCAAAGTTTTATTATTACACCCAGTAGCCAGTGTTGTAAATCCTTTCCTGTTTTAACTGGAATGTTGTTATGTCTACAAACCAAATGTGACCAGGAATTCACCAAATGATGTTTTTTGGTTATTTATCTTAGTCAGCTGGAATGTATGGTACATAGAGAGCTTACTATATTAATCTCTCTGACAAAGATGTAGGACGAACAAATGTTTTGTAAATTGATTTATAGAATTAAATTAAAACTAAACTTGTATAAATGATAATTCTCCAGAATGAGAAAATATTTTATGATCTGAATTGAAGTCATCACTTTATAAAAGGCTTCTAAAAACTGCCCAGAAAAGGAAGAAAATTTGGTCTTATAAAAGTTACACATTTAATAAATACTTACATCAACATATATGAAAATGTTCAACTGACTGTGACCACCGGAGGAATAAAAGTAATTGCACAGACAAAATAATATTAAAATAACTCTGGGTGGATATCATCATGTTAAGGAGCTTTGCAAAGGAAATTACTATTAAATATGGTCTGAGTCAAGTCCATTTCATTGTCATGATGTTAGTATGATTAATCTTTGTAGAAAATACAGCACAAAGTGTAACACAGAAAATTGAAAACATCTTAGAAATATATAGTATGGAAATATTGCCTGAGGACAGAGGATTGACTAGGAAGTCCAGCAGTTCACCTACAACAGTTACCTTCACAGTACTGGAAAGAGGTTGAGATTCAGCATGTGAACATGGCCTATCTTTTTGTAAGCATGCTGAAAAAATGCCCTAAAAAAAATTAATGTTATTTGGAAGAAGGAGAATACTTAACTTTAAAATGCTTTAGTGTTTAGTAGACTGCCCGTGGGTTTAGGTTTGCCTTCTGTACTTAAACTAAGAATCTATGATTAACAAGCCATACTCTCTGGAAACAGTCTCATAATCTATGTGAGTATACAATGGAGATGCTTCATAACTTAAATAAAATATTTTTTAAAAGCAGGTGATTGTCTACCTTATTTAGGGGCCTATGTTTTAGACATGTGCTAGAGATGCATTCCATGGAGATTTGGAAAGTTGCACTGAATACCTTGCGCGTCTTCTTTACATTCTTCCATAGATTGTGCATGCCCTTGAAATTATCGGTAAAGCTTGATATTGGGCAATATGTCTTTCTTATGCAAGTCTGATTTTGACAATTCCTTATCATTTGTCTTCTCTCAGAAGGAAAGCACAATCACTTATCATTCCTTAATAGTGACATTCTAATGCTGTTCTCACAGATACCTCTTTCCGTAGTCCAATAGTGCCCACAAAACTTTCATCTTCAACACACAGGTACAGTTAAAAGAAAAAAAAAAAGCAATTCTCCTTAGGAATCTAAAATTGCTGTTTTAAGACACTAATTCTCATTGAATTAACCCAAAATGTCTCCATTCCTTAAGAACACACAATTTAAGTAAAGTCAGAATTGACTACCAAGGCTGTTTTAAAATGATAAGAAAATTAAAATAAATATGTAATTAAGAATTATGTTATATAATTGATAATCTGTGGAATCAGCATAAAACAAACTGGCATCAGTGGATTCTTCATATTAACTTCAGCGTAACCTCAGCTTTTATAGAAGGTTTTATATTTCTACAACATATTTCCTCACCTTTTTTTCCAAAACAGTAGAGTTTATACTAAGTAATGCATCAAACATTTCCTTTAGAAAATATAATAAGGCAGTAATTTGATACACAAACATTATATCATTTTGACTCAATTATTACAGTGTGAATGTTAAACAACTATCATTCTATTAAATTAGTCTCCATTATATTTCAAAATATTTTTAAAAATAAAATTTATGCACGAATACACTACAAGTGAATTCACAAAACCTTTCTCTTAGACATTTCCATAGATACTGCTCTAATGAATTTATCATTACACAATAAAGAGTTCTTTTTTTCTGTCTCTGATTTTTACTTTCTAAATAGTTTACCTTGTCAAATGGTTTTACAGACAAATTATATGTAAGCACTCTCACAATGACATTTCATTCATAATTTGCACTGTCTTTTCAAATCTAATATTTCAATGCCTGCTTTTCATACCATCAATATGTCAAAGAAGCCATTTTTAATTGTATATGGTCCAAATAGAATTCTGTTTCTCTCTTAGCCGTCCACGATACATCCATCCTCTCACCTTGCCTTATCCAGCACTCCACTCTAGTCAATAGTGCTATCCCCTGCATGATTAATTATATCAAAGTCATTTCCCCTCTTTCCCTCTCATCTTCTTCATCTAATCTATCTGTGAACCCCATCATCGCCATCTTTTTTCTTAACATCTCAGTTCAAGCCACCACTGATGACCACTTGAAGTACTTCAGTAGCTTCCTACGCAGCTTACCTGAATCTTTCTCCTTCAGATTCTATGTTCCACATGAACATAGTGGAACTATGTTCCAGAGTGATCTTTTTCAAGCTAGAATTAGTTTATATGAATCACTTGCTTTAAACAGATCTGTGGCTTTTCATTCCAGTAACTACCTCTTCTCTCTCTCTCTACCCCACTGTCTCCCCCCGCCAACATATACACACACAGACACACACACACCAAAAAAGCACATAAAACCAAAAGATTACTATGACTTCCAAGTACCTACACAACCACCTCTGTTTCTAACTCTTCAAATTATCTACTCATTTTTTCCCTACTCACTCACTAAACTATACCCTTATTGGCTTTCTTCCTTCACCATGCATCTCAATATAATTAAGTATAAATTCTTTAGAGTGACAAATTAATTACTTTGCCCAAGGTCAAGACAGAATTTATTTTAAAAAGGTATTTAAAACAGGATTTCCTGACCCCCTCATTGTTGTTTTACATTGCTTTCTATAACACATGAATTCCAATTAGCAGTAACATTTTCGACAGCTTCCTTCATTAGTGATTTCCTTAATCAATTTTAAGTATTAATTCTTTAACTAGAGTTCTACAAAATGTAAAGCTTTTTCTTTTTGGTCACTGTCCAACTGTCTCCATTTGGAAAAAAAATTAATCACTACTCTGTATCTTAAGAACTCCCTTTCTGTGGTTAAGATAAAAAATATATATTTATCCTCTTATGGAGGAAGATGTTACAGAAGATTTAGAAGCTGGGTATTAGTTCATATGCTTATGAGTCTGTAAAGACTGAAATAATGTCCCAGTTGGGTTGGTTATTTTGAAGTAAGATGAAAATGATCATTGAGGTAAAACACTCCTATTAACTGAAAGATTACAGGATCTACCAATTTTTCAGGACATATAGTTTTTAATGTGGGGAAAATAGGTAATTATACATATATAATTTTATATATATAATTTTATGTATATATACTTGATGGTGGTTGCATTTAGACTTTTAATAAAAGCATCTGTAGAGAAATAATGCAATATATAATTTTTCCAGATTAGTTTTTATTTGGAGAAAGAAGTTCTGAAATATTCCCAAAGCAGTTTACTCAATTTAAAGTACTATGAAAACAGAACAACTGAGGAATGATGGTGTGTGGGATAGAAAAGAAAAGTTCCCTCAGTTTTTTGGAGGGGCTAACTTTAAAAATATTTAAATGGCCCTGCCTGGTGTGGCTCTGTGGATTGAGTGCTGGACTGCGAATCAAAGGGTCACCAGTTCGATTCCTAGTCAGGGCACATATCTGGGTTACCGGCCAGGTCCTCAATAGGGGGAGCTTGAGAGGCAACCACACATTGCTGTTTCTCTCCTCTTTCACCCTCTCTTCCTCTCTCTCTAAAAATAAATTAAAAAAATATTTTTAAAAATACTTAAATGGCTAAGTTTACTTCATGAAGTTAAGAATTTAATCTGTTGACTTTAACATTGTTGTTACATCTGAAATAAACATGTTCTGGTAAAAAAAAATAAGAAAATAAATGATAATTTTTAAATTATAATAATTCCAACAAGTCTTTATAAAATAAAATGTTCTGCCATATATCATCATGAAGTTCAATTTAAATGACAATTTACAATGAACTGTTAGACTATTTTCTAAGCTGCTAAAATACCTACTGTCCACTAAAACCAAATGTTACTCCTTATTCTATCATTCTTCAACTATTTTTTTTTAGCTGTTTGTTCTCGCTATTTTTTTTAAGCATTAGCTCCCACTATCTAAAATGTCTTTTGTATACTTCTTCAAGTATTATTTCCTGACTGTTCTTCAAGGCTCACGTTAAATGTTCCAATATGCAGAAGCCCTTCCTTATAACTTATATTAGTTTTCTGTTGCTGATATAAGAATTTACCACAATCTTATGGCCTAAAGTAACATAAATTTCTTATCTGACAGTTCTTACATTTCTCTAGGTCAGAATTCCCACAGGTATAACAAGACTAAAATCAGGTTTTCAGCAGGAGTGCATTCCTTCTGGAAACTTGAGAAATCCATTTCCTTGCCTGATTTTTTTGGCTTGTAAGTCCCTTCCTCCATCTTCAAAACAGCAGCAACAGGTCAAGTGATGTTCACATGGTAGCTCTCTGAACCTTCTTTTTTGGTTACATTTATCTCTATTAATCATCTATCTATCATCTATCATCGTTTATCTGTCATTTCTATGTCTCTATTTTAAGAATAGCTGATTAGCAACCTCAATACTCTTTTACCATATGTTGCACTAAAGTCACAGTTTCTAGGTATTAGGACATAGGAATACCATTCTTCCTTTCTATCACATATCTTCAGGTAGGGTTTCATACACTAATCTTTTTACAGGTAGCAGATACACTTGATATGTCATACACTGAGCTACACCAAGCATCAGTATAGTGTAATGGTTTAAAAGGATGAATTTTTAAAATCAGACAAACATGTTTAAAATCCTAGATCTGCAATCAATGTTATGTGATTTGAGCAAGTAATTTAACCTATCTCCATAAAATAATCATAAAAATAGTGATCACTCTTAGAATTGAGGTTTAACTTTTTTTTTTAAGTATATGAAGCAATAAAATACCTGGGTCATGGTTAGTGCTTAATAAATATTACATGTTAAGTATTAGCAAATTCTATAAAGTTGTCTTTTCTTCTGTTTTTTTTTTAATGTATCTATGAGGACATCTAATCACCTTGTATCCTTAGTACTTAGCTTTTAAAATTTTATTAAAATATGATAGTGGAATTAATTTGATGACTTCTATACCTCCAATTTTTTAACTTCATTTATTTGCTTATTCAAAAATATCCATTTAGTTGAATTTTAAATTATATTTTTGATTTCCAACAGAAATGCTAAAATAAATATACTTATTTTTGAAACTTGTAATTACATTTGCTATGACTAGTATTTAGTACATTTAATATGAAATTAATATCATTTATATATACTATTAATGAGAAATGTTCTTATAAGGTAGGAATAATAAAATCTAATTATTAAAAATTATTTTGTGGTCAAATTATGGTTATTTCCACGAATATTTGGAATCATTTACCTAAATGTCATGTTTGATGCACAACTATAGGCATTATGCAGATTCCATGTTATACAACGATATACTTGCTCTGCACCAAATTAATTAATATGTTCTGAAACTGCCTGTATTTTAAATAAATCACCATTATTTTACATATGATCCTATTAACAGATTGCCTCAAAGTCATTGTGAGATTTTTGACTTGAAATGGTAGAATAAATGAACAAACTTAGGTTCTCATTCTTTTTCACAAACTGAAACATGACAAAAGAAACACTCAAATAAATGAATTTAAAGTAATGTTGAGAACAAGAGCGGATACATTAGTTAATTTTAGCCATTTCCTAAAGGAGATCAAATAGGCAGGATTTACTCACACATAATTTTGAGAAAATAACATAAATTTCAGTAAACCACAACAAATAATACTCTAGTAAGGAAGAGAGGAGTCTCTGTTTTTAGTACATAAGCACCTCTGAAGGTAACAGAAATGGACAGTGACAATGAGAAGGATGAACATGGAGGGTGCCCATCAAAGAATGGTTTATAAAATGGCATCATTGGTTTGTCGATTTTTGCCACCTTCTTCCCTAACCAACATTTAATTTGAAACAAGAGATATGCTTTCTAAGAAATCAGAAGTCTTACACAAGTTTTCCATATTTATTTATCAGAAAAATAACTTCCTTTTCTGCCTTCCAAGTTCCCATACATGCTTGCTAAGATAATGTCTCTCATTCTGCAGGAATCTTCCCTGAGCGCAAAGCTGAAGTTCACCTACAAAGGAGGGGATAATGGCCATGAGAGTAGACATAAATATGAATAAACAAAAAATGTTCATGATATGTTGGAAGAAAATTGGTAACTAAGAGGTAACTAAGTTAAGATTAGAAAACTGAACTCAAAAAAATTGCTTCACTACAATGAAGACAAAATTACTTTAAATAAACTCTAAATATATGCTTACAGTACACATGAGGAACTTAGGTTCACCAATGAAAAATATTTCACTATAAACAAAAGATAATTAGAAACACAAAAAGAATCTATGTAACAAAAATATGCAAAAATATTACTAAGAATGACTGGACAAATGTGGGAATAAAAATTGAATCAGGCCAAAAATTAACTCAAAATAGGACAATGACCTTCGTTCAGGAGTTTAAAAATTGTTGGAAGAAAACACAGAGCAAATCTCCAGAATCTTGGACGTGGCAGTGTATTCTTAAATATGACACCAAAAACAGAATTAAAAAAAATAAGTAAACTGGATATCTTAGGGAAAAAAAACCCAGTAAAAACTGTGTGTATAAAAAGACACAATCAGGAAGGTTAAAAAAATAGCTACATAATGAAAGAAAATATTTGCAAAGCATGTATCTGATAAAGGTTTAGTGTCTAGGATTTATAGGATCTCTTACAATTTCACAACAAAAAGACAAAGAGCACCATTAAAATATGGTTTAATGACTTGAACAGATATTTTTCCCAAGAATATACACAAAAGAACAACAAAATATGAAAATATGCCCAACACTATGAAAAACAGTTTGATGGTATCTCAACAAGTTAAAAATAGAATTATCATATGACCCAATTCCACTCCTACATATATGCCCAAAAGAACTGAAAACATGTATTAAAACAAATACTTGTATTTGTAGCGACACTATTCTCAGGACCCATAGGTGGAACCAAACATTCCTCAATGGAGAATGAATAAAGAAAACTTGGTATAGTTATACAATGGGATATTACTCTACTATAAAAATAAATGAAGTAGTGATACATACTACAATACAGATTAACCTTAAAGAAATTATACGGAGTGAAAGAAGCCAGAAATAAAATATAACATAGTGTATAATTTTATTTATATAAAATATGCAGAAGAGGTAAATCCTTAGAGACTGAAGACGGGCTGGCAGCTGACACGGTGTGGAGGTTAGGCGACTAGGGAGTGGCTGCTCTGTAGGTTCGGGACTTGTTCTTTGGGGTGATAAAATGTTTAGGAAATAGGGGTGATGGCTGCACATTAAAAATGTACTAAACTCCATTGAATGGTATTCTTCAAATGGTTTTTATGTTAATAATACTTCAAAAAAAGACAAGAAAAAAGATAAAGTGATGAGACATAGAAATCTGGATTTTTTAAATTTGATTTTCTCTTCTTTTTTCATAAAATTTTGCTACATATGGAGAACCGCCTCAATGCTCATAGTGAGGGAAAATAAGCAGTTCAGCTGCAGGGGAATGTGGGTTTTATAAGCAGTAGACTTTTCATCAACAATCTGGAGCATTACATGATAAAGAAGTGATCAATGCTCAAGATGTTTATGCTCAAATATTGTGAAACTTGTATTTTTACACTCAGTAAAGTTATTAATAAAACAGGAGGATCGCCCTGCCCAGTGTAATTCGTGTGAGTGTCCTACCACAAAGCAAAAGCTCGCCAGCGCCAGACCAGTCAGGGCACACGCCGCCGGAGTTGTGGGTACAGTCTCTGGTTAGAGGCCTAGCACAGGCCACCGATTGCTTCCCTCTCACATCGGTATTGCTCTCCCTCTCTCTCTCTCACCCTTCCCCTATCTCTAAAAATAAATTAAAAACTATATTTTTTTAAATGAGGATAAAACAAAGACAGTTCATGCACAGACACAAAAAGCTTACATCTTATATCCCATTTCTAAAATAACTGAAAAGTTTACACATCACAGTAAACATTCCAGTTGATAACGTAATTACAACACTGGGGTTTTTTGGTTGAGAATAGCATTTACAAATTTTGTTAACATAAAAAAAAACTATTTACTTAAAAACAAAATACTCTGGAGAGTATAAACAGTTCAATTAGAAACCAAAAACAAAGCATTCTTACTGACTTTCACTGACCCTTCTTCACCACGGCAGTTAGCCTTCTGTTGCTGGCAGTTTCTTAAAGTATTGTCCCCTTTTGTTCTATTGCCCACCAACAAGATGAAGTCAAACAGAACAATAACAATAACAAAAAATTTCTCCTTTTAACTTTTTGTTTTTGATGTTGTGTTTAGATTCTGACATAAAGATTTCACTCTCTAATAAGTTTATCAATTTTTTAAAATAATATTTTTAATAAAAAGAACTCTCTTGATAGTTGTCAATACATTTTACAACAAAATAAGCTATTCTCTTTAAACAAGTTAATGTGCACACTGATTTCATAAACATATAAAAAGTAAATAAAAAGTATTACTCATTATTATTTACAAATACAATTACAATGATACACAATTACAATTGATTACAATTATTGCCCTGAGCAATAATTGATCAGACCCATTAAATCACATTAGAATTAATCACATGGAACTACTGGTAATAATATAATCTTTAATCTATGGTATTTAAACTTTGTCCTTTTAGAGGTATAGGGCTTCTTTTGTCTAAAAGAAAATGTAGATCATAAAATAGTACCAAAATAATTTACAGGCATTGTAGGGTAACAGTGGATATATCTTCTGGTTCTAGTCCCCTTAAGGTGCTTTTTGCCAAACTACTTTTAGGATGCCTTTAAATAAGCAACTCATGTCTTAGACGTTCTCAACAAAAAAGGAATATATACACACACGCACACACACTTTGAGATACTTTATATATAAATGTGTATATATGTGTATATGTGTGTGTGCATGTGTGCGTGTGTGTATATGATGGCCCACCATAAATTCATTGAATGCCAACTCTATATTTCTTAGTTTTTGGTGACAGCAACTATTCATTGTTGACATTTGAGCCCCACCAGAACATCACAGGCTAATACTTTATGGCTTGCTACAAAGTTGTAACATCAGCACTAAAGAAATACATACATACATACATACATACATAAAGTATATAAAACAAAGTGAATATGAAGACATCATCTGTCCTTACATACTGACCTAAAACACAGTCTAATATATCAGAAGTTATATATATGCAACTATTAATTAATGTCACAGATTCCTAAAAGTTAAAATATGCACTTTTTTACTATATAATTAATCTCAGCTTCTTATATTGTTTTTAAAAGTTCTATACACGTGTTTTTCACTGTGAATAGTTTAATGATATTTATGTAATCTTCAATGAATGAATATTTAGGTTGGTTCCTTTGTTATTTTCATTAAGTATTGAGTGCTATAATGAATACTCTTAAATATACATCTCCACATATTTCTAAGATTATATTTATGGGGTAAATTTCTAGTGGGTGAATTGCTGCATCGAATATTAATTATTTTATTTTTGTTATTTTTGGACACTTATCACTAAAATGCTTTTCAAAATCCTTTGACAAGTATCAAACCTTTTCATTTTTTCAAGGCTTATTGGAGAAGAATTATATTTCACTATTGCTTTGATACTATATTGTTATTTTGAATCAAACAGAGAATCTGTTCTTGTGTTAGCAGGGAGAAAAAGATTTTCAGAATGATAATCATTTCAAATTTTAAAATATTAGTGTGATAAATTAGAGCAAGAAAGTAAGGCAAAAGCAGGGATTCTACTTAAGTTGGGTGTGAAAAAAATTAGCTCTTACCTTTGTATGTATGTCCCTGCTCCCTGTGATCATTCTAGACAAACGATCATTGTAAACATGACATGCCTTAATGTAGTACCTGGAACTAACTGATACCAATACATAGTTGTAGAGTTTAATTGGACTGTATTGATACTTTTAAAATTGAAAATTTCCTTTTCCTGATACCTGTGCTTATTATTTATTTTAATTCTTCCCTTTTTTTCATTGCTGACATCAAGAGTCCTAAAATTGTATTCTGCATTTCTTCTGCTGATTTCACTGGTAGGTTGAAAAAAAGTTTTATATATGAATACATGGATATAATATTCATCTCACATACAGTATATCTACATATGCATATACATATACCTTTTCAAGGCAAATCATATTAGCCTCAACATTTCTTCATACCACCACCAATTTTAAGTTCTTGAAAATTTCAAACAACACTTTTTTGTATCTTTAAATCAAGATAAAGTTAAAATGAAGTAATAAAACCTGAATTCCAATAATTTGGGAGACTTTTTTTATGGAAATGTCACCAATCTAAATAGTCATCATCTTTTTTGTTTACACATACAGTTTAAATTGTTACTAACCAAAATCACAGTCTTTTATAACCAATTAAACTTTTTCAAAAAGCTTATTGAAGGAATGCATATGAGGCACATTGTTTAGCAGTAAAGAATCATCCTCAGATATGTATGTATAGTTTTGCTAACAACTTACCTAAACCTCAGAAATGTGTGAAGAAAAACAACTTCACTGCATCAGTATATACTCATACAAATGATTTACATGGTCCCGTACACCCTATAAATGGTTACCCAATATTGTTTTGCTTAAATAGTCATGGTCAAGCTTCATTGTTTAAGTTGCATCACATTTATCAGGCTTGTTAGCCTAAGATAAACATCGAAAATAACTTTATTATTGCAACAACTCCAAAGAAGGATGATAGAATAATTGAATACAGACTGTAGTTTTTGCATTAGTAATCAGAATCTTCATTTCTCTGCCATCACTGAATTTTCTTTCCATATATTTACATAGGTTATACCTTATTTATTTGACAAAAACCTCATTTTGCAAATTTGAACTTCTCCTGTATACCTAAAATAAGACAATTTTTTTTCTTATAAATGTCACAAGTACTGCAGTAATTCAAATGTCATCTGTAAATACAATAGAAGTGGTCCTGGGATTGTCACATGTAATTCAAAGTGAATATCAACATAAACTATTATTTTCTCTAAATTTTCTGATCTGTAGCAGAGAAAAGAATGTTAGCAACAAAAACCTCAGAAATACTACTGACAAGAACAGGTCGTTCTTATCACAATTCACACATTTCTTACCCTTTATTCTATGAAGTTCCTTTTGACATAAATGCAAACTCAGCTTCTTTTCAGCTTTGTGCAAGGCTAAAATAGGAATCTCTATTTCTGACTTGACCAGAACATCAGAAAAGAGAAGGTACAATATCTGATTTCAGCATTATTCACCATAAGAATGGTCAAGATGAAGCACATACTATCAGGAGTGAAATGACATGAGAGAATATTGGTATTCACTCATTGGTCATATTATATCTCATAGAATACAAACAAAGATTATAGCCTAGAATACATCATTTTCAAGAGGCAATTTTTATACTCTAGGGAGTGCTAAATACAACAATGTATTATCACTCTTTCTTTTTCATCCAACTTCAGAAAAATATTTCCTCAGTAGGAACAACTTTAAACAGTATTATTCATTGTGTTTTCAAAGCACAAAATTCATTAAATATAAAACCTGCATGTTGAAAAGAAGGAAGTATAGAGTAAATCATTATTATGCGACACATTTGTGTTTGTTGCTAAAATCAATTGCATGGCTGAAATATTTTGACAACAGAATTTTCCTTACAATATTTGCTTGTGATGTTGCATCTCCTTACAAACAAAGCTATTCTTACCCCATGGGCTAACAAATGTGCATGTGTGTATATGCCTGTATTCTTGTAAAGGTTGCCAACTGCAGCAAGGTAGTAGTAAGCTCGTATTTCCATCCAACTTTGAAGTGATATGTGTTCATGAGATGTGGCTTCAAGTAGGATTGCGGAATGTGTTCTCTGCATTAGCTCTATACTATGTCTTACATTAAAATATTAAGAAATTGAAAAACCTAAGGCTCCAGTATCTAAAAAGCCTGTGTAAGATTCTGTTAGATATTTGATTACATAAATAGTATATCATTTGCTTTTGTGTGTTAGTTTGCAATCACCTGAATGACATCAATTCTATTTTGTATTCTTTTACTGAAGAGGTTACTTGAAGATTGGCAGTATAAGCCATATTACCTACTGATTCATAGTTGAAATGGAATTTAAATTTATCATAAGCATTTAATTATAAAATATTATTCATCAATTTAAAACTCTTCCACAACCAACACTTTTCAAATGAATCTAACATGAAAATTCACTTTTTACTGTTTGATTTTACTGTTTGTCTCTCTGTCCTAATACAATTTAAGGGGCATGTTATAATGGATATTTTCTTGAATGGCTTTTCCTTGATTTTGTATTGTGATCTCGTTATATATTTTAATACCATGAACAAATTTGAAGTTCAGAACAGTGTTCATAATGCATTTTTATTCCTTAAAGTACATTGAACATCATCAAAACAGAATGTAAAGTTTATGTTATTTAATAATGTTTGATTACACTTTATCTCCCATGATATACTTTAAAACTTATTTTTTCTTCTCCTTTATCATTTTTAAGATCATGTTTTCATGTTAAGAAAAAGCTATCTTTAGTGAGCAGAATGATGACTTTTGTACTTATACAAATAAATTAACGAAGAGGCATGATACATGATTTTTGTTTTCTTTGAAAAAGTTCCCTACAGCAGTTCAATGTGTTATCTGCCCATTCATTTTAGCTCTAATCTTGTGCTTAATCAGTGCAGTATTTATAATAATGATGATAACATCACACAGTTTTGTCTCAAAAACCTAGATTAACATCACATTGAATTGAGTGCTAATATATGCCAAACACTAAACTAAGGGAAGCAGAAGAATCTGTATTTTCAAAGAATAAACAATCTGAATATAACACAGGTATTTTTATAAAATGCAGTAAAACAAAATAGTGATGTGATGATTATTTTACATACCTCTGTTATATATACAGTAAAATAAAAGATTAGATAGCTCAAGGATGATGAGAAATTAGTAGCCTGACTTCTGCCATCTTACTCTCATTGATGTACTGGTGGAGTAAGTGGAGGTGTTCAAAATTGCACCGGAAAGAAGAGAGAGTGATCACTGATTTCATAGGCACCTGAGCTATTGTGACTGGAAGTGTGGAAGTACAACTATTCAGTAGACGTGTTGGTCCAGACAAAAGGTGAAGAGAAAATGTTTACAAATGGCTACTGCAGATTTCCACTTGAAGACCTGAGTTTTTTGCCAGGAAGGAAACGGAGAACCATCATATGTCTTAACATGCTACAGCACAGACTAAGGAACTGGTTTACATCACATATGATATAAAGCACTTGAAAGTTCTACCTAATATAATAAAACACGAAACCAAAATTGTAAGTGTAGCTCTGGGGGGGAAAAGAGAGCTTATTTTGATTTAACACTTCAGGATTTTTTTTTTAATCTCACAATATTACAGTCCTTAATAGTGCATGGAGTCGACATATTCATATTTTGATGTGTTTCTCAAAGGCAATCTTGGTATTTGGGTTTTTGTCCTCACAAAGCATTTGCATTAAAGAAAGTATTATTTTCTTTAATTATAAATATGATTTATTTAGAATAATTATAAATATATGACCAAAACAACAACAGATATGCAGAGAGAAAAAACTGACACTGTACTGTTTAACAATAGTTTGATAACACAAGATACCAACGGAAAAAGGAGGAGCTGCAAAAACTACCAGCTTTTGGTGGCCTGTACCACTACCAGACTTTCTCGTCTTCTTTCCTTCCTTCCTCTCTCTCTCTTTCTTCATCCCTTCTTCCTTCCCTCCCTCTATTTTCTTCCTAGCATCTTGGAAGTGCAAAGGAGCTTTTATGCTTTAGTTTATCGTCATATTGGTTGATTTTTTAAAAAGAAGTACTTTATTTTTCTATGAAAGTTGAATCATTTATTCTGCAAAAAAAATTGAATTTTGTTATACATAAGGCAGTACTAGAAGTTGAAATTTATACTAATAAAATTCTGAAGTTTCTCACAATCTGACAGCGAACAATTTTTTTTCAAAAAATTGTGGTAAAACATACCTAATGCTCAGCTCTCATCTTCACTATTTTAAGTGTATAATTCTGTGGCATTAAGTACATTCATGTTGTTGTGTAACCACCACCACTATCCATCTCTAGAACTTTTTCATCACCCTGAACTGAAACTCTTTACCAGTGAACGGTCCCTGCCTATTCTCCTCACAGAGGCTACTTCCTAGCTATTGGTTTGGGGACAATATGTAACTAGAGCTCAAGCAGAGAGAAGTGGCATTACTGGGTTGCAGAGATGGGTAGACACTGGGTCTACCACAGTGGCTAGAAACTGGAGAGTACAATCCTAACGAGGAAGAAGTCACAGAGATTCAATGACCCATTTCTCTGTTAACATCCCCAAATATTTGGTTGATGTCTAAACTTCATGTGCACAAGATACAGCTTGAAGCAAGATAGATAATGTCAGCAAGGATACTAAGAAACTAAACAGAGATCTGATCAGCAGAGAACACAAATGAGAGTTGACTCCTTGCCAAGTCAGTGTGGCTTTGCAAGAACTCCCTGTCTTCTGTAATATTTAAGAGGGACAAGTCCTAGAAGCAATAATCAAATGGAAATCATTCTGCCATAACACTAATCTTTATAATCTGAAAGTGATAAAACAAATTGGGTAAAATACTGATAATTGGTAAAACTGCTGAATGGGGAACAGAATTACCTTGCACAATTCGAATGACTCTCCCAAAGTTTTAAATTATTTTGAAATAAAGTTAAAGAAATGCACAGAAATATTGATTGGAGGGAATTTAACATTTAGATTTTTTTTGTCTTCTAATCTCTAAGTATACTATGTTTCTCCATTTAAGTCTCCCTTAGTGTTTCTAATATTTGTATTTTAATCTTAATCTGTGGGAGTTCCAAAATGTGCATAGCATCATCTCCCCTCTGGACTTTATATCAATCTGGTTTGGAGTGGTTTAAATTCATATTTACTAATGAGTTGAGGACAGAACAATTTATGTTCTTCCAACAGGAAACTTGGATATCATGTTCTATGAAATACTTATCCAATCTTTTTTTGCCAATTTCTATATACCTGTTCATATTTACTTATTTTATAGACTTCTGTAGGTCTGTGAATATTTGTCCTATGTATTATTTCATGTATTATACATATGAAAATTATCTTCTCCCATTTGTAAACATCTTATCCTTTTATACCTCTGTATGATTATTTCAGCTCTATAAACTTAGAATTAAGAAACCGTTTAATATGATTATAACAAAATTTAAAAAGTTAACAGTATAATTATTTTAACATTAAAATAAGCAGACTATTTTGAAATATGTCAACCATTCCAATAATGTATTAATGGTTAATTTCCCACTTAGACCCAGGATTTAATCCAGGGTCACACATTTCCTTAAATATGTAGGCCATTTTAATCTTGTAGTCTGAAACTAGTGAAAATTTAAAAACTAATTTTAAAAGTTTTGTGACAATGCGAAAGACCCTGAAAACCACAGTGAAAGAAGAGGAACATGGCTTGGGAACTTAAATGACTAGATTTTAAAAAATACTTTAATACTTAAGGCAGCCTGGTATTACCACACAGAGATAATGAAAAGATCAAGAAAATAACTAGAAATACACACACCCATAAACAAAAAAGTGACTATTTTAAAAGGCCATTGGAATTAGATACATAAATGATTTTTAAAATGTAGTGATGCTGGGGCAAATCCAGATCTAGATGGACCCTTTGATCCCTACCTTACATATAGTCCATAAATGAATTTAAATTGGCTTGCAGATCTAACTATGATAGATACATTTATCTGAATAATGAGCAAATGTTTCTTAAATAAGCACCAAAACTAATTACCTTTAAAAAAAGGTAATTAACAAATTAAAAAAGGTTTAACAAATTGAGCTGAATTAAAATTAATAAATATTGTTCAGTGAAAGACACTATAAGAGCAATGAAAAAGTAACCTGATTTCGGAAGAAAATAATTCCCACATCTCCATCTAATAAATGACTTGTATCTAATATATATAAAGGCCTTTATAAAGTGACAATAAAAAGTTAGATAACAATAAAAAAAGAGCAAATACCCATGCATTCGATTCAAAACTACGATCTGCATGTGTTCAATATAAAATGAAAACATGCCTAACTTTAAAATTTTCAGTGTCATTCAAATTCAAACTAAAATGAAGTAGTACTACACATCACCTAAAAGGTTAAATTTTTAAAACTATATAATAACAATATAAAACATTAGTAAGTATATGCAGTAACTGGAATTCTCATAAATCCCTGGGTAGAGTAAATTCATACAATTTTTTTGAAAACTTTTTACTAATATCTACTACAGATATATGTCCACGCCATGATTTAGCAACCCCGTTGTTGAAATATGCCCAGAAGAAATAAATTTATATATGACAAAAATAATGTATAAAAATTTTATAGCATGTTTTTAAAGATGTTATTTATTTATCTTTAGTGGAAGGGGAAGAGAGGGAGAGAAGAATCAATATGTGGTTGCTTCTTGTGCACCCCCGAACTGTGGGCCTGGCCTGCAACCCAGGCATGTGCCCTGGCTGGTAATTGAACTGGTGACTCTTTGTTTCACTGGCTGCCACTCAATCCACTCGGCCACACTAGCCAGGACAAATTTTATAGGATTTTTATAATAGCCTCCAGTTAGCACATCAATGATCTATCAACAGTAGAATAAATAATTGTGGTACATTTATACAACGGAAAGCTGTATTGCCAATAAAAATTTAATCTTATTCACAGCATCATGGATTAATTTATCTCCATGATATTGATAGATAGAAGCCAGACATAACGTTTAAACCTATACATATTAAATTCAAGGACCGTCAAACTCTTGATAAAGGATTGGAGTCAGCAAAGTTGTTACCTCTAAGGTATTGATTAGAAAGGCATAAATGACAGGGCGCATTCTTGGATGCTGCCAATTTTCTATCTTGCGATCTTGGTTCTATTAACTTAGATATATACAAAAGTAAAATTTCATTGCCACAATTAATACATACATGCATTAGTTTATACATATACATTTTTAACAGGCAGGTTGGCAACACATATGCATACAAATACACACACATATTCATTAAAATTGTTATCCATTGATTCAAAAGGATTTCTCCATAGTCATTATTTATGTCACGGTCAAGCCTCGTTTAATGATGGGGATGTATTCTGAGAAATGCATCATTAGATGATTTTGTTGTGTGAGCATGGTGGAGTGCACGTACACAAACTTAGATCGTATAGCCTACTACACACTTAAGCTAGATGGTATAGCCTACTGCTCCTACGCTAAAAACATATACAGTGTATTACTTTAGTGAATCGTGTAATCAATTATAACACAATGGAAAGTGCTGTGTATCTGAACATACCTGAACATAAAAAGACAGTAAAACATGGTATAAAAGAGTGTGTGTGCATGCATGTGCCTTCCCTGGTGGGACGGGGGAGGACTGTGGAGAAAGGTGTCTGTGGAGAGAGAATAGACTTCTGAAGGCGAGACAGGGGGAAGGAGAGGGGGAAGGAAGAGGAGGGGAGAGAAACAAGACAAGAGATCAAAGAGACCCAAAGGAAAAACTTGAGAAGAGTCTTAGTTAGGAGGAGAGGGAGAAGTGAGAAAAGGAGGGAAAGACGGAGGGAGGCGTAGCAGAGGCAGAGAGCAAGGGAAGAGAGAAAGAAGAATGAAACTGGGAAGGAAAAGAAGGAACGTGAGTTTGTGCACATAAGTGTGTGTCATGCGTGTGCTCAGAGATCAGGATTCAGGCCTATCATAATGACTAGAAATTGAGAGGAGGGAATCTAGGAACAGAGGAAGCCGGAGAGAAGATAGCCCTAAACTCTGAATACATTCAACATGTTACAGGTGGCTGACTTGATCATTTACACAGTAAGACTCCAAGAAATTCAGCCTTAATGTTAAAAACTGAGCAGAAATTTTATAGTAAAAATAATGCAAAAAGAAGTTTTTGGGTTGAGAGAAATGATAGCAACAGAAATTCAGATCTACACGAATGAGTAAAATGCACTGACTGGAAATGGTAATTAATAATATAATATAATATAATGTAATATAATCAATATGAATTTTATTTTTGTAAGTTTTTAAATCAGTTTTGAAATGCTTAAAAATAAATATTAGTAAGGCATGATGCATTTTTATAGTATACACATAAGGAAGTATATGACAAAAATAAAGTACCACAGGGGAAATTAAATTATACTGTTGTAAGATTACTTCATGGTATACTAAAATATATAATATTACTTTAATATATATTATTGTAAGTTAAAGATTATTTGTAAAGAACATAAAACCAGGTATTTTTTAAAAAAATCCTGAATTGACCCAAATAAGTTAGAAAGCAAAATCAAAGGTTTAAAGAACAATAGGGTAAATGAAAACAAGAAAATGGTAGAATTAAGTCCAAATGCATCAATAATTGCATTATAAGAGTATATGAATGGACTTTATATTTCAATTAAAGATTAAAGATTTTCAGAGTGGAAAAAAATAAATTGAATTTGAGCTGTTTACAAAGTGGCGTTTTAAATAAAATTACACAAAAAGTCTGACAGCAGAAGGATGGAAAAATATAAACACCACAAACACAATCATAAACGTACTGGTATAGGTAAATTTGCATCAGAGAACGTAAACTTTAAGCAGGTAGTATTATCAAACAAAAAGGGCATTATTTTATAATAATAAAACATTGATTAATCAGAAGCATAAAATATAATTGTCTGTTCACATGATAATTGCATAAAAACGAAGAAAAAATTACCAAGGTAAAGAAAGAAATTGAAAATAAATCAACTTTTTGTATTCTTCCTGATGGCACTTGTGCTTAAATATATTTTTTCCTATCCTTCTCTGTGTAGTTTCCTGAAGATTCTACTACTTCACTAAATTTTCACTAAATCAAGGAAATCAGTGTCAGGAAAAAAAAATCACACATATTTTGTAATCATACTAATAAACATTTTTCTATCACACTCTAATATTTTTCAATGGCTTAACTGTTATTTATATTCCAGCTAAAAAAGTCACTAAAATTTTAAATATAAATGCTTCTAAGAGTAGTTCCAATTCCCTTCCTTATTCAATCAGAATTTGTTTAATTTTATCCTTTAATTGTTAATATCTCTTTGACATTATCTGTATTAAGGACATAGAAATTAGTTTGCAGTGAAAGCGAATCTAAAGTATATGTTTCTCTGAGAGCCTAGAGCAAGATAAGAAGAGCTTGGTTGCAGATAGAACCCTCAAGTGTAATGCAATACAGGAAAGGAATTAAATTTGGCACAAAGTCTGTCAGGAAAGGGAAATACACGTATTTTAAATGTTCTCTGCTCTTTCTGTGTTTTATAGTGTCAGTCTCTCAGGACCCAGATTATAAATGCTCATTAAAGGTCTAGTGAGAGAGCACCTGAATATTAATTTTGAGTAAATATATAATGTCAACCATTTTAGAGAACAAAAACTCAACAAGGATTCAAAGGTCACAGATTTGAAGTGGTAAAACAGTAGACCAGAATAATTAAAATTGTGCCATGAATCAGATTTTGAGAGGTGATATAATTTTTGATGATAAATTCTAGCCGGGAGAATGAAGAGGGGCTGTATATAAGAGGATGCATTTGAGATTAGACTTAAAACAAGGAGAATAGATAAAATTATGGAAAAGGTGCTTAGATATTTCCTGGGAAAAGGCCTGTGAACATAATGAACTAGAGGTCAAGTATAGGAAGGAGAAAGTTTTACTTTACTTAGTGCTAAGACTACATAGTTACATTGACATAGAACAGAGGCTGAAATGTACAATGGTAATGAATAAATTTAAATGTTCTTTAAGCAACTTTGAGCTATTTTTCTATAGATATTTTGTCCCAGATATTGGTATCTTTCAAGAAATACTGTGTAATATGTTTTGAAAATTAAAATGATTTCATGTAAAAAGGCTATTTAGTGTACTATATTACGCAGCTATCTGATAATACAGTACTGACAGTAAAAATTAAATGATAGCATTCTATTATAAAAGTAGATTTTTATATAACTCACGTGAAATAAGCATTTGTACATCATCCTGAGAACGTATTTTTAACGCTTAATATTTTTCTCATGTGTTCCTAGTTTTAAACAACCAACCTATAAAGAGAATTTTGGGATTAAAGATGCTTTTAAATCAGAAGCAGCAGCTACATGTACTGCATCATCAGTAATGGCGTTCTAAAACCTTGATAAAGGTAATTTATATTGATTCTGAAAATCACTATAACACTATAAAAATTTATCAAACATCCTTCAGGAAATTTGAGACTTTATTTCTGTGTCTATACTCATCAAATGGCCATATTCTAAAACCTAAGAGAAAACTATCTATCCAAATACCATATTGTATGTATGCTTTAAGAAAATATCAATGGTCAGTGCATATGTCAACATACGTAAGTGCAAAAGCTCAATTACTCAACAGTTTGATTGCTCAATTTAACATAAACTAGACTCCTATCTGTTCTGGAGTTGGTACTTGTATTTCCATTGTTTTAGTTAACATCTAAACCAATTCTATCTAATTTTAACAAAATCTTGAGAAATGTTAAAATCCCCTTCCATTCTAGGATCCTATGACTAAACTCATGGTGATTTTATCTATGAAATAGTATCTTTTAATTAAAACTATGAAAAACTGAGACTTAACTCTGTAAAATATATATATTTAATATTTAGTTGGTGACTACTTACAGACAGTTCCAGGACACTATGCCAATACCTTGAGCAAAGCAAGTGTTAAAAACATATGTTTGAATTAAAATATAATGGTCAATTAAGTTGACATTTCAAAATCATTTATACTAACTAATGTTTTCTTTAAAAATGAATAAATACTACTCTTGTAATTTAGGTATCTCTTCATGCAATAAATATGTCTTAATAACCAAGTAATAATATCAAATACTTAAATTCTGCTAATTTTAAATAACAAAAAGACATGTAGGCACATGATCAATTGATGAGTAATCCATAACAAGTCGGGATTCTTCAGGAACTACATCTAAGTGCAAAAAATCAAATGCACATGACAGTTTTCTAACAGAACACTAGAAGCCTGTGCTATGCTTCTTGTTAAATGTATTTTAATTAATCTCAAGCAGTGTTACCCGTCTGCCTAAGTAATTCAGTCACACGTATTTATTCAAATTATAGGGAAGCTACATGGTAATTGCAATGATGTTGTAATCCTCTCAAGTGAAGAACCAAAGGTTTCTCTTGGTACAGAAAGCAGAATTGGTAAATATCTGATAGTTTCAGCCAGAAGTGAGATTATTAGGAAAGACAAAAATTGCTCATAATTTCATTCAATGCTTCTGACTTTTCTCACCAATATCACAAATGTCTAAAATGACATTAAAAAAGTTCTATAGTAGTTCCTTATAGAAATATTATTGTGATTTATTTTCTTGCCCCTCCAGTTCATCCTGATAATGAAAGCAAATTTATCATCCTAAATTGTGCTCCATTCATAATGAATTTGTACAAAAGTTTTCAACAAGGACTCACATTCCGTACTTTAAGTAGAAATGCTTGAGCATGGAATGTTGGGCCTTTTACAGTGATGGTCTATACGTAACCCATTCGACTAGCCCGTGTGTGTGTGCGTGTGTCTCTTTTATAAGGCCATATGCAATCCCATTTCCTTGGACTACCCCATGGAAATTTTTATTACATTTGTACTAGCTCCTCCAGCCCATAGTCACAGCCTTCTCCACAATCTTAGAAAATATCAGAAATTTGGACATAAATACATCTTTTTTAAATATTTTTATTTATTTATTTTTAGAGGGGAAGGGAGGAAGATAGGGGGAGAAACATCACGTGTGTTTGCCTCTCATGTGCCCCCTACTGGGGACCTGGTCTGCACCCCAGGCAAGTGCCTTAGACTGGGACTCGAAGCAGCGACCCTTTAATTCGCAGGCCGGCGCTCAATCCCCTGAGCCACACTGGCCAGGGCTTAAATAAATTATAATGACAATTTAATTTAACCTAACAAGAATCTGAGGTTTGGGAAGTATAATTGACTTCTAAGTACTGCATAATTATTAAATGGTGCAACCAGGACTGAACTTTGTAAGTTATATGTTTGTAAGTATGTAGATATAGGTTATATTAAATCTTGCTAGTACTACTTTCCTTGTTCTAAAACTGCTTATTCTAAATTCAGAGTCAAACCCTAGATTTTGCACTCAAGGATTATATATTGTTCTGACTTTATACAATTTTATATAACCTATAAATTAACATGGGTCTTATTTTTCTGGAATACCTAGCTTCTGCAAAACTAAGAAAAAAATGTGAAAATCTCTTCCCATTAGCAACTATATAATCTTTCCCAATCCTGGTGGTATAAGGTAAATATGGTAGGCCTTTACTTCACATGGGGTATTGCCAGTATAGTTGATCCAAGAAGACTACATCTGCCCAGGGCGACCAGAGCGGTGTGATCAAAATTACAGTCTGTGTTGGTGTTCAAGCAGTTAAATCCTCATCAAAACTCATGGGTTCAACCAAGTTCAGGGAAGGGGTCTAGCTAGTCTCTGTAATCACAGATGAATAATAATGGCCAAAGCCTGGAGAGCAGAAGAGAATTTATAAACCCTTATGGACCTAAGGAATGCTAAGAAGTAATTGGAAACCCATATTTATAGTGAAATAAATATGCAGTGTATGGCATATCTAAGACAAGGCCATATTACAAAAGAGAGAAAGTATTTTTTTAAGGAAGTAGAGTAGATTTTTTTCATTAAAATATCTCTTTCCTGTGCATATTGTTTTCCATGGATAATATAAAATAGTTGACACAGATTTGATTTGATTCTCCTCATTTGAGAAAAATTGTGATTATTATATATGGGTTTTCCATATTGGCTCATGATCTAGTTGTTAAAAATAGGCACAAAAAAATTAAATACCTTAATTTGTCTATAGGTAAACACAGAGGTTATTTTCCCAAAATAATCAATAACATTTGATGAATTTTTTTAAATTATATACACACTATTAGTAGTTACCTTGACAAACTAAACTAGTTAAAAGTAAGAAAAGTGGTACAAAAATATCTAAAACATAATGGATACTTTATTTATTGATTTTAGAGAATGAGAGAAACATCAATTTGTTGTTCCACTTATTTATGAATTTATTGGTTGATTTTTGTATGTGCCCTGACCAGGAGTGGAACCTGCAACTTTGGTGTATGGCAACAATGCTCTAACCAACAGAGCTATCTAGCCAAGGTCTAATGCAATGCATATTTTAAAATGTCAGTGCAGTAATGATAGTCAATGCACACTCAATTTTTAAAAAGGAAGCATTTTTGTTTATAGCTAAAGATAAATGCTCGTAGTGTAGCCCTGATTGCCTTAAGATTGTGAGTGCCCCTTTTTATCTGTTTTTCTGTATCTGTGAGTCTCCCAGGATGAAACCCTTTATATAAGGCCACATGAGCTAAATGTGTCTTTTATACACTACCTTAGAAAAAGAATCATAAAGCAATTTCAAATTATTTGACACAAATATTTGTCAGTTGAACTTGAAATATCATGATGTCGGTTACTAACTATTGAGTGAAAAGTGATGTTAAATGAGGGTTGCTGAAGGATGTCATATGACTAACCTGAGGAGAAATGAGAGAGAGGAAAGGAATCATCAGGTGAATTGTATGGGGCAAAATGAGTATAACCTATGAAACCAGAGGAGAGATTTCCACAGAAGTGGAAATAATAGACTTCTGATAAGGGAAGCTGCATTTGAAAAAATAAACTGTCACAAACGCACAAAACGAATAATCAAGTCAAAATTCTGGAAAATTCATAAATAATGGTATTTCTTCTTTAAAAGCAGCAGGCATAACTTTTGTGATAGCAGGTGCTTTTTTGTTTATATTTTTGGCCTGGTCTATCATATTTGCCTGATGTTGCAGTGGATCGAGTGATACTCATATCATTACAATCATTTCTATTATTTAATGCCAAGAAGTAAGAAAAATAAATATCTATGGGAAATGTTAATATTCATAATTGCCCATTATGTTTTATTCTCATGATTTGAAATGAGTGGGCATAAATTGGAAATAATGCAGAGTGAACACAAAAATTGCCTGACATATAAAGTAATATATTAAGATTGTTAAGGGGAAAATAGATAAAACTTTGGACATCAGAAAAATCATGTCACATAGTCTGCAACACAGATTAAAGAGAGAGAGAAAGGTAATGAATCCGTTCCTGAAAACTGAATTCAAGAAGGGAATTACATATTTGCCATTGTCATTTGCTCCCAACTGCTAATGAACAACGTCAACAATCTACAGCAGGATAATGAGCAATATCACCCTGCTACTAGAATGCTATTAAATCTTTCTAAAGGAAGTTTCTTTTGTCCTATTTTCTCCTTTTCTTCCTCCTTCTGCCTCAAACCCTTTGGTCTGGATTGTAGGCATGAAGTAGTTCAGTTTATCTTGATATTAAGAAACAGAAGTATCTACAAGTATTTGTGTCTATTTATTTCTCATACGTATCATACCATTCTTAACTATAATAAATTATTCATAAGTAGAGACAAATACAATTTAGTAATTTTTGGTATATTATAATTGCTTTTGTATTGTCATCTATAATACCCTAGTTATTATTTACACATGATTTAAATTAAATTTCGAAGAAAGCATTTTAATCTTTTAGATGCATATACAAGATTAAATCACATCTAGCTGATTAATAGTAAATCAAGTCCACATATAAATTATTTTATTTTGAGGCATACTATGAGTACTGACCTACATTTAGCTAGTTAAATAAATCAAATTTCTTACGCTACCCTACTGAATATTGTGCAATGGCATGCTTTTTGTAGAACATAATTAGTGAATTATTTTTTAATAATCATTAATGACATGAAAAATTGCTGTAAAAATAAAGTACTACTACTTTCAGCTTCTAAATGATAATATAAACATTCTTACCTTGCCTACATATTGTGTATCTGTCCCTGTGTACTCTTCCAACAAGAAGAACTGATTCCACATCCAGCCACGCTTGGTGCGATGTAGCATTTTACCATTGTCTTTTGTCAGACTCATTATTCTTTTGGTTGGGAAATTACTGTTAGCTTTTTCTTGCAATGGGATAGCATCAACTGAATAAAACATATAGGTCCAGATGAATAGTGGTAGGCAATAGTAAGTCCTCATTATCTGCGTCTTCAGCAGGATATCAAATTCAATGTACCGTCTACTTCCCCTGAGGAGTGGTGGGAGAAAATGGTTTATTAGACTGCGTTTCACTTTAAAATAACCTGTAAACTGTAAAAAAAAATCCTAAATGTTATTTAAATGTTATGTATATTGTTATATATACACTATTTTTCCATGTAACATAAGTAAACTATTCTCAAAAATTCATATACATAAGTTGGAAGACATACATAGCACACACAAAGTAGGAAGTTAATTGTTGACTTTAATATAGTGACTATTGTGCAGCATACAAATGTGAATTATTTGTAATTTAAAATACTGAATATTTTAACAATTAATCTGTACAATATAGCAAAGATCATATTAAGCATTCCTTGAGATTAATAAAAGTACATTATCTATTCAAATATTCATATATGTGAATGTATATACTTTAAATAAAACTGTTTTCTGCACACTATTAAATTTTATGAGCTCTTTCTCTTTCTTCTTCTTTTCCTCCTCCTCTTCCTCCTTGTTCTCTGTAATTGGTTGAGATGTTGCCTAACGGCAAATTAAATGATACTGAATACACTTTGGGTTGTATCTTGCAATACCTACTGTACCGCATTGATCCTTTACAATTGATAACTACTATTTTTTACCAACAATCCTTTGAGTATCTCATAATTTATTTGAGACACAGTTGAACGTGTTCTAAGTGGAAACATTTACCTGATAAATAAAAACAACATGTGTTTATTTCCAAATATAGTGAAGAGCTATACAAAATTGGTACTGTAAAATTAGATGTGAGGTTTTATCTACAGGATAATTTGATCTAGAATCTTGAAACAAACAGTGTCTCTGTTGAGATAGTAAGTGAATTCTTCCTGAAGTAAAAAAGATACCTTTTTTGGTATATCAGAATTAATTTTATTTATTAGCAAATTGGTTTAATGTGTAAAGCATTTAATATAGTGGATGTGAGATGATGATAATGGTGCTGATGATAATGATTTGTTAAGCAATAGAAACCCACCCCAAACTAGCGTCAGCAAAAAAAAAATAAAATGGATTATAAAATCAAATTAATTCTGGAAAGGAAAGAATATAAGGGACAAAGAAGCTACAGGGCGTTTCTTGCTCATGAAAACTAGAATATGAGCTTGAGTACTTGAGTACTCTTCTTTGTATTTGATTCTGTCTCTCTTTTATTCTTTTCTGTCTTGTTTTGAACTCAGCCTTCTCAACCTCATGGAATATAGCAATATATGGAGTTCAGATTTAACATATTCCAAACCAGAAAGCAACTGATAGTCTTTTCTAAATTGAGTTTGAAAAGTCTTGGTAATGGGTTCTGATTTGCCTAGCTAAGGCCACATGCTCAAGGCTGGACCATCCATCTATGAACTCAACTGCAGTTATCCAAACATAAACATCTAATATAAAGCTCTAGCTTAGCTTTATCCCTTATTAGCTCTAAGACTTTAGAATATTTAAGCACATCACTAGGTCTCAACTACTCTTTCTATCAAAGAATAATTAGTATCTGACTTAAGGTATTGTTTATTTACTTTGAACATTTAATAGTCTTTTGTAGTACAAGGGCTTATTTTTAAAACAGAATTTAACTATGAAAATACTAAGGTATAAAGAAATTAAGTACTTTGATAAAGATCTTACAGGAAATAAGTGTTGGAACTCATTTTAGACCCACAGTCTTAAACAGTGTTTTTTAGATTATATATGAAAAGAATTTGGCACAGTCCTGATATATAAATTCTCAATATGTTAATGGTTTATTATCAAACATGGTTACTCTCTATATATGTATATATGTACATATACACACATATATACATACATACATATATGTATATATATAATTTCCCACATAGCAGAGAACGGTGACTGACAGATAATAGTATGGATGTTTGCTATGGTCCAGAGCTATTGGCTCTGTCCCTCAGAGAGATACCCTAATTTTCATACCTATTGTTTTTAAAACACTGTTACTTAACAAAATACGCGTATATAGCTACAAATCTATATGCTTAACAGTAAGAGAAAAGAAAGTCACATCACTTTATATTCTGAAATCTTAGGTGATGAGAATTTTCTTTATCAGGACTTTATGCAGCTATTCATAACTTTGTAACTATGGAACACTAGTAAATTTAATCACAAGAACCGTAAAACTCTGAAATTAATATCAGAAAACTACAATGTCAAAGAGTGCTGAGAACAAGTGCAATGGAAAAGTACCACTGAGTGGCCACTAGCTTGGAACATGGCCTGCGTGTTGTTGATTAGTGATGGTGCAGTGGAAAATGAGCAGCCGGAGAATCGCAAGGACGGCTGATATCTCACTTTGATAAAATACGGCAGATGCTTAGTTGACCACACCGATGATCCCGACTTCCTCCCACTGGGAAATTTCTTTTGGCCATTGTTCTTTCTGATCATCCTTGCCAGAAAAAGTGGAGTGCACTTTTCTTTTCCTGAGGTCTGTTCTCACTACGATGTCCACTCTAGGTAGAATGTAAGCCTTGAAGCTGAAAAGTCCAATTGTATTAGATGGAACCGGAGACTTAGGCAGCAGCTAGGATCCCATAGGCCTTAAAGCTAGATTTAAAAAGTTGTATTCATTTTCAGTGTACTGGAAAGCAGTTTGAAGATTTTTAACATGGTGTGTTTATTAAAGATCAACCTGGCTACAAGCGATGAAAATTAGAGGGTAAGAAAGTATTTTATTAAAGGGGAAATTGGTTAGAATCTTGCTCTAGTCCAGTAAGAGATAACAAGCGCATATAGAGAAGGGGTTTGAAGTGCCCAGTCATACTCTGTTCAGATTCCCTTTGATTTTTTTTTCTTAATATGACCACACAAACACACAGCATACACTGCATTTTTTGTATGCTTTTGCTTCTTCTAATGGCCTGCACCTGCAACTCTTTGAAGAACTTCCTTTGGGGACTGGTGCCACTTTGCCCACATGCAGAGAGATCCTAAAGTGCCTGCAACTCTACAATCATCTCCCACAAAGTCTCCGGGCCATTGTCTAACAGGTGCAGAAGTATGAAAACCTACATGTTATTTACATCCCAGAGCTCCCCTGCAGAACCATGCTGGGGCTGGAACTTTGACATCACATCTTGTTTGGATAACCCCCCTGTTTTGCTTTTCCCCAATTCTCTTTACCTTCCTAACCTAGAAGAAATTTATTACCAATCACTTGCACTCAAATCTGCACTTCAGTGTTTGTTTCTGGAGAACCGGGCCTAAGACATAGATAGAAATTACATATTCATAATATTAAGTACTACCTTCAATGTGGAGGGTAAAAAATAAGAAATATAGTATAATTCTTAGATTATTAGTTTTTCAATTGGGCAGATGATTGAGGCATTTATTGAGTGGAAAAGAAGGGGAATAGAAGTTGTGTTAGAAAACTAAAGAATCAAGTTTTGTTGTTATTCTCAGTCAAAATAAAGAAGTAATTTTTGTATTGCTTCTGCTAACAATATTTTGGCATAATTAATAATAGGAAGGAAAGAATTCACTGCCCTACTGGTTTTATATTGTGTGCGCGCGTGCACACACACACACATACAAACACATAAATGACAACACTTTAAAGTAAAATCTTATATCATTTCTCACAATATTATGAAGCAACTGAGGTACAAAGAGAGTCAATGGTTGCCTGAGTTTATATAAACAGAGAGAGAAATATTGAGAATCAAAGCCAGGTCCTATATTACACTTAGGCTCAACCTACTATCATCTATGATGCTAGCAGCCAGCATTTCTTTTAACTGGCTTTCCATTCTAGGCAATTTGCTGAGTCTTTCTTCAAACATTTTTTATTTAACTTTCATCTCAGCAATATTACAAAAAGAAAGTGGCTGTGTCAGATGAAGGATTGAACTGAGATTTTGCTTGCTGAAGTAACTTACTAATATCACAGGGTGGTAGGCACCAACGGAAAAGGTGGGAGGCATCCAGGATTTAAATTCTGTATGACTGATGACAATTCTCATGACAGTAATTATACAGCTGTTAAGTACCATTGTTCCTTATGCGTCTACCCAGAGGTCTCCTTCATGTACCCAGTTCAGGGTCTTTGTCTTTACTCACACTCTGTCCTTGAACAATCTTACCTGGCTCCTCAATTGGTATCTCTTTCCCATTATTTTCAGTCTCTATAATATTCTGAATTCTTGAAAAGTCTTCTAAACAACTTTTTTTTTCAAAAATAGCTTACACCAATTCAGGCTCTATTGATTTCTTTCATACCATACATGTATTTTCTTTACACCATTTACCATGATTTTAATTACCTCTTTCATTTAGTGGATTATATGTTTATTGACTCTTTCTTGTCGTTATAATGTAGCTTGCATGGTGGTATTTTGTAAATCACTGTGTCCTATATAAAGTAATTATCGATGTGCAGTAAGTACTGAATATGTATTTGTAAAATTAATTGATTAACTGTTTCATGCATAAAATTGGTAATCCCTAAGATGAGCTTGGGATCACTGAGATTGATTGAATATTTCATTCCATAACAATAGAAATATGGAAAGAGTTGAATTTGGAAGACATGTGCCTTTTAAAAGAATGTTGTTTTTTCCTCTAACAAATAGAATACTTTCTGCAGTGAAGAGTAATATTCATGCGAAATTTGCATAACAAGGAATTAGTATAAAATTGATAACATAAGTGGTATAAATGATAGAATGTTTGCTTAAACTTTGAAGCCCTTCCATGAAATATCAACTTTATTTTCCTCATAATTCTTGGCATAATTCTTCTCATTTAGGAAATATAACTGGAACCATCCTGTGACCAATTTAACATCTGCATGTCCCTCTGTTCTACACAAAATGAAAATTCTAAGAGTTTTTTTGTTGCATTTGTTTTTAAAGATAGCAAGTTCTTTTCCCATAGGTTTTATTAAAAATTCTTCATATCCATTATTCATTCAATAGCAACAAGCTGATTACTACATTTTCTATGTTTAATTATCTCTATCAGCCTTAAATGCTCTGCATTTTAATCACATTTTTGTTTATAAATAAATAACATCAGATGCATCACAAAGTACAGTATTTTAAATTTGGTTTGACTTTGATTTTGTAACCAGGGAATTCATATGAATCTTGTTAACTTTAAAAACTGAAAATTGTTTTATTATTTTTCCTTGTTCCCTTAATTACATTTCAATTGCATTTGAGAAAAATGGCTGCTGGTTATTTGTGAATCAAGAAAATATGTGCATGTTTATAATTAAGTAGATGTTCCCCATATAAAATCCACACTCCAAATTAAATTATATTGTTATTTCTTATCCCCATAGTTTAAACACAGATAAAGTATTTTAATAATTTCAATCTTGTTTTCAAGCAAAGTTTCTGAGATGAAATGTACACATAAGACAAGTGTATATGATTAATTTTAGTACCTTATTATAGAATGTATAAGCAACAAAGTACTTTCTCACACATTTATTTATTTATCTTCATAATAGAAACTGTGAAATATAGTCATATAATTTAAATACATTCCCAGATGAGATATGTGAGGTTTGGAGAAATGAAGAAAACCATTTCTGATTATCCAGTTATTTTTTGGTATTGGCAAAATTCCTATGTATGTTGTTGGATTCTTTGACCATTAGTTCTACTAACACACTATTACATTTTTTATACCAAAGAACTACTTCAGGATAAATAATATTTATTTTTATAATAATTGATAATACTTATATTTATTATATAAATATAGGTGGATATATGAATATATGTAATTGATTATTAGTGTGTTATATTTATTTGGTATACATATATATTTAGGATCTCTAGAATTATATATATATTTTTTAAGAATCCATGCCCAAATATTGTCATGTTGTATTTTGGGATTCTACCTTTCTCTAAATAAAGGCTATAAAATAATTTTTTAAAAAGGCAGAAAATGATGGTAGAAATATGAGCTGCCAGCTAGGTATAGCAGTCATTAATAGTTAACACCACTAAACTCCCATCTTTAAAAATTTAGCATTAGGTCTTCCCTAGAAACCAGCTGTATGAACTGTTATTAGGAGAAGCTATTGAATTAGCTTTTGCCAATATCCTATCAAGGGAACAATAATAACATTGTGCATAAGAGAATAGAAAGACATATATAGAATATATAGTATTATAAAGTCATGTAAACAACTGATTGCCAGTATTTGTGATAAATAACCACGGTCTATAAGGATAATGGAACTGGGTTAAAAAGATAATGATTGGTGACTTTTGGATATATGAAAAACACATGGACTTTCAATTAAAAGTAGATGAGCAAATTTTTCCCCAATATCAGTCCCCTGAATGCAGACCAAATGCATCAAAATTTATATATGACCCTCTACTACAAAAAAGCTTCTTTTGAAGTTGGTCAAGATATTATTATATCTACTCAATTAATGCACTCCCTGAAATATAACAGGCCAAGAAAAAATATAAAACAATTTAAGGTGGTAATATATTCAAAATATTTTAATTTTTAGATATCCCTTATAAGTAAATCATTGTCTGTCAGAGATTTAAAAAAAGAAAAACAAAAAAAAAAACCGCTAGAAGAGAGCTGTCTATGCCCTTGACTTACGTAAGAATGTTGGCTTACAAAGTATCACTAGTGTGTGGAGACGATAAAATGTGATATTATCATGAACAAATGGTGACATATTTAGTCTATGTGTTCTAAAACACTGGATATTGGGCAAAACGATTTACAAGTTGATGTGGCACAATGATATAAAATGCAGCATAAATTGGGCTATAGTAAAGCAAGGGAAATGCTCACCATCCTGTCAGCAAAAGAACACACAGCACTTTCATCTGAGGGGGAAAAAAATCAAAAGACAAAACAAAACACAACAGAGAGTCTATGAAAATAAAGGGGATCAGAAGAGAAGCCTTTCGGCGGAAAGAGTAATTAAGCTCGCATGGATGATGGACGTGCCCAGCCTCAACATTTCTCACAGTGTGGGGAGACTTCCCCGTAGATACATGAGAAAAGGAGGGGAAAGAGGCAACCACGAGCATTATGGAGAATGAGTCAATATCATTAATACATAAAGACTGATCTTTAAAAACATAAACAAAATAGTAGAGTTATATATATTTTAAAGAGGTACAAATGAATCACAGATATTTATGCATTCATAGTCTAAACCAAATTGATAAAAAAAAATCACAGCATATGTAAAGACTGTCCCAGGCATAGAGCAAGGAATTGAATAAAGCACCTTACCCTGTAGGTATGGTGACAGAAAAGGAAAGAAACAAAACAACAAGTAATTCCCTCAGTTTTCCTGTAAATATAAAACTGATCTAAGACATGAAATCTGCTTAAGAAAAATAAAGTAAGTTAAATGGGTAGATAAATTATGTGTGGTGGAGGAGGTATTGTTCTTGTCAGTGTGGTCAAAAAGAACCTTTCCGTTATGGTGATGTCTGAGCAGAAAGCTGAAGGGAGTTAGGAGGATTTCAATGGAAACAGTGTTCCATAAAAAGAACTAGTGAAACGTAAATACTAGGTGAGGAGGATTTGAGGGAGAAAGCAAATGCATTTGAGAAGCCTTCGAGTCACAGAAAGGACTTCAGTACACAAGGGGGGAGTTATAGACTCCAAGGTCAGAAAGATGGCAGGCTTCCAGAGTCTCACAAGCCATAGCAAAAAATCTAAACCTTCATCATGCTGAAATCACGTGAGAGCTTGACACGCATGACAATCACAACATAGTATTAAATGGATACTTCTAACTGGCATATGAAAAATAGACTTAACAAATCAAGAAAATACACAGAAAATGCTGAGAAGGTGATAGAAATAATCCTCATAAAAGAATGTTCTTACTGGCTTACAATTAGTAGAAGCTGGGGAGTAAGAATACAGACTGTGGCTTGACAAACAGATTTAGAGCTGACATTTACTGATGAGAGGCACTGGAGGAGTTCAGGTTGAGTGTAGCAGTGGAAATATAGTAAATCTGTAATATATAATTACATTCTTCCTTTTCTTCAAACTGAAAGTATTGATGATGTCATTATATAATTACATTCTATTAAGCTGCAATAAAAGAATACGCATTTGTCTAAGAAAGTATAAATGAGAATCAGGAAAGTCATTGTAAACTATTACGTAAAAAGTTTTAAAAGTATAAACACATTCACAGTTTACTGTAAGATTCTGTGGACGCCACAGTGCTCCACGCATGTCCCATTGACAAAGCCGTCTACCTACCGGTCAGCTACTGGGAGGTTTGGCTGCTAACTGCTTAGAGCTACTTCTTTTTCTGAGAATTATCTTAGACTGATGGGAACCACCAAGCTAGGGACATTACTTCACTCATCACCGTAGCCAATGACACTGAGGTACAAATAGCCAGGTTCCTTGCCTCAAGGTGTGTCAACACTCATTCCATTTTATTCTCCAAGCCTTCTTTCTGTAATCAGGCCCAGGCTAGACTCAAGCTGAGAGACCATATTTGTGCTGTGTTCTTTACTCTTCTCTCTCCTGCTTCATTTTCTCCCTTCAAGTATTCTCCTGAGAAGCACATTTTAAATCAATCATCTGTGTCAAATCCAAGTCTCAGATTGATTCTAGGAGATTATATATATCTATATATATATATAGATATTCTGAAGCATCTAGAAGAATATATCTACATTTATTTTGAATGAGTATCTATTTTATTAGAAATGAACCATTTAGCTGTTCTTCAAATAGTTTATCCGGTGCTACATTGCCAGGTACACAGCACCATCAGCACAATTTAGGTGCTAGGGATACACACACACACACACACACACACACACACACACACACACACACACACCCCTTCCTGCTACTTACATTCAAGCAGGGACAAACACTATTTAATAAGCATAAATATGAAAACATAAAACATATAATAGGCAGAATGTATTCAGTGCTATTGGAAAAAATAGAGCAATACAGGTAGATCTGAGTATGGATAAGGGAAAGAAAGTGAAATTCCATATTGACTTTATTGACAAGAAATTATTTGGGTAAATATTTGAAGAAAAGGGAGCTATCCAAGTGGACATGTGGAGAAAGTGTTTTCAGTTAAAGTAAAAGAAAGTGCAAGGGTCCTGCCACAGTAGCATTCCTGGCTTGTTTTAGACTTCAGTGAAACCCAGACTTTTATTTATTTATTTATTTATTTTGGTCTGGGCTCATGGTTTCTTTGTCAGGAGAGCTCTGCTAAACATTAAATGACTCATGTTTTTTAGTCTATTCAGTTTTATGTGTCAAGGGGACACTCCATAGACATTTTTAAATTTAGATATACTTCTTGGATTTTCTTTATATTTATTACCACTAGATTATATTTTATTATCACTATTCCACAGGCCTGGCTACTACTGCTTGATTACAGCTCCTTTCATTTTATTGGACTTCACTGCATGAACCACAGCTTTACTGCTTGTAGCACAACACATTTTGTCCAGGTAACATCATTTGCTGGGATCCAAACTCTTAGCTGGGTCCTTAATCCTGCTGATACCCTCCATTGAAAAGTTTTAAAAATAGCTGTGATGGCCATTCTAGTGTTTTCACTTTCAGAGTTTCAATCAGTCCTTTTCAACATAACTATTATTTATTTTTTATCATGAAATGTTGTCTACTTTTCAACCTGCCTGTCCCTCGTTCATGCCATCTTCATTTCCTTATATTCTGCCAGTAGACTGGCAATAGCTCTCTGAATTTGTCTCTTTCTCATAGTGTTTTGATAACAAATCTAGAGTAATACTTTGTTTTTCCATATTTTCCCTAGTGCTATAAGTTTATTTGGTTGAGGACCTACCTTTGAAGTTATCGCAAGTGATAACTTTACCAAATATTATGCTACTGTATGAAATAAATGTCCATTTTTCGAGACTCTGATAAGTCTTTCTCCATTGCTGGATGGCCAAGTTTTAACCCAATGCTACAAATTTTATGTGTCTTCTGTTGTTGTTATTGTTAGTACAGCATATCGCTTCTAGCAGGTATTTATTCACCAGTCACAGCTGACTGGGTTATGCTGTATGTAGTAACTCAAAACTGGTAGGGTATATGATCACTGTGCTTTTCCTAGGAGGCTTCTAACCAAGGGAAGGGACTTTTCATCATCATGTTCTCATGATTGCAAAGACAACGGTGAAAGAACACGGAAAAACTCATGCTGACCTTTAGGTCTTCCACACAAAAGAGGCACACTCATCTGCATTTCAGTGGGCAAAGCAAACCCCACAGTTATGTCTAAATTCAGAGGTGGGGGAGTACAGTCTTATGATATGTTGGGAAGAGAGAAATTCAGAAATAGTTGGTCAACAGTTCTGATTATTGTTTCACTAGTATAAAAGTTATTGTTATGGGTTTAATATTGCCACCAATATAAGGATATAGAGATTCAATTCCTTACCCTTTGTGCCAATGATGTGAGCTTATTGTAAATAGGATCTTTAAAGATGAAATTAAGTTAAGACAAAGTCATCTTTAATTAGACTGGGCCCTAATCCAATATTGTAGTTGTTCTCATAAGAAGAAGAAAAGAAACACACATGTAGAGGGAAGACAATCATAGGAAGATGGAAGTAGAGATTGAGGTTACACTGCCACGGGCCAAGCTACTAGAAGCCGGAAGAAATAAGGAACCATTTCTTATGGAGGGAGCACAGCCCTGTCAAAACCTTGATGTCCGAAGTCCAGCCTCCATAACTGTAAGGAAATCAATTCTGATTGTATTAGACCAAACAAGATGATGAATAATTGAAAAAAAATACTACATTAATGTATTATGTTAATAGTAGATAAAACTGGATAAAGAGTATATTGGAACATCATAATTATCCTCCTCTTAATTTTTCTGTAAATCTAAAACTGACCTAAGAAATGAAGCTATGCAAGAAAAATAAAGTTAAAGGATAGATATATTACATGTGTTGGGAAAGGTACTGTTATTTCAATAATATGGTAGAAAAGAGCCTGTCAATTATGGTGACATTTGAGCAGAAAGCTGAAGGGAGTAAGGAGTGGTGGTTGTACTTTGTAACAGCAATCCTAGGGATCTAATATAGTGCTACTTAAATATTAACATGTATTACCCATTTGTAATAGTTCCGTGACTTCCCCAGGTAAAAGTAAGAGAGTATTCTTCTTCTGTGCTTCTGCATTATTGAGTTTATAATATTAAAGACAGAGAGTTAACATGAAGACTTTTTTAACACCATAAACTTGGAATTATTTCAAAGGGTTTTGCTACTTCCTAATTATATAACTTTTGGCAAGACAACTTTATGTCTCATTTTCTTAATTTGTAAAACAAAACAATAATAATATTATTATTATACAGAATTGCTGCTAATTCTTTTTTAAAGACCTTGAAAACGCTCTGTTATATTTAGCTCTCTAAATTACTTGTGATTCTCTCTTTTTCAGACTATATTCAACACACTGTCTTGCATGGTGCAGGAGAAGTTTAGAAATATATGTTGAGGAACTAAATAACTTGAATTTAAAACGCTTAATATTCTGTATGTGGAATTACATAAAAAGTACATTTTATTTTTTAGAAGTCAAACAACAAAATGTAATGTAATATGGAAAGATACTATATGAGATACTCTGATTCCATTAAAATATAAATCATCAATATTCCTCTTTAAGTATTTTTACTAAAAATTTATTACTTAAAAATATATATGCATACATATATTTGTTTCTGTCAGCCTGTACAAATAAAAACACCAGCAAAATTACATTTATATTCTTGAGATGTACTGTGAAATACTGAGAGCTCTACTAACTATCTCTTGGCACTGATGACAATTTAAATGTTACTATAGCAATCACCATGGTAGTGTTTTCAATTAGTGCTACACAGTCACAATATAACATGAGTCTAGTGTACCATTTGGCAACATAATAATAGACCTCAAGATTTTTCATTTTGTCAGTCAAGTAAAATCTAAACAGTCCAAAAAAAAAAAAAAAAAAGAAATGAACAACTAGCATGGACTATCCAGTGGTTTCAAATTCAGATATCCTTTAACTAAACTTCTAAAAATATTTTAGTAAAAAGATACATTAACATGTTTAAGTTTGCACGTCACCTACTCATGCACAATAAAGCTACAAAAAATTTTCCTTAGTATCTCATTATCAGATACTGATATTAAAAATCCTGTCTTTATATCACGTGGAAAATATTTCTGAAAAATAAACTCACTTACGATATATAATAATCTTATGGAGGGAAGAAAATGGAAGATTATGCTAACATAGCAGTAGTTATTTACTGTTATATCTAGTACTTATTAAGCTCATGTTATGAACCAACCACTGTTCTAAGTGCCTCACAGTTTGTGGCAGCCATTCATTCTGTTCCCAAACAGCCTGTGCCTCCGTGCCTCTCTCATTCTAGTCCAAGGGAATTGGGCTTCTCTGCTGCCTTGAAGTTCTGTGAGGTTATTTGGCCAATGAAGCTTGGGTGGCCGTGGTGTAGGTTCTTTCTGAGAAGGTGTCTGAACTGCTTCATGATCCTTCCACTGCCTTTTTTTCTTTGCCGTACCAAATAGCAAGACTTCCCAGCCTAGAACCTGAAGTGATGACGAGGAACTACCCCACACACCCTTACCAGCCAACCTGTGATAAATATACGAGAGAGGAAATAAACCTTTTTTTTTAATAGTCACTGCCCACACTAAGCCTCTTGACAGATACATTTGCGTTATGAATAAATCACATACCAGTCTCAGAATCCACTGGCTGAAGGTGTTGTTTTCCCATTTGATACACAAAAAACATGAAATACCAAGTGTGTAAATGTATTGCCCAAGACAATCATCAGTTAGTTGATGAGGAACAAAACAAAAATCAGCTCTGAGAGCTGATAGTTGGTACCAACCTGGCAACTAAGAGTTACGATGTAGTTTTCCCTGTTGAACACAATTTAACAGAATATCAGCATCAGATTAGCTAACTCAACATATGTGAGTGAACTCGACAAAAGCAGGGCACTAGAGACACCCAAAATGACCAAATATCTTCCTCTCCTGGTTACTCTATTTCCTTCCAAAGTCAACCTCAAGCTCTTTTTCCGGCTTTCAGACAGAAACTAATACACATCGACAAAATTACCTCAGTTTCCTGATATTTACCAATTAAGTGCTGATCCTTGCTTTATAAGCTCTTCCCAAATGCTCCAGTATTTTTCCAGACTTCATAATGAGCAGATCCTCATTCCCTCTGACCACAATACCTCCCACGTCCCTATGACAGACAGTAGGATTCGTTGCGGGAAGCTGTAAACCTAACTGTATTTGACCATGGCTGTGTTCCTGGTGATCTTTCAGGCGCTAGTAGCTGATATGTACATTTAGGGAGTCTGACTCTAGTACCCATGACAAAGCCACAGCACTGTAATCCAAATAAAGCAGTATAAATTTGGAGAGTTAAAAAGGTAATTAACATAGGTCATTTCCTTTTTTATAGCAGTTCTATGATAGACAATTATATTAACAAATCACAAGGTCTGATTAAAACAACTCAAAGGAAAGTAGTAAAATAATAAAATTGGCACTGATATAAAATATAACTTATTGGGGTTTATATAGTATAAATTTATAAGGAAAAATTATTAAGAAGTAGACTTGGTTCCTGTCCCACTGCCCCAGCATCCCATGCAGACTGTTCCATCAATCATGTTCTCTGCTCATGGAGCATATACTTATTGTTGGTTCATATGAGGACCTTCTCTTGTTTTATTCATTTGTTTTTATTTTTATCTCCATCAGCCACTCTCAGTTCCCTCAATTTTCCTGAGGATTGTTTAATAACAACCTGTGAATCAGAAGTGTTTTACAATAAAAATTAATTATCCTCATAATCCTCATAATGTACACAGAGTTAGTGTGGAACTATGGTCTGATTTGGAGGAGGGACAGCAGACCAAGAGTTCAAGTGATTCAGTGCACTCAGACTCTGCTTTATAAAAATATAACGAAACACCTAACAACAGTGCACTATTTCAATGATTTAAACGTTATCTTTCACTTGACACATAGTGCACATAATTGTATCTCATTTTTAAAGCACTGCAATGTTGAAAATGTTCAAAATTTAGTTGGAAATACTAGAAAACCACACACTGAAATACAACAAAAATATAACATAACTGAATATCTCCATCAACCCAGTGAATTTAAAGGGATAACATTATTTTCATTTTAAATAATCATGCTCTCACTATAATCTTTTGGGACATTTTTCGTTTGTGAAAGAGGAAATCTAAAAAGTAAAGATGCATCTAAGTTAATCTTCTAAAATCAGGCCTTATTGAAGCGCCTTACATGTCTTGGTATGAATCTTTCTCTTTGTGAAACTCATTTGTTTGCCACATGGTAAGATCATTTTATTTTATTTTTTATCTATATTTGCCAAAGGAACTATGTTTGCTTCTTAAATAGCATCATTAAGCATGAGAGATATGATACACTAAATTAAATATATATTCATTAAAGCCAAAAAAAAAAATCCTCAATGTTTGCCTCTTTAGAAGGTTCCTGTGACATAATATAAATTTTAAAATACATGCTCCGGTTTCCTGTACATTAATAGTAATTCCCAGAATTACTTAATTCATTTTCTGTTGCATAACAGTATATATCTGCCAAACACTTGACACAGCTGTCTTTCTAATAGGATTCAGCTTATTAAGCATATGAAGGTTGCCTGTGTCAACATTGAGACTCAGAACTTTCAGTATGTCATTATCTCTTCAGTACGTCATTTTTAGTTTAGGACTTTGTCATCCTACTATAATGAGACATCATTATCATCAGACCTCATATAGGTGAACAGACAAAGAAACTGTATAGATAAAGACAAATACAACATATACTGATGATTTATGTGATTTTTATTACTGAGATAATTTATCCTTTAACATCCTACATATTTTACTGGTTTTGAAGAGTTTATTTTTCCTTCGTTGTAACCATCCTCAGAAATAGTTACTGTAATGCCTCAATAAATCTCTAGCAAATAGCACTGGCCTGTGAATACCTACAACTAATAAACTTTATATTTTATTTTCTAGAACACAGATGCAGTACCAAGAATGCATTTAAGCCATGCATTCATAAGTCATTTCTATGACACAGTGCTGGGATAAACAGACTTTTTTTTTTTTTGAAAAAAAAAAAAGTTGAGGAGGGGTACGAAGGTGAGATTGTTGTTTGACTAAATATGATAAATTTTATTTATGAAATTTTGGTTAGATTTAAAGAAAAATTAGAGACATAGAAACTTTCAAAGAACACATTGGTGTGTGTCTTCATGAGATATATATATTTCCTGTACAGTGGTAGTAATTTTCACAATTGTTTAATTCATGTTTCTATTGCATGAATATTTATCTATATATAGATATGATCTGTCCAAAAAATATCCAGCCATGTGGCATGAAAAAGAGACATTTATAGAAGAAGATGCAAGATACAAGAAACATTGTGCATAGGACATGACTCCTCAGTCCTCTTCAAAGCAAGCACCTTGGGACCTCACACAGTTCTCCCTATTGCCATCAGCTGCCCCTTAGTTTTATCCTGAATCTCATCAACACGGAAATCTCTTCCCTTTCAAAGGTGACTTTAGTTTTGGGAAAAGACAGAAGTCGCAGGGTGCCAAATGTGAGCTGAACTGGTGCTGAGTCACCAAGGCGATTTGACAATTTGCAAAAACAGTCTCTGCACAGGACATAATATATGAGCAGTCCTGTTGTTGTGATGAAGCTGCCAATCACTAGTTGCCCATATTATGACCTTCTGAATCATCCAAATGGTTTCGACAGAGGAATAAGCTTAACACAAAAGTTGATGTAGATTCAGTTTCGTTGCTCTACTTGTTTAGTCATTTTGAATGTAACAGCCACACAGTACACATGCTCCCTCAATGGCGTCTGCCACCCCTACTGACTAGTACAGTAAGTTATCACTGTTCACAAGTGCTCATTCCAGTCCACTCTCCTTGGCTGTCAGGTTACATCCAAGTCATGCAAACCATTCTTGTTATATTAACAATAGCTGGACTTTTTCCTGACATACCTCATATATATCCACCAAGAGGAAAGACATTTTTTTTAATTTGCTTAAGCCTGACAGATTTCAAAATGTATTTATATCACTCAGAGTTTCAGGTGCCAGAGTGTTATTGAGTTCTACTGTTGTTTTCTGTCTGCATTTCCTCTTTTGCAATATGACAACTTTCAAGTTTAAAATACAAGAACTCATTACCTTGAAACTGTTTATATTTTTCTATTCTTCTTCATTCTAGTTTTTTTTATTTCTGACGTACATATTATATAAAAATGTTTCTCAGATGAATCATCTTCACTTAACCACATATTAACTATATGTAAAGTTAAGTAATTTTTATATTTGCTTAAAATTTGGAGGAAAATAGTATAAAATATTTCTGGCCTATGAATAATTATTATTAGAGACAAAATGCTATTGACAAAATTATAGCTTTTTTTAAGATTCTACAAGGAAGTATGATTTATCTTTATGAAATCTTCGATTCTCAGGGAGTCCTTTAAATCAAGTAGACATTGGTTAAGTGGTGGCCCTGCACTTTCTATTGAAAAAATCCAAATGCTCATATGTCATATAAGGATAAAGCTTTCTCTTTAGTAATGTAAAAAAGAAAAAAATTATCTGGGTAACATTTAATATCAGAATAAATTATTTAATTTTTAGAATTCTTTCACATAGTCTAGGATTAATTGAGGATTCTGGGCTCCTAAATGACAATTAGTGTCAAGGTAATACCTGTTGGTTAGGGATATGCTCACCAGCTCCAAGGCAGCAGGCTGAGAGCAAGGGATGGAAACAGCCATGAGTTAAGTCCTAGGAAACTGCCTGGACTATGGAATTTAGATTCAGCAGTGAGGTACTCCATGTTAATTTTTATTCCCTGATGTCTCTGTTCCTTAGCAATATCTTCATTCTTTTTATCATTCTGTAAAGGGTGTAATGTTATATTATTATTAATGATTATTCCATCCCAGTATTAGTAGAGCTGAGGGGAATAAAAAGGGACCTATTCAGGGTTGAGCATTGAGATCAATTGAGAAACTGGAAGAAACATCCTATGCAAGTGGTAATAGGTAAATCCTAGCACATGGCAAAGCTTTTGCATATTTTTTAATTTAATTAAATTTAGAAATTAAATTAATATCTATTTCTTCAACAGAACTCAATGAGCAGAAGAATTAGTACTGATAGGGTGGAGTCAAATCACATTAAGCCGGGAACAAATTGACCATTCAATAAAGAACTTTTAAAATCATACATAAGTAAACACAAAAGGAGTAGATTTTTACATTGCCATTGGAAAGAATAATTTGTAATATTCTTTTAAATAAAATGATAGTTTTAAATATAGAAAATTTATAAAGGGTTGTTCTATGCATGCAAAGATTTTTAGTATTAATCTACCATATATGAACTTTGAAAATATGTTTGTATTTTTGTCCAAATGAGTGTACTTTAAACTATCTGTAAATTAAACAAATACATTAGAAGTGCTCCCTTATTAGGAAGTTGTGTAAAAAGTGAACACAACTGGAATAGAGAAGATAAAAGTATATTCCTTTTGAATGTTCAATGATGACATATCTACTCTAATTTATTTTCCGTAAATAGATAATGATATTAGTATTGTGAAACATAATTATAAAGTATTTTAATCTGGAACTTTCAATGTCTTAATGCCTAGTATATTATGTTGAACATAAATAAAAATAATTAGTGTTTACTACAGTTTAATTATTTAAAATATCCTTAATTTTCAAAATAAAGTTAAATTTCAATTGCAAAAATATAAAATAAAAATATTCTCTTCAATTTATATTTTAGCTATGTAAAATCATAATTTAACCACTTTTTTCCTAGAAGGCAACGATTTTATCAATTATTATATAATTTATACTTATTGTTATTTAATATTAAACATTTTAATGAATACTGTCCAATTACTATAAGTAAATAAAAAAATATTACCAAACATGATAATTTTGTTTTTTAGATTATTTTGGTGTTATTAAATTTTAAGTGATAATTTTTAATAAGATATATAATTTTTTTAAATATGAATTACATATGTGTATATAAATACACACATATACATACATAACACATAAATATCAAGATGTGACACAAATATTTGCTTTATACATCTTTATGCATTATCTTCTATATAATTACTGAAATAACAATGGAAGATACTTAAAAATGTGTCAAGTAAAAATCCATCAAATTTACAAAACTTTTAAATATATTTTTTCATTATTGTTATAAAACAACTATTACGTATTTTATTAAATAATTGAGCTGAAATATTTTATTTGAAGGATTTGTATTTAAAATCTTCATAAATGAAGTATTAATTCATTTCAAATACTATGTAGTAAAATACTTTGCTAAAATACATCTTTAGCTTTAAAACACGGTCTTCAATAACTGAGCACTCAACAAAAAAAATATTACTAGATATAGATTTGACTTATTTTCACTTGAAAGCTGATTAAAAGGGTTAATTTTATGCAGTTTGATAATGGTGTAAACATTGTTTCAAATAAAAGGGCAAATTAGAGTATTTTCTCTTATTTTTATATTATAATCTGAGCCATCCAAAAGAGGGAGCTAAAGTACTGTGCCAAGTAGCTTGTTTTTATGAATGTGGAATTTTGGATCAGTTTTTATACAAATTGCACAATATGTTGAGATGTATATTTGACTGGGTCTCCTACTGACTTAATAACACTGACATATTAATGGGCAGTACTTACTTTGTGGTCATACAGTTGCATATTGTCCCAGGAGAAAATTACTTTTTCAGCCATCATAAAATTATAAAAATTAACTACAAAAGATGAAAAGAACATTAAGTAAAATTTCTTAATATCTTATAAAGGAAGGGGGAAAACCACATAAGCTTCAGGTAACTTTAATCACATAATATTTTCTCCACACTCACTGGATTATAGCAACCGCCCTTATTTCCAGTTTCATTTTCTATGGTCTCAGTTACCCAAGGTTAATCATAGCTCAACATATTAAATAGATATAAGGTTTTAAATAGTACACCATTCTGGAGTGTAAAACAAAATCTCACATTGTTCTTCTCTTTTCCCCCAAGACACAAGGGTACTTAGTGATGCTGGTAATTCAGATATGCCAAAAAGAAGTCTTAAAGTGCTTCCTTTAAGTGAAAATGAATGTATAGAGAATAAAAGCAAAATAACAGTACATACAGTGTAGGATTTGGTACTCTTTTTTTCAGGTGTCCACAGAGAGTCTTGTAATGTAGTCCCTGTGGATATGAGGACTATTGTAATAACACTGAGATTGTTTCCATGTACATGAACACTTTATTGTTTGTTTGGTTTTTAATTCTGGGGTTTATTGAGTGATTCTCCCTAAATTTCTCAGTACTGGGTAACTTTTTTAATGACCATCCAGTAGGAACAAAATGAAGGGCTGAGGACTTCCTAGGGCAGGCAAGCAGAGAAACATTTTGTGGTAGAGTCATTTGAAGCTAAAATATTTCTAAAAACATGCCCCTGAGAAATACCCAAGATAACTAACCAGATTTCAAAACTTTGATGTTAAAAATAGATGTAAAAAATAAATGAACAAGTAAATTGATAAATGATTAATTGATCAATAAATTTATCAATGGATAAATGACAAACAGGGAAAATTATCTGTCCATAGAAAAATTTAGCCAGACTGTTCACTTCATCTAGTCAGTTATAGTTATTTTTTACTGTGTTTCATATCATTTGGCCAATAGCAAACATGATTACTTAAAAAATCAACAATAAACGTGTAGCTACAATTGCTGGACTAAATGTGTAGGATTTCACAACGAAAAAAAAGGCTCTGCCATGTATTTTGATTAAGTTCCTTATATGTGGTGCAATGGAAGTAAATAAAGCATCAATATTGACAATAAAAACTGAATTTGGATGCATACAGTGTCTTTCAAGAACATTCTTAAAAGTAATATAAAATGTTTCATCTATAAAACACACCCCAGGAATATATAGTATTTTACATAACTTCAACAATATCACTGGCAAAGAGAGTCAGTATGCTAATTTTGTGTGTGGTATATCCAACACAGCTGGTACTCATTTTCCCCATAGACTTGGGTACGATACCATTATAAATAAAGGTTCATTGCCAAAAAAAAAAAATAAAATCTGCAGATCCTTATTACAAAATGGCATTTTACAATGGGATTAATTTAATTAGTGAATAGATTAATTTCCTTCTTTAGAACATCAGAAAGAAATCTGTAATTCCAGGAGGAAATCACAAGAAGAGGAGACAATTTACCTATAAATAATTAATTTTCATGTAAATAGATTGTGAAAGCAAAATATTTAATTGGTTATCAGATATTCATATAATGTTTCCACAAGAGATTATATTGAAATAGGGCGTGTTGCTTTTTTGTGATTTGGGAGAACTTATCTGGCATACTCATGCTTTTCTTATTAATCTCATAACACTATAGATTAAAAATGGTTATGAATAGTAATTTCTTTTAGGTTTAAGTGGGGTCTAGTACCTGGAGTGCCTAAGAAAGATTGTTTAAAACAAAACAAAACAATGAAATAATATCCAAGGATAGAACTATGAAAAGATGTCAATATATAACCTCTTAAAGAAATAACTAGCCTTATATAACTTATTTTAAATCTAGTATTTTACAAATTGAGTTTTTTTAAAGCTTTATTTTATATTACAATTATTTACCCTTCAAATGAATTCAATCTTTATTTTAAAATTGTCAAACTTACATATTTTCTTTTTTCCCAAATATGGGGCAATCATATTAAGAAATTGTTCCATATCATGCAATGTTTGCTATAGTACAGGAATAAATTCTATATATAGTATAAAATACTCATTTTATAATTTTAGTATTATTTTATAATTTTATACATGAAGAAATATATATTCAAACAATTGAATGTATTATACTCTTTCAGTTAGCTATAACACACAAAAAGGTATTGAAATAAATCAAACTTCTCTTACTTTCAGGTGGTTGATATTTGAATGTGTTGTAATAGATGTGAACATGCTGATACAGTGTTTGAAAACAGGTAGTGCTGTAGATACACTGGAATAAATATATTTCTGAATATATATAATAATAACGGAATTCCAACTCATTCTTTGTATACATGGAAATTCTGATATCAGTGTTGGAAATTTAGACAATATGAAGAAGGTCATTTGAACAGAGGCAATAGATCTGCTATAATATTGGACACCAACATTGAAGAATCCACAGCTCAGAAAAGGCCTTCAAGAGGACCAGGTATGAGAGTGATATCCAGGCTTCTTGACATTTTTAAGCAGTGTTTCTATTGTTTTATTTTTTCCTTGCAAGATAGAAGCTTGTTACAGAAACAGTTGAAAGTTAAATACACAACTATTTTCAAATAAAGCTTCAATTGACTTTAGCACTGAAAGAGCCCTTAAATGTCTTCTAGTCTCTCTCCACCATTTTTAAAATGAAGAAATTAAATCTAGAGTGGTAAAGTTATAAAAACCCATTATCTCTGATCTTGTTACTCCCATTCGCTGTTCTCCACTTTATACCAGGTTGAATTGTAATGTCTCCCTGTAAAAGCTAGTAAACAATTATTAGTCAACCCAGATGGCATAGACATTGCATGCATTTATTTTTCCTTCTCTACATGCAGGATTCGGTTGGTTCATTTTACTTTTCAGTAAGGTTTGTGGAGAAAGCCCAACCACAGTGGTCAACCAAATGGCAGACATTTTTTACCTTTGGCTACACACGCTTTACTATAAAGCTGAATTTCATATGTAAAGGGTTAGGAACCAAAAATAATTTTGTAAAAATATAATAGTTTTTATCTCTAAGGCATTTCTAATTACACAATTTATTTCTGGAGACCTGGGTTGTACTCTCCAATTTTTTCCTCTAGGATAACTTTAAGCAAATTTTTCATGGTTATGCTACCCTTGCCTGTCAAATCAGTCAGTTAGGTTCCTTCTTGTTGTAATCCCTGATTATAATTTATCATTGTTTTTCTTCATTTAAAATCTTCCTTCCAAAAGGGAGATCACATTTCATAGGACAAACTTTTTCCACTTAAAAATTGCATGTAATGTCCTGGCTGGTGTGGCTCAGTGGATTGAGCACCAGACTGCAAAGCAAAGGGTTGCCCGTTCGACTCCCAGTCAGGGCACATGCCTGGGTTGCGGGCCAGGTCCCCAGTGGGGGACGTGCGAAAGGCAACCACGTATTGATGTTTCTCTCCCTCTTTTTCTCCCTCTTTTCCCCTCTCTCTGAAAAATAAATAAAATAAAATAAAATATTTTTTAAAAATTGCATGTAACATCATTAGAAATCATTATGAAAACTTGGCCTTATTTTCATTAATAGTAAAGATCGTATAAATATTTTTCCAAGGCCAATATTTTTAATGCATTTTCAAATATTTTATAGTCTGGTAATTAGTGTTTTTTAGTGTTCTGTGTCTTTTGAAAGTGTGATTGTGTACATAATTTTTAACAAAATTTCTTCAATTTTTTTCAAATATATTCTCATTGTCCTTCCTACTCTGCTTTCATGACTGACCATATGGTAATTTTAAAAGCCAGTGTAGATTTTTTTTAGAGAAAATATGTTGCTTAATCAAGTATCTTAGCACAGGCCAAAAACATCTTTTCTATCGATTACTTAAAGATATAATTATTTTTCATTTTCTACTCTGTTTTACAAGCCTAGAGAGAGGAAGTTTTAAAAATGTGAACTGAATATTGTAACTACTTTTCTCAAATACAGTAATAAAATTCTCTAAAAACTGTAGTATAAAGTGACAGGTTTAGTATGTTGTAAATATGATAATGATACTAAGCAAAATTAATATTTATTATGTGGCTACTATGGTAAGCATTTTGTTGCATGTAGTATCATAATCATTCTTGAGAACATCCTTAATGATTATAATTATCCATATTTCACATGAGAAAACTGAAATTTAGGGAAATAAAATAAATTTATTGAGACCATACCGGAGGCAAGAAATGAGCTGGCATATCTGGCTCAAGAGTCTGACAGTTAATATTTAAATAAACATAATTTCTTCCCTACTCTGTAGCTCAGAAGGAGGGCTAGCAGATTTGGGTTGGGGAAAGGAAAAGCAAGTAGTCAGGAGATCCTGAGTTAGCATCAGGCTCAAAGTTATAAATACCATACTTCCAATAGGGTAGATGAATCATTTTCATAATTATGGGATATAGAACTAACTGAGGGAGTAGTTTCTCTGAACATGTTTCATCCAAAACATACTTATTTTTCCTTGTTGAAAATATTCAGTAAGTTTTCATAATATAATATTAAAACTCCAAATTAAGCACACTTTCATGTTTGTTTCATAACTATAAAATACATTTTCATAACCCTGGCTGGAGTGGTTCAGTGGACTGAGTGCCGGCCTGTGAACGAAAAGATTATGGGTTCAATTCCCATTCAAGGCACTTGCTTGGGTTGCAGGCCAAGTTCCCAGTAGGGGGCGTGTGAGAAAGAACCACACATTGATGTTTCTCTCCCTCTCTCTCTCCATGCCCCTCTCTCTAAAAATAAATATATAAAATCTTTTTTTTAAAAAGGTAACATTTAAAAAAAAATTTTCACCAAAATGAACACCATTCTGTAGCATAAGAAAGAAGCATATTACCTGCATGTTATTTGAGAGGGAGAATATTGTCATACTTTTTACTTTCCACAAATAGTATGAACCTCTTAATATACAGTGAGTACATGTTGGCAGGTCCTTTAAAGAAGGTGTCTCACTAGTCCTTGTGAGGTCAGAAGTTAGCTTTTCGGGAAATGTATTATGTACCAAAGACTCAGGAGAGGATAATTGGAGACATCTAATCCAGATATGGTTAGGAAAATGTTGAACACCAACCAATGCACTGTCTAGGGCCCTGGTACAGAAAAAATTTAGACTTATACAATTATCTCAGAAAATTTAACTGAGACCACCAAAAAGAGGAAATCAGTAAAAATGAAAGAGAAAACATAGGAGTGTGCTGGTATGCCATACAACACAACGTGAGGACAGTGGAACCTGTAGGAAAGCAGATCTTCAGAAGCAGAAAACTGCAGTCTCATAATTAGGTTCATTCTCTTGGAAACTATGTGAGAAATGCAAAATTCATGTTCAAGATAAAAATCACATAAATATGAAGGAACTGATATGTGGAGACATTTGAGAGAATGCTAGAGTAGATCATGTTGTTCCTAGTGTCTTCAAAGACAGAACCCTCCTCAATATTCAGCATAAGAGGGGGTCAATCCTACTACAAATTCCATTTTTTGGGAGGAGAGTTGTAAGACCAACTGGCCTTCATCATTATAAATTCTGATGTAGAAATATACAATGATTTATACAGTCATACGTGTCCTTCTTACACTAAGGTACCTTTTCCTGCCTTAAGTGAGTTTTTTACTTATAACCAGGAGAAACTGGAGAACTAAATATTTGGACATTTATATTTAATATAAATATTTAAATATTTATATATTTAAATATTCTACAGTAGCTGTCTGAAATTTCCACCACTATATACATAGTAATATTTAATGAGTCTAACTTTATTTAAATAAAAGATAGATATTATATTATATTGGAACCACTTATTTAATGAAGCAAAAGAATTCAAGAATACAAGATGTTGACATAACATTACTATGAATGTTTAGTTCACATTCTTATTACTTATGCTTATTGCTGAGTAAGCATAACAATGTAGTGTTTATAAATTAAAATACTTGTAATAAAGATTATATTATAAAATGAGCAGTTAACATACCAGAACCTTTAAGACTACTATTTCTTGTCTTTTTTTTTTAAGATTTTATTTATTTATTTTTAGAAAGAGGAAAAGAAATGGAAAAAGAGAGGGAGAGAACACTCCTCCATGTGAGAAAGAAACATCAATCCATAGACCCGCTGCCTCCCTCAAGCCCCCGGCTGGTGACCAGTCTGCAGCCCAGGCATGTGCCCTGACCAGGAGTCGGGTGTGGGTCTCAGGCCAACGCTCCGTCCACTGAGCCACCCCAGCCTGGGCGAGACCACTATTTCTTTTACTTAAGATGACATTTCTCATAATAATCCCTTCTTTCTATTCACAATCAATTCAAATTATCACCTCCTCAAAATATCCTCCCTCAACCCTGACTAGTGTGGCTCAGAAGTTTGGGTGTTGTTCTGTAAATCAAGGGGTCACCAGTTTGATTCCCTGTCAGGGCACATGCCTGGGTTGCAGGCTCGATTCCCGGTGGGCAACTCATCAATGTCTTCTTCCTTTTCTTCCTCTGTTCTCCTCTCTCTAAAAATAAAAATTTTTAAATCTTAAGAAACAAACAAACACCTTCCCTCACCACCTTGATGAAGTTCTACCCATTCCTTTAAGTAACTCTCCATCACACTGCCTACTTTTTCAGCATTCATCAATACCATATTATTTATTTATTATTTGTGTAACTACTCTAGAGAGGAACTTCTTGTGATTGGAAACTCTTTGCATTGTGTTTACTGCTATAACCTCAGCACCAGAAAGATGTTATATGCATAGTAAAGGTTGAAAAAATATTTGGCACTAATACATGATTATAGAACAAATTTGTTAAATAATATAATAATTTATAACTTTTTATGAATAATATATTTCCCTTTTACAAAGATTAGGGATAGGCTATCAAATCATTAACATTCATCACAAATATAACTTCCAAGTTAATTTTAGTGAATGTTTCTCACAAGCATGCAATCATTATTACTATCTGGGTTTAAACTATAATTTTCAAATCATAATAACATTCTCATACAAATGAACCATCTTTATAAGATTTGTTTATTTTAAGGTACAGAATGTCATTTACAACATAGTCATTAATATAATTCAAAGGGTAAAAGGGGGCAACCATAAAAATTATAGAAAAGTTAAACACATGGCATTAAATTATGTGAGATATGAAATACCATGAAATATTATGCCATTGATTGAAAAGATTTTCACTCATATCTCTAAGATCCATGTGTAATATACTCATTCAGAGTTAAAGCAATAAATTTTATAATATTCAATCTGTGATAGTAAATATTCTATATTCATTCCAATATAATATGTTTACAAGACAAAATTATTCAAAATAGGTCTATTGTATGCTATGTCAACTTAAAAATCATATGGTGTATATTAATATTTATATTCATAATGTTGAAAGTCACCCAGATTTGTCTTACCTAAATTAAAGAACAATGAAATTAGTCAACAAGTTAAGTCTTTCTCATGCTTTTCTATACTGAGAGACCCAATACTCTTTAACCTACATAAAATGAACCGGAGCAACAACATTCTTAGTAATGATAATAATAACAACAATAGCGGTTATAGGAACAATCAATGTGTCTTCTCATAATACATTACTGTGTAGATACAGTTAGTATCTTAATTTTATGGAGGATACTCCTGGGCTCCAGGGCATTAAAAGAGTTCTCCAATGCATACAGACACTAAATCATAAGTACAATATTTCTGTAAAGATTTCAGAATAGTTTTGGGCTTTTAAAAGCCTGCTGTGGCCATTTTTTAAAACTCACAATTTAGCAGAAAAAAATAAAATATAAGATAAAAACAATTGTTTAAGGTTCTATTCAAGGCTGAGGAGTCCTGGCTTATTTTTAGACTTGTAGGGGTGTGGGTTGCAGGTGAGGGGGGAGAAGGTTACTTGAAATATCTTTATATAAATTTATATTTTGTGAAATGTATCAGTAGTTAAATACACTGTTGGCTAAGTGAACAATTAAAACTAGTACAGCAAAGACATACTGAGGTTCTTACAAGAAGAGTAACCCAAAGGCTAGACAGTAAAAGACCAATGCAACATGCAACACAACTTATAGCTCTCAGAATTTGGCAACATTTTATCTTATAAGAGATAATAAAAAAATCATAAAGACATTTTTTCTATGTATGTCTTTGGCAGCATTGAAGAAGAGTGAAAACACAGTCTTGGATTAATTTCAAAAGTAGATTTTAAAAAGGAATTATAGTCCCACTATTTTGTGTTTCTTATTTCATATTGGGATTATCAACTTCATTTTTAGGTGCAATATCAAAGAAGAGTTCATTTTAGGTAGGGTAAAAAGAATAGTAGGGCAGTCTATAAAATGTGACTTATTTTGAAACTGCAGTAATGAGGAATGTTTCTAAGAAAGAAAAACCATAGAATGCACAGTTTTCTTTGCATGAATGTAATGTTCTTAGGTAGGGGTAGAACAAAGATTAGTTCCAAGCTACAAGGCAAAAAGAGAACCCCTAACATCTAAAGTGGTTTGGTGGCAACAATGATTTCCACATGATAAACCTCCAAGCCTCATGTTTCACTACCACAGCAAAGAGCCTCAATCATAGGGGTTCAATAATGAGTAAATTCAAAGATAAAAAAATAATAATCAGCCAATGGACAAATGAATTAATTATTGCAAGTAGTCTGAAGATTTTGTTTTCCCTAATTGTAAGTTTAAAAAAATAAGAACAATTGTAAAGGGTATATATAAGATTCTGACTACACCTCTCAACAAGCCTGCACACATTTACATCACTATATTATGGTGCTGATATAAAAAGCAAAGCTCATATATACACCTGCAAACGGTAAGGTGGACTTGCCATTTCCACTACCTGGATATGGAACACAAGATCAGCTTCTTAATGTGAAAAGTCTATGTAAGCCAATTTGCAGACTCTTGAGCCTAGCAGTCAATATCAAAACACTTTGCCAATTTGTCTCTTCACACACACACACTTTATGTATATTAAGTATGCAAGGAGAGCCTTGGGTTTCCAAGACCCAGTTATTCTCCAAAATTTTCATGCAGGTGTGTACATGCAGGTGTGTACATGCAGGGTTACATCCCGGAACTTAGATTCGAATTCTCTTGGCAGTAGCAGCATGCCTCCGTGTTCTATTTATTCCTTCTTAATATATTGTGACCTTGGTAGCACTCAACACACCAGAAGGCTCATTTCCAGTCAATTAGACAGTAAAAGCAGGGAGAGGTGGAGCACAGCTTCTAAAATTGTCTATGAATACAGTGACTAATTTTTATTAGCTCCATATCTAAGGAGTTTCTTTAGTTGGAAAAGCTACTTTTTCTGTTACATTTCATCTAGACAAAATGCCAGACCAGATAAAAAGGATACTCAGAGTTCAAACCATTCTGTCTTTGAAGTGAAGGAGGAGGGAAGGGGATGATTGGGGGAAGAAGCCAAGGGAACTGGAAACAGATGTAGCAACAAGACTAAAGTGGCAATGAAAGTAGGAAAGCAAAAGAAGTTAAAAGTAGCAGGAGAAATAAACCCTCACAATTCATTGACACCAGCCACACTATTGGAAATAAAATAATAATAATAAATTCAATCAACAAATAATCACCTTTAGAAGTGATCTAAAATTTCAAATTTAATAACAAATATATATATCATTGATAATTTATAACACATCTCTCATTTATAGAAAGCCACTGTATTATATGGATATGGGTAGAATTTTATAATGATGAAATAGTTACTTATTTTCTAAAATCTGCCTTCGAAGCTATGTTGTATAGAGTAAGGTATGATTTATAAATAGTTAGAAATATGTTTGCCCAAACCCATAATATGGATAAAATTTTTCTTCTGGGGTAGAATTTCTTCACATTTTTTCAAATGGGTTGTTTACTTACATTTTCTTATAAATTTAGAAGAGTGCAGTTTATAAATATGGTCACCAAAATATAGTGAAAGACATATCCAAGTGACTTTTTTTTTTATTCTGAAATAACATTTTGTTTCTCCCTATCCTGAAAGCTCGATTTCAATGTAAGACTTCCATAAACTCAGTTTAGTCTTGAGTGTACCGAAGAAGGATCTCCAGGCCCGCGTGTGAATCAAGGGCTGCGCGATCGCTAGAGCAGTGCTTCATTTGTCAAGCGGCTTAGGTCTGGGGAGACGTCGCATATCCGTGATGACGTCACGATTAAACTCAAACCGTTGTGAGACTCTGCCCCTGCGTCTGCGTGGAACCCCACCACTCTCTTGTCTCCCTTCATTCTGTCATTTGGTCTCCATCAATTTCAAAATTGATCTTTGGGTGTAAGTAATTACAAACTAAAGTCGTTTCCTCACATATACGTATGTTTAATAATTCTACCAGAACAATTATCTTCTGAGTTTTCTAAAGTCACAAAAAAATTTTTTGAAGTTGAAACTTTTTTTCTATATAAATAAAATAGCCTTCCATGTTAGCTATTAAAACAAGACTTGTCACAAGGTCTCAGGTCCAAACTAGTGGGCTTGAGACACATCATACTTTTTAAAATATCTATCTAGATTTAGAAAAATAAATATATAGGCACAGGACTCATTAAAAGAAACATTTTAATGTACTAAAATAACCCTGCAATATTAACAATATGAGTTTATTATTGACATTTACTCTTTATATTTTAATGGAACTCCCTATTTTTAACTGACCAAAGTTAATTTTAATTTTAAAGAAAAATATATTTCTTGCAAGTATGATAATAACATTCTTCATTGTTAATTATTGTAATAGGGAGTCTCAATTTTAAGCTAAACATGAAAGACAGACATGTGATTTGCATACATAATCAGAATTATTATGATAATGCTTCAGTGATTAGTTCTTGGAAGAGTTAGTATTGTCAGAAATACAAATCTGGACATTATTTAATGCTCTTGTATTAAAAACACAGCTGAATTGAAACTATATATACAATGTCATATCACCTAGATAAACTGGAAAGATTTGGAGAAGAATGAAAAAATATTATGTATCTTCTAATATCTAAACCTATTCTAATCCCTGATCAGTACATGCATAGCTGATTTATAATGTACTGAGAAGTTATAGCATTAATATGGAAGAAGAGGCAGTAATACAAATATTTACCTTTGACTGTTTTATTATTTACTGTGCATATGTTATTAGGTATGATGCAATGCTATTTAATCTTAATATCATTTTGTAATACAAAACAAATTTCCAATTAAGCAAAGAGTTAACTTACCCAGTAATACAACAAATATAAAATATCTACTGACCTGAATCTAGGCGAGGTAAAATGTCCAAATACATATTTTAAAATTTCATGATGTGTATGTGCTTCTTTTGCACTATACATAACAAAGGAAAAAAATAGGGGTTTCATGTTCTGATATATTAATAACCTAAATTTTACATAGTATAGTTTGAGATAACATTGCTATTCCCACTTACTATTGCATTTTCCAATCTACGGTAAGAATGAGTAAAGAGACTATATACTTATTTTTATATACATATTTTATCCTTACCTGAGTCTATTTTTCTTTCTTTCTTTTCATTTTTTTAAGAGATAAAGGAAAAGGGAAGGGGGAGAGAGAAATATCCGTAAGAGAGAGAAACATGACCGGTTGCCTCCCTGAAGCACCCTGACCGGAAAGGAACCCACAATTCCAGCATGTGCCATGACCAGGAACCACCCAACCTGCTCCCCTTCAGCTGCCAGACAACTCTTCAACCGAGAGAACCTCATTGGCCCAGGCGAGAGTTGTATTTTTCATAGGTCGTCAACAGTCGTGGACATTGAATGAAGAGGGATTACTTCCAGTTACAGTTTTAAAATATGAAAAACTAACTCTCCCTAATCAAAAAATTATCTAAACCAGCCATAACACATGGACTATAACTGAGTTTAACTTTTTCTAAATTAACTTGTATTTGTTATTTTATCATTTGTTCATTATAAAATATCTATGATTGTCTAATGTTAACATTAGTGTCTAATATTACATCATTGTAACAATTTAAAGTCTATAATAAATGTATACATTGAAATAATTTATTGTGTTGTTCTTTTTTACTTCCCGTATACATTTAGGGTGTACACGCATACACTTTTCTTCCACACACAGGTACACAGAAATTGAAATGAAAACACAGGTATAGATGCAGATATATAGATAAAGATACGAAATTATAAATATATAGATGTATGTATTTCATCTCTAAGTTTTCTTGTATGATTCAACTGTGACTTAATTGCCATTGCAGTATAAAATATATTTTAATTTCTTGAATCTCTGATGTAGTCTTTTCATTGTGAAGTATTTATAGCACATATATGTGGATATTGTGAAAAATACTTCTGATAGTTACAATAAATTATTATGGTAACCTGTTTTCTAGGGAAAAATAGGCAAAAGAAGTTAACTTTATTGTCTGAGGAAAAACTCCCATTAAAAACTTCAGAATCAATGTCGCAGTTTCATGAATCTTACATAAATAGTGCATATTTTACATTAAGATCCCTCTTCACTAGAGCCAAGAGTAGACTTTGTTTACAGATGTCCCAAGAGGTGAATTCTTGGTGCTTATTTGCTTAGCCTATATCTTGTTCACATGCGTTGTTGTGTTACCTCTTATACTGACTTCCTGCAAATATTTTTCTTGTTTTTATTGGCTTTCCTAAGATTCTATTTTAGTAAATAGGAGGGGACAGTCCATATGCATTGGATGTTCTACGAATATTACATGAATTATAGTGAGTTTAACATATTGCAATATAAATTTTGTTAGGTATCAAAATTTGATCATCTTTAAAATCAAAATTAAATAATAACTACTAGTGACTTATTTTTCAATTTTAGGTTGATTAATTTGGGAGTAAAAAATATAATGAAGCCATTCATACTCTTCACAACTGTGAATACTCTTCACAATCTCAAAAGGTCATATGAGTGGCAGGCTTTTTAATTCATACTTATGAAACAATTATGGTCTGGTGTTTCACTGATTAATTAAGAAGACCAAGAATTATCTTGTTCATGAAGAGAAACAGAGAATATAGGTTGAAAGAACTCATTCTTCCTGCAATTGACTTATAATTCAGCAAAATAATGGAATAGAAAAAGAAAAACCTTGAATACCACCTTAGGAAATATTCAGGTTTTCTCCTTTTCCCTACCTTTTCTCATAAATTAAATAAATATCACACACACACACGCACACACATACACTACCACCACCATCACTACCACCACAACACTAGTACCTCATAGGGTTTTTATTTTCTCTTCATAAGGAGACCCAATGTCATGACTTTTATGTGTTGGGAGGTACTTCTTCATGCTGCTAATGTAAAAGGTCTTGCTTAGACTCCAGAGATCGTGCTTTTATTCAGGCACTTTGCATTCTTTACATGGCTATAAGACCATCTCTGACTAGTGCTAAATTTAGGGACAAGTGCATTAACTCATTAGGGCTGCTATGAAGATGTATAAAGTGCTGTGAAGATCCTCTTCTCACTGTGCATTCCTCACTGTGGTCTCATGATGACAATAACGGTGGTTTTAGGCTGAGGAATGGGAAGTGGGTCATAAAAAATAAAATAAAATTAAGTAAATAAAAAGCTTTTTCAGGATGTTTAAAACAACCCAAGGATCATTGTTTTCTGCTAATCACTGTGTGGCTGTGGGTGTGTGTGAGTATAAATTTCATATACAATTTGACAGCACTGGATGGGTAACCTGATTTTGTAATCCTCAGTACTCTTAGGTCACATCAGACTTGAAGGTGGTTAAAATCTAGTTTCTAAAGTTATAGAATTTATGTAATTACCCAACTAAGATAATGCCATAGGTATTCAGAGACTTTAGGGGAGTGTATTTTAAAACACAACTCATTTTTGAAAATAATTATGCAAGAGAAAAAGAAAAAATTACTTTATCTCAGGAAATATCTTATGTTCTACAATACAAAAGGTCATATTTATAAATTTGTGTCAAGTAAAAGTAAACAAAACTCATTAAAACCAAGGTCATTTTGTTCCTATTTAATGTACTTCTTCTTCCTGAAGAAAATTTAATTTCATTTAAGCAGATAACTTAAAAAGTAAAATACCCAAACCAAGAAACAACTAGAGTTTTTATAATAAAACATCTTTCCATAAACCAAACTTACTCTACAATTAATATTACTATGATTTGATATTATAAATATCAAATAAAATAATAAAATAAGTATATATATATATCAGAAGTATAAATATTTAAAATATCAGTTGGACAGTTATTTAAATATCACACTCTGTGTTTTTCCAATGTTAGTTTTATTTATACATTATATTCAAATTTTCATTTGATGGAACAAAATTAGTCTTAAAGAATAGCAAACTAATGATCCATTACATCGAAACATTTATTAATGCTAAATAATCAACCATCTAGACTGTTTATTTTCACAGAGGTCAAGTTACATGCTCACATTAGTCATTAAGTTAACTTTTACTTTAATTTATACTTTCTTCCATACAATATATTTTCATATTGCTCACATATTGTTATATAATTACCCAAAACATTTTTAATAACTGCACTGCTCATAGTGCAAATCTTGTAGAAAATGTGTATTCACCTCAAATTACTACTAATATCTAGAGAGAGGTAAGCCAATAGAAAAAAACAAAACCTCTTCGATTAACTTTTTTAATCCTTTTGGTGACTGTACCATAGAAGAGAGTGAGTGCACTGGCTAAACTTTGCATGTACTTGGGTCACAAGAAAATTCCAAATGAGTTCTCCATTCAAGGTGACACTCAGAAGAGCTTCTGATCCAACATACAATGCATCAAGTTGAGCAACACAGCATGTAAAAATGTGCTCTCAAAGCCAACTTTGATATTGTGATCTCATTACACATAGGCAGTGGTACATGACATTATTGTTTCAATTTTGCAGTGAATACAGTGATGGCATAACCATTTCAAAATTGTTTTAAAAACTATCAAACCATCTAATAAAAGGTCAAATCATTTTTTAATTCTATAAATTATCATCCTATATGATTTGTTTCACTATTCCTACTAAATATATCTGACTTAAAGTTAGTGAATTACTTTTAAATTGATAGTACTAATCAGCTTCCTCTACCTCATTTTTCTATTCATTATTAGAGTTGATCATATTATGTACTTTATCTTACATTTTCTCATTTTTCAAAATGAATGCAGAGATGACAGTATGTTAATATCTCAGCATATATCTAAGTGCATACAATTATTTTTTGCTCTTCCTTTGAGAAAAATAATGCAGTTAAATCCATAATATGTTCCATGATAAGATCACAAATGCAAGCTGTTCATATTATGGCCAACTTCTTTGCTCTATGTGCTGGAATAGCATGTTATTTCATTTTCTTTATCTTTCAAAAAAAATCTACCATTCAAACCTGAATTAACCAGTTTCACAGTTCAACAAATGTATTCTACACTTGACATCGCATTGCCTAGGGAATGAAACAGTGTCTGAATCTTAAAATAGAACTTATCTTCTATTGTATGCAGGAATTGTTTAAATCATAATTTTTTCCAAGTTAAGGACATCGAATGATCAAATTCATTCATAGTCACCTATGGTTGAAGATGGGTAACTCTTCTAATTCCATAGATAAAGATAAAAGAAACTTTTATGCAAAAGTTACCACCTTTTTTGCTATCACATAATCCCTTAGTTTTTTCATGCTACATAGAGTTCAAAAACCTTGTAAAAAGCCTTTATCAGTAATCATATTGATCTTTAAAACAAAATATTAAATGACAACAGATCTCCAAAAAGAACTTCAATTTCTCCTCAGATCTACAGTCCATTACATTCTTATTAAAAGTTCGTCATAAAAATAAATGTGAACTGATTTACTATAGGTGATCATTCATTTTAGAGCACCTTTGTTTAAAATTGGATCCAAGAACATACACAGTTAATATCTAAGTGTAAATCCTATAAAATATTGGTAACCTTATAATTAAAACTTATCATATCTTTTGAGATTAATCTGCTTAAAATGAATTGATGATAATGGTTATATTGAGTATGCAAAGAAAAAAAACAATGTTTCATCAAATCAATGTATTTTCCATGTCACCTCAAATAAAACATGTCAATTTTGCTTTTGCAACTCTTTTCCTCCTCTGGTTTCGATCCAGTCTTTTTTACATTAGGATACATTTATCTACTGTAATGGAAAACAATTACAGCCAACCAGTGTACACATTCAGAAGGCTGACCTGAGTAAGAACCATAAATATTTGAATAAATCTTTACCAGGTAAAATGATCACATAATCCTGACATTCTATGTCCATCTACATATATCATTTATATATTACTTGATTTTAATATTAAAAATAATCATCTCTTCTTCAATTAAGAAAAGGATGAGTTTATTTTTAACAGTTCTGACTCAAATTAGATAGACAAGAATTATGAGAAAAACAAGGGTCCATTTCAAGTTAATGTAATAATAATATACATAAACACATTAAAGTGTGAGTAATTCAAAGGTACTGAAATCAACTAACAATTTAAAGTTTGGCTTTATTTGTATAACAATGTTCCATATGCAGATTTGAGCACTATAACGAGAGCTTGGGTAGGTATCAGTTTTGTAAAAGTAAAATAAGAAACTAATGTTTGCAAGTTTTTCTTTGAGCATTTAATAATACCTTATCCAAACACTACAAAATGTATTCTTACCTGATCCGAATGTTGGAAGAGGAAAGAATATAGGTAATAGAAGAAAAGCAATATTTGTACTACTTCGTTCTTAGGAAGAAAAATTGAATGACGAATAGCTCATATTTGCAAGCAAAGTAAACAACACTTACCGTGTGAAGCAACGGAACTGAGTTTAGCCCGGCTCAGCTCTGACAATTCCGGCAGCAGTGCGGCTCTGCCTTATCCCTTCTCTTTTTATAGTGCCTTCACGGCTGAATCTTCATGCATCTCAGTGTGCCTCCCTCTTCGAGCATCACTTTTAACTCAGGCAGGCAGGAAGCCGAAGCCAAAGGAACTCTCTATCTGATTGGCTTCCATTCAGCATTTCAGATTAATAAGAGACGGTCCCTCGCACAGGAAGGTATTGCCGCTGAAGGCGCTGCAGGGCTCCAGGTTTGGGGCCGGGGCAGCGAAGAACTCTTCAGGCAGTGATTTGCAAGCGAATGAAGTGGGAGGGCTGCGAGAGGAGGGTTTTGTCAAAGACCCCCGTAAGAGAAAATAACCCCGCGTTTCTAGTGTCCTTTAATCAGCTCCTTTAATCTGTTTGCAATTGGGAGAGAAAGGTCACAGCATGTCTAACCTGTAAATCATCTGTCGAAAATATACATCACATGGAGAGAACTGTTGCTCAACAGGAATTTCGTGCACAGTCTCTGCAGAATTCGCCACGGAATGCTTCAGTTCAATACGAAAATTCTAAGTTTAAAAAAGGAAGAGAAATAATCTATAGTATATTTATTATTGATGCTGGTGATTTTTTATCTGTCTTTATGAGTTTATAGACTAAAATAAAATTCTAAAACAGTAATTTAAAAGCATCTACTGTTGATTATTTAATGGGTTCTTTTTCAGTAAATAGAATTATTTCAAGTATAATGGCAAACTGCTACAATGCTGCTTTATACTTGATAATGCAATTGAGGGGTTTTCACCTTCTCTGGAAAAGTGGCCACAGGCACATGACAAAGGTGGCCCACCTGTTACATTCACTGCTGTGCATTGCACAGCCATTAGGGAGGGTAAATCATAACAGAGTCAAACCCTGTTTCAGAAGAGAAGTCCCCTTAGTACTTCTGGAAATGGCACAATAGAAGGATATTGATTAGCAGATGAATCCTTCTGAAAAGAAGTTGTAGTAATTGTTGTATGAAATGTACGGCTGGGAGTATGACTCACTTTAGAACAATTCGTTAAGTCACAGTAGGTAAATAGCTTAAATGCCAAAATATATCAATACCCTATTTGATGCTTCAAATGAAAACTCACAGTAGACAATAAAAATAAAATTGCCACTTCTTTTTATGTTCCAGTAGTGTAGCTTATCCATGAAGTGGAGATAACAGAGCTGTCTATCTGAGGCATGTGCATTATGGAAATTTATTTCTGAAAAGAGAAAACAAATAGGTAGAAGATACAGGTTTACATAGCCCCAAATTGAAGGTGACATTGTTAATGAATGGTAATTGAGCTTGTAGTAAATGGTTTTAAATAATTGTGAATTTAAAATATAAGAAATAAGCAAAAAAGTGGACTTCATTTTGTTCCTCTACAAATGGAAAAGAGGAAGAAATAAAGCTTTATGGATATTGTCCAAGGCCAGATAGATTGAAGTGGTTAAGAACAGCTTAGTGAATTCTTCATGGAGGCTAAGAGTGTTTTCTTGAGGCAAAGACACTTAACTTAAAATTCACATGTTCCTTTATACTTATTTCTTCCAGATTTATTTGTTCCTTTAAATAATAGTATGCATTTATAGAAGTCTCTTAATACTGAGACAAAATAATGTATGCAAAGGGAGATAAAGAAATCAAACAAAATATTTTATTGCAGTTTAAGATAAACACAAATAAAACCTTTAAATCTCTAAAGTTGCATACATTTCATCTCCCACTGACAGCGACCTGAAGGGAAAGACATTTTGTGTGAAATCCACAATGCAACATAGCATTCTATTGCCTGATTTGAAGTTATTTTTACTACTCCTAGAAAAAGAGGCATGGGCGGCGGGGAGGGGCACAGTATTGCCAAGTAAAAAACGGCCACTGTCTCAGGAGCTTACTGCCTTGGCCTCCGTTATCACAGTGATCAAGGAGCAATTGAAAGCAAAGGACTCAAATCTTGGAGTTACAGAAAATTCTCCTATGTCATGTGTGTAGGTGACTGTAAGTTTGCAAATACAAGTAGCATTTGATGTTATCTAAAAACAGCTTTTAATACTTAGAATAATGCATATGAATATTCAGCAAATAGGTTTGCATAAAAATATTAATCATTATTATTTATAGTAAGAATATATTTCCTCTTTCTATATATTTTGATTTCAAAATTTATTAACAGTAAATGTAAGATATTATTTGATTTATTTTTTCTAAATTAGTTTTAGTTAACTTAGTCATTTGACATGTTAAACATATTATCTATTGAGGAAATGTATTATGAAATTTTTCTTCTTTTTTTTAATATATTGCGTCTCCGTAGTTGAGGACTCTCTACCTATTTAATACCATTCTAGACAGCTGATGCATTTCTACTACATAGAAAACTTCAATATTTTTAGCATTTTACTGTAATATATACTATTCTATGATACAATAATCACTTTGCAAATTACTGAGAAATATTGAAAAAATCACGTAGTCACAATGCTTGTTAATCTTGTACTGAAGTGACAAAAAAGGATGAATTAATAAATAAAATAAATTCAAGCGAGTTGTACCCGAGCAAGCTTTTAGGCATAGAGTTCGTGCTGCGGTGTTGAGCGAGGCCTATAAAGATATGCGTGTGTCACTGGAATAGCCGTGGGACAGCACTCCCCGTGCAGTGGCACCACTCTTAGGGCCGCCCTGAATTTTAAGGTCACCGTCTGCTCCTGGTAGGAACTTCTCCCTCTTTCCCAGCTAAAACTGAAATGTTTTGCACAACAGCATCCACATGTCACTATTATGAATATCCCCTACCAGACCTCAACACTAAAGATTGGCTCCTACAACCTCAAGATTAAACTATACTCAGGAAAGGAGCAAAAAATTATAAATAATTCCTTCCTTTTCCCTTGCAAACCATCATGGCTCACATCGCTACTCACATCGAATCTCTGGAGTGGAAACCTCTCCAATCACCTATTGTCACAGTGATTTTTTTTAACACTGTGGCTTCAGGCATCCCCAAATCTTATCAGAATCACCTTAGACCAATTATGCCTGTTGGGGAACCTGTTTAATCTCACAAAGTTCTTTGTGTACTCGGCCTTTTCTTTGAATATTTCCTTCAATTTTCTGACTCGAAGCTGGCTATTGTATAAAAGCTATTTTCCATTTCATGTTTCTCAACTGAGAGATGACATTCGTCCCATAGCCCATGGACCACAATGCCTGGAGTTGGGATAAATGTTCTCCTTGCTTGGCTTTGGTAGGCCATTTGTTCTCATTCCTTTTTCCATATGTGTCATAGATTTAATCATGCCTTACTCTCCTTGTTTAAATAATTTAAAGACCTTAATAAATTTGGCAACCACTTAGGTGAACCTCACAAAGCATTGATTCCTCCTTGCCTTAATATTTCAATTTCCAGTGATCATTTTCTCCTCTACATTTCAGCTATAAGCTCATGCTTATATTCTATCAGAAGAGACAAATCTTTCTTTTTTTTTTTTTTCTCTTTTGGACACTCCTGATAGATCTTCTCCATTCTTTACCTCAAGGTAGATTAGCAAAGAATTGAACTGGATAGTCAAAAAAGGCTACTAAAGGTTCTACCTGCCTTTTATGATTGATAAGTGGATGTCTCTAGAGAACAAAGTCAGAGAGAAAAGTTTGTTTCATCCTTGTGGCTTTATCTTAGCAAGAAAGATCACAGAATCTTGTGTCCACACTCCCCTACTAGAGTAGGGAATTCACTTCTGAGGAATTACCTAAGGTACCCAACCCAAACACCCCACTCTATGAGATGGAGAGAGTTGAGGCACTCAAAAAGTTTGTCTCAGTCCTTTAATGTTGCTATAACAAAATGATATAGACTGGGTGGTTTATAAACAACAGATTTATTTCTCACAATTCTGGAGCCAGGAGTCTAAGATTAAGGAGCCAGCATACCCTCACTTTAAGCCTTTTCACTACATCCTCCTGTGGTGGGAGGAGCAGGGATCACTAGGTTCTCTCTAGAAGAGCACTGATCCTATTAATGAAGGCTTCACCTTCAAGACAGAATCGTGGCCCAAAGGCCCCACCTTGTAGCAGAATCTCCTTAGGCATAGTGATGTCAGCATCTGAACTATGGGAGAGCAAAAACATTCAGACCACCGTGAGGCTGTACTGGTATTTTTTATATAATATTATTTTTCTTGGATGAACCTTGATGTACACCTATGTGTATGTCCAAATTGGTGTTTGTTGCTAACCTATGGCTTAATACCTAAGAATTTCATTACAAAAAATAATATGATCTGTATACTTTTTCAAAAAAAATCACAGTTTTTAAATTATTTTATTTATTTATTTTTAGAGAGAGGGGAAAAGAAGGATAAAGAGAGGGAGAGAATCATCAATATGTGGTTGCCTCTGGCATGCCCTCTACTGGTGACTTGGCCCACAACCCAGGCATGTGTCCTTACTGGGAGTGGAACCTGCGACCCTTTGTTTCACAGGCCAGCACTAAATCCACTGAACCACACTAGGCAGAGCCAAAAATATTCACAACTCTGACTCTTACTGTCAGGTCACTCACTCTCTGTGATTTGACTCCAGCAAGACTATTTCCCTTGCAGGACCTCTCTTCCATTGACTTCACACCAATGTTCATCCCCAAATCACTTTCTTGTATAATCACTTGTTCTGTTCTCACTCCATGACTGCACACACACAGACTCCAGAGAGTAATATTTTTTTTTCTTTTATTCTTTCTTTTTTTTAGAGAATGGTGAAAAATTGAAGGAAAAAGTAAAGTGAATGAAGTATGGACCAGACAGGCTCTGGGATCATGAAGTTTTCCATACTTCAAACAACACAGTAAAAGTAGAATTTTGGAGCCAGCATTGCTGTTCTTAGTTGTTCTTCATTTTTCCTTCATAGTTCAGAGAACTTTGACACATTCCACATTTTACATAGAAGATGAAAGTTTAGAAAGGTCACCAAATCCATGAAATCTCTCCTTGGATATTCATTAAACATGCAAAACACGAATGGCTTGTACAACTCTTTCACCATTTTTTAAAAAAAGTCTGCTTATGGTTATACTTATCATTGGAACCATTATTACAACTGCTATTGCTATCACTAGTAATAGCAATACCATTGTTATAATAATAGCAAAGGCTATAATTTATTGTATACTTGCATTAATAACTATAAGCACTTTTTTACATTTCTTGATTTACATTACTGTACACAGTGGTTTTTTTTTTTTTTTTGTTTTTTGTTTTTTTAATATAGTGCAAAGAAACATGGCCCGTGAAGTTACTTGTCAAAATTCACTTACCCAGGAATTTGTTCGTACCAGGAGCAGAAACTAGTTCTGCTTAAATTTAATTCCCACTCTTTTAAGCACTATGACCTACTGCCTTGTTCACTTGCCTGCTGGCAACAAGGTACATCCCAACTTGTGAACTGATGGACAAAGGTAACTAGAATATTACATATCCTCCGGAGAAAATGTCTAATCCTCATAATTTCTTCACAGTATAGAATTATATCTAACATGTTTTCTTTTTTAAAAAGATTTTTATAAATATTATCTAAATATAGAAAAATTGTATCCAGGTTTAAAATAAGTTCTAATAAGGAATTAGATTAGAAGAACAAGACAATTTAAAAAGGATTTATAAGTATATAGGAAAAATATATGTTTATATAAGTTGAAAGACTTTGGTATTTAAAAGACTGATATCAGCAATTTAATATCTAAAAACACTGACCCTTAATCAAAGAGCTTTGCAGTAAACAGTATATCAAAGCTTCAAAAAAGATCCTGTCCATGAAAATAACAAAAATTGCAGACAATTTAAAGAAGAAAAATAATTTTCCCATCAAGTAAACTAACATATTTATCTCCATGTGTCTGTCATGTTTTAATTTAGTTAATAGAAATTTCTTATGGGTGGTTCATAAGATTTCCATCATTGACTTTCATATAAATGTCTTGCACAGCTTTCTCCTAATGATGTCCTTTTTGAAGTTTCCCAAATGTTTTAAGGAAAAAATCTAATTTATATTATTTTTTCTTTTAGATACTTTAAAATTTTTAATTATTATTTAATTTACATTTATTTCATCTTTGCAATTTTATATTGTGTTTTACAGTGTGTATAATATATCAATATATTGTATTATAATTGTAATAAATATTGTCAATTGTATGATTTATACAAAAATTATAATTACTATATTACAAAAATACACACACACACACACACACGCACACACACAGATATCTTATGGGCACAGTCAAGAAAAGTTTGAAAGCCCCGACTTAAACACTGACTTTGACGTAATCTCCCTAAATTGGCACAATTGTAAAGAATAATTTTGGCACACATAGAGCTTTGCTAGAAGCGCTGAAACACTAGAGTAGAAAGTCTCAGTTTTTTCTTTTAAGATACCAAGGGAATAATTTATACTCTGCAGAATAAAGGTGACCTTGAGAAGTTTCCCTTTAAACCTACTACAAGGAAAGATGTTTGAATCTTATCTACTGTCTGCTGGCATCCAATCCTTGTTGGAATAAAACTAGGTCAGTGGTTCATGGCCATATTCATACATGGAATGCTCTGAGAATAATAAGCTCCTCATCTGGAAATCCTGATTCAGTCATTCTAGGTTAAAGCCAAGGTGCTGGTGGTCTCCACAGTTTGTCTAGTGATTCCAATCACTAGACTACCAGAACAACCCAGGCTAGGGGACAAACCTGAGAATAATAGGCTTACAAATTTGCCCCTGGGTACATTCAGGAGAGAGTCTAAGCCTGCAGGATCTACAGGTCTCTGAAGACTTTCATTTCCTCCATTTCCGTGCTTCCCATACCACCATGCAGAGCTCAAGGTCAATGGAAATTTCCATACTTCCTTAAATGTATTGATTTTTGTTTGGTTTGCATATTTTGCATATACTGTTCCTTCTGTAGGAAAAGTCTTCTTGCTCTCTATGTGTTTTTAAATCCTTCTATACAATGTAATTGTCACCTTCCTTATGATGGTGTCCCTGGAGTACCACTTCTCATAGGGTATTGCTAATGGGCATACATTTCTTTCTGTCTCTTTTGTTTGTTGTTGACAGGCTCATCTCCCTCCATCTGACTATAAGTTTGCTGGAAGCTGAAATCTTTTTTCATTTACACATGGTGATATTACCAGCAAATACATTATTACCTGCCTGGCAATAATAGGGCTCATGAAGGGTGCTCTCTAATGTTTAAATCAGCTGATTGATTAATATATAAGGTTTAAAGGTTTTTTCCCACTAAAAGAAAAAAATTGTCTGCAAGCAACTCATTATATGTAAAATATAGCTAACTTTATCTATACAGCAGAGTAGCTTAACAGGCACGGCTAAAGTAACAATTTTACAAACACTCCTTGAAATGTAATATTAGTCAATACTTGGTTGCATTGTTTTGGCACTTGTGTATGAAGATTAATATCGTAATACCTATATATTAATTTCAGTTCTTAAAAGAAATATGCACAGAGAAGAACTAGACTACTATACTTGTGTTTTGTTTATTTTTGGTTTAATTGTTATTATGTTTAACAAAATCTATCAGAGTTGAAAACAAACCATAAGTTATTGCACTATTTACCTCCTAAATTTTCCTCATTGGAACTCCATAATAACATAAAAGGGTGTGCATGAATTTTCTCATCCTATGAATAAAGAAATGTAGGCTTAGAAATAGTCAAAATGTTACAGTCAAATCACACAGCCAACAGCTGGTACAGGTGTGATTAAACCCAGATCTGTTTTATTCTGACACTTACATACCTGGGAACATTGCATTACATGTTCTGAGCACATTTGTCTGATTTTCTTTTTCCAGTCCACTTTTCAGGAGAATGGGTTTGAGAATTTAGACACTAATTCCAAGTTTTCTATGTGCTAGTTGTATGAATCTAGGCAAGCTACGTAGTAGCTCACAATCACAATTTTCACACAACAAAAGAAGAAATAATCACTGAGTCTCTGTGAGAGGAAATGAGGCAATGACATTGCTAATAAGCAGGGGACCCCACCGCGGAGCCAGGGACCAGTACCGGTTCGGGCCGTTAGGAACCAGACCACAGGGCAGGAGGTCAGCTTGAATGTAATGCGCTTGAATCATCCTGAAACCATCCCCCACATCTCGGTCCATGGAAAAATTGTCTTCCTCGAAATTGCTCCCTGGTGCCAAAAAGGTTGGGGGCCACTGCAGAGACCTAGGGATACTATTAAGTTATTGGTATCGAATTTGAAAGTTTTGCTTTCAAAACAAACAGAAGTGCGTATACAGAAACAAGACCCAGATGTAGTTTAAGAATTCTTCTGGCCTACTTAAACCTTTCCACTTGATGCTGACTGTTTTTCCAGTTTGACACCTGGGCCAAGACAAACATTCTGTATTGCCTCAGTTTACTTACAGCTGAAGTCTTAGATACCTGTTTGGGTTTTTCCACTTTGAGATTCCAGGCTAATACTGAGAACTAACATTAACTGAGCCTGCACACGGAATATAATTCAATTATGCAAAAGGCAACATGGGGCACGATGATTTGGAAAGAATATGCCAACAATGTTACAGAGAAAGCTGAAGGAGGAAATTACAAAATGTATTTTCTGAACCTCTACAATGTGAAACACAAGAGCACTTCTGTTGGCTTCTGGGGGAGAAAAGAGCAGTACTGAAAATATTGGTAGTTATGTCACTGGTATTAGAATTGACTTATATATAGTATATATTCCATGGTAGGGCATGTTCCTACCTGGGTATTTCAGACTTTATATAGAATGAATTATATTTGATGTATGCATGTTTTTAAAACAGTTTCAGTAATTATTATTTTAAATCCTATCTGATGATCATTGTGTTTTAATTAGAATGCTTAGATCATTTGCATATAAGTGAAGATATAGTTTTGTTCAAATCTATTCTATTAGTCTTTGTTTGTTTTCTGCTTTTCATTTTCTTCTTTATTCTTCCTTTCCTGACATCCTTTATATTATTTTTATTTCATTTATTTAATTTTCTCTCTTCTGGTAACTTCTTGGTTATACCTTTTATTTATGTCCCCTACTGGTTATCTTAAAAACAGAAAATACAGCCTTAACATATTAGATAAATAGTACATATTTTTAGTATTAGAGTAAACAAGTTAGTATTATTTTTAAAGCATCTAAAACAATACAAAAATGATTATAATGGAGTATCTTCATTTTTTGTTCCTACCTATGCAATTGTTGTTAAATATTCAATTGTACATATGTTAATACAACACAAGACATTGTATTTTGCCCAGGCTGGTGTGGCTCAGCAGATTGAGCACCAGCCTGCAAACCAAAGGGTCGCTGGTTCAATTCCCAGTCAGGACAGATGCCTGGGTTGCAGGCCCAGTTCCCACGGCGGGACGTGCGAGAGGCAAACACATCCATGTTTCTCTCCCTCCTTTTCTCCCTCCATTCCCCTCTCTGTAAAAATAAATAAATAACATTTTAAAAAAAGATGTATTTAATATTGCTATGAACAATAGCAGCATGTTTTATTTAATTATATGTTTACCATTCCATTACTCTTTATTCCTTCTTAAAGGAATTTCTTATCTGTTCCCATTTGAGATACAGCATTTCCTGTAATGAAAGTATACTTGAAAACAAATTTTCTTAGCTTTTATTTTTCTGAGACTATTTTAATTTCACCTTCATTTTTTAAGGCTATTTTTGCTGGATATAGAATTCTTTGTTAACTGTTCTATTTTTTTTTTTCATCAACTGAAAGATAACATTTGTTTGTCTTCTACTGAGACAAAGATTGTGTTGAGAGGTTTTTTATTATTGATCATGTAAAATAATATATATTTTTTCCTCTGGCTGATTTTAAGGTTTACACTTTATATTTCATCCTCTGAGGTTTGTTCATGCTTTTTCTAGGTGGTGTTGTCTCTATGTTTCTTCCTGTGGTTCATTTATTCACTTTCTTGAATATGTGCTTTGCTATCTCTTTATATTTAAAAAGTTCTTATTTATCATTTTTCTTTAAAAATCACTTGTGTTCCCCTGTTTCTCTTCTTTTTCTAAGACCTCATTTACATCCTTGTCACTTTTTTATCATATGCTACATTTTCCTATGCTGTCCCTCTTTTCCTTTCCTTTATTCCTTGTGTTTCAGATGGGATATTTGCTCCTGAACTGTCTTTAAGTTTTTCAATCCTATTCTCTAGTCACTAATATTAGTTTAGTATTAAATCATCTTTTTATCCATTTTGTAATATACTGCTTATTTAACAAATAAATTATTTTCAGTTCCTTTGTTTACTTCATTATCTCGGTTATTTTTAAGTCCATTTCTGTTGACAGTGTTATCTCCTGAATATCACTTTACTGATTTCTCTTCTACAGGTTTAATAATTTTTATTGCATCCTGAATATTGTGTCTTTTATTATTTGAAAATTTGAAATATGCTGTCTTTTTCTGAAAGGTGTTAATATTTGTTCTGTTATGCAGTCTAATGTTCATGGATCACCTTGGTCCTGTTTAGACTTGTTTTAAGGACTATTAGGGTAGATTTATTTCTCTTACCTCTTTCCTGTGGTTTTCAGGGTCTCAGTGGCATACTCACAATCTACATGAAGTTATCTCTGTTCTGGCTGAGTTTATACACCAATGGATTTCAACTCTGCAAACCTCTGACATTTCTATTTTCCTCTCAGTCTCTCAGAATCTGTTCTCTCTTAGGTTTCCCAAAGTTTTGCCTTGAATACTTATATAGCCAAGGATACCAGGAGAATTTTTACATAGATTTTTAGATATCCTTGTATGTATTTTTTGCCTTTCTCATAATCTGAATCCCAAAGTTCATTGGCCTAGCTGTCTTAGTTTTCCATTTTTATCCATGCAGCAATATAGCCATCTCTGTGTCTAATGCATTCTCCCGTGTACTTTTGGCAAATACACCAGGGGAAAAGCTGAGATAAATGTGGAACTCACTTTTTATGCTTTCCTTATCTCAAGTATCATAACAGTGAATTGGTTATTGTCTTAGAGAAAAATTGGTGTCTCAATTAAATTGACCTCAACAGGGAAGAGGTGACTCACAGATCAGCTACTGCTATTTCTTTGCTTTAAAGATGGCTTATGTGACTCCATATGGTACAGCATTTGATATCTTTTGCACACATGCCTGAATCGGAGCATTTGTTCTTATTTTCAGGTAGCTGAATATGTCACTTTATTTTTTACCTCCATATGTTGATCCCTATGCTAGAATGTTTCTAATTCTTTTAATTTTGCACCATTATTATTTTATATTATATTTATTTATTTTAGCTTGGTTCTTGCCTGAGGATTGGTTCATTTTTGTTTCTTTGCCTGTCACTTCTTTTCTTTTTAATTTTTTAAATTAAGTTTATTTAAAATGAATTTTAAAAAGTTTCCTCATTTCTCCCACTCCCACTCCCACCTCTGGTGATGGCCAATTGACTCTCTATAACTAGGATATCTAGGAGCTTGGTGGTTTTGTTTGTTGGTTTTTAGTTTCCACATAAAACAAAAATTAAGATATGTGTCTCTCTCTGTCTGACTTATTTCACTTGGCATAGTGCCTTCAAGGTCCATCCATTTGTAACAAATAATAAGATTTCATTAATTTTTGGTTGCATAATATATAAACATTTCCCATTAGGTCTGTTTTCCTATATATTGTCTTTTGTAAGTCAGGTTTCAATGATTATGAGGGTACACGAATCTTTCCTAGTTAGTGTTTTCATTTTTGTTGGATAAATACCCAGGAGTGGAATTGCTGGCAATTCATTTTAATCTTTCCCTCCTGGCCCATTCCAATTTCAAACACGATCTACTTGAAGAACACACATTGAAGAACCTCAAAACATTGGTCATATATCATCTGTTTAACTCTCTTTTACTGTTCAAGCAAAATTTGGAGCTTCTCACTTTATGCTCCAGTAAATTATTTCTATTCCTATAATTGCCTCTGTTGCACGTATGTGGTAAATGGGGGTAATATATACCTGTTGGGTAAAAAAATAAAATACCTTGTGAATAAGAAGTGTAATAATGCATTTGTTTGTTGAACAATATTGATATGATATGTTTAGTCTCTTAGATAAAATAGCTCTGATTATTCTAACCAACCTCCAACGTAAGATTAAAACACAAAAAAGAAACAAAACGACAAATGAGGTAGAGAAAGTCCCCACAATAGGTAGCCATGAATTCAGAACCAGGAACCTATTTTTTAAGACTTTAGAATCTACATTGTTTCCACTAACCGAAACTGACTATGAAATTCTTCACTTGAATAGAACTTTTAGGAAAATTATTATTTAAAATTATGCAGATGACATATTAAGATAGTCATAAATGACAGAAAATATTTTAATTATACATTATAATTCTGATAGAATAGAATCATCAAAGTGAGTTAAGATCTTAATATACACATACAGACACATAAGACAGATATAATATCTTAGTAAATATATACCACTAATTTCTTAAAATAGAATCCATAACCTCAAAGAAAAATATGACAGTCTGACAAAGTTAATAATATATTCACAATTTTGTAGAATTAGATAGCACATGTATAAAGTATATTTGTATAATTTGATGTAGTAAGCAAAGGACTAGTTTATCTGTTAACACTAAAATTTTTTTAAACTGTAAAATGTAGATCAAAGAGCTTATAAATCCTTATAAACATGTATACAGAATATTAATAAAATATTCTCAAAAAGTTAAGTGTGGATGATTTATATATACAGATATAAAATAATTATTCCTTTTGAATAACAATTTATACCAGCTAGGTAAAATTGTTCTTTTGTTAATCGCTAATATCAAAGTAGAAAAGGCACTTGTAACTATGTTTAATTATGAACTGCACAGTGAGACAAATTTAGGCAGAATTATATAACGCCTATTGTTCTCCCATGAAAGTGAAATAAGACTCCTCATTGATATTGCATTTAACAATAGAATTACATTTTATGTTTTAAACAGTTTTTATCAATCACACAGTAAGTCAAACTGTTTCTGATTTCAGCAGCATGAGACTTCTGATGCTGCTATATAATACTACTAGTTAAGCCAAAGATTCAGAAATGCATTTTAAAAATGGTTATCTAAACTCAGATACCACACACACTGAGACTAAGCTTATTACTAAATTGATTTTTCAAGTAATTGACACAGTTTCAAATTCTTTTGTGCAGAAGTCTCATATTCTCAGTCTCATTCTCTCTCTCTCTCTCCCCTCTTCTTCACCTGAAGTGTTTTCTAGTTTCAGACACATTATCAGCAAATAGCAACTATGAAATCTTTGCATCTACCTTGGAAGCTTAATTTTAATATGCAAATAGGAGTTTTCTAATCCTTTACCAATTTTTGCACTAATGTCAAAAGTTTGCAAAATTAGATTGTATAATCACCGACTGGTATAACTAAAAAATAAAAAAAAATATTATCTTGCTTTTTTAATTATACTTTATTGATTATACTGTTAGAGTTGTCCCAATTTTTCCCCATTTATGCCATTCCACCCAGAACTGCTCTGGCAATCTCCACACCATTGTTCATGCCCATGGGTCATGCATACAAGTTCTTTGGCTACTTCACTTCTTACACTGTACTTTACATCCCCAGGGCTATTCTGTAACTACCTATTTGTATTGCTTAATCCCCTCACCTCTTCACCCATTCCCTCACATCCCCCACTTATCTGGCAACCATCAAAATTCTCTGTATCCATGATTCTATCACTGTTCTTCTTGTTTGCTTAGCTTGTTTTTTAGATTAAATTATTGATAAATGCGTATTTATTGCCATTTTATTGTTCATAGTTTTGATTTCTTCTTTTCCTTAAATAAGTCCATTTAGCATTTCATATAATAATAGTTTGGTGATGATGGGCTCCTTTAGTTTTTCTTATCTGCACTTCAGTTCTAATTGATATCTTTGCTGGATTGAAAAGTCTTGGCTGTAGGTCCCTGCTTTTGATCACTTTGAGTATTTCTTGCGTATTCCTTTCTAGCCTGCAAAGTTTCTTTTGAGAAATCCACTGACAGTCTTAAGGGAACTCCCCTGTAGGTAACTAACTGCTTTTCTCTTGCTGCTTTTAACATCTGGGTGCCCAGGCCCCAGGGTTTCCTGGGTAGTCCAGGCCAAGGTCAGCTCCCACCTGTGTTTTGCCCTGGGCCACCCTGCCTGAGCTATAAAGCAATCTGAGATGGCTGCTACTTGAGCTGAGCTTGAAGTTTCCTAGGTGAAGCCAAGTTGTGAATCTGGGCTGACTCTTTCTAGTTCAGTGCCTGGAGCTACTTAGCAAGATTTATGGGGGCTTAACACTCACTGAGCTGGCTGTTGCTTGTTTGAAAGGATTTGGGAAGTTATGAGGCATGAGCCAAGACCAGCTATTCATACAGAAAAGCTACTGTTAACACCTGTAAATTGGGTGGAATGGAGCCAGGGTGGGGCAAAGAGTGTTAGTCAAGTTGATAGAGTCCCACATAACAGCACCTTCCTGCTGGCTCAGTGGATCTGTATGGGGGAGGGTTCAGGAAAGGGATAATGGCCTCTGTCCACCTTTCTGTCTGAGAGAAACTCTTTTCCCCCAGCTCTCGCCTTGATGGCAGACATTTCAGTTCCTTCCTCCATGTCACTGGTGTCTTTCAAGCTGCTACCCTCGTGCTGGAGCTCAGAGGGAGTGAGTAAGTCCACGTGTGGGTTCTTTAAAAAGAACTGCTTGGGACTCTTGAATTTTCTTCCACTTACTCTATCCCAGCTGGTTTTTGCAGCTAGAAGTTATGGGGACTTATCTTCCTGGCATTGGTACCCTGGGCTTAGGAGCCTGGTTGGGGTTGGGACTCCTCACTCCTGAGATATCCCTCCTGAGTTTTTATCTACCACATATGGATGTGGGACCAGCTCATCCTATATCTCTACCTCTCCTACCAGTCTGGACATGGGGACTTCTAGTCAAGATCATAGCATATTTAAATACAATTTGCCTCTTCATACAACCATATCAAAATGAAAACTAAATTATATAACTATCATCACTTAAAACCATCAAAAAATGAATTGAATGGAAGCCTGACAACTATGGAATTAAAGAAGCCACATCTTACTCTTTTATGCTCTTCTGAATGGCCACATTCTCTATAGAATCATACAGAAGCTGTTTCTAAAAGGATACAGAGGAAAAAATTAAGGTTTAATGAATGTTAGTAGGTATGAATTGAGATTGTTTTAGCTCTGCTTAATTCCTAAGTAGCAAAGTACCAAAGCAAAGTACCTGCACATCTGCTTATTTGTGGGTACTCTCATCCCCAAGTAATATACAAGACTTTATTCCTAGAGTGTATTAAATTATTCCTTTACAAAATTGTGTCTGTCTATTAAATTAGAAATTAGATAAATTTATGCATGAGACTATTATTTCCCTTGTCTTAAAATAGTCTTACAATAAGCAAAGCATTAAACAGTGTCAGCTACCAAAAAGAAGAAGGAAGAGGAGGAGGAGAAGGAGAATGAAGAGGAGGGAGAGAAGAAGAAGAAGAAGAGAAAGTTTTGAGTTTGAGTTTTCTTGCAGCAGATATGAAAAATGAGCATCAAGATGCAAAGAGCCTGTCAGCAACTGCATCCGTAATAAACTTAACGTTGCAATAACTATTGAAAATCAGTTGGAAGGCATTTTCATCTGCTGCAACAGTTTTCAACAGTTGAAATTTAACTTTATAATGGTATAAATTGAAAGTGAATTAAAAAATCTAAGAAATGATTCTTATTCTTGATCGAGCTAATTCTCAAATTGGAATTAAAAATGTGATGTTAGTTTTGGGCATTAACTTCTATATATTTTGAAATTCTTAACTTCTGCATGATCTTTTAAACAATAGTATTGGATAATCTGGTATTTTAAGTATTCAAGAAAAAATATTGATTTTGGATTTCAGGGTTAAGATATATCTTATGAAATAGTTGTAGAAAAAATGTTGTTAATTTAGTTCACAAAGATCTTTGTTTTGTTTGGTTCTGTTTTCATTTTTTTCCTCCCTTAATAAAGTCATTGCTTTCTACCCAAGAAATTTAGGAGGAAGACAACACCAACACTGTTTTAAAAGGGATAAAAAAAAATGACTGATGTACTTTCAGAGGATGAACATTCTAAATGTTGACTATGTCCATAATTGTATTTTTATGTGGGAATTAAAGAAGCTTGTTTGCTTCTCATAATCAAATTCTATATTTAAGTGAGATTTTTCAATCCCTTCATTAAGATATCTATATGCATGTTTTACATACTATTTTGTTTTTGCTTATTTGTCTGTAGTTTTTATTTAAGAATGATTTATTGTATTGATTTTTTTAAAAAATCTGTCAGCTTCTCATCTTGGGCCCTAAAGTAACCAGTTTGGTAGCTTCGGTATCTTCATTTCCTGATATTTCTTCAACTGTCTTTTTCCCTTCTCTTTGTGTCCCGTCTCTTCCCTCTCAACTCCTATCCTCCATCCCCTCTCCTGTCATGCACTTAATTGTGCAACATGCTTTCATACTTAGATATGATAACTGGACATGGATATGTGGTAGTGCAATTTTATTTAAAAGATAAAGAAAAAGTCAACTATTTTCCACTGCTAGACCTTTAATTTATTTATAACATTCTCCCATTCCTGCTTTACAAGGTATATGCATTTTATTATCATTCTGTTGGAATTCTGCTTTTAAGTGCCAACGTTAATGCACATGTTCCAGGTTAATTTATGCTGCCAGATAATTTCACAAGAAGAGTTTGTCAAATTTACATTTCTTTCATGTATTACTGGATTGCTATCCAACATCATTGCTGGTTCTGCAAGTTGTCATCTATAAGTACGCATGTGTGTCTGTGTACAAACCATGTGGGCAATCCTGACCTGCCTCCTAAAGTAGGATGCAAAGTCCATGTATATCTGTACAAGAAAATCAGAAGCCTAAAAGGTTGGGCCTTAAAATTTGACACATCTCACTTGTCATAATTCTACACATTTCAGGATGTAGTTACTAAATTCAAAGGGCTGATCTTATTTGCTATACCTAATAGGAGGAAATAAATCTGACTAAGCCTTAATTACCCATATCATTTTAACAGAATAAGGTTCATCTTATTTAGTTTGTTAAAATAACTTTATTTAAGTAGGAGGGATCACAATACTGGACATCAAACTATACTACAAAGCCACTATACTCAAAATAATCTGGTACTGGCACAAGAACAGACCCATAGACCAGTGGAACAGAATAGAAAGCCCAGAAATAAGCCCAGGTCTATATTGGCATCTAATATTTGACAAAGGGGGCAGAAGCATAAAATGGAGCAATAATAGCCTCTTCAACAAATGCTGTTAGGAGAGCTGGACAGCTATATGCAAAAAAATTGAAATTGGATCATCAGCTGATATCATACCCAAAAATAAACTCAAGATGGATAAAAGACTTAAATATAAGTTGCAGCACCATAAAAGTCCTAGAGGAAAACATTGGCAGGAAACTCTCAGATATCCCATGCAGCAATTTTTTCACTGCTATGTCTCCTAAAGCAAGGGACATAAAGGAAAGGATAAACAAATGGGACCTCATCAAAATAAGAAGCTTCTGCATGGCCTCATCAGCAAAAAAAAAAAAAAATAAAACATCAGCAAAATGAAAAGGGAGCCAACCCTATGGGAAAATATATTTGCTAATGACACATCAGATAGAGGTTTGATCTCCAAGATACATAAAGAACTCACTCGACTCCACTCCAAGAAGACAAACGATCCAATCAAAAAATGGGCAAAGGACCTGGGCAGACACTTTTCCAAAGAAGAGATACAGAGGGCCCAGAGACATTTGAAAGGATGCTCAGCATCACTAGCCATCAGAGAAATGCAGATCAAAACCACCATGAGGTACCACCTCACACCGGTCAGAATGGCCATCATAAACAGATCAACAAACAACAGGTGCTGGCGAGGCTGCGGAGAAAAGGGAACACTAGTACACTGTTGGTGGGAATGCAGACTGGTGCAGCCACTATGGAAAGCAGTGTGGAATTTCCTCAAAAAGCTGAAAATGGAACTGCCTTTTGATCCAGGGATTCCCCTGCTGGGACTATACCCTAAGAATCCCAAAATGCCAATTCAAAAGAACCTATGCACCCCAATGTTCATAGCAGCACAATTTACAATAGCCAAGTGTTGGAAGCAACCTGAATGCCCATCGGTAGATGATTGGATCAAAAAACTATGGTACATTTACACAATGGAATACTATGCAGCTGAAAGAAAAAAAGAACTACTAAACTTCGCGACAGCATGGATGGAACTGGAGAGCATTATGCTAAGCGAAATAAGCCAGGGGGCGAAAGACAAATACCATATGATCTCACCTATAAGCAGAACCTAACCAACAATACAAAGATGCAAGGAAAAATAAGACCAGCAACACTGAAAGGAAAAGAAACCAACAGAGACAAGAAGGAAGGAAGGAGGGGGCGGCGGGGGAAAAGGAAGGGAAAGGGGAAAGTCAAGGAACATATAGCAAGGACTCATGGACAAAACCAAAGGGGAAGAGTTGAGGGAGGGTGGGAGGGAGGGAGGGGGCAAGGGAATGTGGTGGGGGGAAGGCAGAGACAAATGTATTTGAAAAAATAAATAAATAAATTCAAAAAAATAAAATAAAATAAATTTATTTATTTATTGATCACCTTGGTGTACTCCTTATAACTAGTCAATTAATTTTCTTCAGTTCTGTGTTATCAAGATATTAAACCACAATAAGTTAAAACAATTTCAGATTTTTGACTTGTAGGACCCTACTAAATCTGTAGATATTTATATATTATACTGAAAATGTGTAATCAGTCACATTACCACTGTGAATATTTGCAGCCTATTCCCACAGGGATGTCCAAGAGACAGAATGAAACACGTAATTTAGGAATTACCCTGTTGAATGGGCAAGTGAACTGGAGTATGCATATTCTTTCTCCCTTCAGTGTTTGGTTGAAGTTTACTCCTGAGAAAGGGATGTCAATTCCATAGTATTTTTAGTCTGTTGAATGTTTAGCTAAGTATTCTTAAAGAAAACCTTCAGATTAACCTTAGAGAGTTGGACAGGTGTGAAATAGTGATGTGGTACTGTTGATTATACTAGGTAACTGTATTAATGAATACCTCGTAATCCATGTTTAGAAGCAAATATGAATAAGAGTGAGAGGTATGACCTACAAACTCAGAAGCTTGGTAGCTCAGGAAATTTTCTGTGCTTCCAGGTGACTGCAGTATGTTGAGAGGTATCCAACCTGTGGCCTGCAGGCCACATGTGGTTCAGAATGGCTATGAATGCAGCCCAACTCAAAATTATAACTTACTCAAAGTATTTTGAGATTGTTTTTGTGATTATGTATCACAATGTATTTAATGTGTGGCCCAAGACAACTCTTCTTCTTTCAACGTGGCCCAGAGACACCAAAAGTTTGGACATTCCCAATGTTAAGAACATACTGTGCTCTGGCTGGTGTGGCTCAGTGGGTAGAGTGCCAAACTGCATAGCAAAGGGTCATGGGTTCGATTCCCAGTCAGGGCACATGCCTGGGTTGCAGTCCAGGTCCCCAGTAGGGGGTGCACGAGAAGCAACCACACACTGATATTCCTCTCCCTCTTTCCCCTCTCTCTAAAAATAAATAAATAAAATCTTTAAAAAAATAAAGGAACACACTGCAACTGGTATTTCTCACCAAGAAAGACCTAACATCCTTAGAAGCATCTTTTTATTTTGCATTTTTTTATATTATTTGGACATATTATTGGGCCCTGATATTCAGTAATCCATAAGGCTGCTAGATTTTAATGAGGCTTAGGAAAAAAAAATCTATATATTTAATAATTCCAATCCTCCTCAAAACATAGATGGCCCCTACTTAGTCCCAACCCTTACACTATAAAGAGGGCATTGATCTGTTATCACTAGATTAGATACTTTTCTGGATATGAATTTGCCTTTCTAACTTCCAATACTTCTGTCAAAACCACCATTGACATATTTACATAATATTTTGTTCATCCTCATTTTATTCCTATTTTGATCAAGGAACACATTTTAGAGCAAGTAAAGTAAGACAGTGAGTTAAGCTCAGAAAGCTTACGAGTATTCTACATACCCTTTGCCCAAAACCAGCTCACCTGAGATTTTTCTCAGAGCTGTACCACGTGCTGTGGCTCTTCCTAGATAAGTGCTCTTCCTCCTCTCCTTTCATAGGTATCAGACCAGCATCATAGACTCCAGGCTTTTGCTTTTAAACCTGCTCTTTCCACCTTACCTTGACACAATCTTAACTCACAATAAATCATGTGCACTTCTGACTTTATCTTGGCCTGTGGTTCCTGGAGGAACCAAGCTGACACAATAGTCCTGTCAGAAGTGGTCTCAGGAAGCAGTCAATATGACAGGCACCAGGAACTGGATCACTTGCTATCTCATGAGGCCCAAGCCATCTGAATAGTTACTGGAACAAGGGGGTAGCCCAAAGGCTAAATATTCTTCTAGATGTAATTTGGGAAAATGCTCCACTGAAAGAGACTGCCCTGTGTCTATGAAAGTCAGGCATTTGTAGGGTATGGGGGAGGGGAGTGCCTAAACAAATATTGCAGCTGTCTGGCTATTATAAGATGCATTGACACGTTCCAGGGGGACGATAGAAATTGAGTGCAGTTATCAACGACTGAAAAAGATTTGGGGAAGACAGGAAAAAGCTTTTGCAGATTATCTCATCACAAGACGTTATCTCTTATAGTAGAAGAACAGACACCGCTGATGGCAGTCTCAGGATTTTGACAGTTCATTTCAGACTTTCAAAGACTGAATTGTCAGCCAAGACAAACCTGTTATGAGAAAGCCTAGGCTCTGGTAGAGAAAACCTGGGACTCTTAAATATGAAATAAAAACACTTGGATGGATTCCACCAGAACTGTGGCTCTCCTGATTCCTCTGAACCTTCAGAATCTAAAAAGGAATTTCACCCCCTGCTAATTTGAACTAACACTTCCCTCACTTGAAGATACCCTGCAAATGGAGACCAATCTCACAAGGCAGGAGCTGCTCTCGCCTCTTCTCTTGGCTTGCAGGCCATTAACTAATATTAAATCATAGTATAAGAAACCTGGAGATAGCCTGGGCTTAATAAGGGTAAAAAGAATTCAAGGGAGACAAGCAGAAAAGGTTATGCTATATAAGGTCAAAAGAAACCCCAGGGGGTTTTGTGCCATGGGAAAGGCTCAGAAGGCATGCCAGTTGCTGAGGCCTTCGGGGTTATGCTGGTGGGAGGGCAGCAGCTCCACCGAGAAGTTCGACTTTGGGTCTCTTCTGCTGACCAGGGCGGAGCCTGGGGAATGTAGTCTCTTGGCTCATTAATAGAAATGGGGGTTTCTGGACACTGAAGCAATTGCGGCCAGATATAGACTGCCAGAAGTCAGAGGGTTGCAGCTACCACGCCAGCATTGTTGGGGGACAGCTAAAGAGGTTTAAGGAGTCCAGATCCAGGTGGTAACCCTCTGTGTGATCTTTCAGCTTGGCTATAGGCAGTTACAAAGTTGTTCCCTGGAAATCTCAGAGGAGAAGATGCCTTCCCTATACTAGACTCAGTGAATAGCTCATTCACTGCAGCCTGGAAAAGCTTTAGTCCAAGGCTCAGGCCTTGCCCCAAAACGGCAGAGATTATTTCCAACTCTAGTCTAAGGAATCCATATTATCTATGTTTAACTTGTCTGGCTGGTAAGGTAACCAAATGAATCCTGGAAAATGACTATAGACTAGAGTAAGCTAAACCCGTTAGTAGTTCTAACTACAGCTCCATGCTGGAGGTGGTATCTTTACCGAAACAAATTTAAAGGACTTCATGTAAGTGGTATGTGGCTGTTGATTTGGCACACATGTTTTTTCTTTCTCAACCAGTAAAATGAATCAAATATAGTGGAATAGTCAAAAATATACTTTTGCTGTTTTGTTCAATGACTATGTAATTTTATTGCTCTCAACCTAAAATAATCTGTATTATCTGTGCATCTCAGAGAATATCACATTGCTCAATTACATCAATAATATTAGACTTATAAGACTAATATAAGGAGGAGCAAGAGCTGGCCAGCTTGCCAGAGGCATTAATGACAAACATGTTCATTAGAGGTGAGAAATAAATGTGCCAACATTTCACAAAACTACCACTTCTGTAAAGTTTTGGAGGACATGTTAAAACATTCCCTTCAAATGAAAAAAAAAAAAAATTCCATCATGTATCTCCTAATACAAACAAAGAAACACAAATGTTGGTGGGTTTCCTCTTGGTTTTTAAAGGTGTCACACTTCATACCTATTGATACTGTTCTGATCCACAACCTGGTTGGCATGAAAAGATCTGAGTAGGGTCAAGAAATAGTAGGTGCAGGCCACAACCTAAGCAGCCCTGCTCTTCAGGACATACAATCCTACAGACTCTTTTGGAGTCAACACTAAGGGAAACGTTGCAATGCGAATTTTATGAAAAACATAGTGGGAGAATAACAATACAGGTTCCTCGAAACCTGGAGCAAGGCCATGGTATAGTTGCAGCAGAGAACTGTATGTGTTTTGAGAGACAGCTTCTGGATGCTGCTGGGTCCTGATAGAGATAAAACACCTCATACTGAGACACAAAGTACCATGATGAGCTAGGTTCTCTGAAACCTAACAAGACATAATATTGTACATGTCTAGCAACACTCCATCATAATTTAGAAATAGTACATTTTAAATTAATCCTAAACAATCTAGAGGGCACTAGTTATCCTCATGAGTTGATAACAGGGACCCCTATGTTGTCTGCCATGCTGCCATAAATGCTTCCCTTAGTTAAATTTGATGACAATAGGCCCTGCATAGCCAGCAGAATGAGTCTGAGCTAAATTTATTGGTGGGTATCCACCTTGATATGTAAGTTCAAGCAAAAAAAAAAAAAAAGGAAAAGGCATTGCGTATGCCATACACACATTTAGCATGTTCTCGACAGACAATGGAGAAGGAAAATCTTCCTAAAAGGCAAAAATTAGACTGGCATACCAGGTCATCTTCTTCATTTAAAATGAATGTGATATAGCATTCGAATTTACTCAGAATCAGAAGTTGTGGCAAATGACCTGGCTCTCTGCTCAGAGATCTGCAAGGGACACATCTGAATGATCAAAGGCAAGTATGTCTGAAATATAGTTATGTGGCTGGACAAATGGGACTTACACTGTGTGAAGATTGCTGAGGATTGCCCTGTTACCTATTAATGCTGGCTAGCAAGCATCAACCGTGCAAGAGGCACCAAAACAAACAAACAAAGTGGACAAATAGACATCCAATACTATTCAGCTTCTGTTACCAAGCACCCCTGAACTTGTTTGATGGGAACACAATACATTAGTCATAGTGGAAGAGATCTGGTCTACACATCGGCCTAACAGCATGGACTCCCACTTACCGAGGTTGAGCTCACTATTGCCACAACTTTGTAACAAATTTACCAACAAAAAGTACTAATGGCAGGCTCCTAGTTTACCAGTATTCCTGAGAGAGACAAACTTGGCTCTGTAGTTCTAAACCAATTATATTTATATTGGTTTCCTTCCAACCTACATGGGCCAGAGGTTCATTCTGACAAGGACAGACATGTTTCCAGTGTGACTTTGTCTTTCCTGCAGGCTGAACCTCAGCCAGCACCACTATCCAGAGATTTAGGGTGTGGTTGATTCATAAACATGGGGTTCCACGCAGCACAGCATTTATCTGGTGGTCACATTGTAGTACAGCAAAGGCGATGCCACACGGTCCAGAAGTAGGCGGACTGACATGGGTGCCATAAAGGACTACTGATGAAGCTGCTGCAGCACCTACAAGGAGGCAGTACTGTATGAGGATGGGATGTTCTTCTCTAGGATGTAGTACAATCATGGAATCAGTGCTCCCAAACAGAAGAATACATGAGGCTGAGAACAAAATGATTGATATAAAAGTGACTCCACTGATCATTGCTCTCAAAGACCCTCTGGAATCTTTTTGCTTCCTCTTGTCATAACTGCGGGTTCTGTAGGGTTAAAGGTCTGGGTTGCAAAGAAGGTGTACTCTCGCTAAGGGACAAAGCAAAAGTCTTATTTAACAATAAATTATAGCTGTCATTGTTATATATATGGGCCAATGATGGAACCTGTATATTGTCCTATGAGTGTTTAAATGCTCATTCTTCACAGAGGGTTGAGGTCCATTATCTCAAAAAATGTCAGCACCAAATTCATATACATATACATATACATAGTCCAAACCAGAAGATTTTAGTCATTTAGAAGCTGCCTGTTTTGGCCGTCCAATTAAACTGCACCCTGTACCTGCTGGTCATTTGATCAGATAGGGCCTTGTGGTTGTAATACTCTAAGCCACTATTGCCCTTTGGAGCTCTCTGACTCAGAGATTCCCCACTTGCTACTGTGACATAACCTAGACATGTAAACCCTCTCTCAGATTTCCTTCTACCCTCTACTCCTCCTGTTCTCTTCTCCTTCAGGATGGTGTCCACTGTTGCCATAAGTCTCTGGATGCTCTCATGCTATGAGAGTCTTTCTCTCTAGTGCAACCCTGTCTGAACACTGCCAAGTAAAGTTTGCTGTATGTTACTGCTTCTTGTGGTCATACCTATTTCATTGACCAGTCCCCAAATCCCTCGAGCTTCCTATTCTCTCTACTGTATACTTTTCACTCCTGTGTCCAGAGACCAGCAGGTGAGAAAGGAGGTCACTCTTGTGGCAGGGTTAATTGACTCTGATCAGCAGGACAAGTAGCATTGCTATTTTACAACAATGACAAAGAAAGAAAGTTGTATAACTCTGAAAATCAACTAAGACTTTCTTTTTATTAAATATTTTATTGTTCTATTACAGTAGAAGGGGAAGGGACTAGTTAAGGACTATATATGAATGACTCATAGACATGGACAATAGGGTGGGGATTGATTATGGGAGCAGGGGGTAGGCAGGGTAGAGGAGAGCAAAGTGGGGAAAATAGGGACAACTAGGATTTTCTTTATACCCATTTATCAAATTTTGATTGTGAATGGACAAGCGCAGTCTTAGCCTGAGAAGATCATGGTTACTAGAGGCGTAGGCTCTTTAGGCATGAGAGTTTAGGACATATCACCAGAAAATCCACCAAGAGCTGCCATGCTAATTGTTGAGGGTGATGAAAATTTAGAATGGATAGTGGAGGAGTAAGAAGATGAGTACCAGTTTTCGACACAAAGACAAATGGCAGAGTAAGGCCTATAGTGGTTTCCACTAACCTCCCTTATCTAGGTTTGGCCCTAGGAAGAGAGAGACCCATGAGAACGTCAGAGGAGCTGCACCCCAAACATGTAGGCAGAATAGAATTTGCATAGCAACTCCAGTAGCATGCTCCAGTAGAATGGAGAGATGCAGCTCAGACCTCCCTTAAGAGAGAGTTTACACTAAGAAAGCCAACGATCTGATATTCTTCATCTGCTTTCAGGTTCCACTGCAGTAGGGGAACTAGGTCAACTTTGCCCCCAGGTATTCCCAAATAACTGAGTGCGTGGGAGTTCTATTATCTGACAATTCCTGCCCAACACAGAACTCATCTAACAGATCATCTTTGCTCTTGAATTTTCCCCATTGGTCTGGCTCAGACTTTCTCAGAGCTTTACTGCATTCTGAAATCCTTTCTAGCTGTCCCTTCTTTCCTGTCACACAGGTCTGAGCTGCATCACAGCCTGAGGATTTTCCTGCTTACTTTTACCCTCTCCTCTTTAATACGTATTATTTCCAATAAACCTCTTGTATTTCCATTGAGACCCAAACTCACACACATCCATGAAGACACACCCACACACAAACACACAAAACCCATAAGGGACCATTAGTGTCTTTTATCAGATACAATCCAGAAAGTTTTCATTTAAATTAATTACAGTTAATTGAAGAAAATATTTCCTCTGTCTCAACAACAAAATTTCAGTACTCACAATTGGCTACTAACTACCATATTAGAGCAGAAAGTTCTACGGGGCTCTGATGATGTAGAAGTATAGATATTGACCAAAATCAATAAGTCAATGTAGGTAGAACATTTTTAAGAAAATGCTCAAAATCATGAAGGTTATGAAACTTCTTACATAATGAATAAAAATTATAGTAACTAAGTCAAAAAAGTCACAGTGCATTCAAATTGGCCATTTTTAAATATATTTATTTTCTTCACTTTTAATTTTGGTTGTTTTCTTTCCATTCCCATTTAGTCCCCTTATAACCCTGCCCCTGGAATGCCCACCCTGTTGTCCATGTCCATGAGTCTTTTTTTTCCTTTTTGCTCAATCCCTCCTCCCTGTAACCTCCCCATCTCCCCTGAGCTGTCATCTTGCTCTCTACCTATGAGTTTGTCTCTATTGCATTTTTGTTTTTTAATAACAGTAAAAATGCCTCATATTCTTCAGTATTCAATATTATTATTATTTAATAGCATCAATATTTGACAGTATTACTTAATTAGCACATGCAATACCTCATTCTCATTTCCTTTACTCCTCAACTGTGTACTCAGTCTCTCTCACAGATGCTCTTTCTTCCTTTTCTCCATAAAAATCTGTTTCTTTTTTTCTCTTTTCAGGCTCTTCCAGTCACATCAGCAATGCAATTTTAAGCAAGTTGGCAACATTTTGTAAACCTCAGTTCTTATGTCAATAAAGGGTAGTTAATATTAACCCCTGTTATACTTTGAGGATTAAATAAAGTATAATTTTTCACTGGATCGATTTGTTTATGAGGAGCTGAAGTCTAAACTCACACAAAATATTTCAATGTAGATCATAAGAAGGGTTACATTTTTGAGGCATCTACAATTGTTGTTTGGACTTGCTCCTAAGGAAAACTGAACTGTTCTAACCTTATTTATTAGGAGATAGGAATGTTGAGAGAAAATGGGAAAATATGATGTCAATTTTTAAACCATTCATTTTCAGAAAAGGATAACAGAGGCAAGTGGAAATGTTCTATAAATTGCTTGGGAGCTATGAAACTACAATTTGTATGCAAGGTCAGAGCCAGAGAACTGGACTAAATATGTCACAGTAGGGAATATCATGGCAGTCATAAATGTGGTTGTGCATCGTGAGAAATGTGTTGTTAAAACAAAATATAAGGGAATTAGAGTTTAAAGACTATATTCAATCTTTGTATATTTACTATTTAATATTTCTGACCCTTATTCTTTAGTAATATAAGGTATTATTATACCTTTTATTTACCATGGATCTAAATATGCTATTACAGAAACACATTCAGAACACGTAATAGGCCAGTATTAGAAATGACCAGTTAGCTTACTTACTTGAGGAATTTACTTAAAATAGTTAATCTTTGTTGACATTAATTAAATCACTAAGATATTTGCTTGGATTCAGTGGTTATTGCAAACAATTTGGCCTGGGAATTTTCATCATTAATCATTTGTTTTGTTTTCTCATGGTCAAAATTTACCAACAAATATGGTAATTTAAAAACCCACAGAGTAGATGCTGTATTAATTTCCAGATAACTGTTATCAAGCTCTATGATAATACAATAGTATAATTGTTAGCAGTTTTATGTCAGTTTCAATCATAAATTTAAACTTTGTTTACCAAGAAAAAAATTCCAATTTCTAACAGAAGAAATACTTTGCATGTTTCTTATAGACTGGTATTTTTCGTATATACCCATTTTAATAAAATATTATTCCATAAATATAGTTTCTCCTGAGCAGAAAAGAAAATACTTTTTAGATAGTTTCCTATTTCTGATTATTCGTACCAGTATGCATCCCACAAGACACAAAAAAATCCCTAGCTCAGATAGCACTCTCAGTGTGCTAAAGAACATTTTTGCTGTGTGATTTGTTAAGGGAATGTTAACAGTGAATAATAACAAAGGTTTGCATATTCTGATTAGAATAAGAAATATTAGCAGGCTACCATGAAACCTGAATATTAATACTATAATTGACTGCAAAAATAGGCTGTAACTTACAGAAATAATAGCCCTCATAATTTATGCCAGAATGTTGACATGAATTAAAATATGAAGCAAAATTAGTCTCACTTACACAATGAAATTTATTGAAAATTGTCAACATTGTATCTTGTGTTGAATAAGTATCTATATCAAAGCCATGAGAAACTTATGTATACCATATGTATTTTTAGCTAAATGTATTTTCCATTCCTAATACTTATATGAGTCATCAGTATTAAATATAGAAATTAAGGTTACCTAATGGGAATTTTATGTAATTGTACAAACTATTATCAGAAGATATGAATGACTATATACATTATTCATAAAGTAATATGCAATAATACTCTTTTTACTGAAGGATATACATTAATTATTAGCTTCTTATAACTATAACAATTTTAATGGAGTTTATGCTTTGCTGAAAATAAGATATATAATGCCAAATTATAGGTACTATATAATTGTCTTGAACTAAAATATTAATAGATGTTTCAAGGAAAATATTATTTTATTTATTTCTTTACTATGCACCTATTAAATCCATACTACGTGACAAGAACTTTGCCTGGTACCAGTTATAAGGCAGCAAATAAAGCAGATACAGCCCCTTTCCAATAGGTGTTCATATTGGTGGAAAAGTCATAGTCTAAAATAGGGATTCAGCCAACAATGGCATATACGCCAAATCAGACCAGCACCTGTTTTTCAAATCATTTAATTATAACATAACCACTCTAATTTACTTACTTTTTATCTAGGGTTGTTTCGTTCAAAATAGCAGGGCTGAGTTTTTAAGGCAGAGACCATGTGGTTTGCAAGACTATAACATATATCATCTGACTCTTTAATGGAAAAGTTTGTCAATCCTTGCCCTTGAATGCAAAGCATACTTGCAGAAAAAATAGTCAGATCATATTTTCTTAAATTCAAAAATTTTTTCCAACATAATATTAAAGGGTAAAAAGCAAGTCAGAGATCTGACAATACTCAACTTCAAGATTTAATATAAAGTTACAATAATCAAGACTGTGTGGTTTTGGCAAAAGAACAGACAATTGAATCAATGAAACAAAATGGAGAGCCCAGAAATAAACCCACATAAATACAGTTAACTGATTTTTTGACAGAGAAAAAAAGACAATGCAATGGAAAAATTGTCTTTTCAATAAATGGTGCTGAAACAACTGCATCTACATGGCACAAAAATTAATTTAGACATAAGCTTTATACCAGTCATGAAAATTAACTCAAAGTATCATAGACCTAAATGGGAAATGGGAAGCTATAAAACTCTTAGAAGCTAACAACAAAAGTATAGTGACCTTGTGTATGGCAATGGCTTATTAAATATTAGATATGATACCAAAGGCTCACTCCATGAAAAAAAATTGCTAGACTGAATTTCATTAAAATTTAAAACTTTGCTCTATGTAAAGCATTGTCAGAGGCATGAGATAACAAAGCCACAGACTAATAGAAAATATTTGCAAAAAGAAATAACTTATAAAAGACTGTTAACCAAAACATACAACCAACTTGCAAAACTTAACAATAAAAAAATAAGCAACCTGATTTACAAATGGGGAACAGGCTCTAACAGATACCATACCTAAGAGATATATAGATGGCAAATAAGCATATATAAAGATAGCTAGGATCATATGCCATTAAGTAATTATATATTAAAATAACAGTGAGAACAACTACTCCTACTAGGATGGCAAAACCCCCAAACACTGGCCATGCCAAATGCTGGCAAGGGTATGGGACGGTATAAACTCTCAGTCATTGTTGGCGGAAATGCAAAATGGTATAGCTATTATGGAAAGTAGTTTGAAAGTTTCTTATAGAACTAAACATACTCTTCCTATATGATCCAGTAATTGTGGTTTTTGACATGTATCCATGGGAACTGGAAACTTATGAGCACACAGAAACCTGCACATGAATGTTTGTAGCAGTTTTATTCATAAATGCCAGACACTGAAAGCAACCAAGAAGTCCTTTGGTATGTAAATAGTTAAATAAACTGTAGAACATCTAGCTAATGAAATAATATTTAGTGCTAAAAATAAATGCTATCAAGACATGAAAAGAGATGAAGGAAACTTAAATGCATAATACTAAGTGAAACTAGTCAATTGAAAATGGCTAAATACTATATAATTTCAACTATAAGACAGTCCAGAAAACACAAAACTAAAGTAACAATGAAGTCAATGAGTGGTTGCCAAGGGGAGTGTGAATAAACAAAGCACTGAGGATTCGATGAATCTGTAATGGTGAATATATATCATTACACATTTGTTAAAACCTATGAAACGCACATCAGTAGAGAACCCTAGTGTATATATTGGCTTTGAGTATTAATATTTTTAATGGGATAAAGATAGAGGAATTTGTAAGAAACCCCATATAACAATGACTGCATTATAAGAAAGAAGGAATTCATTTAATCTGCACTGAAATATTAATAGTATACTGCCAATGCATTTGTAAAGAAATAAAAATACTAATTTTCTATGATTTAATTTTACAACTGGCAACCATCTCCTTAAGCAAGATTCACCTACTTATTTCAAGGTATATTAAACTAGCAGAAAAAAACAAGTATTGTTCCAAAGACAAACAGAACAAAAACAGAAACAAAAACCCATGATATCGCCCTGGCTGGTGTGACTCAGTGATCGAGCTCTGGACCGAGAAGCAAAGGGTTGTTGGTTTGATTCCCAGTCAGGGCACATTCTTGTGTTGTGGGTCAGGGAACCAGTGTGGGGTGCGTGAGAGACAACCACACACTGATATTTCTCTCCCTCTCTTTCTCTCTCCCTTCCCCTCTCTCTAAAAATATATAAATAAAATAAAATCTTTTAAAAAAATTCATAATGTCAAAGGGAACATTTGCAATAGAAACTATTAACATGTTCATTTTCATCTTGTATACCTGATGCATATTCTTTTTCTAAGTGTTTATCTCTTTGTTAGGCTGATATTTACCTGATTTGTAATTGTTGTTGCTTACTGGCAGCTCACACCTATGCTTGACTATGCTTGTACCTCATGGGTCACAGAAACTTTATACCACACTCGTTTCATGGTGACTCAATTATTATTGGTTATAATCACAAATATGTACTCAATAGTGGAAATAAGAATATCTCTTACAATTCAATAAATAAGTATAAATGAATGAAAATCAAATACATCTATAATAAATCTTTGTGATTACACAATAAAAAGCAATTTCTCTGGGCTAGTTAATTATATCACATTAAATCCAAATCGCCATCCCAGGTATTCATCATAACAATGTCATGATATTGTTATCCTAATAGTAGTGGTCCAAAAAAAAAAAAATAGAGGTGCTAAATTATTTTAAAAAACCTGTTTGCTGATGGTTGATGAAACTAAAGGCACTAATCTAAATCTACATTGTTCAAAAATGTATGTTCTTAACCACACTATTAATGTTCCTGTATATCAACTGAAAATTATTTTAACTATTCAATCCTTGAACAGTTTTTTCTTCCTCTAAAATTTTTTTATAATTCATACAAAAAATTTTCAAGAATATACTATTATCTTGTCATATAGTTATTTCCTGAGTATTATAATATCTATTGGAGATCTCAAAACAATTGCATAGTTTTCATAGGTACAATGATAAATTGTGGTGTAAATAGTATAAAATACTAGGATTAGTTGTATAGTTTCTCAAATTGTTTGAATTTCTATTATATCTTCTGATAAAAGGAATGAGGTAACTTTATAAAACTATTTCTAAAAGGCTAGCAATTCAACAAAAAATAGTTATATAAAAGGTGTTCATTTTTAAAAATCTTCTTAGTTTAAATATGACAGATTTCTATTCTTAAAGTCCTTTTAAGTGTCATGCAAAGTGCCTAGACCTTTGAATTAATGTTTGTCTAAGAACAGCAGAATGAGAAAGTTGTCACCGTTACCACATTCTACTGGTTACATTCTTCATTGAACTATAGATTAAACTCAATTTAACAACTTCCAGAATGACCAGCTATATATTTTTTTAAAGTTTATACAATGGAAGACATTTTATTATTTTTCTAAAGGAACTCTAAATTTAGAGACCCTTAAATAATATTTCTATATGGAAAATAACTACTAACACTGTATGTCTCCAATTTCAGCTTCACCTTCCTAATTCTAATGACTTTAACAGTTATCTTCCACTTCAGCAACTTGGGAATTGGGTTTACTATGTTCATTCAACAGAGAAAATTCTAAAACCAAAGTATAATTTTTCACTGAAAAGGTGAAGCCAAACAAATAAAATGAATCAAAATGACAAGCAGAAAGAGTCCTACTCTGAAAAATTGCCTCAATGCAAGCCAAAATAAAACCTATCTTCGTAATTTCTAAAGAAAGTGGAGTTTAAAAATATCTTACTTTGTTAAAAGTACCTTCATATTTTCATTGTAAAGTACCAGTGAAAACTATATCTTCGTCCCTTTATGGAAAAAATCTTGTAATTGATATTTCTTTTTATAACTGACATATAATTGATATTTTTGTTTCTGAAACATTTAATTTATATCTACTTATCTATAGCTACATTTACTGCTATTATTCTAAAATATGATAGCAAGTGATTCCATTTGATTGATACAGGGAAGCTCTCAGGAAATTCTACTAAAACAAGAACACAAAGCAGAAGTGACTATTTTCTGAAATGTTTTAGAAAAATAAAACTGTAATGCATTTATTTTTAATGTATATTAAGAGAGATAAATTGCTGCTTAATTTTAAAAAACACTAACAATTTACAGTCTATATATTTGAGGTTGCTCCAAAACAAGTAATACTAGAATACAGAGATAAACAAACACACAATGTAGCCACAGTTTTCATTAAAGGAGCTAAGCAGTGTCCTTTTAATTCTTGTTACGTGTCATAGACACTGATATAAGCACACTGGTTTATCCCCTCAGCCATGTTAGACATGGGCTATTTTATCTCTCATATTTCTAATTGAGAAATTATTGAACAGAGGTTAACATCTTGCCCAAGACCATACTATTTATAAATGGCAGAGCATAGGTTTGATCCCAGGGAATCGAACTACATAATAAGCCTTTTTCACCAGTATAACAATTACTGCCGCCTTCCATAGCAACCGCATAGAAAACGGTGTAGCATTTGTTTCCCAAAACCAAAAGCTTAAAACACACAACACAAAGTCAGAAAGACAAAAAATCTATTTTATTATCTCATTTATTAAACATTATTGAGCTCTTTCTCAGTGGTAGGAACTATAATAAGCACCAAGGACATGGCAGTGAACGAGACGCTACTTCAGTCTTCATGTTCCAGATGAGGAGCTGGAGACCTGAGTCAGGAGGCCCCTCCCCGCCTCAGTTCCTGTCTAGCCTGCAAGAGAATAATTCAAGAAAGAGACAAACATGTTCAGTGGACGTGTTTAGTTATAAAACACATACAAGCACAAAGTTGCAAGTAGGCGCCCAGTCTAAATGCCCCATGTATAGAAGAAAGTTATTAGTAAGTTAGTGAGTTTGTTCTATACACTTGAGCTGAGGTTACAAGTGGGCACTTAGTTAATCCAAGTTCAGGGGTTATATACCTCAGCTGGTTTTCTAGATTCCCTCTCCTCTTCCCCCTTCTAAACCTTGGGAATAATGCACAGCCACAAAGGTTTTCTCAGTTGGTAAAGGTTCTCTGTCTTAGTGAAATTGCTACAGAGGCCCCCTTTCCCGCATAGGCCCCTCTCCCTTTCCTGTGCAATTCCCTCTTGTGAGGTTGTGAACACCCGGTGGTCTTAGGGAAATTGTCGCCGAAGCCCCGCTTCTCAGCACAGTCTCAGTGGCTCTTCCCTCCTCCTGTGCTATTTTGCTTACAAGGGTCAGGTCACCCACCAATGTTATCAAACCAAGCTCTCGACTGCTGACTTGCTGGGTGAGAAATGTTCTCCGTGTGCTTCCAGCCTCCTGTATTAAGTTCTTTGTTGGACTGCAGAGGCGAGGGGCCCTGTCTGTATTTCCCCATCTGGCTGCTCATTCTTAGCTGCTACCTAACACTCATAGATCCTAGGTTTGTGAGATTGTTCTCTAACTTTATGTTCATCAGAACCACTGCCCTAATTGTGCTATCCCAATTCTAATTTTGTCATCATCAGGGAACTTAGTAAAGCCTGACACAACAGTGTTTTAAAAATCCCCATCTGTATAGACAGGGTGACAGCCATAACAAAACTTACAAACTAATCGATAGGCATGCCTTGGATATAAAAAAGGAAATAACAGTTCAGTTACATAGATACAGATTCAAATATTGTTTGCACTCCTTTTTATAGATGGAATTTTCTCATTTTGCTCAGTTACATTGAACTCTATCTGAATCCTTTGCTATGTGAAAATACGTCGAAGACAGATTGAACTTCAGGAGTTTTATAACTCTTCTTCAACTGAAGGAGTTTTCCACCTCAATTCCAAGATCTCTGGAAGTTAAAACACTATCTTCTGTTATTCATGTTATTTTTGTTTAATTTCTAAGTTCTTAGGACCTGTTTCTTCCATTGTGAACACAAGCGATACAATGGGTACACTAGATTTTAAAAATGCATAGAATAAATATGGATGGAAGATATCTTATTGATTGATTATACCTTATGAAAATGTCAACCATAATTATGATTGGCCAAAAGTGAATACTTTCACTCATCTCATTTTTAACATACCAGTTGAAGAAATTTGTCCTGGTCTATATTTTAAATGTTTATTTATTTTTTTCCCCTGGTTTAATTTCCCTTTTAAATGTTAAAATTTTATCAATTACTTCTATTTTTTGCTTCCTGCTTGGAAAAACCTAGAAAACAATGATATACATAGATCACATTTCTCATTTTCTCTGCCCCTCTACATGGCCATTTAACTGCATTCTGGCCAAGGGAATATGGGCAAGTTGGTATAAACTTTGGTAAATACTATCACTTTAGTTTATTTGTTTATAGAAAACAAATCCATAAATTCCCTTAGAGTGTTGAAAAAATTGACATGTGTTATCCCAAAGCCCACCTCTGATTAAAAGTCTAAGAAAAACACAAACAGTAATGGTCATGCCCTTACTGTGAGCAAGGACTTCTGGTCTCGTGACAGGTCAGTGGTTGAACTCCGGTGTCCTCATGTTGTTTGGCTTTCACAGGGTTTCCTGAGCTGGCAGGAGGTTAATCTTAAAGAATGATATTCTTTATCTTTTTTAAGGATAAATTTTAAGGAGTCAATTTTAGGATGAGAACTGTTTTTAATTGCATAAACATCTCCTTTTCTTTCCAGGTATGATCTGTGCTCCAAAGTATAGTAACATAATACTCAATAATATTATCAGTGTCAAATTAATGATAAATTATCTGGAAACTTGACATTGAGTACCAAGTTCCTTGGGGTTAAAATAGTGTTAGTTGTTGGCCTGGATTCTCCATGTTTTTATATTCAATACAGAGTCAATATAAATTGTAATATAGAATTAAAAAAAGAGCCAAGGTTAAATAAAACATCGTTGTTTCCACAATACAAATATATCAATGTCTATTTTTTTCTTTTTCATAAGTGGTTATTTATTCAATCTTTGTTGTATTTTTTCCATTATTATTTAGTCTTCTTGCACTCCCTCCCCCCAGCAATCACCACGCTGTTGCCCATGTCCATGAGTCCGTTTTCCTTTTTTGCTCAAACCCCCCATCCTCTAACCTCCTCCTACTCAGCTGTCATCTTGCTCTCCATCTATGAGTCTGTCCCCATTTTCTTTGTTAGTTCAGTTTGTTCATTAGATAACACATATGGATGAAATCATATGATATTTGTCTGAGACATTGCTCGCAGCAATACTTTACCAAATATATATCTCCCCAGGTAAGGGAAACAAAAGAAAAAAGTAATAAATGAGACTGCATCAAATTACAAAGATTTTCCACAGCAAAGGAAATAGTCAACAAAATAAAAAAGACAACCTACAGAATGGGAAAATATATTTGCCAATACATCTCATAAGGGATTAATTAATATCCAGAATTTATAAAGTACTTACAAAACTCAACACCAAAAAACCAAACAACCCAATTAGTAAATGAGCAAAGGACCTGAATAGACACTTATCCAAAGAGGACACACAGATGGCCAATAGACATATGAAAAGATGCTCAACATCACTAATCATCAGAGAAATGCAAATTAAAACCACAATGAGATATCATCTCACATGTGCCAGTATGGCTATCAATAAATCATCAATGTTTATTTTCAAATAGAAGCCTATTAAGAAATACCTAAACATATTGTGAAAGATTTAGAGAGGAGTGAAGAAAATTTTTCAGTACTGTTTTACCTAAAGGTGGAATATTTTGTATCCTTAGAAGCATTTTACAGTGGATCAGTGAAAACAATCTGTTTTATGACTAGCCGAATACATTTCGTCTAACCTAAAACTATTTCTTTGTTGTATAAAATTTTAATACTTAATTTTTCCTTTTGTTTCAAAATATGTAAATTAGTACAAACTCCAGATCCAGAGCATAAAAAGTATTTCTAAATTTGCCCCCCAAAATGTTAAGTCGTCGGCAAGTAATTATTTAAATAAAAAAGGGAAATTCCAACTCATCATCCTTATCTTGAACTCTTCTGAATACCATTGTATTACTTTGTGAGTGCATAAAAGTCTTCTAGTAATTATTGTCTTCGATTCTACCTTTAGTTTGTACGTATATGACTTAACCATAAAGTTGATATATGCTATGATATTTTAGTAAGACTAATTAAAATAAAAACTGAAAATATGGATGGAAAAATGAATATCATTCTCTAATAAGGATTGCAAAAAGGTATCTCAAAGTAAAATTAGCCACAAAGGAAGCATATAAAGATGTGATAGATGGTGAGGAGTGGAAACTTTCTATGCCGAAGATGTTAAGAGGAGATGCATGTGGCCCATAAGTAGCTTTCCCTAACACTCATAGGTCCTGGTCAAGTTCCATAAAACTTTCTAGATCCAAACTGTTGATTTTTTTAATAAAAGGATGAGTAGAAAAAATTTAAGAGACTAAATGGGATTGTATTAATATATACTGTTTAACATAATGTCTTGAATATAATAGCTATTTGGTAATTGTAATTTATTTTTATCATTATTATAGTTTATTATCATATACAGCCATTTCAAAAAAAAAAAAACCAAAACAGTCTTTTGGCTTTAAGAGCCATTACCTAAATACATACTATTTAAATCAGATACTGAGGAAATGGATTTAAAGAATATTTGTCAGCTTGTGTGACTGAGCCAAAGTGGATGTTTCTAATTAATTAGCCCAAAAGTTCACTATTCGGACCCTGGCCTGATCCCAAGCTTTGCTTTTCTTTCTCTTTCTAAACTGGCTTGGTTTCCTTAACAGCTTGTTCCCTCTCTATGAATGAATAAGTCTGAAAATACCCTGCTACAAATAAACAGACAAGCAACAAAAATCGCATCTCTGCAACCATTATCCATTACATTTCATTTTAAAGAATCAATCCAGGTTCTGCTTTTTGCTCTCTAAACTGTCCTGTTCTGATTTAGTAACAATCACGTTGGGATTCTTCCTCTCTAACATGACTCATTCAAATTTCTGTCACTACCTCTTGTATCAGTCTCCCTTCTAAAATCTGTAGTTCAAAAGCCTGTTCTCTCCTCCATCTTTGAATCCAGTTCCAGGCAAATACAGAAAAAGTACATGCTCATTTTCCAACGGAGATTGTTGAGACACCTCCCATAAGGCCCCATAATATAGGTTCTTCCCTATTCTTTCAGCCTTATTATTGGCTGTTAATTCTATTCCAGCTCTCCCACTCCTATATCTGAAAAGACTGACTAGAATTCCCAGTGACAGATAAAGTGAAGGAGTAATCACATTACTTCCTAATGTTCAGAATAATTCACAGTGCAGATGTCACCAGATTGGGTTCTTAAAATGTCAGAAAGAGATAACCTGTTGACAAAAGTACTAGGAAATTTCAAGAATAAAAACCCACAATTGAAAAAGAATGGACACGTGAATAAGAAAAAAAAAAAAACTTATTTAGGAAATTGACATTTAGATAAGTTCACTTATCATAAAGATAAGGAAACAGACAATAGACACTTGAAATATAAAGGACTGGAAATGTAGGCAGAGCCCAGATCATAGAGGACCTTTCATGCTATGCAAAGTGATTTGCATTTTATCTTATAGAAAAGGACATTGAGCAGTGACTTATTATTATTAAATTTGTGTATTAGAAAAGGCATTTTGGTGTGAATAGACTATAATTTTAGGAAATCTATTCAAACTGATTGCCTTTCTTATTTCTGATGCTAAAACCTTATTACTCTCCCACCTTTTTCTATTATATATAACATTATCCTTATATTTCAAATCTACCAAGTTTAATTTAAATGTGAAGATACAGAAATTAAATGATTCAGTATGAAATATTAATTGTAAGAACAATGCTGTGTTCTCCAAAACAATCTTTAAATTCATAATCATCACTGATGTTCAAAACACTCTTATGGGGTGGGCAAACCGAGTAGCATTATCTACACTTACAGATGAAAAAGAGAGGCCCAGAAAGGACAGTTTGTTCCTGAAGGTCATACATAATAAAGGCAGAGCCTGGACAGTCTCTTGCACTTACAGAAAATGGTTAAACAAGAAATTCTGTCTTCTCAAATGATGGGCTTTCTCTTCAATCATGATGAAGACGTAAAAAAGAAGATAAGTAAACAATAGCTAATAAATATAAAGATGTACTACTGATGGTGGTTGGTAGTGTAGGGTTGATGGATATACAAAGGCTTTTTAAAGGGCTCATCCTTTATGGAAGATGAGATAAAGGTAGATGAAGTGTCAAGGAGGTTTAATCATTACAAGTACTGTTTTTAGAAACATCAACAAACCTTGTATTCAGTAATGATTGCTAACTAGAAAAATGTGATTACTTGAAATTGCATTTTGTTGATACAAAAGTATCTGGTTGAACTAAACAAATTAAGGTCCCAATTCTGATGCAGTAATCTTGAGGGAGCTGAAAAAGTAGAATTCGGGGCATCCTTTAAGTACAAGGGAAGGAAGACAAAGCAAATAAAGCAAAACAAAACATGGTTCCATCAAGGAGAGAGTTGTAATATTTAAATTGTTTTCTTTCAACAATGTCTTAAAAATCAATTTGGTTTCATAACATTTTCCCAATTCAAACATTTTTTTTTTCTAGGATCTAGCAATTTTCATACACGCAACAAATCTCAAGCAGCCAAACCATTTTCTACAACATCCACCTGGGGGGAGGGTATGCTGTCTATAATCAAGGCTAGGAGTTTCGTTCAAGCAAATGGTTGATTCTGTTACAAATGTTTCTTTCTTGGTTTAGGAAAACCCTAACAAATTATACTCTATCTAGTTACCTGTCTTCTGATAACAATATTATTTGCATAAGGCCCTGTACCTAGACTGAGATGAAAACCAATCTTAACTGTTGGTATAGGGACAAGATGTCCCCAGTTATCTTTAAGAAGCCTTGAGTGCCAGAAGTGATGCAATCTCACTGCAAGAAATAGGAAATTATTAAAAAGTAGTGAAGCAGGCACAGCATGATTGCCAGTAGGTCCTCAAACTGGAGAACACGCTTTCTATGTAATGTTTTTTCTATTTTTTTATAGAAAAAACCCAACCATTTTTTATAGAAAAGGCAGAAATTCTGTCTACTATATAGATTATCCCAAATAATAATTAATACCTTTTAAAACATTGAATAGGTCAAACAAAACACTTGTTAAAACTATGGAGTTTCTTTTTTCCCATTTGTACCTGAATTATATCTCAGATACTCTGAGCCAGCTAACTAATCTATCTAGAACAATGAGTTGACTCAATTAAGAACAAAATAAAAATAAATTTTCATGGAAATAGAGAGCTGCATCCACATAAATGCCAAAATAATGTCTTATAATAACATTATTACAGTGAATACAAATGAAATCATAATTTGCCACTTACTTAATTTGTGCTATTAAATGCTTGATAAGGATGATAGAAGTGTTTTTTAAAATACTCATTAAAATGATTTATTATAATGATGAGGGAGAATTACTATTAAAGGATTAATATGAATTAGGTATGTAATGGGGAAGAATTGCAAGGGAAATTGTCATCAAAGATGAGAAAATATGATACCCGAATATAGATCATGAATATATTTCCTGAGAATGTCACAGGGAAATTATACAGAATTTAAGATCTTAACATATTTTATAAAAATAAAACATATATCATAAACTCTCTTTCCTTTAAACATATAACTAAATTTAAAGAACAATTACAAACATTTTCAAATATTGCTGTTGTCTAACTACAGAAAATTTATATTCTTGTATCATGTACAAGGTGGGGGGCCAAAAACAAAAACAGAATTACCTTCTGGATGCTGGACCCCTCATTGCACAGGCTTCCCTTGCTAGGTGAGTGTTCTAGGAACCCGTCTGTATCAGTGTACCAGCTGGCATCGCCGTGAGAGGTTGCATTCAGCTTCAGTGTTTTGTTTTCTTTTAAGACTCTTTCAACGTGTTGGCCCATTTCATTGTGGGTGATTTACAAGTGCACCCACCCACACCATGCTGAATGCCCAGCAGTTTTTGACCAAAAACAGCATGGCCCCCATACTCCATCCTCCTCATTCACCCCATCTCACCTGAGAGACATTTTTTTTGTTTCCCTGGATGAAAAAAGTCCTCAAAGGGAATCGTTTTGTTGACGTGGAAGAGGTGAAACAAAAAAATGGCAGAAGTACTAAAAGGCATCAAAATCAATGAGTTCAAAAATTGTTTTGAGCAGTGGAAAAAATGTCTCAGTAGGTGCACTGCATCAAATGGAACATACCTTGAAGGTAACTGTAGTTTAAACATGTAAGAATACATACACATGTTTTATAAATAAATTCTTGTTTTGGGGGGTCCCCTTCATTTTTACCTGTGTAAGCATGGATTGGGGAAGGCTGGATGAATAGGCAGATACATGTTAAATCAAACATATTAAAATATTATAGTAAAACTATTGGAGTAAAATATTAATGGTAGGTGTAGGTATTCACTGTGTCTTTCACCTTTGTAGATTATTTGAACATTTTAAATTATGTAATTTTAAAATAGTATTATTGGTTCTTGTGGGTTTTCTATCCTTAACAAATTAAAGATATATATCTGCAATATTTTTAAAAAGTATCTTATATTGAAGCCATAATAAACTTTACTTAGAAAAACATTTTTAAATGTAATATCTAATTTCTATTGCACTTGAATTTTATCTGGACAGTTTGGTATAAAATATTCTAATCCCTAGAACTGAACAGCTTTACTTGCAGGAGAAATTTTCACAAGCAAAGTCAAACGGAGAAATAAAAAATCATCTGCTGAAATTTGGCTCATGTCTTTTGCAAAGCAGCTATGTAAGCCAATCCAAAATTCTTCTATCATCTGCTGGAAAATACAAGCATGTTTTTGCATACTGACTGCTTTAATCCTCTTTGTCAGGTTGTTCGTTTGTGTTCCCAAATCTCTGATTTAATCTGGCCCATAGAATCTCTGGTTAACTAAAATCTAGTATAAGGGAATATGAGTGTCTGTCACCAGGATGTTGAAATTGCAGATTTTCAGCTAACAGTCAACTGATGTCAAGATTAAGTCTTCATATCAGAATAAACAGATTATGAAAACAGCAAAGCATAGCACAGTTTAGAAAAGGAAGCACAAGAGGCAAGCTTTGTGTCAATTTCAGGGCATGATGGAGAATGTGGGGATGTTCACTATCCAGGCTAGTGCTGTGTCATTCTAGCTTACTCTTTTGGTCTTAAAAGTGTGTTGGTATTTCATATATAATCCCAGAGAGGGAGAGGAGGGGAGGAGGGGGGGAGGGGGGGAGAAAGAGAGAAAGAGAGAGAATATCTATGTGTTTATATGTTCATGGTTTCCAATCACATTATTAATTTTGATAACTCTGTAAATATACAAGTATTTTTATGGTTCTACTACTTGTATATTTACAAACAGCTAAAAGTAGAAGAAACAAGTAGAAGAAACTTGGCAATAGGAATGGCAGAACCAACAAGTAGGAAATACTATTAATGGTAGAAATGCCAACTAATACTGAAATTGGTTCATTTTCAGTTATTCTTTTTTTTAAGATGTTATTTATTTATTATTAGAGAAAGAGGAAGGGAGGGAGAAAGAGACAGAGAGACGCATCACTGTGTGGTTGCCTCTCATGTGCCCCCTACTGGGGACTTGGCGTGCAACCCAGTCCTGTGCCCTGACTGGGGATCGAACTGGTACCTTTTGCTTCCCAGGCTAGCGCTCAGTCTGCTGTGCTGCACCAGCCAAGGCCATTTTTGGTTATTCTTAATTAAAGCTATGAATCCTTAACCAATAGATCTCCAGAACAGCAATATAACTTTACAATGAAACTGAAAAATATTTTTAAATTAATAGAAGACGTTATAGGGATAGGGATTTTGGATCCATTTGCAGCATTATATAAGTATCAAAAAGTTATACAATTGCATATGAAAACTTGAAGTTATATCCTATAAACTTTAGAATACTGTGCAGGTAGATATCTTGTTTCATTACATATACACATAATAAATACAAATAGTAGAGAGTGTAGCAAAAGTAGGTTTACATTTGTTCATATGGAAAATATATTCGACCCTGTATATATTTAGTTTATATTATACACCAAGCTCCCGTCTAGGCTTTTAAAATATATTAGAGGATACAATTCAGGAATTCCCAGCTTTATGGCTTTTGCATTCTCACAGTAAGCTAGAAAGTGATAAGGGACATGTAAACTATAGATGGTGTAATGGGAATTTTAACATTAAGTATATGAGTGTCTGTGTGGGTGTGTATATTGGGAGGTTGGCAATTTTAAATTGATTAGAGGGTTCAAGGCAGGATTGATTGAGAAAATATTTTTCCAGATATCTACAAGACACTGTTATAAGAATCCTGACTAATAATTTAAAAATCACAACATGATTAATTTTAACATACATAAAAATAAGCATGGATTGAAAAGGCTAGATAAATAAGCAGATATGTTACATAAATATGTTAAAATATTTCAGTAAAATATATGGTAGGTGGTAGGTATTCATTGTGAATGTCTTTCATCTTTGCAGAATGTTTGAACATTTTAAATAAAATGTTGGAAAAATATAGAAAAATTTTCCTTGTACACATGTGTTCTTTCTTCTTTCTTTTTTTCTTTCTTTCTTTCTTTCATTTCTTTAATTTTATTTCTTCACAGCTCTTAGGCCTATACCTCTAAAATTACATGTGAAAAGTTATTTTAAGTTCTATTCCATGTTCTATTATTTTGACAATTCTTAAGTTCCAGAAATTATCTTTACTTTTCTTATGACTTTATATTCATAACTTCACATTTAAACATTAAAAAGATATGTAACTTTTCTTGCTAAATTTCAGAACACAGAGAAGCCAGAAGGGGAGCTTAGATAAAGTTGTCCTGGAAGTTACATTAGATTTAAGTTTGAATATCAAAATAAGAACAACACTCTAGAAACTCACCAAAAGTGTCTTTTCGAATGATGTAGAATAATATCTCCCTAACCACTACAAATTATTACTTGAGTCCAAGAAAAAATTGCTTCAATATATCAAAATGTTACTCTACATTCAATTACAAATAGGTTTTTTAAAAAAATTCAACTAATAATTGCATTTTACAGCTTAGTGAATGATATCCACAAAGCTCCAGTGCATATATGTTATCAATGATTATGGGGGGTTTTTAAAAAAATAAAACAAGTAAACCAAGCTCCACTTTTTTAATAATTTTATTCTTATGCTGATACATTTCTTAAAGAAATTCTTACTAAAGAGATGAATCCCTAATTTCCAAAAATTGGCTCCTGTGAGTGCAAGATACTTTTTATATGTGTCCTTAATAAGTAAAAGGTGAACACTTTTGTTGAACTAATTACCTAAGTAATGACAGTTCAAAATATGGGAAATAGAGCTTCATGCATCTTCTTGGGTTTCTCTCTCATTACCACACAAATGTTACAGTATTAATATGTGTAAAGGCATTCTCCTTTTCCTTCTTTTTTTCTTTTTGTGTTTTGTTTTCCTCTCCACTTTTTCTTCTTGTTAGTACATGGATTTCACTAACTTTCAATTAAAGTTTCTGAGGAAATATGAAGCATGATCACATCTTATGTGTTTTTCACTAAATGGCAAATTCCTTTACCCTCATTGAATATCAATTTACTTACCTGTGAAAAGCGGAAAATTACATTTGACCTTATGAATTCAACAAAAAGTATATAACAAAACGTTCCATGAATTCTGAAGGGGGATGGTTTTACTGAATTCTATTACATCATTACCTTGCTAAATAAGCATCAGTGTGACATTTAATGAAAAATTATTGGATGATTTACATTATAGTGGTTTTTTTTTAATTTACCTAGCACATTTTTCATAATAAAATATATTCAGACACTTTAAATGCTATATTTTCTCTAAGGTTTTGTTTAAATCTTTTTTTCATTTTTTAATCATGTTTATTCTATTACAGTCATCTCAATTTTTCCCCCTTTACCCTCCTCCACCCATCCCACCCTGCCCCTCTCTGCCACAGTCAATTCCCATGTTAATATTTACTTCTTGGTTAAACATGTGCTCAAACTCCAAACAAAACATTTCTGGTGCTTTCTAACTCAAAACTGACTTGTGATGCTACTTGGACAAATATTAATATCCCAGAATTTAACCACACACATATTTTAAGCCATAATTATCATTAATATCATAGAAAAATCAACAAATGGCATTTTTGTTATTTAAAATAAGTGAAATTTTAAAATCCCTTTTAATATTTAAGGTAATATGATAGATTGTTATTTATGAAAACAATGCTAAACTTTAAATAATAGACTATTTTCTATGTGCCCCAACTTAAGTAAAATAGTATTTTTGCTAGATATTGGTTACTCTTGCCCAAGGTGATGTCTTGTTCTGAAAGCAGCCAATATCTAGTGACTAATTCTGCTAGGGTTCAAAGCTCTGACTCTTACCTCAAGGTCCACCCTAGCTCCTAAACTGAACTTTAGACCCCATTAGTCTTAACTTGCCAAGATACCCAAGAATTTTCTCCCTTTAACTGGGGGGCCTTTCTGAGAATGTCTCAACAGATTGCCTTCCCATTGATTTCAGGTACTCAGGTCCTATTTTCTGGGGAAACCAAGATGGGAGATTCTGTGAGAAAATTTTATATATATATATATTTTTTTATATATAAATATAAGCATTAAATATATAGATTTATATAATATATTTAATATTTATATAGTATATATTATATAAGTTATATAAAATATATAAAATATCTACATATATTTATATATATATAAAATATCTAAAGATTCTAAAAATTACCATTAAGTTTTATGTAACAATTGGTAACTACAGTGAATTTTTATTTTATCCACAATATCCATGAGTGTGCTTTGGCTGTAATTTTAACTCAGCTAACATCAGCAAATGGCCTTTGTGTTAGTATAACTGTTAGTATAATTTCTCTAATTTCCTTATATTCATAATGTATTATTCATAGAACAAACTCATAATATATTGAGCTAAATAATATACGAAAGCACACTTAAAGGCTCTTCTAACTTAGGTTAAACATTTTGAGTTACGCCATGTTTTTAGTAGATAAGGTAGAATACCTGCTCACCTGTTAATGACAGCTAGTATTCACAGATGGAATTCCAGAAATTGTTTGCATTTGAAAATCAATCTCAATTTCAAGACCAGGATAAAATACTGAGGAAAAAAAATAATGAGCTACATATTTACACTCCTCAAAGCAACTGAACAATCTATGCAAACAGTAGGTAGCTTAAGGAAATATTTGGCATGCCAGAAACTAAAGTGCAGTTATGAATTTTATTTGTAATACTGCAAGAATAACTTAATAAGAAAACCTTAGTGTCATGCTTTCAAAATTCAATTGGAAGCTGTAATGTCACAGTAATGTTACAATGCTATGAAATGCAACACAAAACTAACTGACAGGAGTTTCAAAAACATGTAAGAAACACTACAATCTAATTGTTTGCAAAACCTCATTTTTCTCAGAAAAAACAAAACTTACAAGTGAGCTATTACACTGTTAACTCCTTAACAAAAACCTTACTAAATAATAGATTCTGCAAAACTTTCAGCTTTCCATTCTTCCTTTCACACCATGCAACCCTGCAGTCTATTTCACAGAACAATGCTCCACTGAATGCTGTCACCCTTGCAAACGGTATGGTAGCTGTCAGTGATTTTCAAAGAAAGCTGAATAATATGTCCATATCTTATTTTAATGTGTTAAAAACATGTGAGCCCTTTTGGTGTTAGGGACAGGTGAAGAATGTGACCAGAACGTGAAGCGCGCCTCATGCTGTGGGCCAAGCAGCAAGAAGCCGCATGCTTCATTAGTGATTCTCCTCATAGCAGCCAGCCGATGGATCATGACAATGAATCAGAAATATTAGGGTGTTTTTTTCTTCTTTTGCTCACTTTCTGCATTCACAAGCAATTATGAACAGTTGGATTCCACCTTTTGGTGGGTAGTATTTCAATTTTCTGCTTTTAACTTTATAGGTTTCCATTCTAAAATCACATGCCCTAACTCATGCATTTGTTACATATAACAAACCCATCTGAAGATCTATGAGTATCTTCCAGTAAAAATGGACATTAGAAATGTTTCTTTTCAATAGAAAAAGTACCTCAATTGTTTTGAAGTCAAATCATTCTTGTTAAAGAAAAAAATGAATGGATACATTGTATGTCTTTCACAAGACAACAAAGCAAGACTATAAATCAGAGATGTACTTAATCCAGTTTTTGAGAGTTAGAGTGAAATTCTCTCCCTAAACCCCATAGGAGCAAAGACAGCAGAAATTCAAATTAATTAATTTGTTATCACTAAGAATCTTTTACATGATACTATGGATTGTGTACATGTTGTTTCTGAATGAGCACCTCTAATAGCTTACTCTCTTAATATACAAAAAAAGAAAAAAAAAAGAAAAAAAAAGAAGACTGCCGACTGACTATCATGGTGGGGGGAACCTCAGTGCACCCAAATAAAAATCATTCATTAAAATTAACAGCTACAATTAGTGGGAGTTCCATTTTAAGATAAGCTTTAATCATAACAATAGCCACTTTTTTAATTGTTTGTTTGTAGTGGTTCAATGTTACCTACCTTAGCCAACAATGTTATGTAAACAAGTTACTTAACAGTGTATTTCAGGGCTCCCCAACCTCCAGGCCACTGACCAGTACTGCCCAAGCCTGTTAGGAACCAGGCCGAACAGCACGAGGCGAGCTTGAATGCAGTGCGCTTGAATCATTTGGAAACCATCCCCTCAACCCTGGCCTGTGGAAAAATTGTCTTCCATGAAACTTGTCTCAAAAAGGTTGGGAACCCTAGTGTATTTAATTGCAGAATAAAGTCTAAGTTCTATTTAGTGTTTGAAGATAATCATTTAAATTCCTGGAACATGATTGAAGCAATTGTATCCTCAAATTGCTGTGGTAGTTTTCAAAAATAAAATGAATTTTGACTGATGTGGTTCAATGGGTTGGACATAGTACAGCAAACCAAAAGGTCCCTGGTTTGATTCCTGGTTAGGGCACATGTCAGGATTGTGGGCCAGACTCCTGGTTGGGGGCCTGCAAGAGACAATCAACAGATGTTTTTCTTCCTCTCTTTCTCCCTCTCTCTCCCTGTCTCTAAAAATAAATACAATATTAAAATACGAAATGAGCTGTTTAAAATGGAAAGAGAACTAGCCAAACAACTATATGACTGACTAGTAGAGCTTCTACTGCAGGAAAAATAACTTATTTAAAGAATATCTGGAATTCCTTAAAAGCAATTATCCTACAGTCTATTTTGCTTCTAGACTGAGGCAAATCTTGGAATGCTGGTTTAAATATCTAGTGATATATTTCAAAAAGAAAAATAAATTGAAAAATAATATATTCCATTAAAATTGAGGTGTAAGTAGACATGCTTTGCCCCTTGCACAACCACAAGAAGGATCACAACTAACCTCAAAACAAAAAGACCCAAAACTGCTAGAAAATCGACTATATGGAAGTCAGGCAACCAAGAATTTAAAGAATCCATATTCATCCAGATGGGTAGGAGGGGTAAAGATGAGGAGCCAGGGTGGAAAGGATGCAGAGTGGGAGCAGCAAGGCAGCAGCAAGGCAGGGGCGGTAGCTGGCAGAACGGGAAGTCCCACATTCACGTGTGGTAAATAAAACTTGGGAAGGATACCTAGGAAGTGAGCAATCCCAGCCCCACACCAGACATTGCAGCCCTGGGTTCTAGAACCAGGAAAATAATGCCCATAGCTCCTGGAGATAAAAACCAGTGGGGGTTGGGATGGCAGAAGAAACTGCCAATCTTTCAAGAGAGTCCATTTAAAGGGCCTGCATAGTCCTAGAACACAGGCAAACCCATCATCTCTGGAAACCAACACCAGGACACCAGCTAGAGGGGCAGTCACATACGGGAAGTGGTTGAAGTGACTGGAAGCACGGAAAGTATAGAGCAAGACTCCAGCAGCCAGGTGGTGGCATTGCCCCCTTCTCTGACCACTCCCCCACATACAGAGCCACAAAGCAGTGAAGCAAATTTTCCCCCCTACTGAGATTTAGGGCTCTGCCCCATACAACTTAACAGGTGTGCTAAGACAGGGAGTAAAATCAGCTCTACCTAATACACAGAAACAAATACAAGGAGGCTGCCAAATTGAGGAAACAGAGAAATATGGCCCAAATGAAAGAACAGAACAAAACCTCAGAAAAATTACTAAATGAAAGAGAGACAGCCAAGTTATCAAATGCAGAGATCAAAACACTGGTAATAAGGATGCTCAGAGGACTCACTGAGTATGGCAAAAGCATAAGGAAAGAAATAAAGGTTACACTAAGTGAAAGAAAGAAAAATCTACAGGGAACCAACAGTGAAGAGAAGGAAGCCAGGGTTCAACTCAATGATTTGGAACATAAGGAAGAAATAAACAGTCAACCAGAACAGAGTGAAGGAACAAGAATTCAAAAACACAAGGCAAAAATAAGAAAACTCTGGGACATCTCCAAATGTGCCAACATCTGAATCATAGGAGTACCAGAAAGAGAAGAGAAAGAACAAGAAATTGAAAACTTATGTGAAGAAAAAAACAAAGAAAATTTCCCTAATTTGATGAAGGAAGTAGACATATAAGTCCAGGAAGCACAGAGAGTCCCATACAAGTTGGACCCAAAGAGGGCCACCCCAAGACACGTCATAATTAAAATGCTAAACGTTAAAGATAAAAAGATAATCTTAAAAGAAGCAAAAGAAAATCAGAGAGTTACCTACAACTAAGTTCCCATAAGACTGTCAATTGAGTTCTCAAAAAAAGAAAATCTGCAGGCAAGAAGGGACTGGCAAGAAGTATTCAGAGTGATGAAAAGTAAGGACCTACAACCAAGATTACTCTATTCGGCAAAGCTATCATTTGGAATGGAAGGGCAGATAAAGTGCTTCCCAGACAAGGTAAAGGTAAAGGAGTTCATCATCACCAAGCCCTTATCATATGAAATGTTAAATGTACTCTTTGAAAAAAAAGAAGACCATAACTATGAACATTAAAATGACAACAAACTCAACTATCAACAACTGAATCTAAAAAACAAAAACAAACTCAGCAAAATACTAGAACAGGAACAGAATCATAGATCTAGAGATCATTTGGAGGGTTATTGGTGGGGAAGGGCATGGGGAGAATAGGAGGAAAGGTACAGGGATTAAGAAGCATAATTGGTAGGTACAAAATAAACAGGGTGATGTTAAAAATAGTATAGGAGATGGATAAGCCAAAGAATTTATATGCACAACCCATGGACATGAACTAAGGTGGCTGGGGGGCGGGGTGCTTGTGTGGAGGAGGGTACCAGGCAGAGGGGGGAAAGGGGGACAAATTGGGACAATTCTAATAGCATTATAAATAATATATACTTTAAAAAAAGTAAAAAAGGAAAGTAATATATTTTTTAAAATAGTTTGAAGAATAAAATAGAAATGAAGTAGGATTGTTACCTGTTATTCCAAAGTACAGGGTAATTTTACATTTCATGTAATTAACCATGTGATGTTCTCTCTAAACAGAATACTCACTTTGTACATCATTTTTTTGAGGTAATCATTTTATACAGTGAAGCAGGACTATTTATTTCACTTGAATAGTTATGATTTAACTTTCATTTTTGTCAGCATTAACCTTTTTGCCTAGATGAATTTCTCAGGTTAATTACATAGAGCCAGATTTTCCTCATTGAAAATGCCATTGAAGTTTCCTAAATCATGAAAGTTAGTACATGCCACATGAAATCTATTACCAATCCCTTCAAACGTCTTCAGACTGTCCCAGTTCTTTCCTATTCTATATAGCATCATGTACAATCTCATATAATGTTCCTTCATCCTTTACTGTAATCTACTCTTTTCAAGGTCTACAGTAACTTGTAACATGACAAATCTGAAGGACATACCCCTTTTTCATCTTATGTGGTCTGTCCATAGCATTTAATGGAGCTGACCATATTTCCCTTCTTGAAACACATTTACTTCCCATCTTCTTTGACACCATAGTATTATTATTTTCTTACTACCTCAAAAAGACATTTCTCTCGGTTGCATTTGCCGACTTGTATTTGCTGGCTTAGTGATACCCAGAACTTGAATATATTCTGCCCTTGTTAGTCTTCACCCTCCATCAGCAAACACCCTCGAGTCACATGACTTTAAATAACATCTATATGCTGATGTCTTTACATTTACACCATTAGTGAGAAGAGTTCCTTGAACTCTTGACTCATATGCTCAATGGTCTACTTGTTATGTCTATGTTGTTGTCCCATACATTTATTAAATGAAACATGCCCAAACTTTGATTTCCAACTCCTCACTGAACAAAAGGTCTGTTCTCTCTCTCCTGTATGACGTCAGAGCCTGTCCACATGCTCAAGCCAAAAACTTGGAATTTACTCTGAATTCTTCTCTAATGTCACATATTATATTTACTTTGGAGAATTATCAAGTCTATCTTCAGAATATAAACATATGTACCCAATGGTTTCCTTTATTTAACTGCTAGCATTTTAGTCAAAGCATTGTTTGATATTGTCTGAACTAAAAAACAGCCTTCTGATTTCTCCAATTCCCTTATTCCTCCTTTATAAATAATTTTTTTCATGGAAGCCAAATCTCAGAGCTGCCTTGATAAAAATATGCCAATGGCTTTTTATATCATCAGAATACATACAGGCTTAGTTAGTTACATGTTTTCAATGTTTTACATGCCTTGACCTCGGATAATTCTCTGCCATTTTGATTAACTTTTTTTTTAAAGATTTTATTCATTTATCTTTGGGGAGAAAGGGAGGGAGAAAGAGAGGGAAAGGAACATCAAAGGGTGATTGTCTCTTATGCCTCCTACTGGCTACCTGGCCTGCAACCCAGGCATGTGCACTAGACTAGGAATCGAACCAGCGACCCTTTGGTTTGCAGGCTGGCACTCATTCCACTGAGCCACACCAGCCAGGGACATTTCATTAATTTCCTCTTGCATGGTTATTATTCTTCATACATAACATCTTTCTGATGCTTTGGTATCTCAAGCTCACTGTGTTTTTTCATGTTTAGGAGTCTCAAGTCCCTCTGTATGGTATTCTCTTAACAGATTTCTTAATGTGGCAGAATGCCTGTTATTCATGATCTAGCTCAAGAATTACCTTTTCAGGTCATATTATAGTCATTTATTTTATTTTGTATATTATACTACAATCATTTGGATTCATCATTTTGCGCTTTTTTTTCTGACTTTTTTATTGCCTGTCTCCCCTCGTTAGAATCCAAACTATATCCCAACAGAGAACGTGCATTTTTCTCAACTCTATCCTCATTCCTAGGAAAACATATGATCTATAAGATATGTCCAATAAATATTTATTTTCTACTAGACAATAAAGTGTTTTACTATTTTTTTCTTTATACAAACAGAAAATCATCAAAGAAGGGCTAGCCATCCTGCACATTAATTCCTAATAATGACTGGCTTTTCTCTCATGAATGTGTGTAAATCTCTCCCCTTCTCTATGCCCAGTTTTCCTGAGAGATTTGGCTAAATCATATCTAAGCTGCTTTCCAATGACTCTGTTTGAACAATTGAACAAGCAGAATTTCATCACTTAGGAAAGTTTGAGGAAATATGCAACTAGATAAGATAGAGACACAGTACCCATGACTTTAATTATTTGTTTTTCATTTTAGATCAACTCAGTTTCTGCTATTTTCTAGACATGATGATATTTAAAATCATTCCTGTTATTATAATTGTGAAGTAATTTTTGTCTTTATGGTCCATAATACTTTCTTAATAGTTCTACCTCCTACCATATAGGCCCCCTTTCAGTAATTTCAAATAAACTTTCAATGATTTTGTCTAAAAATATGAATGGGAACATACTCTTAGTGTGCATATAAGAAGAAACTGATGTCGCTAGGTGATGAAAGTGTCCACTGCATCAGAGCCTTTCTACTTAAGGCCATGTTAGTTCTGAATGAAGAAAGCCACTCCTTTGTGAAGCTGGATAATTCTCTATCCTTGTATCATGTTCTAATCCACATCTTTGTTAAAAGACTTAGAAGTAGAAGGAGCTCTTTTGTTCATTGAAGCCTGTGTCCTGTTTGCCTTAGGCTCAGCTATATTGAGTACATTACTAAGTGGGCTTGAAGCCTTGGGGAGGGGCAATCAAGAATGTCTGATTTGCCAGAACCCTCTTATAGCTAGTTCTTATTAAAAGTTACAGAATCAGGAAACTTTTTTGTAGCAAAATATTCATCAGACCAAGGATGATTCACTAGCAGTAAGCATTTCACGTCATGTCTGCAATTATTATCACAAGACTTGATTTAGACACATGAATGGAAGCTCCTTTTGGTTTTTCAGTTGCCAATTCCGTCATCTCTGCTCCCAGATGTTAATCATCATCATATAGTATCATATTAAGAAATGGGAGAAGAATAGATGTATATCCTACAGACATATATATTGCATACTAATATAGTAGGAGACAAATTTTACTTTACATGTACATCATTCTGTTTCTAATAGATATGAATTTTCTTTAAAATACTTAACGATCTTTTCAAAAGTACACCACAATCATGATTCTTAATATATTGTGCATGCTGTTTGACTTTTTAAAATATTTTCACACAAATTATAAACGTCAATGTGACAAAGAAAATAATAATATATAATAACACTTATGTATTTATTCTTCAATGCAAATCCTTAAGTTTCTATTGAACATAGATTTCAGTGTACCCATTACACTGTTCTCTATGATCATAAACATACATGAAAACATATACACACATTTTATTTTATTTCAAATCATATGCTTAAATACATATATATATTTATTTTCCTTGCTAAATTCTTTGACTTATAGCCATAATTAGCAATTTAAATATTGCTATATAGCTATATTATATTCTCTTGTATATTCTCTATAATATATATTATATTTATTAGTTTATATTATTTTCTTGTTTATGAACACTTAAGAGGCTATACACATTTTATACTTACAAAATTTTTCCAGATAACAATCCACTAGCATTTTTTATTTAAGAATTTTGTTTGTATTTCTTTTTAGGTGGAGCCAAAATTTTGAACTACTATTTTTAAAATATATATTTTAAATATTCTTTCTCATTTCATAGTTTCTGCTATGAAAAATTTTCCTACATTATATACAAGACATGGAAGTGCTAGATTGAAGATTATAAATATCTTCTCTATCACACATTTCAAAATACCTCTCTGGAGCTTAATTATTATTTTGAAAAAAATATATTCAGTTCTTGCAATTTATTCTACCATATAAAAATAAAAGTATATTCCTATTCCAATATTGTGGATTTTGTTAATGATTTATATTTATAAATTAAATTGTGCAATGACTTACCTTTCAATATTAAAATATCTAAAAATATTAGTTTTCCTTCTGTATTCTGGACTTTATTGTATTCTATTAATATTTAAGTAGTTTTATTTATATTCAACTAATCCATTTGCATGAGTGGTATTCCTAAATAATTTTCTAGATTTCTGTTCTATCATTAATATGATTTTTATATTTTTAATTTTTAAATCATGTTTATTTATTACAGTTGTCTCAATTTTTCCCCCTTTGCCCTCCTCCACCCATCCCACCCTCACCCCCTCTCCCACAGTCAGTTCCCACTCTGTTGTCCATGTCCATGGGTCATTCATACATGTTCTTTGTCTAGTCCCTTCCCCTTCTTTCCACCATTGTCCTCCTTCCCCATCCCCTCTGATCACTTTCAGTCTGCTCCATGTTTCTATGCCTGTGGTTTATTTTGTTCATTAGTTTATTTTGTTGAATAGAGTCCCCTTATAGGTGAGCTTATGGTATTTGTCTTTCACCGACTGGCTTATTTCACATAGCATAATATTCTCCAGTTCCGTCCATGTTGTCCCAAAAGATAGGAATTCCTTTTTTCTTTTCTTTTTTTAAGCACAGATTTATTTTATTTATTTTTTAATGTCAAGATCCATTATAAAATATTAAAAAATGTAAATCCATTATAGTCTCAGCAATTAAAACAACATGACACCTGCACAGAAATAATCAAGTAGATCAATGAAATATAATGAGCATTCTAGAAACAAATGTATATATCTCTCTAACAATGTAATATATGATTAAGTTGATATTTCAAATAAATGGGGAAAATAAGGTTGATTAAACAGATAAGGTGCATGGACCACTATTGCTTGAAATAAAACAAATATAGAGCCCTATTTCACACATTATACAAAAAATATCTAAGTGAGTTAAAAATCAATATGTATTTAAGTCTTTTATCCATCTTGAGTTTATTTTTGTGTATGGTGTCAGCTGATGATCCAATTTCAACTTTTTGCATGTAGCCATCCAGCTCTCCCAACACCATTTGTTGAAGAGGCTATTATTGCTCCATTTTATGCTTCTGCCCCCTTCGTCAAATATTATGGTACATTTACACAATAGAATACTATGCAGCAGAAAGAAAAAAAGAACTACTAAACTTCGCAATAGCATGGATGGAACTAGAGAGCATTATGCTAAGCAAAGTAAGCCAGGGGGTGAGAGACAAATACCATACGATCTCACCTATAAGCGGAACCTAACCAACAATACAAAGATGCAAGGAAAATAAGACCAGCAACACTGAAAGGAAAAGAAAAGAACAGAGACAAGAGGGATGGAGGGAGGGGCGGACAGGGGAAAAGGAAGGGAATGGGAGGGTCGGGGATCGTGTAGCAAGGTCTCATGGACAAAACCAAAGGGGAAGGATTGAAAGAGGGAGGAGGGGGAGAGGGCAGGGGAAGGTGATGGGAGAGAAGGCAGAGACAAATGTATTTGAAAAAATAAAGAAAATAAATTTAAAAAATCAATATGTAAAATCTAAGGAGTTTTCGGAGAAAATACAAAATAATATTTTTCTTACCCAGAAGTAAAATATTCCAACCCAGAAGCTATAAAGTAAAATATTGACAGAATGACTATTAAACACTTAAGACTATATAGTAATACACATATTAAAAAAGTTAAAGGACAAGTAATAGAATAGGAAAGTATTTGCCACACATCTAAAAAAGGGTTAATAGGTTTTTTGGGGTTTTTTTTTAAGGAAAATATTCTACAAACCTTTAATCAAAAAACAGATAAAGAATACCAAACAGTCATTTTAAGGTTTTTAAAAATAACAGAATTACACAAGAAATATATAGAAACAGGTTTAGTTTCAACAAAAAATAAAGCAACACTTAAAATAATACATCATTATCACAATCAGATTTATAGTATTAAAAATATTGGTAATATCAAGTATTGGCAACTGTGAAAGGAAGTGTGTATTCATAGACTCTTTTCTTCATCTTAAAACAGTCCCTTTAGCATATTTTGCAATGCTGGTTTGGTGGAAGTGTATTCTTTTAGCTTTCTTTTGTCTAGAAAACTCCTTATTTCACCTTCCATTTTAATTGAAAGCCTTACTGGTAGAGCAGTCTTCGTTGCAGGCCTTTGCTTTTCATCACTTGGAATATTTCTTGCCATTCTTTTCTGTCTTGTAGCATTTCTGCTGAGAAGTCAGCTGCTAGCCTTACCAGGGCTCCCTTATATGTTACTACCTCTTTCTCCCTTGCTGCCTTTAGGATTCTCTGTTTGTCTTTGATATTTGCCATTTTAATGATGATGTGTCTTGGAGTGGGCCTCATTGGGTTCCTCTTGAATGGGACTCTGTGCTTCCTGGACTTGTGTGACTTTTTCTTTCCTCCAATTAGGGAAGTTTTCCATCATTACTTTTTCAAACAGGTTCTCTATCTCTTGCTCCTCTTCTTCTCCTTCTGGTTTCCCTATTATATGGATATTATTACATTTCAGGTTGTCCTGCATTTTCCTAAATGCCTCTTCAGTCTTTTTGAGTCTTTTTTTCATTTTCTTACTCCTTCTGGGAGCTTTTCTCTACCTTATCCTCTAGCTCGCTGATTTGATCCTCTGCTTCATGTAGCCTGTTTGATTCCTTCCACTGTGTTCTTCAATTCAGAAATTGTATTCTTCATTTCCTCTTGTCTCTTGTTGATAGTTTCTATGTCCTTTTTCATGTTTATAAATTTTGCAGTAAGTTCCTCATAGTTTCCCTGTAGATTTTTGTAATTCTCTCTGAGCTCATTGAGCTTCTTTAGAACTGTTGTTTGGAACTTAGTGTCTGTAGTTTACTTGCCTCTATTTTATTTATTTCTCTTTCTGCAGATCCCTCCTTTCCCTTCAACTTGGGGGTGTTTCTTTGTCTTCTCATTATTTGTGAGACTCTTCTGCTTCTGCTTCTTAAATTGATCCGTCTTGATTTCCTAACTTTGTGGTATGAACTTCTATGGTAGGAGAACACTGTTTTTTCTTTCTGTATCTGCCTCTGATGATGTCAGATGTTTTTCCTGTCTGACCTTAGGCAGTCTGTTCAAAACTTCCAGGAATCTACTGTCTGTGGATGTCTCTTTCAGCTGTTAATCTGGTCACTCTGCACTCAGCAGGCTGGCTTAGACAGCTCAGGGTGGGGTGGAATCCCTCCTGGGGCCGGGGCTATTGGGTCCTCTCACGCTCATGCTGCTCAGGGGAGTGGTCTACCTGAGCCAGATGGCTGCTGCGGCATGGGATATGAGTCAGTACAGGGATCCCCTGGCTGCTCACTCTCTTCCCTCCACAAAGCCTCCATCTCCAGTCTGTCCTCAAGTGTCTCTAGACCACTCTGTGCCCCCTTTAGTGAAGGATCTACTGTCTGTGGCTGCCACTCTGCACTCAGCAGACGGCTTAGACAGCACAGAGTGGGGAACAGTCCCTCCTGAGGGTGGGGCTATTGGATCCTTTGACGTTGGTGCCGCTCAGGGGGAGTGGTCTCTGCCTGACCAAGATAGCAGCTGCCGCTGGGGGATGAGTCAGCACCGAGATCCCACCGGCTACTCTCTCAGTTCTCTCCCCAAAGCCTCCTTTCACAGTCTTTCCTCAGGTGTCTCTAGCCCACTCTGCCCCTGTCTTTGCCAGAGACCAGGGTAAGTGGCTGCAAATAAAAATTTATGTGTTGACCCTTTAAATCGCTCTTTGCATCTCCAGCTGCCTGTCTCTGGCAGAGAGCAACCCTGTTGCTTTTCGTAGCTGGCTCTTATCTGTGTACTTTTTGGGGCTCTGGTGCTGTAGGCTGGAGATTCCTCACTTATGGTTTAGACTCCACTCTTCTCAGGGGGATCCAACTGGCTGTTTCAATATCCTTCTGGTGCTGCCGCCCATGGGCGCCCCACCTGCCTTCTTGAGTCTCTACCTCACTCCTTACCAGTTAGATTGCACTAAGGCTGATTCTTCTGTCTCTGAGGTTACAAGGTTCCTCTCTCACTATTGTTCAGTTGTTTGTTCCAGGTGATTTCTCCACAATTTAGTTGTAATTACAGGTTGGTCCTGGGAGGAGATCAGTGTGACTTTCACTCACTCCTCTGCCATCGTGATTGAACTCCAATATTATTTTTAAAGTTATATTTAAATATTTTTAGCTAATTAAGACCAGTAAACTAGCAATTTTAGTTCTTGCTTTTTTTCCTATACCTTCATCACATTCTCTAATTTTAATCATTTTTAAGTGAGTCACATTAGTTTTCATGATATCTATTTTTTTTATTTTCAATGATGTATATGTTCCCTGATATTTTAAAGAATTAATTTAACTAGATATGCAGATGGTGTTATTTTGAAATATCAGCACAAATAAATGGGAAAAAAAACTTTAATTAATAGACAAAGGATACACTCTCTGCCTTGATTTGTTCTCAATGCAACTCTGGCATATATTTATTTTGTAAAATAAGACTTGTTCTCAATATGTGGCAGGTACACATTAAAAAATTCTTAATATTAAATATAACTAGATTAAAATGATATGGGATACTCACCTAGAATATCCTTAAAGAAATATTAAGAAGTTTTCCATGTAAGATATAAAATAATAAATAAAAGAAATTCTGATATATTCATCAGGGTCTGGGAGATGAGGCTGTCATAAAAATACATCATTGTAAATTAAATATTGTTTTACATATCAGCTTATATCTTTTCAAAAGAATAAATAGCTCAGGAAATGAAAAAGAACTCAACCTTTTACTGAAAAGTTCATAAATACAATTGTATTATGTTTTTATTCTGAGCTATGCTCATTAAATGTTGTTAATAAATATATGCTAACTTCTTAAAATATATTACTTTTAAACTTTCTTTAATATAAAATAATTTTAATGAAATAGTAATTACATATCATTTGGATTTTCTCTAAGTGTAACTTAGTCAATAAAAGTATTTTCCTATTTTGAAAGGTAGATTTGCAGTAAACTTGTACATTTAGAGTTCTTTTGTTTTTTATTCAATATTTTTAACTTGATCCTGTTTTCACCAATGCCAACATTATAAGTTTCACTTACTTATTATAAGTTGTGCTGACTATTTGCCTATTTGCTTAAAGTTTCATTCCCCAGCCTTCCCCCCGCCTCTGTTTCACTGTGAGGCTGATTCTTAAAAACCATATTTTCTAGGCTTTGGTCCAACTAGTTTCCATTAAAAGGCAATGGCAGTGTCAGGTTCAGGGACCCAAGATTCTGCCTTAGAAGGACACTGCTCTTAGTTTAATGCTGCACAGTTACCGTCTTGAAATTCTTAGAAAAATATATTTTTACTGGAAAATGGTGAGATATTTTCTGTATACTGAGTGATCATATATTTCAGTATTATAATTTATTGTACTTTCAACCATCTGTTACCATTCCCTCCCAATTTCTTATATTTTTGGATATATATGGACCTGAAATGATCTTGTACAATGATATATTTATTCATTTATTGTAAGCCATCCCTGGGTTCATTAAACCCAATGAAAGGAGAACCCTGGCGTCTCTTGTCTACTGCTGAATCCCCAGTGCTTAAACAACTGCTTGACAAATTGAAGCCACTCAATAAGATTTTGTTCAATTAATGAATTAAATATTGATGGCACTCATTATCTACTTTATGTCTAAAGGGATGTTTTTTTCCAAGTTGAGAGTTATTCTTATATTGTAAATGTGATAATTATTTTAATCCTTTCTTATCTGGCATTTCATAAGGTTTTGGGTTTTAATATTAGTTATCTTGAGTATGTTTACTATATTTTTTTCTTTGTTTTTTACTTGTGGTTTCCATTATTTAAAAAGAAATTTGTGTTTTTGTGTGAGAGACAGAGATACCTTACAATTTAATGTCCAATGATGATGGCTCTTTTTTCAATTCCCCCATTAAAATCTTTAAAAGCCAACAAAGGTATCTCCCAAAGTTGGGAGACCTTGACAGCTACATGCAAAAAATAAAAAAAAAATTGACCACTGACTTATACCATACTCAAAAAATAAACTCAGGATGGGTAAAAAACTTAAATATAAGTTGCAACACCATAAAAGTCCTAGAGGAGAGCATAGGCAGGAAACTCTCAATATTTCACAGAACAATATTTTCACCGATATATCTCCTAGAGCAAGGGACATAAAAGAAAGAATAAACAAATGGGACTTCATCAAAACAAAAAGCTTCTGCACAGCTACAGAAAACATCAGCAAAATAAAAAGGGAACCAACCGTATGGGAAAATATATTCGCCAATTTTACCTCTGACAAAGGCTTGATCTCCAAAACGTATAAAGAACTCACATGACTCCATTCCAGGAGGACAAGCAATTCAATTAAAAAAGTGGAAAAAGAACCTGAACAGACACCTCTCCAAGGACACACAAAGGGACCAAAGACATATGAAAAGATGCTCAGCACCATTAGCCATCGGAGAAATTAGAACCACAATGAGATACCATTTCACACCTGTCAGAATGGCCATCATAAACAAGTCAACAAACAATAAGTGGTGGCAAGATTGTGGAGAAAGGGGAACCCTAGTGTAATGTTGGTGGGAATGCAGACTGGTGCCGTCACTCTGGAAAGCAGTACGGAACTTCCTCAAAAAACTAAAAATAGAATTACCTTTTGACCCAGCAAATCCACTGCTGGGATGATGCCCTAGGAATCCTGAAACACTAAATCAAAAGAACCTATGCATTCCAATGTTCATAGCAGCATTATTTACAATTGTCAAGAGCTGGAAACAGCCTAAGTGCCTGTCAATAATGAGTAGGTCAAAAAACTGTGGTACATTTACACAATGGAAACTGTGGTACATTTACACTGTGCAGCAGAAAGAAAGAAGGAGCTCCTACCCTTCACATCAGCATTTATGGAACTGGACAGCATTATGCTAATTGAAATAAGCCAGGCGGTAAAAGACAAATACCATATGATCTCACTTTTATGTGGAACCTCATCAATAAAACAAATCAGCAAGCAAAATAAAACCAGAATCAATGAAACTAAGAACATACTGATAGTAACCAGAGGGGAGGGGGGAGGGACTAACAGGGACAGAAGAGTAAGGGTCATCAAGGAACATGTATAAAGGACACATGGACAAGGCCAAAGGGGAGTAGGATTGAGGGTGGGAACCGAGGGTGGGTGGGATGGGGGAAAGTCGTGGCAGAAAAATGGAGACAAGTGTACTTTAACAACAATAAAAAAAAATCTTTTTAAAAAAATGAATAAATATGCACATTTGGTTGAGCCTAAACAATTTATGGCCCTCTTTAAAAAAAATAATACAAATTTTAACAACAAAATTGTTGGAGTCCTTTGGAAATGAAATGCTTGGCTCAGTTCTATATTCATATATCCTTAGAATTCTTAATCTGATTATACAAATTTTTCTTCTTTTTCTCATTAACCATTCCTTTAAAGTAACCTTTTTTCTCTGCTTTTCCTGCTTACCTGGTATTTGTTTTTCTCTGACTAGAGATCATTCTGTGCTTGCTAAGGATTTGTGGCAAAATACCCTTAACTTCCTCAGGTAGAAACCTGTTCTAAACAAGTCACACATATACTCTGAATGATGGTTTCCGGGTAGTGATCCATGCATTTTTTCAAGGTGTTATGGAAATGGCAGTGTCTCATGGAAGGAACAATAGTTCTCTCAGGGTGTATGACTTGAAATGATTCTTTTTTTCTGACCAGAATGTGTCTTCTGGTCAACTCTGCTCAATACTTTCCCAAGATTGGTCACTGACTTTTCTTTAATACAATGTTTTAAAAAACTAAGTATCTTCTAACAATATATTTGGAATAAAGTGGAATAAAGTATTACTCTCATAAATTTTAATATTGTGTTTCTATCTATAGACTTCACCAGTGACTGCTAGACCGTAATGGGTTCAGATAAATACTGCATATCCACATACAGTAACCGAGCAATTTCAGAAAGGAAAACATCTTAATACCCTGGGAGCATTTTATATTATCTACTTGGCATTCAAATGTACATGGTAAGCCTCCCCATTCCATTTTCTATTTCAACCCTCAAAAGCATTGTCTAATGTCCTGGACAATGCTACCAACATGATCATGATTTTAAAATATTTTTAAAATTTACATTGATTTGGGTAACATTGGTTTATAATATATGAATTTCAAGTGTAAAACTTTATAATTTATAGTAATTTTTTATGGTATGATAGAATAATGATGTATAGACCTCAAATAAAATATCCCTTTTAACACTTAGAATCTTTGAAAGATAAACTCTCAAACCCACTTTCTAACCTATTAGTATAAGAGATATAAAATGCTTAGTATTATAACTATCATATAACAAATTTACAATTATATTTATAAGGACATGTTAATTATTTTATCATGACTTTTAAGACATGATAAACTTCTATTATTAAATGTGTTGGGTGTGATAATGGTCTTTAGCATATGTATATAAATTTTTTAAATAAAATATGTTAAAGTAATTAAAGATAAAGTATCATGCCATATTATGAGCAAATTACTTTTCAGTGATTCAGAACATTTAAAAAAGAGAGAGAGAAACAAAAGCTAGAAGAAGCAAGCATAGCAAAATATTAATAAAATAATAAATTGCAGTGAAGATTATTCTGATGTTCGTTGTATTACTTCAACATTTCCTCAAGGTGAAATTTTTCACATCGATCGCTTGAGAAATAAGTATTTGTAGCTTGGCATTTGAATATCATTAGCTAACATAGTCATGTAATGTGAAAACATTACTTTTAGCATAAAATATGACTTCAGTCCTTTAACATACATTGAATTATTATGCATTTGGTCCTGGGCACTATGCTAGCTATTGGATATAATAATGTGAAAAATAAGACATGTTCATTTTTCTCTTAAAACGTATTACTACACAAAGCAGAAAAGATATTAAATAACCATACATGTAAATATTCAATTATAAATGAAAATGCTATAAAACAGAAGTTTTCTGTTGTGAGAAAATGAAAAATGGAGGTTGTCTTTATTAGTTTGTAGCTCCGTTAATGCTGTTTTAAGGAAATACCATTTGCTTAAATAAAAAAGGATGAAGATATGTAGACAAGAGCTATGTAAGTTTTTGGCAGTGACTACCTTTCCAGGTAGGAAAACAGCATATGCAACGTCACTGTGGCAGGCGTTGTTGTGGTTCATTTAAGAAACTAAAAAAATTATAAGTGTTTGAATCATCAAAAGTAAGGAAAAAAGTGTTAGGCCCCTGAGGACATTATGCAAAGTGGAATAAGTTAGACAGGAAATGGCAAATACCATACAACCTCCCTTTTATATGAAATCTAATATGAAATAATAAATTAAAAAATAAAAGTTTATAGATACAAGAATAGATTGGTGGTTTCCAGAGGTGTCTACCAGGGAATGGCACTAAGCTGCTTCTTTGTTTGTTTTTTTAGTTTAAGTAAACGGAGGGTTTTCAAATATTAACAAATTAATAAGAACAGAAAGGAAGGAGTAGTGCGGTAGGATGAAAGGAATGTGGTACGCCAGGCTTTAAAACGTTTGACTGCAGTGTGGAGGACTTACTGACGGGAGCTAAGAGGATTTCCATGCAGAGCTGTTTGGAGGCCACTGCGGTGCCTGGGCAGTTGTGGGAGAGAAGAGGAAAACATTCCACAACAATCAGTGATGTTGTAAATGGTGGTAAACAAATGTGATAGGACAGAATGATAGACTAGATGTAGTGAACAGGGGAGAAAGCGCTGTGAAACGTGAAGACTAGATTCCAGCTGAAGGAACCGGTGACACGGTGGTGTCATTCATCCAAAAAGGTAAACATTGAAGACTAACTTTCTGTAATTTTGGATAAACATGTTTGCAACCACCAAATGGATGTCTTGAGAGGCCATGTCGAGTATGTGGTCCACAAGCCTCAGGAAATAGGTCTGAGCTGGAGATAATCCTTTGGGACACATGAGCATTAACACTTGTGTGCAAAATATATTGAATTTCAATTTGAATTCTGATTCTGAGACTTTGGTGGCTGTGTGAAATTGAAAGTCATTATTCTTTTTCACCAAAATAGGGATTTGTAATTATATATGAACTATACTTGCTTAATTATTATTATTGTGGAGAATAAGACACAGCATAAATTTATAAAGCAAACAGAATAATCTTTTCCCCTTTGGATATATGGACTTTCAATAACCAGAGAGCAGTGAATAATTTTTAGAGTTAATCTCTTTAAGAAATCTTTAGAATCTGATCTTTGTGTGGCTGTTTATTCTGTCTAAGGATGAGGTGACTGTCTATCTCCCCAACCCACATTAACAGAAACAATGAGACATCCAAAAGTGAGCCATGAATTTCAACAACTCATTTCTTTTTCTTTCTAGATCAAGCAAAGAAACAAACAAAACAAAGCAAATAAAATTTTAAGAATCATTGCTTATATTTCATAAACTTTATCAGTTGGCTTTTTAAATGTTACTTCCTGATCTATTTACTCTTGGTTAAATATAATTCCAACACACTAGGCTTTCCTATTTCTTTTCATATTAAGAAATGTAATTTCTACATAGAAAAAAAGGATTTGCAGAAAAAGATCCAAAACACCATTGAATGAAGTAGTGTGTGCTATTTGACCCTGAAGAAGCAGATGGAAAAACGTACTCTAGGACATAATACATAGAGAGACTGAGAAATCAGTCTGGGCCAGCTTGTCAATATACAATAGCTATACATGACTTATTATGTTCACCCTGTAAAACAGGGCTAACACATGTTCAAACCTGTAATATAACCTACTTTCATATGGTGAGTATTAAAAATTACTATTTCCTAAGGGAAGAAAACAATATATTTGATTTTCCTGTTTTCATTCATGTCAAGCACTTCATTTCCTTTCAGATTTTACACTTAGGAAAACCAGTGTAATTAGCATCACATATTTATTCTTACTTCATTAGTGACATTTACACCTGCACTGTTAAAAAAAATGTGCTAATGTTTTATTTATGATTTTTATAGCCTTACTTATTGCCATTTGTGCCATTCATATTTAACAAAGACAGAAACTAATAAAAGCTAGGTATTGGGTATTATTTATCCTTGTCCCTGGCATGATAACAGCTTTAATGAAAAAAGGAATAAAAACTTAGACAGTAGTAATTACTCCAATCACATTTACCTCACAATGCAGATGGGGTGTAATGCTGTGCCCTTCATGTATTCACATCACAGTGAAAAACACACAGCGCTGTCACTAAGCATAAGTCAAGCTGAACAAATGGGTTTTTAATTTGCACTAGAAAATACGGTCAACTCACTGTACCTAATCTTACATGGAAGGTCATTACAAAGACATATGAAAGGTTAAAGCATATAGAATAGTGGGCTCAAGGAGATCTGATGGGGTGAAAAAAGGTAAGATGAAGCAATATAACAAAACACCAATACATCAGTCAACAAGAACACTTTGCTATAAAAAATCCATTCTAGAAAAGTGGCATTATGAAAGAGGAGCACATTAAATGCAGATCAATATGCCTAAAAAGAGGCAACAATAAGCCCTCAAGAGATTAATGAGTTAGATTAAGGGACAAACCTAAAATAGTAGGATAGTTAAGACTCTGTATTTGAAAATTGGGATGGACGATTATTACAAACATTAATCTGTTGAGTCTGATTGAGGGCAGTCACAAAAAAAGTGGCAAGTGCTTTTAACATATGGGCCTATCCTATTTGTGACAATGGTCTATAAATCAATGAGGCATGAAAAAGAGCCTTCTGGAGAATTAAATAGAACTACAGTGTTTAGATTTAAGCTTTTTAAAATACAATCATAATTTTAAACAAATTTAATATATTATACCAAATATTTTCTTCACATCAACAGCGTTGCTTACAAAGGCAAAGTGAAGAGACTATTTAATTTTTAGTATTTTGTATCATATCATTTCCTGAATCTTAGGATGTACAAAAATGCATGGTGACTTGGATATAACATGCACACTCAATAAATGTATTACTAACATGGATAAGGCAATATGGCAGGAATTCTATATGTGTTATCATATAACAGTTACCTTGAGATAGATATTATTATCTCCATATGCAAGTTACAAATGGATTCAGAGATTTTGAGTTGCTTATTAAATGTCATGAAGTTGTTTTAACCCAGATTTCCTGACCTCAACATCAATGCTCTTGAATCCCCCCACACTTACCAACTGATTAAGCTGAGTTATGACCTGAATTCTCTTCCTCAAATTCATATGTTGAAGCCCTGAACCCTAGTACCTCAAATGTGACTATATTTGTAGATGGGGCTTTTAAAACAGTAATTAAGTAAGAATGAGGCTGTTAAGGTAGATCTGAAACCAATCTGACTAATGTCCCTAATGAAGAGTAAATTTGTACACACAATGAGACACCAGCAAGGCTCAAACCCTGAGGAAAGACCATGTGAGGACATAGTGAAAAGGAGGCCGTCTTCCAGTCAAGGACAGAGGCTGCAGAATAACACAAAACCTGCTGACATCCTGATCTTAGATTTGCAGCTTCCAAAACTGTGAGAAAAGGAATTTCTGTCGCTTGAGCCTTACACTCTGTGGTATATTAGTTATTACAGCCCTAACAAACTAATATACCTTCTGATCTAAGAAGCAGATTAAATATTTTTAAATAATATATTATTATATTCAGATAATTTTTATTTATACTGTTAAGGTAAGAGTAGAATGGCACAACAAATATTTTGAAATCCTGGTGATTAAGATTGGCTCTCAGCTCTTTAAATTCTTATTATCTGCTTACCACTGGTTAAAGAATTCACCTTTATAAGCTTTTGTTTTTGTCATTAAAAAGAAAAAATATAGGTAATGTGAATGTGGGACTATGGGGTATGTGTGTGTGTGTGTGTGTGTGGTGCGGTGTGCGTGCATTTATATGATATGATATGTGTATGTGTGTGCAGTGTGTATATATATAGTATAACCAAGTTTTAAAAACATGACTGACATACTATGTTATTTCTCTCCTTGAGTATGTAATCTCACCAACAACTCAGTCAGGCAACAATGTCACAAGGAATGATTTCAGGGAAGGGAGGGGAGATGGTATTTCAGTTCAATTGTCAGGATGAGAATCTGGGGCATACACCTTATCTTTATTCTTATCCTATTTTATTGGAAGGATGATATGATATATATTATATAACATATAATGTAATATATATCATCAATATTATAATTATAATAAATTAAACTATAATTATATGTGTTTATATTATATATATGTAATGTCAGTGGAGCTGATATATTTCTTTCTCTAAGAAGTACCCATATTCCACCTAAGAACTCACCCTAGTAATGTGCCTGGTTTACTCCATTGCATTGTTTTACTTTTACCATGAGAGGTTTGTCTTTCACAATAACATAATATGAATTAAGATTCCTGAGACATTGTTTATTACCAGCTCATCTGCAGTGACTAATTTATTTCTTTCTTAACAGTAGATAAGACTGTCAAGATATAAAACAACCTGGAATTCCAATGATTTTTGTCTCCTAAAAATAATAGGTGGGGGTTGGAGGAGGGGCAGGGGAACCACAACAATTATTTCAAAAACTTTTTTAAAAACATCACTTTTCTGGAAAAAAATGTGTATATAATAATGACACAGAACACATAGGAGAAGCCCAATAATCAAGTCACCTGCCTCAGTTTATCCAAGGACAATCACAGTTAACACAGATAGGTTTCCTGAAAGAGCTGAATGACTTGAGCAATCCACTTCCAGACAGCTCCAAGGTAATGCTGTGTTCTAGTTCACAAAACAGAAAGTACAAACAATGACCTATGAGCACTAAAATCAGTTAAAAACATATTGAAAACCAAAATAAAATTTAAACATCAGCTTTTCAGGATAAGGATATTAGTAGTTTTCATGCAACTTTTGAGATTTTAACCTTTATCTTTTATTCCTTTAGAAACTTTAAGCTCTTAAGTTATTTACAGTTTTTGGAATTCAGAGAGGAGGTTAAAGTAGCTACCTGCCAATTATCTCATTAATCAAAATTGCACAAATATCTTTTTTTGAAAATTTAGTTGGCATTTAGTGGCTCAATATATTCATACAATGACATTTTAAAAAGTAATCAAGGAGCTAAATTCAAACAAAAATGTAGTCGTCCTTGTAGTATTTCTATAAAACTCTAGGCTTCTATGTCACTATAGATATTTCACCCATTTAAAAACTTTGTAATACATTATTGAAGAATGCTTGAGTAAAGAATATGATTTTACCCCTTAAACATTCTAAATATTGAAAATACATTAGAATATGTTTCCAAAACATTTTGCAAACTATATTAAAAATATAAAAGCTCTCTCTTAATTATAAGAGAAACAAATACTAGAAGGGTGAAATCTCTAGATTATCTTATAAGGCAGTTAAAACTAGGTAACTGGTTAAACAAAGACAATGTCACGATTGTAAACATTCATTTTACAAAATTTGATTTTATGATGCCTAAGTTGCAACTGTGCTTTTTATGTAAACTTTTCAATTCTTTTAGATTGTTGATAAAATGAAGCCTTTTCAGTTAAAATGTCATTACCTTAATGATAAATCAGGAACATTCTATTATGAAACAATGTCATCACATTTTTCTAATAGGGAAAACTGAAAAAAAAAAGAAGATTTAATAGTTCTGAAAATTAAAATTATGTTATAGTATATAATATATAGTTAATATCATGGTACTTTAATTACCATGGTAATGGTAATTATCATGGTAATTAAGGTCTTTTAATGCATAAAAGACCTTAAATGGTACAGTGAAAAGAAACCAAGAGTAAGAGTGAAATGGTAGGATCTAATCCTTTGTCTACCATAAATTAAGTGACAAGAATGTTATTTGACAAACATAACCCTGTCAGCAGCAATAGTAGCAGATAGGGGTTGTTGCAATCTGTGCCTATATAGCCCATTCCCACTTCAGTAGGAGGTACTACTAATAAAGCTTTTTCCATTTTTTTTTTTACTTCTTTTTATTTTAAATTTATTTATTTATTTTTTCAAATACATTTGTCTCTGCCTTCACCCCACCACGTTCCCTTGCCCCCTCCCTCCCTCAACTCTTCTCTTTTGGTTTTGTCCATGAGTCCTTGCTATATGTTCCTTGACTTTCCCCTTCCCTTCCTTGTCCCCGCCCCGCCTCCCTCCTTCCCTCTTGTGTCTGTTGGTTTCTTTTCCTTTCAGTGTTGCTGGTCTTATTTTCCTTGCATCTTTTTATTGTTGGTTAGGTTCCACTTATAGGTGAGATCATATGGTATTTGTATTTTGCCCCCTGGCTTATTTCGCTTAGCATAATGCTCTCCAGTTCCATCCATGCTGTCGCGAAGTTTAGTAGTTCTTTTTTTCATCAGCCGACACCATACACAAAAATAAACTCAAGATGGATAAAAGACTTAAATATAAGTTGCAACACCATAAAAGTCCTAGAGGAGAACATTGGCAGGAAACTCTCAGATATCCCACGCAGCAATTTTTTCACTGATATGTCTTCTAAAGCAAGGGACATAAAGGAAAGAATAAACAAGTGGGACCTCATCAAAATAAGAAGCTTCTGCACGGCTAAAGAAAACATCAGCAAAATGAAGAGGGAGCCAACCCTATAGGAAAATATATTTGCTAATGATACATCAGATAGAGGTTTGATCTCCAAGATATATAAAGAACTCACTCGACTCCACTCCAAGAAGACAAACGATCCAATCAAAAAATGGACAAAGGACCTGGGCAGATGCTTTTTCAAGGAGGAGATACAGAAGGGCCCAGAGGCATTTGAAAGGATGCTCAGCATCACTAGCCATCAGAGAAATGCAGATCAAAACCACCATGAGGTACCACCTCACACCAGTCAGAATGGCCATCATAAACAGATCCACAAACAACAGGTGCTGGCGAGGCTGTGGAGAAGAGGGAACCCTAGTGCACTGTTGGTGGGAATGCAGACTGGTACAGCCACTGTAGAAAGCAGTGTGGAATTTCCTCTGCCTTTTGATCCAGGGATTCCCCTGCTGGGACTATACCCTGAGAATCCCAAAACGCCAATTCAAAAGAACCTATGCACCCCAATGTTCATAGCAGCACAATTTACAATAGCCAAGTGTTGGAACCAACCTAAATGCCCATCAATAGATGACTGGATCAAAAAATTATGGTACATATACACAATGGAATACTACGCAGCAGAAAGAAAAAAAGAACTACTATTTCCAATTTAATATACAAACTGCTAGTTCTAAGTTAATAATTTTAGCATTCTGAATTTGCTCAGAACTCCAAATTATTGTATCTATATAGTAAAGCAATATATACTCCTTATAATATATTCTCCATTTGAACTGAAAATATCTTCAAGAGATATTTACACAAAAAGAATATATATTAATAAAGAATTGCTAGACCTCATATGTGTTTGACTATGGTAAGATTTAACCTTCAAACAGCTTTGAAATACCCAATAACTGTAAGGTTATGTTTTGAAACAATTATAAATCAAAATTTTATACATATTTAATAGTGAATATACTTTTAAATGAAAATTTTTTATACTTTTTTCTAGAAGGTTTTATGATTTGGGCAAAATAAAGACCTGCCTTTCTTTAATAGTGGCTGTATGTATAATTGGTTATTGTCCTATGCCTGAAAAATTATTGCTGTTATAAATTTTAATTGTACCTAAATCTGTATAAACATATTTGACTGTGGATTTTATGAGCAGATTTTACTTATTTGAATCAAGTTTATATTTTCCTACATATCCGGATCTTGTGTTTGATGAATGGCATTGTTTTGGGGTATCTTTGTATCTTACATTAACTCTAGTAGAAATCTTTTAAATGGTGTCTCTGTGTTTTTCACAACCTCTCATTTCCAAACTCTCTCATATTTTACTAATAGAGTTATTTCCATAACATAGACATCTAATATGCTAGACCATTCTCCTGCTCACGGATGGCCACTAATTCCTGAATGCTTACATCGGAGTCCAAAGCCCATCTTACGCCTTGGATCCGATGTGGCACATCACCATCAGTCTTGTCCTTAGTTCTTCTTCTACCCAATCCCCATGGCCCCTACCTGATCCAAAATAACATTTAAAAAAGATGGAATGATATTTAAAGCCCTGCTTCTCAGCACACACACAACCATAAACGTGTGCGTGCTTAGACCCACCTCCCCTCGCGCACACCAGTGGTCAGTGACACCATGGTCAGTTACACCTTTTTTTAAATTTCTCAGGATACTCTTTATATCATACTTTGTTCAAACCACAGTAGAATTCCTACCAATTTTTAAATATACCAGACATAATTTTTTTTCTGTCTCTATGCACTTGGCACTCTTAACACTGTGCCCATATTCATGCATCTGTGACTCAAGTTCCACACATACTTCAAAATATAGTCTTTATACATCCCTTCCAGTGGCATTTGCTTATTATTGTTGCCAGAATTGTGCTTCCACAGACTTTATTATTATAAACCATTACACTATTCACCTTCATTATTTTTGACATCATATTGATAAATTCAACTGTCTTCATAATAGATTATAAACATTATAAAAGCAGAAATTATTCCATTCATTTTTCTCTCTTCCACAGTGTAATAATTCAAAGGTTTAATGAATGAGGAGGAAGTACCTATATTATTTATCTCAAACAATTATTATAAAAATATCTGTCTCCAGAATACATAGATTTTAATACCCTCTATTTCATGTATGTTTTTAAAATAAATGAAATTAAAAACAACTATGTAATAAGTATATGTATTTCAGGATTCATATTTTTTTGGAGGTGTGGCAATCAGTTTGACATCAAGAATGAGTCAAATTGACTAAAAGACCTAAGAATGTACCATGAACCTAGTCTTAATCCTCATTAATTCACATGAAGATTATTATCATTGGCTTTTTACTATCTCTCCAGATCTAGAGCCACCCTGAAGGCAAACTGTGGTACGTCACCACCTGACAAACATTTTGAGACGATGCTTTGTACCTATATTTCCTGAATCAACTTGCCATAGCTCTCGTGTACCTAAATCATACAGCCTCACTAAGGCCCTGGCTTTCAATCTCCTAAACCGGTCTGTATGTCTCCAAATTCATCCCACAGCACTTCCCTAAGTGAATTCTTCACATTAGAAGATTGAGCTAATATTTCCTCCATAAAATACATCACAAATCCCTGGCTCTGCTCCATTGCTTAGTTCATGCCTACCACCTGGAATGTCCTTGCGTTTTCTCTCCTCTCATTAAAGTTGAACTCTCCATGGAAATTTCACTTAACTGGAGTAATCCACAGTGATGTTTCTCTACCCTGAAATTATTACTTGAACTACTAATTAGTCAAATAAACTATGTTTCAATTCAACCTTTTTTTTTTAGTTCAGAGAAGTGCTTTTTCTGCTCAAATTAATTTTCAGTAATGATTTTCACCCATTTTAATTTCCAAGGTTTTTAATATAGTGCTTAATGTATAGCTTTAAAATATATTTGCAGAAATATAAATACCAGCTTTAAAACATCTGAGAATAGGATTACTTCTCCTGTTTTATTTATTATGTGCTATTTTTCATGGGTAGCTACTGAAATAAGATATGGGCTCTGGGCTCCAAGAGTTTATTCTCTAATAGCAAGAACAAATAAATAAATTGAAATCAAGTAATGAATGTCGTAATGAATGTGTACAAGCTGCATTAAGGCTAATTTTAGTAAATTTTACAACTTTAGGAGAGAGGATATACATGAGTGATATGCCTCAGTGAATCTGAAAATGTATTTTACCAGACAGGAAAGATCAGAAAAACATTTTGATCAGAATTATCAAAAGGTAAAAAGAAGAAGAGAAACAATCAAAGGAAATATGGTTGTTTTGTTCATAGAAATATACATACTTCCCAGTCTTTGTACATTGTCTGACACATAGTGGATACTGAAAATTTATAATTGAATGAATTAATGAATAAAAGAGTTGATTACAAGAATTTTTACAAGGTTCAGATAAAAATGAACTCAGTGAACTGTATGTACCAAACTCTTGAGCTATACTAGATTGTTTATAACTCATCACAACCTTATCAGATAGGTATCTTCATTTTACAAATCAGGAAACTGAGGCCCAAAGAAAGGACCTTAAGTTAGAGGTAAGTTGAGGAGCAAGGATTCATACTCAGACTTATCTAAATTTTAGCTGTATATCTTTACTATGTTTCACTCTACCTCTCAACTTGCCAAGGGACTATGAAAGAAGATGACAAATGTAGGCAAATGCAATAGTGGAGTTATAGGTTGCTTACAAAACAAAGCCTGGAGTTATAAACACGTAGTGGACACCACATTGTGAGACATGGGGACTGATGAGAGCATGAACTTTATTTTAGTGGGTGTCCATTTAAGGATTTGAATGCCATTTAAGGCCATTTAAGGATTTAAAGGACATTTGCGTATGTTAAATCTCACTATATAAATTGTGTGAAAAAGATTAGAGTGGGAAGTGATTGGAGAGAGCAACAGAGTTAGGACCATATGAAAGTATAATAGCTTTGGGGAGGAAACATAGAGTTCCCTGGAATAAAATTTAAAGTAGAAAAAATGTATTGGGCATTGATTACAATAAGAGTGATTACAGTGAAGTTATACAAACAGAAAATGGCATGCAGTGAATAAAGTCTAGAATAGATAGAATAGTCTTTAAAATAACTTGTTTGTAAAAATATAGAGTAAAACAAGAAAATATCCAGATTAGTATTAGAAAAAAATAAAGAATGAAAGCATAACATTAATGAGGATTAATTAGGACATAAATTGTCATCTGAGTTTTCAAAAGCATGACTGTTTCTTGTTAGTGCATTGAGTACTAAATTTTTACTATAGATAAAAATGCTCTATTGATAATATTAACACATTTTATTTCAGTGGACAGTTATATTTTTGTTTTGGCTGCTCAAAATTTGAACCCCCTTTCAGTGTATGGAGAATTTTATCATAAAGCTCTTGGTTGAAAAGACAGTCTTCTTACTGACAAGGGTGCAGGCGCTAGATCAAGGCTCAGTTCTTTGACTAAGCAAACCATGAACTTTCAGTCAGACCAGAAACATATATTCGTGGGTAGTGGCTGTGGCCACTTGTGAAACAAGTTCAAGTTTCCAGGGATGTTAGGGTCAATGTGTGTTATTACACTCAGCATTTAATGTCAGCTGTGTAGGCCATAAGGAGGAAGAAATGTATTCTTACCTGTGGATGCTGTAAAGGTTTTGTAATATAAGTTCCAGTGCTGCTCTAAGTTGCCTCAAAACCTATTTGTCCTGAACTATTATTTCTTTGAAATCTTCATTTTAGTTATGGTGAATTAGCTAAACTAAGCTTATTTTACTTGACTCTGAGAAGCTTAACTAATCAATTTTTTTTCTTTTTAAAGTTAATCACAGTTTTAGGTTAGCTCTTGCTCAGCTGTGTAAAGTTTCCATATCCTCTTCTTCATCATCATCCTCATATCCAACCAGAGATATTAACATATTAATTAACATTCTGAATTAGGATGGTATATTTCATACAATTAAGGAGCCAATTTTGATTCATTGTGATTAACTAGAGTTCACAGTTTACATCAGGATTCACTCTTGTTGTAGTATATTCTGTAAGTTTTGGCAAACGTATGATAACATGTGTCCAATATTTCGGTGTCATACTGAGTAGTTTCACTGCCCTAAACACCCTCTGTGCTCCCCCTATTCATTCCTCCCACCCTTATCCCAAACCCCTGACAACCACTGACCTTTTTACTGTCTCCGTATTTCATCTTCCTTAGAATGTCATCTAATTGGAACCTTACAATATGTAGCTTTTTCAGATTGACTTATCTTATTTATCATTAAATTTCCTTCATGTCTTTTCATGGTTTGGTAGCTCTTTATATTAATGGATTGTATTTTATTGTCTGTCTGCACCACCGTTAGATTGTACATTTACTACTGAGGGACAACTTGGTCGCTTCCAAGCTTTCACAATTATACATAAAGCTGCTATAAACATTCATGTGCAGGTTTTTGTGCAAACATAAATTTTCAACTCATTTAAGTAAATACAAAGGAGTATGATTGATGCAACTAATTCCTTTTTATACTAGGTAATAAATTAATATATTTTATAAATAAAAAAATTATCAAGATAGGGAAATACAGTTGATTCTCATTACTCAGAGCAGTTATATTCTGTAAAGTCTCAGAGAACACAGAAATAGTAAATATTGAACCATTGTTTCTAGGGGAAATACAGGATTAAGTCTTCTGGGTACAACATTTTTGTCAGTCAATCAAAAGATAACTTTTTGTTGTGTGTGTTTCTGTGTTTGGACACTTTATTTTTATATTAATAATAAATTTATATGTATATAAAGACATGTAGTTAATTTGTTAACATTGAGCTCATATTCAACAGCTCTGTAACTCATGCTTAAAGTAAGCTACCTAGCACATCTATTTTCTCTGTAAGGCAAATTGCACTCAATGTACTTAGGGGCCAATGGAAATAAATGATAAAACTGCGTCACTCAATGGATCACACAAAGGACACTTGTTTACAGTATGAGAGCTAACACAAGCAGGAAGAGAATCACATATTCAGCCTCAGCTGGAACAAGTTCAACAACTTCAAGTTGAGTGTTTCATGACTCAAGTTTTTCACTTCCTGTGCATGTCTCTAATGATCATAGATGCACCACAAGTATTGCTTTTGGGGTTTTACAAACTAATTTTAGTAAGTTAACAAATTCACTAATACAGAATCTATGAATTTTGAGGATCCATCCTGTGAACTGCGAGAAAAGTTCCAGAGTTCCAGGAATTATAATGGAGATTGCTTATCATAGACTTTCAATGTGGACCTTTCTCTAGCAATTTTTTTTAATGCAGTATGATAACTGAATTTTGTAAATTTATTAGAAGTTGAACACTTTTTTAGGCAAGAGGTGATATAGAGAAGCTCAATTATAAAATGCTCATATAGATTTGGTTCACAAGTTACAAGATAATTTCTTCAATGTATTTTCCATATTTTTGATTTATCCTTTCAAAGAACATTCACATTTCCCATGAATATGTCAAATATTGAAATATTTGGTAAAGTCAGAATGATGTAAGCTGTCTATAATATACCTAAATATTATTACAGATCATGGGTATGTGTTTACATTCCTAATTTGAATTATATTACTGAATTATCAAAACTATATGAAAAAATTATAAATTACACCCTAACATATTAACTTCCTAAAAGTCACATGGTTAAATAATTGAAAATCAAGCTGTTTACTTTGTTCTTCTACATTCTATGTGTTGCATTACTTCTGCAGTGAAGACCTATAATATTGACGACTTTCAAGTTGTACTGAATTGGAATTCTTTAATTAGTGACACATAGCGTTCCTGACTGTCAAAGACATTTTTGGTAGTTGGAAGATCAGGCCTTCACAAACAGTTCATTATTGGGTCAATGTCTACCAAGGAAACTGAATTACATATTCTTAACATCAACAGTAAATTCTGAATTTTTAAAACTAAAGAATCTCAAAAAAATCAACAGAATGTGATGATGGAATTAAATAAATTTGGAGATCAAAAATTTCTAAGAAATTTTAGTGCACTAGGCATTGTCTATTTACAGTACTCAAATATATAAAATTTTTGAAATAAAATTTATTTTAAGTAATATGGTAATATTTAAACTATTTGATTTAAGATAAGCAAGTGTATTTTAGAAGAACTTGATAGGGGACTAAATTGAAACTTAAACTTTTTTTGGCTACCTAGTATTTAAAGAAGTTATGGTTTTCCACAAAATGACAATCTCTTCAGTCACATTAGCACTTAAAATGTGATTTCTTCTTTCATGATTTGCTTCAGATCTTGCGCTTCCAAAGCAATAAATCTTATAAAGAGTAGAGATATTCTAAACTTTGACAGTTCTGCTGAACTTGTTGTTTCTCCCTCTAGAGTTTTATAATCATACACTCAATTAGCCTCTTTGTCCCAGATTTCATGGAATAATTGCTAGAATTTTATTGGGTGCTTATGAGTCAGAAGTGTTTATTCTGTTAGAGAAGGTTTTCTGGACATTTTAATGCATTTCATGCAAAGTAAAAAAAAAATTAAATTAGAACAGAACTAATAGTTGTAATTTTTTAATTACTACTTCACATTTAAATCAAACATATAAAATGCACAAAAGTTTCTTATAATAATGTTCTCCTTCATATCTTCTAGCACAATATTACTATTTTCAATAATATTCTCCTTCACATCCTGCTAGCACAATTTTATTATTTTCTCCATTATTTATAACCAACATATATTGCTAATACATTTGTGATTTTAAGGCTGACTTTTAAAATTTTCTGAGACACTATTTTATTAATGAATATTATTCATATTCATCAGCAATACCAGGTGTTTCATGAATTGAATTTAATGATAAAAGAGGGTTAGATGAAAAACTGCAAGGGATATATACATACAATGACATCACATTCTTTTTGCATTTGTCATTCTTGATAAAACATCAGCTAGTCAACATTTAGTAATTTTCTATAACTAAAGACTGGTTTTTAAAGCCTCAGTAAACATTCTACTCTTTTTATAAGCATGTCGCTAATTTTATGAGACTTACAGTTTCATGTAAGTTTTACTTATTAAAAAATGAGAAGGATTTCGGGACCAAAAAGTGCCTAAATAAGGATTAAAAAAAAATATGACATGTCTAGAAGAACATTTATCATTTACAGAAATAATCATAATAAAACATTTTTATATTTCAAAGAGCTAGACAAAAGAGTCACAAGAATATTAAAAAAAGATCTTTTCCATTGGTGGAAAACATTGTCCTAACATGTAAAGGAGGGCTATTTTAAACTTTTATAATTAGCATCTATTTTTAATTAGTATCCCTGTTGCTGTTAGGAAGAATGAAGACCTAGAGAGAGTTCAGAAAGAGATGAACTCTCCTAGTGTATTTACCACAACTCCCAGCAGGGCTTCTCTCGTCTGATTAACACCACAGCAGGCTCTTCACTCCAGCACACAGCTAACTGCCTTCATCAGGATGAAAATAACAAGGGTGAGGAAATGAAACAGAATTTTCTGGACATTTAAACGTAAGAATCCAAACTTCCTTTATATAGATAGAGGTAAATTCATAATTCCAGACATTTTTAGAAAATCCAAACCAAAAGTAGCCTCAAACAATATTAAATAAATTTTGAAAGAATAAAAGATGACAGTTTCAATAAAATAAAAGAAACTGTGTGAAAGGTTTTATTTGTCTACTGTTAAGGAAATATTTGAACTAGTTGATTCTTCTTTTGTGGTTTATTTGCACCTCCAATCAAGACATGGATTGAAATACTTTCTTCAATTGTTGATAATCATGGGTGTTACGAGCTGTTTTGTAGAAGATTTGAGTTGTTCTGCTAATGCACATTTATAAGATTTCACACATATTTAAATGTATACATTTTGAAATGTAAACAAAAGTGGCATTTCCAATGTCAAGACTTTTTTGTATTTAATGTTATGCCCCAGATTAGTCTGATATTACTTGAAACTCTACTATAGAAGATGTTTTTTTTAAGTTACTGATTTTTGGTTTTATTTCCGTTTTTTTAAAGTTAATCTTTTCGTGAATGATTTATAGTCAATTAACTATCTAGCACTGCCCTCTAATTTTAAAAATGACAATTTTATGTAATGTATTCCAGGAAAGTTAGCAGATATATTTAATGGCAGGTATAAAGTGAGCATTGACCAATTAGAATAGATGTTCATCAAATATAATGTGCATGGTCTAGTCAACTATACTGTTATATTTGGCTGAGTTTTTTAAATTTTAGTTTAATTTTTCAATATTGATGCTTATGGGTGTAAAGCTATGTGTTATATTAATAACACATTTTATAATACTCCTCCCAAAAGAGCAGAAAGCAACATAGAATAAATTGCAATACAAATTGGTTTCTTCATATCTGAGGGGTCTGTAATCCATAAACTCTGAGGCCGATGTGACCCAAACTAGATGGCATGGTATTGTTAGCTGGTGTATCAGTCTCCTAGGGCTACTAACATGGTACAACAAACTGTGTGGCTTAAACAACAGAGACAGACATATTCTCTCACAATTTAGAAGTCCAAAATCAAGTTATTGGCAAACAGTGTTTTCTCTTAAGTTACTAGAGAAGAATCTGTAATTTGCTCTTGTTTTCTGACAATTTTGACATTTCTTAGTTTGCAGCTAAATGACTCCATCCTCAGCATTTGCCGACTTGTGGCATTTTCCCTTTGTGTCTATTTTTGTGTCACTTCTTCAATTATAAAGATACCCTTCACATCTTGTCGGATGTGAAAGGGGACCATCATGGTTTCTGCTAGATGGTCTGGAAATGAGTCCTTGCAGAGTCACAAGGAAAAGAATTTCCAGGGATTCAAGCATAAGAGGATTGAAGGTACAGTAGCAAGATTTAACAGCAGGGCGTGCAGCGCATGCAGACCAGTGAAGAGGCTGCTGTGCTACCTCATCCATGACCAGGTGGCTCTGCTCCATCTTGCTGTGGAAGAAGGTTTACTTATTAAAAAATGAGAGGGGTTTGGGAGCAAAACATGCCTAAATAAGGATAAAGAAGATTTATTTACAGCCTCTTGGGCCACAGGCCCACACTTGTCCCCACCAAGTGTGTCTTGGGCCACACTTGGGCCCACATGGCTGCTACACAGAGGCCCGCGTGGCTGCTACAGAGAGAGAGAATGCAACTGGGACCTTTGTTAAACTGTGATTGCATCTTCTTGGGTTCTGGAAGGGGTAAGGTTTCTTTCAAACTAACAAATCTTCCAGATTCTTTGCAGTTGTCCTGGGCTCTCCCCCTAGCCAATCTCTTTCCCGGATCTTCTGGGGTTTCATACCCTTTTCTTGTCCTATTCTTTTCCCAGATTTTCCCAAGCTGGACTCCTACGCTCTACGGTCGCCCTCTTGGCTTCTAATGTACATGGACCCAGAAAACAAATTTTCCCTTTCCTGTTTATTCCCCGCTCCCAATAGAAGTGAATAGACCAGTTATTCCCCAGGGGGATTGAAAAGCCCTCATTCCTGCCTGCTCAGGAGTTAACTTCCCTTCAGCGGAAGAAGATGAGGCTTTCCCGTGGGATGACTGCAAAGTAGTGACTTCCTCCTTAAAGCTTGATTGGAGGTCTGGCCCCCTTCTCCTTTGTTAATACTTAACTAGATTCCTATTGTAATATGGGCACAACCTATTACAGACTGATATCATCTATTCCTTTTTTTTTAAATGTACTTTTTTTTAAAATATTTTATTTTTAGAGAGAGGGAAAGGGAGGGAGCAAGACAGGGAGAGAAACATTAACGTGTGGTTGCCTCTTGCGCACCCCCAACTGGAGACCTAGCCAGCAATCCAGGCATATGCCGTCACTGGAAATCGAACCGGTGACTCTTTGGTTTGCAGACCAGCACTCAATCCACAAGCCACACCAGCCCATGAAGACTGACATCATCTTAATATAACTAATTATATCTGCAATGACCTTAGTTTCAAACAAGATAACATTCTGTGGTATTGGGGCCCAAGAATTTGTCATATCATTTGGGAGATACAATTAAAACCATAACAACTGGCTTACTAATAAAACCTTGCACAATTTACAACTTTTAACTATTAGAGACATCTTCAAAAGATTAACAAATTAGTATGAGGAATTTCTAATTTAATATATTATTGAGAAGATAATGCAATTATAAAATATTAATAATGATATGAAATCACATGCTGGAAAGCGCAGGACATGAATTACTCTTGGAATATTCTCTTCTTAACCACATTTTAAAGTAGCATGTCCAGGTCCTAAATCTTTCCATGGCCACATAGCCTTCCCCAAACACATTACATCCTTCGCAGAGCACCACAGCTAAATTTTTGGATTGCTTGTCTACACACACATCTCATGGTAAGCCATTTACATTTCATGTTTATAAATGAATTGAAGGGAAATCTTTCCTAAAGGAGCAACCAGATCTTATGTGGGGTGGATAACAAATAGGAAATAATATTACTCTGAGTCACCACAAGAGCAGATTATATATAAATGCCAATATTAACAGTGAGAGGAATACTCATGAAAGAGAAAAAATAAGTAGTAAGGACAGATTTTTAGATCCTAAGTCATCAAAAGTATTGGTCTAGCGGTAAATAATAAAATATAGTTTTTAAAGATGCAGAAGTTAATGAGGATGCTGAGTTGAAATAAATAAAAATAGAAAAACATAGAAAGAAGAATCATGAAGAGAATAAAAAAAGCTAAAATGTGATATGAAAATGAAATTGAAGACAGATGAAAAATAACTTTTTTAAGAAGAGATGATCTTAGTTTTAAAGATGTTAAATTTTACTTAATGACTTTCTAAGAAAGACTAGATGCCATACTTGTTCCAAGCTATGTGACTAAGCTTTGTGATTACACAGTGCACATCGACTGCAATCAGCCAAAAGAACTTTAATGAGAACTCCAGTTCAGAAACAAGTAGTGTTTCAGAGGATGATGCAAATTCTCACAGAGGAAGTGCAAACTACACAAAGCAATCATCTTGGAAATGAAGAATTTTGCAAAACATCGACAGCTGCAAATCACGCCTGATGATATGGAATCACATTGAAATAATAAATTATCTTCTGAAGATGAAAAATAACAATTTCTGTAATGATAAATTTTGTTTTGAAATGGATTTTCACTGAATCATTTTCATAATTATGTACAGACTTCATTTCACGACAGGAGGTCTTCAGCCATAGCAATGAACTTGGAAAATCTTTTAAAAATAACAATTTCTTTATTGGGACCAAAAATATTTTGATGTAATAGGCCAGAGAGTTGATCAATTTCACAGTTTGATATTAATTTTGTAATTTATTCTTTGAATATATTATTTCACAAAAGTCATATCTTATTTTTATTTTAATGTGAATAATTGTATGAGGAAGAACACGTCAAATAGTGCTGCCACAAGAAGAACCATCACAATTTCAGTGGTAGAGTAAAGCAAAGTTTATTTTTCACTCTTTTATATATATTCCCCTCCTGATTTCAAACCACTTTCATTGTTAATGTTTTTATATATTTATTCTTAGCTTTTGTATTTCTTATTCAACCTGACATTTAGTATTTCTAATATATTTACTCAGGATATTTAATTCAGTTAACAATGTTGTGTGAGTTTTCTTCAGCCTCATGGTTCATTTATTGTTGAGACTTTATCCAAGCAGAAAATTGAAATTTTTCAATATCCGACTTCTGCAGTTTTATATTGATGTTTTCTAACTTTTTCTATTCTTATTTAGAGGACAGGATTCCCAGTTTGTGAGTTTCCTTGTCTGTCAATTCTTTCCTCTTCTGTGAATTTTATTATATGATACTTAATTTCCCCCTCTTGTCCTTTTGTTTCCTTCACTGCGTCACCTCCAGGGTGTGCCATCTCTTCTCTGATTCTCCACCAGAATCACAGCTTTTCCAAAACTGCCACTATGAGTCCACATTTTCAGGCTTTTAGTCCATGATCAGGTCTATGAATACTATGAACCACCAATTCCCAGTCTATGTTCAGTATGTTTATATTTATTATTTTGTTTTCTGAGAATGACTTTGTGTGTTCCGTCTAAATCTTTTGCTCCCATTTTTCCTTGTCATGAGGTCTTCCCAGATTCCCTTTCTTTTCTTCTCTTTTTCTTTTTTTCCTTAAGATTTTAGTTATTTATTTTTTTTAGAGATGGGAAGGGAGGGAGAAAGAGAGGGAGAGAACACTGATATGAGAGAGAAACATTGTTTGGTTGCCTCTCCAATGCACCCTGACTGGGGAGCAAACCTACAACCCCAAAATTTAGCCTGACCAGGACTCCAAGGGCAACCTCTTCCTGTGTGGGACTAAGACCGACCACCTGAGCACCACTGATCAGGGTAGCATTCCCTTTCAAGCTTTCTATACTAATGGCCGACATCATGGCTGCTCTTTAGGGCTGGCATTTCTTTTCCCTATTTTCCTCTATGAAAAGATTAACTTGGGTGTTCTCTGTCTCTTGGAAATGTTAACAGTATTTGTTGCTGTTACTGATTTTATCATTGTTTCAGATATACAAGAAAAAGATTCTGAATCAGGCTATTGTGATAGCTCTCCAAATGAAATGTTCTATAATGAAAATATCATTTTACTGGATGATTGAAGCTAGAGAAAAATTAGAATATTAGCATACAGGCACTAGTGTTACACATGGTTATTAATGTTTAACATCAAATTTGGTCCTAAGCATCTTGAAACAGAAAATTTAGTCAAATAATTTTTTTACTGTTTATTGGGGAAAATAATGTTTTGCACATCAGAGTAAAAAATTTAAATATTTTCCAGAACCAATGTCTGAAAGAAATTACTTACAGATTTCTTATATAGGATATATTGAATAACAAAGTGAATAATAAGATCTAGAACAACTCTTTTTTTATATTACCTATGTCATAGTTTGTATTTACAGAATAAAATTAAGGTAATATTTTTCAAGTATCTAACAAAAAGTTCATATATTTATTTTTTATCCTTACCTGAGGACAGTTTTTCATTGCTTCTAGAGGGAGAGGAAGGGAGAAAAACATCGACGTGAGACAAAAGCATCTATTGTTTGTCTCCTGTATGTGCCAAAACAGGGAATGAACTCACTATTTACCTATGTGCCCTGACCAGGAATCAAATCCATAGCCTTTTGGTTATGGGACAAAGCTTCAACCAACTGAACCACACCAGCCATGGCAAGTTCATATATTTAAATGCTTAGAGATCACTAGCTACAATTAGGTATTATCAGCTCTAAGAGTATTTTAATTATATAATTTGTGCTGTCAGACCTCCCTGCCTTTGAAGAACTTGTGAGGGAACATGTCCAGACCTTCAGGGAAGAATCTTCTTACAACAGCCCACAAGTATAATCTTAGCTGCTTCATCAGAGGGAGATGTTCCAGGTTGAGTCGATGAGCCAAGTAAGCAAGTGATGATTTGTACTTTCTTTAAATCTGAATGGGAGGTTTTTTGTTGTTTTTTTTTTTTTCTTTTCAGACTTGGATAATTTTATATATTTATATATATTTGAATATATATACACACACATATACATATTTATTCATGCATACAGTCATCTTGCAACCACAAAGATCCAGTTATGGCCTGAAGGTAAGGCAGAAAGAAGTAAAAATAATAGGTCTTTAATGTTAAGGACACCTCACAATGACTATGAATTCCTCCCCAAAATATTAAGTAGGTCAATAAATTTCCATACTGATTATACCACTTCGAGCCAAGTTTTATGTTCACTTGCAAAAATCATCCTGAGTGAAAACAAACAAAAAATTCTATGGCTCAATCCAAAATATCACTTACGAGCATAAAAAAAGCATAGCTTGTATATAACAATTACTTCAAGGCATAAAGTAATAAATTTCAAATATTTGGGGCTTTGGTATAAAATCCAAAACTCAAATTATGCTCCAAAATATATTTCTGAGTATAGTGTTTCTTATAATATTTAATAATTTTAAGTGCAAGCATATAGGCAAAAAAACATATGATCATTAAAAAATACAAAAAAGAACATAGAAATAAGTAAAAAAGAAAATTACAAATGCAAACAAAAATCACAAGATATAATGTGGTACACAAGCTTTGGAGATTTCATCTCTTAAAGAAAAATACAGTATATGTTAATAGAGATTTGAGTCTGTGTGTGTGTGTGTGTGTGTGCGTGTGTGTGTATATTACTTGCATTGTTATGCCATACATGAAGTTGCAAACCACCTATTTTCTACTAAATGGAGAGTTTATTAATTTGTAAAGCTACATCCAACTGATATGGATTAAAGATCACAAATAACTAGAGGCCTAGAGTTGAAGGCTATTAATTCTGATACTCATAGTGCCAAGATTGGATCTGGCATTAGACTGCAGTTGGCTGCTACAGTTTATTTGCTAAGTGAGTTAGAAATATCAGAGAGAAATTACTCTGAAAAATACATATAAAAAGGTACCACATACTTAAAACACTTGATGATAGGGAGACAGGAGAATAGAGATGACCCAAATAACTGTATTCAAAACTATTAAGTGCAAGAATGAAATCAAATATATTTTCTCTTTATTTTAGAGTCAAATGCAACTTATATGATATTTGGATATATCTTAAACTTTAATATACAGATTTTCTATCCTGGAGAAAATATTTTAATACATCAGTTTCAAAATAGCTTTTGTTTTTTATCAACATCAATTAAATGATATCTGAGAAATTATATTAGTTTTAAATTAAGATTAAATTATTTCAAAGCATATTTACTGTACAAATTATTTCAATAAATAATTAAAATATCTTTATAAACCTTATCTATAGAAATTATTTCCTTTATATATATTTTTAAAAATAATTGCAATAATTAAATGTTTGTAGTTGTATGATATTTTAGAGGACTATTTTCCAAATAGGATTTGTAAGCAGAAAATATAGGTGGATAATGTTAAAATTCATATCATGAACTATTTACCATTGGTAATAGTATTCATAGTTTGCCTTATTTTTTTGTAATACTATAAATTAGCTAGATTTTTTTTACATGAAAATCTTTTCCATTTGGGTCACTATATTTATATGAAACAAACCATAATTTTAGAAAAAAATTCTAGTCTGTTCTCTAAAAATTAAGCAAACCAGCTCATTAATACTATGCTTTTATTTTAGTGTGTCAACCTTACTGTATTAGTGAGACTCATGTTAAAAGACTGATATGGTTGTGTATTTGTTTACATATATTAATTTTGTTGTCAAATGTGTTTAGATAGAAGCAATGAGGACCAAATTATTTCAGATCCCAGCTATGCACAAAAAAGTATGCAGTGCTGAGAACAAATAAAGAGCTGCTCTCATCCTCTCTGCTGTGATCCCACGCATTGACAAGCCTTTGAAATGAAAGAATATAACTCCTCACAGATAATTAGAGAGTGCAAATGGATAAAGGAATTAAATAAAATGTGTTCTGTTTAAAGACATGCTCATCGATCTATAATTCGTCCCATCACTGCAGATTTATTAATGTAATGAGTTAGTCAAGTCGTCCCATCCACCCACACCATTCTTAAGGGGCAGAGATGATGGTCTCAAACCCATATGAATCTTTTAGAATATGGTTTCTCAAGCTTGATTAGTTCAGTTACAAAAGAATGGAAAGAAAGCAAGGGTTTATAAAGCCTCAATGGAAGTTACTGAAAATACTATTAAATCAAATTCTATATGTAGTGACTTTCTTAAACAAAGTTTTAATGTTTGAACAAAGTCCATTAACTTAATAGACAAGATTCAATAATATATTATTATTTGATGTTGAATACAAAGGACATGATTTTTAATAATGGAATGGTTATAATACCAGTTAGTTGAGTATAATGATTGCTATATTCTGAAGACTTCCAGTCCAACCCATGAAAATCATTCTTGAATTAGAGAGCTAGCTAACGCTGTAAAGTGTGGTGTACATTGTTCCTCTGATGTGACTTTATGTAACTAGCCATGCTTATCGAATCTATAATATATATTTCCATTTTCTCTGTGTGTTTTTGTGTATATATTCTATAGCAATATCTATGTAAAGCATATCTATATCTATAGATCTTTATATTTATCTATCCATCACTTTCTATCTTTATCTTGTAGACTATTACTTAATGCTATTTGTCATAATAAAGGTATTCAAAAAACCACCCCAAAACTAGCTGCTTAAAGTAAGTATAATTTATTGTCATAAGCCTGTACTTTGGTTGACTGTGGATACAATTTGCTTGGGCTTACCTACGTCTACTGAGCTTGACTAGACTTTCTTGCTCTACTGGTATTGGGTGTGATTTTGTTTGTGTTTCTCATCCATCTTTTGAGTCAGGTAAACTAGTCTTGGTGTGTTTTTATATAGACATAGCAGCAGTGGGAAGGAAAATGGAAACAAGTGAGGTCAAAAGTCAGCATGGCCTGTCATCATGTCTGCCTTATACTAATGATCAAATTAAGTTACAGGGTTGAACCCAAAGTCAAGGGGAAGGGGAAGTCATTTCATCACTTACTGTGAAATACTTTAAGGTCAAAAGGCATAGGTAATAATTTCAGGTGAGTGGAGAACTGAGATATGTAATGCAGTTTGATTGACTTCAAATGATTAGTTTCTAGTGCCCTTATCAGTAGAGCGCTGGAAATAAAAGAAATCATTGTTTTTATCATCTTTTCCTCCTCAGTCTTCTTAGAATATATTATGTCTGTTTGTGTTACTTCAGTTGTAGTTTCCTCAAAATTCACAACCAGGCAACTCCATACCTACAAATGAGATTAAGATTATTATTATTACTTTTTAAGAAAAGTGGTTGAGAAAGTGAAATGCATCTGCTTGGGGGAAAGTGACTCTGACATGTTAGTTCTAGTAATAAGTGTTAATAGTGAACTCTACATATGGCATGAAAGCCTACAAATGTACATATTATAACACCATTATCCAACACTTCTCTTGGGAAATAAACTGAAGAGGAGAGGTTAAATGAAGTTGGCTACGATTCATGGTTAAGAATCATGGTTTAGTCCTAGCCAGTGGATAGGAATAATTATCTAATCATGGATAGACTGCCAGCCTGTGAATTTAAGAGTAGCAGGTTCGATTCTCAGTCAGGGCACATGCCCGAATTGCAGACCAGGTCCCCAGTAGTGGGCATGAGAAGAAGCACATACTGGTGTTTCCCTCTCTCTCTCCCTTCCCAGTTCTCTAAAAATAAATAAATAAAATTTTAAAAAGAATCATGCTTTAACTCCTGAGAGGCACCTGCTCCCATAAACAAGGAAATGGTCATTATCAAATGTACACCTTCAGTGAGGTTTAATGTATAACACATGAGTTTGGAGTCAGCTAGATTATGTGAACTTCATCTCTAATTATTAATAACAAGGAATCTCTGGCAATTTTCTTAAGATGCCTGGATTTCCTCAAGTGCTAATAAGAAAAATAGTAGTATCTACATCTTAGTGATTTTTTTAGGATCATGTTAGATGCCTGTAAACTATTTAGAAGAATTCATGACATGTAGTGAGAGACCATAAGCTAATTACTATAATTATTATTATTATCATATTAGATTTTAGGAAACATATTTCAAAACTGTCAAAACAATTCATTAATAAGAAAAGCTAAAATAATGGAATTCACTGTTACATGATAGTTACTTACTGTTTCCTGCCCTTTTTTTTATTTTCTGAAAATTCTATATCATGAAACTTCTCTTTACCCCTTTTAGTTAGATTTTTCCAAGTGACTCTCCTCTTGCCAAATTTAAAAGAAAACTGGAGATTAGCTGGAAACAATGGGAAGTGTCAATAATTTCAAATTTTGCTTGTATTATTTGATGAAACAAATGGGATAAAAAGTATTATTACCTTTTATTGGTGAAAGACTGTGTGGTAATGAAAATATTGCAAATGAGGGAGCAGAATTAATGATGTAGAAGGGAAAAAGACTTGGTGAAGTGACATCCTTGAAGAGATGAAAGGAGAGGAAGGATAGATGAAGCAAGGATATTCTACAATCACTATGGTGTTTGGCAAGAATGCAGAATTGTTTGTGTAGGCATTGTTAGGTGAGGGTGTTTTGAGAAAGCCTGCAGAAGGTTCCTTCTGATATTTTCTAATGACTCTATTGTTCTCAGAGCATAGATAGGTAAGTAATCAGCTCACTGAAGTCATCATCAGGCTGAATATTGGGCACGTCTTAGTAGTGGTTTGAGAAGAAGTGTGAGATGAGATAATAAGCATGCAAACCTCTTAGTAACAAAGTACCACAAGACAGGTGACTCAAAAAAACAGAAATAAATCACTTCATGGTATGGATGCTCAAAATCCAAAATCAAGGTGTCAGCATAGATCCCTTCTGGGGCTTTGAGAGACAAATCTCTTCTGTGTCTTTCTACTTGGCTTATAGATGGTTGTTTTCTCCCTGGGTGTCTGTGTGGTATCTTTCCTCTGTTGTGGGTCTTTGTGTCCAAAGTTACCCGCTTCATAAGAACACCAGTCATAATGGATTAGGGCCCACTATAACACACTCATTTTAACATAATTATCTCTGCAAAGACTCGGTTGTCCTATCTCATTAGGCCAACCATGATCATGGTTATGTCCTATCTCCAAATAAGGTCCAATAATGAGAAGCAGGAGATTATAACTTCAATATTATGAATTTTGAGGGGCAACATATTTAAAGTTTGGCCATTCCTGAGTTAACGTTTGGATACAGGTGGGAATAAGCAGAGAGTGGGAGTTAGCTAAGGTTACAGTTTTGCCAAGTAAGTTTGATTATTAAGAAAGGACAAATTTTACCAGGCTCCTTCTTGTGGTCCTCATATTTTGGTATCTAATATTTCCAGTTCTCACATTATTTATTTGAGCCAAAAACATTTTATTGGAAGTGACATATTTCACTTAGAAGCAGGCTATCACATTGAAGTGCTATATTTCCTCTCTCTCTCTTCCATAATTAGCAAGTTTAAGATGTAGCCTTGCCTGGCTTAATGGAGGAGAACCTAAGCCAACTCTTAATATAGATATATTATGGAAAAGATATATACCTTGTTTTGGGAAATCACTAATTTTGGGGGGTTATTTGTTATCACAAGATACTGTAGCTCAAAGTGACAGATATATTATGATATATACAAGGGAATGATTATAATTTGAGATTTATGAAAGCAGAGGCCTTTCATCTGAGTTTACTAATATATTTGAAACACTTGAAATAGCACATAGGACTTACTTACTGGGTCTCTTTTGAGGTAATTAAAGGCCATGGAATTAAAGCTAAGGAATGAGAAATATATGATATCAAGTAGAAAAGGGACAATGAAAAGTTGGTAAGATCAACAAAATAGAAGTGTTCATGGACTTGAAATTTTGTTTGGATTAAGGTGATAAATTTGAGAAAAGAGGTGGTGATCAAAAAATTGAAACCACAGAACAGGTCATAGAGGCATTGCATTTATTAGCAACTAAAAAATCTAAACTATAAAAGTAAAAGGCTATAGCTGAGAAGAATATATAAATTTTAAGGGAATGGTCCTCAAGGAACTGAAGCAGCAGGTATTTAAAGGATTATCTAGATGTTAATCTGATTCATAGTTAAAGAAGGAGTTGTATATGAAGCAATGCTAAAGTCATTGCGCTTTGAGGGGGAATAGAGGAAATGAACCAGGAGATTATAGATGTCAGCAACAATAGGGGTTAATGGGTAAAAAAAAAAAAATCTGATCATATGTATGAAAATCAAAACAAGAGTCTTTAGGGAGTTGAATGGCCCCAAACTACGAATAAAATCTAAGGAAATTATCCAAGCTCTTACCTATGAGAGCTGCGGGAGAAAAGCTATCAGCTAACAGGCCAGTGAAAACTGTATCTTCGGTGGAGATCCCTGTTCCCATTAGGAAAGTAATTAGAAGGAAGTATTTAGAAAAAAATTCTCTTAAAATGTAAAATAATTCCATATGCACATAATAAGGGTGTTAGGAGCTCAGTAGATAAGTAGAAAGAGGAAAAAAAAAAGACATTATAGAGTTTTAAAGCACACTGAATTTTTGGAATTTAAGGAATGACTGATTTTGGGTATTTTATGCTTACTATGAACAAAGATGAAGGACATAATGGGCTTGATCTTAGTGGATTTAAGGTAAACAATGTTAGAAAGAGCCTGGGTTGGAAGCAGTTGTCTAGGGACCCATTCTAACTCTCAAGAATCAGAATAGTAAGGCTAAATTAGCCTGGTCTTATTCCCAATGACTTCTTTCACTCCCAAACTCTGCTAATAAGGGAACACATTATACTTAATCATTCTGCACAACGATGTTGAGAGGAGACTGTGTTGAGCTTGGAATATACGCTTTATTCCCGTGTGCAACCCTTTTTCCCATCTTTATATATTTTTTTCTATGACAGAAAAATAAATTTGATAGAAAACAAGTTGAGTTTTTCAGCTTTGTTTGTTTTTCACATGGGGAGAAAAGATCTATCTTATAGTCATCCTCAGAGGTATGTATAAGTGAATGAGGTTGGTGGCAATGTGATGTGTTCCCTTATTACTTATCACTGCAGGGATTAGAAAACCTGGCTGAAGATATTTTATATGTCTCTTCCAACTATTTGGCTTCACAACCGTCATAATGGTTATGTCCTCCACCACCTATAATTGAGCACATAGGAGTAATAAATAGCCTCTACCCCTAAGCAACAAAATTGTTCCTCCTTTGGGTAAAATATTCTCTTTTTTTTTATAAGGATTGTGGGGCAGGGAGGAAAATTGATATAAAAATAAGGTCTATGACCATTAGATATTGACAAATTGTCACAAAGAAACTCATTTCCATTTTCGTAATAAGCTTAGAAACTAACATAGAAAGGGTTGGAAGGCTATACATATTTGATGGATTTTAAAGGTGAGGTATGTACATGCGTGTGTGTGTGTGTGTGTGTGTGTGTGTTTATATGATATCTTGTTTACTGAGTCTTTAAATAGTTGAATTTGTGATGAACTAGGAAGGGGACACACCACAAATACTTTTTCTTAAATGCTATGGAAGCCTTAAAAAGATTTTACTAGCTTTTCTCAGACTCATTGAGTGGGATACACAGCCATTTTTGTTGGACATAGAAATAATAAGTAATTTAGCCACAATAAGTAATTTAGCTATTTTATTATTACAGCTGTACATGTAGAACTAAGAGTATAGTAACTATTTAATCTGTGGTAGTCTTATATTTCTGTTGCATTATATAGACATACATTCATGAAAGTGCATTTATGTGTAAACACATGCACACACACAGGACTGCAGTATTTCCTTATACCTAAAAAGCATTCTAACAATCACTGGACATATTTATTAGCCAACTGCTTTTAGTTTCAACGCACAAAGAAGGAAACAATCGACATGGGCCACTTAAACACTTGCATCTGAATTTCCAGGCTATCAGTAACAAGTTGTCACTTCATGCAGCTTAAATATGTATCATATTATGTGACAAACTCTTTCTTTAGAGCAATTTTTAAAATTGTATTTATTTATTAATTAATAGATTGTATTTTTAGAACAGTTTTAGATTTACAGAAATTTGTGTAGATGATAAAGAGATCTCATATATCCCCTACCCTAGCCCCATTAATAAAATCAAGCATTGATATGATATATTTTTATAGTAAATAAACCAAAATTGATACATTTTTGTTAACTAAAGCCTATAGTTTACATTAAGATTCAGTCTTTGTGTTATATATTTTTATGGACTTTGGCAAATGCATAATGGTATGTATCCACTATTGTAGTATCATGCAGAATAGTTTTATTCCCCCCAAATCCCCTGCACTTTACCTATTCATTTCTCTCCTTCCCCATCCCACTTCCCCCCAGAAACCATTGATCATTTTACTCTCTATAGTTTTCCTTTTTCCATATGTATATCGTCGGAATCATGCAATATTCAGATTTTTAGTGTGGTTTCTTTCGCCTAGCAATATGCACTTAAATTTCCTCCATGCCTTTTTTTGTAGCTTGAAAGCTCATTTATTTTCATTACTGAAGAACATTCCATTGTTTGGATGTGCCAAAATTTGTTTATCCATTCATCTATTGAACCTCGTGGTTGATTCTGATTTTTGATGATTATAATGAAAACTTCTGTAAATATTCACCTGTGAGTTTTGTGTAAAACTTAGAGCAAATTTAAGGAGCTAAGATATCCAGTATCTCCTTATCTTGCTACCTTGCTTCTTCCATCCGTAACTTTTTCTAAATTTATTATCTTCTGACAAAAAAATCTACGATAGCCATAGACTCTATTGTATGCCCTTCTATCCACAAACTTATATCCCTAATCTTGTTTATGTATTTACTTAACTATTTAAATACTGACTGCTTCCTGGAAGCCATGCTCTGCAAGAACTATTGAGCTTTCCAAATTGATGAAATTTTAATTATTTTTAGTATTATTATCATTCAACCACAAAAAAGTTTAATAATGTAAGTGTATTTTATGTTTTAATCCTTTCTTAATATATACCCCTAACAAAACATCATAAAATAGCGATCTATATGAATGAAGATGCAGATTCAATGTGCTTTATTATTTCATTTTTAGATAATAGTAAGAATGAGCATAATTATGAACACTAAAACCTTTTCTCTGGATATTCTTGGTAATATATGTGACTTACAGAATTAATTTATACTGTTTTGGTATTCTATGATTAAAATTTAGTAAAATGTCATATAAGAGTTGTTTTTTTAATTAAGTGAAATAGTCTTGCATTAATTACTGCTGTTTAGTTACTACATTTTGCTAGCTCTCTCAAATAAATTAGCTTTAATGATTGAGGTGTGGCTACTTAATTAAGGAATAATTAAGATATATATTAATATGTTAAACATTTTGATCTATTTCAAGGTGTCAATAACAGAAACATGGTCTGAATAACAAGTTGTCTGGTTGCTATTTACAAGTTCTGAATCATATATTTTACATGGATAGTCTCAAATAATTGTTACAAGAGTTGTAGAAGAAAGACTTTGAGGAGGATCCAGGTTCTGCAGGTGCCAGCTGAGGAGAAGGGCAGACTATGTCCCGCAGAGTACACTCTGGGTCATCACAGATGGGGAAATAAAATAAGTCATCCCAGACACTTTTCTAGTTTGCCAGGGAAAGGGGCAGTGATTCCCTCTAGTGGAGAAGGCCCTGAGCTCTTCTCTTTAAGTGACTTTTATTGTGAACAATTTGCACAGGGGTATTTAGCAAGGATGCAAAGTTCATCAATCAATGTCAAAAGGCTATGTTTACAGAAAACAAATAGAGATCATAGATAATAATTGAAGGAACAGAACAGATTTGCCTCAGGTCAAGGTCTGCTAGGCAGGGTGGTGCCCATTCAGCCCTGAAACCTAAGAAAATAATCACATTCTATGCTCAACCTCAAACATCTGTACTCTTCAACTAGAGGGTATTCTTAGCAAAGTAAGTTTAATAAGATTTAATGCATTTCTTTTCCAGGCCTAATTGTCCCTAGGAACCACCCAATCCAGTTTAGGGTTGTACCTGCCTTTAGTATTGTTTCACTGACCTGGTCAGGTGGCAGGGCAGAGCAACCAAGAGATAAGGGGGCTTCTTTCAGATAGAACGAGGACAAGGGGTGAGGGCCTTTTGTCCCTTCTCCGTGTCCCCCAAGTCCTTCCCTGTTGGCCCCTGTAAGACATCTGGCATCGAGGGGTCTTACCAGTCATTGACTAACCAGCCATCCTCTGGGGCCAAGCAGGGTGATGGGAGGGAGGCAGGGGCTGTGCCCCTGCCAGGGGGACAGGTTTTGTCTCCTCAGTGGCCTATTTTCCCAAGGCCTCCTTGCTCAGCTCCAGCCTTGGGGCCGTCTCGCCTGTCAGCTGGGCTACAGTTCCTGAATTCAGGCAAGATAGTTCCCAATAAGACATAACTATTATTGTAATTTTATTGCTGAGAAGATTGAAGCTTTGATAAATTCAGCGTTTGTTTGTTTTTGTTTGTTTGTTTGTTTTGTTTAAGTTTTGCCTCCTAGTTAATGGTTAAGGACAGACTTGAAATGAAATAATCCACAGTGTTTGATATTATTGTCTATTATTACTGTGGCCCCATTTATTTCATCTGTCAACTTTGGTAATTATTTGTAAGTTCATCCTTTTCAGCCTGATGATTTGTTAAAGGTAACTGTGTACTCTTATAACATTTCTGATCATTTTCTACATATAAATTTCTTAATTATTTCAGGACAACTCCAACCCACAATAAATAAAATAGTGTATAAAAACAAAAGTCTGGGGAAGTGATGTTGCAGAACTTTACTTCTTGCAACTCTTCTTTGGGATGGGTCTAAGATCATTTAAAGTCTTTCTGAAAGTCAATGGGAAACAATTCTAGAAATGTTACCAGAAATACCACTAGCCCTGTTTTTTTAATCAAAAGTCAGCCTTTCTGCATGTAATGTGACTAAGATAATAGGACAACATTTCCAGGAGTATGAGTTTGACTCTGAACCGCTCTATGCACAGAGAGGTGACAGGACTAACAGCTTGAACTCCTTACTCCTGTTTTGAGCTGACGGCCAGTGCAGGGTGAATGGGGGCAGTCTGGCTTCCTCACTCAGGTGTCTGGGTAAGTAAGGAAGCATTTTCCCAGAACCCCGAGAATGGGTCTGATAAGCAATGTTCTCATGGCCCTGAGGCTGGATCTGATAAACTGCTTCCATAGCCTTGAGTGGGCTTGAGTGGGAGGAAGCTCTGTTGCATGAGATCTGTTGGTAACCTGCTGGCTTTGTTTGTTTCTGGCATATTAAGGAGTAGGAGCTTCCTGCTGGGAAAATGCAAGGACCATACTGGACTCCAAGCAAGGGGACAGGTGATGTACAATGTGACACACAGCTTGCGCCATGCATGGATCATCCACCCTTGATTAGAGGCACATCAGACATCCATGAACATTCTTCTGTACACATGAATCCCATGAACCTGACCAGCCTGGAAAGGCCACAGCACAACCACATTCTACCTCACCCTGTCCTGGGATGTATCTTATTTTTATAGTGGGGAATTATATTAGGAAGTATTAAGTAACACTTACAAAAAAAAAAACAAAGTGTGTAACAGAAAGTAAACTAATGCAGAAGCAGAACTAGCATCACCTTCAAATAAAGACAAGTTGTTCAAGAGACACATAAACACAAGCAAAATTGTTAAGGGAGATGGTATCATATAAGACACCAAACTCTTTGCCAGCACACATAACACTCTAAACCCTCTTTTTGCATTCTATTTAGATATGCTAATTAAAATATTTATTTATGAATGTATTCCTTTAAGTACGTTCTTCTCTCATGTAGCCTTTCATTTATTCTCTATTCGAAAGTCATATACCTATGTTTTAGGCATGTTAGTAATTCAGTCTGATCTTTTCTCTATCTAATGTGAATCAAGTGAAGTTCATTTTATGAGCTATTCATTATTATGCTCACTTCTTATATGTACACTTTTAAAAGAAAAGGTTCTTGCTAGAGAGTTATTTTAATCTTCGGGCAACTCAAAGGTGATTATTTCCAATGTCATTTGCCATTTCACAGAGAGAAATAACACATGCTATAGAAGTTAACACACTTGTTCTTCATGATTTAGGGGAGGGGAAAGCAGCTCCTAATAAGAAATAAAACCCCAAAGTCTCATATTCATATTTAATTTTTCTATGTACTGGTAGGTATTAAAGATTTGAATGTCAGGTACAATGGCTAGTTTGGAAGATCAACATTTACATATTTCTGAAATAAACACATTCTTTATTGTTTGTGATGATTAACAAAGTAATAATATTAACACTAAATATCTACACTGCTTGCTACACTGTTTGTGGGATTTTGTCATGAATAATTAGTTCTAAAAAGCATTACAGATGTATATTTCATAAAGTAATGCAGTGTATTAAGTCATTTAAAAAAAGTAAAGATGGATTTCTTCTAGATTATTCATTAAAATATTCCTACTACCTGCTTATAACACAAGGTATATAGTGCATATTAAATAAATACTTGGTCACATGAAGGAAAGGAATTGGGAAATTTAATACAGGGAGCTCTAATACTTACCATACAGAAGATAAGGTTTGCATGAATGTGTTAATGAAGAACTGTTGGAAGGAATATCTAAGTTTATATTTAGGCACTTGTATTTATCATCTACAAAAAAAAGATGAAATTTAAATGCATTTTGTTTTTGTGAGATGATCTTATCTCACATTTGTCTTGGCTATAAAAAGAAATGCTATAAATTTCTATACTAGCCAGAATGATGATGTACACAGAAGGAGTAAGATTTAAATATGGACTGAAAAGCTTTGTTTATATAAATCCTGGATAACCTAAATGACAGCGTTATGTATATACCATCAAGACTGTGTAATTTCAAGGGCTTTGGATTATACCAAAAGTCAGCTTCCTCTCCTCCTTTCCTTCCCTCCTTTCCTTTCTTCCTTCCTTCCTGCCTTCTTGTCTTCCTGCCTTCCTTCCCTTCTTTCTTTTATGCATCCTTTAGCCTGCACAGTGGATGCAAGTTTCCTAAACCTGTGTATAGAAGAATATAGAGAGAGATATATATTCATATATATAGATGTCTTTCTATATATAGAGATATAGAGATATATTCATATATGAATATATGTGCATGCATATGCATATGTATATATACGTGTGTGTGTGTGTGTGTGTGTGGTGTGTGTTTATTTCAGCAGTTTAGACTGAATGGTAAACTCCATTCTTTCTTTGAAGATAAAGAAATGAGAAGTGATGGAATAAACTAAAAAAAAAATGATTTTGAGTTAATGTTGAGAGAAGTGGCAGATGAGCCTTGAAATGTGCCCTTAGTGTATGGTCTATGGGCTACTTGTTTCAAGTCTACAGTGAGACAACGAGTTTTGGCAGAAGATAAATCAACTATGCTATGTCATTAAATGTACTGTATATATGAAACTCCAAAAGTCACTGGGCCAGTTTCAAAAATAAGATGTTAGCACAGCCTCTTTTGGCTTCAGGTTGCTTCAAACATTCCTTACTTTGTGGCTCCAAATTGCAATCTCTACCTCTCTGATTACATTGCCTTCTGCTCTTATGTATGGAATCTCCTTCTGCCTCCCTCTTATAAGGATACTAGAGGTTGCATTTTGAGCCAACCAAATAATCTGGTAAAATCTCCTCATGTCAAGATCCTTAATGTAGCATCTGCCAAATCTTTACCATATAAGACAACACTTATAGAATGTGGACACCATTTATGGGGCTGTTGCTCAGTACACCACAACAATGAAAAAACTGATCAAGAGTTTAATGATAAAAAGCAAGAACTAAAATATAAACAATATATATGTCATTCATTAATTTTAATAAAATGTTGAAAAATATGATACAATACTTTTTATATGTAATACATTTTTACCCTACATAATATACAATTTTACAAAATTTAAAATTTTCATAATGAATTTTATTACAAAGAAATTCATGTTGATTTTAATGCTTTAACTGCTATGTTTTATGAATTTTTTAATATTTTATATTGCTAAATAATAACCTTTATATATGAGTTCTGCATTGTAAAATCATCTTTAATTTTATACATATATGTATATAGGATATTAAATACATAATTTATAATGCATTCAGGCAATTAAGTTACCTACTCTATTTCATAGTGACTTAAAAATCTCAATTTTGTTTATATTTAATAGCTGTTAAATCAATTATCACAAAAAGCCAAAGATACTGCTTATTAATTTACTATCTTACAAATAAAGTTTTTATCTTAATGTTTTTTTCTCAAGTAACTACAGATTTAAGTTTTATTACAAAAACTGTAAATATAAATGTAAAAGTAGAACTTAAGGCACCAGAGCCAAAGAAAATTGAGTTCCCTAAAATTAGATTATATGGCTAAATATACATACTTTTATTCCTTGGTCATAAATCACAATTTTATATGCCTTTAAAGTATTAAATTATTTAAATTAAACTTATGTAAGATACATTGCTTTATAGGCTTTTTACTTTCATTCATTAGTGATTTCTACAGCATTCTGCATTCTTCAGAAAGCCTATTGGGTTATGCAATTGTTACTTTCTTTTTTCTGTCAATGAATGGTACCATTTATTTGTTAATTATTTTGCATTTGACACTTTAAATAAATGTTTATATCTGTTAAAATGTTTATTTATAAATTATACATCTTACCTTCCTAAGTTCTCCTGGTTACAATGGCTATGAAAGTGACCTTTTATGTATCACTTCTTTCTTATGCTTTGTAGAAGGTTGACTGCATTGAATCAGCTGTTTTTTCTGTTAATTTGTGATTAATCATAACTAGGTTTACATAAACTCCTTAAACATTATAACATTGCATTCCTTTGGATCACTCGACAATTCAGGCAGATTTATAAACACTACAAAAAAATGACTTTTACTTAAGGAAAATGTGCACTGATAGTGCTATGAAGCAATGATACCTTAACCCAGCCTATAAAGTCTTTTTTCTAACAACATCCCCAACTTTGTGTTGAAGAGGAGAAGAACTTGCTATTCAAAAATATGTCTCTTTCATGTAAGTATTATTTTGAGTTGGTTATTTTTAAGATACAGCAGACGCAGGACAACCTGAAAACCTGCTAGAAGTTAGTTACTCTTGTGTAGGGGATACTTACCTTTATAGTTTCCCTTTATAAGGGTGTCTCCCTTTTTGTATTAGGAAGAGAGGGGTAAGAAAGCCTCTAGAAATTGTTATTGATGAATAAGACTACTGACATAAATCTGCGTAACAATTATACCATCTCCCAAACATTTTTATCTGGTCTTTTGCTGCAGGCAGTACGTAAGGTGGTGGCTTGGGACACTTCAAGGAATTAATCAGTTTTCCTGGGTATCTCCCATGTGTACAGGAGGTATGTTACAGAATGAACCCATTTGGGGAGCCCTGATGTTATTACCGAAGCAAGCCCTCTCCCCGGTGATCTCTTTGCACTGTAGTTCTTTGCCCACTACCTTTAGGAATTATGGCTCTCAATGCCAGAGTTTGGTGAAAAGGAACTATTTATTTGAAAATTATACACCTTTTCCCCAACTGGCGTGGCTCAGTGGACTGAGAGCTGGCCTGTGAACCAAAGGGTTGCCGGTTTGATTCCTGGCCTGGGCACAGGCCTAGGTTACAGGCAGATTCCCAGTTGGGGGTTTGCAAGAGGCAACCACACATTGATGTTTCTCTCCCTCTCTTTCTCCTTCCCTTTCCCTATCTCTAGAAATACATAAACAAAATCTTTAAAAAAAAGTTATATAGGTTTAGAATAATGGCAGAATGGCGTTGTTAAATTTCACAGTCCCTTTAAAACACCCACATTCCTGCCCCCCCACCCCCTCCTCCGCCCCTTGCTCAGTCAGGCCAGTCAGGGATACCATATCTCAAGAAAAGGAATAGAAGTCCAGAGCTTGATTAGACTTCTGGTTCCTCCCAATGATCTGTGCTCGGCTGGGCAGGCCTCCCGTGGTGGCCAGCACCTTCAGCTGTGTCTCCCCATCTCCAGTTCTTAATCCAAAACCACGTGGCACCTTCTCATGGCCCACTAACAAGAGTCCTTTCTCCCCTTTCCTTCCCGCTGGGTCTCACAGTGTTCCCATTCCCCCTGTGTGTGTCTCATTGTTTCCCGCTTTTCTCGTGGGGGCCACCTTTAGATGAAGCCCCAGCCTGGAACCTCCTCCATAACCCCATTTGCGACTCCTCCCACAATCGGCTACACTGGCTACAACTCTGCGTTTCTTGTCTGCCATAGATTTGGGGGGCAAGCGTGGCCCTGTGTACGGAGTGAAAGCTCTCAAGGTGCTGTAAAGGGGACATGGGGAGGGGGCTGCCTCTCAGTTACATCCTGGTTTAAAGTTCTGCAGACCTTTCTGGCTAGCATTGTTGATATGCAAAATAACTGTTTTTGCATATCAGGTATGAAGCTTTCTTGCAGTTACTGATACGCAAAATAACTCTCAATGGCCCTGCTCCAAGAGTCCCATCCCCGAGCCAGGTCTATGGGGGACATCCTATATCCCTGGACTCCCGGCATTCTGGACCCTGGTACAGATCCCCCTTTGAGGGGCCCTGGCTGGACCCCATTACAGGTATACATGTTACTCAATTTCTCTTTGTTTTTCTCCCCTGAATGTGTCTTTTGTAATGCAGGGGTGGGGTCTCAGCTAATAGCTAGAAAGGAAAAAATTTTTGTTCCTTCCCTACAGTTGGTTGGCTTTCACAGTTCTGTCTGTACAACCTAACCTCAGTACAAAGCCTGAGGATCAGGGAAAGCTGGGCTGAGGCTGAGTTAATCAAATGCTTTTCTAACGAATCTTAATCACGGTATCTCCCCTGCCAGGTAAGTATTGCTTTTCTAACGAATCTTAAATTGAAAAGTAAAGACAGTAATATCTCTCTGTAGGTCCCATTTTAAATGAGATGTTTTGAGATGGTCATCTTTTGGATGGTCACCAGGTGTTTAGGAATGCAGAGAAATACATTTCTTGTGTAGATGAAGCAAAAGACATGCAGAAAACATGCCCCAGCAACAGGCATAAGTAGTTCAATCTTTCAGTTTTTCATTCCTGGCCACCAGCTTTGCATTCCTTCTGTTTACATTGCGTGCACACTATGCGGTTGTTTCCCCAGTTGCTTGTTTACACGGTACAGACCTCACTCTAGAAGCCATTTGCATCCCCACCTCCTGAAATGAGACTCAGTGGTTTGGCTGAATAGATTTGCTGTCTGGACTAGATGGTTGAATTGGATACAATTCCATATCTAGATGATGATGCCTTATGGATTGCAGCCTATCCCTACCGGAAGAATCAGCTAACAGCTTCTCTCTTCCAGCTTGAAATCCCATTCTCCTGTCTCCCTTAAATCAGGCAGGGAGAGACTTCCATACCCTATTCAGGCAGGGACTATGGCTTTTGTCAGCAAGCAACAGTTATTGATAAGAGAATCAGCTCGCTCATCCCGAATGGATTTTAGGGAATGAAGTTTCTGGCAGGGGCGGGGGCGGGCAGGGATGAGACAGAATAGTAAGCAGCTAGGAAAATTCCTAGGAAAGTGGAATAGTGAAACCAAGAAAATTAAACAAGGCCAACCAGTTAAGTCAAGATCTGTGAGACCTTATCTTCCCTAGATAGAGATTATTTAATCCGCCTTGTCAATAACCACGGTTCTCTGGGGAAGAGAGGAAGAGGAATTCTAATGCAAATAGAGAGCGAACACCAGAACAAAGGAGCCAGCCTGGGAAGAAGCTGCGGACTTCCCTTTCAGCTTCCCCTCCCAAGAGAAACAAGCTGTCTGCCTCAGTCCTCCCCTTAGACATTTCCCCCTCACAAATCCCTACCTTTGCCTTACATAAACTTGCTCCAGAAAGCTCTAGGTGAGGTGGATGTTATGGTTTTAACCCATCACCTTCTGACTGCTAGCCCCTGATATTAATAAATGTGCAATTACAATCAAATCCTTGTCTCTGCATTTTGGCTGAGTGGTGACAGGGAATGCGAGTCCTGGACCGGGTTGCCCCCCCGCCCCCCCAGTTTCATAATGTCTTCAAATGCAATGGGCAATCAGCTTGGTACTCACCTAGTTCAGGGTCACGCCATAATCACCCAGGAAGCTGTCTCAGAGCTGGGCTTGAAGTCTGGGTCTGCCTGCCCCAGAAGACCATATTTCTGATTTTCCCATCACACTCAATTTAACACTTCTTTCTTCTACATTTTTTTGTTAAGACAGCTTAGCTAGTACTGTGTTTCAGTTTCCATGTATTTTTTGGATATGTGTTATCCTCTCTGGAAACAATTTACTACAGAGAGAGTAAAAATTTATATATAATCTTTAACCTAAATTAGAATAAAGAAAAAAGAAACAAATATATTGTCTAATTCCAGACCGGTGTTATGGATTTTTCTATAACACGTTAACAGAATGATCTGTTCTTAATTTTCATTTTGTATAATTACCCTGTGTTAATAACCACAGAAGCAAACCTGGGGTAAAAGTCACAATGTGAGACAGTGAACTTTTCTACCATGTCACACAGATTCATGTATCTAACATCATAAGCTGTCATTTCACCTCTTATAAGCAGTCTGATCATAATATTTTGTTTAAAAAGCATTTTATCACCTTTATCACATCCTGTTAAATATTGTCAAGTATTTCTGTTATTATAACTAGTTTACATACAAAATTTACATATATGCATTCTTTAAGATTGTTTTTTCTGGTTTCAAAATTAAATATATAATTCATTAGCAACTTTAAAGATTTTATAATGTAAATACGCTTTTACTTTTTAATGTAGGTAGAAGACAATAATCTTCCTTAAAAATGCAGAATATTGTTAGTCTTTTCCAGAGATTCTTTCCTTTAATGAGTATAATAGACAAAATTGTGCTCTTCATATCCATGTAAATATAGAAAAATTAAGTTCTTTAAACAAAAAAACAAGTAGATATGTTTCTGACCAGTTTATTAAACATTGAAAAAGCAGAAGTAAATTGACAGATAACATCTCTGTCTGTACAGAGTTAAGGAGTTTTTATTAGCAAGAAGAGTGTCAATGAATAGCCTAAGCTAAAAGGAAATTTCTTCAAGTGCGGGGGGGGGGGGGGGGGGGAATTGGTACATGTTGAAAGGAGACTAAATAAATCTAAAAGGACAAAAAAAATAAGCGGGAGCGATTTTTTTAATGAAAAGGTATTTTTTGACTTGCAATGAACACATTAAGAAAAAAGTTAAGGACATTGAAAGGCATCTCATTTCTGCACCCAAACTTACATCCCTCTTATTTAGCAAACTATGTTTTATTACATGCATTCTTTTATAAAGTTGATAAGATGTTTTCTTCTTCCCGAAACTCTATTTTCCAGGCAGGCCTATATTTGAGGCTTTACCTGAAGATGTATTACTCATCTGTCATTAAAGCGCCATCACCACAATGATGTATAGTTCCAATACATCATCAGATTGCCATCAGCCTGTGATGTATTACTTACACTAAAATAGCTGTCAGGAACAGGTGGTGGAAACTCAGCAACTTTTAATATATTCTTTTGAAAAAGATTGTAAACATTTCTTTCTATGAAAAACTTCATGATAAATGTCCTTTGATTCAAAACAGAATTTTACCTTTACATTGCAGAGCCTAATATATTTGCTCTTAAGGTGGGGTTACCCATAATTAACAGCCAAAAATGGATAAAATCAAAACTGTGAGACAGCATATTGGAAAAGATCATTAGACTAGTTAAGTTTTTTTTTTTAAAGATATTATTTATTTATTTTTAATTTATTTTTAGAGAGAGGGGAAGGGAGGGAGAAGGAGAGAGAGAGAGAAACATCAATGTGTGGTCGCTTCTCCCATACCACCCCCCGACCCTCCTCACTGGGGACCTGGCCCACAACCCAGGCATGTGCCCTGACTGGGAATTGAACCACTGACATCTTGGTTCTCAGGCCAGCACTCAATCCACTGAGCCATACCAGCCAGGGATAAACCAGTAAGTTTTATTTGGTTTTAAGTATGGAAGTGAATTATTGTCATTCAGAGAGAAATCTGGAGTTATTCTAATAATAAAGCCATTTTTCAAGATAGGTTGCAACTCCTCCTGCTTAGAAACTGAAAATAAAAATCACTGAAATAAAATCTAACTTTTTCCTCCATTCATCCGAATGACAACAAAATTCAAGATATTTTACCTGGGGGTATAAAAATTTCCTTAAATTATAACCTGATAAGTTAGTTGGACCATAAACAGTTTGATTATTAAATTTCTGTCCAATACACTTTGTTTCACATTATTTGCAGCTGTTTTCAAAAAGCAAAATCATTGTTATTATAGTTATGAAACTTCTAATTTCAAGAAAAACAACCCGCTCCAGTGAAGAGGAGATGCGGGAGTGTCTGGAGTGAGACTAATAGATCTTTGAGGCTCCTGCCGTTCCTCTGGAGCTACAGACACATTTTCTCATTCACAGCGTCTCTGTCCTTTTGTTGGTGAACAAGACTAGCTGTCTTCTATATTACTCCCCTGATTAATTTTATCCATGATTTTGTGTACTTTTAAACATAACTGAGGTGATTATTGTTATCTATTCCTCAGCAGTTTCCTCAATCAGAATTTCAGGAGGAGGGAGTTTGATTGATTTGCCTGGGTAAAGTGTCCAGTCACATCCCATCAGTTCCAGCTGTGCCAAGAGAGGCATCCGGTGTTAAACATTTGGTGTGAATGAGGAGAAGGGTGTTCTCCAAAAAGAGAATGTCTATGGTAAATCAAAAAAGATAGATTTTTTTTTTTTGCATTTGTGAATATTCAGAATATAACATCACAGTTCTGAGGACATTTCTAGAATATACTTTCTAAAATTTTTAAAAGCGATATGGCTTTATTCAGACAAATAGAACTCCTGTGAAGTTTTCTTAAGACTCAGCAATTTCTTACATCCAGTTTAAAAAACAAAGAGGATATAGGGATATTTCCAGAAAGCTATGGCTTATACCAGAAAGAACACTTTGCTCATCCATGCATCCCTAATATAGTCCCTGCCACAGGGTGAGTATTGAATATACATCTGATAAATGGAGGAACAAATGGTGAAACAATGTCTCTTTAAAATTGATATTGCTATGTGATAAAATTAGCATTGCATTTTAAATGTAAGAACTGATGATATTGGCATAGCAACCACCTTTTTGAAAATTCACTCGACAGCTGCTTTAATTGAACAAGGCAATGAGCATCTGAATTTATTTAACATTTACCATATAAAATGTTTTACTCAAAAGTACACACACATACCTATAAAAACACCATGTCAAGCAATAGATTAGGGAGAAGATACTCAATTTTATCACTTCGAAAATGTAAGCAACATTTCTCTAGTAGAAAGCCTTAACCTCTAAACTGATGTTTCATTGATTTATGACAACCAGTTTGAACTAAGACAATATTGAGTAGTTAAAGGTAAATTGCACATAGAATAATGTACATTTTAACCCTTAAAACAAAGTAAACTATGTCATATCTGGAAAACTAAAGTCAATGAAGGATTTATACTTAGGAGAAGTTTAAAGTATTGTTAATACTTAAAAATCAATTCTATGTATGGTATTTGACCACATGAAATCATATAAAAGGACACTGTTAAGGAATGGTTTGGAACATATATTCAAACTCTTATATAGATTAAAAGCTAGGCTATGTTACTTTGATATATATTCTTATTCCTGAGTTTTATAACCAAACACATAAAAATTCTAACAAAAGCATAATTTGAATGTGATTTTATTTCTTTTTACATGTCTTGGTGAAAATGAACATGACAAAAAAGTGTCTTTAAACTCATTTCACATCTGAATTACATTGATCAAAATATTGGTGTTATAAATTTGTAAAATTATAAGTAATGCTGATGTTTCTACATTTATCAATCAAGAATACTTAAAAATTACAATTAATGACATGTTTTGATAAACATTCTATTTTGATTTTTTACAAATTTTTTTTAAACTTTATTATTTTTAGAGAGAGGGAGAGGGAGGAAGAAAGAGGAAGAGAAACATCAATGTGTGGTTGCTTATGCACCCCTCCACTGGGGGACCTGGCCTGCCACCCAGGCATGTGCCCTGATTGGGAATCAAACCGGTGACCCTTTGGTTCACAACCGGTGCTCAATCCGCTGAGCCATGCCAGTCAGGGCCTATTTTGATTTTTTAAAAAGTACTATTAAACATATTTATGTCATTTTAGAATAAATTAGATTGCTTGCATGCCAGGACAGCTATGTGGATTAGGAAGAAGTTCACCAACTAGACCAAAATTTTCATCTTTTGGATACCTTTTAGTTTAACTCTTCTGAATATTTTAATAAGTACTTTCAGAAATCATCAGCTTTAGCATACATGGGAACCGTATAAAAATGCAAATCCTTTGACCCCCGCTGCATCTGACACTCTGGGGGGCAGGAACAATAATCTGTTAAAAGAAGCTTTTGAAGCAATTTTGATGTATTCTTGATTTTGGAAATCACAGGTTTTGAGATAGGAGGTTCAGTAAGGACTCACGTTGGTCATATACTTAGAAATAAAAGCAGCAATAACATATATTGTATGTCTATAGAATTATGTCAGTGAGACTTTGAAGCAAATATGGAAAACAATGCTTAGACAGTACTGACAAACCTCAGATCGTTATTTGTGTAACAATTGTATTAAAATTTCTCTGACAAAGAACCTAGAGCTTTTCCCCATTTGAATGGGGTGATAGAGCAAATGTGCCAAACTCAGAGCAGAATGCTAATAAGTCTGGGAATTTTTTCACTTATTACTGAAATATTTCAGAAATGTTCATTCTTTTATTGACTATATAATAAACATGCTAAAATGAATATAAAGCTGTTGAAACAATTCTTGATGTTTTTCATGGCTTATGTTTGTAGTATAGGTGACTTCTGAGTTTACTGTGAAGGAATAACATTCAAGTGACTATCAAAAGCAATAAATAAAACATTTACTCTGGTACCAAAACAAACAAATATTAATATCAACAGATATTCTAGTAGCTGGATAGAAGAAAAAAGTTTGATAGGTTTGTTTCTGGTACAAAAATTTAGAACAGAAAGCTCTTTTAAATGGAAGCTTTTAAGCTCCTTTCTCTATTTTTTTTTCTTTTAACTAACCATATATCAATGGAACTTAGTTCATATTTATTTACCTATAGTATGCAGTAAAATGAATGTATTTTTTCTAATTATTTTGGATTCTACATATTTATTCCCTTTCTTAGATGGAATAGAATCAGTAGTAATGTGATTTAGATACTATTTTGAGAAGCAGTGGTTTTTAGTTTTATACCTGGACATATAAATGTATGCATGTATATACATATGTATATATACATGTTATAAATGTAACTCATAAAATGTCCTCATATTCTGATGAGCGATGTTTGGTAATAGAATAGTAATTATGTTAACATATTTTTTCTAAATATTGTTTTGTTCATGGAATTATACTCATTCATACAATGCATTTTTTACATTAATATGAGAGAGGAAGTGAGAGAAAGAGAAACATATCAATTTGTTGTTCTACTTATTTATGCATTCATTGGTTGATGCAATGTGTTTTTATACAAAAATGTTTTTATCTAATTAAGAAGTTAAAGTGTCTCAGATACAGATGTTAATTGTGTCAATTGGTTATATCTTAGAGAATATTAACACATATGGTGAATCTTTTATCATATATCAATTTTTACATTGTGCCCATTATTTGAAAAGCTGAGTCCTGTGGGCATGTTCATTCAAAAAGACTTTGGTTCTTTGTTTGAGTATATTCATATTGGTGAATGAATGATAACGCTGTGAACCCACATTGCATGGGTAGTTTCCCTCGGCATTAACACTTTCTGTTAATATTGTTTGAATATTCTTGACAAAGCCAAAGTCACCCGAACCATCTCAGACAGGATAAATTCCATTTTCACCATGGTTTTATAGATTTCTTCATTTAGACAATGCAATCTGCATAACTTTAGAAATTAGAATCCCATTTGAAAGGGAGTTTTAGTTTCCTTCATGCAGATACATTTTCTTAAGTATTTTATTTACTACTGCCCTCAAGAAGACGGCTAGAAAGAGGGCACTGATATCTCAGTAAGGGCCACATTATTAGAAGTGGCTCACGGAAGTGAGAAAGAACAGGAAACAACTAGGCCACAGGGCTCTGACTCAGGGCCACGGCATCTCTACCTGGCACCCGAACCCCTCTCATGGTTAGCATATTTCCCCAAAGGTCTATGTACTTTCTTCCTTCCTCTACATCTGCCTGCATGACATCTTAGTCTGTCTTTGATTCCACTGTTTATATATTCTCACGTGCAGTCTTTTTTGAATTAACTTTATTTGCTCTATAACACAGATACTACTTGCTTCTGACTTTTGCTGGCTCACCACCATAATTGCATTCTGTTGGTCTTTGTATGTTCGTGTGGTTTTGTTCCCTCTGATTTTTACATTTCTCTTTATATGCCACATACTCAGACTTCTGGAGAGAGACTGATTGTCCATGCTTTTAAAACTAATGTTCCGAATACCTATTGTTCAGAGCCTTAAGACAGTATATCTCCAGATATATCCATACGAAATTAGGTAAGAGTATATTGGCATGCTTAACAATTGTCAGTGAGGGACATATTTAATCTAAGATATACTTTTGCAACTACGATATAGGATTTTAATAAATAACAAAAAATCAAAGGTACCACACATAAAATAAAATGTAAGAGGTAGAGAAATATTTAGGAGGAAATGGTATTGATTAAATGTCGTCCTTTACTGCTCTTGGCTCTTGCATGCTAGCAAAGTTAGTGGCTCATCCACAAAGCAATGGCTCTATTATGATCAAAAAGAGGCTTTAACATTAAATAAGCATATCATGAAAGTTGGTATTATAGGCATCCTTTCTGGTTGTAGTCATATTCAAATACATATAACTACACAAACATAGCACTTAGTATAATGTTTGTAGCTTGAGTATTTAAAAAATCAAATAAAAATGACCACTGTGTAAAGCAGGGGTCCCCAATCCCCCAGGGCATGAGCCTCCACCTCCTGTCTCCTCCTCTCTGCACAGCAAGCCAGCAAGTGAAGCTCACCAAAGCCCCCACCCTCCCTTCCACAAAACCGGTCCTGGGTTCCTAGAAGGTTGGGGACTGCTGCCATAAAGAATTGAGTGAGAGAGAGAGCCTAATAATTTCTCATTTTCACCAGGCATGGTAGAATGAACAAAAATGTTCTGGCAGTGTTTGTGAGATACTCTGGATGATTTTAGGATTTTAATGAACCATGGTTCCCTGCTGCTTCGACCCCTCCTGTATCAAATCGTGATTAGTGTGTATCAAGATACATTTATTCCTATGTCTGCCAGAGCAGCTAACTGTAGAAACAGTGCCATGTAATGAAAAGAACACATGTTTGTGATTTGAAATGATCTGGATTTGAATTCTTGCACTAACAGGCTGCTCAGTCCTTTGTCTCAAGTAAACCCATTTGGTTGTCGGTTACCAGATTTTATCAGCTATTATTCCTAGCATACTGTTCAGTGTCACTTAAAAATAAGGCTTGAAAACATGCTTGTAGCATTTCCTCTGCCTATTTTTACATGAACATTCAGTACCTCAATGTCTCCAACAAGTACTTCGGAACTCACTTGAGATTAATAATGCCTGCCCTGTGTACCTCAGAGAACTGCTGAAAGAAACAAAGGAGCCTCACTGGAGAACAGTGCCTGCTTTCTGGAGACATAATAGCAATTCAAACCCTGACCAAAAGCTTGGAAGAGGATCAGCCAGGAAGAAACTGGAACGACAGAAAATCAGCAATAAAAGAACAGGCAAAAAAGAATTGATGATTTTCAATATAATATGCCTGAATTTTCCCTCCCCTAATAAGAGTCAAAAATATAAAGATTACATCTCTCAGTTATAAATGAATACAGAGGAAGGACAAAAGTAGAAAGAAATGGAAGAAGTCATTCAAGGTAGACAAAGAAAACATAACAGCTGCATGTCAAAAAGTTATGTGCTTAATTATTCTCCAAGAACCTTAAAGAATACATCTATATAATTATTCATATTTCAGAAAGTCAGGGATCTGTTGTGAAGTTCAGGAGCACAGAGAGAAAACTGACAGAATAATCTTGAGAGAAGAATAAAAATTTCTGTAATGCTTTCACTCTGTATATAAGTCAAAAAATGGATTTGCAAAGAGTGAAAAAGTAACATTTAATTTAAAACATATGTTATTATACATTTATAATAGTCCTGTAAACTCTGGCAGATTGAGGATTTATACAGAAGTTTAAGTATTATAACTGTGACAGATACATAGATGTTGATATAGAATAATAATTAAGCTTTGAAAAAATACATTGCTTAAAAGTGTTTAGTATATTATGCATTGCAATTAGATATGAACATGACTTAATTCCTGTCATATTAGGGAAAAATGTAGTTACTTTGTCAATATAACAAATTCAGTTAAAGTGTTTATTAAGTAATACATGAAAGAAAAAATTAATAGATGATAAACATTTCTGAGTTGTAATGTGATCTAATGTTAGTGAATCACTTTGTAGTAGAAATAAAAAGTAGGGCATGGGCAATTCTGGTGAGATTATAGATTAAACAAAATAACTGAATGAATCAGGTAGCTGGCCACAGTTAACATCAAGTTAGAGTAGATATATTTTGGATTTTCTGCACAGTAACCCATTCTGATTACCAGCTTATTTTATGCATGATAATTCGGTTCTTTTTGGAACTTATTGTTTTATATGTATAAACATCTATGGCCTCTTGATTGGAACAGAGATGTTAGCTGCCATAATATGGATTTGCGTGTCCTTGTCTAAGTTTTAGGTAACAGCAACAGGACTAAAACGAGCTCCGGTAATCTCGTTCATATGGCTCATGTAGTGAAGCTTGTTTGTTTGTTTAATTTTGTTTTTGTTTTTGTTGGAAGTTTTGAATTGCTAAATATCATGCATAAATTTTAGGGGAGGTCTTAGAGAGGGATCTCAATAGGATCTTCATCACATTTTCAGGTGTGTACTTTAATATGCTGATTCATCAAAATGAGCATATAGGGTCAGGGTCATGGTCTTTACTTATTGATTGGTACTAGGGTAGGGGGCCATTGGTCATTGCATCTGGTCCTGATACCAATCATTGCATTTCTTCAAGTGGTTTTGCTGCTTTCCTGGGTCTGGAGCTAAAACACAAATGAGGCCTAGATGTTATCTTTAGTTTAACCAAAACTCTGTCTCAGTGGTCAACAAACCTGAGGCTTTGTTCCTAAGATTATTTCATGCTGATCAGAACCCCATTGTCCTGAGGGCTTAGTGCTTAAGGGTGTGGCTGTATAAGGAAGAAGGGGGCAGGTGAGCCAGGGTGCTGAATGAGGCTAGTTTGAAACAGCCGTCTGTCTCAGTTAACCCACTCCATTTGTCAAGGGATTTTCCTAGCTTCTTACTATCTTGCCTCCAAACTGTTAAGGAATGAGATCATTTGATTATGAGGATGGCAAGTCTGATATCTTCAGGGTAGATTGGTAGACTGGAAACTCAGTACTTAATGCTACACTTTTGAAACAGAATTGTTGATCTTAGAGAAACCTGTTTGTTCTTAAGGCCTTTAACTCTATGATGAAGTTGATCCACATTGTCCAGGTTAACCTCCTACACTTCCAATCTATTGATAGTAGATGTTAACCACTCTGATATGTATTTTCTAACACTACCAAGCAATTTTCTACTACTCAGTGAACAATGACCAGGTGTCATAAGTTTAACTCGACTCTGACACTACATTGAGATAGTGTCAGATCCCACACATTAAGAGCTCAGTTGCGCAAGGCTGCCTTAACTGCAGATGCCAATCTTAAGTTGTTAACTGTGCTTTTGACTGATTGGCTATAAATTGGTGGTTCCCAGGATCACTTCTTGGGTTTGATTAATTTGCTAGAGCAGCTCACAGAACTTGGGAATTCAAGTTTTTTTTTTACTAGATTACCAGTTTATTACAAAGGATATTACAGGATATCAGTGAGCATCCATACACACTGAAAGATGAGCATATTATATGGACAAGTATATTTATTTTATTTGGTTCTATCTGGTTTCTCTCTTTTTGCAAGTATACTTGTTCAGATTAGTTTAGACTTACAGGTTAACTTTTCACTGCTTTTGTAAGAAAATCATTTAAAATTTCAACACGTGTTTTCATAATAGATAATAGTGTATAAAAGCACAAAAATGAACAAAATTTTGACTTTGCCTTATCATCGTACTATGGAGAAGTTTGTTCCTCACATCAGGCCTTAAGGAAAAAAATGTGGTAAATTTATATATTATGTTTCCCAACCTTCATAGCTGATACTGAATTATCTTTAAGGACTCATATGATAAATGCATGAGATCGCACACTTTCTCACTTAACTGATTTCCCAACTGCCTGAGGACCTTATATACAATATTTTTATTTCATAAAACTTAACTATTCCCATGCCAGTGTTTCTAAAACAAAGGTAATATGTTGAAGCATTTTAAAGGAAAAGAATTTTCATTGGCTTCATTATTGACTTAAATGATTTTCATTTTAATGATTTTGAATATATGTAAATTTAAAACTAAGTATAAACTATTTATACTAATAGTTTCTATAAAATTTAAAAAATGACATTTAACGAAAAATAAACTTCAAACCAGTATATTTGCAACTGATATTTTTATGTGCAGAAAAGATTCTGAAAATTTCTAAGATTAATTACCTCTCTTAATATTATTACATACAATATTGACTTATATAGAAAGGTTTATTAAGGTTGGCATTACTATATAAATTATGTCAGACAACTGTCAGACAAATATATATTTCCAAAATTTTCAGTCATACTTATCATGATTTTTAATCAATACTATTTTTTTTCCCATTAACCCAAGCAATGTCCTGTTATTTAGCACAATTCAATTATAAATAAGGACAAATATGGGTTGGCTGAAAAGTCTGTTTGTTTCTTTTGTTAAATAAAAGACATTTTTCATTTTCACCAATAACTACATTGATTTGGATATTTTGAGTAGGCTGGCTATTTTCCACTGTTGGCTTTTAGTGAGTAGAGGCCAGGGGTGCTGCTAAACATCTTCCAATGCATAAGATAGCTCCACAGCAAAGAATTATTTGGCAAAAAATGTTAAAGTACCATCTTCAGTATTAAAATGGCTGCACAAAAATTCATCAATTCTGGTCATTTTTTTAAATTGCCCACTAATACGACAGTCACAATACAATCAAACAAACTTGTTTCAAATGAAGTTAGAGACAACTAAGCACCACTAAACCATTGTACAGAGAAAAACTATATGAACTTTTTGGCCTACCCAGTACGTTCTGGACTGATTACAAGATTAAGTCAGGAATTGATATGCAGTTTAAACATAGATGATCTAGAATACTTACTTTGATTTTGTATGGCATTAAAATAAAAATAGAAAATGAAAAGGTTCACATAATTTCCAGATAATTCAATCTAAAGATATGTAATTTGACAGCTAGTGGCTTGTAGGCTTAGTTTGAGACATGCTGATCCACCCAATATACTTATGAAACTTCCCTATGAATTTGAGAGCTGCCATTTTTTTTATTGTTAGAGAAATAATTTACTGACTATTATAAGCCTCTTGTCCTGCCTTTGCATGATGTGAAATATATATATATATATATATATTTTCTCTGAGAGAGATTACATATGTGTGTGTGTGTGTGTGTGTGTGTGTGTGTGTGTGTGTAAAAGACTAAAAAGACAGTGCAAACCTAAAAGGCTATAACCCTAGAGAAAATGGAACACACACACACACACAGATGATTATTTATAGTGGGTATGTGCATATTCTCCCTAACACAACATATATTGTTTCTGGCACAAAGCAAGCATTTGACAATTGTTTTTTGGTTGCTATACAGTTATCAAATATTGTACATTACTTTTGTGTTTCCCTGAAGAAGTCAGACACATTAGAGTGACAAAGTCTAAGCACTATTATTGTTATTACCACATAAAAGTGTATAACTATTTTGTTGATTAGATAAGTATTCCTCCAGCAATATTAACTTGCCGCAAAGCCTTGTCCCTTCCAAAGAGCAAAATACCACAACAGGCTTAAAATATGAGAATCCTGAAGAAGGGTAATTGCAGAACTTCCAATGATATAGCAAGGAGACGTTTTATTTAGGGACACATTTAGTGTCATTTACATAACACTGAAGCAATCGTGTTTATTCTGCATAGAGCTAGTTCACTGGTTACATTAAATATATGCATTTGTGTGTGGGTGTTTTTTTAATTATGTAATTTTAATACCAATGAATGCTCAATTTCCATTGTGAGAGTATGAGGACGTAATGAAAAAAGAGTGAAAGTTCTTTTATTATTCTTGACATTTTAAACTAGTAACTAATTATCTCTATATATTTATGTATTGTTCTACATCAAAAATTGCTATGGCTCTATTTGCAGGACCATTGTCCCCAATTTGATTCTACATGTCTGATTTCAGATACCCATGACTTAAAATGCCATCAAATGCCCATATTTACAAATAATGATGATGCTTAATTTTACTGAGAATTATATTTTAATGTTTACCTCTCAACATAATCTGATTTACAGTAGACCTATGAAATATACATGTAATTGAACATCTCTATAAAGATTGAGAAATAACTCAAACAAATATTACCTGATAAATGTTTAAGTGTAGCACTCATGTATTTAAAAAAACTAAAAAGACGTTTGGAAGTTAATTCTAGGCTTCAATGTAACTGACATTGATATGGGAGCCATTGAACAATTAAAAATCCAAGAGAGTCTGTGTGATTGTGGGCCAGCTTCTGCAGACCAACCTTCCTCCAGAAAAGATGAAAAAACATGGAGAGAAATGTATATATTTTAATTAATCTCGACACATCAAAAAGCAATCAAGAACTTAATGGCTCTAATCCCAAAGAAAAGGAAAGACTAGAAATGTGAGCCTAATATTTGGTGTCTATTTTCTTCTTGACAACATTACCAAATCTAAAAATGGAGGAAGAGAGCTGAGAAAGTAAGTCTCAGAGAGCTAGGAAGACAAAAATGGAAGTTCAGGGCTGGCAAAAAGGAAGGGACCCAGGTAAAATAAACAAGTTTCCATTGGCTTTGAAAGGCAGTTTCTTAGATGCACATAGAATCAACACAGGGACGCAAATCATTTTATACTCTTTGCATTAATGTAAGCTGCTTTCTAGCTTTAGTGCTAGACATAAATACAACACATTCTTTCATTAAATAGATTAAAATAAAGATTCTTTTAAATTATTACTATAATTAGGTACTTAAAATGATAAAAGTTTAGTAAACAATAATTAGTTTTTAAAAGATTTGACTCAAAACCTGGTGAAAAATCAAATAATAGACTGGGACTACAAATATATATGATGAATACATACAAAAAATTTAAAATATAGAAAATTAAAGCAGAGAGCTAGGGAATACAAATAAATCATTTAATGAGAATTTCAGAAATAAAAGAAAAACTCATTAATAAAATTAAAACTCCAAATATTAGTTTAAACACACTGAACGGATAATTGATGAATCAAAAAATATATGAGAAGACCCATAATGAATCATAGAGGAACAGAAATTTGAAAATCAGAGAAAAGTGTGTATATTAAACACTGAATTAATCTGTATTAATTAAATTAGTATTATATTTTTGCAAGAGATAATCTACTCTATAGTTAAGCTGTTTCTAATGCAAATTTTCCATTTAAAAAAAGAATCAGAAAAATCTACATTAAAACACAGCCACATGTCGTTTTGAGGTTATTTACATTTTCTCTCCAAACTTCTCTCCTACCCACACTCACATACATACACACAGACCAATACAGCTGTGTAACAAACACTCATCTTTTAGATACATGAGTTTGAGGAGGTCCATTGTGTGATTCCACCCCTTATCTCACAACTTTAATGAGCAGATGATGATAAATCCTTTTCAAATCCTGCATCATTTCTGGGTAATTACAGACCAAATATGGGATGATGTGGATTTGATAAAGTCATAAATTTAAAGTAATATCAGTTGTAATGATGTAACATGGTAATCCTTTATGATACTATAAGATACATAAAGCTTCATTGAACATATAAACATTGGGACTCATGATACCTTTGCAGAGCTCTTTAAGTTTGATTTAAAAAATGTACCTTGATCCAGGAAGCACCAAGTTGTTACAGTGAAGAACTTTATTTTTTCTGGCCCATTGTTTCTATAGTTGGCCATAGTAGTTTGAAATGAAAGATGATTTATATATTTAAATTAGTATTTGCTTATAATCTTTTATTCAAAACATTTTATATCCTTTTAATCTATATCTATAGGCATGTAGTAACCCATTTTATTCTCACAGACATTGAAATGAAGAATGAGTTTCTTTCTGAAATGTGAATTCTGGGCCCACTTAATCTTCATGTGCCCATGAACAAGTCATTTAATAAACCTAGGCCCAAATTTCTTCATCTGTAACAGCAGAGAGCTCCTTCCAGCTTTAAAATTTTATCACCATCAGGCTAATCATGTGCTACTTCCTGTTTTTTCAGCAAATTGCTTGGTATTGTGTTTTATATTCACTTGTAATTCATTCAGATGTTTGCTGTGATGAAATTGAACATTTTAAAGCTTCAATTCAACTTTGAAAGATATAAATTATAAGAGGAAGTAAGCGACTAAATAAAAAAATAGAGAAACAAAACAAATTATCCTTTTGATGACTATTTATTTGTATTACCTATAATTAGTTACATCAGTGATAGTGTAATATGCACATAGTGCATTAACTCTGGGTAAACTAAGTTTAGCAAAATCAGAATTTTATTTTGTAATCTGACAACTGCTACTGTGCTGAGCAGAAGATGTTGCCTGGAGACGAATCCCAGCACTTGAAGCTTGATATTGTCTAAAATGAAAGAACATTATATACCAAGCTTATTGCCGTGATGGCTTCCTGCTTTCTGAATCAAATTAAGATTATAGATGGAATCAAAACTAATAAAAAAACTTTGTTTCCATAAAAATAACCACTAATGTATACCCAACAGTAATAAAAATGAAAAAATCCTAGTAAAATTTATAAAGTATAAACTATCAATCAACAAAAATCCAATAACGCCTGAAAGTTCCTACCTCTAAAAATGCAAAGGTAAAAGTAAAGCTAGAAATCACTCAGCTGTCAACTATTGTGACTTTGGATATCAACCCTTGAGTCACACTGTTATTTTTCATCACTATACCATACAAATAATCTTAGATTATTTTGAACTTGAGATCAACAGTTATTTTGATCTGATCCCAAGTTGAAGCATTTACTACTATTTTAATAAACTTGAGAATATTTAATAAAGCTTTATTGTATATTAATTATTCTGGTAATAACACAGCTTTTGATGAAATTAAGTCTGGGAGGGAAAGGGAAAAATAAACAACAGGAACAATGAGAATATAACAATTTCAGAAGCATTATAAATATATTTGACTTCCTAATTTTTAATTGTTTTTGTTTAGAATATTACTGAGTGTATGTCTTCTTGAAAGTTTGCCACTTGCCATTTTCTCTGTTGACTAACTTTGTGTGAGTTTTACAGAGGTCAGGAATGATTCCTAGAGATTTATTCCAGAGTGGTGATAGTAACTCCCAAAATAAAACAAGAAAAGGTAAAGAATTTGAAATATGAAACTATGTATAAAAAAGATTACTAAAACTACTGACATATCATGAATTTATTTTATATACAATGTTCCTTATATAAATCATGTAAACAACATTTCAGATGGGATGAGACAAAATATTCTTCAGAAAGGTCCAAATGTGTTTTATAATTCTGTGATACTTTTATATTTGCTATTTCAATAAAACTATATTAGCACTTATTATGTAGAATAGTGAAGAATCCTAGATGCTATCCTCTAGCAAGGAGGTTGCTAGCCCACCCTTCTATGTGTGTAGTGTGATAATAGCAGATGATCAGGAGGCAATGCTCTGTACCCTTTCATTTCAACTCTCAGTTCCTCTGTAGGTGTGCTGTACATGCTCTGGAAGGCAGACAGAATGAGGTTTATGGCTGTATTTCTCTGTGTTTCTTCTGTGTGTTTTTTTCTTTCTGGCAAAAGCGTACCTGGTGGTGAACAAGTGCAACTTGGAAGTCTTGGTGAAGTGATGCTCTAGAGGCAACTCTCAGCCAGCAGGAGGCAAGGAGCAGTGTCTATACCTCCCAAAGTGCTCGTCTTAATATGAGAATATCCCAAAGTGTATCCCAGATTTCTCAAGATGTCCCTAACAGGATTGTGTCCAAGTTATTCACAACAGTAATCCTAACATACTTACTGCTTTAGCTCCCGCTCTTTCTGCCCCCTCCCCCACCACTCTCTTTCTCATCCTTAGATCATCTCTAAACTACCTACACATTTCACACAAATCTGTGTGTTATGATCAATCTACTTCTGAGATAACCTAAAATAAGGGTTTGTAAAGCAAAGAAGTTACATTTTTTTCCCTCAATGCAATTAAAACTGAGAAAAATGGAAAGCCACATTACATAATAAAATAACTAGACTAGAAGTCTAAAAAAATATTTTCTAGCTTTTTTCTTTTTTTCCTGCACTAACATGTTATATAATTTTTCAAGCTATTTAATTGTTTTGATAATATATTCCTTAAAATAAAAAATGATTTTCAGGAGTGAGAACAGTAGGAATAAATGACCTCTAAATTTGCCTCCAGTTTAAAAGAATTACACACTAGAAACCCTTTTATCTGATGTCATTAAGACACACAGTAAACAAATTAATTGAAAGTTTGATTAAAATGACACATGACACACTCACAACTTATACACATTATTTTAAACCGTATATGTACATTAATTTTAAAAAGTCTACCCTGGCTGGTGTGGCTCAGTGGACTGAGTGCTAACCTGCGAACCAAAGGGTCACTGGTTCCATTCCCAGTCAGGGTAAATGCCTGGGTTGCAGGCCAGTAGGGGGCATGCAAGAGGCAACCAAATATTGATGTTTCCCTCTCTCTCCCCCTTCTTGTCTCTCTAAAAATAAATAAATCTTTTAAAAATTAAAAAAAAAATCCTATGCATTACAAAGAAATTTTGAGTGTGGGTTGTTTTTTTTCCTTTCATAAACCACACCCACAATAATGTCTTTGGGGATTAAAGTAGAAAAATAATTTAAAGGCACTGTTCTTAGAAGTACTATTACTATACTGGCAATCATATTAAAATATACAAAATATATAACATAAATATGTTGTATGCCTTAAAAATATAAAGACATTAGGCAATTTCTCTCCAAAATTCTTTTTGATTTAACATTTTCTTCAATATTTATCATGTATCTTTCCAATAACTAAATGAAATGCAATTGTGAAACCATTTGCCTTAATTTTTTAAAATTACTTCAAATAAAAAGTAAATTTATTTTAATATAGTTCATCAATTCACATGTTTGCTAATATTCTTAATTAAAGTAAATTAAACTAAAAAGAAATATAACTAGAAAAAGATGGATGCCTCACACCATTGATTTTTGATGGATAAGCAGAGTGGGTAAGCGGTTTAATTTCAACTTACTATATCCTTTAGTCTGAATAATTTAATTCAATAAGTCAGTTACATGAAGGTTTATTTAAAGTTTCTGCTCTCTTAACCTTCCAAAGTTCAAGTGAATTAGGAAGCAAATTACAGAAGGTCAACGTGACTTTCAGTCTTACAGTCCAAAGAGTATGTGAAGCATCCACATGAGGGAATCTCACTTGTATTTAGGCTGCAAAAAAGCCAAATGTTCAGTCGTCATTTAACCTTAAAATGACATTATTAAGAATTGTTTTGAAACCCAGTAATAAATGGTCTGCTTTAGAACATCTAGCAGCCCAAGATTCTAATGCTATCATCAGTTAGTATTAGAGCTCACAGATGTACTTGATCAAGAAGTTGCTGAATGAACAAGACTCGGTGTTTCTTCCTATTTGCTATACCCAGTGATGCTCCAAACTGGTAATTCCAGGTGTTGGCCACTGTGCCAATTGGCATTGGAAGTTATAGTTTTGCACCACGGCCCATAAGAATGAGTGTGTAATCTTAGCATTAAATGCTGTATAGACATAGAACATAAAACAAAATTATTCATATAGCATGCCAAAAGATGATACATGTTATTAAAAAGATTGAGCAGTGTAATAAAGGGTCAGTGGTATAGGAGAGGCTATATTTTTGTAGACTGTAATTTCTAATAAGGATTCAAGATAAACATCACTGAGAAAATGACATTTAGCAAAGATGTAAGTTGTTGAGGGAGCATAGCTGTACTTTGCAGGTTGACCGGTGCCTCTGCGCTGCCTCATCCTTATCTGAACACAGGTCAGATAATGTGTAGTCATGTAAAACCCAGATGATATATAAATAAAAAGCAAAAATTGATACACATATATCAAAGCAACCTATGATGATGTCATCCAGAAACTTCAAAGATATCTACTGCTATTAAGAAAACATTTGGGCATAATTGGCATCACAGAATTCAAGGTAGTGGAAGAAGAATAGAAGTAACGATGACAGAAGATAGTACCTTAATAATAAGGCCAAAGCCTAAATATTAAATAGGTATTAAAAATGAAGAATCAGTACATATATTTTAGATATTTGATTTAGATTGAAACATCTGGATAGTAAATGAAAAATAAGTCATTGAGAAAAATATTAGAGCAATGGCTACGGAGATAAAGATCATATCCAATGCTCAAAAAGGAATTTATCTGTTCGGTCTGAACAATTCTATATTTTTCAAAGAAAGTGCTTGGGCAGAGAAATTCAGAGTATTGAATGCCTTGTGGCTGACATACACTGCTTTCACCGAAGAGTTTTGGTCATTCTAGGTAGAAGAGGACATGGAGCTCAACAAGAGTGAAATTGTTTCCAAGTTTAGATCTCAAGCAGGTAGTGACATTTCTTACTAGAGTTCTGAAACCTCCCATCTCACTGAGAAAAGGCAGAAAAATCATATTATTGTGTCTGATGGAATACATATGAAATATTTCAACACAAGCACCAAGAGAGAGAAAAATGTGCAGCATCCCACAGAAGCCTGAATTTTGCATAACCTGTTGGAGAAAATTAAAGTTGCTATGAACACAGGGAGTTTTGTATACTTGAATCATTATCAGTGTTTAGATCTCAAACATAGATTTTTGTTGTGTTTGTTCTTGTTGTTAGTGGCAGTGAAGATTAGGTGGGGTATTTTTTTACTTTTTTGTTTATTTTTATTTAGTTTATTATTCTTGCTTTTTATATCTTCTCAATTTAAGTTTTTTGTTTTTTGTAAATTTCTTAGCAAATCTATTTCTAGATAAATTTTGGCTTATATTAACTCTTTCAGTATTGTGTGTGTGTGTGTGTGTGTGTGTGTGTGTGTGTGTGTGTGTGTGAAATCTCAGGATAACAGGACCCTGATTTAACAAGCCACAGTCAGTATAAACTGTAAAACCAGTGTGATTTACCAACAGAAAACTTGACAGTTGCTGGACTCTTAAAGATAAAAAGAGGTATGATGAACTAAGATCTCTGTATCCTAGACCATTGTGTATTAGTCATATGTCTGTGCACACCACTGGGCTATGAGCACCTTAAAGTTAGAGACTGGGTTATAAGTCATAAATAAATATTTTCTGACTTCTAATGACATATATAATTCATTATCTGAATGATTACATTGATTAAAACTGTGTTTGTAAGGACAAGGGCATAAATATTTATAGATAATCCATTCAGCTATCTATTAAAACATGACAGATGAACACAGAAAAAAGCAGCACCAATACTTACAGCTACATCTTTGACAGATATGTATGCTTTTTCTCTTTTAAGCTAGACATGAGGGATTACACTATGAAGGGCATCCTGAATTTATGATTATGTTCACCTGCATGTCTTACCATAGAGAAGGTTCAACTGGACCACTGGATTTAGAAAGGTAGGGGTAGATGATTTAAAAAGCACTACTATTGTCACCTGGTAAAGATTTTGATCTTGTTCTCCTCAGTTCCTTGGTTTATCACTTTTGAAGAGTTCAACATCTGACAAAATGTAGGAGTTTATCAACAGCTGCTGTTAAACTAACTCAATAGAAAGACTGTCATTCTCCCCTGAGAATGATAAAATTCATGAAAATTCACATGAATTATTCCTAACCTTGAATATTTGTAACATGTTGACATTAAAAGTAAGTTGAGAAATATTGCATTTACAATATTGAGAAAAGAATACAATAAATTCTGTAATAATTAAAAACTAAAAATATAAAATATAAAAAATAATTAAAAACTAAAACTAAAAATATATAGAATAAAAATTTAGTAAACTAAGTTGTGTTTATATATATATATATATATGATAAATAGGAACAAATTTTATATGATAAAAAGGAACAATTTATTAAAAATCTCTTTCAAAAGGATGATTTCCAAAAAAGCAAAGATAAATATTAGGTATGATCTTTAGAGTGGTAACCATGGCGAAAGAGAAGATAGTTTCTGGGAATCAGATGAGCTGGGCTGAAGCCTCTGGACTCCACATTTCTCAGTCTTATGATCCAGAAAAGTCAGCTTTAATCGTCCTCTTCAGTTTTTACTGAGTTTCTGTAAATGATGATTGTGGTAAGCTTTACTCTTGTACTAGGTGTTAGATAGGTAAGATATTTGCATTAGGCTTGCAAAATTTCTTGAATATTTGAATAGCAAAAATTTGTAAATAAAGAACTCACTAAACATTAATTTTCCTTCTCCCTTCTCTCTTCCAGTTCTAATTTGTAGACAGTAAAATGAAAAACATTTTGTTGATATAAGAAAATTCTATTTACATGTTCATGTTGTTGTCATAATAATTACTGTTGTTTTTAACTTGTCCTGACAAGGATTTGAAACCATAAAGAGTGTAATGAATAATTTGCAATGAATCAAAAACACTGATGTTTAATATTTTGTGGACAATTTTTAGTTTAAAAACTAATATAATTTGCCTTCTCATCATATTTATAACAGAAACACTCCCTAAGAAATCGTTATGAAGATTTCACTTAAGTATTTCTTTGAGCATAAATTGCACTTATTCTTTAAGGCAGCTCTCATTTTGAATACACGTCTTGTCACATTTTTCTCTGTGGTCGGCTGTGATCACACTATGAGAAATAGACTGGAGCTGGAACTAATATATTTGATCTTTGCACAGAGCAGAAATTCAATATATTCTTAATAAATAAACATTGTTTTTTACTTAAGAACAGTAGTATTTAACCTAAAATGAATTTGTCTGTTTTTTCCTTCTTATACAATTATTATTTTTTTTTAATTTTGAAGTTTTGTAATTATCAGTGAAGCAGTATGATTAGATCTTAGTGGTTACAAGCAAAACCTTCTTCCTCTTGCTCCCATGTTTAAAATTGAATTGAATCGCCATCTACATTTTTTCTTACAACTACATCAGTTTAAGTTCTGTTTCTTTCCAATGGAGACAAAGTACTATTTCCTGTGAAAAGGCAGTACTGAAGGATAAATTTAATGAAAAATCCATTAGAAGAAATTGCTATGCTATAAGCCAAATACTATATGATTTCCCTTATATGTAGTATCTAAATAAAACAAAACAGAAACAGACCGATAGATACAAAGAAAAAGCTGATGGTTACCTAAGGGGAGAGGGGGTGAGATGGGTGAAATAATAAATAAATAATAGATAGATAGATAGATAGATAAATAATACTGTTCTTAGCTCACAGGGCCATGGTTTGCTGACACCTATTTTATTTATTCATATCATTTTTAATTGAATTTAATGGGTTGGCATTGGTTAATAAAACTAAACAGGATTCAAGGGTAAAACTCAATGAAACATCTGCATACTGCATCATGTGTGCCCCACCCACAGTCAAGTCTTTTTATGTCCCCCTCTTTTGGCACTTTTACCTCCTCCCATGCCCCTTTCCCTCTGGCTATCACCATACTGCACACTGTTGTTCATGTCTATGTGCCATTCATATATATATAAAAATATATATATATATATATTGCTTAATCCTGTTACCATTTTTCGCTCATCCCTCCAATTCCCCTCTGACAGTTGTCAGTCAGTTCTATCCATGCTTCTGTTTCTATGTTGTTTTTAAAATTATTTTGTTGATTATATTCTACACATAAGAAAAATCATATGGTATTTGTCTTACTATGACTGGCTTAGCACAATAATTTCCAGGTCCATTCATGCTGTCAAAAAAGATAAGATTTGTTTTTTTTATAGGCTAGTAGTGTTCCGTTGTGTAAATGTACCACAGCTTTTTTATCCACTCATCTACTGATGGGTACTTGGACTATTTCTAGATCTTGGTGATTGTAAATAATGCTGCTATGAACATAGAAGTGCATATATTCTTTCCAGTTGGTGTTTTGGGATTCGTCGGATATATTCCCAGATGTGAGATCACAGGGTAAAAAGGCAGTTCTGCTTTTAATTTTTAAAGGAAACTCCATACTGTTTCCCACAGTGCCTGAATCAATCTGGATAACTATCAACAGAGCACTAGGGTCCTCTTTTCTCCACATCTTTACCAGCACTTGTTTTTTTGTTGATTTATTGATAATAGCCATGCAGACAAACATTAGGTGATATCTCGCGTTGATTTTAATCTGCATTTCTCTGCCTTGCTCAGCTTGTGCAGCTTGCTCTGCCTTGCAGATGCAAGCGGTCAAGCATGGCCTTGACAATCGCTTAACCTGGACTTTGATGCCAGCTGTCACCACCCCCCACAGTTAGTGACACTGCACATCTTTCCATATTCTTATTGGCCATCTCTATGTTCTCTTTGAAGAAGTGCCTATTTAGGTCTTTTGGTCATTCTTTAATTGGGTTGTTTGTCTTCTTGGTGTTGAGTTGTATAAGCTCTTTATGTATTTTGAAAATTAACCTCTTATCAGATAATTGACAAATAGTTTTTCTATGCAGTGAATTGCCTTTTCATTTTTTTGATAGTTATTTTTCTGTGCAAAAGCTTTTTAGTTTGTTTTAGTCTTATTTGTTTATTTTTTCCGTCCTTGACACCCACTTTAAAGAAATAACTTTTTAAAAATAATAATTGGACAATATAGAGTTGGCGTTGAAATAATTTTTCATTCAGAATTGTAAAGATGTTGTTCCTTTGTTTCTTATGAGAAGTAGCTCTCATTCTTATCATTGTTCATGATATAGTGTGTGTGTCCTCCCCAACTGTTGCTGGTTACTTTTATTATATTTCCTTAATTTAAATAAATTTTTAATATATTTCCTCCTTATATTTTTTATGACTCTTTGGCTACGTATTGCCCAAGTGTGCATGTGATTGTGTGTATGTATGTATGAGCATGGATTTAGATGCCTGAGATTTGTAGGCTTTGATGTAAGGTGACTTTTTAAAACTTTTCTTACCAAAATTGGGAAACTTTGAACTTAATATCCTAAAAATATATTTTTCAGTTAATTCCATCTATAAATGATTCTAACCATATGCATGTATAATTTCTTATTCAGTCCTGCATGTCATTGAGGCTATCAGGTTTTCTTAATCTCTGGTTTTCTCTTTGCTTATTAGTTTGTATAATTTCTATTATTCTGTTTCCAAATTTACTGAGAGTTGCAAGAAGCCCACCAAGAACAGATAAGCACATGCCAAATTTTGAAGTCATGAAGTAGAGTATATTTTCATGCTTTCCATGATTTTTGTGAAATTGATAGAGATCAGTGTTACTGAGAAACATTAAATAGGTTCTTAATTGAAATTTTAAATAACTGCTTTCTTAAACAAGCTCCATTAATTGTGACTTTTAGAAGCCGTAGGAAATAACATGTGCAAGCTCATCATCAATAGAATTGATTAGACAAAAATCTAAAATGATGCTGGAATATAATTTTATGTAAATGTAAAACTTTAAGAATAATTATAAAACATCAATAAATGACAGCCATTATTTATTTTACTTATTTCTTTTTGTTGACACTATTAATTCACCTTTAACCTATAACATTATAATTAACATTGAAATTCTTAAAATTAAAACAAAAATCTGAAACAAAATAGGATGTTAATAACATCATCATATAATTATCTTACACTGTCTTGGAAGTGTTGATTATCACAAAGAACATTAAAAAAGAAAAAATGAAGACATTTCAAAGGAAGATTTAAAATTAGCATTGTTATAGTTATTATTTTTTCTGTTCATTAAATATGAGTCACCAATTTGTAGATTTTTCTAAAAATTAACAAATCAGCAAATATTTTGATTTGATATATATGATAGTCAATATTAATAATTTCCCTAAAATAATATATATGCTAATTTAGTAAGGCATTAATATGGGAATAAATATAATACAAAATTGATGTTGTTTTATTAAAAACAGATAATTTTAAAGATCAGAAAACAGAGCAATAATTATGTCCAAGTAATGTTTTCCCCTATTTTCAATCACAGGTTTTTTCTGAGAAGATTTCTGAAGAACTTTACAAAAATGTACCCAGTACAATAGAAAAGAAAATTAGAAATTCAAGGTGAAGGAAAGATAAGTAAACATAAATCCACATTTTATGTTACTAAACTATATGCCACACATTTCATTATAGTACTAAAATATCCTTAATGTTCTCCCCCATCAACAACAATGTATTTAAAATCTATAGCCATACCACAAAGTGCACTTCTAATTATATTAGGAAAAGGAGAGTGTCTCTCATCTCCTCTCTCTCTATGATAAACAGATGCTGATAGACATGTAGATATGGTTGTATATCTATAGCTACATCTGTCTAACTACATATTAAATATATAAAACTATAAGGACTAAAAGGAAAGGGGGGTGATGACTGGGTGGAGGTAACCAAAGAGGGGGATGGAGACATCTGTAATAGTGTCAACAATAAAAATACAATTAACAAATAAAAAACAAATAAGAAATACATTGAGGTAATCATCATGTAAGCGATGCAGTAAGAAATGAAAAAATGTCACTAAATGTGTTTTAATAATATCTATTTCCTAATTGTCTTCATTAACATTTACTGTTAAAATTCTCCTTCAGAAATTCCAAACTTTACATGCACTCTGATAAACAAGCATTTTATATTCACACTCCAGAATGAAAATGGTTATGGTGCGTTAGTTTAGATCAAAGGGGAGAAAGCCAGAAGACAGCTGGTTGTTTCAAATCCTAAGGGCGTAGGTAGATCATCTAACCTCTCTTAATCTAATACATTAACATTTTATATTTATTCCACAAGGGTATTTAGAGTTTAATGATATAATGGAAATAGCGCACATGGAGCTTTTCGAAGAAGGTGGTATTATATGCAGCCCCAAGTAACATTGCAGATGACATTGCAAACTCTCCATGCATCTGCTGATCATTATCACCATCGGAATCAACATGTTCCAGATTTTACTGATTTCATGAGTACTTTCCACAGATGCATTATTTTGTATTTTTACAAAATAAAATTACTTTCTTACATTTTTTAAGCTTTCAGTCTTAAATATTTTTAGATTTATCTGTCCTGCTTGCTTACCTGATGGCTTAATATAGTATATTAATGACTTTAAATATGCTGGGGGGGGGTTCACGCCCCGCCCCCCCCCGCGTCATTATAAGGGCTCATTACTCAGAACAAACATACCTACGCCACAGCACGTACATCACAAGGGTGTCCACACCATATAAAACTATAGATGTCATTCACATTTACTGAAAGCTATCTAAATGTCAGTTACATAAAATTTGAGAGTTGGGAGTATTTGCTTGGTTTTGTATTTTTTTTCCCTTCATTTAAACAATGTTAGGAAAAGCTTGAATCTTCTCTATAGTTTAAATATAGATAGTCATATTCTCTTTACTGTATACATTTTTATTATTTATGAAGGTATTTATATGATTCTTGGACATATTACTTTCAGAAGTCCATTTTGTTCCTTAAAAATTACTGACTGAGTCTGGCTGGCGTGGCTCAGTGGATTGAGTGTGGACCTGGAAATCAAAGGGTCACCGGTTTGATTCCCAGTCAGGCCACATGCCTGGGTTGTGGGTCAGGTCCCCAGAAGAAGACATACAAGGCAACTACACATTGATGTTTCCCTCTTTTTCTCCCTCCCTTCCCCTCTCTCTAAAAATGAATAAATAAAATCTTTTAAAAAGTACTGATTGAGTATCAGCTTGGATTAGTACATTTCTGTGTGACTTATAAAGCCAAAGATTGCCAAAAGCAAGAGAAATCTATAATATTATATTCCAGAAGAATTGCTGGCACCTCTGTTTATCTGCTAAATATATTATTTTGTAGAAGTCATATTTTAAAATTGTTACAACTGTTTGATTTTTTCAGATGTGTATTACATATAAACAATACATTTACCCTTTTAAATTGCAAGCAGCGATACTACTAGGAGTGGGAAGTTGAAAATGAGATTGCAATAATATTTTCACTTGGAATATAATGATTTGTGGTTGCTGCTGTCTAGTAAATCCCTGCTAGATGACTAATGGTAGGTCAAAGGAGGCCAATACATTAAATAATTACATCAGTGAGATTGTGATAAGAACTGTGATAGCAATATATAGACATGTGTGTATGGAGAGGGAATCGCAGATCCGAGGTTGATGAATTCTGATGGGTGTTATTCAGGGAGTATTCCAGGCAAAAAACAAATAAATAAATAAACAAAACCACTGTAATCTGAGCCATGAAGTATAAAAATTTTGTGTGGAAGAGAGCATGGAATAATAGTTGTGGCCCTTGGTACCTCAGGCTTACTGATTCGATGTGAATACTCGTGAAAATCTGCCCACACCTTTGAGTCCCTGTACTCCTGTCAGTAGTAGCTTCAATAAATTTCTCCCAGCCACGTACAGATGTAAGACAATAATCATTTTGTAAATCAAAAATGTATTTTAGGAATGAGAACTGGTATCATATGTGTTGGCTTTGAGTCTGTGAGGCTTTAGCCTGGAAGGGTTTACCATCCCTTGATTGATACATCAACAACCAGAACTTTGGGCAGCTTGCACCATGAAGCTTCATCGCTGGTACCAGACAGCTAAATACTCCAGCTGAACAGCTTATGTCTAAAATCTAATCTCCAAACATGAAACAGGTGACACTTTCCCAAATTCTGCAGCCCAAGTATTTCATGTCTGTCTAGATTATTTAGATGTGATAAAGATCTGGCACAGTACAGACACAGACATATCCTTGTTTCTATTTGAGAATCAGCACATCTAAAGCATTTAAGAATATTGGTGTACCAGCAGAAAAATCCACAGACAAGCAACTTTTCTCCAAAACCAAAGTATCAGATAACAAAACAGGTGGGACAACCCTTTTGAAATAATCCAACACAAAATACTTAATCTCTCTAGCCTTATTTACAGTTTGAATTCAAAAACCAAGCATAGTCAGTGGATACCTGCACACAAGAACTCCAATCTGAGGTTGACATATATAGAGGCAGTCTTGATGTATGTACAATTCTGAAACTTCATGATGGGTAGTCCAGCTATCTAGGTGTACATCGAAATATATTTGTCTGCACTGTTAAATATCCTATGCGAATAGTGTATGGTGAGCAGTTAGACCAGTAAAGAGATCCTCATTGGCTTTGGTGGCTTCACAGTCAATATGATAGCTCCTTGCATGCCATCCCTTATGAAAGCAGAGATCAGGGCACTTCCCTGCTTTTGCACATGTTCTAGTACCCATCAGTAAATGACTGGATCAAAAAATTGTAGTACATTTACACAATAGAATACTATGCAACCGAAAGAAAGAAGGAGCTCCTACCCTTCACATCAGCATGGATGGAACTGGAGAGCATTATGCTGAATGAAGTAAGCCAGCCAGTGAAAGACAAATACCATATGATCTCACCTATAAGTGGAACCTAATCAACAAAACAAACAAACCAGCAAAATAGAATCAGAGACATGGAAATAAAGAACAAACTGGCAGTGACCAGAGGGGAGAAAGGAAGGGATAACAGGAACAAAGGGGAAATTCTAGCAACATGAATAAAGAACACAAGAACAAAGACAACAGGGTTGGGGGAGGAATGATGCGGGAGGTGGAGGGTAAGGCAGGAGAGAGTAATGCGGGGAAAATGGGGACAACTATAATTGAACAATAAAAAATAAATTAAAAACAAATACTTGAATTTAAAATGATTTCTTGAGGGCCTTAATATGTGAAAAATATACATTGCCAAATATTCCTAAACAATATAAAAAGCCACGAATTTTTCCAGTTTTTCCCTATTAAAAACACTGCCTACCCACTTACCATCGTCATGTTTGCTTATAATTCACTGTACATCTTCACTGAAGAAGCTCTCTTTAATAATTTTATCTTTCATCCTCATCTGTTTGTGTATGTTACATTAAAATTCATATACTAACAGTTCTTTAGTCCCTAAGGAGGCTCTGAGAGAGTTATTAAAACTTGAAAGAAGTCATACTAGTATTCTATGCAAAAGAAGTAAGTTGAACAGCACTGTATCTGGAATAAGTATATTTTAGTAGGCATATCATAGTGTGGCCCTTTTCTGAATGTGCCAGGCACAGATGTGTTAAAACCTGAAAGATGGCTACTTTTATCTATTTGATATAAGAGGGACACTGGCACACCTCTAACTTTCTTTCTTTTTTTTTTCTTCTCATATGCCCTCTGTCCGGGACTCAATAAGACCATCCTCAGCCAACCTGGAAGCATAAGTATCTACCCTCAGAGTGCTCCTCTTCAGAAGGTACTCCCTGGTAAATAGATAACCCTTGAATGGAAGTTAGGAAGAGTTGAACTGTTCTGAATAATATAAATGGGGGAAAAAACTTAGAGCTTCTTTGGTAAAATACTGAAATCAACTAAAATTTGAAAATAAAAGTACCCTTAAAGGGGGATTCATGCCTAAAAATTATTTTTATATTTTAAATTTATTTTCTTTCTTTCTTTTCTTTCCTTCCTTCCTTCCTTCTTTCCTTTCTTTCCTTCCTCTCTTTTTCTTTCTTTCTTTCTTTTCTTTCTTTCTCTTTCTTTCTTTCTTTCTTTCTTTCTTTCTTTCTTTCTTTCTTTCTTTCTTTCTTTCTTTCTTTCTTTCTTTCTTTCTTTCTTTCTTTCTTCTTTTTCTTTACCATGAACAAAGCACACTTTATCTTCATTTTAAAAATCAGAATTATTTTGGACTCTTTAGCCATCATCTGTCTATGGCTTAATTGTTTTAATAAAATGTCCAATTAAACTTTAGATGTTTTATAATGATTATTAAATTAGTAATCACCAATTCCAGGGTCACATTTTAATGAGACTTAGTTTGTATGCAAGCTTAACCATTTTCTAATTGCATGATATTTTGCATTTAACCCTTTAAATTTATAGACATATCTACAAAATGCTCATGAAATAACTACATTATGGTATTGTGAAGATGAAGTGAGAAAATAACATTACAGAAAAACAGATCATTAAATATGCTCAATTAATATTACAAGGATGTACAGTTTGACCTGTTTTCCTTAAGACTAGATGAAGATTTGTTACTAAAAATGATACATTAAATAAAGCTCTTGATGAATTTATATTATCATTTTTAATGTCAAAAGAGTATTGGAAATGGCGTAGCACTTTAAATTGTAAATAAAATCAAAGAATGCATTTGGCTTTAAAATATAAATAGATATTCTCCCAGCATTATTATAAGTCATCCCCCTTTATGCAACCTAATTATTGTATTTACTCTTCAGCCTATAGCTGTGTTGCAGGTGCTGTTCATGCATCATTGCTTTGGCTACCTCAATATGGGTTATCAGGACATACTCTGAAACTGAAAGCCAGTGTCAATTAACTACACTGCTGTGCTGAAGGTCTTTATTATTGTAGAAGTTCTGTTGGATTCATTCAGTTCCACATCATGTCTTTCTCATATCCCACATTATTTCCCTGACATTGATTCTTCCATTATTTGTTTTCTTCGCCAAATCATAGGTTAGTTTTTCAAATTAAAATGGTAGTAAATAATAAGGCAGAACGGAAAATATTGCAAATATAAAAAATGTTCAATGGATAGCTAACTGTGTAGAGAGAGAGAGAGAAGGAATAGAAAAGGGAGAAAAGGAGGAGAAGAGAGATCCAATTATTATAAAATTGAACCTGTACAATTTTATCACATTTCTTGTAAACAAAGGTAAAAAGAATGGTAGTTGAAATTCTATTATTCCAAATATCCAGTTATCTGGACATTGGGAAAATAAACCTAAGCCTGGAGTTGTGAGAGGTTATAAGTTTGAGTTTGCATAAATTTCTGGTTGATGCTTTAAGTAAAATTCTTCATGCTGTTTTTTACTTTGTCTTTGACATAACTAATTGATTCCTCTGTGCTTCAAGTTTCAGTATGTCTAGGTTTCAGATCTACATCCATACATAAGCCTCCAGAATTTAGATACTGAAGCCCATGGCTTCAAACATTTATCTTTATTAGCCAAAGAGAACTGATCTTTCTTTAATAGAGAAATAATTTATTTCAATAAATCAAGGGATTTCTACATTGGTACCAAATTTACTGGAAATATTTTTAAATAACTTTAAATTAAATGTTAATGAGTACCCAAAATAAGGTCAGAGTATCAGATAAAATCCCACAACTATATTTTCACTGTTAGAAACTTTATATATTCATAAGATGATTTCTTTAAAAATGCATATATAAAATAAAACACTATGAACAATTTGGTTCAAGTTGAAACAATATTTAAGCTTCAAAACTTATCTTAAACCTGCAGTAAGCAATGATCTCTCCAGGGAGAAAGAAGAGGCAGAAAGACAGCCAGGCAAGAAAAAACAAAACAAAACAAGGAAGTGAGAGAGGAAGAAAGAGAAGAAGAAAGGAGAGGAACATCTATTCCTTCATTTCTGTGTTCCCATGTATTTAAGTTTAAATCACAAAAGTGCAAAACAGATTTCATTTTCTTGTGTCATAGCCATGGCATACATAAACCTATTATTTTACTTGCTCCCCCCAAAATATAAAACATTTTATGTATGTGCACATATTAGGTATGGAAATTGAGATTTCTTTTCTGTTTATTATTGTCCTTTCTCTTTTGTAAACTTTAAAAAGAAATACTACTTGAAAACTTTTGACAACTTTACTGTGAAATACCATTTGTGAGACTATTGCATTCTTCACTATTCAATAAGACCAAGTAGCCCTGACTGGTGTAGTTCAGTGGGTTGAACATGATCCCACAAATTGAAAAGTCACCAGTTCGATTCCTAATCAATGTTTCCTTCACACATCAATGTTTCTCTTCCTCTCTTTCTCCCTCTCTTCCACTCTCTCTAAAAATAAATAAATATTTAAAAACAACAAGTAAAGAATAACCACATTTATTTTTTTCTTTGAAAGAGAACTTAAGACCATTGAAGTCTTGAAGTGTTCATCAATTACAATATCTAAGCATAATGTTATATGACAGTAATTTGCAGAAAAGAAAGATGCATTTAATTAAAAATTCCAAAACTTAGCAAGTAGCCTATATTTGCAGCTATAATTTTGTACATATGGCACATGTTATGATATGAGATTAGTTTTAAAAAATGAGAAATAAATTCTAGACAGAAAATTAAATTAACTAGTTAGCTTTTTAAATTACTTCATGTATAAACCTTCTACAGAAAGTAGTATGCGAGCATGTGAATGAGAAAATAATATAAGCCTGCCATAGAAATCTTAGCATCTAAAGCATAAATGACATACCTGTGGTCAGGGAATAATTCCCTGAAAGATGATGTTGAGGATTATATTTAGAGGCTATCTAAAGTGTGATCTGAATTGCATTCAAGCAAAGAGAATGACATGTGAGTAGAAAGATGAAGCACAATATGATCAATGGTTAAGTGGAAAGTGAAAGTAGTGTATGATAAATAGTGGTTCAATGGGGTGTGATTACAATGTTCCATATTGGGAAGGAGCAAATTTACCCTGTAAATATCTAAAAATAATTTTTGAAACCAAGTAAAAAAGTAGATAGATATTCATACTGATATATAATTAAACAAATAAATGAATGGAGGATAATTGACAAATATCCAATGCAGATAATTCCAAATAATCTATGGAGATATTCTGCCCACCATAAGATGAAAGACAATTTCCCACTTAACTGCGTTGCCTGTATTGATTTTCTTCCATAAAGGACAGAATGCAATGGGGGAAAATGAATAACATATAGTCAGAAACCTGGCAGACACTACTTCATTCGGGTTCTCAATATTAATATCAACAATCTTAAATCATACTGAAGCTGCGTTTTTGATATGATGTGATGAGAATTGCACTTTACCTCTGTCATCCCCTTCCCCAACCCAATAACCTCAGTATAAATATGAGAAAAATACTAGGTAATCTCTATAGGGGGGCTCTGTACAAAATCCCTGACCAGTATACTTCACAACTAACAATATAATAAAAAAAGCAAGGCCAAAACTATCACAAACAAGGGGAACCTAATGAGACATAGTTACTAAATGTAATTTAATATACTGCATGGGATCTTCAGAGAGGAAAAAAGGATATTAGATAAAAATTAAAGAAATCTAAATAATATATGGACATTAGTTAACAACAATGTCTCAATATTTGTTCATTAATATTAACAGATGTAGCACACTGATGTAAAAAAGGGAAAAAATAGGTGAGCAGTACAGGGAACCTCTCTCTACTGTCTTCACAACTTTCCTGTAAATCTAAAAGTATCTAAATTAAAACATATCTTTTAAAAAATGGCTGGGAAGGACAAATTTTTTTTTAATCCCAGAAAACTCCTAAGAGATTGTTGGAGTAATCATTAAAAAACATGACTAAGCTTATATCCGAAGAGACAGAAAAATATAGGTGAAATAGAATGACATTTTAGAGATAAAATGTCATGACTTACTGATGGGCTTGGTGTGTGGGGTGGCTAAGGAAGGGGTAAATTAAGAATTACTAGAATGTATCCAGCAAGAATGTATGCTGCTGATATAGTTTACTCTGATTAGGCAAACGTGATGGATGAGAAGACTTTGAAGAGTAAATTGACCATTTTGTTTTGGTCACGTTAACATACGTGTATATTGTGACTCATGCATATAGATACTATATGTGTGATTTCTGAAAGAAAAAAGAAGTGGTTTGAGTTGGATATATAATTTTTGTGTCATAAGAATATATGTATATATTATTTAAATTATAGTATCTTTTAAAAAGATAATGTAGAGAAAGAAAAGTAAAAAATTCACAATTCATACCTAAGAAAGCCAAACCTTATAAGTAAGGGAAGTAAACCAAAACAAATAAAAGATAATAAAAAAAAGAATAGCCAGAGATGTTGACATCACACAAAATCATATCACAGAAGCTAAGTAAGAAAAGACAAGTTCAATTTTTTTTAGCATTTCAAGAATCTCATTTATTATGTTATTTCTTGCTAAAAGTAAACATATTCACCATAGAAATTTGGACACAGAAAGAATGTCAAATAAAATATAATTATGGATAATGGCATAATGATAACACACTAGTATAAAGGATATTTTGGTAAATATCCTTTTGGTCTTTTTTTCCTATATATGTATACACATACATATATGCATTTTTTTTTTAGACAAAACTGGATAGATGCTCTGCAATGAGTTTTGCTCTTTGCCAAATAAGGACAGTTAATCCTTGGCATGAAGTAAATGACACACTGATTATTTCTGATCATGTAGTATTCCAAAGGATAAATATACTATAAATAGGAGGAGGGGCTTATTTGATAAAGGAACCGGGACTTAGGGATGTTTTTGCATGCTGATGAGAAGTTCCAGTAGTTCTGGGAGTGGAGATCCTTAGGAGAGTGGAAATGGAGTCGCATTTAAGGTACAGGAGAGGGAAGCCTTTGCGATTTCTAAAAAAGTATGACATTTTTTATCCCAATAAATGTTTTTATAAAAATCACAAAACATATGTATTCATTGTAAGAAGGTTGAATATTTTTCTTAAAAGAAAATAAATCCCATGTAATCCTGTCAGGTACTTAACATATTTCTTTCTCTGATAATATTCACAAAACTAGTATGTACAGGCGCGCACACACACACAGACACACACCAATCTTAAAGTTTAGTTATATCTGGTAACGGCCTATTTTCAGTCCTAACAGTAGAAAGCCTATTGGGAAACTTAAGAATCAGGGACTCATGAGAAGGCATAAGAGTGTGTTTCAGGACTCCAGGTGAGTGTCAGGCATTGCTTCCCCCACCTCCAGGTGAGCTCAGCAAGAGGACAGCGCTTTGTTCTTGGGCCCAGGTAGCCAGCAGAGCCCTTCACTCGCCAGCCCTTATCTCACTTAGAAAGCGAGCGCTGCCAGGACAGGAGACTGATAAGAATCAAATGTTTACAGATGAAGTCTTGTCTCCGGACTAGAAGAGAGTCTTCATTCCATATTTTACATGTTTTTTAAATGAAAAATGGATACAGAGCTAAGTCCTTTTTTTTCAGATTCCCTTAGTTTTAACCTGGTATCTTTTTTTCTGTTCTATAAACCTGCCGTGACCACAGTGTTACAGTTAGCCTCCAGGTCTCTGTAGAAGCCTTTTGCTGCTACAGTTCCTCAGACTTTTCTTGTATGATATGGACAGTTTGGAGGCTGACTGGATTGGCGGTGATGACACATGCACATCTGTGTCACTCTTACCGGGTTGTCAGGAAAATTTTAGTAGGAGGGTGGTGGAGGACTGTGCCGCGGACAGAATATGTGAAAATGTCATCTCAGTCATTTCAAGATAGAGCGTGAGTGGTCACCGGCAAAGGAGAGGAACTGTCTTTTCTGACAAAACAAAATGAACAACTAAGCAATCTGACTTCAAACTGTGAATGTAAATTCATATATCATCCTAGATTATGAGTTTCTGATTCCATTACTAGACTCATAATCATCAGACTGAAATTCGACTCATGATATTTATTCATATAAGCAGAAAAGTGAGATTTTGTGTAGACCTTGATACCATAGTGAAACTATAACTGAGGTTCTTGTTTCCGTATCAGGGAAGGAGGTTGCAAAATGAAAGATTGTTGGGATTGAGTTTAGAGAATTTTTATAGAGGGAAAATTTAACTGCAAGGGGGTTGGGCCAAAGTTGGTCAAAGATAGAATCAGGTGTCTTAGATAAAAATGAGCAGGTTAATGAATACAAAGGACAACCCTTGAGAAGACAAGGAGTGAGCTATACATAATATCCAAGCATGGAGATAAGGATAAGCAAAAGGTAGTACATTCAGCAGGCAATCATATTAAAGCAGATTTTTTTCCTAAACAGTACTGACTAGAAAATAGCATGGAGAGGGCTGAAAGATGCTTTATCTTACACCAATACAATGCTAACACTTGAATATGAATCTTTAAATACAAATATATTTATATGTGTGCAAGTGTGCGGAGTGATACAAATTTATTGAAGCTTAAAAATAAATCTAGATACATTTCAACAATATAATACTTACTATAATTTTGTCATGAAAAAATTAAAATGTCATCTAATAAAATAAATAAACATATTGGATAATGTAGATTTAATTTTATATTTTAGGTTTTACGGTAGGATAAAAATTCTCCCTTAAATAGGTGATAAGTGGATGTCAGTAGTAGTAGTGTAAATTAAGAGTACCAGTACTGGCTGAAATTCTAAGTATCTTCTGCATGTTATTTTTGAGTTGAAATTAAATTGTTTATAAATAAAATGCAGTATTTGGGTGGACATTTTTATTTTACCTCTGATCATGTATCGTAATAGCCAATACTTATCTCATGCCAGGCTTTGTTTTAAACACTTTCATGTATTATTAAATTTCATTCTCAGCACAGTCCTGTGAGGTAAACACGCTTATCCTCTATATTTCACAGGTGAACAAATGAGACATAAAAGAGCTTAATAACTTACCCAAGTTAAAAGAGCTAAGCAACTGCGGGATCCAGATTCAAATTCTGGTGGGATCATTCCAGAACTTGTCACTTAACCACTAAGCTATAAACGTCACCCACCAGAAATGTTTTAATCCATTGTGTATCAGTTCCACTTACTTTTTTATAGAAAAACAAATGTAAGCTATTTAGAGAGCAGTGCCTACATACAAATTTATTTTGGTCATTTGGCATGTTTTAGAGTGACAGCTTTCAAATAAATGAATATTAATTCAGCTGATCTGCGGTGGTTTATTTTGCACAACTTACACATGAACACATTTTAAATGTTTATAAAGATTGATTGAGATGTTAACAGAAATAAAGTAAAATAAAATTGACGTGCAATCTTTACAGTATCGTTTGTGAAAGGCATTAAATGAATTTGACAAATTAGTCATGTAATCATGTAGCAAACCGAAACTTCTAGATTTCCTTTGGGTAATAGTCCCGACAAAGAGAATGTTTGCATCAATTATTCTGTATTAAGTGAAAAGAGAGTTACAAAAATGTAGAATTACTCTTTGCATTTTTTATTCTCATTTTTATTTAGGTTCATTCATTTATTAACAGCCCATTTATTTCCCTTTGGTTTGTTTTGTAATATTTTCCTTAACTCTAGTTGGAGGTAGAAAAATAATCTGAATAAGTCGGGAGAATATTTAAATTCTATCAAGCTGGAATAGTTAGCTATCTTGGACTATACCCTATTTTTAAGTTCAATTTAATATTATACTTCAAAATTTGGAATCTCGGATGTTTCACAAAACACACATGTATATAATTAAAAGTAATTACTCAGAATATTTTGCATGCATTTACAAAAGGCATTTATAATACAATATTAAACAGTCACTGCCAAGAACTTTGCAAACATCACTATTAAAATATCACATCACGCTTCTTGCTGTAAAGGACATTCATCTTACTCTTCACGGGACCATGATAAGAAATACATAAGATAGTACAGGTAAAATACTTAATCCATTGTCTAGATATAATAATCTCTAAAAAAGTCAGTTCAATTTTTATTATTAGCCAAATGCTTTGATAACTATAAGAAGATCTCACCTCATCATAATGCAATTAATACTTGGAATGCTTGGGTCTCATAAAACTTCCATTACATCCATTTTCATAAGCTTGTCTATGTTGTTTGATCTATCATTTAGATAAAAATATAAATAAAAGTAGAAGCTTAAGTTTCTATTTAAAGTATATGATAATTCAGTCCTATTGCAAGACTCACTACAGGGTTTTTTGTCCACAGCCAGCTTTACAATGCTAATACTTACTCTATTAAGTAAAACCAAAATAGTTTCCATATGTTTTTTAATGTTTTTAATGAACTTTTATATAACAGTTCAAATGATGTCCCTTAAAAATATCTAAAGATAGATTACCATTTCCAGATTACTATAAATAGGGGTTGTCAATTCTGTTTTCAGATGGTGTTTCTTAGACATTTTTTTTTTTTTTGCAAACAGCTCCAGGAAAGGAATCCTTGTCAGGAGAGAAGCCTGAAGGAGAGTGGACAGGTAGAAATATTTGGGGCTGGTTTAGGAAAAAGTGTGAGTAGAGGCGGGTGATACAGCTATGTTAAGCCAAAGGGGAGAAATATCTGCAGCACGCCATCTTTGGACTTTCCATTCCATATCAGGATTTATATTTCTGGAACTTAATTTAATGAAAAAATTAGTTATAAATATAGCCTTAAACAATGATTAAAGGTAACTTTTATTTTTACAGTAAAAGTAAAGTAATTGAGTGATGATTTCCACATTATTACCAATTTATTAAACTGTGATTTTTATCCATTATCTGCTTTTTTTATAGATTGTAAAATAAAATGAGGTTAAATTAGCATATCCCTGAGATGGGAAATTTTCAAATATGGGACATTTAATATTTTTGCTGTGATTATTCTTGTTTTTAAGAAAGACTTTGATAGACTTACATATTTTAAAAATCTGTAATTGGTTAGAAGTTTAGAAGAAATGTTTATATTTTGAATGGAACCAATAATAATAAAATGTTAAGAAATATATTGTATTTATTTAATTAAAATAATTCATTCAATTTATTTTTGTACATTAAAATGGAGTGAATTTAAAAAGACAAAATAAATTATGGCACCTCATGGCACACATAAACTAATTACTAAAATTCTGTGGCACACCAAAAAATATATTTTTGCCAACCTAACAAAACATAAGTATAATTTTGATTAATTTACACAAAATAATAATACTTGCCTATACTTTTTGCTCCAAAGTGGCTTTTTAAAAAGTCCGGTGCCTCTACATGTATATAAGGATTTTTGGTACCAAGAATTAACTAATCATAAGCAATCTTATTATGTGATGTGAACAATAAGATACACCTCTATTGTATGACATATATATTCATGATTCAAGACAGACCATTCACATCCAGTGGCTATTGTGCTGGCTGTTGTCTTTTTTCATTTGACAATCTACAGGAAAAGAGGTCAGGGTCCCTGACTAAAACAGCCTGGTATTATATGTTTAACAATTCCTGCAGCACAGCAGTGTGGCAAGGCATACCAGGTGAAAATCACTGTATTGTACAATCACACAAGTATAATGGAATATGCTTGATTAATTATTTATTTTATAAATGTACTTTAAAGAACACAAACTCTTAAATTAATATTTTAATACTTACCTTTATTTCTAAATGGCATAAGGCATTTTCTAGATGTAGCTGGCGGAACATTTTTCATATGAAATATTGTAATATTTCATATTACAGAATTCACAGAAGAATTATGGAATGAAGATTGCATAAATCAAATAACCATCATCACAAACACTATAAAATGAGATTTAAAAGTTATAAATACTTGACCCTGTTATAAAAGATTCTCTTTCTTAAATAAATAATAATACTTTTGTATTTTAATCTGGAAATGTTAAATTTTACAAAAAGATTTTTGTATTGAAAAAGAAATGCACCAAAAGCCAGAAATTGTATTTAGGATCCCATCAAATAAAAAATATGAATACCTATAAAAAATACTAGAAAAATCAGCCATACATCAGTTGAAAAATGTTCCCAATATTCTCACATGTAATAAATGACATGTCTAAATCATTAGACATGACTGTGTAGATGATATATTATGTTAAACCTGTGTTGGTGATTTCATGCAATTCATGGTACTAAACTATGGCGGTCTCGATCTACTCTGAAGCATGGTTTACAGCTTGATCTGTGAGAGATTCTACAAATCTTTTGTCTTCTTTCTGTGATTTTTAGGTTGTTTGGAATTTTTAGAGTCAATGTAAGGACTATTTACTTCATGGTTTGTTTTTTTAAACACATATTTGCTAAAACAAACAGAAAATACACAAGAGACAGCGTAAACGAATCCCAGTCATATGGGTGAATACTCTTATTTCTTATAAAAAACATCTGTTTAGCTGATTGACAAGGAAGGGTAGTTCTCCTATTTTGAACTCTTCTTTATTTTTAAAGATTTTATTTATTTATTTTTAGAGACAGGAAAGGAGGGAGAAAGAGAGAGAGAGAAATATCAATGTGTGGTTGCACCTTGCCTACCCCCCACTGGGGACCTGGCCTACAACCCAGGCATGTGCCCTGCACTGGGAATAAAACCTGCGACCCTTTTGTTCACAGGCAGGTGCTCAATCCACTGAGCCACACCAGCCAGGGCTTATTTTGAACTCTTCAGAGAGGGAAATTTTGACTTTCTTATTTTTCTTTCTTTATTTGGGAAGGATACAATGTTATTTCATTTTTTCGAGGTCAAAGTTGGAAATACAAGCCTTCATCTATATATTTTTTAAATTTTTGTTTATTCTAAAACATACATATTTGAGGCATTTTCACCTCAAATATTTGAGGCTTAAATTAAATAAATATTTTTACTAGTTTTGAGACTTTCCTGCTTGGATGAAAACAAATCTGTGTGGTGGTATTGTCTCTTCAGTGACATGACATGTAATGGGAAGTTTTTTTCCAAAAGATGAACATTTATTGTGCATTGTATGATTTTTCAATAAAAGAAAAATTGATGACTTAGAGCCTGTATTCTGTGACTATAAGGTAGAAAATGACATTTTCACATAAGGGTCAGAAGAAAATAATTTTAAAGTAAATAAAAGCTTTGAATGGCATATTATATATTTAAGATGTTGATTGTGGTTACTTATCATCATAGAATGCTTTTTTATTCTTTTAATTTTCTTGAATTTTTCTTGAGTAGACTATTCTAGTATGATTTAGAATGCTGCTGCTTAAAGTCTGAGTGAAAGAATTCAATAATCCATTTAATATTGCTTCACTTACATATTTGGTTCCTTTACAAATTATTCCTAAATACAAATTTAACACATTTTCATATATATATGTGTGTGTATATATATATACGTATATACATATATACGTATATATGTATACACATCTATATATAATAATTTAAGGAGACTAGAGTTCACACTGACATGTTTCCAAGTTTAAATATGAAAATGTGCCATAGGGAGTGACGCGTTATGGGGAGCACCGCAGTGGAGTGCAGGGCTCCTGGATCTGAGGGTCACTGTCCAGAGCCAGCTGAGGAGGGAGCAGAGCTCCGAATCCTTCAGAGCCCTTCCTGGGGGTGTCATGGGTAGGGGAAATAAACACAAGTCCTTGCAAACACTTCTCTGTTTGCCAGGTGAGTGGACATGGTTCTTTGCTCTGGGGGAGTGAAGGCCCCAAACCCCTTGTCCAAAAGATTTTATTGAGAACCATATGCACAAGGGTATACATCAAAGTTCATCAATCAATGTCAAAAGACTATGTTACAGAAAACAAATAGAGATCATAAATAACAATTGGAGGAACACAAGAGTTCTGCCTCAGTTCAGGGTCTATGAATAATGTAAATCTCCTTCCTAGGATGAGCTGGTTATCATTGCTTTCGCGGAAAGAACAAAGGATGCTTGGAGGAACTTACTTGTAGGCCTGATTGTCCCCAGAAACCACCCGATCCAGTTTCAGGCCTGAGCCAGGTGGGTGGGACAGCCACCAAGAGACAAGGGGACTTCTTTCAGATAGAATAAGACTCTGGCTGTGTCCAAGCTGAGCTGAAGGGTGCGGGCCTTATTGCCCTTTCTCCATGTCCCCCAAGTCCTTAACCCACTGCCCACGCTGCCCGATGTCTGCCTTAGATTGCTTCTCCTAGTGAGAAAACTTACCCGTCATCAACAACCAACCAGCACAGGGCCAGGCAGGGTGACATGAGGGAGGCAGGAGCTGTGCCCCTGCCGGGGGGACAGGTTTCGGCTCCTCAGTGGCCTGTTTTCCCAAGGCCTCCTTGATTATTTCCAGCCTTGGGGCTTTCTTGCCTGTCGGTGAGGCTGCAGTCCCTAAAACCAGACAAGGCGTCTCCCAACAAAAATGAACCATCTTGCTGCCCTGGCTGGGTAGTACAGTTTGTTAGGACGTCATCCCAATAAACCAAGTTTTCAGGTACTATCCTTGGTCATGGCACATAGAAGAATCAACCAGTGAGTGCATAAATGAATAAATAAGTGGAAAAACAAATTGATGTTTCTCTCTCTCTCCTTCTTCCTCTCTCTAAAATCAATATTAAAAAAAAAGATAGTGCAACATACTATTATAAAATTTGAGGAAAATTGAAATATGTCATTCAAGAATAAATTTTCATTGCAAAGTGTACAAATTGTCTTTGAACAGGTCATATATTATTGAGTTATTAGGTTATGCAGTAATTTTTAGAGTTTCAGACATTTGCATTCTTATTTTTATGACAATTTATTCGATCAAGTGTCCTTTATAGCTGAATTTAAGAAAATGATTATTTCATGCTTTATATGCTCCTATTATAAAATGCACTAAATCTCATTAATAATACTCTATAAATTCTCTGCTTTCAAATACTGTTTTTTATTTATAATTTTTCTAACAGCATAGTATGAATAAGCAATAAAGAGACATTTAAATATCCTTTCTTGCTTTCTTATTATTTACACAGAATATTTATTTCTATATTCATTTGGGTGTAAGAATAACTTTAACAGCCCTGGTTGGTGTGGCTTAGTGAACTGAGTGCTGACCTGTGAACCAAAGGGTCACTGGTTCTATTCCCAATCAGGGCACATGCCTGTGTTGTGAGCCAGGTTCCCAACAGGAGGTGCACAAGAAGCAACCACACATTGATGTATCTCCCCCTCTTTTCCTCCTTTACCCTCTCTCTAAAATTAAATAAATAAAAATCTTTGTATGAAAACATTGATTAGTCTTCTCTCCAGACAAAAGTGCATATATATATTAAGTTACATAAAAAAGAATCTTGGATTCAATTTTTGGATAATTCAGTCATTTAGCTAATAACGTAATTACATAATCAGTAAATATGTGGAGAATATTGATGGTGTTTTATTTTTTCTTGGGGAAATAAAGGTAAATTTCTTGTTAATGTATAGTTCTGACAAACCACTGCTCCAGCCGAATATTTCAGGAAGCTGCAGTTGCTTGTTAGTAGTCTCAAAGGAAAAATAAGATCAATACTTGTCACAGCAGGAGATGCTTTACTGTCTGTGGAATGTTGTAATATAGTGCTGAGGGTAAAAAAAAAAATACTCCAACACTTCAGCTTGGCCTTATGTAATGAGCAGTCTTCTGTTAAGAAAACTATATCACTTTTCCTGAAAATTTAATGCCCATATCAAAAGGTTTGTGTCATTTTGTAGTTCCATTTTCATGTTTAGTATATTTCATGGACTGATATAAAAAAATATGTCAAACCTTTTGATGAGTAGGTGACATAATGTCTGTACGTTATGTATATTTTTCAGTTAGAAAAAAACTCAACAACTAAACATTTTAAGTTTCAATACATTAATGCTCTGAAGGCCTAGGATAGCTAAGGTTTCTTGTTTCTTTTTTCTTCTACCCTTCCTTCCTTGCTTTAAACACTATTTTTACCATATTCCCCATTTTAATGACTAAATAAAACTTTGAATTCTAGTAAATACATGTGTAGATGTTTGTAGATCAATTTTTAAAGTAACATTTTCTTTCTCATTTACATACATTTTAGTTTTATTTAAACGTGGCAACAACAATTAGGGGTGAGGGCGCACTCGTAGGTAATCCGCCAGTCAACCAGAAGCGGAGCCTGAGGCTCAAGGGACCCTGAAGGTGACTAGAAGCAGAAGGAGGTAGCAGACATCAAGTAAGGACCAAGAACTACAGAAGCTAGGAACTACAGTTGGTAGTATCATTAACTCTCTTCCTAAGTTTCCCAAGGAAGAGACCTAGAAAAATCTTAAAAGAGTGGCGGGTCCCAAAAATATGAAGTGATCCAAGTGGTATAAAAACTAGACTTTTGTGAACAGTTACATTGTCCACTTCACTGTATAAGGAAAGACCTGTTGCCCAGGTGCTATAAGCGTGTCAGCAGGCTGCTCTCAACGTTCCGGTTTGCCTCGGCCACAGGAGATCGAACTTGGCCAAGAGCACTTTTTTCCTGGAGTGACCTATATACGAAAACTGATTGCAGTGGAAATGCGAGATCACCTGTTATGCTGGCCCTCCATGGAACAAATCTGATGGACCCTGTGTACTAGGGAGTCTGGGAGGCCTAAGGCAGGGCTTTGCTGGGCTCATAGCACAATTCGAGTTCCCTCGCTGCCTTATCTCACGCCTTCCCTCCTCTTCCATGTATGTTCATCAGTAACAATGCCCTGCACACCAATACTCAGCATACACGCCTCATTCAGCTATTTGCTTACCAGTTGGACAAACTGTATTTGTCTTATTCTTGAACCTAACAGGCTTCACTTTCCAGCCATGCCATAGATATTTATTCACAAAATCAATCTGGCAGGAATCAAAGTTCACCTCACACTTTTGCTACTACAAAGCCTGGTCTTCGCAGACTCTGCTTGTCCACTCAGTTACCAAATACAATTCCTGAGAGGTCCTGTAACAAAAAAGGAGGAACAAGATCTCTCTCCTCCAGTCTGGGAATATGTGAGGCTAATGAACTATTGACTCATCTGTTCAGTGTTGATAAAATATATACACATGTACATATACATGCTGATTACCATACACATGCCGATTGTGTGTGCGTGTGTGTATAATTACCCCCATTTATCAGAAACAGAAATTGAGACAATGAGTTTACTAAATTGTGCAATAATATACACCTTTATTTTTATTTTATTTTTAATAGTTTATGTATATTGTATTTTTATTCTATTACCATTTATCCTTATACCTTTTTCCACCTCCACCCACCACCTTGCCCCTCCCATCACCACCCTGTCATGAGTCCTGTTTTTTGCTCAATATACCCATCTCCCACCTCAGAGAGACAGCCCGCTCTCTGTCTATGATCATGTGTCTATTTTGCTTGTTAGTTCAATTTGTCCATTGGATTTCACATATGAGTGAAATCAGTGTCTTTCTCTGACTGGCTTATTGTATCTTTAGGTTCTGAAGCTGGAATTTCGACATTAGGGTCTGGTTCCGGAGTCCTTGCTTTTAACCAGGGCATGGCTAGTTAGCATACTTTCTGGGAGCTGGAAACTGCTGTTTAATAGTCATACATCAACAGACATCATCCACTTGTGAACGCTTTAAAGGCAATGTTGAAAAATAAAATATTGCACAAATCTTCTCAAACTAAGAATAAAAGGATGGGGATAACTTTTCTGACGGAAAATGGGAAATTAAATAGTACGTCCAAGAAAAATTGAAGTTAAAAGTGAGACCATTGTATTTAGTCAAAAAATAATTATCAGGAAGAAAGAGAGAGAGTGAGAGAGAGAAAGGAGGTATGAGAAGAGAAAGAAGGAAAGAAAAAGAAGGCAGAATGGATTGACTGCTGTTTAGCACTATATGTATATATATATAATTGATTTGAAGTGATTTTTAATGCTTTGGCAAAAAGTGTGAGGAATGAGATAGAAACTGTGAGTTCAGGATAGGGGTGAAACCCATATGGCTTCAGTTAGCATATATGCCAAGTGACACCTCGGTTTTGGCATGTGGTGCATAAACTGTTCTACATCAATCCACTGGAAACTGAGGTGAAATTTGAAACTTCGACAAAAATTTTCACAGTGGCAGAATTGCAGTAAATGTTATACAGGAAGGATTGGGCTGTGGGTGTTTTCACCCTTTTAACTATTCCTAGAATTTCAAATGAGAGGAGCAAACGATGATGGGAAGAGTTAAGAATCTAGAAATATTCATTTTGTAAAAAGTTACATGGGCTCTTTCTAAGAGGAAAATGTGACAGCCACAAAAGCGGAGAAATCAGGGTAAGAAATTATCTCCTCAGTTTAAGTTTTTGAAACATTTTATTCCTGTTCCCTGGAGGTTTATGCCACTGAAGTCAAAAGTCTTATATTTCACAGTAAAAGTAACTTTTAGGGCAGCATAATGTGAATATATTTTTGATGGAACAACTGTAATTTTGAAGAGTCAAACACAAGCTACTAGAAAATTTCTCAAATCATCTATTTTGTCAAGCATTTACAGACTGAGAGCTTTGAATTAATACACAGACAACTTGATAAGGTTAAAATTCTCACTGTGGATAAATGGTTGAAATCTGTGACCCTCAGTTTCCTTTTAAATCCTCCAAGGTAACTCTTTTTAATAAAAGACTCCAAAGAATGTATTATTTTTACATTTTCATGAGTACATATGCATGTAGTTAAAATATGACATTGTTAAAATGAAGTTAAACAAGCGTGCATTTGTAGAGTTGAAAGAAGATCAGAGAGTAATTTCTTCAGCTCTTATGATTTGTAGATGAAAAAAATGGAAGCCTTGGTCAGTTTAAGGCCAGTTACGAAATCCAACACAGATACATGTGTTTTCTGTAACAAAAGCCAAACTCGTGAGACAGGTGCTGATGAGAAGGAAAGAGGTTTATTCAAGTGCTGACCACCTGAGAGGATTGGGGGTACTCTTGTCTCAAAGTCCATCTTCTTATCTCAGTGCAGGCAAGGGTTGTATCAGAAGGGCGAGAGCGAGCAGAACAAAAGAATCAGGGGCAGAGGGCTGTAGACATGCAGACAGTGTTCTTGCTGCTCCCAATATGGATCTTTAATGTCAGCCGATGTCTTTTGTTCCAGCTTCTCTGGCCCAGGCAGAATCCAGGACAGCTGGTTTCTGCAATATGCTAAAAAAGAAAAAAAAATGTTAACGGTTTATGGTAGGATGACTAACCTGGCCTTTGTTTTAAGGCATGCATCCTGTTCTTGAGCCCAGAAAAGAGTTGTTGATTATGTTATTTAATCAAGAAGGTTATTATGTTGGTTACCATAAGATTTAGTGTAGAATGTGAACGATGTCTATATGCTCCCCAGGACATCTTCTTATGGGCCTTAATATGGATATCTATGGTCACTACTCTTCATTTGGCCATATGGGCTTTTTGATAGCTGAATTCCTGTTCACAGAGTGGTTAGCGTCAGCTGGGTCTTGAGGCCAGGCTGCTTCCTGGGTTCACACAGGAGATCAAGCTCCTAAACTGTAAGTATACACACACACACACACATACACACATGCACACACACACACACACACACACATAATGTGCAAGCTCTATTTTGGAGAGAAAAATCAGGTTAGAGTAGCAAGCTGGGTTTAACATTTACTTAGATTAACATAGGTAGCTTTATATAAATTCTTTTATAAGATTAATTTCTTATTATATTCTTATCTTAGTTCTATTCAATGGCTAGTCAGACTAATACAGATAGTATGGCACATTCATTCCCCATTATATATAGTAGGTGACCCCGTCTTGAATATATCAGTTTAACTGTCCTAACACAACACTCAAGTATGTTTTTATGATTGTATATAAAGATATAATTTCTTAAGAAAAATGTGATTTTAAGATAATGTATTGATTAGGATTTACTAATTTCTTTAATAACCGAAAAATAAAAGCAACAGAAATGATTTGTAAAAGAAAAATCATGTGGACTCTGTTTATATTGCAAAACTTTTTAATGGGTGTATGAATGAGTTAAACATATGTAACTATTTTGGCTTTTCCTACTGATTTGATTTAAAGTCTAATTAGGTTAGTTCAAATATGTACTTCAAAAATAATCTCAAAAGGTTACAAATATATAGCTAGATATAAATATAGATAAATATAGGAATAGATGTCATATCTCCATGTCCCAAACTCTGTTAGACTTTATTGACACAGAAATAAACCAGAGGCAATTTCTCCCTTTAAAGTGTACTAAGAAAGGCTGGCATAAGGCTTGCATACTACTAATAAGTCTTCTCTTCTGTGAATAAAATAAAAGATATCTAGGAAAATCTGGAAGAAAAGGAAAGACTGAATAAATAAGTATATGAGCTCATTTCAATTCACTATTTTATATTTTTGGAATGTCTATGATGTGTTAGAGACTGTGCTAGGCACCAAATGGGACACATATATGAAATAAAGTGATGATTATAAAACAATCTCTAATCTCAGAATTGATTAAGAAATATAAGTGTGCACATACTTGTTATACAAATACACAAAAATATTCATATAGGAACAGCAGGTCATCAGAGTGAGAAGATCAACTCTATGACAGTTGAATTGGGCCTTAAAGAAATGAAGAGTGTTTTGTCAGGCAAATACAGTGATAAAGAAAAACTGGAGGGACTTAGAAGACGTATTGCACAGCAGGTCTTTGAAAAATGTCATTTTGTTCAACATCATTTCATTATAATGTTAAAAAGAAAAAAAACTTCAGCTGATTCTACTATCTGTGTGGAGTCTGAGTGTTCTTCTCATAACTGTGTGGGCTTTCCCTGGGGAGTCGTTTCCTCCCACATCAGAAAAACCTGTAGGTGAAATGAGCTGGGAGCCTAAATTGTCTCATTCTGACTGAGTGTCAATGTGGTTGGCTCTGCGATGGAAGGGCATTCTGTCCAAGGTGGGTCTGTCCACCCTCAATCTTGAACTGGAAAAAATGATTGGGAAAATCATCACCTTACTTGTTTTATGAATCATTCTTAAATGTACATAGAATTCATGTTTGTTTTAATGTTTAAAATTAGAAGTGTTTTGGGGTTTTATTTAGTATTTTGATGATGTGTTTATGGCCAGAAATATGCTGTTTATATCAATTAACTTATGGGAAAATTGGTTTTACTGTTTGTTCTTTCACTTAAAGTTGATGACATTATGTGAGGACTTCCTGTATTAGTTTTCTATTTCTGCCTTAACAAGTTACCATATACTTCACAGCTTAAAACGACACAAAAAAATTGTCATTCCACAGCAGCTTCCAAAGCTCAGGAGCCTGCCCGGCCCGGCCTGATCTGTAGGGTCTCAAAAGCTGAAATGAAAGTGCCAGTATGGGTTTCTTCCTTACTGGAGATGGTGGGGAAAAAAATCTCTTCCCACGCTCATTCAGGTTGTTGACCAAATTCAGTTCCTTACGGGTCCAGAGCTGAAGCACCTGTTTCTTTCAGTCATTTAGGGGCCCCCCCTCTGCTGCTAAGTGCCCACCTTGTTATGACTCCTCAGGCTTTCCTTGAGTGGTCTCCAGCAATGTCAGATTTGGTCCCCCTTTCACTTGGAATCTCTTTGACTCCTTCTGTTATCACCAGCCGAAAAAATTCCCTGTTCTAACAGCTCAAGTAATTATGTTAGTTCCACCTGCATAATCCAGGATAATTTCTCTATTTAACTGTAAATGTATTTATAACCTTAATTTCAACTATAATACTCCTCTTGCCAAGTAGTATGATATATTTACAAGCATAACACCATGCTTTGAAAATCATGGAAGGCAAAATCCTGAGTACAACACTCTTGCTCCTAAAACCATTAGAAAAATTTTAAATTCCTGATTTTGCCATGGGATGACGCTTTTTGTCTAGTGACAGATGGAATATATGCCAACAGCAGGAGAGTAAGGTACCACACAGCTTGGACCATTTCATCCATTAGAAATTTCACATAACTTCTAAAAGTGAATAAGAAAATTAAAATATAAGGTTTTAAAAGAAAAGCTTGAAATTTGACAAGCTATCACAATGTAGCAAATTATAATATTTCTAATATTAGAATAGAAGACACTTATCTCTCAGGATCCATTCAAGAAGAAAAATCTATAACTGAATGTCTCTTCTTATCAAACACTTTTATAAAAGATAATTAAAGCCATTTTGCTCGAGGTGATTTCAGACTGGTTTTTGTTCCCCTTACCTAAGAGATTGAGAATGAAAGGGATAACTATACTTGACAAGTTTTTTGGAAAAAAATATTAAAGGAGCTGAGAATCAGATGATAATATCAGATATTCCTAAACTTAATTTGAGAATAAAATAAAGTCTATTGAAAATTATTTGGTAATATAGGCCTCCTGGAGTATAGATATAATTCAATAATTAAAAAAAAATATTATCAAACCCATTCTGCAAAAGGGAGTGTCACTAATCTTTGTTTTGTGAGTATGCTGAGTAGTAGTATAACTGTTTACATTTTAAAGAGGGAAGAGTGTATTTTTTTCCTCAAAGCAATGCAAATGGAAATTATGTTTTGTGAGAAGACACAGGGAGAAAGTTATCTCTCAAAAGATTTTTTATTTACAAAAATAGGTTTTGTACCAGATGTTGCTTTACTATTTAAATAAAAATGAAAATTAGGACTATTTAATAGCATAATCTATAAAATATAATTGAAAATAAATAAAATAAAATAAAAACAACAACAAAGCCAAAAATATTAAGACTATTTTTATTCTACTTCTTTTTGTCAGATCAGGAAATTTATTTCAGGCCTGAATTTTTCTGTTTGTTTATTTTAATCTTCACTTGAGGATACATTTTAATTGATTTTTAGAGAAGGGGGGAGAGAGAGAGATCGATTGGTTGCTTATCATAGTCTCCCCAACCAGGAACTGAACCCACAAATTTTGCTGTATGGGACGATACTCCAACCAATGGTTCCACTTGGCCAAGGCCAGGCCTGACTTGTAACAACACACTGTTAAATTAAGGTCTTCTCTAAAACTGGAAAAGAAAGTTTGAGAAAACCCAATATTGTGCACAATGGAAAAGGTGACTTTAAAGAAGTAACAGGTTGACAAGTCATGAGCCAATATTAAGTGACTGGGAAAAATTTTAATTACAAACATGACATTTTTGGGGGCAACTTCACTGTACTTTTTCCAGTGACCAATGGATGCTATCATGGCATGGAGTAATTCAGTACATCATTTGAAAGTGTGATCTACGAGAGATAAAAAAAATACAATAAAATAAAATCCACATTCACCAACTAAGGTACATTTGCCTGAGGAAATTAAGAAAAAGTTATAGTGAAATCACAGTGAGAGCAATGATCCCTTCTATGTAACAATAGTTCTCTTAAAAAACACCCACAGGGAATGACAACTGGGCCATCATTTACCATATCCAAAGACCAAGACTATACATTATTAAATTGTTTGACACAGAGTTTGGTTTCCAATGCATTGTTTTATCAAGCTGTCAAGTTCTCCAGATAGGCTGCAGTCATGATGTTAAAAATATATTCCACTATTTGGGGGACTTTGCAGACAGTTGTTATTTATTGGTACAGCTTTGGTTTTGGCAAAATAAGCCATGATTAATTCAGAAAAATATGGGAATAAATTTTCAGGGTTTTTGAGTATATCAAAACAGTGTAGTTCATATTTCAGTAATATTTATTAGCTTAATTTTGCATATTAACTTCTGCTTTTTAATCTTGCCTTAAAATAAATATCACCTATTTTCCCATGATATAATAAATTAACCACAGGGTAAGCTTGATACCAAAAATTTTTGAAACTTCTTTGAAAAGGAAGCTAAAAAAACTAAACTGAGCTTCATGTAAAACCAATTTATCTTATTATCTGATTACAGAATTGTTTAGGATTCATTATTCCAGCTTTCAAAAATCTCTGATCTCAAACTATAGTGGAATCATCTTCTTGGTGCAATATAAGCATTTTCAAATTCTTTAGGTATGTGTCAGCTTTCCCTTGAAGATGTAGATTATCAGTCAGCTCTAGGGGCATGAGCAATCCTGGGGAACCTTCTGGGGAAGGCTGACAAAGGTCTGTTTCTTATCCATAGGAACTAAGGACATTTGGACCAGTATCCAAAGCATATACAGGGCCTGGCACAAAAAGCGCCCCCTTTTTATTACAAAATCTTAACATGCAACTCTGCAATATTACAATATCACACTCAAGCACACCACATGACGTTTTAGATGAAATGTTCAAATTAAAACTATAAATTATTACACCCGTACTATTACTCTACCAACCAGCCTCAAGCAGGCCTTACTTCTGCTGGACCCTGTATTTGTTCTTGCCACACACACACACACATGCACATGCACACACACACGCACACAAATACCACTATGTGAAGAATGCATGAACTAACCTTAATGTGGTGATCATTTTGCAACATGTATGTGCATGACATTTTCACATTGTGCACTTTAAATTTATACAATGTTACATTGTCAATTCTTTCTCAATAAATCTGGGGGGAGGGAGAAGACAAATGTTTACTTAGATTACTTTTAATTGTGTTAACATGAGGAGTTGCCAAGCTTGCCTCTTTTAGAAATGCAGAGTGAGACTTTTACAAATGAGATACCTTATAAGGGAGTGTTAGAATTCTATAAATTTCTGTAGTCACTTAAATTATTTTTTGTATTGTGCTTCATTTCTATCATTACTGAGGCTTTACTGAAAATACAAGCCCCATTTTCATTATTTTGTGTAGGAAAACTCTATCCCATGCTTTATAACACATTGGCAAAGACCAGTATTTCTTTTCCCATAGCCATCTCAAGAGACCATGTTAAGGAGTTACTTTAGTGACAGAAGAAGCCACAGGCTAGTGGCATGAATAAAAGTCTCTGGAATATTATAACAAATATAGGAGATATGTTCTTATTAATTCCAAAGAAACAGATGAGGATGCGTAGGTCCAAATAGCAATTAAGCCAGTCAAAACTCATTTTTTTGAAGTCTGAGTTAGGATTACATAAAGTTTATATATTATTTACTATTATTTAAAAAACCTAGATATGATTGAGCAAGTTTCACTGAACTCTAGATTTAATATAGTTATTATTGTGAAATAATACCGCGGGCTGACAAGAGACCTGTAAATTATTTTCTAGACTTTAAGATTTCTCATTAGCATTTTAATGGGCTTAATCTATATTAACACTTTAAGTTTCTTAAAAGGATATATTTTGTATAAATTTTCTTTTATAATTTTTATTTATAAATGCAATGTTTCAATCATAAAGAAATATTTATTTAATTTCAACAAATTAATGTGTTGTAGATTTAAAATATGCAGATCCTGCCTGCCCCTCTTACATAGGTTCTTATTTTTACAACTTTGCTAAATATTATAAAAACATGAGACATACTCCACCCCTTAATACATAAATGTCCATTCTATTTGCAATACGGAAACAAACCATATCAGTCATTCAGACCAATAGAAATTCATTCAATTATCTGTTAAGTCACTATGTTGATGGCTACAAGAATGGCTATAAAAGGGTTAAAGCACAGTGTGGGGAGGAACCCAGGCTGCACCACAAGAGATCCATTTTCAGATCTAACCTCAATAAGGAGCTGATTCCCTCTGTCAGAGATAATGTGATTTAGTCCTTCTCTTGGTCACAGTGTGACAGAGAAATATCACTGCATAACACGTAGACACACAATGAACTCTTAAGTTGGAGAGATAAGCTTTTCTAAGGTTAAATGGAAAAACACCCAGTCAGCATCTGGCAAATCATACCAAAGAAAAGCCAGCTCACCCTGATTTATAGCAAACATTGAACAATTTCCTTGTCAAAGGAACAGTACAGGGTAGAGAGGTCTGACTTTCACAAATTCAGATTGCAAACATGTAACATTATTTTATATAATTGACTTAATTTGTATCTCAAATCTTCATTTCTACAAGATAATAGAAATCTTAATCTAATCACATGTTGATGCTATCAGATTCAGTCATTTAAAAGTATTAAACACGGTAAATTTGAGCATGTTGTTCTTTCATTCTATCTCCTATTATTCTCAATGATTGTTTTTCCAGTGCACGTGATTACTTCAGCCTGAGTTGTGATCCGCCAGGAGTAGGCATCTGGCCGGCGGGCACATTTGGGGCTGTGCTCATTTTGTTGAGGTTTGCAATTCTGTGCGGCCTCACACGTGTACTTCCCTTAACAGTGCCAGCCACTGAGTTCTTTCCTACTTTGCTGCCTTGCGTCCAGACCTTCAGGTCCTGCCCTAATCTGTTATATGTACCCCCCGCAGGGTTTGGTGGCATTTGTGTCTGGTAACAATAACCTGTGAAGATACACAAACCCGATCAGTGGACTCAGATATTGTATTTTAGGTAGTACCCAGGCCTTATTCCAAGGCAGCCAGTGCCACGGTCTCCTATTCAGACGGCAGAGATTGGCGGCCTCACAAGGGAACTGAGCAGAAAACACCCTCAAAGCCAAAATCTACAAGATTTGCTTTTGGATTCCACAACCTTGTCTCCTCCCCTACAAAGTTATTTTGTGGTAGATAAAAGATTCCAGGGCATGTTGACATTTTCGGAAGGTCACTTTCATCAAAAAATGTATGCTTCTATTTTATACTATCTCCTCGGTTTTTGATACCCTGAAAGATCTTATCTAATATGGGATTGAGTGATACCAGTGCCTTCCCGGGCCTCAGAGTGAGGCAGAGATCGCAGGAAACTTTGGATGCAGGGTTGAAGACAAGCCTGCCAGCGAGACCTTTATCCACTTCCCTCTCCCCGCCGGCAGCTTGCGGTGCTCTGGCCATGCCCCGGCAGCAGGGGGAGCTGCAGATCTGCCACGCTTTCGGTTTAGACTACCGAAAGCGTGGATTGGCTAGGGAAGTCGCAGGCTTCCTTAGCACGTGGAATTTGGGGCCTGGAGATTTAAACGGAGGGAGGGCCGAGCTTGCCCCATCTCCTTCCTTTCGCCAGCTTGGTCTGAGGCCAGCTTGTGCTGGATCCTGCTGGCTGGGCCACACCCTGGGATGTGTGCCCAGGCGGTGCCTGCAGAACACCATTGAACACCATGATTTCATGCCACCTGGATGGTCCCTTACTGCCCCTTCTCCTCCTCTGGTATTCGCGCACTGACGCGCAGACTGAGTGCTCCCAGGCCAGGGGCCGGGGGCGGGCCTCCATCTGCGTTGGAGGAAGGTCCTGCGCAACCGGGCGCAGCAGTGGGCAGTGGCCTTGGCCCCCGGAGTGGGAAGCTGCCCGCAGGGAGATGGCAGCCACGGCCCCTGCATGCACGCGCCTGGGAGGAAGGCTGGGGCCAGAAAACAGTCTGCTCAGCAGCGTCCTGCTCCGGAAGGACAGATAAGAATGGAGCGGACTCTGGGCTTGATTTTGGCTTTCAGTCTTCTCGGAAGGAAAAGGGGGGTGGGTGGGTGGGTGGGTGGGTGTGTGTGTGGGTGTGTGTGTGTGTGTGTGTCCCCCTAACTAGGCAACATTTTAATAAAGACATTTTTGCCTTTTTGCCTTCCCCAACCACCTTTGTTTTATGCCTGTGTTTGGTTGGGGGAGGAGGCAGGCAGCTGAACACCACTTTTGTTTGGTGAGATGGGGAGGTGCGTAGCACACAAAATTAAAACAACTGCTCAAAAATAAACTGTCGCCAAATTTTCCTTTCTAATTTGTAAAATGAATTTTTTAGCTTAAACACTTAAAATGTTTTCATATATTAGACTATATGTGTGTGTGTGTTTGTGTAGCAGTAATTTTATCTGAAAAAATAAGGAAGGGGAAGCTAAAGATAACAAAGAAATTGTTGACAATAATAACAAAAGGCTCAATCTAGTTTACACAAAATATTTAGTGTGAGCTTCATATTAATAACAATAGCATTGACTCGATAAACTGGCAAGCTATCAGCATATAAACTAGGAAATCATCACTACAACAACAATAGAGAAGAAAGATGGAAGGAAGAAAGAAAGGAAGGCAGGGAGGAAAAAAAAGAAAAAATAGAAAAGCGCCAAATATGTATAAAAACCTACAGAACCTTAAACCATAAAGAATGAACTTTAGTATATAAAAAATTTTAAAACATTGGTTAGGCAGTTAGTGGAACCCAGAATGAAATGGAGAATGTGACAAAGCAATATGATTATATGACAATATATAGAACAAATGCTCAGAAGTGAGGGTGGAGGCTAGGGAGATGCTGACTTTGAAAGTGAGTGAGTTCTATAAGACTAAAAGTAAAACAAATTGTGCATAAGCCATGCATTTGTTAATAAGCAGCTTCCCCTGGGGTAGAGGCTAACATTTGTGATACTGCTCTACACTCACGGTGACATCGAACTATTAAGTGGCTGGGGGATAGGGCATCCAGCTTTTCCACCGTGAGAGTTGACAGGTGAACAAGCTGCGCAGGCTAGAGTGATCCTGATGAGAATGGATGGCAGTTGGAGACATTCACGTGAACTCGTATTAATTTAATATAGATATGTGTTTCCATATAGAAACATTTATACTTCGTTATAGATACATGACATTATATACTCCATTAAATTAATAAAAGAAGGAGGCCGTTAGGCAGAGGCGGCTCCGGGTCTAGGGCAGCCTATGTTAGCAAACCACAATCAAAACCTATAAATGCCTAAAGGTTAAGAAGTTGAAACAGTAAGAACAGACAGTCACAAACAGCCGCCCAGGCTATAAGCTACAGGCGGTCACTAGTTTCCTTACTGGGCTCCTCACCATCTCTGCAAGGCGCCCCTCCGGAGCCCCTGCCTGTGGAGTACTCCTAACCACTTCTGGCTGGGCACCGGCTGACTGGAATCAATCTTTGCTCAAATAAGCTCGTAAAAAGTTTAATAGGCCTCAGTTTATTTTTCAACAATACATATATTTCTCTGTTCTGTCAGCTCAGAGGACCTAGAAGCTATGACATCTCAATAACAAGGAACATAACGAGTGCCCAGGGCTTGATTTCTAGTTCTATTCTTCAATAAATGTAATCAGAGGTTTTGGAGAAATGGTTGATTCTACAACTGCAGCAGGAAATGTACGAGAGGAGACTAGAACATGTTGGAGCCAACTGAAAAAACACTCAATGGGAAGTATTTGAACAACAAAATAAATAGATTAGACAACTCCTTCATGCATAAGAACTCTAATTAAATTGCATAAATGCCTTACCACTAATCAGGGAGAGTGTAACTTCCCACTCCTTACGTGTTGGCTGTGCTTAGTAACTTCCTTTCAAAGACTACAGCATTTTGGAAAGGGGGACAGGGAGCAGTGGAGAAAGCTGACACACTACCTCAGGTGACCAGGTGACTAAGATTAACATCAATAGTGATTGACACTTGTACCCCTGATATGATGGGATTTAATGGCGTATGTATATACAGACACACACACATTGCACTGTTATTTACAGTCTAATCATGAAAACACACACAGTTAAATTCCAATTTAGGGACATCTAACAAAATACAAGGGCAAAGTTCGTCAAAAAGAAGAAAAGCCGGAAAAAGTCATAGGCAAGAGGACTCTAAGTAGACATGATGAATAAATGTGATGTACTGTCCTGAAAGAGAAAAATCAATTAGCTGAAAAACTAAGAAACTCTGAAAACACTATGGTTTTGTGTCAATAACATATCAAACTTGTTTCATTATGATTGTCGCAAACGTACCATAGTAATATGTTAATAGGGGAGGCCGAGTATAGATATATGGTAACTCTCAGTACCATCTTCACAAATTTTCTATAAATTGAAATGTTTTTCTAAAATAAAAACTTTATTTAAAAAAGAAAAAAGGAAGTTGGGACAACTGTAATAGAGCAATAAAATATTTAATAAAAGTTTCCCTTCCAGAAAGTAGAGCCTGAAGTCTGAAACAGTTCAGTTTGAGATCCTTTTAGACAATTTACATTTTCTTTTTGTTCTTCACAACATTAATTTCTTAATTTCTTCCCATTTAAACAAACAATGCTCATTTTACTTGCCATTGGAAGAGCTAAAGAGAATGATTTGTCTAATGCTACTGAGTGAGGACTGGTTATTTAAGCTTTGTCACATTGCACTTTGGAGGATCCCTCAGTTGTAGCTTTTATCCATCAAACACTTCAAGTAGAAAATGCATCTACTGATTTCTCAAGCTGATCTATTTTTTTGCTGCTGGATTTTGTTCACTTAAGTAATTAAATCAGCTGGGGATTGAGTAGAGAGTATAAACTCACTAAGCAAGAGACTCATATTAGTATAAAAGAAACTTCAGGCTTACGCAATAGATATGAAAAAATGAAATGCAGGGCATATCTTTATATATTTTTTCTTTGAACATTTGGTATAGTTTCTAGGACCTCAATAACCACCTTTAATTTTGATTTATTGACTATAATTTCGTGAGCAATTTTATTCATTTTAATTGATAAATGTAATGGTTAATGAAACCTTGTAATCTTAGAACTATAGGAGTTTAAACATTTTTCCAATAAACACTGCCTTTTGTTTGTTTTTGTTTTACAAGACAAGCATAACTGATGTTTGTGTTTGATTAAATCTTATTTTCATTGAGGTCATTTCTTTTTTTTTTTTTTTTGAGGTCATTTCTTAATTGATAATTCAACCATTTCCATAATATCAATTGTATACTTTTTCAACATTAAAAAAATGACCATTGGAGAAAGGTGCACAATTCTAGGTGAAACTGTAATGATTTCCTGTTTCAGGTTTGGTCTTATTTTGAAGATTGTATTTCTAGCTCCAAATCTCTCTATTTCTTAGTTCTACAAATGTCTATAATACATGCTTAACTTGTTATCTGACCAGTGCTTCAGAGTAAATATCATATATTCAAAAAAAAAAAAAAAAAGAAAGAAAGAAAGAAGGAAAGAAGAAAATGAGGCTAGAAGAAAGACAGATAGAAAGAAAGTAAGGAGATACAGAGGGCCCAGAGGCATTTGAAAGAATGCTCAGCCTCACTAGCCATCAGAGAAATGCAGATCAAAACCACCATGAGGTACCACCTCACACCGGTCAGAATGGCCATCTTAAACAGATCCACAAACAACAGGTGCTGGCGAGGCTGTGGAGGAAAGGAAACCCTAGTCCACTGTTGGTGGGAATGCAGACTGGTGCAGCCACTATGGAAAGCAGTGTGGAATTTCCTCAAAAAGTTGAAAATGGAACTGCCTTTTGATCCAGTGATTCCCCTGCTGGGACTATACCCTAAGAACACCAAAACGCCAATACAAAAGAACCTATGCACCCCAATGTTCATAGAAGCACAATTTACAATAGCCAAGTGTTGGAAGCAACCTAAATGCCCATCAGTAGATGATTGGATCAAAAAATAATGGTACATATACACAATGGAATACTATGCAGCAGAAAGAAAAAAAGAACTACTAAACTTCGCGACAGCATGGATGGAAGTGGAGAGCATCATGCTAAGCGAAATAAGCCAGGGGGCGAAAGACAAATACCATATGATCTCACCTATAAGTGGAACCTAACCAACAATGCAAAGATGCAAGGAAAATAAGACCAGCAACACTGAAAGGAAAAGAACTCAGCAGAGACGAGAGGGAAGGGGAGGGGGCAGGGAAAAGGAAGGGAAGGGGAAAGTCGGGGAACATATAGCAAGGACCCATGGACAAAACCAAGGGGGAAGAGCTGAGGGAGGGAAGGAGGGAGGGGGCAGGGGGAAGTGGTGGGGGGGAGGCAGAGACAAATGTATTTAAAAAGTAAATAAATTAAAAAAAAAAGAAAGTAAAGAAAATCCTGATTTATTTTAAATCAAATCAATTATTTTGTTAAGACTACAATTTTTTTTAATAGAGATCTTGTAGTTGCGGGGGTCTTCAGTCTGTTTTGGGGTGGAGATGTGTGCTCTTCTTTAACTGTGTGTTTCCAGAATCACTGGTACTCTTTTAATTATGCCTTCAAACATTGCTATGTTTTAGATAAGTGTTAACTGAATTTTATTGAAGTAGTTTCTATATCCATCGTGTTATATACCATTCTTTATCAAAGGTCACGGACAGTCATTCTTGTGATTTTAAGACCATATTGACTTTTGTTTTCATGCAATTCTTCATTTTCTTGCTCATCACTAAAAATGTTTTTGCAATTTGATAAAATAATATACTATATTTTTATCAATATTACTCTAAGATGTTCTCATACTTATTTTCAAAAGTAAAAATAATTTTTGCATTAAATGGAACATTTATGTTAATTGCAATTATATATTCTTGTAATTTCTATGTTTTAATTTGATAAAGTCATGGCGTTAATACACTGACAATCCCTTAGTATGGCAGGGGTCAAGTTAGATTTTATGTCACTTGGTAAAATCAAAAATTTAATTCAAACATAAATCATAGCAGGATGGGAATATGAGATTTGAAAGAGCATCTGCTGAGGCTTTTGACTTGGGATTTCACCTGTTTTTTTTGTTTTGTTTGTCTTTGTCTGAGTTGGAGCCTTTTCTATAGGCTAGCATGGCACTTGATGGCAAAACATTGTTGATAGACCAGCATCTCATTGTGCTTTCTAGTTTCCTTCACCCAAGTAAGCACATTACAAAATTTAAAACATATGCTTCAGAGGAAAAAAAAAAAAGGCAAAACAAAACAAAAACAAAACTTTAGGTTATGGATATTTTAGCATTTACGTAAAATAAAATGTATATTTCACATCGTATGTTCATTAAACTGCACGTTCCTTTGGCCATGACTAGTAAAATGAATAAAAACAAATTGCTGTTTAAAATCTAGTAAATCTCATATATATTAGAATTTTATACTGTGTGCTCAAGTTGATTAAGGGAATTTTAGAGCAGACACTGCTTCCATCTGCTATAAACAACAGAAACAGATTTCCAACAAATAATTTAGCCCTGGGTGTCCTCTCACCCTCCTGCGTACTCCATGAACTATTGTCCACCTGCGTCAGTTATGTATAAACAGCACCACATCAATCCGCACTAGAAAACTACCCCATCACACAAAGGAGCCAGACTCGCGAATATTTGTTACTGTGTTCAAAGACAGTTTATGAAACTGAAACACTAAAACACACACAGATAAAAAGTGCACTAAAATTAGTGCCCCTTGATCACTTTGAATTTCATTTGTAAGACTGTGATAAAAAATAAGAATGTTCATAAGAAATATGATGATGTAATTGTTGATTTCAGTGTTTGCCCATAGGAATAAACTGTACACGAAACAGAAGTGAGCCCTGGCTGCTGTGGCTCAGTGGATTAAGTGTGGGTCTGTGAATCCAAGGGTTGCCAGTCAGGGCACATGCCTGAGTTGCGGGCCAGGTCACCAGTAGGGGGCACATGAGAGGCAACCGCACATGTATGTTTCTCTCCTGTCAAAAATGAATAAATAAAATCTAAAAAAAAGAAAGAAAATTGTTTTAAGAAACACAAAAGTGAAATTATTGTGTCTCTTCAGTGTAATAACTAAAAAATTTCTGCATTGAAGTAAGGCTGTTTTCTGAATAAATAAAGCTTTTGTGGGGGGATTAACAGGTTTCAAACTGTTTTTATTAATTTTTCCTTGACAGTGCTTTCAGAATTGAAATAGATTACTCTTATCCCTTAACCTCTTCAGGATAACAATTAGGGCAATATGGATTTTTATTGCTTTTATCATATAAACAGGATAAGTTTCAGATGATTTACTGAAATTGTCATTCTTTTTTTTCTTTTCTTTTCACTAGGCATGTGGCTATAATGGTACCCAAGCAGTGAGAATTACATTTCTTGTAGAACAGTAGATTATTCTATTAGTTTTTGGAATTATTTTTGAGAAATGTTTATATAGATTTTCCTCAAGTTGTGATTCTTAAAGCTTAGACATGACTGGATATTGTTGGGCAGGTGGTTATAGCTAAGTCCTCAGTGATCAGGGGCAGAAGTGTCATGTTGGCTGACGGTCTCCAGGAAATACTTTAACATACCTTCACTCACCATTTACTATCAATGTCTTCATTGTGTGGGTTTCATGTGTATCCTGGAACAATGACATGGTACCTGATGAAGAAGTCACACAAGTTCTGGGGCTACCGAGACATAGTCTTTTAAAAACTTCTTTGAAAATAAAATGTTGAGCCGTTTCCATTTTCACACTAAATTGTGTTCTCTTTTAATACTAAGACATAGCAATACTTTTGATATTTCTAATAACATTTTCTTCTCAAAACCACTTATGTAACTCACAGTTTTTAAAAAAACATATTTTTAGTAAATCTAAACAGCATTTTGCAAATGTTGAAAAATAACAGATTGCACATAATTTTTCTACCACCCTCAATGATTCAAAGGCTAAACTAGCTTCAGTACACTGTTATTTACATGGCATTATCTGAATGACAAAAGCAGCAGAGTCAGTATAGGTCAAAGACTTCAGCATGGGTTCCAATGGGTGAGCAGAGGGGCTTTGTTTGGGCCCCAGAGCAGTACTCAGCCTTTTGGTTAACTCTGTTTCTCAAAAGGTAAATGGTATGAAGAAAACAAAGATTTCACCAGATCATATACACTAGAGTATTATGCACAAATTAACTTTCTATTGCTCTGAAGAATAATTTCAACAGGTAAACCAATGTTTCTTAATAAAGTATTTATATGAATAGTGATCAGTTAGGTCCTGCATGTCAGCAGCAACATCATTTGACGAATCTTCACTTACATGCTTGGGCCATTTAGAGATCATTTACTCATTTTCAAAACTAATTTAACAGTCAAAATATGAAAAAAAACTTACATAGATTGAAAAGATAGAATTTAACCTTAGCAGAACTAATGGTTCAAGTATGAATAAGTGGATATATGTTATTGTTCTTACATTGCTTTATCTTCAAGCTTTTTCTCCCTTGTAAGAATCATCACCATATTTAGCAACAGTGGAACAAGTGAAAGCAAACTTGTGACTTTCTTACAACTCTGACTACTCTGGTCTGTCCATGAGACTTTCCATAATATCATATCCCATGCTGGCAATTTCCAGGGTTGACCCAATTCTGGGGAAATAAGTAGGCATTCATATGTATTATGAAAAAAAGAGATAGTGGTGCAAATTTGTGGGTGTTTTTTTGTTTTTTAAAGGGAATTTGGCATATGTATTAAAATGTTTAACCAAACCATCTATGAGCACTAATTGAACTTGGAGATGTGGGTGATTTTTGAACTGGATGGGTACAGGGAGTTTTCTGATTTATGGCATACCCTCTACATAATATTTTTAAAAGAAGATTTTTAGATATCAGAATACATGTGTTATTCTTATGTCATTATTAAAATTATATTAAAAATGTCTAAACTTGTTCTCTTCACCATAATGTCATTGGTTATATTAGGAAAGCCAGCATTCTTTTCAATTAAATAAAAGGAATAAATCTATGCACATATACAGTTTGTCTGATTCACTTATATTGGCAATTATTCAAAGAGTAGCTTATTATTACTTAGAAATTTATGTTTCTTATTATGGCTGTGAGCATGGCCTATCTGTGTGAATGCTCAAGCATACTTGAAAAGAATATTTAGAATAGAATATGCTACATCTTAAGGTAAAAGTGTTAGATGATATTATCCATGATTTCTGGATTCCACTGATTTTATTTACACTTAATTTATTAATTATTGAAAGAAAGAGCAGGGATAAAGAAACTCAGAAGCTTATGAATATCAAGCCCTGCCAAGTTCTCTCCAGCCAACTACAGCTAGCTCATACTCTTTGTAGTTATCTCTGCTGATAGCTCCCTTTACGGAAAAGGCCTCCAATCTAAATTATTTGAGACATTTAAGGGGGAGGTGAAAAGAAAAAAAAATGTGAGTCTTCTGTGTAAAAATAGTCAGCCTAAAACCAAACAAACACATTTAGTGGTAACAAATTTTGTTCCCCTACAATCTGTATCAAAATTTACATGGACTGTTTCCAGATGGCTCTTTACCATGTAGAGTTGGACCGATTATTGCTACTTTCATAATTAATATAACAATGTGATACTGGCCTGCTTTTTCATCCTTTTTGTAAAAGCCCATTGTGAAGAGAGTTATAGTTTCATACTCAGAGTGAATTTATTTCCAAAGATGCGAGAGTTCTGCTGCTGCTCTTGACAGAGAATACAGATGACTCTCATCTAACTTACTAACCAGATGCAATCTCGCTTATATGTCATAGATGACATTACTGTTCAAAGATGAAAGCAGAGTAGATGGTTGGGTACTAAGTGATGAGCTGCATAATCCACTTACCAAGAAAGATTTAAATTTGAAACTTTAAATGTATTTTACTTCCAAAGCGTCAATTGGTTATACGAGTACATTAATTTAGTTTTGGGAGCATTACTTCTGAAACTAACATTTTTTTTCAGAACAGTAATCTTTAGCACTGTGTTATTATTTAAACATCCTAAGGTATGCTACTGAAGTTTCAAGAAGAGTTCTTAAAAATTGGAAAAAAGATACACTAATTCTTATTCCACAATAAAGTGTTTTAAATAACCTTAGTTTTAAATGTCAAAATGTGGCCCTGATTTGGTAGTTCAGTTGGTTAGAACATTGTCTCAGTACACCAAGATTGAGGATTCTATCCCTGGTCAGGGTACATATAAGAAGCCACCAATAGATGCATAAATAGAGTGGAACAACAAATCAATTTCTCTCTCTCTCTCAAATCAACAAATAAAAACATAAAATGTCCAAAATATATAATCAATGTTAATCAATTACTTTGTTGTACTATAATAAAATGCTATTTTAAGTACCTATTAAGGTTTGTAGAAAATATGTTTTTATTAAATTCACTTATATCTTTGTGCAAAAATAAAAACAACCACACAATGTGTCAATGACAAAAATCAATAAACTCTTTTTCCTTATAGGTCTCTGGGTTATGTGGGTGGTTCTTCTTATTAGTATAGGCTTGCATATCTCAGCTGGACATAGGCAGTTAGTGGATGGGCTGGCTGGTCTTGGCTGGCGCTGCTGGGGCTAAGTCTTGGCTACTGTAGATGGACTCGGAAACTCCAGTAGACTAGCTGAGACCTGTGCTCATGGCAAGAAATATAAGGCGGGAAGTAAAAGGTCTCATTACCATAGCATAAAAATATTGTGTCTAGGACAAAATATAATTGGTCAGTTTTTGGATTTATTTTAATGTAAAGCAAATAGGATTTATTCATGTTGTACAAGTGAGATGTGTGAGAAAAATAAAGTCGAGTCCCAAGTTTTGGCATGAACAGGAGATTGAGTAATGTTGCCATTTACTGATTTGTGGAAGAGTGGGAGAGGAGCACATTTGGTGATAAGAGAATGGCAAAAGCAAGCTTTCTGTTTAACACATGTAAAGTTGAAAATGCATTGTAGACATATGGGTGGAGATATCAACTAGGAAGTTAATTATGTGAGTCAGGAACTCAGACAAAGTCAGAGTTGGGGAAACTTATTTGGCAATTATTAGTGTATATACATATTAAATAGAAACTAAAACTTTAATGAATTCAATATTTTGAGTCCATTACTTTAGATTTATAAAATGAAAAATTTGTAAAAAGGTCATATATAAAACTTAGGTGTCACTATGCCGTTACTGTCATCAGATCTTTGGAGAACAAAAGTAATGCTGTTAGAATATGACTAGCAAATAACTATATAGCTCTGTGTTAAATTAACACAAAAATTATTTATTTGATTGAAATAAATTGAATTGGATGTATATAAAATTAATATACAGAGTTTACATTTATTAAAACTTTGAAACATGTATGGTTTCTTAGCCAAAGCAAAGATTGGTTTTAATGTTAGCTAGTCTAGAACTAATATGATCATAACAAATAATATAATGCTCAAAAGAGTCATGTATAATTAACACTAAAAGGTATCCTCTGACTATTGAAAATAAGCTTTTGGATCTTACCAACTTCCATCAGCAAAGAAACTTTGACTTCCTTAGATTCAGTGTGGTATACTGGGAAAAAAAAAAATTACAGAGTAGGTCCAGGAGAATATATTTTCTAACTCTGACAAAACAACTTTGAGCTTGTTACTGAAACTTCCTGAACGTTAATTTATATGTGCACATTTTATAACATTGGGTAGAAAAATATTGTTAAACTTGGTAGGTTTTTTTTTTTTTTCTGTATAAGCAGTTTATATTTCATTTCTCTAAATGTTAGTACAAAAACACTTAGAAGAAAAAAGAATACCTAGAAAACATGAGTTTGTGTCTGGTTAGAATTAGACTGCAGCAACACCTTGGAGACAATCAGGTAGACACCACTTAGTTTACGTGCTGGGGCAACTCAGTGGCACAAAGACGAGAGTACCTGCCACTGTTTGGTTTGGACTGCTTTTTGAAGTTAGAATATGTTTTGTAACAATGAGGGAAAATATTACCTACCATGAATACTAAGGGAAAAAAAACCTTCAAAAGATATTGTGCAATTTTATCCAAAATGATATCAGCTCACTACATGCCTGGAGGTAATGCTAAACCAAAGAAAGCTATAATCAAGGAATCATTTCTAGGTAACTGCAGCTGAAAGATACAATGATCTTTTCATCATATTTGTGTAAGTAAATATAATCACCATCAGTGGGAAGTGAAAAACAGTTTGGAAGAGGAGGTGACTTGAATTAAAAAACACATGGTTATATTTTATTGCCATCATGCAGATGGTCTAGGATGAATCATGACAAAACTTTGTAGAGTACCCTTGAAGTCTTAACATTTTTTACTCACTTTGATTATTGTTCTTCTCCTTCATGGAAAAGAAATAAGTATAAATATTCAAATAATATTTTCATCAAAGCAATATAAATCTTAATAATATTGTTATATTTATTTGAGTTGGCCTTGTCTGAAACTTGATGTCAATGGAACAAAGTACTCTTAATAAATAAAATTTTATCTATTTTAGGAAGTATTTTCAAAGAAAATTATAATACAGATTCACTCAGTATTAAACATAAGTAATAGTAAATACATACCTATTATACTCATATACAAATGTATGCATATATATAAAATTTTTCATCTAACTGTCCATTAACTGAAAGGAATTATTAGCTTTTTTGGGGGGTGAGGTTAATGATGTGGATCTTACTTAGAATTTTCTGTAAAGAGAACAAAATTTAAAAATAATGTAAAAATCCCAAAACAAGTGAGATATTTCATTGTCTAATCCTTACTAAATTTTTCTTCTTAAATTAATCAATAAAAATGTTATCGTATTGGTTTCCAGCCACAGCACATGTTATGTTAAGTTAAAAGTAATAGGTTGCCTGTATAAATAAATTAGTATTTATGTATAAACAAATATCTCTTGAAATAGTGTTGCATTAATGCATAGACCTGCATTATTATTATGATTCCCTTGTAAATTGACGATGTCTGCCTAATATTCCTACAAGGAAAAATATTACTGGACTTGATTTAGCTTAAATGATTTTCCTGAAATTATTTTTTTTAGTTTTGCTTTCTGCCATAGATTGAAGTGTAAAAACTTTTTTGAGTTATTTAATTTTTATTGAAATCTTATCTCATATAAGAATGTATTTGTAACACTAAATCATATTAAAAAGCTCTTTGCAATACATGGTCTCCTATGTTCTCATTGAATGAAATAACTAATTCTCACTAAATCATTTAAAGAAGAATTAATTACCAAAAAATGTAGAAACCTTAAAGCATATCAAATAGCTGAGACACCAGTTTCTATCCAGAAAAGACAATCAAGGTAATAGAGATTGTGCTGGTTCAGAAATACCTGACTAATCACTCTATTTTTTCACCCAACCACATACAAGGAACGGCACAAAACAGGGAACCAGAAAGACTAAGAAATGTCCATATTTAAACTAAGCTGACAGTTAAGCCTTTCTCACTAGGACGAGTTAAAAGTTGCTGGTTATACAACTCATATCGATGCATTAGAGAAAAAAGGAATTAGATTTAAGATAATCAGTGAGAGCACTTCTGGATATTCTAACATGTGGTTATGAGACCTGTAAGTATTCATTATCCAACATTTCCTTCAATTTATAGTATATTTACAAATTAAATAATGATATTATATATAGCCAAGACATATGCATACACGTACACACATCTGAACACCTTCCTATACCATGCAGATATCTGTTGTCTACCTGCATCTCTGCTTTTTAATTTCTGTAAGCAATTCAAACATGTCATGTTCTGAAGGGCTTTGTTGTACACATTACTTATCTTTTTATGTATTTCTTATCTTGGAGAAAGGCATTAACACTTAATCAAGTGTCAAAATCATCATAATTGGAGTCTTCTGAGCTTCATACATGAGTTAAATAATGTTGCTCCAAAACTTATGTGTTGAAGGCCTATGTCCCAGGATCCCAGAGAGTGAATGAATTTGGAAATAAGGCCTTTCTTTGAAAAAGTGATCATGTTAAAATGAGACCCTTCAGGTGGGCCCTCACCCAATCTAATTGGTGTCTTTACAAGATGAGAAAATTTGGGCACATAAAGAGACACCAGGTTTGTTTGTGCACATAGGGAAGACCACGCAGGGACGCTGCGAGAAGACAGCCATCTGCGAGCCAAGGAGAGAGGCCTCAGGAGAAACCAAATTTCCCAATGCCTTGGCCTTGGGTTTCTAATCTCCAAGACTATGAGAAAACAAATTTGTGTTTTTCAGTTTACCCAGGGTGGGGCATATTAGTTATTGCAGCCCAAACATACTAATACAATAGATTACTCTGGTATTTAATCAGCAAGCTGGATTAAGACAACTTCCTCATCTTCTACAGCTCCTTTTCTTTTATAATGGCCTCACTCACTATTCTATTATATCTTTATTTCACTGGACATCTGGGTCACACATGTAATTTATTGGCTTTCATGCTTCTAGTCTCATCCACCGTCTATGACATTACAATCGGAGTTATCTTTCTATGGTATATATTTCCTCATTCATTAATAATTTAAGCATTTCAATGATTCAACAACTACTGTAAAAACTATATAATTGTGAAAACTTATAATTGTCAGTCATGCAGCACATCGAGCATTGAACTTAAGTTTCAAATATAATCAGATTATACAAATCATTTGAGACATTTATTAAAAACAGAATTCTCATGCCCTTCCTCTGGAGATTCTGCTTCATTAATTCTAGGTTGTGTCTTGGGGATCAGTATTATTAACAAATCTCCCTAGTGATTCTCATTTGCAACCAAGTGTATAAGCCATCAAGTATAATATATTCTTGTAGACCTTTCCCAAGATATGCACTTCACTGAGACTCATGTTACATTACTTTCTCTATATTTAATTGGTCCTTGATGAGGAATAAAATATTTTCTAGTTTCAAGTCAACGAGAGCTTAATATACTTACTTAGCTATTACACAAATATCCTTATTAAGGCAGTAGCAAAAATGCATTTAAATTGTTAAATATTGTAGTTGATGTGTAACTGTCCTCTTATAATTTGATTTCAATGGATGTAGTCAATAAAGATCAGTAGATCAGTTAGCAAGAGCATGACGTAGAGGTAAAAGAAGAGAGAATTGAGCATTCTTGGAAAGAATCTATTACAATAACAAAATATTCTCAAGGATTCAAGTAAGTGTTGCAGACCGTTAAATGCATGTAATGCTTTCTCTAGGTAAAATGGAACTATGGCTGACGATATACATATGTGTGTGAATGTGAGTGTGCACATGCCTCACAGGAACTTGGAGTTGAGATATTTCTCTAATTCTAGAAAATAAAATTTATTACATTTTAACTAGACATCTCAATGTTGTGAAGCTTGTTTTAAATCTATTGGTAAATAGTAAACTGTCATTTATGTGAGTGATTGTTATTTTAGTTTAGCTTAAAAAAATCAATGAAAAGATCAGTGTAGACAAGGTTTCTCTTCTAAAGATCATCCTCTTTTCACAAGGGAAAACGTTGTTGCATCTTGCCTTTTCATATTAAATCTTGAAGAGTTATTTTCACAAGTATTAGGAATATGTAAGAAAAACAAACAAAAAAATAATTCATAGGAAATGTCCAGAAAGTTAGCTGGCATGTATATCCTTACAAGTATGGTAAATAATAAGAGAAAAATGAAATACATTTGCAGTGTGGCATTTCCTGTGTTAACATTCCAAAGTCTCGCCATGAGGACATGTCTCAGCATGGGCCACAAAATAAGACATGTAGAGATGCTGCTGCTGCTGCTATCTGCTACCTCTACTGGTCTAAAAAGTAGACTGGAACCCATACTGCAGCCTGGAACCTAGAGACTGAAAGGCAGAGACTGAAGGCTGAGTGCTAGCCTAACACAATTAATTTGAGGCCGATCCGCAGACCAGAGAGTGATTGATATCATTCTACTTGCTTTAAGCCACTGAATTTGCCAGAGTTTTACTGTGGAAATAATTCACTAACATACATCTCCCTCTCTCTGTCTCTCTCTCTCTCTCTCTCTTGCTTTCCTAGCTAATGTTGAGTTTAGTTTATTTAGACTTTACTTGGTGTAATTTTTACCAATAAGGTGGAAATAAGCATATTGACTGGAAAGATTATTTACAAATCATGCTCAACTGAACTAGGAGAATCCTCTGAAAAAAAATCCAATGAATTTTGAGAAAATATAAATTACAAGTAATGCAGGTATGTGTTTGGGATTATATATAAAAATATAAATATATTTCAAATAAATATACATATACAACAATTATACAAAATGCATTAGAGTACATGTTTATATCATTCATTTTGGCAAAAGAAAAGTTGAATTCACATTGAATTTGTTTCATTTTAAATTGGTAAAATAAAACAAACAAATTAAAGGTTTTATATATGTTTGCTGTCATTTGATTTTTTTTTTTTTGCCATATCCAACTTACAGCAAAAAAAAAGAATGCTATGATGTATAAGCCAGCCATTTTATTTTTTAATGAAAAAAGTAGTTGTGCCAGTAATAACTCAATTCTAAAGTTCTTATGGAAAGTCATAAAAATGTAGTGACTCATTTTTAAACTATCAACCAGTGAGGAACAGATTTCCCTTTAAATGGATTCAAGCACTAAAAACAAACAAACAAACAAACAAACAAAAACTCTACTTGAGGGGTGGTCTACTCTGGTGTACATTGTGCTCCATGTTATAACACACATTTTTTTGTTGTAGGCCAGGCCATTCCCAAAAAGTCATAAAGCTTTAAAATATTCTGCCTTGATTCTAGGGTTCAGAGATAGAGAACTGGGGCCGGTGCTACTCTCATCTTCACCTTCTTTATTCATTATACACAATAGCTACGCCTCATATCAAAGAGAGCTCAGTGAAATAAGGCCATATGTGAGGTTTGCAAATGATATGGCTAAATTATGCTGACTTCCTTGGCTAATATAGCAGATGGTTTCATGCTACAGCAACTCTTTACATATTTTATTAAACCTGATTTTCTCAGAAAAGTTTTCTTGGTTGATATGAGGGCAGTTGAACTCACACCCCCTGCCCCCATGAATTCTTATGGTTAGATTCATAGTGAAACTGACACAAGACCAGATTGACAGGAGAAAAATCAAAACCAATGTGATATGTTTGTATGGGAGATCATTATGCTGCTCCAAGAACTGATCAAAGTAGGTAGCTTTTGATATTTTTATGACACAAAAACAATACATTTTTGAAGAATTGACAGGGCAAAGAAACTTAGATTTGGGTGTTTATTAGAGAGGAATCTAATAAAAGTTTGAGCTTGTGATGTAAATTGGTAAAAACAAACAGAAACTACGCTTCCAGGGCTCTGATATTGGAGTCCACCTGCGTGCGAGCGCTGGCCAGAACAAATGCTTGAGCAGGGGTGCCATGTAAAAGAAAGAAAACGGTTTAACATCGAATTGGCCAATCCAGAGTTCAGGGAGCTAATGCTGTAAGGGCTGGACTCTCCGCTAGCATGTAGGTTATGGATTATACAGGGGAAAACAATCACAAAACACCTTGGGTTAGGGATTTGGGGCTGTGCTGGAAGCTGAGCGGTCATAGATGATAACAGTTATTTCCTCAGATCTTGAGGACAGTTTTGTGATGTGCTTTAGCTTCTTTCTTCCTGGTCTCAAGGAAAAGTAACCAAGAGGTTGTTCCAATTTAGGGTTCAGGAGCTGACACATACCATAGGTCAAAATATTATCTTTAGCTGCCACAGGCCCAGAACGTATGACCATCAATCAGGTCCAAGCTATGGCCTCCTGTTGCCTTACAGGTTGCTAATTATCCAGGGGTGTGCCTAGGTCTATGAGAGGTATAGAGAGAAAGATATGACTTCTAGTGGGGAGTTCAAAGCTAGACTTAACCAGAGTTATAAGTACCCACAGTTTCAATTACAAGGAAGTTTGTTGAATTCCTTAACCCTGATAAAAAGAATGCCTTTCTCCTTAGTTTCCAGGTATGTGGGAAGCGACTTTCCAATTGGGAATTTATCTCCTGCTTTCATGGGGTCACAGAGAGAGGTCATTGCACTGGCAGTTTCTTAAGTTACTTCAATTCAAAATAAATAATATGCCATTGTTACTTTTCCCCCAGCTGTATTGAAGTATGACTGCCACATAAGAATGAGTTTACATGACATGATTGACTTCAGGGGGGTAGTATGTTTTAACATACAGACACTTATAAAATGATGACCACAATCAAGTTAATTAACACATTCATCTCCTCACATAGTTACCTTTTGTGTGTTTATCATGAGAACCCTTAAGCTCTACTCTCTTGTGTAGTTTCAAGTATACAATTTAAAGGGAAACAGAATTTGCCCCAACCAAAATCTGTCTTTTTTGTCATAAGGATTATTTTAGACTGGTTATTTTAAAGAAATAACAGACATAAGAAAAGTTCTTAAAATAACAGTTAACATTGTTTTGTGTTTACAAAAGATTTTGCTAAGTGTGTACACCATGGAGAGAAAGACAAGTGACTTGGTGAATAAAATTCTATTCTAGAAGACAAGGTAATAAAAAATAATGTTCATTGACCAAATGGATGCATATATTAACATTACTTTATAATGTTAATATAAAACATAAACATATTTTATGTTTTAAATATCACTGTAATTTGGGGAATTATTTCTTTTTTATTAGCTGACTATATATTAGCCAGCATAATTTTGTTTGCTAGCAAGTTTGCCTTCATCATTCAAAATACTATGCATAAAGTTCCTGAATTCATTTTCTCTTGTACTGTTTGATATATTATTTTGTTTCTTGGACTGTTTCTAACATCTAAAAAAATGAATGCAACCAATCACATAAACACAACCTTCATCAAAATGCCACATTTACAGACTCTGGTGAGCGATGATACTGGAAAAGCAAACTAAGATTGCTCATGAATGCAAAACTGTCAGTATTTTCAGTCCTAAAACCTTCTACTCTTAATTTATTTTTTTATTTAATAAGAACATTGGTGTTGTTGTAATTCTTTTTATTATATGCACCAATACATAACTTTCCCATGGTGGTGCATGATTGTATCCATAACTTTTATGCAACCACATTAAGTGCATTATGAACTCAACGGTCCACTGGTATCCCTACAACAATCCACATGGTTGTATTTTTCTTACTTACAGGAGATTAACATGGTATTCTTTGCAGAAATACTGGAATAATTTAGTGGAAAAAAAGCAGTAATTAAAGGAAAAATATAAGGGTTGTTAACCTTCTGGCCAAATTAGGCCACACTAAAGAATAAAATGCATTTATTTGAGCAAAAGAAAGGGTTGCAACCCAGGGTACACTTTCAGGTAGCAACCTTAATTTTTCTCCAAAGGTAACAAAAAGCAGGATTTATGAAGTCTGGATTTGCTTATACTGTTCTTAATTCAGTGCACTTGATGAAAAGGAAGCCTGCTGGATAAGTCAGAGTGGTTGGTCAAGCCTGATATGCAAAGGAAGGGTGCTGGTTAGCACACTGGTTGGCTCCTTTCGAGGTAAAAATGCAAGTAATCTGGTTGTCATGGTAAGAAGGAGATAAAATTCAGGCATAGCTTCAACGTTCTGAAGTTCATGGACAAACGTGTTGGGTGTGATATGTGTAAGATAAATTTCTTCATGGACTCCTGGCTTCATTTTAGTTCTGTTGACATAAATGACTCCATCTTGGCAATCTCCATCCATAGGGTGACAATTTTTACATTCTTCAAACTATAGTAGGAGATTTAGAAGTTAAGAATATGAAAAAAAAGAGGTATGTTTCTGGTGAGAGTATAAACATAGCATTTGAAGATAGAGAAGTCATTAAATTATGTATAGAGACAATTTTCATTTTGGCTCTTCCTCCTCTGCCTATTGGAGGTTTCCTTGTTTCTGTCTACATGCTTCTTACTATAATCATGATTTAGTAATTTATGATTTGGATCAGAAGTAATGTAAACTTATAAGATATTTTATAAATCTCACAAACATATGTATTTTAATCAGTAAACTCTTTTACAATCATATTTATACAACATTAGTTTTACCTAAATCTCAGGTATTTTAAGTATAGTTTGATAGAAATTACTTTAAAAAGATAATGAGTTTTGAATGGAAATACCTCCAACTTTATTTATATTAAACATTAAAACAGACATAAAATATATTCAACGCATTGTGGTTTGTACTCAAATTTTGTTTATCTACCAACTAGGTTTTAAAAAAGTAGTTTTATTTAAATTTTTGTGCAAATATTTTCCAGGTTTTTAGCTCTTTACTATGACTTTTGAAGAGGAGCAGAATTTGCTACACCAAAATATGTCTTTCACGTAAAGATTATCTGGAGCCAGTAATTTAAGAAATAGTAGACACAGGAGAAATTTTGAAAACCAAGTTTCTCTTTTGTAAGAGGCATTGACACTCCTAAGAGATGTCGTCTTCATTTATAAGGGTGTCTCCCTTTTTGTACCTAGAAGAAAAGGATGATGGTAAACGTCTAGAAATTCTTGTCAATTTAGAGTGTGTTGACTTAAATCTGCATAATGGCATTACCCTTGTTGACTGTGCTTATCCTAGTAACCTCCCATATCTGGCTTCCCTGCCACCACCAACACCTAAGGCAGTCTTGATCTGGAGATGGTTTATAAGAAGGCGGCTTGGGCCATTTCAGGCATTAGTCAGTTTTCCTGGGTATCTCCCATGTGTAGAGGAGGTATATATATTATTGAGCTTCTGTTTGTTTCTCTCTTTCTAATTTGTTTCTTCTATAGGAAATGTGGGGTCTCAGTCAAGAATCTGGAAAGTTAAGGGGGAAATTGTTTTTTTTCTTCCTTATATTTTCTTTCTTTTTTCTGACTCCTGTAACTGAATTTGTCTTTTTCATTACTTCCACGGTTAAGAAGTACAGAGTCAAATATACAACCTATGTCAAGTACTTGGCAGTGTCTTAAGGTTATGGATTATATCTTAACATTTTTTCTAGATTTATCTAGAATATATCCCATACCCCTATTTATCTATGTACTTGTTTTTAAACTAATTCGTGTATTTTTGTCAGATACTACACATATTTTTTGAAAATGAAACAGGCTAAAGTAATTCTTAAAGGTTTGTAAATGTGTGTGTATGTAAATTGCTTTGAATCATAGACACGGTTTTTCTACTTCATTTTCACACTTAAGTAATCTAGCACTTACATGAATATCTTTTCCCTACAATTTCAATAAATAGTTTATTAGTGTTATTAGAAGCATTAGTAAATCATATTTTGAGGAAATCAAAAGTAGTGCAATTTAAAAGAATTGTTGAAGAAAACAACAATAAAAACTAAACTATATTAGAGTTAGATGACCTAGGTAGATTGATTTCAGGCAAGTCACTTGCTAATACTGTGGTTTTGTCTCTTTAAACCTAAAGCTTCTTTTCAGTAAAATGTAAATGGTTATAATATTCTCTGACTATACATGTATATCAAATACATAATATATAATGTCTACTTAATTGATTAAATCTTTCAAAGGTAATATGTCTCAGAAGTAAATATTTTTGAAATGGCTTTAAAATAAAATTATCTTGCTGATTTTTATTCCACTTGTGTGTATTTCATTACGGAGTCTCTGAAGATATTCATGACATTAAATTTCAAAGAATATCTTCATTTCCAATTCCATTTTACTAGAAAGGATGTAAAATTTCTATTCAATTAATTATGGCAACTTAATCTCAATAAGACTTTTTTCAGCACAAGGAGCCAAATTTTGTCTGAAGAAATTTTTTTTAAAACAAGCACATTTACATTTCCTTTATTTTTCCCCTGCTGTTTCTTTTCAATAAAGTTAAATGTCCCCATTCAATCACAGTTAAATAATTCCCTCCTAAAGTAGTTAGTATCAATCAATTATGATAAATTAATACTGACAAAGAAGAAATAAACCAAGGATTGATGCATGGGCAAATTTGAAATAAAAGAAAGCTTACATGGAAAAGAATTATTTACAAGCAGCAGAGAGAAACCCTTTATTGTTTAAAACAACTGCTCTATTATGAAAAAATCATAGCAAACACACACACACATATATACATACACATACACAACTACATACAGTTAATTTTTTTCAAAATATTTTCAGTTTGCTACATTGGTATAACTTGAAAATAAGTAAGATATAAGTTTTGTTTCTATTTATTTCCTATAAAATATAAGAGATCTGTCTGGAAAAAGTCTAGCTATTTTTAATATAATAAGAATGGTTTGCACGGCATTGATGTAACCTGGCAGCCAAGGAGAGTGGACTGCAAGGCACATGAGTGAACAACGATGACTTCACTGTTCTAGTCAGTGAGGGAAGTAGATGCTGTTGGGTGAGCATGTGTCTGTGGCCATCGCATTGAAAGTGACAGAGCAAAAAGAGAAATGAAACTAAACCAAATGTTCATTTAGTTTGAAATTTCCTCCAAGGAAACCATTTGGATGATTCAGAAGGCCGTATCTCTGGGAACTGGTGATTGGCAGCTTCTTTGCAACAATGTACCTACTCAGGCACCAAGTCTCTTGAAGAGATTTTTGGCAAAACATCAAATCACCCAGGTGACTCAGCACCCCCGTCCCCCCCCCCCCGCCCCCCAGCCCCCCCCCTCAGATTTGGCGCCCTGAAATTTTTGGCTTTTCCAAAAACTAAATCACCTTTGAAAGGGAAAAGGTTTCAGACCATGAATGAGATTCAGGAAAATATGACAGGGAACCTGATGGCGACTGGGAGGACTGCGTGAGGTCCCACGGGGCTGCTTTAAAGGGGACTGAGGCATCATTGTCCTATGAACAATGTTTCTTGAATCTTCTATTTTCTTCAATAGATGTCTCTATTTTCATAATATATGGCTGGATACCTTCTGGACAGACCTCGTGTTCACTTATTACAACTATTTTCATCTATCTTTTGTCATCTTGCTAAATAATATACAAATAATCTGAGTGCTTAGAGTGATGTCTTGTTCTTATACTTTCTTTTCAACAAAAACATACTGGACTTTTTTGCAGAAGATTCTTAATTTCACCATCAAATATATTTCAGTCAAATAAACACTCTATTCTTACTATTCACCAATATTAAAAATATATATGAAATGAGTAGGTCAAAGTTAGTTGTATATATAATGTGTTTTCTTAAATACATTTTTCAAATTCTTTTACTTCCTCAAAGAAATGATGAAGAAATTTAGTTCAAGGAGGGAAAAGTTAAATATAATTATAACTAATGGATTTTCGACTACAAGCATTTATGAATCACTGTTTGTTTTGGAGAGTGGTTTCTAAAGTTTGTAATTGGTCTTTGTATTAAATTTGGTTTACCCAGTTTTGGACTTTTTTGTATACACTGAGAAGGTGCTGTTAACATAATGATACCTTCACACAGGTAATCTGTATAACATGATTATATCTTATTGCCAGGAATATGAAATAGTAGTATTTGAAGTTGTTTTGGTTTGTTTTTTAATTTGTAAGTACAGTAGAGATTAGCTACGATTTAGCAATGGTCTAAGAAAGTCTGAGAAGTTTTAGTAAACTACACTGAATATGAATCAGCAGTGTGCTGTGGCTACACAAATATATTTTATATTCTTTTAGTATTAGTTCAAATGCATTTTAATAATGGCAGTAGTTCATGTTTTAATGTTTATATTTTCAAAACACTATTTTATATTTTTGAAATATCTTCAAAATATTGTTATAAATCATTAACACCCTTTTAAAGATAAGCAAACTGCATCTCAGTAAGTTTATGTGTCTTGCTCTTGAGGTCACTGCTAATAATCTTTCCTCCCTCTGCAATTTACATCACATACAAGGGCATACAGTCACATTAAATTCTGTGTGCTGTGATTTAGGAAGGTCCTGGAGAACTGGAAGGCATTCAGAGGAGAGCAACTGGAGTAATCAGGGCACTGAACACACCGGTGAGCTTTCAGGCAGAGAACAGAGGAACCTGGGCAGGGAGTTCTTATCTGGCTCTTGTGAGCAGTGCAGCTTTGTTGCTAACACCCTCATTCTTTTATCCCATTGTTGTCCTGGTTGAGCAACCTCTCCTAGCTCTGCCATTGTCTTTCTGAACATTTGCCCTTTTATCTTATTTCTTCCTATTCAGATACACATATGGGTAGAAACATATGGGATGATTCTAATGAATCTTAAACCTTAGAACCCTAGTTCCTTCACGGACTTCTTTGTCTAATATAGAGTCCTTCCCCCTATCTGAGAACACTGATTTTACCTTTTCTGGAGAATATCTAACAGTCTCCCCTGAAATAGCTGACTTGAAAAGAACTGCTGATACTTCTGAGTACTCAATCCTACCACCTCTCATAGTTCCTGGACCAAGAGTCAGATTCAAGTCTCAGTAGGACCCATAAGGTAAATTGCAAAGTGGAACCAGCGAAGAATTGCTACACACACAGAAAAAAAATTGCAAGATTTGGCAATTTATATTGACTAAAATCTAGAGAACATAGAATAGAGTCTAAAGGCTTTGAATCATGGTGGAAGTAATATGATACTGTTTCAGATCAACTTCATATGGATTCATTCATCAGACTCTGGTATTTGAGTTAGCTTAAATGGCTGGGAACAACTCTGAAAATTTTATTGCTGTTGATTGAAACTTGGACCCAAAAGGTGACTTAAATTAAATGGAGTAGAAATGTCTGTACTTTCTTCATATATTGCACAGCAAAGTATCCGCAAGTCCCAGTTACTCGTCTACTTGGCTGTATGGCCCAGCAGGTCAGATTAGTGCTTGAAGTGTTGTGGAAAATAGAAATGTTTTATGGATACCTTGGCAGGCTCCTACTGAAGAATCACAGTAAAACATTTAGGATTTTGGAGTAATTACATTTTGAGACCCAAGTTTCAGTAGTAGCTTCTGAATGTGTGAATGAGTGCTAAGGAGTTACCGTGTGACTGGAGCTTTCCTCATAAAATGTGTGTTGTTTGACCCACCAAACCATAAATCTGGGTACCCTCTGCAGCATACCGTCATCAACTGGAAGCGGAATATATGAGATTGTGCACCTTTGGCCTCATGAAGAATTAACTATGACCAGTTGACTGAAGCAATTCAATGAGGAATGGAAAGCATTTTCAACAAATTGTGCTAAGAAATTTAGATATCCATGTATAAAAAATATTAATTTAGGCCCATAGCTCACACCATAACAAGCATTAACCCCAAAATGCCTCATCAAAATAAAAATATAAAACCTTTAGAGAAAAATTAAGACAGATATTTCTTATCTTGAATTAAGAAGAGTCTTTCTATACAACAGCAAAAACACAATTCATAATGGAAAAAAATGATAAAGTGGATTTGATTAAAACTAAAAACTTAGTTCTTTCAAAAAGCACTAATAACAAACAACATTTAAAAAAGAAAACAGATTCTGAGAAATTATTTGCCTTAATCTGTTCAGGTTACTAAACAGGATATCATTGACTGGTATTCTAGGGTCGCTTCTAAACAACATAAAATTAATTCTCAAAGTTCCGAAGCCTAAGAAGGTGATTTGGAATCTAAGGAGGGTCTGCTTCCTGGTTCATAGATGATCATCTTTTAACTGTATCTTCAAGCAAGAGGGTTCTCTGGCATCTCTCTTTAGGAGTGCTAATCTCTTTCCAGAGGCCTCTGTCCTCATGACCTGATCAACGTTCAAGGGCCCCACTTCTAAATACCATCCTGTTGGGTTTTAGGACTGAGTGTATGGATGGGGTGGGGCATAAATATTCAGTCTATAGAACAGGTATCCTAGGTTTCTGGGAAGATTTTGTCTGTGAAAGATGTTAACAAGGTATCCATAGGTACAGAATATGGGCATCTTCCACAATCCTGACAAAGGCTGCTTAAGAAACAATTGAAACAACTTACTGAAATAACCACAACTTCCCAAACAACTTCCAGTTCCATGTGTGAAGGAAATCAGTTTCTCAAGTTGTTCATTTATATTTCTAAAGTCCGGATTCAATCTGAAATATCAAAAAAATCGTTCATACTCTTCTGGCCTTATTAGAAAGTCAAAATAATGACTGCTTTATACAAATTCTTAAACAATAAATAAACCTTTGGCACAATCTAAAAATATCTCGCTATGATATCACTGAAAGGATAAAGTTAAAGTTGATTGTTATCTCAGAATATAAGATCAATAATTAGCACATGTACAAATTTTAATAGTGTAGCCTTGCATTCTTACATGACATTTTCATATTTATGATTTACCCACTGCATAGTGTGAAAAAGATGACACATAATAATGGTTACGCTGAGATCCATCTAAGTAAAAATATTTTAAGCCAATTTTTTTGTTCTTGATAAATTAATCTCAAAGGTTTCAGATATTCCAATTGTGGTTATTAGCTCTAATTGACTAAAAAAAACAAACAAACTAAAAACAAACAAAAACAAAAGAAAAACACTGCTATTTCTTACAATCTTTCCACCTTTACAGGGTAAAAAGACTTAGTGGACATCGAATTTATTTCAAGCTCAGTGTGTGTTTTAGAGGTGAGACAATTTCACAATCACTCCTGATTGGCTTCTTTGTGACAGAACTCGGAGTGAAATCAATGCCGAATGACCAGAAAACTTACACCGAGCTGGCAGCCGCAATCTAGTGGGCTGAGATGGCGACAGCATGTGTTCTTTCAGCCCTGAACTTGCCAGCTGCGTGGAGGCATACTTCCTGTGGCTTGCTGTTATCCTTGAAGCCTTTTAAAAGTGTGAATACAGGACTACAATGAGTTGAAAACTTCTACCTGAACGGATGTCTAGAAACTTGTATATCCTAAATTTGGGTCAAATTTCTTCCAGCTTTCAAAAGGGGCAAATTAACCAACGATATTTTGTTCTGTCCACACCACATTGTTAACGCTTAAGGTGAGTTGGATTTTCAATGCTGGTCATTATTTAAACACTGTTTTCCATATGAATACAGAATCAGCTTTAGCACAGAAGATAAAATATGTTGGGACTATTGACAGAATTTCATTTCGTGTGTTACTTGACATTCCAAAATATCTTCATTATTTGTGCCCAGTAGAGGTAAATGACAGCAAAGTGAAAAGGAGGAAAGACTGCTACACTGAGAAAGTGTTTAACATGATAGCTTCACGGGCCTAATAGAGTATTAATAAATGCCCTAATGCACATACATTATGTCTAGGTTATACATGCTATCACTATTTTACTCATTATAAAGAAAGACTGACGCTGAATTGTAGAATGGTAATTCCAACAATGTATATTTTGTGTGTGGCATCCCAATTGGTCTACAAGTGATTGTATATGGTTATCACTTATAAATGCACATCTCTTAATGGCAAACAGAACTTTGGGAAATAAATAGAAGCATAATTTGCCTTAGGAAAAATTGCCAAAAAAGGGAAAAATTAATATACATATTTGATTATGATAATCTTCATAATCAAGTGGTTTCTCGTGATAGGTTTAGCATTTGAATCATGCAATTTATCTTTATGGAAAATGACACTCTGGTGTTGTTCTTATATCTAATTCCCTGTCAAAAAGGAAAACACAATCAAATTATACTATAGTTACTTATAAAGTTAATTTATTACATGTTCCTTTGGAAAATTATATTATATCTTTTATTGTAACAGTGTCATAAAGATGAGATAGAAGCCAATAAAAAAAAATACAGCTTTTTGTTTTCTCTTTAAAGATCATTGTAATCACTGGTCTTTTAGAGCTCCTCCTAAGGAGGATGACTTGATGAAAATTAGCAGAATCTGAATTTCTTTTGTAGTTTCTCTTTCTCCATGAAACCAACTACGGTGGTTAATTGTGTGTGTTCTCCCCTCACTGGAGTGAAAGAGGCAGCCCGTAGGAAGGTGAGAAGAGGGTGTCAGCATCACTCCTCTTTAGGGCCCTCGGACCCTGACTAAAAAAGAAAGTTTACTTCCCGCATGTGTCCACGAGCAAAGGTCCAGGAGCAGCTAACTCATTACTGGCAAGGGTCGTGATTAATGATAAAAACCACTACAGATACGCTTTTTTAAGGAAGGATTCAAGAAAAAGGTCGTCATTTTGTATAGTAGAAGTTTTTGGCAATCTTGTGTATTATAATTTGATCCAAGCATGTCGGAAACACTGGTGTTCACTCATTAAAAATTGTGTAAAGATTTATTAATAAGAAAATGATTTATCACAATTATATAAAATATAATCATTGAATAATATTTGCATTAACATTATATATAATATATATTATTTATACTATGCAGGCCTCAAATTTTAAAATAAAATGATACATCAAACAAACTGACAGTAACCAAAGAGGAAGGGGATAACGGAGCAAAGAAGGGGGAGGGTCATCAAGGAACATGTATAAAAGACCTACAGACAAAGACAAAGGGGAGGGGGATTGAATATGAGAGGTGGGGAGTGGATAGGGCAGGGGAGAGTAATGAGGGGGAAATGGGGACAACTGTAACTGAACAATAAAAACATTTATCAAATATAGGAGAGGGAGCAGTCAGTTCCCTAGGGCTACCATAACACACTATCACAAACTCAGTGGCTTAAAACAACAGAAATGTATTTCTTCACAGTTCTGGGGGCCAGAAATCTGAAGGTGTGGGTTGTCCTGGTTCTTTCCCGAGGCTCTGAGAATCTGTTCCGTGCCTCGCTCCGTGTTTCTTGTGACTGCCAACATCTGTCTCTCTCTTCACATGATCTTTCTCTCTGTGTTCTCCCATCTTTTCTTCTGTCTTTTATGAGGACACTGTCTTTGGATTTAGGATCTATAGGTAACTCCACCTGCAGACACTCTTATTTCCAAATAAGGTTGCATATTCAGATACCAGAGGTTAAAACTTGGAAATATCATTTTGGGGCCCCTATTCAACTTACTATGCAGCACAGAGAGAAAAATCAGACTTTACAACAGCACGTAAAATTGTCAGGATGGACATACAATACTGAATCTTTATATCTAAATATCTATACTCAGAGAAATGCTTGCATAGGTTTAGAAGTATATCAAAGCAGTTTTTGTTTGCTCTTTATGATCCTGAATTCATTTCCAGAATTTAATGTTTTATTTAATAATATTGTTAATACTGTTTTTTTTTTTCCATTGTTCATTACTGGCTTGTCATTAGACATATAATACTATAATATGAAATTATTATTTGTGTTGTGCTTAATGTATTCCTGTAACTATGCTAAGTGATAGAAACATACAAAGTAGATACTATTGAATATTTTTAAATGCCTGCATTACAGACATTAGTGTTAAAGAATAGAGAGGGACAGTAACTCGTCCAAGATAGGACAGTTACTATCAGTGCACCTGGATTTAATTCATGGACTGACCTGAATCTGAGAGTAGTAACTGTGTTATACTAGGAACACTGTGTTCACTACTTCAGCAGCATGAATCTCATTGTTTCACATGGATTTTATGATCTAGGAGAAGAAACAATACATTAAGTACATTTAAAAATATTTCTTCCTGTCCTTCTGGAGAAAAAAATGCACTAAGCATAATGGAGATCTTCAGGTGCAATTTATATTCCTATAAAAATCTGTCTGAAGAATCTTCTTTATTTCTCCCAAACTATTATAGATGCTGGTAGCAAACAGTGTCTAGAAAGAAGTGTATTTGTATTACATACATGTGGAGGAGCTGTTATGTTGATGCTTACATGGATAGTAGGATTAGGGGGAAAGGCAAATATAAAAGACAGTTCTGGGCTTGAATCTGATCCTCAGTATCACAAGTCCCCTGGGACCTTTGGGGTTCACTAGATTCCAGTAAAGTTCTACTGCTCTGCATTCAGCTGCTGTTGGCTGACTTGTTAAGGGAGAATTGGAGAAAATAATATAACCACAGGTCTTTACATCTGCATTGCATTGTTCTGATCTTGTATAATTGAAGAGCAAATCCTAAAAGGCATCAATTAGAAAAAAATCTGAATATAATTGCAGTATTTACTGTAAGAATATTGTTACAGATATTGCTTATTGTATTTCATTGCATCTCATTATGAGGAACCAAGGGGGGGAAAATCCTGTAATCCCATTACGCCTTTGTCCCATCATAATTTTATATATATAAAACTATTGAACAATGGATAATGAATATCTTATATTTTCTTTCCTTCCTAGAAACTCTAACTCCAAATATTTATGTTTGTCATTAATATTACCTCTGGTTTCATCATGTTTTTGACTCTTAATTTTTGTTTATGCTGTTTACCTTGATTTGTTCAGACACACTTTTTCTTTGCCTTATTTTCAATGTCAGCCTTAGACCCAGGCAAACGGGGCACATGTTTCAGGTTGACTTTATAGAGCCCCATTAAGAATGCAACTCTGTTCAAGAGGAGGGATTGCAGAGCGAAGGGGGTGTGAACAGCCAAACTTCACATTCTCCTTTTAATCTCCATCCCATCCATGTGGAACTAGAGGATTTCTTCCCAATGATCTCAAGTCCATATCCATGGCCAGTACAGACCTTTTCCTTGCATTCATCTCATTCAATGCATAGTCTGTGGCAAATGCGTGCATCATTAGACCCAGGAAGCTGAAGAAGAGCAGCTTCTTGCAGAGGGCTGGGCAGAGCCTGGACATGAGGTTCAGGTGCCCATCGGTATACATGTGAGGACTCTGTTGGTGTGGAATAGAGCCAGCAGTAGAAACAGAAGAGAGATATGTTGGCCAAGGGTCTTCTGTGTAGTTCTCTTCATGCCATATTTAAAGTGGAATGTTTACAGTCCAAGTGTGCTGTTTGAATGTGTACTTTGCTTAGTTCATAACTTTTAAATATTAATAAATGTGTATATGGACTTCCATTTACTCTTTTGCAATTGTGTCTGCAAATGTTAGGGAGACGGGTTCTTATTGCTGTGTGCATATTATCGTAAAATTCCCTACTCTTCTATAGAATAAGTAAATTTATAAATCACCAAGATCACAAAATTATTCTAAAGCATCTTTTGGTCTCTTTTAAGAAGAAACCCTTTAAATGTATTGCTAACCAAGCAATGTCCCATAAATTAATTTTATTTTCAATCATGCATTTCTCAGTAATTATTTAATTCTTAATTGTCAAAAACAAGAATTGTTATAAATCTATTTATGTATTTGTGTTATCAGTTTAATTATACTTTTATCATTTTTATCATAAATTTATTAATAAATTAATAAGTGACAAGTTGTATTTTTATCTTCCTGAGATTGTATGTTTACAATATTGCTTTAAAAATATTTTTTGTACTGAAAGCTTGAGTTACACCTGTTTATTTTTTAACTCAATATACTGAAGAGACCAATTTAGAACTAGTAGGGATTGATGGCCCTGTTCCACAGCTGAGTGCCTTCCCTATCCCAGCTTCCAGAAATGATCAGGTGTTTGAATGAATTTCACTTCATTTCCTTCTGCTTTACTGAGCTATTTTAGAATTGCGTATTTTTTCCTGATTCCACAGAGTCTGGCCAGTTGTTGAGATCCACATTTTTAATTGAATTTATTGGGGTGACATTGGTTTGCAAAACCATACAGGTTTCAAGTATACAATTCAATAAACATCGTCTGCAAACGACATCTTGCACCCATAAAAAAGCCACAGGAATTGAGATTAGTGAAAGACTTAACAGTTTTTCTTTGAAAAGGATATTAGTTTTTTGTTTTTCTCCCAGTTATTTGCGAATAAAAAAAAACAGAGCGAATTTAGACAAATTATGCCTTATTTCCCATAATTTTAAAATCATGTTTGAAATTACTCAATGTATAGCTATTAATTAAAAATCAAGTATAAATTTTATTACAACTTATACAATAAATCAGAAAAGTCACTAACAACTCTCTAAATTATTAAATGATTTAGTCTTCAGTTCTCTGCTACAGGAGGATTACAATGCTATGCTGCTTAACAGACAAATTTTATTTAAACAATAAATTGAAAAAAAGATCATCTAGTATGAGACTTTATTTTACAAATGAAGAGGAAAGATGGTGTGTTAAATTTAAAAGAATATGCATGCGTTTAAAATGCTTTAGAATTATGTATATATATGTATATATATAATATGTATGCATACATTATAAGCATACAAGCATATAAATTATTATAAAATCATAGTCTCACTATTGAAAAGAACTGTCAAGGTAAGGCAATGTTATCTGTTATTTAATAGTTGAATGCACTTTCATTATTCCTAGTCTTTTTGCGCATAACTTTATATTAGCTGTATTTTTATTTAGTTATATTATGAATATGGAAAAAAGGACAATGTTTAAAAATGTACTAGTAATTAATAAGCAATTTACTAAATTTGTTAGTGAGTTTTGTAGCATATAAGATACAATGTAATTTTTAACAAAATTCAACCATATGTAAAGAGCACATGTAGAATGACAATTTTATATATAGCTTTACTTTTACTTCTTAATAACTATAATGCAACTATTTACAATGTACATATCATGAGCTCTGTAAAGTTATTTGTATTATGTTCATTCAATTAATTCATTTAGTCATTTAGTTATATATTTGATAAGTGACTTAAAGTTCTGTATATGTTGCTATAAATATGTGCATATATGTATGTATGTTTGTGTATATATTTAATATGTATTTAAATAAAAATATTTAAAGTCAAATACAAATATAATTAACCAAGACACAGATAAGATTTGAATAAGAGTTATTAAAAATTGGTAAAATTCTTAGGTAAGATTCTTAATTTTATAGATGCTTAAACAATTTTATGTAAATATCATTACCCATTTCTTACAAAATTTAATTATCACAAGAGGGGAATAATTAAATTATAAGATAATTAAAGGTAAGATAATAACAAGATAATTACTCCCTCCTTGGGCAGGAGAGAATAATACTAAAATGAGAAACTCAGGACACAGTAGCGTATATAAAAATATTATCTAATAACTTAAATAATAAGGGTATTTAAGGTCCATATGTAATGAATTATACTACAATAACATCAAAATACAATTATTATTAAACAGTGTTTACCACTCAGGATGTATAGATGTAATTACATGTTGGATTTATAAAAGGAAATTTTTCCAGTCATGTTGTCCCTCTTAATGGAATCTGGCAAAACATTTGGGGAAATTTTCTGTCTTTCTGAGATAATGTATCTCAAATTATTGATTCATGAGAGGAAAAACCAAATGTGCTTTGAAACAAGGATTTTGCAGTATTATGATCATTCTTCTGTTATGGCTCTCAAAACTCAAATATTGAACAAAATTTTATATAAACATTACTTGCACAATTGATTGCACTAAGACCATAAAATCTCAGTCAAATTTTGAGTTAACACTGTGAAATATAATGTTATACTATTTACTTTTTCTACTTATGTATAAAGTTGTTTATGTTCCACTTTTCTTCAAGAAATAATGTAATACTCAATGATACAAAACATAAATTAAAATTACTTCAATAAATAAAAAGTAAACAAGGCAGAGCATTAAATAGCTTGAAGAATAAAGTAACCTTGCAAAATGCCTATGCAGAGGGGTTATGCAGTTGCCAAGAATGATTTTCAATGCAGACCTCAGCTTTCTCCCAATAAGACAGCAATAAGAAACCTGATCTATGTAATAATATAAATATTCCATAAGCTCAAATCAAAGCTACTTGCCAAGGAGAAATGCAAGCAGTCCTAATTAAAAAATAAAAACAACACAAACAACAAGATATTCAAAGGAAATATCCTCTATTACATCCTAGCTCTATAAATACATGACTGATTTTTTTTAATGACAAAGAATTTACAGAAATGCATAATTCAATCACCATGATTATTGGAGGAGAAATCAGATAAATATGGCAAATACAATTACTTCTGTGAATGTCTGAACTATTGAACAGCTTTCAGATTATGTGGAAGAACTGATAAACAGACTAGCCTTGAAGAAATACTCTACAAACAGACTTTTCTCAGAAGGGCCTTTGATAGATAGATATTGGGCAGGAGGGAATTTAAGATTGTATTCCCTGGCAAGTAATTGAAATAAAGCAATTCTTTGCTGCCAGATAAATATTGACCTATATGTGCTAACACAGTCAACTCGAAATAGAGTTGACCTTCTCTTGTGGAAAATGAATAGTCTAGCTAGGATGTGTACCTGAATGAAAGGCTATCTAACATTGGTACAGTTGGTACTTGAACGAGTGTTTGTAGACAGGGTAAGATCTCCTGAACATGGTTTCTAATCTGCCCTGTTTTTCAGAGGAATGGGGAACTAAGGATTGAAAACTTTTACATATAGCATGCTCACAACTCTTTTAACTAGAAATATTTTATGGCAAGTGTAAACATGAAGTTACTCCATCGATTAATAAAATAAAATAAATAAGAAAATAAAATAAAAGTACCCGCAGCACATTTGGCATTGAAGAATCTTATAATAAAACTTCATTTATGTAATATAAAATAAATATTGCACACGTCATATATCAAGAAATATGTGTAAATCTGCCTGCCATAGAGGCCAATTATATGGAAATAGCTAATTATTGGTAGTAGTCTGAAAAAGTTACTAGGAACTTCAGATTTATAGCAATTTATTTGCTGTCTTATTGAATAAAATAAATACACTAGGAGTCTGTTACGTTTATTTTTTGAGTCATTAAAATATTTCAAATGAAATATCAGATATTTATATTTTCTTTATAGCTTGAGTATATGGAGACTATATATATTTAAAATGATGGTATCAAACCACTTAGGATATCTTTCTTTAAAGTTGAGATTAGAGGTTACCCTTCTTATACCACATAGAATGTGTCCATTATTCTCTCAAGAGCATATTTGATAGATCAATCATCCTATGGCACAAATCAATCAATCAATAATGATAAAATAAGAGAGAGGGAGCAAATCTTAACTTTCATAACTTAGTTCAATTCAAAATATTAATTGCGTATATCTGGAAATATTTCTTCTAAAGTTAAAAAGAATAAAATCTCTGAAAAAAAATGAGTAATAAGCAAACCTCACCTACTGAAAAGAACCATTAAACACTCTTTTCTGGTGAGAATTCTTTTGCAATTTGTGATGCCTTCCTTCTTCCTACAGGAAAAGAGGGTGGAGGGAAAGCTCCCTGGTTTCCCTTTATGAGAGCATTAATCCCATCTTGGGGGTGCCACCCTCAGGGCTTCGGCTAAACTTAATGACTTTCCAAAGGCCCACTTCCTAACAGAATAACATTGGGAATTAGTTTCAAGTAATGGATTTGGAAGCATATAAACATTAGTTTGTAGTAATATTTGAACAGCGTGTCTTAAAAAAACTATATATATGTATACATATATATGTATATGTATATAAATAAATAAATAAATAAAATCTGGCAATTGCAAAAATAGATTATATTGAAGATCACATTGAAGATTTACCAAAATTGAAAATATGTTTTAATATAAACAACTAAAAATATTTAAAATATTAAAAATCTTACAAAATACCTCCTGTAATTAAAATAGAATTAAGCTCTAAATCCAATGCTATACAATTAATCACTACATTTTTAGACTACCATGGGGTCAAAGAAAACATCTCAAGAATATTTTTAAAATATAGTAACTAAATAATAATAAGAGAAACAAGACATTAAACTTTGCAAAACATACAAAGGCCAAACAAAGCCAAATTTAGGTCTGTGAAAATATTGATAAAATGATAAACTCCAACAAAGTAATGCAAGAAAATAAAAACATAAATCAGATTAAAAATATGAATCTATACATGCAGAAATCTCAGCAAACTCCTACATTTCAAAAACAAAAAGACAAACCATCAAATAATAAATATTGGTGAAGGAGTACATAAGTTTCTGAAGAAGCTATATAAATGGTGAACATACACATGGAAAGATGCTTGATATCATCAGACCTAGGGCAATGCAAACAAAAGCACTGAGACGATAATCATCATCACAGCAGATGTGTATGTGTATGGATTTTAATTGGTGCACTGATTTTAAAATATTTTATGTAAAAAGAACAAGACAACTGCTAGAGGAAGAAGAAATTAGAAGAATAATATGACCTGATACCAATAATTATTATGATGTTAATATAGATTTGACATCATATAGACACAAGGATATAATTAATGAAACAGAACAGACAGTTCAGAAATATCTGCTTCATATATACTGTTAATTTATGACAAGTAACATCATAATATAATTAGTGAAGGTCAGCTTTTTCAATAAAAAGTGTGAGAACAACTGAATACATAAATGGAAAAAGGGGAAGCTTGATGTCTACCTCAACCCCTAAATGAAAGTTAATTCAGTATATACATTATTTCTCAATATGAAAAGTGAAACACTAATGATTTCTGATATTAGTATGGAAAAATATTGCCATGACTTTCAAATGAGTCAATATTTTGAAAACTGGACACAAAAAGTCTTTAGTCATAATAAAAAAGGCTGATAGAGTGGATTACTTTAAGAGTATTTCTCAATCACAAGGAATCTTCAGGGGAATAAAATGTAAATAGTGGTATTGGAGAAGACATTTGATATACATATAATCAATAAAGTTGTAATATCCTGAGTGTGTGTGTGTGTGTGTGTGTGTATATATATATATATGACTTCAAATGACAACAACAATAAAAAAATAAGCCAGTAATAAGATGTGAGGAAAAAAGGAAAGATTTGAATGAGTACATCAAAATGGTATTCAAATAATGGATAAGGAAATAGCATGTTGCTCATCTTAACTGATGTACAGGGTAGAGCAAATTAAAGACAAAGTGAAATGCTCCTATCAGATGACTAATATTTAAAAAGTTGGAGTACATAACACAATCTTTGAAGGAGTAGATAACAGAAAGTATTATTATAAACAGGAGATGACAGCCTATATATTTGTTAAAACACTTTAGAAAGCTCTTTGGAAATAAATATTAAAGTTGAGTACATATGCATTCCAAGACCTAGCAGTTTCACTCTCAGAAATATACTCAACAAATAATGTATTTTATATATATATATATATATATATATATAAAAGTACACATACACACACATACACATATATATTCATATATGTAATTTAATAACCCTGGCATCATTATTTTTAATAAACAAAACATAGAAATGCCTAAATGTCTATTAGGTTTATAGATAAATTGTTGTGTAGTCAAACAATTGATATCCAGCAACTAGAATGAGCTAATAAAAACAATTTCACATAAAATTGTATAACAATAACTAGATACATGAAAGTATACCCCATATAGCTCTATATAAAGTAAAAATGGCAAAAGTAACCTGTGACGATAGAAATTAGAAATGTTATTATTGGGAGTTTGAGTAGTGTTTAGAGAAACCTTCAAGCATTTCTGTGCTCATATCCTAATTATTTTGGCCCTTGTAATATTCTAATATTTTATCTAGGTAATAGTAATGCAAGCATTTTCATTTCATGAAAATTTATCAGCCTGCATATATGAGACATAAGCACTTACTAATGCATATATTAGATCAATTAAAAGTTTACCTCACATAAATGAAGAGACACATTAAATACATGTTTCCTGCAAGTCAAATTCTTACTAGATATCCCTGGAGTCCTATTTGTGTTTTCTCTCTAGGACTTAAATAGTGGAAATTTTCACAAAAATTATCATTTAATTATACAATAATAATGTTAATCATTCATAATCTATGGTCTGTTAATTGCATAATAAAATGAAATGTTAGACTACAAATTCAGTAAAGTTAGACATATGTATTGAGTGTATATAAAAAGAAAACTATTATTAATTCACTTATTCAATTTCAGCTTTAAATAAAAAAGCTAATTAATGAAGTGAAACGATTCTTATTAAAATGCCCTTTGAATTGTCAAAAATACATATTGCTTTATTCTCAACTGCAGGTGTACTCACATGCTCATAAATGAAATCATCCATCTTTAAGCAAACTAAAATTACTTTTGTTTTAATTATTGTATATGTAACCAATTTTTGTGAGGCTCTATTTGTTCATGTTAACAGGAGTAGACATTTTATAGACAAGTAAATTTCTTGGAGTATTGAATATATTTTGAAATGGAAAATTTCAATCATCCATGAAATTAAACAGTGCTTTAGGAAGAAAAAAAAACCTTTTCAATTATACATTCTGTCTTCCCATCTTAGATTCTTTGTTTAAATTTCCATGTCAAACTAAATAGTGTCTTATTCCCAAACAAACAGCTAGGAAGTATTTTTCTCATGCAAATTTCCCTTTAACTTGAACAATTTCTGCCTGTAGTGCCTGTGGTTTGACTCTTCCAGTGAGACTGTCTTGCTGCATAATTCTGCTTGCTTGTTTGTTCTTATCACATCTTACGATTCAGCTGTTCTTCAAATTTTACATTTAGCAGGGGTTGAATTGTTTGTGGAAGAATGAAAGAAAGAAAGGAAAGAAGATAGCAAGGAGGGAGAGAGGGAAGGACTGGAAGAAGTGCAACGGAGGGAAGGGAAGAAGGAATCAGAAGATCGCTTTCCATCCTTGAAAATAGTGGTATAATGTGTTGTTCACCCAGTTTCTTGCCTTCCATCTTGCCCCTGAAGTAAATGTACCACTCATTTGGCCTTTTTTGATGGTTATATATTTTTTGATAGTATTGTTTGTTTATTCACTTTGTTTCATTTAAACAATTGCTTATTGTTGGGCAAAGAACCTGAACAAACACTTCTCCAAAGAAGACATACAGAGGGCCCAAAGACATATGAAAGGATGCTCAGCATCACTAGCCAGCAGAGAGATGCAAATTAAAACCACAATGAGCTATCACTTCACACTGGGTGGAATGGCCATCATAAACAAATTAAAAAACAACTGTTGGCTAGGCTGTGAAGAAAAGGGAACCCCTAGTATATTGTTGATGGGAATGTGAACTGGTACAGCCACTGTGAAAAAACAGTACGGAATTTCCTCAAAAAACTAAAAATGGAACTGCCTTTGGCTCAGCAATTCCACTCTGGTAGTATACCCTAAGAATCCTGAATCCCAATTTAAAAGAACCTATGCACCCCAAAGTTTATAGCAGCACAATTTACAATAGCCAAGTGCTGGAAACAGCCTAAATGCCTATCTGTTAAATGAGTGGATCAAAAAACTGTGGTACATTTAAGAAAGAAAGAACTCTTATCCTTCAAGACACATGGTTGCAACTGGAGAGTATTGTGCTGAGTGAAATAAGCCAGCCACAGAAAGACAAATACCATATGATCACACCTATAAGTGGAATCTAATCAACAAAACAAACCAGTGAGCAAAAAAGAACCAAACACACGGAAATAAAGAACAAACTGACAGTAACCAGAGGGGAGGGGGGAATGGGATGAGGGAAAGGGGGGTAAGGGCATCAAGGAACACGTATAAAAAAGACCCATGAACAAAGGCAATGGCGGTGGAAGGGGCTTGAATGTTGGAAATGGGGGAGGGGAGGGCAGGGGAGAGTAATGGGGGCAAAATGAGGATAATTGTAAATAACAACAATAAAAAAAGAAAACAAATGTTTGCCTATTATTAATTATAAATAAATGGTGGGAGCTAAAATAAGCATAGGATTAGAAAATCTGGATAAAACTAGTAAGATTCAATATAAAAAATCTGATATATAATAGAATAAAAATAGAACCGGTTCTGACTCTCCCTAGCTACTCATTAAGTTTCCTTTAATCTCTCTAGTAAGGATAAACTCACCCAATTCTTTTACTCACTTTTTAAACTTGTACCTTATGTTCCAAGATGCCACAAGAATCATATTGTGCTGTGGAACATATTTGAAAAGTTATAAGTACAGATAATATTGCTTTAGTTATATAAAGCAGTCAGATAAAATGTATATCTTAGAAAAGTTTACATGGTCTTTTCCCAATCCTAATATATCTTTATTTGCACTGAAGAATACATGTGATGTATTTGCTTTGCAGACTAAAGCAAACATATCTAAAATTGTTTTAAATTATAATTTTAAATATTCAAAACATTAGTAGGACATTTGTAAACACTTCTGTAATGCATTTTTAAAACAAATTTTATTTAAGATTTCAAATAAATTAAATGTATATGTTGCTTTCAATCCAGAATATTCAGAGTTATAAAATAATGCTGAAATCTTGATCGAGTTTTCAGAAAGACTACTTTGAAATTAGGGGTTGGGTCTTCAAGATTAGGGTAAGATTTCTGCCTGGATGTAAGACAGAATTAGAAAAATTAGTAGATTTTGTTGTGACTAAACATAAAGATTTGAGAAAATAAAATTATAATTACATTTCCAGTAAAAAATTTTATCTAAATTCAGATTAAGAATGCATGTAAATGATATTTAATTGCTCAATAGGCAAAGGGAATGGGGTATGCAAAAAATAAAAGGTGGAAAAGTACATACATTGGGGTTCCCATTAGTCATTCATTAGGCTAAAGTCAAGTCTGAGAAGAAAGACTGATAAGAGGTAAGGTGGCATGGTAATAGGCCCTGAATTAGGGAATTTGCATTTGGTTCAAAATAATTTCAGGAATACTGAAATTAAATTTTTTCAGTATTCCTGAAATATATGAGAAGATAAAAATCAAACAATAGTATGCTTCTAGGTAATATTTAGATAGGAAAATGCATTGTTTTAGAACTTTAGGGCTCTGGATTAATGACTATTTTGCTTTAAAAATTACATATTTAAAGGAGCTGTGTTTTTAATTGAGGTCATTTAATTACAACAGAGATAATAGCTACAACAACAACTGGTATGTTGATGGCTAATAGAATAGAATTTTTGTTTTCTGTAAATTCGCTAATACATGTTTTTAAAGATTTTAAAAGTTGATTAAATGAAATTTTATAAAGCTTGTGGAAGAATTTTTTTAAAATTATGGAGTACTGTGTCCATTAAACTATTTTTACTTTTATCATTATTGTCATGGTCTGATGAATTGAATATGTCTTTGATGTACTACTGTACATATAATGGAATAACAATGGGGGAAAATCTATAGTTTAATGCAAATATGTGATATTGTCTTTCACTAGTTTGTGTTTCCAAGCTAATTGCACCCATAATCATATACTGTTAATTTCATCATGTAACTGATATGTACATATCAGTTAAAGTAATAAGACATACTAATTCAGAAAACATTATAAAGAGAAAATTAATTACTTTAAAATAACTATGATTGTTTTTATTAACTTTTTAAATGTAAATTGAAAAGAAGTGAATGTTCATTTTCTTTGGAAATATACTAAAGTAAAAATATACAATTGTATTTTGCTTTTTTAAATTTATTTTTAATCAGAGTTGACATGCAATATTAGTTTCAAGTGTACAACATAGTTATTTAGCATTTATATACGTTAAAAAAGTGATCACCACAATATGTCTAGTAACCATCTGTCACCATGCGTAGTCATTATGATGTTATTCACTCTATTCCCTATGTTGTACATTTTGTCCTCATTACTTACTTTATAACTCAAAGTGTGTACTTCTTTTTGTCCCCTTCCCCAACTTTCTGTCTAATCCCCCACCACCCTCCCATTTAACAACCATAAGTTTGTTCTCTGTATCTATGGGATTGTTCCTAGTTCGTTTTGCTTGTTTTTGCTTTTCAGACCACAGTCTGAGTGTATACCGTAACTCCTCTTCATTGATAATTCTTGAATTCCAAATTTTATCCCCCACTACAATGAGACTGTTGAGATCTGTGGTTATTTTGGACTCTGTGTTCTATTTTCTGCTTGGCTTCTTTGCCTTTTGTCCTACACACCTTAAGGCCTGAAGAATGCTTTGAGCGGAAAAGCAGCAAGGGGTGCCTGGCTCATATTTCTGCCAATATCTTTTCTTTCAGATTGGATTATTCCAGTGGCTGTCATCAGAGAATTGAAGTCCAATTTTTCTCTTCCTTTACCTATAGGACAGAGATGGATCTGAACTGCTGCTTGTTTCTCAGCTTCTGAACCTCACACTCTATGACTCAGCTAAGACAACAAAGGGAAAAGTTATCACATAATCTCTCTTCCCTTGTTCCTTAGAGCAGATACTAAACCGGCTTCCTTGATTGCTCTTCTTTGACTTTAAACATCTGTTTCATGTTTTTTGTCCAGTTTGTATAAACAATTTGGAGGGTTGCTCTGATATAAGCTAATCATACTATAAGTGCAATTTAAAGAATTTTTTAGACTAATGACTGTTAAAGTTTACTCAGATCTTTATGTGGCTGGTTCTTTTTCACCCATGAAGGGTCAACTGAAAAGTCATGTCCTCAGCCAGACATTCCCTAACATTACTATCGAAGATTGCCACTTGCTCTTATTCTCTATTATATCACATCCTTATAGCCATATCTTACCTACCACTATATTAACTTCTAAATAAGCATATATAAGTAAAGAAATTATATGAACGTTAGAAAAAAAATGAGTCATCTCAATCAGTAACATAGAAAATAGACCAACAACCATGCATGAAAATAAAAGAATGCTCAATAAAACAATAAAAATAACATATATTTAATACTGCTTTTTTTTTGTTCATCTGATTATCACTTCTAAGCCTATAACGTGTATGTGTCTCTCCTCTCAAGATAACTAAAGAGAAAAAAATGCCAAATTTCTGAAGCCTTGATGTAGGAGTAAAATATAGTTTTAACCTATGTCCTTCAATACATTAAATTTGATTAAATGTTTTGTATACTTCTATCATAAATTATCTTGTGTTATCATTTCTCCATTTTTATCACCCAGAATAGGTATGTATTGTTTCTTTTCTAGTTTAAATGGTATTTAACTATTCTCCAGTAGGAAAAAAAAAACAGTAACTGTCACTGATGAAATGCAATGTCGCTTCAATGCCTATAGTATAAAATCTAAAATATTTTTCTTTATCATCAAGATTCACTATACTATTGCTCTTTTGAATTTGTCAAATCATATTTGATTCATCTTAAAGCATCTGTTTAATTGTAGCCAATATTACTTTTGAACAATGCTTCAGATATCACAGTAATTTAATTACTCTTTTTTTGTCCCTCAGCCACAATTTACCTCTCACATGCCTTCCATTCTTCTTCTGTTCCACCTTGAATTCCATGGTCAAGATGACTTAAGAAAAACCTTTTCTGTATACTATGAAGTGAGAACCAGTTCTGCCCTTTTTATCTTCTAGCTTCTGTCCTTGCCCAGGTCCCAGCTTTTCTCCCCAAGAGCAAATGGTGCCAACTTTGAGAACGGCTAGTTAATGTCCCCCATTGACTCCCTGGGGCTGGTCACTCAATCTTTGGCCTCTGCTGAATCCCTCATACTGTTCTGTGTGGCAGAGAAAATTGAGTAGACATTCCTGAAAGCCTTAGTCACTGTGGCGATGCATGGAAAATACCCATGGAGAATTGTGAGCTCAGGGTTTTCTGAACTGCTTACTCGGTCAGTCCTTCCTTAGGCTGGAAGTTGGAAGTGGTGGTCACAATGCCTGTACACTTTGCTATCTAAGCCTTCATTTAGCTTATGAATGTTGTACCCATATTCTTGGTTTATAGGTTTACTGGTTCCTGTGCCCCTGACAGGTGAGAAGAGCTTTATCAATGGGCAGGGAGGAACTGTTGGAGTTTGGATGCTCCTGAGCACCTGGCTTAATGCTGGATATTCTTTTAACCCTCAAAACAGTGAGGTTGGTGTTTTTAGTCCGTCCTTATTTTACAGGGATAATGGAATATATCTAATAGTTTAATATTAGGTAATATGATTCCTCCAACTCTGTTTTTCTTTCTCAGGATGGCTATTGCTATGCAAGACCTTTTGTGGTTCCATATAATTCTTTTTTTAATATTTGTTCTAGTTCTGTGAAATATGTCATTGGAATCTTTAAAGGAATTGCATTGAAACTATAGATTGTTTTGGGTAGTTACGGACATTTTAATATTAATTCATCCTGCCCATGAGGGCTCATGCACAGGCTTACTCAGACTCACTCCTTCTGATCACCAGCAGAGGAGCAGCAGCTTGAAAGGCATCAGAGACATACTGGGAGGAAATGAACTCTCTGGCATCAGGGAGAGAGCTGGGGTGCATCTTTCTCCCTGACGAATGTGCTGACAGAGGCCATTTTTCCTATTCTGATTGCTCCTCCCACAGAACCAAAGAGCTGGGCACCATATGTGGGACTCCATCAACCTGGCTTACACTGTTTACCGTGCCGTGGTGATTCCCTGGGGCTCTGTCCCACCCTACTTTTGGGCCTACCAAGGCTGTTTCCAGTGGTTTTTCTCTACAAATGACTTGTTTTTGCTCATACCTCAGATCTTCTTAAATTCTTTCCAACAAACAGCATCTGGACTCAGTGTGTCTTGTGCCTATTGCTAAGTTGTCCCAAGTCCAGCACTAGCAGCAGCTGGCCTTGGTTTACAGATTGGACTCACTTGGGTACCTCCAAGCCAGTACAAGTTGAGTCACAGCCACCTGCAGATTGCTCTGTAGCTTATTTGGGTGGTCCCAGACAGAATACATGGGGTGGTTGAACTTGGCCTGCATGTCTCAGGAAGCACCAAATCCTCTGCACCCACTAGTTAACTACAGACCACAATGGACCACCACCACCTAACCACTTCCACAAACAATACACAGAAGAGGCAGATTGAGTGGACACCAGAGCCCTACTGAAGTAACTACTGCTCTATGGAGTGGACCCCTGAACAGCTGATCCTCCACAGTGGTTGGAGTTTGGTGGTCAGTGGTCACTCCCAGTCCCTGCAGCTGATCGGTCTGTCTAAATCCCTCCTGCTGAACAGTCAACATCAATCAAGGCTTGGTTGCAGGAGGGGGATATACTCAGCTCACACAGCGGGCACACCTCAAGTGTCCAGCTTGGGTGATAGGGAAGGTTGTGACACTGGACCTTATGGGACACTTACTATATTAGGCCACTCTACCAAGTCAGGGAATTGTAGCAGCTCTACCTAATATGTGAAAACAAACACAGAGAGACTGCCAAAATGAGGAGATAAAGTAACATGGCCCAAATGAAAGAACAGAACAAAACTCCAGGGGGAGAAGTGAACATAATAGAGACAAGTGGTCTACTAGATGCAGAGTTCAAAACACTGTTTGTAAGAATGCTCAGTAAACTTAGTGAGGACCTCAAGAGCATAAAGAAAAGCATGGAAGCTATAAAAAAGACCCAGCCTGAAATGAAGAATGCACCAACTGAAATGAAGAACAATTTACAGGGAATCAACAGTACAGGGGATGTAGCTGAGAATCAGATCAGAGATACAGAATATAAGAAAGCAGAAAACACCCAATCAGAACAAAAAGAAGAAAAAAGAATCCAAAAGTGAGGATAGTTTAAGGGACAACTTTAAGCTTACCAACATTCAGATCATGGAGGTGCTGGAAGGAGAAGAGAGAGAGCAAGATATTGTAAACTATTTGAAAAATAATGACATAAAACTTCCCTAACTTGGTAAAGGAAATAGACATACAGACCCAGGAAGCATAGAGAGTCCCAAATAAGATGGACTCAAGGAAGCCTATACCAAGACACATCATAGTTAAAATGCCAAAGGTTAAAGTCAGAGAGAGAATCTTAAAAGCAGCTAAAGAAAAACAGTTATTTACCTACAAAAGAGTTATTTCCCATAGACTCTTAGCTGATTTCTCAAAAGAAACTTTGCAGGCTAAAAAGGGATTGGCAAGAAATCCTTTTAGTAATGAAAAGCAAGGACCTATAGCCAAAATTACTGTATCCAGCAAAGCTATGATTTAGAATTGAAGGACACTCGAAGGACACTAATCACCAAACCATTATTATATGAAATGATAAAGGATCTTCTTTAAGAAAAATAAAAGATATGAAAAGTAAAATGATAATAAATACATACCTATCAATGATTAAATCTAAAAAGGAATAAATGGACAAACCAAACAGAAACAGAACCATAGATACAGAGAATATTTTGATGGTTGCCTGATGGGAGCGGTGTTGTGGGTATAAGCGATAAAGGTGTAGGGATCAAGGAATACAAACTGGTAGTTACAGAATAGTCATGGGGATGCAAAGTCTGCATAGGGAATAGAGTAGCCAAAGAATATATATACATGACCCATGTATATGGACAGTGATATGTGGATTGTCTGAGAGTGTTGGGGGTCATTTTGTGGAAGGTGGCAAATGGGGAAAATTTGGGACAACTATAATAGCATAAACAAGAAAATATAATTTAAATTAAAAAATAGATAAAATATCTGTTGCACTTTAGGTTTCGAGAGTATTAGTAAAAGGAAAGAAAAATTATATTGGTTGGGGAGAGAGTGAAGAGATGGAAAGAGATCACTCAGTCCTATCAAAAATATATGTAAAAATATGTATGCCACTGCTGTAGTCTATAAGACATATTATATCTTCCTGATCTACTGAAGTAGCTTCTTACCTAGCCTTCTGACTTCTGTTTTCTCTACACAGAGGAAGGTGTGAAATTTAGAACATATCTTTATATTTGTGTGTTTGTGTGCGTGTGTATAAATACATAGTTAGAATTATCTTCTTAAAGTCCAATTTTCACATTTTTATCAATATGAAAGGTAATTTGGACTCCTGTCTTCCTTGTAAGCTTCATCTCTTTCTACTATTTATTTATTGTATTTCAACCACAGTAATATTTCAATTTCTCAAAATCAACAAGACCCTATTTATACAGAAAACTTCAAATTTACTTTCCCTGTATCCTAAATCCTCTCCTTTATCCTCATCTCTTTGCTGACACTTACTCATCCTTTAACTCTCAGCTTCACTATTTTACTTTCAACAAGGTCTTGATTGGAAACTCAATGTAATTTACCTTATTTTGTTCATTACGTCATAAGTGCTTAGGATAATGATCGTATATAGTAAGCGTTCAATAAATATGTGTTGAAATGAATGACTTGAGGAAAGCTAAATAATAGCTGAATAAGAAATGGAGAGATGTAAGCTAACCTGGTTGCCTTATTTAATGGATTGGAGGATGTTAGTTTTAAAACAGAAAAAAAGAAATAAGGAGATAGAATAGTTTTATTGAGTGAGGGAGAGAAATTGACAAAGTTTAGAAAAATGGAGGCTGATGTGAAAATATGTGGTTTGAAGAGGTATTATAGAATGTAATTAATGGCACTTTCAAACTGATTGGACATGGTTAATAATTGAGATATAGACAAGAACATATATCTAATTCCCTGCCTTAGGGAAAAGGGAAGAAAATTATGAGTAATGCCATTCTTTTTTGAGAAAATAAACACACACAAACACAAAATCAATCACATTTTAATAAAGATGTGAACAACCCAATTTTAGGTGTTTGTTGAATATATAAATGAAAATGTCAAGGTAAGAACAATATATGAGGACATGCAATGGGAGATCAATCTAAATTGGAGACACAGGGATGTCAGTCATCTTCTGATAAGTAGAAGCATGCTATTGAATGGTCTCACCTGAAAAGAGCATTGAGGAGAAAGAAAGATTCCTAAGAAAGTTAAATACAATAACAAAAAAGAAACTAGCAACTCTAAAGGAGACCAGAAGAAATGCCTCTGGACAAAACTAAGGCATTTGTTTTCATAAAATGCAAAAGATGAGATTCTTGAAATGTAAGGACATGGTTCACAGACTCAAATAACACAGCGACAACTCAGACAAAAAGTTGACAGAATTCTTCATCAATATAACTGTCAAGACAATGGCTAAAATTCAGAGTTTAAGGCTGAATGGGATTAGGAAGCAACAGGATGAAGACAATTTTTTAAAGGTCTATCTATGAAGAGAACAGGGCCAAAACAATTGATAGTAGAGGGGAATTTACGAACAAAATTTTTGTAAAAATGTTAAAGGTGAAGAGACTTTGTGCATTAATATTACTAAGTTTTTATGGTAAGAAATAATTAAGGAGTGGTAGAAGAAATTTGGTAATTCAGAAACAGAGCTTTTATTCCTTAGAAGGCAGAAATATTTGAGAATCATAATACAGATGGATGTATGAAGTTTAGGAATTAGGAAAGATAATTCCTTCCTTCAGATTCAGAAAAATGTATCAGCTTTGAGGCAAGAAAATAATTCCATTCTTATCTAGTGTCATTTGTTTCCTCTGAGAAATGCAAGTTAATGTCATTTTTTTTTTCAGACTGAGACAAAGTTGAGCTCATCAAAGATAACAGAAGACTATAATTTTGACATGACTACGTGACAGTACACTAGCTGGGTGAAATGATTTGTTTTTTATTTGTAATGTATTTAACTAATTTCTACTTTATATTCCTATCAATTCCAATGTTTAAAATTATTCTTTTGTATAAATTTACATCAACTAGAATAATTGAATATTGTAAAACAAAAGGGATAATAATATTACATATATATCTAATTCTTTACATACCTTTTAAAAATCTAAAAAATCACTTCACAGATGGGAAGTGTGCTATAGTAGGAAGGGGCAGGTCATGAGCAATTATTGGTTTTGAGGGACCAGTTTTTTTTCATTGGGATGAATAAACACTTTCAGGTGAAACCGCCTGGTCTGCCTCTCCCCTAAATTACTATCTTCTTAAAATATAAAGGCATGCGTTAAAATTGTTGACTTTAATAGTTCCAAATTGTAATAACATCACAGTTATACTTATAAATGCCTTACAAGAGAATTTAATATGTTCAATGTTGAAACATACAAAAAATTAATCACAAACTTCTTTAGACTTCATAATGTTAACTAGAGATAGCTTATTCCCTTCTATGTCAAGATCGTCAGAGGTTTATTTTTGCTAGAGATCTATTCTTTTCTAAATAGATAAATGATCAATTATTGCATTCAAAGAATGTGGCTCCTTTATAGAATACAAAAATAGGCAAATAAATCCCAAATTATTACCTTTCAGTTTATGATTAAACTACCTGTTTGAAGTAACTCTAATGGGAAAAAATGCATCAAAATATGTTGTATTACTTTTGCTATTATATTTCTATATCAGCCTCTAGAGAAAGTATTATTATTAATAGTAGTTATTGCACTTGAAACGATATTGCCTTTCCAATAAAATATAATCCAGAAGTCTTGAACTTTATAAAACTAGACTGGAAACAGATGTAATAACAGCACAGGTATTTCTGCTTTTCTATCCAACAAGCATAAAAGTAATTACAGGAGTTGCTGCCCATGTTAAATCTCCCTGATGACTTTACTGAATAATATTTTTTTCTCTTCTATATTACTGAATGTCTTTCCTTTTTGCCATTTGATAAGGATTTATGAACTAGCCTTTGGTTTTAACATAACAGGACCAATTTCCTGAAACATTTTTTAAGAGTAGAAGTCCCTGTATGAACATTTAATGGTTTGCATTATATATGTTCATGATTATTTGAAAATATGCACTGTAGATTTTCTAAATAGTTCAATTTCACTTAAATGATACTGAAAAACAGATTACACATTTTATTCAGCAATTATATGATCTAGTAAAATTCAGCTTAAATAAATACATATTAGCTTCCTGAACCGGGGTTTTTTTACAAGGTGGATGATTTTTCAGTTTTGCTTTTTTTCCCCTTTTTTTAGTACTAGTTTTTCTACTGTAAAAATCAGGTAAGGTCTACTTGGGGTAGGAATCTGTGCCTCTGGAGTTTATTTTATTTTTTAAAATTTATTTATTTTTTCAAATACATTCGTCTCTGCCCACCCTCCACCACTTTCCCTTGCCCACTCCCTCCTTCCCTCCCTCAGCTCTTCCCCTTTGGTTTTGTCCATGAGTCCTTGCTATATGTTCCTTCACTTTCCCCTTCCCTTCCTTTTCCCTGCCCCCCCCCGCCCCCCGCTTTCCTCTCGTCTCTGTTGATTTCTTTTTCTTTCAGTGTTGCTGGTCTTATTTTCCTTGCATCTTTGTATTGTTGGTTAGGTTCCGCTTATAGGTGAGATCATCGTATTTGTCTTTCGCCCCCCTGGCATATTTCACTTAGCATAATGCTCTTGAGTTCCATACATGCTGTCGCAAAGTTTAGTAGTTCTTTTTTTCTTTCTGCTGCATAGTATTCCATTGTGTATATGTACCATTACTTTTTGATCCAATCATCTACTGATGGGCATTTAGGTTGCTTCCAACACTTGGCTATTGTAAATTGTGCTGCTATGAACATTGGGGTGCATAGGTTCTTTTGTATTGGAGTTTTGGTGTTCTCAGGGTATAGTCCCAGCAGGGGAATCCCTGGATCAAAAGGCAGTTCCATTTTCAGCTTTCTGAGGAAATTCCACACTGCTTTCCATAGTGGCTGTACCAGTTTGCATTCCCACCAACAGTGGACTAGGGTTCCCTTTTGTCCACAGCCTCGCCAGCACCTGTTGTTTGTGGATCTGTTTATGATGGCCATTCTGACCGGTGTGAGGTGGTACCTCATGGTGGTTTTGATCTGCATTTCTCTGATGGCTAGTGATGCTGAGCATCCTTTCAAATGCCTCTGGGCCCTTCTGTATCTCCTCCTTGGAAAAGCGTCTGCCCAGGTCCTTTGCCCATTTTTTGATTGGATCGTTTGTCTTCTTGGAGTGGAGTCGAGTGAGTTCTTCATATATCTTGGAGATCAAACCTCTATCTGATGTATCATTAGCGAATATATTTTCCCATAAGTTTGGCTCCCTTTTCATTTTGCTGATGTTTTCTTTCGCCATGCAGAAGCTTCTTATTTTGATGAGGTCTCACTTGTTTATTCTTTCCTTTATGTCCCTTGCTTTAGGAGACATACCAGTGAAAAAATCGATGCATGGGATATCTGAGAGTTTCCTGCCAATGTTCTCCTCTAGGACTTTGATGGTGTTGCGACTTATATTTAAGCCTTCATCCATCTTGAGTCTATTTTTGTGTGTGGGGTCAGCTGATGATCCAATTTCAATTTTTTGCATGTAGCCATCCAGCTCTCCCAACACCATGTGTTGAAGGTGCTATTATTGCTCCATTTTATGCTTCTGCCCCCTTTGTCGAATATTAGATGCCCATATAGACCTGGGCTTATTTCTGGGCTTTCCATTCCATTCAACTGGTCTATGGATCTGTTCTTGTGCCAGTACTAGATTGTTTTAAGTATAGTGGCTTTGTAGTAGAGTTTGATGGCCAGTATTGTGATCCTTCCTACTTTGTTTTTCTTTCTCAAAATTGCTGCGGCTATTCGGGGTCGTTTATGGTTCCATATAAATTTTTGAAATGTCTTTCTATTTCTGTGAAATATGTCATTGGTATCTTAATAGGGGTTGCGTTGAATCTATAAATTTCTTTGGGTAGTTTGGACACTTTGATTATATTAATTCTTCCAATCCATGAGCATGGTACACGCTTCCATTCATTTGTGTCTTCCTTAATTTCTTTCTTCAATGTTGTATAGTTTTCTGCATACAGGTCTTTTACCTCTTTGGTTAAATTTATGCCTAGGTACTTTATTTTTCTTTTTGCTATATCGAATGGTATTTTTTTTTTTTTTCTGATTTCTTCTTCTATTCCATTGCTGGTGTACAAAAATGCCTTTGGGTTCTGAATGTTGACTTTGTATCCTGCTGTTTTCCCAAATTCACTTATTAAGTTGAGGAGATTTTTGGTAGAGTCTACAGGGTTCTCCATGTACACTATCATGTCATCTGCAAACAATGATAGCTTTACTTCCTCCTTTCCTATTTGGATGCCTTTTATCTCTTTCTCTTGTGTGACCACTGTGGCTAGGACTTCCAATACGATATTGAAAAGAAGCGGTGAGAGCGGACAACCTTGCCGTGTTCCCGATCTTAGTGGGAAAGCTTTCAGTTTTTCCCTCTTCGGTATGATGTTGGCTGTAGGTTTTTCATATATGGCCTTTATGACGTTGAGGAATGTCCTATTTATTCCCATTTTGCTGAGTGTTTTGATCATAAATGGGTGCTGTACCTTGTCAAATGCTTTTTTTGCATCTATCAAAATGATCATGTGGTTTTTGTCTTTTCTTTTATTTATGTGATGTATCACCTTTACTGATTTGCATATATTGAACCATCCCTGCATGCCTGGGATGAATCCCACTTGATTGTGGTGGATAATCTTTTGAATGTATTGCTGGATGCAGTTTGCCAATATTTTGTTGAGGATTTTAGCATCTATGTTCATCAGCGAAATTGCCCTGTAGTTTTCTTTCTTCGTAGGGTCTTTATCTGGTTTTGGGATTAGGGTGATGCTGGCCTCATAAAAAGAGTCTGGGAGTCCTCCCTCCTCTTGGATTTTTTGGAATAGTCTGAGAAGGACAGGGGTTAGCTCTTCCTTAAATGTTCTGTAAAATTCTCCTGGGAAACCGTCTGGCCCTGGGCTTTTGTGTGTGGGAGTTTCTTGATGACTGCTTCAATTTCCCCAGCTGTTATCGGTCTGTTCAAGCTTTCTGTTTCTTCCTCCTTCAGTGTTGGAAGATTATACTTTTCTAAAAATTTGTCCATTTCCTCAAGGTTTTCAAATTTCTTGGCATATAATTGTTCATAGTAGTTTCTGACAGTCCTTTGTATTTCTGCGGTATCAGTTATTTCTCCTCTTTCATTTCTGATATTATTAATTTGGGTCCTCTCCCTTTTTTTCTTGATGAGTCTGCTTAAAGGCTAATCCATTTTATTTATCTTTTCAAAGAACCAGCTTCTGGACTGGTTGATCCTCTGAATTGTTCTTTTTGTCTCTATGTCATTCAGTTCTGCTCTAACCTTGACTATTTCCTTCCTTCTACTTGCTCAGGGATTTATTTGTTGTTGTTTCTCCAATTCTTGGAGTTGTAGTGTTAGGTCTCTTATTTGGAATGTTTCTGTCTTTTTTAGGTAAGCCTGTATTGCTATGAACTTCCCTCTCAGGACTGCCTTTGCTGTGTCCCATAGTTTTTGGATTGTTCTCTGTTCATTTCTATATGTTTCCAGAAATTTTTTCATTTCTTCTCTTATCTCATTATTGACCCATTCATTGTTTAATAGTTTACTGTTCAGTCTCCATGAGTTTGCAAGTTTTTGAAGTTTCTCCTTGAGGTTGATTTCGAGTTTCAAGGCCTGTGGTCTGAGAAAAAGTTTGGTATTATTTCAATTTCCCTGAATTTGCTGAGGTTTGCTTTGTGTCCTATCATGTGGTCCATCTTTGAACTGCCATGAGCATTTGAAAAGTATGTGTATTTTTCTTCTTTGGGATGTAAGGTTCTATATATGTCAGTTAAGTCTCTTTGATTCAGTGTGTCATTCAGCGCCACGATATCTTTATTAATGTTTTGTTTGGAAGATCTGTCCATTTTTGACAGTGGGGTGTTGAAATCCTCTACTATCAGTGTGTTGCTGTCTATATCTTTTTTGAAGTCCTCCAACAATTTCCTTATAAACTTGGGGGCTCCTATACTGGGATCATATAAGTTTACAATGTTTATATTTTCTTGATAGATTCTTCCTTTAAGTATTATAAAGTGCCTCTCTGAGTCTCTTTTTATGGCCTTTGTTTTGAAATCTACTTTGTCTGATACAAGTATGGCAACCCCGTCCTTTTTCTCTTGCCCATTTGCTTGGAATATTTTTTTCCATCCCTTTCCTTTCAATCTGTGTAGGTCTCTTGCTCTGAGGTGGGTCTCTTGTAGGCAGCATATGTGTGGGTCATGTTTTCTTATCCATTCAGCTACCCTGTGTCTTTTTATTGGGGCATTTAGTCCATTCACATTGAGAGATATTACTGATAGAAACTTACTCATCTTTTCTCTTTGTACCTGTGTTCCTCTCTCTCTCATTCTTTTCCTTCATCCTCTTAAGCCAGTCCCCTCAGCATATCTTGGAGTGCTGGTTTGGTAGAGATGTATTCTTTTAGTCTTCTCTTGTCTGGGAAACTCTGTATTTCCCCTTCTATTTTAATGGAGAGCCTTGCTGGGTAGAGCAGCCTTGGTTGTAGGCCCTTGTTTTTCATGACTTGGAATATTTGTTGCCATTCCCTTCTGGCTTGTAGTGTTTCTGTTGAGAAGTCAGCTCCTAGGCGTATCGGGGCCCCCTTGTATGTTACTTTCTCCTTCTCCCTTGGTGCCTTGAGGATTCTCTCTTTGTCTTTGATAGTTGCCATTTTAATGATGATGTTTCTTGGAGTGGACCTCCTTGAGTTCCTCTTGAGTGGGGTCCTCTGTGCCTTCTGGATCCATGAGAGCCTTTCAATTAGGGAAATTAGGGAAATTTTCCATCATTACTTTTTCAAGCACGTTCTCTATCCCTTGCTCCTCTTCTTCTCCTTCTGGTATCCCTATTATACAGATATTGCATTTCAGGTTGTCCTGCATTTCCCTAAATGCCTCTTCATTCTTTTTGAGTCTTTTTTCCATTTCTTGTTCTTTCTGGGAGCTTTTTTCTACCTTATCCTCCATCTCACTGATTCGATCCTTGGCTTCGTCCAGCCTGCTTTGGATTCCTTCTATTGTGTTCTTCAAATCAGAAATGGTATTCTTCATATCCTCTTGTGTCTTCTTGATAGTTTCTATGTCCTTTTCCAGGCTGATATAGTTTGCTGTAAGATCCTGATAGTTTCTCTGCAGTTTCTCATAGTTCTCTTTGAGCTGGCGGAGCTCATTGAGCTTCCTTAAAACCATTGTTTTGAACTCAGTATCTGATAGTTCCCTTGCCTCTATTTCATTGAGCTCTCTCTGTGGGGAGTCCCCTTTTCCACTCATTATGGGGGGAACTTCTTTTTCTTCCCATTTTTGTGAGAGTCTGTTAAGTAATTTACTTATTTATTTTTGCTTCTGCTTCAATTGGGCTGTCTAGATTTCCTGACTTTGTGTATTAAACTTCTGTGGTAGTAGGTGGGTCTTTTTATTTATTTATTTATTTATTTTCCCCTTTACTTTTCTTTCTGGTCCTGCCTCTGATGATGTCAGTTGTTGACCCTATAGGACCTTGAGTTGCTTGTTTGAACCTTCCAGGAGTCTACTGTCTGTGTCTGACTCCTGCTTGGGGCAGCTCTGTGACCCCTTCGGTCAGGGATGGACTCTTTTTTGGGATCGCTGTACACTTTCATGCCGGCTCCTTGAGCACGCTTCCCGGCGCAGCAGCATCCCCTGCCTGCCTGGGCTCACAGTGCTTGCCCCAGACCGGGGGCTTATTTGCAACCTCGCAGACTCGTCTGGCCCCCCTGGTCTGCGAGCTCCCCTGCACTGGTCAGTTTAGGGTCTTCTATTGTGTGTTTTCCCCGCTTTTGGCTCTTTGGGTGTGTTGCTTGCCCTCGCCACATGGGGACTACAGAAATGGGAGGAAGTCAGCTCCAGGACTCTCCAGTTAATCCTGTCCCCGGTCTCTCCTCCAGGGACTCTGGGCAGCTCTACTAATTCTGTGAGCCGCTTGGCAATCGCGGGCCGGGCGGGTCAATTTACGCCTGCCCTTGCAGCTCCGTGCACTCTCTCGCAGGCCCTATCGGTGCCAATCTGTGAGAGGCCTTACCTGCCGGTGCAAGCGTTTGCCAACCCGCGGGGGTCAAACACACTCTCTCCAGCCCTCCCTGGCCACTAGGCTCAAGTGTGCACGCCTGCACTGGGTGGTTATGTGTGATTTTTCGGCTTTTGGCTCTTTGGGGGTGTGGCCTCTTCCTGCGCAATGGAGATTAGGGAAAGGAGGAGTCGGGACTCCCCGGTTCGTCCTCCCATTCTTTCCCCAACACCTCCATTTCCAGTCTCCCCTCAGGGGTCTCTGGGGAGTTCTGTGACCCCTTCGGCCAAGGATCCACCCCCTGTGCGGACTGCACTTCAATCGCAGGCAGTCTGGTTCGTGCGCGCCCCGCTTCTGCCTCTTTGGGGGCTCGCCTTTCCAGCCCACAATGGAGACTACAGAACGGGGAGGGAGTCGGGACTCCCCGGTTCCTCCTCCTGTTCTTTCCCCCAACGCCTCCGTCTCCAGTCTCTCCCCAAGGCTCTCCCAGCCAGTCTGCACTCAGCCCCGCAGCTCACACTCACAAGCAGTGTGCGGAGCGCACAAAAGGCAGGTTAACTGATTCCCTTATGCCTGAGCGAGATGGTAGCTGCAGAGTGGGAGGCGCGACATCACCCGGGCTCCACGGGCCGCCGTGTCAGTTCTCTTCACAAAGTTTTCCTCACCAGTCTTTTCCCAGGCACCAGCCCACCCTGCTGCCGCCTTTGCCCAGAGATCAAGGAGGGTGGCTGCCCCTGCAATTTTTGCGTTGGCCCTTTAAATATCTCTTTGCATCCCCAGCCACCTGTCTCTGGCAGAGAGCGCCCCTAAGCTTTTCGGGGTTGCGTTTTGTCTGTATTTTCTTGGCTTTAGCTGCTGTAGTTTAGGGGTCCCTGTTTATGATACAGACCCCGTTCTTCTCGGGGGGAAGGTGACTGGCCATTTCAATGTCCCTCGGGTGCTAGTGCCTGTGGGCACCCAGCCCACGCTCTCGAGCCTCCATCACACTTCTCACCCGTTGGGATGTGTGAGAGTCAAATCCACTGTCCGCGGCTCCAAGGCTCCTCTTCCACTATCGTTCCATTGTTTTCCAGGTGATTACTCCACTATTTAGTCACAATTCCAGTTTGGTCTTGGGAGGAGGTCAGCATGACTCCCATTCACTCCTTCACCATCTTAATCCCTCCCCATCTAATCTGTGCCTCTGGAGTTTAGAGAGGAAAATGTGGAAGATGTTGAAATTATTTGATGATATAAAAATAGTTAAGATTTCTATATACAAACAAGTATATATAATAATATGGTAAAAATTCACTTATATTTGTATTTTTCTATAAAGATAAACAATAGGATCATTAAGCAATGTTGCTAAGTAGGCAGTTTCTCTTTTAGTCCATGATAAACTAGACTCTTTCAATTGAACTTGAGTATTTCGTTGTCCTCCAGGCATATCCAAACTTTTGGCATCTCTGGGCCCACTGGAAGATGAGTTGTCTTGGGCCACACATTAAATACACAAACACTAATGAAAACTGATGAACAATTAAAAAAAAGTTTTAAGTAAATTTACAGTTTTTTGTTGGGTCTCATTCATAGCCATCCTGGGCCATATGAGGCCCATAGGCCTGCTCTTGTTTGCTTACTTGTTTCACACCTTTTCTTGTTTCTAAGCTGAGTATATTTCTTTAAGTCTTTTTTTTCCTCTCTCTTTCCCATTATGTGCTCTATAACAATGTGAGGACAGAGGAAGAGATTCTCAACATCTTTGGCCAGGAAAGGATCTTTTACTGATTAGAGCTGAAGATAAAAAGGATTCCTTAGATAGAAGTGGGGATACAATGACTCCTTATGGTGCAAAACAGTGAATTTTGCTCTTCACAGTAGCAGCTAATGGAACACCTTCTGTTTCACCAAAAAAAGAACCAAGAAGCTGTAATACTGGTTAGGAGGAAATTTTACATGTGTGTTGAAGAGATGACTTAAGTCATAAGACTCTTTTTAAAAAAAAATCACAAAATTGTTTTACTGATTCTTTTCATTTTCCCCCAATATTTATAATATTTCAATAATATAGAACAAGGTTTATAATTAAGCTTACAAAGTTAACACTTGCAAAAATTAGGAAAAAATAAATAAGCTAAGGATCCCAAATGATTCATTCAGCTAAGGGAGGGAGAGAGGTATATAGCTTTTATCTTCTCTTATGACTGCTTAGCCTAAGAAAGATAGTAATTAAACATGGGCACTTGTGCATGTTAGTAGCATTTTGTGTAGACAAAAATACATTATAGAATTATCACATAAAAGACATTCAGTTTATTAGATTTCAGGCTCTTCTATCCATATTTTTTATATAATCAGTTCATAATGTATTTAGGATAGATGTGCTAAAACACATTCTTAAAAAAAGTTACCTATTGTATAAGATTCATATATCAAAGATCTGCTGTGTTTAGGCTGTTGACTATGCACTGATTCTAAAGTTGTGAATGTGCTTATGTATCTCTATGCCTATGTTTCTCTCTATGCCTACTTCTATCTCTATCTCAATCTCTACCTCTATCTCTATCTATTTCTATATCTATAACTATCTATAGATTTCTTGACCTCACGGAGCTTTCAGTCTAATAAGAAGAAAAAAAAAATCTTAATACTAGCAAATATTATACATACTACAGCTACATAAGGGAAAAACTAAGATTAAATCCGAAGGAGTTATTTTCCTGGCTGGTGTGGATCAGTTGGTTGGAGAGGGAGAGTTGTCCCATGCACCAACAGGTTGAGTGTTTAATTCCTGGTCAGAGTACATTCATAGGCTGTGGGTTGAATCCCAGGTCAGGGCATATGGGAGGCAACCTATCAAGGTTTCTCTCTCACCTGGGTCTCTCTTTCTACCCTTTCCCTCTCCCTAAAGTCAATAAACATATTTAAAAAATTAAAAATAAAAAAAATGTGAGGGAATATTTAGGCATCTAGAAAAAATTAAATGACATTTATAAACTGGGTAACTGGTATTATAATTTAAAATTTGATCAAATTTTCAACATTTTAAAACTGTTATTAGAGACAAAGTTCTGTATGCTTGGTCTGTTTTGAAAAGCTGGAATGTGTAACAAAACTGGGCAAACACCCATGTGACGCTGGTCCCTTGGGTCAGAGAGGGAGGGACCACCCCTCCTGGAAAAGGCATGCATCAGCTGGGATCTGTACAGCCCACTGTCCCATGTTTACACATGGGCACTGAGATTGAATACTGACATTTTCATTTGTAGATATAAAAGTAAAAACTACAGAAAGAAAAAAAAACAAAAATAAAATTTTATTTCCTTGAATACAAGGCCCTTCTAAGTATATGTGATTCTTCTAGGGCAAGTCATTTAAAGCTTCTTAGAGGTAGTGGCATATAAGCTGAAACCTGAAGGATGAACAAATATATAAGAAGGGAGAATTGAGCTGACAGGCATTTATTTTCTAAGATAATAAATATTCACAAGTAGCTAATATGTGGTAAGCATCATGATACATTGGTTTAGAATGTGCCTAATCCCTGATCTACTGGAACTCACAGTAGACTGAGGGAAAAGTATTCAAGAAGACCCAGGATTTATCAGAGCATGGAACACAGAATCTGAGTAAGTTAACTATGTTCAATGGTAGAGCCTGCGAGTGAGAATGTTGATACGTTATTTTGAAGAGAGAGACAGAATCTTTATTGAAGGTCTTATGTGCCATGTTTAGAAAACCTGATTTATCAAATGTTAAAGACAAATGTTAATAAGACAGTATTGTACAATTTCAGGGCACAAACATACATATTTGTGTGTCTTACAGCTGATAACACTTTTTCAGTGCATGCTGAAGAATGAATAGATTATGAAACATGTAGACTGGTTAACTTAGCATATCAGTAAACAAGTGAGAGGATAGTGGTGGTGGTGAGGAGTAAAATAGAGTTACATGGTTATTAAATAGCATAAATGGAGAGACATTTACCCCATCTTACTCAAAGCCCTCTTCTTTAGTGCCTAATACATGTCCTGATACACAAGAGACGTCAGAAATTGTGTTGTACCTTATTTCATTACAAATTGTCTTATTTGTTATAAACAATATGTAACACATAATAAGCCCTTAATAAAAGTCTCCAATAGGCTAGTGAGGAAAGGTATTGTAGTGGTAATGAACATGAGCTCTGGAATCATACTGTTTTTAAATTCAAATCTTACACTGTATTATTTCATCTAAGGATCCAACTTTCATAAGCTGTGTGACATAGAGGCACAGTATTTACTTTTTTTGCATCTCATTTTCCTCATTTGTTAAGTGGGGTTTATATTAGTTGGTGGTAAAACTTAATGTGTTAATGCATGCAAATGACTCAGAAACAGTGTTTTCTAAATACAAAGAGATCAAAAGTCCTGAGTCTATCCTGATCTGCAAGATGGGCAGTGGTAACTCTCCAACCTTTTTTATGTAATAATACTTTGATTCAAGGGAGTACAGCTGTCTTCCACAACCTCAGACAATGTTTAGATGTCAAAAGAGTGCTGGGTGTGAAAAAGAAAGAGAGATAGTAAACGCACAGTAGAATATGGGAAGTATAGGTTTCCAAGAACAAGAACACAAACAAATCTTGCAGTTCTAAGCCTCTTAGAGGTAAACAAACATCCCCGGCTGGTGCGGCTCAGTAGAGTGAGCACCAGCTTGCAAACCAAAAGGTCATAGGTTCAATTCCCAGTCAGGGCACATGTTTGAGTTACAGGCCAAGTCTCCAGCTGGGGGCGCATGAGAGGCAACTTCCCATTGATGTTTCTCTCCCTTTCTTCCCCTCCCTTTCTCTAAAAATAAATAAATAAAACATTTAAAAAACAAGTAAATAAACAAAGTGATGGTTAAAACCATCAGTTAAACTGTAGTTTCTCTTGAACCATAATTTTCAGAATATCAATGAAAAGCAAAGAGACTAGAAAGTAAGATTACCTTAAATAAGGCACAACCACAAAGAGCTGCCAGAGAAGGAAAAGGAGAGAGTGCTTACCCTAACTGCATTCCCTTTTATATTTGAAACACCATTCAATAGCAATTCAGTGAACTAAAATGTAACTCATTGTTTGTAGTTAATCATTGGTCTAAATAGATGCCCCTTAAGTAAGAATGAGTAAAATTTATCAAGAGAGAGCAAATTATACAATGTGTTAGTAAAGAAATCTCCAAAAGAATTGAAAAGAATCATGAACTATAGTGATCAACATATTTCTGAGTGGAAAATGTTGGTATTTTGGATCAAAGGGGCTTCTCTAAAGTAAGACCTTAATATTGGCCTATGATCGCCCCTCCTGGATTAGTTTTACATGTAGTTAGCTTCTTTACAACTTAGTATTTGGGAGCAGGAATAAGGAATACCAAAGTGGATCAAGGAAAAAACAAAAATTCAAAGATAAATTCAAGAATTTGTTGTGGAGGGTGGTTTATGAAATTGGTGTCTCATTTGACAATTAATGTTAAATCCTGGAGACAGTCTGTGGAAACTTTGGGAATGAATCTCACAACTGTGGACAGGGGTGGGACTATTAAAAGCTTAAGTGTGTATGTGTGTGTGTGTGTGTGTGTGTGTGTGATTAAATTAAGATATATTTAGAAATCAGGTATTGATGTGTTCCATTCTAATACAGCTATAATGGTAAAGAAGCAACTGTATAGCAAATAATTGACCGAAAAATTACAAAGCTGTAATATTGCTTTGAAAATGTGAAAAAAATATACTTCAGTTTGTTATTTAATTAATTTCTACCCTGTAGGAGGTCCAGGGGAAACTAATTAATTATGACTCCTCCCTAATGAATTCTAATTAATTGGAATTTCATTTAACAGACATATTATTCAACTGGGAATTAAGGTATCATCTTATCTCTGACATCGCTGGATAGGAGAACTTGTTTCCAATGTAAGGGTGAACATTGTTTTAAAAACTACATGATGAATTAAAATAGCCCTATTCTCTCTGCCATCTTCTGTACTGATATACAGCTGAGAATAAGCCCCCTTTGTGGATGGATAAGTGAGGGGCCTCCTGGTGGGTGTAAGGAAGCAGGTAGTGAAGAACTCTTGCCTCAGGGACCTTAAGTATTAGAAAAGAAATGGAAAAGGCATGTTTTATATCCACCCCACATATAATCCACAAACTTAGCATACATAACCAGGTCTGTACACTCTCCAAGTGAGTGGTACCAGATCTTCTCCTTAAATATCTGCCTCACAGTAGGACTGTTTCAAATGGACCATCAGAGTAGCTTGAACTAAGAAATGTGCCCTAGGCTTGGATGGTGTGGCTCAGTAGATTGAGAACCAACTTGTGAACTGAAGGGTTGCTGGTTCAATTCCCAGTCAGGGCACATGCCTGGGTTTTGGGCCAGGTCCCCAGTGAGGGGTGCATGAGAGGCAACCACACATTGATGTTTCTCTCCCTTTCTTTCTTCCTCCTTTCCTCTCTCTATACAAATAAATAAAATCTTAAAAAAAAATTGTGCCCTAGGTAACCACACTTGTTGTTGACAGTTTGGTAAACACCATTTGATTTTGCAGAGTAACCTGAAGAAAAGAAAATCCAAGGGTTTTGATAGGATATTAGAACAGGGAGCTTAAAGTGTGTCATTTCTTTTTTTTATTTACTAAAAAATACAACAAGCTCTTGACTGCTTACAAGATTTAATAGGGGATGGGAATATTTAATCCTCACACCAGCTTTATAAGCTAGTTTTTACTAGATTCACCTTTTTCTTGATTGGAAATCAAAAGTTTGGAGAGGTTAAATGCTTTGTCCAAAGTCTTTAGGGTAATTAAGACTGATGTTGTTTTTATCATAACCTAAGCCAATTGAATTTAAGAATCACATTTTTTATTATCATGAAATACCGTTTCTGAGATTGCAATCACACATAAATATCTTGAAAGTACATTATTAAAAATAAGATAAGGTTTCATACATATGCAATTCCATGCTAAAAATCTAAAAGATATAGCACTACGATTTCTCAAGGTTTTGGACTTCTTGTCAGCAGAACATCCCACAAGACTAAGTTGCTTAAATTATTAATATTTTTGAGGATCATTTCATTAATATACTTGAAATATAGTCCTACTGTGTTTTCCACCTACTGTTAGGAGCTACAGATTTGCCTGTGGGTTTGTATCATACTGCTATCAGTTTCTCCAAAGTGTGGAATTTTTTTAAGTTTTTTTTCTAATATCCTAACAGTGTGTATCACGTGACCATAACAGAGTACTAGTAAAGACTGTATAGAATTAATGACTCATCCATGAATGAAAGAATAAAATAATGGAATTAATTATACGTAAGCAACTTAGAGAAATGTTAACATAGAAATATTATGCATATAAACGGGTGAGAAAAATTTTACAATAACATTCTAACATATTGTCCTGCAATTCCGAAATGACTTAAATGACATTTTGACAAAGTTATGAAATAGCATTTGCATCTTTTCAAAGTGGTCACTTTGAAGAAAATTATACTTAAGAATGTTTACAAATATGGTTAGTTATTACAAATTGAATCATAGGATATTTTACTTTCATAACATTAATTCCATCATATTTCTAAGTTATTGTTTCAGAATTGGCATACTTATTAATTGTGCCCAAATTTACTTTTTAAAGTAGTGCAAAAAACATATAAAAAGCAGATAATTCAAGTGCAACATAATCTATTTTATATAGCAGAAAAAAGAAGAAAAACTCCCAAATTACTTTAATGATATTTGTTTCTCAGAATTTTAGAAATCTATGCCAATGAAATAATATATGCTTATTTATTATTATAAATTCAGAAATATTGAATAAAAATAGCAAAGAAAATTCAATAGCATATTGAAAGAATTAAAAGATTTTTTAAGAATCATGACTAAATGGAGTTTCCACCACCCCAGAAATAAGGGTTTCAATAGTAATGACTTTTAATATAATCAATCGTAATATAATAATATAAGAAAAATCACATGATAATCTTTATAAATTATTTTTAAATGTCCATTTATGTGAAAGTACTAAATAAAATAATAATTGATGGAATATGTTTTCATGTAAAGAACTCCATGTATTTAATGAAGAAATATAATAACCTTTTTATGCTAAAAATAAAATATATAATATCCCTTGTTTTCTAAAAAATATGTGGGAAGCATTTGTTCATGAAATTATGCAAGGAAAAAAGTGACCCAGAGAATTTAATAGAAAAAGACTAAATATTATTGACGGTATGACAGCTTCAATAAATCAACAAAAAAACTACATTGAAAGACAAGGAAACTTAATAAGGTAATAGTAATGGATATACAACCCACAGAATTGATAGTTTAAGTATATGCCAAAAAAAGTCTGTTAAAAGATAATATTAGAGAAAACCTCAATGCCAATTTAAAAAATATATATATTTTGAAATGGGCATGTATAAATCTACAAACACATCAATTTAAAGTAAATGCCACATCTCTGAAGCTTCCCAGAATTACACAAAAGTAGACTTGACAGAATAAGAAAAATACATACTATGGTTGTATAGGAGTAATTAATGTGATAAGTATTAAATTTTTATAAATAAATTTATACATGTAATGTAATTTCAAATAAAGCAACATAATTTCCCTTTTCCCAGTATTATTAAAATCAATTTAAAACAACAAAAATGCTCAAAGAACAATGAGGGAGAATGACTTCTTTAAGATGTACAATATAGTATTACTCCTCGATATTTAAATAATTTGGTATTGTCACATGTATATGAAATCGCATAGAAAATCCAGGAAGGGACAACACTGTGCTCCAGTCCACTGTTATATGTTACATTTTAAGTATAATTTAATGTGACATAACCGTGGTTTCTGCCCTGATATCTAAAATGACTGGAAGTCATCCCTCCCATAATCTTTAAAAAAAAAATCTGAAAAACTGAAAATCAGCAAATCTTACATGTAACAGAGAATTGAAGTCATAAGATAAACTGTCTCCTAGAAAACTGAGCGAGAGGCTAGTGATGTCTACTCATGTTTGAATTTTTAACATTTGTTTGGCTCCCCCAAACAAATTTTATTAGATAGAAAATCTAATACTTTTCTATGTGATCTCTATGGATCCTTTAGGACTTTCATTTATATATAAAAATATAAACACAAGTACTATTGTTGGCATCTTAATAGATGTTCTATCTACCATTTTATATTGTGGAAAACCAGAGAACATCATTTTAATGATAATGTTAAAATACAGGGTCAGACAAAATTAGGTTCACAGTAGTTTGTATGGAATATATTACAATAATTAATAAATAATAGAAGAATAAATTATCTGTTTTGTGTACTCACAACTGTAAACCTACTTTTGCTTCACCATATAAATGTAAGCTACCTATTTTGTGGGCAATACAAAAGTACCAATTTTACTTAAATTAAATATGGCACAAGTACTTATATATAGAAGGTTAATTTTCAATTTATAAAATGACCTTGGAAAGATGTGCTGCCTCTAGACTATAGAGAGATGGACTTTTAAAGAGCAGTTTAATTGTGCTAATAAAAATCTAACATGAAACAAAATGGATTATGTGAAATTCTTTAGTATCACTAATTAGGCATATGCTATAGTTATTAAAATTACCATCAGACCAAAAATTGTATTTATTTTCCTAAATTTATGACAATAATTATAAGCTATTTTACACTATTGCTTCCATTTTGAGCTACAGCTATTATAATATTAATAATCTATTAATGTAAAAAGTCAAAGATACACACTAAACTCCAGAAAGCAGTATGTAATAATGGTTGATAGCATAAGGTTGAATAAATTAAATCAATAATTCTAAAATGGGGCAAATCTCCCCTCCCCTGGGAGACTTTTGGCACCATCTGGAGATACTTTTTGTTTTCATAACCAAGCAAAAGGGGTAGTTTCTATAACATCTAATGATTAGAGGCCAGGGATCCTAAAAACACAAGACAGCTCTTCACAACAATTATCTGGCCGTACAATGTCCATAGCATGAAGATTTAGAAAACTTTGGTAATAGTACGTCCTCTGGTCTGCCAGAGTATTCATGCCATATAATTTCATTAAGACTGAGTTTCATCATTTGCAAAAGTTTGAACAAGATATTGATAACTTGTTAAGTGTTATGGTAGCATTGAAAGTATCATTTCTCCCTGAGTTCCATTTGGGATACATACACCCAAAAGGCAATGCTTTCAGTGGGGTGAATGGTATAATAATATATAATTTCAGGAAAGAAGTGGGAACTTTCACCGTAATTATTGTTCTCTAGGTCCTACTGGTACTCTTAACTGGTAAAAAAAGTTTACAGAAAACACAATTTTAATGAGAAGATAATGGAGATCAAGATGGTGGAGGAGTGAGTGGAAGTCACAATGACCTCCTCCCAGGAACAACCTGAAATAACAACTAAATTGTGGAGGAATCACCTGGAGCAAATAACTGAACAATAGTGATAGAGGAGCCTTGTAACCTCAGAGACAGAAGAATCGACCTTAGTGCAATCTAACTGGTAAGGAGTGCGGTACAGACTTGAGAAGGCGGGCGAGGCGCCCACGGGCGGCAGCACCAGAAGGATATTGAAACGACCAGGTAGATCCCCCTGAGAAGAGTGGGGTCTAAACCAAAAGCGGGGATCTCTAGCCTACAGCACCAGAGCCCAAAAAGTTCAGAGAACACAGCCAACTGCGAAAAGCAGCAGGGTTGCTCTCTGCTAGAGACAGGTGGGTGGAGACGCAAAGCACCTTTTAAAGGGCCAACGTGAAATTTTTATTTGCAGCCACTTACCCTGGTCTCTGGCAAAGGCAGAAGCAGAGTAGGCTAGAGACTCCTGAGGAGAGACTGGGAAAGGAGGCTTTGGGGAGAGACCTGAGAGAGTAGCTGGAAAGAACTCGGTGCTGACTCATCCCCCATGTGGCAGCAGCTATCTTGGTCAGGCAGAGACCACTCCCCCTGAACAGCACCAGCGTGAAAGGACCCAATAGCCCCACCCCCAGGTGGGATTACCACCCCACCCTGTGCTGTCTAAGGCAGCCTGCTGAGTGCAGAGTGACTAGATTAACAGCTAAAGGAGAGAGCCACAAACAGTAGATCAACGGAAGTCTCGAACAGACTGCCTAAAGTCAGAGAGGGATGACATCTGACATCATCAGAGGCAGATCCGGAAAGTAAAAACATGGTCAACCACCATAGAAGTAGGAGACTCACACCACAAAGTCAGGAAATCAAGACAGATAAACTTAAGAAGCAGAAGCAAAAAAGAAGAGTCTCACAAATAATGGGAAGACAAAGAAATACACCCCACTCGAAGAGAAAGGAGGAATCCCCAGAAAGAGAACTAAATAAAATAGAGGCAAGTAAACTATCAGATATTGAATTCCAAACAGTAATTCTAAGGAAGCTAAATGAGCTCCGTGAGCTCAGAGAGAATTATCAAAAACTACAAGGAAACTGCGAGGGACTTACTGCAAACTATATCAGCATGAAAAAGGACATAGAAACTATCAATAAGAGACAAGAGAAAATGAAGAATGCAATTTCTGAGTTGAAGAACACAGTAGAGAGAATCAAAATCAGGCTAGATGAAGCTGAGGACCAAATCAGTGAGCTGGAGGACAAAGTAAAAATAAGCTCCGAGAAAGAGCAAGAAAATGAAAAAAGACTCAAAAAGAAGGAAGAGGCATTTAGGGAAATGCAGGAAAAACTGAAATGTAATAATATCCATATAATAGGGATACCAGAAAGAGAAGATGAGGAAGAGATAGAGAACCTGTTTGACCTATTTCTATTATTTTTAAAAAGCTTTAAATGACTTTTTGGTATTCTTTATATATTTGTGATTAAACATTTGTAGAATTTTTTTCCCTAAAAAAAACCCATTAACCCTTTTATAGATGTGTTGCAATACTTTCTTATTCTGTTACTTGTCCTTTAACTTTTTTTATATGTATATTACTGTACAGTCTTAAATTTTTAATATAGTCATATTGTCAATATTTTACTTCATAGCTTCTGGGTTTGAATATTTTACTTCAGGGTAAGAAAAATGTAATTTTATATTTTCTCCTAAAACTCCTTAGATTCTACATATTGATTTTTAACTCACCTGAATATTTCTTGTATAATGTGTGAAATAGGCCTCTATATTTGTTATTTCAAGTAATAGTGGTCCATGCACCTTATTTGTTAAATAAGCCTTATTTAACCCATTGACTTGAAATATCAACTTAATCATATATTACATTGTTAGACAGATATATACGTTTGTCTCTAGAATGCTCATTATATTTCATTAATCTACTTGATTATTTCTGTGCTGGTGTCATGTTGGTTTAATTGCTGAGACTTTACAATGGTTTTACATTTTTTAAGATTTTATAATTAACTTTGACATTTAAAAAAATAAATAAAATCAATCTGCATTTATGAAAGAAAGAAAAAGAAAGAGAGAGATGGAACTCCTACCTTTTGTGACAATATGGATGGAATTGGAGAGTATTAAGCTAAGTGAAATAAGCCAGTTGGTGAAAGACAAATACCACATGATCTCACCTATGAGTGGACTCTGTTCAACAAAATAATGAACAAAATAAAGCACAGGCATGGAAACATGGAGCAGACTGAAAGTGACCAGATAGGACGGGGAAAGAGGACAATGGTGGAAAGAGGGGGAAGGGGCTAGACAAAGAACATGTATGAATGACCCATGGACATGGACAACACAGTGGGAATTGACTGTGGGAGTGGGGGATGGTGGTGGGATGGGTGGAGGGGAGTAAAGGGGGAAAGTAGAGACAACTGTAATAGAATAAACATGACATAAATTTAAAAAAACTATAAAAATTTTAAAAAATGAGAATGTGCATGTAGCACACCACAGATACTATAGCAAATACAATGAATCAATAGAAAAATAAAATCCCTGGACATGCAGAAATGAGGATATTTACATTTATCAATAAATTTTTAAAAATAATTTTCAATACTAAAAAAATACACAAGATTCCCATAAAAATAGAGATACTCTCCTGCTCTGACTTTTCTAGCCCATAAAAATAAGTGTAATTATAACAAAACATCTAAATGTGTGGAAATGGCTTAGAAAGTGAGATTCTAAAGTGGGGATGCTAATCTCAGAGACTGAAAAATGGTACTACATGTTATGCAGTGTCAAAATAGTTTTTAAAAAATGGATGACTTTTCTTTAAAAAATGCACTTTAGTTTCTAAGTTAGTAATCAAAGTTATTGTAAACCTTTTTTCAAGATAATACAGAAAAGAAGAGCTAATAAAAATTATTGGCCCATTTCTAGAAAAATTCAAAGGACTAAAAAAATCCAGAAATTCAAGCAATATTGGATAAGCCAATTGTTTTAGTTTCTTCTGAATAAGAGCAAGAAAACCCCTCTTCTTCAGTTTTACTTACCTTCTGAGGTAGAGGGCAGACTCTGGGTCACCAGGGATGGGGAAATAAAATAAGTCATCCCAGGCACTTTTCCGGTCTGCCAGGAAAAGAGGGGGCGGATCCCTTTTGAGGAGAAGGCCCCTAGCCGTTCTCTTGAAGTGACCTTTATTGAGAACCATATGCGCAGGGGTATATAGCATGGAGGTAGAACTAATCAATGGATGTCAAAAGGCTGTGTTTACAGAGAACAAATAGAGATCACAGATAACTGAAGACAACAGATTTGCCTCAGGTCAGGGTCTGGTATACAAGGTGGTGCCCATTCAGCCCTGAAACATGGGAAACTGATCTCATTCTATGCTCAGCCCCAAATATCAGTACGCATTACCTTGAAGTCATTCTTAGCAAAGTTAAGTTTCAGAGGGTCTAATGCATTCCTTTTCCAGGCCTAATTGTCCCTGGGAACTGCCAGATCCAGTTTAGGGCTGTACCTGCCTTTAGTATTGTTTCATTGACCTGGTCAGGCATGCGGCAGAGCAGCCAACAGATAAGGAGACTTCTTTCAGATAGAATGAGGACTCCAGACAGCCATATCAAAGCCGAAGGGAGAGGGCCTTTTGACCCTTCTCTGTGTCCCCCAAGTCCTTCCCTGATGGCCACTATGTGACTGCTTGTCTTAGGTTGCCCCTGCCATTGAGAGGCCTTACGCATCATTGACTAACCAACTATCCTCTGGGGCTAAGCAGGGTGATGTGAAGGAGACAGGGGCTGTGCCCCTGCCAGGGGTTCAGGTTCTGTCTCCTCAGTGGCCTATTTTCTCAAGGCCTCCTTGCTCACCCTCCTTGGGGCCCTCTCACCTGTCGGCAAGGCTACAGTCTCTGAAACCATGCGGGACGGTTCCTGACACCTTCAATGTGATTGGCCAATGTAGTAATACATACCAATAACTAAACCGGTAGAAATGGAAATTATTCTTAAATATAGGGAAAAGAAAAACAGATATCCTTGTATTCTATGATTTTGCAGTTTGACAGAACAAAATTGCATTATGGAAGAAAAGGATAGAATAGATGGATGGTTAAGGAAAAATGTTTCCTAAATATAGCATACAAAAAACTTAATGATGCTTGCATTTCAACTTTGTCTCCTCTCTAGAACCTGCACTTTAACACACAAATTATGATATTTCAACATAACATGTTTCAAGTCTGTATTTTTTATGGTAATGTTTTCTTGTTTTTTACATTCAGAATCTTGGTCTACCAAATGAATGTTGATTTAACATAATGGACTCCACTTGTTACCGAACAAAAGGACCCGTGGGGGCGGGGTGCGCCCAGATAGCTACTACTGAAACAATGACACCCTCCTTCCCCGTACCCCTTGGTATGGGTCCTTTGCCCGCCGCCCTTGGAATTATTGCTCTGAATGGCAGAGTTTGGTGAAAAGGAAAAGGAACTATTTATTCACAAGTTTTACAGGTTTGATTAATGGTTAAATGTCACCCTTAAACCTCAAAATTCCTTCAAAACAACCACCAGCACACACACCATCCTGCCTTCCCCCCTTTGCCCAGTTAGGCCAGTCAGGGGTATCGTCCTTCAGAAGGAAAAGAACAGAAGTCCAGGGCTCGGCTAGGCAGGCCTCTCGTGGGTCTCAGCACCATCCACTGCATCGCCGCGATCTCCAGCTCTTAATCCATAGCCATGTGTCACCTTCTCCTGGACCACTAGCAAGAGTCCTTTCTCCCCTCTTTCTTCCCTCATGGTCTTCACACTGTTCCCCAGAGTCTGTGTCCCTTTTTATCTCCTGCAGGCCCCTCTCTCTTCTCTTTCTCCCCCAGTTACATTCTGTATTAAGTCTTTTAAACCTTCCTGATTAGCTTTGGTGATATGCCAAATAATCCTCTTTGCAAATGAGGAACGAAGCTATCCTGTTATTGCCATGCAAACTGAATTCTCAATGGCCCTGCTCAAGGCTCCCATCCCAGATGGCGGCCCGCCCCGGGGTGGGGAATATATTTTTCTTGTACACCCCAATCTCTGGGCCCCGTTACAAATACACTTTGCGGGGGGCCCTGGCTGTACCCTGTTACACACTCATGTAACTTTGCTTTCCTTAATCTCTCAATCTCTTTCCCAAGACTAGCAGAATTTACCTCTTAATTTTATATCACTATGATATTTTGGAATTATACCTCTATAATATTTTATTTTCACTTTTCTGTTATTTTTTGATATGATCCTGTTTTACCAAATTTTAAATGTCTTTAAAAAAGACTTGTGTCATACATTGTTATAATCTCAGTACACAACATTTAGTAGACACTAATATTTGTCAAGTGGTTGAATAAAAATAAACAAAACGGATATAAGTTTTGCAATGATGGATATTCATATGACTATCGCATTTAACTTAATGACATTTTAAAGCAAAAATTTAAGCCACACTTTACAATAATGACATTTTTGAAAATGTACTTCCTTTGGGTTTCTTTTCTCTACTAATAGTTTCCTTTATTTATGGAAGCTAACTAGTAAAGTGGCTGATTTTCTTCACTAGCTTAAAATTTCTTAGATAATAACAACAATTTTAATATTTTAGTAGCAGGAGAACTTTATTATCTTTCTTATTACTCTGTTGTAGAATTAAATTAACCACACTGTCTGGTTCCATACGTAGCTGTCTTTACAAAAAATTACTTGCTCTTTTCATTTTATAGTTTTTAGTTGTTCTTCCAAGGAATATTTGTTCTAATAGTAAATTAGTCAGGATTATTCAGATAGACTAAACCAACAGTGAAACTGGAAAAGCCAGCATTCATGTTGCCTGTCACCACCAGACCCAATAAGCAGAGACAGGGACTGAACCTTATGGGTGTTTACTCAGGTGGCCGGGGATCTGAAAAGGCGGCAGGTCTGTACCCCAACAGACTGCCTTAAATCCCATTTTAAACCACCTTTTTTACAAGGAGAAGAAAAGTATATGTAAGGGGTTTGGAATTCAGGGAAAAAGTTAATCAGATAAAAGCTGCAGCATTCTTTCATCTGTGTCTTGGGCAGTGGTCTTTATCTGTGCCCTGGGTGGCGGGTGTCTCTGCCTGCAGCTCAATGGCTCAGATACCATCTTGAATGCTTGTGTCCTGAGGCACAAGGTAGAACTGCTTATGGTGTCCTGGAGTCAAGGTGGGTCATACCTTCAGTTCCTGAAACAATAACTTTTTACATACATAGATGACTAAGCTTATTAGCTATTACCTGAAACTAAATTTTTTCCAACATTTGAGTCCCCCTTCAATAGGACACATGTGTATGTATATTATAACAAATTGGCTCACATGACTTGTGTGGAAGCTGGCAAATCCTAAAATATGTATGACGAATTAGAAAACTGAGGAGCCAGGGTAGCTGATAAGTTAGTTTCAGTCCAAGTCTAAAGGCTTGAGAACTAGAAAAGCCAATGGTGTAGATCTGGTCTAAAAGCCAGAACGCTTGAGATGAAGGAAAGGCCAATATTTCAGTTCAAATATGAAATCAGGTAAAAGACTGATGGCCCAGTTTGAAGACTCTTCTCCCTTCCTTAGGAAAAACTGAGCTTTGTTTATATGCAGGTTTTTACCGGATTAGATGAGGCTAATCTACATTGTAGAGAACAATCTGCATTATTTTGCCGATTGAAATGTTAATCTCATTCAGAACACCTTAAGGAAAATACTCAGCATAACGTTTAACAAACATTTGGTGACTGTATGACCTAGTCAATTTGACACATAAAATTAATCATGACAAACAATGTGTGTATTATTTCGTTTGCATTGTGCATATAAGGTTTTTGCTTTAATAAAAATGCTTTATTTCAATGACCACATTCAGGTCACATTGAAAAATCCAAGGAAAGAGTCTCAAGACTTTTTAAAGAATAAGGTACGCCCATAGCTGGAATCAACTGTGGCAGTCAGAAAATAACTGAACAATGCACGTCATTGGCTGAGCAGAAGTAGAGCTCAACCATGAGCCAGGAGAGAAATTAGCAATGCTCCCAAGTTCTAAGAGAAGATAAGAAATTGAGTTCTTGAAGGACCTGGAAATTCTACTAAATAAAAAAACAAACCAGTGCCACTAGATGTTAAATTGAGTTGTTAAGCGACATTGTTACTATAGATTTAGCCATCCATCTCACATAGAATTATGCATGTAGATGGGGCTAGACTATAAATATCTTATATTTTTAGAGGTTTTTAATACTTTAAATACTTTATACTAAACATTTTTAAATATTGCATTTTAAATTTATTTCAGATTTGTTTTTCCGTTAGTTTCCTATGTGTCCTTCTTGAATGAGTCCAAACTGGATTAGCTTATTTCTATCACTTATTTTTGATAAGCTTCAAGTAACAAGGAGGAGATTTTTATTTGTGAAGATAAAAAATTTAAGATGACTTAGTGTATTATTTATGTTAGTAAGGAAAGTGCTGTTTTTTCTTTCTATAAATTAACCCCCGAATCCATTGTTTTAATGCAATATATGCTTTATTTTTTCTTTCTTTGTTACTCATATGAAGTTTAAAATGTGTTTTTCTGGTGAGCGGGTGGCCTTGCATATGTCACCCAGGGACCTAGTCCCCTTTCCCAGTTGGGTCCATCCAGCTTTAGAAATCTGTCTTCCGAATTTAATCAGCATCGAGGATTAAGGAGGTAGATAATCACACATGGAAAATATGTAGAGCCAGGCCTGGAAACAATCTGTTGAGATTCTGATGACATTTATTTGCAGCAATGTAGTCACATGACCACAGTAACTACAGAGAGACTAGGACCTGAAATCTGGCTCTGTCCAGAAAGAAAAAAGAATGGGTTGGAGAACCAATGGGCAATCTCTGCCACAAGTGAGGAACCAACCACTGCCGATTTTAAAGCAATGAATTGAAAAGCTGAGATAAAAATATCAGAGGGACCAGTCTCAAATCTGTGTTTCTTATGTTACATTATGCATATGATGAATAAATTCAAAATTAAAATCTCTCACCTGAAAAATAAAGGTTTTTATTTATCTTATATGAAGTATACAATTCTCTATTGCATATTTCTTCAAATAAAGACATATCTTATAAAAAATTGTCAATACACACTTATTAATAGATGAACTTGCATAAAACAAAACAAAATATTTTTGAAGTGATATATATATGGTCATGGCATTTTATGTGATATCCTTTGCCTAAAATGTGGAGAGAATATTGTTAAACTCAAGTCAACAGAAAGAAAAGGTCATAATTTAAATTCTGATTAAAAATAAAATATTGCAAAAAAACCCATCAATGGGAATTTTAGAAAATAATAAGAAAAATACATAAAACCTGTCAGGGTGTCACTGAAATTAGGACAAATGATAATTAAATTACTCAAAATATTTGATTTTGCTATTAGAATTGAAAATTGGAAAGACAGTTATAAAAGTAAACATTGAGCCTGAAGGACAATTTTTAAATGTAAATATTAACTCTGAAAATTAAAGAACAAGAACATAAGCAGGTAGAAAATTACAATTAAAAAATAAGAGCTATGATTTTCTTCAACCACATTTTTTCAAAATAGGTTTTAAAATATGTATTTATGTGAGCATGTTAGTTTTTGCAAGTGTGTGTGAGTGTGTACGTATGTGTGTATGTGTGTATATATATATATATAAAATAATAAAAATAAGTGGCTTTAAGCCTAAGTAACTAATACTAATGCCAGCTATAGTCAGAACTGTTGTCATAATGAACAGCTTAGTAACTTCTTAATAAGCTTATGATACTATTACCATATAATATTCAATATAAAATATTTATTTAAACATATTAAAAAAGTATTTTCGTTTATTTAGTTATAGATATTAAGAATATGTTATTTTAAAATTAAATACAAAAACAATAAGAAAAAACAAAAACAATAAGAAAAGAGCTTAAGCTTTTTAAATAATTTCTTCACTAGTGTCTGACTTTTCTGAATGACTTTTTAAGTCAAAACTGTGGATACACATCTTTTTTCCGCACAGTGTCATCTCTTTCTAATAAAGAAATCTGAGAGTAAGCAATTGTTTGAAAGTACTTTCAGTTTAATGCTTTCTCTTTGAGGGTTTTCCTTCAGAAATCTTCAATATCTTCCAAAGTTGTTGACATCCATTTTTATGTTTTGATGCTTGTTTTTATTGAATGTTTCCTGCAAGGGAACATTCTCACACAGCAACCAGGACCTGTGTGCTTGCTTTCACTGTTTACTTAGTTTGTTGATTAAATTATGAGAGCTTAGAGTTGGGCAGTAATACCACCAAGAATCCCAGCCAAGTTGGTACATGCCAGGCTAATAGCAATTTAAATGGCATTATCAGACATTTAGTGATATTGAAAAGTAAAAACAAAAAGAAAAAAAAAGATTGAATCTACTAATATTAACTTCTTAAAGATGAAGATAAATAATCACATGTATGATCAATTTCTTTTTTCTTTCAGTTTACAGTTTATTAACATAGTTTAATGATAAAATAGGATTTTATAGAAAAACTGTGTATAGAACCTGAACATAAGACCCCTTTCCATCCTGCTGTTAAATATGAAGCCCTTACTTTTTAGAAAAGGTACAATTGCAATGATATATTTTGGTGATTACCAGACGGGGGTAGGGGATAGAAGGGGGTATGGGGGGATTAATGGTAATGGAAGGAGACTTGCTTTGGGATGGTGAACATACACTACCAAATATACCAATGATGTATTATATGATTGTAACACTGAATCCTATATAATTTTATTAACCAATGTCACCCCAATAAATTCAATAAAAAGTAAAAAATATGCATATACTTTGTAGTATCAACCAGGCTGTTAGATAGAAAATGTTGCAGTCCAAAATGTTCATTATAGTTGATTATGTTGCATAATTTATATATGGAAAGACTCTTATTTAATACATTTTAATACTAACACATATATTTGAGTAATTAGTATATTCTTAGAAGCATCTCAGGTATATACTTATAATGATAGATTTAATTGAATTGCTGACTCTTAGAAAATCGAGACAAGAAATGATCAAGTAAAAGTGCAATAAAGAGTGCCATAGTGGAGAATAAAACTCAGTACAGTGGGTGAGCACAAGAGGGAATAGAGACTTTGTCAAGATATACAAACAGTTTTACAACTTTAATGTATATGATTTTGTTCAGGATGGAACACCAGTAGATTAGGCTATCCCAGCAAGACAAAATAGCATAAGCCAAAACACAGGAGCGTGAAGCTACCTAGGATATTAAGGAAAGAAGTGATTTGGCTCTGCTGAAATTATTTACTGGGTTTAGAGAAATAGTGTTGCAACAAAAGTGATAAAGTGACTAGAGCATAAGATGCAAAATGAAGGAGATATATAAAATCATACAAAACAGTCAGATGGAATAGGATCATCCATATAATCACACTTAGAGTAGTAAGCCTTATCATTGAACATGATACAAAAATAAACTTTTGTTGGTAATGTGAAAGGTATATTAAAAATAAAGTATTGAAATTTGACAGCAGATTACAAAAAGAGCTTAAACTCAAGATGGTGAGTTTTAATTAAGATGTTTAATAAATATTAAAGAACAAAATGAAGAGGCTCCATGCAGAAGGTAAAATTACCAGTTGACCAAGAAAATGGTTAGGAAACAGAAAAAAATGATTAACATCATTAATTAATGAATAAATTCCATCATCAATGATGATATTATTTTTAAAGGCTTAATTTTGGACTTTCCTATCTATAGATAGATGATGATAGGTAGACAACTGATAAATATGTTAGTAGATATAGAGATAGAAAAATACATATATATATATATAGATAGATAGTAACTGATTTACAGTGGTTCAACTTACAATTTTTAGACTTTATGGTCGTACACAATTGATTCAGATTCAAGTGAAACCATTACTTCAAATATCAAATTTTTATCTTTTTCCAGGCTAGGGATATGTTGTATGATACCCTCCCGTTATGCTGGGAAGTGGCAGCCAGCACAGCCCCTAACAGATACGCTATAGTGTACTATGCCGCCAGTGGGTTTTTTAGATACAGTATTTTGTGTTTCTGCACCCCACTATGTCTGCAAAGTGTCCATCTATGTTTCCCGATTCTAGTGAGAAAAGGAAAGCAATTACTCTTGAGATGAAATGCAAGATAATTGCCAAACTGTAAACTAATGTATGTGTTCTAAGCACATTTAAGGTAGATGAGGCTAAACTATGATTTTCAAAAAGTAAGTAATATTAAATGCATTTTTGGCTTCCAATATTTTCAATTTATAATGGGTTTGTAGGTATATAACCCCATCTTAAGCCAAGGAACATCTGTCTATCTGTTTATGTATATGGGGAAGAGGATAGAAAGTGGAGCATACTACTGTATATAAGCAGTTTTTAGAGCTTGGGAAAAATGAAACTCATTTCAAGCTTAAGCCAAAATGTGTCCAAGACCCTTGGCTCCCCACATATGCATACATAATACATATATAGGCAGATCTGTGTATCACATTTCCCTGAGCACAAAGAAAGTGGATAGTCACTTGTGCTTTTTGATCTAGCATGCTTTGAATTTAGATATTATTGAAATACATGTTTTTTATTTAAATTTGATAAACAAATATAATGAGTTAGACCTTTTTAAAAATCATTTTTACTTTATCTTTAGCATTTTCCAAGTATAATTTCAAGTTATTAAGTTTCATCAGTCTATTTATTTATTGTTTCATACTTTAAGTAAGTCCTGTCATAATTATTGTCCAATGAGAGGTTTTTGACATAGTAATAGTAATAGTAAAAATTAAAATATTATCTAGTAATTATTCACAAATAATGAATTTCTTAATCATTTATTACTAAAGAATTAATATAGAAACAGAAAAGGCAGAGCAAAGAAAACCAAAATATTTTAAGGTAAATAGTAATAAATATGCAAAATTTGCTAAAATTATAAAGTATTAAAATATCATTAAAGAACAATAAAATGATACATTCTTTTCATTAAAAAAACTCTTTGCATATAACTATTAATATGATTGGGTTCAGCTTCTACAATGCAAAAGTAAATAAAATAAATAAATTTTATATTATTTCATATAATGACTTCCTGCAACAATTTTCTTTCAAGCTCGCCAACATATTTAAGCCTTTTAAATTACATTATCTATCAATGTAAACATACTTCTGAAACTGTCATTTTCTCTTAGCCATATCAAATGCTTTGAAGTTACAATGACAATAATTTCAATGTATTTAGAAGGCACATGACAAAAAAATCTATTTCCAGAGACATTTTCACACTCTTCTTAATAGTTTCCTTTTATGTAACTTTATGATTATTTCCAAATTAATGTAAAAATGAGATTCTTATGTTAAAATTTTCATAACTTGACTACCTCATTATTTTTAAAACAACATACATTTATTTTCTGACAGTTCTGGAAATAGAGGTCCAGAATCAACATACTGGCAAGACTGGTTTAGCTGCTGGTGAGAACTCTCTCCCCAGATTGCAGTCAGTGCCTTCCTGATGTTTCCTTGCATAGTAATCTGTTGTTTCTTCCTTTTTTAAATTCTTATTGATAGTTGGACAGTAATACAGTAGAAACATCGTATAAGGGACTTCTAGGAATCTATGCTACTTGAAATAAAGATTTGTTGATCAGACATTGTAGTCATAATTTATAAATGACAGAAAGTCACAGAGAAGTGCATAAAATGTTTTCTCTCCCTGTTGAAAGAATCAGTAAGTGAGGTTTACCAGAAACAGCATAAGAAAAATTTTTTTTTTTTTTTGTTCACATCACTTGTAGAATTTTATTTAATCCTCACAATTTACCTTCTAGTATAGTACAGTGGTCAGCCCATTCCATGAAAGAGAACATTTCAGAACAGAGAGGCTTGGAAGCTTGCTCTAGAACAAGTTCATGACATTCAAACCCAGAGAAGTGAATTCCAAAACCTGTCATGGTGTCATTGTATGTGCATGCTGTCTGTCCATTCTCTCTGCTTGCTGCCGTTTACCATGAAAGGTGTTAGCTTGACCCTTATGCAAATATGAGATGTGGCATATAGTGCTTCAAGATTACAGCCAAATTCATATCTGGTGTTTGACCTTTTGGGAGGCTATTCTTTCTCATCCAAGAGAACATTTCACTTAGCATTCAAGTGATTCCAAGAGGGAAAAACGACTCAGTTTTTCTTTTAATGTGATCTTTTAGGATTATTTTCCTAATGTTTCTAATTAAACACTTCTACCTCCATTATGCCCAAATTGGAAATAAACTTTAATATTATTTTGTTTTACTTTAAATGAATAAAATATCCAATTTGGATAAGAAAAATTCTTAATCTACATTTTATTTCTATTGGTTATGCCCAATAGAAATGATATCCAATGATTAGATTTGAGTTCAACGTACCCTTATGTCTATAGATTTTTTTTTTTAATTTATCACCAGCAACCAAAATACTGCCCCAAGAGTAGTGGAGAATTTTGGGAATTCTTCAACTGTCCCATGAAATAAAAGTTAAGCTAATGATGTTCAAACTTCAGCTCTAGACCAAGATTTAGGCAAACATATTTTGGAAGATATTTATTATTCCTTTAAAAATCAACCAGAAATGCAATAATCCATAGTTGGGGTAGGATTACCATTAAAAAGCCAATGTACAAAGTTATCATTAATTTTGTTGACTTTTAAATGTTGTAAAATTATAACCACTGATGTTTCTTACATGTCATTTTGTCTAGGATGTTCGTGCATAACAAATCCATAATAATCTGAAACTATCAGCAGGCCTCCCTAAAAATGTTAATTTATGATCTACAATAACAGACCTCTGGCTGAAGTAAAACTATTAGAAACACTTTTCCATAGGTTCAAAGGAAATAGAAGTCACTCCTAAGGATCACTTATGCAGCATTTTTTTTTTTTTGCCACATCACAGTAATAAACTTGGTTTTAGAAACAACAGAAGTGTTTTCTTGATTGTCTTCTATTTGTGAGCACATTAACAGTGCCCGCATGTGAGACTCACCTCCAGCTGTTAGAGACCATCTAGCTTTTAACAGCAACATATTTTGTTGAATGTAAGTTCAAAAGCTTTTCTTAAACCCTGCTCAGCTGTTTATTTTTATTTCTAAAACTAAGTATATGATTTAGGAATCTGGTCAGAGTGTGTTATTGTATGTCTCTTGTTGAAATCTAGACTCTCTCTTAAAAAAAAGACTTTCTTTTTTTTTCCTTTTCTTTTTTTCTTTTTCATTTTTTTTTATTAGAGAAAGGGGAAAGGATGTAGGAAAGGACAAAAACATCGGTGTGAGAGAGAAACATCAATAGGTTGCCTCCTGTAGATTCCTTGACTGAGAATGAACACACAAACCAGGCACTCGCCCTGACCAGGAATCAAAATGGTGACCTTTTGCTTGGCAGGACAATGCCCAACCAACTGAGCCATACCAGTCAGGGCATCTCTTTATTTGCTATTATTGTTTCTCTTTTATATGTGTGAATTTTATGTTGTTGCTTAAAAGAGTAAGTGGCAACAGATAGGAGGATATGTCAGTAAACCTGACAACGTGAACAATCCCCAAAGACCAGTAAGTGAATGTTTCAGTATTCTGCTGTGCCATGGACAAATTTGTCTTGAGCCACTATTCAAAACTTTGTATACTCTTTTCTTTCTTCTCTATGTTTCCCTGAAAATTGGCTTGAATATTTCACCTACTAGGTAGTGCAGTAAGTAAGACTTACTGATAGTATTAGTTTGCATTTGGTCAAGATTCAGGTATAGGAGATGTAAAAGCAACATAGTTTTTTCCAACTATGTTAGCTTTCACATATCACAATTGAATTCTCAGCCTCACCAAAACAAACACATGCTTCATAGCTACACTCTCATCTTAGTCAAAAATAACATTTCCATCTTTTGAAATTACATAAATTTACCAATGACAATTTTGTGCAGTAATGGCCATTTTGACAAACATTTGATATGATTTAGATTATATCATAGATGTTTTCGAACAAAAAAGGTAACAAAATATCTCACATATAACAATCAGGTTTTTTTGATTGGTTGCAGAAAAATCAATTTGGACTCCTAAATCATTTCTCTAAATGATTTTTTTTTTTTTTCTGGTGGTGACTAGTCAAACATACAAAAACAGAAACATTTAGACAGTCATGTTCTTAGCAACTGAGATCTCCACAGACTGACCTTCCCTGCATTCACTCTTATGTCTGAGACTGAATTCCAATTTAAAATAACAATGTCACTTCAATGAGCAGCATAATTTTTTAGGTAAAAAATCTGTAGTATGTTGACTGTAACACATTGTCATAAGAAAATCTTAAATATATTGTCAAAAGAATTCCATTATAGTGGCCTTAGAATATGGTTTGATGTCAGGTATTGTGAGCCCTCCTATTTTGTTCTTTCTCAAAATTGCTGCAGCTATTGAGGGTCTCTTATAGTTCCATATAAATTTTTGAGATGTTTGTTCTATATCTGTGAAATATGTCATTGATATTTTAATAAGGATTGTGTTGCATCTATAAATTGCTTGGGTAGTATGGACATTTTGATGATGTTAATTCTTCCAATCCATGAACATGGTATATGCTTCTATTTATATGTATCTTCCTTAATTTTTTTCTTCCGTGTTATATAGTTTTCTGAGTACAGGTCTTTTACCTCCTTGATTAAGTTTATTCCTAGGTACTTTATTTTTCTTGTTGTTATAGCAAATGGGATTTTTTTCCTGATTTCTGATTCTGATATTTCATTTTTGTTGTACAAAAATGCCTTCAATTTCTGAATATTGAATTTGTATCTTGCTGTTTTGCCAAAAATCACTTATTAGATCAAATAGTTTTTTGGTGGAGTCTATGGGGTTTTCTATGTACTCTATCATGTCATCTGCAAATAATGACAGTTTTACTTTCTCCTTTCCAATTTGGATGTCTTTTTATTTCTTTTTCTTGTCTGATTGCTGTGGCTAGGAGTTCCAATACTATGTTGAAAAGAAGTAGTGAAAGTGGATTACCTTGTCTTGTTCCCGTTCTTAGTAGGAATGTCTTCAGTTTTTGCCCATTGAGTAAGATGTTGGCTGTAAATTTTTCATATATGGCCTTTATCATTTTGAGGTACTCTCCCTTTATTCCCACTTTGCTGAGTGTTTTTAGCATTAAAGGATGCTGTACCTTATCAAATGTTTTTCCACATCTATTGATATGATCATGTGATTCCTGTCTTTCCTTTTGTTTATGTGAAAGAAAAAAACAAACTGACGGTAAAAAGAGGGAAGGAGGGAGTGGGGGTAATGGGGAAAAGAAGGAGAAGTGTCAAATCAAGGAACATATATAAAGGACCCATGGACAAAGCCAAAGTGGGAAAAGATTGGGGGTGGGAGGTGGGGGTGGGTGGGGCAGGGGAAAGCAGTGGCAGGAAAATGGAAACAAATGTATTTGAACAATAAAAAAAATGCAAAACTCATGAGAATAAGCATGAAAAATTGGAGGAATTTTGAATTCTGGGAGTTTATAATCCTAGTCTTCCAAATTTATAAAATTGAATAGACTATTTAGATGGTCTTTTAGTAGACAAACTTGGTTAGAGAGAATGGTTGGGGAAAAAATTATCTCAGGAAGGATAAACTTACATGGATATTACAGGTATGAAAATGGACTTTAAATAGACCAGGTGATAGTATAAAACATTTTCAAAGAGATTTTTCATAAATCTTACCTAAAAAAAATGGTCTTAAATTGACTGATAAACAGTGAAGTCAGGGAATAATTAGAGACTTCAGAAATTACTTGAAAAATACTTTGAGATATTTGTTGGCTCAAAACCTCAGAAGTTTCCCAGGTAAATCTAAATTTGGAACATAACTTTTTTCAAGATTATTACAATACAGGAAGGAGATTGAACTCAACTCCACTCAAACAAAAGACTGGAGATTTTAAGAGCTGGTGTAGGGCTAGAATAGTACACTACCTGCTTTGGCTAATTAGTCTCACCCAGTAGAAATTAATCTTTCTAATGTCTTCATAACAGGATGTAGTGTGACAAATGGGAACAAGGAGCATACTGAGGCTCCTATCATCCCAAGAAGACAGGGAGATAGGGGAGCAATCTCCTATGATGGGCATATTTTAAAGAGGTAAGAGGCCTGTCTTAGTCTGTTCAGGCTGCTAATCAAACAACATAGACTGGGTGATTTAAACAATAGACATTTATTTTTCTTAGATTCAAAGAGTGGAAAGCCCAAGATCAAGGTGCTGGCAGATTCTGTTGATAGTGAGGGCCCTCTCCCTGGCATTCAGAGGGCCGCCTCTGACCATGTCCTCACACGGTGAACACAGAGAGCACCATGCTGTATCTCCCTCTTAGTATAAGAGCACGATCTATCCCTGTAGGAACAGGGACCCAACCTTTTACCTTGTTTAAACTGTATCACCTCATCACAGGCCCTATTTTTAAAAACAGTCTGGGAACTGAGCTTCCACATATGAATTTTGGAAGACACAAAAATTAAATGCAAAATAATGGGACTGTCAATAAAAAAAAAAATCCTGAGTGTTATAAGGAAAACATGTCCTGAATGGGGTAACTTTTGGGCAGTCATGAGCTAGTAATTATTTAAAAACTGGCTGTCAAAGTGTCCGTCTATTATGTTGCTTGACACTTTTGTTAATAGTAATGAATAAGATAAAGTAAAACAATTAAAATGTATGTCAGAGCTGTGCTTTTTAAAGTCATTGATGTGAGCATCCTAATTAATACTTGCTATTTTCTGTTCTTTTTATGGCCATCCTGATAGAGAAAATTGTTAGAAACCAAGATTTTCAAAGAAAAGAAGAGGTACAAATATAAAATCAAGCATGTAATGTTTGAATTAAAATAGCAGTAAAAATAACACACAGATGCTTACAAATATATATGTATGCATAATTAGGAAATTATATAAAATTGCAGATATAGTTTTTGTAACATTTTTCCTGGAACATTATACTATATTAAAATATTCTTCAAAAATACAATTTTAATAACAGCATTGTGGAGGTATAAACATTTAACTATAAAAAAGAAAGAGAAGCATTCCCTTTATAAATGAAACTGCTAAATCAAATGTTATTAAGATTGGCTGTTTCTTGAAATAACCAAGGACTCTATATTGCTCAATTATATGTAGATTTTCTTATCTCTTTAAACTTAATCTAACCATAAACTTGAGGTTTCAAAGGGACTTTGAGTCCCACTGATATAGAGAAGATACTGAATATTCATTCTATTAAAAAAAAAAAAGACACTCATTTAAGTCTATATACATATTTGCCCAGTACTCTTCAAATTCTGAAGCAAAATCAGGACTGAGATTCATAAGGGAAGGAATTAAGCAAATAGGAGCATATTGTTTTCTGTACAGCCCTTATAATCCATGTTACATGTCAAATAGCAAAATGATGTAGATTTAGGCACTTGTGGGATCTGAAGGGTCAAAGCAAAATTGTGATCTCTCACAACATAACTTCTTTCTGTTTCTGGGCTTTGTCAATAGTGTCAAGTAAAAGCTAATGTAAAAATTTTTAAACATGGTTGAGAAAGTGCAGCATTTTCTTACAAATGGACAGGGGTTGCCATGAATATGATTTACCTTAAAAAAATCATTTGAGTTTGATTTCTTTATTAAGCATGCTATATTGATCACTTACTATTATTAATATGTTGAATTTAAATATAAATAACACATGTCAATAGCATTCTCAACTTTTCAAATTTAGAATAGACAATATTTTATTATATTATGGTTTATTTTACCCAGTTTATTGTCACAATGTTACATTCTGCTTTATAGCTTTGATTGTTTTATTAGGGACCACATTTTAAAAGAAATATTGCACCTGCATTTACATGATACTGACAGTGAACGCCTCCTTAAATTCTGTGAGCTATGTACCTCATTTGCCTCACCCAAGCCCTGGCCTTGGTAGATGAGAGCAAGAATGAATTTGAACCCACAAACAGGAGCTGAAGCCCATTGGGCAAGTTTTCATCGCATCTTACCTTGATTTTATGAGTGCCTTGTATTAGCTAGGACCCTCCGTTATAGAGCTGAACATACATACCTGGGCCATGGGGTCACAGGTGCTGAAGGAAGATCCCAGGTAAGGTAGAGTATTTGCAGGACAAGCAGCTAATAAGATGAGCATGTAGATAAGTGACAGTTTTTAGTGATCTACAAAATGACTGTGACTTCATTTCTATCTTTCAAATATTGTGCACAAGAATCTTTTTTATGACCCATTCTACTAGGGCATTTGTAGGAAAAAAAATTTCTGGAAAATTCAGTTTGACATAGGCAAGTGGACTTATTACAAAAGGATCCCAGAGTGCTTAATTGCTATTTAATATTTTAAAATATCAGCATTAATGAAATGTTTGGTTTCTACTTATTTAAGAATTTCTAACATTCTATAAAAATATAGGTCCAATAAAACTTAATAGGTATTTTTCTTTAAGAGTAATATAAAAATATTTAGAGAGAAAGTAAATATGTAAATAAATATTAAAATTGGCCAATTACAATATTTCTTGCAATATTTATGAGGATTGATGACAGATTAAGGATTTGAGATGACTTCAATGATTATTGTTCATCTATTTTGATTTTCATACAATTATGTTGACATTTTATTGCTTTTTATTCAGACATTATCAATGTTTTATGCAAGTGATATTTTCTGAAAATATAATAAATCAAATTATTTTTAAGTTCTTTCATCTGTAAAAATAGTGTCAATTCCAGAGTTTAATTAATACAAGCTATGTTTTTTTCCAAACCATGTCTTTAACATTTAACTGTTAGAATTACTTTGTTGTCATGTTCTTAATAACTAAGTAGGATGTATTCTTTAGACATAAATGATAAATATAGTTCAGTAACACAATAATAACAATAATGTTTACATATGTTAATTGGTGTAAGGGCAAGTATAAATGACTGAATTTTAGATGTACTGATTTTCTAGTTTTACTTACCTCCCATAGTAGCTTGCATTTAATTTGCATTATGTTCTTCTATGTTTACATCCGAGCTAGAGTCTACAAATTCCTGAATATTAAATATTTTGTTGTACTAACAATATCAGGTAGAATTAAACTCTGCTGTTAACACCTGTCATTATGTGGATAATTACTAAGCATAAAGTTACTTGATAATGTTATTAGGGGTTGCTATGGTGATAAAGAGATTGTATTGATAGACAAAAATAGTTAACAAAGTGATGGTGTTTCTTGCATTATAAAATCGGTTACCATTGTCTGTAAAACTCCTTAATCTCATATGTTCTTTCCAAATCTTCTCAAAGTGTGTAAAAACTTAAAATAGGCCTTTTGTTAAATTCATAGGATCTGCAGCTGGGTAATTTGTTCATCTCCAGTAGTGCTGAAATAGCCCAGTGACACCTAAATGCACTCCTTGGCATACTGTGAGGCTGCAAACACATCAATTATAGATGCCTCCGTTAAACTTCCCTTGAAGTATGTGTCCCAGGGAGCTAATTTATAGGCCTGAAGGATTTGATACAGGTGTCGATTAAGTTGAATTTGGATTTCCCATAATTGACAAATGTTAATTGAAATACACTCTCATTTGTCAGTCTGGATAATCAGTTCCAGTCTTTAACATATTAATTCCCCAATTTTCCCCATTTCTTTCCAACATTTTACCAATAAACTTCATATGTAGTTGACTGTGGCATTGTCCAGTAATAATTGTTCTCTGATAGAAGAACACCGTAATAGCTGATGCACGTAATAATTTTACTGAAAAGAAGAGTGCAGCTATTACGACACTGGAGTTCCATGGACAATTCTGCATTATACTAATCAAATCTCCCACAAATTTCCTGGGGGACAGTACTATGTGCCAGGCTCATGTCTAAAATCACATGCACAGTTTTGTGGTTATCTAGAATGGAACACACAGCTGAAACCCAAAGTTAAAGAGAACTTTCTTAACAATAGAAAACTGTCTTAGGAAACATTGTTAGGAATAGAAAGTCTCTAACTAACTTTGAATTTATGTTATATTAATATAATTATATTATTATAGTATATATAAGTACATAAATATAAATACATTAACCCTGATTCATCTGAACACTTAATGATATTTTCCACTTCATTTGGGAAAATATTGAAATTTCATGAGATAATATTCCTTTGAATAAATATGAAAAATGATCAATGCCTCTTGAGAGCTTATATGGGAAGAAAATAATCTTATTACAATTAATTCCAACCTTATAACAACTATGTGATATTGGCACTATTAATATTCTCATTTTACAGAGAAGGAAATAAAACAAAAGTTGGTTAACTTTGGATTTGGACCTTTATCAACTACTTTTCCTTTCTTTCCAAAAGAATAAAGTGTGAATTTTAAGTGTCATTCATTAGGAATTTCTATCAAGATCTCTTTGCAATGTTGTCTACCCAAAAAAGTTGCCAGAAAATTTATTAATCAAATAAAATAATATTTAGACCAAAGCAGGTATGAAGAACACTGCCTTGATATAATTTTAGTAAATCTCAGAATGAAGATGTCAGGGGGAAATCTTTTATAGACTGTTTAGGGTCTGGGACTAACTGTTTAAAACAAGTCTCCAATGTGAGAAGCTGACTGGGGCTAGAACATTTCTGGTGTAAAAGTTGAGGATCGTAGACACAGACAGGAGAGAGTCACAATAAGTGAACTTGTCTGATAATCAAATTGCTTCCCAGGTGAGGATTTTTTCCCCCTTTTTATGGGAGTTATTTGCCTATATGATCAAATTATTTTATCCTACATTGGTTTACAAGATTTTCCTGAATCTGTGTGGCAGTACATAAGCTGATATGAAATTTAATATCTCCTTCTTATAGACATCTTTATATAGAATGAAGAGAAAAGGGCCAAAAACCCCAAGCAGAAATGTTACATGTAGAACAGTTACTAAGGAAACATTCATTAAATGAATGAGTAAATGTATGTCTTCTTTGAATGGTGTGAATAATACATGGTGATTGATTCATCTTAGTAAATATCATATAAAATCATGTTTGGGACGGGGCCTCATTGATTTTTTTGTAAACTAATCATAATAATAATTTTGCCTTCTGTTGTTGTTTGAGTAAATTCAATAAAAGAATGTGTGGCATATGAAGAGTACTGTCTAATTGTAACCTGCTGCCTCAAAGCTGCGACTATTACTAATCCTGCCATGACTACTACCTGGTTCTTCTCTCTGTGCTTGTTTTGTTCTCTATAGTTGAGGAAAATAACAGCGTGTCTATTTTGTAGGTTTTTGTGAGGATTTACTGTGTTGTTTCATTTAAAGAAACTGTAAATGCCTACTGAATATTAGTCAGTGAGTAAATACAATAAAAATGGTAGCTCTTATTTTTATTTTCACGGTGTCTTTGGCAAGTCTTATATTCTTCCAGATGTTGGTTTCTCCATTTATTGAGTACAAGTAAATTATATTATTCAGAATGTGTTCAAATTTAAATTATGTAATTCTGCATTAATTTGAGATTCCACTCAATAAACAGTTTTACTCATCAGTATTCTGTAAATTAAGTCAAATATAGAAAGATGTATTATCTCTGTGTACTTTGCAACACTTAAAACAACTAAATGAATCAACTCCATTGCTAATAAAGGGGAAAAGAAAGGATTGTTTACATTAACTAGATATGTTAATAAAATATTGAATACTATTTTTTGGCCTGAAAAAATTGGGTGTCTATATGATTTAAAGAGCTATCCAAACTATGTTACTGTTTCATAAAATGCATATATATACATACATACACACACACACATATATCTCCCCTTTAAATAAAAAAAGAACAGAAAAAAGTTATAGGGGTATATCAATTCCTGTACCTGAAGACTGAATTTAGTGAAACACATACATAAATATATATAATATATAACATATATATAATATGTACATTTTTGAGGATACACACACACACACACACACACACACACACACATATAACCACAAAATATATTTCAGTGACAATTCCCAATTCCTGAATTCTCAAATTATAGCTCACCATTTTTGTTTTTTTAAATTTTTACCCAGGATATATTTTTTATTAGTATTAGAAAGAGGTACAAAAGGAGAGAGAGTAAGAGAGAGAGAAATAATGTGAGAGAAAAAAATTGTTCAGTTGCTTCTCACATGCGCCCCAACCGGAATTAAACCCACAAACCTTTGGTGGGCAGGGCAACACTCCAATCAACTGAGAAACCCAGCTGGGGCTATAGTTTACTTTTGTGTAACAGTTTCACCATCTGAGAGAAGGACAAGTCCTTTTGAAATGCTGGCAGTAAGGAAGTCTTGACTGTATCTCAGTGGGATCTCCAGAGAATGTCCTGTTCACTCTTCAAAACTCCACCAGAAAATAAAATGTAGCCAACAAAAGTAAGTTTATTAGACACACTACACTAAGAGAGATTACATACCACCTTGGCTGAGTTTTAATAGTTTTTTGGGAAAGGCTATTTGGGGAAAACTATCTGTATGTTTTACCTTAAAATAAATATACTTATCTCCACAGCAATCATGGTACTTGTGAAACCTGTTTCTAAAATAGATAGACACAGCACTGGGTCTTTATGATATAAAGTAACATTTTCTTCAATATTTCTTATGCTACAATTATTGGCTTACAAAGAACTCTACATTGGGTACATTGCATCCTTTGACAATAGCTGGGGAATGAAAATGACAAGTAAATCAATTAAAAATTTTAAACACTTCTATTGCATCACTCTGAATATAACTGAATTTGGAACATATCAATGAAGATAGAAATCTTTCATTTTAATGATAGTTTCATCCTTATTTAATATATACATAAAAAGGAAGAGATGAGACTTTTCATGGTTTTTAATGTCTTAACTAATGGGGAATTTATTAAGATCTTAGTAGGAAAAGTTAAAACCATGGATCTTATAAAAAATAAAAGTAGAAAGAGCACATGGCAAAAATAATTGGACTCCTTTATTACAGAATCGGTTTGATAGTGAAGTTGGAGCAAAGCGGAAGATGAGGAACCAATGAATACTTTATCCATCAGTCAAAGAAGGGTGAGATGAATTTGCTAATAGACACAAAAAATGTCAATGTCATATTTGTAATAAAGTATAACATTGAAGGATGTATTTTATTTCTATTAGATCACTTACAAATTAATAAGTTATTTTATAGTGTCAAAAATATTATTAAACAGCAAATAGCAAAATTAAAGATAGAATTTCCCAGGAAGCAATATCCTTGGGAGTGTCATCCTTGCTGTAGGGCAAGGTTGTGAATAATTGTTCTTCACAACCAGCAGTGATATTTTTAAACTGTTTTATTTTAGAATAGTATTAGTCTTACAGAAATTGCAAAGCAAGACAAGGGAATACACTGATGTTCCTCAAATAGCTTCATCTAATGTTGATATTTTCCATTGGTTTCTGAGAGCTGATGTTAATTCACAAAGAGAAGCCAGGGCTCTTTTCTGAGTGGTTGATTCTAGAGCTTGGGCTGCCATAATACAAGCCGTCTGGAACACCTCCTGGATCCAGAAAGTAAGAAAAGAATTACAAAGAAGAAAGAGAAGAAGAGGATGAAGAGGAAGAGGAGGGGAAGGGGGAAGATGAGGATGAGGAGAGGAAAGACAGGTATAAGGAGGAGAAAAAGGAATATTGAAACACAGGAGCCAACCTGAAGAAGGATTTCTTAATGACCAAAGGTGGGACAACTTGAGCAATGAAACATCAGTATTTTTTTATAACACAATGGTTGTTTTTAAACAAAAGGGAAAGCCTTTGGTACTAATTAGAATAGGAGAAATGAAGACCTTTGTGTAAAAGGTAAATAGAAAAATGTCAAGTCAATTTAGAGGACTTTTTAAAAAAAATTTGTGATGTAAACTCTTTACTGCAGTTAGCTATTTTGAAAATTCATTTTCCATGCCTATCCATACTTAGATAAACCCTGGAAAGTCTTTGTATAAATTCAGAGTAGCATCTTTACTAGTTTGAAGATCACTGGTATAAAACGTGGTGTTCCTATTTTACATATATTTACTTGTCAAAAATTTAATACGAATAGGAACAATTGATAAACTCCAAATTGAGTCAATTAAAGAATTTTACTCGAAGCTGCTTTATGCTAGATACTCTCAGAAACCCCTTCCTTTACAGAGCTTGAATTATATTAAAAACATTTGTGTGGCACTTTTATGAGGCACATTTCTAAATACTGCATGTGTAATAACATTTAATTCTTGCAACAACTTTGTGAAGTAGTTTACATTGATATTTTTACTTAAACAACTACTAAACCAAAAGTAGACAAAAGAAAAACAACACACTAGTGTTTAATTTTCATTTGAACATTGAAATAAAATCTGTGATTATTTGTTGCAGGTAGATCTTGAAACATATGTGTTAACTTTATGAACAGTTAAGGAGCTATTAATTTTATAAAATGATTAATCAAAGAGTTAATTTTCACAAGCTTTTAAAAACAGCCCTATAAATAATATTACTTGAATCTAGTAAAAGAAGATAAATAAAAATCAACTCTAATGATTACTCAATTTCCATGGAAACTGGAAACATATATATAGAACACTTGATACTTTATAAATATCAAATTGTATCATTATCTGCAGATGTGCCAGTTCTGTCAAACCTTGCCAAAATTATGTAACTGTATCTAATATTGTTCAAATGACATGATGATGAAAACGACACAGAGTGAAAAATGCTGTGTTCCCTTCTACTTCCAATTCTTTTTTATTTTTACATAAAAGAATGAATAAAAGTGTTTGTTAATTTAAGATTTTAAAAAGATTACATATTATAATAATGCTTTACATTAAACATAAATAGTAAGTTACGATATTTTAAAGGTAAATTTGCAAATCTACTTTTATCACTTTGAACTTTTTAAAGAATAATCCTATAAACTTAACTGAAAAATACAATTTTATTAAACATTAGTTTATGATTCATAATTTAAAATAATTTAATAATATGAAAGATAGAAATATTTTGTGTATTAAATATCAGTTGAACATTTCTAGTTTTGCACTAATCAACCTAGAAAGGAAGAGAGATTTTTCTTTCATACTTGCTTGCTACATTTTTCTTACTTCTAATATACATACTTTATGTTACTCCATGCTGTAAAGACAAAAGATACTATTACTTAATAAATAGTTCACCAGTTCAACAAAAGTGACTGTGAAAATTTTATAAACCAATTGTTTGAAAAAGTATTTAGATGGGGCATATTCTAAATGAATCATATTTTGCTCATTATAATAAATTTTATCCCACCATTCATATACAACTTGCCTAGGAAATAATTAATATTCATTAATGTTTAGTAAAACTAATTCTCACTTTTCTGTTTTATATAATTAATATCATATTAAAATATAATTTAAGCTTACTATGTAATTACTGACATAATTGTCATTGGTTGCACTAATTCCACTGACATTATGGACATAAATTAACTTTTTCTATTTTTATATTTTAACTTTGAATTTATGTGCTCAGATTAATCTGCTTCAACTTGCTTACCAATTATGCAACTATTCTTGTTTAACATACAAATATTTTCCCGGGTACCTCTCAATGCAACTGTGTCACTGAGTTATTTTTAAAACTACCTATGTCCTTTTCATCTGTGTCTGCATATTTATATCAGCCCCAACCTTTGTTGATACGAATGTGGCAGCAAAAGTCCAGGTTATCAGCCTTTTGAGCAGATGAAAGTGGTCTCCTTAGCAACGGAAGCACTGTAGAATCTCTCAGAACACCTGCTCTTCCCACTCTTAATTCTTGCAGCTGAGATGTATGCACTTGAAAACTGCCTTTTCATTTTGATTTTTTGCTTTTTATATGTTCAGGTAGGTTAAGACAGTGGGAGTTTGCTGAGCTTGGCTGCTCACATAGTTCAAAAGACTAATGTGTCTACATGGTTTGGAGTCACTATGGTGGTTAGCAATTAGTATTTCATCTTTCCCACCCCTGAAATACTCCTCGTGTATTTCCTTTAGCAGCCTGTGTAAACGGTAAGATTTGGAAATCCAGCGAAGGCCGTCCACGTTCTCTAAAGTGCAAATGACAAAACCTGGCTCCGTTGTCACCCTCAGGCTTTTTATTCAGTCAACATTCATAATTCATTGGGTCTGGTAATATAAAAGGGCAACGTGCCTGGCTGCTTGAGAAAATTACTGTCATATTTTAGCTTATACATTTTTTAAATTATTCATTTTCTTGATTGTGTAAGGTCATTCTTCTCTTTTTCTTGAAAATTGACCTGAATTTATTCAGACACAGCCTGTATTAGGGCTCATAAAAGCAATTAAGGGGAAAAATCACTCAGCTATTCTTTTCTTTCTTAGAACAAGTTCCTAAGAAACGGAACTTTAAGTAGTATTTTAATGTTTCATTTAACAACTTCATGAATAGTTTCATTTAATTTAAGGGTTTCCATTTTAAGGTATCTCTTAGATTAACTAAAATAAAGAATGTATTAAAATTACAACTTTTCCTATGTAGTGAACTTACAACTTTTCCTATGTAGTGAAACGTCATTTAAAAAAAAAAAAGTCTTGTGCATGAAGAGGATTAGAGTTAATTTTCCACATAATGATTCTATTGTGTTTCAAAGTTTTCTTGAGACACTAACATGCTGCTATTTAATTTTTAATTTATTTTTTAGTCACAGTCTGATTTCTAACTAAGGTGGCAAGTCATTTCTTTAAACAAAGTTAACTTTATCAATTAATTAAATAGTACAGGCTAATTGTTTTACATGTTGACCCCATATGAAATACAGCTCTAATTAGAGGAAATACTTTTTCCTATTCACAAAAAAAAAGTGAAAATCACTTCTATATTCTTTTTCACAAATATGCCTATTTAAAACGATTTGAAAACCCGTCATATTCTTTAGAGTAGGCATTTCACCACTAGACTACTGGGATTATGAGAGTCCCACACATATACATTAAAGATCAATTATCCTTTTTTATTTTTTTCCTCACACATTAGCATTCAACATCTATTTTCTGTGAGTTATAGATGTGCCTACATTAGCTAAAAATCCCAAGAATATAAGCATTTAAATATTTCTTGATATTGTTTGGACGATCACTTCAGGACATCGTTGCTTTTACATTAAAAGACACAGCAAATTTGAGGAAGGAAAACATGAAACATCACTAGATTTTATTTTCATACTTTCTTCTCAAGAATTACCCATGATAAGATTCCCTAGGGCATTGTTTTTTCCCCTTTCCTAAGTTCACCACTCCTTTCTCCCTTTTCCTATTTTCTTCCCTGTCCCTTCTCGTTTCCAGAGATGGCATCGCTACATTAGTGGTAAGTAGATCCTTCCTCTTGTTCATCACTATATCTTCAGCATCTCACACACAGTGCCCACCTTGTAAAACTGCCTCAATTTTATACTTTGACAGGTCAATTAAATCTCAAATTCATATTTTCATATTTTATATCTAGATGCATTTACCCAGTTATTGCATATCTCCTTACCTTCTAGTACCTGCAATGTAAAACCTTACATATCGGAAGCCAAGCATAGTCAAGTGAACATCATAATAAGATTGTATGTCAGAGGTGATTCTAGCTGTTGAAACAAGTAAAAATCCAATTTTTCGTGACATAAAATTATTTCTATGTGTCTAATTAAGCTAAAAATGAGTTCATACTGATATCGTAATTCTATTCCATTTCCACCTGCGTCTTTCAAGCCTCCTTCTCTTGCTTATCTGTAAACTTGCATGCTAGTTGTGAAAAAACTGGCTCCCATCTATTTATTTAACTGTTCACTTTCAGAACACATGGATAGTACTTTCAGACCTGCTAACCCGCACCCTCAAGGGAAACAGCTTCTTCCACGAGAGGACAGTGCTTATGTATTATGGTTTTGCCTTCAGACTTACAAAATCCATTATTTTCTAAAGTTTCTTGGATCAGCAGGTAGGCACCTCCCTTCCTTCTTCCCATTCTGATCAGGAGATTGTTTTATATATTTGTAATACAGTTGGATCATTTTTTCCAAGCCTGCATCGTATTCTCAGATCATCTGACTCCCAAAGTGCTTTTTTAAATTTGTATTCAGTAAGGTGTACCTTCACGCTGTACCGTGCTAGGAATTTTGACACGTGTGTGTATAATTTATACGCAGTTACGGTATCACACAGAATAGTTTCATCCCCCTAAGAAGTTCCTGTGCTTCACGTATTTGACCCTCCTTTTCTTCCCCTAAGCCCTTGGCAGCCACTCATCTTTTTACTCTCTTTCCTGTTTTGCCTTTTCCTGGTGTCATAGAATAGGAAAAATATAGGAGGTAGTCTTTTCAGATGAGCTTCTTTTAGCTAGCAATACACATTTAAAGTTTATCTTTGTCTTTCTGTGATTTCATAAATCAATTATTTTTATCACCGAAGAAATACTTTATCACACAGGTGTACCATAGTTAGTTTATCCATTTATCTATTAAAGAACATATCGAGGGCTTCTCGTTTTTGCCCATTGTCCCATGAATACACTGCTATAAAATATTCACATGCAGGTTATTGTGTGGCCATAGTTTTAAAAATCGACTGAGTAAATACAAAGGGGCACAATGGATAATTCACATGCTCAAACTATACACTTTGTGATCTGTATTTATAGTGATATCTTTATTTTTATCTATATCTAAATATAGCCTATATAATTGCTAAATGCTGTCAAGTTGCTTTCCAAAATGGCTTTGCTATTCCACATTCTTGTTGGCAAGAATTGAGTCACTGTGTCTCTACATGTCTGCTTGCATTTAGCATTGTCGGTTTTTCCATTTTAGCCAACCTATTAGGTGTGTGGGAGTGCCCCATTGTTGTTTTAATTTGTATTTCTTTAATGAAAAAATACTGTATATCTTTTAAGGCTTATTTTTCATTTATATATCTTCTTTGGCCCAAATATCTTCTGATTATTCTCTTCAGATATATGAGGGTTTTTTTGTTTATTTTGTTATATTGCTGAGTGTTAAGAGTTTCTTTTTAATTTTGGATACAAGTCCTTTATTATATATATGTTTTGCAAATATATATTTTCCCAGTCTGTGCTCTTACCAGTCACATACTTACTTTTGCTATTACAGTATTAGAAGATTAATTACAGCGATCTTAAATTTCTTATCCCATAATTCCAAAATATATATCATATATGCATCTGGGTTTGATGATTTCCTTGTCTCTTCAGAATTTATTTTCTTGTCACTTCGTATGCCTTATAAATTTCTGTTGAAAGTCAAACATGATGTATTTGGTAATAGCTACTTAGGTAAAAGCCTTATAGCCAGAGGTTTTAAATTCATCCGGCTAGGAGTAAGCCTGTGTGTAATATTTACTGTAGCTGTAGATGCCCGAGGCCTCAAAATTCTTCTGACATTCTGTGTTTGTCTCCCTTGCTGTCTCGGGCTCCCCTAAGAATACCTTCTTAAATAGGGTCAGTGCCTTGCGGCGCTTTCAGCTTCAATTGTCATTATTCACTTAGAGCCCTATCCATTTGGTAGGAAGGTGTGTGGGTCAGGAAGCATTCTGTAATCTTATGATTGGATCACAGTATTTTAGGGGGCCTTTGTACCAGAGCTGTGACCTTTAAAATTATCTTACACTGCCTCGCCACCCTTAGGTTTGACAGAAAATTTAGAGGGTGTAGCGTTGGATAATTTCTCTTTCACTAACTCAGAAAAGGCTCTGGTAAATTATTTTTTTCCTTGCAAATAGGCTTTTTTTTTTTAATGTAAAATGTTTGGGGCAATTTTAAAATAGTTACTTTTCCCATCGCCCTGTCAGAAAGATGAGGGTTTTTCTTAGGGATTCACCTTGAGACCCTGGTGGGGTTTCTGGAAGTAAAACCCATGGACCTGTCGGCATCCGTAAGACTGCATGCCTCAGAGTTTCTCACTGTCATGATAGCCTGAGCCGCACTGCTAGCAATCTGACAGTTACTGTGAGAGTATGCATGGTACTTTGTGATTCCAGCATCTTCTGATCCTAGTAAGTATATTGTGGCTGTGGTTACCTGTATTCACCTGTCTCCCTGGATGTGGGGGTCATGATGCGCCCTGTGATCTCACTTGCTCGGTGGATCCAAGAAAAGTCATTGATTTCAATTTGTTCATCTTTTTTTCTTGTTGTAAGTCAAGGAGTGACTTCTAAGCTATACGTGTCTGAGCTGAAATTGGAAGTCCAGGACACAGGTTTTTAACATTTCAATCCAGAAAAGACAATGCACTGTTGTCTGCATAGCAGCGGAAAGCACTATGAACATGAACATGGTGTCACCTAGCAGCAGGAGGGTCTGGGGATGTCGTCCTGGCTGAGCAACCTCATCCTAGCGACAGCTCCATGAGGGAAGGCATGGGCTTTGGTAGACAGTTAGGTCTCTCACCAACAAAGCTTATGAAGGAACAAATCAACTTTTAGAAATCACTTTTTGAGTTTCCAACACTATACTAAATGTTTATGCATGTGATCTCATTACAATCCTTAATTACCACATGAGAATATTAGACCATGCAGGAGACTAGATCAAAGAATTTAGTCTAATGCCCAAGGGAAAATAGCTCAATTGACATTTTATCCTGAACTGACACATTATCCAAAAGTCTACACACTCTGGAAAGTGATTGATCTGGGTTAGAGATTTTATTAGATTTTAATCTAAATATGATTACAATAAGTCCTCTGTGTCTGTGGGTTCTGAATCTGCAGATTCATCCAACAGCATATTAAAATCCACAGATGTAAAACCCGTGAATGTGGAGGGCCAATTAAGGGACTTGAGCATCCTTGGATTTAGTATCTGCAGTGGTCCCCTGGATCTGATCCCCGACAGATTATAAAATCAATTGAGAATTAATTATATACACTAGGAAACCTTCTAATCAAAGAAAATTGCATTTGTATTTTTCTACATTTAGTGGTTTAGTTTCATGTTATATGCCATTACCTTTAAGTGAAATACTCAATATCTTTGCTTCATCTTTTCCAAGACTCCAGTGTGTAGGCCATGGCTATTTCTTTAAGGGATTCCAGGCTTAACTAGCTCTCCTCCTAGTTCAGAGCTCCTTTGAAAAAAACATTATATTCATCTTTGCTATGGTGAATAATATATTCTAACTCTAACATGATGAATAATATATTTTAACTGTAATATACTAAATAATATATTCCAGCCATAATATAGTGAATAACGCATTCTAACTGTAAAATATTCCTTGTTTTTCATAAAAAGGAAAGTTATTTAGATAGTAACTGACTTCTTTACTGAATTCAATTTTAATATTTTTTTTAGTTGGATCTCCTGGATAAAACAAGTAGCCAAACATACCACCAGAAAATAATAACGTTGTCTCATTTTCAATATTTATATACCTTTAATCTTATTGCACTTGCCAGGACATTATAAAGCAATACCAGTTGTAGCATGTATGCTTGTCTTTTTTACATTCATTCTTCCTGGGATCGTTACAATGACTTCATAGCGAGGTCCTTAGACGCCATTATTTTTCTATGCAATCAGCTCCTCACAGAGCATGGTAGTGATTCATTTAACTTTTGTCTTCAGCATTAGCTGGTCAGGTCAAAGATGGCAGGAACTAGGAAAGTGAATTCAATGGCTGTCATTGTACAGATTTCCATAGCATCTGAAACAAAGTTTAGCTGTACAATTTATCTAAAGTGTACTTTTACTTATTTATTTTAAGATTTTCCTAGCCCTTTGACATATCTTGTCAAACAAAAGGGAACTGAGAAAATAGCAGGAGTAGATTCTTGTTACTAGCTTTATATAGTGGAGGGAAAAATAATAAGAATCTGGAAATATTATAAAATCTAGGTTCCCAATGCATGATAGTATGACACACAGAAGGTTATAAGAATGTTATCCCAATTTTTATTCTTCTCCACCTTTTAAGCTCCTGCCTATAATTCTATTGGTCAAACTTACCTGGAAGCCAGAAGACAAGGGACCTATTGAGAAATCCAGAAAAGTTAGCTATACTGAATGCTGAATTGCTTGGAGAAATAGAAGATGGAGCATCGTTGTGAATACTCAATTGGAAATAACCTGGCATAAGGGAATCCATCGTGTGCTCCTTCTAGGCAAAACATTATTTGTCCCATCATACAGCATGTACAATCATAACAACTATTCTACTGTTGCTGAGTAATATCAATTCAGGCATACTTCTTCAACTTTAAAATGTTAATTACCAGTGACTTTCATACAAGCCTCTAGGTACAAAAGGGGAAAAGGGAATTGTTAAATAAAACTAAACAGAGTTATTTCAGTTCCTGTTTTTGCATATGGACATGAAGTCTAAGTTGATAACTTCCTTCGTTTCTATTTTTCCTTGAATTCTGTGAGCACCTTAGCAGAATGGAATACATGAAGGGGTGATTTAATCCTTTACTTCCATGAGATCTGAAACCCTAGTGGACTGTGTTTGTTGGATAGCTGCGCAGGATTACTAGGTTAGTGCCCCTAAGAGTTGTCTCACTGAATAAATCTGGTTTTCAAACTTGGTTTTCCTTCATCTTGTCATAGAAGAACAATTCAGATTTCCCTTGGAAATCAGGATCTATCATGTTGGAAGCCAACTTTCTATCTATTGTTTGAGGCTAGAAAATGGCCTTAACTTCCAATTTAACAGAAAAATGAAATGATATGCATGGGCCAATAGATATCTTTCTCCTTATGTAATTAAGATATTCCCACTTTCTGAACCAGACAATGGGGGGCAGAAGCAAACATTTATTCAGTGGATTATTTGGAGTCATATGAGGAGGGCCAAGTACAGATTCACCCCATAGTTTACACCTGTACAACTGACAGTAGGGATATGACAGCATATACTGTCCTTTGGTTTAAGGCATAGAACTGAAGCTCCCAGATGTCTTTCAACTAAAAGTATAACAGAAACTCCAGTAGAAATTTCTCTTCTTCTGTCTAATCAGCTGTTTTGTGGTGATGGAGCACTAGAAAAATTAAACTCTTAAGTTGTAGTTCAGTGCCCCATTATGTTCTTCATTAAATGAGGCTTTTTGGTTGGTATTTTATATTTCCAAAATGGTGATGATGGCGGAGACACTAAAGGCAAGAGAGGCAAATCTATATGAAAAGTATTGTGTCAACTTTTGGATTCCAAATAGCTGCTCTGTCTATGATGGAAAGGATTCAAAATATCCATCTGTTATCTGGGTCTTCTAGGAATAGAGGGCAAAAGAGTTGGCCAATGTTTCAGGGAAATTGGACACTGCAGGATCTTGGTAAACCCATTCCTAACTTCATTTATGCCATCATGATAAATGTGTCCATTAACCCTTTGATCAAGACTGAGGGGGCAAGTTAAAAATGTTGGATGGCGTCTACACAACTTTGAAACAATTTTGTTTTGTTTTAAACCCACCTACAGGATTACCCAATCTATTCCATCAAGGGATAGATAGTAAATATTTCAGGATTCGTGGTCCATACAATCTCTATTGCAACTATTCATCTCTGTGGTTCTAAGCTCAAAAGCAGCCACAGAGAATACACAAATTAACAAATGTGGCTGTGTTCCAATAAAACAATTTACACAAACAGGTCATATGGCATATTTAGTCCCCAGGGCCTAGTTTGCCAACCCTGATCAATTAAATTGGTGAATTGAATCAATTAAATTGGTAAGTTGAATTATCGAACAATTCACCAATCTGTAAGCCAGTCCTCTGGGAACTGATAATCGGAAACTACTAAGAGGCAAGTTTCATCAGGTATCACATGAGTCTGACCCCGTGGTGTGCTGGAGCTGTCTCGCATAGGCTCCCATGAGCCAATGACATACATATATTTTTATTTATAAGTAGCAACCACCATGGCAGTGTTATACTATGAAAATCAGAAGATATACCAGTCAGGGTTTCTGATCATCTTCAGCTGGGAGGCTGGATGTTGAACATTACTAACCCTGGTCTAAGCCCTTGCTCATGTGGTTTAAGTGTCTTGAAGACCGGTTCTATTTTGTACTGCAAGGTTGTTCTGCATGTCCTATTGTTTGATTGGATAGGTCAGTTTACATCTGATGCATAATGCCCTGTTACATTTCTGCTTCTCCAGCTTTAGAAATTTTCAGATCATGTATATCAAGCAGGATCTTAATTGGCTGCCGATCCATTTTATTTATACAGACCCCATTATCAAACAGTCATCTTCAGATCCCTGCTGTTCAGAACAGTATGAGAAGTACTTTGGTTCCATCACTTACAATAATTAATTTTTCTTGTCTTTGCTGGATAAGCATAAAAGCTGGTTACTACTCTAATTCCAACATTTCCATTAAGTCTAAAGCTGAAATCTTGGGGTAGCTTTACACCCCTTCATCACTGCTTGTAGGTGATCTTTCCCACAAATTTGGTGCCCATCTCTTCAATAGATTCTCTAACAAAGGGTAAGGGGTATAAAGTCCAGGCCCTTTGGAGGCTATCTTAGGAGGTAGCTGAGTAGGAACAATATTATAATTCTACTTCAACATTTTCCTCGGTCTAAATAAACCTTTTAACTTCTTTCTCTACAAAAAAAGGACAAAGTAATATCGACATTCAACCTCTTTTCCTGCAGGCAACCATGAATCTAGTCATGAAATTAGCCAACTAGCAAATTATAAATGACAATTCCCAGTGGCTAACCCAACATACCCATGGAGGTATAGTTTTCTGTGCAAATCTAGCACTGAGTCAGAGCTCTGGTTAGAAATCTTAGCACATTCAAATGGGTAGCTGAGAATTTCTAAAAACCAAAACCAAAAACAAAATCCAGCTATTTCAGATATGTGGGAAAGGCTGTGAAATCCGCAGGTAACAGTATATAGTTCTCAGGGACAACAACAGCAGGGAATGTTGCTACCACAGACCTGGAGAGAAAGAGACAGACATTTCCTGAGAATAAGCCTACTCATAGGGCTATCATTTTTGGTAGAGGGACAGAGTTAACATGTACTGATCTGACAGGGAGGGGACCAGGGGAATAAGTCCCCCAACCTATCTAAACCCAATTAATAGCCACAGTGCCAAGGGACTGTTAAAGCTGTCAATTAAAGTCAGAGCCGTAGGCCACAGAAGCGACTTGAGAGTAGTCAACAGTGAATTTGGAAAGGTCACAGAAAAATATCTAGTGCAGATACAGTACAATAGCCATAAAAGTTGCTCTGAGAAAACTATAAATTAAAAGAAGAGTTGGGTGAACAAAATAGTACCAGAAAAGTCAAAGGAAAAATTTATAACTACAATAATGTTAATGGTTTCAATTTGTTAAGTATTTGCTATTTTCAAGGCACTGGAAAAATCTCATTATTTCTTAACACATCTGTATGTGGTCTTCATTATTTTTTTCTTAATGATAAGGAACATGTGTCTCACAGATGTTGTGTAACATTTCTAAGGTTATGCAGAGAGTAGGTTAAAGGCGGTTGTGTGCCAAAGTGAGCCTCTTAAATACCAAATTCTAAGTAATTGAGTCAAGCTTTATGGAACAGTTGAAAAAGGGAAGACGTAAAAAATGTTGTTGGATCTGACACTTTTCCTGATTAGTGTTCATAGGTTCCTGATGTTAAATTGATGGGCTTTGCGAAAGGTGGAGCCAGCAGTTATAGATGGCGCTCTCAGGAACTTTATTTCCAACAATGAGAAGTAGGAGGCTACCAGTCTCGGGTGAATACAGGGATATATATTTAAACACACATACACACATATACATTTTAAACAGCACACCTGTAGATATTTGAAATAAAATAAGGTGAAATATTTTGCAAGGGAAAAGTTCAAAATATTGAGTGAGATGACATAGAGGCAAAGGATTCCCAAATTCTGTTGGGAGTGTTGGTTTTAGTGCACAGTAATATGCCTCCTGCAATTTTCTTATTAAGACAGAAGAGAATTGCCATATAATTATCTTTATTTCACTGGACATATTCTATCTTTCATATAAAATATTGATAAAACATCACATTTATTGGCACACTTATTTTAGACTTTTAGGAAATATTCTGTATTCTAATGATAAATTCATATTTTGAAATCAATTTTTTTTTGTATTTGTGCTGTCGACTAGTAAATTATTTATTTATTTTTTACTTATTTTAATTTTTTTAAATCTAATTTTGTGGGCTAACATATCTTTCTAGAGACTACATAGATTTGCAAAAATAGAGGAAAATGAAGTAAGTTTTATGACTTTGAAATGTCAAGTAAATCTCACCTTTTATTATTCCCTTTTGAATGAGTTTACTGGTGTCCTCATTTACTCCAACTGATGAATTCACTTCAGCCTCCCATGAATATGGATACAGTTAACTAAAAATGGCAGTTTTGAAAACTTATGCTCTTCTGATTTACATGGAGACCCCACAGTGGTACTTCATTTTCTACATCAAGCTAGCTAATTAGGAAAATCATAATCGCTCACTGTCAGTGACTTTTTCTCTTATGCCAGATACTGTTCTAAGTGACATATCAATTCTTTCATTGTCATATGACTTATCTGAGGAAAATTTAAGTAAAATTACATTCATTTTACAGATTCAGTACAAGGTGGTTAAATAACATGTCCAAAGTACTCAGATCAAAAATATCAGACCTGTCGGTGATCAACGTTACCATCTTCTTGGTTTGCTATTTGGTCTACAAGGCCAAACTCCTTAGTAAAACTGCATATTTGAATCCCATCCCTATGTTTATACTGTATGGGCTAATTGAGAAGACAGGAGCCTAAGCCCTTCCTCTTCCTGATATCAGGAGGCCTTAGTCACTCTGCAGGGATTCCCTGAATCAAGCTGCAGTGTGTTTCATGATTCTTGACAGGGAACTCAAACTATTTTATTATATAATTTGAATTAAAATAAAAGTAAAAAAAAAATTGGATGTTTTAACTTTAGGAAAACCAGATACATGTTTTCTTTTGGTTTGTTTGTTTTGTTTTTACCTAAGCCACCCACTTTTACCTTCCATCTTGCTCCTATTGCCTCTGCAAATGCATGTCTGAATGGAAAACACTGCTATAAAAAACAGGGGAGGGATATCTAAAGCTAAATATAACTGCCTTTTCACTTAATAAATTATTTGAATTTTACTTTGCATTTTGACCTAGCTGTCATGCCTTATAACTATTTTAAGAGAAACATGAATTCTGCATATAATTCCATACATTTAAAGATGTCATGAAATGGCATGTTTCTGATTTAATCAAAATTTACTGTTACTTTTGAATGATTCAGACACTGCACAGGAGGATAATACATTAAAATATTTATATGTGCCATTTTTAAATATGGATTTTAATCTAAAAGAATACAGTTTTTTATTTCACAATGTTTTCATAATTATAATTTCATAGTTTCCCTATAATTCAGTAGAAGGCAATGAAGACTTTTTTTTCATTTCAATACTAATTTATTGTGTTCATGCAAGCAAAACAATGTGTTAGGAATATGTAGCAGTTTTCACAAAATGAAGGGTGTCTCACCATACTTTAAATGAATGTAAGTAAAATATTATTTTTAATAGAGTACCAAATGTTATGTAAATACAAAAAATAAATTTGCAAAAAAGAAACTATAAGCATGTGAATGTGATTAAAACTTCCTAGAAATAAAAACTCATTGTTTGTCAAATGGTTACATCAACATATGTTGTTTTAAGTACAAATTTTTATTTGTTATCAAATGCAGTTTACAGTTGTCAAGTAGTTAGATTGGTAAAAATAGTTGAATTGGTAAAATTTTTATAAAGCAAAAATATGCTAGAATCTTGAATGCTGTATATTAATTACTTTTAGATTTTCCATTTTTCTCTAAGCATAAACAGAAACTGTGTTCAGACACAAAAATAAAAAGAACTAGAGGCATTTATAATGACTTCTGATATCCCTTGAATATTCATAGTTGGGTCATTATCTTTCCAAGGGAAGTAGAAACAGTGTTTGCTTGTGGCCATATTACTTTAGGTATCAATAACTAAGAAAGAACTCTAAATTGGATTTATGCTTAATAGAGAAGGAGTACATGAAACAGTAACTTCTTACTACTTTGCGCTAAGTTCTATTCTTTTAGTTCCATCTGTGAAATATACACTCTTCATTGAGATCAACACCATTATCTGTATTTCAAATGATTCTTTTCTATACTGTGAGAAATAGTAGAAACTTAACTATGAAAAATTTATTTATGCATAAAAATGTGAAAATGAGTTATTTTAGACAGTTTTTCATCAAAATATATATTCCATAGTTCTATTTTACAAGAGGATAATATTTTGAGCTTCATTGCTCTGTTAAAGAAATAACTATCTCCTTTCTAAAAATGTGTAATTTTCACAATGGCATATGAGGCATATACTAAATAAATTATTATCTAATATTAATTGTTATTTCAGAAAATTTTCTAAGTGATTTTCACAACTAAAACAATATTTCAGAAAAAAATAAAGATATATTTGTTACAATTATTGTATTTAAATTTCTCTATTCTATCTTCTCTTTTTCTATTAGGTTACTGAATGGGACCTTTTTGTTGTTGTTTTTGCTTTTTATATTTTTTTCAGTTCCAGTTGACATACAATATTATATTAGTTTCAGGTGTACAAGCCACTGATTAGACATTATATAACTTACTAAGTGATCATCCTGGTAAATCTTGTACCCATCTGACATTGTACACAGTTATTACACTATTATTGACTATATTCCCTATGTTATACTTTATATCCCTGTGACTGTTCTGTAACTATCAATTTGTACTTCTTAATTCTTTTACTTTTTTTACCCATCTATCTAACTCCACCCTACCTGAGTACCATCAAATTGTTCCCTGTATCTATAAGTCTGGTTTTGTTCACCTTATTCATTTACTTATTTTTAGATTCAATTGTTGATAGATATGAATTTATTGACATTTTATTATTCATATTTTTAAATCACTTTATTTTCTCTTCTTAAAGAAGACCCTTTAACATTTAATGTAATTCTGGTTCAGCGGTGATGAACTCTTTTCATTTTTTCTTGTGTGTTCGGATGTCTGGGAAGCTCTTTATATGTCATTTTGTTCTAAATGATAGCTTTGCTGGGTAGTGTAATCTTGGTGCTAGGTCCCTGTTTTTCATCTCTTTGAATGTTTCTTGCCAATACCTATTAGCCTGCCAAGTTTCTGTTGAGAAATCACCTGATAGTACTATAGGAGCTCTCTTATAGGTAACTTTCTTTTTTCTTGCTGCTTTTAAAATTCTCTATTTGTCTTTAACTTTTTGCATTTTAATTATGATGTGTCATGGTGTGGACCTCTTTGGTTTTCTTATTTGGGTTCTTTGCACTTCCTAATTTAGTATGTCTATTTCCTTCACCAGGTTAGGGAAACTTTCCACTACTATTTTTCCACATAGGTTTTCAATTCCTTGCTCTCTCTCTCTACCTTCAGCCAACCCCATGATGCAAATGTCGGTACACTTGAAATTGTGCCAGAGGTGCATTATACTGTCCCTGTTTTTTAAATTCATTTTTCTTTTTACTTTTCATATTGGACATTTTCTGCTTCCTTATCTTCTATATTGCTGATTTGATCTTCTGCTTCATCTACTACACTGTTGATTCCCTATAATGTATCCTTCATTTCAGTTAATGCATTCTTCATTTTGACTATTTCTTATGTTTTCTAGTTCTGATTTCATGTTTTCTGTCTCTTTGTTTTAGTTCTCAGTTCATCTACTATTCCCTTAAATTCCTTGAAAATCCTTATAACAACTGTTTCTTTATATTAGGTAGAGCTGCTACTTCTCTGAAGAGAATATTTTCCATTTTTTCCAAAGTTGAGACTAAATTACAAATAGGAGAACAAAAGTTTTTTTCTTTTTTTTATCTTGTGCATTCCAAGATTAAAGGACTACTGAGTGTTGAGGGGGACAATTATATTATACAGGGTTTACTAAAGAGGAATATAGAACATAGAAATACAGGTAAACATAATTTTTGGCAGATAGACTAGCAATCTGAAGAAATTTATACTCAGATATCTATTAGTAGAAAGAAACAAATCAGGAAACAGATAGTGTCCAAGTTTCCATTTTGACAATCACACTGAATTCTTGCTATTCACCATTTTGACCAATTTCTGTAAGTGTTCTACAAAAGAAAGACAATAGGCAAGTTAAAAAAAAAATCACAATAAACGACCGAAAAGAAATTAAATACCTCTCTAGATTTTTGTGTGTTTGTATTCTCTTTAACCCTGACATTTAACAATGAATATAACATGGATATTAGTTAGATATTCTGTTTCTCAGTAAAGACTGCGTAATGCTATTCTTGCTTTGTGTCAACTGGCCCAAGAGAATCAAAATGAAGTTATTATTCATGTGCCTTTTATGTTGACATATATTCTGAAAAGCTTAGAGGAGCCTGTGGTCAGAATCTATGTAGTGAGTTTTGTTAACCTTTCATGAAATGTCTATTTGCATAAAATCTTATGGTTAGGTAGCGCCCTAACCTGTTACCTTGTATTATCTTAATCAGGCAGTTACTTAATATCTTCTGTAGTGTCCATATTTTTTAAACTTTTTCTCCTAATAAAAATTAGTTTCCTTTTTTTTCTAAGTACATTGAAAATATCTTACTAGAGTCAGCCTGTACACTTTTCATTCATGAATACTTTCCTAACCAATCTGACCCGCATTAATTATGACTTCTGAATTATGGTGAATATATTTCTCCATATTATCACTTTTATCTAGAATAAATTTTAAGTGAAGTGCCCAGAGTCATGGACAAAATGTTCTAAAAAATTCAACTTTCAAGATATGTCCCAGAATTTTAAGTATTTATGGCTAACATTGGTGTTTTTTTTCTTTTTTTTTTTAATGTGTCTGACATATATGGAGAAGGAAGTTTTAACAAAAGGTTTAAAGCATCTATTTTATTTTATTTTTTGATGGGAATCCTTAATATGTTTCATATTTTTAAATATATTTTACAGTTGTCCCAAATTTTCCCCCTTTACCCACTCCATCCAGTGCTCCTTACTCCCTCAAGCAATCCCCACACCATTATTCATGTACATAGGTCATGTGTATAAGTTCTTTGGCTATTCCATTTATTATACTATACATTATCATGGCTATTCTGTAACTACCTCTCTGGACTTCTTAATCCCTTCACATCTTCATCTATTTCCCCACATCTCCATCTCATCTGGTAACCATCAAAATCTTCTCCCTATCCATGATTCTGTCTCTATTCTTCTTGTTTGTTTAGGTTTTTTTTTATTCAATTGTTGATAGATATGCATTTATTGCCATTTTATTGTTCATAGTTTTGATCTTCTTTTTCTTAAATGAGTCCCTTCAACATTTCATATAACAATGGTTTGGTGATAATGAGCTCCTTAAGTTGTTTCTTGTCTGGGAGGATCTTTATCTGCCCTTCAATTCTAAATGATATCTTTGCTGGGTAGAGCAATCTTGACTGTAGGTCCCTGTTTTTCATCACTTTGAATATTTCTTGCTAATTCCTTCTCAAAAAGTTTCTTTTGAGAAATCAGCTGACAGTATTATAGAGATGACCCTGTATGTAACTAACTACTTTCCTATTGCTGCTTTTCAGATTCTATCTTTATCTTTAACCTTTGGCATTTTAATTATGATGTGCTTTGGAGTGGACCTCATTGCATCCATCTTGTTTAGGACTGCCTGTACTTACTGGACTTGCATGTTTATTTTCTTCACCAAATTAAGGAAGTTTTATTTCATTATTTTTTCAAAGTCTAGTTTCGGGATCTTTTTCATCACTTCTGGCACACCTGTAATGTGAATTTTAGAATGCTTGAACTTGTTCCAGAGGCTGCTTACACTATCAGCATTTTTTTTGGATTTTTTTCCTGTTACTCTGATTGGTTGTTTTTGCTTTCTTGTGTTCCAAATCATTGATTTGGTTCTCGGCTTTATCCACCCTACACTTGTTTCCCTGTAAGTTTCTTTTTTTAATGTCAATTAAGATATCTTTCATTTCTGATTAGATTTTTTTATGCTTTTTAGGACCTCAGTAACTTCCTTGAGCATCCTTGTAATCAGTGTTTTGAATTTAGTACCTCATAGATTGCTAATCTCCTTTTTGTTGTTTTTCTGGAATTTTGATCTGTTCTTTTATTTGGGTCATGTTTCTTTGTCTCCTCATTTTGGCAGCCTCCTTGTGTTTGTTTCTATGTATTAGGTAGAAGCTGCAAAGGCTCCCTCTTGGTAATGTGGCTTAATATAATAGGTGTCCTAAAGGGTCAGGTGGTACAATCTCTCCTATTTCCCAAGCTGGACACTCAAAGTGTGCCCTTCATGTGGCCAGAGTATACCCTCTTCTTGTAATTGAGCCTTGGTTGCTGTTGGCAGGTCTAAGAGAGGGACTTACCTAGGCCAGTCAACTGCAGAGACTGGATGCGACCACTGACCACCAACCTCCACCTTCCGTGGAGGATCAGCTGTGCAGGGTCAGGGTGGTAGTGCTCTGACATGGTCTGTAGCTGTCCACTGGGTGTGCAGGCCCTAGGGTTTCCTGGGTGATACAGGCCAAAGTCAGCTCCTACCTGTATTTTGCCCCAGGTTACCCTGCCTGAGCTATAACGTCATCTGATATGGCTGCTACTTGTGCTGCGCTTGGAGATTTCCAGGTGAAGCAAAGCAGTGAATCTAGACTGGCTGCTGCTAGTGCTGGGTCTGAGGCCTCTTAACAAGAGGTATGGGGGATGGAGGCTCACTGAGACTGGCTGTTGATTGTTAGAGAGGATTTAAAAAGCTGTGAAGCATGAGACATGACCAGTCATTCATATGAAAAAGCCACTATTAACTGCTGTAAGTTAGATGGGAAAGAGCCTCAGGGACTCTCCAGGACAGAGCAGTGTTAGCCAGGTTGATGGAGTCTCATATATGGCACCTGCCTGCTGGCTCTGTGGCTCTGTGGGGGTAGGGCTCAGAAAAAGGACAGTGGCCTCTTCCTGTCATTGTGTCTGAGAGAAAGCCTTCCCCCACCTTCTACCTTGATGCCAGAGCTTTCGGTTCCCCTCTGCATGCCTCTGGTACCTTTCAAGTTGCCATCCCAGTGCTGGGAATCGGAGGGAGTGAGTTTCAGTAAATCTGTAGGAAGATTTTTTAATGGGATCTGGTTGGATCTCCAGAAGTTTTTTCCACTGACTTAATCTCTGTTTTTGTAGCCAGAAGTTATGGGGGTTTACCTTCCTGGCACTGGAACTCTGGGCTGGGGGTCTTGGTGTGGGGCTGGGACTCCTCGCTCCTGAGATGTCCCTCTAGAATTTTTATCTACCATACATGTGAATAAAAATTCACATGTAACCATGGATGTGAAACCAGCCTGTTCTGCATCTCTGTTCCTCCTACCAGTCTAGATGGATGTGGTTTCTTTAGTTCTGCAGTTGTAAGACTTCCATTCAACTTGATTTTTGACATTTCTGTGTGATTATGTTCCCTAGTTTAGGTGTAATTTTGATGTAGTTGTGTGAGGAGGTGAGCTGTGTTTACCTATATTGCCATCTTGACTTGGAAAGCCTCTTTTAAATCCCTGTGGTGTACTAGGTTAGAGAAGTGAAATCATTTTGAGTATCTTTCAAGGGAATATGTCATAGAAGGATTTGTGGGATCAACATAAATAACAAAGACCTCCTAAAGAAAAAAGTCAGAGGATTAATAAGATGAGTATCGAAGAATTTTCCCCATCTTTATGTGAGACTCAACAATAGAAATGATCAATCTGAACTTAATCCTTTTTTTGACATCAAGAAGTAGTGATTTAGAGCAAAGAAGTCTTTTGTGAAATGTCTTGTTTGCCTTTACAATCGGAGTGTCAGATCATCTGAGGAGTTTTGGAAATATCTAACCATGTTCTTCAGTTCTAACCTCAGAATAAACACATAAAGCATAACACTCACAACCACCACACAACAAATATAAACAAAATAATCAGTCTATAAAACCAGCTTTTTTTTTTAATTGGCCTGTTAAAAGCTCTTTTCTTTCAGAGCCATGATTTCTGTCTTCAAACAGGCTTATAACTCTAAGTCTAGCTAGCTAACTTTATGCTAAATCTAGTAACAAAGTTTATTAAAAGAGGTCTTTTTCTATTTTCATTCCTGTACTCCAAAAATTCACCTCTGCCTCAAGGATTATGTAAATGGATTATATTTCATCTGCTTAGAAAGCTTTAAAATTGTAGACTCCCTTTCACAAGTTAAAACACGCTGTCTACAAAAGGAACAATATTGACAGCTTTGCATGAGTTTTGTATATCAAATCATTGTATTTTCATAAACATCTATTTCATGAACTTATATAGGTTTCTTGATTTATTTAGATAACAGAAGCCTTGTAACCACCATGTGGAATACTGTGCTTTCACAAAAGGGGAAATGTCAGCTCTCTAAAGTTTTCACTGTTTAAGCTTAATTAGAAACCTGCATTTCTCTTAAAAAGATTCAGACTGAATCTAGGGTTACTACTAAGCAAGAAAATAAACACAAAACAAGATAACAGAAACTAAAACTGAGAAGAAATAAGTTGAAAAGGCAAAGTTGATATATAACCTATAAATCAGAAGAAAATCGAAATGCATGGAATATGATTACTGAATGAGTTAAAATTTAGCTTTATGTTATTTTTTTGCAAATCAGAAAAAAACCTGCTCAGCTACACAATTTTAATTACCATTTGATGAATACAGAAACATTATAAAAATACAAGCACTCCTAAGTGATACTGATAAACCTATGAGTATCTTGGACAAAATTTTTATGAAAAAAATGCAATGGTTACTTTTATTGTTAATAACATTGCATCCAATGACATTTAGGAAAAGAATATTTATGAAGCAAATGATGTGCATATATAGGGGATTACTGTGCAATATAATCAGTCTGTATAAGTATTTCTCTGTTGACCTGATGTAGACCAGCAACACACTAAGTGTATATACATGTAAAGAAAGGTTGTATGTCAGTAAATCATTTGTTTCTGTACAGTGGGCTTCCCCCTACCCCTACCTCTGCACTTTCAGCAGCAGCCACATCCTTCTCTTCTTAATTTCACTCTACATAAACATATTCCTCTTTTTGATAAAGTACAAGTATAGAAAAAAATTATATATATCCTGAGATGTCTTGAGTTTACTTATTAGAGTTTGATTAATAAGTATTTACTTTAGAAACTGATGTACCGATAGCCTTTGGGCCCAGTGAATCTATACTGAATCCTTACTTGAAGACAGTTAAAAATCCTTGAATGAATTATGGGACCAAAGTTTGTGAAGTTAGAATTGATATCATTCTGTAAAAGTTGAATTGTTTAACAGACATATGCGCCTGTCAGGGAATTAATCCTTGTGTTCAAAAGACTTCTTAAAGCCCTGGATGGTGTGGCTCAGTCCACTGAGCACTGGCCTGCAAATCAAAGGGTCACTGATTCAATTACAGGTCAGGGCACATGCCTGGTTTGTGGGCCAGGTCCTTAGCTAGGGATGTGTGAGAGACAACCAGTAGATTCTCTCCTTCTCTCTCTCCCTTCCTTCCCATCTCCCTATTAATAAATAAATAAATCCTTTAAAAAATACTACTTCTCAGAATATATTGTCTTTGCTTTTGAACTAGTTGAGCAAGCAAGCATTCTACTATAGAAGCCGCAAAAATTTTACCTAATATTGCATAGCCCCAGTAGTTTTATATTTAAAACAAACAAAAATGTTCAAGCTCATGTTCAGTCTAATATTTTTCTCACTTATAGTTTTTAATAACATATTAGAAAATGCCTAGATTTAAACAATGTTGTTTATATCTTCTATAAGATAAACTATTTATATACTTTATACAAAGCTAATCAATTGAGAGCACTATTTATGTGAACTAATATTTTTAAACATATAATGGTGAAGAAATCTTTTCCAAAATAATAATTTTAGTTGAACACATTTGATCTTTTCAATAATCATATGTATGAACATAGCAGTATGTATGCACATTTTGTAAATATAAGCCTTTTATTTTAGTATACTTTTACATTTACAGAAAAGTTGCAAAGAGAACATAGAGAATTCTCATGTACCCTTCATCCATTTTCCCCTGTTGTTAACATAATTTTTGTATCACACAGTAACAAAAAAAACAACTTCGTTTCATTACAGAAATCTAGATTCTATCTGAATTTTACAATTTTGTCCACAAATGTTATTTTTTCTATTCCAAGATGCCATTCAGAATATCTATTACATTTCATTGATATGTCTCCTTAGTCTAATCTGATATATGACAGATTCTTAAACTTCACCTATTTTTCATAATTTTGACAATTTAGAAGAGTAATAGCCAGGTATTATGTAGAATGTCACTCAAATTAAGTTTGTATAATTGCATTTTATTTTAGTTAATTTCTGTTTAAGGAAATAAAACCATAGCATATGTGAATACAGCAAATTATTTAGAACTGTGCTAAAAAATTGTAGATTTGTTGAAGATAATGAAGAACACAGTCTTATATGGCACATAACACCTTTCAAAGCAATCTAACAAGAGCCTATTACTATTAATATTACCTTTCTTAATGGTATTACAGTAAAAAATCTGCATAAGCATTATTACCAGTGCAAGTCAGTATTAACATTTGTACATGAACAATTTTTATCTAAAAAATCAATGGCTCATGCAAATGTAATTATACTGAAAAACAATTGAATGTGTTACTTCTTGTTAATTTATTAAAAATTTTGTCTAAAAGTTTTATGACATTGGACTTAGCAATGATTTTTTGAATGAGACATCAAAAACACAGGGAAGAATAGAAACAAGAGAGAAATTAAACTTCTTCAAAATAAAAATAAGCTTTTGTCGATCAAGTAAGGAGGCAACACAATGGATAAAATATTTACAGATATATCTGAAGAGGGGTTAATATCTAAAATATGTAAAGAATTCTTACAGCTTAACATTTAAAAAAATGAACAACCTGATTAAACATGGGTAAAGGACTTGAATAGGTATTCCTCCAAAGATATAAAATGACTGATAAGCATATGAAAAAATGCTAAATCATTAGGAAATTAAAAATCAAAACCACATCAAAATTCCACTTCATACCACTGATGATGGCAATTAGAGAGGGAGGGAGAGAGATAAACTAACAAATGTTGGGAACAATGTAGCAACATTGGGACTCTGTACATTTCTGATGTGATCATAAAAAGGTACAGCCACTGTAGAAAATTGTATAACGATTCCTCAAAAATTTTAAGATAAAATCCTATGTGACCCACCGGTTCTATTTCTGGCTATAACTCAAAAGAATTGAAAGCAGAGACTCAAACAGATATGTGTACACTCTAATTCAGAACAGCATTATCCAAAAGAGCCAAAAGTGGAAACAACCCAAGTGTCTATAGACATATGAATAAATAAGTAAAATGCTGTATATACATTTAGTGAGTATTATGCAGTCTTAACTAGAGGACATTATGTTAAAATGAAATAAGCCAGATACACATACACACACACACAACAAATATTGTATGATTCTTCTTATTCGAAGTACCTAGAATAGACAAACTGATAGAGGTAAGCAGTAGAATGGTGATTTTGGAGGCTGGTGTGTGGGGGTCAGTGGGGACAATGGACAGTTATTGTTGAATGGATACAGAGTTTTAGCTTATTAAGATGAAAAGAGTGCTGGTTATGGATGGTGGTAATGGCTGCACAACAATGTGAATATTCTTAATGTCAATGAACTGTACACTTAATATGATTAGAATACTAAATTTTGTCCTCTGTATATTTTACCACAATGAAGGTAACAAATAAATAAGATCTATAATGGGAGAACTATGAATAAACATGCCTGATATGTATGCAGAATATTTGCAAAAGATAATCATATTTTCATTTAAGTGTGAAAAATTGACAAAAATATGAACTATGGGATGCCTTGGAGGAAGGAAAAATCTTAATCAAATATCCTTGAAAGCATGCTAATAAATAGGACTACTGGTAAACCTACAAATGTTATTAACAAGTTGAAAATTCTTATCTTAAAATGTTTTTAGGAAAATATATACAATTTTCCTAAAATTGACAATATATAAAATTGGTTATTTAAATACATATGGAATTGAAATTATAGGGGGTATAGCTGGACAAAGTATGGAGGTTAGTTATGCAAACTCTTTTTTTTTTTCTTTTTTTGTGAGCAGTCATCTGATTTATAGAGGTAACAAATATTAAAATGATACAAAATATCATTTTCAAAACAACATCAAAACGTGAGTGCATTTAACTATACACAGCTCATAACAGAGCAAGTGGGTGAGTGGAGCAATAATAACTCATTCTGTAGCAGGTTTAATATGCTGGCAAGAGAGAAAGTTGGTTGAAGTAGAGAAAGTTTGTCTTAAGTACTAGAACCGAGGGGCTCCATAATCATCTGGCATCCGCTCAATGTTGTACCTATGATTAGAAAGGTACATGATGGGAACTCCAGGGATCTTCCTGATTCTCCGTTTAAGGTCCCGGTCAACTGTTGCCACAATGTAACTCTTGTGCTGAGTTACTTTCTGTACTAAACAGTCATCTGCATAGGTTCCTTTGTGTGTGCACGGTAATCGTTCAAATCCTGGATCCTTGGCGATCCTTAGAGCCACTCGATACTTCTGCCCCAGTTTTTCAGTTTCAGCCATTACACAGTCAGTTATACATGGGATACACTTGGCATAGAGACAGTCCATCATTGACTGCACTAAGTCCAGTTTAGCCTTAATGGACAAGTTGATAAAGTTGGTATCAACCAGGATGTGGTAAGGTGGGCCCAGTTGTGTGTTATATTGGAAGAATAAGCAGGGAGAGTATTGGGGAACTTCTCTTTCCTTGAGTGCACTAGGATCTTTCTTTTCCTTCTTTTTAGGTTTTAATCTATCTTTTTCTTTAAGCCTCTGATCTCTCAGACTAAGCATTCGCTTCATGGTCGCGTATTTCCTTGTTTTCTTTTGCTTGCCCATGATCACTCCGCACTCTTGTTTCTTCTAGTTATGCAAACTCTTAACAAACGGGCCTTAAAGCAGAGATGCCTCAGAACTGAAAAGGCTTCCACACGTCCTTCCATATTTTGATGGAAAGAAATCTGTCAAAACCCAAATACAGTCACTGAGAAAGAAAGATCATTTCATGGACATTTGTCTTGATGGACTTTTATTAAAAAAAAAAAATTTCAACTTCAAGTGTTCTTTTGCTTGTAGAGCTCCCAAGAAATTCTTTGATTTCTTGAATCATTATGAGAATCTGGTGCTGGATGAAATCTGTTATTTACGTTGAATTCTATTTGACAACTCAAACCTTTGTGCTATCATACATGCGTTATCCAATAGAAGATCCATTACAAAATTTAGAAAAGTAGGAATTGAAATTTTAAAGGTATGGGTTAAATAAGTAATTTTAAAGTTGTAAATGAGGTCATATTAAGAAATTATGCAAAATTAAGATTGCACAATTCAGTTTCATTTTGCTCTGAGCCCGTAGCCCTTGCTGAGTAGCTCATTTGGTTAGTGTCATCCTCCTCAACCCCCACTCCTGGTACTCAAAGGTTTTGGTCAAGGCTCATACAAGAAGCAACCAATGAATTCATAAATAAGTGAAACAGCAAATCAGTGATTTTCATTCTCTTTCCCCGCCTCCCATCCTCCAAAATCAGTAAATAAAGAATATTTTAAAATATCACTTTTAGTGCCATACACTAGCGATGAAAAAATCCAAAGTGGAATTAAAAAACAATTTAAAATAATACAAACATGTATTCAATGTAGGTTTTAACATCTACTGGGAAGAGAGATTATGTTGGGTCTTAGTGAAAAAGATGTCTGAGGATTAAAAAAAAATCAGGGCAGTTGAACTTGTTATATAGATTTGGGAAAAATGCATCTCCTAGTAATTAGTTGAATCCCTACAATGTAATTCTCCAGGTTCAATTATCAAGTAATTTTATCCCAGAATCAATGTTCATTGCCAAAAATAACAGTTTAATCTTCAGGACTTTATTTGAAAAATGTTTTAAAATGTGCTAAATAAAAGATGTCTGTGTTTTAAATTACATAAAAATTTAGATGTTTTACTAGTACTTTAATCAACTTAGATTGCTCTTAAATACCCAGGAATTCTTGATAAATGAAGTATTAGAAAAGAATGTCCTATTTTGTAGTCATTTTTTAAAGGTAGGAATAGTTGTCGCTACGTGCAATTTGCTGCTTGCAGAGAAGTTGATAGCCTTGGCTCAGGAGGTTCAAAATGGAAGGTGGGATTTTAAATAGTTTCTCTGCCAACAACTGGTAAACTGTAGCTTTTGAAAGCTCCTCTGCCAACCTTTCCAGTGTAATCCAAAATGAAGAACACTCTACACCAATGGTTAAAGATAAAGAAAATGAGATACTTTGTTCTGAATTTTGAATATTCATTCTAAAATTCTTTAGAAGCTTGAAGTGGTTATTGATATTATAAATATGATTAGGTAGCAAATGGTGATATTAAAAAATACAAGGTCAACATTATTTTGTTTTTATACAGTGTTCAACATTTGTATTAAATGGGCATGATTATTGAAATGCAATCAAGGAAATACTTATTTTTGTCTTCACTTCTTAAAATTTTTCAGAATAGAATGATAACTTTCCTGCACCTTAATGAAAAACTAGGACATTCCTGTGAATTTTCATTACTCTCGGGTAATAATGATGTTTTAATAATAGTGGTCACATTGAGGGTCAAACACACATCAGTTTGGTAATTGCATATATCTAATCTCATAATTAAGACGTCAATTTGCATTTAAAAAATGACTCCCATAAATTCTCAAACAGGACATGGCTCAGATGTATTCACCTGCTTTTAGGGAATGGAGTGTGGTAGGTTTTCCTCTAGCCCTATAATTCCTCTTCTCACTAGAAAATTTTTACTAAAACCAAAGCCACTGACAAAGGTGATAAAACTCTTAAGATGTGTGCTCTCTGACCAACCATAAAAAGTTATTTTCTAATGTAGCACTATGATGGCTTTGTACTGTATCAACCTAACTGAAATTAGATTCTGAAAAATATTCTTCCCTGTATGGTTTGGTTTAGGCTTGACTGCAACAGAAATTTTCTTGACATTTGGATGAGAGAGGTGAACTAACATCCATTATTATTCTCTGAAGGTAAAGCCAACATTATTGGAGTAAGACCAGACATTATAGCAACTTCCACATGATGACACTGATCTAGATAGAAGCTCAGGTCTTTGGCTTCAGCCAAATCTCAAATTGCAGCTGCTTTAGTACCCAATAGATGTCTTCCTTCAATAGCTTTAGATCCTGGGCCAGGCACGGTTGCAGTTCTAGAGGAAAGGCCTTCCAGTGTAACATGTAGGTAGCCCATAGCATAGAAATTAGAGTCATGAGACACAGATCAAGTTTCCACTGGTCCTCAAAAGTTATGGTTTGTTCTCATACTGTCTCTGTCCAAGCCTGACACTATCACGGAAGAGAAAGATATTGCATAGACTATGTACCCAGCTTTCATAAATGTGCATGGTCTGGCCCCTCTAATGAATCCCTAATACCCTGCTATTTTTCAAATACCACTCCAAAGTGTGTTCTCTTAAATTTCAAGAGGGGTACATACTCCCTTATTTTTCCATGTATAATGTATACCCATATTTTTGCCCAAACTTTCAGAGTTTAGAAATATTAAACTTTCAGAGGTCAAAAGATTAAAAAAATCTTTTGTTTTAATTTTTAATTCAATAATTTTTAGTTATGTTTAGATACTTATTTTTGATATTATAAGGTAATTTTATCATTTATTTTTGAAAATCTGACGCAAGAAATTTTATGTAACAAATAATTGCAAAACACAAGAACAGATACAAGGTTCTTTCAGGTACTACCCACATATAATGAGCATCCTTATTTTTCCCTAAAAAAAATGGACAAAAAGAACATACATTATGCATGCCAAAATACAGTATGTCCCAAGTTGTAGGAAATATACAGTGTTAGTCTTTGAAGCCCCAGACACTAAACTCAAAAGAGGAGTGGTGCTTTGATAGAGGTGATCACTCCCTCTTATGATATAAATTGGGAATCACAGCATAGTGCCACACCGAAGATACTTACTTCTCTTTCAAGAACTTTCCTCCATCTCAGTACCCTTGATTAATTTATCTCCTTGTAGCTTGAAAGAAATCGGGATCCTACTCCCACATGGTATTCTGAAAGCTCACTCGGTCATCTTTTTTCATCCTAACGCTATTTTCAAAGCGAATATTTTAGCATCATTTATTTAATAGACAAATATTTTAGACATACTGATTCATTTAATCCACAATACCTGGCTATGAAGTGAAAACTGAAGGTTCAGTTTACACAGAAAGCAAATAATGACTTTTATTTGCTTTTCTAGCCAATTAAGCTACAAACTGTACTGTTTTAAAATCCTCCTTTTAAATCCTCCTCGACATGTTTACTGGTTTTAGAGAGAGGGGGAGAGAGAAAGAGACAGAGACATCGATGTGAGAGAAAAAACGCTGATCGGTTGCCTCTCATACATGCCCTGATTCGGGGCCAGACCTACAACCTAGACATGTGCCCTGACAGGAATTCAACCCACAGCCTTTCAGTTTACAGTATAATGTTCCAACCAACTGAACCACACTGGCCAGAACTCTTATTTTGTTTTGTTTTCCAAACTACTCTTTAATGTACATTGACATACTGTTTTCAGTGAATTTCAGTAAAGAGTATGGAAATATACAACATTTTACTGAGTTTTAAAGTAGATCTATACCACCTCCTCAAAAAAAAAAACCCCACAAAAAATATCAAGAAGACTTTTTCATTCTTGGTTCTGTACAGAATTCAAAACAAGGATCTAGTAACTGTGTGGGAGAAGTTCTTCTCGACCCTCTTAGTCCCTGGCTTGGTCTGAAAGTTGAGGTGACAAAGACAATTAACAGGAAAAAAGCATGCAAATTTAAAATTGTACACCTTGGTAAGAGCTCTTTCAAGAGAATAAAGACCTGAAGAAGTGATAAGAACAGGAAGCTCTTATGCCTTTTAGACAAAGAAACAATAAACTTGTGAATAATTAACAAAACAAAGAGATCTGGTCCAGGGACAGTAACAAGGTTTGTTTGAAGATACCTCTTTTTCCTCTGGAACAATAAGATTATCTCCCATAAAAGGAGACTACTTCCTGTCTTTAGGCAGAAAAGGAGGAGTTTTCTGCATTTACTGCTTCATTATTGCCTTCAGCTCAAAATAAGTTCTTGGTCACAGAGGGAAATTTTGTGGTGAGATTCTGGTTTCCTTAATAACTAAATTATAGAATGAAATTTTTTTCAGTGTTGTAGATTGTTAAAGTCAAACAGTTCTGAAAATCAAGCATTTAAAACACACACACTTGTTTACTTAACACCTATGGTGCAAAAAAACACAGCACTGTGGAGTCCCATTCTTCCCACTTTTCCTCAAATGATGAGGTGAGATAGTTCCTAAGGATGTCAGAAATCCTACTGGCTTATGATCTTCCAAAAGTGAAAACCTCAGAATGCAGCAGGCGTTCCACTTCCGACCGACGTTCTTTTTCCGTAGACTGGGTCCCCTTAGTGTAGGCTGTAATCATTTTCCCCTCTTCCTTCTCGAAGCACGTGAAAGCTTGCGTTTCGTAAGTGAGAGAGGAAGAAATTTTCACTCTACACAGGACTGAGCAGCTAGACCCATTGACAGTCTTATCTGAAGGGCTTCTGCCCTAGGAAGAGCCCCCGATCCCTCAATATTTTCCAGACTTACCTTCCCCTCCCTTTTTCCTGGCTCAGTAGTGTATTTCAGCGTACATTTCCTTTCTCTTCCAGGAAAAGACAAATTAATAATGCCTGCTGTAGGGGTTTTGCACCAGTCGTGACCTCATTTGGGAATGTCTCACATATTTTCATAGGTAACTCTTTCGTATCATGCTGCTCCCGGATAAATGTAACCACCTAAGAGAAGTCCTCTCTGACCATATATTTTCCATTTCCCATGGTTTTAGTTTTTGCATAACACTAATGACTCCATGAAAATTTCTGTGAAAATTGTCTATCTCTTCGACTTGATTATAATTTTTAAGAGGGGTAAAACGTGTGTATCTTGTTCAACATTCTTTCTCTCCTCTCTAAAGTGTGCTTCGTACACAACAGCATCCAATAAAATGTCTGTGAACTGAGTGAATGAATAAATGAACAGTTCCTTAACACTAGAATTATTTTTTTTTACTTTATGAATATGTCATACATGAAATCAATTGGATATATTTGCATTGGGATTCCAGTTCCTTTTTTGTTTTTTGTTTTTTTCCTCCACATGAGACAATTACAAATACTTTATTTTTTTTTATGTTTTTATTTATTTTATTTATTTATTTTTTTATTAATTTATTTACTTTTTAAATACATTTGTCTCTGCCTTCCCCCCCCTCTTTCCCTTGCCCCCTCCCACCTTCCCTCCCTCATCTCTTCCCCTTTGGTTTTGTCCATGAGCCCTTGCTATATGTTCCTTGACTTTCCCCTTCCCTTCCCTTTCCCTGCCCCCCACTTCCCTCTTGTCTCTGTTGATTTCTTTTCCTTTCAGTGTTGCTGGTCATATTTTCCTTGCTTCTTTGCATTGTTGGTTAGGTTCCGCTTATAGGTGAGATCATATGGTATTTGTCTTTCGCCCCCTGGCTTCTTTCGCTTAGCATGATGCTCTCCAGTTCCATCCATGCTGTCGCAAAGTTTAGTACTTCTTTTTTCTTTCTGCTGCGTAGTATTCCATTGTGTATATGTACCATAATTTTTTGATCCAGTCATCTACTGATGGGCATTTAGGTTGCTTCCAACACTTGGCTATTGTAAATTGTGCTGCTATGAACATTGGGGTGCATAGGTTCTTTTGTATTGGCGTTTTGGTGTTCTCAGGGTATAGTCCCAGCAGGGGAATCCCTGGATCAAAAGGCAGTTCCATTTTCAGCTTTCTGAGGAAATTCCACACTGCTTTCCATAGTGGCTGCACCAGTCTGCATTCCCACCAACAGTGGACTAGGGTTCCCTTTTCTCCACAGCCTCGCCAGCACCTGTTGTTTCTGGATCTATTTATGATGGCCATTCTGACCGGTGTGAGGTGGTACCTCATGGTGGTTTTGATCTGCATTTCTCTGATGGCTAGAGATGCAGAGCATCCTTTCAAATGCCTCTGGGCCCTCTGTATCTCCTCCTTAGAAAAGCATCTGCCCAGGTCCTTTGCCCATTTTTTGATTGGATCGTTTGTCTTCTTGGAGTCAAGTCGAGTGAGTTCTTTGTATATCTTGGAGATCAAACCTCTATCTGATGTATCATTAGCAAATATATTTTCCCAAATGGTTGGCTCCCTTTTCAGTTGGCTGATGTTTTCTTTAGCCGTGCAGAAGCTTCTTATTTTGATGAGGTCCCGCTTGTTTATTCTTTCCCTTATGTCCCTTGCTTTAGGAGACATATCAGTGAAAAAATTGCTGCGTGGGATATCTGAGAGTTTCCTGCCAATGTTCTCCTCGAGGACTTTGATGGTGTTGCGACTTATATTGAAGTCTTTTATCCATCTTGAGTTTATTTTTGTGTATGGTGTCAGCTGATGATCCAATTTCAATTTTTTGCATGTAGCCATCCAGCTCTCCCAACATCATTTGTTGAAGAGGCTGTTATTGCTCCATTTTATGCTTCTGCCCCCTTTGTCGAATATTAGATGTCCATAGAGACCTGGGCTTATTTCTGGGCTTTCTATTCTGTTCCACTGGTCTATGGTTCTGTTCTTGTGCCAGTACCAGATTGTTTTGAGTATAGTGGCTTTGTAGTAGAGTTTGATGTCCGGTATTGTGATCCCTCCTACTTTGTGTTTCTCTCTCAGAATTGCTGCGGCTATTCGAGGTCGTTTATGGTTCCATATAAATTTTTGAAATGCCTGTTCTATTTCTGTGAAATACGTCATTGGTATCTTAATAGGGATTGCGTTGAATCTATAAATTGCTTTTGGTAGTATGGACATTTTGAGGATATTAATTCTTCCCATCCATGTGCACGGTATATGCTTCCATTCATTTGTGTCTTCCTTAATTTCTTTTTTCAATGTTGTATAGTTTTCTGCATACAGGTCTTTTACGTCTTTGGTTAAATTTATGCGTAGGTACTTTATTTTCCTTCTTGCTATATCGAATGGTATATTTTTCCTGATTTCTTCTTCTTCTATTGCATTGCTGGTGTACAAAAACGCCTTTGATTTCTGAATGTTGACTTTGTATCCTGCTGTTTTGCCAAATTCACTTATTAGGTTGAGGAGTTTTTTGGTAGAGTCTACAGGGTTCTCTATGTACACTATCATGTCATCTGCAAACAATGATAGTTTTACTTCCTCCTTTCCTATTTGGATGCCTTTTATCTCTTTCTCTTGTCTGACCGCTGTGGCTAGGACTTCCAATACGATGTTGAAAAGAAGCGGTGAGAGCGGACATCCTTGTCGTGTTCCCGATCTTAGTGGGAAAGCGTTCAGTTTTTGCCCGTTGAGTATGATATTGGCTGTAGGTTTTTCATATATGCCCTTTATTACGTTGAGGAATGCCCCATTTATTCCCATTTTGCTGAGTGTTTTGATCATAAATGGGTGCTGTACCTTGTCAAATGCTTTTTCTGCATCTATCGAGATGATCATGTGGTTTTTGTCTTTTCTTTGATTTATGTGGTGTATCACATTTACTGATTTGCATATATTGAGCCATCCCTGCATCCCTGGGATGAATCCCACTTGATCGTGATGGATAATCTTTTGAATGTATTGCTGGATGCGGTTTGCCAATATTTTGTTGAGGATTTTAGCATCTATGTTCATCAGGGAAATTGGCCTGTAGTTTTCTTTCTTTGTAGGGTCTTTATCTGGTTTTGGGATCAGGGTGATGCTGGCCTCATAGAAAGAGTCTGGGAGTCTTCCCTCCTCTTGGATTTTTTGGAATAGTCTGAGAAGGACAGGGGTTAGCTCTTCCTTAAATGTTCTGTAAAATTCTCCTGGGAAACCGTCTGGCCCTGGGCTTTTGTGTGTGGGAGTTTCTTGATGACTGCTTCAATTTCCCCAACTGTTAATCGGTCTGTTCAAGCTTTCTGTTTCTTCCTCCTTCAGTGTTGGAAGATTATACTTTTCTAAAAATTTGTCCATTTCATCAAGATTTTCAAATTTCTTGGCATATAATTGTTCATAGTAGTTTCTGATAATCATTTGTATTTCTGTGGTATCAGTTGTTATTTCTCCTCTTTCATTTCTGATATTATTAATTTGGGTCCTCTCCCTTTTTTTCTTGATGAGTCTGCTTAAAGGCTTGTCAACTTTATGAATCTTTTCAAAGAACCAGCTTCTGGATTGGGTGATCCTCTGAATTGTCCTTTTTGTCTCTATGTCATTCAGTTCTGCTCTAATCTTGACTATTTCTTTCCTTCTACTTGCTCTGGGATTTATTTGTTGTTGTTTCTCCAGTTCTTCAAGTTGTAGTGTTAGGTCTTTTATTTGAAATGTTTCTATCTTTTTAAGGTAAGCCTGTATTGCTATGAACTTCCCTCTCAGGACCGCCTTTGCTGTGTCCCATAGGTTTTGGACAGTTGTCTGTTCATTTTCATTTGTTTCCAGAAATTTTTTGATTTCTTCTCTTATCTCATTATTGACCCATTCATTGTTTAATAGTGTACTGTTCAGTCTCCATGAGTTTCCAAGTTTTTGAAGTTTCTCTTTGAGGTTGATTTCGAGTTTCAAGGCCTTGTAGTCTGAGAAAAAGTTTGGTATTATTTCAATTTTCCTGAATTTACTGAGGCTTGCTTTGTGTCCTATCATGTGGTCTATCTTTGAAAAACTGCCATGAGCATTTGAAAAGAATGTGTATTTTTCTTCTTTGGGATGTAAGGTTCTATATATGTCAGTTAAGTCTCTTTGATTCAGTGTTTCATTCAGCGCCACGATATGTTTATTAATGTTTTGTTTGGAAGATCTGTCCATTTTTGACAGTGGGGTGTTGAAATCCCCTAGTATCAGTGTGTTGCTATCTATATCTTTTTTGAAGTCCTCCAACAATTTCCTTATAAACTTGGGGGCTCCTATATTGGGAGCATATAAGTTTACAATGTTGATGTCTTCTATATAGATTCTTACTTTAAGTGTGATAAAGTGCCCTTCTGGGTCTCTCTTTATGGCCTTTGCTTTGAAATCTACTTTGTCTGATACAAGTATGGCAACGCCAGCCTTTTTCTCATGTCCATTTGCTTGGAATATTGTTTTCCATCCCTTTACTTTCAATCTGTGTAGGTCTTTTGCTCTGAGGTGGGTCTCTTGTAGGCAGCATATGTGTGGGTCATGTTTTCTTATCCATTCAGCTACCCTGTGTCTTTTGATTGGGGCATTTAGTCCATTCACATTGAGAGTTATTACTGATAGAAACTTACTCATCTTTTCTTTTTGTACTTGTGTTCCCCTCTGTCTCATTCTTTTCCTTCATCTGCTTAAACCAGTCCCCTTAGCATATCTTGGAGTGCTGGTTTGGTAGAGATGTATTCTTTTAGCTTTTTTTTGTCTGGGAAACTCCGTATTTCTCCTTCTATTTTAATGGAGAGCCTAGCTGGGTAGAGCAGCCTTGGCTGTAGGCCCTTGCTTTTCATGGCTTGGAATATTTGTTGCCATTCCCTTCTGGCTTGTAGTGTTTCTGTTGAGAAGTCAGCTCCTAGGCGTATCGGGGCCCCCTTGTATGTTACTTTCTCCTTCTCCCTTGCTGCCTTGAGGATTCTCTCTTTGTCTTTGACATTTGCCATTTTAATGATGATGTGTCTTGGAGTGGACCTCCTAGGGTCCTTCTTGAGTGGGGTCCTCTGTGCCTCCTGGATCCATGAGAGCCTTTCTCTCCTCAAATTAGGGAAATTTTCCATCATTACTTTTTCGAGGAGGTTCTCTATTCCTTGCTCCTCTTCTTCTCCTTCTGGTATCCCTATTACACGGATATTATTGCGTTTCAGGTTGTCCTGCATTTCCCTAAATGCTTCTTCATTCTTTTTGAGCCGTTTTTCCATTTCTTGTTCTTTCTGGGAGCTTTTTTCTACCTTGTCTTCCATCTCACTGATTCAATCCTCAGCTTCATCCAGCCTGCTTTGGATTCCTTCTACTGTGTTCTTCAATTCAGAAATGGTATTCTTCATATCCTCTTGTGTCTTCTTGATAGTTTCTATGTCCTTTTCCAGGCTGATATAGTTTGCTGTAAGATCCTGATAGTTTCTCTGCAGTTTCTCATAGTTCTCTTTGAGCTGGCTGAGCTCATTGAGCTTCCTTAGAACCATTGTTTTAAATTCCATATCTGATAGTTCCCTTGCCTCTATTTCATTGAGCTCTCTCTGTGGGGAGTCCCCTTTTCCACTCATTTGGGGGGGAACCTCTTTTTCTTCCCATTTTTGTGAGAGTCTGTTAAGTATTTTTGTCCTTTACTTTTCTTTCTGGGCTTGCCCCTGATGAAGTCAGTTGTTGACCCTATAGGGCCTTGGGTTGTTTGTTTGAGCCTTTCAGGAGTCTAATGCCTGTGTCTGACTCCTGCTTGGAGCAGCTCTGTGACCCCTTCGGTCAGGGCTGGGCTATTTTTTGGGATCTCTCTGCGCTCTCACGAGAGCTCCTTGAGCGCATTCCCAGCTCGGCAGGGTCCCCCACTTGCCTGGGCTCACATGTGTTTGCCCCAGACCAGGGGGCTTATTCGCGACCTCCCGTGCTCATCTGGCCTCCCTGGCACGCGAGCTTCGCGGCACTGGTCAGTTTAGGGTCTTCTATTGTGTGTTTTCCCCGCTTTTGGCTCTTTGGGTGCGTTGCTTGCCCTCGCCAAATGGGGACTACGGAAATGGGAGGAAATCAGCTCTAGGACTCTCCGGTTAATCCTGTTTCTGGTCTCTCCTCCAGGGACTCTGGGCAGCTCTACTTATTTTGTGGGCTGCTCCGCAATCGCGGTGGGGAGGTCAATTTATACCTGCCCTTGCCCCTCTGTGCAATCCCTCGCAGGCCGTATGGGTGCCAGTCTGTGTGGGGCCTTGCCGGCAGGTGCAAGCGTTCGCCAGCCCGCGTGGGTCACACACACGCTCGCCAACCCTCGCCAGTCACTCGGCGCAAGTGTGCGCGCCTGCTCTGGGTGTTTTGGGGGTGTCTATGTTTGCTTTTCGGCTTTTGGCTCTTTGGGGGTGTGGCCTCTTCCCGCGCAATGGAGACTTCGGCAAGGAGAAGGAGTCGGGACTCCCCGGTTCCTCCTCCTGTTCTTTCCCCAACGCCTCCATTTCTAGTCTCCCCTCAGGGGCCTCTGGGCAGTTCTGTGACCCCTTCGGCCGAGGATCCAACCCCTGTGCGGACTGCGTTTCAATCGCAGGCAGTCTGGTTCATGCGCGCCCCGTTTCTGCCTCTTTGGGGTCGCCCCTTTCCAGCCCACAATGGAGACTACCGAACGTGGAGGGAGTCGGGACTCCCCGGTTCCTCCTCCCGTTCTTTCCCCAATGCCTCCGTCTCCAGTCTCTCCTCAAGGCTCTCCCAGCCAGTCTGCACTCAGCCCCGCAGCTCACAAGCGCACAAGCTGTGTGCGGAGCGCACAAAAGGCAGGTTAATTGATTCCCTTATGCCTGAGCGAGATGGTAGCTGCAGAGTGGGAGGCGCGCCATCACCCGGGCTCCACCGGCCGCAGTGTCAGTTCTCTTCCCAAAGTTTTCCTCACCAGTCTTTTCCCAGGCACCAGCCCACCCTGCTGCCGCCTCTACCCAGAGATCAAGGAGGGTGGCTGCCGCTGCAACTTTTGCGTTTGCCCTTTAAATGTCTCTTTGCATCCCCAGCCACCTGTCTCTGGCAGAGAGCGCCCCTAAGCTTTTTGGGGTTGCGTTTTGTCTGTATTTTCTCGGCTTTAGCTGCTGTAGTTTAAGGGTTCCTGTTTATGATTCAGACCCCGTTCTTCTCGGGGGGACGCTAACTGGCCGTTTCAATGTCCCTCTGGTGCCAGTGCCCGTGCGCACCCGGCCCACCCTCTCGAGCCTCCACCGCACTTCTCACCCGTTGGGATGTGTGAGAGTAGAATCCGCTGTCCGCGGCACCAAGGCTCCTCTCCCACTATCGCTCCACTGCTTTCCAGGTGATTACTCCATTATTTAGTTGCAATTCCAGTTTCAATTACAAATACTTTAATTTTACCTTTCACTTTTGCCTGACAGTAGAGCTTAGGAATTTGGTAACATTTCCCAGTGTGTACCTTTAGTCCCATTTTTCTGCATAAAGCATATTAAGGCCTGAGATAGCATTGGCTTACTGACATGTACTAGTTTATCCTATTAAGAGAAAGACTGGAGGTGATTTATATTATTTATAGGAGAGGACATGAAGCACTTAGTGAGGCTTTCCTGGATCAGGGCGAGCTTCTAAAGGCCACTTCATTTCATTGTCTGGTAATGACCTTGTGTACCAGCAATCTTCCAGCATTGGTCGTGACTCAAAAGCAGAAAGAGAAGCAATCCTCTTTTTTTATCAAGAACAAGACCCTCTCCTGTTCTTGGGTAAAATATGCTTAGTGACAGAATGAGTTATGCAATGTTTGAAACCTATTCAGGGAAACTCCTGTTGCCAACTAATCTTTAGAGTTCATGATAAGGGTTGAGGATTGGAGGGTGAGGGAAAGGGGCCAATAACACTCAGACTTCCTGCCCATCAGGTTTTTACCTGATAGGAGCAAATATAAGTTGGTTAAGAAAATATTTCATCATTCCTAAGGCACAGATCTCTTGGTGATACTAAATTAAGGAAGAACATCTTTATTATAACACCAAATAAAAGTATCTTCCTCTCCAAATCTTAATTTCTGGGCCATTACTTTCAGGTTTCCTGGGCAGTCTTGATACATTTCTTAGCCAGTCATAAGGACTATCAAAAGGTGGTTTCAGCCCTGGTGGGCATGGCTCAGTTGGTTGTAGGGTTGCACTGTAAAAAGGTTGTGGGTTCGATTCCTGCTCAGGACACGTGGCTAGGTTGTGGGTTCAGTCCCTGGTCAGGGCACATACAACAGATAAACCATTGCTGTTTCTCTTTTGCATCAATGTTTCTCTCACTCTCTCCCTCCGCCCTTCACCTGTCTCTAAACCCAATAAGCACGACCTCAGGTGAGGATTAAAAAAAAAAAAAAAAAAGACTGGTTTCATATACTCAATCATTCATTCAATTTTTATAAAATGTAACATTATTGACTATCCACTGTTTCTTGGGTACCCACCAAGGTGATAGTAGTAAAATGATTAAAAAAAAAAACAAAACCTTCTGTTGACCCTTTGAAACTTACATGGTCTTAGCAGAGGCAACTTAAAGCAAGTAAATACAAAATAGAAAAAGTTAGCATATTGAAGGTACTCAAGTAAGATAAGTGATTCCACAGAGCTGTAGAGAAGTGTGGTCCTGAATGAGTAAGCCGAGCTGAAGTTCTTTTTTTCACTGCAATTATTTTATAGTTAAAAGGTTGATTGGAATGAGTAATATTTTCAGTAATAATTTATTTTATAATGCCAAATCATGAATTCCGATAATGTTTATAACATTTATAGTAAACTATTTTAATATTATGTTCCCTGAATTATTGCCTTATAATCAATAGATGCATACAATTAGAAATAATTTATAGTAATATACTAAAAACTGACATTTTACAGAGGGATTAATTTTCTGTGTTCAAATAAACAAACAATTATTTCATGCTTACCTTAATGGAGACATTAAAATGTACTATGATTCAATAATTAATCTCTTTCAGATTATGAAATAAGTATTTGAACATATAGATTTGGCAAGAAAATAATTAAGAAAAAACTGTCTTTAGAAAATAAAAACCTTTATTTTGCCCCCAACAGAGAAAACATTTGTTCTAAAATATTATGTAACAAGTTTATTCATTTCCACTTTTTTAAATAGTATATATTTATTTTTTAGAGAGAGGGGGAAAAAAGGTGGGGAGAGAGAGAGAGAGAAACATCAATGTGTAGTTGCCTCTCACATGCCACCTACTGGGGAACTGGCCTGCAACCCAGGCATGTGCCCTGACTGGGAATAGAACCAGCAACCATTTGGTTTCCAGTCACTGAGCCACACCAGCCAGGACTCATTTCCACTTTTTTAAAAACCTCATTTCAATGATCATCAGATCATGTCTATAAAAGTCAAATTACTTTATTTAAAAATATTTTGGTAATATGTTAGACTTGAATATGTGATAATTTTTATTTATTTTTCTATCTTCCTTTCCTGCTTTCTCTTTTAGAAATATAAGTTGAGGTTATTCAAAAAGAAATAAAAAATATTTTTGTGTCATTGGAAGTATTCAGAAGTCAAATAATATTTACTTAATTTTAAAAGCATATAAAATAATTTGGCACTCCTTTAATTAGACAAAAAAATGAAGAGGATATGGATACAATGTTTAAATAGATGAAAATATCATGAAGATAATTATTTGTGTTTAATCTACCACTTGAGGTAATTAAAAATCAAGTAGTAAAAAGTTATTTAATCTTAGCTAAATTGAGAAAACAGTTTTAAAAATTATCTATCTTATTAAATGTCTCTTTAATTCTACTATGTAATTTAAAAATTTATCATACAATAATTCAAATAGAATGGTATTTCATGTTTACCATTAATCAAACTAAATGTACATTCTGTTTTTTCATTCAAAACTAACATTATAAAATGCAACTCCAACCTCCAACTGAATTATGTTTCTTGGATAATACTGGAAGTGTGAAAAATAAGGAAGTTCCAATAAAATGAAATCCAAAGTATTTTAAATTGGCTTAGAAAAAATATATTGTGATATAAATATAGAAACACCGTTGAAACACAAGTGAAATCAGATTTCACATTATTTTATTTCCAATAACAGCAATGCCACTCACAATTTTCAGCACAACATTATTTTCTGCCAAAGTGTTTATTTGCTTTTATTGACAAGCGAAATGACATCACGTTCACTTCACCCAAAAATCAACTTGTGTTAAGAGAGACCCCTAAAATGTTTTCGTAGTCAGAGATGGAATTTTTAGAACAGTTAGTAGTCATAGATATTGGGAAATAAGTTCTTAACTTCACGTTTTGAAAATATATTTAATTTCAAAATGCAAGCTCTTTTGACTTGAATTATTATTTAATCAGACAACTCAATATATATCTGATTAAAAATGGAAAGCAATATTTGCATTAATTGACGATAATAATTTTGCATCTACAAATAACCTATACATAATTAAAAGTGCTTGGACACACCTATATAAGAAAGTTTACAAAACTAATCAATCTCCTTTTTTAAAAAATTTATTTGTGTGTACAAATGAGTAAATGTAGATTATTTTGTTTACAGATTTTGACTTGAGAATCTATGCTCTGTTAAAACTTACACAATATATTATTATTCCTATAGTCGATTTGCATTGTTTTAGCTCACATGATTTTGAACGACCTCTTAAGATAACCTTTTTAAATTTCTGGAGCGAGATACAAACAAACAAACAAACAAACAAAAAAACAGGACAGAATTCAGTGCAGATGGCCCAAGATAAATGTAGCAATCTGACTATCTGTGCACAGGTCATATGGGTTGACAAACACTTTGGCCAATTTTCTAGTCCTATCCAATTTGCAATTGGCATACAGACAAGATATAAAGCTTTTATTGACTGTGTCCTCCTCGGATGGCTTTGTACGAAAGCCGAGTGAGCTGCTGTGCCTGTGGTGTGACGTGAGGAGCTTTGCTGTATCATTTGTAATGAGAACACAGTTGTAGCTGTGGTTCATTGTCATGACAACAACATGATGCTTGTATCCAAGAATCAATACTAATTCCTTGAGTCTATTTCTCTGCTATTGAAGTTTTACAGTAGTGTAATGAAAAAGCCTGTAGCACTAGGTGATATAATATAATGCTCTTCCCAATACAACTACTGAAAACACTTCTTCGATAGTCCCAGTTTATTTACACAACTAACATCTAATGTGATATGTATTATTCAAACAGATATGTATTAGTCAAAAGAGTGTGATGAAACGTAAATATTATCAATACAAATTGATCAGTGCCATGAGAAGCATTAGTCAACTGACTACGGCATTGTACTCTGGGACTTAATGATATTTGGATTTTAAACTAATGCTAAAATTCATTTTCTCTGGTGCTTATTAGATAGTAGTTTGTCTTTTCTTGTGTGTCTCTGAAAAGGAGCCATTAGCTAGTAAGTATTAGTTATACCTTATGACAAGTTTAAGAAATATTTTGTTATGGGACAGATTTTCTCAAAATTGTGAAATTATAAGGTATAATTTTCTTATTTTATCTATGTATTAATATAATTTTAAATAACATCTAAATTCTCTAGTCTGACTTGGGCCTGTATCTTATCTTATCCTGCACATTTAGTCTATCTAGAGTGGAAATTTATAGCAATTATCTACTTTTGGTACAACGTTTTATTTATAGTTTAAAAATGTTAAGTTATATACAATGTTACAATGATATAAAAAATAAAATCTTAACACCAGGAATGATAAGCTAAGACAAAAAAATCAGGCTTCAGGATTTTAGTGTTGTTTTTATCCATTTAGGATTACAGAAATTTATGCATACATAACTGAAATGTATACCTGGTCAAGATTTTAAAACTTATTTGTTGTCAGAATAAAACAATAAGGAAAGCTATCCTTTTAAACTCATCTTTAAAATGCAGTTGTGCAATAAATTATATATTTTTTCTTTCCTCTTAAGTCAATATATTATTTGTTGTAGGTTGTTTCTTCTGAGGAGTAAATACTGAGATACAGTGAGGAGCACAAAAGGTATATTTGGGGAGCAACACCCTAAATGGAACAGGCAAAATACAAGAATACAGGGAGCCCTCTCACTTGACTGTCTCTGCCAGCTTCAAGGGGGATTCTGGAGCAAAGCCTTGCCTTGGATGGAATGGCAAGAGCCGTGAACAAGTGATTTGTACAGTTATTGTCACTCATCAAGGCAGGGACATTGTTACCTCGGCTTTGCACACTCATTGGCAAAGGTCTTTCCCAATAAGGCATTTCAAGTAGCCAAACTAACAGCTGTTTCTAGTGTCTTCTAGAAAGGGGTTCTGTCTGCAAGTGAGTTTTATTTTCCTTTTCTCCCTTTTTCTTGTTCTTGTTCTCCTTCCTCTTCCCCTTCTCTTCCTCCTCCTCTTTCTTCTTTTTCTCTAATAGCTAATTCTCTAGCTCCTGATTACATTTTCTTGTTTCTTTGTTTCACTTTTACTTGAGTTCATTTTAAGGAAGAAAGAATATTTGTTGTTATTTTCACTTTTTGTTTTCAAGCAAAGCCTACACTGGTAAAACATCCAGGGAGAAACTTTTCAAGGACATGAAAAACTAAAAACTACTTCATTAAGATTGCACATTGAATACTGAATAATGCATCATTAAGTCATAATTATCTTACTCTGTTCCTTTGCAACGTACATTTTTAGTAATGTATATATTTAAAGAAATCCATGAATATAGAAGCTAAATATTTGGGGGAAATTTACCTGAACAAGTAGGGCACTATCAGAAATTCTACTAGTTCTAGCTACATAGAGATGGAAATGCAGCTCAAATATTTCAAATGGCTCATGTCTTTTTGTTATACTACTTTGATTAGAATCTTAGCCCTGATAGTTTCAATTCAACTGTAAGTATTATCAGAAAACAAATCTGAGAAAATAGGTATTTGAGTTGAGACATTGATTGCAGTGACCTCAAAAATAAAAATTTTATAACCACAGTATTTTAAATGTCTTCTCATTCTGCAAATAACATAAAAAGAAGACACAACATTTATATCTTGTCAAATGAAATGCTGAAATCACCAATTTAAAAAAAAATCTGCTTTAGTGTTATTTTATTTTGAAATTGATAGCTAAACTACCTTTAAATATTTAATTTCTTTAACCAGGTTGTTTACATTTGTATTTGTTTCTAAGTCAGAATTTTTTTTTTTAATATGTGTGACTCCCAAGGCCACTTGTGGTTCTCTGCATTAAAGTAAAATAGCATTTTTCAACTAATATGTAAATTCCATGCTTAGTAGGGCAGCAACTCAATCCACTGAGCCACCCCAGCCAGGGCTGTAACTTCTATGGTGACAGAAATTTTTATTGTTCCATGCTCAATCTTTACTGTTTCATATAGCACCTACTATTTAACTATTTAATAAATATTTGTTAACTAATACATTTTTAATTCAGTTTTTATATTTGGACACACTGCTATTTGCTTAGAATAATTAACTCATATTAAATTTTGAGATGCCCAACAATTATAAGAACAAATAAGTTGTTTTGAATATTTAGTATTTATTAAATAAATAGGTTAATAGACTACGCTAAGTGTTGTAACACAGCATTCTCAAATCAGTGTCTTAACCCAATAAAAATGTATTTCTTGTTCATGTTATGTTCCAAAGCAGGTCAAGTAGCTCTTTCACATGTAATAATATGTTCCTTATCGTATTGTCACTATTATCATTATTAATCTCCAAGTTTCCTCCCACATGAAACACAGTGGAGACTATATGTGGGTGATACATAGTGATCATATATTTATTCTACTCACATTCTTTTGGATAAAAGTTATTGACATTTGTTCTCCCTACCAGCAAGAGAGATAAGATATTTAATTGGACTGTGTGCTCAAGAAAAGGAAAACAGATCTTGCTTAGGATTTAGCAGTCACTGCCAATACAATATGTTTTTCTTAGATTTTAGAGAATTATAATTTTTAAGTAATTAATTGATATTATATTTTGTTGAATACATTTTCAATATTTCTGACCAGCTTAACTCTAGAAAAATCAAACTAGTTTAATAGAAGTTTTTATTCAGCTATATTTTTATTTTTTTAAGAATCTTCATCTAACATAAAAAATACAATAGCCACATACATAAAGCATTATAATACAATTACATTTCCTTATTTTTAAGGAAATAAAAAATATGGTTCTTGTTTAAAAAAGAGAGAATGAAACAGTTAATTCTAAACTGCAAACAGCACTTCCACTCCTGCTCCTATGAATTGTCACAACAATGTTTTCTCTGAAACAACCACAAAAGCTGGGTAATAATTAAAAACCGTAAATTACAATAAAAAATAAACTTGAAAACATTCAAAAGCTACTAAGGCAGCCAAGACTTCAGAAACCAAGGACCCACAGTGAAGTATAATTTGATGGGTAAGTGGACTAGTGATAACACCAAAAGCAGAAGCTGAGTTACTGAAAACCTAAGCAGAAGCATTGACAGTCTTGCTGTGCTGGCGACCTAAAAACTGGAGCTCAGGGAAAGCCAGAGAGGCCCTATTAAACACCCCCGTGTTTCGGCTGAGCCTCCTGAAATGCTACATCCTGAGGGTGAAGCAGAAAGGGAATAGAGTGGCCCTTGCAAAGCTGAATACATACTTACATCATCTGACTCTGACCAGATCAGGATGACTCGCATTGATTCAACCACCTCTTCTCTACAATTTTTATACATAGTAAGAAGTTCAATTAAAAAATAAAATAAGAGCTCAGTGAGACAGGACAGAATGACCAAAATAATAAATAAAATTAATTGGTAATAGAAACATAATAAAAGTGAATTCCTCTTTTGTCCTCATATTATTTTGTCCTCATATTATTATGTCCTCTTTTGTTTCATATTATTCCTCATAGTATGAAAGAGTTGATTCATATGTAAAAGGAAATAGAATTAAATGGAGACATTCACCAGAAAAATGGAACTATATTAATAGCTACCAAGTTAAAATCTAGAATATTGAATATCCCAGAGTACAGAACACTGAATGCTATGTAGTGTATTGAATCTAGGTTTAATAAGCAAACAATTACTTAAAAGCTGGGTTGGCAACCTGGGGAATAAATATCAATAGATGTTGGTCTAATTGAAACACAGTGAGAAAAGACACATGAATGACAAGGTGAACTACACATCGAATACGTGTGAGCTACAAAAGATACAAGTGGAACATAGCACAATGTCCTCAAATATGTATGACTGGAGTAATATGAAGCAGAGAGGACGGGGTGAAATGACTAAGTGAACAACGTGATACACAACTCATGCAAGACAGACAATGGCACACCTTTTTACATCCCTCATGATCAGATTGTGAAATTATATACATGTGGGTTAGAGATCTTGCCAATCATGGAGGCTATTGCTCAGATACTTCCTTCCCACAGTACATATATACCTCCTATCTAGAATTATGTGATGTCTTTACGTTCAGTACATAGGATCACCTTGTCCAATCGAGAGAACATTTAAGGTATGGAACACCCCCATTTTAAATTCCAGATTATATTTTTTTAATAGTTTATATGTCATTATCCAGGAAGCAACTCCTTATAGGTTTCAGATTTATATAAAGTATAAATCATTTGTTATCCTTAATATTCTCCTAAGGTTTTTCAATAGATGAGCTTCTTCCCTCCTAGAGAACTCTATTAGGCTATTCATTTAAAGGTCCAGTTGTTGCCGATGGTAACTGTATAAGTGTGTGTGAGTGTTTCTGTTCATTGTTATGTTCTACTTCCCTTAGTGTTATTTTTATTTTTTACCTAAATGCCTCTGTTTGTCCTTGGCAAATTCTAAAATAATCTGGGGCAGATTTAAAAAATATATGTTCTGATATTTATCATGATAAATATATAATTTAGAAAAGAAGATAAAGTTTTAAATTATTTTTACATGAAACAAATAGATGCATGGATAGATACACTGGTAGAACAATTGATGGGTCGAATGATAACCAACTTATAAAACTTTGTATTTAAATTTGCATTGTTATTTTTTTCATGATTTAAAAAGAATAACTTACTTTAAAGTAGTACTAAATGTTTTTTTTCTTTTTTGGTCCTTATTTATTAGTACTGTCTGGTTTAGTTAATAATATCAAGTAAAGTTTTATTACTTTATTATCAAAACAAGCTCTATTTGATAAATGTGCATAATTTAACTGACAGTCTAGTGAATTATTTTGTTAGTAATTATATAAATTTTGTCTCAGAGATCAGTCTGTAGTTTTCTCTTTTTTATGTGTGCAACAACTTTAGGCTTTTTGACACCACTTTCTTTTAAAAAAAAGAGTCCCTTTGTAACTGTTTATTAGAAGTTTGAGGTAACTCACTTGTTAAACTCTGGTTTTAGACCTTTAAAAAATTTTTTCTATTTATAATATAATGATTCAGTTTATTCTATTACTTACTTTGTCCATTCATTTTTCTTAGGGTAAGTTTTACAAGCTTTTGTTTAAGAAAACAATGAGGTATTACACTTTCCTGGCATCAAGTAGTATATAACATTCCCTTATAGTGCTTTGAATTTTAAAAGCTTTTTTTGGATGATAAGATTTTTTGACATTGTTTGTTTAAGATTTTTTATATTTAACGACTATACAAAAATATTGCACATATTTTGTGTATACATTTTGATGAGTTTGGACATATGTATATACTCATGATACATACCATCACCAGAATCAAGGCTCTAAACATATCTATCACCTCCAAATATTCTCTTCTGTTTCTTTGTGTGTGTGTTTGTATGTGTAATGTATGTGTGTGTTTAAGGAGCACTTAAAATGAGATGTATCCTCTTAGGTTTTTAAAAGCACAAATATCATCAGAAATGGTGCTCATACATTGTTTTTTATTGAGGAGGACATTAGTTCTCTTTGGACCGAGAATATGATCTATTTATTTAAATTAATATAAACTATTTTAAAATTTAAAAAATATATAAAAATAATATTAACTCTTATGTTAAATCCCTGAGCAAGTAACACAATGTTATAAGAAAAAAAATCAATTATTTACTGCAATGGAAGAAAAAATTATCATGAGTTGTAGGTGAAAGATAGGATTCTTCTCCATAGAAACCCCCAAAAGATAAACAAATTAACCTTATAACAGAATGTTGTAATGCTGCTGGATAGAAGATAACATAAAAACAAAATCAAAAAGCTTTTTTTTCACCATGACTTAATTAGAAAATATAATCTTATTTTTTTAGCATGACTTAATTAAGAAATATAATCTTATTTGAAATGTTCAGCAGTGTATAACAACAAAAATATTTTAATGCTCATAGACATATACCTAATAAATGTTAAGAAAGTCTTCTTAATGATTGTAAAAACATATTGAGTAAAATTAAGAAATATTTAAGAAATGCAGCATTTACTAAATAATGATATCATATCATTTTAATAAACTCAAATCTATTAGTTCAAGACAACTTTGATAAATACCTTTAAATTATTTTACTCTTGAAACTTACAAGCTGATTAAACATTTATACAGACTATTAAAGGAACCATAATTAGCAAGAAAATATTGAAATGGAATGGGAAGGAGGGTTGATCTAGATAATAAAAATAATGTGATACGGTACAGAGATAAACATGGCAATTAATCAGAATTGATAGTTAATGGATTCACAAATTTACAGGAATTTGAGATGCAAAAATTAGGAGAGCAAATCAATGTGGAAAGTTAAGTTTGTAAAAGTAAGTTCTGTCATGTCTTTGAAAGTTTAGACTCATCAGCACTCCTCATGGCAGAGTGATTGAACTGAGCACATTTTCAGTGTGTTGAAATTTGGCATAACCTCTTCTAAGAAGGTTTATCACTATTTTTTACAACATAATTTTGCATGTCTAACTCTGGATTATCAGTTTATCATCAAGGATTGTTACTGACTTTTTTTGCAAATTATCAGCACAGTGCTTGCGTCTGAAACATCATGTCTTTTATAATGTTTCTTCAATTTATATATTGTTTCAATATTAATTGAGAAATAGTTATGTTCCATAAAGGAGACATCAGAAGGAATAGTTTAGGGGTCTGTACTGTGATATCTGACTTTCTTTTATTCAACCTTATTTGTGTTTTTGTACTTTCATTTGTTACACTGTGTGAATTATCTTTCAAAACTTGTCAGCAGATCAGAAGAGTTGTTGTTAAGAGAGATTATTGTAATTTTTTTGAGGTTATGTTGATATGGTTTCAAATTTTTGATCACCTTATTTTATGATTTAGGCATACATGTTGATGTTTTTGAACCTCAGTTTCTTAAGTAGTAAATTGAAATAACAATGTCTTGTCATAGGGGTTATTTTAAAAAAGATAATAAATGTAAAATAAAACTGTGAACCTTTAAAATAAGTAATGTTCTCCAAAATATCTACTGTAGGAGCAAGAAAATTTTATTGGTTTACATAAGGATGAATTGTAATATTTATATTTGCTCTCAACCATTAACTCTCAATCTGGTCAATTAAGGATAAAAATAAAAGTTTATTTTATCTTCAATTATTCCTTCTCTGATATTCTCCTCACCTTTATGTAGATTTCAATTTCTAACCTCTATTATTTTCCATTTCTCTAAAGAACTTGTTTTTTTCTTTTAACATTTCTTGCAGGGCAGGTCTACTGGAAACAAATTTCATAATTTTGGTTTATTTGGGGAATTTTGTATTTCTCTTTCACTTTTGAAGGATAATTTTGCAAAGTACAGAACTTCAGGTTGGCATTCGTTTTGTTTTTTGTTTTTCCTCCCAACACTTTAAATACCTCACTTTACTCTCTTGCTTCTGTGGATTCTGAGAAGTCAGATGTAATTTTTATTTTTGCTCCTCTGTAGATAAAATGAGACTCCCCCACCTACTCTGACTTTTTAAAGAGTTTTTTCTTTATCTTTTTTTCCCTTAAGTTGACTATAATATGCTTAGTGGGTGTGGGGGTGTGAGTGTGTATATTTTTTGTTTTTACATTTATTCTCCTTGGTGTCCTCTAAGCTTCTGTATTTGTGGTTTGGTACCTGACATTAATTTGGAGAAACAGTCATTATTGCCACAATGATTTCTTCTATTCCTTTCTCTCTAACATATTGGTGTATTCTTATTATGTGTATTTCTGCTTATCCCACAGTTCTTGTATATTCTGTTAATTTTTCCCAGCATCTTTTTCCCTTCAGTTCTTGAATGTTTTTATTGGAATATCTTCAAGCTTAAAGATTTTTTTCCTCAGCCATGTCTAGTCTATTAATAAAAGTATCAGTCATTTATCCAATCAAAGCATTTTAATTTGTGTTTAGTTAAGCTTTATTATTTCATTTTGATTCCTTTTTAAAAATTCATGTCTCTACTAACATTGCCTATCTGTTCTTGCATGTTGTCTACCTTTTCATTAGAGTTTTTTTCCTATTAAATTATATATATATATTTTTAAATTTTATTTGAGTCACCAGTCCGTTAAACCTAATCATTCTTGCCATATATGACTCTGGTTCTGACACTTGCTCAGTCTCCTCAAATTATCTTTATTTATCTGTCAAATTATCTGTCATTTATGATGCTCTGTAATCTTAGTTGAAAGGTAGGCATGCTACACTGAGTAAAAACGGTTAGGACAACGACATACAAATTTTGGCAGGATGTAGTTTAACCCACAGAGCTTCTATTTCAGATTTATTTAAATTTTCCCTTAATTTCTTGTTAGTCCATAAATAATTTATAACCATATTATACTCTTTCCAGGATCTTACTGTATAGCAGAAGAAACTTCACACTATTTTCTTTATGTGATGTCAGTTCAAATGCCTTCCTAAATGTTTGTCTCCTACTTTTTCCTTATATTGCACAAGATTTTATTTATTAACTCAGACCCTTTGATACCTTTACATTTTTTATCTTTATTATTTTAATAAGCTCACTTTGCCAAAGTAGAATGCGATTAGGCTGTGTTAACAATAACATAAAAGTCAATTCTAGTCAGACACAATCACAATTTGGCAAGCAAGGGAAACTTACTTGCTAAGAATAAATTATCTATAGCTACTTGTGGTTCTTAAACTATGCTCCCTCGTCCATCAAACTAAGTCTTCTATTTATCAAAAGGTAACAATGGTGGTTTTTTCTAAAATACTACAGTAAATATTTTATAAATTACTAATATTTTACTTTTAGGAGGATCTTGCCAATTATTTCTTAGCAATTAAGTCAAATAGTATTTATTCATTTTTTTCTTAGTATCACAATTATATATTGTCAAGTTGGATTTCTAATATTTGGAATATGTGTGTTTTAGAATCATACCTGATTCTCAAACTGCTGTCAAATTAACATATTCAGAGAGTGTTAAATGAGACTGTTTATCAGAAATAAAAATCAAGATAAATTTGATATCTCCAGAAACACTGAGAGATACCTACATCTTTCAAATTTAGTCAGAGCACTTACCCTGTGGTTACTTGTGACATTGTAAGAAACTACTGGATGTTATTTTGTATATAGATCACATTACTGGTGTTTTCACTTAGGATATGTGTGGATTTGTCTCCCATGTTATTTTTTCAAAGGCACTGAGAATGTTTGAAGATACAGGCAATTTAAAATGAAGCTCATCGCACACAAAGAGAAGCTCTGAATGGACAATTCTCAATGTCACTTCAGCATCACTGGCAAAGAAAGGGGATATATTTAAATTTCCCTGCCTTTCAGTAGTGAAGAAGCTTGAGGTTAGTTTACACCCTGACTACTTCATTTACAATTCAATTAGGATGAATGTCACTGGAGGCAAATACTGTGAACAGCATTTTTAGATTCATTTATAAAGATGTCTACCAGATAATGCAGGTTCAGTTTCAAGAGTTAAGTTCCTATGGAACTTTAGGTATGCTAGGGAGAATTATAGTCCCTTCTAATCATTAAAATGCATGCATGGAGTACTTCAAGCCAGCTTATTCATCACTCCTGAAATGCTGACAAAATGCTTAAGGGCCTACTGCTTCACTAAGGTGAAATAAGAAAATTCCTTATTCTTTAAGGTTCAGGATACTATTTTGCATAGTTAAGTCCATTTTTAAAATAAAACTTATTATCTATGGACAAAACAGTGCATTAGTTACTGTTGTTATACAGCATGCTGTTTTATATATAAACACGAGGTTATGTCAGGGAGAGAAAACACTAACATGTTGAAGCGTGAGATAACATTCCTTTAATTTCACTTTTCCAGATATCATGCCAAAGATTATTTCTCTCCCTGAAAATTTGATTGATATTTAAAGCTACCAATACTTAAATTAAAAGATAGTTACACTTGTAAAATAAGTTATTGTTTTTATTTTTATATTTAGTTTATTATTTAGTAAAATGTATTTGCTTCTAATGAATGCATATTGTATTAATATTAGTTTATTTGCATAATACTCTGCTTTCTTGTTGTAGTCTTTACTAATATATAGTAGGTATTCTAAAATTATTTTATGAAATAGTTTTATAGAATCAGACTTCTTCTGAACTTTTCTTGGCTTTTATTACAAATTATAATCAGTGGAACTCCAGTGATTCTCATGAAATAAACTGTATGTTCTAGAAAATAACACCATGAAAATATTTCGAAAATATTTCAAAAATATTTTTATATTTTAAGTTTATCATATGAATATTGGAAGGATTAAACAGTATCAAATTAGCCCTGACTGGTCGGGCTCAGTGGATTGAGTGATGGCCTGAGAACCAAAGGGTCACTGGTTCAATTCCTGGTCTAAGGCACCTGGCTGGGTTGCAGACCAAGTTCCCGGTAGGGGGTGCGTGATTCACAAGCACATATTGATGTTTCTCTCCTTCCCTTTCTCTCTCTCTTCCCCTGTCTAAATATAAATAAATAAAATCTTAAAGAAAAAACAATGTCAAATTAGTTTATCAAAGAACATTACTTTTCCAAATTAGAATTAAAGTTGGAATGAATGACTCTAGCACTTCCAAAATTTTCTATATCATTCCATGCCAAAGCTCAGATCAACTGCACATGCAATGCTTATAAAACACATTAAAATGTTCTTAGTAATTTTCAAGCAGTATGAACAATATTACCCAGAATTTGAACTCTTCTAGATTTCATTTCCAATAAATTTAAATTGCTTCACATAGTGAAGAGTAATTTAAAATTATTGAAGTGTTTCTACAGTAGAGTACCCATAAAACATAAAGCCTTTTAGTAATTTTAATCACTATGCACACTTTAGAGTAATTTGAACACATCAAATGACTTGAATTTTAGTTTCCATTGCTTTAATTTGAAAGAATAAAAAATGTTAAACCAAAATAGCATTTATAATCAGTGCAAGTTGTAACCAACCTGAATTGTAAATTGGCTTAGAGAGTTAAACAGGCGAAAAATAACTGTCTTATTGATAAAGAAAAAAAAAAATTAACTGCCATCCTAACAATTATCTATAATACTAATTTAAATATTCTTAACAGACTAGATTGAATTTATTATTCAAATGTGATTTCCCAATAAACTAATATACTTTTCTACTTTATACATTATATGTTGGTGTAAAATATTGATTGTAACTCCTTACAAATTATCAAAGGTGTGTATATTATAATTTGAGAAGTTTTAATTGACTCAAAATTGAAAAAATGCCAAATAGGATAAGGTCCAAGAAAACCATGTCTATGTTTATAAAATGATATTACTGAAAGAAAAATATGAAGGAAAGTCTTGAAAGCAACAAGAGAAAGAGGAAAAATTATACATAGGGAAACAAATATTGCAAATATATTAAAATAGTTATTAATATATTTATGATGTGATATATGTATATGCTTCTCAACACAATAAATAACAAGAAAACATTTAAATTTAAGCAAGTTACATTTTATGAATTAAGACAGATCTGTGTAGATTGTAATTGCTTAACATTAAGCTGGCCATTGATTTACTTCCTTCTACATACTGATTGACAAATGATTGTTAATGAACAATACTGCAAAGCAATTCTGACATAGCAATGGGGAGCTCAGAGTCAAAGTGTTTCATGGACAAATGACTGTTAGGCTCAAAATAACTCAATAGATGCCTCATTTTATTACGTAGGTGTCTGTATCTGCAGACAGCAACATGACAATCATTAGGATTTTCCTGATCAAAGTGATTATTGTGATTCTGCAATAATGATGACTATGATTGGTATTTTTAGATATATGCAAAAGTTCAAAGTAAAAATTTCTGTAATTTCAAAGATGTATTTTTTCCCAACTCAAAATTCACAGAAACCCTGAATTCAACACACAAAAAATGCTGTGAACCTCAAGAACTCATGATCTGTTGATACGCACTTGATGGTAGACTCTATTACCTTAAGCAATGATGGAAACATGACATATCTGTGCACATATTGAGATTTACAAACTGGACACAAAATGTTAGAAGTAATAAACCACTTAATCCATATAAGCATCTGTGGTAGGTATCTTTATTCTATATTACCTATAAAAAAACTAAGACATGGGATGGCTAAGTAATTCTTTAAGATTATGCAGATTGTGAGTAGAGTAACAAAATTTAACACTAGCTGCATTGTTCTACAGTCATTGTGTTAATGATTAAGTTAAAATGCTTACTTGAAAGATTTTTCTTCCTAGGTATATTTATCTTTTATATAACTAAGTGAAATTGTAGTAATGTATTTAGTCTACAGAATCAAGTTTAGATTCATGTACAAAATGATGAAGGCAAAGAGGTCATTTTGTACCACAAATAGTTGTTCCAATATACAAATCCACTTACTAAAGGCAATAATGGAGGTTTTCCTGAAAAACCAAGATCCTGCAGCAGTCTATTAAATCTTGTATCTCTTATATAACTTTAAAGTTTTCTATTTGGTATTTTTTATATAGTGCTTTTTATATGTCATTTGCCATTCTTAATATTTTATGCTTTATATACTACTTTTTATGTCATTTCTTATTCTTTATGCTTTAAGAGGATTTTATTTTAAACAATAAAAAATTATAACATACTCAATATTGGGTGTTCATCTATTTTAGGTTAAATTATTTATTTTTATAAGTAAAACTATTCTTCCTGATCAGTACTAGAGAGTAATCAGTATAAATCTGATTAAATCAGTATGTATATTCAGCCTGAGAAAGACTTTCTTATTGATTATAATATTGAATGCAAACACAGATTTCCAAAATATCAAATGGTAAAACAATTATGTATTAATGTTAATATATAATGTATACCTATTTCTGATGTTTAATATTTGCATTGTTGTTCAATTAGAGTTGCCCCAATCCCCACTCCCATTACTTATTTCATTAATATTTGTGATACCACAAAAATGGTAAAAATATTAATTTTCTGAGCCTTTTATTTATACCATTTTAGCTTTTTAAAAGTCACTAAACAAATCTGAAAATAATAACCATATTTATATGAAGATATTCAGATTTTAATAGTATTTGTTTATTTAATGACATTCATGGAAACAATTCTAGTTGAGCAATAAACTTGGTGTGAACTTCACAGATTGCTACAGAAAATTACATGAATTGATGTGCACCATTATGTTACTGCCAAAAAAAAAAAAAAAGGATAGGACAATATGTCCAAAATATTTTGTTTCATATTATGCACTAACTAATTTTATCATCTGGATATTCTAAAAGGATCAAATTCACTACGGCTATGTATGCCTAAGGTACCTTTGGTCTCTTTAGTTGCTACTTGAAGGTTACATACAAGAGTATTTTGTGCATTCTGACTAAAATTTAGAAACATGGAATTTTTCAACCAGGAAATATATGTGATATAAAGACACTATCTGGCATAGTTGGTCCTTCAGAATCTATTAGAGCAATAGTTTGGATTTATTGACTAAACATAGCTATGTCATAATAAATGCCATATTTGCTTTCATAGACTCAGTGTGATTCCATGTAGGAAATTCATAAAATGCTGCTATGACCTTTGAAGATTAAAATGCAAGTCAATGTGAATAACGGGTAGTTGAATGGACTGAACTAGAGGTTTAGTCTGCTAATATAACATATAGCTAAAATTAAACTATCTTTTCAACTGAAATGATATGTCAAAGCTCCTGTAAATTCATATCCTTTAAGGAGAAAAATGTATGTTAACTTTTAATTTCCAATAATTTTTTAAAATAAAATTTTCCTTTTTTACTGTTAAATATTTTATTTATTTACTTTTAGAGAGAGGAGAAAGGAAGAGAAAGGGAAAGAAATATCACTGTGGGGTTGCCTCCCATGCGCCCCCTATTGAGGACCTGGCCTGCAACCCAGGCATATCCCCTAAGTGGGAACTGATCCAGAGACCCTTTGGTTCGCAGACTGGCACTCCATCCACTGAGCCTCACCAGCAGGGCTACTTCCAATAATTTTAGTATCAGTTATATGTGGAATGTAAAAAAGCTGAAGTCATAGACGCAGAGTAGAATGGAGGTTACTGGGAGTGAGGAAATTGGGGAGATATTATTTAACGGTACAAATTTGGAACCAGTAAATAAATAAGTTTTGCACATTTAATGTACACAGCATACTAATTATAGTAAACTATACTATTTTATAAACTTCGAAGTTTTCAAATGACTATATTTTCATTATTCACATGATGAAAAGAATGATAACTACATGAGATGGTGGAGGTGTTAGTTAAGGCCACACTGACAATCACATTGCAATATATAAATATATCAAATCTACACATTGTGCTTCTAAAATGGCATTATCTGGCAGTTATATCTCAATTAAAAAATAACATTTGATTATTAGCGAAAATGCAATAAACTATAAACTTATTTTAGCAAGATTTCCTATACCTAATGCAGATGGGAATAAGGATAGGCACATTATTTTTAGTTCAAAGCATAATTTAAAGGTCTTCCATTATTTTTCTGGTATCAGAATCACTTGAATTATTTTAACTATAGTGATTTCCTACATGAAAATAAATGCAATAAAATATTCCCATCTCCCAATTTTTTAGCATAAAATGATGGCAAGCAGAGCAGGATATCTAAAATAAAGCACGTAGTTTCACTTCTCATGTCTCACTTTATGACGTACTTCATATTTTAATGCTTAAACTTGAAAGGACTAAATTTACTAAGGTCATGCAGATATACAACTTCATATACAATCTAAGGCTTTTCAGGAGACGTGAGGGGTTGACATAAGGATATTTTATGTATATTAGCCTGTGACTAATAGTATGAAGTCTATCAAGGAATGAATATTTTTCTATCAAAGAGGATATACTTTCCAAATCCAACACTATAAATTAAATACTGTGTGTGTGGTCAGTGAAGAGGTTATTATCTAACTGCAGGCAGTTTTCACCTTTCATAAACTTGCATTTTCTTGCTTTTCTTATTAAATACTGGCTCAGCTTTCTATTTTAGGAAGCACTTTCTGAAGATATCAGAACACTTGAAAACAGGGATGCAGTTAGGCATAAGGCTGCCTTATGATTTTTTATGAATTTTAAAGGAGCTATTTTGAAGGTATTTTGAAGGGTAATATTTGTGCCCTTATTGATTCAGAGTACACATCTAAGGATGTAAGTGATGGAAGTCTACAAAATATTAATAAATGATAAGATAAAAATGGCCTAAGGATGCTTAAACTTGCATTGAGATTTATTTTATATGATATTGAACAGCTCCACCTGTAGCTCTAAGAGTGTACTGGAGCATGCTGAAAGTACACTCAACCTGAAGTGTTTCGTAAAGCATTATGGGAGTGGAACATATTTATTATTCAGTCTTAGAGGATAAGTACCTTTTAGTCAGATGGTATAAGGAGGAAGTGAAGGCAGATTTTGGTCACAGGGAAAACATAAGCTGAGATATGGAGCCAAAAACATTTATCAAATTAGGAAAAGTGCAATTAGCTCAGTACTGCTGAGCCACAGGTATGAGGAGAGAGAGAGTGAAAATATAAAGCTAAAGAGTGAAAAGCTCAATACAGTAATAGGATTCAGTGGGAATTCTGAGAAATTTTCTTTCTGAGGGCAATAGAGAATAACTGGAAGAGTGTAAGGAGGAGAAAAATGCAATGGTCAGTGTTTTAGAAAATGAGCAGGCATGGCAGAGAAATGAAGGATGGAGTGCCAAAGTGGTAGGACTAAAAATACAAAAAAACAGCTGAATTTCATCAATAGTTATAGAAACTATGGAAAATAGAAAATAATATAAAACTGTTCTAATTCATCTGGGTGTATAAACAGAAGTAGAGTTAAAAACTATTAAGGGAGTTTATATTTAATAAAATTATTTTTAATAATACTCCCTCAGCCAAGAATATGCTTATTGATTTTAGTGAGTGAGGGAGAGAGGGAGGGAGAGGGAAAGAGAAAGAGAGGGAGAGAGACATCTACGTGAGAGAGAAACATCCAGTGCTTGCCTTCTGCATGCAACCCAAGCGGAGATCAAACCCACAACACTTTGGTTAAGGGATGATGCTCCAACCAAGTTTTTTTGATTGAACATACAACATATTAAGGAGAGGGGGAAATTTGAGATTGTAAGACTTCTGGCTTGTATACTAAGAGGATAGTAATAAGCAGCAAAATAAGAAACAATGGTAAATAAACAGTTTTTGTGAGAGTCATGAAGGAGAATCCTATGTGGAACAAATAGTATTTGAAATACTTGTGAGAAACACAGGTGAAAATACCTTTATCCATCCAGAAAATCATTCGTGTAGCAGTAAAATCTGAATGGAACAAGTAGATTTAGAGTTCTATTCCTATAAGGAAAATAAAGACAAACTGAGAGAGAGGAGGCTGACAGCTGTCCGGTGGTGTGGGGGATGTTGCAAGAGAGGAAGAATTGAGCAAAAAAAAAAAAAAAAAGAGAGAGAGAGGGAGAGAAAGAGAAACTCTATTCTTGTTGTCTTAAGCTAAAGTAATGGAGACAACAAATATTCTTGTTTAAAAATTAAACTTAATTTAAAATAAATTTAAAATTAAAAATTGAAATAATTTATCATTAGAGGGTAAATATTTTTATTTACCTACAAAAGAATCATGATGATATATATGTATATAAACATAGGTGTATGTATATATGTGTGTGTGTATCCTAAATGATTATGTTTTTACCTAAATTTTATTGTTACTCTATATTATTGTAGTCACCAAAACCTATTTCTGTTTTTATAACAATTTATAGAAACCTTTCATAGACAGTTTATCTTATAATTTGCCAAAAAGAGCCAGACAAGATTTACTCCAAGAGCAAACTGAGATGTTCCTATGTCCTTTTCCTATGATATTCCTGTTCATTTTCTACTAAAAGCAAAATTACTTTCAGTGGATTTCACCCAGGATTTGAAATGATCAGTACTCTCAGCTTGTCTATAACTTCTTGTCATGATATTTCTCCAAATGCAGACTGTAGCCTATCAGTGCTAATTCATTATTTTATTTGCGTTTGCCCTTTTCGCTCACTTCAATGTGTTTCCACACGCCCACATCCTAGTCACATTCTATCTAGTTAATGCTAACTTAGCTACAATATTGTTTAAGATTTATCTCAATGTCAATATTTTCTTTTTATTTTTCTTTTCTCATTTAATGGAACTTTATGGAAAAGTTTTTTAAGGGCCATGTGTATTGAAATAAATATCTATCACAATTGATTACTTTTAACAATTGAATTTTTGAAAATCAATCCAGTTAAAGGACACTCTGGCTGTTTCTATATCTTGGCCACTGTGAATATTGCTGCAATGAATATAGGGGTGCATACATCTTTGCAAATAAATGTTTTCAAATTTTTCAGATAGATACCCCAAAAGGGAGTTGCTGGGTCATACGGTAACTCTTAAAACTGAAACTCATAGATGCGGACAACATTATGGTCATTACCAGAGGAAAGGGAACGGTGGGGGAGGGTAGTAAAGTGTAAAGTGGGCCAAACATAGGGTGGCAGAAGATGATTTGACTTTGGGTGGTGGGCGCACAATGCAACGTACAGATCGTGTATCACAGAAATGTATATTTGAAGCCTATATAATCTTATTTACCCATGTCACCACAATAAATTTAATTAAAAAAAAGTGAAAGCTAAGAGATTTTAAAAAGCTAGAGCCTCTTCTATAGATGTTTTAAATGTGATTTCTATGAAAGAATTTAGGTATGATTGATCATGATTTAGCCAGTCATGGTTTATCCCACCTCTTGCTCATCAGTCCCTATCCAAAACCTAATAAGACTGAGTGCATGCAGATGGAGAGCTTTGTAAGTGGAGCTTTGGAGGAATATGACTAGAAAACACTCTCTTTCAAGAGTATGGAAAGAAAGGGCTATTTTATTAAAAAAAAACACTAATGCTTTTTCAGTAATTGTTGGATATTAAGTGAACTGACTAAAGAAAAAAGCAACAATAGAGTAACCAGTTTTCTCTTCCTTTGAAGTATTATTTCAGGAAGAAATGTCTGAAAAGATATGCAACATGAGAAATAAGGCAAAATGAAGATTTTATGCAACCTAGAAATTGGTTATTTGGGACTATGGAGAACTATAAAACAGAAACTACTGCTTTGCAATAATTTATATTCATTACACATTTCAATGTCAATATTTTCTTTTCATATCCCATGCATTTTTAGGCTTGGCCGCCAACTTTCTTTGCTGAGAGAAAGTCTAAAATACCACGTTCAATATTAGAAGGAACGAAGAAGAAAGAGAGAATAAGAACGAGAGGAAAAGGACTGACAGAAGAGAGAGAGAAAGAAAACAGATGAATGTAAAAGAGGAAAGAATTCATACTGAGAATTTGTCTTTCAAAGACTATTTCATACTGGGACATAGTAATAAATATTAGTTAAATTGGGAGTCCTTGAACATTTCAGTAATATTGCATTGAAGTATGTATAAATTTCAAAGGAAAACTGGATTGCAAATATAGCCTTTGTGCATATATATGGGCCAGATTATTATATTTCGCTAAAGTTTAAATAATTAAAAATGCCCAATTTCTTCTTATTTTAATTTAGCACATAATTTTCCAAAGAATTTAATATCATAGTATTTGTTTCATTTATCTCTCATACCAATTATAATTCTACTTTATTGAAAGTTACAGGAGAGAATGTTAGAGACATCTTTATTCTTACAATTATGTAACCTTGGACAAAATAATCTATAAATCATAAGTTGATCTTAAACCTACTGAGCATATCAGTTTAAGAAAAATATTTTTACAAGCATATATAATTATAAGGACTAATACATTTTTTACTATTATGGTGAAGAAAGAAGTTAAACCTGTATTTATGTAATATACCAAGAGTCTGAGAATATTAAATATTGCTTTTTCTATTACATATTATACTGAATGATGCAGTCAGTTGACATTTCATTATAGGAAATGTCACCTTTAAAGACTTCCTGGATTTGTATTCTGATGCCCAACAAATCACTTTTTCCCCCTAGTTTTGTAACAAAGCTCTTTAAAGGATTTTATGAGAACTGTTTACAAAGTGACCATTAAACACATCTTCCCTTTTATATACAGATAGCAGGTGATCAGGTGTTTCTGGAGTCAGAAATGCAGACGCACACAGACATACACACAATTACACCCCAACACCAATCAAAACTAGAAATATGTACTTGTTCACTTGTAAATATGTAGACTGATATTTGCTGCTGTACTTGGTTGTATTTATAGTAGGGATCATTTTGGTTTTCTACAATTGAAGCTGAATACAGTATTTGTTAAAAACTCAAAATCATTAAGTTTTGTCAACACTTCAGAGTTTCTTGGCTCAGAGTAGTATAGAAAATGCTACTGCAATTAAGGAATACCCACATTCATGGGGATTCTTTTTTCATTTTTATCATTTTTTATTGTTACTTTATTACATTGTCTCAGTTTTTCCCCCTTTGCCATCCTCTGCCCATCCCATCCCCCCTTCCGCACTCAATTCCCACTCTGTTGTCTGTGTCCATGGGTCATTCATACATGTTCTTTGTCTAGGCCCTTTCCCATCTTTCCACTGTTATCCTCCTCCCCATTCTCCTCTGGTCACTTTCAGTCTGGCCCATGTGCCCATGCCTCTGGTTCTATTTTGTTAATTTATGTTGTTCATTAGATTCCTCTTATAGGTGAGATCATATAGTATCTGTCTTTCACCCACTGGCTTATTTCACTTAGCATAATAATCTCCAGGTCCATCCATGCAAAAGGTAAGAGCTCCTTCTTTCTTTCTGCTGCTTAATATTCCATTGTGTAAATGCACCATTTTTTTTGATCCACTCATTTATTGATAGGTACGTAGTCTGTTTCTACCACTTGGCTATTGTAAATAGTGCTGCTATGAACTTACGGGGTGCATAGGTTCTTTAGAATGGTGACTCAAGATTTTTAGGATATATTCCTAGCAGTAGAATTGCTGGGTCAAAAAGCAGTTTCATTTTTAGTTTTTTAATGAAATTCCATACTGTTTTCTACAGTGGCTGGACCAGTCTTCATCCCTACCAAGAGCATGCTAGGGTTCCCTTTTCTCCACATCCTTGCCAGCACTTGTTGAGATTCTTAACTAGAATAAATAAGGTATGCCACAAAGACCAGGAAAATAAAGTGTCAATGATCATCTGAAATGTGATCTGAATTTAAACACTCTCAATTTATTGTGCTGTAAATGTATTTTTGCATGTTGCTAAACTAATGCCAATTTAGTGATCCAGAATATTTCCTCTGAGTACAAATATTAGATCTTTGATGGACAGTTTTTTATATTGGTCCATTAAAATGTCTACTTAAACTGAAGAATATTGCAAATCTTTTAGAATAAAATTGTATTTCTTTAATTGGAGATAATATGTGTCATAGTTGATATAATTTTGTCATAAAATGTAACTAACATCAGTGTAGCATTACAATGTCAAACATCTTTAGGATTATAGAAATTTTTGAAAGGTTAAAATTTCACTATAAAATTAATGTTAATATTTTTATTTGACAACTATAAATGCAAAAACTTAAAGGTTCCATGTAATGCTTTTTTTTTTAAACCACAGGTATCTTGTGATAGTTCCAAGTAAATAGGAACTCTATTTATTATATTCAAAACCATTATAAAATAATTTAAGTAATACAAAACATATTTCAGTAAAAGTTTTAAAATACAGAAAATTTAATTAAAATGTATAATATATTATTTAACATCATTTATTTCTTTAAAACATTTATTAGCAAAACAAGCATTGTGTTTTTCATTTGTTTGAAATTTAGCTTTTTACTAATTCTTTTGGTAATGACTAGAAATATGCTGAAAGGAAAAAGGGGTTTTCCAGCATGGAAAGATGAAATCAATTATCTTTTGAAGATTTTACTCTGTTTGAGAGTTAGTGAAGTTACTTTACTAGAGGACCATATAAAGAAATCCCGAGTCCTCATATATTGTACTCTAGTGGTAGTATAAATCTTTAAGATTACATCTTAGACTAAGCCACAGAGTCAAATTGCTATCTATCCATTCTTCTTTAAGATTGAAGGCCTGCAACTCTGACAATCTAACTTCTTAGAAAGCATTATTCTTTGACATCGGTATGTCTTGCAGAAAGTTGAATGCCAAGTGAAAGACTTCCCACAGTGAGATTCTAGAAAGTAGTACATGGATCTGAAGGTCTTGCTCATTACAAATCACTTGTATGGGACAGTCTTCCACTATGAGTCTATTACACACGGGAATAGAGAAGTGCCGTGAAATAAGGTCTGGCGCAAGCAAGCAGAGAAAGTATTCAAATATCTTCAGAAACAATTGGAAGCAATAAAACACTACAGCAAAGAGAAAGAAAATGACAGTGCAAAAAAGACCTTATGCATTTTTGAGAGTAAAAAATAATACAGCTTTATTGGTGAACGTGAGGTGAGTTGATGTAGTATGTAGGTGGATATTATTGTTTAGGGTACTATAAAGTAGAATCGATGAAAAAAAAAGATCAAATGTTTCAATTCCTTCACTGTGAGTTTTGAGGCAGAGAATAACATTTCAGTGAATGATTCATGATGTCTTATGACAGTGTAACTAGGACAGACATTAACTTATAGTTAATTTGTTTCTTGATAACACTATAATAGGAGTGTAATATTTCCACTCTTTTTCTCTGGATCCCATTGCATTTAGTTTTGGAAAGGACATGATTCTTATAATTATTCTGTCTTTCCTTCTAATTTGTTTGCCTTTCTTCACTATTTCAAAGAATATATAATTATATCCTGGATCTCCAAGCTTGAAAGGAAACAGTACAGAAAACTTTTCTTTTCTGGAATGTATACTTCTTCCATGTCAATAGATTCCAAATTGTTTTTTTAACTGCCTGCAAAGAAGAAACATTGCTCTTTCCATGTTGGTTTTATTCGTTGACTGTTGTCTAATCTGAATCCCCTCCACCATTCCACTGAACATAAAAATGAGATTCTTGATGTCGAATCTAATGATCAGATTTTTGTTTCATTTTGTTCTATCTGTCAACTATACTGAATGTAGTTTATTACTCCATTTTGATAGATACGTAATGGTTTTGGAATTCATAACTCAGCATGTTCTTAACTTAATGGCTGTCCTTTTTTAGCATCCTTTACTCTTTCTGTCTTTTACCAAACTCTGTTGCAATAAGTGAAGAGTCACTATTGATCTCTCTTCTTCCTCAAACTAAAATGAGCTCTTTCAGGTTCCTGAATTTAAATACTAAATATGTGTTTAGCACTCCATATTTCATATATGTTTATCCCATTTCAGATTGACATATTTAATTCTTCCATATTATTTTCACTTTAGTGTTCTTAAAGCAAATTAAACTGAATATGCTCTAAATATTTCTCCAAAAGCCTTGTGTGTTTTATTGTGTCACCTCTATCACCAGAATAGACTAATTTAAGAATTTGTATAGCATCCTTGATCTATTTATCTGATCTCTTCCATGAAATATAATAGAAGATCTTTTTGTTGATCCCTAAAATGGATCACATGTTTTCCAAATTTCTCCACTTCTATTATTGCTATTGTGAAAACCTCCCTAATATTTCTAAAATTGAATTATGTAATGATTTATCTCTAAATGTATTTTTCAATCCATTCCCTCAAAATCCAAAAAGGTAGACACTAAAACATACTTAAGAAAATATTGATCTTTCTTCTAAAGCACTACTTCCTTCTTTATAGCAGATGGAAATAGGTACAGTTAGGTGTCCATTATTTTTAATGGAAGTCCAAGCATTCTACTCTATGGACCCTGGAACTTGGTAAATTTTATCTTCTTAGCTTCTCTGTCAATGCTACTTTCTTATTTTATCGAATTAACATGACTTCAACAATATAGTCTAATGGTCATGTAAAGGTGAACCAAATCTCTTTGAACTATTTAATGACAGAGGACCTGAGAGTTAATATACAATAGTTAAGATAGTGTCTTAGCAAACTTTAAAATATGTAATATGTATTGTTGACTGTAATCATCTCTATGCTATGCATTAAATCTCCAGAAGTTATTCACATTCTAGTTGCAAGATTTCAGCCATTAACAACATTTCCTAGTATTTTAATTGTATTCGCACTACCTGCAATAGCAGTTCACTTGCTTTCTCCAAATTTCTAAGACCAGACTCAGTAATGAGTTAGAAATGTCTCTGAGAGTACTGGCCAAAGTACAAACTCATATACCCTGAGAGAGTGCCCTTGAAACGATAATTTTCCCTATCCATTTTTATGTTTTTTTTTTCATTTTGATCTAGTACCTTTAAAATCTAATATCAACCATATTTAGTCACTCTCTGGAGATAAATTTTAACTTAGTTATTAGCTCCTATTTTGGGAGGTAATGCCTTTTCTCTCAAAGCATACCCAGCATCTCCCAAATAGGGCTGTGTTGTACCTTCATGTTAATTTTGGTCAGGAGGAGAAGTAGGGATGGACCTGAGCAGGGGGTGTGTTCTCTTATAAGGCTCTCTCTTTACAAAAGGTAAGCTCTGCCTTCTATCATTCAGTTGATAGGACTGGGCCACTTCTTTAAGCTTGAAGGGGTCAAATTTCTTTTACATTTATGATTTTGTATCAAATATAAGTCTTCATCTGATTTTTTAACTCTTCATTTCTCCCAATTATCCCCTTGACCTTTTTGTAGCACGTATATCTAGAGTGAAAACCAACTTTCCCAGGAGTTTCCTATGGTAAAACTAAGCCCCGAGCCCAATGCTCAGCTTTATCTGCACTCTGGCTTCAAAAGAGCCCACTTATACACTGCCAGGGCTGCCTCTGAGAGTCTCATTCCTTATTTAGTTGCTGCTCAGTCAACTTCAGGCTTTTATTATTCGTTTCCACTGTATCCATTGTCTCCAACAACAACCATCAATTCCTTTGTTTTTATGATTACAGTTTTTCCTCTGTTTCAAGACACCTGCTACTTTTCCCAAGCTATTGCATTTTCTTCTACTGCAGTATCACCAATGGAAGTCTCAACAATTGCACATTTGCAACACTGCCCTGCAAAGGTCTGTCCACGGTTTGCTTACCACCAGCTCAGAGAACATCTTTGCCAACTGGTCAATGAGTAATCCAGGTCAAATGTTCCATTTGAGCATCTGCTTATTTGGATCACTTCTGTTTCCAACTATTGTTAGTTGAATTACCCATGAAATAGACTCTGAGGCACAGATATTTTCATGTAGGGATATTAGTGGAAGAATGTTTTCAGGATTAATAGCTGTGGAGAGTTAAGGAAGCAAGATTGTTCATAGGAAAAAGTCGATTGCTGATGCAGTCATACAAAAGCCTGACCAATCTCTTGGGGACCTCTGGAGCTGGGATAGCCACGTGGAACTGAGACAAGGAGGCCAGGATCTTACAACCAGGTGGTGTTTTGTCATTGAATGCATGCTCCCCACAAGGAAGGGGGTTTTCCTTTATTGAGGCAATGCTTTAAAGGAGACTCAGCTCTGAAAATGCACCCTAATGCTCCTGACAGCTGGGGGGAAAAAGGCTTCAATCCTGAAAGCGTGAAATTGGGAATCTGGAAAGCAAAGTGGTATCCCATTTCAAAGTGCAGATCATCACTGCCTGATATCCAAATCTTGTCTCTTCATAATCACTTTCTTTATTTTTTTTATTTTTTATTTTTTTTTTATTTTTTTAAATTAATTTATTTACTTTTTAAATACATTTGTCTCTGCCTTCCCCCCACCTCTTTCCCTTGCCCCCTCCCACCTTCCCTCCCTCATCTCTTCCCCTTTGGTTTTGTCCATGAGTCCTTGCTATATGTTCCTTGACTTTCCCCTTCCCTTCCCCTTCCCTGCTCCCCCCTTCCCTCTTGTCTCTGTTGATTTCTTTTCCTTTCAGTGTTGCTGGTCATATTTTCCTTGCATTTTTGCATTGTTGGTTAGGTTCTGCTTATAGGTGAGATCATATGGTATTTGTCTTTCGGCCCCTGGCTTATTTCGCTTAGCATGATGCTCTCCAGTTCCATCCATGCTGTCGCAAAGTTTAGTACTTCTTTTTTCTTTCTGCTGCGTAGTATTCCATTGTGTATATGTACCATAATTTTTTGATCCAGTCATCTACTGATGGGCATTTAGGTTGCTTCCAACACTTGGCTATTGTAAATTGTGCTGCTATGAACATTGGGGTGCATAGGTTCTTTTGTATTGGCGTTTTGGTGTTCTCAGGGTATAGTCCCAGCAGGGGAATCGCTGGATCAAAAGGCAGTTCCATTTTCAGCTTTCTGAGGAAATTCCACACTGCTTTCCATAGTGGCTGCACCAGTCTGCATTCCCACCAACAGTGGACTAGGGTTCCCTTTTGTCCACAGCCTCGCCAGCACCTGTTGTTTGTGGATCTATTTATGATGGCCATTCTGACCGGTGTGAGGTGGTACCTCATGGTGGTTTTGATCTGCATTTCTCTGATGGCTAGTGATGCAGAGCATCCTTTCAAATGCCTCTGGGCCCTCTGTATCTCCTCCTTAGAAAAGCATCTGCCCAGGTCCTTTGCCCATTTTTTGATTGGATCGTTTGTCTTCTTGGAGTAAAGTCGAGTGAGTTCTTTGTATATCTTGGAGATCAAACCTCTATCTGATGTATCATTAGCAAATATATTTTCCCAAATGGTTGGCTCCCTTTTCAGTTGGCTGATGTTTTCTTTAGCCGTGCAGAAGCTTCTTATTTTGATGAGGTCCCACTTGTTTATTCTTTCCTTTATGTCCCTTGCTTGAGGAGACATATCAGTGAAAAAATTGCTGCGTGGGATATCTGAGAGTTTCCTGCCAATGTTCTCCTCGAGGACTTTGATGGTGTTGCGACTTATATTTAAGTCTTTTATCCATCTTGAGTTTATTTTTGTGTATGGTGTCAGCTGATGATCCAATTTCAATTTTTTGCATGTAGCCATCCAGCTCTCCCAACACCATTTGTTGAAGAGGCTGTTATTGCTCCATTTTATGCTTCTGCCCCCTTTGTCGAATATTAGATGTCCATAGAGACCTGGGCTTATTTCTGGGCTTTCTATTCTGTTCCACTGGTCTATGGGTCTGTTCTTGTGCCAGTACCAGATTGTTTTGAGTATAGTGGCTTTGTAGTAGAGTTTGATGTCCGGTATTGTGATCCCTCCTACTTTGTGTTTCTTTCTCAGAATTGCTGCGGCTATTCGAGGTCGTTTATGGTTCCATATAAATTTTTGAAATGTCTGTTCTATTTCTGCATAATCACTTTCTTTAAAATCACCTAATTTAACTTTATTTTCTTATACCTATTAGTTTTCTCATTTTCATTGATCTTGTCTTTCTACAATGGAGTATAAGCTCCATAAAGAATATAATCTCAATAAGAGCTTTCTACTTGTTCAAAGCTGCCTCCTCAGTATTTAGAATGTAATTCATACACAGTGTATAATCGACTACTCTTGGTACTGTGTGTAACAGACACATTAAACCAGAGTATTATAAATTTTTTGCTAATATGCTAAGAGAGCAAGAAGAGGAGTTAGGAAGGACTTTTTACTAAGACTCAGTTGGTGTCTTAATTTGCTCAGGCTACCATAACAAAATACCATTGACAGGATGGCTTAAAATCATTTATTTGTCACAGGTCTAGAGGTTGCAGAGTCTATGATCAAGGTGCTAAACAATTAGGTTCCTGGCGAGACCCTCCTTCCTGGTTTATAGATGACTGCTTTTCCGCTGTGTCTGCGAATGAGGGACAGAGTGCTCTGGAGACTCTTCCATTTCTCATAAGGGCTCAGGGTCTATTGGATTGGGGCTGCACTCTTATGATCTCATTTAACTTGTAGCATGTCCTCACAGACCCTGGCTCCAAACACAGTCGTTTTGGGGTTAGGACTTCAACCTATGAATTTGGGGGAGACAAATATTCTATCTACAACAACTGGGTTACCATGAAGAATTTCAGGAAAGACAATTTTAAAGAAAAACTTTCTGAATGAGGCAACTGTTCAGTGGTGTGTTGGTTAATATTTAACAACTGTTCTGTTATGAATAGTGTTTATGCTTTTGTTTATGTTAATAAATAAGACAAAAGTAAAACAATGACATTGTATGTCATAATTGTGTTTGTTTGCCAATGATGTAACGTTTTTGCTGAGCTGGAAAGTTAAATAATATTTTCCTGAACATTTTTTTGTGTATTTACAATGCAATGACTACAGACACAATACAGTTTTAAGTTTCATATACTTTATTAACATCTTATTAAATAATGTCTAAATCCTAGACAATAAATAAAAAAATGCAGTACTGTTTTTTGCATTTGTTTCATTTTTGTCATGGAAATATTCTAGCCATGACTAATTTTAAACTACCAAACTGATATCATTGAACCTGGATTTGGGAAGAGATGCACAGAAGTATAACGTATCATCCTATTTTCAACATAAAATAGATGCAAATAACCTGAAGAATTTAGAAAATAGTAAAATGAGAAAAATAAGAAAAGAAGTAATGAATTTTAAGCATGCATCTTGTTTTTTTAATGATTATTTTTTTAATTTAATTTTAATTTATTTTTTCAAATACCTTTGTCTCTGCCTACCCCCCACCACCTTCCCCTTCCCTTGCTCCCTCCTTCCTTCCCTCCCTCATCTCTTCCCCTTTGGTTTTGTCCATGAGTCCTTGCTATATGTTCCTTGACTTTCCCCTTCCCTTCCTTTTCCCTGCCTCCCACCCCTTCCCTCTTGTCTCTGTTGATTTCTTTTCCTATCAGTGTTGCTGGTCTTATTTTCCTCACATCTTTGTATTGTTGGTTAGGTTCCACTTATAGGTGAGATCATATGGTATTTGTCTTTCGCCTCCTGGCTTATTTCGCTTAGCATAATGCTCTCCAGTTCCATCCATGCTATCGCGAAGAAGCATCTTGTTTTTAATGTCATTTGCTTGTTATGTACTGTATTTGCCATGTATAATGCACATTTTTGCCCAAATTTTTGAAGGAAAAATAAGGATGTGCATTATACATGGCTATACTGATTACATACAATGGCCATAATAATTTGTGTATAAGGTATGCAAAAACGGAGGAACACATTATACACAGTAATTTAATTCTTGAGCTGTTTAAAAACTGGACTACAGTGCTGCTGAAAATCTAACACATGTCTCTCATGGACTGATGAGGACTGGCTCTATCGTAGTGCAGCTTTTGTGCAGATTGGTGAGCAGTTGAGACTACTAAGAGTTGAGGCAAGGGAAGGGAAGGAACACATTTCAGTAGAAGGATCATGCGCGAATGTAAACATGTATTGAAACATAAGGATGGCATGACTGATGAACTTTAAGTAATTATGTACTTTAAAAAGAGTGCTCTTTTGGCAGATTACAAGTACAAAGTGGGTAGATCATTGAGGGCCTGATATACAAACTTAATAATTAAAGTATTTTTCTGATTGAGAATGTATCAGGCAAGATTGGTTACAAACTGAAAGAGTGTGTTTCCCTCAGATTCAAATGTTGAAAGCCAAATCCCATTGTGACGTATTTGGAGGTGGGGCCTTTGGGAAGTAATTAGGTCATGAAGATGAAGCCCTCGTAAATGGGATTAGTGTCCCAAAAGAAAAGTCAAAAACCAAACCAACTCTTTTCCCATCATCTGTGGATCTAAGAAGCGACAGTTTGCAACCCAATCTTGAAAGGACTCTCACGAGAACCCAATGACACTGGCATCCTGATCTCATACTTCCGTCCTCCAGAACTATGAGAAATAAATTTCACTTTTTAATAAGCTATCCAGTTTATGGTATTGATTATTTGTTACAGCAACCCAAGCCAATTAAGACAATTGTCTAGTTTATCTCAAGTTAACAATTGCCCAAATCTCAGGGCCTAACAACAAAAGTTAATTCTCATTGTCCCTACAGGTCTAATGCTAGTCCATGGAGGAGGATGGTCCACTGCTTGTAGTTAAACAGCAAGTAAAGCTGATGCAGGCTCCACAATCACATGGTCTGGCCTTTTTGGTGCTAAACCTCAGTGTTCACGTAGCCGGGGAAGTAACTTAGAGAATTTGCACCGGCTCTTAAAGGGAGCATGGCAGAAGTGACACACATCATTGTTTTCAATGCAAATGTAATTCAATGTGGTAGGTACCCAAGGAGAAGCAAACCACATGTTTCAGGGAGCACAAATCATATCTGCTACTGTAATTGAGAATCACTGGAGAATTATATCATCACCTTGATGTTTTGAATTTAAACTATTTGTTAATGATAAGTAGCTATAAGAATAGTGATGAATTTAACTGCCCTATTGAAGTCCTATGTTTTAATTAACTCCATAAAAAGTGAGAGAATGAATTATACCTAAATCATTTCTAGAATTTGTACTTTGCAGCAAGTATATAAGGGAAGTTGAAATGCCTCCAAATTTGTGCAAAACTATATTTTATAAATATAATAAATATAAATTTATATAAATATATATTTATAAATATTATAAATATAAAAAATATTTAAAACTATATTAAAAACTAACTCCTTGAGACAGAAAAATTGCACAGTCACTTTTGTTCAGAATAATCCAGAACTTGGAGAAGCTACCTCCTTTTTTGGACACACAGTGCTTTTATTATGGATGTGTTTCGAGCATGTTACTTCATGAGATGGTCAGTATCACTCATGCACAGCCTCATATATATTTTGAAGGTAATTTTCCTGGTTCAATGAAGTTAGGCCAGAATATTTGATTTCCACATTTTTAATACTAAACCCCTCAATGACATCTTTTTTCTGCCCAGACCATGACTGATGCATCTTAAGCATATAAATGCACACTCCGTGCAGCCTCAAATGCATTCACTCCCACACAATAGGGTGGGCACGCGATAAAAGCAATGAGTTACTGCACTAATAAAGTGCGCATCACAATCTAAGCTATATCTTTCTCTAATATCAAATGAATTAATGTATGTGAAAACGTTTTAGAACTTTTAAAATGTGATGAGTATTATTTTGTGTGGATAATAAATATAACTACGGGTTCCCTTGTCTATAAGACAAGCACTGTTTCTGTATGAATCAAACCATTAATTCTTGATGGTGTTTAATTATTATTGAACATATTTTTCTTCACAGGAGCTGTCATTTAAATGTGCTTGCCAACTAGCTTGTTTATCAAAACACTGCAGTCCCTTTCAAATTCTCATTTATGTAGCCGTATGTTTACCACTCCCATAAATTTGTACTATCAGCATCTTTAACTATCCAGGCTATTTTGGAGATTGAAAAGAGGAGAGTTGATTTATCATGTGCAATAATTCATACATCTGTCATTTCTATTCTGCTGCCATTTGGTTAGTTCAGCCTCTTATTACTTCATGTTTGGATTACTGCAATAGATTTCATACTGTTCTTGCCGCTGAACTTGCTCCTTCTATTTCAAAATACACATTCATATTCATCTGACAAAATGCTACCTGATTATGTTTTTATGCTTTTCCCATCTACTTTCTAGAATGTTTGTCCTTCACTTTCTCCTCTATGTGTTTTTTCCTGGCTCTCAGTCTAGCTCTCATTTTAGAACATAACATCAATTTTCCCAGGATCTCTATGCATTAGGTTTTCAAAATCTACTTAAAAGTTTACCTCCCTGGGAGTTTATTAACTAATAATCCTATAGAAGAAAGCTCTTAGAACATTCTTTGTTTGTAACACTTACTAGGCATATATCTTAGGCACCAGTCATGTAGTTATCTTATAATATAGTGGTATTAATTTACACAAACTTCCTCAGACAAATACACATAGCAAACTGCATTGTCTAGTTCAACAACAAAATGATTTATTTTCATTTTTGTAACAAATATTTATTAAGAACCTACTCTTTCCCAAGTAAGATATTTGAGATGACCAGTAAAGATTAGTTAATTTATTTACTGATGGAGTGAACAGAATAATGCTTTTGGACTAGAAAACATTTCGATGTACTTTTTCCCCATGCCCAGCTGATATGCGCCTACACACACTCTTTCCATTCAGTGAACAGCTGGATACTGGGTAACTCAGTTGGCTAGTTGTTTGAATGAATGAATTCATCATCTTATAGAAGCAGCCTTAAATAATGAGTCAGGATGATAACTATTTCACTTTAGGAAAAAAAATCAAGCAAAAAATTTAAAGCTATTGTTAAGTCAATTGCAGATATAAAGCACAATCCCCATCAACAGGGGAAAAAAATATTTTACTGGCTTCAACATAGAAATTTTATTTAATCTGTATCTTAACACTATAGTAATACTTTATGATTATTTTCTTCTACTTTGATACCCATAAAACCAATGGAGGTTCTTCATTTAACTTTTAAGTACCTATGTAACCAAAACTGAGCTCCATGTATTAAATACAACATAAGATTAAATTTACCCCAAGACAGTGGAGGTTGTATTTGTATTGCAAATGAGTAAACTGTTCAATGTATATAAACAGGTAATGCAATACTATTTAAATTGATATTGATTTGGGGTATTTTGCATGGTTTTGTGTGGCACCATAGTCCATGTTGTTGAAATTCTTTGTTATTTTCAAATAAACTCATTTAATTTGAATAGATTCCAAGAGTGGTTTTCTGGTTGTTCATAAAATGCATATAAATAGTATATACAATACAATAAAAATTTAGCAATAAAGACATTTAGAAAATATAGTAAGACAACATGATGAAGCCAGAATATGAACATACACAAAAATGAAATCCTAACTATTTATCTTCAATTTTGCCTCTAAGAATTCTATATTGCTAATGTAAATGGTGAACAGTATTTATATAATAAAAAAAATTAGTTCATCAGGCGAAGCTCATTATTCTTTTTGTGAGTCCTAAAAACACTACTCTTTTTTAGCACTTTCTAACAGACTCACACCGACCAACTCATTTCTCTTAGATCTAGGGTATTTAAACACTGCTTCCTTTCCAATTAGGAGACATACAAGAAATTATTATTTTTTTAAGATTGTATTTATTTATTTTTAGACACAGGGGAAGAGAAAGAGAGAGGGAAAGAAACATCAATGTGTGGTTGCCTCTTGTGTTCGCCCCTACTAGGGAACTGGCCCACAACCCAGGCATGTCCCCTTGCTGGGAATAGAACCAGTGACCCTTCGGTTCTCAGGCCCCATGCTCAATCCACTGAGCTACAACAACCAGGGAAAGAAATTCTTGATTATAGATTTTGAATTCATAGTGATCTAATAACTTTTACTAGCTATATAACTTTGGGGAATTATTTACGATCAACATGATTTTATCTCCATAAAATTTGGGCAAAAATCATAATTATGTAATACCTAGTAAGGTTAAAATAAAATACAGTGAATAAACAGTCTAAACTAATCATTGTTTTATAATTACCGTGTACAATTATTAGTGGCGAGACAGCATGTGTCACTGGTGTTGGGTACCCATTGCCCAGTTTGATTATGCTCCATTCCTGACTAGATGCGTACAAAAAAGGACGAATTTTTACACTGTCCAACCCATTTCTCTAAATCATTTTTTCCTTTCAAGGATGATTTTGACACCCACAGACATTTGGCAATGTCTGGAGAGATTGTTGATTGCATAGGACAGCTTTTCACACAGAATGATCTGGCCCAAAACCTTAGAAGTGCCAAGATTGAGAAGCCCTGCACTAAGCATTTTTTGTCTCATTACTCAACTCTTCGTTTGCCCTGTCTCCAGCTTTATGGAGATTGGATATCTGGACTTTTAACAGCCTTACTCACACTTATAGATGTTCTAATTTGATTTGTAAGTATCATCCTACTTTTGACCCATTGCCTTTCTCCAAATTTTAGTATACTTGTGAAACACTAAATGTCATTTCTTTGGAGATTAATAATTATAGTCACCAAATTTCCATTTTCTCCAGTCTGAAGTGGAGCTCTATATTAAAAAAATCAAAACAAAAACTAGTTCATATCAGACATTTAATAATCTAATTACTTAAAAGCTTGACCTTCCTTCTTACCTGATCTTTAAAATTCAGCAAGTGACTTGTAATATTCGAGCTGGATCAGGAGACTTTCCTGTACCAGGAGGTTTTATTTGCTGAGACACAAGAGGTTTTTAACTGTTTGGAATTCTGCTGGTCACTGACCTCTTAGGCTTCCTTGACAATAGATTAGTCCTAGTTGTGGTCACCAGCCCAAGAGCTTGATTGGCTTATGGGAGCACTGGTTATATAGCACTGTAGTGGGACTGGGCCGTTGTGGAACTCAGCTCTCTGCATAAGCTATATTTTGCCATTTTGGGCAGTTACATTTAGAAAGTCAATCTACTGTTCTTCATGGACACGTACTCTCTATGGAGTGTTGTTACCCACCTCTAACTCTCATACATAGGAAAATAATACACCTAAATCAGCTTCTAATTAAATAATATTTGGGCTAATAGGCTTATTTTCTCCTAGAAACCTCCAGACATTTGTAAAGGATTAGAAGAAATACATCCATGAGGACAAATAGAAGTAGTACTGACCAGACTTGGGCCCACTTAGATTAAATAGATTAAATTAATGAAAACAAGGTGTTCTCCATTTTACGGATGTTGTCTTTTTAATGAGTACAATTCACTAATGATTTAGAATTGGACTTTGAAGAATTAAATTTGGAATTGTGTAGATTGCACATATTTTTCCGAGCAAATCAAAATGTTTGAATTTTCAGAAAAAGCTTATTGGAAACCCCTGTTGCAAGTAATAAATGTTTAAATTTTGCAGGAATTATTTACTCACCTAATAAATAATTACTCCATATTTAGTTTATACTAAAAGCTGAAGATAAAAGATTTCTAAACATAGCAAAATCTATCATCTCTGGCTTTTATACTTCAGATTTTAAGATAATGTTCACTCTCATGAAATTTTAGCTCTGTAAAATAATTTTTATAAGCAGTGAGTTATTATAAGTTTTTCACTCTGACCCTGACACTTTTGTTTATACTATTTTCCATATCTTTATTTAACTATTACTTAAATACATGGTATAGCAATGTATTTGATAAATTTAGCTTTTTAATTTTAATTACCATTTAATGGAACTTCCTGTTTATAGACCCTCACTTTTGTATACTATTTAATAGTTGCTGTTTTCTAAGAGAGAAATGGAAACATTTTCTTATATATACCAAAATTTCAAAGCAGTTTTAATTTGGAAATCAAGGGTCTCCAAAATATTTTTTTTCTAAATATACCTTCAAATATAAGTTGTTAATATAATAAAAAAGTACTATAATCCATCAAAATGTGTACTGTTTTTTCTTTTTTAAAAGATTTTCTTTCTTTATTTATTTATAAAGAAAGGGAGGGAGAAAAGGAAGGAAACATCAGTGTGTGGTTGCCTTTCATGCTTCTCCAACTGGGGACCTCTCTGCAACCCAGGTACATGCCCTGACTGAGAATAGAACCAGAGACCCTTTGGTTAGCAAGCCATTGTTCAGTCCACTAAGCCACATTAGCCAGGGCTAAATACCTATTTCAAATACTTGAAGTTTTCATATATGCAATATAGTGTGAAATACCAACTCAAATTCCAAATCCTCAATAATGCCATAATTTTTTCTTTCTGTAATAAATTTTTTTTCAGTATATATTTAGTAAATATTATCTCTATGTCAGGAACTGTACTACCTGCTTGGAGATATAGTGATTGACTAAATACACAGGTTTCATGCTTAACAGAGTACATATTTTAGCTATAATGGTTACAAGGATGTCAAATACTATTGAAAAGGGAGGGATATTTATAGATTCCAGATAGGCTACAATTAATGCACAGCTCATTGAATTTGTTCAATTCTTATGGCCCCCAGGATTGAGTGCTTTATTTTGTTAATTTAAATATAAAAGACCCTTATATTCTTTGTTTTAATAAGAAATCTGTCCAAGTCATAGCTTATGCTTTCATGCATGAAAGAGGATGGTAAATCCCACTTATTCCTGGTTTTACAAAGGGATTTACACAAATTTAAATATTTATTAGAAAAACATAAGAAAGGCATTTAAAATATTATTAACATAGCAATCTTTAGGTAAAAAAAGAGAACCAAACAGAAAAGCAAATATTTAAGGATTAAATTTTGAAGAACATAGTAAAAATCTATGTGGAAAAATTGCTTTAAAATACATCCATTAAACACGAACCTGAGCAGGATTATACATATTCACACAAATCTTCATATGTAGAAGGCAAATAAGATTGACACTTTGTTACTACTCCCAGTTCATCATTTTATCAAAACTAGTGCCTTCATACAGAAGTGTCTGCATTTCTAACCACAAAGAAAGAAACACTTCTTCCTTTCTATGTCTCTGGCTTTTCTTTTACTCTAGCATCTTTCCCAGGCCTACTCACTGGAATTTCATTTGTTAGCATAATACTATGTAATTTTAAGAGTGTTAATCCACACAGGGTCAGAAAATAATTTCTAACAAATGAGATATGTGGCTTGCAGTGCTTTGTTTCTATACTTTTAACAGGTTTCCATATAGATTCCATAAGGTCATTTTGTGCAAGTATAGTCTATTCATTCAGTCAGACTGCAACAAACAAATTACAGTGCTAGAAATTATTTTATCTTCATGTTCACTTAGTTAAGCAATTTTGAAGATTAACTTTTTTGTTCTATGAAAAAGTGAGACATAAGCTTCCATTTCTCTGACTCAATTGTACCTGTTCATGAATAGTGTTTTACAAGTTTTATAAGTGTTGTTTGTCATTATTTTGGATGTTCCATGGTAATTGGTCTAAAATAAAACAATGTTTTATATAATTACATACCCCAAAATATTATGTCATGTTTTCAAAGTGTGAGTTATCAAAATAATTGAGTGTTTTGCAAATATAATATTATAATGAAGAGCAAACAGTTTCTTAAGTCTTTACATCATGAAAGAGATGCACCATTAGTATAAAAAAAGTGATCTAGTGTTGTGATTGACTTTCAGTTTTCCCAGATGACTAGGTGACAATTCTACATGTTTTTGAAGCTACACATGTTTTTAAGATAAAGCATTTATACTTATCACAATAGTTTTTAATCCAATATTGTATATTACAATAAAATACAAAGTTAGTTCCAGGGTGATATTTATTTTGGCAGAAAATTGCTATCTATAAAATTCTTCAGTTAATTTAGAATATATTGCCTGCTTGCAAATCCACTCCATTTATACAAGACAATATAAATACTGGTAAGTCTAAGAAATCCCTGAGTAAATAAATACGAGCATGGATATTAAGGACAACATCATAACAAAAATAGACTAACTTTATGAAAAGGAAATTTATGTGCTAATTGAGCAAAGTGAGAATAAATAACCAGATATTACTAATTTATGTGTGGAAAGGCAAAATTTATTTACCTTGTCTCTAATATTAACCACTAGGTAATTCTCTTCACAAAATCATCGTCACTCATGACTTTATATGCTATGAATCTTTCCCTTCCTCATCTGTGTATGTATGTATCTATCATCATAGTTTCTAAGTATGCTCTATTTTCAATATTGATATTCCTACATCTTTCACATTTATTAGTAAAACTTATTTTTCTGTATATTTCTATATAAGATGAAACAAGTGCAAATCATTTAAAATTAATTATTAATGTTATCTTCTCCATTATTACTCTCTCCTGTGTTCCATGAAAACAGCATTCCATATTGAAATGAGTTTAGGTATTACTGATATTAAAAAATCCTTAACCTCAGTGGATCATAATCTTTATTCTATTCATGTGTTTTATAAAACTGTAAAGAAGGATACATACCCAAAGTTTCCCAAATTATATCAAAACCTCTCCTAGAATGTATTCCACACAGCCTCATATATGTGGACAGGTTATAATCCAGAATTTCTGATTTTCCTTTCCAGGTCTATTAGATTGTCAAATAAAGGGAAAATTTGCTTAAAAATTAAATGGTGAAGAGAGATCAAGTTACCACTTAAGATTACATGTATTTGAATCCTCAATCCCAAATGTAATATGTATTATATGGTGGAATTATATAAAATACACTGTGTATTGGTTTTTCTCTTCTCTGAAATTAGGGTAAAATTGCTTCTTTCTTCATAAAATCATGATATGATTATATCAGATGATATGCCAGCAAATCATGGATAATTGAATCTGACATATTGGGATTAGTAACATTAGCAATAATTATGATGATAATGTTAATGATTCTAAATAATTATATTTGAATATATACTGGAAAAAGAAACATCATTAAGATAATAATTCCCTTATTTTTATTAGTAAAAAAGTGGAAACTTATTAATTTATGCCACTAAAATACCATTTGATATACTAAAGTTAGCTTAGATTCTATATAAACTGAAATAATTTCAAGTTTAAAATTTAGATATCCCCTAAAATTTATAAATACCTGTAACATAATTAAGAGCCAAATTATACATATATATGTTTATATATTTAAATATAATGGTATAATAATCTAAAAATATTTTATAATATTTCTAATTCTACTAATCAGGAAAATGCAGGGAATTATTCAGCTTTATGTATTTTACTTGATTTAGCTCAAATTGACTTCTTAACAGATATCTTCCAAAAGTATGTAATTTAATGTTAGCTTTTCAAAAATCTCGACATAGTCAAGTTTTCATGTCTTTTCTCATCTTGAAATTGTCCCAACCTAAATAATGATCTCATCCTTTTTATTGAGTTTATGACTGACTATAATTCCTTGAAGGAAAAAAAAGTTAACATTTTTTTATATCTCCTGTGAAGTGTGCTACTTTCACTTTACCATTAACATAAGAGATAGCTCTTTAAGTCAAGAAAGATAATAGCTTTTCACTAATCTCAAAAAAGATACCATGTAAGATCAACATAGAGCACTGTTTCATTTTACACTGGGGACCCTTGAAAGTACATAGTTAAATGTCATTCTTTTACAAGTAAATCATTCACAATTTTGGAAGGCACCTTAGAGCTTCTTAAACATGATTTACTGTCAAGAGCACTACAATTTTTTTAATTGACATTTTAGGGTGACATTAGTTATGAAACTATATAGTTTTCATGCATACAGTTCTATGACACATCATCTGTATATTGTATTGTTTGTTCACCACTCTGTCAACTCTCTTTCTATTACCATTTATTCCCCCCTTTACTTTCTTTTATCCCTCCCTCATTTCCCTCTGACAATCATCATATTGTTGTCTGTGTCTATGAGGGTTGTTTTTTTTTTTAATTACTTAATCTCTTTGTTACTGAATGAAAGTGGGTTTCAGCTACGTGCTGTCACCCACAGGCAAATTCGAAAGACGAAGGCTGGTGGGGAAGGAAGAGGTCTTTATTAAAAGGTTGCACAGTTTGGGATGATGGGACTTCCCCAGCTCCAGGCTCCTCTCTTCTATAAAATATAGACAAAGCCCAAATGTTCCCCAAAAGACTAAAACTCTAAAGAGTACCTAGAAACTTCACTCTAGCCTTAGCTGTCATTTGGAGCCTGATGCTGCTAAGTAGATGCTAAGCTTCAGGTTCCCTCCCAGGGTCTATGTGTGGGCCTGGCACCAACATTGCCATACAACTTCCAGGACCTAGTCAATCTCACTAATGCGCTGGCCAGTGCATCTGTGCCAGTGGATCCCAAAGGAAGAGGTGCACATTTTTCCTTCCTTCGGTTTAAATCTCCTGACCCAAACTTCCATGCACTCTGTAAGGGCCCAGCTCCCTCAGGCAATTCCATCCTTTTCTCAGGCTAGAGTGGCAGGTCTTATACCAGTGCAGCACCTCCCTCTACGGCCATGTTGACCTTTCACCTTTAAGGTACATATGTCACCATGTCCTCTGGTCCCACCTTTGATCAGGGACCAGAAGGGGATAAGAGAGCTTTTCCTTTTGTCAGTCACTCACTAGCCTCACACATGCTCAACGCAATGACTTCTTCTTGCCACATCTCCTCCCTGAGGTGGGAAATCTGTCATTGTGAACCATATTGGGGTGGTGCTGCCCCTGCCTTGGGGCAGTTCCCTCTCTCAGGCCCTCCTCTGCCCCACAGTCTGGCCAAGTCTTCCTGTATCACATTCATCTGTTACACCCGGCCCTCCAGCTCCCTCCCTTCTGACAGTTATCAGTTTGTTCTCTACATCTATGAGTCTGTTAATTAGCTTTTAAGGAGTCGAACCAAATGCATAGTGTACATTTTAAAAGTATATTTAAATAATAAAAATTTGCAAAAAGGGTTTGACTTTTTAACAAACTAAATTTTTAATTGCTCTTAATTTTATCTTTCCTAGAACAGGACAATATAATTATAAACCTAATAATTATAGATCACTATTGAAACCTAAATGCTCAGGCTTCATATAGTTTACAAATTAGTATTCTCAATTTAAAACTTGATGCAAAATGTATTGATTTTATTATGATTTTAATGTATTCTAAAATAGCTTTATTAAGATATAATTTCCATACCATAAACTTCTCCATTTTAAAATATACAATTCAGTGGTTTTTATTATATTCATAGAATTGTGAAAATGTTACTATCTAACTCCTGAACTCACACCAGTAAGTTGCATCAAGAAGCAGTCTTGAGAATTATAAATAAGACTGCTATTCAGCAGGTGAGTACCAGTACAAAATCACTCATTAATAACATATTGAAATTCTTTTAAACCACCTGGGCAATAATCTCTGCTCCAAGTGACTGGATTGTTTCCCAACATCTGAATGTCCTATGATCTCCTGGTTCAAAAACAAGAGGTTAACGCCTGGCACAGCAAGAAGTCTCTAAACTACTTCTCACTCTTGTGGCCTATATAATTCATTCTTGTCAGTAGCAATGCTATTCAAATAGCAATTTGAATGTTATTAATAAATATAATTATATCTCCATTTAAAGAAATAATCAGTAGAAATCAAAGGTAAGGGGAAAATTAACAACAACAACAACAAAACATCAAGTTACTTAATTCAGAGACAAAAGAGGTGATATAATTATTGGCCTTACAGAAATAAAAAGTATATGAGGAAAGTGCTATGAAAATTTTATGCAAACTAATTATATATTCTATGTAAAGTGGACAAACCACTAGAAAGACATTAACTACCAAAACTGATTTAAAAAAAAGAATTATCTTAGAACTATAACTAGGAAAACTATTGGTAATTTTAAAACTTCCCACAAAGAGAAATCCAGGTCTAGATGACCTCATTGATGAATTCTATCAAATTTGAGAAAAAATTAGCACAATCCTTCAAAAATTCTTCCAAAATTAGAAGAGAAGGTAATACTTGCATTTTCATTCTATAAGGCCATTATTACCCTACTATTAAAGCAGGGTGAAGACATTGCAAGAAAACTGACCACTATAACTTATAACCACAGAGAGAAAACTTCTTAACAAATTTATTAAATCAGAAACAGCACTTTATATAAAAGCATTATATACTATACCCAGGCATGTGAGATGTATCCCAGGAACTCAAGGTGACCTTAATGTAGACAAATTAAACAGTGTAATATGCCAACTTAATATGGTAAAGAACAAAAATGACATGGCTATCTCAGCAAAATCAATTAAAAGCATTTGACAAAATCTAATCTTACATGATAAAAAACATTTAACGAAGTAGGAATAAAGAAATAATTGCATCAACCTGATGAAGTAGATGAAGGCCATCTACTAAAATCCCATAACTAACATCATATTTAATGGTGAAAGATTAAGATATCTCCCACTAAAATCAGGGTGTCTGCTCTCACCATCTCTATTCAGCATTTCAGTGGAGGTTCTAGCCAGGCCAGATACTGAAGAAAAATAAGTAAATAAATACAAATTTATAGTTTGTAAATGAGAAAGTAAAACTATTTCTATCTATAGATAACACAATCTTGTATATAAAAATCCTAAGGAATTCATACAAATACAGGAACACATAAAACATTGGAAGTATTATATGAATTCAGCTAAGGTTGCAAAATATGATGATAACATGCTTACATAAAGTGTATTTCTATACACTTGTGATGAACAAATCTGTTGACCATAGCCAGATATTTTTCTAGAAAAATAGATTTATTTGGGAACCACCAAAAATTGCAAGTCAGGGTATAGAGTCTAACAGCGAATGACACTCACATCCACAGAAACAAAGAAGAGGGACACTCTTTGATAAATGTGGGAAAGACTGTTGTAAATAAAGTCATTGGAGGAAACTGAAAGTTTAAAGCACAGTGACTTTTCATTCGCTGAATTATGGCAGTCCATTGGCTGAGAGATTACTAGAAAGGAGGAATCTTTTCGTACCCCTCCTAAAGTAGAAAAGTAGTATCACTCTAAAAAGAAGAGGCAAGGTAGTCTCTTCCTGCTCAGGTCCCTGACACTTGCACGGGAGGTCTCTCATTTAGCCTCCAACTTCATTTTAAATGAAGTTATGCTTATTACTTTTCACAGTCCAAATACGGTTCTATTTAAATAGCACAAAAAGGAATAAAATATTTAGGAATAAATTTAACAAAAGAAATGGAAGACTTCATGGGAAAAGATAAACCATTGCTGAAGGAAATTAAAGACCTCACTGAATAGATAGACATTGCATGTTCAACAATATCCCAATCAAAACTCCATTTGACTCTTTTTGAAATTCACAAGATGGAACTGCAAGGGACTCAAAAGAGCCAAAGCACTCTTGAAAAAGAACACCAGAGAACATATGCTTTATGATTAAAAACAATGAAGAGCTATAGTACTTATTGTACTAGCAAGTGGATAAGAAATACACATCACCGAAATAACATTGGGAGTCCAAAAATCAACCTTCACATTTCTATTTTGTTGATTTTCAACAGGAGTGAGAAGAGGTTCAGTGGGGAAAAACAAGTCTTCAAAAACTGGTGCTAGAAAAACTTCATATCCATGTGCAAAAGAAAAAAAAATTGAACTCTTATTTCACAGCATGTATAGTGATCCACCAAAATGGATGATGGACATAAATGTAACTATTAAACATTTGGAATGCATAGTAAATCTGAGTGACCTTCTATTAAGCAATTTATTAAACAAGTTACCTTATCTCACTGGAGAAATGCTCTTACAGTTTAATTTAGAGTCAGAGTTTCAGTGACCAAAATCACTTATGTGCTATAATTTTGTGACTCATTTGTAACGGAGGAAATACTTAATCTGTAAATAATGAATAGAAGTATCTACCAGCTTGATCTCAGCCACTGCCCTCTTCTTGTTTCCTGCTCTGTGGAAAGGAGATGTGACTTCCTTGTATTGATGGAACGAACTCAGTACATGATTTTTGTGGAATGACTTTGGTGTCTCTTCTCTTTCACTACCTTTAAGTATAATGTATTTATATTGGTATCACTATATTGTATTAGTTAGATCTGCATCAAACTTTTACTGATAAATAGTAATACTGATCAATCTCAGTTTTAACCCTTTGTTATTTATCTTTGTAATATAAAAACTAATAATTTATAAAATTCTCAGATACTCTACAAAAAGTAAGAGGAAGTCATAGGCTAGGTATTAATTAAAATTGAGGATTTGTTTTATAAAGCTAAAATTCCAATATGTGATATTTTTAAGGAACTAAAATGTTATAGATAGGTTAATATGAACATTGAAAACTTAGAAAAGGTTTCATATTCTATACAGTGTTTTGGGAGGAAGAAAATGTGTTTTGCACATAGTTATTTTTCTCTCAGATAATATTCAAGGAAACTGTTCTTTAAAATTTTATGGGAGATATCACCTATATTTTTTCAATATCTACAGATCAAGATAGTCTTTGAATTTCTGTACTTGACTTAAATGACAACATATTTTACATAATGAAAATCTAAATTATTATTCAACAATGATAAAGCTAGATTAAAGGTCATAATTAATGATGGTCATATGATAGGAACATTGGAGAATTCAGTAACAATATAAACATTTTGAAACATGGTGTTCTCTTTGATCTTATAAACAACTTTGATGTAACAAAATTTTTTTCTTTGACACATTTTGATTGATGTTGTTCATGAAAGGAAAGTGAGGACTTTATCTCCTAAAACAATGTCAAATAATATTTTACTTCTTTAACTTAATTTTGTTTAGCTCCAAAATCCCTCCCTTAATGTAGCAAGGTGATTGCAAGGGTTAGTAAGTTTTAGTTCATAATATTTAGCTCCCATTTGTATAAATCATACCATCTCTATTTAAAAATCTAGGGACATCTATTAACACAATTTGCAATACAAGGATTCTAATGGTTTTAGATTATCTTGTCATACAAAGAAAACTGAAGACAAGTTAGACAAGTTGGTACCCCCCATCGCTGTTCCCGCATAACTTTGGGTTAATAAATATTCCTCAGTACTCTCTTTCTTAAGTAAAATATTTTATTTTTCGAGCAGTTTTAGTTTTGCAGTAAAAATGAATAGAAAATATAGATTTCTCATATATTCCCTTAGCCCTCCACCTCACATTCAGTTTTCCCCCATTTTAATATATTATCAATATCAACATATTGCATGATTGTGATACATTTGTTACAATAGGTAAGCCAATACTGATATTATTAAATCCATAATTGACATTGAGATTTACTCATTTGGTGGTTCAGTCTGTGGTTTTTGACGAATGTATGTTGATATGCACCCACCATTATGGTATCACATAGAGTATTTTCACTACCCCCCAAATCCCCTATGTTCAGGGTATACCCCCTGCCCCACCTGCCTCCTACAAGTCCTGATCTCCTTAGTTTTGCCTTTTTGTAGAATGTCATATATTTGGAACCATATAGGACATAAGTCATTTAAAATTCATTAATTTCACTTAGAAATGTGCATTTAAGTTTCCTCCATGTTGTTTCGTGGATTGATAACGCATTTATTTTTGTCTCTGCATAACATTCTATTGTATGACTATACCATAGCTTGTTCATACAGTCACCTATTGAAATACAAGGCATGACCCAATAACAGAATTTGTTTATAAAAATTTGTGTATTTATTCTCACACGTTTAAAGTATTCTCCATTTGATGCAATACATCTATTGAGACATTTTTTCCATTTCTCAAACCAGTTTTTGAACTTACAAATTTTGACGTTGTTTAGTGCTTCTGCTGATTTCTGTTTCATCTCTTCCACATCAGCAAAATATTTTCTCTTTAGAACTTTTTTATCCAGGGAAACAACAAAAAAAAAGTCACTCTGGGCAAGACTGGGTGACTAGGAAGGGTGGGACACAGGGGTCATAGCCATTTTTGGTCAAAAACTGCTGAACACTCCGCATGGTGTGGGCAGGTGCGTTCATAAATTACCCCTGGTGAAATGGCAAACGGATTGAAAGAATCTTCAAAAGAAAAATTCACTGACGTTCAATGTGTAGCCTCTCACAACACTGCCGGTTTGTCCGCTGATACAGATGGCTTCCTGGAACCCTTATTTAGAGGGGAAAGCCTGTACTTCCAGGAGACCTGTCCTCCAGCAGGTAATCCCATTTTGGGGGAGGGCGGGGTCTCATGTTTTTCTTTGCTTTCAGGTTTTGGTAATTATAAGTAAAGGTGTTCATTTGAGTAATACCAAAAAGTGCAATTGCTGGATACTATGATAACACTAAGTTTAGCTTTGTAAGAACTGCCAAACTGACTCCCAGGTGGCTGTACTATTTTGCATTCCTACCAGCAGTGAATGAGAGCTCCTGTTGCTCCACGAGCTCAGCAGCATTTGGTAGTGTCAGCATTTTGAAGTTTAGTCGTTTTTAATAGAATCGTGTTTTAATTTGAAATTCCCTAATGACATCAGATGTTTAACATCTTTTCCTATACTTACATACCTTCTGTGTATCTTATTTGCTGAAGTGTCTTCAGATCTTTTGTACATTTTCAAATTGTGTTTGCTTTCTTAATGTTGACGTTTAAAAGAACTTTGTATATTTCAGATATCAGTCCTGAACCAGATATGTGTTTTGCAAAGATTTTCTCCCAATCTGTGTCTTGTCTATGTATATATTAGACAAATTTTATATAGATAAAATTCCAATATATAATTGTTTTAAGAACTAAAATATTATAGAATATTTATAGAATATTATAGAATTTTATATTCTATAATATTTTAGGTTAATATGAGCATTGAAAACTTGGAAAAGGTTTTATATTCTACATAGTGTTTATTTCATATACTATATAGTCCTGATACTCATTTCTATCATCTATAATCTTTTTTTTAATTTAAAGAGACAGCTAGTGTCAATTTTGAAGCAAAATTTATATTATAATGACCAAATTATGTCATTTAGTCAGCATATATAGATATATGTCTCAGGTATATAACACATTGGTTTCATGTAAATCTTGCAAAACTTTTGAATTCCATTGCCAAAAAAGATGCATGCATTCAAATGGTTATGCATCACATCAGTTGGTTGGTAGTCTCTCTTATGACATGAACTACATTTAAGAATATTTTCCCTATGAGATGTGACTATATAATGGAAAAAATGCCTATCTTGCATTTGTGAGGTATCTCAAAAGGGAAAAAAAAACACACCGGATAATTATCTGGATTGCTTGTTTTGACATCATGTAGACAGGATCCTATTTTTCATCTGATGCTTTTAAATTGATTGAAATTGTTTTCCTGTGGAGAGGTCTTCCCTTTTTATTATTCATTCTATGCTTGAGCATTGTCATGTCATTCTGGTTTGTGATAGTGACATCTGATTTAATAGGAATGAGGTAATAGTACCAAAATTGCTTTTAGAAAAAATGGTTATCTAATAAAAATACGGAAAAGTCTTTTTTAGAAAAGGCTTTGTTTCCTTAATTACATATTCCAAGTAGAAGTGTGTATTATTTTAAAAATCTTTCATATTCTTATTCAAAATTAAATATTAAACAGTGAAAAATGATAGCTAAGATTATGCAAATATGTTTTTGAATGTGTAGTTTATAAACTGGGTATCATAGTCCAGCTAGTGTGGTGGGACTTTCCATTTTTTTCTTTTTTTAAAACTTTCCATTAAGAAACTTTTAGACATAAAAAAGGTAGAAAAAAATAGCAGAGTGGCACGTCGTGTGCCCAGGTGTTGTTAGTTTAGGTCACACGTCCTATAAGCCCACACCACCCCAGCCATTTCCCATCATCCCCATTTTAGTGCCGTATGATTTTGAACTCTCAGCAGATGCAGTTAAAAGCATTTGACAATAGTTTAGATATGAAATTGCTTCTAAATGTTTTGCAATAGATACACAAGGCAATGTTATAGTCCCTTTTTAAACATATATGCAGTTCTTTCAAAATATGAATATCATTGAACATGCAGTATTCATACAATCTCTCTCTGTTTCTCTCTCTGAATTCCTTAGGCTTTTCACATACAAGACTATGTGTTCTGTAAATAGAAATAGTTTTAACTTCTTCAGCTCCAAACTAAAAGTCTTCATTTACTTACAAGTGAGCTGCTGTTGTAGAAGCTAACTCTCCAGGCCAGCCCCAGTGGACACAATGCCAACCCAGCACCTCCTGCCGGACCAAACTCTTCCTGTTTTCCCGACTCACAAAACTGTGAGGAAAGTCTTTGTTCTTAGCTACTATATTTTGATGTAGTTTCTTACACAAGAATATTTTAAAGAAAACAAACTACTTACAATGTAAAGAAACACTTGAAACACTAACAGCTTATAGCAAATGAATGGTAATTTTACCAAGCTATTTTAATAATAACAATGATAAAAACAAAAGTTATAATGTTCTCTCTGATTCAAATTATGCATCCCCTAAAGTTTGCATGTCATAGTCCCAACCCTGATTACTTCCAAATGTAATATTTATAGATAAGGCTTTTAAAGGAGTAATCAAGGTTAAATGAGTTAATATAGGTTACCCCTGATCCATATGATTGTGTTTGGAAGAAGGGCTTTTGAAAAGATGATTAAATTAAATGGAGGCCCTTAGGGTGAGACCCTAATTCAATGATTATTGTCTTTATAGAAACAGGGAGAGACACTAGAGATGTGCACAGAGGAAAGACCCTATGAGAACACAGAAGGCAGCCGTCAGCAAGGCAAGGGGAGTGATTCCTGGAGAAAGGGACCAAAAAGTAAAATTTATTACATGCTTGTTTTATACCAAAATCTGTGCAAAAACATTAAACAGTTAATTTCATTGATTTGTCATAGTTGCTTTACAGGCAAGGATCACAGATATCTCATGAGGAATATGACTCAGCTATTTTATTCTTGATTTCATATGACAGATACTTGTACAACAAATAAAAGAATATTGAAATCTATATAAATTCTATATAGTATATGCAATATAACTTGTTTGCTAAAAACTATTTTAATATAAAGAGAGCAAGCCTGTAAAATCTTTAGGACAAGTTTGAACTCTATTGGATTTATATCAATTATTTCTGAAAATGTTAAGTCTACTGGAAGGTACATATTAAATCTCACACTTTAAAGCAATTTTCTCTTTAGTCCTCAAGCAGAAATAATGCCTGTTTGATACCATTTGTGTGCTTTCTCCTTATGAAAATGCATTTTTTTTCTTCACCAGACACAGTTTGGTACTATGTCTATTTTTTTAGGCTTTGAATATATTTTTTGTATAAGAAAGTAGGGTATACTTCTGGATAGAGGGTAAAAGTGAATAGAACCTACTCCTTGCCCTTAGGGATCATGCAATTGAGTAGTGAATAGACACTTATACAAGGTCTGTAAATACAAAAAATAATCTATGTAAACCATGGATGCTTTTAGTTGAAAAGTGATTCAAATAATCCATTTCAATAAACTTTTTAGAGCCAAAGGGGATTTGGCACTGTCGTACCTACCCCAGTGTTCTCTGATTTACTGCTATCCACCCTGGAGGAACTCATGGGCAGTTAACTGGGCCTATCAAGATGTGTGCTCTCCAAGGGTCATTTCCCAGAAACGGCTACCCTTGCCTTCTGTTCTGTTAGACGTTCATGAATTTATAACATGATAGGGCTAGAGAAGAAGCTAAAGACAGCGTATCTTATTGTTGATGTCTATTTCTTCCTTACTCCAGAATCTTCTCTAGTGAGCTTTATGAATATTTGACATTATTCTGCCATTGAGCAAATGTGATTATCCATTGAGGGATTCTTTGGAATACAAATGGAAAAGTGCTTTTAACTCTTGTCTTGGATCACAGTGACTTGACTTCCATACAAAACCACAATTCTTAATTGCTTATTGAAATTTCCATTTTCAGAGCAACCTAACTCTTTCTCATCATGTGAATTTCATTGCTACATCTAGAATTTCTCGGTTTTCTGTGATGACACCACAAGCCCTTTTGTATTTATAGGCACTCCTTCCAATGATGCCCTATCTTTATAAAAGGCCCACCCATAGTTGTTGTCCCTTGTCTTTTAGATTTTCAAATTTCCTATAGCATAAAAACATGCTCTATGTTTTATCTTAAAACAATAATATCTCCCTTGAACATGCATTTCTCCTCTAATAACGAACCTGTTTAATTGCACTAAAGCATTGCTGCAATCTTTGCCTCCTCATCTTTATTCCAAATGCATTCCTCAACCCAGTTGTGTGTAGGTTCCCCAAGTCCTGTTATGCTTGTTCTGGGTTCTTGTGGCCTCCCAGGATATAAATCAAAAGAGATCACCAGAGGAAAGCTCAGGCAAAAACTTTATAGGCTTGTTTACAAGGGAACCAGCACTGAGAGAAAAGGACAAATGGGCTGCTCCCAGAAGAAAGAGTGGGGGGAATTTTTTGAAAGAGGCTCAGGCAGGAAAGTGACATCTAAGCATACCGAGTGGGCGGGGGCTGTTTGACATTTGTGCAGTGTAACTACATGGTCATTCATGCATCGCATGTCACATTAGCATGTTAAATATCCAGCCTCAGTATGTTTTTTGGCATTTAAATAAGGAAAGGCCATGGAAAGGGTAGGTTTGCTTACTGGTATGAATGTGCATTCTTGAGAAAAAGGAACAAAAATTAAACCACCAAAGGAACCTTGCACACAGCAGCATCCTTCAGTCCAGTTGCTTTTTGGCTGTAAAGAAGAGAAGGGAAGGCTCCAGGGGCAATTAATGGGTCTTTGACGTCTTGTCCACGGGGCTCAGGGAGTAGCTTGTCTCTCTCAGTGCACTTGCTTATCTGTAGCTAGTCCATTCATAAACAAAAGAACCCACCTCACCTTATCCTAGGGTGAGTGAGTTATTTGTTGGCCATTGTGATTGTGACTAATCAGCAGTAAATGTCTTAACCTAGAAGATGAGTTGACTGTGAATTTGAGGTACAAAAATACTGCTCTTGTAAACTTTGAAAGAACTCTCCCAGGCTCCGAGTCCAAAATACAGTACTCAGTCTGCATCTCCTTGAGCTCTTTCTTCATTGCTTCATTCATCATTCTCGTCACATAGATTTCTGACATACTTTCTTGGTTTTCCTCTAGTTTAGCGATTTTCAACTGGTGTGCCACAGGGATTTCTTAAAACAGGCAATATCTGATTATTTATCAGGGGCATTGACCTCTTTTCCTTAGATTGTCCAAAAAGAAAAAAAAAAAATGGCAGCAGCCAATGTAACAATAGTCATCTAGTGTGAATGGATCAAAATTATACTTTTCTTTTGTCAGATTGGCAAAAATATATGTATTTTTTGGCATGCACAGGAATTTTAGTAATTATTTTATATGTGCCATGAGATCAAAAAAATTGAAAATGAGTGCTGTAGCTCAGTGGTTACACCTTGGCAGTCTACTTTTATGATTTTCTTATTTATTTATGTGCATTCTAAACAATGGTCTCTCTCATGATTCGATCCCAGGTCCTTTTTCATATTTATCCCCCATACTTGTTTGCATATACTCTCAAAATTGTGAAGACCACACATACAGTGATAACTCCCAAAACTTACTCCTCCCTTCTAGATGCCTACCACATTCCAAACAGATCTAATTTACGACTGTATAGAGCCACTTAGAAATCTAAAGCCATCTTGCTTTTATCATGTTCAAAATAGAAGTTGGGTAACTATTTCTTCCAAATCTTCCCTTCCCCTAAGCCTCTTCAATTAATGACCTATCCTGTTCATACCAAAATTTAGGAGATATTTTGTTCTTCCCATTTCCTTATGGCCAACATCCAATACTTAATAAATCCTAAAAAGTCTGCATCCAAAATGTGCCCAAATCATTCTACCTTTCTCTCTCCATCACTGCCACTTTAGGGGAACAAAAGTCACTAGTCAGTCCTAGTATAATGTATTTTGATCTTTCTTGTCTACATTTATTGCTATCAAGCAAGTTGTTGCCCACATAGGAAGCCAGAGTGATATTTTTGAAATAGAACTCATATAAGTCACTCCCCTTTTTAAAACCACTAGATGGCTTCACATTGTAATGAGAATACATCCTATCTATCATCAAAACCATCTTAAGTTTCCAGATCTATTTTAATTTTGCTACTAACTATGTCTTTAACTTAATCTAATGCTTGGCTTCCTCTGTTTACCAACTCCAGGAATGATAATCTGTTTCTGTTACTTGTGCTTGCCTTCCTTCATTCTCTTGCCTCTTGCTTAGAAGTAGATATTATGACTGGAGCTGCAAGAAGAATCTTGTGTTTAGAAAGGGAAAAGCATGTTGGTGACAAAGCCCCGCATGATGAAGTTGCTGGGGTAGGAAGATAACACATGAACTCAGACCCTGACGGTACGTTAGTCCTGGACTGCCGACCACTGACTTGTTGTTATATGAAATAGATACCACCTATTAGTTTTGGCCAATAGTACCCGTGACTTTGCAGTAACAATAATAATAATAATAATAATAATAATAATAATAAAACTGATATATTGTGTTTTAACAGTCTAACACAACTTGAACTGATATAGTTCCACTAAGATAGTGTTACTTTCCCTGCCTTTCTGGAATTAATATAGAGTTTCAAGTTTTATTTCGATAAATTTTGGTATGGTATAACAATTTTCATCAGGTATGAGACTCAGAAGTTAAAGAACACAGAAGTTTGGTACATGCCCTCCCCCTTAGGAGTGGTAAAGCTCTAGTATTTTCCCACAGAAAGTAAGACTTTGCTATGTAGAGTTCTTGGGAACCATTTCACAGTGGTTCTTCTCCTCTCCCAGTGCCACAAGTTTTTTTGACTACCAGATGAGAACTTAGTAAGGTAGCTAGAGATAAAATCCATATTCATGGATTCTCATAACATTACTATTTATGTTCTCATATTCATGTTAGTCTATATTCAGCCCAGGATTTCATAACATTACTATTTAAGTGTAACTTACAGTTTGTGGTTCCAGAAGTTTCTGCTCCAGGTACATAGATCTTTGCTGCGATTCTCTCTGTTCACATTTCTCTTCAGATTTCAGGGTGGCTCTCTGCCCTGTAACCTCAATTCTCTCATGGGTCTCTAAAATGTAATAGTTTTGCAATTTGTTCAGATTCCTTGTTGTTGTTTGCTTATTTTAAAATGGAAGTGATGATTTCCAGTCTCTTTACATGGTGGAACTGAATCTGGAAGTCCAGAGCACTGATTTTTAGTATTTCTATTCTGATAAGCCTCATCCTTTTACTCATATTTTATTTGCAAGAAGTATTGACTTGGCCTTACCTAGTTCCACAGGGGTCTGGAGAATATAATTGCTGCTTGGTCAGATACTTCCAAGTGATAACTCTGTGAAGGAAAATCAGATTTTGGTGGTCAAATAGGTGTCTCAGTCATAGAACAGAAGTAAGAAAAAGGAAGTATCAGACTCCATACTAGATATTTTATGTGTGTGATCTTATTTAATCTTCGTAATTATTTTAGGGTATAATATTGTCCTCATGTAAGAGATTGGACCAGAGAAGTCAGTCAAATGATCAAGGACACAAAGGTCAATGAGAAATGACCTGACATTTTAACCTAAGTCCTTATAACCCCCCAAGCCATAAACTTTGGAATAAAATTGCCCTTGGCTAGTAATTTATTGATATATAATTTAGATGTGATTACATTTATGAAATAATTTGAGAAGAATTAGTCATTGCATTAGAGAATCTTCTGTGTAAAGAACATTTCAATTGTCTTCATTTAGTCAAGTTGATTCTGACATATTTGCTACAGTCTATGCATAAACCATACAACATACTCACTCTTGATTTTCTGAAGCATGATCACATTTGCTTGATCACAGATGCATAAGGGTTTTCATCTTCAGCAAGCCACTCACAGCAGTCCAGAGTTTTCTTCATATTTTATTTCTCTCCATTTTGCTGACTATTTTTTTCTAAATTCAATGTCTCTTTGTTTTGCTATACAGAAAAGTTATTGAGACTCATTACCTTATCTGTAGCAGTCAGTGTATGGTTGTAGTCTTTTCTTTATGAAAGATACCCTTCTATCTGTTCTCTAGTTTTTACTCAGCTTTATTTTTGTGCTTTCTTTTATTTTAAAACATTTAATTAATTAATTAATTAATTTATTTATTTTTAAAGAAGGGACAAAGAAGAAAAAGAGGGAGAGAAACAATGGTGTGTGAGAGAATCCACTGGTTGCCTCTCTCATGCCCCCAACTAGAAACCTGACTTCTAACCCAAGCATGTGCCTTGACTGGGAATTGAACCAGAGATCTTTTGGTCCTCAGGTCCTGCACTCAATCCACTGAGACACACCAGCCAGGCCATGCCTTCTTTTAATGTAAATTATAATTAAATATAAAGATATTTCCCCCTTCATATCTGTGTGTACTGTAAAAAGCCTGACATTTTATGAGCTAAATAAATATTTTTAGATAAGTGAATAAATTCCTCAAACCAGATCACATTGTACATATCCATATACATTTAATAAATTGATCAATGAATAAATTAATATAAAATCTTGACTTTTCCTTCTATGTTATAACTGAGACTCATTTAATGCAAGTAGATATATGAAATACTACCATTCAGGATTAAAATAATTGTTATTTTATGTATTTCTCAGAATTCAAAATAATACTTATAAGTTAAGTTTGAAGAAATCTGATCAATGGATCACTATTGAAAATCAAAATTACAAATTGTTAGTGGCTTGGCATAAAAAATACAGTATCTTTTGAAAAATTTTTTAGATTTATTTAACTTAAAATATAATACTGCATAATTGTGTCATTTTATATTCCATACATATGGAATATATATGGAGTATAGAATATAGGTGTATATAAAATATAGAATGTATATTTACACTCCTACATCTATACGTATGTGGCTTCATGGCTACTGAAGGGGAATAGTGTATTACAATGCAAATTACACTGATTTACTACCAATGAATGGAAAATTTTTTAGATGAATAAGTCTATAACTGTTTGTAAACATTGGATTTCACATAATGCTTCTCCTCTGGGAGCTGTTTCATGTTAATGACCTTTATATTTTTGAATCCGCAATACCCTGAAGAGACACAAAGCAGTAATACAATCATCAAAGCATGAGGTGGAGCAGTTCATTCAGATAACTTAGTGTAAGGGGCCTTTCCCATATATACAGTGCTGTGTAAGCAAATGCAATAAATTAACTCAGAGCACACCAGAGATTATGCTGGCTGATATAAATACAGTAATATAATAAAACTGAATTATTGCAACATTGTTATGTAATAGAATACATTTACATATAAGAAAGCCATATGGAAAGACAATGGACTTGGATTCCTATGATCTGTTTTAGCCTCTGCTTTTCTGCTTACTAAATCTGTGGTTTAAAGTATATCACATAAATTCTAAGAAATCCAGTTTTCTTATATATAAAATATCCATAATCTATGTCTATTACTTAGTTCTCCTTTCCAGGTACTTTAAGTGGAAGTATTTCATGATTAGAAATAACTAACAACTATTAAAAATGCAGAATCCAATTAAAAGAGAGTGCCAGACTTTTATATTGATTATTTTTTATTTTGTATGTCTGTTATTAAAAAAATGTATTGATTGATTTTACAGAGTGAAGAAGGAGAAAGAGAGATGGAAGGAGGGACAGAAGGAAGGAGGAGGGGCAGAGAGAGGGTAATTTTTATATCTTAATATTATGAGTCTGATTTGGAAGGATGCTCGGCATCACTAGGCATCAGAGAAATGCAGATCAAAACCACCATGAGGTACCACCTCACACCGGTCAGAATGGCCATCATAAACAGATCCACAAACAACAGGTGCTGGCAAGGCTGTGGAGGAATGGGAACACTAGTGCACTGTTGGTGGGAATGCAGACTGGTGCAACCATTGTGGAAAGCACTGTGGAATTTCCTCAGAAAGATGAAAATACAAATGCCTTTTGAGCCAGTGATTCCCCTGCTGGGACTATACCCTAAGAATCCCAAAATGCCAATTCAAAAGAACCTATGCACCCCAATGTTCATAGCAGTACAATTTACAACAGCCAAGTGTTGGAAGCAACCTAAATGCCCATCAGGAGATGATTGGATCAAAAAACTATGGTACATTTACACAATAGAATACTATGCAGAGAAAGAAAAAAAGAACTACTAAACTTCACAACAGCATGGATGGAACTAGAGAGCATTATGCTAAGTGAAATAAGCCAGGGGGGGAAAGACAAATACCATATGATATCACCTATAAGTGGAACCTAACCAACAACACAAAGATGCAAGGAAAATAAGACCAGCAACACTGAAAGGAAAAGAAACCAACAGAGACAAGAGGGAAGGGGGGGGGGCGGTGGGGGAAAAGGGAGGGAAGGGGAAAGTCAAGGAACATATAACAAGGACTCATGGACAAAACCAAAGGGGAAGAGCTGAGAGAGGGAGGGAGGGGGCAAGGGAAAGTGGTGGGGGGGAAGGCAGAGACAAATGTATTTGAAAAAGTAAATAAATAAATTAAAAAATATATTATGAGGCTGATTATTTTTAGAGAAGCTGAGGAACACATGAATAAATACAAATACAAATTTTTGATATGAAGATATATAACTATAGGAACATATTATATGTGTTAAAATTTTAGATTATTACTTTTCCATAAATTAATAACTAATATGTATGAATGTTTAATATAGTCTAGGAATTTTAAAGATTTGTCTTTGTATATTACTTAAGGTTTATAAAAATATTTTTGGTCCATATCATTATCCCAAATATATGGATGATTGATGTAAACTTGTAAAGATAAAGTTATTTATAATCACATGATCACTAATTTAGATAGTTAGGTTTAAATTCAGGCAGTTTGACTTCAGAAACAGTACTCTTTACCTTTACCTCTGAAGACATCTATATGTACAGCTCTTCATAGAAATACTACAGTAGTAATTGTTACACAAAAATATACATACTTGTTTATTTAGAAATTCATTTCTAGATTTCTATAATACATCAATGTGAAAAACTCACAATATTTGACAATCTAATAACTTAAGCGCAACATTTTTTGTAAGAGTCATCGCTGAGATTGGAGACCACAGGTCATTCATATTCATTACTGTATATTTTCTCCTTGTGTAATTACAAAAAATTTACCCATTCTAATATTAAGAAATCTTTGAGATTTTCCAATTTGAACTTTACAAAAGTTGCTGACAGACCAGTCTGCAAAATAAAAGGATCAAAGGCTCCTTGGAGAAATGATTAATTCTAGGGCTAGAGCAGGAAATGTACAACGTAATTCTGGAGTAACTTTTCTGTCAGAGAATCAGGACTTACTTTTTTAAAAAAATAGTGCAATGATGAGGCATGCCAAAAGAGATACCAAATGGGAGAGCTCCCAATGACCAAAGCCGGAACTATTTGAGGAAAAAAAAAACAACACATAAAGTATTCCTGTTTTTAACTGAAAACATAAAATAAATTTTGATTGCTTCATACTTGTATAAGTGAGTGATTTACATATATATGTATATTTATTTATTGTATATATATTGTATATATATACATATATATACAAATATGTATATATATATATATATATATATGTCATTATAAGCAGAGGGATTCCAACTAACTTGTGTACATCCTTCTCAAAGAAGTGGAGCTCAACTCCGCACTAGTTAAGTGTCAGCAGTGTAAAAAGAATCTTTCCCAGAGAGTATAGTGTGGAAAGAGAAAGGTTGCTTTTATTGTGGAAAAATATTACCTCATGCAGGTGATCAAGGTCAAGAAGTCTGCATCAACAGCGATGTCATGTTCACAGGATGTGTCCCTCTTACATGTGGTGACAAAAATGTTCTTTATCTCTGTGGAACTTCCTCCCTAAAATCAATAATCCTGAGAAAAGTCTAACCATGAGGAAAATAACAAGCCAATGTTACTTGAAGGATCTTTTACAAATTACACAATCATTAGTATTCAAAACAAGGAAAGCCAGAGAAGTTCTTAAAGCCATGAGGAACATGAGATACAATGACTAAAAATCATGCAATATCTGGGTGTGGTGGTTGGGAGGGGAAGGTCCAGGAATACAAAAGGGAAGTTAGGGAAAAACTATGGAAAGCTAAATAAAATATGGATGTTAGTTAATAATAATGTGTATATATATTGATTTACTTATTACAACAAATAAACCTTTCTAATGTAAGGTGTTAATAAGAGGGAAAACAAGTTGTAGATTTGAAAGGGAACTCTGCTATCTTGATAATATTTATATAAATCTAAAACTGTTTTAAAAGATAGTTTGTTTAAAATCCAGTCATTTTCTTTCAATCTGCAATACTATGTGTGTAATACATCAAAGTGTTCATATATTTGTTTATGTGCTTCTGAGGTCTCTGTGTGTCTGTTAGACTTCCAAAAACATGTTATATCCTCTTAATTACTATAGTTTTTAAGTAAGACAATATAGAATTGGACAAGTTCTCTCACCCTGTCTTTTTTATACAAAGGTACCCGCGTGTCATGGACCTTTGAATATCCATATGAATTTGTGAGAGCTCTTGTGTCAGGTCCATTAAAAGTGTCTTTCAGTTTTTATTTAAATTTCATTGAATCTATAATTCAGTTGGTAGAGACTTCACATATTTTAAATATATTTCCAGCTAAGAACTTGGTGGATCTTTTTATTTGTTTAGGAAGCATTTATGTCTCATTTTTGTTGTTTATTTATCTATACTTACTTTCTATTGTGGATGTTGTAATAAAGGGTTATTCTTTCCAGTTAAGTTTTAATATGTTTTGTTGTATCTAAAAATGAAATTTTTATGTTGATTGTACACCCAGTAAATTTCTAGCACTTTTTTATATATAGTGAAAAAATGTGTTTTTCTTTTCATTCTGTCTATATGGTGAATTCCATTGATTAATATTTTTAAATTTTTCAGCAGCCTTGCATTCTTGTAGAAAGTCAGTAGATTAAGGTTTTCCTTGAACTGCACTGCTTATGTGTAATTATCACACAATTGTGATAATTTGTGATTATAAGCGTAAGAGTATGAGTTGAGTAGACTCTCCATTTTTTCCCCTTCTCTGGAATAGTTTGTGTGAGTTTAGATAAAGAATTTCTGAATTAAATGATATATAGATACATATATGTATGTATATGTATATATATATGCGCGCGCGCGCGCGTGCACACACACACAGAGTCTCCAAAGTATGGTGATTTGACTTACAATTTTTTGACTTTATGATGATACAAAAGCAATACACTTTCAGAAGAAATTGCATTTTGAGTTTTGAATCTCGATATTTTCCTGAGTGCTGTGCATTATGATACGCTCTTGTGATGCTGGGCGGAGGCCGGGAGCCACAACTTGCCGTCAGCCATGCCATCTTAAGGGTACAAAACCAATTCTGTATTAGGTGACTTAGCCCATCTGTAGGCCAATAGAAAGTAGGCTGGGCTAGCTATGGTGCTTGGTAGATTATGGCTGTTATATGCATTTTTTGACTTAATATTTTAAACTTATGATGGGTCTATCATGTCGTTACACCATCATAAACTGTGTGTGTGTGTGTGTGTGTGTACGTATATGTGGTAATAATTTATACTTTTGCTCATTTTTGCATAATGGTTATCTTGGTTTTAGAGCAATGAAATTCTTCTAATTGTCATTTTTTTAATATTTGTTAATCTAATCTAAGTGAAATATCTTGTTTCATTATGTATTATCTAGATTATGTGTAACATTCAACCTCTTTTCACATAGTTATTGAGAATTCAGAAATTTTTACCATTGTGCTTTATTATCTCCTCTGCATGTTTTATTATTGAGTTTTTAAAATTTTTATTGCTTTGCAGAAATTTTGCATATATGTTGAGTAGTAATCCTTAGTTATATGTTTTGAAATGTTTTCCCTCAGTTTGTATATTCTAATGTTACTTATTTTATCTTTTATTGTTCAAGAGAAAAAAATTAAGTATAACAAAATCTGTATTTTAATTCTGTGCTTTCATTTTTTAAAACAATTACTACTCTGCTTAGGTCATAAAGATAGTATCCTATTTTCTACGTATCATTTTAGACTTAGCCCAATTTTTTCCTATTCCTTTTTGTATCTTTGTCTACCATTTTACCAACAGTATACCATAGTTTTGTCATAATTCTTCCTATTTTATAGGACAATTTCTTTGTCTTATTTTTTTAGTATTCTCATACTTCTTTTTACTTGCTTTTTACTTTACACATGTTTAAGTATTGATTAATCTACATTATTGTCATTGTATTTAATTTATTGGAATAAATAATAATATTTAGATTTAAATCCAATTTTCATTTTAGAAACTAAGCATCTTTAGTGACTCTAGATGACTATGTTTTTTTGTTTTGTTTTTAGCATGGCTATGTTATTTGGTGACATGTATTTCATCATGGTATTATTTTATGATTAGTTCATTCACACTATTGATGTATCTTCAGTGAAATGTTACTGAATTTCAAATGACTAAAATTTGTCCTTGTAAAAGGATCAAAAATCAGCTGCATGAAGAGTTTTGTCCCATAATTTTTTAAAGTTATGATGCAAATTGCAGACTTAAAAATTTTTTCTATAAATTTAACAAATATTCATAACAATCCACATATAAGCAGATAGACAAAGATTGATTAGATATGGATGTAGATATGGATATAGATGATATAGATATATCTGTTTTGTTTTAAAGTTTACTTTGGTCTTTTTAAAAAGTTTCAGATAACAGCTCACTGGCTGTTGTTTCTTGTCTATTTTGTTGGTTCTTTGTTATTTCTGTGAGCTTTACATTTTGGCTATCCTCTGGCTGGGGGCTAAAGTACTTTCCTTCTCTCTAATTTCATTCATTCCTTTGAAGATCTCAGGAATGAATGGTTTACAATACCATTTACATACTTTCAAGTTTTATATATCCAGGTTTGTTGTTTTATCTTTTTCAAGGGAAAGTTGTTTCTGACTTTCTTTATCATTGAGAGTGAAACCCAAGGCCCTTAAAATAAACTATGAGGACTTCTATTCATAACCCTCCTACCTCTGCCTTTTCTATGGTTCTCCAATTAGCTCACGGTAGTCCAGCCACGCTTTCCTCCTTGCTGGTCCTCATCCTAGAGCACTGCTCACGACTCCATTCCTTTAGCTTCATGTTTCTGCTGCCTGGAACTTCTTTCCTCCACATGTCTGCATGGCCTGATTCCTTATTTCCATCATATCACTTTACAAATGCAATATTCTCCGAACCCATATATAAATAGCACTCTGAGTAAAAGACAATAATGTATCATGATCTATAAAGGTCCTATCTGATAAACTGAATAATTCCCATACACCTTCAAATAATGTCCATGTCCTAATCCCCAGAAGCTATGAATATTATCTTACATGACAAAAGACATACTTACATACTTTGCAGATAAAATCAAGTTAATGGTTCTGAGGCGGGGATAGTATTTTGGATTACCTGGCGAGCCCAATGTAATTACACAGTTCTTTACGAGAGAAACACAGGAGGAGTCAGATTCAGATAGAAAGAGAATGAGATAGTGAAAATGAGATTGGTGCGAAACAGGAAGTTGATGAGAAGCAAGGAAGGAGCTGTGAGCCAAGGAATGAAGGCTGCTTCTTGGAACGGAAAAGCAAGGAAACCGATTCTCTCTTGAAGCTTCCAGAAGGAATTCAACTTTACCAATACCTTGATTTGTATACTGCTGAGCTCCAAAACTGCAAGAGAATAAATTTTGTGTTATTTTAACCTCTAATTTTGTGTTAATCTGTGGTAGTAGCAATAGAAAACTAATATTCCTCATATATCCATTTACCTCTCTGAACTCATCTCTTCCTTCTGTAGAGCTTTTTACTGGCCACACTGATCCCTTTTTTTGTCTTCAAGCATTAAGGGCATGTGATCTCCTTGCACCTCACTGTGTTTCCATTTGCATCACCCTGGCTGAAATACTCTCTTCTGAGTTACCTGCATGGGAGGTCCCCACACATCATTCAAATCTGTACTCAGGTTACTTTTCAGCAAGACCTTCATCACCACCTTTCTCCCTTATGCCTCTTCCACATATATTTCCTTTTCTTCTTATATCATATTTTATTTTTGCACCTGCCATCATGGCATGTTATTTATTTAACCTTCTTATTAGAATGGAAGCTTTGTGTGAGCACAAAACTTTAGCTGTTTTATTTATTGTAATATCTCAGTACTTTCCATAATTATTAGTATATAATAGGTGCTTAATAAATATTTGAATGAATGAATGCTAGTAACTTTCTTAACTCATCCTATTTCCATTAATCTGTATTATTTTTCTCAATAACATTCATAACTTTATACAAGTGATAAATATGAATTATTAAGTATTCATCTTATATCACTTCACATACTCTATACTAAGTTTTGGGGTTTTTTTTAATTCATTTCAATACTGCCAATGTTTCTCATAATTCCTGGCAAATAGAAGGTTTTGTAAGCTTTTTTTTTTGGATGCATGCACAAATTAATATGTGAACAAAGTGCTCTATATTTAAAATTATATTTACAATTTAAAACCTCTAAAAATAATATTTAAAGTAACTTAAATATTTTAAAACAAAATTGGTATTCATATGGACTATGCCATATTTACCTTTGCACCAACAGAATCTAGATGAGTGTATAGATATAGTCATATTCACCAAATGCTTGCTGAATGAATTAATGATGAAGGTAATTTATTAAAATTATATTAATCTATTCTTACTTAAGGCATATGTGAAAAATGGCTGGTTATCTAAGAAAATGGGGATATTTCTTTAGACAGTCTCTCCTTGATTATCCCTTATATCATTCAAAGGGAAAGCAAGTGGTGAGCGAGATTAGTCTCACGGGTCATGTCTTGCCTATGCTTGAAAAATTGTTAAATGATATCTGAAGGAAAGTATATTTATTTATCTAGATTATTAGCGATTATATAGACTTCGTAGTGTAGTTTAAAAGTGCATACTAGTCTTGGATATTGGGGTAGTGGAAAGGGTCATTGTGTAATGAGAATGGGAACAAACAGAGTGAATAAATTAAATATCTGCTTACAGTGAAAAAGAAAAAAATGCTAATTCATCCTAAAATGGAACATATATAGAAAGGATACATTTCATCTTATTTTAGTTTACTCAATATATTTAAGATGTTAATTGTGTCCATTGGTGCTTATTAGTCCATTATGCAGCAACAAAACTCTACCTTTTTATTTAGGTTGCTGATCTATTTATTTCTTATCTTTACTCATCAGGGTATAGCTCATTATAATGCTAATCATCTACTGTATTCCTAACAAAAATATTAAGACTGTAATATTTCACTGCATGTTTGTTGAAGAGATAAACTTTTAAGATGGACATTATTATTCATTGTTTCAATATTACTTCTTGCCATATAAACAGACAATATTTTACACCTTACTTGCAAATGTGTGTGCATATATGCATGCAGGTCTGAACGAAGATGTTAAGAGAGATAAATCCTATGCAATAATGAACAAGAAAATTCTAATAATAAACAGGCAACAGTATATTTGTGTTTGTATTAAACCTTAGATAATTTTGAGCTAATTTTCATATCCATTTAGCAGTTATCTAATATCTAATATTTAGCAGCTAATTTACATACCCTAGATTTTTGCACCTATTATTTTACACAAAAGAAGGATATTTTAAATTTGTAAATATATAAAATTTATTACCTAGTAAATAACAAGGAATGATAAATTTTTGTTGAAAACAAGCAAATTTTGAAATTAACTAACCAAACGGTAGTTATTAGAGTTACTATTACAAATATACACTGGCTTATACAAATTGTGGGAGAATGATTTTCAAATAGGGAACCATTCTTGAAATAAAGATATTAAGATTGAAATATTAAATACTATTTAGGAAAGTCTCAGAAATATCTATTTCTTATAAGATAGTTGAAATGCTTCCCTTGCAGAAGAGCAAATGCTTATGTACTTGCAATGAACTAGTATTTTATTTTCATACTCAAGGATACTTTCAAGTTTTAGTCAACAAATTCATTAATACATTTTGAATTTGAATTATTATATGTTATAAATATTTTACAGTTTCTATTTATGTAGAATTATTGTGAAATGACAACTTTTTTATGAATGTCAGTATTTTTTACTGGTATATTAAATAACTTTTATTACAATTTTGTGTTATCACCCAATATTATTGAAAATAATCCATGTTTCATTATGATACATTGCTTTGATTTTTGTCATAATAATATACTGTTTACTTGAAGAAATATTAAATTGAATATATTAAGTAGGCCTTCATCTATTCTCACTCTTTTGAACTATGAAATTCTCCTGTTATACATTCTATATGGAGTTAAATAAATTTCTAATTTTGTCAGTTTTTTCCTTCTTTTTTGCTAACATTCTTGATTTGAAAAGCCACTCTTAAATTCTCCTTTATTACCTTATAAAGGCTATAGTATACTGAGACAGTGAAGTACACAGATTTATAAATTGAAAGCAAATAACTATAAGTTAAGGCTTGAGAGGCAATTTATGATTAAAATGTTTCCTCCATATTGTATTAACAGATCTGAATTCCAGTTTTCATTCCAATGAAGTGCTCATAAAAATACCCAACCTTCTGACATTCGGGATTTTGTGAAGAGTTAAAAACAAAATGTTTAAATTAGGTTACACGATTTTTTGTTATAAGCATGTATTCAATATCAAAATAATCGGTATGAATTAACTTATTTTGTATTTTCAGTTTTTGTATTTTTCTATTCAGTTTTCTATTCGTTTTCTGTCCTCTTAGTTGTATTATAAATGGCTGTAAGATGAATCATCCTCTTGTCATCCAATAGCTTCTTTCTTGGAGTCCTCTTTCAGGGTGATATTCTTCTTTTAGTGCTAAAGTAAAAATACATAAAAGAAAATCCTGATGACACAGTTGGGGCTGACAGTAGTCTTGATTTCCTCTCAGCGGCGGAAGAATGGGCCTTGGGCCTGACACACTTCTACAGGGAGAGAGAGGCTCCTCACAGCTTGTGCTGGACTTAGCACCTTGTGTGAAAAATGCTTCTTCGTTTCAGACTGTGTGTGTGCTGCTTTGTTGTGCTTAAGCCAGTGTATTACATGGCACTTGGCGAGCTCCACTGCTCTCTCTGTCTCCTGTGGGCAGGGGGCAGGTCCTACTGTTGCAGCACATGAGGTGTACTTGACAGTCCTGTTGCCCTAGGTTTCCTGCTGGGAGGAAGCCACTGGCCATGGGAGGTTAATGCCCACTATTGAAGCTGACCTTGCTCTGTCTCTTCTCTGCGTGAGTAAAGCAGTGTTCTGTCCAGCGTTTGCCTTGTGTTTCTTGATGAGTAGGATACCAAGATGCAGTGGGCAGCAGAGGCCACTTGTTCCACAGAAACCAAGCACATAAAGAATAACATATTTTACATATTTAAAACTAAAGAACTAATATTTATAGAAATACATTTTCTGGATAAAACATTGTATACTCAATATACTTCTGTAGAGGGCTAAATTATTTCTTACTAAATTGTAACATAATTTGTGTGTGTGTTAAATTTGAGTTTCCTTAGCAGAGGCAACATAGTGTACTGATTATAAACACAAATTGAACGCTGTATTTTGCTTTTGATCTTCATATTTGAATTTCAAACACAATCATTCAGAGACACATTTTTGTAAATTTTATATACTTCCACTTTTTCTGTTGTCTTAGTAATGCATTCAACATCACTATGTGTCTGTTCTTCAAAGATGTTGATTGGATTAGTAAAATTAGATATGGATAAGGGATGCTTGAATGGGGAATAATTGCATGTGTAGAGAGTTTATTATTGATTGTTTAATCTTATTTTTCTAAGCAGCCTTGTTTTCCTAAGACTGGAATAATGTTTTATAAGATTAAAAAAAATGAATTTAAGGAACTACTTTTATATAATTAATAATGTATCTAAAATAGGTGGGTAAAAAGTGGTTCCCATAAGGAAGTCAATAGAAAAAATAAGTCTGTATGACATACAAAATACCAAAATAAATTCTATGTGAATTTAGGATTTAATTATCATAATAAAATATTATATGTGTATGATACATACTTAGATACGCAAAGAAAAATATTGATGTTTGTTTCTATAAAATTCTAACTTAAAAAAAACAAAAAGAAGCAACATAAATACAACAAGCATTTATTTAAAAACAAAAGCTGAGCAGGTTATTTATTTTCACTCTCAAACCCCAAAACACACAAGCACCCCCAAACACTCACACTAATAAAAAAATGATCTTAAAAACACAGCACACAATGTAAATTTTTATATAATGGCCTGCTACCATGGCTGCCCATGGGAGCCATCCGAGGTGTATTAAACATTGCTGCTGCCCAAATGAAACCGCAGAGAACTGAGGCCTCTAAACGGTACCAGCGCGCTGCTGCACTGCCATCCAAGAGAACCACTCAGCTGGAGCCAAAATAATTTGAGCAAGAGGCAAGCAAGATAGATCCCTCTTCGATATCTGAATTGCAGACTACATGTTTCTATATTTAAAACTATAATTATCAAAATAAAAGTATAAAAATAAAATAATAGTTTACCCAGGAATAATCAATGTAAAATGAATTGTAGACATCTTGCTTAGAAATGAAGTTCATATTCTTTACATTTATTACTATATTTTACTTAACTCTTGGGGCTGGTGATGTGCTTTGTATAAATACTTAATCAATATAAGTCATAAATACGAGAGTTATCAGTTTAGCTTAGAATATTCTCTTTATGTGCAGTAGTGTGATCTTCACATGGAATACTAAGTTCTTACACAATTTACACTCCATTCAAAGTTGCTAGATTTCTATTAATGTAAAACAATTTTAGAACACTACCAACAACTCTGATTTAATTTTTACTCATCAACTAGACATGAACTCATCTAAATAGTATCATCCATTCTCTCAGCCATCACATGGTTTTAATGCATCCGAATTAAATGACTCTAATGACTTGTCATGATTTATCATCCAGAGAATGAATAAATCTATACTTTCCATTATTAATCTCATTACTCTCATGCATGACTTGACTTTATAAATTATCTTGAAAAGAAACATGTTCTGCTCATTTTTCTTTAGCATAATGTATTAAAATATAACTCATACTGAGGGAAATTGTACACATGATTAGCAATAAAAATGTATATTTTACATCTAGCCTTCCCATTTAAATTTTTCTTGAAAACTTATATTTTGTGTGTCAATTTTTAACTGAACAAGTATCAAAAAGTATGTGCTGAGATGTATATAGCTATAATGCACTATAGGTAATCAATATATAAATGATTAATCAGATTATAGATTGCCATATGTCATAAGTAAATAGTGAGTAGGTATAGTATAGCTAACAATATATTCCAAAGTCTTTTAAAAAGAATTATACTGTTAAAATATGATATTAAGTTTATTTCAGTTTTGGTTGAGTGGTTAAAGCAATGTAAACATGGGTATCTTTGGTTTAATGAGATTTTTTCGACTTTGTTGCCACTATACCACCATTTCTTAGCATACACATAATGCCTAGTTAGAATCTTATAATATTTATAGAATTACTTCCAGCAAGGACACTATTTAATTAACATCAAAGGCAAAAGCTTGAATTGTTTACTTGTGGACTAGAAATTTTAAATTTACACTATTTTCTCACTTGTAATAATGAATATCTCTTTTTATGTATTTGTTTGTGTTCATTAATTTAAATAAACTCTACATGTATAAATTACAGTTGAATAAAAATGACAATGGAGGCAGAACAGTGTGTTAAAACAGTGAGCTTTTATTTGTCACCAGGCTTCTGAACCCAACCTACACTATATATCCCTGTGAGAGTATAAAATTAATTAGGTTCTAGACTGGTCATATTTTTCTTCTACAGATTAAAGATTTTTGACTAAATATGTAAGAATCCTTATGGATGAACAACTTTCCATTATTGAAATCCTTTAAATCAAATGCATTCTATGTTTATTGGTCCTAAAAGATTTTAAATTTACATTGAAAATAGATTTTATGTCTAAGCTTTTTTATCCATTCTGGGATGAAGTAAGGCATTGTAATCCTACTTACCATAACATTTTATCTGGTGTTAAAGATCCTCAGAAAACAGATTGGGAGAATCGAGTACTAGTCACTTACTATAATTAGTTGTCAGTATGGAGAAATGGTCTGGGGCAACACCATCAGGCTTTGATCTCAGTTCTCCCATCCTCTAGCCTCTTGACCTTGAGCAAGTTATTTAATCTCCCTATATTTCAAATTTTTAATTTATAGAGTAGAAATAAATCAAAATACCTAACTCCTAGTTTTTATGGAAGCATTAAGTTATATGTAAAATGCATGACATTCCTTGGCACACATGAAGCATTATGAAATTGTTAGCTATTTTTATATCAATGATTGTCATCGTCATTGTCACTGTAATCCTCACAAACGATTACAAATTTACTTTGTTCACTAATGTATTCCAAGTAGGCAGAGCAATAATTTACATGTGGTGGTTACTCAATAAATTCTTGTTTAATAAGTGACTATAGAAGTGAATGTTTGACATTGTTTTTTTTCACACATCATGTCGTTCATTTTTCACAAACCCGTGAGTTGATGTTATCCAGATGTAGACGTGACAGCGAAGTTGAGAAATAAAAACTCGACAAAGAGGTATACAGGTGTAATGCTTTTAAAGATTTAATCTTAGTTCAATAATTCATACACTCATTCCTTTAATTATAATAGAGTGTCTTCCTTCTCTCAGGCCCAGAATTCTCCACTTTTCCTCCTAAGACAAAGAAATAACAATAGACAGAAAGAGAGTTTAGCATGAAGAGTGTCCATTTATTTGAAACTCTATCCACGGTCATAATAGCTGGGTCATCCAGTTACTATGCCCCCTCACATATTATTTCTGAAGTAATTTTCTGCAAATTTAAAATCACATTTCTTAAGGTCTTATCCTTTTTCTTTTAAAAACCTCGGTAAATGTCAAAATAAGTGTAAGAGGTCCCTGCCTTTGAGACGCTGTAATTACATTATCTAACAGGAAGGAGATTGTGGCTTGCAATTTCTTCAATTCTATCTGCTTCTACCTCTTAGCATACTGCAGTTCTAGTATTCATTGCTTGGTTCTTAGCAATCATCATTCAGGCAAAAAGGGGTCAAGCATGCTTGAAATACTCAGAAAGCCAATATTCATAAGTGGAATACTTAAATCAAACTAAACACAATTTAAAATAAATATATAAAATAATAACATTGCATTTAGATAGGAAGTATTGCTACAGTGAACTGTACTACCTTAAATAATATATATCCCAACTAATCTGGGGCAGAACAAAACCTCAAACTTTAAATGTTATAGAGGCATATCAAATATCCTGAGCTATCCCTATCGATCTGATTATGAGATTTTGGAAAATAGGTTTCACAGTAGATGAAAATAAATGGATTCAATGTAGTGAGACAATGAATTAGTTGTCAGCTACTATACAGATGTCTTTTATTTAAAAATAAACACTCTGGCCCTGGCCGCAGGGCTCAGTTTGTTGGAGTGTCATCCTATATCCTGAAAGGATGTGAGTTCGTTTCCCAGTCAGGCTACATTTCCTGGGTTGGGGGTTTGGCAACTGATTGATATTTCTCTCACGTTCATGTTTCTTTCCCTCTCTGTTTCCCTCCCTTTCCCTCTTTCTAAAAGTAATAAGCATGTTCTTGGGTGAGGATAAAAATAAATAAACAAATACATAAGCATTCTTAAATGTATAAATAATTACATAATCAGTTTCTGAACTACAGTTTTTAACATGTTGATTCCATTAGAAATGAACACACAAGCTGGTTTGAGGTGACATTAAGGCAATAATACATTGAACACGTGAAATATCAGACTATTGATGAGAGTATGCAATTTTATTTAGTTATCCTAACAACCCTCAAGCTAGAAATAGACATTAAATAAACTTTATTTAACTCAGAAAGGTTAAATGAATTCTCATTGTTCAGATAAGAAATGGCAATTTTTAGAATTGAATCATTTATATCTCCAATGCTTTCTGTTGCTTCCCAGTAAGCCCTACAAACCAAAAATATTTGCAAGACCATGTACGTAATTTTGAAAAGAAAGCAATTCATGTTTAATGTATACTTAAAAGTTTAATGGAGCATACTGAGTGTTTTATGTGACCAGTAAAGGGATAAAATATGTTTTAGTAAAAACAAAGCAAAAAAATTTTTGATCACAAGAATGACTTTCATCATATCAAGGGTGAAATTCTGAAATAAGTTATCAGGGAAACTTTTGAAATATTATGTTTCAGTGCCTTCAAAAGTAGAGAAATAAATTTATTTTCTGAATTGTTTTAGGCTTTCTCAACAAATAAAAAAAAGCCAAAGCCTTATCAATTTTTAAGTTTTCTTCATGAACCTGAGTTCCCAATGTGGATAAAAGCAAAGTCATAAATATAAATACATAAGGAAAAAATAACCCTCAAGTTTGATCATTGTTGGGCTGGACAAAAAGTTCATTTGTTTTTTTTCCAAAAAATGACTCTAGTAGCTCTTAGTTGTCTTTACTTTGAAACAATTTCGTTAGCTGTCAAAGCAGCATGCATTAAAAAAAAACACACACATATCAAAATTAGTGAACTTTTGTATAGGTATTTTAATATTGAAGATGGAAGAAAATATGCAACATTTTTAGCATATTATACTTTATTATTTCAAGGAAGGTAAAAATGCAATTGAAACACTTATGAAAAAATTTGTGCAGTGTACAGAGAAGGTGCTGTGACTGGTCAAATGTGTCAAAAGTGGTTTGTAAAGTTTGGTGCTAGCGATTTCTCACTGGATGATGATGCTTCATGGTTGGGTGGACTAGTCGATAGCAATTGAATCAAGAGATTAGCTGAAAACAATCAGCTTTATACCACATGGCAGATAGTGGACATACTCAAAATATCCAAATCAATAAAGTTATTGGTGAAAATAAAAAAAATATTTTATTTTATTTTATTGGGAAAAAAACACTAAATGGAATTTTCATCCAACCCAGTATTAATCAGAAGAGAATTTGAAACCAGGAAAAATGACATATTGCTCTCACTGGATGGCTCATTTGGTTAGAGCATCATCCCATACATCAAAAAACTGTAGGTTTGGTCTTCTGTCAAGGCACATATGTAGGTTGCAGTTTTCATCCTTGGTCAGGTTGTGTAAAGCAGCCAACTGATCCATCTCTCTCTCTCTCTCTCTCTCTTTTTGTCTCTGTCTCTCTGTCTCACTAATATCTCTATATCTATCTCTTTCTATCTCTATCTCTATCTCATATCTATCTCTATCTCTAATATCAATATACATATCTTAGGGAGAGGATTAAGAAAAATAAAAAGCAATGGGCAAGCTCCACCACCTGCTACCACAAAAGCCAAACTCATGAGACAGGTGCTGGTAAGAAGGAAAGTGTCAGGTTAATGCCTTAAAACCCATCTTAAAATCTCAGTACAGGCCAAGCTGTGTATAAGGAGGGAGAGGGCAAGCAGAACAAAGAGACCAAGGGGAAAGGTCTGAAAAGTTCTCTGTGGGCAAATCAGCACAATCCATTCTGATAAAAACCTCAAAATCGGTCAAGCTATGATCTGGTGTGTGTCAGCCTGGGTTTACCTCATCCTGATTTTGCAGTTAAAGTTCAGCAAATCTCTAAGAGCTAGAATGACTGAAGGTTGGAGGCTATGTTTTTTGAAGTTAGTTCCTAGGATTCTTATTAAAATATGCTGTTTATTTACAAACTACATATAAGTCATTGTCATCATGTATAAAAATTATGTCAAAAGAATGGTGGAGAAAAAAAAAAAAAAGAATGGTGGAGGTAGGTTACAAATACCCATTTTTGCAATCTTCCACTGTCAACTCTGACTCCATTTTTATGGTGTCTTAAAGAGTAGGTTCTTTCAATTTATTAAGTAATAGAAGTTTTTGATCAGAAGGAAAGCTCTTGGCATTGAAAAAAAGCATTTCTTGAGCTTTAGATAGTGTTTTGCAAAATTTTCTAAAACAGCAGGTGATTCTTTTAAACATATTTATATATATATATATATATATATATATATTTAAAAACAATAAAGAATATGATTTATCCAAGCTTTAGAATATCCTCTAAAATAGTTCTAGTCCCATCTGGTATCCATGAAAACAAAGAAGAAAACTAATTTGCAATTCCTTTTCCCATTTTCTCGGTTAGAGGGGTGTGGTGATCTAATGTTTGTTTAACCACAGAGCCTGTTGACAAATCTGAGCAATGCTGGTTTCACGTGCTCATAGATCTCAAGAGGGAACCATTCTCCATCGGGTCCCCCTGAACAGGTTAAAAGCCTCTGGAGTTGAAGTACATTTTCTGGAGTTGGAGTACATCTGGGACCTGCAGGTAAATTGCTAAGTTTCAGGAAAAAGGTTACTTGGACTTGTAATTTACAGAACAAGTTATGTCTAGGCAGAGCGATGGGACATTTAGGTATATAGAAGAAGCTGTACCATAACTCAAGATTTCTGAGTTGTCATTCTAAGGGCTGGAGAAAAGCCTTTTGTTATATCTGTCTGGTAACTCCTACCACCTAGATGATTTCCTGACTTCCATTAGCCGCTCTTATTTAAGTGACTCTAACATCTAATAAAAAGTCAATCCATTTATTCCCCACTGTCAATTGTACCCGGGACCCCTGTGGGGAAATAATGATGGGTCAGAAGTTGTCTAGGGGAACCCCTTAGCCTCCTTATTTATTACTTGAGTCAACAATTTACTTTATTATTTGCCTATGTGTTTCTTTTCTTTTTTCTTTTTTTTCACTTTTTTTCATGACCTTTTCTAGGTACCCATGGTTTTCTGCCTTGGTGACCTTCTGATACCTAGTCTATCATCCTTGCTGCAACTTTGTCTGTCTAACTGCCTACCAATTTTGCCTCTCAGCGATCCTGGCTATGAATCTTCTCAGGGAAAAAAGGGTATAGGATCTCTTCTGTAACTGCTACCTGCTGAAGAGTGGCAATGTGTTCTTTCTAGCCAAAAGATCCCTGCTCTGTCAGGGGCAATGGGGCCTAGGCCTGAAGGAGGCAGTGATGGTGTCTAGAGGCAGCATTCTCAGTATGAGTAAGGCTTGCTGCTTGGAAAGACTGCCATGAACCATATGAATAAGCAAGGTACCAAGTCATTTCCCCAAGGGGTTTTTATCAGCTTCAAAGTCAATCTTTGTTTCTTAAGCTTTCTGGAGACATCAAGAGTCTAGGCATGTGTCTTTCAGAATGACATTCCAGTTTTGGTTACTAAAACCAGCTTTATGTGTCCTGGTATGAGGACATCATAACAAATATGCAAACAAATATATAGCCATGAAAATAGCAATATTTAACTCATTAAGAGTTTTCAAATGTTGGAAGGATCAAGTAGGGAAAAGAATATAAATGTCTCAATATTGCTTATGAAAATATAATTATCAAATTACTTTAAGGAATAAAAATAAGTTTCCTATGGACAGAAAACAAATAGATTAAAAATTAGCAATATTTTCAAAAAGAAGTTACAAAAGTTATAATTATCATCAATTCATTGAGTCCCATAATCAATTTTTATTTATCCTGCTCAATTCCCAGTATTTCCATGAACCCATTTATTCCATAGAACACTATAAATCTTTGTCTAGTTTAAAGGTATGATCCAAAAAATTATTCTTAGAAATTAATATTTTTGAATATTTATATATTCATTATAATCAGATCTTTTCCAGGGATCTTTCTAAAAATGTAACATATTTGCAAATGCATCAGAGCAAAACAATAATTGTCTCTAAATGGCAAAAAAAAAAATTTAAATGACACAGTTATGGATCTGGCTGTCATAATGCAACGACAAAGGAATTTGTTTTCCTGTAATAACATTTTACGATAACAATTAGAACTACAAATGAAAGTATATCAGAACTTTTTAACTCTTGGAGATATTTATGTAATCTCTAGAAATTTCATGCTAATAATAAAATATATGTATACAAATAGAACATAGTTATTTTTTTATTTTCAAAGTTTCTTATATACTTGAAGTATATCAAATAGACCTAATCAGCCTGATATCCCTCCCTCATAAAAAGAGAGAACAAATCCTTCAGGTATTCCAAGGGCTCATTGGAATGACTCAAAGCCAACTGTAGATTAAGAAAAAATCTCTTAAAATTTAAATCCTGGGAAGCTTGTCAAACATACTTAACTAAAAAGTTACATATTATTATGAAGTAATATTAAAATATTTATTTACCTAAAGTAACAACAAAACGTATCAAACACAAATACAGGATAGCAAACTTTTTTTTTCTTTTTAAGATTAGAAAGATGAGTGGTTAAGTAATTAAGTACCTGATTAATACAACATGACACCTATTTTAATAATACATATAATCTTTGCTTTCTGGGCATATACAGGAAAATATTTTCTTTTAGCAGACGGAAAATAAAAACAGACAAATTTTGTATTAGCTTACTTTTGATATTTATATTCATTTACTTAATTAAATTTATTGTTTAGATTATTTATTTTATTTTCTCTGAAAATATTTTTCACAAACCTTCTTACCTATTCAGAAATAACCAAAATTAGAACAGATATTTTTCATTTAACAAATGTTTTCATACTTTATGCCTTCTACTACAAAACAATACAATTTATTTCCAACTTAATTAACATTCTTAATTCTTATAAACCTTAATTTTTTAGTGACAACTAAAAGTAAGTAATTAACACTCTTTAGATTGATACTTTTATGAACACATTTCATAACTTTTAGAAACAGGTTTCCCTTCACTCGCCCCCTTGCCATATACACTCTTATTTTCAAGAAACGTACTTTGAATAAAGTAGAAGATGTACTCATTAACAGGTCTAAATCTATTCTCTAGATTCTTTGCAATAAAAACCCAAAAGTAAGCCGAATCAGATCAATTAATATTTCAGTAGCTGTTATTTTAGACATCCAGATATTTAATAACTTTTACTATTTAACCCAGCAAAATTCCAAAGTTTTAAGGTACCAGAGACTTTGGAAAACTATGTTTAGGTATGTATAATTAATCATGAAAAGCTGTATAAAAACCCTTTATTTTAGCTACATTCATTTATTAGTTCTTAACAATTCTATTTTTCCCAGAATTGCAGTAGCTCCCAAGCTTCCTGGAGGAGGATTTAGGGTGCTTAAAAGACTTTTTCTTCATTTTTCTTCTTCCTGAGCTTTACTGTCCAACAGGGGAGACTTCCTAGGTTTCTCTGCCCTCTCTATCATTAGTTTGTTTTATTTTTTTTTTTTGCTTCATCCTGATTATGTAGAGACATAAAGTCTTACTCATATGGGATTTCATCTAATTTCCCCGACCTCTGACAAAGCAGTTTAAACTGTAACATAGTATACTAACTCAACTATTTAGGGGCCATTTCCTTCCTGGAATCAAGGTCATACACAGGCAAAGCAGTATTGTAATTGAAAACAAAAACAAAAACAAAACACTTTCTTCTTTGTAGTAGGCTCATACCCATAGGTAGGTCATTCAGCTGAAATGTGGTTGAAGGGACTGTCTTTTGGGATAGATGGAACTGCTGGCATGGTTACTAGCCAAGGAGAGCATAAGAGAAGATATAATTGTTATAAAGCAGAGTTATAATGGTGTTGGAATCTCCAAAAATGAACACAGAAAACCCATAATATATACAGGATCCAGCACAAATAATGACCCTTTTTATTATAAAATCATAAGCATGTAATTCAGTAACATAACAATATCACACTGAAGCACACCATATGACATTTTAGGTGAAATGTTCAAATTAAAACTATAAATTGTAACACTCATATTATTACCCTACCAACCACACTCAAGCAGGGGTTACTTTGGCCAGACCCGGTGTATACAACCAAAATCAGAAGTCCAGAAGTCCATAGACAACCAGGACAAAGCTAGTACTTGACCGGTCCACATGCAGTGGGCTGGGATTTTTGTGTCTCAAAGGCTTGCCACATGCCAAGTGGCATCAGAAGAACCCAGGTGGCAGGACAAAGGGTTTCTGGTTATGCACACCAGGGACTTGCCCAGTCACAAACTCGTCAGCACACCTGACACCTGTTTCCTTCCCCACCTGGGCACAACAAGCCATCAGAACCAAGTGAGGAATAGTTCCCGAGTGAACTTACTAGGCAGTTTCTAGGGACTCCCAAGGTGTTCCCGGGGGTCGGTCAGCCACAGACAGCCGAGGGAATGCCCTCCAAAGTCCAAGGATTTACCAGGCGCCCCCATTTGCCTCTAGCTGGTTGCTAAATCTGAAACCAAGAAAAACAACCTGCAGGGTTCATGGCCTGCTGCCACAAAATCCAAACTCTTGGGTCAGGTGCTGGTGAGAAGGAAAGTGGATTCATTTCAGATTCCAGCAACATGAGAAGATGACAGGCTCATGCCTCCAAAACCATCTGAACATCTCAGTGTAGACAGAAGTTTTTATAAGGAGGGAGAAGGAAAGCAGAACAAAGCGATCAAGGGGAGGGATTTAAAAGATTCTTTTTGTGCAGACCAGCGCAGTCCACTCTGTTAAGGCGGGCCCTCTAAACTGGCAAATGAGGGTCTGCTGTGCACCATCCTGGTTTCTGTCATTCTGATTTTAAGGATGAAAGTCAGCAAAACTCCCACAGGTGGGATGACTAGAGGCCTTAATCTATATCTATTGAAGATAGTTCCTAAGATTCTTACACAAACATGCTGTTTATGGCAAGCTACATATTAGCCAGAGTCATCATTTACAGAAATAATGCCAAATGAATGGTGGGGCAGGTTACAATTCCTCACTGTTACATACTGACAGTTCGCAACTGTCATTTTTAATCTTAGCCTGTTAACCAGCATAAGGTGAGTGAAATTAAATTTTGAACATCCAGGCACTTAAAATAAGCAGGCAAAGAGAAGCATGCATTGGCCTACTGCCACGATAGAACAGCTCCAATTGTATTTCACTATTCTCTCCTCTGTCTTAAAATTATTCCTGGGCAAGGTTCTGCAGAATATTATTTTATTTTTTATAAAAATAAGGGATGTGGTAGAATGAGATCTATAGGATCAACCTTCACTCAGTTACCACCGGCTTGTGAAAGATAACAAAGATGAAGATCCTGTCTAAACTGTTATATTTGCAGTAAGTAGATAACCTCCTTGACTTGGCGTGGGAACTTGTTCAAAACAGAGTGTCAGTTTGTTAAACCCAAGTACAGGTCTGTTAATTAAGCACTTTACAAATCTAAAATAAAACATCTAGAATTCTTTTATTTTTCAAAAAGATGGTTTTAGTTTATATTTTGAATGTTATTTTTATGTATTATTTTTGAAGAAATTTTTTTATTGTAGTAAAATATACATAATATAAAATTTACCATTTTAACCATTTTTTTAGGAACACGCTTCAGTGATATTAAGTGCATTCACAGTGTTGTGTATCTATGTACATATTCTTGATTATTTTTCTCTGCAGTAAGAAATTTCTCTTTCAATATGGATTGCATGAAATATATTATGGTTATAATTTCTATGAAGATACACAGTAGAATACTTCTGTACATTCACTGTATAATAAACAGACTAAATATTTATGTTTTAAAATTTTTTATTGTATTTTTCCATTACCATTTAGTTGCTTCCCCCTGCAATCGTCACACTGTTGTCCATTTAATAAAGAGTAAAAATAAACAAGCTATAAAGACAAAAAAATTTAATTGAGGAAAGAAATTGTTTTATATTAAAGTCTTTATAAATATGTGCATGTAAGCTTGGATTTCTCCTTTAATTTCTGAATAGATTAGATGTCATTATTTTAAAATTTGCATAAAACACAACACACAATACATACATTATAACAGAAATACACACAAGATTAAATGAAGGAAAATAAGAAACTTACTGTTGAGGTTAAGATACTCATATATTTTTCAGGACTACTATTTATATGTGAGGTGTTATTAAAGCACTTATTAGAATAAAAATCCAGTACTAAAATTTTATATTAGTTATTCTGGATTTTTTCACATTTTTGGAAAAGCTTTAAGTTTAGCTTGTTTTACACACACACATAAACACACATAGTACTTTAAATTATTTGTTTTTTTCTTGAAGTAAACTGAAATAATGACGTAATAAATTAAATTATTGAATATGACATTTATTTTTAGGATAAAAAAGATTCATTGTAATTACATTTTTTTAATGAAAATATGTGATCAGTTTTTGAAGGATTATAAAATGAAGTTGACTGGAGGGGAGAGCTTTCATGTTTGACACCAGAAATCACCTTAAGTTTTAATTCTTAACAAATGAGTTCCCAGAAATATAAAACTATATAAGAAAAAATGTTCTGGGCCCAAGTATTAAAAGAAAACCTCCTTTCATAAAAGAGAGTAAATCACTGTGGCAGATAGACTCTAAGGTAGATACCGTAATATTCACTTCGAGTCACATTTGAGTGCAATCTCTTTTTCTTAAAACTGGGTAGAACTGACTTGCTTCTAACTAATAGATTTGGCAAACGTGATGGGATGTCACTCTTTTGCTTACATTTTGTAAAACTGTTGTTAGCAGGCTTGCTTCAGAATCATGGTCTTCTACTGTCTTTAAATTAGCATGCTGAAAAAAAAATGAGCAAGCTGCCATCTTGTGAACTATGTGTTACTTTAAGCACTAAATTTTTGGTAATTTGCTACCCAGTGATAGATAACTAATACAATCTTATTACAATTAAAACAGGCAGAGATAAAGTAAGAGATTTATTAAAAAATATAGGAACATACAGAAGCTCTATACAAAGAGGAGATTTTTTAAAGTGAAAAAGTCCAGATAATTGGCTACAAAGCAGGACATCAGTCTTATATATAAAATAATATAGAAGAAAGTTTATAAAGCAACTTTAAAAAGATAATTTAATTTCCATATGAGATCCTTTGTGAGAAATATCCACAATTTTATTCAATTATTTTAATATAAGAAATGCCAAGCATACATATGTGCAGATTTTCTTTATCTTCTCTCTTCCTTTATTTTTCATACTCATACAGTCACAAATATTTACAAATTACATTTTATACTAGTTTTTTTTTAAGTCTTTACATTCTAAAGATTGTTTTGCCAGTACAAAATTTTGTATTTTAAACTTAAAATTGTAATGGTAAACCTTTAGTATTTTAGCTTTTAGAAGAACAGTCCAAAGAATTTACAAACATAATTTAGTTAAATAGTTTTATTGATTCATAATTTATTTTGCATTGGTTCTTTATTAGAAAATATTATTTAATATAAAATTCAGGCAAGGGAATATGTCTGGCAATGGATGGATGGATGGATGGATGGGTGGTAGATGTTTGGATAGATGGAAGAACAGATAGGTGGATGAGCAGAAAGATAAAGGAGATAGGTAGACTCATTGAAAGATAAATAGATTACTATATTAATTGAGCAATACTTACGTCATCCTTTCTTTGCATAGAAGATATCACTATCTAAAGTGGTAGAATAATTAATAAAAAATCAATCCTTACTTTATATGCTAATCAGTATGCTCTCTCATATATGTATATCACACACACACATCCATATATATTCTCAAAATGGTATGACACAGAATGACAGAGAAAATGATATTTAATTTTAAGCACACAGGAACCCCATGTATATTAGAGAGTCCGAGAACTCATGTATATGAGAGGTTCTGGGACAGAAAGTTAAAATGGGGTATATATGGCATTCTGAACTAAAGATGAGATAAGGCACCTTGGGGCTTCAGAGGGTCACTGTAGATGATAAAAACAGCATAGTCTAAAGTGGGGGCAAGTCTATAAAAGCCCTACTGAGTGCCACAAAAGGGAGTGGGAGCCTAGGAGGACTCCTTGGGGTGTGTTGCTTTCTCCCAGGAGTTTGGTTCAATCTGCAAGTAGTACACTGGAAATGAAGTGGTTCTCAGGGCTAAATCAATCATCTTTTAGTTTCTTAACTTTCCCCTGTTGCACTTGTGTCTCATTGGGTGGGATATAAGTCCCAGCCAAAATGTTAAAAGAAAAAGAGCAACAGGGAGTCCATTCAGTTCAATGTATAATCCATCAGACAATTGCTTTGTACACTTTGGTATCCATTTGTCTTTTTCAGATTGTGGGGGATTTGCTGGGTAGTTAATAATATCCACCAGGGAAAAAGACAGGTTTAAAAATTGAGTTGAGAAAGGATTAAGGGGTCCATTTTGAGCTGCAAATTTAGCAGCCCTGTCAGCCCTGTCATTTCCTAAAGATATAGTTATCAGTCTTATTAGTATGGGCTGAAAAATGAACAGTGGCAACTATAGAAGGGAGGTGAATAGCTCATAATGGGGCAACAATTATATTCTCATTAGAAGTAGGAGTACCTGCAGATGTTAAGAATTCACATGATCTCCATATTGTGCCAACAGAGTGACAGACTCCAAAGGCATATCTGGAATCTGTATAAATAGTGGCCTTTTTCCTTTTGCCAATGTGCAAGCTCCGGTATGAGCTCTGAGTTTAGTAGGCTTGGGCTGACTTTCTAGCGAACAAAGACTATGCCTTAAGCATTTCGTGTGGGGAAACTATGGCAGAGCTAGTTATCCTGTTTCCCTGGAAATTTCATTTAGAAAAGCCATCATGAAACAAAAGTAAGTTTGGATTGTTTAAAGGGATGTCTCTGAGATCCTCTCATGGCTTTGAGGCCATTTCAATATTGTCAGGCAGTCACAGGAAATAAGCGAGCCTCTCCGTCAAAAGAGAGGGCTAATCAAGCGGCTGGATTTAAAGTGTTACAATGATGTAAGAGGTTGGAAAATTTGGTTAGTCAAAAGAGTAGATTTATAGGAGGCTATCTGCCACCATGTGGAGAGACGCCGCATCCTATAAACTTGTAAAATAGGAGGAAAAGCATCGGGAATGTAGAGAAGAATGAAGGAAGCAAGTGTCAATCAAGGTGACAGCTGAGACCACCGCGAACAGCCATGGGGGCACTCCTGATGCCACAGAGTCTAATTGGCATGAGAAATATGCTAAAGGACAGATTAAGAGGCAAAGGACTCTCTAGAATGTCTGCAGCAATCTCATTTTTTATGGCCCCATTGATGAAAAGTTTCGAAAAATTTGGATAAGCTAAGAGCCAGGCGTGTGGACAAATTTTAGGGCTTCGAAGTTGTTTAGTGCCTCTGAAAGCAGGAAATAGTCTTGGGGATGTGACCTGAGAGAAGCCCAGCAGAGGTTTAACAAGGGCTGCAAACCAATAATCCATTGGTGGCAGTAGCCAGCTGGCTCTGAAAACTGACTTATATTTTTGGTTGCTGCTGTTTTGGGGAGAGAGATAGACAAAATTGACTAGGTGCATTCTGTGGTTAACTTTTAAATGCCTTGAGATTTTTCATGTTTTAAGTAGGGAACACTCGTTTTCACCCACTGGAGTTTAGAGCCGGAGGCGTGTTCAGCTGGTGACTTTAGGGGAAAGAGGGAGTCAATAAGAGCTCATTCTCAGTTTAATGACAGAGTAAGAAGTCGTCCATATACCGAAGAAGAGTTGGAACTGGGCTAGGGTTTAAGTCTGCTTCATGATTTGAGAAAATATTGAGGGGGACATACAATGTTCTTAAGATATGTGAGTCCGTGCTAATTGTCTTGCTTTAAATGTGATTGCAAAAAGAGCTGGTTTCAACAGTGAAAAGTAAGCTCAGCAGGTCATCTATTGAGGCTACATCAGCAGGAATTGAGGTATGAAGAGTAGCTGGAATAGAAACTGGGTGGTGAGTAATTACATTTATAGGGCTCTTTGGTTCTCATCTGAATCAAATTTACCTTTTCTCTGTACTGGCAAGATGGGAGTGTTACGGATGAAGTAAAAAAACAGTACACTGTGCTGCGAAACGGAGTTGATTAGAGGTTCAAGCTGTTGGACTTGGCCCTGCATCTCTAGTCTCTGGAGGGCGTATTGGGCTACTGATAGAAACGGTTTATTCTTTTTCCAAATTGTGTGCACTGGTTCGGCACTACCTATAGATACAACTTCATCTGTGTGTTTGGCCCAGAGGCTAATTGGGACATCTTTTTAAAACCCATCCTCTTCAGAGGAACTTAAATCAAGATGAGTTTCCATTAAAGAAAGTAAGGGATTTGAAGCTCGGTCTGAGGTCAGGGAAACAAAAACACCCTTTTCATTACATTTTATAATGACATGAAATTTGCATAACAAATCTCTGCCATGTAGATTTGCTAGTAAACAATTTGAAAATAGAAAGGCATGATGGGTGTTGAGAGGACCTAAGGACATTGGCTTGGACTGAGGTATAAGCAATGAATTGGTCGTCCCCAGATTCCAACAGCTCGAATAGACTCTGAGGCAACACATAATGATAGATCCCCTGAACTGACTGTAGAGAAAGACACAGCAGTATCAATATAGAAATCCCGTTCCTGATCTTCTACTTTAAGTTTAATGCCAGGCTCTGGGGTGTGACTGAGGATGAACTGACCCTGTCACTTGAGGAAGAATTGCCTCTCACGCGTGTAAAAGGAATAAAGGGATTTGTTTGCCTGCACACATCAGAACCAAGTAAGACATGAACAGGGGGTTGCGGCAAAGTTAAGGCTTATTTTAGAAAGTGGTCCACTTCTGGAGACAGGGGAGCTCATGTTCAAAGATCTGGCTCCTGATGGCTTCCAGACGATGGAGTGTATAAGGAAAAAAAAACACTAAGGATGGTGACTAAACGACTTAGGGGCATGGTCAGGGTCATGGTCTCTACTGCTTGGCCGGCACTAGGGTAGGGGGTCATCGGTCATTGCATCTGGTCCTGATGTCAGCCATAGTGTCGCTTCCTTTGGTTTTGATGATTTTCTGGGCCTAGAGTTGAAACAGAACTGAGGCCTAGATTTTATCTCTAATTAGACCAAAAACTGTCTCTAGGCTCGACAGACCCGAGGCTTTGTTTCTAAGATTATTTCAGGCTGATCAGAATAGAGCTGTCCTGAGCATTCAACAATTTAGGGAGAGGCCCTGTGAGGGAGAAGGAGGCAGGGGAGTCAGAGTGCTGGATGAGGCCCGTTTGAATGAAAAGGAAAAGGAAGAAAAGTCCATATTAAAGAAATGGAATGTCAACATGGTTAGGGGGAGAAAAACAAATTTTTTGAGGGCTCTGGAGCCTGGGAGCATTGCTTCTCAAACTTTCCTTTCTCTTCAGTGCAGGACAATTTCTCTTCCAATGCCCTAGTGTCTTGCAATATCTGCGATTGTCTGGAGACAAATGGTAAGAACTTCGAGTGGGCTTTGATTTATTCTCATAGTTTTGCTTCTCTGAAGATGCAAGTTACATAGCAAGAATTGTTGCCTTTAATTCTTTTTCCCTTCTCAAAGAATCATGTGGCAGCTTCTGTTATCGGAGAGCAGTTTTTTGAAAAATCACATTATTTTGAACTTTTTTTTTTAATATCAGGGAGATGATTTCCTACTACAGTAGATATTAAGAAATTCCTGTGCTCTGAGCCTTCTGAATTTAATATGTGTCTCTGAAAAGTTTATATAAAACATTCAATGAATACCTTTGGAAGTTATCCCTCAGAGTACATTCAATCTTTGACCAATTAACGTTAGAAGGAAAAGCTCCTAGAATGACTCATATTAAACCTTGATCATCAGCTTGTTGTAGCAGAGCCATTTTTTGAACATTTTCAATGGTCCCGGGGGTAAAGTCTAGCTATTCAATATATGAGGGGGACCCCAAGAAAACCAGAATTTATTTATAAAAATTGTGTATTGATTCTTACATGTTTAAACTTCAGTCACCTTCAAAGTACTTTCCATTTGATGCAATACACCTATTTTGGCTTTTTTTCCCATTGCTCAAAAGTTTATGGACTCATTGATTTTAATGCCCTTTAATGCTTCTGCCATTTATGTTTACCTCTTCCCCATTGGCAAAATGTTTCTCTTTGAGGACTTTTTTCATCTGGGGAAACAAAAAAAAAGTCACTTGGGGAAAGAACAGGTGAATAGGGAGGGTGGGGACATACGGGTCATGCCATTTTAGTTAAAAACTGTTGAACACTCAGTGTGGTATGGCCAGGTGAGCCCGTAAATCACCCATCATGAAATGGGAAAATATATTGAAAAGTCTTCAAAAAACTCACTGAAGCTTAACACATCCTTTCACAACAACACCAGTGGGTACACTGATACAGATGGATTTCTGGAATACTCACCTAGTGAGCGAAGCCTGTACTACAAGGGGCCAACTCTCCAGAAGATAATGCCAGTTTTTTGGAAGTCTCCTGTGGTGTGTCTATTCTGGTCAGCACACTTGGAGAACAAGATTATAGTAGCCTCTGCTCTTCAAGATTTAAAATTTCAACTGGGTTGTTATGTTTCATAACAGAGAACATGTGACTATATATGTCAATAGTTATAAAATGAATATTTAGAATTGAAATCAGAAGTTCATTGTCCAGGATAATACTGTTCTGTTCCCACTGGTGTTTAGCTAGACATTAAAAAGGAGATCAGAGGGAACTAGACATTGCACTTAATAAACTGGGAAGCATAGCCTGCTTGCTTCACCAGGAAGATACTCTTTTTTTTTATTCCAGGGGACCTCGGCATTGGGCTCTGCCAAAGGGATTAACACTCCTCCCTTTCCTTCTCAGGTTCCTGATTGTTGGGGGCTTAGGGGGAGGTGCTTGACCATAGAGAACTGTCACTCTAACTATGCTGTGTAAACCTATCCAAAACCCACAAAATCTTGGGAAGTTAATTGGTTTTGATAAAGCACCTGGCCCATCCCATGTCCAAGTAATATTACACCAGGGGAACATAGAAGCTGTCTTTCTTGCCCACCCATGATACACTTTCCCCACTCATTGCCGTGCCGTCTTGCCCCAGAGCACCCAATTCTGTGGGTCTTACTGATACGAAGCCCAAGCAAATAGTGTGGCCTCTGAAGAGACTAAGCTCTGCCTCTCCCTTCTGGCCTTGGATCTGCACTCACCCCATGCATTCACACATCTTCTCACCATAACCATATGGTTTTAGCAGATGTGCGGCCATGGCCTTGGGGACTCCACAATGCAGGCTCCAAGAGGGAGCCGGCATACTACAGCCCAGCAATGGACTGCAGCTGAAAACACACACTAAGTTAGCTGAATGCTGCACTAGATTGCACCTTAATGTAAAGCAGAAACTCTGGGCTCTAGCTCTTGTATTGGCCTTTCTGAATTCATGGCTGGATGTTTTCCATGGTGTGATGGACAGAGATGGGACAGTGGGGAGTCAAGAAGGGAACTCCTCTAAGTTTATACCATCAATTAACCATACCACAGAGCTCCATTCTCCCATATGGGTCTCAGAAAAGTCCTTTCCTCTAGACACTGCAAGAACTCCCTTTCCACCTATAAATATTCTTGTTTTAGCTCATTTTTCCAGTATTTTACTTAATTTCCAAATTAATGATGAATAACTTAATGAGAGTGATATTTAATTTGATAAGATTTTAATTTTTACTTAGAAGATAAAGCAGATGTATTCATTAAATGATAAACTAGACAGGTATTTCTTATCAATATATTTTGCTTCAGTCAAAAATTAGTCATAGCAAGAAGGAGAAATATTTAAATTCTAAATATAATTTTTTTAAATAGAGAAATTGTTCATTTTGTGATTTTTTTTTCTGACACCATGAGAAGTGATGGTTTCTTTTCACTATCCACTAGTCTCAAGACTCATAATCTATTTGAATGACTACTTGAGAACATTTTTATTTATACTTCAAAGAAATATAAATTGACATAATATGCTATTTCAGTCATTTAAATATATTTTACTATTAGTAATAAAATATGTGTTTGTGCTTTATTTTTTAACTTTACATAGATTATTCAATTTAGCCAGCTACATTTTTTTTTTTAAATGCCAACTGAGGAAACAAAGAGCACTGAAGAATTAAAACAAATAAGTTGGCTAATAGCTATCCTAGATAATCAATTAGTGTTTTATTCTATAAATTTTCTATGAAGAAATTGTTATGACAACCTCTCTATGGATTCACCAACCTATTATTCCATTAAAATAACATCCTATAGAAGGTGTGAATAGGTCTAATGTGAATAGCTCATTAAGCTGGTACAGTTTATGGCAGGTGTGCATTGGGATGTCTGAGAGAACACTGCTTTCTACTATTTCAAAACATTCAAAGAAGCTTAATCAAAGAAGAATTTAAAATGTTCCAAAATAAGATGATACATATTGCTTAAAAATTATCACTAATCACAAATGGATTTTTTTTTTTGTATTTAACCTAATAATTAGCAGCTAGATAAAACTAGGTCTGAGGTTAATGCAGAATCAAAGTTGTATTTCTATTCCTTCTTAGACAATTTATTTAAAAATGTTGAATGCAAGGTTTTGAATGTTACATGAAGGGAATATCAAGGGCCTTAAAGGAGATAATCATTTTAAGGAAATTTTATTCATTTTTCATCAAGTTTCTTCATTTGATTTTATGAAAATTGTCTTCTGTTTGGATCTGGCTTTACTCATCATTAAGTTGAGTGGAAAGAACTGATGGAAACAATCTGGAAGACAAGTTCAAGTTCTGTATGTGTGATTTTACATAATTTATTCTACTTTTAACACTTAAAAGTAAAACATCTTTAAGCAACATATTATTTTATTTTTAACAATTTATTTCTATTGTATTTTTTCATTGCCATTTAACCCACCTCTTCCCCCCACAATTACCACACTGCTGTTAAAAACAATATAAACTTACCCTGAAATAATGATCCTAATATTTTCCATAAGTATAGTTTTCAATTTTCTAAGCTGGTATATTGAAGTGAAATAATATCAAATATATTTGTGTCAAATGTGTTATGGGAAATTGAGTATATCTTATATGATCAGATAACTATATCTTCAGACATGTTTACTAAATTAAAATTAATTTAACTTTAAATAAATTAGAATATTAAAATGACTAAATTTTAAGAAAAGCTCATTCTGAGCTACAATTTCGTTATTTTTAAATGTTAAATTTTATTAAGTGAGATGAAATAAATAGGTATAGAATGTGGAATATTATATACAAATACATTCATCAACCGATATAAAATGATGTGTTAGTAGTAGATTGGTAACATTAGTGTATATGTTAGTTAGGAAAGATAGCAAACAAAGGCAGGAGGTGGAGGGATACATGTCCCACCCACTGACTCAGCAGTCCTGGAAAATCTGTGTATCTTTTCCACTATCTGGGAAGGAGAGCCTTTGAAACTGTGCTTTCATCCCAAGGCCTGAAAGGTCAGAAAAGGCCCATAGTGCCTAAAGGAAGCAGCCCATTGATACCTTTGGGTATTCACGCTCTCATCCTGGAAAGCTAGCACCACCTTTACCTGTTAATCAATATGTGACTTCACCCTCCCTCATTCTGCCCACTATATAAGTCTTCAGGACAAAGGACTGGCTCACTTGTCTCTCTGGTCTCATGGCCTCAGGCCACACATGTGTGCTTGCTATCCCAGCCTTTGGCCACCCTTACTTTCCCTGCCCTTACCCTGTTTCACCATGAACCTATGCCTTTCAGCCGCCCCCCACCCCGTTCCCCCCTTAACTAAACCCATTCTCTTCCATGAGAACAGAGCACCAAGAAACCCTGCTTGCAAGCTAATAGACTTGCTAATCTTTAATCCTTTACTGCATTGGCAAGAGAGCCAAGCTTCTGGGAGTTTCTTTCACATGTGAACATAATTAAAAATATAGTATAAATTAATTATGCATTTCAAATTCTACTGACATTTAATTTTATAATTCAAGAAGATACTATTGATGTAACGATCCTTGTTTTTAGAGATATCAATAAAGTTGTACAATCCAAATACAGTCACATGCCGAATATCCATGTTTCAGTCAATGAGGGACCGCATATATGACAGTGGTCCCATACAATTCTAATGGAGCTGAAAAATTCATATCCCCTAGGGACATGAATTAGTAACAACCATAATGCCATAGAACAAAGCATTGTACAAATCTGTACCAGTGTGCTGCAACTGTCTAAAATAGCCAGTGCAAGTAAAATGCTCTACAGGTTTGTAGACTGGGAGCCATTAAGGAATGTTTGTTATCCCAGAATATGTCTGTTTGGCATAAAGATTATTTTAGGCAGTTTAATTTTAAGAAACAGCAGTCACGGGAGAAACTCTGAAAACCAAGAAGTTACTATTTGTGAAAGACATTTATGCTGTTAGGGAAATCTTCCTTTGTAAGGGCGTGTCCCTCAAACTGTACCAAGCAGCAGGAGGGAATGATCTTATCTCTAGCCACTCTAATCAATGCAAAGTCCACAACCTAAATCTGCATAACAACCTTACCCTTGTTCACAGTGCTTTTCCGGGTTTTCTCCCGTAATTGACTTCCCCACCCCCAACATCTTCTTTGTCATCAGCTGAAGACGATGTTTAACCTGGTACTTCAGCCACGTGGGCAAGTTATTCAGTTTTCTTAGTCTCTCAGCTGTGTACTGGAAGATGTGTGCATGCATACGGGGATGTTCATGGTCCGCATCCTCGAGTTGGCCATCTGTTTTTTGTCAGCTGAATTCCTGAACTGAAGCCTCAGGTCAGGCTGCTCCTTTGGTCCACACAGGAACTGTAACTGCTGAGCTGTGAATCTTTGAACATGCAAGCTCTACTTCTGAGAGAAAAATCAGGTTAGCTTAACAAACTGGGTTTGGCATTTACTAAGATTAATATGGATAGCTTTATATAAATAAAGTGTATTCATTTCCCATTGTATAATCAGCCATGTCATCACTATCTAGGTCAACAATTAGTAATATTCCATCATCTACAGAATCTCCTTATGCTATTCCTTTGTCCCTAAAATAAACTAGAATCTTGACTTGGATAATTATTTGTTGCTTAATTATTGTTTTATGATTAATATAAACAACATAAGTTAATTTTACCTGACATTAAACTACATACATACAATACAGTTTCTATGCAAGTACCCTGTTGCTTAAAATACATCCCAGCAAACAAAAACACTAAATAGTTTTCATTATGCAAATCTAGAAAGATATTTTAATACTCTTTTCTAGATTTTATTTTTTTACAAATAAACTGTAATGTATTCTAGAATTCAATAGAAATACTTAAGTTTGGATATACTGAAATATTATACGAACTTTATGTAAAACTTTAAAAGGAACATAGAGTGGTATTAATTTATAAAGCTATGTAATAAGCAGTGAAGCCTATCAATTTTCCTGGTAAATCGAGATTCATACTATAATGTAGTGATTAATGGAAACTGATATGCAAACACATTAAATTATACAATGTTTGTGTTTCTCATAAAATGCAGCAGCCAGAAACACATGTACTAATACAAATAAGTTCAGGAAAATCAACAAAATACAAGCATAAATCCCTATGTAGGGGTCATGGAGCTGGACCATTTTTTTAAAGAAAGCCCAAGAAACAGAAAATTCTAAATTTGAAGAAATCTATTGTCATAGTAATGAAATTATTTTATTGCATATCAGTAAATTATAATACAGTAGAGTTATTGAATTCAAGTCGAATTTTTTTAATATAAATGTATAAGTGGGAAATTTATTCTTTCCAGTGAATCTCATAGAATGTGGAATCCATATCCTCAATTTTTCAAAACTTGTCATCCCTTCTATAATATAAATGAATCTTTTCATGATGCAATTATCTTTAATAAAATCATAAATACATTAATCATTTCTGCAAAAAATAAAATAATGCCACAAAGATCAATTTATTTTCTTACTGTGATGCTCATTTTGGTTATAGATTGGACACACTAACCTGTAAATTATTGAAACATAAATAAAAGTTACCTATTATGAACTATTCTTATGTTAGATGATAAAAGTATGGATGAGTAGAAACAAAACTGTTTATTATATTTATAAATATATCCATATTAAAATAAGGCAGAAATGGATACAGCTATTAAAGTCCTCATTCCAGGAACTGGTCGCATGATCACAACTTACTTATGATGTTTATAATTGCTCGTTCCCATCCCCTTTGTCCTGAACTTTGCACTGGTTGATCCTGGTCCCTTGCCTAATTGGGTTACCTAAGCATTTTTCAGAATCATTCTTGGTCATTAGCAAAGCTGCTTATCAAGATAGTTTTTCCATTAAATATTATAACACCTGAATACAAAATATATACTCAGATCATCCCCTGCATTCCAAACAAATTTCTTGTCCCCAATGCACAGTAGCAATATAATTTCCCCTGATAGGACCATTTACCTTGCCCAGTAGGGTAATTTGATTCTTTGCCTGTTTGACTGGCATGGGGACCTCAGAGTGGACAAATGGCAATCAAATACTTCACTGATGCAACGTAAAGGCTAATAATGAGAGGAATTATCCCAATTCCACCCTTGATTCCTGCTCCTGTGAGTCCCAGGTTTGGGACAGACCAGGCTAGTATATCAGTCACTGATTCTAAGCATGTACTGTATTGGAGAAGGCTTTTCCTCAGTAGGGTAAATCAGAACCCTTATTCAGACAGTATAACTGAATCTACAAAGGCCTTATCATTATTCCTTCAGTCCAGCTGCTATTTCCTGGTTAGGATTGTAGCAAAATCATTTAATTTATGATTATGAACCCAATCCTGCCCCTCATTTACTGCAAAATGAGTTCCTTAGAAACAATGCTGTGTGGCAGAAGTGTTACTGGCAAAAAATGGAAATACAAAGCCATGCAAAGTGTCTGCTTTAGTGAGGAGAACAGTGCTGCCCCATCCATGATGAAGGTCCTCCAATGTGATCTCTGTACGACTTGGTATCTGGCTGATACCCAAAGAGATTGTGTCATATTGCGTGTTCAGTGTTGATCTTTGTTCTGGACATGTTCATGCTTAACATCAGCCTTGGCCAGCAAAAGTCTGTTTTACCGAGATCATGAATAACCCCCATCCCAGCCAACAGAGTCCTCTCATTATAAGCTCAATGGACGAGGTTTAACTACGAAATGGGTGGCTGGGGAGACAGGCTGCCTGGCATCCATGCAGAGGATTGGTTTATAGATCTGATTTTTAAGCTCTACTTCTTCATTCAGGTGTTTGCCCCTCTTTTGAACAACTGCAATCATATAAACCTAAATTGTCTGAGACTAGAAAGCTTTGTCTCTGTAAGAACTCACAACCAGTCCTTGAGGAATATGCAGTACATTCTCAAAATTATTCTTTTATCATTTATTCAGCTTTGCACATATGCAGGGACATAAATTCTATATGAGTTTTCTTCATTTCCTTTATTAAAAACTAGGCAGGTTGGCAGCTGTGACAGTAACGCAATTTTCTAACAATAACACATTTTTTATTACCTAATGTTCATGAGTTTTAATTTAGAGAAACTACGGAGTTTACTTTTAGAGTTTACCTTGATTTTCAAGTACCTTAGATTGTGTCATGGTGGTTAGACTTTAAATATTACCTTGGTGTTTGGTGGTGCATCTAGTTAAAATAGTGTTAATTTTACTGTATGTGAAAGTCCAGAATTACTTGGGTTCTAGAATCAATCAACTTGCTGTGAAAATTGATAATTTTATATTCAAGCACACCTGGGGTTTTTATACTGTTTTTGATAATACCTGGACACATAGAAATGTTCTTGTAATATATTTAGAGTATCATGAAATTAACCTTCTAAAATAATTATTTCTTTGTTGCTATCAATTGATGCTTAGTGAACTATTTTATTAAATTGTATATATTTACTAATTTTTTGCTTTAGAAGAGGTATCAAAATTTTAAATATTGCTACTGAAGCAAAATTTTCCTTTTTATTCTTATATTTTATTGATTATGCTATGACAGTTGTCCTAATTGACCTCTGTTTTCCCCTTCTACCCGGCAGCTCACACCCCCTCGGGCAATCCTCACTCCGTTGTTTCTGTAACATCCTATTTGGAACTTTTAATCCTCTCACCTCTTCACCCATCCCCCCCGCTGTCCCCTCCCACCTGTGAACCATAAAAATGCTCTCCATAGCCATGAGTCTGTCTCTGTTTTTCTTGTTCGCTTAGTTTGTTTTTTAGATTCAATTGTTGGTAAATAAGTATTTACTTTATCGTTTATAGTTTTGAAAAACAAAGTTGCCAACAGTGACAAGATTTGAACTTATATATAAATGTGAGGACCGCAGCAAGAACTAAAGTATGTAAAGTTATAGGAATTGTTAAAAAAAATAGATTAATAAAGTTATTGAGTAAAGCCATTTGCATTCATTGATATGATGGCAACTTCATTGGAGTTTATAGTGTTCATGGCTTGCATATGTTGGTTAAGAAACTTTCCCAAAGTTATAACTGTAAAGCCTAGATTAACACCTAGCATATCTGATAGTTGAGCTATAATATTAATTAATACTTTGTACTGATTTAGCATCAAAATCCAAAATGAATTCTTACTCCCATATACAATATAGTCTGATAAGCAATGGGGTAGAATGGGACTTCTGTTCCACACAAAATTGCATGCAAGGAAACTGAAATATGACTTAAAGTTTTCATTAAATGTTGATCATTAATTTAGATTGTCTAAAAGTGGAGTCAGGCGTTTCATGTAATATAATTACATGTATTAGATTTCCTATTAAAGTCCAAATCCTGCATCCTTCCCAAATTTTCTATTTATTGATGTAGTTGTGTCTCATCAGCTCTGTAATATCTGTTTTTCTCCATAGTACCTTCAGCCCTTGTTCATTTTCTTCCTTATTACATCAAGCAGTGACCATAAAAGACCTTTCTGATTGTATTTCCAATTTGCTGGCCATATGTGGTCACATTAGATTGCTAGAAATGAACACATTTTCGGGTCCATATTGCTTTCTTGAAAGAGGCGTACTGATCCCCTGAAACAAGCATTTTTTTTTCTCTTTCTCCTTTGCTATAAACAATTCTTAAGGGGAATGTCTGACTTAAATAATCTGTAACCAGTTATAGATTTTATTCTTATATTTTAAATTTATTGATAATATTTGATTCTTTATTGATGTCCACCATCTTCGTTTTCTCCCCGTAGGTAAGAGTTGTTGTCAGTAAGACTAAGGTATAAATACTTTCTCTAAATCTCCAGGTATATATACATATTATTGCAATACCTGTTACGGTGTTGGAATGTATATGTATGTGTGTAAATTTGTACATAACTGCTATAATACCATTGTGTTATCTTCAAATTTGTTTTCAACTGCTAAGAGTAATATGAAAAATCTCTTTCAGTAGGTATGTATAAGTCCATTCCTTATTTATAAGAGCAACGAGGTACTTTATAGTATGGACAATATTTACATGAAGTGATGTATTTATATAATTATTTAAAAATTGTATTAGAAAATTGATTCAGTTAATACTTTTGTAAATCACCTAAAGGGAACATTTTAGGGCCAAAATAGTTGCACTGGAGAAGATTATATTAATTTACACATGCGAGGTCCATTTATCCTTTCAGACTGCCCATGGGGTAGCTGTTGAAGTGTTCATGCACATTTAGCTCCCAAGGACAAGCATTAATTTGCTAAATCTGTTCAATCTAAATCACTGAAAAAGATAAATGTTTTCCTAATTGTTTCATAATTTTCAAGACCATTCTTTCTATTACCAGAGGAGGAAAGGGATCTTCCCCAGCACGTTCTGGAAATAGGACTTTTCTCCAGTGTCACAGGAAAGGATTTGGGGGACACACGCATATGAGGATTTTAAGTGATAGTGGCAAGATTTATTAGAGAGAAGAGATAGTACACCCTCCTTGGAGAGGCAGAGAGCAGGCTGGCTACAGTAGAAGTTGCATATTCTCAGAAAAGGAAGTTACAGAGGCACAAGTAGAGTCCTCTTGCTACTGCTTGCTGCTCCCCTGGTTGCACGTCTCATGGGGACCCCTTAGAGTTTAGGAGAAATGAAGTCAAAAAGTATATGCTGGAGAGAGCGGCATGGATGCTTGCTGGGTTCTTTGTTTATTTTCCATATATTTCCTTGGGTTCAGGAAAGAGCAGGCTTTCTTTCAGACTACTCAATCCCTTTCCTGGCTTTTCCTAGGCCTGTGCTGGTACACCTCCCCTATCTACTCTCTTTCCTGGATTTTGTGGGCACTGGTGCCTGCCATTCTCCAATCTGATCCTTTTTCCAGATTTTGCCAGGCTAGTCCTCTCTTCCTTTATGGGCCCATTTTGTCTCCTGTGCATGCCTCATAGCTCGGCTTCATCATCTGGCTTCTACTGTGCATGTGCCCAGCAAAGGAATTCCCCTTTACAGTATCCCCCTTCCCCATCCCAGTTAGTCCAGTGTAAGATGCTGGGTGCATCCTGTGGTGACTATGAAGCATCTTGCCTACCTACTCAGATACCTGGAGTGACTATGAAACTGTCTTATCCTAGTTAATCTAGTTAGATCAGATGTTGGGTTCCATTTGCTTCCTTCCTTTATGTTAATATTTAACTGCCTTCTATAATACTTCCACAAGAGAGTTAACATTTCACATTATAATGAAGAGTAGCACTGTTTTTATTTCTTACCACTTATAGAAGTACATTTTTAAAAGTTTTTCGTGACTTTTTTTAAATCTCTAAATGATCATGATTTTATTAAAGACTGAAAGTATTAGTCATAGAGATATTATATTCCACGGAGTGAAGTTTCTGCTGGTATCAGTGTTTTTCTTTTTCTTTATAATAATTAACAATAGCTAGCACGTTTCCATGTGTCATACCTTGGTCTCTAAGTAAATATCTGTTGTTAAGTACCCACACATAATTTTAAAAATCACAGCACAATGATTTTTTGTGGGTCCTTTTATTGCCCTGCAGGAGCTAAAAATATTAATAAATTTCTTCCTGCCTTTAAGGTTTTTTTTTGGCTGGACCAATAGCAAAATTAACAGAGCGAGATTAACAGGAGAAGATAAAAATATAATATATGTACAGGGGGAATTCACATAGACATGATAAATCCATTAAAATTCCAAAGACAGTGAGGCAGCACTGGGCGTATAAGACATTTTGAACAAAGGGAAAAAGGTGGGGGGGGGGCAGGATGTTAGATTTCAGAAGTGGAAATGCTTGCTTTACAGGTAGTTGAGGAAGAGCTGAACAGCAGGGCAGGGAAATCCTCGCTGGTGATTCAGACACAGGGGGGCACAGGGATGTCTAGCTAAACAGGCAGTTGCCTCAAGTCTTCGTGTTTACCACGCTTCACTCAGATTAGGCTAAGGCAGCATCCCAAGATCTCGCTTCTGAAGCAGGTTTCTCTGTCTGAAGCTCTTGGGCAGAAATGGAGAAAGGGCCAAAGGTTTTTTCTGAGTCTTTTGTTTCTTAATAAACAGCTTAAAATCAATATCCCCCAAAACAGCTTCAGGCTGGCAGAATTTTGGTCCCTTCAATCTTGTATCACAAATGACTAAACTGAGGTAAAAGGGCTAATTAAACTTTCCCAAGGTTATTTATTCAGAGGATAAGTCGTGAACCAGACTGCCTAATGGAACTTTTAAACAACAAATTAAATATTCTATATACTATAGAGCATGTAGTCTTCAATAAATATAATAAATATATAATATAGGGAAGACATGTTGATATGTGTTCATTAGTTTACGTAGAATTTGAAATTAAAAACAGCATCAGGGGAATTGATAAATAATTAAAGATCACAGTTTAGTGGAAAAATTTTGGGCTAATAAAACAATATTTGTTTTTCAAACATATTAAATCAGTATGGAGGTTGCTACAGTGTTCTCCCAGACAAGAAAGGGGAAAAATCTTATTTTACTATTTCAAATAATTTTAAAAACATTTTTTGGTAGCAGATTAAATTACATTTATTTTAAAGGTAAAATTATTTATAAAATAAACATAAATTATGTTATTATTGTCATGTTTATATATTTCCTAATCCCGTTTGGAAAAAATTAAATATAGTTTGAAAAATACCACATATAAAAGCAAAGTTCCTTTCAGAATCATTTACACCTTCTAATTCCATCATCCAATAAGAGTTCTTTCCAGAACCTACATTAGTTCTAGTTTTTATTTTTTTAATAGCAAACAAACAGAAGCCATGGTGTTGAATTTCCACATGCCTCAAAATTTTCTTTAACCTCAAAGCTTTTCCTGATTGGTGTTAAATTTTGTTGTTTGTTTGTTTGTTTTCATGAAGAATAATAAATACAATTCTAGGATTATTTCTTAATCTATACTTCTTTGATATCATAATAGTGGCTGGCAACATCAGATTCATTGGTATATTGAATGCATACCATTGAAAATGTTTTAAAGTAGAAAAATCAATAAATCTTTATTAAAACATGCTGCTAGGAAATTATTCTGCTCAGTTTTCACTTTTTTAAATAGATTCAGGACAGGCATCCAGTACATTAGAATTATGTCTGAATTTACTTTGTTTATGATTAGTAACTTTCTATAAGGACAGAAACAGTTGTACACGGCTCATTTTACTCCTGAATGTCAAAATACTCATGAATATCTTATCTGCAGAAATCTACAAAACAGGACGTGCACATTCCCATTGTCCCAGATCATTAAACTGAGTGAACCATGCATATCATTGAAGTACTTCTGAGGAGAGAAAGAAGTGGCATTAAACCTTGATGCCCTTAGGAAATATAACTTAGCCAGTCTCAAATTACCCAGTAACACAACTATTCATATCAAGGAGAAAATTGCAAAGCAACGCATACTGAATTCATGTATGAGAAAATATAATCATCATATTATTTTTTAAATATAACCTTTTTCACAGTCTGGATCTTGCTTTCTATGCATATTAGACTTATGATGTTTGCAACTGATTCATAACAATGATCTGATTATTTTATTTGAGAAATGTTCAACTGATTTTATATATTTTATTGTTATAAAATAGGTGCAACATTAAATTGACCATTTTTACCAATTTAAGTATTCAAAGAAGTGATATTAATTACATTCACAGTTGTCCAACTGTCACCATTCTTTATGCCCAAAATTTTTCATCAAACCAAAAAGAAATTATGTACCCAATAAGATACATGAGACATGATTTTTGAAGCATTCCATGAGGCTAATGAAGTAAGAAAAAATTCTGGGTAGAATAATTATGTCTTTGTAGCAATCACAGGGGGGAAATAAACTAGAAGAAAGTAAGATAATTACAGATATTTTTATGTTAGTGGAATAACTGCTCTGTTTTACTTTCTAAAGTCTTGATAATTAATTTTTACTAGTTTTATTGAGACAAAATTGATGTATAACATTGTTTAAGTTTAAGGCTTAAATGTGTTGATTTGATATGCATATATTGCAGTAGAATTAATATTCATATTTTTATCCTATTACAGAGGAATAGTACCATAGATTCACACAGGTCAACAGGTTTGTGTGTCTTAGAGCAATAGAGCCTTGCTGTTTATAGATATCATCTGAACATTAAAGGAAGCTAAAAGAATGCTGTTTAAAGATTGTTGTTTCAGCATATGTCAGCTCTTCATGGATAACTAGAAAGATAAATGATTTTACATTTCCTCCACAATGCTATAAAGCCTTTGTGCCCATTATTCAAATTTAATCTGACATAACCTAGAATACATAAATATCATTGAGTTATTCTTAAGGACAATTATATCATCTTAACATTTTGTCATTTTTTCTCCTCCACATGGTTAATGCTTCACCCCTGCATGTTTTTAGCCTTGTTTCATGTGAAGGATCCCTTAATAATATCAATTTCAATATAGCCAACTGCTCTTCCTTTTCTGGCAGAGACCTAAAAGGGTTTAAATACACTGACGGCCCCCTGCCAGGAATTAGCTGCAGGTAGAAAGGTAGCCTGAATAAAAAAGTAAACAAAAGTTCAACCCTCTGAGAGAGCTGCTCTAAGCTAGGTAATAAAGATAGCAGGTGTACATGCTGGTTTTTCTTCAGGGAAAGAATGTTGGACAGTTTCCTGTTGATTGATTCTCTAAATTTCTCCCTTTAATGTTCAATCTTTTCACAGTCTTTGCCACGGTTTCTCCTGCTCTTTCAAGTAGGGAGTTTGATTCCCAGCAGGGCTAATATTGGTTTCTTCTTGGACAAGAAAGTTATGAAAATCTTAAAGCCAATGAAATGGAATTTTTACATCATCCATTCATATGACAAGTTTATTACTGACTTTGAAAATTGTTTTACTGCATTCCGTTTTAGTCATTCTTGTAGTAGCAGACAATGAAAACTACAGCTTAACAATTTATTTTTTGTAATAAACAAGATATAAGAAATTTTTATGTGGGTTTTCAAGTTTATGCCAAAGAGAAAAGAGCTCACATGAGAAGAAATTCATAAGAGCTTGGATTCAGCTTCCTTAGAATGATTGCTTTTCCATCTTCTGTGAGTATAAGCTGGCACTGAGCATGTGAGTTATCATGGACGAAGAGATTTGTCTAAGCCCAGGAAGGTAGTTTCTGTCACTGCGATTTGTATAACCTGTTGTCTTTTCATTCTTTCCAGTTTCCTGGGAAGCTCCTTCCCTACAAATGAAAGCTCTTTCTATTGACGGAAATGTGAAAACTACTTGTCAGTTTTCAGTGGGCTTGTATTCATATGACTGTCTGGTAAGAGGAGACAACTACAGTGATTTTCTATCTCACTCAGTATAGTTCTGAAAACCCCTAATCATTTTTTGTATCACTTCTCATGAGGATAGGGAAAGCCACATGAAAAGACACTCTTGTTTTGGTTACGTGGAGAAAGAACATGCAGAATAAGGAACCAGTGAGATTTTGATTTAATATTAACTTTCATGGCAGTATTTAATTTCAGAAACTGCCTTTTAGCCTGTGTAGTTATTGAGAAAACTAAGTAGACCACAACAGAATCAGATAATGGTATCCTATTTATACTAATTTTATAAATGTCAACTTTAACATTTTGAACTTAATAATTATAAAATTATAAGAGTTTTAAAATACACTTAAAATCAATGTTAATATAATGCATTTAAATGTCTAAAAATACCTTTTTTCCCATTGTTTGGTAAAATGTGCACCGGAATTATTAAACGGTGATGCCAAGTTAAATTAAAATACTAACTTATAAAATGCCAACTCATACCTATAAGCGTTACCCACCCAGTCCCCCCAGCACCGGCTTACATAACATGGAAATAGACTTTGTCAGAAAAGGAAAGCATGGAGTTTCTAAGGTTAGTGTGAACTACTGTGGTGTTTCTCTTACCCCCCTGTCCCCCTCCCTTACACTAACTGTGCCCACGGGGACACAAGCAGGAGTACACCACTGGAGCTGTGGCTGCCTCCACCCTTGGTGTATGAATGGCAAGGCATTTAACAGGTGCCTGTAGGTCAAGTAGCTCTATTGGGAGGCAGTCATGCTCAAATAATTTTGGTTGGATTCTTCCCACGGAAGCAGGCACCCCATGTGAGGGACTCCATTAGTTCAGTATAATGCTATGGGATGCCTTGAAAGAGTACGATCAAGAAGTTTCTACCTAATATTGCAGCATGGCAGGGAACTCTGAAACACAGACCCGCTGAGGGCTCTGAAGGCTCACAAATGCATGCTAAAGGAATTTAGAATTTGGAGGCTTTCTGTGCAGAGCAGGGGCAGCTAAAAGGGAATTATAAACAGCACGAACTGTATTAGTTATCTCTTGCATGAGCTTTATATTGTTGCTGTTACAAATTACCTCATATTCAATAGCTTAAAACAACACATTTATTACCTTCCTGTTATGTAGGTAAAATTCTAAGAGTGTTACCAGACTAAAATCAAAATGTCAACAGCCTGCATTCTGTTCTAGAAACCCTCTGGGAGAATCTGTTTCTTAGTCATTCAGACAGTGACAAAATTCAGTTCCATTCAGTTCTAGGATGAGGTCTGAGTTTCCTTGCCAGTAGTCAGTGGGAGGCAGCCCATATATCATGGAGGCCTCTCTCCAATCTTTCCGCATAGTACCTTACATCTCAGAACAAAGAACTGGACATAGCATTTTCCTTACATGTCCATCTCTCTGAGCTTCTTCCTTCAGAGCATCTCTGACCACAGCTGGGGAAGGTTCTTTATTAAGGACTCAGATGATTAGATTGTGCCCAAACAATATAGGGTAATCTTTTCATCTCAAAGTCAGTAAACTGAATCACATCTCACATCTGCAATGCCTTTTGTCATGTAAGGCCTATAGTCACAGGTTCTCAGAATTTCTATCTGAACACTTTGGGAGACAATTATTCTGCTTAGCACATATATCCTTTGATATTTTCCTTCCCCTCAACTCTGGAAGACCAGAATTTGGAAAGAGTTATAGTGAAAGAATAAGTACCTACCATCTGGCACTACCAGTCCCAGAATCTCTGTGGCCTAAATTGAGGAGGCTGGGTTGGGGGTTAGGTGTTGGGGTAGGGGAGAATCATGAATTGGATGTGAGATGGAAATTTAACTCTGGATTGAAAAGCATTCTGATACCTTCAATGGTCAGAAAGCTATAGGATCTGGATAACATGACATCAGGGAAGTGGGAAAAGGTTATTTGAACTACATTGACTAAAAGCCAAAGCTGGAGAAAAAGACATTTTCTACTTGTGCATGCACAGTAAACTCAGCCCTCCTTTTCTTTTCTTTTTTTTTTTTTTTTTTTTTAAAACAAAAAAAGGTTTTTTAAAAAAAAAAAAAAAAAAAAAAAAAAAAAAAAAAGACCTAACCTGCAGCCTAGGCATTGAACCCTCAACCTTTTGGTTTGCAGGATGAGGCACAACCAACTGAGCCACATCGACCAGGGCTTGCTCACTCTTTCCTCCCTCGCTCCCCCCTTCCCTCCCTCCCTTCCTTCCTTCCTTCCTTCCTTCCTTCCTCTTTCTCTTTCTCTCTTTCTCTCTTTCTCTCTTTCTCTCTTTCTCTCTTTCTCTCTCTCTTTCTTTCTTTCTTTCTTTCTTTCTTTCTTTCTTTCTTTCTTTCTTTCTTTCTTTCTTTCTTTCTTTCTCTCTCTCTTCTTTCTTTCTTCCTTCTTTTTTTATTTTAATTTTTTATTATTTTAATTTTTCACAGCTAATAAGTCAGTAACAAATTTGTTAATATTTTGATATTTCATGTTATAGTATTTTATTCTTAGCAGCATGGTTATTTGGAAATGGCAGAGAATATATACTTATCTATATAACAGGTTTGTTGTTGCATTGTGTTGGGTTGCAATGATTGCAAAAGAGAATCTTGGCTCCTATATATCTGACAACTGTATTCATTCTCATATTTTGATGCAAATTAAACAAAAACATAAAATATAATAATAAGGAACTTTACTTATATGTGGCAGGGTTATACTAAGTACTTTAGCATTATCATGTTTTACTTCACAAAAAATAATTGTTTTATCATTATTTCTGTTGTATATTTAAGGGCCTGAGGTCAAACAATTTCTTTTAAGTCCTACAGCCAGTAAATGAGAGAGGCCACCAAAATCTGAATTTGTCTTACTTCAAAGTAGGGGCTTAACAAGAACTGTTATTGTTTCTCTCATGTTCTCCATAAGTATACCTTTGTGGGTACACAAGCAGCAAGAGAAAAGTTCATATTCCACTGGTAGGTAGGGCATTCTACAGTTGATGTCGCTACTTTAGAAAAATGTGAATGTAATGACATCTATACAAATATGCTCTATTTTAAAAAATCATAGGATCAGATATTATTTTTAGAGAATGGAGTTTGTCAACTCATCAAAGAATGATGAATGGAGCAATACAGTTTTTTAAATATCTTAAATGCCTAGTGGCAAAGACTCACTTTTCTCAGTTTTGTAATAAATTTTTGGAAAACATAATAAATTATACAATATAATATAACATAAAATAACATAATATAATAAATATAATATAATATATAATACATATAATTAATATAATATAATATAAATAACACATATGGGAGAATCTGTGAAAATCTTCAACATAAGACAGCAGTGTTTATACCTTGCATCACTTTAAAATAGCACTAATTATAACATAATAGTTGTAAAATATTGTTTCCAAGTGGTTAACCTACTTGAAAATGAGGATACTTAAGCATTTTCAGTTGTATTTAGGGAGAAAATGAAAGCACATCTTGATGTCACCTTTGAAGATGGAAAGGAGACAGGCTTTTGGGCAGATGGGCTGGGGTGTAAACTGGATGGGAACCGAAAAAGAACTTGCAGAAGTCACCTCCAAGGGAATAACATTTTTAAAGTAAGTGAATTTATAATGTAGTTAATAAGGTATTAGGGAAAATAATGTTAACTTTTATAATAAATAACCCAAATCTCAGCATTTTAACAGTCACTCAAAACATTCTCATTCATGTGAATTTCAGCACAATTGTTCCTTGATCCAGTGACTCCCTTTCAAGTGGTGACTTTCTTTCAGGTGGTGTCTCTCTTTCAAGTGGTGACTCAAGGACCCTTTCTGTTTCTATTTAGTAACAAAAGGAAGCCCTTGGCTGGATACTCCAAAGAGCAAGAAGATGAGGAGGAAACACTGGTGGAAAGAGTGAAGGTCTTAAGAAACATTGTATAATTTCTTCCACAGTTCAAAAAAAAAAAATTTAAGGCCACTAGAACAAATAACATATAGAGTAAACATGAATAAAATCATATTAATAATTACATCTTTACATGAACTATTATGGTAGGAAAAAATGTACATAGACTATTACGGTACTAAAGACAGAAATTACCAGAGGGGATTATAAGCATAATCTAACTCTACTGTCTGAAGAAGCATAGATTAACTACAAAAATATAGAGCTTAATAGCAAATAATCAAAATAAAACTTATCAAATTATAAGCATAAGAAAATAGGGATGGAAGTATTAATGTCAGAAAAAGTGAGTTTCACAAAAATGAGTATTACTGGAGAGTAAGGAAGGTAGTTTATAATTGCAAAAGAGTGATTTGTCTAGAAAATGTAACCAGACAAATGTGTACTTATTTAATAAGAGAGCTATGAAAAATGAGGCAAATTCAATAGAACTAAGTACAGAAGTTGACAAATTCACATTAAGAGTTGGAGATTTTATCTTTTTTTCTCTCAGTAATTGGTAGAACATGTAGACAAAAAAATTAAAATACTGATTTAAACATTATTATCAACTAATTTAAACTGATTGAAATTTGAACACTGCAGGTAAAAGTACAGATGAAATAATTTCTACTACTGTAAATAAAATGTTCCATCTAAAAATGTAATGGACTTTCAAATAATTACTCATTAAAATGCAGGGGTGAGCAAAAGTAAGTTTACAGTTGTATGTATGCAAAACAAATTTTATTCTTGTATTATTATATATATTCTCTAACCAAAACAAAATTCAATTAGAAATCATTAAAACAAAGACCTTTTGAGCCCTGACTGCTGTGGCTCAGTGGATTGAGCACCAGCCTTAGAACCGAAGTGTTGCCTGTTCGATTCCCAGTCAAGGCACATGCCTGGGTTGTGGGCCAGGTTCCCAGGAGTGGGTGCGCAAGAGGCAACCACACATTGATGCTTCTCTTCCTCTCTTTCTTCTTCTCTTCCTCGCTCTCTAAAAATAAATGAATAAAAACTTTTAAAAAATAATAAAGACATCTTGAAAATCCCCCAAATAAAAAAAATAATAATAAATGAATCAAAATAAGCATGGGCATAATTTTTAAAATGTGTCTGATTGAATAATAATGGAAAGAAAAAATAAAAATTAGCTATAGCTAAAACAGTGTTGAGGAGGAAACTGCAGCTTTAATTAATCATATTAAATCATAATTTGAAGTGAAAAATCAATATGTAAGTTTTTACCTACAGAATGTAAAGGGAAAAAAGCACAATAAGCCCAGAATAATTAATAAAAAATAATAATAATTAAAATAAAGAATTATAAATGAAATTGTGCAAAATAAATATAGAAAAAATAAAGTCAAAATTAGTTCTTTGAAAGGTTAATATAATTTATAAGCATATAAAAAGTTGAAAAATTTTGGAAAAGCAGTGAAACATGGACAAATAATATTAGAAATGAAAGAGTGTATACTATTACATTTTCTTTTTTAAAAAAAAGATTTTATTTACTTATTTTTAGAGAAGAGAAAGGAGGGAGAAAAAGAAGGAGAGAAACATCAATGTGTGGTTGCCTCTCTCGTGCTCCCTTCTGGGCACCTGGCCTGCAACCCAGGCATGTGCCCTGAATGGGAATCAAACTGGCTACCTTTTGGTTCGCAGTGGGGTGCTCAATCCCCTGAGCCACGCAAGCTAGGGCCATACTACCGCATTTTCTTATAAACGAATCTGATATACAAAGTACTAAGTAATCAAGTTTACTTATAAATGATTCTATAATAAAAAATATTATACCAGAAAATCAATGAAAAGCAAAACAATTAACACTGAAAGGAAAAGAAACCAACAGAGACAAGAGGGAAGGGGATGGGGAGTGAGGGAAAAGGAAGGGAAGGGGAAAGTCAAGGAACATATAGCAAGGACTCATGGACAAAACCAAAAGGGAAGGATCGAGGGAGTGAGGGGGGGAGGGGGCAAAGGAAAGTGGTTGGGGGAAGGCAGAGACAAATGTATTTGAAAAAATAAATTAAAAACAATAGTCATAAATAATAAATTTTAAAAAAAGCAAAACAATTAGGCGAACAAGGCTTCACTGAGGATCCTATTAAACATTTAAGATCGTAAAACTATCAATCCTACAGAAACTCTTTCAAAAATAGAGAATGAATCACTTCTTACTCCATTTTATGAGACTAATCTAGGATGAACATGTTATCAGAATCTGAAGAAAAATGTACAAGAACAGAAAATTACATCTCTCAAGAAATTCATTAGAAAACTAAATGGAAACATTCTTAACAAAATATTTTTAAATCTAGTACAGCAATATATTAAGAGTCTAATGCATTATGATTACATGAAGTTTAACCTAGGAAATCAAGTTGCTTTAACATTTGAAATTAAATTAATAACATTCACTATGTAAACAGAATAAAGATGAAAAATTGTATGATCGTTTCAATATATGAATGAAAAGCATTTGATGAAATTTAACATCCACACATGATTAGGGAAACAATTTGAATATTTTAAATTGAAAGAAACATTTCATTTGTTAACAGGCATCTGCAAAAAATATCTATAACTAATTAATAGAATACAGAGTTTGGAACAGATCCACAAGAGTGATCAATTGATTTTCAACAAAAGCACCAAAGAAGCTGAGTGAACGAAGGAAAGTCTTTTCTTTCTTTTTTTTTTTAATTAATTTATTTACTTTTTAAATACATTTGTCTCTGCCTTCCCCCCACCTCTTTCCCTTGCCCCCTCCCACCTTCCCTCCCTCAGCTCTTCCCCTTTGGTTTTGTCCATGAGTCCTTGCTATATGTTCCTTGACTTTCCCCTTCCCTTCCCCTTCCCTGCCCCTCCCTTCCCTCTTGTCTCTGTTGATTTCTTTTCCTTTCAGTGTTGCTGAACAAATGGTGTTGGAACAAATAGAGAAACAAAGAGAAAAATGGTGAATCTTGATATCTATCTCACACTATCCTCAAAAATTATCTGAAAAAATGGATTAAAGACAAACATAAAAGCTTTAATATTTTAACTTTAATAAGTATAGGAGAAAGCTTTCACACCTTAGAAAGCAAAGATTTGTTAGACAACCTAACACCAACTGAATAAGCAGTGTTAAGGTAGATATAATTAAAAGAAAATCTGTTCACATAAAGATACCACTAAGAACTTGATAAAGGAAAATGTAGATAGAAAGTATTGTCAGTATCTCTGGCATACAATTTTTTCAGAAATGATTTAATTAAAAACAATAATGAAATGCAATTTAATAGAAAAATGAATAAAATATTTGCACTGATTTCTTATAGTTGTTAAGGATATGAAAAGGAATTCAGCATCATTACTACTTATTACATGCAAGTTAAAATCATAGTGATATATTATTTCATATCCACTACCCTGGGTATTGGATATGCTCAGTATTGAATATTGAATATTATGGAAGATTTATATAAAACTCTCATACTTCACTAGACAGAGTACAAATAATACATTTCTATAAAATTGTGTAGCAGTTTTTTATAAAGTTAAAAACACAACTACCCTATGCCTCAGCAATTTTACTTTTATATATTTACCCAGGATAATTAAAAACATGCCCACAATAATACCTGTAAAAAATATTCATAGCAGCTTTCCTCATAAAAGCTCCAAACTAAAAATAATCCAACAAGATGAGAATGGATAGGCAATTTAATTATAGTCATACAATGGTACATTTTTTGGCAGTGAAGAGAAAAATGAGCTAGTTATAATAAAAGCAAGAGCATGGATGAATACTCTTTTTTTTTTTCATTTCATATATAAATAAGATCAAATGGTATTTGCCTGTCTCTCTCTGACTTATTTTACTTGTCATAATGCCCTCACAGTCCATCCATGTCGAGGCAAACGGTAAGAGCTTCTTCATTTTTATGGTTAAATAATAGTCCATTGTATTTTGATGTCACATTTTCTTTATCCATTCACCTGGATGGACATTGAGGTTGCTTGGTTGTCTGGCTACTGTAAGTTATGCTAAATTGATCATAGATGTGCAGATATATTTTTGAAATGGTGTTTTCCTTTTCTTTACATAAATACTGAGAAGTAAAGTGTTTGATCACATGGTAGTTCTATTTTTAATTTTTTGAGGAAACTTCATACAGTTTTCCAGAGAAGCTACACAAATTTACATTGCCACCAACTAGGCACAACGTTCCCTTTTCTCCACAAACTTGCCAAAGCTTTTTATTTCTTGATCTCACTTATATGTGGAATCTAAAAAAAAACACAGTTGAACCCAGAGATATAGAGAATAGACGGGTGATTCCTGGCAGGGTAGTGGAGTGTGGGCAAAATGTGTAAAGGTGTCAGAGGGTACAAACTTAGAGTTACAAAAACAAAAGGATGCAGATGTAATATACAACATGATAACTATAATGAATAATACTGCATTGTTGATTTGAAAGTTGCTATGAGAGTAGATGTTTAAAGCTCTCATCACAAGATAATAAATTTTAACTGTGTGGGGTGAGGTGTTTACCAGATTGACTGTGATGATCATTTCTTAAAATACATACATATTAAGTCTTTATGTGATACCCTTGAATAAATATTAATATAATGTGTGTCACTTATATTTAAGTAAAAAAAATGATTTTATCAAAGAAGCTAGTAAAACCATAAATCAATACTTATGATTCTGCTTATATCAAGTTAAAAAACAGCCAGAGGAAAGCTACTATGCCTGAAATCAGCATTCGATTTCTTCTGTGGTGAGGATTGACTAGAAAGAGGTGGTACCCGCCCCCCCCCCCCCCGCCCCGACCCCCGGAGAAAATTAACCATGTTTAAAAACAGAAGGGAAACAGAATTACAAGTGAGGTAATGAACAATGTTCTGCAAGCAGAATTGTGATATTACCAACCTGCACTCTCACAAGCACCAAAACACTAGTGACCAGCACAGCAGGCTGTATCTAGTAAGGAGCAAAGACATGATTTAGTTATTTATTTACTTATAAATCTATCGTTTTACTTATTAGTTTGTATATAAAACTGAACCACAAAGAGAAATGATGTGCAGAAACTATTACATTGCTCAGCCAAATGATGTCATAGGTAACTGATAGTGTGGCAAACCTCGGAAACAAGGAGTACAGAGTGAGGGAGAAAAAAGGAGCGCCGGAGGAAATGACGTTCATTTCCTGGCAGGTATGAGCCAGGGTGGGGGGCTGCAGGTGCAGGGGAAAATATAATTAAGACCAAAGCCTCGTCCCAGTCCAAAAAACCTCTCCACAAGTGTAGAAGGGAAAGTACACGACTTTATTATTGAATAAGCCTTGAACTAGAAAGTGATGCCCATCACAGGCAGTCTGCTAAGAGGTTGCAAAGACAGAAGGAAATCTCACCCTTTTATATAGCTGAGAAGATAGAACCCAGTACATACATATCTTCCAGAGAAGACCTGAGCACATTCATCATGACAAATAGTTCATCCTAAATTCACTCTGTAGCTGGAGTGACCAGCTGTGTTAGCTAATTGGCTTTTTCAAAAGGGAAAAATAAACTTCTGTATCTTTAAGAGAAAATCTGTTTCGCTATATGGAACAAGGCTTCTGCCCAAGTTAGGTCCCTGCTCTCTTACGTGAACCGGGAGACAGGGGATCTGTCATGATCGAGGATTGCATTTCAGATAGATGGTTCCAGTTCATGGAGAAAGACATTCTTGGTAGAAAAAAACTGGTAAGAAGTAAGAGGTTTATGTAGTTTAAACATGGGGAAAACAAAGCGGGACAACTGTAACTGAATAACGATTAGAAAAAATAAGAATAAAAACTCCTGACTTACAAAAAATTTTCAAAAAGATAAAGATTTTATAACTGTAAAGTTTCTAGCATAAATGATTTTAGATAAAAGAGACCAAGTGGAAATGTTTTCTCTTATTTTCAACAGGGAGAATTAAGCCTCTTATAAATTTGCATTTACCCTCATGAAAATCTCCTATGCCCCTCCAATAATGTATTTCTAGAAGTATTAACAAGTAATACTCTGAATAAAAATCATATTTTCCCACTTCCTACTCATTAACTTTTAAATACACTTAATACACACACTCCACAATTTTTAACATGTCCAACACAAACTGCATCTTTGTCTCTGCCTATTTTTGTAATGTGGCTGTACTCCACTTTCCCCTTATCTCACTAGTTTTGTCATGTTTACTTCATTATTTTATATTGTAATTAATAAAATTTGACAAGTCATTTCTTCTCCCAGCCTTTCTCCAAATGGAATTCTCTTTTCCCCTCCTCATCTGGGGAGCTCGTATTCATCCTCAAGCCTTAGCTTTCTCTGACTTCAGTAACTTAGATCACTTTGTTTTACTTGTTCAGGCCACCTTATGGACTTCCTGCATTGCCCTTGTCATCCAAATAGAGGGTGTGGGTTATTGAGGGTGCTCAATTAATCTCTGTTTAATGTAAATACTCGTGAAACAATGGTCACACTAATTATGACTCTAGTCAAAAAAGCTAAATCTCTATGAGTTCAACACTCAGAAAAAAATAGAATAAAATCAATTACAATTAGTTTAAAGCATTAACTACTTTGATTTAACATCTGTCTAAAATATAACATTAGAACTTGAATAATTTATCATGTAATGATATAAAGGCACATGGAATGTAAACTATTAATTAAATTTTAATATGGATTTTGAAATGAAATTGTTAAGCAGATAGTTAATTGCATGCAACTCATTGGGGAATATCACAATTATTTTAATAGATTTGTCAAATCAGTCATTAGATCAACCAGTCTATCCTATCCCATAGTTATTTAAAATTACTTTTCCATTGGATTTTATTCAAGTAAAACTGTCAAATTTTCAAACCACAAAATTCTCCTCAAAATTTTGAAACAAATGAAACATTAAATATACAAGACTACAGTTTTAGTAGGGTAAAGGGAAGCTTAGAATACAGCAAGGATGTGAGGAAAATAACCATCCCAAGTGATCTCACACTAACCTCCTCCCAATGACCAATAATGTGTTCCAATAAAAAGCTTTGTCATTTAGGAAAAAGATGAACAGAGTTCTGAAATGTTAGAAAGGAACTAAAATAAAAATAGCTAATATGTTTGAATACTTACCATCTGCCAGATACTGTGATCAAGGTCAAGAAATAGAGAGAGAAAGAGTGTAATTTCTTTCCTTATCCTAATTTTTTGGATGGAATAGAGCAGGTCCATTCATCAAGTTAAAAATTAATAATGAAAATAATCTCCTAAAATAGTTCCTTCAAAATATACTCTACTCCCAATTAAAAAAAAACCCAAAAACCTATTATCCCCATCCACAAAATGTTTTAACTACTATTGTTATGATTATTATAGTCCTTATTAACATATACCTCAGTGGGGTTTTTAATTAATATAGCTACATGCAATAATAGGAAAGCTAAAATGTATTTGACTCATACAGAATTCTAGGGCACTTTATTAATTATATGTAAGCAGACAGATGATAAATGGATGATAGCTAACTAGCTAGCTAGAGATGGATGGATTTACAGAGAATTATCCCCCATTTTAAAAATGGTGAAACTGACATAGAGAAATATTATATAGCTAGGAAGCAGAAAAAGATGACTGGAACTCTGAACTCTGATTCTAAAATCAATTGTTTCCCTGTTACCATTCTACTCCCACACATATGCATAGGTAGTAAAATAATCAAAACCACCACTTTTTAAAACACAGCTACATCATTAAAGAAGACCGTCAGCTTCTACATATATAATAATATTTTTACAACACATCATTGCTATATATACGAGGTCTGTCCAGAAGAAGTCCAGCCATTATTAATATAATAAGAAAAGTTTGCACCACAGTGATGTAACCCGGCAGCCAAGGAGAGTGGATTGGAATGCGAATGTGTGAACAATGATGATTTCACTGCATCAGGCAGTGGGGATGGGAGTTGCCATTGAGTGAGCATGTGTATTGTGTGGTCATCTCATTCAAAATGACTGAGCCAGTAGAGCAACAAATCTGCATCAATTTTTGCATTAAGCTTGAATATTCCTCCACAGAAACTATTCAGATGATAGAAAAGGCCTCAGCCATAGGCAACTGGTGATTGACAGCTTCATCATGACAAGTGCCCACCCAGGCATCACATCTCATGCAGAGTTTTTTGGTGAAACATCAAATCATCCAAGTGACTCAGCCCTGCTACAGCCCAGGGCACCCTGTGACTTCTGGCTTTTCCCAAACCAGAATCACCTTTGAAAGGGAAGAGATTTCAGATTCTCAATGAGATTTTGGTAAATATGACGGGGCAGCTGATGGCAATGGGGAGAACTGTATCAGGTCCCAAGGTGCCTACTTTGAAGGGAACTGAGATGCTATTGTCCTATGTACAATGTTTCTTGTATATTTCTTGTATCTTATTCAATAAATGTCTCTTTTTTTTCATATTACATGGCTGGATACCTTCTGGACAGACTACACACACACACACACACACACACATATACACACACACATTCATCCAGTGCTTAGAGCAACATCATGAAAATAAAAATTTAAAAACTTGATTACAGATTAAGCTGTGCATTGAAGTGCTTTAATTGTTATTCTAGGAATTTTACAGCTTTCTTAGTTATATTTGACTTTTCCATATTTAGAAAGATATATTGACTCATTCTCTTTATCTTTCTTATGACATTTAAAAGGTGAGCCTGACTGGTGAGCCCTTATTTTATAGAGGAGGTCAGAGAAGTTACCCCGGTCACACAGCTCCAAGATGGCAGAGTTAAAGTTAATGCATGTCTACTTGATTCTAAACTCTACACCCCGTACTGGTTGTCACTATCCTGTGTTGTTGAAAAATAGCACGGAATAAACATTATAAAACTACTGGCAATGTTGGTTCTATGTTTATCAAGACCTCCTTCTTTAACTTTCAGTCATAATATCATACCAATAACTTTGCTAAATTCCCCCCTTTCCAGACTTGCTGCTTGATTGAGTATTGAATGATACTATTAAAAAACAGGCCCTGGCCAAATCTTGAAAACAAGTGTAACTGTCTATGAAAAAGACATAGCAAAATGTCTATATTTTCCCACATGTTGGGCTATATATTGGTCAGACAGTGAGCTCTAATCTTCATAAGTATGTCAGACCCTGCAGGCTAACTGCCAATGGCTATCACTCACCCTCTTTCAGATAGAGCCTCACTTTTGTTTCAGGGCCAGTGCATCCAGATCCACAGATGACTCATGAATTATTTAATTCATGCTGATGATATCAACCCATTGTGCAATGTTTTGATCTAGCTGGAAGCTCTGTTCTATCTCTTACAATGGAAACATTTACATTCTAGAAAGAAAATTGAATATGAGGGGAAAAAAAGCCTTAGGCAGCCATCTTGGAACCATAAAAATAGGCATTTACATACACTGAAAATGGCAGGATAGTTAGGAAGAGATTGTCTCCACACATTCAGTTCCCAAATCACCAGCTTATTTGTCAAGTTGGTATGCTTTAAGGTAATTTTAGACAGAAACATCCCTCAGTGATACATAAGTTGATCAGGTAGGAAAAACAACAGAACAAACTTTCTTACAACTGTAAGAGATAGCTAATTTAAATAGCAATTTTTCCTCAGTACTAGTTTTTAATTATCTCTTGTTGTTTGTGGGAATACAAGAGCTAACAATACTGACAAATTCTTTCCCTTGTGGTTTTACATTTTTGGAGAAGTCAGGCTACATACAGTTAAATAAGTTAAGTGTATTATACTGATATGACTAAAAGAAAGCAGGTAAATGGAAAAGAGTGTTCGAAGAGGGTGATATAAACAGAGGCTTTAGGGGAAGTCTTACGGAAAAAATAATATTTGAACAAAGATTTGAGGAAATATGGGAACAAAATGTGTAAATAAGTGGATAAAGGACATTCCAGAAAGCAAGGCCATCAAGTCCAAGAGTCCCGAGGCAGAAGAATACTTAGCATATTTGCAGAAACTTAGGCATCTAGTGTGGATGAAGAAAAGTGAAAAGGAAAGTAGTAGGAGACAAGCTCAGAGATTTTGCAGGTAGCAGTGACAGGGTACATATAAGACCTTTAAAGAAGGTGGTCTTTATTCTGAATAATAAAGGAGGATGCTGGAGGGTTTTGAACAAAGCATAAAAATATGATCTGCAATATTTTGACAGAATAATTTTGAGTGCATTGAGAATAGAATGAGAATGGTGAAGGCAGAAGCAGTAACATCAGGTAGGAGGCTATTGCAGTAAAAGAAGGGGAAAGATGATGGTTGGGTCCATGGATCTGAGCATCTAATCCCTGAAGAGGTGTAAACACTCAAAGTGAATTTTGAACTGAGAATAAATAGAGAGAAAGGAATGGGCAAAAACATTTTAGGCAAAGAAATACTGAAAGGCCCAGTGCCACGAATAATCATGAGATATTTGAATGAGAAAGAAGACAATGCTTGGTAGCCTGTGTGCTAGGTTGAGATGCCATAGTAAAATACTACAGCCTGGGTGGCTCAAACAGCATTTATTTCTCTTAGTCCTGGAGGCTGGAAGTCTAAGTTCAAGGGGCCAGCAAAATCAGTGGCTAGTGGAAGTCCTCTTCCTGATTTGTATATGTCCACTTTCTTGCTGTGTTTCACATGATAGAGAAAGAGAGAGAGAGCTCTGGTCCCTCATCCTCTTCTTAGAAGGATACTATCCCATCATGGGGGACATACCCTCTCATCCTCTTCTAAACCTAATTACCTCCCAAAGGCTCCACCTGAAATACCGTCACATTGCAGGTTAGGGCATCAAAATATTGTATAGAGCTTTAAGGGGTGGCACTAACCTTCAGTGTATAGGAGGCTGTTTTTGAGACACTGCAATTGTGCACAATAAACAATAGCCATCATCTTCACTGTCAACATATTGCTTAGTCAAAGCTTTAGTTTAGATTCTAGGCCCACCACCCATTTCTATTTTTTTTTAATTTAACGATATTAACCCCTTTCCTTTGCCCTGCTTTCTTATTTTATCCACATAGCTGACGCTCCACTCTCGCCGCCCCCTCGAAGTTTAGCCAAGTTGAACAATACATATTATGAAAAAGTTTTAGATCAATGTAGCCTGGGGATTATCCAACCAGTGGTTTAAATTTGACATGTTCCTGTGAGCCTGAAAATGAAGAATCTTTAACCTCAAGCTGTTATAGTCTGAGAGACTGCTGAGCTTCTGATTGAGACATACACTAAGGCCTAAAATCGTTGATGGGCTTTATCACACAGATCTCTCAAAATTGAAACTCACAGGAGTCCACAGGGAATTATCAAGTGCCTTGGTACAAGCATTTCTGCAAAACATGACAGATATCAGAGAAGTATATGGCAGGTGGAAAAAATGTCTTGTTATGCACCCTCAGAAGAGAATGGCAGCAGAAAGAGGGGATCCATCCTGCTAGAGGGGGGTTAAGACTCTGGTCTCCAATAGAGAAAGATGGCAGGGAAAGCAGGGCCTTAGTACTGAAAGCATTTGAGCCTCAAGCTTCAAATAGTATGTAAATTATAGGGTTTTAATTAAAATGTCAAATACTTAATCTGAGGGGCAAGATAAATACAGGGATAAAAGAAAGCTTTCTGAGAGATTAATTGAGACCTAGGCCCTGTTAAATTCATGCATAAACTTTAAAGTAATAGTTAATGATGTTCTAAAAATAAAAGTAGTTTTTAGCTAGATGACAGAAGAAAACTCAAGGATTTACCACTATATTCATTTTTAGAGATGTGATTATAATTGTGGGGATATTTTTGTTTGTTATACAGTTTGATGAATAGCAACATAATTTTCAGAATACTGCAACAATAATAATAGATGTAGAAAGAGCCACTTCTTTCTAGATACATTATATAGTTGACACTGCAATACAAATTCCAGTATTTTATCTTCTGAAATCAATGCAATAAACTTGAATGTTTGGTACTATTATTCGACTTTCAAGCAAAGGAAACTGAGTGTCAAAGAAATTAAGTAATTTGTCCAAGGTCACAGAATCAGTCAGTAACCTTGGTTTTGGTTTTGGTTTAAACCAAAAACCTGATCCTGCCCACCAAATCCTCCTGAATCTTAACTAATCTGCAATGGAAGCGTCTTTGCAAAGTCCATGTGCATGATTTTTGCTCAAAGCAAAATGCATTGTGGCAAGAAACCACCACAGAATATTAGAAGTGAATGGAAATTTATGAATTAAATGGAACAGTGGTTCTCACAGAGTAAAATAAAGGGAGGTAATTGGGTGTGTGTGAATGTGGCTGACATAGGATGTGGGAGTCTGTTGTAACAGCCAAACCTTTAGGGAGGTTTTAAAATTGAAACTGCTTTGATAAACTTCTCTAGACCATTTCTATTAAAGATCCTGGATTATAGTCCACCATTCCTATCCGGTCACAGATTAGGATGTTAATGTCTAGAAAGTGTTTCTTGGATCTCTCCTAACCCTGCAGGATAATTTCTGAGATCGGTCCTTTAGCCTTTTACCCTGATGCATGGAAATCTGATGCATGTTTTATTCTCACTTATAGTAATGGTTAATTGACCATTATAGTGTTAAGTACTGAGGCATTTGCCAAAATTATGCACCTAATTAATGGTTTAGACACTTTAGAATATAGTCACCTCATGTAGTTAGACAAATTCAAAATACACAACGTTGTTGATGTGGTATTTGGAGACACCAGGGGAAACCATTGTTTCGTCCCATGCATTCCGTGTCCAATACTAATATATACATAATAATAAGTCAGTAATAGCTGTCAGCTGAATAAGTCTACATCATATATGCCGACAGAAGTTAACTAAAATGGAAAATTCCTAAGTACTTGGGTTTCCGTGGTTTGAAAGTGGAATGCACTAAAATTGCAAGTGAGCTGAACTGACTGTATTTTTCTGTGTTGTACTGAGTATATCACGGCCTCACGTTACCTTTTGTCTAGTTAGAAAAACAGGCTTCTTGAGAAAAAGTGGAACCATACTTTGAAAAGCTAAGGAAGAGTAAAGAAAGTTGTTGATAACATAAGGACTGTGATTCTGAATCTCAGGAAAGTAACTGTCAAGAATGTTTTAACAAATATAAATATGATAGTCACACATTGACTAAAGATTAGTGGAATCAAATTTTAAAAAATAAATAAATAATGTGCATACTTGCTAGGTTTGATAATAAGATGATCTTCTTTATTATGGGTTCTATAGCTCAGTATTTCCTGAGTTTATCCTTACCATCAAAACCATACCTTAGTTATGTAATTGGTATAGGTCAAGAATCTGTTATTTTAAAGTGAATTTGTCTGATAAAAAAACATTGTTTTCCTTATTCACGTAAGTTGATAATCCTAAAATCCCTTGATTACAGATATATAGAACATTTTCCTCATTCATCTAACTGGTAAAATATTATTAATATGCTATGCATGTAGTTGCTTTATTTTTTTAGATTTTATTTATTTACTTTTAAAGAGAGGGCAGGGAGAAAGAGAGGAAGAGAAACATCAATGTGTGGCTGCCTCTCACACGCCACCAGAGACCCGGCCTGCCTCTCAAGTGTGTTCTCCGGCTGGGAATTGAACTGGCAACCATTTGGTTCACAGGCCAGCACGTAATCCACCGAACCACACCAGTCAGAGCTGCTGTTGTTTTTCTATAGGCTGCAATATAGAGTATTCTTGAAAATTTCAACTCTTCTAAGAACAAACTGCAAAATCAGCTTAGAATTTTCCATGTAATAGATTGCTGTTATAAACTTTGTTTTCGAATCAGGCAGTGCAGATGCTCAAGCATCTTGACCAGACAAAACCTTCCTTATGGCACAATGGTTGTATTCTTTTATTTTTCCTCTCCTTCTGCCGAAGGTTCCTGGAGAGCCATTCTTCCTTACAGCACATGAAATGTGTGATCTCCTTTGAGATCAATATTACCGCCTTTTCAGCTCTTTGTGGAAATGAGATTAGAATTCTAAATGTTAAAGATCCAACAGCATTTAATGAAGAATGAAAGGAATTATCACATACCTAGAGCTTAGAAAGGATGGAATTATATTTGCACATTATTAAAGATCTGAATAATTTAAGTTATTTTTAGATTCGAACTGCTTAGAGAATTTTTGGAAGCTCATTTTAAACTGCTCAAGAAATGCACTTGCTTGTCTCAATTGCATCAATCTTTCATTTCTTAAAATATTTTAATGTAATGATTTGTCACAAAATGAACATATTTTGAACTTCAGATCAATAGTGGGAAAATATTAAAATTTTTAAATAACATTTATTTAATTCTTATATTACTTTTAAAATGTCCTTTTCTCAAATAACTGATTTGCATTATTTTTTCTTTCTTTTTTCTAGTTCTCTGGTAAAAATGCATTTTTCTGAATCTTATAATAAATATAGGATAATAGCATTCTAGTTATATATCAGTGAACAGTAGAGTAAAAATGAATTGTTATAACCCAAGTGTTTTATATGTTTTCTAATAACCTATAAATTCTAAATATGTTGTTTGTTTAGTTTCCTCAAAGGTAAAATATAAAAATAGTCTATCTCTATCAGTTTTAAAATTAAATATAATTAGAGATTAATAAAAAAATGAGACAAATGGTCAAGGAACACAGACCACATGCTTTGCCAATCTTCAGAGAAACCAGAAAATATTTTAAGCCAAAAAGACAATTCCATGTAAAAAATAAAATGAGAGAAATGGATGCAAAATTTTTTTTAAAGATTCACTCCTGATTTGTGATCATAGGTTCCTAAAATGACTAAGATTCTAAAAATAATACCACAGCTATTTTTTTTAATCTAGTGAGTAGAATAAGTGATGTTAGTGTAATGCAAAATTTGAAACAATTGCTTTCTCTAACAGAATCTATCCTTCCACTCAAGAATTCATCCTCATTCCCTTTGCTCTTTAAGTTTCCTAAATTTTTTGTTATCAAGAAGGGCTTCAAGATTACTAAACTAGTGGCTGAAACTTCAAAAAATGATTAATGCCAACTGTTAGTCTAATTAAAACTTTTTTCAGAAAAGCCTTTGAATTCAGAGTAATAATGACTATGTAACTTCAACTCCAAAAATAACATTTTAACAAAGTGATTGAAATGCCTGATCTGAATGAAATACTATATTTATTTTAATTATTGATTTTTAATTTATTCCATTGTCATGAATTGAAATTCATTTTTATGTAAAATTGCGTATACATTTTTATTTATACACACACACACACACACACACACACACACACACATATATATATATATATATATATATATATTCATGTAACAACCACCATTGTTAGGACAAAGAACAGTTGCATCAGCTCTCAAAAGAACCTTGTGCTATCTCTGTATACTCACCACTTTTCCCACCCAGAACCACTGGTGGCCACTGACCTACTCATGAACAACCTCAATAGTTTTAATTTTTTACTTTTTTTCAAGGATGTAATATAAATGAAATCATACAGTATGTAACTTTTTGAGACAAGCTTATTTCACTTATCCATAATGTATTAGATTCATTCATACTGTTGTGTTTATGAAAAGTATGCTCATTTTTATTGCTAAGTAGTATTTTATTCCATTTCACTGTCCACTGTATTTCATTTGTTTATTTACTAGCATCTCGTAAGACAGACGTATTGTTTCCAGTTTTTGGCAATATGAATACACTACAAGTCTTCATGGCAAGTTTTATGTGTGTGTGTGGGGACATATATTTACTTTTGAGTAAATATTAGCTGTGGGATTGCTTAGTCATACCATAGATATATGTTCTACTGTGCAAAAACCATGAAAGTATCTTCCAGAGTGTCTGTGCAATTTTCCATTCTGACCAGCAGTGTCTGAGAATGTAGAATAACTTGAACTCTCAAACATTGCTGGCTAGTTTATATATTGTTATAATCACCTTGGGATTCAATCGCTGTTGTGTAATAATGTTAAAAATGGGGGAAAATTATGATCCTGCAATAATACAACTAGTTATATCAGCTGGATATATTTACTTCAGTGGTTTGTGAACCCAACTGATTTTGATTTTTGGCTTTGCCTCTTCTACATGCTCAGATTCTTCTCTTTGTAGCTAGTGGGTACAGGGATAACAACAAAAATCTATGCATAGGATTGTTTAGGAGCCTTCTGTCTGCTCATAGTTTGTTAGCTGGAAGTTAATCACATGACCATACCTAACCTCATGGAGACAGTGAATACAGTCTGTCTGTGTTTCCTGAAAAAGCTGAGTTACATAGTATAAGCCTGTAGTCTCTATCATAACTACGGATGAGCAAATCAAGGAAAACAAAATTCAAATGCCCAATAAACTTGCGAGATATATTCAGTCTCATAACAAGTAATAGAAAATTCAAATTGGAAGGAGATTGTATTTCCATTTTTATGTACCCATTGTTATGTAATTTATTTATGTCTATGTGGTGCCGAAATAGGCAAATATGAGAATATAGAGAAATGTAGATGGAGCTACCAGGTGCAGTCTGAGAAAGGTCATATTCTCATGAGGATATTTTAAGATAAGCAACTGTACACAACTTACAATGAAAACATGATCATTCAATACACTGTTTAAAACTCCTCAGTAATTGTCACTAACTCTTAGAAAATCCTTTTTTTCTTTACTCAGGTAGTACAATGCCCTTCAAAGCCTTTCCAAATCGGGACTCTGTATCCCTCTCCAGCTCTCTCTCCTGCCTTCCCCCTCCATCTTCTCTGTGTCCCTTGGTCTCTTTGATTTTGAGTTTCTTGAAAGTACCAAGCTTTTGTCACCTTGGGCACACAAAATTTCTATTCTTTCTGCCTCAGGTGGTCTTGCCTTCATAATTCCATACTTAATATCTGCTCATTTTTCATGCCTAACATTCATGTTACTCTTTCATAAATGCTTTCATTGATGCTCCAGTCTAAATCATGTTCCTAAATATAGAATTATGTCATTAAAAATTGTGAAAATTTTTATGACGGTATTTTTATTTGATAACTAATCGATGCCTTCATAACATTTAAATGTAATCCTAATATGGCTCCGCTAGTATTTTCATTTTGTTCACAATTACATCACCAGGTCCAGTCAAGTGCCTAATATGTGGCAGAAGTTCAATATTCATTTGGAAAGGGGAAAAATAACTCCTGGGTTTCTCCTTTATGCTTACAGTACTACTATACTGACAACACTTCTGACACCAAATGTGTCAGAAGTGTTCCTACTTGCTGCTCATATTTTTCCTACGCCAAGCATTTCCCTGTGACACCAGCTGGCTCTCCTACAATTTAACTTAATTCAGATACTGTCCACCTGGAGATATCGTCAGATAGCTCTATGCTACGGGAGTATTCCCTGCTTTCAGGCACCAATCACAAGCAGTACATCCCCAGGTTACTCACAGCTTCTCTTTGTTGTGCCTACAAATTTGAAGTTCTTATGACAACCATTCTTGAATTGGATCATTTGTTGGAATAGCTCACAGAATTCAAGGGAACACTTACTGATGTTTACAATTTATTATATGATAAAAGATTTGATAAGGAATGCAGATGGACAGCCAGATGAAGAGATACGTAGGGTGAAGTCTGGAAGAGCCCTGAGTATAAGAACTCTGATCCTGTGGAGTTAGGGTGTGTCCACCTCCAGGTGGACGTGTTTGCCAACCCCGAGGCTCGCTGAACACGCACTGAGGGGATTTTCCTGGAGGCTTGATCACATAGATGCGTCAGTCAGGAACGCAATCTCCAGGCCCTCTCTTCTTCTAGGAGGATGCAAGTTCCAGGCTTCTAATCATGGCATGATGTTTCTGGTGATGAGGCCCCATCCTGAAGCTGTTTGGGAATCCATCAGAGGTTGTCTCCTTAGAACAAAGGACACCACATTGCCAGAAAATTCCAAGGGATTTAGGAACTCTGTCAGAAACATGTGTCAAAGAGAAAATATTAAAACTAAAGACTCTTCTAGTGCTCTTATCGCTTAAAAAATGCTAAGTGTTTTAAGGTCTTTTGCCAGTACCAGGGGCAGAAACCAATATGTGTTTACATAATTCACATATATAGTAATGACTGAGTGAAAGTCATTACTATATAAAGCCACATGATGGATAACTGCTACTTAATTTACAATATATTTTCCTGAGAAAAGCTATACTCTGAAAACAGGCACGGCTGGTTTTGTTTATCAATTCTAGTTTTGTGACAGTGACTAAGTTATTCGTGTTTACTGCCTTCATTTCCATTTATATAAAATAGATGCTGCTTTCCTTATCATATAACTATATCCTTATGTCTGTTATATGAGATAATTTATGATAAATAAAAATACATTTAGCAACATATTTATTATAGTAGTAATGCTTTAAAATACTAGTTACTGCCTTAAACATTTTATTGTGTTATGTGAAGATTTTGTCTGATATTTTTCTCACTATACCTATATGATCTAATAAACTTGTAAAAAGTAAAGATAGGTATATGAAATGATAATTTTGTAATTCCACCCAAGTGCATCTATTTATATTGCTGAATATGAAACCACCCTAAAGCCACAACTCTATCATTTGCTCATGATTTTTATCAATTATATCAGTCTCAACTGAGCACTCTGGTTGTCTCCTCTGGATGGTTCATGTGAATGTAGTCATCTGAGTCTCAGCTGGGGCTGAGTGGTCAAATATAGTTATACTAGCTCTTCTCAAAATTGACATCTGCCCCATCAGACTTTTCAAGCTGCTGCTGAAGAGAGTAAAGATCTTTATTTTGATTTGGGTGACACATCTCCTGGGATTGAGAGGAAATATGAAAGACTCCAAAATCTACAGTCATTTTGTGGTGTTACATTGGGAAAAACAGGTCACAAAGTACCCCAGATTCAAAAAAGTGAGGAAATACACTCCATTTCCTTGGTAAGAGAATCTATAAAGTTACATTGCAGAGGGAAACAGGAATTATTATGGTCTTTGCAAACATTCTAAAATACCAAGAAACTTATTTAAAAGTATTTATTAATTATTGACATACTCTGTGCAGTGCTAATAAATCATGAATGCTTTAAAATAATTGGCCTGGCAATAATTTACTTGATATTTATTAGGGTAATGCTAATCATGATCATTTAATATGACATTTCTGTGGGAATTTATGTAACAAATTATATGTGAGCATAATACATTAGTTATTAATGTGCATCATTTAAAATTATGTGATCAAATTAAACTCCTTCCCAGAACTCTATATTTATGCCCCTCAATTACAGTATCCATGTCATATATCATTTTGACTATTACACAGAGTAGTATATAAATCTTGCATTATCTGATTGCAGTGATGTTACAAATGTTCTTGGAACTCTTCAATCATTCATTAAAAGGCTATCTTAAGATGACCTAAGGTAAAAGTCGGCTTCTTTTCTCCTCATTAAAGTGAGAACAAAACTGAGAGAAAGCACTAGGGATGAATACCACAGAAAGGAGTCACTGACAGATACGTATTGGTAGCTGACACTCATAGAAGACTGATCAGAGAAAAATCAGAGAAATGGTTTCCCTCTCCTCTCGTGTATTTGGAATTAGCTAATAACCAATGTATTTTATTTTTATTAATGGACAATAGTTTTAAAAGTTTCAATGGTGACATCGAAAGAGTTACAAATAGTAGAGACAAAGTTTGCCTCAAAACATACCCAGTGGTAATGTTTCCTTGCTTGAGTGCACCATAAAGAGGCCAACTCCTTTTCTTATAAAACAACAACTCCATCATGTACTCTCTAAAATTGTTGGTAGCTTTTATTCTCAATAGCAAATTTTTACTTCATATTGTTATTTAGTATGTGTGTAAGTGCAGAGGGCAAATGATCAGATATCAATAAGTGGATAAATTACTGGATAGATGGAAAGGTGAGTGAATTGATGGTAGATGGACAGAGGAGCAAATAGATTAGATAAACCAAGAAAAAAATACAAATTGCATTGTGACATTTCCCTTTTAAATCCATCTAATAACTCCTATTTAAGAATAATTTTAAATTCTTTAGCTTGCCCAAAGCCTTTTATGAGTTCTGCTTTATGATTTTATTTACCTCATTTCCCATGACTTCCCAACATGCCCTTGGCTTTAGTCATAATAAAAACTAAATATTATCCAAATGTTTTCTATATCTTAAGATGATGTCTATAACTCTTACACACCCAATCTTCTTGTGTGCCTAGTAATGCTAGTTGTTAAAGACTCATTTCAAGTGTAACTTAATTTAGTGAGCACCCTCTAGATGCTGGAGCTAATAGCTTGTCTGCACATCCATGTGTACACCTCTATGAAGATGAAGTTATCATATGCTTAAACTTTAATACAAAAACAAAATATCTAGGAGAATATTAAAATATGAATTACAGAGCACTGCCCTGGGTAATCTGATTCTACGGATATAGCAAACAGCAGGATATTTTAAATTGTATTCTGTAGGAAAGACTTATTAGAGTTGATAAAGATAATATTAAAAACTAATCATGAACTACTCTCAATGATGACAATATTCTAATTGTTTGGTTTATTATATTCTCCAATCCAGAAAGATCTCTGATTTGAGAGAGACAAAATTATTATTATTTTTAAATATGATTTCAGACATCTCTGGTTTTATGTATAGTTATTGATAATAAAATCGTTTGTAAATATTGGAAAATATAACCATGGCTGGTGTGGTTCAGTTGGTTGTAGTGTTCTATAAACCAAATTGATGTGGGTTCAATTTCCAGTTGGAGCATATGCCAGTCAGCGCGGGTACGGGAGGCAACTGATTAATGTTTCTCACTCACATCAACGTTTCTCACCCTCTTTCTCTCCCTCCCTTACCCTCTCTCTAAAAATCATTGAGTGTGTCTTTGGGTGAGCATAAAAAAAGTAAAAAAATAATGGGCATCCGTCTACTCTTTAAATCAGTTATACACACACACACACACACACACATAAACATCAAAAACAGTAAACAGGAGAATCAATTAAGTAATCACACAGTAACTCCTCCCTTATCTTCTTATCTTCTTTTCTTTACACCTCTCATCTTCGCATTCCCTCTCCTTTCTTCTCTTTCCAATTTTATAAGAATAAGATCACATTTAGAAATCTATGTGTTTTTTCTCACGACAAATATAAGTCATAGTCATTAGAATATATATCATGTACTACAGAAAAAAAAATTGAAAACAATTGAAAACATAATATCAACCAGGATAGATAGCCATTGTTAATAAAGTTACATATTTGTTCATATAGTCAATATATTAATATTCATACACATTTGTTTTTGTCATATTCTTATGCAAATTTCACACTAAAATTATGTAAAAATATATTTGCAATAAAAAGTTTTATATCCTGAATCAATATTAATAGAATTTTATTTTCATTTACATTAACTTAGAACAATTGAAAATTGAAAAGAATATTTATTTTAACTTAAAGATAATTCTGTGCTAAATATCAATTGTGACACAATATACAAATTTTGACATAATGAGAATTCTTTAAGCATTAGTCAATACTGCTTTTTAAGGAGAAATAGTTATTTTTAAATGTTATGGTTATATATTTATTTGTTCAACTATATTGACCAACATTTTTAATAAAGGTTTTCATTGGTTAATATGGTCATATATGTTTGAAGTATATATTTCTGTGATGTGTGATGTGTATATTGCACTGCATGCCCATCACTCAAAGTCAGATCATCTTCTATCACCATATGTTTTGGCTCCTTTATGTTCCCCCCCACCCCGTGCCTTTCCTCTGGTGGCCACCAAGCCATTGTCTTTCTCTGTCTATGAGTTTCACTTTCATATCCCACATAGGAGCGAAGTCATATGGTTCTTAGCTTTTTCTGATTGATTTATGCTATTCCTTTTGTATTTTAACATACATTTAAAAAGTAACAATTGTTTATTTATTGTACAACATATTTTCAGTCTGTGTTAAAGTAGAGGACATTTCAACCACTCAGGGACATGTACACAGGTTTTTTAATCATGATTTGTTTTAAAACAAATTATCATGTCTAAAAATACATTCAGGAGAAATGGTTTCAACTAAATGACTCATATGATTTAGAGACTCCTTTGTCTTATACCTTTAAACTAAACATCTTGATTTAGACAGAAAGGTGTTTTTAACAGCTTACACATTAATATTTTGGCTGAGTGCTTACTTAAAATTGTGAATATATATGTCCAAAGTAAAGTGCATACATATGTCATAAAAGGGGATGTCATATTTATCTTTAAAATTTACTTCTTGATATTTCTCTACTGACTCTTGTATATAAAAAGAAGGCAGTGATTTTTTCTATTTTGTAACATGTATATATTAGACAGATATAAAATATTTTAAATCAATTTTCTTGGTATTAAAATGTATGCTACTTTTTCTATGGAAGTTCTTTTTAAAACTATTTAACTGGAAGTGGAATGTTATTTTATGTACAAATTTGCATGAAGGGAAAGAAAAAAAGCATAAAAAGCAATTTCATATTTTCATTTCTAAAAATGATCTGATTATCTTGAGAAGTGGGTGATGCTGTAAATAGTACACCAAATTTAAAAGGGAAAGAAGTCTCAGAGTATAATCTGCTTCTCACTTTGTGTTAGTTTGCCTTATGTGTACCGGTGAAGCTCTCCCTATTGAGTGAGGGCACCCTGGCAACTTTCATTCACCAAGTTCTGCGTATCAAGTGGCCAGCAAAGAAGAAATTATAATACCCTCCCACTGCATCTCTGTTCCAGTGGAAGCTTCTTATCTCTGTAATTCTGCATGCCCACAATGGTAGAAACCTTATACGTGTTTATCAAACTGTCCTTCTCTGTATATAGGAGAAAAGGAGGAAAACATTTTATCATTTAGTGTGTAGGGGAGTGGTGTTTACATTTGTTGCTTACTGCTTAGCACAGTTTTTTTCTTTGAATCTTTTCACCTTTTTAAGCCTTTGTAGTTGGTGCTCCCACTTTCTTTTTATTTCTAATACTTGACTCTATTACCTCAACCATTGTTTGCTACTCTTTGGTATCTTCCTCATTTTCTTCTACTTGAAACAAGACCGCATTTCTTTCACCTAAATTTAATCCTTACTGAATTTGGCTTATTCCAGTTTCAGACTTCACCTTACTAACAACGGACTCTATCAGGTTCAGACAAACAGGAATGTTTACCTTTGCCAAACACAATATATCCTTCTTCTTCTTTTTTTGGTTAATGTCTTTCTTGGGCTATTTTTGTCTGTTTCTCTGTTAACATTTCAAGTCTACCAAAATAAGACAAATTCAACTTTTCCTAGCCAGACTCTGGGCTTTACCTTTCAGTGTGTGTATGTTTATCTATATCTGTGCAATGTTTGTTGATGTTTAGTCATTTGGATGATAACTAAATGTTGTATTTCTCCAAGGAATAACTGTAATAAGTGTTAATTAGAGATAAAAAAGCAGATTTCATAAAGATGTCAGGGGAAGAAGTGGAAGCTATACTAACCTTCTTCCAGGTCCAATCTGGAATTAAAACTAAATTGTAGAGAAATCATCCTGAATAACCAATTGAACACTAGCTAGAGAGAAGCCTCATAAACATGGACAGACAGAAGAAACCACTTCCCCACTGTAAGACTGGTAGGCAGTTCAGAAGAGGTGTAAGACCATTATCTGGGCTCCCATGGGTGGCAACTGAAGTTCCAGAAAGATATTTCAATGGCTAGGTGGTTCTCCCTGAGAAGTATGGGGTCTCTGCCCCAAGCTGAGCTCCCCAGCCTATAGCACTAGAACCAGAAAAGAACCCAGATAACATCCAGCTATGAAAAGCAGTAAGGTTTCTGTCTTTCAGGGAAAGACTACTGGAGACCCAGGGAGACTTTTAAAGAGCCAAATGTTCAAAATTTCATTTACAGCCATTTACCTTGGGCTCCAGAAGAGGGAGGACAGAGAAGACTAGAGACACTTAAGGAGAGCCTATGCACTGGAGAGATACCTGAAGGAACAGCAACCATGACCCCTGTGTTGAGTCATTCCCCATACTGAAAAAGCCATCTTTCTCTAACAAGACACTCCCTTCCAAGTGGCATCTGCTTGAGGGGAAGCAATAACCCTGCCTGTAGGAATTACTCTGTCCCACCCTGTGGTGTTTAAGCTGGGATGCTGATTACAACTAGATTAGTTTAACAACCAGAGTGGAAAATACAAAGAAGAAGCCAAAATGGGAAGACAAAGTAACAGACCCCAAATGAAAGTACAAGAGAATTCACCAGATGAAAAACTAGAAGAAATGGAAGCAAGCAATTTATCAGATAGAGAGTTTAGAGTAATGATTATAAGAATATTCAACAGCATGAAAAAAGACAAACTATAAAAAAAGGACCAGTCAGAAATAAAGAATGTAATAATTAAATAATACAATTAAATAAATAATACACCGGAAAGAATAAACAGTAGGTAATGTGAACCCCAAGATCAAATCAGTGGTTTGGAAGACAAGGTAGAGAAAAGCACCTAGGCAGAGCAGTAGAAAGCAACCTAATTGCCTATCAGTAAATGAATGGATCAGAAAACTATGGTACATTTACACAATGGAATACTTACTATGCAGCATAATGGAAGAAAGAGCTACTACCCTTCAAGACAACATGGATGGAACTGGAGAGTATTATGCTAAGTGAAATAAGCCAAGTGGTGAAAGACAAATATCTCACCTATAAGTTGAACCTATTTAGCAAAGCAAGCAGGCAAGGAGAATAAGACCAGCAACACTGAAAGAAAGAAGAAACTGACAGGAACAGGAGAGAGGGAGGGAGGAGGGTAGCGGGGAGGGGAAAGGGAAGGGTAGGATCAAAGAACAGGTGTGAAGGACACAAAGACGAAGCCAAAGTGGGGAAGAATTGAGCGGGGAAGGAGGGGGTAGGTGGAGTAGGGGAAAGTAGTGGCAGGTAAATGGAGACAAATGTATTTGAAAAATTTTAAAAAATAATTAAAATTAAAAAAAAGAATTTTAAAAATTCAGAAGAGCTTAAGAAACATTTTGGATATGCAGCATAGCAACATCTGCATCATGGGAATACCAGAAGGAAAAGAGACAAGGCAAGGAACCAAAAACACATTTGAAGAAATAATGACAAAAAACTTCCTTAATCTGGCGGAGGAAAAGGACACACAAGTCCAGGAAGCTCAGAGAATCCCAAACAAGTTGGACCCAAAGAGACCTACACTGAGATACATCCTAATTAAATGACAAGTCTTAAAGACTAGGTGAGAATCCTAAAACCACAAGAGAAAAGCAGATAGACACCTATGGATGAGCATCAATTAAACAGTCATTTGATTATGCAAACAGAAATGCTTCAGACCAGAAGGGAGTCGCATGAAATTTTCAAGGTGATGGAAAACAAGGACCTACAACCAAGCCTACTTTACTTAGCAAGATTATCATTTAAAACTGAAGGAGAAATAAGGAGCTTCCCAAACAAGGAAAAGCTAAAGAAGATTGTTAAAACTCAGACAGTACTACAAAACATGCTAAAGGGTTTAGAGAAAGAAGAAAGAAGAAAGAGGAGGAGGAGGAGGAAGAAGAAGAAGAAGAAGGAGACAGAGAAGGAGAAGGAGAAGAGGAAGAAGAAGAAGGAGAAGGGGAAGAAGGAGGAGGAGGAGGAAAGGAAGAATTAGAAGAAGAAAAAGAAAAAAGCAAAAACAGTCTAACAATAAAAAAAAAAACACTACATATATATTAAGCAATGATCACCTTAAATGTAAATGGCTTACATGCATCAACCAAAAGACATAGAGTAGCTGAAAAGATAAGAAAACAAGACTGATATATATGCTGCCTCCAAGAAACCCACCTCAGATCAAAAGGTACATATTAACAGTAACAGGATGGAAAAAGATATTTTATGCAAATGGAAAGCAAAAAAAGCTCAGGTATCAGTACTTAGAATTTAAAACCAAAGCTATAGTAAGAGACAAATAAGAATACTACATAATGATAAAGGGAACAATCCAATAAGAGACTATAACCTTAGTAAACATTTACACACCCAACATAAGAGCACCTAAATATGTGAAACAGACCTTGATGGACATAAAGGGGGAGATCAACAGAAATGCAGTCATAGTCAGGAATTTTAACACCACACTGACGTCACTGGGTAGATCTTCCTGGCAGAAAAATCAACAAGGAGACAAGAGCCTTAAGTGACATATTCGATCAAATAGATTTAATTGATATCTTCAAATATTTCACCCCAAAGCAGGAGAATATACATGCATTTCAAGTACACATGGAACTTTTTCTAGGATAGATCCCATGTTAGGACACAAAACAAACCTCAGTAAATTTAAGAAGATTGAAATCATACCAAGCATATTCCTTGACCACAATGTTTGTAACTAGAAATCAATCACAAGAAGAACACTGAAAAACACAAGACACATGGAAGCTAAACAGCATGTTATTAAACAATGAATGGGTCAACTACGAAATCAAGGAAGATCAAAAGTTACCTGGAAACAAATGAAAATGAGGACAAACCAATCTAAAATCCTTGGGGCACTGGAAAGCAATCCTAAGAGGGCAATTAATAGCATTGCAGACCTATTAAAACAAACAAACAAACAAACAAAAACCCCTGAAATAAACTATCTAACTCTACATTTAAAGGAACTTGAAAAACAACAAACAAAGCCCAAAGTGAGTAGAAGAGAGGAAATAATAAAGGTCAGAGCATAAATAAATGAAATGGAGTCTAAAAAATTGATCATAAAATAAATAAATCCAAGAGCTGGTTCTCTAAAAAGATAAACAAGGTTGACAAATTTTTAACCAGACCCATCAAGAAAAAAGAGAAAAGGACTAAATAAATAAAATCAGAATGAAGGAGGAGAAAGAACAACTGACATCAAAGAAATACAAAGGACTATAAGACAACATTATGAACAACAATATACCAACAAACTGGAGAGCTTGGATGAGATGGATAAATTCCTAGAAACATGCAGCTTCCAAAACTAAATTAGGAAGAAGCAGAGAATCTGCATAGACAGATTACACCTAGTGAAACTGAAGCAGTAATCAAAAAACTCCCAACAAATAAAATCCCTGGACTGGATGGCTTCATAGGTGAATTTTACCAAACATTCCAGGAAGAACTAACACCTCTTCTTCTCAAAATATTTCATAAAATTCAAAGGAGGGAAGGCTCCTAAATTCACTTTACAGGGCCAGCATTATCCTAATTCCCAAACCAGATAGAGACCCAACAAAGAAAGAAAACTAGAGGCTAATATCTCTGATGAACAAAGAGGCTAAAATCCTCAGCAAAATATTAGCAAACAAAATACATCAAGGCATCAAAAAGATTATACACCATGATCAAATGGGATTTATTCTGGAAATGCAAGTTGGTACAAATTCACATCAATAAATAAATAAATGGTGTGATTCACTGCATAAACAAAATGAAGGATAAAAACCACACGATCGTATCAATAGATGCAGAAAAAAACATTTGATAAAACCCAACACTCATTTATGATAAAAACTCGGAATAGTTTCTCCAAGTGGCAATAGAGGGGAATTAACTAAACATGATAAAGGCTATATATGACAAACCTATTACCAACATCATACTCAAGAGGCAAAAACTACAAGTGTTCCCATTAAGATTGGGGTCAAGATAAGGATGTCCACTTTCACCTCTCTTATTCAATATAGTACTAGAATCCCTAGTCATAGCAGTCAGACAAGAAGAAGAAATAAAGGGCATCCAAATTGGAAAAGAAGTAAAACTGTCATTATTTTAAGATGACATGATACAGTACATAAAGAACCCCAAAGATTCCACCAAGAAACTACTAGAACTGATAAATTAATTCAAGTAGCAGGATACAAAATTAATATCCAGAAATCAGTTGCATTTTTATATGCCAATAATGAACCAACAGAAAGAGAAATTAAGAAAATGATTCCATTCATAATTACTTCAAAAAGAATAAAACAGGAATAAACCTAACCAAGCATGTAAAAAGTCTTTACTACAAAAATTATAAGATATTAAAGAAAGAAATTGAAAAAGATACAAATAAGTGGAAGCACATATTGTGTTCATGGACAGGAAAAATTAGCATCATTAAAATATCCAAACAACCCAAAGCAATCCATAGTCTCAGTGCAATTCCTATCAATATTCCTATCAATACAGTGACATATTTCCCAGAACTAGAACAAATATTTCAGAAATTTACCTGGAACCACAAAAGACCCTGCATAGCAACAGAAATCCTGAAGAAGAACAAAACTAGAGGAATCTCACTATTGAATGTCAATTTATACTATATATCCATAGTAATCAAAACAGCTTGGTAATGGCATGAAAAAAGACATATAGATCAATGGAACAGAATAGAGAGACCAAAAATGAACCCACACCTTTACAGTCAATTAATATTTCACAAAAAAGCAAACACATACAATGAGCTAAAAATAGTTTATTCAATAAATGGTGTTGGGAAAATTGGACAGATATGTGCAGAAAAATGAAATTAGATTACCATCTTACTCCATATGTAAGAATAAATTCAAAATGGATCAAAGACTTAAATGTTAGACCTAAACTGTAAAAATCCTAGAAAACATAGACAGCAAAATCTCAGACATTACTCATAGCATTTTTTTATCAGATATATTTTCCCACACAAGGGAAACAAAAGTAAAATAAACAAATGGGACTACATCAGAATAAAACATTCCTGCATAGCAAGGGAAACTATCAACAAAATAAAAAGACAACCCACAGAATGAGAGAACATATTCACCTGATACATCTGGTAAGGGGTTAACATCCAAAATTTATGAGGTATTTAAAAATTCAACATCAAAAAACAACAAACAACACAGTGTAAAAAATGGGCAAAAAATCTGAATAGACACTTCTCTAAAGAGGACATACAGATGTCCACTAGACATCTGAACAGATGCTCAACACCACTAATAATCAGAGAAATGGAAATTAAAGCCTCAATGAGAAACCATTTCACACCTGTCAGTATGGCTATCATCAATAAATAACTAACAACAAGTGCTGGCAAAGATGTGGAGAAATAGGAACCCTTTTGTACTTTTGTTGAGAATGCAGAATCATGCAGCCACCATGGAAAGCAGTATGAGGATACCTCAAAATATTAAAAATGGATGTGTCTTTTGACCTGGCTATCCCACTTCTGGGAATATATCCAAAGGAACCCAAAACACTAATTTGAAAGAACATAAACATCCCTATATTCATTGCAGCATTATTTACAATCACAAAGATATGGAAGCAGCCCACGTATCCATCAGTAGATGAGTGGGATAAAACAACTACTGAGCATTTAAACAATGGAATTCTACTTAGCTGTAAAAAAAGAAGAAAATTTTACCCTTTGTGACAGTATGGATGGACCTGGAGAATATTATGTTAAATGAAATAAACCAGTCAGAGAAAGACAGATATCATATGATTTCACTGATATATGGAATATAACAAACAAACTAAACCCACAAGGAAGATGGGGACAGGCCCATAGATGGAGAGCAGATGACAGCTGAAGTAGGAGGGTAGTTAGAGGGTGGAGGGACTGAACAAAAAGGGAAAAAGACCCTTGGATTGGACAACACTGTGACGATTCTTGGAGGGAGGGGAGTATAAGGGGACTAAATGATAATGGAGATAATACAATAAAGATTAGAGAAAAAGAGATAAAAGAGCAATATTATATTGGAAAAAATATAATTTTGTTATCTCAACTAGGATGATTATGATTTCTGAGCACAGCTTACGCTTATTCTTGATGACCTTAAATGAAGAAAGCGTTATATCTGTATAATTAAATGTTTCAGGATAATTTGACTATATGTTATTCAATAGTAAATTTTAGTCACACAGCCTCAGTGTTGATTGTTTTATGCTCAAGCCACTGAATTGTAGAGTGACTGAACAGAATAGAGGAGGCACCTCAAACATAAAATCCAATAACAGTTTCTGTAATTTCCACTCTGAGCAGGAATTATGAAATTATACATAATTTAGAAATTAGTTTTGCTGAACTGATGCTGTCTATCTGTGTATGTAGAGATAGAGGAGGAATAAAACAAAAAGTTCTGGTAAATTTTCAATCTTGTCTTGGGAGCTGCGTTAGACTCATTTTGGGAAAAATGTTAGCCTACAACTTAGCTGAGTCATGAGCAGAGAAGGTTTCAGATGCTGGACTTCTATGGAGCTCAGAGGACAATCTTTTGGAGTGAGCAAACCCCCTGGGGATGAAGAGACAGATTCATTTTTAGGTGCTAAAACTACCCCTGGGAACTAAGGAGTGGATTGAGAACATCTAGCCACTTTTTGAGAAGGAAGAATTTGTGTTAATACAGCGTGTTCATTTAGGCATAATTTGAAAGCTTGCATCAAGATTTTTATGCTCAAGAGAATTCTGGGAGAGTGATGAATGATTAAACATATAAATGAAAGGATATAGTTTTCATTGTTCTTATTGTATTTTTTACATATATTCATTCAACATACATATAGCTAAAATATAGCTATAAACTGTTATATTTTTAATAATTTTATTATAATAGTGAAAAAGAGAATTCATATCTATATATGTATATGCATGAACACAGACTCTCAAAAACCTTTGGGTTTTAAAATAAATGTGATAAAGCGTGCTATAACAGACCACCATCATACAGGCTATGGAATAAATGAGAGTTTCAGTTGTGCTTAGGAAGGGTAACAAGAATATTCATAGAGCAAATGATGCTTGATTCAGATTCTAAGACATTAGTGTATCTTTTCCAAGAGGAACTCAGTTGTTGGGAAAGGTCTTAGTATAAGAACAAATATGCTGATGAACAAAATCGTATAGCATATTTGGGAACTGCCTAGATAGGCAGAGAGACATAAGGCAGTAGAGGTAAACAGGAGTAGATTAATTTGAACTTCATATCTTGAATAAGCAACAAGGAGTTATTTAAACACAAACACAAAAGGACTAGCTTTGAAATTCAGAAAGATCCGTTTGGAAGGTCGATGTGAGAATAGTTAATTTTAGAAGAACAGTTTGGATATAGGTAGATAAATTAAGAGATGATTTAAAATAGTCTAGACAAAAACACAAGCAGACTCAAATACTGAATGGATTGAGAGAATGCATTTATAAATGAGATCAGGAAACCTGAACATTTAAACACCACTATTCAGTGGATGTAGAGCAGATGTGTCTTGGAAAATACTTCTAATTTTGTTGTCTGTGAGGTTATGATATGTATTCCTAAATTAGAAAATAGTCTGAAAGATGTAAACAAATTGTGAAAGTGGAGACCTCCGATTTTTTTGTAGCCCTCATTTTCCTCATTCTATTACCAACCTTGGTAACTGACTAATTCTTCTAATCTTGTCTACTTTTGCAACTTATGGAGTCTTGGCAGGCCTCACAGAGGTGCTTTATGAGGCTGGGTTTCTTCCCTGATATGTAATATTTGTAGCTAGTTAAATTTTGAAGTTCATATCATATTTATTAAAATAACTACTTGAAAAACCCACTCCAAAAAGATGTTAAATGGAAATTTTCTACTTTTCTGCAAACAGGAACCTTTCTGACAGATACCAGGTGCCAAAGGGAGTATAAAACCCTTTTTTTTGAAAAGTTTTAAAAAAGAATGTTAAAAAGTCAATTTAATTAGTCTTGTATCCCTCTCACATATCAAGAATATGGAAATGGATCTAACTTTGGAGAGAAAGTAGATGTAGTAAGATATTTTCTAGTATAAAAATATCACAATGTTGAGTGCAAAGCATCTCCTACCCTTCAAGCAATTGTTCAGGAGTGAAACCTCTTTCTCCTCCATCCTGGTGAACTGCATTCCCATGGCAATTTCTTTTTATGCTTGAATTTTTTTTCTACATGGGGACACATAAATCACCAGTGACATTATAACTGAGAAAACTAAAGCTAAATGATACAAGTACTGTATCGGAATTGGTCTCCCCACGTTTCTGGAGACAAAGACTATGTGCTTCCATTGATGAGATAGATGTTGGCTACTCAGGAGAGAGACAGAATAAGACCTCCATGCAAAGTGGAATGAGTGGGTATAAAATGGAAATATTCCATACAGAAATGGCTCTCTCTGTGTAAGCAGTCTTGCATCTTTTTTACTTAAAGTAAACCTCATTTAGGATGTCTGAAGAATGTTGCTTGTTACATCCAAGTGTGGGCTACTTAATGATCTCAGGCTTCTTCAAGGGAAGACTTCGACTTATATTTTTGATTGTGCATATCCTTAAAATCATGGATAAAATTGGGGTCTGGGTTATGTTTGTAATCTATGAAAGTCTGGTTTGTCTATTCAGTCCATTTATGTTATTTCACTAACCAGCTTGTCAGTGACTGAAACAATCATAGCATATTCAGTACATTAAACTCAAAGCTTGTAATGCTATAAATTAACTTAAAGGTTTCAAAATTGTTTAAAATGTTATAATCTTCTACCATTAAAATTAAATCACAAGTGTCAGTAAATTAGTAAATTAAATATTTTTAAATTGTATAAGCAACGCAGGTCTCTGTAAATTTCTTAAACATGACAAAGCATTTGCACTAGCAAATAATACAGATTATTTCTAAACTGACATACAAATATATTACTAATAAGTAATTTATTTCATCATCTTTATTATTTTTAGATTTTATTGTGGACTTGTTCTCAGAGAACAGATGATAGTGAACATTGCAGGAGATATGAAATTAAAGACATATAAGGCATTTTGTTATGAACGTAAGGGGAAATAGGACAGCCCATTGATAGTCATTCCTACAATAGGGTTCTCAAAGTCTGCACTCTAAAAATAGATTGGTTTTGAACTCTTTCTCTGACATTAATTTAAGCATTTACACTATTTTTATATGACTTCTTTACCTTTTATGGCTTGGTTCAATTGTAGAAAGTACTCTGGAGTAGCTCATTTGATTACGATACATTGATATAATGGGGCTAATATACTCTGATTTGTTCCCTTAAGCTTCCTTTTTTGTAGGATCTTGGCTCTTACAGATACTTAAATGTTATGAAATGTGATTCTGTGTATTTATCCCTGGTCGTTCTGGCTCTAATGTCACTAAATTTAAATCATGCTGGAAATGCTTCTAGTGCAGGTCTACAATCTAAAAATTACCTGCTATTTCTTTCCAGTGACAATGAAGTAAGAGCCACTCCTCTACCAATGTCTGATGGATGATAGCCAGATGATCCAGGTAAATTATTCCATCCATAACATTACTTTTTTGTTGTTTGTTTTTCTTCTTAAATACTAATTTTCTTACTGGAGTTGCAGTACTTGCAGAGGTTGATTCAGAATAAAAGGAAATAAAACCGTAAATGAAGTCTGGCAACTAAAAAATGAAAAAGTTAGAGATAGTGTCCATTACTAAACCCTTTAAACCTAAAAGTTGTTCAAAAAATATGTCATGTTAGGAAAAAAAAAACATTTGGGTAATAAAACATAGCAGACACAATAAAGCATATTCCTGTTTTTTTTGTATTTTGTTTATTCTCCTAAAGTTAAATATATGTTAATAGTGAAATGTTAATATTTTTGCTATCTCAAATATATCTTATTATGTCTTTGACTTACTCAATATTTTTAATTATAAAATGTCCTAAGATTGTCGAGTGGAAGAAATTTTCCTAAATAAATTATAAATGAAGTAATTGAGTTTAAAATTGAGACCAATAATTTGGTTTTGAAATCAGAAGATGGGTTTTGTTCACATTAGGAAATTTTTTTTTCCTAGGGTCATCTCTCTTAAAATTTAAGAAAATTATTTTGAACTTAAATCCTAAGTGTTTTATGTTATCTTTCTAATGAATGTTAAATATAATTTTCAAATATTTTGAAGATTGTAGGTAAAATAATTCTAGAATAGTCTAGAGAATATATTCTTAAAAAAGTAGATTTTCTATTTAGTTTAATTTTTTGTGTGTTACATACAAAAGTGATTGTGTTCACTCTGTGAAATTTCTTTGACTTAATTAAGTTACAGAATGACCAACTGAATAGCTTTGTTTGTTTGAGCTTCTGACATAGGTACTATGAATAGGTAAAATTGATTTTCTAGGGAACAATATTCATTCAATATTACTGACTAAGATATATGAGTATAAAAAATGTGTTTTTTAAAAAATAATTTATCTAGAAAGTATATGGAAAAAAGTTATAGAAGACTTTAACAATTCCCATGAATAGTGCTTACATGAATAAGAAGTTTGATTTTGAAGCATAATACCTATGTTTTAGTAGGCTTTTGAGCAACCAAGGATTCTTAATTCAAAGCACATTCAGCATTTGTATAAGCCCATTTTGTATTCACTTGCTCTGTTTTCAAAGATGTATACAACATTAGTATAAACTATAATTAATTACACAATCCAGGAACCTAGAGTACATAAAATAAACCGACCAAACCAATTTAACCATCTTTTTATTAGAGTTAAATATACTAACAGATTTAGTCAAGGTGGGAAGTAATTATTTGCGGTATATAATTATCTTTGGAGTATGTAACATTTTTTTTCTTTAATGTAAAACATAATAGGTTGATATAAAAAAAAAAAAACCTATAGCAACCCAAGGCAGTACTTTGTTAAAAGGCACTGGGGCGCCTCATTATTTACAATTTCCAACACTTCCCAGCAAATTCTTAGAAATGAATATACATAATTAGAGACTATCCACAGAAAGCACGCTTGCTGATATGATTCTTGTCCTTGAACCCAGCAAAGAGTGGAGTGTGGAGAGACTCCCCGAAGGAGCCCCATAGCCTCTTGGATAAGATGAAGTGAGTGATTATTTCCTTAACTGCTGACAGCATTCTAATCAATACATTTGCATTTCTGTACTTGGAGTTTCCATTCTGTAACCATGTCTTTCTCTAATGTGAATTGGCTAACCCTACACAGATGAGATCAGGAAAACCACACAGATCATATAAAAAAACCTATCTTCATCCTGTGACACATGTATTTTTAGCATTACAAAAAAGATTTCCAAAAACTCATTCACACATTGTTTTAAAGAAATATTATTTCGGATCCTTTACTTCTACATGTATTTTTCCTAGTGTGATCTGCTTGATGACTACATTTCATTTCCCAACCCCTTTCTTCATGATTATGCTTTAGTTATTTTCACTAAAACATGAACATCTTACATCCCAATAAGTCTATTGCTCAGTGATGGAAAAAAATCTCAGGACCAAGGAGATAATTACAAAGTTACAAATAAAACATCTAAAGACCTCCTTCCACAAGCTTAATGACCCTGCTATACAATTTCACTAACTGCAATTATCGTAAAATGTACTTTTATGATTAAATATTTTCAAAAGATGTAATATATAATGTTTTTGTGGTCAATGCTGAACTACTAATAAGTGCTCTCTCAAGCCAGAATAAATATTTATGATTTAAAACTTCACTGGCACAGGAATTATTTTCTAAATGTATGTAAATTATAAATAATTTAAATGTTTACAATATATATTGTTTTTAAATATGCATATAAGCACATGTAAAACATATTTATTATAAGAATTCTTTGAAAAAGTAAGATTGAATCAAAGTTCAAAAAATAATGCAAAATAGATAACTATATAAGAAGAACTTGTTTATTCTTTAAATGTGTGATTGCAGATGAGATTATTTGAGTAAATTCAATACATTTAAAATGACATAAAATCCAACACTTTAAAATACATTAGTGGTAAAAAAAGAAAAGTGAGATCAACTTGACAATGCATTGAGTATAAAAATTATTTATAGTTCCAAGAGAAAAGAAACAAATGGAACTGAAAATCATTGATCCAGAAGCCATTCTCTTTGCTGAATCTGCCTGTTCTCTCTCCCCATTTATTGCTTTAATCTGTTTCCACACATGGTGGCTTTGTGCCAGCTCCTAGTGTTCTTTGGTTCCCTTGATAAGCAGACATGTTTGAAAGCATTCTGCAAGCCTCACTTGACATCAATTGCAATCTCTCTTTAAATTTATATTATGAAAGGTAAGTATTCTGATCCCAGTGCCCTGGTATTGACATTCTTGGTTTATCAATAATTTATCTCTGCCAGGAGAGAGAATCTGAACAATGGTCCCCATTAGGTAATATTTGGATTACTTTAGAGGTTCCATCCTCCATCCTTGTATTGCAACATTTTTTTACTCTCTCATACTCTAAAATCTGTAGTTTTAAATAAGTACAATAGTTGGTATTTAATATGTTATGATTACATTTTATCCATTAAATTTCATCGATGGCATCATTTGAAGTTATTAAATATTAATGATATAAAATAAATATATATTAACAATGATTTAGTTACATCTTATCAAGATAAAAAGAAACTTAAAAAAGTGAAATTGTCTATGAAGAAATAATGGGTGGGAGATATTTAGCCAGGACGTGACTAAGAAAAGTAATAATATTGAACATTTGAAGTCTTGTCATATATCAAGTGTTTTATATTTTATTTTTAATTTCCACAGGTAGGTTACAGGTTATTACTATTTTAACTCCAATTTTATAGATGAGGAGTTTAGCTTTTGAGAAGTTAAATAACTTACCCAAATTAATATAAGTACTAATCAAAAGAGGTGAAATGAAAACTAAAGTTAATCAGATTTCAGGCCATCTTGTTACCATGTCTTGGAGATAGAATTTACCGTTACAGTGAAGTGTGTAAACATTATTGTAATAAAAAAGGAACATAATATGTTTTTTGGCATGCAATATTACATAGTATAGAAATAGACCATATGGCTATAAAGTGGGACTGAGCCTCATTATGAAGAGCGCTAAAGTGAGTTTATCAAGATATATATGATTTCACAGTTATTTACATCAAAGAGAAGAGTAACAGGCTACAGAAACTCTGCATTTTATGAACATGTAAAACAAACATTTTACTTTCTTTGTTTCCCACTACATTAAGTATTTTCCAAACTATTTTTTTTTAATTTAGTTGGTTATGTTAATCTTTAAAGACCCAATGCTTAGTTTGGAAAAAAACTTAGTTTGTAATAAAAGATGTGAAATTTGGTTAATGTGAACTATAAATTATCAGTAGCAACTACGAAAAACCCAAATTTTGACAGAAACTTAAATCCTGGTGAGAAAGTTTAGATAAAATGTGTGGCTATTATATAATTTTAAAGTTTATCTAATGTAATCTCTTAAAATATTAGTTGAATTGCTGAATTTACATTTGGAGGAAGCACTGAAACTGTATGATTTAATAGCAGTCAAATATACCAGGAGATTCTTACCCTTGAAAAGATAGCAATCTTCTGTTATTTAACTCAAGATTTGATCATTGCAACCAAGAAGTTAGGAAGCCACCAATTGCAAATAACCCTCTTGTACTCTGAACCCTACTTTACTCCCTTGACAAATTATACTTCTCCCTATATTTCTTGTTAATTTTCAAAATTCTTTATAATAAATCTGTAGTGAAAGACCAACTCCCAGTGTCCCAAATGCGGATTTTAGCATCCATGCAAACATACTTTACAAACAAAATTAGAAGAAACATTCAGATGATATGAAACGTGATACCAAATGCAAAGTGATTTGATTCAGTTCCTACACAATGAAAAATTGATCCCCATATCAAACGTAAAATGCCCACCAAGGTAGTTCACTAGGTCCCACGAAATTCAGGTGTTGCTTCATATGTTAACAAAATAGGCCTGCGGCAGAGTTACTCTTAGCCAGAGGGTGAGATGAGCATCTTATGCAGCCCTGCGGGACCTTGTGCAGCAGGAGCACAGACCACTTACATGCTTGCGCTGTACGAAGTGACGGTTTGTGGTCACGCATTGTGTCTCATACATGGGTCACTCCTTGAGGACTGAAAACTTCTCTTGGTGCTGGTAGGCTAGTAAAGATCTCAAGGACAAGCATGGATACTTCTGCATCACCCACTGCTGGGTTTAACTATGCAGACTTTAAGACTTCTACACACCGACAACATCAAACACATCCCAAGGAATTGAAGGCACCTCCACTGCCTATATTCTGCCTCAGGAGTATCTCAGGTCAGGGGGCAGATGAGAGAATTAGCTATCCCCTCGTAGATAGAAGGGCTTAGCTATGCAGAGGGACCCAGAGCTCAGCTAGAAACTTTTTCAATAAATGATTACTTTAAGATCATTCTTTAAACTGCATCAAATTAAATACTTACTAGCTCACACCTTAAATACAGATCTATAGAGGCAGACCAATTGGACTTTCTTATCACTGGCTATCATTGAATAATGAACTTTGTGAAACTACTGTTCAAATGATGTAACTGCTCACATAAACTGACAGCAATATATGGAATGAAGAGAAAAGTGGCAGGCAAACTGGTATGTATGGCCTGAGCTTAACTTTGGTGTGTTTGCTATTACTCTTTTTTCCCTTTGTCAAAGTTTTAATCATAGATACCAATGGTATAAATATTTTTAAAGCACTGATAGAAATACTGTATAACTAAATATTTGCATCCCTATTTAGGCTTTTAGAATATGGTTTGAGGAGGTGATTTATTGCCTTACAGGGTGTAAACATTTGAAAGACCCCTTGATAATGTTAACTAATGAAATATGCAAATATTATTGTATAATTATTGTAGTTTTAAATTACGTACAAATATTTTTAATTCAGTGACTTTAATAGATTCACAGAATTGCGCACCCATGTCAACACTAATTGTGTGACATTATCATGATCTCCAAGAGAAATCCTGTGCCCAGGAGCAATTACATTTCTTTCTTGCCTCTCTCCAACCCCTAGCAGCTACAGATCAACTTTCTGTCTCTATAGACTTGCCTGTTCTGGATATTTCATATAAATGACCTTATTATTATTAAAGTTTGTTTTCTGAATGCTATTTATTGCTCAAAGATTATTTCAATAGGACCCAAAAGAAATTATTACACTACATCAAAAAATTATATACATAGAAGAAAAAGTATGCTATTTTCTATACTATTCAAAAAGAATTAGGTAAATAAAAGAATAAGGAGTACAATATAATATTCCAAAAAAAGAGAAGGAACAATTTGCATGTGCTTACCAAACTTTATTCAAAGCTTTCTAAAGAACAACTGTTGTTTCTTTCCTTTGATAATCCTTTCCTGCTTGCTCAGGTACACACCCAAGCACTTTAATTCACAACTAAAGATTTTATGCCAATCCCCTTACTTAACACAGTAGGAAGGAATTAACTTACACATTTCAATAATATGCAGTACTTAATTCTACTTTTCCTCAATTTAAGCTGCTTTTCTTAAATACTGTATAAGCCTTTAGTAATTTGATTTCATGTTTTCATTTAAATTATATACATTAGTATAACTGAAATTAATCTCAGTACAATATTTTAAAATAATAAAATATTTTACTAAGAGTAACTTAAATTAAAACAAATATCAAAATTATATGGCTCTCTAAGAAAGAACAGTGTTTAGAAATAATTACATTATAGTAAGAAAAAAACTTAATTCCTATTCCATTTTAATTGTGGACTATTGGCTGCTATGCTACATACAGGAGAAAAGCTAAAATGATTACTGAGGAAAACATTATATATAACATTATTATATATAATATGTAATATATTGTATATCATATATGTAATTTAAACTTTGAATAACTTTTTTTTTATTTTTCATACCTTTGGAGGCTCTTACAGATTTTTTTGAGGTTTAATTCTCTAGTTTACCGTTTAAGCAGGTGTAAAATTGTACACTAGACTTCTTTTATATATTAGAAATATTTCCATTGAAGCTCAACCTTCAAACTCTAATGTTTAAGTTCACTCTTGAAAACCACTCTATCAATTCCAAATGATGAAGGATAAATGAAAATTATCTGAAACTGGAGTTTAGGCAATCCAAAGATGGTGATAGCATCTAACATAAGGACCATGAGTTTCAGAGGTAGCACTTGGAAAGAGAGATAATGCCCACCTATCTCCATCATCCTGGACACATGAGAATGTATCCAAGCTTAGGATTCTTGGACGTTCTGTCTCAACAAAAAGGATAAAAGCCACGCTGTGATGGATAAGCTACACAAGTAAGAAATACAGATGTGGACTGCAGGCCTTCAAAAAATAACTGAGTTTGCTGAAGATCAGTGCAAAAAGTTGGAAAGCTGGAAATATTTGAGATGTTAAGAGGAAGCTCTACAAAGGAGCATGGCCCGCGGAGACCTAGGAGGACTGTCTACATGTCCAGCTTCTCAGCATGAGAATTTTTATTCCCTGTAAAGAAAGCAAAATGCAGAGCAAAATGGAGTCAGACTTAAGTTAAAATCTAGCTCCACTACCAGTTAACTATCTGTTAACTACCAGCATTCTATCAGTGTTTTAATTCAATTTTCTAAATTTCAGTTTAGTCATCCTTTAAGAAATTATGATTATATATGTCTCAAAGTATTATTATATTACATGAAAAAACTTGCTTTTTCAATGTTAAATTTTATGTCTTGAATAATGCATATAGCTATGACCCACTTACATTAGTAATTAAAGGCTGTACGTTATAAAGTGAATAGACCAGGTTAATTGACTTCTAATCATGAGTTGGGTACAACAGGCCAAATTATATCACTTTAAACTCAGTTTCATTTCTGAAATACTAGCTCTGTATATCATTTCAGCATTTCTGATATACTTAATCATTTTATTCCTCATATAATAGAGAAGACAGATTTGAAAAATGTTAGATAATCTCTAAATTTAATTTGACCTTAGTTTTTCTGTTTGCTTACCAACCTTAAAATATGCTGAAAAATATTCAATGTTAGAAGTTTCTAATCATTTCTACCAGAAATGAAGAGTTCACTTTTTAGTGAAACTTCAGGGTTAATATATTGCTCTCAGTATTGTTTACATGCAAAAGATGCTAAAGGTTATTACTTGGTTGGTATAAAACAATGGCAAGGTAAAACACGTTTTGAATATATTTTAGATTTGTAAGGTAGCTACATAATTTATTATCGAAACTAGGGCTCTTTCGAAAGTGAAGTATGGTGTTAATAAAACATATACCAAGAAGGCAGTAACTAAGTGGGAATGTCTTGGAATATCTACTTGAAAATAGATATGTAGTCACAAAGGAAAATAATCTTACAGGAGAATCTAAAGCTTTAAAGATTATCTGATATACCTATTGTTAAGTACACCTATTTTAATATTTTTTTAGCTTTTCAGGAAAGAATAATCTCAATGGACACAGTCTTCTTTGTTAGTGTTGTTGTTTGTCAACCTGGTTCCATAAGTTACTTGAAAACAACCTTCGATGCAGGTACCATAATCGATCAAGATAGTGACAGGGCAGCATTTTGATGCCTACCTCCTCCCCAACCCATATCAGCTCTTTGTCTGGAATGTTTCAAACTCACCTCTCACACAAATACATTTATGATTTCATTTACTCAACAAATATATATGTGTGTGTATATTAGCATAAATGTGCAAATAAAAATATAAAGTAAAATTATTTAAAATTAAATTATTTAAATTATTGGATATATTTATATACCTGTATCTCTGTGAAGCTATTACTGAGACTCTTTTTCTAAATAGTTTCATTGTTATTCTTGCCTCTGGATTTTTTTTCTTGCAGTACTTCTTAGGAATTACTAGCATGTACCACATATATTCATATACATTTCTATATGTCCCATGGAGAATACTTAAGAGTCTCCTAAGGAGACTCCTAAGACTCCTACGAATCTACCTAACAAATATAATGAAATTATGTCCATATTGTAATTCACTGTCTCCTTCTAGCTCTGTTTTGGCTTATAACCATGGAATCTTTCTTTTCAGTTCACCTCTTTAATCCTATAGTAACAAAAGAACAGGCTTATCATGTGTACTGTGTTCTTTAAACAATGATTGTCCAATATTCCCCAGTAATGGGCTTAACAGCCCCTTAAGCCTAAAGTTATTTTATTACCACTTAGTGTTTATTTTTCAGGTTTTTGTGTGTGTGTCTTTAGCTAGAGAAGAGAAGAAACACTATCCTTGTTCTTAAAGAATCACAGGAAATCATACAAACAATCAAGTAAAAAAACTTGTAGCCCCCAAACTAAAAATATCCACCACATATCATTGAGGGAAATACAAATAAGTCTGCCTACAAGGGAAAAGTTATGATCATGTAATCCACAAAGAGAATATTTGAAATCTCAATGAACATATGAGTAAGTGAACTTCACTAATAATCAGAGAACCACAAATTAAAACAAAGAAAGAATATAATTTAATTTTAAATACATTTCTTACTGAATCGATCTTCAGGAACAAACAACCAACTCCACAAAGAAAAAAAATGACAGACAACAAAAATATTGCTCTAGTAAAACTACTAAAAGTAATCTTGGCAATACGTATAAGCAAAATAATATTATATGCATTCCTGATGGGATTCAAAATTACTACACTAATTTGAGGATCAGTTTATAAATACTACACAAATTTGTAGAGTTGCATTGCCTACTCACTTGTATATACATATGCACAAAAAGAAAAGTATAGTATGTATTTGTGATAGCTATAAATTTTTGTGATAGCTAACAATATTAATATCAATACATTGTATATATCTTATAGTTGATACATATGTATTTATTTATAAAACGGGATAGTATTCAATAGTTAAGCTAAAAGAAATCAACATTGAATTTGGAGAAACAAGTAGAAACAAAATAATTCCACTTATCTAAAATAACAGCATTATGTATTCTATTTGATCATATATACTCATGGTAAACTAGAAAGACATTCATGGACATAACCTCTGTACTAGTTTCCAAGGGATGCTGTAACAAAGTATCAAAAATGAGTGGCTTAAAATAACATGAATTCATTTTATCAAAATACAGGTGGCTAAAACTTTGAAGTCAAGTCATCAGCAGGACCATGATCCTTCTAAGCACTCTAGGGAAGAATGCTTCTTTGTCTCCTCTAGCTTCTGGTTATCGAAGATGATCCTTGGCATTTCTTGGCTTGTAGCTGCATCACTCCAATTCTGTAGTCACCTTCATATGGCCATCTTCACTCTGCATGTGTCTAAATCTTTGTGTCTGTCTCTCTCCATCTATTTAAAAGGACACCAATCAGTTCCTTCAGGGTCCACCCTCATTCTGTACGACCTCATATTAACTAAATTTCATTTCCAAGTCCTTACTTCCAAGAAAAGTTTTCATTCATAGGGAAAAGGGGCTTCAACATCTATTTTTTGGAGACACAATTCAATCCACAACAACCACGTATGCCTATCACGTCCAACTTCAACAAAATGAATATGAAAAAGGGGAGAAGGTGGAAATGATAGTGGCCAAGGTGTTTCTAATGTGTCATTAAGCTGAATGCCTGGCATTTATAGATCCATTTTATGTAGAATGATCAAATAATTTATTGTCATACCTAGATCTCTCCAAGAATAGAATTAGGATGTAATTAATCATTACTTATAAATTACAGTCCTAAATCTGAATCATCCCAGATAACCCAAGATGTATGAACATCCTAGTTTTTATACATTCTTGTTCAGAATGTTTCACAATTGGAAGGTGATTTGATTCAGAATTATTCACAACAGTGGTCATGCTTTTTTCAAAAATGAGAAAAAGTTCAGATAATGGAATTTGGAACACAAAGTCATACATCATTTTTATTGAACCTTAAGCTGTTGAATTTCATAACAACTCGAGTGAGAAGTAATATCTAAATAAATATATATGGAATCTAGGTCTATTTAGATATACTAGTCCAGGACTAACCAGGAAATGTAATGCAATAAATATTTTTAACTACTCTAGTCATTAATTCTGTAAATAAAAGACAAAATTTAGAAAAAAGTTAAAATTTTGCCCAGACTTAGAGCAGAATTTTCTAATAGTTGATGTTCTCCCTTAAGCCAGCACTTTCAAATACAGTAGCTTGTTTTTAAGTCTGTTTATGTAGAAAAAATAAATAAGGATAGGCTACTGCATTATCTTCCTTACTTAAAGAACTAAGCTGGTTATTTTATTATATATTCCAATTTTATTTTTGTTTAGCATTAAAATGAACCATCCAAGCGAAAGATAAACATCGATTTCTCAGTAAGTCTGTCTTGACTATAGCAGAGCAAAGTTGTGCTATCTTCGGTGAGCTCCCAAAGAGTACTTGCTGAATTCTTAATGCATTCTGTTCAATACACTAGTCAGTATGATATTCCATCTCCATCTACAATTTTGAGATTATTTACTTTGGAATAATAACATTCATCCTTGTATTATGAGGAGCAACAAACAAAATATTTTGTACAGAGAAAGAGGTCATTAAATATTTGTTGAATGTACGTTTTTGAATGAATATAGGTGAAAGACCACATGCATCACAAAAATAGAAACCTTGTGCTTATCTATGGTAAGACTATAATTTATTTTTTCCATAAACATAAGGAATAAGAACTTGTGAATTATTTGGAAATTTAGTTATATTACTGTTTAAAAATGTCATGTGATGACTTTGAACCACTAATATAACTGCACTTTAAATATTACTCTGTTTCCTGAATATTTCTTCCATTGTCTCTTATATTAAATGAAATTACCCATCACAAGTCAAAAATTATTCAAGGCTTCTTTATCATTCAATAATGACCTCATTAAAGATGCTGGAAATTCAAATTATATGTATCTTCACATATTTTAATCTCAACAACAGTTTATTTGACCTATCTTGGTGGCATTATCTATCTCTTTTAATATGCCTTTTTGTCTCTTAGAAATATCTTATTGAATGAGCAGGCAAGGCAATTCTAGATGTTTCTACATAACCAGAATCAGAGTAATGATGAGTGCGTGGTGGGGGTCCTGAGAGCAGAGGAAATGGGCAGGAAGGAGAAAGAGGAAAAGGGAATTTATACAATGCATATGTTCTCAAAATAATCCTTTTTTAATATTTTCTTAAAGGTTACCTATTGACATGAGTTTTAAGGCCAATGAAACAATACTGGACTAAGAAAATTAAAAGCACTTTATATTCATTTGTCATCTTCACCAAGTTTGAGGACCCATAACCTTAACCTCACCAGATCGTATGCTGAGTTTTCTTGAATATTGGCTACATTGAGGGAAATAACAATATAATCACAAATGAGAAGCAGATTCATCACACATAATCTGGTAGCATTGGAGCAGCCCTTCTCTCTCACCTGAATAACACTGTGAAGATAATTTACTATTGGCCATGTTTCAAATTGGTGAAATGTTCCCTTAATAACTATTACCTGAAAGTGTTATGATTTGCCTAGTATTGAGATGGAAGCCTCTATAGCCATCTATTCACTGTATTTACCTTCAAGCACATGTCCACATGCTGTTTCAGATTGGTAGAGTGTTCACTTGAATGTTGCTCTTTGTCAGGAGCAAATAGTGAAAGGAAATACCTCGTCTTCATTTCTCCTGTTCTGTGATTGCTCGTTAGTAGTGTAACATTTTATGAATTCACACTTGTATCTGTAAAGAGGTAACTATCCCTATTTCAATTGAAAGCAATTATTTACATTTTTGTTTGATTTTTTAAGTGTATTTTTCTGCTAAAAACTTTCTCTTTACTTAGACCCTCAAAAGCTAGTTGAAATACACTTCTAAGGAAAACTGTTTATGTGTCTAACTGAGCAGTAAATGCAGAGTGCATTATACTAATTATGTTGACAAGTGAATTTGCAATCAATAAATTAATTCAATTTTGGGCAACTAGCATAATAAGTATGACTTTACATAAGATAAAAGTTCAAGGGGAAAATATGAAATATTAAGAGTACTAAGAATAACTAATTAGCATTACACATTTTATCTTATTTTTAATAGCAACTTGTATTATTCAAACATATTCACTAGCATTATGTCAATTATGTTATTTTTACACAATCATACCTCCATATTTATGGCAAATGGCCAATTAATTTAAAAAATTTTCTTTAAAGTAAAAAAAAAAAAGTGACTTAGACATTCTCTGTGTGTACCATAAAGCTCTTGTTATTATTTTCTGAGATTTGTATAATAGATACTTGCAATGGTCACATTATATAAAAAATAATGCAGTAAGACTTTTTGTTTAGGACCAGGGTAATATCAGCATGCAAAAGTTCATTAGCATTCCTCTGATGATAAAAATGTCTTATATTTTAATAAAATTTTGACAACCTAATAATGAGACATCCACATTTTTGTGGCAGAGCTATTTTCTGCATTATTTATAAAATGATCTATGTATGTGTATAGATCTATAATGGCGGGTGGTGTTACAATTGTGGACATTCCCATCAGATGGTCTGCTTGACACCTTCTTCTGGCCAAGGAAACACACAAAAAGTTACCATGAGTTTGACATAGCAGAAGAGAGCACACTTTTTGAAATTCTGGTAAATCATTCCCTGGGATGTAGGCAGATCCTCTCTTGCCTCTGATGAATCTCTTGACTTGCTAACATTGTAAGGTAAGGAAAATGGGACTCTTGTGATTTTATGAAAGGTTATTCTTGCTGACTTACTGACATAGACAGACCATTGGGGAAGGTCTTTAAGAAGATGTGACTCTAGTTTGACCTGCAGGCTGGCCCAGGGCATTTGGAATTTTCCCACCCTCTCCCTGTCCTTGGAATGTGCACTCTGTTTGTTTTCCTTCCTAGAAGCCACCCAAGGAAACGACCTTGAAATAGCCATGTAGTGAGTAGACCATCTGCACTTGGTACATGACTGAACCCTGTTAAACCTGTTGTGTATTGACTGGACCTCGTTAAAGCTCATACAAACTTTTAAGATGTGGCAGGTGGGTCTAGAAAACTTCTCTTGTGGCTGCCCTAGACAAGCCTCCTAATTAGGTTATTTTGCTTATTAAACCTGCCATCTACCAATCTGGAGGGATCTGCCTTTTTCTTCAGTTTCTCCGCGGCCGCTGTGTAATGGGGCCAGTTTCAGGGGAAACTCCCAGCCAGATTTTCCAGCGAGCACAGTCATGCAGAGAAAGCTCTCCTGGGAAAGCAGTGCAGGAGGACTCTGTGAACTCTGAACAGCCCCTCGGACATGATAGTGGCCTCCAGACAACAGCCGGTACAATCGGAGCCTCTAGGTCATTCAGCTCTAAGTAAATGCATTCTGCTAGAAACTTGAATGAACTTGGAAGCGGATCCTTCCCTAGCAGGTCCTACAGGAGAGAACATAGCTCAGCTGTCACTGGAGTGCTGCCTTGTGAGACTCGAAGTAGAGTCCCAACCAATGCTGTGCTGGGACTCCTGAATGCTGTGAAAAATAAATGCATTCTGTTTAACCCACTCAGTTTGTCTCGTGATAATTGTGCAGCAATAGAAAAGCAGTACCATGGGTATATAACAATAATGTCATTATCCAAATAAAAGCCTCATACACCAAACACTTCAAATAGATAGACCCATTTGTGTATGTGTAAATTTTCTTGTCTCCCTTGCTAATCAGTGCCAAAAAAGAGTTTTAATAAAAAAGATGATTTGTTTCTGTCATCTTAAACACGTGTCTGTGACCAGGCCTCAATACATCAGGTCATGAAGCCACCTGTCTATACTACTCTGAATTCAAATAGATTTTGAAGAACTGTTTGGTGGGAGAAGAAAGTGGTAGATGGGAAGGGCACACACATGGAGTAAATTTAGGAATAAGTATCAGGAAGGAGTACTGCAAGCAGAAGCTTCAGAGCTGCTCCTACTTCTGCTCCGCACCCACATCTATACGGAGCAGACCTATTAAATTGGAACATTTGTCTATCTGACAAATGCTCTGGAACTTCAAACTTCATGGGACAGAAACCACTTTCCAGCAATAAATAGATCTATGTGGGGAAGAATAAACTCATTTTTTATAACTCACTAAAAAAAGTATTTTGGACTCCTAATAATAAGAACAGACCTATATAAAAAGATGTACACTTTTTAAAACAGGAGACTCTTCATTTGGGTATGGCATATTGAGATATTCCAAGACATATTTTACAGATGCTGGTCTAGTGACGATCAATACGTTTGAATGTATTCATCTCAGAAACAGGCTGTGAAATAAACATGGATTACCTATCAAAACAACATAAGTTTCATGTCAAATTGGGTTATTTGAAGAGGAGATTGTATTGTACTTTCAGCTTCTGAACATGCCACATATATGCTAAGAGTATGATATATGATTGGAAAACGCCATAGATAACAATTAAATGGCTTTGGAAAAACTGCAATTAAAAGTTTATAATACAGCTGACCTTTGTTAATTAGACAATAGGATATAATAAAATACAATGTAATAGCAGTTTTCTCAAATTTTGCACTGCATTTTTAAGGAGAAAAAAATAAATGTAAGTTGCGAAGTTATCTATTTTTTTTTTCGTTGAAGGAACTTCTGCCATATGTTCTCTGTTCAGTATACACATGAATTGGCCATTTCTATTTCTCTACCTTTATCTAGTTCACTAAATCATACCAAAGCAAATCCATATACTTACCCAAGCATTAGATTTTAATAAGCTGATTCAAAATATTTTATATGTGGGTGAATGCTTGACAACAGGCCTTTGTTCTAGGCCAACTCCTACCCAACATGTTTTTTTCTTTTATAAAAAAATTTTCTGAGAGTAAATTTTGTTGAATTACTTTAAATTTGCCTAATAAAATATATTGGGAACACGCACTTGGAATTTTCAGAATCCTAAAATATCTTAATAATAGGTAGAATAAAAGAAGATTTTAAAAAATCAAATAAAATCATTTATTTTATAAATAAGTCATGTATTTTTATTTCAACAAAATATATTAATAAACTTCCTCAATTTAATTATTAATATAAAATAATATTTAGACAAGCTTTAATAGAAGAAAACAATAATTTAAACCATAAATTTTGGTTGGCTGTAAATTTGTTAAGGATTATCATTGTGCCCTGGCTGGTTTTGCCTAGTTGATTGAGCACCAGACTGCAAAACAAGAGGTCAAGGGTTCAATTCCCAGTCAGGACAAACGCCTGGATTGCAGGTCAGGTCCCCGTTAGGGGGTGCATGAGGCAACCACATATTGATGTTTTTCTTCTTTTTTCTCCCTTCCTCTTTCTAAAAATAAATAAATAAATAGAAAAGATTATCATTGTAAGGTAAATAAATGGTTGAATTTCTCTAATCTGCTTTCAGGGCAAATAGACAATAGAGCCTCACTTTGTGCTGCACATATTATGTCTAAATGAGAGTAAAACCTAAAAGAATTCAAGTGGTAATGAAATGTCATTATGACTCTAATCCACCAAGCCTAATTTATATGGGATCAGTCTAATAATCTTATCACTAAAAAATATTGAAAAAACACAGGTAAGAGGAAGCAAGGCCAGGAAATTTGTTCTTCTTGGGAATCTCATTTTGAAGGTTTGAGAGTGGGTTGGTCCTCAAGTCTTTGGAGATATATTTTTAAAAAAGAAAGCTGTATTGATTTTGTTTCCTCAGTGCAGTCTCTCTGGAATCATGGAATTGGCTCCATATAACTGTAAGATTCCTGGATTCATTCCCAGAAGCTTCATCTCGCCACAGGAACCAGGAACTTTCTGTTACCCAGAGGAACCTCTGGAACATGTGCCCTGCTTGAGTTCTCTCTAGCCATACATTTACTCTCAGGAGTAAATTTTTTTTTAACGTTAAAGAATCTTTTTTTTTTTTAATCTCACTTATTTAAATGGACTCAATGCATTAAGAAAGCTGTGAGGTAAGAGGTGAGGAAGGTTCACGTGTTATCTTTGGTCCTAAGGAATAAAACACAAAATTCATTATATAAAGAATTTGTTTTGAAATAAACCTTTTGATTATGATATTTTATGAAAATATTCTTTGATTAATAATCTGAGTACCCTAAAACTTAAGTTAATCAGCAAGGAACTAGTTGACTATTTATCCAAATATTATAGAAAAAAGTCTTAAACACCAGCTATAAATGGATTTGAAAAACTACTCTCATGAGGAATCCCATTCCTTATATTTTATGCTTCTTGTGATCCAAAACCTTTAAAATACTAGTGGAGATAGAAATTGTGAGATTACAAGTAAAGTAATATTGTGCTTTCTTAAGCACAATAGAAAAAAAAAGGTTTTGAGGGTTTGAATTAAATAGACATGAGTTAAAACTGCAATTCCGTCATTTGCAAGCTGACTGTAGGTAAGCTACTTAAACTCCTAGGAATTAAGTTTCTTTATCTAGAAAATGGAGACAATAAAAAAAATTACAAAGTTATGACTAGAATCATATGAGAACAGGATTACAAAGTGACAATTCCAGAGCTATAAAAATTTAGTCATAGTACAGACATGTGGCAAACAATCACAAAAGATAGATCATATTAAAACTGAGAACTGTGAGCTAAACTATAATGGGTACGATACACCCCAACATAGCTCTTTAAAATGTATAAAGATACATGGACTCTGGACATTATATTTATGAATCAATCAATCAAGCTATCTATCTATCATATATCAATCATCTATCATGTATGTTCTTAGTCTTTTACATTGTTGTGTATAAATCTCTTGTAGCCCTTTATATATTGAACTTGTCTTGCTGCCTTCAACTGCAAAGTGAACTCTTGGGGTTGGAACTGTTTCTTAGGCACCTAGTATCTGTCTTGCATTGCTAATTGTGCTTGTTTAAAGGCAGTGATTTTTTATCTGTGTGCTGCAAGAATTTTTAAAACATGCAATACCTGACTATTTAATTGGGAGCACTGGCCTCTCTTCCCTTAGATCGTCAAATTAAAAAAAAAAAATGACAACAGCCAATGTAACAATAGCCATCTGGATCTGGTGTGAATGAATCAAAATTATATCTATTTTTGTTGTCAGATCAGAGATATATATATAGTGCAGCATTTTAGCCATTAGTTTTTTTTGTGTGTGTGCCATGAGATAAAAAAGATTGAAAATCCTTACCTTAAGGTAATAAAATATCAATAAATAATATTTGTGTTGATTTATTTTAGGAATAACTTGTGATTTTACCCTCAATGTAGACATATCATAGAACAAAAAAAAAATCATGTCCTTTCCTTACTATTATTTAATATGATCCTTGAATATAGTTATATATTACCTGTTTAAAGTTTTGTGTTGATAAAGCATCACTTGTTAAAAATCTAGGCAAGTGCACATTTTTATTCCATCTGTTTTTAGTAAGAAAAATACAGTAAATAGGAGCTATGTTGGCAGGGAAAATTAGTTTTCCATATGAATTGGTCTTTTTATGATATTTTAATCTCTGATGAGAGTAGGTGAAATAGAATGTTCAAGGTTGATCAATTATATTTTTATTAATATAAGCTACTTATGTGCCTCTAAAAATGTGTTTGTGGCCAATGTGGATCACAGGAAAAATTCTGGAACAAGTAATTTTAAACACATACTTACCTTACACAGTTCAGTGTAGTGGTATCCTTCAAGTATCTATTCTGTCTATGGCACAGTGTCAGATTCTGGGGTTAAAAATATAAGTAAGCAATAGTCACTGACTTCAAGAACAGATTACAAAACACACTAATGTAAACAGATATTTCTTACCTAGGAAATAAAGGGAGCAATGGAGTCGCATATAATGTCATAAAGTACTATAAGAAACAGCCAGGGGAACATTAAACTCCGTTTTATCAAAGGGATTCAGTAGTAAATAATCCCTTAAGAAAAAAAAAAAACTATGTAGAATAGAGAAAAATGTTACTACAAGTTTGGAACTGAAATTTTGTGCTCAAAGGCATCATCAAAAATCTAACAAAGAAGATAATTTCTCTAAATTCCAAGTAGCAATAAATCCAAAGGAGCAGGTAGTTGTAAAAAAGATTTTGTGGACTTCAGTTGCTCATAAAAATCACAGGAATTTGAAAAGTGACAAGTTGTGGATGTTCCTCTCTGAGTCAGCAAACTGCCTCTCAATATATTTCTGCCTTGAGCCATGTCTAAATAAAAAAAAAAAATCACAATTTTGCCCAAAGAGTCACTCTCTGTTCTTTGTCCTACTATGGTAGTTTAAATAATTTGCTTATCTTTACTTTCTTTTGAGCGTTTCTGCTTTGACAGAGCCCAAATGATCTGCCAACAATACTTCAAAAGATAAACAATTTAAAAAATAAGAACAGGCATTTATTTAAAAAAATAAATTTTGTAAAAAGGGCATTTAAATATATGGAGAGGTTGCAAAAATAAGAAAAATTAAAATGATAATGCATATTATTGGGACATTTATCTTTTTACATACATTTAATTGTTTAATAATTGCTTCTTCAGTAGTTCAATTATGTAAACAAAAATAAAGACCAAAAATAAGTATATTACCAGCAGCTAATATTTTTTTACTGTATTGTGGTAACCAGGCACAAGTGAAATTATAAAATTTACAGTTTTCTTCTAATTGTAACTCCTGCGATCCCCTGCGTGAGTTTGGCCATTTAAAGCTGACAAGATGGAGCTGCATTTCTGCAGGGGGTTCCCAAAGCACCTGCAGCGCGGTTCCCAGAGTGAAAAGACGGAGGGGGGAGTTGTGTTTGAAATGCTATTTCCCCTTTTAAATAACTATTAATCCGGCCCCCTATGCTGAGGTAAGTGAGCAAAACAGAGGACTGAGGGCCGGAGGATTTCCTGCCAGGGCTCCACGTGAAAACACCCCCGGGTTAGGGAAGGACTGCAGCCTGATCGGCAAGAGTGGGTAGCGGACCTGGGGCTTCCGTGGAAAAGCCCCCGTCTCCCAGCAGGACCGAATTTTGCTGTGCATGATGCACATCCACAGTTTTGGGCACATTATACACGGAGTTACATATCCATTATTATACCTATGGTATGTAATCCTTGTACCCAAGTACAAGGTGCATCCTTATTTTTCCCTCAAAATTTTGGGCAAAAAAAGTGCATTATACATGGCAAAATACAGTAATTCTTTTGTATGTGAGTTACCCAGCTGTGCTAGTTGTGCGATTGAGTGTATGGTTATGAGGGAGGAGTATGACCATTTCACCTTGAGACACTCCGATGTGTGTTTATTTTGTGTTGTTTTGTTTTCCCTCCTAATGGCAGAGTATACGTAGCTGGCTGAGTTTCGGCTCCTGGATTTTGGAAGGGAGTTGGCTTCCAAATCACCTCATAGGACCACATTCATTTAATCAGTCTGTTTCATTAGTCAACTTGCCCTGCCAGAGAATAAATACCTGTCTCCTGTTGTGACTGGGTAAGAATTGTCTCCTTGCTGAATTCAGATGCATTCATTTTCTACTGAATAACAAAGCAACATAGACAGCAATTTAAAACAACAGCCATTTATTATCTCACAGTTTTTTAGCTCAGAAGTCTAAGCAATCTCAAATGGGCTCTCTGCTTAGTTTCTCATGGGCTGAATGGAGTTAGTTCATCCAGACTGAAGGCTTATCTGGAGTCTCCCAGGAAAATCTGCTTGAAGTTCATCTCAGTTTTTGGCTGAATTTAAACTAAAGTGAACTTGTCCCTGTTTGCCTGCTGGCTGTTAGCTGGGGCCACTCTCAGCTCTTACAGGCTGCCTGCATCCCTTGGCACAGGATCCTTTCCATTGTCAGCTACCCTTCATGCTTCAAATCTCTGGTCTCCTTTTCATGCCAGCAAGTGATAATCTGCTGCTTTTAAGAGGCTTGCATGATTCCATTAGGCCACCTAGATAATCCAGGATAATCTCCCTACTTTAAAATGAACTGATTCGTACTTTTAAGTATACCTGTAAAGTCCCTACATCATGAAACATGACATATTCGAGGACATGCCATTTCCTCACTGTTACAGCCCTCAGAATTAGGGGAAAAAATCACAATGAGTAGAGTTTTAGAATTCTGCCTCCCACAGCAGAATTTTAAGCAGTCCTCCTCTCTTCTGTCCTACCCAATTCCCCTCCCTGAACGGTGGCTTCTGCATTCAGTGGAACTGGTTACCCGGGGACTCTGACCCCGCCAGCCTGCGCCTCATTAGCAGACTCCTGCACAGAGAAGGGTTTGCTTTCTCAGCTCTGGCCCCTCAGGTACGGTGCTCCCACTTGCTGCTCATTCAAGAATGTTAAGGGCATCTCCCTCTGTTGCCTGCTTGTCTATTCCTTTGGTTCTTTTTGTATCCCTGCAGTATAACTTAGTGGTTTTTTAAAATGGTATCAGAGATGAATGTATCTTTCAATCCACTATGCTTTAACAGGGGTCTACATCATTTGCTCTAGGTTGTACTGCCAGGTGATTAGGCAGGAATAATAAGTAGGTAACATAAACGACTAGGTAGTGTATATAAAGTCAGATATATCTGGTCTTTTGGGGGTCAATCTCTGCAAGTAGTTGCTTTCGAAGAAACATGAATCTGATAAGAGTCTTATGAACTTTTGCGGACATTGAATATAGGTTTATTAAGAGGAGTAGTATGAACATTTCACTATGAGAGCTTGTATTAAGTAATCGGAGTACAGAGAGAGAAAGGGAGAGAGATTGTCAGGGAGGGGTAGGAAGCTCATTGTCACACTATATTTCACATTTCTGTAGATAATGTGCTTCCAAGCTTTCCCTTCTTTCATGCCCTCTTCTCTCCCCACTCTGCTTGCATGACAAACTCATCAAAACACGCATGACCCGATATGTGATCTTCTCAGTTATTCACAGTCCCTTTTTAAAAGGTATTATTTCTCTTTAAAAAAATAAAAGTAGTTATTCTAAGAAATTGGATGAAAAATGCTTTATATCTCATCAATGTCATTATGTTGGAAAAGAAAAATGTATAAGACTCAGTTTTTCAGTGTAAACCAAGAAAATAAGACTGAAAATATTGTGAGCTACTCAAATTCAATAAATATTTCCCACATTCACAAGGCTAAGGCATTATCTTAATCACTTCTGTCTCAGAAGATGTCCATACCCGGTATTTCTGGACCTCATTGACACTTGTTAAACCAAGATAGTCATATTTATGAGTTTGAGGCAATACGCCTAAACTGCATCATGACTTTGTAACTAAAAGAAAACCCAAGAAGCTTAGAGGTAAAAGCATAAAGTAATATGATATCTCAATTATTTTCAAAATGGTATGATCTGCCTGATTTGCTTTAGATTCTAAGTTCGGTCCTAATTTTTGAGGAATTAAAAAACATTGAGATTGGACAAAAGAACCAATGTTAAAGTAAAATTTGCCAAGTACATTGTGTCTTAGCAGAGGAAAGGCATGGATTGTTATTTTAGAAAGCTATGGATATTAGAAAACATTCAACAAACAAACATAAAGTCACTGGGTCACAGTGGTAAGAAAGCTTGGGACAAGAGTGAATAAATAATGTTGGGTTTGGGCAAAGACAACTTTTTTGTAACATACTCCGTCAATAACCTCTCAATTACCAATTCTCCCATTCTTTTTTGCCAACAGAAGCACACATGTTCTGTGAGCCACCAATCACAAAAGGTAACTCTGTTGTCAGTTTCAGGGAAAGTCAGGAATTATTTAAGCCAATTAAAATATTACCCTCATTAGTGACGGCCCCTGCCGCCAGTATATGTTGTATATTGGTTTCATATGATTTCCAGTCGACTCCTTTATGACAAGTAAAGTTGTTTTGATCCACTTTTTTATGACAAAGAAAAATAAGTTGCTTTGATGTGAGACTGAAGTCAGTCATGCCAGGATGTCATTATTCCACATCTGTTGTCATTTCTGAGCAGTCAGCAGCCCGGCAGCTGAGGGGTTCCACTGGGGGCTTATCACTGAGAGAAATGGCTCGGGTGAGGGGGCATTGAGACTGTAAATACTGAGAATTTGTGAGGACATTGTAAGAAGTGTTTTTTGTTGTTGTTGTTGTTGTTGTTGTTGTTTTGAGAGGCTGCACTCCATTAACCCCAAAACTCTCTAAAGGTTTGGGATGCTTCCCATTCTCCTAGGTAGAGCTGGTGAACTGTGCAGGGTCCCCCTGAGAAAGTCACTGGCGCCAACACTGGTCCATGTGTTCTGGGGACTTTCACTTTTGTGCTGGCAGCTGGAAATTAGCTCTTCGTCGGTGACTGACTCTCCAGAGTGCTCCCTCATGTAAAAAGGCTTGTCTCATATTAAAAGTGGACTTTATTCTTTTCATCCCCCTTTGCCTAGAACAACACTGTGATTAATCTGTCATTTTTTTGGAGTATGTTATTTCTTTACTTGGCTTATTAAGAGATTATTATCTTGTACAATACCCACAGAAACCTGTGCTAAATAAATTACTGGCAAGGAGGGAACCAATCTCTAAATAAATTTTGCTGCCTTCCCAAACCTGAAACAAAACAAAGCAGTGTATTACCTAAATCTTCCCCTGATAAAAAATCAAATGTAGTATGTGGATGAGACCCCTGGGAGACTTTTTTTTCTGTAAAAAGCGCCACAGATGTGTATCCTTTCTGTACCTAAGATTATATTGAACCTTTGAGAATGTCAGTCTAACATAAATGTGAAGGCCCACAAGGTGGAAGAGCAGAAAAATGGAAATAATTTGAATTCATAATTCTATCAATGAGTGACTGATATGAAAACTTTCTACGCAATTCGCTTCTCATATTTATATTTTATTTAGCTAAGTTCTGCCTAACTCATCCTAAAAATACCAAGGTGACCTGTAATTTTAAAGTAAACTGCAATCCCTGATCTGCTTTCTCTATATATAACCTCTACATTAGCAAAGAAATGAGGGCGTAGTGAGTCACAGGAATAAGCTAGCTTGAATGAGCTAACTGAACAATAACACGTCTGAATTTACTCTCTTATGTCTAGAATTAACTATTTACAGCACGTGGATTTGCATAAAGAATTTATGAACTGCACTTTGCTGATTAGTATACATTGTCTGTTAAGGTGTTAAGTAATTTGTTCCTTTATTAAGATTTAAAGTAAATCAAAGAACTGAAAACTTACCCCCATAATTATCAATTGAAAGTAAGAGAGAAAATAAAAGAACATTTTGTTGTTCGCTCCTGGTCTCCATGCCCTTTTATCTCAGTCTTTTGATGGGATCCATGTTTCCTTGGACTGGGAAGGAACTTATAAGATATTCTAATTTCATGTAATCAAATAAAAAGTGAGAGGAATCAAAACTCTTTAGCTGAAAATTGATGTTTTATTCCCTTGACTAAAGTTAAGCAAAGTTTAATCAAATGCTATTTCAATAGATAAATAACCATGAATTTTCAATCAAATCATGTATTTTATACAACAAATATTTATTGAAAACCTATTCCTGCCTCAGGCGTTTAAGAAGTAATAAAGTATATTTTAAAAAAGTGTTTTTAACCTCACAAGACTCATATTGTCCATGGGAAAATGAAGAAACAAGTAAATATATTGTCAGATAGTATGCAAGAAAACCCTTTTTGGTGGTCAAACATGTGTGTATGTATGTGTATTTCCAGTATGGGGAGTGGTGACAGTTTATGAATGATAAAGAAGCCCGCATAATTAAGGCAATATTGAGCAAACACTTCAAAGAAGTGCATGGGCAAGTCACGTAATATCTGTTCAAAGCATATATCAAGAGGAGAAAAGAGGAGGTTAAGGTACTGAAATAGGAACTTGTTTGACATGATCCAAAGAGGCCATCATTGGTAGAAAAGAGTGAAATATCAAAAGAGAGGATGAAATCAGGGAAAAGGCAGGGGATAGGTATTGTGGGACATCGCAGACAATGTACTTCAAGGTTGTTGGTTTTCACTCAGAGTTAGATAGAAATTTACTGGAAGGTCTTAAAATGGATTATAAGGTGTTTAATAATGTATATCTGGCCTCTGTCTACTAAGTATCAGTAGCTTCCCTTCCATTTTGACTCCAGAGCCATCTCCAGATATTCCAGATATTCCCTAAGGGGGACAAAGTCATCACTAGTAAATAACCTTGTTTTTAATGGATCACAATGGTTACCTTAAAAAAAAAAAAAGAGCTCTGAGGGCTTGGGTGGGGGTGGAAAGGTCTCTACCAGCTTTTGGCAGCAATACAAAAGCACTGTGAAGCTGTGGCTGTCGGTCAGGAGTGGCTCTATTCTGGGTACATTTTAAAGATAAGAACCTACAGGGTTTCTTAACAGGGGCGGGTGGGGGTAAAAGGAAAGAGATGAGTTAAGATTATTACATGTTATTGCCTCAGTACTCATAAAATTGCAGTTACTATTTACTAAAGTAGGAAAAGCATAGCAGGGGCGGTTTTGGAGTTGAGAAGGTATAAACCAGGACTTCAGTTTTGGACCAGATATGTTTGATGTATTTATTAGACCTCCAAGTAGAGATACTCAGTATGGGGTTCGGGAAGAAAATTCTTGATTGGAGTTACAAATTTAGGAGCCATTTGGGTAGTGATTAAACCTTAAAACTGGGTGAGATAAATCATCATATAAATATGATTAATACTGAACTTAGGAAGATTTATATATTCGGAAGTTAGGGAGATAAATAGGAAACGGTAGGAGACTGGGAAACTGTCAGTCAGATTCGAGTTGACCACTTGTAAGTGATACACTGAAAACACGTGAAGAAGCTGCTAAAATATATAGCTAATAGGAGAAGGAAAAAAAGTGAATTTATTTAGGGACATGCAGGCTATCTGTGACCTTGATCATGGTTTTGGTAGACTACTGTAATGCTCGCCCATTAGAGTTTGCTTCCAATAGAATGAAAGGAGAGGAAATAAATAAAGGGAACCTGCACACTTTATTTAAAGAGCTTTGTCATAAGTGGGTGGGTGTGGGGTTAGAGTGGGAATAACTATAGAGAGAAGTAAAATAAAAAAGTTCTTTTTTGTTTTGTTTTTCTGTGTGTTTGCTCTAAAATGGGAGGCATTAGAACAGGTTTGCATGCCAAATGGAATGATCCAGTTGGAAACAGATGCTGGTACAGAAGGAAAAAGGGCAATTGATGAAGCTGTGCACCTGTTTAAGCTAGAAGGGATACTGTCTAATGTAAAGAGAAATTGTTGGCTTAGATAGACTCTCAAGAGTTCATCTGTACTCCCTGACTGGTGTGGCTCAGTTGGTGGGGCATCATCCCACAATGTGATAGCTCTATTATGATTACTTCTAATTTCTTACTACATTTGGGGGTAAGGTATTCAGCTGAGAGGGCTGTTGATAAAAGAGCTTGTGAAAGTTACAGAAAAAAAAATATGTCATTAAAAGAGTAGGGAGACTGTTTAAAAAAAAATTAGAAGTTTCCTGGGACCAATGTGTGTGTGTGTGTGTGTGTGTGTGTGTGTGTGTGTGTCTGTGTGTGTGTAATTGTCTTCTTTAAATATCATATGCTCAGCATATTTTGTTTTCACATTAAATCTATTTTGATTACATGGATGTTTACTTAAGCCCTCTGTATACTCAATTACACATGTATATAAATGTTTAGATAGTTCTCAAATATGGCTCAGTTAGAAAATTTACTGTATTCATCCTAAGTCTAAAACTTTAAGTTTGAAAGGATATGGATATCCCTTAAGATTTTAACAAGATCTTAAAAGTTCAACCCAACATAAAGTAGTCATTATTTCAAAGAAAAGTTGAGTTACTGAAGAAAGGATCATAAAATAAGGTGAGATTTAGTCCTAAATTATACAAATCTCCATTAGTCTCTTGTTATGCTGTGTCTGAAACACACGAGCAAGGATAATTACTTCATTACAAGGGCGCTAGCAGTAGTTGGAAAAAAGGCCTAAATGACAGAGTATTTGGAATTAAGTAAATTAATTTGTGGATTAATTAAATTTAATTAAACCTTATGAAAAGCTTCATTGACTAGGTGACACTTGATCTGCATCTTAAAGAATAAAGAGAATAAGAGTAAAGATTATCTCAAACACAGAGATTAGAAATTGGAAAGAAAGGCAATTGTGTGTGTGGTGTGCAAGAAAAGCAATTGATTCTGGTTAGAACCATGTTAGAAGGGGGGGTAAATTGAGATTAACAGACCAATAGCAATTTTGGATGTGTAGATTCTAGACTTGCTAAGATATTTGGAAGTTTCCTTTAGGGAGTGAGAAGCTGACCCTTTTTAAAGTGACCAGACCATTTTCAAAAGAAAGAATTGCAAGCTAAGTTTTCTATTTTAGAAAGTTAATTCTATGGGGAGTGGACTGAAATGGAGGACTGGGTCGTGTCAGGTCAGTGAGCTGATCAATGTACTGAGGTAGCTCCTGATGAGTGACAATGGCAGTGAGGTTGGTAATAAGGAACCAGTTTTTAGGAAACATTTGGAGCCATGGTGACCAGTTGAATGGGACGATGGGTGATATATGACAGAAAGAATCAGTTAAATCTCTGTAGCTATCTTTGGAAATGACTTACTGTTCAATGAGCTTCAGTGAATTAGATTCAGAGGTTTTAGTTTACATATTAAAATGAGAATATGACTAACAGAGGGAATGTTTTCATAGAAAGGACGAAATGCTTCCTTTCTACTTTTTAAAAAGACAGCTAATACCTAGATAATTATGTTTTTGACTTCCTTAACAAATGCGTTTCATGAGATTGTTAAGGATTTTGTCGTAGTTTCATGTAGGTTGGGGTTGGTTTGGACTGACCTGGGGGGAGGACAAGTAAAGTCCCTCTTTCTTTCACTCTTTATGATGCTATGATTTATGCTTTTCCTAGAACACCCTGTTGCTTCTTTATATTTCTAGGTCCCACAGTGCCGTAGACCTCAGAAAGCAGAAATTAATGAAATAAAGCCTAGAACATACAAATCATTCTTTTGTTGGCTCTGTAGTGGACAGGGCCATACTTTCATATTCTGTAGTAAATCCCTTATTTGCTAGAAGGGTTACAGGCTGATCTGGCAGTTGACATAGTAAATCAAAGGGCAGCAAAATGAATACAGTCAGGAAAGTATTTTTAAAAAACTTTAAAATGAATATTCTTAGAACCAATTTTAAATAACAGGTCATGTCTATTTTATCATAAAGGATTATATATAGTAATTGGTAAGAATTAATTTCAATGAGATTCATGACTTTTCCCTCTGATTGGTATTAGGATAAACCGACAAGATTTCATCAACTGTTGAATATTTTTAAATCATTGAACTAAAATAATCAGTTTATTAATTCTATTTAAGTCTTTAATTGTAGCTATTTTTTTTTAATCACTGATAATAAAAATGCTGCCACAAATAAATATGCCACTGAAGATGTATTTCCTTATAAATCTGCAAAGAGTCAGACAGCTGCATTTTTTTTTTCACCTTCCCATCAAACTAAGCTAAACAATTGGTTTAAATTATAATCAGGATATTCTGGAACATTTTCCATAAATAATCTTTTTCAATTAATAATATTATCAAAAATGCTTTTGAATGTGGCATTCAGTGAAATGATGTTCTTTCTTTTTTTTGATATTTTACTCAAATGCATTTAAAATTTGTTTTAATTCTAGTTTTCTAAACCAGCATATATTGGAATGGACTGAATCTTCCCACCCAAGAGGGAAAACTGTTTTTTAAAACAACATTAATTTATAAAAAAGTGTTTTTTTTTCCCTGAGAAGATAAACTGAGTCAATATTAAACATTTTAAAGTTATGAGAGAAAACAGTGATTTGCGTCAGGTGTCACCAAACCAGAGGTGGTTAGGAATGTGCCAGGGCGAGGGGTCAGGGAAAACCTTCTCCAGAGAAAGAGTGGAAGCAAAGCAAAAAAAAAAAAAATTCATTGATTGGCTGTACCCTAAAGCATAGCTCCATGGTTGGATTTGTTGTCCATAGTTATTGATTTTGTAAATCTTGAGGCACTTACAAGCTTAGATATTGGCTTGGTTAAGTTAGTTGCTAAAACATTAGAGCCACCTTGGTCTAATGGCATCCTTATTTAATTAATTCAATACCACCCCAAAACTCCAAAAGCATAAAACTAAAAACAAGAGAGCAAACAAAACAATATGAAAAACAAGATGCTGATCTTGATTAATTCATTTTATGATTTCTTATATCTGCATATTTATTGTAATACATTAGAAATTATTACTATTTTAACTTTATACTTCACCAATGTATGAGAGTATACCTAGAAAAAGTCTGTATTTTTTATGCAAATATTTTTCCTATGTTATTTCTTGTGCATAGCTAATCACAATCTGATTTTCTGATGCAAGAAAAATGTCAATCAATTATATAAAGGAGCTTGTATTCTCTTGGAACTTGAATTATTCCCCCTTATTTGAGAAGTTTCCAACATATACACATTCTTCTAAGAAATAATCAGAAGTGTTCTGATTCCTGGAATCAGCACAGAAAACACTTCAAACAGCTTTCTACTTAATACTGAATGAGTGCTATTAACCATGGAGTAGTGTATAGTGATAGCTTTATAATAAAATATAACATAATATAGAATAGTTATGCATTGTGAGCTCATGTGTTCATAGGTATAAAATCATGTTTCTATTTATATCAATAACCTGAAGTAAAAAACAATGAATATTTTAGGTATACAAAATAGTGATCTGACCTTTATATATCTTACAATGTGATAACCACAATAAATCTGGTAATCGTCTGGCACCATGCAAACTTATCACAATATTATTGACTCTACCCCCCTTTATCTCTCACACCCATCCCGCAACCTCCCTCCCCTATAGCAGCCATTAGTTTGATCTCCATTTCTCAGTCCGTTTTTGTTTTGTTCTGTTACTCATATGTACTGTATATCGACTATATTTAAGTGAAAAAATCAAATATTCACATCTAAGTGAATGAATAAATAAAACTGAAAAATTAAAAAAAATGAAAGTGCCTTATTAGGAAAAAACAATAGATGTGAATCAGATCTCACTCTGGCTACATTTTATAACTCATATCATTTCATAACTTTATTAAGTTACATATGCTGATGAAATTTCCAACACAGTTACAATATAGTGAAGTAAACTGGATAGAATTTAGGCATCTTCAAGTTTTCTTGGAACTCAACATTCTATAAATATGTAAACATGATATTTGGCTACTTTTTGGTTTTGAGATAAAAGCTTATTTCCAAACTGTAACATATTTGTGGCAAGATCACTTAGTAAAACATTAAAATATCTCTGGCTTCCCTGTGGTTTTCTCTTTCTAATTTTAATATGTTCCTGGATTTTGTGGTTCTTTGTCATCGAGAGTTTGAAGTTACTCAAGTTATATGAACATGAGTCTTCATTACTGTCCAATCCAGTGGTAGGATAACCAAGTTTTACTAAAGCTGATGAAGAGTAGCTGATGAAGAGTAAGTTACCACAAGGAAGGAAGTCCTCAGCATGGAAAAAGGCCAAAAACTGTGGTTTCCACCAACTGTGAAGACAAAATCTGATTCCTGGCTGTGCCCTAGAAATGAGGTAAAAATCTACAAGTGAAGAGTCAAATGGCAAACCCGGGGACACTGTGTGCTCAACTCAGCAGTTTTCAACCTCATCAAAAAGTTCACGTCCAACAGAGACAAGAGGGAAGGGGGGAGCAGGGAAAGGGAAGGGAAGGGGAAAGTCAAGGAACATATAGCAAGGAATCATGGACAAAACCAAAGGGGAAGAGCGGAGGGAGGGAAGGTGGGAGGGGGCAAGGGAAAGAGGTGGGGGGGAGGCAGAGACAAATGTATTTAAAAAGTAAATAAATTAAAAAAAATAAATTAAAAAAAAAGTTCACTTCCATTTTACAAAATTGAAAGAGAACAGAAACATATTGGGTTCCCTACAACCCTTTCCCCCAATGACTTGTTATAAAGTAAGATGGAGGAAACTTTTCATGGTATATAGACTTGGAGATAAAAATTCTGAAGTCTAATGTTAGGAATTTACTATTGTTTTTATTTTGACAGATAAAGGACAACTAGGCAGACAGATAAAAAGGCAGAGAGTGACAGAAGAAAAAGTTCAGTATATTTTGCACGATGCAGTCCGGAAACCATATTCACACCTATGACTTACTATTTAGCTTTTGAACAACCCAAAATGCTATGCATCTGACCCTAGTGTTTAATTTTGTTCTTTTAAATAACTGTACAGTTACTTCTTTCCACAATTGGATACATGTATTTTAATATTATGAAAATAGGTCCTGTGACATTATTCTTTTCCTTCAAAAAGGATATATAAAGGATGAACCATAATCCTAAATTTCATGGGTTATCGTATTTGCAAAACTAAAACTGAGCAGTTTATATGCTTTCCTTTCTGCAAGTCCTCTGGTCTGTCTTCACCCCTTTGCTTGCTTAGCCTACATTTTTTTTTTCCTTCACAAATGTCCCTACATTATTAAGTCCTTACACCTTCTACCCAACAAACCACGGTCATTTCTGTCTGCAGAGTGTGACTGTGTCATATATAACGCAGGAGGCGAGGAGGGAGATGTAAATTGTGTGTCTGCAGGAGCTGCTAATTGTAGGAGTTTGATGAGTTAGCAATTAGAACTAGAGTCTCCCTGATTATTACTTTGTCCTTTTAAATCAAGCATTTTATAAATACTAAGAAAGTAAGGCAGTGGCAATTTAGTTGTGTTAATGTTGCAACAAAAGCAGGCTTTAACATAAAAATGTGTTCTCATTAAGATGTCTTTTGACATCCAGGTAGTTTGCATTTGGTTGGTAAAATCGTTAAGGAAATGAATGACTACGTATTTAAAAAGTTATTTATCTTTCTATCTATCTAAATAAATAAATAAGCATATATATTAATTTCATAAATAGTGTGAATACTCACTCTCAATAGTTTCACACTTCACTTTTTTATGGTTTTGGTCATTGGTAACAGTAATTATATTTTTATTTTGAAGTAATTGTCCTTTTGACTCCAATTGACACTTGAGTACAAGTTAAAAATTAATTAGTTAGCAAGTATTTCAAATGTTACTTCTTTATGTTTCTTTTTTTCTACTTTGGCCTTCAAAAGCTTGAAAAGGCAATTCAGAAAAGTAAATCCTATTCCTGCCAAAATGAGCAAGTTTCATTGCTTGCCAGCAGAAATTTCCTCTATACTTCAAGATTTTTTTTAACATGAGAAATCTTTTTTGAAAGAAATCCCATTCTCATTTGCAGATCACAAAACTATTTTCGCTTCATGTCCATTCTCACATTTGGATAAAACAATTTCGTTCCTGAATGCATACATAAGCCACCTGGCTTGCTTTTCATCCTCAGCCTAATGGGTGAACAGAATGAGAGCGCCAGCAGCTTGAGGCAAATCTAGAAAGGGCTGTTCTGACGACTTCGAACTCCTGAAATAGCACACTGCCTTTCTAATAGTGTATTCCATTTATTTAAATTGTTGTGCTAAGGGGAAATGATTTTTCCTTCTGTTGCTCTTTCCATTACTTTCAGCATCTTTTGCCACTTGACTTGACTCACTGACTCCAGGACCCCTGTCACCTTCCTAAACACAACGTTGAAAATAGACAACTCTCTCAAGGGCAGACGTTGTTTAATTTTTTGCAGATCAAATTCAACTGCATATCCAATTATTATTAAAATATACATATCCAACAAAACATGGATATTTTTGCAACTGGTGATAAGTTGAAAATAGCAGTTCATCTGCAGCTATAACTATTGCACATAGGATTAGAACCAAAGCAAAACCCTCAGCAATGCTTACAGACAGACTCATTCTTAGGGAGAAAGGAAAAAAAAAAAAAAGGATGAGGCATCAATTTTCTACACTTTTGCCAGGTATTTATCATTTTGAGATAAAAATGCCAATATAATTTTCTTCAAGATTTTTAATGTTTTTAAATTTGTGGAATTTTTGTTTCTTTATCAGTGTCCTACCTTATTTCATAAAGAATTTAAAGTGAACTAAATGCATACATTGCAAAGGAGATGCTGAAAAAAATAATTGGGAAAATAAATGGCATGAAGAGAAAAAATATCCGTGAGAAAGACAATGGCAGTAGAGCATAGGTACATGTTTTGGTTAAATCTATTACTGATACAAGCCTGAAAATTAAATCAAACAAATCTTGAAGTTAATGCAAAGAAGAGAGAATAAGCAGTTAAAGAATTAAGGAATTCATGATGATAATAAAATCAAAATAGTTACATAGAAGAAAGAAAATTAGGCCACTAAAAGTAACTTTTAATTAAAATTCAATAAAATCAGTTGTTAAGGAGTCAGACAAATGAAGCTTGCATATTCTTTTCTGCCTAGAACACCTATTTAATTACACTAAATGATTTCATTGTAGCCTTTAGCATAAGCAGTTAAATATGGAGAATAACAGTAAGAATGGCAACAAAGGCATTATTATACACCCTGGCCTTGACACAGTAGTTTTTGATATACAGCCCTTCAGCTGATTTTGATTTACAAAAGTGAGAATGTAGGGTCACCCAATGGAGGCTGCTATCTGACCCTACCCTAACAGTGTCCACCAACCCTAAGTCTCCATGACTAATGCAGTAAAGCGTTCTATAAGCATCAGTATTCAGAGGTTTCTGTTCAATTCTAGTTCATTGTGACGTGCTTACCACAAAACCAAAGCCTAAGGAAAAGTAAAAAAGACTCTCATCTTATATTCTTTTTACCAGGAATATCTACACATTTATAAAAGTATAAAAAGGGACCTCTTTTTACATGGATTTGAGTAATCCTCAATAGTTTAGAGTACATATAGAATAACTACAAGGTAGTATACGATACTGGCTTCCCAAATAGAGATGCAATTTAAAGTAGTATTTATACTATAATATATCATACTGCTTCACTCAGAATCATTGTTTTAAAATGCAGTTTGATTTATCTATACCTAAGCTTATTATCTGCAGGAAAAGTATCCAGTGCTCTAATCAATATTAGGATTTAAGTCCCCAGACATGATCAATTCTGCCCTGAAGTATGTCTTCAAAACAAGAACAAAACAGTTCTGCAAGGAGATCCTGCTTCAGAGATAATAACAGGCTTTGTTTTGGAGTTCTCAAGCTGGGTCTTATATTAGAATCATATTAAAATGTCTGGTTCCTGCTCCCAGAGATTCTGATTTAATCACCCTGAAGTTGGATGCAGTGAATTGGGTATTTTTAAAAAGCAACTGAGGTGATTTTAATAAGCTGAGACTCACCACGTTAAACCAATCAGTTCCAGCTTACCAGGAAATTAAAACAAGTCTAGTGAGAAAGCTCCAGGCTCATAAACTGAAAGATCAATTCGTTTTCTTAAAGTTTCCAGAGTTATAGCTAACAACCCAAGTTTTCTAGCTTTTATTTTTTTCCTGAAAATGTTGATGTAGTGAAGGATATAACTATGAAAATGAAAACATAAAATTTCTAACACCCAACAAAAAATAAAATTACAACCTATTAGAGGAACCAAATCTTGCAGATCCTAACTTGGGGAAATCAAAAATCAAAAACAAACTTCAATAACCAGAACTTTGTCATTTGAATGAGTTCCTAATATAAAAAATGTACAACCATTATACTTATTCTGAACTCATCTGGAGGTCTCTCTTCCTTACTTGAGTATCTCTTTCTAAACATAACAAGACAAAAGCTCTTTGATCCAGGGAAAGAGTGTCTACTTAGTTACATGAAATGAAGAATTTTGTAGGGGTTCAAGCTCAGATCATCTGCACTGGATTGGGAGTTATTGATGAATTAGCCAAATAAAGGTGGTTCTTAAAGCAATAGCTTCAGCCACCAAACAATTGACAAAGCCTCTCACATGAAGACCGTGTCAAGTCATAGGAGTGTAGACTCATGGGCTAGTCTTTAATCAAAATGAGACTCAGAAAATTACTCTTTGTAAGAAGATCAGAATGGGCAATAATTAGGTACAGACTCCCATTATGCCTTCATGGGACCTGGAAACAAATATATCTTCCCTCCTGTGAAGAAAAAAGCACATGAATTTAGAAGTATTCTCACTGTGCTCAAAAATTGTAAGATATAATCTGCATACCCTATGTGACATGTGAAAGATAAATCCTGTTCATCATGTTCAATTACAGTCACACCATCTTCTACTTACCTGAGAGTAGGGGAAAGACAGATAGAGATTAAAAGACATCATTTTACACCTCCCCTCAATATGGTATGCTTCATCCTAAGTCAGGTCATTATCTTGCATGGGTGTACAATCCTTCCTTCCCTCTCTTTTTGATAGTTTGCTTCCTTGTCCTTGGTGACAATTCTGTTTTCCTTTTGGGAATCTCCTCAGCCCTTTGGTGGCGGCCTTGCCCTTAGGTGCACCATCCCCATGCAGCTGGTAAAGGTCTAGTAAGAACTCCATCATGCCAGCCTATCTGCAGTCATCAAAGCTTATTAAATTTTAGGCTACTTTTCCTTTATTGGTTTCCTCTTTATATTAAGTGATGAGATGAGCAATAGGTCTGTTCCTTCCTGTAAAGCATGTGTTTGTTTCTGAAGTTTAGTTTATTTAGGGATCTTTGCTTCCTCAGCTCTCAGATGGATTTTGTAAAATCAATGATTTTATAGCTATTTTGGACGAGTCCTATCATTATTGCCGAAGTGAGAGTCTCCTGTGACATTCTACATCCTTATGGTCAGCAGAGGTCGGCTTGACTGCCATTAGCATCTGACTCTTTGGATACTTAAACGTCCTACACTCTGAAATCAGATACTACTGCTCATGGAGTTTGGGGATTGAGTGTACATGCAAGTCATCTCACATCTATTATGAGACATTGTAAGAAATATTAAATAATTGCAAGATTATGCAATTTGAAAATCATGTTCATTACCTAGACTTATCTTGATAGTAAAAGGAAAACAACTCTTGGATTTAGGCATATGAAAATTCCGGGAACAGTCTGAGAAAAACATGCCTTAGATCACAGCTATGTATTTAGCAATATTAATGAAAAATGCTTATCAAGGTTTTTGTTTACACAGTGAATGACTGAGAAGGAGTTAACAATGTGGTTTAGAGTCAAAGCATGACCAAATACACATTTTAGGTTCACAATTTTCTTCTTTTATAATTTTATGATAGTTACTTTTTACATCATTACTTTCCACAAAGCAAATTAATAAAAGAAAGGATATTAATATAAGGGTTATTTTCACAAGAAAATGAAAGTTAATAAAATACCTACTACAGTGCCTGACAGATATTTGAACTATAACTATTTTTATTAAGACAACTATTATGGAGAGGCTTATTTTTCATCATCAGTCAATAAGGTGTAAATTTTCAAAAGTAATACCAATACTTGTGAATATTTATCTAAGTTTTATTTTGCATCCAAGTCTGTGTTAAATGCTAAACATAGGTTATAACATAATTCTTGTTATAACCAATACAAAGATATTACCTGCTTACTCATTTTATGAATAATAATATTGAGAATCAATTTTCCAGATCAATAAAATGATGGCATCGGCATTCTATTATAAAAGGAGTCTCAATTCATAGACCTTAATTTTAACCATTGTATCATCCTATTTCCTTGCTCTGTATTTGCCATTACATGATTTTCCGTATCTTTACATTTGATTGAACAAGTGTTATAATCATTACTTTTGGTCAGTTGACATGCCATGTCCTTCATTAAAATCCCCTTGTACCACCACTAAAAAAATACTTCTTTTAAGTGTTCTGTGACTTTATAGTAAGTTAAATTTAATTATTAGTAGAATTTCTTCTATTGCACATACTAGATGTGTTTAGTATACTTCCAACAATTATTCCATAGCACCAGGAGATAGCAAACTTCTCATTTACTTTTATATTCCTTGTATGACTAACTGGATGAATTATACACACTAGGTACATTTACACTATTTTTGTTGAATTAAATTTCATTTCTATGATATGTGAGATATTGATGACACAAAAGGAAAAAACATTCAAATAGACTGATTAAAAATAATAATTTGAATCTTTTAGTAAGTTTAATTTGTAGAAGATTTACATGAGTCATTCTTTTTTTCTCTTCTGTTTCCAATTCTATTTGCACATATGGTTAGACAAGGTATTTCTCATTGCTAGTCTGTGTCTTATAAAAAACAGAAAGGTACCCATTGCAACAAATTTTGTCCGGTTAACTTAAGCCCCAGAAATTTTTTGGTTCATATTTGCCTTCTTCAATAATGTTAATAGCTTCCTGCAGTTCTGGAGTTCAATTGTAATGGTACTTGTGTAACAGTTGCCATACACCCATAATTTATTACTTGAAATTTGCTATTTCCTGTATATGTAAATAATTGTTTTGTTTCCTTGCTCTCTTATTTTTAGCTGTAGTATGTACTTTTTGAAGTGTCTGAAATGTAAACAATAAATTTAAACACCATTATCCCCTAAACACAGAATATCTTCAGTTTGGAAGGCAGTCTGCTTCTCTTGGTTTTAAATCTGTCATGTTACATACAGAAGGATACTTAGGCTTGTCTGAGTCTGCTTATTTCACCTGATGTCTTGAATTGTTGTAGCCACTCATGACCTGTCATCACATATTCAAAATAAGTTGTAAAGGAAAAATCAACTTTTGATTATTACAGTACTTAAAACCTCATTTTGAGATCTGCAATGAAATAGGTGTTCACTTTTCATGTGTTTAAAACAAACCATGTGCATTCAGAACTATTAAAATTATAATTGCTGTGATAGAAATCAGACTATTGATAAGTACTTTTATTTTAAAAAGTTTTTTTCTTCTTATTAAACTATGGACTTTTCAAACAATTATAAATTTTATCAAGTATTTTCAAATTATGTCTCAGATAAATACTCCCGACAAACATAAGAAACTTATTTTCCCTTTATTCTTACATGTTTTGTATATTTATCTGTTTCACATGCCACTTGGTTTCTCAACTTGTGCCCTCCACTGTTTAAAGCCCACTTATGGCAAGTTGACATTTCCCTAAAAATGTGCGGAAAATTTGCTAGGTCTAGAAAATATACAGTAAAATTTAATAAACAATCAAAGCCCAGCGGCACTTCTTGTCTAAACTGCTTTGCACTGCTCAGCAAGAAGCTTTTCATGTCATTCTGATGGAACCTTCTGCCACCCCATCAATTGTGTTAATTTTTCTCCCAGATCACAGCTATAGACGATGGTGGAGTCTGTTGGAAGTCAAATGAATGAAATATGCTTGCTTATGTTGGGTTCATTCCCTTTTTCCTCATCTCCTCTACAATTCATGAAATGCCTTTTGAATTGTGTAAAGTAGTTTCCGACCAGTTGGAAGTCGGCAAAAATTTAGCATTAATGAGTTCATTTCCACAAAAATTGGCTTATTACCATGCAGACTTCTAGTGTTATATGCTAGTGGTTTTTATAGTCATTTCCTTTATTCTTTATAAAAATATTCTTTTACCTGCCACATTTGCAAATAATGAGAATAGTGAGACTCTCTTTTTGTAATTCCAAGTAATAAAAACATTAGTTCAATAACATAGTAAATTGACTTAGTAAAATAAAAACTTTATGTGAAGAAATTACGTATGATAGGTGAGAACTTTTTATTAACCCTGTTGTCTTTAAAGTTAATATTATAGTGCTGATTCTGTTATTAATAAAATGTCATATAATAGGGATTTATGAATAAAAAATTCTAGGTAATTATAAATATAATGTTCTTTAGAGAATATTATATAAGAATGTTATGTGCTCAACAGATTTAAAAATACTTCAAACATAGGTATCTAGACAAAATTCATATATATGAATAATTACAATAACCACTGATGTTATTTAATTTGCTTATTTATTTTTAGTATAAATGATTATCATAAGTTTGTAAAAGAGAATATTAACTAATAATTATGTTTCTTCTGTTTTCCCTTTGCCTTAGTTCATTTTCCCTCCTTGATGTATCTAGAAGTAATATAAAATGAATTATTTATCTTCAAGGAAAAGTCCTATAAAAATTATCACTTTTCAATTAATACCGACATTTCTTATATAAAAAATTGAAAGAAACAGCAACTTATAAATTTCTCCATGATTTATATTATTTTGTCTGTTGTTTAAAAGAGTAGACAGTAAACATGCTATTCACCAATACAATTTTTATATAAAATTAGAGGTCAGATTCAGCAATTCTGATGTGTTTACCAGTCTAAAAAGAGATTTTTTTTGTATTAAATAATTCATTATTTAAATGTGTTAGGCATAAAATATTCATTGTTTAAATTTATTGGAGAAAAATAAATGCACAATATTTTTAAATTTGTCACTCTGAGTGAATAATATTTAAAACAATTATTTTTCTTAAAATATATTTAACTCTGCTCTTTGATAGAAAATGTTTCAAAACTATACATGAAACATATACAGAATTTATTTTGAGTGTTTTTATAAAACTGTACAAATACTATTAATCTGTTAAAGAGTGTGTTCTATGTTTAAGAAGCATGAATTTTATTCCTTTAGTTTTGTAATTTTTATCTGAATGCCAAATCTTTTTTGTTTACTTTCTGAACTACATGCTTAATTCTCCAAATATATACTTGTACTCAGTATATATTTACTGAGTATAAATGTAAATATATTTAATATACTCTGGGTGTGGAAAATGGCAATTCTGTAAAACTTTTTTATAAAGAATAAACTGAGCTCTTGCATGATCAATATTATAGAAGACAGAGTGCCAGACAACTGTTCCGTGTGAATATGTACATTTAAGTCTATGTATCACATGAACTTTACTCTCCTTTCACATTGAAAGGATCAGCTGGGCGAGTAAGTGTGATGATATTGCCAGTAGAAAGAAATAAGGTCCTCCCACCACGTCATGAGAAAATGATTTTGGCGACTGACACATAGGAGGATAAATTGCAGTGGAAAGATTTATTGGAGCAGTAAAAGACTGCGCCTAGGTACCCAGCGTCTCATCCACGACCACCCGATCACTTGGTTCCTCTCTTCCTTGCTACGGAGTAAGCCCTGTCTCGGGCTGCAAGCCTGCATTAGTCTCTCCAAGCCCTGGGGACCAGGGCCTAGAGATGCAGAACTTCTCGAATTTGCCTGGTGTACCACCAGTGGCTGCCAGGCCTGCTCAGCTGCCAGAGTGGGTGTGAACAAAGGGACAGATTAACAAACTTGTGTTACCCCAACAGGCCTTAGTTAATTTTTATTATATTACCTCCGGCTTAGAAGGGAGCAGGCTTTCTTTCAAATTAACCAATCTTTTCCCCAGTCCTTTGTGGGATTGTCCTGGATCCTTCCTCTAGCCAATAGGGACATTTTCCCAGGTGTTCCAGGCCAGACTCCAACACTTAATGTTACCATTCTGGGTCCTGCTCTGCATGCCCCAACCTTCTGCTGCATCATGTGGTTTCCACTGCGCACATGCCTACCTCCCCCTGCACCCTTTTAGCTTCCATCGGGCATACTCCCGATAGAGGAATTTCCCCCTTACTGTTTTTTCATCTCCCCACCCCATAGTCCCAAGAGTTAACAGGTTGTGACCTGGAATTATTGGAAAACAGGTCTTTCCTTTCTATATGGGAGGGGGAAGGGACAGAGGGGTATTAATCCCCTTGGTGGAGATTTGGCTTTCCCCTGGGCTGTCTGAAGTTGCAACTTCCAGACTTAATCCTGGTTAAATGTAATTTCCAAACTCAATCAGGTGCAGCAAGCCAGTCGAGCTCTCTGCTCTTCTATTAACTCTTAGCTGCCTGTGTTAATAATATCTTCAGTTCCAACCACCAAAGATCAATTTGTCTCTTTACAATTCCCTGCTTCCCTTGCATTTGGTTAAAGTCTTGCCATTATGTTATGGCCAATTAGATAAGAGTCGGAATGTCGGCAGACCCTTCCAGGATGGGTCACTAAAAGTATCTTGCGGGGTTGCTTTATCTTTCTTACCCTGATACGACAACTTTGGATGTCATGTTATTCTGACGAGAAACAGTGCCTCTCAGACTGCCACCCAGACTCTGGTTAAAATCTGAATTCTGATAGAGCACATTAGTGATGGGATGTGATAGTGTACATTTTAACAGGCTTTCAAATGATGCTCTTGCTGTTAATGCATACAACCCTCTTCGAGTAGAAAGGTGCTTATTTTTCGTAACTGCAAGATAGATTGAGGGTCACTTAACCTAGATCTGATTTTGAACGAGCGACTGGTAAAACTTTATTCTTTTTTACCTAATGAGATATTGAAGTTATATTGTTATATCTCATGACCCTAAAATTAGTTTTTTGGATCATTTTCTCTAAATCTGTAGACTAGACTTCGGGTTTGTATAATCTTCAGTGTGCCCATACTTAAACAGTTGGAAGTGTAGTCGACTGCATCCTTAAAGAACATCTTGTCATCTTTGGACAAGAAGGTCTAACAGGGACCGGTTGTACCCTACCACTGTAAATAACTACTAAATAGACAAAGTATCTCAGACCATCTCTGTCAAGACCATGGACATCAGGAAGTCAAGGACAACGAGCAATGAGAGACAGGAAGCAAGTAAAATAAACTTTACATTTGCCCACGTGTACAGTCTTGAGAGAATTCCTAAGCCATGAGCAGGAAAGAGAAGCCCAGACAGCGCTCGGGGTAGATATAAAGATCCTCTGAAAGTCCCGGGACAGGAAGGGAAGAGCATGAAAAAGAAGAAATGTGCAGCAAGCACTCCAGATGCCTGCAGACGGTCTGGCTCCAGTGTTCAGCTGGGTGCCGGTCACCACATGTGTATGAGGAAACTGTTGGGTGTTGGGAGAATGATCACCCCAAAGAAAAGATGTGACTCTGCTTCATTCTGGCACAGGCCAAGAAATAGGGCCTATTCTTTTCTGTGAAACTGGAGAATCGCCATATTCTCAGGGCAGTAGATAGAGTTCATTGAAGTGTCTTGCATTAAAAGTGATGAAGAATTAGTCCTATAATCAACATTGTCTGTGTCTCACCTAATTAGCCTTAAAACAACTAAAAACAAACTTTTTCAAGGAAAATAAAACACTCTAATTCAGAACAATTAAGAAGTACAGATTGGTAGTTACAGAATAGTCATGGGGATGTAAAGCACAGTCTAGGAAATGGAGTAGCCAAAGAATGTCTATGCATGACCCATGGACATGATCCAACACATGGGGATTGCTCGAGAGAGTGGGGGTTGCTGGGGGGAGGGTGCAAGTGAGGAAAACTCGGGACAACTGTAATAGCATAAACAATACACATAAAAAAGAACAATATTATAAATAATAGAAGCAGAAACACAAAAGCATCCAAACAGTTACAAGGTAAATTTAAATTGCTTGCATTTCAATTTTACAAAATTAACAGGTAAGCTGTGAGCGGACAAATATGAGTGATAATGAGGAGAAAAAAATAATTTACTCTGGACAGGTAAAAAAATTGAACAAAGATAATAAACAAGTATAGCTTTGTTCCATTTGTTCAAAAAGTTTTATAAGACATGTAAAGCTAAATAAAAGTTCTGGAGGTGAAAATTATAAAATACAAGATGAAGAATACACTGGATGAGATGAGGATAGATCAAAAAAAATTAGAACAAATTGTGGGTGAACTTGAAGATACAGAAATAAACACTATCTTAAATGAAATAGCGATTGAAAACAAAAATTAAAAGCCTTCAGTGAGCTGTGGTAAAATTCAAAGTGGAATATTATATGTGTAATTGAAGTCTGGAAAATAGAAGATGTATGGAAGCCAGAAAATAATTTTGAAAACAATAATTACCAAAGTATTTCCAAATTTAAAGAAAAAATAAATTCAAAAAGCTCAGAGAATATAATGCATAATTAATGTGAAAAGTCAAATAATAATTAAATTACTAATTACAATTAATAAGTGTCTTAAATATAGTCACAGGAGAACGGAGAGAGTTGTTAGCACAATTATCATCAGAAACAATTCAAGAGGACAGCAAAAAAGCATTTTCAAAAGTGCTAAAATAAAATACATATTCATCTAGAATTCTAAATTAAGAAGTTGAAGTAAAGGCCTTTTCAGACAGGCAAACAAATAATAATTGACCATTAGCAGTTTACATATTAATGGGAATCCTTCAAAGAGAAGGAAAATGATACTAGAGGGAAATATGGATTCATACAAAGAAATAAAGGAAATTGGAAATTATAAATACAATGGTAATTATGTGGGATATATACCTTAGTACAATGACATTATATATAAAGAACAGTACCTCAGGGTTAAATGGGTTTTGTCCCACGAATGCAAGTTTGGAATCATGTTAAAAAATTTACCAGCGCAATTCAGCATATTGACACATTAAAAAAGAAAAAAAAACAACATACAATCACCTCAAACAGACACAGAAAAGACACTTGATGGATTCCAAGTATATCTGTGATTAAATGCTTAGCAGACTAGATATTGAAAGAAACTTTTTTTAACCTCATAAATGACATGTATGAAAAGCCTTACACAACTTCTTAAAGACATACCTAATCTTACACAACTTGTTAAAAGCATGAATGATCCTCCCTAAGATCTGGAGCAACAAACTGATGCCGCTTCTATTTAACACTGAGCTACAGGCTTTTTAACCCGTGCAAATGGGCAAGGAACAGAAGGTATAAATTTGGGAAAATAAGAAGTAAAAAATCTTTACTTGTATAAGAAAGTTTTGTCTATGTAGAATATGTAATGGAAATAAAGAACTAGCAGAAAAAAATAAATGAATTTACCATAGTCCTTTGGGATTCAAGAGTAATGTAAAAATGAATTTTATAATTATATAATAGAAATTGTTAATCAGATAATGAAAATTATAAAATAATACCTATTAAAATAACAGCAAAAGCATGAAATAATTTGGGATATATCTGATAAAGCTGTGAAAGCTCTGTACATTGCAAATAACAAACTACCACTGGGGAAAAAAACTGAAGATAACATAAATAAACAGGGAGCTATGCTGTGCTTATAGATCAGAAGCTCAATATCACTAAAATACCAATTCTCCCCAAACTAATCTATAAATTCAAAATATATCATGCATTAAGTTGTATTTTCGAAGAATAACTCATTTTGATGGATATTTATCACCTTCCTAGGCATCTGAATAAGCCCATTACAGTAAGAAATAAGGATTTCAATATTGTGAAATTTTATAACCAGGGTAAAAATTCCAATTATTGGCATGCCGATTTCATAACACTATTTGACAATATTTATTTGTCATAAATATTTTTAAGTATATCCTCCATCCATAATTTAACAATAAAAACTGAATTATTGCTCACTTATAGACATCAAGTGTAAGTTATTTTGGAGGGAATAATAAAGTATCACAGCATATTTCACTAAATACAAAAATCCAACCATTTTAACGTATCCTTACTATGAAGTTTTGTTAATAAATTGAAAAATTATTTTGTCAAGTATTTCAAGGAATTGCAAATACATTACGTCAATACATGTTTAGCAAATATGAGGATGCGTTGTCTACTTGTTATGTTAGGCAGCTGCCATTTGCTGGCCCTGGAGGGGATTGTCACCTAAATCTTACTAACTTGTTGGATGATCGCCTGTGAAAGCTTTGTACCTGTTCTGTGCACATAGGTTTCATTTCTTGTGGGTAAATATCTCAGAGTACAAGTTCTTGGCTAAGTGGCAAGTGGGCATTTAGTTTATAAGAAACTGCCAAACAATGTTGCAAAAGGGTGGGCTGGGCGATGCTTCTGTGTAGGGCAGCCTATGCACACCAACATGCCCCTCTGCTCGCTGGCCCTCCCTCGGTACACGTCTTCCGCCTTTCATTTCATTAAGCTTTGATATCTGTAACACAGAGAGCTCTTTCTAAAATTTATTAGCCCGCTCTGTTCATTTTTCATAAAACTACAATAGATTCAACAGTGGTTCATTTGTCAGGGCAACAGAGAGCTTTTTTGAAATGATCTTCAATTTTATTCATCTATCTGGAACGTTTTTTAAAGATACTTTTTCTGGTAGAAAATGTATTATCAGTTTCCTGAGAGAGATAATTATTTTATTCTTCTTCTATTTTCTAAGAAAAACATGTGCAGGGTTTGTAACATTTTTTTTTTGTCAAGTGTTTTATAGAATTCATCAATATAGCCACCTGAGCCTGGGGTTTACTTTATGTGAACTCTCAAATTATGAATTCATTTCTAAATGTTTATAAGGTACTCAAATTTCCCATCCCTTAGCTTATTATTGTATTAAAATTGTTTATTAGAGATATTTATTTTCTTTTAATATCAAGAGCATCTGTAATACCATATTTGATTCCAGCATTAGTAATTTTAAGGAGTGGGCTTATTTTCTTTCTTTAATACTTTTTCCATATTTTTGACAGGAAGCCAAGTAATTTAAGGATTACAAGAACCCCTCAATGTTTCATTTTTAAACTTTGTTAGTTTACATTTAAAGGAGCTGTAATAGATATATATCTTCCAAGATATTCATAGTCTGTTTCCCAGAATCTGCCAATATGTTATGTTACATGGCAAGAGAAAGTTAAACTTTCAGATGGAACTGAGATAGCTAATCAGATGACCTTAAAATAAGATTAAACCCAGATTATCGATGTAGTCACAAGGGTCAGCAAAGTGGAGAGGGAGGCCGATAAAGGAGCCAGTGTGAGAGTGGGGATGGGGAAAGATAGGAGGTGCAAGACCCAACTGACCATCGCTGGCTTTGAGGGTAGAAGGGGACCAAAGCCAAGGAATTCAGGTAGCCCCTAGAATCTGGAAAAGCAAGAAAATAAACTCTCTCTTAGAGCCTCTTGAGAAAGCCAGTATTGCTGACACCTTCATTTTAGTACAGTGAGAACTAAAATGAACTCCTGATGTCCATTACTGTAACACACTTGTGTTGCTTTAAGGTACTAAATATATGGTGATTTGTTTCACTGTCAATAAGGAACTAATATAGGAGTCTTCACCATAGTTTGAGATGAGTAGTTTCCCCACTGCTAAGGGATGGCAATTCTCATGTCTCTTCCGAATACCCTGGGTATTCACTAAAGTGCCTCTGCTTTCATTGATTGTGAATTGAACATCTTTCATTCTGTCTATGTCCTGGAAATTATTCATATATTTGCCCCCAAAGAGTTGTTGTCCTTAAGCTTTTTAGTGGGAATTTAGGAACCTGTTGCATGATCTATGCTCATTTATTTTCACCCTGTGAATGCACAGCTTACTAGTTTTCCAAAAAAATCAAGTAGACTCCTTGCATATTTCAGAAAACATGTATTCTGTGCAGCCCCTTCCTCTCTGGTACTCTGCCTCACAAATTTCAACTACTTGTCCCCTGGAACTTTAATTTTTTTTTTTATCACTTGTACAAGACCCCAGTGCTCTGATTGAATGCCTCTTTTCTTGGCCATGATTTAGAAAATGTCCCACAAGAGAGAGTGACCTGTAATAGATATATATCTTCCACAAAAATTATAGTGTTTGTCTCATTTGTTTCCCTTTTCTCAGCTATTACAATTTAGAGTTTCTAGTTGTCAAATGTGTGAAAAAGATTTGTTTTGTTTTTTCTTCATATGTTTTATCCAATTTTCTAATCCACTATAGTTCAAGAACAAGTCTGATGCCAGTTGCTGTTGTGACCGGAGCTGAAGGTAGGACATTCAATTGCTAAGGACAGAAAATAACATATATAAAATGTCTGTCTTCTTCACAATTCCATTTTGATGAGTTGGTTTGTATTAATTTCAGATTTTTATCCTCACCATTTAGTCACTGTTTAATATGCCACTTGTTTCTATTCATAGTCTTACTAATATTTGTATTCATTCATACACACAAAAGCATTTTTGCAGATGGGATTCCATTCACTTTTACAGGCACATAAACATGTAGTCTAAATACTTTGTTGAACTTAATAAAAAATGATTCAAAATTTAAAATAACTTCCACAATATACCTGAATTGACTAGACAATTGTCCAGGTAAGTTACTGTAACCTACACTCAGGCTAGCCAGAACCAGGTTTTAAATTCCAGGAGGGAAAAAAAAGAAAGAAAGAAAAATCAAGAAACACACTTCATTTTCCTCAGTCTTTGACACAATCAGCTTCTCTAAGGTTAAGAAATAAATATCATGTTTAAGAGAATGAGAATAACAATATATTTATGCCACCAGTTTCAATCTCTTTTACTTATGTACTATAGAGAAATCAAGACAATTACTGTTTCCTACTTTATGCTTTATTCTATAACCAGTAGAAATCCAAACAATTTCCCTACCAGTATCTTTTTTAAAATAAACATCATTGTACACTAATTACTGACTCTTTTCCACATAATTTACATAATTGAATTGATAACCAGTGAATGTATCCATTTAATGGTGAGTTCAAAAGTTGAAATTACAAAATCTGTAGCAAATCTTCCAGGCTTTATGGGGTGTGCTCTCAATAAAGTAGAAGAACATTAGTGGGTTGTTCTTAGAAGCTCGCACTAACATTATTCTTACCTCACTAGACTTGTGAATATAGGGCGCTGCTTCACTGCCTTCAGCATAATGTAAATATAATTTATATCACACATAATTCATAAGACAATGTTTGTATTACTTATTTTTGCCATTACTTACAAAAGCTATAATAGGACCTCATGAATTCAGGACCTGCTCAGAAAATTTTTCATAAATGTAATATTTTAAAATATATATGGTCATAAAAAGATATTACACATTTTTGTTTTATAAATCTGAAGCATCCTAACACACTTTGTTATCATCCAAAGTAGACAAGAGTTATTTCCCCATTTATAAATCTATTTTTTGTATTAAACTATTTCTTCTAAAAGCCTTCAGAAAATTGAATAAATTAATTACAGTTATACTGAAAGTATTATATACCACGGTAAGTCATTTATTATGATTTGTATGAATGCTATAAGCAAATAACCTTATATGAAACATTATATTTTAACATGTGGAACATGGTAGAATTCACAAATAATAATTTGTTAGGGAATTCTCCCATTTTTTGCGGTAAAACATTAATATTTCAATTTCCACTGGATTTTGTAAATGTATCTCAATTACTATATATAATATTTACAGTATTACAAACTATGATCAAATTTGTCATGAAATATAGCAACCCCGAAATCTAAGATATCAGACAGCCATGGCAGAACCCTGATTTTATTCACCCTCTTCCTAATGGCCCTGTGCAAATATTAGCCTTTTGTTCTATGCTAGTTACTTAGTATTATTCTAAGGCATTTAATGTAGACTCATTCTCTTGACAAATAAAAATGGGACATGATCATTGTGGAAAATTTTAAAAATTCAATAAAAGGGAAGTTTCTGGGATCCTTCTGCAAAGTTCTCTGTTATTCTTCTGAAAGGAGACCAAATAGTATTACTCCTTTTTATCTACTGGAAATACTTTAAACTGGTGGCTACAATTATCAGCATATGATGCTTATAACCACTGTAGTCACTCTTGTACTCTTAAGGTCAAAAACAGGTGTATCACAAAAGAAATGAACTGTACATGACATTCTGAACCACAGAAATAGCCACCGTGTATGTACCAACGCTGCCTCTGCCCTCCTTTTTTCAAATTATTTTAATGACTTCTCAGTTACCTACTGGTCGATGATTATGTAAATGTTAACCTATGGTATTAATGGAAGCATAGTAATAAGTTTCTATTAATAACATAAATTTCTAGGTATAATAGAATCAGTGACCAGGTATTATTTATTTATTACATAGCATAATATAAAACCATTGAAAGGTTGACATTCAAAATTTTTAATGTTACAGATAATGTTTAGTGAGAAAGCACACAAATCAAAGACTAAGGGAAGATATATTATGCCCTATGTCTATAATTATAGAGTTTCAGAATGTCTTCCTGTCTGTCTCTGTCTCTCTCTGTTTTCATTAGATGTTAATTTTTCTTCAATGAATACACATTTAATATAATCTTAAAAATAGAAGTTTAGATAAATTTAATGTTTTCTAAGCTAAATACATAACAATATTGAGCACATTGAGGGACAGCCCCATTTTCTGAATTTAATTTCACTGATTAAAATGTTCACAAAAAAGTACATTTGACCTAAAAGCACACTTTAAATAAACTCTATTTTAAAAATTATCTATGTTTACTATGAAATACAATGGTACATATGGGGAAAAGTTCAATTTCACAATTATCTGATATTAAACCATAAATACAATACAAAAATATTTTTGTCAGTTGCAGTTTCTTATATATTAATACAGAAAAGTGACTTCTGATTCTCTCTGTAATTTAAAATTCACATGAACTTTAAGAGGAAAGTCATTAAAAATGAATATAGAACACATCGAATATTTTCTCACCAAACAACATGAAGTTCTTATGATCTCCTAGGTAAAATGTGAAATGTGGTATTTTGGTTGGCTGTATAGACTGTATTTTATTTAGTTTTCCTGTTAAAAATGGCACAGCATTACTTATATTTAAGTTTAGTATAACTTAAATGATAAGCAGTATTGCCTTTGTATACAGTCCATTAACTATAAAAATAGAAACCACCTTGACTCCACTGATTATGTCAGAACAGAATTTAGTATACTTTGTAAGATCTTTTCTATTATTATTTTCATTAATTTCACTATGCTCAGCAGTACTGGTGCTGATTTGCATTCCAAAAGATAGTTTCAAATGGTATCATGAATTTAACTTGAAACATAAAAGCCAAGGAATTCAAAGTTAAGCTCATATTCGAATTTGTTATAATCCCCATTAAAACTGGGCTATTTAAAAAATTTGCATATTTTTCATTTATAATGCTCTCTAATAGGGTTGGCCTTACTGCTAAAAGACACAAAATAAATGTTTAAGACACAAGGTTTAAGGGACTTTGTAGAACCTTTGTCCCTCTATGATTCTCTTTACCTTAGCTGCTTTGAAACTATTTGCTGTGAAAGAGATATGTTTCTTTTCTTCAGAAACAGTTAATGTGTGTCTGATATGTGACAATTACCTTTTCGCTGAGAATTCACAGATAAAAGTCATGATATTTGCCCTAAAAATATTCACAGGGTGGTAAGGAAGACACAATTGATCAAAAAGTTAAATTTCTAGTCATAAATACTTTCAATAAGATACTGCTAGGTTGTTTGGTAACACAGAGAAAGGACCTGTAAGTCAGACTGGAGAATAGTGGAGGGAGTATTTTGAAGGTTTCTTAAAGAAAAACTGACTCAAAAAGAAGTGGAGAAAAAGGAATTCATAACATCGGATTCCAGCTTGTCATCCAATGTATCCACTTCCCTCCAGTCTTCTTTCTATACAGGTAGCATACAGATGAAGCTGCGGAGTAGTCTAAGGTTCCTTTTTCCTATATTAAACCAAGATGGTCACCTTAAATCAATTAGACATGCTTTTTCCTGACCCTGGGCCATCGACCTCTCGTTTTTTAGATCATTTACTTAAGGAAACATTTTATAGTAAATTTTTTCTCCACCTCTTTGAGATGTAAATCATTTCCTAGCTGCTGGACAGTTTTATGACGTGTTAAGGTCTGTCTTAAGGGCCTGGGAGCCATACCCCTGAAATGTAGTCATCAAGGAAGACAGGGCCTGTATCTCACAGTCTCTGGAAGGTCAGAGCCCAAATTTCCATAAGCACCAATTAGCAAACACAGAAGGCTAAGTTACACTGACAGACCTCTCTCCTAGCTCCTTCCAGTGTTACTCCACTAGCTCACCTCAACACTTAAAAACGTTCTCTTATTTTCCTTTCAGTGGAGTTAGGTTCGATTTCTCTTCCTTGTTGCAACAGCCACGAAAAAGTCATCCTTGCTTGTTTATCTCCATCTGGTGTAATTTTCCTTTGACAGTTTCAAGGTATAATTTCTGTATTAACTAATTCTGAGGTGACTGTAAGGAGTCAGTTCTAATCAGAGAGAAATAAAACGTTTATAAAATGACATTTCAGTTTTTAATATTTTAATCCAAAAGAGGTAATGAATATCTTTGTTATAGAAAAGCAAAAGTGAAATATAGGCTATTTATTAAGAATTAAAGTTATTTAATTATTATTCATCTTAATGACATACATGACTGGTATGTCAGAAGGTTTACTAAAAGCCACTATGTGTCTCTTTTCTGTGCTACAAGAAAGCAGAATTAGAGGTAAATTGTTCAATGTGGTAATGACAGCATAGATTTACAAGGTCCCCCAATGATAAGAAAAGAGGGAAAGTATCCTTTAACAGAAAGCTAAAGGTAAAATAAGACAAGTGCTTTTCTGTATGCGTATGTGTGTGTACATGCATGTGTGTATTTGTATACAGAATACAATGTAAGGAAATTACAATTAATAGACCATCAACAAGGGCAAATTTCTACAACGATGACTTTGGTATTCACTTCAGTATTTTAAAAATAGATTATTATTATATTACAGTTGTCCCAGTTTTTTAGCCTTTGCCCTCCTTCACCCAGCCCACCCCCAATTCCAACAGTCAAGCCCTGCACCTCTGTCCATATCCATGAGTCATACATGTTCTTTCATTTCTCCTTCTTTCCACTACTGTCTCCCTCCCCTTCCCCTCTGCCCACTGTCAATCTGTTCCATATTTCCATGCCTTTGATTTTATTTTTCTTATTAATTTATTTGGTTCATTAGATTCCTCTTATAAGTGAGATCATATGGTATTTATCTACCAACAACTGGCTTATTTCACTTAGCAAAATATTCTCTAGTCATAACCATGCCATCACAAAGGAGAGGAATTCCTTCATTTTTTTCTGCTTCATAGTACTGCATTGTGTAAATGTACCACAGTTTTTTGATCTACTTATTTGCTGATGAGCACTTAGGCTGTTTCCAGCACTTGACTATTGTAAATATCACTGTTGTGAACATAGCGGTGCATACATTCTTTTGAGTTAATGTTTCAGCATTTTTAAGGTGTAGTCCCAGGAGTGGAACTGATGGGTCAAAAGACAGTTCCACTTTTAATTTTCTGAGAAAATCCCATATTGTTCTCCACAATGGCTGTACCAGTTTGCATTCCCATCAACAACGCACTAGGGTTCCCTTTTCTACTCATCTTCACTAGCCCTTGTCAATTGTTGATTTATTAATGATGGCTTTCTGACAGCTACGAGGTGATATCTCTTTGTGATTTAAATCTGTATCTCTCTGATGGCTAGAGACATTGAACATCTTTTCATATGTCTATGGGACATCTGTATGTCTTCCTTGGAGAAGTGTCTATTTGGGTCTTTTGCCCACTTTTAAAGTGGATTATTAGTCTTCCTAGTGTTGAGTTATATGAATTTTTAAATATTTTTTTAGGGTAAACATTTGTCCAATGTATTATTGGCAAGTATGATCTCCCATACGGTCAGTTCACTTTTCATTTTGATGACGACTTCTTTAGCTGTGCAGAAGCTTTTGAATTTGATGTAGTCCCATTTGTTTATTTTTTCTGTTATTTCCCTAGCCATAGGAGATATATCAGCAAAAATGTTGTTACATGGAATATCTGAAATTTTACTGTCTATGTTTTCCTCTAATACTTTTATGGTGTTGCAGCTTATGTTTAAATCTTTTATCCATTTTGACTTTATTGTGGTGTATGGTATAAGTACATAGTCTAGTTTAATTTTTTTACATGTACCAGTCCAGTTCTCCCAACACCATTTGTTGAAGAGGCTATATTTACTCCATTGTATTCTCATGCCCCCTTTGTCAAATATTAACTGACTGTACTGATATGGACTTATTTCTGGGCTCTCTATTTTGTTCCATTGATCTATGTGTCTGTTCTTACACCAGTACCGGACTGTTTTGATTACAGTGGACTTGTAGTATAGTTTGATATCAGGGATGTGATCCTTCCTGCTTTGTTCTTGTGTCTCAAGACCACTGAAACTACTTGGGGTCTGTTTCTGGTTCCATATAAATTTTTGAAATGTTTATTCTAGATCTGTGAGATATGGCATTGATATATTAATAGGAATTGTGTTGAATCTATAGATAGCTTTGGGAAACATGGAAATTTTAATGATGTTAATTCTTCCAATTCACAAACACAAATAGGTTTCCATTTATTTGTATCTCTCTCAATTTCTTTCTTCAGTGTTCAATAGTTTTCTAAGTACAGATCACTTATCACCTCAGTTAAATTTTTTCCTAGGTACTTTATTTTTCTTGTTTCTACAGTATTTGGGATTCTCCCTCTAGTTTCTCTTTCTAGTAGTTCATTGTTGGTGCACAAAAATGTCATCGATTTCTGAATATTGAGTGTATATCACACTATTTTGCCAAATTCACTTATTAGTTCAAGTAGTTTTTTGGTGGAGCCTATGGGGTTTTCTATGTACACTGTTCATGTCATCTGTGAATAATGGCAGTTTTACTTCTTCCTGTCTAGTTTTGATGCCTTTTATTTCTTTTTCTTGTCTGATCACTGTGGTTAGAACTTCCAGGGCTATGTTGAATAAGGGTCAAAGTGGACACCCTTGTCTTGTTCCTGATCATAAGGGTAAAACTTTTAGTTTTTTCCCATTGAGTATAATGTTGGCAGTTAGTTTTTCATATATAACCTTTATTTTGTTGAGGTATGCTCCCTCTATTCCCACTTTGCTGTGTTTTTGTCATAAATGGGTGGTGTATTTTACCAAATGCTTTCTCAGCATCTATTGGTATGATCATGTGATTTTTGTCCTTCATTTTGTCCTTCATTTATGTGGTATATTACATTTATTAGTTTTCAAATATTGTACTGACTTTGCATCCCTAAGATAAATTCCACTTGATCAGGTTGCATGATATTTTTAATGCATTGCTTGATCTGGATTGCTGATATTGTGTTGAGTGTTTATCAGAGATATTGGTCTTAGTTTTTTTTTTTTCATTGTGGTGTCTTTACCTGGTTTTAAAATTAGTATAATGCTGGCCTTGTAAAAAAAAAGTTTGAGAGTGTTTTCTCTTCTTGAATTTTTTGGAATAGTCTGAGAAGTGTAGAAGTTCATTCTCTGAATGTTTGGTAAAAATCTGTTATGAAGCAATCTGGTCCAGGGCTTGTGTGTGCGGGAAGGTTTCTCTTTTGTTTCTATTTTTATTTTTTATTTTTTATTATTACCGATTCAATTTCACAAGTTGTTATATATTTATTTAGGCTGTCTCCTTTTTTATTCAGTTTTGGATGATTGTATGTTTCTCAGCATTTATCCATTTTGCTCAGGTTGTCTAATTTTTGGCATATAGTTTTTCATAGTAATTTCTTACAGTCTTTTGTATTTCTGTCATATTGGTTGTAACTTCTCTTTCATTTCAATTTTATGATTTCTGTCTTCTTTCATTTTTTCTTCAGAGTCAGGTTAAAAGTATGTTAATTTTGTTTATCTTTTCAAATAACCAGCTCCTGGATTCATTAATCCTGTGTGTGTGTGTGTGTGTGTGTGTGTGTGTGTGTGTGTGTGTCTAAAGCATTTAATTCTGCTGCAATCTTGATTATTTCTTTCCTACTATTTACTCTGGGCTTTATTTTCTGTTGTTCCTTTAGTTCTTATAGATGTAGGGTTAAGATGTTTATTTCAGGATTTTCTATCTTTTTTAGGTAGGTCTGTATAGCTATGAACTTCCCTCTGAGGACTGCCTTCACTGTATCTTATAGATTTTGGGTTGTGTGTTCATTTTCATTTGTTTACAGATTTTTTTATTTCTTCCTTCATCTAATTGTTAACCCATCCATTATTTAATAACATGTTATTCAGTCTCTCTGTATTTGAATGTTTTTGAGTTTTCCTTGAGGTTGGTTTCTAGTTTAGGCCATTGTTACCCAAGAAGATGCTTGATATGATTTCAATTTTCTTGACTTTGTTGAGGCTTGTTTTGTGTCTTACCATGTGATTTATCTTTGAAAATGATCCATGTACATACAAAATGATACATATTTTGCTTCTTTGGGGTGAAATGTTCTGTAATAATCATTAATTCCATTTGATCAAGTGTGTCATTCAATACCATGTTATCCTTGTTGATTCTTTAGAAGATCTGTCCATTGTTGACAGTGGGGTATTAAAACTATATTGCTGTTGATCTCTTACTTGAAGTCCTCCAAAATTTTCCTTAAATACTTGGATGCTCCCATGTTGGGTGCATATATCTCTACAAGGTTTATATCCTCCTATTGAACTATCCCCTTAAGTATAATGTAATGAACTTCTTTGTTTCTTGTTATGGCAAGAGGAGAAATAATGAGTATGGAATAGAAACAAAGCAAGGAAAGAAAAGAAAATGTACAACATTAATAAAAAGAAGAAGGAAGAAGGCAAAATGGAGTAAGAAAAGGGAATAGTATAATATGAGGTTTACATTTTTAAAAAATTAGTGAAAAAGTAGGAACAAAATTGAAGAAAAATGAACCGCCACAGTGATATCAATGACAAATGAGCAAAGATTAATGAAGTTGGAAAAAGAAAAAGAAGGAAAAAAGAGAGTATGAAAAAAGAAAGAAAGAAATGATTATAAGATGGCTAAAGCAATAAAAAGTGATTTTGAGAGGACAGAGGGAAAATAAATGATAAGGGTAAGGAATAAAAAACAGACTAAGAGAGGGAAAAATAAAATTAAAGAAAGAAAAAGGACAGGAGGATGGTCAAATGGAGGAGGAGAGGGGAACTGTAAAATTTGACATTTGAAATACAAAAATAGTAAACATCTAGGAATACAGTTGAAGAAATGCACCAACAACCACCACATTAACAACAAATAAGCAAAGATTAATAAAGGTTGAGAGAGAATAAGGCTGTTATAAGAAAGTGAAAAGGAATATGAGTTGAATAATGACAAAAAATGGTTTTGAGAGACTGGAGGGAGGAGAAATAGTAAGAGTGTGAAATAATAAGGTGTGGAAAAAAATAAAATTTAAAACAAAACATAAGAAGAGAAAGGAAGACGACAACAGAGTAAGAGAAGGGAGGAGGAATATATAAGATTTGAAATTAAACTAAAATAAAAGAAAAACAATTGAAGTTAACAGGAACAAACTTGAAGAAACAGAAAAAAAAATTGTTGAAAAGCTACATCGGAGAATAAAAATAATGTAAATAATGAAGACCAAGGTAGAATTTGCCTTGTCCAAGTCTACTGTTTGGCACTGTCTTCTCTTCCTGGATTCGCCCTGGTAACGTCAGATGGTGTCCTAGTCTAGCTCTAGGCAGCCTGTTCAAGGCTATAAGTGATCCATTCTGTGACTGTCTCCCTTCAAGCTTGGCTGGCCTCCATTGCTCTGCCCTGCTGGCTTTCCATCAGCAGAAGGCCCAGGAGTAGTCCATCCAATGTCCTAGAGCACTGCTAGTACCGATTCCACCTGCCTCCAGAGGGGTCCTCTGGTACAATCGGGAAGGTGGAATCTTTGGGTCACCTCTTTGAGGTGCTGTCATCAGGGAACATGGTGGGAGTGTTTCCTTGCCCCCTGCCCCCAGGTCTTGGTTCGTCCCAGATTATTTACAATAGTGCATAATTTTGGATGAATTAGTTGTTCATTTCTTGTGAGGAGCCAATCTGTGTGAAGGGTCAGCTACTTCCTACTTGGTACTGATGGCAGTTCTGTATAAGAGCCAAGGCTGGGTGGCGCCCTAAATACCTTTGCTATGCCTGCTTCTGATCTTTGTGCTCTGCTGGTTTCAGTGAATCAGGGCCTAAGGAACCAGCATAGCTTGTAGTGTCTGATAGAAGTTCAGAAAGAGCCATTTTAGAGCATGTTGTTCTTTCCCTTGTGGATGCACGCCAAGCAGGGGGTTCCTTAGCTTGTCCTCACTGATCTGCAGAGCCCTGCAATCCTGCAGGTAGGAGTTGGACACACTGACTGTGAGGGGACCTGCCTGGCTACAAGGAATCTCAGGCGTTCAGCTCCTGGCTTTCCAGTCCCGATCCTGCCGGTCTCACACTCCCAGGAGGCTTTTGCCCTAGCGCTCTGCTCTGTGCAGCCCCCTGCTCGCCTGCTGCACTGGGTCATGTCCCTCAATCCCTTCACTTTGTCACTTTCTGTTCTTCCTGGGTAGCTGGGCTCAGTGGGATTGAACCGAGTATTCACTCCAGTTTCTTTGCTGGCACAGCCGCTGGTCACAAGAGCACAGGGGCCCTGTCCAGCCACGCCTTAGCTCCCCTTCTATAAAAGTATGTGTGACACCCACACTGCTGCCCCAACCATGGTTCAGTTCTGTGCTCCACCTCCCCGAAAAGCACAAAGTCTCTCTCAGTCTGGGCTGTTCACAGTGCCACTGACAGTTTTAGGAGACAGAGTTTCTCTCTGAAACTCTCCCAGCTGGCGCTGCAGCTGTGGATGTGGTGCTCAGTGTGTGTGTGCAGCCTGAGTCTCCCAGAGTTTGTAAATCCTCCCAGGTCTCTGCATGAGTGGGACCAGGGTCCCTGTTTCAGGAAGGGAGGAAGCCACTAAACTGCCTTTTCTGTCAGATCTCTCCTCTGCTGCAGGTGCCTTGCACAGGGCATTTTTTCCTCAACTTATAAAATCTCTCACCAGATGGTGCAAAGCATTCTCTATACTCCTTGGCTTCAAAAATTCCTATCAGCTGATATTCCATTGATTGTTCAGGTCGCCTGTGGGAAGATCAGCCAAAAATCCAAGCAAGTGGGCTCAGCTTCCAGCTACTTGGTCACCATCTTCTCTCCCCCAATTATTTCAGTTTTAAACTAGAACAGCACAAGGCACGCTTTGTGTAAACTGACTTCCTTCTCTGCTGATCCTCATCATAAATCAAGAACATTGCAGTTTAGAAAAAGCTTTGCCTTTAACATTCATGGCTTTCATGTATTTCGGAGCAATTTTAAATGGTTAGAAAGCTGTCTCAACCAATTCATATCTAATATGTTACCCTTGTATACTTTTGAGTTGAGGAGATATTCTCCTTGAATTTGGTCAGGAAAACAAGAGAGAAATATGGTACCAAGCAAACATCCACTCAGAAAATGTAGATCAAAGACCTTTTTGTCCCACCACACCTTGGTTTCCGTTTCTGTCCTTGATTGTTCACATAAAATCATTAGGCAAATAAAAATTATCTATGCTAATTTAAAACTTTGAATTGTAGGAATGTCTTTTATAGCTTTCCAAGCTGGGATTATTTGCCTTAGACATTTTATCACCTACAAGTTTTAGAATAGCAACATATGTGGTTAGGTAAAAAAAAATTTAACATTTTTATTTAAAGAATGATACATTCACATGGATGTCACTTCTGATTGAATTTTACCCAAAATGTGATCGGTGTGTTTTCTTATAAAAATATTTAATTGTATGTATAAAGAATACAGATTAACTAGTTAATAAAATAACAATTGAAGATGAGTAAGGAAAATTATGGTTATCTTGTCATTTTTTAATAAGATATTATATAGTAGGTTTAATAACTCAGGCAGCAATCCTGTAGGTAAGCAAAATATAATTGATTAAAAGAACACAAATTTCACTTTTTTATTCTTTTTTTCTACATACTACACTGTGTTTCTTTAGGAGCTAACAACTCAGACAGTAGTCCTCTATGGAAGCAAAATATAATTAAAAAATTGAAGACAAATTCCACTTTTTAAAGTTTGGCTTTTCTATATACTAAATAGTGTTTCTTTAAGAGCTGACGTTTATTTAGGTGATTTTTGTGTTCATGTAAACACGTAAGTTAGCTCATGACTTTGTTGCTTATATTAGGTTTTATTCAATAAATACCTAATTCCTTTCTATGATTTATGAACATAATTTTACTCATAAAAATCTGAGATAGGTATGGTGATTGCTAATTTTTCTAGTGAAATAGTAGTATTGCAGATGACTCCACATTATCAAAGTACATAGGCTATAACATTGGATAAATGATGTGTAAAATTTGTAAAGTTACCTGAAAAAATTATTTTAAAATATTCAGTATTAACTTTAAATTCTTTAGGAGAAGGAAAAATAGATTGCTTTTGATTTATCAATAACATATACAGTTTAATATTACCTAGCCCTCTGTACTACCACTCTTTCTGTAAACAGCTATTTATGACTCAATTGAAGTATAGTTACTTTTAAATAAGTTCCCACTGGAAAGAGATATAATTTTAAGTGTTTACTCAGCACATTTATGAGCAAATTCTTATTACATTATTAAAACTATGGTGTAACATTAATGTTTATTATATTTTTGGCTTATTTTTTATTTTTCTTGTCTATACAACAGATTTTTTCAAAGTTTACTATGCATTAATAAACTTGTTGGATTCTCGTTAAAAATAAAGACTTCTAATTTCTATCCACAGATTTTGTGATTAATAGGTTTGGTTAGCGGCCAAAGAATCTTCATTTTTAACAAGCATGCCAGGTAATTATTATGGATATAATTCCTGGACCACATTTTTAGAAATATTGTTTATCTTAACTACTCATGCCTATCCTTTTTGGCATTTACCTTAATTGTAGACCTGTTATCTACCTCTCTCCCTCTACCTCTCTGTTTCTCTATCTTTCTTTCCCCCTTCCTATTCCTCTCTCATAAATTAAATGTAAAAATTTAGGACAAAAAAAGTAGAATGTTGAAGTGATTGTAAATATAAAATATGTATTGAAAGTCCCTATCCTTCATTACCTTCGATATGTAGCCAGAGGGAAAAAAAAAATCCCTCCCTTGATGCCTTACAACTATAGCAAGAACTCGACAAATGATATTTTAAGCACTGTAATAATAATTTTAATCTTTCTGACCTTTTTGTTATACTTCTATTTTAAAACACTAATTCTAATTCTTTCATTTTACTGATCTGGGTCAATATTTTGAAAAATTACATTTTTGTAATTTTATTTCTTATTTGTAAAATGACATTTAATATGACACAAAACATTACTGTACTTTATCGAATAGATGATGAGATTAGTTTTGTGTAGAACTAAAATGGAAGCAAATATTACCAATTAAATTATAATTCAATGTGTTTTACTAATTGCATATAATTTTCAGAAACATGAAAATTAAAAAAAATTAAATCACTATAAGTGATGAAAATATAATATTTTTGAAAATAAAATTGTAACTGTTTATTAAGACTATTATATTCTATAACTTCAAAACATGTCCATTAAGTATTTCAACACCGAATTCATAGGTACTCAGAACATGTGCAATTTTCTTGGAATTTTTTCTCCCAGAGTTTCTAAGATGTGCTTGTATTCACTGAAACTCTTCTTGGCTTCCAATTCTATAGTCAATCTCCAGTAAATTATAGCTTGTTTTAGCAACTTGACAGCAGTAAATGAAGATCATTTCATTCCAAATACTTAAGACTGCAAATGATAGAGCATTGGAAAGAGACTGGGCTGTACATCCATCATCATTGAGTTCAATTTTTTTCTTTGCTACTTAACTAGGTGTGCAACTGAATATCTGTAAAACTCAATTGTTTTAACAATAATTCATGTGAAATTATTTGCATAGTCTGGCTTTAAAATTGCTTTAAATATCTCATGCTATCTTTTTCAACCAGTATTTATGTGCACAAGACACATAATTTTAGAACAATATTTTTTTTAATACAGGTTGAATCAGAATCACCAGCTAAGCAACTGCAACCAGCAGATGCTCATTTCAATGTATTTCTCAAGTGCACTTATGTGAGTTGTCCAGAACAGAAGGATGGTGATGTTTACTTTCAGATACTCTTTAACCCTTCATGTGTATACAGCCCTGGAAGCCAGGGAAGCATCAACATCTAGGCAGTTTTTTCTTTCTTTAACTTGATCCATATTTATGAGTTGAATTCTATCGGTTGAGCACTGTGACATTCACTGGAAACACGACAGTGAGAAAGAAAGAAATGGGCCTTAACACAATGGGAGTTTCACATTAAGGGTGCAGTGGACATCCTGACAGAGAAGTGTAGGACTCCACAGAAAACATTATCCTGGAACTTGCAAGTAGCAGCTCATGAGCACAGGTGGTAAACAATTTAGAAAGAATTGTTCTTGTTTTTGGAATTTTGCTGACCAGTTGATCACAGGTTACTTGAAATAAATATATAATATACATTTTTTAACTCGAAGACAATGGGAATATAATGCCATACAACTGAATCATATCTGCATTTAAAAATTAATTGTGCTAGGGTTTGAAGAGTGGATTGAATAGGAAATAAGAGTTCTCTGAAAATTGGATAGGTGGAAATTTTTTTCTGTAGTTGAAGAAAGATCATTTTGGCTTTGGCTTGGCTGGTAGTGGCAATAACATTGAAGTGAATTGGATATAAAAGAGGTCTGTTTTATGAAAAAAGTGACAGGATTTGGTCATTTTGATTTGTGAAACAACAGCAATGAATGGAACAGTTGTAACTTACTGCTTCCTTGTTTAGTCTACTCAGTCTTTTAGTGAGTTCAATTTGTTAGGACAGGAGACAGAAGGGCAGAAGGGGAGGCTAAGAGAGATTCAGCAATACATGTTTGATATGTTTAGCTCTAAGTCCCTGTTGAAAAGGACGTTAGAAATGAGGTCTGTAGGATGAAAGAGAAGTATAGTTTGATGATATCCATTTGGGAGTGATGGAAGAGAATAGAGCCATATAATAAAAGAACAGAAAAGATACTTTAGGAAACTTGTATTAACTCTCTATCCCTGTGTAATAAACAACCCCAGAACTAAGTTGCTTAAAAACATTAACAACAACTTTTTGTTCTTTCACTTGTGTCAGCCATTTGGAATAAATTCAGCCTGGTTGGCTCTTTGGCTAGTTTCAGCTGAGCTTACTCAGTACTTTGGGTCTGCATGCTTTAAAATAGCCTTACTCTTTTTTACTGCCAAGTGTTGCTGCTGGCTGATTCTCAGTCCACAAATTTTCATCAAATTTTCATCACATTGGGAATTGTCTCCAACTACAGCAAAAGAGAAGAAAATCCTCTGTGATTATCATGTCTCAAGCTTCTACTTGTATATTTGCTAATAGTTCACTACAGAAAGAAAGCCAATCACAGACAACGCAAGAAAAACGATGTATGGGTGTGGGCACAAGGACACCTGATGCAGTGAGAGCTATTTCTCTGACAGGAGCTAGAAACCTCAGGGGTCAAGTAGAAGATAAACTAGCAAATAAAATGGAGAAGGTACACTTAGAATGCTGGTAAGAAAAAAAGAAAGAGCCTTGCAAATGACACAAGAAAATAGTAAGAATGACAGAGTGTTGGCAATATGAGAAAATGTGACACTTCATTTGCATGGCATGCCTTAAGCCTTTATTATTTCCTTCATTTAACAATTTTATATTAGTTAGGATTGCATTCAAATGTACATATTCAAAAGAAACTCTTATAGTGGCTTAATCCCAGGTATATATACTTTACCAACATGAAATGAGGTCCAGATGTATGCAGGTCAGTCCAGGTGGTGTGGCTCGGTAAGGACTCATATTTCATCTCCTCTCCACCATTGCTGCCGTCATCTCCAATCTACATACCTGGCACCTCACTTTTGTTGCAAAATGGTCCCTGCACTCCAGGCATGAGGAAGGAAGAAAGGTAAAAGTGAAGGGGAAGCTTTCTTTCATGAGGCTCTTGGGAGGACTGCTTCCAACGCTTCCCATTATCAGGGTCAGAGCTAATTACACAAAAGGGGACATTGGAGTATTGTTAGCTGGGCACAGAGTCCTGTGAACAGAATCAGATTTCTGACAGAACGAGGAATTTTTTTAAATAACTGACAGTAATTAAAAAGCTAACATTTATTGAGCATTTAATTTGTACCAGCATTTTTTAAGTCTGTGTGTGTGTGTATGTGTGTGTGTGTGTGTTTGTGTGTGTGTATATATATATATATATATATATATATAACAGAAAAGATACTTTAGGAAACTTAATATTTAGGAAACCTATATATTAAGGTTATATATATATATATATATATATATATATATAACCTTAATTAAATGCCACAACAACCCTTTACATTAAGGGCTGATATTTTTATTAAATTTAAAGACAACAAATTGGCCAGAGAAAAATTAAGTAACTTACTCAAATTCATGTAAATAAATAGGCTCTTGAATTTTCCGACACAAAAGGACAAGTTTTACGCTGCTACAATGTGTAATACCACCCACCAGTGTGATTAAAATGTATGACAAAGACAGCCTTCTGTCTAGTATTATTTTAAAACTAACATAGGATTTATACAGAAGTAGTTTTTCCAGTAAGTAATTAATTTATGGTGTGAAAGATTTCATTGTCATTCCTTTATTTTTAAAATATGTCTTCCTCTTGTAGTTTTTACTTCAATTATATTCACTGCGTCAGCATAGTCCATACATTAATATTTATATATCTATTCATCACAATATGAGTGAATTTGATGATTATATTAATGATAAGAAAACATTTGTTTTCAAAATATCCCAATCATTTTTTATTATTATGCCAACTAAATAATTTGGCATTAGATTTAATGTCTAAGGAGGTATATAATTATACTGTATAAGAAAACCTTCAAAATTTTAGGGTATTTTTTTTTAACATAATGGCTTTTAAAACCTTTAGACCTATTAAAATCTCAAAAAAATTGATTTTATATAAAATAATGTCAAGGTTTAATGTTTTAAGCAATAGAAGTTATTGAACTCGTGACTACTATCCGTTAATAGCTAAAAGTGTATTGAAACATATTTATATCACAGCTACAAATGAGAAGTAATACTATCCTTTTATTGACGTTTTTTCAAAAGTATACTGTTCCAAAGAAACTGAGAAAGTCTCTCTTGATAGAAAGTGTACATATAATGAATGAGTCAACTCAGGCAAGTATTCTACATTTATTCAAACTATAAAATTGCTAGTATATAGAGAGCTGGTGCTGAATCAACTTTATTTAAATGGAATATTGCGGCATGTTCACAATAGAAGCCCATACATTTTCCTCTGCATGATAATGTAAGGCTTATGTTGTTCAGAAGGAAAATTCTCAGAACATTAAAGAAAGTAGAAATTCTTATTATTCAAGAAGTTGTGTAGAAGAAATGTGATGCTCTGAATTCAATAAAAGGCAAGTTTTATTCCAAACAGTGGATTCATTTTTATTAGGTATTCTACATTTTTATAGTAATTACCAGTACAGTTCATGCAGAAAGCCTGAACTATGGGCTAATATAAGTTTCATTATTTTCTACAGGAGAAAGTAAGGCAAGTCTATCTTTAAGACTGATATTGCTTTTTTTTAAAATTAATTTTCTCATAATATCCAGTAGATAGTCTTGTGTTGAATGATTCAAGAAAATGTAAAGTTAATGAATTCGTCATATTAACTTCATTTGTGTGGCTTTTAAAAGTTCTTATCAGTACTTTTGAAAATCTTTTAAAATGTTATTTTATGCTGTTTTTACCTTCTGTGTTCAGTATTTTATATACACATGTTTGCCAGCTCCAGATGACTTTCTTTAAAAGTTCTATTCCATTAAGTAAATTGTATTCCGCTGAGTCAGCTTGTGGAGCACCTATTGTGCACCAAGCACTATTCTTGACTGAAAAGATAAAATGACATTTGATATGATTGCTGCTGTTTAACTTGCTGTTTAATTAATTTATCTTTCAAATACAGGCATCAGTTATTAAACCGCTATTTTATTCTGTAACTATATTTGTCTCTTTTTTGTAACACAACTAAGTTAAACCGAAATAATAGAAATATATTTCCAATTTCAAAGCTATGCGACTGATGTTGCCACATATGAGCATGAGGAGAGAGGGGGGTGTGCCAAGGTGAGGGGAGCAAATGGCTAGATCATAACATGGGATTCATAGTACAGATCCCCTGCTTTAATCTAAGTTCAGTGAGCTTGATTGGAGAGTTTAAAGAAAGGCAGTAACGTGCTTAAATTAGTATATATCTTAATCATTTAAAAGGAAGGAAGGGAAAGTTAGAGCATATTATAAACACTCTAGATGGGAATATAGAAGAGAAGCAATATAAAAATATAGAATTTCAGAAATAAGGGGAACCTGAGCCCTCAGACTAAGAAAACATAGTTGGTTGGGGCAAGATAAGTAAATATAAATATATCAGTAGGTCAATTATATAATAATAAGGACAAAAACAACTGACAAATACACAATTAGAATGGGAGATTTTAAAACCTCTCTCATGATAATATGTCAGCCAGGAAAAATCTGATAGGGATTTAGACAAATAGAACAATGTAGTTAATAACAATGATTGAAGATACATATGATAACCACTACATGCAATGTGTAGAAATATGGATAATTTTCAATTACATGAGAAACGTGATACTTCAACATGAGCCAGGCTATAAAGAAAATCTCAACAATCTTCAAAAATGGCAAGAGTGTTATACTGTAATACAAAAGTTATTGATGCATCTTAAACCTTTCATTGTACAATATTTAAGATTTAAGAAAGTAGGGACTAAAGTATTATGTGCATTTCACGAATAACTGAAGAAGTACAGGATACTTAGTTTTGTTTCAGGAATGTTTAATATTAGTGAATCTATATATGTATTGAACTAAATTAAAAACTCAAGGAAAAATTGTATTGATAGATGCCAAGATATAATTTCTTAATACTCATAGTGCAGTTATTCTTTTATAATGTTATGTAATTAAACCACAGAAGGTTAATATTTTAATATATGATGAAATTTAACCATTTTATAGGAGAACAAATAGCATTTTATTAGATACTTCACAAGTAAAAAATTGAAAATATAAGAAACATTCCAATATTTTAATGATAAATAATATGTAAATTGTTTATACTACTAGATTTAAAACATCTAAATAGAACATTACTATCATGCAAAGAATCTAGAGATAAACAATTTATATGAGGATTGGGAGTTCATAGATAATGACTTTTAATGCAATATTAATTTTGTACACAGAGAGCTTAACAAGTATATGTCTTATGATGCATAAACTATTAAAGATATGTTTGGATAAATCATGTTATTGACAAAACCTGTTTATATATAACATGAAATTGTTATTGCATAATAGATTTGTTGATGATATTTATTGCTCTTGTTAGCTTTTTAATGTTTAATTTGTTTTTCAATGCACATGTGTAGCTCAAATCAAGGTATGTAAGCAAAAATATTTCCAAGTTGTTTTTAAATCCATTATTTATAAACAGATTTACATTTCTCAAGAGACTTGTCTCATGTATAAGTTGTAATAGAGTCACTAGTTGACAGATAATATGAACCAAAGTTTTATACAAGTCATTGGGCATTATCATGAGATTATTTTACAAAAAAAAGAAAAAGAAAAGAAAGGAAGAAATGTGGTTACCATCTTCAAGTCCATAAGCAACAGAAATTTATTGTCTCACAGTTTGGAGACTAGAAGCTCTGACATTCAAGTATCAACAAGGTTGCTTTCCTCTGAGAGTTATGAGGAAGAATCTGTTCCATGCCTTTCTCCTCGCTTTGGGTGGTTTGTTGGCGATCTGTGATATTTCTTGGCATGTGGTTGCACCTCCCAGATTTCTGCCTTCATGTTGCCTTAACATTGTACCTGGGTGCATGTCTCCTGTTCTTTGTATGGTCTTCTTTTTATAAGGGCTATACTTATAATGGAATATAGTCCCATTCTAATCTACTATGACCTGATCTTAACTAATTATATCTATAACAACCCATCTTGAAATAAAGTCACATTCTAAGGTACTGGAGATTAGTACTGCAACATAGGAAGTGCGGGGGACACAATGCAACCCATAGCAGACCATAAGTTTTCATTGAAGAGGAAATATGTAGCAGTTTATATTCGATGATGTTTAGTTACATTATTGATTCCAGGTGCATTTTTTAAAGACGTTTTTCTTTTCTTCCAGTTTCATGTGTTTTTATTGAAAATGTGTTCTTTTCTTATTAGAAAAATGTACATTTAATATTAAATTTAAATAAACATGTTGAAACATATCACACTTTAACAGAAAAGTCTTTTCCAAGAAGTATTCTATGAGTAGAACTGTTTTATCTTATTTTTACTTTCCTGAATAAAATCCTTGAGAGCAATATTATGAAACATTCTGTCAAACCAGGGATTTAACTTATTTTTTTCCCCCAACACTTGAAGGAGTATCTGTGAAAAAAATTCTGAACGAATATACGATAGTGAAAGGAGCATTAACCACTGAGATTAGGAAAACTTTAAGTGACTGATATCATGATGAAATAAAGAGTGGAGGGAAGGCCAGAGAAATTTGGGGACAGAAATACAAAAGAAAAAACTGACCCTTAAAATGTGAGCTTGTTGAAACCTCATTAGAAAGTTCTGCTCTTTTAATGGGCAACACTCAGAAGTGCTATAAATTGGCTTTTGTTAGGGTTGGGAAGATGAAAGAAAAAAAATGGGAGGATTATTTCTATATTTGGATGTGTTAGGAAGGATGAAAGGCAAGAATTTTATCTCACTCATACCTTTCCCCACTTCTCTTAAAAAAAATGAAGAATAGTAATGAAATGATAGAAAAGCCTAGTTATTCTTTCTGTAGATTCCCCTTCTTCCCAGAAACTCCCCCGTTCCGCACACTCTAACTCAAATCTTTTTAGGCAAAGCTGGGTTAGAGAATACAATTTAGGGATATAGTTCTAAATGAATAATTTAAACCTCTGATGCCTGAATTTCTGAATTTCTTTGCTCAGGCACAAAAATCATATCTGATGTTACTCAGTTTCAAACACCAAAGAGCAGGCCAGCTCTGATGGACACCTATAATTGTAATTGGAAAGCAGTAAATGATGACCAATCAGCTTAAGATGTTCAACTTTTTCACCCCAAATTAGCCTTTGAAGAAGTTATTAATTTTGTTGTATAAAATTAGTAGAAATGCCATTTTTACATTAGCACATTTGATGCCATGTTTAATAAACAACTCTGCCAATCTCTTGAAGATGTTTTATTCACCGTATTTGCTTTAATGTGTGTGTGTGTGTGTGTGTGTGTGTGTGTGTGTGTGTGTATCAGTGCACTACACCAGAAACTTTTACGTATGTTGGGAGACAGGAATTACTCAAAGAAAAATTCACTGGTGGCCTTAAAATAAGGAGGGAATTCTCTGGTTTATAAGATACTCACAAGAATATCAGGGTGAATTTTACTATAGCAACAACATGGAAACTATACAGTAGCAAAAACAAACAAAAATAATATAAAAACAAAAATAAACTTTTCTAAGAAACAAAAAATAGCAAAAGGAATATTTGATAAACATGGAAAAGCTCTCACAGAGACAAAATATTTTAAGGATGCATCTCCTGCTATCCAATTAAGAAAGATACTATACTGGGGAGGGTAAGAAATGTGTTTTATCTTCTGACTTTACGTTCCTCTAATGTGTTACAAGGTGGTTTTAAGGTTTTTCAGTAAAACTATAATAGTAAAAAATCAAACGAATTCATTGATATTGAGAAAGACTGGTGGAAGAGAATTAGCAGACATGTGGGATTTCATGGCGGTCTGCAATCTAAGCAGCAGGAACCAGACCAAGTGCTTGGTAGGAACTCTGTGCTTATGCCATTACTCATGTCCCCATGGGTTTAATGTGCCATCATTTGTTCAATTGCTACAGGAATCATTAATGTTTGGCAATCAGAGATAGAGGGTCTCTTTATCCATCAGATCCATTTTAGACATTTTTAGTGGTGAGAGGAGGGCATCAGGGACTATCATTTTTTTTCTTATACTATATAAAATATGTAGCTGCCACAAAATTATTTATATAATCATTTTTAAAAATAGAAAAGAGAACAACTGTTGTGAATGGGTAATAAAAAAAATTTTCTGCTATACCAAGGAAACCCTTGATAAGTAACCTAACTTCTCAAATATTTCATTCCGTGAAAATTATCAGGTAGGTTTTTGATAAAGTCATTTGTATTCCAGTAACTGAAAAGAAAAATGTGCATTTTTAAATTAATAAGCAGATATCTACTTTAGACACCATTCACAACTGAAAGTTATCAGTGCAACTCAATAATATTTCACCGGTTAATAAAAAAAAAACCAACACTCAGTTTCTCTACTTAGATGGTCCATTTGACTGCTAGTTAGCTATGGAAAAACAAAACAAAACAAAACAAACAAAAAAAACATTCAACTTGAAATCCAGCGATTAGGGCTGCAGAAAGGTATGATGATGTATATTTAGTCTTAGGTCTTCACACACTTACTAGGGTACAGAAAATTGGTCTGAAAAGTGAACTTCTTTTTTATCTGGATGCATTCTTCAAGAAAAAAAAATTTCTCCCACTCTAAAAATGCAAACTCAAAAAGCAAAACACAGTGTAAAATTACATGTTTGAAAGAAAAAAATAATAACACTGAAGACATAGATAAATGTAGGCAATAGATTGAAATTTAAGTGTTCCCTTAGCTAATAGTTTTATCACAGCATTAGCCTTCTTATTGTATAAAAAATCTGTATTCAGTACCCTGTGCAAATCCATCAGCCCTGGAGACAGCCCTCTGATCTTTCTGACAATCTTTAAATGGGCTCTACTCTCCCAGGTGCTCTCACTAATGCGGATTTTCTGAACCTGTGTTACTGTATGCTGGTCGTTTTCACAGAGGTCAGGCTTCAGATCATCAGCATTCTGCTTTTCAAATTTACTGCACGCAGACAGACTATGTCTTTCCTCTCTCTACGGATATTGTATTCATGGAACTTTGAACTTGTAGCCTGAACCTAGAATGCACACAATCAAAGCAGATGTCAATTGCCTTGCCCACTCTAAGAGAAAGAATATTCACCACCAGAATCAGAGCACTCTCATAAATGCCATCTATCATGACAGAGCCTTCAGTCTGAGAAAACTTATTTTTTAATTTAATTTATTTCATGACATTGGTTCCTAGGTTTGCATAGGTTTCATGTGTACATTTCTTTGGTACAGGATCTATGTACTGCATTCTGTGCCCACCACTCAAAGTCAAATCTTCTCCTGTCACCATATAATTGGTTCTCCTTACCTTTTACTATGGTTTCACCTCCTTCCCTTTAGTAACCACCATGCCTGAGGAGGATAATGCAGCAGGCGTTACATGAACAAATGAGCAAGCGTTTGTAAGTGGGGAATTTATGATTAGAGAACATTCTATGAGTTTAAGTTTCCAGGGAAAAAAATCATAAAAAGCCAAATTATAAAGAATGGTTATGGGAAATAGTGGCTGCTCATGAGGCAATGAAGTTCACTCAATCTAAATAGGGTAAAAAATGTGGGAGATCATAACGGGAGGGGTGGTGAAACAGAAGAATATAAATATAAGAAGAAAGGAAGAAGATTTATATTCTTAGTCAATAAAGATAACATGCATATAGCAAATATGTATTTTCCTACCCTAAATATTGCCAAGAAAACTTGTGTTAGTTTTCCTCCCTCTTTGAAAACAAAATAAGCATATGATTTCACTCATATGTGGGATATAAAACTGAAATTCATTAGACAAAGACAACAGCATGGTGATTACTAGAGGGAACAGGTGGGAAGGTTGTAAAAGATAAAGGGGGCCAATTGTATCCTTAAATACATGGTACGGATTGTTGAAAACACTAAATGATGCTCTATTTATTAGTGTTTCTTAAAACCACTAAGTTCCAATGGTGAAAGTGAGTTTTTATCAAAAAACAAAACAACAACAACAAAAAAGCATACTCCTTGTAAAAACACATCATCTAGTCTTTTGCCCTAAAATCCACTTTCAAATTCAATATTATATCTTTGTTTGAAATTAAATACCTACTCTAATTGTTATTTTAAAAACTGATGTATTGTGGAGGCTTTGATGATTTAAGCATTAGCTCCTAAGCATCAGCCCATGTTAAAAACCATGCTATGCCCCAGGCACTTTTACATTGTGACCTTTTATTTTCATTAAATGCACTATGTGTATAGTCTCTGCCTTTGTCCTAGCCCTCAGTGACTTATAAAATCAAAAAATTAGCATCTTTTAAAACATAATCATTTTACTTCAGAGTATCATTAGCACATTTCTCCGACAACCTTGTGCCTGGTTTGACCCATGCTAACTGACACTGTAAATGATAGCTTCACAGGATACTTAGAGCTCATTGTACCATGTGAACCCACAGGGACGTAGCGTTTATATCTCTTTTAACAAGCCATGTCAAAGTAAGGAGACCTAATTTCACACATTAGAAGAAGAGATATTTAGAGTCTCTAATAAGTGATGAGGGAAAGCACATGTGAAATGAGTTAGAGGTGGGTGAACATTTTTCCAATTACCAAGCTATGTACTATAGGGAAAATATGATAAACAGGAGAATGAATAGCCCTTGCTTCACTCTTTTCTAGAAAGATGGTGATTATTAATAAGTAATGCTCACTGATGTGCCACACAAAAATGCAGCAAAGAATGATCTGAAGTTCATAGAACGTAGCACATTATTTCTCAAACAGAAAAGGAATATAGACCTTAAAATATTATAGTGGCACAAACAGTAGTCATGATGTAGTTTTCTTATTTCATTTCAATTTAGAGAAATTTGTTAAGTTTTGTGCACTGTAATTAGAAAGAAAAATACATTAAAATAAATAAGTTGTTATAAAATAAGAACAACATGTGCCCTGGCTGGTGTGACTCAGTGGACTAAGCGCCGGCTTGTGAACCGAAGGATCGCCTGTTCGATTCCTAGTGTAGGGCACATGCCTGGGATGCAGACCAGGTCCCCAGTACGGGGCATGTGAGATGCAATCGCACATTGATGTTTCTCTCCCTCTCTTCCCTTCTCTAAAAATAAATAAATAAAGTCTTTAAAAAAAGAACAACATGAGAAAATTTTTGGAAAAATTAACCCTGACCTATGTAAACAAAAATAAAGTTACCATTTTAAAAAGAAGATTTAGACAAATGTATTATTATAAATGTTCACACATGTACATACAGACTCACAAACACATACAAATAAAATAATGCCATTTCATGTTATTGAAATGAAAAATTGGTGCTCTATGAAAAGAAACTGGTAAGGGAAGGAAAAGAAAAAGCAGATACAGACACAAAATATTTGTAATCATATATCTGTCAAAAGGACTTTTTCAGGAGTCTAGATTCTCATAACATTTTAAAAAACTATCATAACATAAAAATGGCCAAAAGAATAAACAGACAAAATAACAGGATCTACAAATTACAAATAGGTACATAAAAAATGCCTGTTCAGTATCATTAATTTTTAGGGAAATGCAACTTAAAACCACAAAATATCAATAGTACCATACACCCATGAAATAGAAACAAAACAACAGAATTTACAATACCAAGTGTTGAGGAGTATACAGAAAACTTGGAACTCTGGTATGTTATATGTGAGAGTGAAAAATGGCACAGTAATTCTGGAAAATAATTTTGTGGTTTCTAATAAAGGTACATGTGAACTTACTGTATGATCCAGAAATTCTGCTGTTAGGAATATAAAGAATTCAAAGTTATGTCCATACCCACATCTATTCACAAGTGTTTATACCAGCTATATTCATAGTAACACTGAAATGGAAACAACCTAAATGTCCCACAGAGGTGACAGGATAAACAAATTGGGATGCACATACAGAAATAGAACGCTGGTCCCCAATATGAAGTAGCAAACTTTATGAATGCAGAGACTTGGACGAGTATCAAAGGAATTATTCTGAGTGAAAAAAGTACAGCATCAGAAGGTTTTATGCTTATGCTTATTTTTAGACGACACTTTTGAAAAGAAAACCCATTGGCTTTGGGATGAATTCAGTAGTCAGCAGGAGTTGGGGATGGAAGTAAGTTGTGACTGCAAAGGGCACTTTTTGGCCTGATGGACTGTGGTGAGTACAAGACTATGAAAATATGTTAAAATCTGTACAGTTGTACAGAAAGCAGTCAACCTTACTACAGGTTACTTAAAAATGAGAAAACATATAAAATGCACATAGCTATGATTTATGCATTTTAATTTAGAATGTGTGTGTCAATATTTTGGTTTAGTGCCAAGACTTTCCTTTGAACATGGATATGAAGTTCAGAGTTCTGTTTTTTCTATTTGTGAAAACATACTCATAATGATTCATATACTATCTCCAATCTCTTTTCTGTAAAGTAAAATGATATATTTAAGACACTTGTGAATAACTCTGAGGATAACAATACACCAAAAAAAAAATAGTAAAATGAAAAATTAGAAGAATGAAGGGGAAATTACTACATCATTGCCAGTTCCCTGCAGTTGTTAAAGCATGACTCCCTATTATTAGATAAAAGTTGGCATTGAAACTCCGGAATAATCTGTATTCACATTTTTATATCATTTGTGGGAATTTAAATGCCTACAACTTTCTAGAATGGATTTCACATTATGTAAGAATTATTTTTCTAATGAGACTAAAGAGAGTAAGGAAATTAGTTGTGTTTTATCAAGCATCCAGATGCTTTATCCATTTATCTCCTTTAAGTCACAATTTTATGAATTTCTATTACCTTGAATTTTCACATGTGGAAATTAAAGATCATATGGTTTAGATATGTTCCCCAATGTCAGATAGCTGGTAAAAAAAACATGGAATATAAACTAGGTACTATACTCTTTATTATATTAATAAGTACTACTTGGGTTTCAATTGCACCTAAGTTGGTGATATGCGGAATGATGGTTTTCTAGTCCATATGCTTGAGAAATGCAAATGTTTTTACCTTTGTGACATTAGTGAGGCAAATAGCTACATGATTACAAATACTGTTGGTGTTTTTTCCTCCTGAGATTTTTGGCTGGGTCAATGATCATATAACCAAAACTGAATTTCTCAATTATAAGTATCCATGAAATTTTGGTCTTGCCCGTAGGAAGTGAGCAATGGAAATGTCCACTTTATTATTTGCATAAAATGAAATTGCTAGTTCTCCCTTTCTGCTTCTTTGCTCTTCCTGTATGCAGGAACACCTTTATAGCAATATATAACCTAGCTTTAACCCATACCCTAGATCCATACCCTAAAGTACGGTGGCAGAAACTTGGTCTCTGAATGAAGCGGTGGAGCTGAATTGCATAGTCCAGCCTGACACTAGAGTGTTAAATGAAGACTGGGAGGAGTAAGAAAAATGAAAAATCACACCCTTCTTTAATTTATGTGACTGTATTTTTAACCTTGTTACAACAGTTTGTCTACACTCTAGTGAATATAGCTGCTAAACTTATTATTTGTATAGACGTGTCATGTAAACTTCTTATAAGACAGATGAACACAATAAATGTAGTTAGGTGTAGTAGAAGAAGTAGCCATGTCCTCTTGTATAGTTTTGGATATTCCTGTTAAAGATATTGTGATTGATTTTATTGTGATGACAATTTTCTCCCCCTCAAAATTGATGTTTTATTTAAAGAAAATATAATAATGTATCAATCATTAATAGGTCCTTAATAGTTTACATGATTGTTATGATCTGGCATCTGTCTAGACTATAGAGCAATTAACCATATGTAGTTTATCATTGTTCATTTAATTTCAGTTTATCATATTGCAGCTAATAATTTAGAAGTCTAGAGTAGCAATTTGGACTAGGTTGACATTGAATGAAGATGGGACAGTCTGCCAAAGAAATAGCCTTTATTAAAAAATAAGAAAGAGAAAAATCTCTTTAAAAAAAGCAAATTAAAAATTCTTAACTATAGTAACAAGTGCCTATACCTTGGACTGTACTCAGAGGTAGATTACATGAATAAGATAATAAATGCTCCAGGCCCAGAGAGTAAAATAAAAATTAAGAACTAAGAAAATTAGAATATTTTTATGTGCCTGATTTAGTGGAGGCTTTAAAACACAAATCCTTTTCACAAGGATTTTTTCCACAGGATTAGTTCCCCAAACTACCCTACAAAGTCCTCTTATTTGTAAGTTACCTGAAAAACAATATAAGTCACACATTTTCATCTTCCCTATAATTTTAGATTCCCCAGTCACTCTGTGTCATTACTAAGAGTTGGCCTTTAACAATCTGTCTTTCCTCCACAAATACCACAGCCATGCTACGTGATTAATCTAGGTTCCCACTTCTTTACCTCATCAAAATGCCCTGGATACACTCCAGCTGCCAAAACTATGACAGTATCATAGGTTTATTTGCCTTTCCAAAAACCACTTAACCACATGGCGGGGGCGTGGGGAGAACCCTCCAAACACATCTCAGTCATCCTAAATGCTTCACACACACTTACTTGGTTGGTTATTTTCACAGAACTTTTATTTGACCTTAGAGAAACCTGCTTCCTCTGACTAACAGCTATCATTTCAACCATTATTCTTAATTTCCTTGCTTCCCCTTTCTCCTTTTCCTTATTCTACTTTCATTCTAAGGGTATTAGTTTCTCCTTTAAAAAATAAACCCCACACTTTAGCCACTATCTATTCATTATCAATTTTATTTAGTCTTTACTGTTGCTAAGCTAACTATATTTGCCAAGCTTATGCTTTTTCTTCTTCTCAACAAGGGGGATTATTTTCTCATAAATGTTTAACTTCCCTTTTGTAATCACTATATTTGTTCTTTACATTTCATAATAAAAGTGCTTCCAATTTCAGCCTCCATGATTATAAAAGTGTTTGCACCCACTTTTCTTCTTTATTAGTCAGAGTTAAGTCAAGAAAGCACAAACTGTTCCAGTTCTTTCAAATCGAAGGGATTAAATATATATAAATTACGAAAGGTATATATGTGCATATATAATGTATTCATATAAGTATATATAATGTATATATAATGAATACATTATATATAAATTTGTGTATATAGATAGATAGATAGGTAGAAATATATAGTCAAATTTACAGAAGAGCCAGTAGAATTAGGGACAGATAAAAATGTTTCTGACTTTCAGAAAATGGAGAAATGTCCATCAGTGATTTCAGTCACTAATAGTACTAATGTGGATAATTTTCAAGAGAATTCCCAGAATTAGGAAAAATTTCACTTCTTCTTCTCATGATATTTCTTTCCTGCTAGAAGACAATTACAACTTTCAATTTCTATGTACTATACAACTGCCTCTAGATGGTGGAATCTAACCTGGCACTGTATTTTTAAGAATTATGAGAAAAATTGTTCTCAGGTTTCCATTTCATATGATACCAGGGAGAGCTGCAAAAGTTTACAGTGCTAAGGCTTAATTGACAGTGAAAAATAGGGCTCAGATCCCTCTGCTTTTTCCCATAAGTGTAGTGGAAGGGATATCATCCTCAGGGCTAGAAATATATCTCCATATGTTCACTGAATTCCATTCATATCTGTGTTTCCTACAGACATTTTTCTATTAATTATTCCTTCTATAAATAATATCTTCAAAATATCCCTCTATGCTGGATACTATCAACACTTTAATTCATTTTTTCCTGTTTCAAGAAAAATAAATAAATTTCACAGAACACATACTCTCATTCTAACTCATTTTAGTTTTCCTTGTGTAAAATGAAATATCTTAATTTTAATATTCTCTTGAAATGTTTCTAAAAGTAATGCCTGTTCTTCACACTTATAAATTGTTTTTACCATTTTTGAATTCTTTTGATATTTAATGCAAAATATTTTGTATGTATTAAACATATATACAAATAATTAACTAATTGTATAGTTTCCAGTTACAGCCTGAGAAGGTGTTATTGATGGAAAGTTCTTCACCAATTAAGGCCAGGCTAATCAAGCAAGTTTTACTTATAAATTATTGAAGAAAATTATTTCAGTTACAATAAAGGCTAGATAAAACAGCTCAATGTTTGTATATGGAAGGAATTTAACCTACTGTCTTTGTAATCCAAAAAGCTGTGGACAGTAATATGTGAGAAGTAAGTAGATATTGTGGAAGCACAGAAATCTCTCCTATGTCATAGATTTATGCAGAATTGGATTATATACTGGAGACTTCTCTTTCGTTCAGTGCATCTCCTCAGTGCTAAAGCTTTTCAGATTTGACATGGTACCTAAGATTAAACATGTACCTCATTTGTTAATAAACAGATTTCCATTCATCATTAAGTCCTTCTAAGCTAACAGAGCTAAATTCAAGCATATTCACAAATTTAGGGCTGTGAAAAAAAAAGAAGTTAGTTTCTCAGAAACCTTAATGAATCATGTTAAAGAGCTCTTAGACCAACTATATGGTTTATTTCTGTGCTCTCTAAATAGCTAATAATACAAAATGTTATATAATTTTATGTAAATAATTGTAGACTTATCCTTTATTCACATATTGATAATGTTAATGCCAATATCTTACTGCATTAGGAATGTTGAATTTAAAATGATAAAAGATGAATGTTGCCACCACTGGCTGTTGGTAATAAGAAACTACATGAAAATTTGTTATTACAATAACAAGGAATCGATATGAGAATTACTCATGCAACAAAAATTTGTTTACTAGGCAATAGATAAAGACCTGAGAAAATAGAAGTTTATTAAGAAAAAATGTGTATCCTTTGTAAGAGTGACATTTATAGTTTATTAGTTAGGGCTATTCAGAGAAAAAGAACCAACAGAATATATTTAAGGAATTGGTTCATCTGATCATGGAGGCTGACAAGCCCCAGGATCTATCCGCAGGGTGTCAGCAAGCTGGAGACCCAGGAGAATTGATGGCACAGCTGCAGCCTGAGTCTGCATGTCTGTGAACCAGGAGGCCTCATGGCGTAATTCCAGTCCAGAGGCCAGCATTCTTGAGATCAGGAAGAGTCCACAATTCAGTTCAAGTCCAAAGGCAGGAACTTCTCTTTTACTTGAGAAAGAGTCAGTCAACCTTATTTTTCTATTCAGGCCTCTAGATGATTGAATGAAGTCCATCTATGTTAGCGGAGGCAACCTGCTTTACTCTGTTCACTGATTCAGCTGCTAACCTCATCAGAAACAATTCTTGCAGGCATACCCAGAACAACATTGGCCAAATATCTGGGCACTTCTTGGCCTGAGTTAAGTTGACACATACATTTAACTATCATATACAGTTAGAGTATAAATTGGTAATTACAATTACTCTTCATTTAACTGTTATTATTTTGACTTCGATTCTACATGTAGGAAAATTAAAGTACAATTTATTAATCAACATTAAACTTGGCAACATCATTACTAGAGACCAAGTTGGTATCTCTTTGCCTCTTTTCAAACTTTTATTCCTAACATCCCTTTTTCTAGAAAAGCGCAGGTAACACCCTCTATTTCTATACATTAAAATTAAACTCTATAGTGGAATCTTTGCTTTACAAAACCTTATAGTGAAGAATCTACTGCAACAGAATTGCCCAATATTTGCCTATGAATGCAATCATTTCTACATTTAAGTTCAAATTATATTATTAGCTTAAGTCCTAAACTTGCTGCTTGAGTGTAACAAAACACATCAAATTATGATAATAATATCCAATTTATTCTAAAAACATGTGACATGTTTCGTAATCAACTATGAAAAAATTCTGAATATAATATTGGCAGAAGGAGCAGGTAAAGTACAATTAAAATTCTGGAGTGAAAAAAAAATGTGACATAAAAAAATGTGATCAATATATCTCTATTTTTCTTTACAGTCCAAACATGGCAAACCTTTATTTATCTGAATAGGCTTTAAAATGCATGCATATTTGAAAGTTTTAATAGATGTGATTCTTTGCCTTAGAAGAGAGTATAAAAATATTCTTATTAACCACATATTATCCTTTTGAAAGCTTTTCTGATTTTTAAAATAGAGACTCCAAATGTATTCCAATCTATATTAAATTGTTTATTTTGTAACGAGAAGCCTTATGACATTATGTCTTACAATATTATGTGTACTGATCTCCGGAGACCTCTTGCTTTAATAAATTGTCATCCAACTGGGAGGTGATTTTTCTTCTTGACATTAAAAAATTCCACTCCAAAGTAAAGTGCTGTCATAATGTGAACCTTAATTTAAATTAACTAAAGTTGAAAAGTCAGAGATTGCTAAAAGCAAAACAGAATTCAAAAAACTTTAGTCATGTGAGTATTCTGTAAAATTCAGTTATTTTATTTTTGTTAAAGTTTGTATAACTGGAAGTTAATATAAATATTGTTGGTATTATTTTATACACAAAAATTTCATCTTGGTAGTTCTAATAGAAATGAAAAGCCTTCTAAGACATTTTAAACATTTAAATAACATATATGAGACCAAGTGAGAAATCTGAGAGTGATATTTCTAAGTGATGTTATGATTTATTAACAGAAATAACCTAAATGAAGTGAAAAATCATTAGAAGATACTGAGGTATCTGAAAGAATGTTTCTATAAACTTGAGGTGCTTTACTGACTGAATCAAGTCACAAGGTGGACGTCTGTGACCAGAGAGCCCTTCTCGGTGTCTGCTAGTTAATCAGTTAAAAAAATGTGAATATTTCTGTCTTAGATGTTTTCTTGCCAAGGTGTTTATTAGATAACATATGGATATATGGTTAAACTATTGTATGTTAATTGTTTATTTTAAATTATAACTATTATTACTATATGTCTTTTATTTATTCAGAAACCAACATATTTTATTGCATTACATTTCATTAATCTCGAACTGTATGTATAGTGTGTGTGTGTGTGTGTGTGTACACATATATATATTCAATCCTCATTTTTTTCTTGACTTACTTTGCAAGTCACTTCTCAATGTAATCTTACATCTACAGACATGTACAGAGATGTGCTTTTGGCAAATCGAGGGAACTATCATCCTCTGAATTTAAGTTTGTTTTATCATATTTAATATTTTAGTCATTAATTAATTTTATACATTTTTTGGCTTTTTAAGATGTCCCCAGTCTTTAGTTTTTATTTAAATCTTATTGAATTAACTCTTCAACACAGCCAAAAGGAATTACGTACTCCCTTTGACTCTCATAGCTAATATTTGCAATACTTAGTTAGCAATTAATCAACCACCATCTTCTATCAGTTTTGCAGTTGTAGTTCATACACACACACGCACACACACAAGATATATATGTGTGTATATATATGTATTTATGTATATATCAAGATATATATGTTTGTGTATATATATGTATTTAAATTTTATCCCACTCAACACGTAGTAGATTTGAGATAATAGAGAATGCAATATTTTACTTGTAAGCCCCATAATATTTAGTTGGACATTTTAAAATTTATTTTGACCTATGGGAAAATTATCTCTGAAAAACATTTCAGGAATATTTTCCAAATCACTTGCTTTTAGCATTGCAGAAAGTTTCTCTCAGTCACTTAAAAAACAAAATTTAAGTAATTATAGTAAATGAACGGCAAAAGGTATTGTTATGATTTGAATTGTGTCCCAAGAAGGATTTAAGGGTTGTGAATTTGACCTTATTTGGACCTAAAATCTTTGAAGAGGGTCCAGTCATGGCTGGGCTCTTAGGGTAGACTCTAATCCAGTATGACTGCTGACCTTATAAAAAGGGTAATGCCATTGACAAAACACTCGGGAGCTATTAGAAGCTAGGAGAGATGCACACGTCTCCATCACAGCACCCAGCAGGAAGCAGCTCTGCTGATGCCTTGATCTGGGACTTGTTTAAGCCAACCAGGGTATATTTCTTTGTTATAGCAGCCTTAGCAAACTAACAGTTACTTAGCACATATTCACTAAACCTCACTTAATCTACAGGTTTCAAAATGCTATTTTATAAATTCAAACAAGAAAGCTTATTTATATATCTGTGCTTAAATTATAGAGATGGAATCAGAGACAAATGTATTTAAAAAGTAAATAAATTAAAAAAATAAAGGAAACAAAAGAAACAGCAAAAAAAAAAAAATAGAGATGGAATCAAACTGAAAACACTCTCATGGGTGTTTACAACCATGGCTTAAATGTAACAATATATATGTACTTTTGACACTGCTTATTTATCATCTAAGTGCGTGCTGCATTGATCTTGAGATGGTTCATACAGTTGGAGTTCAACTCTTCTCATCCTTGGGTTATTGAAAAACTGGAGAATGTTATGCTAAGTGAAATAAGTCAGGAGGTGAGAGACAAATACCATATGATCTCACCTATGACTGGAACCAAGTCAACAAAACAAGCAAGCGAGCAAAATAGAACCAGAGACATAGAAATAAAGAACAAACTGACAGTAACCAGAGGGGAGAGGGGGGAGGGATAATGGAACAAAGAAGGGGAATGGCCATCAAGGAACAGGATAAAGGACGCACAGACAAAGACAAAGAGGTTGGGAGGAGGATTGAATATGAGCGGTGGCTTGGCTGGGGTGGAGAGAGTAATGGGAGGGGATGGGGACAATGGTAATTGAACAACAATGAAAAAATGAAAAAGAAAAGCAAAAAGCAGAGGTGAACTTAAAATTTAAGTGAATTAATGAAGTAATCACTGACCTAGGTAACTAATTGTCTGTATTATGTGTGATTAATCCTAGATAACAGTAAAAAGGCTAATGATTATGACAAAGGACACAATGCAATCGGTCTATTTGTTGTGTTTAATCCACTCTATCACATCGATTAACTCATATCTGACCTGGTGTTCTTCCAGAGATAAGATAAATATTGTTCTGAAACTCTCCTCACAGTGCTGTGCTATGTGTTTCCCTGCTTTTGCTATGTCATGCTGGCTTCTCTTTGATGCTAGGAGCTTCAGAGCATTTTATGCATCTAGACATATGAGGTATAAAAGCTTTTAATCACTCTAATTCCTCTAACTGTTCCTAATCTATATCTAAGTCTTTCATCTGTTCCCATTCTGACACAGCTGCTGCTCCACAAGAAAAAAAAAAAACACAAGACTCCTGAATTCTACTTTAACTCAACCGAACTTGGAACTTAACTACCATAGCATTGCCTTTTCCTTTCAATGACAATGCTCCTCTGACCATAGTGGGTTCTCACACATCTGTGGTGAGAGGTGGGTAGCAGACCCCCTGCACAGTAGCTCTCCACTAGGCAAGGGTGGATTTGGGGGAAATTGCATTAAAAAATAAACAAAATTTGTATGTTGCAAAGTGTCCCCAAAAGAAAAGTAGGTGGTAGTTAAGAGTAAAGTGTTGATGTTCGAGAGCTTTAGATGTATGGGGCAAATAAAAATAATAAATCAGACTATTTATAAGGGAGTTAACAGTCATCTGGAATAAGAGAAAAGTTCTTTCTCGGAGACATTATAGAAAAACATGCCGGGCACACCTGATATAATGAAGAATGACAATTTTTAAATGTTCTTCAGTGACTTAAAGTGTATACACTCTCATTAATTAATTCAGCATATTTACATTATTGTGAAGCTACAGAGCAAAATGGCTATAAGTAAATGAATTACACAGAAAAATGTCTTCTGTTTTTAAATATTTTCAAGCAAAATAAATACATATTCTAGGATATTTTTGACCACGAGAGGTTTATATTGACCAATTCTCTATTTAAAGATTATGGTAATTTTTAAGAGAGATAGTATATGTTAACAATTTAATACTTAATTTGTATATTATATGTATTTGTTTAAAAGTTCTTTTTTCCCCATAGATTATTTTAAATATGAATCTTTAGATTAACAAAGCTTTGTAAAAGTTTATGTATCTATTTGAGATTATGAAAAAAGTAATTATACTCCAGAAAAATACACAATTTTGATGATAATGCTCATGACAATATTGAAAATGTTAATAAAAGAGATATTGTTTATTAAATACTTAATTAGAACTCTGTTTTCTATATATCTAGAGATATATATTACTATATAAATGTATCTATACATATTATTATGTAAATATACATACATATATATCTATAGATATATATATAAAGCTAATTTTATAAAAGTCTCCCTAACAGACCTATAAGAAAGTTTACTAATTAAAAATTTTTAAATCAGAAAATGGGTTAATGGAGATCAAGTAATTTACAGTTAATAATGCAGTAATTTTAAGTAGTAAAGTCTTTATGTTTTGAAGAGCATCCCTATTTAATTTTATTTTTTTAATATTTATTTTTAAATCATGTTTATTCTATTATGCTTGTCTCAATTTTCCCCCCTTTATCCTTCCCCACCCATCCCATCCCACCCCACCCCTCCCCCCTCCCACAGTAAATTCCCACTCTGTTGTCCATGTCCATGGGTAATTCATACATGTTCTTTGTTTAGTCTCTTCTCCTTCTTTCCATCACTGTCTTCCTTCCCCATCCCAACTCTCATTCTGCTTCATGTTTACATGCCTGTGGTTTAATTTGTTTGTTAGTTTATTTTGTTGAATAGATTCCACTTATAGCTGAGATCATATGGTATTTGTCTTTCACCTACTGGCTTATTTCACATAGCATAGTATTCTCCAGTTCTCTCCATGTTGTCGCAAAAGGTAGGAGTTCTTTCTATCTTTTTCTTTCTTTTTTTTTGTAAATACAGAATGATTTCATTTATTTTTTAAATGTCAAAGTCCATTATAAAATATTTAAAAAGTTAAATCCATTATAAAGTCTCAGCAATTAAAACAACATGAACACTGGCACAGAAATAATAGAGTAGATCAATGAAATAAAATGAACATTCTAGAAACAAATGTACATATCTGTCTAACAATGTAATATATGATTAAATTGATATTTCAAATCAATGGGGAGAATAAGGCTTATTCAACAAATAAAGTGCATGGACCACTATTACTTGAAATAAAACAAATATAGAATCCTATTTCACACATTATACAAAAAATATTCAAGTGAGTTAAAATCAATATGTAAAACCTAAGGAGTTTTAGGAGAAAATATATAATAAGAGCACTCCTATTTAATTTTAAACCCTGCATTTTATTATCACCCCAAAATTTTTTCTTACTTTCTTTTTATTCTTTTTTTTTTAACTAATTTCACTTAACCTTGTAACAGCTATTGCTGACTTTGGCTCAAATGCATAATAGTATTTCTTTTGTATCAAGATTATTGAGAAAGAGGAGGCAACAGAAAACCTCCATAGCAGTCAGTGAAATGAAATTAACTTTTCTGCATTCCCAGTGCTTCAATTCTCTCAAAACCCCAGAGGATCGCAGGAGAGCCTCATCAGAAATGAATAAGTGGGTTTAAATAAGTAACTAATATAAGATCACAAAATGTGTAAATGGCAAAGTGGGAATTCAGATACACAGTATATTCACTCCAAAGATTGCATCATAAAACTCAGTGATATGATCTCTTTTAAAAGCATTTCTATTTTAAAGAAATTAGATTAATTAGAAAATAATCTAATTAGAAATAATTTAATTAGAAAATAAATAATCTCAATTAATTAGAAAATAATTAGCCTATAACCATCATTAAAATAGATTTATTTTAAGCACGCAATAAGTCTAACAGGAAATTACTATAAAAGGGTTGATTTAAAAAGTATGTATAGAAAACACCTCCTCTGTCTTTGAAGTAATACATTTTTATTTTTAATATACTTTTTATGTCAGAGCTGTGACACCATGAAATATGTATCAATAAATTATTATTAACAACCTAGTAACTTTATAACTATAATAAGAAAATTTTAAGATTAGAGTTAACTCTTACATTTCTAAATCCTGAATAAGATATGAGAATAAGAGAAGATTCAGAAAAAATATATATAATCTAGGAAAAGAAGAAGACAAAAAAAGACAGACTTTTTGACTTATAAGACTTATTGACTTACAGAGAAATAAGTAAAACAGAGCTTCATGGAAAGAAGAGAAAGATTGAGAAAGAGACTAAAAGAATGAGAAACTACATAAACTGAGACAAATTTAGGTGGATACCGATAGAAATGTACAGTGATTAGTGCTTTTTAAAGATTATGATAATGGGAAGGAAGGAACAAAAGACAAAACGTATACTTTCCTCAAGGTTGGAGCAAAAGTTAAACTGAAGTGATACCCTTCAATGGAATAAATACAACTGTGGAAGAAGTTAATGAGAGTTTGTACCACAAAGAATAAGGTTAAAATGTGGACTATTGATGTGTATTTTTAAAAATATTGTCTTGAGTCTTTGTGCTTGAGAGACCTCTGGGAACAGACAGCCCATTGTTTCTCCCATCCACTCAGGTCACAACCATGGGGGGGACGGAGCTTGTCCTTGTACTTCTCTGTTCCCTGGCTGACCTGGTCATCAGCACAGCAACAGACACATCCATGGTCTTCTGTGAAATGTCCAGTGCCTTCTCTCCTAGTTCTAAATGCAAGGTAATCTGAGATTAAGAGAGTCTGTTTCCTATTGCTTGAATTTCTCTTCTTCTTTTTAATACTTTCTGTATTGTTAAAATCAATCCAAACGTATAGAAGACTCATTATGAATTTAATTTAATGAAAGGAAGAATTATCAAAGCTCTCTATTTTACTATTTTTAAGTGATTTAATTATATCCTCTGCCTCATTTATTTTGTTTTCCTACTAAATTTTGGTATTTTATAAAAAATACTTTATCAATCACAAAAATATTCATTCTAAAATACCAAGATGTCAAGGAATAATCTCACCAAATAACTATTATATACAGCCATTGTGTTTCTCATTTAAAAAACAACAACAACAAATTATCTTTAACTTAAGTGTATGGTTTCCTTGGAAATTTATTATTATACATCTTAAACATGTACAGAAACATGTTTGGCCTTAAGGATGTATCAGATCGATAGATATTTTTCTCTGAAGGAATAAAATAGCTATCATTAAATATTTACAAATGTATTGGAAAAAACTCAATAAATGCATGTCTTGAGTATCATAGAGCAAAAAATATGCAACTGGATAAAAATGATAAATATGTATATGTTAATTATACATAAGATTTTTGTAATTATTAGACTTTTAAAAACACTTGCATTAACATTGTCATGTAGAAATGAGTGTGTAGATCCTGGAACTGACAATAAGCAATAGCTGGTCAGTCACATGTCAATGGCTATTAGGAAAATTCACGTATTGGCTAATGAGTTGAAGTATATGACCTCCACTATTAATTTTAAGTTCTTTGATGTCGGGTTGATACTTAGATAAGCTTTACAAAAACAGAACATCATACATATTGGTAGATAAACATAGTGATTTAATGTATATTTTATTGCAAATTCCTAATATTAAAGTGTAAGAAAAAATAAATTAAAAAGATTTAATCTATTATTTTAATTTTAAAAAGTTATCATTAACAATTTCTGAGTCCTCCATGCTCCACTTTCAACAGAAAAGAAATCCAGAGTTGGTATAGAGGACTATCCATATGGAAACGCATAATGGTCACTTCATTATCCCATCATTTCTTATTATTAAAGAAAAGAAAATATAACTGTATGCAATGGAGAAAAAAGAATAGGGGTTGTAAATACTTGATTACAAACAGGCTTCAATTATGTGCCTTTACCTTGCAATTTTTAACATATGTATCTGTCACTTTAATTATTTAAACAAATATAGTTGGCACTAAAAATTAATATTAATATGAAACTTACAAGTTTTAATGGACTTAAAATGCAAAACAAATTAGTTAGGTGTTAACCTTTTAAAATATAATTAAAACATAATTAACAAGTAATTAATATGATGAGCTTCCAAAAACATGAAATTAATTTTACCATCAAAATGCAGTGGCAATGACAAATACTCTTCCTGGAGAATAGCAAGTAAAACTCTGTAGTGTCTGTCATTGTGCCAAACAAGAACAAATTATTTGATGTACATTGGAATTATTCACTTGGAAACTCTTATTAAACAAAATTGTTTCCTGTGTAAAATATATTTGACCTATAAGGACAGACATCTGAATTCATAATTTCATAGTTTTCTGCTCAAAAATAAAAAAAGTTATTTTAAATGCAGAGAATAAAGAGATATATTCCAAAAACCATGGTGTGGTGGTACGGCAACCATTACTGGAAGCATTTTGTCTGGAACCAGGTGGGTTATCCTAGTTATGTTGTAGTTGAAAGTCAATCATCTTATACAGTTTTACATGAGTGATTGTTGTTCTGCCACTTGCTCAATGGTGAATTGAATGTAACATAAGTTCTGTGTATATGCATGATTCACTTCAATGTATGAATGACGGATGATAAATCCATTTAAATAGGAAAATGTCAAAGAATATAACATTGAATAATTTAGAGAATCTAGAAAAATCAAAGATAAGATAACCTAAAAGGGCCATGTAAATCATTCCCCATAATGTCTCAGAAATGATTTCCTTATAAAAGAAAACATTTACTCTTTAGACAATTAACCAAACCAGACAGGCAGCTCCTAATTGACTAGTATATTTCTTCCTCAAAGATAGCCTTGCCGGGCTAGCTCTGTTTCCTAAACTGATCCATCTTAAAAAAGTGAACTTTGAAAGTTATGCTTTATAGTAAAAAGACAAAACAAAACACTTTAATGCATGTATATATATGTGTGTGTGTGTATATATGTGTGTGTGTATATATATATTTGTGCATTTTGGAAAGTAAAAAAAAGTAGTGAAAAAATGAAGGTTTTAGTGTTTTGAATGTATAATTCTGGGCTGGGCAGTATGAGGGAGGCAGTTTGTGGAGGGAAGATTCTGAGGGCCTTTGACCTTAACAGTTTGTGACTTGCATAAATATTATTGCTACACTCTGGAAACATGACCTTATTTACAAATGTATTGTTTTACTGTTTATTACTCCTTTTAAATTTAGGAGTAATGCAAAATTACCCCTGGAAAATGTTTAGTGCCAAGAACAAAAGCTTATCATTTCTTATTTCTGACTTTCACACTAAATAAAGAGAAAAAACCCCCCTCAAATTTACAGAGAACTGTTCTTTAATTTCATCATTTTATTTCCCTTGCTGTGTTTCTGCTCACTTTGTGAAATTTATGTGTATTATTCCCAGTTTTGTGAGTTTTAGCGTTATGTTCATTTTTCTTATATTTTAACTTCATGTTAATTTTTTTTTGTTTTTTCTCCTGAGCCCCTTTCAATTTTACATAATAAGAGTGAAGAAAATTACCAGCTACAACATAATTTTGGAAGGCTTAATTTCATTTTTAAAAGTCAACCCCTTTGAAATGACTTTTTGGGGTGTTTTTTTTGGTCAATTATAAAAAAGCAAAAATATAAACAAACAAAATACCTCTCTTAGAATAAGTATGGATTTAACAGAATAATAGTGGAGATGGAGAAAAGTAAATTTGAACACAAAATAAATATATCTTATCAATGGACATTTAACAAAGTTGTTCAGTGTGAGTTAGTCATCAGTTCAATAAGATGACTAGGGAATTTATGATCACTGCTCGGACATATTTGGATCTCAGTATGTGGGAAGCAGCAGAAGGCAATTGTAAGCTGACCTCTTCCAGTTTAGTTTATCATTGTTTGAAAAGTATCATTTTCAAATGTTTAGAATAACAGGACATTAGTTTATAATTAATCAAGCACTAATTTATCTAAAATCATCTGTAATCACCACGCTCATCTGTGTTGCTGAGAGGTCATCATTCGAAATGGAAAACTGTCACCATTTTCTTTCTTCCCTGCAGTGACAGAGATGGCCATGCTGAATACGAGCTTTAAGCCATTACACTTGTACTGCTGTCGATGACTCCTCCAGTGAACTCGAGCGCCAGCACTTCAGCTTAGCCTGCGCTGTCCCCAATGTTCCCACACCAGGGCTTAGGAGAGGTGACCTGCAGTTGCCAGGATGGCCCCAATGCCACAGAGTATTGTCAAATTTAGCTAACTCACCACATTAAAATAGCATAAAATGCTAGACTGAGGCTACCATATTATACAACAGCAAAGCTCAATTGATTTAATATAATGTATTACCCACATTTTTATCACTGGAAATAATCACATTGAAACAACTTTTATTGTGTGTAAATTCTAAAACTCATTATCACTTATAGTAAATGGAGACTTCAAATAACTAAATTTCTTAAAGTCCCTTAGGGCTTGTTACCAGAATCTGTTCACAGCCCACATTATTCCCCTGTATTACAGTAACACATCTATAGTATAGAGTCTATATTCCATAAATCGCCATTTTACACCTTCAGAGAAAACATGCCCCCACAACTCCAAGCTTTATTTATTAAATAAATATTTAATTTACTGCATATTTATTAGTGCTTATTTGATAACTCTAAGTTATATAAGCATAGTATGTAAAATAAAACACTTTTGAAGTTTGTCTTCTTATACCTTCTCTACCTGTTATCTTTGTATTCTCTACAATTTGAACAGTTAACCAAAATCAGAAAGAGACTTTTTCTTTTTCTTTCTTTTCTTTTCTTTTTTCTCTTGTTTTCTTTTCTTCCTTCCTTCCTTCCTTTCTTCCTTCCTTCCTTCCTTCCTTCCCTCCTTCCTTCTTCCTTTCACCATTGAACCTAATTGATCAAAAAGTTCTGTTGGTCCTCACTTGAAATATAAATGTTCATATTTTACATTTATGCTCCTTCATTCCCTTCGCCTTCTGATTCTTCTCAAACTTTCCACTAAGACATGCAAGTCAATTATATATGTTAATCTTAGAAAGCATCTGTGATGACCTCCTCCTTGTGAAGGTCATTCTGTATATACAGGCCTTCTGAATAACTCTAGAAAATTGCATGATGCTTACATTAGGCCTTTCCATCTGTGAAACAACTATTTTAGGAAAACAAATCATTCATCACTTTGCATATCCTTTAAAGTACATACATATCCCCTAAATTCTGTGTTTTCAAAAAAAATTATAGCCCAAAATATCTTTTTGAAAGGAATTATGGTATTTAATTTAAAAAGGCTCCATAGCAATAATAGCAAAAAAGGAATAATAGCATGGATTGGAAAAGGGTCATAACTCTCGTCCCTGTGAAGGGATCCTACAAAATTATACAGTATTCAAGTTGTGAAAACATAAGGAAACTCAAGGGAAATATAGTTATAATTTTATTTAGATGATGAATCTCTGCATGCATTAAAGCTTCTGATGCACTGGTTTAATCTAGAGTTTTAAAAAAAATACGAGGTTCTATCATGCCTGTCATAGATTATCACAGGCACATGGCCTTAACATTGTGCAAAGGGCTAGCACACTGCGTGTATGACCCTCATAGAACTCAGATCATGTTCAGAACACAGAGAATACCTTTCCCCTTTATAAGTGCACTGTTGTTCTACAGGTTCAAAGGTAAGCATAATGATTTTGTTCTATAGTTACTTTTGTGAAAACAGGGAGTTTGGATAGGGAGTAAAGCAGATTCTTAACTTCAATTCTTTTGGTAGATAAGGTTAATGTCCTCAGTATCTACAAGGGGCATAATTTTGAAAAATCAATTTCTTGCAAGTAAAATCATTAATCTCAGAGTGAATATTACACATACTAAGAAAGTCACAGGGATTGTAAGCATGTTATCCTTGCTTGTCAAAGAAACTGTAGTTATATTTTCTCTACTAAACAAGCTTCTCCATTTTCCTGGGTTGTATCTTGGATGTTAAGTAGCTTCCAGTGTCCTCCTGCAAAGAATTTTAAGATGCTATTTTTCTGAGAGCTAATCAATATATGAGATTTCCCATGATGATAAGCCAGACAGATACACCATGACCTAATTTTCTTTTCATCTATCCAGGAAATCAACTGTGAAAATCAGAACTGACCCATGTACTTGGGGGCTACAAGTAATCACATCTGACCTAATCAACATTAAGAAGTTATCTATGTTTAAAAAAAGAAAAGAAAGATATTAAACCAGGAAGAAGTTAATGATACTTCAATGAACCATACAAAATTTTTGCATTCATTTGTTATAAGTGAGTGTAGATTGTAGAGGTGAGAGGTGGGAACTTTTCATACAGGCTAATTTGCCAAAATCTTGAGCAACATAGAATTAAGATATAAAGGCAATGGTAATATAAATTTATTAGACTCTATCAATGCTTACAAGTTTAATACTTTAATATATTTTCATTTTTGCTCAAACAATTTCTGACACTCTTTCTTTTGATAGTTTTAAAACTAATACAAATTATCCCTGGCTGATGTGACTCAGTGGACTGAGTGCTGGCCTGCGAACCAGAGGGTTGCTGATTCAATTCCCAGTCAGGGCATATGCCTGGGTTGCCAGCCAGGTCCCCAGTAAGTGGCGTGTGAGAGGCAACCACACGCTGATGTTTCTCCCCATCTCTCTTTCCTTCCCTTCTCCTCTCTTTAAAAATAAATGAATAAAATATTTTTTAAAAAGAACAAACTCTTTAAAAATAATACAAAATATTTTCAGTTTCACTATATTCGTTTTTTTCTCTTAATGCTCCATTTTATTAAATGGAAATTCATGAAAAATACATTTTTAACAAACAAATGATTCTCAGTTAATTCAAGTTTTCTCTTCCTTCTTGAATCTATTTTGGTAAGTTATAATTTACCAGGAATTTATTTTCTTAATCTAATTTTTTCAAGTTTATTGGCACAAGTTTGCTCTTACTACTTTATGATATCTTTTAAAAAATCACTATATTCTAAGCACTCTACTATTCATATGCATTTTACACCTTGAGCAGTCAGAAGAGTTTAAAGTAAAGGTTATATGCAAAAAATTACTTAAAAAAAAGGGCATGGAAAAAAACATTATAGGTGGGTGCTCAGTATTTGAAGTTTTCCTTCAAAGGGAGATTGAAAATATCCATATTTCAGAGTAAATAGGAGAATTAACAAGATAGTAAAACGGTGCAGCACTGTACAGGGTAAATGATACATATTTTCCTTTTTTTTTCTCTTTGAACATTTTATTACTTCAAATGAAGTGACTTGGCTGGAAGATGATGTTCAAAGAAAATATTTTATGGGAAGTGAATCTGGATTGATACTTTTTAAAAGGTATAGACTTTGGATAATTTGGGCACCTGTTATTTATGGTGATCATTATGAGAGAAAGTAGATACAAATATGCTTAAGTTAATTGATTAGAATGAAAACAAAACAAAACAAAGCAAAAAAAACCCATAGAGTATCTCAAAGGAGAATGGATTAACTCATCACTGATTTTGTGGAGTAGCAACTAGGCACAGGGAGATGTGAAAAATGTACAGTCTTTCTATGTAAAGTTTAAACTTCCAGGTAAAAATGAAGCTGCTTTGCTGTCATGTAGTGATTTTGATTTTTATAGCCATGAATTCATATTTTCAATTTTGAAATAATATATCCGTATCTCTGTATATAAGGTGCAAGAACAATACGAAAACATTGTCTAGAAAATAGTGTTGATCAAAAAATAAAAACATTTCCAAAGGCACTTAAATGACTTATGATATTTTCCTCATGAAGAGCCTAAGAACGTGGAACATAACTCTATGCCAAGTCCTTAGATTACCTAAAAGAATGAAAAAAAACATAGGTGCTGAAATATAAATACATAAGCCATGGATTCTGGAAAAGGGAAAGCGGTATTACTGAAGCTATATAACATGTGAGAGGGTATCTTCCCAGAAGCAGTCTAACAGCAGAAACAGAAAGTGTCCCTAACCATAGAAATAGGTAGTTGTTCCTTAAGGAGCCCGTTTATGTTCATGAGAGTGTTCCTTTAGGTGAGAGAATGGTGCTGTCAGAACAACTGTTCTACGATGATGTAGCATATTTGTATTATTGACTTATTCCTGTTTATATTCAAATGAAGGATTGCATGAAAGGATTTAAATTCATGAATGTGTTTCTTAGATCTAAATATTTCAAAAAGTGTATTTTGCTTACATATTTCAACATTGTCTTTTTTTATAGGTATCACAATGTAATTCAGATCTCACTAGAGCTGTGGTTACAACAGGGGTCAGATAAGAGAACATTTTGAAGGAGAAGAGTTGACGTCGGCAATACCACAGATAGTCTTCTCAGGATATAAAATAAAAACAATTTTTAAGTTGAGAAATAAAGATGTATTTCAGAAGAAGAGCAAAGAGAGCATAGAGAGTCCCTTTGTATGCTTCACTCAGCTTCCTTTAGTGTTAAAATCTTATAACGTGTCCTGGCACATTCTTTGGATTTACCTTGTGTTTCCTTCAACTTCCTGATTTTTATAGACTGATACATGTTTTCTATTACCAAAACTGAATAATTAATCCTTGTATTTAGTACAATAATAGCTAAATTATAGACTATATTGATTTCTCCCGTTTTCTACTATTGTTTTTTTTTTTTTCCACTCTGGGATTCAGTCCAGTATATTTTGCTGCATTCAGACATCAGGTTACCTTAGCTTCTTTAATCTGTGACAATTTCTTTCCTTTTGTTTTATAATCTAGATACTTGTGAAGGATACCAGCCAAATAACCTAAAAACCGCTATCCTACTCGGATATGTCTGAATACCACCGAAGGGGGTGTTCTCATCCCATTGTATTAGAGGGAACATGATATCCACGTGTCTCATGCCCAGCCATAACTTTGATCACTTGGTTAATATGGTATTTGTCAGGTTTCTCTATTGTAAAGTGACTGCTTTTCTTTTCCCAAACAGTATTTGATAGAAGCTACTCACTAAGGTTAGCCCACACTCCAGAGGAAGGGAAATCAACCTTCATTTCTGGATATATATGAAACTCACATAGTAATTAAATATTTTCTGGAAGATACTTTGAAGCTATGCAAATATTCTGCACCTCCTAAAGATTTTGACCACAAATTCTAACATTCATTAGTCCACGAGGATGACTATGGTGTTACAATGTGGAATTTCTACTAATTGTTGAAAAACATTCATGGCACTTATCAAAGATGATAAGGAAGACTTTATTCAGAAGGTTCTACTTCTGTAGGGGGCAGGGATCAGGCTCATCTCCAAATAAAACAAGAGAAAGTGGGGATTTACAGCCAAGGAATAGGGTGTGTGTGTTGTGGAGGGACACGGAGGGGGATCAGTGGATGTCAATTAAAAAGAGGAATCAGGGTGGTAATAGTGGATTCTGACTAAAATAATGCGACAAGTTTGCTATAGGCAGGCCAAGGCAATTGGGTGTCTCGTGGAGGACTGTAGGGGATGATAATCTGATTAGATTTCAAGGGTTCTAGCTAAACTGACTTAGTGGGATTCTTGCTCTTGACGATGAGGCCTAAGGATGTGGCCTCAGCAAAAAGACCCAGAGGAGCCTGACTGAAGTTTGGCTGAGGACAGTTCTTGCCATTCCTCTATTCCTTTTATGTTTACAAACCAGAAAGTTTGTGTAAATACTTGAATCGTCTCTTCAATTTATTTATTAATTCCTTTGTATTAGTTTGATTTAAAGGATATTTATTTTAGGGTAGGTTGCATTAGCAGAAAGTTCTCAGTTTAAATTTTATGAGGTTTAATTGAATTCCACTTCATTCCTGAAGGAATTTTTTTTTTAAATTCTGGATTTAAGATTCTGGAAGTTTTATTCTCTCAGCACTTGAAAAATAATGTGATATTTACTTCTTACTTCTATGACATGTGTTGCAAAATAGGCTCTCATTTCAATTGTTTTCTCCCCTGTAGGTAAGGTATCATTTCTGCTGGTTTCGAGATTTATTTCCTTTGTCTTTATTATTTTTCAACAATTTGATCATGAAGTTCCTTGGCATGCACTTATTTGGATTTATCCCGTCTGGTGTTCACTTAGCTATTTTTTTTTTCCTGCAGGTTTATATACTTCCATCAAATTTCAGGAAATTTAGCCTATTACTTTCTCATATATATATATATTTCAGTCCATCCTCTTTCTCCTCTTCCTCTATAACTCCAGTGATACAAGTGTAAGATTCTTCATTATGCTCTTCCAGGTTTCTGAGGTTTCGTTCATTGTTTTTGGCCTATTTCCTCTCTTTAGATTGGGCAGTTTCTAAAATTCTACTTTATGTTCACTGATGCTTTCTTCTCTTTTCTCAATTCTGTTCTTTAGACTATTCCCTATGAACTTCTTTCATCCCCACCCCGCCACTTATTCCAGAAATAGAGTGAGGACTGTCCCCCTATTTCTCTTCTCCTCTTTCTACTACAGTGGGTTTCCACCAATGCCCACAGACTACATTTTTCCCTTATCCATGTATATCAATAGATATGTATATAAATTTATATATAACATATAATTAATATAGTATAATATGGTATAATAATATACAGAAGTTGTCACTTGTATTTGGTTTTGCTTTCCCTGGTTTCAGTTGTGCACTGTCAACTGTGGTCTAAAAATATTAAATAGAAAATTTTAGAAATAAACAATGTTTAAGCTTTAAATTGTAGACTGTTCTGAGTAGGGTGATGAAATCTCCCAGGGTCCGAGTCCATTCCATCCAGGACTGAATCTTCCCTCCAGGGTACCCACACTCCATAGTCTACCCACCCCTTAATCACGTTTTAGCCCTCTCCGTGATCACAGGGTTTATCAGAGAGAAGAGAGATCATAGTTATTTTTATTTAGTTGCCTTTAATTTCTTACTGTGCCTAACTTATAAATTAAATTTCATCAAGTTGTTTATTTATAGAGAAAATAGTATACATGTTTTAATATTATCCCTGGTTTTACTCATCCACTGGGATGTCTTAGAACGTATGCCCTATGGATAAGGACAGACAAATTTATACATAATTATGAGATCAGTCTGGATGGATTTTTGATGTACCTCTTGCCCCTGCCTAGTAAATGCCACATGAGAAAACTTTCCAAGTACTTTTCCGATCTTCCAAATGAGCACTTGATGGAGCTCCAGGAGAAACAGCCTGTAAGTGCATGCAAAGTTCCCTTTGTTTCTTATCTGCTAGAACTTTACACTTTCATGCCAGCCCATATTCAGTCTTTGGCAACTTATTTAAATTTGCTAGGTAAATCTCCTCTTCAGAAAAATCCTTAAATTTCATTTATGCCCTCAGGTATCTATATTTGTTTAGATTTTAGGTAAGTTTTTGATCTACAGTTCTCCAATGTTTTCAAGAAAAGTTATAAATTTGTAGTTGGTGTAACTTTTAATTTTGTTCTAAGGGTGCGAGAAACATTCCTTCCAGCTCTGCCAAGCCTTGACTCAGAGCAGAAATATGGTGCTGCTTCCACATCAGTGTTTGCAAAACACTGTTCCTACCCTTAGAACCACACAAACTGCAGCAGAAGAATTATGAAATGGAAACACGGACACCTGAAATCTATCTGTTATTCTAAAAGACATCTTACTAAGACTTCATAAGTTAAATCTATCAATCAAAGAGTCAAATTTCATTTTACATAAAGTCCTGAAATATGAATGACCAAGTTGAGGAGAATTTGTGAGAATTTGGTTTAAGTAAAATGATACAGTATGGAATTATTTTTTTTCAGCTACAACAAAACATTTGAATAGATCGATAAAAAATAGGATTGTAATTGATATTAGTTTTCTGCCGATGAAGAAAAATAGTAAAATACATGTCAAGAAAATTCAGCAATTTTGTCTATAGGTAATTATATACATTCTATAGGCTATTATATACATTCAGAATTTAACAATATACTTTTTTATACTCAATTGGATAAATCAAAATTAATTTATTCATGTTTTGTTTGATTATAGTTTAGTATTTCAACATGCTTTATAACCTAATGTTCTATAAACCTGAGGAAATAGAAAGCACTATGTGAAAAACTGATCTGGTTAGCTTCATTAATGCTATCTTCCTGAACAACTGTAGAATTGTTTTCACTCTTTATTAAACATTTTTCCTCCAATACAATATTGCAATTACAAGCTATGCATAAAAATGCCAGAGCATTGTACTAGTGTCAATGAGTAATCTCCTGTTCAGGGCTATAAAGGTTTCAGTTCAGCTGTTCAATGTGTGCTTATGTACGTTCATATCCTCCCACTCAACAAAATTTCTAAAAGAGCACATCTCAACAAAAACTTAAAGAAGGAGTGATGAGTGGAAAACAAGTCTGTTCTTAACAAGCTTTAATCAGATCATTGTATGAAGCTCTAGTCTTTATTCTGCACTTGGTATGATAGCCCTTCAAGCAAAAGAAAAAGGGCAGGGGTTGGGGAAGTTGACAAATAATCTTAAGATTCTAATTGAAGTTCTCTATGTCTTAAGAAACAGATGCTGAGCCATGAAAAGGAAAGAATGTTAACTTTATTTTTCAAATGGCTCTGCAAGTAATTTTGTTTCTAGGTACAGGTTACAAATGGAGCATTGATATTCAATTTAAGTTAGGAGACAGACATTGAAAATAACCGGATGTTACTTAGGAGCATATACATTGCCCAGATTTCTAAACCCAATATTCAAGAACTAAAAAGTTTGGATTGAATGTTAAGGGAAAACACTGTGAGGTGAAAATAAACTCAACTACCCAAAATTTACTGATTTTAATGGATATTTGAGCCGTCTGTACCCCTAAATAATGGTTTTATACATTTACAGAAAATGGATGATCATGGGTAAACTGCCTGCTTTGCTTTTAGTGAAATAGTATATTGTAGTGCAAAGTAGAACTATTTCATTAGTGATGCTTCTACAGCTGCTGGAAAGTTGAAAAGATTTCTGCTGCATACCCAGCCCACAGGTGGTCAGATGTACAGGGGGCAAAAGCAGGTGCCTAATTTAATTTGAGAGCTTCAGTACTCAGCTTAGTGGAAATTACGTCAATCTAAATCAAGTCTAAGCCTGCTTCCTGGGGTTTTTATAAGATAGTGGTTTTTAGATATTTTAATTTTATACCTCATCATTTAAAGATATATGAGCATTCAACCCAAATATATGTGTTATTATTAATTAATAATGATATATAAGACAATTGCAATATACTCTCTGTTAAAAATATTAAAATTAAAATTTAAATATAGGATGAAGATAAATCTTACTGAGTTGATATATTTTACAAATAAACTATTATTAAAACAATTCTAATATTTTAGAGAGAGCAATGTTTCTGCACATTTTTAAAAAAATTTAGTTGAATTACAATACCTGGTTCTAACTTCAGTTTAACACTTAATTTTAATAGCTTTCACACCTAAGAAAATACTTTCCAAAGATGTAAGATATACATTCATCATTGGCTCTCCATACTAAACTATGATGCTTACTTTTAAATACAACCATTATTTAAACATACATATTTGTATAATCTATACATATATATGTGTATATAGTATGTGTATGGTGGTTTTAAGATATGGCTGAAAGTTCTTGACATTTCTGTCATTGGGAGGTGGAAAATTGCATTTTTCTTTTTTTGTTTAACAAACTTTTGACTATTTATTCAAAGGAGTATGGCAAAAATTATATTCTGTGACTTCTGAAGCTAAATTATAAAAAGCAATTCACCCTTCTTTTCATGTCACTGAAACTCTCAGTATTAGAATCTTGAGTTGAAAAGTAAAAAGTACAATTGCCCCAAAGCCACCATGCTATGAAGGAGGAAGCCCCGCCCACTTGGTGAGGCCACATGGTGATGCTCTGAATAGCCATCCTAGTCTTCAAGTCATGCCAGCCCACATGGGAAAAGTGAAATAAGCCTTCAGTGACTCCAGGACCCAGGCATCAAGAGACTCCATGTCTTCAAGTCTTCCCAGTTGAGGCTCTAGATAACATGCAACAGAGGCAAGGGGTCCCTTCTTTTTTTGATCAGAATTTCTGAACCATGGAATTTGCAAACATAAGAAAATGGTGTTTCAAGATGCTAAATTGTGCAGTAATTTTTTATGCATTAATAACAAATGGAATGATGTGCAATGAATCATGTTAGGTATCATTACCCACAAAGAAATGCAATACACTGTCCTTGATAGAAGCATGACTATTCTGGTTTCCTAAATTACTTAGCCATTTGAAACCTCATTAGTCTTTCCTCAGGTGGCTAATAACCTGGTTGAAAGTAATGCACATTCAAAATAATCAGTAGATAATAGGAAAAAATTCAGTGTAAATTATTATTTTTATTATGGAAGAAATATTGATGAAAGAATCAAGTTTCAATAGATTCAACTTGAGTGGAAGTTTCTTCACTTACATTTCAAATGTTTCAAAGCACCACTGTTCTAACACATTTGAAAAAGAATTGCTTACACTATTGCAGTAACAATTAAGATTTTGCCATTCTTTGTGGATAAATGAACACATTTATATAAACCATTACTATTTATAAGTTTTTCATATTTATAATCCACATAACAACTTTGTAAAGTAGTTATTACAAAAATGAAGAAAAGAAACATACAGCTGCACAAATCATACAAACAGTAAGTAGCACGCTTGGCTGGAACTTAAACATAGATATATCAAATCCATGTCAAAATATCTTATGCTTGGGAAGGATATTTGATTATAGAAACAATGAAAAATTCATCTGCAATTGGCTTTAAAGTATCTTGTTCTACACATTCTGAATTGTTAAATTGATTTCTGATGTTTGCGTTTGTAAGATTAAAATTTTCACTTGTTTCCATACTGTAAAAATATATGCCAGGACATTACTGTCTAGCAAGAGAATAAAATGTCATCTACAACTTTAACTGAGTTCTGCTTTAATGGAGAAGTTCTTAACCATGTATTATTTATTTAATAAAGAGATAGCATATTTTGCTTTGCTCTCTTTCAACTGTTGCTGTATCAATTGTAACTTTAATCTGAATCCATTCTTCTCATACAAGAGAATGATAAATTATTTTTAATGCTTTCTGTTTCAATAAAAATCAACAATGGAGATACTATGTTAATCAAGCCTAACTATAAAATACATATACATTAGTGTCTTTGAACAAGAAATCATTTGCTTCATTTTTTAAGTTCATTATCTAATTGTAATAATCAAAAAAGTTATTTACATTAGGCTTCAATAAATTTAAAATAGTTTAATTCAGCCATTCCAGAGAATAGAGTCAGTGAGAATTTCTTTTAGTAGACTCAATACTTTTCATTGTTGTCCTGATTCATATACAGAGGGTGCCCCAAAAAACCTCTGAAATTTATTTATTAAAAAACTGTATTTATTCTTATATGTTTCAACTTCAGTCATCTTCAAAGTACTCTCTTTGATGAAGTATACCAATCGAGATGTTTTTTCTACTGCTCAAAACAGTTTTTGAACTTGTTGATTTTGATGCCTTGTACTTCTTCTGTCATTTTTTGTTTTACCTCTTCCACATCAGCAAAACATTTCCCTTTGAGGATGTTTTTCATCCAAGGAAACAAAAAAAACTTGCTCGGGGCAAATTGGGCAATAGGGAGGGTGGAGCATGGGGGTCAGAAACTGCTGAACAGTCAGTGCTGTGTGGGCAGGTGCAAATAGGTACACTCCTAAATCACCCAAGACTCTTCGAAAAAATTCACTGAAGAGGATCACAACCTCTCACAACAACGCCAGCTGATATACCGATACTTATGGGTTCCTAGAACTTACCTAGTAAGGGAAACCTGTGCTACAAGGGACCCATCCTCCAGAAGGTAACATAGTTTTGGGGAGGCTCCCCTTGTATAGTATATTCATGGACAACAGTGTGGTGATTGCTGGGGAGGAGGGTGGTATAAGGGGATGAAATGTTAATGTAAAAAGAAGATTAAAAAAGTACATTCTTTCAACAAGTTGAGATATTTAAAATTCAAAATTAAATTATGTATGATATTTCAGCTTTTTTTTTCCAATATTTTCAGGTCCTCTCTTGCTTTTATAGAGATAATTGTAAATATTTTCCTATTTGAAATATTTGTTTCTAATAACTGTAATTTACTAAAAGTTTCAAAAGCTTTGTTTATTGTTTTAACTGTGGAATATTTCACTAAATATTTCCAAACTATATTAAGCAAACTATATATATATATATATATATATATATATATATATATATATCCACTATCATTAGAGCATGTATACTGATTTATGACATGATTCTTTAAGGGTTCAAAGATTTCTGAAATCTAATTAGTGACAGGCAGTAAAAAGAGAAGAGAAAATTGTATTTGGAACAAGTTTAAAGAGAAAACTAAATTTCTGCTTAAGGAGGCAACCCCTTGTTTCCTATTGTAGCATATTGTATACATACAAAGAAAGATTGCAACAAAATATGAGTAAAGTCAACTTTAGAACAATAGTCATTAGATCTAAATGAAAAACAGGACTTCAAAAAGTGACAGAAAGAGACATTTAATATAGACACCTGTGATAATTCCTCTTCCTTGGAAATAGTCTTAAAATAAGTTATCATTCCCTCCACAATTTTGTTTTTTAAGGGTTTCATATGAGCAGGGCTATTCCAACACCCTGTTATTTAAATTACAAATTTCTTGAGAATATGACATACGACATTTAACTTTCATTAAAAGTCTACTTTTTCTCTTGGAAGAGAAGTGTCTATTATGTTGCATCTGGGAAGTTTTGAGGAAGAAAAGAATGTCTTGATATTTGTGTATCCTAAGTCTCCTTTCTTAGTTTGTTAAAAGCAGAATAATAGGGTCCTATTCCTTTTTGGTAATATTTTTTTGCCATAAAATAGAGTTTTAAATATTTTTTTTCCATTTGTGATATTGCCAAGCATTAGATAAAATTCAAAATAAAAAATAAATGAAAGTGTAGACTGAATTTAAGGAAACTCACAGTGGCTTCCCTGAATGCCCTTTCAGTTTAAAGGTTTATTACTCATTTATTTCTATACCTCAGATATTTTTGCCAACACAGAGGGACAGTCCTACTTTTTAAACTCATATTATTTTTGTAAAAATATCTAAAAACAAGGGTTTAGATTGGACTCTTACATGTGTTCATATAAAAACAATGATTAATTGGTCTTAATGTTTAGTCTTTTAGATTTGAAAAAATTAAAAATTAAAATGTACAGAATTAATGAGAGCTATCTTACCTGGAGCCTGAAAAATTGTTATACATACTTTTGAAGAAACTATTATGCAAACATAACTGAGACTTCGTCTCCATGGTTTAGTTATGTGAGAATATCATCATACATAGCTCCATGGAGCCACTAGGAGAGAGTGAAATACTCAACATTTGACAGGCAGCCAAAATTATCCTAATCAATGTTCCCTCTTCCCCAAAAGCACCTTTTTAACTAAGAAGTTTTAGATGTTTTTAATACTTTAACAGAAACCTTAATATTACTTTTCATAACTATTAGGTGATATTGTCAAGTCTATATCTATTCTGAATATGAAATACTGAGTGTAAAATATTGAAATGCCATGATATGTAGGTAAAAAAAATTACTCTGCAATATTTCATTCCAAGATATGAATATTTATTGAATATTGTTAAAACCCAAAGTTACAAAATTTATAAAAGTGCAAGCTAAAGGTAATTTACCATTTACTCTTCTCATGTGCCCCTCTCCGCTTTACTTTACACTTCTCTGTCTTTTTCAATAAGGTCATTTTCACTGGTACAAAGAGATATAAACTTATCCTCTCTCTTCACTAACAACTTTACTTGTTACTCTGGCCTCCTACCTTCCAGATGGCATTTGCCAAGGCTTACCATGGAGCTTTTTCTATTTGTAGATCTGCCCTTAACAGAAAACAAACCATGTGCGGCAACCTCAGATCAAAAGCCTCCTACTGGAGGTGGAAACATTTGCAGGTTGTAATTGAACTTATTTCTTGCCAGGCACGCACAACCCCCTCCGTCAGTCAGGAAGAACTTTAAATTTCAAAGTTAAAGAAATAAATTTCAAAGTTAAAGTAGAAGTTTCTCACATATTCTGTATGCCTCCAAATCTGTCAATTTCTGCTGTTTTTGTCTTTAAGATATGCATATATGGTTCTTACTATTTTCTAATTTGACTGAAAACTTATTTCTTCTCTGATGATACTGACATTTAATATATTTTCCAGGCACATGGAGTTTTTCTTAATGATTGTCTCTCTGTGAACACTTCATACTTCTTGTATTTTCTTTATGTTTATTTTTCCTTTTTTCTCGCTGAAATATGCACATACGTTACACTTAGAAGAAATGTTATTTCTTTCCTTTTATTGAATGCTTATGAATAATTATTTTACTGCATTCATCTTTATTTACATTTACTCTATTTTTTATTTCACATAATTAAAATGCAGCAAATTCCAAAGACTAATATCAAGCCATGAAAACACCACCAAAACAAAAATTATAATTTGGTAAAATTTTATCCACAGTTATATTTTTATGAACATTAAAATGACAGCAAACTCACAACTATCAAAAACTGAATCTAAACAACAAAAACAAACTAATGAAACAACTAGAACAGGAACAGAATCATCGATAGAGATCATTTGGAGGGTTATCAGCTGGGAAGGGAAAGGGGGAGAACGAAGGAAAAAGTACAGGAATTAAGAAATGTAATTGGTCAGCACAAAATAGACAGGGGGCTGTTAAGAAAAGTGCAGGAAATGGAGAAGCCAAAGAACTTACATGCACGACCTATGGACATGATTTAAGTGGGGGCATTGCTGGAGGGAAGGGTGGTACTGGGCCGAGAGGGGCAAAGGAGGAAAAAATTGGGACAACTGTAGGAGTAAAATAAAAAAATATATACTTAAAAATAAAAAAATAAAATAAATATAAGATAGCAAGTAAAGTTGAAATATCCTTTTTTTTTAATTTTTTATTTTTTTAATTAATTTATTTACTTTTTAAATACATTTGTCTCTGCCTTCCCCCCACCTCTTTCCCTTGCCCCCTCCCACCTTCCCTCCCTCAGCTCTTCCCCTTTGGTTTTGTCCATGAGTCCTTGCTATATGTTCCTTGACTTTCCCCTTCCCTTCCCTTTCCCTGCCCCTCCTTCCCTCTTGTCTCTGTTGATTTCTTTTCCTTTCAGTGTTGCTGGTCTTATTTTCCTTGCTTCTTTGCATTGTTGGTTAGGTTCCGCTTATAGGTGAGATCATATGGTATTTGTCTTTCGCCCCTGGCTTATTTCGCTTAGCATGATGCTCTCCAGTTCCATCCATGCTGTCGCAAAGTTTAGTACTTCTTTTTTTCTTTCTGCTGCGTAGTATTCCATTGTGTATATATACCATAACTTTTTGATCCAGTCATCTACTGATGGGCATTTAGGTTGCTTCCAACACTTGGTTATTGTAAATTGTGCTGCTATGAACATTGGAGTGCATAGGTTCTTTTGTATTGGCGTTTTGGTGTTCTCAGGGTATAGTCCCAGCAGGGGAATCGCTGGATCAAAAGGCAGTTCCATTTTCAGCTTTCTGAGGAAATTCCACACTGCTTTCCATAGTGGCTGCACCAGTCTGCATTCCCACCAACAGTGGACTAGAGTTCCCTTTTCTCCACAGCCTCGCCAGCACCTGTTGTTTGTGGATCTGTTTATGATGGCCATTCTGACTGGTGTGAGGTGGTACCTCATGGTGGTTTTGATCTGCATTTCTCTAATGGCTAGTGATGCAGAGCATCCTTTCAAATGCCTCTGGGCCCTCTGTATCTCCTCCTTAGAAAAGCATCTGCCCAGGTCCTTTGCCCATTTTTTGACTAGATCGTTTGTCTTCTTGGAGTAAAGTCGAGTGAGTTCTTTGTATATCTTGGAGATCAAACCTCTATCTGATGTATCATTAGCAAATATATTTTCCCAAATGGTTGGCTCCCTTTTCATTTTGCTGATGTTTTCTTTAGCCGTGCAGAAGCTTCTTATTTTGATGAGATCCCACTTGTTTATTCTTTCCTTTATGTCCCTTGCTTTAGGAGACATATCAGTGAGAAAATTGCTGCGTGGGATATCTGAGAGTTTCCTGCCAATGTTCTCCTCGAGGACTTTGATGGTGTTGCGACTTATATTTAAGTCTTTTATCCATCTTGAGTTTATTTTTGTGTATGGTGTCAGCTGATGATCCAATTTCAATTTTTTGCATGTAGCCATCCAGCTCTCCCAACACCATTTGTTGAAGAGGCTGTTATTGCCCCATTTTATGCTTCTGCCCCCTTTGTCGAATATTAGATGTCCATAGAGACCTGGGCTTATTTCTGGGCTTTCTATTCTGTTCCACTGGTCTATGGGTCTGTTCTTGTGCCAGTACCAGATTGTTTTGAGTATAGTGGCTTTGTAGTAGAGTTTGATGTCCGGTATTGTGATCCCTCCTACTTTGTGTTTCTTTCTCAAAATTGCTGCGGCTATTCGAGGTCGTTTATGGTTCCATATAAATTTTTGAAATGTCTGTTCTATTTCTGTGAAATACGTCATTGGTATCTTAATAGGGATTGCGTTGAATCTATAAATTGCTTTTGGTAGTATGGAAATTTAAGGATATTAATTCTTCCAATCCATGTGCACGGTATATGCTTCCATTTATTTGTGTCTTCCTTAATTTCTTTTTTCAATGTTGCATAGTTTTCTGCATACAGGTCTTTTGTGTCTTTGGTTAAATTTATGCGTAGGTACTTTATTTTCCTTCTTGCTATATCAAATGGTATATTTTTCCTGATTTCTTCTTCTTCTATTGCATTGCTGGTGTACAAAAACGCCTTTGATTTCTGAATGTTGACTTTGTATCCTGCTGTTTTGCCAAATTCACTTATTAGGTTGAGGAGTTTTTTGGTAGAGTCTACAGGGTTCTCTATGTACACTATCATGTCATCTGCAAACAATGATAGTTTGACTTCCTCCTTTCCTATTTGGATGCCTTTTATCTCTTTCTCTTGTCTGACCGCTGTGGCTAGGACTTCCAATACGATGTTGAAAAGAAGCGGTGAGAGCGGACATCCTTGTCGTGTTCCCGATCTTAGTGGGAAAGCTTTCAGTTTTTGCCCGTTGAGTATGATATTGGCTGTAGGTTTTTCATATATGGCCTTTATTACTTTGAGGAATGCCCCATTGATTCCCAGTTTGCTGAGTGTTTTGATCATAAATGGGTGCTGTACCTTGTCAAATGCTTTTTCTGCATCTATCGAGATGATCATGTGGTTTTTGTCTTTTCTTTGATTTATGTGGTGTATCACGTTTACTGATTTGCGTATATTGAACCATCCCTGCATCCCTGGGATGAATCCCACTTGATCGTGATGGATAATCCTTTGAATGTATTGCTGGATGCGGTTTGCCAATATTTTGTTGAGGATTTTAGCATCTATGTTCATCAGCGAAATTGGCCTGTAGTTTTCTTTCTTTGTAGGGTCTTTATCTGGTTTTGGGATCAGGGTGATGCTGGCCTCATAGAAGGAGTCTGGCAATCTTCCCTCCTCTTGGATTTTTTGGAATATTCTGAGAAGGACAGGGGTTAGCTCTTCCTTAAATGTTTTGTAAAATTCTCCTGGGAAACCGTCTGGCCCTGGGTTTTTGTGTGCTGGGAGTTTCTTGATGACTGCTTCAATTTCCACAACTGTTATCGGTCTGTTCAAGCTTTCTGTTTCTTCCTCCTTCAGTGTTGGAAGATTATACTTTTCTAAAAATTTGTCCATTTCATCATGATTTTCAAATTTCTTGGCATATAATTGTTCATAATAGTGTCTGATAATCCTTTGTATTTCTGTTGTATCAGTTGTTATTTCTCCTCTTTCATTTCTGATATTATTAATTTGGGTCCTCTCCCTTTTTTTCTTGATGAGTCTGCTTAAAGGTTTGTCCACTTTATGAATCTTTTCAAAGAACCAGCTTCTGGATTGGTTGATCCTCTGAATTGTTCTTTTTGTCTCTATGTCATTCAGTTCTGCTCTAATCTTGACTATTTCCTTCCTTCTACTTGCTCTGGGATTTATTTGTTGTTGTTTCTCCAGTTCTTCAAGTTGTAGTGTTAGGTCTTTTATTTGAAATGTTTCTATCTTTTTAAGGTAAGCCTGTATTGCTATGAACTTCCCTCTCAGGACCGCCTTTGCTGTGTCCCATAGGTTTTGGACAGTTTTCTGTTCATTTTCATTTGTTTCCAGAAATTTTTTTATTTCTTCTCTTATCTCATTATTGACCCATTCATTGTTTAATAGTGTACTGTTCAGTCTCCATGAGTTTCCAAGTTTTTGAAGTTTCTCTTTGAGTTTGATTTCGAGTTTCAAGGCCTTGTGGTCTGAGAAAAAGTTTGGTATTATTTCAATTTTCCTGAATTTACTGAGGCTTGCTTTGTGTCCTATCATGTGGTCTATCTTTGAAAAACTGCCATGAGCATTTGAAAAGAATGTGTATTTTTCTTCTTTGGGATGTAAGGTTCTATATATGTCAGTTAAGTCTCTTTGATTCAGTGTGTCATTCAGCGCCACGATATGTTTATTAATGTTTTGTTTGGAAGATCTGTCCATTTTTGACAGTGGGGTGTTGAAATCCCCTACTATCAGTGTGTTGCTGTCTATATCTTTTTGAAGTCATCCAACCATTTCCTTATAAACTTGGGGGCTCCTATATTGGGAGCATATAAGTTTACAATGTTGATGTCTTCTTGATAGATTCTTCCTTTCAGTATGATAAAGTGCCCCTCTGGGTCTCTCTTTATGGCCTTTGCTTTGAAATCGACTTTGTCTGATACAAGTATGGCAACCCCGGCCTTTTTCTCATGTCCATTTGCTTGGAATATTATTTTCCATCCCTTTACTTTCAATCTGTGTAGGTCTTTTGCTCTGAGGTGGGTCTCTTGTAGGCAGCATATGTGTGGGTCATGTTTTCTTATCCATTCAGCTACCCTGTGTCTTTTGATTGGGGCATTTAGTCCATTCACATTGAGAGATATTACTGATAGAAACTTACTCATCTTTTCTCTTTGTACTTGTGTTCCTCTCTGTCTCATTCTTTTCCTTCATCTGCTTAAACCAGTCCCCTTAGCATATCTTGGAGTGCTGGTTTGGTAGAGATGTATTCTTTTAGCTTTCTTTTGTCTGGGAAACTCCGTATTTCTCCTTCTATTTTAATGGAGAGCCTAGCTGGGTAGAGCAGCCTTGGCTGTAGGCCCTTGCTTTTCATGGCTTGGAATATTTGTTGCCATTCCCTTCTGGCTTGTAGTGTTTCTGTTGAGAAGTCAGCTCCCAGGCGTATCGGGGCCCCCTTGTATGTTACTTTCTCCTTCTCCCTTGCTGCCTTGAGGAGTCTCTCTTTGTCTTTGACATTTGCCATTTTAATGATGATGTGTCTTGGAGTGGACCTCCTTGGGTCCCTCTTGAGTGGGGTCCTCTGTGCCTCCTGGATCCATGAGAGCCTTTCTCTCCTCAAATTAGGGAAATTTTCCATCATTACTTTTTCGAGGAGGTTCTCTATTCCTTGCTCCTCTTCTTCTCCTTCTGGTATCCCTATTATACGGATATTATTGCGTTTCAGGTTGTCCTGCATTTCCCTAAATGCTTCTTCATTCTTTTTGAGCCATTTTTCCATTTCTTGTTCTTTCTGGGAGCTTTTTTCTACCTTGTCCTCCATCTCACTGATTCGATCCTCAGCTTCATCCAGCCTGCTTTGGATTCCTTCTACTGTGTTCTTCAATTCAGAAATGGTATTCGTCATATCCTCTTGTGTCTTCTTGATAGTTTCTATGTCCTTTTCCAGGCTGATATAGTTTGCTGTAAGATCCTGATAGTTTCTCTGCAGTTTCTCATAGTTCTCTTTGAGCTGGCTGAGCTCATTGAGCTTCCTTAGAACCATTGTTTTAAATTCCATATCTGAGAGTTCCCTTGCCTCTATTTCACTGAGCTCTCTCTGTGGGGAGTCCCCTTTTCCACTCATTTGGGGGGAACTTCTTTTTCTTCCCATTTTTGTGAGAGTCTGTTAAGTATTTTTGTCCTTTACTTTTCTTTCTGGGCTTGCCTCTGATGCTGTCAGTTGTTGACCCTATAGGGCCTTGGGTTGTTTGTTTGAGCCTTTCAGGAGTCTAATGCCTGTGTCTGACTCCTGCTTGGAGCAGCTCTGTGACCCCTTCGGTCAGGGCTGGGCTATTTTTTGGGATCTCTCTGCGCTCTCACGCGGGCTCCTTGAGCGCGTTCCCAGCGCGGCAGGGTCCCCCACCTGCCTGGGCTCGCAGGTGTTTGCCCCAGACCAGGGGGCTCTTTCGCGACCTCCCGTGCTCATCTGGCCTCCCTGGCACGCGAGCTTCACGGCACTGGTCCGTTTAGGGTCTTCTATTGTGTGTTTTCCCCGCTTTTGGCTCTTTGGGTGCGTTGCTTGCCCTCGCCAAATGGGGACTACGGAAATGGGAGGAAATCAGCTCTAGGACTCTCCGGTTAATCCTGTTTCTTGTCTCTTCTCCAGGGACTCTGGGCAGCTCTACTTATTTTGTGGGCTGCTCCGCAATCACGGTGGGGAGGTCAATTTACGCCTGCCCTTGCCCCTCTGTGCACTCCCTCGCAGGCCGTATGGGTGCCAGTCTGTGTGAGGCCTTGCCGGCAGGTGCAAGCGTTCGCCAGCCCGCGTGGGTCACACACACGCTCGCCAACCCTCGCCAGTCACTCGGCGCAAGTGTGCGTGCCTGCTCTGGGTGTTTTGGGGGTTTCTATGTTTGCTTTTCGGCTTTTGGCTCTTTGGGGGTGTGGCCTCTTCCCGCGCAATGGAGACTTCGGCAAGGAGAAGGAGTCAAGACTCCCCGGTTCCTCCTCCCGTTCTTTCCCCAATGCCTCCGTTTCTAGTCTCCCCTCAGGGGCCTCTGGGCAGTTCTGTGACCCCTTCGGCCGAGGATCCAACCCCTGTGCGGACTGCGTTTCAATCGCAGGCAGTCTGGTTCATGCGCGCCCCGCTTCTGCCTCTTTGAGGGCGTGCCTTTCCAGCCCACAACGGAGACTACCGAACCGGGAGGGAGTCAGCACTCCCCGGTTCCTCCTTCCGTTCTTTCCCCAATGCCTCCGTCTCCAGTCTCTCCTCAAGGCTCTCCCAGCCAGTCTGCACTCAACCCAGGAGCTCACACGCATACAAACTGTGTGCGGAGCGCACAAAAGGCAGGTTAATTGATTCCCTTATGCCTGAGCGAGATGGTAGCTGCAGAGTGGGAAGTGCGTTATCACCCGGGCTCCACCAGTCTCAGTTCTCTTCCCAAAGTTTTCCTCACCAGTCTTTTCCCAGGCACCAGCCCACCCTGCTGCCGCCTCTACCCAGAGATCAAGGAGGGTGGCTGCCGCTGCAACTTTTGCGTTTGCCCTTTAAATGTCTTTTTGCATCCCCAGCCACTTGTCTCTGGCAGAGAGTGCCCCTAAGCTTTTTGGGGTTGCGTTTTGTCTGTATTTTCTCGACTTTAGCTGCTGTAGTTTAGGGGTTCCTGTTTTTGATTCAGACCCCGTTCTTCTCGGGGGGAGCTAACTGGCCGTTTCAATGTCCCTCTGGTGCCAGTGCCCGTGTGCACCCAGCCCACCCTCTCGAGCCTCCACTGCACTTCTCACCCGTTGGGATGTGTGAGAGTCGAATCCACTGTCCGCAGCACCAAGGCTCCTCTCCCACTATCGCTCCACTGCTTTCCAGGTGATTACTCCATTATTTAGTTGCAATTCCAGTTTGGTTTTGGGAGGAGGTCAGCGTGACTCCCTTTCACTCCTCCGCCATTTTTTTTTTTTCTTTTTCTTTTTTTCCTAAAGTTGAAATATCCTAAGGGACATACCAAGAGAGAGACAAATAATATAATTATTTAAATAAGACAATAACTTTATATGCATAGAGATAGGCAGTATAATGCCACCCAAAGATGCATGTGCTGTGTCCCTCGACATGTGGATAAGATATGTTATCTGGCCAAGTAGAATTAAGGATGTAGATGGAAATAAATGTGGAAATTATCTGATTAATTTATAATAGGGAGGTTATATTTGGATTATCCTAGTGGCTTCAATGTAATCACAGATGTCCTTTAAGTAAGTAAGTGAGGCAAGGAGAAGGGTAGAATCAGAGAAGATGCCATGTGGTTCATTTGAAAGATAAAGGAAAAACCACAAACCAAGAAAGCAAGGAGGCTTTAGAAGCTTGAAAAGGCAAATGAATGCATTCTCTCCTAAATTTTTTTGAAAAGGAATACCACCCTGTCAAAACCTTGCTTTTATGATAATGAGACTTTTAACTCAAAAAAGAAATCTGTCCTGTTTTAATTCATCAAGTTTGTGGTAATTACTTATGACAACACTAGAAAACTAAGGCTAATACACATACACTATGAATCTATGTATTCGACAACCAAAAATGGCATTGTGTTGTATTTAAGTATATTTTACGGTACCTCTGTCTTTACCTACAGATCTCACTGCTGTACTGTGTTCCCTGGACTCCCTGTCTTTAGTTATTTTGATGAGACTGACTGCGTCCAGTCAGATGTCACCTATACCACCTCAAGGCAAAGTGTACAGAAAATCCTCTACACTCTTCTCTACCATGAGCTGGTTAAATACAGAGAGACAGGAGACCCTAACAGCTTAGAATCCCAGGATCTAAGGAACTGCGATCAGAGTGAGTGACTGTGATCACTGTGGAACCGAAATCCACTCTGCCCTACTGCCGACATACATGCCACTGTAACAGGACCAAAAAAACCACTATGGTATTTAGGGTTGTTGGACTTGTTACTCTTGCCTCCTACCATCTTAAATACAATTCCCTAATCAGCATAGCTTCCAAAGTATCAGATTTAATTTTAACTAACTTTTGAAATATTTTCCAGCCAGCGCTGTAATTGTGACCTGTTGATTAAGGTATGCAAAATTTTATCAGTTATTTCAATTACTAGAGAGGTTTTATCATAAGATTAAAACATATTTTTACATTTTAGTAGCATTTTGGGTATATATGTATGAAAATGAATGTATATGAATATCTATAATTGTAGTTTAAAAATAAATAATTTTTGGAGAACAACTATGCAAAATTTCAAAGTGCTATAGCATGACCAAATTTATCACAAAACTAGTAAAGTGGATAAATGATAAAAAGTATAATTGGTTATAGTATACCATTTTGGTGATTTTACCAAGTTATACTTCAAATCATTCTTCAGTACTGTTAATTGAAATCTCTATCATTGATATAAAATAGTTCATGTTGCACCAATCTTTTATTGTCAGATTTGAAAAAAAATGCAATGTGAATTTAAAGTAGTTCCATTACCATTTTATGTTTATCTCCCTGGGTAATTAGAATATTAGAATTTTTTTTTTGTAATTTGCAATTCTGTGTCCCATTTCTTTGAATTAGTTGTTAGAATTTTGTTCAGGCACATTTACCAGCTCTGTTTAATGATCTTTTACTGATGTGAACAGAGTCATACAGCCATAAACAGACTCAGGGAGAGAAAAAAATTAGCTTGTGTTTTATTCCTTTAAATAAAACCTAGGATGTATGTACTACTGTAAAGAAAGGATAATTAAGTGAAAGTTGGATGGTTATAGGAGTCTCTGTCTTCACCAAATTTTATATTTTCAAGTTTCCTGTAATTTACAGATTTTCATAGTGGAAGCAGATATACTGAAAATTTAATTCCAAATTCATGTCTTTTCATCCATAATCTTACAATCTTCTGATTTAACATACCCTTCTCTGATTAAAAAAAAAGTATTATTACTTTTTTGCTTAAAAATAATGTTTATTTTTCAGATTTAAGTATTTATCTAACAAATTTTTTGTTTATGACCCAAATGAAGAATCTTTTTATGAATAAATATTAATATTGTTTTGTTAAACCACTAGTTATTCAATAACCCAGTCTTTGTCAGTTTGTTATGATTTATCTATCCTGTACTATCTCCATTTGGGTTTGGTCTAAAACTAAATGATTTCATGTGTCTACTAAGGTTTACATGCATTTTGGAAGTCTCAGGGGGGCTAGAGTTTGGGGAAGACTAACAGTAAGTAAAGGAAGTTGCAGCTGCAAGTTAAGGAAAGAGATACTGAAGACCTTTCCTTGACACACCATAGTTGTAGTTCTCCTAACTTCGCTAGGTGTCTGCACCAGTTTTCAAAAGTCTTTTAGAGAGTAAGAAAATATCAGCAAAATGAAAAGGGAACCAACCATATGGGAAAATATATTTGTCGATGATACCTCGGGTGAAGGTTTGATCTCCAAAATGTGCAAAGAATTCACAGGACTCCACATCAGATAAACAAACATTTCATGTAACAAATGGGGAAAGGACCTGAACAGACACTTCTCCAAGGACATACACATGGCCCATAGACATATGAAAGGATGCTCAACATCACTAGCCATCAAAGAGATTCAAAAGAAAACCACGAGACACCACTTCGCACTGCTCAGAATGGCCATCATCAACAAATCAACAAACAACAAGTGCTGGCAACTTTGTGGGGAAAAGAGAACACTGCTGGAGGGAATTCTGACTGGTGCAGCCATTGAGGAGAACAGTATGGAATTTCCTCAAAAAACTAAAGATGGAACTGTCATTTGATCCAGTGATTCTACTGTTGGGATTTTACACTAAGAATTCTGAATCACCAATTCAAGAGAACCTATACACCAACACCTCAATGTTCATAACAGCATTATTCGCAACAGACAAGTGCTGGAAACTGCCTAAGTGCCCATCGATAACGGAACGGATCAAAAAACCGTGGTTCATTTACTCAATGGATTAGTATGCAGCAGAAAGAAAGAAGGAGCTCCTACCCTTCACAAAAGGGTGAATGGAACTGGAGAGTGTTATACTGAGTGAAATAAGCCAGGTGGTGAAAGACAAATACCATGTGATCTCACCTTTAAGTGGAATCTAATCAACAAAACAAACAAGTGAGCAAGATAGAACCAGAGACATGGAAATAAGGAACAAGATGACGGTGCCCACAGGGGAGGACACGTGGATAAGGGGGAAAGTTTAGGAAAGGTCAAGTCAAAGAACTTATATAGAGGACCCATGGGCATGGACAACTAGGTGGAGATTGACTGTGGGAGCTGGGGAAGGGTGGCGAGGGGATAGGTGGGGCAGAGGAGAGCAACGGTGAAAATGTGGAACAATTGTAATTGAACAACAATAAGAAAAAAAAGCCACACCAGAGAGAGTTTCCACCAACTATCTCTGGCTAAAGCTTCAAAGCAATTTTTAATTAATTAACAATAATCTATCATGAATCATGTGGGCCTCATTTTTTATTCAGCCATAGTGTTGAGCTTCTGTACTGATTCTAATAAAAAAATATCAAAGACACTTTGTGTAGATCAGTAGTTCTTCAGCAACTAGTAATATTATTTTTAATTTCAAATTTTATACATACTTAAAATTATACTATAGAATGCCCAGGCAATTCAAAATAGAACCATTAAGGAGTATTTAGGCTTTTATTGGAAGATCTCTTCATGGATAAAGAATCATTTATTGTTTATATTGATTCACAAAAGACTATTTTATAATTTCTTCTTTAATCTTTTATTGTGATAAATAAGATATGCCACTTTTTTTAAACATTCACAACAGGTTTATTTAAATAATTTTATTTATTTATTTATTTATTAGAGAGAGGATAAAGGAAGGAGAAAGAGAGGGTGAGAAATACCAATGTGTGGTTACCTCTCACACGCCCCTACTGGGGACTCCACCCTCAACCCAGGCCTGTGCCCTGGCTGGGAATCAAATGGAGGCTTTTTGTTTCACAGGCTACCACTCAATCCACTAAACCACACCAGCCAGGGCACTTTATTTATACTTGGAATCTTGGGAACAAAAACAGCTGTCACAGAATGTTATTTTATGCATATATCAGAATATTACTTAGATTTAATAAGAAAACAAAGATATTTTACTGTGTACTACTATATGTAAGTAAAATAAATTTTGATTTTTATCAGAAAAAAAATTGCCATTTTATCTGTAAACAGCTGTAAGAGGTATATTGTTGACATTTAATAAATTATCTTATTTTTGTGTTTATTTTTTATATCATATATCTTCTAAACCCTGTCTGTTTGCCAACAACAAACTTGTTTCCTATATCAATGGTCTGTTTTGACTTTATTTTTTTATTCATATGTTTTTTTAGAGATTCCACATATAAGTGAAATTTTATGGTATTTCTCTTTCTCTGACTTATTTTTTTTTTAGCATAATACCCTTTAGGTTCATCCATGTTGTCACAAATAGCAGAATTTCATTCTATTTTATTGTTAAGTAATATTACATTATATGTGTATGTGTGTGTGTGTGTGTGTGTAGTCTGTCCAGAGGGGAACCAGTCATATAATATGAAAAATAGAGACATTTATTGAAGAAGATACAAGAAGCTTTGTTCACAGGATAGTGACACCTCATTCACCTTCAAAGTAAGCACCTTGAGACCTCATACAGTTCTCCCAGTTGCTACAAGCTGTCTCTTCCTATGGTCCTGAATCTCATCGATAATCTGAAACCTCTTCTTTTTTGAAGAGGGTTTTATTTTTAGGAAACTCCAGAAGTCACAGGGCTGAAAATCTTGGCTGCAAGGTGGCTAAGTCACCTGTATGATTTGATGCTTAGCCAAAAATCTCTGCAGGATATGTGATGGGTGAGTGGGCACATTGTTGTGATGAAGCTGCCAATCAACAGTTGCACTCATTGCCTCACCCCGAAAGCCTTGTGAGTCATCAGAATATGTCCTGTGGAGGAATGTTCAAGCTTAATGCAAAATTCGATGCAGATTAAGCTCTAGTCACTCAGTCATTTTGAATGCCATGGCCAGACAGTGCATGCTCATTCAATGGCATCTACTGCCCCACTGACTAGTACAGTGAAGTCATCATTGTTTATACATTTACATTCCAGTCCACTCTCCGTAGCTGCCAGACAAATTGTTCTCCTTATAATATTATCACTGGCTCGATATTTTTTTCTGGACAGACGTTGGTATATATTTATATCTTCTTTTTCCATTCATCTAGTGATGGACACCTAGCTTGCTTCCGTATCTTGGCTATTGTAGGTAATGTTTCAGTGAACATAGGGTGAATCCATCTTTTCAAATAGTGTTTTTGTTTTCTTCAGATACTACCAAGTGGAATTCGTGGTTGTATGGCAGCTCTATTTTTCATTTTCTTATGGATTCTTCATGTTGTGTTTCATTTTGGCTACACCAATTTTCAGTCCTATTGAACATTTATGAGTGTTCACTTTTTTTCCACATCCTCCCTAGTACTTGTTTGATTATGTTTTGATCATAGCCATTTTGACAGGTATGAAGTGATATCTCATTGTGGTTTTGATTTACATTTCTCTGATGATTAGTGATGTTAAGCATCTTTCCATATATTTGTATGGCCATCTGTATGTCCTCTTTGGAAAAATGTCTATTCATGAACTCTGAATCTCTGCTCATTTTTTAAAAATTGGATTGCTTGGGGTTTTTGGTGTTCAGTTTTTATACTATGTATATATTTTTTAAATCTCTAAAATGAAATATATGAAATGCCATAAATTCATTTATTTGGTTTTATTTTCCTTCTCTTTCACCACTGTCTGTGTATACTCTCATAACTATTCAGTACAATTTGAATTAAACTAAAGTATTAGATTACTCAGCATTCAACTATTAATTTGCATGTTTTTGGTCTGCAGTAGCTGTGTTTCTTCAATATTACAGAAAGCCCTCAACTCAAAATCGTGACAGAAGACTTTGATAATTAGATTTCCACGTATGCACATTTCACTATTATACATAAAAAAGTAACTCTCCAAGGATAGTTCTTATATGAATTCTGTTCATAAGTCTAACATTACAGATTTGCTCCTTGGCTTATGCAAACCATTGTGCACTTCATTCTGGCACACTTATAATCAGAGGACTGTCCTAAGTGCTGGGTGCACAGCTTTATTTTTATCATCTTGAAAAAAAACTGATAGCTTAGATAGAAATAAATGTACTTTCACCTCAATCTCAATTCATAACTCATAAAATTGGTGAATAAAATCTCAAAGGAAGTTGTATTAATGAGACAACAAAGCCCCACAAATATTGGCTTTTTTGCCTAGTCTAGCATATTTTTTGACTTAACATGCATAACGCTTTCAAACTTACCACTTTGAAATAGCTGCGCAGGGCACATCAGTATCAATTTTTTTCATTTGCTGTTAGAAATAAAAATATGAGATGGCATTGATTATATATTGTATCTGAATGTTTTATTTTTAGTAACCTGGCCTATGGATAGCAGAGCACTTTTGATTTAATATAAAGTCAGTTAAAATCAAGACAGTCTTCCCTTTGATTGAAGTAATTTTGCAGCACATTGAAAGCTGGTGGAGCTATTTTCTTGATGTGTTGCATATTAAGCAGGCAATGTTAATTCTCACCAATAGTATTTTATGCCACTTTAAAATTTCTGATGAATTATACCTATCCACATTTTACAAAGATATATGAGTATATGTATAAAGTTTTGATGGTAGAACTTGAGTTAATCTTCTTTTCTGTATAGCCTATGAAATATTATAATTATCTATTCTATTAAAAAGTAAATGTAACCTGAAATGTCACTTGATAGTTCATATAGGAACAAATAAGCAAGCAAATATATATATATATATATAATGAAACTAGGGATAGATATATCTCAAAAGAGTAATAAAATTTTTAGAATGTACTAGCTTTGGAAACAACTTCTATTGGAAACAACCTCACTGAGGTCATGGTTTTTAGGATGAATTTGCCCTCTCTGCTTTGTTATACGTTGAATGAGGTACTCTTGGTCCTTTTGGCCTGATACAGCATACTTTCTGCACTTACACTTTTCCTCATAATATTGTAAATTATTACAAATGTACATTAAATTCAAAGGAACCATAATCAGTTTAAGGGAACAGATCCTGGGCGTAGACCTAACCATATACTGGATATTTAAAAAAGCAACACATCTCAGATTGCCTTTCCTTGTTGAATCTACCATGGTCTATTCACATGTTCTTAAGGGCAAGAGAAACACATCTAATTTTTCCTAATCCCATAAGAGGACCAAAATAAACCAAATACATCAAAACTGCAGATTTAAAATCTGGGGTATACAGATATAATTCAGTGTTTTCGTAAAACTGTTATAGGCAAAACTGTGGTTTCCCAAATCACTGTGGCCAGAGATCCTTATGCATGTAAATTAGAATTGATGTTCTCTCTGATGAGTGAGTGGAAGGCTTGTGTTCCTGGGTTAATGAGGGGCTGCTTCTTTGAATAAGTAAAATTTCAGCTGAGTGCTTACAGAAGACAGAATTGTGGAATGGAAAAGATGCAGGGATTAGTTTGCTCTAAATGTCAAGGACAATTTAAGTAAAGGAACAAAGAGGTGTAAGAGGGCAGAATATGGGAAATGAATGAAAATTAAGTTTGCCTAGTTATGCGGTGCAGGGAAGTAAGTCTCAGATTCCAGCTTGTTCTATGAGAGAACAGGAAAAAAAGCTGCACAGATTCGTTCTTGACCTTGAAGACATACAACACTCATCTGCATATTTTAAGAAATAATGAATTCATATTCATGACAATAATTTGTATAGTGCTTTTAAATTTCCAAAATTTCCAAATAAAGGGTCTCACTTAAAGATGATGCTCAGAACAATTGTATACTATACAAAAAGTCAGATATTTTGAAATTCACTTTTTGTACTCAATTATTAATTCTAATATTTACTGAATATCTATATACTACACCCTACTTTATGTTCTGGAAATAAGAATATAAATGAGATACTTCTCTTTAAAAGCACAGTAGAATAAAAGAAAATCTTTGGAGAAAGAGGAAGACATAAAAACAAGCCTTCATCTGTGCTGTAAGAGCCAAATATATTTTATTAACTACATGAATAAATGAACTAATTTTTTAAAATTTTATTTTCACCATTGTAAATTAACCTATAATTCAACCACAGCAGCACGCAATATTCAAAAATTTTCATATTTCATCTGCTAAGCGATGAGAATGTCTCAAAACATGTAGCGCACCTTGTCTACAAGGATAACTTTCATATTTTAATTCTGTACATGGTCATGTCTTTCCTCTCTTAAGGAAGGGTTTATTGTTTGAGGATTCTTTATATTGACTCCTAGAGGGTAATATAATACTTTACACATAATAAATTTAAGTTATTTATTGAGTTTGACAGACACCTTTGTCAATGATATATTGAAAGTTGTTATATAAATAACAGTTTCACTTTCTATTGTCATTTAAGATAAAAATATAAAAACAATAAACACATTGGAAGTACTTAAACAAGAGAAGACTAACTTTGCATGAATCAATGTTCATTTAAAAAAATGGGAAAATGGAGAAATTAGCTATGTATACACACTGATTGCCTAATTTAAGCAGTAACATATAAACCATACATATTAGCCCATATTAGATGTTTTTAAAGTATTTTTTAAATTTATACTTTCATTCAATTTCAGAATTATAAAAAGATGTTTTTGTATTTTAATTAGGTCTCATATCCATTATTTCTGGATAGCAGGAAAATAAATATATAAGGAACAAGATCTGCAAAATTGGAAATGGGTAGGATTCTGTAGATCTGGGGTTATATTATAACGTAGAATAATACACACACACAAACACATACACACACACTTTGAGCAATGTAATGCTTTCAGAAGTCATAAGTATTGTTTTTAATGGAAATCGTAATTATTTTCTTGATTTTTTTTATATACTGGAATTTCAAAACCTTTGGCATAGGATTAAATAGCTCTGATGATTCAGTGCTAGGCTAGCTTTTCAGAAAAGATCCAGCCATTAGAATGGCTGCTTTATAATATACTTATTGAATTAAATAGAACAAATGCATGACCCAAGATATTTCTCCCACTTAGTCTCCAAGCAGCATGTACATATGCCAAGAAAATCACCATTTAGCCCTAGATCTTTATCTCTTCTCTGAAGACTGTAAATTAAACAAGGTTATTTAAACAGTTTTCATGTTTTATATTCCTTAATCCATAAGAAGCTAAGAAGCCTGCCCCAGGCCCGTTTTATCTTGGCTTTCACCTGGTTGTTCATTTGCATTCTAAACGGGAATAGTTAGCAAAATCAGGAGGATGACTCAGACCCTGTCTGTCTGGAATGGGAAAGAAAGAAGGGGATCACGGAACAGTCTTAAAACAATACAACAATAAGAAAAACACAAATCCTTGACAGCATGGACACATTGAAAAATCTGTGTTATATACCTGTCATTGTGTTGTTTGTTTTATGTGCACTCCATCACTTTTAGTTCACAACTCTTTATTAGACAATCTTTATAAAAACTTATGTCTTTTAATATTCTATATAAAAGTACATTTTATATAGAATATATATACCTCAATATAATAATATCCAACTTTTAAAGATGAAAACACTTAAACTTGCAAAGAGCTCATATACAGTCCAAGGTCTCAATTAGTATAAATGACAATGACTTTAATACAGGCTTGCTGAATTTCATAGTGTACTGCAATGGGAAAAATGGAACATAATATCCATGTAAACTATATCCAAAGAAAACTGTATGATTAACTTTTTCTAATATTTATAGTATTTTCCTCTTTCATTAGAATGATCTACCCTATCACTTTCCTCATCTGATACTTTTGATAAAGATCAGAATTGCTCCATCATGATTATAATGAAGTTGGGAGACTATGTTTAGTTTTAAGATTTAGGGAACACAAACTTTTAGCAAGGCTCCAAAACCATTTCATGAAGCTTATGAGAAATTTATATGTATAAACCCAATTATTCCATTCTCTCTCTCTCTATATATATGAAACCATGGGCACAAATCCAGTTTTGTCAGGGACCACAGATTACAGTGAGCTACAGACATGCAATTTATTAAAGCTGGCATTTACCATATGCTGTCATGTATAATGTGCACAAAAACATGGGTGTGCATTATACATGGGATTATTATACTTCCTATTATTATACCCGCTGTATATCATCATTATACTAATGTTTGATGTGCATCTTTATTTTTCCCTCAAAAGTGTGGGCAAAGTAGTGCTCATTAAACACAGCAAAATGCGTACCCTTTTCACTTTTGCTTTCAGGTCCTCTGTGTAAGCCACATAAGAAATAAGTAGCATGTCATCATTTTTAAATCTCTTCAATAAAAAGAAATGTTATCACAGTTTATTGCCAATATACCATTGCATACATTTTATTATACAGACTAAATGCAAGAACTACTAATTAGATACATTCATAAGTGATTAAAAAATAAAAATGTCAAAAAAGATTATAAGACTGAAATCATTTTGAGTAGAGGCCTCGGAACTGTGCTTTTATTTGTGTCTTGTTCAACATTTTAATCAGTAACTTGGAAGATCATATAGAGAGAAAACTCATACGTTCATTAAATTTGTGGGTCACTGGCAGATTGAATGGTTAGTGAATACACTGTAGAACAATTACAATTCAGAAATGATCTCTATAACCTGCACTGATGGGTTGAATTGAGCAAATCAAATATAGTAGAGATGCACACATGGAAGATGCCATGCTTAGATTCAAATTACAAGTGATATAAGACTGAGTTAATACCAGCATGTGACAAAAATGTTTAAGTGATTCACAGCACAGTAAATTCACTGTGAGTTTGCCTATGATGTGGCTTTCAAGAAAGCTAATCACTCAAGCTCAGCCTGAAATAAAACAGAACTCATTTAAGTACGAGTTATTTCTATTCTGGTATTTTTGTTCAAGATAATATTTGGGTGTTACACTTAATTTTTATTATTACCTTTGAAAGTGATAACAGGAAATTTTAGGTATCTTATTTAGGACAGTCAATAAAATTATTTAAATAATAATTATATAAAGTTGATTTAAAGGATTAAATGGATACTACTTCTGAGGAAAAACACTTCTATGCAGGGGAAATTGAAGAGTGGAAACATTGCTTAGGTAGACAGCACAAAGCAGGGAAATAATACATTCCAAATATTTTGAGAAATATTTTTGTTGAAAGGGAATTCACTTGGTCTTTTTTAAAATCTTTTTTGGGTGGTAAAATTAAGCTTATAGACAGATCTTGTCTTTGCCCAGGTTCTCTGTGGGAATTTCACAAGGCAATAGCATGTGAATATACACTCCCATGAAAATCCACTGACTGACTTGGTCCACTTCAAGAGGCTCACTGACTTGGTCCATTTGAGGAGGATTATGCTTCTTAATAAGCCAATAAAGAAATAATATACTCCAAAGCAATGATAGATTCATTCCCCTAATGTTCCAGGCCAAGGGAGATGAAAGGAATAAAGTCAAAATTTAAATGAGGTATATCATTTTATACAAGTGGGTAATTGGGAGGGGCAATAATAACCAACCAGAAGCTGGCTTTCAGCTGCCAGCGCTGAAAAAACAAAAGTCCCTTATTGCTAGAGTTGGTTTCTCGGTAATGAAGACACTCTCCCCACTCATGTTGGCAGGCAGACTGTGTTGCTCCAAGGTTTACCATTTGGGACCATTGCAAGGCTCGCACCAATGCAAAAGAGGAGTGCCTCACCTGGGCTGGAACAGATGTCTCTCTTCTTGCTGAGACTGCTACACAGCTTACTACCACTAGGATCAAAGGGCTGCCTTGGCCATGGCAGGAGCCAATGTCTTAGGATCTTTGGAGAGCTATTTACATCAGCCATGTGGTGTCTTGTCCAGATGGAAACTCTTGACTAATTCTCACAAACTGTCAGCATTTAGAGTCTAAATGTCTTGTCCTCTTTCCATGTTGCTTCTCCACATGTTCCTATTGATAAGGCCCCAGCAGTGCCCCTCAACTGCTGAACCACTAAGTGATTATCGAGGACAACAGATGCAATGATGACAACCTGGTACAACTTATTTTATTCTTATATTAAAAAAGCTCTTCAAAAACAACCTTTTTGGCTTTGTCATGAGCAAGTGGAAAAAAACAACTTCATTAAGTCATAAACAAGAGATCCAAAATCATCTTCAGTCAATACACAATGGATATGCAGAGTTTGAAGGGTTAACACAAGGACTAGTGGGTGAAAACGTGAGGAAGCCATTTACCTTTTAGTTGTTTGCATAACACCTACAGTGCCTCATACTCTTCTGGTGACTGAAGATACATATATAGGCACCCTCTTGAACAACAAAGATCACACAAATTAGTACCTTGATATAATAAATTCTTTTTTTAAGAAACACTGCTTAAAGATCCCTTCTAATTTTGACATTCTATGAAACTTTCATTTATAATTTCATAAACTTAGCAGACATAATTATTTATCTACACTGTAAATATCAACAAATATCCCTTGATGAGTACAGATCAGCATCTAAGCATTTGCTTTATAAGCAAAGCAAAAAAACCCAAACAAACAAAAAAACAAAAAAAATTCTTAATTGACCAACAGTGCAACTAAAAACATCGTTATCCTTGAGGTACTAGACATATTTCTTTGAGAACCTAGGACCGTCCTATTCTTATGAAGAGGTTCTAATAAAAAAATGTTCAGGCTTCAGTGAAAAGATCTGAGCATGCAGTTTGACTCAACCAGAATGTGAGCACATAAGATCTTACACAGGAGGCCCACAACCTCATACCTTTTAAAGTACCTGACAGAAATCACCCCTCTAAAAGACCAGCTTTTACGTATATTTCCATAGCCTGACCTTTATTGAGGACAAATACCACTTCAAACAAGAGCAGACAGCAGCTGAGTTGGCTGGTTAGCAATATGGGACAGAACAGAGACCCAGTCTTAGATACTCTTTTCTGCCATGGCAAAAGGCAGAAGGGCTTTTAAGGCCTAGGATGGAATTAAGTAGGTGGAAGGCCATTTGTTTTTAATTGGCTTTACTCAAAGGAAACATGCTTTATATGTCTTCATTTTATAACTTGGGGCAATATGTCCCACAGAAGCTAAGTTTCTATTTTCCTATGACGATTAAGGATTTTAAATCACCAAGAGACAGAGAAAAGGGACCAAGTTTCCTAAAGTAAATGGTCTAAGAACAGGGAGCTCTGGTGCCCAGAGTCAGGAGAAGGCTGCCTAAGGTTTGGTCAAGCTGTTGGGGATCTCAGCGCAGTTTTGGTTGCCTTTTTACTCCAGTAAACCTCCTCAAGTGGACCAAGTCAGTCCGTGTCAGACTCCCTCAGGAAAAGGCTTTCACCAATGTTGAGACTTTTCTCAAAATGAAAGCTTGCTCAGCTTTCCTTTGAATAATACATTTATTATTCAAAAGAAATGTGCAAATGTATATTATATTACATATTATACATGTATGGATTATAACACATTTCCTTGAATAATATATTTTACTACTGGTAAATTTCTTGGTTCTGACCCACTTATCCATGGATGTGGATATAGACATTTTTCAAGTGAGATAATGCTACCATTGTTATTTAGCTAGTAAAAGGAGAGCAGAGACGAGTAAACACTGAGCTTAAAAACGTGGGGAACAGAAGCATGTTTGCCTCATCTTCATACTTCAGGGCGTCACAGCACTGCCCCTCTAAGGGAATCAACACTCCCCCCTTCCCCCCTCCAGGACTGGAATGTTGGGGGCACAGGAGAGATGGTGGACCATAGAGGTCAGTCTAACTAGGGGGTGTAAACCCATCCAAGCCAGCAAAAAGTTGGGAATTTGATTTGTTCTTTTGAAAAGGCATCTGGCCTGTGCCACTCCCAAGCTTAATATACCTCCAAGGGAACAAAGAAGCGCTCTCTTGCTTGTGACCTTCACTGGAATGGCTCACACACCTGTTCGCTCCAGGAGGCAGCCTGGATTCTGCAGCACAGCAACAGACCATGGCTGGAAGCACACACTGAGCTACCCAAACACTGGACTGGACTGGGCCTACCGTGAAGCGTAAACTCTGGACGGTGGCTTTCATCTTGGCCCTACTGAAGACAATACTGGACATTTTTCATGGAGAGACAGGCAGAGATGGGACATTGGGAAGTCAAGAGGGGAACCCCCCTTAATTGTACACCTTCAATATACCACACCACAGAGTCATGTCCTCCCATGTGCGTCTCAGGAAATTATTTTCCTTTAGATACTGCAAGAACCCCACTTCTACTGACAACAATAAGAACCCAAGGCAAGGGAGAGAATACTCATTTTCCAATTCCTGGTATATGGGAGAAAATAGCTGTAAAATCTAAAGTTGTCATTGGAAAAGGGAGTTCTTTTTTGTTTTGTTTTTATTTATAAAGAGAAGAAGAGGTTTAGGGAACTCAGGGGTTTAAGGAATTCAGGGCACACCTTTTAGTGTAAATCTTAGAGTAAGGAAGAGGACAAGAGGTAAAGTCAGTTCTGCCACTTGGGAAGGGAAAATGACATTCTGAACCTTGGAAATGGAGTGAAGCCTGGAGCACTAAGCAGAGATGTGATCAGAGTGAAAATTCTACTTAAGAACCTAAGGGTACATTCTGCTTAGAATTCTAACTGGACGCTTCACCAAGGAATCCCACACACATAACTTGGCTGTCCAGAAGTATGCTTAAACCGTGGCACGTTATGTTTAGGCCTCCAGTATTCCCAGGATTTGACTTCTTGTCTTCCATGGCCTAAGAGTGTTGAAGTGAAAATATACCTCTGTGCATTTCAAAAGGGGAATTAGGACTAAGTGTTGGAACTGTCCGGAAGGGAAGAGACCTGTGGTCAAATGAATAGGGTACAAACTGTGTGGATCTTCAAGCAGAGATCTTATCGAGGGCCACAGTTATCAGAAGTAAATGCCAGCCCATGACGCTAGGGGCATGTTTGTCAGCATTAGATAGATTGCAGCTCCTGGAAAGTAGTTCCTGAGACTCAGCTCAGGGAGCTCACTGAGGAACACTCACAACATCTCCTGTAAGGAAGTCAGGACCCAGGAACTAGGCAGAAGGAGAGGGACTGTGATGGAGCTTTTCTACAACTCAGACAGCCTTTCAGAGGTCCACTCACTGAACCCAGAGCTTCAATCGGGTTTCTGTCTGCCGGCTGCTGCATAAGGGGGCGGGGAGTGGCCCCTTTCTGCCATCCAGTGAAATTCTAGAGAAGCCTCAGCGCGGAGCCCTCAGCATGAGACACCTTTGGCAGGTTGGGGAATAAGTGCCGTGATCCTAAGATCTGCACCGCCTCCGGAGACCACATTGGATTGGGCATCTCGCAGAGATCCCCTTGCTGAGAAGACCTTGTCCATGTCCCCGGCGATTCCTCTGACGGACAAGAGGAAGAAAAGGGTTGAGAGGTTTTTATTCGCCTACCAAGATTCTGGTGCCACCATTGGCCAGAACTGCATTAAACACACTTCTCGCCTTGAGTTATTCTGGATAATGAAGATAATGAGAATTTCAGCTGCAAAGCTGTGAAAAGGTCAGCTGATAATTACGTTTTCTTTCCTGCCCATCTCAGGGTCAGGCCTTATATCTTGCATAGTCTTGTTTGTGTATGTGTGTGCATAGTTTATTTTTTGTTCACCATTAACTTTAGGTTGAAACACTTTATGTGTTCCAGAATAATTGGGAATAATTTTCTCTTAGTTGCCCAATTATAGACAAACCAGAGATCCTTAACTCTTTCGCTTATGTCGCAAGAAGTCTTGAAATCTAAGTTCACATTCTCTCCAAACAGGATTTGCTCTCAGGGAATGTTCTTCTTGCTTCTCAGCTTTACTTATTTTTGATTAATCAGCTTTTAATATCATGTCAGTTCTTCAAGACATGAAAGAATATTTAAAAAATACAGGGCGTGTGAAATTAGGTTTACAGTTGTTTGTATGGAAGTAATATAATAATAAATAGTAATAACGGAATAAATTGTTTCATGTACTCACAGATATAAACCTACTTTTGCCCTATCTTGTATGCTACCCAGTTTTGGGGGTGTTTTTTTTATCTTTGTTAAGAGAGTTGGTCCAAATTCTTAATGATCTCAATAAATAGAGTATCAGCACTTCTTTTTAAACTGCATTTAGAAAAGAGATTAAACTAATAAAAATATTTTGGAAAAAAGTAACATTTCTAGTTACCTTTTAAAAAATTTAGAGCATTATTGGAAATACAGTATGCCTTAAAATTATTTTTAACATTTTATATATAAAATATTAAAAAAGAATATCCATGTCTCACCTAGTTTATTTTTTCATTCACACTTCTCTCTTTAACTATGACAAGGTTAAATTATAGGTTTTGTAGAGCACAGAGTATGACTTTCAGAAGTGTTCCTGTGTCCATCCGTAGATGAGTGGATAAAACAACTTTGGGACATTTACACAGTGAAATGCTGCTTGGCTATAAAAAAGAAGAAAACTTTATCTTTGTGACAGTATGGATGGACCTGGAAAATATTACACTAAGTGAAATAAGCCAGTCAGAGAAAGACAGATACCATATGATTTCACTCATATGTGGAATCTAATGAACAAACTGAACTAGCTCGGAAAAATGGGGACAGACTCATAGATGGAGAGCAGGATGACAGCTAGTGGCTGGGGGAGGTGAAGGGATAGAGGGATTGAGCAAATAAGAAAAAGGACCCATGGCCGTGTGCAACAGTGTAGTGAGTGCTGGAGGGAGGGTGGTATAAGGGGACTAAAAGGCAATGTGAAAAAATACAATAAAAATTAAAAATAAATTAAAAAAATAAAAACAGATAATTAATTACTCTGATTATAATGCTTTGTCATTACTAAAGATAGCTATGTACTGCATATGACTCTCTTATGTCTTCTTGTAAATCACCTTAAGGCTTTATGCTGAATACAATTTATATTTTCTGAAGATTTTTTTTTTTTTTACTGATGATCTAGTAGAACAAATGTTTAAATCAAAATATTTGTAACACCCCTTTCCCACAAAATGTAACTTTTATTTATAGTTAGGACAGAACTTACTAAAATAAATGTCACTGTTATTTTCTGGCTAAGCTATTTCAATTAGATAGAAAATTATAAATAATGATTAGAAGAACTCACATTTACTGAGGACAGCCTTAAGCAAGTCCAGGCACTTAACTTCAGTGAACATACCGCCTTCTCACAACCTGTGCATTTCCCTCCTTGAGCGGCCTCTCCTGCTCTGATTAAAAGGGTTCCTCGGTCACCCTATGCCAAAATCTGAGTTACATGTTAGGGCCGCTGGGGCTGGCACATTCCTTCAGTTAAAATGTAGTGAATATACACTTACTGAACTTCCCTCAACAAGGGCAAATAAGTAGAGCTACTTACTTTAAAAAACAAAATGTTTGGTATTGCGAAAACTCAAGTATGTAGCCAAACATGATTGTATCAGAGGAAAGAAATAGATATAAATTGTCTTAAAACCTTCCATTGACAAGATGCTTTGCCTTGGAAATGTCGCTCAATCTTTCTACAAATTATTTCTCTCATGTGTCATAGGTAATGTATTAGAAATTCTTGTAGAATTTTGTGATGATTAAATGATACATCTTAATATTTTAATAAATAATAAAACTTAATATTTTGTCTGTTGCATAGAATCAGCTGAATAAATGCTAACCATTATTATATTTATATTATTGTTATTATTGTCATTCTTTAATTTGAAGCCATTAAGATCTGCACCCATTAACAAGAATCAAAAGAACTTTAAAATTCTAACATGGGTGGATTATTTCACTGAGAGTGTTTTACACACCAGCAAAAATATGTCAGTTTTGAATTCCTTACTTCTAGTTTGCTAACACTGCATGTCATTAACACAGTTTAATGTTAACTTATGGCATGGGGAAGAAAGCAAATAACATTTAAATTATTCAAATTTTTGAGTAAGCTGGCATAATAATTCAAACTTCCTGATCAGTAACTGAAAAGAAAAAGGACAGAAATGTGGCATTTACTGAATATTTTATAATCCATTTACATAAATATTGGTGAAGTAAATGATATATTTTTAAAAGTATGGGACTCTACATCTAATAAAATATGCCACTCTCATTATTATCCACAGGACAAGTTTTAAAACTGTTGGCTGATCTATATAGTTTGGTTCGTAGGATTCAGTCATTCACTTTTAAGCTTACATAAATATATCAAAGATGGAAATATGTATTTGTGGGTATGGTATAGTTTATTTTTAAAGTACCTATTGAGACAAGATGTGATTTCTGCACAGTGGCAAAAACACAAAAAAGAAAGTATATGTTCACATTATATGAATATATAATTTATTATGAGCACATGAAAATTAGATTAAATTCTACTTCAGAACCCTAAAGCTAATTGTTTTGGTTGGATGCAGTGATAATAGTATACTAATAATTGTTTAAGAGGAACTGTGAATTTTAAAATTATTAGGACTAGCACATGCTATAAGTCTAATATATGTGACTGCAGAAAAACAAATCTGATAAATTTAGCAAGACTATTAACAAGTTTTTATTGGAATTACCAAATTAAATTTGATTAAATTATCTAACTGCACTTTGTCATTCTCTTTAAACAGGTAGTTTAGGTGTCTGCAAATATTTTCAGTTATTTTTTAAACTAATATTTGATAAACCACTTCTGAGTTCAAGATGGATTAGAAAGCTTAAGTTAAAAAAAATAAAGATGTTAAAGCAAAAGGAAAAGTAAATTAACATAGCATTTGCTGTCGTTTATCATAACTTAGAAAAATTCTCTCCTCAGAATTTAGCAGTCCGTCTTCTTCACTGATCACCTTTGTAGTTCCAAATGCTGGTGGCTGCTTTTCTTCAGAATAGTCGCATCAATCACCTTCTAAAGATTTCTAGTCAGTGAAGTTAATAAGTATTGTGCACATCACTTTATGATTTAGGAGAGGGGAAAAAAACTTCAGATACAGCCGCCAGAGACATGATGAGTAAATCAATGTTTTCAGGAAAATTTCAGAAAAAGTTACAAAAAAATCTCTTGATGACTTCTGACTGACATTAGTTACTGTACTTGGCTATAAAGTATTGTGAATCAGTAATATGTGTTTGAGTTAAGGCTGCTTCAGAAGAGTGGAGATGGTTACAGTATGTATAAATTTGCCGAATAAAGATATGTGGTAACTTTAATGTTTCATTATTTTAAACTAATTATCTGGCTAATATCTATTTTATATATATAAATATAAACAAGAACATATACAGAATTTGACATAAACACACTAAAATAAATGTCATAGAATGTTAAACTACACAACAGATTCCTGTATCTATTAAAATTCTAGTACATTTCTGTATTCATAGAGCTCCAGCTCTCAAAGATAAAAAAATAATAATAAACGTGGAAGATCTCTATGAAAGAAAAATAAAAGGTGGTAAGAACTAAAAATCTGTTTACATCTAGAAATGATGCTAATTATGAATATATAATATTTTAATTTATCTAATGAAAGCTGTAGTGTTAATAAATATGTGTATACTTAAAAAACTTAAGGACACTAAAATTACATTCAAATATTAAGTATGCAGAAGGAATGTTTAGGTTAAATAGATTACAAATGTTAGTATATAGAAGTAACTATAACTGAAAAAATTCATTCTTTTGTAAATGGATGGTACGCTACAGCACTAAATACCAAAAGGACTGTGCCGTCATGGAGCAGCTTAATCTACAATAAATAAATACACAGATATGTAACTATATAAAAAATAAACATATAGATAGGTAGATAAAAATGAATAAAATAATCATTTCTTGCATACAAGTGTTATTTCTTTGTAATTTGCTGAAAAATCTATCCATTTTCCATTGAATTGCCTTTGTACCTTTGCCAAAAGTGAATAAATTATTGAGTATATGAGTCTATCTAGGGTTTTTATTCTTTTCTCTAATATTTAATAACGTTGTGTTTTATACATGTTTAAACTATTTGGAAATATTCATTTGTGAGGTGCCTGTCCAAAACTTTTGTCCATTTGTTAACTAGATCATATTATGCTTTTTAAATACATTGTCTTTAATTTTATGGATTTCCAGGAATCTTATTATATGTAAAAATGCGCTCTTTTTGTGAATTGATGTTAACCCTTTTTAATATATTTATAAATTAAATATATTATCTACTTTTTAGTTTTGTCTAGTTTATTTTATTGTACTCTATTTTTTACTTTCTTGATATAAATGATATGTTAATTTATTTTCACTGTTGTTATACTATGGCATCTTCTCTGTATATAGTTTTTTTCTCATATCTCTACCATATTTTCTGTAACTCCACTTAGTATTCGCAGGTTTAAACTGTATACCTTGACTTCTTTATTCACTATGTTCTATGTTCACTATGTTGTCGTGCCTTGCCTAGTTACCTTTAAATGATGGCAGATCTTGAAGTTGTTTTTGCATTACTAATCCATGCAGAATTTTTTTTTTTTGCATCTGAAGTTTTAGTTTCCTCAAAATATGTCTTTATCTGAATCTCTTTCAACACAGTCCTTTTCAAATTCATATCAGCTGTTTCTCCCTTATGTTTAAATATTTTGTTTCCAGAACTCATGCATTTTTAAAATATACTGACAACTAAAGTCTGGTGTATAATCTACCTTACTCTGTATTTTCGTAATATATTGTGCAGCAGTTAGTAATGAATACAACATTTCTTCAACCACTCAAAGATTTTTTAGGGCAGAAACTATGATTTATTTCTATAACTGGAACACAGTAGAGTTTTGTCATAGAAATTTTTTGTGTATATATGTACCTATCAGTCAATCTATCTGTCACCAAATCTATCTACAAAGAAACATTTGCCCCATGATTTTTCCAAATTCTCTCCACGACTCTTTTACAAAAACTTATTTTTAGAGGAATTCATGTTGTTATTTTTTCCTCTTTAAAAAATAATAAATATATCACTTTTATCTGAACTGTTTCCAATGGTCAATGTACATATATTACATATACCCTCTTCTCTAATCCTTTGGTTATTAACAGAGTAGATTCATGTGTGTTTTCTCTTGTTATTTCCTAATGAATGAGGCCTTTAACATAGTGCTAAACAAAATGTGTACCAACCTGACACACACAGGACCTAAACCTTCTGTACTTACTGCATTTCCTGGATTTACTTGGCATTGTAAATTATTTGCATTTGGTGGTATCTATCTGACCTTGGTCATGGCAAAACTATGATATATACTCTTGATTGTAGTATCTCAAACCAATAATCACTAAAATAGATAATTTAACATTGTTATTAATAAGATATTTTCAAGAATATTTGTAAAGATTTTATTTATTTGTAGTTAGAGAGAGGGGAAGGGAAGGAGAAAGAGAGGGAGAGAAACATCAGTGAGTGGTTGCCTCTCACACACCCTCTACTGGGAACCTGGCCTGTAACCCAGGCATGTGTCCTGACTGGTAATTGAAATGGTGACCCTTTGGTCTGCAGACTAGTGCTCAATACATTGAGCTACCCCAGCCAGGGCACAAGAATATTTTTAATACAGGCAAATGGTTTCTGCTTCTGAAGGCCCTGAAGTCCTGACATAGGTAAACCTTCTGTATGAATAAAGAGCACTGGTCACAACATTACTTTTTGATCTTGCAGATATATGTTCCAAGGGGGCATAAACCCTCTGGAATTTGGCTTTATAATAGACTCTAAGAATGAGAGGAAAGGCTCAGTACATTGAAAGTGTTTTCCCTAATTTTTAATGTCCTTAAAATTATATATTAGCCCTTCAGCATCAAGGGCTCTAAGTCTTCTCACTACAACTGGAATATCAGTAAGTCATATTGTTTACTTGCTTGTGTAAAGGTAGTTCCCATACCCTTCAAATGTATCTATTTATTTTGCTTGAAGGAAGATTAGGTCCTCCTTAGAGTGACAACAAAAAAATCATCATGAAATAAAATAATTTACTAATGAATTGAATCCTTATACAATTAGTTTATACTTATCACTGTCCTTATTTTAGTTATTTCAACTTATTGTCTTCATTTCTCTCTAATTACCAACAGAAACAAATTAAGTTCACTGAAACAATGAAATTAACTTATGAAATGAGGCTGTAAGATTTACAGAAGATATAGAATGTCTTAGAAATCATGATAAATTCTCAAATCTCACACAAAGCTATTGATAAGTAAGAAGCTGGGAACATTTGATTAATTACTATGAAAGTTGGAGAAAAAACAAGGAAATGCATATGATTTTATGTCTCCAGTAGAGAATGAATTAAATACCGAAAGAGATAAACTCTGCTCTGAAATACCTTTTGAAGAAATGACCCACTTTAAGTTTAGTGGAAAAGACAAATATGTAATACATGCTTTCATGTGGTTTCTCCTTAAGAAAATCAATATTTTATATTTTTTCTTCAGAAAACATATAGGATAATAATACAATTTTATTAAATATAAGTTGAAATAAAATGTTTTTTTAAGGGTAAAGTATTAAATTGCAGTGTTCAGAAGTGACAGTTCTCTTTTCCTTAACCCTATAATTGAGTGCTTTATATAAGACAAACAAAAGCTTGTAACATCATGGAGAAGTCACAGTGTGTGTATGGCAGAGTTTCTCCATTCAATTTTTTTTTAATCCAATAGCATTGACTTTTACTCATTCATGTTAAGTCAGCTGAAATGATATCTGTTGCACTTAAATGCTCATTAATGTAAATGGCTGAACAAATCCATTTCAAGGGGTACTCAGTATCCCATGTACTTAGACGTTACTTCAACACAACTTCATGACAACTCCCACATCAAAACAAAACTTTATTTTGTAAATTAAATCCATTATTACTCCCATGTTATGGTTTTTTAGCTGTCAAGTGTACAAGGTAAAGAAAAACATTTGATCAATGGGGGTTGGAAAATAAATTTCCTAAACTCCATATACATGTTCAAAACCGCTGGGTCCCAAGTCCATCTATGAACTCCAGGGTTGCTGGTACCATGTACTAGTGTAGCATACTAAAGCTACACTATCGGAATAGCTTATCAACCTTGCATAAATCAGGTCAGTCTGTATCAGTCTGAAAGTGGTTTCAAGAGACCAATTGCCCAAGAGTCAGAATTTTTTAAAAAAATGGAGCGTGTGTATTCTGTGGCCAATGTCTTCACTCTGACTTGGTTATGATATTAAACCATTCCTCACCTCTCTAATGCGTTGCAGAAACCACCTGAGGGAGAGGGAGATGGATACTCAGTTGTCGCACCAAAGGAAGCAGCATTGTTCTAGCAGCACCCATTCTTGTTTAAGCCTTCCACTGCTAGAGATCTCAGGTTACATGATATTGAATGTATGGCATCAACAGCACAGAAAATGTGATATATTTTATGCATATCAGTAAAGGAATGACCTCCTCTTGTTCTGCGGAGAATGGAAATTGGAAGTCAAATGCCCTTTGTATTCCAGAACAAGGTCTCAAACATTTTGTAATTTTCGTGTAAAATGTAAGGAGTCTTGGAGCTATCACTTCATCTTCCATAGGCACATGCTTTTGTGGGCTGATCTTGCTTTTTTAGAGAGAGTGGTCCAAGAGAGCTTGATTCTGCAGACATCAAGAATCACCCAGCACTACTACCTTAGTAACTAATGGTGCTGGAGACCTTTTATTGATCTTATGGGACTGTGTAATAAGTAAAGGATGACTCATAACTCCTTCTGGATAGACATATTAACATTGTGATTACCATGTTTGTGTGATTGACATTAATTGCACAGCTTTTCATTGACTGACTCATGTACTTATGAGTTCATTGCTCCACCTCCATCTATCATATCTATGGAACCTAGCCATATTAAACCATGTATTTCCATCAGCTTCTGTGATTTCCTATTTGTGAAAGCATAGTTTTCCATGTTTTATTTATGATGGTTTATTAAAATAGAGACCAAATTATTAGTAAATTAAAATGCACTTTATTTTACAAGCCTTCATTGGGGAAAGAGTGGTCATTCACAGTAGTTAAATATTTCATAATCCTTGCAAATTGCACACATAAACACAGTGTTCTGCCAAATGTTCTCCAATTGACTCTCCTGAAACAAAAGACATCATCTGTAGCCTTTGCAAATTCCCATGGTGTAAAAACTAATACCATGGCAAATTCTAAGCCACCTGTGTTAATTTTAATTTCCTGTAGCTTTGTCATATATTTACATATATAAACCATTTCCTTTTAATTAACTTATTTAGTTTTACTATATATGATTATGTGTATTAATAGTTGATAATGGCTACATGTAACACCTAACTCACAAAATTCTCAGAATTGAAAATAGGTTCATAATAACCGAGGTGAGCCAGTTACAGTAAAACCATATATAATCTTTAGTGTTAAAGGCAAACATAAATTCTAGGCCTTTATGTCAGCTTAATTTCTACTTTCTCTCATACCACTTGTTTAATAAACATGAAAAATATATTCAACCCTTTCCCTTTCACTCAGTTTTGCCATGCACCCAAAGCTGCTCTATAAATGACTTTTTAAAAAATTTTTGCTATCTTCTCATGCATGTATATTTTTATGAATAGCTTGCATAGCTTGCATGTGTACTAATGGTAATCTTTAGTATACATTTTGTTTGAATCAATATCCTTCTATGTAGCTGGGGTAAATTCTCCTGTCTGCAACTAGTGAACATATTTCACATTCAATGAAACATGTACCTTAAACTAGAATATAGACTAGATAATTAATACAATTTAAAATTCTATCATTTATTTTTAAAAACACATTCTGTATTACAATGATTCCTAACTTTTGTACATATTTTAAAACATAATGAAAGTCAGCAACAGCTGTATAAAGGTTCACATATTCATACATAACTACAGTTATGCATATAATTTCAAGATTATAGATAATCCAAAACCAATTTCAAGGAGAGAGCCCTGAGTGCCTTTCAAAAGAGTTTAATGTAACTTAAGCAGAAAATCAAAGCCATCTAATAATATTTTCCCTTGAAGATTGCACTTAGAGATTCAACTTTTAATGAAACAAAGTTATTAAATATTATATTTTTAGGAAATTATCGGGACATAGCTAAATAAAATCCACATACTATTTTAATAACTATTAATTTTATGAATTATAATTAGATTTATACTTTTATATTAGATAGTGCAACAATATTGTTACTCCCTTAAAACTTCATAGAACTAATACTTTGGATATTGATTATGAATAAAATCACATTTTATTACCAATTTTTTGTTAGCTATAAAAATATCAATATATATTGCAAATGCAAATTCTATTTGTATGAATCAAAATTAAAATATTAAAAAATAGAATGATTCAAGCATTTTTAATCAATGTAGGATAAATAGGTAGCAATTTTTATGTTGTGAACTTACTATTTGTATGATGTGAATATTAACTTTTTGTTGTGACATATATATAATGTGACATAATTAATAGTCTACTTTTTAAAAATAAATGAGCACTTTTTTCCTTCTATCACCTAACGTTGAAATTTTAGATTCTCTTCCTTCTAGTTTCCACAGCATATTTCCATGTGATTGATTTCTTGCTTATTTTCTATCAGCCACCTAGAATTTACTCTATTACATCTACCACTTGGACTACTGAAACACTCTCCTAACAGAAGTAATTGCCTTATGCATGTCTCGCTCCAATGCATTATAAAATCCTCTTTCAGATTAATCTCTTTAAATTACACATGTAACTACATAACTGTCCTGCTCAAATTCTTCAGTGGACTCTTGATTGCATATCTCTTTAGTAAAAGGCCTGAATTAGCTGTTAAAACCCCAATGAAAATGTGACACAAAAATATCTGTGCAGACAGTTATTCAGCAATGATTCACTGAGAGCATATTTTACAACATACTATATCATACTTTCTGGAATATAAAGATGACAAAGAGGGGGCATGGTCTAAAGATACACGCAAGATAAGTGGACAGAAATTAATGTGATAAAGAGGGGTATTGGCATGCTAACAGCAAATATAAATGTAAATAAACTATCTGAAAGCCTAAAGAAAATATTGTTTTCACAATGACTTCCTCCTGCCAGATACTTCTCCACAAGTCCTGAGTAAATTTAGTGGAGAATGGTATTTCAAAATCAAAGCCTGGGTGCTAACGGAGCTCATGTTTCTCCATATCAATATCGAGGCATGGCTTTGTCTTTTCAAATCTTATTTCTTGTATTGCAATTTCACAGTTTTATTAAACATAGCATTTAGCATTTCATGCAAAAGCTATTCTTTAACTTTGTTTTTTTCCTGTCATTAATGAAATGTCCTCTTTCATATTTATTTTCATACATACATAGGTTTCTAATATACATTTAGAGTGAATCAAGTACTGTATCATATTCTTATTAATTGCAATTTCTTATATATTCTAGGTGTTACTTTAAAATAGTAAGTTTTGTAATAATTACATTAGTTATGACTCATGATACTATTTTCTGTTTTAAAGAGTCTGTAAGTAAATTGGACATTAAGCATTAACTCTATTATTACTCCAATAGATATTCATACAAATAAATGGAATAATATTACATTGAAAATAAATTTAATAAGATGTCTTTATAGGCCTTTGCTACCAAAGGTATTCTTTTTGTAATATTTACTTTTGCAGTATTTTATCATCCTCATGTGTCCTGAAATTTTCTGTAACAAAATGTCACAGTCAGGTACTCTATTCCACAGAACATACTTCTTTGATATTAGTAATTAAACAAGCAACTAAAAAAAAAATCTGCATTAAGCAAAGTCAAACAGCTTCTTTACAGCAGGGCTCATCAGAGCCATTAAAATTCTAATGTGCACTATGATCCTGTGGGTTTTGTGTTGGATATAAGGATAATTATTGACCTTGAAATATTTTGTTCTGCTCTTCTACTCTTAACAGCTCCCTGGTGTCCTGCAGAACATCCTTGGGAAAATAGTGTTCTCTGACTGGGCTTTTCTATCTTGTTGTAATATAAAATTTTGTGTGTAACTTTTTTTCACTGCTATTTTAAAGTTCTTTTTTATATTTCAAAAGCATTGCGTTTCACTGGTTTTACTTACACAAATGTTTAAGACAAGCACAAATTGTTTATTGACATAACTACTCTCTGACATAGACACATGTATTTATAATGATTTAGAATCAAAGATAAACATAAAGTTATGTTTAATATGACCAGAAACAGCTCGATGGAAAATGCTATATTAAGAGTGTTAATTTGATCAGGTAACATGCTGAAGTTTAGCTTGTCTATAAAATACTTTATATATTTATAATGTTACACATTTACATACAAGTAATATGTAAACTAAATTGGCATTTAATATTTTATATCCTTAAAGCAAGAATACTATGCTTAGTTTGAACAGACCTTTAAAATACAATGTTACAATTTTTATAACCACAATATTTATAATAATTTCATAATTTTTACCAGTGAAAGCAGTATTCATGATTAATCCTGCCACTTCCTTAACTGACTTGATTAATTTTACTGATTATTTTTATCCATGCTTCTAAATTTTTGTAAATTATTTCTAAAATCAATTTTAAATTAATTTGCCTGCCACCATGTACCAAGTCTCACTGTATGATAATGTGAGAATTTGCCTCAAAACAGACAGGTTCTACTCTGTAAACTGTCTGTGACCTTAGAAGTTTGACATTGGCTTCACTTGGATAATGCAAATAGCTACTGTTTTTGTGACTATTTTTGGTTTTCTTTCTTGTGGAAAAATAAAAGAAAAATCACTTTCCCTCACTACATATCACATTTCTGTATCTAACCACATAAGGCATTCAGTCCTTGGCCCTGAGAGCAGCTGGCATCTGTTCTGCTTGGATGATCCTGGGAATTGGAACTTTCAGCAGCCAAATGAGTTCCCAAGAACTCCAGAGCTTGGTGCATAGGATTTTAATGAAAATCCATTTTAATTGGTATACATGAAATTTCATTTTAAAGATACTGAACTTCTTTTTCTTTTTTTATGATTTTATTTACTTATTTTTAAAGAGAGGGGAAGAAAGGGAGAAAAACATTGACCAGTTGCCTCAACAGGGACCGAACCCACAACCCTGGCATGTGCCCTGACCGGGAATCAAACCAGTGACCTTTCCCTTTGTGGGAGGATGTCCAACCAACTAAGCTATGTTAATCATGGTGTGATCTTCTTTAAAGCACCATTAACTTGGATTTTGAGGTGATAGTTGCATAGTGAATTAGTCCTTTAAAAAGTATAAAAATATATTTTTAGAATTTGTTTCCATTTTTACTGCAACCAGTAAGATTAAATGAGTGCATTTTATTATTTAGATGTATCCTGATTCATTTTAAATAAATAAGTCTAGAGTATTCACCTTTCACTTTGCATCGGTTTTTTTTTGTTTGTTTGTTTGTTTGTTTGCCTCTCCTTTCAGTGTATCAACAGAGGGGAAGTTTTGAAATGGGTTAGAAATAATTTTGAGGTTGCTCTGCATTTTCCCAAAATACTAATATTCAGAATATACTAAAACAAATCTCCAGTAGCATATGAAAAATTTTGGTAAAATGAATGGTGTGTATTCCATTTCTTTTTCTTTCTTCAATCCTTTTTACTGTTTCATCTAAATTTATTATTTCCATTTTCTTTTCAGAATTTAATTTTGCTTTTTCTCATCTTTACTGTTTTATAGTCGTATTTGTAAAAGTTGTTATAGTTTTGTGCATTTCGTCAAAATTCAATAGTAATTATTCTCAAGGTAAGATTTTTTTTTCCCTAACTTAATGCTGTCGTTTGATTGGTTTGATTACATTTTGTACCACTATAGTTAAAGAGATCAATACATGCAAAACATGAGACCGTAACAAACATAAGACTCTTTGGCTTCTCTCACTCCATGCTTCGTTTCTGTGAGGACCATTCTCTCCTTTTTTAAGTTGGAGCACTTGCTAACACTCATAGTTAATTTCTAGGCAATGATAGAGCTTATTCATGAACTGGGACAAGAGTGGATTTTCTACGCCAGGTCTCTGTAGGACCTTCACACGCATTCGTATTTGGTTAAATGAATTATAATTTTGCAATAAGGCAATTTCATTCGAGGTCATGATTATTAAAAGGTATCTAAGCTCTTACTTTCTGTCTCTGCTGAGATTATACGCCCATTTGAATTCAGCCTTTCCACTTAAAATATTGCTGCCTAGTAGCCTTAATACATGACGTTTTGATTCTGGATAACCTGAAGCAGTAAATAAATAGTTTAGCTTTTATCAATGATAGTTAATTGTTAACTTATTTCTTAACAACACTGATCCCAAAGTTTCCCCTACTGCTAACTTAAAAATAATATATATTATACTTAGAATATATACAATATATTTTGTATATATAAATTTATATATTTATTTTTATATACACTTTACTAGTTTCTGAAATTTTATATTTTTTTCTTTATTTTTATTGTTTACACTATTACATATGTCCCCATTTTCCCACGTTTGTCCACCTACCTCCCCTACTTCCCTGACCCCATTTTAGCCCCGCCTTCCCTCTGGCCATCACTGCACAGAAAGGTAGGTGAAGCGACCCCGCCGACTGCTACATAAACTCATGCTTTAGATTCCTTTCATTAAAAAAAAAAAAAAAATGCCTGGAAGGCCACTTTCATTAAAGGTTAGTGTCATTCTCCTGTCATTTATTTGTTCCCACAGTGTGGCTTCATATTTATTTTAAACGCACTGAAATGCATCCCATGGGCTTCAACACTTTAGAGGTTGCTTAAACCAGCAAATAGGCCCTCAAACTTCAGGCTGAAAACTCACAGTGTTGTGGGACAAGGAAAAAGGATCTTTGTCATTTTAATTTTTCAAAGTGTCTTTCTTTTAAGAAATTATTCAGGAAGAATTTCCACACCTTCATCTGATATGCTAATCTGAGTGTTCGGTACAGGATATTGTTTATGTACTTTGAAAACTACTTGGGAAGCACTACATGACAGCTGTCTTCTTAATACCTTCACAGAAATGAGTTCTTCTATTTTGGGAAAATTTCCCAGTGATTAAAATACAGCTCCATAATAAATATGCAAATCTATTTCAGAATTATCCATGGACTGTATATTATAGATGTCTGTGATTCAAAGTGCTTGCTAAAATATACACCTATATACAATGATAATATGCAAATAGATTTAACTTGATATAATTAAAGCAATTAAAACTAATGATGCAATAAAAATAAAAGACAGGTAGATAGTCATACATGAAAAACTTAGTCACAGTAATAACCATTCCGCAATTAAATTTTCCTCAATAAAGTTAACACTTTCCATTAAAGAGCTCCATGAAAGTCACTAATTTAAATATTTATGTTATAAAATAAACATCTGTTTGTAATAAAGTTCATTTTTACCATTTTGACTCTAGTCAAATGAGAAAATTTTTGTCTGCAAAGAATGAAATAAAAATAGAAATATTAAGAATGCAACGATTACCAATTTGGATAATGGGCTGAGAAAATTATTATGTTTAAAATAATCAGTTGTGTAAACAAAAATATTACAATAAAGGTACACTATTGTAAATATAATTTTAAATTAGTAAATAATATATTTTGTAAAACTCTATTTGAAATAATTAGCAATTTCTAATAATGTGGATAAAGAAATGTATCACTTCAGTGCTTTTATGGCTTTCTGTTGCAATTGATCAGTATACAGAGTCCTAACACTTCATAGACTATATATTGTATGTACTGACAAATTCATATGTCACTAGAAAATTACTGTATCTGATTATGCCTATGTATAAATTGAAATGAAAATTTGCCTCCTGGTTAAAGGTACTTCAGGTGAAATCTAAAATTAGTAAACTTATCAAGACCATTTAAAAACTGACATTCTTATATTACTTTTATATTTTTTTTTGTTTCATGAATTAAATTTCCCCATAGTAGAAAAATAATGCTGCTTATATTAAATTATTCATAACTCCAAGTTGTGGTCTATTATATATTTTTATCTTATAATACAATTTAGTGATGTGAGTGTTTTAGAAATAAATTTTGTTCATTAAGGTATAATTAATGTATAATTATTAGGAAAGTGTGTCAATAAAAATTGAGTATTTTAAATGAATGAATAATGTTAGATCAATTACAGTCAATTAAGCAAAATTCATAAAATAAAAATGTGTTTATTAGAGGGAAAGCATGATTTACAATTATATGTAATCATTACTTATGATACCTAAATTCAGTTTAATTATTACATTAAATGGTCAATAATAAGGTTCTGCAAAAGTGTTTTTAGAAGCACAAGTGATGCAGTAACACACATATATTGTGAAGCATTATTTTTAACTTTCAGGTAGATAACTTTTAGTGGTATGTAGAAAACAACTTTTCTATATCAAATTAGAAAGAAAAAATTCCCAAATTGTATATACAGATCATATTGAACCATTCAGAATAGGAAAAAATATTTTGATGTAATTTACAGTAAATTCAGTGTCCAATAAATCTTTGTAAATCCTATTATTTCATTGTTTTTAAAGCAAAGAACAAATAGATGCCTTTTTTAATCATTAAGCTCTTATGAAAAAGTATATTATAATATACTTGATATTCTATATAATAGTCAATTACCAGTCAAATCAAAGTGTATCCAAATTTTTACTAGACACAGACAATACAATTAGAAACAAAAGAGAAGAATTCTGTATAAACACATTGGAATATTACAAAAATATTTCACCTTAATATATCTATTTCATAAGATGGTGACATATTTCACATAGAATGCATTCTGATGTTGTCTGTATGGATGTTTAATTAATTTCCATAATATAATACTTTAGTTTCTCAAAGTTAATATGCTAAAGGAGGAAAGATAATAATAAAATTATTATATAAATACATTATGTACCATATTCATTGAATTTTCTAATATTAATAAAACTTTAAGATGTTGAAATATCATCAGATACCATGTATACATTTTTTAGTAACTTAAAATGTTTTCTCATTAACAATGTACTATATCTAATTTTTGAAGATAATATCAAAAATAGAAAGATCTGAATAAATCACTAGTAGCAATGTCCTCAAAAAATAACCGCTGTAAATTGTATCCTTTACATTTTATGTTCTCTGTGGTTAGTCCATTCATTTATATCAAAAGTAAAATCTTAGTATAGCTGCTTTAACAAAAAAAAAGGAGGTATTTTTGTGATCATCACATATTTTCATAATAATCTTTAATGATTTTATTAGATGCCAATCCTTTATTTCGAGACCTATTTAGTTTTTCAAAAATGTAATCTTTCTAATAAATAACGATGAAAAGTACTTAAGAGTAAAAATCATTTTGAATATTTCACAACAATTCACTTATTTTTATATAACTTCTTGCTAAATAGTAATATATTTTATTTATTTTTTCACAAATAAAGCTATTTAATATGCAATATACATTATGAACCCCAATCTCCATTATTTCTTCAGCAATGGGAAATGCATGATACTTAAATGTAGAAATCATAAGAAAGAAATATTTTATTATTCACTAAAATATATAATTAACAGAATATCCTTTCTTTATCAGGTAGCTTTTTCAGGGGCTATTATCATACCATTTACATGTCATCTTATATTTAAAATTTTGGAAGCAAACTCATATTAAATATATCATAAAGTCAAACATCTCTTTTATCTGATGCCTATAAATTTTGGGAAACTGCTTTGACATTTCAAAATTTTTAATGTTCCATATGTTTTAGAATTTTGAATTGGGAACTCTGATGTGTTCATGTTAAATTTTAAATTCCAGATAAGTTAAATAAGGTAATTTTGGTAATTCACATTGTAATACGAATCTGATTTTCTTTCAGTAAAATGGTGTGAATGTTTTGTGGTTAAAATGGTTGTATTCACATAGTTTGACTTAGGGGACTTTTTCCTTCTGTCATGGCAACTGTAATTATGGAAAATATTTAGAGCAACTTCATCTGCCCAACATAATCTATATGTACAAGGTCAACATTTTTAAGATTATAATTTGGGTATAAATAAAGAATCCTGTTCAAATGCAGACTGTATAATCTAAGGTGGGTTTTGAGATACAACATTTCTAACAAGCTTCAAGGTAAACTTAATGCTGCCTAGATGCAAAATAAAAAATAGATTATTAATATCAATATACTCAGGAAATAATTCAATTGTCAGTTCTAATAAGTCTATAGTTTTCATAATAAATATGTCTATAGACATTCTATTTATGTTCTTAAGGAAAACTTTAATCTAGACTCTAAAGACAATTAAAATATTTGCATATTTAAATATTGCCATTTTGCTGTTTGTAGATTGCTGTGGTACCTGCCACTTGGTCTCTACCCATTTCAACAGGTGACAGTCACCTTCACTACAGAGTCTCTCTTACTTTTTTTCACTTTTATGCCTTACCCTTTAGCTAAATGCAAAATGAAAATTGAAAGGAAGAAAGCTGTAGATTTGAATTTTTGTGTTTTTACTTCTCAGCTTTGTGTGAAAAGGTTTGTGAGTCTATAAATGAATTTTTTTGTTCAAAATTATGAAACTGCCTATTCTTTAAAAAAACACATGATCTTACCATTTTGTTACATTAACATTCCCTCTCCCTTAACTTACAGCAGATACAGTCAGAAAGTACTTGAAAGAACATACTTTCATTGTAATATGAACCATGTTATGTTGGGGGGAGGTGGCAGATTTACTTTCTGAGAACCAAATGAACAGAGCTAAGTTAAAATGATAGATAAGAAAAATTTATTCAAAGGGTGATCACATTTTCTCCATCTGCTGCATTATATAATAAACCTGCTTAATTTGCTTTTCAAATGTTAGCTAACAGCTTGTCTAAGGGTTTTTATATTTTCTTTTCATGGTCCAAAATTTTTATGTTGCCTCTTAAAACACAGTCTTTGTTTGAAATAATAAAAATAAAGCCTTTCAATGATTATCTATATTATAAATTATGTTGAAAATCAGTGTTAAATTTTATGATTTTCCTGTGCTAATACTATAAAAAGTAAACATATTGTATTTCCATGCAAGCTTTAGATAAATCTAGAACACAAAACATACATAATTACCATATAATGCATATTTTTAAAAAATTTTCCACCATTAAAGTTAGTAATATTTCAAACTTTATAAAGATTTGACAAAGGCATTATTGTGTGGATTTAAGAATTGTTTTTAGGAGTTCTTTTTCTTCAACAACCAGACATAAAAAAATAATTCTTTTCAAATATTTGCACATTTTTTAACCTCTGTTCTTTGGCAAATAAATCAATAATAGGAGTATAAAACTTCCTTATCTATTATGTATTATAGACATTTATTAGAAATGACTTTTCTAGATTTTCTAACACATATAAAATAAACAGTGCTTTTTAAAATAACATGCCAGTAATTTGGAAGCTGAGCAGATATTATGCTTCCAAGATTTGTTAAGGTTAAATCATTAGAACACAGAACAAAGAACAATTAAATGCATTCAATATCAATAATTTATATAATTCAGAAATAGATTTTCTTAGCTTCCTGGGCTACAGTTTTAACCTGCATTGGTAGATATTTTAATCAAAGGTTTTTCTGCGCTTCCCCATTAGCATTTTCCAGTCCTGGCATTTCAAAGACGAGATTTAGCTTCAGTCAATATGCTTTAATAGTAGAGATCTGTAAGTTCTGAACCAACATGAGACTTTAATTCTGCTATCATAAGACTTCTTTTTACTCAACTGTTATGATAGATAAGAGCAATATCACTGAGAAGACATTTTAAGAAGCTGGGGCCAGTGGAGAGCTGCCATAATAAGAAGTATTTATAGCACTAAGATTATCCGACTATCTGGATTTCAAGGAACAGATCATAGAGCTAGTGGCATACCTAGAGAAAAAAAAATATATAATATGTATATAAAATTACATATGATTTACTAAGTTATATAGTATATATAGCATATACAGTATATAATATATATGGTAAAAGTTGAGATCATTACAAATGGAGATTTTAAATCTCCAAAGAAACTGATAGGAGTTTGGACACAGGTGAAGATAATTACATTTACTTCAAATTTTAATTTTCCGATTAGGATTGACTATTGTTTCAACATGAGATGATGGGTGTGGGAAAAGATGTCACAAATAATTCCCATAAATCATGCAGAAGTCAGCCAAAGTGTTATGTCTTTCAGACAAAATTGCCCTATCCCAACAGTTAAGATTGGATTATGTTTGTTTATTATTTACTTCCATAGCACACTATGTTATTACTATTATTGCAATTATCCTCTCTCAGTTTGTCTGCTGTTTGGCATAGTGGGCATTCAATAAATATCTCAAAGAATACATATTGAATTAATTCATTAATACACTGGCATCATTAAGGTCAAGAAAGAAATATTTGAAGTAAAAATAAATGGATGGAAGTATTATATCTTGCAAAAAATTACCTGATTGGGTTTTTCAATTAGCAGGTTTTAGCTAACCTTAGTAAAATAATTTTAATAAAGTAAGGAAGACACAACCTACATTTCAATGAGTTGAAAGTGATGAGAGGTGATAAGGTGAGAAATGATCAGACTATTTTTTACAAAACCAAGTATGAGGGAAACAAATAAAGTAGGTAATAAGTAGGGAAAGATGTTGCGTGGATCAAAGAAAAAGTTCAGAGAAAGGGAAATGTTAACAAAGTAAGCATAATTGAAAATTGATTAATTCCTGTAGAATACAAGAAGGGATATGATACCAAGTAGAGAGAGTGGTTATAATTAGCTTTTGTTTTAGATCAGGTTCACTGGAAGTAGAAACTAAATGCAGACTTATGTACAGTGATTCATTAAGGAAACAGATAAGGGAGTAAAAGTAGTAAAATGGAAAAAGTAAAAACTGTGATTTCAAGTTTAGTCCCAGCATTATCCCAATTCTGCAGGAACCTGTGAAATAAAAATGACAAGCCAGAATGCTGCCCTCCTTCAGGAAGCAGAGCTGGACTTCCTTAAGTCATTGGCTAAGGGTATCCCTAAGGGCACATCAACTCTGAGGGGAAAGTATTTCCAGTTGTTCAGGGTGTGAGAAGCCCATGTTAGGAGCAAAGCTCATGGAAACTGTGGGACAAGAAGCCATAAAGGCAAAGAAATTCTGAGTGAAACTTTTGTGCGAAAAACTGAGAGTGACAAGTTTAGATTTGGACAGCTGTTTGATCCAGGAGACAGAAGTAGAGTTTGGCATACACAAATGTCTTGGGGCACCAGAACTGAATGCAGTAAGTTTCTGAAGGCTTCTGTTTTCCTAAGGAGGTTGGGTGTGACTTCACTGCTGGACCAAGACTGGCTTAAGTGTTTTAAGGTCAGAGAAGGCATAAACATTAGCAAAAATATTCAAGAAGTACGGCTCTTGATATTGTGTGTGTGTGTGTGTATTCATTTTTCAGTAGAATTATATAAATACAAGATTGAGTTTCTTCAATTAAAAAAATTAAAAAATATGTACTTAATAAAATAAGGCAGGGTTTTCTTATTCAGTTCAGACTGATGTCACACTGAATAAAATTAGGAGACGAAATTACATACGTACAGAATTCTAATCTGTTAATTTTTAATTAAAAAAAACACATAAGTACCACATAAATATCTTTTTTTTTAGTCAGCATGTGTATTGTACTTTCTCCTTTTTTCCACATATTTGAGGAGACCAAATCATAATTAGAAAAGTTTAAATCAGTCAGATGGCCTTGCAGATGGGTTTAGAATACTTGCAGTACTTGGTTGCATTTTGTAATGATTATTCCTGATATTCTCTTTTTACTCTTCCTCCATGGGTAACCAACCCTTTCTAAACTTCTGGTTGTCACTCCTTACTGACACTTATTATTTCATTCAATTAGATTTTACTCATGTCCGAAACAGTAGGTGACATTCTGTCTCTTCAAAATGACTTTTGAATAACTGTGCTCCTATCTACTAATACAGATTTGTAAATTTAATTTAGATGACAATAATTAAAAGACAGAATTAAGGAAAAAGGAAGCACTAATAAAGTGAGGAATGATTGATGTAATAATTGCTAGTGGAGATGATCAGAGATAGAACACAAGATTGGATAGCTCATTGTCTACTTGTATTTGTAGGATATTTCACTGGAATTTAACAGATTTCTTACACGATGAATATCATTTTAACTGTGAAAACTGTGGGCAATGTCATTTGATAAGTGTAACAGAAATTAATGTAACCTTGATATTGCCTTTGTGAGGAATGCAAAAACCTGCCTAGAAAAGTGTGCAAGGGTCATAAACTGAATAAAATTAAGGATTTGATTAAGCAGTGTGCTGGGGGACATTACTGAGCAAGTTTTGAATGTTGGACAAGGCAAGAAAAATAAGTATGCCTGGCATAGTTCATGTAAAGCGTGGAAACCTAGTAAGATAGACAAATTCATAACCCCATGAAAAAAAATGGGCATAGAACGGAATAACATTTATGAGACTATAATTTGAAATATAAGTGAAAGTCTTATAAGAGAGCAGGTGGGCTGATGTTGATACATAGAGGATAAATGATGAGAGCAAAAGGGGCACTTAAGTATTGGCACTTAAGATTGCAAAGTTGTTAAAAGTATGAGCAAGGCTCTGTATTAATGATTGTTTGAATGGGTCAGAGAGTAAAATAAATGTGTTTTAAAGGTTAATGTCGGCATAGACAGTCCATGGAATATTACTCAGCAATTAAAAGGAAAGTACTACTAATACATGCAGCATATTGCATAAATCTGTACAAAATTATATTGAGTGAAAAAGTCAACCCCTTAAGGGTTACCTAATGTATGATTCTGTTTATATGACATCCTTGAAATAACACAATTCAAGAAGTAGAACAGAACCCTTGAATCCAGGGATTGAGGGCAAGAGTAAGGAGTAGGGAAACTTGAATGAAGTGGATCTGGCTTAAACAGGGAAACATGAGGATCCTTGTAGTAATGGATCCCGGTCTTACTTGGAGCAATGTTAATACCTATTTTGTGATATTGGGCTAAAGTTTTGCAGGCTGTCATTGCTGGGTGGAAATGAGTAGAGGGTATGGGATCTCTATTATACTTGTCACTGCTTGGGAACCTATGATGACCACGAACATTAATAAAAAGTTATGATAGACTTTTTAATTTTTTATTTACATAAACAATAAATTTAAAATGGTTAGTAAAAAGAATATTAGTGTCAAGTAAACAATTCTCTGAACACAGGCAAATGATCTAGATTTGGGAGATTAGTGTAACTAAGCAAATGAAACATTAAGTATTTGAAGAAATTTGACTATACAAAAAATAATTAGTTTTCAATGCACAGAGATAAGCTAGAAGTATATTGGCCACTTTTTTGTTCTTATTACCTAGTAGGAAAAATTATAGGAAAAAGAATCTTTTATTCATCAATGCTTCAAAGAAATCCTTATTATATATTAAGAAAGCTAGGGGTCAGTAAAGAACTAGTTGGACATAACACTCACTGATAAAATGAAGGGATTGTTTTTATCATTGGGGGATCCAAATGACAAAGCAGAAGAGTTTAAGAAATAGATTAGTGATTAGTTTTATGGTAAAAGAGAAAGAACTGTATGAGGTTGACAGTAAAAAAATAAAGTATCTGGGCATTTTATCAATAACATCTGATTACATCAGTCCTAATTCCTACAGAGATTTCCCGCTTCTGCCAAACTTGCAATGATGAAGAAAACTGACTGATTGAGATAAGTGAGAATTATAGTAAAAACAGTATTATAATCAGAGATTAGTAGAGAGTTTCTTATGATGTAAAATGAGTCATCAAAATGCAAGGTAATTACAGGATTGGTATTTAGATTATAGGGCCATCTGCTGAAAAATATGTTTATTTTCTTTATCATGAATGCACTTTTTGAAATCTGTCACTGCAACACATCTAAAACTTACACGATTGCATGCACACACACACACACACGCACACACGCACACGCACACTTCCAGATAATGAAAATGCCTTTGTACTTAAAATGAAGTATCTTTACCCTTAAGAACTAATGAAAGATTCATCAGTTTGGTCCTCTGTAAAACAGTGTTCTTGAGACAGTTTCTGTCATTAAGATGGCCAAGATATAAAATTTAATGAAAATTGTTGGGTAACAGAGCAAATATTTTAATAATGGGCACATTAAGCTGTATTTCATCAAATGAGATTCTTGTGCATATGTGTGTAGGCTAATAAGCACTATAGAAACATACACATTTCAAATTTGACCACATGGACACACACATGAATTATTTTTCAATTTTGGCTTTTGAAATTGACCACATTTCTGTGACAAAGTGGAAACAAAAACATCGCTGTTCACAAAAATCAGGCAGACTAGCTTTTTTATCACAGGTTTCTACAACTCCTTTCACTGTATGTGCAATAGTTACACAAAATGATTTTCCCATTCCAAAAGACTGGTCCTGTTTGCTTCCTTGCTATCACTGGAGCGGGAACTCAAGCGTGGTGCCTCTGAGCTCCACCAGTTCCTTTATTGCCACGATAATGCTGCTTCAGGCAATGCTGAGATCTAGTGCAGATACAGACACCTGAGCAGTCTGAGGCTTTGCCTTGCTTCCTGTCCCGCCATTTCCGGAGCTTGAAGTTTCTGTTATTGCTCAAGCAGCCACCTACTCCAATGACAACCTTACAATGAGCAGTCCCTGGCCAAAGTTGCTATTTGAGGTTACAGTGTTTTTCATTCACTTATATGACTTTTGAAAGTTAAAGTAAATTTTTGTCGAAAAAGACACTGAATTAAAATTCAGTGAGTGAATTTTAAGAAGTGAAAACCTGTTTTCTGTACTTAGAAGGGGTAAGCAATATTTCTTGCCAACACATTCCTCTGTTGTTAAACAAGTTTTACTCAAAAGGAGTTAAAGTTGTAAACTTGTTCATCCCAAGACAGAGGCACATTTGGTTTTCTTGCTCAAAGGAAATAAACATCTGCTGTACCTAAGTCATACATATGTAAAGAAGGACCTCAGTATGTGGGATTATATTGATAAGGAGCAGTATCTAAACAATTGATACCATTGTGTTTAATCACTTGTAGGAAATCTCTAAGTCACCAAGGTTTAGTTGTTGTTAGTTATTGTTTTTCTTAAAAATATTAAATTAATTTTAATAGTGTAATAAAACATGTGATGTTGACTTGAAGTATGGAAAATTATAAGAGAGATTTGAAAATTGCCAAAAAAGAAGCTTTTTAAAAAATCCTCACCCAAAGGCTTTCTTTTCAATGCTTCTAGAGAGAGAGAGAGAGAGAGGGAGAGAAACATTGATTGGCTACCTCCACTATGTGCCCAGACATGGGATCATACACACCTGAAACAAGGGATCAGACCTGCAACCTAGGCATGTGCTCTGGCTGAAAATGAAACTTGCCTTCTTTCACTTACGCGAGGATGCTGTAACCAACTAAGCCACACTGGCCAGGGCACAACCTCTGAATGTATAATTTTGATAGAGTATATTTGGTGTAAAAAGCAAAGCAGAAATGCAAATGTGCTTTTTCATGCCCATCATTTCCATACCATTTTGTGTTTCACCTTCATTTTGTTCCTTTTGTCACCCTTTTGCACTCAATCTCTAGAGAGAAATATTTAGCATACAATAGCAATTATTTTTATTTTTCCTTCCTGCATCACACTGTCCTTGGCCTTTTAAATTTTTCCACCCTAAAAACTTAAGTTCTTGATGGACTAATTGAAAATATTTTTAATGACTCTTTTGGATATTTGGTAAGGTTAATGATGCAAAGTGGCCTTTAATTTCAATATAAAATTTAATTAATAATATTTCATAGAAAACCTAAACATTTAATTAAGATTTCATATATTTTTAAGAACTATATGTATATTAATTTTATTTAAACTTCATCTCTAATTCAGTTTTACATGGTAAAACTAAATTAACATTATGCAATGCTTATGCTTGTTCAATAATGATGTGATAAATACTGTTGATTGGTAGGCACAAAATAGACAGTGGAGGGGGGTGGGATTAAGAATAGTATAGGAAATGGGGAAGCCAAAGAACTCATATGTATGATCCATGGACAGGAACTAAAGGGAGGAATTCTGGTGGGAGGGGGGTGCAGGGAGGAGAAGGATAAAGGGGAAAAAATGGGACAACTGTAATGGCAAAATCAATAAAATATACTTAATAAATACTGTTGCAAACTATAGGTCAAAAGTAAATTTTGATTGCCTTAATTTTAGTTCTATGTCTTAGGATATTAAGTACAATCATAGAGAAGTTGAAGTGTGCATCCACAATAGCAAATAATGGTATCATATTTATCATGTTTTACTCAGCATTTAATTAAACAACAGACTGTTTTTTTTAATCCTCACTTGAGGGCATTTTTAATTATTGATTTTTATAGGGAAAGAAAGATGGGGGAGAGAGAGAGCAAGAGAGAAAGAGAGAAACATCGATATGAGAGAGAAACATTGATTGCTTCTTGCAGGTGCCCTGAACTAGGATTGAACGCACAGCTAAAGTATGTGCCCAGACGGGGAATCAAACCTGCTAACTTCCCATGTATAGGATGACACTTCAACCAACTGAACCTCCCAGCCAGAGCAAGCCAGGGATTGTTTATATTTCTTAAATTACTATGTATATTTTTTTTGCTTTGTTGAAAAAATATGCTCCTGAAGAAGATAAAAAAAGTCTATCTAAAAAAACATTTTTATAAAGATCATAGAATATGTATCTTTAAAGGTATTTAAAAAGAACAATGAGATGTATAAAAGAGATATCAATAATTATGAGTTATCCTTTTCCTGTGTTTCCGTTTATCTGATTGTTCACTCACCTTTCAGGCATACAATGTAAAATTTTAATTCCCACTTGCTGCATACCACTTAATTTTAGATAAATCAGGTGTAAATGAAAAATCCATGAAAATCAATGTTGAGTTAAAATTGTTTCTAGTAATGTAATAAGAAATCCATAAAATAAAAGATTAGTTTTTATTAATGTCCTTTAAATGGATGTGTTTCAATCTTGTATCTGTCACTGGCAGTTGGGCTCACAGAAGTCACACCATCTGCCTTAGATTATTCCCTCATTTGTAAAATAATGGAGCACTATTGTGAAGATTTTATTGTATAATTTATGTGAATCCTTTGATATAGTTCCTAGTATATATTATAAAAATAGTGAGTGATAGATACTTTATAACTAACATAATTATAATATTATACACATTATACACAAAAAATATTAAATTGGATTTTTCAAATATGTAAATATTGATAGGCATTGTATTTATCATATATGTGTCATACTTTTTAAAGTATCAAACTGTGCAATGGTTAAGATACCTGAGAAAGATTAAATGGGTTCAAAATTATGATCATGGACTATTTACTTAACTTCTATACTTTAGTTTTTTGACTCATGTACAGTAGAAATAATTATAGCTATGATGTTTGTTACAGAGAATTATTTATTTCACATATATATTTATGATATAATTTTATCCTACATGCTATTTCTCAATATTTGACTATTCTTGATCAATCAAAAGTGTCTTTTCTAGAGAAATGTGAAGTGAAAATATGAGTTATTGTCTTTTTAAACCAGAAGTAACTACCCTTGATAAATATAAATCTTGAAAATAGACATTGAAACAGGAAATGGATATACTGCTGTTTTCACTACAAATGGATCATGGAAAAGATCTTGCAGAATAACACTCAGCAGAAGAGATTCTAGCAAGTAGATATAAATTCCCTTTAGCATTTCTGTTGTCAGCGTGAAGTCTGCTCAAGTGCACAATTTCATGGTTGACTAGTCATTGTCCTTGGTTGAATTTATTTTCAGTGATGGTAAAAAAAAGAAAAAGATCATTGGTTTCCCATTTGCTACTCAGCAGTCATAAATCTATATGGAAAATACTTATTCCAGTGAGGTCTTGACCTTTTGATTACATATGTATCCTTAACTCAAGAGCTGAACAATCCTAAATGCATCAATTGAACTTGACAATTAGATGCTCGATCTGCAAGGAAACACCAATCCTCTGTTTGAATAACTTTTTAAATAAATATAATATTTAAATCTATACACAACAGAAATAAACATTTTGAAATGAAAATTAATTTCCTCTCAATGAAGTTATAAAATTTGTTCTAAATGAAGTGTCTTAAATAATTTTTTATTGCTTTCAGATTTAACCATTTGATTGTTTCTCAGACTTTTGGCTAAGATCAAGTGCAGAGTTAACCATTTAACATAAGGCATTAATATTCTCAGAGTTTGTTACACATCTTGATTCTGACATGGTACTAAGGGCACAAAAGAATCGAAGGATATTGATAGAGTACATCAAGTTCAGAGAAATCAAGTTGTCCAGATAAGTTTTCATTCTTATGTCAGGGAAAGCCTATGTTTGAGGCCAGAGTTAAGGAATGAGTCTTTTGTACCCCACTATGAACTGTATCTCTTCTTAAAATTTAGTGTAGTTAACTTCATTAAGAGAAGTTTACTTCTTCTATATTTATGCAAATAACTACCTCTGAAAAATATACAGATAAGAATTTGACTTGGAATTTTAATCTTTCATGGTTTTTTGTCAAACAATAAAGTCAGTAAGAACTATGAATATTCCTTAACATAAGTAAGATAAATTATTTAAAGCAAAGCATACATTACTTTGAGAGATGCAAATCAATTATAAAGAATCTCCATGAAATAATAGTATTTTCCAGGGCATAGGATAAAGAAGCTTATTAATTACTACTCCACTAGTGTTTAGGAAACCCTACTGAGACTCATGCCTGAGCCAGTGTATTGATTATCTATTGCTGCATAACAAATTACCCCAAAATTGAGTGGCTCAAAATAATATACATGTATTATCTCATAGTTTCAGTGGGTCAGGATTTTGGATATGGTTAAGATGGGTGGTTCTATCTCAAGGTATTTTATATGGTTATATTTAAGATGTTGACAGGAGCTACAATTAACTGAAACTATAAATATGGCCCATTCACATGTCTCTGGGCAGGAGGCCATGAGTATTAGCCAGGAGCTGCAAATCTTTGTTATGTGAGTCTGAGTATTGGCCAGTAACCTCAAATCTGTGCTATGTGGGTCTCTTTATAGGGAGATAATAGTCCCATGATATGGTGGCTGTATTCCTCCAGAGCAAGTAATCTAAAATAGAGAACACAGAGAAAGTCATAATGGACCCTGGCTGGTGCAGCTCTGTGGATTGAGTGCTGGCGTGCAAACCAAAGCACCGCTGGTTCGATTCCCAGCCAGGGCATATGCCTGGGTTGCAGGCCAGGTCTCTGGTAGGGGGTGCACAAGAGGCAACCACACATATATTTCTCTCCCTCTTGTTCTCCCTCCTTTCACCTCTCTAAAAAAATAAATAAATACAATCTTAAGAAAATCATAATGGTTTCTATTACCTATTCTCTTAAGTTACAACCACCATTTCTGCTTTAAATTATCCATCAGAGGCAAGTAACTATGTTAACTCCATAGTCAAGGGAGGGGAAATTAAGCTCTACCTCTTTATAGCTGAAATGTCAAAGTATGAGTGGGCACATTAAAACTGATACAGCACCCTCTATCCACAAGTTATTTATATTTCTTCCACATGCAAAATATATTCAATCTCTTCCCAAAGCTTCTATCAGATGCATCCTGCTATGGAATCAGAAAAAAAACTTCAGAATCTTGCCTCCATGTGCATACAAATGGAGGTTGTCATGTGCTGTTCTTTGCTCTTTTAGTTTATCTCTTTGATTGCAGTCCCTCTTGATCTAAAACCAATGATATATAAAACTAAATAAAACTAAAGATATATAGCATCATCCCCTCTTAGCCCCAAAATACAATGATGAGAGAGACAACCTAACTGAAGGAGATAGCTCTATTCAAAAAAGTGAAAACAGGAAGCACACAGCAGTTAGCGTATTCCATGTGTTTATCAAAGACCTAAATATTAAACCTAAATTTATAAAACTTCTAGAAGACAGTATATTAGAAAGTCTGAAATACTGGTGAGGTAAAATTTTTTAGATATGATGCCAAGGACTTGATCTATAAACAAACAAAAAAACATAATTGGATTTCATCAATATTAAAAACTTTTGAAACCCTTGAATAAGGGAAAATATTTGCAGGCCACACATCTGAAAAATAACTTGTTTTCAGAATATACAAATCCCATAACTAAATAGTAGGAAAACAAACAACAAAATAGAAAAACATGAATATCTGAATGTACATTTTACTAAGTAGTAAGGATGATGAATAAGCAGATGAAAGCTATTTAATATTATTTTTCATAATCACATATTCAGTTCATAAATCACATAAATCAAAAGGAAATGGAGGTATTATCACACCCTTATTACAGTGGCTAAATTTAGGAAAACAGAAGGCCAGCACTACTAAGTATTTCTGAGGAGACAAGGCAACCAAATCTCTCATTCATAGCTAACAAGGATATAAAATGAAAGATAGCAATAAGGGGGAAAATGCAGCATTTTATTTCAAAGTTCAACATAAACTATCACAAAATTCAGGAATCCCAATGTGATAGAATTTCTGTGTGGGAAGTAAAAGCTTTTGATCATGGGGTTCTGGCCAAGATGGAGGCATAAGAAGAAACAATTCTCTTCCTCACACAATAGAAGAAGGATAACAACCAATTTAAAAACTAAAAACAAACAGAACTTTCAGAAAATCAAACTGCATAGAAGTCTGAAAAGCAAGGAGTTAAAGAAACATTCATCCAGACTGATAGCACCACAATGCAGCGAAGAGGGTTGCCCACCCTGGTGAATACCTAAGAGTCTGCCCATTTTAACAGATACGTTGAGACAAAGAAATATGGCCAAAATGAAGGGAAAAAAATCAAAACTCCAGAAAAAGACCTAAACAACAAAGAGATTGACAACCTATCAGATGCAGAGTTCAAAACACTGGTAATCAGGATGCTCACAGAAGTTATTGAGTTCGGTCACAAAATGAAGGAAGAAATGAAGGCTATACAAAGTGACCAAAAGGAAAGTATACAAGGAAGCAACACTGAAGGGAAGGAAACTGGGACTCAAACCAATAACTTGGAACAAAAGGAAGACATAAACATCCAACCAGAACAGAATGAAGAAAAAAGAATAAATAAAAAAAATAAGTAGAGGCTGAGGAAACTCTGGGACAAATTTAAAAGTTCCAAAATCTGAATCACATGGGTGCCAGAAGGAGAAAAGGAAGAGCAAGAAATTGAAAACTTATTTGAACAAATAGTGAAGGAAAACTTACGCAATGTGGCGAAGGAAATAGACTTTCAGGAAGTCCAGGAAGCTCAGAGAATCCCAAAGAAATTGCATCCAAGAAGAAACACACCAAGACACATCATAATTATATTACCCAAGATTAAAGATAAGGAGAAAATCTTAAAAGCAGCAAGAAGAGAGAGTTAGGTATAAAGGAGTGCCCATAAGACTATCAGCAGATTTTTCAAAAGAAACCTTACAGGCAAGCAGGGGCTGGAAAGAACTATTTGAAGTGATGAAAGGCAAGAACCAACATTCAAGAATACTTTATTGAGGAAAGCTATCATTTAGAATGGAAGGGCAGATAAAGTGTTTCTCAGATAAAGTAAAGTCAAAGGAGTCCACTATCACCAAGCCCTTGTTATATGAAATATTAATGGAAATTATCTAATAAAAAGAGAAGATCAAAAACTATGAAGAGTAAAATGACAACAAACTCACAACTATCAACAACTGAACCTAAAAAAAAAAAACTAACAGGAACAGAATCACAGAAATTGAGGTCATATGGAGGGTTATCAGTAGGGAGGAGGAGGGGGAGAATGACTGAGAAAGCTACAGAGAATACGAAGTATAACTGGTAGGCACAAAATAGACTGGGGAAGGTTAAGAGTAGAACAAGAAACGGAGAAGTCAAAGACCTTATATGCATAACCCATGCACATAAACTAAGGGGGAGTTCAGGTGGGCAGAAGGTTCAGAGCAGAGGGGGATAAAGGTGAGAAAAAAGTTGGGATAACTGTAATAGGATAATCAATAAAATATACTTTAAAAAAGCTTTTGATCACACAAAATAATGTTTATGAATGTTATATTGACTATAATCATAATTGCCAAAAACAATTTTGAACAATTATTGGAAAGAACCCAATATCTATTAAATAGTGAATACATGAATAACATGTGGTATATCCATATAATGGAATACTATTCACCTATAGAAATGAGATAAGTATTGATAATATACTAGGCCATAATTTAAGTGCAAATCCATTCTACTAGGTGAAATAAACCAGGCCCAAAATACCATATACTGTATGTTCCCACATACATATATAGTGTATGTACATAAATGTGTGTGTGTGTATGTGTGTGTGTGTGTGTATACATTCAAATAAAAGCAAAAAGAACCTTGACTGGAGTGGCTGAGTTGGTTGGTCATTGTCCTACAAAGCAAAGTGTCACCAGATTGATTCCCCATCATGGCGCATGCCTAGGTTGTGAGTTCAATCCCCGACGGGGCACATAACAGAGGCAATCAATGTTTCTCTCTTGCATAGATGTTTTTCTCTCTCTCTTTCTCCTTCCCTTTCCCTCTCTCTAAATTTTGATATATATATCAAAAAGCGGGGGGGTGGGGGAAGAAACAGATCAGTAATTTCAAAAGGATTGGGTTAGGGAAGTTGTCAACAAAGTCACCCAAAGGGATTTTTTGAAGTAATATAAATTTTTGTATCTTGATTTTAGTTTTGCTTACAATATGGCATCTTTTGTCAAATTGCATAGAACTCTAGGTTAAAATGAATAAATTTTACAGTATGTAAATTTTTCATTATTTTTTTAAAATTAAAGTATGGAAAGATTGCTGAATGTAAAAGTTTTTTTTCCTCTAAATTAGGTCATAATTTATAGTAGACTTTAGTTTATATCCAGTGAATTAAGAAATGCAAATGTAAAATCTGCACTACATGAGATAGGGACAATGATTTTTTTTTAATTAATGAGTTCTACAATATCGCGGTCTTGTGAGGATCTACCTTTACAGGGAATTCCTAATTATGATTTTTTCAATAAGCATGAATAGGGTTAAACTACTTTTGTACTGGACAAATATGTATGCTTTTCTGGTCCTTTCTACTCTCCTCTATTTTCATCCTCAAGATATTCTTGGCTATTTGAGATAGGATAGTAAGAACCCAGGGATATTTCTTGGCAAGTAAAACAGGGAAACTGAGACAGGTAACTGAACACAATAGCTGAGCAATTACTGCAGATATAAAAGGTTACCTCCCCAGAAATAACACCTATAGCTCAGTTGTGATTCAGCTCCAGGCCCAGAAAAGTGGCAAAACCAGGTGGGCAATGCTAGAACCACCTGTAATGAGTAAAGAACCTCTGTCCTTCCACGACCAATCAGAAAAGATCATCACCCTGGTAAACTGATGAATATTCTGCTGAAATCCTCTTCCGGCACTTCCCCTAAGATTCCCACATGCCAACAAGATAAAAAGCCTCAAGAAAAAGGACCCAGCATGTGAGCTCCCAGCATGTGAAGACGGAACAGGCAGTGCCATCTTCATTTTCCTTCTTCTCCCCAAATCCTTTCTTCACAGGCACGCATCTCCTAAACGCTAAGGCAGCGGGCAGCTTGTCCCAGGCTAAGCCCCTGAACCCTTCCCTAAGGCCCATTTCTCTGAATTCCCAGTGAGCTAAGGCAGTCCAATCTAGGCCCTCCTGTTGCTTTTAAGTAAGCCTTTATCTCCACTCTCAGCAGGCCTGTTCTCTCCCTTGAGGGTTTATTAATAAAACTCTTATGCATCCACTTTCGGCTCACTGATCTGTAATTCTTTACTGAAGAATAATTCTTTACTGAAGAAGAATTTATGGTTAGAAAAACAGAGCTTCCAGTCATAGTTTTCCAGTAACCTTCCGTCGACTATTCTTCCACCTCTTTCCATCTTCAGGGTGTTCTTTGAAATCCCTATCCCATTTAAAATAAAATACTTCTTGTGTAAATTATATGTAATCTCTATACTGAGGACGCCTCTCAAGTGGAGAATTCTCTTTATTTCACTAACCTTGTAACAGTGATCAGGAGAATGTTATCCTCTAGTATCTCATCTCTGACTCCAACTGTCTTTCTTTCTTTTTTTTTTTAAATTTATTTACTTTTTAAATACACTTGTCTCTGCCTCCCCCCCACCTCTTTCCCTTGCCCCCTCCCTCCTTCCCTCCCTCAGCTCTTCCCCTTTGGTTTTGTCCATGAGTACTTGCTATATGTTCCTTGACTTTCCCCTTCCCTTCCCTTTCCCTGCACCCCCCCTTCCCTCTTGTCTCTGTTGATTTCCTTTTAGTGTTGCTGGTCATATTTTCCTTGCATCTTTGCATTGTTGGTTAGGTTCCGCTTATAGGTGAGATCATATGGTATTTGCCTTTCACCCCCTGGCTTATTTCGCTTAGCATGATGCTCTCCAGTTCCATCCATGCTGTCGCGAAGTTTAGTAGTTCTTTTTTTCTTTCTGCTGCGTAGTATTCCATTGTGTATATGTACCATAATTTTTTGATCCAATCATCTACTGATGGGAAAAAAGAAATTAAGGAAGACACAAATAAATGGAAGCATATACCGTGCTCATGGATTGGAAGAATTAATATCCTCAAAATGTCCATACTACCCAAAGCAATTCATAGATTCAACGCAATCCCTATTAAGATACCAATGACGTATTTCACAGAAATAGAACAGACATTTCAAAAATTTATATGGAACCATAAACGACCCTGAATAGCAGCAGCAATTTTGAGAAAGAAACACAAAGTAGGAGGGATCACAATACCGGACATCAAACTCTACTACAAAGCCACCATACTCAAAACAATCTGGTCCTGGCACAAGAACAGACCCATAGACCAGTGGAACAGAATAGAAAGCCCAGAAATAAGCCCAGGTCTCTATGGACACCAAACGTCTTTCTATATGAAACATTTATTTCAAAACCAAACTCTCTCCCCATTTTTTTACAAGGTTCATAGATTTATGATTATTTTGAAACTATATTGAAAGTTTCTTACAATAAAGGAGATATTGTCAAGCAGTTGAACTGTGACATTGAGAATAATTTTTTAGACTATCAAAAAAAACCCTCTCAGCTCTTTTTTGATTATATACTCAAGAAGTAAACAAGTGACTACAGATGAGGTTTCATACCCACCTATCAGTTAAAATTTGGCCATAACTCTAATTTTTTAAGTCCAGCCAGATCAGGTTTTGTTGTGCTTTAGTACCCATGCCAACATCAGCCAGTCCCTTAATTTTATTTCAGAAAAGTTGTCAAAATCCTCAATCTTTCTGAGTTCTGAAAGTCATTCAATAATTTAACTCCTTAGCCTCAGATGAATTGAATTCAACTGGTATTATTCTAATTGCTTAAGTAATACATTGATTAATGGCCATCTCTTCTCTCAGCTTCAACTAATAACATTTGAAAATAATGTTCACCAAATAACTATCCCATTACAAAATGGGTAGCTGAGGAATTATATCAAAGCAACTAATCACAATGTAGTTACAGGTTAAAGTTATGGCATAGACCATGACATCAGTACATTTAAGGAGAAAATAAGTAAAACCTTTAGTATTGAAAACATCCTGAAGGAGAAGAAACTGTACAATAAGTAAGTGGCCAAGGAGCAAATGTTTCATCAAAAGACTACTATGGCCATTTAAAGGGCATCTTAATAATCTGCATTTGGAGTATTCGAATCCCAGGCCAGCCTTTTGACCTGCAAATGTCTTCTATGCACTTCAGGTAACAGCAAATATGAGTCAGAGGCTCCTGATATAATCAGGCAAACACTAGAACAAGGGGAGCAGGGTCCATGTGCATAATAAGGATGCCACCTGGTCATGTCCTGTCAGGTTCCTGGGCATGTTCTTGAAATTATATGTGTACAATTTTGAGTTAAAAATTATCACACATCACCTGGTTACACAACTCTTTTTTCCATGGACCCATGTGCTTTTGTCAGTCAGGAATCCATTGATGATGTTGACACATTTTACAATTTTCTTCATATTAATGAAAAAATTTTTTCAAGTTAAGTGTTATTCAGTCCTCAAACATTCTTCATGTACATTTGTGTGATCTTCCCTTCTTATGTCTCTTAAGTAGTTAGATGAAACTACTTCAGTTACTTTTATGAATTTCTCTTCACCAAGGTTACTGACACATTATATAATGCCTTATATATTGCATGGGTGGAGAATATCCATTCTTTAACACTTGAATTGTTTTTCTTTTTTTGTGCAATACTACATATATATTCCCCATTTTTAATTGCATGTAATTTATAAATCATTATTTTTATAAAGAAATAAATATGAAAAAAGCAAAGCTTGTGAATTAAAAAGCATATTAGTCACTGAAAAACCTTTCTATAAACCTGTCCACCAAAACATTGTTTAAGCTGTACTAAAAATAAAAAGCATTTATTTGAATAGCGAATGGCACTTTGGGTGGCACAGGTAGATATAGCAACCCATATTGTGCTCTAAAGAGAACAAAGAAAGGCAGGGTTTGTAAAGGTGAAAACCACAAGAATTGTCTCTACTTAGAGCCTCTTTGTGAATGAAGGATTCTGGTTGGGTTAACAGGGATTGATTAAGTCTGTTATGCAAATGAGGATACTGGTTGGTGAAGAATTGGCTCCTTTCAAGATGAAGAATGTAGTTGATCAGGTTGTCACCATAAGGAGGAAGTAAAGTCTGGGATATGGCTTCAAGGTTGGCTTAAAAGTTCATAACTTCAAGGCTGTGACGTGCATAAGAGATTTCCTCATAGTCTCCTGCTCTATTTTGTTCCCTTGACATAAATAACTATATCTTGGCAATTTTCATTTACAAATCCTTTGAAACATTTAATAAAAATTAAAGGTCTAATGTATCAGATAGGGAAAAAAACATGCTTTAAAAGCTACCAAATATAATTGAGGTATAATAGAAAGGTATTTGGTCTTGTCTCTGGTTCCCAGCGCATAGATAATAAAACTCCAAGAATTTTCTGGTGGTTAGGGTGATAGGAGCATCTTTTGTTCTAATGAGGTAACTCTTGGAGACCTCTAGTTATCAAGATAGAGACTGGTTGCCAGGAAGGCCAAGCATTGATTAGAAGCTCAAATATTTTAGCCTGGCACCCTCACCTGCTGTGGAGGAGAGAAAAGCTGGAGATTTAGTTGATTGATTGAACCTGCTTATGCAATGAAACTTCTGTAAAGACCCCTAAACAATGGTGGTTCAGAGAGCTTTCAAGTTGGTGAGGGCATCTATATGCCAGAAGGACATCTATATGCATAGCCAAACTTCATGTGATAGACCCTCCCTTGCTCAGAATCTTTCCAGACCTCACCCTATGTGCTCTTCGTCGGCCTGTTCATTGTATCCTTTAAATTATTCTTTATAATAACCTGGGAAGCATAAGTAACACATGTTTCTGAGTTTTGTGAGCCACTTTAGAGAATTATTAAAACCATGGAGGTAGGGGTAGGAACCCCTGATTTATAGCCAGTCAGTCAAAAGTGCAGGAGGTCTGGGACTTGAGGTTTCCCTCCAAAGTTGGGAGAGGCAGTCTTGTGGGACTCGGCCCTTAAGCTGCGGGGTCTATGTTAACTCCAAGTAGTTAGTGTTAAAATTGAATTAAGTTGTTGAAAACCCACTTGGAGAATCAGAATATTGGTTACTAGCTTTGGAAAACACCACATAATAAAATACACATAAATTGTCAAAATGATTTCAAAGATAGAACTACGATTATACATAAACCAGTTTTAAACATGAACATGGATTTAATTTTATCCCATACTCTGTATTCTAGTTTTATTTTTAAATTTCAAAGCTTTCCTATCTTTATCTTCCTAAGGTTCCTGTAGTCCTAACATACCCTAAGTTAAAGAAAGGGAGGAAACAAAAAAGATGAGTCATGGGTTGGTGCAGGACTCAGGTGTTGAACAATTGATTTTTTGAAGCATGACATCTAGTTACACAGTGTAATGTACATAAACTTGATGCATTACATTGAGAACATTTTATTTTTACATTTATCATGTGTTAATGTCTTATGATTCTTGTGTCCTTGATCATTACATAGATTGCAACTTTTTGAAATTTAGTATAATTACAGAACTTATGTATTATTTGGTTTCTTTACAGCTTGCATTACTTCACCCATTGTTCTGTCATTTTGCATCGTAACTTGGGGCATTGGTATTAATTAAAAGCTGATAAACAGAAATGTACATAATATGAGAAACAAATATGTATATATGTATATATACATATGCATACTCATATGGAAAATAACATAATACTTAATAAATATAATACAAGAATAAACTCAGTTTCATATATTCACAAATGTAAACTTACTTTTGTCCAACTCTGTATATAAATGTATTTGTTAAATTTGCTTAAAAGCTTTTATACTCTACTTTTTGTTACATTTTTTATACACATCATATTATTTGGCCTTGAGAATTTCCAAGGGAAAAATCTCATTAATAAATACCTACCTCACTTACAAATATCAACACAGTCTCAACATATTCCAATTAAGGATATTATTACTTTTTTCATTATTTGTTCTCCTGCTCCTAGCTGTTGCATTTTTCTCATCTTAAATTTTTAGTAATTCTATTGGGAAAAATCACATATTCAAGACTTATTTTACTTACATGCTTATGCAGATTTGTAAGAACCACTTTAATTCAATTTAAACACACACTTTTTTTTAATCTAGTTTCTTCTCAATGCTTTGTTTTTTCTTACTTTACCAGCATCACTATTTATTTATTGTTGTGAATGTATTTCTTCTATTCTTTAAATAAGCTCTAAAAAGGACCAGTTTGAAAGCATTGTGTATTTGGGTTAATGCTCAGCACTAACAATTACAAAAGCATTCTTTAAGAAAAATGCATGCTTAAGCCTCCAAGCAATTTCTGAGAGACTATTCTAAAACCAAGAAACTTTTTAAAGATATGGGCTACATAATTCAGATATGTAATGTAAAAACTTTTGTACACATATTTTCTGGGGAAATTTGTGGTACGTGTGATTTATTATTAGATAATAAATTCTCCAAATGATGACAACTTAAAATTTAAATAAAATGCTATCACAATGGTTACTTTATTTTGTGGGAATATTTATCTTTCTGTATCTCCTTTTCATGTGTATTTTATAAATTAAAAATGACATTGACATACTCTACACGTAAGAATGACATTTTGAATATAAATAAATTGCATATGTGTTACACTTTGTGTATGTTTAAGGAGTTTTTTTCTTGGTATTTAGTGTAAACCCAAATTATTATAGTCAAATATGAAACTGCATCCTTATATGTAAATTAATATGTCAAGGAGGGGGCAGATAAACTACCTACAAAGTTCAGCAACAAAATTGTAAAAGTTCTGCATTTGTTAGAATATAATTTAGTGGCAACAGCTTTCTTTTTCATAAGGGATTTAGAAAAATATTCACATTTTAGTTCTTTGAACTGTCAGTCTGAACTTGCAAATCAGAAGAAATTCTGAAAGAAGAGTTTGATTGTCTAAAACCAAGTATTCTAAATTATGGAAATGTACCTCAAAAAAAATGAGGAAGAAATCATAATGAAGCAGCTTTCTCTTTTGAATGTATTCCCCTAAAATATTGCAAAACCAAAATTATTAATGCCTTAAAATATTCTTTCTTTTAAGTTGAAAACTTCTGCCACCTCAAATAATCAGGAAACTTTAACTTTTCACATAGTAAACTTTTCAATACAATTTCTTAAAGTTTATCTTGACCAAAAACTGTAAAATATGACAAAGTATCTCATAAACAGGGGTAATTTTATTGTTTTTTTCCTTAAAATAACTTAACCATACTTTGATGTTTATGATGAATGTGTGCAAGGTTGGTATTTCCAAGGAAATTGGTCTTCAGTTATAAAACATATTCACAGAATCCAAAGGTTAGACATAGTAAATTACCTGGTAGCGACTAGAAACCACGTCTCTATTTTACCCCAATTATTTAACAAAATTAAGTAATAAAGATAAGAACAGTGGAAGCTAATAATAAGAGATAAAACCATTTACCAAAATCTCAAGAATATCGGAGAATATTCATGACTGAAGTGACACTGATGTTGATATTTCTGGTTTGTGCGCGCTATGCTGTTTATTCTGCAAACGCACATAGATGGATATGAAGGGTCAGAATAACTTTTTTGTTCAATTTCACGTTCTTCCATAAATGAGAGTCATAGGGATAAAATTAATGAGAAAATGGGATAGTCATCTTTGGTGATATTATGGGAAGTAGAATCCCCCAACTTTCTTCCCTACTTGTTCTCTAGCTACAGTAAACTTCAAACAATGATAATCTTTGCATACTCATTTCAAAGCTCTAACTCCTATTATTTAAAGCAAGCATGTTTAAAGATGGTGATACACTCTGTCAGGAGATACACAGTGATCTCCAGTAAATTATTTAGGTAATAGGCCAAAATGTCCATTAGGTTAGAAAACTAGTAATTTCATCAAACCATGTACAGTACTTAATTAACTACAGACAACATATAACAATATTTGGTACTTAAGGTAATGTGAAAAATAACTATCACACAAGGAAGGAGATCATTAAGACTCTTTGAATAAAGTTTCACTACAATTAAAGGTTGTTAAAGAATTCCTAAATTTAAACTTTACCGTACAACATGTAAAAGTAGTAAGTCAGTTACACATTATTGGAAAGTTTAGGAAGGGAAAAAGTCTTAAAAATAGAAGGCCTATCAGCCAGTTATATTTTATTTAAACAAAATAAAAGGTACTTTAAGTAAAAGTATTAAAAATATGTATTGTATATTTTTTTCCAAAAGCTGTCATTCATTTGATGTACCTTTGTAGAATAACACACATACATGTATACACATGAACATGAACTTGCATACAAATGCATGTATTTGTTATACTTGTATTATAATGAATTAACAGAGGGGAGGAAATTAAAATACTGTATATTTCTTTAACAAAGTCTTCCAAAACACAGAAAAATGTACATCAATTTATTTGGATGTATTAATTTTTACCAGCAATATTTTACAGTTTTTAAGTATAACATAATTTATATGTTTTACTGTTTTTCCTAAATATTTTATGTTTCTAGATGGTATAGAGTTTAAAATTTTTTACCTTACAATAGGTAATTGCTAGTATGATGAATATAGTTGAACTTCTATTTTGACTAAAATGAAGGTATAGGATTTATATTTACTCTCCCAACTAAAACTTTTTTTAATTGAACAATATACATGAAATAAAAGTTTTCAAGTAAAGTGACATCAGGCAATGCTGGAGAGTTGAGAAAAAAAGAAAGTGAGCCCTATGATTGCCACTGTCTTGAGTGTTTCCCAACCACAACACATGGAAGGAGAACACAAGTACACACTCAAGTCCCCCGCAATAAAGATGATCAGTTGACTTGGCCGGTAGATAAAGGAAGGAGTTTCTAGGACAAAGTATGGTAGAGAAGGGAGCTGGATGTATTTAATAATGTAGAAAGGCTTTCATTATTTTCCCTGTGTATTTCCAACTTCATCTCACACACTATTCTCTTTTGTTTACTGTGTGCTCTTTTCACACTATGCTCATCTTCACGCTGTTGTGCACTTGAATGTGCAACTTAAGATATTTGCAGTTTTTCATCTTTACCCTGCAGGCACTCTAGTTAGATAATCATATAATTAACTTTCCTATCTTTGCCATATCTCTATTTAAATTTCCCCTCATCAAATGCATCTTTTCGGAGCACTCTATCAAAAGAAAGAATGCCTCACCTTTACCACCATTCTCCTTCCCCTCACCTTGCCTTAATTTATTTCTCTATATATTTTATTTCTACTTGAAATTATGCTAAATATGTACTTCCTGAATTCCTCTTTTAAGACAACCATGCAAACTCTATTCTTGGCATCACAACAGTGAGTGACATTTAGGAGGCAATCAATAGATAATTGTAAATAATAAATGAATGAATAAAAATTACTGTAGCATCAATACTAATGTGACTTAAATATTTATGTTTATATAATTGTATGTATTGTTCTATACATGCACGCATATTCATATGTATATATGTTTGTGTTAAAAATATATATTTTTTTATCCTCGGAGGACAAGTTCACTGATTTTAGAAAAGGGAAGGGTGGAAGAGAGAGTGGGGAAGAAACCTCAATATGAGAGGAAAACATCAATTGGTTACCTCTTATACATGTCCAGACTGGGACCAAACCCTCAACCCAGGCACATATCCTGCCTGGGAATCTAATCCATCCATGACCTTTTGGTTTATGGGAGGATGCTCCAACCAACTGAGTGACACCGGCCAAGGATGTCTTGAAAATAATTATATTTAAATTCTGCATTGTAAAAAATGTCTTGTAAATAAAAAATAGCATAATTTAAGCAAATTACTAAGCTAGGATATAAAAAGATGAAAATATTATTTTAAGTATATAGTCTTAGCCTGTAAGTTGTCTAACATTGCAAGAAATTAATTTATTTATATTGTATTGGATTTACACTGCTTTTCCAATACAATCATATTTTGGTGTAACATGGAATATATAGAATATGAACATTTTTATTAATACAAATTTTCCTTCCTTCTCTTTACTTCAAAATTATTCTTGCTCTTGCTTTTCCTTTAAGAAGATAACATGTTGAAATTTAATTCAATGCCTTAAAAGCAAACAAAATATATCTCAACCAATTAAATGTATGTATGTTTACATTAAATAGACTAATCTTTCAATGAGGAATCTGATACTGATATCCTGCCACATTATGTCTTTGGATTTTCCGAGGTACTATGTTTGTGATAACTTTCTACAACTAGGGCCCTCATTATACCATAAATAACAAGTTCATATTTGGTAAGCTCTAGACATCACTAATTTTTAATAGTTTTTCTATTTATTACTTATTTTTAAGGTATGCAACAGGATACATTTGAATAACTTTTTTCATGAAGATTATTGCTACCAATGGCCAGTATTCAAGTGTCACAAGTCCTGACAACCACTTTGTTCATCTTTTCAATCATGTGCAAAACTCAGCTGTACCAGTATCTTTTAATTGCTTGGCAAAAAGTAGCAAACATCTGCTCATACACAAGGTGATTTGAATTACTAATCAAAATAAGTAATGATAGAAAATACAAAATTGGGAATAATGGGCATGCACTCTAAAACATCACAGAAAATAGTGCTTGTGGTAAAAATCAGTCATAAAGTGATGGATTTTTATCTCTGCCTTGAACAATTATTTGCACAGATTCTTCACTGAAACACGAAGTAATATTTCACTTTTATGGCTAAGTCTTTTCCTGTTTATAACTACATTAGTTTCCTGTGGCTGTTGGACCCTAAAACTAACAAAAATATAATCACTTACAAAGGCAAGAAGTCCAGAAGCCTCCCTCTGGGGACTCAGGGAGAGAATTCATTGCATGTCTCTTCCAGTGTTTGGTGGCTGACCCAATGGCATTTCTTGAATTGTAGCTGCATCATTCCAGTCTCTGCCTTCATTTTTGCTTTCTACTCTTGGTGCCTGTCCCCGAAAGTCCTCTGTCTCTCTCTTACGAGGATAGATGTGTTTGCATTTAGGGACCTCCAATAACATGGAAAAGCTGCCCCTGTCCAGTTCTTTAACTTAATCACAACTTTTGTCATATAAAGTAATATTTACTTTTTTATCATATTAAGTGATATTTGCAGGTTCTGGGATAGAACGTCTTTTGAGCCACAATTTAGCCTATGACAGTCACCAATTTCATTTTTCAAGATAGATTTGGGAGACATTCTTCAGAACACTCCATATTAGGACCTACTCCCCTCATGCACAGATAGATTAAATGTACTACCAAATATATTAAAAAGTTAATTCATGATTGAATTTATAATCAACAAACTTTGAATACAATTACAAACATAGAAACTACTAATTCACTCCATAACGACATCATTATGCAATGTCTATGACTTCCACCCTCACTACGTTCTATACGATCATTACAGGAGAGATCTGGCCAGATTGCTGGGCAGAGGGCAGGGACGCCCCAGGCAGGTAGGGAAGGGCCAGGATCATGAGATTGAAGCTGCAGATGGCATGTGACTGATTTCCCTATCCCCTGGAAAGGGTACACAAACTAGCAGCTTGTGACGTAGCAGGAGAACGCTTGCACAGAGTATGTGCTTGCTGAAAAGGTCACAACACATGTGTACCGTGCAGGTTAACATGTCAGAAGGAGGAAAGGCAGAGATTCTGATGAGGCTGATCAACATGATGGACGCTAGCCTGGATTGGCTGGGCATTTGGACTCTTCCACTGCACAAGGGCTTTTGTGCCTGGACTTCTAAATGGATGGTCTGTGTAGACTCCCTGCTCTGGTTTCCCTCACTTACCCGGTTAGGGGCCCAAGCAATCCTGGACCGGCTGTCCCTAGAGACTGAGTGTTCTGGCAGTGTTCCTGGGCCCGTCGCCATGCAAGAAGCAGTGGCAGCACAAGTGACTGGTGTTGCGCGGTGCAGTCCAGCTTGGCTGGGCACAAGGCACACAGGCAGGCCGATGGCCAGAGTGACAAGGTACAGGCCGTAGACTGGCATGCACTGTGCAGAAGAAAGGGCAGCATGCAGCAAATAGGGCGCCAGCATGCACAGGCTCCCAAAGACGCTGGAAGTTGGATTCTAACTAGGAATCAGCTAAACCACCTGGATTATTGTATTGCAGCCTTCGTGTTTCCTAAAGGGCCGTATTCTTAAATGGGAGAAGGGACTTCAGGCACAGCCTAGGACTTTTCTGGCCTGACAAAGGATGGCATAGTCATTTTCTTTAGGGGTTTTAAAGGGAATGGGCTCCAAGGCAGAAGTCTGCCACTCTTCTAAAATTATGAAGCTTTTTAATACATTACCCCTCTCCTTTTCTGCCAAATCTCTGCCTCCAGAGTTTGCCTTTTGGGCAGCAGGCAGTAGAAACCCAACTGCTGTTTCAGTAACACTATGAGAAAACTTCACCTTCTCAATGGCCAAATGCAGCATCTACAGAATATGGTGAGGGATGTGTTAATTTTCTGGGACTGTTGTAACAAATTATCAAAACCTTGGTGCTTTAAAACAACAGGAGTTTATTTTCAGTTTTGGAGATCCGATTTGGGCAAAGTTCATGAGAGCATCTACAAAATTATGGGAAAATCAGGGTGTTGGCAAGGCTGTGCTTCCCTCGTAGGCTGTGGGGGACAATCTGTTCTTTGTCTCTTCTGTCTTCTGGTGTCTCTGACAGGCATTGGCTTACCTTAGCTGGTAGCCATGTCACCTTAATCTTTGTCTCTATGGTCACATTGAAATTTCCCTGATTCTCTCTTATGAGGACAATCGTGATTAGATGTAGGGATCACCAGGATAATCTATAATAATGTTATCAAAATTCTTAATTTAGCCATATTTGTAAAAAGTTTACCATATTAGATAAAATTCAGTTTCCAGGTATTAGCCTGTAGACTCTTTGGGAGCTATGATCATACCACACTGGGTAATCAAAGGGCATGCGGACAAGCATTAGCACTAAATGGGACAATTCTGTTTAAATACATCTTATGGAGCTTGATCTACCATATTGCTACTCCCCAGCTAACCCATGCTTAAAAATTCACAACTTTTTTTTATTTCATATTCTTTGTTGGTCTTTTTTGTTTGTTTTGTTTTGTTTTTAAGATTTTTAATTATGTTATTGCTAGAGAGGAAGGGAGAGAGAAAAAGAGGGATAGAAACATCAATGTGTGGTTACCTCTCACATGCCCCCAACTGGGGACCTGGCCCACAACCCAGGCATGGGCCTGTACTGGGAATCAAACCAGCGATCCTTTAGTTTGCAGGCTGGTGCTCGAGCCACTGAGCCACACCAGCCAGGGCGCATTATTGGCCTTTGAATTACCAATCTTTCAGTTCTTCCGAGGTCCTCTGATGGTTGAATTTTAACTCTTCCAGACATATCTTGAATCAACTCATTATTTTTAATATTGCATCTTATGTAGAAATTTCTACAAATATAGCCTATTCTTTATCATCCAGTCGTTGGTATAAGACACTTAGCCAATATTCTGGGTTTTGGTGTGTGCATAATTTAAAGGGTATGAAGAGTGAGTTGGAGATTTTTGACATTATTCGTATAATTGAAAATCACAAACAACACTGAGGATATTACATATTAGCTAAAGATATTTGCATTTTTAAGGGGTGATGATTGAATAAAAAATTCTATAATTATACTCTGAAGTGAGACATTCTGGACTGAAATCTTGTTTTTTGCTTTGACCAGTAAATTTTATTATCATAAAGCTTGTTCTCATCATCTAAATAATGTGTTGATATTTATTACACCTACAGAAAAGTAGTTTATTATGAGGATTTGTTGAATGAGCAGTGCAATACTGAGAAAGTATACATACTAGAACCAGCAGATATTTATATTTATAGGAAGACAAGAAGAGTAGTCCATTGCATTTGAAAGCTGCAAAAAAAGGATTCAAGAGAGCCAAGCACTAGGATCTGAGGGGGCTCCCAGATATTTTAAGAAAAGAGTATCCAAACCATAAAATGTTATGGTCTATATTTTATTTGTGTACAGATATGTATATTCAAGTCACACATATTCAAATAAAATTTTGTGAAATTAGCTATACATACTTTGAAGAGAATTTTGAAACTGAAGATAAATTTACAATTTATTTAATTCTTTATTATGAGCACAAAATGAAACCTACCTATTAAATTATGCATTTTATTGGTTTTATGAACATGAGAAAAGGCTTCCCTTAGCCACAACAAATAAACTTAGATATGCTCAACTGAAAGCTCATCCATGCCACTTTTTATAGAATCCAAGTTTTAGTCAAATGATTTAGCTTGTCCATTTCCGGTTATGTTGTGTGCTAAGTCATTTTTTAAATCCAGAATAGTTCCATGTCTGATTGTTTCTTCTTTGAAAAGATTATTGTGACCTCTACTATATTATTAATAACTTTATATTCTGTTGGTGAGGCAAGTTAAATTAAATTTGAGGATATATCCCAACAGACAGAAACATGATTCAAAACCTTTCTAAAGAAGAAAATACAGTTCAGTTTTAGAGAAATGACCAGGAATCAGAAATAAAATATTTGGTAACATATGAAATCAGATAGAATATATCATGAAATAAGTTTATAACACAATGAGATTGAGTTTAATATCTTTGCAAAATTAGAAGAAATATACCCCTAGCTGAGCAAAAAGGCAAATGGCTGCATGTTGAGAAGAAATCCTATTCTGGCTTGTCATCCCAACCAAAGGCATGAAAACCTGTCCTAAGACTTGGTTCCATCCCTTCACAGAATACGTGACTGACCCAGTGAGTTGTGGTAGAATTGCTAAAAAACTTTGAAGCACAAACTCACAATTCAGAAACAAAAATGTGGTGCTAATCTCTAGGTTATGTAAACATTTTACTGCTTTTTCAATAAGTTTAGGTCTATTTATTGGTGTTTGTGTGTCTATAAAAGGAGAGAGAAAATTATTTCACCTTGAATTATAAAATTGAGTAGAAAGTCTCTGCTATCGAATGATCATGTATCTAGACAGGGAAAAAATATACTTCATTTCTTATTTGAGCAACCTCAACTCATTTGACTACCAAATAAGATAAAGAACGATTTTGCATAACTTTAAGTCAAATGACAGAAAGCAGGATAATCAAATATTCAAAATTTAAAGTTTTCCCTAGCTGTTTGAATATTCTCAATTCATTCAAAAGTTTACTTCTAAAGCTAAGAGCACTGATACTTTTTTAATGTACTTTTTATAATGAACAAACCTTGGGCACTCTTTAATGTTTTAAGTCTGTATAGTTTATGATTATACCGTATATTTAATATTTTTTCTATAATACTAAATGTCATTGATATACTACCCATTGCTTCCAGTTCATGCCATTGTGGTGTCTTTTAGGTTCTTCCACTGCAAAGTGACTACCTTCACTTTTGTAATTCATGAGTATTTTGGAGGAGACAATTTGAAGTGATATATCTTGACTCTCTTCAAATGTTTGTCCTTCAACAATTATGAGAGTGGTTGGTATTCTAATAACAGTATTTTTTCCTTCATTCTTTTCACATTGAATAGAAAAATCTTCCATCAGGGAGAGCTGTCACTTCTCTGAGTATTTATTTATTTGCGCAATCATTTATTGATCACAGAATGGTTTTATGTACATTTATTTTATTTAATGGGTTATACTCCAATGCTATTGTTACTTATTTTGCTGTTCAAATCATCTTCGCTTCGAGCGCTGAGGGCTTTCAGCTTGATCCTTTTATACTTAACGACATCCCTTGCCCTGTTTTGAGTGCCTCTTTCTTTCTGCTGTCATGCTATTTTATATTTTCCTCCTGGCCTGGAATCAACCCCTTCTCTAAGGAGTCCTGTGAAACACACTTCCATAATCTCTGGATTTAATAAACACCCCAGAATACATCTAAGCATGTGACTTTTTCCTTTATGCTTTTCTTCTTCTTATAAGGAAATATATAAGTCTTCACTATTAGAGATTTAAAAAATTCTTAAACATGGGATTTTTTTTTCTTCTTGTTCTTGTCTTATTTATCTTCTTTCCCTCTTCTGCAACTTCTATTGGATTGCATCCGTTATTTGTTTTATTTTTTCATTAAAAATCAATTTGATATTCTGCACTAACATTCGATAATTTGCCGCTGTTAGATTTTCTACCTCAATATTTTCTTTAGAATGTGCAATTTTCATTTCAATTCATCTTCTGTATTTTCTTCTAAAACTAAAACTCATAAATTTAAGTTCCAAAGACTTCTGGTCCCTATTTTCCAATAACAGCTTAACTTTGGTTTTACTTGAAACATTATTGTTAGTTACTTTTAGGTATTAATTTTATTTATGTAAAACTTTTGATACTTTTTAGCATTCTTTGTTTTCTCTTTGAAATTCTGTTATGTTTATTTTTCCCTCATACTATTGGTTTCGCTTCACTGTTAATTTTATCTGTAGTTGTCTGATAATATTTATAAATAGGGGCTTCTACTGAGACATATTTGCTTGCATATGCTTATATATGCTTCCTATAAGAAACACTTTTCGTATCTCTGGCAACGATTATAGAGTTTTCCTAATACTGAGTTAGTGGTTTGTAAATACAGGGTGTTTTAAGGAAATGTGGAAAAAGCATCTGTTTGGAGTGAGGTTAGCTACTTTTTTTTTTCCTTTTTGCGGGGGGACAAGATATCCAAGTTTTTTGCTTAGGCCCCAAATTCTGCTCTTGGTGTTTCCAGAAGACTATCCTCCAATTGACTGATGTGAACCTAGTTTTATATGAGAGGAGAGTGAAGGAAAAAGTTGCTAACCGAAGCATGTGCCAGATAAAGCTGTTCCATAGCCCTATAAACACCCTGTCTAGAGCCTGAGCCACTGCCAAAAGACAAAGACAAAACAAACAAAGAAACAAAACAAGAAATAAAAATGTAAAATCTACTGCTTCTCTGCCTTTCATCTTGAAGATAATCTGAGCATGATCTGAAGGTGAAAAGGTTTTTTTTTTTTTTCATTTTTTACTGGCTGGTGAGGACAATAAGGAGAGAGAGAGTGTGTTCTTTTGCTTGTACAGAAAAGAAGGTTTCTGCTTCACTGAATTTAAATATCTCTGTAGTAATCATATGCATTATATTTCAAAAAATATTTGCTTCTTTGGTAGGTAGGATGTACCCCTTATGATTTTTCAACAATAGAATTTGCACTGATTTAAGAAAAATATATTGTGATTTTAATGGGATTGTGGTAGGAGGAGTGATAATTATCTATGTTCAGTAAACCATCTCTGAACTAGGAATAACCGCTGAATTTTAAAGGAAATGAAATTTTAAAAAACAATATACCATAAAAATAAAGAAAATTATATTACATTTTAGAATTGTCTAAATGAACTTTGTTAGCTTTTAATGAAATTTTGTATTGCAAAATTATTTTCAATTTTACTTAATTGTTTTGTTTAAAGGAAAAACAGCTATTTTTTTTTTTTTTTTGCTGCTTAAGATTTATGATTGTATTGCTTGTATAAACAAGCAGAGAGATATTTGGTTTTGGTTTAATGTGGTAGCAATTTGGTGATATGAAGTCAGAATTCTAAGGGAAAATATGTATATATATATAGCTTTTGAGCCATATTTAATGAGCAAATGTTCTTGTTTAGCTTGTAAGTTTTTTTTTACTTTAACTTTTTCATATTTTAATGTTTGAAGATGATATTTCACATCTAGATTTTCACCTTCTTTTCAAAATGAATTCAACAGACTTGGCAAGTGGTAAAATGCAATTATTACATGGGAAAATTAGCTGGAGCTAACAAAAGATTACACTTTTAAAATGATGTCAGCTTTCCAATTTGCAGCAGACTTTAGTACTTCCTATTGAAGGCCCAACACATATTTGCACGGTAAAAGATAACCCATTTCTATTCAGTACATTTCATGTTTAACTTTATTAGAGATTTGACTTTGCAACACTTTTATAATGAAATAAGATGAATAAAATCACTGTACTTCTAAATACTATATAATAAATGTGTTATATATAATGCATGGATTATATAGTATATGTAGTTAATATATGTAATTAGGTATAAGGTATTATATATTATATATGTATTACATATTTTATATATATTTCCTTTTATGAGGAAGAGAGAAGGGAAGACAAAACTTATAAGTAGAAGAAATATCTTGCTCTAGAGCACTGTGTTAATTCATATTATATTCAAATATTCCTATATAGAGCAGCAATAACATTAGCAAAGTGACATTATTCTCTGCCTACTATTTGTTAGTAATACTGAAAATTACTTTTTTGTGGGGTTGACTGTCAATTAGTAACCACCAGATGAGAGCCATCTTCTTAGTTTTCAATTTTTACTAGAGATAATTCTCATATAGTGCTGCTCCTTTAACAAGCACCTTTACCACACAAGACACATATAAAAGTAATTAAATTTAATAGTCTCATTGCTTTTAAGAAAAGCCATATGGTGTACTTAGATTGCAAGTTGTAATTGAAGTCAATGAGATTTTTTGCAGAAAATACTTTGAAAATGCCCTGTGTAATTGAATACACACACACACACACACACAAATTGGTGTGTGTGTAGAAGCTTCACCCAATACCTTTTTTCTTGATAGAAGCTTGACCCAATACCTTTTTTCATTATCTTTTTTGTGCAACTTAAAAGCATTATAGCTTGACCATGACTTGCCATTTTTTAAAAAACTCTAAAATTAATGATAGTTGCTTGTGTATGCTCAATGCCTCTTTTTCATTACCTCTCTATCTAAATTTTAATACTGCAATCACCCCTGGAACTATGGCTTGGATTACAAGAGCAGTATGCAGCTGAGGCCTGGCCAAATCCATTCACATATATTTGTTCTCTTATACGCTATAAAATGAAAGTGCCATTAAGAAAGCTGTAAATGCAGTGAAAAAACAAGAACAGAACAAAACATGGAAATAGCCATAGCTTTCTTTACAGGTTTCCCTTATTTAGAATAAATGTTCATAGAGTTTTACATTCCAAATGTGTATGAGAGAAAGAGTAATTCACCAGGGGATGCAAATTAAGGAGACTATAGACAGAACAAAATAATGCATCCTGCCAACCTCTGGAGTCTCATATTCAATTTGGTTAAAAATGGGCTTAGGTAATATTTTTTACCTTCTTCTGCTGAAGGGTTGCTGTAGTAAGGCCAAAGTAGATTTCAAAGTAGAGGCGGAAGTACAGAGCAAGAGAAATGTAGTATCTATTAAACAAAGACTCATAAAATTCTCTGCGGTTTGAGACTCTGGTGTTTAAGAAATAGTTAAGCACTCTTCATAGGGCTAACATCATAGGACATTATTATTGAGTTCTGAACCTTGCTAAAAGGCTTATAATTAATGATAAGATCCTGAAGATGAGCAAAATAACTAAGCATCCCAAAAGGGTTGCTGTGCCAATTCTAATTGCTTGATAGCCTAAGGATGGCCATGAGTGCTGAATGCCTTTGCCAAGAAAAATTTAAAATAGATTCCTCACTACTTATAAAAAATAGGTTACTTCTGAAAAATAAGGGATACTGTATTCACTAAGATATAAATTTATGTTTATTTTTCACAAAATAGTATTGCATTAAAAGGGAATATTCAAAGTTATAAAACTTTGCATTTCACTGGTATCGAAACTAATTTCCCATACACATTTGGCAATTATGTGGATGTATATGAAGATGTGGTATGTACACACATACATGTATACAAAAAACATGTTGTTTATAGTAAGATATCTTAGTCAATATATTTTATGTAGTGTTGCATATAAAATGATAATTATTGCAAGAAAATGTCAACTATTAAAATGCTAACTGACCACATAGTGTTCTATCAAATGGATGTTCATTGATTTATTGACTCTCTTCATTTAATCTGTCTGCGTTCTTATATGTTTTAAAATAAACTTTTAATTTTATAAATATAAGACTTCTAGATTTATAAAAAATTTTCAAAGATGATACAGTTCCATATAACCCACATCCAGTTTCTTTATTGTTAACAACTTATACTAGCATATACATTTGTCAAAACCAATGAAACAATATGGATACCTTATTATTATTAATTAAATTTCATATTTACTTGGTTTTAACATAATATTATTTTTCTGTCTTATGATCTCATGCAAGATATAATATTACCTTTAGACATCATATCTACTTAAAGTTTTCTTAGCTGTGAATATTTTTCGGAGGGTTGTTTATTTAACAACCATGGCAGGTTAAGGACTACTGGTCAGGTATTTTGTAGAATACCTGACAATTGGGATATGTCCTGATAGTTTTTCTCATGATTGGATATGATCTATGTATTTTTGAAAGGAAGATCACGGAAATATAGTCCCACTCTTATCACATCATATTACAGTCACATGCCATTAATATGTCTTATCACTTTTAATTTGTTGATCTTGGTCACCTGACTGAGGTAATCTTTGTCAGTTTTCTTTACTGTAAAGTACCCTCCCATTTTCATACTGTACCTTTTGAAGGAAATTATTATGTACAATTCATACTTAAGGAATAGAGTTATTCATCACCTCTGCAAACAACGTTTCTATGTAAATTATTTGGAATTCTGTGCAACAGATTATCTGTTTTCTCACATTTATTAATGTATTTAATCATTTATGTCACTATGGGCTTGTGAATAATTTATTCTTTGGCTTTTAACATAATACACCTTTGTTTATTTTGACCTTTGGTCTTTGGAAGCTCTTTTAGTTGGCTCCTTTGTTTCTTTTAACTGTGTGTGTGTGTGTGTGTGTGTGTGTAAATACTGTCTCACTTGCTATCCCTATGGGAAACTCCATGCTTATTTTGTATCTTCCCTGTGTCAACTTTAGAGTCAGCCATTTCTCCAAGGAGTACTAGTTCCCTCTAATACTGGAGAATAACATCAGAAACTAAGATTGGGGTGCTGTATATGTTCATTGCTATTTGGATGATACTTCTGTGTGGAATCATTGCTATTTGGATGTATCAGCTGCGTGGGCCCTGCTTCTAGGCCCATGCAGCTGATAAATGAAGGCATATATGTTTATACCTAACCTTGTATAGTCCCGTATTTATTTGCATATGCATATTCTCTATGTAAATATCTGCATTTATGTTTAGTTTAATCTGACTTTATACTGATGTCTCCAACTCTAATATGTACCACATATGTTATTCTAACCCCCTGCTTGTGCTTGTCTGTTATCTCTTCCTCTGATTGTGAGAAACCTGACTCCTGTTACTGTCATGAATTTACTTAATTGTTCAGGACTAGTATATGTGTACAGTGCTTTAAGAAATGTTAGTCCATATCTCTGACTATGTGTATTTTAAAAATTTCCATGTTAAAGTATTATTGAAATATTTGTGGAACTAGGTAAGAATAAACACATACTATGCAACATATTTTATCCAGTTGTTTGTGTTAGATTGTGTATAAGATAGAGTTATCTTACTGCAATATTTTTTACTACAGGCATGCTTATGAGTCTGCTGGTTTCTTTTAGCCAAATAAGAATGAAATGTTATTGCTTATAACATGTATTAAAGTTTTAAATTCCCCAGACAGTGCCTGAAGCCAGTTATGTTATATTATTTAGGTGTGTGTAGATTGATGACTTACGTCTGCTCTAAAGGGTTACACAGGCTGCTTGATTTTGTAACCAGCGAGACGTAAAAAGACACCGCTGGAACTTTTTGCTTAAGCTCCTCAGAAACCCAGATTTGCACATATCTTGCTGTTTATAATCTGGATAAGTACATCCTGGGGACCCTGTGTGCAAGTCTCTTAGTCCCCACTGCTTAACTCTTTGTTTTATTCCTCCTGCTGTCTTGAATCCTTTGCTTTTAAGAACGACCTACATAAGTATACTCTCAAACCTTGATATTCAATCACATGACCTTGTGACAGAGACTCACTGGGCTATGTGAGGAGGGATTTTGCTATAATAATCTACTTTCATATAGAATTCAAGCATTATACTATAACTGGGATCCGGGAGAAAATAAAGCTAAAGGGGTGATGATCATAATGACTCCCTACCCTTCTCTAGCCTCTCTTCCTAACTATGCTTCTAATTTGTCTTCCTCTTTTTAAAGTTTGTCATTCTCTGATTCTTTAGGCCACTTGGTGAGGGGGAAAAAAAAGACAAAACACTGTATTCCAGCTTGTTGATAAATTTCCCTTGGACAAATTTTTATTCAGGTCCATTGACCTTTCATGAACACGCATTATCTCTCAACAAAACACTCTGTCCAAGTGCACAAGGAGGAAGAAATAGATTGTCATTGGCCTAATCAGGGTCAAGTGATCAAAACCAATCAACTTTCAAGAACAGAATTGGATTATTTTCACTAGGAAGCCTCAACCCACTCTGTGATTAAAACCGATTTTATTTTTAGAAATGAGGAAAAGATCAAATAAACTCAAGCAATATGCTACATAATTTCAGTGGCATGGGCAATAAAAGTTTTCTTATGCTTTTCACTTATAATTCCTATAAATTCTGAATTAGGTTTTCATATTATCTGGAGCCATCTTTAATTTCTTTTTTAATTAGCATCACTTCCCCCCAAAAAATTAAATTAAAATATTGGCTGTAAAAGTAGCTAAACATGTGATCCTAAGGCATGTTTTGTATGTTTTATTTGTATGTTGTAAAAAAACCTATCTGTCTTTTTATTTCTGGTTCTTTTCCATTGAATTTACATTTAGGAAGTCATTTAAATTACAATTTGTTTAACCTTTATTTTCTTTTGTTTCATACTTAATGACTTTTAAATTTAAAATATTTAAATTGCTTATTTCAGATTTTGTCATTAATTCATAAATTTCCTTTGAGCTTTATACAAAATTATAAAATGTTTCTATCTTTCTTTTGTATAAATTCATATGAGATTTCTACTTATTTCTTAATTCAATGTAATAGTAAATTGAGTACTGTTTTTTTAGCTTCTCAATTAAAAAGTTAAATTTATTTTTGGAAGAGACTTGTTTCTTTTATGTTTTTTTCAAACATTCTATAGGTATTACTAAAATATATGTATCTTATTTTTTGCAAGAGTGACCTGCTAAAACTGGAATTAAGATAGAACACTTTATTCCTGTTCAGTATTTTTATTACTACAAACTTAAGGGAAACTTTCTACCAGTCTTAAATATCTTGGATTACTAATTAATGGAGCTATGCTATAGTAAAAATAGCATCGAACCTGCATGAAAGCTCTGAAGTTTTCTGGATTGAGGTGAATGTGAGTTTTTGGTTTATGGCAAATGGATAGATAGAAAGAAAGTGTTATTGACATAGTATGGTGTCTCCCAAAAATTTTAAGATGAAGTTCTAGCCTCCAATGTCATGGTGTTCGGAAATGGGGAGTTTGGGAGGTAATTAAGCTTAGATAAAGTCATGAGTATGTACTCCTCATGATGAGGTTAATGAAACAGAGATCAGAGAGCTAAGCTATCCATCTATCTATCTATCTATCTATCTATCTATCTATCTATCTATCTATTTATCTGTCTATCTATCTATCATCTATCTATCATCTGTCTTCTGAGTACACAACAAGAAGGTTGCCATCTGCAAACAGGGAGAGGTCCCTTAGCAAGAACCCAGCCCAACTGGAACACTAATTCCAAACACTCAGTCTCCAGATCTGTGAGAAATGAATGTGATGTTGTTTAAGCCACCCAGTCTATGGCATTTTGTTCTAGTAGCCTGTGCTAAGACAGAAATTGGTGTCACCAGGGGGATGTTGCTGTGACAATACCTAAAACTGTGCAAGCGGCTTTGGAGCTGGGAAATGGGTAGAGAGTGGAAGTGTTTAAAGGTGCATGTGAGGGAAACCTGAGATTATGTTAAAGGAATGGTTAAAGGGAATTCTGTTGAGAACTCAGAAGGAAAAGAGGAAAGCTGTAGAGAAAGCTTCCATCATCTTAGAGAGCATAGAAATAATCATGAACAGAATGTTGGCAGGAATGTGAGCAGTGAAGGCCATTCCAGTGAAGTTTCAGATGGAAACAAGTTACTGGAAAATGAAAGAAAGGTGATCATTTAATAAAGTGGCAAAAAAATATGGCTGAATTATATTCTATTTTTTGTCTAAGGTAAAACTTGTAAGTGATGAGACTGGATAATTAGATGAGGATATTTCGAAGCAAAGTGTTGAAAGAGCAGCTTGATTTTTCCTGAGCGCCAATAGTAAAATGTAACAGGAGAGATAGAAGTTGAAGATGGAAATTCAAATTCCTCAAGCCAAAAAGAAATAGCATGTTCATATTGTGAAAAAAATGGGAACGTTTGTTTTGAGGAGACTAAGTATATGAGTAAGAAATCATTTGATTGATGAGACCATGGAAATGACTCATGAACTTAATCAAACATTTTTGCAGAAAATAAAAATACAGATGGCGCTAAACCAACAAAGACAGTGCCAGTTCAAACTAAAAGAGACAGATAAAGTCCAACAGAATGAATGAAGATTGTTAGATATCTTGGATTCTACAAGATAAGACGTAAAGCTGTTCTGTTGTGATCAGGCACTTGTCCTCAAGAACAAGGCAAGAATAATGTCAAAGGCAACTGAAAGATTCTTAGGCTTGCCACTCTGACCACAGATCCAGAGGATAAGGCTAGTTGCTCTTCAGTTTGAAATTTGCAAGGCTGCCTCACTGGTTCCAGTGGGCCCGTTGTAACCCCAATAAGCTTAAAAGGCAGAGCATTAAAGCAAGGGGGGACTAGTCTTGTTCCTTAATCTAATGGGATTTTTCCTTGCTAGGTTTTGAATTTGCTTGGATCCATAATCTCACTTATTTTCCTATTTCTCCATTTTAGAATGGGAATGGCTGTCTTTTGCCTTTTCAACCATTATATTCTGGAAATACATAATTCTTCTCATTTCACAGGTTTGCAGTTATAGAAGAATTTTACCTCAAGGTGAAATACACCTTGAATCTCACCCAGATCTAATTTTGATAATATCTATATGACATTTCTGGGCTTCAGATTTTCGAGTAGATGGTAGAATAAGACTTTAGAGATTATTAAGATGGAATGTATGCATTTTATATGTGAGAATAATGTGAATTTGGGGGGGGGCCTGGGGTGGAAAGCTATAGACTGCATTGTATCCCCCAATTTATATGTTGAAATTCTAAGCCCCATTGTGATTGTATTTGAAGATGGGACATTTGGGAGATAGAGATAGATGGTATCATGAGGGTGAGATACTCATGATGAGTTTAATACTCTTATAAGAAGAGACCAGACTTTTCTCGCTCTCCCTCTCTTCCCCCCACCCCACCTCCATCATCATGGCAGAATACAGCAAGAAGGCAGTCTTCTGTAAACCAAAAAATGGGCCATGGCCAGAGCCTGACCAGGCTGGCATCCTGATGCCAGACTTTCTGCCTCCATAACTTCGAAGAGTAAATGTCTGCTGTTTAAGCCACACAGTCTATGGCATTTTGTTATAACATTCTGAGAAAACATACAGAAGGACATCATCATGCTCCACGTGAAATGTTGTAATATCATGAAGGACTGCTAACTGGGGTTTACTTTTCTGTTTTCCTTTGCTGTGATTTAAAATACAAATCCAATGTTTGCTGTGCCTGTTTTTCTATTTATTTCTATTCATTTAGAGGCATAGGAGTATAGGATAGGTAGAGGTTAGAGGATGGGATTAGTTTCCAAATGAGACTAAATGCTATGATGTGATATTGGGCAGTGCTAAGCATTGTAGTCACAAACCACTGCAAGTTTTTTCCAACCTATGAAGAGCAGATAATAACTGCAACAACTTGATGTATAAGCTTTTGTTTCTCTCCTCCTCTTACCCTCAACGCCCTTTAATATGTGCAGTGTGCATTCTTCTAGTCCTACTGATCTACTTTATTTCTTTCAAAATGTTTTATTAACTTCATTACTTATCACCTTTTCTTCCCTGTCATTACTTGGATGTTTGTGTCCTGGAGATGCTCTTATTTTGTGACACTTTATCAAATACTTTTATCAAGAAAATTGGACATACATGGGAGGAGAACACAATGTGTTCTTTCAGAACAGTGCAGATTTACACAGGGGCATGAAAAAAGCTGAGGTGTTTGTGTCCTGTGCTTCCCCCTATGATTGATGACATTTAGTTGGGCAGAAGGCTTCATGTTAAACTCATGTTTGTTCATAGCCCAAAGCTTGATGAACTGGAGAAAAAAATCACCTTATTTTCCTTTTTGTTATTTGCTGCTTACAAACACATTTTATGCATTATAGAAACTACTGTGTTAAGGTTAGAGCAATCTCTGTAGCTCTATAGAAAAAAATTTAATCCAAATGTCTGTATTTCCAACCAAACATATCTCTATATTTTTAACCAGAAGAAATAAGTGAGTAAAACCCAAAAACGTAACATTATCATAACATAATTTTGTAATTTAAAAATATTCTGTGTGAAGATGATTATTTATTATAACAAAATAATATTTATTAATTAAAATCACAACTATATGGATATATAATTGTACATTATATGTATCTCATATGGGCACTATATGCTTTATATTCTATCAAGCAATCCTATAGGGCACTCTAGAGTAAGACTCAAGGAATGATCCATCTACAAAAGTTCACCTTAATTTAAAGTATTTGTAGAGATAATTAGAATACTGGAGCTGTTCATTAACATTTCAAATCTCATTTAAATGTAAATGGTAATAGTCTCTCTTTCTGCAACACTAAGTAGTTAGTGTCTTTCATGAGTAATAAGTAATTTGTTTCCCATTAGCTACAAGGATGAATAAAGAGATAAATCAAAATCTGATAAGAGTCACAGTTCAAATGGTAACCTATGTGGAAGGGAGAGTACACAGAACATTGTTTTCACTATTATCTCATTATTAAAAATACAACCAATTTATGTTTCAATGGTTTTGATATTAATTGGTCTTCGTTGTGTTATTTGTAATAAATGTATGTGATTATGAAAATATTTTGTAAGATTATATAAAAATAGACTTAATTTTGAAATATATTTTATTGCATCTCAGACTTTAATAATCTAAAATATTCATTGCTTAGAAATAGATTGTAAGAAAAGGCAAAATCATTAAAAATATAAATAATGAAAATTACATACAAAATGTTCTCATTCTAATATATCATTGTAGAAATACATTTTAAGAATTCATATAGATGAGAAAATTGTTAATTCTCAGTGAACTGTCCTCTTTATTTATCAACCTTTTCACTTCGACCTATTTCATTTTTTAAGTAACTAGTAATTGTTATTTTTCAATGCTTTTTAAAAAACAATTTTTTATTCAATCAAAACATTGTTCCTAATAATTTTCCTAAAATTGTCTCCTTTATTTATATATGTATATGTTAGAATCTGTGTGAGAAACTGTATACATTTAATGCAATGTGAAACTATTCATAAAATGTCAGTATTTTGTTAATACTTTATTTGTTATAAAATACTGTCATTGTCTCCAGTATCTAATTCTCAATAAGTGACCACTACCCCATCTACTAAGTTTTCAGAGAAAGCAACATAATATTATGCTTATGAGTATGAAGTCAATGGTAAGGTGGACTATGTTCAAATATTAGCTAAGTGACTTGATTTGTTATTTACTGTCTCTGCAGTTTAGGTCTTTCCTCAGGAAAAAATGGGAGTACTGACCTATCTGCTCTATGGAGTTGTTGGAGTGGCTAATTTAATACATATAAATTACTTAGAATGTGTTAAGGGTATATGTTATTTCATAATGTTTTAATAACTTTTAATATAATTTAAAATAGTAAACTCCGGTATGTGTAAATATTCTCTCTAGTTTTCTTTTATGGGTAGTTAGTTATCATGTGAGATTTTACAATTATTTATTGCTTTAGTCAGAAGCCTAGATGTTAGGATAGCTGATTATCAACTTTATTCCTACTGTCTCATGCTATGATTCCTCCCAGTTTTGGCTCACAATTCAAAAATTAAAGTTCCAAAACCAGGTATTGGTCAAAGGGTGCTAACTCACAGCTAGAAGGTGAATAAGTTTTTGAAATCTAATGCACAGCATTATGACCACAGTCAACAAAACTGTATTATGTAACTCAAAGTTGCTACAAGACTAGATCCTAAATGTTCTCAAGGTAAAAAAGAAATGGCAACTGTGTGACATAAGAGAAGTGTTAAGTGACACTGTGTAGTAATCATGCTGCAATATACAAATGTATGAAATCCATACATGGCACACCTTAAACTCACACAATGTTATGTGGTCATTGCTTCTCAATTAAAAAAAAGTGCAATGGGGTAGGGAGATTTTTTTACACTCAAATTATAAAAATAATTAATGATAATAGGCAGTGTTGTTAAAGACATGGGGAAATAAACATTCCCTAACACTACCTGTGGATATAATTTGATGTAATTTTTCTGGAGGGAAATTTAGTAATGTTTATCCAAAGTCTTTAAAATATGTACATACTTTTTGAGCAATTTTGTTCTTAGTCATTTATCATTAGGTTTCACTTCTACATTTTTTACGTATAAATTTGCTTCTATTAGGGAAAAATTAGGAACAAGCTACATATTTTTTTGAAAATACAAGAGTGGGCATTCGGTGAAATAAATTGCAGTTTATTCAGACTGAAATATCATGGAGCTCTGAAAATCAATGCTGTGAATGTTTATGGACATGAGTAAAAAATCAACAATATAACAAGTAAGAAAACCAGTCATGTGCCCATATGTTGAGTATAATTTGGTTCTTAATTGAAGTTTATTGAAAGTCTATGAGAACTACAAAACAGTATAAATAGGGGTTCATTTTGGCATTGGATGATGAGGGTGCCAGTGGATGGAGGAATCAGCTCACATGTGGTCTCTAATGCTCCTTTCAAATGATGCCCACCTTTCTCATTCCAGAGATTGAAAAATCCAAATAAAAACCACTGTAGTTCCCAAATCCCCTTGTAAGTCAATAACCTCATCAATCTTAGAATGTTAAAAATACTTCTATGGACTCAATTACCCTGCCTCTCAATTCATGTGTTGGAGTCCTAACTCCCAATGAATGGTACTAGTTGCTGGGAGACTGGGAGGCACTGAGGTTTAGTTAAAGTCTTGAGTGTGGGGCCTTCTTGATGAGATTAGTGCCCTTATAACAAAAGACCCCAGACAGTTTACACTTAACTCCTTGGCACCCTGTAAGAAGACAGCCTTCTGCAAGTCAGAAGGAGAGCTCCTATCAGGAACTAAATTAGCCGCTACCTTAATATTGGATCTCCTAGTCTCAAGAACTGTGAGAAACAAATGTTTGTTGTTTAAGCTGAAACAACAATAACAACATTGAAAATAAAACAGAGGTTTCTCCAGATCATTACTATTTTTAGTTAACATCTAAGTCAGCCTAGGAGTAAAAATCAGAGCAAACAAAACACATTGTGAAAAAATAATCAGTATCCCGTTACCCAAAGCTCTATCCTAAGCATGGTCGTTAAACCGACTGAATCTAAAGACAATGCCATTGGTATTTTAGCTATATCCTGCTTATCCTTCTGAAGATAAAATGTCATTTGGAGAAACCATTAGCTTAAAATATTTGACTATCATTTTATTGTTTGTCCTATTTGTTATATTCTATGTGCTACGTTTGAAGGATTTAATGTGCTGATGCCTTTTATGGCATGCTAAATTTCTTATACAGTATCCTGATAAAATGTGTCATGCTTCTATAAAAATGAATAAACATAAATATGAACTTTATAATGTTGTCAGTATTAAAAGAGTATTTTAGTTTTATATTTTCATATTTATCCCATTTAATCTAACAACACTATAAGCTAATGATAGATAAGTAATACATTTATATTGATATTTATGATAAAATTTGTTATTTCTATTAATCCTACACACTTGAGATATTTTCATTTGGAAAAAAAATTGCAGATGGTGAACCTTTTTTTTTTTACACTTCATGATCACTATTACATTAAATTCTGTTTGTCTTTGCTCTTGTGTTCTATTCCTCTTTAAAAATTACACCAGGGAGACATAATGTCACGATTATTGATCTTTCTTCTTGCCAACAACACTCTGCAAAATGTTAAAAAATTGACAAAATGATGGGGCATTTAAATTTTACTTGGTTATTGGAATTAATCATTCTGAAGCTTTTACTTGAGGATGTGAAGCTACAGAAATAAAAGTTTACCTCCCTATACACTTTTGGAGGGGCTATATCATAAATGTGTAGTGAACTGAAGGTATAGTGTCCATAAGTTGAAATTGCTTCCATTTTCTTCATTCAGCTTATCTCTTGCAATCAATTGTTCACCATGCTGTTGAGGATTCCAGAAGCTTCACCTGAAATACTGTTATGTAAACTTTCAAGGTAAGCATTTTTTTTGGATAATTCCATGAATTCTGAAGGTAGGACCAAATGACTTTGACTTTGTGACTACATGGCGCACACATTGACAGCAGTGGTGATACTGATGCAAAGACACCCCTAAGAACCATGAAACGGGCGTATTTGTTTTTAAAGTATAAGGAAGGATGTACTTAACAACACTTTTATGCTGGAATGGTTGCCGACTCATCCCAATTTTAAATTACTGAAAATTTTGTGCCATGTGACATACAACATCGATGTGATTTAGATTTTTTCATAAGATCCTTTTGTAAATGGCTAAATTAGAAGACAGAGAAAGCCAAAGTGACAGTGAAAAGACAAATGATACTATCCCATTGTTGTTATAGAAAATATTGGCAAAAATGAGACCAATAACCAGGGAGGAGGGAGGCCCTAATCATATTACTTCAAGCTTAGTATTGGAAACAAGAACTGGCTCACATTGCCCTCCCAAAGCTTTCATAAGACTTGAAAAAAATATAATAATCACAGAGTTATCCCAAGAGATATTTAGTAATGAAATTTACAGCTATCCAGGCTCACTGTAAGGAGTAAACATTATCTAGTGAAACTAAGGACTACAGTGTAACAATTAAGACATATACAGAAAATAGCAGAAGATGTCAGAAGAATGTCTACTATTTTGAATGCTCAGATTAAAATGATTAAGTGTCGAATAATGTCATAGGAGATTTGCTGTTATCAAGGGTTTATTTGATAAGTGCTGAATAATCAGTAATTAGATTTGGTATTCAATATTTACTATTAGTTTTGTATCCTTGCATAACACATTACCACCGATTTAGTGTTTAAAACAAAATGTTTTTACCACCTCACACTTTCCGTGGATCAGAAGCCTGGCAATGGCTTAACTGGATCTACTTAACAATCTCTCACAAAGCAGCATCCAAGATGTCAGGGACCGGGGCTCATCTGAAAGCTCCACTTCGAAATTTCATGGCTCTTGGTAGAATTCAGTCATCAAGGGCAGTGGAACAGAATCCCTCAGTTCTTTGTTGGTTGTTGGCTGGAGGCCACCTTCAGTTATTTCTGACACATGAGCCTCTTCCAAGCTTCATCAAAGGGTGCAAGTTGACAAGGCAACAAAGACAATAGTCTAGCAAGGCAATAGTCACAATTTCTTATAGCTTAATCACATTACTAATACAACATCCATTGTCTTTGCTATAATCTATTAGCTGGAATTAACTCCCTAAACCCAGCCTAGGGATTAAGAAGAGTTTGAAGGATATGGGCATTGTTAAGAGCCTTATTAGAAGCTACTGGCTACAAGCAATTCTTTAAATATAATAGCTTTGTCTCTCTTCAAGTAAGTAAAAGGCATAGTTAAAAAGTTAATACAAAAAAGGGGAAATCGCACCATTCCCTCTCCCACAACAGAACATGCTCGCTAACCTGGTTAGAAATGCTGTAAACATCAGTTATGTTAGATTGGTGGTATAATAACGATGACACTTCCCAAATCCCTTTACTGGAAATAGTGTGAATGTTTAAGTCAAAGGTCCTTCAAACTTATGTTTCTCATGTGGCCCTCCTTCTGGAGAAAGGGAGAAAAAAAACATATTTATAACAGTAGTAGATATAATTTCTTACGTACCTAACATTGGATAGGTGAATGGGAAACCCTTTGAAAACTTCTGCGAAAAGAACATGGAAGTAAGGAAAGGAAAATCAGGAAATATTTGACCTGTGTATAATGGTGGGAAACGAAGGCTAAATTGTATAGAATTTTTCTGCCCATGGAGCGAGCCTAAAAAGACACACAGGAAATTTAGGCCTGCAGGTGTAACCCCCACACACTAAGTCATGACATAGGGTTCCGAGGGCCTGTGAAGGCGGGCACAGACTCCGTGAGTACAAGGTCGGGCTGCGTGGCGTGGAACAGCAAATATAGGACACTAGGGCAGATCAAGAGGGAGATGTAAAGAGAGGTAAAATGTGTACCTGCTTTTGAAAACAAAGAAGGCTCTGAATTTTTATTTTATGCTGAGCCCCACAATTTGTGTAGCTAGGCTTAGATAGGATGTTTACCAGGAAAGGTTATTCATGTAACATATGGAAGTGGATCAACACACCCGGCCACCAGCTAAGTTCAGAGGCCAGTTATCACTATGGGATTTTAGGAAATTACTGCCTGGTGTTCTGATACACTGGAAAACACATTGCTGTGTCTGAAAGATCCCACAAAAAAAAAGAAGGAAGCACAATATTTAACGGGTTTATTTGTGACTTAATGGGCACACACTTTTCATTTGGTATGTACATGCCATCTTCCATAAAGTGTTCAGGAAAAAATCAATCCAAATGGAGACTTGGGAAGCAGCAGCAACTGTGAGACTTGTAAAATGTTATTATTTAGACAGGGCAATTGACCCATATAATCTCAATGCACACTTGATATTAGAAGTATCTAATGTTATGCTATATGCCAGAACATACTCCACACCTTTAAATACATCAAAAGCGAGTATGGTAGGAGCTCAATAAAGGGCCTTAAGAAGGCCCTAATGATACTGAGAACTGACATCAGGGTGATAAAGTGTTGTCTTTGCACAGGATTTCTGAAAAGGCTTACTGTGGAAAACCTTACAACAAAAGCAAACTGATATGTTTTGAATAGTCAAATAGGCATGATTTTTATAACCTAGCCCAACTGCAGCGAAGTGGGAAATGAATAATGATTCTTTAATCATTCATAGTTGAGTTCAGACTGGTATATATGGGAGGAAAGTCAGGAGGGTAGATATTTATAATTGGCAAATCTCTGGCTACAGGCACTGCATAGACAGATACTCCACACCATTCACACTCTTGAGCCTGTAGAATTATTTCTGTTTATAGAACTGCATGATGTCAACTAGCTCAGCTTAAGATCATATTTTGCCAATAATATGTTCATATCTCAGTAATTTGGACTAAACTCTATCATACACATTTTACCATTTATTATTTATTCTGTAATATGTGCCCTATAGATAATCTGTGTTTTCAACAGAATAATGATTTAATTAGTGTAATCTTTCTCCTAACCCACATTTTTGGAAATAATCTTTCATGTTTGTAAATTAGTGTAAGTTTGGATATTGGGAGGTATTTAGTTCCTAAGCAAAATATGTGCTATGAAAGATGTGCACACTTTAAAAACGTCATTTTTGGAAAGTGTCATATAAATTGTTAGCAGTGGATAATAGTAAAATAAATCTTTAACTATTATTCAGAACATTGTACTTCTTTTTAGCTTTTTATAATGGTGGTCCTGTAAGATAATAATGGAGCTGAAAAACTCCTATCACTTAGGGACATCATAACTACCATAAAATTCTAGTACAATGCATTACACATGTGTTTGTGGAAATGCTGGCACAAACAAGCCTAATACACTGCCAGTCATATAAAAGTATGGCACATATAATTATGTACAGTACATACTTGATCATAAATGACTATGTTACCAGTTTACATACTCACTATACTCTCTTTTTATCATTATTTTAGAGTATACTATCTCGACTAGAAAAATAAAGTCTTCTGTCAAACAGTATGTTACATTATACTGGCAGCAGCCTCACACATCTAGTGTTTACTGTATCTCTGGATTGTATCAGTTTTTCTTGTGTTTCAGTCTCATGGTGTTTTGTTCATTGTGGTCACTCAGCATACAAAACTGACTCCTAACGCTGCCCAGTAAGAGTCCACATCAAGTGACTGACCTGGAAACAGAGTTAAAAGTTATTAAAGACTGAAGTAAAAAATCAGTGATGGTTATTGTTTGCCAGTCAGGCACGCCCCATTCCACCACAGCTACGTCCTTGAAGAGCAAAGTGTCAAAAGCTGTTAAAGAATCTGCTTCATTCAAAGCAGTGAGGCTAAAAAAGATTTGAGAAAGGCCTGTATCACTTATGAAGTAACTTCTAATGACCTGAATTGAAGGCCAGATACAGAAGCGTATCCCTCTCAGCATCATGAAGATCACAGCCAAAGCAAAAAGTTTTTTGTAATGCTGAGCCCAACTATGATGTTGAACGTACTTCTAGCTCTGAGTGATTAAAATGAATTAGGAATCATTTTTCATTACATAATACAAAAGTGAGTGGTGAGTCTGCCAAGGCTAATGTCAAGGCAGCTGAAAAAATTTTGGAAATTCTAGACAAGCTGATTTTGGAGGAAGATTACTTTCCAGAGCAAACATCTGACATAGATGAAACCTCTTTATTCTGGAAATGGGATGCCTGAAAGGACAAGATAACAGTCTTGTTTGGGGGCAACGTTTTTTGACCCAAAGAGAAACGCTTTGTGATCTGGCACCACAAGAACCTTCAAGAATATCAGTCAGCGCACACTGCCAGTGCACTGCAGGAGCAGTAAGTCATGAGTGACTCAGCTCCTCATCCAAGGCGCCCTCCTGAACTGCTATGCCAGCAAAATGGAGACGTACTGTTTGGAGAATATTGTTGATAATGATCCTGGGCATCCGTTTTTATTGGCCATCTTTATCTCATTTTTAAAGAGGCATTTCCCCTCCAAATACCACCTCTTTGATTCAAATAATGGATGAAGGAATGATAGCAGCTTTCAAGGCCTACGACCTGAAGAAGGCCTTTGACTAAACTATTACTACAATCGAGGGAGACACTGATACAATTCTGGAAGGTTTATAACATCTATGACTGCTTCAAGGACCTTACGTGGTCTTATGGTGATGTGACCAAGGAACATATGAGTGACGTCTTAAAGTAGACCCTCAAGAAGTTTATTCGTGATTTCAAGGGATTTGCCAAGTTTGAGAAGGTTGCAAAAATCAACAAGGCTGTGGCTGAAATGGCAAAAAACTTTAATGGGAGTGTAGATGAGGGTGATATTGAGGAGTCCTGAGGAAATGACTAATGAAAAGTAGCTGGAACTGGAACAGAAATGCATAGATGAAGAAAAGGCAAGAGAAAAGAAAACTGCAGGAGAAGAAAAAGAAGACCTCCCCCAAGAAAATTCATGGTGTGAAGGGTTTAACAGAATCTTTGTAGACCTCAATAAGCTCTTTAAAATGTATGGAATCAGGGACCCTGACATCAAAAAGTTTGCATTTAATAGAGAATTATTTTCATGGTACATCATCATATTGCTAGCAAATCTATGATAAAGAAGAAGAAAAACAAACAAACAAACAAAAAACCCAAGCAAACCACTGTGAACATTATTTCTGAAAAGAATGACACCTCCTAAAGTAGAGTCTTGGGCAGGTCCTTCAGGAAATATTTCAGAAAAAGGCATCGTTATCATAGGAGAGCAAAACTCCAGGCCTGTTATTGCTCCTGAAGACTTTCTTGTGGGGTAAAATGTGGAGGTGGACCCTAGCCCTGTGTAAGGTTAAACTAATATATGGGCTTGTGTCTTAGTATTCAACCAGAAATATCTTAAAGCTAAAAAAAAAAAATTAAAAACAATAACTAGGAAAAACTTATTGAGTAAAGATATAAAGAAAAATTATTTTTGTATACCTGTACAGATGTGTTTGTGTTTTAAACTAAAATTTATTACAAAAAAGTCCAAAACTTAAAGCATATTAAAATGTTTATAAAGCAATGCTAGAGTTAGCTACAGTTAATTTATTGTTGAAGAAAGAAATTACTTATCAATTTAGCATGGCCTACATGTACAGTGTTTATAAAGTCTACAGCAGTGGACAGTCATGTCTTAGGCCTTTGCATTCACTTACTGCACATGGCACACTCACCTGACTCACCCAGAGGGGACAGGTTTTGTCTCCTCAGGAGCCTGTTTCTCCAAGGTCTCCCTGATTATTTCCAGCCTTGGGACCCTTTGACCTGTTGGTGGGGTTATAGTTCCTGAAACCAGACAGGGGGTTTCCCAACATATTGTCATTTTTAAAAACATTCTATGCCTGTATAAACAGTTCAGATAGAAACCTTGACATATTGATTGAAATCATATCTATTTTTCTCTTATTCTTCTTAACTAAATTTTAAACAAGATGGGAAAATCCCCTCAGACCTCAAGCACACACCTACATAAACATTAAAACTGCTGTTTTACCAATAAATAAATAAATAAATAAATAAATTAATTAATTAATAACAATTTAAAAAAAATGGACTACCATATTAGCTGGATAATTTAAGCTCAGATAATATTTATGTATGAAGAGAAGTTTGCCAGTTTGTATTTCTTTTAAGAGTTTACTCTTACACTCTTAAAAAGCTAGTATGTAGTCATAAGAGGATCGAGTTATCTGTTCCACCATCTGTTTGGGAATAGACTGTTTGTGTGGTACTGGCTATCACTGGAAACAACAATGTGCAATCATACCTGTGAGTTTATAATATGTAGTAATCATTAAAGTATACTGATTCTTTGATTTTTTTTTCATTTTCAGAAGTTATCACAAAAATGCTGGTTTTACCTTTGGACACAAATTTTTAAACCTACCCTTGCTTTAATATTTTTTCTTTTGGAAATTCTCAAAAGAAATGAAGAACATGTTCCAATGAACAAAGGGTTATTACAAAGCAATATAATAAAGAACCAAGCTATACTTATAAGACTTCTGTTGCAAGTTTGGCATACTTTAATAACAAGTATAAAATTTAGCTTGTTGAGGAAGGACCACTTTGTGTTCAATATCCATGAAAGCAGAGGGAAGGAGTGCTATCTGGCCAAGGGGAAAAGAGATTTACACATTTGCCTGTGAGATGATCTGTGAATTGAACATAGAAGTATCTCTGAACTGACACCTTTCATGTAAGTAGTTTCTTTCCATTTTATTAAATAAACTAATGGGTTAAAGATATTAATTCTCTGGTGAAAAACTTTTCATAAGCAAGTCTATATATATTTATTTCTATATATGATTTATTATATATATTTATTTAGATATATAATTTATTTTATATATCTATAAATAGATATATAAATGGTTTTTGTTGACCTCCTCAAACTGGTACACTGCTTCCTGGATTCTGTATCCATTAAAAATCTATATATGTGCCAAATGTTAATGAAATCAAGTCACTTTACTGAACTTTGCTCTCACCACTTGCCAAGAGTTTTATTGTGAACTTTCCCAAAATCTTGTGAACCATCACAGTCATTGACTCTGAATTTTCTACCATCATAACTGTCTTTAAATTTATAAAGGAACCATCAGTCCTTTAGGAACATCACACAAAAGGTGACTGCTTCCACGACACCTTGGTTTTCCCATCTTGATGCTTAAATTAGGGTTCAGATTCTGTACTTTCTAAACTAAAACTCCCACCATATGATTCTATTCATTTTTCTTTTCATGTCTCATTGACAGTTATAGTTAAACATCTGCATCTTGCTTGGCTAAGTGCCATTAGTTGCTAAATTTTTTTCCCTGAAATGACAGTTTCTTTTTTGCCTCATTATCTTTTACATTAGTAGGCTTTTGGTAGCCAATTCTGTCTATCAATATGTAGTAATTGTTTTAGATGCCCAGTAAAAGTAATTTATGCAAATAGAATTAAATTCCAAGATTTTTTAGGTTATTTGAGATGTTAACTATTTGTGGGACTATTAATATGGAAATAATTATCCTTTGTAAAATTTGTATTAATATCCTATTTTATTCTTAATATCTCAATCAGTCACATGAAACAATAAAACAGGTTAATTTAGGAAGAGTTTCCCAAATGGCCCAGTTATGATTTTGTGCACTGATTCTCCATGACAAAAGGTGTCAAGTGTAATTATTCTGCACTAGAGAGCTGTCTGATTCCTTTTCACACTACAACAGCCATGGAATGCGACACACCTGGAGTAATGTGTTAGCCTCTCCAGGGGTGGGCACTCAGGAGCGATGGCAGTCAGATGAGTACTGGTGAGCAGGAGAATAACCAAACATGAAAAAAAGAGAAAGAAAAAGTGGAGGTTCAGCTGTCTGTCGCCACAAAAGACAAACTTGTGAGGCAGATGCTGGTGCAAAAGGAAAGAGGCTTTATTGCGGTGCTGTGTGATCTGGGAGAATGGTCAACGCTGTCTCAAAGCCCAGCTCCTCGGCAAGACCAAGACAAAAGTTGGTGTCCAGAACTCCTGCTCCAATTTAAAGTTTAGCTTTTGGGCCACAAAGTCACATATTTCTGGGAGAGAGAATGAGTACATCTGTGAGTGCATCACCAGGTGGGCAAGAGAGAGAGGCTCCCTGCTGGAGGCCATGGGCCACATGGCTACTAATACCACATGGTCCATAGAATTGGCAAATGCACCGTGCACGTGCATGCCACTAGCAAGCCAGCCAGGAGGCAGTCAGCCTCTTTGTTCCTCTGGGATTGTATTAGCTTGAGTGTGGGATTGACTGGTGCTTTCTCAAAATGACCAGTCAACCTCCCAAATATTTGTGTACTTAGGATGGGACCACCCCCCAACCAATCTTTTCTTTCCCAGGCTATACTGAGAACTCTTTGGTACAGCACACCGCCACATGCATCATTTGGACTTCTTTGGCACATGTGCCTGCTTTCCCTTTGTTCCACCCTTAATCTGGTATCTCAAGCAGGGAGAAAAACCTTTTGCTCTATCCAATTATCTTGCTGGCTTTTTGTGCTAGAGCCCTATTCATTGGTATTTCTAGCTTTCCACACTCAGTCTAAGAACCTCTGCCTGCCACCGTCTTGGCTGATGGGGGAGACTCCTTGGTGCTCCAGACAGACTGTCTGCTGGACACAAGGAAGGTCATAATGTTGAGCCCAGCATTGACCTTGGTCCTGGAAATTGTGGCCCCTCAGTACATAGGCTCATTAAGCAGAGAAAGGAGCTGACTGACGTTGACAAGATGGGCTTTCATGTTTGCATTATTATTTAGATCTTCCATAAATATATACGTTCTGGTTTTCAATATAATTTTTTCAGGTCTGTGAACAGCAAGTCAAAATAGTGGCCTCTGCCCCTCAATTATTACATCTCCATAAACAACATACTATGTTCATTAATCAGAAAATCAGGCTGTGTTCATTTTTACTTCCTTTCAGTGTTCATAGGTAACATTCCCCAAAGTCACAAGTGAGGGCAGGTTGTGATGACAATAGAGTAGTAGTGTTAGAGGCTGAATTGTGTCCCCTTACAATTCCTTGAAATGCTAACCCTTAGTCCTCAGAATGTGACTGTATTTTAAAATATGCCTTTAAAGAGATGATTAAGTAAAAATGAGGCCTTTAGGGTCACTTTAATCCAATCTGACGTCTCCTGATAAAAGAGGTAATTTGGAACACAAAATATACCAGGGATGCACTCACACAAGAAAAAGATAGTGTGAGGATCCAATGAGAAGATGATCATCTGGAGACCAAGGCAAGAAGTCTAAGAGGAAAACAAGTCTGTTGATATGTAGATTTCAGACTTCCATCTTCCAGAACTGTGAGAAGATAAATTTCTCTCATTTAAGGGGCCCACTGTATGGTATATTGTTACGGCAGCGCTAATAGATTAATGTAACTAAAAATAGGTATAATAGAAATCTAAACTCACCGATACCATCTGAACCTTTTCATTCTGATCACCTGTTTAATATTTCCTTTTGGAATTGACTTTTTCAGTGTACATCTTATTTTATGGGTCAATGAAACAATTAACCCTCAATCTGAAATAGATTGTTCAGGTCAAATATTAATTTTGTGCAAAAATGGTTATGGTTTGTTGATCAGCCTCAATTAAAATGCCAAATCAAGCCAAGCTCTTTTTTTTTAAATAAAGTGGCAGACCTCATATTTCACAATGCAAATTTTTTGTTGCTGGATTCATGTTTTTACACTATATTTATGAGTTCCATTCATTTGTATGCACATAATACTTTGTTCATCTATATTCTGTACAACAGACCATTATATTTTAAAAGCATAATTCATTTTAGCCTTAACTGGTGTGTCTCAGTGGGTTGAGGGCCAGCCTGTGAACCAAGGGGTCACTGGTTTGATTCCCAGTGTTGTGCACATGCCTGGGTTGCTGTCCAGGTCCCCAGCAGGGGGCATGTGAAACGCAACCATACAATTGATGCTTCCCTCTCTCCCTCTCTTCCCCTCTTTAAAAATAAATAAATAAAATCTTTAAAAAATATAAAATAAAATAAAAATTCATTTTATAGTAAATAAACATAGGCTGTTTTTAGTTTTAGACCACCATTAAAAATGTTATTATGAAAGTTCTTCCATATGTCTTCTGATTCACTAGCACATTCATTCAAGTTGAGTACCTACCTAGAAGCAGAACTGCTGAGTTGTAGAAAGCAGTGATCTGCAACTCTAGCAGATAAGTTGAACAGTTTTCCCAAAGTAACCACACTGATGTAGAAATTCTATGAGCACACTGAAATTGTGAGATTGTTCGGGGGGTTTCCTTACTCTACCTCCCCTTCAACACTTGTAATTGTCAATCTCCCAATTTTAGACATTCTGTGAGTTTATAGTAGTGTCCACTAATGGTTTTAATTTGAATTTCCCTAATTATTAATGAAGTTGAACATCTTTTCATCTAATTATTTAACCACATTGATAGTATCTTTTGTGAAATGCCTTTTCATTTCTTTTGCTAATCTTATAAGGAATTAATTTTAATTTTGATTTTTTAGAGTTAGTTACATGAGTCACAAATATATTCTTTACTCTGCATTTTCTCTAGTTTGTATTTTTAATTTTATCTATATTATGATTTACATTTATTATGAGATCATAAATATTTCATTAAGAAAAATGGGTATAAATAACAAAAAAAGCTAAATAGTTCAAGTGAGTATTACTGAGTTATAGCACCCAGAGGTACAGATAAATGGATGAGGGGGATGGCTAGCCACTAGAATATTTAAAATTATTTAAAATTAATAAATTGCAATCTATGTTTGCGGAAGAAAGGAAGGGAGGAAGGGAGGAAGCAAGAGAGGGAGGAAGGAAGAAAGGAAGCAAAGGGATAGAGGGAGGGAGGGAGGGAAAGATAGAAGGAGAAGAGAAAGAAGGAATAAGGGAAGGGAGCAGGAAAAGGAAGGACGGAGGAAAAATAGGGGGGCAAAGTAGGAAGGGGAGAGAAATAAAAAAGGAAAGAACAAGAGGAAGAAAGAAAGTGTAGTTTCTTCATAATGGCTTTAAAATCCTCCCAGTTACTCAAGCTCAAACCCAAGAGCTCAGCACTTTTCTTTCCTTTATCTTTCTCTTACAGTCATTTGCAATGGCTCCATTTCATATCTAATCCATGTGTAATGCTTTCTCCAAAACACCAGAAAGAAACCTGTCTGAGCACAGTAAGAAAGGAATGGTATTATGAGTTCAAGGAAATTGACTTGATCTAGTCTTTTGGTTCTTGTTTGCCATGGTACAAGTTTAGAATGTATAGTAATTGGGGAAAAAAATGGTTTTCTGTAAATGTACTTTAGATTTCGCAGACAGGAGACATACTAGTCAAATTTCAGCTCCTCAGATAGGCCATTCATATCTCCAAATACTAAAGTGCAACATATTTACCCCTCAAAATCAACCCAGCTATTTTTTATATCATCATTTCCCTGTCTACAAGAAATCACAATAACATGGTATTATTTTATTTGACTACATGGGCATTTGTCTATTTTTATGAAGTTTTTTAAGAATAGAGATTGCCATGTCTTCTCACACTGGCACTTCTAATACCCAGAGAGTCACTGACATGAAGTGGAACTCAATACAAAATTGCATTATTTGTGTTTCAACTAGTATATGTCTAGTTCAATCGTCTGTCTAGAATTAGAGAATAAAAGAGGGAAAAGTGCCATTATAACACGTATTTCCTTAATTTTTATGATAAAATTACAAATTTTTAATTTTCGTTACAAAAATTAAATTTGACACATTTTATGACTTTGCATCTCTGCTAAACTACCTATGATTTAGGAGCATGGCAAGCAAGAATACATAGATACAAAGAAATTTCCAGTAATTCCTGTTGTCTTGAAGGTTAATTGAAACTATAGGATAATATTCGAGGTTGAAAATCTTAATTACAACCTTATCTAATATAAAAATATTGCAACAAAATCTTTTTAATGGCTGACTATGCAATACGAAGTTTTAAATCAAATAAACGTAGTAACCTTACTAATGGCTGGACATAAAGCATATGGCCACGTTCATAGTTATCACATTATCTAAGTAATCTGTAAAGCACTGATTTCATGAGCGTGAACTATTACTTTAATTTTGGTCAACATCTGTGATTTTTTGCATTAGAGAATAACCTGGCAATAAAAATGGCAATGATGCATACCAGGGATGCTGGATTTTTTAAAAAGTTTTCTCACACAGCATATTTAAAATAAAGCAAGATGACTGCACTTTTATTAACGCAACAGACTGACAATGGAATGTGCCTGGCTTTCATCTTTGGTTATGTTATTTCCAAGTACCCAATTATCTTTTACTGTATGTGGAATTGAAAGGTACCACTTGTATTTAGAGGGTGGGAAGCAAGACACGTTAACAGTGAATAAAGGATTCAGCTAATGAATGTTAATACTCTTCTTTTCAGTTTTCAAGTGTTTATAAAGTTATGTGTTCCAAGAATAGATATTCACAACTCAGAATACTAAGATTGCTATTTTATGGAGACAGGGAGAGGCAAATACAAGTCACAAAATTTAAAAGTGACCTTATAAACTCATTTAATAATTCATTATATTTTTTAAAATTTCCTGGAATGGACTGGACCCTCTTTTAAATTATCTCTCTAATTCAAATGGGTCATCATCACTGTATAGCTTTTCACACTTTACCGCCTATTACAAATATGAAAAATTACTTCTTAATCTAAGCCTCTATAAAATTCCATACAAACTTTTATTACAGTATTTATACCAACTATATAATAATATTAAATACTTTAGATGCTCATTTTTACTGTCATATCATGAAGATTTTGATAATAGGAATTATATTTATTCATATTCAAAAAATATAGACTTTAGTCTTTTAGAGAAGAAAAAAAAAGTCTGGGCTAAATAGCCTTGAATTGAGCTTCTAAAAATGTGCAACATAGCCTTGAACAAAGTAGGTACCTTCTTTCTTCTGTTTCCCTTTGTAAAAGGGAATATTAATAGACTTAAATTGTTGGATTTTGATAACAATTAAGTTAGTTAATATTCTGCCTCTTCTTATTTATATCCCAAGTTCTCAATAGTCTTTGATATTTAGTTAGGTGAATTTTTTTTATAACTTTATTACTGAAACCCCATGGCAAATTTCAACCTTCTAAAACTCTACTGCCTGGCACTAGTAGATGCTTAGTAATTATTTCCTCATTTAATGAAGACATCAGCAAATGAATAGTGAAAGAGTGTATACCCTTTTTATTAAGAAAAGCTGGATTCAGAAAAATTAATTTATAGTGCAATTTTCTAAATTAAGACAAGAACTAATATCAATGAATCTTTCACTTATTTTATATAATATTTCACTTTGTCAGTAAAGGCCTCTCATGGATATCTCAACTATATTTGCTGAACAGAAGCCTGGACAACCTAAATTATCTAAATTAAATCAATTTTAGAAGAGAATGAATAGAGTCAATTCATTCTCTCTCTCTCCCTCTCTCATACAGGTTGGGACAAAAGTAGGCTTACAGTGTGTATGGAAAATAATACAATAATTAATACAAGAATAAACTGTGTTTTGTGTACTTACAGCTGCAAACCAACTTTTATACCTTTAATATGTATATATCTTTAATATATTATCTATTATATATGTGAATAGTATGTTTCTCACTCTAATTTCTGGTTATGTTATATTAAATAACTCCACAAACAGATGTTTAAAAATGTTTGTGTTTAACATATATATATATTTATACCTATGTATATATTATGTATATTACTGCTTATAAGTTTGATGGTTTGTTTTTATAATGAAGGGTATTTGCCATCTGTTTTATAACCATACCTCTCATTATTAACTAATATTGTGTTTTTCTTCACAGCTTATCACCTGCCCATAAGCATCACAGTTTCTCTACTTTTTTGATTTATTAATTTGTACTTGTGTCAGCTGTCTGGAGTTCTGTAAGTTTTTTCTAAAGCTTTTTAAATAGCTTTTTGATTCCTTTAGGCCACTGGACTACGACTGTGAGTGAGAGAGCGACAACAAGGGGACTGGGGTTTGCTTGCTGGTGGCGTGTGCCCGACTCCTTACAGATGAACCTTGGGTTGGGACGTCCAACACCCAGGGCACCGGGTGTTCCTCACCTAAGAACTGCCTTGCCACCCCAGTTGAGCTTCTTAGAACCTGCCAGGTCTGGTTTGTTCTGGCAAGAGTGGTCTGGGCGGCACTGTTCCCGCCTCAGGCTATTCCGCCAATCTCTGAGCCTCAGCGACGCTGCGCACACCCCAGCCCACCCTCCCCAGCCCTCCGTCAGGGACTGGCACTCACTCCCCCAATACACTCAAAGGCCACCAAGCACACCCTGCGGGGTCCAACTGCACTGCCCTGCTTGCCCCCTTAGGAAACCCCACATTCCACCAACCCCACTCCCTCCTAAATTGGGGTTTTTGCTTTCATGCTATCTTTGCCTTGGGCATCTTGATAGCTAAATGAGAAGTTATATTTTTTATAGTTATAGTATGTGTTCTGTGACAAAATAGGTGGAAATATTTAATTATTTTGAATCATAAGTCGGTGTATCTAAACAATGTTAAATATACATGACTTTTCTAAGGAAATGCAAAAGGTAAAATATTTGAACAGATGCACTGGAGTCATGAGTATGTGTTCGAATCATGGGGAGAGGAAGGAAACTTAATTAGTCAAAAGTTATCCATAGTGTAGAGAAATGTATGTGTAGAGAAACAAGGAAGATCATGATTCCTGTATCTGTACTAAACAGTGTTTTACTGAAATAGGATCATAAGGTAATAGGATGGGCTGGTACATGTTATACCTTTATTTTTTTGTAAACCTAGAGTCTTCTGATAAATTTATTAGTAAAACTGAGTTCATTTTTTTTGTATATGCCTTAGTATGTAACCCGTTCTAAAGAAGCAAGAAATCTACAAGATGTATTAAGTAGAGGTGAGATGCCTATTTGTCAGGTGTCATAATGTTGAACTTCTTTTGAGTGAAACTGGCCTCAGAGTACATAATTAAAAATAAAAGGAGGGAAAGGAAGGAGACCTTTTTATAAACCTCTGCAAACTACCTCTGAGGAAGGTTGAATGTTAATAATGGTGCCATGTACAGAATGTTCATGTTCAGTGAGAAAAATTAATAGCTTCAGCTGACCAAAGCTATTAGTGTGGGTTTGAGGTGAAAATGGAACCTCAAAAAGAAAAAGTGATATCCTGGGGAGAATGCCTGTCTTGTTGGTAACTCTGATCTTGTAGTAACACTGACCAAAATGTTTACAAACCTATGATAGAAAAGATGGAACAACAGTCATTATTATTAATGTCTTTTATTTATAGATACTTTAGGAAACTTTCTAGAGAAAAATAGATTAAATGAAGTTCCCATATTAATGACTGTTAAACTATATATTTAATATATTCATCATCCATTTATTGTATTTTTTAAAGTATTATTATTGATTTCTAATTTTTCAGGAGGTGAAATTAACTTCCCCTTTTTCTTATTGTGATAACATTTCATCCAGTTTATCATTTAAACTATGATTTTATTATAGGATTTTGTGTTATTTGAACTCAAGAATCATTTAGGCCCATAAAGATAAATACAATATCTTATTTATATTTTCAGAAATAATCCTGCTTTCATGATATGTGCAAATAACTGTTATATCATGCTGGATCTGATATAAAGCCTAAAGTGTTGTGAGCTCAATTAACATGTTAATCTTAGCTAAATAACATTGGCATTTCAACTAGGTCCTTAAAAAAGGATAGCATTTAGAAGTTGGAGATACATGTAGGGTATTTATAGAGAAAGAACTGCAGAAAAAAAGTAGAATTGATATATGTCACAAGCTTGATTAGAGCCTACAAAGTGGTTAGGGACATTGTGACAGACATGTTCATGAAGGGAAAGTAGGTGGAATCTACAAAATCTATGTGACAGATAACAAGAGAGAGTTCTCCCGTGATGGCAGCAGTGAGAATGAGAAGGAAAAGGTGAATGCTGACACGTTGCACACACTGGTGTGATATAGAATAAGGATGTGCCTAAGTCTACGTGCATACTGGCAAGTAAGATGTTTATGGACTGTTGTTGCCATTGTAAAGAAATAAGGTAAACACACAAAACTATTATTTGGAAAGAGATAAAATAATTGGGAATTTTAAAGGATGAAATAACTATTTTTTCAGAAATCTAATATTATGCATGTTAATTTTAAAAAACAAAATTTCATAGGTGTGGTTAAGGGGAAAAGTTACTGGGGGAGACTATCATCTATCTATCTATCAATCATCTATCTATCATCTATCATCAACTATCTATTATATGTTAGTGTGTGTGTATGTGTATGTTTGAAGTGATAATAATATGAGGTCGATGGAGGGATTGGTGTATAACAAATGGAATAGACCATTTTATGTAGGTCACAAGGAAAACTGACTCTGATAAAGTAAAATTTGAGCAGGGATCTGAAGATAGTAAGGGAGCAATGAGTAAGAGGAAAAATATATGGGATTGAATGAGCAGGAATTAATGCTCTGGGGTGGGGACAGATATGCTAGATGAGCTCGACTAGCAGTGGAGGGAGAAGAATGCTGGAAACCAAAAATGAGAGTGAGAGAGAGAGAGAGAGAGAAAGAGAAAGAGAGAGAGAGAGACCAGAGAAGAAATCTAGAAACTGACCTTCTAAGGCTTTAAAAAAATCTATGTGTTACTCGACATAAGATTGAAAACTATAGTAAGAGGTTAACAGAGCACTAACATATTATCTATTTTTTTTTTGCAGAATAACTATGCTTTTGTTTAGAGAATTGACACTAGGAAAACACTTTGGATGTGTGTATTTCTCTGTATGGGATATTGAGAATAGAATCAGGATATCATTTAAGCGTAGAGGAGGTTGGACTTTGAAAGGAGCAATAAGATTTGAAAGAACAGTTTTGTAATTTTCTCATTTGGAAAAGATGGAGAAGAATAGGCTTGTAGAAAAAATTCAAGAGTATTGTTTAAAACATAAAATGTGAGATGACTATTAGATTAGATAAACAAATGAAATTTGAAAACATTTAGATATGTGTCTGGAATTCAAGAGAAATTCTAGGGATGTTAACACAAGTTAGTGAGTGTGTAACAAAAATAAGGGGTATTTAAAACTGTGAAACTTAGCAGGATTTTTTTTTTTTTAATTTTTTATTTTTATTTATTTATTTTTTTTTTTTAAAAATGCCCTTTAGTTTTGGGTAGAGATTATGACATGTTTCCCCCTGCCACTGTACCTCTCCCTTTCTCATATTCCCATTGTGGAGTTCCAGGCTTTTCAATTTAGTAAGTAATTTCTGTGATATCTTAATATCTTCTCATGCTCATCATAAAATATAAACAAATATATAATCACATATACGGGAAAGTTGTTCTCACTTATTTTAAGATTTTGTTACTTAGAATTTTATCAGTTTATAACATGCAATACGCGACTTCCCATGTGCCTAACTACATATTATCTGCATGGTATTCTATGGTAGGCATCGGCAATTTATTAATTTATTCAATAATTTCTAACACTGAGTGATATAAAATATATTTCTTCGAAGAACAAACTGCTATATGCAAGTGTGTATATACATAGAAATTTATATTTACATACATACACATTTTCATGTTACATATTTTTAGGTTGTATAAGGAAGTTACAACAATTTACATTTCTACCATTGATTTATGAGATTATTCTTCTCCTTCTTATCTCCATTCCTATTAGCATTGGGCCTTGCTGGTCTTCATTTTTTCCAGATTACTCTCCTGATTATATAGTTTTAGCCCATTGTTGCTCTAATTATGCATTTTTTGATTACTAGGGAGAATTTCCTTTTTCTTTGAATTGTCCCAATATCCATAGAAATTCCTCATGTGCATTATGTATTCCTTATATCTTATTTGACTGGTTGTCTCACTTGTATTTTCTTCTCTTTTGATCTCCTTTAAACCTTTTCTCAGGTTCTACTTTGCTGAAATATTTACTTACCCAAATGGTAGTCCCTTATTAGTTGGAATCTATGAATATTTAAAAGTCACTCCCAGTATATACTTTAATAATTGATTAATAAAGGAATTTTACTTCATCAAAATATTCTCTGCAAACACATTTTGTTTGCTTGTTTTGTAAACTCCAAGAAGGTTGCAGATTATCCATGGAGCTGTCATTCAACTCTAAGCATTGTCAAATAACATAAGAGAGCTCTTCTTTTGTCCCCAATAAGGAAGAAGGAGCCATTATAGTAGTGATTTTCTAATTTTGTAGCCATTATATATTACTTCATATGTGCCCTCTTCCTGGACATAGTGGTTCAAGCGAATTACTCTGAAAAACATACATGCTTTCCAACAAGAGATTAATGATACCATCTTGGATTTTGTATAAGACAGACACATAGTTTGATTCCAGACTCTCTGCAATCTGACAGAACACACAGAAAGCTCTCTGGCATATGGTAAGAGCACAAAGCATAACAACAGTAATGGTAATAATAATAACAACATCAACAACAATAACAAGTCCACTACAGAAGCAATGATGGATAAAGGAAAGTGCTAACAGCTGACTAACCAAGGTAATCAGAACACTGTCAGAAAAAAAGCAGACTCAAACATCGCTGTATTATATGATATTAAATATTATGGAGAACTTCATGACTTTCTCAGCAGGAGAGGAAACTTATATGGACATCAAGAAAATTTTCTTGTGAATAATGATGCTTCTGGTGGGTTTTATATATTTCTTATGTGGCTGGTTAAAGTGTGGTCGAGATGAAATGTTGCAGTCATTTCAGTCATTAAATTATTTGGATTCCAGCAATAACATTCTCTAAAGCCTCTTTAGCAGTTGTAATAGTTGCTTACTCTTTTATGGACATGAAAATTATCCAATGATTTCCTGTCTCAAACAGTCGCAAATATGTCAAGAATTCAAGGCCTGACCCATAAATACAATGCCTCACAGTGCTAGGAAAATATTTGGTTTTTTATTGATGACATATATCTTTGACAGTGGTAGAGACTTATATATTCCTGTCAAGTTTTAGGAAAAACACTTTATTTTTCCAAATCATACTGTTGGTATTTTGCCTAAAAGCCATTTATATATCATATGTGTGATGTTGCTATAACAAATACTTTCAAAGATTATATTTAACTTTATGTTAAATCAAATAATGCCATAATTTTGTATTTTTTATTAGAAAGAGACAGTTTATTGTTATTTACCAAAAGAATTCTTGAGGCATTTACACATTTTACAATGTATTGACTTTTGCATTTACCTCAGACTCATATAAATAGCAAAATAATCATCTCCTATCTTTAGAATCTAAGTTCCTGGCGTACTGTGGCATCTTAAAAAGCAAAATCATCATCTTAATATTGATTTTTGTATTAACTCTAAAAGTTATAAATATCTTCAGTGAACAATAGATGTACACCTATTATAGGTGCAGTCAGGATTGAAATATATTTGTATAAATGATTTACTAGATGGAGATTAAAAACTCTAATTGAGGTAAAAACTATGTCCAACCATTTGAGGTAAACAAACATATTAAGAATATCTGATTTTTTATGCATTTAAATTATTGTGAAATTGTAGATTGATTTGAAAAATAAAAACAAATAATATGGATCAAAGGAATTGTCAGAATACATAAAAAAGTCAGTTGTGCAATCCAGAAAATCTAGACGATTGTTCTTTATTTCCTCAACTGTTCTGCATTTCATGTATGCTGAGATGTACCATAGAACCTGCAGAAATGCCATCTCTTTGCCTATAGGCTTTCTTGGTTTTAATTTTGTTCCTTGCATTTTTTTCTTTCTTTTTACTTAAATATATCCCATCCAGCATAGCAAACCAGAGTTAATTGTTTTTATGCCTAGTTTATGAGTTCTACCTCCCGTTTGAATAAATATATATGCTGAGGTTTTATAGTCCGCTTTCCCCTTTCTCTGCTTGTGATAAATTGAGTTCTGCCCTGAAAGTTGATAACTGCAGCTTCCTAGATTCTGATTCTTGATTGCTTTTGGATCTTCTAGGTAGATCCTAGGCAGAGTAAGTAGTTTTCTGGATTCACGTTGTAGGAGTTTTTGCCATTTTTGAATGGCAACCCCCTGGCCATGGCCATCCATTCCATTACTGTCAGAATGAGACTGCTCTTTCCCTCTGAGGCCTCTCCCTGGACCAGACCTCCTCAACTGATCCGCCTGTGATGCTCTTTTAATCTTTATTACACAAGTGCATCTGCATCATGCACGTTCTGCTTCACCTACCTTATCTTAAGGCTGGCACCTTGTGAATAAATGCTAATTTTTCAGATGCTGCCTTCTCTAAATAATCAGAGTGGCTCCCTTCCCCTACCTCTAGTCATTCTCTGTTGCATCATTTTTTATTGCCATCACCATAGTACATTTCATATTATTATGGTATTTTCATAAGTATGTCCTTCTTTTATATAACAGTATTTTATTTTTGACTAACACATATAAGAATTTTAATCAATTGTTTGTAGCCCCAAGAACAGACACTTTGGAGCTTGTATCTTACAATGCTGAGAACTAGACCAGGATCATCAGGAAGAGGAGATGGGCAAACCCAGGTTCCTGCAGCAAAGGCCCCCAGCCTCCCCACCCCACCACCCTACCTGGCTCCCTACTGGCAGGTGTGCACATCGTAGATGCGGATCCACTCCTGTCAGCTCAAACAGCAGCACCATTGGAAGATGCAGTGGCATTTCTTCTTCTGCTCCTATGTCCTCATGTTGTGGACCATGGCTGCAGTAGAGCAAGTGATAGCCATTGTTGTCTATTGACTAATTTTTATTAAGTGCATACCATGTGCTAGACTCACTAACCACTTTTCATACAGTCTCATTTAGAGCTTCCAACCATCCTGTAAAGAGACACTGCTTGCTTCTCTCTACTTAAAAAAATGCTATTTAGGAATAAAGATTCTGCTTATATTTTTGGTCTCTGATATATTAATATACCAGCACTCTGGGTTCCCAAATATATTTATTGAATGAATGAGGCAATTAATTAATACAAAAAAAGCTATCACTAAGACAGTAGAGTTCTAATTTATCTAAGCAAATTAAACAACAATCATATTAAATAACATTTGAGCCTTGGAAAATCTGACATAATTCTGTATTATACAAATGTTTGCCAATCACACATAATTACTAAGGGTAAATGTTTCTGGAATATCCCATTCTTTTTTTCTTTTATTTTACTACTTTTTATTTATTTTATTTTAATTTATTTTTATTGTTGTTCATTTATAGTTGTCTCCATTCCCCCCTCATTACTCTCCATTTCCCCCCCCCCATTACTCTCCCCATGGGCCCCGGACCTCCCACATTCAACCCTCCCCCTGCTCCTTTGTTTTTGCCGTGGGTCCTCTATATGTGTTCCTTGACTTGCCCCTTCCCTTTCTTTCCTTCTTTCCTCCATTAACCCCCTCACCTCTCCCCTCTGGTCACTGTCAGTTTGTTCTCTACTTCCATGTCTTTGGTTCTATTTTGCTCGCTTGTTTGTTTTGTTGACTATGTTCCACTTAATAGGTGAGATCATATGGTGTTTGTCTTTCACTGCCTGGTTTATTTCACTTAGCATAATGTTATCCAGATGCATCTATGCTGTTGGGAAGGGTAGGAGCTCCTTTTTTCCTTCTGCTTCATGGTATGGAAATGTATCACATTTTTTTGGATCCACTCATTTACTGATGGGTACTTAAGCTGTTTCTAGCACTTGGCTATTGTAAATAATGCTGCTATGAACGTTGGGGTGCATAGGCTCTTTTGAATTGGTATTTCAGGATTCTTAGGGTATAATCCTAGCAGTGGAATTGCCAAGTCAAAAGGCAGTTCCATTTTTAGTTTGTTGAGGAAATTCCATACTGTTTTCCACAGTGGCTGTACCAGTCTGCTTGCCCACCAACAGTGAATTAGGGTTCCCTTTTCTCCACAACCTCGCAGCACTTACCTTTTGTTGATTTGTTCCTTCTTAATGCAACTTTAGTGTATTTTCACAACTATAGCATAAAATCAGGATTATCTTGATTTTATCACAAGTAATCAATTTAATAAACAATGTAAAAGGTAAAATTTCTAAACTTAATTTATATATAATAGTACTATGCATTAATTTTGCACTTTACAAAATGCATTTGGAACTTATTAATGTGTTCTAATGGACAGCTACAACAAACAATACTGTGCTAATCAACAAAATTACTCTGTTAATTATTTTTAAATGGCTGTTGAATCTGGATATGGGTCCCAGGTTAGCTACAAAATCTTGGAATATATTTTAAATAACAGTACCATATCTTACAGAAAAACAGTATGCATTTCATTCAGACAAATAATTCACTCTCCATGACTTGAAGTTTTAGAGTCTGAGTTTCTTTGTACTGAAAGATTTAAATTAAAATGATATTTAGTTTCCTTCTAGGTAAATAATTAATCCAGAAAAGATATATGATTTTATCATGAGAGAAAATCTAGTTTTTAACCTATGATTGGTCTTAATCCAATTGTTTTAGCAATATTGTCTTCCTCATCTTTAAATATTTTTGCTGACAGTCTTGATTTTTCCCTTATAGTGTTAAGGTTTTCATGAAAGCTAACTAGAGCCTTAGAGTCTTAGGGACTCAGGGACTGTCACCTCTTTTTGAAGTAGCCTATATTTTGGTATAAAAGATAATCAAACATCTCAGGTACCCCTTGTTTTAATAGACATTGGTTATTTTTTGTAACACTGTTTCCTATAAAACTCTGTTTACATGTGTTTCTGAATTCCAGTGTCTAATGCACATTTTACTCAGTTAAGGGACCAGTATGACAGACAATGACAGGCATCCTCTATGCTGTTTTTGCCATGGCAGGTTTATTTAATGAAACCCATGAGGGCAAAAGTGTTTGGCTTTATTCCATGTGGCATTTCCATCACATAAAAAAATAATAGTCACAAGTAAGTCATTCAACATGTTTGTTAAATGGATGAATGAGTGGTTAGTTGATGAAATTCATTTTCTGAGGTTTGTCACTTTTCACCTTCTGATGATTCATTCTTTCTTTATTACTTTACAGCTCCTAAACTAATCTCTTTCAACAAGTAAAAGGAGTTAATCTGGTCCTCAAAAACTGATATATTTTCTTGCTGTGAAAGACTTTATTTACCTAAAGTTGGTCCTAATTAATTCTGCATCAGCTCCAGCCCTGTATGTTACAACAGGTTTTCATTGGCCCCATCTATCACAAACACCAGTTTCAGAAACCTTTATCTATACACTTATTTGTCATGAAAGCTTTTCCTCCAAGATCATCTACCTCATAAGTAAATGAGAATTGCTAGTTATAAGGATAATTTCAAAGCTTAGGTTCAGCTAGGGTAGTTTCTAAATGTTATTGGTTGGAGTAATTTCAATACAATAGAAACTCAATTCTAATTGGTAGGTTTGAAAAGTGCTTCCTCTACAATTGTTCTGGTTAGTCTGTTTAGCCATTTTAAAAGTTGATATTTGTATCTCATTGTTGATTTAATTGTCTTAATACATTTTGGGGACAAGTGTTAAATCTTATAGAGTACATAGAAGTAAATCATGCAAGATTTAGCAGGCATAATTAAGAGGTTAAATGGTATTGTGCAGAGAGACAATTTTGAGGGTTTTAATTAAGGAAATTATGGATGTGATTTATGTAAAAATTTACCTCTAGAATTTGGTGGAGACTGGATCTTGAGGCAGCAACAGAGAAATCAGGGAACCTGATAATAAGCTGCTTCATTTTGAAAGTGCAGGCAGATCAAGATGGTGAATGGGCTAAGGCAATGATAGCAAAATTAAATAAAATTAGAGAGAGTAAGGCTATATTTAAACCATGGAATCAAAGGCACTTAGTGATTAGATGTGGACTATGAGAGATCGTGGCAAATTACAGATTACCCCTGGATTTTGAATGAAGCAATTGGGTAGCCAGTGATGATATTTACTGGAATGGAGGAGGACAGGGCATGAGCTTTTATCATGCAGAAGAAGAAAGAACAAGGATTTATTCTTATAACTTTCTAGGTTTCAAATGCCTTTAGAAATGCAAGTGGAAGATTATGCAATGCAAATAGATATAAGAAATTGGAGTGCAAGATAGGGCACAAATCTGTAAACTGCAAATATATGATAATATTAAATGGGAAAATAGGTAGAGAACAAAGAAGGAATGAGACTTGGCTATCATAATCAATGATAAGCCCATGTAACATAATAAGAAGGAGACAAAACTGAAGGTCACGTGTCAGAAAATCCAAGGATGAAAATGCCATCTACACTAAATGTTGCTAACAGGTAATGCCCAATGAGGACCAGAGGTATTTATTTCTTGGCAACAATGAATAAATGGATGAGTTTTATAATAGTGAATTACTAGAGAGATGCAGGAATAAATAATTTTGAAATAGATAGAATATTGTCTGAAGAAAAAATTATTTGATTTTGAGTGTAAATGTTTGAATGTGCATTCCTGGTATTTTTTTTGTTTTATAATTTTTTTATTGTGTTTCTTCTTTCACCACTTATTCCCCTCATACCTTCTTCTACCTCCACCCCCCACTGCAGTCACCACACTGCTGTCCATGTTCATGAGTTATTTCCTTTTTTTTCTTTTTTGTTTGATCCTCATATTTGAATGTACATATTTTAGTTGTACTACTTCTGAAGAGATTTATTACTATTTTAACACAATAAGTTAGATTGGCTGTTGCCAGAGATGAGGGGTGAGGGACAGGAAATTGGTGAAATTAGTCCAAACCTCCAAATCTCTAGTTATAGAATAAATAAGTTCTGGGGCTGTACTACAGAGCATCATGACTAGAGTTAATAATATTTTATTTCTTATTCAAAAGTTGTTAAGATAGTAGATCTTAAAAGTTCTCATCACAAGAGAAAAAATTGTGACTATATGAGGTCTGTCTGGAAAAAGTACAGCCGTTGTTAAAATAACAAGAACAGTTTACATTGATGCAACATGGCAGCCAAGGAGAGTGGACTGGAATGTACATGGGTGAACAATGACTACTTCACTATACTAGTGAGTGGGGGTGGTAGACATCACTGAGTGAGCATGTGTACTGTGTGGCCATCCTATTCAAAATGACTGAGTGAGTAGAGCAACAAATATGCATCAAATTTTACATTAAGCTTGAACACTCCTCCACAGAAACTATCCAGATGTTTTAGAAGGCTACAGCTATGGGCAACTGGTGATTGGCAACTTCATCACAACAATGTGCCTGCTCATACACCTTTATCGTGTGCAGAGATTTTTGACTAAACATCAAATCACCCGGGTGACTCAGCCCCCTTGCAGCTCAGATTTGGGGCCCTGTGACTTCTGGCTTTTCCCAAAACAAAAACCACCTTTGAAAGGGAAGAGATTTAAGACCATTGATGAGACACAAGAAAATATGCCAGGTCAACTGATGGCGACTGGGAGAACAGTGTGAGGCCACATGGTGCCTATTTTGAAGGGGACTGAGGCATCATTGTCCTATGTACACTGTTTCTTTTATCTTATATCTTCCTCAACAAATGTCTCCATTTTTCATATTACATGGCTGTACACTTTCTGGACAGACCCCTGTATGTGGAGATGAATATTAACTAGACTTAGCATGGTAATCATTACATTCTTCATTACAAATATTAAATAATGCCATATAAGTAGTGTGTGTTAATTACATCTCAATTAAAAAGAAACTTCCTATGTGTTCAAGAATCATTCACTCAATTATTAGTATTTATGGGAGTAAATTATTGGGACCTAAAGAATTGTAACTATTGGAACCTGAAGAATCAAATTTGACATATCAAAATTGACACACCCTTTTCATGTGTCTTTTCCTGAACCAATGATTGCAAAGGGGGATATAATGCCAATATTGGCTTATGCAGGTTCAGTTTCCTAAATCATCTATTTGTAGGAGTGTGCAGTTAGAATGACTAGGTACATTTAAGTACAGGCCATCCCCAAGCAGGTAAAATCCCCCGATGTGTATTACTCCAAAACCATATGGAAGAGATAAAATACATATGTGGAACTTATTCAAAATATCCACTACACAAAGCTATGAGAGAGTTAAAGCAGAGATTCAAAAGAGAGATAACAAAAAAAAATGAACATGCTATATTGTATAATTTGAAATGGTTGTACGACACAAGCTGAATGAAAATATGAAGATTTGGGTGAATCCATTATCAATAGTTGTGAGCAATTAACATTGTAAAAGGGCAAAAGAAAACGAGTTTAACACAGGAAAAATTAGGATAGAATTACTAGGGAGAAAACAACAATAATTATATTATAGCCTGTTGTGTTCTTTAACAAAGCAAGAGAACAGATGCTCCTAACTCATGTAAAGTTAAAAATATATTAAATATTTCAGGTTTAATTATGAAAGTAATAAGTTCCTGATATCATTATCAATATTTTTGACATGATTTTTCATATACTTGAAAATTGAATATACCATTCAGGAGGAGAGAATAGATTATCATAATACCATTTGTCATTCTATACTCAGATGCCTCCAACTTCCTCCCACAAACACCCTTTGCTTTGCTATTTACAGCAGCTAATAAGACAGTCGATAAGATCAGGATTAATTCTGGGAATTAAAGTTGGGGAGTAATATAAAGGATTTTGCAGCTGCCACTGTGTAGTCTTTATATAATTATAACTTTAATTTTGTTCTGTATTTCGAACAAGGAGCTTTCTTGTTGGTTTTTTTTTCTCTAAATTATAAGAACTAAAAACAAATCCAGTTTTGACAAGTCATATTATTATATTCTTAAAGACTCTGGAATCGATTCTTTAGCATTAGGGAGAATTGCGTGCACTAGTCCTTTGGGAGGTCTTTTTATGATTCTTTTGTTTTTAAAATAAATTACAAAAAATGTTTTCCTTATTCCTTTCATTTTAACTACATTTCATAAGTCTGGATAAGCATAATTTTTTTCCAGCTGTTTCTATGGCTGCTTATTTTTTTTGAACATAGTCTTTGAAGCACTGATTTCTAATTCATAGAACATTCAATGCACATTGTTCTTACTCAGTATGCATATTAGTAAGGGTCTAAATTGGTTTTAGAAAGTGTAGGTACTTAAATCTATGATGATGTATATAAGACTGTAGTAATCATTAAGATAAAGAAAAATGCAATTTTGCAAATGTTTTATTTTAATTTTATGGATTAGTCCCCTTTTTAAAAATGTTATAGACAAAGATATTTAATTTATCTTAAAACAACAACAGCTAAATACTCCTAAATTGTACAAGGTATATTTTCACTGTGGTAATAAAAAGAAAGTTTAAAAAGTGTAACATTATTATGTAAAAATGTAGCATTCTTACACAATTAATTTAGAGTAACAGTAATGATGATGATAATGATGAAGATGTTTGTGAGGTTATTGGCACAAATTCCATTTCCATTAAGTCAGTTCAAAATTTGTGTTTGCATTAAACAGTGAAAATTTTAAACTATTTCTCCATTTTATTTTACTCAAGAAAGTATAACCACCATATACAAGAGGACATTTATAGAAGCACAAACAATCTAATTAAAAAATTACCAGACTTCCTTCCTCCCCTCCCAGTACATACCACTCCTCCATCGGCTCCTTTGTTTGACATGTCATTCCCTTCTGAAATCCACATAACCTTGTGTATCCTCCATGTTTCATGTCACTACTTTTCATTAAAAATGAATTTTATTTGAGAATGTGATGAAAATGATTTATTGTGAAAGGAATGAGATGACAATTGATGTCCCAACAATATGTAATAAGCATTATTATTATCGAAAGTGGCATGTTTTATAAGTAAAAAATTTTTGGATTGTTTTCTAAAAATAATCCTCTGTTCTGGTCCAAATCTGTATTTTACTAATAAGATGGGAATCTCTTGGATGCTTCAGTTAGGAGATCATGTGGGATAAAATAATGGGTTAAAAGATGTACTTCTAGATCATCAAATTCTTGGGGGCATAGACTAAGAAGATTCTCATAGTTATCTTCTCAGAGCCCTTGTTGAAGTGCAGCATAGACCCCAATACCTCAATTAGTTTTAGAAACTTCGTAATTTGTTTAAAAAAAAGAAAAGTGAGAAAGATCCACTCGAGAGAGTTTGAATATATGATTTATAAGAACAAGTAAAAAAAAAGTGGTAGTCACAAAATCTAAAATATTTGGTAGTTGTTTGAATAGAAATGAGGTCATGTGTGTTCCAGCAAATGTAAAAGAAAATCACTCTGCAGACTTTCATCTGTGAAGTGAGTATATTTCAATGAGATTACTTTTATTTTCTACCTACATAGCAATGATGAAAGAAGATTTAATCTTAGATTTTATGATAGCATACTCATCAGAGAAAATTAATAGGATTATTGAGATTGGCTTATGGTCAATATAATGTATATGAACCCACAAGCTCATATTCCCTATTGTGTGACTTCCTTTAGTAGTGCCAGGCCTCTGTGGTTCATAGATGAATGAACAGAAAGATGAATTTATCCAGGACTTGAGATTCCTTCAAGTTGTGAAAGAAATGGACAGAGCTGTAAGAGAGTTTGGATTAATGGGAAGTTAGTTTTGAAGTGACAGAGCAAGAAATCTGATGTTAATAATAAGAAACATAAAAAATGAATGGGTATAGTGAAAGCAGAATACTCTGAACAAACTCAAAGGTCAGTTGAATAATTTGAATGAAAATAGAAAGAAGGATAAGAGTCTGTGTGTCAAGAGTGGAATGGTTGGCAAACTGTTTTGAAGATGGGTGGAAGAAAACTGAGAGAATCCAAGTTATGACTTTCATTCTATTTTATTATTGGATTCAATGAGAAAGCTTCATACATGGAAAACTTGAATCGATAAAAGACCATAAGTTTACAGGTTATTCTATAGATACTGGAATTGCTGGGAGGTTATGAAACAGAAAAGAAAGGAAAACTTTAGGTCATATAACTCTCTCTCTCTTCTCTCTTTCCTTCTTTCTTCCTTTTATTTTTTTACTTATCTATTATTATTCAATATATGAGAAGGAATGCTCTGAATGTTGGTAGAGAATAGCTAAAGAAGGATGAGAACATACTTGCTTCCATTGCTAAATGACAGAAGACTGAAAATATAAGGGTCAAAGTTCACAGATTCAGATGAAGGAACTCTGGGGTTGGGGCCTAGTCTTCCACTTTACAATATCACAGGGATTATGATGTGGGCTATACAACTGAGCATATTTGGAGAATGTCAAGGCCAACAAGCACCAGGTCAAACAGGCTGTGAAAAAGCTCTGTGACATTGACTTGGCCAAGGTCAACACCCTGATCAGATTGGGAACATCTAACCTCAGTCCAGCTAGTTATAAATATAAAAATTTTATACTATAAAAAATTATAATTAAAGCTCACCTTAAATACAATTGTAAAAAGAAGCATTTCAGTGAGCTCGAATCCTGAAAGAACTGTGTATTTCCTAATTTCTGAAAATTGCTTTTTCTTTCCAGTATCTCAGAAATGTGTATGGGTCAGTGATTATGGAAGCAGAATTCAAAAACCCTCATATGAATGTTGTGTTATCTTACAAAGAACTAAGTGTTCCCAAGGAAAATCACCAAAAGTTATAATATGAAGAAAAACATTTTAGTCCAAAGAAGTTTAAAAAAAACAGACAACCAAGAAAAGACTGACAGTGTGTTAAATATGTCAGCACCCATTTAATTATGTAGAGATTGTTCATTTCTATCTGAAGTCTCCAAAATTATCAGCTGAAAGCTTACTCATCAGGATATTAAAATTTACACAAAGATAGTCATCTTGTGTGCAAAGATACCTGGGAATTAACTCTTACATTAGATAGTGCATAATTAGGGACTGCAGAGAATAATGAGTTCTGGCATTCTGAAAGAAATAAGAATATAGAAATGGATGCTTTCCAGTGAGATGAAGGATTTCATATAATTATCATCCTGGTAGTATTGGCATGGCTGATCCTAGAGGAACGGTACTTACTTTCTTTTAGGAGACATAGTTGGAAAGTACCATGCTTGAGCTCAAAATCCGGCTGTCTGTTTCTCTAGTAATGTGGCTTTGGTCAAGGTTCTTGACTCTGTATCCTTTGACCCTTTCCACTTTCTGTCTTCACCTATCTTTTGAAATCACTAATAAGAAATTAAAATGGAGACAACAGCAAGCCTAAATGTTGTATTTAAGGACTTAAGAGTGAACATTGTATTTTAGGTTTTGAAAGAGTGACTCTTTTCTGAGATGGTGGTAGTAAGGACAGACAGGAAATTGAGGTTTTAACACTGAAGTCAATTCATGCAGTCGACCTGAGGGTAAAAGAAATATTTTTCTTAATTGATGTATGTTTTTGTTTTCCTTTATGCTTAGTATAATAAACAGGCAAAGCAAGTCTGCATGAAAATGGTGTAATTCCTATTAGTTAACATTCAACACTGCAGTAGTCTTACAGCCGCACAGCTTTTTGTAGCTGTGTACAGAAAGATGGGAATTTAAAGAGAAGGAACTTCTAATCTTCACTCATTCACTGTGCAGCAAGAACTGGATTTTTTATGAAGTTTCACCTGATGGCCAGTGACAAAGGGTACGGTGACTTAGGACAGATATAGCAATCAATAGTATCTTCCAGATTCCTGAGCTGGGACTGAGAACAAAAGCTCCTCTTTATCACAGGTACCAGAACAGTTGTTTTCAAAGAATCCTTGAGCATTGACCAGCCTGCTAAGCTTGCTAAACGTGAAATTCTTGTACCTGAGACCAACCAAATGAACATCTTTGAGAGAGACAGTCCCAGGAATCAGAATTTTAATAAGCAACCAAATTATATTCTGAGGCACCAATATAATTGTGATTTATTACAGCAAAGTGAGCTTTCACACACACACACACACACACACACACATTAAAAAATTTAAAAGAAAGCACACCATGAAATGATGATTCCGTAATAGTGTTTCTATAAAAAGCTGAAACCCTATTTATCTTGAGAATAGTGTATTTCTCAAGAGATTGGTGGCAAAGGTTAATACCAGGATTTATTTAATGAAAAGGTTTGCCTGAACTATTGCCCTCCACCCCAGCTCCAGCTTTCAGTTGCTCCAATGGCTACCTGATATTTTCTATCTCATCTCCCCAGTTACACACTTTTGATTTAATAAACAGAAATAATACTTTACAGATTTTCTCTGTCAACATGCTGTCCATTAAGTGGCATCTTTCCATAAGAGCCTAAGATAAAATCACAACTCCCACTTACAAGTGGCCTTAAATACCATGCTTAGCTCTCAACTCCATTTATCTCATAACAAAAATGGTGATAAAATATAATTTACCTTAAGAGAAATAATGTATATATCAACGTTTGTGAAAAATATAAACAATTGTTTGCTATGCTGTGTGTATATGTATATATGAACACATATATACATAAACACACATAAAATGCATATGCATATATACATATATGTGTATACATATAAAATATAAGTATATATAAATAAGTAATAAAATTCTGGAAAAGAATTACATCACAAATTGCAAGCAATTAACAAACTTAACTCCTTCTAACCATTTAGAAGAGGTCAATAAAGTTATGGGCTAATAAGAAATCTCTCAGGCATGAAATGGTAAAATTGTTTAGATGTGCCGGCATGCTCTGAAGACAAAGGTGGTATTGAAAATTTATCACAGACAGTCAGGATCCTTCCAAACTTTCAGTTATGAAAAAGAAAAATGACAAAGAGGGTATTTTATAAGATCAAGATTCAAATCACTTGATAACTAAATGCATTGGGCCCCAGATTGAAACTGCGAATAAAAAATAGAACACTATAAAACAGAAATTGAAACAAAATTTTTGAAACACTATATATTAGATAACATTTCCATCAGTATTAAATCTCTGGTGCAATAACTTCATTATGATCATATGGTATGTTTTTCAAAGGTACCTGCTAAAGTATGTAAATCTCAGGGAGTCTTCAATTTTCTAATAGCTAATAAAAAAGAGATAGCAAGAAGAAGGAGAGATTATAGAAAAATTTGAAATATTAATGAAGATAAATGAAGAATAAATAAGTTTTCAAGTATTTTAAAAACAAAAAATAATTTTAAAATTAAATTGTTGACATATATGGAGAGAAGGTTTCGATTAAAGATATAGGATAATTTTGAATAATAAATATATTTAATTCTCTTGCAGTATGGTCAATTTTATTAAATGATTTTACTGCTTTTCCAAGGTTATATGTATTATTTTTTTCAAATTTTACAGTTCTATTAGGATTTTCAATGAAACATCATTTACTTAAAGAAGGTATAAGGTATGCTCTTATCCTATTCAGAGAAAAGCATGCCAGAGTGTTAAAATAGGAAAGTAGTTTAATTAAGAATAGTATATAAATTGATTAAATATTAGAGAATTGATCTTAAAGATAAAAGTGTTATCTTGATATAAATTGAGGCAATCGAGAGTTGATTTTAGTGCTGTAATTTTACTTTCTAAACTGAATCCTACAAAAAGAGTAGTAGAAAATAAAAGTCTGCTATTTTCAATTACTATTTTTAAAATTTAGTCATAAAAAGAGTTGACATCATTCTAACTTATGAAAATACAGAATGTGTCACTGATTGCCAGTTGTTGTTCAGATCCAGTGTTAGTCAGATGTATCTGAAAAGGAAGATTATGATTTTATCAAATTTGGATGCCTTTCCAAGCACTTTTTTTTTCTTTTTACTAATTATTTTTGGAATTTCAGAGAGTTAAAAGCATTTGAATTGACTTACAAAGGGATTAAGAATGAGATGGAAACATCTGCTCCTGTCAACATTGTTATGTTTCAGGAGCATAAATTTTATATAGAGCATTTTTTAATGTTTTTATTTCAAAAGAATGAGTGCTTCAGCAAATTAAAATGTTCTCATTAATAATTTACAAATAGGCTGACAATGTAGCAATATCTAATTAGACGAAGGTGTGGAAGTCTAGAATGGAGGGGAGAAAGCAACTCTGTCCCCAAAAAGAATTGACAACTGAAGTAGGTACAATCATACTGGCTGATTGCGTTTTCTTTTAGAAATGAAAGACATGTCCAAGTGAAAAATCTTTTCTTGAGACAAAATTTACGGAGGGTGCCTGAAACACTCAATTGATCATTAGTTTCCATTTTTATGTGTATTAGTCAATTGCCGTGTTCTGATAAGTCAAACTTGGATTTTTTAAATCTCCAGTAGAGTGACATGGAGCAGGTGAGGTTGGGAAAGACAGGCCCTGAGCCACGTGACTAAGGTTTACTCCCAACCGCATTTCAAAACCATGATCTTGGACAATTTATTTAGCGTCTGTCTCTCATTTTACTTTTGTGTAAAAATGAATGACATAATAATAATAGTCCATATTGCATAAAACTGTTGTAAGCATTTAATTAATGTATGTAAAGCATAAAGTAAGCAACTCAAGTGTTTCCTCATGACACATTTGCATTTCCACTTCCCTATAGTCTTGTACCTGAGATTTCATCTTTCTCCTCTCTCTCATATATAAATTTCTCCTTTTGTAAAGTTTCTTTTCACTCTATCAGAATCTATAGTAGTTATCTTGGGGTTTCTTTGGTTGTCTTGCAAATTTGAGTTTTAACTGTCAAATCAATAGGTTTGGACTTAAGTAAGTAGAGATTTTATGCAAAAATACTATCACAATAACAACAATTGTTCTCTGACCACAAGGTCTGCAGCCTCAAATCAATCCAAAAAGAAAAAGAAAAAAGAAAGGAAAAGAAACAAAGAATGACTTGTTGCATAAGGAGAGTATGCAGGGTGAGCTGGAATTTCATATGGGAACTTTATAGCAAGTGGGTGTGAGCAGATGGTATTATGAAGGATGTTAACAGAATTTTCCCTCTGGAATCAGCTGTTCTCAGGACAAGCTTTTAGGAGATGTTCTGCATTGCAGTCCTTGCATAATTCAAGCTTAGGGTCAAATACAGATCCAAGTACGTGTTGAGAGGATAAAAACCTGAATAAATTTTGATCAATTGAAGTCAATGGATAAGGAATGGGCAGTTGAGAGTGTTCAGTCGTGACCCATCTGTCCTCTGCTAGTCAATAACCAGCAGATTCCTACTTCACAATAAAAAGTGCAGGACTACTGAATAATTACCTATGTGGACTCTAATTTATGTAAATTGATTGAAATAGAACCTGTAATCTATGCAGGAATGTGGTATTTTTGGGAGGCATTTCTATTTTTCTAGGTAAAATCAGTTCTAGGGGCTTTTACTTCCTTTCCCACCATAACGGCCCTCACTCCACAGGTTAGGGAAGCCATGTGGTATTCTGCCAGCAGCTGGGTATGTCTATTCAGTTACGCATTTTTAAATTAGCAGAAAAATGCAAGATGGATTCACTGGGCCCACTGTAGGTCAAACCTGGACTAAAACTCTGTTGCTCGCCTCCGTAAGGCCTGACTCTGACTGGTGCACAGTGATATTTGGGTCTCCTGGAATTACTGTTAGTTCAGAACCAGTGTCTCGAAAGTTCCTGAAATACCTGATCATTTCCTTTTCCCCAATGCACAGTTACCTTGGTAAATGACAATAGGCTCCCGTGACGAGGGTAGGAGAAAGATTAACGGTATGCATTTTCAACAGTATATTAAGGTCCTTCCTCAAGGATACTCAACCTCCTTCTTCATTTATGAAGTTCTGGGTCTGTAAAATACCTCAAGTCTGGGAACTGACTGAGGGCCCATGACTCTCAATTAATTCAAAGTAGACTTTCATTCACTTGACCTAGAATTTTCCCTTAAACAGATGGAGTAATAATTTAGTAGATTTTCAATTTCACTTCTTGGGACACCATGACAACTCCTAAATGCTATAGCTCTGTGATAATCAGACTATTTTGATCGTGGCTTTGATTTTGCTGTCCGTTCTGGTAAACCACATCCACTGTGCATTTGGCAACTGAGTACCACCGTGGGGCTCCAGCTACATAAGAATCCAATCACTTCTACTGCATTTAGGTTTCCCAGTTCAGTGGCTACAGTCACCACTGTGAGGTCTTACAGAGAAAAGTGATCACAGAGCCCTTCAAGGATCTAGTTCTTCTCACATAGTTATTTGTCATAGTATTGGTGAAATATATGTTTTTTGGACTTCCTCCATGTGGTTGAGTGGGTTTTAAATGACAAATCCACTCTAACATTCAAAACCCCTTAAATCTTTGAATCTCTTCCTTCACATTAAAGCAAGGCAGGTCTGGAATTTCCAATTTACATACTGTGGGCCCCCTTTGGGCTCCTGTTTCAGTCAACCAACCACACAGATGGTTAGAGCCCTTCCACTTTCCAGAGCTGCAATGTTAAATGTGGAATCTTTGCTGAGTTAGCCCACATCATTAAATTCAGCTTGATCCAACATTATGTACCTTCCAACATTATACCACACCATCAGCATCCATTTCCACTTAGGTTCCCTGGATTTATATCTTTATATATTAGAAAACTCAAGTAATTATTTTGGAGCATAATGCAACTTCTCATGAGTCATACTTTGTACCTCACTGTTAGAGGCCTGCTGAGACTTGAGTCCGGTTAAGGGCACAGGGACAGAGGAAAATCTGCTTTGTCTTGCACAGTTACAGACTCAGTGAAGGCCATTATAATTTTCCCAGGCAATTAGGATTTCCCCTCAGAGGAAGGTGCAGAGGCTAACACCACTGGGAGTGAGGAAACTGCTTCCGGTGGGGGTGAGCAAGGCACTTCCACTGAGGGTGAGGAGTCTTCTTCCACGCTCAAAAAAATCTCATGGGAATTTAGGGGCCCAATGGCCCTGGCTTCCTGAGGGATTTTCACACAAGTACCTATTCCAACTTACAGGATCCCCTTCTCTCCCAATCAATGCCCTCACTTAAACTGTAAGCATCTAGTGAAGCTGAGAGTCTGACTTGTATTTTAATTCAACCAGTGTTGGGGTGAGTTTCTGCTTTAGATTATCTGCAGTCTCAGTAACAAGAGATTAAGATCTCTTTCAAGGCATAGAAGCTCTTAGGTCATTAATGTGGAGCTTGGTCTGAGAATTTGAATGTCTGAGTTCATCCTTTACTTGTGCCATGTTGTCGAGTGGCATTAGTAGAAACCAGCTAATGCTATTATACTCATTAGCTTTTCAGAAATATTCAAAAGTATCATATACATAATCATCTGGCTCCTTACTCCTTGCAAGTACTTTTAGTAGTATCTAATGCAGGTATATTACTCATCTCTATTGTCAGATAATGACAGAGACTGTGAGCACTCTCTTATCTCTAGAAACAGAGTCCTCAGCACCTTTAAATCAAATTGGAGTAGAGTGTAAATTCCAGAAACCCTAAAACCACCTCAAAAAAACTTGTTAACATCCTGACCCTCTAGAACCACTGTTGACACCAAAACCTGTATGAATCAGGGTTCTCCAGGAAAACAGAACAAATAAGATGTGTATAAAGAAAAAGATCATTACAAGAAATTGGCTCATTTGCCTATGGAGCTGAGACTCCCACAATCTGAAGTCTATAAGCAGGAGACCCAGGAAAGTCAGTGGTGAAATTCAGTTCACAAGCCTGAGAACCAGAGGTGCTGATGGTTCAAATTCCAGTCGGAAAGCAGAAGACTGACGTCATTGCTTAATCAGTCAGAAGGCGAGGGGAATTCTCCAAGCTGAGTTTTCTCCTCATTTTGTTCTATTCAGGCCTCAATGGATTGAAGGCTGCCCACCCATACTGGGGAAGACAGTCTGCTTTACTGAGTTCCCTGAATTATAAATTTCACCCAGAAACACCTTCAGAGACACATCCAGAAAACAAAATTAAGATTTTATTTATTTATGTTTTAGAGAGGGAAAGGGAAGGAGAGAGGGAGAGAAACATCAGTGTGTGATTGCTTCTTGCTTGCCCCCTACTGGGGACCTGGCCCGCAACACAGGAATGTGTTCTAGGCTCGAAATGGAATCAGTGACCCTTTGGTTCACAGGCCAGCACTCAATTCACTGAGCCACACCAGCCAGGGCCAGAAAAAATATTTATCAAATATTTGAAAAACTCATGACCCAGTCAAGTTGACAGAGAAGTCTAATAATCATGGGTAATTTTTCTCATTCAGTGAACAAATGTACAAAATGATCTCCAAACCAATTTTTATATCTATCCCTCAAAGACTTTATAAAAATTTAATTGAAATAGGATTTTTAACTCAATATTTCTTCAAAATTACTTTTAAAATGCCTTTCTTTTTAGAATTCATTTTGTGCTAAGCTAAGCCCTTCCTAAATTGTATCTACTTTTACCCTCACAGCCATACTTTAAGTGGTTTATCTATTACATATACATTTTAAACATAATGCTAAGGAGATTTAGATGGATCAAGTTACTTAAGGGAGGACATGAAGGCATTAAGTGGCAGACAGTATTCACACCCAACTTTTACTCTATTTTCTGTTTTATAGTGTACCATTTCTTTTGTCGGCTATAAAAGTCTACCTTGATCATGAAGAAATAATTTTTCCTAAAGTCAACAGCAATTTCTCTATATACACAGGATACAATTCAGTGTGATATTCATAAAGAGCACTACACATTCAACCCCATGACTCAGGTTATCTTTATTTCTATAAAACTGGATAGAATTGAAGACTGTGACCTTTTCATAAATAACAGATGCATTTGACGATCTCTAAATCCACAACTGGCACTACTATTTTAGCTTTTCCCAATTTGTCTTTTAAATTCTTTCATTTAAGATGATCAAAATTATCAAAATCTCCAGTTCTTGATCTATAACTATTGAGAACTTAAGAACATGGTAGTTATTAAATCCTTGAAAACTGTGATAAAAGAACAGGTCTTCGTAGACTCCATTTAGCACAGTCTCAGATAGGCCTGCCACTCTGACTCATTATAATAGTCTAAATTCTGGGATATTTATAGAGAGGAGAAAAACGTTAGATATTTAATTATATGCCTACGAATATCTAAATATAGATAAATATGATGAATACATGCATGCACATACACATTACATACATGTATGTGCAGATAAATGGTCAAGAGATGGATAGATACAAGACTTCTAAAGTATCTGTAATCCTAATATAAGATTTAAATACACAGAGACAAATTTTCTTATATATATTTCAATATATTAAAATACTTTTATGATTCTTTATTATAAATGTTATTATACCAATTTTAGATCTGAATAAACTAACTCTAAGAAAATATAAGTGGTTTCCTCATTTCCAAACAGCTATTATATGGCATTTCCATAGTATCAATTATTTGAGCCCATTCGAACATTTCTTAAATACCAGCATTTCTCAAATCACATTCCTTAGAACATAATATTTGTACAAAGTCAGTAACTAGTGGATAAAAAGGCATTTTATAGTTGAGTAAATGTGAGACAAATTGAATTAAACAATGTTAAACAGATTTTGTTAATGTAAGATTCTTCACATGTATAATAAGGTATGGCTCTGACGTGCAATAGATGAATACAATGTGTGACGTTTCAAAAGATTTGTTCCAAGGATCACACTTTGCAAAAGCTTATATTTTATCCTATTGCCATTTCTGAATAATGAAGTTTCCATAACTCGCTCAAATTCAGGGCCATAACTATAGAAATGAGATTTGCTTTACACAAACTGATTTTATGACATTTCAATCAACTACATATTTTATATACACATAGTTCAATTTGCCACAAAAAATAAAATCACTATAAATGAGAATAATTTCAGCCCTATAGGCTTCAGAAAACTTTTATGGATTATTACTTCTTTCTCCTGTAGATCTTTCTGACCCATAAGGTATAAGAATGTTTCTATTGTCACGGTTGTTCTCTGGCAATAAAATAAAAAAATAATAATAATAATAAGCAAAAGAAATCATCCTAGTAAACATAAACTTAATCTTGAAATGTTTCCTTACACATAATAATAAATTAACTTGTTTAAATGAACACATGAAAATTACTGTCAAAAAATGTTTTAGAAAATACCTATATAGAGTCTTTTTTTAAATTATTTATTTTTTCAAATACATTTGTCTCTGCCTTCCTCCCTCCACTTTCCCTTGCCCCCTCCCTCCCTCCGTCCCACCCTCTCTCAACTCTTCCCTTTTGGTTTTGTTAAATGTATTGACTAATAAATTACTTAATGATAAACTTGATCCTTCATGTTATTTTAAAAATACCTGTCATTAAGTATATTTGTTACTTTTTATAGTAGACTTTTAAATTTTAGAATAATTTATATTTACAGAAAAATTACAAAGACAAAAGGATTCCTTCTCACATAGTACTCATCCAGTTCCCCAAACTGAACATCTTAAATTACTATAGTTCATTTATCCCAATTAATGAAGCAACACTGACATATTATTTTTAACTAAAAAATCAAACCTTTAACATATCTGCACTGAGATAGTGTGTCCTTTTGGTTTTATTTTTGAATATGTCTTTATTTTTCTAGAACTACAAGATGTTCAAGGTTCATGTGGTAAATATCTTGCCCCAGGGTTTCATTTTGTTTTGAAATAATATTCATTTGCATTATTCTAAAAAAATTTACAGTGCTCAAAGAAAAGAGAATTGGTATTTAATTTGAATTTGTCCCTGAGACTATTCTTGTTTCCTCTTTTTCTTCGCTAAAAAGGACGTGAACCCAAGAGTCATCTGATAACATTTAGATTAATGGGGAAAGGTGTTTTGGTTTTTCACCTGTATCAGTCCACTGGTAAAAGAAAAACATGTCTGTCAGGAACTCAGAAGGGAGATTTGGATTTATTTTGAGAAAACTAACCACACTGACAGCTTTACTGTTACAATATCTACAGAGGTTTGCAGCTTATCTGAATTCAGAGGGAAAATAAAATCCCAGAATGTTAAGCTATATTTGCAAAATGTGATTTTTACAGATGTGAGAAATACTCTCTCTAATTTTACCTTCATTATGAAATGCCTTCAGGCTCAGGCTCCGTAACTCTTCTATGAAGCACTTAATCTCTCTACTCAGGCCCCTTAGGAAGATGTAATAGCAATCAGTAAATAACAGAGCAGAGGCTGTTGATTACTATTGAATACACTAAAATGCTTTCCATACATTGCATACTAAAAATGGATCACTCTCATCACTTGTCTTTTTTTTAATGACATTTTAAAGTCTAAGGGCCTTATTAAGCAATGCTTTATATGACGTTTTCCAAAGATGTGCATATACCTTGCTTAGAAAACAGAAGACAGGCAGATATAATAGACCCTTCTGAGGAAATTAAATTAAATCAGTATTCATAAACATTAGGCACTTGATAAAGAATAAGAAAAACCAAGGATGCTAAACAAATAAACATAATAGGAAAGAAAGAGTAGAATCAAATAAAACTGTTATGGAATACCAATGACAGACCCTTTGATGGTTATAGTTTTTCTAACAGTTTTTGATAGGTATTTTGCTTTCTTCACCTTAAAAAAATAAGAATTTTGAAAAAAATAACTTGATCTGGTTCTCATAAAGAGTATGGTTAAGACCAAGAGTTGAAAACATGCCTATTGGCCTCAGAATTTGTGCTTTGCTCAATATACATAAAAACCTTGACATATTAGCAATTTGATAACATTTTTAATATGATGGTATTTAGTTGTTATTTGCAAAGGAAACTGGTTAGATTTTTAACCTTTATTTTATATTCCAGATGGCTTAATCAAAGTGGTAAGTATATTTACAGAAGAGTTTGAAAGATAACTTGGATATAGTGAGTAAAAATTGAGAGATAGACATTTATTTGGAAGATTTCTTTACAATATTTACATTTTTAAAGAGTTTGATGGGGGGAATAGACATAAATGGCACATATTTAAACTGTATTACTTCAGAAGTTTTGATATTTGTATGCACTCATGAAACCATCATCACAAGCAAGATGCTGAGCATTATCTATTACCCTGGTGTCTGTTTTCTAGGGCTGCCATAGCAAAGTATCAGAAAACTGGGAGACTTAAACAACAGATATTTACTCTTCATAATTCTAGAAGCTAGAAGTATAACATCAAAGCACAGGCAGGGTCAGTTTCTTTGGAGGACTCTCCTTGGTTTGTAGATGGCCACCGTCTTTTTGAGTTTTTATATGGTCTTCCCATTTTCCATTTCTCTTATTGGGTTGTTCACTTACTTACTAAAAGCTTTTAGTATATTCTGGATACATTTGATTTATCAGATGTATTACTTGCAAATAGTTTCCCAGTGTGCGCCTCCTATTTTTATGTTCTTAAACATGCCTTCCCCAATAGCAAGTTTTAATTTTAATAAAGTCTACTTAATTCTTTTTGCTTGGCTGTGCTTTTGCTCCCACATCTAAGAAATCTTTCTCTAACCTAAGATCAGAAACATTGTCTATTCTAATTTGCTAGTAGTTTTATAGCTGTAGGTATTATATATAGATCTATCACCCATTTTTAGTCAATTTTTGCATATGACATCAGGTATGAATCAATGTTCATTTGTTTAGTATTTGGGTATAGATAATTTTTTCTTGGATAAATCTACATTTATTCACATTTATATTTTATAACTAATGCATTTGCTACTTAGAAAATATCAGTTTTTCCGCCAATACAAAAGAACCTATGCACCCCAATGTTCATAGCAGCACAATTTACAATAGCCAAGTGTTGGAAGCAACCTAAATGCCCATCAGTAGATGACTGGATCAAAAAATTATGGTACATATACACAATGGAATACTACGCAGCAGAAAGAAAAAAAGAAGTACTAAACTTCGCAACAGCATGGATGGAACTGGAGAGCATCATGCTAAGCGAAAGAAGCCAGGGGGCGAAAGACAAATACCATATGATCTCACCTATAAGCGGAACCTAACCAACAATGCAAAGAAGCAAGGCAAATATGACCAGCAACACTGAAAGGAAAAGAAATCAACAGAGACAAGAGGGAAGGGGGGGGCAGGGAAAGGGAAGGGAAGGGGAAAGTCAAGGAACAGATAGCAAGGACTCATGGACAAAACCAAAGGGGAAGAGCTGAGGGAGGGAAGGTGGGAGGGGGCAAGGGAAAGAGGTGGGGGGAAGGCAGAGACAAATGTATTTAAAAAGTAAATAAATTAATTAAAAAAAAAAAAAGAAAAGAAAATATCAGTTTTTCTTTCAGTAGAAATGTAAACAATAATATTTATTCACTTTTGATATTTCCATATAATTAAAATTTAATTAAAATTAGATTCTTCCATAAGTTTCTTTTATTAAATACTGATAAATACATATTTAGTGTTTAGTACATATCTAGAACAAATATTGTAATGAGTAAATTATCCTATCTATTAACTTCCATTAGTAGTACATTTTATGTTTAAAATTTATATATGCTCCCAAAAGTAAAACTTCAGAAAGAATAAGGAATCAACATTATATTAAAAAATGGAAAAGAAAGTTTTTCTTTTTAATTTTTAGCATTACTCTCCATCTGACTAGAATTAAAGAGTATTTACTAAACAAAATTAAAGCATAAATAATGGGATAGGTATTTTCAAAAAAAGGTCAAATTGTTTTCCAGGAACTAGCATTAAAAAAAAAAAAGAACGATTCAACTCATTGGAATATAAAAGAGTAGAAAAATACAGAGTTAATTGTTTATGGGAATAGTGATGTCATTTTGAGGTACATTCATCCCAGGGAAGAAATTGATATAACAATTTGTTATTAATGTCTAAATATAATCACATTTGCATAGAATAAACATACAAAAGAAAAATACCTAAACATATAGGAAATTAATACTGGTACTTCTAAATAATTCTTAAGTCAGATAGATAATAAAAATACAATGAGTAAAAAAATGTGAGTTCCTACAAAAGTTAAGTTTAGGAGTAATTTAGTGGTCTCAAGCAAAAGTATTAAAAAAAGAAAGTTTAAAATGCAGAAAACTAAACATACATCACGATATTTAGAAATACATGAAAAAATTAAATTTAGTATGGTAGAATAAAGAGCATAAATTAGTTAAATAAAAGATAAGCTAAAATAGGGAACTAGTTTATTTATATTCATATTTGTATTTACTTTTATTAAAACATAGTTGGCAAATATGACATTAATTTAATGTGTACAAAATAATTCAATATTTATATACTTGACAAAGTGATCACCACATCATTTCTAGTAACCTTCTGTCACCATACAAAGTCATTATATTGACATATTCCCTACGCTGTAGACTACATCCCAGTGCTTTACTTATTTTATAACTAGAACTTTATACCGTTTAATCTGCTTCAGCTTTTTCACCTATCTCCCCACATCTCCTGAAACTTGTTTTTTTTTAAATTGTTGTTCAATTCACAAAAATATGAATTTTCCTATATACTTATTAAAGAAATTCATCAAAACCAATTATATTTATGTGTGTATATTTTATAAATAAAACAAATATATGTTTAATATATAAAGCAAATATTAGGGAGGAACATTCTTTAAAAAGGAAACAGAATATTCTGTAATAAATAAAGACTATAAAACATCTTTAATGCCAACACCTTTAATGCTGACAAGGGTGTTTTAAGAAAGAAAATTTACAGACTAATTTCACATATTGTCATAGTTGAAAACTCACACACAAAATATTATCAATCCCATTCCAGCACTGTATGAAATGAATAAAGCATTGTGTAAAATTTAGATTTAATATTTTAAAATATATTTTCAACATCTTAGAATTAGTGTGATTTATCAAAAATAAAATTAAGGAAAAAACATAATAATATCAGTTTATCAATGTATTGGGATTCTATAAAATCCAAAACCTGTTAATAATAAACTACTAACAATAATATCAGTTTATCAATGTAATGGGATTCTATAAAATCCAAAACCTGTTAATAATAAACTATTAACAAATTAGGAAAAGATGCACTCAATCACATATACCAATAGGAAAAGATATAAATCACATAACATCAAAATAATATTGATATTTTTTCTATTTATTCTAATATTTTTGCCTGTAACTTGGAAATGAGAAAAAGATAGTCATGATTATCACTCTTGTTCCATATTGTCCTCAAAATTCTACCCAATGTGATAAAGCAAGAAAAGAAAACAGAAGCCTGATTTTGAAATGACAAAATGTATAACCTGTAATCTAAAAATAAATGTTAGAATTAATATGTAAATATACAAAGGAGTTTGGATATAATATTGCACCACGTGCATTACTAAAAAATAGTTTAACCATAAACATTCGGGAAAGCTAACTAGATTTTCTGAGTGATTAGTTATGAATTATTAAGAAAAAATAGGAAATCAGTTATTATTTAAGTTTTTGTATGGCTTACCAGATAATCATAACATTATAAATTTCCTAAGATAAAAAAGACAACAACAAAAAAAGACATAATAATATCAGTTTATCAATGTAATAGGATTCTATAAAATCCAAAACCTGATAAAAAAGACAACAACAAAAAAAGATTTTATTTTCAATGTTGGGGTTTTTGGTCATGTTTGAAATCAGGGTCCTGTTTTACCATGTTTACTGAAAATTTTTATTAGGGATGTTACTAAAGATACTAAACAAACAAACAAAAAGAAATTGGGAGCAACACTGAGGAGTCCAAGTTAGATACTATGATTTTTTAAACCATGGTAATATAGTATTTCAAATGAATGAGTTAGAAGTATGCAATGTAAACAATTCTTGGGAAAAATTTAAAGGAAAGCATTAAAATGTTGTAACCTGTCTCAAATTTTGATAGCTTCTTTGATGTAATTATCAATATGTGTCTTTTAGGTTCCTCAAACTTAATATGCTTGAAATTTAATATACCATATTATTCTCTTACTTCCCCCATAAACCTATTTCTGTTGCAGTTCCAATATTTATCGATGTTGCTATCATATTCATTGCCATTCAAATTATTTTATGAAATTCATCCAATTTTCTTCTCTCCTCCCTCTCTCTTCCTTAGCTTTAACCCTCATCAAGTAGTCAATTCATTCAATAAAAAAGTAGATTAAAAAATCCACTTTATCTCATTCAGATTGTTATTCGGTGGCATTTCATTTATAGAATATCATTTCCAAGGAGTCAATGTTATATTTCAAAAGCTATTTTCTTGCTCCTTGTGCATGCTTAGATGTAATTTTTAAGACTTATGCTTACTTAATACCTTCATTGATTGTCTTCAATTTCAAAACTATCTTACTCGTAACTTTGAAGGTATTCCAACAGTCTTCCAGCAATCTCTGCTTCTAATGTAACCTTCTCTTTTTAATTTTGGATTTTTTTTTTCCTTAAAAGAAGGATGAATTTAATCTTTAGCTCTGGTAAATTGCCATATATTGCTGTTTTTATTGTCTGTTTCTTGAGATCTGTGAGTCAGGTATTGGATTTGAAGTGATTTATTTTCTATGCCTCTTTCGTGAATCTTTCTGTCTTTGCTTTATGATCAAGGACCTCCTAAGTAATTTTTTAGTCTTGACCACTCCATTTAGCATATCTATTGAAAACCTCATTCCTGTTCTATATGATTAATATTCTCAAATATATATAATGATACTAAGTCTTTTTTATCTTAGATATTATATCTTCTGAGGGAATTGTGTTCTTTGTTCTTTTCTATTCTTTTTCATAGTGCTGTGCCGTATTTGCAAAGTGTCATTTAAAACACTTGATTTTAGTTAGTAGTGTACACTTAAAGACAAAATCTTGAACTTATCTTTAAAAAAATACAACTAGGTCTTTATTGTAGCTCCCTAAAGATTATTGAGTGAATTTCCTGTAGCAGTAGATGCATATGTATATAACATTTGAAATAAAGTTAATAAGAAGTAACATTTGAAATTCACATATACATTTTTGAATGACGATATTTTAATTGAGACACACTGAAAATTAAATTAAAATATGCAAATTAGGCTTATGTGTTGACTTTAGAAATTTTATGTTATATTGGTTTCTCATAGTAACATGAAGTACTTGTAACTTGGATCCTCAAGGTAAAAAGAGCTGCAAAGTTTGATTTCCTGAGGCTACTGTTTTTAATCTCACTTATGATTGAGTTTTCTAGCAATTTTTGTGACACCTAGTTAAAATTGTAATGGAGGTTCTATTCTTTTATTATTTAAATTTGAATAATCAATGTTTCTCTAAGGCTTTTGTTTCTGGCATGAACTAAATCAATTGTTAACCAACCACTTGAAAAGAATCAATGAAAATGCTAGAATATGAATTTTTTTTATTATGCTATGAGTGCCTATTTTTCCAACTTAGTGATACCTACTTCATGAGGCATATATTGCTACATTATATAATACTAATACTAATAATTGAATAAATATAAACATCTGTGTTTGTGTATTCTTGCATTCTGTGTCGTTTTCTGAAAGTTACTTACCAGATTGTCTTCATTTAATAAATTTAAGCACAATAGAAGATGATACACTTCAAATATGACATAGAGGCTTAATATATTATTATCAAATAAGAAGTTTTCAAGGGTATTTGTTTTGCATTGCAGTGCATTAAAATAAATGTCCCATAAACTCTAATTTTGATGAAGTTGCTCGTAACTTCAAAAAAATAGGGTTTAGAGCAACTTCATACAATAGTATGTCTTTCACATAAGAAAAGGGGTAATTAGGGCCTGGCTTATAATTTACCATCATATTTTCTCTATGAAGAAAATCTAGATCATAGTATCTTCCAATGTTTCTTGCTCTGCCTTTACATTAATTCACTTATTTTGAGAATTTATTATTAATCCCATTTTTTGTCACTAAAATATGCAAATTTACTGTATGAATTAGGCTTGCTCTTAACTACCAGAAGTGTGTTTCAAGTTTTTATTTTTGTTTCCATCTGTGGGTAAGCCCTGCTTCGGTGCATAGAACACAACTATATGAACGTTCAGAAAAACTGGCCTTAATGTGCTCAAAGCAATGAAAGGCAGATGTGTTCTGACACTGTAGTCAGAGAATTGCCTGTTTCTCAGTACAAAAGACTGTGCTCTGTCTTCTTATGGTAGTGCTACAGCAAATCGAAAGAGGAAGAAGGTATTATTTAGACATCTTTTTCCCAGATGTAGTCTTTTCTTAATCTCATCTCCAACCTTCCATGACCTTCTTTTGATACCAAATAATGTCCTTCCTTTAACCTCAGACTTCTTTGCTTTATGAATTTCATAGTCTATCTAATCACCTTGAAATCAGTAAATTGTGTGTTTTATTCCCTGTTCTCCCTTTGCCTAGGATCTATAGGTAGATATAATTTTGAGTAACAGACTCATTTTGAATCAGATGATTAGAGTTTTAGTTTATAGGTTCATGTGGAGGCGGGGGACAAAAAAAACCCCCATAATTTATTATTTGAAACTGTGTATTTATTCTTACATGTTTAAACTTCAGTCACCTTCAAAGTATACTCCGTTTGATGTAATACACCTACCAAGATGTTTTTACCACTGTTCTAAACAATTTTTGAACTTGTCAATTTTGATGCTTTTTAGTGTTTCTGCTGTTTTTTGTTTCATCTCTTCCAAATAGACAAAATGTTTCCCTTTGAAGACGTTTTCATTTGGGGAAACCAAAAAAAAGTCACTCAGGGTAAGACCAGGTGAATAGTGAGGCTGGGGTACAGGGGTTATGCTGTTTTAGGTAAAAAACTACAGAACACTCAGAGCCGTGTGAGCACGTGTACTCCGAAGTCACTCGTTATGAAATGGGCAAACATGTTGAGTCTTCAAAACCAGTTCACTGAAGCCAAACACAACCTCTTACAATAATGCTTGATACACTGATACAGAGGGTTCCTAGAACACTCACCTAGCACGGAAAGCCTGCACAAAGGGCCAGCTTTCCAGAAGATAATTTCAGTTTTTGGGGAGCCCCCTTAGTATCTCTGCTGGCCATCAGATCACCAGATGTACTCGTATATAGCTGCCATTAATAATTACCACAATTTTAATGGATTAGAACAACACATATATATTCTGACGATTCTGTAGTTCAAAAGTCTAGTTTGGCTCAGATTTTTTTTTTTAAGTTCCACAATACCAAAATCAAGGTGTTAAGGTGCTGAGCTCTTTTTAGCCAACCTTGAGAAAAATTCAATTCCAAGTTTATTTAGCTTGTCAGCAGAATACAGTTCCTTTCAGTAGTAGGGTTGAAGCTCCATTAACATTTTTAATTTAAATATAAATAATTTTCTTCAAAAGTTCGAATAGCAAAATATGCAATTCCATATGCACAGTTTATACTCATAGCTATATAAGATGACTAATATGATTTGAAGAATCTGGATATGCTGAGTTTCCCTCAAATCCTTTATTCCACTATCCCTTTCACAGTTTCACAATCATTCTGTTGTTCATATCTGTGATTTAATTTAAACTAAGACCAATAAAATCAACTTATGTGAGAAATTTTTAAATAATCAAAAACAAAGTGATCATCTCTAAGGCCAAGGCTACAATTCCCTGAGACTGCAGACAGACCCTAACTGGGGAGCAGACTCATTTGTTTGTTTTTGCTTTAGTTTTCATTTTTGTTTAAAGAGATTGGAAATAGGGTATGTATGAAGCCCTGGTACTTGGGATGGAGGTAGGAAGGAACTATTGCTGCGAGGTGGATAGAGGGGTGCTATGTATAAACCTCAATAGTTTAAACATCTTTGTTTACAGTTAATGGAGCAAAAATACAAGACAGTTTTATCATTCGCATATATGTGACCAGTGAAAATGGTCAGTTTCAAGGAATAATAATTGATATCTGCAGTGTTCCTTCTTAAAAAAGACCAACCACTGTCAGGTGTTTCCTGTACGATATCACCTCTTTGATAAAATGTTTCTGAATAGTTTCTTATGTTTTTCCATGTATATGCCACTGCTTCTATAATTGCGCTAGTAATATAACATAAGACAATTCAATTAAAGTGTTTGTTCAAGCTAGACTTAATTTATGAGCCTCAATAGGTCACCTCCTTTATTTACTGAACAATATATAACACAAGCCAAAGCTCTTCTAATCCATTACAGAAACTGAAATAAATCACAACTGTCCTACAGAAACTTTGTCAATGAACCTAATGAAAAACAGAAATAAAGCTTTCGATTTTATTCCATCTCTTCTTTTACTTCTATTTCTTTCTTATCTCCTTAAGCATGTATATTTATTGAACAATGAGCTATTGCAGATATAGGCAAGATCAACTGTTGTACCTGCCATTTTACAAAACCATCATCAGAGTAACTCTGGAGCTATGAAAGGAGAAATATAGAGTTGATCACAATAACAAAAATGATTTATTACTTGACATTTAAGTATTAAATTTAAATTTATAATGATTGGCTCCAGAAATGTAAATCATCTTCTAATAGTTACTGTAAAGGTAGTTGGCTTCTGGTCTCAACAGCAGAATGCCTGAGGAAAACATGCTGCCTTCCAGCCTCTCAGCATTTTCACTCCAGCTCTCAGCCCCTCACTTCATCTCACATGCAGCCCTGAAGGAACAGGGTTTCTTTCATTAGAGCTGGTACGTTACCAGAAATACTACCATGCTTAACATCATAGCAGCCTAAGTCAATTGAGTCAAGCTGCCAGTCTCAATTGAAGATTTTTAAATTTTGATCAAGTCCAATATATCTGGTTGAGAAAGTTTTCCTCTACTCTTATTTGTTGACAATTTTTATCATGAATGTGAGTTGGGTTTTTTCCAAAGAGTTTTTTATATTTATTAAGCTAGTCATGGGAATTTTGTTTTTACTTGTATTGACATCATGCATTACATGTTAAACCAAGTGTACATTCCAGGAATGAATCCCACTTAGTTGTAATGTACAGCTAGATTTATATGTTGCTGGATTCAATTTGCTAGTATTTTGCCAAAAGTTTTTGTGCCCATATTCCTGGGTATTGGGCTCTGGATTTCTATTCTTGCGATATGTTTGTCCTTTTTTTTTTTTAAATCAAGCAATAATGGCCTAAAAGAATGAATTGAGAAGTGTTTCCTCCTCTTCTAATTTTCGGAAGAATTAGCATTGATTCTTATTTAAATGTTAGGTAGAATTTAACTAAGAAGGCATCTGGGACAAGCTTTACTTTGTGTTTTTTTTTCTTTTCATCTCATTTTATTTATTTATTTTTATTATATTTTTCCACTACCATTTATTCCCCTTATACTTTCTACCATCTCTCCCTGCAGTTACCACAGTGTTGTCCATGTCCATGAGTCTTTTCTCTTTTTTGTTCAGTCCCTCCCCCACTTACTTTCCACCCAGAGCTGTCAGCCTACTCTCTATCTATGCATCTGTCTCTATTTTTCTTGTTAGTTCAGTTTGTTCATTATATTCCACATATGAGTGACATTATATGGTATTTGTCTTTCTCTGACTGGCTATTTCACTGAGCATAATGTCTCCAGGTCCATCCATGCTGTTGCAAAGGGTAAAATTTTCTTTCTTTCTCTTTCTTTCTCTTTATCTCTCTTTCTTTTCTTTTTGTATTTTTTTTTACAGCCCATTAGTATTCCATTGTGTAAATGTACCATAGTTGTTTTATCCACTCATCTGTTGATGGACATTTGGACAGCTTCAAAATCTTGGGAATTGTAAATAATGCTGCCATTAACATAGAGGTGATTATATTATTTTGAATTAGTGTTTGAGATTTCTTCAGATAAATTCTCAGAAGAAGCATTGCTGGGTCATGATGCAGTTCCATTTTTAATTTCCTGAGGTATCTCCATAATGTTTTCCACAGTGGCTGCGCCACTCTTCATTCACAACAACATGCAAAAGTGTTCTCCTTTCTCCTCGTCCTCCTTAGCATTTGTTTGATTTATTGATTATAGCCATTCTGATGAGTGTATGATAATATCTCATTATAGTCTTAATTTGCAATTCTCTGCTGATTAGTGACAATATATTTTCATATATCTTTTGGCCATCTGTATGTCCTCTTTGAAGAAGTGTCTATTCAGGTCCTTTGCAAAATTTTTAATTAGATTGTTTTTTGGTGTTGAATTTATAAATTTTTTATATTAACCCCTTATCACATGTACCATTGGCAAATATGTTCTATTCTGTGGGTTGTCATTATGTTTTGTTAATGGTTTCCTTTGCTATACAAAAACATTTTAGTCTGATGTAGTCCCATGTGTTTCTTTCTTTCGTTTCCCTTGCTTGAGAAGATATATGAGAAAAAATATTGCTATGAGAAATGTCCAAGATTTTGCCACCTGTGTTTTATTTTAGGATTTTTATGTCTTGGGGCCTAACACTCAAGCGTTTAATCCACTTTGAGTTTATTCTTGTGTATACATAAGAAGATTGTCTAGTTTCATTTTTTTGCATGCATCTATCCAATTTTTCTAATACCATTTATGGAATAAACTATCTTTAGTCCATTAAATATGCTTGCTCCCTCTGTTAAATATAAATTATTATAAAGGTGTGGGATCATTTCTGACCTCTCTATTCTGTTTCATTGATTTACGCATCTGTTTTTATGCCAGTACCAAGCTGCTCGGATTACTATAGTCTTGTAGTATAATTTGATATTAGGTAGCATGATTCCTCCAACTTTTTTCCAAGATTGCTGTTGCTATTTAGGACCTTTTGTGTTTCCATACATATTTTTAAAATATTTGTTTTAGTTTTGTGAAATACATCATTGGTATCTTGATAGAAATTGCATTGAATCTATAAATGGCTTTGTGTATTATGGCCATTTTAATGATGTTAATTCTGACTATTCATGAACATAATATTTGCTTCCACCTATATGTATCTTTTTCAATTTGTTTCTTCAGTGCTTTTTGTCTTATAATTTTTTTAGTACATTTCTTTTACGTCCTTGGTTAGATTTATTCCTAGGCATTTTATTATTTTTTAAGCAACTATGAATGGGATTGTTTTCTTAATTTCCCTTTCTGATAGTTAATTTTTGGCATTTTGGTATATAAAAATAAAACTGATTTCTTTTTTTTATATCTCATTGTAGTTTTTTTTTATTTGTATTGTTCAAATGTATTTGTCTTCATTTTCCTGCCACCACTTTCCCCTGCCCCACCCACCCTCAACTCCCTCCCTCAATCCTTACCCCCTTTGGCTTTGTCCATGGGTCCTTTATACATGTTTCTTGATCTGACCCTTCCTCTTCTTTTCCTCATTACCCACCTCCCTCCTTCCCTGTTGTTACTGTCAGTATTTCTCTTTCAATGTTGCTGGTTATATTAATTTTGTATTGTGCTACTTTACTGAATTCATTTAACAGTTCTAGTCATTTCTTGGTAAATGTTTAAGGTTCTCTGTAAAGTATCACATCATCTGCAAATAAAGGCAGTTTTACTTTTCCCTTTCTAATTTGGACGTCTTTTATTTCTTCTTGTTTGCAGTTTGTTGAATGAGAGATGTGAAAGTGGACATCCCTGTCTTGTTCCCAGTATTAAGGAGAATGCAGTTTTTGTCCATTTCATAAGATGTTGAAGAGGTTCGGCCATATATGGTCTTTATTATGTTTGGCTTTGTTCCCTTTATTTTCACTTTGCTGAAAGTTTTTATCATAAATGTGTGCTGTGTTTTATCAACTGCTTTTTCTGCATCTATTGATATATCATGTGGTTTTCATCCTTCATTTAGTTTTTGTGGTTTATCACATTTGTTGATTTGTGAATGCTGTCCCGATCTTCCATCCCTGGAATAAATCCCACTTGATCATGGTGTACTATCTTTTTGATGTATTGCTGTAATTGTTTTGCTAATATTTTGTTGAGAATTTTAACATCTATGTTTATTATGGATATTGGCCTATAATTTTCTTTTTTCATAGTGTCTTCATCTGGCTTTGAAATCAGGTTAAAGCTGTCCTCATAAAATGAGCTTGGGAGTCTCTCCTGATCTTGAATTTTTTTGGAATATTTTGAGAAGGTGTTAGTTCTTCTCAGAGTGTTTCGTAAAATTCCTCTGTGAAGCCATCCTGACCAGGGTTTTTTGTTGGACGTTCTTTTATTATTGTTTTAATTTCACTAGATATAATCTGTCTATTCAGATTCTCTGATTTTTCCTGATTTAGCTTTGCAAGTTTGTATGTTTCAAGGAATTTACTCATTTCATCCAGTTTGTCCAACTTGTTGGCATAGAGTTGTTCATAATATTTTCTTACAATCTTTTGTAATTTTTTGGTGTCAGTTTCTCCTCTTCATTTCTGATTTTATTTATTTGGGTCCTCTCTCTTTTTTCTTGATGACTCTGGTTAAAGGATTGTTAATTTTATTTATCTTTTCAAAGAACCAGCTCTTGGGTTCATTGATCTTTTTTGTTGTTGCTCTTTGTTTTTAGACTCCATTTTATTTATTTCTGCTCTGATACTTATTATTTCATTCTTTATACTCACTTTGGACATTGTTTCTTGTTCTCTTTTAAGTAACTTTAAGTATAAATTTAGATTTTTTAATTTTAAATTTTTGACCTTCTTCTTGTTTCTTGAGATAGGCCTGCAATGCTATGAATTTCTGTCTTAAGATTGCTGTCCCTGTGTCCAACAGATTTTGTGTTGTTTGTTCTCTTTTCATTTGTTTCAGAGCATCTTTTGATTTCTTCTTGATCTTGTTGTTGATCCATTCATTGTTTAATAACATGTCATGTGGCTTCCATGTATTTGTGTGTTTTTCAGTGTTCTTGTGACTGATTTTTAGTTACATAGCATTATGGTGAGAGAAGATGCTTGATATGATTTCAATATTTTAAAATTTCTTGAGATTTTGTTTCCTAACACATGGTCAACCTAGAAAACTTTCCATGTGCTGCTTTGAGTTGAAATCCTCTGAAGATAACCATTAAATCCATTTGATCAGGTGTGTCATTTAAGCCCATTGCCTCCCTGTTGATTTTCTGTCTGGAAGATATTCATTAAAATCAATGGGATGTTAAAATCCCCTGCTATAACTGTGTTTCTTTCCATCTCTTTCTTTTTTGTCCATCAATATTTGCTTTACATGTTTCGGTCCTCATATGTTGGTTGCATGATTTACTAGAGTTATATCCTATTTTGGAAGGTTCCTTTTACCCTTATGTAGTGTCCTTCATTGTCTCTTTCTTTATTGCCTGATTTTAAAGTCTACTTTGTCAAATATAAGTATTGCTACCCTAGATTTTTTTCTCCTTTCCAATTGCATGAAATAACTTTTTCTGTCCCTTTACTTTTAGTCTGTGTGTGTCTTTTGTTTTGAGGTGGGTCTCTTGGAGACAACATATATATGGCTCTTGTTTTCTTATCCATTCAGCTACCCTGTGTCTTTTGATTGATCCATTTAAGTCATTCACTTTATAAAGTGATTGTTGATAGATATGTATCTATTGCCATTTTATTTTTTAACTATTTTCCTCTGTTTTTTTGCTATACCTTTTTTTCTTCTTCCTCTAAAGCACACCCTTAAACATTCGTTGCAATACTGGTTTGGTGGTATCAAAGTCTTTCAGCTTTTAATTGTCAGGGAAGCTCTTTATTTCTCCTTCAATTTTAAATGATAGCCTTATTGGGTAAAATAGCCTTCGTAGGTCCTTGTTTTCGCCATATTGAATATTTCATGCTAATCCCTTATTGCTTGAAATATTTCTGTTGAGATATTTCAACAGAAATAAGACAAGAGGCTTTAGTGGAGGTCTCTTGTAGGTAACCAACTGCTTTTCTCTTGCAGCTTTTAAGATTCCCTCCTTATATTTAAGCTTTGCTATTTTAATTATGATGTATCTTGGTGTGTACCTCTTTGCGTACATCTTGTTTGGGATTCTCTGCATTTCCTTACTTGTCTTTTTCCTTCACCAGGTTAGGAAAGTCTTTGGTCATTATTTCTTCAAATAGGTTCTTGATCCCTTGCTCACTCTCTTTTCCTTCAGGTATTCCCATGATGTGGATACAGTTATGCTTTATTTGTCCCAAAGTTTTTTAAAACTCTATTTTTTAAATTCTTTTTGCCACAATGCTCAGGTGTTTTTTTCTACCTTGTATTCCAAATCACTGATTGGATCTTCTGCTTCATCTAACCTACTGTTTATTCCTCCCAGTGTATTATTTATTTTAGATATTGCATTCTTTATTTCTTACTGATACTTTTTTTATGGTTTATATGTCTTTTTTTTTATGCTGTTGAACATCCTTAATCTAAACTCTGTATCTGATAAATTGTTTGCCTCCATTTCATTTAGTTCTTTTGGAGAATTCTCTTGTTCTTTCATTTGGGACCTAGTTCTTTTTCTTCCCATTTGGGTTGCCTCTTTGTGTTTGTTTCTACGTATAAGGTTGATCTGCAAAGACTCTGGTCCAGACCTATGTTGAAAGTTGACTGGCTGCCTTGGGCAACCTTTTTGGTACTATTAGAGATATACTGTTTGTGGCTCCCCCTGCTGGGCCAGCCTCCATGTGATGATGTGGTTTCTTCTGTAAGTGCTCAGTTAATAAGTCTTCTCTCTAGCTAGCGTTCAGTTGGTTATTCAGGATGCTTTTCCTATAATTTAGTTATAATTCCAGTTTTGTCTTGGGAGGTTGTTAGTGCAGCTTCCTCCTACTGCACTGTCATCTTAAACTCTCAATTATTCTTAAATTACGAATTAAATTAATTTTCTTGTTATGTGTATAGTCAGGTTTTCTGTTTGTTCTTAAATCATTTTTGGTCATCTGTATCTCTCTGCATTTACGCATTACATCTGTCATTTAATTTATTTTTATAAATGTGTGTTTAATATTCCTTTAAAATTTTTGTAAGTCTTACAGATGCTTGCTTTTATTCCAAATCACTTCTAATTATACATTTAAACTGGTTCACATTAAATGATTTTTTTTTACATCTATAGAAATAAGCATGTGTTTTTCTTTTCTTCTTTTTTAATCAGGTGATGAGCATAAAACATTTATATATTCAGGAAAAATAAACCATCTTTCCAGTCCTGGGAAAAATAAAAATTAATGGTGTTTCATATTATATTGCGTTAGTTTTTGTATAATAATTTTTTACTTAGGGTTTTTTTCTATATATCTGTGGGGAAATAGGTCTGTAATTTTTTGTTGTTGTTTTGGTGTTAATGTTGTTTTATTTATAGAATGAATTGCAGAGAACTCTCTTTTTCTACTGTGAAAGAATTTGTATACAAATGTGATTATAAAGTCTTGGAAGTTTGTAGAACTTCGCTGTATATACCTCTGTGCCATGGCTTCATTTGTGTTAAATAAAGATTTTTGTCAAGACTATGCTTGGTGGTTCCAATAAAGGCCTTTCATCCTTGACAACTCTCCAAATATTTGCTCAGTTTCTTAAGCTAATATAAAAGTTTTAGGATTTTCAACTACCTTAAGAGGAAAGCGTTATCAAATATCAGAGTCAAACTTTGGGTTTGGAGCCTCTCCGGAATGTGGACCTTCAAGACTTCTCCTCCCAAATAATATGCCAATGCCTTCACTGGAGTATTTATAAGACTTCCCCCGATTTTCCAGTTATGCTGGGTAGGAAGACTGATCTGAATCAAGTCCATTTGCCATTGTGAGAAGCACAATATACTACAAATTGTGCGTGTGTGTTTTAATTTTCACATTTGTGAATATTTAACCTGTACTTTTTATTATTAACTTCTACTTTATAATTATGATCTGATAATTATAATTTATTTTTTGAGGTTTTACTTATGCTCTAGTACAGGGTAATATTTTTGAAATGTTTTATCTTTGCTTCTGTAAGAATGTTGACTACTAATGAAGCTTGTTAAGCATTTAAATATTTTATATTCTTCCACTTTGGAGGAAAGATGTCAAATTATCTTACTAAAAATAAGTTTTTATTATATATTTTTTGGTCTGTTTTCCTCTTGATCTACTTTATTTTTAATTGGGCTCTGCATATTTTACTTTTTTTTTTTTTACAGTGATGACCAGATGGCCACCATAAGTGTTAAAGTGATGAGAGAGAGAGAGAGAAAATTAACCTTTTACTAATAGCTCCAGCAATATTTATGGAGAGCACTATGATCAGCTTCATTTGTTCCAAATGCTTCTTAGTCCATCTCTGTGTCAGGGAAGTTAGGTGTTCTCAGACACTGCTCTTCTTTCACCTTCTGAGAGAAGAATTGAGGAAGCAGTAGGGACAGGGAATTGTTTGGGGGCATTTTTTTTCCATAGAGAGTCTAAAAAGATACTATTTTTTTACACATTTGTTGCTTTTAAAAAATATCCAAATAAACATGTGAATAATTTATTTTTAATAAGCAAATATTAGGTATTTAAACTCATTACACAAAGATGCAGAAATGAGAATAAATTTAGATAACCAATAAATACGAGAAATAGACTACCTTAAATGTGAAATATTTTTCACTTTTTTAATTAAAATTCCGCCGTGAACTAAGTTCCTGCCACATTGCTTCTCCATGGGAAACATGTCATTATTCCATTTTTAGTGCTTCGGTAAGGAGGTAGTTTTAGTATTTTCCTTGTTAACTACCCAGGTTAACTATAATGGAAGCATTTTTTTCCCTCTCCTATCTGACTAAAAGGAAAAGTACAATAAATATATCTTCTTTTTACTTTAAATTTGTTCAGGAAATTTTATTTTATAACACTATTGATATATTTCACTTTTGTACCCTGAGAACCTTGATCAAAAACATTCAATCTTTTCTTCTATGATTCACATCTGCCTTTATTATAATTGTATCTTTTGTGTTTTCACCTCAAACTATTGCCTCTGCCACCTTCTTAACTTTTTAGTAGTTCTTTTTAAGTATATTGGAATTGTATTTGAAAATTTAAGAAGGGATAAGCTATAATTCATGGTTTACTAATATGAAGCTATTTAAAACAGACCTTAGTACCAAAGACACTTTAATATTAAGTACTAAGTCATTTCAATTGATTTATGTACTAACAAACTGGAGAATTTACAACTGCACATTCTGGCATTTTGTTTATATTTAAATATCCCATTTTCTGACAATCTTTCATACTCAAAAGTTCATTTTGAACTCTATTTTTTCTTCTAGTTATACCTCTCTATTTATGTTTTCACCAATGCTGCTGTAAATGATACCTTGTATTGCTATTTTTAATGCTTTCTTCCACTTAAAACGTTGTCTATCAGGTTTCCACTCTATTAACTGACCCCAGAAATGTGTCTACTGCCTCCACGTGCTACCTTCACTTGATAGTCCCGATCTTTTCCATCTCTTGGCAGCATTTGATGTAGTTCATTATCTCTTCCTCCATGATACAGTTTTCATTTGGTTTTTATGTGAGCGCACTTTCCATTAGTTCTATCCTACTTCTTTTTACTTCAGTCTCCTTTATCCTTCTATTTTTGACTTTTTAATATAGAAATGCCACAGGACCTCTCTTTGATCTATTTTATCTTTACTGATTTCTTTGATGATTGTATCTACTGCAATGACTTTAAATACCATTTTTATGCCAAGGACTTTGAAATTCACATTTCTAGCCCAAAACTGTCTCACAAACTCCACACACATTTTCAACTGTTTATTCATTACTGCTTCTTGAATTTGTAATAGTCATCTTGAATTAAACATGAACAAAACTGCTGATTTTCTCTCCAAAACTTACTCCACCCATCATTTTCCTTATTTCATAGAAACTCCATCTTCCAGTGTCAGGTCAAAGAGCTTGTATTCATCTTGACTCCTCTCTTTCCCATATATAGACAGCCACCAGGAAATACTGCTGGCTTCAAAATACATCCAGCAATGGACCCTTCACAGCTTCTGTCTTTGTCCTGACCACAGCCATTTCTCCCTGGATTATGGAAATAGCTTCTAATAGTTCTTCTTTTTACTGTCCCAACCCGATTGTCCATCTTTGAAAAGAGGACCACAATGAACCTTTTAAAACAGAAGTGAGTTTGTCACTCAAAATGTACCAGTTGTTTTATTTCATTCAGCGTGAAGGTCACATTCCTTAATTTCACCTTCTGAGGTGAAATTTCTACAGAAATTTCTACAGAAAGATTCTACACAATCCCATCAGTTTATTGCCTTCCTGACTGTATTTGTTACTGTTCTTTTTCTCTCACTTTCTCTGCTTTAACTACACTGGCATCTTTATTGATCCCTGGCTAGTTATTCTGCCTTCTGACTTCTTTTGTTCTAGTCAGAATTGTGACTAGAATAGTCTCCTCCCAGATATGTCCCAACTTAGCTCAATCGCCTCCTTCAAATTTCCAAATTTTATCTTTCCATTTTGATTACACATGCCTCTCAATTTCTCTTTAGTTTGCAGCACTGCTTGGTATTTTTTCTATCAAACATACAATATTATTCTTTCTTTTATTATTGATTTTTTAATCGCTTATCTTATTTCTCTCTATACTCTTAATGCATACTCCAAATGTACAGAGATCATTACTGTGTTCATTTAGCCAAGCACACTGCACATACTCACAAGATAATTACTAAATATTTGAATATTCTACATAAATTGTATTCAAGAAAATGTGATTGAGTGATCACTGATGTTATCCTTTTGTTTACTACATATATTAATAAAACCAAAATAAAGCTAAATTTAATAAATATACTATATTTTATTTAATGATACAGTCAGGAACAATATAGATGATAGTTGATGCAGCGATTTTTACATCACAGCATTTAGGTTCCATTTCAGTTCTGCTAATAAGTATGAAATTTGGACAAATATGTTAAAGTCACAGTTACAAAAATAATATTTACTAGCCTATATAGGTTTTAGGATTTCTAAAATTACATTTAAGACCAGTGGTAAGATTTCAAAAGACATAGTTGTGGACTAAAAATAAACTGGAGCAAAAGTGAAATAGTGCATGTTTATGCATTGATTGTGGTTTGGATGGAGACACATGCGCGTAGTGCGGTGGCTCAGTAAAGGCCCTGGAATCATCTGGTTCACTTTGTTTGGCCATTACTAGGTATATAATGTGCTGTATGTGACTGAACACTCACCATTTATCTAATAATTTTATTAAAATAAAAACTCTTCTATCATAAAGTATCTTCCTTGAAATAAGGTAAGGTCTTCAAATAACTAAGAAGAATTCAAGTGATTTTAAACATATTGCCATTGCCAAGGAACTCATGTTGTTAACACCATTTAATTTTGGAGAAAGAGAAAAATGTCCAACTTGACCAGTTTTTAAAAATTTGTGATTTTTTTTCTTTAAAATTTAGAGTTTGAAAAAACACTCTTGTGATTTAATATGTCATTTTCTATTGTGGACTTTCTGTAAATCAATTATTTGGTATAAAGTGCTATTCTAAAATAAAAATTTATTTTTAAAACTGTAAAAAAATAAATAAAGGCTCTGGAATCAAATTATATAAGCTTCAAAGTCCTGTTCCTCAAATGTAATAGTCAGCAGCTAGTTATTAATCTTTTAAATCCTCAATTTCTTTATCTGTAAAATGGGGCTTGCACAGTGCTTATCCCTTGGACTTGATAAAGGATTAAATAAGATAAAGGTATTAGAACATGTAAATATCTGTTCTTCTTGTAGTAAGCACTGAATAAGTGTTTTTTTGTTTGTTTGTTTTGTTTTTATAAGGCAGGGAGAGAAATATTGGATAAAATTATATATACCTAATATGCTGAAGTTTCTTGTTTGAACAAACTTTCTGAGTATAGAGTATCAAAACTTATCATACTGTAAGAGTTAAATTAACATCCAATCAAAATAATCTAATGAATAGAAAAAAAAACAGTGAAGTCAAATCAGATGAGCAATTAATTTAGAGATAATCAACTATTCCAATCTAACATTAACTGAAAATAAAGTATTAAGTTATAACATGTAGGCTTAATACATCATTACCCCTAAATGTAAGGTAACTAGTTCATCTGATTCTCATTTTATTAAAAACATGTAATTTATAACACATGAGGGAAAACTCATTGCTGCACTTACCTCTATTTATTGTGCTGCTTTTCAGTGTTGAAAGGGATTTTCCATGATATCGTTGACTATACATGAGTCACTTCGTATGTCTTCATTAGGATATAACTCAATGTTTCATGCTCAGAAGTTTATTTTGTGGTGAGCTAGATGTATTTGTAAACAAATGTAAAAATAAAATATTAGAGTTAAAATAAGGAAAAGAACAGGGAGACACTGTTCCCTTGACTTTATGGAATGGAGGATGTTTTCTGTTAATACAGTCCTATGGTGATGTAAATAGGACAGCACTGGAAAGAGGGAAGTTGAAATATTCTGTAATACAAATTCATGGTGAAGTCAATGTGATATAATAAATTATATAAAGTAGGGATGATGAAAAGAAACAAGTTAAAAATAAAATTTCAATAAATAAGTCTGTATTTCACAGACTAAAATTGATATATCAAATATATTAATTTTATAAATGTTGAATATATTGATGATTATACCATTTTCTCATAGTAAATCTCATTTTCTTTTTTATCAATGTGACTTTCAGCAGTAATATATGATCTTAATTCTATATAAGTTATTTCCTTAGGATGCTTGAGAAAAGGGCAACTTCAAAGGTTTGTAAAAAAATACCAGAAATGAACTGATTTAATCAAAGATCATGTATTACATAATTTTCTCTTAGGAAAAGCCTTACATTTTAAAGAATAAGTATATCCATTAATGACTACCTTGGACAATGCTAGGCTAAATCCCAGAATTATCATCAAACTAAATGTTCTACATACAAATGCAATTCAGTATCTTCTACATTTTTTCTTTTCTACAAGGAATATAAAACTTAAAGATTGTTTTAAAGATAAGTTCCAATGGAATACTTTTTGTTATATTGAATCTCAGAACTTATTTAAATTTGTAGCACACTTCTCTTTAAAACATTATTGTCATTCTATCCCATATACTTTTTTATCGTTTTAACAGCTTAACAATAGAATTTCAGTCAATTAAATTGTCACAATGCTTTTAAAATAATCTTTATAACATAGTCTTAATTCTGCATGTTGTGGTAACATCAAAGTTAGATAATACTATAACAACTGTGGACACAGTAACAAGGCAAGTGAAGAAATATCTAAGTATTTGTATCTTATAGAAACTAAGTCAAATTAACAGCAATGCACTTTAAAATAATTGTAATCTTCATCACCCAGAGAAATTAAATGAATCCGTAACAGTTACATATGTTTACATATGTTTGTGAATAAAGAGAAACTCTGTGGATAATACATCTTCTGATTTTACAGCAAACTCATTAGAATAGAGCAATATTTATTATATGGAAAACCCTAACAACAAAAGCTTTTAAATGAGAAAATGGTTGCCAAATGTATCATAGTAAACCAACTGTGAATATCACTTAAGTTGAAATAAATTAGTGATAAAATGTATATCTTCAATAAGTGCATGTCTGCTTATATATGAGTATATAACATATGTAAGCCCTACCATGATTCATTATGCTGTACAATCAGCCGCAATATGAGCTCCGTTTGTCTGTCTGAGGAGTGCTGCGTAACAGGAGATGACTCACTGGAAGGAGCGACGCAGTGAATGATCTTTATATAATAATATGCTTGATATGTCCTCACCTCTAAAAAACAATTGAAAAAACAATAAAATAAAATAAAATAAAATAAAATTGAAAGGAAATGCGGCCTTGTGGTTGTACGATAATATGCAGTTGTTAACTCAACATAAAGTTAAGTTTTAATATAAAATAGTTTACAAATTTAGCATGGCTTAAGAATTAAATGATATAATTTTAAAATGCTGAAGATATTTAAACAAGTCATCAGGTGAACTGCATATCCTCCCCTCTATAAATGTGATAGGTATGTATATAAATATTATCTTTCTCTCGTGTATGCCACTCTTACATGTGACATTGGTTGACGTGGGACTCATAGAAGCCAGATTCCAGTGCCAGGTTCAGTTGCAAATTCCAATAGTATAAAAAGTAAATGAGTGGCTGATAGAGCCCACCCAAAAGGAAATCCAGGCCAGAGATCTAAATTTTAATGGTTCTTTGTCATTCTTTATTATGTTTAGAATGTTTATTGGTGTATTTTTATTCATCCATACAATGAAAAACTGCAGTAAAATACAAATTTTTTAATAATTTTTAAACATATTTAAAATAATAATTACTTCTGATAAAAATATTTTTATGGATATTATAAAATCAAATGTTATATTCATCTATAATATTTAAATGCTTTCTTTAGTTGAACAGTTAATTTCTCATTTTTTGCAGATTTATTTTTGCTGCAAATTTCCCTTTAAATAGTACCTCACCTGAATTTTACCAGTCTTGTAATACGTTGAAAAATTATATAATCAGTTTTTATTTTTATTTTCATTTTTTCCCAAAATCTTTTGGTGGTGATTATCAAGAATTTGCTTTTATTCGTTATTATACATTTAATTATACATTTTTAATGGTGTCGACTTCTTGAAATGTACTGAGGTGTTGTGAACTGGTAAGTAATCAATTTGATCAATGGTCCACATCTACTTGAAAATAATTTGTTAGTTAATTATGAAGTTTTTCTTTTTAATAAATGTAATTAAGATTTTCATATAATGTAAATATTTAATTCTAGGCACAGTTTTATACAAAGTGGATCATTACACAGAATTCTTTTAAAGAAGGTTGCATATATAAAACTTTGTTATTTTAATTTTTTATAAAATTAACTTTTTACATTAATACACCAGTAAGATCATTATACAACATAAAATTAAAATCATTAATATAGTTACAGATGTATCTATTCTATTGATTACATGTATCTATGACTATTATATTTTCTTAAGATATTAATCCATTTATTGTATATGCATTTTTAATGTTTTACTACCTTAATCTGCTTCTCCTTCATATTTATATGAAGGAATATTTCAATTGCTAAGTTTAACCAATTAATGATTTTAAATGCTGTTTTATATTTTCTAAATACTATTACATATTTTAAACTAAAATTTGTTTTTTGAAATTATCTGCATGTCATTTTACTGCTTTTTTTAAATATGCCCATTTTTTAATGATTTTGATAAGTATATAACACTAGTTTATTAAAACTCAAATTCAATTTCCCCATCAATGTTGAAATTTACCAATATCTATTTATTCTATATATTTCCTGGAACAAGATTATTTTCAACCACTTTGTTCTCTCAAATTCTTTGTACCCTCCTTACAATAGTCTAATATTAGTTTCTTCTGGAATATTATATATTGATTTCTATCTAGAGTACTAATTGTTTAGGCATTTAAAATGTTCAGCCAGTAATAGATTTTTAATTAAGATTTTATTTATCTAATTTTTAAAATGTTATTACATCCACATGGATTAGTTACTATTCTTGCTGGGAATTTCCCAAAGTGATTTTAAAGATTGTCTTTTTGTGGTAATGTCCTTGATCCGTGTTCCTGAGAACACTTGTAATTCACTCTGGATTTAAATGACTGCTCAGATCAGAGGTCAGTAAAATTTTTCTGTAGAGAGTGAAATAGTAAATGGTAGAGTCCTCGCAGGTTACGTGCTCTCCTTCTCAAGTTTCAACTCTGCCATGGTAGCAGGAGAGCATCCACAGAGAAAACATAAATGAATGTGCATGGCTGTGTTGCAATAAAATTTTATGTCCAAAACAGGCAGCAAACTACAAGCCATAGCTTGTTCACATTGGCCTGGATTTATATAAAATTATGGGTTTACTTTTCTTCTGTTACATACAGATATCACCACATTGTCTTCCTTCACTGGTAATGCATTTGAAAAATGTATATTATCTTGTATATCATATTTCTATGAGTGGTATCTTTTTTTCTCAAGGAAGTTTTAAAATTCCCTCTTTTTAAAAATCATTTTAAATTTTATGAGTGTCTAGCGTATTGTATGTGTTATTTTTCAATTTCTGTTTATTTTCAGTCTGTATTGTTGGCCTTGTTCAGAGCTTTATAAGCTCTTTCAATCAATTGGTTTTTTTTTAATAATTATCAGAATTTATCATTTGTTATTTGCACAAATATTAATCTCTTTGCATTTATATCATTCTTGCCTTCTAGGTTGTTCCTTAACTATTGTTGAGATTTTAATCTGTTTTTCTTATTTTCTTTCTCATTTTATCCATCTTCATTGTATCTCTTATGTGAGTTTTTGACCCTAAATTACAGGATACTCTCTTTTTTATTTTTTTCTCTTGTGTTTATTTCCAACACTAGATTCATGAGTTTAACAATTAGGTTTTTATATTTCTAATATATTCTTATCAGACCAAAGATATTTATTTTTTTCCTTTAATTCTGTTTTCTTTATATGTTTTTCCACCTGTTCATTTTTAAATATTTATTTTTTCTATACGTCTGTTTCTTATTTCTTGTGATTTCCTCTTTTTTCCCCCTTTGGGGATCTCTGTTGCCAAAGCTAATTAAATTTACCTTACCCAACTTCGTGCTTTGCAAGTAAGATTTGGAGTAGTGATGTTGCCAAGCAGGGACCACCAGTCTGCAGTGTTTTTCTCAGGCTGGCATGCACTGTGTATGGGTTCTTGACTTCATATAGGAAAGGTTTCGCAACATGAGTTCAGTTGGTTCTGAGAGTGTGTTTATTAAAGCTGGGGACAGTGAAACAAAGGAAGGATTTCGAGTAGAAAAGCAGCAAGATAGAGCCTAGGCCATGCTCTGCTTAGGTCCCAAGAAATGTTATAGGAAAGAAGCGAACCATGGCAGGACTGCTGTTAGGTCACTGGGAAGCCAAGGCCACAGAGACAGAAGTGAGCCAAGGCAGGGCTTCTGTAGCTCACCAGAAAGTCAGAGGAAAGGCGCCCTGGGAGACAGGATCCCAGGTAAGTACGAGAAAAGCAGCAGCTGCCCACTGCTTCCCTGACTGCAAATCTTGAGGGGACCCTTAGAATCGAGGAGGAAGTAAAATGCTCATGCCCTAGATGGGACATGGACATGCTCTAGGGCAAGCCTGCACCTGGTCTTTGCTCTGAGGGTTTTTATTTCTCTTCTGTGGGTGAAAATCTTCAAGGAAAATATTAGCAGAATAATCATTAGCTTTCCAGGTCTATTTTTAATACACTGATGCATCCAAATGAGAATATAGGGGAGTTTGGGATTATTCTTTGGTCTACTTTACTGTTTTACTTTTTATCTTGGATCTGTCTGGCTTTAATGGAGTTTTTGTAATTTGTTCTACTGACTTCATCTGTTCTTGGGTTTACTTGGCACAAATGGTATTAATTGGGTCTCCATTCTCTGCTTTCCCAGACAAGGGTAAGTTAAGTTATTTATTCTCTGGTTAGAAAGGAGAGGTATAAACCATTTGATCTCAGGTGCCCTTGGTCGGGGAAGAAAAGGCCTTGTGATTCACTAGTTGGCTATATGTTGTTTGAATTGTTTGACCTTGTTAATTTTCTTGTCTCAGTTTTCCTATTCCACACGCCCGGGACTTTTCCTAGTTTCTTACTATCCTCTCCTGTAACAGTAAGTGCTGAGGACCTCAGGGTAGGCAATCTCCTTCACATGCTACCTTTCCAATTGGCAATCTCTGTCCGTCCATTCCCTACCTCCTCTCCACCCCTCCACTGGCCTCCTGTGCACCCTGCACTCGAATCCAAATCTGTCCATCTGTTCTCCTAGCCTTCTTCGTATCTGGGAGTGTCTGGGGCTTTGTGGGAACGGAAGGATGGAAGCCAGGAGATTTCAGCCTGCAACATTGTTTTTGGAAAACAACCCTGGCTCACACAGGAGGGATACCATATAAAATAATACATACAGTAATTTATTATGATTCTATATTGATTGGCAAAGGGCTAATGTTTATATGTTCTTCCCAATTTTAATTTTACAAATCTGGTGACTAAGTGAAAAAGAAGTTGGAACAATATACAAAGAAAAGTAGAGGTGGTTAATAGAAAAACTTTATTTCAAGCCTATGAATGTGCTTGTGGGACGTCCTTGTGCTTTTATCTTGGACGCCCTTGTGGCCTTCTTGAGGAACTGGTTTCCTCATGTAAGACTAGAATGTATTTTGGATGTTCCTCTTTGTTATTAAAGAAACTCTATTTTTCTATGACACATAGATTTTTAAAATGAATTTGAAAGAAAGTATATTGTTCTCAGAGCAGGAGCCCTCATCTTTTCAAACTTACATAAAATCTATAAATGAATATTTACAAGTGACAAGAGCCACACTTTTTACAGGTCTTTTTGGTCTTTAGGATTTGGGGAGTGAAACACAGGGAAAGCACCTTTTTAATACCTTCAACTATAATCAATTCTTTAATTAAACTTTTAAATAGATTAAGTTGAAGGAATTAAATTGATATAAATGAATGGTGAGACAAAATTGTCTTTTCTGTCTTACCTCCAAATAGTTCTCACACCCTATCTAATATTTTTTAAAGATTTTATTTATTTATTTTTAGACAGCAGGGAAAGGAGGGAGAAAAGAGGGAGGAAACATGGGTGTCAGAGAGAAACATGGATCAGTTGCCTCTCATACAAGCCCCAATGAGGGTCTGAACCCACCTTAGGCATGTTTCCTGACACAGAATTGAACCAGTGTCCTTTCGCTTTCCAGGATGATGCCCAACCAACTGAGCCACACCGGTCAGAGTACTATTTAATCTTTTTTAAAATATATGTATTTCAAACGCTTCAAAGACTCTCAGTTTCCTTTAAGATTACTTATTCCCCCCCCTCCCCCTTCACTTCAGGTGCCTGGAGAACACCATCTTAAAATGTTGTGAAGTTAACTAATGTTGAAATGTACGTGAACTCACCAAAAATAATGTCTACGGAAGCATGTTATTAAAATTTGAATTAAATTAAATTTGAAAGAAAAGTGTTCACACCTGTAAACATACGAAACTTCCAAACCTGTTAAGACATTTTTTATGAGTTTATTTGGGCCAAACTGATGACAATTGCAGAGAATCAAAATCTCAACAGATTGAGAAATTTCTCCAGAGAATGGCAATTTTGTACCTTATTTTATACATCACAACCAAAGTGTTACCGAACAATGGACGCATGGAGGGGTGCCCAGATGCTTTTACCAAAATAACGACCACGCCCCCTTCCCTGAGGGCCCTAGGTTGTAGATCCTTTGCCCAGCGCCCTTGGAATTATGGCTTTCAATGGCAGAGTTTGGTGAAAAGGAAAGGAACTATTTATTCAAAAGTTATACAGTTTGATTAATGGCAAAACGTCGCCCTTAAATCTCAAAATCCCTTAAAACACCCACCATTTAAAACACCCACCAACACATGCTGTCTTGCCTTCCCCCCTTTGCCCAGTCAGACCCATCAGGGGTACCGTCCTTCAAAAGAGAAAGGACAGAAGTCGGGGGCTCAGCTAGGCAGACCTCTCGCGGTTCTCAGCACCATCTGTTGCGCCGCCGTGATCTCCGGTTCTTAATCCAAAACCATGCAGCACCTTCTCATGGCCCACTAGCAAGAGTCCTTTCTCCCCTCTTCCTTCCTTCGTGGTCTTCCCATTGTTCCCCTGAGTCTGTGTCCCTTTGTCTCTCCTGCAGGCGCTGTCTCTCCTCCTTCCTCTCCCAGTTACATTCTGTATTAAGTCTTTCAAACCTTCCCAGTTAACCTTGTTGAGATGCAAAATAACCCTCTTTGCTTATGAGGAATAAAGTTATCCTGTTATTGACATGCAAAATGACTCAATGGCCATGCTCCAGTTCAGGTATGAAGTTGACCAGTTACTGATACACAAAGTAACTCTCAATGGTCCTGCTGGGTCTCCCATCCTTCATGGTGGCCTATCTTGAGGTGGGGAGAATATATTTTTATTGGACACCCCAATTCCTGGACCCCATTACAAATACCATTTCAGGGAGCCTTGGCTGTGCCCCATTACAAATGGAGGAGGCATAAGGAGGATTACATGAAATTCATTGGTAATAGATTAGAGAGGCAGAAGAAAGAAAAGTGGGGTAATCTCTGGGATTCGATAAAAAGAAAACAAATAATGAATAGATATGTATTTTTGCACCTTACTTTACACATTACATTCAAAGCTGGAGATGTAAGGGGATTGCATGAAACCCAATAGTGATTAGAGAGGCGGGAGAAAGCAAAGCAAAACAATCTCTGAGCTTGGATAAAAAGTAAAACAAATAGAAACTTTTTTTTTTTTTTACATAGGTGGGTTTAGATAGTTAACAGTTAATATTTCACACGATAATAGCAATGAGGGGTTCTGTGGTGTCTGCTCTGGTGCAGTGGAGGGTCTGGAAAAAGGGAAATCACGCTGACATTCTGCAGGAATCACAGGTATGTTATCGTAGGTGCAAAAAGACAATAGACAGCCTCGGTTGAGGTAAAGAGTGAGTTTTGCTGGGCAAGGTTCTAGCCTAGGACATGACTGCCCACTGTGACCTGCTTTTAATTAGAGAGTTCTAATTTCAGACCATCCTGTGTAGTTACTTCAGTCTCTGAGTTTGTGAGACAGCCACGCAGGCCTCCCCTGATGAGCTCTGTAGGTTAGCATGTGGCCCCTTTTTGCTCCAGGAGAATAAATCGATAATTTCAGTTTAGGTCACTATAATATGTTCATATTTTTTAAAAAAAATATTGCTTTATTTGATTTTACATTTACACTAGAAGAAAAAATAGCATCCTAAAATGTACCTTAGAAGGAATATAATGTTATTTAAGAAAAATTACCAAATCCACATGAAGGATGCAAAAAACAGCCAAATAAACAGAAATGATATTGCTTTAATATGAAAAGGTATGTTATATTTGGTTTAACCTTAAAATTTTGGGGATTATTTGTATTCTGAATAGAAAAATTTGTATGTTATAAAAATTACATAGTCTACCAAATGACAACAGTTTCCATGTTCTATCTTTATTTTATGTATTTGTATTTTAGAATGTACAATAACAATTTCTATATTCAGCAAGTTTCACACCTAATTGTATTTACTATTATTTAAACAAGATAGTAAATCTTTGATTCTAATGAAGAATTATTTTTTTAAAAAACTTATTATAGCACTAAAAGTATTTTAATATACCAATAAAATGAGGAAATATGTTGAAAGTCAATGTTTTATAATATTAATTTGTTTGCAAACTCTAAATCAGTGAAAAGTTGATGCAAATGACTCCATTAAGCTTAATCTACATTGAAAAGATAGTACACTTAAGGAAATAATGAAAATTGAAACACTTCTTTAATTATCTGCATAAATTACTTAGCTATCAGTTAAAAAAAATGCAATAATGCTTTTTGGTTAACAATAAGTATTTAAAGAAGACAACATGACTAAGTTTCTACTAGAGTCTAAAAAAAAATCACCATATCAAAGTTTGATGAGGCAATTACACAGAAGATAAATTGCAATGATATTTCACTCTTGATAATCAGCAGACAATGATAGAATATTGAATACCAGTAAGAATTTAATGTTAATATATTTTTACTATAAATCCTCAAAAAAGCATTTAAAATCCATTATGAATAGTTTTCAATGCTCTGAAAGTCTTACATGTAATTGAGTAATTCACAGTATTATGCATCCTCTCAGGACAAAGTTAATACAAGTCCATCCTTATGAAGTTCATCAGTCATGATTATATATATTCAAGGATTATTAAAGTTCGTTATGAGATAAAAGGAAAAACAATAATTTCAGTGTGTTTATTTAAAAAAAGAAGGGCACAAACTAAACCTGGCAAGTTCAGGAGAGGCATGCATGGAGGACCTACAGACCCAGAGATCCAAAGTAACCACATGGGAAGGTCAAAAATGGAAACTTTCCAACTAAAAGCAGTCCATGGCAAGGTCATACCTTAGGCCAGTATTTTCCATAACAAAGGTCAATTATTATTTTAACTGAGCCTGTTTGTTGTCTATTTTGTATCTACAATAACATAACTGATAGGATGCCTTTGGAATATCAAATTAATTTCCTTTTTTTAGACCCTCAAAGCATAGCCACTCCACAGAGCAGAGACCACAAGCCCCTTCTTTGTTATTATTGTCATGTTAGACGTTAACTGTCCTATACCCACCTATATGAAAAAAAATTCTATTTGTTTTACTTTTTATCCATTCTCATGGATTTTTCTGATTTGCTTTCTTCTGCCTCTCTAATCGCCATTGGATTTCATGTAACCCCCATACACCTCTGTCTTTGATTGTAACATATAAAATAAGGTGCAAAGCATTTTCTCAATTCATTGAGATTTTTGCTTCCCTGCAATTGTTGCCAATTTGGCTCAAATAAACTCAAACATTCTTACAGGTTTGGATTTTCTTAGTTAGAATGGACACTTTAACTAAGCCATAGTATAGAGTGCAGCTCCCAGAGGTTATGTAAGACATAATATGTAATAAATCTCTCCAGAACTTTTTTTCAGGGAAAGGCTCTTGGGAACAGGCTGAAAGCCTAGTTACAAGTGATGAATAACTTCCTTCTAATTTGTTTGGAAATAAATTTCATGATCTGTTTTATATAGTCTCCTGCTCCATTCTCATTACACTAGTGACATTCACCCCCTCGTGTACTTTTGCTTTCTCTGTGTGTTAGAGAAACTGTTAACCTGATAATGTAACTCCTTTATTTGCTCTTTGACTTCATCTCTAGGAGCAGTACCAGACCAAAACGGGTCTCTGCTGCCCACTGCCAGCAATAGGTATATTCCAGAGGCCACATTTGGTGAGAAAAGAAAAAGGCCTTTATTAAAATGCTGCACAACTTGGGAGGACTGGGAACTCCCCATCTCCAGGTTCACCAGGCTCACCTCTTCCACAAAACACAAGCACAACCCAGCCATTTCCAACATGACCAAGACCCTGCAAAGCCAACACGGTGCCCAAAATTCCCAGTCCATCCTTATCTGTCCTTTGAAGCCTGAGGCAGCTAAGAGGGTGGCTGTCCAGCTCCAGGCTCCTTCCTGAAGTCTGAGTGTGTTGCTGATGCCCCCATTTGCCAGGTGGCTTCCAGGGCTATAAGTCCCTGCAAATGCACCAGCCATCATGACCACGTGGTAGCTAAAAAGAGTGTCTCTTCCTTCTCTTACCTTTGTGGGTCAGGCCAGGTGCTACTTCCAGCCCAAACACCCAAGTACTCCATGGAGGGTCCCTCCCAACCAATCCTGTCTTTACTCTAAGGTAGATTGACAGGTCTCCCCCGGCACTGCACCACCCCCTGCCACCATCTTGACCTCTAAGTTATGTGTGGCTGCCTCCCTGGTCCCCCACACTGGGACTGGAAAGGAGGTAAGAGGGCTTTTCCTTTAGCCAATCACTTTCTCTAGACTTGCACGTGCTCAACACAGTGTTTCCGCCTACCTTGTCTTGCCCAAGGTTGGGGGGCATCAGTCATCAGGAGGAGGATGCATTAGGGCACAGAGTGTTTGCAAGGTACTAGCTTGGTTACCTGGCTAACCGAGATCACTAGTGTTCTTCTGGGGTCATCAATGTGATTTACTACTTAATATAACAGGTAATTTTTACTTAATAGATTCTTTGCTGAATAAATGGAGAAAATAACTTTATTTAATATATTTAATTATTACAAATACATGAGAAAGTATTTGTGTCAGGTGACTTTCTCAAGAACAGACACAGATCTTGCCCTCACGGAAACTTTCATCAATTACCAGGGATTAGCATAGGTTTCTGCGTGTCAATCATCAGAAGTTTCCCTTATTTAAATTACATTGTACAACTATCTGTCTGTTAAAATATCATAGACTGAGAGAATCCTCACAAATTTTTCTTGAATTGGTTTTCAAATTCTTCTAGATGTGAATACACATATGACATAAACAAGATTAATTGTTCTGGATTCATATTTAGTTCTGCAATTTTATAAGTATTTTAGGAAAGTTTAATACATCTAATTCACTATACTTAAATCACCTGTAAAATTCTTAGAGCTAAAATACCATTGGGCTAAAATTTTTATTCTTAGATTAAAAATACCAAAATTTGATATAATGCAAATTAAATACAAATATCAAAGAACACATGTCATCACAAACAAATTTGATAGGCATCTGAAAGACACAGAGATTTCCTGCACATGCTATATTTTGACTAGATAATTACATATATCTTAAGTATTTCATGGTTATCTAAATTTAAGTATTATGTCAAATTATGATTACTAAAATTTATTCATATTTTAGTATGCTTTCTTAGCATTATAAATAAAACCAATTTGCTTAGAAAATATTTTGTATTGTATTAGTTAGAGTAAAATTAAGCCATGGCACACTTATTCATTACATCACTAAAGTTATTGAAATATTCATTTTACATTTATATAGCTATATAATGTGAATCTTTGAAAGACAGTGATTTAGAATGAGATCATAAAAAGGATGAAATAGATAATCAGAAAGTTAATATCAAATAGTTTTTGAGGTTACACTTAATGACTACATTCTTTACACATTGTTTTTCTTTGTAATTTCACACTACTCTCTCATGCAATGTTTGATGTATTACAACATGGTTCAGTTGGTTCAGACACAAAGACAAGGTGGCAATTGTGATCTTGAGACCACATCCTATGGAGTGGTGAGGAAATAAGCCATGTTATGAATCGACATATGACTAAATTTTAGTTTCTATTAGTGACTTCCTCTTTAACCCTTTTAGGATAGATATCAGAGTCCAGACAGAGTTTTCAGTGATCGAGAGAGGGCAAGATGTGGAGTTATCCTGTTCTCTGGGCACTGCTACACAGAGAAATGACTTAGAACTGCAAGAGAGATACTGTCTTTTTGTATGTGTTTAGACTTTGTTTTCCAAATATCAAGAATGTATTTATGATGCTGATTTGCATTACTCTCTTTGACCTACGGGCATCTGCTGATCAAGGCCTCACAGTTTGTTAATGACAGAGACTGTGCTATGATTCATTATAACTCGGTTCCAGTCAAGAAATCACTCCATTGTATCACTTCATTTTATCTTATTTTTTAAGATACATGTCAGCTAAGTATTAATTGAATATCCTTGTAAAAAATAAAAGATTTAGAGGAATCTATATATCCTTTGTGTAACAAACACATGTTATTAAAAAGTGCTTTTTGCCACACTGGTGGTTAAGATCTCAGGGTTTGAGAGTTCCATTTCCTATCCCAACACTTTGTAGCCTGAAACACTTTAATGATACTTTCACAAGTTTACAAGCTGTCCCCAACTGAAGAGCTTTTAAGAAAGTATATTTATACCACACAAAAATTGCATTTCTTTTATTCCTCCACCCAAATATGAAAAAAAATCTTATGATTTTGAGATAGCTGCGATATTACTGGAAATCATGCATTTTCCTCCTACTGTAATAGATGTAGCGAATGGCAAGCATCGGGAGAACGGCAGCCACCCACTTAGGTGAGGTGCTGTGTTGTTATCCACCTGGCACTCTTACCTGTTCCTTGAAAGCTGGACTTGATTCTTTATAAACTGATTGAAAGAAAGACACCCATGAATATGATGCCGTGCGCACCCATTATCTGCCTGCTTTATTTTGTCCTCATCCTGGTCAGTAAAAAGCCACTATAAAGTAAAGAATAAAGGGAAACTATGACAAAGTTTTATAGACAAAGCTAATTCATGCCACTCTTTTTACTCTTCTCTGTATAGCACTGGGTATCAGCTGGACATAAGAACAAAAAGATGGGAAGGGTGCTGGGGAAAGCTTGTAAGATTTGATCATTGTCAGAAGAAAAAAAACATATTTAATGGTAGTTTAACATATAACACAATTGTGAAAAAATTGAAGTGTTTTTTTATCAGGGCATGAGATTTATTTACTATAGTGCTACATGTTTCTGAGTCTTAAAAAAGAAATAAAATCTTATTTATTTAATTATTTTATATGTTTTATTTTTTTAAATTTTATTTTATTTTATGTCATTAAGTTTACTTAACATTAGGTCCAGTTATAAATTTTTTTAGAGTGTGCACTCAATTATTATGGCCTATAGGTAGAAGAAAAGGTGATTAAATATTAAATAGTGATAGGTTATAATAAGATAATAATATAAAATATAATAAGATATAATAATGTTAATCATGTGCATGTGTGTTGTTGGAAAGAGAGTGAGAGAGAAATGGAAATATCACTTAAAATAAATCTCTAAAAGTAGTTGCATGCTGATATAAGACAGTTATTACTTATATTCTGTGTGTCAGCTTTTAAAAAACAAAACTATATTAAATGTAAGGGAAAGAACATTATAATATATTGCTTACATGAAAGCAGTTCTTTTGAAATTAAGAAAATATCTGTCATTATATGAGTTTTAATTATTAATATTGCCTTATACATGAAGTTGGCATTAATGTGTGATTATCAAGATATGTAATATTGTAAACATTATATTCTTTGACCATGTCCAAATTACTACATGGAAAAATCCTTTGGTATAAAATAGCCATTATTAAATAAAATTAAAAAGGGTTTTAAGAAATATAACTTTTAACCATGCATCATACTATTCACGTATCAGCAAAATGCAAAAGTTTCTGGCAGTGCTTTCCACACAGTTTTAACCGGGTTGATCAGTGGGTAGGTATTAAAATTATTCAATTAAATTGACACTGGCCAAAAAATCTCTGACACTTTAAGCCTTTATTTGTATACAACTATTTATTACCTGAACCATATATTTCTACTTAATTGATGTGTTAAAAAATTTTAATTGACTTCTATCCAAAACAATGAGATGGCTGATTTGTCCCTGTTTCCTTCTGCAATTTGGAGCCAAATAATGTATAAAAAGTAAGCATAAATATATCACATTTTCCCTCATCACTCATTTACCTGGTAAATGATGTACAAGTAGGCTAATTTTTATCTACTAATGTCTTGTGCTGTATGGTATCAATTAAAAATATCTTTTAATTAGATTTTGAACTCTGCTAGAGCCTTTTATACATTTATTTTTCTACAGTGAATTTTGTAAAATTTAAGAGATCTATAGGCTTGCTGTTTCTGGTAGGTTAGTCTAAATGACTCAGCGACCCTGCTGAGTCTATGTTTGATGAAGGTAAGAAAAGAAAAAGCTTATTTAAATATAAGTACAAGGAAGATCATTAGTGTTCATAATTTATTAGCTTTCCTTATTTTTAAGAAGCAGAAGGTAACAATACAGAGTTTGATAAAAACATATACAGCATAATATTTTAACCATGAATGAATTAATCAAGTGCAGAATAATCTTGAGATATGTTTTATTGCCTCTTTATTTTTCCCTTTTATCAAGATTACAATAAAGAAAGCAGAAAAATAATGGAAATGTCTGGGTTTTCAATCAATAATTTGCAACAACTTTGTAGTCTCTGTCTGTAAGATATATTTGAATATTTCATATACTTTTGGAGAAAGATGGTTGATGTTGAGACATTGTAGTTCTTGTCTACTTTCCTTTTTATAAATCACAGCTACATGATCAATTAATCTTCAACATGCTGAAATTAACCTGAACAAGCACATGCTACTTTAAATGTGGGCCACTTTTGGTAATCCTACATACATTTCTTGATGAAATGAAAGAAAATATGTTTGCTCAAGAGGCATTTCACCTTACTTTAAAGGCTGTGATAGTCTAGTAAGTTTCTCTTTAAGTCTCTGGAACTTACTGGTAATATTATACAAGTACTTAATGATAGTTAATCACATGGATTAAAAAATATTTAGTATCTAAAAACATTAAACTAAAAATTTCCACTCCAAAGTAGATAGGAAAGTCTATTATTATAACAGTAGTAAACATATAGATCTGTAATTTTATCAGAGCAACATATGTTATTATCTTATAGACTATCATATATTATTCTGTGCCAGATTGGAAGATTTTAGTCAAAATATATGTTTAAGTATTCACCAAAGTGAGGATAAACTATTTGTTTTCACTAAAATGTTCCCTTTATATAAAATTTATTTATTTTATTTTGTTAAAATGCAATTAACTTTTAAAAGTATGCATTCTTTTCATAAATAGAGGTAGTGTATGAAAAGAACAGTGCAATATATATTTGGGTCTTTCCCATTTCTGTGTTGATTTTCATTTTGTAAGTGTCATAATAAAATGTTACTAAAATAGTATTATATATAAAATATATAATGATATGGCTATTTAGACATCGTGATAGTATTTGGAAGCAAGGCTTTGGGTCATAATTAGGTCATGAATGTGGAGCTCTCGTGAATGGGAGAAGACAATGTAGGGACAAGAGCTCTCTTCTTTTCACCATGTGAGATGTAAAACGAGAAGTGGGCAGACTGCAGTCTGGAGGAGGTTCCTCACAAGAACCCACCTACATTGCACCTTAATCTAAGAATTTCAGCCTCCAGAAAGGTAAAAAAATAAATGTTTGTTGTTTAAGTTAACCAGTTTATGACATTTTACTATAGCAGCCTAAGCTAAGACAGTAATGAAATATATAAGAAAATAGTATATTGAGTACATAAGATTTTGTCATGTATCATAAATTATGTATATATGGGTAGATGTTATGTATACATACAGCTGTGATTTAATTCTGTGAAGTCTAATTTAACTATTTAAAAATTTCATATCTAGCTCTAGCTGGTGTTGTTCAGTGGATAGAGCACTGGCCTGCGAACCAAAGTGCTGCTGGTTCTATTCCTAGTCAGGGCACATGCCTGGGTTGTGGGCCAGGTCCCCAGTAAGGGGCGTGCATTAGGCAACCACCATATATTAATGTTTCTCTCCCTCCCTTCCTCCCTCCCATCCCCCTCTCTAAAAATAATTTTAAAAAATCTTTTTAAAAAAATTTTACGAAGACCAAAGTTACAAAATGTTTAATGAGCTTAGCATGTAATATTCTAACAAAAATAAATATATTTAATAACCAAATATGACAGTCAGAGAAAAACAAATACCATATTACTGTAGATCTCACATATATGGAATCTAATGAACAAAATAAGCTGACAAACAAAAAAACAAAGAAAAAAGAAAAGAAATGCAATGCGGCACTTAGCAGGATGAATAAGAGCATTTTGCTTTTACTCAATGAAGAACGAACCCTGACTATAGTATTACGTGTAATTTCATGCTCTGAAATTGTAGAGAATTTGACTTCAGATGATAGACACAACTATAATTTAAAAACTGAAGGGCCAAACAAGTTAGCTGAAAGGACTTGAATTATCACACTTTGGGTCACAAAGGGTATCAAGAGTTTTGCATTTACTAAGGAAAGATAAGAGGAAATAGCAGTGATGGATCTGGGTCTAGAAAGATACAAATGCTAAACCCAAATGGAAGTAGCAAAAGCATGATAAATATCTTGGTTAGGAATACTGTAAGACAATTTTATGTTTGATATCTCAATGTCGATACTGCTTTTCAGTTAAGAACAATTCAATAGCTTTTTCAAAGCAATGATACTCAAACTTTTGAAGTATGATATTGCTTTTTGAGAGGAATTCTCTTCATCTTTAAGATGGTAATGGGGGATTTCCTATTAATAAGGAAACGTGATTATTATTAAGAGAGTGATTAAGTTCCATTTTACTTTTAAGAAACTAATTATAGCTGAATGAAATATACTACCAGTTTTTTTTTTATTCTTCAGACAGAGCTAGTATTCATTTACTTTGATTTATTACACTTCTATTGCTTATTCACATTTTATTGTTTCCATCTTGAACAGTAATAGTGTCATCATCATGAATGAGTTTCTCACATCAAAAGTGTTTACCTGCTGTTTTCCATCTGCTTTTCTTGCTCTTTCACCTTGCTGAAACACCTCAGATACATAATAAATCAGGCAAAAACTCCCAGTGTAAGGTATATCTCACTGTTACATGCAGAACTTACAAAGAAATCAAGTTAACAGGCAAAATGGGGAGCACAGTTTATGTTTTTCATATTCATGGAGAATCTACTGCTAACATTTTCTTTTGTTATGTATATGGCACCATAACACATTAAAACAAAAAAAGTCAAGTGTATATAATTACGAATTTTTACAAATTTCATGATGTATTTATAGGAAAATAAAAAAGCTTATGTATTTAATATAAGGTTGCAAGCCTGAAAGGCATTGTAAAGTATCTATCTTCTAAGCATTCACACACTGGTTTTACTTAAGCTTTTTTATTGAAAGTTCTATGAGATATATCGTACTTCATTTCAACTTTCCCTAAAGCTTAATCAAAGGTATGTCTGTCTTCACAAGTGCTCTGTTTTTTAATATAAAATGCAAAAGAAAATTTGTAAATGATACTTCATTTGATTTGGATGGACCATTTATCCTTGGAGGTTTTATTGCTCTGGGAATGAAAGAGAAGAATTACACAGAATATATGCATACTTTCAAAATATTTTATTAATGTAACCATGGAATACTCTATCATTTTTGCTTTTAAATATAGAAAGAAGTGAGTAGTGATTATATAACATAATTAGCATAGGCAGCTCAATCAAGTCATTTCTCCTCTTTAGATTATTCTGTCGGCCATGTACATAGATACACAATATATTCTATGTCATTTTATTTAAAAATGCATTTCTTGTCTAATACATATGCAATTTTTGATCAGGTGAAAGCTTTATCTGCATAATGAAAGTCTCTTCCCTCCATTTACTCAAGTTTACCCCACATTTGTTCAAGCGAACTTCTGATAGTGTTCTAATAAGCTTTCTTTCCTTTATTTTTCTCCCAGTAAAGCATTCAAAATGCCTATTGTTGGCTCCCAAAACAATTTGTTGATAAAGCAAAATGGAGTTTATTGCTTACCACAATATTGGAGTTCAATTTGTCTTGACAGGACTTTAGTAGTATCTCCAAAAAGGATAGGTATAGGTGAAATATATGAGAAGTTGGTTGGGAAGTCTGAGTTAAAGGAAGTATTTCAATCTGAGGTCTTAATTAGGGTTGGAAAATATTCATGATATAATAATTTAAGTTTGATGTACACAGAAGGTCAACAGTCAAGGCCAGGGCTTAGAGGTAAGCCTTAGAGTCATTAGCCTAATAGAGGTATTTATTTTTAATAGGTGTATACTTCCTGAAAGATTTTGAAACAATTAATACAAGTTATGTACAATTTCATCTTCCTGAAAAAATGTTTTTAGAATTGTATAACCATGTTAATGTGAATAATACAATATTAGATTATATTGATTAAAACATTTAGTTGTGTGGTTATAGATGAATTTGATTTTTAGTATCAGCTTTTATTGTTATTCTTTGGCTTAAGCTAAAATGTAAAACATTGACATCTGGAGAAGTACCCAATCTATTTCTTCATTTCTTATGAAGTGTTGGGATTATAATGTAATAAGTATTTGTGGGTCGTTATTTCAACCTCTGTGAAAGTCAGATAGATGTTCCTGTTCTTTTACTTGGAAAGTCACTTGTTGAGTCATATGAGAGGACATCAGCCCCACAGGAGCATTTAAGATTTTGGAGATCACACACTTCAACACTATAACACAGAAATTCTAAGACAAAGATTGTGATTGGAGCCCATGAATCAATTTTTAAGCCAAGCCTCAAGGGTGCCTAAATTAACCCAAGAGAGCAGATCTTATCTCCAACCAGAAGAACCCATGGAAACATACGGCATGTGGGTGGAGGTGGAAGAGGATATAGAGGTATAATTGAGGGTGTAAAAAAATAAAATATATGTTTATTGCATTTGTGTGCTGCTTAAGTCTTTTTGGAATATTGTGTTTATATCCCTACAGACCAAAGACCTTCTTGAGAAGCCAATGTTATATCTATATAGGCTATTTCAAACTAAATAATGCTCAATTTAATTGCCTCTTTGGGCAAGGAGTTCCTTAGCCTTGGCAGCTCTACCTATTTCTCTTTCCATTTTCTGAACTATGGCATATAATATCCTTCCTACTGTGTGGTCTTCTTATAATGCATAATTTGTAGAATCTTCAAAAAAAAGAAAAAGAAAAAACAATCAATGTAGAATCTGCCTTGAATTGTTAGCATTTTAGATTTCTGGATATCTTATTATCATGTTTGCCATGTAAAAAATAACTTACTTGTTGACCCAAATCACACAGGAAATCAACTGATTATTAAAAGAAAATGGTATCAGAGGAAGCTAGATGGCTCCTAAAGGAAAATGTTCATCATTCACTCAGACTAACTCATGAAGAACTTGCAATTAGTTATTGACTCATGCCAGGAAATTAATAAGAAGGCATAAAGAAATTTTAAAACTTTGGGACTTATAGGTAACAGGTACCCATTAATTATCTAAAACTTTAAACCACCAAACAAACAAGTAGGTAGGGGAAAACTACAAAAGCATGCATATCAAAATGTGACAATATGTGTCTTAGATATCTTGATCTCATTCTCTGTGTTTTCAGTGGAACCTAAATACCTCCTGAAGACTCTTTGCTTCTGGAAGATTTCTAAGAATCTTCAGCTTGAGGTTTATAATGTTGATAATCTTCAAGTGATTTGAGAATTACTTATGTCTTTACCTGATAAACATTGGCACAATGATGAGATCCTTAGAGTTTACTGATATGATAGTTGTTATCAGTATCTAATAATTTCAAGTTTTAATAATTTCTTTTTCCAATATTGCTTCAGAGATCAGTTCTCCAGATTTTGTTCATGCAGAGGATGTTTAGGAAGATGATGAAAAATGACTGTCCACACCTAGTAGCAATCCTGGATGTACCATACAAATCCCATGCAACATCTGTTCATGTCTGCTTGCCAGAGTGTGAAAATTAGAATTGGCATCGCTATTCTCAGAAACATAGGGTTGCCGCTCAGTAATTTTTAAAAGGAGCTATAAACCCAGAAGGTGTTGATCCCACTATCATTAAAAGCAATGGCAATACCTTAGGTAATGAAGGTTCAAGAGATTCTGAAAGTTTTGTCAATTTTAGTTTCAGAATCCAATACACTTACTATCTTTCCAAAGATTGGGGTTAATAGGAAGAGTTAAACTTCTTATTGACTGTCAAGACTATACAAAGATATTTACAATAGCACCAGTAAAATGGATGTCACTTTCCATAGAGCTATCTGAGAATTTCCCAGTATGAGAGCACAAGTCAAATAATTCTTTGTTACTTGAGAAGTAAAATTTCAGCCCAGCTCAAGGGTAAGCTCACAATTAGAAGAAGATATTTAAAGATTTTATTTATTTATTTTTAGAGAGAGGAAGAGGAGAAAAACACCAGTGTGTGGTTGCATTTTGCCCACCCCCTGGCCTACAAGTCAGGCATGGGCCCTACACTGGGAATCAAACCTGCGACCCTTGGGTTTGCAGGCCAGTGCTCAATCCACTGAGCCACACTAAGGCTAGAGGAAGATATTTTCAAAAGGACCCCTATTCTTGGGGCTCTTGTCAATGTCTCCCCCTTACAATTTTACCAAAACTATAACAATGACAGATTAAACATGCACTTTTGAAAATTTCAGTAAAGTTTTAACACAAATACTTATTAGAGACAGTGGTCAAAGCTAAAGTGTTCTGGCTAAACCATTATGTTCATGATCCTTAGTAAAAACAGAAAATAGTAAAATTCTCAACTGAGTTGTAAAATGTAATATGTAGATATGTACTTAGGTATATTCCTTTGATCAAAAAAATTATTAACTGTGAGAAAATTACCTCTTGACATAATATACCTTCAGAAAAGAACCACAAAAACCCACCATGTTTTTCTTGATAGATGATGCTGTTGAACTAAAATAAATAAAGGATAGATGAATGAATGGACAGATGGATGAATCCATTCATCAATAGCTAGATATAGCTAATTATTTTATAGCCTTTGTGGTTTTTCTAGAGTAGGCTTGTTATTAAATGCGAAAATTATAAAACTATTACAGTATATTTATTTTAATTTAACACATTTATTTTAAAGAAGACTGAATTTTCCTTTGATTGTAAATGTGATAAACAACATGGTTCTTACAATAGTTTTGAATTAGTCTTTGGAGGATGTTATGACAAACCTAACTACTTCTGTTATCTTTCCTTTCATAACATAAAAGAACATTTTATGTCATCTTTATAAAACTTAACATGGCAAAAATATAAATATGCAACACTATTTCCAAAATCATTTGGGCATTCTCTTATTTTATAGCTGTATTATAATGTTAAAGAATAAGAGTGAAATAAAATTTTCACGATAGTTTTTTCGTTTTTCTCTTTCAAATACATTCAACTACTTATAGGTTGCTTATTAATTACTCAGCTTTACACTCCTTGAGGATGTTTGTGTTAACTACAAAATTGTGTTTATCTTTAATATAATAATGATCACATATACACCAGTAGTATTCTAAAGTTGGCAAAAAATTACAGCAAGATGTTGATAGAATAAGTAGCCACCTGGAAAAAAAAAAAAACAACTTTGGATTCCCATTTCACTCCAGTTGATGCCAACTAAAGACCATTGGAATACACATATAGCCAAAGTAGGATTTATTACCTATAAATACATAGAATTTTATTTTACTAAGATGACTTATTTCTGTTAGGTCAGTTCTGTCTCCTTATGTATCTGCAGTAAATATTGAGGCTTCAGGGAGATTTAACACACTAGTCATCTGACTATTCTCCTAACATTATTCTTTATGTGATGAAAACTGTAATTTTTATGGATACATTTTATAAATGAGAGACAAGATCTCCATCTTCTCTGTTATTCTCTCTAAATTCCTTTAATTGTTCATCTTTATTTATTGCATTTGGGTGAAATAGGTAAATAATTCCTAGGTAAGCATAGCCTCAAAATTATGCTATCCCTAATTATTTATACAATTATTGTTGATACATTTGAAATTCAAACGTAAGTTGAGGTTTTAGAGTTTATCTAATTCTCTTTTCTCATACCTGTCATTTAAATATTAATGACACAATCCTCAGAAATTTGTAAATTGCTTACTAAAATAATAAAACAACCTATATTTTGTGCTATTTTATGGAGAAATTATTCTTTTATTATATCCATTTAAGATCGTGAGATTTTACAGTATGTTAGTGCCAAATCTCAAATTTAATACATTTTTATTATTTTATTTAAATACTATAAATCATAAATGCCAGTTGAACACTTGAACAGAAGAGATTAAATAAGCTTTTTCTTCAAGAGATTTTCAATAAATTCTGAAGACTAGAGCAGCATCTGTAGCTAAAATTTTTAAACAGTTAATGTGTGTGCTCTAAGCGGTGTGACAATTCAGCATATGTGTTATTTGATATTTTAATCATGAGACTGAGGTAGTAATTAAACTTTTTACTTTAGGCAAGTGGAAGACATATTGCTACAACATATTTATAGTAACAAATTTTATCATAGCAACAGTTCTTCTGCAGATAAATACATTTTTCTAAACGATGTGGCTATATCAATTTGATATTAAGATATAATATCCCAGTTTTCCATATTCACAATTCTATCTCTAAAATGTGATGCAAATTTTAATATTTGTCAGAACATTTCTGTACTCACAAATTATTGTTCATACACTAGACGAGAATAATTGGCTTTAACCTAACCTTATGTTTTAAGTGCTCATTAAATTTATGATCTTCTCCTGTAGCGAATTTGAAGTGTGTTTAGGAGGACATATCTAGAATTAAGTTAATGTAGATGGAGTCAGTGATTGCTCTGCCAACTTCTTTTCAAGGATAAGTAACTTTAACATTTATTTTCAATCAGCTACATTTTAGTATGATAGTACATCTTCAGTATGCCAAGTTCGATATCTGCTGCAATTCTCATTCATTGAATTGTTCAATACTTTATTCACTTAAGAAAATGAATGACTCAGGTAAAGTCAGGTTAATTACCTCTCTCTTTAGTTCATATGTAAAAAGAGAGAAACAGTAAGATATAGAATTACGTGAACTGACCTCTGAAGGGGGATAATGAAGTGAAATGATTTGCTTATCAATTTATACGTATGTTAATTGATAGAAATTCAAAGTAAAAAATACATAGAGAAGATGAGTTATTAGAAAGTCTTTATCTAAATAATTCAAATGCCATACAGAAGAATAAAAAAATAAAGATGTTCTAAACTATTTTCTCTTGTTATGTCATAGTTATTTATTTTTTCTATATTAATACAAAATTAATTTCAGTGACTCTTAGGCTATAATGTTATATTAATGATTTCTTAGTCAAATTAGCACATCTTTTTAAATGTGCCACAAATAATTCTGTTATTTTTCTGGCCTCCATTATCATAATTGATTGTACTGTGACACAAAAAGTTAGTTTAAGAGATAATGGTGTCTATTACAGTTATCACTTGCTGAGTTGGTAATTTTATACATGCTTCAAGAATACTGTTTAAATTTTTTAGAACATACATTGCCTTTTAAAATTTTTCTTTCCACATACTTAAACAATATTCTTAAGTTTATAGTCAGAATGTGAAAGTTAGCATTTGGTTTGATCAGCTATAACTTTGTATCACATCAGAGAATATAATGACTAAGAAATGACTTGAATAATTAATTTAAACCTTCCAAACGATATGACTAAACATCTGGCGAATTTACAAGAGAAAAACATTAGAATTTTTATGACAAATAGTTTTCAATCATTCACTGTAACTAATGTTTATGAGCTACAATATTGAAACGTGCTCTAGTTTTCTATTTCCCTGTCTTCACCATGTATAACATTACTGGAATAGAAAAGTTGTATGTCAATTACTGAGTAAATAGATGTAGATAAATACATGCATATACAACATAACAACACTTTCATGTTTATACAGCTGTTAAAATGGTTTTCTGCATATTGTTTAAGGAACCAGAATGTTTACAGTGACTTGAGCAATCAATGATAAGCTTAAAATAAATTTTGGATATTTAAACATGGATGACAAAATAGTAAATACATACTGCTCAAAAAGGCAATGATTGTTCAGCCTGTCTTTTTATAACTAAATTTAACTATTTATTACATATTCAAAAGATTATATATCTTATAAAAGAAAAAACATTACAAAGAGTAATTTTAATAAAGTTTTCTTCTATGAATTTGTATGTGTACTCACCTAGGGAACATTTTCAAAATAAGAACATTTTTAAAATAATGATATTTACTAAATAGGCATTTATCCAAAAAGTGATCAGAAAAAAATGTAAAAAATTATTTTACTCAGTTAATATAACCAATATACGTGTGCATCTTCATTTTTTTTTTACCTGCAGATGAACAACCTCCACTGATACTAGGAAGACGTATTTTTAGAAATGTTTCTTTAGCTGAACAATGAAAAGGTAAAATTAATGTAAAACAAGATCATCTCATTGGAAAGTGAGCTTCTTTCTCCCTTGTCTCTGTCTAAAATAAGTGTGCATAAACAATGGGGTTATTCTGATCATCAGCTAGTCATACAACAATGAGAGCTGAAGGGATCAACACAGTAAAACAAACATGCTTGCTTATTAAAATCTAGCTAGACAAAAACCTGAAGATTATGCTTTATAATTATTCTACTTTTTAGCATTTAGAACTATCAAAAGCCTGTTTTTTTTCTAAGCAGTATTTATTTCTCGTAAAACATTTAAGGCGAGTATCATGACATCTGGTGATTTCCATCACCTGTCAAATGTTTTAACAATATTTTAAGTTGAATTTCCCTGTTGAAAATCTGTTTCTGGCGAACCAACTCTAAACTCATAAATATTCAATCCATGAAGAAGAAATACATGCAGTACCAAATCTTTGTCTTGCATAAATTTTCTGTGTGAATTTATATAATTATATATTATAGATAATAAGTGCACTCCAAAGCTATTTTGATTTTAGAGTTTTTAAATAAGATTCATACTATATCAAAATAATAAATAAAATTCCATTAAAGATTTTTACTTTTAAATATTTAATATAGTGCTTATGAACATAGTTTGATTAAATCGAAATTTAAAACATTACATTTTATAGTACTTGTGGCTTCATTTGACACTTTCTCTTATGAAAAGTTACAATTGCTAAATGTAATAGCAATAGTTATTTACACACAGAAAGATGATAAATAGATAAAAGAGAGAGATGTTATTAGAAATATACTTTAAAGTAAGATATAATTTGCTAATATTTAGATCATAAAATCGTAACCTGTGATGTCTATTCAAAACACATTGTAGTGAACATAATTTATTTGTCTTACTTTAAAGAATCATATTACTGTTTTACAAGTTGACAATATCCAAAATCTATACCCATAGGTTGAATAAAACACATTTCTTTTATATTCATCAAGTAGGACTATATTTTCACATTGAACAGAAGAGAGCTCAGAATTAGAAGAGCATCATTTCTATTATTTTAAGCATTATAAAACAATTGCTGTAATGTTGGTATTTTTCTCATTGCCTCATTCTATACCAGTACAACATTTAAGAAACAATAAGGCACTTCTTACTATACACAGCTGTTCATGTAATAATGATAGTTAAGTACCTCTACGTATGATCAGTTATAAAAACTTCAATAGAGAGCAAACTGAAATCTGTGTCAGTTGAAATTTAAAATGTGTGTCATATGAAAATATCTTCACTGCCATGCTCCTTTTTAATATTTCAAGATTCTTAATATTATGTCAGTTTGCATATGTAGTATTTTTAAGTTTCTCCCTTGAAAATTACATATATTGACAAAAACACGTCCCCTTTGTGAAAAAGCCTATCTATAAAATATAAAGAGCCACATGCTGCTTTTATTTTGCAATTCTTGGTATGTCTTTTACAGAGTCTTTTTAAACCCAGTAGACTCTCATTTTAATATTAATTGTAACATTTTGCACTTTGATAGTGCTTTTACTCTGAAAAAAGGCAAAGCACTTAGCAATGAAAAATCTCAGCCATCAGCCAAGACAAATCTGCAAGGCAGGATTCCATAAATGAAAAGCCCATTTAAACTAAGAATTGATTTGAATTCATAGCCCTTTCAATCAGGCAAATGAAAAAGAACCAATTTTTTTTACCAGCCCTAAGGGTTTGCAGTAGAAGAGAAAAGTAAATTCCACTACTGGGGACCTTGTGGTTCAAAAGACAGGGGAAAGAGGGAAGGACAAGAATTACACCTTCAACCAGTCTACATGAAGCTGATAAAACACATTATAACATGCTAGGCATGGCTTGATTCATTCTGCAGAGCAAAACTTTGCAAGTGATCCATTTCTGGGCAATGCATACAAATCAAGAAACATGGAACACAGCAGAAAACATACACACACATACACCACACACACACACACACACACACACGCACACTACGTTTTCTATTCTGTTTATGAAGAGTCATTAAATCCACATTCCTTAGAGTAAAAAAAAACAGTTTTAAATTCCTTATTCTGCCCATTGCTCTCTTTTAGGCTCAAGGTTTTATTCCTTCATCTGTAAAGCAGAGACAATGATGCATTTCTTGACAGACTGTGAAATTGTAATGAAACAGAGTATATATACATACATAGTTTAATAGGATTATATATAGTATTTAAGTTATGTTTAATACATTAGAAATAGTAAGTGATAAATATTATTATACTTATAGTGACATAGCCTGTCAAGTGACAAAAATAATAGAATTTATTAACAAGTTTGATGGTTCGTATTCAAGGGAAAATAATCTATGAATGGAAGAGCACATTGTCTCCGTGGAGCCCAAATCCCAAAGGAACTTGGGACAGCGGCAGTTTTACAGTTAAAAGAGGCAATGCAGGAACAGGGCGTGATCAGCTGGGAGGTCAGTGATTTCCTTGTAAGGCTAACTGTCCTATTTTCTAAAAATGGGGTAAGCCAGCTAAAGCTGAGTTGGAGAATAGTGATAGGTGTTAGGTTTTCTTAACAAAGTGTTTTCTGGAAATGCAAGCTGACTTAGGTTTAGATTGGTCACATGAGCCAAACCTCCAGGGAGGGAACTTCATCGTATGGGTCCCATTGTAGGAATTAGCTTTGTCCAGCCAAACTACTAAAACTGAACATATTTTATAGTTACCGCAATTGAATATACTTGATTGAAACATATGGTTTTATTAAATATTTTAAAGAAATATTAATCTCTATTTTCATTAGAAAATGAAGATTCTTTTAAATAATAGTATTAGCTCCCTCCTGCTATCAATTTATTTTTGTAGGTTTACTCTTGGAACTTTTAAATATTCTTCTTAAAAATCAAAACTCAGAATTCATCTCACTCAATGAAATTTTCTTTTCTGGATAAAAGTTTTAAACAATTTTATTTTATATTAAATATAAATTTCAATATGCAGTCACTTATTTTAGTGGTAGCTTAAATTGAACATTTCTCTGTAATATCTTCAATAAAATATGTACTCTCAAGTTTTCTAAGAAAAGTTTAATACTAAAATACATTTATGAGTAGTAAGGAAAAACGTTTCATACCTAATTATCTCTGTCAATTAAACATGGTCTAATGTTAAACGAAGTATTTTGTTTGGTACTTCAAGTAAATATTACCCAAAGAAAAACCTCTTAAATTTCACACGTGTATTTTTCAAAACAAAATCATCCCTCTACTCTCAATGTTCCTTTTAATCTGCAACATAGCCTGAGGGTAATTTCACCCTCCAAGTCTTCGTTTTAAATTCTGTTTATTCTCACTGAGACCATTGATTGGATTGCCTTCACTACCCTAACAATTTCTTGCAGCAATTGCATTAAATCCATGAGACCGTGCTCAACTGCCAGCAGTATTAGCCAGTATTTATTTGCCCATCTTTCCAATTAGCCTGTTCACTCTGGTAGAAATACCTATTATCTATGTATTTCATCATCCTATTTTTGTCATATTATCATCCTATCTTACTCCTCCACATATCTTTGTATTAGCATATCATGTAGCCACCTTTAAATAACTAAATATCACTAACATTCAATACAGCACTCAGTATTTTGGGGAGCTGCTATTTTAGATCATAAAGTGCAAGTCATCTTTAACATAGTAGTTGATGACACATCTAACTTAACTTGGAAGCCACATTTATCCTTTATTTCTCTTTATTTCAAAAACCATTTCTAAAACATCAGTGATACAGCAGAACTTTTTGGTAACTATAGAATGTATAGCGACTATGACCAAAGCAAAAACTTAGATTTATGCTGTTACATTTGACATATTAGATCTTACTTTACTGTTGAATCCACCAACTGTCTCACTCAATTTTCCATGACAGGTGCACATTTACCAACTACGTAATGGAAGAAAAAGAGTATCAAGAGGCCCCCGCCTCGGCCCCATATCCCTGCTAAGGAGTAGTGTGTGTGCTGGAGAAACCTGCAAAACTATGCTGCAGGTTCCAGAGAGAACCTCTGAATCTTTGAGGCAAATGCAGCTAACTCATGTTAAATGAATTTTGTCTTAATACCAGAGTCCATTAAAGTAAAAGTTTGCCATTTTTTCCTTAAGGCTTTATCTGGACATCCATTACTGCTAAGTCTTTATCTTCCACTTAACGGGTAGGATGGTTTAGCCATGCGTATCTGATAATTCATCATATGTTGGTACTTAAAATTAGATGAAAGATTATTCAATGTTAGGTGATTTTTTTCAGGGATATAAATGATTAGATAAATATATGACAAATGTATACCATCTGAATGAATCTGTTTATCAAGGAAAATTATGATTCGGCTTAAAAAATCAAGACTCCTATTTCCTGATATACTTTGTAGTTACAAAATATAATTTTAAATATAAGAGACATTGAATAATATATTTAATAATGCAAATTTGAAAATAGGTCAAATAACAAACACAATTAGCTTAAATTCAACCATTTAAGAATAAACAGTATTTTACCAGCACGATGGGACATCAGTTATATACTAGACTTTACTCAGTGACCAAGGGTCACAAGGTCATTACTTTGATGACATCCATTTATCAATGGCTATGAAGATGAAGGGCTTTTTAGTTGGAGAGTGGAATAGAAACAGTATTTCTTGAAATAAATACTTAAATTGTATTTCGTATCTGCATTTCTACTTTAATGCCCATAGACGATCTACTTAAACTAAAACTTTCAAGGGACTTCTGTTACTGTCTAGCAAGGTTGTCAAAGAAGATAAGATCTACCCTCTTTTATTTGTTTGTCTGAGAATATTTCAGGTTATAATAATAAGCTTCTCTGTTCAACATCAAAGTGGAGGTGTTCTCAATATTAATGTTTGTTACTAAGCTTTTAAGCTGTCTGATTGTTCAAGTGGTCTTTAGTTGAATACATTCTTAATGCCAGATGGAATATCAGAAAATGTGTATAAGGCTTTAATTACCTGAAAACTAGAAATGAACTGTTACTCATGATACCTGGGGATTTTAATAAAGAGCATACATATGTTCTTCTTGCTAATTGAAGATGAGGTTCACTTTAGTGGATTTAATCTCCTGAGAATTTAAAACATAAAAAAGATAAAGATTGAAAGGAATTTTAAAAACCCAAAGTAAACTTTGCTAAAACTCTGCCTATTGCATAGAAAATTATTGAAGGTTTATATTTTTGTATGACAAATGATTGTGTTGAATATATGAATAATCTATAATATAGAAGTTCAGGGAAGTATAGATACTCGTTTTTTCACAGTTATCAAACTAGTGACATTCAATCAAAATATTAGTGAATTATCTGAAAAAAGCGAGAGTATTAAATACATTTTTTTTTAAAGTTGGGCTGTAAATAATAAAATAATAATAGCTAGTAGTTTGCATTAGAAAATTCTCAGATACAGGGTTTAGAGTAATTGAAGTTTTATATTGTAAATAGTGTGTAGAAAAATTGCAGCAACTTTAAAGGAAGAAAAAAAATAGTGTTACCTGAAAGGGAAAACAGTGCATCAAAGTTGAGAGGACAAAATCAAGTGCACTTTAAATATAATAAAATATAAACATTATTTCTAAATGTCGCCATGTTTACTGAGAAAGCTTAAAAATTTTCTGGAAGCCATGTGATCTGTTCATAAACAACCCCTGAGAAGTCCTTCATTGCCTGAATAATTTCTTACAGAATATCAACATCTTAGCTAACTAAACGGGAATACATATATGGCTATTTGAATAAAGATCTAGCCTGTAAAATGGATAGGAGTGGCTTTTCCATGGGTACCAATTTCAGTTATGCAAAAATAGTAAGTTCTCAAGATCTACCGTACAACATAATGCCTATAGTTAACAACATGACTGTTTATTTAAAATTGTTCAGAGGGTACAAAGGAACTCAAAGAAACTCTGGGAGTTGTTATATGTACCTATTACCTTGATTGTAATGATAGTATTACAAGCATATACATGTATCCAAACTCATCAAATTGTATACATTGAACAGGTGCATTTCTTGAGTACATAATTATATCTCAATAAAGCTGTAAAAAATAGAAAACCCCCTTTGCAGGATTCTTTTTAGGGTAGCTTGTTTCTGTATGCTTGTGTACTTGTTATAAAATATTAATATTAAGCATTATAAATGATAAAATATGTTTACAAAATTTAGTAAAACTACTTTTTTACTAAATGTCTCCTAATTCTGACCCTTCACTTCTCTTGAAGTATGTGTTTACAAAATTGATAATAATTACTAATTTTTACCAAGAATTTATTATTGATACTCCAATATTAACTTTATTTCATAAATTTCATTGACTGCACATGAATATATTTTGAGAACTAATCAATATATATGAAGACTGAGGATTAGAGAGAGAAAATCTTCAGGCCAGAGGGTGCTGGGAAATATAACTGAAAAGAAAATATATAAGTTTCTTAAAGATTAGGAATTATTGGAGAATTTCTTTGTCCCATGGATTATTTATTTATTATCCACTATGGAATTCTTTCTCCTAACAACTTTTCCAATAATGCATGAATCCTTTTTACTGTTTAAAAAATGTTTTTTGCTTTCTTTATATTAAATGAGACAAGCAGTATGCAAAACTGAAACATTTTTATTTAGTTTACTTTTCTTTGAGGAATAATATCCTTAAGCATAAGTAATTCCATCTCTAATGTGGCTATTTAAATACTTCATACATTTAGGTTCTTTTCATGAATCTCTAGTGTATATTTTAGGTAAAAATTATAACTCAGCTACACATTGCATTTTATACCTGGATATAGGTTGCCTTTTTTAATTAAAATTTGGCGTTTGAGTTGTCTTATTTTATTTTAGCAATAAAACTTCATTAGTTTTGATCAGATGACTACACAAAAAACCCATTTGAAACTCTCAAAATGTGAGGAAAAACAAGCTTATAAAGCAAAGATAATAAGACTTTCAAAGAGGAAAAAGTTCAAGGTTTGTAGAAAGGATAATCCTGTGTGAAACAGTTTAAATAGTGTGGATATTCTTTTTTTATTAAGACATCACAGAGTTTAAAATTAAATTAACAAACAATTAAAATTAAAACGAACAAACAAAACACAAATAAAGCTTAATATATAAATATATGTTGGGCCAGGAAAAGACCATGGCTGCCTGTGGCATGAACATAGCTGGGAGGCTGCCGGGCTGGAGGAGCTGGGTGGGTTCATCGGGACCCTAACACAGACTGCTGGCTTCAAGACTTGCAGTCTTTTCCTAACTCCAAAGTGCCTTCTTTGAAAAATAGAAAATGACCATTTACTTGATGACACTAGAAAGAAACATATGCTCGTACAAAAAAAAATTTACTGGTTGGTTTTGTACTTTTATAATATTTTCAAATAATATGCATGTTATGCTTTGTTGCGATCATTCAGTGCTGCTGGGGTACCCGACAGCAGCCAGCGGCAACGCCTGCAGGAATGGGCTTGGCTGTAGGTCAGCAACGCATTTAAGAACACTTCCTCTTGAATTTCATGTCATTTTAATGCATCAGGACAATTTAATTACTTTCAAACATTAAAAAATATAAAAGCCATCCTTAGCTTGCAGTCCTTACAAAAGCTGTGGTGGTTTGGGTTTGTCCCACAAGCCACAGATTGCATACCTCCCTGAATGAATGAAACCATGGCCCCTCCCCATCACCTCCAGAAGGAGGAATGAGTTTAGGTCACTGTTGTTTTTGTCAAATGTTTACATAAATATTTCAGTTAAATATATACAGATATATTATTTAAACAGGTATTTAAGATCTGAAAGAACATACTACGTTCTTAAACTGGAAAGAAAATCAAATAATTTCAGTAGCTTTTGCATCGCATCCTTCATTATTGAGATTGTTTTGTATTTAAAATATTGCTGACTCTCTTGTTTCAGAGAAATTAGCATAAGTACTTATGTCTAGTTTTCTTCTGGCTTATGAATTTTCTGAAATTAGACGTTTTGTTAAATCCCACAGCATCTCAGTATTTAGTGTAGTGTTTACATTTTGCCACTTAAAGTGTGGTCCTCAGAACAACCTCAGCACCATTCGGTTACTTAGTAAAAATGCAAAATCTCTATTTCCAACCTAGATGTGCTTAATCAGAATCTGCATTTTAATAAGTGATGCCTACACACTTCATACTTGAGAAGCTCTGTAGCTCTGTTCTAGTATACAGTGAGTACTTAAATAATAATATAAGCTGCTAAAAATATTCCCTACTAACCTAACTTTTTTAGGTGCTGGGTGAATAGATTTACTTAAAAAATACTGTAACCTGATCAGTTTAATATTGTATCATTACAGATGTACAAATATCAAACCCTCCTCTATTCCATCATCACCTAGACAATAACACTGGTCCTGACATGCATTCCTTGTGGCCATTTGTGGATACAGGGAAATGTTTAATCTATGCAAATACTCTCATGGGTATTCATGGATGATGTTAACATGGGTTTTAAATAATTTAGATCATTAAAAATGTTGAGAGGCGCTTTCCTGGATTGCCATATAGTTTATTCCTTGCAATATCCTCTGGATATATATTGCTAAGAATAACCTTGAAGACCGTGAGAGCTGTAGTCAAAAACATTGGACATTGATAGATTAATATATTTTCTCAGGAAATAGTCTAATCAAAATAGGACAAAATTCAATGCAAGATATAAAGTTTGTATGGTCTGAATTTAGACTGTATTTTGAATGAATATAAAATATATCTTGCTACTGCCTTCATTACATATAAACCAAAGTAAGCATTTTATCACTCAGTAGGGCATACTGACACATACACAGAGGCAATAATGACCTTTCTTATGAAATTCTTTAGTGTCCTCTGCTCTTCCCCTCAATTAAACCATTATCTCTGCAGAACTTTCTACATCTTTGAATATCTACAAGTTATTTATAGATCATAAAATAAAAATATTATATGGTCAGTAGTAGGCAACATATTTGTCTAATGAGAATGTGAGGATAACAGATGACTAAAGGGTTTGGTTGGTGTGCAGGCCAATAATGTGCATCTGTGGTGTTTCAGGTGGAAGGCGCTGCCTGTAGACCTCATGTGGATTCTCAGCTCAAGGACCGTAATAAAAGGTGCCAAAGGGGAATGACAAATACGTTTTCCTTTCATTAGCTTCTTTTGTTTTTCTAAAAGATTTGCCTGTTTGTAAAATCACATGGGCATTCATCTTTTAAGGCTTAGAAGCTAGTTCCATAAAAACAAACATTTAAGAACTAAAAGAGACATTGTATAACTAAAATAAATTTTGATATTTTCCTCTATCTTTATTTGTTCATACAATCACTGAATACATATTTAGTATCTATTACATGCTAGTCACTTTCTAGATGTTGGAGATATATCAATGAAGGCAAAAAAATCCAGTCATCATGAAGTTTACATTTTATTGCTTAAATTTAGTGAATATACACAATATGCCAGTTTCTGTTCTTTACAACTTCACTCTTCTGTAGAACATGACTATATTTTCCCATTACAGAAGAGAAAACTAAGACAAAGAACAATTAAGTAATTGCCCAAGACGACACAGTTAATACAGTTAGTAATCGGGAGAGAACAATTCTAAACTAATACAGTCAAGGACGCAGTATTATTGGTAAACTGGAGTCTTATCTTTAGAAGACACAACTTAGGAAAGACAAATGAATAGTGAAATTAAACAACTATAAACAACAATTGGTATGACTGATGTAATGTGCTCTAGAAAAAAATTATAGATTTTAACATCCTAGTATTTACTAATACTGTTTTTGAAATAAATAGTACTCATTTATATACAATGACAAAAATAGGGTAACAGACATTCAACAGCATTGGGAATTCAATTGTTTGGGAATAATTTAGTACACATTTGGTTGTACTCATTAGTTACACAACATATAATCATTAACACCTAGGACCAATGTGTGAAATATTTTTTAATATAATTAGCATTTATAAATATATCCAGATTTTGCTTACAGAACACAAATTTCATCCAATGTGATTTTAATCAGTAAAGATAGCATACATATTACATACATTTGCCCATGTTAAGCAGAATTTAGTTGAGAAAAAATTTAATATACTTAGTAAAAATATTCTCTATTTAGTTTCTTAAAGAATTCTCTATTTAAAATATTATAAATTTATTCTTGAGAGAAGTATCTGCTCAGGTCCTCTGCCCATTTTTTAATTAGATTGTTTGTTTAGTGCTGAGTTGTATGAGTTCTTTATACACTTTAGATATTAACTCCTTGTTGGAACTGTTGTTTGCAAATATCTTCTTCCATTTGATTGGTTGTTTTTGTTTTGCTGATGGTTTCTTTTGCTGTGCAAAAGTTTTTTAGTTTGATATAGTCCCATTCACATCTTTTTGCCTTTACTTCCCTTGCCTTGAGGTTAAATTCATAAAATTTTGAGCATATCATGCTAAGTGAAATAAATCAGGCAAAAAAAGTTAAGAACCGTATAATCTCACTCATATAGTGGATATAAAAAGAAAAGCAACAAATGAACAAAAAAGAAAAACAAACAAGCAAAAACTCAGACACGGACAACAGTGTGGTGGTTGCCAGAGGGAAAGAGGTGGCGGGGGGTGCTTAGTAAATGATGAATTGGGTCAAATATATGGTGACAGAAGAAGATTTGACTTTGGGCGGTGGTCACACAGTGCAGTATACAGATCATGTATTATAGAAATGTACACTTGAAACCTATATAATCTTATTAACCACAGTCACCCTAATGTATAAAATAAAAACACTACAAATGTGATTTGAAGATTAGCCTAAAAGTGGCACTCTGCTAGGTTATTTTCTACTCTTGGTAGCTTTCTGATCAGTGAATGGTTTAGCTTCTTTTGGGTATATTCAGTTACTAATCACCACTAATAAAAGTCTAAAATTCTTTTATTTTTATATTGTTTATAATTGCCTCTAAGTTGTAGCTTCACAGGTATATACTTTTATATAGAGTCTTAGACGCTTGAGCAAAATGGAGTACAGAATGACCAAGTCGAAGGTGGTCAAAGCTGGCTAGTCAGGAGCAGAATCTGACCCTAAGAGAGCCCATCTGCAGGGAATAGTGATCACCTGAAGCAACCAGTTTTGGGAAACTCACCTACAACTCAGAAAGAAAGTGAGTCGTTGACGGTAGTGGACCCACTACAAAATGGATGTAAAGAGAGTAGGAGGGGCGTCACACAAGAAGGTGCATACTAAGGAAAAAGACACAAGAACACTATTTGGGAGCCTCCTTGAGGCCTAAAAGAACTTAAGAACCTCATCCTTAATGGGGGTCTCTATTTCCATGTCACCATGGGGCTGGGCTGTGCAATTTTGCCTGAGTGAGACTGACAACAGGGTACAAATTCTTGTTTTGCTTATTCTCTCAAATAGCCTCACCTTGAGCAATGAGTAAGACTGTTTTTCAAAGAGAGAAGAGCACAGCACACACATCTGGAAAACACAGACAAAAAAAAGTGACTGCACTTCCTTTTGACCATAGCCTTAATAAAACATTTATTTCAATTGCTCAGAAAGATGAAAGGGTGTTCCCTGATCTCTCTCAGTTGGTAAGACCTCAGGCATTAGTCTAAGTGTTGCACTATGTGATGGACTTCAGCAGGCCTATGATTCCTCAGATAGTATAGCTAAGATTTTTTTCCTGTGTAAAATTTGGGATGGGGAGGTGATACTATTTGTAACTTTCTTTAGACCTTCAAAGATGTCTATAAGTAAAAAATCATTATAGATAGAAAAGAAAATTTAGGCCCCTTTATTTTAGATCAATAAACATTTTCTATAGGCCAAATATCTTGACTCTCTGCACTAAATTATTAGGAGTTCTCTTCATTTCTCTGAATCCATTATAAAATAAAGTAAATAAGCTTTATTTTCCTTGGATCCCTTCCAGCTTGAAGTTACTACTTTCATCTTAAAGGAAATGGAGGAGCGTCCCTGCCTGATGCCTAGGTAAATAGCACTGAAAAAATGTGGAAAACAAAAACAAAAGTTTCAAATTCTTATTGTACCTATGTTGTTCCCTGGAAGATTGTGAATAATCTTATCAATTAGCTTTGTTTATTTAGAATAACATTGGGAATGTAGCATAGGTGTGAAGTGTTGCAGGACTCATTAAAAACAAGGGGATATGTTTCATCCTTTCAATAAATGTGCATTGTTCAGACTAGTGAGACATATTTTTGCATGAGAAAAATATATTTGCTCCTTGTAGCTGAGAGTTCATTCACACTACAACTGAGATATACAAAGGAAAATATAAATTCTTTATTTTTATAACTGACATAATAATCAAATAATTTTTCAAGGTTGCAATCCTTCTTATGGCATAGAAAATAAACACTTGCACAAATAAAAATGACTTTAAATTACCAATTAATTGTAACTCAGTCATCTTTAGTTTATTTTTTTAAAGATTTTGTTTATTTTTATGTATTTATTTTTAGACAGAGGAGAAGGGAAGGAGAAAGAGGGAGAAACATCACTGTGCGATTGCTTCTCTCATGCCCCCTACTGGGGACTTGGTCTGCAACCAGGCATGTGCCCTTCACTGGGAATCGAATCAGTGACCCTGTGGTTAGCAGATGGGTGCTCAATCCACTCAGCCACACCAGTCAGGAACATCTTTGGTTTAAATTCAAATTATCTATGACACAATAATTTGTCTCTGCAACTGTAAATTCACCCAGAATCACTGTCATTTGTGTGTGTGTGTGTTGGTCATGAACTACTTTGGCAATATGGTGAATCTTGTGAATCCCTTCTAAGAATAATATTATTTTAAATAAATAAAACAAAAATATAAAGAACTATGAAATAAAATTATCATGATGCTGGAATATGCTTAACAAAACATTAATACGTGGTATAGTAATAGTTGGTTTTATTAATGAATTAAATAACAAGAACTTACAGAAAATATAATTACTCTACCTTGGGAGTAATAATGACCATAAAAGATAATTTGATATATCTGCAAAAACTGTATTGTGGTAGAAAAATATCTGTAATTCCTATGTAGAAAGAGTTCCAAGTACAACTATACTACTGTGTTTTATTGCTTAATATTACCAATGGATGAAAATGCTACATTTTGGTAAACAGTGATTGAAAATACTTAATTATTTTTCATATTCAAGTTAAAGGATCTCCTAATATTCTCAGATTAAGATCCCCTATGTAAGGTCTGTTTGCCATGTGTTTACCCTGATTACAATGATGGTGTTTAGAAGGTGATGCTCAATATCCTGAGGACATGGCGGGCGAAGGTGTTAAGCTGGTCTTCCTGACACCAAAGTAGTAACTGGTGTCAGTAGTAACAGGTGGGAGCTGTTGTAAATGTCTGCCTTGGAGTTGATTTGATTTTCTCTTGTCATCTCCTGAACACAATGACAGGAGAAGTTAGGGTCTCTACTTTTGACAATTCCAGGACTTTCTATCCTGCCTCTATGTGACCCCATTTTGGCTCTCTAGAATTACACATTCTGGCTGTGGCTCCCATTTACTTCTGATCCAGGCAAAGTGCCCAGAATTCTTTATGTCACAGAGCCACTTAACTCCACTGCAATGCCCGTCTTTAGAGCGCTACCAATGAAACATAGCTTGTTTGTCTATTTGCTGGCCTCAGGGAACATGGAAACTGGGTTTTCCCCACCTATGCAGGCCAGAGAAGTGCTACTCAGAATCTTTGACTCACTGTCACATCTTCTGTCACTGCACAATGTTTCCTGGCCATCCTCTCCTGTGTGGCAACATTCTCGGGGTCCAAAGGAAATATGGCAAAGACCCTTGGCTATTAGAGCTTCAAATACCTAGTACTTTACCTTAATCATTATAACATTTTGGTCAGAGTAAGGCATCCAGGTCATACAGCATCCAAACATCTGCAAAAAGCCTTCTTGGCTTCTTCCAGGCTATACTTCTTTGAATTGGAAGAAACAGGTTTTCCATTTTGTCTTCCTTTTTGACAAAAATAGGACTTTCGCATTCAATCCTGTGTTCCCTCTGACCTAACGTCTAATGAAATAGTGTTACATTGTCATTTCTCCAAGGCCTGGCCTCCATGTCCTACAGGAGTTACAATGATTAAACAATATCTGTTTTGTTTACTTATCAAATCGAATTCTCAAAAGAACAGTTTCCTTATGGAGTTAACAGAATATTTGCTATTTGATCTTAAATAGTACATATTTTCTCTAGAATGTGATAAATGACATTAATTAAATATCCAGAAACCAAGACAAACAGGGTTTGGGGGAAAGGGAAAATACAACAGAAAATGTAAATGCTTAGTTCAAGGCATATTAGAGCATTCTAAAAGTTAAACTAAAACTAAGATTTAAGGAAGGCAATTAAGTTTTCAGAACTTTGATTTTCAGTCGCTTAGTTTATAATAAAAGTTAAACTTTTGGAATCGAAGCAGATGGAAGCGTGTTTGATAGACTCCTCTCTTCCTACCATCCCACAGTCATTTGCGCAGATTTTGATGGGGTTGCAGAGCTGTATGAAGCAACATATATTATGATGTAAATGCCATCATTATGACATATGCTTAAACTTCTGCTGAGAAATAAATAAAATATCTTGAAATGCCTGCTGTTTATCCCAGCTGTTTATTTCTCACAGCCCATAAATGGAAAAGTCACACAGTTTAGCATTTACATGCTAGGGAGGCATTTGGAAATAATTAAAACTCTTCCAGAGAGCGCTTTCTTTTTGTTCTGAATTACAATTAACTCATATTTTCAAAAAAAGAGGGCAAGGGCATTAACTGAGAATCAAAGTGTCTATTTTTTTCCCAGAAAAGTGAAAACTATCAAGAGTTGCTTTTTTTCTCTCTAAATTTCCAATAATGGAGCAAATAAGTGAGGAAACTAATCTGGGAACAAGCATAGATCACCCCGTCTGTGTGCCTGGCTGCGGTTCCGGTGTGGCACCATTACCAGTTGGAAACTTGCTCCTGTTTTGGGTTGGTTGCAATGATTCCGACTTATGAATATTACAGTAGGAGAGACAGCAAACTAAGGCAGGGAGGAGGAGGCAGGCGCGTCTCCCCCACTGACTCAACAGTCCTGAGCCTGGTCTGATAATATTGCCAGGTGTTCCAACGTCAGAGGAAATACAATGCTAACACAGGAGTAGGGCAGTGCTTGGAATTATATGTATTGTCTCAACTATCTGGGACAGAAAGCCTTTGAAACTGCTTTCATCCCAAGGCCTGAAAGGCAGGAAAGGGCCCACAGTGCCCAAAGGAAGAAACCCATAAACACTTTTGGATATTCATGCCCCGCTCCCCGAACCCGAGAAGCTGGCACCACATTTACTTGTCAATCAATATCTTATTTCTTCACCTCCATCCCACTAACTATGTAAGTCCTAAAAACACAAGATTCATTCTCTTGACCTCTGGCCACCCTTGTGCTTGCCACCCCTGCCCTTGCTCTTGACTTTCTTCACCACTTCAGCAAGACCCAAGCATATATCACCAATAAACTCAGCTTGCACGTGGATAGACTTGCTGATCTGTAATTCTTTACTGCGTTGGCAAGAAGAACTGAGTTCCTCCCATACCATGATGGCACTAATATACACAAGAGAGTTGCTTTTTTCCCTCCAAATTTCCAATAATGGAGCTGTTTATTTTTTTACAAATATGCTACAATCACAAACAAGCTCATTATGGAAATATTCAATTTTATTTCATATAAATTTTGTTTATTTTTTTAAGAAAAATGTGACAGTATGTTTTAAATTTGCTGTAATGTCAATGGTTAAATAGGCCAATAGATTTTCTATACTTTCTTACTCTAATTAACTATTTATCACTAGATTATAAAAAACTGTATCATAATGACAGTACATTGCCATTTTAGAGAAGCCACACATTTTAAAACATGGTATGGTAGCAGATTTTTTTTTTATTTTCAACATTGCTGAAACAAAAATGATATGAAAAACTCAAACTTTGGATTCATAGTTGACGGATATGACCTAGCAATCAAAACACATCTTTATTACTGTACAAAATAATTGCAGAAAAAATAAACTTGAATTATTTTTGCTTTCAAATTAATCCATTGATCGTATCCTAATATTTCTATTTAAAACAATTTCAATCAACCAAATGCCCAAATGCCATACATATATATATGTATATATTCTTGTGTGTGTGTATATATATATTCTTTTATATATATGTATAAAACAATGTGTGTGTGCATATATTCTTTTAAGATACAATATGTTTTATAGATTCCATGCTTCAATTCAAAGTTATATATTTTCTTATAGATAAGCAAGTTAAATAAATCTGATTTTTTAATGTGAAAAGCAAACATTCTACTGAGTAGGTTTGCTTTGTGTGTGTGTATATGTTGTGATGATTGTATCTATGTGACTAAGTAAAATGATTATGTTTTTAGCATAAACATGCACTGATTTTTTAAATATAAATAAGGCAGTAAATGAACCCTGGATAAATCTTGGCCTCATTCTTCATGTGATAAAAATCAGCACTATTTGTTTATTCATATAAGTTTCACACAGTGTTCAGAGAAAACATGCTGAGAGAAAGTTCTTTTGAAAGTTCAACAGTTATATGGGCTCAAAGGTTGAAACTTTAAAAAGAGTCTGATCTACTGATTTTTGTTAAGCTTCCCATTTTTAATGATTAAAAAAGTTTAGTCTTGCAACATTTTCTTCAGTAACTTATCCTGTCCCTTCCATGTGGATGATCTAAAACAGCAATATTAAAACAAAACTTAACCTTTAGGTAAATATATTTTACATAACAATTCCAAGTGGACATCGCTCTATTCATTCATTTTGATAGATTTCATTTTTTTTAATGTGTTCTATTTAAGTTTGATATCCTAATACCCAGAGACAAGGATCATTTATACACAAAATACAAAGTTTTAAATTTGTAAACACTGCCATATAAATAGTGTCTCTGTGTTTTTAATAAGTTTGTCCTTAGAAGACCTTGGTGACTAAATTCATATCTTCACTAAGGAAGGGAAAATTGAGACTGAATCACTTATTATCATAAATATGCTTGAATATCACTAGAATTTATAGTATAATCATGAATGTATTCATTTTCAAGCACTTATGTTAATATACGCAGTAAAATTTTCCAAAATTTTAGTTATTTAATATTTATTCTGACCACTGGTGAAATAACATTATAATAATCAAATTCAAGAATAATTCAGTTTAATAAGTTATTTTTCTTTTTCCCTTGGACTTTATGTTTAATTTTAATGCATATGTTTAAAACATTGGATTATTTCTGTTTTTCTAATATTAAATTTTAGTTTATGTAATACTTTAGTCTAAACTCCCATCAGCTTTCACCTAATCTAATGGAAAGAACTTTTTTAAACCCATAGGCTTTGGTTTGTTTTAAACGTTATTTTCACAATGTTTTTTTCATAAAACAAGTCTTATGCTGTGCTTCACTTTTAATTTAAAACCCTTTCATACTTTCCTATTGCTCTTAGGCTTTACAAAGATTTTTAGTGTGCCCTCTGAATGTCATTATATTGGACCCCACGTGCCCTGTCTCATTCTGTACCATGACATCCCTTACTTTTTTTTGTATCTGTAGCTATAGGCACCCTCTTTCAGATTCCTGAATCCAGTTGCACCTTAGCCTTTCTATATGATGCACCTTTTTTTGATAATATCATATATAATGACAGTATCGATATAAAGACAATATTGTACATAGTTATCAAATTGCATTTGATAATGCTTTTCTCTCCTTTCTACCAGGACAAATTTAAGTCATTAACCAAAGGCTCGTATTCTAAAAAAAAAAAAAGCCTCACTGATCCCCATAACCAGGTTCAATCTCCTTATTGTGTGGTTTTATAACACCAGAATTCATCATTTTTATTATTTTTAAGTTAGTTTTCCCAACAGAGAAGTTGAATAGGAAATACAGTGACAATTCCATGTTTAATTCTTAAACATCATGAGGTTAGGAAGAATGGAACCATGGTAGAAGAGACTAGCATTTCTCATGACAATGTTACAGTTGAAGAGAAATGGACTTCAGCTCCAGAATGGAAGAGCGGCAAAGAATCGGGGACCCTTTTTATTTCAGAATGTCATCTGGCTGAAGTTATTTATAGAATTTCCATACACACATTGTAACCTAGACCTCAAAACTCTCATCCAACCATGACACAAGTTCAGGCTCTAGGCACAAAATCGAATCAAGTAAATCAAGCCTTTGGACTCAGTCTTTGCATACAGATCCTCAGGTGACCTGAAAAGACAAGTCATCTGAAACCACCCATACCCTACAACATATAATGTGAGACAGTAAGTTAGTTTCCTGTGGAGGTGGTAACAAATTGCACATATTGGGTGACTGAAAACAACAGGAATTTATTCTGTCACAGTGTGGAGGGTGGAAGCCTGAATGGCAGGGCTATGCTCCAATCAAGGTCTCAGGAAGAATTTGTTGTTTGTCTCTTCTAGGTTTCGGCAGCTGCAGACATTCCTTGATTTGACCTGCATCTTTCTTCTTTCTTTTCTGCCTGATTTTTTATTGCTTTCTCCTCCATGTGTTTCTTCATCTCCTAGCCCTCTCTCTTAGGGAACTCATGTGCTGGCATTCACACATACCCGACAGCCCAGGAGAAACGGCCCTTCTCCAGATCCTTAACTTAATCATATGTTTTGCCATAAAAGGCAAATACTACCTTTTGCTCTATAATATCCACAGATTAATAAGTGGACCTACTTTTAGGAGTCACTATTCAATCCCACTACATAATAAAAAGGATAACTGCAATAGACACTCTTATTTTGAAAATGGAAATCAGAAGGCACACAGCAGGCATTGTTTCATAGTACTTTTGAAGTTGATCCAGGCACATCTTACCAACCCCCTGACTCGGAAGGAAAATAATGAATATTGATTAAAGCATCATTCTGATGCTTGGAATAGTTCATTGTTCAAACAATGAACTCTGCTCTGGGTTCCTGTTTCTTTTATTATTATTGTTATTAATTATTATTATTAATTTTTCTTACCAAAAGAAAGCTCATGCTTCAGGCTGAGCAGTGTTCTCATCTATTGGAGGCCCTGAGACTTTTTTTATTTTAAAATGTCATTATGTTTTTTAATCCAAACTGTTGATACTTCTGTCTATAATGTTGTAAAAACTCTGTGAATTTCTTATAAATCTTATTGTCATTCTCTCCATTAGACAAAAAGAATTACCAACAAATTTTTTGGAAACAGGTCACTGTCTACTTTGTGCTATGTGTCAGGATGCTATGCTACATGCTATTTATAATCTTTGAAGTCATTTTGAATAACTTAGTGAGTCTATATTGCAATACTTTATTTCTTAATACAATGCTTAATGAAAGGTCTGCAATCTATACCTTTGAGTTTACCTTGATATTTTGCTGGCGGTGTCCTGAATTCGATTTGTTGTTTTCCTGAGGCCTTCTTTTACATTGAGATTTTTTTTTCCTGCACCTGCTAGAAAGAGTGAATGTGAGAAAGAGTTTTATTTTCCAAAGTCACATGTATCGGGTTAGATGTATTTTCTGCCATCCACCTTAAACAGATGATGTTGCAAACATTCCTTTATAAATACTAGGTTGGCCAAAAAGTCCATTTAGCTTATTTCTGTAAAATAAAAGACACGTTTTTTTATTTTTACCAATAACTTTATCGATTTTGATATTTTGAGTATGTTGGATATCTCTCACATGATATAATGTTAATTGTTCTCAGTGTCTCAATTTGATCGCTATCAACTTCAACTGGTCTACATGATGGTAGAGCACTATCCAGTGAGAAATCCCCAGCACAATACTTTGCAAACCACATTTGACATGTTGGATCAGGCACAATGTCTTCTCCATATACTGCACAAATCCTTTTTTTGAATTTCCGTTGTGTTTTTACCTTCTTTGAAATAATAAAGCACAATACACCAAAAATGTTGCCTGTTTTCTTCCATCTTCAATGTTAAAATGGCTACACAGAAATTCACCAATTTTGATAAATTTTTTAAGTGGAGACTGATATGACAGCTATCACAATGCAACCTAACAAAATTGTTTCAAATGAAATTAAAGACAATTAAACACTATTAGAGCAATCTTATTAAAAAAAAATTTAACTTTTTGGCCAACCCAAAAATATGTCCCGCCTTATTTGCAGCCTCCAAAAACATACTTATTGTCCTCCCAACACCCTCTGATTGGTTCTTCATAACCAAAACATTATAAAATATCTTGGATTTTTGTACAGCAAAACCACAACGATAGTAATAACAACTATATTAGAAGATTTCATACAGGGAAGCAGAACAAGTATGAGTATAATGGAAAAAATAATTTATTGTATAAAAACATATATAATTGTGTCACAAGATGGAAAACTTGAAATATCAGGAGAAAAACCAGGAACAAGGCTTCTGAAACACCAGTATGGGTAGCCAAATCAGAAACGGAGCTTCTGGGAGACCAAGCCCTGTTGCTGGCATGGTGACCTGAATGGGAGGTTTTGGAAAAGTTGCCAGATATCTGTTGCATCACATTTCTAGAATGAGAGCTAAGTGCCCAGTTGTGAGTTTAGGGCTGTTATTTCTAGCATATTTGCTATTTATCATGCTAAATGTGTGATTTCTGGAATACATCCAACTGAAGAAATCTAGAAAGCATCTGAAAATATAGGGCTGGAACAAGCCAGGGTTAGAGGTTAGTGAAAGAGTCAATACATGAAAGGTGCAAGCATGGGCTTGGTTAGAATAAAAACAGTGGATGACTGAAGTCAGGGGTGGGAAAGAAAAACACTTAAGAAGAAAAAGAAAAGAGAAGAAAGACAAGGTAATCAGTGAATTAAAATAATGAAGAGATGGCATCCAAATTGGAAAGAAGTAAAATCTCTGTTCCCAGATGACATGACCTTATATTTAGAAACTTTAAAGATTGTACAAAATCATCTGTTAGAACTAATAAATGAATTCAACAAAAATTTTCAGGATACAAAATCAATGCACAAAGTCATTATGTTTTTTAGAAATTAACAATAGACAATTTATAAAGAAAAAAATAAAAATACAATAGCAGAAAAAATAAAATAGTTAAGAATAAACATAATCAATGACATAGGAGAATTGTATGCTGAAACTATAGAAACTTGTTGAAAAAAATTAAAGGCACAAATTTATAGAAAGATGTTCCATGTTGTTGTATTGGAAGACAATGTTGTTCATATGTCAGTATTTCCCAAACCAATCAATCTATAGATTTCAGACAATCGCAGTTGCTTTTTATTTTAGAAAAATAGAGAAAATCCCAAAATTTATATAGAATCTCAAGGGACATCAAATATATATCCACATGAAAAAAAAGAAATTTGAAACCTTACTTTAAACCATATACACAACTAAATCTATTAAAAATGAATTAAACGTCTAAACATAAGAGCTAACTACAAAACTCTTAAAACAGAGAAAAAGCTTCTAGACATTGGATTTGGCAAAGGTTTCTTAGATCTGACACAAAAAGCATACATAAGGAAAAATAGATAAATTGAACTACATCAAAATATAAAATGTGTGCATGAAGGAAATAGTCAACACAATGAAAGGCTACCTATGGAACAGTAGAAAACATTGCAAATTATGTATCTAATAAAAGGTTAATGCCCAGAACATCACTAATCATTAACAAAATGCAAACTAAAACCACAATGCAATGTCACCTCATACCCATTAGGATGGCTATGACCATAGAAACAAAAAAATAGCAAGTATTGCCAGACGTATAGAAATTGAAAGTCTTGTGATCTGTTGATGGAAATGTAAAATGGTGCAGCCTCTTCTGCAAAATACAGGGTCTGGCACAAATTTGTCCTTTTTATTACAAACTATTTTATTACAAAATCATAAGCATGTAATTCTGTAACATAACAATGTCACACTCAAGCATACCATATGATATTTTAGGTAAAATGTTCAAATTGCTGTCCATCTTGTGTGAGACCACACTCAACCACACTCAAGCAGTCATTACTACTGCTAGACCCTTTAGTATGGTGATTCCTCAAAAAATTAAAAGTAGCATTACCATGTAATCCCTCAATCTCATTCTGGATATACATCCACATAATTGAAAGCAGTGACTCAGATATTTTTAAATCCAAGTTCATAGCAGAATCCTTCAAAATAGCTAAAAAATGTAAACAACTTAATATTCCATCAAGAGATGACTGGATAAAATATGTTGTATATACATACAAAGAAATATCAGCCTTAAAAAATGTAAAAATTCTGACTCATGCTATAGCATATATGATCATTGGGAATATTATGCTAGTGAAATAAGTCTGTCACAAAAATAGCAAATATTGTATGATGTACGATTTCACTTATATGAGTACCTAGATTGATCTAATTCATATAAACAGAATATAGAATGGCTTGCCAGGGATGGGGGAAGGAGGAATAAGAAGTAATTGTTTAATGGTTTTTGAGTTTTGGTTTTGTAAAATGAAAAGCATTCTGGAGATTGTACAGCAATGTGAATATACATAATATTAATCAACTGGACACTTAAAATGGTTAAAATGATAAATTTTGTTATGTATATTTTACTATAATTTTTAAAAAGGAAAAACTTCAATACAAATAGAAGAATTAAGAAAGTAATATTGTAGGAATCAATATTATATGTGTTATCAAGAAGTCAAGAATGAATGTTTTCAAGAATAATAACACTTGAAGATGGAGGTGTAGGTAAACACAGCTCTCTTCCTTGCACAACCATATCAAAATTACTACTAAATCATAGAACAACCATTGCCCACAACCACCAGAAATCATGTCAAATAGAAGTCCAACAGCTAAGGAATTAAAGAAGCCACATCCATCCAGACTGGTAGGAGGGATGAAGACACAAAACAGGCTGGTCCCTCATCCATGTGTGGTGGATAAAAATTCAGGAGAGATACCTCGGGAGCAAGAAGTCCCAGCCCCGCACCAGGCCCCAAAGCCCAAAGTTCCAGTGACAGGAAAAATAAGTTCTCATAATTTCTGACCATAAAAACCAGCAGGGATTGAGTTGGTGGAAGAAACTCTTGGATTCCCAAGCAGTTCCTCTTACATGAGCTGCACACAGACGTACTCAGACTCCTTCCCTCTGAGCTCCAGAGCCAGGGTAGCCGCTTGGAAGGTACCAGTGGCATACAAGGAGTAACTAAAGTGGCTGGCATCAGGTGAGAGCTGCTGGACAACTTTTTCCCAAACAGAACAGTGGTCAAAGGTCATCATTCCTTTTCTGAACCCTCCACCCACAGAGCCACAGAGCTGGCAGGTGGGTGCCATATTTGAGATTCCATCAGTCTGGCTCACACTGTTTGCCCACCATGGTGATTCCCTGAGGCTCCACCCCACACAACTTATGGGCCCACCCAAGCTGTTAACAGTGGCTTTTCCATATGAATGGCTTGTCTTGACTTATGTTTCACATCTTTGTAAATCCTCGCAGAAAAGCAACAGCCTTGGCTGGTGTGGCTTAGTGGATTGAGTACCAACCTGCAAACCACAGGGTCCCCGGTTCGCTTTCCAGTCAAGGCACATGCCTGAGTTGCGGGTCAGGTTCCCAGTAGAGGGTGCACAAGAGACACCCACACATTGATGTTTCTCTCCTTCTCTTTCTCTCTCCCTTCCCTCTCTCTAAAAATAAATAAAATCTTTATTTAAAAAAAAACAACAGCCAGCCTCAGCAAGCCCCAGCACCCTCCACTGGTACTTCTTGCTAAGTGGTACCAGGCCTGGCACTAGCAGCAGCCAGCCTAGGTTCACAGCTTGGGCTTTGCCTTCAAACTCCCAAGCCCAACGCAAGTTGCAGCCATCTACAGATTGTTTTATATCTCATTTTGGGTGGCCCCAAGCATAAAACCAGTGGTGACGGATCTTGGTCTGCACTGCCTGGGAAACCCCAGAGCCTGCGCACCCAGTGGACAGCTACAGACCACATTAGAGCACCACCACCCTGCCCCTGCACAGTTGATATTCCATGAAAGGCAGAGGTTGGTGGTCGGTGGTCACAGTTAGTCCTTGCAGCTGCCTAGCCTGGGTAAATCCCTCCCATTGACCTGCCAGCAGCAATCAAGGCTCAACTACAAGAAGAGAGAGTACTCAGCCCACGTGGAGAGTGCACCTTGAGTACCCAGCTTGGTGATAGGGGAGGCTGTGCCACTAGAAGCTACAAGACACCTACTATATTAGGCCACAATGCCAAAACAAGGAGTCATAGAAGCTAAACCTAATATATAGAAACAAACACAGGGAGGCTGCCAAAATGAGGAGACAAAGAAACATGGCCCAGATGAAAGAATAGATCAATACTCTAGAAAAAGAAGTAAGCAAAATAGAGATAAACAATCTATCAGGTGCAGAATTCAAAATGCTAGTTATAAGGATGCTCAAGGAACTTAGTGAGGAGCTCAACGGCATGAAAAATATTCAGTCAGAAACAAAGGACACACTAATTAAAATAAAGAACAATTTATAAGGAAATGACAGTAGAGTGGATGAAGCCAAGAATAAAATTAATGATTTGGAACATAAGAAAGCAAGAAGAAACAGTAAGGAAAGAAAAAAGAAAAAAGAAAAATAAAGAAAAGAAGCAACCAGAAGGAAGGAGAAAAAAAAACAAGGTAAAAAGAATAAAAAAAATTAAAAAATGAAAATAGTGTAAGGAGCCTCTGGGTCTACTTCAAGCATTCCAACATTCACATCATAAGGGTGCCAGAAGAGAAGAGAAAGAGCAAGAAATTGCAAATCAACTTGAAAAAAATTATGAAAAAAATATTCCCTAATTTGGTAAAGGAAATAGACATGCAAGTGCAAGAAGCACAGAGAGCCCCAAACAAGACAGATGCAAAGAGGCCCACTTCAAGACACATCATAATAAAAATGTCAAAGGTTAAAGATAAAGAGAGACTCTTCAATGTAGCAAGAGAAAAGCAGTTACCTACAGTGGAGTTCCGATGAGAGGCTCAGCTGACTTTTCAAAAAACTTTACAAGCTAGAAGGGATTGGCAAGAAATATTCAAAGTCATGAAACCAGAAAACTACAGCCAAGATTGCTCTACCCTGCAGAGATTATCATTTAGAATCGAAGGGCAGATAACTCCCCAAACAAGAGAAAACTAAAAGAGGTCACCATCACCAAACCATTATTATATGCAATGTTAAGGGACTTATTTAAGAAAAAGAAGATCGAAACTATGAATAATAAAATGGCAATAAATACATATCTGTCAACAATTAAATCTAAAAAATAAACTAAGCAAATAAGAACAGAGCCTGAATCATAGATATGGAGAGTGTTTTGATGCTTGCCAGATGGAAGAGGTGTGTGGGGGGAATGGGTGAAGAGGTGAGGGGATTAAAAAGTACAAATAGGTAGTTAGAAAATAGCCATGGGGACATAAGGTACAGTAAAGCAAATGGAGCAGCCAAAGTACTTATACACATGGCCCATGGGCATGGACAATGGTATGGAGATTGCCTAAGGGAGTTGGGGGTACTGGATGGAGGAGGGAAAAATGCGGAAAACTGTGACAACTGTAATAGCATAATCAATAAAATATAATTTAAAAAATAAACCTCACATCAACCCTGTGGAGTAGTAATAACACTGTGAAGGATAGCAGAAAAATGCCACCCCAAAATATGCCAGTTTCACATAAGACTGTTTTCAGCTAATGTAAAGAATAAAAAAAAAAATAGTAACATTCAGAGGTCAACTTTAAATCCTTTTTATTAAAACAATTTATTAAAGACCCTATGTCCAGATAAACAATCTGAAAAATAAATGCTTACTTAAAAATATTTCCAAGAACAAATATAGTCAGATGATTGAAAATATATGATTGATTATCTTTATTAAGATAGTCTAAGTAGTACTCTAGAAAGAGGAATCGAGACTGTAACTATTTGGGGATTGAAAAGTGTTAACAATGAATATAGTCTGTGATGGGTATTGTGAGAATCAAAATATGGAATCAAGTTTCTATAGGTATAAGAAGAAAAGCAAATGTTACTCAAAGCTTAGCTAATGGACTAAGGCTGTGTTCTATAACTTGATTTTATAAGCTGCCTATGAATATTTCTTAGCATATTCTCTTGTAAGCAATCACTGATCTTTTTACTGTCCTTGAATCAACTGGATCATCATGATATGTCTCTCTACTTAACTCGTCATAGAATTTATTACAAGCCTCTGAAACTTCTTGCTCATTTTTTTTTCCCCAATGACTTCTGCTGAAGGCAGAGTGTAAGTCTGACATGTTTGTTTCTGTAATACCTAACACAGCACTCAAAACAAAGCACATGAACAATTATGCCTTATAGTTTAAAGAGTAATAGGCTTAAATTAAGATAGCAGAAGGCAATTTCTAGAACTATGCATTCAGATATAAGAGATTTTTCTACTGGGGCTAAGGAGGAGAGAGAGAATTAATAATGCTAATGAAAAGGTCAAGTAAATTATTCACCATATACATAAAGTCATTGTAACAGGAAACAAAATCTGCCATTGCTGCTCAAGCCAGCTCAAAAAGTAGTGAGGATACAATGCAACTGAAGGACTTGCAACTGCAGTTGAAAGTTACATATAATAAAAATTTTGGAAGAGATTCATGGCCATTGAGAGTTCAGTTAAAGCTTACAAAAGTTTATTGAAATAGATATAAAGGATATCAATCAAGAACTGTAAGTCCAGAGCAGCAATTTTCAACTGGTGTTGTGCAAGAATTCTTAAAATAGGCAGTGCCTGACTGTTTAGTCAGGGCACTGACCTCCTTTCCCTTAGATTGTCAAAGAAAAAAAAGATGACAACAGTCACCACAACAATTGCCACGCATGTGTGAATGAATCAAAATTACACCTATTATTTTTTTCGGATCAGCAATAATATATATTGCAGAATTTTAGTAATTAGTTTATGTGTGCCATGAAATGAAAAAGTTTGAAAATCGCTGGTCCAGAGTAAAACTATAATACACAGAGAGATTAAATTTCCAATAAGAAAAGGAGGGACTCCTTCTGACACTGCAAGTCCAAGGTACTGGCTAGAGGGACTCAGAACTCACTGTAGGCTGGTTGTGTCTTATTACAGGGAATGGATAGAAATTAAAATTAACCAAAAGAGGAAGCATATAGGTGGAGTCTGGAGAAGCACTAAATGTAGAGTTTCCGTTGTCCTTTCCCTGGGGAATCAAGAGATGTTACTTCCCTAGTATCAAATGAAACAATACCCTATGATTTCAAAGTTCTCAAATGAGATAGGTCAACCTAGTATTCAGCTTCAGTATTCAGTTGTTAATAGGGTTCTACTCTGCCCTGCCACCCACCCACCCCCTTGATCTCAGCATCCATTTCAAATGACACCTTGTAACTCAAAGCCCTACACTCTATCACATTGTTGGTCTTTCTGTGATGCCCCCTCCCTGATCTGGTGTGGTTTGGTCCTTAAGCAAAGTCATTGTTGTCAGCAAATAACATTCTGAAAGAGATTGTCTCCCAGACTGCCAAGGGTAAAGCCAGACCTCTTTTAGGATAAATTCCTTAAAACAAAAGTACATTTGCTACAGATCCTATCATGTTATCATTTTAATGATTTGCAATTGAGATTCCTAAGGTTTCAGACAACATACTTTGTAAAGTTTCTTGTTTCTTTATTGTGCTGCATTATTAACAAATGTTTAGCAGGCACAGAACTGTAGCTCCAAAGGGAAAGCTCTAAAATGCAGCTTGCTTGTTCAATATCTTTGGCTTATTGTAATTACATTTTATCTTTTTCTTACATAATCATTTGTGCACCTTCCATGATTAACCTTCTACAATCAATTCTTCTGCAATAATTTAAGAAACATTTTCAAGCATTTAGTTCATTTTTATTATATATATTTTGTGATATTACAAAAATGTCAATTTGTAGAACTGAAATCTAAATATTTTAATTATCCATGAATCTTATATTTATTTAAGAGAGGTCTTGCTATCTTTGGATGTTTTTCTATTAGAAACTTTGACAAATGTGTTGTAACCATAGAAGAGATTTGTGAGACAGCAGGAGTAGCCAAAATAGATTAAATTAATGTGTTAGGTTGTGTGTTCACACAGCATGCTTTACTTTAATTGATTACTCTATGGCCAAACTTAAATTACTAATATCAGTGCTGATAGAAGAAAATGAATATTTAATAAAACACCCTCTGTATCATAGTAGTAGATTAATGTAAGTGAAAAAGCTATCATTTGTAATAAGCTTTCAAGGCTACTTTGATATCTTGAATACATGCAAGGTTAAAGAGCTTATAAATACAAAGAGCAGGATGAGTTGAAACAATTTAACAAAAAGTCTCTGCAATTAACTTTGAATTATGATGCATTTAGATTTTTAAATTAATTAACACACTTAAACTGAGAAGAAGTGATAATAAATTGCCTTGAAATTGCAAAAGACACATTTATCAATGACTTACTTAGAATGAAATTATATCAACAAAAATAATAGAATGAGTAAATGAGTAAATGGAAACATAATTAATTTATGAACTCTATAATTTAGAGTTTATTGATTCTTACATGTAGATAATCTTAATACAAATAATTCATGAATAATGTACATTTATGCCCTTCATCATCAATTGTCATCATTATCACCATCATCAGTACAACACAGTTTTTGGAATACAATTTAAATCAATAACATTAAGGAATATCACAACATTCCTAAAATAATAAAAACACTAATTATATAACTAAGAAAAATGTAAGATGATATTGAAAGTAAAAATAGAATACTATTACAGATAAGAAAAGGAAAGCAACTTTTATGCATTCTTAAAGAAGTATCTTCTTTAACTCTGAAGCATAACAATTTTGCCATTGCTCACTTGATTAGATTCCATAATCTGGAGTTTTATTACATAAAGGAACCCTATGTGCACTATGAAATCAAAGTGTGCAAAACCCCTGTGGCTTATTATGATGGCTGTACTTCAGCTGTGTCTTTGGCTCCATGGATTTTATTCCAATGGTTGTTAAAATTGAAAATCAATGGTTGGGAAAAAATTAATTCCTTTTTTCTCCTTCCATATTTCTCCTGAAGTAGCTTGGTTAGGAGACAGAAACATGACCCCTGAAAACCAGAAAGCACAAGGGAGCCAGCCTTTTGCACGTCCACCTGGGGCGGCCACCCTGGGCCCAGGATGTAGGACTAGACGCTTGGTTTAATCTCCACTGTTGCCACATTAAAACTCTGAAGAATTTTTAAACAGAGGCACTGCGTTTTTGTTACGCACCACGCCTTGCAAATACTAGCCAGGTCTGAGTACACATAGCCATAGATAGAGGCAAATGTGCAGGTGACATCAGTGTGGAAAACTGTCATGTCTGAGTCACGGAGAGACTGGCACCATATCTGCTGGCTGTGTGACTTCAGTGAACCATCCACTGGCAGAATTCTTGGAGAGATCTTGACTGTTCTCTAAAACACAGAGTAAGCCTGTGACCTCAGTTTCTATTTTTTTCTAAAAGAGCTTTGGCTCTGCTGAAAATATTCTCACCATTAAGTAGAGAAGAGACCCTTATAAGACTTGATAAAAGCAAATAATTAATAAAGACAATAATAAAAAAAAGGAGTACTATCCATATTAAATTGGAAAAAAGTCAAGGGAAAATTACAGTGAATGCAAAAGAAATTATTTTACAATGACACATGCCTTATCCACAAAGAATATATGATAGTGTACATAGGAAACACTTCCAGAATAATGGGAACATAATTAATACAGGTCTTACATTGTAAGTGGATATATTCAACTCATCCCTCCAATGACATCAAGTAAATCCATAGAAAAATCAGATAAGATACATATTTTAAAAAAACATTACTAACATCTGAGTAATCAGGTTTATGTGAAAATTTAAAATTAGACCATATAGACATGTCTGGGAAATATTCAAAATTTATAGCTCAAAGGAATATATACACTAATCAATTATTAACAGTAAAAGATCACAGTTTCTGACCTCAGTGCAATAACTTGAAAAATTAATAAGCTTAATACTACAATAACCAGTAAATCATAATGTAGAACTCATCTAAATAGCTCTTCTCTAAGCTATTTCTCTAAAATAAAATCATAATTACAAAAAAACTATTTAGAAATTAAGGACTGGCAGAACCTAACATAACAAAGTATATAAGATATACTTAAATAGTACATCTTAAAGTTGTATTCAGAGATAACAGGAACATCTATAAAATATTTCATTATTAATGAGAGTGAATATATATCATATTAATTATTATATTTTAATCCATTTCTTATAAACATAGAAAAGTATATAAAGCTAGAAATAAATGACATGTAATTAGAGGTTATTATATACCACTGTTGCTCTACAAATATTACATGAATTATCAGTCAGAGATTTGAATGATGCTATTGTTGGCCCTATTTTAGTTATGAAGAAACTCAGGCACAGAGGTGTTAAGTAACTTGTCCAAATCACACAGCTGTGTCAATAGAAGAGCTAGTTTATGAATGAAATATGAATGGAGTCAGTGTAGGTCTATGACCTCGGCCCTCTATCTCATCTTACTACTGAAACACAATAAAATACCTCATACTGACAATATGATTACCACTCATCAAGCCCTGTTCTGAATAGTTTATATATTTTAATGAATAGAAAGCCACTTGACATGCAAGCACCAAAGGACTGTTATGTCCACATGGATGGGAATTGTATTCTTTTAATCATAATTTCACTCTTTTGGGACATAAACCGTTGACTAATGAATTTATTTTAGGCTCTGATCATTTTAGCTGATCTTTCTGACCCTAGCTTCCTTCCCCTCACGTTGGGGGAGGTGGATGTTGGAAGTAGATACAAATAAAACTTTATAGAATGGGAAAAAGCAATCCTGAAATTGTAACAAGGCACATGTCAGTAGATGCTAAAAAGCAAAAATTAGGGTAAAGGACACATGATAGCTTTAATCTATTCAAGATGTCACCAGCAGGACCTCTGCCAAGGCCACCACCATAGCTGCCACTGCTAGAGCTACCAGGGCAACTCCTATTGCCATCACTGCGAAGACCCAACAACCCCAAACTCTCCCGATTCTTCAGCCAAATATCCTACTTTGAAAAGCCACCTTTAAATGTGCTCTTGGTTAAGCTTAAACCATGTCTGACCCCCAACGAAGAAGCTGCCCTTTCCATTTCTATTAGAGGTAATAAGGTGAGAAATAGGCAATGCGCATGGGAATCTTCCTCTGTCGCTCCCACGTGCATGGTAACAGAAGGGTGTTTAGCAAGCAAGCATCCAGGCAGCGTGCCCATGGAGAAACAAAAGCTCACAGTTAAAAATGCATGGTGACCTGTTGGCTTCTCTTGAATTTCCATGATATTCCACAAGAGCAGAAACTATTCTGCAGTTTTTATATTTGTTACCTAAATGACTTTTTTTCTTGAAGTCAATAGGCATTTGATAAAAGCATGTGGACAGAGTTGGCGAATATTTAAATGAATGAAGGAATGATTAAAAAGTATATTTCTTTCTAGAAGTTTAGAGACCACACTTCCAACAAATCAGCAAAGTACATCAGTTAGACACATTATATAGTGATAGCATCACATTCAGCTTAATGCATATCTCTTATTTATATCTTTTATAACTGACCAGAACACTTCACAGTTTGCCTTCTCTGTCATAAAAATTAAAAAGAAAAATCTATTCATACTGAAACACAGTAAAAATGTTAATATGTTGCTTATGTGTTGTTGACATCATGTACAATTTCCTGCAGAATGAAGGATGAAAGATTGCAAATTACATGACCTGTGAAATACACTATCAATTACTGCAAGGCTTTCTTTGAGAATTTTATATAGCAGAATGGATAGGCTGTCAGAAAGAAAGAAGAAGTGACCTATAAAACTGTCATCTATTTGAGGGGTATGTTTATCCATGAACAATTTTTTTAAAATAAGAATATCAAATATATATATGTGTGTATACACACACACACATACACACATACAGGGACACCCCCCCCCCCAAAAAAAACCAAACTTATCTTCTGGAGTGTGGGCCCCTTGTAGTACAGGAGGTGAGTCTTCTAGGAACCCAGCTGTATCAGTGCACCAGCTGGCGTTTTTGTGAGAAGTTGAATTTGGCTTCAGTGACTTTTTTTGAAGACTCTTTCAACATCTTTGCTCATTTCATGATGGGTGATTTATGAACACACCTGCACATATAACACTGAATGTTCAGCAGTTTTTGACCAAAAAACAGCATGACCCCTGTGCCCCTACCCTCTCTATTCACTGGCTCTCTTCCTGAGTTACTTGTTTTTCCTTGTTTGTTTCCCCAGATGAAAAACGGCAGAAGCACTAAAAGGCATCAAAACCAATGAGTTCAAAAACCGTTTTGAGCAGTGGAAAAAAATATCTCAATAGGTGTATTGGATCAAGTGGAGAGTATTTTGAAGGTGACTGAAGTTTAAACATGTAAGAATGAATACACACTTTTTTATAAATAAATTCTCCTTTTAAACCTTGCAGAGAAAAATGAATGGAGAAAAGAAACTCTGTTCTGAAAATGTGAATATAGTTCATATCTCAGTTTATGTTGGAAATATGGGCTTAAATTTGCACAAGGAGAGTTGAAAGGAAAGGTTCAAAATTATTATTCTGCTTTATAAATCAAATAAAGAAAGAAAGAAATTTTCTTTGTGCAATTGAGAGTAGGACATGCATAAATGGATTTTTTCTAAATTATTTTAAAAATAATTGTTCAGCATAATTTATGTAACATTCAGAATTCCACACTCAGTCAGTCATGGGGGAATAAAGGTGAAACTGCATGAAATTTCTTTTGTGAGGGTGTATAAAAAATATATACAACCAAAAAATGTATAATGCATTGTACTAGCTACAGATGTTGAAGTGTTTTAACACAAAAGACTTGTTTGTTTCATAAAGATCGAAGACATTTTTACATCTGAGTTCTACTTTAAGGAATCTACCATGAAAACATTTGAAAGTCTCTAAAGGAATTGCTCCAAAGGAATTAAATTAATTTATTATGTCAACATTCTAAGGAAGAGATTTCACTAGTGAAAGAGGAAAATTAAGTTTGTTTATTTTACTTCCTCAGAAGGACACACACAAGAATTTTAAAAATTTGAATTACAGGTAAAATTGTTCCTTTGAAAACTCACTTAGCTTCTTTCTTTTTGATTCCTTTGAGGCCTAACAAAAACCTCACAGGCATTTTTTACCATAAATTACACCTTTTGATAGATTAGTTAAAATGGCTTCTAGATTATAATGACTAATTTGTATATTAAAATTTCACCCTGTGATAAAGTGATTTTGGTCCCCTACAGGACAGTGGATTGGTTGTTTCTTTCACTTAGGGATACATGGTGTCAAGGAGTGGGGCACTGCCTGGTGAGGACCTTGAAGAAATTGGCCACCGGAGCTCTTGGAAGCTGTGGGTTGTCGAGAAAATGCGCACGTGGTCTCCCGACCAGAGCACCACGCGCGTTGGTGATTCATGTTGCCTGGAGCTGGAGTTGGTGTTTTAACAATTTTATTCTAACCCTGTATTTATTTATTTTTGTTCTCTTAGTTTCATTCTTATGGAATTCCTTCTTTTAATGTAGGACCAATGGATCAAGTATGGCATATAGTTTTCAAAACTGCCTCTATGCTTACTGTTGCAATGATTTGTAAAATGAATTTGGTAAAATAATTTTTTTCCTTCCTTTTCAGAAGATTAGTCTTTAGATCCACAGTCACATTCCTCTCTTTTTTCCTTAAGTGAGGAAGATTTTATTTATAAACAATATTTCTTTGTGCCTTGCATTTGATCTAAATAGTGCCCTTGCATTTTGTCAGTTGGTTTCATTCAAACTGTCTTCTTCCCTAAGTAATGCTGATTTTCCTGTCAGAGTCCAGTCGGGAGGAGATAAACCACGCAGTGATTTTATTAGGAGATAAACCATGGAGCGCTTCATTAGAAGAACGAATACTGAGGAGCAGGCGAGTGGAGTAAGCATGGAAAGCAGCCATTGCTCCTAGGGTTGATAAACAGGACAAAAGACCCTCTCCACTCCCACCCCCTCAACAACCTCCTCCCCTAAGCGGAGGCTCGACCCGCTTGTCGGGGGTGTGGCTGTGGCCCGTTGGAGAGAAGAAGGTTCGCTGGGGTATCACAGGAGGCCCTGGAAAGGAGGAAAACGCCTCCTCGTGTGTAGAGGAAACGCGTGAGAAACATTGGGGGGTGCGGGGCTTGAAGTGGTAACGAAGCTGGCTGGGGGTAAACTGAGGTTCCACAGAACTTGCTGGGAAACTGCATGTAGGATGCACGGAGGCTGATGTCAGCTTCGGTGCCCTGAATGTGGGCTTAGGCATCTGTTACGAGAAGAAAAGTCAGGAGGAAACCAAGAACCCCTTTTCTCTAGCAATGTCCTTCCAGTGCCCTTTAGTGGTAGACCGTAATATCTTGCCTGCTGCAAAGGAGGAATCATTCACAAAAGTTTTTGTTTGGGGTTAATACAAAATGATCATTTAGGGCTTAGTTCGTTTTCCACGATTTCAGTTACCTGTATTCAATGGCAGGTCCAAAAGTATTAAATGGAAAATTCTAGAAATAAACAATTCATAAGTTTTCAGTTGTGCACCATTATGAACGATAATGAAATCTAAAAAGCTCAGCTTCATCCCTCCAGGAACGTGGTCATCCCTTTGTGCAGCATTTCTACACTATATACGTTACCTGCCCATCAGTCAGCCAGCAGTCACCTCAGTTATCAGATAGACTATCACAGTATCTCAATGTTTATGTTCAACTAAGCCTTATTTTACCTAAGTTTCTTACAGTCTATTGTTATAATTGTTCTATTTTATTATTAGTTATTGTTGTTAATCTCTATTTTGCCTGATATGTAAATTAAAATTTATCATAGGTATGTGTGTACGAGAAAATTATATTATATATGGGCTTCGGCACTAACCACGGTTTCAGACATCCACTGGGGGTCCTGGAATGTATCACCAATAGCTAAGGAGGGATTATTGTAATTTGAAATTTTGTGTAGTATTATGAAGACAATGGAGAGAAATTCATGATCTTAAACACATAAAGAGAGGTTGAAAATCTTTAGCCAAAATATCATTCTCAAAATGTCATGAAAATATAAAAAAAAAATTCTAAGTCAGAGTAGATAAAAGGCAGTGACAGAGCTAATATTAATAAAAAAAAAGAAGAAATATACTGTTGAGAAAATTAACAAAGCCTTTTTTAAATGTGAAACTGCAGAGCAATTCGGAAAAGAAGATATGTAAAATGTCTGAAATGTCTGTCATTGGGCAAATTACATATCCATACAAAAAATGTGAAACTCTGTTCTAGTCTCACACCCTATAAGAAATTGTGTTCCAGGTAAATTGCATATGTAAAGGAAACATAATAAAACCTCCTGGAGATATTCCTGAAAAAAATTTTCTGACCTTATTTTAAGCAATGTTTTATTAAACAGTACATTTAAGGCATAAGGTAAAGATAAAAATATTGGTAAATTAGACTATATTTCATTTAACAAATTTTGATATTGAAAATATACTACTAAAAGATTTAACAGGCAAGCCACAGAATGGAAGAAGATATTTAGATAGGCACTCTTTGGTCATTTAACATTAGGGTATGTTTGATGGCCTTTGTTTTTTTACACATTACATATATATCACTTTAAAAGTATTAAAACAATAGACTTTGTGATATCAGAAAAATTATTAGTTCCTATCTTGAAATTATCTTTCCTGTCTCTCACTTGTGGAACCATGATAAACAGCCCTATGAATGAACGTAATGTGATTGCTTTTAGAATTTTTCAGTGTCCTGTCTATAAAATTAACAGGGATCCCTGGATCGTGTGGCTCAGTGGATTGAGTGATGACCTGCGAACCAAAGGATTGCTGGTTTGATCCCCAGTCAGGGAAAAAGCCTGGGTTATGAGCCAGTCCCCAGTAGGGGATGCACAAGAGGCAAACACCCATTGATGTTTTTCTCCTCTTTTCTCCTACCCTATCCCTCTGTCTAAAAATAAACAAATAAAATATTTTAAAAAATAAAAATAAAATGAACAGGTAAGTCAGAGGGCAAGCATTACTAAAACTCTTGTTCACCATTTTAAAATATTTTCCATTTTAACCATATGTGTGTACCGCATAGACTATTAGAAGAGTATGTCACAGTATTAAAATTTTTGTTTCAAAACATCATTTAAGTAAATATTATCTTTCTGACTTTAAAAAGTCATTGCATGTGTGTGTTTTGCTTGTGAGAGGGAGGGAGAGTAAGAGAGACAGAGAGACAGAGACAATAGGGGTACCAAATATTATAAAGACAACATTGAGAGAGGCAGGCTACTTCCTGGGCCCAGCTGGCAGGAAGCCAAAGCCACCAGTAGTGCTGAGTCACCACCTGTGCTTCCCCTTCTTCTTAGTCCACATAGCCAATCAGCAACTACACTGCAGTTACACTGCTGACTACAAGATTTTGTTCAGGGGAGTTAGGTTCTTCCCTTTGGATCAAGCATGTGTGCCAGTGTCCTCTTTTAAATGATAAAAAAATGCATTCCTGATTGCAGATTTAACATGCTAATGAGCCACGTGACACATGAAGAAGCCTATAGTCACACTGCGCAGGCACTAAGAAACCTCTGCTTCTACACGCCTATTCATAACTTTTTCCCCACCTAGCTCCCTTTAAAAGCCCTGCCCCGACTTCCCTGCAGGGAACCACCTGTTTCTTCCTTTTGATGGTTGGTTTCTTTGTGCATAAGATTAATAATTCTCTCCTTTTGTCTAGTCTGCAATTGGCACCTGGTGATATCTGGAGATCACAAGAACCCAATGGAGGACAGTACAGGGTTTCTGGACCACTACATGGAGGCTGGGAGCAGCCCACCTGTGGATCCTGAAGCAGAGAGCTTCTGCGAGAAGATGGCGACTCTGAAACCCACAAGAGCACGTGCCAGAAAGGAGGGAGGCCTGTCTGTGTGACTGCCTTACGGATAGATAAGCATATGGGGAACTTCTGGTCATGGTTTTGGCTTGTAGTCTTTTGGGGAGCAAGAGAAGTTCTGGGTCTCCTGGGAGAGAAGAGCTCAGAGCAGGAGTGCTCTCAGCACCCCCAGGGTTGGAACCCTGTTAATAAAAGCCTGTTTCCTTCAACACAAATCACTGGGACATGTAGAAGGGTGACAAGCGGTTGAAGCACAGTTTGCAGTTACAAGACTACTATACCTCACTTTTATTTTTAGCTTTGTAAAACATCAAAATACTAGTTATTTTCTAGAAAATCTAAGTGATGTCCTAAATGATACATATTATAATTTTATAAATGCATTAAAATGTATTATTTTATTGTTGTCAATTACCTTAGATTAATGCACAAATAATTACAGGGCTAACAGGCAAGTTTTTTTTTTTCAGAATTGCATGGACTAGGTTACTTTAGAGTAACTAATTATAACAATAATTCAGGAAGATTTTCTGAAAGCAAAAATTTGAGTATATTAAAATAGTTTCAAATGTTCTTTTTCTTGGATGAAAGCTTCTTTATAGTGCAAATGCATTTTAATTAGAAATCTACATTTAAAAACCATATTAAGGGGAAATGTTTTACTGATATATGCCAGAGGGTAAATAATATTAATGCTGAAAAGATATCTGTTATGGAAAGAATGAAATGAACTGTGATATGTTCTTACTTAAACACAAAGTTCCAATACTCTGCAATTGTCCTTTGAATTAAAGTTGACTCCCTTTTTCTTTATTCAAGCATCAAATTTGAACATTTCAAGAGGTAAACGGTGATCCTTTGATACTTGACTTCAAAGCATATAAGAAACGTAATCAAATTAATCCATACTTCTTTCTACTGGCAATAAAAATTATTCACAGATTTGGATACAGGGCATTTCACAAGACCCTAATGAGTTTTGGGAAGGGGAAAAAAAAGTATTAAACTGTGGTGTTAAAGAGAAGATGGCAAACTACTCCAATTCTTTTTTTAGCCAAGTTGGAAATGTAAATGAGTGACTAAGACCTGTCCCAGGTGTCTTGGAAACAATGCAAAGTCTGTGGCCTGCCTAAAGGCGGCAGCTGCTACCCAGCAACCATGGATCCATGCCACATTGGAATCAAACCCAGATCTGGCAGATAATCAAATGTTTGTGGAAAAGAAAGAAATTCATAATTTAATGCAAACTCTTTTAATTTTTGGGTGTTGATGTTAAAAATAAAGTCCTTGTGAGCTGAACAAAATAAGTTGAGAAACTTCTCATTAAGGAAACGGTAAAAGTATTACTTGATCTTGGATCGGCCCCACCCCCAGCCATTTTACCCAAAGCCCTTAAAAGTATTTTAAAAATATGTAAGTGACCATTGTTTTTCATGCCTGTTTTCTTGCAAAGCATCAAGAGAAAATTTTACTTTATGCCAAAAATGATTCATTAATGTTGAAACAACTATCATATAGTTAACGTAAATAAGATCATTTATATATTTCTTAATAAAGTAATTGTTTCTTACTTGGAAAGTAGGAAGAATTGAAAAGATTAGTTATAAAAGTCATTGTAGTACATCCCTGACAGGTATGGCTCAGTGGGTTGGGCATCCTCCCACAAACCCAAAAGTCTCTGGTTTAATTCTTGGGCAGGGCATGTGCCTGGGTTGTGAGCCAGGTTCCCAGCTGGGGGCATGCGATAGGCAGCCAATCAATGCTTCTCACATAAATGTTTCTCTCTCTCATTTTCTCCCTTTATTCCCCTCTCTCTAAAAATAAATAAGTAAAATCTTTAAAAGTTATTGTAGTACATATATTTTCTGAAATAAAGATAAGTAACCCTCAATTCATTGTTCGCTCTATATAGTTTTCTTTTCATATCTTTCAAACCTCTGTAGAAACATACTTTTTCTCCAAATTGTATAGCTCTAGGCATGACTAAATTATATCAGCTCCAAAGCAGACTCTTGAGATTTGGAATCCAGTTCTGGGGCTTTCTAGTTGTTTCACCTTATGAATATTACCCAAAGTCCCCAAATTCCAAGTTCCTCATCTGAAAAATCATAGCCATTGTGGAACCAGGTTTATACGCTTATTATGAGAATTTTATAAGGGAATCTTTAAAGCCATCAACTTAACACCTGAAAAAATAGAATGTCTTCCATATATTTTAGTTATTATTATGCCTTTTGAAGCCACTCTATTTTTTGTTCATTTACATGTTTATACCACTGTACATATCACAAGAAACATTTTTGTCCCAGTTGAAACTTCACACATTTATAGTAGTCACCTTCTTAGAGAAAAAAAAAATAGTGTTTTTATTCACTGTGGCACATATCTAATGTATGGTTGAGATTACCCTGCTTCCTCTTGGATCTGGTTTTCAAATTACCATAAAAGTATAAGTGGGTTTGACAAATATGTATTTATTAGACAAAAATGGATATATAAGAACTCTGAGAGATCAAGTCATTTCTCTGGGATGAAAAAGAGTGGCAGAGCTGAGATTAAAACAGGTTTGTTTTTTTTTGCTTTGAATATATATATTTCTATCTGAATGCATTTCAGTGAATAATGTAGATGTAAAAAAGATTGAATGCTTTAATTATTAGGTGTTTCCATTAAGTTGCAAAGAAATTATAATAGCAAAAAACAACAATTATTTTTATAGAGAAACACATTTTCTTAGTTAAGTTAAAATGTGCCAAACAGCTGGCTACCTGTCAACCAGTTCTCTGTGATCGACATAGTTTGCATTCACTTCCAGATGCTTCTGCATTTTCAGATCTAGTTTCACATACTGACAGTTAATATCAATGATCAATAGAAAATTGTATTTCATGGGTATTATGGAAAAGAGTAATTAAATTTATTTCAGTGCCCTCTAAATAAATATTTCTGAAATGTCACATTTGCACAGCACTAAAAGTTTGAAGCAAACACTCATGGAGAGTGCCCCTGTGACACTGATAATAAAATATAGTCCCTTGTCTCTTTCTCATATAGAAAGCAGCATGGTTACCAACTTTATTTGACCTAAGGGAATCTCTCTGACCCCTTGGGATATCCAAAACAGATTTCATTTTGAAGGATGCTATTAGGTTAAAATAATATGAGATTTATCTTTATTGTCCACTAAAAAAAATAAGGAACATGCAATGCAATGGAAATGGTTATTTTAATGTTATATTTAAAAGAATAAATTTTATATATAGAACTTTGAATTGCTTTCCCCTTTTCTCTCCAGCTAGTGGTATATATTAGTATTCTGGAGATTGGGAAATTCAACTTCACACAATACATCCAACTAATGAGATTGCAGAAACATTGTGCTCTCCATCACTTCCTTATCAGTGACAGTCCATTAAAAGCTCTAACCCCAAGAAGTGAATTTCAGTTTTAAACTTTCGTATTCAGAAAACAGTCTTCACCAGACTGTTAATAGATAAGATGGATACCGCATTTGGTGTCAGTTCAAGACAACCTCCTAGAACTGTTTGAAGTCAACCACAAACCTATTATCTTCTTTAACAAAGACATTTTATAGTGCTCTTTAGTGAGTTGTGAAATTGTGTGGGAAGCTTTATTTACTTGTGTTTTGTTTTCTAAGACAATGCACTATAAGTACGTACAATACCTGCTAGTGGTCTACATTTTAACAGTATGTTTTCAGGAAAATCGAGATCTCCAAAAACCAATCTTACTTTTGATTGTGGCCCTATTTGTTCTCTTAGAACAGAAAGGTAATGATCTATTTCTGAATCCTTAAAACTTTTGGCCACAATAAATTAGACATATGCCCAGTTGAAAGTCACAATTGTAGAATAATCAAAACATCCTTTCTAAATGTATGTCAACTTAAGGGGAAAAATTTAACAAACACAAGCCCAAAGCATGTCCTCACTTCTTGACAAGGAAGGAGGCAGAGGTTCCGGTCCCGGCTGAGTCCCAAGGAAACAACCATAACTGTGGGGCATGGAGTGCAGGAGGAGTCCCAGTCTCACTATTTTAGGTAAGTTCATAAACCTGAAGGTTTTTAAGTTCCCTTCTATGGATATAGTCATAGCAAATCAAAATAAGAACTGAATTCAATGACAAGATTAGTCTCAGAAGTTTCAAAAAACAGTAGGGAGCATCATCTGAGACACTGGACTTCCGAGACAAATGGCATATAGACCATGGGTCTTCATGTTCCTCAGTGGGGATGGCTGATACAGGCACAAGTCTAGGCTTCTGGAGCTGGTCCGTGAGTGACGAGTGCCTTTGACATATAAAATAATCAAGGAAATAATCAGTTTAAAATTAGGATGATTCAATAATAGTTAAGGCCTAGGAATAAATATCTCTAGATTATGATGCAGAAATGGACTTACAGCCGACAGAAAACAGTACACACAGCAATGTCGTGAGCTGAGTGCCCAGAACATGGGATACGGAGGAGATCAGCTGTTGTGTCCTGTCAGACACTGAGTTTAAGGTCTGTTTACAAAATGCAGCAAAAGAGGTTTCTCTTAGAGAAATCCAGAAAAGATAGTAAATAGATACCAGGATCAAAGACATATTTGAATAAAGTATTCTAGATTTGACATAATTTCCTACCTTTAGTGAAAATGGTTCTCATAATACCACAGAATCTAGGAGGGCTTTAGGGAGACTAGACTGGGAGGATAGGAATCAAATAAATTGACTTACATTAAAATTAATATCAGTAGCAGCCAACACCTTGTAATCATTTATTCTATGTGCAGGGTATGCTTTGTATGCCCTGGCTGGTGTGGCTCAGTGGACTGAGTGCTGGCCTGCAAAGCAAAGGGTCACCGGTGTGATTCCCAATCAGGGCACACGCCTGGGTTGCAGGCCAGAGGAGAGGCAACCACACTTTGAAGTTTCTCCCCCTCTCTTTCTCCTTCCCTTCCTCTCTCTACAAATAAATAAATAAATAAAGTTTAAAAGGAGAGTATGCTTTGTGTGATGTATTTTATTTCATCACTGCAATTTGTCTATGAGGAAAACCTGTATAGATGCCCACTTCACAAATAAACAGTCAAATAGAGGTGAGGTAACTTTTCACAGGATTAGGAAACTAAGTGTCTAAAGGAGAGTTTAAAGCAAGACAGTATAATTCATAACCTATGTGATTAAAAACAAATTCTTCCCTTTAAGAGTGTAAATAACAGAAAAATACATTTTTTTACAGAAAAAAGCTTGTGAAAAATAAATTTTAAATTAATCTACTCTAAATATAATTTTAATTTTACCTTCACTATATACAAGAAAGATAATTTGAAGTGCTTTTTTTTACTTCAAAATAGTTTACATAAATTTATATAATGTGTGTTATTTAAAACATAACTGGGATATATGTATGAATAATTAGGGTAAGTTGGTAAATTGAATGTCCTTTCTCTAACACAGATTGTGAATTCTGGTGAACAAGAAAAATATATTGCAACACCCATTTGGACAACAGCCGTTTCCTATTATAAACACTCAGTCATATGTAACTATCCATAGACCTAAATGTAAAACATTTGCTTATTACAGCTTTACTTTTTTTGTTTTTTGAATAACAAATGAGCTCTTCAAGTTCAGAATCATGAACCATGGCAAAGGTTTTTCTGTATGTCATGAGAATAAGTAGCATATAAGTATTCTCCAACTTTGTTCTATATTTTTACAATGAAGTATAATGTTTAAACTAATGCTTTGCAATCTCACAATAACAATTGTCTTTTTTTTAATACTGAGGCTGTCAGATTAAAAAACCTTTATGACCTATGATTTATGTTTCAATCACACTTAAAATTAAGACTCCATTAAACAACTTGTTTCTGATGATTTTTAAATCCCATGTGAATGTGGCTTTCCAAAATGCCATAGCTTCTGAGAGTTGTTCTTACTCATGTCTCCCCAACCTCTTAGATTAGACTCTTTCAGAAAATGTGGTGTTTGAAAAGGTTCTGATTGAATTTTAGTATTTTTATTTTGTCCCTTCATTTCCCCTTTAAACTTTAATAAACTGCTATTCCTCACACTTGTATCAGGCTACAGAGGCTCCTTTGAGGAATATATAAATGTTTTAGGAGATCTTACCCTGATGAGGCTATGCATGAATTCCAACAAAGTATGTATATGATGAATTCAATCACCCCAAGTTCAGATTCGTGGGGGAAAATGTTTTTTAACTAAAACAAACACTTATGAGAAAAAATTAGAACCACTATCAGTGCTTAGCATACAATTTCTCATAACATACTCTGAATAATACAGATATTACAGAACCTATATTGTCATTCACATTATTACCAAACATAAAACAGTTACTAACATAGTAGATTAAAAATGATAAGTTCTGGAAACAATCTAACAGATAAAGGAGTTTTCAGTGAAATTGAAGGAGTAGGTCAGACTAGTATAAAAATACATCTGCTTATTTTGGCAAAATGTTACTTTCACATACATTTGCACTTGAATACTGTTAAAATATCATTCTTTAGACTAATACAGTCATTGTTGCACTTATCAAAATGAGTGCGGAAATGTATTATCTCCTCTTTGGATAAACCTAATCTCATAATACATCAGAAAATTTTAACTTATATTTTGAACTGAGATTTATTAATTTAGGGCTTAGGGAGCCAGTTAAGATAAGTTAAAGTTCATTTTTATCATTAATTTAGAATGAACTTTCATACTTCCAATTAATTTAGAAATTGCCACTAAAAAGAAGGGATATTTAAGAAGTATTTGATCTTCAGAAAATCTTTGCTAAGCAGTTAAAATATTTTATTAAAAAAATTATTGATGGGGTGGGGGAGAGAGAGAGAAAACCATAAATTTGTTATTCCACTAATTTATTTGTTGCTTCTTGTATGAGCCCTGACCAAGGACTGAACTTGTAAACTTGGTGTGTAGAGAAGACACTCCAATGAACTGAGCTGTCTGGCTAGGGCCCACTATCCTCTTTAAAATCACTCTATTTTATTTATTTATTTATTTTAAATTTTTTTAAATATTTTTTTATTTTTTTATTTTTTCAAGTACATTTGTCTCTATGTTTTGTTGGGTAATCTAATTTAAAGTTTTTCTTTCATTTTGTGCAAAAATTTTTGTTCAATTTTTTTAAAGTAAATATCTCCAGGTACACAGTCATTTAACAGTAGACTCGAATTTGAAATTATCAGGAAGAAAACTAAAAACATGCTATAACACTTAATTTTCCTAAACAGTCATTGGATGCAATGTTTTTTAAATTTTTTTAAATTTTAAGTATATTTTATTGATTATGCTATTAGAGTAGTCCCATTTTTTTCTCTCTTTTATCCCTCTCCACCCTGCAATACCTGTCCTTCTAGCATTCCTCACCCCCTCTCAGTTCATGTCCATGGGTCATACATATAAGTTCTTTGGCTTCTCCATTTCCTATACTATTCTTAAACTTTCCCTGTCTATTTTGTGCCTACCAAGTATGCTTCTTATTCCCTGTACTTTGTCCCCCATTCTCCCCCCACCCTCTCTCTGCTAACCCTCCAAGTGATCTCCATTTCTGTCATCCTGTTCTAGTTGTTTGCTTAGTTTGTTTTAGCTTTTATTTTAGTTTTTAGGTTTTTTTAGGTTCAGTTGTTGATAGTTGTGAGTTTGTCATCATTTTATTGTTCATAATTTTGATTTTCTTTTTCTTAGATAACTCCTTTTAACTCTTTATGTAATAAGGGCTTGGTGATGATGAACTCCTTTAACTTTGTGTTATCTGGGAGACACTTTATCTGCCCTTCCATTCTAAATGAGAATTTTGCTGGATAGAGTAATCTTGTATGTGGGTCCCTGCCTTTCATGACTTTGAATACTTCTTTCTAGTCCCTTTTTGCTTGCAAGGTTTGTTTTGAGAAATCAGCTGATAGTTTTGTGGGAATTCCTTTGCAGGTAACTCTCCCCTTTTGTCTTGCTGCTTTTAAGATTCTCTGCTTATCTTTGTGTAATTATGACGTGTCTTGGTGTGTTCCTCCTAGGGTCCAACTTGTTCAGGACACTCTGAACTTCCTGGACTTGCATGTCTATTTCCTTTGCCAGATGAAGTTTTCCTTCATTATTATTTTCAAATAACTCCTCAATTTTTGGCTCTTTCTCTTCTCCTTGCACCCTCAATATTCAGATGTTGGGACATTTAAAGTTGTCCCAGAGGTTCCTAAGCTGCTTCTCATTTTTTTTTAAATTCTTGTTTATTCATTCTGTTCTGATTGAATATTTATTTCTTCTTTCTATTCCAAATCATTGATTTGAGTCCAGGTTTCCTTCCCTTCACTGTTGGTTCCCTGTATATTTTTCTTTATTTCACTTTGCATAGCCTTCACTTCTTTCTTTATTTTGCATCTATACTCAATCATCTCTGTAACCATCCCGATTACCAGTGTTTCGAACTCTGCATTTGATAGGTTGGCTATCTCCTTGTCACTTAGTTCTTTTTTTGGAGTTTTGATCTGTTCTTTCATTTGGGCCATATTTTTTTTTTGTCTTGGAACAACTGTTATGTTGTAAGGGGTGGAGCCTTAGTTATTCGCCAGGCTGGGGCAACCCACCCACTGTGATGCTATATGTGAGGGAGGGGTCCGAGTGGGAACAATGTTGCTTGCTCAGCTTTCACCCTGCTTTCCGTCACTTCCCTGGCTACCCACAAACAAATTGGGCCCTTTCGGGTGCTGATTCCTGGGTGAGTGAGTGCGTTCTAAGACCTTGTGTGTCTCTCAAAGGAACTCTCCTGTGAGGCTGGGAGTTTTTCACACTGTTAAAACCCCCATGGAATTTTGCAGCCAGAGGTTTTGAAGATTTTTTTTCTCCTACACTGAGCCCTGGGTTTTGAGCTCTATCTCGCTCCCCAGCTGTTTCTCCCAGTTTATCTGCATGCAAATATGGGTCTACCTGGTCCACCAGCCACCTCCCAACCATGTGTCCTCTCTGCCCTGGCTGCCTGTCTCTGCTCCTTCTACCAGTCTGGATGAATGTTTCTTCTTTAACTCCTTGGTTGTCAGACTTCTGTACAGTTCAATTTTCTGGCACTTCTGGTTGTTTTTGTTTTTAAATTCGTTGATGTCCTTTAGGTTGTGTGAGGAAGCAAAGTATATATACTTATGCCTCTATCTTGGCTGGAAGTCCGCTGGATACAATGGTTTTTCATAAAATATTGTATTTATATACTTTTAGAAGGGAAGGGAGGGAGAAAGAGAGGAAGCAAAACATTTATGTATTTATGCGTGAGAGAAACATGGATCAGTAGCTTCTCGCATGCCCGAACCGGCAACCTGGCCATGACCCAGGCATAAGCCCTGTCCAGTGGACAAAAACCAACCCATCGAGACATACCAGTCAGGGTCACGCAAATATGCTATTTTAAAATATGCTGGACAATTATATTTGAAGTTTGTTATGTATTTATAAAGTTTTCTTAAAGGATTCTTAAGAAAAAGTTTTTGACAATTTAGAAGTTATAGACACTTTTGAGTGGCACCTTGGTGAAATATCACAGGTTGTGAATATTACTTTTTGTGCTTTCCAAGCAACACTGGGAAGCCTCTGAACCTGACCTACACAAAGTAGTTACTTTCGTCCTTTAATCTGTTTGCCAAATTGTTGTAGTAGCTTTTTGATATGGGCAGATGGCCACTTCAAAACAAATCAAATATAGCATTTGGTCTCTGAACTTACCTAAATGAAGCCTTTGAATGTGAATGTTAGCTCAGATTGAATTTAGGGTCTAATTGTTTTGCTGTTGCTGGGCAGTTTGCATTGAAATATATTTGATCAAATAGCCAACACAGGCTTCACTTCTTACGTCTTTGTTATGTAATTCCTCTCTGGTGCTGTGTTAAATGCAATTAAAAAAGTAGAGGAGAAAATATTACTCTGTAGCTTTAAACTAACATAAAGGGACAAAATATGTATTAATAAGAGACATCAATTTATTTCAGAGGCAATGTATATGCAGTTTACTGCAGAAATGTGGTAGAAATTTTAACAGAAACTTTTTTTGGTAGTTTCCTGGCAAAGCTATGAGTAATAGGAATTTGAGCAAAATAGTTAAATTTAGTAGTTTTTAAGCCAACCTATTGTACAGACCTCAAACTATGACACAAATTTCAAGCAATGCTTATTTTTTTCTTCTTCTAATAGTTATCCAGACAATGTTTTGATTTATATTTTCCTAATGATTAATGACATTGAGCACTTGTTTTTTATATATACCTGTTAGCCATTTATAAGTCTTCTTTGGAAAAGTATCTATTTGCGTCTTTAGGCCATTTTTAATAGGGTCATTAATTTTTTATAATGAAAATATAGGAGTTTCTCATATATTTTTGACAGTATCCCTTCATCAAATATATGTTTTGCAAATATTTTCTCCCAATCCATAGATTTCCTTTTACTCTGTTGATTGCTCTCTTTGCTTTACAGGATCTTTACAGTTTGATGTAATCCCAGTTGTTTATTTTCATTTTGTTCACTGCGCTTTTGCTATTATATCCAAAAATAAATATATAAATAAATAAAAGAACCGTTGCCAAGACCAGTATCATGAAGCCTTTGCCATTTTCTTTTAGAAGTTTTAGAGATCCAGGTCCTATGTTTAAGTCTTTAATCCATTGAGTTGATTTTTTTATATGGTGTGATATAAAATATCAATTTCATCCTCCTGCATGTGGATTTCAGTTTTCCCCATATTGTCTGTTGAAAAGACTTTTTTCCCAGTTGTAAATTATTCACACTTATTTGAAGATAAGTTGACTGTATATGCACAGATTTATTTCTGGATTCTCTATTTTTTAGTTGGTTTATATTCTGTCTTTATACCAGTACCATTCTCTTGTGATTACTGTAATTTTGCTCTATATTTTGAAATCAGGAAGTGCAGTACTCCAACTTTGTTCTTCTTCTGAAGATTAAGTTTCACATTTTTAAAAAAATCTCATTTTGTTTTTTGTAACTTAAGTGAGATCTATTCTGGAGAATAATGCGTGCAGTTGAAGAGTGTGTTATACTAATGATGTTGGGTAGAATGTTCTATACATATGTATTAGGTTTTATTGATCTATAGTGTCATTGAAGTTGCATTTCTTCATATTACTTCTCTCTGGATGTTCTATTATTAAAAGTGGGATACTGAAGTGGTGTGTTATTGCATTGCTGTCTACTTTTTATTGTCAGTTTTGTCACTTTTTGCTTTATATATGTAGATACTCAAACGTTGAGTGCATATATATTGATAATTGTTATATATTCCTAATGAGTTGGCTGATTTATTGCTATATAATGCCCTTCTAGTTTCCTGTGATAAATTATAATTCAAAATGTGAATAAATGATAAGTATAATTAGCACTAACACAAAGACATCAAATTTATTTCCTCTATTTTTTCTCGTTTTGAAACTTTTATGTATAATTATAATTACTCAAACTTCAGACGTTCAAATTCTTTATAAAAATTTGATATTATAAATTGAAGTGTAACATTCAATTCTTGTTTCTTGATAATGTAGAATTTAAACAACTCTAACACAATTTTTGATTCATAAATACAATAATTAAATTTAATATAATATTTAAGGATTGGCAAAGTATAATTGAAGAATAAAAGAAACATGATATAAATGATTCATTATTATTAATAAGTTCTCTTTATTCCTGATTTTAATTGAACACATTTAAAATATATTATACATATATTTACATTATAAATTGATAGTTAAGACTTGTGAATAGTGATAGAATTGATTATCCTGTGGACAATTAAATATATACTCTCATTCAGTTATTGAATTTTCATGATATCTGTGGGATAAGAAAGTTAGTTAACTATTTGAAAAAAAATTATTGTTTATATATTTTATAAAAATAAAAAAGTATATTTTGTCATAGCTTAAAATGTTAAATTCATAAAGAAAAATATTGTGATTCTTTTAATATCTTGATCATTTTGATTTTATTTTGTTTTTAAGAAAAATATGCTTATCAGAAAATAATAATTTCTGCTTACAAGTTAAAACAAATAATGATTATTTTTAGTGACATTTATTATTGGAAAAAATGGTCAATAAATACACAGAGAAGGTAAATTATAACATTTAAATTGCAATAAATTTAATTGCAAGGTGTGTGATATGATGTCAGGCTATAAAAATAAGTAACATCAGAAGTAAATATTAAATCTGTGGACGGAACTAAAAAAGAAAAAATACTGGATAATTATAGCAGAATTTATAATTGTAGGCTTCTGGAATAAGACTGGCTATACCAGCCACATTCTACTGGGAACAAAGCTATAGTGACTTATACACTACTACAAGAAGATCAGGATGATTTAAACACAGAAATAAAATAATTGTATGATTTATTCCATAAGCAGACATTTTTAAATATTGATGACAACTCTTCTTAGCAGTAAAACCAAAAAGATTAAGATTCTTAACTTTGGAATTAGAATTGAGCATTATCATATTTTGCAAGCTACATTTATTTAAATCTTACTCTCAATTGTATATTCCCAATGAAAAGTAATTCTTATTTTTATTATAGCTATTTTAATGATATATTTAATGTAAAACAACATTTTCCTTACAAAAATATATAATAAATTAAGAGCATATTTGAGTTGTGAGTGTTGCTAGTTAGTCTATAAAGGCATGATCAGACCATACCAATCCACTTGGTAAAAATTTAGTCTAATTGAAGGCCAATTATATAGTTTAATTGTAATTCATATAATATACGCCTGCAAATAGAAGCAGCTGCTAGGTGAGTAAGTAGGAAGAAACAAAGAAGCTTAGATGAGTGATATTTCAAACTTAGCAGTATAAAGCAAGAAAAAATAACATTTCATACATAAAAATGCTAGAAAAATATTTATATGCACTATTGCAATTTGTTAAATTGTTTCTACTCATATTCATTTATTAACAAGCATTCTTATATCATAAATCACTATACTTTATAAGTAAATAGGGAGATAGTTTTAAAATATTTATTTTATCAAGTAATATATGCACATTAAAAATCACATTTTAGTTTTTTGAGGAAATTCCATACTGTTTTCCATAGTGGCTGCACCAGCCTGTATTCCAACCACCAGTGCACTAGGGTTCCCCTCTCTCCACAACCTCACCAGCAACTGTTTAGGGATTTGTTTATGATGGCCATTCTGACTGGTGTGAAGTCGTATCTCATTATGGTTTTAATTTGCATTTCTAGTGACTCTGAGCATCCTTTCATATATCTCTGGGCCGTGTGCATGTCTCTTTTGGAAAAGTGTCTGTTCAGATCCTTTGCCCATTTTTTAATTGGATTGTTTGTCTTCCTGCTGTGAAGTTGCCTGAGTTCTTTATATATTTTGGAGATCGAACCCTTTCCCAAGATATCATTGGCAAATATATTTTCCTATATGTTTGGTTCCCTTTTCATTTTGCTGATGTTTTCTTAAGCCATGAAGAAGCTTTTTAAAAAATGGAACTGCTTTTTGACCCAGTAATTCCACTGCTCCGATTATACCCTAAGAATCCTGAAACACAAATTCAGAGAACACATGCACCCCAATGTTCACAGCAGCACAATTTACAATAGCCAAGTGCTGGAAGCAACCTAAGTGCTCATCAGTAAGTGAATGGCTTAAAAAACTGTGATACATTTACACAATGGAATACTACACAGCAGAAAGAAAGAAGGAGCTCCTACCCTTCGCAACAGCATGGATGGAACTGGAGAGCATCATGCTAAGTGAAATAAGCCAGGGGGTAAAAGACAAATACCATATGATCCCTCGGAAGTGGAACCTAATCAACAAAACAAATAAGCAAGCAAAAAAGAACCAGAGACATTGAAATAAGGAACAAACTGACAGTAACCAGAGGGGAGGGGATGTAATGGGAGAAAGAAGGAGAAAGGTCAAGTCCAGGAACATGTATAAAAAACCCAAGGACAAAGACAACAGGGGTGGGGGGTGGGAAGTAGTGTTGAAAGTGGGAGGGGGGTAGGTGGAGCAGGGGAGAGTAATGGGGAAAAATGGGGACAACTGTAATTGAAAAACAATAAAAAATTAAGAAACAAAAATAATCACCTTTGTTGATATAAAAATGAATATTATTATATATTAAAACATTTATTTTACCAAAAAAATCACGTTAAAGAATTTCTTACAAAGAAAATTAATAGTCTCATAAATTCCCCTTCACTTCTAGATCAATTCTCCAGAGGATTTAAAAATTGTTTATACTTTGGTTATTTCCCTTTCAAAATAACATGTTATTTTCTACATTAATGTCAGATAACATTATTTTCCCAATATCAAATATAGATATTTAATTTGTTCAAGTCCTCTCTTCCATCTTTGTGTTTGACAATTGTGTTTTTTTCTTTTTTTGTTTTTTCTCATAATTATCATTCATATAAAAGTGTAATTAACTTCAGTTTATTGTTTTATTTGTTATTCAGTTTTCATTCTGTATATGACAGTAATAATATACCTTCTTTACCAAATTCTCTCCATAACTTCCTGTGTCTTAGTTAAACTGTCACATCTTCACAGCTCTTAGATTTTCATACCAACCTTTAGGCATAGTATCTTTTTCCCCCCTAATGATTGACTCTTAAATTTTAAAGCCAATAAACAATATTTGAATTATTATGGTTGCAAATATATTAAGTAATGAAATACCAGTTAGATCTCCATCTCTAAGAGTTTGCAGTCAATATCCAAACACCACTTAAGGGAGGATGTTAGGCTAAATGGATTCCTGAGGTGGTAAAAAGTCATTTTCAATCATGTATGGAAAATAATTTTTTATCCTCAGTTTCTGTCATTTCTAGAGCTCATACTGGCCATTTAAAATTGCATGTACTGCTTTTATCTTCAACACTTTTTATCTCTAAATCATATTTATTATTGTATTCTAATACCTTTTTTTTTTCCTAAAAATGCTTGCAATGGTCTGCACTGGAATTTCTTTACCTGCTCTGAAGTTTTGTTTTGATTTGGTTTTTTCTCTTTTCTACTCTCTCGTTATGTTTAATTTACACACTAGATTTCTTTCTTACCTCAAGAGATCTTTATAAACTATGAAATTCACATTTAACACTTCTAAAACCTAATGTTTATGTATATAATATATATTATAATATTATACATGCATATGTTTACATATAGTTAGGTGCAATCATGTGGAGTATTGCAGGATAAGAGGATGCACAGAATCATTTTCTTTTTACCTTGTTTTAGCAGTCTGCCTGGCTCCTCACACATACACTATACCGATAAGGCTTCCAGGGTGTCCAGCCTGCAGCTCACAGGCTGCATGCCGCCCAGAATGGCTGTGAATGCGGCTCCCCCCAAAAATCGTACATTAACTTAAAACCTTTTTTTTTTCCTTTGTGCTCATCAGTTTTCATTAATGTTTGTATATTTAATCTGTGGCCCAAGACAATTGTTCTTCTAGTGTGGCCCAGGGACATCAAAATGTTGGACACGCCTGTATGACATTAATATTCAGATTACTATTCCATTTAGGATTTAAATATAATTACTTTATTTTCCATAAAATGTTTATTTTGAAGTAATTGTAAATCCACTAGCAGTTCTGAGAAGAAAAAACAGGGATTTCATATACTTATTATTCAGTTTCTCTCAATGGTGACGTATTAAAGACTGCAGTACAATATCACAAACAGGATTTTGGCATTTTTACTGTCAAAGCAGAGAGGAATTACATTACCCCAGGGATCCCTTATGCTGTTCTTTTGTAGATATGCATACCTCTTCATTAACCCTTGGCAAACATGAATCTGTTCTCCATTTGTATAATTTTGTCTTTTTAAAAGTGTTGTATATGTGGTATCCTGTAGTATAGGATTTACATACTGTAGGATTTTTTCACTTATTTTTGTCACATTGGTTTTTTCCCTCAGCATAATTCTCTGGAGATTCATCCGAGTTGTTGCATTTATCAATAGTCCCTTCCAAAAGGTGAAGGGATTAAGTATAAATTGGTAGTTATGGAATAGTCACAGGGATGTAAAGTACAGCATAGGGAATATAGTCAGCAATATTGCAATAACAAAGTATGGTGCTGGGTGGGTGCTAAGCATATCTGGGGGTAATACTTCGTAAGATATTGATTGTCAAACCACTACGATGTACAACTGAAACTAATACAAAATAATATTGAATGTAAACTATAATTTAAACAAAATTTAGAAATAATTCCAATGAATTTCTAAAACTAAAAAAAATATAGTCCCTTCTATTTATTGCTGAGTAGGATTCCATGAATTATCCATTCTACCATTGAAGAGCACCTAAGTCATTTTGAGTTTTGAGTTACAAGTAAAACAGCTATAAAAATTTGTATATGGGTTTTTGGGTGAATATAAATTTTAATTTTTGAGGGATAAGTGCTCAAGAGTATAATTGCTGAATCATATAATTTCATGTATTTTTTTCTTAAGGTACTTTTAAACTAATTTCTATAGTGGCTGTACCAATGTGAACCTCTATTGGAAATATATCAGAGATTAAGTTTCTCTAAATCTTTGCCAGCATCTGGTGTTGTCACTATAGTGACATTATTTTGCCCATGTCTTATTTTAGTTTTAATTAGCATTGCATTAATGGCTCATGTCGTTGAACATCACTTCATGCATTGATTGGCCATCCGCATATCTTCTTAAGTGAAACTTTTTCTCTTTCTTATCACTAGGAAATGATTTATCATTATTTAAATAGTTTTGGTTTTAATATATAGAATAAACAATCAAGGTTTCAAAGAGGAAGTAGTCCAGTTTCTTTTCTTTTTATGCTTTTTGTCTAATTTCTAATCATGCTGTTATTTATTTATTGTTACTGAGTTTTGAGAGTTTTTGTATAATGCACAGACTTGTCCTTTGTTTACAAATATAGTTTACAAATATTTCTTCCATTCTTCAGCTTGTCTTACACTATTAACAATAGGTCTTTTTTAGAGCAAAAATTTTAGTTAATATGGAGGCCTATTTATCGAATTTGCTTTTCATGAGGTGTGCTTTTGATATCAACATTTAAGGACACTTGAGCCCAAAGACCTCCAAAGTTTTGGCTAAAAGTTCTATACTTTACGTTTTATGTTTAACTCCATTACCAAGTTTGAGTTAATGTTTGTGTAATTCTTGTGAGTTAGGTCAAAGCTCAATTTTCTTTCCCCTCGAATTGCTCTAATTCCAGGGGTTGAATAGGTTATCTTTCCTCCATTGAATTTTTTTGCTTTTGTAAAAACTTATATGGGAATATTTATAGGTCTGTCTCTGAATTTTCTATTCTCTTCCATTGACCCATGGGCTTAGTCTTCCACCTATATGACATAGTCTTAAGATCACTATAGATAGTAAGTCTTAAAATTAGTAGATTGATTCTTTTCACTCTATTCTTTATTTTCAACATTCTTTTGGCTCTTCTAGTTCCTTTTTTGTTTTCCATATGTATTTAGAAACAATTCTGTCTGTATAAAATTTCTTGCTGGTGTTTTGCTGTAAAATGTTTTAAACTCACGTATAAATTTTGGCAAAATTGACATTCTTACTCTTACAAGCTAAATTGTGGCTCCTGAAATTCATGTGTTGAAGTCTTTCTTAATCCTTGATTTAACAATCTGAGAATATGACTATATATGGAGACAGGGTCTTTACAAAGGCAATTAAGTTAAAATGAAGTAATTAGGACAGGCTCTAAGCCAACATGACTGGCAATTAAGACACAGAAACACAACAGAAGAAGGCTGTGGGAAGGCACAGGAAGAAGATAGCCACCTACCAACCAAGGAGAAAGGCCTTAGGAAAAATACAACCCTGCTGACATCTTGATCTTCAACTTAGCCTCCAGGATTGTGAGAAAATACATTTCTGTTGTTTAAGCTACCTCATCTATGGTACTTCATGACAGTAAACGAAGCACTAGCCAAGTTGAATCTCTCAATCTACAGCACTGTGGGTCTTTCTTTCTATTTGCATAGACCTTCTTTGAATTCATTCATCAGTATTTTATTATTTTCTAATGCAAGTCTCGTAAGTATCTGGTTATTTTACATGTATCTCTTTTCATTAGTGATTATAAGTGGCACTGAATTTTAAATTTCAGTGTACATTTTTTAATTCTTAGAATACTCAACTACAATTACTATTTTATGCTTATCTTACATCCTGTAGCTTTGCTGAACTTACTAATTTTAGGAGGGTTTTTTTTTTTAGTGTATATGCATGTGTATTAGTAGATTTTTTTTGTATGTAATCATATCATCTGCAAAGAGAAACAACTTTCTTTCCCATGAATCTGTTAACTACTTTTTAAACCTAATTATGCTTACTGAAACTTCCTATATTATGTTAAATGAGAGCGCCTTTTTCTTGATCTTGAGGGAAATTATTTGATCTTTCACTATTAAGTATAATGTTAACTGTGAGATTTTGTTTTTCTTTTTTTTTTTTGATTTTGACAGATTCTCTTTATTAAGTGGAAGAAGTTCCTATATATTCCCATTTTTCTAAGTTTTTAAAAAAAATCCTTAATAGATCGTGACTTTTTTTGCATTAAATTGTACTTGTATAAATCATGTCTATATTAAGTAAATAACAACATGCATTTGACTGTTGTTGGATAGTGTGTTCTGTAAATGTTAATATTACCCTCTTGTTTTTTCAGTTCTTTATTCTTGAAGATTTTTTGTCTCATTATTTTATTAATTTTTGAAAGGGGTGGTGCTAGAGTCTCCAACTGTATTTGTGGATCTGTTTATTCTTGTTATATTAGCTTTTACATCATGTGTTTTGGAGCTTTATTATTTGCTATATACACATTTAGGATTCTTATGTCATATTCATGGGTTAGTTTATTTATCATAATAAAAGTCTCTGTCTCTTATAATTTTGCTTGCTCTAAAGTCTACTATTTTATGATACCAATAAAATGACTCCTACATTTTTTGCATAAATATGAGGTTTTCACCTATTTGTTTCAACATGCTGATATTGTTATATTTGAAGTATTTATTCAAGACAGTATATAGTTGGGTTACATTTTTATAGTGGTTTTAAGCATTATGTTATATATTATATATAAATACACACACACACACACACACACACACACACAGATTGCCTGTAACTTAGCATAGGCAATTGTGTCCTCCTTTTACCAGTTTAAATAAATCCTAGGAATCTAACCTCCCATTAGCCATTCTACACTCCCTAATTTATAATGCAAGTACATTCAATATTTCCTCTTTATATATTTAGAACCACATTAAAAATGATTTTGTAATTGTTCCTTCAACCATTAATTATAATTTAGAAGATTCAAGAAAAGAAGAAATGTTTTTGGTAAATAGAATTTTTTGCTTGCTTTCTCTGTTTTTTATTTCTCCCAATTTCCAAGTTTTCTGCTTTTATCATTTTCTTTCTGTAGTGAGTTATTTGATTAAAAAAAAGTTTTTGTTATAAATTTGCTAATAATAAATCTTTTAGTTTTCTTTTATCTGAGAAGATCTTCTCTTCATTAATGAAGGATATTTTCACTGAATTCACAAGATTCTGGGTTGATAGTTTTTATTCTCTTAGCCTTTACAAATTTTGTCACATTCTTCTTGCCTAAACTGTTATTTATGAACAATTGGTTGCCATTCCAATTGTTTTCCCTTTTTAGATAAGCTGTCATTTTTTATTTCAGTCAAGATTTTTTTATTTTTAGTTTTCAGACATTTCAGTGTAATGTTTGCTATGAATGTCTTTCAATTTGTTCTTTAATGGATTTGTTTATGTTCTTGAATTTGTATGTGTATGTCTTTTCCCAAACTTGGGATACTTCAGCCATTATTTCTTCAAATATTTTCTTTTTTTTATTGTTTTTACATGATTATTAATTTTAATTCAACTATTATACCCAATTCTGTCTTGTAAAAATAACAAAATATACCTATTAAAATAACATTGTGATGTGAGTACAGGTTTGTTACTGTTTTTGATACAGCTCTCAAAAAAGTTGGCACCAAATACACTTAAAAAAATGAAGGCTTAATAAAAATTCAGACTTGTAATTTCTCAATGCAGCTTAGAGGTTGAGAAAAGGATGATCAGATTTAATGAATCTTCCAAACACAAGCAGTCCCAAAGTATAGAGCATCTTCCAAATACAGAGGGCCATCTGCATCGGCTCCCCTGAACAGGAACTCTCGCTTCTCCCGGCGACCAGGCCACCAGGGCACTCTATACCCACTCCTTTGGCCCCATTATCTTACATCCTGTAAAGATGAGGAGAAAAGTAAGGCAGGGAGTTGTTACTACTGCATAGGGACTCTTGCTATAGCTCCTGTTTTCCTCAGTTTCCCAGGGCTTTCCTCCCACCTCGGCTTTCCCCCATCCCTACTTCAGAAATCCCTGCCTGTGGACAGAGCTAGAGAGCTCTTCCTCTCATGGGAATGACAGTAAGGGAGGGTGAAGCCACAAGGGCCAGCAATCCAACGTTAGGGCTCTTCTAGCAACACAATTTGGAATTCACAAACCATTGCCTTGTATATTAAAAAAAAATGTAGTTATAAATGTCAGTTAATTTCCACTATTAGCACATTTCCTTGTAAGGTAAACAAGTTAATGTGTGTCAGCTCAAAAGCTAACAACCATTGACATTTTTAATGGGAAAAAATGCTCTGAATCCCAAACAGCTTTCTTAAGAACAACCATTTGAAGAATGGAGACCAGAAACAGTTGTGACTTTTCACATGGAATGAGTATTTCTTGGCTCCAAAATCAGCGAGAAAACGGAAAGGAGAAAACCTGTTCAGTTGACAAAACCACGTGCAGGTCCCCTCAACATGCTGCCAGAAAGAAGTGCGGTTTGGCAGCAGCTTCCGCAGGCCCTCAGCGTCTTAGCCATTGTGATCCTAGTAAACAGGGCTGTTTCCTTTCTCAATTTTAATGATAACGAAGACATGCCTGACCCTTGGCATCGGCTCTGCAGGCACTCATACCAAAAGCCACCATCACGTAATCCCTCTCCTCTGTTAACTGTTAGTCCAGTATGAGTGAATGGAGACGATACCCTTTAGGAGACTGAATGGGAGAAAACTCTGCCTGAAAGATTGAAGCAACACAACTTGCCAGGCCATTATTTTTGATATTAAATATCATAGAATTAGCCAGTTGAGGCTTTGCTGCCAAACTAGTTAATCTCCTAGCTTAAGGTCTCCAAGTGTCTCCTGGAAACTGTGAAGATGGTTCTGAGGTTCCATAAAGCTTTATGAAGTGTGGTCTAAGCAAATGTTCTGTCCCTTTGGTATACCTAAGCAATTAACTGTTTTCTAGAAAGGTGTCCGAAATAGACCAGAGTTAATAGCCACTTATGTAAATGTGGTGTTTAAGAATAGCTCTTTAGATATTATTAAAGAATTCAAACTTTAGTACCCAACGTTCTCAAACATCTCTTCTTCCCAATGTCAACAGAAATGAAGTAAGACCCTTGAAGGATTAAATACCCCACTTACTTGGATGCGTCTGGCAGGTTTTTGTCTTGCAGAAGTCAGTGGGCCTTGCAGACCGGGAAACCGTCCGCATCACCGGTGAAGAGCAAAGGCTGAGACTTAGGGGTGAGAGAGAAAAAGCAACAGTGCACACGCAAAACTGGTCTATGATGAGACAGACACCCGTTCCTCCTGAGTGAACGACATAGATTCCTGTCAGATCATCCCAGGGGATCAGGGGACAAAATTCCTCCATAAAGCATAAGAATGAGGACAATTTTTTTTTTTATTTGTTGTGGACAGTTGTTGAGGAAAAGCAATCAAGATGTTTTAAGAAAAGACTGCAAAATGCACTGCGGCTGAGTGCAAGGGGGGTTTGGGGTTTACTGGTGGTAGCCCCAAGAACGGAGTCTAGTGTTTCAGCCTGTGCCTAACATACAGGCGGTTTTGGCTTTCTTTCAAAGGCTTTAAACTCTGCTACTATATTGAGTGATTCCTGGATACCCAGTTGGCTGGAAGATCACTGATACAACAGGAACATGGAAGATTTCATTTCATCAGCAACCTCCCTGCCTCCACCGCCCTGTCTGGCCTTATACCAGATCCCCACCCAGCCCACCTGAGAGCTCTTTTCACATCCAAGATTACAAATGAGCATTAGACTGAAAAAAATAGTGGTTTCCTGGAGTGGAGCATTTATTGTCTAAAATTTTCTGTCTTTCTAGGCTGCTCTTTCTTGGTTTGTTGGCACAAGAGAGCAGGGGGGGTTTTTTGGCTCGGCTCATACTGTCTGGGCCAGTTGGCATTTTCAGGTTTTCAGCTTCTTCAGCTCCAATTTTGAGATATATTAAGCAAAAATCGAATGCAAGGAACTCAACACTATGTCATTCCTTGGCACTGAATTCCTGATATGGCTTCTTCTCTTCATCTCCCAGAGTCTTTTTTTTTTTGGTGTTTGTTTTTACATATACCCAGAGGTTTTAGTTGTACTTAGAGGAACAGGGGAAAGTACATTTACACCATCTTCCTAAAAGCTCTAATTTTAAATATAAGTTAATTAAAATTGGTTAAAATTAAATGATGTTAGCCCTATCTGGTGTGACTCAGTGGATTCGGCACCGGCCTGCAAACCAAAGGGTCGCTGGTTTGATTCCCCATGCAGGGTACATGCCTGGGTTTGCAGGCCAGGTCCACAGTAAGGGACACGTGAGATGCCACCACACATTGATACTTCTCTCCCTCTCTTTCTCCCTCCTTTTCCTTCTCTAAAAATAAATAAAATAAAATCTTTTAAAAAATTAAATGATGTTAGACATTTCCATAAAATTAGAAACTGAAATCCATAGCCAGATGAACTCTACGTAGAGCAACCAATGCAACCAGTGGTTTCTAAATAGAATAGATAACGAAACTTTTACTTCATCTCTAAAAAACCTATTGGACAGTGTTGCTTTCTAATAAGCATTCTTATGTTTTGCTTTGGGAAATATGCCTGGTGCTTCCATTCTTGGTGCATCAGTTGGTTGGTGGGAAATTAGATGAGTAGTGTTGTCATTTCATTACGAAGTCTTTAATGAATTCTGTTTTCATCTGTAATTCTTCACTCCCCTCTGTTCCCCCTGACTGATACACTGCGCAGCCCCCTGGGGCAACTACCGGGAGATGGGCTCTCCCTACCCCACCCTTGAGGATTAGGCTGTCACTTTGCCTCTTTGTCTATTAATCACTGTCACAAAATTTACAACTTTTTGGTGCTTATTCTTATTTATAATTTAGATAAAAGCACTTTTATCTAAAAGTGCCTTTCAGAAGCAGAGGAGAAAAACATATTTCCAGTGTGACTTCTTTGGTTAGAAACACCAAGATTTTATTTTTCTTCTGAACCCTAGGCAGTAGATTCAGCTGTAAATACAATTGTGCTTATTTTATAAAAATATTATATTTTATTCCATTAAAAAGGGAAAGAAAAAACAACCTAAAAATCCACAAAATAGACATTCATTATTGAGTAAGTCCATCACATGCATAATTTCCATGCACTTTTATTTGTTGTAACATACACTTTACTAGAGCTAACATGAAATGGATGATTTAAAGGGATTTATTCAGGAAAATATACAATTTTAGTAATCTGATTTTATGTTTTATATTATCTGTCTTACATTAATAACTCCATTTATGATAGCAAAGTAGGATAAAAATATAAAAAAGCTATTTAGCATTAGACTGAAAAATAGAATTGTAATGAAAATAATTTAGCCCAGATGTGAAGTATAAATTTAAATGCAGAAAAATTTGTTTTCTATAACAACAATTTCCATGGATGTAATATGTTAAATGCTACATTTAGATTCTTGAATAAAATTACAGTTACTAACAAGCTCATGAATATATTTTCCAGTTTCCTTCACACTGTTCTTGATTTTTTTATTCTCTATACCTTTTTCTCTTTTTTACAAATGAAATGATAAGACTTCGATTATTATCTCTGAATTTAATAACATAGTTGTATGTATGTTAGGAATTTTAGTATATTTTTGGAAGTTATTAGTTATCTAAATAACCACAATCATATATAGGTAATATGACACACTAAGAACCTAATCACAGATAATATATATGGATAATTCATTCCTTTTTCTATTATATATATATTAAGTGTTTACTGTGATTGGATTCTATATTCAGAAGAGTACATATCTATCATGTTGACACTCACTAAGAAGCGATTTTTTTTTGGAAATGTTTATTTCTTCCTTGACTAGCCAACTCACCCCAATAATTCAACAACAAAGAAATAGATATTGTCCTCTCACTTTTTCCTGTAAGAAGCACTCTGCATCTCTCTTTTGCTATCACATGGATTGCCATCATTATTTAAGCCAGGGAGTCTCAACGTGTGATTGTAGGCATACTAAAGAATGAAACTTCTCTTGAACTGCAAGCTTTTTGAGAAATGAATGTCCTTTCTATAGTGTTTCATTTCAGTGGTAGAAGTTTTGAGAACATTGACATAAGGTTTTGGTTACTTTACAAACTTTTTTTCTTTCTCTCTCTCTCTAAACACACATACACATACACACATATATATACACATATATACATATATACACATATATACATACACATACCTTTTCAAAAGAATTTTTTACTTTCATGCCATGGATATCTTAAGTTTATGATGTTATTTAATGATTTTTGTAGTTATTTTATGAATTACTCTTGCTTATCTCACCTATTATAGCTATTTGATTAGTCTAGAGTATGTAGTTATGAAATATTATACTTGCACTATAATTTTCCTGCAAGTCTTAAAAAAGATACTATGTATTATTTCCTCAAAATTCATTCAATGAATAATAATCAAAATAAATATTTAAATTAATTTTTCTATTTGATTAATGACTATATTTATAGTAAATATAGGAGAAAAAATCAACTTCCCACAACATGATTATTTTAACACTTTATTTTTATTACATCACTATTTTTCCCCTGGCGATTATGAATGGGTCATATGCGAGCTCTGCATATGCTTACTTTTGTAAACACTATCAAAGTTTTGGACTAAATATTTGGATAATCAAATATTTATTAGAGTCTATGGAAATAATACTTTACCATTCTCCTTTACTTTTGAAGCATCTTAATTTTGGAAATGTTGTTTTTTCCAAGTTATCACACTTTTTATGAGATTGGGTCATGCATGGAACATTGGTGTTTGTATAAGTTATTTTATGTAAGGCACCATGTAAGTACAGCAATTGAAATAAAAATCTCAAAGAGCTTAGTTTTTTACTTATTCAGCTGTGATTTCTGCCATTAAAGATGTGGAGATAAAGCCCTATGGAAGCCACATTGTGAATTTTAACACATGGAGCTTATTCTCTGAAATCATATGATCATTTACCACATGCAATGGTCAATAAGCACATTTGCAACTAACTACAGTAAGGTGTGATGGGACAGTATCGGGAGATTGCATTCTAACATCATCTACGCATCTAAATTTCTGTGTAACTTAAAACAAATATGCTTAACCTCATAAGGCTGAAGTTTCTATGTCTGTAAAATGGGAATCATGAGACCACTATTGATAGTATTTGGGAAATCAAATGAAATAAACGAGTAACACATCTTTCAAAACATAGATTTACTCGATGGATATGGGCTGTGGTTAAATAGGAGTTCCATCCAGCACTGTGTCCTTGGAAGAGAATGTTGATGCAGCTGACTGGATAACCAGAATGCAAGATGTCTGTGATTAGTTTACAAGAGAGATGTAGGTATTGCTTAAATTTTTTTTCTGAATAATGCTCAGTGACTTGAGTCTGAAAAAGCTGTAAGCATAGAAAGAATTGAGATTTGCATATTGATAAGACTCCTTATACAAGGATAGAGCCAAAGTCAGGGACTCTGGGAACCGAAGCTGGCTGAACGTTCCTGCTGCTTTTCTCTGATCTTGATGGCCACCCTGCTTACATTTCTGTGACTTTCATTAATAAAAATTAATCTTAATATATTTGGGCAGGAGTGAAGGTAGGTCAAAATGGGAGTTTACTTTTGCCAAATCGAAAACATTTCTTAATTCTCATTATCTAATCAATTAGTTTCAACTCCATTTCCCCTTTTTTCTTACTTTATCCCCAACTAGCTTTCTCCCCGGGACATTCACAGCTTGTCATTCATAAATGGCATATGTTTGTGCATATTTTACCTTTATAAAGTTTTCTTTATAATAAAAAAGATAACTTGGCTGAATATAAAATTTTTGCATCACATTTTTTTCCCCTCAAAGAATTTTGGATACTGATCAAATTGTCTTCTTGCATTAAATATGAAGTCAAAAACAACTTGGTATTTCACACTGGTAGGAAGCATGATTTTCCCCTACCTGCTCCTAGGATCCTTCCTTTGTGCTTGAATCGAAACTTCTTTAGCAGAATATGCTTTGATTTGGAATGTTACATATGAGTGTTAGGTATTATTATTTCTTAGAAATCTGTGAGGCCCATTCGGTCTGCACATTTTAATTAGTTTTTATTTCAGAAAAGTTTTTAAAATTATACTTTTAATTATTTAGATATTTTAAATGTTTAATTTGCTTAGTTCTTATTAAAATAGAAATAATGCATAGCAGGTATATGTTATCTTTTTAAAACTAAATCTAGTATTTCTCTATGATTATTTACATCCCTTTTTCTTTCACCCTTTACCTCTTTTCTCTCTTTTATTCTGATACCCTCATAACTACTTATGAACATCTAAATTTTTCCATCTATAATGGGCATTTATGTTCTGCACTGGCTTTTTATTTTTGTCATGTTGTGACATTTTCCAACTCACTTCTATAGTCTTTGGCCATCATTTAATATCTTAAAACACTTTCTCAGTGTTCATTTCACATATAAAAAAGATAGATTCTAAGATAATATGGAGAACCTTTTTTTTTTAAATTCCTTGTTTTTTCTTTAACCATACTTTCATCAACAATATATTTTTCCTGATTTCAAAGAAAAAAATGTATGTATATTAAGAGTTCTAGACCCAATTCTACCATGAGGGAAGAAGTTTCCCATACATTCAAAAACAACTTCCCAACACCAGCTGGGTATCCATAATTTAACTGAATTCTAATGTTATACACCTAGAGATAGCATCAGATTCTACAGGGTAAGAGTTCAGTCCTATGACACAGCTCTCCTCACTTTAGACCCCAATTTCAAGCTCCAGTTACCACCAGTACTTCTGACAGACCAGCTATAGATTGGAGGTTCCAACGACTCCTTCAAATGCAGGTTGCCAATCACAAGTGTGGGTTGTTACCTGTATGCCTGGCCCAGTCTCTATAAATCAGAGGTTTCCACGACCCACTCCTGGGTTCAATCAGTTTGCTAGAGAGACTCACAGACTCAGAGAAATATTTTACTTTCTAGATTCCTGGTTTGTTATAAAAGAATATAACTCAGGGGAAGATAGAAGAGGTGCCTGGGCGCGGCCTGGGGAAAGGCTACAGCGCATCCATGCCCTCTCTAGTTGCGCCCCCCTCCCCCGGCCACTAGGTGTGCACCCACCCGGAAGCTCTATGAGTCTTATCCTTTTCGGGTTTTAGGAAGGCTTCTCCACATAATCATGGCTGATTAAATCACAGCCATATTCCCCAAGGATGAGGCCTTGGGACAGCACTTTCTAATCCTCTAATCATCAGGTTAGCTTCACTACAACTATCCTCCATTCTTAAGTGCTTTCCAAAAGTCACCTCATTGACATAACAAAAGACACCTTTCTCACTCTCAACACTTGGGAAATTTCAAGGGTTTTAGGAGCTCTGAGGCAGGGATGGTGAAGGAAGATCAAAGATACATTTCTTATTATAAATCACAATACCACAATATAGAACCCATATCATGGCCATCTTTGAATTATTTCTTCTGCTTGCCAGAAATTTTGGCCACTGTGGTCACTCACTAGGGTTCTCTGGGGATCGGATTCAATACGCTTCTGAACTCTTCCTCAACAAATTGTTTGGTTAACAGAAAATCTTCTGCAGTATTCAGCATACATTTAGTTTGTGTAATACATCACATAACAAAGACCCTTGCTTGCTTTAGCCAGTGTCCATTTCTTACTTAAGTGTGGAGAAAGTTATAGCTGACCATTGATTACAAAAGTGATGGGATGTCTGAAGAAGTTAAGGGACAGGGAAGATTGTTATTCATAGACCAAGAAACTCACTGCCTTTAGGCTGAAACTCATGTAACCATTTTGGTTTCCGTTATTGCTAATCTGAGATGTTTGCACACTCTCTGCATCTGCTACTGTTAGAAATGTACTTTGTGGTTAAACGTAAACTGCTGTAAACATACAATATACTGAAGTTTAGTATATTTGCAAGGTGGACCGCCTCCCTCTTTCTCCTACCACTGCATACCCTCTCTGAGGGAGGGTGGGGGTTGATGCAAAGATGACTATGGGCAAGACACTTTCTTTGGTTTTTATGCTATTGCTGCTATCACAGACCTGGGAACTGACAGAAGCCAAGAAAGGCAGCAAAATAATGTATTACTCCTTTCTTCCTTCCAAATTCTATACAGAATCTCCCACTGACAAAATGTAAGAGAAATTTACTGAGCAAGGGTGTCTGAAAAACATGATTTGCAGGTTTACCATGCAGAGGTATAAAAGACAGTACAGGGGGAAAAAAGTGTAGCATTGAGAGCCCACTGACAAAGCCATGGATTGCCTCTCTTTATTTCTGTCTTAGTCTGTTCCTGTTAATATTACAAAATACCATAGAGAGGAAGGCATATCAATAACGGAAACTTATTCCCAAAGTTCTGAAGACTGGGAAGTTCGATGTCAAAATGCTCACAGATTGGGTGTGTGGGGAGATGTCTTTCTGTTTTGTCCTCACCTGGCAGAGGAAGAAGGGATTTTTCTGGATCTCTTTTATAAGGGATCCCATTCAGGATCCTCATCCCATTCAGGAGGCTTTCACCCTCATAACCTAATCACTCCCAAAGGCCCCACCACAAAATGGGTGAATTTTATAACATGTAACCTATATTTTATAAAACGTTTTTTTAAACTTATTTCAGACAGCAATGGGAAAATGGGCTCCTGATTTATTTGTTTTTTTTTTTTGGTGTCTCTCATGAAAAACAACACTGTTCATTTATTCAATACTTCTGTTACTCCTCTTGTAGAGCTTACAGCATGGGTCAGGTCACAGAGGCAAACCATAAATCACAAATTATAAAGGTATCGCAAAAAAGCCCATGCATGTAAGAACATGTCAAAGAAAAGTTTATCCAATCAAAATATCGCTGGCAAATGTACTGATTGTAGTGTCCATATTAGTATCCTAAGGCTGCTATTAAATAATTATTACAAATGTGTGGCTTAAAACAACAAAAACGTATTTCCTCATAGTCTAGTGGTGAAAAGTTTAAAACTGAGGTGTCGATAGGGCCACCCTCTCCCAGGAGACTCTAGAGAGAAACCCTTCCTTGCCTTTTCTCAGTTACTAAAGTTTCTGGCAAATCTTTGGCATACCTTGACTTCCAGTTACATACATCACCCAGCCTGTCTCCATTGTCACGTGGCCCTTTCTCTGCATCCCTATCTCTGCGTGTGCTTTCTTTTTTATAATTAGTTCAACCAATTAGTTTTTAAAAATTGAGATATAGTTGACACATAGCATTGTATAAGTCTAAAGTGTACAATGTGCTGATTTCTTGCATTTATATACTGCAATATGATGACCACCATAGTGTTGGCTAACAATTCCAACACATCACATAATTATTATTTCCCTACAATTAAGGTCTAGTCACTTAGCAGTTTCGAAGTTTATAATGCCTATTTGGGAAGATGAGAGCTAGAACTATTGGAGAAATACAAGATCCAGTAGAAGTATGGCTTGCTTGACTGTGGATGGTGGAGTACATGAATGTCTCACAAAAAATGGACAGTAATTTGAACATTTCACCTAAAAATTCATATGGTGGGCTTGAGTGTTTTATTGTTATGTTACAGAATTACATACTTATAATTTTGAAAAGGAAGCATTATTTCTGCCAGACCCTATACTATATATCACTATTTCTGTTTACCACTTCAGATGTTCCTTACTTTGCTCTCTTATACCACTGCCACTAAAACGACCTATTCTTCAGTGTAGGAGAGTCTCATCTAGAGTTCACGTCAATGTCTCTTGCTTCTACTCTGTCTCTTCTCTGTTGACACTAAGGCACAAGCTAGAATATAAATAAGGAGACCAGACCACCCCATTCCTGGGCCATCTTATTTTTAGCACCAAAAGTCTCTCATGAACCCCCTTGGTCCCAGAAAAACCAGGACAAGAAATCACTGTAACACAACCTGGCTGCCTCTCATACTCTAAGCAAAAGAAAATCAGTGTATTATAGAACAAACCTTTGAAAAATATGGAATAGGGGATGATGGATAAATGCATTTTCCTTTAGTTCCCTGGTTGTAAGATATACTTCACACCACTTTTCAGAGAGTCCCGTCCCCTGGAATCATGGCACCAAAAGCGCATAATGGTAGACATATTAGCCGTATTTCTTCATTTGCCCTTTCCTTTAGTTCTCTTTCTCTCCCACTGGTCTTCACCATTGTTCCCTGAGATAACCTCCCCACAAAAATATTCATATATACTCTTACTTAAGTTATCAAATGCATACTATTTTAAGAAAATATATTTTTACTTGGATTTAAAGTACTAAAATAAGTGGAAATAATACTGAAAGACAGTGAATTTCAAGTGCAAATTTATATTATTGCATGCAAGGTTCTTCTTAAATAGTCCTCTAAAGTTAGAAGTAAAATAGAAAAATTTAAGCATTTGGAGCATTATCTTTTTTTAATACAAAAAGATACATAATTTGAATTAAGATTGAATCCTTCTTTGAAAGATCAGGAAATTAGCTCACTTAAATTTCCTCCCACGTCTCCACCTATTATCTCCCAGTTTTCATCATTTCTGTTACTTCAATTTTTCTGCTATAGCCATAAATTCTACAACTGTTTAATATGAATTATATTTTAAAATAGATTAAAGTCATTTCACCATATAAGACCAGTTTGAGATTGCCTCAGGATCCACATAAGTACTTTATTCGTACATGGTTTAAAAATTATTCCACCATTTATATAATAATAAGTATACAAAAGGTGAGAATTTTTCTATTTCCCATTACTACATTAATAGAAATTTTATACACACACACACACACAGACACACACACACACACATATATATATAAGCTTTCATGTTTCTTAATCTTTCTTAGAAATGCATGTGTTTGGGTCCTTATAGTAATTCAACATGGCCACCAGTCTCTGCTAAAGCTTCTCTAATCACAAGTTAGTTTGTCACATTCATCTTTAACTAATTGAATTTAATTGAATAGCTTGTTGTTTTTCTTTGTTTTTAATATTTGTGAAGTGTTGGCAGGTGCCTGAGGTTCTGCATGTTTCTGAAAATGCTTGAGTGTTGTCTATCCTTTATTCAGTGAAAAAAAAGGCTGGGTACAAAATTTTAATTTCACACTTTTCCTCAGTACTTTTCAGATACAACCCCTTTGTCTTCTGTGAAGAAATATCACAGTAGTTGTCTGCTGGCTTCTCTCTGAGTCTTTTTATTTATTTATTTTTTGACTGGATTATGTCTTCCAGAAAGACCAATGAGTGTTGGATTTCTTTAACTTTTCTGATCTGATATCGTGTATTTTGTTTTGTTTTGTTTTTTTAAATAGTTGAACAACAGCTGAGTTGGGCATAAGTATAGAGTCCTATTTTAAATTTACCCAAGAAATGCGGGGGCTGCTACTTCATCTCCTGGCACTGACTGGCACTCACAGGAGATCGGGGCCCAGCTTGAATTTCAGCCCATGGAAGTCAATTGATTCTTTCTGCCTGGTTGCTTAAAATCACTTTTTTAAAAATTTTTGGAATCCTGCAACTTAACATGGGTATGTCTCAGTGTCAATTATCTGTATCGGTTCTTAGTGTGCTTGTGGCTTCAAATTCAGTTACTCTTTTTTTATAAATTTCCCTTCAGAAAGATATGTTATTTTAAAATCTTTTTCTGCTCACTCGTTAAGGTGTCTAGAAATACCAATTACATTTAAATTGGATGATTTTGACTGTCCTCATTATCTGTAACCTTCTTCCTAATTTCACTAAACTTGATCATTTGGTAAGTTTTTTACTTTTCTTTTTGTCAGTGATTCTATTTTCAGTTGTGTCTCTTCTCTTCCTTGCAGTGTCTAATCATTTATTAGTTATGTGTGAGGTTTGTTTTATGCTCCATGAGCTTCTGTAATTATCCATTTCAATTCTGAGTTCACGTTTATTGGATTTATTTTCATTAAATCTCAATGGGAAATTTCTGCTACACCCTGAATTAGGTTTTCTCTAATATTGGCTTATGTCTGTGTTTTTCATGCTAGTTTTCTCAAAAGAAAAGCTGAATTTTTTTTTCCCTTACAACTGTTGTCTGACAGTTTCTTTTTTCCTTGGCTAAACTTGTGGAGAGTTCTGTCCATATGTTTCATTTGTTGTCAAATTACCATTAATTTTCCTTGATCCTTCTTTCTGTCTTAGCTGAGACCTGTCACTTACTCTATTTCTGATTCATTCTGAAGCTTAGGCATTTTCTAGCACTGGAATTGAATCCGCTTTCTGTTTTGGTAAATTTCCTTTATTGTGAATGCATGGAGCCCCGAGGCTCATGCGTTGGAGAGAGAGTCCTTTCTCAGTTGCTCAGTGAAACTTCTCTTCTCCCTGTTCACTGCAACCTCTTCCTTTGCCTTCCCCCTCAGCCACCCTGGGTGATCCAACTGTTAAGTAACTATGGGTCTAGTTAATCGACCACAGAGGGGTGGGAGAGCATTTCAGAGCTCTCATCAATGCCTCTATCCCCACACAATGTTTTCTTGTGCTCTGAGGAGCTCTTCAGATTAGAAATGGTCTACTGCCTCCATCATTTATCCCCCAGCCAAGAAAAATCACCATACCGTCAGGGTCCAGAGAAGGCTGCCCAAATACCTCACAATGGCATATTGATTACTTTAAATGTGTTACTTGACAAGCAGCCAGTATAAGAAGGGTACATTGACCCTCTCTTGTCTCCTTGAATGTGGGATATAAATCCCTCTAGTGAAAGGTGCCCTCCTCACTTTGCTCTGCAGAAGGGGGAGAGGTCAATAAGCGAGAGACACCCTTTATTGATAGAGTTAAGATATCCAGGCCTGAAAATCTTACATAAAGAAATGTTACTCCTTTACTAATTTACCACCCAAGCCCAAACTTTCTTTAGTTTCCCCACTAATGAGAACCCAAACCTGAGTGTCTTTGTCCTGCCAATCATTCACAAATCTATTATTTATTTATTTGTTTGTTTGTTTGCCTAAACTGTGTAAAAAGCTGGCTGTTTCACCATTTCTCAAAGCATCATTGATGATCTCCCATGCACACATATTAAATGGGTTTTCTGCTGTTAATATGGCTTGTGCCAAATTTTCTTACAGTCCAACTCTAAGAACTCAAACAAGGTAGAGGGAGAATTTTCTACCTCCCTGACTGCAATGTACCCTGGGAACTTTTTAATGTTAAAGGCTGAAATGTGTTAGTATTCTCTAATTGCCTATACATCTCTAAACCTTGAGAAATAATTAATGCTAAACCTTGCTTTATAAGAAGTTTTATCTTGGAATATTTGAGTAACACTAAACATAAAGTGACTAAAAATATAAATTAGAAATATGTAATGTGGCAAATCTGTAAGTGTTGAAACAAAGTTCATTCCAACTGAACTTTAGAATTGGAAACTCTTAATGGGACGTTTAATTTATCATGATATAGAAAGGTAAGCATTGATAATAACAAGGGGCAAAAATGGTCACTTGAGTTCCTGCCATAGGGCACCTATTTTAAATATTAATTGAAGCACAGCTTGAACAAGTAAACATTATTTGAATAATAATACTATCTATGAATAATTAATTCAATGAAATAATAACAGGTTATATTTTTTGACCCAGAAAGGGGGATCAGTACTTGCATTTCTCTTGTCATTTGAGCCTGTATCACATGTCAGGCACATTTTACAGATAAAGAAACTTAGGCAGAGAGAATAAGCCATTTGGCCAAGGGCATCCAGGTAATTTAGTGAAGCCAAGCTTCCCAGCAGGCAGGTGAAGGCCGGAGCCGGCACCCCACCCCACCCCACCCCCCGCCCCCATCTCACGCCCCCACTTTAGGAATGGACGGAATTAATCCGCAGCTCCTGCTCCACGTCTTACCTTATTATTCTTTTTCTCACACATCAGTATCATCCTATAGAATCGTTGCCATATGCAATGCATACTGCCTCACATACCTGTGGGCCAATGTTTTATATTTTGACCTTCAGAATGTATCTATCTTATTTTTACTCACATTCGTTATGCTGTTTAGGTGCACAGTGCGTGAAACTCAAGGGGAGACAAATATCTTTTTAAATTCCCAAAGCGTAACTTTGTGAAAATTTGTATCTTAGCATTTATCTTTTCTTTCACAAAACGATTTATTTATGTGTAAGTATTCACCACTTAACTCTCATTTTCTTGAAGATACAGGTTTCTTAATCCTTGTTGTATTCCGAACCCAGCATGTCACTTGTCACTTAGAAAGAACTCAGTTAATCTTCAGGGAACTTAATTGAATGATGATGAGAAGGCTCTAAATAACAAATAAATAACATTAGGTGACAAATGAACACTTTCATATAAAGGACACTAGCATGAAATGAGCCTAACAGTTGCAATTGAAGAGGAAAGGCAACCTGTTTCTTTAGCACTTACTTGAAGCTTTGTGTTCTTTCTATACACTTATCACCCTCCTTCCTAGTGACCAATAAATCAGGGACTTTAAGTTACTTTTCCCAAAATTACTGGGTTCTGGTAATGACTCCTGATAACAGATTTGCTTTTCCTAAGCAAAGACTGAAACCTGCTTAACAAATAATGCAAATACTGCCAGCTGTCCAACGAATTAGGAAAAATAAGGGTTCAAAATACAAATTCTACTAGAACTCACTATAAAATTGAGGAATTGGTCCCTCATTCACCCTGAATTTTAGTTACTGCTGACAACATGATAAAATATATTATCATTTTCTAAAAAATAGTAATATATATGGAAGTAAGAAATATCTTAAACCCATATTCATCTTAAAACAGTGAGCAAAGAGTACTAACCTACCTTACAAGAGTGCTTTGAATTTGACTTTTTTTCTTCTAATTGAATTTTTAAAAAATTTTCACAAGTACTCATGCAAATTAGTGGATAACGTATATGGACAAATATCCTATTATTTCTTAATCTAGTTGATAGTATTCATTGCACATTTATATAGTAAACTCTTAGGATTAACTATATACTTTTATTCCTTATTTAATATCACAAACTATGCTTTGAAATATTCAAACAGTTGAAAGAAAGGTACACTGAAGGAAATATTCTGCAATTAATATTTCTCATGGCATGTATACCATGAGTACAATAAAAGTAAAATTACTAATTTTAAGTGCTTGGAAAGAAAATAGAAATGAGCCTAACTTATAGGAAAACTTCACTAGGAAATGTTTAGGTTAATTATGAAAATCTAAGTGCGAATAAGGTTCATAGTTATTGCAAGCAAATGTGATGAGTTGTTTTGACAGTAAGTTAGGGTAGTTTTTGAATCTTCTTTTGACTGTTCCTTCCCTTCATTTCAAATCTAACAGAAAGTCTAATATTTGCCTTCTATCACCCTGGAAGCCCGCTCCTCCCCCTATTTCCACGGGCACCGGACGATGTTAGTGCTCACTCTCTCTCCTCGCTTGGGTTTCTCATATTCCGAACTCCCTCGTGGCTCTCCCGCACCTTCTGCCTGTGGGATTGTTGCGAAGGGGAACACGGTCACGCTTCTGCAACTTACATCTGCCATGGTCTTCCTATAGCCTCTTTTGAAGTAAAATGCTTTCTGGCAATATATTCCAGACCTTTTCCTCGTCACTTCTCTCTCCAAAATCTCTCTGCTTCAGCTTTATTGAACTGCCTGTTGTTGTTCAAAGGTTCCACGAATTTTTACAGCCCTGAAAGCTACATCTACTGTTGCTCCTGCCACCAACATACCCCCTGTAACGCAATACCAAAAAATACCACTCCTTCCTCTTTTTCCACTTAAATTTCTACAGTTTATAGTTAACGTGGATATGTTTTCATTAAAAAAAAAAAAAAACCTCAATGCAAAAACCCTTAATTTGTTCTCGATAAATTAATATATTGATATTAAATGGTCTTTCATTTCCCATTTCAGAATAATTAAAACAGTAATATCACATGACACTTTCTCGTGGTCAAAGTCACTGATTTTTCTCCCAGCAACCGAGCAGATAAAAAAATGAAGGGCTTACCTTGAATTAAGTACTTGTTCCTCTGCTATTTTTTGGACAAACAATGAATAAATCTCTAATAGGCATCTTCAGGCATTGCATTTGGAAATCATTCTAATGTGTCTAGGAGATTCTTAAAGTTGGATATGTTGTTCATTTCCACACCCTAAATGTATTGAGCAATACTGGCTACATGCTAGTGCTCATGTAATATATGTTTACACAATGAAATGCCAAATAATTAAGACTAAAACTTAATTTTTATTTTTCAGTGTTGTGAAAATTTTCATCAAAATGACAAAACATAATTATTCAATTAAATAATTATCTTGTTTAAATTCCTGCATAAATTTTGTAAGTATTAATATATGATTCATTCCAACAGCACTTTTACGTGCCTGTGTATTAGATACTTTGTTAGTTGTTTGGGGAACTTAGATGAATAAAACACTGACTTTGTTTAATGTGTTTTAATATTATGAGTGGGAGATAAAATAATAGTAGGTACTACTAACTGTACTCTGTGCTACCTGCTATTTAATAATCCGATAAAATAGTTACAGGTAAAATTCAATGATCATGCTCTCATCTTACTGTGTGCATGTGTAAATAATCTGAATACAATCAAGTACACATTGTGTTATGGCAATATACATAAATTTATGTATTAAAAATCAGTGGCCATACTGGTTATTTAGTTAATCCTTTTGGATTGATTGAACATATTACTAATATGAATGAATATAACACTATAATCCTTTCATTTCAATCGCACTCTAGATTTTTTAAAAAAGAGGATGGCTCTACAACAGCAAAAATGGTGAATAAATCAGATTACATAGTTTTTATAAATCTACTTGTATGCAAAAATTAGAAATACATAATTATAAATTTCCTATATTTTCCAGTAATCCACATCATTAGTTAAATTCTGAGAGTCACAACAAAATAAAATGTTAGTAAAATTCATGTTTTGTCAAAATTATATTGTTACATAAGGTTTATTCAAGAAATTTATGTTATTGAAAATTTTGAGTCAGTGTAGATTTATGGATTTATTTCTCTTCAGACGAGGCATCAACTCATGAAGAACCATGTACAGGTCCACACACTGTCCACTGTGATTGCATCTCATGACCCTAACTTTTTGTTCTTCCATTAAAACAGTAATTAGTAGCAATTTTTCAGGATTCTGTTCTCTGATCTTTGCATTACTTGTTGATGAAAATAATTTTTGAAAGGCCAATATGTTAGGATATTTTCTGCAAATTCTGTTAACATGATTATTATTTTCACAATGTTGCTATAACAAATTACCCCAACTGCAGGCACTTAGAACACAGACGTTAACGCCCAGCTCAGCCAGTCTGAAGCCCAGCTTGCCTGGGTGTCAGGGGGACAAAAACCACGGTGCCAGCTGGGCCGTGTTCTTTTCCAGGAAGCTCTCGAAGAGGATGCACTTCCAAATTTCTGCAAGTTGTTGGTAGAATGTTCTTTCTTGTGGTTGTAAGGCTAAGGAAGTTCCCCGTTTTCTTGTTGGTTATTAGCCAAGGATCAGGATCCTTGTCACCTTCTAGAAACTGCGAGCCTTTCTTGACTTCTGGCCTTATTTCTCCATCTTGAAACCAGCAAGAGATGTATTCCCTTTCATCTCTCAAATCTCCAAAGCTTCATATATCTGCCCGACTATTCAGTATCACTCTTTGGTTTCTAAGGGCCCATGTGATTCCATTAGGCCCACACGGACTGAGCCAGAGAACTAAAAATCTGTGGCAGATATTTTTACAATTGTCAACCACATCACACAATGTTTTTTTTTCTTCTTATAGAAAATATATGAATGCATTAACCACAAATACTGAGTATTCTTTATTTCATTATCATATAATGGTGTCTCAAAGAAAAAGTGGAAACAAAGGAAGAAAACAAAAAACAACTCTATACAAGTCTCTCTCTTTCATCCTCCCCACTCTCTTAGGTATTTTCTTGTTGTTTTAAGTTGATATTAAAAATACAGATTCTGACAAATGTCGTAATAACAGAGAAAACAGTATAGTGTACCTTACTTAAAAATTAAACTAAATCTGAGCAAACACATTTGAACATGTATAATATTTACATATCTAAATTTTGTAGTATTGTGTTACTGTCATTCAAAAACAATAATTTTATAGTAGAGACTATCTAACAACAAAAGTTAAGGCATGCTATTTTATATTTTCAGTAATCTTATATCCTGAACTTAAAAAAAATGCCACCCATATTAATGAATGTTATTGGGAAGACTTTTTAATATAAACAGAAAATCAAAACTGCTTTTTGACTTCACTGTTCTCTTGTCTGGATGTCATAATGTAGATGATGAGTAATAAAAGTAAATGAGATTCAAAGCAATTATTGTCCAAATTGCTTGGCATTGGGAGTCATTTGGGAACATTTAGGACTCTGAACCAGATAAACTTACTATTATATAAAATACAGCAGTCAAATATATAATAGTAATCCCTGAATTTCAAGGGTAAATCACTTAGTTATAATAATTTAAAGTCCATGAGCATTTATTATAGAGTACACTGTACAAGGTAAATATAAAGCTGACTATATATCCCCCAATAACACACTGATTTTCATCTATTTCAGTAATGAAATAAAAATAAGCATTCTCAGTGAGGTATGTATTTAAGGACATGTCAAGTTGTGAGGAATTTACTAAGTACCATTATTTAAATATATCCATGTTTAAAATATTCAAACTGTGTTTACAGCATTCCAAGGGCATTTTATTATAAAATATTTCCAGTGTAACATTTGCTATGATATGAAAAATCAAGCAGTTATTATATACTTATGAATTCTAATTTGAGAGTCAGATGTAAAGCTGTCTTTCTTTGAAAGTGAGATCTAAGAGACAGACTAATGTTTCAAATAATACAACAGTACTGGTATATACTGATAATACATATTCTTAAAACAACACAAAACACAGTTGGTAAACACAACAGGACATTAGTAAGAAACGTTTAGCTATGTTAGCTAATCGATTGAAGACATACTATTGCTGGCAGGAAATACCATATGAAACGTCTAGCCACTAAAGAAATTGTGGGGGTCTGCATGCTCTGGAAAGTTGTTCAATAACCTTGATGGCCTCTCACTGTGAAGATCTAAAAGGTCACTAAGTGTCCACTGGGAAGCAGACTGTGGAAGGGAGCACAGCCAAATGAGAGTGGCTAATATCTCTACCCAGACCATTCCTGATATCTACACCATAAAACAAAAGCCTTACTCTGAAGAGCAACATGGCTGGTCTTCAAGCATCTAAAGGCTGGTCTTCAAGCATCCTAAGGCCAATTTTAAGGCTGGATATGACAGGTAAAATAATAATATAATTTTAAGATAAAATTTGATTGAAGATAGAAAGGTGTATATTATAAATCTTAAGGAATGGCTAAATATTCTAAAAAAATGTAAAAATAATGTCAATAGATAAGATAAATGATATACTAGATAATGGTCATTTCACATAAAATAAGGCAGTGCAAGAGTACACAAAGAAGAGATGAAATGAGTAGAGAACAACTAGCAATTTGGTATATTTTTAATTCAAATCTATCCATAATCACATTAAAATGAATAACTTAAATATAACTTTCTAAAGACTGCTATTGTTATCTAGATCAAATAGCAACATCAAATTTTATATTGTCAATAAGAAATAAAATTCCCATATAATAAAAATAGGTTAAAAATAAAAACAAAAAGCCATACCATGCGATAACTCCCTCTCAAGAAAGCTGGAGTAAATATAAAAATATCAGTAAAAGCAGGATCAGAACAAATAATATTATCAGAAACAAAATAAGACACTATTACCTCTTGATGGTCAATTCTCCAAGAAGACATAATGACCCTAAATGTATATGATCTTAATAACAGACCACCAAAATAAATGAAACTAAAATGGATATTAGTAAAATAAGTAAGCAGAGCTAAGTTATAAATTGAGGTTTCAACAGTCCTCTTAGTAATTGATGGAACAAGTAGACAAAAAAAACAAAAAATTAGTATTAGTATAGAAGATGAACACTATCAACAGAAGACTTAATTAACATTTATAGAACAATTCACCCAACAACAGGTCTTTTTTATTTCATTATGTCTCTCATATGACAATTTTCATTAAGAAAAAAAGTATTTTTGGTGAGTAATTAAATCTCTAATTTAGCAATTTTTCTTATTTCTGTTTTTGTTGCATTGCTAGGATTTCCCAGGTATAGCATCTGTTAACTGTGAATATTTTGTACCCATTATTTAACAGTTATGCCTCTTGTATAATCCTATGTTAATTGAATAAGTACATGGTAATCAAGAATTGTGTCAAGCTACAATATGTTGAAAGCTGAAATTAAAAAAAGAAAAAAGAAACTTACCTCATGAAGCTTGCAACTAAATGGGAATCTCAGGTGTTTGTGAAATAATCATACAAACTATAATTTAATTCTAAATTGTAATAGGTTCCATTAACATGGCTGATCTGAGAGATACAAGCAAACTTTTCTTAAATATTATTACATATATCTAGTGTATAGGTTCAAAGTCATGACTAGCTTAAATGTTATGGTTTAACATTAGTCACATACAAATGCATATGGGGCCAATACATGTAACGATATTTAAGAAAACAGATTGTATCTCTCAGATAAGCCGTGACCTCCATCTGGTTAAGAAAATACATAGAGAGGAGTTTTGCACACTTATTGCAAGAGGCATGTGATTAACAGTTTGATTTTAGGGAGTGTCTATAGTTAACTAGAAGTATCAGAAAATAGCATTTTACACAAGGTGGCAGTATTTGCCAGCTCCAGACACAAAGAAATAGGACTGACACACAACAAAGCACATATGGTGAGCAAATTCAAGACAGTGTTAGAGAGCATCCAATATGGAAGCCAGTCTTTTTATAGCCCAATCTTGGAAATGACAACTTAAAAAAAAGCAATTAACTTGTGCTTGCTCTTGGCATTGTTATTGCTATTCCTATTGTTAAATTCAATGCTGCTGCAGCATTATTAAGATTCATCACCTATTTCCATTGAGCCTTTACATTGAATGGTAAAATGAGGACATACTGTCTTTGGACAGTGTCTCTCATCAGAACTGGGGATTCTTGTTAAGAATTTAGTTTTTTGTGCACCATATTAGCACAAAATGGAGTCCCAGAATGTACATTGATAAAGAAATCCAAGTGATATTTCATTCATACTCAAGTTATATATTGTAAAACTCACAGCGTTAGCTTGTCAATTAAAGTTACATTCCCAATAGTATTTCTATTCTATACTTAATTTAAATTCTTGGAATATCTAGCTCTAATTTACTTGAAACCAACTGACTTTCCTTGTTTACTAATAAAATTTACATTTACTTGTTAGTATATTTGTTTTTGCTTAATTTTTAAAAAGTACTTTTAATGTGGATACATTAATCATTCCTTTCATTTTAATTAATGATAAACTAGATTCTGAAAACTGGTATGTAATTTTATTAAAATTAATCATAATAAAGTTAAAATAATTACATTTAAGGATGTGCAATTCCTTCTACTATGGATGAAATTTCAATTGCTATTTACATAATTCAAAATATAATTCAGAGGATTGTAATTATATATTAAACCCTGAATGCCATTAACTGTTTCCTCTACTCCAACACCATGGTAATATTACATATTACATATGAGGAATGTGAGATTTGGTGGTTCCAAAAGACTGACTATGGACACATATAAGCTACTTCTTTCTAAAATCAAATGGAAGTTACAGAACAATCACAAGATAAAGTAAGTAAACCAATTAAAGACTTAGACATACTGAAAAACCAAGAGGATTCCCTTGTAAGAATAAATTTTTGAAGTATTTCTGAAGAATATAAAGTCAACAAGATCAGATTGACTGTAGAGGATAAACTTAATCTGAAACTGCCACAACCCAATGTAGCCCAAATTAAGAAACTTCAAACTAGTGATATTTCAATTCTCCACAAATGCATCATCAGATCAAGAAAGACAATCTTGGGAACTACAAGAGGTTGTCACATAGTCAAGTATGAAATTCATGAAAGACGAGCCAGTTATCTCTTATTATTTTCTGTGTCTAGAGTACTTGTTGCAGAGTAAATTAACAAGGATAATTTACTCTCAATAGATATGGCCTAAGCCAGGTTCTTAGAAAGGGTATTGCAGCTCAAGACACATTGAAAGGTGCTCAGGACAACTGCTGGTCATTATAAAAGGAACGTCCTTTTAATCCTATTTAACAGTAAAGTTGAACCAGACTCAAATTTATAATTGCACCCAAAACCTAAGGCTCTGCCCCTTCCAATGTAACAGGCACACCAAACAAAGAAATATGGCCCAAATGAAAGAAAAGTTCACAGCTCCAAAAATAAAACTAAGTGATGAAGAGATAGCCAACCTATCAGACACACAGTTCAAAACACTGGTAGTAAGTATGCTCACAGAAATGGATGAATATGGTCACAAAATGGAGGAAAAAGTGAAGGCTATGCAAAGTGAAATAAAGAAAAATATACCGGGAATCAACAATCAAGGGAAGAAAACTGGAACTCAAATCAATGATTTGGAACAGAAGGAACAGATAAACATTCACCCAGAACCGAATGAAGAAACAGAAATTCAAAAACATAAGGAAAGGCTTAGGAACATCTGTGACAACTTTAAATGTTCCAACATCCGAATCACAGGGATACCAGATGGAGAAGAGGAAGAGCCAGAAATTGAAAACTTACTTGAAAAAATAATGAAGAAGAACTTCCCCAATATGGCAAAGGAAATAGACTTCCAGGAGATCCAGGAAGCTCAGAGAGTCCCAAAGGAGTTGGACCCAAGGAAGCACACACCAAGGCACAACATAATTACCTAAAATTAAAGACAAGGAGAGAATCTTAAAAGCAGCAAGAGAAAAGAAAACAGTTACCTTCAAAGGAGTTCCCACAAGATTATCAGCTGATTTCTCAAAAGAAACCTTGCAGGAAAGAAGGTGCTAGAAAGAAGTATTCAAAGTCTTGAAGGGCAAGGACCCATATCCAAGATTACTCTATCCAGCAAAGCTATCATTTAGAATGAAAGGGCAGATAAAGTGCTTCCCAGATAAGGTAAAGTTAAAGGAGTTTATCATCACCAAGCCCTTATTATAAGAAATGTCAAAGGGACTTATCTAAGAAAAAGAAGAAGATCAAAAACTATGAACAGTAAAATGACAACAGACTGACAACCATCAACAATTGAACCTATAAACAAAAACAAAAACAAACTAAGCAAACAACTAGAACAGGAACAAAATCACAGAAATGAAGGTCACATGGAGGGTTATCAGAAGAGAGAGGGGAGAAAATGGGGGAAAATGTATAGGAAATAAGAAGTGTATATAGTAGATACAAAACAGACAGGGGAAGGTTAATAATAGCATAGGAGCCCTGGCTGGTGTGGCTCAGTGCATTGAGCCCCAGCCTGCGAACCAGAGTTGATTCCCAGTCAGGGCACATGCCTGGGTTGCAGGCCAGGTCCCCAGCAGGGAGTGTGCGAAAGGCAACCATACGTTGATGTTTCTCTCCCTCCCTTTCTCACTGCCTCCCACTGTGTCTAAAAATAAATAAAATATTAAAAGAAAAAAAAACAATAGTATAGGAAATGGAGAAGCTAAAGAATTTATATGTACAACCCATTGACATGAACTAAGGGGAGGATGCTGGTGGGAGAGTGGGTGCAGAGCGAGGGGAATTAAGAGGAGGCAAAAAATGGGACAACCGTAATAGCATAATCAATGAAATATTTTTTAAAAAAGCAAAAGAAAAAAAAGCTAGAAATAATGTAAATTAAAACTGCATCCACTGTTTGGGAAAGCAAAATATTTATTGTGCTGCCTGATGAAAAAGAAGCCATTTAAATTGTTAATATTCATCAATGTTAACTAATATTGTTAATTAATATCTTCACTGTGAGAAGATAGATATGAATGAACTTTATATATCACTGTATAAATGATAGATATTTCTAAGAATCTGATTCTAACAGATTTAAGACTATCAGATGTATGATTATTATAAAATTATGATAAATTAACAGAGTTGGAGGAAAAAATATTGAGTGCATAGTAATAGTAAAGAAGGAATAATAATTTTGTTTCATTTTTCAGAATTAACTATTATATTAAGACAAACAACATCCAGTATTGTTAGAGCTAAATACTGGGGAAACTAGAAAAAGTATTATTTTAATAATCATATTTTGAACTCTACAAGTTACCCTGATTCTGGCCTGAGCAGGGAGTCCACTGATTAGGCCATAGATTCACGTGGATAGAGGCAAATACATACATACATACAAACATACATATAATTTTTTTCCAATTGCAAACTAAGCACTCATGCTATTTATCAGTCTTACTAAACCAGTCCCCGATCTGCAGAGAAATAGTCTCACTCTCATTTAGTTGAAGCAGCTGCCATTCCAAAGAAAATAAGCAAAGAAGACAATGTTCTATCTAAAGGAGTTTCAAAAGAATGTCTGTTAGGAGCTCTGTGGCTGAACACATACAAACATAAATCTACTCCCTGTGACTGGAATGGGGCAGAGTGCATCAGTTTCCCTGTTCTGAAATGTGAAAGGGAGGTATTTCTTCCTCTCTTCTCTACATTAAAAATGACTCCATTTTTGACAGGCTGTCACTGTAGATGACCTTGTTACAGTACACAACCGTTCTGGTATATGATGACATTGATTACTCTATGTCCTGATACTGTGAATAGCAGGTAAGAAAAAATGTATATATAATTTTATACACACATATATATACACACACATATAATTTATATATATATATATATGAATGTATATATGAGTAGTTTCTTTTTACCAGAAGAGAAAAATGTCAGAAACTCTTCTCTCCAAAGAACAAAAATACCTTCCTATGGAAGTGAGATAAAAAGCCCAAGCATGCTTAATTTATTGTGGTAAAGGCTTTAGCAAGTAACTCATCATCTTATGTTTGAGATTTAAAGGCTGCTCTCTGTCTCTGTTTTTCTTAATTTAACCTGAATTTCACATAAAATACATAATTTATTTTTAATTTGTTGAAATTGAGTCTTTTAAAAACAACAATATCAAAAACAGTAATGCAAAAAGCTTTTTAATATGATTAACTTTGATAAGACTGAATTTCATGAGCTTAAGATTGATGATTTTTTTAGTATATATATACTTTTAACTATGGTACATTTACACAATGTCATACTATGCAGCAGAAAGAAAGAGCTATTACCCTTCACGACAGCATGGATGGAACTGGAGAGCATTATGCTAAGTGAAATAAGCCAGGGCTTGAAAGACAAATACAGCATGATCCACCTATACGTGGAACCTAATCAACCAAACAAACAAGCAAGGAAAATATAACCAGCAACACCGAAAGAAAAAACAAACCGACAATAAAGAGAAGGGAGGAAGGTGGGGGGTAACAGGGAAAGGAAGAGGAAGGGTCAAATTAAGGAACATGTATAAAGGACCCATAGACAAAGCCAAAATGGGAAAGAAGTGAGGGTCAGAGGAAGAGGTGGGTGGGGCAGGGGAAAGCGGCGGTGGGAAAATGGAGGCAAATGTACTCGAACAATAAAAAAATTAATTAATTAATTAAATGATTGACTTTTTTTAAACTAAATTTGTAGAAATTCCACAGCCAAGAAGAGAGCATGCCTCTAAGGCAGTGCGTGATAAATAATTGTGAATGAATGAACGGTAATTCATTTTTTATTAGACTGGTAATATGTGACCCTTACATAAATGAAAATTAATAAAATGTTCTGTTTTGTCTTACAGCGTACCCAGTTACTATTAAACAATATGTATTCTGCAACTCTGTCAATTCATTTCTAGGTGGTATTATATTTCTCGTTAAAGGATGTCCTCTGGTTAGTGGTTCTCACTGGTTAAAATAACTAAATCCTAGAATAGGTCACTATAGGAAAATGACTGCTGTTGAATTACTCAGTTATGGTATATCATTATAAGAAGCATTCAAAAGTATGCTAAATTTCATACACTAAAAACCTAATATGGAAAAAAAAATTAGATTGTTTCAGGAAATATACCAGGACTAATGTTTATTTGATGAAGGGAAATTCTTTTTCCAAGATTGTATTAGTGGCAACACTTTGGGCTTTCAGGTACTCAATAAAAGACAGTATATGTGTTGTATTTTGTTTATTAACAAAATCACATTAAAATATTTCCCAAAGGACCTAATTACTTATAAGTAATATTTTATTATGATCATATCTAAAGTATTAATTTTATTAGTTTGGTATTTGAATACGTGAGTCACCCAGGAATTTTCAAGTCTTGTTAATTTGTGTAAAAATAGGCTCAATCTCACACTTATACAAACACATGCCCTAAAGTACTTAAAATAATGCCAATGACCTTAATTCTTATATTTAGTTTGAAGTTTGTAAGAATCCAAAGAATAAGGCCCCAAGTTGTATCTAGTAAGGAGGCAAATCTCAACATAAAGATTTCTCTAAACAAAAGCCAAAAACTTTTAAAATACTTGCATACACAAATAGGGATAATAATAAGGAGAGGGTGGAAAAAAAGAATCCTGGAACAAAGTATGACACTATAATAATTTTACTAAAATTATCTTTTAAATTAAAAAAATCACTTTGAACTTGATGCAGACTGTGCAGTTGTACACAAAATATCGCCAAATTTTGGAAAAAGGACTCATGGACATGGACAGCAGAGTGGTGATTGCGGTGGGGAGCGGAGAATAAGGGGGGCAAATGGTCATGGAATAAAACAACGAAAATACATTTTAAAAAACATGATTCTACGTATGCCAGAAAAGGTATACTAAATACAGGGGATTATTCAGTACTTATTGATTTTAAGAATTTCTTTTTGATTTTCTCTTTCCTTTGACATTTACTTATTTCTTCTTATATTTTGTAATTATAGTTATATTAATTTTCTTCTTGAAACATTAGGTTAGAAATAAATATATTTCAAGTAAAAACTTTTATGTAAGTAAACAAAGAAGTTTTTATTTATGATAAGAGAAAGCAATGAATTGTAAACAAAAGTACTAAGATAAGGAATAGAAAGACCTAGATTATTTCTCTTTGTTTTTAATTATTAATTTTGCATTTCACAGTAACTTGCTCAATGAATGATGTTTACATTCAAAATAATGCCATGAGTATGAGATAAATCATTTAAGATAAAGGCATTAGAAACCATTTGTGTACCAGAGACACATTTACTAAATGTTAGAATATGGGACAAGCTCATTGTGGAACATTTATTTTGAAAAGTCAGACAGAAACTTCTTAAAAACAAAACAAAGAAAAAAGGATAAAAATATATTTCATCCCCAAAGTAACATTTATTCACAAAGGTATTGAACAAAAGGAAAATTACAAGGAAATACAGTCACATGTTGTAACACTAGAAATAGCCAGTATTAAACTATTTTTAAATTTTAATTTAGTGAGTTTTATATAGAGAGATAAAAAGAAACATTGATTTGTTCTTCCACATATTTATATGTTCATTGATTCTTGTCTGTGCCTTGACTGGGGATCAAACCTGCAACTTTGGTGTATTTGGACCATGCTCTAATCAACTGAGCTGCTCGGCCAAGGCAGTCAATGGTAAACTTTTCTTTGACTTTCATAAATGTGTGTGGGTGTATTACTATTCATATGAATACACACACACACACACATATATATATAAAGTTATTACAGTGTGTGAAAAAATAGTTAAGAGCTATATTAATGTTTCCACTTATTGTTTTTGCTATTATGCATTTTATGTAAAGCATAAACATTTTTAGATTTCTTATGCTTAAAATTCCAAAGATAAAGAATATATTATACATTTGCTAATTCATAGAACATTTTTGTAATTCATTATTATCTACTAAAGAAGGTATAAAAGTAGAATTTCTGTAAATTATTCAAGTGGGAACTAATTGACAGTATACTTGTTAAAATAAATTCTTGTTAATAAACAAAATAAGTTATAGCAATTTAACAATATTTGGACAATGTAATATTGTCCAATATTACTAAAGAAAAATAAAGTTTAAGATATTATAAAATCATTTGTAAATACAGAAGAAAATACATTTTCTTAAAGTTAAAATTAGAAAATAGGCAAGAGCTTATACTTATTTAAATATTCACAAATAAAAATATTTGGAAAACAATTGACTCTGAATTCTAACAATACATTATATAAATAAATGTAACTATTTAAAAAGTGTAATTAAGAGATATAAAATTTGTCAAAACTATTAGTTTTATAATTTTAAAAATTATCTCTGAAGTAACAAAAATCTCACATCATACATGTGAGGGAGAAGGAGCTGACTCAAAGCTCAAAAAAAAAAGTTATTTAAGATCTACATAAGAATGAAGATATGTCCAGCAGAATATAATCTTTGCCCCAACAGAGGTGATAATTATTATGAGACTAACGGCAGCGAGAGAATAATTTATATTGGGGGATTTAGTAAGGCTTTAGAATGAAGGTACAAACATCAGAAATGAAATTGGAGAGGACAATTTGAGAGACATATTTGAGTGAAGTAGGTTAACTAGCTGTAAAACGCAGAATATTCAAGGAATAAATGCATACATTCAGAAAGCATGTTGAGGAAGTGGATTTAATTGTGTTGAGAACTTTTTGGTGCTTTTTATTATGGATTATAGTTGTTATAAAATGCTCCTAAGAAATTGTGAAATATCCCCACCCCCCCTCCCCAGGATAGGAGCACAGACTAATTATAATCATTAACACAGAGTGCATTACTGTGAGTGTAGCCACATGTTATGTGTTCTTTATGCACTAATTTATTTAATCCTAACAGCAGATATGAAAGTATATTCTTCATTTTGCAGATGAGAACAAAGACCAGAGAGGGTAAACACTTGCTCAAGGCAGCACAGCCAGTAACAGGCAGAATTAGGTTATTAATTTAACCTAAATAGGCTCGTCCCAAGTCTGTGTTTTTAACAATTGCACTATATACTGCTTCTCCAAGTTTTAAGTGTGAAGTCTTAGAAAAAATATAACATCACTTCAATTTCTCATGGTTTTTCCGCGTAAGAATGAGAATTCGAGCTATGTCATTTGTATAAAAATATGTCTTTTCCAAGAATACCAAGCTTCCTAGAAATCTTATAAATATTCTTACATACTTTTTCTTAATATTCTTTCTCTGTTATGTTCTTAAAATTGAATATGTAGTGTGAGCTGATAATGACAGACTCCTCTTCCGAAGAGTAAGCGTTACCAGGCTGCAGACGCCCCGCCCTCCTGCTGAGGCCGCCCTCCGTGCTGCCTGAAAAGTTGCGTGGGTTGCCCAGCGGTCCTTTGCTTAGGCCTCGGTTCAGCCGCCATCAGTGGGCCCCGAGTGCGGAGTGTGGGCAACTCCCTGCATGTGGGGGATTAGGGCATGGGGGGCACCAAGGGAGTTACCCACATCAGCCAAGATGGTGGCAGGGGGAGGTTCTTACACTGACTGCACACAAGGATAGCAAGAGAATCAGAGGAGAAAGCCCTCTTCTCCCCTTCTGGTACCAGATTAGGGGTGGAACCAGGGGAAAAGGCAGACACATGTGCTGTACCAGTCGAAATAGTAGCGGGGAAGGTATTGGACGTAGGAGACCCGGCAGTCCAGCCTGGGAAAAGAAGGGACCACTCTCAGGAACAAACTAAGCTACCTGGATGACTGCTTAGTGGCTACGTGTGGGGTTCAAAGGATTGTACTTTAAATTGGAGCAGGAACTCTGGACACTGCCCTTTTGTCTTGGTCTTGCAGAGAAGGGCTTTGAGACAAGAGTCTGCCATTTCCCCAGACTGCACAGCAACTGAATAAAACCTCTTTCCCTTTCCGCCAGCATTTGCCCCATGAGTTTGGTTTTCGTGGCGACTGGCAGCCAAATCCCCATTTTTGTTTGGTAACATATATACAAGTAAAACTGGTTCAAAAATGCATCTTTCCTTCTCCAACTAAATGGAAATATTTATTGATAAAGAAGGTAGTTTCTTCTAGAATTTTGTTTTAGTCTTTATTACCATTACCATTTAGTCCTCTTCTACACCCCTCCTTATAGCCATCACCACACTGTTATCCATATTCATGAGTCCTTTTCCTTTTTACTCAACCTTTCTACCCTAACCTCTTCGCCCCCCATTACCTGTCATCCTGCTTCCATCTATGAGTCTGTCCCCATTTTCCTTGTTAGTTCAATTTGTTCAATAGATTCCTCATATAAATGAAATCATATGGTGCTTGTCTTTCTTTGACTGGCTCAATTTCACTTAGCATAATGTTCTCCAGGTCCATCCATACTCTCCCAAGTGTTGTTCATTGCAGTGTTATTTACATTGGTGAAGATACGGAAGAAGTCCGCTCATCGGTAGGTGAGTGGATAAAACAAGTATGGGACATATGGGACACAAGTATGGGGGGTAAATTCTATTTGCACAATAGAATTTTCCTCAGCCTTGAAAAAGAAGAAAATCTTCCAGAATTTAATGAAATAAAATCAAAACAAAAACTATTAATAAGAATAAGCAATCTGAAATATATATAGTATACATATCATATACCAAAGAATATATGAATTTGATTCAAATCATGCTTTATTCTTTCTTTTTTTGATCTTGGATCGAGATATTTTTGTTCATTTATATTCACATTTACTTGAGAAAAAATACATTTCGTGAAAAAACTGCCTAAGTCCACTGTGCTATCAAATTCAAAAAACTTGGCAAAATTCGTCAACACTGATTTTAAAAATGTTGTCCACGAGTTTCTCAAAATGAGTCACAGTAAACGTTTGGGTTCTGAGTCAGTCTTTAAGATCACTGATTTTAACTATCTTCTGAGATTTAGAGACTGAATATTTGTCAGCTGCCCAATATGTTCTGAAAATGTTAACTATCAGGTGAAATCTTTGTCTTTCAGACGTGTTTCTCTCACACTAGACTGTGGCTGTCAGTGTCACAGTGTGCATGTTCCTAAAAGATGATGCAGTGATTCTAAGATATCTCCTAATTAGAGAAAAGTGACATCAGAGATAGTCTTTTTCTCTCAATCACACACAAACACACACACGTGTGTGTTCATGCTTCCACAAACACAGAGCTGATAATAAAACGTGGATTTGTGTACTATTTGCAACATTGTTTATTTGATTTATTCCGAAAGTTTTTAACCTGGAAAAAGAATCATTCCTAGGCAAAGTTGTGAAGTAACAAAACTATGGCTTTAGTGTCTGTGGTCTGACACTGAGTATCCTTCCTTTTATGAAATGCAGCTTGTCCTAGTCTCTTACTAGCCCATGACCTCCCGTTCTGCCCCTTGGAATTACTCCCTCATGCTGCATTGTCACCTACATAAGGATCTGAAAAGCTCTCACGTGCCATTATATGCTGCTATCATATAAATTTTAAAGTACTTACTATTTTATGTGTGTTTTGTATTTCAGCAGAGAAAAAAATTAAAAACTTTAATTTGATTTTCATTTTAAGAATAAAATTATGCTCTGATATACCATCATACTCCTCAAATCTATAATGATTAAATTAGTTATGAATAATTTCAGACTAAAATCATTATATATTTCAAAGTGCTTTGATATAATATACATATGTTAGTTTACTGGTTTTTAAGTTTGTCCTTTAAATTCAAAAAGGTAATATTCAACTCATTTTTAAAGGCGAATCATTCAAGTTATTTCAAATATTAGTGATGTAAGTATAGTTTATAGTAAACATTTATTTCTTTTATATAGCAATAATATAACTAAATGCTGGGACATCTCAAACTATCTTTGTCACTTTTTCTCATGATTTTTTTTCTTAAAATGTTCTGTTTTATATATAAAACACTTGTTATTTAAGTATTTGTGTTTTTATGTCAATCAGTTGGTATTTTATAATAGAAGGGCTTTTCCTCTTAATCTGTACAAAATTGTAAAATATTTTAACTAATATTTTACATTTTAGGGAACTACTTTTGTAAAGTGTGATTTGCTTTTTATGATTATTTTCTTGAATAATGTTAATTAATATTTGCTTTCTACATTTGTCCTTATGTTTATGTTCTTTTTTCCTAATTTATTTAAGAATCTCTTTTTAAAAATATCCAAATGTACAACCATTTACAATATTTTGTTAATTTTCATCTTAAATAATTACAGTAGCATACAGAGAGTTGTTCTAAATGACATTTAATAAATTACAGTAAAACTATTTTTCAAAATGATTCATGATTTTTAATTTTTTTCAATTACTTTTGACATTCACTATTATTTTATATTAGTTCCAGGAGTACAGCATAGTGGTTAAACATTTCTGTAACGTACAGAGTGATCTTCCCAATATGTCTCGTACCAACCCAACATTATGAACAATTATTACAATATTATTGACTACATTTCCTATGCTTTGTTCTATATCCTTGTGATTAATAAATTTGTATTTATTTTTTTTCTCCTTTCCTCAAACCCCCTTTCCACTGGACAACCAACAGTTTGTTCTTTGTATTTATGAGACTGTGTTTTGATTGTTCAATTATTTTGTTATTTAGATTCCACATATAAGTGAAACCGTATGGTATGTCTTTCCTTGTCTGACTTATTTAATTTAACATAATAGCCTCTAAGTTCACTCATGTTGTCACATATAGTAAGGTTTCATTATTTTTAATGGCCAAGGAATATTCCATTGCATATATGTACGACATCTTCTTTATCCACTCATCTATTGATGGACACTTAGTTTGCTTCCATAAATTGACTAGTTTTAAAGTAAACATGTAATTTATTATAAAAAGTCTCAATAGTCTATCATTTCCCATGAACCCTATGAAATTAATTTACAGCATAATGCTCTTCAACACTCATAGAGGAAATGGCATACCCTCAAAAGAGACCAGTTTCTGTGATGTTGAAGTTATGTCTGTCGTAAGGGTGGAAATCTTTTCCCTCTTCCTTTCTGTGTTCTTTTGCTGGTCTAATAATTGAATTGACATAAGACAGATTAATAGAGAAAAATGTTAATTAATCACACGCAGAAACCACATAAACTATGAGATTCAAAGAAATAACCAAAAAAAGAGAGCTTTAATCTATTTTTAATTGTTCTTATTTATTGATTTTTTGATAATTTTTAAAATTTTTTAATTCATGTTTATTCTATTACAGTTATCTCAATTTTTCCCCATTTGTCCCCCTCCACCCATCCAACCCCCACTCCACAGAGAGCTTTTATACTTTTACTTTATATGCAAAGAAACAATAAGTCTGTGAAGAAGGGACAAGATACAGAAGTTTGAGCTTGGGGTAGTAAATTAGTGAAGAACTAACATGGCTTGTTTATGTAGCCTACTTGGTCCTAAATTCCCTAGCTCTGGTGATAAGGATAGGTTGTATCTCTACCTTCTTGTACAAGGAGGAATTCTTTCACATGGAAGATTTATTTCCTGCTTTCAGGGGAACGAAGGAGTGTCAGACTATTGTTCTTGCACTGGCTGTTTCTCAAATAACTTTAATTCAGAAAGAAAAAGGACTCATGGCCATGGACAACAATGTGGAGATTGCTGGGTAAAGGGGTTATAAGGGCACTAAATAATAATGGAAAAAATACAATAAAGATTAAATTTTTAAAAAAGCAACAAAAACAAAATAAGATCCCGAAGTGGTATATTTTGGCATGACATAGTCTGCTCTCTCTTCTTTGTCAAGAGGAACTAGTAATTTAGAATTGTTGGTTGAAAAAGCAAGCAATACTGTAGCATAATTGTTGTTTAATCAACTAATTTCTGTCATATCTAAGATAATTAGAGATCCTGATCTACATTTCCCTTAAATTTGTATTAGAAACTTACTTATATGGCTTATGTGATTTTGTTTTTCCTTTGTTTACATAGAAAAGATGCATTCATTCACATGCTGTTTTTTCCTTTTTTTGTAAAATAACTTTTGGAATCCTAAAAAATAAATGGGGGGATATTTTTTCCAAATTGTTGTATTAAGTAGATAATAATATCAAAACCAAAATAAATTAGTGACTTGAAGATCTTTTTTCAAACCTTGTTTATCAAGCACAATTTCTAAAAGTCAGTGTAATCAATATACCTGAATAAAGTTAATATGAACTCTCAAAAGTATGAAAATTTTACGTTTACTAGAACCTACCTAATGTACATACAATATTATTTGAATGTTTGACATATTTATGTCACCTTAACAAGCCTTGTTCATAGAGACCAAAATTCTGGTGCAACTCTTGGCTTTGTTTCTTCCAGTTCTGCGGTCTTGGACAATTTACTTGAATATTCTGGGCATCATTTATAATATGGGAATAATGATAAAACAGAATATGCTATTTAATGTGAAACAATTAGTCTCTCAGAATCAGCATGTGAATTCAATAAAATATATCTACCTTAATTCTTATTTTATTCTAAGTGCTCAGTTAGTGACTAGATAAGGAGCAGATAGTTTTATACTTTTGCTACAATGTAATTTATTAAATAAAGGGAAATTATATGCTCCACTATAATATGTGTTATAACACCATTTTTTTGCTCCTCTGAATGACTTAGCCCCTTTGGCCATATGTGTTGTTTATCTCTAAATTCTCTACTTTGTTTCAGTGATCTATTTGTTTATCCTTATGCTAATACTACAACATCTTAATTATTATGGCTTTGTAATGTATGTTAAATTATGTATAATACATTCTCTACAATTACTCTCTTCCAAATTTTTTTTTAGCTGTCCTGGATCTTATTTATTTATATATAAATTTTAGAATCATCCTATTGATTTCATCAAAAAAGAAAAGGAAAAAAAACATCAGTAAGTTTATTTGGTAATAATTTCATAATATTGTTTCTCTCAAACAATAGCCATTTTATATTTCTCCACTTACAGTTCATTCTAAGTTATCCCAGGAATTTTACAATTTCTATCTTATATATATTTTATCAAATTTATCACAGGATATCCATATTTGTTGATGCTACTGTAAATAATATTCAAATTTTCAATTTTTAATATTTATTTACCAGTACATAGAAATGCAATTTACTTTTTAAAATAATGTATGTATATTTTTCATTCCTCTCTTTTAAGACTTCTGTGAAGATAGAATGGAGTTGCTTTCACTTCCTCTCTTAGAGTGCCCCAAAAATACACCCTTTGTTTTTTGAAGAATTTATTGATAAACATTTTTATAAAACTGATGAATTATAAGTAACAAATATGGGGAAGTTATAAAGAATCTAGAATCTCATACACTAAAACAGGAAACCCAGGTTTAGAGTTCTTTAGTTTTTAATCATTATTTTTAACCTCTTGACTTTGTATGTATGTATGTGTGTGTATATAAATATATATTTACAATTGACTTTTTCATATTAAGATTCTGTACTCTTTCCTTGCCAAACTTACTTGGAATTTCTAATTTTTTTCATAGATTCCTAAGATATTCTATACATACTACATGCCAACCATTGAAAAGTTTTATTCCTTTTTATCTGACCTATATAATCTTTATTTCTCTCCTTTGCTTAATTCTACCAAGTATTACTTCTAGTTTATTTTAAAATAGAATTATTGAGAGGAAAAAATGATTTTGCGCCTAAGCATAAGAGTAAATTTTAAAATTTCACCATGAAATAAAATATTGTCAGTAGCTGATCAAACTTAGAAAGTTACTTTTAATGAGGGGGAACCCCCTAAAATGAATTATCTTCTGGAGGGCAGGCCCCTTGTATTACAGACTTCTGCAAATTGAGTGTTTTAGAAACCCATCTGTATCACTGTAACTGCTGGCGTTGTTTGGTGAGGCTGCATCCAGCTTCGGTTAATATTTTTCTGAAAACTCTTTCAATGTGTTTACCCACTTCATGATGGGCGCTTTAGGAGCTCACCTGCCCACACCACTCTCAGTGTTCAGCAGATTTTGACCAAAAATAGCATAGCCCCCATGACCCACCTTCCCTATTCACCTGATCTTGTTCCATGTGACATTTTTTTTCTGTTTCCCCTGAAGAAAAAAGTCCTCAAAGGGAAGTGTTTGACTGATGTGGAAGTGGTGAAACCAAACATGGCAGACACTAAAAAGCATCAAAATTGACAAGTTCAAAAACTGTCTTGAGCAGTGGAAACAGCACCTCGATAGGTGCATTGCACCAAATGGAGTGTACTTAGAAAGTGACTAAGGTTTAAACATGTGAGAATAAATACACACTTTTATAAATAAATCCGGTTTTGGGGGTTCCCCCTCATAATCCTAGTTTTTATTGTTTAGGTCAATGATGCATTTTGAGTTAATTTTCTGTTTGGATAAAGAATCAAAGTTATTTAATTTTTTTTCACATCATATTCACTTATCTCAAGAACATTTTTTTCCTAAAAAAGTCTCTTTCTCCACTGTATGAGTTTGCCACTTTTGTTAAAAATTAATTAACCATGTACAATATATTTATTTATTTATTTTCTGTTTTGTTATTCTATATTTCTGTATTTACTCCAATAAAATATCAATGTGATTAAAGGAGACTTGGTATATCTTGGAATCAGGTAGTGCATGTGTTCCAAATTTGTTTTCTATATGGGCTTTCGTAGGTCCATTGCATTTTCATAAAAGATTTGACTCATTTGTCGATTATTTTAATAATAACATTCATTGCAGTATTAATTGAAATTGCATTCAACCTATAAATTAATTCATGAATGACATTTTGAAAAGTCTATTTAATAAAGTGTCATGCCTTGTTTTAATTACCATCATACTTTAAATTGCATATATATGAAATGAAATAGATATATTAAAACAACCAAGAGTCATTGGTATCAAAATATTATGATGCATCAAATGACAATGAGCTCTTTTTGCAAACCGGGGTAAATGATGACCCAAGTGTTTGTTCGCTGTCCTTAGAAAGTATGAGAATAATTGAGGATACACACACATATGCCACTTCCATAATATATCATCAAATATCTTTTTTAAAAGCAATAAAATAAGATACACTTATACCCAATTAAACAAATTAAACTGTTAGACCTGTAGAAGTTATTGCTTTCTTATAAAAGAAGCATGTATATATTGAAAAGTATAATTAAGAGAAGTATTGCAATTAAGAATAATTCTCACTGTAACGTGGTAGATGTAGGCAAGAAATATTTCATAGAAGCAACGAGCTTCTTGGATTACATGCTCTCATTTAAAATGTGTCCAAGCGCAACAGTTTAAGAATCCTGATTCAAACTCATAATCTTCGAGTATTTTTGATCATTATGTAGTGTGAATATAGATAAATTGACTCCTAATTAATAAAATTATTATAGTACTTCCTTTATAAATACATAAAACACTCAAATGTATGACAGCATTTTTACTTCTGTCGTACTGCCAGACATTTCACATTTATCCATTATTGATAAATGGAAAGCATGAGTCAGATGACACTCATACTCATTTAAACTAGAAATAATATGTAGAGACATGATTCAAAATTTTGTTCTAGGCGTAAGTTTGAAACGTTGCTTTTGTGGTTTTCTTTTGTAATTGTAATTGGACTTATTACATTAGAAAAGTGTTTTCAACTTCATTGCAGTTGCTGTTTTAATTTTCTTTGTAGTTTATTTTCTTAGAAAACACAGTGGAGGTTTAATTTTAAATCATAAAATATACCATTTATTCTTGGTAGGCATGTTTGGAAATTAAGATGATAGTGCCAATTGGCTCGTCTTCTTTCTTAGCAGTTGATATAAGAATTGAGTTCAGTTTGGTTTTGCAGCTTGACACTAGGATGTGTTTGACAGAGAGACGAGATAGGTGCTAGCAAAGAGTGTTAGTATGTTTAATGCCATACTTCGTTTAGGTGAAAGGTGGCCTAAATTATAGTGTCTCATCTTTATAAGGATTTAGAAGTTATGGAGATTTTGTCTTTGTTGATAAAAAACTTGAGGGAAACAGGTTGGAGACTTATCTTGAAAACAGAGGTGTCAAATTGGAATTGCAGATTATACATTACACATGTATTTTATTGAAGAAAAGATTATTGTCTTGATCATCTGCTAAAGCATTAACAAGAAAGATTCTCTAATATGCATCTTATAAAAAAATTAGCATAAAAAGACTCCTTTTATTACCCTTGTTTTTTAGTACTGGTATATAAACTTCAATGTAATATAAGGTTGCCTTTAAATAGGCAAGAGCTTCCTACTGTTTCATTTATTTCTCATTACAAGACTTTTCTTTTCTTTAAACTCATTCGAACAGTAGGATATATTGAGTTCAATTGTTGCTGAACATGGTGTAAAAAACCAAGTTATACGTCCTAGATAAGCAAGATAAGCAAGATTCTCATAAACACATTTTTTTCCTGGATGTAAAAAATAATTAATTATCCCATAAAAACTCTTACACTCCCTGTATGTGACTGCACTGAACAGCCCTGTATTTTTCTGCTTCTGGTGTTACCCATGTTTGTGGGAGACTTTTGAAATACAATTTATGTGCAGCCACACTTTATTGCATTTTCATCATTATGAGATGGAAAGGCCAATATCATTTTAAAGGTCATAACTGACAGGTTATTTGCAATATTTTTATAGCCCTGCAAGGAGAAAAATTAATTCGTTGCATCTGTTCACACTGGAAAAAATTATCTTTGGAAAACATAACTTTAAAAGCCTTTTTTTATCGTAAGGACTCATAATTCTGCTTTTGGGGGTACTATGTATAATCTCAATAATATTGTGAGAGCTAAGATGTAAGTGTAATTATCTGAAGGCATAAATTCTGTGCATCATATATTCATAGGATCATAAAACGCATAAATCATCATCTACTCTGCCCTCAATTTTGTCATATCTATCTGCCTCATGAACATTGTGTCTTAGCCTCAGTTTCCTGAAAAAACAGAACATGAGGAACATCTTATGTGTTCAATCTTTATTGAAAGGGAAGAAGGTAAATGAAAGCAAAGGTGTGAGAAATAAGGATAGAAAATTAAATGTGGTGCTTAACAAACTGAACATGGTTTCAAAGAAAACATACAGGATTGCTCAGCTATGAGACATCTCCATGAGATTACACAGAGCTAACACCAGATCAGTTCCTTGAAGGAAGAAAGGAAGACAATTCTATGTTAGCTCCTCCCCATCTCTTGTCTCTTATTTATTAAAATTGTTGTGAAGCAATAGTCTGTCTGGTTTAGTTCACAAGCCACTGGGAAGACAGAGGTTTCTTGTCGGACCTGAGTCCAGCCCAGTAGGACTGGATGCTGGAGATGCTCCAGCTCATGCCGTAGAAGACACAAGAGTGCAATGGCGAATATCCACCCCTGGTCCCACGCCTACCCCCAGGCAAACTGTGGCCTTCAGAGATGAGATGCAGTTACTGCATCCAGGGTTTTGCAATCATTCCATCCACCCTGACAAAAGGGGGAATGGATGAGACCCAAGTAACTAAGCAGTGTATTACCTCAATCTGTAGAAGTTTAACCTGCATGCAAATCATATAGCACTTATGCACTTTTATGGCACACACATTTGTTATTAGAAAAAGAGACCCTTGATACTTTTCAAAAAAGAAGGTGCAAGTGCAATCCTTCAAAATAGATGTCAGTTTCAGTATTATCAGTTACAGTCCCTGATGATTCAGGTGATCCCAGGATCAAAATGATATTTATCTTCTATTTCCTTCCCCACTCATTCTTGATTTCATTCACCTTTGGCTAGCGTTTTGGCTCTCGTTTGTTGCTCTGATAGAGTGATGAGAACCCCAGACCCCACATTAAATGTGTCACGGAGCTCTTAAGTAGTGTCTTTGGTTTTCGTTTCCATGCAAACTTCCAGATTGCATTCAAGTGATGTTTCTAAAACCAAATGCTCATGTCCCCATTATTAAAACACTTTCAAGTATTTCAGTGTAAAGGCCACATTCCCTACCAAAACCAAAAATAACCAAGTTAGTTTTATTTCTCAATACAACCCTCATCAACATCATATCCTTTGCTCTGACCCTTAATAGTCCATGCCTCCATATGTTCATTTATACTGCCCTTTTGCCTAAAATGGTGTTTCTATTGCAAGTATACTTCTATGCCTCATTCAAGCTCATATTATATTTTATCTTACATCAAGTTTCTACCTATATACCTCATAGATAGACTGGTTTCTTACACAGCTTCACTATCTTTATGATTATTCATAGAAGGAAGCATTTAAATATCTGTGGAATTAAATAGAAAGCTCTTAGCTGTTAGTGATTGTATTATTCCTAATATCTACTAGGTGGTTCTACATCATACTTTTTTCCCTTATGTTAGCTTAGTTATTGTGTCTATTGTCAATCTCAGTTACAGATTCCTCATTCTCTGTTCTCCTGTTCATATACTAGAATATGTGAAGGCTGGAATATTTTGTTTTGTTTCTTGCTGTGTACGCTCAGCCTGATACACAGTAAGCACTCAAAATATTTGTTAAGGTATAAGTAAATGAATTAATAAACGTGTAACCACATTAACCATGTGACTTCAGCTGCCAACAAAACATTAATAGTTTCTATAAGAATCTCCAGAACATTTTCTTCATTCCAGAACTTTTTGTTTGTTTTGGTCTGATATATTGAGTCTTGGCACACTTATATATTCATCTGTTATTCAATTTATATATTTCCATTTATACCTCATTAGCACCAACATATCAATATTGACCATTCTCTTCCTGACTCCTAGAAATCCCTTCACTCTGACACAAGACAGATCCTCTTAAAATGCAAATCTTGTTACTCTGTTATATTAAGATTTTTGTATGGCTCTCTCGCTTTAAATAAAGTTCACTGGATTAGTGATGATAAGGTCTTTTAATATTTGTCTCAACTAACTTAACTGTCTCATGAATCATTAGAACTCCCAAATACATGCAAGCTTGAAGAGTAATTACTCTGAGTATTTATCTGAAGACAATGAAAACGCTTACTCAAAAAGATATAAGCATCCTTATGTTCATTGAAGCATTATTTACAAGAACCAAGATATAGAAACAACCTAAATGTCCATTGATGGATAAATGAATAAAGGGATTGTAATATATTTATACAATAGAATATTAATATTAAGCCACTAAATTGAAATCTTGCCATTTGTGACAACATGGATGGAGCTTGAGGGCATTATTCTGAGTAAATAAAAATAAGTCAGAGAAAAATGATAAATACAGTGTGAATTTTTCTGTATGTAGATTCAAAAAATAAAAATAAAATACATGCTCATTGATACAGAGAACATATTGGTGCTTATATAGGTAGAGGTTGGGGTAAACAGGTGAAGGTGGTCAAAATGTAAAAATAAACTAATTGATTTTTAAAAATTGAAGAAAAATTAAGAAAACATTACCAATTAACTAACACAGAAATTACAAGGAAATAAACAGATGAAAATAAACACCTTAAAGGATATCATTTTAGTGCAAACCATAGAAAGGGAAAGGAATACACAGCATTCCTTTGGGGGTACTATCTATAATCTCAATAATATTGTGAGAGCTAGGATGTAAGTGTAATTATCTGAAGGCATAAATTCTGTGCATCATATATTCATAGGATCATAAAACGCATAAATCAGTGTAGTTCCATTGCTGATGTGGTAAGAATGTGCTTTAGTTAACATTCCTAAATTCAGGCAATCTGCCCACCTGACTGTCTTAAACCTCCCATATAAAAATTATCAGCAAACAGCTATCTTATAAAAAGGAACACTCCTACAATTACTGGAAACATGTTCACAGATATTTGTAAGATATAATTAAAAAAAACTAAAAATAATGAAAAGATTATACAGAAAGGAGACAGAAAAGAAATGCACATCATACAAATATTGAACCATAAATTAGAACAATTCAATACTTATCCAGGATTTTATGTTATAGAAGAGCTATAAAGAGTAATAGAGACCAAAACTAGGAAATTTTCTCAAGCTGTTTGTTAATGAAGAAAAGGAAAGAAGTAATACTATAATTACTGTGAGGTTTGCTATTAAGCATACTTTTGGTTAATTTGATGGAGATTAAACATAAACAAATGCTGATGAGATCAGTCTCTTTTGAAAGACAGTCTCTGAAACACTGTAGAGTTTATGCTACAAAGCTGTAGATGGTGACATTTTATGAGAACTTTTATCTATATATGGAAGGAGAAATGTCACAAGATTGAGCCATTGTAAATATTTTTGTTTTAAGGATTGACCTTTGATCTATATAACTGATATTGGGCCACATTCCATGTATAACACAAAGTGGACCATCAACCAAACAAATTGTGACAACATTCAACACAAGCTTTTCTTACTCTTACCACTTCATGAAGATCATGTTGTTCATGATCACTATTCCACTGAAGCAAGTCATTGCCAATAATTGTATATTCAAAGGATGACTTGACTACATGTCTCTTTTCTACAACACAGGCCAGTTTCTCATGTACCCAAAAGTATGCTCTCTTCCAAAAAAAAATAACAAAATTAATTTGATCATATATGGCCCAGGTTTTCCTCAGTAGTTTGACAAAATTGTTAGCTGCTTCTTTTTTTTCTTCTTCTTTTGTTCTCTTCAGTCTCCAAAGCTGTGCCATCTGTTGTAAGTACATGTTTTGGTAACACTAGCCATCTCTTACTCATGCATAGCTACCTTTCAAAGACTTCATGCCTAAGCCATGAGAATTGCACCTTTATATTTTATTTAATTTGCTTGGTAACTGTATGTATTATATCCTTGTTGTTAAATACAGTGGACATTTTTCAGCCCTAATCTTCGTTGGACTCAAATTTATTTTCAAATCCATGAAATAACATTTGATAGCTACACTTCTACTTCCATAGCTGTGCATATTTCTCAACCTTACATTCTCGATTCTCCTTCTCTAACTGGTTCTTTGATGCTGAAGTTGCTTATTTAATCTTGATACATCTTATCTTCTTCCAGAGAGATTCCTACATCTCCAGATGCTTAAATTATGATGACGGTGATTACAAAAACAACTAATACTTGTGAATATGCATTAAACTTGACTTATGCTAAGTGGTTTACCTATAATGTCTCATTAAGTTTTTATAATATTTCCCTAAAACAGGTGCTAAGAGGTGCCATTATAATGCCTTTTTGACAGATGAGAAAACTGATGTAAAATCTTTTGATTTTGAAAACTGTAAATGCTCAAGGAAAGTTTTAAACCCAATTTATCTGATACCTCTGCTGGTTTGTAAGTCCATTTTGCCTACATGTTTACTCTTTAGCCTGGACTCCTTTTCTTTTTTTCTTATTTTATATATTTAGCACATTGGAGAGGGTCACTCAAATTGTACATGTCCCAAACTTAACCCATGATATCAGTCCATGAAAATTCCGTTTCCAGAAATATTCCCTCAGTAAATGAAATCTGTATTCCATTCACACATTTATCATGGAAGATATCTTGACACCTCTGTCCACCTCTCACAAAAGACCAAGTGTCCTTGATTCTACCTCCTACTTCATTTATTTTCTCTCTCTGTCTTCCACTGTCACTTTCCAACTGCTACCATCTCTGTTTAACTGAAAAAGAAACAATTTACTCAAACACAAACAAATCCTGCTATTGCATGTAAAATACTTCTACAGTTTCTCTTCTCTATTTATTCAAGTCCAAAACAAGAATAATTTTAGGCATTTTTGACATATTTCCTTTCAATTCTTTCAAGCTCCTTCTATCATAGCACTGTATCCCCTTATTTTATATTCTATTCATGTTGAACTTTTATTTTCAGGGACTCTGTAGGCACCTACCTCAGGCTTTAACTAGCTGGAACTCCACCCATCTATTAGGAAACTCTTTGCTTGCTTCCAAACGTACCTCTCTCCATGTTCTGCAGTTCTCCCTCTGGCATGGCCACATGGCACGTTTTGTCTCGGCTTAGACACAACAAGGGACTTGTCACATGTTCGACACATGAACTTGTTTCAGTCTGATACTAGAAAATATGGGAAGTTTGAGTGAGTTTGCATGCATATGGAAAGTAAGAGGGAAATATATAAGTATGCCTAAGGTAAACAGGACACAAATCACAAGAAAGTAGATTACTAGAAACTTATCTCCCCAGTTCTCTGTATGATATGGTGTTTTTTTCCTCTGGATCATTTGTGTTTTGTTGATGTAATGATGCATTTCCCTTTGTCTGCCTCCTCTTTCTACACCTCCTCTCTCTTTTCTTCTCCTCCAGTTTTTATTATTTTTCACTTGAATTAATTTCTTTAAAAAAATCTATGGCATTTATCTTCAATATATACATAGAGAATTTGAAATTCATTGGTAGAGGATTTATGAACATTAAAAAAGTTGCCACCACACACGTTAAAGGTCTATATAAGTAGAACTTTCTGATATCAATTGATTTTAATGTTCTGTATGAAAACTGGAAAATAAATTATTTTCTCCATGTCCTTCTCTCTTTACCTCATATTCCAATTTCTAGAGATGAATAAATTAGTAAAGACTTTGTGTTAGCCTCTCTTATTACTTTTCAGTTCACTTAGCATGTTTTGCTATGCTTAGCATTCCAGGAATTAATTAATTTAACTTTATTTGATGTAAAATAATATAAGTGATGTATTTTTGTTTTACTTTATTTTGTTTTAGCTTCCCCACCTCCCTTCCCATTACATTGTAAGATTCTCTCCAATTCACTCATTATACTGAAAATATGTACTTCAAAAGTTATAATGGAAAAATGCATCATTAAAATGCATTTATTAATGTTAGGCTGAAGATGTTATATAACAAGCTATTATTGCACTAATATTGAAATAAGCTGCATTTTGACTTACTAAGTAAAAAAGAAAAAAAAGAAAGAATTGTCTTAGGACAATGAGATATGCTGCCATTCCCTTCAAACTTGCTCTGTCCACAGCAGCTCTCAGTGGGGAAGCGTTCCCCAATTATTCTTCAACATAGACTTTGAAACTCTTTCTACACCATCTTGAGACTTAAGAGCGTATTAGTAGAGGTTTGAGGAAGTATGTTTCTGGATGAGAAATATATTTATGTGCAAACCTATCCTTTGTCCCCCTTTTCATTACATTAAAGAAAATCTCAGTAAAAGGGACTTTTTGGCAACAGGGTAAGCAAAAATCTGTTCTTTGAGCATTAAATGTAAAATATTAGAATCCATTTTTGAAAAGATAGTTTAAATGATTCAAGATTTGCATATTTTTATACATGATACCTACCCTCACCCCACCTTTGGCACTCAAAGTGACAGTTAAGAATAGTAGCAGGAAATAAGTGCTTGGAATGCAATTAAATGCAGCATAAATGGATCCTTTTAAAGTATAACAGTTTTAATGGTTACTTAACCTACATCTGACTCCATTTCTCCTACAGAAAATAGGGGTAATATTTATCATTCATAAAACTTTTTAATATGTCACTCCATTAATCTCCTATCCCTTGGTGTGACCCTGAGAGAGAAAAGCTCTAGATAAAATACAGAGGCTATAAGACTGGCACTCAATTTTAGATATAGAAACTGATATATCTGAAGGATTGAACTATTGCTTTTTAAAGCTCTTGCAGAAGTTGCAATCTTTCATAGGCAGGAACTAAATAATTTGGACTTTTGCCTCACTAAGTTACTTAAAAATATAACACGTTAGTATAGAAGACCACGACAAAGCGATCAATATTTTATAATGTTGCCAGACTGTAATATGGATTTTGAATGGTAATAGTGTTAAAAGCATCGACTTTAATGAAGAACTTAGAAATGGTCTCTTAATAAACTTATTGGGATATGACTACTTTTAAATGGCTTTTACTTTGTCCTTGGAATTGATATGATGCATGTGACAGAAGTTTTTGCTCAGTGTTAACAGGGGATTAGATGAAGGAAATTAATTAAAGCTCCTTGTAACATTTCCCCTTGAGCTGCCCAGTATGCTGGAGTGGTGTGACAGGGTACCATCCTTTCTCTAACTCATAAAATAACTCAATTGGGTTTAAACACACATTCTTAAAGAAAAAAAAATCAGACCATCATTTTTCTACTTGTCTCTCTAATCTGACCCTTTCAGGCCACTGCCACCTCTCTGATTTGTGATTACCTTTTAGCTTCTGATAAGAGGACAACCACTAAGTGTGTTCATGTATTTCAGAGTACGTCAATTCACTTCTTTGTCTGTTTTCAAAAGAGATGACAGATTTAAATAAGTTAGAGATACTTGTTTAACTAATCTCCTGGGTAAATAAATATATAACATGATGTTCTAGACAGAAACTATAGCTATAGTTATATTCTGTAATATTAGATGGGACACAGGTCTATGAACCTTTTAAACACTCTTCATACCACACTTTAATAATTACAATAATTATCATTTTCCATTTTATATTTTACCTAAAAATAATTTTTTCTTTAAATTCTTATAAATTGTGACTTTGTTCTGTTTTTAAAACATTGTTTTAAATTTAATAATTCTTAGATATTAAAAACAGTGAATTATAATAACATAAAATGAAGTAATGTTCACAAAGAAAAATTGCTTTCTTACAAAAAAGAACATTTGACTAAGGCATAGACATGTGAAAAGTAAATTAAGATACAATAGTTTTTTAAAATTATATCAAATTTGATGTTTTCAGGTAAACAAATACAAAATTTAAATGAAAATCTCAAGCTTTAAAATCTTATGAGGCTGTCTTTTTGATGCCAGGATGAAGATTTAAAGCTGACCCTCCAAAACTATGGTTAGACTGTGTACTCTTCTTCCTTCTTGTTATTAAAATGTTTAATTTCTACACATGATATTGATGAGAAAAACCAACTTGAAAAAGAGGAACATGTTTTCTGTTTAAAATCATTATCTAGAAAATAAGAAATACATGATGAGTAGCATAGTTGAATTAATAATGATCTGTGATCAAAATAAAAATCAGAACTTGTCCACACAGGCAAATTTAACTATACTTAAAATAATGACATTCTAATTAAAGCTCATATGTGTATGTGTGCATGCCTATCTATGGGCAGTCTCACACAAACACTGTTTATCCAAATTGTTAATGTACTTTATTGATTGCACTGTGGTAATAACTCCATGAGAAAGCCAGTGTTATTTTTCTATATCAAATTGGACCATATTTTATGAAATTAAAAAAAAATCACATTGAAAAATTTTACTTAATTGTACACCAATATAAAAAAAATTACTGTTTAAATGGTTAACTTTATTTATCTATTATTTTAATCATTATAAGATTGACAATTTCATTCTTCTGCAAGTCAGGTACATTTAAATTTTGAACCAACCCTGCTAATAAGTCTGATGATGTCTAAGATTAAATGCTTAAAATAAGTCAGAATGCAAATTTGGCCAAATGAAATGTGTTTTTCAGGATCATCACAATTAAGATAAAATAATAGGTACAGTTTTAAAATAAAATCCTGCAAGTGCAATATTTATGAGATTTAGAAATATAACACATCCATGCAAAATTTTCTCAAATCATTAGTGCGAAGCATAATAATTCAAGTGTCTTAAAACATATGCATAACATTTAATTATGAAAAGCATCAGAAACATTTTAATTCTCACATAAATTTAAATTCTCTACCTCATTGTGCATAGTAATGAAAACTGTATTTTACCAACTAAAAATCTAAATTGCAAAATTTCAAGATATTTTGTAGAAAAACATAATCTCACTTATTTTGTGGAGTTTCTGAGGCACAGGAAAGTAGAATAATTATGAATGCAAAATCATGTTTTTGCTTGGACATTAAAGTTACCTAAATCACAAAATACAAGTTTTGCTTTAATTAAATCACAGAAAGTTCTCTCCTTGAGATATTTTTTTCAATAGAATGAACCTCAAAATCATAGCAGTTAATAAAAATAGCATCTTATGACTTTTAAGAACATACTTTCCAGTAAAATGCAGATGGGTTGGCAGCTGATAGGAAGCCCCAAAAGCAGAGGCATTTCCGCAGTGTTTGCCTAGATTCACATGGCATTCTAGTAAGAGGTGGTTCCCAGCAGTTATTGTGACATTAATTTATCAGTCCTTTACAGTGAGATTTCTCAATAAATAGTCCTTACAGCACTTTTATCAGAACCAGCAAGAGTGCTTATTTCAAATGTGAATTTCTATGTCCTGCCAGAGACCAAATGAATCAGAATCTATGTGATAGACCGTGAATTTGCATTTTAATGACTTGTCCAAGTAATCCTTACCCACATTAAGTGTGAGAATGTGTGTATATACTTATATCCAAATAAAGAATATGTGAAACATATATATTAAATAGATCACACAGCAGTAAGTCGCAATTAAGATTAGGTGATCAAGTGTTGATACATTAGTTATGTAATATTTATGACCTGCCTCACAAGCTTTGATTACAAATGAAGAAAATTAGAGGACTTAGCTCTCCAAGGTCACGGGACTTCTCTTAGCCTTGTTGATTTTCAAGATTTCCTGAAGAGTTTCATGGCGTGGGTGGGGTGAGGGGGAGCTTACTAAACAACAGATAGCTATGTTTCAACAAGATTTACCGAATGAGGATTTCTTGGGGCAGAGGTCAGGTAATCAATATATTTAACTATCTCATCTGATGACATTCATCACCAAGAAAGTTTGAGATATACTTTCTAGAGTATTTCCAGGCTGACACTGCAAAATAATTGTAATAACTTTTTCCCTAATTATTAAGATTTCTGAATTGCTAGTGTAGCATTATATCCTCAGCACAATCACTTTAATATTTTTTATTATAGACCTGATATCTATTAACAATTTCTATGTTCTTACTTTTTACTTACAAAAGATTGACTTAAATGTGACTTTCTGTTACTGCTCTTGTATTTTCCAAGGATTCTGTTTAATGAATAATCATTAATGTATTCAATATCTGTACAATATAATCAGTGAGCTGCCGAATAATTTTTCCTACATGAATTCTCAAAAGCTTCTTTGCATATGTAAGTGCATTAATAGCAGTTAAAGTGGATACACATATTTTCCAAAAATCCAGAATATTGAAATATTTTTATGCATTATGGCATGAGATAGACAAACCTTAAAATGATAACTCTTATTAACACACAAATATTGTTTGATTCAAAGTTTATATTGAATAATTAAAACATATCTTAATGAAAACAGAACACCTAAAATTAGTAATCTCTCAGTTTAGGAAACAATTATTCAGCTGTTTAAAAATAACTTGAAAATTTCATTGTATACATTCCAAATTTACTACATCCCGTGTAAACCACCAACAAAAAAAAAAATCAGTTGCTTAGAAGATACTCTTTTGACAATTAACTGTGATTTAAAGTGGACTAAAAGGACAGCCACCTTGCCTAATCTTTGCCAGTGTTTTCTGGACTGAGAAGTAGATATCACGAAAAGCAGAGCTGCATTTTGGTCTTACAAAAGAAACAGAACGAAAAAAATTGAGAGATACGTGCTGTGCTAATCATGTCATAACGAGCAAATAGGTCACTATGTATACAATACATTTAAAAACAAACAAATGTTTAAATCAGGGCACAACTACTTGTAGAACAGCAGTGATTATTCCCCCAATATTATTATTTTGCAGCAGTAGAATCTATTTATTATCTTTGTTAATTCTATTATTTTTAAGACCTTATGCAAAGGGATATTATAGTTCCTCAGTTTATTGCAAACACATATATATTTAAAATGAGTGAGCCCTGTAATTACAAAAGTGGTGAATGGAACTATATCAAACTAAAAAGCTTCTGCATAGCAAAAGTAATCATCAACAGAGCAAAAAGGCAACCAACTGCATGGCAGAAGGTATATGCAAATGATACCTCTGATAAGAGGCTAATATCCAAAATATACAAAGAAGTCATTTAACTCAACAACAAAAGACAGGTAATTCAATTACAAGATGAGCAGAGGACCTCAACAGATATTTATTTCAGTAAGACATAAGAACAGCCATCTGATATATGAAAAATGCTCAACTTCACTAGCTCTAAGGGGAATACAAATCAAGACCATAATCAAGTATCACCTCACACCTATTAGAATGGTTGTTATCAATAAAACAAGAAGTAAAAAAGTGTTGGAGAGGTTGTAGGAAAAGAGAACCCTCATAGAGTGCTGACGAGAATGCAAATTGGTACAGTTACTATGGAAAACAGTATGGAAGTTCCTCAGAAAATAAAAATAGAGATATCACATGACCTAGCAATATTTCACCTGAGATTCTGCTTGAGAACTTTTAAAACATTTATTTGAAAAGATAAATGTACGACTATGTTCATTGCTGTGCTGTTTACAGTAACAAAAACATACAAACAACCTAAGTGTTCTTCGATAGATGATTAGATAAAGAAGATGTGGTACATAAACACAATGGAATACTACACAGTCATTAAAAGGATGAAATATTGTCATTTGAGAAAACATAGATGGATCTTTAGAGTATCAAACTAAGTCCAATGGAAAAAGACAAGAACCATGTGATTTTACTCATACGTGGGATGTAAAGTTGGAAGCAACAAATAAAACAAACAAACTCATAGACACAGACAACAGCACCAAAGAGAGAGGCAGACAGAGGATGAAGAGAGTAAAGGCAGTCAAATATATGTTGAGGGAAGGAGACTGGACTGGGAAGTGATCACAAAATGCAATACATAGATGATGTATTATAGAACTGTACACTTGAAACATGCCATTTATTCAGGTGCCAATGTTACCTGAATAAATTTAAATCCAAAAGAGTCAGCTCTAACATTCAAGCTATAATACAAATTTTTAATTATTGATGCTATCTTCTAAAGCACAAAGAAGATATATTTTTCCTAACAAAAAGAGGGCAATATTGACTGAGATATAAATCCAAGGCTTTTCTTATTTTTCCTATGCATCCAATGGTGATGTTTACAGGCTAATTACTAAACAAATGCAGATTTAAAAAAATAATTAAAGCCATGTTTTGCTGAAGAATGTTATTGTAAACATACTATATAGGTTGTTTTACAGCAGATATTATTTTTGCCAAGCTTCAAAAGGCAAATGTTAAATTTTGGGTTTCATTTTCCTCAGATAGTTGTTACTCCTCACCCTGGAAAATCTGGTGCTTCTTATTTTTGACACACCACCATGTCACCACTTCTGTTCTCACTGTGACAGAACATTCATGTCTTTAAGATGCAAAGCTAAATGGAAGCATATAAGTTGTTTATGGATTGGAAGAATTAACATCATTAAAATGTCCGTACTGCCAAAAGGAATCTACAGATTCAATGCAATTCTTAATAAAATACTAAAGGCATATTTCACAGATCTAGAACAAATAATTAAAAAAATGTATGTGGAACCTAATAAGATGCCAAATAGCTTTAGAAATCTTGAGAAAGAAAAATAAAGTAGGGATCAAAATACCAGATATCAAACTATGCTACAAAGCCACTATAATCAAAACTGTCTGGTATTGACATAAGAAAGGGAAGGGTCAAATCAAGGAACATGTATAAAGGACTCATGGACAAAACCAAAGTGGGGAAGGATTGAGGGTGGGGGATGGGGTGGGTAGGGCAGGGGAAAGTGGTGGCGGGAAAATGGAGACAAATGTATTTGAACAATAAAAAAAAGAACAGACATGTAGATCAATGGAACAGAATAGAGAACCCAGAAATATACCCAAGTCTCTAGGGTTAATTAATACTTGACAAAGGGGGCATGATCATGCAATGGAGTAAAGACAGCCTCTTCAATAAATGGTATTGGGAGGATTGGACTGGTGCATGCGAAAAAATGAAACAAGGCCACCAACTTACATCATACACCAGAATAAACGCAAAATAGATAGAAGATTTAAATATAAGTTGTGACACCATAGAAGTCCTAGAGGAAAACATATGCAGGAAAATATCAGATATCCCATGCAGCAATATTTTTACTGATATATATCCTAGGACAAAGCAAATAAAGGGAAAACATAAATAAATAATACTACATCAAATTCAAAAGCTTCTGCACAGCTAAAGAAACCATCATTAAAATGAAAAGGGAACTACCCATATGGGAAAACATATTTGCCAATGATACCTTGGACAAGGGCTTGATCTCCAAAGTATATAAATAACTAATACAAGTTAACACCAGGACCTGAATAGACACTAATCCAAGGAGGACATGCAGAGGGCCCGTAGACATAGGAAAAGATACTCATCATCACTAGCCCTCAGAGAGATGCAGATTAAAACCACAATGAGATATCACCTCATACCTTTCAGAATGGCCATCATTAATAAATCAACAAACAACATATTCTGGAGAGGATGTGGAGAAAAGGAAATCCTAGTGCACTGTTGGCGAGAATGCAGACTGGTGCGGCTACTGTGGAAAACACTATGGAATTCCATCAACAGAATAAAAATGGAACTCCTTTTTGGCCCAGCAATTCCACTGCTGGGAATACACCCTAAAAAAATCCCAAATCACCAATTCCATAAAACTTATGCACCCCTATGTTCCTAGCAGCGCTACTTACAATAGCCAAGTGCTTTCAACAGCCTCAGTGCCCGTCAGCAAGTTAGTGGATCAAAAACTGTGGTACATTTACACAATGGCATACTGTGCAGCAGAAAGAAAGAGGGAACTTCTACATTTCTCAACAGCATGGATGGAACTGGAGGATATTATGCTTAGTGAAATAAGCCAGGCTGCAAAAGACAAATACCATATGATTTCACACATAGGAGAAATCTAATGAACAAAATAAACCAACAAACAAAATAGACCCACAGGCATGGAAACATGGAACAGACTGAAAGTGACCACAGGAGAGGGTAGAGGGGGACAATGGTGGAAAGAAGAGGAGGGGACTAGATAAAGAACGTGTAGAAGTGACCCATGGACACCGACAACAGTGTGGGGACTGACTGTGGGAGGCCTGAAGTGGGATGGGGGAGGATGGCAAAGGGGGAAAAATTGGGACACCTGTAATAAAATAACAATAAAAATCATTAAAAAATAATAGTAAAGGAGAAAGCAAACTGGAAAAAAAAATGCAAGGCTAGCTCATAACCTCCCATGAATCCCCTGGATATCAAACAATTCTGTTGGATAAAGTTTGCAGCTTCTTCAAGTATACTGTTGATTTCAGGCACTGCTTTATTTGCTTATTTTAACATGTCTTGTTGTGTTGTTTATATTTTTCCCAGCTCTTTCCCTGTTGATCTGCATGTAGTCACTGTGACTGAAAAATCTAAACCACGACCTGCAGTTGCAGTGAGCTTCCCAAACTTCTGAAACACAAACCCCACACACCAACCAGTCGCTCCACCCACTCCAATCTGGATGGCTACTGAGTATTTTTCTACCATGGCTAGTCAACTGGAGAAGCACTAGATTCTACCCGAGGTGTGTCTTGTTACTGAGTTAAACCACCACTTCATAAGAATTATCATTACTTTCAAATCCAAGTGAGAGAATCCCCATCTAGGCTGCCCAAGCCTTGAGCTCCAGACCCAAGTGGCAAGGACAGCCATGAAAAGTATTAGGTTGGTCAAAAAGCCCATTTAGTTTTTTTCCATAAAATAGATGACACATTTTTCATTTTCATCCATAACTTTATTAATCTGGATATTTTTGAGTATATCAGATATCTCCCGCTATTGTCTTATAGTGGGTAGAAGCCAGGGGTGCTGCTAAACATCTTCCACTGCATAAGACAGACAAAGAATTCTTTGGCCAAAATCTCAATAGTACTGATAAATTTCACAAACCGCTTTTGACACATTCAATCAGTCACAGCTCCTTCACACACTGCACAAATCTTTTGTGCAGTGTGTGTTTCATTTGTGTTTTTACTTTTCTTGAAATAATAAAGCATAATATGCTGAAAATGTTGCATATTTTCTTCCACCTTCAATATTAAAATGGCTGCACAGAAATTCACTTTTGATGTTATATTTTTTATATCAACACTGATATGACAGCTGTCACAATACAGTCTAACAAAATTGTTTTGAATGAAGTTAAAGACAACTAAACACTACTAGAGCCACAGTATTAAAACAAAAAACAAAAAAAAACAAGCTTTTTGGCCAACCCAATACTTCAAAGAACTTTACTGCTCTCTTTCTCAAGCTTCCTCAGTCTCTGGAATTAAGAGTCTTTATTGTTTCTCCCATTATTTTTAAATTAAATAATCTGTAAAATGGATGACATTTGTTTATCTGAAGATTTTAGCCACAGCAGTATACATTTGAGGACAGTTTCAATAGGTAGTTCCCCAGAGAACAAGTCAGTGCAAATATATGGGAATGGGTAAAGTAACACTGACAGCAATTATGTCAGGGGCAAAAATATTCACACACTAGTAGTCACGGAATTTTACCTGGTCTTTGATTTAAAAAATAGACTGTGAACCTGACTAATGTGCACCTTTTGGAATGCACTAACATGAAATTCAGAAAAAGTTGAATGCTAAAACTGTTCTAGAAAACCTCTGAAATACTTGGGAGGATAGAAAGTCAAGAACATAAATGCATCTATCAGTCTGGGCTGTCAAACTCATATTTTTAGGAGTTGGGAGGATAGACACTCTGGGGCAGATGTCTCATGTGATAGATCAGAGAGATACTATAAAAGAGAAATGATTGTAAGTATGTTTCCTTAGTATAACAAACAGAAATTTTCACTGCCCCTGAGAGCATGCTGTCAAGATTTAATTTGATATTTAATTAATTTCCTCTCTATTGATTTTTGTTTCTCTTGGTACCATTTCTTTTCCTAGACAGGACAATAGACAACTATAAATTATTAGTGTTCACAGATAATGGGCATAATGGTAGTAATAACCAGAACGGTGACCGTGCCTTTATATTTTATTGTTTATGCTGTTAGAGTTGTCCCCACTTTTTCCTCCTTTGCCCACCTCCACCTAGCCCACCCCTCAGCCCCGCGCCACACCACTGTCTGTGTCCACGGGTTGCGCATACGTGCTCTTTGGCTAATCCTTTCCCTGTCTTTCATCAAGTTCCCCTTTCACCCTCCCCTCTGACAGCCATCAGTCTGTTCCATTGTATCTATGCCTCTGTTTCTATTTTATTTTTTAGTTTATTTTGGTCATTAGATTCCGCATGTAAGTGAGATCATATGGTATTTGTCTTTCACTGACTGGCTTATTTCACTTAGCATAAGAAGCCTACCACTTTTATTATACCATAAATTCTGAAGAAATATATACATTTTATAAGCTGTATTACTTGGCTTAAAGAGATCTGTGTTATTTATCATAAGCAAATACACTACTCAGTAATATATATTAGTTCCCCTTTTTTTCTTTTTTAAAAAATTCTTCTTTGTTATTTTTAAATCTTTTATTTCTCCAGGGTCTGATATTTGTTTCCTTAGTCTTATATGCGGCTGAGTTATCAGTTTGTGGTGGAACGATCCCCAATGTACTATCCAGACATGTTTGACACATCTAAATTGGGGTGAGGAAAGTTCTTCCAAGATGTGAAGGTACGTCCTCTTTCAGCAGGAATTGAGGAAGGGGGACTTATTCTGCAAGAAGAAGAAGTGGAGACTGCAAAGATTAATTGACTAGCAGAGAGAGATGAGTCTGAAAACAGAAACTGTCATCCCCAAGCTTCTTGAGCTCAGACCAAAAGAACATCTGAATGTTAGGCACTAAGTAAATGAATATGAAGAAATACATCTACATCCTAATCTGCATCTACAATGCCAGTGATACTGAAACATAAGATAACACCATTGGTGATGTAACGACATGGTGTGTAGGAAGGGCTGATTTGTATAGGTTTTAATCGCATCTTTGATTTAAAAAAATACTTTATGTTGGTAATGAAGGTTTAAAAGTTATTAAATGTGGACTCGAGCTCTCTTCATATATATATACATATAAGGGAAACCTATTATATTTTAAAAACCTGCATTGCTTTAAAAGTAAAGGATGGTTTTTGTTCCTATTAGATCTCCTATTGATAATATCTATTTCCATTGGAAGGTTTTTAAGTGGTTCCTGTTTTAAGTGATAAGATCCCAGGTACTATAACAGATCATCTTAAAAATATAAGAAAAAATGATTTCATCAGGAGGTACTAAAATCACAAAAATCACTGCTTAAATTGTACAAAGACTAAATACCATATGAGTAAGAAAAATAATTGAGTAAGAGAGGCAAGCTTCATCAATGCATTTCTTAGAATATGAATATCCGGAGTCTGTATGACAATTTTTTAATATTGTTTTAATTGATAACACCATTTTTCTATATTTAAAGAGTTGTAGAGTTCATGTTAACAACATTTATTTGAAATGTCTTACATACTATTCTCACACATCCTGAAATAGTAGTTTCTCTTTAGCTGCTCTATTACCTCTACCCTGCATTAATAAAGCACACAAAAATCTCATTATACCTTTACTGTTTTTAAATTTTTAGGAAATCTGAAATTAATACTCAAGTGATTATTTAACCCATAAAAGTAAATTTATTATTTTATAAGACATTTTAGAAGCTATTAGCTATTGCCATATAATTATACCTTTTCCCCTCATTCTTTTTATTTTATTTTCTCTCCTTTTTAAAAATACCTTCATAATTCTGTCATCCATTTACTCACAAGAAAAAAATGTGGCATTTCTAAATATCAGGTAATGTGTGTTATAGCTTTGCTAAACATCTCATCACCAGTTTGTTGCAAGAGATTTATAAATCACATTTTCATTAAAACCAGAAAGAATCAACACCATATGTTGTGCTAAATTCTATGCAGCTGCTGCTACAGCAGCTTAATAATGTGTAAACTGGAAGGCATTCAGTACATTGTATGATATACAGGACTGTAACTTCTTTCAAATGTTGTGATTTTTAATATTAAGATTAAAATCTAAGAAAGCATGGTAAAATAAAACAACTTAGAAGTGTTAACATTAATTTCTTCAAAAGACAGCTCTCTTTGAATCAACAGCTAAATAAGTATCTATAACTGAAATTATAATACCCAAGTACTCTTGAAATTGAAATAGAAAAGCAGACCCAAAGAGGAATGTTGTGCATTAATGCAACTCCTCTAGTAATCTTAACTTTATTGCAATGCACTGTTTGCCTAAATATCAATCTAGTTGGCGTTTTTATTACAATTCTGCAAATGGAAAGAGAGTAAATGAACCATTTACTGCCTTTCTTTTCTAAGCATAATCATGTTTTTGTTTTCCATTCAATGATAGTCAACTTTTTTTTCCCCCTCCAACATAAAACATTCTGGAGTGTTAATGACCAGTTATGGTAAAAGCTTAATATTGTACCCCATGCTCGTTTATATTGCAATATACAGAATGCCAGAATCAGTTATTCATAAACTTCAGTTGAGAGGTTTGGAAATAATACCTTATTGTAAAACTTCACATGTTTTAAACAATGTTTATGGGCCAACCACTTATGAGACAGAAACACTACCCTACATATGCATCTTTAATATATTGGATTTAAAATAACAAAACTGAAGAGAAAAGTCTTTTTAAAAGCACTATAAAACAAGACTTAGTAATTTTCTTTTTAAGAGTGCATCCTCTCTGAGAAATCACATGCTTCTCTTCCATTCAAAGGAACACCTCCTCGTGATGAGGACTAATTTTCTGTATTAATATAAATCTGCATTATTTCTGTATGTATCGTGATAAAAACAAAAAATGAGTTCATAGATTAATGTGAAATAACAGTATTTCCTTGCTATAGAAATATGCCAGGTGGCTATTTTTCTTCTAGTACATTATAAGAACAATTTACAGATCAATATTTCTAATGACTATAGACAAAGGGTCTTCGAATATACTAGCAAAATGAATCGAACAACGTATCAAAATAATTACATATGACCAAATGGGTTTTGGCCAAAGAATGCATTAAGAATTTAATATATAAAAACTATCAATGTAACACACTTTAATATTTCAATAGACACATAAAAAGCATTTGACAAAATTCAACACCTTTTATAATAAAAGCACTCAAAAAGCTAGGAATAGATGTTCCTCAACTTGTTAAAGAATACATATGAAAGCCAGCTCTATCAAAATTCATGGTGAAAGACCAAGTGCTTATGCTCTAAGTTAAACATAATATACATTTTAAAATAGACTAAAAAAGAATACAACTCTTCAGAAAAAATATTTTAAAAAATACAAGTCTTATGGACAGAAAATGGGAAAATACTGTTGGAATAAAAAAATGTAAACCAATGAAAGGATATCACAAATTCATGGGTGCCCCCTGTTATATAAAAAAACACAAATCAATCTATAGATTCAAAGCGAACCCTATCAAAAGTCAAGTTTTGTTGTTGTTGTTGTTCAGAAATGGACATGGTGATTTTAAATACAAGAGGCATAGAATAGACAAATGATCTTTTTAAAAAAAGCATCAATGCTGGAGGATGCACACTCCTTGACTTCAAAACTTAATCTAAACCTACATTTAGTCTAGACTTCTGGTACCAACATCAGTATATACATACAGATCAATGAAATATGATTTAAACCTCAGAAATGAACATTTGTATTTATAGTCAATTCATGTTTGACAAAATGCCAAAATGATTCAATGGGGAAAAATAATCTTGTCAGAAAACATAATAATACAACAGGACATTCCCATGCAATAAAAGTCATTGGACCACTTCCTCACACTATTCATTGATATTAATTGAAAATTGATAATTGGTCTAACTTAAAAATTAAAGTATCAAGATTTTAGGGAAAAAATAAATCTTCATAGGCTTAAATGAGGCAATGGTTTCATAGACACGCCACCAATAAAAACAACCATAGGAATAGAGGATAAATTTTGCTTCACAGAAATTTAAATATTGTTCTGGAAACAGCAGCATCAACAAAGTGAAAATACAGTGTGTAATATTTACAAATCATATATCTTCTTGGAGATACACACTAGAGTACATAGAGAAATATCATAATTCAATTACAAAAGATTACCAAACTTAAAAACGGGCAAAGAATCATGCAAAGATGCTCACCATCATAACCGCTGTGGAAATACAAATAAAAATCACAGTGAGGTCCTACTTAATACTCAGCAGGATGACCAAAATTTAAAAAAGAGATTATAATACGTAGGCAAGAATTTTGAGAAATTGGTGGTAGAAATGCAAAATAGTTCGACTGTTTCTCAAGATACTGAACATAGAGTTACCATATAACTCAGAAATTCTGCTCCAAGGTATTTTTTCATAAGTTAATACCTATGAATAATAACAAAAAATATAAGTATACCAAAACTTACATTCATATTTTAATATCAGCATGGTTTATAATTGCTGTGAAATATTATTAATTAACAAGATGGAATTGAGTACTGATACATACTACTATAGAGAACTGTGAAAAATTTATGCTAGATTAAAAAAGCACAATGCCACATTTATATAATTACATTAGTGCTCCACAGAAAGTCACTCACTAAAATATTCAAAAGTGTAGAAACTAACAGTTCATCTCTAAATGACATTTGAAACAAAAACTCATAAGAAAAATAGACAATATTGTAATTGAGTAAAAATGAAAACACAATACATACAAATTTGATCAATATAGAAAAGCCTGTCTTGAAAAGTATGACTTTAAGTGCTTATATTGGGAAAAAAATACAGGTATGAAAACAACGACCTAATCTTTTCTCAAGATTCTAGGAAAATGAAAACAAAATTAAACCCAAATAAAGTAGAAGAAATAATAAAATAGTTGGAATTAAAACAATTGGATAATTTTATTTATAGTAATGGAAAAAATAGAAAATGCTTAAAGACAAATATCTATGGACTCAGAATGGGTCTTATTAAGTTGATTTCTGTAATGGATGACTCACAGAACTCACAATCTCTTTGTTTTTGTTCCTCCATCTCCGATGTCTTACCTCCTTTGAAAGTCTTACCAGAGGAGGTCAGCCCCACTGGAGAGTCTTTCGATCAAAGCACAGTTACTAGTAAACTAATCACAGCAGTGATGTCCCATCCTATTCATGGATTGTGCCCACACTGAAGGGAAGGAGGGTATGTAAATCAGCTACTCCAGGGACAGGGAAGTTGGGAGATGTCTTGGAATCTTCCCTACCACGGGATTCAAATACAGCATTAATTACCTTTATCACTTTTTTATTTTTTGTGCTGTTTCCATAATATACATCAATCATTTAAAAAGTTGTCTCAAATATGCTTGAAATATTAAAAATGTGTTATTGTTTTGGGGGTATACCAATTTTGTTCAATATTTTAGTCTATACACCTGTTCATCTTTGCTTCTAGTTGCAAACTCCCAAAGGAAATAACCAACCTTATTTCTGAAAACATAGGTTATTTCACTCAGACAGCTTTTAAAATAAGTTTAATTCCTCCAAAATTGACATTTCATTATCCTCTCACAAAGCATAAGAACAATAACAAAAAATAAGTGTGCATGTCTCTGGTTTGTTTTTTTTTTTAAGAGAGAAAGTAAACGCTTCTTAGAATTAGGAGGGGGCCAATTTCATCTACCAGCTGCATTTCACCTACCTATTCCAGCACCATGCCTCACCCCGGTATTTATTTTAATGTTTGCTACATAAAATAAATTCATCAATAGCATGAGTACAGATAAAATGTGGAATGATAAAATGTGAAATGTCATTGTTGTTGCTTTTTCATTTTCAACATTGTCAACATTGGTTGACAACTTTCTGCTGATGTAAAAAAACGGACAGATCTAGTCTCAAATACATTTATATATTTATAAATTTTATAATCTTATCTTGTATAAATATTATTTGTTCTTAGGTTTCCATCTTTTTATCACTCAGCAAGTTTCAGTTTTTATTTCATATTTTCAGAGAATCAGTATTATTAAATTTAGTGGTTAATATGTTCATTTGACTCCAATAAATCCACCTTGGATAATAAACATAAGAAAGACCACTCTTTCAGAGGAAAGGGAGTAAGAAAGAGAATATATTTGTAACTTTAAGAACAGCAAGAAGTTGAAAATAAAAAATATATGAAGGGAAAAACATCTATACTTCCTGAAATATTCACTTGTAATTGAGAGTTATTAATGGCATACTATTCTATGTATTGAATAACTTAATATATGAATACAATGTATAATTCTTTATCTCTTAAATACCCTGGTGACTCACCGGTTTTATCAGAACTCAACATTTATATTAGTATTTCTAAAACAAAGCTTCAAAAATTATGTTATTTATATTAAAAATGAGTCTTTTTGTTTTGTTGATAGTTATATAAAAGGCCTTACAACATAAAAAATAAAACACATTAATATAAAAATAAATGTTATCATATGAAGATGCCCAAAGTTATTGCAGTGTACAAAGTTATATTATATATAAAATTGCCAAAATTAATGGTTTATAATTTTATTTTTTAATACTTATAATTTTTATTTATTTCTTCATTTTTCTTTCTATTTGATTAGTTTACAATGCTTCACTATTCATTTCTTAATTTTTTTCTTTCTTTTTCAATATTTTCTGACCATGTCATTATTGCAAATGTTCCTTTAGGTCTTGTAGTCTATTTGGCCCTCAAACTCTACAACTTCTCGAAATATTGAATGAAGCTTCTCTTTCAACTTTATCAAGGATCAAACTCTCATTGTTTCCTTCATCCCTTCATGGAAGTTATTACTGAGAGCACTGTCCAATGTCTCCAACAAATATATCTGTCTCAGACTTGATTTTCAGACCCTCAGCCAAATGTAGTTTCTAATCCATCAGCTCCTCCTCTTTCTTACCCACCTTGCATTGCACTCTCTACTTTCATTTCACCAATCCTGACAACCACTAAAAAATATAAAATAAGTACAAGGGGATCCTGTTTTGTGGCAAGAATGTAACCTACCTCCATTAAATGGTAGATGGCTCACTAGGAGCAGATAGAGGGTGGAAGAGGTCTTGTGAGACCACCTTCTCTTCATATACTTTATTGTGTAAGGAGTTTCTAATTGTTAAATCTAGTGCCATGGAGGCAAAATTGTGCAAGAAATAATAATTGCACCTTGCCCAGGTCTCAAAATATATATTGGTTAAACACAAATTGGAATGGATAATGCATTCACCAATTTAAAACATCAAAATGTAAAGATATTTACTTTAAAACACTGTGTGAATCATTTTGAAGTAAAGGTCTCCTAAGTATTGTATTTATGTTTATTATATTATATTTAAACTAGCAGAATTCCTATAGAATTTGGCTACATATTTCCTCTTATGAATTATATTTTCCCTCTCATCCCTACAGAAATCCTGGAATTTATATCATTTTATCACAATTGGTTTTTATAACCTCCACTGTCATATCTACTTGATTTATAATACAGAGATTTTTAAACAAGGGTCATTGTGTTAAAATGTACATCAATGTAAAATTTCCCTTAAATTTCAGGTTACCATGCATCATACAGAAGTCAATATTATGAAGAGAGAGTATCAAAGTGTGCAATTATTTAAGTTTAAGAAATTTGGAATTTGTAAGAAGATTCTGAGGTAGTTTGAAGCCAAATATATGATTTGAGTTAGGTGAGCATTTTTTTTCTCTAAATATTTAATTTATTTATTTTTGGAGAGGGGAAGAGATGAAAAAGAGGGGGAAAAAACATGAATGTGTGGTTGCAGTTAATGCGTCTTCCACTGGGGACCTGAACTGCAACTCAGGCATGTGCCCTACACTGGGAATTGAACTGATGTACCAGTGGTTCGCAGGCCAGCACCCAGTACACTGAGCCACACCAGCCAGGGCTACTTGAGCATTTCTAAAAGACTTGCCCATGTCAGGCATAAAATGAAGAAAGATAACAGTTGCCAAAATGAGTCAAGTGTTTGGGTGTGCGCGCAGAGGGAGATACAAAGGGGAGATAGCAAAAATGACTTAACTTGAGGCATTGGTTTGCATAGTTAAGAAATAAGCGTGACCTAAAAATACTCCTTCTGCCAGTTACAGAAAACTCTTCAATACCCAAGGGATTTACTTCAATTACCAAGGCACTGCAAAACAATGGTATTTTGTAAAATGAACTAAGGCAAGCACAGTTCTCAGAGTAGAACCAATTGAAGCTACTGGGAGAGAGTGAACATTGCAGAAAGAATTAAACCCTGCAAGTCTGGGGAAAGGGCACACTGGGGCTTGATATACAGACATAAAAGAAACATACAGGGAAAAAAGAGACTCAAGAACAGGAGGAAGAGAACTTTTTTGAAGATCTCATGCATGTGGCTGGGAGAAAATTCACGTATACATATTTGGAATATATTGAAGGCAGTTTTAAATATATAACAAGAGAAGCACAAAGAACCCTGACTGTAAATACGACGGCTGTTATCTCAAAGGTGATAGTTGAAGGCATAAAAGTAGATGAGCACTTTGGGAGAAGCATTCAGTGAAAAGAATGGACTCATGAGCTTAAACTATTCTTCGGACAGTAATTTCAGAAAGAAAAAAAAAAGACACACTACTCAACAACAACAAAAAAATTGCTTACAAGTGAGAAACCTGTGCCCCAAGAGTCTGCACTAAAGAAAATAAATGGTTAGAACACTTTTACTACTTGCCCACCATCTGTTATTAATTGCACTGACTGAGTGAGTGACTGTGCAGTTGCTATAAAGTGAACTAAATTTCAGGAATTAAAAATATATGGCAATCATTGAGTCAAAAGCAAAGTTGGCATTGAAATGAAATATATAGAAAAGGATTCATTTTAAATTTCACTTTTACTTCTTGCATTGAAACTATTTTTCATACTTGCAGCAAAATTCATACAAATATATTTCTAATGCAAGAGCACAAAACTAGAGAGACGTAATTCAAAACTTGCAGTCTGTAAACTTTCTGTTTGATAAGTTTCTAGAACTGTATGATTAAGGCTATCTGTCAGAATCTAGAAATTATAATAATTTTATTTTTGTTCTCATTGAATAAATAATATTGGTGTCTTTTTAAGTGAAAAAATTAGAGGATTTACTAATTATTAAGAATTATTTAATGACCACCAACTATTAAATCTACAATTATGGCTAAATCAAGTTAGATAATCTATTAACAGACTTAGCTTTACAGGTTAAATCACATACGAGAGAAATAAGAGAAACAACAGATTTGATCAATTTGTTATTTCTGAAAGAAATACATCAGTAACTTCTCTAAATATTAATGCAAAAATAAGTATTATTGTATAAAAATTTTGAAAACATTCTCATAAGTGCATATGAAAATTCACTCTGTTACTACTTCAAATAGGCAAATATGAAAATGGTGAACAATCATTTACATAATGGACAAATGTAAATTCATTCTAGTTGTAGAGAGAAGCTCCCTGCTGTCTTGATTATATTATGCTTTCCAGCTGCTACATGAACTCACACAAAAGTGAAAAAAATTAACATTGTGCAATTATGAGTTTGAAGCAAAGGAACAGCAGTGTGATGTTCCATTGATTTCTTCACCCCTAAATCTCAGCTCATGAATTATCCCTGCTACAGATATTTGACACATAAAATCATCTGCTTGAAAGATAAACTATATGGAATGGCATATATGAGAACTCGGCTTTAACTGCTAACTTTAAAGAATTTGAGATAAAGGAAATTACATTTTATTGTGGTTGCTCATGATTGTTTGTTCAATGAGTTGTCACAGAATCCAATTTCCACATTATCCATTTTCTGTGTAACAAATTGATTCTTTCCACATTATCCATTTTCTGTGTAACAAATTGATTCTTTTGTTTCATTTATGGTGAAGTGATATTTCTATAGTCTTCTTAACTTATTATGAAAAGTATTTCCTAAATCACCAGTCTTAGGGAGAATGAAACTTATCTGTTTACATAAATAGCACTTGTTCAGGTTTAATTAGTGCCTTTGCAAGGAGTTGACAGTATGAGAAATATATCTCTAGTGATACTTACTTTATGACACCATTGTGTCTCATATGAATAAAATGGAAAATATTATTAATGAAAGTTAGGAAATAAATACAAATATAGTATGACAGTGACAATTCAAAGAAACTTACTGTTCTAGAAGTACTTTGTCAAGTAATATAAAAATAAAATGCTAACTTCCCCCACCCCCTATTCTGTGACTGGAAAGTACGCCAGCGTAGTGGGCATGACCATGTCTACCTACTCTGACATCCTTCAACTTCCATTTAAGAAGTTTTGATCTCTGGCGAGAGTCTTAATCTTTTGGTGACTTAAATTTCTCATTAAACAGAGGGAACAGCAGTTCTTACCTCATTTATTGTAGTGATAATTAAATGATAATCCAGGGAAAGCACAGCCACAGTACGTGGAATAAGATGAAGTGTCCATCCATGACGAGAATCACTATCATTGTATTACCACAACTGACAGTATTGTTGTTGGTTTTATTATTGTAAATATACATTTTTAATTTCCAAGAGAGTTCTGCTATTGTTGAGAAACTGTGTTTACAAATCAATCTGAAACTACCCAAATTGAGTCTTACTCTTTGCAATTTCTGATACCCTACCACTAATGTTGAAAAGTGCCTTTTGCATTACCCTGTAACTGTCCATAACAACTTCAATTGAACACAGTAAACAGTTACTTAAGATTTCAGCATAAAGAAATCATAATGAAAAACAAAACAACGAATTTCTAAACTGCGGAACCTCTGGCATCGTTATCTTCAGGTTAGCCACAGACCCCAATCACCTGTAAATCCACTACGGCGCTTCAGCTTCTGATACAAAGAGACCCGATCAGATCCCTGGGGAGAAGAAGCGGGGGCCCTCAGAAGGAGGTTACCCGAGGTAAACAGCCCAGGGCAGGATTGGCGGAGAAGGTGAAAGCCTCTGGAGCGCATGGAATTATGGGGCCAGAAGATTTAACATAAAAGGAGGGCAGCGTGAGCTTGCCTGGCTCACTCCTTCCAGGACGCCTGCGTTGTCGTGCTGGAGCTGCCGGCATCTCCCGAAGGACCCCTTCGGATGGGAGAAGGAAACCTGGGCAGAGCCTGAGGCTGGGCTCCTCTGGCAGGCAGTGGCAGGGGTATTCTTCTTTGGGTGGTCCCGAGGGGGCGGGCTCTGAGGCAGAAGCCCCACCCTTCCTCCCAAAAATTATGTAGCTTTTTATCTTATGTTCTGTTACTTTACATATTAATCCTGTTGAAACAAGATAATTAAAAACTGACGGGCGAAAATGATAGGAGAACTTCGGTGTTAAAGATTTTAGCCTTACTTGATAGTTTAAGTGATTAAAGATATAACTAAAGTGTTAACAAGTTTAGCATAACTTGATAGGCTTAAGTGGCTCATGTGTGTGGAAAGCTGTTATTTCAAAATTGTGTAGCTTTTGAATAAAGACTCCTTTCCTTTATCACCAAAACTTCGCCTCCGGAATTTTGCCCAGAGGGTGGCGGCGGGCAGCAGGACTCCGTTTCATGCTCAGTAACACTGCTGCATCTTTTTTTTTAAATCGTATTTTCACTTCCCCTGAGATCTAGAGTTCTAGGCTTACCAAAGACAAGAGCACAGATAAAAATCTCATTAGATGAAGGTGAATTTAATATTGTATTTCAGACCATTTGCTATGTGTCTATTGACTTTAAAAAAACATGGAAATCAAAGCCTACAAACTAAAAATTCTTTATGGTGGTGCAGGTGTGTGTGTTGGGGGGTGCAGTGGTCAGGGAGCAGGCTTTATCGGGAAAGGACACAACTGGAGGAGGAGGCTGCCATCCTCCCAGTGGTTCCCACCTCCTTCATCTTCGCATCCCCTCCTTGAGTACTTGTCCTTCTCCAAAAAATTTTTACTCCAAGAGAAATTCTATAGACTTATTTACATGAGTTTTAATAACTTGTTTTCTTTAATCAATTAAACTTAAAGTATTGTTTGCATAATTCAACTCCTATTATGCATAGATCTTTACAAATATCAATTTTGTATTCATGTACTTTACTAGTAAAAATTAGTTGCTTTGAGATAAACCCAGTTCATAAGGAGCATCTCAGGCTTCTTAACTAGTTGCCCTGTGCTAAAGCACTTAATCTCTACTAAGGCATGACAGCAAAAATTAACAGTTTCTCAAAAGGAAGATTATATGTGGAAACTATTATAGCTTTGCTCTAATATTTCAAAGCTCTCTTCTACAAATAATTTGTACCAGCCTGCAAAATGTTCCATACCACAGCCCGGCCTACCAGAAACACTTAAAGCAAAATTGGATCTCTTGGGTCATATAATCCAAATAGTAGAGTAGCTTGCTTGGCAGATAGACTTTTTGTAGAGACTTATTCTTGATCCAACTTAAAACTGGCATTTTTTCAGGATACCCCATAATTGGACAAGATTCTCACAGCCAAATGAGATATATGAGGTGTCCCAAATCTAAAAAGGCCCAGAGAGTGTTATAATCTTTCTAAGTGGTAGAAGGAAACAGAGATAGCAACTTGACCTTTAACTTGGAAGGGGTATTTCAACATACCACATAAGGGGGACTCCCTAGAAATTTCACCAAGGTATCGGGTCTCTGAATTTTGTGGATGCATTTGCCCAATTCTGGCATGCATGTATTTTACCCCGAATTGCTAGAGTAGCTGATACTTCCTGTTCACCAGATTCAAATCATTATATTCTAAATATAATGAATAGATGCAATATCCTTTTTGAATTGAGAGGTATTTCAGGTCTTCACAGATTAGGCTATGACAGAAAGTTTAAGAGTTGACATAACCTTATGCTAGAACAGAACAGATATATTTATGGTCTTGTCTGCTGAAGGCTAACTACTCCTTGTTAACAAATATAGTTAAAAAAGAACATTTTCCCCATCTATCACTGCCTATAAGGCACCAGGTGAGATAATGATTTGCTCTAGCACTGAAATTACATTTGGATTAGCAGCTGTGATTGGAGTCATTGCATGAGTATATGTTTAATAATATAGTTTTATAATTGTCACTCATGCCTGTCCTCCGCACAGGCAAAACAAGTAAGTTGTAATAGCTGTGGTAGGAATTAACTCCACTTATTTTTTGTCATTCAGAAAAGTTTTTTGAGCATCTAATATGTTCAAGGTTAGCCCTAAAATCAATCAAACTTTATTCATAACATCTCTTTGTTGAATAGTCCTATCACAGCACTGTTCCAATAGATTTAAATGTTTTAATTTAATTTATTTTTTCTTGAGATATAATTGACATATAACATTGTATTAGCTTCAGGTGTAGAACATAATGAGTCAATATTTGTATATATTGTAGAATGATCACCACAATAAGTCTAGTTAACACTTCACAGAGTTACAAAATTTTTCAGGGAGAATGAGAACTTTAAAGATCTATTTTCTTAGCAACTTTCAAATGTACAACAGAGTATTACTAGCTATAGTCACCAGGCTGCACATTACATTCCAAGGATTTATTTATCTTATAACTGGAGGTTTGTACATTTTAACCATGAGCATTTTTTAAGTGTTTGATGGCAGCATTAATCTGACACTCCCTCTCTGCTCTCCCCCTGACACACTCATACACACACACACTCAACATTTATTTTTGAACAAGGACAAAAAAAGGTGAGTGAGCATTGTAACATATCTAAGTGTTGTGTCTACACACTCTAGAAGCTGTAGGTTTTCTGCATCAACATTGGAGTTTTTATTAGTCAGATAAAATTCTACCAGAAATGATTTTCTTTGTTTTAATATGTGATGTTCAAGATATGTTGAAGACTTAGAAATAGTATACAAGCATCTCTGTCTGCCTTTGAATATATAGAAGGACCTAGTACAATACCCACTTCTGAGGAATGTCATTGGCCTAGGGTTTAGATTTCAATGATTTTGTCACCTGAATCTCTCCAGAAGTTTAAGTGAATCTTGTCCTAAAACGATATTTTTTTTTTCAGAAATAATACTCTACATGAGCTTTATAATGGTAGTTAAATGATAGAAAGAAAAGTTTTGACTCTATAAGAACAGATTGCATGTGTCTTTGTTTATTTCTACTAACAAAAATATGTTTATGTGGTGGATTTTTTTTCTGTTTGCTTTAATTTTAGCACACACGTGGTAAAAAATATAGGAGGGAGGAGACCTTCCACTCTCATCCAACTCTGTCAGATGTAGTACAGTCTCGCACAAAGAACCCTGTTCTTTCACCCAGTTTAAGTCCATGCTCAGTAAATAGAAAGAAAGGTGGGGTGTGAAAAAAGCATGCTAAAAGATGATTATAATATGAAATAAAATGGTATAAATATATTTAAAGAGAAGATATGTTAATTTTATATATATATATATATATATATATATAAAACTACTATGAAAGCAATAGAAATAAATACTCATTATAGACTGAGGAATTTTGAAACAGTTCACAGGGCAGTGGGATTTAAACTTGGCCTTGACATTCTTTTTTTTGTAGTTGAAGACAGCCAGGAGGATCAAACCAAGGTTAAAGATCAGATGATGAAAACATATGATGGCATCAAATATTTTCTTCAGAGTTGATTCCACAAGGCTAAGCCTCCAATTATTTCCTTTAGGAAAAACTCAAAATCAGTTTAAAGTACATATATTTAATAGTGAAATATTAACTGAAACTCTTCAACTTTTACAAAGAAGGAAATCTTGTCATATGGGACAATATGGATGCATCTGGAGGTTATTACAGTAGGTGAAATAAGCTCGTCTCAGGACGATAAGGACTGAAGGATTCTACCTAGATGACGTTTGTAAATAGACCAACTCAGAGAAGTAGAGAGCAGTATCGTGCCTGCCAAGGGCCCGGGGAGGGGAAGTCAGAAAGTGTTCAACAAGTCTTTTTTGGCCATGGAACTCCTGATCTCTCACTCTCAGGCATGTGTTTTAGTTTCTTTCTTTCTTAGCATTTGTTGCTATGTGAAATAATTCTGTTTATTTTTGCACATGTTTTTCACAGCTTGTTTCCTTTAGCCACATAATACAAAATCAAAAAACACTTTTGAATTCCCAATATTTTAGAATTTTATTTTTATAATTTTTATTCAAAATACAATGTGACTGATTTTTTTAAGTTATATAGCAGACAACTTGTAATGAAAGCAATAATCCCCTACTTCACCATTCCCTGCATGTAGCCCAGCTTCCTAGAGGCAAATGCTTTGAAGAGTTTTTATTTTGACTTCTTTTAGTGGTTACTTAAATAATGTTCTGAATTTTAGAAAGTGAAAACTTGATAGAAGTATTCTGAACCATGTGAGTTTTGAGCAACTTTATAGGGAGGTTAACTAAATTTTTAAAATATGAAGGAAAAGAAAAATTATTTTGGGTACTTTATTATGTATCTTTTTCTTACCAACTCTCTATAAAATTTATTTATAATGCTTTTTTTCCCAAAGTAATAAAAGACAATTTAATATCATGTAGCAAATATTTAAGCAGGAGATGAAATATTATCAGACTTCAGCTCTAATATCCAGGTAAATCATGTTATGTGACAAGAAGAGTAGCTCTTGGGTGGAGATAAATTGAATTAAAGAGATAAACCCAATTAACAAAGGATTGTTGTAACAGATTGAAATGTCAAAACCTAAGATGATGCATTAAAGGGACTAGTTTTGCAACTATAACATAATTATCTCCTTCTAAAGTGTTTAGTTTCTTGAAATTTTACTCCAGCAGTTAACTTAATACCTAATTGGTATTAAGACTAAGGATATGATAACATTTACTTATTTTAAAAATGTTGTAAAACAATATTTTTATAACTATAGCATAGTAATGTCAAATTATTTATACTTTAGTATCAAAAAAGTAAAATGTGTCTTAAGAGTATGTATATTAATAGCAACCATGATATGTTTCTGTTCTTTATTTCATTTGGGAAAAAGACAATTTTTGGTTTATTATTGTTACAAATTTGTGAATAATGTGTGGGATTTCATGGTTAAATTTAAGGTAGTCCAGTCAACAGTTTGTATAGTTCAATCACTCTTCATTTAGGAGGGGCACAAAGCATTTGGAGTACAGAAGTAAAATTTTAATTGATTTTAAACCTCAATTTAGTGACTTTTCAAATTTTTTTATTCTTTAGCTAAAAAGACCAAAACTTTTCTTAATATAATTAATATACATGTGATTTTACCCACCATTATTATTTATATTCTTAAGCAATAGTATAAGATGGAATTTAAAATTTATTTTATTTTTTTTATGTCAACAAACAAAATATTTTAAAAATAAAATTCCAAATTACAATTCAGAGTTTCATAGATGGTAGTTTTAGTTACCATTCCTTTTTGAGATGCAAGATAACTTAGCTAGGAACTAATTTAATCATCAGATATTTTCCATGAATAAGTCAAACCAGAACCTCTGAGTGTATTTCCTCTGAGGTGTGACTTTCTTGTAAATTTTAACCCGTCACATTGTATAGTTTTATACCTCCATTGTGAACAACAACTCTGAAATGAGAAAAGAAAAGTTCTATTTTTGGTATTTTTGTCTTACATTCTACTTTATATAATATGTTTTTCTAACACATAAATTATTATGTAAAGTTAATAATATGTTGTAAAGTACAAAGAAGAAAATAAAAACCATCTATAGTCCCACCAGCCAGATGGAACTGATAAAATTTTATTGTATTTTTCTACATATAGCTAGAAGTTGTTTTCTTAATTTGGAACATGCTATTCATATCTTTGGGAAACATGCTTTTTTCCTTTAACAATATACTAATATCTACATGATAGTTATATTAATATAGTACCTTTTTACTTTCTGTTTCTCTGATGTGTTATTTGTATATCTTCAGAGGCTACAAACATCTATATTCTCAAGATATTATGTAAATTATTAACCTAGTACGTTCCAAACCTCCAAGTACAAAAGTTCTAACACAGAATAAAATTAACTCCTCCACATTCCCACTATCAAATCCATCAGTTTGTCTACATTGGTATACATGTACTCTGCCTTCATGCTGCTACAAAGGATGAACTGATCTAAGACCTGTCCTTTCACTTGCGCCCTGGGTCCCAATCCCTCAGGACTTCTTAAGGACTCCACTCTTAATTTCGTCACTTTCCTCCTTCATCATCAGTTTCTCTCTCTCTTCCCGTCACCTTCAAACACATTGTCATGACTCTCTCATCTCAAAAATACTCTCCCTTGACCCTTCTGTCCCCCTGTAGCTTTAACCACATTTCTTTGTACTTCTATACACTGCACCCTGTTCCGCTCTCTCATTCTCTCTAAAACGATAGAATCTGGTTTCACTGCTATCACATCAAAATGCTCCTGTCAGGGTCACCAGCGACTTCCATGTTATTTTATCCAGTGACCTTCTCGTTCCTTATCTTAATCTCTACCAGTAACCACCTCTGAGTGTCCCTGTAGGTCCCTTGATGGCTCCAAGCCGGCCCTCCCAAACATGACACGACAAAGCTGCCGCAAGTGACCTCCAAGGTCCCCAAAAGACTGAACCGAGCCAACGCCATTCAGAGTAAAGCTATGGGGAACCAAGAGCAGCATTTTACACAATTTATCATTCTCTCCTTCTTGAATCAGTTTTTTTTAATTTATTAAAATTTATTTTAAATTTTATTTTAGTAATATAAGATGTAATCTAAAGTTTATTTTAATGAAGATTATTTGTTAACTTCGATAGCATCAATCATGTTTCAAATTAGAGTGAATCTGAGATCTTTAACTTCAAAAATCTAAGAATTATGTAGATGACCCAGATTTATTTTTTACAACATCTGAATTCAGATTTGTGTTAAAAGAACATAAAAAGGATCATTTTACTTCCCAAATTGTCAATGTCAGTCAATACCGTTTTCAAAAGATGATTCGTTAGTTTACATAGGTTATATGTTAATGGGAATTTCAGTTCTAAGTTTTAGATTCATTTGTTTATTCATTTATTTCCATTTTGGTTCCATGTAAATTTTTGGAATCTTTATTCTGGTTCTGTGAAATACACCACCAACATAGTAATAGGAATTGACTTGAAACTACAGATTGTTTTGGGCAGTATGGACATTTCAATGATGTTAATTCTTCCATCCATGAACACTGCATATGCTTCCACTTGTGTGTGCCTTCTATTTCTTCGGTGTCATAGTTTTCTGAGTACAGGTGTTTTACTTCCTTGGTCAAGTTTATTCCTAGGTAACTTATCTTTTTGTTGTTGCAAACTCTCAGCAAAGTGGGATTATTTCTCATTTAGAGAGATTATATCTCAACACAATAAAGGCCATATATGAAAACCGAAAGCTTACAAACAACATCATTCTCAATGGGCAAAATCTAAAACTCGTTCTCTAAAGATCAGGAACAAGAGCAGGATGTCCACTTTAACCACTCTTATCACCATAGTACTGGAAGTCCTAGCCACAGTGATTGGATAAGGAGATGAAATAAAAGACATCCAAATTGGAAAGGGGAAAGTAAAACTGTTATTATTCGTGGATGACATGATATTGTACATGGAAAACCTGGAAGACTCCACCAAAAAACTCCTAGATTTAATAAGCAAATTTGGGAAAGTAGCAGTATACAAAATTAATATCAAGAAAGTGGTGGTACTTTTAAACACAAGTAATGAACCTTCAGAAGAAGAAACTAAAAAAAAATGATTCATTTTTTTATGCAACAAATAATTATTAACCATATCCTATTATCTGGTCAGTGATTTACTAAGTGCCTATTCATTGTCAGACACTGCTCTGTCTACATATAAAAGAATTACAGTGATTAAAAAGTAAGATAGAATTCCTGATTTCACTGAGATCACAATTTTCCTGGCTAAAATAAGAGATACAATTTTAAAGGTAAGTAAATAAAAAGGGTAATGAATGTTAAGCAAATTAAATAGCTAATATTATAAATAAGAGACAGTTACAATGAAAAATTTCCCTTCAGAAGTTCTTATTCTTTCCTCCTTTTGAGGTCTTTTTAATTCTTTTTTTATATTTTAAATTTTGCTTCATAATAGTTAAAAGTAAGCCAATAAAACACAAAGGCACACCAACAAAATGCTTATATTAAATTTTAAAAATACATATACAAAGGTACATAAGATTGTTAGTCAAGGTTAGTTTATAAGTGTTTAGTTATTTTTTTGGAAGGGAAGATTAAGAGTTTGTTATATGTTTGAAAGAAAGAGAGAGAAAGAGGGAGAGGAAGGGGGCTGAGGTGTAAAAGCTCCCAGCAGTGGTGTGGGATGATGTCTGTCATCCAGGTAAGCTGACACATCATTGTACCTGTCCATGTCACTTGCATAGACTTGATCACATAAAAGTAATGAATACTGGATGAGATAAATATAAATGTATAATGAAAGTAAATTATTTAAAGATTTGACTTGTTCTCAATATTCTTCAAGATAAAAAAGATAAATGTAAACCAATTGGAAGCAAAATTTACACTGAGAAAATAACTTTTAAAAATAAATTTTCTTAAGAAGACAATGTGACTAAATCCATGGTTCTTTTTTTTTCAAAATCATATTCAGACAGCAATATGTAATTAAGTAATTAATCATGTTCTTGCAAATCGAGTTATAGTTACATTTATATACAGGATTGGAAAGAACAGCTTTTCAGTTCTGACAACATAAAACAGAGTTTATTCTTGGATTATTATTTATTAATTATTCTATTGTTTATTGGTATTGTAAATATAAACCTACTTTTTTGCCCATACATTTTATAACAAAGCTGCATTAACTTGTGTTATGTTTAATGTTTATGATTAAATTCAAATTTTAAGGGAAATATTTCTTAGTATAATTTTTGTATTTCTGGAAATAGACAAAATCAAATCAATTAATATGTCATTACTAAGGTCTAATGCATAATACTTTGTATTTGCATCATTCTTGGGTTATTTTTCTTAAATCTTATTTTGGTTTGCATTAAATGTCAAATGGTTATTTTATGCTCAGGTAATAAAATATATAAACATGGAAAATAGGATATATATGAGTTATTCAAAATACTTTATATAAAAAATTTATTTATTGGATATTGACATAATGTTAAAATACTTATTACTGCAGTTATTACTGGATTTTTTTTATCACTAACAGATTTTTAATTTGGCAATAGAAAACATATTTAAAGTTGATGCTTAGGAACTTAGCACAATTTTGGTGTTATGGAGCAGTAAGATAAAATCTACAATACTTTAAATTTAATTTTTTAAACATCTCAATTACTTTACTCAGAACATCACTGTATTTCCCCTTTCACATTTCCTATTTATCATCATTAGACTATGCTTTTTCATTAGTGAGTGTACAAGATAGTAAATTCTCTGTATCTCAGGATAACATCAAATGTCATTAAGTAAAGTGCTCAGAAAAGAATGTGGGTTGTTAAGTTTCATTTGCAAGCTGTATGATTTATACTCTGTATCTTGAATAATGTAGGTTGAAACAATATGTAAGATCCTTCACAGTAAAGGTGCCTTTCTTCTCTTGCTACATTTAAGGTATCACTTATGCCTTTAATGAATATTAAAACACTGGCTTAAATTTATAACATCTTTCAGGAGACATCATTCGTACCTCAAGAACAAATTTGATATTGTTCATGGTAGATGATCATAATAAAAACTCAAATTTAAAAAGTAGGTCATACACAGTCTGTGACTTTTGACCCAAAATCACTTTTCTTTTCTCAGCAGGGTGAGAGCTAATGCACAGATTTATGTTGGAAAATTGATATATATGACCATATTTTAAATTCCGCAATGATCTTGGAGAGAAGTATCAATGATGTTTTCTTATCCCCATACAATTCATTTTCCAGAGACATAACCTAAATCACTTTAAGACTTACTTCTACCTCCTACTAATTGAGTAATCCTGAAAATGACTCTTGATTTCTGTGAGTCTTAGTTTCCATTTTTATTTTTTCATTTTATTATTTTATCTTGTTTTATTTTACTTATTTTATTATTTTTGTTCAGTTACAGTTGCCCCACTTTCTCCCTGTTGCTCTCCCCTCTTTAAAAAAATTATAAGTGTAATTATCCTTTGGGTTTCTTGGAGACTGGTAAATTATGAAAAAAATTAATTTAGAAAATAATACATGTCTAAAGGATAGAGTAGGTACCAATAATACACAGGCAGTTTCTTATTACAGGGAGGAGCATCTCTGATAAAGCCTGCAATTATGTAGAAATACAGGTCCATTAGTGAGTATTAGCCAAATATCTCTAATGAATAATTAGAGACTTATTTTCAACCATGTCCACCATGTGCTATTTTAAATTTCATATCAAAGTTTGCTTGTTTTTTTGTAATTATAATCCTCTTTTTATTAAAAAGAACTCTCACAATGAACTAAAACTTTTAAGAAGGCTCTACTAATGACTGATACTCTCAAAACATGAAACAGAAATGTGTGAAATTGCAGGCTGTGTCTGAACATACAAGCTGTTTTCTGATAATGACATTGACTTGCTATTCTCTCCAACTGCTTGTGTTATCACTTTCTTCATAAGGGGCTTTAATGTAGTGAAATCTTAACTATTATGAAAGCCAATATTTAATTATTTCCTGTTATAATTAGTTCTTTTTTGTTTTGATTTCTATATTACATTTCTGCCAGCATTTATATAACAACATCCTTTAGGAAACTACATACATGATATCACTTCTACTGTATAATATTACCTTCAAATAGATTACAAACAAGTTGAACAAAGCATTTCTTTTATTTTTAATGATTGGGGCAAAAATAAGGATTTCTTTTTCTGATAATGGAGAAGGAGAACTATTTTCTCTTTTTAAATAATATATTCCTTAGGGAATAAAAATGTTAATTACAAGCAGTTTCTTGAGATACATTTTCTACAAATGGAGGCATTTACTTCCATTTTTAAAATCAAGGGGGAAAATACATTTAATAAAGCTAAGCGAACTAAATCTACAAGTATAACATAATGATGTTTCCTTGTGTATTTCTTCATGCCTTTACCACCCAGGAGAAGATATAGAACAATTTGAACACCCAGGAAGGTATTTGCTTGCTACTTCTCAACCTAAACCAACACTTGGAGCTGACTACTATTGTGAATTCTCTCATTAGTTAACTTGACTCACCTAGGGCTTCCCATAAAAGATATTATTTTTGTCTTGGGTTGACTTCATCCAACATTATATCTATGAGGTTTACGAATGTTGGATATCTTAAAACTGTATTCTTTTGTACTACTCTGTAGCATTTTATGTAAAATTTACCACAATTATTCATTCTCTATTTGTTAAGCATATCCCCCCCCATTTTCTAACTATTATGAAAAATCTGTTATAAATGTTCTTGTCGTTGTGTGTACTCACTTCTCTTGTGAATAAAATTAAGAATGGAACTAATGGAGATAACCAATTATCCCAAAGTGTTTTTTTTTATTTGAACCCCTACGAAAAATTTATGAGAGTTAGGTTGCTTCCCTCATTCCAAACACTCTGTATTTTCAGACTTAGTTGATTGAAACTTTTCTAGTAACTGTATAACATTATTTCATTGTATTATTAGTTTGCATTTTCCTGATGATCAGTGACACTGACTACTTTTGTCATACTTACTAATCATTAAAATATGTTTTTATCTTAAAATTCTTTTCAAGGAATCTTTCCCATTATTTTAATTTTTCCCTTATTAATTTGTGAAAGTTCTTTATATCTTCCAGATATGAGTATTTATATATTTTCTTCCACGGTTTGTGTTTTTGCTTCTTCATGAGGTCTTTTGATGTAGAGAAATCTTAACTATTATGAAAGTCAATATTTAATTTTGTTCTGTGATTATTAGTTCTCTAGTGTTTTGATTCCTGTATTAAAGACCTGTGCCTATTGCAAGGTCCTGTGGATATCCCTCTGTGTTTTCTTTAAGTGATTTTAGATAGTCTATCTTTTCCTCTTTATACTTAAGAGCTAACTTATGTCAATATTATTTTAAGTGTCTAAGATAAATGTCAAGTTTCATTCTTTAATCATTACTGAGATCGAATTATTTGATTCGACATTTTTTATTAATTTATTACTTCAACATCATTTCTGTCTTTGACCTTTGATATATATCATTACCAAATATATAAATCTGTTTTAATACTAACTATATATGTCAATTCTTATGTCAATACAATATGGTGCTAATAACTGTAGATTTTTTAGTAATTCTTGAAATCTCAAATGTATGAATTCCAATTTTATTCTTCTTCAAGAATATATTGACTATTCTAGATTATTTGCATTTCAAACCTACTTGAGAATCATCTCACTACCAAATTTAACATAAATCTTAGATTTTTTTAAAAAGGGATTTTAGTGATCACAACTATCAACATTAGGAAAGTTGATATCTTGAAATAAGGATTTATAAATATGGTACCTATTTAACTTTTTAGGACTTTTAAAAGTTTTTACAGCAATATTTTGCACTTTTTATTGTCGATGTATTGGAAGTCACCCATTAAATTTGTCTCTCTTATTTTATGGTTTTGATGCTATGGTCTATTACAAATTTATATTAGATCATTTGATGCTGTTATTCAGAAATATACTTAATTCGTTCATATTGACTTTATATCCAACAATTTTGGTAAATACATTTATCTGAAATACCATGTTTAGCAATGTGAAACCATGCTTATTATTTATAATTCAATGTAATATTAAGCAAAAATGAAAATTAGATGAAGAATTATTATTTCTTTAACAACAGACTATAAGATGTGTTGACCACCCCAAGCCTTGATCATATTAAAAACACAAGATACATATCAGACAGTAAGAAATTCACAGAAACAAAGTCAAAGCAAGCAAGATTATTTATTGTACATGTCTTCTAAAATTAAAAGAAATCTATTAGAGATAATTGATATTCCATTATATATTTAGTATAAATAAAATATTATTTACATCTTAATAGGCAGGTTCTGGCTGACATTGGAAAAATATGTCTATATATTGACTTGTTTATGGGTGTATGTAGATAGAGATAATTAGCATCTAATAGTGGTTATACTTTTGTATTCTAATAATTTCTCTTATACAAAGAATTCAGAAGTTGAAAACAAATAGCCTAATGATAGAATGATTAAAAAACCTAATATTTAAAAGGAAAGAAACAAGAGACTAGTGTTAAGCCCATTATTTCTTTCCTGATCACCTACTCATTCACATTCAATGTTCAGTGAAGTCAGCATGTGACTGTGTAATATGAATTCCTAGGAAAAACTAACAGAAAACCTATCTAGACTGACAACCCACAACATTACAATGGATAATAAAAACTTGTTGTTCGAAGTCATTTCAATCTTGGGTGACTTTTTATGCAGCACTAGACAAAATAAATTTTATCATACAAATGAAACCCTAAATTATAAAAGTGAAAACACCTATAAATACAGATTATAAGATCGCAAGTGAAATTCAAAGAATAGATATGTTTACATCCATGACAGGAAGAAAATGGGCAATCTAGAATAAAACTTGATAAAACATGAAGTGAAAGAAACCATTTGCTAAAAATTTCAGCTCCTGCATTTAGTTTTAAAAAGGCACAAGGCACGCAACAGACAATGGACAAAATGACAAATTGTGTAAAATAGTGTCATCCCTACATTCTTATTCATCGTCTCCATTCTACACACATCATCACTGCCTAACTTCCCAAGTTAATTATTATCTTTATGTCCATTTCTTTATGATGTGATATTATGGACTGAATTGTGTTCCCCCTTCAAAACTTATATATTGAAGCTCCAAACTCAGTACCTTAGAATGTGACTGTATTTGTAGATAGGATCGTAAAAGAGGTGATTAAGGTTAAAAAGTTCATAAAGGTGGTTCCGAATCTAATAGGACGGTGCCATTATCAGAAGAGGAAGGACCCTCACAGGTGCACACACACAAAAGGAAGGCTAGATGGGAACACAGCAAGAAGGGGCCCGTCTTTAAGCCAAAGAGAGAGACCAATGCTGCCAGCACCTGGATCTTTCAGCCTCCTCAACTGTGAGAAAGTAGAATTCATTGTTATAGCCACCCAGTCTGTGGTAATTTCTTACGGCAGCCCTCGCGTATGTAAGGAAGGAAAGAGTTTCCTTCTATCATCTGGCTGCAACGGCTGGGTCTAGGAAATAAATTAACCATTTTTAACCAATAAATTGACAGAATAAAACATATACACATCTATTAATTTTTAATATTACATACACTGGGTCATCACAGAATAAAAAAGATAATACCCCTCAAAGATGGAGAGATTTGAGAGCTTATACACTGTCATGACAGGGGAGAGGGAGTGTAAACTATTTAGGAGACACTAAATCAGTTTTAGGAAAGATATATAGGCCCTGAGAAGAAGACACAGGAGAAATGATAATTTGTGTCAAAGTTTGCCTGAGTATGGTCTTGCCTTCCAGTCTCCCATTCTTCGCTGGTTGATGAAACTCCTGGAGGGAACTTATGACAATTCGATCCCTTTGGAAGGTCTGTCTTTAGGCGGAGAAGAGGAGCTCAAAGTTTTTCCCTGTGTTTTCTGTTTTTCTAGTGTATTCAGCTCAAAAAAAAATGTCTGTATACTAAAGTGGCATATTTTGGAGTGGCTTGTCTTAAACTCCTTCACAGACTCATATGTACCTTTTACATGTATTTTTCCTTCATTTATTTCCGAAAATTCTTTTAGAATCATATGCTTCTTTTTTTCTTGTGAATGAAGACTTTGCTGAATCTAGTCTTGTCTGTGTTAGTGTTAGTCCTGCCTTTCTGTTTCTTTAAGGTGTAACATTTTCTTCTTTTACCTGCAAGAGTTATTACTGGGTGATAATACACACACACACACACACACATACATATATATAAAGTATATGTATATACACATATATATGTCTATATATAAATTATACATATATATATATATATAAAATTTCCGCTCTCTTGCCTCCAAAAACACATTTAAGTCTGAATTACCAGCTACTTGAAGGTAAAATATTATTCTCATTATAGTTAAATTAAGCTTAAACATATAATAATACTACCCTCAATAAATAAATGCATATGAGTGTAATTGTGATATACATGCTGTTTTTAAGGAAGGTAGACTTATATTCAAATAAAAAAACCCTGTCATTTTAATGATTGCACTATGCCTTATGTTTATAATACATTTAAAACCTATTTCATTTTGTAAATTCAAACTTAAAGTACCAAACATTTAATATAACCATTGTCAAAATACTATAGACAGAAAAATAAGCATGTCATATGTCTTTTGAAACAACTTAAAAAACATTTCCTTTGCTGTCTCAGACTCAAGAGACTTACCCCAGGGTCAAACTTAATATATTTTTTTTAAGACTCTGTAGTTCCAAGCACATACTTGAATTCATTTTGTGTTACATTGATGTGATATGTCATGAAGAATTATTAGTGATTAGAAGTCATATTAGGTCAACATAAAGTTAATGTTTTACTTCAGAAGACTGGCATGGAAAACTGAAATACATGTTTGTTGAAGTTTTTAGGTATTCTATTTTAAAATAACAAATCACTTGCATGTTTTTACAAGCATTTAAAATATTCTCTTTGATGCCCAGTCTATTCATTTCTTACATAAGCTAAATGTGAGAACAAAATAACAAAATGTTACCAGGGCTTCATAAAATATCATAGGGCAGGTGACATATACCATCCTACTTTCAACATTTAAAAATAAATTCATTGACTTATCCTTGATAAGGTTGAACATTTATTATAGAGCAATTCACAGAAAAGTCATTGAGCTACTGCCCTTCACAATGACTGGATTCCACTGTAAGGAAAAGAGCATGTGAGAAAAATTTACTGCTCAGTGCAAGCTTGTGTCTGGATCTGTCTAGAATCATGGGTGAACCTGGTAAAGATGCATATTAATATGCTCGTGTTAAACTAGTTGGTCCTTGGGAGCTAGAAAAGCCAGAAGAAATTTTTTGACATGATCAAATGAATTATAATTGAGATAGAAAGTCAGAAGTCAGAGCAAATAAGGCATCTTCAAAAATCAAGAATGACATGTGAGAATGTCTCTCCCCTTCCCTGTTTCACACACATACACACACACACACACGCACACACGCACAGAGAACACCCAGTAAATGAGAGGAAGAGGAGTTAGAATAACGCAATGTTCTGAAGTACTGTTTTATTAAGGGCAGTGATCACATGAGTATTTGAATTAAGTAAACAAATATACAAAATTAAGCTCCGTGGCCATTGAAAATGGTATGTTTATGCCTTTTATAATACATTTGAATATGAGTAGAATCTGTGAATATGATGGATGTGCTCCCATGATTGTGTTTTTTTTAATATGGCAAAGGTAAGATGATTTTTGAAGATCTGTGAAAGTCTATAATCTGTTGACTTTGTTTTGATCAAAATGAAAATTATCTTGAGTAGGCTTTTACCCAATCAGATAAGTCATTCATAGACACTGTAAACAGGGAGAAAATTGGAGCAATAGATATAAGAATGGTTTAATTAAGTATTGTATAATATCTGTGTGAGGCATTTATTTTCACACTTTTATCACTAGAAGTGACTAAGAGAGGTGATATTGAAAAATATAACTTATTTCACTGTAAAAGATAATATGGAGTAAATACTTCAGGATGAAAAAGTATGTGTACCTCAAAGTAAATACCACAAGCAAAACAATTACATACCACATATGCCAGATAGAACCCCAAAAACTTTACATATGTTAATTCATTACAGACTGTTTAGTAAATGGTATAAAATAATGGAAACAAGAGGTTTACTGAAAATATATTTGAATAGTCAACTAATAGGAAGTGGAAAGTTTTTTTTAGGTGCCTTTCATCAGAGTCTGAAAATTCCTTTTAATTCTTAGAGAAAAGAATTTTATAAAGTTAGACGTTAGGGTTCTGCCAAACACATTTTTTGCATATTTTGAGATTATGAAGTGTAATTTCTCCTTTATGTTATTATTATGAAAAATACATTAATTTTTAATGTTGAGTGAACTTCGCATTTTTAGAATATGGCTTACTTGCTCCAATATGCATCATTTTTTAAAAGGTTTCTTAAATTTACTTTCCTAGTACTGTGTTAAAAATATCTGTGCCTAGGATTATGAGGAATATTACTCTATAATTATATTTTATTATAATATGATTGTCAGACATTGGTATTAGGTGAAGGTATATATGACCTCAAAAACAAATTGGAAAATGTTGTCTTCTTCCTTTTGTGAAAGCAGATGGGTAACATTTGTTTTTGTTTTTGTTTTTGTTTTAGGTGTATAGAGTTGGGAAAATTTAGTATAGTTTACAAGTATTCTAAGAGACGAATGAACTAACCAAGGTGGTAACTAAACTTTAGCAACTAAAGTTTGACCTTGCAGGACATTGGGTTGGTTAGTGGACATTCGATCCGTTTCAAAACATTCAGGGAGAACTTCAGTCTATGCTGATAGGTCCTTGAAGTGTGAGATCACAAACATCAGAGCCATAGACAAGTTATCACCCAGGTTCTTGGTGACTAAAGCACCAATCTCACAACAATACCAATAGAATCAAATGAGTATCACCAAACTGTTCATTGAATAAATAAAAAACAAAAAATCAGGTCAATATAAACTTGAGAGCAATTGCTCAACTTCAGAATACTTGTTCTTAACTTCATGAGGAGGAAAAACAAGAATAAAATGTGATATCCATGATTCCACATAAATTATGAAAAAATTTACAATTTAAACAGTGTTTGTATTCTGTATCAAATCATAGACCAGATGTCTCCATGGATGTTTTGGGATGGGACCAAATACCAAGTAACATTTGGTATAAAACAAATGTCTCCATGGATATTTTGAACAGAACTAAATATCATACAATGATATTTACTTGTTTATTAAGTTTCAGCGTATATTTGTTGAAAGGTAATATGTCTAAACTCTCAGGTCACATTACTGAATAAATGGAGAATAGGTAATTTCACCAATATTATCTTCACATTGCCCACACTACACACTTCAGAGTATACCCTTATAAATACAAAAAATAAATATGTATACACACTCAAGCATGTGTAGAACAAAGCCTACAAGCAAATATCGAATATTTGACTAAAAAATTTCAGTTAATAATTTTTATTATCTGATTCAAGCTACAATATAATAACTTCTAATTTTTAGTTCTATTGTTCTCTATTAAGATATTAAGAGTTTATTATGTCTTTTATTTTATCTATTTCTGAGAGACACAGCCACACATTTTTTAACCTCTATTTTAGCTTTCATTTAGAATTATTTTTGCATTACCTTCCTTTGACTTTTATGTCCAAGTACTGACCTGGTCATATTAAGATAATCTATCCTAAAACCTATTATTACTAACTTTAAGTCCTAAGGTAAAAATCCAACAATGTGATTCACTGAGGTCTTAGAACAACAATTTTTACCTTCTTTGTAAAAGCTTAGAGAAGCTCTGTGGGAACACATTTAATACATTGACCAAACGTGAATGTGGTATTTCCTTTGAGGAACCAGGCACACATTTCTTAACTATGCATATTACTAAGTGAAACCAATCTGAAAAGGCTATATATATACTGTATGATTCCAAGTATATGTCATTCTGAAAAAAAGATAAAATGTGGAGACAGTAAAAATATTGACAGTTTCTAGGGATTGTGCGGGTGAGGAGGGATGAATAAGATGAACATGGAAGATTTTTAGGTGGGTGAAAATATTTTTTATTTTACCGTGATGATGGATACAAGTCATCAAAAACCCATACAAGTATAACACCAAGAGGGAACCACAATGTAAACCATAGAATTTGGGTGATTATGATGTGTCAAAGGTAGGTTCATTAGTTGAAACAATTGTTCTGCTCTGGCGGGAGGATATTGATAATGGGAGAGACAGTGTGTGTAGGGTAACAGGGAGTACATAGGAAACCCCTGTACTTTCCTCTCAACATTGATGTAAACCTAAAACTGTTCTAAAGAAATATTTTTAAAATTTTATTTATTTTTAGACAGAAGGGAAGGGAGGGAGAAAGAGAGGGGGAGAAACATCAATGTATGGTTACTTCTCACATGCCCACTACTGGGGACCTGGCCCACAACCCAGGCATGTGCCCTGACTGGGAATCGACACAGTGACCATTTGGTTCTCAGCCCAGCACTCAGTCCACTGTACCAGAGCTAAAGAAATAAAATCTTATAAAAAAGGATAAATATCCATTTCAATATGCAAAAATATTAAAACCCCAGCAAACACAAAGTATGAGGAAAGAAACAAAGAAGAAAGAGCTGAAAATAATAAAATAGAATTAAACAGGTAATAGTGAAAAGTTTAAAATAACGTAAGTTACTAATGGGAAAAAGAGTAAGGTGCTCAGAAGTATGCCCAATTAGAATATAAGAGAGGATGGATGGCTTAAATTGTGAATGAAGTACCAGAAAAATAGAACAGTGATTTAATGGATAAGATTTTTTAGAATTAAAGAGAGGTATTTATTTTCATATTGAAAATTACACTGAGTGACTAGCCGGTAAATTCACAACCAAAAAAAAAAAAAAAAAAAACCAAACAAACAAGACAAAAGAACAGCTCTTGGAATCTTTTACACTATTGCTTCTTACACTGCACTGCTTAATTCTAGTTTTATTTCCCTTCACGTTGAATATCTAAAAGAGAAAAAGTATTAGTGATATACTCTCATTACATTAGAATGTACTTATTTCATCTTTTCTATAATTGACAGTCTACTTGGGTATGAAATTTTAGATTTACTTTAAGACTTTATATTAAAGACTTTATATTTATATTAAGACTTTAAAGAGATTATTTCATTGTATTTTGGTTTCTAGTATTGTGTGTGAAAAGTTGCTGTCAGCATAACTGTCATTCAGCTATATGGAAACTATCTATTCTCGTTAGCACTTTGCCAGATGTTTCCTTTATTAATCCATGTGAAAATAAAGATCTAATTTAATACAAAGGAAAATTATACTTGAATATAGCAGTGGAATACAAGAAACAATGATTTAAAAGACAATGATAAAATGTTGCTAAACCTTCAAAATTGTCAGTAGAAAATTGTAATAGCTATTTATATATTTCTAAATAGGTATGTATTAAATACCAAAAATAATACAGTACAAGATGAGAAAATGACATAAAGGGAGTTCAAATTTCCTGCTACTATGTCATGGCTGAAGAATAAGATAAAGGTATGGATTATTATTAAACATAAAAAGATACCTAAATTAATGCACATACTTATATTTGTTGTTAAAATGCAAATCATAAATATGGACTTAATAAATATATCAATATAACTCAAATAAATTTTCCAATAAGAATTTGTATGGCCTTGGTTGGTGTGGCTTAGTGGATTGAGTGCTGGCCTGTGAACCTAATGGTTTCTGGTTTGATTTCCAGCCAGGACACATGCCTGGGTCATGGGCCAGATCCCCAGTAGGGAGTGTGCAAGAGGCAAGAAACATTGCTGTTTCTCCCAGTTTTGTTCTCCCTCTATTCCCCTCTCTCTAAATTAAAAAAAAAATAAAATATTTTAAAAAAAGAATTTATGTGGAATTAATAATTATTTTACAATAAATATTACATAATATGATGCATGTGTATATATCTTAAAATGCATAGTGAGATGCCATTTTACGTTGATTAATTTGTTAAAAAATAATTAAGATTGAACCCTGGCACTCTGACAGCCTGGGCTGGATAGCCTTTGCTTTGGGACCTGTCATGTGGACCGTGGGATGTTTACCAGCATGCCCAAACTCAACACACTAGATATCAGTGACACCCCACTCATTGTGACAATCAGAAATCTTCAGATAATGATGACCATGATTTTTTTAAAGAACACAAGTATTAGGATGTGAAAAAATTGGAATACATGTGCATTGGTGGTATGATGTAAAATGGTTCAACTACTTTGAAAAACAGTATTGCAGTTCCTACAAATTAAAGATAGAATTACCATATGATCCAGCAATTCCATTTCTGAATGTGAACCTCAAAGAATTTAAAGTAGAAACTTGCGCAGATATTTAAACACCTTTATTTGTAAGAGCATTACTCAAAATACCCAAAAAGTGGAAACAAACGGAGGCCATTAACAGATGAATGGGTAAACATAATGTGGTTCATTCATACAAATAATGTTATTTCAGGTGTAAAAGAGAAAAGGGATTCTGATATGCTACACCTTGAAATCACTTGAACACATTATGCTAAGTGAAATAAATCAGAAACAAAGGACAATTACTGTTTGATTCCCTGTTATGAAGTTAATTTAAAGTGGTCAAATTCATAAAGCCAAAGAATAGGATGTTGATGTCCAGGAGCTGGGGGGAAGGGAAGTGAGGAGTCAGTGTTTAATGGGTATAACTTTTTAGTTTGAGAAAATGAAAAATTTTAGATATGTATAGTTGTGATGGTTGTACAATAATGTGAATATTCCACAGAACCATATTTCTAAAACAGTTAAGATAGTAAATTTTATGTTTCATATATTTTGTCATAACTTAAAAAAAAAACATTTTTCTAGGGACTTCACTAGGAAAAAGTGTCCTGACAATGCCAATACTCCAGGGGCATGTCTTACCTCTGTTGAGAACCACTGAAATATGACAATATCAGGTATAGTCAAATATGAAAAAAAAAAGAAAAAGAAAACACTTATGCAGTAATGTTCCAGTTGAAGATTGTTTCAACTTTTGGAATGTGAGTTGACAGTATCTGACTATTTAAAAATACAGTATTCTACAAAACAGCACACATTCCTATGTAATAGATACCTTAGAGAAACTCTCACACCTGTGCCCAAAGGAACAGTCACAGAAATGTTCCCATCAGTGCTGTTTGAGAAAAAAAAATCAATAGCAACAACTTAAATATTAATCAATGTAACCGTTTTGAATACATCCTCGTGTGTTTATGACATGGAATAAACTATATTCCTGAATACCAATCAGAATGCCACAGATAATAGAAACAATAGAAACATTTAAAGTATGCAGAATAATATTACATACTTATCAACAAACATGTAGAGAGGATCTGTGAAAATTTAGGTGAATGGGAAATATACACTATGGAGAGTGTTTGTTTTCCTCTATGGGGTAAGATGGGGAAAGAAGTTAAGGTGGAGATCAGAGAGCATTACAGGAAATTTTGAAACTATTTTTATTATTGTTTTTTAAATTTCAATGTTGAGCACACTGACACTTGTATCATTCTTTATATAGGACTGAGCTTTTAAAATATTGCGTAATATATTTTAAAATAACAAAATTAAAACCATCTGAACAAATTTTTTCCATAAACTTAATGGCTCTGGTACAATTTTACTTTACATCCACTAATCTCATGCGACATTGCATAGAGCATTGGCTTTGAGCAAGTATCATTTATAACTCACCCTTCATATTTTTAAAATAATTCAAAAACAAAGCTTTTTATTGAAATAACATCTTAATATAAAAGTTATGATTTTATGTTCATGCCCCCACTGTCAAATATTAACTGACCTTAGAGACTTGGTTTATTTCTGGATCTCTGTTCTGTTCCATTGATCTACGTGTCTGTTCTTATGTCATAACAGACTGTTTTGATTACAATGGCCTTGTAGTATAGTTTGAAATTGGGTATTGTGATCCCTCCTACATTGTTCTTCTGTCTGAAGATTGTTGGGGCTATTCAGGGTCTTTTTTGGTTCCATATAAATTTTTAAAATATTTGCTCTATATCTGTGAAATATGCCATCGGTATTTGAATAAGAATTGCATTGAATCTACTGATTGCTTTGGGTAGTAAGGACATGTAGTAAGGACATGAAGATAGCCTCTTCAATAAATGGTGTGAGAATAGCTGGACTGGCATATGAAAAAATGAAACTAGACCACCAACTTACATATACAGCATAATAAATTCAAAATGGATAGAAGACGTAAATATAAGTTGTGATACCATAAAAGTCCTAGAGGAAAACATATGCAGGAAAGTTTCAGACATCCCATGTAGCAATAATTCCATCAGTATATCTGCTGGGCAAGGAAAATAAAGGAAAAAAATAAACAAATGGGACTACATCAAACTAAAGAACTTCTGCGTGGCTAAAGAAACCATCATCAAAATGCAAAGGGAACCAACTATATGGGAGAACATATTTGCTGATGTACAGCGGATGAAGATTTGATCTCCAAAATATATAAAGAACTTATCTGACTCAACATCAAGAAGACAAACAGTCCAATTAAAAATGGGCAAAGGACCTGAATAGACACTTCTCCAAGGAGGACATACAGATGGCCGATAAATATATGAATAAATGCTCAACATCACTAGCCATCAGAGAGATGCAAATTAAAACCACAGTGAGATGTCACTTCATATCTGTCAGAACAGCCATCACTAATAAATCAACAAAAAAACAAGTGCTGGTGAGGATGTGGAAGAAAAGGAAACCTAGCGCACTGTTGGTGAGAATGCAGACTAGTGCAGCCACTGTGGGAAACAGTATGAAATTTCCTCAAAAAAACTGAAAATGGAACTGCCTCTTGATACAATGATTCCCCTGCTTGAATTAGACCCTAAAAATGATGGATCACCAATTCAAAAGAACTTGTGCACCCCTATGTTCAGGGCAGCACTATTTACAATAGCCAAGTGCTTTCAACAGCCTCAGTGCCCGTCAGCAAATTAGTGGATCAAAAACTGTGGTACATTTACACAATGGCATACTGTGCAGCAGAAAAAAATAAACTCACACCTGTTGTGACAGCATGGATGGGTATGGAGAACATTATGATAAATGACATAAGCCAGGTGGTGAAAGACAAATACCATATATCACCTGTAAGGGGAATATAATGAACAAAATGAACTAATGGACAGAATAGAACCACAGGCATGGAAACATGGAACAGCCTGAAAGTGACCAGAGGGGAGGGGGAGAGAGTGATGGTGGAAAGAAGGAGAAAGGACTAGTCAAAGAACACGTATGAATGACCTATGGATATGGAACACAGTGTGGGATTGACCGTGAGAGCAGAGGGAAGGGGTGGGATGGACAGAAGAGGGCAAAGGGGGAAAAACTGGCAACTGTAGTAGGATAGCAATACAAAATGATTTAAATGGAAAAAGAAGGTATATTTTTAAATCTCTCTCTCAAGCGGCTTTTGTCAAGGACTTAGTATATTCTTATACAGTTCCCTTGCTTAACAAATAATATGTAATTTAACTTATAGTTATTAAATTAAAATTAATTTTAAAAAATTTAAATAGTTTTAGGGTGAGGTTTGCCTCCCTTTGCATTCATGTATTATGAGTAGCAACATGTACTCTGTATAAAGGAAGCATGACAACACTACGATATTAAAGTATAGAATATAAGACTGGGATAGTCATGAAAGAAGTGTATTCAACTTGTACACTGTAAAGAAAATATTCTGAAAGTGATTTTTCCTATACTATTTGTTTTCAGAACTGGTATCTAAAACTTCAAAAACATATTTGATGGTGAGTGAGAACAGAAAACAAACATAGTAAAAAGGACCTTTACCCAAGCTCAAAGCCGGTAGAAATTCAGACACTGATTGCTTGTGACATGCATGACAGTTCATTATACTATAGGTTGATAGAATAAAGTCAATTTAACCTTTGGTATCTTGCCATATTCCCTTATGTTGATAAATATCAATTTTAAATTTGTCAGATGAGGAGATGTCTTGTGCATTTGGTAGGAAAAGATATCCATTTATTTTTAAAATATCTCTTTCTCTAATATTAGATCATAAATTACTGCAGTTGCAGATGGCAATGCATTTTGTTGAAAGAGTTCCTCACCAAATTAAAAAAAAAATTTTTTGAGTTTTACAATTTGAAATACTAAGAAAGAGGTCAGAGTTCTGAAAGGCTATCACTGTCAGAGTGAAGAGCTTGTCATCACCTGCATGTTATCTGCCACGAATATTTAACTTTCACGCAGATTTCAACTTTTAAATGATTTTGAAATGTTACTTTATGAATACTAACCAGCATTAAATAAGATAACATAACCAAATAATTAACTAGGTAATGAGCCACTCCATAAACTCAGTTAAAAGATAAGGCAATTTCTTTAAAATATGGAAATCTGTGCCCTTCAACTAAGCACATTTCCTCCTGTTAATTTTTCATTAGGTTAATACAAGAAGATAAAATGATTCATTTTTCTCTGTCATAGATATAAAAATATCTAGATCTCATCCACAAAGGTAGAAAGAATAATCAGAGAGATCCTATAACAGGTTTAAAAAATTTAATAGATGAAACAGTACTGTGGAAGTATCTACTGATACAAAGACTTAAATATTTTATACCATTTTATTGACAGTATTTTGTAATCTATAAGCACCAAAAAACCCCACCAGTTGTATACTCCCCTGTTGTAACTCAATCTACATGTTGTCTGGCTTAAGCTTCAGAGTTTTAGCTCTTCACCCCAGCCCATCTAATAATTTTCCCTTTTTAACTTTATTTTTATTGTTGATACTATTACAGATGTCCCCAGTTTTGCCTCCTTTGTCCAATTCCACCCAGCCCCCATCCCCTCTTCCCTCTGGCCTTCACCACTTTGTTGTCTATGGCTATGAGTTATGCGTTTCTGTTCTTTGACTAATCCTTTCACGTCCTGTAATCCATTCCCCACCTCCACTCCCCTCTGACAGCTGTCAGTCTGTTCCATGTATCCATGCCTCTGTTTCTATAATTTTCTAATCAATTAATGAGTTCGCATTTTTTAAGTGAACTCAAAGCACAAAAGTCACTCCCTTATATATGTTCATGTTACAAGAATCTACATTAAAAGTTTACTTGTTTGCCATCATTAGGAGGATTCTATTTAATGAGAAGATAATGACATAGACTTCTTAAATAACTTAGGAAAAAAAACATTTCTCTATATACACAAATATGGAATCATGTTGCACACCTGAAACTAATATAATGGTATATGTTAGTTATATTTCAATAAAAACAACCAACTAACCAACCAACAAAAAACCCTCTGCCTACATCCCTTACAGACTGCTTAACTTTGGATGGCCCTCTATGGGCTATGTGCAGGCTGTGAGCCACCCAGCAATCAGAGCTCGCAGAGCACCTATGCAGACCTGCTGTGGGTCATAGAGTAGGTGGGCAAAGAGGTCTGGTCTGCCTCTGAGGGCAGCAAAAATGACATGGAGCACCTAATGGGAGGTACCATCACACCAGGGCCCTAGTCAGAGAGTGGCAGGCAGAGAAGAAAATCTGCACATAATAGGATGCACAGAGAGGGGAGTATTAATTAACATCTCTCTAATTAGTGTTTAACTTTACTGTAAAAAAAAGTTACAATACACATGCCCAGCTCACTTTCTCTTTCTTTTTTAATATTTTTTCTTTGTTTTTGCTTTTGTATAAAATTTGGGTATAAATAATGAAATTTTGAAGAAACCAGTGCATAAATAGGGAAAAAAAAGTCATGTTAGTCATTCAGTAAGAAGGTATTAAATTATTTTATCAGATGTAATTAATATACATGGATGGTAGTTGAGTCATATGTTGATATAAACTCATTGAAATGATGTATTAGAAAAGAAATTAGAATAAATGCTCCCTCCTGTCATGCTTACTCTTAATATTGTATTGTAACTCTGGCTCAGGAAATATCCAAGGCTATAATAATTCTTTATACTCTGGCACCAATAATCTTTCCTCAGTTGAATGACTGGTCTCTACTGATACTTGTTTGTTTTTTATTTCAAGTTATTTTTCTCTCAAGATCAGTGAATCTTAACATGTCTCAATATAAATAAACATGTCTTTCTTAATTTTAATGATAATATGAATTTTATATTTTAGTCAATCACATATTTTTAAATTTGGAGGATTAAACTCTTACGGTTTCTTCTCTGTATAAACTTATTAGAAGTTATCCATATAGCCAATATTTGGCATCCAGCATGTACTGCCTCACATAAAAGGAAGGATGATGAAAATAAATTGATATTTTTAGTTTGTGTCATATGTTACATTAATTCAAAAGTTTTGTAAGTTTTCCTGTTTTTTGGACATCCAAAGTGAGAAGTGTCTCAAATCAAATCAAAGAGACAAAATCATTCTTTTCTAGGCTGATTGCATATCACTTAAATATTATTTAGCCTATGTTTCAGTGATTTTGTCCATCTTGTTTTGGATGTGTTAGTCACTTACAAATTTATGTAACATTTATGTGTAAGACTGATTTAATAATTAGCAATAAAATCACTTATGAAAGACATATTTTCTGGTCTGAATATCTGTCTTTTTGTGGTGATTGGTGTTCAGACCTTTGGAAACACTAGAGATCTGTTCATTCTTTCAAGTCTATAATATGGTCCTGCATCAAATCCTGTCTTTAAAAATAAATACAGATGTGTTCATATATTTATTTCCTATAAAGGATTCCACTCTATGTCATTCAGATACTGTCATTAATTGTAATAAAATAATACAATCCAAGCATTAATTCATCTGCAGGTAATTCCTGTTCTCCCCTTACCTTGCCTAAGGAATCCTAGAATACACTGGAGGCCAACAATTCATTCCTCTGAAAGAAGAATCTAATGAATACAGCCTTGGAACTTCAAAATAGAGACCTGTGCCATGAATTTTGAGAGCCAGGATCTGCAGCACTATATCCGTACAAAGGGCAGATGAATTCTTGAATGACAGACAGAAACTCAAAAGTGTAAAACAAGCAGATGATATTGGGTAGTGCCTTGCTGACTTCAAGCTGTCAGGCAAGAATTAATGAGATAAAACTGAGTCAGAGGTATTGGGAATGTTTATTTTAGTTATTTTCTCTGGGTTGTTTTAGATACATTTTTTATATACTAAGTATTTTATATCATGAAGTCATATTTATCCAGTTTTATTTATAACTCTCAAATTAACAGGATAGATTAAATGACTTGCTCTTTTAATAACCCTTATTCTATTTACTTGTTCTTTTTTGCTGCTTCACTCTACAGGTGTGATTGAAAAAATCTACACATAGAGAGATGATACCAACAATATCAGTTGTACCAGTTTCAAGTTGTGGAGAACAGAAGACTCAAACACAGAAAGTAACAGAAAGTATATAGGATTTATCTGTAACAAAAAATAAAATGTAATGAACTTAGAAAATGCTAGCAAAATTTGACAAAAATTCCAAAATTATCCATTCAATATCACAAGACATCATCTTTACTGGGCTACTGATGGGCCAGAGAATCCATACAGACTACAAAGTCATAAGGTAGATGTTATGTATAACAAATATCAATGGCTCTAAAATAGGCCTTTTCTTTCTTTTTTTTTTTTTTTTTGGTCTCATTCCAGTGGAAGGAATCAAAGGCATACGCTGTTGGGTATCACTGATATCCCACTGCCCTCCTGACCCTAGGGATTTTATGCATAAAGGTAGAAAAGGAAACTTGAAACTTAGAGTTTACAGGAAGCAGGAATGCAAATGAAACTGTTTCTTGAGGATATTGGGTGGACTTGGGAAGCTGAAATCTATATATACTTGTTACTCTTTGCTGAATCATTCCACATACAAAGAAATAGAGATAAAACAAGCCCATTCTCCTAATTTGACCAGGTGACTCTATAAGGCCAGCTGAAGAGCTTGGGGCACGGGGGTGATGTGGAGCATTTCTTCTAAGGTAGCAGAGTGAACACAAAGTGAGACCACTCTTGAGGTTCTATCCTGCATTTTCAAGAAGGCAGAAGAAGAAAAAACTTAACATTTGAAAACTAGAAAGCGATTCAACCCTTGCCTCAGATGTCTACTGGAACTCTTAGAACAATGAAAGTATTTATCTTGAAAGGGAAAGTCATTAAATGCAAATTCTGTTGTTTCTGTAATAAAAATTCTTTCTCAGATGAATGTTTTATAAGAAGGAAAAATGCAAACTCAATAAGTGTAAAACATTTCTGGAGACAATGTAGAGAATTTTATACTTTTTAACATACAGGGGTTGGCAAAAGTAGGTTTACAGTTGTGAATACATGAAATAAACTTTATTCTTATATTATTATTTACTACTGTATTATTGTCCATATGAAGAACTGTAAACCTACTTTTGTTCCACCATGTATAAATATAAAGTCCATAGAACACCTTGCAATTGAAAGCATATCATGTTAAAAATAATGAAACGGCTTCCAAAAAATTGTTTGGTGTAAAGAATTCTTGCAGATCAATTATATCCAGTTGTAAACTAAGTGAACTAAATTACTTCTAAAGCAAACTTATTCAGTTCAAAAGTCTATTATTTACTGTTCATAGTTTTTGATCTTCTTTTTCTTAGGTAAATCCCTTTAACATTTCATATAATAACAGTTTGGTGATGATCAACAACTGAACCTAAAAAACAAAATTAAAAACTAAGAAAATGACTAGAACAGGAACAGAATCACAGAAATGGAAATCACATGGAGGGTTCTCAGTGGGGAGGAGGAGGAGGAGAAGAATGGAGGAAAAAGGTACAGGGAATAAGAAGTATAATTTGTAGGCACAAAGTAGGGGAAAGTTAAGAACAGTATAGGAAATGGAGAAGCAAGAGAACTTATATGTACAACCCATGGCCATGAACTAAGTGGGGCAGGGAATGATGGAGGGTGAGGTGGATGCAGTGGGAGGGGGACATAGGGGAGAAAAAAGGGGACAACTGTAATAGCATAATCAATAAAATCTTCTTAAAATAATAAAAGTATATTATTTAATTAATTTTATTATAGTATGTGAGATGTGATGTAAGGTCCATGAAAATAAAAGTTCGTGGGGTTTAAATCTTATTTCACATGCACATGGGATTACTTCGTAAGTTCAGGGCATTGATAGGTGACATAATTTAGTACTGATCTGGAGACACTGACCTTTGGAAAATGTGACAGGACTGGTAGTATTAAAGCCCATGGGTTACCGTCTCCCCAATCACATTCTTCTAAAGGACACCTGGTTTTCCCTAAAGGTTTTCCTCCTTCACTTTTAAAGAATAGTTATTCTATGCCTGAGATATTTGTGCAAATCACACAGACAAGAAAGTTGGAAAAAATACATGTGGAGCCTCGTAGAAGGTATAGTACTCTTCAGGAATTTTGGAGGCATGTTAAAGAGAAATTACAGTGTGATATTATAAAGGATTTATGTGTATGTGTATGCAAGCTAAGTTTAAGAAAAGCAAAAATAAGTTTAGCTTAATTTATATTTTGGTTCCTGCGTTATGTTATTTTAACCTCAACATAAGTTTAACTTTAGACAAAAACTTACCTATCTGTATTTCTTTCTATAGATCAAAATAAATACTATATTATATGGATATACAAAGTATACCTGGAAAAAAAAGCCAGCCATTGTTAATATAATGGGAATGGTTTGTGCAATAGCCAAGGAGAGTAGACCAGAATGCACACATGTGAAAAATGAGGACTTCACAGTACTAGTCAGTGGGGACAGTAGATGCCATTAAGTGAGTATGTGTGCTATGTGGCCATCACATTAAAAATAATGAGGGAGTAAGGCAATGAATCTGCCTCAAACTTTGTGTTAAGTTTGAATATTCTTCCACAGAAACTATTCAGGTGATTCAGAAGGCTTTTGGGGATGATCCAATGAGTGCAACACAAATAATAATGTGGCACAAATGTTTCAAAGATGGTCGACTCTGTCAAAAGGGATCCACATTCTGGAAGGCCTGCAGCAAACAGAACACCTGAGAATGTTGAACATGAATGGGCTGCAATCAACAAAGATCAGCAACTTACAGTGAGAGAATTAGAAGCTGATCTAGAGATTCCAAAAACTAGTGTATGTGAGATTTTGACACAGGATATTGGCATGAAACGTGTTGTGGCAAATTCGTTCCCCTGCTTCTACTACCAGTGCAGAAGGAATTTTGTGGTGCAAGTGCTAATGACTTGACTCAAACCACTACCAATGAATCTTAGTTCCTCAAGAAGGTCAAAAATAGAGACGAATCATGGGTCTATGGCTATGATCCAGAAAAGAAAGCCCAGTCACCCCAATGAAAGTCACCTGATTGTAGGTCCTCAAATATAATTCAAAAACAGAGGGTATAAATGAGGCAGTCAATAAAGTAAGAACTAAGTCTAGCCTGTACCTTAACTCATAAATTACATTTCAATTTATTTAGACCAAGAATAAAAGAATTAAACCTGCTGGCCTGTGATTTACTTCTCTCAAGATTGCACAAGGATATTACAGCAGAAACTAAGCAAGCGGTAGATATGGTCTAATCTCTTTGTAAATGTATTGATACCAGATATTTTAGTAAATAGATTAATAGTTTTTGATAGAAAGACAGTACTTGCTATGGATTTCTATCAAAAGAATGAACTCAGTTTAGCATTGCTTATAGTAAACAAACCTAGGATCTGTAGATATAAGGCAAGTCTCTCTGGAGAACACCATGTAAGTGGAGCAGCACTTTGTGTTGTAAAATAGAATTCTCTCAAAGTGCAAATGTTCTCTGCAACGTCAGATTATTCACACAACTCATCTAGAGGATTTATCTGCTGAATCAAAAAGCATGTACCTGAGGTGGAACAAAAGGATCTAGGGGCTGCCCTGGATTTCCCAAACTTCTCCTTGTTTGACTTAGACCCTTGATTCTTTGTACGCTTGATTTTATTAACAAGGCCAGATCATAGGCAAGGTCTCTGGTCCATGGGAGTCTAATCTGACAGTTCAATTCTTTGTGTTAACACAGAAACACTTTTTTAGGTTGCTCAGAACTTACTGATGTAGCTGCATGTTGGAAATCATTCAAGTTCTACCATCAGTGTCTACCAAAGTTTAATAAATGTTTTTTGTTGTTTTTTTTTCTTTTGGAACTCTTACTTGAATTAATTTCCAATTTAGTAAGAGATGATGACTATAGGATTACATAGAGGAGCACTGAAAATGTATGCATTGAAACAATGGAGAAAAAAGGAAGCATGTCTGCTACAGGGCAGGGTTTAGTCATGGAGAACTAAAAATCTATGCTCAAAACCAAATGCTATCCCCATAATTAGAAAGAAATAACTTCTACTTATTTCTGAAACTTAAAAATAGTTAAATGAATAAAAACAATAAGCTCTTGCTAGTAAATTATTAATTTGAGAATAGAATTGTATTAATGATAGAGAAAATTGTACTTTGTCATTTTCAACAAGCTATAAAGTAAATGTTCCTGTGTGTGGCTGTGTGTGTGCATTTATGCATGAACAAGTATATGAACTTACCTCATTCTTAAATCAAATGAGACAATTTAACCTTGAAGTTGGTAGCTTTTGCTGTCTGCTAGTCTTTGAAATGAGAAGGATTATATTAATCTTTCATATGATTCAAAAAGTGTTCATCTGATTAAGAAATTCTTAGTGATAATGAACATGTTGTCCTAGAAAATCTGAGAATATAAAGATCACAGAGTAAATGGCCATTATACTATGATTTATATTCCATAAAATTTAGGAGTTGTCAAAAGTAATCAATATATTTAGGGAAAGGAATGTTCAAAATTATGAGATTTTAGTTCAAAATATTTTGCTTCAGACTGTGCATTAATTTAAAAAAAAACTATACTAGGGAAAACTTTTAATTCATCACTAAAGTAATAGAAGTTCTATTTAAAGAAAGATAAGACTTCTCACTTCTCCCAATCTACCAGCAATTAAAAACTATGGTAAAAGTAAAGTAGATAAGTTAGCTATATGCCTTCTCTTAACTACTTCTAAGTATATCTGAAGTTTCTATAAAATGTTTTATAAGGATTTATGTGAAAAAATTATTGTAAGCAATGTTTAGAGTATCTGTACTGCCTAATTGGCACTGGAGTTCTATCTAAGAAATGATTTAATAAATTACTTGAAAAAAATAACTTTAAATTGTACATGCATATTAATTACATGGTCCTTTTCAATAAATCTAACAAAAGACTTAAAAATTTAAAAAAATAGTTTAAATCTCTCTGCTTCTTGTTAACAAACTGATTAAGTACCCTGTCACATAATAAAATAACTACACAGATGTTCTGAGGTAATTAAAATTTAAAAACCTATTAAAAATATAATGCCTATTCAGTTTTGAGTAAATATTAGCAACTTAATAGAAAGGTAATAAAGTTTAGACATCAAAATAAATTATTCTCTTTGAAATCGAATAGTTTATTTTAATGAGCTTTATATATGTTTTTATATCATCTTTAATAAATTACATTCTTATAGGCTTCTACTAATTTTTCTCCCATTAAAAATAATTAAAATCAAGTTGAACACACAAAAATAATAAGTGATAATAGTAATAATAAGAAAAATATTTACTGTGAAGCCATATGCCCCGCACTCTGCTAAATATTTTTCTTGTTATCTTGCAATCATTACCTCTTTTAAGAAATCTTGTCTAATATTAATAACAAACAGCGCAAGTATATGCATAATATCATTTAGTCTTCAGAAACTCTGTATAGTAGGCAGTTTCATTTTGCTCATTTTTAGATATGAGTAAATCTTTTACTATGACAACGAAGGCAAATTATCCAAGGACACACAGCTTGCAGTGGTAGAACCTTAACATGAACCCACGCTGTCTGAAATGAATGTGCTTTACCGCACATTTATACTACCTTTAAGGAATGAAACAATACCTACTCAAAACAAACAAAAGCTCTGAAGAGCTTTTAATAACCAGAATATATAAAGTACATAAAGAAGCCAAAGGCATAAAGTATTCCATTTTTTTCTTTCAAAATTGTTTCTTCCAAATATTTGATATTTTATAAAACAAACAACACTCAAGTCATTGATGAAGTTACACAGTAAGTATAAATATATATTCCCAAAAAACTCTGAATTGTTTTACTTATATATCCATCTGAGAGATTAAAAGTGACGGGATCAGAGTTTCCCTTGTTTCAACATAATAATCAACATTAAGTAAGGTCAGGAATGTCTACGCTGTATTTAATCCTGTTGTATTAGTTTTCTAGGGCTGCTGTAAAAAGTGCTATTAACTGGATGGCTTAAGAGGACAGAAATGTATTCTATCACTTATTTTTAAGTGAGAGGCCAACATCAAGGGGTCATCAGGGCAACACTTACCTGAAAGGCTCTGGGCAAAGTCAGCTCCGTGGCCCTTCCAGCTCGGTGGCTCCGGGTGTTCTTGTGGTTCCTGAGTGACTTCCGTCTCTTCCTCCATCTTCTCATGGTCTTTTCTTCTGTATGTCTCTTACAAAAACACTTCTTATTGAGTTGGGAGCTCACTCTAAATCCAGGATGGTGCGATTTTGAGTTTTGTTAACAAAATTACATCTGTAAACTTCCTTTTCCAAATAAGATCACATTCACAGGTTCCGGGAGTTAAGATTTTGAACTTAGCTTTTTCGAAGGTCACAATTCAACCCACTTCTATTTTCCCAAAAAAGTCTATTTTACTAATGTTTGGTTTACCTTTTACTTAAAACCACAGTAACAAGATGTTCAAATTAAACTTCTCTTTCTTTTCTGAAAATTCTAAAACTTCCTAAGGCTTATTTAGTTCTCAAGAAAAAAAAATGTTGACATTTTTTCTTATTTTGCTTGAACCTGGACATAGGCCTTTGCATCTGTCTGGAGGATACGATTAACTCTTCCAGAGCTCACTGCTGATGTAGAAAGTCTATGCACTTACTGACTGGAGACTGATAATGCACTTGTCTTGGAGGAAGGGTGGAGGGGTCTCCCGCATTACTAGTTCTACTGAGACTCCGTAGAGTACGGATATTTGGGTAAGGCTAGGAAGGTCTCCAGAGTCAGGCTGATAGGGCTCAAATTCTGCTCTGCCATTTTCTCACTATGTGATCTTGGGCAGCTTATTCAGATAATATACCTAGAAAAGATTTTCTCGACAAACAATGCTAGGGCTCTTAAAGTCATTATGGAAGGATTGCAGTTTAAGCCCGGTCTTGCTTTCTTCCCATGGTTTTTGTATGCTAACATTTAGTTTTTGTCACACACCTTGACTGGCACCAAATTAAAAATCGAGATAAAAGGACTATCTTTCCATATCTATATTACTCCAAATCTCCATGCCTCCTCAATATTAACTGGCTCTGTATACACTGCATAGGATATTCAGTTGCTGTGCCTCTCTCTAGCAAACCATAAAAATGGATCTTTCTTCCTCATTCTCCAGGACGATGAACTCCTTAGTTACGTGCATTTGCATGAGTAAGAGAAGTTACTCAAGTTATAGTTTACAGCAGCAATTTCCAACTGCTATGCTACAGCAGGCACACTGGTGAGCCACAAATGTTCTAACATGCAGCCCCTGACTATTTAGTCAGGGACACTGACCTCTTTTCCCTTAGATTGTCAAATAACAAAATAACAAGAGCCAACAAAACAATAGCTGTCCAGTGTGAACCAATCAAAATTATACCTATTTTTAGTTAGATTGGCAAAAATATATTTTTGATGTACTGCAGAATTTTTAAAAAAATTGTATTTATCTATTTTAGGGAGAGGGGAAGGAAAGGAGAATGAGGGAGAGAAATATTAGCTTCCTCTTGCATGGCCCCGATTGGCCCACCCCCCAGGCACATGCTCTGACAGCGAATAGACCCAACAGCCTTTCACTTTGAAAGCCAGTGCTCAACCCAGTAAGCCACACCAACCAGGGCCAGAATTTTAATAATTAGTTTATGTGTAACATGAGATGAAAAATGCTGAAAATCTCTGATTTACAGTATACAAGGAAATTTTGTTTTAAAGTAATTTTGTTTCCAACAATATACTTAAAACTGCTAAAATTAGCATATTTTGAGTGCAGTTTACTTAAAACTATGGGTAACGTTATACACATAAATATTTGGAAATTGAGAAAAAGATGCATGATTAAAAAAATTCCTGTAAGTGGCTGGGTCTCACTGCATTTTCATCTTGTCTATGTCTGGTTTAATCTAGAATGCATTAGAGATGTTCAAAAGTGTGAGAATACACAAACACACACACACACACACACACACACACACACACACAAAACCCTAGCTAGGCACGCTAGGGTTTAGATTAGGTTTGCCTGTAATTATGAAAGTGAGGAATGAATATTTTATTTGATTATATACAGTTATCAAACTAGCAGTGGTAACTTTTTCTATTTTTTTCCTCTAATTTATTTTTTGACTTGCTGCACATTTAAATTTACATTTATATTCCATGCTTAAAAAATTGCAGTGGCTCCAATATATTCTTAAATCTAGAGAATAAAGTTGTCTAAATTCTTTATTTTATACTTCAACTATCTTCCCACTTAGTTTCTTATATAAATGATATAAACAATGTGCACTACATATACACATAATGATAAATATGTTAAAATGGGTATAAAATAATATATAAATTCAGTTTATTAACAAATAACTTGCTTACTCTCAATTCTTCAAGTTTTTAATTAATTTTTCCATATCTTCCCATAATTAAACTGATCCTTTTCCTCTTGTTTATATTGTTTCTATTGTTTATATTTAATGTCCTCATTTTTCAAAGTCAACTCATGTCCCAGTTATAATAATGTCCAGATTATGACAACTGACAATAAATTATCTATTATCTTAATATTAACATTTTGGATAAGGACAATGTAAATATTTTAATATTATTATCACAAATATTCTTCATTACAGTATCCTTTTAAGTCTTAATCTGCCACATAAATTGAATTTTTCTTAGAGCCATACTTTATAAGCTTTTTGTATCTTCTACAATCTAAGAAAATACTATTGTAAACGAGATTGTTAAAACAAATTAAACCACATAGGTTTTAGCAACTAAAAGTATATGTTAGAGGCAAAAAAATAATACCCTTGAATTAAAGAAATAAACTTTATAAATTTAAAATATTACTGTTTCACCTAAGAAAAAGGAACTATTCCTTGGAAAAGTAAAACCATCAAAACCAATGTTTCCCAATTTTTCTGGGTTCAGTGGGCCTATTTAAAGTGTTTTCTTTGGGAATTTGCAAACACAAAAGCTGAAGAAATTATAGGATATGACTGACAGACTTAAAATGTGCTATTAGTCTAAGGAAAGGGAATAAACTAAAGCCCATATGCTACATTTCGAATGATAGCCTTATAGTAGTCTGGATGAGTTTTCTACTTTGATATATTTCAAAGCTGCAGTTTAAGGATAAAACAAAACTGACCAAAAGTGGATGAGATATGATGGCAAATGACTACTGATTAACATTATGTTATTCTATGAAAAAGAAATAATAATCGACATTAAAATACATTTCATTATACTTTTATTTTGATAGAAAGATGAAAGCTATCTTTTCTCTTGCACTAAATCTAAACTTTCTGCAGGTTTTCTATAAATCTCTGTCAAAAATTGTAATACCTTGTTCCAGGATCTAGCCACATTTATAGAACATTTTGTTGAATATCTTTAAGGGTCTAGTTTGAAATCTTGCTAAATATTTTGGTTTGATTTACCATGTAGTTGCAATGTAAATGAAGATAGTTTTAAGCTTCATGCACAAGTCGAGGCCCCCAAAATGGAATTACCTTCTGGAAGGAGGGGCCCTTGTAGTAAAAATGCTCCCGTCACTGGGTGAGTGTCCTAGGAACACATCTGTATCAGTGTACCAGCTGGCATTGTTGCGAGATGCTGAGTCTGGCTTCAGCGAAGTTTTTTGAAGATTCTTTCAACGCATTTGCCTATTTCATGGTGGGTGATTTATGAGCACACCTGCCCCCATCACGGTGAATTTTCAGCAGTTTTTGACCAAAAATAGGGCACGACCCTCATGCCCTATTCACTAGTTCATACCTGAGCAACTTTTTTTGTTTGTTTGTTTTCTCAGATAAAACATGTCTTCAAAGGGAAACATTTTACCAGTATGGAGGAGGTGAAATAAAAAAGGCACAAGCACTAAAAGGCATCACAATTGATGAGTTCAACAATTGTTTTGAGCAGTGGAAAAAATGTCTCAATAGGTGCATTGCATCAAAACGAGAGTACTTTGAAGGTGACTGAAGTTTAAATATGTAAGAATAAAAACACACATTTTGTAATTAAATTCCTGTTTTTTGGAGTCCCACCTTATATATATCTAGTTTTACATTTTTATCTTTATTTCTCCTTTCTTTCTTATTTTTATTTCAGATAATTTTTTAGCTTAGAGAATTAACTATGATATTTATATGGTTATATACATTTCCATAAAGTTAATTTATATATGCTAATATTTTCAATGTTTTAATTATCTAATTTAATTAGTATAGCAACTAATTTCCTTATAGCTGTATTTTTAGGTTTATGTGTTTTCTAAGGACAATAGGCAGTTCACGTGTGATGTGATTAAAGAAATTTCAGTATCTAAGATCAAATTCATAAAGTGAATATGAAATTAATTTTAATTCAGAGTTTTACAATTTATTCATTATTATCAGATATACTATACCCAGTAGTTATTTTAATTCCCAAATGAGTGATTCAACATTGTTCTATAGCATCCAAATGGTGTAAGTGAGTTTTGAACCTATCTCAACACTCTTGATTTATTTGATGGATGCTTTAGATGTGTTTTAAGTTCATGTGTTTAAAAATATCTCTAGATAATAAAATAACAGATTTATTCACTGTAAAATTCTGCAAACCATTTTACTTTTTGTAAACATATCTAATAATGAATTTATACTTTAGCATTGATCATTTATAAATACATTGAAGAATTAAATAGTCTTGTGTCTATTTTAAAAATAGTGAATGAAACAAAATAAAATATGTTAAATGTCATTATTTGTAAATAAGATTTCATGACTAATTTCCCTCATTAGAATTCATTATTTGGATTTTTTTACTTAAAACTCTTATTTTTGCCTACACTCTTAAAAAAGATTTTCTTTGGGAAATATTGCTGTCAATATTTAAGCCTCATATGATACTATGAAAATAATGGGAAGATTGACATTTTCTTGTTGTTTTTGCTATAACTAGAAATCAAGGAGAAGAGAAACATTAAGCCATCTGAGCAAACCCTGACAAAAAAATGATGTATTTGGTGAATTGCACAAAATATTGAATGTGTGCAATTAATAATCTTTATCACAAATTTAAAATAAATATATTATGTAAACATAAGATCTAGCACATTTATTTTATGTCCTTTCCTAACCATGTAGGATAAATGTCATTAGACAGATATTTTCAAGCCAATTATATGATTAATGTACTATTCTTCAGTCTTTTATTATTTTCTGATAAATTCAAGTATTCCATATTTTTCACATTCCTTCCATCAAAATATTGGGCCTATTTTTCATATAGATTAAATCCATAAATCTAATATTCTTCCAATACAAAGAAAGTAATAAAATAAAAAATGGCAGATGATTGCCAAGTTTGGGCTGTTATAACAAAATACCATGAACTGGATAGCTTACCCATAATGAGATTTATTTTTCACAATTCTGCTGCCTGGAAGTCTGAGCTCAGCCTACCTACATGGTTGGGTTCTAGGGAAAACCTTTCTTCTGGGTTGCAGGTAACTGATTTCTTCCTGTATCCTCACACCGTAGAAAAGAAAGCTTTCTAGCTTACTTGTCTTTTCTTAAAAGGGCACTAGTCACATTCACAAGGCCTCCACCTCACGACCTAACCTCCTCTCAAAAACCCAACCCCCTAATGACACCACATTAAAATTAGTGTTTCAATATTTGAATTTTGGGGATACACAAGCATTCAGTACACTGCAATAACACTAAGAGTTTTCAGGGATGGAGAGCAAACAGGAAAATTGTATACTGCTGATGTAAACCCTGGAACACACTCACACACTCTTTGTCCCTATCTACTAAAACAATATACACAAAGTCTAGGACCAACAATTCCACATCTGGTATATACCCAAAAAGTAGTGCAAAGTATATTTACCAAAAAGCATGCATAAAGATATCTATTACAACATTATTAATAATAACCCAAACTGAAAAACATCCATTCAACAATAGAATGAATAAATTATCATATGATCACACTATGGCATATTATGTAACACTGAAAATGAATAATTTATAAATGTAGACAACAGTATGGATAGGCCTCTCAAATGCAACAGTGCATATAAATTTCAAAAGTAGGCAAAACAAGTCAATGGTTTAAGAACTCAAAACAGTAGTTATGCTAGCCAATGTGGTTTAGAGGCTAGAAAAAGCTCAACAGACTTCTGGGTTACTAGAAATGTTTCTAAATATATATACTGTTTATATCAGTACTTTGTGAAAATTCAGCAAGCTGTATATTCATAATATATGTGGTTTTCTATATTAACGCTATGCATGTTATGCTTCAATAATTTTATTAAATTTATTGCATATTAAATTTAAATAGATTTTTAAAAATTTAAATTTAAGTTATAAGATCTTCAGGCAGTTTTTCAGACTACTTCCCACTTTCTCAATTGAGCCTCTTGATGAAACTGTAGCTCTAGGCAACAACTTGCCTTACAACCATGAAAAAACTACTATGGCCAAGACACCCAGCTAAGCTGCACCCAGATTCTTGATATTCTCTCACAGAAACTGTGACATAACAAAGATTTCTGGTAATTTTTTATGTGAAAATAATTATTACACACTTTGATATCAATGAGTAGCAGTAATAAACACCTAAAATATGGAAGCAGCTTTGTGACTGGACAATGAGCTTTCAAGAAAGTATTTGCAAAAAAAGTCAAAGTGCCTGGAACACACCATGGAGTTTTATACTTAAAGAAGTTGCCATTGAGGGCTTAAAGGACAGTGATGTACATTTTATTGGAATAGTAGAAAAGGGGATGCTTACTATGCAGCGGTATAACATTTAAATGAAATATAGGGCATGCACTTAAGGAATTGGGTATCTACTGTTTTAACACAAGTCTTGAAGATGTCACCTGAATTCTTGCTTCTCATAGCAAAATGTAAGAGGAGAAAAAAATTAAAGATAAAACTATTAAATAAAAACAAGTCAGACTCAATAGTTTTCAAAGTGCTTAGTCTCTTCAGATGGTATTTGACACTAAAACAAAAACATGACTTCCAAACAATATTCAAATGCAGGGTCTTATCCAAAAGAAAGAAAAGGGAGGGGAGGGACATAGTCTAAAGGTAAAGACAAAGACAAAAATCTTCTAAAGATTTTAAAGGTATAGATCATAGATCCTCTCGAACAAGTGTTTCTAAGAAGAATAAGGATGTTTTCTCTCACCAGAAGGCCAATGTAGAGAAAGGTTTATCTTGAAAAGGCTTTTCAAGTTAAGGCTTTTGCTTAATTCCCTACCCCCAACAAATTTGCAGAGCATACACAAACTTCTACAAAGAGCTATACATGCAGAAACATCACCAGCATTTACTGAAGGAGACAGACACACTACAGAGCAGAGAGTCCTTTTTAGACCCTCTGAATTACTATACCAGCAGTAATTAGGCTGAAATTGCAGGAAATGCAAGCTAAAGGAAGCATGGAAAGGGAAGAAAAATTCAGAGCACAGAACTAAGACTCCAAAGGATGACAAAATCAATGGAGAATGATTCTAGGGACTTGCACTCCATTCAAAAAACTTCCAACATTGACCTCACTGCAGGGCAGAACTGGTATGAGCTAGTGGCAAAGGAAAATTCATTTTCTCCTCCAACTGTTCCCATTTTTACATAAGAATGTAAACAGTTATCCTATTTCTATCCCACCATTTTCTATTGCATGTGTGAGAAGGCAGATAACTTGCTTCCTGAATTTCACAGGTAGAGGTCAAGTAGAACAGTATTCAAGGAAAGTATTTAAGGAACCAAGGAGGCACGTTCACATTAGGACCTGATACAGAGAACAGGATTCTGAGTGTTAAGTAGGTGATTTTTGAAAACCATGGTGAGTGTCTTTTTCATAAGAGAAAGACAGGAATTGTGGGAACCTGGGGGCAGGCTATGGTAGGCAACCTTGAAAATGGCCCTTGAAAACCACCTCCTGGTTTTTATAGCCATATATAGGTAAAACCCCTTTATTCAGATACTGACTATTGCTGTGTTATAATTTTAGTAATACATAGTGCTGAACTATGCTGAAAGATTTGAGATGTGGGAAAAATAAGTAAAGGAAAAAAATGAAAAGGAAGGTTATTCATCAGTCTACCACTTAAACCAACCATGCTTTGCTTCATGCACTTTGTGCCATTTGGTAATGTATTTTGTTTTGTTTTTCCTCTACATGTTCATAAAATACTCACAAAATGGTGATAAATATTTCATATTTCATCAAATTGCTGGCAGTTGTGCACAATTTTAAGTAATTCCATAGATAACATAATAGTGCATAATGCTTTCTTTTCTGTAGTTAAGATTTTGTTTCCTTATAGATATGATATGTAAACCCAAAGTAGAAATTATTTGGTCTAGTGCTATTAATATATTAAGACTTGATTCACATCAATCCCTTATTGCTAGATGCATAATTATATATTAATTTTTTTGTCATTATCGCTGAAGTATAAACATAAAATGCCATGGCATATTTTTAAATTATATTTTGAGTATTATATTTTCAAAATAATTACCTGGTAACCCATGAGTTTCTATTGATAATCCTTCCACTGTTAAAACTATTTCAGGACTATTCCCTTTAAAAATGTCTCCAAATTAGTTTTACAAATGCCTTCTATACTTACATAGTTTTGTAATTAGAAGATAGATTCATTTCTTGAAGTATGCAAAGGCATTATGGGAAAAACCTGGGTTATCAAACAAGGTAATACAATTTTTTTTGTATTATTTGTCTATAAACATAGATATTATGGATATATGTTGATATTGATATATCTGAGCTAAATTCAGAATGAGAAGAAAAAGGAGTTTTCAACAAAAAAAAAGAATTACAAGATATTACAATATGGTCTGTTCTTTCAAAGTTAATAGTGTAAAGTTGAATATCCATTTGTGTCTGTACAATTGATATGCTTATAAAAATAATCTGCCACATTATAATCATATATAATACATTGTATTAATTGTGTCTTTATGGCTTAATAGAGTTATTTTTCCCCCCAGAGCATTCAACTTAGACAACATTAATGACTTAATCAGACTTAATTTACAGTAGACTCAGTGAAATGAAAAATTATGTTAGCTTGATTTACCACAATTGGCCAAAAGGCCAAACTAAATTATTTTTTAGGCAAATTAAGTGTCTCTATCGTGTTCTCTTAAAATCTGATACATTTGTAGTTTGTCCAAACAATTAAGTTTTTTATTTTTATAGTTTCATATGTATCTCTGATGACATTAACTAGATATGACCTTGGGCAAGTTGCCTTACTTAATTCTCTGTGACTCAACTTCTCATTTTCTACAATGAAATTAATATTTACTTTGCATTACTTTTGATAGGATTAAAACAAAACAATTCATCACAGTACTTAACAGAGAACCTCCCACATGATAAGCACTTATTAATATTTACATATTATTATAATCATATTTTTACTTAATTAGGATTTTTATTTAATTAGTTACTTCATTATTCTACCCCACCTCCATTTCTCTCTCTCATCTTCTTAGGTCTCACGTCTTATAATACCATTTGTCAGCGTTTTCTTCCATGGATGCCCATGTCCATTTTCCAATGTTGGCCTGTTTTTTCTTTAGATATGTTTATGAACTCAATTTATTTATAGTCATGCTTCACAGACAGAGATCAAGTCTGTCTTTTTCAAATGATCTTTTATACCTAAGGCTGATTTATTGAATGAACTGGAGTACTAAGCTAGCAGAAGTCATCTTTAAGTTTTATTGTTTTCACTCATCTTTTATGTTGCTCTGTCGGATCATCCTTCTCTAACACAAAAGCTCAGTCATATCCCTTAGTCTTATCCCTGGTCACCTTTGTTTATTAATATGTTATATTATTTTCATAGTAAAGAGCACACTTAAGTGTAATATTAAAGCTTAACTTGACCCTCCAGTTTAAGCTTTTCACTCCTCTCACATAAATCCACCTGGACTTAGTTCAATGCCTGAAGTGAGGACAGGGAGGGGAATGACAGGATTATCATGTTTAATCCCTTTTCACTTTTATTCTTTCTACTCCTTGACTTTCAGATTCCAGATCTCAGAATGGAAGGAAACAGAGGAAAGGAGAGGTAGGGAGACTGGGTAAGATCTGATCCTGAAGCCTTCTTACCTGATTTGCTTCCAGAGATGGTTTGGTGAATTTTTGGAAGTCTTTGTGAGAAACTTCCACTACATTTCTTTCTGACACACGCAGTTCAATTTCTTATTGATCACCTTCCCCGAACACTCCCCAGCAGTCTTTTTGATATGGTGACTCACAACGGCACTTGCTTTACTTGAACCTGCAGTATTTTCAAGGTAAATCAAAATCAGCTACCTTGCATGCAGTCCACCTGAATGAGAATCTCTGCCAAAATGTAGAAGGTCAGCTTGCTCTCTGTGAATCCTGTTGTCATAGGACTACATTAAGTCCCTTTCATGCAGACTGATCCAGGAAGGGGTTCATGCATTAATTTCTGTACCTTATAATCTCTGGTTGGGCACAGCTCATGACTTTCAATAGTTTCTCTTTAATTCATCTCCCTTCTAGCTGGAGGTGTGGAAGAAGGAAGCATGTACACCCAGGTCCCAAAAGTGTAAGGGAGTAAAAATGCTTAACATTCAACAAATATCCCCTAAATAAATGCCCACCATTTTGAACTTTTTTAATCAATATTACTTCCTTTCATATACACTCTCAAGTTGTGATAAACTTATGACCATCATCTGATTCACCATTATTTTCTCAAATTTTAAGGGTCTCAGGCAAAATTCTGAAGTGACAGAAACATTTCCTTTAATATACTGCAATCCTTTCCTGCCCTCATTCATTATATATTCAATTCATAATTTTAGTCTGAGCATTAAATCTTAATCCCACTATATCCAAGTACTCGGCAAAGAACATTTTATTATATACTCCTAATACTGACAGTTGCTAACAGTGTTTAGTTACAATTCAGTCACTAATTAGCTGAATTACTCAAGGAAAGTTAATAATATAGAAAAATACTAAAGTCTAAGAGCTCTGAAGCTGGTCATATTTGTATATGCAGGTAAATTTGCTGAGTTTTCATTATTACTCCACTTATAAAGTGTGTGCTCTTAGTGTATTTAATCTCTACACTTTAGTTTCCATACTCTGAGAATTATAAAGCCACATAAATTGGGATAATTATCTCAGAACATGCACAGTAATCCTTTGGCTCAGTGGCACAATATAAACACTCAGCACATCATACATATTCATAGTTTCTCTGAATAATCCCCCCCCCCTACTATTTTCCTCATCTCCCTTTTGTGGAACCCCCATTGTGTGCAGTAAGGATGGAGGCCAGGCAGTGCTGCCTTCAGAGCCACAGAAAGCCAATTCTTCCAGCTCCTTCTCTGAGCACAGGCACAGGGATGCATGGTAGAATGGGCAACAAGCCCTTTTTCTGGTGCTTATTAGAACTGGAGGTGGGAGGGTGAGAAGAAAAGCCATTGCCGAGGCGGACCCCGTGCGGGCCACCGCAGGACCATTTGTCTTTTGCTCTTCTTGACCACCAGGGAATTCTCGCGGCAACTGGCCTGCAGTTTGTCTCTTGTCTTTCTTTTGAACTTCTGATTTTCTCTATTTCTTTATTTTTAAATTAAATTTATTGGGGGGATATTGGTAAATAAAATTATATAGATTTCAAATGTACATTTCTATGATGCATCATCTGCATATTGCATTGTATATTTGAACCTCTATATCATAGGTTTCTCTCTAAACCCTTCCCTCTGGTAACCACCATACTATTGTCTATGTCTGTGAGTTTTTATTTACTTGCTTTTCTTGTCCATTTGTTGCATCTTTTCTTTTTTTTAAATTTTATTTATTTTTAAAGAGAAGAGAAGAGAAGAGAAGAGAAGAGAGGGAGAAACAGAGGGAGAGAAACACCAAGGTGTGGTTGCCTCTCAAACACTCCCTACTGGGGACCTGGCTGGCAACCCGGGCATGTACCCTGACTGGGAATCAAACCAGCGACTCTTTGCTTCAGCGACTGAGCCACACCAGCCAGGGCTGTTGCATCTTTTCTTAAAATATCTAGAATCATTTTATGAGGCAGGCAATGAAGAATCCTGACAGTTTCAAAGATTATTATTGTTTCTTTTGTGTCTTGATTTTCTTATGAGAAAAAGGTCTGAATTACCAGAGAATTCAAAATTTCTTATTGTATGTAGACAAATTGTTCCTATCACTGCATCAATGTGTCTTCCCCATGTCTTTTTAACCCCCTTTTCTCTGTTAGTCTTTCTAATGGAGATTTCTTCAAATTTCTGTCGCAGGGGAGAGGGGCAATGCGTTGCAGGGAGCGCGGGGCCCGGGCACTTCTGCATCTGAGGGTCACTGTCCAGAGTCAGCTGAGGAGGGAGCGGGGCTCTGAATCCCTCAGAGCCCACCCTGGGGGTGTCATGGATCGGGGGAATAAACACAGTCATCGCAAGCACTTCTCTGTTTGCCAGGAGAGAGGACATGGTTCTTCCCTCTAGGGGAGAGAAGACCCAAAACCTCCATGTCAAAAGGTTTTTATTGAGAACCCTATGCACAGGGGTATGGATGCAAAGCTCATCCATCAATGTCAAAAGGCTAAGTGTACAGAAAACAGATAGAGATCATGGATTACAATTGGAGGAGCACAAGAGATCTTCCTCAGTCAGGATCTATGAATAATGTAAATCTCCTTCCCAGTCTGGGCTGGTTATCAGGGTTTTGAGGTAAGAACAAAGCATGCTTAATGGAACTTACTTCTAGGCCTGATTGTGCCCTGGGAACCGCCCGATCCAGTTTAGGGCTGTACCTGCCCTTACTATTGTTTCAAACCTGAGCCAGGCGGGCAGGGCAGAGCCACCAAGAGACAAGGAGACTTCTCTCAGATAGAATGAGAGCTCTGGCCAAGTCCAAGCCGAGCCGAGGGGCGTGGGCCTTTTTGGCCTTTCTCCATGTCCCCTAAGTCCTTGTCTGCTGCCCATACCAGCCGAAGTCTGGCTTAGGTAGTCGCTCCTCATGAGAGAACTTAACCGTCATCAACAACTGACCATCACAGGGTCAAGCAGGGAGCAGGGGGACAGATTTCATTTCCTCAGTGGCCTGTTTTCCCAAGACCTCCTTGATTATTTCCATCTTTGGGGCCTTATTGCTTGTCAGTGAGGCTACAGTTCCTGAAACCAGATGGGACGTTTCCCAACAAATTTCAAGTTTAGCTCCACTTCTGTTATGTATTTAGTACTTTTTGGCAGTGACTTCCAGCAGTTATTTTTCCAGCAGATACTTTTTAAATATTTCTAACATAAGTTTCATACTTATATTTATCTCTCCAGTAATTACAGAATATTCATGCTAAGATATTTAGAAAATACTTAAAAATAAATATTACTTCATCTGATTGTACCTTTTTATTCCACAAATATCTTCTTTCCAATGCATTCTCTGTCTTGTTAAGTAACCCTATATTCTATTAGTGGCCCACACAGGAAAGTTAGATATATTTTCTTCAAATTTCCACAGCCAGTTACTTGTAAATCTTAGTGATGCATCTTGACAAAATCTTTACTTTATCCTCTTTTTGCCTAATACTGTTGTCTTAATTTGGAGCTCATTATTTTTCTTGAATTGTTGGGTTTGATTTCTTACCAATTTTTATGCCTCCAATGTCTATTCTTTCAAAATACATGAATTATACAGTCAGCTACCAGAGTAAGTTTTCTTAAGCAGAAACCTAGACTTAGGTATTTTTTTTTCTATTTTCCACAAAAATCTTCAGTGACACCAGGCTGCATATGTTAAGAGTTCACTTATGCCAGTGCTTTGAGTAAATTCTAACTGGGAAAATATGATTTTATTGTTATATCATCACAAATACACATGGAATTACCTTGCACTATCACAGTTTGAAAGTCTCCTATTTCCCTTTGGTTCTTTCTCCTCTTCATTTCAGTTATCTCCATAGTCCTTTCTACTTTTAAGTCATGTTTCCAGAACAATGTTTTTTATCTCTTGGATATCATATTTTGGTGGGGCAAAAGTAATGTATTATTCATTACAGAACTCTCAGGCTTCTCAGCAAAACACTGTATCAACCCTGGACTGATACCATCAGAATATTTTTTATGTGATAAAGAAATAGACTTGTATATTTTTTAAGTAATTTATTTTTAAAGGCTTCTTTTTTCTTTTTGTAAAGATTTTTTTCTATTTATTTATTTTTAGAGAGGAGAAAGGAGGGAGAAAGAGAGGAAGAGAAATCACTGTGTGGTTGCATCTTGCATGCCCTCTACTGGGGACCTGACCTGCAACCCACGCATGTGCCCTAGACTGGGAATTGAACTGGTGACTTTTTGATTCACAGGCCAGCACCCAACCCACTAAGCCACACCAGCCAGGGATATATTTTTCCCCAACAGTGTTTTATGTACCTGATCCCAATCCTAAGTATGATATCTTCCCATTCCTCTATTTATTTTCTTTCTATCCCCGTACCATATGCATGCAGACACACATAATTGAAAATGGTGGTAAGCTGGAGCCAACTCAAAGAGAGAGACAGTTGGGTGTACCTTACTCTACCTCTGTGTTCAGTGACATCACATTGATATCTCGAAGTTAGCCTTGGTTGGCATTTATACCAGAGAACTTAGCAAACACAACTTATCAGGTATTTTATTTATTTTTTTTAAAAACCTAGACCACGGTTGTTAAACTCAACACACTGCTACAATAGTCAGTCATTCTTGGTTTGCAGACTATACTTTCTCATTTCTTTTTTCTCATTATCTTCCTTCAGAAGACTGTGAATCTGTCCTATGTCCATGTCACCATGCATGGTAAATATCAACTTATTTTTCAAAACCCTATACAAGAATGATCATCTTACCATGTTTTTTCCATTTAACCATTCATGTCAGAATTATATTCAACTACCTTGTTCTCCCACTGCAATTTCTTTGTGCCACTATATTACCATTAGAGGTTTATTTGCATTATTATCGTCCTATCCTCCTATCAGTAAGTTGAAATCTCCTGGAGAGAAGAACAAGTATATTATTCCTTTTTACATTAGTCAAAGAGCCTAGCAAAATTCATTGTACTCAGTTGAAAATGAACAAAACATTGCTGAGCTTAATTGGCTTTATTACTAGTTTGGAAACATCTGTCTATAAAGAATATTTTGTTATTTCTCTTAAGGCTCTTTAATATACTGCTGACTTTATAGAAAAGTACGTATTTCTAGTTTAGGTTATTACTATTATTGTTATTTTACCTAAGTGCTTCAAATGAGTCAATATGTTGCAGCATGAATTCTTAACACAGTCATTGGTCACTGAACTCAGTCTCTCTGACTTTTAAAAAAATATTTATTCATTTATATTTATTTATTTATTTATTTATTTTAGAGAAAGGTGATGAGGGGGAGAAAAAGAACAAGAGAGGCATCAATGTGAGAGAGACACATCTATCAGCTGTCCCTCATACGCACCCAGACTAGAGACTAAATGTGAAGTCCAGGCTTGTGTCTTGACCAGGAATCAAATCAGTGACCTTTCACCTTGTGGGTCCACGCACAACTGACTGAGCCACACAGCTCAGGGCTGATTCTCTGACTTTTTGAAATCACAACTTTTCTCATGCTCTACTTCATTAATATGATTTAAGTTTACATAGACACTGTGTGATGATAAAATAAAAGGAGATTGTATCAGAAAGATTTTATTTACATTCTTGATTTCATATCATATTTACTAAGTACTTATTTAAAAACCTAAAAATAATTTCAGTAAATATGAGATATCATTGCACTTTTGTATTATCTTTGCATTATATTTTTATTAGATTTTTATGTTTCTTACTTCTCTTTCAAGTCATTTGCTTTCAAGTAGAGAGAGAGAGAAAGAGAGAGATTATAAGAAATTGATTCACATGCAAATGGAGGCTGACAAGTCCCCAGGTGTACAGTTGGCAAGCTGGAGACCCAGGAATGCTCATGACATAGTCTTGGTCCAGGCCCAAAGATCTGAGAAGCAGATGAGGAGCAGGTATAGTCCTAGTCTGAAGGCTGTCATTCTTAAGACCCACTAAGAGACAATGATTCAGTTTGCCTCAAAAGGCAGGAAAAAAATGATGTACCACTTCAAAGGAATCAGGAAAGAGTAATTCCCTGTTAGGTTACAGGACAGTCCATTTTTTTGTTCTATTCAGACCTTCAACTGATGGCAGGAGGCCTACGACATTACGGCAAGCAATCTGCTTTACTCTGTATGTGGATGTAAATATTCATCTCATCAATGACATCCTCACAGACACACCCAGAATAATGTTTAACCAAATGTCAGGGCACCCAGTGGCTCAGTCAAGATGGCCCGTAATATTAATGATCACATTATCATGTGATTCTCTATCCCTGGCCTATTCTTGGTAGACTCCTCCTTCTATGATTATTCTTTAAGGGTTTTTCTTTAGCAGGTTTTATTCTAAACCCTTCTTGATGATTTAATACAAATACGTAACAAAATGGGTTGAATAGTTAAGTCAGAATAAAATTTATTATAACTCTTACTCAGCATCTTTTTATAAATCATTGAACAAATAAAAACATGAGGAACAAATGATCCATTATTTTATTGAAGAGATCTTATAACATGGATGCAGTTCCTCAAATTGCCCCATTTCTCCCATATGTGAACCAGCTTAGTTTCAGATTTACCAGGTGAAGTCCATTCTAGGCAATATATGACGTAAAAATGATTGGCAAATGAATCATTTCAGAATCATATTTTCATAAATCTACAAATCATTTTTTTAATTATGTAACTCACACAAGAAATATGCTGCTATAATATTTTATTTTATAACTAAGGACTCTTAACACTCTGATGGAAAATAATATTAGTATCTTTTCCCAAAAGGCTGATCTTTAGTGGGTTCACGAGGAGTTTATATTGAGGTTACTCCTCTTCCTAGTGGGTTCTGGAAGGTAAGAAATTAGCTAAAAGTTTGCAGTTGATCCTTAAAAGTAGAGGATTATCATGGATTATCTGGGTAGGTCCAAGGTAATAACATGAGTCTGTAAGGGGAATGAAAGTGCTATACTACCTATATTGCTCTGACTAGCCATAGAAGAGAACTAAAAAAAGAATATACTAACAAAGTAAGCTTATAAGAATTTATATAAAGCTACCCATGTTAATCTTAGTAAATGTTTAACCCAGTTTGTTAGTTTAATCTGATTTTTCTGTCAAAACTAAAGCTTGAATTTTTTTTTTTTTTTAGTATATTTTGCAGTTCAGGAGTTTTTGTGAACCTAGGAAGCTGCCAGGCCTTAAGGCCTGGCTTATGCTGCCTGCTTCGTCAACAGGAATTCATCTGTCAAAAAGCCCAGATGGCCAGCTCAAGAGTGGTGACCATAAATATCCATTTAAAAGCCAATGGGAAGACATCCGGCATAACTTATACTTCCTGCATATCCCACACAAAATTTTATGCTAACCAGCTAAATAACCTTCTGGTTAAATAACAAATAATGAACAATATTTTCCCCCGGGTCAGGAAACAGGATGTATGCCTTAAAACAAAGGCCAGGTTAGTCATGCCTGCCATAAATTGCTAACAGCTTTTTTTGAGCATATTGTAGAAACCAGCTGTCCTGAGTCCTGCCTGGGCCTGGGGCAGCTTGGACATCAACCAGACTTTGACTGACATTAAAGATCCATACTGGGAACAGCAAGAACACTGCCTGCTTGTCTACAGCCCCCTTCCCCTGAAGGGGGGATTCTTTGTTCTGCTTTCTCTTTCCCTCCTGATAAAACCCTTGCCTGCACTGAGATATTAAGATGGGCTTTGAGACGGGAGTCTCTCATCGTATCAGGTGGCTGGCATATGAATAAACCTCTTTACTTCTCACCAGCACCTGTCTCACAAATTTGGTTTTTGTAGCAACAGGAAGCTGAACCTGCATTTGGTTTCAAGTCCTATAAAGGAGAAGAGAATGAAAAAGACAAGAGTAAGCAAGAGAAATGTGGCAGCAGGATTTGTTGAGCTATTAGAAGAGTGAGAGAATGTGACCCACCATTGCTGTAGTGATTGCAATTTGAAAAGCAAGAAGAGCAATACAGGCAGCCTCTAGACATAAAGATTGACCCCTGGCTGACAGCCACTGAGGAAAGGAGGATTTCGGTCATTCAACCACAAGAGCCAGAATTGGGACATCAACGTGAATGAGCTCGGACACGGATTCTTCCCGTCACCTCCCAATAAGGGACTAGCCAATTGACGTTCTCATGACTTCGTCAAATGTGGAGCAGAAAAAATATATCCAGCCAACCAGGCCTTCTGACCTACAGAACTAGAGATAATACATTTGTGCTATTTTATTATATTTTTTTTCACTGATTCAGGATGATTTTAATGATCATCACTAAATGACTTTCAGAGATCTCAACATTATGTAGTTGGCTTGGCCTGCCATTAAGTTAGAAAGTATAAGCTATCCATGAAATTTACAGAAGATAATAGGCCATATAAAACAGAATATTAGAATAAATTATATGAATGAATACGTTAATTCTGGCAGATGCACCCAGTAATCCCTTAATAGTCTTCCTCCACCCCACGAAGGAAGCTTTTTCTTTGATCCTTAAAAATCAGTGCTGCAGTAAATTAATCATAGCTTGCTGTAGTGATTGGCTTAATGGGGCTCTCTTGCTAGGGCTCACATAAAAGTCTAAAGTAAACAGCCACCGAATGTACAGATGTACTGGTTGGAATATAGAGAGACTATAAAAGACATGGACCTGAGGAATATTATGCTAAGTAAAACAAGCCAGTCAGTGAAAGACAAATACCACAGGATCCCATCTTATGAGGGACTCCAAGGAATACAACAAACTGACGAACAAAATAGAAACCAAAGCACAGATACAGGGAGCAGAACGACAGCTGCTGGAGTGGTAGGGGAGGCTGGGTGAAAGACGGCAGAGGGATTAACCTAAGAACGTTTATGCAGGACCCCTGGACATGGACAATGAGGTGGGTGGATGGGAGAAAGGGAGAAAGAGCAGGGACAACTAAAATTACTCAATTTATGGTAATTTGCTATGCAGCCAAAGAAGACGAATGCAGTGTGCAAAACTGAGCTTATTTTCTTCCTACTCCCTTCATCCAATTCTCAACTCTTCTCTCTTTTTACTTTACAATCTTATCCCCCTAGTTTTTTGAGACAAAAATAAGCTCATCTTAATTTGGTTCATTATGGACACTTTCATCAACTGTGAAATTCAATCAGTAATATACCTGATTTTATTTTTTTTCTTCCCATTTTAATGGGAAAACTCTTGTTTTACTCTTTGGCCTCCTCCTTTTTTCTTTGAGATAACCTGCCTCCCTGCTCCTTCCTCTTTCTAACCGCATAAAGGAACTCTGGCTCCCCGCCCAGCACACTGTTGGGGGCAGCCAGGCAACTGCGCTAAGAACAAGGGCTGCTTCTTACCCTTATATACACTGGCAGGCAGGAGGGCGACACTGATGATGGCTGTTCGTTTGTTTCCTGCTGCTTTTCCCGCATCCCTCTGACGGTATCTGTTCTTCCATTCAGAGCACCCGCACTCGCTCCTCGGCCTTACCAGTCCGAGCCTGCGCACTGGAGCCTCCTCAGCCCCCCGAGATCGTCTAGTGACACCGAATTTCACCCAGCGCCAGAAGCCACAGTGGGGCGTGGGAGACAGGGACTGAGGCTGTTTTGGGAGTGTGAGAAAAGGCATTGCTCTAGCAGGTTACTGGACAGGGGTCATGCCCAGGGCCGACGGTCATTATCCTTCTACCCAGTAGCGGGGGACACAGGTGCACAGATAACTAGTCTTGAGAACTACTCAAGGACAAGGGGTAAAGAACACGTCCCACCAAATACCAAAATTTTTCATACCGTCTATGAAATGTGGAATGCAGCTGTTGTGAATAAGATTAAGATTCAACCCCACTGTTTTCCTGTCTGCTCTCCTATGGCCTCTGTAAAGAGGCAGCTGGAGGCCAGCAGCCCAGGAACAAAGCGGCAGCAGGCAGCTCAGTCCCCACCCCTCTGCCCCATGAATAGGGCAAGCCCCTCCTTCGCTATTGTGTCAGCCGCTGCCATTGGCGCCACTTCCCAATTGAAACATGTCTTAAATTCACTCACTTGTCTTCACTCTTCTATCTGCTATGCTAGTTTATTCATCATCCTCCCGTTTCGTAATATCTAAAGCGCTCATATATTCTATCTTAATTCACTTTCTCTGTGTAATGAGGTGTAGCTAGGGCCCCCAAGGGGGATCTGTAATGGGGTACAGAACTTGGGGTGTCCAAGAAAAATATAGGATATTCTCCCACCCACCCCACAAGATGGGCCACCATGGGAAATGGGAGACAAGGAACAGAGCCTTTGAGAGTCATTTTGCATGTCAATATTAGCAGAGTAGCTTCAGACCTCATATGTAAAAATGGTTATTTTGCATATCAACAAGGCTAGCCAGGAAAGTTTGCATAACTTAAACCCAGGATGTGGCTGGGGAGCAGCTCCCCCTTACTGAGCTTGTGCAGAAAAGTTCGGAGATGGTACGCCCCACCCATGAAGGAACAACGCAAAGACCATGTGGGAAGAGATGGGGAGAAAGGACTCTTGCCAGTGGGCCACGAGAAGGTGCCATGTGGTTTTGGATTAAGAACTGGAGATCGTGGGGACACAGCTGACGGTGCTGGGAACTGCGGAGGCCTGCCTAGCCGAGCTCCGGACTTGTGTTCCTTTTCTTCTGAGGGATGGTACCCCTGATGGGCCTGACTGAGCAAAGGGGGAAAAGGCAGGACTGTGTGTGTTGGTGTGTGTTTTAAAGGAAGTTTGAGATTTAACGGAGACATTTAGTCATTACTCAAAACCTGTATAACTTTTGAATAAATACTTCCTTTCCTTTTCATTAAACTCTGCCATTGAAAGCTGTAATTTCTAAGCGTGCTGGGCAATGAACCTAGAACAGAGGGAACCTGGGGAAGGGGGGCATTGTTTTGTTAATAGAATATGCCCCCCCACACACACACACATGATGGGTCCACATTTGGTAAAATCTGGGTTTGCTATCTGACAAATTAGTCTCTCAGTCACTCCACTACCTATTAAAAAAAAACAAAACAAAAACCAAAACCAAAACAAAACATGGTGCCAGGATCCCCAAAGTGGCTAACACTCCTAATGGAGGGGGAGGGAGAGAGAGAGATATTCTGCTGACAGATGCCAGAGGATCTTGAATCTTTCTTACAGAATAACTGCAGTCTGAAACCAATGGAATAATTGTTTGTTTGTTTTTTTAATGTTTCCATGCTCATCAGTAACAGAGAATGTGAAATTACAGCAACCTCATCTGCAAAAGAAAAAAGTGGCTATGTGGTCAGAATTCTCTGGGACTAAGTTCTAGGTTATACCAAAAGGCAAGCAATCCAGCCAGCCAGCGTGTCTCTCAAGTATGAGAAAAATATGCAATGGGCAACAAAAGAGAGAGGTGGATATCAATTACATACTTAGCATAAGCTACAGCAGCAAAGACTATAATTTATTTCACTAAATATATAAGCTTCAGCAGCAAAGACTATAATTTATTTCACTAAATATCTTTCATTAAGTCTTTCAAGATATTGGATCTGCCAATTTTAATGTGCCTTGGATATAGATTGGATTTTGTGGAGGACAGAACTTGAATAGTGCAGGTGTTGATTATATCTGACATCGCTTTGGTGCCACTGTGATTTGCTTATACTCATCTGTCTGTTTTTTCCATCCATCTGCAACATGCAATTTTACATGGGTCACGACCAGCTTCACATTGGTGCAATATGGCAATACCCTTCCTCAGGACCATGCAATGCAGAAGTGCAAGGGAGTGAGTTATTCATAGAGGTGAACTTTTGACCCACTTAAAATGAATGCCTGTGAGTAAGTGCTGCCATCTTTCTTCCCAGGATGGATGGTCCTGGGAATATTTAATACATCTCCACAAGTGGTATCACGAGCTAGGAGAGGCAGCAAATTAATGCTGAATTTTTGCACCATTTTTCCCTCTTCTTAATATGCTCTTTCTAATTCCTAATAATCTGGGAGTTTATATTCCCCAATATAATGTATTATTTTAGAAATTTGAGTTCCATATTCTTCTTCTCCTGTAAAAGGAAGTTTAGACACTTGTGATAATTACAGACTACCTTAGAGTATCTTTTAGTTTTTCCTTTGTTCATTTAGAAGAGAAAACTTAGTAAAATGAAATGATGAGAAATAATAAAATAAAATAAAAAACATGTACTCAGTCAGAGTAGAATATATGGAATGAGTCAAGGCTATGAGGGAAATATAAATAGAAACAGAGCCTTTAGTACTTTGAGAGTGAAACTGAAGATATTATCTCATTAGTGGCTAGAGATTCATTGATAATTTTTGAGTGTGGAAGTCACATTTTGAAAGCTGTTATTTAGAGAAATCAAATACTCATTTAGGAAGGAATGACGCAGAAAATGACTTGTGTATGGTTGCCAGAAGAGAAGCTATTTCAGTAATCCAGGTGTGAGATGATGAGCTCCAGACTGAAGGTGGTAGAAGTTAGCATGTGAACAAAATGACGCATGTAACAAAATGAACTGACACATTTGCAGCCATTTAGAAGGAGGAATTGGCAAGATTTGATTGCTTATTAGAAATGTTGTAAAAGAAAAAATTATACCAAAAATTAACTTTAAGAATATCAAATGGTGCACAAATGATTTGCTTTCTGAAACTCATATTTTTTTTCTATTTTATAAAGCAGATGACCATATTTAAAGTGGTTCTATGTAGTAGACAAAATGTGCATCTAAGAGTTAATAAACTTATCAGAATCTATATTAATTGAGAATATAATTAGGCCAGGTATTAGCCACTAGGCATGGCATAATGAACAATGAGTAACAGTGAATAAAACAAACATGAAATACCTGCTTTAACTGGCATTTATTCCAATGTGTGTCAGTGGGGGAAACAAATCAAGATAACTAATTAATTTTCATAATACTTAGAAAAGTATAAGTGTGATGGGAGGGGGAAAATAGAGTCTGCAGAGGAGGATCACAGGTGCTGAGATGAAGAAAATTTTGAGTAGGGTGATTAGGACAAGATCCCTGAGCAGGAGCGTTGAACCAAGCCTGGAAGTGGGCCAGCGGGATAAGGAGAAAGGGCACTCAGAGCAGAATGAGGAGCTAATGGGAAGATCCTGAGGCAGGCTTAGGAAGGGAGCAGTAGCCAGCTCATAGAAGCTCCAGGCGTAGCTTAGGCAATGTCAGCTTCTCATAGGATTTTTGATAATGTCCATTAGTTTTTCAGTACATGTTTCATTTGTGACACACAAACTTGTTAAAGGCTTAGTTTGTATTTTTTTATTCTCCGGACTAAAAATTACTTATTTACCAGAGAAGCTTGCAGACAGCTTACAAAATAGACTAGAGTGTAGTCATGTTCATTGTTAAAGTGGTGGCATGAGTTTTAGGCCTTGTTGGTGGCCTGTGTCATCTACCCATCTGTCTGTCTTTCTACAAGTTCATATTACTTTCAGTTCCAACTCTATCACCATCAGCATTGAGTGTTCTTGGCCCTGGTAGGGTAACTCAACTGGTTATAGTGTTGTCCTGATATGCCAAAGTTGCATGTTCAATTCCCAGTCAAGGCACATGCAAGAATCAACCAATGAAGGCATAAAGAAGTGGAACAAATCAATTTCTCAGGACATCTGAGTTTCCAACCATATCAAGGTACTTTATTTTCTTTTACAATGTGTACAAATAGTATTACATTTCTTTACCAATATTATTACTAATAGTAAACCTCCTGAGTTTAACATTCTTTTTCTTTTTTGTCTTTAAAACTATATTTTACAAAGGAAGTACAATCAACTTATAGTGTTCAAATTTAATTGAAATTATTCTCTGTCAGAGTACATATGTATTCTCTGCATTTTATGATTTTGATGTATGTGCATTTTTCTGTTTACATTTAATTTTAGTATTTTTACACTTCTAGTTGATATTATTTAAATTTAATTGTACTGTTTAACTTTGGGAATAATTAACAGAGTTTAAATATCAAAGTCTCACTCCATTCTCTGTCCCTACTTGCCCATTGCTGTAAGTGGTTTAATTAGTTTTGTGTTTATGGTCTGCATTTCTTCTTTTTTCAAAAATAAAAATCACGCACATACTTACTTGTCTCTTTCATTTTCTCATGATGGCTAGCATTTACACATATAATATATAAATAAAATATATCTATCTACCTAAATACTAGTCATCAATTTGCACATTTCTTTTTTCTAAGATACACTTTGGAAAATTACTCCATATCATAAAATCTTGCCATTTTATTTTATAGCTTTAAAATGTTTTATTGCTACATATACTGTAGTATTCAGCGAGTCTTCTGGGGTAAGTTGATAGGCTGTTTCTTATATTTCATTATTGTAAATAATGCCACAATGGATACCTTTATATATGTTTGTATTGTTGAAGGTACAACTTCAAAGTAAATTTCTTTAAATAGAATTGCTAGGTTTTTAAATGTAAATTCAAATGTAGTTTTTTTTAATGTTGTCACATTTTATAGATAGGATTTACACAAGTTACACACCCATTCGCTACGCATGAGGGTGCTGTTATTCCAAATCTTGCAATAAAGTGTATTATTAAGTTTTCAGACTTTGTCATTATGAGATAAATGGTATATTTGTATAATTTTAATTTTTATGTCTCATTATGAGTGTTGAACATTCTTTCAAGTTTAAAAACTTTTAAATTTGAGTTTACATGTACCATTCCTCTTATCAATGTGAATCTGTGGGTTCATGGTTTTTGCATATTTTTAATCAACTGTTTAGTCTTGTTTTTCTCAATATTCAAGAAAATGCAATATATACACACAATGAGATACTATTCTGCCATAAAAAGAAGAAAATTCTGTCACTTGCAAAATATGGATGTGCCTGGAGGACATTAGGCTAAGTGAAATATACTAGACACAGAAAGACAACCACTACATAATACCAGTTATACATAAAGCTTGCATGTAGAAAAAGCATTTATGAAATATCACCTTAATCTATGTTCTATGACCTTAAAATTTTCCTCCTGCCTTCTTTATTTATTATATTTTGCATGACATTACACTTAACATAAGACAGGCCTTCTTAGCACATATTTCAGTATGTAATACATTATTATTAATTATAGGCTGTATTCTGTATGGTAGATCTTTAAGACTTCCCATCTTGCAAAACTGAAACTTTGTACCTGTTGACTAGGACTTCTCAATCTCCACCCATCTCCAGGCGCTGCCAATCACCGTTTACACTCTGCTTCTGTTAAGTATGTGGATGAAGAACATATGTTTTCTCCAAAATAGTGTAAAAATGTATAGTTGTTTTGATTAACATGCCTAATTAAAATTATTTTCTATAATAATCAACTGCTAGTGGAGTGCAGATAAAATAAAGAAATTATGGAGCATGAATTGGGTAGCAAGTTTTAGTGTGCAAGGGGAAATGCAGTCATTAAGTTGAAATAATAGCATGAAATTTTGTTTCCAAACACTTGCTATCACTAGCAGGTGGTCTCTGAAGTATAAGGGAGTGTGATACATATATAACATTTCAATACATAATCACAGTTGCCAAAACACTCTAACTTATAAAATACTTTAGAATAAAGATGTAGTTCTAAACTTTTGGAAGGTTAAGCTAGTATAAATAGAGCAGAACTAAATTGAACTCACAGCAGAGTTACAGATAAACCATATGTCTGATTAAACCCAGTGGTATATTTTAATAAGAAATCACCACATATTTATTCCGTGAAAAAAATATACACACATGTCTAACTCTTATAAAATGATTCTGTTTCATAACTAATTTAGAATAAAGGTCATTTTCCTTGGAAATCTAAAATATGTGTTTAACTCTGAACCTTCTGTAAACTACCCATTTAACATATCCTCATTAGATTAGTGGAGGAGACTGACTTAAGCAACCCAATTACACTAGTTTGATAGGACTACCATAATGAAATATTGCACATTGGATGGATTTCCCCCAGTTCTGGAGGCTGGAAGTCCAAGATCAAGGTACCAACAGAACTGGTTTTAATGAAACCTACCTTCCTGGCTTGTGTGTTGGTAGTCACCTCCTCACTGTGTCTTAACATGAACATGGCCTTTCTTCTATGCGTTGGGGGGTGGAGGGGAGAAAGGGAGAAAGAGAGAGAGAGAAAGAGGAAGGCAGGTGAAGTGAGAGGAAGGAAGCGAGAGAAGAGATCTGGTGTTTCTTCCTCTTTTCATAAGGACAAGATCGGGTTAGAGCCTAATCCTTACCATCTCATTTAACTTTATTTATTTCTATAAAGGCCTTATTTTCAAATACAGACAAACTGAGAGTTTAAGTTTCAATATATACATATTTGGGAGACACATTTTAGTCCATTATGCCTATAAAGTTAGATTAAAGACCAAGCAAAAAATGTTGTTAAAAAAAGTTTTTAAAAATATCCAGGTTCCATGGTTTCTTTCCACTTTCTAATCTTTCTATAGAGAGGGGATTGAAAAACAAATAAACGGTAGTTTTATAATTACCAGTTGTGGTAATGTACAGTATTAATCCAGAAAGCTTTTAAAAATTCTTCATTGAGATTTCTTTTGTACCACTTTTTAAAAACTGTAGTGTATAAATTGTTGAGAGTTATAAATTCTTTTATTGCTAGTATGTTCATTCGTAAAGCAATTGGCATTTTAAAAGAAGTCACTTTTACAAAACTCAGTCATATTACTTTGATAATATCTCAATTTTATTAATGATAAAAATTTCAAATAATCAGAATTTAATTTAACAGGTGACATTATATAAATCACCAGGTTTAAATGGATGGTAACATTGGGCTATATGAGCTTTAAAAACATATATGAAGTATATTAAATATAATGTTATAGATACAGCTAAGATACTCCACTCATCTCTTCCGCCTTCCTCTCTGAACAGAGTTAAGAATTAGACTCAAATTGGTGTACATTTTCTTATACAACATGTTGTTTGTTTTTTACTGAATTTGAATGCATCCATACAAACATATAGGCCTCCTTTGTGTTCAAAAGTTACGTATTTGGAATAATATTGTATGTCACATTTTTTTTTACCTGGATCTAATAATTTGTTATTTTTAAATTTATTTGTACTGATATATATATGAAAATCATTAATTCCTTCAAGTGCTATTAAAAATTTTTAATGGCATTACTTACCCAATTCTCTAACAGAGGAAGCTGTTAGGCTGTTCCCACTTGTTTTCAGTGTTTGTTGCTTTTTCTATTTTTTTGGACAGATTTGTTAACATTTTACCTGGATTTTTGGAACTGAGTGCATATTTGACATTATCCTATGATTTTCTTTTTCTTTTCCTGGAGAAATTTGATCTAGTTTTAGTATCAAGAAATGTGTATTATATATTCACATAATATAATTATGTATAGAGTCCATAAATTGAGGACAGGAGGTTTTTTTCCTAATCTATTTTATGATTTGTTTTGTATATGAATGACCTGTTGTTGTTTTTAATTGTGGAAATCACAGTAAAAGGAAATGAACCTTATTTTTCTTTTGGCTTCCTGAAATTCGTGACTTAAAGATCAATTCAGGTTTTCAATTCTTGTTTGTTTTCTTTGTTGTTGTTGTTTTTGTTTTCCTAATGCAATTACAGTTCCCTTTTTTTCTCCTTTAACCAAACACCATCCAGCCCCGCTATCTCCCCTCCCTAAGTCAATTGCCATGTTGTTGTCACTGTCCATGGGTTATGCATAAATGTTCTTTGGTTGTTCCTTTTGTTTTTGATTGAATAGTGTCCTAGTAGTGGTACATTTTTTCCCCCAGTTATCACAAAGTTGACTGTAATATGTTTTTATATATTTTTTTCTATCTCAATCTCTTTATGTTTTTACTTTATTTTTCTGTTTGGATATCTAATATATGACTTCTTTTTTTCTTTTTCCCTCATTACTCTTTCTAAAAGTTTATTCTTGAGAGTCTTTTTTTTTTAAGATTTTATTTATTCATTTTTCAGAGGGGGGGGAGAAACAGAGGGGAGAAACAGCAATGTGTGATTGCCTCTCGCACGCCCCCTACCGGGGACATGGCCTCACTGGGAATCTAACTGGCGACCCTTTGGTTCATAGGCTGGTACTCAATCCACTGAGCCACACCAGCCAGGGCTCTTGTGAGTCTTATTAGAAAGACAAATTTTCCTTCTGTTGTTCATTTCTAATTATATTGATTTACTAATGTTAATTTTCTTGTTATATCTTTGAGTTTACATTTTATTGCTGAACTTACTGAACCGACCATTAGCTTTTTTTTCATAATTGATACTTTGTTAACATATGGCAGTAGGGATATAAATTTTATTAAACTAAAAGTTTTGGTTGAATTTTGTGAATTTTGTATGAAGATTTTTACTGTTGATAAAATTCTGTGTATTTTTTTGCCCTGGCTGAATATCTTAGAGTATCATCTCTGTCTGCTGAGGTTGTGGGTTCAATCTTCGGTCAGTGCAAGAATCTACCAATGAATACATAACTAAGTGAAACAACAGACTGGCTTCTCTCTCGCTCTCTCTTTCTGTGTGTCTCTAAAAATCAATACAAAATTTTTAAAAATATATGAATTTTTAATTTTAATTATTAATTTCTCATGAGACAATATCATCTCACTCATAAGTTCTTGTTCATTTAAAGACAATATAAACAATAGCTCTGAGAAGATGTGATTTCCCAAAATAATTTCTTCTCTTCTAACATGGATTTTTAATGTGTCTTTTTAGCATATAACTGTAAGTCCACTTTCAGTAGCGCGACCATTTTGTATGCGGCCCATCCCCTAGATGATGACGTGTTATTTGGTCATTGAAATACACTTTAATAAAATGCTAGGCCAGGGTCAAAAGCATTTGGGCTGTAGCTTGGTTTTAGAAATGGTTTGAAAAATATTTCATGGCAAATCTTTTGTTACTGAAAAAAAAGTCAAAATAATTAAGAGGAATTTAATTTTGAATAACTTCTCAAAGTATCATGAATTAAAATTAATCCCTAGATACTTTAAAACCTCTTATTAGTTGAACTGTTTATAACCGATAATTATTTTATAGTTACAAAATGCTTACATTTTATATAGAGCTTTAGGTCTGTCATTTGATAATTTTATAACTATAACTGACATTTTTATTAGTAAGATTAAAACTGAAAACACACAGCCTTTTAAGAGCTTAGGAATTATGCAGTCACCTTGCAATTCTGACCTTGTTAGCTCTGAAGCCTGCTTTCAATTTTTTGTTCTCCTTTTACTATTCTCTGGAACTGTCTTCTATTACCTCTCCATTTCTATTATTTCACTTTTTAAGACAAATCTCTGAAGCTAAAGCTCTTTGTAGACTATGTTTTCTGGTTTCATTTTAAAAGTGTTTTCCAGTCAATTTACATAATTCATTTAAAGACAAATACAAATTATTTTTTTCTGAAATAAGTGTGTGTGTGTGTATATATGTATTTTATATACATCTAATGTATATATAATGTATTTTATGACCTGGCATGGTATCTTTTTTTCTTCTCCTTTCTTTTTTGTTTTTTTTTTGTTGTTGTTGTTTATTCTTTTCTTTATAATTTTATTTTAATTTATTTTTTCAAATATATTTGTCTCTGCCTCCCTCCAACCACTTTCCCTTGCCCCCTCCCTTCTTCCCTCCCTCAGGTCTTCCCCTTTGGTTTTGTCCATGAGTCCTTGCTATATGTTCCTTGACTTTCTATATAAAATTAATTCGGAGTGCAATGAGAGGCATAAGGCACTAACCTGCCTACCCAATGTTAAAGCTTTCCCAGCCCACTCAAAATCTAGCCTAACTTTATTCACATAAGTAATGAAGCTCAAAGAGATCCAAAAATGATTTTAATTTGTTTGACTTCTGTTTAATTGGGTGAATTGAATATTTTTTATACAATTTCAGGAATAATATATTTAAAGAATGAATGACTAAAGGATTTTAGAAAGTTTATAAATTATGCTGAACACTAAGTATATCATCTTGTCTAATATTGGTACTTGTGATTCCTTTTTTTGTCTGTTTGAGTATATTTTTAATTCAAGTTATATCTGTCTGGAAAAAAGTCACATACGATAATATTTCTTATTTTATTACATTTCTCTCTTCCTCTTATCTGGTACAGACAATTTTGACCAACTTACAAGCAAAAGAGCACTTAAAGTTAACGGTGTGCCTTGATCTCTGAGCAATGTTGTAGATACAAATCTTACATAAAAAATCCAGTAGACATGAAAATATGGTACCATATAGCAGTGTTAGTATCCTTCTGGGAAGCGGTCAAATATCTGAGACTCAGAAAATTATAACAATCTGATCATGGTTGATTCTATCAAAGATCAAAGCAATATATTTGCTAATCGAATAACATATAATCCCCTATTATTCTGATAGTTATTGCCAAATCAGTTTTAGCCTGATCAGATGTGTCCTAAAATTTGAAAACAAATAAACACCAATAGTAAAATTAGAATCATAGAATCATACTCTTTATGAATAAAGGTTTTTTCAGAGAGGCTCATCTTCTTATCTATCATTTTCTTCTGCCTTTCTCAGACTTATCTCTTTTGCTCTCTCTCTCTCTCTCTCTCTGTCTTTCACACACACACACACACACACAGATATTGTATAGATATGTAAAAAACAATAATGTCCTCTGCTTTATTAAAAACCCTACATTACAAAATTTAATTTATGAACTATGAAACTGCTTTAGAATTTTTGTTACACAATTTAAATATATTCATTCAACAGTAATCAAATATGAATATTTTAGTGTTAGAATTCTTCCAGGAATAATATCAAATGCTTTTTATGGCAGTTTAATATCCTGTAGCCTTCAATTTGAGGTTTAGTAATTATTTTTGAAACCTAGGTCAGTTTCCTCATACACAAACACACACGACTGGAAGATCCTTAGAACTATTTCACAGAAATAACTCAAAAGTATTTTATTAGATATTTAATAACAATAATCCTAAATATTTTAGTGTTAAGAGAGAGTAGCTTATATAATGCAATTTCAAGTTATATATGACTCCATTCCTTAACATTTATCTGTGCAGTTAATAGCTGATTTATGCTCTTGATTTTGTAATGGCTATTTTTAATGTAACTTTATATATTTCATAGCATACTATATTTCTTTTCTTGTCAACAGGGCAACAGAACTTTGTTCTGAATAATTGTGAGACCTGGGAGGAGAAAATAAATATAGATCCACATACCATATATAAAGATATTTTAAAATGTAAGTTACAATCAATGTTAAAATATATTCTATCTTCTAACCTTGAAAATTATACCTTCCTAACAACAAACTGAAAAATTTGATGTAAAGCTGTATTTTACCTTCTAGTGCATTTCTATGCTCTTAAAGATAGAGCCCTAATGAGGGGGGCCTCTATCCACCGAGTCTGTTAAGTCACCGTGATTATTGCTTATTATTTAGCTTTTTGTTGTATTTGGTAGCATTTTCTGCATTCATTAAATTTTCAACGAATGACCCCCAAATACATTGTATATGTATTTCCAATATAACAAGAAAAGTAAATATTTTATGTTTTGAAAGAATAATAGCAGAATAGCTGATGACTCAAAGCTGTGAAAGAGTCCTTCAGAAAAGCAGTAAACATCACTGCAGCAGATAGTGCTATAGTACTGATAGGGACAAAAAGGTTTAAAGAAAATCTATTCACAAAAAACATAATAAATAAAGATTAAGAAGCCATGTTAAGAAAATATACCTAATGCATATATGTGATTAAGAGAGCAATATTTATTTTCTGTTTCTTATATTTCCGTAAGGTCTAGGAAATTTCTAAGGTCCCTTAGAAGGAAATAGTTGGAGGGGAGATTGGGCTCAATTCCATATACGGCAAGCAAAAATGGAAATTTATAGCCAAGGAGCAGGATGAAAAATTAGTAAGATGAAATACCATAAGTAAAGAGGGGATTCTGGCTAAACTTATCCAACAGGTTTTTTGCTGATGTCCACTTGCAGAATGGTGGATGCTGAGGCACCAGATTAGATAGCAAGCATTCTGGCTACCTTGACTTAGCATGATTCTTGCTAAAATTGGGTAAATGATGAACACAGTCCAGAAGTCCAAAAGTCCAAAAGTCAAGGCCTAGTTGAAGAAGAGAGACCAGGCGAGCCTGCGCAGGGTTTTGTCAAGGACAGAATCTTTTTCATAACCACACCCTCCAACCCATTGCCAGCTTTGGTCCTCTGTAGACCTTATCATCTTCTAATACAGTATGCAATTAATTTATTTAGTTTGCTGTTGTCTGTTTTCCATGCCAAAATGCAAATTTCAAGAGAATGTGGATTTTTATACCCAGTCTGTTCTTTGCTATTGATCCACCAACTAATACGTTGCCTGCCTGTAGTGGGTCCTGAATAATGTGTTGATTTATTATTTATTGCATAGTTTCTGTTGGGCCTTTGGAATAAAATAACTCATGAAAATGACTTCTAATAATACCTGGAATAAACCTCCAATGAACAATAGCAGTGATCATTTTTTTGGTTGTTGTATTTTAAAAATTTAGGTCAAGAATGGGTTAATACAATGCTGTAGAAAGTGAAAATTGACCACTTAGCTGACAATCCTGAATAAAAGGTATTATTAGCATACTGTTTTGCCTCTTAGATACAATTGATTACACTGCTGCTAGGAGCAGTAAATGAAAGAATTCACTGATTTTATTCCTGTGGATGTTTCTCCTGTCTTCCACTTAAAATACCTGAAGTGCTACTGATAAGGAGGCATAAAATTTGACAAATATTCTTTAATTTATTCCTGCTTTTCAAGTGTTCAGAACACAGGCAAAAAAAAAAAAATCAGAAAGCCAGAAACCTTGCCATAAGGCCAAAATAAGAATAAAGAAAGGCCCAACCTCAAAAAGACCATTTTTAGTTGAAATATACATTTATATGTGAACACAGTAAGAATTATATTCTGAGTAACAAATTAATGGATTTCAGGTACACTTGGAAGAAGAACTGGGATACATTGGTCAATGATTTGCTTAAGTGTGATTTACAGACTTCTTTTCTTAAAACTTTATTTTTATTGTTTATGCTTTTACAGTTGCTCCCATTTTTTTCTCCCTTTCCCCATCTTCACCCATCTCTACCCTCTCCTTTCCCCATGAACACATGTTAATATATATCATCAAAATTTCTATTTTCAAACACACTCACACTTTAGAAAATTAGTTAACTGTTAGTTTTATTCTAATGCCTCCATTATATCGTAATAGAAGGCAGACATAAATTCCCTTTAAATGGAGAAATATATTAATACATTCTGATCACTTTTATTCCATGAATAATCTATTTTGCATTGTAAAAAAAATTAATGTCTCTCCACACCCTGAATAATTTATGTACCCTCCTCAGTCTTAGCAGCAGCATAATAAATGCACTGCATTCCTGGCAAGCTGACTACTGTTCACAAAGTGTGGTAGATTTTTTAACAGACTTACCGTGTCCTTCAAGTCATCTGCCAGCTAATTATCAACCAGGCTGTCATTCAAGCACTGCAAACTAAATCTTTTTCAGATTTCTGATTGATCTACAAGAACTAGATTCTCCATCAAAGTTAGCCAGGCAAATATAATATTCAATTTAAAAAAAATTATTTCTCTAAGCAAGAGAATTTCTGTTTAATACAGAGTTAAGACTGTTGACTTCAAAAGTTCTTATCTTTGCCCCAACTTTAATAGCTATATGAACCTGGGAAAGTAGTTTTCTCATCTGTATGATGTAGAGTAAAAGAGATTTTTACTCTTATGGGTAAGATACTTGAATTAAATAACGCAAAAATCATAAATTGATTAGGAGAGTAACTAGCACACAGAAATTCATCTATATATTTTTATCACTAATAAATGGAATTTATACTTTCATCAGTTTAAAAATAAATGTTATTTTTTATTAATTTCAGAATGCATGTTGATTAGAATATCATTTCATAGAATTGATAGTTTTTAAGGAGAATATCATTATTTTATTTGATTATAATAGAATAATGAAACAATAAAAAAAGTATTACATGGTACATGCTCATGCACCTCACCAAAGATAAAATTGAGCCACACACATATTTTCACTTCATTTCCTAAAGAATTCAACCTGAAAAAGCAAAACTCATATTCAGTGTAATTAAATATTGTTAATAAAACCTAAGCAATTAAAGGTTAGTGGTGGGAACAGTTCTTACAGGTACACATGTAATACTGAATTACTTTCACTAGATGAAGCACTGTATGTGTAAAATTGCTGAGATAACAAGTGTTTGCTTTGGTGCAAGCATTAAAATAGTCAAAGAGAGATGCTATTTGATTGTCTTGGATAGAGGTCTTCCCTGAAAAATAACCAATTTTCAGTCCAAATCACAGGTTTGCTTTAGTTCATCAATTTCAAATGTACAAAAACCACAGACAGAAAGTACCATAGCAGAGACCACAGAAAACAAACAACTCCTCCCACCCCAGAGAAAGGCCAGCAACTGCAGGAATGCATTAAAGCAACTGAGTACAGAGGAGTTTTAGCATCAAACCTCGAATGGTAGCTGTGTAATACCGCAAGAAAAAGTAAGAGTGGTAGAAAAAACTTCTAAAGCAAGACTTCAACAGCATTATTATAGAAAGAGAAATTAATGAGAAAAAGAAAGAAAATGTATGAATATTTATACTAAGGAAGAATTTAAATTTTAATAATAAACAGGCACTGATTTACTAGAGGTCAGTTGGCATCAACATTGAAGCATAATTATAAGAGAGCAATTCTGGGAATTAAGCCATGAAAGTTGTTAACTCAATGTCCACTTTGTGTTGACTTCTCAGTAAAGTCTGCATTCAGAATAATCCCATCATCCGTTCATCTATCTATCATCCACCCTTCCATCCACCCATTGATAGTCAATACGTCAGTCTAAGAATCATTAATTAAGTACTTGTGTTTGATACTCAGGGTATGCAGGTGACAAGAATTGCGTTTCCTTTTTTAAGGGACGATGCTGGTTTCTTTAAAATATTCATTGATATTTTGAAAAGTTGGTTATATGAGGTTATTAATAATGTTAAAGTCATACTTGACCTCAATCGTCTATTCTTTGAAGTTTCATTATGAACCTACTGATAGCAAAAATCCTTCACATAGGTAGAACCACACATGCGGCCGGTCAACATATTGTTGCCTATCTGGTAACACACCAAGCTTTCCATTATTTAGGAGAGCATTATAGAGAGACTGTTTTGAATAAGAATATTCAATTTTCAATTATGTTCATGGTTATAATAAACTAATTGTAATCTTCAATTAATTAACTATTAAAATGTATATTAAAATATACTTTTGTACAAATTAGTATAATTTATATACATTAAATGTATATATTTAATTAGAAACAAATCAAGGTTTATAAAAATGAAAAACTCTAAATTGTCACCCTAATCAAATTATTGTTGTCATTTTAAGGGTAGTATTCACAAGATATGTAGGTAGAAGCCAGTACAATTACAAAGCCTTTTAAATATAGTTAAGATATATGTGCCATTATTTAAATACATTTTCAAATAACATCAAAGGTATAATCTTTCCTTTATTTTATTTACTAGTCAGCCACTCAAAATTTATGTGAGGAAAATATTAGTTTATGTATAATCATCACACATAATTTTATTTGAAAAATATAGCTACAGACCCTTTTAGAAATAAAAATACTAAGCAATGTAAACAACTACAACATTTTATAGTAAACGTTATTTGGTTATATGCTTATTTCCATATATTCCACTAATGATCAACAAATATTCATGATGGTGATGATAATTATCTATGCTTTCTGATTTTAATAGATAGTAGGCTAAATACAAGGAAATAATAACCTAAGAAATCAAGTCATAAATTAGTAATAGAATCAATATTATTTTTATAAACTAATTAATTTTTCCAAATACATTTGTCTCCGCCTTCCCCCCGCCACTTTCCCATGCTCCCCTTCCCCCAGCTCCCTCCCTCAATCCTTCCCCACTTTGGCTTCTTGCCCCCTTCCTTCCTTTACCCCTCCACCCCTCCCTCCTTCCCTCTTTTCTCTGTCGGTTTCTTTTCATTCAGTGTTGCTAGTCTTATTTTCCTTGCATCTTTGTTTTGTTGGTTAGGTTCTGCTTATACGTGAGATCATATGGTATTTGTCTTTCGCCCCTTGGCTTATTTCGCTTAGCATAATGCTCTCTAGTTCCATCCATGCTGTCTCAAAGTGTAGTAGTTCTTTATTTTAAATAATTAAATTAAAAAAAAATCTCAAAGCAGTTAATTTGTTATTTTTATCTGTCTACCAATTGAGTAACCATCAAAAAAATTAAAAAGTGACACCATCTTTAATAGACATAAAGAACCATAGTTTTTAGTCAGTAATTGTGATGGTCAATTTTATGCATCAACATGGTTAGATATTTGGGGAAATGCCAGTCAGGATGTTTCTGTGAAGGCATTTTTTAGATGAGATTAACATTTAAATTACAATGCTTTGGGTAAAGCAGATTACCCTCTGTAATGAGAGTAGGTCTCATCTAATTGGCCTTAAAGCCTTAAAACATAAGAACAGATTCAAGTTCCCCAAGGAAGAGGAAATTCTATTTCCACAGTCTTCAGACTCCAGCTGTAGTGTTAATTCTTCCCCAGGTCTTCTTCCTGCAGCCTTCTCTGCAGAAGTGGGACTTCACAACCTCAACAATCATGTAAGACAACTCCTTATAATAAATGTGTCTCTCTCATATGTACATATACACATATAATGCATTCTATATATACTCTTACATATATTACTCTGTAATGTATCCTCTGGAGAACATTAACTAATACAACACAAATACATAAATTGTGTTTGTTTATTAATATGTCAAGCGGTAAATTGTATAATAAAATATTTATTTGAAACTTTGACCACTCCTTATACATTATGGGTATTATAATGAAAGTAAATTGATGTCTATTTTTATTCACTTGCTGGTAACCAAGGGGGGGGGGAAGGCACTGAGTATATTTTATCACCTAGGTTAATTTGATATGGAGGCAGTTTAGTCTGGTTCCTTTACAGAATTCTGAATTCTTTTACCTAAGAGATGTTATGATCACTGTAAAGCAGTTGCACCAATTTACTGAAGGAGTCAATCCAATTTCTACAAGTTCTCTACTGTCGTACCTGGTCTCTTGTATATGCACTAATTGAACTAGAAGAGTTTTAGAAGTTTCTTTGAATGCTTGACTTTACTGCATTAACAACTGAAATCTGTTATCTACTTAGAGAGTGATTTCCTTTTCTATATCTTTTAGATGTGAATGCATTCATGACTATATTGCAATGAATCCGTAGTTAAATATAAACTCCCCAGTGTTCAGAATATATGTATATGTTTGTATATATTAAAGTGCATGTCAATAAACTAATTCTAAGAGTTTTTAAAACCTCTATAGTATTATACATATATACCATTATCATTATGATTGCCAAAATATTATTTCTTTGATAATTCATTCAATATACAGGGTTTGGCAAAAGTAGGTTTACAGTTGTAATACAAATGAATAATTAATAATACAAGAATAAAGAGCTTCACCTATTCAAAATCGTAAACCTCCTTTGCCCACCCCTGCATATAAAGTGAAAAAACTAGTATCTGGTTCCTATTATTAAAATATAGTTTAAGAGTAATATTTAGCTTTATATATACCCCTTTTGGTAAATAGCCTCACAGCAGAGATAGTAAAAAGAAAAAGTCAGCCAATCTGACATTTTTATTGTGGTGCTTTTCAATTGTATTTCTCTGTACTTTGAAATCATTTTGAGGAGATCATTACAGTAATACATTTAATACTTTTGCTTAAGTAATTTTAAATTAATGAGTATGCTAAAAAAACTGATAGAAATTGAAGAAGATACATCTGAAATATTGATTTATTTTAGTCGCTCTCAAAAATGTAGGAATATTTTAATGTCTCTTTTTTCTCTATTATGCCAATTTTGATTAAATTTAGATACTATGTAATAGTTTCTTTACTCTACTACACATATAAATATCATTTATTTATCAACAACTATAATTCAGAAACATCACTATATCAACCTGCGATACCAAGCTCATTTCAAGAATTTACATTTAAGTCAAATGTGACAGCTACAACAAAGATCCAAGTGTCTTGAAAATGCTTGTATAATAAAACTCAGTGTTTCAATCTGATGTGTTTGTGTTTATTCTTCTACTGCTGCCTCAGTGTTGATAGACAATATTTAATATTTTATTGCTTTGAGTGCTGGCATAAAGAATTTCTATGTCAAGTACATATTCAGATATTAATTATACTAAAATCTTAGCTGCTGATTCATTACTGAAACTCTTCTTCCTCGGTTAAAAAGGAACATTTTTCAATATTTCTCTTTTGTAAAATAAAATTACTTGTAGGATTACTTTATAAGTAATTATTGTATTTAACTCAATTTACATCTCTTTTTAAAAAATTTAGCATGACAACTAATACTCTTTTTAATTCAAGGTATTTCCTGAGTCAAGTAATGGTCAAGAAATCAAGATCAAAATCATTTTCATTATAGTTTCATGCTAAAAACTCTCATATTTGAGTTCTGTACAGTTTATTTTTTAATTTTATTCGATATTGTGTATTTTTCATAGAAAAAACAATGAAGTACATTGAATAACTTACACTTTTGTGCTGACAATTGAAGTGATATGTGATGCTTTCCTTCCAAATTGAGTCTACAAATATTCTTGCTCGCTTCTATTGTCTAGATAGATGTTTCTATTTTCTTCTTAAAGATGAATTTGTTGATCTTTGCTCAAAATCTTATCACTTTCAGTATCCTCTGGGAACTTTGTCTATCCATTATTTCATGTGTTTCATGTGTCTTTATTTCTCTCATTGTTGTTGGCTACTCATAGTAGCACATAAACATCAAGCTTCTGTCATTGTAAAGTTTAAAAAAAGGTAAATAAAAGGCAGCATTCAGTTTAGCCCTGAGCTTCTTTAAATTTTATGGTCTATGTCTTTCTTCTTCCATAGCAAATTTTCTAAAAATATAGACTTCTACCTCAACCTCCTAATGATTTTCCAAAACTTTATTCTGGCTTCTATGTTTTTCATTTTATACGAACTGCTTTTCTTAAAGTTGCTAATACCCTCCTCATTTCTAAATAAAAAGGAATTTTTCAGTCTTTATTTATTTATTTTTTTTTGCTCATGAATATACATGTGTCTCTTATCTTAGTTCTCATCCCCAGACTATATTTCTCAGCATCTTTGCTACCAGTCACGGAAGCGTGGGTGAGTTTTGAACAACAGAGTGTAGGAACATGTGATGTATGTCACTCTGTGGCTACCTTATTAAAATCTCTTTCAAACTATTACTCTAAACTTTCTCTATTTGGTCAGTCATAGAGGTTACAGAAGAAAACTCACAAATAGTAAAAAAATAAAATAAAATAAAATATAGAGGAGCTGAAAGATAAAATCCTAGTTTCAGAATGTTCAGGTAAAATTGGTGTGACCACAAGTTGTCTTGGTTTGCCTGGGACTTCCCTAGTTTTAGAACTGAAAGTCTAAAACAGCATTCTGAAAACATTTCCATTCTGTGCAAAGCAGGAAGCCTGGTCACTGTAGGTAAAATACTTGCCATTGAACACTGGCCTGTTATTGAACCAGAAGTAACAATTTTAGTGTGTTGAGACACCAGTTTTAGAGTTTGCTTGTTAAAAGTTAGCCTACTTGAAAAAGAGAGAATTATGTCCACCTCTTTTGTTTCAACATCATTTTTTATTTCTTACATTAGAAGTTACTACTGTTAATTATTACTGAGTCCAAAATCCAGTAATTATTTGATGTTCCATATCTTTTATTCATTTATAGGTCCAATTAAACCTTAAATCAGATGACTCAACTCTTTACAGTCTCTAAGTGTTTTCCTTCTGTCTGCTTTCCTTCACAGACATGTTCACATTCTGCTATTTTCTTTTGGAACACCGATAATCAAATTTAGTCACATATCATAATTATTCAATGATGTTGATAAAGATTTTCTTGACACACTTGAAAAATTCAGATCACAGATCTCGGATGAGCAGGACTTATTATTTAAATTACTCCAATGACTCTAATAATATTTATGACAGTTTAGGTATACTGATCTGCACTTTTACTAAAACCTTATTAGGAGTGGCTTGTGTTTTAATAAAAATCACCTCCATATTAGGAATTTGGTAATAATAATTTTCTAAAGGAATAATATTCTATTTGTCTGTGGTAAAATCATATTTTTGTTTTATTTTTTAAAAATAATTTTTCTAAAATAATCTCTCCCAAACTCTCTGGGAAAACTACTCTTGCCCCTTGATTAGGGCTTGATTTTAAGTGTTTATGATTTATAGGAGTTATATTTAAGTATAGTTTTAAACAATACTAATCAAAAACAATACAACAATCACAAGTAGCTCAGTTCAAACTCTTCAGGAAATCATTAAAATTTGATAATGGTCATTAAACTCTTAGACATACCAGTTTTCACATAATAAACTAATTTTGCTTGGCTCATTTAAAACTTCTTGGAATATATCATGTCTTAAGAATCCATTTTGTTGATGTTTTCCTTTGCTGCACAAAACTTTTTAGTTTGATATAGTCCAATTTTTTTGTTTGTTTGTTTCCTTTGCCTAGGGAGATATATCTGATAGAACATTGCTACTAGCAAGGTCTGTAATTTTGCTGCCTAAGTTTTCTTCTAACATTTTTATGTTATTGGGTCTAACAGTTAAGTCTTTAATCCATTTTGAATTTATTCTTGTCTGTGATATAAGAAGGTGGTCTAGTTTCATTTTTCTGCAAATATGTGTCGTTTTCCCAGAACCACTTATTGAATAAACTATCTTTAGCCCAGTGTATGTTTTTCTACCCTCTGCTGAATATTAATTGACCATAAAGTTGTGGGTTTATTTCTGGTCTCTCTCTTTTGTTCCACTGTTCCATTGATCTATGCATTTGTTTTTATATCAGTACCATGTTTTTTGGATTACTATGTTCTTGTACTATAGTTTAATGTTAGGTAGCACAATATCTCTGATTTTGTTCTTTTTTTTCTGAGTATCCTGTTGCTACGTGGGGCCTTTTGGGGTTCCATATAGAAATATGTGTTCTAGTTCTGTGAAATACATCATTAGAATCTTGATAGGAATTATGTTGAATGTTTTGGGTACTATGGACATTTTAATGAAGTTAATTCTTCCTATCCATGAACATGGCATTAGTTGATGAACGGATAATACAACTATGGGACATTTACACAATAGAATACTATTTGGCAATAAAAAAATTAAAAAATAAAATTATAGCCTTTGTAAAAATATAGATGGGCCTAGAGAACATTATGCTAAGTGAAATATGCTAAGCCAGTCAGAGAAAGACAAATACCATATGATTTTACTCATATGTGGAATCTAATAAAAAAACTGAACTAACAAGCAAAATAGAGACAGACTTAAAAATAGAGAGCAGGATGACAGCTAAGGCAGGGGAGGTTAGGAGTTGCAGGACTTGAGCAAAAAAGTAAAAGGACTCATGGACGTGGACGGCAGTGTGGTGATTGTAGGTGGGGGAGGAAAGTGTAAGGGGACTAAATGGTAATGGCAGAAAACAACAAAATTTTTTTTAAAAATTTACGAGGTTACTTTTGAAATGAAAATTGTAATTTGAGGAAAATATAAAGCAGACAGAAGATGTACCATTTTTGTTGAGGTTGTTCAAGTAATTTTTTTATGTTCTTTTCAACACACTGAATATATAGGATCCGGCACAAATAGTGCCCATTTTTTATTACATAAAAATATTTTATTACAAAATCATAAGCATGTAATTTTGTAATACAACAATATCACACTTAGGCATGCCATATAACCTTTTAGGTGAAATGTTCAAATTGTTCATCTCGTGCGAGACGTTCATGTACCCTACCAACCACACTCACTGGTGTCACTTCTGTCAGACACTGTATTTGTCTTACTCAATGGAAAATCCATCTTTACAACAGCTTACAAAGCTAGATGCAGCCCCATGTCACCTCACCGACCTTGCCTTCTAATCTCTTCCTTACTTCTCCCCAGATACCCTGTTTTCTTTGTTGGTACTTTAAAACATCAACATTCACAATAAGAAAGATGAAAGATCACTGGTTTGCCATACTAAATTAGTTAAGTCATGTATTACAGGCAATAGACACTAACTCCAAGTAGAGAGGTTATTTCTGTACCGTTCCAAGATTGGGGGTGATGCTCTACTTTGAGTACAGACTGCATATGAATTTAAAGTGTTGTCAAGACTTGTCCTTTCAAAGATAGGACAAGAACACCCTATACTTCTCATAGTTTCAGCCTTATTCAAATACAGTTTCTGGATCCATCTCTAAACTCCTGAGAAAGATAATTTAGTTAGCCCAATTTGGAGTAACCAATTTTTTTTTTTTTAATAATTACAGCATTACAGCCAGGATGTTTGACGGTATAATGAGGACAGAAAACCTTATGTATAAGATAAGCATTTCTAGGAGAAGTGTAACTAGTAGGTCTCTTGTACAGAGAGGGTATGATATTATATAAAATTTCCAGTGCATATATATATATATATATATATATATACACACACACACACTGAAATGTATTTATAATTTCAGAGGAGAATTATTTCTGGATCATAGGATATGTGTTCAAATTTGAAGATAGAAGATAATAAACATTTTTAATATGTGCTTAATTTTAGTAAATGTTCCATATTTACTTGATGAGAATATGAATCGTATCATTTTGTAATTCTGTCATTTAACAATTGTGCTAAAATTGTAGTTTCATTTTAAATTCTGTCTTTAAATTTAATTATTTATGAATAATAAACATTTATTTTCCTTCATTATTTTCTTCTTCCTAATATACAAAGATTTTTGATTCAATTATGGTTAGGAGTGGTGAAAACAACTAAACATTTTTACATAAAATTAATATATTTGCAATTCAAGCACCACAAAGAATGTATTTTTGCTTCCTGTATATGAAATCCTCATCTCAATTTTATCTGCAGATATTACACACTTTATGCCTATTAAGTTTAATTATCCCATTTTTACTGGAACTTATTATTTTTCTATATTAAGCTTTTTAATGAGTTTTGGAAGAATGTTTTGAAGGCTATTTTTATTACATGTTAATATTATGTTCATTATTTAAGAAATAATATAGAAAACTTTCCTTTGAAATCCTATGCTTCAATAATCAGTTAATATTTTATATATTTAAATCATTATTTAAGAAATGTCTTTGCCAGTTTTAACTGCCATAAAAGAATATAACAGACTGAACATTTAAACAATAGAACTTTATTTTCTCATGGTTTGGAGCCTGCAAATCTGTGGTTAAGGCCAGACAAGCCAGATGTCTTCCTGGCTTGCAAAACCCTGCCCCCTCACATGTGGGAGGAAGAGAGGGTGGGGTGGGGGAGAGAGAGAGCTGACAGAAATAGAGATGATAAATAGATAGATCTGGTGACTCATTTCATAAGGGCACTAACTCTATCATGTAGGACCCATGATTACGACCTCATCTAAACATCGCTCTCTCTCAAAAGCTCTGTTTCCAAATATCATCACTTTGGGTTAGGGCTTCAATATATAAATTTGAGGACATGAAATTTAGTCCATAGTAAGGAAAACATTCCTCCCTTGTTATATATTTCCTTATTCCTTCCCTCCTTCCGTTTCTGTGTCTCTTTTTCTTTCCTCTTCTTCCTTCCTATCTTCCTTTCTTTTTTTTTAAATATTGAAAATTCTTTCAACAATAATCATTGTATAGTCCTCAAATTTTACATTAGCAATCATTGCATGATGATCTTTGAATGATTTGTTTCCATTTATCACTTTCAAGCTGTTGGACTTTTTCTTTAAATTCAGAACTACTTCTTTTGGTGAGGATAAAATAAAGGAAATACATATTATTTCAATAGTCTAAACACTTCATAGCAACAGCAGCTTTCTTACACAATAAAGTTGTCATAGAAAACTTAGTAGAATATATAATCTAATCACATTTTAATAAAATATATATATTTTAGTTAAATCAACCTTTAATTATGCATGTAGTTGTATACTTATTTTAATTCCATATAAAAGAACTGCAATCTTGAAACATTGAACTATGAGTTATGCCTTTTCACTTTACAGCATAGTAATTATTGTCATCCTTTGTATATTGGCATAGATACATTGTTGTTATAGCTTCACTTCTGAATAGATTAGATTATGTTAATAAAGCATTCTTGTCACTTTATCTTTAACATGAAGGACCTGGGTCTAAGATACATCTGTTCTATACACTGGCTGATATAGTTGTTCTGGAAAATTACCGAATATATTGTTATTTTGTTAAAACTATTACAAATCAGCCCTGGGCAGTGTTGCTGAGCTAGCTGAGCGTTGTCCTGCAAAGTGAAAGGTCACTGGTTTGATTCTGGGTCAGAGCACATGATGAGTTGCAGGCCTGGTCCCAGGATTAAATGTGCAAGAGATAACCAATCAATGTTTTGCTCATACATTGATGTTCCTCTCCCTCTCTTTCTTTCTCCCTTCCCCTCTTTAAAAATAAATAAGTAAAATCTTTTAAAATATATTATAAATCACTTGGGTAAAGAGGTCTTTACCACTTCTCACCTGCTTCTGACATCCATTAAAGATAAAAACTTAGGAAACTCTTCTGGCTCTTCTTTCTAAAACATCATTTAGTTACTTATACATGAGGGAGGAATTTTGGCCAATCTGAGTTGTTATAATTTGAGAAGCTTTATTAGGTTATATTTCACTAGTGAATGAGGATTTTATAATTTACAATATCAATTCTGGGGGCACCATCTTTGTTTTCTTTCCCATTTCCATGCATTATAACTTATCTGACTGGGATTTGTGTCATTTGGTCAGACTAAGACAGATACTTTTCCTTTCCATTCTTCCCCTATAGCTGGATGAATAAATCGAGAATCAAATGGAGTAGAATGAAAAGCCAGCTTTGAGATCTCCAGACCTAAAATGAATTCTTTAATCCACCTTTTTCCAGACACTACAGTCTTACAGTTCTTGTCAGGTTTTTGTTTTGTTTGTAAAGTGTGAATTAATTTCTCATTTACATGTCACTCTTCATGTGCTTTTATTTTTTACAAGAATTAGGGAGACAAATCCTTCATCACATTAATCCTGAAATGTCTTAAGATATCTTAAAAGACCAACATGTAAACTATAATAAAAAACTGAACATTTATTATGGTATTATATATATTATAATAAATATTAAATGACTTTTAAGACTATACCAACAGTAATCATAGGAACAGAAAGATTTAGATAAAAAGTTACCTAGATATATGACAGTGATTAAGAATATTAAAGCATGACAATGAACATTAAAGGTATTTTAATCTAATTAAAGCATGGACTTTATTTATGTAATCTTATTGGAAAAATCTAAAGAAAATATTATTTGTAAATACAATTTTATGAAAAGAAGCTTACGTTCACAAAAGAGCAGAAGAAGCAAAAATATACAAATCCTAGAGTTTATCTAGTTAATGAATTATAATGTAACTAAACCAAGAATGGAAGTCCAACTGCCTGCTGCTACAAAAGCCAAACTCGAGAGGCAGATACCGGTGCAAAAGGAAAGAGGTCTTATTCAGGTGCTGTGCAGTCTGGGAGAATGGCAAATTCCTGTCTCAAATCCCTTCTCTTCTTTCTGCTGTGAAAAAAGTCCAAGCACCCTCAACAAGACCAAGACAAAAGCCAGTGCCTGGAGTTCCTGCTCCACTTTAAAGTACAGTCCTTTGGAGTCTGCAGGTAGCTACTAAGTGGTTTCAGTCCCCATCCAGGTAGCTTAGCTTGTTGTTGGCTGCTGTTTGTTTCAGGCTCCTTCTTGAGGTCTTCATGCAGAGCCCACATGGCCATGGGCCATACAGCTGCCAGCGCCACATGGTGACATGTTCCCAGGCGAAAGAGCATACAAACTGATCGGTGAGTGCATCACCATGTGGGCCTGAAAGACAGAGAGGCTCCCTCCTTGAAGGCCATGGGCCATGTGGTTGGTCAAACCACATGATTCACAGAAAGAACAGGCAAGTATGAGTACAGGTCACAAGCAAAAGAGAGTGAGAGTGTCTTTGTTCCCCGAGGTTATATTAGCTTCGTTGTGGGACAGACCAGGTGCTTTCTGGAAATGATCAATCAACTTCTGAAAGTTTCACACTCTTCGGGTGGGTCCACCTCCCAAACAATCCCTTCTCTCCCCAGGTAACACTGACTGGCCTCCTTGGTCTAGGACCTCCCTTTGAGTCATTTTGACCTCTGTGGTACATATGTTGCCTTCCCTGGTCCCACCCCAGAACTGGTACTGGGTGAGAGAGGGCTATTTTTTCTATTCAATTATCTTGCTAGCTTTTCCTGTGCTAAGTTTAAGAACCTCTCTCTGTCTCCATCTTGACCAGTGGGGGAGACTATCCAGCATTCTGACTGACTGCTTGATGGTAACAATTTCTTTTTGTTTCCTTTATTTTCTAAATCTACTTAAAAGCTTAAATTGCTATTCAAATGAAGACATACAAAAATTAATATAAGGAAAAAAGCAAATTACAAAGAAAATTTTTGTAGAATTCAAAGCATCTCTAAGTGTTTCTCATTTTCAGTGTCTTCTTTATTTGTAATCCTTTTTTCAATCTGTTTCACCTCCTCTAAATATAATTTTTTTCATATCTGTAACTCACAAGAATGACAAATAAAAACACTAATTTCTGTATATATATGTGTATATTTATAATTCCAGGTTCCAGTGTATATTTATATATATATATATATATATATATATATATATATATACACACACACTGAAATGTATTTATAATTTCAGAGGAGAATTATATATATATATATATATATAGTCATACACTTGATAACAGGTCCTTTCAATTTTATTCTAAATTATTTTTTCATTGAGATTCTTTTGTAGTAACTTTAACAATACTCGCTAAGGACACAATCAGGTTAAACCCAATCTGAAGACATTTTGCTGTTTTGAAGGCTTTTCATTGTATTCTTCATTGAAATTACCATTACAATTTGCATTAATTGACATTTTGAACGCAATATACAAATATTTGTGCCCTTAAAGTTTCACCATGCATTTCATATGCTTAAATTTTGTTAAATGTCTCTCTATTCAATTTTTGAGTCCCTAAGACAATCCAGAGCAAACTTACCAATATTCATATATTAGTGTTCATTTTATTCTCTGGAGCTTTATGGATAAATGTGGGCTTAAGAAATTATAATCAACTCTGTGCAATTTCTGGGCCATATTTAAAGACAAAAGTTTATATTACTAAGAAAGAATTTATCTAATCATCTATGCATAATTATTATGATAGTTATTAACTAACGTTAACAATAATCATAATGCACTTTATTTCATATTCTTCCAAATAAGACTTTGTCCCCAATTATTTTTGCTAATTTTTCAACTTTTACTGCATTAACAAGTGTTGTATGTTCCTTGCCTTTCTGTTTTGCCATCATATTTAAATAAAATACAATAAATATAATACACTAGTTTCAACAGTATAAGATTTCATTCACTAGTGTGAAACAATGCTCCACCGAAGGAACCAAAAAAGAACACTTTTTCTCCGTTCTCCTTATAAAACCCGAACTGAAGTGAAAAATTAATTGTGCTGATCCAGAGACAAAAACCAAGCATCTGTGTCAAAGCCGTACAGGAACGGACCTTCTCTGCTCTATTATTGAACATGGGTTAATTTGTCTCCAGTACCTTTCCAGGTTTCAAAATTCTCATGTAACATTCCTTCATGCTAGAATCACTGGGTATCAATCTATTAGCTGGTTAATCAAGGATGAATTTTTATTTACACAGGTCTCAAAGATCAGATCGTGGGAGTGGAACCTTTCATACTGCCTCCTTCATCTAATATTTTTAATATCCATAGAGCATGGGCCATAAGCAATATTTTTTGTTTGTTTTATTTTTTTCTTTTTTCCCATGATTTCCTCTTGGATTGCATACATAAACACAAAGTTTTCAATAACATTAATTCACATATATGGTATATTATAGATAAACAAGGAGGAAAGAAACATATTTCATAACCTCTTATGATGAAGTTTTCTTTTAGTTACCCGGAAGCTGAATGCCATTGCATGTTTGGAGAGTTCTTTATTCTTTGTGTGTCATTGACATGAAATTTCCATCTCTTCCTCAAAGGAACAAATAATGCTTGATAATCACTCTTACATGTCTCTCTTATAATTCAATTCAAAGTATTGATTAAAAATAGTGCTAATGAAATAATGCCATATATTGTTCTATTTTTTATTTAAGATTTATTTCTCATTGAGATTGTTACCACTATTATTCCTGTTTTATATATGAGGAAACTGGGGTACAGAGAGGGTTAGACACTTGCATAAGGTCACACAGTTCAGCGTTGTCGAGGACCATTGCATGACCTCTGAGTATTGCAAATGCCCAGATAAGTGCTTCAAAATCTGCCTGTCACACACATTCCCTCTTGAGTTTGACCCAGGAGATGGCAGCGGAAGTAGAAAGATACTGACTACTTCTCTTTCTCTCTCCCTCCTTCCCTCTTTCTCTCTCTCTGTAGGAATAATAATTGTATTGTTGAATTCCTGGGGCAGTAGACACAGTGGCACAAGCTTAGTCTCTAGTCTTATTTCCTAGTCATGACCAGTTTTGCATCAGAAACTCTGCTGTCATCCTTGGAAACCAGTTACTGAACTAAGTCCTAGAGCTTTCCTGAAGGCTTTATAAGCTTCCTAAAATCCTTTAACAAATGGAATAAAATGCTTAATAACCTGAATTATCAGCTAGAGTTTTATTTACTACTTTCGAAAGGGAATATTAACTAAACTGACTCATAATTTTCAAGGCAGTTGCCTCAGAATTAAGAACTTTATGTCTAGGAGGGTTAGACATTTTCCTTCAATTTCTTTTCCCTAATTGTAACTCTCCATTTGTAGCAGGATGTAAACTAAGTCACCACATACTTTTCATTTCCAACTTCTTATTACCAGGAGCTGAGCTGTCATTGTTGGAGGAGCCAAATAAAACAAGAAGCCTAAATTAAAGAAAGCCAAGCCTATAATTTCTTATTGCAATGGTATAAGCAAATGGCTAAACAAACAAACAAAAATGTTGGCTGCCGTAATGTTTCATTATTTAAAACAAATAGGCACCAAGAAATGGTACATGCATCATGTCAAGTAAGGAGTTGCCTTACTGACAAGGGATCTCTTGACAAAAAGCCACTGTCTTTTATTGACCCCAGGAGCCCGGACAATGTTGAGGGGAAAGCCTCGGAGATGAAAAGTACTGAGGCAGAATATGGAGAAGTGCCTTCAAGATCCCTCATCTCCTCCATAAGGAGGTATTGACAGAGGTGCCAGTGGGCCCCTCTGCTGAGGGACCCTGACAAAGGGTTAAGAGAACACGTCAGGGTGGGGCCTACAATGCCTTTCAGAGATGAGGGCACATTGGCTAAGAACTATGTCTGATAGCGGGAGAGCTTTCCTCGTGAGTTCCAGCAGGTAAAGCCTTTGTAGTTATGTATGGTTGGGCCTAAAAGATCTATATTGGTTTTTGGTCAGCAACTAGACTCTTCACATTACCAGCACTAGATTGTTAGGCTGCCATAACAAAACACTACAGACTGAGGAACTTGAGCAACACAAATTTATTTTCTTAAAATTCTGGAGGGTAGGAGTTTGAGATCAAGGTGTCAGCAGGCTTGCTTTCTTCCACACTCCTTCTCATTGGCTCTTAGATGGCGTTGATGAGGTTCAGAACACACTGCTCCAAAACAGAACACTGACTATGAGAAGCTGCAGGAAATTAAGGAACAACAGAAGCAGAAAAGTCACTCTGTCCTTCCCTTCAACCTTTTGCCCTGAAACAGGTCATAAAAGCCTTGTATGGCAGATGCCCTCCCTATACCAGGAGAGTTCTTATCTCTGAAGATAATGGGATACTGAAATGAATCTGATTACACAAGCCTTGCTGAGTTTCTCCAGTTTATTGCATTTACCTCACACCCTTTCAGCCATCCTCTTCCTCCAGGGCTGTTCACTTATCAGCAAGGCTAACAAAAATATGTCTGTTTCTGCAGGTACTCCTTCCCTCCTACAGGCCTTTGTGTCACATAAAACTCCTATTAAATAAATGTGTATTTTTTCTCCTGTTAATCTGTCTCCATCAGTTTAATTTTCAGACTCAGCTAGGGACCCTGAGCAGGTCAAGAGGTCAAGGCATACTTTTTTCTTCCCTATATAGTTTTAGTCCGAGTTATTATAACAAAATTCCATAGACCAAGTAGCTTAAAAACAACAGGAATCTGGCACTTATTGTTATAAAGGCTGGAAGTCTGAGACCAGGGAGCTGGCATGGTCAGGGATGGACCCTTTTTCAAGTGAAATATTTCTCCTTGTATCCTCTCATGGAGAAGTGAGGGCTGTCTGTAAGAAGCCTCTTTTATGAGAGGCTAATGCTACTCAGGTGGTCTCACTCTTGTGACCCAATCACCTCACAGAAGCCCCCATTATTTAACACCATAACACTGGGCATTGCAGTTGCAATGCCCATTCCAGCACCACAAAAATGGAATTTTTGAGGACACAACAATTCAGACGATAGCAGATGACCATCTTCTCCTTGCATCTTCATGTTAGTGTGGGTGGAAATCAAGTTCTTCCACTGGATCACGAAGAAAGCATTCCAAGGACCCACACGTGGGATATTGTGATATGGACGATGTTTTATTCACGTGGAGGTAAACCTCCAGGGGTTTCCACTGTCCCATCTTTTTCTGTCCTGCCATGGAAAAAGCCCAACCACATCCTCAGCAAGGCCAGAAGAAAAAGCCAGTGTCCAGAGTTTTTGTTTCATCTGAAAGCTCAGTTCTTTGAAGCTGGTGCAGTCTGCGGTGGGCCTTGGTAACAGCTTGACCCACATGGCTGTGGGCTCCTGGGCACATGAGTGCAAGTAATGAGAGAGAGAGAGAGAGAGAGAGAGAGAGAGAGAGAACACCTTTCTTCCCATGTTCCCATGGGATTATATTAGCTTGGGTTTGGGAGAGATGAGGTGTTTTTCAAAAGAACTAAGCTTTCATAGACTTTTTATAGGTTTATATCCCATAACTAGACTGACAGGCTTCTATGGTTTACCACCACTCCCTGTGACCCGCTTCAACAACCTGGAACTGAAGAACTAAAGATGGGATGTGAGGAGTGTTAATCCCCTTGGCAGAACAACGCTGTAGCTTCCTGGTGAAGCAGCAGGCTCATGCTCCTCAGTTTATTAAACTCAATGTCAATTCCCTTCAAAGACCTACAGTAACAATATGGTCTCCTCTATGTGGGTGTTGGTGTCTTAATCTATTTTTTATGAAGACACCAGTCATATTGTGTTAGAGCCATTCCTAATGACCACATTTTAACTTAGTTATCTCTTTAAAGAGTCTATCTCCAAATACAGTAACATTCTTAGATACTGAGGGTTAGGATTTTAATATATGAATTTGGGTAGGGGCACAATTCTGTTCAGAGCACTAACCAAAGGTCAGTTAAATATTTATGACTTAAATGCTTTCAGACTCCATTCCGAGCGCCTCTTTAGGAGAGATGGCATTTTCCAATCATAGTTCTCAGTATAAACTGATTTTCTAGTCTCAAACAAGTTTTCATAACTGCCAAAATAATATTTTTAATGCTTGCATAACGTGTGATCAAATTGATGTGTGCAGCAGCATGAATGTGGCCAACATAGATAAAGGAGCTGAGGGAATTAGCAAGGGTACCATTTTACTTACAAGTCATAAAAGCTCAACTTGTTCTTGTAACCGTAGCTAGGGAGAAGCTAATCAGCACTCAGTGGTTCAAGTTTTTAGAATTTATAAGGACGAAACCAAGGGGAAACAGAAGAAGAAAGAGTCAGGAAAGTTTGAAAATCAGAGTTTTGAGATATTAGATGTGGAACAACAGAATAAAGAAGAATATGGCGTGTAGCAACTGGAAAAGGATGGACAGATATGAGGGAGCAATTCAGACTATGTTATTTGTTTCATTAATTGCTTGGGAATAAAGAGGAATCAAAGAAACCTGTGATGCACATTCAGAGTATCCTTTATGTAACAATGCCTTCTTTGAGACATTTAAAGAAGTAGTATAGCATATTCTAAAGTAAGATTTGTCTTTTTTTAGGTTAAATTACCAATTTCAGGAGAAGAGTGAAAACAATTATTTTTATAAATAGAGCACTCCTTCATGGGTGGGGTGTTCCCTTTGCATTTTATTTCCAGGGTCATATTTATCAAAATATTTTAAAGTGGTAGATAATATGAACACACATATGATTTAAAATTTGATGTGCATTTAAATGTATCTACACAAATATGCACACAGACATATAAGGCTGCTTATCAAGTAATATAACTTTAGTGAAAACTGTTAATCAAACTATTTGAAAATACTCCAAATTTCCTTTTCTTTTTTACTTTTTTGTAAATGTTTGCTGATTTTTGTTCTTTCTTTTTTAATGCCTCTGTCCTTTTCTAAAAAACAATGCACATGTCTGGAACTCAGTGTTTCCTAGGGAGTACCACAAACTCTTTTAATGATTTTTTCCATCAGAGACAGACACAGGTGCTTTTTAGTTTCAATGTGTGGGATATTAATTGTAACATTAATGACTTAGTTCATTAATGTTAAAGCTCAAGTGTCTTCTACTTCTGCTGAGCTAAAGCAATTGCATAAAATTATTGCATAAAGTATTGCATAATGCTTACAATAGCATCTAAGAATTTTATATATCCCTTGTCTTTATTGAGAATTGTCACAAAATTTTAATAAGAATGTCACATTTAATTAGACCAAAAACAACAATCCATAAAGCAAATAAAATGAGCAGCCACAGATATTGGTTATTGCACGGCCATGTAATCCTGGAGAGCCTCTGCTGTATTGATCATTTGTTTCTGGATCATGAGAATCTTGGGAGTTTTCTGGTGAAATTCTATGGCAGCAAAAGAGGCAGGCAGGACTTAAAACAGCGGCTATCCCAACAACTGCGGAAAGTTTTGGATATTTTAACGTCTAGTAACATGACTATTTTAATATCTAGTAATGTCAACACTAGATATTGTACCATCCAATACCATCAGCATAGGCTGCAAATTAACTGTGATTACACTTTAAGGTGTTAAATTCTTCCTGAATGAATATGAAACAGATGAAAGGAGAGAGATGAGAGCAGGGCTTTTGTTGAGACAGGTCAACGAATTGCAGCTAATACCCTGAACATTTCAAGGGTGAATGAGAAAAGAGGAAAGGTCCAAGAATGAGAGGCTGGACAGAAGATGCCAGTAGATCAAGAGGATGGCGTTTGTCACCTGCTTAAAATTTGTGTTAGTTATATATCACCAGCTGATAATTCAGTCTCCTCATCAGAGGTAACTTCCTATACCATTAGTGCCCAAGGACCTACCCAGGCAAATATTCAGATATCACTTGAATGAAAAAATTCCAAAGGAATAGTCAACCCCCCCTTTCTGTCACATTGGTAGAAATTTCACATGTTTACATCTAGACCGCTCACCAGAGAGAGTAAATTTTAGGCTCTGTTTTTGACCTACCTGTGAGAACAGTGCAGCATGAAAAAAAGGGAGAACAATAAAGACTGTTATTATTCTCATTTTATGAATGAAAAATATATTTGCTGTAATGGTAAAAAATGATATGAGGTAATTATATCTGTATAAATGCATGAAGTTGAGAAAATGTACACTAAAAAGTTGAATTAGTAGAGAACTAGTAGAGAACTTGGAATTTAAATATTGCATGATGTCAACGTTCATTCTTTTAGCTACTGTTCTGTAATGGCTTAGAAGAATCAATGTATCAGGATATAAACTTCTTGAGGAATTATTTAAATATGTCAAAGACTTTGCACAGTAGTTATAAATTTGTACCAATAATAGTGAAAGTCTATCAATTAAATAATAAAGTAATAACAATAGCAAGCACTACAATTTTTAGAATGTTCATAAACATTTTATAAGGGATTTTATATTCATTATCATGTTTGATCCTAAGAAATACCCAGTGTGTTGTATTGTACCTTATTTCGCAGATGAGATTAATGGGAATCAAAGATGAAAACTAGGTTGCCCAAGAACAAGTGGGCAATGCCAGTATTTAGACATGTCTCGCTTCAGATTCCATTCTCTTTCCACTATGTTTAACACAAGGACAAAAATAGGGTACAAACTCAGTAAAATCTTTTCTGAATTCCAAGGTTTTCAAAGTGAAGAGAAAAATTTATTGAAAAATTAGTCAAATGTCTTTTGCTATGTATGGTGTTGGCGAAGTTATACTTAAGAGACTTATTTTTTTCCTCTGCCAGCCATTTACTTAACACAGTTTCACTGTGGGAAGTATAATATTTTTACAAGCCAGTAGCATGCATGAGAGTACAACATATTCCAAACAAATGACAGATTAATCATACTATTGTTTCAGTCAAGGGGAGATGAAAAGAATAATGTCCAAATTTAAACAGATGCATCTTTTAATGTGAGCTTCGTTTCTCAGGAGGGATGGTTAACCCAAATGTGAGCTGACTTTCAGCTGCCAGCACAAGAAAAGAGAATCTCTTGTTGCAAGAGCAGTTTTCTGAAGAACGAAAGCGCCAGTGCTAGTCAGCAGCAAGCCTGCTCTTGGGGACTTTGAGATTGAGCACACTGCTAACCAAAGAGTCGCCTTGACCACAACAGGGGCAAAGATCTCAAGATCTTCAGAAAGCTATTTAAGTCAGCAAAGTATGCCTCCCTCAGACCAAAACTCTGGGACTGTCCTCATAAATTTTGAGTATGTAGAGTTTCAGTGTCCCCTCTCCATAGCTGCTTCTTCACATGTTTTTATCAATAAGCCCCTAGCAGTGTTCATCAACTGAGCCACTTGAGGGTTTATGAATCAACAGCAGACGTGGGATGCTGACATCCTGACACATATCAAAACAGCTTCCTTCTAAAAGCAATTTATTTCTTTGTCCTAAACAAGTGGGTTAAAGCAACTTCATTTAAGTAATAAAAAAGTAGATTTGAAATCATATTAAAGCAACACACAACAAAATTATTTTAATGATTTTATTGTATGAGTTCGTATTAAAAGTACTTGAGAAAATGCAGGATGCAATATTAAAAACTCAGATCATGTTCAGCTACTCAGCTCTGCTGCTTAGTGAGAAGCAACTCAATGATTTTTAAAGTAAACATTTACTGTAAAATATTTGCTTTGAAAAGGGCACATTTTATTTTTACCAAGTCAGAAATTTTTGTCATTATGTAGATTTTTGTGTCATTTACTCTGTAGGAATGAAGTCAGGTTTATAGTTAAATCAATTTTTTTTATATCTGTATGTTTTGGTATTGTAAATAACAGAGAAGTTTGGAAGAACAATAAATTGTCATCAGGTCAGAGTCTAAACACTTGGTGCTGAGCGGTATCCATTTTAAAGTTTAAATCTACTTCTTTGCCAGTTAATAGCTTCCCCTGAGCAGCCCTGAGAAACAAAGTCTACTGGGTGTTGGCATGCATTTAAAGATTGTTACATTTATTATACTCTGCAGGTGTTTTCCCTCAAGATACTTTCTTGTTAACAAAAATCATTTCTTTTTTGCAAGGGGATATTTTAAACATGAGGGTAAGGGGATAACAATCCTGGAAGAGGCAGAATAAGTTTACTGTAACATGCTCAATTCTGTAGTTAACCTGATTTTCCAAATGTCAATTTTAATGATATGACATCAGCCTAGAGTAACTTTTGGGAAGAGAAAGAGTAATTTTCTGGTTGCAAAAGAGACTGAAATTATAACATTTAGATGCATATGTGGTAACTGTGAGAATTAGCTTGGCAGTATTATTTAAGGCATTTGGTTTTAAAAGTATTTGGAAATTCTGCATTTGGCCCTATTTTCTCCATTTTAACTTACTTCATTTGGTGATTATCCATCAGTCCAAATGATATTTCTTCAGTCTCCTAACAGAAAGAGCATTTAATTATGGAGGATAATATCACAAAGTTATTGGTTGTCACCATAACTGTAATTATTCCTGTATTATGTTTTTGGATCCTATTAATTCATAAGAGAGTCTGAAAATTGTCTGAGCTAATAGGAATAGAGTCAAGTAAGACAGCAGATGTGAGCCTGTTGACCTTAAACAAATAGCAAGATATTTCTCCAGCAAAATGGGTATATTCCATAACAACAAAAAATTGCAATTCCAAACATTTAGTCTAATGGTGAACCACACTCAATCCCACAGAAACAAAGTAGAGAAACACGCTTTTATGGACTTGGGAAAGGCTGCTATAAATGAAGAGTCAGTGGAAGAAAATGAAAGTTGGAAGTATAGTGACTTCATTGGCTGAGTTATGATAGTCTCCTATTGGCTGAGCTGTTACTGGGCAAAGACGAATCTTTGCATCCTCCAGCTAAAGCTGAATAGTAGAATCCTCCTGTGGGAGTTGCAGATGCATTGGGGTCTGTAGTGTATGTTGAGTGATGACTGCTTGACAGTTCTCTGGTCTAGCCCCCCTGACTCCATTTTATTTTACTTATGTATGGATTTGTTCCTTTAAAAAATCATTGCATCTATTGTGGTAAATTTGGTTAATAAAATCATATAGCTTTCAGGTGTACAATTCTATACTACATCATCTGCCTATGGCATTGTGTGCTCACCACCTCAATCAAGTCTCCTTCCCTCACTATTTTTGCCCCTCCCCTGACTCCACTTTAAATAAGGTTTCTGTTCATTAATTTTCAGAAGCCTAACTATGGAGACTCATTTTACACAGAGAATTCAGAATAAAACTGATCTTAGATATTTTAGATATAATTGAAAGTAAGCGTTTGTAGCATAAGTTCTAAAAAGAGCATGCTCCATTTAGTTTCATCCTTATTATTCCATGTCCATTTTTCTCTCTCCTTTTCTCTTTCTTATTTAGTAAACATTTATGTTGTTCTACATTATCCCAGATGCTTTGCTAAATTTAGGGAATGCAATTAATTCAAACATGCTTACTCAAGGAATTGCTTATGACAATGCAAGACAATAAAAACAATGTACAACATTCTATGCAAACAGATGTGATATGATATTGTGATTTATAATAAGAAAAATATATTTAGTCTTTGTCCTTATTTCTGTCACAGAACTATTAAATCCTTTGGTTTCCTAAGTGATGAAAGCCATAAAGGGTTTCTTTGTTTTTTGTTTTTTGTTTTTAATGTGGATATGGTGATTTTAGTACCTCACGTAAGGATGGGGACTAGTTGCCAGGGGAACCAACTTGGTGATTAGGGGGTGGGGATTTTCAGTCCTACACCCTTATCTCTACAGAGGGGAGTGGAATTAGAAGTTGAATCAATCACCAATGGCTAGTGAGTTACTCAATCATGTCTATGTAATGAAGCCTCTATAAAAAGCCACAAGGATGGCGTTCAGAGTTCTGAACAAATAGAGGTTGGTGGGGAATGATGTGCCTAGAGAAGGCCTGAGTGTCTGCTTTCCTCATGCTTTGCTCTGCGCATCTTTTCCATCTAGCTGATCCTGAATTATATCTTTTTACAATAAACTGGTGATCTAGTAAATAAAAGGTTTCCCTGAGTTCTGTGGGCCACTCTAGCAAATTAATCAAAATGAATGACAGGGTTATGGAAACTCATGATTTATAACCAGTCCATCAAAATAACAGGTGATGACCTAAGCTTGCTATGTTATCAGAAGGGGTGTGCCTGGGTAGTGTTATCAGATCGCACCATCAACTTGTGGAATCTGAGTCTATCTTCAGGTAGATTGGGTGAGAATTGAGTTGAATTTTCAGATACCGTGCTGGTTTCCAAGAAGTGCTTAGTGGTATGTGAAGTAGCCCTCCCTCAAATCTAAACATATTGGAGTTGAGTTCAGACACACTATCACACTATCAGTGCACATAACTGACTGTGTTAGTGAAAAATGTTTGGAAAATCCCTAGTTTGCTAAGAAATGGAGTCATATAACAGAGAGATGAAATGTAAATGTAAAAGGGGGAGACATAGAGCCTATAGGAAATAGGAAAATGTGAGGGAGGTGGCAAAATGTACAATTTAAAAAGATCCCAATAAAATGCAGATCATATGTACATTAAAATTTAAGACAAATTGGAAATGATATATTTCCTAATGTCTATCTGAAGAGTTTGAAAACAACTGGCTGTAAACAGAAATCAATACAAAATCCTTTAAGGATAGAGTAAGCTCAAAGTAACTTATTTTGGGAAATTTGAAGATGAAGAATTTAACACCAATTGCAAACGTTTCCTAATACAACCTTGTAGATAAGATTATTTGTTAGACTTATTTTATTTTTATTTTGTTATTAAACAAATCAACAACTCTTTCTTTTAAATAGCATCCTCTTTCAGAATATTCCAGGAAAAAATAACTTTGGATAATATCTAATGTAAGAATGATTGAAGCTCTGGTAGGTATAAGAGTTTTTATCCTGAAATTATACATTGTGATTGTCTATTTCAAAAACCAGGTTAGGTTGTTAATAAAATAGATAGATACCATATGCTCATCACCTGTTAAGTTTTACATTTTATATCATTGATTCTATGTTGTGATTTTAAAAATTTAATTTTCTAAATAAAAGCTTAGAATTGTTGTTAATCTTCTGTGAAATAAAAACAGTGAGAGCTTCTAGTCAAAGACTCCATATGAGGGTTCTAGTTCAGGCCTGAGGAAGAAATGCTCAGACAGAATTTGGTCAGCCAGGGTTCTGCAACCTTTGGAGAATAGCTGGTCAAGGGTGGTGTTTGGAAGTAGAAGGACCTGGTCTTACATAGTAGTGGTCACTGTCTGGGTAATTGAATATTATCCAGAGGGGTGGAATAATAGTTAAACATAAAAATTATGTATAAAAGGTGAAAAAGCTCTCTGGAAAAAGGATGTGCAGAGGCCACAGTGAAAACTTCTTGGTCTTACCATATCTTTCACTTAAGCGTAATATTTTGGTATAGGTATTACAAGTGTACTATTTACCTAGACACTTTATGTTTATCATTATAAATCCAAGTCCAGAAGAAATTTATATCCCTAATGCTAAAACTCTGTCAAGTTTTCCTTCTTTATGTTGTGGTTAAAAATAGAAAGGAAACAATATTGAAGTTTTACACAAATCTATTAAAATGAATCATATTGGGGAACCTGAATCCTTCCAATGGAATATGTGGAATACCTCTGTCATTTCCCGGGGTCTCAAACCCCCTACCTGTCCCTTAATTCTAGGATGTCAAGGACTCTGTTTGTTTTACTCTGCCTCTCAGTGTCTCGATTCAGGCAGATTTGGCCCATTGTTGGCTTCCAAATCAAAAGCCTGAACCCAGTTACCTGGTATTATAGATGAACTGGGTTCCCTCAAAATTCATATGTTGAAACTCTAATCCCTAAAACCTCAGAACACAAATGTATTTGGAGATTGAGATTTTAAAGAAATAATAAAGGTAACATTAGATAATATGGGTGAGCCCTTATCTGATATTACTGGTGTCTTTAACAGACCAAGAATTTAAAATGTAGACAACCCACATACCAGGGAACAATCATGTGAAGACACAGAGTGGGATTATTTATGGAGAAAGACCTCCGGAGCCAAGAGACATGGGAGACATTGCAGAGAAAATGTTTAATGTTTAAATCATTACTATATGATTTCTGTTAATACTGTTAATAAATGGTAGGTTTTTTGGGTTTTTTTTAATCCAAGGACATAAGCAGGTTGCTGTCATTTTATTTCTCTTACCTCTTGTGCGCATGTAAGGTCTAGGGTTTGTGCTGCTCTCAGGAGCGACAAAAGGCCCCACAAGTGTTTGTGGCTGGTGATTAACTATTAGAGCTGTCTCTGTGTGAATGCATACTTTCAACCAAAAAGATAATTTCAGAGGCAATTAATCATTGAATATTAAAATTAATCTGAATAACAAACTCATCCAAGAAAACAAGGACAATTATCAGACAAAACGTTGAACACATACTTAGATTCCTAAAATAAAATTTAAACATTAGTTTTGTTTGCAGAAAATATTCAGAGAAAAATCTAGTGTGAATATTCAAGTTTACAAGGGATGATGTGGCAAAACCATTCTCCAGCTGCTACCTTATACTTCCACTGTTATTACAAATATCAGGGAAGAAATTTGATATTTCGGTCAGCCTCTGACAATTCCTACCGCTGTAACATTCATGATTCAATAAGAAAAAAAATCAAAATGTCAACAGATCAATAGATAAAGGCTTTCAAACAGACATTTCATAGATTTAAATCCAAAATAGCTACAAAATGTGCTCAAATTTGTTTTTATAGAAGCCATATAATATGTAATTTTCCTGAATTAATTGATAACATTAAAACACTTGATCATACATTATATTAATGATAGCATTGAATACTAAATACATTGTTAACATTATTTAAGAAATTTACAGTGGTGCAGACATTTTGGGCAACAATTTGGTAATATCTTTTCTTCCTGGCTGGTATGCAATACTTTCTACATTTTCTTAATTGTTTTACTCCTATCTCTTAATACTGAAGTGACCAGGGGTCATTCCTTCCACCTCTTCTTTTCATTCATTTATTTTCTTGGTATTGTTATCGAGTTATATGGCTTCAAATAATATATATAGTCCGAGGACTCTCTCCAGAACCCCACACTCTATACAAATAAAACTTCTGCCTCAACATCACCGCTTTAATATCTAATAGATTTCTTCAGTTAAATGAGTCTAAAACTGAACTTTTATTCTCTTGCATGTCTATTCTTCAAACACTTTTCTTACCAGTTAGTGGCAGCTACATAGGCCAAATTGTTCAAGTCATCCTGGACCTCTGTTTTTCTTTTCTATCATATTTAGTGCATCAAGAAATCCTATTGGCTCTACCTTCAGAAAATGTCCAGAATCTGATATCTCACCATCACCACTGTGTCACTCTGGTGCAAGCCGCCATTATTTCTTAGCCAGATGATTATGATACTTTTACAGCTGCTACCTCATTTCTTTTGCCTGTATACTGCCTGTTTTCAAACTTGCAACCAGAGTGAACCTGCAAAATGTGCTTAAGACGGTGTCAATTTTCTGCTCAAAACTTGTAAAGGGTTCTTTCATCGATTGTAGCAATTGCCTATACTAACAATGCCCTACTAATTTTTCTCCTCATCTCCCATTCCCTCTGACTTCCCTTTCTCTGCTCCACTGGCCTCCCTGCCATCTTGCAAGATGCTTAGATGTATTCCTACCACAGGGCCTTAACTTTTACTATTCCTTATGATTAATGTACTGCTCCAAGATGTATCTGTATGGTTTACTCCTCATTTAAGTCTTTCCTCAAGTGCTACATTCTCAGTGAGCCAAACTGACCACATCATTGAAAATTTCAAGAGTTCAGTGTAGCGATCCCTGTCTCATTTTTTTTCACGCTTTATCTTTCTCCATAGCATGCATTACCATCCAAGTACTAAGTCATATATTGGTTTTTCTCATCGATTTCTCTTCCAGTTATAGCTTAGTTCAATTTGTTTTTTTGCCTGTGTTTTTACAGTTTTTTCATTAGAACAAAGAACTGTGCCCAGCACATAGTAGGCAATCACTGAATAATTTAAATGATGATATCCATGTATAATGTGTTGTAAGTCAGGAATAACAGAAGTAATAAATCATAGGCTTTACATATTCAGAAAATGATTCTATTTTTAACTTTGAACTTTGAGCAGCATTATGCATAAAAATAGAAACTCTGTTTTTTATATCTAAACCTTAAAGGAAAGAATAACCAGGCTGATATGAATCAAAATGAACACAAAACAACATTTGGGATGACTCTGGACAGAAAAAGGATTTTAAAAAATCAAGTAAGAATCAGTTTTTGCACACACACCTTCAAGGTTCTAGCAAAAATGAGATGAAAGGCCTATGAGGAGAGAAGCCGCGTGAATCGCTCACTACTGCCGAGTCAGAGGTTTTGCTGCCAGTGCAGGTCGGGGGTAAATGTTTCCACTGGGTTGCTTGGCCTGCACTTTTGCACTTTTCTGATATAGGGCTGTTCAGATGCCAGTATTTTGGACACAATATTTTGTTTAGTAAACATAATTTGATATTTATGAAAACAGGGAAGAACAGAAATTGGAAAATATAAAACCTCCCCCAATGTTAATTTTTTTTTGAAAAATTAGTGTCCATCAGGAAACTTTTATTACCCATCGAACTTAGTATTACATTTCTATATGGAACATATAGAAACAAATATATTTCTCACATATTATCATCTAATGTAATTTAAAATAGTATTGGTTTAATTACTTTTCCATATAAACATTATAATTATTTTCCCAAAATATTGCAAAAAACATCATAATGACATTTTTTCTGAATTATGCCTCAAATTCATTCTTTTCTTGATTAATGTAGCCAATTCAAATTTGAAAATTAAGATATGATTATTTCTTTAACATTTAATAAATAAAAAATTTTATTGGATGACTGTTTAGTCACTAAAAGTATTTTTGGAATTTATACCAGCAATATTTATTATCAATATGGTGATGTTTTATGTTAATTTATAAGAAAATTGTGAGAAAGTTTCTTGAGCTATAACCAGATTATTAATTTTTACTATGTAAATATACAATCCCATTTCTATTTATCACCAGGCACAATTCTTTATTTTCAGTAGAAACAGTAGGAGAAAAACTGAAACAACAAGATCAAAATATTTCATGAGTGAAATTCAGAATCCAAATGAGTGATTCAAAAATGGAGGGACAAAAATCTTATTTTAAAGATATAATTCCATTTTCAATGCAACTCATTGCAAAAACATTTAAATGTTGGGATTAGATCATAGTGTAAAATATTTTTCCAGTGTTGCTAGAAAAATTAGTGAGCTAATTTTAACTGTCATGGATAACTTTTCTAATTACTTTTTTCTCCTTAAATCAGATTAAATTTGCCAAATAATCTCATTTCAGTAAAATAAGATGTCTAGTTCTTTAAACAGTCAAATGTTTAGTTTAATCTTTTCTTCTTTTTAGCAAAAGCTCGAGTGTTGTAATCCCAAAACGTGGGAAGGAGCACCAGAACCTCTGTCCCCATTTTGGACTTTGCCCTTTCTCCTGGATGAACCAGCTCCCATTTCTAACACCTCAGATTAGTAGGGCAAGGATGAAGGAAGAAGAAATAGCAGTAAATGATCACTTGACTAAAATAGTTTAAAATTGGCTTTTCAGTCTCCAATCTAGATGAAATACAGAACTGATTTTTTTATTTTTTAATTTCAGGCAATATTTTTGTTTTATTTGGAGGCATCTTGCACTGCAAATCTTTCATTTGCTGATGTCAGTAATGCACTATCTTCCAGTCTGCGCTTTCTTCTTCTCATACACCCAGAATTGCAACAACATTTCAGATTTTCTACTAAATTCACTTGCCTCTCAAAGTACCTCTTTAAGCAAGATCTCACACTAATATGATCTCACACTGGTTGTCTTTTACATATGACCTCATATGTCCCCAGATAGCCACATTTCCTCTGGTTTTCTTCAGCAGGTGAATATACTCATTCTCAAACTTTAAGATCAGCTCTCAAGTGTTAAATGCTAGCCAGCTGGATCTTACAACCTCAACTACAGTAATTTATTCTATTTTCTAAGTATGTTATCTTAACTTCTATATCTAGTTTTGATTTGGGAGGGAAATTTTCCTCCTTTCAAAATCCTGGAGAGCGAGGTTCATAGAAAATCAGCACCTCTCTAAGTTCTCCAATATCTTTTATTTGTATCTTTAATATGATTTACCGTTTTAAGAGTGGTATAGCTGGGTTTTGGTATGTTGCTTAAAGACTTTCAATTTTGCTTTGGCAAATGACCATGGTTTATCATTTCAACATTATCTGCTGCTTTTCCCTAAACTTTCATTGAAATGTCCCACTACTATATATATTATATATCTATAATATATAATATATAGTAAAAATGTGCTTATATATGTATCTATACATATACATGTGTATATATGATATTGAAAATGTATTCGCACTCTCATGTTTATTGCATCTTTACCCACAATAGCTAAGATATGGAAACAACCTATGCAGCCACAAGAAAGAAGGAAGTCCTGCCAAAACCAAGGATGAATTTTGAGGGCATTATATTCAGTGAGATATGTCACACAGAAAAAGACCAATATTGTATAATATCCTTTTATGTGGTACCTAAAAAAACTAAACTTACAAAAACACAGAGTAGAACGATGGTTACCAGGGACTGGGGAGATACAAGTTAAGAGCAAATATAAGTTCGGGAGCTCTAATGCACAACATCATGATTGCAGTAAAATATACTGTATTATAAACTTAAAAGTTGCTCAGAGACTAGACTTTAATTTTCTCACCCTCCAAAAAAAAATATTTATGTAACATGATAGAGGTGTTAGTGAATACTATGGTGGTAACTATATTTCAATATACAAATGTGTCAAATAAAAATGCTTCACACCTTCAACTTACTCAGTGTTCTATGTCAATTTTATCTCAATGAAAAATTTTTAAAACTAAATAAAAATTCTGTCACCCATATTTCTAAATATCTTTACAGTCAGAATTGTATTTTCCACTTTTACAAGGATAAAAAGACAATTGAGAGAAATTAATTAATTCTTTTAAACTCCATAGTTAACAGGAGTCACAGCAGCTATTTCAAGCCAGAATTTCTACCTATTTTTATTGTCTCCATGCTATGTTTTTAGTTAAACAAAGCAATGCAATAGAGTTTAGTTCATTTTGTCTTGATATAATGTGAATATCTATATCTGTAAGCAAACACATGCATGCTGCATCTTCTATATATTTTATTTCCAACTAATCCTTGTGAGATTTTCACACGGACCCAGTTAATATATTGCATTCAGTAATTAAACACAGAATTAGTAGATCGCTCTCATTTGCAGTGTTCATCAGCATGTTACTCTTTCTTGAAGCAGATAAGCAATGTGTTTATACATTACAGCCTTTGGGGTATGTGCCATTAATTACACACACCCAGCAGCTGACATGTGATTAATTAAAAGTAGGAAAACTATTCTTCAGGTGACCAGAAAACTCCTTCCACTTGTCAATGTTTATCTCTTTCTCAAAATTGTGCTGTCCCAGAAGATACAGTAAATAGTATTAAAAAAATAGAGCTGATCCAGAAAATTTGACAATCAAGATTCTAAATATATTTAGAAGATCAATTCCAAAGAATTGAGAAGACAAATAAAGAATATACCAAAAAATATATATAGGCTAATCTTTTTCATAAATATTAAAAAAACAAAGTAAGAGTATAAGAATTTTCTTATTATTTATTTAATTTGAAATATTATAAATAAAAAGTTTTTATGTTAAGGACTATAGACTAAAAATTAAAACATTCTTTTCATACACAGTCAAATTTCAAAAATGCAATTTAAAGTGCATTTTTAATTCCACCATTATAAGATTTTCAGATTTTCCTCAATTTTGAGTCTTATGTTCTTTATCAAATTAGAATGAATCTTTGCTTCTGTTTAAACTCAATTGCAACTTTTTCTTTAAACTTGGACTAATAAACTTTGGATTTTTATTCTATACAAGATTACTCAGCTATTGTATTACTATTGAAATTCTCCAATTATCTTACAATTATGAGGTCAAGTTTTTTATAGAACTTTAAACTGTCAAAAATAGTTGTCATTAATATCTACCTTCATATTTAAAAATTTCTTAAGTATGAAAATTTATCAGAACTGCCAACTTGCTTTTATTATTTTTTACTGATCACTCAGCTGAAGGCTAACTTGTGCATCTACTATATGAATTCTCAGAAAAAATAGTTGTTAAAATAATCAAATTTTTACAAACATACATAAACACACAGAGAAACAAACACATTCTTGCTGGCTATTACAGTAGCTGTTTTATCATTTCTCTGTGTGTGTTTTTTTTACATAGTATTCTTCTAAATATCTTTTAATGGAAATAGCCTTTCAAAAAATCTCTGATTTTTTCCCTGAGATCTGAAGACTACATGCTGACAGTACAAAATCAGAGAAGTATCTCTGACCTCCAAATTTCGAACCTTCAGAGTCGGGTTCAGGAACCATTTTGACAAAATCTCTGGGACATTTTTCATGGGCTCCATTATTTGAACCATTGCCCTATGAGGTATACACTATTATACCATTATATAAGCAAATATACTGAACTCTGAGAGATGACATATGTGTTTCCCAATATTACACAGCTGGTAACACCAGAGCGAACACTGGTTTCAACACGAAGTTTTGTCAGTCTAAAGCCCACGTCCATAATCATTAGACATACTGGTGAAAAGCTAAAAAAGGCAAGGAAATAGATTCTCCCTTGTAGCCTCTAAAAGGAACGCAGTTCTGCTCACATCTTGACATTGACCCAGTAAGCCATTTTGGTTCTCTGACCTCCAGAACTGCACAGAGACACAGTAACCAAACAAATGGACTTCTTGCCCTCTTTAAATGTGCAAGTGAAGGTTAGTAGAGTTAATAACACAATGAAATGAGAGAGAGCCCAGACTGACCATTGCAAGCTTGAAAGATTGAAGGGGACCACAAGCCAAGACTCTTGAAGCTAGAAAGCAAGGAATAAGATTCTTCCCTATAGCCTCCAGAAGGAATCCAACACTGTTAACCCTTTGATCTTAGCCCAGTGAGACCTGTGTTGGATTTCTGATCTCCAGAACTTTAAAGATAAAAAACTTGTGGGGAAAAGATGGCGGAGGAGTGAATGGGAGTCACGCTGACCTCCTCCTCCCAAGACCAAACTGGAATTGTGACTAAATAGTGGAGTAATCACCTGGAAATCAATGGAACAATAGTGGGAGAGGAGCCTTGGAGCCACGGACAGACAGTGGATTCGACTCTCACACATCCCAACAGGTGAGAAGTGCGGTAGAGGCTCGAGACGGTGGGCTGGGTGCCCAAGGGCACTAGCACCAGAGGGACATTGAAACGGCCAGTTACCTCCCCCCCTCAAGAAGAACGGGGTCTGAATCATAAACAGGGACCTCTAAACTACAGCAGCTAAAACCAGGAAAATACAGACAAAACACAACCCCGAAAAGCTTAGGGGCGCTCTCTGCCAGAGACAGGTGGCTGGGGATGCAAAGAGACATTTAAAGGGCCAACGCAAAAATTGCAGCGGCAGCCACCCTCCTTGATCTCTCGGCAAGGCGGCAGCAGGGTGGGCTGGTGCCTGGGAAAAGACTGGTGAGGAAAACTTTGGGAAGAGAACTGACACGGCGGCCGGTGGAGCCCCAGTGATGGCACGCCTCCCACTCTGCAGCTACCATCTCGCTCAGGCATAAGGGAATCAATTAACCTGCCTTTTGTGCACTCCGCACACAGCTTGTGCGCGTGTGAGCTGCGGGGCTGAGTGCAGACTGGCTGGGAGAGCCTTGAGGAGAGACTGGAGACTGAGGCGTTGGGGAAAGAACGGGAGGAGGAACCAGGGAGTCCCGACTCCTTCTCCTTTCCCTAGTCTCCATTGTGCAGGAAAAGGACACACAACCAAAGAGCCAAAAGCTGAAAAGCACACAATAGAGTCCAAAACCACCCAGTGCAGGCGCACACACTTGCGCCGAGTGGCCGGTGAGGGTTGGTGAGTGTGTGTGACCCGCGCGGGCTGGGGAGGGCTCATAGGGGCTGGCAAGGCCTCCCTCCCACAGGTTGGCACTGATGGGGCCTGCCAGGGAGTGCGCAGATCGGCAAGCGCAGGTGTAAATAGACTGGCGCGGGCTGCGAGTGCAGAGCAGGCCGCAGAAATAGTGGATCCCGGGCCAAAGGGGTCACAGTGCTGCCCAGAGTCCCCGGAGGAGAGACTGGAGACAGGATTAACCGGAGAATCCTGGAGCTGACTTCCTCCCATTTCCGTAGTCTCCATTTGGTGAGGGCAGGCAACTCATCCAAAGAGCCAAAAGTGGGGAAAGCACACAATAGAAGACCCTAAACAAACCAGTGCTGGGGAGCTCGCTGGCTTGGGGGGCCAGATGAGTAGCAAGGTTGCAAAGAAGCCCTCAGGGCTGGGGCTAGCACGTGCGAGCCCGGGCTGGTGGGGGATCCTGCCGGCCCGGGAGAGCAATCAAGGAGCGGCAGGAGAGTGCAGAGCGATCCACAGAAATAGTAGATCTCTGGCCGAAGGGGTCACACAGCTGCCCAAAACAGGAGTCAGACACAGACAGTAGACTCCTGGCAGGCTCAAACAAATGACCCAAGGCAACTGACATCATCAGAGGCAGGCCCAGAAAGAAAAATAAAGGAAAAAAAAACAAACAAACAAATAAATAAATGATTAAAAAGACCGGCCTACTACCATACAAGTTTAATCTACAAAGTCAGGAAATCTAGACGGCCCAATTGAAGCAGAAGCAAAAATAAATAAATAAATAAGTAAATTACTTAACGGACTCTCACAAAAATGAGAAGAAAAAGAAGTTTCCCCCAAATGAGTAGAAAAGGGGACTCCCCACAGAGAGAGCTAAATGAAACAGAGGCAAGAGAGCTATCAGATACTGAATTCAAAACAATGGTCCTAAGGCAGTTCAATGAGCTCAGCCAGCTCAAAGATAACTATGAGAAACTGCAGAGAAACTATCAGGATCTTACAGCAAACTATATCAGCCTGGAAAAGGACATAGAAACTATCAAGAAGACACAAGAGGATATGAAGAATACCATTTCTGAATTGAAGAACACAGTAGAAGGAATCCAAAGCAGGCTGGATGAAGCCGAGGATCGAATCAGTGTGATGGAGGACAAGGTAGAGAGAAGCTCCCAGAAAGAACAAAAAATGGAAAAATGACTCAAAAAGAATGAAGAGGCATTTAGGGAAATGCAGGACAACCTGAAACGCAATAATATCCGTATAATAGGGATAACAGAAAGAGAAGAAGAGGAGCAAGGGATAGAGAACCTCCTCGAAAAAGTAATGATGGAAAATTTCCCTAATTGGAGGAGAGAAAAGGTCTCATGGATCCGGAGGACCCCACTCAAGAGGGACTCAAAGAGGTCCACTCCAAGACACATCATCATTAAAATGGCAAATGTCAAAGACAAAGAGAGAATCCTCAAGGCAGCAAGGGAGAAGGAGAAAGTAACATACAAGGGGGCCCCGATACGCCTAGGAGCTGACTTCTCAACAGAAACACTACAAGCCAGAAGGGAATGGCAACAAATATTCCAAGTCATGAAAAGCAAGGGACTACAACCAAGGCTGCTCTACCCAGCAAGGCTCTCCATTAAAATAGAAGGGGAAATAAGGAGTTTCCCAGACAAAAGAAGGCTAAAATAATACATCTACCAAACCAGCACTCCAAGGGACTGGTTTAAGAAGATGAAGGAAAAGAGTGAGAAAGAGAGAAACTCAGGTACAAAGAGAAAAAATGAATAAGTTTCTATCAGTAATAACTCTTAATGTCAATGGACTAAATGCCCCAATCAAAAGACACAGGGTAGCTGAATGGATAAGAAAACATGACCCACACATATGCTGCCTACAAGAGGCCCACCTTAGAGCAAGAGACCTACACAGATTGAGAGTAAAGGGATGGAAAAAAATATTCCAAGCAAATAGGTATGAGAAAAAGGCCGGGGTTGCCATACTTGTATCAGACAAAGTAGATTTCAAAACAAAGGCCATAAAGAGAGACCCAGAGGGGCACTTTATCATACTTAAAGGAAGAATCTATCAAGAAGACATCAACATTGTAAACTTATATGCTCCCAATATAGGAGCCCCCAAGTTTATAAGGAAATTGTTGGATGACTTCAAAAAAGATATAGACAGCAACACACTGATAGTAGGGGATTTCAACACCCCACTGTCAAAAATGGACAGATCTTCCAAACAAAACATTAATAAACATATTGTGGCTCAAATGACACGCTGAATCAAAGAGACTTAACTGACATATATAGAACCTTACATCCCAAAGAAGAAAAATACACTTACTTTTCAAATGCTCATGGCAGTTGTTCAAAGATAGACCACATGCTAGGACACAAAGCAAACCTCAGCAAATTCAGGAAAATTGAAATAATACCAAACTTTTTCTCAGACCGCAAGGGCTTGAAACTGGAAATCAACCTAAAGGAGAAACTTCAAAAACTTGCAAACTCATAGAGACTGAACAGTAGACTATTAAACAATGCATGGTTCAATAACGAGATAAGAGAAGAAATGAAAAAATTTCTAGAAACAAATAGAAATGAACAGAAACAATCCAAAACCTATGGGACACAGCAAAGGCAGTCCTCAGAGGGAAGTTCATAGCAATACAGGCTTACCTAAAAAAGACAGAAACATTACAAATAAAAGACCTAACACTATAACTTCAAGAATTGGAGAAACAACAACAAATAAATCCCCGAGCAAGTAGAAGGAAGGAAATAGTCAAGATTAGAGCAGAACTGAATGACATAGAGACAAAAAGAACAATTCAAAGGATCAACCAGTCCAGAAGCTGGTTCTTTGAAAAGATAAATAAAATTGACAGGCTTTTAAGCAGACTCATCAAGAAAAAAAGGGAAAGGACCCAAATTAATAATATCAGAAATGAAAGAGGAGAAATAACAACTGATACCACAGAAATACAAATGATTATCAGAAACTATTATGAACAATTATATGCCAAGAAATTTGAAAATCTCTATGAAATGGACAAATTTTTAGAAAAGTATAATCTCCCAACACTGAGGGAGGAAGAAACAGAAAGCTTGAACAGACCGATAACAGCTGGGGAAATTGAAGCAGTAATCAAGAAACTCCCAGCCCACAAAAGCCCAGGGCCAGACAGTTTCACAGGAGAATTTTACAAAACATTTAAGGAAGAGCTAACCCCTGTCCTTCTCAGACTATTCCAAAAAATCCAAGAGGAGGGAAGACTCACAGACTCTTTTTATGAAGCCAGTATCACCCTAATCCCAAAACCAGATAAAGACCCTACAAAGAAAGAAAACTACAGGCCAATTTCGCTGATGAACATAGATGCTAAAATCCTCAACATAGTATTGGCAAACCGCATCCAGCAATACATTAAAAAGATTATCCAACACGATTAAGTGGGATTCATCCCAGGGATGCAGAGATGGTTCAATATATGCAAGTCAATAAACGTAATACATCACATAAATAAAAGACAAAAACCACATGATCATCTTGATAGACACAGAAAAACATTCGATAAGGTACAGCACCCATTTATGATTAAAACACTCAGCAAAATGGGAATAAATGGGGCATTCCTCAATGTCATAAAGGCCATATATGAAAAACCTACAGCCAACATCATACTCGACGGACAAAAACTGAAAGCTTTCCCACTAAGATCAGGATCACGACAAGGATGTCCGCTTTCACCGCTTCTTTTCAACATCATATTGGAAGTCCTAGCCACAGCAGTCAGACAAGAAAAAGAAATAAAAGGCATCCAAATAGGAAAGGAGGAAGTAAAGCTATATTTGTTTGCAGATGACATGATAGTATACATAGAAAACCCTGTAGACTCTACCAAAAAACTCCTCAACCTAATAAGTGAAATTGGCCAAACAGCAGGATACAAAGTCAATATTCAGAAATCAGAGACATTTTTGTACACCAGCAATACAATAGAAGAAGAAGAAATCAGTGAAAAAATACCACTCGATATAGCAAGAAGAAAAATAAAGTACCTAGGAATAAATTTAACCAAAGAGGTAAAAGACCTGTATGCAGAAAACTATACAACTTTGAAGAAAGAAATTAAGGAAGACACAGTAAATGGAACCATATACCATGCTCATGGATTGGAAGAATTAATATCATCAGAATGTCCATACTACTTAAAGCAATTTATCCATTCAACACAATCCTTATTAAGATACCAATGACATATTTCACAGAAATAGAACAGACATTTCAAAAATTTATATGGAACCATAAACGACCCCGAATAGCCGCAGAAATTCTGAGAAAGAAAAATAAAGTAGGAGGGATCACAATATTGGACATCAAACTGTACTACAAAGCCACTATACTCAAAACAATCTGGTACTGGCACAAGAACAGACCCATAGACCAGTGGAACAGAGTAGAAAGCCCAGAAATAAGCCCAGGTCTCTATGGGCATCTAATATTTGACAAAGGGGACAGAAGCATAAAATGGAGCAATAATAGCCTCAACAAATGGTGTTGGGAGAGCTGGACGGCTACATGCAAAAAATTGAAATTGGATCATCAGCTGACACCACACGCAAAAATAAACTCAAGATGGATAAAAGACTTAAATATAAATCGCAACACCATCAAAATCCTAGAGGAGAACGTTGGCAGGAAACTCAGATATCCTACGCAGCAATTTTTTCACTGGTATGTCTCCTAAAGCAAGGGACATAAAGGAAAGAATAAACAAGTGGGACCTCATCAAAATAAGAAGCTTCTGCACGGTGAAAGAAAACATCAGCAAAATAAAAAGGGAGCCAACTCTATGGGAAAATATATTTGCTAATGGTACATCAGATAGAGGTTTGATCTCCAAGATATATAAAGAACACACTCAACTCCACTCCAAGAAGACAAACGATCCAATCAAAAAATGGACAAAGGACCTGGGCAGACGCTTTTCCAAGGAGGAGATACAGAGGGCCCAGAGGCATTTGAAACGATGCTCAGCATCACTAGCCCTCAGAGAAATGCAGATCAAAACCACAATGAGATACCACATCACACTGGTCAGAATGGCCATCATAAACAGATCAACAAACAAGAGGTGCAAGCAAGGCTGTGGAGAAAAGGGAACCCTAGTACACTGTTGGTGGGAATGCAGACTGGTGCAGCCAGTGTGGAAAGCAGTGTGGAATTTCCTCAAAAAGCTGAAAATAGAACTGCCTTTTGATCCAGTGATTCCCCTGCTGGAACTATATCCTAAGAAATCCAAAACACCAATACAAAAGAACCTATGCACCCCAATGTTCATAGCAGCACAATTTACAATAACCAAGTGTTAGAAGCAACCTCAATGCCCATCAGTAGATGATTGGATCAAAAAGTTATGGTACATATACACAATGGAATACTACCCAGCAGAAAGAAAAAAACTACTAAACTTGGCAACAGCATGGATGGAACTGGAGAGCATCATGCTAAGCAAAATAAGCCAGGGGGCGAAAGACAAATACCATATGATCTCACCTATAAGCGGAACCTAACCAACAATACAAAGATGCAAGGAAAATAAGACCAGCAACACTGAAAGGAAAAGAAACCAACAGAAACAAGAGGGAAGGAGGGAGGGGGGTGGGGGAAAAGGAACGGAAGGGGAAAGTCAAGGAAGATATAGCCAGGACTCATGGACAAAACCAAAGGGGAAGCATTGAGGGAGGGAGGGAGGGAGAGAGGGAGGGGGCAAGGAAAAGTGCTGGAGTGTAGGCAGAGACAAATGTATTTGAAAAAATAAGTTAATTAAAAAATTACTCATCTAAATAAAAAAATGAACTGCCTATTGATACATACTAAAACATGAATGAACCTCAAAACATTGTAATAACTTATAACTTATTTGAAAAGGGTAATTGTATAATTCCACTTGTATGGAATGTCTAGAAAAGGCAAATCTACACAGACACAAGACTAATGGCTGTCTGGGCTTGGATGGAAGCAAAGATTGAATGCAAATGTGTATGAGGAATCTTTCTGGGGTGATGGAAATGTTCTGAATCTGCTTGTGGTGATAGTTGCACAACTCTGTAAATTAAAGGGAAATAATTGAATAAAAAAAGATAAAAATCTTGTGATGTGAAGGTATACATGTATGTGTGTACGTGCGTGTGTGTCTGTGTACACACACATATGCATATACATACTTTGGAAATTATATATATAATTTTATATTTGTAATATGAAAAATTGAGACATTTATGAAGATACAAGACACAAGAAACATTGTACATGAGACAATGACACGTCAGTCCCCATCAAAGTAAACACCTTGAGATCTCATGTAGTTCTCTCAATCACTATCAGCTGCCCAATTGTATTTTCCTAAATCTGACCAATGGTCTGAAATCTCTTCAAAGGTGATTTTAGTTTTGGGAAAAATCAGTAGTCGCAGGGCACCAAATCTAGGCTGTGGTAGGGCTGAGTTACCTGGGTGATTTGATGTTTCACAAAAAACTCTGCACTAGACATGATGCATGAGCAGGCATGTTGTGATGAAGCTGCCAATCACCAATGGCACATAGCTGTGGCCTTCTGAATCATCCAAATAGTTTCCACAGAGAAAACATTCAAGCTTAATGCAAAATTTGATGCCGATTCCTTGCTCTACTTGCTTAGTCATTTTGAATGAGACAGTCACATACTACACATGCTCATTCAACAGCATCTACCACCCCCTCTGATTAGTACAGTGAAGTTGTCATTGTTCACTCATGTGTATTCCAGTCCACTTTCCTTAGCTGTCAGGTTACATTAGAATGAATATATATATATTTATTTATATATAAATAAAATAAAATAAAAGGATGTCCCATCAAAAATTAGTAGGCATAACTTGTTTATTGTATTCTTTGAGGTATTGATTCAGAAGAGTAAATTAAAAAATCAAGTTATGTATTTTTTAACTTTAAAATATTAGAGATTGTGAACCAATGGTTTTAACAGTTTAATCCTCATCAGGATTTTGTGAGTTTTTCACGACTTGTTTTGTCCACAAATAAGATCGTGTTATTTTTTTTACTAAATACACAAAAAAGATTAAAAAATTTAACCTGAAATTAAAAATGATAATGATTTTCTTTTTAAAGTTAAAGAATGTGACCCAGGAATAAACAATACTATGATGGAAAAGCATCTCAAGTCCAATAGAAATGATTTTCAGGTTCAGAGGTCCCACCAAAAAATTTTGTTGTTATCCTGTTTCTGAAGTGCTTAAGATATTTATAGAGATACTGAGACAGCTAGAGCAATGTTGAGTCATATAATTAAAAGATATAGAAATATTGGTATAAAAAATAAGGTGGAAGAAAGACTTAGTTGATGAGATACCTATGTTACCTTTCTTTGAATTGCCATTATTTGGAAGACCATCAAGTTTTATTGTTAATAAAGAAATGAGAAACGCGTGACTCTAGGTAGAGAGTGCGAGAGGCCATGCTCAGCTACCAGGGCCCGCAGCCTCAGCTATTGCTGAGCCACTACTGCTCAACAGCAGCAGTCAGGAATTCTAATCTGACCTTTTCTACCCTGTGCTTTGGACACATGTTCCGGACTCAGTAATGCTCACCCTTACTCAAGAACCTCCAAATGCTTGTGAGAAATTGGCTTTCTGCACACATCTTTCAAATTTGGTTTTTGTTGCTTGCAACTGGGAACCTTGATTCATACATGTATATATCTAATCTCATTTTCTGTATGAGGAATTTACAGAGTTTAGCTTATTATCCAATTTTATGGAGCGGGTCAGAAGCAGAATTTAAATCCCAACCCAAGTCACCGACCCCCATCCATTCTCATTAGTATGTTAAGGTATTCCACATAGCAGAGCTAAATAAAGAACTGAGAGATAAAGAACTCCACCTACATATATTTCTTACGTGCATCAGACAGCTATAGCTGCCTTGAAGCCCCATGAGTCAAACTTAGAGTGCGCACACTTTTTTAAAAATGATACCACATCCTCTTTTGTGATTTGGTTATGATTATGCTTGTTCTGCTGCTGTTTTCTAGCTTTAAGCACGATGTTGCAGGCATTATTTATATACAACTAAACCCGCAGTGGTAACTCTGATCACCATTTTTTGTTCCCCAAGCTGCAGTTTCTGTTGAAATTCAGTGCAATCTGTTCTTATTTTAAAACCATCTATTCATTATAACAATTAAGACATATTTTGTAACATGCTCATGCTGTATAGATCCATAACATAGTCTTTAGATTGTTTCAAAATAGGCACACTACAAAAGAATCTGAGTTGTCAAGAGACCAGCCAGTAAATAAAGATGAAGTTTGGGTCCTCAATTTAAAAAAGCGTAGAGATCATACAGCAGGAGTGCTTGGGTGTAGAAGCAGATCTTGACACAGCATAGACCATCCAAACGAGAAGAACGAAAACCTGGCATGCAATGATTCATTGGTTCATTAAGTGGTAAGAAAACAAACATTGACTGATGATATCTCTAGGACAATATCTTTGAGCCTGAAGCTAAGAAACTGGGAACGTGAACATCTAAGAAATGAAGAAGTAATGCAGAATGTCAAGGCAAAAGAGGACAGGAAATTAAGAGAAACAGCTAAGGGGACAATGGACAACAGATGCTGTGCTCTGGTGGCTGCATCAGAATGGCACCTGCACTGCGAATGGGGTAGCGACAGGAAGCCCTGGCAAATCTTCACTTTCAAAACTGAACTGCCCCTTTCAGAATCAACCCCACAGGGCAAAGATACCACATAAAGTCCAAACAGTTTTCCTCGATTGGCTCCAAATTTTTTTTTCTCTATGCTTTTTCATCCTCCTCCCCCAGTTTTATTGAGGTATAATTGACAAACAAAATTGTAAGATATTTAAAGTACATAATGTGATGTTTTGATATATGTATTGTGAAAGGATTTCGCCCTTTGAGTTAATTAACACATCCATCATGTCTTTACAATTTCTCCCAGCCCCTCTTTTCATTCAAACATTGACTTTGCTCCCATTGTGTTTTAAATTTGGCATCTCATTTCATAAGCCTTTTGTTCACTGTTTTGCCCTTATCTCAAACTTTATTTTCTACATCGGGATCATTTCAAACCTTACAGTAATGAAACTGTCTAGCCTTGGAAAATTACTTCGCAAATTTTTTTCAGGGAGGGCCCTGGGCTTTGCTTTATTCCTTGTCAGCCCAGCTGCTAGGCTTACCTAGGCATTTTGGAGAGAAGAGGAAGAAAAAAGGGTTTGTTTTCTATTTGTTTATCTTCTGAAGTTATAGATGCATGCCAGCAAATCCAGTCAGTAGTATGCAGGGAACAAGGGACAGCAATGTTATATGTATAAAACAATGGCAACTTAATGCAATAGCTTGCCTTAAAATTATAAACTTATGACAGCAATTATATACTTTATAACTCATCAATGTGTAAGGCAACAGATCAACTGTCAGCTTTCACAAGGGTAGCCAAATTCCAAACAAATCTTGCTAAAGGTGAAACTTTCAATTGTCATGAGAGGCTGCAACACAACATGCCATTAAAAGTTAATTCAACTAGGTGTCACTATTGAGTGGGAAGGGAGTGTAATATAATTAAGAAGCAGCATGGGGTTTATTTGGCCCAAAGGTATTCCAAGGGAGCTTCAAAATTTGGGCTGCTACAAAACAGCAAACTGGTTCAGAAAGTCAAATTGAGAAATTAAACTAAACAATTACATTCTAGAATGTCTATGTGTTGCAGCCTCTCTAGGCTGGACAGGTCCACTTGAGGCTCGGTTGAAAGGAAGAAGATGCGTGGAGCCTTGGGGATGCTTGACATGCCCTTATTCGGGAGAGTCGTACAGGCACAAGCTCGAGTCCAGGGAAATCACACAGGCCACAAAGCCTGTGTCCAAGTCTGCACCCCGACTCCCCACCTTGTCCAAAGCTCCTATCTCATAAATACTAGCCCCAAACTAAGCAGGCAACAGGCCAGAAAGGTGAAGTAACTATCATGAGCTAGCCTACTCAAGTCTATGGGGCAGTTTATCGCACCCAGGGCTCAAGGCCGTGTGATCAGGCTCAAGGCTGTGGTAACAGTGCTTTATGAGACTCCTTCAAGGTTGTGAGGAACTGCTCCCTCTGGTTACCCACGCATCTGGGTGAGGGAGCAAGACCACCTTCACATACCCTACAGTCTGGAACTACATTCTCTAAATAGACACGTACACAAATACATACACACACACACCACAAACCCACATTACTATATTTGAAAGACTTTGTTGATATTCATGCATGACAACTTGTTCATAGCAAGTCAGTTATACTTATTAAGAAAAGCTTAGAGATTTCACAGTTATGTCTGGATGATGATGATCGCTACTAATCTCCTGGACCAAACAGATGCCTATGGAACAGCACTCTACCCAACATCAGCAGAAGTCACATTCTCCTCAAGAGTATGTGGAGCAGTAACCAGGGTTTCTAATTTGGTAGGCCATAAAACAAACTTCATTACTGAGGATAAAATTAATATCTTACATAATAAACTATTCATCCACAATGAAACAAAATTTAAATAATAGAAGAAGGAAATTTATGAATTTCAGAATTAAGTGGAAATTAAACATCACACTCTGGAATACAATAGCTAAAGGAAGAAATCAAATGAACATTTAAAAATACTTTGAGATGAATGAAAATAGAGGCACAAAGTTATGAGGTCCCTTTAAAGCAATGATTAAAAGAAAATTTACAGTTTTAAATTATAATAATAATAATAAAGAAAATGTCCTCAAAACAATAACCTAAGCTTTCACTTGAAGACACTGAAAAAATACGAGCAAATTAAATCTAAAGAAAGCAGAAGGAAGGAAATAATAATCATTAGAGTGATAATCAAAGAGAATATAGAAAAGCACTCGGGAAAATCAGTGTAAACAAAAGTGGTTTCTGTGAAATGAGCAACAAAATTCACAGATCTTTAGCTAGACTGACTAATATAAAAAAAACAAAGGATAAAACTTATAAAATCTGAATTTATAAAGGGGACACTTCTACTGAATTTAGAGAAATAACATTATTAAGCTATACTATTTAATGCATACCAATATATTGGTTAAATTAAAGATAATAGAAATACAAAGACACAAACAATAGAGATTACCTCAAGAAATTGAAATTCTGCCCTGGCTGGTGTGGCTCAATGAATTGAGCGCCATCCTGCCAACCAAAGGGCCGCTGGTTCAATTCACAATAGAGGGCACATGGCTGGGTTTCAGGTGATGTCCCTCCCCAGCAGGGGGCACAAGAGATGCAACCACACATTGATGTTTCTCATCCTCTCTTCCTCCTTCTCTTCCCTTCTCTAAAAATAAATAAATAAAACCTTAAAAAAAAGAAATAGAAATTTTAAACAGATCAACAATAAATCAATATATTGACAGTAATTCAAAAACTCCCACAATGAAAACTCCAGGCCCAGATACCCTCATGGTGAATCAAAATACATAAAAAAGAATTAATTCCAATGCTTCATAAATTCTCTAAAAAAATGAGGAGGAGGAACATTTTTCAATGTATTCTACATGGTCAATATCACTATGATGTCAAGCCGCAGAAAAATATTGCAAGAAAAGAAAATGACAGACTCTGTTGCTAATATGGACAAAAAATGTTGAACAAAATATTAGCAAACTGAATTCAGCAACATCTTAAAAGGGTTACACCCATGACCAAGCAGCATTAATCCTCTGTTTGGTAAATTTCTGAAAATTAATTAATGATCACATCAATAACAAAGGCAAAAACCACATGATCATCTCATTAGACATTGAACAACCATTTGCTAAAAAACGGTCTACATAGGAGGGATAAAAGCAACTTCCTCAGCTTGATAAAGAGCACCTATAAAATACCCACAGTTAATATCATTCTTAATGGTAACAGACCAAATGCATTCTTCCAAAAGTCTAAAAAGGAAAGGAAGGTTAATTTAACTTCACTAGTTTCTTTTAACTTTTTATTGGAGATTCCAACTAAGCCACTGACATAATAAAATTAAATAACATGCCTGATTAGAAAGGGAGAAGTAAAACCATTTTTATTTCAAAATAGCATGGTCCTGTTTATTAAAAATTCCAAATAATCCACTTAAAAAAAAGAAGCTATTAGAATTAATGTATGAATTAAACAAGCTTACAGAGTACAAGATAAAAATATGAAAATTAATTCTTTTATATAAATTTTCTGAAAATAAAACTATTAATAATTCCATTTCTAAGAAGTTAAAATATTATAATTAGAAGTATATTTAATTAAAAAATGCAAAATTTATATTATGAAAACTACAAAAGTTATGAAAAAATTTAAGACCTAGACAAATGGAAACACGTCCATGTCTATGTATGATAAGAAGACAATATTAAGACAGAATTGAAACTATAATTACCTGAGAAGAAAATACAACATAGGAGTAATTCTCTGTGATCAGGACCGTGGAGTTAATGAGAAGTGATTGATAATGGGTTATTATCATAGATTATTAATAACATGATTAAATAATCTAAAATTGATTGTAGTAATAGTTACACAAGGCTAAATATTGAATTGTAAGGTATGTGAATATCTTAATGACACTTGGAATTTTCTTAAATATCTGTTCCAAGGTATTGCCGGTGTCATAAATCCAAAAGCATTGCAAAATAAAAATTTTTTAAAGTTTTATTTTTCTAGTTATATGCCATTTTTATTAGATTTTAAGTAGTTTTCTAATTCTATAATTACACTAAGGTTTGATGCTATAGTGAATAGGATTTGATAAACTATTTAGATCAATAGATTATACAGGGTCCAACACAAATAACATCCCTTTTTATTACAAAATTATAGGCATGTAATTCTATAATGTAACAATATCACACTTGAGCACACCATATGACATTTTAGGTGAAATGTTCAAACTAAAATTATAAATTATTCCACCTATATTATTATCCTATCAACCACACTCAAGTAGATATTACTTCTGCCAGATCCTGTAATTTTGCATTTGTCAGTTTAGTCCTGAAGATCACAAGTTTCTCTTTGAAGACTCCTCAAGATCTGGGAAGATGTGAAGAGTAAAGAGGGAAAGAAGTTAAATAGCCCACTGTTTCTACTACATTCTGAATACTTGCTTAAAGGCTTCCTTTGGTAGGATGGACGAAGGAGAGCAAGGGTGGAAAAACGAAGACAACTGTAATAAGATAACAATAAAAAATGATTTAAAAAAAGAAGTGAATAAACTCAACCTCCAGAAACAAAGACTTTAGTTGGCTAGCCAAACAAATTAGTGAAGAATTCAAACATGTCTTCTGATTGCGTGATTCTATTCAGTGACTCTGTACTGCAGCCTGCTTTATTTAAGGATATTTAATGGTTCTATACACTACAATATTGTGAAAGTAAAATTGTATCTATATAACAAGTGTGAACTATTTCTGAATTTATTTTTGAATATTTATTCTTAATTTGTCACGTCTCCCACTATTATTTCACTAATATTTGTTGAATAATGTTATTATTTTGACTAGTTTTTCTTTGGGGAATCTGGGCATCCCTTCTATTTTAGTCATGACTTGAGAAGCTGTCAAATTCAGTATCACACTTTCTGGCTGCTAGAGCAAAGGTACAAAGATGGCACAGAAATGGGTAGACATACAGGCAAAGGCAAGTGTGCTTGGGTGGACACACATTCAGACAAGTGTTTCTTTCCATTTCTTATGAGAAGCTTTAAGTAAGTGGACCTTGATAAGTATATAATTTTGTCTGCATTGAGAAATGTATACCAGAGAAGTGAATTCATATGTAAATAGGAGTCATGATATAAGGTAGAAAGTGACTTCTTAGGGTGTTTAGGTCCCTAAACCTAGTTTTATTTGAGTTCCATCTCATCATTTTAGTCCCACAGTTCCAAAACCAGTTTAAAATTATTTACAATTTTGTTATTTTCAATTGCTATTTCACTCTTGCTTAATAATAATATACCTCCTGCCATTTCCAATGAAAGTCATTTTTGACAACGTACTGAATTAATGGTGCAGTCTCTCCTAGGGTGTGCTTTGTGGTGGCAGCAATGATTTCCTATGCATGTTCTCTCCACATAATTGGTTTGCTTCCCTCAAAGTCAATGTTTCAATACCATTCTGTCAGCCCATTAAAAAACTCATGATCCCATGGAAGACATTTTGCAGAGGACAAAAGATGTGATCCTTTTACCAAACCATCCACCTGAAACTGGGGCCTGAGCACAGGCCCTGAGACAGTCACATTGACCAAAGTCCCAGAGACCTGCAGGTTATCTGATCAGCAGACCTGGCAGGAGCAGGGTCAGAAAAACACTAAATGAGAGAAATGAAGTTGGTGCCTGACGGCCCTGGAAGAACCTATGCACTGGGGGAAGCTTGAAAGTTTCAAAGGCATTCAAAGGCCCAGAACTCAGGGCAGAGGAATGCCTGCAGTTAAGTGAAGCGCTGAGTAACAGATGGTATGAAAACAGAGTCAATGAAATCAATCTCGGAGTACAAATCTCATATCAGTAGAGTTCTATGCATTTCTCTTTATGTATAATAACTCTGAGATGTGAAAATATCAATTCAATAAATTTTGTCTCTCTCACGCTCTGTAAGACACTTGGATATAACTTGTTCTATTGAATACATTCAGTATTGTGTTTCCTGGCTTTTTATAAACAGAATTTTGTTCAATGTTCCTGAGAAACTCTCTAAGAAAGAAAATTCAACTGCTTTCATTAAATTTCCCATGGTAGAGGGAAAGAGGTGGCTGTCACTCAGAAGGCCAAGGGAGAAATGTCAATGAAAAATCTGTGAATAGTATGGATTTGGCTCTAAGCCAGGCACATACTTTTGGTGTTATGGCTACAAATTAAAGGTTTTTGTGAATTTATAAAAGTGCTTAAAAATGCAGAGTCCTGCAAGAGTAATGTTCTTTTTTATAACACACTCTTTTATTACAAAATCATAAGTATATAATTCTCTAACATAACAATATCACACTCAAGCACATGAAATTTTAGGTGAAATGTTCAAAATAAAACTATAAATTATTACAACCATATAATTAGTCTACCAACCACTCGAGCAGGAGTTACTCTGCTGGAGCCTGCATTTGACACATCTTTTAATTACCTAAATTTTCTAGCCAAAACTGGAAAAAAAAAATCATATGAAATACTTATGAGATTGAAGGTATCCTGGAGGGAAGTAGAGACATCAGTTGATTGAGTAGGATTCAAACGTACAGAAAAATTGTAATGTGTCTAATATACTTGTAAATTTTTAAAACGAAGATTTATACATAGGTGGTTAATCTTTTCCTTAATATGCCCTCCTTTCTAGTTGCTAGGTAGCCATATTTGAGGACAAAAAATGAAAAAAAAAATTTAGTAAAAATAGCCTCTTCCTTGAAATATAAAACCCTAAGAAGAAATAACTATCAATAATATATTTTATCAAGAATTATCAGTCAAATTTTTATATCCTCATTTCTCATTTAACTGTACTTCAGAATTTACAGTATGTTTTCACTCTTTTAAAACACCCAAAATATTATTTTAAATCTGTGTCACATAATAGTTCTTTTGTAAAAGCTCAATAATATAGGTTATTTTAGTAACAAAAACAATCATGTTCGATAATAGACAGATATTTTACAGAAAATTTTCACAAACTTTTAACAATAATGAAATGATCACAAGTTTATTGCAATTAAAATATAGTTAATGATGCAAGTTTTTACTCTTAATACTAGTAAAAATTCAGAAGATACTTCGTTATGTGTAAAATTAACTTGACAATCATATTTACATATCTATTATCTATGTGTCAGAAAATAGAATAATTAAATATATTTTCATTATATTCTTCACAGAGTCATGGATGGGTTGGTCAACTTTTATTATAATTAATATGTGCTAGTTTACAAGCAATCTCTTGTATAAAATATTTTATCAAGTTTTGTTTTTTAATTTATCATATATAACCATATAATTGGAGACTATATTTTTATTAATATTATGATAATGTTTTATCATTTCCATCTTCTAAATGTAGACTCAGGAAATATAAAGGGATCGTTGGATTGGTATAACATTTGAAGGAAATCAGGGGTGGATCAATATCCTCTCAGCTAGTTATTGCTGCTCATAAAATCTACTCAAACCTAGTTTCTTAGATCAGGACTTACTTAACTCAGATCTATTGTTTGATTAGGGTTTTTATGTACCTTTGGTCAGCTATTTTCATCTTAGTCTGGCTCTTTCACAACTTTGGGCCTCATGAGTTTTGAGTTCTGAACTGGGCTGACCTGGCTCAACCCCTGGTGACCTGTCACCTTCCAACAGGACAGCTCAGATTGCTCACCCTGAGAGAGCAAGGGTCCTGAGAGAGAGCAAGTGTGCGTAGCCTACAGCATGCTAGAATCGGAAATGGTGCAGTGTAACTCCTATCGCATTCTGCTGGCCTGAAATTGTCACAAGACCTGTCCAGATACAAGGGTAGGAAAATATAGTATGGGATACAAGGTCACATGGAACACGCAGACACAGAAGGGGTTAGAGAAATGGCACAACTTTTGTCCTCCGTCTACCAACTGCTGAAGCCTCACTCTGAATGAGATTTTAAGGTTTTATAAGCTTCCAAATTACAATAACTCTCAAAATATTATATGCTTTAACTTAGCCTGTGCTCTCTCAAAATAACCACTACAACAAAAATACTATGTTGACCCTGGTCAGTATGGCTCAGTTGGTTGGAGCAACATCCTGTAAACTGAAAAGTCATTGGTTCAACTCCTGGTCAGAGCAGATGCTTAGGTTGTGGGTTCAGTCACCAGTTGGAGCACATGTGAGAAGTAACTGATCAATGTTTCTCTCTCCCATAGATGTTTCTCTCCTTCTCTCCCTTGCTTCCTCTTTCTCTGAAAATCAATAAATATGTCCTCAATTGAGGATTAAAAGAAATACATATGTTAGTTGACAGAGGAATTTAAGGGCCAAAATCCCTAGAGACTGATGATATCTCTGACTGTAGGTCTTTATCATGAGAGATCTGTGCTAGTAAGTTGTCTTATGAATATCTGACAATATGGCCTTCGCACAAGCCTATAAATACTGGGCATAAAGTCTTAACAGTCACAGTCATGCCTTAGGTCAAAGATCAGAGAGAAGGTTTTATTTCTTCCCGTCCTATACAATCATCACTGTATTTAAAAAGAACTATACTACACATGCTCGTACATATACATAAACATATAAAAAATGCCTACACATGTACAAACACAATGATCCCCATCTCTGTATCCGCAATTCCTTTTATTTTTACCTTTCTAATTCCTGCCAGTAAGAGGAGATTTTACCTACTCCTTGAATATGTGCTGGGTTTGTGACTTCCTTTAATGAACATACAGTATAGCCAAAATGGCAATGTGCCAACTAAGAACCTGGGAATTAAAAGAACTTGCACACTTCTGTTAAGCACCTTGGAACCATGCTGTGCTGTGATTTAAAGTCTAGGTTAATCTGCTAATATCTTTAAAAAGAAACGCTCCACCCAGCCACTTCATCACACAAGGTAAGAGCTAAAAAATCTCCAGATATGTGCATGCATCTGACAGGGACAAGCCAGTCCCTAACTAACCTGTCAGCTTACCACAGACATAGGAGTGCACCCAACTATGAGCACACAACCTACGTCTGATTGTCAACAATGTCTAATGACTAATAGATACGTTAAAAAAAGTAGTTCTGATGTTAAACCACTAAGTGTAAGCATTCTTTTTTATACCTAAAATTAACAAACCTCAAGTGTGAATATGTCAAAATTAATTAAAAAAATGAAGATAATTATTCAAATATGTATGTCACATCTCCTATCATTAACTAGAAAATGATTTTAATAATTTAGCATCATTCAAGTAGATTTTTAATTGTGTGCATTTTTGATCCTCTCTGTAATTTTAATGTTATTTCTCAATAATTGATTCTACAAATTTGACCAAATGGATTGATCAGTATGAAAAAATAAGTACATACTGATGAACTAATTCCCTTAGGACATTTGTATTTTAAATCATAGGCTAACATATGCATTGCCAAAATATTTAATTACTAATTTGAATTCTTCTTTCCTAGACATATAGTTTGCTTTAGTCAGATAAACTGAATTTGAATTAGACTGCCCTTGTTTCTTTTCACCTGTCAAACTCAATCCTATTATAGTGACAGCAAAAGCTTAACTGTCTTCCCTGACCTAATTTTTACTCAAGTGGCCAGATAAAAGGGAGTGAAAAATAAATTATGAAACCATCAGAGGCAGCACAAGAATGTAAATACAAAAGAGGTTAATGAGAGGGCGAAGATCAAACAAGCTAAACCAAAATAACAAGCTTACTTTTCTTAATGACTGCAAATGTTCACAAGACTTTACTTTTATCTTGCAAAATAAAACATCTTAAAACACAACAGATAGTATTGAAATATGAATGAATATCTCCTCCTGGCCAGGGTTCATTGCCCTTATGTTTGTATCAAAAGCTTGTTTCTCGCAAGTCCCTCTACGTCAGAGATTTATATCAGATCACAGAGGTTATTTTTTCTTTGGTTATTTATTGGAAAGACATATTCAGTAGGACTGCAGAGAAATTATCACTTTCTTATACACTCCCTATGTAAAGATAGTGTGAGCTCAGAAGTATTTACCTAAACAAAACTGAAGTAGAAACATCAGATGTGCTCGTTAGTCAAGAAACCACTTTAATTCCAATGATCAATTCCCTATTGCCATTAAACATATTTCATAAAGAAATGTGCACTTCAATATTGGACTTTATCATTAATTTGATACACATAAACAACTTAAAATAATATTAGTAAGTCTGCATTTTGAGAAATCCAGCTATTAACTCTCAAACAAAATGGGATGAAGTTTAAAAACCCCTTTTCCTGAAACTTGAATATTCCTGTAACAAGTTACAAATCAGTTTTAAGGATATACGAATACCAAGAACATCTTTGAACATTCCTTCCTGAAAGGACTTTATATATTAAGAACTTATATATGGGGGTCTGGCACAAATAATACCTCTTTTTATTACAGAATCTTTTATTGAAAAATCATAAGCATGTAATGCTGTAACATAACATCATCATATTCAAGCAAACCATATGGCATCTTAGGTGAAATGTTCAAATTAAAATAAATTATTCCACCCATATTATTACCCTACCAACCACACTCAAGCAGGTGTTACTTCTGTCAGACCCTGTATGTGTAAATATATATATATATATATATATTCAAACTACTTGACGATATCGTGATTGATGTACATTAAGCCTTATTTTTATATATAATGGCATTTTCACAAATTTTTAAACCAGAAAGTAATTTTTCTGTGATTCTATTTCATTTTTTTCTTGGAAAACCTATGGAAATTCTAGGTTGTATATCTCCAATTTGTCTTCCGATTTCTGTTATATTTACTTTTCCCCTTCTTGTAAAATTTAGGTGAGTTTATTGCACAGTTAAAGTCAGGAAAGCTTTTTTAATACCTGCATTGTGAGAATAAAAGTTCTGTCCCAGTAAAGCTGTGATCTTCTGGATATATAACAGTTACATGGTGAATTTATTAACATTAAATTATACTGCTTTACAATAGAAAATCTATATCTTTAGTTTGATAGTGGGTCAAGAAATTCATGTGTTTAGTTTGTAATGTGCACCACTCTGAGTGCATTTTAAATCTCTGTAGCTTTTTAAAATGCTGCAGAATTATAATTTTCACTATACAGTGCATCTGAGGCTGAAGTGTGTAGGTACTCTATCTCTCTAAGTTCTGCATGCTGAAGCCTATGCAATTTGCTATGTTGCATTCAGTTCAATGAATGTGAAAGGTTGAGTGAACGTGTCCAATCTGAGAAAACGTGACTCTTATAAATACTTCCTTTTTTTAATGGCTTACCTTCCATTTTCTAAGCTAGAGAAAGATGGGAAGTTGGAAAATTCTTCAGTTCTTTTTCCCAGACATTAATGATGTTCTGTGAGTGTCTCTGAAGCACATTTTTTCAGGTCATTTATACTCAAATAAATGAAGATGTGCTCCAGACTCTGTTGTATTCTGTAAATCTCACTTCTCAACAGCTTGTGTATATGTGATTTCCACAGAAGGAGATGAAGAATGATACTCTTCTAACTGCATTATATGAGGCCTGCCCAGAAGTTATCCAGTCACTCAGTATGAAAAATAGAGACATTTATTGAAGATACAAGATACAAGAAACATTGTGCATAGGACAGTGATGCCTCAGTCCCCTTCAAAGTAGGCACCTTGGGACCTCATACAGTTTTCTCAATCACCATCAGCTGTCCTGTCCTATTTTCCTAATCTAGTTGAAGATCTGAAATCTTTTCCCTTTCAAAGGTACTTTTAGTTTTGCGAAAAGTCAGTAATCACAAGGCACCAAATCTGGGCTACAGTGGGGCTGAGTCGCCTGCATGATTTTATGTTTCACCAAAAAACTGCATGAGACCTGATGCCTGATCAGATGGGTTGTCGTGATGAAGCTGCCACTCACCAGCTGCCTAGAGCTGTGGCATTTCTGAATTATGGAAATAGTTTCCACAGAGGAATTTTCAAGCTTAACACAAAATTCGATGCAGATCCATTGCTCTATTCGTTCAGTCATTTTGAATGAGGTGGCCACACAGTACACATGCTCACTCAACGGGGAGTGTGCTGTCTCCACTGACTAGTATGGTGAATCTGTCACTGTTCACACATAAGCAGACCAGTCCACTCCCCTTGGCTGCCAGGTTACATCAATGGTGCAAACCATTCTTGTTATATTAACAATGGCTGTATTATTTCTGGACAGTACTTGTATAATCATATTACTCTTTATCGGCAAATATATTCTGCAATAATTTATAAATACATTATAGATATAAAGACTTTGATTACACTCATATTCAGAAGCTGACTTTTTTGCCATTTTAAAAATTTTTATTGTATTTTTTCCATTACCATTTATCACCCTTATACCTTTTTCTACTTTCTCCTACCCCTTATCCAGTTGATTTTTAAACGGGATCTAAATGTACACTTACACACTCTCAAAACTGCTTATATTGTTTATCTCATTTACTTCTAGTTTGTTTTTCTTAAATATTTAATCAAGAACAAAAGCTCATTATTTCATAATTACATATTAGTATAAGCATGATTTAATGTAAAGTCTTGATTCAACATTATTTGTTCCAGAAAAACTAAAGAAAATTGCAATAATAGATCTTATGTCTTAAATACAAACATTAAATTCAACTCTAAAACTAGTGATTAATGACTAAGTTTATTGTTTATTTTGATCTGTATTTCATAGTATTTCATATATATTATATATATACTCTCTTTTAATTTATAAAGTCAGAAAACTACTACTATAGAAAAATACTGCTTCTGTAACCTGCTTTTCCAATGAAGAATCAGAACAGATATATGAAACTAAGAAAACAAAGTACTATTTTTAGATAGATAACAAAATAAAAACAGAATATAGTTATATTTTCATAAGCAATTTATGTAATCTATATCTTACATGATAAAATAAAAATGATTTAATGAGGTCTTAATCTCATAATTGGATACTCCAAAAGTAACAAAGTGCAAATTTTAGAAAATGTTTAGAATAAAAATAGCTGTACATGATGCTTCACAAATACTAATTGCATCATTGAGTAGCCTTGATATTTATGCTTTGTTAAGACACAAATGAATACAAAATCTCAGAAGCTCCAAACAACAAAGGTTTATTTCTTGTCTCTGTTGCATGTCCTGCTTCCTGTCTTCTGAATTCTCGGACCCTGGATGCGAGAACAGTCCCTGCCAGTTACAAAGGCTCAGGGAAAGAGGATGGCGCATTCCACGCATTAGGTATTGGCTATCTCACCTTCCCTTCACATTCACAGCCCTTCTCAAATTTCACCGACCTAAGCCAATTACGTGACCCACACCAATCATTAGAAGCCAGCATCACTGAATCCTACCAGGTTTCCAGGGCCAAAGGGGAATATTTTAAGCAAATTAGAACTACTACACTGATTCCATGTTATCATGGCAAAATATACATCAGCTTTAACATATATTTAATAACATTACAAGTGGCTATATAATCCAGAAAACATTTTATTGGAATTATTCTCTTACTGTTGTGTTTATTGACTATTTTGACTTTTTTTTAGGTTTGATGTAATATTTGAATTGTGTTGTTTTGTCATATTTTACTCAGAAACTGCTAAATATTCTTTGAGTTTGTACTATTTTGCCTGATGCTAGAAGATGTCATGATTTCACCTTTCTTAGAAGTTTAATGAACATTGGTGCCTGTTCTAGTCTTCTGTTTGGTGAGAAGTTTATCTAACTGCTCCCTAATGAAGCATAGATTCCCTTATGGTAATGCTGCTGTTTCGCCATCTGAGGCAATAACTAAAGGAGTTTAGCGTGGTTATTAATTTAGCACCATGGTGAGCATTTCAGTGCTACAAATGCCAGACTTCTCCTGGAAAAAATGTGTTTGACTTGGAGTTCAAAAGCCAATACTTTATTTTATGTACCATTGGCTTAACCTTCATTTGATTTATTTTTTGATCTCATCCCTTGGAAGGTTAGTTATACAAAATAGGCTTTATTTCTTCTTTGCTATTATCTTATCAATGATAAGATAATCTATTGAAGACAAGAGGCAATTAGACAGTTTGATAATTTGACTGGAGTGTGCTTGATAGTGTAAGACTTTCTTCCCTAGAATCTTTTATCTGAAGTCTGAAGGAGAAACACCCAACTCCACAACTAAGAGGATACCAAGAGTTTTTTTCATTTTTTTTTAATAAAGTCCACAATCTTTTGGAGTCTCTAGTGGACTCTGCAGTGATACATCTGGCTTTTTTTTTTTTTTAGTTGACAGAGACTTTGAAAAAGTATTGTTTTGTTTGATTTTCAATCCTTATCTAAAAAGTCAGTGTAATATATCCTGATCACCCAAAGAGGGTTCAAGAGGGAAACTACCTAAGTTACACTAGACACATCTGGCAAGGAGACATATCTGAGATATCTGCACACATGATCAGAACGACCATGTCTGCATAGCAAAACCACTCATAGATAGGCTCTTGGGGAAATTCCCCACTTGCCATCAACGGGTGGCAAGACACTTATCAAGAGACCCAGAAGGGTGGAGTACAGCACTTGTAAAGTACAACTGAGGCAGGCTCCAGACTCCTGCTGAGACAACCAAGCTCCACACAGCAGAGTGCTGCTCCACGCCACCCTGATCTCCCTTAGCATTGGGTGCCAGAGGCTCTGCCCTGCTGGACTGAGGACTTCATCTGCCTGCTGGTCTCCTGGTTCCTGAGATCCTTCCTTGCAAGATGCTGACAATCCTCTTGCCCACTATGTCTTCCCGACCTGCAGACTGAGACTCTGGGGCTCGGGTTTGTTATCCCTGAACTAATTGCTCTGCGTGTGTGTTATATTTCTCTTATACTATTAGAATGTGAGTAGGATATTAATGCATGCTGATGCTCAACTTCGAGAGAACCTGCATCCAATAAAAGCTGAGTGAGTAGCATAGTTACTGGGTGACTCTTTTCTATTCCTTGGTGCCGGGCTGCTCAGCAAGCAGCTAGCCAAGCAGTTGCCCAGCTGACTTATAGGAAGGACTGTATCACAAACATATGTTCATGGCAATATTTCAAAAATTAAGCCACCTTAAGTCATTACATACCAGTACCTTTAATACAAAGCCAAAAGTACTTAAATGGTAATTAGGGACAACATCACATGAAAAGTATAAGTATTGCTTGGATGCCGGTTTTGTACATTTGAACTTGAATCTTTTTTTATTATTATTAAAGCCTCAAATAATCATTGCAAAAACGTTTCAATTGTACTTTAAACATCTAATGCACACATTGTACAATACTTTATTAAATGCATTATTTTATTCAAATGAATCACATGTTGAAAATGAATTCACTGCTTAAAAAAAGTAATGACAGTAAGAATGGTAGTGGAAATACTTTTCATTATATTTAGAGACTAATATAAATAAAATATTTTGATTCTTTTACTAGGAAAATAATTTTAATATATTGCTCAACCTTTAATTTTAGCAAAATGTTTTTCACATTGAGTTAGTATTCCTGGTTTGAATTGCACAATTTTATTATTGCTTGTATCTTACTCAGAAACTTTTCTGAGTTTCTGATTTTAATAGTTACAAATGAATATAATCTATGTTTACTACCTTATATTTTGAAGGTTTATTGAAATATAAAAATGTGAAAATGGGAGTCCATGAAAGTATTTGCTTGCCACTCCAATATATGAGTTTAATTAAAACTCATATTTTCTTCCCATTAATTTTCTCACCTCATATCTTACTTTTCTACCAAGGATACATTTTACTACAATACAAATGGCTTACTTTTTTTCATAGAAAAAAACATGAAAATTATAAGGTGACAGAGTTTTTGCATGTGCTTATCCCTCTATCTGAAATAATTGTCTACTGGAAATTTCATGGCTCTTCTCAGGGATCATAAACTGAGGGAAGATGTCCTACATAACTCAGTATAAAACTAGACTCCTCTCAAATTCTTAATTCCTACCTGTCTTTCACATTTAGATTTTACAGAATGCTGCTTCTTCTAGTTTGCTCCGTCCTTTACATATTTATGTTGTTTCCTATCTACTCTCACTAGAGTATAAATCTGTCAAAATAAAGATATTTGCCTATTTTATTGACTGCTACACAAGTTATACAGATTTTTTGTTTGTTTTTTCCCTACCAATTTCACTAAAAAATGAACATTTTTATATAGAATAATTAAATAACTTTGGAGTGATATTAGAAAGTTATCTATCTTTTTCAAAGTTGTTAAGAGGAGGTAGATCTTAATTAGCCATTGACATATAATTCTGTCCAGATAAAGGCAGATGACATAGATATACACACTGATGTTTAAGTCAGTGTCCAAATGCTGGAGAGCTATTTGAGATTTTTCTAATGTCAAGTGAAATATTATGAGTATATTGACTCCACTCAAACATTAGAGTTAGTAATAATTTTAAATTTCCAAGTCTCTATATTTATTCTTTTCCTATCGCTATTAATGCATTTTATATATTTTTAAGTATATAATGTTTTAATTTTAATCTGTCATTAAATTCTAAATAACTACAAGAAAGAACATGCATGAGCTTGGACATAACTTTACTCAACAAATATTTGGGCAAATGAATTCAAATAAGTGAATTTCAGTGGTAAGTTCTACTTTCCTTTCAGACTGATTTGTGGACAGAATCATAACGCACAGAAAAAAAATCCTTCCTCAAAGGGACATAGTTGACAAATGAAAGATTCTCCTTGCATGACCTTAAAATAATCTAATATTTCTCCATTATTGCACTAAGGAATTGCTGCAGTTTTATTTTTGGTCCCAACTGAGTAAGGGCTCACCTTTTGATGGTTGCCATTTTCTGCTTTTTGTGGATAATAACTGACTTGACATTTGTGGTGCTCCAATGTGTCTTTCTTAATGTGAAAGACTCATCTGCGCATTAATGAACTGGCTTGATGTATCTGCCAAACCTTTCAAAGAAGCAATTAAGTCTGTAAGAACTTGTATGAATGGCACAATTTATTGTAATCTAAGCAGCAGAAGAAGAATAAACAAAAAGCAATTAATTTTTAAAGGTGGCAATCTAGGAGTACAACACAAGAACTGCATATATTAAATCCCATTTACACAGAACATAATAACAACATGCTATTTTTTAAATGTCTCATCAGATTTCAAACACTACTTTTGGGGAAATGGTCAACTGTATTACTGCTCAAAAATATTTGAATTAATATATGGGAGATCATTTCCATCTACCAAACCAGAAAACTCTTTTTAATCTTTTTTAAAGATCTCTTTAAATGTATTGTTTAGACAAAGGGGAAAGGAGGAAGAGAGGGGAGAGAGACATCAATATGTGGTTGCTTCTTGTGCGCCCCCTACTGGAGACCTGACCTGCAACCCAGTCACATGCCCTGACTGGGAATGGAACCGGTGACCCTTTGGTTTGCAGTCCACTGAATCACACCAGCCAGGGCATAAACCAAAATACTTAAAATAGACAAAAAAGACATGAATATTCAGTGTTATTAAAGGCATGGTGAAATAAGGACTACTTGATATATATAATGGCAGAGCAAGCTGCAATTAAGACTGTGTTGATAAATTTTCAATATGCATGACAAACAAAAATACCATATACTCTAATTCGTAAGCTATTTTTAATAAATAAACATAAGTACAATCAAGAAAACATTGGTGCTTGAGGATCACTATGGTATTTATTTTTTTTTCTTTTACCATGAAAGCAAGCACCTGAAATATCTACCAATACAAGGATGATAAATTCAACTATGTTAATGCACCATAAAAATTGTACATAGTACTTTAGATGATGTTTACTCACCTAAAATTCATTTTCCATTTAGCACCTATTGAACACTTTTGTGCTAGGCACCATGTTAAATGACATAGGTTTCATTCCTACCAGGCTTATTTTAGTTGTGAGATCAAATATTTTGCTCAACTTACTGACAAAGATCATTTTGATTAAAATAATTTTCTCAGGGTCATGCTGTTCGTATGCGATGCAGCAAAGACCAGAAATAGGTCTGATTAGAAAAATCCGTGCTCTTAACCCATGAACCACACTGACTATACAGAGATTTTCTAATATTAGTTAGTAATAAAAAATATTCAAATACACTCTTTGTGTATTAATTAAATGCTTAAACTAGATTTTTATACTCTAGTAACCTTTTTAAAATTATTTTTGCTATATTGTTGCTTGTTATGTTAGCAGTAAGTAGAACTAGTTGACTAGCTGAAGGAGTTCTTTGCACAATTTTATTTTTCTCCCAAGGGTTTTTCAACTTCCTTGATTTATTCTTAGAAAACCCACATTATATGAACGTGGACAATTTGGAGTCTGACTTCTCAAACAGAAATTTGCGTCTTTGTGGGGCTGGCTACGTGTACTGTAGACCTATTTGCCATGTCGCACTTTTAGGGGAATCAGAATCATAGGCAGTGGTTCTGAATGAGACTTGTGAAAAACAAGAACATAAATCTTCAACTTTTTTATATGATCTGATTGAAAAATAAACTGAAAATTCTGTTATTCAGAAAATATTTTTAAATATTATTATGAAAACACTACATGTATTTGCGTAAATGGAGTTCAATTTTTTATGGTTTATTCTCCTCTTCCTTTACACATATTTTTTGAACTTTTTAGGTGACTCTCAGTGTCAATTTGTCAATAATATCTTTATTGATTTGTTATAAATGCCATGTTATCACTTACCTTGTATTCTGTTTAGAAACATTTAATAGAACTGGCCTGATTTTTTAAATTAAACATTTTGTAATCTTTTTCCTCCTCCACAACACTAAATTTTGTCAAGGCAGGGTAGGAAAGATACTGTTATGATTTTTACTGTATCGCAAGGCATATATAATATAGTGATGACCACATAACCAGTTGTTCATATATATCATTCAATGAATAAATGACTGAATAGAAGCATGGCTGTCTCAAATATGTTTATAACAAATGTAAGGAGTTTATTTTGTTGTTATTTATTAAATATAGTATATAACATGGGTATCCCCACTTTTCAATAATTGGTGTTAGGTCCCTTCTCTTTTACAGAAGACCTATGTTAGTACCTGTTTTCTTTAACCTATAGTAATATGAAGAGAATTTTCACTTTTATGAAAAAAAAGACAAACGCAAAAATAGCATTCAGCATTTGTTTTACAGCAGCCATAATAGAGCCAGCATTCACCGCAAGCAGGGAGGGGCCCTGCCAGGCTGGCTTACTGGGTACTACCCTCAGCATCTCAGCATCAAGCTGGCATAACTTTGGACTATGTCTGTGAACATCTCTGCTTTATTTTTATTTATTTTGTGTAGTCATTAGCAAGACGTACCTTAAGATAGCAGAATAGCCTAAAACAATTCATGTGGGTATTACACTTCACGTAAAACAGGACCTAATTGTTTCAATTGTGGTGAATAAAATAAAGGCATTATGCATACATTTAATTTTGGGTCTGGAAACACTAAACTAATTTTCCATATAAAGTAATGGTAATTGGTTTTCCTTAATGTCTTTTCAACTTATGAAAAGTTCATAGGAACACTCTACTTAGTAATTGAGGTGGTGGGCAGTATTATAAAAAAATTGAAAGATTGCATAATACACTCATGAAATTAATTGCACTGATTTTTTAAAACCTAACTAAAGGCCACTTTGTGGGTGATATGAAATTTTTGGTTTGTTCAATGAGAAGTAGAAGAATATCTTCAGAATGAATTATCTATAGTACACTATTTTTCATAAAGATCTCTTTGAACTTTAAATCTACTCTTAACTTTTTTTTTTAATTAATTTATTTACTTTTTAAATACATTTGTCTCTGCCTTCCCCCCACCTCTTTCCCTTGCCCCATCCCACCTTCCCTCCCTCAGCTCTTCCCCTTTGGTTTTGTCCATGAGTCCTTGCTATATGTTCCTTGACTTTCCCCTTCCCTTCCCTTTCCCTGCCCCCCCTTCCTTCTTGTCTCTGTTGATTTCTTTTCCTTTCAGTGTTGCTGGTCATATTTTCCTTGCTTCTTTGCATTGTTAGTTAGGTTCCGCTTATAGGTGAGATCATATGGTATTTGTCTTTCGCCCCCTGGCTTATTTCGCTTAGCATGATGCTCTCCAGTTCCATCCATGCTGCCGCCAAGTTTAGTACTTCTTTTTCTTTCTGCTGTGTAGTATTCCATTGTGTATATGTACCATAATTTTTTGATCCAGTCATCTACTGATGGGCATTTAGGCTGCTTCCAACACTTGGCTATTGTAAATTGTGCTGCTATGAACATTGGGGTGCACAGGTTCTTTTGTATTGGCGTTTTGGTGTTCTCAGACCTCATTGCCTCTTTCTAATCATTCAAGATGAGTCTATACTAAGCCAAAGGTAAGCATATTTTACTTCTTTAAAAATATTAACTGGTGGTAGCTCCTAATGACCTAATGACATACAGAAATTCAAAGAGGCAGGTTCTGATTTTTCCATGGTTTCTAATAATATAATTAATAATACAAAGACTGTTGCCACAATTTCTTACACTTTTCTTCCAGAATGTTAGTAGTTTAACTATGATCAGAAATAAAAACTCACACATATTAAAGTTAATTGCCAATCATTTTTTGTTTAATTTTCTTTCCCTTCTTATATTTTAGAATTTTGATAATCTTGGGGAAAGTTATGAACCATGCCACTTATTTTTTTATTTTCTACTAGATATTGATGGATATGAAAAAAATGATTTGACACTATGCTTTGCCGCATACTTTATACATCTTCTTGATTATGGACCTAATTCTCATTTTAAGCACAAATTTTGCAGGGCATAGTAAAATACTTTCAGTGTCTCTTTTTTAGCAATTACCCAGGTTCATCAAACCAAGAGATAAAGATATGAGTCTTTGAGAAACAGAAATATCTGATGAGTTTTTATTTAAAAAATAAAGAAACAAAAATGACATAAAAGTAATTGAATCTTATAAGTGAGACTAGGCATCAACTTCTGCTGTTTGTTTCTGCATTTTCTTTCTTTTTTAACAGATTTTATTATTTATTTATTTTTATTGTTTTTCAGGTACAGTTGTCTCCGTTACCCAAACCCCTGACTCTCCCCCACTACACCCAACCCCCAGAACACTACACATTTAGCATTTTCAAATGAATAGAAAATTTGGCCAGGGTGATTTGGATTTATAGTGCTATTATTTCCCACTCAGGATTGGTAAATAAAATAACATATTTTGTCTTATTTTTATTTATAAATGCAACAGACTTCGAGAATGTATAATGATGAAAAATCTACCAACAAATAATGTGCTAAAGCATATTTATGCATGAATTAAATGCATTAATATCAGTTGCTTTGAGGAACATAAAAATCCCTTTAATCTTTTCCAAAGATTAAATGTGCTATGAGGTACTTTATAATTTTACTGAGCATAGCTACATAATTTATTTTGCTTATTAGTCTTTGTGGCAAAATTGCGCTCTATAACATAATATCAATAGTATGTACAAATAAAATACTTCTTTCATTTGCAAAAATTACTGACATATTGCAATGACTGTTCAAAAAACAGCCCAATTTGTTTAATAGAAATTAAATACAGAGTTAAATGCCATTTCAAAATAACATGTTGATTTTTAGTATCTCATACTTATGAAAAGAATAGTTTCAACAAACAATAAAAATATCCATGATATGGTCAAGGCAAGCCTTTGACAAATTATGGACTAAGTTACATTAAATAAAAACCAGCTCTTGAAACATCTATCTTCCTCAATCAGTTATTATGAAATTTGTTTTAATTCCAAAAGTAATCCATTAAGAAAAAGAAAACATTGTTAATTCATATTACATCACAGTCATGACTATAAATTAGTAAAGTAACCATAGCAGCATAAGAATATGCTGACAAAATATTTTAGTAAAAATGAAAAGAAAAATATCCAAAAAATATGTACTTTAGTAGGTAATATGTTTTGGACATTTAAAAAAGTATCAATTTGCCCTGGCTGGTGTGACTCAGTGGATTGTGTGCCATCCTGCAAACTGGTTCAATTCCCAGTCAGGGCACAAGCCTGGGTTGCAGACCAGATCTCCGGTAGTGGGTGCAAGAGAGGCAACTACACATTAATTTTTCTCTCCCTCTCTTTCTCCCTCCCTTCCCTTCTGTCTAAAAAATACATAAGTGAAACCTTTAAAAAAACATAAAAAATATCATCTAAGTAAAATTTTAAGGGTCAAAATAAAATTTTTAATTATAATAATAAATTCTTTTATAAATCTAACTAAAATTAGTTGATGGTGTTAAGGACTAGTTAGATAAGAAAAAAATATGTATATATATTTTTTCAGGTATATTCAGTAGTGTGATTTGGAGGAAAATGTAGTGTCCACATGTGACAAAATTATTATAATATTGTATTTTAGAAAGTTATATGTATTCATATATAGAGAATAAATTATATGAACATAAAAGTCTAATAAAATGTTTATGTGTGCATTAAAAAATCAATGCTGGTTATAGTATGGCTTTAAAATTATGGTTATTTTAATTTTCTTTTTTATGCATGTATGCAAAACAGCTCCAAAGAAAATTCATTGTTTTTGAAACTTCTGGGAAAAAAAACAGTATTGCATAAATATAGCAGAAGAAATCTTATCAAATCCACATAAAACTGTATATGTGGTATATAGATTCAATAAAATCCTGATCAAAATCCCAGCAAGTTATTTTGTGGATATTGACAAACTGATTCTAATTCTTCTATGGAGAGACAAAAGACTCAGAATAGCTAACTCAATATTGAAAGACAGGAATAAATATAGAAGACTGACACTATCTGACTTGAAGACTTACCAAAAAGCTGAGTAATAAAGATGGAATGGTTTTGTGAAAGAACAGACAAATAGATCAATGGAACAGGATAGAGAGCCTTGAAATAGACCTCACTCATGTAATGAACTGATCTTTGACAAAGAGTGAAGGAATGTAATGGAGCAAAATAATCTTCACAACAAATGCTAGTTGAATAACTGGACATTCATGTTAAAAAAAAAAAGAAGAAGAAGAATGGAGACACATACCTTGTGCCATTCATAAAAATCAGCTCTAAATTAATCATAATCCTAATTGTAAAATAAAAAATTATAAAACTCCTAAAAGATAGTTTCACATAAATTCTAGATGACCTTAAGTATGCAAGTGACAGTTTAGATGCAACAGCAAAGGCACTGCCTTTGGAAGAAATAATTGATAACTGGTAACTTAATTAAAATTATAAACTTGTTTTGTGAAAGACACTACCAAGAGAATGAGACACAAGCTACACCCTGGGAAATAATACTTGCAAAAGACATATATGATAAAGAATTCTTTTCTAAAATATACAAAAAAACTAAAACTCAACAAAAACAACCTAATTTAAAAATGAGCCAGAGATCTGAACAGAAACTTCACCAAAGATATACAAATGGAAAATAAGCATATGAAAAAATGTTTGACCTCATATTTATTAAGAAAATGCAAATCCAAACGAGATACCACTACATTGCCATTAGAATGGCCAACATCCATAACATGATATTACTAAAGGCTGGCGAGCATGTGGAGCATCAGGAACTCTCATGCATTGTGAGTGGACATGAAAAATAATAAAGTGGCTTTGGAAGACAGTTGGCAATTTCTAACAAAACTAAACTTTCTGCAAATAACAATTGTACTTCTTGGGATACCTTCACCCAAACAAATTGAAAACTTATTTCCATATAAAAATCTGTACACAGATGCTTATAGCATTATTTATAATTATATACATGTATATCTAGTTATTTATCGATCTACTTTTCAATTATTTCTCTATCTATCTATTGCTTTATTCATAATTGCAAAAAACTGGGAAGCAATTATGTATAAGTGTATAGATAAATAAACTGTGGTAAATACGTTTAGTGGAATATTATGCACCACTAAAAAGACATGAATTATCAACCATGAAAAGATACTATTAATTGAAAAAAAATTCTATATGAAAAGGCTATATTTGTTTTAATTCTACCTGTATAACAATCTAAAGATAGCAAAACTATGAAGACAGTAAATAAATCTGTTCTTCAGAGGCTGGGGTAAGGCAGGGGTAAAGAGGGTACAGAGAAATTTAAGGCAGTGAAACTATTCTGTAGAATTTTGCAATGGTAGAGTAGTGTCATTATACACTTTCCCAAACCATACTATGTACACCACCAAGAGTGAATCTTAATGTAGACTATGGATTTGTGTAATAATGATGTGTCAATGTTGGTCAATCAATTGTAACAATGTACAATTATAGTACAGGGTATACAGACAATGTGGGTAACATGTTTATACTGCATAAAAATAAAGCAAACAATGAGTTTGAATTTATATCCAAAATAATGGAAATATGTATTGTTTTTAAATGGTTACTGGTTACTAAGTTCCAAATCAACAAACCCATTAAGAAAACTCAGGAAAAAGAACACCCATGGGTATATATATTAGGATTTAAGAAGTAAAATGAAGAGGAGGTTTCCTCTTTTAACTAGTGAAAGAATACCGAGGTTGACTAAGGAAGAGACAGAAGCTGCAAGGACCAGTGACATGCGCTTGAACTTAACATCCTGGAAGTGCCACTGAAGCTCCACTGAGCCCTAGAGTTTATTGACAGTGTGATGCACAGAGTCTAATATATGGCCATTCATTTTTTTTCAGTTATATTAGTGAGTTTATCCATATGCCAAAGATTATTTTAAATAGTAGTAATAGAATAATAGACCAGAGAAACATCCAAATCCTTCCCCTCATGGATCTTACATAACATGGTATAAAGGGGAGAGTGTGGGAGGCATGCGAATGGAATGTTAAGTGGTGACAAGGGCTATAGAAAATGATTTAGAAAGAAAAACAAAAGGGCTAGAGAGGGTACCCAGAGGTGCTGGAAAATACAAAACTTTATCAAGTGATACAGGTTGTCCTCAATGAGAAAGTGATCTTGGAGCAAATTCCAGAAGGATATAAGAGAAGAGTTCAAGTAAACTTCTAGGGAACAGTATATATTAACAATGCTCATCTGTCTGCATATTTATAACAAAGAGCTCAACAGATCATTCCAATGTGTATTCTTCGAGAAATTCAGCTTGCATTAAGGAGGTAAGAGAAAAGGATGCAGAAACATCAACCTGGTTATTGGCACTGAAGGAAGTATTGTCTAATCCTATAGTCTCAACAAATTAAATCAATATGCTTAGAGTATCCTCCACAAAATGGGGGCCCTCAAATAAGGAGTAGGTGAGAATTCATGACTGATTAGGAAACGTGTATCCATGAAACCAGTCTCCAATACCTGGCAAAACAAAACTCCACCACGATGGGTTAAGTCAAGAGAGTTGCCTCCAGGGTGTTATGGCCTTGTACACAAAGGAAATTTCCTTTTGGCTAGAGGTTAGAAGGAATGTATAGAAAGAACATTTTGGGAGAGAAGGAAAGGAACCCACAGCAGATGATCAAGATCCTCAGAGATCCTGGAACTGCTCGGACCAATAAAGAAACAAAACAAAACTAAACTAAACTGGTAGCCAGTGTGTTTCTCAGGAGGTAAAGACCTATGCTTTTCATAGTGTCTCATAGTTAATGATCATATAATCTTAACCAAGCTTACCGTAAAGCAGTGCAGGTGCACTATAAGAATTTTAAGTGTAAAGCTATTACTATAGTATCCTGTAAAATAATGACACAAATTGAGATGGATCATTTGTGGGCAATCCAAAGAACTAGAGCTAGACAAAATGCTAGAGCTGTGTAGAGTCCAAAACAATGCCGGGATATCCAAATGGAGGTACTCAGTCAAGAAATGGAAATTTGGGACCTGGAGCACAAAAGAAAAATTAGGGAAGGAAGTAAACTTTTGGGAGTTATCAACACATAGAAAAGTACAAGTATGAAAATGGATTATATTGTTCATGTATGGCATACATACATTGAAAAGAGAAATGGGCAGAATGAAATCCCAGAACAACACTACGTTTTAAGAGCTAGGCAAAGGAAAGGGTTCATGAGGAAGAATGAAAAGGAACATAGGTGGCTAGAGAGTTACAAGAAATGCCATACAGCTTCAATGTGACCTGAAATGTAGGTTAGCTGCACTCCAAGTACCTATCAAGAAATACAAGTGCCAATTCCTTGATGCCCTGCTGAAAATACAACCTTTTTGATATAACCTTAGGGGTATGCAGTTTATCCATTCTAAATGATCTATCCTTGGATCACATCAGAACAGTAGAGGTTGCAAATATAAAGTACGTTATTTCAGTCTGCTTAGAATGAATGTACTGAAATACCTTTGGCAGCAGTCATTACGGGATGCTATGAGATTTCATTTTATTATACTTTTCCTGTATTTTTGGTAAGGTTGCAATGTTCAATAAGTAACAGTTTTCTGTGTGAAGACCCACACTAAGGTTGTCTCCTTGGCCACTGTTCTGGGAAGAGCGATGCTACATCTCAGTAAATTGCCTGTTCTTTTATGCCATGATCATTCATGTAACTGACCAAAAAGTTGATCTTTGCATTGGCTGAAAGAGGCAAACCAGTGTCATAACTTTAGGTAATTACAATTTAAGCTACATTATTTATATTTAGTCCTCATCTGGCTTCTTTTTACCAATTCTACTCTTTTTATTTTTTATGTTATCTTAGAAAAATTATATTTTGTTATATTGTAGGTATGAGTCAACTTAAATTCTGTTTTTCTCACTCAGTGCTATCTTTTATCCTCTTCCATTTTAAACTTTTAGGAAGCTGAACTTTCAGGGTAACATAACCTGACTCACTTTTCCTCTGGCTTTAGCTTAGTTTTGGTTAAGGGGAGGTGAAGAATGGAAATCCTAAGACTTAAAGGTGGTGATTTTGGGAGGTTGTCTCACTGTTTGTCTGCTGTGGAGACTTTCAACAGTGGCTCCAAAACCTATAGACTCCATCATGTTCCTACCACCCATGGCTGTTGACTTCTCCAGTTTCTGGTTACAAAATCCCCATTTTTTTTTCACCTCAAACCTGGGTGTGTCCTTGGCTTCTTGCTATTGCTCTTCACCTTGTGTTGAGTCATCTTTGTTCGTTTGTGTAAACTTATCCAAACTTTAATAAAAAATTACTTCAATATGTCTTCTATTAATGCTTTCAACGTATCTTGTTTCCTGCTGAGATAGGGACTGATGAAGTTTTCATTCTGTCTTTAATTTTGTATATATTTTATCACATATATGCATATGTATGTGTTTGCACATGTATGTGCGAATGAATTATTTCTAATTATAGGAACCAAATTTCTGAAACTCAGAATAAAAAAAAACCTAAACTTTTATTAACATCATCAACTAGTCTTACTTCTTTCTCTGTGAGGCCATTTCAATAAATGAAAGTTAACTTGTTAGGGCCAGCTTCCACCTTGGTCTCCAATCATCCCTGCTTCCTAGTTTTCACTCTCTTGTGTAGTTCCTTTCAACATGGTATCAGGATTAGTCTGTGTGATCAGAAGCATATGAAAAAGTATATAAGACATACAGAAAACAAATAAATCCGTTCTTTTAGGGCAAATTGATTTTTTTTATGAGGGTGCCAAGAACATTCAATGCTGAAATAACAATCACTGCTACAAATTTTGCTGAGACAACTGGGTATCTACATGCAAATGAATGGAGTTGGCCTTACAACTTACAACATATACAAAAACTAATTCAAAATGGATCAATGACCTAAGTGTAAAAGCTAAACATAAACTCATAAGAGAAAACATAGGTGTAAATATTCATGATTTGGATTTGAAAATATATTTTTAGATACGACAACAAAACATGAACACAAAGAAAAAAATAGATACATGGGAATTCATAAAAAAACATTATATTACAATGAAATTGAAAAGACAAGTTATAGAATGTAGACTATATAACGAACTCCTGCAATTCAACATCATCACCACCACCAATACCAACCAATTTAAAAACTGGTAAGAGGCTTGAATAGACCTATCTCCAAAGAATATATACAAATGGTTAGGAATCACACAGGAAAGTTTTCAGCATTAATAGTCATGAGGGAAATGCATAAAATAACGACAAGATACAACATAATATTTACCATGATGGGTATAATTTTATAAAATGGAGAATAATGTTTTGGTTAGGATGTGGTAAAATTGGAAACTTTTTTCCATTGCTGATGGGAATGAGAGAGTGTAGACATTGGGGAAGGCATTTTGGCAGTTCCTCAGAAAAGTAAATATAGAAATATCATGCGACCCAGTAATTCCACATGCAGACATGTACTCAAAACAATTGAAACTAGGAACTCAGATACTTGTGTGCTTATTTTTATTATATATAGTATTGTTCAAAAAAAAAGGTGGAAACAATCCAAGTGCCCATCAGCAAATGAATGGATAATATGGTATATTCTTGCATTGAAATACTATTTAGTAAAAAGACAAATAAAGTTCTGATACAGGTGACAATATGAATTCTGAAAAATATTCATTTTCCTTCTTCAGTCATGTTTTATAGGCTTGTGAATCTAATTGAAATGTAAAACTCTGTAATGAGTTTCTAGTAATTGTTTGGTTGGTGCAAAGACCTGTAAAGAAATAGGAAAAATTGGTTCAAAGTGATTATGCAAAATATCAACATAAACAACTTGAAATCTCCATCTATTAACAGATATTTTTCACTGGATTAAAAAGTACATACCCTAGGTGCAGTGTGATTTATGATGATGGCTTACAATTTATGGAAAAGGCTTACTTTATTTCAGAATCAAATTAATAGTTTAAATTTCAGTGAGGCAAAAGCTATTAATATAACACTTAAGGGAAATAAGATTACCTCATAAATAGAACCAACTGTGGGAAAATATATTTCCAGGTGATATAATCATAACGTTTAATTAAATAATTGAAGCAATTACAAGGTCAAAGTGAAAATGCAATTATAAAATCCAAAAGATAAAATTAATCTGCCCCTGGGGATTAGCAATAAAGACAGTTAATGTAGTTTGCATCTGTAAAAAAATGTAATATTATAAACATCATATTAAATTTTAATTATGTGGAAACAATTAGAGTATACAAATGTTTATGAAACTTTTCAATTAATCTTTAATTGGTTTTCTGATCCACAAAACAAAGCTTGCTGGAGGATGGGCAACTATCCTGTTCATTTAAACAGTGTTAAGTGGCAATCTAATAAAATTAAGAGTAACAAAAGCAAACTATTACCCTTTCAGTAAGATCATCATAGGCAGAACTGTGCTTCACTATAACAATAGCCTAGGTTTGATTCATTTGCATATGCCCAATATACTGAGGTTCCCATGTATTTAATGAACATGGTGATTACAATGCAAGTAAATGCTACACTTACAAAAAATCATCAAAGAAGCATAAATCACTGCCTCTTTGTTGAAGCCTTCTTGACAAAGAAGAGTAGGAATTATGTATAAACTAACTCGTGAGAAAGGAAATATATAGCAGGAGGATAAGAAATATGTCTGGAAAATAAAAGCAGATGATAGATTTTAGGGGAGACTGTTCTGGAGGGTCGTGAAGAGCACTGGTTAAGGTAACTGAGCCTCACGAGTGTAATGAGTGGGTGGTGAGTGGGAGGGAGCAGGCCTCGAGCTTGTGCTTTGGAGAGTGGGAAAGCCAGGTGATCGGTGGCTGAGGTGAGCTGCGGAGCATTTCCACAACAGCGGCAGACTTTTTATTCACTATAGGAAGGAGATGAGTCTTTTGAGAATGAGACACAATTTTGTAACATCCAGGAATGGAAAATATGCAATTGTAATGAAAAAAGACAGAATTCTGTGTTTCTAGGCTAAACTATTTTAAATGTTATTGGTAAAATTAACCTCAAATCCTGTCCAAAACACTAAACATAACCAAATTCGTAGTTACTATTTCCTTGTCTTAAATTGTGCTACCCTTGAAAAAGATAAAAGATTTGAATGGAAATTCATTTGGGGATTTCAGAAAATATGTTTCAGGGAGCCAGGGACAGAAAAGAAGCGAATATTCCATAGGCTAAAGCAGGTAAGTGCTGTGGGTCACTGGAGACCAACCCACAGGAAACCTTCGAGAGACCACATAAAATGTGCCTCATGGATATCCTACCCAGGGAGTAAGGAAGCGTGTTTATGTATCCATCAGCTCCCTTCATTGTTGGCTGAGGGCTGCCTCAGGGGCACGAAACCCTTATAGCTTCCCGCAAGCGCCCTCAGGCAGATAGGCAGGTGTTCGCAGTAGGAGGCGGTTGAACAGAAACTGCGTGCTAAAAATATGTATCAAGCTGGATCCTGCCAATCCCAAAGGCTGTTCAGTCTCAGCCTCTATTCCTGATCTCATTCTATGCCTAACATGTGTCACACCTATTCCAACGGGCAGTCGTGTTAGGTAAAGTCTTACTTTAAATTAGCTGTCAACTGACATAGTAAGGGGCCCTGGTCCCATGTTGAGAAAGAGCTTAGTGAGTGTCTTCCAACCACTCTCCTGGTTAGAGGTGAAAAAGAGGAAAGTAAGTGAGGAGAAGTAAAACATATTTCCAGTCGGTAGTGTAAGCATCTGGAAATTTTTTCAAGGCCCAAGGAAGAGGGAATTATTTAAAGACAATATGGCGCCTTTCTCCCCGTTCTCCAATCTTCCTTCTCTGAATGCACTATGATAACCTGATTTGGATAGTTAATGTTATTCTGAATGTATTATTTAACTATCTCCATATAACTGCATCTTACATTTTGGTATGCATAACTATCACCTATGATTTTTGTTAAAATACGTATCTTCAGACACAACTTCTAGGGAATTCTAGTGTCCCACATGAGGTCTAGGGCCCTCCCGTTCTAATAAGCGCCTCTAAACAACTTTGCTACATATGGTCCCCGAGTCACTTTTCAGGAATACTATATAGTATATTTCAGGGATATTTACATTCTAATTTACATTCTAATTTGAGAATACTAAAAAATAAACATTTCTGTCTTCATACCGTTACCAATGAAAATTTATGAATAGAATACCCAGAGAGAGTCAGATTCTGAAAACTCAAATGGGAAGAAATAAAAATGTTAATATTTTAACTCAGTCCTTCGCTCTGACTTTCACCTCCACCTCATCCCCAGTTACATGGAAATATTATAGTGGATCTTTTATGTGCAGTTACCACCCAGAATGGAATCAGAAGATGCTACCTTTGAAAAGATATTTATAATTTGGCAGGAGGAGGGTGAGTGGATTGATCAGTGTCCTTTAAGAGCTCTATAAATGTCATTTGTGGGCAAAAATTTATAGTGGTGAGTGATGAATAGAATTGAATTCCCTAATTTCAATGAGAAAAATGGAATCTCAGAGGCCAAATATCAGTGCTCCATCAAAGAAAGGATGGGGGGAGGGCAGAATGACATCTATAATGGTGGCCAACCAAGGATGGTTCCCTAAAATGCCAGAGGTGGACAGTCTGTTAAACTGCTGCTTGGTATGTGCAGGAACAAAAAGTCTAGGGCGGAGGAGAATGAATACTCACTCAAGTAAAACTTGTGAGGAGGATTAGCATCTTATTAAGACATATGTTGATTATAGACGTGGAGAACATTGTGGGGAAGGAAGCTACTTGAAGGAAATCCTACATATGGCCACAGGTTTGAACTGTGGCCCCTCCCCCAAGCATTCCCAGGAGGGCCCTGCAGATGTTTCCTGGAGTGCGTGTATGTCACAGAGCACTAGGCAATAAGTATTACCTAGAAATTTCAGAGAATATCAGATGTTGGTTTCAAACTCACACTACTTCCCAGAGACTCAATGCCACTTTGGCACACCAGAAAAATGAGGGATTTATGGAGATTAGATAATAGATAATAGAAAGATTTGGTCCAGATCATTTTAATAAAGCACCCAGTGGAACTGATAAAAAAAAGTCATGCATTATTTTACAAATCACAGCATGTAAATTACAATACTACCTTGGTTTCATTATCGATGGAATAAAGTGTATAATGGCAAAAAGAGATACTCAGAACTCCCTGGAGCTATGGCTTCCTGCAAAGATTGTAAATCAAAGGAATTGCTGCATCCCTGCGGATTTGAAGAGATGATTTCCATCATCAGGGACCTGAGGGATGCGGGTGTACTGACTCCTACATCTCCCACTGAAATTGCTTCATTGTCCAACACTCAAACCCACGGAATAAGGTATGATAATACTAGATGGTTGCAGGCTTAATCAGGTGTTTACGTCAATCAGAGCTTTTGTTCCACAAAATCTTTATTAAAGCAAATCATCAGAGCCCTTGGTACCTGAAGAACAGCATATGCTTATTTTATATTTCTATCAGTTTACATTTACAAATCAGTGCTAAACAGAAGGAAAAAGTATCTTATTCCAGGGTTAAATCAATATACTGCTGTCTGAATAACACTGTATGATCTGGGAAGAAATTCATGTTCAAATCCCACAAAATATTACAATCTGTTGGCTATTACCTTGATGACATTACGCTAATTAGGCATTGAATTAAAAAGTAGTAAACATTCTATATATCATAGCAATACATAAGTGTGTGTGATGAAGAATGAGAGATGAGCCTAGATAAATTTCAAAGAATTTCTCTAAGGCCCTGTGGGATATCCCTTCTAAAGCAAGATGTGATGGTCTATTTTGTTTCACCAATGAAAGGGAAATACAGTGTTTGGTGGATACATTTATATTAGGAAAGAACTTACATCACATTTATGCAGGCTTTTCCAAGTCATTTATGGAATAATCCATGAAGCTGACAGATTTGAGAAGGACCTTAAATAAGAAGAGACACAATCATTATGACTTAGGTGTTTTTTTGATTCACTGAATCATACAATTGGTCGTGCAGGGCAGTATTCAGTTATAAATTTGAGGTGGTATATGGACTGCTAGGATCAAGAACATCCAGAATTCAAAGTAAACTGCCTAAGAAAGTGGCTTATAACTCAATAACTTAATTTGCTAGATTATTCCCAATCTCCTAAGGCCTCCAGTTAACATAAGAGGAAGAAATGAAGCCAAGGTTAATACATAAAGTTTCATGGTATTCCAGAACCAGCTGGAAGCTTGTCAGGCACATAAAAATAGTGACATTGGAAAACTGGTAATGAAGGTGGACTTCTTGGAATAAACACTGAATGGGAGGATATTTGGATTACAAGTGAATGCAAACATTGAGCATCTGAGGTAGGCGAGGTTCTCAGTAATAAGGAGAGCAAGGTGGCGCATCCCATGGATGACAATCAGCTTTTTCCCTGGCTATTGTAATGGGTTCAAGGTCCTATAAATAAACATGGTGACAAGGAACGAGGCTATTACCACTTTCACTAATATGAGCTTTCTATAAATCAAAACTGATCAGGTTAAAGCTTTGCTGAGTACTTCAAATTCCAACAATCAGGGGTCAGAACTGAGATCCTGGTATGATATTATTCTCTAGGATGACCAGTCAGCTAGTAGCAGGTTGATTTTACTGGGTCCCTCTCATCATGGAGGGGAACAGTTCATTTTGAAAGACATGTATGAAGTACTTCTGCCAATACCACTTATAATTAATGTCCTTGCTGCTTTCTCCATTGCTGAGGAATCATACACAATATTGTCTGTAATCAATGGGTATATATTTCATCAAAAAATAAAAATAAAGAAATAAATTATAGCAGTAGATTCACTCTCATGGAATTCCCCAGCCAACACCCAGAACACAGTTGGACTGATGTTTGAACAGTTTACTGGGAGCTCAATTATTCTAGCACCTAGGAGACAGTATGCTAAGAAACCAAGATACCATCCAAAAGCTACAGCGTATGCTTTAAATCATAAGGCCATATGCAATATAGCCTTTCTTACAGACTGGATACAAAGTTTAGAAATCAAGATGAGAGTGTCTTATCACACTATTATACTTACAAAGCCCCCATGGAGCCATTTCTGATGGTTCTCATAACCTTCATCTCCATTGTTTTAAAGTTTTTACTTCCCAGGGAAGAAAGACAGTTTTCATTATAATGAATTAAGGAAGCTGTCAGTCCCCTAGACATTTTAGAGCTCCATACCTCTGAATCAACAGCAGAAAAGGAGCTTACATGATTGGTGATTGCGGTTGATTTGGATCAGTGGGGGAAACTGGATTTGGGTACATATTTGGGTAATGATAAGTATATTTATAATTTAGAGAATTCACTGAGGATGTTTTGCTTGCTAATTCTGGTCAGTGAAAGATTCTGGCAACACAAAAACAAAACTAGTAATAAAGAATCACACTCTGCAGTAATGAATGTTTGGGTCACCTCTCTGGTGTGGGGTGGGGGAACACATGTCCAGGTGCTACAAAAAGTGTTAAAGGAGGCCGGGATGATTGCTAACTCAAAACTCAGGAAATAGGAAGAAAGTGAAATATGCTTTAAATTTATTTTCTTTTTTACCATGTTTAACCCCTTCTAACTTTTATTTTTAATCAAAGATTATTACTTCTCTCGAGGCTTTCTTCTCTAAATAATGTTCTCCTTTGGCTTTTGTAACAACTATTTCCCTTGTTCCTTCCAGTTTAAGGGTGGTATTTACTATTGTAACTAAGTGCAATTGGCTTAGCTGTCCCTTTTCCATGTTTACCTCTGTCTGCCAATATTTTTATAAATAGTATCTTTATTAAAACCGTACTGAACCATAGTAATTTAAGTATATCATCTGATACATATTGAAAACTTGTCTAATAATCTCTATTGATTTTATTATGAGTGCTTAAGCATCATGTTTTACCTAAAAAGCTGTAATTGCCTTCTATTGTTCTCAACTACTGGATCTCAATTAAAAGTAGAAATTACAAATTAAGATCTTCTTTTTTCTTAGTTTTATTTTCTTTGTACTCTTAAGGCTGACATTTTAATCATTTCTTTATTTTTTTCAAAATTAAGTTTTAAATTATTTTCATAATAAAATACTTCATTAAGAATATTTATTAGAAATAAATTAAAACACATTGAGTTGAATTATTTTTGTGACGCTCCCAATAATACTGTATTTTTAAAATTTCTCAACTTCCATTATTTTAATTACTTGTACATATCTGTACCATGTATGCCCTTTCTGTATCTCTCTTCTTTTCTCTGTCCCTATATAGTGGTTTATATATATCAAGATGTAACTGCTTTGAATCTGAGCTTGAACCCTTTTATAACTTCCTGTTCCTAATATTACTTTTCAAATATTTATCCATGTTGAAATATATAGCTCTAATTATTTTATAGATAGTGTTGCATTATGTAATTATATAACAAATTATCAGTTGTCCTGTGATGGATTTATATGTTATTTCCAAATACTTGTTTATAAAAACAATAATGCTGGTTTCAACATTTTGGTTTCAATATTCCTGTATATAAATATGTACAAGAATGTCTTAAGAATTTTATAACATAATTGTAATTGCTGTGTTGTAGAATATTCACAGCTTAAACTTTACAAGCTATTGCCAAATTGGGTTGTTAAATGGTGGTAGACATAATTTATATTACTTTGAAATATAAAATAAAAATTTCTGCATTAAGTATCTACCTTATAAAATTATTTAACTTTTTAAAATATTGCATGTTAAAACTGTCATCTTCTTTGAAATCCCACTGGAAATAACTTTCCCATTTACAGATATTTTCTATTTTAATATTATAATTATTTTTTAAATTGCGGCATGTGGGTGTGAATTTTTATTTTTTTCAAGTAAGTCCTTCAGAACAAGTTTATAAAAGTAATTTTATAAGATTTTAATTTTTTTCCTTTTTAAAGAAGACTTCTAGACTTAGTTTTATTTTTAAAAAAAACCTATAAAATTACCTTGTATTTTCTTCCAAAAATGAAATTTTATATTTATAATTTCAATGTATGTGATATATGGTATGGGGTAGGTCTCAAATTACATTTTTTTTTTACATAACTAGCAAGTGACCAGTACATTAAATTATCTAAAATTTACTCACTTATTTGAAATAGTGCACTCATCCTATATCAAATTTTTATGTATGTGTGGTATCAGTTTCTCAGTACTATGTTTTATTGTTTTATTTAATAACCTTCAGCGATGCCATTATAGTGTCTTATTTTTAATCCTTTTGTCTACACTCTAGAAAATATTCTCAACTTCTTTTTTCAAGCTTCTGCTTTCAACTTTTAATTTTCAAGTAATTTTATTGTTACTATTGTTCTCTAAAGGTTTGATTTTAATTTTTTTAAATTAGTATTTCATTTTCTTCTTTCTTACAGACAACTCTTATCTTAGAGTACACCAAGACTTCTTTTTTAGTTTGTGTCACTTTGTCCTGATTTGTAATTTTTGCCAGACATTTACTGTGCCGTCTCCAATACTCTTTAGTTCTTGATGTCTATCATAATAGAAGCTTTATCAGTTACCCATAAATCATTGTCCATTGTCATTAACAATTGCATGAGCAGTGCCTATTGTCTGCTGGGCATTTTAAAGGGTGAGTATCCATGCTGTTTTATTGAGAAATTCTCAACTCTCAGTATTATTATTTTTTGTTTTTTATTTTAATTTTTCCGCATTATTGATTCCTCAGAAGAAGACCTCATATTTTCTGAATAGGGAATTTAAGGCTAAATCCAGATTTTATAGCTGAGTTCAGAGAGGTTGTTAAGGAAATAATATCCCACCTACAGACGTTCATGCTAGGTGTCTAGTGGTTCTCCATCTCCTAAGAGTCAACTTTCAGTCTTCAGAAAGGGCTGAAGATGTGGTGCTCTATCTGCTCCCTAAATAAACTTTCCATCGATTTATGCAAGAGGATCTCTCTTTTTTCTTTTTCATCAAATCAATAATGGACTTTAATAGACCCAGTGTTTTATCAGTTTTAATTCTCTTATGTCTTCTGCTTTCATAATTCTCTTATTATCTGTTTCAATTAATATATCTAGAATATAACTTCATATACTAAAATTATTATAGTTAATTCAAGGGAAATTATGTTTATTGTAAGTCCTTCGTATATCTTTTTCTTTTTGAGATTAGTTGTTGATGAGCAGGGATTGTGTAGGAATGCATTACCTAGTCAATCATATAAAGTAAGTTACAGGACCATGATTAAGACACAGATTTAGATTTACACTTTATGACAATGGTGCTCTTTGTACATAACTTTTTTCTGGCCTTATAATAAAAATATTGTTTTGTTGAAATATTCCCAGTGTATTTTCATGAAATTATAACTTTAAAAACTGCAAAGTATATGTATTGCAAATTTACAGAAAAGTTACAACTATTTAGGAAATATGTTGGAAGCACTTTTTTCCTCATCCTCCTAATATATAAGATAACTATGATATAACTTGACAACTATGATTAAACTTGTTAATATCTGATGGAGAGAAACAAAAGAGAAATACAATTTCATAAGTGAAAGAAATCAGAACATTTTATCATTTCATAAACAGTTTCTTTACAAAAATGTGTCTTATGTCACCAACCACTAGTTTTTTTTCACTAGTATTTTTTTATTGCTTTCTAAGATTTCAGAAGAACTGTTGTTCTGCTGTGCAATTTCAATTCAATTTGTTTGAAAAGTAATTCTATTATAAGTTTATTCATTTTTCCTTTGATAAAACACCTTGGTAAAATCTCAAACAGCAGTAAAAAAAAATCATTCCTATGTGCTGATTGTTGAGACAGACAAAAAACAAAAACAAAAACAAAATCTGTTCCCAAAGATCCTTTTACTGTATAAAGGAACTTATGGCTTCAAACCTGTTTTCTTATAAAGTTTTGGTTGACAATATGATTTCTAAAAAGGACTTAAAAATTGTATTAACACTTGAGTACTCATGTTCCAACATGCTATAGAAAGGAAATGGCTTTCTTCATAAGAGTCTTAGTCTTCATAGACTAAGAAAAAGTTCCTCCTACTTTTAGTCATTAAATAATTACAGCTTATCAATTAATCAATCAATCATGCTAGAGACACCTTTGAAAAATCTACCTAAAATGGCATCTAATTTTTTTTTCACTTGGCAAAGACAGCTTCATCTTTAAATATTAAAGTGAATCTTAATTTAACTATATGGACTATGAATTATACATGTTCACATATCAAAAAGAATCAGAAAAAAGTAAAATAAAATAATTCTCTACTGTTTATTTCTGAAAAATTAATTAAAATATAAATTTTTATCAATGAGTTTCATGTTTATATTTTATTTCTATATATAGCGATTTCTCATTACAACAGTGCATTTGTTTAGAATATTAGATAAAACAGGAGTAAATTAGCTTATAAGGCTAATATAAACCAAAACAATTACCACTAAATACGATAAACCTTACATACTAAATTTGAGGTTTAGTTGTAACTTAAAAGTAACAGTTTCCCGAGATTTCGAAGAGGCTTCCCACTTGCATCTTGGCCACCAACATGCCACCCAAACTGAAGACAACCTGGAAACTTAAGGGCCAAGTGAGCCACGCCCAGGGCTGCGTCGGCAAGCACAGAAGTACATGGAGGCGAGGACGAGGTAACGGGTGGTTTGCATCATCACAAGATCAACTTCAACAAATATCACCCAGGTTACTTGGTAAAATTGACATTACCACTTAAAGAGGAACCAGAGCTTCTGACCCCGCTGTCAACCTTGATGAACTGTGGACTTTGCTGTGGACAGGAAGACCAATGAAATGACATTGGCCTGATTAAGATAGCATAAAGTGAATGAAACAAAGTGGAGTCACTTATGTTAACTAAAATGGCTGTCAGTCAGCCATGGCACTTTTGGTGCAAAAGGAAAATTATCTAAGTCAGAGTAAGCACCTCTGGCAAGGGGAAATATCTGCCCACGTGGTCAGAGCAGACACATCTGGCAAGGAGACACACTTAAGATATCTGCACATGTGGTTAGAGCAGCCATGTCTGCCGAACAGGACCACCCTTAGATAGGATCCTGGGGAAATTCCACACTTGCTGTCAGGGGTGTCCAGCAGAACAGCCATGTGCCACCCATAGGCTCCTGTGAAAAATCCACACTTGGCATCTGGGGTCGGTGCCAAATATTTATCGAAAAGACCCAGAAGGGTGGAGCACACCACTTTCAAGGTATAACTGAGGCAAGTTCCAGACCCCTGCTGAGAAAGCCGAGCTCCGCGCACCAGAGTGCTGTTCCACGCCACGCTGATCTCCCTCGGCACTGGCTGCCAGAGGCTCTGCCCTGCTGGACTGAGGACTTCGTCTGCCTGCTACCCCCCTGGTCCTAGAGAACCTCCCTTGCAAGACGCTGACAACTCTCTTGCCCACTGTGCTGTCTCCTGGACCTGCAGACTGGGACTCTGGGACTCGTGTTCATTATTCCTTTATTGATTGCTGTGTGTATGTTATATTCCTCTTAGATTGTTAGAATGAGAGTAGGATATTGATGTATATTGATGTTCTACTTTACGTAAACCTGCATTCAATAAAAGCTGAGTGCATAGCATAGTTACTGTGTGTGACTCTTGTCTATTCCTTGGTGCGGGCTGCTCAGCAGGCAGCTAGCCAATCAGAGGCCTGGCTGACTTACAGGACAGGCTATAACTCAAACAGATGCTCATGACACTTGGTTAGGGAGTAGACATGGGTCAATGCTGCCAAAATACAAGACTGGAGCCACTCCCATCATTGATGTGGTGCAGTTGGGCTCCTACACAGTTTTGGGGAAGGGAAAGCTCCCGAAGCAGCCTATTGTGAAGGCCAAATTCTTCATGAGAAGAGCTACAGAGAAGGTCAAGAGTGTTGGTGGGGCCTGTATACTGGTAGCTTGAAGCCACACAAAGAGAATTTCATTAAATTCTCACAAGTGTTTTGGCGCAAAATCAAAAAGAAAAGAAAAGAAGAGTTTCCTAAGACCTTTTAAAGTATGTTTTGCTTCACAATCATGTTTATTAATTACTTATTATAATGTCAAGTCATTATATATTTTGGAGATTAAACCCTTGTCCAATGTATCATTAGCAAATAAGTTCTCCCATATGGCTGGTTCCTTTTTCATTTTAACAATGTATTCTTTAGCCGTGTAGAAACTTTGTAATTTGATGTAGTCACATTTGTTTATTTTTTTCCTTTATTTCCTTTGCCCTCAGAGATATATTGGCTAATGCTACATGGGATTTGTGAAATTTTACTGCCTGTATTATGCTAGGGCCTTTATGGTATCATGACTTATATCTAAGTCCTTTATCCCTTTTAGTTTATTCTGGCATATGATGTAATCTGCAAAATATATAAAGAACTCATACAACTCAACACAAGGAAGACAAAAACCCAATTAATAAATGGTCAAAGGGCTGAATAGACACTTCTGCAAGGAGGCCATAGACATATGAAAAAATGTTCAACATCACTAGCCATGGGAGAGATACGAATTAAAACCACAATGAGATATCACCTCATATCTGTCAGAATAACTATCATTCATAAGTCAACAAACAACAAGTGCTGGCAAGGATGTGGAGAAAAGCGAACCCTAATGCACTGTTGGTAAGAATGCAGACTAGTGCAGTCACTGTAGAAAACAGTATGGAATTTCCTCAAAAAATTAAAAATGACATTGCTTTATGACACAGCAATTCCACTGCTGGGATTATACCCTAAGAATCCTGAAACACCAGTTCGAAGATTTTGTTCACCCCTCGGTTCATAGCAACAGTATAAGCTAAATGTTGGAAACAGCCCAAGTGCCCATTATTAGATGAGTGGATTAAAAAACTGTGGTAGCTTTATACAATGGAATACTATGCAACAGAAAGAAAGAAGTCCTACCACTTGTGACAGAATGAATGGAACTGGAGACTGTTGTGCTAAGTGAAATAAGCCAGTAAGGGAAAGACAAATACCATATGACCTCATTCTAATTGGAATCTAAGGGACAAAATAAACTAATGAGAAAAATAGAACCAGAGACATGGAAACATGGAAGAAACTATTAGCTGTAAGAGGGGAGGAGAGAGTTGGGGAATGGTGGAAGGAAGGGAAAGGGTCTAATCAAAGAACATGCGTGAATGATGCAAGGACATGGACAACAGAGTGGACTGACTGTGGGCGAGGGGGGTGGGCTGGGTGGACTGTGGCAAGAGAGGAAAAATTGGGACAACTGTAATAGAATAAACAATAAAAAATTTTAAAAATTAGAAAAAGAATAATAGCTATCCTAAAAAGTCATCATTTGTAGTTATAATAATAGTTATAATAGTGTTTTTTAATATATAGGCTTGTCCACTAGAGCATTTTAGTTATTATACAAAGTAAGATAAATTAATTGACTTATTAAAAAGTTGGTTTCGTTTCTTATTTATGCAACTTTAGGAACAAATAAATTAATGAGAAGAGACGTATAGTTTTTGTAATTTAAATGTTTTGACTAGGTTGAAAAAAGCAAGCTTCTTTTAATAAGTGAAATAGAGAAATGTCTCACTCCCTGTAAAGAAATTATTACATTTTACTTATGACAATATATCATAAATATCCAAACAGGTTAATATGAACGAATAAAAATCATTTTAATGTTGCATAATACTTGTAGTATAAATGAGTTATAATTTTACCCAATGATTTCTCTACTGATTGAAATCTGATATTTTCCAAAACTTTTATTATTAAAAATAAATAGTAAACAAACATCCATATTGTTACAAGCTGAACTGTCCTCCAGAAATGCATATGGTGAAGTCATAAATCAAGCAACTCAGAATAAAATGTATTGGCATGTGCCTCCTTAAAGAGGTAATTAAGTTCAAGTGAGGTTATGGGGTGGGCCCCCATCCAACAGACTGCTGTCCTTTTAAGCAGAGATTAGGGCATGCACAGCCCCAGAGAAGACCATGTGAAGACAGGGAAAACATGGCCACCCATAAGCCCATGAGAGAAGCCTCAGAAGTAACCAATTCTGCCTACACCTTGCTTTCAGCTTTCTAGACTCCTGAATTACGACAAAATTTTAGTTAGGTCACCCAGCCTGCGGTACTTAGTTATGGCCGCCCTAGCAACGTAATACAAAAGTATAAAAATTTTAAAAAATACATTCATGCCCTGGCTGGTGTAGCTCAGTGGATTGAGTGCTGGCCTGCAAATCAAAGGTCGCTTGCTTAATTACCAATCAGAATGCGCGCCTGGGTTGCAGCCTGGGTCCCCAGTTGGGGGTATGTGAGAGGCAACTGATCAATATCTCTCTCACACATTGATGTTTTTCTTTCTCCCTCCCTTCTGCTCTCTCTAAAAATAAATAGAACATTTTAAAAAGAAATATACATTCATTCTTTTAATGTATTAATCTTTATATAAAGAAAAGTTTCAGTAATGGAGTATTTGAGTCAGAAAATATGTATGCATAAATATGCACATATATATGCATATATACACACATAAATGAGCATCTATCTACTTAATTTCAACAGGCATCTCTAAAGATTTCTAAAATATTTATAATAATATATAATACAAGTGTCAATTTGCCAAGGTTTCTTTCTTTTTATAATTTTACCACTTTAATTATAAGTATTGATACATATTTATATATTATTATATATCTATATACACTTATATAACACAAATATATTAATAGGTATTGATATAATTTCATGTGTAATAAAATTTTATTTTTTGATACTACTGGTTACATTGAATATTTTTCATATTTGCTAGTCATTTGAATTTTCTTATTTTTGTTTAATTGCTGGTTTTTAATTATTTGCATGACTCTTCTTGGTTAGTACTGACTTTGCATGTTTATTATTGTTTGCCCTTCTTGAAAAAGAAACAGAGAGGAAATTAGGAACAAAAATTATAAAACAAGAGCCCAGGAGACAGATCAATAGAGAGCACCAGGGCAGAGAGTGATTTTTTTGTTATTTGTTCCATACAGAGACAAAAATAATAGCTAAGTTCTCAATGTAAAATGTGATGGCATGTGTTATAATCATACATGTTTTGTGGATCTTAGATTCCTTATTTATAAAATACACTAAAGATTTACTTTAAAAGTACTATTGCCTTTAAACTCCATGAATCATAGAGTTGAGTAAATTGTATGGTAGAGGATTAGTTTTGTGCAGTAATAATAAGTAGGTAATTTACTATTAAATGTATTCAGTGGTAACATATGCTTTTTCAGAGCAATAACTATGACATTATTTATGGAGGTTTAATATGCAAAATGGTAATTTGTGTTTTGAATTATCACCTAGAAAAATTAAGCTACAATCTAATGGTTTGCACTGACATTTAATTCCACAATAACTGATTACAGCATTATATTCCATTATATTTTGGAACCCATTATGGCTTTATAGTATTATAAATAATTTATCTTTTTTCCCACTGGTTGTTACACTATATAAATATACTATAGCATGCTTACGTTGCATCTATTCTTTTCATGTTAACATAATTTATCTCATTCTACATATTAAGTACCTTATATACTTAAAAATTCAACTGCTATATTATTTTAACACTATTGGCAAAATGTCTCTACATACATTTTTCTTTTTAATTTATAGAAGGGGCCCATTTAATGTATTTGTATTGCACACAAATTGATACATGGAAATGGTGTGTTCATTAAAACTTAATAAATAGAAAATGAACTCCTAAAACTGTTTATATCATTAATTTAATTACATCTTGATTTTTAACTAGAATGTTAAAAATATTTATTGACATTTCAGTAGTTTGAAACCAATTTTCATTAAATTCTGATATAATTTAATTACATTTCTGTAGTTTATACATTGAAAAAAAAGTAGCTCCCTTATGTTTTGAAACAATCTGTTTTATACACTTTCTAGGAAATTTTCATAGAAATTATATACCTAAATTTTACAGTAAGAATGGAATTTCTAAGGTCAAAATTTAATTTGGTTATTTTTACATTAAAACCATACACATATATTTTACTTTGGAAAAACTAAGAATTAACCTCATATTAATACTTCTAAGAATCTGGTAATTATTATTGAACATTATCAGTTTATTAATAAACATGATATAAATGAGAATGCATATTAATAATTCAATATTATAAAATAAAACATCTCTTAGTTATCAATGGAATATATAGAAATTTTTTTGCAAAAAAAATTATTTCAAATTCCCTGATATCAATGCATTAAAGCTCATCAAATATATGCAAATAAAAAAATTCACAATCACTTTAGAAAAGTGTCAGTAAATAATTGGGCCTTACCAAAGGGAAAGAGGGGAAGGGGGAGGGATGATGTAAGGGAGCCCAATATGTGGTGAGCGCAAACCTTTGAATTTTGTTGGTAAGAGCAAAGTAAATAGAATTGTACACTTGAAATCTATATAATTTTATTAACCAACATAATTACATAAATTTAAAAAAATGTAAAGCTAGATAAACCAAAAATATAAATTCTTGAATTTAAAAAGAAAAGAGTCAAAATGTCTAAAAAGGTGTTTTAAAGCAAGGATAAAACATTTTATTCAAGATTTAATTATTGGGCAATATTGCAAAAGTGGATAATTACTGACAAAATATTTTCATTTTTAACAATAATAAAAAAATTATACATATTAGTTATTAATTTGGGAAATAAATATAATGAACTAAGCAGGGGGATTGCTGGATGGAATAGGTATACCAGGTGGAGTGGGGCAAAAGGGAAAAAACATTTGGGACAACTGTAATAGCACAATCAATAATATTACTAAATTTTCAATGAAATATACTATTTTATTTAAAAAAATAAAAGAGAAAAAAGGGATATAGTGTGTTGATAATATGGCTAATAAATGTAAACAAAACCAAAAGAGAAACTAAAAAATAATGTTTTTTAAATGAAGTAGCTAATACCTAAAGGAATTCTTGTAATTATCTCACACACACAAAAAATGCATAGATAAAGTTGGACTTACACTAAAATGAATGCAACAAGCCCAAATAAGTTTGAATTCTTATGAAAAATAAATTAAATAAATGAAAGTGTGTTGAGGACTCTCCATCCACAGACACTGTATATAGAGTAAGAGCCTGTCTAATACCACATTCTATCAGGTATCAAAGACCGTAAGTTGATTGCTTTTTTTTTTTACATGTAGATTTTTAAGTGCATGAAAAACAACTATACATTCATATAGGTTTATACATAACAAGTTGAAAACAACATATACTTTCCAAATAAATAATTCCTGTAAAGAGGTTTGTATATTTTAAGTCTCGCTTTATTTTCAATGCCTGAAACTTCCTGACGTACAGTAGGTACTCAATACCTTTTGGGCTGAATGAATGAATAAACTGTAAGAAAAAAAAAACTGAAGTGCTGATATTTTTCCATCTGGGAAAATGTCTAACAATTACACCTAGTATTTTCAAGAATGTGAGGAAAAAAACAGTCATTTTAAACTACTATTGTTAAACAGTTCATCAATTATTTTCAAAGTTCAAAATGTGTTTTCTGGAGGAATCTAGAAACATGTCAGCTGGGGCTTTCCTTAACAGTGTGGTGGAAAGAATTCAAACAATAAATGTCTTTCTTGAAAGTGAGGGTGTACACAGGACCCCTTGATGCATCAGGAACCTTGGTAAATTTCTAGAAAGACGTAAATTTAAACACATAGCCCAAGTTAAATAAACAATACAAATAGGTATTCTAATGACTCAAGCAAGATTCTTTATGCATATCAGACATTTAGCAAAACTCGTTAAGTCTTTCAGGGCAGAACGTACATTTAGAATGTGTTTATCACTGTTTACTTTCTAGGCAACAGAATAATTAGGCTGAATGTAATTTACAGTTTAATAGCTATTTGGGGAATTTTAATAACCATAATTGAAAAGGTATAAATCTTATAGTGTTATAATTATCTCTATATTTAACACAGTATTTAAAATATTTAGAACTCAAAGTTAAGAAATATTTACTAATACAAGAGGATGCAATTTTCTGTAAAAATTCTAGTGGTATTTTCCCTAGAAAGAATTAGAAGTATCTTTAGATTATTAATAATATACATGTATCATGTATCTAATTTTGAACAAGCCAACTTAAATTTTACTGTCCTTAATCCTTTTAAGTTTCTCTTGTCTGTTTTAAGCATGAGGGTATAAACTGGAGTAGTAGCTCAAAATAATTATTTGAATATTTATAAGAATTTAGAAATTACAAAAAACAAGATTTGTTTGCAAATTTTATGTTTCTGCATGCAAAATGGCAATATTTAAATCATGGAAGTAAGAACATTTTTTTATTTGATAAGATTAAATTACCATCATACTCTAAAAAATACTTCAAAAGAATGGCATCTTAATTGTCTGATGACAGTCACTTTGTACCAGCATATCTCTATATTTGTAATATTTTCACCTACCAAGTCTGACTTATGCAATGTACTTCTTCATGGAAATCATCACTTGGTGTACAGCGGGCCCTATCTATTGCAGGAAAATCATTCCTTTCACCAGCATTTACTAAGAACCTATTTACATTAGACATTTGTTCCTGGCATTACAAAACTACTTAATGAAATAATAGATGGTTTCAAATGTTCCGGTCTTCCTCTGTGCACTTAGTGAAGGTAATTAATATTTTAGCTAGGCTGAGCTAAGCCTTAAAGCAATGGATAAAAGCATTTCTTTTAATTTTTGCTTTGTTCCTTAAAGAATAATATATAGTCCTGACTGGTGTGGCTCAGTGTATTGAGTGCCGGCCTACAAACCAAAGGGTGGCCAGTTCAATCCCAGGCAGGACACATGCCTAAGTTGCAGGTGAGGTCCCCAGCAGGGAGTGCATGAGATTCAACCACACATTGATGTTTCTCTCTCCCTGTTTCTTCTTCCTTTCTCTTCTCTCTAAAAATGACAAAATCTTTTAATATTTAAAAAAATATATACATATTTTTTGGAGGAAGAGACACAGGAAGCGCATGCACATTTAAAGAATAAAATCCACCATAACACTTTAACCTAGCAAAAGTCATAGTTAATAGCTGTAGGGTTTTCTCCTGTATATTTTAATATATAGAACTGCATAAATGTTTTCCATGTAATTAATATTCACATTGTACCTTTATGTAAGATAGATTTCTGGAAGTGAATGTATGGTGTTAAATTCATGAAGCTGTGTAGCATGGAGGTGAAATTCAAGCTGAGGAGCCGATCGGCAGGGGTGTGATTAGTGATCTATCTCCCAGCTGAGTGGTCAGCTTAGACAAATTGCTCAATCTCTCTTTATCTTCATTTTGTTATCTATAAAATGAGAATAAAAATAGTTTCTATCTCATAGACTTATGAAAAGGATGAAACCAGCTAATTCAATGCAAAACTTGTATATAAATAAAATCAAGATATTCAGTTAATCTTTTCAGGCTCTTACATATTTCCAAATGGCTTTCAGGAAATAGTGAACATATAACTTAGAAGTAAGTTTATTAGTAAACAAGAAAGTTCACACAAACAAACACACTGTATTGAGTGTGTAATTGTGTGTATAATAAATTAAAATGATGACCTAGAATACTTAAATCAAACCATAACTTTTTTAATATCATGAAAATAGTCCTGTGACAGAGAAACTGGAAAAAGATAACCAAATATGAGACAAATAGAAGACTGCCTACAATCAAGCTCTATGGAGTTGATATGTCTCTCCTTCAGTCTCCATGTATTCTTGGTTAAATCATAATTAGATTTATAGGATTTGAAATAAAACATCCTAACTCATCCTCAGAGACGTGTACCCATTCAGCCTCATCAGCTTAAATTCATACTGTTCAAGTAGTTAGAGGAACTAGCGTTTCCAGTGTGTACCACTCTGAAATTACCTGAACCATACACCATTAAGTATGGACTTCATTCTCCATGTTGCTCTTTGGATTTTATGTATAAAATGGACTGGACTTCTTTCTTGCTGTCAGAGGTTAGGGCTCAAATATCTGATAGGCAGAACCACGTGCTGACACAAATGTTTTCATGAAGAATTTTGCACAGAAAAGCTACTCAAACCATCTTATCTCTTGTCACTTATTGTGTCACTTTTTAATTGCCCATCACAAAGGTTTTGCCCTCTCTTGGCTGGAGATTCAGTCTCTCACATCACCATTTGGAACTGCCAGCAAGTTTGTCCACAATGCCAAGTTCATCTCCACAAGTCCAGACAAAGTTTGGAAATGCCTCAATTGAGGACCATTGGACCCCAATGCAATGGGGATACTTGAGAGTGTTTATTACAACTGAAAAGATTCCACTGAAACATATTATCCAAACATACCATCTGGCTTCATGGTTTATAATATATCATACACTACATTATATGTGATGCTTAAATGGCATTATTTAAACAAGTGTGTAAATTTGCAATAATCATTGCAGGCAATCTTTACACTGCTCACAATATTCACTGACATACCATTAGGGTTACTTGAGGTTTTTGTACAGCAGACCTGGCCATAACCTATCACAACCCTCATTTGTTTTTCTGTAAAGAAAATATTGCTGTAGTAATAAGACTACTAGATTTGTTAGCTTATAAATGCCATTTTGGGGGGTCTAACATTCATGAGCACCTTCCGGTTATTGTATCATACAGTGGGTTCCATTTGTGGCACTTAGAATAGGCAGCTCCCAGGGTAGGATCTAGGAAGGAAGTACAGTATATCAAGTGCATCTAATGTCATTCTTTCAACAATATTGACTGCACTGTTCATTAGCCCAATAGACAAGTAGATAAAAAAGTTGTTTTATACACACACACACACACACACACACATACACACACTCATTGGAATATTACCCAATCATAAAAATAATGAAATTTTAACATTTGTAAAAGCATGGATTATGCTAAGTAAAATAAGTCAGTCATAGAAAGAAAAATAACATGGTTTCTCTTATATGTGGAATCCACAGAACAATATAAATGAACAAACAAAATAGAAGCAAACTCATAAATACAGAGAACATACTTATGGTTACCAGAGGGGCGGGGGAGTTGAAGGACTGGGTAAAAATGGCGAAGGGATTGAGAAGCACAGATGGGTAGTTACAAAACAGTGATGGGGATGTCAAGTACAGCAGAGGGGTTATAGTCAATAATATTATAATAACTATGCAAGGTGCCAGGTAGGTACTAGAAATATCAGCAAGGACACTTTACAAAGTGTATGAAAGTAACAGAAAATAATAATCCTGAAACTAACACAAAATAATGTTGAATGTAAACTGCAATTTCAGAAATAAAAATAATAATAAAAAGCAAAAGAATTTTTAAAATACCACTTACGATAACATCAACAACATCAAATACTTAGACATAAATCTAAAAATACCTTTTTTAAATCCTTGAGTCATGAAAGAAAGAGGCTAATCAACATCCATGGGACAGGTTTCTGAGAACCCCTTCTGCAGCAGGGCTTTCGGGAAGAGATGATGGGAAAGGCAGCCTCAGACACGCAATCTTCCAACTCCTGTGCAGCCACATAAGAAGGGGACTTGAGCTGGTAACACTTCCTCACATAGACATAAAGCCCTCATTGCTTATGCTGGGCTTATAGCCTTGTGTTGAAATATCTTACACTATTTCAGATTTAGTGTATGTGCCTTTGTTCTGCTTAAGCCTGTGTGTCCCATGGCACGTGGTCAACCAAACTGCTATATCTGTTCCTGGCAGTGAGAGAGTTAAGTCTTTTGCTTACAGCACGATGGAGGTGCATGCAGACCTTGGCCTTGCTTTGGTCATGGGATGAGACCCACTGGCCATTGGAAGTAACACTCACCGCTGAGGCTGATCTTGTTCTGTCTCTTTCTATGTGAGCAGTGCTCTCTGTCCTGATCCTGTGTGAATGGTTTGACACCTAAGGCTGCTGTCCCTGGAGGAGTGGGACTCTTCCTCTAGAGATTATAGTAAATGCCACCTACTAGACAACAAAACACAAATTTTAAGACTAAGAACCACTTTCAAGAGGACCATCTGCATATAGATTCTTAAAACCTAACTCCACATCTTTCTCTTTCTATTCTGATTATTTTTGTAAATGATTGTCAAAATTGTATTGTTATATCTTATGTTTAGGCCATGTGTCCTGAAAAAGAGGGAGTCATGAAATAAGCTGCTCAAAGTTCTGCTTGCTGGGAATATTTTCTGCCTTTAATCTCTTTCTCCGCCAGCCCTTAGTGCAATAAGACACCTTAAAAGTCCATTTTCAGATCTTAGAATCCTATGGGGGAGATTAACAGTAAAATAGTTAGAACCTTATTCATCTTCAAAGGAAAATACTTACACGCCTTGACATACCTGCATACATTTCCTAATAACACCTGTCATAGACGCAAATTTACACTTCGTTATATGTTCATTTTACGGGTAACAAGGTTTTCCAGTAGTTTAAGGTTCCTTAGGGAAGGGATGGGTTTGCTTTATTTCACTGTTGACTCTCTTGCACAAAATACCTAGTAGGGATCACCACACATTTTAAAAGCCTATGAAAAATCATAAATATACTAAGTATTATCAGAAAGTAAGTGTTTGTCTCTGGTTGGTGTGGCTCAGCGGGTTGAGCCCCGGCCTGTGAACCAAAGGTTCACTGACTGGTTCGATTCCCATCAGGGCACATGCATGGGTTGCAGGCCAGGTCCCCAGCAGGGGGTGTATGAGAAGCAACTACACAGTGATGTTTCTCTCTCTCTCTCTTTCTCCCTCCCTTCCTCTTTCTTTAAAAATAAAATCTTTTTTAAAAAGTAAATAATCAGCATGTATGGGGAAAAAGTTCCATTTTTTCCTTAATATGTCTTTACAGAATAGTCTAACTTGAAATATCAAAATTATCATATTTTTTAAAGATAATTTTCACAAGGTGTTCTGATAACATACCCAACTTTTCCCCCTACATTACTCATGCACATTTTGATCAACAAAATCTTAATTTTGTACAACAACTTTTCACAAGATATTGTCTTTAATGAGTGGGTTTTGTATTTTTACATTAAAAAGTCTATTTACTTATTTATTTCTTTATTATATTTTCCCATTACCATTTACCACTCTTCTTACCATTACCTCTTCCTCCTCCACCCCAACCCTGCACCCTCAATCGCCACACTCTTCTCCATGTTCATGAGTCCTTTTTTTTCCCTTTTTTGTCACGCTGAGTCAACAACAGAAAACCCAAATGTAGGAATGAGAAAACACAGGCTTGGAGGTATCGGATGGTTGGTCACCACATTCTTCTAGCTGCACTATGTTCTCTCTGAAGCTGGAGCTGCCCCTGCCATGATGGAAAATGTCGCAGAGAATGCCATCTCTTCCCAATTTGAAGACGATGAACAAAAATAACACACATTATGAGAAATCCACTTGATTTCAAATGAGGACACTGATTGTCCTTTTTATATTAAAAAAACTTTAGTGTTTTTTAAATTTACATTAAAATTGCAAATTTTAATAAAAAGCCTCTAAATCCTGTACCCAGCTTTCCCAATTGCAAACATTTTATTCTTCTATGGCCTACTATGGTATACTTGTTTATTTTTAATATTTGAAAACTAGTTATATAGACCTGGGTGAAAAAATATTTATTTCACCAATATCTGTGGACAGTCAACCTTTTCCATTTTAATAATTGGTTAAACTAAAGGGATACCCAAAGATTTAATAATAGTTACTGTTAGAAAATTATAGTGGCTATTAGTTGAAAGAAACTTGCAAACCTAAAGTGAGGAAAGTGGAAGATTTAATTAAGAAGTACTGTTGTGTATCTCTTTCATTCTTCAGAAATGGTTTGCTTTGAGAGTAGAAATGAAAAAAGTATGAAATAACACCAGCAGGACAGTGATCATAAACAGGCAGGCAACAGCTAATAGCATTCCTATTTACTCAGTGTGACTTTTTACATTATTTTTATAAGCAAGGCTATTCAAGGTCAATTGCTCTTAATCTCAGTGGGGTGAATCACAAACTCTCAGAATTGCATGATATTTATGGACATTTTTGAAAAATATATATATTCACCTAAGTATACAAGTTTTCATAAAAATGATTGACTACAGTCAAACTTGCAAAGAGGAAAAGATTAATTGGCCATATTGTGTTATTGAGCTATATATATGATTTTTAAGTCTATGATTTTAGAATTTTACACTTTAATTTGAAAATGAAGTTAAGAAACGGGACATTTTTAAACTCAGCACACTGGCTCCTAATTACATTTCTTGAGAATCAGTAAAATCGTATACTAATTGAGGATATGGGGACTTAGCCTTGTGTATATTAACCTGTAATTTTATGAGTATTATGAGGACCAAATACTCATAAAAGTTTGGTATAAAGTAGAAATAAAACAACTTGCTGCTAATTTCTATCTGAGCCCTTTTTCACTTTTCATTGATATATATATTGCATATTAATAAAACTTAAAGTTAGCAAATTTGAAATACTATATCAAAAGGAAGAAATATTTTTCTCAAAAATTTTAAAGACAAAGTGTCACTATGCTTAGCTCAAAACCGGCAATGAGTAATAGAAAGAATTACTTTTTAAAACAATGGATTTTTTTTTTTAGAGAATTGTGATATCACCTCAAATTGCTTTCTGCTATTAAAATCATATAAATTAAAATTGTATAGCTACATGCATACATGAATATTGCCTTTGATAAATGAAAGTGAAATATTTTTAAATATCCTTAATTGGACACACAAATAAGCGTTATTTGTTAAAGAAAGAATGAACATTGGACTACACTAAGATTAAGCTGTTAGTCAAGGGTAACAAAGTATAAATTACATAAGATGAGTAAGTTTTGGAGATCCAATGTATAGAATGGTGACTATAGTTAACAATACTGTGCCGTATGCTTGAAATTTGCCAAGGGGGATCCTAAGTGTTCTCAGCACAAATAAACAAACAAAAGCTAACGATGTAAGGTGATCAACATGTTAATTAGCTTGTCTGTGGTGATTTTTTTCACAATGTGTAAATATTAAATCACCAAGTGGTACACCTTAAATGCATACAATCAAAAAACAGAATCCCTTGCATTAAATGAAGTTATTAAAAATCAGGTGATTGCACATACATTTGATAAAGCATCCATATGTAAGATATGCAAAGAACTTTTACAATTCAAGTGACAAAATGCAGAATACATAAAAATTATCAAAAGATTAGAGTGACATTTTAAAGAAAAGGCTTTTAAAATGTCAACAGACACATGAAAAGGTATTCAACTTCATTAGTCACCAGGGGAAACTAAGTTAAACTCTCACTGTGGTACCTACCATAATGCATGTTCTATTAATGACAAATCAGACAATAATATTAAAAGCAGGTGAGGCTGTGTAACAGCTATTAACTCTAATACTTTTCAGATGGGAATATAAATTTTTACAACCATTGTGAAAGTCTTTTTGGCAGTACCTACTATTAGCTGAACATACACAAGACTGTAAGTATGAAATTTAATTTCTTATGTATATATCAGGAGAAATATCTAAATTAACATATTTATATATTCAACCAAAATGTGACAAAAAATGGTCCTGCCTGGTGGGGCTCAGGTGGTTGGAAGTTGTACCACAACCTGAAAGGCTGCACTTTGACTCCAGGTCCCGGTACAGGCCTGGGTTGCAGACCCGCCCTGGTTAAGGCGTGTAGGAGAGGCAGAAGCAGCTGGTAGATGTTTCTCTCTCACTTCGATGTTTCTCTTCCGCTCTTTCTCCTTCCCTTCCCCTCTCTGAAAATAAAAAAATAAAATCTTTTTAAAAACTGACAGAAATGTTCATAGAACAGTTCTTATTATTCCCAATCTAGAAACAACTCAAATGCCCACAAACATGGAAATTATTAAAAATGTTAGTGTACTAATGAAATAGAATGCTATATAACAATGAAAAAAATAGTACTACCTGAAACAATATAACATAGTTGAGTCTTTTAAAATAATATTTAGCTAATGAAATGAGACATAAAATATTGACATATATGCATATATATAACTCTCATTATTTATATGTCATTATATGTACACACATACAGGTACAAATGTATACATAGATATAACGCACATATACACAGAGCTGAAAAATAAACAGAAAGAAAAACATATGATGTCAGAAATAAAACAGTGGTTATTTACTGGAAAGGTTAATGACTAGAATGATACAATGAGGGGTTTCTTGAGAGATTTCTTGGGCGTTTGCAATATTTATTTTGTCATGTGAAAAATTTCAATATATTATGTAACAAGACATTTCATATAAAATGTAATAAAAATTTATAGCTCTCTCTCTCTTTCTCTTTCTCTCTCTCTCTCTCTATATATATACACAGATGACAACACAATGGAAAGTTAGTGTTTTTGATCAAAGAAAGTAAAATATATCATGATGTTCATAAGAGTAGGATAAAGCATTTATGCCAATTCAGGTTTGAAATTAAGACTTGCAGTACTTCTTCAAATTTTAGGAACCAAACTTGTATGAAAAAAATGAGGATAGAATTATAACCACAGAGTTAAATTATAGGAACCGTATATGCTGCAAAATAAACAAAGGCATTCTAATTATAAATGCTGTCCAGACATTGATTGGAACGTTACTTAGATTCATGACTCCCATCATCATCAGATTTACTGAAATAGAGTTGATTTTCATTTTTAAGGATTATTTATCCAGTCATTCATTGAGTTTTGTTTTTCTTCAACAATTACTTACTGAGAATTTTTGGTGTTGCATATTCTTCTAGGACTATCCTGTAGACTGTTTTTTTTAATTGGCACAGATATATATTAAATAATACTTTTTGATATTCATTGCAACTCATGAATGAATGATAGTCAAACTAAAGTGTGATATATCACAGTAGTTAAATACACAAGCTGTGAATTCAGACTTCCAGGGTTTGAAAACTCTTTCCACTGTTTACCAGCTCGCTGACCCAGGTAAAATTATTTAAGCCTTCTATTTTTCAGTTTCCTCAACTGTAAAATGTGGGTAAAATGGTTTCTACTGCATAAAAATTCTCTGAAGTTTAAATAAATTTTGTAAGTAAAACCATTACAGCTGTCTGGCTACACTGAAAGCTTGAGACATGTTTACAGTATAAATGTTATTTTTACTTTTACTCTTTTAATTTAGGCAAATGTACAGACAAATTTACATAATTAAAACTCAGAAGGATGATTGTTTTCATATTATGAAGCTACACGCAGAAATAGTGTTCAAGTATAGACAAATACGTAGATTGTTCAATTGTTAATAGGTGTATGTGTGTGCTCAAAATTTTCAAAAATCTATGAAAGATAAATTATTTTTATGAGAAGCTTGGTGATATTTTATCTATATTCACTGTATATAAAAATCATATCATATTTCTTGACCAATTCAGGCATCTTGGCTGTCCCGTTTCCCTCAATGCGCTACCATATTTTTATGTGTCCCAAAGTTTATACTCAGTCAACAACTTTTTTCCTTTCTCTACCAGAAGTTATTCAATTGCATTTCTCATTTCATGGGTCACTTACTTTCTTTGTTCTCATCCATGAAGAATAAACCCAACCTTTCTCATTGGATTAGAGGCAGGTAGTATGAGTCTTAACTCTGTTATGGATGTTGGTCTGTCACAAATGAATTGCCTCTCTTTGATACAACTTGAGTAATCTACCCAGCATGTTGAAAAAAATGCTCTCTCTGTGGAAGAAGAAACACAATCCAGACCAAAGAGATAGTTCTCTTACTTTAAATGAATGGTGGTTACTGGTGAATGACAAATCCACAATCCCTTTAAAGCTGCTAGTTAATTGTCTGTTGAAGCACAGACACAATTGAAAAAAAAAATAGAGAGATTGTGTAGTTTTACCAAAGGATGATTTTTCTTAGAGTGGGTTAAACTACTAAATGTGAATAATCAAAGCCAGAAAACTTTATTTCTCTTTTCTGTTGTAAATGATGTAAGAGAAAAAAAAAACAAATCTTATGATTTTTTAAAAAATGTGCAAAAAAGAAAGTTTCGGTGCGCAGGCTTATACAAGTCTTTGGGATAAGCTAAAGTGGAGGTAACTGAGATGAGATCTCACTCTGTTTCTCTATTTATCAGTCTGTCTCTGTCTTTCTTCCTACCTTCCCTCTATCTTCCTCTGTCTTTTACGAAAAAAGCCTGTTTTACTTTCTGGATGTCATGCTATGATCAAACTGCAGAGGTCATTTTGGTGTTGATATATTCAGAAATGGTGTCTATTTATTTGATTTTTAGTAATAATTTCTTTATGAGTAAATAAGTATTTACTAAAATAATGACTGGGTTTGGGTTAAAAAGTTATTTAAAGAGTAATTTGTGATTTCCAGAATTTTAAAATTTGATCTAACTAGACATTTATATTATCATTAAACTCATTTCCTTCCAAATAAATACAATATTTACATGACTATATGTTTCACTGGATTTCTGAAGATTTAAGTGTGACTGCAAGGAATTAACATGCATATGGACTTCCCTTTGACTTAAGAGCTACTTGAAGTATTAAAATGATGTGTAAAGCACAGCTGGGATTTTACACAACCCAAAAGGAGTAGATCAATTTCAAATAAATAAATACACTTTTTATTTTTCTTAAAGAGCTAGCTTATGATTGTTTTTAATATAATGAGCTAAATTAAGGCTAGTGAACAAATGTATCCCCAAATTATAAAAAATAAAAGATATTATATAAGCAATTTGTAAATAATCACAATTGTAGTGATGGAAATATTTTATAGAATTAACAATAAACTCTATATTTGGAAGTATCTTTTTAACCCTGTGTTAAATAATGTAAGTGGTGAATTTTGAAAAATTAGCTTTCAACTCAGATTTTATATATATATATACATATATATATTTAGATGATAAGTGTTTGTCTGCAAATTATGAAGTTTATTACCCAACATTTGTGGGAATGCCATCTTAGAGGAAGAATCCTGAAGAAGTTATAAACCAGAGCTTAACTTTTTTCTTTATTAACACATTCATAACATTTTGTGGTATATTAAATACTATACTAAATAATCTAATACTTCTGAATTTTCTTTTTCAAACTACACTTTGATTTTTTTTTTTCTTACTACATTGTTACATTATATAGTTGTCTGGTTACTTGACATATTTTTTCTCTACAAAATTAGTGTGTATACTTTCTTTTTCTCTACTAAAAAACACTTCAAATGTTGTTTTGTTCTTTATTTTGTTTTATTTCTTTTCTTTCCTTCTTCCTTCCTCCCTACCTCCTTCCTTCTTCATTTTTTTTTTAATTTGGAAACATTTCAATGCCATAGACATGGGCAAGAGTTACAAAAAGCCAAAGCTATCTTTACTGCTATCAGAAGACTAGTTCGAGTTACACTTCAAACACTTTTTTTAATTTTAATTTTTTGTTCAAATACATTCGTCTCCACCTTCCTGCCACCACTTTCCCCTATCCCCTCTCCCACCTCCCTCCCTCAATCCTTCCCCACTTTGGCTTTGTCCATGGGTCCTTTACACATGTTCCTTGACTTGAATGGGGATTGACAATCTTGGCTAAGGAAAAAGGTTGTTTGGTTGACAGCCTTTTCACTTTGTCTTCACTGTCACAGGACCAAGATTTTCCTGAGGAAGTGTGGCCCAGAGAAGTAAAAAGGAAGACTCTGAAGAGGAAGACATGTATTGCTAAGACACTCTAACATTTAGCATGATCAATCTAGATTTCTAGAACATGTTTATTTAAAATTCATCTGACTCAACTGAAGACAGGCAAGGAATATGAACTAGGTAAAAGGAAAGCAAAAGGAAGGCGTTTCAAGGACAGTGGTCAAGGAGAAATGATATTAAGTGGGAAAAGTGTTATATACATTTTTGTTCCTTTTTTCTCGCGAGTCATCTAACTACCTGTCAGTGGTTTTCACAGGACATCTTGCTGACCAGGAAAAAAAATCCCTCCCTCTTGTACTGTATTTTAGCTCATTAATTTTTCTACATATAATCTGCATCTTTGCTTAATTTTATTTTTTAACTTTATTAGTATTTCTCTAAGCTCTTAAGTTTAAAACAGCTCAATATTTTTTCAAGTTTTATAATGTTTTAATACATGATTAAATGCTGTGTATTTCCTTCTATTTATTTATAGTACATTCTGGTTTAATTATTTTATGTATAAATTTCAACCTCTCCTTTGATCTATGAATTACTCAGTAGAGAGCAAATTCCTAAAACTATTATATTTATTTATCCTTTTTGTTTTGATTTCCAAGTTATTTACCTACCTTTAGCTACAATTTCTTTGAAATTTGATGATACCTTTTTCTATGAATTATTACATGAGTCAAGCATAAACACAACAATTTCTTTGTAAAATTTTTATGAGTTAGTTGAATTTATTAAAGAGTTTTGGCGAAGTGAGGCGTAACATTTTTGCCTAAACATGTATATATCAATTTAAAAATAAGAGCGGACAATATATGTTCAGTCTGTGCCAAAGCCCAAGAAGCTGGAGGGCCAATATACAAGTGCAGGGAAAAATGGATGTCTCAGCTCAACAGAAGGAGAGAATTCACACTCCCTTCCCCTTTTGTTCTAATCAGGCCTTAAACTGGTTAGACGATGTCTGCCTGCATTAATTAATGTGATCTTCTTTTCTCATCTACTGATTCAGATACACTAAAAGACAAAAAGAATACAGAGTAAGCATCAGACCCAGACTCCCACATGGCAGGGATATTAGAATTACCATACTGTGAATTTAAAACAACTATGATTAGTATGATAAAAGCTCTACTTCGTAAAGTAGACAGCATGCAAATGCATATGGGCAATGTAAGCAGAGAGAAGGGGAGTCAAAGAAAAGAAAATGAAATGGTAGAAATCAAAAGCACTGTACAAGATATGAACAATATTTTTGATAGGCTCATTAGTTGAATAGACATAACGGAGGAAAGAATAAATCAGTTTGAATATATGTCAACAGAAATTTCCAAAATGTAAAAGCAAGGAGATAAAGGACTAAAAAAAAATAAACAGAATATCCAAGAACTGTAGGACAACTGCAAAATATAACTTACACATAATGGAATCCAAAAAGGAGAAGAAAGAGAGGAAACATAGAAGAAATATTTGAAAATGATGGAAAAATTTCCAAATTCCTATCAAGCACCAAACCACAGATCCATGAATTTCAGCCAGCAACAGGAAGGAAAAATAAAATCAGTGATAAAGAATAAGTCTTAAAAGAAGAAAAAAGAAAAAAAAACCTTACCTACAAAACAGCAAAGATCAGAATTATGTTAGTCTTCTCCTCAGAAACCATTTAAGCAATAAGAAAGTAGGGTGAAATATTTACAGTGTTGAGAGAATGAAACCATCATCTAAAATTCTGTATTTTCAAGAAGTATCCTTTAAATCTTAAAAAAAAAAAAAAGGCTTTCTCAGCCAAACATTTGTGCAAACTTATTGCTAATAGACCTGCCATAAAGGAAATGTTGAAAGAAATTTTTCTGAGAGAAGGATATTGACATAAGAAGCCTGTCCAGAAGGTATCCAGCCATGTACTATGAAAAATAGAGACATTTATTGAAGAAGATACAAGATACAAGAGACATTGTACATAGGACAATGATACCTCAGTTCCCTTCAATGTAAGAACCTAAGAACCTCACTGTTCTAATCACCATCAGCTGACCTGTCATATTTTCCTGAATCTCATCAAAATTCCAAAATTCTTCCCTTTCAAAAGTGATTTTAAGTTTGGGAAAAGCCAGAAGTCGCAGGGCGCCAGATCTGGGCTATAGTGGGATTGAGTCAGCTGGGTGATTTGATGTTTCACCAAAAAACTCTGTAAGTGATATAATATTTGAGTGGGTGTGCTTTTGTAATGAAGCTGCCAATCACCAGTTGCCCATAACTGCAAACTTTTGAACCATGTGAATAATTTCCTCAGAAGAATGTTCAAGCTTAACTCAAAATTTGATGCAGATTCATTGCTCTACTTGCTCAGTCATTTTGAATGTGACAGCCACACAGTACACGTGCTCACTCAGTGGTGTCTACCACCCCCACTGACTAACACAGTGAAAACACCATTGTTCATACACACACTATCCAGTTCTACTCTCCTTGGCTACCAGGTTACTTTGAGGTAGTGCAATCTATTTTCATTATATTAACAATGGATGGACTTATTGCAGACAGCCCTTGTGGATTAGAAATTTATATCTATATGGAGAAAAGTATGGCTCAGTGGGTTGAGCATGGGCTTGCAAACCAAAAGGTCTCCAGTTCTATTCCCAGTCATAGTGGGTATCTGGGTTGTGGGCCAGGTCCCTGAATAGGGGTATGCAAGAGGCAACAAATTAATTGCTGTGGGCCAGGTTCCTGGATGGGGTCATGTGAGAGGCAACCAATCAATGTTTCTCTCGCACATCATTGTTTCTCTTCCTCTCTTTCTCCTTCCTGCCCCTCTCTCTGAAAAATAAAAAAATAAAATAATAAAATCTTTTTTTAAAAGTTGGAAATAGCTTTATTACCTTGATTAATTTAAGACAGAACACCTATAAGGGTAAGGAAAATTACCAGCAATGAAAAAGAGATATTACATAGTGATAAAAGGGTCAATTATCTAGGAAGCTATAAGGATCCTTAATTTGTATTTGTCTAACAACAGAGCTTCAAAATAGATGCGGAGGATAGGACTACAAGGAGAAGTAGATGAATCCACTGTTATAGTTGAAGACTTCGATTCCTCTTTTTCAGACATGGACAGATTCACAGGCAGAAAATCAGTAAAGACATAGAGGAACTCAAGAGCACCATTAAGCAAATAGTTATTATTGTCATCTAAGATAACTTCATTCAACAACAGCAGAATGCACATTTTTTTCAAGGTCGCATGGAATATGCACCAAAATAGACCACAATCTGGTCCATAAAACACAACAAACTTAAAAGTGCAAAAGTTATACAATATATGCTTTCAGACCACAATGAAATAAAGCTAAAAATCAATAAGATAAATAAAGGTGGGGAAATCCTAAAATACTTGGAGATAAAACAACATACTTCTAAATAACATAAATCAAAGAAAAAAACTTGGGAGAAACTTAAATTATTTTAAACTAAATTAAAATAAAAACACAGGTTATGAAAAGTGTGGGATGGGTAGAAGACCCTAATAGACATCTTACTAAAGAAGATATACAGATAAAAAATAGACATATGAAAATATACTCCACATTATGTGTTATTAGAGACGTGCTAATTAAAGCAATGATATACCACTGCAAGGCTATTTGGAATAGCCAAAATCCAGGGCACTGACAACAAAATATGCTTGTATAATCCAACTGTCTGGACTCCAAGCTCTGCTGATGAGGCTAAATTGGTTTAGGACAACTTTATGTTTATTTCTGCTGATTGGCTTAATATCGGTTGGGGCAATGAGGCTAGCTTGGCCTTGTACCTCTTTCCATTCAGCAAGCTAACCCAAAAGCAGCAAGAGAGAACCACACTAATGTGCAGTGCCTTTCAAGTAGCTGTGTATATCATATTTGCTCTTGACTCATTGGTCAAATCTAATGATCTGACCAAGTCATGAATCAAGAAGCAAGAAAATATGTCCTACCTAACTATGGGAAGAGTGCAGAGTCACTTTTAAAGGGCATCAAGATAAAGATAAAAGGAATCGTGGCCTTTTTTGACACTTACCATAATTGCAAATCTATTTTGCTATTTTAATAGATTGTCATAGATTTCTTGCTTCTGATTTTAATCAATATATAATAAGGTCTTCTGGGTTTTTTGTTCTTATGTAAATAATAATGACATATTTAAATAATAATACTTAATATACACTTCTCTCTGTTAGTATGAGCTCATATTTATTTTTATTCTCTTAATCCACTTTTCTTAAAAAGACATTGTAAGTAATAAGGATGGAAGCAGAAAGTAATGACTTCATTAAATGCACACATAAAAATATATGATATTTGAAATTATCAAGTTACTTTACTTGACATTTTCATTTCATAAAAATTGATTCATTTGTATTTATATTCTTTCATCTATCAAAAGGTGACATTATTGAGAAAAAGAAAATTCTTACAAGCCAGAAAAAGAGACTCATATGGGCAAATGCAATCACTTTGTTAGTTTTTATTGTCTTTTAAAAATGCTTATAATTTTAATAAATTGTTTATGTTTGATTTTACGTCAGTTATTGGTAAATTCCATGTCACCATGAAGGGTAAATGCATTCTATAAATATTGGACTCTTTAGTTACATTGGGCTATCCATCCATGATGTTTTACTATCTTAAAAGCTAGTAAAAACATTGTCTTAGAAATGACCAACTAAAATAAAATATTACTGGTTTTCTTTGAAAAATACATATTGATGTCAGATTTTCTGCACTTAGCTTAAGGAATTTTTTATCATAATAGTGTCCCTTTTCCAGCACAATTTGTCTTATTAAAAATGCATAAGCTAATATATCATGTGAAGAATTCATAATATCCATGAAGTATCATAATTGGAATAAATAGAATGGGATGCCAGAATGAAATATTAACAGTAAAATTGATTGTTTAGTCCATCATTCATTTCATTAAGATCATGAGAAAACATAAATACCATATTCACAAAATGTTGATATATTTTAGATTGATTTATTAGGACATTTTAAAATTATTAATTAAGAAGGTGCTTAAATCGTTTTACCAGCTGAGCAACAGCTATAATAGAATAAATTCACTTTTTAAATATTATTGAAATGTCAAGACCAAGCTGTGCTTGGATACTTAAAAGGTTAACCCCTCAATGACTCAGTGTTCACCCCAACTGAACTTGATTATGATATCTAGAATCCTGGAAAATTGGCTGTATGAAATCACAAAAGCCAGAAGCTTTAGCAGTTCAAACCTTAAGACTACTTTATTTAAAGTATCTCTTATGCAATGAGTGTCCGTCATTGTCCAAGCCATGACTCCTTAACATACAAATATGAAGGGTAATGAGTTCACAATGAGGTCATAGCTAGCTCTTGAGTCTTTCCTATAGAATTATTTCCATTGAAAGCTCTAAGTAAGCCTGAAGTTTGGAAACATGTCTATTTAAGCTTTACTTAAATCAGTTAAGAAGGAAATAGACAAAGGCTATCAGGCAAGACAAATCTTCCTCCTCTGCATGTTGATGAATGAGTTAGGAGAACAGTGCATTTATCCTCAAACTCATAATAGTTGACGCAAATAAACTTTAACCCTATTGTGGAGTTACAGCATATGCCTCAGAGGAAAGGAAAGGAAGAAACCGTCCCTGGCGCCATGTATGGTAAAATATACAATATCCTTGGTACTGAGAATATATTTTAGTTGTTTCTATTAGTCTAGCCTAAAATATTTTTTGCTTTAGTATTCTTACTCAGAAATTACACTGGGTTTGTTCCTCTTCACTAATTGAAAGGGTTAGACTACGTATCCTGGAGGAGGAAAACTGGAGAGACCTCTTGTTGATGGGGAAAAAACGTATGGCAGGAAGTAACCAGAGAATGAGTGTTTGGCAGGGTGGAGGACTGAACACAGGCCAGGTTTCATACCCAGGCAGAAGAACAAGTAGTATAACTTTGGGAAAATGCCTTACAGTTTATGTGGATTGGCTAAATCACAGGCATTGAAATATAGCCATTTCAAAGACTTCTCTAATTCAGTCCAAGGAATGACAGGGGAAAGACAACTATTTTTCTGAATTGGGCAAGGGACGCAGAAGCTTCCATGAATGTACCAGAAATTAGGTTCTTCCTGATGTCCCTAGTCATGGGGCAAGGCTCATACACTTCCATATGACGTTGGAAAAGGAGACTGTTCCAATCACAAGGTGCACAAAATTACTATTGCAGTTATAAGAAATAACCACGAATTTAGAGTGCTTAAAATTAGCACAGGTTCATTAAACCACAGTTCAGGAAGTCAAAAGTACAAAGTCAGTATCATTGATTCTGAACCAAAATGTCAGTAGGACTAGTTCATTCTGAAGGTTTCAGGGGTAATCTGTTTCCTTACACTTTCCAACTCCCAGAAGTTGTTCTTATTTTTGGTGTGTCGTCTCTTGCTACATATTAAGGGCCAGTAGCAAGGTAGCATCTTCAAATCTTTCTCTGATACCATTATCATCACCTCATTTTTGTCTTTCTTCTTAATCTTCCTCTTAAACAGACTCTTGTGATTATAGTGACCCATAAAATAATCCAAGATAATCTCTCCACTTCAAAACTCTTAATTTATTCATATCTACATGTTTCATTTACCAGAAAAATCAATGTATTTACAGGTTCTAAATATTAGGAAATTGATTTTTGGGGGGGCTTTATTAGGGTCTATTACACCAACGTTATTGACTTTATTATTATTTTCATAGCACAAGAGGGGAAATAGGAATTTAATTTGAATAAATTATTTAAAATAGATTTTTTCTGGGATACATTTGTTTATAGACTCAAGTCATTATCACACCATTTATAATTATAGGGATAAAAGTATATGGCCATTCTATATGTTTGTTTATATTTAAGAGTTATCCATTTATTTTCTCAATAATTTGCCTTTGAACAATCAATATTGATGTTAATAGTATTTTCACTAAAGTTTATTTCTTTCACCATTTCTATGATTTTTTATTCATTTAGTATATTTTCCTTTTTTAATAATTTCAGAAATTATGATTGCAGTTTGTTATAATTTTAATTATACATAAAATATATGGCTGTCATAAAATTAAAATGTTCTAATGATTATTAAAACACCTTTGCTTATCACTCAAAATGAGTGTTTTTAATATATTCAGTACTACTACACAGTTTTACTGATTTAATTTTTCATATAATATTTTTTTAATTTTCTTTTAATTTATTTTTTCAAATACATTATTCTCTGCCTACTCCCCACCACTTTCCCTTGCCCCCTCCCTCCTTCCCTCCCTCAGCTCTTCCCCTTTGGTTTTGTCCATGAGTCCTTGCTGTATGTTCCTTGACTTTCCCCTTCCATTCCTTTTCCCCCACTCCCCTCCCTCCTTCCCTCTTGTCTCTGTTGGTTTCTTTTCCTTTCAGTGTTGCTGGTCTTATTTTCCTTGCATCTTTGTATTGTTGGTTAGGTTCCGCTTATAGGTGAGATCATATGGTATTTGTCTTTCGCCTCCTCGCTTATTTTGCTTAGCATAATGCTCTCCAGTTCCATCCATGCTGTTGCCAAGTTTAGTAGTTTTTTTCTTTCTGCTGGGTAGTATTCCATTGTGTATATGTACCATTACTTTTTGATCCAATCATCTACTGATGGGCATTGAGGTTGCTTCCAACACTTGGCTATTGTAAATTGTGCTGCTATGAACACTGGGGTGCATAGGTTCTTTTGTATTGGTGTTTTGGTGTTCTTAGGGTATAGTCCCAGCAGGGGAATCCCTGGATCAAAAGGCAGTTCCATTTTCAGCTTTTTGAGGAAATTCCACACTGCTTTCCATAGTGGCTGCACCAGTCTGCATTCCCACCAACAGTGGACTAGGGTTCCCTTTTCTCCACAGCCTCACCAGCACCTCTTGTTTGTTGATCTGTTTATGATGGCCATTCTGACTGGTGTGAGGTGGTACCTCATGATGGTTTTGATCTGCATTTCTCTTATGGTTAGTGACGCTGAGCATCCTTTCAAATGCCTCTGGGCCCTCTGTATCTCCTCCTTGGAAAAGCGTCTGCCCAGGTCCTTTGCCCATTTTTTGATTGGATAGTTTGTCTTCTTGGAGTGGAGTCGGGTGAGTTCTTTATATATCTTGGAGATCAAACCTCTATCTGATGTATCATTAGCGAATATATTTTCCCATAGAGTTGGCTGCCTCTTCATTTTGCTGATGTTTTCTTTAGCCATGCAGAAGCTTCTTATTTTGATGAGGTCCCACTTGTTTATTCTTTCCTTTATGTCCCTTGCTTTAGGAGACATATCAGTGAAAAAATTGCTGCGTGGGATATCTGAGTTTCCTGCCAATGTTCTCCTCTAGGACTTTGATGGTGTTGCGACTTATATTTAAATCTTTTATCCATCTTGAGTTTATTTTTGCGTGTGGTGTCAGCTGATGATCCAATTTCAAATTTTGCATGTAGCCGTCCAGCTCTCCCAACACCATTTGTTGAAGAGGCTATTTTGGCTCCATTTTATGCTTCTGCCCCCTTTGTCAAATATTAGATGTCCATAGAGACCTGGGCTTATTTCTGGGCTTTCTATTCTGTTCCACTGGTCTATGGGTCTGTTCTTGTGCCAGTACCAGATTGCTTTGAGTATAGTGACTTTGTAGTAGAGTTTGATGTCTGGTATTGTGATCCCCCATACTTTGTGTTTCTTTCTCAAAATTGCTGTGGCTATTCGGGGTCGTTTATGGTTCCATATAAATTTTTGAAATGTCTGTTCTATTTCTGTGAAATACATCATTGGTATCTTAATAGAGATTGCGTTGAATCTATAAATTGCTTTGGGTAGCATGGACATTTTGATGATATTAATTCTTCCAATCCATGATCACGGTATACGCTTCCATTTATTTCTGTCTTCCTTAATTTCTTTTTTCAATGTTGTATAGTTTTCTGCATACAGGTCTTTTACGTCTTTGGTTAAATTTATGCCTAGGTACTTGATTTTTCTTCTTGCTATATTGAATGGTATTTTTTTCTCTGATTTCTTCTTCTATTGCATTGCTGGTGTACAAATATGCCTTTGATTTCTGAATGTTGACTTTATATCCTGCTGTTTAGGCAAATTCACTTACTAGATTGAGGAGTTTTTTGGTAGAATCTACAGGGTTCTCTATGTACACTATCATGTCATCTGCAAACAATGATAGCTTTACTTCCTCCTTTCCTATTTGGATGCCTTTTATCTCTTTCTCTTGTCAGACCTCTGTGGCTAGGACTTCCAATACGATGTTGAAAAGAAGCGGGGAGAGCAGGCATCCTTGTCGTGTTCCCGATCTTAGTGGAAAAGCTTTCAGTTTTTGCCCATTGAGTATGATATTGGCTGTAGGTTTTTCATATATGGCCTTTATTATGTTGAGGAATGCCCTATTTACTCCCATTTTGCTGAGTGTTTTTATCATTAATGGGTGCTCTCCTTATCGAATGCTTTTTCTGCGTCTATCGAGATGACCATGTGGTTTTTGTCTTTTCTTTTATTTATGTAATGTATCATGTTTACTGATTTGCGTATATTGAACCATCCCTGCGTCCCTGGGATGAATCCCACTTGATCGTGGTGGATAATCTTTTTAATGTATTGCTGGATGCGGTTTGCCAAGATTTTGTTGAGGATTTTAGCATCTATGTTCATCAGCGAAATTGGCCTGTAGTTTTCTTTCTTTGTAGGGTCTTTATCTGGTTTTGGGATCAGGGTGATGCTGGCCTCATAAAAAGAGTCTGGGAGTCTTCCCTCCTCTTGGATTTTTTGGAATAGTCTGAGAAGGACAGGGGTTAGCTCTTCCTTAAATGTTTTGTAAAATTCTCCTGGGAAACCGTCCGGCCCTGGGCTTTTGTGGGCTGGGAGTTTCTTGATGACTGCTTCAATTTCCCCAGCTGTTATCGGTCTGTTCAAGCTTTCTGTTTCTTCCTCCCTCAGTGTTGGAAGATTATACTTTTCTAAAAATTTGTCCATTTCATCAAGATTTTCAAATTTCTTGGCATATAATTGTTCATAGTAGTTTCTGACAATCCTTTGTATTTCTGTGGTATCAGTTGTTATTTCTCCTCTTTCATTTCTGATATTATTAATTTGGGTCCTTTCCCTTTTTTTCTTGATGAGTCTGCTTAAAGGCTTGTCGATTTTATGAATCTTTTCAAAGAACCAGCTTCTGGATTGGTTGATCCTCTGAATTATTCTTTTCTTCTCTATGTCATTCAGTTCTGCTCTAATCTTGACTATTTCCTTCCTTCTCCTTGCTCTGGGATTTATTTGTTGTTGTTTCTCCAGTTCTTCAAGTTGTAGTGTTAGGTCTTTTATTTGAAATGTTTCTATCTTTTTAAGGTAAGCCTGTATTGCTATGAACTTCCCTCTCAGGACCGCCTTTGCTGTGTCCATTAGGTTTTGGACTGTTGTCTGTTCATTTTCATTTGTTTCCAGAATTTTTTTGATATCTTCTCTTATCTCATTATTGACCCATTCATTGTTTAATAGTGTACTTTTCAGTCTGCATGAGTTTGCAAGTTTTTGAAGTTTCTCTTTGAGGTTGATTTCGAGTTTCAAGCCCTTGCAGTCCGAGAAAAAGTTCGGTATTATTTCAATTTTCCTGAATTTGCTGAGGTTTGCTTTGTGTCCTAGCATGCGGTCTATCTTTGAAAAACTGCCATGAGCTTTTGAAAAGAATGTGTATTTTTCTTCTTTGGGATGTAAGGTTCTATATATGTCAGTTAAGTCTCTTTGATTCAGTGTGTCATTCAGCGCCACAATATATTTATTAATGTTTTGTTTGGAAGATCTGTCCATTTTTGACAGTGGGGTGTTGAAATCCCCTACTATCAGTGTGTTGCTGTCTATATCTTTTTTGAAGTCATCCAACAATTTCCTTATAAACTTGGGAGCTCCTATATGGGGATCATATAAGTTTACAATGCTTGATGTCTTCTTGATAGATTCTTCCTTTAAGTATGATAAAGTGCCCCTCTGGGTCTCTCTTTATGGCCTTTGCTTTGAAATCTACTTTGTCTGATACAAGTATGGCAACCCCGGCCTTTTTCTCATGCCCATTTGCTTGGAATATTTTTTTCCATCCCTTTACTCTCAATCTGTGTAGGTCTCTTGCTCTGAGGTGGGTCTCTTGTAGGCAGCATATGTGTGGGTCATGTTTTCTTATCCATTCAGCTACCCTGTGTCTTTTGATTGGGGCATTTAGTCCATTCACATTGAGAGATATTACTGATAGAAACTTACTCATCTTTGCTCCTTGTACCTGTGTTCCTCTCTGTCTCATTCTCTTCCTTCATCTGCTTAAACCAGTCCCCTTAGCATATCTTGGAGTGCTGGTTTGGTAGAGATGGATTCTTCTAGTCTTCTCTTGTCTGGGAAACTCCATATTTCCCCTTTTATTTTAATGGAGAGCCTAGCTGGGTAGAGCAGCCTTGGCTGTAGGCCCTTGCTTTTCATGACTTGGAATATTTGTTGCCATTCCCTTGTGGCTTGGAGTGTTTCTGTTGAGAAGTCAGCTCCTAGGCGTATCGGGGCCCGCTTGTAGGTTACTTTCTCCTTCTCCCTTGCTGCCTTGAGGATTCTCTCTTTGTATTTGACATTCGCCATTTTAATGATGATGTGTCTTGGATTGGACCTTTTGAGTCCCTCTTGAGTGGGGTCCTCTGTGCCTACTGGATCCATGAGAGCCTTTCTCTCCTCAAATTAGGGAAATTTTCCATCATTACTTTTTCGAGGAGGTTCTCTATCCCTTGCTCCTCTTCTTCTCCTTCTGTTATCCCTATTATACGGATATTATTGCGTTTCAGGTTGTCCTGCATTTCCCTAAATGCCTCTTCATTCTTTTTGAGTCATTTTTCCATTTCTTGTTCTTTCTGGGAGCTTCTCTCTACCTTATCCTCCATTTCACTGATTCGATCCTCGGTTTCATCCAGCCCGCTTTGGATTCCTTCTACTGTGTTCTTCAATTCAGAAATGGTATTCTTCATATCCTCTTTTGTCTTCTTGATAGTTTCTATGTCCTTTTCCAGGTGATAAAGTTTGTTGTAAGATCCTGATAGTTTCTCTGCAGTTTCTCATAGTTATCTTTGAGCTGGCTGAGCTCATTGAGCTTCCTTAGAACCATTGCTTTGAATTCAGTGTCTGAGAGTTCCCTTGCCTCTATTTCATTGAGCTCTCTCTGTGGGGAGTCCCCTTTTCCACTCATTTGGGAGGAACTTCTTTTTCTTCCCATTTTTGTGAGAGTCTGTTAAGTATGTTTGTCCTTTACTTTTCTTTCTGGGCCTGCCTCTAATGATGTCCTTTGTTGACCCTATAGGGCCTTGGCTTGTTTGAGCCTTCCAGGAGTCTACTGTCTCTGTCTGACTCCTGCTTGGAGCAGCTCTGTGACCCCTTCAGTCAGGGCTGGGCTATTTTTGGGGATCTCTCTGCACTCTCACGTGGGCTCCTTGAGCGCGCTCCCAGCGTGGCTGGATCCCCTGCCTGCCTGGGTTCACATGTGCGTGTCCCAGACCAGGGGGCTTATTCCCGACTTCGCGTGTCCCCTCTGGGCGGCGAGCACTGCGGCACTGGTCAGTTTAGGGTCTTCTACTGTGTATTTTCCCCGTTTTTGGCTCTTTGGGTGCGTTGCTTGCACCCAAATGGGAACTACAGAAATAGGAGGAAGTCAGCTTCAGGACTCTCCGATTAATCTTGTCTCTGGTCTCTCCTCCAGGGACTCTGGGCAGCTCTACTAATTTTGTGGGCTGCTCCGCAATCCCGGCGGGCAGGTCAATTTACGCCTCCCCTTGCCGCTCTGCGCACTCCCTCGCAGGCCCTATCGGTGCCAATCTGTGTGAGGCCTTGCCAGCCGGTGCAAGCGTTCGACAGCCCCCCGTGGGTCACACACACGCTCCCCAACCCTCGCAAGGTCACTTGGCGCAAGTGTGCACGCCTGCACTGGGAGGTTATGTGTGATTTTTCGGCTTTTGGCTCTTTGGGGGTGTGGCCTCTTCCCGCGCAATGGAGACTACGGCAGGGAAAAGGAGTCGGGACTCCCCAGTTCCTCCTCCCGCTCTTTCCCCAAAGCCTCCGTTTCTAGTCTCTCCTCAGGGGCCTCTGGGCAGTTCTGTGACACCTTCAGCCAAGGATTCACCACCTGTGCGGACTGCGTTTCAATCGCGGGCAGTCTGGTTCGTGCGCGCCCCTCTTCTGCCTCTTTGAGGGCGCGCCTTTCCAGCCCACAATGGAGACTACAGAATGGGGAGGGAGTCGGGCCTCCCCGGTTCCTCCTCCCGTTCTTTCCCCAACGCCTCTGTCTCCAGTCTCTCCTCAAGGCTCTCCCAGCCAGTCTGCACTCAGCCCCGCAGGTCACAGGCGCACAAGCTGTGTGCGGAGCGCACAAAAGGCAGGTTAATTGATTCCCTTATGCCTGAGCGAGATGGTAGCTGCTGAGTGGGAGGTGCGTTATCACCGGGACTCGACTGGCCGCCGTGTCAGTTCTCTTCACAAAGTTTTCCTCACCAGTCTTTTCCCAGGCACCAGCCCACCCTGCTGCCGCCTCTACCCAGAGATCAAGGAAGGCGGCTGCCACTGCAACTTTTGCGTTGGCTCTTTAAATGTCTCTTTGTATCCCCAGCCACCTGTCTCTAGCAGACAATGCCCCTAAGCTTTACGGGGTTGCGTTTTGTCTGTATTTTCTTGGTTTTAGCTGCTGTAATTTAGGGGTCCCTGTTTATGATTCAGACCCCGTTCTTCTTGGGGGAAACTAACTGGCGGTTTCAATGTCCCTCTGGTGCTAGTGCCTGTGGGCACCCAGCCCACCCTCTCGAGCCTCCACCGCACTTCTCACCCGTTGGGATGTGTGAGAGTCAAATCCACTGTCTGCGGCACTAAGGCTCCTCTCCCACTATCGTTCCATTGTTTTCCAGGTGATTACTCCACTATTTAGTTGCAATTCCAGTTTGGTCTTGGGAGGAGGTCAGCGTGACTCCCATTCACTCCTCCTCCATCCCGATTTTTCACATAATATTTGCTAGAGTTTATTTCATGTTAATATATTGTTTTTGGCTGTGTTGTATCTCACCAAAATTCATATATGGAAGTCCTAACCCCCCAGTACATCAGAATGTAAACTGTACTTGAAAATAGGACTTTTAAATACATAATTAAGTTAAAATGAGGTCAAATTAGTGAGCCCTGATTGAATGACTTGTGCCCTTATTAAAAAAGGAAATTTGGACCCAGATAACCAAGAAGAAAGACCACATAAAGACACAGGGAGAACATGGCCATGTATCAGCCACAGATAAAGACTTTAGAAGAAACTAACCTTGCTAACATCTTGATCTCAGACTTTTAGCTTTTAAAACTTTGAGAAAGTAAATGTCTGTTCATTAAACCACCCAGGCGGTGTCACTTTGGTACAGTACTTCTGGCAAACTGATACAAATATAGAGATTAATTTCATTGATTTAAACAATATGGATATGTCATTATTTAGTATCCCTCCCACTACTGATATATACATTTAAATAATCCGCTCATGAAGTGGTCTAAACCAAGAGTTCTATCCTTTTATGAGAACAATGCTAAATTTTGTGTTTCTCCAGGTATACAGGAAAGAGATAAAAATCACTATTTCACATATTATGTGATGGTTTTTTAAAGGTGAAATATATATACACACACACACACACGCACATATATATGTATATGTATGTATGTATATATATATATATATATATATATATATATTAGTTTCATTCTCCTTTGAGAGTAATGTCAACATTTTCCCACACCAAATTCAATATCCAAGCATTTTATATACTCTTCTTTAGCATGTGTCAAGACCAAGGTCAATTTATACTAGTTGGCATTTCTCTCATTTCATATGTATTCTATATTTTTAAATGATTACCAACATTCTGACCTCTAATTCCAGTTCTGGATTTAATTTTTTCTTATATTACATGTCTATGGTTAATTTAATGAAATTTCAAGAAGATAAAGTCAATGCAAGAGTTGAAAATGCTTTGAAAAAATTGGACATCTAAATAATTTTAAATAATTAGAAATTTAATTTATTAATAAATTAGTTAGAAAGTAATATGTGATTTATATACCCATATTTTCTTATTAATCTATCAAAATTCTCTTTATTAAAATTATTCTGTTACAAAAACAATGTATCATAATTCATTCAATTTTACTTTGTGAATTAAAATCTTAAGAATTCACTTAAACCAGTGATTCAAGTAAATAACCAAGTATAGAGTGTTATACTTTGTCTCAGATATTTGTCTTACATTTATTCATATGATGCTTAAGGAAAATCTTTTTTAAGATTCCCTTTAAATTTTAAGGCTTGAGGAAAATATAATAACTTTTAAACTGAGTTGATTCAGTCACATTATTATACCTTAATTCTGCAAAAATTGTTTTATATTTATTGGTGTAAAGATGCTACCATTCTTTAAATTAAAAATAAGCCACTGTATCCATATATTTGTCTTATTTTTTATATTCAAATTTGCAACTTCTTTTCCTTTTCCTTGCTGACATTAATTAAAACCATATCTTTTTTTAATCATTGTCACCCCAATAAAGTCAATAAAAAGGAAAAATAAATAGAAACAGTAGAAACTTAAAAAAAAAACCATATCTTTATTACTCATTTTTCAATGAAACTGCTTTTAATTCATAACTGTTTTCTTCTCTTTTAGTTTTATGTTTTATTATTTTCTACTTTGAATTTATTTCATTGTTCATATTGTCTTTTTGAGTTAAAGATGTTCTTTTATACATTTTGATATTTCATATTTTCATATATATGTAGTTCATTACCTTAACATTTTCATGAGTTCAGCTAAATCTGATATTGTTAATATTTCGTTCATTTATAGATTTTTTTTTACTCCATGGAAGTTATGTAAATCACTTCAGTATAAATCAACTTTCATATTCTGTGCAATTTTTCTACATAAGTAAATGTACAAATATTTTTTAAAAATCTAGGAAAAATTATCTGCAGATCAAAGGTATTAACGTAGAATTCTAAAAACATAAAAAAAATACCTAAAGTAAAATAAAACCCAAATAATGACCCATGGCTGAAAATTACATTTTGTTAAAACTAATGATTTTCAAGAAAGATGTGAAAAAGTAAGCAACTAATAAGCAAGCCAAATATATGCTATTTAACAAGTCATGTTAATAGAATTGCAATTACATTTTCCTTGAGGTTGAGGAATGATTCCTTAAAAACAAATTAGAATGGTTTCTATCCTATCCTTTTTTAATGTAAAGACCTTCCATTGTTCTTGGAAAAAATATAATCTCTACCAAGCTTGTGTATTCTGTCATTGTTTACTTTTCTAAATATATCAAAGACCACTACTCTTCTGCTCATTTATTTCTAGAATAACTTTTGAGCACACAAGTGCTTGCAGGCCTAACAGACAGTCAGTACACTGTTCCATCTCCTTGGAACTCAGTGTTCATAAGTCTGCATACGTTTTCTGCCTTTACATCTTTCAATGCTTAGATTAAGTCTGTCACTGAATTTTTTAAATCTGAAATCACTTTTTAATATCTATTTCAGAATTCTTTTTAATAAATTCATAGCATATTATTCAATGTGTAGACATTTATCAATTTTTTCCTGTACTGTGGAACTGTTTACCTTTATATTATCTGAACTACCAAATGCTAAATTTCCTGAAACCTGGGACCTTCCAAGTTCAATTTACCAGAGCATACTCAGGCTTGAAATAGTATATTGAACAGATGAAATTTTCAGAAATAAATTGGAGAGTCAGAAGAAATGAAGTAGAGGTGAGTAATTTAGCTGCTATCTAAATTAAAAACAATAACAGCCTGAAATAAGAGATAAATGATGAAAATAGAAATAATATAATTGAATCAATATAATTTGGAGTTAATCTAAAGATATGCTGACAGATAAAGTATCAAAAAATTCATTTTTATAGCTAATTTTGAGTACAAGGTAAAAATATGTTATTATAACTAATTTCAAAAATATGGATAAATCATGAAAATTTAACCATTTATGTAAACTCAAAGAGAAATCACATGCATTGGTGTGTGTATGTGTCCATGATAAAACACAATAAAGTGAATGAAGCAAAAGATCACAGTTTATAGCTAACCTGGATTATTTAATATAAATTACCAATTCTATCATTTTACTCAATTTTATGTGTATAGACCTTTGCCAGAAATATAAATAGCATCTACCTCCTGAAAATGTTAGTGTATTATTTATTATTTATTCAATAATTATAAATATGACTTCTAAGAGTGAAAATTGTACCTAATTGGGAAATTTGTATTTCATCAAAAAAATGAATAAGTTCTATTTGTTGTTTATTTTTCCTGAAGTATCTCTTGATATCCTTTGTATATATCTCAATTTATAAGGCTTAGCCATAATAAGATTAGTGTCTATTTGCTGCAAATATTTCAATGAAGTGTAATTTTTACTTGTTTTTTTCTAGATGGTTTTGAAAGAATGTAAAAATTGACAATTTATTTTATTTTGAACAATTTTCTGATGTGATATCAAACTCCCCAAAATTAAAAAAAAATGGTACCACTAAAGTTTCTAAAAGTTTATTTTATATTTTGTTTTAAATGTATATATGTTTTTAATTCTCATGTATATTGAACAATTTTATATTTATTAAATTTGATTTATTTTATGCTTTGTTACACTTTGTTTTTCTTACATGGAAAGGCAATTATTTTCAGTATGTATTTTATACTCAAGTATTTTCATGAACAATATCTTTAATTAAAATAATATTACAGTTAATTCGATCTAAGAATAATTTATAAGTATGTGATTTAATTTCCAACAACTCTGTCTATGCATTTTTTCTCTGAAGCAGATCAAATGTCAAGTATTCGGGTGAATAACAGTGGTAATGGTGTGATATCTTGTCCTGTATCTGTGTATTTCTTTTCTATGAAGGGAATTCTTGCATTTAGCTATTGTGATATTGCCAAATTGCCATAAAGTGCTATTCTTTACTATGTTTACAGTCTCTCTTTCTGGCTAGATTAAATATGGCAGCCCTCCTTAAGGAATAAGATACAGTGTGCAATAAGAATGATCATAATGCATAAGACCAAAAAAATTAATTCAGAACCATATTAAATGACAAAGTAAAGTTTAAAGGATCTTTATTATTTTTTTTAATCAGTCAGATAAGTTAAGTTTAATGTAAAGAGAATATTAACTCAATTCTGATTTTAAAAAAATAAAATGTTTATTGTTATTGGCTTAGCTGAAAATGATTAAGTTTGGATATATTGTAAGTGATGAGTAATTAAGACTAAATAAACTTTCTGTGATTCTCTTAGGATTTTATTCTTCTGTACTGGCTTCATCCTCTGAATGATGGAGACAGTTCTGAGCACCATATTTACACACCAAATATTTAAGAGGAAGAAAGACAATTTGTGCTCCAGACTTACCAGATAATGTTCTGATTTTCACACTAATTTTACTCTTGCATCAAAATTTACAGACTGAATAATACATCTTATCCCCTTGATTGACTGAGGAGGGTATATACTGTATAAATCACTTTGACAAGATTGATAGAATTGTCTTGCAAAGTTTGGTTCAGTGGTTGTGAATAGTTTTATATTAGTATCATGTATGGGCAGGAAAAAGTATATTGAAGCTAAGAATATCTTCCTAGATCTACTGAATCAATCCCTAAAAGTATATTGTTATTATTATTTGAAATCCCCAAACCTAGATATTAAAAAAAATCTTTTCCAGTGCTCTGTTGAACAGTCTGGATTGATAGTCGCCACAGGTTTTCTCCTTTAGAGACCAACTTTGAGTTGTGAGTCAGATTTAACGCCATATCACAGAATAGTGAAGTTTGCCTAGTGAGAAAGTAGACCAATGTAGGAGGGAAAAATCAAATATCCACTAACATTCATAATTTGCAGATATCTTATTTCCAAGTGGGGCAACATAACTTCATTTCTGTATTTATGTCACTATTCCATCTTCAGCAATTAGTGTACAATGGACATTTGTGCTTAGTTTCGGGATTTTTGCAGAACCAATCCAATATGCAATATTTAAATACTTTCATAATTGCATTAAGTTAAAGCTTTACAAAGATTTGTTGATTTGTTTGCATGTAAATTTTACAAATTAATAAAAAAATAACTAATTGATGCAGTTTACAATCATTTTTCCCAAATAAGTTTTGATTTTTAACATGTAAAAATTATACCACATTCATGGAATGGAAATTTAAAACAAATGTATTTTCATTTCAAAGTATATGGTCTTGAACTATTAAAATATTAATGTATTCTCTTAAGAATGTGTTTATTTAAAAATATGCAAAAAGAAGAAAGTATACGTTCTGTTGGTAGCTTGAGAAAAATTGCTATATCAGTATAAAGAGTTGATAATCACACTAAATCTCCTATAACATCAAAAAGTACGTTTTGCTTTGTGTGCTTTTTTTTCTGAGGTCTCTTGCTGGGTATACTGTTGTAATATTCTCCAAGATCTAAAAAAGGCCTTGAATTTATTTTGCTTTAGTTGCAAATCTATTAATAGGATGGGCAGAGAATTGTAATGCTTCATTGCTTTCAGCTGATGGAGGAGAAAGCCAAGACCTCTTACTTTCAAAGTGGCATTGAAGCAAAATTACCCCAGACATCCAAATATGGAGTAAAGTAAAAACAGGCTTTACTCTTTTCAAAAGACCTTTGAAGGATGTACATATCTTTAAAAATATGCAAATTTTTCTGAAGTTTAAAAATTTGCGCGATTCCAGTTGCTTCAAATGAAAGAAGAATGGTGTGACTTTGTAGTTAGCATCTATAATTCATGAACTACAGCTTGTATATAAAAGCGAGGTTGTTACATTGTGGACCGATAATGTTCACCTGAGTATAAATTCTAAATATCATAAACTGCCATAAACTTTCCAACCGTGTCTTTATTATAATGGCATTCAAAATAATTTTATTGAAATTAAAAATGTCCAGCAAGTATTTTTACTTGAATAAGTATAATATTGTAAATCCAATCCACATGTTATGGATAACTTTGGATATAAAATATGATTTAAAGATCCACATACCAAAATAATGCCAAATTGGAAAGTCTGACTCTGAAAGGTAGTTTTACACCTATGTTGTATGAAAATATAATAAATAGAGTGAATTAATGTGCTCTTTATACACAACTCCACATAGATAATTGATTTAGTTTATTTTATAAAGATAGAATTTTTTATCTTTTTACTTGAAAGATTTTGTCCAGCATATACTAGGTCCAGTACAGAAAATAGTGTTTGTTTGCAAAATAGTAAACTGAGAAATCTAAGTTAGTCACAAAGGGACATTATCTGTGGAAAAAGAGTAGATCACGCTGGAAATAAGAAAAGGTGATAAAATTATTTGGAATCATGTTACCTCCTATTGGGGGCCCCTAGTTATTTTTCAAAAAATAAAGATATGCACACATTGAATATACTTGATTCTGATTAAAAAGTGATATTTCAAGAATTTAGAGGATGGCAAATGTTTTACTTTCTCTTGAGTACTCTCTATGCCATTTTGTAGCAGTATCATGACAGCTAAGGATTGTATTGTGTCGTGGACTTACGCCCATCACCGATCTCACCTGACTATGAAATAACACTAGGGTGCTACTTTCCTACTGCTGCTGCTATAAATTACCATGAACTCAGGGTCTTTACACAGGACAAATGTATTGTCTTCAGCCTGGAAGTCAGAAGTCTTGAAGGTTTAGTGGGGATAGAACCAAGCTGCCAGAGCTGTGTTCCTTCTGGAGCCTCGGGAGGAGAAGCCCTTTTTCCCTGCCCAGCATCTAGTGGCTGCCTGTTCCTCAGCTTCTGTCTGCATTATACTATCTCTCCTGTCATCATAACATCTTTCCTCACTTCTGACCCTCCTGCCTTTCTTTTATAAGAAGTCTTGTGATTACATTGAATCCACCTGGATACTCTAAAATCCTCCCATCCCATTTTTCTTTTTTTATATTAGCAACCTCACATCAACATTGTTACTTTTCACCTGTTTTTCTGATGTTTTAATGTACATTTGCTTTTTTTTTCAGTATTTTTGTTCTTCCCTGGCACAGAGATACATGTCTCACTTGAAAAGAGTATAGTTGGGTGAGAATGTGTGTCTTTAGTAGGGTCTCATTTTCTTTGATGTAGCTGATACATAACATGAAGCTGACAATTAGGTCTAATCCTCTTCTTTATCTGCATTCTCCACTGCTGTCTCCTTTTAGGTTTCTACTACCATAGACTGAAGTTACTGAATGTGCAGTATTCTTCCTCCATCCCCTCTCATTCTATTTCTCCCTACACTAGGATAATCACTACACCATTTTCAATTTCAATAAAATACAAATCACTCCCAAATTTCTCTCTCTCAGCAGACCTTTCTCAGAAATCTGAAAGTCTCCCTAAACCCTCATTTCTTCAACATTCATATCTAAATCATGGTTAAGTCTTAATAAATTTAATTCAAAAATGTAATCCGCATCTCCATTTCCACCATAGTCTTGGTTGTTCAACCTATAAACCCCTCCCTTCCATACAGCATTAGTTTTCTTCCAAATAACTGTGTATTCAAGTCTTTTACTCTGTGTTAAGGTCAAAGTGATCTTTCCAAGGTGCATATATGAGCTAGTCTCTTCCTCTGTTTTCAACACTTATAATTGACTCCAATTGCTATCAGGACTAAGATAAAAATTTCTGTTCTTGTCAGCCATACCTGGCCCAGCTCTGCAGGCTACTTCACAAGACTCTGTCTCTCAGAGGCTAGTCACGTAAACCTTTTTGTTTCTACAATATCCCACGTCTCACTCCCATGTGACTTTTCTCACATGTTCTTCCTAAACTCTATAAACTTTGCACTGTTTTTTCCAGTCTAATTCTTACTCATTATTTAAAATCAATTTCTCAGTTAGTATCCTCTGATTTCCTGTCATCCATAATTATGGGAGCCCTTTGGGTTAAATTTATTCAATAACATCTATATCTCATTTATACTACTATTCGTAATCCCTGCTACATTCCAGTTTCAGGAGGGCAGACTCTAATCTTCACTACTATATCTAGGATTTAACGACCTGTGTCACATTAAGCTGCAAGGTATATATTCTCTGACTAATGAGTATATTTTACACACATACACACACACACACACATATGTGTGTATGTATGATCACAGTTGTTAAACCTCAATTGTCTATCCCTTGATTTACATCTCACCATATGTCTATTCATATTGGCTTCACATGCTGGCTGATCCTTATCATTCTTGCCATATTTTAATTTAAGTACGACTTGGTCTCTAAATTAGGGTAATGAGGGTTTACAAATTTCATAAGGTTTAGCTGCAAGGTATTGACTCAGAATCAATGCTCTAAAATCATAGGTAATAGAAGATATAATATTAGCCCAATATAAATACCTCAAATCACAACAAGATATCTCAAAGCCAGTTGGGCTAGCTCTAATTCATTACTACTATTGACCACATGATATTTCATGGAAGATGTATAACATATTTACCCATTTAAATCTTCATTGAGTTATTCGCTATAATTTGGTTTATTTTTCTATCATTACTATTATTCCTATTTTGTTTTCATGTAAATTATTATATTAATTATATTTAACTTATTTTGTGCATAAACTTACATATACATGTCTATAATTCTGGAGGAGAGACAATAAAGTGAGGAGGCTAATATGAAGCTCTGTGTATTTTAACTATAATTTATATTGCCAGATTGCTCCTGGAGAACTAGTAGAGCATTTAGGCAAAGAGTGTTTCCTTATTTGAATCCTTGACAGGACTAGGTGTTAAGATTTTGTAAAATTGTTACCAGTTCTGAAAACCTTACCAACCTGATACATATATAATGGCATTTCTTTCCACTTTTTCTTGCATTTTTCCGACTGCACGGCTTGCTTGATCATTTTTTGTAAGTTAAATATAAAATATATTCTCTGTATATTCTGTCTAAAATTACACCTCTCTTGACTTCCTATCATTTTTCACATTATTTTTTTCCTTTCCACTTACAAATATTAAATTACTATATATTTTACTCATTAATTTGTTTGTTATTCTTTCTCTAGAATATAAGCTCTAAAACAGAAGTTTCCCTCATTTTGTTTATCACTGTACCCCATCATTAGCAGATTGCTCAAGAAACATTTTTAAATAAATTGATAAATGAAATCATTTTAACAAAAGGAATAATTTTCTATATTTTTTAAAGACCATATCAAAACTTATTTTCAGTTGAGCTCCAGAAATAATAGGACTGATGATTTATCAACTAATAAATTTTATAGAGTATTTGAAGTGCTAGGAGTATACAGGTAGCTACCACATTAATAACCCTATTACTCTTAAGTCAAATGGAGAGAACAAGGTCATAAAAATATAAATGTCTATAGGCACTTATTGTATTAGATCATAACTGGTTTTAGGCATAACCTTTCACTTACAGGGTGAGAGGCTTTAAATCACTAATAACTATTTTCATTATTTTTCTCATTATTTTCAATGAAATTAATTATTATGTTCCAAATATGTGACCAACTAGGTTATGTGGATCCTAATGTTGAGTAGGGAAGTAACATCACTTCTCTGAGAATACCAAGTCGGTCCCGGAGTATTTATTCCAAATGATTTCCTATATGTGGAAAACACTGCCTATACCAGAGCCACGTAAAAGGAAGCCTCAAGGGTAGAGATTCAAGCAAAAATAAAGCAGCACAGCATTTATTTTACAGCAGTCAGAGTCTTTACTTTGTGTGATTTAACGTGTACTACTTGACCTTCATTACTCCAGACACTTGGTACAAAATTCAGATCAGAGAAAATATTTCTGTGAAGAACAGGTGTTTCATCAGTATACAAAACATTTGAGATATTCGACCCTACTTCATTAAAAAATTGTTTTGGCTGCAACTTAAAGATTCAAGTGGCATTATTAAATAAAAATTGAGGAAATTCCGTAATTAGTCATGTCAAATGAGAATAATTATTGTTGGAATTCAACAAAATGCCTTCGATTAGAGTCTTCTAGATTACATGATTGATAAGGGCCTTTATTTGACATATATAGTAATTAGCTTTCATGTTAGAAATACTAAAAATGGTTGTCCTAGTGATTTAAAGTCCTCAGTATTTAACCATGCTCATTCTATATAATAAAACATAAGTATACGTTTTATTATAATCTTATTTGTACGTGTCAGAGCTGATGTTAATATTAACATGGGTAGTTAAGATAGAGTGAAACCTTGGAAACTCCAATATCGCTTTGATTGGGTTTTGTAATGTACGTGTTTGTCAATATGTTATTGAAAACACTACAAAACATTGGGACATATGTTAAAACAGGTATCAGGAAAACAATGAGGTGAGGTGGATTTTTTAAAAAGAAACTGATTAATATCCAATTTAATTTGGTTACATATTGGAATTGAGTGGGGTGGAGTTTATGCTAGCAACAAAGGAATAATGGAATCATGCCCTAATAAATCAAGGAAAACACACACATACAAGAAAGCACAAATACAAACATAATCATTCAGGCCATGGGTACAGTAATCCAAGATCAAGTATATTTTCTATAGGTAAACACAATCCTAATCCCTTAACTCTACCTGAAATCTTCATTTAGATAAGCTACTGCAAAGCCAAAGGTAGAGCAGAATAATGTAAGACTGAATCACTGAACCATACATGTGAGCTTGCTCCTTGGTTGGGTGTAATCCAATAGTAGGGAATGGGTTCTAAAAACCATATATAAAGTCTTTCAGTATGAGTCTTTCTGATTCCATTCCTGTGGATTACACTTAGATTAAATCATGTCATTGAGCTGTCATTTCAAATGATAATTTTAAATCATGTATGTCATTTTAAATTCTCTTTTGTTACAATATATTTGCAACACTATTCTAATCTTCAAAATTCACTCACACATTTTGAGACTTCATCCAGGTTCCTAGGTCTGCTCAAAGAATTGGGTGGCTTTCACAGGATATAAGGTTATTTTCTAGCATAGAGGAAGATCTGAGAAAAACTCCACTATAAAAATTAAAGATGGCAATACCATATTCCCAATATTTCATATTTTATGGCATTACTATTTGTGTTTGGGGCAGAGTGAAAATCTATTTTTATTATGCTTTCTGAGATGGCACTTTGAATTTAAGCCCCATTTTCCATGGCTTATAGCTTTTCTACCGAGTACCTGTGGGGATAAACTTCATCTTGCTGGTTCTTAACGTACAATGAAATAATTCAAGAAGTTTAAAGGAAATGTTATTTTGTCATCTTTTATTTTAGTAACTACAAAGACATTCTTTTTGGTTGTTCTAGAATAGTATACAGTTTCTATTATTGAATAATCCATAAGGAATTTTGATCCTAAGTACAAATATTTATAATTATAGTCTATAAAAGACATACATTTAAATTACTTACACAAGATAATAAATGAAATATAATACATTTTAGCATATGCCTTAGTTCATATAATACAATTCTCTATGACCTGTCAAATCCACAAGAAATTCTGAAATGTAGGCTTTTTGTGGGAAGGACTGCTGTATTGAATCAAACTGAAAAATCTTATTTGCAAGAACGACTAACCACCTATTAAAAAGTCAGTGGTTATTTAAATGCAGCCTCAGTGGTTTATGTAAGCTGTCAAATGTCCCCGTTTTCCTACTTCAAATGCATATAAATAAGGCTGTTTTTGATAGCCATTAATACAAAATCAAATTTAAAAGGATAATAAAATGAAAATTCATAAAGGATAAAAATGGCGAAGACCCATGTACAGCCCCTCAGCTTCACCTTTGGATTTCTCCGAGGAAAAGGGGCCACTTACCTTCCCAAACCAGCAATTAATTTCGTGAAACACTGACCACACTGGGGCGGCTTGGTAATCATTACACAGCACCGATCAGTTGTAGGCATGTTCCATTTAAGAAACAACGAGAGAAATTGGGCCGGAAAGGACACTCTCACTCTCCAGAAATATGCAATTAGTAATATTGTTCCAGGGCTATCATTTGGCTCATTTTCAGATTTTAACTCATTTCTTTTTTTTTTTTTTGACCCAGTACCAGAATGTAATTAAGTAGCTTAATCATGGTTTTCCTACTTAAGGGGTTTACATTCAATACTCCAATTTTACTTTGAAACACTGTATTAAATGGTTTCCTTTAAAATTCAATAAAATTATATTTGAGAAGATTGAACAATTAGAGCCTGTCTGCATAATTATTTCCCTTTGCTACTCAGTACAGTACTGCAAATGGTATTGCTACTATTATAATTATTGTAATATGTCAGTTTTAAGGAATTTTGGCTCACTGTGGCAACATATTCATTACCATTCATTTATATATAGGCCTTGCTTATTATGAACTCTCCAAAACATTTATGAGCTGGACAAAGTAACTGGAACTGCCCATAATCACTATATAGCTGTTCATTTGACCATTTGTCAACCTATTCAAAGAGAAACAAGAGATATGCCACTAGGATTTAGGAGACTAAGTGGCTATTACTGTGCCCTGTAATGGTGCGGATGAGGAGGGCTGGTGGCTGTGTTTCTAATGCCTCTAAAATAACTATCAGAATAAACTGAAATTTAAAGTCTCCGCTAAATGAACGGGCAAAGAATCAATGATGGCCTTAAGAATCCCTTTCTCTTAAATTTATATTTATTGTGGTGACTTAGGTTAATAGGATTATAAAGGTTTCAAGTGCATATTTCTATTATACATAATCTTTATATGGCATTGTGCATTCACCACCCAAAGCCAAGTCATCTCCCATCACCATACGTTTGACCCCCTTCACCTTGTATCACCTCCCCACCCTCCTTTCCTCTTGTAACCACCATACTGTTGACTGTGCCTATCAGTGCGTATCTGCTTTTCTTGTTTGTGCATTTGTTCCTTTCAGTTTTATATTCCCACATATGAGTGAAATTATATGGTTCTTAACTTTTTCCATCTGATTTATTTCACTTAGCATGATATTCTCAAGGTCCATTGATGTTTTCCCAAATGTCAATATTTTATCAATATTTTATCTTTTCTTATGGCTGACTAATATTCCAAGATAGATGATTGGATAAAGAAAATATGGTACATATATACAATGGCCCTAAACATTTCTTTAGTGTTGGTAACTACACAGTTGGCAGAGTTAAAAATCAATTAACATTATGCCTTCTATAGGTATGTAAGGAGAATGTTATCAGACTTATTAGAAAGCAATGGTCCCTGTGAAATAGAATGAAAAATGTCCATTTTCAACTAAAGTAAATATGTTACTTACTATCCCAGATATGACCCTGGGCTTTCCTTGCTTGGGGAAGTAGTTGCATTGCCTTCATAAGAAAAAGTTTCTCTCACACATAAAATCATTTTCTTTGGTGACCTGAAATCACTTGCACCCTTGACTATTTACGATGTCTTGTGTTAATCTCACTCTGTACAGTTATTATATATATTTTTCTTCATAACTTTGTTAAGCATCCCTTCATTTTGTTATTTTCTAAACAATTGCTTGTATTTCCATAACCTGAATAGTTTACATTTGCATGCTTTAAACAAAATATTATTTGTAATAAAAATAGTTTTAAAATGCAGTTATATTTTATAATATGTGTTGTTTTTGAATGTTTATTTTCATTAGAGGAACCTGTTAAATGAACAGATTTCTCTATGTGCCTATAATTGCTTGTTTATTTTCCCTTATATTAGACTACCATAAATGCAATGTCTGGTCCTTCCAGAATTTCTTGAATTCTTGGGTTCATGTATTTTAATCAGTTTTTATCTATTGAATTGATGTTTTTTACCTCATTTTCTCTTTCTTCTTTATGTTGAATTTAAATTACATGCAATGAAATTTTTGCTTTGGTACACATATCTTTCACTCTTTATATACTCTTCATAATTTTGATTCTGTTGCTTTGCTATGTATATTTACTGTTGTCTTCCATTTTACTAAACCTGCCATTGTGTCTAATATATTGAAAAATATCTATAGAAGCGATGTGAACTGAAATTCCAATAAGGAGAAACCTCAGATGAAGTATCAGAGAGATTTTTTGTCTTTTTTAGAGAGTTAGGGGCACAAATGTTAATTATTGTTTTTTCTAAAGGCTCGCAATCCCTGTTCTTCCCTGTCCCAATGTTATGAAGAAGAAAGGCAGTATTATATCAACGTATTTTCCCACTGACTAATTCACAGACTCATGGAATATGTTTTAACTTAATAGCTCTTTCTCAATTATAAATAGTTTAATAATTTGTAGAATCAGCATTGACTTAGCTCAGAACTTTTTGGTCACTAAAATATCTTTTATCTATTGTGCATATTAAAGAAAAACATAGTCAAATGTTAAAATATTTATCCTACATTACTCTTTTTTATTGATAATTTTTTGAGAGAGAGAGGGAGGGAGAGGGAAACATGGATTTGTTATTTCATTTATTTATGCACTCATTGGTTGATTCTTCTATGTGCCAGTACTGGGAAGGAAACGTAACCTTGGCCTGTAGGAACAACATTCTAACCAACAGAGCTACCAGGCCAAAGCTTAGCCTGCATTACTCTTACATCTAATATTCTAAAATGTAAAAAATCATGTATAACCCCTAAAATACACTATTCACAATATAATTTGCTTTCCTGTCATTACTGCACATGCTGGAAAAATATAAACACAAATTTAAAGTTTTCTATATGAAAATTTCAATCTTTGGGGAAAACTGGCAACACATAAATTACTGTATAGGTTAAATACTTGAAAACGGTTCCAAAACAACCTAAACCCTAGAAGTAAGTGCAAGAAAGCAATGGTTTGCTTTGAATGAAAAACATGAAAGCATCTTAACAGAATTGTTTACTTGAAGACTTTACAGATGCTGTCTATGTAGCTTATAAATTTGTTAAGATTTGGCTGTGCTGTTAAGGATTATGGAGACGCAATAAGCCTATAATATTATCCAGTAAAGCAATATAGAGTTGAAGCAAAATATAAAAGTCTACTGAAATGAAGGAAAGCTATCATTCAATAATGCACCCAAAGATACTCCTCAGGGAGTGAAAAAATATATATAAGATGTTAGTTGAAAATGTTAACATCTCAGTATTTATCCAGCATTTTCTAATTAGATGGATGACTTACTGGTGAAAGTGAATTTCAAAATGTAAAAAGAACGGTGGGATTATTTTTTTGAGTGTGCAATTCTGGGATGAAGTTACTTCCTCACATCTTTTCACAGTGTTATGTTTTAGTAAATCAATTGACTTTTCTGATAACTTAATTTTGAGAAAAGAATGAGCTATATCAGAGCTGTTTGACCTCACCTAAAATAAGGATTCCATCGTAATATCAAAGGTTCTACTACATTGTCTTATTTGTATACGAGCATTGAGAAAGTACATAATAACGAAAGATGACTACTCATACAACTTTAAAATTGTATTTGTTTTATTATTTATGACATTTTATATGGTTTAACATTGTTAATTGTTTACATATGAGCATTTGTGAAACACGTTCCATACAGAAGAGATGTATATACATATTAATTGAATGGAATAAGTGATCAGTAAAGTACACTAGATATTTATTACCTAGAGAATGTGCTAAATCACAGAATTAGGCTCAGTTCTATACATTCCTAAATTGTATATATAAAAGGTAAATGTAAATGGTAAGATAATAAATTTTTAAATTATAAATATGAAACTTACATAAGAATTAAAAGCAAACATTTTAGAAATGTTTACTGGAACATCAGGAAGAAATTTATTTTTCAACTAGAAATAAAGCTTAAAGATATAAATTTGTTGTACAAAGAGTTAGCTTGGTCTTTTTTAATTGAATTGTAATGGATATAATATATCTTTGGTACCAGAATAAAAATCATTGACAATGAATGATTTAGATAAAGACTAGAGTCAGACCTTTTGTAAATAGGATTGTTCATAGAATATTTTTCTGTCTTTTTTTTTTGTTCTTCTATTTATTTGTTTTATCTTTTATCTTTTAAAGTCATTTTTTATTGTTATTCTACAGGTGTCCCAAGTTTCCCCCCTTTGCCTTCCTCCACCCATCCACACTTGCATTCCTACAGTCAATTTCCACACTGTTGTCCATGTCGTGGGTCATTCATACGCATTCTTTGTCTAGTTTCTTCCCTTTCTTTCCACCATTATACCCCACCCGCCTCCCTTCTGGTCACTTTCAGTTCATTCCATGTTTCCATGCCTGTGACTTTATTTTGTTCATTAGTTGATTTTATTCATCTGATTCCATTTATAGGTGAGATCATATGCTATTTGTCTTTCACCAACTGACTTATTTCACTTAGCAGAGAATTCCCCAGTTCCATCCATGTTGTCACAAATGATAGGAGTTCCTTCCTTCTTTCTGCTGCATAACATTGCATTGTGTAAATGTACCACAGTTTTTTGATCCACTCATTTACTGATGGGCATGTAGGCTGCTTCTATCACTTGGCTATTGCAAATAATGCCGCTATGAACATAGGGGTACATAAGTTCTTTTGAATTGGTGATCCAAGATTCTTAGGGTATGTTCCCAGCAGCGGAATCACTGGGTGAAAGGGCAGTTCCATTTCTAGATTTTTTAAGGAAATTTCATAGAGTCTTCCACAGAACCTGCATCAGTGTGTATTACCACTCAGCAGTGGCTTGGGGTTCCGTTTTCTCTGCATTTTTGCTACACTCATTTTTTAATATGTTAATTTGTTAATTTGTTAATGATGGCCATTCTGACAGGTGTGAGGTGGTACTCATTGTTGTTTTAATTTGCATCTCTCTGATGGCTAGTGATGTTGAGCATCTTTTCATATGTCTCTGGACCATCTTTATGTCCTCCTTGGAGAAGTGTCTATTCATCCTTTGTCCATTTTTTAATTGGATTGTTTGTATTCCTGGTTTTGCGTAATATGAGTTCTTTATATATTTTTTTGAGATCAAACCCTTGTCCAAAGTATCATTAGCAAATGTTCTCCCATGCAGTTAATTCCCAAAGGGAAAAAGAAGGTCACTATATAATACTTAAAAGAAAAATCCAACAGCAGGATATAACCCTTCAAACATATATGCACCCAGCATAGGAGCACCTAAATATATAAAGTAAATTTTGGAAGACTTTAAGAAACATATTGACAACAATAGTCATGGTATGGGGATTTTAAAACCCAGTGTAAATAATGGATAGATCTTCCAAACAAAGAATCAGCAAGGATATTACGACAAGGATTTAATTGGTATATACAGAACATTTCACCCCAAAGAAGAAAAGCATACATTTTTTTTCAAATGCACATGGAACATTTTCAAAAATAGGACCACATGGTAGGACATAAAACAAGCCTCAACAAATCATATCAAACATGTGCTCAGACCACAATGGATTGAAACTAGAAACCAACCTCAAGGAAAAAACTCAAATACATTCAAATACATGGAGACTGAATAACATGTTATTACATAATTAATTGGTTAACAATGACATCAAGGAAGAAATCAAAAAGTATCTAGAAACAAATGAAAATGAACGTACAGCCCAAAACCTATGGGACACAACAAAGACAATATAGAGAGGGAAGTTCCTAGCAATGCAGGCTTACCAATAGACAGAAAAACCTCAAATAAACAACCTAACAGTGCCTCTAAAAGAACTGGAGCAACAACAACAAACAATGATCAGAGCAAGTAGTAGGAAGGAAATAATCAAGATCAGGGCAGAATTAAAGGACATGGAAACTAAAACAACAATTCAAAGGATTGATAAACCCAGGAGCTGGTTCTTTGTGAAGATAAACAAAATTGACACCTTTAACCAGATCAATCAAGAAAAAGAGAGAAAGAACTCAAATAAATAAAATCAGAAATGAAAGAGGAGAAGTTACAACCAATACCACAGAAATACAAAGGAATGTAAGAAATTACTATGAACAACTATATGCCAAGAAATTAGACAGCCTGGGCAAAATGGACAAACTTCTCAAACAAACAATCTGCCAAAGCTGAATCAAGAAGAAGCAGAAAGCCTGAACAGACCAATAATAGCTAGTGAAATTGAAGCAGTAATCAAAAAACTCCCAGCACACTAAAGCCCTGGACCAGATGGCTTCACAGGTGAATTTTACCAAATATTTAAAGAAAAACTAACTTCTATGCTTTTCAAACTATTCTAAAAAATTCAAAAGGGAAAGCTCCCAAACTCTTTTTATGAGGCTATATTATCCTAATTTAAAAAACCAGGTAAAAACACAACAAAAAAAGAAAACCACAGGCTAACATCTCTGATGAACATAGATGCTAAAATCCTCAACAACGTATTGGCAATTCAGATTCAGAAATACATTAAGAAGATCATACACCATGATCAAGTGAGATTTATTCAAAGAATGCAAGAATGGTACAATATTTGCAAATCAATAAACATAATACACCACATAAACAAAATGAAGAGCAGAAAATCACAAGATCATATCAATAGATAATGAAAAAGCATTTGATAAAATCCAGCACCTATTTATGATAAAAAACACTCAGCAAAGTGGGAGTAGACAGAATATACCTCAACATAATAAAAGCCATTTATGAGAAACCTACAGCCAACATCACACTCAAAGGGCAAAAACTAAAAACTTTACCCCTAAGGTCAGGAGCAAGACAAGGGTGTATGCTCTCATCACTCTTATTCGTCATATCATTGGGAGTTCTAGCCACCATGAACAGACAAGAAAAGAAATAAAAGGTGTCCAGATTGGAAAGGAGGAAGTAAAATGTTTTTATTCACAGATGACATGATAGTGTAAATAGAAAACCCTATAGTCTCCATCAAAAAACTACTCGACCTCATAAGTGAATTTGGCAAAATAGCTGGATACAATGTCAATATTCAGGAATTGAAAGCAATTTTGTATACCAACAATAAAATATCAGGAACAGAAACTAGTAAAAAAATTCCACTTACTATAGCAACAATAAAAATAAAGTATGTAGGAATAAATTTAACCCAAGGAAATAAAAGACCTGTACTCAGAAAACTATAGAACACTGAAGAAAGAAATTAAGGAAGATATAAATAAACAGAAGCATATACTGTTCCCATTATTGGAAGACTTAACATCATTAAAATGTCCATACTACACAAAGCAATCTATAAATTCAATGCAATTCTTATTAAAATACCAATGGCATATTTCACAAATCTAGAACAAATATTTCAAAAACTTATATGGAATTGAAAAAGATCCTGATGAGCCTCAGAAATCTTAACAAAGAATAAAAAAGTAAGAGGGATCACAATACCTAATATCAAACTATATTACAAGGCCACTGTATTCACAACAGTCTGGTACTGGCATAGGACACACAGATCAGTGGAACGGAATAGAGAACCTAGAAATAAACCCAAGTCTCTATGGTCCATTAATGTTTAACAAAGTGAGCGTAAGCATACAATACAAAGTAAAGAAAGGCTCCTCAATAAATGGTGTTGGGAGAACTGGACTGGCACACGGAAAAAAATAAAACTAGACCCCCAAATTACACCATACACCAGAATAAACGTAAAAGGGATAAAATACTTAAATATAAGTCATGATACCATAAAAATCCTAGAGAGAACATAGGCAGGAAAATTTCAGATATCCCCTGTAGCTATATTTTTGCTAATATAGCTGTCATTTTTTTTTTTAATCAGGACACAGAAAAAGAGCTCAGAGAGTGTACTGTTTCGATCATAAAGTCCATTTGTTCAAGGAGCCTTGAACTGTGGATACTGCCAGGATCATAACTCCAAACATTTTTTGCATTTTCTTTCTAAATTGTCCTCTTTCCCAATGCATTTTAGTACATAGCAGAAATGAAATGAAGAAAACAGAGAGAACTTTGAAAGAGGACATCGAGTCAGCACAGCAACCCAGCTAAATACGAAAAGCATAGGTGAAAGTAGTCAAAGGTATAGCCTTCCAGTAATTTTCCAGTTATAAAATAAACAAGTCATTAGATTGTATTGTACACATGGTGGTTTTACTTAATTATACCATTTTCCATATTTGAAAGCTACATGTAGATCTTAAAAGTTCTCATCCCCCCGCCAAAAACCAAAAAACAACCACAACTACGTATGGTAACAAATGTTACCTAAACTTACTGATCATTTTGCATTACAGGGGTAGGCAAAAGTAAGTTTACAATTGTAATAAAAATAAATAGTATAATTTATAAATAATAAGACAAAAATAAACTCTGTGTTTTGCATACTCACAGCTGTAGTTTTACTTTTGCCCACTCATCTATTTACAAAATACCAAATCATTATGGTGTATACCTGAAACTAATATAATGTTTTATGTCAGTTGTACCTCTGTAAAAATAAACAAAAACAAACCTATATAGAACTAAAAAAAAGACATTTCTTGGTTATAACAGTCAATACATCAAATTTATAATGCTATTTAACTTCTCTGAACCTCAGGTTTCTTTCATTATATAAAGAAAAAATAACATTAGCCTCCTTAAAAAAAAATTGTACATACTTATGCAAAGTAAGTACTTAATAAACACAGTTCATTCTTTCCTAAAATTCCATTCATATTTTTATTTCTAAATTAATAGTTGCATTCATGTTTTGATATGAAACAACTGCAAACCAAACATTATTTTATATAAACATCTTAATACTTTTTACTATTCCTCACATATTTTATAAAAATATAAAAATCAACCCCTCTTATCTCCCTAGTACACTGTTTAAGGAATGTTATATAAACATGAATATGTAACATAAATATTATGTAAGCTTTCACTGATTGTTTTCAAACATTCACCCTAGGAACTATTTTAAAACATTTCAGAAGATAAAACTGTCACACTATAAACTGTTATCAAACACATGCACACAGCCTGTGTTTGTGTTAGACCATGATATATATATACATATAATTTTTATAAATATATAAAATATACAAGTTTATTATTTAAACAAATTATTTAAAAGAATATATCATATATTTATTTAGTGGTCTTGTTGTACTTTTTCCTCCTGTGGTTCCAACTAATCACTTTGTGTAATTTACTAGATATTCATACTAGTAAATCATTCACAACTTCCCATTTGTCTTCCAATTAAGAAATAACGGGATTATAATGAATGCTTATTTGAGATTTTCCCTAAACTTTTGTTGATCAATTTTACTTCATCTTTTTAGTTACAGCTCATTTTATTGTAAAGTTTTTATAATAATTAATCACCATAGGTTCTTTCCAAGGTAGAAGATGCATGTATTAGCACAGTCTGTTTTGCTTCCCAGTCAGCAATTACAATGCCAAAGTAAATTAAATTAAATTATATTTTTACAGGTTTCAGGGTAAAATTGATGATAATTGCTGAAAATTTACAACAGGCATATTGCAAAAATAGTCAAATAAATTAATCTAAGACTAAGACTCATTTATTATATAAAATTACTAATGAAGAATTACTGATGAAAACTAAGCAGATTTTTCATCTATCTATATTGCTACTTTTTGAACAGTAAACATCTCTGGAAAAAATACACTCTTAACATTTAAATTTCCTTGGCATAATTTTTTTCTGTTGGAGGAATGAGATTTTACCGTCATTTTAATAACATTTTCATATAATGGTCATACAGAATTCTTTCAACCCTCCTACAAATTTCAATGAGTAAATGAAAGTGAACACATGGTTTCCTTCCTGTTATGATCTTTTAACTAGTCAACTGGTTCTACCATTTTCAAATTCATGCTAATGTAACATTTCAAAAGGAGAAAATACGAGAATCAACTGGAAACATTTAGTGTAAATTATATGTTACCTTCTTTTAGGGAAATATACCTTGGCAAGACAAATGCACCATTTCTAATGTGTCCGAGCGAGTGTATTTAAAATTGATAGTCATCATTTATTTTTGTGACCTTACTAATTTTAAAATAGACACTAATTTTAAATTTCTTTTTGGAATAAAGTAATGAGAATAAAATAAATAAAAATATTATCTGGGATAATTAACAGTTTTTATTTAAAGTCTGTCTTTTTGTACAAAAATATTTTATTGATTTTTTAGAGACAGAGGAAGGGAGAGAAACATTAATTTATTGTTCCACTTATTATGCATCTCTTGATTGATTTTTTAAAAATATTTTATTTATTTCATTTTTTAGAGAGAGGGGAAAGGAGGGAGAAATAGAGAGATGAATGTGCTAGAGAAACATCAATTGGTTCTTGTATGTGTCCTGACAGGAGACTGAACCAGCAACCTTGCTGGGTCAGGACTACACTCTCACCAACTGAGCTACCCAGGCAGGGCTAAAATTTATTTTCTTCTGAAACAAGTGAACATATTAGTCATTTATCTTAGTTAGCCATTGTTTTCTTTTAAGCTCTATGATATGCTACCAGTTTTTGCCCATAAAGAGTATTAGGTACCACACAAATTATTCAGTATAGTGTTACTATTTGATAGATAGTAGCACAGGCTGCATTTATCATCCAATAGTTCTTGTCGGTGTACTGGTAAATATATCTCACAGTTGGATACCCAAAATTAAGTCATTTAATGGATTTGTAGTTCAGTTGATTGAGGTCCACAGGTCTCAGTGCATTTCTGGAAGCCATTTTATTTCCTCTGTAATTGTCAGTCACTGTCATTTTCACTTGGCTGCTGTTCTGTGACTAGTAAGAATATAGGGCACTTAGCATGGTATCAAAGCAAATTGTGTTGAAAGGTAGCTTTACACACACACACACACACACACACACACACACGTAATAGACAGCATTCTCTGTATTATTTGGAAAATCAACATTTTTTCCCTGAAATTGGGATGTGAGTGCTTACACTAATTACACTAAGACTTCATGTAGCTTTCTATTTCATACAAGAATTAAAACATCCCAGATGGAAAAAATCACAATACAGACTAATTTTAGTAGTATCAGAATTGCAATGTAAAAATCAAAATGTTACAACAGTGAAGTTAACTCTATCAAGTAAAATCATTTCCTACTTTTATATATTAAGTTATCTTAAAGTGGTAATGGTCATTCTGAAAAAAAATTACATCTACTTTCATTCTTTAAAAATGTCTTTGAATATATATTTTTTGACAAACCACATCATTTGATTCAAAATGATTTAGTGTTAATAGTTCAGTGCTCTTAGGAGCATGCCAAAATACAGGATTTGTTCTTCATTTTACTTTCTGATTCAAAATCACAAACACAGCATTTTTTTTTTTTTTGGTATTGACTCTGTGAAGACATTAGCAAATTTCAAATAAATAGCAGCTCTACATTCTGGAGGACTTCTGGAAAGCAGGCTGAATTCCCAATGGACCTCTCAACCTGGACACTGAAATAAAGTTTTAACAAAGATCACAAGGTAAGAGTGAAGACTTACCAAGTATCAGTAATGCTCAGCATCTTTTTTCTGTGAAAATGCCTGTGTTAAAAACGAAGTACATGTATAAATGTACTAAATGTGTATATATATATCATATATAATAAATATGTGTGCATATATACATACATAGGCAGTTTTTCAACACTGTTTAAATATTTGCACATATTTTGCAATGACAAATTTCACAATGACATAAACACAAAATTAGAAAGCCACATTTTGGTAATTATAAATCATTTTTAAAAATAAAATATCAAATATGTTTTATATATCAATAATGTTCAAAACAAGTGATTTATTCCTAGTAATGAAGTGCCACGTAAAATATTACACATAGCAATAACTAATGAATAAAGTCACAGGTGGCACATACAAGGTTTGTCCAGAAGGTACCCAGCCATATACTATGAAAAACAGAGATATTCACTGAAGAAGATAAAAGATACAAGAAACATTGTGCTTTGGACAACAACACATCAGTCCCTTTCAAAGTAGGCCTCTTGCGACCTCACACAGTTCTCCCAATCTCCATCAGCTGCCCCACTGTATTTTCCTGAAATCCATTGTGGGTCTGAAATTTATTTCCTTTCAAAGGTGATTTTAGTTCTGGAAAAAGCCAGAAGACACAGGGTGCCAAATCTGGGCTGTAAGGGGGCTGAGTCACCTGGCTGATATGATGTTTTGCCAAAAAACTCTGCATGAAATAAGATGCAGGGGCAGACATATCATTGTGGTGAAGATGCCAATCACCAGTTGTCCATAGCTGCAGCCTTAGTCATCCATATAGTATCCGTGGAGAAATGTTCAAGCTTAATGCAAAAGCTGATGCAGATTTGTTGCTCTAACACTCAGTCATTTTGAATGCAATGGCCACAGAGTACACATGCTCTTTCAACAGCATCGACTGCCCCCGCTGACAAGTACAGTGAAGTTATCACTGTTCACACATACACATTCCAGTCCACTGTCTTTGGCTGCCAGGTTACAACAATGTCGTGCAGACTGTTCTCATTATATTAACAATGGCTGGACTTTTTCCAGACATACTTCAATAAAACTAGTCATAAAATAAATACATTTTTTAGAATTTAGAAATATTAACAAACTATACATGTATGGAACTAGAAAACATTATGCTAAGTGAAATAAGCCAGGGAATGAAAGACAAATACCATATGATCTCACCTATAAGTGGAACCTGATCAATTAAACAAACAAGCAAGCAAAATAGAACCAGAGACAAGGAAATAAAAAACAAACTGGCAGTAACCAGAGGGGAGGGGAGAGGGGGCAAAATGAGGGAAAGGGAAGGGTGGTCAAGGAACATGTATAAAGGACCCATGGATGAAGACAAAGGGAGGAAGGGGAGGATTGAATGTGGGAGGTGGTGGGAGGTGGGAGGTGAATAGGGGAGAGGGAGAATAATGAGGATAACCGAGGACAACTGTTATTGAACAAAAATTTTAAAGTTTTAAAAATTAAATTAAATTAAATAAAAAAAGAATTTAGAAATATTTTGCCATAAATTTACATATGGAAAAGTGAGTAGAGAATGAGGTAAGCTGCTTTATTTTTAAAGATTTTATTCATTTTTAGAGAGAGGGGAAGGGAGGGAGAAAGAGAGGGAGAGAAACATCAATGTGTGTTCCACGTCCCCTACTGGGGGCCCAGCCTACAACCAAGACATGTGCCCTGACTGGGAATTGAACCAGTGACCTTTTGGTTCACATGCCAGCATTCAATCCACTGAGACCCACAAGCCAGGAGTATTTTTTAAATTTAATTTTTCAATAACAGTTGACAGTCGATATTATATTAGTTTCAGGCATGCAGTATATTGAGTATTAAATTTGCAAATGAATTAGGTAACCTTTTGAGGTACTCACACACAGACAGTTGCACAATGGTAGAGTTATGTGTTCTAATATTGGTTACTCTAGTCTTCAATTCTGAAGGCTTACTGTTTGGCTTATTAAATATGATCAATTCTCCTTGTGAAGGGTCTACATTAGTCAAAGGTATCATATGATGATTCCCTAAGAAAATATTTATTTATAGCAGTAAGTCAAAATCTAAAGTCTGAGTGTTACCAACAAGAAATGTCTACTTGAGCAAGATATTTGTTGAAAAAAGGGAACAAAATAGGCAAATAAAATACCAGCAAGAATCTGAGGCAGTATACTTCAGGGAAAAAAGCTCATGTAACAGGGATTACTAGAAAAATGTAATCCATTGTCTGTATTGAAAGATAAAATTGGCATTACACATAATGAAAACAAGCAAAAATAGTTGTAGGAAACAATCATAAATGAGCTATGGTATTGAGTAGCAACAGTTCAGTTATACCAACAAATTTAGAAAGATATCCAAGGGATAGGACAAATAAAAGCTGCATCCTTTGACAAAGTTGGGTAAAAGATTAACACAAATAATTGAACGCAGAGGGTTGATTCTTTAATCCAATTATGATAAGTAGTGTCTACAGTGGAATTAGAATGGGCTGTAATAATCGGAAGGGGATTTAGCAGCATGCAAAAATCTCGGCATGCAAAGGTATGCGAGGTATGAATAAATTGTTTGCTGAGGATAAAGTGATCAGATATTTAAAATGATATCTTTGGAAATGAGCTATTATGGGTACAATAAAATGGATAGTTTTTGTTTGCTTGTTTGTTTGCTTTTTATAATCTGTTTATCCAAGGTATGGAAAAAATATTACAATTAAATTTAAGCAGATAACTTTGTCAGGGAACTAGTGTTGAAGATACTTTGGAAAATATTTGATCAAAACTGAAATTTGGCAACAATGAGATAGACTTGAGCCTCAGTAAGCAATTAGGGGTATGATGCTATCTAAATATGGAAATTCTTATCCTTGAAAAAAAAACTTACACACTCAAAATGTCTCGTGCTTCTCTCTACAATTAAACTATTCTTATTTTAACAGGAAACCTTGAGTGCTTTTGGAGCTTACATCAAATTATTTTGATTGAATAACATATATTTTGAAATAAATTTAAATAGTTTTATTTTTAATCATTTAACTTGTTTTTTTATTAAATGTATTGGTGTGACATTGGTTAATAAGATCATATAGGTTTCAAGTGTACATTTCGATGATACATGATCAGTATATTGCATATATTTTAATGAAAGGTAATTTGAATTAAATGTAATGGTTTGAACTGAATCCTGAAAGTCTCTCTTGATCTCAGAATATCTTCTTTTTTTTTTTTTTTTTGATAATTAATTGCTGTGAAACTTTAAAGCTCAGGTTTTGGTTGTCATTAGTTTTATATCCTTCCCTTCTTCTACTTCTACAACATGCTTTCCAAAGTTGGTCAAATGATTCTTGTTCATATGATTTTATTTGCAAATTTTAATATGACAATGAGCGAAAGAAACAATGCTTAATCTAATGTTTTAAAGTTCTTAATCGTTATTATATAATTGCTTATATTTATATTCATGTTATAGTCCAATTGAACAAATAGGCTTAAATTAAATGTAATGTCCACATAAAATTATGGAAATTATCTCAAACCACATAAAACTGAAGAGATCAAACACCTGATTTTCTGAAGTCAATACATGCATGAAAATCTGAAAAGAACAGAAACATAACAACATACACATTTTGTAGAATAAGAATATAGCATAAACATATAAATACAGAGGGTTATTATTTCACAGAATGCTCAGTACTTTCCAAAACATGCACACTTTCACTTACACAATAATTTTTTATGTTCCCACCTTGCTAGCTGACATATGAGAGGGGAATCCAGAAAACAGATTTATCTTCTGGAGGACGAGTTCCCTGTAGTACAGGCTTCCCTTCTAGGTGAGTGTTCTAGAAACCCACATGTATCAGTGTACCAGCTGGTGTTGTGAGAGGCAAAATTCAGCTTCAGTGAATTCTTTTTTAAATCCTTTCAATGTGCTTGTCCATTTCATGATGGGTGATTTACAAGCGCAACTGCACACACTGCACTGAGTGTTCAGTTTTTGACCAGAACTAGCACGATTCCCATGCTCCACCTTCCCTACTCACCTGATCTCACACCAACTGATCATATTTTGTTTCCCTGGATGAAGAAAGTCCCCCAAGGGAAAAGTTCTGCCATGTGGAAGAGGTGAAACAAACAAGAGCAGAAGCACTAAAAAGCATCAAAATTGATGAGTTCAAAAACTGTTTCCAGCGGTGGAAAAAACTAAATGGTTCTAGAGTGCTTTGAAGGTAACTGAAGTTTAAACATGTAAGAATAAATACACATGCTTTTATAAATAAATTCTGTTGTTGGGGGTCCTCCCCTTAGTATTTATTCTATTTAGTTGATTTTTTTAAAATGAGATTGGGATAAAATTTAAAAGACAGATTTTGTTGATTTATTTATTTTACTCTGCTGGTAGATCATATAAGAAATAGTTCAAATAATATGTATAGAACTTAAAACTAGTATTTCAGAAAAACAAGTTGTTGTAAATATGTTATTTACATGGTTTGCTAAAGCAAATCACTTATATTTTTCTTCTAGTGTTGCTTTTTAGTCTCAGTAGTATTATAGCAAAAACTAAACATGCAGAAAAATTTATTACTAAGACAACAGTTTATGGGAAAAAATGTTAACACACCAAATAATAAAAAAAATATAACTTCAATATAAGAATATACTAAGGTTTCAATGTATAGTGGGCTTTTTAAAGTATATTTTGATATGTTTAAAATGTGATAATAAAATAACTTTTTACATAAAATTTATTAGACTGACATTGGTTAATAAGATTATATAGGTTTTAAGTATATATTCCCATAATAAATTATCTGTATATTGCATTGTGTGTCCACTTCTTCAGTGTCAAATCTTCTATAATCATATTTTTACCCCCTTTACCCTTTATAATCCCTAATCCCCCTTCCCTCTGGTAACCACCATACTAATGTCTCTGTCTATGAGTTTTTGTTTGTTTTTCTTGTTTGTTCATTTGTATATCCCACATGTGAGTAAAATCATATAGTCCTTAACGTTTTCTGTCCAACTTATTTCACTTAGCATAATATTTTCAGGTCCATCCATGTTGTTGCAAATGGCAGTATTTTGTCTTTTCTATGGCTGAGTAGTATTGCATTATGAATATGTGCTACATCTTCTTTATCCAATTATATATGGAATGACACCTTGGTTGTCTCACTGATCACATTACCCAAAGCAACATACAGATTTAATGCAGTTCCAATCAAAACCACAATTACATTTTTTAAAGAAACAGAACAACATATCATTAGATTTACATGAAACCTTTAAGGAACTTGAATAGCCAAAGATATCTTGAGGAAAAAGAATGAAGACAGAGGTATCACACTTCCTGACTTCAAATTATATTATAAAGTAACAATAACCAAAATAGCATGGTACTGGCAGAAAAACAGACACACAGACCAATGAAAGAGAATTGAGGGCCAAGAAATAAACTCACATGTATATGGGCAAATAATTTTTGACAAAAGAGCCAAAAACATACAATGGAGAAAAGAAAGCCTCTTCAACAAATGGTGCTGGGAAAATTGGAAAGCTACATGAAAAAAAATGAAACTAGACTACTGTTTGTCTCCCAATGCAAAAATGAAGTCAAAATGGATCAAAAACATAAATATAAGACCTGAAACAATTTATCGGTAGAAGAAAACATAACTACTAAATTTATGAATCTGGTCAAATTACTTTTTTTTTATAAAAAGAGAAAATCTCGGTGTACACCAGTAAGTATTTTCTTTCTTTGTGAGGCATATACCTATAAGTTAAGAGGCCTAGATAAATGTTTCTGAGAGACTGTCAGGACTAAAATGTGTTTACATGACAATATTTTAAAAAATTATCCTTGTTCGTTGTTTTACTAATTTTGTATTTTATTGGTAAGAAACTAGTAACAGATGAAGCAATGAAAAAGAAATAAATCCCAATATATAAATATTTTTGTGTCATTATTTCAGAGGAAAATAATCCAATAATCTAAGAAAAACTAAGGAAAAAGTAAAGGTAATCCTGCATTTATAGCATATTTCTTTCAGTACAGTGACAGATACCTTCAAAAATTCACACATAAATCATTTTTACCATAGCACAGATGTTGGCAGTAAAATGTCTGATGTTGTCTGCTTATTTAACCATTACTTAAATATTCAGTGGTAGAAATCTGGCATGTTTAAATGTGTTAGTTATGATTAGTATGTGATATTGTCACATTAACCTGTTATTTAGTTGAAAAACCACAGAGATAAATTCAATACTTTGAGTGTTATTACACTTTGTATTCCCTATATATAGCATTGGTGTATCAACTAATTTCATAGTAAAATTTTTCATTTATTTTCACATTCACATTGATGTTGAGTCATACCTCTGTAGCATGTGCTCAAAACTATGCATTTCATTCAGATTTAAAACACAAGTGTTAATAGTGACTTTAAAAAACCTATGATTTTTTTTACTTTTGGAGTATTGTTCAGGAATATTTTATCACTTCACATTTTTGGTTATTTCTTTTGCTTTATTATTTATCTATAGTTTATTTTACATAATTATGTGTAAAGTACAGAATTAATTTAATCCCACAGAGTTAGACAATTTCTCCAAAGTCATTAATTAAATGTTATATCTCATCTTGTTGCATGGTCAAGAAATTTCTATCATATACCAAGCTGCCATAAATACATGTATTATCTCCTTCATTTATTTGTCTTTCTCTTTGTCATAATTGCAAGTTTCAAATCACATCAAGTCGAAAAATATGTAATATTGTTGAGGGAGCATCTTTCTTCTTTACTAAGCTTAGCCAGATTCCTCAATATTCCCTTATAGACATTTCAGAACATGTTCATTCAGTTCCTTGTATTTTGATGAAAATTACAGCCAAATTATTGACAGCTTAGCAAACTTTTTTCTATTTTATATTATTTTGTTTTAGCCACGGATATAAAGTAACTTTGTCTAGAATGCTATGTTTTTTAATATGTAATTTATGATGTTTATGATGTTATTATGAAAATTGCCATAAAGTTTCCTTATTTCTCAGCCTTCTATAACACCATCTACACATTGGAGATTTTGTGTTCTTACAACATTGTGATTATTGCTAACAATGCCATGCTATACGTTTGAAGTTTGATTTTTAAAAAAATAGCGCAAAAAGGAAAAAGGACTCATGGACATGAACAACAGGGTAGTGATTATTGGGGGGAGTGGGGTATAAGGAGACTAAACGGTAATGGAAGAAAGTGTAATAAAGATTAAATTAAAAATTTAAAAAAGTAGATATAAATGCACCCACTGCATAAAAAGAAATGGAAACGATGTGACTTGATGGAGGTGTTAGCTAACACTGTGTCACTAATCGTTTGACAACACATAGATGTATGAAATGAACAATTTCTAAACCTTAAACTTACATGATGCTGTATGTCAATTATATTTCAATAAAGCTGAAAAAAAGTTTGGTATGTTTTATGCCAAATCTAAGTTTTACTTTATTTTCCTCCTTGTTTTAGTAGGAGTTTCTGTCTTGGCATTTGCTTTATGAAAGATCCAACCAAAACAATGCCATATAAACATAATCTCTAAGAACAGTTTCCTTTTTTAATATATCCTCAACAATCTGTGTAGTATTGAAATTATATCCTTTCTTGAGTATGTGGTAAATGTGTTTAAAACAACATTGATCTATGTATAAAAATTCTCAACAATTGAATCAAATTCTTAATTTTATAAGAAACTTCAGGTTTTCAATTTCTTCTTGAATTAGTTTTGTATAGATATATAGGGATATCTATGTAAAATATAACAATTTAATCTAAATTTTATCATATAATCATTTATAATTTCCCTCATTATTTAAACACAACTATTCATAATTTCTTCTGTTTTTTGGCCTTATACTTGATTTTTCAAAGTTTATAGAAACTTTTGATTTTGTTAATATTACTTTCATACCCTGATTTATATTTTAAAATGCTTCTATTTCTTTATTATATTAATCCTACTCACTTTTGGTGGATGGTTTGACATTCTTGATCTTATTGATTACTATGGAACAAATCTCTCAAATTGAGAGTGGGAAAGAGAAGGAGAAGGAGAGGGAGAGAGAATGAATCAGGGGAAAAGGGAATCTGAAACTATTCTCAGCGTCACTAAAGGTTCTCTCTCTATTCTGATCCCTGTCCACCTTTTTCCTATGTCTGCTTTTATCAAAACCCGCTCTGTGTGTTACCTTACCACTCACTTACTGACTCAGCTCAATTATCCCAACGTAGTAATACTGAAATGCATGAATGAGAGACTGACTTTTGCATGCCTGTTACTGTGTAATTCCAGGTTAAGATGTTAATTATGTAGGCTTACATTATCTGACCATTTTATGCTAATATCCATAGCTGGATAAAATTAGAAAACTATAATTATTTTACTAAATCTCCTTTTAGTCTCACATCTCTTCTCCACGTCTTCCATTCTAACAGACTTTCAGCTAGCCACATAGACACCAAAAATAAATATTAGTTAAATGTGGCTCTATCTAAATTCTGCCTATTAAGATATAAATTGAAGTTTTGTGTGGTAATTCCCAAGAACTTTCTTAATCAGCTAATATATGCTTTGATGTTTCTTTCCTCCCTCCCTCCCTTCCTCCCTTTCTCCCTTCTCTCCTTCCCTCTCTCCCTCTCTCTGTAATTCTTTTTCTTTCTTTTCTGCAATCGGTGGTTGTTTTTATAGTGAAAATGTTGTCATCCTAGATTATGAAAATAAAGGAAACATATTAAATGGCATAATGGTGAGCTGTAAACAAGCAAGGTTCCTGAGAACTTTGAAAAGAATAGCGTCTTGCTCATTTGTGAAGTTTACATGAAAGAGAAATAAGTTTACATATTTTTTTATATCTTTTTTTTAATTAATTTATTTACTTTTTAAATACATTTGTCTCTGCCTTCCCCCCACCTCTTTCCCTTGCCCCCTCCCTCCGTCCCTCCCTCAGCTCTTCCCCTTTGGTTTTGTCCATGAGTCCTTGCTATATGTTCCTTGACTTTCCCCTTCCCTTCCCTTTCCCTGCCCCCCCCTTCCCTCTTGTCTCTGTTGATTAAGTTTACATATTTTAAGCCACTGTTACCTTGCCTGTCATTTATTACTTCAGCAAATTAGATGCAACATTTTAAGGAAAAAAAACACATTTTATCTTTCCCTTATTTTCTCATCAAGCCTACAAACCAGATCTGCCATTTCTGCCCTTGAAATAAACCATGAATTGTTTTTTTATGTTCTCCATTGTCAACACAATAATGCCATAAGCCAATGCTTCCATAATGCCTGAATTATAACTATTATGTTTACTCTTTTCCTGGATATCCCATAACCTAAATTATTTAAATGTTAGTTAATATTTAATTATTATAATATAAAATCAATATACATGGTCCAGCAGAAGTTAGGCTTGCTTGAGTGTGATTGGAAGGGTACATGAATGTCTTGTATGAAATGGACAGCAACTGGAGCATTTCTCCTACTATGTCACATGGTGTGCTTGAGAGTGATATTGTTATGTTACAGAATTATGTGCTTATGATTTTGTAATAAAAGAAGGGTATTATTTGTGCTGGACCCTGTATTTCATGTTATATGATAAAGGAGTAAGAGAGGGAATAAAATATGTCCATATCCTTATTCCACAGATCTCTCATTCTTTATACAGAACCATTCTAGGAATTTTGGGGAGAATTCTTCCTATCTGAGAGACTTCATACTGGGATATTACATTACCTTCTCTCCTTGCCTTCAGACTTGAATGAAAAGATTGGCTTTTCCTGCAAGTCTTTGGACTGCAACCACATCAGCCCCTTTGGTCCATGCCTTCAGACTCACATGTAACAGTACCATCAACCCTCCTGAAGCTCCAGCTGCTGACTCATCCTGCAGATTCTGGGACTGACCAGCGTTTTGACTCTTGGGAGCCATTTCCTTATAATAAATATCTTCATATATAAAATCTTTCTGTATAGTAACAATAATAATATCTCTATTATCTATCCCTTATTAGTTCCATTTTTTCCAGAGAACTTTGACTCATATATGCAATAAAGTGTTTATCTTATTTCTTTTTTAAAAAAGAAGTAAAGAAAAGGCTGTATTGCATTTCTTCTATTCTCCCTTAAGGAGTTAAGTTAATCATGAAAACTCTCTAAGTGAAAGACTGTAATTTTTATCTTTTCAAAGATTTTATTTATTTATTTTTAGAGAGGAGATGGGAGGTAGAAATAGAGGGAGAGAAACATCAATGTGCGGTTGCATTTCGTGCCCCCGCTGCTGCAGACCAGGCCTGCAAACCAGGCATGTGCCCTACACTGGGAAGCAAACCAGGGACTCTTTGGTTTGCAGGTTGGCGCTCAATCTACTGAGCCACACCAGCCAGGGCAAGACCATAATCTTAATGGGGGAAATAATCACATCTCCCATGCAAACACAAGATCCAAAAATGATTTTCAAAGATGGGAAAATATATCAATTAAACAATAAATAAAGCTTACATAATTAATAAAAATAACTTTGAAAATGAATACAATTTGTTTATAAAAGTTAAATCCACAGATGTGAATTTATTTGAAGAAAGAAAGGAGAAAAGTTGATAGTTGGTGATCGGTAGCATGTAGTAAAAGCAGGTGTGAAGTAATCATCATTTGGAAAGTCATGGTATCAAAAGATTAAATTTCATACAGAAATTCAATACCAAAATCAAGGATCCTTCATGATAAAATTATTTTCTTGGAGACTTTGACAAATGTAATTCACTCATGTGGAATTGGCACATGCTTTAGAATATAAGAATCTAGGCTAAAAAATTCATTTCAAACTACAGTGAAATAGTTCATAGATATAACTTACTGAATACTTATAGAAGATGCTACCTCATTATTACTTACTCATGCACATTGATAATACAATCTCATTTCTTAAAACAAAATTAATTCAGTTGTTTTTAAAATAAAAAATATTTTAACAAAACAATACTAAAACCCATTCACATCTAAACTTTTGGAATATAGCAGAAGCAGTAATAAGAGAGAAGTTTATATCATTACAGGCCTATCTCAAGAAAAAAGAAAAATCCCAGGTGAACAATCTAACATTACATCATAATGAACTAGATAAAGAAGAACAAAAATAGACCAGCATAAGCAGAAGAAAAGAAATCATAAAATTAAAGCAGGATTAAATGAAATAGAGAACAAAAAGACTATACAAAAAAATGAATGAAACATACAGCTTGTTCTTTAAAATGTGAATAAAATTGACAAACCTGTGGGCAGACTCATAAGAAAAAAAAGATTCAAATAAACAGAGAAATGACAGAGAATTTATCATAGATACCACAGTAATAAAGGATCATCCAAGATAGTAAGAAAAACTATATGCAACCAAATTTAATAACTTAGAAAAAAATGAATAAACTCAGAAATATATAACCTTCATAAACTGAAACACAAAGAACTGGAGAATCTAAATAGATTAACGGTGGGGAAATGGAAAGTACCACCAAAAACTCCCCAAAAAGTAAAATTTCAGGACCAGAGGTCTTCACTAGTGAATTCCACCATTCAAATATTTGATACTTATCTTTCTTAAACTCTTTCAAAAAATTGGAGACAATGCTTCCAAACTATTTTATAACTCCCATATGACCCTTATGCCAAAATCTGGCAAGGATAACATGTACGCACAAAAAGAAAACTAAAGACCAACACCTCTGATGAATATAGATGCAGAAACTCTAAGCACAATACTAGTAAGTCAAATACAACAATACATTAAAAAATAATGCATCACAATCAAGGGGGATCATTCCAGGGAAATACAGATGATCTAACATTCCCATATTGACCAATGTAGCACACCGCATTAACAAAATCACGATTATATCAGAAAATGCAGAAAAAGCACTTGACAAGATACAACATTTATTTATGATTAAAACACTCAATAAAATAGGTATAGAAGGAAAGTCTACTTCAATATAATAAAAGTGTGTATGACCAACCCTAGGTTAATATCACACTCGATGATGAAAAACTCAAAGTTTTTCGTCTAAGATCAGGAAAACAGTAAGGATGCCACTGCCGCCACTGTTACTCAGCACAGGACTCGAAGCCTTACACGGCAAGCAGGCAATGGACAGAAATGAGAGACACCCAAATTGAGAATAAAGAAGTGAAATTGTTACTTTTTGCAGAATGACATGATTCTTTATATAGATATCCATAAAGATTCCACCAAAAAACTATTAGAAACAATAATCAAATAGAAGACAGTTGCAGGATACAAAATTAATGTATAAATATCCATTGCATTCCTATATAGCCAATTTCAGAAAAAGAAATGGAAAAACATCCTTTTGCAATTGCAACTAAAAAAAAATACCTAAGAATAAACTTAATGAAGGATGTGAAGGATTTTAAAAACTGTTTAATGATAATATTTCAAAAGGTTATTAAATAAGCATTATGTGTGATCAATCTATCTCTCTCCTTATGTATCTATCTATATATTTATATATTTACATACACTTCTGTATAAATATAAATATATATATATTTAATGTCCTAATATTTCCCATTATTAAAATCAGGATTAAGGAAAGCTAATACAGTGTTAAATTGTATTGTATGAAATTGTCAAAAAGCTGTCTTTTTATGGAGAAAATTTGTATATGTCAGCCTGTGTTTCAGCTCTAAAGTTTTTTTGGTTTTGTTTTTTATTCTTTTTTACCATGGTCTTTTCAAACCTGATAAGTTTTTCTTATAACATGTGAGGTATTTCTCTCGAATTAATTCCATATATATTCTTGAAACATCAGCACTTAAGTCTTACCCCTTTTCACTTTTGTTTCCTTTGCCTTTGCCTTGTAATGTTCTCCATTTATCTGCTTTAACTTTTGCATTAGAGCTCTTTAGAGAAACAGAACCAAACATCAAGCCAAATAGAGCATTCACTACCAGGAATTTATCCTGAGGTACTTAGGAATTTAGTGCCAACCTTGAATCTCCCTTCAGATTAATGTCCATAATAATATACATAATTGTACTTTCTTGGGCATAACACTAAATCATAACTGGTTTATATCAAAGTCCGTTTAAAAATCAAACGATTCTACTCTGGCTGGTGTGGCTCAGTAGATTGAGCGCTGGTCTGAGAACCAAAGCGTAACCAGTTTGATTCCCAGTCAGGAAATATGCCTGCCTGGCTTGTAGACCAGGTCCCCAGTAGGGGGCGCGAGAGAAGCAACCATACATTGATGTTTCTCTCCCTTTCTCCCTCCTTTACCCTCTCTAAAAATAAAGAAATCTGTTTAAAAATAAACAAAATAAAGTAAAAATCAAATGATTCTGAAAGTTTCCTGGGCTGGTCATGGCTGAGGTTTCTGTAGAAAAAAAAGGAATGATGGGTATACTGGGAGCTACTTACAATTAAAAAAAAGGAAGGAGGGACGGAGGGAGTGAAGGAAGGAAGGAAGGAAGGAAGGAAGGAAGGAAGGAAGGAAGGAAGGAAGGAAGGAAGGAAGGAAGGAAGGAAGGAAGGAAGGAAGGAAGGAAGGAAAGAAATTGTCTTATGTCTCTTAACACAGTAAGTAGGACATACATTTTGTAGCCAGAGCAAAAGTAACCATTGCATGCTTTTCCTTCTCAGCATGGCAGGGTTTAGGAGGGCGTACACAGCATGGTGTTCTCAGAGGCTCAAAATTAAAAATAATAACTTTCATATTAATTAGATTTAGGTGAAATTTTTTATGACTGGCATTTGGTGATCCTGTCTAAAATTTAAGCACCCTATTTTGTCCTATATACATGCAAAGCATAGGATAGAGGTAAAAAAAAAAGAGAAATAAAATATCCCTTGTAGACAGTCCTGCCAGGTTGTAATTAATAGAATGACTTGTTCTGTTTCTCATTCTGCATGCTCTTATTGGCCAGGCTACAGCAGGACACTCAGCTGCTTTTAATGACTTTCATCACTCCCTCTTATTTTCTAAATTAATGTCATATTGAAAGTGTTAATGACATAAAATTTTCAAATAGCTCGTGCACCGTTCATGAAAAAGGCAGTATATTATACTTTATATGCATATAATTTCCCTCCCAGTGGATTAGCTGCAACATGCTGATGCTTTGTAATTTCTCAATATAGTTGAGAAAGTTAAAAAAAAGGCAGAGGGAAATGCAGACTCTCTTGGTGAGAAATTATAGTTACAAAACTGGTTGCTTTCCACCTACCCCACCCTCAATAACTGCAAAAGGTATTATGCAGGCTTGGAAAGGGGGTGTGGTAAATCATAACTTCTGATCCACTGCTACCAATTTGCTTCTTGAAAACCTGTGATACATTTTTCAAGTTATGAGGACCCACAGATTATAGTGAAAACCAGGCCATGAAATGTCTAAGATTCAATTCTTAACCAGCATCAGATTTTTCTACCGTGAGTTTCATGAGTCATCATCCAAGTACAAATTATAGAGGAAACATTCAATTAAATAATGTTCTAATTTTTTTTAAATGACAGCTTTACTTGTTTAAATAAAGCATATTTATGAACAAGATATAATACCAGTTGTGAATATGCTTTTTCCAGTCACATATTCTGTCCCTTAGTCTCTCTCATAGTACAAGGGACATTGATATATTTGGCATATTTTAGATAATAAAGAATTTTTGAAGTAAGTGCAATAAATTAAAGAAGGTGGCAATACAGAATCTACACAGTCAAGTCTTAAAGAATAATAGGGGTGACTCCTCAAGCGGTCTCGAGAGCATTATTTGTCACTGTGGTTGTAATTCATGATATAGCTCAGCCTTAGGAGCCCATTATCTTGGTGTTTCTTCAGCAGCAGTGGAATGTCATACTAGTGTGTTAAATCAGTTTTCCTGGAAGCAGTGCCTGAGCAGGTGCTTTCTGTGAGTCCTGTTGTACAGAAGTTCCCGCAGCGTAGCAGGGCAGGAAAAGAGGCTAAGCAAGGATGTGGTCTGTGCTAGAGAATGGCTTCAGCCTCACGCCACAGGACACTGTGCAGCATTGTTTGCACGAAGGAGGCAAGGTGTTAGACTCCTGCACCCACACCTCTGCAATGGGTCTAGCCTTGAACCTGTGTGGCATCAGGCCATTCCCCTCGCAGGAAGCAAATGGGGTCCATATTCCATAGAAGAAGTCAATTTTCCATAGAAGAGAATTTGGCAGCCATGATTTACCACAGCTAAAGGAGAAGTGCACTGTCCTGGGGAAAGAAATACAACTACTTTAAATAGCCTCCATTCCAGATAGGTCAGCTAGGTTACAAAGTGTATACGAAGTGTATACTTGGTAGACTAGATCACTGAGCATGGCCAGTGTTCTGACTGATGGAGTAATTGATTGCATTGGGGTCAAGAGTTCACCTTTGATATTTAGTAGACATGTGAAATGTAGCATGCCCCTAAAAGAATTTCAATAGCAACCCTCCAAATATGCTTGCTTTCTTAGTTTTCTAATCTCAGGAAATTGCACAATCTCCTTGCAGATGCACAGGACAAACAACTAGAAAACCTACTTTTCTCTGTGCTACCTTATTTACACCATCAGTTAAGCCTTGCCTAGTTTTGTTCATTTTATTGTGAAGTCGCTGCCTCAGCCGTTTCCCAAGCCATAGTGTTTAATGTCTGAAATAAATGGCCTTGATAACCTTGTATATCTCACTATAATAAAAGTAGAACATGTTTGCTACACAATGAACATTTATTTAATTAACAAGTGCAGTTTGGGGAACCTCTCAAAGATTAATCTCCATATATCATTTTTTATAAGGATGCTCAAAAATGTCTATTTGTGTGGCAATCTAAAGGGAATAACGGCAGAAGTAAAATGCTGCTTTACATTTCCTTTGCCATCTTTATAACAAGTTTTGTTTTATCACACAAAAAAGTACTGTAAATATTCCTACTAGTGCTTAACTCTTGGTCTGTGATCATTTAATTATATAGATTCTGAAAGCACTTTGTAGTTCTTAACTTAGCCTCCTTCACTAATCAGGGAGCAATTTTCAACTTGAGACATCCCACAGGACTGGAAGAAAATAAGCAAAGGAGAATTCATTAACAATCTATAACATTATGCTATGAAAACAGAAATCAGGTTTTTTACATCTCTGTGGAAAGTACATTAACAGTACAATTTAATTTTTGCATTTGGTCTCTAAGCAAGAAATATAATTCACACAGGGCTGCTCTCTTTCAGAACACATATTCTAATCTTCATACCAGGAAGTCATTCCTCATCTTAATGTTGACACTTTTGATGCATTAACACATAGAACATGGAGCTTAGATTTCCTGCCAATCTCCTATTATGTCACTTAGTCTTCTCAGGAGATACCTGTCTGGAAAATATAAGCAAGAAAGAAAAATGACAACTTCAAAGAGAGATGCATGTTTGTTGTGTTTTCAGCCTAAGACAGATACTGGATATATTGACAATAAGTGAATAACATAAACCATACTTCCTCCCAATGAACAGCACAAAGAAAACCAACACAAAATTAAGCAAGGAAAAATTTTTCTTTGAACAGCCATATTTTAATTACAAACTTATAAAGGTAAAATCACCTTTGAAAGACTTTCTGTGAAGTCATAGTGTTAAAAATGTTATAAATGAAATTAAGTTGCTTGAGCAGCAGGAAATTCAATTTTAGACAGAAACTGTCAGATGGACCTCATCCATCTTTCCTATAAGGATATCAATCACTGTTTCCTCCTGCCTTCAGTATCCCCGTCCTTACGTCTGGTTGTTCGTGCTGGCATAGTTAGCTAAATTTCATTGCTTCTGCCTTAGTTCTGTGTTATTCTTCAATATTTCAAAAGCTTCTGTAAGTGCAGAAAAAATATATAATGTGTTGTGCATATTTGTGCAACAAATAGATTCAGGGTGGTTAAAATAAAAGTCCTATCACACTCAGAGTGAAAATCTCACTTGTCCTTGAATGTGAGATACTTATTAACAGGCATAAAAAATTGACAATATAAAAATATCACAAATACCATATTTTTATACTTTATCTTTTATAAAAATCATTTTTACTTTCTCTCATGGGTTTAATTTCTAAACCTAGGTGTCCACCTAGGAGTACACACACACACACACACACACACACACACGTACACACACACTCCACACAGGTAGATAGGCATTCATATCTCCATTTACCATTATGTAACTTTTGACCCAAAATTTAATTTTTTAAATATAAATTTTTGTAACCAAGAATAACTTGGCCACTAATGATATTAATTATTACTCTTCCAGTAATTTCTATTTTAGTTTCCTAAATAAAACAAATTTATTCACATAATCCTATTCTCAAAATGCCCATTCACAATCTACTTTGAATAAAAATTTTATCTACATTTGTTTTGTCATATCAAGTCTGTGAACACTGTGATAATTATTTCAACTCCCTGCACTAGCACAAATCCATTTCTGTATCTCATAATACTAATGGTTGTAATGTCTGCCTGGGCTTTTATGGCTTAAAATGGACCAACTTGGACTTTCAATATTCTAACATACTAGACTGATCTTTCATTATAAGAATAACACATATATTAAATATCAAATAATAGGTAATCAAAGGAAAGTAAAAATATATATAATTACATTTATTAATTAAGAATCTCCACCAGCATAAAAAGGGTAAAAGATTTAGACATTGTTCCTAATAATAATAAACTCACAGGTTATTGCACTTTACTTTTATGTCGGACACTTATAAGTTATATAGCACTCAGATTTGCATTTTTCTGAATAGAAGTGAGATAGACAGAAAACTGTCATTAGTGTCACCAACATCATTGGAAGAGAAAGTTTTAAGTAGTAATATTTCAGTAGATAGTTAGCTAATTATTAATAAGCAAGAGAGCAAAGTAAATTAGACATTGAACTTAACAAACTGGAGAGCATGAGCATGTTTGCTTCACCTGGAAGCCACAGTTTCACACCACAAGGGACCACAGCGCTGTGCTCCACAAAGCGGGTGAGCACTCTCCCTTCCCTGCTCTGGCACTGGCTGCTGAGGTGCATGGGCGCAAGGCGACTTGCTTGACCATAGAGGCCTGTCAATCTAAAAAAGCTCATGTGAGCTTGGGAAGTTGCTTGGCTTTTTTGAAAGAGCTTTTGGTCTTTTCCAGGCCTGAGGTATATAATGCCAGGGGAACAATGAAGCACTCTTTCTGCCTCTCTTTCTCTAGCTTGGTGACCTGAATGCACCTGTTCATTCGTGGCCTGTGTCACCTGGGACCACGTGATCATGCGGGTCTAGCAGCTACCAGGACCTGCAGCAAATGACTGGAGCTCAAAAGAACTGAGTTGTAATATGAAGCAGAAACTCTGGACAGCAGCTTTTGTTTTTGGCCTCCCTGAGCCCAAGGTTGGACATTTTCCATGGGGGATGGATGGGGATAGGAAATTGGAAACCTGGGGCAGATTTTCAACTGAATAAACCATTTTGCCACATCACAATCTCCCATGCATGGGTTCTTGATATGCTTTCCTCATGAGCCCATGGATGATTTCTATTCACAACAGCAATGCTTAAATCAAAGGCTATGAAGTTACCAACTAAGATATACCTACACCGCTGATTTCTGTGGTTTACTTCTAGGTTCTTCTTTCTTCTCATTCTATATATTTGCTGCAATATCTCTACATCTGTTGAGGTTTCATTCCCCAGGCACATGGTAAAAATGCCTTAATATTGGTCTTTAGATCTGCTGTTTTTATTCGAATTTGAATAATGCTAAGCTGAAGTCCACTTGGACATAATCACTTATACATTCTACCATGGTAAATGTCTGCTAAAAATGCCCATGTGTTTTTATTTTAAAATTCTTAGGTTTATCATTTCCAACTTTTTTTCACTTTCATTCTTTATAAACTGTATAACTGATAGTACTCCTCAGTTTCAGCAAATAAATGAAACAACTTGGGACTGATTTTGCTTATTTGTATTCAGTGCTCTTTAAATTGGCACGCACAAAACTGAACCAATAATTCTGTCTCCCAGAAAATTGATTTGTGTTTCTGTTTCTTACCTCATAGGATTATTTTCTATTCATTTAGATGCCTGAGCCAATAACTTCAAAGACATCTTTAATTCTTCCACTATGATAAGCCACATTCAATTAACTCAAAATCCAGATAATTTTACCCTCCAATTATCTGTCAAGCATGTCTACTTTATTCCATCCTCATCACCACTGCAATATCAAAGCATTATTGCTTTCTTATATTATTAACATACACTTTAAACAGTTCCCTGTCTCTCTTTTGTGTTCACCCATCCGTGTTTTACACTCTGGTGAGGGTGGTCTTTCTGAGATGCATATGTATCTCCTAATTTCTCTTAATTTCAGTGTAAACGCCATTACAGAATTTTTAATGTCTTGGAGCATGGTTCTTTTCAATCTATACTTATGCCTGGACACATCCCTACTCAAACCCAACAATCAAGATACAAAGAACATCTTCCAGATCCTTAACTGTAACAAATTTAGGTTACACCTGAGATTTTACATTCACTGTTTTATTTATGTAATATGCTATTTTCTCTCTCTCTTTTTGCATGCCAAACAACTTCCATTTCCTTGTTGTTCCAGCCCCAGATTCATTTGTAACGTTCTCCAAATCTGGTGTTCTCATGCACACTAACACTGTATTTGTCATTTGAAATGTCTGGCAGATATCCTATAGTTTTCTGGCTACTTCTCCACTCCTCTCCCTTCTCCTTCATTCATCATGTGACAGTAGTTCTGTAACATTATGTCTACAGGACCTAGCTGAAACCCTGATATACTTCAAAGAGTTCAAATATATTATTTAAAAATAAATATGTTCTAAGATATTTAAATTAAAATATATCTTAAAGGAACAATCTATATCGTATATGTATATACCTACATGCCTATGAATATATAAACTGCTTCATTATAATCTAAAGATAAAGGCATTGTTTCTAGCCTAGAAGTCAACAAAAAGAAAAGCAATTTCTTTTATTACTACAAATTGTCAAAAATCACTTTCATTTTATTCATTGAAAATATTGCTTAGCAGCCACCAATCAAGAAATTACAATAAAAAAATCATAGTAATCACTAAAATATTTAAAATGGCACCTACAAAATTTATTGCTAGTACTGCTTAATCATCTTAGAAATGCAATTTCAAGGATATATTTCTGTTTATATGCGTTGTTTTTATCACCTAACATATATCATTCATACCGGAAGAGAAAAGTTGTTATGCACAAGAGTTAAATTTAATGTGTTGTTTACCTGCATGTATCCTTCAGTTACAGCTGTAGAAATTGTTTCTGTATTAATTTTTGGAAAATGAAATAGGTGATAAAATAACAATTTTAAAGCAATGTAAATAATTGTATTTTGATGGGATCACACCAGTCAGTTTTTTCTGAAGCTAAATCATTTTTACGTATAAAATATTATTTTAAGAATGATAAAAAAAACTGTTGATGTTTTTGGTCAGCTATTTAATTAAAATAGTTATGCTAAAACCATTATGTTCCCTGAAGCTTAAAATACATTGCAGTTGATTTAAAACAAAAGTGTAAGTTTACTTTGACATTAAAAGTTCAAATCTTATATACACAACTGGGTTTAAGATTAATAAAAGACAATAAATTGTAGTGGGCTATAGTCTGTAATGGAGAAAAAGCCTCACTTATATTGTTATTTCAACAGAGCAGGGTTTTTTTTCCATTTAAAAGAGCATAACTAATAAAAGTACATTGAAAGTGAATACACATGAAAAGCAGAAAACTTTATTTTTCTAATTAGTGTTTGAATGACAACATTGTTTCTTGATTATTGAATGTATGAATTCTTTTAGATAAATAAGCATGATACTCTTATGTATCTGTTGCTATTGTTACTATAGGAAAGAAAATGCAATTTAAATTAGGTTCCTCTGTCTGAATTATCATCCTAAAAGATATAATCTGTTCGAATAGCCAAGAAAATAATAAACAGTTTTTTTTATGTTCATTATTTAACATATATATAATAAAATGCATCAGTATTAATTTATTATTTTCAATTTAGTTTTTCCTATATTGGTGACTATTGTTAAGTTCACTCATGTCTTATAGAGGTAAAAAATTAAACATTGGTAAAAGATGTCACATTTTTTTAAACCAGAATGCCTGCTGGGAAGAGTATTGTGAGAAGGAAAAAAGTCTCAGGTATAAAGTAAATGAACAAGAGAAATGGTAAATGCTTTGCTATTCACCTTTCATTCAACAAATATTCTTTGATTCCCTACAGTATGCCAAATATTCTCGATGCTGGAATAGATCAGGGAACAAGGCACAACCTTATTCATAAGCCACTGTAGAAAAGTCATTGCACATGCAAATCAGTACTGACTGAACACAAAACCAAAGGGAGACCAATGCTACGTGAGACCAGAGAGCAGGCATAACAAATGAGGTGTGAGGGACATCAGGGGTTCTGATGAAACACAAACATAAAGGGATAAGTAAATACCTGGAGGTAGATTAAGGAATCCAAGGGATTCTTACAAGAACAGAAGACAGAGTAATTATGCTGAACTTACTAGAATTTCAAAGGTCAAGTTATATCAGTTGATATATGCTTACAATTGCAGTATGTTTATCAGAATATATATTAAAATAATGGTCTAATGTTGAAACATATTCATATAGAAAAAGCTATTGAATTTTTTTTATATTAGCAACAATTTCAAATTGCCAGAAGGGACCTACTCACATGTCTTTCAATCATGATATATTTATTGATTTTTAAAATCCATGCTACAGTATGTTTCTCAAGATTTCATGTAACTTTATGGACATGCACAAGTCAAGGTTTGATGTTTCAAGAAATATGAGAGTCAAACTCAATAATATTAACTTTAAAAGTTGTACTACACATCGCTCATATGGATTTAATGCTTAGAATATGCTAAGATCTAGGTGAAATGCTTGTAAATTTTTAGTTCATTCAGTTCTCATCCCATTCTCCTGTAGTAATTATCACGATCGTCCTAATTTACAAATGCAAGTGTGAGAGACTTGTTCTAAAAATGTGTGCTTGCCATAGCATGTCTGTAACAGGTTCTTAACACCATTTCAGGAGTTTGAGGTAGACAGAACGGGGAGAATTACCTAGAGAAGATTTATTCTTGGACACTGGAAAGTATGCCTCAGTGCAGCAAAAGAGAGCTTAATAATTTTAAACGTTTATCTTATACATATAAATAAATTAAAATTACAATTGGCATAATATTTCTTCACTCACAACCTGACTGAGTCAACTTTGCTGAGATGGACAGGAACAATGGATAGTCTAATCTAAATTATTCATGGCATATACAAGAGAGACTTTTCAGGGCCCTGGGGAATACTGCAAAAAGACATAGGTACTGAAGTCCATAAACCGTTGATATTATAGTAAAAGATACAAAGATATCACAGGAGAACAACTGTAAATGACAGTCTAGTCTTACCAAAATAGTGTTAAGAAGAAAATATCTGAAAAAAGACATTTTACATATAAACTGCAATTTAAATCTCATGAAAACAGACAGGTCACATATTGATTTATAATAGAATTACCTTTTGCATTGTCAACTCTTGGTAACATGTTCTAAGGTGAATAGCAAGATTTATTATTTTTTAAATTAATTTAAAGATTGTTCATTGTTCCTCTCCACAATTAGATAATATGATAAAAAGATAGTTTTATATAAATTAAATTGTTTAGTTTGTAAATATTGTTATTTGAAATTGAAATTTCCTGTTGAAAAAATGTAAAACTATATATATTTATAATATTTATTTTCCTATTTAGAAACAGCATGACACAAAATATAACAAAAAATAACTTCAATAAACTATAAAGCCATTACCTCTTATATATATATATAAAGTTCATCTCTCATTCTGTAATATGCTTTATATCCACTTTAAATTTTTAGTGCAAAGTCAAGAGAGATTTGCAATGATTACAAGAATTGGTTTACTGTATGTTTGCTTGAGTTCTCCAGGAACCTTCAGTACTTATCAGCTATATTTTTGATTAATCGCTTAAAAGTTATATCAGTGTGAGTGACAAATTATAGAGTAATTTTTTTTAAGGTTTGAATTAGTATTTTCTTAAGAATGTCTTGGCCACTGACAATTTCTCCGGGAACAGCACAATGTGTGTGAATTTTGTGTGACACTGTTAGAGTCACTTAACACCAAGGCATCTTCAGATCTCTGCAAAGTAGCAGTTCCCACAGCATATGAAATCTGAGACTGGTGTTAATTGCCCACATTCCAGTAATCCTCAAGTCATAATATTCATGTCAATATTTTAAAAGACCATAAGAGTGCTATGCAGTTAGTCAGGCAGACAGGGCATTGTGTTCTCCCTAACCTGTAAAACTGAGAGAGGAGGGAGAGAGGAAGGGAGGGAGAGACAGAGACAGAGAGAGAGAGAGAGAGAGAGAACTAAAATCTTTTTGATGCAATTTATTTCTAGTGGTATCACCTTGCTGATAGGAACCCACATTCTGAAGAAAAAGTACCTCACAAAACATACTACAAAACTATTTTTTATATTAAATATGAAAAACTATTTTAATTTATATTTATGACATATAGGCATTGAATTGACACATATCCTTGCAGAAGTCTACATGCAGGGGTTCATTATGTTTTTTGGAATTTTTATTTTAAAAGCGTGCTGATGTCTTCATGTATTTTCACATATTTATATATTTTCTTTCTGTGCCTTTATCCCCAAAGGAATCTCATAACAAATAACTAGTTAGTGCAGAACACTTGAACAGCCTACCCTTATTTTTCATAGAGAAGGAAAACTACTCCTGACTTTGTATTTCCAAAGCAATGTTTTCTTCAAGGCATTCTGTGTGACTTCTATTTACCTGATTGTTTTAAATATCCCATCTTTGCATTCTTTTTCAATTGTGACAAAAGCCACAGGCTCTCCCTGTATTCAAGATATGAGGCTATTTCATTTCTTTACAGCAATGTCTTACTGTTTTGTTTTTCTTAAACTTTTTTTATTGTTCTGCAAAATGAAGTGTTTTCTGTTAGTTCTTCCAATTTTAGAAATGGTAAAAGCATTTGGAATAGAGCTTTTACTGAACTTGTTTTTCAATTTGGTGCAGGTGCTACCTCGAGCATAAGTAATTGCCAACAATAACCTTTGACATTAAATTGCTTTTTCTTTCTTTCAGTTTTTAATCACATCTGAGCACCTAGAAAATAAACACCTGTTGCTCACTAAAATATTTGTATTTTTTAATTTGAAGAGCTTACTTGAAACATTTAATTTTTCCCCATAGAAACAAAAGAGTGTATTGATGAGTAACTACAGCTTTTATTTGATGAACACAAGGGAAACCTAAGTTTGTTTCTTTATATATAATTAATACTCAGAAGGACATATATGAGAAGAGGTTGGTAAGACATAATGCCATCCTCATTTGTTTTTATTTAAATTTATTTTTTAAATTTCTCTATATAACTTTAGTAATTGTTCTTCAAAACAAAACTACAGCTTTATAGATTGCCAATTGGTTTATTTCCATTGTTTCTGGACTCATCCTCAATGAGAATAAAGTTAGAAATTTAATAGCCAGATCGTCTTGTTTCAAACTACCTATGAAGACAAAACATTCTAATAAGCAAAAAGATGTCGCAATGACAGTAAGGTAACCTGTTGCAGAGGAGTGTGATGGATGAAAATTACAAAGTGTTAGGCAGTGAGAAAAGGGAACAGGTGTTTCTGGGAGATATGGAATTGTTTTTTGTTTCGATTCTTTGTTCCAATGTAAGAAGCCTGCATTTAAAGTCTGGAAATCTGAGTTCTATTTCAGACTCATTTATTTACTAATATTTTTGTTTGAAAATTTACTAAAATAGTCCAGCTCTATTTTCTACCTGAATAACACAGAAAATAACTGTGCCTATCTAAAACAGTCTTCAAAAGGACGAAACTTGATGGCAAATGTGAAAGTAATTACATAATGATTTGTTCCACACAAATTCAGCCTATAATTAAGATAGATTTTTATGTAGTGCTGTGAATGGTCCCAACACTCACTGTCCAGAGAAGACGTCTATAAAATTACTTGAAACACAACAGAGACATTAAAATAGATTAATTAATAGGTCATTTAGCATGTAGTCACATACTTTTCCTTAACAATGTGTAACTCTTCTGTGCCACATTTCGCTCTTTATAATAATAGATTTTTACCTACCTTTTGAGAATTCATTGAAAAAGAGATGACTTATTTTTTGGCTGTGTATTTTAGTGATTATTACATTTCCTGGCATTGCATTCTGGATGTATATTTATTATATGCACAAAACATGAACAGCTTTTTTCTAAATAAGGTATGAGCAAATTTCTCATATCAAAATGGTGAAATGAATAAAACACTAGAATAACTTTTAAAAATTTTAGTAGTAAAATGTATGCAAGTATGCTAAGCAACATGGGCTAATAAATTAACTCTACTATGACCTAAATCTCAACTGTTGTTAATAGAAAGACAATTTTCCAATAAAAAGGTGTTATAAATCTATTAGCCAGTAAAAACTTCAATTTTCTGCAACAGAACACATTTTATATATAAAAAAAGTGAAAAGAAGCTACTAAGGTTATGCTCATAAAATTTATTAATAGTAAAGAAAATATCAACAGGCAGGGCATAAAAACATAATAGAATGGAAAATTTTTACAGAGATATAAGTGTAAATTGTTTAGTATAAATAACTATACACATAAATATTAGTTTAGCATAAATAAGGTCCTTCAAATATCTCTAGGTTTAAAAAATTCAGCCAATAAGATACATTTGAGTTACTGTGAACAATCTGGTATGGCACTCAACAGTAAGGAGGCGGCAGAACTAGAAGGTAAAAATGAGTAACTATTAGCAGCGTATTAGAGAGCAGTAACCTTAAGAATTATCGGGACTATTACTATAATAACTGAAAGCCTATCTATGTTTCAGAAAAAAGAAAGAGAGAGGCAAAAAGAAAGAAAAAAATAAAAAAACATTCAGACATTTCAATGAGTCAGTTTTATACCTCAATTTATTTAAAAGTGTGGTGAAGGAAACATTCTTCTGCAATACAATTAAGCAATTATAAATGTGTGCCCATTCAGAAGTACCAGTTGTGGATTTTAATGTCATTGGCAGAGCAATGACAAGTTTTTGAGCAAAGAGACTAGCAAAAGAACGGAAGATGAATTAGAACAGACTTTTGGAAATCACATATATGAGTGTGACAAAAAAAAAGAAATAAATAAATCCATGCAGAAAGTTAAACCGATTTTAAAAATCACAAAAAAAGTATCTACTACCGTAGAAACCAAGGTAAAAGAAGTTTTAAGATTAATCAGGTACCAATGACGTATTTCACAGAAATAGAACAGACATTTCAAAAATTTATATGGCACCATAAACGACCTCGAATAGCCGCAGCAATTTTGAGAAAGAAACACAAAGTAGGAGGGATCACAATACCGGACATCAAACTCTACTACAAAGCCACTATACTCAAAACAATCTGGTACTGGCACAAGAACAGACCCATAGACCAGTGGAACAGAATAGAAAGCCCAGAAATAAGCCCAGGTCTCTATGGACATCTAATATTTGACAAAGGGGGCAGAAGCATAAAATGGAGCAATAACAGCCTCTTCAACAAATGGTGTTGGGAGAGCTGGATGGCTACATGCAAAAAATTGAAATTGGATCATCAGCTGACACCATACACAAAAATAAACTCAAGATGGATAAAAGACTTAAATATAAGTCGCAACACCATCAAAGTCCTAGAGGAGAACATTGGCAGGAAACTCTCAGATATCCCACGCAGCAATTTTTTCACTGACATGTCTCCTAAAGCAAGGGACATAAAGGAAAGAATAAACAAGTGGGACCTCATCAAAATAAGAAGCTTCTGCACGGCTAAAGAAAACATCAGCCAACTGAAAAGGGAGCCAACCATTTGGGAAAATATATTTGCTAATGATACATCAGATAGAGGTTTGATCTCCAAGATATACAAAGAACTCACTCGACTTTACTCCAAGAAGACAAACGATCCAATCAAAAAATGGGCAAAGGACCTGGGCAGATGCTTTTCTAAGGAGGAGATACAGAGGGCCCAGAGGCATTTGAAAGGATGCTCTGCATCACTAGCCATTAGAGAAATGCAGATCAAAACCACCATGAGGTACCACCTCACACCGGTCAGAATGGCCATCATAAACAGATCCACAAACAACAGGTGCTGGCGAGGCTGTGGAGAAAAGGGAACTCTAGTCCACTGTTGGTGGGAATGCAGACTGGTGCAGCCACTATGGAAAGCAGTGTGGAATTTCCTCAGAAAGCTGAAAATGGAACTGCCTTTTGATCCAGCGATTCCCCTGCTGGGACTATACCCTGAGAACACCAAAACGCCAATACAAAAGAACCTATGCACCCCAATGTTCATAGCAGCACAATTTACAATAGCCAAGTGTTGGAAGCAACCTAAATGCCCATCAGTAGATGATTGGATCAAAAATTATGGTACATATACACAATGGAATACTACGTAGCAGAAAGAAAAAAAGAAGTACTAAACTTCGCAACAGCATGGATGGAACTGGAGAGCATCATGCTAAGCGAAATAAGCCAGGGGGCGAAAGACAAATACCATATGATCTCACCTATAAGCGGAACCTAACCAAGAATGCAAAGAAGCAAGGCAAATATGGCCAGCAACACTGAAAGGAAAAGAAATCAACAGAGACAAGAGGGAAGGGGGGGGCAGGGAAAGGGAAGGGAAGGGGAAAGTCAAGGAACATATAGCAAGGACTCATGGACAAAACCAAAGGGGAAGAGCTGAGGGAGGGAAGGTGGGAGGGGGCAAGGGAAGGGGGGGGGAAGGCAGAGACAAATGTATTTAAAAAGTAAATAAAATAATAATAAAAAAAAAAAAAAAAAAAAAAAAAAAGAAAGCCCAGAAATAAGCCCAGGTCTCTATGGACATCTAATATTCGACAAAGGGGACAGAAGCATAAAATGGGGCAATAACAGCCTCTTCAACAAATGGTGTTGGGAGAGCTGGATGGCTACATGCAAAAAATTGAAATTGGATCATCAGCTGACACCATACACAAAAATAAACTCAAGATGGATAAAAGACTTAAATATAAGTCGCAACATCATCAAAGTCCTAGAGGAGAACATTGGCAGGAAACTCTCAGATATCCCACGCAGCAATTTTTTCACTGACATGTCTCCTAAAGCAAGGGACATAAAGGAAAGAATAAACAAGTGGGACCTCATCAAAATAAGAAGCTTCTGCACGGCTAAAGAAAACATCAGCCAACTGAAAAGGGAGCCAACCATTTGGGAAAATATATTTGCTAATGATACATCAGATAGAGGTTTGATCTCCAAGATATACAAAGAACTCACTCGACTTTACTCCAAGAAGACAAACGATCCAATCAAAAAATGGGCAAAGGACCTGGGCAGATGCTTTTCCAAGGAGGAGATACAGAGGGCCCAGAGGCATTTGAAAGGATGCTCTGCATCACTAGCCATCAGAGAAATGCAGATCAAAACCACCATGAGGTACCACCTCACACCGGTCAGAATGGCCATCATAAACAGATCCACAAACAACAGGTGCTGGCGAGGCTGTGGAGAAAAGGGAACTCTAGTCCACTGTTGGTGGGAATGCAGACTGGTGCAGCCACTATGGAAAGCAGTGTGGAATTTCCTCAGAAAGCTGAAAATGGAACTGCCTTTTGATCCAGCGATTCCCCTGCTGGGACTATACCCTGAGAACACCAAAACGCCAATACAAAAGAACCTATGCACCCCAATGTTCATAGCAGCACAATTTACAATAGCCAAGTGTTGGAAGCAACCTAAATGCCCATCAGTAGATGATTGGATCAAAAAGTAATGGTACATATACACAATGGAATACTACGCAGCAGAAAGAAAAAAGAAGTACTAAACTTTGCGACAGCATGGATGGAACTGGAGAGCATCATGCTAAGCGAAATAAGCCAGGGGGCGAAAGACAAATACCATATGATCTCACCTATAAGCGGAACCTAACCAACAATGCAAAGAAGCAAGGAAAATATGACCAGCAACACTGAAAGGAAAAGAAATCAACAGAGACAAGAGGGAAGGGGGGGGCAGGGAAAGGGAAGGGAAGGGGAAAGTCAAGGAACATATAGCAAGGACTCATGGACAAAACCAAAGGGGAAGAGCTGAGGGAGGGAAGGTGGGAGGGGGCAAGGGAAAGAGGTGGGGGGAAGGCAGAGACAAATGTACTTAAAAAGTAAATAAATTAATTAAAAAAAAAGATTAATCAGGGAGAAAACTTACCATTTTAAGTTGGAGGTAGAAAAGCCACAAGATGTTGAATATGGGAATAAGAAAGAAAAAGGGGAGTGGGTGATTGATAAATGGAGAGTAAAGGGGCAGGTTTGCTGCACGGAGGCTTTGTGTGTGTGTGTAAGTTTTGCGGGGAGCTTGAGGTTATTACTTGAGTTTAAACCAGAGTTCAAAAGGCCAGAACAGAAAAGAGTTTCACCATGCAGATGTTAAAGATGATAGCATCTAAGGAAAATAAGCAGCTCAAAGATGCAAAAGTGAAGACACACAGAAAAGGATAAGCAAGGAAATATGCGATCAAAACTAAAATGGCAAGCAAGACGTAGAATAATTTGGTATTAAAAAGAAGAGCTAAGCACAAAGTAACTAGTCCAGCAACAAATATTCATAGAGCTGTTTTCCATTTTAAATTGTATTTGTTTTGTAACCTCAGGCAAATCACTTCAAATCTTGAGATCTAGTTCCTCATCTGCAAAATATAGGTAATAAACACACATGACTCCCTTACCTGGCGATGTGTGAAAATTAAGGGAGAATAAATGTTCATTAGTCAGAATATATAAAGATGGTTGAGTTGACTCTTTCTCTAAAGCAGGACTTTGGAAACTTAAAATGAGAAGAGCAACAAAATATTCCATGATACTTATTATGTAATAATTCAATGCGTCTGGATAAGTTAATAGGTTAATTTTGCATAGAATACTCTTTTTCATTATTACTTGCACAACTTACTGATAGTTAGCATTATACATAATATCCCATTAAAATAGTTCTCAGTCGAGATATTGAATTTAAATTACATCTTTAGATGCACTCTTGCCAACTCTAAAACAAACTTCCTATGAGTGTACCCAAAGTTACAGAATAAAGGACTCTCTTAATTGGTCTTCTACTTTCATATAACCTGAACAGTATGTAAGTAGCAATAAAAGTTGGAGTAGCCCTTAGGACTTACACATGACAAGCAGCCTGTGGTAAGCAATAAAGATTCAAGGATAACAATATGATTCAGATTTCTAAGTATACTGCTCACAGTGAGAGAGCAATAGCATAGAACATATTTTTATTGGTACATGCAAAAATAGTTTCTGATAATAAAAATGTCACCATTTGATATTGCAAGAAATACTTCAACTTACTGCTCCTAAAGGAATTCCTAGCAATCTAACTAGCAGCTTTGTTCTCTGTGGATTTCAAAATGCAAATTGATATGTTCATTTTTCTGGTTTAGAGAAACATAATATGTCCCTACTGCCCCATGAGATTCTTCAGGTTTCCTTGACTGAAGGCAAAGTACTTATTAATAGTTATGAATAAATGTCCCCAGGATCATACTGAAAACATAAAAGCTCACTAGGATCTTTTGACTAATTTCGAATGATCCAGATTAAATATTTTAAGACATATTTTAAACTAACCAAAATTATTATTATGGTTCAGCTTCTATGTTTCTATGGGTTATAAAACCAAGAAATGAAACTTGTATCATAAGCATTTGATTTAAAAGTGTTTATATTAAAATTATACTCACTATTGAAGGTGATATATATCATACAGTGTTTAAGATACAGGTAGAAAATGTTTTATAGATGCAGGAAGTCAATAAAAACCACTTTTCGTGTCACAGCCAAGCCAACAAGCTGTCAACCAGAATGATACTATCTAACATATATATGTTGTAGAATGACTATAGGTCATACACCAGGCAAGGATGCTACAAATAGTAGCTATAAACATCACTTTTTTTTCCTTCCATGGAAGGCAGATTGGCAAGAGAATATTACAGTAAAGTATGATAAGTTCTACAATGTTAATAAGTTCAGTAGTGCTGTGGTAATAAATGCAGTGCCTGAAGTTAGTTGAACAGGCAAGAGGTTAGTGATGGGCAGGTACCTGAAAGACTTCTGTGGAAGAAACATGTTTGCTCCACTAGACATTTGTCAGGACTGCCAGGTGACATACGTAAAGGATGACGGTATGAGGAAACACAGCACAGTGGAAAGCTAGTCACCTTCAGTTTGCCTGAAGGTGGAGATGAGAGCAGTGACAGCTGAATTCATTACACGAATCCTTTTTGTAACATACTAAGAAGTTAGAGTTTTTTTTCACTCTATAAGTGGTGAGAAGCCATTTTATTGTTTAAAAGTAATTCCAAGGCTTTCCTCTTAGAGAGGCTATTCTGACAGGAGACCTAATGCAAGCAAAGACAAGGAGACCAAAAGAGGGGGAAGGGAAATACATGTGGAGGAACATGGAGATGAGGGGACCGGGAACAAGAAGGACTACAGTGTAAATGTGCCTTCCTGTAGTTATTCCTTTGATGTGAAAGTTGAAAGGCAGAAATGTATGTGTGCTCTCCAGTTTCAGACTTTGGTAAGTGGATGGCTACTGTGAAAATTTTTAAAAAAATGTAGGAATAAAAGGAGGCAGATGCCTTTATGGGGGGAGGTGGGCTATATAATGAGTGGTTAAAGTTATATTGATATTAAGGTATTGTCAAGAAATTAAAGATTTGATATCCATCTAGTTCTTGAATAGTCATAAATTCTAACCATAGTAAGAATTTCAGGGTTGTGCAGGCCTGTGGGTCTCAGAATGATTGCTGTAGGGGTACCGTATGTCCTGGGATGCTAGTGGTGTTAGAATGGAAGTAGGTGAGTCAAACAGCTTCAATACTAGAGATAAAAGTACTAGAAATTCTTGTGGAGTCTTCAGAACTACACTATTATACAAGGGAAGATACCTCTGCACCAAAACCTGGAAAATCACAAGAGAAAAGTGTTAAGGCAGAATAAGCTAGATGTTGTAGACACTTGAGTTGCGTACATGACAATCTAGGCATGACAAATTTTCCCAGGATCCTCCATAGTTGGATGTAGCCTTGAAACTAGGTCCCCAGTGATGCAATATGAACAGGAGTGATATATACACTTTCCAGGCCATGCTGAATAGAATGTGGGCTTCGAAGTGATAGTCAAAGTGGTAATTTCAGACACAAGATCTACCTCACAATTTGATGATGACAAAGCACTTAGACAGAGTTTTGGTCCTTAAAAGTATAGAGATGTCAAACATTAACTGATGACCACACAGTGAATGAAAGTGAGATATACTTCTAATTTGATTAAGACGTTGTTTTGTCTTATTATCACAACAAATGCATAACAAAATATTCTGAGGTCAGTCTAAATATGTATAGTAAAGATAATGCCTAATCATTGTTATTCACTTAGAAATTTAAAACAAAACTAAGAGGAACATGTTGGATTAGGTTTTAGCAAACAAATACCCAATATCGATGTTTCTAAAGAGAAAGATGAATGAAGCTAGGATGCTGAGCAAAGCAGGCAGGTGTGTGCCCAAAGCAAAGATCTCAGTTATAAAAACAAAGAACAGAGAGTGTGTAGAGAGATAAAGCCATCCTATGCCTATCTTATAATATCTAATTTTATATATTTAATCCTTTAATATTTAATGGTGCTGATTAAATACAAGAAAATGAAAGCTCAGAAAGTTCAACTTACCCAGTTATAGACATAATAAATGGTGTCAAAGTTATTTAACTCTAATATCTACTCTTATCACTGTGCTGATCTCCTGCTTATTTGCATTTACAAATATAAATATTGACAATTTACTGCATACCAGTGACTATGTTGTATACTTTATATACATCAACATATTTAATACTTTCCTTGTTAGAAAAACTGTGGTTCAGTGATATCTGAGATTGTTTCATATGTTATAAAAATCTTTGCTTAAACCTGGGTCTTTGTGAAATAAAACTTTGTGTTTTGAATCAATAGTTTACATCATTTACACATTTGTGAATAAAAAGCCACCAAATGCAGAGAATGCATGTTTTATAATGACATATCTGCAGTTATTAGCTATTAGGTATTAATTAGTAAAATAATCAAGGGAAGTCTCATTCATTAAGAAAAACCAAGGCTGGATAATTAGAGAGTGCTTTGGGATAGTCCATGATTAGATGGTAGTCTGAGTATCTGTGCAAAGATTAGGTATTAGAGCGGCTGCGAGGGCAAAGCCTATTCCCTTAACTTAAAAATAGCCTCCCTCTGCAACCCCACGACACTAAATAAAAGCTCCAATTAATCTGTTGACATGAGACAATAGTAATTCCTGTTAGGAAAATGTTATCTGGAGAATATGATACATTACAATCATTTTAAGCATTACAACTTCTCTGAAATTAATTTGAGTAATTTTTTTGCCTAGGAGACTCCTGAGCAAATGGACTGTATTAAGAGTCATATGTTGCCTGATGATAAAATAAAGGCCCTAGATAGGTCTAATGTCTTGGGAAAAGAGAAAAAAAAAGCTCATTGTTCTAGTTTCTCTGATGTACATACAACCCAAAGTGATACATTATCATTGTTTATATATGAGTTAACTGAAATGTTTTTTTATTTATCAACATGTAACTAAAATTATACTTTCAATGTTATTTTTATAGATTACATATACATACACATTATGCTATATTGTTTTCAATGAAGACCAGTATCTGTTTAAAACTGCCACAGTGGGAAAACTCTCCTTTTCTGTTTAGTGTAAACAAAAATTGAAGTCCAAATTAAGAACCTTTGTTTTCTTCATGATTTCTCTTCTCTGGGAAGAGGTAGCTTTCCTCCACATTGCTTTCTTTGTGCTTTCCCCACCAGTGTTCTCTGTTGCTCTTGATATTACCTATGTACCTGCAATATTACAAGATGCAGTGGTAGAAATGCGTAGCCCATCCGCTGGGGTATATTTTTTTCCTTCAAGATTTTCAACAGTTCAGGGCACCTGAGTGTGACTTCCAAGATAAATACTCCCATAAATTGACCAGAAGTTCAACTTTATACTTTGTACATTTACTGGTGCTAGCAAGGTGATAGGTTGAGTTCTAAAAATAGAGTACTGAAATAACTCTACACATCAGACAGCCTGTGTTTCTGAAAGTCTATGTGATACCCTCACTCATTTACAAAGTCTTTTCTGTGGCTTGCGGTTTCCAAATTTATTTAACATCTTTCTTTTGCTTTTCTTATAGATAACTACACATACCAATGAAAAATTATCATTAGATTTTAGTCAGCATTAAATATTAAATAGATCAGACAACAAAGCTTTATTTCATATGACATTAATGTAGTGCTTTTAATGTTAACTGTAAGAACAAGTGTAATATGGGAAATCAAAGAGTGGAAAACTAACTAAGGCTCATTTTTCGTGGCTCATTAATTTTGAAGTGCGGTTGTACTTGGATTGTTCATAAAGATGCTGGAGTGAAGCATATGATGCTCATTCAAAACCACGTGGCAGGGACTGTTCGTTTTTCATACATTTTTTATAAAGAAAAAAAGTGGTATTGATATATTATACATACTAGATATTTTGTAATAAACATATGGAACTGAAAGAAGATAATAAAACTGCTGCTATATACATTGATCATACACACTGCATCCAAAATAACCCCAAAATAAAATCAATGGGTCACTAAGAATTTGAAGATTAGTGGAATTTCCAAATTCTGCAGGAAGGTTATATGGTAACATGTTAGAAAAATCAAACACACTCCATTCAGAAATAACCTAATGTGACTTGGATAATCCCAAAGAGTGTATGTGTACATATGAATGTCTACATGTATGTACACATATAAAAAGATCAGTTCATTCAAGATATAATCTAATAAAACAAATAATTTAAATTAAAAAAAGGCAAAACTATTATCTTTATAGCTCAAATATATTAAATTTTTACATTGGACCAGCTGTTGTGGCAAATTCTGGTAGTAAAAATATTTGATAAAATTAGGTGCCTTCTCTTAGGAACTTTGATGCTACAATGAATTGAGGGTACCCAGGATGCAGAGATAAAAGCACACATCCTGAGATCAACCAGGAGAGGGTGAAGGTGGGTAGGGTGGGGGAGTGTAATGGGGAGAAAATGGGAAAAACTGTAATTGAACAATAAAAATTAATATAAAAAAGAAGATAAGGCGTAAACTTTGCAAAAAAAATGCCTTCACTTTCACTTATTCTAGTCAAGACATTGAATTTCCAGCCATTCATTGTAGACCAGCAAAATCTCCATAGGAATGTCAGATAAGGCAGGGTGTGAATTCTCTGATCTGTACCCCATGTTCACAATTAAGGTAGGTATTGGAAAAGTTCAAGGAGATTCTTAAAAAATGTCACACTGTATGTGGTCACTAAGTCCATTAACTGACTATTAAACTTTTTTGTCTGGCCCCAGGGACTTATATTGTGTAAAGGAGATAGATACCACTTTCAGTCTGGAGAAGGTAGAGTGCTGTTGGTGACCAGTATTCTTGATGCAGTCAAATCAAGACTTATTCATAAAAACAGATGAAGAAATTTAAATTAAAAAAAAAACAGTCCTGGCTGAAATGCCAGCCTGATGACCAAGGGGTCTCCAGTTCAATTCCCAGTCAGGGCACATGCCTGGGTTGCAAGCCAGGCCCCCAGTAGAGAGGCATGGGAGAAGCAACGACACATTGTGTTTCTCTCTCTCTGATACTCCTTCTCTTCTTGTCTCTCTAAAAATAAGTAAACAAAATCTTTAAAAAAGAAATAGAACCTGAGCTCATTAAGGGAGCTTTTTTCCCAGCAGGTATATTAAGGATGGACTTGTAATTGGTGCAAGAAAAATGCCCAATCATGTGTGCTCTGAATGCCACAGATGAAGAGATCCCAGTTTGACCCGCTGGAATCCCAAGAGTTGTCTTCAATATATGGTCACTAGAAATAGAGGTGATTTTGAGCTCTGCAAGTTAATGCCATGCCCTTCAATTAATGGCAGAGCAAATCCCCAAAGACTCCCAAGCATAGAGGTACTGAGTGAATATGTGTTAACCTGCAGATAGGTTATTATTATTGCAAGTGGGCAAGCCTGAAACAGACAAGAAGTGAGGCCACCTGTCCTCATTGCCAGCCCCAAGTTTGACCCAGAGAGTAAAAGAAGGTACAAAAATTGAAAGGAGGTACAAATTTCATTGAGCAAGCTGGATTTTCTTACATCTCCTTGAAACTACATTGGTATTGCCCCAGGAAGCTCAAGCCCTCACTAATTGGAGCTTCCAAGAGACCAGGCACTTTCTATTTTTTGTGTGCAGGAGACTACGTTTTTGGCTGTTTATAAAAAAATAATTTGGTTGGATAAGCATCCTCCCATTAACTAACATTAGTGCTCTAATTACAAAACAAAAGTTAAAAATATACATATAAAATCCTATCAGTAATAGTTATCTCTTTCTTTTGCCTTTAATACTTTGGTTTATGTTTTCTTAATGGCTCATTTGTCAGTCAAAATGTCAATTGCCCTCCATCCCATTTTTCCTTTAATTCTCTCTTGAATTATCTTGTCCACCATTGGAGTATGTGAGAAGCTGTTGTGCCTTCATCATGCATCTAGTGTTTCTCACTGTATTTGACACAAGTAGGAAATCAGATAAAATTTTCACTACCATAAACATTGAGCTCAAGTTTTCAGAAACCCTCTTCAGTTTTATGGCCACAATGACTTATTGGGTCTCCCCATAGATAAATAGAATGGCTTACTTCAAATGACAGCGATTTACATGCAGATTGCATCAGCTTTTAAACTCTGCAAATAGAACTGTTTGAAACCTATTAGTTGTGCACTATTGTCATTGAATTCAATAACTTTACCGTTATATCTGAGAAATTATTTTAGGTACTTTATAGTATTTAATGTTTTACTCTATTAACAAAATGTATTTTAATTAGCCTGTGAATATTTATTATGCATGATGATTTAATTTTAGAAAGAACCTTATTTATCCATTTCATGGTGCAGAGATCAAAACACATGCTCTACTTCAACTAGACTGCCTTGCAATATTAACCATGTAACCTGACCAGAGATTTAAATATACACTAACACAAACTGACAATATTAATTCCAAATGCATGTGGCTTTTCTAATTAGTTGTATACTTTACTTGAATAAGCTACTGAAGCATATAGTAGAAGAAGGGAAGTAGTTCTTGGTAGAAAATAGAGTTTATTACTTTACTTAAAAAAAACATAGTGCACGATGTAAATCATGAGACTAATATAAAAAGAAAACCATTTGGAATATTATTTTATGAGCCCTTAGTTGGTACTTGTCAGAAGTGTGGAAGTATAAAGTTAAAAAATACATATATAAAGTTTTGTAAATTATTTTAACCTAAATATCATTGTTTAGCTACAAAATTGACTTCTAAAAATGTTATTGGAATTACCATTGAGACTTTTAACCCAGGAGCACTTGCCTTACGATAACAATGCATGAAAAGGAAGGTATATACTTATGACTGTATAATAAAATATTAAACACTATTATTCATCAATTGTTAGTAAAACAAAGTTGAAACAGCAAAGTATAACATAGCCATCTATATGTCAGTAAAAGTTAGTGTTCCACAAAAAATATATGTAAATATATAAATATATACTCCTACACTCCTGAGACCACCACACTGTTACATGGCACGGGTTACATGAGATGAACTTGATTACTCCTGAGGCTCCTGCGTTAAGGCTTGTGTTAGCTGATACAGGGGGTTTGTCCTGAGCAGGAAATGAATGAATGAATGAGTGAACACATAAATGAGTGAGTGAATGCATTCTCCGATAGTTTGTGTGTCTCACCCTCACTGCTGATTCAGCTCTAGGCTTCACTAGTGTTCCTGAGAGTTGTGTTTTCCTGAGATGCAGTCTCCATCTGTGGTAAAGATATCCAGGTGTCTAGTGTTCACTCATATCTGATTTTTCTCTCCTTTTATGTCCCAATAATAACATATTTTATTATCACTTTGAATGAGAGGAGTGTCATATTTGAGTTAACCAATAGAATTTGAGTGTAAATAGTGTGCTTCATATCCAGACCAAACCAGTGACACACTCATGCCAGGCCCTTTACTGCCCGTTCGCATGGCCCCACTATCTTATTATCCAAATAGTTCACATAGTGAACAGTCTCCACCAGCATTTACCCCTGATGGCTTTGTACACAAGAGCCTCCCACTGATGTATACTGAGCATGTACCATGAAATAATTTTCTTTTGTTTTTAGTTTAGCCCCAGGTATTTCAAAGTGAATTTTTTATTCGTATCACACTAAAATCTATTCTAGTTTAATAACCTCCCTTAACACTATGACTATAGAAGCTAAATGCCTCTGATGTTCCATACCACAGACCCTTACTAATATCTCAGACACATTAGACTGATGTCCTTCCAACACTTTTTGGGTTTTTTTTCCCTATTCATTTTCCTACCCATCACTCAAACTCAAGATTGGTGATAATCCCAAATATAGGACTGTTTGCTTAGAGATTGATGTATTTTTCAGATTCAGCCTACCTGCTTAATTTGTGCTATTGCCTTCCTTTATTCACAATAATCTTTTGCTCTTCATTATTCTTTTTATGATAAGAATGGCATATATTTTTACATGGATACTCAAGGAAAAGAAATCAACAGAGACAAGAGGGAAGGGGGGTGCAGGGAAAGGGAAGGGAAGGGGAAAGTCAAGGAACACATAGCAAGGACTCATGGACAAAACCAAAGGGGAAGAGCTGAGGGAGGGAAGGTGGGAGGGGGCAAGGGAAAGAGGGGGGGGGGAAGGCAGAGACAAATGTATTTAAAAAGTAAATAAATTAATTAAAAAAAAAAAAAAGAATATTGTAACCCTGGCTGGTGTGGCTCAATGAATTGAATGCTGGCCTGCAAACTAAAGGGTCGTTGGTTCAATTCTCAGTCAGGGCACATACCTGGGTTGCAGGCCAGTAGGGTGTGTGCAAGAGGCAACCACTCATTGATGTTTCTCTCCTTCTTCCATTCTCTTCTTTCTAAAAATAAATAAACAACATTTTTTTAAAAAGAATATTTTTATTTACAATATTTTTAAACTTTGTTGATACATAATTGACATGTAATTTTGTAACAGTTTAAGATGTATATGTTGGTTTAATAGACATATATTGCAAAATTATTGCTGTATATCCTTAGCTAACAGTTCCATCTTATCACAAAATTATAGCTTTTTTGTGTTGAGAACATTTAAGATCTACTCTTTCAACAAAATTCAAGTACATCATACAGTATTAACTATAATTACAATGCTACATATTAGGTCCCCATAAGTTATCCAACTTATAATTGGATAAACCAATCCTAGCCTCTCTTAGAATATCATCTCAAGCATCTCAGTGGCAAATCCTCCATAGGACTTGTTGCCTATGTACATACCTTATGCTATATCCTTTACTACCTATTTTCCTACAGCTGAGCCTGTTTTCCTCATGTTGATTACACTCTAAGCTCTGAACCTCAGTACATCCTGTAGCAAACAGTTTGAGTTTACCAAGACAGTAAACAGCATTTTCTTTCACTAGTAGATTTTTCCCAGGTAACTTGGGTGATTTGATACACACACACACACACACACACACACACACACACACACACATGCACACACATACAGGAGTAGGTGAAAGTAGGTTAAGAATGAGCAAGGGACATAAAGTAGAGAATAAACAAATGGGACTTCATCAAAATAAGAAGCTTCTGCATGGTTAAAGAAAACATCAGCAAAATGAAAAGGGACAAACCATATGGGATAATACATTTGCTAATGATATTTCCGACAAGGGTTTGATCTCCAAAATATATAAAGAACTCACACAACTTCACTCCAGGAAGACAGAAAATCCAATTAAACAATGGGCAAAGGACCTGAGCAGACATTTCTCCAAGGAGAACATACAGAGGGCCCAGAAACGTATGAAAGGATGCTCAGTATCACTAGCCATTAGAGAGATGCAAATTAAAACCACAATGACATACCATTTCACATGGTCAGAATGGCCATCATATTCAAATCAACAAATACCAAGTGCTGGCGAGGTTGTGGAGAAAAGGGAACCCTAGTGCTCTCTTGGTGGGAATGCAGACTGGTGCAGCCTGGGATTCAAGTTTTAAAGCAGAATAAAAAAATCAATAAGAAAAGCCCTCAGGTTGGAAAATGCCTACAGTCTTTGCAGAAAGCAAGCCTGGAACAAACAAGAGAAATTAATGTCAGATGAGACCAAAGAGTTAATGAGTTACCATACTTTGTTTTGTAAGGCCTTGGAGATTTTGATTTTTTTTTTTTTGTATGTTGGTTTTTATCGCTATAATGAGAGCAAGATGGAAAGCCACTGGAAAATTTTGCACATGAGATTCAAAGGATCTTTCTCCAAAATTAAAATGATCACTCAATGATTCTTTACGTCTTCTGCCTGACATATTTCTCTTAGCATGATATTATTAAGATCCATGCATGTTGTCACAAAGGGCAGTATTTCATCTTTTCTTATGGCTGAGTAGTATTCCATTGTGTATATGTACATCTTCTTTATCCAATCATCTATCAAAGGACACTTTTTGATTGTTTCCATGCCTTGGCTACTGTGAATAATTCTGCAATGAATATCGGGGTGCACATATATACACAAATAAATGTTTTCAAATTATTCATGTAGATACCTGGAAGGGATAGTATGGTAACTTTATTTTTAATTTTTTGAAGAACCTCAATATTGTTTACTCATATGTGAAATATAAAATTTAAGACAACAGATGGAAAAATAAGAAAACAAACAAAAACTCATAGACACAGACGACAGTATGGTAGTCACCAGAGGGAAGCGTGTGGGGGATATTAAAACATAAAGAAGTCAGATGCATGGTGACTAAAGAAGACTTGAATTTCATTTGAGTAGTAGGCACACCATGTAATACACATATGACATATCATAGAATTATACACTTGAAACCTATATAATTTTATTAACCAATGTCACCCTAATAAATTTAATGGAAAAATAATTAGCTATAATGTTGATAATATGCATCTTGTTGGTCAAGATGTTTAATTACATTTTTGTGACAATAATCCAGGTAATTGTAGTGTTTGGATTAAGTTCGTATTGGCATAGGTAGTGAGATGTTGCCAAAAGTTGAGTATTTTTAAAAGTAAATGTGGAATGACAGAGAAAAAGAGGAATTATGACCTAAGCCACTACAGCATAGAATTGCTATGTAATAAATGGGTAAATACCTCGGAATTCGAAGTTCTGGAGAAGTAATAACAGGAGTTCCATTTTGGACAGTCTATGAATGATACAGCTATTACATATTCAAATGACAACTTAAGAAGAATGTTGGCTATCTAATTCTGGACATTGGGTGAGTTCTAGTTTAAATAAATAATTTGTAATCTATTAGCATTTAACAAACATTTAGAGGATTAGTTAACTAAAGAAGTGGGGAAGAAAAGTCCAAGCCATAAGTTGCAGGGAACTCAAACTTTGAGAATAGGGAGATGATGACAATTATATAAACTAAAAAGAAGCAGTAAGTAAAATGTAAAGAATATGAAGAAAATTAAGTATAATTAAAGTCAAATGAAGAAAATACTTTATGAAAGAGGATTAGCCCTACTCTGCCAAATTTTGTTGCTAAATAAAGTAAGAGCAAATAGATATTAAACAGTGACAAATGAATTTCAATGGAGTGGTGGAGAAACACCTAAGTGAAATGTGCTGAAAAGAGGTAAAGTAGGTACAAAAAAAATCAAAAGAATAAACGAAGATTATAGTCTTACCAGTATTGATAATAATTATCTTTCTGGAGAGAAAAACAGAGAAAAGTTATTGAGAAAGAGATGGTTGACCAAGATAAATAATTTTAACAAGATAAATAATGCCATGTTTACTGAATGGGGGGGTGATACCGTGAAACAAAAAAAGAAAAAGGAAAATAGCTGGAGCAATATCCATGGACAATATAGACATGGACAATATGAACGTGAATATATCCTGGAATACGTCAAGAAAAAAAATGATATCTTACAGACCTAATGCAACAGGTTACCATAGATAGATCATGAATTTAATCTATAGTTACAGAAAGGAAAAAAAAATGTGTGGGCCCAGATACAAACAGGTATTTGAAAACAGAGATAGGAAATTGTAGAAAGTCTCTAAATAGAGAATAGAGAATAGCTTTAATATTCTCTAGTGAGGGGAGAAGCATAATTAATGGTAGTGGAAGGGTTGTTATAGGAGTCAAGAGAGAAGATATGATTTGAAATAGTCATTAAAAAATTTAAGAGAGCGAGTGGAATAAGGAAGTAGGTAAGGATTGATGAGAGAAAAAACAAATTTTCTGAAATAGTAGTCATGGCTATGAAATTGGAGATCCACCATTGTAGTGGTATGAATTCAGTAGGTAAGGAAAACAATAAAAGTTATGCTTACTAAGGCTGGAATTTCACCAGGTGATTATGAAGACTTCATAAAAACTTCGTAACTTGCATGGAAACACTAGATTGATTTTAATGCTGAGGCTGGGAAATTAAAACGAGTAATTTGAGAAGTTAGGACAAGAAAGTAAGGGTTGAGTGACACTTAAGTAGGTCCAGGGATCTATGCATCACAGTAAGGACAAAGGATTGTGGAGTCATTAACACAAGCAATAACTGACAAAATAAGTTTGTGGTGATTGGAGAGTGGGGGTTTTTAAAATAGGGATTGTGTTGAAATATTGCTAAGGATAACTTAGTAGGACCACTGCTTTAAGTGACGTTAATGAATAAACAAATGGCGAAACATTTTTATGAAATGCAACAAATAATTTTATTAAATTTATGACATACCAGACACTGCTAGTATAATAAATATATATATACATATATATATATACACACACACATACACATACATATTTTTTTCCACAAGAACACTGAATTAGATCAATCTATTATGCAGATAAGGGAATTGAAACACAGAGAGGTTAAGTAACCTGCCCAAGCACATATAACTATGTCACAATAAAGATGAGATTTGGACCTAGGAAACCTAATTCCACATTCTAAGCTTTTCACAGTTGACTATACATGGGAAGAGTGGAAGTAAAAGAGTCACTGGGTCAGTTTTTTAGCAATGTAATCTATATGGCATTAGAAATAAAAAACAAACTGACAGTAACCAGAGGGGAGAGGAGAGGTGGAAATAGGGGAAAATAAACAAAGGGTCGTTAAGGGATATGTATAAAGGACACACAGACAAAGCCAAAAAGGGGAAGAGAGAAGGAGGGAGGTGAGGATGGGTGCAGTGGGGGAGTGGCGGGGGGAAATGGAGACACCTGTACTTGAACAGTTAAAAAAAAATCACCAAGAGTTATGTCAGGGAGTTGGAGATCCTGATGGTTAACAGATGGTAAAATTAAGTAAGCAGTTGTGATTTGGGGATCAGTTGACAAGTACTATAAGGAAGGCACTTCCAGGAAGAAAGGAAAGAGTCCAGTCTGGAAGCAATAAGGAGAACAATAATCCCATCTCCAGACCCAATGGTAACAGAGACAAGATTTTTCAGCAGGAAACATCATTGAGGAAGAGCTAGGGAGTCACGAAGGGACCTTAAGAAAAGAGGCTGAAGATGTTAGTACATTGCAAATATGTTCAAAGGGCACAGCTGAAAAGTTTGCATGTGGGAGAGATAGAAAATAGGATCAGAAAAAGGAAATTTACTGAGTTAAATGGACATAATTATGTTTTATAGATTCTAAGATATATTGTATTATTTCAATCATCACCAAAGATACAAAAAATCGCAATTTGACTTTTCTGCTATTATGTAAAAGAATTACAGAGTAAATACTAATACTGTAATATAACTATATACCTGAAAACAATTTGATTTTACAAATGGGATTGGCAGCATGAATCGTGAGATATCCGTATACTGAAATACATGAAACAATTAAAATTCTTGTTTAAAAACATAATCATATAAAGAGATAGTCATGATGCAATCATTATATTGAGCATGTATATTTAGTATACAGTGTATACTCCTAATATAAAATTAAATAAAATTTTTATTTATATTTTATAAACAAATATAAAATATATTTATTTTAAATATAAATAAATATATTTTATATAATATACAAATATAATTTGTGAGTATTAATAAATAGATCATTAAATATAAAAGTAATAATCAAGCTTATATATGCACATATAAAATGTGCAAGTGAGTTTATTATGGGTTCCTATATTTAGCACTGCAAAGTTGGGTATCGTAATTCTATTTCCCTGCCTTTATGATATCAGTGGTACAAAGATAATTCTCACTCAACCAGCCAAAGCTCTAAATGAAATGGTGAATAATACATGTATGGAAACCATCCTAGAAGCATACACTAAAACATGATGGGGTTTAGTATGTGACACGTTAAAATAACCGATCATTTTAGCAAGAAATATTCTCTGCATATTTGAATTAAATGAGTAATTAAAATAAGGTGTGTTCCTGTAGCACTAAAAGGTTGCTTACTGTGATGTAAGCAGTCAGTGCCAGTACCACCTGTAGACCTGAGAACACTTGCATCACACTTTGCTGAGTCAATGCCCTCTGCACATTTTAAAAAGAACTTCCTGTGCTGCCAAAAAACAAAACAAAACAAAAAGGAATGCTGCACAGACCACATTCAGCCTCCCTGTTCCTGTAACCCCAAAATAAAATCACCTCAGCAAACCGCTTCGTGGACAGGAGGCGTGAGCACTAATCCCAAGCTTTTAAGAGCAGGATGGGGGCGGGGAAGGACGATTCTTTGTCGGGCAGACATTTGTGTGATGTATGCAGAGCAGAAAGGACTAGTGCCGAGGGAGGATTTTTTTTTTTCCTTCGTACAGAGGAGAAGAGGAAGCAATGTGGAAAAAAAAAATCTTTTCCCTGTAGGAAAACATCACCCCATGTATTTCACAAAAATAGTAGCCTATGAGTGGTTATGATCCAAAAGCTTCTAACACTGTCAGTGTCAATCCTTACGAGTCTGTGCATGATAATTTTTTTGTATAAATGATGAAAAGTTAGTTTCAGTAATGTGAGCACTGTATAATTGAGGTCTATCTTGCACTGGTCTTTAATGTTGGGATAGTTGTGGAGGGTGGGATATTGAAATAATAGTTCAAATAAGAGTTAAAACATCATTCATGTTACAGACCCTTTAGATGCAGCCTTTGCCCAGTTTCTAATTTAAAGGGCCAAAATTACTTTTTTTCCCATAGTGGAAGTGGTTCCGTTTCTAGGTCTAAAATCAATTACTCTTGGCACAGAGTAATTAAATGAATTAATTAGATGTTGATTCAAATTAGACCACACTTCCTTCTAAATATTCTTGCACTAAACTATCAGCCCTCTATTGTGGGTATTTTCCCTGCCTACTCTCTGGTTGCTTTCCAAAAAATTACACTTACTATAGGAGAAAATAATTACTAAATATTTTAATTATTTTCCCCTCTTGGAAGCTGAGGCGTTTTGTATAAATTTGAATTCACAAGGAATATACCTGTTTGTCTGGGTCTGCTGTCAACTCCAGTGTACAAGTTAACTTTATTTCAATTATTTTAGTGCTTACTGTAAATTGATTTAAATTTCTCCTGATACGGTTCTGAATTACTTTGTTGTTCTCCAGTTTACTGCATAAGATACATTTTGCTTAATATTTTTGCATTAGTTTATGATTTTCTTAAATCCTTATCCGAATTGATAATGCAGTTTTGGTCTTTTAAGACTTTGAAGTCTTATGTTGTGAGGGAGAGAAACTAAATCAAATCAAATCCCAATAAAGACTAAGGCTGAGGCTATTTCCCTGGAGTAAATATGCATTGCTGTATATGACTAAGGGGATCACAGGAGTTTATTATGTTCTGCAATTTCATTATATTTAAATGCATATGGACATATTCATATTCTAAGGTAAGTTTATTTTTCTCTTTTCTAAAGTATATATACTTTTTTTGGTTTAAAAGCAGAGATGATAAAGGCAAATTCATACAGCATGGCACTCACCTCTCAGCACCACTTATGTAAAGCGGGATGCATACCACAAACCTTTAGTTTAAACTACTCTAGGCAGAAGTAAGGGACTACCCCGACCTCACCTATGTGTGCATATACATGCATGCATCTGTTTCGAAGGTTGGAGCCCATGATCACAGCGTGCTAAAAACATAACGTGAGCACGTGATTATCCCTCTGCTCAGTGCAGCATCCCTCAATGAAAACCTCTTCAGTTCCTATCCATTTGCAGACAATTCAGTCGTTTCGGAACATTATTGTTCACAATAAGCAAGCGCTTGGCTCAGGTCCACTTCTGTGTGCTAAATGCAATCCCGCACACTGCCAGGTATGTGTCATCATTTTGTCTCTATGAGTCAATGCTGCTCAGGTTATGTAACCTTTTTCTCCTTCATCTTCAACTGCACTTATTTCACCTTGGTTATGAATTATCTGGAAAAAAACCCTTATGCTCATTTTTAACCTGGATACATTATAGTAAATAAACAACAAAAGATCAAAACTTAGGAAAATGGAAATCAGAGATTTGGTTGGAAGACCAAGAACCCAGTGTAGCTTGAATCAGGGCAGTAAGAGATCTTGAACAGTCAGTTCAGTGACAATTTTTTTAGCATGCTCAAGTTTGCATGTCAGTTCCGGGGCATTGCCATATTATGCTCTCACTGCACCAAATTTTAAACACTGTGAAGGATGAGACGGCCTAGTTTCAATCAACTGTTTCCTTTTGGATCAATCAGTGATAGTAAGGAATGCTTTGGTCACAGAGCACGTATGTGACCACAGGTCTGCTACAAGATACACTATGGCTGACATGAGCCACACTTCCCAAGAGGCGTCTTTTTTTTTAAAAATTGCATAGATAAATGCTAATAGTTTTTAAATAGCTACCTGCCATTTAAGGGATTAGTGATATACTGACAGCATAATTAGCATAGGTAAATACAGCATGGGGCAAAAGTAAGTTTACAGTTCCTCATATGGAAAATAATGCAGTAATTAATAAGTAGTAGCACAAGAATAAACTCCATTTTGTGTACTCACAACTGTAAACCTACTTTTGTCCCACTCTGTGTAATGAGAATAGCTATATGGAGAGAAATATATGGTTTATTTATTTTAATTGAGGACCTTTCTAATGTATCTCATGAAACCAGCCCCCATTGATAGCTTTTCTAATGGAATCAGGAAGTCAGAGATCTCTTTCTTGCGCCAACTCCCACCCACTTTGACATAAAACCCAGTACAGAGTCTTAATTTCCTATCTAGTGTTCCTTACTTAAAATTTTATTTGTTGAGACATTTCTCCCATTCTCTAATACGTAAACATTCTTTAGTGCTGCCAGGACTGTGTCTTCAACTCAGTCAAGAAGTGAGTACAACAGATATAGTGTCCAAATAGTAAAGAAACAACATATAAAAGAGATTTCTAGGCCAGCCAGAATGTACCTAATTTCATTGAGTCACACTGAACTTAAAAGAGTTTAAATGCTTTCAAAGACTAAAACAGGGACTCTGTAGGTGGAGCTGAAAGTAGAACGTGCGTTTCAGAGGATGAAAACCAAAAAAGAAAGGAAAAGGGGTGTTTTGTTTTGTTTTCCCTCAATGACCACGAGCAGGATCGATCTATGTGGTAAACCTATGTCTATAAACATTGGTGGATTTGGCATACGATTCCTCATCTTTAACAAAAGACTTGAGAACTAGTTTGTTTGTTTTTCCTAAAGGAAAAATAGACTACTAATTTAGAGAAAGATATTTTTTAATCATGTAGGAAGGCCTATTTTTGGTAGCCTGTGGGATTATTTTATCGGCTGACTCATGCCTTGGATTATTCACTGATTCTGGAAACCTGTGTTCCTTCCTGTTATATTTTGCAGTGATGTTCACTAAGTGTCCAAGGGCAAGCTATCATTTTAATGACTATTGCACATACCAAGATGCTTACATCACAATATAGCTTGAATGCAAGTGATATGTTGACTTTATACATGTGTGTATTTGTTCTACATGATTACAGATAACTTAGTTTCCTTAGTACATCACCTATTTATAGATAAGGGTCATTTAAGTATGCCTCATGATTCACTGGGAAGGGAGAACAATATATGTCCTAAAAGACAGACTAATTTTTACTGAAAGAAAGGTTCTTATAATGATGCCACGCTGAGTCTAAGTAGGATACACTATAATATTACCAACCAGCCTCGCATGTCAATTTCATGAACTTAACCAATCTAACAATTTAAGTAAAACTGAGTTTCCCAACAGAATTTTAAAATGCATTACAAACTTGATCAGCCAGACTTTCCCACTTAACCACTTACGGGACCAGATTTACAGAGCACCCCCCTGGTCAATGAAATTGTATTGACTCATGGTCAGATGCCCCAAATGCCCAGAGCAGGTCAGCTGCCTCCTGGGTGGCTGTTAACTTCTGCTTCCACCACTTGACTTTTAAACATACGAAGAATGAGATATCTTTATCACAAAGCTAAATTTAACACTTGTTCTTAAACAAGTGCTAAATTACATCAATGCCATTCAAATATTATGAAAACAAATTAAGATACATCTGAAATAGAAGTGGTTTATTATCTTAATATAAATGACTTTATATCATTTTGCAAGGCAACAAAAAATAAGGGAAAATATTAGGTGTGGGCCAGGTAACTGTGAAAGATTGGAACATAAAAAATAGATTTTTATATATTATATATCCACAAGTGTTTTCAAATTTTCTTTGCCAAGTAAAGAAAACTAAGGTCAAAAAGAATAAAGGATGTATAATGGGTACATTTCATGCAACGGTGATAACACCAAATGTCATTCAGCCAACCTGTATCTGAAAAAACTGCCTTCTTCATAAAAAATGTTTGTTTGGTTGTATAATAAATTATATAAATACATATCCATAAATGCATCTATATGCACACACATACACACAGCATGCTTGTCTAAAAATTTACATACAATTTTTATTATTTACTTTAAACTCATTATTTTAAGTAACTAAACAAATAGAAGTTTTACTTTATTTGACTTAAATATTTGCTTCTCTTTGCCTTAGTCTTTGCAGACACAGAAATAAAAAAATAAACACCCCACATCCTGACTTCTCTCACAATTACTTTTTTAGGAGGGCAAGTTTGGAGTTGTCAGGTTGCTACCTCAGGTAAAAAATATATAAAAGATATACTGGTTGTTTTAAAAAAATTGAGAGGTAAAATGTGTTATCTCTGGTTTATATATCTTATCACAATATTATATTGAAAAGCAAAGTGTAAAATTGTAGCTCAAAGAACAATAGCTCCCGTTGCTCTTAAGTCACTATGCCATGAAATCTTGTACATTTTTAGGTAGTTTCTTTTTTATTTTCACTGGACGTGGATACTCGCACAAAGAACATGAAAGCACATAGGAACAAGAGACATTTTTCCTTGAGAATTCAAGAAAGACTGTTTTCTAACATCTGTCAATTTTTAACAGAATATTTTTCCTTTATTCATCCTTCTGATAGAGCACCACTGTGTAATACAACATTTTGCTTTAATGGTGTCAGAGCGGAAACTTCTAGCAGACAATGTTAAACCGACAAGGAAGACTATTCAAGAGGAGGGAGACCAGAATGGAGTCTAAACTCAACTCGGCTAAGATAATGAGCAAGAGGATTTAAACAGCTGGAGTGAGAAAGAGATCATAGACCATCTCTGTTTGCTAATTGGTTTTATATGAAGGAACAGTAAACTTTCTCTTATCTTTATTGTAGGAGTGAAGTGCCCACACAAGCTAGTCTCCTACTTTCCCCCCTCACTGTGAGGTAGGGGCGCTACCTTCCTTGATGTTTATGTTTCAAAAGGATAACTTCCAGGTGCTTGAGAAAGATGTGTCTCGTTTTTAAAATTGACAAGAGGCTTTTACAAAAAAATTTTATGTCTTTATTTTTAGAAAGAGGGGAAGAGAGGGAGAGAAACATGAATGCACGGTTGCCTCTCACACACCCCCTACAGGGGACCTAGCCTGCAACCCAGGCACATGCCCTGACTGGGGATTGAATTGTTGACCCCTTGGTTCATAGGCTGGCACTCAGTTCACTGATCCACACCAGCCAGGGCAACAAGAAGCTTTTAAGTATATTTACATATGTCTCCAAAAGACAGAAAAAATTTACAGTTGCACATATTCAAAAATTTTAAAAAATGCTCTCAGAGAAGAGGTCAAGGCTTCCAAACAGGAAGCAGCCTGTATAAAGTTTTGTCAAGCTGAAAGGGAACATCAAGGCCTCCTTGGTGAATCTTAAAAAGTGGCTATTATGTACTGAATTATTGAATATTTAACTGTATTTAAGTTTTGTTCAGGTACATTTAAGTTTAATTAGCCACATGTGGTTTGGATATGATTGCTCAAATTTTAGTGTGTAGAAATATTTATGATTTAAAGACAGTTTACATTCCTATAGTCTTCTTTTAATAAACATAATCTAGAAAAAGAAACAAAAAAGAACCCAATCTTACAGATATTACAGTTAAATTATTTTTAAAAAGAAACAAACAAAAAAAACAACAACAAAAAAAAATAGATGGAAGGCAGGAAGGAAAGAAGAACAGGAGAGAGAGGAAGGGAGGGAGGGAGGGAGGGAAAAGAAAGAAAAGAAACCATGAATATAATAGAATGCCAAAAATTGTGAATACAATTTACCCAAGTAGGTTTATTTTAAAAAATAAAAGAATATTTCATCACTTGGTCATTTGTTAATATAACAGATCACTTTATTATATCAGAGAAGGCTGATATGTGCGAGGTTGGATCGAACTCCTTAAAAGACATTACAACCCAGGGAAGAAAAGCTCCCGGTGGAGAGACAGACGACCCAGGCTTAGGACTTGGCTGTGCCGCACCCTTGCTACATGTGCTACCTCGAACAAGCCTTGTTTTCCTCTGTTCCAATATCCTTACCTTTAAAACTGAAATGGCAAAAGGGACTGTTTCACTAAATTCTTTGGAGGGTAAAAGCTCGAATGCACTTAATGAAGTTTACTGTCTGACAAATCATATATATGCATATAATTATAACATATATATATAATATCTTATCACAGCAAACTATTATATTAATTTTCTTTCCACTTCAGTGTCAGTTTTCGCCAAGGACTGTCTTTGCTTTCTTCCCTACTTCTCTCGTGGCCAACCTCACTCATTACCAATAGACGGCTTTTCCGATTTAGCAAATCTGTTGCCCCTTACTTATCTTACTTATCTTACTTACTTACTTACTTAAATGAAAAAGTTCCAGCTTTATTTATACTCTTTGTTACCTATCTACTAGGTTTCCCTTAGAAAGACCACTCCATTAAATTTAACATAACTACCACCATCCTCTCCCTCACCAGTAAGATGTGCATATACTCATAATATGCTCTTTGTTACCTTCTCTTCATTTCCCCCTCCCACTATTTGAATTAGGTGTTTTTGCTTCTCTTTCCCAGACTACAGAATTTACCTCTGACTTTCCAGTTTTCCAATTCATCTTTCATTGCTTCAATATATTCAATGAGCTCTACTTCTTGTAGCTTATACTTTAAAACCTTCTTTTAGATTTTCAAGGCCTTCAGAATCATCACTTCCATATTTCTTCTTGCATCTCTTGCATTTTGATCACCTCATTCTAGCCTATGCCAATGCCTAAAACTGTTATATTTCCCAAACCACCCAGGATTTTTCTCAGATATTTGTCTTTATATACGCCAGTCTCGTTTACTTGAATCACTTTTGGCCCTTCCTATCTGGAAAAATACTGATTTTTACCTTCTTTAAGGCCCAACTAAACTGTTCTCTCCTATATGAAAATGTCTCTACCCCAAAACTTAGCATCACTTCTCCCTCGATGCGTACAATGGCTAACTGCAATATCATAAGATTATAAATGCTTCATGCTTTTATTTTTGTCTAAGTACAGTGTGAGCTCTTAGTAGTCATTGATTTCTTAACATCTGTACATTCACATAATAATTTGCCTGAATTGATCTTTATATACATGACTAGTATTTTGAAATATGTGTATTATTTAGGAAAACATGTTTCTAAAACTTATGTAGTTTCAATAATATATAGTTTCTTAAAAAGTGTTTTTTAAATAGTTGTTACCTTTAATTATGAATAAAACCAAATCTGTAATAAGTATAGATACTTGCTTAATAACTAATATTTAATCCAATATCTTAAAAGTTATTTAAAAAGCTTAATTTAAACATGAAATAATTTGTATTAGATTATTTTAACCTTTCAGACTTTCTTTTCAGCCTTGAATGTCCACATTCATTTTGTCTAATGCACTCTAGCATTTTAGAGGATAGATCGCCATCTGGTGGAAACTTTAAGTCCCAGATAAAAGTTCTAAAACAATTTTGTGTAGTTTCTTTATGTTGTTATGAGTATGTTAATAAGAATACTGGTTGCACAGCATAATATATATTAAATTAATGAGCTGAATACAGTGGAAAAGAAAAGCAAGTAAGTTTTAAAAATACGTAAGTGTGTTTTTGCTTCCCTTAACCATTCATTTGTATAACAATAAATTTAATATTGTGAATCTTATGAAGGTCATAAAAACTCAACAAATAGAGTAATAATCTATTGGCGACTGACTTCTCTAAAGCATTTTTATCATAAATGATAAACCAAAATTATTTTTGCTGATATCATGCTTTTTTAAGTGTCTCTACATTTCTATTATTACTTTTTCTTTTATAAAGGTTCATTTACAAACATTTCAAAACTGATCACACTCGTTGTTTCCAAAGGGATAAATTAGTGAGGATAATTTTAGTGGTTGGTAGATTTCCTTCTCAAGATTCCAGAGTGCCGATCATATCCCCAGTACAATTATTGATGTCACCTCGAAAGGTAGTGCGTTTTCACCTAGTGAGAGTGGTGTACTTGTTGCATACTTTACATTTTCAAAAAATTAAAATTTAATATCATCATAATAGAAAGTTTTCTAAGACATTCTGGGCTTGACAGAGATGATATATGAGTCTGAAAATATAACTAAATTGCACAGAGCCCTTGAGGAAACAAAAAAACAGAATGTGTTAGGGGAATGAGGGATACTTCATGAAGTAGGGGAGCTCAAGAGCATCCCAGCTCAGTGATTTATTAACTGTATGGTCTTAATAATAACAATAAATATTATAGCATAATATTAATGTAACTAATAGTAATTATAAGCCATAAAGTAAAGCAGTTTCATATCACATATTATTAAATCCTCACAAAAATCATACAATCTAGGTTCCCTTATCATCTGAATGGTATAAATGCAAAACTAGGTCAGAGATACAAAATAACTTTTCCAAGTTCAAAGAGTTGATATATGCCACAGGTGGAAAATTAAAGCAGAATGCCTGAAGTTCGGTTTGCTCACTGAAAACATAATCATAATCATAATTTCTAAAATCAAGGTTTTTATTTCTTGTACAGTTGAATTATAATTACTGTTTGCTTATTGCAGACCTATTAATGTGTTATAAAATTATTATATGCATATTTGTTTTAGTAGACTTCTATTGTACATATATAATATAAGCTACAACTGTAATGTAAAGAAAAATCCAGAAAAATGCTTATTTCAAATAAATTGAAACAAGCTTTAGCCATTTTATGCTTAGCACTTTAGAAACCTCCAGGTATTAGTTTATATTTATAATAGCCTTCTGTAACAGAGGTAGGTGTAAGCCTTATCTTAAAATTTGTGATAATGATCTCTTTAACTTTCTTTGAAATTACATTATCTATGTATCCATACCTAAACATAATTTGGTTTTGCCTGTTTTTCTTACTTAATTACATTGTATGTTATTTGATGTCTTGTTTATTTTAGTCAATGTTTGTGAAAATTATTATTGTGTAAATGTTCAGTTTATTTTCATTGTTCTATGGTAATTCATTTTATTTACTTGAAATAATTTAATCATTTTTCTTCTTATTGATAGTTTCAGGTTTTCTTCCAATTTCTTTCTTAGGTATGAAATAATACAGTGGGATTTCTGTTACATAAGTTAGGCACATCTTCAATATTATTCTATATTTTAATCCAATTTTCAAAATGATTGCAACAATTTACTCTTAGCCAAAGAGTGAAATGTATTGTTTTGCTTTTTGTCATCCTGGTGATTGTTTTAATTTGCTTTTCTTTAATGTTAACAAGGTTGATACTTTTCCAAAATATTTGGTGCATCTCTCATAGATAGATAGATAACTCGATATCAAGAAATAACATAAAGGAATGGGTTAGAAACAGATTGTATTCTATTTAATTTCTGATTATCCAATGACACATTTGTTCCTGAATGAATCTCTCTTTATAATGCATTGCTTAACACTGTAGTACCTTGCTGCATACTGCACTTAGCAAAGTATTGTAAGAAGATTAGCTCAGAAACAAATGTGCCATTGAATAACTGGAAATGAAATTGAAAAGAGCAAACACATTTAGAGAATTCAGGGATTTTTTATCATAAAAATATACATACATGATAATATTAAGAAAAACTTTGATTACTGAGTATGATTAAACTCAACCTTTCACCCTAGCTCGTGTGGCTCAGTGTGGACTGAGTGTCAGCCTGTGAACCAAAGGGTAGCTGGTTCCACTCCCAGTCAGGGCACATGCCTGGGTTGTGGGACAGGTCCCCATTTGGGGGTGCTTGAGAGGCAACTACACAGTAAAGTTTCTCTCCCTCTCTTTCTTGCTCCCTTCCTCTTTCTCTAAAAAGAATAAATAACCTTTAAAAAATGTTAAAATTACATAAAATTGACCATTTTCACCATTTTTTGATTGTATAATTCAGTAGCATTAAGTACTTTCAAAATGTTGTATAGCCATCACCACTATTTTCACATTCTTTATTTACTTTTATTTCTGTATGAATCCATCAACTCTTTTGTTCTCTCATCATTCCTCTTCCCAAGTGGTAGTATTTATTTCTATTTTATTGTCTCAATTCTTTCAATCTAATCAATGTGTAGGGAGAAAATAACTTTTCCTTCCTATTTATTGGTCTTTGGGTCCAGGGTGAGTTGTCATCACTGGGTGAAAAATTTAGATTATGTTCCTTGAGAAAGGAGTCAGTGTATTTTGACTGTGTGAGGAATAGTGAGACAAATATCTAGTGAATATAGTGAATACACAGATTGACTGTGATCCACTTCAATGTTGTTCACAAAATCATTCTACCTTTTTTTCTTTTGCAGCAACAAGATAGAATTTCACATCCCTACAACAAGTTTGAAATCTGCTGTGTCCATGTGACTTATTTTGGCCAATAGAATATAAGCAAGAGTGACATATGTCTTGTAGGAAAAGAATCTTTTTTGTAAGTTACCACATTTACTTCTCACTACTATCATGTTCATAAATACATGTGTCAAGATGAAGTCTGCATTAGCTTGAATCCCCGATTGACTCTGTGAGCAGGTATGTCCAATAACCTTGTTAAGCAAGTAAAATTTTGGAAATGTATGTTACCACAACATTATTTGCTCTATTGTGATTGCTATTATACCAATGTATTTTTTAATAAATTTCTACCGTTGTGCTACCCTAATTCTCTCAAAAAAAAAAGATATGTAAACATCAGTACTCATTTTTCCCACTTCCCACTGCCTTTTTATTGCTTCTGTATTTTAATTGTCTCTATTTTCAATGCATTGTATATTATTTTAAATAGTTAATGCTTGTTAAGATTTATCCATGTATGTACCACTTTTAGCATTCTTTATTTCTTAAACTACCTCAGAATTTTCATCTGAAATTCCATCCTGCTGGTTTAAGGGCAGGCTTACTGAGTAATCAGTTTTGGTGTAGACATGGTGGGTATGGCTTAGATTACACGTTCTTTGTTTAAAGTGAAATTACAGCTCAACTAATTTTTCATAATACATTCAAGTTGCTTCTATCAAACATCAAAAATAATGAATTGATTCTGTTATTAAAGACAAAAGAAGTTTTATCACAGTTTTTTTGGTCTTCTCTCCAGTGAACAGCTAATTTATTTGTTTACTTATTCTTCATGAAAAATCCTTTTCAGGTAAGACTGATACAGTTTAGCAGAAAGATTTGGAAGGATTTGAGAGTAACTTTTAGTCGTTTCTTTCACAAGGGATGTAAGACCACTTTGAATCAATTAAGAAGATGCAAAATGCATTCTGAGGTTAGGCCAAGCATATTGAGAAGGACATTTTTACTCAAGAATTACAATTGGATGATTCCAGGTCAAAGATTTAAAGGAATGGCTTGGAATAGTTCTCCAGGGCTAATTAATTACTGTGTGTTATGAGGAAATAAATGAAGTTGCAACTTAATGATCTTTCCTCCAATAACCTCAGCTATGCTGTAGGCTATCTCCCTACTCGATATTAACAACATGCCTGCTGATAGTTACAAGTGAACACTTTTAGCTCTTCTGGGTTTTATTTTAACTGAAGGGAATGCAATCCAATGATCTCAGTAAAATGCGTAGCCAGTAGTTAAAGCCCAGATACGCACTTACATGCCTCCTTACACAGAGTTAAATGTAGAATGTAAATGAACTCTGAGATCTACTTTTTTTCCTAAGAATTTATTGTAAAGAAGAGAATCCTATTGGTAAGGACAAAGTTTAGTGCATTAGTAAGAGGTTTTTTTGTTGTTGTTTGTTCTTATTTTTTTTCTTATTGTTTTTTCTCTGGAAATAATGCTCTAATTTCATCATTTTTCAAAATGATCTGGTTTGTATTCTCAGGATCAGCCTTGACTCTTTTTTTGTTCTAATATTAATTCTAAACTTTCCATTATATTTAAAATTTCATCATTTTTCATCATACTATTTAAAACAATTTTGTCTTGTCCAGCTCATCCAAGTGTAATATAATATAACAATTATAAATCATTGCACTTTAATACTAATGCACCACTTAATGTACAGAAGAAAATGAAAATGTGTTTTTTTAACTGCCAGCAGTTGACTGTTTTTCAGTGAAAAAAATTTAAATTCATGTGTGAGGATGGATTCTACTTTCCTTTTTATAAGGAGTAAAATTTATTAAGCCAAAAAGTAGCAAATGAGTCCTGTGATGATATAAGGCATAATTGTAATATTTTAGCCTTAACTGTAGTGAGGAACTTCAACGCAACGAGAAGCTAATCTGCTCAGCATAATTATGTGAAAATTTGTGTGTGGTATTTAGTTGCATTTTTACAAATTATCTTAAATTTTATGAGTTGAGCACATAAGCACAAATGGGGAAAAAATGTGTTACTTTTTTTCCTTCAGTCCAATGCCTGTCATTGGAAAGACTAGATTACAGATTAAGGGGAATCTTTGACTGGTCAATGGAACTGTTACTGGGAGTTGGGGAGCGGGGTAGGTTGTCTGCTACAACAAGGCTGCCGCTGAAGGAAGTAAGCAGAGGTGATAAAAATCAAGGATATCTCTCGTGGCTGTCAATTAAGAACTTCAAGGACCAATATTATTTAATATCTGAGATGAAAGTTTCAGTTTTCGAATAGTACTTTGCTTCTGTTGACCAGAAACCTTTAAAAAGTTTTGTTAAAAACCATTTCATTAATGTTCGAGTGAAGCTACCTTTATCCACACCTGGTTTGAAAGGGAATTCTTTACCACAAAAGAGGGAGAAACCAGTTAATAAATACTCAGGTAACATTTGTGGAATCTCAAAAGTTATTTGAGGAATGACAGAAAGTTTGAAAGTCTAGAAATTTTGGAAATGCTTTGTTATGTCATGCATGATCTATTTCCAAACTCTAATATCATGATTAATTTGAAACATGTTATTCAAAATCCTGCCTTGCTTGTCATTGCCATTGTTATTGTTTTATTTGCCATATATATGTATATATAGTTGTTATATTTATTATATTATACTATACTATGTTATATTATACTTATGTTATACATGCACACATCATACTTTGTTATTATAAACACTATAGGGAGAACAATCTATTATATCTTCCAGTAGTTTTCCTATTTTAATCTCAAAAATTCTTGTGCACTTAATTATTTTCATCATTTTTATAATGTTAGTCTTTTGCTACTTATTTTAGTTCCAAATAATTTGATTTAACCCCAATTTCTATATTTAAAAAAATTGACAACACACTTTACCTTTACTACAACATTCTTATTTGTTTACATAATCATTCATTGATTCCAGATTAATTCCACAAAGATCCTCTTGTTAATTTATCAGTCAGAATAGGCTAGGGTGGCTGCAGGAACAGAGAATATGCAGAAGCTCTCCCTCATTATCTCCCCGGCAATGGAGGAAGTTCTGCGACCCAGAGTCACTACTATCTCAGGGTCAGAGAGTCTCATTTCTACATCTGGTTCCATAGTCATCTTTTTTTTCCTCCCCTTTATTCTCCTCCACCCTCCACCAACCCGCCCCTGTCCCAGGATTCCCTCTCCCCTCTTAGTTCCTGTCCATGGATCATACATGTAAGTTCTTTGGCTTCTCCATTTCCAATACTATTCTTAACCTCCTCTTGTCTATTTTGTACCTACTATGTATGCTTCTTATTCCTTGTACCTTTTGCCCCATTTACCCCCTTCCCCCTCTCCTCTGATCTCTATTTCTGTGATTCTGTTCCTGTTCTAGCTGTTTGTTTTTGTTTTTGTTCTTAGGTTCAGTTGTTGATAGTTATGAGTTTGGTATCCTTTTAGGGTTCATAGTTTTTGATCTTCTTTTTCTTAAATAAGGCCCTTTAACATTTCATATAATAAGGGCTAGGTAATGATAAACTCCTTTAAGGTGACCTTATCTGGGAAGCACTTTATCTGCTCTTCCATTCTAAATGATAGCTTTTCCCGATAGAGTAATCTTGGATGTAGGTCCCTGCCCCTCATGACTTTGAATACTTCTTTCTAGTCCCTTTTGGCCTGTAAGTTTTCTTTTGAGGAATCAGCTGATTGTCTTGTAGGAGCTCCTCTGTAGATAACTGTCTCCTTTTCTCTTGCTGCTTTTAAGAGTCTCTCCTTGTCTTTAATCTTGGGAAATGTAATTATGATGCGCCTTGGTGTGTGCTTCCTTGGGTCCAATTTCTTTGGGACTCCCTGAGTCCCAAAGCTCCCTGGATCTCCTAAAAGTCTATTTCCTTTGCCAGGTTGGGAAAGTTCTCCATTATTTTTTTCAAATAAGTTTTTAAGTTCTTGTTCTTCCTCTTCTCCTACTGGCACCCTTACAATTTGGATGTTGGATCATTTAAAGTTGTCCCAGTGGTTCCTCAGCCTCTCCTCATTTTTTTGAATTTTTGTTTCTTCATTCTGTTGTAGTTGAATGTTTATCTCTTCCTTTTGCTCCAAATCATTGATCTGAGTCCAATTTCCTTCCCTTTATTGTTGGTTCTCTGTATATTTTTCTTTATTTCACTTTGCATAGCCTTCACTTTTTCCTCCATTTTGCAACCATATTCAACCATTTCTGTGACCATCCTGATTACATTGTTTTGAACTGTGCTTCTGACAGGTTGGCTATCCCTTCATTGCTTAGTTCTATTTTTGGAGCTTTGATCTGTCCTTTCACTTGGGCCATATTTTTTTGCCTCAGTGGGCCTGTTACATTGGGAGAGGCAAAACCTTAGGTATTTGCCAGGGTGGGGCAACCCAGGTCTCTGCTTGTGATACAGTATGTCGTGAAGGAGGGGTCAGAGAGTGATCAATGCTGCTTGCTCGGCTCTCAACCAGCTTTCAGTCACTTCTCCCACTACACACAAGCAAACTGAGCCCCTCTGGTGCTGATTCCTGGGTGGGTGGGTTTGTGTACGTTCTAGGACCCCATGGGTCTCTCCAACAGACTCTCCTGTGTTTCTCCTGCTTCTGCAACCACCACAGGTTTTTTACAGCCAGAGGTTTAAAGGCTTTCTTTTCCACCACTGGAACCCTGGATTGTGCAGTGTGTCTCACTCCCCAGCTGTTCCTCTGGTTTATCCACACACAAATGTGGGACTGCCTGGTCCTCCAGCTGCCACCTTGCCTCCGGTCCTCTCTGCCTGTTTCTGCCCTTCCTACCAGTCTGGACGAACGTTCCTTCTTTATCTCCTTGGTTGTCAGACTTTCATACAGTTTGCTTTTCTGGCAGTTTTGGTTGTTTTCTGTTTTTAAAATTGTTGTTGTACTTCTTTTGGTTGTTCAAGGAGGCAAAATGTATCTACCTACTCCTCCATCTTGGTCAGAAGTCTCTGTTTCCATAGTCGTCTAGACAAAGAAAGGTAATCTGTCCAGTCTTGCATCAGCAGTGTCATGATTCAGATTGGAAATTACTCATACTACTTTCACTTGAAATTCATAGACCACATCCAGCTGAAATGGGTCAAGAATTCTAATCTCCAATGTGAGCCACAAAAAGGGAAGTCCTGAATATTATTGATAAGGAACACTTAAGACTCTCACAGTCAGTGCCTTCCAAATCTGACACAGGAAACAGAAAAAGAAGAAGAAAAGATGGTGATTGATTTATTACAGATATTCTGGAAGTACCAAGGAAGTTAAGAAAGAACAGCTACAAAAATACATAAAGGGTTATTAAAAGTATTCCTGAATTATTTAAGAGAAAAATAATAAGACTTAATTGAAGATTTTATTGTAGAGCATGGCTGAAGTTGAGGTGGTATGAAGATATCCATGCACTCCTTTTACATAAATATAAATATGAATGTAGGAGTTAATGAATTTGAGATTTATACTGAAGAAAATGGGAAAACAATTAGGTTAAAAGCATAAAAAATGTTCAATTTCTCTGAGAGAAATATTGTTTGATAGCACTGTGAATGAAGACGAAAGTTCAGATATAGTGGAAGCAAAACACTGACCAGCCTGTTAAAATTATTCTGGTGGCAAATGCTATTAACCTTAAATAAGCAATTGACAAAATTAATAAAGAGCTAGAGGTCAAGAGAAATTTAGTAGGCAAAATGGACAAAACTAAAGTGCCCTAATAAATACTGTAAGACTTTTTTTTCTTTCCTTATCCTTCTCTATTCTGTGTCCCTAGTTAATATGACCTGTTCTCATGATTTTGCATATACTCTATCCATAATTCATTGTGAAAAAAAAAATTCTAGTGTAGACTTCATTCTGATTTCCAGAAACAACAAAAAAATTCACAGTGATATTCATCATACATCTGAAGTTGAAATTGAATAAGTCTGCATTCATATTTTATATTGTCCAAACTCTCCATTGCTCCTGAGCACCTACTAACCACATAATTTATCATGTCATTACTCTACACCCATAACCCTCACATTTATCTCCAATGGTATACCTAATTATTCAGCATCTCCGCCTATATTATGTATTAAAGATTCCTCAAATACATCCCCTTCTCTTCATCAATACAGCCACTTCCTTAAATAAAGACAACATCAGTCTTACCTGCACAAATGCTCAATCTTTCTAGAGAGGCTTTCCACAATTATTCTAACTCTAAGCCAGTTGAATTTCTACACAGATCCATAACCATTTTAAAAACTTCCCTAGTAATGTAACTTCCAAACTTGAAGCTCTGGAGCAATTTTGTTGTTATGTTTGTTTGTTTGTTTGTTTTTGTTTGGGGAGTTTTTTTTGAGTCAAGTCTAAAGTCATTAACCTGGCCTGTAGGGCCCTAACTCACTCATATCTACTTCTCAGGTTTCTCTGTCTCAGTTGTAGGATTCTGAAAAAAGCTGCTGTCTCTTTGGCATCTTTTCATTCCCTCCAAAGCACCTGGTTCCTTTCTTCTGTTTCAGGGTCTTCATGCATGGCCTTCCCTTTGCCAGGGGCACTTTTAATTCATAGTCCAGTTCAAATCTTAACTTACCCTTTTTCAACTAATATACCCTAAGTGTATATTTACTTTTTTGGAGAAAATGTCAGAACCATATAATTTTCTAACTTTATATATTGTCAATCTCCCTGATTAGATGGTAGTGTCATAGAAGAGGTGGCTATTTCTCACTTGCCCACCACATTAATATCTGGCAGAGTGTTGTGCAAGGAGTTGACTTAAAACTCATACTTTATTGAGAGAATGGATTAATGAGTGATTAAACAAAATAATGGCTTTAAGACAGATAGTGAGGTAAATTTTGAACTTTTTAACACTTGGTATTCATGCTAAGAATAGTAATAATGATAACGATAACATGTGTCATTCATTGTACAGCTTTTAAAAGTCAGGCAATCGTCTAATAACTTCACATATTTTAGATGCTTGATTTTATGACCAACTTTTTAGCTCAGTTCTCTGACTGGCATCACATATCTTCACCATTTTTACTCTAAGTATGTCTTTATTTTTCTCTTACCTCTATAAGACATTATTTTGTAATTTTTCTCAATAAATATCATCTAACACAAGTCCATAAATGAAAGGTGTTTCAGCTTCATTTTCTCTGTCACAAAAGAGAACGATGGCTATTTCTTTAGTTAATATCTGTATCCAAGTGCTTGTTACAGTGCCCTAAGTGCAGTAGATACAATAAACTTTGGGTAGGTGAAAATAATGAGAAAGAATGCCTATTAAAATGCCTAGAATTCAATCAGTGTGATTCAACATCCTCAAGAATTTGTGTCTTTGAAAGTCTAAATAAGAATCTCTGAAAAAGAGCATAACTGTGATAAAAAACAAACTTATTTTAATTATATGCATTATTCATCTTTCAGTAGTTAAATTTGATATAAGAAATAAAAGAAAGTGGCTACTGAACAAAAGGTATGGTTCAGATAATTGTAATGAAAAAATCTTAGTATACAAAAATACATATGATATGGGGTGACTTTTATTTCTAGGTATATGTGAATGTTTTTACCAAACCCTCAAAGTCAGACTGAAGAAATTTTTGGAAGTTTTCAAGAACATATGCATAGTCTGGAACCTACATGTTCTGAGACGATTCTCTGATTGAGGCTTGGGCACGGCTTCTCGGTTCCATGTCCTAGACAATTTATGACAAATTTAATGATCAAGGGCTGATTGTGCAGTAAGTACAAGATCGGTATGAGGAAAGAAAGCTTTAATGAAGCAACACTAATGTATAAAATATGAAGAAGTTCAATATTCCAGCTACTTTTTTGGTAACAGAATGCATAGCATAATTCCAAATGCATTGTTTCTAGACTTAATTGCACAGAAATGTTCAGATCAAAGAAACAGGTAACATTCTTGGAAATATGAGCTATGTTATGGCTCAAATAGTTTAGGTGATTATACTATGCGTTGCATGAATGAAGTCATAAAAATTCAACTTTAAATGTAATTATGATGAAAAATTATTTTGTTAATGTAGTTTAGCTGATTGCTTAATGATGTACATTCATTTTAGATCAAAATACATGTTAAGCATAGGAATGTCCTCTAGCTGGAGAATGACTTTCTGTTTTGGCAAAAGAATCCAGACAGGAGCAATTGGAAGACTACATAATTTATTGACATAAATATGTTAGATTTAAAATAGATAGTCCTACACTGTGTACTTCTGGAATAATTTTGAAGCATTATCAAAATTGACTACTTTAGCTTTTGTTTCCTTTGAAAACTTTCTTATATTATTCTTAAGTCTAACTTATAAAGATTCTTAAAAGTGGTACATTTAAATGGAAGTAAACTCCAAATATTTGCCCATTTTATGCCATACTGTACTAAATAATATTTTCAATGTGCATATTTACCAATGTAAGAAAGGTTAAAACATATGATTATTAAAATTATTTATTTACAATATAATTTACTTTATAAAATTGTTGTTTATCGTATATAGTGAATAGGAAATTTTCTATGCCTATATTGGCTTTAAAAGATAAAGAAATTTAAAACAATTAAGGTTTTTTTTTAACATTCAAGTACCTGATATAAATGAAAACTACACGAACAACCCTGGTCAGTGTGGCTCACTTCATTGGAGCATCCTCCCTGAGACTAAAAGGTCACAGGTTCGATTCCAGAGCAGGGCACATACCCAGGTTGCAGATTTGATCCCCAGCAGGAGCATATATGAGAAGACAACCAGTTGAGTTTCTTTCTCTCTCTCCCTTTCTCTCTCTCTAAAAGCAGTGAAAAAATGTCCTCAGCTGAATAAAAAGAAAAAAAAAACAGTAACAAAGTCTTCTTGTGTCATTTAAGACAGCTATAAAAAAGGCCATGCTATTTAGGCATCGATCTTTATAACATTCTGGATATTTAAACCAGGAAGTTTAAAATTCTCTTGGGTTCACATGAAGTACATTTGCTTTCTATTTCTTTATAACAACATGTCACAAATTTAGTGGCTTAAATAAGTGTTGCAAGTCAGGTGTCCATGTAGTTCACCTGGGTTATCTCTTTTGGGATTCACAAGCCCAAAATCAAGATGGTGGGCCAGTTGAGTTCTTATCTTAATGCTCTAAGAAAGAACCAGCTTTTAAACACATTTAGATTTGGTGTAACTTAGTTCCCTGTATTTAAAAGACTGAGGTTCTCATGTGTAGTTGGCAATCAGCCGGGCATCTCTCTCAGCTCTTAGGTACAATTCTTTGATTCTTGCATGTTACACAAGAAAAATTGCACCTGATTACTTAAACATACACATAATGTTTTTCAACGCCATGGTGAAAGGAGAAAAGAGACCATTACAAAGTAGGAGAAAGAAAGAACTAAAATTTGCTTTAACAAAAGGCATGGAGATTTTTAAATGCTGTGGCAAGCTAAAGAGAAAGCACTGGATAACACTAAGGGGAGGCTGGGTGGTGTGATTAGGTCACTCATGCTCGCAGACACTGCTTATTGAGGCCAGGCTCCGATCCTCCCACAGAAATGGGGACGTGTAAGTGCTATCTTTTTTGCTGATTGTATTTTAAAGGGATGACTCTCAGGTCTTTGAGAAAATCATCTCTGGGTTGTGGAAGATTTACATCTCTAAAGGGGCAGAAGAAAGAATTTCAAATTACAAGTTTTCTATAAAATAAGTGCTCTAAGAAAAGGAAGGTCAGGGGCTTGTAGTTTAAGAAGAAACGTGCCTAAAGTCAAGCTGAGGGACACTGATAATGCCATCTAGGTCCCCGTGGTCCCCTTCCTATTCAAAGCCAGCAGCATTTGCTGTGAATCATTCTTATGCTCTCTGACTCCTTTTTTCTGCCCATCTAAAGAAAACTGTGCTTATAAAGGCTCATATGACTAGATTTGGTCCACCCAGATCATCTCTCTTTGCCACATAATGTGCCATCATCATCGGAATAAGATTCATCACATTCACAGGTCCTGTCCACGATCAATGAGGACGGGAATTGTACAAGGGTGAGGGGTCACTGAAAAACATTCTTAGAATTTTGCCTACGAAATGAGGTGTGTAGTGTCTTCTTACATTGTGACTTCTAGAAACCAAGTTTAATTTTCATTACCTTTATTCCCAGTACCATCTTGATTCTCGATCCCAAAGCAATTCCGTTACGGTAGCCAGTTTTTCCATTGCACTGAATAAGGCTGGTAGTCGCTTTTGTGGCGGTAACCCAGCATGGGCCATGGAGGGACTGCGCCGGGCTTCCTGCCCGTACTTGCTTATTCAAATGAAAGCCAGGTGACCACATGAAGTTTCAAATTTTCATTGGGAAATTAGATAACAATCTCCCTTTTCACACAAGTAGGTGAAGAAATGTTTGTTTTTGCAATTCTGAGCTCTAAATTGTGCTATTTCAAGAATAGCTTCTTCAAGAACTCTAAGTAATCTAACACTCTTTTCTGATGCCTGAGGTTATGAAAGAAGTCACCCCTACTACGCGAATGCGAATTCGCAGAGGTCTTTTCCCTTGTAATTGTGATATTGTATCCCTGACTTAGCACGCAATGAATTGAGCAGGGTAAGGATATGTGAATGAGCTTATCCAATTTAAAGTACATGACATCAAAAAATGCATAATCAGAATAAATAATTTATTCAGCCTATTTATTGATAGTTTTCAGAACTTTCAGTTGTTTTCCTAATGAGTTGCCATTGATGAAAGTACCATTTGTTCTAACGTCAAAGTTTCCAACATGAACATGTGTGGATTTCTGAGTAATATTGTGAGACCTTTGATCAGCATTGTTAGGTGTAAGTGAAAGCAAGGAACGTTTGTCAGGGCTGTTACTGCAATGATGCACTGTGAGCAGAAGGCTGCAGTATTAGATCATACTGAACGTCTCTAGAGATTGAATTTAACTCCATTGAACTACCAATTAGCTAACGGTTTTTATATGCTTACTCACTTCAAACATCTCTTAGTTCATTTTACATTTTTTCCTCTAAATCTGGGACTCTTTTGAGATCTATATGTTCTAACAAAAATAAAAAAGAAAGAAAAGAAAAGCAGTAAGAACAACTGCTTAAGCCATTCACAGCACAGAAGAACAAATGCAAAACCATTCATTTGAATTATATATTATGCCTGTATCAGGATTGGCAAGCTCTTCCATGCTCGGTGGTACAATTAAACAATATTTTACATGTATCATTGTGAAATATAAATGATAGAAAGATCAATTACTTGAAAGGTTAGCAGATCTATAACATAGTAAAAAATGTTACATAAGGGAATGTGGCATGTATTAACAGTGAGATCACTTTTGAATCAGACATACTTTTTAAAAATAAAATGATGGCTTTCAGTAGAAATTTCACATTTCTATCTTGAAGAAGTTAGAATCACTTCATTAGGTCACATCACAATTTTGTAAGGGGTTTACAAAATGGTAATAATCTCATTTTACACAGCATTTGCCTCAACAATTAAAAATAATATCTTGCTTTTATTAGTAAACCTGTGTCCTTAACATTTTCAGAGAATGAGTGAAGGACATGTTTAGAACACAGGTCTTCTTTTTTTATTTTATTTTCTTCTTTCTTAGTATATTTCTCATTAAAAATATAAGTTGATAAAGCTTAGTTAAATAGGTATTCCAGGAAAAATGTGTAATAATGTGTAATATCCATGTTATATATTCATGTGTTTTATGTAACAGAACTTTTAGATCACTTGCTGGTTTATTAACAGTTCTAGGTAGAGGGTAAACCTTTACATAGAAGGTAGGATAAAAATCTATGCTAAATACTTTATCACTGAAATCTATAGTTACATATATTGTTATTTCAGATAACACTATAGGGGAATTTGACCCAAGGAATTTAAAGAAAGAATAGCTACAAACGTATACAAAGTGAGGTCTTTTTAGGCTCCTAACAAGTGGTTTAATAATTAGGAGTGTCATTGCCAAAGAAGAAACAGGCGGCACCAACCTCAGGCTGCTTTCATTTGTGCACTGCAAGTATCTCTGATCCTTGATGTCAAAGCAATTTAATTATTATAGCCAAGTTTTTTATTCTATTGAATGGGGCTGGTAATAAATTTCATGGTTGTAACCCTTCCCGGGCCACGACCTAAGTGCCCTGGGCTTCCTTCACTTATTTAGGCATGTAAAAACCCGGTGGTGCAGTAAAGTTTCCACTTTTCATTTGAAAATCCGATCCTAATCTTCCTCTCTTCCCCTGCACTGGTCAAGACTCAGTTTCAAGTGACAAAACGTTAAACTCAAGAGGGCTTAAAGGGAAACACAAACTTATTGGTTCACAGAAAATAAAGGAATCAAAGGAAACGTCAACCTTTAGTAAAGTTGGGTATTTGAAAATGGAGCCTTTGAGATGTAATTAGGTAATGGTTATAAAGGTTAGAGAGAAAATAAATGAAATGAAGAATAAGAACATAAAGAAATCAGCAACCAATTTTTAAAAATCAACAACATTGTCAAACCTAAAGTGCACTGCCAAGAAAAAAATTTCTTGGTACTACTGACATTTTTGCCAAATTATCCTTTGCTCTGGGGCTGTCCTATGCTTTGAAAGATGTTTAGCAGTACCCTGGCCTCTACCCACTAGAAGCCAATAGCAGAAGATAGCCAACATACTCACAATATCCAAATCAATAAAGTTACTGGTGAAAATGAAAACTGTGTCTTTTATTTTATGGAACAAAATTGAAAGAACTAAACGGACTTTTTAGTCAACCCAATATAATGCCAAAAAGCACAACCATCCAAGTTAAAAAGAAAGTGGCTTCCATGAAAGTTTAAAACTTTTCTGCTCCACACAGTATCATCCCAGAAGTGAAAAGACATCACCACAAATAAAGAAAATATATGTAATGACTTCTGTATGTATATACTTTGGAGTTTCATATTTATATTTATCAATATATAAATAATTATCAAGCTCAATAATAAAAAGACAAATGACTTTATTTAAAAATTGGGAAAAGGATGTCTAGAAACATTTCTCCACTGAAGATATATAAATGGCCAATAACCACACGTAAAGATGTTTAACATTGCTAGTAGTTAAGAAAATGCAAATCAAATTTTGAGATACAACATTGTACCCACTAAGATGGCTATAATCCAAAAGACATTGAATAACAAGTGTTGGCAAGGCTACAAACAATTTGAATTTTCATACTTTTCTGGTGGAAATGTAAAATGGTGTTATGCGGAAAACTATTTGGTATTTCCTCTAAATTTAAGCATAGAATTACCATATGACCAAGCTTTCCCTTTCTGGCTATATGCATAAAAGAAAGGAAAACATATATTTATGTAGGAGTTGGACATAAATGTTTATAGCAGCACTTTTTCATTTTAGCTGAAATATAGAAGAAAATGAATGTATGCCAAGTGATGAATGGATAAATATAATGCAATGTATCCATACAATGGAATAGTTATCCATACAATGTGAATGAATTACTGATGCATTCTGAAGACTGTATATTATATAATTTGGTAAGTATGAAATGTTCAGAACAGGCAAATCTAGAGACAGAAAATGGGTTGGGATTTTCCTGGTTCTAGGGGAATGTGTGATGAATGAGATCAACTGCTGATGGACATAGAGTTTATTTTTGAACATAGGGAATGAGGCAAATGTTTCAAGTTTTATTCGGTCAATGGCTACACAATTCTGTGTGTATACTAGAAAAAAACATTGAATGGTACACTTCTAAATGGTATATTTCATGACATGTACATTATGATACCTAAATCTACTAAATAATTTAATTAAATTTGTTTTATTGATTTGTCATCCTTTTCTTTAGACTTGAGTTGTGATTATTTCTGTTTCTACATATTGATCTCAGTCTGATTTGCATGTTTAGTAAAATTGGATTGGTCATAAAATACTCTCATGGAAACTACTTAGATGGGGACTAGAAAAAAACACTGGAGACCAAAAGTTTAATGGTTATGGCAGTTATGCCTAGATTGTGTAAACACTGCTATTTTTTTAACATTTTTTCTATTTTGATATATTTTTTATTTATTGTTGTTCATTTACAGTTGTCCTGCCTTCTTCCCCATTGCTCACCCCTGCCCCGGCCCCCACATCCCCAGTCAATCCTCCCCACTGTCCACGTCCATGGGTCCTCTATTTATGGTCCTTTGCTTGCCCCCTCCCCTTCTTTCCTTGTTATCCTCTTCCTTCTCCCCTCTGGTCACTGTCAGTTTGTTCTTTATTTGCAAGACTTTGGTTCTATTTTGCTCATTGATTTGCTTTGTTGATTAGGTCCCACTTATAGGTGAGATCATTTGGTATTTGCTTTTCACCCCCTGGCTTATTTCACTTAGCATAGTGCTCTCCAGTTCTGTCCATGCTGTTGTGAAGCTAGGTAAGAGTTCCCTCTTTCTTTCTGCTGCTTAGTATTCCACTATGTAAATGTACCAGTTTTTAGATCCACTCATTTACTGATGGGCACTTAGGCTGTTTCCAGCACTTTGTTATTGTAAATAGCACTGTTATGAACATTTGGGTGTATAGGTTCTTTTGAATTGATGATTCAAGATTCTTAGGGTATAATCCCAGCAGTGTGAGTGCTGGATCAAAAGGCAATTCCACCTTTAGTTTTTTGTGGAAATTCCATACTGTTTTCCACAGTGGCTGCACCGGTCTGCATTCCTACGACAGTGCACTAGGGTTCCCTTTTCTCCACAACCTCTCAAGCACTTGTTTGTTGATTGATTAATCATGTCCATTCTGACCACTGGAAAGTGGAATCTCATTGTGGTTTTAGACTGTTATTTTAAAAATGTGTTATAAATACTCAAGATCATATTCAGGATAAAAAAGTCAGCAAATAATTTCTCTTTAGAGAAAAAAAAATGTGTATCTCTCTATCAGGGAGGTGCAATTGGATGAAAGGCTTTGTTAACCACATTAGTTTGTACTAAGAATTTTTGTTTCAGTTGTCCATTAAGGCACCTGTGTTGTTGTTCAGTAAACTGAAAATATCTGCAGCAGGGTAAATGTGATCTCATGAGCTTTAGAGAAAGGCAGATCTGGATTGAAATATAACTTTTCCACTTACAAGATTGCACAAGCTATTTAACCAATAAATCTCAGTGCCCTCATTTGCTAAATGGGTAAAAGAATGCATACATTGCGGTATTTTTGTGAAGATGAAACTAAATGACAAGTGCTTAATAATATCTCCATACTAGATCGTTGGCATTTTAAAGAACTTTGGATGTTTTGAGTGTGGCTGTGATGTTTATTTGAGTATATCAAGTGCCTATATATTTTAATTATATTCACTTAACTCTTGAGATCATAAAAATTTACTTAAATTCTGAAATATTTAATTCTTGAAATTTAGTTATTAAAGACTAAATCTAGTATAGAGTTTATTTTGGTTTTTTTACTCTTGCTTTCAACTATTTAGTGGTTTAGCTTAGTCAAAGAATAAATGTTGTGGAATTGATCACCACTTCGTCAAATAATCAAGAGTTTATTTATTTGACCACGGCAATTTTGTTGCTTAATTTATATCTACCTTAAATGGTAAACTATATGATGACAGCAGTAATCTTAACTGAATAAAATAATTTGGTTTATTCATTGATGAAGATTTCTAATATTTTATGTTAATTATTTAAATAATCTCAGTTGATATCTGAAACTTTACAAATTTGAAGTTTAAAATATCCACCAAAGAATCATTTCATCTTGAATTTTCTAAAATAATGTTTATTAGTCCGAAGTAAATATTTTCAGAAGTAAGTAAAGCAAGTCGACTTCCCAAGAGACAATATTTCATAGTTTTGGAACAAACACACACAAAAAAACTGACAGGGCACTTACATTTGCCTCAGGGGAACTGGCATTTTTGAATTGTGACATTCTAATACTTTGAAGGAAATTTGATCCTTCTGAAAGTTTTACCAAATTATCATCCAAAAAGCAAAAAGAATTTTGCCACTTTCAGGAAGCCAAGGCAACTTTTCTATTAGGAGATAAAAAAGAAAATGATTCTTTTTTCATGACATTTAATACCATCTGTCTTTGACTCTAAAATTTTTAAGACTTTTTTTGGCAACATTGTTTCATATTAAATTGTTTCCTTTTTTTTTTTTTTTTTTTTTTAGTTATACCATTCAGTTATTATCTGGACCTTTTCATGAGTGAGGGAAGAAAAAAGTGGGGGGGTGGTGAGAAGAGGTGCTCAATCTTAGAGAAAGGCAGATCTGGATTGAAATATAACTTTTCCACTTACAAGATTGCACAAGCTATTTAACCAATAAATCTCAGTGCCCTCATTTGTTAAATAGGTAAAAGAATGCATACATTGCAGCATTTTTGTAAAGATGAAACTAAATGGCAAGTGCTTAATAATATCTTCATACTAGATCTCGGGTGACTAGATCATAAATGATCACTTAAAAATGGCCAAAGTATTGTTTTTCAAATATTTGCCATACATCAAAAATTTAATATTTTATGAACCTCACTCTTTTGTTGTAAAATTTATAAATGAAATAACATTTATTTCCAGTAGTTTTGAAGAACGTATCATTTGTCATTTCCTCAATGCAAAATTTCTAAAACGCAGATGATTTATTAAATGCTGATTGCCCTTTGATTGCATTACAGTTTCCCAACTGTATGCATTCAACCTCCTGGAGTGTAAGATAAACTTTGAGTAGACATCCTATGGAAAAGAAGAATTTTAAAGGTAAGTTACAGGTTTTCTAGATATCAATACATAGAGGAAAGGGCAGTGCCTGCTTAACTGGTAGCCAATGTATCAGGGGAATGTGGAACAGGACAGAAATTTGTGTGGAGCCTAAAGACAGGAAAGAACACAGCCATAAAATATGGCTGAAAATAAAATAAAATTGGAGTCTGGCATCATATTAAAGAATATGCTAAAATAAGATGAGTCCATATGTGGCACTAGAATCGAATGAATCTCTTGGAGAGACTGTTACCTGAAAGAACAGTCTTGTTTATGTTAGGAATTTCATTTCCAACGGGTACCTTAGAGAATTAGATTAGCACTTAGATGCCTTTAGATAATTTACCCCTTCATTTATTTATTTTTTTGGTTTCATGGAAGTATGACTTTTATGTAATCATATTAATCAATTTTTGATGTACAATTTGATAAATTTTAAAAATGTTAACAATAATGTAATCACTATCAACATGATATAGAACATTTCTATCATCCAAAAAGTTTCCTCATTCCTTTTTGCATTTAATCACTTTCCAACATCCTATATCAGCAATTAATAAATGGCTTTCTATCAGTGTATTAAATAAAATCATTTAATATGTAGTCTCTTGGGAGTGGCTTCTCTTATAAACCTTTAAGAATTACGTATCTTTTTAGGTTCCTCGATCTGATTTCATGTGTGTATGTCGGGGGGCGGGGGAGTGCTTCCCCACACAAATAAACCAGCTGAATCTCCTATAATGTAACTCAGTTTTTAAAAAAGATTTTATTTATTTCTAAACAGAAGGGAAGAGAGGAAGAAAGGAGAGAAGTATCAATGTGTGGTTGCCTCTCACATGCCCCTTACTCGGGACCTGGCCTGCAACCCAGGTATGTGCCCTGACTGGGAATTGAACCAACGACCTTTTGGTTCACAGGCCAGCGCGCTCAGCCCACTGAATCACACCAGCCAGGGAAATATAACCGAATTCTGACACTATCCATGGGGAGGTAGCATCAGATCCCACAGGTTAAGGTATGAGTCTTATAAGACTAACATTCTCAACCACAAGTTGTTACCTGTACTTCATTAACTGGTGATAAATAAGAGGTTTCCATATTCTCTTCTCAGGTTGTATTAATTGTTAGAGAAATTCACAGAACTTAGAAAAGCATTTTAATTGCTAGGTCACTGGTTTAGTATAAAAAGACATAACTCAGAAACAGCCAACATCTTCTGCACAATGCAAGGTATGGAGAAAGAGTGAGCCTGGAGCTCCACGCAACCTCCAGGTGCACCACTCTCTCCAAATCTGCAAGTGTTCACCAACATGAAAGCTCTTGAACTTTGTCCTTTGGGGTGTTTTTCTGTTTGCTATCTTAGAACCAAACTTTAATATTTCAAGGACATCCCAAGTGAGTTACTGGTGGGATTACAGAAGCTCCCACTCATGCCACAGCAGCAAGAATCAAGAACCCTGAAAGTTAAAGCAATTACCTCTTTGGATACATATAAACAATATACTAAAAGATGTCACAAAGTGCAAAACAGGAGACAGTCAGCTGAACAAAAACAAGCGGCAGGCCTAACAAGGGGGCAGAGCAGCTGCTCCTGCCATTCAGAGTCCCAAGAAATAGAACTGCCTCAGGCAAAAAGAAGTCCAGACACAGGTTTGATTGATTTTTATTACAACTAGGCAAAGGCAAACTCAAAGGAAACCAAGGTTCAGATTTCCTGTGACTGTAGTAGGAATTTGCAACAAAGAGAACCTCTTTCATCACATGTCTCTTAAGTAGGTCAAGCAAGAAGCAAGCAGGGAGCCTTAGCCAGTGACCCTGGCCCCTGACCTCTGAGCTCCTCAGGCAGGACAGCCCGGAACTGCCCCTGCACCAGCATCTCCACAGGCTGCTCCTTTGTGCGAATGCCAGGTCTCAGCCACTGCCTCGCAAGCTCCAGGAGATGTCTGAGGACATCCCTGGGTCCACGTGCATCCCCATCGCAGAACTTTCTGAGCATCTGCCTGAGGGCCACAAGGTTGAGAGGATTCTTTCCTGGCATGGTCTCAACACCTTCGACACAACCTTCATCAGGGCTCTTGGTGGATGCCCAGTGGGACCTTGTGGAACCTGGGCCTGGGGAGCTGCTACTAGGACATCTCCTGGCTCCTTCGCCATCATCTCATCTGGAGTGTTATTATTTGATCATGTTAGACTTTATTTCTTTGGGTCTCTGGGTCTCCCTCAGTCTCCATTCTGGGACTCTGGAAAGGATGACTCAGACTCCTACACATTCACCACTCTGGTGGGCAGAGGAACGCGACGGTGTTACAAACAAATTTTCAACCACTTCTACCTCTCTGATCCCCTCCCCGTTCCATTTCCTTTTCACCTTTCTGGGTGTGATGATGCGACCGATGTCCCTACGAGGGGTGAAGAGTCATTCTCAGAGACTGGAAAATCCTGCAGTCTCACTTTCCCCCACCTGAGGGGATCGGTCTGCCACGGGCAATTCTCAGCCACGCGTTGGGCACCAGAATTTGTTACCAAACAGTTGGATCCATGGTGGCGGGTGGTCCTGGATGCTATTACGGAAACAACGACCTCCCCGCCTCTTCCCCAGGGTCCCTTGGTTGAAGGTTCTTTGCCCAACGCCCTTGGAATTACAGCTCTGAATGGCAGAGTTTGGTGAAAAGGAAAGGAACTATTTATTCAAAAGTTATACAGATTTGATTAATGGCTAAATGTCGCCCTTAAACCTCAAAATCCCCTTAATACAACCACCAGCACACACAGTCCTGCCTTCCCCTCCTTTGCCGAATCAGGCCAGTCACGGTACCGTCCTTTAGAAGGAAAAGAAGTCCGGGGCTCGGCTAGGCAGGCCTCTCGGGGATCTCAGCACCATCCAGTGCCTCGCCGCGATCTCCAGCTCTTAATATATAACCATGTGGCACCTTCTTATGGCCACTAGCAAAAGTCCTTTCTTCCCTCTTTCTTACCGCGTGGTCTTCACACTGTTCCCCAGAGTCTGTGTCCCTTTGTCTGCCCCACAGGCCCCCGTCTCTTCTCTTCCTTCTCCCAGTTGTATTCTGTGTTGTCTTTTAAACCTTCCTATTAGCCTTGGTGATATGCAAAATAACCCTCTTTGCATATTAAGGAATGAAGCTATCCTGTTATTGACATGCAAAATGACTCTCAATGGCCCTGCTCAAGGTTCCCATCCCCCATGACGGCCTGCCCCGGGGTGGGGAGAATATATTTTTTTTGGACACCCCAATCTCCAGACCTAGTCACAAATACCCCCAGGGGGTGGACCTGGCTACACCCCGTTTCAATAGGGTTAGCTTGCTGCAAGAGCAGAGGGCCCACAACCGGCCCCAAGAAAAGTCCTTTAGAGTTTTGATGGAGAGCTCATTACATGGGCAATTTGATTAAATCGTTGTTTATTGGGAATTGATTCAACCATCAGTTCCTATCCTCTTTCCCAAATCAGGAGGATGAAAGAACAGAAACCAACCTTCTAATCACAGGGTTGGTTTCCATGACAATCAGGAGCCACCCTTTCACCATAGTCCAAAAGCCACCTCATTAGCATAACAAAGATTGCCTTTATTATTTTCATCACAGAGTAAATTCCAAGGGTTTTAGAAGCTCTGTGCCAGACATATAAGATCAAATATATATTTCTTATTACATACGACAGTACATACACCATATGCTTGTATCATTTCAGTTCATTTTTACTATTGATTTGGATTGTGTTATATAGGTATACAACAGTTGATCAAAATTTCATATACTATGAAAGAAGGTGCTATAAATTTCTGAATTCCTGCCTTTAAGATACTTTTCTTGGCTTTAAGGTACTTTTCTTGCCTTTAATATACTTTGGTAATTATGTAGGTGTAATTGCTGATTCTATGGTAAGAAGAGGTTTAACTTTATAGGAAACTGTGATAATTTTTTCTTTTAATGGCTGGTCCATTTTGCATTGCAATCCATGGGAATTCCTTACCCAATGTTTGGTAATATCAGTCTTTAAAAATTTAATCATCCTGGTAGGAGTGTAGACATAGCCCATCATGGTATTAAAATGCATTTTCTAATGACTAATAACACTGAGTACTTTGTTGTGTCTTTCATTTTCATTAAAATATTTTGTTTGATGAGGTGTATCTTCAAAAATTTTTTAGCAATTTTCAGTGAATTATTTTTCTTTTTTATTAGTAAGTTGTAAGAGGTCTTCATATTTTCTGCATACAAATTCTTTATCAGATATATGCTGTTTTTCACCATTAAGTATATTAGATTTAGTATTCTGTAAGATGCCTTTATGAGCAAGAGAAAGTTTCTATCCCTACTTTGCTGATACTTAACATATCAGTGAAGAATTTATCAAATTCATGAAATTTTACTAATATTAAAAATTGATTACAAGGAAACAATTGAACATTTACCCTGCATCACCATATAGCACTAGATAACCAAATAGTATATTAGAAAAATCATCTTTTTAAAAACTTGTCTGAGATTTTTTTTTTCTCCTTTACTTTTAAAGGATCATTTCACTGGTTACAGAATTCCAAGTTGATCATGGTGTTTCTTTCTGCATGCTAAACATTTTACTCTGCACTCACCTTGCCTGTATGGTTTCTGAAGAGCATTGTGATGTAATTCTTATCCTTATTCCTTTGTAGGTAAGCTCTGCTCCTTCCCCTCTTGGTCCACCTGGAGTTTTAAATCTCAATCTATTCTACACAAAGCCTTCGACAGGCTTTCAATTACAGTTTAAAGTGTCCCTGGATATACTGGGTCCAGCTATAGGCTGCAGCTCCTAGGCTTCTCTTTCTTACAAGCTGTGATTCCCTGCATCTGCCGATTTGTTTCTCTAGTTTTTAGGGCAGCATTTTTTCCCCATTACTTCAGTTCTTTGAAGTAATTTATTTTCAGTTTGTTTATCTTTGGTCTTGTCGTGGGAACAAGTGTGCATCTCCAAACTCTCCACATGTCAGAGCAACAACTAGAAACACATTAAATTACAAAATTATGAAACTTATAGGTGACCTAGGTGTGATGATGAGTTTTGAAATGCACCATCAGAAACAGATTGCATTTAGCAATGAGTTTTTATGCCCAACATTAAAAACATGATGCATGAAAGAGAAAAATTGATATTAGACTGTTAAAAAAAAAGAACAACAACAACAACAAAAAAATCCCCTCTCTGTTAAAGACAACATTAAGATAGTATAATTTTAAAAAAGCTACTACTTTGGGACAAATTTTTGCAGAAGACATCTGATCAAAAAGGACTTATGCTAAAAAAAAATGCAAATAATTCTTAAATGTCAGTAATAAGTAAGTAAAAAACCCAAAGAAATATTGGGAAGATCTAAATAGACACCTGACCAAATAAGATATGCAGATGGCAAATACATATAGAAAACTATACTAAACATTATATGTCACTAGGGAATTGTAGATTAAAATAAGATACTACTACACATCTATTATCATGGCTAAAATCCCACATGCTATAGAGGATGTAGAACAAAAGAAACTGTAATTTCTTGCTAGTGGAAATGAAAAATGGTACATTCACTCTAAAACACAATTTGACATTTTCTCACAGAGTTAATCAAAATCTTACCTTATGGCCTAGCAATTACAAATCTTAGGTATTAACAAAAAATGTCAAAAACTCATGTCCAAACAGAAGCATGCACACAGACATTTATAGCAATTTTACTCATAATTGTCAAAGGCTGAAAACAACCAACATGTCCTTCAATAAGTAACTGGCTAAATAAACTGGATCATCCATATGATGAAATATGATTAATAAATACAGAGAAATGAGCCACCAAGTTATAGAAGGACATGGAGCTTAAATGCATATTGCTAAGCACAGAAGGCAGTCCAAAAAGACCGCACAATCCAACTACATGACACACCAGGAAAAGCAAAACTGGAAAGGCAGTGAAACGGTTAGCTGTTGCATTGCCAGGGACTAGAGAGAGGCAAGAAAAGATGAACAGACTGAGTACAGAGGACTTTTAAAGCAGTAAAATTATTCCGTATAATACTGTAATATTTAATCCATGACATTATGCAATTGGCAAAACCCAGTCACTGTACAGTACAAAAGGTAAACCTTAATGTAAATTATGGACTTCTGTTAATAAGAATGTAACACTTGTGGCTCATCAATTGTAACAAATGTACTTGGCTAATTCAAAATGTTAGTCATAGGAAAACCGTGGATGGGAACAGGAGTAAATGGAAACTCCCTGTACTTGTGTTCAAAAATTTTTGTAAACCTAAAACTGCTTTAAGTGATAAAGTCTATTAATTAGAAGAAAAAAATAGAACTTTCCTGAGAACATATATATTGAGCAATTTTTATGTTTCTTAACCTTGTATTTATTGACAAGAGGAGGTGTATTATAAATGAGATTTAGGATATCGACAAAATTCCTATATCTTTATGAAAAACTTATGTCCTTGTAATTTAATATTAACATGAGAGATTTTCATTATAGACCTTGAACCAAACTTTTAAAACACTTTAAAAGAAAAATGTTAACATGAATGTTAATTAGAAGGTCTGTAATTATTTTCTTACCTATTCACAACTATTTCTTAAGAAAGTATGCTCATATTTAAAACATTTTATTCACAAATAATTCATTTTCTGTCTTGACACCGTAATTCAGTTATAAAAATTATCTCTAAAACATTAAGTAATTAATATATTAAAAACTCTTATCCAAAATTCAAATAGTTTCATAAAGTTACCCAAGTCTCATGTATTTACCATTGTTTTCCTTTTTAACATCATTGCCAGCTAATATGGCAGTTTTGACTTCTCCAGTGTTTTTTCTTGTCTCAGCTTAGGAACATTGACATATCCTAAGTGATTTTGGTAGATATATTTTCATAAGTTTTGGTTCATGCCTTGAAGAACCCTGGCAGCAAAATCATTATGATTTAAATAATAACTTAGTTTTTATGACAGTTGGATGCACAGAAATCTTGACTTCACATTTGCTATGACTGTACTGCAATGAAGATAGATCATTCAAACTGTTCTGATTAAAAGTTCTGATCAGAGTTGCATAATGATTTGGCCACTGTAAATGTGAAATAAGCTATATGAATTAAAGCACATAAACTTAATCAACTTTATCTTGTTTATATCCAGGCTCCTCTCCAACTCATCAAGGTCATTTTGAGTTTTAATCCAGTTTTTAAATGTGCTAATTGTCCTACCAAATTGGAGTCATCAGCAAATTTAATAAAAATACACTCTGGTTCACCACCCCAATTATTAATTTTAAAAATGTTTAATAGCAGCAGACTAAGTAATGACCCTTGCAAAATACACTTAGCACTTAAAATTTCAAAAGATGATACTGTATAATCAGTTTCCTGACAACTTGTGCTTTGGTTGGCCGAAGAAATATAATGAACCAAATGTACAAAGTGTTTTCCCACTTAAATACAGTGTATTGTGTGTATATGTATGCATATAATTTTATTAAAATATTCATTTGTGTCTATTTATGTGTAAATGTTCGTATCAGACTTTCTGGCTTTAGATTTTGAAAGTAGGGAATGTGTCTACATCTTTCCTTGCTGATATTTTGAAACAATATTACTTTTCTTTGAAGTGTCCAAAATCACATTATACCACCCACCTTTTTTGTCTTGTGTGATTTCACCTTTAAAAATTGCTGTATTCACAGAGACATTTAGCACCTGTGTTTCATCACTGCACCTGGCTCAATTGTTCCATCATTTCATTATCTTGAGCTTCCAAAATCCTACAATTTTACACTCCATCTTTCCCAGAGAAATATTCATATCATACTATCTCAGAATTGTCATTAGTTAATAATTAAAAAGTATTTTGGAAATATAGTAATTTTTTAAGAAATGAAAAGGGATATATAATTATATATGTGCCAGATGATAAAATGGAAACAAACTCATAAATTCCAATAAATTTGAAAATATACAATATGTAAAGATACACATTATTAAAGCAAACTCAAGAGGAAATAATCAATTCCGGTACATTTAATTATTGACATAGAATCAATTGAAAGCTTTCTCCCACCAAAAATAAAGAAAAAAATACAACAAAAACACACACACAAAGCAAGCCTGATTATTTTACAGCCATAGTTTTTAGGATATTCAAGGAAAAGATAGTTCAAATCTCATTAAATCTTACAAGGAATATTTAAAAAGTCTTGCTTTGAAAATTATGAGGCTTTTATAACATTAATGCCAGAAGTACTAAAAGACTATAGAAAATATGAAAAATTATAGCCTAATCTGATTTCTTAAATATATTTGCAAAAACCCTAAACAAAATATTATCAACACAATTTAAAATAGATTTCCAAAGAAGTTGTAAAACAATGAAGTTGGATATATTGTGGGCATAGGTTGGTTCATAATTAAAAAATATATGATTATAATTTACCACATTACTGATCAAAAGAGAAATACTATTTTCTCAATAAAAGGTATATGATTTGACAATAAATACTTAGAATTATAAGAGAACACAGATTCTTCACTGCAGAACTGCCATAATTTGGTGACTGGAGACCCAAAATAATTATTTAAGAATATATCCAATGGTCCTGACTGGTGTGGCTCAGTGGGTTAGTCATCATCCTGCAAACCTAAAGGTCACAGTTTTGATTCCCAGTCAGGGCCCATGCCTGGGTTGCAGGCCAGGTTCTCCACTGGGGGCACGCAAGAAGCAAATAATTTGCACATTGATGTTTCTCCCCTTTTTTTTCTCCCTCCCTTCCCCTCTCTCTAAAAATACATAAATATAATCTTTAAAGAAAATAACATATCAAATGCCATTGACAGTACAAAACTTGGAGTTCTACTTTTGAACCCACAGTAGGAGAACTCATGATTAGGACAGGCTTAGGCAGGTGTAGGTAACAGCTGTTGACTACCACGCTAATGATCTCACATGGATTGGCATATGGCTTTTATGTTGCTTTTAGATTGGTTCTTAATCATGTCAATAATAAGCTGAGAAAATACAAGTAAAATGCTCTATCTCTTTTTTAAATTTTTTTAGTTTTATTTGCATTGTGTATTTCCCATGAGCACTTATGCCCCCGTACCTTCTTCCACCTCCACCCATGCCTCTCCTTCACACACTCCCCACCCTGCTGTCCATGTGCATGATCCTCTAACTCTATAACTCTCCTCTACTGGCCAAAGTTAAATATCCACACACATGAGTTAAAGAATTACTTCTCAGTCTAATAAATGGTCCAGCCTTCGGAAATGTACAAATACAAATTCTTAAAAACAGTGACTAGAGAACCTGCCCCCTAGTTCTGAAGTGGATGCTATGATAAATGTTACTTATGAAAATGTATAACATTTCAAAGTGAAATCTTAGCAAATATCCATTATAAATGAATGCATTTACTTACTTTAATAGCTGTATTTTGGTCAAGGTTCTAGGCAAAATCAAATCAAATATTCAAATAGGGTAAGTAGAGAAAAAATTAATAAAATTATTATTTATAAAGACACAAGTTGGTTGTAAAGGCCCGACAAAAAGAACGCAATGATTTGTATAATAATAATTCTAAATGTTAACAGCTATGACCTATGTCTAATATTAAGCCTGAGAGGTAAAAAGGTGGAGCAATTGCCTAGAATAATTGCCCAGAAACTAGAGAGAGAGAACTAAAAAAGGGATCAACCCTCCACTGGGAAAGGGTTATAGCCAGATCTCACTGCCATCCTATGATCTTTGTCATAGTCCATACAGGGCCGCCTTATATAAGGCAGAGAAGACAATGGAGAAAATATATGGAAAGGATCACCAAAGATGCCCACCACTGTTGAGAACACTACGTGGTAAAATTAAATATATACACATACACTTGGAAAAATAGAAATTGATGAGCAATTTCTTAATTGTGTATTTGCATGTGAGGATGTGTGTGTATCTGTGTGTGCATGTGTCTGTGGTTGAGAGTGCATAAGAGGGCATGAACATTCAACAGTTTTTTCTATGACAGTTTAAGCTCTGTTTCGCTCTTAATTTTAGTTTTTGTGTTAAATTAGAAAGATTAAAACTATTTTAGGAGTAAAGACATCACTGTCATGGCTATTCTTTTTTACCATACATCTTAATATGAATTTAAAATATTTTCCCAGATCAATATTGTGTGTTTGAAGATTGGTCCCTCATTTTCTTTGCAAAGGACATTAAGAAAAAAAAGTTATTTGAGGCTGGAAACCAAGGGAATGTCCGTGTAGGTGATGTACATTGAGAGAAAGACAGAGTTGTAACAGCTGATGAAAGGTAGGAAACAGTTAAGATTGCACATGGCTTTGTAGGAATGATAATGATTTTTGGACTTTATTCTAGACATGAAATAAGCCACGAGGTAATTCTGAATTGAGAGGTGAGCACATCTGACACATTTAGTATGACCCCTTGGGTAGTGTGTGGAAAGCAGACAGCTGAGACAGAGCCAAATTAGAAGTGTGGAGATAAGTTAACAGCTTTGTCAATATTCTAGGAAAGAAATGGTAGTGGCTTCAGCCAGAGTGAGTGCAATGGATGCGGAGCACAGTGATCAGATTTGGTCATGGAATAAGTTGGAGTTGAAAATATCAAAACATTCACTAATAGATATATTATATTTGAGCTATTAAACATTTATATGAAAAATTGACTTTGGAAGTGGTAATTGCGTCTGGGTTTCCTGCCAGAGGTTCTGGGTAAAGCTACAATCTTGTCAGTCATCAGCACATATGTGCTAATAAAAAGGCTGGTGAGAGATCTTTGGTAGAGAATAGGAGCCAGGACTGTGTCCAGGGAATCAACAGAATGTAATAGTAGAGAAAGTAACAGTATACAGCATAAAATTCTAAAAAGTACAAACCAGTAAAATAAGTTAAAAACATAGAAAAGGAAAGAGTGTCCTGAAAATTAAGGAAAAGGCAGTTTTTCAGAAAGGATGACGTGTTCAACTTGGCCAAGTACCAGCAACAGACTAAGTAACTTGTAGTCTTAGAATCGCCCAATGCCATGGGCGACTCTGTCAAGAGGTGCTTTGAGGGAGCGCAAGAACAAAAGTTTGGACTGCAAAATATTTGAGAAAGCATGACAGAGAAGAAAAGGTTGGAATGGCATATCCTACCAGGTGAAGCAGAGAAAATCGCCGGGTAACACTTTCCAAAAAAGGGGCCCGATGAATAAAAGTTGTAGTTAGAAGAGCTTCAACTGGAATTAGAAACAATGATAAAAAGAAAAAAATTAAAATGAAGTATCCAAAATTGCAGTTACTTCATTTTACTCTTAAGAAGGTAATAAAAAATACAATCCCACTATAAAAAGATCCATTCTTGAAAACTACTCAGTGCTATCTTTTTTTTGGATGGTATATGCATGCTTATATTTTTGAGTCAGATCAGTAACATATATAAAATTAATGTTCAAGAAGAATTTTTCCATTATTTTCTCTTGAGCTGAGAAAAACATCTTTACTTCCACACATTCCTTCAGTACAGGTTTAATTTTTTTTTTTTTTTTTTTTTACTAAAACTTAACTTCTATTGAAACTGGTGCACAAATACATTTAATTAACAGTGAGTTAATTTTAATGTGTTAAGATGTTAGAAAAACACATAATTGCATATAATCTGATTATGTACTTAAAATTTAGTTCATTTATAATAAAAGTCTGATTTGGAAGAACTGAGAAAAGAGTAAGGTAGCCAGATATAGAGACCAAGAGTGAGATTAAAGATGTTATATCTAAACATTTTAATAGGGTTTTTACTTAATCCTTAACCCTCACGCTACCTTGCAGTGTAGATGATTATTTTATAACAATGGTTCATTGTATATAACTATCTTTTTGATAGAGAACTACTGAAAATCATTGAAAGCCAAGGTTACATGATAATGAATTGTACCATTATCATATCAGTATTTTCCTGTAATAAAGCATAAATTAACAAATTTTAAAATTGCATTGAATATGACTTCTACACACTATTTCCATTATGCATAGTATTAAGACTGCTAGTTTATAAAACTTAATGTGTGATAGTTACAGACGTATTTGTTCCACTAATTTCCAGCTAGAAATACAAAAGGATGTTTCTAGATATAGTTTGTCACACTATATTTTCTAAAACTGTTTGGATAGTGGGGAAATGTACATGCTAGTGTCTGTGGCATTTCTAAAAGAGCCAGCTTTCTCATTAATTCACTAAACAGTTCTTTACCTAGCAACCATTCTCTGAATATATACACAACTGACTTGTTTTACATTTAATTGTACTCATGGGAATATATTAATGACTCTAACTTTAATAAGAAATTTCTGCCCCCTGTAAGTGTTATTTCCCCCTATTTTTCCTTAATTTCTCAATGGTCTATTATTTTCCTTAATCGTATTCGGCAGATACAACTTAATAAAATATCTTATATACAGGTCTTAAAGCCTACCACTGTGAAAGAAATAATACTCTTAATTTTTCAGTTTGTACTTTTATATACATCTACAGAAACATACACACAGCACAAATGGATGACGTTATTCATTAAAATGTTTTCATTTTTAAATAAAAGGTATGGTTTTAGAAAATTTACCCATTTATTTTTTATTTGTGTTTTAGCCATATAAATGAGTATATTTTATTATCAGCATGATTATTTAAGTCCAATCTGGGGAAAACCTACTCACACACTCACACTCACATACACACATTCCTATAGTTGGGAAATCTTGAAGGAACCATTTAGGTCTATGAAATTTACTTTTCTGAATTAAGGGATAGAATAACAGTGCATTTTACACTATGTATATATTTTTACAATGACAAAATAAAATATATGAAAGCTTTCTATTGGACATAAAAGACTAAAAATAATTTATATTACACACATAATTTTTTAAAGATTTTATCTATTTATTTTTAGACAGAGGGCAAAGGATGGAGAAAGAGAAGAAGAGAAACATCAATGTGTGATTGCCTCTCTTGTGCCCCCTACTGGGCACCTGGTCTGCAACCCAGGCATGTGCCCTGACTAGGAATAGAACCAGCGACCCTTTGGTTCACAGGCCTTCATTCAGTCACTCAGCCGCACCAGCCAGGGTTACACACTTAATTATGTATGAAACAGTAGTAAAGAACCTCTCTTAGATGAATTTGTAGAATAATATACATGGTACACAAAAGCTAAGAATTTGAAAACCTATACCGAGAAAAAGAGATAAAGCATATTCAGGAATTTGGGGATTTAGTTTTTCTGTAGTACCTAGTAACACTAAAACTTTGCTTTCATGTCACATAATTAGCAATTAATATTTATATCATTCAGAGTGAGAATAGAAAGATAAAATTAGAAAAAAGTGATTTTTTTCCTGATGTTCAATTCCAGGAGAGTTCAAGTCATCAAGGAAGGCATAGTTCCAGATATCTCAGAGCTGAAATTGCATTGCTCTCTTCGAGGAGAGACAGTAATAAGGAAGAAGCTTGGTTAAAGGACCAAGCTAAAAAATGTCACATTATTTTTTTGTGAAAATTGTAGGTGATGGGTTTACATAGCTTCTATTTGTGAGAAAATAAGTTTTCTTAAGTTCAGCAAGGAAATGAATTAGTATCACATTTTATGTATTAAATAAACTGCAAGTCTGAAGGCTGGCCTACACAATTCTATTGAGATGAAAAATAACAATTATGTTTGTTCTTCAAGGTTTTAAGTTTCATCAAATAGATGTATTAACTGCTAAAAATAAATTATTACATGCAGATGAGGTGTTTTAAATATGAAGAAAACTCAGAATCATAGGCAGAAAAAATACTGAAAATATACAATAAAAATAAATACATTGGGCATTCAGACTGTTCTCCAATTCTATACTGCAATCCATTCAAAATATTAAAATGAATTTATTCCACGTTGCAGTGCCTGACATTAAGCTTTTTGGTTATAATATAAGCACCTGACGTTTTAATTGCACAAGTTTCCATTTCAAAGACATCCATCTCGAATAAGTGTTTTGCCAGCTGTAGGTCATAGCTAGCAGCCAAACAACTAGGCAAAAACTAGGCCGCCCCCACCCCATGAGGTTCCCCTTTTAGAAAGGTCTGGGTAACCTAAATAATTGACTGCTTGAGTGACCCTGCTTTTCCATTCTTTTGCCCTAATTTTGACTCTATGCTTTAAATTTACCTACTAAAAGCAAACTCCAAAAACCCTAGGCACCCCACCCTCTGACCCTAATTAAGGAAGAGCCCCTCCCTCCCTTCCTCCACCCTCGACCTCATTGTGTGGACTTTGGACAGGCATGCATCTTTAGAAGTCATGAGTAGTAAATTTTGTTCTTCAAAGTGACCTGATAGTTAAACTAGGAGAATCCTGCAGTCAACAAGAACCACAAGAGTTTGTCCCCTGACAACAATAGCACTGGCTGGCAGGGGTGGGGGTCAGGGGGACAGTATCTTCTATGAATAAATGCAACTTGTGGAGTGCCTCAGGCATTCCTAGGCAAGAGCATCATTATCAATACACTAGGGCTAACACACACACACACACACACACACACACAAGGTACAGCACAAATAACACCCCTTTATGTTACAATATTTTTTATTAAAAATCATAAGCATATAATTCTGTAATATAACAATAGCACACACTCAAGCACATCATATATTTTAGATGAAATTATTAAAACTATAAATTATTACACCCTTATCATTACCCTACCAACCACACTCAAGCAATCTTTACTTCTGCCAGACTATGTGTGTGTGTGTGTGTATATGTATATATATACATATGTATATATAAACTTCAAATACATCTATGAGATCAAAAGCAGGAATGAGACACTCTCAAATATAAGAAATGCATAGATGCCAACAAGCAGAAGAAAGATGTTCAATATCACCAATTGTTAGGGAAATGTACATAAAAACAAATGAGCTATCATCTTATACCCATTAGGATGACTACTATCAAAAAAAAATCCAAGAAAATAGTAAGTCTTGATAAATATATGGAGAAAGTGGAATCCTTGTACCTTCTGGTGAAAATATAAAATGGTGTTGAGGCTATAAAAACATATGGCAATGCCTCAAAAATTAAAAATAAGAGACAGAAAATAGAAGGGTGGTTGCCAGGAGCTGGAAATAAGGGGGAAATGAGCGATTGTTTAATTTGTTTAAAGTTGTAGTTTTTTCAAGATGAAAAAATTCTGGAGATTGGTGGCACAACAAATGTGAAAATATATAACACTACTAAACAATGCAATTAAAAATAAACTATTAAAAATAATAATAAATAAAAAAATAAAAGGATTAAAAAGTTAAGAGGGTACCTTTTTTGTTATGTTTACCAAGATTAAAAAAAAGAAGAAATGATACTGATGGACGTCTGCTCAGACTAAGGGCCAGTAAAGAGGGGCCACGTCGGAGATAAAGCTCCCAGTAGCTTCTGCATCGAGCCATGCCACTTGGGGCACTGGAGCATGGCGTGCAGCCGGACCCTACCTTCCGGAACTACCTGGCACTATGACAAGGACATTGAGTTTTGCAGCACTTCCTGGGGCCTTGAGGCCAAGTTGCTACACCTTGAAGTTGCTGTGGTTCAATTCCCTGTCAGGTCAAGGGCCACCTCCCCTTTGTCTGTCTTTCCCAGATGCCCCGCCCCTCCTGCGACGGCTACCCTCCGCATTCCCTGAGAAACGGCCCTGAGCACTGCCTGAGAGGCCTGGCACGGGTTTCAGGGACGCTTGATTCTGGTGGTGGGCTCCGAGTATGAGCAACTTGCTGCATGTGGGAACTAAGGTGTGAGGGGGCACGAAGTTAACGGAGTACCACAGGAGTCTCCCCTGCCCCTGGGCAAGATGGCAGCAGGAGGAAGTATTGCACTAAGCACGCAAAGCAAGAAAGATAACTGGATAGGGAGAAAACACTCTTGCCCCTTTTGGTACGTGATTGGTGGGACCAGGGGAAGGAAGACACAAGCCCCCTAGAGGTCAGAATGGCTGCAGGGTAGATGGACCCAGGGGGAGCCTGTAGAATTTTGGAAAGTTCATTGGGCATTTTGAGAAAGTACCAGGTCTGTCTCACACCCAAAACTAATATAAACCCAGGGGAAGGAAGGGATGCTCTCTTGCCACTTGGTCACACACACTGACCAGTATATTCACAGGACTTGGTAGCTTTAGAAGCCACATGGCCAATTGCAATGCCAGCCCCACATGCAGGTTCCAGGAAAGAGTCTGAAGCCAGACAGCAACCTGGAACAAGCTAAACTACCTGGCTGGTTACTCAGCAGCCCCCGGCGTTCCCAAAGGATGGGACATTAAGTGGTAGCGGCAACTCTGGACACTACCTATTGTTTTGGCCTCGCTGAGGACGGCTCAGCTTTTCTTGGTTTTCCTCCAGTCTCCTGGAGTGAATGGGCTTTGAGACAAGGATCTGCCATTCTCCCAGATCATACAGCATCTGAATAAAACAAAAAACAAACAAACAAACAAACAAACAAACCCCACAACTGTTTTCCTTTCTCACCAGCTTCTACCTCTAGAGCTTACCTTTGGTGTTAATGGACAATTGAACTCCCTCTTTGGCTCTGGAACAGAAAGGAAAGAAGGGAGGAAGAAATGAAGAGCAAGGGAAGGAAGGAAAGGGGCAATCCACAAGATGAATAGTTATAAAACCATTACTATTGATTTCAATTACTATTGAATTCCTAAGTGGCATGTGAATTGTATGTCAGGACATTTGGGGCACAATGAACTATGTTTCATATATATAGGCAGAAGTTTAAAAAGGAAATCCCTTTAGGAAAAAAATAAATCAAACCAAAATTAATTTAAATTAATTTTTTAAAAATACTGTATGATTTTCAGGCATTCATAAGCAAACATTTTCAGTCAAAAGATTGTAAAATAATTAAAGAATGGAAATTCTTATTTCTTCAAAATATTATTAAAATGTAAAAACTATAACTTTATAGAGTAGCAAATATATAAATATTTATATATGATTGCCTTTTGTATGGCAAAATACTCCATTGAAATGTTGAATTTTACATAAACACTAGTTATTAATATACTTCAAATATTTTTATAAATCAAAACAATAAGAAAACCAAATACATTTATATTATTTTCTTTTGTTATATACAATTGAGATAATCCATTTAAAAATGATTTCTAACAAAGATTTATATCACAACTTCTTATGTTGACACATAAACTGTTTCCATTGCTATTAATCTGTTATTTTTTACTTTATAAAAATGTATATGCTCTGAAAAAATTTATATAAATAAATGTAATATAGAAATCTTTTGTAAATTTAATATATAATCTTAGTGACTCATCATAATAGTGTTTTTTTTTTCATCTTTTGTTAAAACAGATTATTGACATTTGGGGGTCTAATGAATGCAAGGGTGTGGCTACTTTAAAAAACTGATCTGCAAAAAAACACTTAAGCCTTGGAAGTTTAAGAATAGTTCTACTGTGTTTTTAAACACTTAAAAATGGTAGGAAAATCAATAAAGAAAGCAACTGATTCCTCTAATTAGAAATAAAGGCTTTCCCCAAGCCCCCAAAATATCCTGCAGTAAAATCTCAGGCCATTGAAAGGGAAAAGTTCCAGGTCATGTTTTTACAAAATGTGACATTTTTTGTTAAGCAGACAGCACTATCAAATCAATCTATGTCAATAAAATGTTCTTGTTTAATAGTTTAAATAATATGTTCTTAATCTGTTTAAGTGAAAACGCTTCATTTAATAACTATATAGAATACTCTTAGTCATGAATGCAAAAGAAACACAAAAAAACCTCTTTTTGCTAAGTCTAATTAGAATGTCCAATATGTAAGTTGTTTTTTTTTTCATTTTTACCTTTGGCTTCTGTTATCAAACTATTTTTTCTCTTAGTTTCCAATAACTTTGTAATATTTTTACTTCCCAAGTCAATATAAGATTCTTTGGAATAATCATAACAGGTAAAATTTTCCTCAGGACTGAAAGAACAGTTAAATAAGACTCCTCATTCAGTTAGGAAACATCGTACAAAATCCAGTGTGAAATGTCTGTAATGTCTGAAGCATTGTCTGCTAGCTATCACAGGAGTTAGCTATGCAAATTTCTTTGAGCAGATGTTAAGAAAGTAGAGAAATTCAGTTCAATGTGATCACTCACATTGTTAATATAGTTTTGGTAAAATAACTATATATATTTTAGATATGCTACTACTCTATTTTACATTACTTCCTATTAGGCCAGTGTTCATACATAAAACACTTCTTGCAGTATTCCAAGGTAAGATGTCCACTAGCGAAGGTTTAGAATATTGCAAAACTATTAATATACCTCATTATTAATGCACAAATAACAGATTTTTTGTTGTCACTTTAGATGTTTAAAACATTTATTTTTCCTTTAAATTTTTCAAAGCTTCATTGATCAGAAGTGTGACTTAAATATTCTTACACAGCGATATTTTGGTAGACATTATCAGTGTTCACTGATATCATATTTCCTTTTATAACTTGGGTAGACAGATGCCCAAAATCCCAGCACTTTTTAGTTAACAAGACTGTTATGGACTGACTGTGGTATCCCTTTAAAATTCATGTTGAACTCTAACCTTCAATGTGATAGTATTAGGAAGTAAGTCCCTTAGGAAGTTGCTAGATGATAAAGGTGGAAATAGGATGAGAGCCCCTATAAATGAGGCCCTGGAGAACTCTCCCATCCTTTCTATCCTGTGAAGTTACAGTAAGAAGGCGGCCCTCTGTAAATCAGGCAGCAGGCCTCGCCGGACACCAAATCTGCTGGAACCTTGATCCTGGACTTCCCAGCTTTCAGAGCTATGGGAAATAAATGTTTGTTGTTCAAGCTGCCCAGTCTATGGTACTTCTGTAATAGCAGTCTGAACAAAATCAAGGGCCATGTAACTAGCAGAACCAGCATTTCATGAATGAGAGAATTATGTGTGACATCAGGCCTTAAGCCTTGATTTAGTGAGTAACAGCTAAGTCTCAAGTATCGGTTTAGTGGGCAAAGCATAAGCAGCAAGGAAAATTATCATCAAGACTGGAAAAATGCTGTGATAAAATATTTACTGATTTTCTTGTCTGATGAATTTCCAAGAATCATATGTGCGTAGTTAGCCTGAAACTTCAGGGATAAATTTTAGGAAACAGAAGTTTAATAGGCCAGTTATACTGCTTACTCTCGGTTGCATCTGACAAAATATTACAAGAAAGAAATGAGCTCAAGCTGGAGAAGGGGGTGTGTGGGTGGGGGGAGCTGAGCCAATTTACAAGCAGAAATGAAAGAGAATAAGAACAAGTTAAACATTTACAGACTTGCCAGGTTAGAATATCTGACAGCTTTTTAACCCAAAAGGTAAGAGATGAGGATTAAGTGAGCTTTGAATGAAAAATCTGCCAATATAATATATGTCTGAATTGCAAGTATTAGTCCAAGGGCTGGTGCCAAGTAAAAATTGCTTAATGAATAAAAACACACATGGTAATAAAAAAGCTAAGAAAGCCCTTTAAAAAAATACTAATGGCAAAGTTTAGGTCAAGGATATGATAGAGATTCTCAAGGCTGCCATAACAAAGGACCACAAACAGAGTTGATTACATTTTTTCTTTTTTTAAAATTAATTTTATAATTTTTAATTGTATTTTCTCCACTACCATTAATGTGCCCTATAGCCTCTCCACCTCCACCCACCTACCTCTCACAGCTCTAGAGGCTAGAGATCCAAAATAAACAAGGTGTCGACAATATCGGTTACTTCTGGAGACTTCCAGGGGTAATATATTCCCTGCCTGTCTCAGCTCTGGTGCTTGATGGCAATCTTCAAAGGTAAATGTGTTGCCAATCTTTACCCTCATATTTACATGGTTATTATCTTTGTGTGTTTCTGTGCATCTTTGTCTCTTCTTACAAGGACACCAGTGATTAGATTTGGGCTAATTCAGAATCTTAAGACTGGTTCGTAGACTGCATCTTAATTACATGTAATATGACTTCATTTCCAAAGAGTCACATACTAAGGATTAGGATTGAACATATCTTTTTGACGGACAGGATTTAATGCACAGTAAGTATAGCCGTCTCATAGAAGCACGATAGGCTATACATAATTGTTGTGAAGTTTAGAAAAAGAAATATGGATTACAAAGGTAAGTAAATTAAGCTTGTAAATGATAGCTAATATAGAATTTTGAGTGTGGTTATTCTGAATAGAACTGAGTGAAAGCAAACAAAGTAGAGAGGCCAACTAGTTTTGTTTGTTCATTTTGCTTTTGCTTTTGAAGACAAATGTGGTAAATCAATCAGAAATATTGTTTTGTTGTTGTTTTATTTACCCATCAATATCAGCTCTAGGAATTATAAATCATGTCATATTAGGCAGTTTATTTAACTCTCCTTGTACTTCAGTGTTCATGTCTTTAGAGTGAGAATAATCATTACGTATAACAAATATGGATGGCACTAAATTTGAGGGCACTAAAAGCATTTAAACATGTGAAGGAAGCCCTTAGAACAGTGCCTGACAAATAATAAGATTTCAATAAATGCCATCGTTCTTATTATAACATATTTATGATGACTCAAAACTTCAATTATGTCTACACTTTTAAAAGTCAGGGTGGGATAGGCTGCGCTAAAACAAACATACACGATGTGAAGTCTGTCCTGAAAAAATCCAGCCATTGTTACTGTAATAAAAATGGTTTGCAAGAATGGTTTGTGACACATTGATATAACCTGGCAGCCAAGGAGAGTGGACTGGAATGCACATGCATGAACAATAACGACTTCTCTGTACCAGTCAGTGGGGGCAGTAGACGCTGTTGAGTGAGCAGGTGTACTGTGTACCTGTTGCATTCAAAATGACTGAGTAAGTAGAGCAGCAAATCTGCATCAAATTTTGCTTTAAGTGTGAATATTCCTCCACAGAAACTTTTTGAATGATTCAGAAATCCACAGCTATGGGCAATGGATGATTGGCAGCTTCATCACAACAACTGCCTGCTCATGCATCACGTCTCCTGCAGCATGTTGACAAAACATCAAATCACCCAGGTGACACAGCCCCATAACTTTGGGAAAAGTTCTGGCTTTTCCTAAAACTAAAATCAACTTTGATAAAGAAGAGATTTCAGACTGTCAATAACATTCAGGAAAATATGTTAGAGTAGCTAATGGCAGTTGGAACTGTGTGAGGTCCCAAGGTGCCTACTTTGAAGGGGACTGAGGCATTATTGTCTTACGTACAATGTTTATTGTACCTTGTATCTTCTTCATGTAAATATCTCTATTTTTCATATTAAATGGCTGGATACCTTCTGGACAGACCATGTATATCAGAGGCTGATATTCTACAGTTGATTTCTCATAAAAAGTCTGCTTTCATCTCCTAGCTTTTGGAGCCTCATATGTAATAGGTGCTGAGAATGTGCCATCCTTGGAAGCTGTACTTTTTTCTCAGTCATCTTGGAATTGTGGGTGTTTAAATCTTATGGATTTCATGGAAAAACATTTATCATTTGCTTACTGCTGTGTGACAAATTATTCTGATTAATTGTGGGTTAAAACAACAATTATTTTGCTGAGGATACTGTAGGCTGACAATTTTAATCTAAGCTTAGTTGGATCCAATCTTCTGATTTTAGCTAATCTCAGTTTAGATTTTTCATGCACCTGTACATAGTCCTTTGGGTGTGTTGGCTAATGATAACTGATCTAGGTTGATCTCAGTTGCAATTCCTCTACTCTACTCTATGACTCAATGAGGCTGACCTGAGCACATCTTCATGGCAAAAACTGAGTTTACCACAGTTCTGTTAGCCAAAGTGGCATTCCATGAATGGGGAAGAAGATACTATCTATTCATAGGAAAAATTGGAAAGCCACATTGAAAATGATTTTCAACTCCAACTGGGAGAAATAATAAATAGGGACAATGTTGATTCCTAACATAGCAAATAGAATTTCTTGAATAAAGAACTTTTACAGTAGAATAAGAAATCATACTTGTTTCCAGTCCTTTATATATAGCTCTAGGGAATAATCTATTTCCTTGCTTTATCTAGCTTCTAGAGGTGGCCTGCATTCCTTGGTTTATGGCCCTTCATTACCCTGACTTCTGCTTCTTCCTTTTCTCTAACTCCTATCTTTAAAGGATACTTGGGATTACAATGGGCCTATCCAGATAATACAGGTTAATCTACCCCCTGCCTACTCTTAATTCCATCTTCAATGTCCCGTTAGACATGTAAGGTCTAAATATATTCACAGGTTTTAGAGATTAGGATGTGGACCACTTTGGGGGTGGGGGGAAGATACTACTTGATAAAAGAACAACATTTTAGATTTGGGTCCTTAGATGAACAGGCTATCGTACAGATGATTCTAAATATCTGCGCATATTCCAACTATGGTTGGTCTCATGCCTTTGTGCTATGACCTTTTCACATATGTGCAGAAGTTGAAAGAAGTCATATAAGGGTATTTTTTAAAAATGATAAAGTGACTCATCTGCCTCAGACTTCCTCAATTATTTTTTATGGAAATATTAATTTTAAACTTGTTTTTTTCTACTTTATTGAGATATAATTGTTATACAACATCAGGTACATTTAAGGTATGCAATGCGTATATTACTGTGAAATGAGTACTATAGTTACTTTTTCTTTAAAAATACTTTCTTAAGTTACATATAATACCAGAGGGGCTTTCCAGTGTATGAAGTTCTTCTCTTTGTTATGATCTGAGACATTCCACTCTTCAGTACCTGAAGAATATTTATGGCAAAATGATTACTGCCGTAGCATGAATTAACACTTGCATCACATCACATAATTAGTACTTCTTTTTTGTGGTGAGAACATTTATTATCTCTACTAGAAACTTTCAAGTATATAATACAGTTTTATTAACCATAACCATTATGCTGTGCATTTAATTCCAAGAGAAAAAGACAATTTTAATTATGTTAATATTTAAAATAAAAATGATGTGTGATACACAATTTAAAGATATAGTTTAAACATAGAAATAACAATATTTCTGTCTGAGACATTGCCTTAACTGTATTTTAAAAGAGAATCCCATTATCCAGGAAAAAATAAAATATCTTGTTTGTGGTGTCATCAAAAAATTATATTTTCAGCCCTGGCTGGTGTGGCTCAGTGGATTGAGCATTGGCCTGTGAACCAAAGGGTCGCTGGTTTGATTCCCAGTCAGAGTAGGTTGCAGGCAGGGTTCCTGGTGACGGGTGTGTGAGGGGCAGCCACACATTGATGTTTTTCTCCCTCTCTTCTTCCTTCCCTTCCCCTCTGTCTAACCATAAATAAATAAAATATTTAAAAATAAAAAAATATTTTTAGAGAGATAATACTTTGCATTGTTAGCTTTAAAGCTCCCTTCACTATGCCAGTTTTGTTGTAAAAAAGATTATGCAATCAATACTTTTGAAGTTAAGACTTTTTAAATAACTTTTGATATATTTTTTCTTCATACAAATCTTCTGAGGTATTTAGAAATAGAAAAATGAAATTTTAATAAGCCTTCATCAAAAATATTTTGTTGTTTATCATTTTATTATAAAATGTTATTAGATTTTTATAAGTTTTGTTTCTTTAGTCTAGTCAGACTAATAGTTTTCAATACTACTATGGGTTAACCTAAGACAAAATTGAACTGAATTGTCTGTGATGTGTTAATAAAAGTTGTGTCAATAGAGTGGAGCAAGCCCTCCAAACACATTACCTTCCAGATGCTATGGGACATGTTAGGAGAGTGTCTTGCCAGGTCTTTAAGAGTGAAGGATGATTCCCTGATTAGAAAGTCTTACTGTAAACCTCAATCTGATGGTTAGTCAGGTATAACAAATAAAAAATATTGAAAGGTGAATATGTAGAATTTTTGAAGAGCCAAATTATTTTAACATAATTGAATTAAATGAGTAGAGATATCAAATGTCGGGGGAAGAGTAAAACATGAAGCAGAAAAGAAAAATAAAAAACCTTACAAGCTATATCAGTTCATTATGATATAATGTAATAACTTGAAAGGTCACTTTTCTTCAGCTGAAAAGTGCAGGACTTGAATAAATATATTCACTGTTCCTGTCTAGTAGTAGCCTAAGATAATGAAAACTGAGAAGGATCAAGGGCTGACTTCCAAGTTAAAAATAAAAGCTATTACTTTATCCATAATAATATTCTCAAAATGTGGTCCATGAACCACATCAATCAATAATCATATAGATTCTTGGCTCTGACTGTGTGGCTCAGTTGGTTAGCTGTTGTCCTGCAAGGCAAAAAGTCATTGGTTCAATTCCAGGTCAGGGCGCATACCTGAGCAGCAGGTGCTGTCCTTGGTTGGAGCACATGCAAGAGGCAACCAATCACCCTTCTTCTCTCACATCAGTGTTTTTTCCCCCCTTTCTTTCTCCTTCCCTTTCCCTGTCTTTAAAAATAAGTAAATAAAACATTCTAAAAATAGTATTAATCATATGGAAAATAAGTATTTTAAAAATAATAATAATCAGGAGAGTCAAGATAGTGGAGGAGTGAGTGGGAGTCACATTGACCTCTTTCTAGGACCAACCTGGAATTACAACTAAATTGTGGAGAAATCACCTGGAACAAAAAACTGAACAACAGCAAGAGAAGAGCCTTATAACCTCGGAGACAGAAGAATCAGCTTTAGCATAATCTCACTGCCACTTACCCTGGTCTCTGGCAGGGGCAGGGACAGAATGGACTAGAGACTGCAGAGGAGAGACAGGGGAAGAAGGCTTTGGGGAGAGAATTGAGGGAGTAGCCAGCGGGATCTAGGTGCTAACTCATCCCCCATGTGGCAGCATCCATCTTGATCAGGCACATACCACTACCCCTGAGTGGCAGCAGCATCAGAGGACCCAATAGCCCCACCACCAGGAGGGATTCCACCCCTCCCTGTGCTGCCTAAGCCACCTGCTGAGTGCAGAGTGACTAAATTAACAGCTTAAGGAGACAGCCACAGACAGTAGATTCCTGGACGTCTTGAACAGACTGCCTAAGGTCAGACAGGGACAGCATCTGACATCATCAGAGGCAGATCCAGAAAGTAAAAACAGCGGTCTCCTACCATAGAAGTTCACACCACAAAGTGAATGAATCAAGACAGATCAATTTAAGAAGGAGAAGCCAAAAAGAAGCATCTCACAAATAATGAGAAGACAAAGAAATAACCCCCAGTCGGAGGGAAAGGAGGAATCCCCAGAAAGAGAACTAAATGAAACAGAGGCAAGTAAACTATCAGATATTGAGTTCCAAACAATGGTTATAAGGAAGTTCAATGAGCTCAGTGAGCTCAGAGAGAATTACCAAAAACTACAGGGAAACTACGAGGAACTTACTGCAAACTATATCTGCATGAAAAAGGACATAGAAACTATCAATAAGAGACAAGAGGAAATGAAGAATACAATTTCTGAATTGAAGAAAACAGTAGAAGGAATCAAAAGCAGGCTCGATGAAGCTGAGGACTGAATCAGTGAGTTGGAGGACAAGGTAGAAAAAACTCCCAGAAAGAGCAAGAAAATGGAAAAAGACTCAAGAAGAATGAAGAGACTATTAGAGAAATGCAGGACAACCAGAAATGTAATAATATCCATATAATAGGGATACCAGAAGGAAAAGAGGATGAGGAAGGGGTAGAGAACTTGTTTAAAAAAGTCATGATGGAAAACTTTCCTAATTGGAAGAGAGAAAAAGTCATACAGGTCCAGGAAGCACAGAGGGACCTATTCAAGAAGAACCGAATGAGGCCCACGCCAAGACACATCATCATTAAAATGGCAAATATCAAAGACAGAGAATCCTAAAGGCAGCAAGGGAAAAAGAGATAGTAACATATAAGGGAACCCTGATATGGCTAGCATCTGACTTCTCAACAGAAACATTGCAAGCCAGAAGGGCACGGCAAGAAATATTCCAAGTGATGAAAAGCAAAGGCCTGCAACCAACACTGCTCTACCCAGCAAGGCTCTCAATTAAAAAGGTGAAATAAGGAGTTTCCCAGACAAAAGAAGGCTAAAAGACTACACCTCCACCAAACCAGCACTGCAAAATATGCTAAAGGGACTGCTTTAAGATGAAGAAAAAGAGTCTATGAATACTCAGTTCCTTTCACAGTTGCCAATACTTGATATTACAAATATTTTTTAGTACATATTAATCTGGTTGTGACAATGATGTGTTATTTTAATTTTTACTTTATTATTGGTTGAAACTAAACCTGTTTTTGTACATTTCTTGCCTATTTCTATTATTTAAAAAAAAAAGCTTTAAATGACTTTTTGGTATTCTTTATCTATTTATCCATTAAAGGTTTGTAGCATTTTTTACCCTACAAAATAACAACAAAACAAACTATTAACCCTTTTATTGATGTGTTGCAAATACTTTCCCATTCTGTTACATGTCCTTTAATTTTTTTATATGTATCTTACTATATAATCTTAAATGTTTAATATAGTCATATTGTCAATATTTTACTTCATAGCTTTTGGGTTTGAATATTTTACTTCAGGATAAGAAAAATATTAGTTTATATTTTCTCCTAAAAGTCCTTAAAGTCTACATATTGATTTTTAACTCACCTGAATATTTCTTGTATAATGTGTGAAATAAGGCTTTATAATTCTTTTATTTCAAGTAATAGTGGTCCATGCACCTTATATATTGAACAAGCCTAATTTTCCCCATGTATCTGAAATATCAATTTAATCATATATTACATTGTTAGACAGACATATATGTTAATTTCTAGAATGCTCATTATATTTCATTGATCTACTTGATTATTTCTGTGCTGGTGTCATGTTTTAATTGCTGAGACTTTATAATGGTTTTAATTTTTTAACATTTTATAATTGACTTTGACATTTAAAAAAATAAATAAAATCAATCTGCATTTAAAAAAGAAAAAAATAATCATGTGGACTAAAACAAAAATTCTGATTTGGGGATAACTCTTTCAAACCTACTGTAAATATTTCTGAAAGTGAAACTCAAAATATCCTTCTTTTAAAAAGAAATTTAAGTGATTATTAAGCACACAAATATTTAAGCTTAATTTTATAACGTCTGATTTTATCTGTTGGGTATATCAGTCTTGTCGATCCCAGTAACAAGAGTTATTGGTCATGGTCATATTATGCATACCTTCCTCCTGAAAAAAAAAGTGATGGGTAGAAAGTTATACCAAGACTTCATTTTATTATGAATGAATGAAAATATCCATGTATCGAAGAAATTATGCAGTATTAATAAGTGCATAATTAACTAAATAATTTAATATTTTTGAGATATGTATATATAGATTAGGATTGTGATTACTTTGATGACAAAGTGTCTTTGTCATCAGAGTAATCTATCCTTGCATTTATTCTTCTTATTTCTCGTCTGTAGAGAGGAGTAGGATACTATCTCTTATAACATTGTCCTGAGAAAGTACAGAGGTTGGCCAAGTTCCTGGCACATCACCCAATCAGTTTTGTTGCATATTATCTAGTACATGATACACATAGACAGTAATTAGAATTGTGAGAAAATGGACCATTACAATACACCTTAGTTTTAAATATTTGTTGATGGGCAAAAAAACCCCAAAACAAACAAACAAAAAACATGCACTATTAATAGCCACAGGATCTTAAATGCAAATTAGAAACAAAAATACTAACCAAATCAGGTTACCTAGTTTGTTCCATATGTGCATATACATTAAGTATTAATAGTAACATTATAGGAACTAAGTTATATATTTTTGTAGAAAAGGTTTACCTGTAATTATCATTGTTTATAAAACCACCTGATGTTATAATCATTTAATAAAATATTTATGCAATGAAAATATTTTACTATTTAAGTCACAAAGACGATTACTAGATAGTAAATATACAAATTTCAGGTTTTGAAAATCATAATTCTTACAAATAAGAAATTATCTCAAGATAATTTGTTGGACTTATATGATATGTCTAATTTATAAATACATATGTATGTACCAATACAATACCCAGTGATTGATATTATTTCAATTGAACAACTGCTTATTTATACAAATGATATTTTTCTATAAAACAAAACTATTTGACTTATGGTAAACAACTGTGTGAACAACAGTGGCTTACAGATAGCAATAGAAATTAGAATTAGACAAAGCTACCCAAAAAGTCAGTTATTTTGGCATTTTGAGAACATTCCTAGCAATATTAATTTATGAATGTGATATTTGTTACAGTTGGTTCCAAGAGCATATTTAATATCAAATAGGTAAGTCAGGGATAAGTTGTAGTACTTCAATTTGATTTACTAGTACTAGAAAAATGAATATGGAAATTGGCTCCCACAAGTGCTTAGATGAGAAGCACATGAAATATTGAATAGCTCTGTATTTCTTACATATTAGTCAGTGATGCATCTTGATTACGTGATATAATAGAAAGAACCATTACCATTAGTTCAAGTAATATTAGAATCTAATCCATGTATATTAATTCCCTGTCAAACCACTCATACTTGCTTCTTTTTAAGAAATGGAAGCAGATAATACTTACTTAACACTATTATTCTGTCTGTAAATCAGAGACTAATTATACCTAATATAATGCCTGCATTCTACTAAAAGTCAAGATTTAGAAGATAATTCATAGGTCACTAGAATATTGTTTTACATTTTGAGTTTCATTAAAAAACAAAAACAAAAAAACTCCTTTAAGATACTCAAGATACTCATCAAGCATATTAGCTCCTTTAAAATTTCCTCTCAGATAACCCACTGCGTAAATCTTAGTTTTAGTTCTATATTCAAAAGTTACTTCAAACAGCCTCATTATGTTTTAAATAGGCAGTGTTTATTTATTAAAATGATTAGTCATTGTCCTTATCTGTTGGGGGTGTTATAACAAAATACTAGAGATTGGGTGGCTTATAAACAGTAGAAATTTATTGCTCACAGTTCTGGAGGCTGAAAATCCTAAATCAAAATAGAGCATGATCAACAAGGGCCCTGTGTTTGGGTCAGAGATTTCAGGTTGTACCCTCATACGGGACAAGGGGCTCGTGAGTTCTGTGGGGTGTCTTTTATAACACTAATCCTGTTTATGAAGCCTCCATCTCCATAAACAAAGCTCCTCCCAAAGACCCCACCGTGAATGTCATTACATTGGGCATTAGGGTTTCAATATATGGTTTGGGAAAGGGGGCCAAACATGTTCCGACCATAGTAGGCTTTTTTGTTTTTGTACTGCCATATGTTTAAAGAACTTGAAATTATATATATATATACACACACACACACACACACACACACACACATATATACACACACATACATATGTGTGCGTGTGTGTGTGTGTATATAAAATGGTTATTGGAGAATATGAAAACAAAAACATTTGAAACACTAAATCACGATCCTAAAGAGATAACCACACCTACATGTTCACTGCAGTGTTAGCCAAGACATGAAAGCAACCTAAATTTGGACAGATGAATGGATAAAGAAAAAGTGATTTATGTATAATATTATATAGACAATGCAATACTATTATATATTACTGATATAAACAATGTGATACTACTTAGTCATAAAAAATGAAAGAAATCCTGCCATTTGTGACAATATGGATAGACCCTGAGGGCATTATGTTAGGTAAAATAAGTCAGAGAAAGACAAATACAAATACTATGTGATCTCACTTGCATGTGGAATCTAAAAAAAAAGAGAATGAAGTATAGAAACAGATCATATCTGTGGTTGCCAGAGGGGGAGTGGGGAAACTGGGTTAAAGATGATCCAAAGATGGAAACTTCCAGTTATAAAGAAGTTCTGGGGATGTTATGTACAACATGATGACTTTAGTTAATAATACTGTATTGTTTATTTGATAGTTGCTGAAGTAGATCTTAGAAGTTTCATCACAATGAAAAAAATTGTAACTGTGAGGAGATGAATATTAACTAAACTTACTGTGATAATCATTTTGAAATATATATTGTACATCTTACACAATGTTATATATAAGTTATACATCAATAAAACTGGGGAAAAAAGGAGATTTCCCACCAATATAAATTAAATGCCACACAGTATTGTAAGATATTCCTACTGCAGTATATATTTTTAAATATTAACAATACATAGCATTTTCTATGTGTAAGGTGCTGCTTCTAAGTTATATACACATATGGAAATGCCCTGTTTGGTTTCAGGAACTGCAGCCGCGCAGACAGGCGAGAGGGCCCCAAGGCTGGAAATAATCAAGGAGGCCTTGAGAAAACAGGCCACTGAGGAGACGAACCCTGTCCCCCTGATCAGGGGGCAACCCCTGCCTTCCTCACATCACCCTGCTTAGCCTTGTGATGGCTGGCAATCAATGATGGGTAAGATCCCTTGATGGAAGGGACAACCTCAGCCAGGCACAGTCAAAATGGGCAGTGGGACAAAAACTTGGGAGACACAGAATAAGAGCAAAAAGGCTCGCACCCCTCGGCTCAGCTTGAACATGGCCGGGGTCCTCATACTATCTGAAAGAAGTCTCCTTGTCTCTTGGCGGCTCCCCCACCCTGCCTGGCTCAGTCTCAAAACAATACTGGAGACAGTCCTAAACTAGATTTGGCAGTTCCCAGGGGAAATCAGGCCTAGAAGTAAAGTCTTTAAGGCATGCTTTGTTTCTCCTTCAAAAGCTATGATAGCCAGCTCATGCTGGGAAGGAAATTTACATTATTCACAGACCCTTACTCTAAACCCTTTGGTGCTTTCATGTTTACTAGTCTCCTCTCCGACCCATGTAAATCGGTGTGTTCCTGACATGTGTTTTCTTCAAAACATCATCTATTCTCTGTAAACATTAACATACTGATGTAACAAGATCACCTGTACCTTCTTATTACCTACCCCCACTGATAATTTTTTCAGTAAAAGCCTTTGGAAAAAGGGGCTCAGGGGGCTTCTTCACTGGAAGGAAGTGCCCTTTCCCCTCTCCTGGCAAACAGAGAAGTGTTTGGGATGACTCGTGTTTATTCCCCTCATCCGTGACCCACGGGATGGGCTCTGGGGAATTCAGAGCCCCCCCTCCCTCCTAAGCTGGCCCCCAGACAGTGACCCTGAGATCCAGGAGTGCCCCGTGGCAGTGCTCCCCATGACATATGTATATATATGTGTGTGTATATATATATATGTGTGTGTGAGTATATACACACACACACACACACGCACATATATAGTACTTATACAAACACGCAAAAAAACTGCAACGCAATTTAAGGGATAAGTTGAATTTATGTTTTCTTGGTTGATCTTTCCTGCTTTTCACCTACACTTTACACTGTTTTTTGCTTTTGTTGCTTAATTTCCCAAAACATCCTCTTTGAATGTCTGCCTTTTTGTTTTTGAACTTTTACCTCATGTGTTCTGCATACACTCCATAGAAACAATCCCCATGGTCACGTACTCAACGTCCTCCACTATACACTTTTTCCTTCAAACACACATGGTGATTCTTAAATCAGGTCAACCCCTCCTCATGAGAACCAACACAGAAAATAATCCCGACTCTGTATAGCTGATAGATGTTTGTGAAGATCATTAGAAGTCATGATGTGAACATTTAAACTTTTCAAAAACTGTATGAGTGAAAGCAGTATTAATATAGGAACATCTTTGGACTTGATCAGATTATAACTGGCAGTGCCTTTTTTCCAGGTGAAAATATAACTTTACGTAAATGAATGGTAAATTGTACTTTAATTATTAAATGATTAATAATTACTAATTAAGTGAAATATTCAGTAATTAATTAAATGCTTTAATAACTAATGATTGGATTATTATTTAATTATTAGAAGGTGAAAAGAAAATTTATATTTTAACTAAAACTGTTAATGTATAATAAGAAACATGGTAACACTTTTTTTGCACATTTAATTAAAGTATCGGGGATTTTTCTCCTTTTATAAAATGATTGTATTATTGTTACAATTACCAAAAATTTGAGGTTGTGTTTTCCCAATAGAATCATCATTTTTTCTGTCAATCAAAATGCCAGGCTTAACATTTTGTAAGTCAGAGAACCTTTGCTTGGTATTATTTTATAAAAATATAGGTGTTAATAGTTTTTTTCCATATTAATATTTTTAGCATCTTTGAGACCTTGGATTTTAGAAAAGAACAAGAGGACAATAGAATATTTAAACAATGTATCAACTTTGAAAATAAAGATATTGAGAGACTCAAATTACTTTTCAGTAAAAAATAGTCATGATTCCTTTGAACTCGATATGAAAAATTTAAAAGATTATATATTCAGAACAATATTTATTTGTGCAAAGGTCACATGTTAAAAGGCAATTACACATTTTAGGATAATTATATTTTGTTATTAAAATGTGATGTGAAAAGTTTTATCATTTTAATGTCTAAAAGGAAACTTCCGAAGTTAGCACTGTAACTGCCTAGCTTTACCAGAGATAGACATGGAGATAGAGAGACAGAGAGATATTAAAACCACACAGAAATTCTTGCAGGTCCACTTTTATAGATAACCATACCAATTCAATTCTGCTTTCCTACCTGTATCAGCTTGCTAGACTGGTGGACTACACACTGGGTTGCTTAAACAAGACACTAATTTTCCACAGTATAGGAGGCTAGCAGTCCAGGATCAAGGTATAAGTGGGTTTGTTTTCTTCTGAGGGATGTGAGGGAAGCATCTGTTCCAGGCTTCTCTCCTTGGCTTGTAGATGGGAGTCTTCTCTCTGAGTCTTCACTCTGTACTTATCTATATCTAGATTTCCTCTTCTTATAAAAATACCAGGCATATTTGATTAGGCCCTCCTTTAATTATATTAATTGATTATCTCTGTAAAGACTCTGTTTCTGCCCTGGCTGGTGTGATTCAGTTGATTGTCAGCCTGTGAACCAAAGGGTCACTGGTTTGATTCCTAGTCAGGGCACATGCCTGGGTTGCAGGCCAGGTCCCCAGTTGGGGACACATGAGAGGCAACCACACATTGATGCTTTTCTCCTCTCGTTCTCTTTCCCTTCACCTCTCTCTAAAAATAAATAAATAAAATCTTTTAAAAAAAGACATTTAGACTTCTTTAAAACAATACCCTATTTCAAAATATGGTCACATTCTGAAATACTAGGGGATAAGACTTCAACATACGAAGTTGAAGGGATGATGTATTTATTTATGATAGTGTATTTACTTAATAAGCATAAAATATAGGCTTTCCTCTCCAAAAGATACAAATTTTAACTTTCTATACTGCTAGTCATCTTCCTTTTATGCCTCATTTTTATAGGTTTTTATTTATTCAGTTGGTAGTCTATATGCATTATTTGTCCATACATATTTAATAATAATATTATGTCCATGGCAAATGTTTCATTTTCTATTTGGATAATATATTTTTGTCCTTTTTTGAGATTTATTTTCCTCTGAGTTTTAGTTTTATTTGTTGTTGTATTTCACAGAGTAATTGTATGTCTTTGAATTCCTTCCACTAAGATAAAATCCACTTTATTGTTGAAGAGGATGTGGACTCTGAGTTGGCCAGATTTTTGTTAGAATTTGAACATTCCTTCTTGGCATACAGTGCAAGAATCATCTTAGCATTACTTTCAGTTGCATTTTAAAAATTAATTGAAACTTTTCTGGAATCAATTTCTTTTGTGCATTTTTTGAAAACTAGACATCATACTTCTGTGATTCTTTAGTACTATTTTGCATTTTCCAAATCTATTAGTTAGCTTTATCATTGATTGCTTTTTCTGGGAACAAAATTCTGGTTTTAAAATAATTCTCCATAAAAATAAAGATAAATAAGTAATAAAATACTGACTCACAAAGACTGCCATTTAATGTCCAGTCCTGCCAAAGATTAAATTTAACATCAGTATGAAACACCTTCATTTGTAAATACCTGACTCATTTTGATTCTCCTTCCACTGACATTCACTACAGCATATAGATGACACTACAGCATAGTGTCACCATGTTGGACCTCTGATGAAATGTGCCTGCCAGGTGACTCAAAATTTTTACCACTCTGTGTATGTCCACCAAGGACTATCAGGCACTGCTAGCATTGATTTTGTGTTTACGAAAATATATTTTAGCGAGCAAGCACATGTTTCATAGAGAGAACATGGAAATAATGCAGGTAGACCTTCTGCATTACCAAGACTAACAAGAGTTAGTCTTGTAAGTGTGTGTAGCCTCTAACTTAAAAGAACTCTGCATGGAGCGGATAGTGGGCTCCCAAGTTTCTCGTTTTACCTATTCTGTCTCTCAAGATTAACCAGAAAACTATTTATTTACTTTAACATAAAGATCAATTCCATATATTTTATCCATAGTTTAAATACCATGAAAATGCAGGGATTGGATTTTGTTAAAAATTTGTTAATAAATTTAAAAATGTGTTTGAAAATAAAGTTCTTAGAAACAAAATTTAATATTTCATCATCAGCTCTTAAGCTATTTTTATCATTTTATAATTAACAGAAGTTAAACAGAACATTTAAATTAACCGAAAAAAGAACAGGAAATATGTGATTAGAATTTTTGCAAATTTCATTGCAATTGTACTAATAATTAAACGCACTTTAAATGTGTTTGTTGAACTGTCTGCTTTTGCTGTATGTTGAGATTTAACAGGATGTGTTTGTTTATGTGATCTTTATTAAATAGTTTGGGTGGCAAAGCTAAGAAAACAAACAGCTTATGTTCCCAGACAGCACCCTCTCGGGTTCAGAGCAGGTGTTTTCATTGCTTTTATACTTCTCCTATGGGTGAGTTCTTCCAGCTCCTGAGGCGGTGGTAATGTGCGTCGCTTTCATCAATAACAGCGTCCGGCCAAGGAATGTTGCTCTTAGAATAGCAGTGAATATAAACTATCTGCATTTAAGTACTTGACATTTTGCTAAAATACGACAGCTATACCAAAAACTCCAACTGTTTGACTTGAATTTATTTGATCTTTTTTTCTTTCTATTTTCATGTGGTAAAGGTTCAAAAAAAGAACAGTTTCTGTTTAATGAAAACAGCAGGCAGCGCGTTTCACAAACAGAGAGCTGCTCTCCTATTCCCATCTGAGAGACCGGAATTTTAAAATCTCAATTCCTCCTTGGAAATCATTCTACTTTTTATTCAAATTACAAACACTCAGGTAACCAACTGTTTGAAGAATTGAAAGAGATTTTCAATTTAAAATTGACATAAGAGTCCTTTTTGTTTCAACTGGGAGAAGAAATTTCGCTTGGTGTTTACGAATTCTACACTAACACCCTTCCAAGAAAGACAAGGTGTATTTCATACTGCTGATTTCCAGTCTCCCTTCCTTCTCTTCCTTCCTTCCTTCTTTCCCTCACTCCCTCTTTCACTACTTAGGTCCTTTTTCTTTTGCTCTTCTCTCCTGTCTTCTTTTCTTTCCAGCAATTTTCAGTAGTTTCTATGAGACATAAGTAGTTGATTCTATCATTCACCCTCTACATGTTCATTTACTATATACAGACATTGAGCACCTAATATATACTTGTCCCCATTCTGTGTGCGTGGACAATGCCTCAGCATCCTTGTCTTTATGCAGATTATATTGGAAGCGGAACAATGCATATTAAGTTAAATCAAGAGCTTAAATGTTTTTAAAAAATATTGGAGATGACACTGCATGCTGCAGTCTTGTTCATATTATTATTTTTCTTTTTTTAACTTTATTTGGTTTTATTCAAACTGATTAATATAATGTCCTAAATAATTTAAATATTTTAACAAGACATTTGACAATATATATTTCTCATTATTGCTGTCTATTTATTTTTGAATAAAGATATTAATTTTTATTTTGAATAAAAATAAATATTCTTAAATACAACATAAATTTAAACATATTTGAAAGCTATTGCTTATTTACTCTCACCACAAAGTATAGGATATTTTCTAAGAGATTCAAGCAGCTCATATGAATTCAGCAGAAATAAAGCTGATAAATGAATTTGGAAATCTACAAAGCATTGATCTTCTGACCAAGCACCAGACTAATGGGGCCAGAATTTGAACTAATATTTACACTAAGCAGTATATTAATGATTAGCTTAATATAGAGTTATTGTCCATCCTTCTCTCTCTTTCCCTATTTCTCTTCCTTTGAACAGATATGCATGTATATGTAATATAAATATATTTTTGTGCTCAACAGAAAACCTGTTAATCTTCCCATTATTTTAATTTAGATATAAAATAAAATTGACATAGAATTGCACTTTATCTATCTTAATATATACACTGTATTCACACCATCTTGTTTTTAGTCCCTTTTATTTATATGCTCAACACTTTAATAAATATAAAGATAACACAATAAAATAGTATTTATACATTTCAAGTCATTGATAAAATAAATATAGCAAGAACAAATCTAAAAGTATAGCACATAAAAATAAATATAAATTTGAAAGAATAAACCAGAAAATCTAAAAACAGAAAAGTAATATAGACAATACAATTCAAAGCCTTGATTAAATAATTATACAGGTAAAGTTTCTTATTTTAAAAGAAGACAAATTTTAAAAAAATTAAATTTGTTTTAGAGAGGGGGACAGGGAAGGAGGAAGAGAAGGACAGATACATCCTGTGGTTGCAAGTCTCACGCCCCCTGCTGGGGACTTGACCTGCAACCCAGGCCTGTGCCCTGATTGGGAACCCAACCAGCCACCCTTTGGTTTGCAGGCTGGCACTCAGTCCATTAAGCCATACCAGCCAGGACGAGAAGACAATTTTTTAAAACAGAGTGCAAAATAGTAAGATAACCTTGTTAATGATAATAAACAACCACTGATAATATTCTGTGTTTAATAATAATAGAGCGTGGCTATGACCAGTGTTGCTCATTTGGTTGGGCATTGTCCCACAAAGCGAAAGGTCACTGGTTCAATTCCTGGTCAGAGCACATGCCTGGGTTGTGGGTTCAGTCCCTGATTGGGGTGCATACTAGAAGCAATGGATTGATGTTTTTCTCCCTCTCTTTCTCCCTCCCTTCCCTTCTCTCTAAAAATGAATGAATAAATTCTTTAAAAAGTAATATATCTTCGATACCAACCAGTCATAGATGAGAATGAACTGGTAAGTACTAGCTGAATTTCAACTCTGTGTGTAGTAGAGACAGCCATCACTCTGCAAATCATGTTAAGACAAAATGAAGAGAAATAGTGTTACCTAGGGTATGTGCTTAAGATGATGGACTTTTGTCAGGCTGGCGCAGTGCCGGCAAGGATGTCATTCTCTGGGGGCTGGTAATTGCCACTCACCCGGGCCAGCTGCGCCTCTTAGCCCCACATCAGATTCATGCATTTCTCTCCCTTCTCTTCCAGAGAACGTGGTCGTCTCCAGGACATCTTCAGACTTTTGATCCTTGGAATCTGTTCTGAAAGTGGTTCAAGTAGCACCTGAAAGCTGCACCTTAAACTCAGTAACTGAAAACCTCAGTAGGTTAGAGACTTGCTATGGACCCTACTTATATGAGTTTGATCAGCTGGTGGTGAGTTGGGATTCCAGAAACAAATGAATATATTTTGTGAAACTGAGAAAGAACTCAGACAAATGTTACTATTCCCACTTTAAAAATAGACACTTGTTCCCAAATATGGTCTACTTTGGATATCTTGCATGCAATTTTCTATGTACATATAGTTCCCAAATATGTATGTTTGCATGACTTCTTAAATCATATATTTTTTAAAGTGGTAATGATGTCTTCAAAATAAAGGAAATAATGAAAATCATATTATAATATACTTAGGGTACTATAATTCATACATATGTATCTAAATATATGTATTTAATATGTATATGTGCACATTTTTTCATTATAATGGCAGTTAATTATAAGAAGAGATATAAAAGTAATACAAATTGTGTATATATTTTAGATGGCTCCGTAATATATTCCAAATAAATTATGTAAACAGTTATATGGCTTTATTTATGTTTCAAATCATCTATATTGCATTTTACACACAATTTTAATACTCATCTCTAGTGTGTTAACTACTTTTGCCACTATTTTAAGATATAATATTAAATGGAGATAAAAATAAGTACAAACTAAGTTTAAAACTTATGATCCCCATTCATTTCTGAGTGCAGTCTTAATAACTTAATTTTTGATTGACAATTAATTTCATGGATTCTTTTTTAGGAAAAGTCAGGTCTTTAGTTGAAACCAAGAATTATTTTATCATTTAGTGACAGTGTATAATGAAAAGAATATCAGTGTCATATCTAAAGAGATTTTTATGAACTTTCATCAGGAACTTATTACAATTCTTTTGAAGAAAATAACTTGTAGAATATTACTTCAATTTACCTTTGTGTGTGAGACAATGAAATTCAGCTTCCAAAACTTATTAAAGAAATGGGGAAAAATTAACTTAGATACAAATCGAGAGCAAGGTAAGACAAAGAGATCTGGGATCCCTGGTCTGACAATGATATGGGAGAAATTACTTGTGAATAACAAAACAATAGAGCTGTGACAAACTCTAGTAACAACTGCATCTTCAGTAGCTATAATTAGAAGGTCCTCATAACCACACCATACTAACTGAAGCAAATAGTGTTTTTGAGATTTTTAATCCTGTTTTGATATAATAAACTTCTCATCATGATATTTTTTCATAAGACCATGTTTTAACAGAAATCATATTAGGACTATGTACAGGAATAAATCTCAAAGTCCTCCAACTTTAAATATGGCATTCCACAGAAAGAACATATTGCTAGTTTAGATAATCTAACAAACTCATCTTCAATGAAATGTAATTTAAGGCAGAAAGGCCAGGGTAGTTGAACTTGAATTTATCTAACACATTCAAGCCAGGTATCTTGAAAGAAGTGGCTTAATCTGCTGGCAACTTATTTTCTCAATTGAAACTTAAGGATGTAAATTACATGAGAATAAATAAAGCCATGGTTGTGAAATGCCATTTCTAGAACATAGCAGTCAGCAAACCCCCCTCCCCTGCTCCCTTCATTTCCCACCTCCCTCTCCCTCTCTCTTACACACAGTTAAATGCACACACCAATATAATTAATAAAATAATGAACAACTTCTGATATATTTAAGAATATTATAATTTATACAGAAGAATGACAACAATTCACTCGAAATTAAATGACTGCAATTTATTTCCATCATCCCATCAGGGGAAAAAGGCAAATACTAGAAGCAAAAATTAGATGAAGATCTAGTAGACAAATAAATCGTTCTTCTTGTCTTTCTACTGCCTACTTTTGGTTCTCTTATTTTTACAAATAGTTTAAAAACTTTTGTTGGTCAGTTATAATGCTATCTTCTCATAAGTAGTGATTATTAAAGAGACTCAATAACTTTGTTTAAGCTACATTTTCCTAAGCATGTTTCCCCATCTTGTATTGCCAACGCCTAATTTCTTCCTCTTGTTTTTCTCACTGTTTCATTTCATTTCTATGTTCATCATTAGTAGCATAGCTGTCATACTCCCAATTACTATGTACAGATATAAACATTGGACAGTGAAGAAGGCATATAGGAAAAAAAATGGTCCATCTGAAATATGGCTTTGGAGGAAGGCTCTACACATAACCTGGACCACCTAAAAGCTAAACAAGTGGGTGCTAGAGCAAATTAAGACTGAAACATCTCTGGGGGCAAAAATGACAAAGCTGAAGATTTCCTACTTTTGGCATATTAAGCAGGGTTCTTTGGAAAAGGCAATAATCCTAAAAACAAAGAGAAGGTATCAGGAATAGACAAAGACCAAACATGAGATGGATTCACTCCATTAAAAAATCACAGGCGTGAGTATACAGGAGCTGAACAGGACTGTTGAGGACAAGACATGTAGATGTCACTCATCCTTAGGGCCTCCAGGAGTGAGAGACCGCTCAATGGCACATGAACACATGCAGCATGAGGTGGGCTGTTAGGCTGTAATAATAGAGATACAAGTACAGATATCTTGTCCGTTTAGAGTGATCTGAACACTTTGTTGAACCAAAGGGTGTTTCTAGTACAATTTGTGACCATTAGCAGAGAACCTTGAGACTTACAAATCCTAGTATTTGTTATAGTAAGAAACTGAGGCCATAATGACCTGGGAGGCCTACTATTTATTTTCATTTTTAGGCAACAGAATAGCAGACAAAACATGAACACTCCTTGTTTACTTTGGAGAATAGCAGGAAATACACAGTACTAGCTACCATGTGGACTAGAACGTCTCGACAAAATAATAAAATAAATAAGTGGTGAAATTTAAACAAGTTGGTCAGCTTTAACTACACAAATGATTCCCTGCTCAGCATACGGGCACCCCTGAGAGATCTGTGCATTGAAGCATCTAAAGGTGGGCAAATACCAGGGGAGGCAAGAAGGGAGGAGAGCCTAGAGGGCCAGGGTCGCCTCCCTGCAGCCCCCGGCAAGTGGTGGGCTTGGCAAGAACAGGGGAGGAAGCGGGCCACAGTCGATGCTCCCTTCGCCGGGAGGTGCAGAGAGTCTCTGGGGCACCCCTGCAGCAGTGAGTGGTTCCAACTGCGGAGCCAACAGAGAGGCTGGGCAAGGACCCAGCGCAGGCTTTCGGCCTTTCTGTCGGACGTCGGGCAGTCAGTGAACAAACAGATGAAGCCACACAGCACTGACTCCTTTTTGACTCCCCAAACTTGCCTCCTGTAGTCCTTCGTATTGAGTTTTGGAACGCACTATTTCCACACCTGAGAACTTTTAGGTCAGAATTGCTCTTTCCCTCTGTGACTGATCCCCAGTGGTGGTGCTTAGCAGAACACCATAATGAGAGGGAGAAACAATCCCCACTCCCAAACGTTGAGGCTTATTCACAGGTATACTGACAGAAGCGCAGAGGTCAGCTTTGGGATTTCACAGGAGCTTAAAAACTTGCGATTTAACGCCACCTGCTGGAAAATAGTGGAAAGACCGCTTCATAGAAAACTAATCGGAGTGCAAATACAATAGCTTAGACAAAGAAGTCCATGAATAACCAAGGTAGCAAGGCAGCTCAGAAAAAAAATGAAAAATCTCCAGAAAGCAAACTGGAACACATGGAAATATGTAATATAAACAACAGAGAAATCAAGATTGCAGTTCTGAAAATAAGAGAGGTAAGAAAATGCAGACAGATACACTCAGAAAACAAATTAATGAACAAAATGCACACTTTACCAAAGTGATTGAAACTCTAAAAAAGAATCAAACAAATACTGGGGATGAAACATTCAATAAAGGACATCATGAATGGATATTGAGTATAGGAAGCAGAGCCATCCAGATGGAGGAAAGGATTAATGATGGTTGAAGATAGGAATCCAGAAATAATGCAGAAGGAAAAAGAGAGAACCCTGTGCATGAAAGAAAGAAAGAAAGAAAGAAAGAAAGAAAGAAAGAAAGAAAGAAAGAAAGAAAGAAAGAAAGAAAGAAAGAAAGAAAGAAAGAAAGAAAGAAAGAAAGAGAAAGAAAGAAAAGGAAAGAAGGAAGAAGGGAGGGAGGGAGGGAGGAAAGGAAGGAAGAAGGAAAGAAGGAAGGGAGAAAGGGAGGGAGGGAGGAAAGAAGGAAGGGTGAGCTTCACAGGAACCATCTGAATCCATCAGAAAAAGCAATGCATAAATTATAGGTATTCCAGAAGGAGAGAAGGGGAAGGGAATGGAGAACTTATTCAAACAAATAGTTGATGAGAACTCCTCAAACCTAAGGAAAGAACTAGATCTTCGAACCCAATAAGCAAACAGAACACCCAGTTATCTCAGTCCAAAGAAGTCCTCTCCAAAGTACATTGTATTAAAATGGTCAAAAGTCAATGACCAAAAAAAAAAAAAAAAATTCTCAGAGCAGCCAGGAAAAAAGAGATAGTGAGCTACAAAGGAAACCCAATCAAGTTAGCATCAGATTTCTCAGCAGAAGCTTTAAAAGCCAGAACAGAGTGAACCAAACATTCAAGTTACCGAAAGAGAGAAATTACGAGCCAAAAATAATTTATCAAGCAGTTATCTTTTAAATATTAAGGAAAAATAAAGACTTTTTCAGACATACAGAAGCTAAGGGGATTTACCACCAGAAGACAGACATTGTAGGAAATACTCAAGAGGTTTAGCTTACTTGAAATAAAGAGCAAATATCATGACCTTATGAGTAAGATCAATAAAAAAAGCATAAACAGGGATAATTTGCAACAACAAAATCATAAAGGGGAAGGAGGAAAAGATTTGAACTAGTAAAGGAAAATGGAGGTCAGATGCTCTCAAAAGAAAAAAAAAAGACACTGCTATATATATAGACAACTTTTTTTTTCATTAACTTAATGGCAACCACACACAAAAACTGAATTATATGCCTCCAAACTGAGACACATAACAGAAAAAAAGGAAACAGAAGAAAGTAGCATGGAACACTACTAAACAAAATCAACAAACAGGAACAAAAAGGAAAAGAACCAATGGTGTCACAGAGCTATCAGAAAAACAAAAGGCAAAATGACTACAGGAAACCCTCATATATCAGTAATTACCATAAATGTAAGTTGACTGAATTTACAAATAAAAAGTCACAGAGTAGTAAATAAGATCAGAAAACAAAGCCCAACCATATGCTGCCTTCAAGAGACACATCTATGTTCCAAAGACAAAGGTAGATTCAAAGTGAAAGGGTGGAAAATGATTTCCCAAACAAATAACATCCACAGAAAAACAGGTGTAGCCATACTTATATTTGACAAAGCAGATTTCAAGATAAAAAAGGTAACAGTAACAACAGTGGAAATTTTATAATCATAAATGGGACCCTACATCAAGAAGATGTAACACTTCTTAATACACTTGTATATGCACCCAATCAGGGAGCACCGACATATGTATAGCATTACTCACAAAACTATAGGGAGAAACAGAGTATAACACAATCATAGTTGAGAACATTAATACTCCATTGAATGCTCTAGTTAGATCATCCAAAAGAAAATCAAAAAAGAAACATTAGCCTCAAATAACACATTAGATCAAAAGAAGACAAATGAGAATGATGATATAGCATATCAAAATTTCCGGGATACAGCAAAAGCAGTAATAAGAGGGGAGTTTCTATCATTATAGACCTGTTCAAGAAATTTCAAGTAAACAACCTAACCTTACATCTTAAAGAACTAGAAAAAAAGAACAAAGGAACTCACAATCAGCAGAAGAAAGGAAATAAGAAAAATTAAAGTGAAATTGCATGAAACAGAGAATAAAAAGACAATATAAAAACTTAATACAACAAAGAGCTGGTTCTTTGAAAAGATTAATAAAATGGACAAACCCCTGTTAAACTATTAACTAAGCAAAAGGAGACAAGACCCGTAAGAACAAAATCAGAAATGAAAGAGAAGTTACCACAAACACCGCAGAGACACAAAGGATCATACTAGAATACTATGAAAACTATCTGCCACCAAATTCAATAACCTAGAAGAAATAGATAAGTTTGTAGACATATATAAACTTCCTAGTCTAAACCATGGAGAATCGGATAAATCTAAACAGACTGGTAGAGAAGAAATTGAAGCAACCATTAAAAGCCTTTCAAAAAATAAAAGTCCAGGACCAGACAACTTCACAAGTGAATTCTCCCAAACTGTCAAAAAAGATTAAAAATGTATCCTTCTCAAAGTTTTCCAAAAAATTGAAGAAGAAACAATACTTCCTAACACATTTTATGAAGCCAACATAACCCTCATATCAAAACCTGGCAAGGATAACACACAAAAAAGAAAACTACAGATTAATACCTCTGATGAATATGAAACATCTTAAACAAAATTCTAGCAAATAAGATACAACAATACATCAAAAAATAATACATCACAATCAAATAGAGTTTATTCCAGGGACACAAGGATGATTCAACATACACAAATCTATCAATGTAATATACCGCATTAACAAAAGATAAGATCATATGACTTTTATCAATAGGTGCAGAAAAAGCATTTGATTAGATAAAATGTCCATTTATGATAAAAACCCTTAATAAAACAAGAATAGAAGGAAATTACCTCAATATAATAAAGGGATATATGACAAACCCTCAGCCAATATCATACTCAGTGGTGAAAAACTGAAAGCTTTTCCTGTAAATCAGAACAAGACAAAAATGCCCATTCTTGCCACTCTTACTCAACATAGTTCTGGAAGTCCTAGCCAGATCAATAAGGCAATAGAAAAAAATAAAATGCATCCAAATTGGGAAGAAAGAAGTAAAGGTGTCATTTTTTTTCAGATGACATGATTCTGTACATAGAAAACCATAAAGACTCCACTAAAAATCTATTAGAACCAATAAACAAATACAGTAAAATTGCAGGATACAAAATCAATGTACAAAAATCCATTGTTTTCCTGTATGCTGACAATGAAACTTCAAAAAAAAAGAAATGAAAAAAAATTCCTTTTGCAATTGTGACAAAAAAGAATAACATACCTAGGAATAAATTTAAAAAAGGATGTGAAAAACCTATGTACTGAAAACTACAAAACATTATAAAAGAGAGAGGAAAAGATACAATGAAATGAAAAAATATTCCATGTTCATGCATTGGAAGAATCAATATAGTTAAAATGGCCACATCACCCAAAGCAATATACAGATTTAGTGCAAGCAGCATCAAAAACTCAATGTCATTTTTGAAAGTAATAGATTAGAAAAATATTATCAGATTTATATGAAACCACAAAGAACCCCAAATAGCCAAAGAAATTCTGAGGAATAGAAAAATAAAACAAAAACAAACAAACAAAAAAACAAAGCTGGAGATACCATACTATCTGACATCAAGTTATACTGCAGAGCTATGATTATGAAACCAGCATGGTATTGGCAGAAAAACAGATCAACGGAACAGAATCGACAGACAAGATATACAACCAATGTACATGGGCAAATGATTTTAGACAATGGATCTAGAAATATATAATGATGAAAAGAAAGCCTCTTCAATAAATGCTGCTGGGAAAATCAGGAAGCCACAAGCAAAAGAATGAAACACAATTACAGTTTATCTCCATGTAGAAAAATTAACTCAAAGTGGATCAAAGACTTAAATATAAGATCCAAAACAATAAATTACATAGAAGAAAACATAGGTACTAAACTGAGGGACCTTGGTTGTGGAGAATATTTTATGAATTTGACCCCAAAAGCAATGGAAGAAAAGGCAGAAACAAATGAACAGGACTATATTAAACTAAAAAAAGCTTCTACACAGTAAAAGAAACTGACAACAAAACAAAGAGGCAACCAACTGAATGGGAGATGGTATTTGCAAACAGTTCTGACAAAGGTTTAATATCCAATATATATGATGATTTCCTAAAACTCGACACCAAACAGACAGTCCAAATGAAAAATGAGCAAGGGACCTGAACAGACACTTCTCCCAAGAAGACATACAAGTGCTAACAGAGATATGAAAAGATGTTCAATCTCATTAGCTATTAGGGAAATGCAAATCAAAAGTACCACGAGATACCACCCACATCTGTTAGAAGGGCTATTATCAACAAGAGATAACAAGTGTTGGAGAGGTTGTGGAGAAAAGGGAACCCGCATTCCCTGCTGGTAAGAATGTAGATTGTACAGGCTCTATGCAAAAACAGTCTGGAGTTTTTTTTTAAAAAAATTAGAATACAGTTACCATATGATCCAACAATCCCTCTCTTGGATATCTACCCTAAAAAAATAACACCCTCAAGAACTTGTATTTGCAAAGATATATGCACCCCTATGTTCACTGCAGCATTAGTCATGGTGGCCAAGACATGGAGACAACCAAAGTATTCTTTGATAGAGGACTGGATAAAGAAGGTGTGGTACAATACACATACACCATGGAACACTAGTCAGCCATAAAAAAGACGAAATACTGCCATTTGCAACAACATGGGTGAACCTTGAGAATATTACGCTAAGTGAAATAAATCAGTCAGAAAAAAGCTAGGAACCATACAATTTTTCTCACATGTGGGATATAAAGCTGAAACTCATGGACACAAGCAACAATGTGGTGGTTGCCAGAGAAAATGGGGTGTGGGTGGGGAGTGGAGGGGTCCAAATATATGGTGATAGAAGGTGATGGGAAGGGGCTCTGTCCTGCAGAGCCACTCTGGGTCACCATGGATGGGGAAATAAAATAAATCATTTCAGATACTTCTCAGTCTGCCAGGGAAAGGGGGCGGTGATTCTCTCTAGTAGAGAATGTCCTGAACCCCTGTGCTCAATGGCTTTTATTGAAAGTGTTATCACTGGGAGCTAGATGGTAGGAATGCATAGGTGATCTCATTACATCAATATGTTAATGTTTACAAAGAATAGGTGACATTTGAGGAAGACAAAGGGCAGGAACATGCTGATTTGCATAGGTTTGAGATGAGTAAACATAAGAATGCCAAATGGTTTAGGGTCAGGGTCTGTGAATAATGTAAATTTCCTTCCCAGTGTGAGCAGGTTATCATAGCTTTAGGAAAAGCAAAGCATGCTTCAAGGGGAGTAATTTACTTCTAGGCCTGATTTCCCCTGGAAACCACCCGATCCAGTTTAGGGTTGTACCTGCCTCTAGTATTATTTAAACACTGAACCAGGTGGGTGGAGCTGAGAAGCCAAGAAATAAGGAGACTTCTTTCAGACAGAATGAGGACTTCAGCCATATCAAAGCTGAGGGGTGAGGGTCTTTTGTCCTTTCTCCGTGTACCCCAAGTCCTTCTCTGATGGCCCCTATGTGACTGTGCCTGTTTTAGGTTGCCCCTGCCATCGAGGGTCTTACCTGTCATTGACTAACCAGCCATCCTCCGGGGCCAAGCAGGGTGATGTGAGGGAGGCAGGGGCTGTGCCCCTGCCAGGGGGAGAGGTTTTGTCTCCTCAGTGGCCTATTTTCCCAAGGCCTCCTTGCTCAGCTCAAGTCTTGGGGCTCTCTTGTGTGTCAGCGAAGCTATAGTCCCTTAAACCAGGGGGGGGCAGTTCCCACCAAGAAGATGGTCTGATTTTAGGTGGTGGAAACACAGTGCAATATACAGATCTAACATCATAGAAATGTACATTTGAAACTTATGTGATCTTATTAACCAAGTATCACCCCCAAAAATTTAATAATAATAAAAAAATTATCTTTATGTAGACTATACATACATACAAACATATACCCAAGGTTTGGTGAACAAACTAGTAAAACACATACTCTTTTTTCCAGTGAAGTATATTTTTATTGTCTATTTCTGTTTCATATATGATAATAAAAGGAGGCATAAGATTTCAGTTATTCAGAAGTGATATCGTTATACAACTTATGTGTGTACTTAATATTAGAAAGCTATTATGGATTATCATTTTATATTTTTATCGAGCCTATTATATAATGGCATGACCTGTGTTCTGTTTTTATTTTTATTTTCCTGTTTAAAATGGATGATCTATAAAGCTTCTTTGTATAACTTCTCCAATAACCTTTTATAACCTCTTTCAATGACTCATTAGGAAGAGTGGGAATAAAATCCATAGTTAATGCAGACCACTTAGAAAAGACAAACTGTCCTACTGTGATGGGTTCAATGTTCTTTATAGATGTGAATTAAATCTGGGATGTTTTCCAATTCTTACATATAAAGATATAAAGTTCCCTTGTTCAATTTTTTATTAATAAAGAAGCTTTTCTCTTACATGTTTTTGCATTTGTATGAGAATTCTTTCTTCATGTAGCAATGGTTGTTTTCTGTGCATTTAATGTGATTTTACATCTACTGTGAAGATATTTCAAAGATAATGTTATATAATAATAATCCATAGCTTCTATGTCATGAACCCCAGGTATATGTTTCACAGCCTAGAATCCTGGTTTGAGTTCTGCTGAATTTACAACTCCATTGTAACAGCCATAAGCCATTTATGATGAGCTTATAGGTCTTCACTAGTACTGTGATATATTAAGTTGTCTGAATTCTGCTGCACTAATATGGATAGTAAGAAATGTGTTGATAAAAGTCCATTATTAAATAAGGAAGATACAAAGAAATGGAAGCATATACAAATATGTAATAATTATTATATATAATACATATAATAAATACAAATAAATGGAAGCATATACTGTGTTCATGGATTAGTGAACTAACATCATCAAAATATCCATACTGCCCAAAGCAATTTATTGATTCAATGCAATTCCTACTAAAATACCCATAGCATATTTCACAGATCTAGAACAAAATTTTCAAAAATGTATATGGAACCAAAAAAAAAAGTACCTAATAGCCTCAGCAATCTTGAGGAAGAAGAACAAAGTGGGGGAGATCGCAGTACCTGGTATCAAACTACACGACAAGGCCACTGTAATAAAAAAAAGTCCTGGTACTGGCATAAGAATAGATAAATCAATCAATGGAACTAAATAGAGAACCCAGAAATAAACCCACGTCTTTATGGTCCATTAATACTTGACAAAGGGGACATGAGCATACAATGGGGTAAAGGTGGCCTCTTTAATAAATGATGTTGGGGGAGCTGGACTGATGCATGCGAAATAATGACTTTAGACCACCCGCTTATACCATGCACCAGAATGAACTCCAAATGGATAAAAGATTTAACATAAAAACATAGGCAGGAAAATTTCAGATAGCCCAAATAGCAATATTTTCACTAATATATCTCCTAGGGCAAAGGAAACAAAGGAAAAAATAAACAAATGGGACTCTATCAAACTAAAATGCTTCTGCATCGCGAAAGAAACCATCATCAAAATGAAAACAGAACTGACTGTATGGGAGAACATATTTGCCAATGATATATCAGACGAGGGTTTGATCTCCAAAATATATAAAGAACTCAACACCAGGAATACAAAACTATCCAGTTAAAAAATGGGCAAAGGGTCTGAATAAATATTTCTCCAAGGAGTCCATACAGATGACCCATAGCCATATGAAAAGATGCTCATTCACATCAGTAGCCCTCAGACAAATGCAAATTAAAACCACAATGAGATATCACTGGTCAGAATGGCCATTATTAATAAATCAACAATGAGTGCTGAAGAGGATGCAGATGAAAGGGAGGCCCAATGCACTTGCTAGTGGGAATGCAGACTGATAGAGCCACTGGGAAAAACAGTATGAAATTTCCTTAAAAAACTAAAAATGAACTGCCTTTTGACCCAGTGATTCTGTTGCTGGGAATATACCCTAAGAATCCGGAAATACCAATTCAAAAGAACTTATGCACCCCTATATTTATAGAGGAGCTATTTACAATAGCCACATACTGGAAACAGCCTAAGTGCCCATCAGTAAATGAGTGGATCAGAAAACTGTGGTACATTTACACAATGGAATACTAGCAGCAGAAAGAAGGAACTCTTACCTTTTGTGACAGCATGGATGGAGCTGGAGAATATGATGCTAAATAAAATAAGCCAGTCAGTGAAAGACAAATACCATATGATCTCACCTCTAAGAAGAATCTAATGAAAAAAACAAACCAATGAAGAAAATAGACCCACAGGCATGGAAACATGGAACAGATTGAAAGTGACCAGAAGGGAGAGGAGAAGGGGATAATGGTGGAAATAAGGGGAAGGGCCTAGACAAAAACATGTATGAATGATCCATGGACATGGACAACAGTGTGGGGATTGAGTGTGAGAGCGGGGGGTGGGATGGGCAGAGGAGGGCAAAGGGGGAAATTGGGACACCTGTAATAGAGTAACAATAAAAATGATTTAAAGGAAAAGAAATTGATGGTGAGGAGTGTATTACTAATTTTTTTCTTTTCACCTTATGTCCTTAATAATGTAGAATTTAGCAAAAAATATACTTAAAATTTATGTTATTATGTTTTAAAATTATTATATAAATGGGAAAGTATTTGTGATATTTTGTTAGCAGTAAAAATATTTTCATAATCATGAACCCATTTTGTTTAAGAATATGTACATAGACTAAATTGGTAAAAAGTTGGTGAAAAATAAAAAAAACAACTAATATAAAGATAAGATACAATTTTAGCATTGAAAAAATTTCTCAAATGTGATATATGAAAAGTCTGTTATTTTGCAGCTCATTTATATAAAAGGGTATGATATGTTAGGAATTTAAGCTATGAGATTAACAATTCTTTTGGCAGATAACTCAAGTGAAGTTATGTAGTACTTCTTTTAAAACAACATACAGCTATTTTTTTTAAATAAAAGGAATAAATAAGCACCTATTTTAATTTATTTTTAAAATATAAACATATTTTAAAAGGGTATGTCTATGACCAATTGAATCAATAATTTTTTTAGGGTTTTAATTGAAATTCATGCCTTAATCTAGTGAGCATGAATTGATATATGTGTTTCTTAATATGAGCATTTTTGTTATTTTTATAATTGAAAATGTCATCAATAATAATAAACACCATTTTTAAATATATTATTTTGATTTTGGTCACTCAATAATGTTATGCTTAGATAATAAATTAACCTCTCCCTCAAACACACACACATATATTTATATAATATACACATGAATCCAAAGTGAATAAACATATATATAGCAGAAGTTTCCATTCCTTTTTTCTTTAAATAGGACAAGCCAGTTATCTTTGATATTATTCACATGAAATCTAATATATATGCATAGGTGCATAAGTATATATGTTTGTATACATATAACAGAAAAATTGAATTGGACTTTATATGAATACTTGATTATTTGGTGCTTGGAACAATGTAAAAAAGTTACAATAAAAAATAAACACTACCTATATCTATCTGCTGATTAGGGATTTATCAGTTTAAACTTTAGCTCAAACCTGAAATCAATCGTTGTCCCTCCTGGCTCCCTTTCAGTGTGTTTAGTGTGTGAACTCGAATGCCATGGCATTTATAGACCTTTTTCCTCATGAAAATGGCCATACTTGTATTCTACACACAATAAACATTTTCTTGAAAATATAATGATGTACTCTCAAACATATGCTAAAGCTGAAGAATCTAATCTTCTCTTCTTAAATGTATCCAAAATGTACATAGCCACCTGTTGTAAATAACAGTGAAAATAACAACCATTATGCTAATATTTACTGGATACCTTATAGTATTCCATGTATTATCTTATTATCTCCAAACTACAACTCTAAGAAGCAGATACAGTTACTATCCTCTTTTTATAGAAGAGGAAGTTGAAACCCAGAGACATTAAGGAATATACCTAAGCTCCACCTGCTAGTCCACATTAAACTAAATTTGTACCTGAGCACTTGGACTCCAATATCCTTGCTCCTATATTGTATTACAAGTGCTGTGATTTCTATTACATCTCATTTGATACTCTTGGTCAACCAACAGACAAAGACAGATTGGATCTGGGGTAATGACAATGCGCTTACTTAAGCTTAATGAAGTTAAGATTCCATTTGCAGCCGTGGTCTCCTTAATGGTGAAATCAATACATCTCTGGCTCCTGTAAGCAGCTATTGACATAGTAAATCTATTTTATCCATTCTATTAAATAGAAAACACATAAGTAGTACCCTTTAACCTAGTGTACTATTACCATCCTGCAAAGGAAGAGGACATGCATTTTTTCAAGTGCAGGGAGAAAAAAATATTATATGACGTCTGTCTTGTTAGGGATCTATCTACGGGGAAAGTATAATTCTCCCATTCTGTATGTCCTGGCTAAGAGTCATGGAAGAAAAAATGTATATGTGTGTGTGCATGTATGCATGTGTACATGATCATATTGTCTGTTAATGTGCATGCACAATAGTAAACCCATAAAATATAATTACAGAATAGATGAAAGAAATCTGTTTTGAAAATATTTGAGATATAATGATACACTCGGTTTATTACAACTTGCTTCATATGTATAAGAATGACAATTCTAATGATGGATATTTAAATAATAGTGTTTAAGACTCTGATGACTCATAACTTTAACATGTGATGAGAAAGATGTTAATTTCGCCCTCACACTGAAAATTTCCTTAGCAGGAAACCATTGTCAACTTGGTGCTTAAGACAAAGCAGAACAAGCAATGAGTCAAAGAAATAAAACCCTGTCTTCACAAGGAAGACATTAAAGAGTGTCCAAAAGCCAAGACAATATTTTAAAGGGAAAAAGTTATAATAATAAAAAATACTGAGTTTGATGGCACTGAACGTTATGTAACAATGTAATGGGAAAAGCTGTGGGAGTGTTTCCAAGGGTTATACCAAAGCGACAGCATAAAACACATAAAGTGGGTTTACAAATGTACTTCTGAAAGACTTGTATTTCTAAAGAAAGAGTCTAGGAAGCCGGACTTTTCTGGGGAACGTATGGATCACAGTGAAAGCAGTAAAGTATTTTCTGATCTTTCTTATTTACAAACATAAAATTGACTGTTGTCCAAATGCCAGAAGGTAGACAGACACAAAATTCTAACCTAAGTTAAAAAAAAAGTTACTGTGTGGGAATGACAGCTTGTGTATCTGCTGGTTAGGAACTGAAGTTAGGTCGTGCCTTTACAACAGCAAGGCCAACTTATTTGCTCATTTTATCACCTGACATTTTAGAAAGGGTTCCTATTTCTCACTGAGAATGTTTGCTGACGTCTAGTGGAGATTGTGATATATTCTTCAATGTGGTCAATATCAAATGTTTCCTAAATTGATACAGATTCTTTACAATTCTTGTCAAAGTGCTATTGCCTTGCTTGCAAAAATTGGTAAGATTATTTTAAAATTAATGTGGAAACAGAAAGGAACCAAAGTAGCCAAACTACTCTTTAAAAAGAACAAATTTGGAAAACTCACACTTTTCCAATTAAAAACTTAGCACAAAGCTGCTATAATCAAGAGTATAGTGCTGGCATAAGGATAGTCATATATCAATGGGATAGAATTAAGAGCCCAGAAATAAACATTATGATCAATCGACTTTCAACCAAGAGTCCTTTCTGATTCAATTGCGACAACAGTCTCTTCAACAGAAGTTTGAGACAATTGGAAAACACATGGAAAAAAATTAAGGTGGATCTCTACCACAAACTATATGCCAATATTAACTCAGAATGAATCATAGATCTCAATGAAAGACCTAAAACTATTAAGCTCCTAGAAAAACTTATGATTAAATCTTTGTGCTCTTGAGTTTGGAAAAGCACTTTCAGAAACAATACAAACATTACAAGTGACCAAAGAAACAGATTAATTAGATTTTATCAAAATTAAAAATCTTTGTGCTTCAAAGCACTATATTCTCAGGCCAGTTAGAATGACATGGAATCAAGGACACTACATTTTTTCAAAGATTGTGATTTTGAGATCTTCATGAGGGCCCCCCCGAATTTTGTCTGGTTTTGTGACTTGCAAGAAGGATTCACAGAACCTAGAACAGCTCTTTTACTCATGGTTATGGTATATTACAGTGAAAGGATTCAGGTTAAAATCAGCAAAGGACATAAGGTGTAGGGCAGATTCTAGGAGAAACCAGACAAAAGATTCCAGTTGTCTTTTTTATTAGACTCACATGGACGCTTTTTACTTCTCAGCAACATTTTGTCATAACATGTACAAAATGTTGTCAAATGGAGAAGCTCTCTTGAATCTTTGTTTCCAGGATTTTTATGGTGGATCAGTCACATAGGAAGGTGGTGTGTGCATAACTGACCTTAGTTACTCAGTCTCTGTCCCCTCCAGAAGTCAAATTAATACAAGATGGCCCAAAGCTCCAAATGAACAAAAACTGTCATTCGTCATATATCACATGGTTAGCATAAATTATCTGATATGGTCCAAGGCCTCAGGTATAAAATTCACTCTTATCAGGCAAGTCTTATACTTTATCTCCCAGGATCTGGTCAAGGGGCAATCTGAAGACCTTTGGAATTACAGGGTTTAAACAACTCAGTCCTGTAGACTTAACCCTTTACCACACAACAGATGCCAATTCAGTCTGGTAAAATATCCATTTGTACATCTCTTGATATAGTTATTATCATAGAGTTAGAGGAATTTTAAAAAATATAAAATCATGACATTCTCTTGATTAAGGCCATGCGTGGCTTTAGTAGACTTTCTTTGACATCCCAACTATGTACCCTTTCATTGTCATGTAAGCTTTGAACCAAAATACAATATATTTGTTAAATATTAGAGTAATGAAATAAATATGGTAAAATAGACCATTGGCCAATAATATTTTAAGCAGAAAAAGACAGGAGAAAGAATAAATGTTTACCTTATGCCAAACAATTTTCAACTTTTTATTCCATTTTTACAACAATCTCAAGTAGTGGCTATCATTATTCCAGGTGTAATAATTTAGGAACCTGAGTATCATAGACTCTAAGTATAGTAATTTAGTGTAGTAGGTTAATAAAGAATTTTGTGTAGAGGAGGAAACTCTGCTTTTCTGGTATGTGGTAGTAGTGAATCTCCAATACTATATATTTCACTAAGGTAGTTTAACTGAGGGCCTGGGTTAAAAATCTTAACACCAGTATTTTACATAAAGAACTTGAGCACTTTCTGCTCAGTGGATGCAGTGTGGGATAATCAAATAGGCTACAAGGACTTTTAAAGCACACTTAATGACTCTTTCTCACAGTAAAGCAATGTGGAAATGACAATAGCAGCAACAACATCAACAATAATGGATACTATTTACCAAAAACTGTCCCCAGTATATAATATGAATCTAAACCATACAAAGACTTTATAGGTATTATGCTATCGATGCCCCCATTTACAGATGAGGAAATGAAGAATATGTGTTTGTAACTTGCTAAAGACCACATACAACGTAAATGTAAGACCATGATTTAAATCCAGAACTGAGCTTTGAAAGTTAAAGAAGTGACTCAATCCATACGTTGTACCTATTACTTTGTACCCTAGAGTCAAGATTCTATATGAACCATTTATCTTATTTTTCCCTAAAAAATTGAAGTAAAAATAGGAATTCAATATTTATGCATGTCTGACAATTATCTTTTAATGACATAAATGAGTGTCTCACCTGTTTGAGACATGTAATCATCCTGGTTCCCATTCACTCTGAGCAGAAAAGCTACATTTACTCTTTTAAATTTAGAACTTATTGGAGCATAAATGTTGTTTCTGGGGCATTGAATTGGATAATGGCAGTCTATGACATATAGTCTTCATTCTCTTTATATAGTCTTTCAATGAGTAGCACACATCCTTTCTAGAGAAAGAAAAAGACCACAATTTAGTTGTCTGATAACTCTCATGGTATAAACTTATTTCTCTTATTAATTTTAGCACATTTAAAAGAATATATAAAATATGTTAACTTCTCTAGAAATTGTTTTCTTTTTAATTGCCAGTGATTAGTACCTTTTCTCCAGATTGTAGTGCTATACGCTTTAAGATTTTTTAAAGATAACTTAGGTTTATTGTTTTCTTTCCAGTAATTATAATTGTTTTAAGTAATAGTTATTTTAAAAGAAAAATTTTATTCCATTTAAGATAATTTAGTCAAAACTCAAGGATATATTAAAGCTAAAACTACATATTTTAGCCTTTGTTCCCTTGCACTTTTTGCTCCTACCTGTCTCTGCACTTTGTAATTTTATGAGGTTGAAATTCCCTATTGTGTTAATTTTCTTATTAAAACACATGCAAATAGATGTAAAAACAGTTCTTATGAGTGTATGTACTTATGGTCTAGCATTTAGGTACATGACATCATGTCATACTTTCCTTTCTATAATGCTTGTTGCATGCTGGCTATTTGCTATACATTATAACAGGCACTAAGAATTTTGTCTTTAAGATACTTAGACTAATAAAAATAATATTTTATTTTAATATGCTCAAATATTTATAATGTAATATCTTGTGATGAATATTATGAAAAAAGTAAAAAATTAAGAATATCCGATTTAACATCTAGATGGACAATAAAGACATTGTGTTGGGGAAATTGATTTTTCCTCTTTATTATACAAAGATAATAAATAGAGGGAAGGAAAAGAGATAAATGGATAACTGAGTAGATATGTGATCTTTATACAGAAGTTACTGCATGGAGACTGACCATACATAAGTTACTTTAACACAGGGTCTCATTTCCTAAGTAGTAAGTAGTACAATTGGCAGTACCACATCAGTTTTAAGCTGATTGTCTGGCAATGAGATATGAATTTAGGTTTTATACTTAAAATGTGGTCCTTGAACATTAATTTTGAGATTATTTGTGTTGAGTGTCCTGAAATATCTTTCTTCATAGGTGCTAGTCTCATATCAATGTGCACATTTGGCAAAGGGTAAGTGGAGATTCTCTTATATTTCAATTTATATTCACAAAAAATTTATTCACATTATAATGTTAGCTTAACACATTTCTTGGTTTTGTATTTTTCTGCCTTTACATTTATTCATTTAACTAAAATCACAGTTTTTTCAAAGGATGTTACCTTCAAAGAAAGAAGATAATTTTTGGTTCTCTTTTTATTTATGTATTATAGATGTAGATTTCCTAAGATAAATTCTCTATTCAAAGATATTTTAAATATATTTAATAGATAATTTAAATTTCAAAAATGTACCTGGATATGTTTTTGACGTAGCTCCAAAGAGCCTAAAATATAGTGAGTACTTTGCAATATTATTAACGGTTATTCCCTAGGAGCCAGTGAAAGATCAATCCTAAAGACCTTCAGCATGTGTAAAGTTTGGACAATGCAGTCCTACAAAAGGCAATGGCAACTGAATGAATACAATATATTAACTTTAGTATTCACACTGATGTTTCTCTAAGTAAAACATTTAAAATTTTAAGTATTTTTGAGACTAAAAGAAATAAAAATATCCCAAGCATCTATAAGAAAACATAAGACGGTTATTTCCTGTTATAAAAATGGTAATTTTAGTCAAATTATCTAACTTTAATACAGAAGATATTAAAAATTCTGGTTATGTTTTGCTACTTTTCTTTCACTTATTTTGGTTAAAGGACCTGTAGGCTATATGCTCTTTCCAGATGCTTGAGAATGCAAGCGGTTGAAAGTTCTCAATGAATGCTTTGTAAGTTTAAGTAGACTCTAAATAGATGACTGTTCACAAGTTTAATTAAATACTTGAGCAATTCTTTTTTAATCAAAAGTGTTATATACATAGAACATATATAATTGTTCATGACTTTTTAAAGTTACAAGGTATAAGCTTCAAGAATATGTAACTAGTTTTCATATTATTTCATTTTAATATCTTTTATTATTGCACATCCATTAACGTTGTAATTCAGACCAACTGTTTGGGTTAAGTTTAAGTTTGTAACTCTTTGAGGAGGTTATCATATTTATTTCACATAAAATAAAAGTAAATTACATTAGATTTAAACAACTTCTTTTTTGAGTTACTAAAGTTTTATGATTGGCACATAATTTTAAAGGTGGTATAGTTTCTTAAAATCTGTGAAAACAAAGACTTCCTGGAATTAGAATCAGATATATTGATTTCACTGCTCAAAGAAAGTGCTGATCAAGCAGCAGTGATTCATACAAGTCTGTCTGGGGGCAGATATTCAGCCTAGAACAGAGCAAGTTAGCCATATTCTATAACATTAGAGCAAGACATTCTTTATTACTCTATATAAAGGCATGCTAGCATTCACTTCTATTCTTACACCCTGCACCTCCTAATGCAAATATTATGCATGCCATTTCAATCAGAAATAACATTAATCTTTGTTTCATATTCATGAATATGATTGTCATTTATATTCACAGATGACAGCTTTGAAGGTTTCACTCCAAAATGATGTGCACAAAGAAACCAGTGCTTTCTTTATATATTTTCTGCAATGATTATCTCAAGTATTGAATCTTTGTTGAAACTTATTTTGTCCAAATGGAGAAGCAGATCTATAATTGCCCAGCAGTCATTGCCAATAAAATGTTTATGCAGTATTTTTTGTTTAGTTTTTAATACTCAGAAACTTTAATTGTACACTGAACCATTTCTATACACATTGCATTATTTTACAAGTGTGTTAACACCTACTGAAAAATATATGAACCATATGAATATCCATTCACAAAGACTTTGTTTTTAAGTTGTGTTGAAAAAACTGTTTTTTGAAGTCATCCTATTCTCCATGTTGGTCAGTTACATAATACTTTAAGGTTCTTATTTGAAATAGAGAAATTATCCTTCAGGACATTCTTTTATACAAACACAGCTCATTATATCCCAATATGAACCATTAAGATATTTAGTCACAAAACCTTAAAATATATTTAATATCCCCTTTAATTTTTATCCATTTTTAATATATTTCATCATTTTCCCATGGGATGTACTCATGTTCATCATGTTCATCGTGAATGGGTTAATATAGGGTAGTTACAAATGTGAGCAGCGTTTATACTATTGTTCATTTTATGATGGTAGCATGTGTTTGTGTGTTGTGTGTTATGTGCTGGTGAGTTGGCCTCTACTGCTGGAAACCTACGAATGAGTGATGTCCACAGTAGTCTCGTCCTCACCAGCCCACTCAGCTCCTGTACACTCATGCCTCTGCCTTCATTATGGAGTCAACCTATCTCATATTTGGTCTTTCTCTTTTCTTGCTGCCTTGTTTTCCCTGAATTACTGTTTTTCCCAAAGAACCCAGCCTTTTCATGATGTGCCTGAAGCAGGGCAGCTTCAGTTTTGTCAGGTTTACTTCCAGCAATGTTACAGGCATAATTTGCTCTTGGACCCACTTGTTCATCTTTCTGGTGGTCCAAATATAGTGTAAATGAATCATTTATTTTTCTATCAACGTTTTTTATTGTTTAACTTTCTCAGTCATACATAGTAATTAGTAATGTGAGACTGTGGATGATTTTAGCCTTGGTCTCTAATGATGCATGTATTCATTGTGTTAAAAATGGAATAGCACAGTAGGGATTATAATGAGAAAGAACAGTTTCTTCACACTCCTTCCTTATTCTCACCCCTTCCATAATCAACTTCTTTCAATTATTTCTTTTTTATTTTGTTTAGTCCTTTGGTGGTTGTTATGGTTATTACTATATTTCTAGATACCATTTTTATACCTTATCGTTTAATTTCTTAACCTTGCAACCCCATAAAGATTTAGTTCAGCTTATACCATATCTTTTCTCCTTTCCCTATTTTCTTCTTCTTTTTTCATTGCTGTTTTTCTTTGTGTATTTAAATAATTTATTTAAAATTCATTTTGGGATCCCTTAATTTTGATACCATCTCTTGATTTTCAACTGGTACAAAAACAGTTGCAGCCTGCCCTACTTCTTCTTCTACTTCCCACGTGGTCACTTCTGTCTTTCCTTTTACATTGACAAAACCCTGGTTCTACTTTGTGACTCTGCCTGCCTTTTATTTTTTCCACATTTTGACTTATGTTTAGAAATCCAATAACAATTGGTGTGCTCAGTTTAACATCTTGAACTGGAAAAGTCGTAACTCTATTATTTTCACGTCTCATTTCAGTAATACCTGTGAAATAAACTACAAGGCTATTGTTTTTTACTTAAAGAGTATAAGTCAGTTAATTATTCTGGCTACCGAGGCCATATAAATCAATTGGTTATTGTGTAAGACAGAGTTATATATTGTATCTGTAATCTTATGTTTGGTTTATATACTCAGTATTATATTATATTTTTCATCAATGAAAGTAGGTCAAATTTTCCAGGTGCAGCTGAGCTCTGGAACTCTCATATGCCATGAAAACCTGTTTTTTGGCTCTACACACATCCAGAGTAATTTTGTATGTGTAAACCCAGGAAGGTAATAACTAAAATTTCCTAGAATTCTAATCTGTGATGTAACAGAATATACACTCAAATACATGTGACACAGTGTTCCTATATATTTCATTATAAATAATGATATAAAATGAATGTGAGTTTAATTGCACCCAAATAATCTGCAACTAATTATGAATTGGGGAAGTAAAAGAAAGAGAAAGCTATTTATGGGAGAGCTTAATGAAAATTTTATTTTTGATCATCCACTACATAAAAGGTAATACAAAGCAGGCTCTTTCTACAAACTGAGGGATTTTTATCCATGTCCTAGGGCTTTTCATGTTTTGAGATTTAAAGAGTTAGTTAAGTAGTTTTACCAGGAAGTAAGTTGGATGAATGGCAGTGTTTCCAGCTGAACGTGTTGCTTATACTTGGTAGTGGCCTTCAGAGTTTTATTAATATTATACATTTTAATAAGCCCATAAGTTAGGTTTTGGAAAAAAATAATTATTGAAAGTAAATTTAAATCAATGTACTTTGAAACATTAGATATTGCATTTCCAGAAATCACTTGTTTTGTAGTTAAGGATCCATTAGATTCTCCTTACTTTGGCTGACAGCTCTTTGAATATTGCAATAAACATGACAATCAATGACTTGGTAGTCAAAGATACTAGATGCAAATCTAATGAAATGAATTAATGTTATGATAGGAAGCTTATGTGTTGCCCTCTCTGATTAATGGCTTATAAAGACAAGTAATCTACAGTATATGCCATATTATGCAAAAACTAAAATTTTATTTGCACATTCCCACATTCATTAAAAATATACATAATGAAGGAAGTTCAAATAATTATAAGTTTTTAATTATTTAGATTTTCCAAAATTGTTGGGAACTGGGAGGAATGATTTGTTATAGATATTTCATGAAGTAATAGCAAATTTTCTACATGATGTGTTGAAAATAATTCATGGCTAATTTAAAATTAAGGCAGATAATTTTTGTAGATAATATGTTATCATACATCTAAAATATCATTAAAATATTTTTTAGAAATATTTTCTTTAAGATACATTTAAAGTATAGGAAGTGAGATATAAAACAATTAAAAGATTTAAATTTATATAAAATAAACACAAAAACTATCTGTTCTCACTTTCTAGTATGTAACAAATGTTAAAATAAGTCCTTCTTTAATTTATGGATTATTTTCCTGAATAATCAATAGGCAAATATTGTGTAACACCTCATTTTTTAGTGGAAAAATTAATCTGCTTAATTATGCTTTTAAAAATTGGCAAAAATTAGAAATATTAGAGCCAAAGCTTAATATCTCTATTTGTATTTAAATATTCCAGGATTATAAAACTCATAGTATTTATATATTAGTGATTGTTTAACATTAAGAACATTTAAATCATTCTACTTAGTGACTTCTATTATAATGAGCTATTGCCAGTGGGTTAGGATTTGGCTTAAAATTCTTCTCTGTGTTTTAGCTGATGAATTTTTTTATTATTATTCAGAGAATTCAATTAAGTTAGATCTACGATTTCTTGCTCTGACAAACTGCTTCAGTTCACCACTCTTTCCCTGTAATTACCTTAATGGTTTAGCTGCTGGATGTTTTCCCTGGAAACCTGAGATTCTAGCTAAATTTCTCCTGTAAAGCTTCTCACTGTAAAAGCTTGTTAACTCAATGTCAGCCCTCATTGAAAACTTAAGTAGGACAATAATGAACTGAAAATAAAATGTGCTATCTTGTAAATATCTCTAATTACTAAATGTAAGTAACATTTGGTGATGAATATGAGCTTACAAGGGAAAACAAGGAGGTAATAGACATTTTTTGTGACTAGTACAAGTCCAGAAAACAATGACAATCTCCTTTGTCTCAATTATCGCTAAGTGTCAAAATGTTGGGTATTACTTACCAAAGATGTGACATTGAATGAACCACACAATGTGCCACCTGGTCTAAATGTCTGTGCCTCTTTGAGCAACACCTAAAATAAGCCACAGTCCTCAGATATTTTATAGAATTCAATTATTTGAAATCAGAAAGTAAAAGGAAAGATGAAGTAAGCTTCTGCCTTGATGGTCACCAAAATAAATTCAAAATTGCATATACAGGTAGCTTAAAAGCAGAGCGCAATATCACATTATGGTTTTATGATTTATAATTGAACTAAGGAAATCGTGTTCTTCTATTCATTGAAACAGGCAAAAATATTTTGATCCTTAACAATAACTTTTTCTTTTTTAGTGTGGTTTATTTTTATTATTTTTTTATTTTATTTTTTTATTTATTTACTTTTTAAATACATTTGATCCTTAACAATAACTTTTTAGTGCAAAATTAATAACAATCAATTTTTATAATTGCAACACTGGCTAGATTGAGATGATAAATCTAGTCCGTCTGCCCTGCCTTCCAAGTTATTATTAAACTATTTCAGATTAATAGCTTCAGGCAAATAGCATACACAATATAACACCTGGAAGTGATGAGTGCATTATGAAGACAACTAGGTAGGCCAACAGTCATGGCTGGTAATTACTGTGGACAGATTTGTGAGTGAAGAACTCTGTGAAGTGCCGTATAAATAGAGATAAGAATGAAGTGATGATGGAGCTGCAAATTCAAAGGCATTTTCTGCCCTTTGCTACAGAGGACAGAAGTAAAATTAATTTCTTCTACATATATCAATATCAATGTTTACCATATGACCATTTCTCTGAGTTATAAGTTCTCACTTACATGTCCTATTACAACTCTCCTGGTTATTATGGTAAAACCTATAGAATATAAAAGATTACTAATTATCGCTCTCCCTTTTGCTTACCCTGTCCCATGAAAACCTGCATTCCAAAATCATGATTCAGATTGATGACATTACTATGCACAGCTTGTACCTAATAAGAAAATGTTGCATGCATAGTTATTGACTCATACTCTTTTTCATAGTCCATGACGATATTTCTTTTTCTCTGATGGATGAATCCTCCTGCCAGTCTTTCAGCACATGAAGATGTCCACCATACTAACCATAGCAAATCATGGCTAGTTAAAAATGCTATTCCCTCAATCTCAACCAAATACCTAGGTGTTCAGTAGTAATTTATGAAGTCTATATATTTCTATGCCAGCACTGCAGTCTAGCCTGTGTATAAGGTGACATTGCATCTTTTGAGTCAAGGCCTGCCTTTTATTAACATTCTTATTCTTTTCTAACTACTGTAAAAATGCTGGGCCCAGAGTCATTGTGAAGAGCTGTGGGGTACATTGTGTTAGAGAACTGTTTATTTGGATGCTTGATTACTCAGACTATTGATGTTTGAGCCTCATTTTTTTCATCTTACTCTGAAACACAATCTCCGTACTTTAACCTTAGAAATAGGATTTTAGTTCCTGTCTTGATTCTCTCCTGCCTTATTCTACCTTTGCATTATCATTGACACCACAAGCATTAGATGTAAATATGAGTATTGATTGAATAAATAAATATATCCTTCCCTGGTTGAATGAATACATTTGAAAATAATAGTAACCCTACTTCTCTGTGTCCTGATCACAGGCAAAAGTATATCATTTTTAAAACAGCGTTCTCTTATACTTTTTAAATTGCCTTAATCACATCTATGTTTTTCTTTCCACTTTGAGTAACTGTCTCTCCCTAACATACTTCCCTCAATATTCTACCCATTCTTGATGCTATATATCAGTTAGTATATACTCCAGAAATCTTTCTCTGGTCTCTTAACCACATATGATCATCCCTTTAAAGTTCAATAGGACTGTGCACCTCATTTATTCTTATTATAGCTTTAAAATATTGACTAAATTTGAATAATTTTCTCTAAGATTTAAATTTTATGACATCTTTTCTAGTAGTCCCAAAGTATGGCACATTCTATATCTTAAAAGCAGCATTTATTACTGCAATTTTTCCATCCCATGTCACCAATAACTGCTTCTTTTGTGATATTTTTATCTAAGGTTAATGGCGTTGTTGTAGAACCACCTGCCTTTACAAAGAAACCACTGCATATACTCTCCTTGACTTCTTCACACCCACAGATATTTCTCTTACATACATAATAGGTTCTTACCTCTCTCCCAATATAGCAAGTTTGCTATTAGATTATAAGCTCTGTCAAAGGGGGTTACATTTTTCCACTTCTATATATCCACTGCCTATTAATGGTGGTACATAAATTAGTAGGTGATTTACACAAGTACCTTCTAATATCCTTTCCTTTTTTAATTTCTGTATATTAACTCTGGTCCTTTATGATATTTAAAACACATTAGTTTTAATACTTTTGCAGTTTTAGTTCCCTCTGTTTGGACCACAGCATCACAGTATGTATATATATTCTCAGTAGAAAATAAGCTCTGTAATTCTTTGGTTTTATCTTTTTTTGAAATTGTAATCTAATGTTAAAGCATGTGTAACATAGTGTAGGAGTTCAATTAACTTGTTGAATGAATAAATGATCTTTGAACTTACTGGTTGATTGTGAATTTTCCATACTTACCTGTGCTTGCCCTCTTCCCTGTCCTTGTCTGACTCTTCATTAATGTTTAATCATGAATATTGGGAAGGACTCCTAACCGGTATTTCGATGACCCAAATTCTGCTCTCCCTTCCAGTCCATGTTATCTTTAAAAAGCCTGGAATCTTGATCTTTATAAATGCTAAATCTAATAATGAAAAGCCCCTCGTTTTGAATTTGAAAAGCTTTCTAAGACTGATTGGATCCCCCAGGCATTTCCTTGCAGGGGTAGGTTGTCCTCAGGACTTACTTTTAGTCTCACTCTGCAGCCCTGTTAGCCACATGCACTTTCCACCACACAGACTCATTGGGCATCTGGGCGGTGCCCTAAAAACACACATTTGATTGTTTTTTTATGGCTTCAATCTTTCTCACCAGCTGTATCATATATTTTAGTTATTTATTTAAAGAATGAAGCTTTTGATCCAGCTTTATTTAAGTATAATTGGTATACAAAATTACCGCACACAATGCATATTATTAATTAATAATGTATGCAATGTGGTGAATTTAGACATGTTTACACTTGTGTAGCCATCAGCATCAGATATTTTAAAATATAAGCAAAGCGTGGGATCATAAAAATATATCAGAGTACTGAATTTTCGAGATGAAAAAAATTATTCAGGCAGAGATTCAGGGAATTTAAATAATAACAGCAAAAAATTTGAAGTAAGCTGATTTCAAAGTAAGAATCTCAATTCTGTTTTTTTCCAATTTGATTTTTAGTAATTCTAAATGTCTCATTATTCTAAACATGGCCAAAAAAATGAATTTTATTTAGAAATAAACCCACAAGGTTGTTGTGTGCACCTTGATATTTACTGAATACATAAAAGTTTTGAGAATTTCAGGGAAATCCTTACCCAAACATTGATATTATAGAAAATTATTCTCTATATTTAAGAAAAAATATGCAGTATATCACTTGGAGAGTGATACCAGCAAAACAGAACATATCTTAAAGCAAAACAAAAAAGAGATTATTTATTGAAAAGTAATGTTTGAAATATACCAGAGCTCCAATTATCAATTTACATCCAAAATGGGCAAAATTTGTATTATTTTATTAATAACTCTGTAAAAATTCAACATGTATACAAGAGGAAACTCATCTTGGTTCCACAAAAAACATTGGTTTAGTGGCCTTAATCTGCCACCTTGTGGTATGATAGCTTCATCGTACATTTTCACACACATTCATTATGCAGTTTCCGTTATTTTCTTAGATATACAGAATAAGTAATAGTGCTGGCTTTACTTTTATAATTTTGATTTTTTTTCAAATACAACTTTTTGGAAGTAAACTTTCAAATTTATTGTCATGTAGATTTTTTGTTTTGATGTTAAAATACTGTTAGTTCAGTTAATCTTTATGAGTATTTAGAGTTAAATAGAAAAATAAATAAAAACTAATGTTTTAGATTATCAAATCACAGTAAAATCATACAAGGAATAAATAGTTCACATCAAATAGCCAAATGTCAATGTACATTTTGAATATTTTCTTTGATAAGGCAATTTTGTCATTAGGACATAATAATTTCCATTCTTTAAGCCTATGCCAAAAAAAGAAAAAAGGAAGAATTTTACACTTTATGTAGAAATAAATATATTTTGGCTACAAGTCATGACTTCAATAATACAAAATATGTAATTGTAAAACAAGACAATATTTCACGGGAGTCACTGAGTTAAGCCTTTAAGTAATCATTGTATAGAACTAAACTTACTCTTTAAGTTACCCTAATTTGTGAATCTATTCTGATAAATCATCATTTAATCATATAATTACAATCTGAACACAAATGTAGCTCTCCTATAATTTTGAAGATACGCTGAGAATACTTTAGCAATGATATATACCTATGAGCAAGTAGAAGTCCACATACCATTTCTGGGAAGAAAAACTGACTGAATATGTTTAGCATGGCTGTTTTGGAGAGTGATACCAGCAAAATAACAGAGTAGGCAGTTCTATACCCCAGTCCATTCACAGAAACATTAAAAAAAAAAAAAAGAGGAACTATCTGTATTTCGGTCAGAATTCTGGAAAATAGTCGAAGTCTTACAGCAACAAAACGAATGCTGAATCAATAAAAGGCAACTTAAAAGATTTTTTGTAATACATGAAAATTTCAGCCAAAACACTGCTTAAACATCAGCTAATGTTTCAATGGCCAAGAACAGCAGTAAATGCTAAAGAAGGAGAGAATCCAGTTGCTCGAATCACCACATAATAACGGAGCCGATGCCCTTGAAAACTCAGGGCACCTTGGAAGCATAGGGGTTGCTTCTTTTCTTAGAGGTAGATTCCAACCCTGGGGTGAGGGGTTGGTTCTGGCAGAGTCACGAGAATACAACAAAGGTCCTGGTGTCCAGACGATGGGCGGTGCAGGGGCTCAGAGAGACGTGGCTGGGCGGAGTCAGGAGCAGGAGAAAACTGAAATCACAAGCAAAGCAGAACCTGCAGGAGTCAAGTCCTGGCAAGAGGGAAGGGCTACTGACAACGTCACTGGAGACCTCACACTGTTTCTTTTCAAGAAATAATCAAGTCGATGCCCTGTGGGACTTGGGGGAACTCCACTGCTGTCAGCCCTCGAAGAGCTGCTTCGATTAATGTGCTGAGACTGGCTTTAAGGCAAGTGTGGTGCCCACGATCTGCTGGGCAGCTCAGAGGGCAGACGTCTACTTTCTGCTCTAGCAGAACGACCGGCCACACGTCAGTGATCCCTCTTGTGGGAGTCCTTGGGCCAGGCCACCCTCCTGTGACCCTCAGTATGACTCTGAGCTATTCCTGTGTGACGGAAGAAAAAAAATGCAGAAAAGAGAGATTGAAAAAAATGACCCTGGCCCCTGCCTTTCAGTCACCTGGGCCCTTAACACCTGCAGCTCCTTCGGGCTCGGAATCCCGAGCTGCAGTCCACACAGGCTGACTTGCTGTGGCGGCCTAGTCAGGCACACACGGGCATGGTGCACGTTGATACCGTAAACCTTTACATTTGAGACGCGCTACCTGTGAAAGAAAGATGAATAGATCGGAGGCCTGTCACAGTGTCCAGGCAGGACACGACAAATTCAAGAACCACCTCCTTAGAAACGTTTACCTCGCCCAGCTGCTTTTCAACAAAGCCGACAAGCCTGGGGGAAGGATGCCTCCCAGACGGGAGAGGCGCGTCGCTCCGCGCAGAGGCAGCCCCCGGCCCAGAGTGAGTGTGATGACTCCGGCAGGGCCGCAGCGGGGCCCGGTGAGATTTTGACAAGCAAACCTGCCTGGTGAAAAGGAATGCTCGTAGAAGCAAAAAATAAGCAGATCATGGACAGCAGGGAATATTTGCGAAACAGAGGCCCCTGTAGATTGAATGCACCTTCCCCACCGACCCCGCCAAGGAATAGCAATCTTTTAAAAGAATTTTTGCAACTTTCGACATTAAATTGTTCACCCTTACTGTGTCTTAGAGTTTACGTTTGATAAGTTCTGCTCCCAGACAGGTCAGCTCCGCTAATTATAATCATCTTTCAACATCACCTGTTGCCTTTAAAATGATGCATAAATTCTCTTTGACACACACATTCATTTATAGACTTTCACACACCCTTGCACACTCTCGCTCACATTCGGATACACATTCACCTATAGCAAATAAACACACTCTGAGAGCAGCTTGCAAGGAGAGACCCCCCCCAAAAAAATGGAATTATCTTCTGGAGAGCCAGCCCCTTAAACCCCAGGCTCCTCCTGTTAGGTGAGTGTTCTAGGAACCCATCAGTATCAGTGTACCAGCTGAAGTTGTTGTGAGAAGATGCGTTCTGCTTCAGGGAATTTTTTGAAGATGTTTTCAATGCATCTTTGATCTAAAATGACATGCCCCTCACACACCACCCTCCCCATTCCCTTGACAAGTTTAAAAACTGTTCTGAGCAGTGGAAAAAACATCCCAATAAATAAATTCCAGGATTTTGGGATCCCCCATTGTACTTTGAAGATGGACAGCTTGTTTTCTATCAATTTATACAGTTACCAAGTAAACCAATATAGGTTCTCTAGACCCACTTGAAAAAATAAAGCCTAAGAGACATGAAATACTTTTATGAGAGAGAAGAATGCCACAGAAGAGGGACAGTCTTGAAGCTGGCCTCTGTCCCCTGAGGCTGTCAGCATCCTGGTCCCACCAGCTCCTGCCCTTGGAAGCTGGGGTGTCCATCTTCTTCCCAAACCTCCTCTCTCTCTTCTTTTCTCTGTCAGTGAGGTAGACTTCTCTACCCAGCTCTCCTCACAGGACCAAGTGAGCCAGTGTAAAATCACTTGATACTCTTGAAAGTATTAAAAGGATGAAGTATTATTCTTTACTGTGCCCAACAGAAAAACACTAGGGGCGCCTACTATACACTGGGACCAAAATTAGGCACCTCCTCTATGCTGATATCATTCATTTCTTGTAGGAAAATTGGAAAACTCCATTTTCACCAATTTATATATGTATATAAATTTGTATATAAATAAAACATATATATATATATATATATATTTCAAATGTATGTAGCAGGTAACTATTCTTTGCTGAGACTGGATCCCAGATGGGTCTTACCCAAGAATGGCTGCTTCACAACTCCATGCCTTATCTAATAGCACAGGCACTGAGTGACTGAGCTTATCCCGAACAGTGATAAGCAAAGGATTTGTATGACCTTTTGTACTGAATGGAGAAGAAAATATTATCCTGCTCTTGAACTAAACAATGTTATGCTCTTGCCCACAGAATGCAAGGTTGTTCTGGCCACTGCTTCTGACAGCATTTAAAATGCATGGAAGAAGGAGCAGAAGGGATGGTCAAAATGCCAAAGTGGGTGAAGGGATAGACACACATTCCACTGACCTCTTATGTGCCAGACTCCGGGCCAAGTGCTGTTCATACAAAACATGTGCATGCTCAAAAGACTACAGAAGCTACCTAATATTGTTACCGCCAGCACTGGCTAAAAAGAGGAGATATAGATATAGGTGAGAGGCCAAGTCATTTGCTCACTGGTAGAGAGTTGCGATGTGGTCAGTCTAGAGATGCTTGGGCATGGCTCTCTGATTCTAGATACTCTGTGTGTCACCAATCAATGATGTTCCTTCACAGGTCTCTGTATACTAGGGTGACTATTGCCAAGTGCCACAAACTGGTTGGCTTTCAACATCAGAAATTTATTCTCTTTCAACTCCAGTGGCCAGAAGTCCAAAATTAGGGCATCACCAGTGCCATGTTCCCTCTGAAGCTCGCCGGAGAGGATCCCTCCTCACCTCTGCCTAGCCTCTGGAGGCAGTGGCCATCCTGGGCTTCCTTGACTTGCAGCCAGGCCCTCTAATCCCTGCCATCATCTTCACACGACCTTCTCCCATGCCTCTGACCTCACAGGGCCACTTTCTAATAAGGACACCAGTCATATTGAATTATGAACTACCCTAACACACCCTACACCAGTAGGACACAATCTTAATTAATACACCAGCAAAGACTCTATTTCCAAATAAGGTCACTTTTTGAAGTACTGGGGGTTAGGACTTCAACATATCATTTTTTGGAGGACAAAATTCAGCCCATGACAACAGGTTATACTTGATAGCTACTGATGGTCCTCAGACCCACAGAGCTGATACAAGCTGAGAAAAAACAAACAAAAACAACATATATACATATAGTATATATACACACACATATATATTTTGTACATATACATACAAAATATATGTACATATATATGCATACATATTATGCATATATTTTACATATTATAATGTTATTACATATTATATCTTATACATAGTATATAACATATTATACATATACATATATTTTGTATAAATGCATACATACATATTTTGCATATATACATATATACATACTTTGTATATATACATATATTTTGCGTATAAACACAGATTTCTTTAGAAATATATATATTTCAATTTATAACTTTAAATTTACTTTGTAGATAAATTCTTTTAAATAGAGGAAAACCATAATATATAGTGCTTTATTCTCATTCAGTATTGGGCAGAAAATAGCAAATTAGTATTTGTTTAAAAGTTCCTGAAAAAGAATATGATATTTAGAGGGCTTTTTCCAATTCTTTATCATCCTTCTCCACAGACTCGTCTTTCTCTCTCTCCTGGGCTGTCTTCCTCTAAGGGGAAGGATTACTTTCCCTTAGTTTTGTGTATCAACATTTACCTCAGTTCCCAGTGTGCGCCGGGCACCTGGTAAACAGAGTTTAGAAAAGGCCCATTTCATGGATGCTGATGCTCTTAAAAAGCAATTTATAAAAAATTGAAAGACGCTCCCTCACAAATTTCCCCCTTAATAATGCCAAGCTGCAAACATATTTTGCTAAAGTAAAACATTTTTTTTAATACCTCAGAGACCCATAAATATTTGCTCCCTAACCTGGGGGTCCAGGCTGGCTCATACACATCTAGCAGACACTCTGTCCTTGGAGTCTGTAGGTTCAGGAGACCAAATGGAGAATTGTATGATATCTTTGGTCTGGGTGCAAATGATCAATTATGACACTCTTCATTTTGGATGTCGGCTGATTGGCATTTGTTTCCACAGGAGTGGGAAGGTCTGGAATTCACCCAGTGTGTCTGTCTGCTTAACCATCCTATTATATCTTAAGGTATAATTTGGCAATACAATTGGCATGTACCTCAGGATTTGAAACCTATTTTAAATTGGTGCCATCAGGGTAGGGACTCTGGCTATTGTTACCCGGGACCTTGGAGCAGACACCCAGAAGGTGACCTTTATGAACGCCTTAGCAAGGGCTCAAGGCTTTGGGAGAGGCTCTTATCTCCTTTCTCCATAACTATGCATAAAAGATGCATTGATTTCTGTCTTATTTAATAAATACCAGATAATGCTTCCTAGGTGCTAGGTGGGCACTATTCTAAGCTCTACTTTTGATGGGCAAGCACACTGTGTTGCAGTCTGTCTAGGTGTGGCAGGTCCACTTGAGTCTTAGGCAGATGAAAGAGAATGTGCAGAGCTATGGGGATGCTTGACATGCATTTATTAAAGGGTAGATGAGCCACGCAGGACACAAGCCCATGTCGATGTCTGTGCACATGCTGAGAAGCCCCTACTTTTTTAATACTAGAATGAACACAGCTGGCTACAGGCCAAATTGTTAGGTAACGTAATATGAGTCTGCGCAGGTGAGCCCACTGCATGTTATGGGAGCTGTTTATCAGACCCACCCTCAAGGCTACAAGACCCAGACTAAAGGCTATGAGAATACTACTTTATCAGACCCCTCCAAGGTTGTGAGAAACTGCTCCCTTTAGTTACCCAGACACCTGGGAGAGGAAGCCACACTGCCTCCACTTACCCTACACATACCTTGCTGGGCCTGCCCATTGTCTGGAGGAAAATACGGAGATCTAACTTACTCATTGGCCCCCGTTTAACTTCGTTTTGACATAATAATCAAACATGTACAGATACAGCTGTTTCACCCCGAGAGATGAAACTTCTTCCCTTCTTCAAGTTACAGGTATCAGTCTTTTGATTCAGTTGCCATGGCTATGGGACAAGCCTCCCCAACAACTCCCAATTTCATTTTTCTCATGAATCTGCAACATGAGTAAGGCTCCGCAGGTATAGCTGGGCACTGCTCCACATGGTGTCAGCTGGGGACATTCACGTGCCCACTCACCACCCAGGGTAGATGCTAACTTTGGCTGACCCCTTAGCTGGATCTCAGGCCAGAACACTTTCCTGTGGCTTCACTGCACAATCTGAGCTTCCTCACAGTATGGCCAGCAGAGTCCAGGGCAACCATGCTGACGGGGTGTCACCTGGAGTAGCCCTGACTTCTGTAACCTAGCCTCGGCTGGCAGGAGACATGGCTGCTGCAGATTTCATTTGTTGAAGCCAGAACAGAGGTCTGCCAATGTCTGTTGGAGAGGGCACATGCTCCAGCTCTTGGTGGACATCTCGACGTTCCAGAAACACAGGAGACTAGAAGCACCTTCTTGCTCCTTTCAGGGAAATGAAACTACCTCACCCCTGAAGTTCAAGGCAACATAACCTATGCTTTTGGCTCCACTCACATTCAGACACAAGCCGAATATTTTTTAGTGATTTCATTTTTATTTACATTCTCCTTCAGCATAGAAAAATGTTTCTTTCTTATATTAATCAACCTTTGCTCTCTTACTATGACCTTTCATTTTACCTCTCTTTGAAAATCTATTGTACACGAACAGAACTTTCTGAACTTCTATTTCTCTCTCACTTTTCTCCATCTTCTTCCTCCCAAATCTCAGATATTGCCTCATATTTTCAGGGCAGGAAAGTTTAGTGGTTATATAATTCACCAGTGTTACTTACAGAGAGAACACTGAGGTCCTGAGAGATGACACACTGGTAGTCAGAGGGAAAAGGACTCAAAATTTACATTTCTCAACACTTACATTGGTGTAACATTTGCAACAACCTAAATCACCAGCTTCCTTATTGTAAAATGATGGTGACCCTAATATTTCTAAAGCTCCTCAAATCTATCATCTATCTATCTATCTATCTATCTATCTATCTATCTATCTATATATATCTACCATCATCTCTTCTGTCACCTGTCATCCATTTATCTATTATCTATTTTATTTCTATCACCTATCCATTTACCTGTCATTTATCCATTATCTATCTACTTATCTATCATCTATCTATTCTTCTATCTAGTACCTATTATCTATCTTTCTTCCTATCATTTGTCTATCTACCCATCTATTACCTATATCTATCTATCTGTCTATCTATCTATCTATCTATCTATCTATCATCTATGGATCAGTTAATGATTTATCTCAACCAGGAGTTAGTTTTTCAACCAGGTGCAATTTCTCATGTGGAGCTTGCATACATATGTTGAGAAGCAGTATTCCTTTGGTTATCCAAGAAGTACTTTTTAAATACTTTAAAAACCTATCTGTGGTATACATACACACACACACACGTACAGACCCTCTGTATTGTTAGGCAGGAAGCAATAGCCATTTCCCCAAATACATCATCCTGTAACACTGTGAACACCATCAGATGCCATATTATAGTTTCCACACAGTCATTTGTGTGCTGTGGTCACCTTACTACGGTCCCTGCAGAGTCCCACTCCCTGCTCCAGCCTGTGCAGGGATTCCAAGGTGGAACGCATGCTGGGCCATGGTTTCTAAGTAGATGCATTTTACCTCAAGAAGGAGGGAAACGGGAACGGCAAAAGGTGGAGAATGATGGGAAAAAATGCCAGCCATTCCAGAATGAGACAAGAAGTTACTGCTGAGTACGGAGCCACCGATCCAACAGGAGGCAGCAGGGGAAACAGTGAGCCTATACCCATCTGCAGTTCACAGCACTGCAGCAACGTGAGTTGGTGTTTCCTCTCTCAATAAGAAAGGACAATTAGAAACTGTAGGAAAACACTCCATAATAAATGCATGGCCCAATATGTTCAGTGAAAACAAGGATGAGTTGGAATACTTGGTAAAGTGTAAATAAGAAACACTCTCTGGAATCTGGTTCCAGGAACCTCTCCTGTGAGTGGAAGGAGTCTGACCTCTAGCAGGACAGGCACACAGTCCCCTGATCCAAGCGTGTTGGTGTGACGAGCTGCCGGGGGCAGGCCAGCCCAGGGCACTTTCCATCCCAGGGGGTGGGGGCACCTGGGACCAGGTGCTGCTGATCCATGAGTGAATCCTAAGCTAGTCCTCTGGGCTGTGGCTGGAATGGGATGAATGAGGACGGCCGTGGAGGTTACAGGGTGGGGGTCGAGGTGGCAGAGCCTCGCACCTGGGATCCCGACTGGCTGCTCATGCACCTGCTTACCCTCATGAACAGGTGCCCCGCATACGAACGATTGTGTTTGTGCTACTCTTTATTTGGGGTTTATCTGTTACAGTGATTAGCTGTGCTAACTAATTCAGGTTAATTGGTTTTCAGCTTTCTAGACTCTATAGGCTTCAAAGCACAAGAGACTTAATTATGAGTAAAAATAGACTGAAAGTGTTGTCAACCTTAACACAGAAAAGGGTCTGTCAACAGCAGAGAAGGGAATGAGGAGAGGAGGGTAACCATGTGGACACGGTCACGTCATGGCATGGCACTGAGGGCACCTCCCCGTTAGGGGAAAGCGCTAGGAGTCATGGTTGCTGCAGATACAACTGCGAATATGCTGCAGGCTCTGATGCGACTGTGCTGGGAGCTGGGGCGATGGTATAGGAGCTGTGCCCTTACATGTCAGCAGCAAAAGCATGGAAGCCGATCAAAAACATGTGTTAGGTTTATTGCAAGGTGTGGGAGGGACTCCCGGAGGTCTGACCTCAGAGCCAGCTGAAGTGGTTCCTTTTGAGGAGCAGGTCTGCAGGTGGGAGGGTTGACTAGGGACCCCTCCTCTCATCTCCTCTTTCTTTCCAGCCTCTCCCTCACACCCCTTGCTCCCTCCCTCTCTCCCTCCCTTTGTCTCTCCCTTCATTAGGATCTCTTCCTGTCTAATCAGCCTTCTGCACTACTTTATATGTTAACCATGTGCATTTATCACTTTCATTAAAATTTAAAGTATTTAAAGGTTTGCAAAGTAAGTAAACATTAGAAATTAGGTTACTGAAGAGAATAAGGGGTGTTTTGAACACTTGAGGGGCTCTGAATTATTGATATGCAACTTACACACCATTTTTATCTGTTTGTTGAAGCAGGCCATGCTCCTGGCCTTGGTACATCCTTAATGTTAGTCACTGGGGATCACTGCCTGACCTTGAAATACTGCAATCACAGTCCCCTGAGTAAAGTCCCAACTTAGAGAAAATGGAAAAGATGTATTCATGCCCTTTCCTCTATCTTAAATCACCCATCATATGTGCCTGTCCATCTTTGTCCATTCAGCCAGTGAGAGAAGAACTGAGGGACAGGCCTCACACCCTGTGTCAGGGACACAGGTCAGCAGCAGCTCCTGGGTCTGCGTGGTGGGAAGAGAGGAGGACAGTCCTTCATTCATGCGCCAGTGCGGGAATGGAGCCCGGATTACCAGTGACGGCGTGTGTGAGCCTGGGCACTGGTTGATTTCCACATTTCCTGGTGGCCCACACAGTGGTGTGGAACCAGGCGGTTTGGCTGCAGTGAGGGTCGCTGCCCACCCCATTTATGTTCTCTCTCCCAGGAACTCAGCTGTCCCTTTGGGGTGACTAATTCCATCCACCCTGCATCTCAGCCTCCGCTTGGCCCATCCTGAGCACTCTCAGGAGCTGAAGCTCAGTGGAGGAAGCCAGGCTCCAGCCTCTGTGTTTGCCCTTGAACGCAGCTTACCACCTTGAGAAAGATATTTAACTCTCAATTCCTGCATTTGCAAAATGGGGTAATGATAACTGCAACATAGGCTGTTTTGAGGTTCAAATGAAATTAGGTCCATTCACAGAGAGCCCTGACTACTACCCTGGACACGTAGTGAATGTCAGTGACTATTCTGTTTTTCTTGCTACTGTCACTGATACATCATCTATGTTTGTTATAGTGATGCTGCTTGTAGCACGTGCTGTGTCAGAAACGTGGCCCTACATCTGAGTCTGAAACCATTGACCTATCCAAGGAAACGCACACGAAAGGAGATAAGGAGGGAGACTGCTGGCGTGGCCTCGGCCTCAGGGCCCCGTCTCCGAGGGGGGAACCAGTCTGCATCATGCCCCTCCCATCAGCCAGTGGCAGGGCTTAGGCTTTTTTTCTCTTCTCTCACAAAAGATGCATTTCACATGACCGCTAGGAAGAAAAGGAAGAAAACTGTGCATGAAGAAGAGAGAGGTGGGGACCAGAAGATTCTGCAAAACTCAGCATTTTCTTAAGAGCTCTTAATGATACTATGAAGTGTGGCTTTCTGGCTTTCTAGCTCTCTGTTCTTTGCTCTTCTTTTTTTTTTTTTCCTGCAGCTGTCATGCTGCTTGTTATCTGACAGAGCTGCCCAATAGTCCGGGGAGAGGCGCTCAGGTGTGCCGTGCTCCAGCCGTAAAGCCTGCAGGAAGGAGATTAAGGAAGCCCAAGGAAGCCGCTGATGGTGTTTCACAAGTGGATCATCTTGACGTTGACCCAGATCTGAGGAGTGAGCAAGACAAACGAATGCCCTGGGACCAACCTCAAGTGCAGACACGCCAGGTGCAGCAGTGATGAGCATCTACGCCAGCCCCTCACAACAGATGGGGGTGCGTGTGCGTACCTATGTGAGTGAATGTGATGCTTGCGAATGTATGAATGTGTGTGACTGAATGCGAATGAGGGGAAGCACGTGTTTGTAAGCGTATATGAAGGAGAGTGTGTGTCTGTGTGGCTTTGTGAATGTCAGGGCTTATGAATGATTGTGTATGAACGTGTGTGTGTCTGTGTGTGCCCTAGAAAAAGAGTTCTGTCATTGTAACCTCAAGGCCTTAAATTTCTACCTTTGGCCTCATCTTCAGATGAAGTTAAAGTTATAGTGAGATACCAACAGCCTTGCCCAATGATGCCATCCGCTGCTACAGTGTGTCCCTTAATGAACATATCACCAACAGAGTCCTGTGAGTTAATACTTTAGAAAGTAAATTCTACAATTTTTTGAAAGCACGATTATTAAATTGAATCACTTATTTAGGGTTAAGATGTCTATTAATGTAAATGTCTAAAATGGGCCACCAATTTAAGCCCTGTTTCACGGTTCTCAGCTGGCTCACTCACCAGCGGCTTTGTGGCAGTGCTGGTGGGTGGAGTTGTCATTTGGGGTTCCATCTGTTAGGTACAGGTGGCTCTGCATCAGGCAGAGCGGCTCAACTGTCCTCAAACTCTGAGAGGACAGCAGGTAGACTCGTTGGCACCTCGGCACCTGCACACGCAATGACGACTCCCCATGCACAGCAGCCTTTGGTTCTTTTAATAGGCCTGCAAGGTAGACAGGAGGGAACGGAGGCCTGCCCAAGGGCACTCAGTGGACCTCAGGCCCCAGGTTTTTCTCCTGACTGTGTTCCCAGAGGTGTTGTGAGAACTGCGGTTCAGGAAGCCTGAGCACGGCCCACCACGGTTCTGTTTGTAAGACCTGGCCTTCTTCTTTTTTGGATAGTTGTACTGCAGTAAAATATACACAATGAAATTTAACATTTTAATTATTTTTTGATGCACAGTTCATGGTGTTAAGTAGCTGTATACCCTTGTGAAGCATCACCACCATCATTTCCATCGCTGTTCCCATTTTCTCCAACTGAAGCTCTGCCCCCAGGAAACAACAGCCCCCAAACCCCCGCCCCCACCCCTGATAACCTCCATCTCACCTGTGTCTCTGTGACTCTGATGGCTCCAAGGACCTCATAGGTGCAGAATCACACAGTATTTGTCTTTTTGTGACTGACTTATTTCCCTGAGGACAGTGTCTTCAAGGTCCATACACATAGTAGTATGTGTCATAATGTCCTTTTCTTTTTTTTTAATTGAATCTATGTAGGTGACATGGATAAATAAAATTATATAGATTTCAGGTCTACAATTCTGTAACACGTCATCTGAATATTGTACTGTGTGTTTACCCCCCGAAGTCCAATCTCCTTCCATCACCATTTATCCCACCTTTAGCCTCTTCTACCTCCCCCCACACGCCTTTCTCTCTGATAATCTCTACTCTGTCGCTATGAGTGTTTTATTTCTTTGCTGAATTCCTTCCCCTTTTTCATCTGGCTCCAAACTCCCCTCCCCTCTGACAGCTGTCAGTCTGTTCTCCGCATCTATGAATCTGTTTTTATTTTGTATTTTAGTTTATTTTGTTCATTAGATTCCACATATAAGTGAAATCGTATGGTACTTGTCTTTCTCTGACTGGCTTATTTTACTTAGTGTAATACTCATCGGGGCCACCCATGATGTTGCAAATGTTAAGGTTTCCTTCATTTTACAGCTGTGTAGTGTTCCATTGTGTAAATGTATGGCAGTTTTTTATCCATTCATCTACTGAAGGACACTTGGACTGTTCCCAAATCTTGTGAATAATGCTGCAATAAACAGAAGGGAGCATACATCCTTTCAAGTCAGTGTTTCAGGTTTCTTCAGATATATTCCCAGGTGTGGAATTGCTAGTTCATAAGGCAGTTCCATTTTTAATTTTCGAGGTAACACCATACTGTTTTCCACAGTGGCTGTACCAGTTGGCATTCCCACCAACAGGGCACTAGTGTTACCTTTTCTCCACATCCTCTCCAACACTTGCTGTTTGTTCATTTATTCATAATAGCCATTCTGACACAAGTGTAGGGTGATATCTCATTATGGTTTTAATTTGCATTTCTCTGATGATGAGTAAAGTTGAGCATCTTTTCACATGCCAATTTGCCATCTGCATGTCCTCTTGGCAAACTTTTTTATTCAAATATTTTGCCCATTTCTAATTAGATTTTTTTGGTGTTGAGTTCTATAAGTTCGTTATACATTTATACATTTTGGATATTAATCCCTTAGCAGATGTATCATTGAAAAATATATTCACCCATTCAGTGGATTGTTCTTTCATTTTGTTGATGGTTTTCCTTTGTTGTAAAAAACTTTTTAGTCTGATGCAGTCCCGTTTATTTGTTTGTTTTGTTTCCCTTGCTCGAGGAGATATTACAGAAAAAAAAAATATTGCCACAATAAATGCCTGAGGTTTTGCTGCCTGTGTTTTCTTCTAGGATTTTTATGGTTTCAAGTCTTACATTTAAGTCTCTAATCCATTTTGACTTTATTTTTGTATATGGTGTAAGAAGGTGGTCTAATTTCATATTTTTGCACCTATCTCTCCAATTTTTCTAACACTATTTATTGAATAGGCTATATTTACAACATTTTATGTGCTTGCCTTCATTGTTGAATATTAGTAGACCATAAAGACATGAGTTTATCTTTTGGCTCTCTATTCTATTCCATTGATATATATGTCTATTTTTACTTGAGTATTATGCTGTTTTCATTACTATGAACTTCAAGTATATTTTAATAGCAGGTAGCAAAAATTTCAACTTGTTTCTTCTTTCTCAAAATTGCTGTGGTTATTTGGGGTCTTTTGTGGTTCCATATAAATTTTTGGAATATTTGTTCTTGTTCCGTGAAATATGTCATTGGTACCTTGAGAGAACTGCATTGAATCTATAGATTGCTTTGGTTAGTATGGGCATTTTGTTTTGTTTAATTTTTATTGAATTTACTGGAGTGACATTGGTTGATAAAATGATATGGGAAACTCTCTGTGTTTCCTAAAATTGTGTGTCTTTTTCTCTCACTAGGTCAGGAAATTTTTCAGTCACTTTTTGTTTGAATAAGTTCTTGATCTCTTGTTCTTTCTTGTCTCCTAGTACCCCATATAATGAAGGTGTAGTTATGCATCATGTTGTCCCAAAGGTCCCATAAACTATCCTCATTTTTAAATTTTTTTTCTTTTTGTTGCTCTAATTAGGTGTTTTCTGCTATCTTGTTTTCCAAATTGCTGATTTGATCCTCTGCTTCATCTAACCAACTGTTTATTCCTTTTAATGTATTCTTCATTTCAGATATTGTGTTCTGCATTTCTGACTGATTTATGGTTTATATGTCCTTTTCCATGCATACTTTCTTTTTGTTGACATTCTCACTTATTTCACTCATTTTTGCTCTAAGTTTTTTGAGCATCCTTTTAGGCATTGTTTTGAACTATATATCTGGTAGATCGCTTGCCTCTTCTTCATTTAGCTATTTTTTTCTGAAGATTTCTCCTGTTCTTTCATTTGGAGCATGTTTCTTTGTCTCCCCATTTTGGCTCCCTTTTTGTGTTTGTTTCCATGTAGTAATTAGATCTGCTATGACTCCTCATCTTGTTAGGGTGGCCTTATGTAGCAAGTATCATATGAGACACAGTGGCAGAGTCTCCTTGATCACCTGAGCTTGGTTCTCCAGGAAAATGCCTTGTGTAGGTTATATGGGCCTTGTGTCATAACTGAGTCTTGATTTCTGCTGGCTTGTGTGTGTTAATGATTGACTATTAGGCTGGCCGACTGTATCAACTCCAACCACAGTGTATGAGCTTCTGTGCAGGTGTTGCCCACATAGAATGGAATTCACCTTAGCAGGGTCTGATACCTCATTATAACTCCCTTTGAATATGCTGTTTGTGAAGCTAATTGGATCCTACTCTTATGTTGTCTGAAGCTTGCATTGGTTCTGGGTCTCTTGTGAGGGACCGTTGTGCAAAGCAACGTCAAACGCTGACAGTGACTTGCTCTGGTCAACCTTTTTGGAACTACAAAGGGATCCACAACTTGTGGTTGTCTCTGTTCGGCCTGGGTGAGCACAGAAAGGTTTATGCCATGTACCAAGGTTGGCCTTTACCAATACCAGGCTCTTTAGGCAACAAAAGTCCAAAGGCACCCCAAGATCCACCTCCACCTGCCTCCATTTGCCAGCTGCCTGTTAGGCTCTATTAATAAAAAGAACCTCTTATGGTAGTCAAGTTGCATAAGATAGGTTCCCAGTAAGTCACTAGGTAGGAGCAAGTGGTATTCACCAGATTGATATGAGTTAAAACTTGATGTCAGTACTGGGTGTGAGCCACTGAGCAAATGTTCCAGTGTATACCATGTCTAGCTGCCAGGTGCTGGGTGCCTGCACACCTTTGTGGTAGGGTGGGACCTCAGGGAGTCATTGGGGTGATACCAGTGGAGTCTGTGAGACCCAAACAGACCAAGATTTGGTTATGTGAAGGGAGGATATAGCACCAGTTGGGCATGTCAGGGAAAAATGGTCTTCATCTTAGAACCGAAGAACTGTGTGTCTAAGATTCTATTTGGAGGTCAAGCTCAACAGAGTGGTGTATCGGGAGCTGGGAGGGTGAAGTTAGTGAAGGAGTGGGGCTCGTCAACCTGGGGAAAGGAAGAAGGAGTTGCCCTTGTCTCAAAACCACACAACTCAATCTGTCCCTTTTTATGCCTCTGCTCTTCCTACTAGTCTCAAAGTGGCTTCTTCTGTAAATCCTTGCTTGTAAGACCGCCCTTTAGCTAGTCTTTCGTTGGTTGTTTAGGTTGTTTTCTCTATATTTTAATTGTAATTCCAGTTTAGTCCTTTGAGGGTATAACACACATCTACATCTACTGCTGTTGTCTTAGGTCTCTCACTTTAAGGAGGAATAATATTCCTTTGTATGGATGGATCATATTGTGTTTATCCTTTCATCCATCAGTGGAACATTTGAGTGGCTGCCATGCTTTTGTTACTGTAACACTGTTGTGAACAAGGGTATGCACATATCTCTTCAAGACCCTGCCTTTAATTTTTTAAGTAAAAACTCAGAAATGAGGTTGGCGAATGATATGGTAGTTCTGGGTTGTTTTTTTTTCCCCCTGAGAAAACTCCACACTGTTTTCCATAGCAGCTGCACTCTTTTACATTCCCACCAGCAATGTACCAGGAACTTAGATCTGGCTTTCTTTATAAGAGTGGAATGAATTAAAAGTTGATGCAGGCCATATACCAGGAATTAAGGTATCAAAGTTCCTTAGTCTGAGATCAGCCATGTGAGCTTAAAAGTTCTGCAGAAGATCTGTGGGTTCTCGGAGGTCAGGGAGCTGCTGTTGTGGGCAGACCAAGAGTCCCCTGGGAAGCAGCAGACGGGTAAGAGAATGATGGGGTCATGCAGCTGCCTTCCCACCACCCATCACAAAAAGTTTAATCCCCTCATGCATGGCTGACTCTATCAGGAGCCTCTCTCCATTTCCTTCCTGAAAGGACTGTAGTTATATTCAGATGTTCAACCAGATGCATGTTCACTGGCTGCCCAGGCAGCACCGTCCCAGCCTTCTGACCCCAGAGGAGGGTGAGTCTGGCTAGCTGAGTTGCAGGGGAGGGCGGGATGGCAAATAAAGGTCCTCCGGGTGGGTTAAAAGTGCTATCAGAATCAGTAAAGCTCTTATTTTTATTTTATTTTTTTCTATGTCTGCTGCCACGTGAGGAATAAGCAGCCAGAATGAATGCTTAGCACACTCTCAAGTAAGCACAGGTCTGCTTTGCATCAGTGTCAGGTGCCACCAGCACAGTGACAGAGGCAACTGGAAAAAGACAGGACATTCTTATCCTAGCAGTGTACCACCAACACAGGGATGATTCTGTCTGGGGGGCTGACTACTACTGGAGCCATTAAGGCTTTTAGACATGAGAATCATATGATCTGGTTTATATTTTTAAAGATCATTCTGCGATTTGACATTTGAAATATATCTTTTTATTAAATTTATTGGGGTGACATGGGTTAATAAGATTATATAGGTTTCAAGTGCAGGTTTTTATGATACATGATCTGTATATCGCATTGTGTGTCCAACATCTAAAGTTATATGATTTTCTGTCACCACATATTTGTCTCCCTTTACCCTTTAGTACCTCCAACCCCCTTCATTCTGGTACCCGCCATACTGTCATCTGTGTCTTGAGTTTCAGTTTTATATCCCACATGGGAGTGTGATCATAAGGTTCTCAGGTCTTTCTGACTGACTGACTTTGCATGGCATCGTATTCTCAAGGTCCATCCACGTTGCCACGAATGGCAGTATTTTATCTTTCTTATGGCTTGAGATGTATCTTGAGAGCTCAGGTGGGATTTAGAGAGATGAAAAGGATGAGACATACTTCAGGTACAGAGAGTGGGCATGTGGCCTACGGACAGAGGAGTTGAAGACTGAACACTAAAGCCCGTGCCCATCAGAGGCCTGTGAGTGAAAGGACAGGACAGAAAAAAAGAAGATCCTCCAGAGGAGGTCTGAATAATGGGCCTTACAGACTCAGAGGCCAAATGTAACCACATATTCCTAACGAAACATAAATTATGGCATGTAGTCACGTCTTAGGCTGGTATCTGCCTTGACAAAGGTTAATCTTTACCTGAGCCTGTCTATCGTCTTTTTGCCTCTAAGATAATATTATATCTTTGGAAGGTCGATGTATATTTTTTCTGAACCCTCCAGAGCAGAGACCAAAAACCACTCAGTTATTTTATTGTGGTCATGGTTAACTGTTAGTTACGGTTTTACCCGACCCCAGAGACTTCCCCACTTCGCTTTCTGTTGCCTCTCTAATGTCTCACCAGTGGATTTTATGTAACGATCTTATGCCTTCTCCTTTGATTATAATGTATAAAATAAAGTGCAAAATGGCCATTCTCTGGAGCATTTTCTCAATCCACTGAGATTTTGCTTCCCAGAAATTGTCATCAGTTTGGCTCAAATAAACTAATAAAAATCATGTAGGTTTTTACTTTCCTTTCACCAACATTTACTTAGTGTAGTGCGGCAGGATCCAAGGAAGCCCGCCCAGGAGCTCCGTGCAGACCCAGGTCCAAGCCAGGTGCAGCCGGAGCCCAGGTGCCTCTCTGGCTGCTGGTTTTTGCATCAGGTGAACTTAGGTGAGTTTCCCTTGGAATTCCAGAGTTCCCTGTTTTAAGGTAAGAAGCCAACTTGATTTGAGCCTTTTTTTTTTTTTAATCCTCAAGGTGGAGCTAAATGTTAAGGGTTGAAAGAACACAACCTAAATATAAGAGTGAAGATAACTAAGAACAGGAGAAAAAATGGGTGGCGGGTTTTTTTTGGTTTTGGCTTCTCAATTGGAATTGCTGTCTGGGAGTACGAACAAAATATTTTACGACATAGGTGAGAGCCTGGACTCATTCGACTCCAAAAATAAGGGGCACTTTCTCACTCCAGCTCGAATCTTTGGTATTTTTAGGTGACTAGGCATCTTTGTGCAGATATCAGAAGGTATCCCTCTTAACATGCAGGAGCTTCACAGGGAATTGCAACTCAACTGTACTTAAATGATTGCCTTGCCTGGGAACATGCAAATAAAGGTTGGTTGCCCAGCACTCTGAGTCCTCAGGGCAGCACTAGGGGGCCAGGGAGCAAAACTGAGAAACAGAAGAGTTGAATGCAACTCTGGAGATGACAGTCCCTTGGGGCTCAACCCATTCAAATCACAATGCAATATCCCTAAAAATTTGTTGAGACTCTGCAGATCTCAAAATACAACTAAAATAAACATAGGGAATTACGCCTCCAAAGCTGGAAACTCCAAGATCCCGGTCTCCACTAACACTCCTGCAAGTATAGAGTAAATAGAAATTCTTAACTTGTGAGTACTTACAGAAATGGAAAGTTTTAACTAGAAATAATATCAACTTAAGATGGCCAAACTAAAGAGGGGGTTTTGGAGTCTGAATCTGTAACTGGATAGCCAGTGGGGTCCTGCTGCCAGCTACCATCCACTAGGCAAAATTCTGTGGGTGGAGTTTTGGTGAAAAAGGAAAGGAGTCTTTAGTCAAAAGCTACACAATTCCAGAATAACAGCTTTCCACATGCATTAGTCACTTAGGCTCATCAATTAAGGTAGAATTGTTTTTTGCATAGATTACCATAGCTATAAATAAAATAACTATTCCCAAACACCTTGTATATCTAAATACCTATACCTATTATCAGCTATTCCTGTGGACTATCAATATATTTCAGTGATAGATTTATGTAGTGCCTTTTTTTAGCATTTCTGTAAAAAAAAAAATTAGTCAGAAATATCTCTTAGTTTTTGTCTGGAATGATCAAGAGTTTACTTGGACAGTAATGCCCCAGGAGTATATGGAGAGACCCACCTATTTGTCTCAGATACTAAAAGCTGATTTAGATGGCATTGAAGTTAGAATTAGATTCTATTCTAATTCAATATGGAGATGCTTTTCTTTTATGCTCTAGAACATGTTAACTCCCAAGATGATGTGATTTACTTATTGCAACAACTAGCTATAAAGGGACATATGATCTCAAAGAACAAGCTTTGAGTCTGTTTACCTCAGGTAAAATACCTTGTTTATCTAATATATAAAGATGGGGTACTAATTAACTCTGAAAGACTTGGAGTAATGATGTAATTTCCTCTTCTAAAAAATAAGCAAAGTGAGCCAAGACATTGGGAAACTAGGAAAGTTTCCCGGTAAGTGGACTAGGGAAACTGAGACAGCTGAACACAATGGCTGAGAAATTTTCAGCCAAACACAAAATATCCCCTCTCTAGAGATAACATCTAGGCCTCAGTTATGTTTCAGCCTAGGCCCAGAAATGTAGCAAAACCTGGTGGGCAATGCCAGAGCCAACGGCAATGACTAAGAATCCCCCGCCCGACCACTGGCCGACCCAAGGAGACCATGACCCTGAAAGGGCACACTTGGGGAACTAAGGAATATTCTTCTGAACCCCCCACCTCGAGACCTCACCTAAGATTCCCACCTGCAAGAAAGAGATAAAAGCTTCAAGACAAATAACCCAGAGCATGTGTTCTCTCCCTCTGGGAAGCATCCAGTGTCATTCCCTTGCCTTTCTTCCCTCCCAGCCCCTTCCTTAACAGACACACATATTCTAAACTCTAAGATAATGGGCATCTGGAAGTTTGTCTCAAGCTTATCCCTTGAACCCATCACTAAGGCCACTTTTCTGACTTCCAGTGAGGTAAAGCAACCCAGCCTAGGCTCTCCTGTTGCCTCTTCTATGTTCAACCATTCTTGCCATACTCAGCAGTCCTGCCCTCTGCCTTAAGAAGATATTAATATAACTCTTACTCATTCACTTTGGTCTCGTTGATCTGTAATTCTTTACTATGTCAGTGAGAACCGAGTTTCCTGTAATGAGATAAACAAACAAACAAACAAACACAACTTAAAGAGTTGCTGGGTATGACTGGATACTGTCACAATTAAATTCCAAAATTGTTTCTTTTTTTAATTAATGGTGCAGCCTCCCTATGTCTCATTAAAATATAATTGATCTGATTCAATTCAGTAGAACCCAGAAGGAAAACATGCTATAAAAATCTCTGTAGAATTATCAACAACTCCCACTTTGAGACACCCTAATTATAAACTTTCTAACTTTTTTATACATGAGAAAATGGGAATACTTAGAAGTTTTAACTCAAAAAACAGAGATTATCATAGACCTATAAGATATTATAGCCAGCAATTGGACTCAGTAGTAGCCAAATGGCTCCCTCCCTGAAAGACAGACATCTCTGATATACCATGTTATGTAAACAAACAGAAAAGATAGTTATGAGCTATCCTTTGTTCACATTCCTCATTCTATTGAATCTTCACTCAATTCTCCTCACACTCAAAACTTCTGTCAGTCAACTGACTCTTGCCTTATGTGCTAATATTACTTCAACTTGATGTAACAGTCTTCACCCAGCAACTTTGCTACCTTTTTTGCAGGATGAAGACATCCAGAATTGTGTTTTGCTTACTGACCACCTTCTTCTTCCTACAAATGTTTTACAGGAAACTCCTATTGATAATGCTGACTTAATTTGGTTTACAAATGGATCTTTGAAAGATGAAAGATAAACAAAGACATTACCAAGCTGGATATGCATTAACTTCCATGGTGGATGTAATTGAAAGTTCTTATCTACCTGAAATAAGATCTGCCCAGCAAGCTGAATTAATTGTCCTAACTCAGAATTGTCAATTGGCCAGCAATTAAATAGCTAATATTTACACTAAGAGTCGCTATGCACTTAGTGTAGCTCAAAACACTGGAATGTTGTGGAAGCAGCAAGCCTTCTTAACTTTCTCAGAGCAGCCATTAAGGGTAGGAAATACACTGCAGAATATTGGATGTCATACAGAAATTGAAACAACTGACAATTATCAAAATTCTAGAACATTCCAAACCTGCCACAGTGAAAGCAATAGAAAACCATTTAGCTGATGCTGCAGCTAGACAGGCAGCATTAAACAGCTAAATTATCTAGCCAAGAGTATTCTCCTTGCTTTGTATTATGTCAATAAAAGGCTCTATTTTTTAAATTCCAATGGACAGCAGCATAAGAAAAGAGGATATGGCAATAAAAGGGGAGAGTCTTGACCCAGACAAACAGATATGGCTTGGGCCTAATCTGAAATAAACCTTACCTACAGGGGCCCATTTCCTATACTTCTACATGTACATGAGATAACACATTGGGTTCCTAAAAAGATGATTTCATATAGTAAACATTACTACTGAAAACCTTCTACTGTAGTTCATAAAGTATACAGCAGACGTTCTATCTATCTAAATATAATCCTAGAAAATAATTCTATGGTCCCAAGGACATTTCCCACTCCTTTAGATCCATTTGAAATATGGCAATTTGATTTTATCCAAATGCCACCATCTTGAAAATACAAATATGTGGTAATAATCGTTTGTATATTTTCTCACTGGGTTGAGATATTCCCTTGCAGGAAAGCAATAGCCATGACAGTAAGTAAATTATTACTGAAAAAATATTCCCAGTGAGGGAATTCCCTTTGAGTTACAGTGACTGAGGGACTCATTTCACTGGGCAAATAATACAAACTATTTGCAATATTTGACCCAGTCTACAGTATTTTTATTGTGCCTATTACCCCAGTTTTATGGATTGGTAGAACATATGAGTGGTATAATTAAAAATCAACTAGGTGAATTTTTAGAAGCTTTTAATTTCCCTTGGCCAGAAGCTCTCCGTCTAGTGTTCCTCAACCTGAGCTTTTTTCCTTTTGGTAAATATAAACTTTGTCTTTATAAAATAGTCACTGGCTCTCCTATGAATCTGGATTAAGGGGCATATGAACCCATCTTTCTAAATGGAACCTGTGAAATATAAGCAATCAGGCCATTATTGTCAAGGGTTTATTAGCCAGCTTAAAGAGATTGATAAACTAGTAACCAATTCATTTCACAGCATGCTTTTGGGAGACAAAGACCACAATTTACAACCAGCAGATTTTGTCCATTGAAAAATGTTCTCTCCAACATGGTAGGAAGGAACCATATCAGGTGCCTAACTGAGAATGGACATCTGCCCCTGTCTCTGACATTTGCCTCCACTCACAGGGAAGCTTATTAACTAGAGACTTTCTTCAATATTGTTGAAAGGGATCTTATCAGATGCCTAATCATGAATGAACATCTGCCCACTAATTAAAGACTTTCTCCAACACTGTTAATTAAAGGCTCTTTCTAGGTTTGTTGGAAAAGGACCTTATCAGGTACCTAACTGTGAATGGACATCTGCCAATGTCGCCAACATCTGCCTCCTCCTACAGTGGAGCTCGAAGACTTCTTAAGAATGAGAAGCTGTGACATCAGAGATAGACAGCTTTCCTAAGACGTTAACAAGGCATGCAAACTTACAAATTATTGTTGAACTTTATATGTTTGATTGTCTTTACATGTATGTTAATATTAGTTATAATAATTATGCTTGTTCTTTGGGATTTCTCAAACCTTATGTATATAGTCCAATTGTTAAAACTTGATGAAAGTATAAGATAACTTTTGTATTATCGATAATACTCTTTATGGTTTCTCTTTTGAAATTTAGACAGAATATTAGTACAGATGGAAGGAAAGAGATATGTGTGTTTTTAAGAGAAATTAAAAGGTAGTAGCTTTTCCTAAAATGTTGGTTATTTCTGAATGAATAATGAGACAAACTAAGAACAAGAAAAGCTATAGAATATTAGTAAAATAAGGTTATTAAGAAAAAGAATTTTATGTATGAATGGTAGAACCCAATTATGGAAGTGTGGTTACACCCTAACCCAACAAGAACTACTAAATATAAATTTTAAATTCTGACGGAAGGCTTTAAATCAAGTGTCTTAAGTATACTCAAAGAACTAAAGTCAACCATAGAAAAGAACTAAAAGAAACTGGAAAAACAACTTATGGCCTAAATAAAAAAATCAATAAAGAGATAGAAATTAAATAAAGAAATCCAATAGAATTTCTGGAGTTGATAAGTACAATAATTAAAATTAAAAGTTCACCAGAGGTGTTGAGCAAATGATTTGAGTAGACAGAAGAAAGAATCAGTGTACATGAACTAAGAAAATTCTAATCAGTCTGGGGAACAGAAAGAAATAAAATGAATTTAAAAAGTCAACAAAATATAAGGAACCTGGGAAATATAAGTACGCCACTGTATTTATTATTGCAATTCTAGAAGAAGCAGTTAGAAAAAAAAAGCGGAAAGAATATTTGAGCAAATAAAGGATGAATGTTCCCAAATATGATGAAGGACATGAATTTATATATGCAAGATGGTTAATAAACTCTAAGCACAGGCACTAAAAAACAGTTAAACTCTTTTCATCAAAATTAAAAAATAATTATGTATTAAAAAGCACTATAAAGATATTGAACAATAACCCACAGAATAGGTAAAAATACTTGTAAAATGTGTATATGATAAGCGACTAATACCCAGAATATACAAAGAAAGCCTTCAACTCAACGAAAGACAGACAATGCAATTTAAATATATACAAAGGACTTGTATAGATATTACCATAAAGAAGATTGAAAAATGGCCAATAAGCACGGTAAAAAAATGCTAAGATGCTTAGTTACCAGGGAATTGCAAGTCAAAACCACACTGAGGTACCATTACTTACCAGGATAGACATTATTTTTAAAAAGACAATGAATGTTGAAAATGTTGGCAAGGATGCGGAGATATTGATACTCTTGTACATTGTGGGTAAAGAGTGAGTTGTATAGCTGCTATGGAAAACAGTTTGGAGATTCCTCAAAAGTTAAACATAGAATTACTGTATGACCCACAGTACTGTTCTTAGTTATATACCCAAAAGAATTGAAACTTGGGAACTCAGAAATATATGCATCATGATATTCATAGCAGTAGTATTTACTATAGCCAAGAGATGTCAGTAATACAGGTATCCTTCTCATACAATGGAATACTCTTCAGCCATAAAAAGAAACAAGTTCAGATACATGCTACACGTGGATAAACCTTGAAAGAAATATGCTAAGTTAAATAAGCCAGACATAAAAAGAAAACTATTGTATGACTATACGTATAATAAATATCTAAAATAGGAAAATTATAAAAAACAATATAGATTAGAGGTTTTCAGTGGCTGGGAGTAAGAAATTATTACCTAGTGAGTATAAAGTTTCTGTTTGGGGTGATAGTTTGAAATAGTGGCGATTGTTGTGCAACATTATGAATCTAATTAATGGCAGTGAATTGTTTACATAAAAGTGGCTAAATATTTTTTATTTGTATTTTATAATTATAATACAGTAAAAAAAAATAAAATAGTCTGCCTTGTGATCAGTTTAATGATTACTGACATTAGGAAACACCCTCCATGTAGGAAAAGCTTACCATTGATTTGGTACATTTCTCTTTCATAGTATATCTGCTTCTCGACATCTTTATTTTATTCATTGTCTTTTTTTTATTAGGAAAAATTATGGCAATTATGACCTCAACTCAGTCCTTGGTCTTTTTCTTTTCTGGGTCACTATTTTCTCCTTTCTTTTCATAATGACCCAATTTTTTTGCATATATGTTAATTCCTCACTATTTATCTTCTTTGACCATTCTAGATTTCAGATGTGTGTTGCTAATTGTTTGTGAGATGATTCCACCTTGTTTTTCTTTTGTGTATTTTTTAATGGGACTTCTAACTTGTCATTTCCAAACTTTATTCTGATTTTCTTCTGATCATACTCTACAATTTATCTGTTAATCATTCTGTTATTTGAATCACTGTCACGAGATTAGAAATATAAAAACATCATACTAAACTTCTTCATCACTGCCAACATGAAATTTTAAAGACCTGTCAAAAATTCTTACTGAATTTTTTTCATATTGTTCTTAAATGAGCATTGTCAATTCTCAGTTCTTACCTTGAGTGATATTTTGCTGGGACCAATAGTGTAACTTACAATACCATTCCAAACACTATTACTACTCACCTCATCTTTATCATACAGGTTTACCTATAAACATTGAATTTCTCTGACTACAAATCTTCTCCATTGACAAAATAATGCTCTCTCTTTATTTTTAGTCCCCACACAGCCTTATAGCCTTTAAGAAAACCTACTCCAGCCACAGCAAAGCTCACACAATCTTGCTGAATCTAATCATCTATTTCTTGAATCTTTTTATTTTGGGGGACTCTGATAGATCCTCCTCTTTTTATTAAATTTTATTTGATTAAAAAATTTTACTAAAATTTAATTCATATTCAATGCCCTCTATAAAGGTAACATTCTTTGTTTCCTTTATCCTGACATCCCCAATAAAAACTAATTTTTCTTTCCTAATTATTTCATTGTTTTGTCAATTCTGTTAGTTGAGATTTTGTTTTATTATTGCTATTTTTTTTTTGTTTTTAGGCATACACCTTAACTATTTGATTCAGGCTCAGGTAAAGATGAGAAACTATATCAAAGTAGGTAAAATATTTCACAGTTTTCTTTGAGCCTTTCTATGTTATTCTTATAAAAGTTAACCAGATCATAATGAGATCTAAAAGACACAAAGAGGTAAAAAGAACTATGGGCCTGAAGTTAATCCTTTCAGTATTTCTAGGGAGCAAGACTGAGATTTGTGATGTCTTGTGACAAGAAAGAAGGTAGAGTTTTAAATGGAATTCATCCTGCATTTACAAAGATCTACATATAACATCATTGAATTCTTTTGACAAGTTTCTTGTTTCCACACTGATTTGCATTGTCAAAAAGCAGTGATCTCTTTTCTATTTTTTCTGATCATTTACTTTGACAGCAATTTTAAATGTCACCAGTAGGTGCCATCTTACAACACAAAATAAAAAAGAACTTAACCATGTCATGATTTGAAGATATTAGAAGATGGTAGATGATAGATAAATGGATAGGCACATAGATGATAGATAAGACAGATAGATGATAGATAGATAATTATATGAATTGTTACATATAATCACATGTAAAAAGTAAGTGGCTCCAGAAAGTAAACCCTACATTGTTAGAATAAATTTAATCTCTTAGATTTATTTCCATATGATTACCTGTTGCCTTTAACATTAGAAAATATACTTTCTGACACATGTAGCATAAAGTAACCCTGGCTTTCACAGAACAATATGAATTTATTAGAAGATTAAAAATGCTATACCCTAGTAGTATCTTTTGATTCCTTAAATACAATTAGAAAAACCTCAAGGGTTTTGTTCCTGTTTTCTTTCTTTCTGCCTATGTTTCCCCCCCACATAGCTATATACCTATATCTTCCTCCGCTTCCTCCTTCAGGTTTTTGTTTAATTATTGGCATATCAATAATATATTTCATTATCACCCCATTGAAAATAGAACCTCCATATATTTGTTTCATTTCCCCCTGATTTAGTTTTTGTATTGCTTATTATAATATAACAGACTATATATTTGTTTATTTTATTACAGATTTTATCCCAAATGGTATAAACTAATTGACAGCAAGAATTTTATTTTATGTATTGGTGTATCTACACAGTTCAAACAATATCTGTCACATGAGCAAGTCATTAAAGAAATATGCATTGAATAAATGAATAACTTAATGAATTACATTACGGATTGGCAAATTAGAAAGAAACTGGAGAACTAAGATAGCGAAACTGGGGAGCATCAAGCTAAGTGAAATAGGTCAGTCAGAGAAACACAAGTACCCTATGAGTTCACTCATAGGTGGAATCTAATGGACAAAATGAACTAACAAGCACAATAGAGACAGACTCTAGATAGGGAGCAGGCTGACAGCTGTCAAAGTGGGGACTGGGGGACTGGGTGGCAGGGGTGGAGGCACTGAGCATAAAAACAAAGTTTCATGGACACAGATGAGAGTGTGGTAATTGCTGGGGCGCGGAAGGGGAGGTGGTAGAGCTTATGAGGGATAAACGGTGACAGAATGAGACTTGACTTGGAGTGGTGAACACACGGTACAGGGCATAGATAATGTGTTGTGGAACTGTACATCTGAACCATGTATCATTTTATTAACCAGTATCATCCCAATAAATTCAATAAAAAGGAAATAAAAAGTAGGAATATGGTCAGAAAATAAGGAAAAAGTGAAAATAAAACAAACAAAAACCCATTATCTTTTCGTATTAGTAGTTGAAGTGGACAGCATTGCAAAAGTTCCAGAACACAATCCACAAATACCTTACCGTCATGGTTGAGTTTGAAAAGCCCTTCATCTTTGTACCTCTCATACATGTTTCTCAGCTGCAGCCAGCTAAGCCTACCTGGAACCTATTCTAGTATCCGAGACTTGGTTTTCAGAGCAAGTGGGGAGAAAGAATCTTAGTTTATTAACTCTGGTGAATTCTTCCCAAATAAGAAGAGGGTTTAAAGAGATGTGACGAGAATCAAAAGAGAGGAATGACTAGAATTACTTAGTACTGCCTACAGAACTGGAGCTCTTTTTCAAAATTATATAGCATATTTATTTACAGTAGGAGACTCTTCTGTTTCCAAACAGTAATAATATTCACTTATATTCTGTCACTGGATGCATACCAACTATGTTTCTACTGTGGTTTTATTAATTTCAATACTAATTTATTTTTATTTTTCACATAAAGGTGTCTATTCTAGTCCAGGTTGTGTATTTAAAGGTTGTGTATAGTTATGAGTGGCATAATACTTTCTAGAAGAATAAAATTATTGATTAACTATTTTATTCCATTGGATCTCTGAGCTTTTAAAGATCAGTTTTAAGGCATTGATTTCTAAAAGCTGAATTAGTTAGGAGTGCTATTTATATTTCTTAACACGGCTGTTATTTTATATATATATAAAATAAACTATATATATATATATAGTTTATTTATTTTTTAGACAGTCTCTAGGTAGGTAACCTGGAAGTGTCATATTAGGAATTTCACTCTGAGCAGCAGCAGTGAGGACTTGTCATTGCTTCTATGAATTGTTTCAACATCTATTCTCCTAGGCAAATGTGAGTTGTCTTTATGAATTTATACATAGCACTGCAGAGATTTCTAGAGAAGTAAGTTGGATACTATTGTGACATGCATATATTTCTGTTCGTATATACTAAGGTATAACATCATATTGTTCTTATTTGTTTTGTTTTCTATTTTTAATTCAACTGATATAGAAGCTCTGTTCTGATTCGTAAGTCAACAATTCTGCTCTACTTTTTGTTGAAAACAATTGAAGGACTTATTTGAACTATAATGCCGATGTCAATTGATTTTTAATTAGAAAAAAAAATAAAACCAACCCCTGGAGGACACTTCTATTTTCAATTATTAATAATTTTGCCTTAATAATTAATGTGGGTTATATTTAAAAAATATTAAATGATGAAAAGTTTAAAATTTAAAAAATATTAAATGATGAAAGACTTTCAATGATAAAATATTTTATGTTATATTATGTATTAGCTTATACTCTTCATTGTCAGACCTGAGCCAAGATTACTGAATAGAATAAAGAAAACGATAAACAAGAAGTAAAGTAGGCATTTACTGAGAAAAGAGCCCAAGAAACTATCTTTATAAACAGGATGATGTTTCTCTGTTGACTCTCCATATCAGAAGCCCAGTTGATATGGTAATTATGAGAAATCCAAAGCTAAGCACCCAGAGATGTAGAAAATTCATGTTGAGATAAAAATGCCCCGAACTCCCCTAAATTACTCAAACTCAAGCAGTATCTGTTATATATAAATCAATGAAAGACTCTCTCATAGTTACAGAATTTCACTATTTGTAACAAATTTCAAGTGTCAGTGACTTCCTCATATCAAAATTGAAAGTTAGAAATACCATGGCTGCTTTTTTATGAAAACACTCATACACATGCCAATGTATTAAATTACTTCTTAAGTGGGTATTATGGTCAAAATCTACACCTAAGGAAGTTAAAGAAGTATAATCCATCTAGTTATCACTAGGCTTAGTGAGGTAAGTTTTATGTAATTTTGGTTGGCTGAAATACATACTGACATGATTTTAATTATATTTCAGTCTATGAATGTTCTGTGGTTCATGGTGGCTCACATAAATCAACTTTTGTATGTTTAGAGATGGAACAGTGATGTCTTATTTTGTGTAAATTTTAAATTTTGCATTTATATTACTTAATTACTTTCAATATTGTCTCCATCTCAGGGTCTTAAAATATTGTTCTCTGATATTATAGTTCACTTATCAATCCTATATCATCCCATTTGAATATTAGCTTACCATAGAGCATGGTACCTGACACTAGACACATTCCAGATATATTTATATCATTGAATGAATAAATAATAGAAAATATTTGTACATTTTGAAAAAACATTGTCTCAGTGTTTTAATGTCTTGGAACTTTATAACAGTAGAGCTATAAAAATATGTCATATTTTATGAATTTAGAAAGATCATGTCATGAGTAGATGACAAAATACATTTTAAAAATATCACATACAGAGGTGAGAAAATCCAGTGTAAGTAACAAAGAAATGTCATTGTAACATTGGGATAAAGAAGTGCTATGCATATCATCCGTTAATAAATTAATAAGCAACACTTTCATTAGATCAAGACAAATGAGTCCATAATCTAGGGTTAGGGGTGTTGCACAGTATAGCTATTCATATTACCCTCTACAACCCATTAATTTGTGTAACAGTTAATTTCTGTGTCAACTTAGCTGAGGTATGGTACCCAGTTGTTTAGTCGAACATCAGCAAAAATGTTACTGTGAAGATATTTCTTAGATATGGTTAACATTTAAATCGGTGGACACTGAATAAAGCAGATTGTCCCCCTTACTGTGGATGCTCCTCATGCATTAAATGCAAAACCTTAAAAGCAAAGGCTGAAGTATTCAAAAAAAGATGGAAATCTCAAGACTGCACCATGCAAACCCAGGCTCCATTTCATCTTTTTATCCTTAGATGCATTTAAAAAAAAAAAGTTTTTGTGGGCAAGAGAGAAAGTTGAAGAGGAAGCTGGAGCAGATGGCTGTTTCTTTCAAGTCCTTGGAGACCTTTGATCCCTGTTGACTTCTGAGTCATCTCTGTTTGGCTGGGATTATTATGAGAAGTGATGATCCCTTTGAGCAGTTTACTCTGAGGAGGTCATCATTCAGTCCCATTCCTTAGGCCTTTAGGATGGAGTATACAGGCTCTTCCTGGCGGCTGTTGTGGAGAAGGCAGCAGGGAGGTGCCGATGGTGGGGTGGAGCTGGAGAGGACGGGGAGTCATAAAGAAGACGCCATCAACCCTCAGGTCCAACTTGGCTTCTCCACAATGCCCTTGATTCCCAATGTTCTCATATGTCTCCTCAGTGTTGTGGGATGACCGCCTGGCTTGAGCTCTGGCTTTAGTTCATGGACCTGTGCTTCTCTTCCGCCTGAGGTAGGCCGTCAGTGCCCAAACTGCGATCCGGAACACAGTGCTGGTCATTGCTACACTGACCACAGCTTCTATATTCAAGGGTCAAGACTCTTAGCTCCTTTATTCCCGTGAGACGCTGAGGCCATCTGCGGTGGTGGTGCTGGTGCTGGTGAGGCCCTCCATGGGTTTCTTGGTGGCTGGGAAGATAGGAGGAATAAGCAAATTCTCCCTTGGAGGACCAGAAGTATCTCCCTGGATGCATTTCTCAGTGTTCAACCTGCCTGGCCTACCCTTTGATATTGGACTGAAGAAGACATTTACTCTTACCTGAATTTCCAACCTGGTGGCTTCCCCTACAGAACTCAAAATTGCCAGCCACTTCCTTTAAAAAACATTTCTCTCCCTTTCTCTCTCTCATAATTTCACTGTGAGATATATACACACACAAACATGCAAAATCTAAGAGCATATACATATCAATGTATAGAAATATATTGTTATCTACATACTATTATATTTGTAATATTATAACAATGAGCCATTGTTTTAAAAAGCATCTTGAAACATGCAGCACCTTTTGTCAAAACAGGGGTGTTCTCATCAACTACCAATTGGTTTGTGCCAAAACTATTTTCTAAGATGAAGAGGTTTTTCATCACTAAATTTTCACAGATGCATACTCTTGCTTGTCAGATGCCATCAGCTTAGTAGCATTATGTCACATGGTATGTGCCATGTTCTTATAATTTCAGGACTATGAACATTTTAATATATTTTTGTATCCTTGTTTTAATTATGTGAAATCTTTGCATACTTTCACTTCATTTCCATTTCTATTGTGTCTTTTCCCATCCTTATGTGCTCTGTAAGCACTTAAATAGAAAACAGTAAAATTACGAAAGCCATCAGGTTGAAAATGTTATGTAAATCAAATATTAAAATACTCAAAATGAAGATGGCACATTTGAATAAGCATGATGATTTTATATGAACAAACTTCTAAAATTGATTTGACTTTTAACTAATTTTTACTGAGGTGATATATTTACTCAAAAATAGTTATTGAATGCCTCTAAGTGTTACATTATATCAGCAATCAGATATATGTTATCTCTATTTTTCTCTTTTTACTAAATATATTGTTTTGAGTATCCCAAGGTTCTTCAGGCTCTTAAAATCTGTTCCTACTTTCCTACCTGTACTTGGATGACTTTACCACAACCTTTCCAACACCAATGTACTGAAGTCAAATTTAACTTCTTCCTTTCCCACAGTTTCAAATTTTTTCCAATTAAATGAACTATAATTCATGCCAGTAAAGCAACCAGAAAAGCAACTTCCTTAGCACTAAGAGTAACATATTTGCTCTTAAATATTTATATTCATCCAAATCTCATTATTCTGTTTTCTTCATTTTACAAGGACGGAATGAAAGTTCCTATTTATTTATTGCTACTTACCTTCATTAAGAAAATACGTGCTGGGAGAAAAAAATCTGAATTCATAAAATTTTTTGTAAAACAATGTCAATGTCAATGGGATAGAAAGCAAAAATTAGTAAATTTGGATTTCCTCCATCCTTCCCATAAGGTTAAGTCTACTTTCTTGTGGAATATATGTAATGTCAAAAAAGCAACCACTGGTTATAAGATCTTTGATGGTATCTATTAAGTCATTTGTGTTATTTGATATTTGCCTCTAGATGTATGAAAGTAACTATTACATTTCCTCATATCCTTTCCCTCTTTCTGGTCCACTCAAAATGAACTTCTTCCGGGCCTCTCTGTGGTTTCCGGGCCTCTCAGGTTTCACCTTGCTGTATTTGCTGAGGCACACAGTACGTTGTGGCATTGCCCAAGACCCTTTAGCATGTGTATCTCACTCTTTTAACTGTACTGGCAATAGACCAGTTCTGCAGCACTGTGCTAAGGATAGTTCATCCATAAACACACTATGTCCTGTCTAATTGGGGGCCTTGATGCCACTTCACACTCTTCCTGGAAGAGGAGTAATGGTTTCCTTGTACTCTCAATTTCTTATACCTGTCTTTTCCATTCATTCATCGTCTATCATCTCTTTCATCTATCTAGCTAATCAACCATCATCTCTGTGTCCCCTAGAGTTTCTTAAGGACTCACAAGATCTTGATGCTTATGCTTATACTCATGCTTACTCTTGGGCTACAACACAGAAGGCCTATTGTGTAATCTGAAATTTGCTAGTTTGACCTAATATCTTCATGCTTTACTCACACTGCCAAATCTTCATCAGAACTTTTCCTATTCCCGTAGAACTTCAACATTCCAACTCCAGACTATGAAAGTTATCTTTTCTGTATGATCTGTTGTGTTAGTCCTTTCCTGAGGAATAAATGAAGGAGACTCTAGTTGTTGAACACAGTGAAAAATCAAGAGTAATATGAAATTGAATGGGAGATAGAATTGCTTAATATTTCAAAAGTAGAATGTTACTCAAATATAAATTATATTCTTAGTGTTTCATTTATTACCAATCTTAGTTTGATGAACCATCAGAAATATAATTAAGGGGGAAAAATTCTCAAGTGCATCTCAAATTTAATAGTTACGTTTACATCTAAAGTAACTTTTTTGGGGTTTTAAAAATATTCTCAGACTTTTTTAAGTTTGTGATTTTTAGAATTGAGGAAAATTCTATGACATTATAGAACCATATACTATTAATTTTCAGTTACATAAAAGTTCTCAATTATTTAAACATACTCAGGTCTAAATGTTTTTATTTGATTCAATAACCTACTTACACTTTTAGGTAGGTTATTAAACCTACCTAAAAAATTGACAAAATCCATTTTGTGACCCTTAAATACATTGTTAATTGGGAAATTCAGAAGTCTGGAATATGCTGGGCCTATATTGAGCATGGAATTTTTGTTTTAGAAACTGGTTAAAATATTCTCAACAAGTTAGATAAGTTAGATACCTTCTTTCTTTTTGCTTTTACTTCTTTTGATTTCTAAAAATAAGTTTCTCAAAAGTAATCAAAGAAGGATTAGAGAAGAGTGACACTTATATACATAATTATATGGTTTTACCAATAATTTTATAGTACATTCAATTATTTACAGAATTGGCCCTTTAGGAGAGAAATACTTAAAATAGAAATATAATATTGGTACAAGTTGTAATATAATTCATCATGACCTTCTTATTCTTTTGCACCAAGCATGCTCTTTAATCCCCGGGCTTCCTCTAGAAGAAATCATTGGAAATGTTCATGTAAAAACTGTAAAAACAGAAATTCCCCTTGTTATTGAAAAATTATAAAATTCTGTTTAATACAACTAGACCTTGCATATGAAAGTAAACTAGAAACATGTAAAGCAAAAATTACTTCACAAGACTACTCTAGACACCTATTGTGTTAACAGACTCTTTTCTTGTTTGAGTGGTGACATAAATCCTCTCACCTTGAGGATTTATCAAATAATTATAACTTGAATCCTTACTGATAGAATATAACCAAAAAATAGAAAATAGCAAAGGAAAGTAGTACCTAAGAGAGAAGCATTCTCATCTGATTCGTGAAGTTCAAAACATCATTTTTTCTTTTGTTCATTAAATGTTCTCAAGAAAATTGCTTTTTTTTTAGCTTTAGCAAAAAGTGTTTAATCTTGCCTTAATGTGTGTATTTACAAGTACTAAACGGGAAGAACACTAAAATAGGAAATAGCTGCGTATTAGTGCAATCTGCAGGCTAAGGACTCCATCAAGAAAATTGTTCTTTATATAAAAACAATGGTTCTGCAAATGAAAATGAAATAGACATATTCTCAGAAGTATGTTTAATATAAAGATTCCCCCCGAGCCTTCCAAATTTCTTATTTTTATAAATACCTGATCGTAATATATTATTACTTATATCAATTACATATGTGTATAATATAGCTATTATGATATAGAAATTTTATTGTTGAAAAATTAAGTTTATCCCATTTATGGTTGTTGCATCTGATATCACCTTGTGTATTTAAAAGTGTTTTGTGAAAAATATAATGTTATTTCATAAAATACAGGACTGCTGGTATAAGCATTTAAATAGTATCCAATGCAGTTTTACAGAGAAATGTTCTCAGTCTGGCAAATAAAAAGCTTTGAATGTCACATTTACATGCATCCTTAAAGTCTATATTGGCAAACAAAGCATGAGAACCAATATTTCTGTTGAAAATTCTGTCTACTCCACAAATATTTTCACAAAAATTGATGGATTATATTAATGAATGGAAAAATTTGTATCACAATTTAATTGAAAAGTTCACATAAAAGTGATTTATTAGGACATGAACAAAACACGTTCCCTGTGCATCCCAACTTCGTCCGTCGTCTTCCAAAGCAAGATTCTAATGCTTCAGAGAGAATATAACTAATGTCAGACCTAATTGGCCTTTAGTATAGACATAATGCTCAACATTAAAACCTGTCTGTCGACTATTATCTTTGTATCTTTGTAGTGCCTGTTTGTCTAGACTCACTCAAACAGTGAAATAGCCTCAAAATTGCAATCATCCCTTGCTTTCACCCTGAGAGACACTTTGATATCAGCAGATTTAATTTAAAAATGGGTTTTGTTTGTATTTGCCTTAATTTTGCTTTTATGACTTCTGAGCTACCATTTTACAGATTATATCATAAAAATCAAGTTAGGGAACTACCAAGTGTTTTCTAGGTCCTAAATATTTCTCTTTATAAATTTTATTTTATCTATTAGCTTCTTATTAAAACCAAATTTACTATTTTAGGCAATGCACTTCACATTTTCCAACAACTTTACATATACTAACATTATAAAATAATACAATATGTAAAAACAGGAAATTTAGATTCAAGCAAATTCAATTTGGTTCAGCTATGTAGCCTGTCTGAGGCACATTTTCCTGTGTCTCACACTCCTGCACAGGAGATAGTTCTGCCTCATAGAATTACTGTGAGGATTAAATTACACAGTGAAGGCAAAGCACTTAGCAGAGTGCTTTCATGTAAAAAAGTTAAAATAAACCAACTATTCTTATCATGTACTATAAATAGCAACACCTTAAAAATGTTATGTAAGAGAAATGGCTCCAAAACTACCTCTGGCTTTCTCTTTATTTCAGATCTAAAAATATCACCTGAACAATGAAGCTCAGCTGTAGACACATTTAAAGTCAAGGCATACAAACATTATTTTTTTCCTAACAAAATGCAACATACTACATTTATTTTGAATGTTCCTTAATGAGTTTTTATTTTGGATGACTTAAAAAAAATCTTGGAACTATTTCAGCTTATTTAGTACCAAACTTGATAAGAGTAAATAAATTTGATGGTCTCCTGGGGTCATGAAATTAATGCTTCAAAAAAAAAAATAAAGCTTATGATCCAGTTGTTCAAGGGCAGAGTTTATATTAAAATTTCCAGAGAAATGTTAAGTGGCTTTGTCAACTATGTTTCCATCAGCTGGGTGTTCTGGTAGACTGAATTATTCATTCACAATTGTGTGCTCCTTCTTCTCCTTTTCCTGAAGATGATAGGTAAGTCTTCACCTACCTGAGAGAAAATTCCATGCAGTATTTTTCTTTTGTGTTCCAAACTGCTTCCCCAACATGTTATTTGTAGTTTGCCTGTCAAATAAAATGACTAATTATACACATGATCATACTCATATTCTTGAACACTATTCAGCTGTTTAATAGAGAGTTAATTGGAAGTTTGGGAATTTTCTTTATAATGTCCATTTATATTTATGATAAAGTAAATACTATGTGATTTTTGTTCTATATTAAAGCCTTTCTTTCTTTTTTTTCTCCTTCCTTCTTTTCTTTTCTTTTTTTTTCTTTCTTTCTTCCTTTCCTTTTGTTTACTCATTCCTACCTTTGTCCCTTGCTTTCTGCCTATTTTAACCAATAATTTGTTCCCTGTAATAGTAGGTGTCCATCGTATCTCTTTCTATAGCAGCGATAGCCTGTTTGACACCATAAACTGAACTTGCTTACCCCATCTTTCTTGCTACTTCCTGATAATTTCAAGGACACAAATACATGCTAGGGATTTTCGAGAGCCTTCTTAAATAAACTCCAGCAATTGTTTCCTTCTGAAAATTTACAATCTGGAGATGTTTTGCCTTGCTCTTACCTTCTCCCAAAAGAAAGTAAACAACAACTCAAGAAACTGTGAGTTGAGACTCTCCAATTATGCCTCTGTATTCCCAGGCTAATCCTAAATTCTAAGGATCTGAAGAAATTAAGCTTAGTTTGCAAATCATTGTGTTTATTTTTCCCAATATGCTATCACTTGGTTGTAGTAACAACATAACTTTTCTCCAAATGGGAAGGTTCTCTGGGTCTATGAAGGGTGTAAATGTACACAGTGTTACTAGGACTTTAGTTACATTTGAAATAGTGCATATTTTTCCCACGTATTTATAAACCATGCAAACTCTTATTTTTCCCTCTGTAAATCCAGAACAATTTCTGCTCATTCCAATCACCCCTTTAAGTTTTTAATTATATTTTCTTGCTTTTGAGGTAGAGAAATTATGCAGATAAATACCCTGTGTAACAAAATGTTAATTTTGTTGTAGCTATAAGCTAGATAACTTTGGTCATGAAAAGAGCAAGTAAACTAGATTTGGCAGAAATTAGAGTAGTCCCGATTCAGCAGTAACCTTACACAAAACCTAAATCCTGTTGTAATCAAATCAGGCAAACTAGATTTGGGAATAATTAGATCAGCATAATTAAATTCTCCATCTCCTAGGGAACATCAAGATGCACATATGTGGGATTCATTATTTTTTCCCTTTGTCCCTTGTTGTAGTAATGAAACTCTATACTCAAGAAACATTCAGATAGGCCTACCGCTTAACAAGAGGGGTTCTTATCCATTGATAGTTCTCAAAATTAACTGACAAAAATCCTTATACTAGTTTTTAGAAAGACACAGCTGTAATGTTTTCTAAGTTTTATTCTATTCTATGGTTTACCCACAGTTTTAAAGAATAAAGTTCTTTATAAAACATTTTTTTAAGAGAGAAAAACTAATAATCATGAATTAAGTTCAAATGCGTTCTCTTTTGTCTATGCTGGATTGGTCAATTCACACCAAATAAGCAGGATTTTGGTAAGTTACTGGAGGTGTTACCTGAGGGGCACCAAAAGGAAGGCTATGGGAGGCAAGGGGGATGTTTATCACAGGGCCTTTGGGGAAAACCTATCAAAAACTTACATTTGCTTATGGCTCTGAGGGCTGTTTCTCTGGGGCATGAGAAGGCAAATGCCATTTCAAGGACTGCAGAAGTTGCTTCGCCAAACAAGATGTATATCAAGGCATAGCTAAGTTTAGAACAATCATTCATTTTAAAAGTGATTATTTATATACATATGATAAGGAGTTAATATCTAAAATTCATAAAGAACTTATAAAACTCAACACCAAAAATAATCCAATTAAAAAATGAGCTAAGGACCTGAAGAGACACTTCTCCAAAGAGGACATACAGATGGCCAATAGACATGAAAAGATGTTCAACATTGAACACTAATTCAGAAGAACATAAGCACCTTATGTTCATAGGAGCATTATTTACCATTGCCAAGATATGGAAAGCGGCCCAAGTGTCCATCAGTAAATGAGTGGATGCAACAACTGTGAGACATTTATAGAATGGAACACTACTAGTCTGCAAAAAGGAAAAAAAATTACCCTTTGCGACCGCATGGATAGACCTGGAAAACGTTATGCTAAGTGAAATAATTCAGCCAGAGAAAGGGAAATACCGTATGATTTCACTCATATGTGGCGTCTAATGAACAAACTAAACTAACAAGCAAAATAGAGACAGACATAGATAAAGAACAGGGTAAAACTTATTGGAGGGGTATGAGGGTGGAACAATTGAGCATGAAGGAAAAAAGTCTCATGAACATGAATGACAGGGTGGTGATTGTGAGGGTGAGGGGGGCATAAGAAGGTTAAATGGTAATAAAAATACAATAAAAGTGGAGAAAATATACTCCTGGCTATTAATGTATAATGAATTATACAGAGACAAGAAAATATGTAGTTAAGCTAGTTGGGATAATATTGGCCCTAGCCTCCCATCTAATAGACTAGATGAGAAGAGCTGTTGGTTAGGGCAGAAATAAAGATAACAAGGAAGGAGGCAATGTAGTGTGTTCATATATGCTAGTGATACATACCATGCCGCTTCACAATGAACAGCATAGAGGAATAAAAGAAAGCAATTGATAACAGTGTGATAAGTTTTTGTCTTGATGAACTAATTATATGATGATACAGTGTTTTTTACTCAGGTTGGTATACCTGGGACAGGAAAATAAGATCATAATATTCAGTATTTTAGACTGAAAGAGTGAATTTTGTGCTTTTGCGTTTTCTTTACTACATGTTCAGTTATATCCCGGCTGGTTGAAAAATAAAATGAAATTCAGAGGAAAATTATTTATGTAGCTATGACACAGAAAGTAATTTATTTATAGCTGTAAGGTAAGGTATCAATGCACATATCGACCTTCTACCAATCTAAAATGGCAAAAAGGCCTGAAATTCAAGACTGTCCTACCTTCAAGAGAGATATAAGATGTGTTGATGAGGATGTGTAGAACAGAGAACCCTTGTGCATGCTGGTGTGAGTGCAGATTGGTGTAGTCACTGTAGAAAACAGTATGGAGATTTCTCAAAAAAACTAAGAACAGATATACCAGATGACCCAGGAATTCCACTTCTGTGTATTTATCTGAGAAAACAAAAACATCAACTCAAAAAGATTTATGTATCCCTATATTCATTGCAACATTATTTACAATAGCCAAGAAATAGAAGAAACCCAAATACCTATTGACAGATGAAATACAGAAAGTGTGAATATATATATAAACAATGGAATAATATAAAATATTAAACAACAGAAAGAACGAAACTTGCCATTTGCAAAAACATGGGTATATTCAGAGTACATTGCTAAGTGAAGTAAGTCAAAGACAAAGAGTATGTGGTTTCAATTATGTGTGGGATATAAAAACAAGACAAAACAAGTGAAAAAATAAAACAAGACAAAATATTCTCATATAAATAGAGACCAGAGGGGTAGGGGAGATAGTGAAGCAAACATAGTCAATAACATTGTGATAAGTGTGCACGATGGATGATGATTACTAGAATAAGTGGAGTGAACACATTGTAGGGTATAGAGCTGTTGAATCACTATGTTGTGCACCTGAAAGTATTATAACAAATATGACATTGTGTACCAACTATACGCAAATAAAAAAAGAGAGCTGTCTGAAAACAATACATCTTCCCAAATAATAAGTTCGATCTTGATTTCAGGTAGACTTTTTCTTTCTTTCTTTATTTTTTTAAAAATTGTTTATGCTATTACAGTTGTTCCATTTTTCCCCCTTTCCCCACCTCCACAAGCCCCACCCTTTCCCTTCCCTCAGTCAATCCCCACCCATATCATTGTCAGTGACCATGGGTCATGCATAAATGTTATGTGGTCAATCCCTTCAGGATCTTTTATTCAGTATCCTTTTATTCAGTTTGTTCCACATATCCATTGTTCTGTTTCTATTTTTCTTGTTAGTTTATTGTGTTCCTTAGATTCCACATATAAGTGAGATCATGTGGTATTTGTCTTCCACTGACTGGCTTTTTTCACTTAGTATAATATCCTCCTGGTCCATCCATGCTGTCACAAAGAATAAGAGTCTCTCTCTCTCTCTCTCTCTTTTTTTTTGTTGTTGTGTGAGTTTTCCATTGGGTAAATGAGCCACAGTTTTCTTTATCCACTCATCTACTGATAGACACTTAGGCTGTTTCTAGATCTTGGCTATTGTAAATAGCCCAGCTAGGAACATAAGAGTGCATATGTTTTTTTGTATTGGTGTTTCGGGATTCTTAGGATATATTCCCAGAAGTGGAATAGCTGGGTCAAAGGGAGATCCCATTTTAATTTTTTAAGGATACTCCATATTGTTTTCCACAGTGGCTGCACCAGTCTGTATTGCCACCAACAGTGCGCTATGGTTACCTTTCCTCCACATTCTTGCCAGCACTTGTTTTGTGTGAAGTGATATTTCATTGTGGTTTTGATTTGCATCTCTTTAATGATTAATGACATTGAGCTTTTTTTTTATGTGTCTATGGGCCATCTGTTTGCCCCTGATTGTCTCAGATATGATAACAAAATTATGAGGAGAGAAATAGCTATTTTGAGTTGCTGTTTAGGCATTTCATAGCGTGACCCAAGTTCAGGGGTACTGCCACATGTTCTGACTTTGCTCTCCCCTAGGAACTTTTTAAAATGACCACTTAGAGCTGAGCAAGAGAAAAGTTAGTTGCCTCTGCCTTGATCACCTTAAAACTAACAGACGCTCTCTCTGCCCCCTCTATTTCCTTCTTGCTCAGGGCCTTGGACTGAGGATCGCCCTTGCCATGGTTCATTGTGCCCCCTCCCGCACTGCTTCTGGGTTATGCAGTTAATAAATTTTGTGACTTACTTTTCTTTGTGTGAGTCTACTGAAGTTATGCCTTCAATTAAAATGATGCTTGGGCTTTTATTTCCTCAGAGTGGGGGCTTGGATGCCGAGAGAGCTACTTGTTGACTTTGTGAGATGGATTGGCTTGTGTCTCTTCATTTCGCAGGTCATAATCTGGATATTCTTAATTCGGTGCACCAGCTACAGGTCTCCCCGTGCAACAGCCAAGGGGGAATATTTCAGTTTCCATATTCTCAGTCCCCACACCAAAAGTTTAGAAAATATCTGATATTATCATCACCTTGCTGAGCCAAACACATTACTTACCATGTGAAATGTTGTGGAAACTACAAAAACAAAGAACATTGCCCACTCATGCACTGTTACTAAAGAAAAATGATTTATTTTTATATAGTGCTATACTACTAGGTAAGTTTGCTGATACTTTGTATGATATTTCAATTAAGCAACTGAGAGACTTAAGGTTTGAATTAATATTTTAGTTTCTGTAAAGAAAGCATCGGAGAGGTGATGCCCAGAATCACAAAGTAAAGCTAAAAACTGACTGAGTCAGGGCTAAAATAGACACTTGCAGAATCCAAGTGCATCAATCTTTCCACTAAATCTTCCCACCTAGGAGAATAAAATAGTTGTGTAGGATTGTGTCACCTAACCCCTGATTAGGGCAAGAAATTTTATTATGGATATTCTTATCCAGGGGTTACATTTACTATAAGCTGTTAAGTGCTGGATCAGCTCACACCAAAATCCAATAATTAAAAGAAACTTTGGACCTCACAATATCAGCGACCACTGTCTTTTACAGAGATGATAACAATATGCTATTCCTCATAAATTGTTGTTCAACACTAGAAGTGTCAGAATATAAATAACATCATCATCACCATTATCATCAGGTTTTATATATTTAAATGTCATTTATGTGAAATAATATTGCTTATTTTTTAAAATAATACATGTTTTCTGAATTTTGGCAAATTTAAAATAGTTCAGTTTTAGTTAAAATCTCACTAACACAACTATTTTTCATGGAATTGGTTTGGCTCTTTCCCATTTGCAAGTGTGAAGCAAATTGCTATAAAATGCCTGCGGCATCCCTCTAAGGTTAAAATTGTAATCAGAAATTGGAAGATAAAGAAAAAATCATTCCAAAATGTCTAGGCTTAGATAATTAGATGAAAAAATAGAGTGAAAATGAAATGAAAACCATTCCACCCTTGGCAATCATGGGAATACTTTTTCTTTTTTTTCAATTTCCTCACTCTAGGATTCCGAGACAACCATGGATGTCAGTGTGGTGGCTCTCAGTGAGCATGTGATAGAAAGAGATGAGATAAGATGTGAAGTGGGGAAGATCCAAACTATGACTCCTGCTTGGTTTTAATGAGGAGCTTAGATTTTACTTGAGGATCGAGAAGGCCAGTCAGGAAAGAGTTTTACATAGCAGACTGAGCCAACCTGATTGCAAATTGAAAGTCAACTATCTTTTGGAGATCTTTTGTGACATAAGGATTGTTTAAGTGACTGACCTGGAAAGAATGGAATTTGCACTGAAATGGGTTGATCTGTGACTAAGTGTTTGGCACACTCCTCAGATGTTTATGTGCGAAGAAGTTAAAAAAGTGGCTAGTAGCTATGAATGATATGAATCAAGAAAAAATTGAAACTTTGTTTATGTGTGATATGTGTGAATATACATATGTGTGCTTCTGTTAAAATGAGAGATACTAAAGCATGTTTAGGGAACTATCTGGTATGAAGTATTGATCATAAAACACAATGTAGTTTATAAAATGTAAGAAGGCCTGAGACTGAAAGTGAGGTGGGAGGCAGACTCTGTCCCACAGAGCTGCTCTGGGTCACCAAAGATGGAGAAATAAAATAAATGGTTCCAGATATTTCTTGGTCTGCCAGGGAAAGGGGCTAGTGATTCCCTCTAGTGGAGAGGGCCCTGAGCCCCTGTGTCCAATGGCTTTTATTGAAAGGGTTATCACTGAGGGGCTAGGTAGTAGGGATGTACAGGTGATCTCATTACATCAGTATGTTAATGTTTACAGAGAATAGGTGATGTTTGAGGAAGACACATGGCAGGAACACACTGATTGGCATAGGTCTGAGATGAGTAAACATAAGCGCACCAAATGGTTTAGAGTCAGGGTCTGTGAATAATGTATATTTCCTCCCCAGTGTGAGCAGGTTATCATAGCTTTGAGGGAAAAACAAAGCATGCTTCAAGGAATTTACTTCTAGGCCTGATTTCCCCTGGGAACCACTCAGTCCAATTTTAGGCTGCCTCTAATATTGTTTCAAGCCTGAGCCAGGCAGGCAGAGCAGAGCAGCCAAGAAATAAGGAGACTTCTTTCAGATAGAATGAAGACTCTGGCCATATCAAAGCCGAGAGGTGAGAGTCTTTTGCTCTTTCTCCGTGTACCCCAAGTCCTTCCCTGATGGACCCTATGTGACTGTGCCTGTCTTAGGTTGCCCCTGCCATTGAGGGGTCTTACCCATCATTGACTAATCAGCCATCCTCTGGGGCCAAGCAGGGTGATGTGAGAGAGGCAAAAGCTGTGCCCCTGCCAGGGGGACAGATTTTGTCTCCTCAGTTGCCTATTTTCCCAAGGCCTTCTTGCTTAGCTCCAGCCCTGGGGCTCTCTCACCTGTTGGCGAGGCCACAGTCCCTAAAACCAGGAGGGACAGTTCCCAACATGAAAGCACATCAGAAGCTCAAAAGACACAAAAGAACATCAGCAAAAATAAGTACAAGTGATACATTTTTAGATCTATTTATTCAAGGATATACTTTATAATTTTTCACCAGATATTTAATAATGTATATTTTGCAACATAATCTGAATATAAACTTTAGAGTCAAGCAAGCCAAATTTCATAATTAATTCTTCAGACAGTAGGCACCGAATCCCTTGCAAATTGCTCTATAAGTAATTTCTTTCTTCCTTTTTCTCCTCTCTCTGTACTGTTCTCAAAACAGCTCTATTTTTTAACTGTCCCAGATCCTTTCCTTGGCTCAACTAAGGCTTAAACCCAGAGAGAGTCCTCAGCCTCTCAACTTACCCAAGTCCCTTTAATCATTTTACTCATTTATGAATGGGTTAGAGGATATCAGTCAAATTAATTACTGCAATAAGAATGGTAGATTCTCATGGATTAATATAGTACCTATATAATGTTTTAAGAGGCATCTATTGATGAAGTCAAGGGTTTCCAAATATACTAAAATGAGGAAGTTTAATTAAGAAGAATTTTTACTTCCCTGACTGAGATGACAAAATCATGATGTATTTCTAAACTTGATTTATATGTAAATTCAATGCCTAAGTATGCTCTGAAAAATAATGTTTCTGGAGTGATATGGCAAATGTACTTCATTAAAGATGTAACAAGTTCTGTCCGGGAAAATGTCAGCCATTATTACTATAATGAGAATAGTATTCAGGACATCGATATAGCCTGGCATCCAAGATGAGTGGATTGGAATGCATGAACAATGATGACTTCACTGTAACAGTCAGTGAGGGCAGTAAATGTTGAATGAGTGTGTGTGCTGTATGGCTGTTGCATTCAAAATGACTGAGTGAGTTGGGCAGCAAATCTGCATCAAATTTGGAGTTAAGCCTGAACCTTTCTCTATGGAAGCTATTCAGATGATTCAGAAGGCCACAGCTAAGGATACCTGGTGATTGACAACTTCACCATAACAACATGTCTGCTCATGCATCATGTCTCATGCAGAATTTTTTGGTGAAATATCAAATAATTCAGGTGACTCAGCTCCCCTACAGCCCAGGTTTGGTACCCTGTGACTTTTTCCAAAGCTAAAATCACCTTTGAAAGGGAAGAGACTTCAGACCATTGATGAGAGTCAGGAAAATATGATGTGGCAGCTGATGATGTTTTGGAAAACTGTGTCATGTCCCAAGGTGCCTACTTCTAAAGGGACTGAGGTGTCATTGTCCTATGTACAATATTTCTTGAATCTTGTATTTTATTCAATAGATGTTTTTATTTTTCATAGTACATGTCTGGATACCTTCTAGACAGACATTATATACTGTAAATATAAATTAAAAGAACAGTAATATAGCTATTGAAAATCATTTATAAAATGTTTAAAATATGATCTGATACTTTCCTAATGGACTTGAAAAAGAAAGTAATGTACTTTATAAATATGGTCAATAGTATATTTGGAAAAAAACAAGAGCAATCAAAAAACAGGTGTGATGTACAGGGGAAACAAAAATATATTAGTGCTAATAAAATTTTTAAATTTTCTAATTAAATTTTATAGGATTGATGGTAATGTATGAGGAAATTTTTAAAACACATTTTTTATTTGTAGTTAGTATATTTAAATCTTCACATAGATATTTTAACATTCCTTTAACAGAAATACATACATGTTTCTATAGTTAGTTAACTTGTTATTAATAAGAAAGAGAACAAAGGTAATTAGACATTGAACTTAATAAAATGGACACGCCCTAGGGGATTACAGCATTTCTCCTCCAAGGGGATTTACACTCCTCCCTTCCCCCGACTGGTACCAGCTTTTTGGAGGTTGCAGGGGAAGGTGCTTGACCATAGATGTCTGTCAGTCTAACTAGGGGATGGGTCTGTTAAAAGCCCACAAAGGCTTGGAAAGTTCATTGATTATTTTGAAAAAGCACCTGGTCTATCTGAAACCCAAGCTATTATAATCCCAGGGGAACAAAGAAGTGCACTCTCTCTCTCCTTCCCTCTTTCTTGTTTGCAACGCACGCTCACCCCATGCACTCCCCTACCGTCTTTCCATAGCCACATGGCCTTAGCAGCCGCGGGACTGATAGCTGCCTGGACTCTGCACGCAAACTCCAGGAGGGAGCCTGAATACCTCAGCACAAGAACGGATGGCAGCTGGAAGCACAAGCTAAACTACCTGGATGCTGGACTGGACTAAGCTTCAATGTGTCCAGATCTCTGACGTTGATTCTATACCTGGCTCTGATTTTCCATGGCAAGATGTACAGAGACGGGACATTGGAGGACACCCTTTTTATTGTGCTTCCCAAATAAATCTTGCCACCTAACTGTATGCTCTTGCCGGTCCCTGAAAATGCTTTATCTCATGGCACTGCAAGAACTCCACTTCTATTAGGAAGGTATGCATGGTCTATATTCATATATATCTATTTTTCATAATTATATACACATACATACACATATATGCATATTTGTGTTGTTTGTATTTATACTCATGTATATGTATGTATGCATACCCAACACAAATATATACATACATATATACATACATAGACCACAAATAAATGTATGTAATATTTTAAAAAATAAATACATAGGTCACTGTATTTTATGGTAAAATTTAATATTTGTTTATATCAATCTGTCAAGAAATCTCATTAAAGTGTGTACTTCATAAAATCTTAATGGCGTAAAACATAATTTATTTTGAGAACATCTAAAAAATTAACATCTTCTTCAACAAAAGTAGAAGAGATATTAAGAAAACACAGCAATTTCCTGAAGCAGGTATTGGAAATTAAGACCCTTGGGATTGAAAAACTGTGTCAATTACTTGTTGATCTTATTAGTCTTTAGCTTTGGGCATTACTAGGGAACTGTTCTCTATCACTATCAATATTTTATTGCAATTGTCCTTAAATTTTGTTCCCATATATAATAACACTCGTAGATGTGCCATTGGTATTATACAATAAAAACTAGTAATCTATAATACCTCAACGTAAAATAAAAAGTTCAAGTCTCAGATAAAATTTTTAGTTATACCTTATACATCATGAATTATGAAGAAAACAGAATAGTAAATTCTCTTTCTCTTCAGTTTCCTCCCAATCACAGAACAAAACCTAGGAATATTCTTCCATTGTTTTAGAAGGACCGTTGGGTAATTTCCACATTTTCAGTTTGAATTTTCTTAAAGTATAACAGCCAAGTTTTAATTATTAAATTTAAATACCCAATTATATATATATATAAATGTCTCCATATGTGTGTGTGTATATATATCTTTTTAAACTTTATTCATGTATCATTATATCATATAAACTTTATACATGTATCAGTATATATATATGTATACGTATATTCCTTTATAAACTTTATACATGTATCATTATATACATACATAATGCTTATGTTATTCTGTGTTTCCAAATTTGAATACTTAAGGGAAAAGAGTTATATTGGGGATAGAGAAGATTATTGACCAGTAAAAGATAAAAGGGTGTCTGAGTATAATAGAAATTACCTATAGTATGACTGTGATGGTGACGGCGTCAATGACGTCTCATGACTAGGGGCCAGGGATGCTACTAAACACCCTACAATGCATAAAACAGATACCTGCAAGGACAAGAAATCATTGCCGTCTACAGGTAAGTAGTACAGAGGTAGAGAAATCATGGATTAAACGTAGGGAGTCATCAGTTTTGCATAAATCCTGTTAAGAAGCTATCACAGTAGTCAAGATAAACTGAGAGGCAAATGTAAAATGGTTGACGCGAAAGAGTGTTTAAGAAAGGACATTGAACTTAAATACCAAGTCTGTCTGGAAAAAGTCCAGCCATTGTTAATATAATGAGAATGGTTTACATCACATCTATGTACCCTGGCAAGAAGAGTGGACTGGAATGCACATGTGTGAACAATGATGCCTTTACTGTAATAGTCAGTGGAGGCAGTAGACATTGTTGAGTGAATGTGTGCAATGTGTGGCTGTCACATTCAAAATGACTGAGCGAGCAGAGCAGCAGATCTGCATCAAATTTTGCATTAAACTTTAACTTTCCTCTGGAAACTGTTCAGAGGATTCAGAAGTCTGCAGCTATGGGCAACTGGTGATTGGCAACTTCATCGAGAAAACAAGCCTGTTTATGCATCATGTCTCATGCAGGATTTTTTTGATGAACTATTAAATCATCCAGGTGACTCCACCCCACTACAGCCCAGATTTGTTGCACTGTGACTTCTGGCTTTTCCCAAAGTTATAATCACCTTTGATAGGGGAGAGATTTCAGATCATTGGTAGAGTCAGGAAAATATGATGAGGCACCTGATGGCAACTGGGAGAACTGTGTGAGATCCCAAGGTTCCCACTTTGAAGGGGACTCAGGCCTCATTGTCCTATGTACAATGTTTCTTGTATCTTGTATCTTCTTCAATAAACGTCTCTATTTTTCATGGTACGTGGCTGGATACCTTCTGGACAGACCTCTGATGTCAATAAAACTTGATGAGTGATTGAAATTGAGGATAGACAGCTACAAGGAAAGTTCTAATAACATAGTTTAATAAAAACCAAATAAGAATAAAAATTTAAAAGTAAGATCTGGTACAAAAATACCTTAGGCAATGCTGAGGTGTAAAAAAATTAATTTCACTTACATGTTTTCTATTTCAAAATGTGCCTCCTGTGAGCAACTCATCTTATCTCTGTGCCACAGCTTTTTAAAAAAGGAAAAAAAAATAAAGACAAAAGTAGAGACAGCTTTGAGTTTATTTCACATTTCCCCTTACAACATGTTACTCTATGTGTGTGAATTTTTTCAGGGAAAATCCACCCCTTAATATCTCATTCCAATTTTATAATGACACCATTATTTACCTACTTGTTTTTTAAACAGAATGCTTAGTAAAATGTCGAAAGGATCTCATTCACCATAAAAGCAGACATTTTAAATGTCCTTGTAATAAAGTACAGATATTTTACTTCCTAGAAAATTTTTCCTCTTCCTATACTTTAGATATTGGGGTTACACATATGGATTCAAAATACAATGTACATAAGGATTCTAGATATAAGTTTTTATTGTATCAATTTTTTCCAGAGACTTCTGTCTAGGGAAAGTTACTTAATCCCTCTTGCTATAGTATTTTTAATTGAAAAATAAGTATAAACACAGGAAATATAGATAAAAATAATAGGGTAAGAGCATTTCAGGTTCCCACCAACAAATAGTATTATCTGCTGCTATGCATATGTAGATGATAGATAGATAGATGATAGATAGATAAATAGATAGATAGATGATAGATAGAAAGATGAATAGATAGGTAGGTAGAGGATGGATAGATAGATGATAGGTGTAAATGTATATAGATATTAGATATGAGTTCTATCTGTTGGTCTCTCTGTTTAAGCAGATGCAGTCGTTACAAATCAATGGGTCTATAGCTATTGTAACTTAGATTTTGGTACATACCCTCATTCAGCTAGTTGGTTAAATGGCTTCAGGTGGAATTATGCACTCAGGCAACTATACCATAAGATACTGAATTTCTTCTATAAAGGGAAGGGCATTAAGCAAGCCAATTTGTGTATGCACAAATAGTATATTGAAGACAACAGATGCAAGTATCAGACTCAGGATCTAGGAGACTTTCAAATAACTGGTGTGTCTTTAAAATCCTTGTTTATTTTATGTTTTGTCGTCCTAGAGTTTCCTCTAACATCATTGTCATCATTCAAAATATACAATAAACTGATTCTTGCTAAGTGGAAATTAGTTTCAGATTGTTTTCGCACTAGGGATATTTACAATTTAATACATTATTATAAAATATCAATAGAACATGATTCTGATAGTGGTATTTTAGACAACGTGACAGGTGAAGAAGTATTTTAGTGCCTAAGAGAAAGTTTATTTGTATTTCTCAATTAAGGGATCTCTGCCATGCACAATAAACTTAAAACAATTTATGAATAATAAGGAAGAATCATTTTGATCTATGACAAAATTTTAGAAATTCTGCAAAAAATTAACTGCTATAAAAGCATGCAGATTTCTTGAGGTGGTATCCTTTATGCCAAATAATAGATGTGCTGCCACTATTCTCTGAGCTGGGGTATGTTTTCATAGTACATAGTATAATCTTATCAAGCCTTATTCAACTTTCTTTCTTAAATTAAAAAACAGGTAATTAGTTATTATATCATAGATATGTATTACAACATTAAACCTTCCTGTCTAACCCATTGCCCTTGACATTGTCAGATTTTCCTTATGTTTTGCCTAGGCCACTATTACAACCTTTTAAAGCTAAATTAGAAAAGTAAAGAGTATAAGTGTTTTCTGTATATTTGTCTAATTATAGTATGTTTTATATTGGGTTTTTATATCCAGTGATTCATTCCTGACTGGTGCTTTCAAAAATAATTTTAATTGTATATTAAATCATGTATTCATATTGCTAATACATTTCAATCTCTCTTTACTTGCCTGTAGGAGAGATGGGAATTTCTTTGCACACCATCAAAGGCTTTCTGACAAGAACTAAACTAATCATCCAGAAGCAGCACTTAACCACTTCTCCACTTTCCGTGCTACATCAATTGACATAATGTTTCTCCATGTTGTTTTTCCCGCACCGATATATACACTTCATGTATTTTGCCTGGTTTATTGCCTCCCCCTTTCACCACTTAGGAAATTCATACTCTTAAAGTTAAACATTACCACCGCTATAAAGCCTCCCTAAAACCTCTGCATTTCCATGGCATATTGAGTATGAATTTTAGAAATTATCTTTCTTAAAGATCTAGATTCTCTTATTTAGATTCTATGAATATGCTATCTCAAAAAACCAATTCACTTAGCCATAATACAATAGGTTTCAGGCATACAGCAAACACAGCAAACAGTCTCACTTTTTGAAAAGAGAGTTGCTGTATGGTCCAGTGCCCCTCCAAAAGATCACTGACAGGTACGTGTTTCCTCATAAGTGCCCATGACTTACTGTTGGTGCGTTATTGTTTTTTACCCTTCTTATCAAGATAGCTTTTTCTCAGTAAATTTGTTAATCACTGACAATTGGCAGTTATATAGTTTGTCACTGATGGTGTTTTATGTGATGCATTGATCAATTCTGAAACCATTTCTTCTTCTTTCCTGCTCAGGAGAACCACTTCAACCAACTTTTTAGCCACAATTCATAAGTATTGCTGCTATCTGCTCTGAAATATGGCTCATCTGAAAGAGCTAAATAGTGGCATTCAGGGTTTCTGTGTTAGAGAAATAGCTGTTCTTTGTGCTTTATTGATAAAATTTTTTTTCACATTGGCTGTTATTCATTGATGAAGCACTAATAATGCTGAAGGAGCAGAAGTGGAAGATATCTGAGTAGGTCATGTCTGACATCAGTGAAGTCAAATAGCCTTGGTTTTAACAGATACTTTATAGAATCCAGAATTACAGACCTGATAGTTATAACTTTTTAGAATTCTTTTGGAAATGTGAGGAACAGCCTTTACTTTTATCTAGCTTAGAATTAGTTCATTATGCAAATTCTAAACTATTCTTTGCTTTGTAACACACTCTCAGGTTGCTTCCACCTTCTCTCTACCATATGTAAGTGATCATATGTAATTTAGGGTTTATTTCCAGGCATCATTTTCATTATTTTACATAAATATGTCTTTAAATAATGTATGCTACAGTATCACATGTTGTATAGCTCTTCATCCTGCAAGTAAAATTTCTAAAACATGCTTATTTTGCTCAAATATTGTGTTCATGAGCTTCACTGGTATGTTTTGTATAGCTCCTTATTTAATGCTGTAAAATAATTCACTGTATGAACATAGTGCAACTCTGAAATTTAGGTTGTTCCTAAACTCTGCTATTGTAAATATTACTGTGATGAATAATCCAGTCTGAATCTTGCTTATTGTAAACATTTCCTCTACAACAGATACACAGAAGTTGAATCAGTGTGCATAGGTTACGTGAATGTTCAACTTAAATAACTCTGTAAAACCTTTCTCTTATACAAGTTTGTTACAACATAGCATATAGCTACTCATATAGAAATCATAAGAAATCCTCAAGAGAAACTCCTAGATGTAATGGGTTCATTTAGCAAGGACACTTGAAATGAGAATAATACATGAAAATCAATCATGATTCTATATAATTTGAAAATAAAATAGATGTTGATATGGATATATAAAGATAGGTATATAATTAAAATATTTATCAAATGAAATAATACTTAACTATAAGTCAAAAAAGTATATACATAATATATATACTAAAAGTGAAAAACATAATTTAAAAATTACCCAAAATAAATACCGAGACATAGCATGTACATGGATTGGAAAGCTCAATATTATTGATATAAATTCTCCACAAATTATGTATTAATTTAAGACAACTTCAATTAAAATCTTAGCAGAGTTTATTGTAAAAATATACAAAGATATACTAAAATACAATAATATTTTTGGCTCTGTAGAAAACACTGTCAAGAGAATAAAAAGATAAGCTACATATGCAGAGAAACTAAAAAAATGACATGTATGTAGAATATGTATAGACTCTCTAAGTAAAAAAATAAGAAAATATAAAATCCATTTAAAAAATGTTTATCTACTTTTAGAGACAGGGAAAGGGAGGGAGAAAGAGAAGAAAAGAAACATCAATAGATTGCCTCTAGTACTTTCTTAAGTGCCCCAACTGGGGACTGAACCCGTAACCTAGGCATGTGCCCTGAACTGGAATCAAACTGGTGAACTTTTGCTTTGTGGGATGACACCCCGAACAACGTCGGTCAAGGCCACAGTCGAATTTTTAACATGAGCGATATACTTGAGCATATACTCCACCAAGGATACATAGCTGGCAAAAAAAATAACACTTAAGAAATGTTCAATTATCAACCATTAAATAAATTCAAATTAAAACCAGATTAAAACACTTCTATATACCTATTGTAATGGATAAAGTGTTTTTAAATACAAGAAACAGACAATTCCAAATACAAAAACATGGAGCAGCTAGAATTCTCATATATTTTCAGCAAGAATGCGAATATGATATGGCCCTTTCAAAGAGCAGTATGGCAGTTCCTTGTCAAGTTAAGCTTACACTTACCATATAACCCAGCGACCTCATCTTAAGTACTATCCCTAGAGAAATTAAAACTCATGTTCACCCTACAGTGTGTATGCAAATGTCGACAGCAGTTTTATTTATAATTGCCAATGATGGAAATAACTCAATTGTCCTTTAATGAATATATTTTGCTTAAGGCAATTGATTATGGCAAATCCACACAACAGAAAGCTGCTCAGCAATAAGAAGCAATCAACTATTAGTACCTGCAAGAGCTTGAATGAATACCAAAATCATTGTGTTAGGTGAAAGAAGCCAATCTTATCAAGGTTACATGATGAATAATTGTATTTATAAGACATTTTGGAAAATTATAAAAATATAGGGTAAGAGAACATACCAAAATTAATAAAAATAGAAATAGAGTGAACTTTACTGTATGTACATTTAAAATTAAATTTAAGCATACGTAAGGCAACCAATCGATATTTTTCACATCAGTGTGTCTCTCTCGTTCTCTCTCCTCCCTTCCTCCCATCAGCCCTCCCTTTCTCTTTCTTTAAAAGCAATGAAAACAACGTCCTCAGGTGAACATGTTTAAAAAAGATTAAATTTAAAATGAAAGCAAGTTAAATATAAAAATTAGTAGGATGGCATGAATAATTTCATGAATATATGTGAACACATTTATGTAGGTTAATACCTCTTAAAAAGTAAACATTTTTAAAAAAGGAAAGGCTCAGTTTGTTAAAAACAGGAAAAAGGAAGAAACAAAGACAAAGAAAGATAAATAACAAAATTAGTATTGTAAAAATTGTCAAAAACAGAAAAGGAAAAAGTAAGCTATTTCATTTAATACAAGGTGTATTAAGAATATAGAGGAACTCTAAGCAACATAATTTTGAAATGCACAAAATAATAATGATAGAAATAAATACAAGAGAAATGGACACATCTCTTCATATTTTGGTGTAACATAAAATATCATCTAAGAAACTCATGTCAAAACAAATGCATAGTATAAGCACTTTTAATAATAGAATTATGAAGTTAATTCTAATATATTTTCAGAGCAACAAAATACATTTTTTGATTATGTAAGTAAAAAATTTTTCAAATGCAGAGATCACGCACTGCATTATCTATCCACAGTCAAATGAAACTTAGAGATTGACAAAAAAGACAAAACAAATTACTCTTGTGATGAAGAAATCAAAACATATTAAGGATAAATGAAAGTTAATGGGATCACTATCTAAAAAAACATGTGGGAAGCAATCTAAGTGGTGCTTGAAGAAACTTTATTTATAAATGCATTTATTAAGAAAGCAAAAAGAATAAATTTAACATTAAAATACAGAACCTAATAAAAGGAAAGCATAAACAAAGAAGTTAGAAACAATTATAAGTATAAAAGGATTCATTAGTAATATTATTTTTAAAACATGGAACTGATCAAAAGCACCCAAAAATAATTTTTTTAAAAGCTTTTGAAAAACTTTATTCTTTGACAAGTCTGATGTCAAGACTCAAAAAGAAGACTTAACTAGACAATTAGGGATTAAAAATTTTTTTTGCCTGATAAAGAAAATTTACTATTATGAGAAAATTCAATGTAAAATTTTACAACAATGAATTGGAATATTTTGATGAAATTAAATACTTTAGGAATACAAATATATATTTTAAATGACTCGGGAAAGTATTAAAAAATGGACTAAAACAATGACTGTAGAATAAATTTAAATTGTATTTAAATTTAAATCTTGAGAAACTGCCTTAACTCATACTGTTTGGGAGTAATCACTTCAAAGCTTTCAAGAATAGTTTTTACATTTCTAAACTGTTACCAAAAACATAAAAAATATGGAAAGTGTCTCACTCACTTTTTAAGGCACGCAGAATATTGAGAGAAAATCCATAAAATGTTAACAAGTACACAGCTACACAAAATTTGGTAACCTCACTTTTGAAAATATATGAAAACCCTAAATTGACTTATTTAGGTTTTAGAAATATACTAAAAGAATATTACAAAATAATTAAGCAGGGTTTAGTTAAAGAGAATTGGATGTTTTGAGTAAATTTTTTATTGTGTATTTAAATTTATAGAAAATATTTTGTTTTCCTTATTTAATTTTTCTACTTAGAATTCAATTTAAAAACTTTTACATTCTTAAAAATTTTTTAGTCTTTGCAATTTAAAATGTGTCTTCATATTGAAGAAATATTTTTATCTCTTAATACAGTTATGCTATACCTTCACCAAATACTTGGAATATCTATCTCAGAAGTCAATTTTTCTGTAAAATTGAAAGAAAAGATTTCAGTAAACTTTCATGAGCATTTACAGAGACAAATATTTCATTTATTTCATTTAATATGTTTTATATATATATGTGATATTCCTATGTGATCTAAACCTTGATAGACATCATTTCTTAAACTACTTTAGATTTTATTGGAAGCATATATAATATAGGTGTATACAAACCACAAACAATAAGAATTAAAAATAAAAATGTAAGATTATGTCATGAGCTGCGTAACATTGCAAATCAAATCGGCAGTTTCTTGTGATGTGGATAATTAGGCATACTGTTTTCAGTTCCTGGAAATCACTGGAAAACGGAAACAAGGCGAACAAAGGTTTTCAGGCACGAGGTTCACTGGAGGGATCAGAGCTCTGAAGCATATCCTCTTGGATGAAGACGAAGCCTGAACACTGAGTGATAGAAGGCGGTGTGGCCATCTGACAAAAATCAGTGCTCTAGATGAAGGCCGATTGGACAGCTCAGATCTTAAGAGAGCAAGTCTCATGACAAGATGCATTCTTTTGTCTGAGTGAGTTAGGTGTTTCAAGGAATTTCTAAAAGTGTTCTGTTTGTGGAGAATGTCCTGGGTTTTTGTGTCTGGGTTTTTGTTTTTTTTTTTAATTGTATTTTTCCTTTACCATTTATCTCCCTTACACTTCCTCACCCCCACTCTCACCACATTATTGTCCATGTCCATGGGTCCTTTCTCCGTTTGCTCAATCTCTCCACCTCCCCGACTAACCACCTAGCTGTCATCCTATTCTCTACGAGTTTGTCTCTCTTTTGCTTGTTAGTTCAGCAAGCAAAAAAGATTAGTTTCCCCATATTGGTGGAATCATATGGTATTTGCCTTTCTCTAACTGGCTTATTTAACTAAATATAACGTTCTCTCGCCCATCCACACTGTCACAAAGGGTAAACTTTCCTTCTTTTTTACAGCTGAATAGTATTCCAATGTGCATATGTCCCGTAATTGTTTACCTACTGATGGACACTTGGGCTTCTTCCATTATCTTGGAAATTGTAAATAGTGCAGCCATGAACATAGGGTGCTTATGTTATTTAGAATTTGTTTCTTCATATATACTCCCAGAGGAGGGATCCCCCAGGTCAAAAAGCAGATTCAGTTTAATTTTTTGAGGTATCTCATGGCCATTCTCATTTGGTGGAGCCATTTGTCTAGTTAATTCTGATAACAAACCAGACTATGGCACGCTTACTAGTTTCATTACCCCCATAAATGTTCTGTTTTGACTGGCAACCAACTGCAAATTGAATTTTTGCCCTGCTTTAAAGTTATGGCTGCATTATATTGTCAAGTCATCTCTGAGATGACATTGTGCCTGGTACAGGATGGTTTGGTTAAATGCCATCCCCACTAAACCACAATCCCTGTGAAAGATTTACTGAAAATTTCCTTCAAGAACAACACTCATTTTATTTATTTTGTGCTACTGGGGTTGCAAGGGAAATATATATATATGTGTGTGTAAATATATATTTACCAACACTTTGTATACTTTAAATAATAGATTTGATTAATTTGGTTGTATTTCTCATACATCTTCCTTTTACTCACTGTATACTATTAAATTGTGGTTTTGACAGTCAAATTAAGTATTGTGCTGAATAAATACATGAATGATGAATGAATGAAAAATAGATCAAATATCTGAATTATATAAAACTACGATAAACACTGACAGCCTAAATAATATTTATTAATTATAGCCAGGGAACTTTTCTTAATTTAAAAGAAATGGTCACAGCACCTATTGGTGACAGAATATTGCATTAAATAAAATTATTTCCTTAAAGACTCACAAATGAAATTCAATAATAGTTAATATTTCAGTTTATAGCCTCTCCCTCTCTCCTCTCCATAACTTGCATAGTTGTATATATAGTGTGAATGTATTATACATATCATATAAATGTGGGATGTGTATATATATGCATATCTATAAATGTGTGTATGTATGTGTATATATCTACTTTATATATACATGCATATGCATGCACACACATTTTAAAAATAAAATTAGAACAGTAGGGACTGACAGCATGCCTTTGTGTTCTGTATGATCTATAAGATATCAATAAGCATTCTCATATATTGATTATATTAAAGCTGATCACATAATAATTGTATTATATTTAATTATAGAATTATATGATTTAATTGGACATGCAGGCTTTTTCTATTTTTTCTATGATAAATTATTTTATAACATCTGTAATATATTTAAATCCTAAGTGTCCTTTATTCAGTGTTAGCTTTTGTGGGGTTTATATAGAATTAAAGTTGACCACTATTAAATATGTGTTAAGAATTTTATTTTTCTCTCTTTTTTATAAACAGACTTTTTTTCTCTCAGGCTTTTTTATAAGTAGTTTTAAAAAATTAATTCAAATCTTTTAGTTTGTCTAATTCATGTATTTAAACCTTTTATTTTGACCTATCTCTAGAAAGTCAAATTAATTGTATTTAGATTCAAATTCATGCGCCTGAAGTTATAAGTAGTTTGATTTTTAGGACTAAAATCTTAGTTATTAAATCACATTATCTTAGTATATAAAGGACAAAAACATTCTCTGAATATGTTGATAACTGGACAGATGTACATACTTCCTCTCCCCGTCTCAGCTCTGGTAACTGATCTTCCCTTTCACCCCCAGTTCCAGCTTGAGTGTTCTAAAGCTTTCTGAGTCCTTTTTCATGGCAGATTGTCAGTATGACTGAAAAACAGAGTCAAGATCTATCTCTTTTTACAAATTATTTGACTAAAGAGAATAAACTTCATACTTTCATAGGTATTTTGGGCTCAGAATGGGACAAAGTAATTACAGATGATTTAAGAAAGTAAGTTATTTAAGGATTTCAAACTATCAAAACAGAAACAATCTTTCCAATTTAATTTTTCCCTGACAATAATATTATAAAAAGAAAATATGGCAGCCTTTTGTATAGGACATTAGTGGAAGTTCTGTTTTCGTGGATATTGAAGAGATACAAAGCATGAAGTATGCTTTTGCATCCAGTTAAGTTAGAATCTTAAAAGAAAAAATTCTCTAAGAGAATTGCTTCAAACATAAAAATACATTTAATGCACTGTGCTGGCAACCATTGACATAAAAGTTGAGGATAAGAGAGATTCAAGTAACTGGTTGCATCTTACCGAGAAATATTTTGAAAGGCTTAATATATATGTAATATCCCAAATCATGACATAACAAATGAATATTTATGGACTATGTGTAACTAAACATTAAATTTTTCCATTATTTTTTCTATTTTTATTTGAACACTGATTAGACATTCCTAAAGAATACATGAAACTTAGAATATAACATATGGTAATAAAGTAAATATGCTTTTTTAAAATTTTTGAAAATTTTGTTTAGATACAGCACATAAAATTCACTCAGTTATGATGTAAACCATTCGTTTTTGGTATTTAACTAATGATAATGGGTTTATTAACTTATTTACTATGTTTTCTAAACTAAGCACATTACATTTTTTCTCCATAGAATCTCTTTTGATTAAGGTTACTCAATCTGAGATCATATAATTTATACAAGGTAAAGAGTTTGTTAGGTTGACAAAGCAACATTTAGTCCAACTTGTATAACCCCAAATCTTTTCCTTAAAAATTATCTTATACTTATTCCACATACATTCATGTTTTTTATGAGAAATTACTTCATTGATTTAGGGTTACTATATTACTTTCATGTTATAATCCTAGGGATATTATTTCTAACAATGACAGATATAAATCATATTACAGACATTAACTAAGACTCACCAATCACTGTGTCTTAGAGTAGTCACTTGACTGTGGATAAGATCTTTTGTGTAACAAGACTTACTGGGTTATTATATAAACATATGATGTTCCACATTTTCATACAGAATAAGGCAGGTGGCAGATGTTCCCTGTTATACATGATGTTAGCAACATGACAAAATCCGTGTCAGCACAACTCACCTAAAATTCCATTGTTTTATTATTGATTGATTGTTTAGGCTTTAAATTTACTTGAGATAAACTTGATTATATGTTAACTTTGCCTATTTATTTCAGAATGTTCTACCTGTCAAAATGAAGGAATCTGATGATGTTCTTTCAATAAGAAGAACATTATATTTGCACATTTGCTATTGATAATAACACACAAACAGTAAAGTTTTATTCATCCTAAAAACACACAAATTATGCATGTAACAGTTATGCATGTAATTATTTCCTTATAATTAAAATAATGGAAATACTTTAAATTCCATAAAGGTGTTTGATGTCCTTATTCAATTTTCTCTTTTATTACTTATATTTTTTTGGTTTAAACAAAAAAATTATAAGGAGTAAAAGCCACTGTGCCTTAAATTTTGTAAGCATTTTAAAAATCCCTCAAGGAAATTAATAAAATTCTTGTAAGTTATTTTGCAACAGTATTGACATGGCATAGTAATTGTCATTTGATTTTTAGTTTGTAGCTTGAAAGGATACAACTATACATTCTTTTCTATGATCTCGCAATTATAAATCACAATTATAAGATTTATCCATGTAAATATAGGATTATAAGTCTCCTGCATGGTATTGCACATTCATCCTATTGATATATTTCTCAGTAAATGTTAGGTTATTTATTTTCTTAACTTAAGGAATGATAAAGTGCTAAGTGATTGAAAAATTCTATTGGGCAGACATTTATTTATCAAAAATATCCTTTTTTGAAGGATGAAGACAGATTCAAAAGTCATAAAAAATTTTAATGTACTTTAAAGACATATATTAATCAGGGAGTTACACATGAGGAACTAGAATGTCTCAGGAAGGTGAATTACTCATTTAAAGTGTGATGTTCAGAAAAGAATAAAAAAGCATTGTCAAAGGAAGACTATAATCCAGTATTACTAAAAAAGAAAATCTCACTTAGTATGAGTGGGCATGCCACATAGACTTAGAAAGTAAAACAGCATGTTAGGTTAGTGGCTATGGAAACAAAATAACACATTCAAGCAATATTTATTATGGGTTCACTTTGTTCAATGCATTTCTAATTTTTAATGCTTTAGCTAATTTACTCTTACAAGGATCAAATGAACTGAGAGTCAAATAACCCCATTTCACAAAGGAGGAAGTAGAGACAACCGCCCTTAGTCTACTACCACCGACTGCCAGTACCTTATTCTCCCGCCCCATCACTCTCCACTACAGCAAACACACCCACAGCCACACTGCCCAGTACTTCTACCACTGTCACGTCCTCTAGCCACCTAGCCCCCTGTCATCACTGCTACCAGTCTAACCTAAGCCATCGTCAACTTTTCGTTCAGCTACAACCACCTTATCTTAATTGGTCTTCCACAGGTACTAACAACACACTCCTACAAGTTTATTTTCTATACAATAGACAGAGTTGTTTTAATATAAAATTGACCATAGAATTTAATTGTTTAAAAATTTAGTGTCTTCCTGTTCTATTTAACAACAAAGCTAAATTCCTCACCATGCCATGTTATACACTATATTATCTATCTTTCTAAAATTATGCCCTGTGATGATCTCCTTCCTTTACTTTATCAAGTAATTTAACTTTTCTGCTTTGTCTCAAATACACAAAGCTCATCTTACCTTGGCAACTTTTTAATCAATACTGCTTATTCCTATAATAATTTCTCCCCAAATTTTTTATGACTTATTTCCTCATTTTATCCAGGAGCCTGCCAAAGATTTATTTATGACAAAATTCTTCCTAAACAAATGTTAAAATAATCCCATTGTCCCAGAACATGTCACCCTTTTTCCCTTTACTCCTTGACCTGCTTTGATTTTCTTTAGAGTCTTTATAACGCTATAATTCAACCACTTATTATGAGTTATTGTGAGTTATTACTGTGCAACAGGAGGTATCCTAGACTCTGGAGACACAATGACCAATGAGGGAGAGAAAAATCAAAAGAAAAAGGGTACAAAAGTCTACCTCCAGAAAACTATATTCTAGTCTCCAGAGAGAAGAAAATAAATGTTATGTTAGAAATGAAATTATTATTATTTTGGTCTATTTGTGTCATTAAAATACGTGTCATGAAGGTGTTTATATACAACATTGTGATGAGAATGGAAGCATCAAGCTTCCTTGGACTTACTGGGTCTCTAGGGCAAGGTCACAGAACGGTTAGCGTTATGTACAAATTGCATTTGTTGAACTGACTTGTATTTTGCTTGTGACCCATTCACAGGTGACAAACTCCTGAATTCCTCAGGATATAGACCAAAGCAGCACATCCCAATGTGGTTTGTGTTGTTTTCAGTTTCCAAAGAGATTCATCAAACAATGGACTTAAACAAAATAACTTTATTTTTTCAATTGAGGTATAATTGACATGCCAAAAAGGTTATACACGTTTAAGGTACATATCATGGTGAGTTTGAAACTAAGTGTACACCTGTGAAAATATCACTATATATAATGTCCTAAACTTATCCATCACCTCTAAAAGTTTTCTCTTTTCTTGGCATAAAAACATATAATGTAAGATCTACCCTCAACAAACATAAATATATAATACAGTAATGTTATATGTAGAAAGTTACATGCACTATGCTGTGGAGAAGACCACAAGGACCTACCGATCCTGCATAAATGAAACTATACACTCTTGATCAAGGCTTCCCTGACTCTCTCTCATCCCAGCGCCCAGTAACCATCATTCTCGTCTCATTTCTACAAGTTTGACTATGTCAGATTCCTGATACAAGTGACATCATGTACCATTCTGTCTTCTGTTTCTGGCTTATTTCACTTAGGACAATATCTCCCAAGTTCAATCAATGGTTTAGCAAATAGCAGGAGAACTGCTCTATTTTGTTAGTTACAGGGACTAATAGGAGCAATACCTTTATTTGAAGAACTTACCCGAAAACAGTGATTTTCAATTTTTTGCATCTCATGGCACATATAAACAAATTACTAAAATTCTGCAGCACACCAATAATATATTTTTGCCAACTTAACAAAAAATAAGTATAATTTTGGTTCATTCCCTTTATACTTATATACTTTTACTTTTATACTAGTCATTCACCAGACAGACAGCAGCTATTATTGTGTTAGCTGTTGTCATTTTTTTATTGGACAGTTTAAGGGAAAAGTGGTCAGTGCCTCTGATTAAATAGGCAGGTATTGCATGTTTCAAAAATGGTTGTGGCACACCACTGAAAAATCACTGCCCTAAAACTTTCCAGGGCCCCAGTACTGAGAAACTTCATAGGTGTGAAGTGTCTGTCATACATAAACTTTACCAAATTATGTAATGTAACTGTTACTTCACACTCACATTTTCTCCTTAGCAAAATGCAATCATGGTAATAAAAAATATACAGTTAGCTCCTCACAGACGAAGCTGGCACAGTGCCTTTGAATCTATGTATTTCTTTGATTAGATGGCAAAAATGTTTCAAAGACCTTGCCCCGTAGAAGCAAATTATTTTTAAAATTTTGCCTATCACGTTTAAAAAACAAATTTTCAAACCACTAACTGCTTATCAAGTTCCAGTTTTATTTGTTCAAATTAAACATATACAAACACACTCATGGCTACCTAAACTCATATGGAAGGGCAGCTGAATGTGTTTATGAAAATCCATTGAAATTACCTGAAAGTATCTGTCTTATTCAAAGGCAAAAGTAATAGCAAATGTCATAAAGTTTTCCCATCGATCACACCTGATGGTGGAACTCATGTTTATAACTTTCTGTGAAGTACAGACATTTTGATTTACCATTTTGATAGGAAAAGAGAGATCCCAGGGCTTCTGCTTGACTCCCCCTACCCAGGAATTGTGAAGAGAAGGTGGAATTTCTGCTGCTTGATGGGCACAATGATTACAGTTCTACAACCAAGAACTGGGTAAATAATTATAGACAATGTTCAGGGCTCAGGTGGATACCCCTTGAGTTGGACCCCATTACAACTTACATTAAATGCCTGGACCCTAGTAAACTTTTACATTGACTGATTGGCAGCGGCATGCTTTGTTTCCATATATTTGTGTTAACTAGAGAGAGCCGCTAATAATGACTGATTTTTCTAAGTAGTTCACAGTCTCCCTGATATAATTGTTCTCACAATTTACCAGAAGTCTCTTTAAAGAAGGGTAGAATGAAGATTTACAGCATATACCTCTGATGTTCTCAGAGTTCTTTCTAAAGATAACAGCTTTACGTACAGTCAAGAAGCTTTAAGACTATAATAATTTAAATCTGAGAACTGAGCAAGTGACCATGATGGTAATTCAACTGTGAACTACCTTCACTGTTTTTACAACACATGAAGTCCCTTTCTCAATTATATATCCAGTACACAGTAGGGACTTGGTAGATAGCTTGGTAGTTTTGGAGAATCTATGATCAATTCCTCTCTAACCAAGTCCTGGTATTTCTCCTTTTATCATTTCAAACTCATTTACTTTTTCCTTATTCTGGAGGAGAGATTTTAGTCAACCACATGAAAAAATATTTAAAATTACTGATAATATATGTTAACACAAGGATCAGCAGACTATAGCCTGTAGATCAAACTGCCAATTCCCATAAATATATTTTTATTGGAACACAGTGGCTTCCATTCATTTACATATCATCTATAACTATCTTCTTCATGCAATGATAAAGAGTAGTCATGACAGAAATAATGATGTTTGTAAAGCTTAAAATATTTATTATCCTGCCTTTTACAGAAAAATGGTTTGTCCATCATATTTAACTAGTGCATTGAATTTAAAGTCTCTGGTATGAATTTGTTTATTAGTTCTCATTTTACACTATGCTCTCAAAAACCCAAAAATTGTTAGAATTCATCCCCACATGTATTGTGTACATTTTCGGTAATGTCTCTGGCAAAAATCTTTCAATTATTTTGCTGTGAAAACTTTATTTCAGGCCTGTCCCACCTCATCCACTCTCAAGCATACAAATTTTGACTTGATTGTAAAACTGGAGGCATTGCAATGAGACCATGGGTGAAGGCTGAAGAATATCTACATTTCCAACAGGACATCTTTCTGAAACAGATTATTTTAGAAAATTTAAGCAAAAGAGAAACAGACACCTGAAAGAGAAGAAGAGTAACTATTGCTGACAATGGAAATTCGGTAGATCCACATTGCCTGGCAATGCAATCAGGCAGGGTAACCAGGCCTGGGTTTTCATTTCCTTAAGGTTTCATTGCCTGTAACCATCTTGGCCATCAACTTCTAGTATAATGAAAACCCTTAGATTTAAAAAAGGAACAGAGAAAGAAAAGAAAAGAAAAGGAAGGAAGAAAGAAACAAACCAGCCAAATTGAAGTATAAATGGAATTTACTGAAAGATATTTAGATCTTTGTATGGGTTATCAAGTCAGGCATAGACATTACTGCATGGCCATATATCCCAACATGGGAACATTCCAGAAACAACCTTACAACTCGCAGGGCTGGACAGAGTCTCCATATCTTATATTATTGATGTGGGCACTGAATGGCAGAAACCCTTTTCAGCTCTGGCTCTAAACTAATTCAGATGATTTGGAGATTATTCTTCCCAGATATGAATAGTATCTGGGTTTCCCAGTTTTCATTGTTCTTTTCAGGATTGGGAGTCTTATATTTAGGGTAGAGAAGATGGAATCACTTTGAAATATTCTAGCTATATGAGAGGCTAGAAAAAAAAATTCTGATTGTACATTGATGAGAAATAAGTAATGGTATGCGAATTTACTTAAACCTAAATAAGAGGTATTCAAAACTTCTTGTGTGGTGAAAAACATGACAAATTGCCACTATACTTATTGAAAAAAGATGAAGCAATGAAACATAATTTTGACATCTTTATCATTGTTTCAGAGTATGCACTCCAGAAACAATAATGTGCTTACTACTCTTGAGCGAACCATAAAACTTGCACATCTGTTACTTAAAGAACTTGACATGATCTGGCTGAATAATTTTTGCACAGTGACTGTTGTTTTCTTTAAAACATCAGTGAACATATTGTAATGCAAAAGGTACTGAATGTCTATGTCTGTGTTATGGAGCCACTTAATTTGATTTTGCATTGATTAGAGATAGAAGCTGTATTTCTAATTTTAGTAACAGGCAGTGTTTATACATCCATATGGTTTAAGGACTAATTAAAAAGCTCTTTTGTGTAAATCTTATGCAAATTTTCTAAACTCACAACTAATTCTCTAATATTCTCTCTCTCTCTCCACACACACACACACACACGCATGTGCGCACACACATGCATGTGCGCACACACACGCACACACACACATATTTCTACCTTTAAATCTCATGGCCTGCTAAAATGGGTGTGAATGATATTTTTTAACATTTGATTTCAAGTTTAATTAATTATAATAAAGGATACAAATATAATACAGAAGAACAAAAGATCTGGATGAGTGAATGGTCAATTCAGAAACAACACATTATTTTCTTTTCAAGAAATGTTCTTATAATGGGCTTATTGGGTATTGGAATGTAAATAAAGTAGGTCAGTTTTGACTAATTCTTGGATTGCTATTTCTCTTTTTTAAATTTAATGCATACTTTAGTATCTCATGGATTGTAATTGTCAAAATATAGTGATGATTTGTTAGCAAAGTAATGTGATATATTTTAGGAAGAAAAATTAAACTTTTTAGTTACAATTTTAGATGTGTATTTTTTAATATTAAGTACTGGCTATGAGCTTCAACTTAGAATTTCAGTTCTGATTTATGAAAGGGAAAGAACAAAGATATGGGACTTTTGTTTCTAAGTAACTATTTCCATGTAGAATACACTTTCGTATCTCATGTCTTTATTTTTTACCTGACAAACTACAATTGCCGAAATCAGTATAGGACAAGTGTAATTAGTTAAGCTTAAAATCAAATGTCAACGTTTTTTTAGTACATTTTATCAGATCATTATGTTTAAAGGTGGAAGTGCCCTGTCAGCTTATTTACAACCAGTGTCGTGGCTGGATTGGCTCTTGTGGCTCTTTTTATGACTGAAAGATGCCCTTCAGCAAGAACCGGCAGAAAGCTTTGAAATGGCAACGTTTATTACTGCAAGTCCAGACCCATATGAGACAAGCCCGGGGCGCCCTGTGAGGTCCTGGGCGGAGCGGTCGTGGAGGGAGAGCTCAGGCGCCTGAGGTTCTACTTTTATTGGTTTCAAAGTTAGGGGCCTACGGATGCTGGCACATTATTTATTGGTTAATTTAAGACATAAACGTGGAGATTTAAAGCATGAGAAAAGAAAAAATAAAGGTTTCATATGGTCAGTTATGAAAATCAACCAAGTTTTCTAAAATGGAGACGCCATGGGCGTGGTGGCGCCGGCGGTGGCAGCAGTGTCGGGGTGGAAGCGGCGGTCTCCCGGCTCTTCTGCATCCAGTCCTGCGGCCGCCATGTTTGAAGGAGATGCTCCTGCCGTCAAAGCTGAAACCAGCCGCTTGCGTTACGGAAGAAATGCCAGCTGGCGGGGCGGACACTATTATAGGATCAAGACAGTGATCAAATTGGACAAAAGAGAGTTCTAATCCTAAACGCAGACAATAAGGTTACGGTCACCCATCCCCTATGTCTATACCTGAATCATGGCGTAAAAGTTCTTTTATATTGAACGTTTAAAAATGGTTGATTTTTCATGGTTTTTACATAAATGTTGATATAATATGGTTCAATTTAATAAATCTAAAATCATGATTCTCCCTTAGCAATATGATAGTCATATCAAATTAGAAGCTATCTTTTCCTACTGAAACTTTGGCTACACTAAGCAATAACAATTAAAATGTATGTTTTATAGAATAAGACATTTCACATCAACAATTTCTGTTTAAAAGTTGTTTTACCTGTTTACTGTATTATGCACTTATTCATTTTTACAAAGAAAACGACATTTCTATCATTCATGTGATAATGTCTCTCCCATTTGTTTTCAGTAAATAAAATTTACTAAGGATGTTATTTCTGCTGGAGTAACCCACAAAATAAATAATATCTCTGGGGGTGCAATTTTAGAAGAAATGTGTTTGTAAAGGGAATGAAAGTAAGGCAAAGGAAGTATAAAATTGAGATTAGTCTAGCTTTTGATAGTATTTTCTAACATGAAACATAAAAGATATTTAAGATAAAACAAACAACTTATATTTTATTCAATGTGGGGACAATTTCCTGTATGGCTGTATTTCAAATATTGTATTTTTAAATAATTGGCTTAATCATGTCAACGTAATATTTTCTAATATCTCACTATATTTTTCTTTTCCTAGGAGGAGGAAAAATGGGATATTATGCATAATAAGCTGGTTGTAAATGTACAAACAGTTGTTTGAGAACAGCTCTGATGATCAGTAATGTTCTGAACTCCCCATTTCTTCATTCTCTCATCTGTTACCAACTGCATTTCATTTTTCATCCCTATATTCAGTGTTTTTTGATCACTCAGGGTGCTTGCCTATGTATGGCTTCTACTAAACATTTTCTTGCAGTTTAGTGTTATTTGGCCTCTGCTGTTTAGTCAGGTTAGTTAGAATTATTGATTATAAAGCATCCCATTAAGAGCTGTGTGTCTCATATGTGTGTCCTTAGGAGATGCTAGCCAATGTGAATAATTCTCCTTTGTCTTGTAGCATCCACGTTCCTATGGCTTTATTAAAGGTAATCACCAATGAAAGTATGGGCAAGAAACTTATCAGAAAGTAAGTGCTCACTGTTATTACTAATTCCATACAATTGCCACAATTTGTGCTATTCCCTGTGTATACAGAATAATATCATTGATAGATTACAATCATTTTCATAATTATCAGTATCATTTAATTTGAAATAACAATGAAAGATCTGTGATATCTGTCTAAGTGTACCTTACAGTTTGGACATTTTGCAATGTACAGGAATTATCTTACTCTTTTATAATCCCAGAAAGGTGTCACATTTCAAAGTGCCTGATGTTCTACTAAGAAATTATTTCAGAATAAGTATGGTTTTCACACTATCTTCATGTTCCTAGTGGTTTATTTTGTACTCTCTGGGGAACTGGCAATTTACAAGTGAATTGTAATAACTGTATATTATCAGACTGTTGTACCTTAGAGGAATAATTACATAGAAAAAAATGGGAGATTCATGAAGACCAGAAGATAAGAACTAAAGTCCTTACTAATATGACTGTGAAAAACAAAGTAAAGCCATCTCATCAAATTGGCAGAATTTATCACAGTGTGATTAAGAAATTATTTTTCTTCACAATGTGTTTAAATATAGCATATCGGAGCTTTCAATTTGGCTATGTTAGGTTCTTTCAAAGAAATAATCCAGTTTAATTTCATTGTCCTTTGTTTACCTTTTGAATCAGAGACCTGTACTCTGTTTTATCATCCATTTTTCTGCTTGTTTCTTTTATTTATCCACCCCGGTGCTGTAGCTAGACCTTCCAAAGCAAGGGATTAAAGTTAGTGAAACCAGAGAAAATGACACATTCTCAAATGACTAGTGCCACAGTGCTCTGACCATCAGCACCAGTTTTTTGTTTTTTTTTTTTATGGAAGATGTGAAAATGCTACAACTTTTTCTCTGTCTTGTTCACTGGATTGAACTCTACTGCTATTACTCATGTTTATAGGCCCTAAGTAGTGCATCTGCAGCTTTTTTCCTTTTAAATTTCCTCCAGTGAAATAGATAGTCTCTGAGCAAAATCTTTTCCAGATGATGTTCCATTTATACATCTCACTATCCACACATGGCTCAAAAGTAGCATCATGAACCCTTGCCACCTAAAGGACAGAAGTGAAAGTTAACTAATTCATTCCCTTAAGTCACAACTAACTGTAATTAGCCTGCCACCTTTAGACTTTTCTATTCAAAAAGTAAACAAAGGTACAACGCCCTTCACTTTCTCACTAGTTTCCCTCTCATAGAAACACAGAGTGAGGTCTAGGTTCCCATTTCGAAAGCCATTCCTATTTTTTCTTTAGGATTTCTTTGACCATTTTCAGCTTAAAATTGAGAAGAACGTTTCCCTGCTCATGAAAGTAGGAGGATAATAGCAGTCCTCTCTTTGTTGTGACAAATCCCTTAAATTAATCTCAACTGATTTTCAAAGAATCTTCCCTTACCTATACAGTTCTTAAGAGTTACTAGTCTAAGTTTGCTGTTTACATAAGTCTTCACAGATTATCTAACTCTTTTAAAAATAAAGATTTTATCACACATTTTCTCCAGGCTTCACAAAGCCCCTTTCTATATCTTGTTAATCAAAAGTCAGTAAGATATGGATTGATTAAAAATAAAAACATAGAAAAAAACCCTGAGAGTTTAAAGTGTGTGTGTGTGTGTGTGTGTTTTCTCTGTTCCAAGGTGTGGATTTCCCAAAAAATAACAAAACATCAGTCCACTTGGAAAAGTGGAAGGCCTCTGGGGAACCTGAACACGTTAGGATGTCACCTGACTGTACTAGCTCAGCAGATGACTCATCTATACCTTTTAGTTCTGTTTCTTTCTGTGCACCAAAGAACTTCATGATTTTAATTTGGCTTCTTATACAGATTAGTTGACATGGAAGTATTTGTTGATCACAGATCATGAGCATGAATTCTGCATGAAAATTTTATTTTTTATTTTAATAAGTACATTTTGGTTTTATACTGTAGTCAGCACACCTCGATTTGGTTAAAGTTCCTTTGAGCATGTAAGACTATTCCAAGTGGACACCTGGTATCGCCAAAAGTTTTTTTATCCTTCAAAGTCAGTTACTTTAATAGTGGATATACTTAATTATCACAAAGATAATTCAGATTCCATGATCTACATATGTATATTCCTTAAGCCTTTCAGTTCATTGTGCAAGAACATATTTGCTTCTTCATAAGTTTGACTCATATTAAGTCCTAGAGGAAAACTTAAAAAAAGGGATCCATATTAAATAAAATTCAGGGACAGATCCCTAAGAGAGGTTATGCTAAAATTGTATTTAGAAAGTAAACAGGATCTTCCAGATTAAATAGCTAGAAATAGTAAATATACATAAAGAAAATATCCTGAATTGTAAGTATACTAGGAGTCCCAAGTTATTTTTAAGTTTTATTGTCCTAACTGTCTAAATTCCTAACAGTCAAAATAATGGTATTGTCTATTCAGACTTCAGTTTTGTACATGATAGGCAATTACTGCCTTAATCCATGTGACTCTAAAAATTTACTGGTGCTGCCATTACATTCTAAAGGAAAATTGTAAGCAATTTATCTATGTTACATATAAATCATAAAATTATTTGTGCATCAGTATCAATTACATTTATCTTTAAAAGGCTAGAACAACCAATCCAGTTTGAAATTTCTCCATATAGAGTTTTACAATGTTGTTTTCAAGGTGATTTAAAACTTTTTCTTTCCTGTAAGGACATCAGTATGGAACTTTAAAACTTAGCTTTAACTGCAAATAAAGTAAGCTCCTACAAAAGTTTCAGAAGATGTATTCTATATGTTAGTAAATGATCCATATCTTAATTAGTTCACAAAATAAAAGCTAATTTTGTATCTGTGAATCAATGTACTTTTGAAAGATGTATGTATATAACATGAATCCAGTGTTCGCTCAAATAAAGAGAAACATATTCTTCATATAGTCTGTTCATTATTATTAGAATTCTTAAATTATAGATTTTACAGTAACATGGCTACCTTTTAGCCTAAGTCATTCATACAAAGTTGTGTATGATAAATGTATAATTTTAACGCCATATTACTCTAATATCAAGTTATCATTAACCCCATGGAAATAGATAAAAGCCCTGAATATTAAATATTTAATAAGTCATAGTTTTCTAAAAAAAGGTTATAAAAAATAAATGTTTGTTTACATACATAGTCTCATTAACCAAAATTTATCCATCTAATTTGAATGACAACATGGACAATAAATTTGTTTGAAAACAGATTGTTTTCTGTATTAAATTTTAACAGTAATCTTTCCATTTGGGTTAGTATGAATTATTAAAAAATAAGTTTTTGGATCCTACAAAGAAAACTCAAATGCAATTTGTAATCTTACAAAGCACCAACATAATTGCTTATCACAACAAATTGTTATGGAAAATTAATTTCAATTAATCATTTGAAACATTCCATGTGAATGAAATCGTAGAGCAGAAAAATGCCTAAATTTGTACTTTTTGGTTATAATGTGCTTTGTACTTTTTAATATTTGGTTCTAATGTAAAGCACTATGTGAAAAGCATAGCTCATGGACTATAATAGAAATTCTTTTACCCATGTAGTCTAGACCCTGTAATTCAGTCATTTTGATATCTGCTTCCTTTAACCTGAATTGTTTTCCGAATGATACACTACGTATTATCACTGAACCACTAGTTTGCACACTGATGTGGTTTGCTTAATAATTATGCTTAATAATACATAATAATAACATCACATTAGATTAAGAAGAGTGAAGGGCATTTAATACATTTTCTTTCAATTCTTTTTTTCTAAAAGAATCTAATTCATTAATGCTAAAAACTATAAATGTTCTCCTTTATTTTTCAGAATGTCAACTAGAAATACAACTAGGAAGTCAAAACTGGCCACATACCAAAGCACAGTTCTCTGTTGCATATCATTTCAAACTAAAAAAAAAAAATCAATATATGAAAGACAAATACCACATGATCTCACCTCTAAGTGGAACCTAATCAACAAAACAAACAGGCAAGCAAAATATAACCAGAGACATGGAAATAAAGAACAAACTGGCAGTAACCAGAGGGGAGGGGAAGCAGGTAATGGGGAAAGAAGAGGAAGGGTCATCAAGGAACATGTATAAAGAGCCATGGACAAAGCCATAGGGGGATAGGATCGAGGGTGGGAGGTGAGGGTGGGTGGGGAGGGAGGGAGTGGTGGGGGAAAATGGAGACAACTGTACTGAACAATAAAAAACAATCAGTATGAATCTTGCAGCTTTACAGAGTGATGTATAAATCCATTATGATGTTTTCAATTCTAGATACACTAGATAGCTTTTTTGTTTGTTTTCTAGCCATTTTAGCTTTAAAGAAAATAAATGCTTGTATGGTAAAAGAAGACATCTGTTGTGAGCATTTCTTATTTTTTCCAAAAAAAATATAAACATATGACTGTAAATATAAGTTTGGCATGTGATTATACAGGTATGTATGCATATATGGTATTCAATATACCTATACGTTAGAAATTTCAGGATACATATTAAAATATTTGTTGTATGGTATCTGTGGTTTCCACTCCACGAACTTTTTGCACAAATGTTTTCATATTATCAGATGATTCATAGTAGCACACCGGAAAACCCCTTCCAATGAGAAAATCAATACGTTGTCGCTGTTGTCGCTGGGAGCGCTGTGGGCCGTCGGAGCAATTGTTGTGGTATCACAGTGCTCGTGTCAAAATAACACTAATTTTACTTAATAATGGCCCCAAAGCACAAGAATACGTGATGCTGACCATTTGGATATGCCAAAGAGAAGCCATAAAGTTCTTCCTTGAAGTAAAAAGGTAAACGTTCTCAACTTCATGAGCCATTTTATTATCTCATATCCTCACAGGAAGAAAAAAGGTGAGAAGATACAATAAGATATTGTAAAATAGAAACTATATTCACATTACTTTATTACAGTATAATTATTCTATTTTAGTATTAGTTCTTGTTCATCTCTTACTGTGCCTAATTTATAAATTACACTTTATCATATGTATGTATGTATAAGGAAAAACCCACAGTGTAAACAGGGTTTGGAACATAACGTACAGTGTATGCAGTCCCCGGCCTGCCCTGGGGTGTAAAAGCGCACCCTGCGGATGCACGTGAAGCCCGCAGGCGACTGCAGTAACGATTGGCGGCTTTAATCTGGAGAGATTAAATCATGATTTATAAAACATTTTATTCTTACTTTACTGACTGCTGGATTTGGTTCATTTTCCCTATATATCTCTAATTATTTCATCCGCTTAACATTTCATCATATCTGTGGAAATGTTATAGAGTGAAATATGTTGAAAGAGATGTTTTCATGCATACAATTGAAAAGAGGCTATTTTGTTTCTTTTTTAGCTTTTTAATAACATACTTGTATTTTAATTCTTCAGAAAATTAACAATGTATGCTTTCTTTGGACTTTTTATAATAATATATCTGATATGTAAAGTATACAGAAATTTATGGCAAGAAATATGATAGTTTATTTAGTTCAGGAAAGCCACAGAATTTCAATTTAAATATACTTAATAAATCTTAATATAATAACTGTACCTTAATTTAATATCTGTTTTAGGCTCTCTTTAATCAAAATCCAATTGAAACTACACTAGGAAAGAAGTTTTGTTATAAGTTCTTTTATATAAATAATTTGAGATAGCACATCAATATTCCCGAATAACTCATATTAGTAAACATAGATTGGATATAAAATTGAAATATGAACTTTCATTACAAAATAAAATTATAAAGCCATTTACTTAAAATTATTGACTACAATACATTAAGGATGCATTAGATAGCATTTAAGAAAGTCATTTTTAAAGTAATTGCACTCAATTCATGAACTCCTATTATTTATGAATTTTTAAATATTATACATCATAAATAAACATGTCATTTAAAATAATAAATTATTCATATAAATTAAATGGTAAGACTGGCTACATACTACACCACACTACTAATGAAGTGAAGTAAATTAGTAAAACTAGATGCTTTGTTGTCCAGATAGCTTCACATGATATATAAATATTTAAATACATCTCTGTGGGATTCACTTTCTTCTATTATTTTTTTCCTTTTTCCCATTAACATTTTGTCTACTATAATTTGTATCTATCCTTTGTTCTCTTGTTTCAGCATGTGACTTGTCTGAACAGTGAAAAAATTAGATGCTTTCAATAACACTTAAAATCATTTTTGACTCCATTACACCAATTAGTCAATAATTCTTGTCAAATTACTTTTGTCAGAACAACGGGGACCTTCTAATATTCTTCTCATTGGAAATTTGTTCATCATTTCCCATTGTTTTAAATTCCATTATTGAAGCCATTCCTTCCCATGATATTAATGACACCCTTCTCTTCATGCTCACATCAACATCCATTCATAGCACTGTTAAGGGTGGAAGTGGGGTTCTTACAGTGTCTAAAGGGAGGAGATTTCCTGAGACCCACACAGGAGGATGTGGTTCTGTGGTATGGTTTGCTGATGATGAATTAAGGCGGTTTTCCTCCTAATCTTCCAATGTCCTGTCTCCATTCATCTTGCCCTAGGTAAAGTCCAGTCTTGTCTTCAGAAGGGCCAAGATGAAGGCCACTTCCTAGGCAGGGGTGTCCAGCCTTTTGGCACCTCTGGGCCACACTGGAAGAAGAGTTGTCTTGAGCCACACATTAAATACATCCAGACACATAATCACAAAAAGATCTCATAACATTTTAAGTAAATTTATGACTTTGTGTTGGGCTGCATTCACAGCCATCCTGGGCTTCATGTGTCCCACGGGCCACAGGTTGGACTCCGCTGGTAGAGTTCCTGCTCTGTATTGAAATACCATCCAGCACAGCATCCACTAACTTAGTGTGCATTTCCAGCTGCAGTATGTTGTCATGCTTCACAGTATGCAGCCTCCCTCCTGAAGTCATGGAGAGAATAGGGGCCTGCACCATGGGGATGTGAGTCACAAGCAAGAGAGAGAGCTTCTTCCTTCCCCCGGGGTTACAACCAAGAGTTTGGGTTAGGGACAGACCAGGTGCTTTCTCAAAATGACCAATTTCCCAAGTTTTTGCAGCATTTGGATAACGTCCATCCCCCTGTTTGACTAGCCTCTATGGTCCAACACCTCCCCCTGCATCCCAAAATAATCCAGTACTGGGAGAAGTATTAATCCCCTCAGTGGAGAACAATGATGCAGTCCCCGGGTATGTGAAGCTGCAGCTTCCAGGTGAAGCAAACAAGCTCCTACGTCCCAGTTTATTAAGCTCAGTATCTATTCTCTTTTGCTCCCCTTCTCAACATCTAGCTAAACAGCAATGGTAACAACTCTACATATCCTAGGTAAATGCTTTTCTTTTTCTACACTTCAGTTTTCAGTGGAAACTTACACAGATCTGATTTTAAATCTTTGTATTGCCTTATTAATATTTTTATAACTGCTTTTAACTCATTACATAAAATGTCTGAATTCACTAAGTTTCCTGCCAAACTTGTTCCCCTGTGTATTCTTAATGTGACTACCACAGATCTAGTTCTTAAAAATAGGAAAATATTATATATCCTTGGCTATAAGTCTGAGGGGTCATGTTTTGCTCTAGAAGCCTCTCAGTGTTTTCCAGTTACATCCCCTCTGCTGAAGTTCATGAATATACCATTTCTCATCTATTGCAATATCCTCCTAACAATTCTTGCCACTTCCTCAATCTCAGCTCTTGACCACAATAAATCAGCTATTTCTTTCCATAGCATTCAAACTTTTTCTTGATCTGAATTATTCCTAATCTATTATTCAATATCTGATGATTTCCCACATTCACCCTTAATTCTTGGTTATAGAAATAGCTGCAGCCTACCTAACTCCATTTACACATGTCTGCAATGTCCTATTGTCTCTTTTTAATCTGACAAATACACTCATCCTATAAAAATGAGTTCAAATGGCAATCTCAATGGGGAGCCACTACTTCCTTTCAAACTAGTAAATCCTTTCTCTGTAATTTCAAGACACCATATTTGTATCAATTACAGCAGTTTTAAGTGACAGTTATTGAGGGATATTCTCATTAAAAATCAAGCCTTAAGGGAAGTTCAAATAATACTCTGGGAGCAGATTTCAAACTTAAATCTCTGACTAAAACACAGGCACAGGCCAGCCTACCACGACACTGCCCTGACGCTTACTTACCGCATTGCTGTAAGTGTTCTCTTTGTCTGCGCTCCAGTGATCAAAAGTGATGGCGCAGGGTTAGAGGTAGCCTTCTTGTGGCAGCGCCTGCCACTGTTAACCGTGCTACGACGTCTTGTTGGTTGATGGATGAATGAATGCATACGTTCCCGGTATTCACTCAACGAGTGTTATTTTGAATGACTAAAATACAGATATTTACTGAGTTAATAAATGCATTAATACATAAAAGATTAATTGAAAGGAATAAAATCAATGAAAGAATTTACTTTGATTTATCTCTCATATGATATTTCACAGTATTTTTAGTCTGTCTTTCAGTTCTGGCTAATGCTTTGTAGGCTTATTTAAGTATTCCACATAGGTAAATTTATATGCCTAATTAAATTATAACCTCAATGAAGACAGAAAAGCACCTGTACAATAATTTCCACAACATTTAAAATGTGCAATGTACATAAAACTTACTGAATTACTAATATAAAACCAAGTGTTTTATATATTTTAATTTTAGTTATTTTATGAACTTTTGTAAGTAGTTATATTACACATAATTCAAAAATAGAATTTTACATTTCTCTAGGTGGGGAAAATCACCATTACAACAATGTATAATCAAATACAAACCAGAGGAGACACAGAGTATAACTTAATTTTTACTATAGGGTTTACATCTGTTTTCACTTGTTGAGTTCCACTGTCTTTATTTTCTTCTGGAGTGTGAAGCATACCAGTAACATTTATTAAAGCAGTCAAATAATCTTAATATGCCCTCAATGTATTTGATGCATTGTACATGGGTGATACTTTAAATAGCACCAGGGAGTTAGATGTCTCAGATTTATAAATGGAGAAATTAGGAAGATAATGAACTGATAAATCAGTAATAGACTTCTTATAAAGACAGAGACATTTTGACTCTCTTCATTAAGATTTGTATCTCCTTAAAAGAAAACTATTTCTTACAGTGAAGTACTCTTGAACTTGATTGGACCTAATTCCCAAAACAAAATATTAAATAATAAATAAGTGATTATAAAATAAAGTTTTATAAAAAGATAATGCAACATTTTTTATCTTACTATATATTTTAAAAAGTAAACAGAATAAGTTATTCATTAACATCAGTATATTTTCCAAGGTAACATAAATGTATTAAAATCATTAAAATTTAAGAGAAATATTGTATTTGCTAAAACCATAGCATATAGGTGCACAAAATGAAGTGACTCATTTTTGTATTAAAAATAAATGGAAATAATTCCAGATGCATTCCACACATGTCATGCTGAAGTAGTTTCAGTTATCTTCTTTATGTTTAATTCTGCTAAAATTAGTGCATTTTGCACACTGTTGTTGTACTGACATTATTGCTGTGTTGATGTACTGGCATACATAGCAAAAAGCATGAGGAGGAGGATATTTCTATGTACGTTTTGATTTGATTAACAGGGCATGTCTAAAAGGTGATCCAGAATGAACAGAATTATAAGTAGCTAGAAAAAAAGAAGCATTTAAAATAATCAAATGTATACCCTATAATTTCAGGAAAGTGCATTTCAAAAGTTATTAACAAGTGTTGATTAAAAATGTCCATGTGGGCATTGACTTAAAGGAAAAGGAGAGATTTTTAACAAAAACTAAATTTGAAAAGAGAATGAAATCTAGTGAAAACAATTAAAAAATGTAAAAGAGCATCAAAGGTGTTACATAGATGATTTCACATTAAGTAAATATTTGAAAGAAAATATAATCAAGAAAGTTTTGTAATTATCCATGAGTATTAACAGGCTATAAAACTGGCACCACAAAGGTTAGCATTTGTTAATGGTTAAGGTCAGTTAAAATTTCTGAAAACAACAAAAACTATCATTTACTTTGTTTAGAGTCAAGATGTGAAGGAGAATGACTTGAACTATTATTTGGGAAAATGTTAAAATACTGATTAAGTAGGAATAGCTACTCCTATTATTTAGTTACATATTCTGTGCAAGGAGAAAAGAATGGCAACCTTTTGTAAATAAATATCCTATGGTTTCCCTGGGACTTATAATTAGCATCTCAATTTAAAACTTTCTAATTTGGATTAAATTTAGCTTAATTTCAATGGTATACACAAATGAATTCATTGCACCACCTCCATTGTGCTATTATTACATATTTATACAATCAATGGAAGTGATTTATACAATGTTATATTTCTTTGTTATTTTAAAAAATCAAAGAAAAGAGTTACAAAATTACACTTATTTTGTATTTTAACTTGCATGTGTAATTATAATTATTGATACTTCCTATTTATGTGAATTAAGTTAGTCTCTGGTTTTCTTTCATCCTAAACAAACAAACAAAGAAACAAAAACATTTAATATTGCTTGTAGAGTTGGTAGTGTAGTAACAACTGCTCTGTGTGTCAGTTGGCCTAGGAGTGTCTTATTTTTTTCTTCATTTTCAAGGATAGTTTTACTGGGTACAGGCATTTCTGTTGTCTACCATTTTCTTTCATATTTCGAAAAGGACAGCCCATTGCCTCCAGCTTTTATTATTTCTTATGAAAAGCATTTGATTACTTTCCTTGAGAATCCCCTGTATATAATGGGTCATTTTTCTCAAGCTGCTTTCAAGGTCTCTCTTTGGTTTTTAACAATGTGACTATGATATGCCAAGGATAGGATATCTTTATGCTACATAGAAATAACTGAGCATCTTGAATATGCATATTAATGGTTTTTTAAAATCAAATGTAAAATTTTCATTTGTTATTTCTTTAATATCTGTTCTGCTCCTTTCTCTTTCTTCCAGAAATGAAAATCCCCTCAAAGATTAAAAGAGGCTTTTTGAGCATAAAATTTCTTGTGTTTACTTGATGCTGGCTTGATATTTTCTCATTGTCTTGTTAACTGTGTGATAATATTTTAATTACTCATGTTTTAACCCCTTATCTCATTACTTTAATTGTTTGTAGTGGTAAGGATGATCCAAGCTAATTTGGGGGAAAGAACTCTTAGTTGTAAGAAACTGTAGGGTTACTTACTTTGCACATATACTTTGTAAATATTATGAGATGAATTTCATCCCTCTAAAACTTACATATTGATGCCCACAACCTCAGTACTTCAGAATGTGACTGTATTTAGATAAACAGCCAATTAAAGAAGTAACTCAGTTAAATTGAGGCTGTTATGTACTGGCTGGGTGGCTTCGTTTTTTGGATTGGTTGGAGCATCACCCCACACACCAAAAGGCTGCAGGTTTGATTCCTCATCAGGGCATATACCTAGGGTACAAGTTCAATTCCCCATTGGGGTATGTACAGGGCACAATGAATTAATCTCTCTCTCTCTTTCACTCTTTCTTCCTGTCTTTCTACTAATCAATAAACATATTCTTGGGTGAAGAGTTACAAAAATAAAGATGTTAGTGTGAACTCTACTTCAATCTGACTAGTGTCCTTATAAGAAGTAGACGTTATAACCCACACACTGACACAGGTGTGCACACACAGAGGACAGTCCAGGAGCGAACAAAGGACAAGGTGGCTGTTTGCATCAAGGAGAGGCCCCAGGAGCAACCAACACTATAGGCACCTTTGTTTTAGACTCTAGTCTTGGAACTGTGAGAAAATAAATTGTTGTCATTTTAACTCTATGATATTCTGTGGTGGCAGCCCTAACACACTAATTCAGTAAGGACATTTGTTTTATGGTGTTTGTTGGTAATTATAATATTTGCAGTTTTAGTGATTTAGAATCCATTGTCTTTTGTGTCTGTTGATTATGTTCATGGTGTCATTTTTTCTTCACCTGCCTGGTCTTCTTTGACACATTGATGGCAAAGGCGCTTGAAAACTACAGGGATAACTTTAAACTTAGGATAAAAGGATCAAACTGCATAAAGGAGCTTTCCTGTTAAAAGCCTAAAAAAAAAACCACTGTGAAAAGACCAACTTAGATTGACTTCAATACTTTTATTCTTGAACCATCTAATCAATAATAATAACAATAATACGAATGGCAAATGTGAGATCTAGATTATTTAGAATTTACCCTTTTTTAGCTCCTTTTTATTAATATCTTCTATTAGACTTTCATGTAAGGATGGTTTGCTTTATTTTTCATGTTTTTAGTAGTTCAAAATGACAAGGTTAGCAAACCTTTGTGACCAGCATGGCTTATGTGCTATACATAAATTATCTGTAGTATGATAATTCACCCTATTTAGTTGACCAATGTCTTTAAACTGTTGTAAATATTTTATTGAACTATTTTAGTTCTATTTGTTAAAAGTGGGAATTTTTCAAATATTTATTTATTTTTATTGTTTATATTATTACAGCTGTTCCCAATTTTTCTTCGTTTCCCCCTCCGCCCAGGCCCACCCTCTCCCTGAGTCAACCCCCATATTGTCGCCCATGTACATGGGTTGCGGATAAATGTTCTTTGGTCAATCCCCTCACCATCTTTTATCCTACCCTCTCCCCAGCAGCTGACAGTTTCATGTGTCTAAGCCTCTGTTGCTATACTGTTTGTTAGTTTATTGTGTTCATTAGATTCCACATGTAGGTGAGATCATATGGTATCCATCTTTTACTGATTGGCTTAATTCATTTAGCATATTCTTCTCCAGGTCCATCCATGCTGTTGCAAAGTATAAGAGGTTCTCCTTTTCTATTGCTGTGCAGTATTCCATTATATAAATGTACCACAGCTTTTTTATATCTCACATACCATTATGGGATATTGGAAGCAATCATTCTGTTGCCTGTTTGTTTGTTTGTTTTTTTAATTGATCTTTTCTACCTTTTTATAAAATCCTTCTGATATAACAGAAAGAAGATTCAATCTAAGCATTTAAAATTCGTTTTCACCCTTGATGTATTTTTCATTTGTATATTTATTATTGGTTCTCATCACTGGGAACCCAGATGCCCCATTATGAACTAAGGGAATTGATTTTTCTCTTCTGGAAAAATTTTCTCTTGAAATGTTAGTGCATCTGTGGGGAAAGTTGCGGTATTAGGAGATAAGGGTTAATTGGCACATAAGGCAAGCTAGGTAATCTAGGTTTTATCAGATAGCATAAATATAAGTTGCCTTCTTGGCACCATTGCTTTTACTGAACATAGATCAACCGCAGATCATATATGCTCGCTTTATGTAATTTCATAAAATTTTTCCTCCACGGCTTCGCTATTTATCTTACTCCTTTTAAAACTAGCAATCTTGCCCTGGCTGGTATGGCTCAGGGGATTGAGCACCAGCCTGCAAACCAAAGGGTCACTGGTTTGATTCCCAGTCAGGACACATGCATGAATTGCGGGCCAGGTCCCCAGTATGGGGTGCTCAAGAGACAAGCACACATTGATGTTTCTTTCCCTTGCTTTCTCCCTCCCTTTCCCTTTCCAAAAATAATAAAGATATTAAAAAAAAAACAACTAGCCATCTTTAGTTTCATTGCTCTCCATATTCATTGTGCATTGACCTCTCAATATTATTGTTCCGTACTAGGCCATATTATATCAAGACATTATTTTCCTTTTCATCAAACAAGAAATTCTATTTGCTGGGGTAATAATACTAAATTCAGATTCTAATGCTCTCACCTAAAAACTAAATTAAAATATTCACTTAATTTCCTCAATTTTATAACCTCCCAAATCAATAAAATTGTACTTTACTCACTCATCTATTATTATCCTTAATACACTGTATGTCTCTAGTTGTTTAAATATATCTACACCAACAAACTGTTCACTTCCTCTTACTTGGAAAATCAGCCTAAATTATCATGCATTCTTAGTACTTGAAACATTGACATGTAGCAGATGTTGTGTTAATAAGTATTTTTATGTTGTTGGTTTTCTTCATTAGCAACACATATGACGTATGTCCTAGCTATTTAGCAGATTCTACTTGTAAACATTTTTAAGCTCTGTTTTAAGCTACTGAATGAAGTATTTATAGAAGTTTCCATATTCAAAGAACACACGATATGCCAAATCTAGCTTTAGAAATTTTAAGTTTCTAACTTTTATAATTTAGAAATTTACTAAATTTCTAAGGTACTTTTTTGCAGCAACATCTGTAAGCATCATATCATGTTGACATTTTAGCATACATTTCTTGTGGTTTATTATAGAAACCAATAAGTAACTTATTTATCAGTAAAAAGTACATTCACTTTTGGATGAATCAACTACTTAGTGAAATATTAAAACACCATAATTTATCAAAGTATTAATTTCATGTGTAATATGATATACTTGAGAAACCACAAGTTGGTTTATGCATATAAAAGGTGAGAAATTTATTCTATAATGTGTTATACTAATAATACTGGTTTTAATTGCCCACTGCCACACAAACTTCTTATCTTATACCTTATGGTTACCCATTCCTAAGTGGGGCTAAAACTGAGTGCCGGTAAAGAAATGTGAATTTCACAAGAAGGCAAACTACTTTTTACTTTTGTCCTTTTTCTTTTTCTTGATAATATAAATATACACATACTAATAGGAAACCAAATATTTCAGATGTAGCAATCACCTATTTCTGACCAGGAAGGACATCTCTAGAGGACATGATTAGGCGGCCAGGTTTTTGCATATTGCAATAGTAATGAGATCTATTTTTGATGAATTAGAATTGAATTGAAGCATAGGACAAATTAGAAAAATGGGCCCTTTGAAATTCTAACATAAACAGTAAGAATAATTACAGAGAAATTGTAAAATAAATAAGTCTACATTGCACAATATCTGAAATAACTTGTAAATGGTACAGAAAAGATATTTGTCTAAATTAGCAGTGTTTATATATTCAAAACTAATTTACAGAGTAACACTAATTAAATTTAATTTTATTAATATATTAATAACATGCTCTGTTTCTCATACTATAAAAAGTTAAGAAAAATGTGGAGATGAAAGACTTTTTTCTTGTTCTATCGATTTCTCCCTTTTAAATCATTTTATAATATTTTATGGTATTAAAGTACTATATCACATGAATCTTGCCCTGAAGATAATTTTAAATTTACTGAATAGAAAAACTTTGCTTAAAAGTGGTAGACAATAATATAAAATATGACAAAAGTAATAACTGCAATATATTTCTTGGATTCTATAACATATCTAAGCTAGGCTAAGTTTTACTGATAGGATATTTGAAGATTTTAAAGTGATTATGGAATGTCTTCCATTTTATAATTTAACATTATGGAAGAAGATGTGTATTAAGTAATATCCTATGTCCTACTTCTGTGCCACTTTCAAATAACCTGGTCCTCCTGGGGATCTTGGAGCAAGCAGCTCATGACTTTATAAAATCAGTTCCTCAAACCCTTCTAATTCTGTTTATTTTACAGCCATATGCCTAAGTTTACTCTCAAACTTAAATGTATTCACTCAATTTGCTGAATTTTACAGTCAGGAACCTTACTAAGTCTGTATCCATTTCTTTGCTCGTAAAATATGCATTACCTTTGGAGGTCATATAAATACTCTTTCATAGGCAGTAACCATTAGTTCCTGCACAGAGTGTTATTGGTGAACATTATCAAGCAGCCTTGTTACTGCATTACATGAAAGGGTTGATGGTCCTAATAAGATTGCTGATTCTCCTGGTAAGCACCGTGAGAACTGTTGTTATTCTTGATAAAGAAAATGTGGGTATTTTGATCTCCTCCACTGTCAAAGTAGAAACTTTGACAAGAAGTACATTTGAAGAAAATAAACATGATGGTAACACTGTCTCACTTTCATATCTTCTTCTCTTATCTATTTCTCATTTTTATAAAACATCCTCTTCTTGAAGTCTTGCATTTATAAATATAAATTGACCTTGGGAATTAAACACATCTAGTTGAAAACAATGACTAAGCACAGGAGTCTACAAGAATAAAGTTTCTGGTGACCCAGTGGACACAAAAGTAAATTCTGAGAGCTGGTCAAAACTGCTTTTATGTCACATTATTTTTACTTTAGGAAAAAACAAATACTTTTCAAGTATACTTGTGGTTTTACAAGTCTCTGTTAATCATGATAAATTAACCCATATCATCTGGCAGATTTTGAAATCTAGAATATAAGGAGGTCTTTTAAAATTTAGAATATGGAGAACTAATGTATTTGTATAAACTTGTCATGCTTCTTAATATTCAAGGTCTGATCAGAAGGTATCCAGTCAGGTAATATGAAAAATAGAAACATTTATTGAAAAAGGCCCAAGATGTAAGAAACACTGGACATAATGGCCTATATCATGACACATCATTCACCCTCAAAGTAAGCACCTTGGGACTTCACACAGTTCTCCAAGCATCTCTTCCATTGTTCAAATCACTCTGCAAAATCCTTTGTTGGAATTGCCATCAGCTGCCCAGTCATATTTTCCTGAATCTCATCTATAATCTGAAATCTCTTACCTTTCCAAGGTGATTCTAGTTTGGGAAAAGCCAGAAGTCACAGGGCACCAAATCTTGGCTGTAGGGACTACTGAGTCACTTGGGTGATTTAATGTTTTGCAAAAAAATTCTCTGCATGAGTCATGATGCATGTGCGGGCATGTTGTCATGATAAAGCTGCCAATCGCTAGTTGCCCATAGCTGTGGCCTTCTGTATTATCCAAGTAGTTCCCACAGAAGAATGTTCAAGCTTAATGTAAAATTTGATGCAGATTCATTACTCTACTTGCTCAGTCATTTTGAATGAGGTGGCCACACAGTACACATGCTCACAGAACGGTGTCTGCTGTCCCCACTGACTGGTACAAGAAGTCGTCATTGTTCACACGTGTGCATTCCAGTTCACTTTCCTTGGCTGTCGGGTTATCTCAGTGTCACACAAACTGTTCTCATTGTATTAACAATGGCTGGACTTGTTTCCACACACACACACACACAAATAAAAGTCATTCAAAATGATCTATATCTATATATCACTATATCTAGGATTGTGTATGAACAAAAATAAAAAAAACACTTTAATAAGAATGTGATCTGTCAGTAGAAATAAAGCTGCATAATTTTCCAAACAGGATAAACCCATGACTACTTGCAGGCTTGTGAAAATTATTCATTGGGTTTTTGAAACCAGAGTTCCCAAATAATAGTTTATTTAACACTGAAAGTTCACCATTTTTAAATTCATTAAGAGTTTTATTTTACTTCATATTCTCTCCCTTTCCTGTACATACTTATTATTATGGGTGTCAATTATCTTCTTAACTGTACGATTTTAATACAGGTAGCTCTACTATTAGCAAATTGCTCAGAAGCTGCTAATAGCTCTCCGGAGAGCACTTGTCTCACCCTGTATCTCCCACCTTATCAAAAGGTCACATTAATTATATCGCCCTTACTGAGAGGAAATCAACGTGTCAGTCAGAGGGCCTCACAATTGTGCTTCAGGTAGAACATGAGGAGTGAATCAGTTATATTTAGTGCCCCGAAGTAGCCCATTTGCATTGAACTCTTGTAAGTGCAATTAATGTTAATGACACAAGAAATCACACTTATACTTACTGGTTTATTTATTTTTTGACAAATACTAGTGTGACGTTATTTTATGTTTATAGTTGTAAAATATCAGATGCCAGTGAAAAATAATTTTAAAGAGTCCTTTTAAAATGGTTTTAAAAGAGTGAGCATTTCATTGTGGAAGTAGAGAACCTTCATTTATCATTTGAATCTCCAGGTAATTATGCACATAAATTTATTTCTGATTAATCTTCTCTTGCTTTTATGTGCTCCACATTCTTGGGATCACAGCCTAAGAACCGATTCTGAGAAAAGCCAGGACAGCAGAAAAGGAGAGCTCTAGGGATATTAAGTGTTTAATTATTATTAGTACATTTTATCTGGGGAGTTAAATAGTTTATATTTATTTTTTTCAAATGAATTCAACATGCCATTTGCCAATTTCCCTGGTCAATATTCTTCTACCATTAATAAATTATCTCCCATGGGAGAAACAATGATCCATTTGCTCATCAGGAGTAGAATATGATTTAAGGACTTATTGATGATTTAAATTGTGAATCAAACCTATTAATAATTATTTTGCATTATTTAGATCAAATAATGGAGTATGTGTAAGTTATGGTCCCAGTAGGATACAGGAAGCATACATATTTGAAGACAATTTAAAGGTGTTTTTAAGAAGGAACCATTTATGCAATTGGGGAGGTAAGGAAAACAATGAAATATAATACAGCCTCCCTGTTAAGATAATAGTGTCTGGGCATCTTAGCCCAAAAAGATTACAAAATACGGCAAAGAGCAGTTACTGTGACTGTAGTCCTAGAACATAATCTACTCCAATAACAGCAGAGAGGAAGCTGTGGGGTAAATACCTCCATCACAGCCTTTTCTTTGCTTCTAATGTTGACCTGACTTTTGGCCACACTTTCTCCAAAGCAGAAGTCCAGGGAGACCACTGACATAGTCCGTGTAGGTCAGCTGCCTAGGGCAGAAAATGGAGTAGAAAAGGTTGAGAATTGATCTGAAAAGTCAAAATAAAGATGGCCATTCTGGAAACCACATTCATCAATTTCTGTCAGCTGGAATGAATCCTGACATGATACCATGGAAATCTGAGAAAGTGCAAGGAGTCAAATAAGAGCAGTAACGTAGGCAAAGTTGTAACCTTTGCTGTTATTGTTGTTGTTTAAGAAAAGTAAAAAGATTCAGAGAAAGTCAAAACTTATAAAGGGGTTACTGACTAACAAATTCAATGACCTACTTGGGAGAAAAACACGTTAAAAACCCGGGGTTTTAAGTAAGAGTATAACTTGATATCAAGCATAAAATCTTAAAATCAAGGTTGTTGAGGCGGACCTCACAGGAGCATCAGCTGTAGGCTGTACTGGGGGACGCTAAGTTGTTAAATATCTAAGCCTAATGTTTCTCCACTATTTGTATCTAACAGGGTAAAGGCAGGCTTAGAATTGTGAGGTAAGAAGATGGGAATGAGAGTCGTGAATTTAAGCTGCATGCAGAACCGTTGCCTGCCATATATTTTTTCCTTTTTTAAATTTCAAGCTTACTTTCCTTTTACATACACTGTTATAACACTCTTTTCTTCCCATACCTATTGATAATTTAAAAACCATAATTATCATTTATCTGCAAATCTAATAATTGCAGGGCATAGCTACTCTAATTTTTACTTCCTTGTAATGAACTCTTAATTATATCCTAGATTAAACGATTTACAATTATTTTTGATGTATTAGAGGCTCTTTATATGATATCTTGAACCCAGTTTTAACTGGAATTTTATTCATGATAACATATTATAATGATGTCTTCATTAATACATCTAGCCTTTCAACTTGAAGGACATGTCACTCCCCACAGCCACGTGGACACTCGCGCTGCGCCCTCATTAGTCACATGCAAATCTCTCCACAAGAGAAAGCTCAACCGAGAGAAAGGCTCCATTCCCAATTTTTCTGTATTTGAGGGGAAGATTAGAACCTCTTAGAGCAATTTCTATAAATACTTGTCGGACAAAATTTCAATTTGCCTACTTGTGAACATCGTATTTACTTGTATATTATACATTATATTTCCACTAAGCAATATGTTTTTGTAGGAAGGGCTTCATTTAAAAAGTTTTCACAAAAGGCTTTATTGTTCCTAAAATAAACCCACTTGATAAAATGAGGAAATTTAATTAAATGAATTCTCGCACTGCATTCACTAAACATTAGACACCAAGTTAAAGCATTTTACAAAGATACACTTTTGCCATTAAAAAACATAATTACATTACATTATTTTGTTTGTATTTAATTAAATCTCTGCTCTGTGTCATTATTAGACAGTGATTTTCTTTGCAGATCAGATTCATCAAGCAAGAGCCAAGTAAATATTTGCAACAACCTGCATTTTAAAATTAAAAAATCCTGACATTTAAAAATAGAAATATTTAATACTGATATTAAGTGGGATATTGAAATATCATATCAGAATGCTTCAATCATGGAAAGTTTCCCAGATTAACTGTGATTTTTTTTTAAAATTAATAAATCTATCTATGGAGAAAATATGTCTTAAGGTTTTACAATCAATTTTATTTATGCAGATATAAAGTAGGTATGTATATTCTTGAAAAGAATTAGAAACTAAAATCTTTCTCCTATTACTATATTTTTTATTTTTAATTTTTCATAGGATGCCAAATCATTTTGAATTTTAGAATGTGCTAATAAAATAATTCACTGCTTTCATTCCTATAATAGCAAGTAGTTGTTTTTAATGGGATATACAAATATATACATGTATGTATCATGAGACACTGCCTAAAATAAATGTATAAATCCAGGCGTTAACTAAACAGAGGAGACAGAATATAACGTAATAAAATAATGTATCCACTGTTTCATTCTAATTTTAGAATTTTAACAATACTTTCTAAGCCCTGGGAATATTTTTATGATACTAATGCTTTGGTAAAAACTCAGTTTGATTGAAGTCATATTTTCATGATATTTACTTTCACATCATATTAAACATAACACAGCTTCCCGTTTTGTTCTCTTTACATTTGAAATTGCTTCTGAAATAAGATGGATATGAAGTTCCTCATTAAGAAAACATTAATTAAATTAGTAAATCTTTTAAAAATATTCACTCAGATAAATAAAGAACCCAAAATTTAACGTACAAAAATGGCATGAGATTTTCACATAGTTTTTTAAAAAATGTTTTTTTCTTAGGCCATAAGTTAGAGGTCATTTAACTTTGTCAAGGTCTAGAATTTCATTCTTGAACGTACTTGACACTAACTTATAATTTTGAGTGTCCATCAAATTTTTACAAGAGACATGACTTGAAATTACCTGTCATAATAATGAGTATTTATCAAGATGAATTTGGATAGCTTCTTTAATTTTAGATTTATTCTTTGTCTCCAACTTCCAATGTTTTCACTTCACTCCCTATCAAAACCCTCTCTCTTCTATTTTTGAAAGCACGTGGCTTTATCATGATCTCACGTGAGAATATTATTAGTCTTCCTGCATTTCTTTCTCTGGAAAATTAGGACATTTTTAAAGAAAATCACCAGATTTCAATGTCTCTCTTTGATAGCAATACTGAAATAGAAACTAGGCATCATAAGACCTACTTTCCTGGTGTGCTGGATATTTTCTGTTTGTCCTTCCACATCCCCTCTTTATCCTTTGTCATCCTTCCAGTGACCTGGGCTGCTTCCCTTAATGCAAGACATTATTCAGCTGTTTGCTCTCTGACTCTCATTGGATTCAGCCAGTTGGAAGAACAACTGGAAGGAATTAGAAAATGGAGGTTAAAAAAAAGAGTGAAATCTGAGCACCCCAGGCTTTTCCCTACTTGTTGCCATGGGTTTCTGTGTCCCTCCTCTGGAGGTGACATCTCTTGTCAGATGACCTTCCATTCAGCTACCCTCTCCAGCTTCTGGCATCACTCCCCGCACTTACTCAGCTCCTTACTGTTGCTAGTGCTAATTCTTTCCTACCTTTTGTTTCTAGCCTTACCTACAACTTTGGAAGTGCCATGCATTTAACTTTCATCAACTATTCTGTTCTGTAATTAACCTTTTTTGAAGAAGAAGTCTTACTGTGGCAACTAACTAAGAAAACCTGTGATGGATTTATTTTTTAAGTGAGTTGGTTAAGCAAATATTCTCAGGAGTTAATTTTGTATGCCACCCTAAAACACTGGAAAATGTATACACCTACTTGATATGTTAGGTTGAAAAATTTTTATAGCTTGTAAAATCTGAATCAGGAAAATAGATGCTGCCTTTTTGTTTGTTTTTGAGAGCAAGGCATCCTGTTTAGTTTGCATGTTGAATACTCTATTTTGTCATACCAATGTAACCTCTACCCTTTTCTATCTTTCTCTGTGCTCAAAGAGGCTGACACAATCAGAGTGCCCCATCTGGGCTCCCGTGTCCTCTGGCTTGGAGTTGATGGCAGTCAGTGGGTGGCTATAGCAAGAGACAAAAGGAATGAGAAAAGATAGCTCGGGGGTATCTAGTCTTGCTGCTCCTTCCCTGTTGCTTTTCAGTATTAAAGACAGTAATGGCTCCCAATATTTCTACATGCCCGAAGTTTGACCATCTCTTTGGGGTTCCCTTACTTCTATCCACCCGTTTGAAGCTATGTTATCAAAAGATTTTTCAGTTACCAACTTGTATGTGTCATTTCTTTCCTGCCAGAATTTTGACCAGAATTTTAACTGAGTCAGATAACTGAGCATCTGACTCAGTTAAAAATTTGTATATAAAAATAGCATTTGCATCTTACAATAAAGTAATTGTTTTATTTTTGCCTAGTAGCAGAATAGAAAATTTTAAACTTATAAAATGGACACATTTTCTGTAATTCAGTTATTCAAATAATTTAGAATTTTAATAAAGCTAATATTTAAAACAATAAACAACAACGACAACAAAGAAAAACAAAAAGAGCTGGATCTGAGAGCCACAACATATCAAGGGGGTTGAGACCAGTGTGGCTAGATGGCTAGTAGGTCTAAGGAAGTCCCGATTTATACTGATTTTCAAGATTAAATCAATGATAGAGTCCCCATTCATTAAAAATATCCTATTTGAACAATCTGTTTTATGGCCACTCTAGTCATATCACAATATGATTTTAATTTGTTAGTTAATATGAGAAATGCTTTGTATACTTTAGAGCATTTTCAAACTTAGGTAGTCACTAGAGTCAAAAATTGGATTTGTTTAGGTTAAGAAAACTGCCAGGGAAGCTAATTTCGATTTCATCTAAATTCCCCTTCAACATGTATGAGTCTGTAACTCAGGGTGAAGTATCTGTCTATACAAATATATATGCTAATATCATTGTTCTGTTAATTTCCATTTCTTGAAAAAATTTTTCAGCCTTCTGAGTCACACAATAAATTGTGTGTCAAAGTTTGTGAGTCTCTGACTGTTCATTTCATAAAAAGGTAGATTTTAATGGAAAATTTAAATGTCTGCAATGAAATTTCTGAAGCTACAGTGGAATTGATATGCGCTTTTAGTGAATATAAAATAATATTGCACTTGGAATATATTTCATATTGAAACAAGCTGTGATTTAGAAGTTTAGATATACTTACAAAATTATCATAAACTTCAACACCACTATATATGAACTCTCAACTTACTATATTTTATAGAAAAAAAAACAACAACCCTAACATTCTTCCCATAGAAATGTTTGTCAGCATTTTTTGCCGTTATGGATATTGCTTGTTCATGCCCATAGACATCATTTTGATTTGCTAATAATTGGACTTACAGACTTTGGTGATTAATTGAATTTGATTGGAAGAGAATTGTGTTCCTGATTTAACTCAGGAATAATTGTGACAAGTACCTTTTGCCACATTATATTTAGGAAATGCCTTAAAATATTTGAAGTGTGTCAAAATACATCAATCTCTTCAAATACAAAACTTCTGTCAAGGACTAAAAATGTAACAGTTAAGGAGATGCAGTTCTTGAAGTTATATAGCAAATTGCCTTCATTTGTTCAATTTTAAAATCAGTGGGAGTATATCTTTAGACTGAATTCATAATACTTCTTAAAATTAAATACTACCATTGTCCTACTTGAAAGATATTCCACTTCATTACTGGTAAGTTTATTTTGTCATTTTAGATGAATAAAATTATTCAAGTCTTTTACAATATATTTTTTTTAGTTTTTAGGAAGATCATATTAATCTATGCTATATTAATATATTTCAAAATAGATAAATGTAATATCATGTTTATGTGGATAACTGTGTTGGTTATCAATTTATTGTCTCTAAGCTCCAAATTCACTCACTTTGCCTACTCTGTTTAAATAGATTTGCCCCTTTCAATTTTTTTTCTTTTTTTCTTTTCTTTTCTTTTTTTTTTTCTTTTGGTCAGCTGACAATGAAGCTGTATCGGTGTAGAGTGGTATTGAGATATGGAAGGCGAGGAAACCAAAATGGTGCTTCCTGGCTCTGATGTGCTCACTTGGTAAGTTTGTGCATGGCTTCCTCATGGACCTGCTTCCTCGGAGACTAAAGCTTCCCCAGCGTCTGGTTCCTCCAGTGCACTGTCGCCAGCAACACCGAGTGACCAACGGTGAGCTCTGGTCCCCTGGCTTGGGCAGTTCTGCAGCAGAGTGCCACCAGCCAGCTGCTCCAGTACGCCCCGCCTCGCCCAGCCGCGTGGCAGCCAACAGAACCAGTGGCTAGCGCTCCTCCGGTAACTCGATTTGTCCCGTTTCACAGGGGAATGTCTTCAGAGAAACCTCTCCTGAGCAGCTTTCCCTGGCAGTCTGAGGCGAGATTACTGGTACCTAATGACTGCCGTATTGGGCAGCGTCATTTTTTGATATGAAAGTAACAAGTGCAAATATTAACTTTGAATTACAATGAGAATTACAATTTCAAATGCGGAAGCAGATCTCCTTTTAAGTATGTAAATACTCTGGGCATAGAAAACACAAAGGTTGTTTAACTTAGTTTAGGTTTCGTTGTTTTTCTGGTGTTCAGCAAGTTTGAATACTAAAGAATCACTCAATGGATATTAAATATGGACCATATGTCTATAGATTTTACTTTTATGTTTTGTGGTTGGAAGATCAAGTGGGGTTTGAATTCACAATAAAACTTAATGTACCTTTGTGAATGAATGCGACTGTTTCTTAATTGAACATGTTAAGATATTGAACTACTTTATTGAAATAATAAAAAGGCTAATATTATGTTGGGCAATATGTCATGGTACTTAGAGAAAGAGAATGAATAATTCATTTTAATATGAACACATGTATTACAAGATAAAATGGCCATTATTGCTGATTAAAATAAGCTAGTGAGTTTTATATCTATTTTATATATGAATGTTAAATTCTCCTAAATATGATTAGTAGAAAGGTATATATGTGTAATGGTTGTATATATTTTAATATAATTAATCCTTTCAGTAAGATATTATTACATTTTTTGTTATGTATGCAATATATTGAGAATTTTATATTCTAATTCCTATTTTGTAACATTAAGTAAACTGTTTTAAACACTCCTGAAAAGTGTTTGCAAAATGTGAATTAATTGAATAACACCTAACTTCACTTGCATCTAAAGATTCAAAGGTCATAGAGAGTGAATAAAAATGTAATAATATTGGTAAAAATTCTATGTGGCATTTTTCTGTAGACGTATTCATAAAGGCAGATTTAATTTTGCAAAAACCATGAGCTATGTATGTATACTGAGAATATTGCAGCAGTACATTTATTTAGTTTCTTATATCACAGGAATGCACCTACCCAGTCCCCTTGCTTTAGTGTAATATTATCTCTTCAGAATAAATTAAATTTCCTTCGAAGTGCCAATAAATAAAAAAATTACTGGTAACTACGGGTGCTTCGTAGCACATTTCAGCAGTCATCTATTTTCCAGGCCCTGTTGTCATAAATAGTGTGACTCTTCTTGGTTTGATATTTGACAGCTTGTGTGTTTTTATCTCATGACAGCTTCCCTTCGGCCTCATATCCAGGAAAGCTGAGAACGCTGGGATGTCCCTTCCTTTGGTGTAGCTGAGAGGTTCAAAGGATGCAACCCCTCCCCACGTGAAATCCTCACCCTCACCTTGCCCTCCAACAACAATATGAACGTCAATTCAGTCTTTGTTCCCTGCTCTCTCAATCCTTCTTTTGGATTTACTCGTGAGTCACCCTGTACTCTCCAGTGAGCTTCCTTCTGTAAAATAAACCTTTTTAAACCCTCTTGGTATGTGTGTGGTGTGGTCAGTTTTGAGGTACGAGGTCCTGATTTTGAAAATAGAGCGGTCCCCCCTCTATTTTCACAGTGGCTACGACAGTGGCACAGTGATCAGGGTATCCAGACCAATGATCCCTGGGGTCTTTCTTCTTCTCTTGTTTGACTCATTAACTGGCTCTGTCATCTGCTCAAAGCATGTACTTTCAGTAGTGTCTCGCTGGTTAACTTGCACTTTGAGCACTATTACTGTGCCCTATCCAGCCTCTGTTATAGATATTTCCCACCTAAGTCAGAAATTTTGGTAACTGGGATTTAGGGACAGGACCATTAGATTGAGTTCTTCCGTAAAATGGTCCTGCGTCATGTAGCTTAGACAAGACCTATGTGTGTCTTTAATGAAATTGTTTGTCTTAATTCCAGGATATGCCACAACCTGCATTAGACTCAAGGGAATGACACTTATCCTATGGCTATTGTTTCTGTGCCTTGAGCAGGTGTGAGCTGTCATTCTGCAGAGCACTCAGTAAAAGATTTACACCATGTGTGATGTATGGGCCCACCAGATAATTGTTTCTGATGAAGAAGATGCTCACTAAGGTCCACACTCTTTAAGGCAGATAATTTGCTAGGGTTCTACAAAATAACTTTGTCGATGGTGATGCTACCTATGACTGTCACTAAAAAATTGATTTCCAGTTTTATAAGAAAAGCACTGATCATACTCTTGTTGCAGAACTAAAGGGTTAATTCGACCACTTCCATCAAAGAGGTATTTAGTTTTGATAATTCTAATTGGAGGCTCTCTGGAGGAACACACACACACACACACACACACACACACAAATATGTGCAGAGTAAGAGTAATGAGAAGAAAGAGGAAGAGAAAAGAAATTGGATCTGATTGGTAATGCAAGATTTACTAAAATAATCATAAAATAAATAGATAAAAAGGCACAAGGCACAAATCAGTTTTTGCACCTCTAAATCATGGATTCTGATTTTTAGCCCTGGCTGGTGTGGCTCAGTGGGTTGGGCACTGGCCTGAGAACAAAAGGGTCACTGGTTTGATTCCTCATAGGGCACATGTCTGAGTTGTGGGTCAGGTCCCCAGTAGGGGACCTACAATAGGCAACCACACATTGATGTTTCTCTCTCTCTCTCCTTCCCTTCCTCTCTTTCTAAAAATAAATCATAGATTCTGATTTTAACTTTAATACCTGATGAAATGAACAAGTTAAATTTAAACAAGTTGACACTATATTCTTAAGTAAGGTACTAAACATAAAATAGAGGGCAAATATGTATGCTTCACCTTAACTACCGTCACTATTACCTTAACTAAATCCCCTACAGTTATAGCACCCATGGCCCTAAAATATACTATAGTACACATAAGCACTCTATACAATTGCATGTTGGCTTGACAAAACAAGACACCGCGGATACTACCCTAGAGCTAAAATAGTTATTATGATTTAATGTTAATTCTATCTGGATTGAAACTCACTTTACAAGAGCTATTCAGAGGAGTGATTATGTCGACTAATTCTTCATTTATGGTACAAACAGGCCTGTTCTTTCTTAGCTTAGAAAGAATCAATGGCTTCTCACAATGATTACCACAACCTTAATGTCACTTAATGCCATGATCCTATCTATTGAGGTTCCTATAAGCACTGTTACTGAAACTGCTGGCATATCCAATCAGAAACTGGTATATATTTTGCTGTCAACAGTTTGGGCTAATGTATTCTCTCTTGGATGTCTATTTCAGCATTTTTGAGGTGACTAGATACCATATACGTCAACACTTCACACAATCTTTGCAGGCAAGATCTTCACCACATCCAATTCTATCTAAGAGTACAGGTGCTAACCTTGAGCTGATTACATCCTCCTCTGAGGAAATTCATTTGACATACTCTTTCAAGATATCAAAATACTCACAATGTGACTCAATAAAAGGAGGGGAATTGCCCTACAGATAGTGAAAACCCATCACCTCATACAAATTTGTGAGAACTATGTGATAAACGAAGAGCTACTCTATCCCTGACATTGTCAAGAAACAGCTATTAACCATCCTAGCACCCACATTGTTAAGACAAAAGAAGCATCTTTTAGTATTTTGGGAGTCCTGGAGGCAAACTATTATTCATTTGTAAGTTTTACTTAAGGCAATTTATTCTACTAATTGCATATCAGCCCATCTTGAATGAGGCTCCTTTCAATAAAAGTTCTAATATATGTACAAATTGCAATTTCACAGGCAATTTTATGAGTGCCCACAGAGCCTTATTTTCCATAGAGGCTATAGAGAGTTGATCTCATGACTCCTAGAATCTTTAGTCTTTAAAGTTTGTCACCAGAAGTTGCCCATGCATTTCTGATGCAAGAAACTGCTGCCTTTTGGCTCTAAAATGTATGTAAAATGTAAAATGCATTAAAGTGACAATTCCTGATCCTTCATACCAAGGTACCTACACTAGGTCATGGAAGTAACAACTCACAAACTCAGCACAGCCATCAAAACCTCCTTGCCACAGGATGAAGGCAAACATGCACCTTCCTGTACATCCCATGTGTAAGAGCGGGTAGTCTCTGTTATCTTTGACAAGTGTTCTGTCTCTAGAGAAGGTCAATCAATTTCCAGACCTCTTGATTACCTAAGACACCCCAAGCATCAAATGAATAAACAGAGAATGGAGTTTATATAAGTTGCAGATGGCATCACCATCATCACACATGATACAGCTCAGTGGGAAGTTGCAGTTATCCATCCGTTAACCAGGAAAGTCTAATAAAAAATGAGACCCAAGAGTCATCACAATTAATTAAACTTCAGGCAGTCATGTTAGCACTGGATGCTCTGGCTTACCATCAGCCCTATCTACCCACTTTTACAGACTTTGGGCTATTGCCAATGGTAAAGTAATTGGCCAATCAATGCCAATTAGAGTGGAATGAAGGACAGATATAAGGATAAAGTGATGAGTAAATATGTGATAAAATAAAGTAGAATATTAATGATATATTACAGGTGGGAAATATAAGAATATTTACTGTAAAATGCTCTTATTATTGCTGTACCTTTTAAAAAATTACAACAAAATGTTGTGGAGAATCATTTTAAAAGCCATAAACAAACAGAAGGGAAAAATGTAGACAAAAGAAACAAAACTTTTATAATATTTTCATTTTGATAGAATTCTGGTTTAGAAACAAAACAACTATATTTTTAATAATATTGAGAGCATTTAAACATGGGATGAAATTTAAATATTTTTAAATATTTTATGTGTAAAGATGGCACTATTTTTAGGTAGGAAATATACCTGAACTAAGGAGATACATGAATAAAGATTTATGGTACCTACAATGTAAAAAAACATGAAATGGTTCTGCAATGTAATTACATAAGTAAATAAAGAATATAGACAAATAAATATAAATAGCAAATGTAGTCCCACAAAATGGCAACAATTTAAGCTATGTGGTAAGAATTATAATCATTCTATTTGTTTTTAAACTTTCCTAACAATATATTTTGCTTAAAAGAAGGAAATCTATGATCACTATGAAGTGATCAGGTTCGATGATTGATTGAAAATGAGAACTCAGATAATAAAAATGTGTACTTTTGAATAATTTTACATTAACCTTAAAGTGAGGTATTTTATATTAAAAGGCATTTCTATCAGTTTTTGTAATTGTGCTATTCTTCTCTCTTTTAGATTGCGTACGTCACTTCTAATAGAGACTTTTATATGTAATGGTTATATTGTTTCATTTTCAGTTTTCAGTTTTCTGTGTCTCATATTTCTCTTACATTTATCTTTCTTCTATGGTCTTCTACATATAAAATGACTATTTTCTGATATTTCTTAATTTTGTTCAAAGAAATTTACTTGCTGCTTTGACCACAAGATGTCCCCTGTCACCGTCTACTTCAGTGAACTGCAATGTAAAATGTTATCACACTATGCTTATTACTGTTATATTTAAAGGATACTATATATTGATTTAAGACAAAACCAGAAAGACTTTTTTTCTGGAATGAAGTTAAATACCACTATACAAATAAATAAGCAAACAAAACAGAATTTCAATTTATTAAGTCTCCATGAATTTGAGGTGAAAAGTCTTAAGTACATGTCCAGCACACCTATGAGCTGCTGAAAAGAACAAGGGAAGTTCGCTTTCAGGGAGAGTAGTTTTGTCTATATGGCATGAAAATTGTCATGTCACCATTCTATAATGTAAAAACCCCCACCTAGTATCTCTTTTTTCCTTTTTGGTATTTGTTATGGACTGAATGTTAATGTTCTCCCCAAAATTCATATGTTGAAACCTGAACATCAATAGGATGATATTTGGAAATTGCACCTTTGGGTACCAATTAGATTTAGGTGAGGTCTTGAATGTGGAGGCCCCGAGATGGGAGTAGGGGCCTTTTTAGAAGAGGAAAAGACATATGAGCTCCCTCTCGCAGTCATGTGAGGATACAGTGGAAAGACCTTTAGGCTCCCCAGTTTTTGTTGTTTGATTGTAGCCCCCAGAGCAGATTAAAACAGCATTCTATCTCCCAGGAGAACGCAAACATTTCTTAAAGGCATTCTCATCCGTTACTATTTTACCATAGATTAACACAGTATTTTACGTAAAAAATAATAAAATCAGAGCTCTTAGGAGCAAGTCAAGAGAATACTTTTTTAAATAGGCTAATTTTAAAGTATTGTCTCCCAAAATTCACCGTTCTCTTTGCATCTTGTGCCGCCTGAATGGGGTCTCTGCCAGGGCGTGCCTTCATCGTCAGCCGGCTGCCAAGGAGTTTGCTCTCCCAGGGGCAATGTGCAGGGGGACACTGACGCGCTGGAAGAGGAATAACCACGCGCCCCTTTGTGTTCTTCTGCTGGACATTGTCGGCCCCACGTCACCAACGGCTCTGTCGGAGAATTCCTGCTGGGACTGATTCCGCACTGCGTTCACCGGTCTCATGACAGCTCCTCAGGGGAGGCAGCAGCAGCCGCGGGCGGCTAACCCAGTGTCAGCGGTTGGACCCAGCCACGAAGAGGCTGAGCTAGTTCCTGTGCCATAATGGAAAACCCTCCATCAGAGAAGCAGGGTGACACGGGGACTTGGAGTGGGGAGCTGTCGGTGTGCACGCGGATGTCTTCTGCAGCTTCCACTGGACTCAGAGGGGCCCTAGGAGGTAAGGCGCAATTCGGCCACACTGACTTCCCAGCCTTTCCACGGCACCATTTAAGTCTGCCGAAGCCCTACCTGAGTCTCCTCTGTTATGGATGCTTTAAGGTAATGGCGAAACATAACGTCTAACACTGAAGTGGCACCAGAAAGAAAGTGGAACAAGCTAGAGTCTTTGACACAGCAACTATTCCCAAGGCTGTAGTTCATACTAACCTCGTTCCTCTGGTAACCTTCCTGCTGGACTCACACCTCAGGTGTTGTTTCCTTCTTCAATAGAGCAGTGCAGACACAGATCCCTGAAGGTTTTCAACCATCTCCTTACCTAGCCCTTGGTCCCTGCAACTGCCACTTGATTGTTGTCACCAAGTTTGGAAGCTCTCAGAGGTACCATAGTATAGTCTCTGAGTTCCAGACTTGTTCTTCCCTGTTCCTATAATGTAGCAATATCTGTAGTACCTCATTTCACCCCAGGCAGTTCTCAGACTGGTAGAGCAATGCCTTTGCTTGTTTACCAATCTGTCTGCATTAAATACCCAAAATGAACTGGTGGTATTAATAATATTAGTTCACGGAAGTGTTCCTTTCATCCACCTTGTGGAAACCAGTATCGTTAATCCCTCATAGAATGGAGAGGGAAAAAAACACAAAATTTTCAAATGGTCCCTGAGAATGAGGGTAATAGAAGTTAATCCTACTACCATACCTTTTTTTCTAAATGCAAGTTTATTGACTCCTCAGGAAGAGTAATGACTTGGTTTGACATCTATACATATCGTGTCTAACCTGCTGCTCTAACACCACCTGTTCTATGCCTTGTCTGGTGATTTAGCTAAACTTCTAAGAGAACCCCCCAGTGCTCTACTGGCCACTGGCACTGGTATCAGTATGGCAGTGCCTTATCTTCTAGTTCTGATTCTTGGTTTTACAAGGTCTTTCATCTAACTTTTTAAATCTGATAGCCCTAATTTCATCCATTTGTCCTGGTAGCTGTTTTATGCAGATACTGTTTGTCTGATACGGGATCTGCCCACCCCATTTTTCCCCTTTCATTACCTGTTCAAATAACTCTTTCCTTGAACTTTATTAATAAAGTAATGGGTGTGGTTTCTATTTTCCTAACTAGTGCTGAAGTGGGGTAATAGAAGCTGGGGAAAAAGAAATTATGTCAGAATAACTGTAAGTATCTTGGGGCAGTAGGTTAAGTTGAAATCTGAGTAGCCAAGAGTTTTCCTAAAGTTCATGAGAATATGGTACCTTGTAAATGTTGTCATTGGAAGACAGGTCAAAGTAGCAGAAACAGGTAAAACAAAAAAAGCAAAAGAGAAATTAAACTCTTGAAAAGGTCATCATTTGTTTTTGGTAGACTGAAGCAAAAAATGGAGAAATACCTTGGGAATTCAGCAATATTAAAAAGGAGTCTGCTGGATGATGTGGTCCAAGACAGATTATCTATAAAGTTCAAGCAAACTGTCTCTACCAGGTGTTATACCAACACAAAGCATTTTTAATTAAGTGACATAATTATTGGTAGTTCCAATGATCAAGAGTTGCTGCTGTAATTTAATGACAAAAGACTGTGATAATAACATGTCCTGGAATGCAGAGGACTCTTCAGGACAAGGAAAAACTGTCTCTCTCCAAGGCCAGGATCCCTCCAAAGTAGAACACGATTGTGGATACTATTTTTAGTATTTTTTCTGCTGATATTTTTTTCTTAAATCACTTTCTTGTATTTTATCTTATACACCATATGGTTCAGGTAATACTTTAGTAAATGAAACATTTAACTAATGAATCTAAAAATGTCAATTGAATAAATCTTAAGCATGAGACTCTTGAATAGTGTAATATATATCTTTCAAAATTGCACAAGTACTTTCTATTAATATTATTCAATTTGGAAAGGCACAGATATTCTCAAGATTTCAAAATTATTTATGTCAAAACAGTACTAAATGTATGCAGATTTTCTTAGTGGAATCAGGCAGTATGTTGTAAATGTTTTGCTTTTGAAATAGTTTAAGATTTTAAGTTCATTTCTTCCTGAATTTCCTGCTCATCATTCTTTCCCTAGTAAATATTTAGATGAAGTAGTTAGAATATGAGCTTCTTGGCAGAAAGAACAGCTGAAAGACAAACATGTAGATTATCTATGGCAGGAAAAATCTGGTGCTAAATCAAAGATGCTACCTAGCAATACCAGAATTAAAACATCTTATAGTTTGTATCTGGTCCAGTTGTTAATGTGAGGGCTTTGCATACAGATTTGAGACAAGTAAACAGCACATGAGCAGGAAAATCAGAACAAATGATAGCTAATTTTAAATGATGTGCTTTATTACATGCGATCTAGTGTGTAGGAGAAAAATCTCTCATCTCAAACTTGGTCTGGGACTGAGCTATGCTTGTCTGATGTAATTTATATCTTCCTCTAGAGAGTGAAAAACATTCTTATTAAAATGCCCAAGTTTTTTTTTATGATTTTAAAGAGATTAAGAATTCATTTTAGAAAATAAAAATTACCCACCTTGCTGACAGACCATCTATTCTTATTATCTGTAAGCAGCAATTTCTTTAATCTACCCCATTTGTTGTTGTTGTTCGTGTTCATTGTTTTTGTATATAAATGCCTCTATGAATAGTAAAAATCTTTGAAATGACTTTTTTAAGCACCTCTTCCCTTTGGCAATTTGCAATAACACTTTGACAAGTATAGTCAAGTTAATGTACATCAAGACAATTATGAGTAGAAACAGTACTTTCACTTTGGAATACTAATACGTTTCAAGAATTGAAAGTCACTGACGTCCGTGTAGCCACACTGAAATTTCTTTGCTGGCTTTTTTATAAGAGAGGGATTCCTACCTGGAGTTATTGGGATGGCCAAATGCATAATGCGTAACACCAATGAAGATGAAATCAACAGCAGTTTATTAATCACACATACTCATAAACTAGGGGAGAATGGCATAGCATGTCACACAAGACCACAGGGCAATTTTACTTGAGAACATGATGAAGAAGCAGGAGTCATGAGAGGCAGGCTTTGTAGTATGGAGGGGAAAGGAATGCCCCTGTCACACAGGAAAATGTGTTTGCTTTGTTGGAACAATTCCAGGGAATGGCGGGGGAATGAAACTTTTTTACGGACAGCGGTGTTAAGGAGAGTTCCAAAATGAAGAAAGGTGAATTTAGAACCAAAGAGATCCAGACTTGAGCTTGAGTTTTGCCTCCTGTGTCCCCCTACTGGCTTTGTCTGATTCCAAACACATGAGGTGAATGCAGAACATTTTGAGAAGGGATCTTCTAAGCCAGGCCCCGTAAAGCAGGGGTCTATCGCTAGGATACCTGCTTGCCCAAGAGCAGGAATTTCAAGATCGAAAGTGGTCTATGAGCGTCTCATCAACTCTGACTTATATCTGCACAGAATAATGTTTAAAGAGTTTCTTTGTAAGTGGAATCATTACATAATAAATCATTAAAAAATCTCTTAGCCTGAAAGAATTTTCAGATATTTAAGTGTGATATCAAAGTATAACCTAAATGTATTTAAATTTCAAATATGATTGTGTCAATAATATAGTAGTTCATATAACAGAATTCTAGACTTGTTATGAAAGTAGTTCATTTAAAAATTTACATTTAAATGTAATTATTAATATCTACTGTTATATAGGTATGACTTGAATTTTAAGTAGTTTAGATAAAAATTGTGTATTTAGAAGAATATATTTCTAATTCATCAAAAATATTTTCTAAAAAATAAAAGGGAAACCCTGGCTGGGTGGCTCAGTTGGTTGGAGCATCATCCTGTAGATTCCAGGTCAGGGCACATACTTAGGTTGTGCGTTCAATCTCCAGCTGGGGTGTGTAGGGGAGGCAACTGATCAATGTCTCTCTCTCTCATTTTCTTCTCTCTCTAAAATCAATAAACATATTCTAAGTGAGGATTTTAAAAAAAAGACAGAAATATAAACTTATAATGTGAACAATTATATAACTCTGAAAAAATATTTTAAGCTCTTTATAGGCATTCATACTCTCAGAACTGCTAAGCTGAAAGATGCCATTATGCTGAATAAGTACTTAACTGTTACTGTGGAAATATAAACCACAACAAAACATAAAATCTCAAGTGCCTTGAACATAAGATGATAAGAGAAATCAGGAGTATACTTAATATAATTTTCCCCACCCAGTACATTAATTTCAATATTCATTTTAATAGGTTTAATGTAGTTAACCTCTCTCGATATTAATCTTTTTAAAAAATGAATCTCACATGCAACTTAGTTTAGGATTCTATCTAGCTCATCATGATCCTAAACTGCCCTCCTACTTTGAGATAGGTTTTTCTCAGTTGTCAAAACACTATGTTTAAACACAAATAGATCATGTTACTTCTGCTTAAATTCTTCAATAAACTTGAATATACTTAAAATTCAAAGCCATTTATCAAAGACAGGTTTTGGGAAATCTGGTACACATTGTAATTTCTTGTCTTATTCTAGTACTGTATCATTCATTCATCCATCCTTTCACCTATCAATCTATCCATTCATATTTATATACCACTAATTTTTGGTCATGCACCATTGTAAAGCTGGGGATGATATAGCATGACCGAACACCATGGTTCTTGCTGTCATGTGAATGTCTTTTTAGTGGAGAAAATATAAAAAAAAAAACAAATTAAAAAGATAATCTTGGAAAATGACACAAATCTTTAAAAGTAATGCAATGACATAATTTTTTGGCACTGGAATTTAGAGACCTTCAACCAAAAGAAAGCACTCAAGAAAGGTTACTTTAAGAATAATGGTGCTTCCCTCCTAATGCATTTCCTAAATCTTTGAGAATAGGAGAGTTTTGTGACCCTTCCAGGAGGTATGCTTAGACGCTATGAGAGCAGCTTGTGAAAAACAGACCTATCGACTGTTTCCATCTCCCTGAGCCTTCAGATGCCTTTCTCTGCAGCATGCCTACTATCTCATCTTTTGACCTTTTAAAAATTGCAATCATCTGTTTTACTTTAAAATATGTCTGCACTACAGTGAGCACCAACACAGGTGTAACAAAGAAACTCAGAGTCCTGTCCAAGCAGACAGAGTCCAATCTACGACTTGGGCTAGGTAGACTGCTGTTTTACACAATGAAGGAAAAAAGAAAGGATAGAAAAAAACAGGTAGATATTATTCCTAACTTCTGTTCAGAAATCTTCATGATGAAAATGAAAGATATTAACTGTGGGCCGCTAGTTTGTCCAGGTTACAATTAACCAGAATACCAGAACAGTAACTCCAGGCACAGATGTATGAATCAACACAATAATAAAAAATTCTGGGTGACAGCATCCATATTAAAGAAATTGGCTCTACTAAGCTTAGTATTTCCTTTTATTTGACTTAACTCTCTTGAGAGCGACTCCAACATGAGCTCTTCAGAATCCTAGTAATATAAATTAATGTGGGCTGGGCCTTTCATTGTATAGGCTATCTTTTTTAAAAATAAATCCTGAAATTTTATGTTTAAGATTATCTTGGAATCTAATTCATTTTGTACTTGCAGGCAATGAGATGTGGTGGTTGGAGGAGGAGAGTCTGGAAGAGAATCAGTATCCAATTTTGATAATGCAGTTTTTGAAAATATTTTACAGGGCACTGTAGGGCTGCTTCTCTCGGCGGTGCTGTCTCCTCTTCTAATGAAGGACTATGCAATATGACTTATACTAATCTTAGCTTGTTACTTTAACCTGGCTCTTTTTCCTCTCTTAAAATTAAAGTTGCATGTTAGAAAGTTTTGGGTATACTGTTAAGGGATCTGCAGTTTTGGTTCCCACGTGAACCTAAGAAGTGGCCTGTCCTCAAGGTCCCAGAAATTCTGATAAAAAACCAGGTGACCCGTTCAAGGATGCTGACCATAAAGATCCACATCAAGACCTATGGGGAGATGTCCTGCAGATCATGCCAGAATTCGGGAGCAGGAGGTGAGCCTTAGGACAAAGGCTTAGTTAGCTGTGCCTGCCACAATTCACTAACAGCCCTTTGAGATATTACAGGAAGCTGCTGTTGGAACGAGGGCTTGGGACGGCCTGATCAGAGGGACTGCTAGAGCCCAGATCCGGACTGAGGCTGCCCAGAAACCTGACTGCACGCCTGCTCGCTTTTCCCTGCATGGGCACAGCTCCTCCCCCTGATTTCTTTGTTCTGCTTTCCCTCTCCCTCATGATAAAAATACTGGCCTGCACTGAGATGGTAGAATGATTTTTGATGACAAGAATCTGCCACCTTCTCAGGCAGCCAGCACTTGAATAAACAGCCTTCCTTCTCACCAGCACCTGTCTCCTGAGTTTGGCTTTCATTTCAGCAGGAAGCCAAATCTGTGTTCGGCTACATTCTGAAAGGTGTTCAGAGCAATTTCAAGATTCAGAAATCTCAGTCTCATTCCCTGCTTCCCAAATGACTTTTTCCCATGACAAAAAAATTCCAATCTCTTTTGAAAAGTAACTTGGTACCAAGAAACAAAATATTTCCTTCTTTCTTTTGGCATTAAAAACTGATTGATCTCTCAGTAATATCTATTAAAAAGAATTCATACTTTAGCATCTTTGAGTGGAAGATTGGAAGTTATTAAATGGAATATAAAATCAATATAATGAGTTGGCAATATATTTTTTTAAAAATGGAAAATTGGGGCCAAAAAGAGAAAATGTCAGAACTTACCACATGTAATAAAATACTGATTTGTAAAACTTTAATATTACACATAAACACACAGATACAAACACAAATAAGATTAGATTTAGATTTCTAGTTATTTATAAAAATCAATCAGTTGTTTCTTCAAGTTTAAATTTTGAAAATTTAATAACTGTCTCCTATAATGTTAAAGTCATTCCTTGTACTCGTGGAAGAATCAACTATCCATTGACTGTGTAGAATACTATCCCATTTAATCAGCATAATAACAAGGCATGCCATTCATATTTACTAATAATATCTGAAACTCTAGTTAAATTTAGGTAGGCTTTCTAAGAAAAGGTCTGATTTATATTTTGAAATGCCATGTACCTATTGCTTACAAAGTGTAGATATTGTCAGAAAGAAATAATATTAATAATAGATGATTTAATGTATGTAATTATAAAATCAATTATAAAATGATTTATAATAAATTAATAAGATAATTTATTTTAGTTTCTGTAAATGATGGGGTAGGTTATATAGCTATAACAAATAGGAAAAACTGTAAACAATTTACAAGAATTTAAAAAATATGACAAAACAAAAAAGTTGTATAGTATCATAATTTTAATTTGTATGGACTTGTTTGGTATAACATTTGCAATGTTAACCAAAATAACCAATAACCAAAACTATATTTAACTTAGAGTTATTTAATTTCATTTAGATCATGGACCTTAAAGAAAATTTGATTTTTTTTTTGAATCTTAGAAAATTAACTAAAATGTTATTGTCATGAAACCCACGTGGAGGGAAAATTATAAAAGCATGTTAAATAACATCCATGAAAAGTAACTTCCAGTAATATTTATGAAAAACAATCTTCCCTCTATCTCTTATAAGGTAGTGTGTTATAAGGTAGTCCTTCACTTCTCATGGAGAACCTGGGAGTTAGGGATTCCAGCCTGTTTTTATGACACTGTTGGATGTGGGATACATTGCAAGAGTGTGGGTATTTTTTCATTTGCCCAGTATGCAGGAGTTGGTCAGCTAGTTTCTGAATCTCTTTCAGAAGAGATTACTTCATGCGTATCTGTATATTTGGCACCTCTGTAGAAGCAGGAATGCTCAGAGCCTCCTATGTTGTTAAATTAGTCGGTATTCTCCATACTCTTAGTAATACAGCAGCCAAATGGATTGCAATAAAAACAAATTAGATGTTACTCTTCTGTCAAAACCCTCCAATGTTGTAAAATCTGTAAGGATAAAGAGAAAAATCAACCAAACAAAATTTTGGTTAAAAACTCTACAACATCCTAGAAGAGTTTAGTTATTCAATGTGATTTCTTATTACCTTTGGGGTCACGCTAAACATAATCCCACCACATTATTTTTGTCTCCATTAGTAAGAGGCCTTTTGTCAATTTCACATATGTTTCTGTTCAACAGAAAGAGCTCTGGTTTTTCTATGTAAAACACTTCCAAATGCACCATCTTTCACCATGATTTAACTTTTATTTGTTTAATATTGATTTTCTTGCTCCGGAATGTAAACTCCATAAGGATATAGCCTTTGTTAAGCTCAGTATTCTACTTAAGCTCCAATGGCAGCCTGTGGTATCAAAATGGGTAGAAAAGGGCCCTGGTCAGGTAGTTTAGTTGGTTAGAGCATCATCCAGATATGTCAAGGTTGCAGGTTAGATCTCTGATCATGGTACATGCAACAATCAGCCAATGAATGCATAAATAAGTGGAAAAACAAATCTCTCTTCTCCCTTCCTCTCTCTCTCTAAAATCAGTAAGTACATTTTAAAAAATAGGTAGCAAAGGTCTTTATCAAGCAAGATATATCAAAATATTGACGTAACAATTTAACCACAAAAGAGTCACTAAAATGTTTAAAGGAAGAGTAACATAATAAAATATACATTTTGGCAAAGTTTCGCTGACTAAAGTCCGAAATGGAAGAAGTTTGGAAAAGGAAACAATAGAAAGAATTCTTTACATAGGCAAGACAAAATGGTAAACATTTAAAGTAATGACGAAAATGTTCATATAAAGAGGGACTTAAATAAAATATGCTCAACAAACCTTGATAGAAAAATAAAGTCTATCTTAAGTATCTGCAGATTCAACCAATGATGGATAGAAAATAAATATTTTAAGTGTTACATTGTGTACTATGTATTAGGTCTACAGTGGTTGGGTGTGTACTGAAAATGTATAGACTTTTTTTCTTGTCATTGTTTCATACACAATACAGTATAATGACTATATGCTCAACATTTACATTGCATTGCATTGGGTATTATAAGTAATGTAAAGATTATTCAAAGTACACAGGAGGATGTGCATAGGTTATATGCAAATTATACCATTTTATACTAGGGTTTTGAGCATCCTCTAATTTTGGTGTCTTCAGGGGGTCCTGGAACTAATAACACATAAATATAAGCAGATGACTTTAATTGAATACAAACTCTAGGGGAAAAGAAGGAAACTGATATAACTCATATTTTTGTTTTATGTAAATGGGTAGATGATGATATTAGAGAGGTACTTCAGAACAATGCATGTTTGTTGAAATAGGTAATGATATGGATATATGTAATTACAGCAGTTTGAAAGGAGGTTTACAAGGAAGTGAAGCACTAAATAATGTTCATTTAAGGAACTTGGTAGTGAAAGGCAATGACATACTATTTTATTTATTTTACAATAGAGGAGATTTAAACCACATTTACTTAGAGGAAAATTTGCTAACAGAAAACATTAAAAGTAAAAGATGCAAGAGGAAGACAGCCTAAGAGAGGAGATAGAATAGAAGTTTAAGCACAGATGGTAGAGTTAACCTCCAAGAAAGGCAGGGTGCTCTTCCTCAGAGGCAGAATGGGAAGATCTTAAGCTGTCCTCAAATAGAAGTAAGACTAAAACTGTTAAGTCAGTATGTATGTGCAGTCCATAGTTGGCCAAAACATCATTATGCAGCCCAAACTGTATTTACCCCAATTATCCATGTCATCTAGACAGCTAGTAATAAATGAACATTATTTATTATCAAGACTTCTTTATGTGTATTTGTTTAGATGAAAGCATAATTATAGTAGCAACTCTAGCATCTGAAGTAAAGTTAAATTGTGTATCTTATTATTTTTAGAATTCTATAATTATTCTGACTCCAATAAGATCATCTAATGAAGTTTACATTGTGAAAAAATGTTGATATTATAAAGACAATAAAATGAAAGTATTAATGTCAATGATTGCTTTGAATGACAAGGAACATCAGGATAAACTGTACCAAAAATCACACGGCTTCTGTACCAGGCGATTGTAGAAAGCAGAGCAGGCTTAGGAACGCTAGGACAGGGCCCTCTGCAATAGCCAGCTGCAACACAACACTAAGGACGTAAAGGTGAAAACTGTGTAAGGGTCAAATCAAAGCCTTTTAGATTGCATTATACCAAGAGGTGAAAACAAAAATATCAAACCCACCTTGTGACTATGTTGACAGTTGAAGACTGATAGAGTGCCCTTCAAAGAGGATAGTTTCAGCTTTCAGTTCAGTGACGTAATAAAGGAGTGATGACCGATGTTTAATCAGACTAGGATAGGCTGTGTCAAGGCAGCAGAATTAGCCAAATGTAGCAAAGTATTCAAACCATAATTTTGTGATTGTTTTCTTGGATGAGGAACAACTACAGGGTTAGGATAGTTGTAAGTGAAAAAAGCCACAGGATTAAAAAAAATGTTCATATGGAAAAATACATACATGTGCACAAACCCACACACAATCCAACCAATCAGCAACCGATCAATAAGATATGTTGTTAGTCAGGCTGACTGTTCTTGATAGTTTAACTCTGCTGTCAAAGGCTACATTGCCTTAAGAATCGTAATATTTTCTAACACACCCTCCCCCTCTTTTTATTTTTTTAAAAGATTCCATTTATTTATTTATTTTTAGGGAGGGGTGAAGGGAGGAAGAAAGAGAGGGAGAGAAACATCAATGTGTGATTGCCCACCGGGGACCTGGCCTGCAACCCAGGCTTGTGCTGTAGACTGGGAATTGAACTGGCAACCCTTTGGTTCACAGGCTGGCACTAAATCCACTGAGCCACGCCAGCCAGAGCATCCCCTTTTGTAAAAGTTTGGTACACTCAATTACTGCATGATGTGGCTAACAAAAAATCCTAATCCTTTTAGTAAGCTGATATGGACAGCAAGTAAAAGGAATCTTAGTGTTTTAAATGCAAAATAGCAAAATTTAAGGGTATGTGTTTTAATTAATCATACTGCTCATGAAATAAACATTAGAAAGTGTGCCAATATTTTCTACAGGTCATAAGAACACCATTTAAGACATGTATTTAAGGACACAAAATACATTTTGAAGGTGTCATGGTTTATGCAATGCATGATTTTAAAAAATATAAAAATATACTAAGCAGGTAGTTTGGTATATATTCAGCAGAAGTTTATCAACAACTTGGGGAAATCTGGTAACAAACATATTTTTTAAGAGATGGGGTTAAATCTGTCCAAATAGCAAATCTCACCCAGTGGCTGCTTTGGTGCAGTAATTAATCGGCATCCGAGATGGGTCTGGCAGGCATTCCAACAATGTTCTTTGTTCTCCGCAAGTAAGTGAGGCCAATCCATTCAAATAGCAAATGAAGAAAACCCATAGGTATTAAGACAACTGTTCTCTCTTTGTATGATACTAACAGGCTTATGGCTATGACTCTAGTTTTAGATTTACTGTTTAGGACTGAGGACTGAGGGAAGCTCTCTCTGTATTTGTTTGTCTAGATTTGTTTGTAATTGATTCTTTATATTATTGAAATATAGAGAACAAAGGGGATTAGCTAAGAAAAATCACATGAAGTCGAGGTCATTTTTAGTCCTAATAATTTTAAAAACAGAAAATGGCATTCTAAGTCAGCATAAGTAAAAAAAAACAGCCAATATTTGTCCTTCCACCAAAACATCAAAAAAAGTATAATTACTAAGCTAAAGATAAGCCAGCATTTTATTTTGTTATTGGACAAATAGGAGTAGGCATGACTAGGATGGACCAGTATATAGTATTAGGTAGAGAAATAGATAGTAGAACCCTGGCTGGTGTAGCTTAATGGACTGAGTGCAGGCCTACAAACCACAGGGTCGCCAGTTTGATTCCTAGTCAGGGCACATGCCTGGGCTTTGGGCCAGGCTCCCAGCAGGGGGAGCATGAAAGGCAAACACACATTAATGCTTCTCTCCTCTTTGTCCCTCCCTGTCCCTCTCCTTAAAATAAATAAATAGCATCTTAAAAAAAAGAAATAGTAGATAGATTGAAAATAATTTTGTTCAGCCTTTTTGTATTGTTTCATAGTTATATAGTTCTTAACTTTCATGAATAAATAGTAACATGAGAGATCAAAATTATTCAGCATATTTTTATGATCAAAATATGATTAGTAAAATGTTTGTTTTAAGAGCAAGTTTAAAATGTATCAATCCCGTGGTATTCTGTAGATCACAATTCTATGTAAATATTTTTATTATAAGAAGACTTTCAGGAAAATAAAAATATAATGTTAATATAACATAATATTATTTCAGGCGACACCTTAAACCACATTATTGCTCTTATAGACATTTTAAAATATGGTATTTCTCTCATCCTCATAGAGTCAGGAGATATGAAAACCATTCACTCTGACATCTATCTGCATTGTGTAATTGATTCTTTATATTAGTTTAAAACTATTTTTAGTTTTTGAATATATAAGTAATATAGCCATCGGAATAGCCTTTAGTAATTCTTAATGTCTAATCTACAATTTTCATTTTTTAGCTTGTGGTAATTGTTCTTTGTTCTCTCTTTTCTGCGTACTATAGAAAGAACTGGTTATATCAAAGACATTTTTCCTCCAGGATCAGAAATTATAGTCAGGAGGTTCTGTGTCTTAAGAAATGATATTTTAAAGATAATAAGGAAATTAGCACATATTTCTTAGTATATGAGAGAGAGTAAAATTTATTTGGAGTTTCCCACAAATTGGTAGCACCTCAACCATCACAGAGAGATGCCCATTAATAAAACAAAAACATTTTCTACCTTTTAAAATGGTGTAGACCCAAGAAGTTATGCCCACTGAATTTTTCCAACTTGGCAGTAGTACCCAAGGAAGAGGCTATACTCTCTGTGCTTGTCACAGTCAACTAAAATGTCCATACAATATATGTGGTAGAGTACTGGATTTTGCCAAAGTCAAAGGCCATCCTCTGATGAACTACTTTACTTTTAATGTTACATATTTCTGATAAATGAGCATTAGCTAAATAATATTGTAGAGATTAATACAGATATGAGCTAATGTTACAGTGAAAACAAGCCTCCTCACCAAATGTGTAGTTCCGTAACAAACAACGCACGTATATGGACAGCAGTTGAAATTTTCTAACTCTTCCTCCCCTTCCCACTCCTTTATTCTATGAGGGCCTTACCTTTTCACATAAATGCCCTGACTGATTATACACTTGTAACAGTAATTCTTAGGGAGAAGCAGCAAAACCTTTTATTATATTAAAATTATTTTCAGTTCTTGAAGCAAAGGAAGCCTGTGTCTAAAGAGAACTTAGTGACTTACGGAATGTTTTCTGAAAAGCGACGTTAGAATGAAAGGTTGACTGCTGGTGCTGCCTCCTTTCAAGTTTCCTCACATTTGTAGAGCCCGAAGGAGACTGTGTAAAGAAGATAAAATAAAAGCGTGGATGCCACACAAGATTAGCTTGGCAATAGAGATAAAAGCAATTAATCAATGGAAACTAGCTTCAAGGAGCCGATCAGATCGCAGTGACTGGAGGGCGACGTACAAAGCCCACGAATGATTGCTATTTACCTTTTGAAAACAATGACAGTAATATTTTGCATTCTGATAGCTACTTTGATCAAAAGTTTCCAAACTCTTAGCATATTTTAACATATTAAACCTTCTAAGATAGATATGACTTCAATCAGAATTTTATAAAGGGATAGGCTGCTCGGATTTGTGTTGGAGAGAATGCAAGTTGAGTGGAGATTACTTCTGAAAACACCCCACAGCTCAGCTCTTTGTGGAATACAGCCTTAGATTTTATGTAAAAGCCAATAGAGTTTCAAGATAATCAGAATCCTTCAGTAGCTAGTAATATGTTCATGTGGACAGAAATATTGTAGTTTTATAGCAAATGGAATGTTGTGTTTATCATTGAAATAAACATATCATAAGTCTTAAGGGAACAAATAGTAAAACAGGAGAAGAAAAATAGCAGAAATAATAGAAAATGGAATCAGTTTGTATAAAATTAGGTAGTATGTGATTATGTTATAATGAATTAAACACCTGTATGTAGAGTGATTATATACCAAGGGTTGTTAGTTATAAGAAATTAGCAGAATTATGCTAGTGGAAATTCACTAACATCATCTTGTTTAAATAAAAACATCTTTCACATGCATAATTAATAATAAATAAATTTTACATCACTATAAACACAGGACATACGCCAAAATTTTTTAAACTCATAAGAAAAAAATTATCTTTAATGAAGCCCAGGTAAAAAGGGGAGAAGCATGGTGTAGTGAAAAGAGATCTCTCATAATCTTGTTTTTCTAGTAAATGGCTGATGGATGGATGGATAGAGAGAGAGAGAAAGAGAGAGAGAGACAGGCATAGGAGAGACATATAATTCCCCCCCTTCTTTATAACTTCAATTAGGGACAGATTTTATACACTATTTTCTATCTCAGGTTGTGTAAAATATCATATTTAATTTCTCTTAGGTGACCTCTGGAGAAATGGACCATCCATTGCTCTGACCTCTTTGGTGTACTATATTTTTATGCAGATGTGTACTCAAATATTATACTATTCACTTGGAGAGATTAGAATACGTTTTCAATTTATTAACTAGTTTGAACTAAAGTATACTAAGCTCATTATTTTATTATTATCTACACTCCTATGATGAGTAAAATGGATTTTCAGGAGAATTTTTTACAATGAGGAGAAACATAAATAAATTGAATTATCTACTATGCAATTGAATTCTTAAGTCTCATCAATAATCTAATTTAAAAAGCTAAAAACTTGCCAAATATGACACCAATCTTTTCAAGACAATTTAGTATGGGACAAAAGTAGTGCCATACTAAACATCAATTCAGAAAACATCGTGGAAAGGGGAAGCATATTGAAGAAGCTGACCCTAACATTATGTAAACAATCTCAAATATTGGAAATGTATTCAATGTTTAATGGATGTTTAAAGCTTAACTATGATGTGCTGACTCCGCATATTTTCTATTTCAATATTGCAAGACAAGGTCAGTGACCTCATGGAGGAAAAGTTATTGTGCATTTTGTAATAGGATATTAACTAAGGGATTCCAGAAAAATTTCTAAGAATGCATCAGGCAAAAAAACCTATGTGAAAGAGTTCCAAATATGTCCTCACATATATTGCAGATACTGTCGACCCTTATTTGACATCCAAACTCTTTTCTCATTTATTAATGGAACCTTACATTTATGCATGTTGGGTTATCATATGTTTCAGGAGCTCCTTCCAGGGTATGTAGAATTCTTATTAATTATGAACTAGGGCATAAAGTAGGCATAGAAAAGACACATGTTTATACGTACCAGTAAAACAACTCTGAGAACATATAATGTTTTCTGTTTTTGGTGATGGAGACCACAATGCTTGTTTTAAGTCATTGCCAATTAATTGTTAGTTTCCCTCAAGTCGAGAGAAAATGACTAATGCTATCCTACATCATAAGTAATTAAGATCAATCAGTACATCTGAATTTTAAAAATAATGCTTAATAACATACATTCCATGAGTACATACATTCCATGAGTACACCATGTACACTAGTACATGAAAAACTAGTATTTCTAATACATTTATATAGGAAACCTAAAATGTTCATTTAAGTATAGATCTTTAAAACATAAAATATGTTAAATTATTACATATATGGGTTCAAGTAGTGATGCAATAAATTGTAATGTTTTGTTGCCATTTGTACAGGTATAGAATTTTTGTTTATTAATAAATATTACGAATGCAGAGAAATCCACATTTATTTTGGGCTTTAATTTTATTTTCTCTGCTATCTATCTATCTATATACTTTATAAGGGATTATGACATAAATATCTACCTATACACACACGTATACACATAGTACATGTATATGATTATATGAATGAATAATAATACCTATATGTTAAATAGTATTATTGTTTGAGAAGATTGGCAGGGGATAGTTAATTTTGATGTATTTTCCAATTTGTCTAAAGCAATCTTATGTAAGATTGCCTTTTAAAAAAGAAGAGCAAAGCATATTTGATCCAAAAAATAGTGTGAAGCTTCCATTAAGTTTCTCAGAATTAGACAGTCTTTATAAAAACAAAATGAAGTAGAATGGATCTATTTATTCCAAAATATCTATTTTTATTAACAAATTTACCAATTACTTACACTTTACCTTTTGCTAAATAAAAAAAAATCTATACATATTTAACTGCTTTTTTTTTTAAACATGGATAGCCTGGACATGAGAAGTAACATTTATCAAGTGTCTTTATTAATATAAAATCCAGTATTCTACTTTTATTAGAATTTTCTCACATTTTTTAAAGGCATGAAAAATGTTAGGGTATAACATCTGAATCATAGATCTGTAAAACTAAGCACTAAAAAATGCTATAAATCTATATTATTAAAAATTTTTTATTACTAAAAATAGTTTTTACTGAATTCTCAACCTCGCTAGCATAAATAACTAAAACTAAATTGTTTCCAAAATATTTACAGCTGCTTATTAAAAAATGATATTAAAATAAAGAGTTTTATGTTTTGTATAACATTTAAAAGATTAAGTAAACTTTTAGAAAGAATCAAAGTAAAATAATTTAAAAAATAAAATGAAATGCTTGTATTGAAAATCCTACCTGATAATTTTGAGACTTTCAGAGATATAATGAGACATTCTTAGGGAATAATTTTATATAGATTTTTAGATAATGGTGTACTAAATAGCTATCAATATAATAAAAACACAAAGAGAAATTCTTGGATATAATTATGTTGCCACATACTTTATAATTACATATCTCTAATCAATGCTTTTAATCACCTACTGTGATTGAACTTCACATCCAAAAAGGTTATGCTTAGACTTCCAGTACTACCTGTAAGGCGTTTCAAATTACAGAACTGAACAATACATTCGTGGAATAAATGGAAATTTCTTAAAACTATGTTTAAATGTATAAAGCTATAATCATTAATAATTTTTGCTATACAATCCCAATGATATCAAACTCCTGAAAATGAAAGAGGATAATTTGGGACTTCTGGAATAAAAATATATACATCGTGTGCTCTTCCCAAATATATTGTCTCTTCTATACAAATAACTTTGTTTAGAATGTAATCTCAATGCCTGTTGGGCCAATTTATTTGGCCTCCTTAATAGTAATTGCTTGAAATGATGTTATTATTGTAGGTTTAATCCTACTGTGTCCTCCAAATTAGCTCTAGAGACATTTTTTTTAACATTTATATCAAATAATGGCATAAAATTATTGAAAAACTTCTCATAACTATTAGAAAAAAAATTTTTTTAGATTAGCTGGCATTAACCATATATTCAATAATACCACTCTGGTATATGTCTAATTTAGGTCTCAGCTATTCAACGTAAGTATATTAGTTCAAATATCAATATTTGTCTCTAAGACCCTTTAAATCAATATCTTCTGTTTAACTTTTGTTTATTTGCTTATTCTCTTCTTTAAGTTCAATGCTCTTCTTTCTGGGGAAGTATTTTTGGATACCTTTTCTCTGCCTTAGCATCTCATGTGTTACCTTTATAATGTAGCAAAGCACTGTATTTCCTTATATATTAACTTATGGCTTATATTGGTGAACTCTTTGAGGAAAAACATAGTTACCTAGTCTTTTCCTCCCAGAACCTGTCTTTAACTACTTATATGGCACTTCAGAATCTCCCTATATTCTTGAAAACATGTTTAAGATAATTAAACTGTATTATTGAAGACAATTCAAATGTCTTCTTTTCATCTAGCATTTTCCCCACATTGCTAAATGTTTACCTTTGGTTGAAAGTAATAATATTGCATTAGAACTGGCTTTAAAATGAAGGAAGACATTGGATAAATAAACATAATTGTATGAAGCATTAATGATTTATTTATAAATGTAAATTGTTGACAGGAATCCCAGCTATTTTAATTTAAGGACATGCTTTCATTTCAAAGTTGACATTACTTTTAAACCATTATGTATTAACTAATAAACAAAGGCTGCCAACATTTTAGTTTTCCTATTTTCTAATTATTTTTTTGGATGAGGCATCTATGTACACTTTTACACATTTTAATTTGCTTTCTATATGAGGTTAAGCAGTCCAAATATGCAATTGTTTGAGTTTTGTGATATTGCAGTCTTTAAAAATAACTACCTTACTCTTTTATTTACCAGTGTAAATTATCATAAAAATTGCATAGTCACTGTTATCTTTTTGTCTCCACATCTTTCTACCTATAGAAGCTGTTTTTAAATTTATAACAGTTTATTTTAGTTTTCTTCATGAAAATAATGTTTCCATTTTACTTGCATTACAGAATTTTTTGTAATATAATACATCTTCATACATAAATTGCCTTACATATGAGGTCTTTCCAGAAAGTATCAAGCCATGTACTATGAAAAACATTTATTGAAGAAGATGCAAGCTACAGACATTTATTGAAGAAGATGCAAGCTACAAGAAACGTTATAAAGAGAACAATGACACCTCCCCTTCAAAGTAGGCACCTTGGGACCTCACACAGTTCTCCCAACTACCATCAGCTGTCTGGACCTACTTTCATGAATCTCACCAATGGTCTGAAGTTTCTTCTCTTTCAAAGCTGATTTTAGTTTTGGGAAAAGCCAGGAGTCACAGGGCCACAAATCTGGGCTGTAGTGGGGCTGGGTTACCTGGGTGATGTGACGTTTCGCTGAAAAACTCTGCACAAGATGTGATGCATGAGCAGATGTGCTGTCCGTGATGAAGCTGCCAGTCACCAGTTGCCCATAGCTGTGGCCTTCTGAGTCATCTGAATGGTTTCTGTGAAAGAATATATAAGCTCAATGCAAACTTTGATGCAGATTTGTTGCTCTACTTGCTCAGTCATTTTGAACGTGCGGATCACACAGCAGACATGCTCACTCAGTGGCATCTACTGTCCCCACTGACTAGTACAGTGAAGACTTTATTCACACATGTGCATTCCAGTCCACTCTTCTTGGCTGCCAAGTTAGATCCATGTGGTGCAAACTATTCTTGTTATATTAACAATGGTTAGACTTTTCCTGACAGACCTCGTATTTGAAAATTTCCAATTTATCACTTTTCTTTAACAAAATTCTCTTTTTTTGTTTTGTCTATATTGATATTGCTTTAGCCAGGGTTTTCAACAGAAATAGAACTAATATCTTGTGTGTTTGTGTAGAGAGAGCAAGACAGAGAGAAAGAGAGGCAGAGAGGAACAAAGACAGAAAGTTGTTTATTTTAAGAAATTGGCTCTTCAGTTGTGGAGACAAGCCAGTCCAAAATCTTCAAGGTGGATCAGTAGGCTGGAGACCAAGAAAAGACACAGAGAATCACAAAACTTAAGTCTGAATAAAACTTGCCAGTAGAATTCACTAAGTATATATTTGTGTCCAAATTTCCTCTTATTAGGACATCAGTCACATTAATTATTATATCATTTCAACTTAGCCACCTCTTTAGAGATATTTCCTCATACTGTCATATTCTGAGGTACTGGAAAGTAATACTTTCACAGAACAACACTGAGAGAAATTAGCTCATAACTGATAGATAAATATGGATGGATACTTACAGAAATTGATGTAGATGTGGATATATGAAGAGACAGAAACTGAAATTTAATTTTACACATTTATAAAGTATATAAATATATTGAGATATACTTAAAATGAATCTCAATGAGATGAAAAGAATTTTAAAATATTAATTTAAATTTATGTGCAGAAATGCTGTATATTTTAGATTTTGAGAATATTCACCACAGCTTACCTTTAGATTTTGGATATAGAATTAAAAACTAGGAAATATTAATATAAACATGAAGACAGCTGTATATCTTATTTTCCAAAAAATCAAATATTTTTGCACATGATCAAATATTCTAATTAATGAAAACAAATAACCGATAAAAACGTTTTCTACTTTAATTTTTGGGAGATACAAGATTTAAAATCATTAGATTTGTGAATGATTTTTATCTAATCACTAGTATAATTCATCTTTTCTGTACAAACATGATAGAGTTGAATTTACTTGGTTGTTTGCAGAAGTTTACTTGGCTTGCATCACAAATAAGATTCTGGATGGATGAGAGACATGAAAAGAATGAGGACCAAAGAATTGTCATGACACTGGGCATTTCTCGGAAAAAGGACTTTTGAAGAGACTACAAACCAATCTTATTTATCTGTCATTGACTAAATTAAAACTCCCTGTGCCCTTGTACTGTCAGTGTATATTTGTATATAAACAGTGTGAAGAGTGCTGTTATGAAGAATAAGATAATTAACGAAATACATGCATATATGAATCTTCTACTAATATTAACATCAACTCCAAATAAATTAGTCACCCTGTGTCATGTGTATACCAGGCCAGTGCATGGTTTCTATGAGTTATCTTCATCAGTTTTCTGCTGGCGGTAATCAGGCTCTCCTCTGGGATCACGAGGAAAACATTCCAAGGACCCACAGACAGGAGATTGTGATGTGGCAAGGTTCATTCAGGTGGAAATCTGTCCTTGGGCTCTCAGATCCCCACTACCCTTCATCCTGCCATGCAAAAAGTCCAATTGTGTCTTCAGCAAGTCAAAATAAAAGCCAGTGTCCAAAATTTCTGTTTTATATTAAAGCTTAGTCCTTTACAGTCCCCGAGTCTGCCACAGACCCAAAAAGCTGCTAGGCCTGCAAGTCTGTTTGCCTGAGGCAAGAGAGAGTGTGTGAACAAATGGTGTGAGTGTGAGCCACCGAAAGAGAAATATGGTCCATCATCACACCCCAAGCCTCACCACAATCTGGTACCAGAGTGTGGAAAGAAGGAGAGTTCATCCCCTTGGCAGACAGTGCTATGATTCCCTGGGATGTGAAGCTGTGGCTTCCTGGTGAAGCAAACAGGTTCTTGCTCCCTAGTTTATTAAGCTCAATGTCCAATTCCCTTTGCTCTCTTGCTTATGAATAACTAATTAACTACCTATGATAACAAATCCTCAAAATAATCTTGCATACTGGAGAGAAAGAAATTTGTCAATTTTTTACTGAACAAATATTGGGAATTAACTATGTATTCATAATAGATTCACTCAATATATCAGGTCCTGGAAGCTTAATGATAAATGACATAAAAATTCAAAAATAATTTATTAGTAAAAATACTAATGATAAAACATAATATGATAGACATTATATTAATAATTTCATAGTAGAAGAAGACAAGCTATTTATCCATCTAATGAAAGTTCCATTCTGAAGCAGGGCATATTTTAAATTTCCATGTAGATTTGTTCACAATTTCCCAGAAAAAAAGATGTTTATTAGGTATTTCAGAAACTAATCCTGACCCACAGGGAGAAAGATGTCAGAAAAAAATTGTAAGTTTTGGAAATTTTTGAAAAAAATGCTTTTACTTATCTTGGATTTTGTCTAAGGAAGATAATTTTGGAAGGAGTCAGAAGTATTCTATATGTTATAGAAAGAAAGAGTTTTAATAAACTCAGATTTAAGTTGAGATCATGAAGCAAGAATCATCTACCCCTAAAGCTAACTCTATAGTCAAATCTATAAAGTAAAACTGTTTCTTAAAGATCATATTTATTGTGTTTTAGAAGTTAAAGAGAAATCTCTATCATATCCTGCTGTTCAAGAAAATGTCAAGGCAGATATCTTCCTGATGAGAAGGATGCTATTGTGAATGAACTACAAAAAATATTATAAGCTAATGATAATTGCACTGATGCAACACAATTCATAAAACTTAGTTATTCTTCCTTCCCTCTTGCCAGAAAGTCCAAGAAATTTTGTTCCGAAATGGCTATGTCAAGCAATGGGAGTAAGAGAAGGAAGTCGACAACTTACTGTAGAAAAACAAAACTCACAGGAAAAATAGATTCTTGCTATTGAGAAGCTATCAGTAAAACTATACACACCAAGTATAAATTTATTTAAATATAACCTGAATGTGTATATCATTTAGAAATTACAATTAACTTCTTTTAATCATAATTTGGTTACAGATTTAGCAAACATCTATTTTATGTACTCTCCATTAACAAAGTTGGAATAAGATAAGAACAAACCACGCCACTCCCCTACTACTCTTTTCATTTGCGGCATTATCATGTCTTGGATTTCTCCTTTTTAAATGTAACTACCCAGCTGTTATCTTAATTAAATCTGCCACAGGCAAGGATCTGGTTTTCCACACCTGTGGAGAAGATTGTCATGGCATTTAAATGACTTAATCAAGCTTTAGGAACTGGAACCTAGTGTGAACGTGAGCAATGATTTGTTCGACTCAGTGCCAAAGCTGTCAATTTCCAATTAAGAGATGTGTTTGTTCCTCAACAATGTACTACCACAAATTCTGTGTTTTGACACTGTTAATTCATTTTTTCCCACCTGATAGAAATAACTCAAATGGCTCCCAGTAATCTCTTCTGTGATAGAGACTTTTTGAAATTAGGGACAGCTGGATATCAGGTTTAAAACCAAACAAAATAAATTATTTCCAGCAATGGAAATATATGATAATAAAAATAATTATCTTTGGTAATCTGCCAAACATAGTTTAATTGAATGCTATGGATGTCAGAGTATGCAGTTGTAAACATTCAATGTTGTGTTTGATAAGGAATTCTGATATGGTTTATGTGGGAAGTACAGTGTTCAATGATAAGAAAGCTTTAGAAATAGATGATGCAGTAAATAGAAAATTTTTCTCCCAAAGAAGCACCAAGTTATTTATTATTTTCTATACATATTGCTGTAGAAATCTGAAAAGTTAGAGAAAATATGAAAAGAATGGATCAATATAAATAAATATTTTAATTTATAATGTTTATCCTGAAAGTAGTGCACCTCTGCTCTGCTTAGGAGTAAGTACTACTTGTTAAATACTACATAGCATTAAAGTTTTAAAATGTGTAATCAAGAAAACACATGGAGAACAATGGATATACTTGTGAATATAAAATCGTAATAATAGCTATTATTTTTTAACTATAATCTATGTGTCAACAATTGGGATAAGTTCTTCTTCACATATGATTCATTAAATCACCATAATATTCATGTGAGTTAATTGTTAATATTATTTTTAATTTACAGATGATAGAAGTGAATGTAGAAACAATTAAGTAGATTGACTAAGGTAAAAAAATTAAGAAGGACTATGATATCAAAAGGACCCTTATCTCCTGATACAAATGTCCATGCCCACTTGTTTCAATTATCTAAGTTGCTTAAGGTGTTAAATCTCTTTGTTAACACATGATGATTCACCTGCAAGAACATAGTATATATTTACCAATGATACTATTATTTATTGCCACATAAACTCATCTTAAATCTTAGTGGTTTAGGGTCTTGCAAATCATACTGAGCTTGCTAGGGACAGTTCATCTCTGCCCTACTGCCTCAGCTGGCACAGCTCGATTTGCTCTGGAGGACATGATTCAGTTTCAAGAGAGCTCATTCACTTTGCTGGCAAGTTGGTGCTGGCTGTTTGCTAAGAGCTCAGCTGGAGCCATTGAAAGCCTCAGTTATATACATTTGATGCCTTCATGAAATAGCTTGATCTTCCCTACAACAGCTCTGGAGTTAAGTTCCAAGCAAGAACATTCCAGAAGACAAGCTCTAATGAGAGAGGCTGGTGAGCTTCTTCCATTACACTTGCTAGTTCTCCATCCACCAAAGTAAGGGACATGAGTGAAGACACTGTCAAAATGTGAAGTGGTTTCCCAAGAACTTGAGAACGGGAAGGTATAAATAATTTAGAAACCTCAAAATAATAGTCAATCAGACTATAATATCTAAAACTTTGATGTGGAAGTGTGGAACTTAATCTATGTTTCCTTTATTTCTGAATGGACATTGAAAGTGTCATAGAACAAACTTTTCTTTTTCACTGCAATGCAAAACAGGAATTTAATAATTATACTTAAAACATCAATATGGAGGAAAGATTATACTAGAGTCTGTGTTGTCTAAAAGTAATATTTAGAAAGTGTGTGAAGAGGTTATAGGGAATGAATGGTAATTGAAAAATACAACAAAATAATGTAAAATGCATAGCAATTAAAAATAAGATATCTTGAAAAAAATTGTGTTATGATAATTTTTAAAAATCTGAATTTTCTATCCAGCAAAGAGCTTGAGTACCTTCAATGATGATCTTAATGAATTAACAAAAAGAAAAAAAATCAAAAATAAAAAATAAAAATATTTTAAAATTCTCTTGAAATAAGAGTAATGAGAAGGTAAAATAGTAAGAAATATTAATATATCAAAACCAAGGAAAATTAAGAATCCCAAATCTGACAGTTTTTGTTAAGAGCATTTGCCAATGGGATGAACTTGAGCTTTAATTTTCTTGGCCTTGAGGGGCACAGGGAAAGTTGGTGAAGCCTCATGCCAGCCAAGATGAAATCTCCAATTGAGGGCAGTCCATGAAAAGCTGGGAGCCGATTTTCTAACCCGTCAGTATACGCATCTAGCCCAACCATAAAGAATTGAAAGAAAAGTCCCTTGGCCAATATTATTGGGAGTGTTGATAAAATAAAGGTCTTCAAGAATTCTTAGTGAAATGTCTACAATGTCATATTCATAAGATTAGTTTACATCTAATTTGAATCATTCTCTGCAAAATCAAAAAACATATTAATAATGTAAGTATTGAAAGTCATGATGACAGATATTATGACAACTCTGGACTATTTGAATTCAGTGAAGTAAAAGGAATCTCCATGGAAATAGAAAAACTAATATCAAATTAGAGGAATTATATCAGAAATGAAAAAAAATAAGTAACAATGACTCTTCAATGTACTTGTCTTTGTTAAAAAATATTTGAGTAATCTTGTAGCTCTTACTTTAGAACTTCCTTACAGTTCTACTAACATATTCATCAATTCATTTAAAAAATATAAGCTTTCTCTTTATAATCTTCAATTTATGTGAAGAAAAATACCTCCAACATTTATTTTTATAACAAAAGAAATTCATATTGAGGGACACTAGGATACTATCCTAATTTATGACTCTTTGCATTTGTACTTGGTGTTTTGGAAATGGTTTCATTTATTGGTTTACCTTTGATTATTTTTTACCTGAACCTTGGCTTTAGTCGTGTCTATTACCAGAGACCTCAAATCTCAGTCTTAAGGCATAGGGCATGCCAACAATGATGCTTATAATTATAAGAACCTCAATCAGTAAATAATGTGTTAAAGAGAAACCGTTTTCCTAGCTCATTTATTTCTTTCAATGAAAAGTAACTTTCCATAAGCCTAATATGAGACTTCTATGAGCTGCCTTTGGAAATATGTAAATAGAATTTAGTGGTAAATTTAGAAATGTGGGAGCTGGTTTACGTGCATTTAGTGCATGTTCACCTTCACCACCTCCATGCTTGAAGATCATCTTACACAAGGCAGTAGTCTAAGTACAGTATGTCTAGGGATGGGGCACATCTGTCAGTTTGGGAGTTCACAAAGCTAACCCACTTGGTTTTCACACTAAGCTATGCTCCCTTGACCTAGTGTGTGGGCTTAATCTACTATTTATTTGCTTTATCAGTTATTCAGAAAACAGGGAGAAAGATTCTACTACTTAGAGGACCACTCAGAGACTCTAATAACATTAGTAACATTAAATAATATGTAGACAATGTTAAATAAGTGCTAATAGCTTTAAGATTTCCTGCTCTCTATGAAGCTTTTATGATTCTTTGTTGCTTTGGCTGATTTAGGTGCTGTTTTTTTCTTTTATAGACCATATATATGTATGTCATATATATGCTTATAGAGCATATATATATATATATATATATATATATATACACACACACACATGATCTAGGAGATATATATATCTCCTAGGTCAGAAAATTGATCAGAAAATTAAAAAAAATATTTGACAATTTTTCCATCAACTATGTGCCACATTTAATACCTGAATCAACAAGTCCTTTGAAAATCAGTGTAGCCTATTGGAAAAAGGGTCTTGGTGTTAAGGACATTTCAAAACATTTACTATCCATTTAATTTCTTAATGCTTTGCATCAATTATTTTATTTCCCCATATTTACTCATGTGTGAAATGGAAATAATAATTCTTAACTAATAGTAATGTCAAGGGTTAAAGATAGAGGACTATAACTATGTAAGAAATTTAATATTTACTTATAATACTGTTTTTGTAATGTTCTTATATACATCTCTTCTTCCAGTGAAGGTGACACTTTCATTTTGCCTAAGGGAAAGTCAGAAATATGGAAATGAAAGAAGAAAACAATGTAAATAAAAGTATTGGGTCATTTTACTCTGGGAAATAGGCTCCTTAATCTGGAAAAGATGTTTCTGTATTTCTTAACTGTAGAGCATAGGTAGTTCAGAACACAGCATGCAGGAAATGCACTCAGTTTAAGGTGGATGTAAACAGGCTTTCTGAGGGGAAGTAGAAATACATGGGAACAGAAGGAGACCCAAAGCATCAGATATCTAGGCTCCTTCCACTTTAATAGTAGAAACATGATTCAATGACCATAATACAATTGATTAAAGGACTTCAAATTAAGGAAATCATGATACTTTGTATATTTTTCTGGTAGAGATGCAAATGATTTCTTTTTGTTGAAAGAGACAAAACCTTTAAATTTATTGCTCCATCAAACGGTTAACCAGTTTGCATACGAAAAAGCAATCTTAACATTTTTTTTTAAATTGCTGGTTAATATGTATCTCCCCAGATGCTTTAGTACACACTCTTTGATTTGAGAAATAAAGTGTAAAATGAAAATTTCCATCTAATATATTCCAAAGGACAGAGCAGGGCAGATACATATTCTAAAAACAAACCTTCACTCTATAAAACTACATTATACTTTATTTGAGACAAATTGATTTAATTTATGAAAAGAACAAAGGAGAGGATTGACAAAATCAAAAAGATTAAATGTTAATTCACTTGATACTTAAAAAGAAATTCTAAGAACTGTATTTCTCTAGTGGTCTTATTAACATCACTTCAGGCCAAATACAATATACATGTATCATCAAAGAATTTACAAGCGTATTCAGTTTTGTCTGATTTATCAGCCACATTTCTGAGTAATCACTTTTTTAATTACTCATATGAATTGTCTTCAAGTTAAAGTTTATTGGTCTTTTATTCCAGTTAGTGTCCTGATTATTGCTATGTTGATTGCCTGTAGCCCATCTGTTCCAAAACATGATATAACAGCTCAAGGTTGTATATGAAGATGGTGATGTCACTTTCTACACTTTCAGATATGAATTTTAATAATTATTTAATTTGTCAAAGTTACACACCCATGTAAATAGACAATCGGTTTTATAATATTTGTTAAGAAAAAGTGCAGTCAACAATCCCTGTCCATTTCTCTTCTGCTTTATTTCTTCCTTAGGTTAGTGTTTTCAGTGTTAGCTGAGTATTTGTGATTTATTTTCTTATTTCCAGGGAATGTGCTTGATTGACATTTCAGGCATTTTCTATTGATTTCCCACCATAGACTTTGAAGACTAAACCATCTTTCCTTCACCAAGCCCTAACACGTGGACATCTATTTCCCATCCACTGTCTTCCAAAAATAAATATATCATTATATTGGTGAGGTCAATATTGAGTGTTTACGTTATTATAAGGTAAGTGAATTTTATTAACAAACAAAGCACATAGTAGACATGCTTATTTCTTTATAACTGAATACTCTTTATTTTATTTGGAGGAGTTCATACATGTCTTACAGTTGCATTTGTTTAATTTGCTATTTGTCAATAACTCAGACACAAGGTTTTTGTATTGTGTGTGTATGTGTGTATGTGTGTGTTTTCTTTTGGGTTTTTGGTTTTGGTTTTTTTTGCCAAAAGCTAAATCTTCTGTTTAGGTGTGCATTTACTTCAGTTTATTAATACCTTTCTTTTTAAAGAATTTTCTCTCAATGTCCTTTGATCTGTTTCAATCTGGCTTGCTTTTCCTCTATAGTTGGTGCCCATGGGCACATCTAGATGTCCCCAGTGTCTCTTCCAGGAGACAAGGTGTGCCTCTTTACTGCTGAAGTTTTGGTTTCTTTCAGCAAGTATTATACTCTCAATATAATCCCTCTTCCTGAAAAAGGTTGGTAAGAGTTAAAAATATTTGAACATTACATGTTGAAAATATTTTTTATTTTGTTCAGATATGTGATGAATAGTTTAGATGGGTGTAAAATTTAGGTAGAAATAATTTCTCTTCACAACGTTAAACACCTAGCCTACTACATTTATTATCTTTTAGCTTTTTGTTTTGCTCTTCATAAATATGAAATCATTGTTATTCTTGATGTCTTTAAATGATCCATCCCAGATCCCTATGTGATTTTTATCCCTTGTGTTCTAAAATTTCTTAACATCCTGCATTAGTAAACATTTACATTTACATACAGCCCTAAGGTTTCAGTGGATTATATGAATTTGGAAAATGTCCTGTAGTCCTAATGACTTTTCACTGATTTATTGACTGTATCCTTTTTTATTTTAGGAAGCAATCTACGTGTTATGTTCTATCTGTGTGGTTGATCCTCACTTTCTTTTATCCCATTCCTCATATTTTTGACTTTCTAAGTTATTTCTTCAACTTCATATTCAAACATTAAAATAAGTTTTAATTTTTAAAAATTTCTTCTATCGTGTTTTTTATTTCCATTGTTTTTCTCTGAATGTCTTTTTTAAATGGTATCCCATTCCTCATATTTTTGACTTTCTAAGTTATTTCTTCAACTTCATATTCAAACATTAAAATAAGCTTTAATTTTTAAAAATTTCTTCTATCGTGTTTTTTATTTCCATTGTTTTTCTCTGAATGTTTTTTTTTTAATGGTATCAATGTCTTCACTAAACTAAGAGTATTTCAAAGAACATTTTATAACTATATAAATTGGTGGGGAGTTCTGTATTTCTCATTATCTTTGGGTTTAGACTTTTATGTTCAGGTTTCATAATTTTCTGATTAACATTTCTTCTTGGGTTGTTCAGTTTTCCCATGAACTATTTGTTGATGGTGGACCACAGGATAAAGTTGAAGATGTGCTATGAGCTTTCAGTGTGCATATATAATTATGATTTCTGCACTTGGTATATAGTACCTCTGAGTATAACACGGTCTGAATTTTCCCTAATTAATAGACCTTTTGCCATGTCTGGAAAACAAATTGGCATTTATGGCTAGTTTAAGTGACTGTCAGTCATATGACTGAAAACAGTAGAGGAAGAAATTCAGAAATCTTCTTATTCTATAATAAATTTCAAATGACTCTTCTAATTCTGTGATACCAGTCTTATTACTACTTGCAGAGGTATCAGATGCTGTCAATTTATGAAGCATTAGTATATTCTGTGTTATATATAAAATTAATAATTACCTATCACCACCACCAATTTAAAATTTCCGTTTTTATTGTCTACTAGTTAACACTCATTTGTTTTTCATTGTTCGATATTTGATTGCATTTTATTCTTTTATTTGCCTGTGAGAGTTTTATCTTAAAGAATAATCTTTCTTCTATTCTTAAAATCATCTAGTTTTGAAGATACATGGAAAGATTTTATGGTGTCATGGAATTCTCTTTAAGAAAGATAATATAAAAACATAAATGAAATCTAAAAATAGATTTAAGCTCTTGGAAGCAGTCTATGAATTTTAGATGTTCTAAAGTTGAATATTAACTAAATTCATGGTAATTCTATTTCTGATCCTAGTGTTAGCATGTTTTGAGGGGGATGAGGAGACACAGAAAGTAGATGCTTTTTTTTTCAATTTACCATCATTATTCAAAGCCTGGTTTGAATCACTTTGAAAATGTGCTCATTCCTTGTAATATATTTTGTAGTAATTCAATTTAAATTTTGTTCATCACATCAATATATAACTAGAATACCATATTTTTATAAAAGTCCAGAATATTTGTGCAATAATATACTTTCTGTGCTATACTATTTTAATTTTCATATATGCAAACTGTCTAGAATATGGTAAAACTTAATTTTTCACATGATATCAGTAAATATTAATCACATAAAAATGAACTTGTTTCACATAAAAATTACATTATTATATAGAACTAAATATATTTTGGTTACAACATGCAAAAGATTTATAGAAAAGTTTTTTGATGAAAAAGACATTTAAATTTTGATGTGCTCTTTTATTATATTTATAGTATTGGAAAAAATCACATTATAAATACAGATTCTTCTTGGTATTAAACAAATAGCACTAAAGAAAACAGTAATTTTCTTATTCTTATGTCAGTTATAGTTTATAAAGGAAGCAGATAAATAAATAAATAAACAAATAAATAAGCAAGATACATGGCAGGTAAGTATGAGTGCTAAAGAAAAATTATGAAAGTGGAAAGAGGAAAACCTTGAACCAAGATGAAATTTTAAATAAGAAGAAATATGTCATGTCTTGTAAACCATTTTATTGATTTTGGCTTTGAGAAAGGAAGTTAGCTATTTAAGATTTGATAACAGGGTAAATGTTGAATTTGAGATTTTTGTCATGGATGGCTCCAAGATTTTTGAAAGAGTTTTTACAAATTAATGGGAGGAAAGACAGACTATATGTTTATACACATAAAAAAATAAATGAAAGCAATTACAAAAATGATTAAATTATGTGATGGATATAAAATGACTACTGAAGATTCTAGAATTACAAGAGGAGTGCAAAAATGATACTTATTATGTAAATGAAAATGCACATAAACATGAAAAGAAATCTGGTCTATTGTTAAAATTAGGAACATCCCAAAAAAGAGAATAACAATTTTAAAGAAGCACTATGCATGTCATTTTTAAAGAAATGACAAATAAGTTTCCAGAAAAAGAGCCATCTAGACTCATCTAGATATCTTCCATTTTTTATCTTCATGTAAAACTTAGAAATTCTAATTTCAACATCTTTGTTCCTTTATAAAACATCATTATTGATACTATAAATTAAAATTTTGTGGCCTACAAACAGGATTCTTTTTCTTTTAAAACTTATAAATCTATATTAGAATTTAAGTTTATATGGCTGATTTAAGTAAGTCTGGAAATATCATTAAAAATTTCCAGGTAAAGAATGGAAAGAAATCATTTATTAAGCAGACAAAGTATTATCCTGAAAGGCAAAGGGTAGGAAAATAATTTGCATGCTGCTGATAGGTAAGCAATATCCTGAGATGCCTGAAATACTCTGTTACTAAGTAGATCTATGAGAGAAGATCAAAGACCAAAGAAGGGCTAGATCATACTAGGTTTTGATTTAAAGATATAAAGTCTATGAAATAGATTGATAACAAGAAAGGAGAAAAGTGAGTTTTATATTTGTCCACAAGAATAACTACCATTTGTGTGATACAAAAGGCTAGGGGGAAGAAATACAATGTAATAAAATTCAGAAGACTAGAAAGAATATTTGTTACAGATCATAAGTACATTGATCAAATAACCACATGTATAGATGGAATCATTAAAATTGAGAAACTAAGACCCAAGATGGTGGAGGAGTAAGTAGAAGCTATAGTAACATCTTCCCAGGACCAACCTGTAATTACAACTAAATTGTAGTGAATCATCCTGAATAACCAATTGAACAGTAGCTGAAGAGAAGCCTTATAGCGACGGGCATACAGAAGAAACCACTTCACCACATTGTGACTGGTAGGGAATACAGAGGACGCGCAAGAAGGCTGGCTGGACTCTTATGGATGGCAGCTGAAATTCTGGAGGATTATTTTAGGGGCTGGAGATGTGTGGGGTCTAAACCCCAGGCTGGACTCCCCCATCAGTAGTTGAGTGGATAAAACAACTAAGGGACATTTACACAATGGAATCCTACTCTGCCATAGAAAAGAAGAAAAATTTACCCTTTGCGACAGTATGGATGGACCTGGAGAACATCATGCTAAGTGAAATAAGCCAGAGAAAGACAAATACCATATAATTTCACTCATATGTGGAATCTAGTGAACAAATTGAACTAACAAGCAAATAGAGACAAACTCATGGGTAGAAAGCAGGATGACAGCTGGGGGCGGGGGTGGTAAGGTTAGGGAGTGGAGGGATTGAGCAAAAGGGAAAAAGGGCTCATGGGCATGGACAATAGTATGGCGATATAAGGGGGCTAAATCTTAATGAAAAAAATTTTTAATTAAATTGGGAAATAACTAAGGAAACAAATACTTTTTGTGAGTACAATAAAATATAATTTTTGACTATGCATTTTAATAAAACAGATAATTATTCAGAAGGTATTATGTTAATATACCTATTGAACAAAATTATTTAGACACTTAGTATGGGCTTATTCAGTGAAACAGTTTGTTGTAAAGGAGATGAATTGTGAAAAGATATTGTATAAATACATGTTTTCATCAAAGGAAAATTGCAGGAATAATTTCTTTGCTATATCATGTGCAATTGGAAAAACAAAATAGTAAATTAGTATGCAAAATTCATTATGTATAATGCTCAAGTGTTATTATTACACATTGATTATGATTCTTATAGTTTTGAATAAGGAAGGGAAACGGTCAAATCAAGGAACATGTATGAAGGACACATGGACAGAGCCAAGGTGGGGAGGGATTGAGGGAGAGAGGTGGATGTGGGAGAGGCATGGGAAAGATGTGGCACGTAAATGGAGACAATGTATTTGAACAATAAATTGTTTTTTAAAAAGTAGCAAATGTTAAAAAAAACCACTAAAATTATGTGAATTAATGGCAAAGTGTCAGTGCACAGCAATGTAATACTCTCAAGCCATTGCAAAGTTAAGCATTGTTTCTTCATATGACTAAAAAAATTCTCTTACAATTAAAAAAATAAATTTTTCTTATGTTTATTTTTTTACCTTTTTTAAAATCATGTTTATTCTATTACAGTTGTCTCAATTTTCCCCCTTTGTCTTCCTCCACCCCCCCGCCCCCCCCCCAGAATTTCCCACTCTGTTGTCCATGTCCGTGGGTCATTCATATATTTTCTTTGTTTAGTTCCTTCTCCTTCTTTCCACCACTGTCCTCTTTCCCCATCCCCTCTGGTCACTTTCAGTCAGCTTCATGTTTCCTTGCCTGTGGATTATTTTGTTTGTCAGTTTATTTTGTTGAATAGATTTCACTTATAGGTGAGATCATATGGTATTTATCTTTCACCAACTGGCTTATTTCACTTAGCATAATATTCTCCAGTTCCATCGATGTTGTCACAAAAGGTAGGAGTTCCTTCTTTCTTTGAATTTGTAATGCAGATTGATTTTACCTATTTATTTTTTTAATGCCAAGATACATTATAAAATATTGAAAATTTAAATCCATTATAAAGTCTCAGCAATCATGACAACTATGCAGAAATAATCAAGTAGATCGATGAAATAAAATGAGCATTCTAGAAACAAACATATATCTTTCTAACAATGTAACATATGATTAAATTGATATTTCAAATCAATGGGGAAAATAAGGTTTATTCAACATATAAGATGTATGGTCACTATTACTTGAAATAAAACAAATATAGAGCCTTATTTCACACATTATACAACAAATATTCAGGTGAGTAAAAAATTAATATGTAAAATCTAAGGAGTTTCAGAAAAAAATACAAAATAGTATTTTTCTTACCCAGAAGTAACATATTCAAACTCAGAAGTTATAAACTAAAATATTGACAGTATGACTATACTAAACATTTAAGACTATACAGTAATGTTCATGTAAAAAATATTAAAAGACAAGTAATAGAATAGAAAACTATTTGCAACACATCTATAAAAGGGTTAATAGTTTTTTTTATTTTATTTTTAGGGAAAAATTTTACAAACATTTAATCAAAAAATGGATAAAGAATACCAAAAAGTCATTTAAAGTTTTTTAAAAATAATAGAAATAGGCAAGAAATATACACAAACAGGTTTAATTTCAAAAAATAATAAAGTAACAACTAAATAACATAATTGTCACAATCAGATTAATAAGTATTAAAAATATTGGCAATATCAAGTATTGGTGACTTTGAAAGGAACTGGGTATTCATAGACTCGTTTTCTTCATCTTCTTAAAGCAGTCCCTTTAGCATATTTTGCAATGCTGATTTGGTGGAGGTGTATTCTTTTAGCCTTCTTTTGTCTGGGAAACTCCTTATTTCATCTTCCATTTTAATTGAGAGCCTTGCTGAGCTCTCAACAAAACTGAGTAGAGCAGTCTTGGTTGCAGACCTTTGCTTTTCATTACTTGGAATGTTTCTTGCCATTCCTTTCTGGCTTGCAGTGTTTCTGTAGAGAAGTCAGTTGCTAGCCATATCAGGGCTCCCTTATATGTTACTACCTGTTTGTCCCTTGCTGCCTTTAGGATTCTCTATTTGTCTTTGATATTTGGCATTTTAATGATGATGTGTCTTGGAGTGGGCCTCATTGGTTACCTCTTGAATGGGACTCTCTATGCTCCCTGGACTTGTGTGACTTTTTCTCTCCTCCAATTAGGGAAGTGGTCCATCATTACTTTTTCAAACAGGTTCTCTATCCCTTCCTCATCCTCTTCTCCTGCTGGTATCCCTATTATACGGATATTATTACATTTCTGGTTGTTCCTCATTTCCCTCAACTCCTCTTCATTCTTTTTGAGTCTTTTTTTTTTCATTTTCTTGCTCTTTCTGGGAGCTTTTTTCTACCTTATCTTCTAGCTTACTGATTTGATCCTCTGCTTTATCTAGCCTGCTTTTGATTCCTTCTACTGTATTCTTCAGTTCAGAAATTGTATTCTTCATTTTTTCTTGTCTCTTATTGATAGTTTCCATGTCCTTTTTCATGCTGGTATAATTTGCACTACAAGTATGTTCCTCATAGTTTCCCTGTAGTTTTTGGTAATTCTCTCTGAGCTCACTGAGCTCAATGAGCTTCCTTAGAACCATTGTTTTGAACTCAATATCTGATAGTTTGCCTGCCTCTATTTCATGTAGGTCTTTTTCTGGGGATACCTCCTTTCCCTTCAACTGGGGCATGTTTCTTTGTCTTCCCATTATTTGTGAGATGTTTGTTTTTTGCTTATGTTTATTAAATTGATGTGCCTTGACTTCCTGACTTTGTGGTATGAACTTCTATGGTAGGAGACCACTGTTTTCTTTTCTTTCTGGATCTGCCTCTGATGATGTCAGATGTTGACCCTGCCTGACCTTAGGCAGACTGTTCAAGACTTCCAGAAATCTACTGTCTGTGACTCTCTCCTTCAGCTGTTAATATAGCCACTCTGCACTCAGCAGGCTGGCATAGAGACACCACAGGGAAGGGCAGAGTACCTCCTGGGGGCAGGGTTGTTGGGTCCTCTCACACTGCTGCCGCTCAGGGGAGTGGTCTGCCTAAGCCAAATGGTTGCTGCTATATGGGAGAGTAGTCAGCACCAGGATCCCACCAGCCACTCTCTTTGTTCTCTCCCCAAAGCATCCACATCCAGTATCTCCTCTAGTGTCTCTAGACCACTCTGTGCCACATTTAGCCAAGGGTCTACTATCTGTGGCTGCCCCTCTGTGTGCAGCTGTCAGGTTTTAGCACTACTGGGCCTAGGCAGAGCCTCCTGGGGGCAGGATTACTGGGTCCTCTCAGCTGTTGCCACTCAGGAGAGTGGTCTGCCTGAGCAAGATGGCTGCTGCCGCATGGGGGATGAGTCAACACTGCGATCCTGCCAGTTACTCTCTCAGTTCTCTCTCCAAAGCCTCCTTCCCCAGTCTCTCCTCAGGCATCTCCAGCCCACTCTGCCCCTGTCTTTGCCGGAGCCCACAGTAAGTGCCGGTTAGGTTGTGCTAGAGCTGATTCTTCTGTCTATCCAAGGTTAAAAATCTCCTCTCTTGTTCAGTTGTTCTTTCCATGTGATTTCTCCACAATTTAGTTTTAATTCCACATTGGTTCTGGGAGATCAGTGTGACTTCCACTCACTCCTCTGCCATCTTGATTCCATTCTTATGTATACTTAAAGAACCCACTTGGAACCATTAATCAATATCGTCACTAAAGATATTAAAATCCTGAAATTAGGACAGAAAAAGGAGGTAATGTGTATTTTTTATACTAAAATCTCCATCAGTTTACATGAAGAAATCAGGTAGTTTATGATGGCATAAAAAGTAAACACTTTCAAGTAAGTTTGATTCAATGAGAAACTAATTGTGAAAGCCAGTTTCTAGGTAGAAATGTTGGTGCATTTTTGTGTGTATGTGTGTTTATGTTTAAAATAATATTGTTTATTTACAGTGTTTCACTACAATGTAGAAAAAATAAGTTAATTGAAACTGTATCAGAATACTTACCTCATCTTTATATGATGCTTGTCATTACAGTCTCCTTAGCTAAGGAACTTCTTAGTTTTAGCCTCATTACTTAGCCAAAAATTAAAGTCTTTTGAAAAAAGCAGTTGGAAGTTATTCTTATTTATAATGGAAGATATTATTAACTTTTCATTTTGGAAACCATATACTTTATCTGGAAAATAAGACATAGCCAAACAATTATTAAATACTACTAATACATGTACACAGAGATTTTTTTGGTGTGTTATCTATGTTTATTATTAATTTTGCTGCCATATACAAGGGCTGTCCAGAAGGTATCCAGCCATGTAATATGAAAAATAGAGACATTTATTGACGAAGATGCAAGATACTAGAAACATTGTACGTAGGACAATGTTGCCGCAGTCCTCTTCAGTGTAGACACCTTGGGACCTCAGACAGTTCTTTTTCTTTTCAGACAAAACTAAAATCACCTTTGAAAGGGAAGAGACTTCAGACCATCAGTGAGATTCAGGAGAATACAATGGGGCAGCTGATGGTGATTGAGAAAGGCTATATTTTTTGTTATGCTAGATATTTGTATTGTATATAATTATTTCAAGATATAGTCTATTTACATTGACACATTGACATTTAAGTTTTTCAGATACTTGTGTTGGAAAAGTGGAGTGAATTTTCAAAGTAAGATAGGTTTAGTATTATTCTATAATGTAAAATTTCATTATATCATCTAACATTTTCTGCACATAAATATATATCTATTATAATCACATGACCTCACACTGATTAAACATTTAAATTAAAATCATTGTTATATATAGATGTTGTGTACCAAACCACATTTTTCACATAGAATATATATTTTTTAATGTTTGGGATGCCAAATCTAATTTAAAGTATGACTTCAGAAGATTATATAATAGAATTGTGTTTCTGTATAATATGTTGGTTAAATTTCCAATACAGGACTATTATATCTAAAATTATATTCTTTCTACGTTAGCATACAATTACACCAGATATTCATACTCTATATAGATATGTATACAAATATTTAAATATTTGTGTATATATGATCACTAAAAGATATGTTCTTATATTTAAGTTGCCAAAAAGGCCATAAGTCTTAAGAATTTAAATCTTATCTATTTACATCGAGAATATTTTTGGTAAAATAGGACAATAATGAATACGTGTTAAACTACCTTGTCTGAAATACACCCCAAATGAAAAAAATGTATATATTCAAGGATATGGAGACTTAGAATAGTAACAACCTCATAGCGTATAAACAAACACTATATTTTAGACATAAAATCATTTGAACAAAATTGAGACATGACATGGGAAGTTTATTTTTATATTACTTTTTATATTTAACATAAGATAGACTTCAAAGAAGAGTTTTGAAAGTCTATTATTGGCAACTGTGTTGGAATGATTTTGACATATTTTTGGTCTTGCCAGGTCAGACACAAAATCGAGAAAGAAAAAATAATAAAGAACAATGAAATGTAGCTCTTATTACATTTTGAGTTTTAGGAAAGAAATGCAGTCCTGATTAAGAGAGAAAAGAGCCAAGGAGACACTCATGCGTGTTGCTGTTTCCTGATCATAAACCTGGGTGAGCTGCTCTGCACAAACAGGTGAGGAAGCCAAGGAGGCAAATCATCCTACAGAAAAGAAGCATGCTCTCTTTTGATAGTTGACCAAAAAATCAGTGTACTAAAGACAGCAGAATTGAATACTTTAAAGGGAGATATTCAGGAATTTTAAAAAATTGTTTACACTTTCAAGGAAACAAGCAGCCACTGGAATGATTGCGGAAGGGACAGAGCTTCATGTTATGTTCTAGATTTAGAAACTGTAGGGCACTTGTAATATGACTCAGTCCTGTTGCAAATGCTAAAGCTGAAAAGAAAAAACCTGTGAATTGTCTCAAATACTGGAAATTGTAATGAGTTTTTCTTGTGTGTAATAAAAAGAATTAGTTGGGAGAAATAGATTTTTAAAAATAACTCTAAATTCAGCTAAATCTGAAATGATTAATAATAGATGAAACCTATGGAATACCAATAATCATGTTTTATGACTTTCAACAATTAATACAAATATGTTCAGAAATGTAGTATCCATAAAAGATACAGATTAACATCTTAAATTAGTAAAGATGGGCTACATCACAAAATTATTTGACATGATCTAGAGCCCATTACAAGTTTATGGAATAAGTGCAATACTCATGGTAAAGAAAACAATCACATGTACATTTTTTAAAATCATATACCAGTGTTTAATTACTTTTAAATATAGGATTTTTTTATTAGCTTCTTTGAATATATTCTGTAGCTTTCTTATTAGCCCAGAGAAGAAATCTAAAACTTAATACCTGACTAGGTGAACTAATTGTAGTTCAAAGTAAAACTAGTAATTTTTTAAGTAAATACCACCATAAAGTAAAACAAATATATTTTAATTATAGTATGCTCTTAAATTTGTCACATTAGTATTGATCTTTTACTATGAAAGTAGAAATATGTACAATAAAACATGTATCATGACAAAAGGAGATAGGTAGAGTTAATTGAGGAATTGAGGATAAAATAAATAATGTGTCTATAGTTTGACTTACTATTAAAAAACACTCTTCAAAAGACTGATCATGAGACAAGTATATTTAAGCTATACTGAATATTAAATATTTTGCATTCAAGTAAAGAAAATGGGTTTCCCTTTAGATTTTCCTTATCAATTTTAGTTGTCAGGAGACAAGAGAAAACTTTTTCCTGGATCAAATACATAACTACTAGAAATAAGTGAATTTAACAAACATATTATGCAACATTAATATACAAAAAATAATGAAATCTCTATATTGTAGCAAAAGAAAATCACATATGTAAATATGTTCTAAGTTGATTCACACTGGCGATAACTTTGAGGTAGAATAAACTATTGTCCAAAAAATATAGCTCAACAATCAAGCTCTCACAGGTGAAGTTACATTTGGCTATATTTGAGCCACGCAACTATTTTAGGTTATGTTTTATATATGACTAAGATACCAAGACATCCATGTCTCGATAAGGCTCATTATGACATTGATTTCTCTAAAACAGAGTTAGCCACGCCCAGTTCATAATTGTGCTTCCTAAATAAGACATCATAATTTCAAAATAAACAAATTATCAGTTTTGCCTCATCGGGTTTGATTGTAATAGTTCTGAAACCCAAATCCTGGGGAATCCAGCTGCCAAATTGTAACAAGTTTCATGGAATCAGGTATCATGGACACCTTCACAAAATTACCACCCTTTCCCCACATCCACATCCTCGAAGGTTGCTAGCTGCCTCACAATAGCTTCTGTGCAGACCTCAGGAACTGGTACAATTCTGCCTTCAGGACATAGCTTATGGATGACTGTAATTTCTAGGTAACAAGAATAATAACAGCTTGGAAATGTGTTAGAATATCCCGATTTAGATATCTCCTGTACTCTGTGTCATTTATAATATTTTTGGTCAAGTATCAGAAAAGCAAAAATAACCAGACTGTTTTACAACAAGGCAAATTTATTACTTCAATTAGCATAGAGAGACTGCAAAAAGGGGAACCTTAGGATTACTTGACTAAGGAGCTCAACAATATCACCAAGGAATGGATTCCACCCGCCCTCCCTTCCTGCCATCCTCAGCACGCTGGCTCCTGCTCCCAGGTTTGGCCTCTCACATTTATGAAGTGGAAAAGTCATTTCAAAAGTTCAGTCTCACATGCTAATATCTAAATCCGTAGCAGGAAAGAGTTTGCCCCCTCCATATGTCCTGTTTTCAGAGAAAAGTTTTTTAGAAGTTGCTCACACCACAGATTAGTTCAGCTATCAACAATGCCTGTCAAAAATCCGCAGAGATATGCAAAATGCCTGGGGGTTATTCGTAATATAAGAGCATAAAAAGTATATATGTAATATGCTTTTAAATTAGAATAATAGTATTTTTTCAACCATTGAGATATTTTTAAATATGAAAAGATTGAATGTACTCAAAACAATATTTTAAGTCTTTTGTTACATTGACAAGAGCAAAGAAATTCATTCTTTAGAGTTGACATTTCTAACTCCTGTTGTGAATTCTTGTTTCATAATGGTATTTTAAAAGGATGTCAGTTTTAAGTTATCCTTTGTTGATTTAATTCAAACCTTCAGACACTTCTTTTTCATATTTGTTTTTCTCTACTTTTTGCATGACACTTTATGTTGCTGTAGATAATATGTGTTGTGTATTCAAAGTAAAAAAAATTGGTGAATCATTTATTATAAATATCTAATCTTTCAAAATTAGATTCTGTATATTTATTTTAAGTAAACTTATATAACACTGGATTTCATAGTTAATTATATTATTAAATTTTATGAATCATATACATCTGGCTAAAATCTAGGTAACTGATTAAATTTAGCAGTCCTTAGTGTATTATGCCAATAGTCATTTCTATCTACTAAATCACAAGCTCCTTCTCTCAATATCGCAGTAGTACTCAAACTAGAGATTTTTAACATTAATATACATTATTTAAGAAGAATCAAGTGTCACTATAAAATACTAATAGATAATAGTTACTAAGAGAACATACTACATGCTTGCAATGCTACATATGTCCTAATGCCCCTTTAATCATCACAAATGATTTTCAAAATTTTCAAAACTATTCATGCAGTGGGTATTAATTTCATGCACTTCACAGGTGAGGAAACTTGCATGAGGTAGTGTTATGGATATCTTCAGAGTTACTCAGGTGGGTGTCTTGGCACAGGTGGTTTTCCTTCACCTGTGTCCTCCAGGGATGTTCTAGAAGAAGCTGCCACGCTACAACTATGCACATCCAGTGGGTGCCTGTGTATCATACAGAGCTACATGTAAACAAGGCTCAAGGTTTTTTTCCCTCAGCCTACCAGTCATAAGGAATTCTTAATGAAGCTATAAGTGCAGGCTGAGAAAGATGATATAGTAGAAATAGGAGCATTGGAATTTTTTCCACTTCTAAGTGCAAGGTACTTGTGCCTTCAGGGCCACCTGGAGCTTTTTCTTAGATGTATCACTTCCATTTGATATTGGGGTGTTCCTTTGCGTGCTCTTATGGCTTGGTTCGTCAGACAACATGCTGTTCATGATGAACAATTCAGTCTTCAGTCTCTGCCTAAGTTCCTGTTTAGCAGGCCAAATCCTGTTTCTCAAAAGGAGAGCAGTTATCTTCAAAGGGTGGCAAAGAACAAAGGTCACTGAACTTCTCAAAAATGTGGGATCTACTCTCATAAATTTATTGCTCATAGTCTTGGTGAAAACTGTGTCCTATGGACTCTCCCAAAGGAGGAGGAGTAGGTTTTTAATGAAAAACCTCTAACATTCCATTTTTTTCCATCTCTAAACCTTTAGATCCTTTTTTCTTTGAAAACATAAGTTGTTTTGATTTTTCAGCTTCAGATGGTGGTAACTACCTTTGGATCCATGTAACAGCCAGTCAACCAAATATACTGGTAGAGTCTTTCTAACGCAGCAAGCCAGAACACTGAATACGGAATCCTCCCTTAGTGCTCCCACATCAATAAATTCAGCCTGATTGAACTTTATATTTTTTCATGTAGAAAACCCTTAAGATTTAGTCCCACATCTATTCCTCCAGATTTCTTTCTATCTAATTTGGGGAAATGCTGTAATCCTCTTGACATGTAGCACAACTCCTCGTGAGTCACTTTGTATCTCATTCATTGGGGATTGTCCAGACTTGAGTGCAGTTACAGGTCTAACAGCAAAGAGGTATGGCAAGAATCGGTTCTGAGAAAAATCAGCAGTGCCTCAGAAGGTAACTATTTCAGGGGAAACTATAACAGATTCATTTGGAAAATAATGGCTAACATCCCTGGCAGAGCTGGAAAGGCCGTGTCTACTGGCAAAGAAGACTTGTCAAAATATGGGGTTACAACATCCATAACTTCATCAGGTTCTGTCCATACATCCCAATTACAATTTTTAGGGACCTGTTTCTTCTCAATGTCTTTGTTTTAACAGAACACACTCTGCAAAGCAAAAGACAAATTTGTATTGTAACTCAGTCACTCACAGGATTAGACTCTAGGTTTAGTTTTCAAAAATTTTAACCCTGTGACTCTAGGATATAAGAATTTCTTACAGGGCAGACATGGAACTTTTCTTAACATACATGTAGAGCTTGAGCTGCCAATTTGAATCCTTCAGCTCATTTTCTTTCTCCACTTTGTCCAGTTCAATTAGGGGCAGCCAATCAATCTCATTACAGTCATGAGTCTGACAAAAAAGTTTGACGGTATCAAATACATGGTTCTCCAGAATCTGGACTCACAATAAGTATTTGGTTAGGGGTGTCCAATGGTTGTATTTTGTGTATCTCTATTGTCACATTATGTCATGGGCTACCACTACTCTCTTTCCATTAAATGTAGAATAATCAGAACCTTTGAACAGAATCATATTAGAAAACCAATTCTGTTTCACATAAAACCAAAAAAAAAAAAATCAGAAAACTCATCATTAGGATTCTGTTCCCCTAGAACTATTCTCAGTGCTAAACTCTGCATCAGCATAGGTTTTCCAGGGAACAAGAAGGAGTAAAAGATATACTTGTCTACTAAAGTATTTATTGCAAGACATTGGCTTACACAATTGTGAGAGCTAAATAGGCAAGTCCAAAACCCGTAGAGCAGGCCATCAGGAAGGGCATGCTAGAATATCTGGACACAGGCTGAAATCACTACTTAGTGAGAAGAATTTGTTCCTTTTTAAGGAAGTCTCAACTCTGCTTTTAGAACTTTCAACTGATTAAATCAGACTCATCAAATTATCTAGTATAATATTTCTTACTTGAAGTGACTCTGATTAAGTGATTATGAAGATTAATCCACATCTAAAATATACCTGTACAGAAAGACCAAGTTAGTGTCTGAAGAACTAGGAACCGTAGCCTAGACAAGCTGGTATATCAAAATGACATTACAAAGAAAAATTGCATGTTGTCTATAGACAGCAATCAGAAAAAAATTATATTTCCTGCTAAAGGTTATGAATTTCATCCTGTAAAAAATTAAGAGATGCTGAAAAATTTTAGGCAAGAAAATTGTCATGATTTTAGACTATTCTACACTGTTAACTCTGGGCTCATTATGATTAAAGAAATAAGACTTCTTTAAGAAAAGAGCTTGATATAAAGATATGAGAGTCATCAGAAGTCACAGGAGGTCTATGCTACAGGAGTGAGTAACGTCAATCATCAATTACTTCATCTAGTGAAGATTACGTTAAAAAATCACATTCCTTGAGTGCTTAGGATACATTCAAAATTATATTAGAAATTAATAATTATAACTGGATGAAAACTCTGCTCTTGCTCATAGGACCTCATAATGAAGAGGTACTAAACATGTATAGAGAAAAATGTCCACAGCTGGGTGTGAAGGGACAGAGGTGGGCCTGGGGTGCTATGTGTGAGGTGGCGCGATGCCTGAGGACAGGGGCAGGAGAAGTTCAGGAGCAAGACCAGTGCATTGAGAAAGGTGAGAGAGCCTGTGGTGGGACGTTCTTTTAAACAAAATAGATAAAGTAAAAAAAAAAAATGGAATTCAATATTTATCTTGAATGCTCAAAGAAAAGAAAGAAATAGACATGCAAGTCCCAGAAGCAGAGAGTCACAAAGGAGATGGATGCAAAGAGGCCCACTTCAAGACACATCGTAATTAAAATGCCAAAGGTTAAAGATAAAGAGAGAATCTTAAAAGCAGCAAGAAAAAAGAGTTCCCATAAGAATGTCTGCTGATTTCTCAAAAAAAAAACTTTGCAGACTAGAAGGGACTGGCAAGGAATATTCAAAGTCATGAAAAGCAGGGACCTATAGCCAAGATTGCTCTATCCAGCAAAGCTCTCATTTAGAATCAAAAGGCAAATGAAGAGGTTCCTGGACAAGAAAAAAACTAAAGGAGTTCATCATCACCAGACCATTGTTATATGAAATGTTAAAGGAATGTGTTTAAAAAAAGATCAGAACTATGAATAATAAAATGGCAATAAATACATACCTGTCAACAATTGAAACTACAAAACAAACTAAGCAAACAAGAACAGAGACAGAATCATGGATATGGAGAATGTTTTCATGGTTGCCAGAGGGCTGGAGAGTGTTGGGGAAGGAGTGAAAAGGTGAGGAGATTGAGAAGTAGAAATAAGTAGTTACAGAACAGCCATAGGGATATAAAGTACAGTATAGGAAATGGAGCAGCCAAAGAACTTATATGCATGGCCATAGACATGAACAATGGTGGGGGATTAGCTGAGGGAGTGGGGGTGCTGGGTGAAGGGGGCAAAGGGGCAAAAATCAGGACAACTGTAAGAACATAATGAATACAATATAATAAAGAAAAGAAAACTAATAGAGAAACTAAGAAGGACATTTTCAGGAATAAATTAATGGACCACAAATTAAATAGTGCAGAGAGGTCAAGTGAGACAAGCAAAAAAGAATGCATTATGTTTTGAAACTAAGAAATAATTTGTAAACTGGGGAAAATACAGTTTTATTAAAATGTAGAGGGTAGAGTCTCTGTTATAGAAGGTCAAGGAGTTAATGGGAGGTCAGAAAAATGAAAATAATATTTACAGACTTGGCATTGAAATAAACTACATTAGATTGTTAAAGGAGAGAAAAGACATAGGGCATTTTGTTTTGTTTATGAGTGATAATTTAGCACATTTTAGGGTAGGAATAAATAATCCGGCGGTTTAGAAGAGATTTAAAGAGCAGAAAAGGAGCCATATTCTTGAACATAGGTCCCAACAAGACAAAGACTTTCTATTTGATTGGTTTACCACTGAATGAATGAATGAATGAAACAAATCCATAAAAGTTAGGAAGGAAAGAGCTCCTCAGCCCAAAAATTGCTAATGTAAGATATCTCTAAGGTCATCACATAAGAGGACAACTGTCATCTAGATTAGAGAATGAGAAAAAATAATGTTTAGAGTATCTTACCATTTGCTATATTCTGACATATCTCCTCATTTAATTTGGTTTTTAAAAAATCATTTTATTTAAATATTTTATCCCTATAACCACAAAACCTAAATCTGAAGTTCAGAGAACTTAACAAACGAAAGAATCCAGGTCACTCTAATTTTATGGTCTGTATAATAGATAAATACTATATAGTATATAATATGTTTCTATTGTTTCTTTTCATTATTTTAGGTAGAAAAATACAGAATATATTGTTCTTGTTAATGGAGCAAAATCAAATTGTAATCATCTCTACATTTTTTCTTGTTTTAAGTATATCATATATTTTTACTCAACCATCTATGCTAAATATATATATGTTCTATCCTGCTTCAGATCTTGGTCCATCTCTCATTTCCTCAAAAAGCCTTCTCTGGCCGCCACAGTAGGGTAACTCTCTCACATTCTCCATAGCACAATTTCATGAAAGGATTGTCTCTGATGAGAAACAAAGTTTCTTTCTTGTCTTTGCGTTTCAGATCCCGTTTCCTTGAGGACTGAGGCAGGCCAAGGTTTAGGTGCAAATGATTTGTTAGGTGGAGCATTTGCAGAGGGACACAGAGATTGAGGTGAGAAGCCAATGCAATTCACAGGGCCTCGCAGTTAATGGAGAGATGCAGCAACTTGCTGCCCTAGTGATTTCCTACTGTGTGATGTGCTCTCAGTTGACCACTGTAGGAAATGCAGGAGAAAACTCTGCCTCCTGCTTCCTGTCTACTTCCCGACAATGGGTTTCTCTATGAGGAGTTAATCACCACCGCCCTAGACCACAGGCCAGGGGACTTCCCCTGGCCACTATTGCAGGTTTGGAAGAAGCCACGTTCTGTGGTCTGAGCAATTTTTGGACCATATTTAAGACTGAGACATTTACCTGGTTGCCCTCAGATGGTGACACCATGTGGCTTAGCACAGTCACTTGCACTGCTTGTCAAGTGAATTGAGGAAAAACAGCAGGGAGGCAAGTGAAACCAAAGAGAAGAAGAATATGCGTACAATACAATTTGCCTCATGCGTTGCATTCCCAGTTCTACCGTGTATTTCTCTCTTCAGAGAAAATATGAGAAAAAGATGGATCAGTAGGCCTCTCTTCTCCTTGCTGCAATAGAAAGGTATGCTATTGATTTCCACAAAGTAAAGCGACTAACAATTACCAAATAAAGTATCATTTCCATTAAAAAAGAAGAAATCTGTAGGGAAGAGAAATGTTACCTAAGAAATGTTTTCTGAAATAATTTCCCATTGTAAAAGCAAGCTGTATTTCAATTATCTGAATGCTATCAAGAGATACAGGGTTGATCAAAATTTCCTTTTTATTGATAATCTGAGATCTGACTTATTTTCATTAATGTTCTCTGGACAAAAAGGCCTAAGAAGGAATCCTGTGAGCCCAAATCACAACTCATGAGTAAAAATTAGGTGTACAGTCATCGTCACCCATATTCATGTTGAGGGTGAGAATCAGAGACCATGAGAATATCACCCTGTTAATAGGATAAAAGAATAGGAACAATGGGAAATGAACGGCACATCCTTATATTTTTACAATTTAATTTTTTAGAAAGAGAGTAAACAAGGGAAAAAACATAGGGAGAAACATCAATGTGATACAGGAACATGGATCGAGTTGCCTCTCTGTATGCACCCTGGCTGGGACCAAACCCGCAACCAAGGCATGTGCCCTGCCCAGGAATCAAACCAGTGTCCTTTCATTTTGTGGGGCAATGCCCAACCAAATGAGCCACACCAGTCAAGGCCCACATCCTTATTTTTAATTGCAGAAATTAATTAAACTTTTTAGAAGTTTCTGCTGACATTCAATTTAAATGGACCTTGTAGCTGAGTAAGAGATGGTTAAAATAATGTGTTTTCTCATACCCCTTGCCTGCTGTAGAGTTATCTACACAAGATGGCTCTCCATGCTTCTCTCGTATGGCATGCAGGTGCTTTCTGACTCGAGGAAATAGTTATGGGAAATAGACATGACAGCTGTCAGTTTCCTTGTCCAAATTTAATCAGGAATCAGACAGGAAAAAATGTTCTAATCCATCAACACCTGCTTGGGATAAGCAGTAAATCCACCAGAAGGGCCAAATAGAGTGACTTAATTAATTGAAACGCTTTGGCACACACTGACATGTGTTGCTTCCAAGAATTCAGCTAATGTAGAGCAGAATCTATGTCTTAAGTATTGCTAAGCTTTATATCTAACTTACTAGGTATTTATTTTTATACCAGTTAATCTGAAAAGATTTCAAAGTACCATAAGATACAAAAGAATACTTCCTTCATTTTTTGTTTTAAATTGGTATTACTATTTCTTACTACTTTTAGATGGTATAATTTTATAAATATCCGTTAGTTATGTGCAGAGTTATGCTTCTGCATGAGTGACATTTTTATATAACTGATAAGGAGCTGATTAAATTCATGAGTGGGTGTTCTGTGATAATGCTACATTTGTAGCTCTTTCCAAAAAATGCATGTGCTATAGAATAAAGACAATCTATTTTACGATTGGTCAGTTAAGCCATGTAAGTCAAATTGTACAATATGTGATTTCTTTGGGGATGACTTCTTTCACTTAACATATTGTTTCAAGGTTCATTCATGGTGTAGACTATATATCAGCACTTTATTCATTTTTATGGCTTGGTCAAAATCTCTGCAGTGCTATAAAGTGCTCTTAAATGTGATCTTGAACATTGGTTGTTTTAAGTAAAGTCAGTTCCCTGGGATTGCCTCAGAGGCTCCCCCTGGGCCAAAACCTTGGGCCACCGCTCCAGCTCTGGGTGTCAGTACCAAAGTCCACTTCTCTTACAACGATGCCCTTCATTAAGAGTGGGAGGGCTCAGCAAGGGCAGCTGTGTAGGGTCCTTTTGGCCTTGCCTCCCCATGCATGACCTCAACCCTACTACTGAGTGCAACTGGGGCACCCATATTCTCAGCCCGCCTTGGCTAAGGTGGGACCAGGCCTTCTCAACTGTTCTTGTCTGACATAGAGCAATTAGAAGCAAGGGTGGATGGAAAATAGTGGTGGCTTGTCCCTCCTGCGGAGATTACTATAGCTCTTGACTGATTGGTGGAGATAAGAAGAACTACGACTTTGTCTGCACATGCAAGAGTAAACATTTTTGTTATGTTGAGCTTGTAGGTAAAGGGAGAGTCATGGTTCAAATGCAATTGATTCTCACTGTTCTTACCAAGATTGGGTTGATTTATTTGAATAAATGTCTCTGCATTTACTCTATTTCATTCAGATTATTACTAGAGATTTAAAAGTTGGGACAATTTATAATTTTCACCAATTATATTTGTCTAACCAGGAAGTATGTCTACATAGATCTTTCTGCCATCATCCCAGAAGTAGTTGTGAGGCTCTCATAAGATTTAAAAATGCGTTGAAACTTGAGTGGACATTAATGGATTTTCAAACATGCATAAAACTGGATTTTCATTTTTCTTTATTGTTACATCCAAAATTGCTGGTATTCTGTTGATTCTGTACCAGAAGGCGTGAGGGACATTAGATGAATCACCTAGAAAATTCTATGTAGCTCCTGTGTTGACTTAATCAGCTTCCTCTTCAGTACATTGTAAAAAGATAAATATAATACTATAGAATCTTATATGTACATATAATGAAGGATATGAATGGTTCCTAATGAGAGAATAAAATGTTTTGATGAAAATATCTTAGTTTCTTACAAAAAAACAAAACTATATTAATTCTGAGTTATTTTATTAAAATATTTAAGAATTAACTTTATAGTATTATATTCCATCTTGTTAGTATTGCCAAAATAACTCACTTAAATAACGTTTAATTAGTTTTTTGAAATCCTGTTTGTAAAATACAATGACTAACTCCTTGAATCTCCAGCAAAGCAAAATGAAAAGCTATACTTTCATACTCTCTACAAACCTAGAGGACATAAATATAATCACATCATCACACAGACTGGTAAACTGAGGTTCATAAAAATGAACTATTTTGCCCAAAGTAGCATAAGTAGTTAGTAACTGAAAATATGAGTTCATGAATCTGGGTTATGTTCTGTTTCCACTTCATCATCCTGCTTTACCAACATGTAGAATCAGTTCTCTTTCCAAAAAAACAAAAGTCATTCTGTCTTTATTGCCTTTTAGAAAATATATAGGTGGCACTTGTTCTAATTTGTTGGCTTTAGACAGTAATCCATCATTAAAAGAAAAGAATCGTATAGCTTCAGGAGATTACACATATAGCGATCAATAGCTACTGGCTACTTTTTTCATTCACTTTTATTGTTTCTAGTATTACTGGAAAAGTCAAAAGGGCGTAAGTCATTGGCAGCATAGAAAGAACACCCTATTCTGCATCTCTTGGTAGTTTATGACGCTACAGTATGTAAGCGTGATTGGTGAGGGCGGGGGAATTGTAGAAGGAGCAGTTAAGTGCTTTTGAGGCACTGACTCCCTTTTAAGGGGATCCAGAAGTAAAAACTTGGCTGTAACTACAGTTTCTCTAATATTATTAAGGAAAAATGGAATAACAAGGACTGTCCTATGTTTATTGATATGATTTGTTAAGTAATATGTTCATATATTTATATAATTTAGTAAATATATGCCCCATTTCTTTTTCATTCTAAGAGGGAAAATCCTAACTTCTTATTTAAATTGAATTTATAAAAATTTAATTATAATAATTCAATGCACTTCACTCTTGCATGCTATGTCACTTTTGTCTTTCTTTTATACATGCTTAGACTTTTATCCTTTCAATAAAGCAACATTCAACATTTCCTTCATTTTCTTCAGATCAATTAATTGCGTTTTTCTATCACATCCTGTGTTCAGAATAAATGTCACAGTTACAAATGATTTCCATTACTCTACAATGCATTAGTTGAGTAAAATCATTTTTGTAACAAGTTCAGTACAGTTTGTAGTAGTATTGCTGGAAGCCGGAAATGAATGTGAATGACATAAGCATAGCACCAATGTCACACTCAGTATGCCCTTTTGTCCCCTTACAAGGATACCAGAAATGTTTGTGGCCATTGCAACACTATCTGACACCAGCGAAATGTGACTGTGGGGAAAACACTGACAGAATGGAATAGCAATGTTAGCTAATTACAGAAAAAAATCAGTTATTTTACAAAATTTACCAACAAAAAATCATGCCCATGTGAATACACTATCAATACTCATGAACTCATGAAAAAGTGGTCTTAACACTTAATCTTCATTCACTTCCTGGTGAAACTTTTTTCTTCTTCTACTTTCTCCTGACATATTGAAAGAAACACCTCTGCTATCTCCCGACCTCATTCCTTGCAGGACAGAATCTCTCCCTTTTTATCTACTCTGGGACTTTGGCTTCTTCAATTGCCCCCATCTTAATATAACTATTCATTCTGTTGTTCATCTTAAAAAAAATAGATAGAAAGATATTGATATTGTATCATGCCTTTATCAAAGTTTACAAAGCGCCTGCATGATTGGCCTCTCCTATCCCTACAACCCAAACTTCTATCCCCCATATTCTTTACTAACAATTTCACTCACATTAGTAGTATTATGGTCCTTGAAAACTTTACACATGTTTCAATCTCTTGAGTTTCTTTTTTTCTTCCATGTCCCATGAAAGCTTTCCCAAGTTATTCACAAAGTATAATTCTACCTGCAGTACATGCCTGAACCTAAATGTCCTCCTAAGCCAAGCTTTCTCTGAATACCTCACTGTCATTCCCTTCTATCCATTTCAATAGTGTTTACATAATTGGAAAGTATTTACTGTGCGTGAGTGTGTGTGCCTGTGTGAGAGAGAGATTTGTGTTAGTGTTCTGCTTACGTAATTTGCATTAATTTCTTGTTGCCAGCCTTTTTTTAACCCACTGTACTTTTGTTACAAAAATGGTTTTACTCAAGTAATACATTGTAGACTAAAAGTATATATTTTTAATTTAAAAATATGTATTTATTAACTTTGAAGAAAAAGAAAAGGGGGGAAAGAGAGACCCTTAGGTTTGTTGTTCTACTTATTTATGCATTGATTGATTGATTCTTATATGTGTGCTGACTAGGGATGGAACCAGCAACCTTGGCATTGGGAAGATGATCTAACCAATTGGCCAGGGTGGAAATGTGTGTGTGTGTGTGTGTGTATGTAAATGATTTTTGGCTGTCAAGGTAGGGCATTTCTGCCACTTTTTTCCTTAGTATATACACTAGTGCCTACCCTCTGTTGGTACTTAATAGTTGTGACTTGAATAAATAAATTAATAAATTGGTATTGATATTTAGAGGACAGAGAGAAGATGTACCACCTGGGAAAAAACAAATAATGAAAAGTAACACAGTTGAGAAGGCAGGAAATTTTACAAGGCAAAAAGAAGGAGAAAAAGATACTAAAAAGAGTATGCATAAATGCACTTGATTTTTAAAATTATGCTTAAATGAGTATAAGATTTACCACCTTAACCATTTTTAAGTGCTCAGTGGCATTAAGTATATTCATATTGTTGTACAAATTTTTTATCTCTATGAATTTGCCTGCTACAGATAACTAAGTAGAAGTATATGATTTTTTTATTTTTGCAAAAAAACACCTTTTTCCAAATTTTCCTGTTTGAATTTATATGAATTAAACTGATTGATTTCCAATTTAAATGATACATCCTTGGAAAAAAACACACTTGGTTGTGATGTATTCATTTTATATATTATTACCTTGGATTTGTTAATATTTTGTTCAGGGATTTTGCATGTATATTCATGAGCTATATTAATTTGCTATTTTCTTTTTCTTTTTTTTAACTGTGTTTCTCTGATTTTGGATGAAAGCAATGCTGCCTTCACTAAATGAGTTGCAATATTTTCTCAACTTCTGTTGTATTAAAGGAATTTTGTAGAATTAGTATTATTTCTTCTTTATATGTTTGGTGTAATTTGTCAGTGAAACCATTTGGGCCTGAAATTCTCTTTTATGAAATGTTTTTAATAACGATTTTAGTTTCTTAGTAGGTATAGGACTATAGAGATGAGCTATTTCATCTTAAGTTTCAGTATTTTGTAGATGTCAAAATATTAGTCTATTTAATTTATGCTACTAAAAGCGTGTATAGATTTCTTCATAATACTCCTTTATTCTCTTGATGCTTGTAGCATCTTTGCTGATGTCCCATCTTTCATCCCTGATATTGGTAATATGCATATTCTGGTTTTCATTATCAGCCTTACTGAACATTTATCAGTTGTACTTGCCTTCTTTCAAGCAAAAGTTATTGATTATTCTGGTTTTCCTTATTGTAAGTATGCTTTCAATTTTACTGATTTAGTGTATACTTATATCCTTTATTCGTCTTCTTTGGTTTATCTTGCTCTTTTATGTTTCTTTTTTTAACGGAGAACACTTAATTTTTGATTCGCGACTGCTTCAAATCAGTAGTAAGCTGAGGAATTCATACAATTTTTTGTGAGGTCATTTTCCTTAACTCTTTCCTTTCTTTGGTCTGCACAGAAATTCTTAGGTCCCTGTGGTTCCATTTTTCACTCTCCCAGCTACGAAGGGAGCGCATTAGTCTTTTGCTTTGCCATTCATCTCAGCAGCTAAGACCACATCCAAGGCTAAGGAATTGGAGGCCGGTGAGAAAAGAAGGGAGACGGAGGTTGTCCCGTGCTCTTGAAATCACGCTCCAAATATCGGCGCCGTTTCCAGCCCCCCCCAAGTGTGTTGGTCGCTGCAGGCTTCCCTTGGAGCCGCTTCCATGGTCACAAGTTTTCTGAAGCCCCAGACAATGGAGAAAATGAAAAAACAACCCACCATCACCACCAACAACAAAAGGAGGATTTATGTACACTCTCTGCATGTTAGGAGTTTTTTTTCCCATTCTACTAGACGGAATATGGAAAAATCTGGAAAGTCATTCTGGAAACTAGAAAGTAGATAAACTAAAAATTTGAACCATACTAAGTATATACTTCTAATGCAAATACAGTACATACAAAAAAAAAGATTTTGAAATTCAAAATAGAAAAAAAAGGAAAGAAATCCAAAATAAAGTGTCTAAATATAGATTTCAAAAGTGGTATGATTCAAGCAGTTAATAGAGTATGTGACATCAATTTCTAAAAATTAAAGTTTTTAGTCAACTAGTGGTTCTCATACTAGATCCATAAGAGAGAAATGCAATTATAGCATATTTTATTTTTCAGTATAAAAAGGGGTATGCAAAGTCATGACAGTGTAAATACAATTTATGGGTTTTAAATGTTAGTGTTCATTGATGAATAAAGAATAAAAGACTTGGTTTTAAAGCAAAATCAAGTAATTTTGAAATTATAATAACAAAAACAGGTAGAAGAAGTTGGAGCACAGTGCAATGAAGGATTATAGTGCCCAGGAAAGGCATAAAAAGGGTGGAAAATATGTATATGAATATTGATATAAAGGTGTCACCAGATTTAGGAAAAATGGAATGATGCTAATAACTGTAGAGATAAATTTTAACTATCATCACAGCAAAAAAGTACAAAACTCAACCTGGAAAAAATATCTAACTAAATATCTAACTTACTAAAAACCCTTGGAAATCTGAGTTTTCCTAAATGTATAGATATGACAATAATTAATGTTGCAGAAACTTTTTACAGTAACAACTGAATGGGGCTGAAAATAGCACCTCTACATGAAAATAATTAATTCTTAAAGTATATAAATACATTAAATTAAAAAAGACAGCCACTAACAGAAGGACACTTCAGTGATTACTAAGCAAAACATATTCTGAGGTAAAACAGACATGAATCTGCAAATGAAAATAGCTCATTTATTCCAATAAAATTAATAGGAAGAGATAATATCTAACAATACCACGGAAAATGCTGAATTTCAAAAATCCATATAAACTTCTATAATTGTCTTTAGGAAAAAAAAAAGAAGATACATGCAAAAGAAGGTATAAACGAAGCTGTGTCCTTAGAGGTCTCAAGTCTACAGTAACAATAATAGGACACACTAGCAGCAGCAAAAATAGCAATACCACTAGCCTCCGATAAGAAAAAAAAAAGTTTACTAAGTCAGAATTTTAAAGAGAAATCAGAATTGCCCAGATGCTCAAAAGTAGAAAGTTCACTACTCACATTAACTGAAAAATATTATCAAACCATATTGAGACAAATTAAAGGTGAATAAAAATAATGATAAATGGGGAAATGTAGATTTAAAGAGACAGTGAACAACGATGGCATGTTTCTTAGGCTACAAGAGAAATATGCCCAGGATTTACTAGGGGTAAGGAAGCACAGAAATTTAGAAGTTCAAGTTCTGCTACAGTTCAAACACATGGGTACACCTAGGCTCGTTCACTCTTTTGGTGACTGATGTCTTCAGGGCTCTCACCTTCTAAAAATTCTGCATCTCCTTAATGCAGCAGTTAGCCTTTGACTCCACCAGACCCTCCTGAGTAGCTTCCCCAGCTGCTGGGGGAGGTTCCTCTGGAGGTCTGTGATACAGTGTATCAGCTTTTCTGCAAGTGACAGGACTCACTGAAGTTGGAGGGTAGAACTGATGAAAGAGAGAAACACGGCCTCCAGTTCACTGCAGCGGGTTCCGGCTCACCTTGGAGGGGCCTCGTTTGTCTGGCTCCTTCTTGCCACGTTCCTCTTTCCCCTTGATAGCGAGGCCTGCTGACTTCAGGACCAGCCCCAGATGCCAGGGTAACGGACAGGTAGAAAGGCCCTAACTGTCTCACAATTGTAAAAGGTTATACACATGAAATCCCTTTTATCATTCATAACTTTTCTGCTTCTTTGACCAAACCCTGGAATGTATATAACAGAATGGCAATGTCATTGTTCTTGAAGACAAAGAGTATAACAATGGTTTATTTAAAAAAAAAATACCTATCTTCATTTTTAGAATAAACTAACAGCATACATGGAAAAGAGTAGAGTAGAAAGGTCTAATGTCGGTTAATTTCCTCAATTAACATGGTGTAAAAGGATGCTATGTAAATACCAATGTTAAAAATAATATTTTCAACGACTGATCCGATTGGATTTCTGAGAAAGTGCAATCTACTCCGCCAAGAGAACACGGAGAAGTAGTTCCGGTGTTTGGATTAGAGCTCAGGTGAGCGGAGAGAGCGTTTCAGTGAGACGGTTCACATGAAGAAAAGAAAAATGATGATTTTGATTGGTAGATAGTGTTTTATATTTTTAATACTGAAAATAAAGTCCTTTGGTTTACACCGATGGTGTGTTAGCAAAACATATTAGTAGCGATATGGCAATGTTTTTTCACTGGTAACATCCCACGCCCATCTGAATGACAAAGAAAACTCAGAAGTTGCCGGCACATGTTATAGGAAACATCAACACACCAAATAAGGTACTTTGAAAATTTAAACTTAAGTTTTTCTGAAATTTTATAAACTATCCTCACCTCAGCAGAAATGCAGTATGCTCAATAGAATAAGAAGGAGGAATTTTACCATTTTATCAGCCTTGACTTTAAAAGCTTTGAATACTTACGTCATGCAAAGGACATAGTTTTCTGACAATGAGTCCTCAATCCAAGAAAAGTTTGCATGTATATTCCCTGAAAAATGTATGCCACTTGCTGTATTTTGCAAACAATTTGAAATATTTGTTTTACATTTTCTTTTATTGTTGCCTTTGAGTTAAATGTGTGTGCATAATTTCAATTAAAAAATGTGATAAGGGACGGAGACTTTACTTGGGATGATGAATATACAATACAATATCCAGTTAATGTATTATAGAATTGTATACCTAACACCTATATAATTTTATTGGGGTAACCAATGTTACCGCAATAAATTCATTTAAAAAAATGTGATGGGGAATGTTTTGGCTCCTGACAGATTAAGAGAAGCTCCTACTTTAATCCTTCTCGTAAATGAAGTCGAACTGTGACATTAGAAGAAAATGCACTTGACTACAGATGTCTGTGAGCGATCTAGTTTAGGAGAGAAATGAGTGGGAGAAATTAATTCCAATTGAACAGTATAAAGAGTCAAGCCAGAGGGAGGGGATAAAATGTTCAGGGTTTATACACTTACAAAGAGAAATAGAGATACATAAGCAAACAGCCTGTTAAAATGGTTATTGAGCTGTAGTGAGTCTAGAGTTAAGCTGCCTTGAGATCAAAGTAAAGAGTTTCAGAAAATTTAATGTTAATTTGCACCATTTTTTGTCATCTGCAAAATCATAAAGGAATAAAAACTTATCAAAAAGTATTCCTTTTTTTTGTTAGTCTTTTGTAGAAAGTTAAAATTTTTAAACTTGCAATGGGCATATTGATTTAACAACTTCAATTATGGTGACTGAATGTACAAAATTGAAGTCAATAATGAAACAAAGGAACATATTTTATATTGTTAAAATATAATTTTTTAAAATTTAAAATCATGCCTCATACAAATATGATACAAGCATGTGTCAAAGATTTATTCACTCATCAATGAGGAAATCAGTAAAATTAAAAAGCTAATTCAAAAACCATTTGGAGAATCAGACAGCAGTAGTCATTTTGAAAAAATGTGTTAAAATAATGTGGTAAATATAGATAAAAACTAGTAAATGTCCTATAAGTTAATAATATAATTCTGAGATTGTCTTCTCTATCAGGCAGAAATCTGCATGTACTTCACCTTGTCTGGGATTTAATCAAATAGAAAATAGCAAAGTCAGCACAGGTCCATACTCCTAAGGGGAAGAAGGATGTTAAACAATACCCTGTGTGATCTTTAAATCATATTATATATTCTTTTGCTTATTTTCAAATTTTGGGTACATTTTCTTTATAGTTAATTGATCAAAACAGAAGACTCTAGACCTACCATTTTAATTGTTCTAATAAATCTAATTAAATTACTTGAATTTATAATTAAAGCTAAAGTTATTGAAACCTAATGATTATATATATACAAAATTTAATTAGAAAATAATGAATAACTTAAAATGTTTGTCTTCATATGCAAAAGAAAGGTAATGCATATCTGAACTTGATTTATAGTGATGGTAATTCAATTGCTACATAATATTCTTTATATACATAAACATGAGTGGTAGCCTTAAAAAGTGCTTTTTAATATAAACTTTATTAACAGTCCCAACTTTAATCATTGCTCGCTTTTTATTACTGTCTTAATTCTCAAAGTTAAATATTCATTTATAATTAAGTTTTATTTGTTTTTGTCAGTTTTAATATATTTTTAAATTAAGCTAACATACATATTTTCAAGAAAAACAACAATGATGTCTAGAAATAAAAAAACAACAACAGAGACAGAGGCTAGGGAATGTTCCTACAGAACATAAAATTTTAAGTCTGAAATAATTGGTATGAAATCATGCCAAATGAATACTAATCTGGGTTTAAACTTGCAACTACAGTGATCAATTATTTTACAAGCCAATTTTAGACATTTAGCATAGCTTCACTTAAAGCCAGTTTTAAAAGTTATTTAACACTACACATAAAGTTGGTTTTTAAAGAATTGATGTGGGCAGCTAAGCAGTTTCAGCTACATTTGACATCTGTTGCTTAGCAAATAATAACATTAATAAAGAAATTAGATTTTCCACAATGAATAGAATAGATTGTCTAGTAAATCACAAGAAAATCAGTCATTAATTTTTTTTTCTGTTCAAGGCTGGGGCATGGCTAAAAACAAGAAAGAAAAAGAAAATAAACAAGAAGAGCTGGTCAGGAGAGTGAAATATATAAGTGAAGTAAATGTTACTCTTTGGATAGACAACAAATGTTTCCAAGTCAGGGGAAGCTATTCAGGCTTAAACAATAGATTTCAGTCCCTTTTCTATTTTTCTTCACAATGAAACACTTTTTGATTGTGGTTTTGCAAGTCAATATCCAAGATTAAGTGTAAATGTCTCTGTTCTTTTCTTTCTGCTAAATTTCATCTCTGTGAAATTATAGTGGATGGAAATTATAGCAACACCCAGGAAAGGGCAAGGAATAAGTGAATGTCTCTAAGTAACATTAGTTTACCAGGATGGAGACAAAATAGTTTAGAGACTATAGAGGAAAACAGGACAAAAGAACTAATGGGGGTGAAAAATACCTCCCTACACCTAGACTTCCTATGCAGTAGAGAGTAGAGGAGAAGCTTAGGAGTTTAATTTTGGAGGCATAGTGTTGATATAATTTTTTTGCAACCTTTATATACATAGCCTCCATGCTATGAGGGATTGACCTCGGACACTGCATTGTTGTCATAAATTCTACTTAATTCTTTACGTATGTTAAATGCATATGAAATGATTTGAAAACAAGATAGATATGCAATCATTAAACATCTATGATAATAATCAAAATTGCCATAGGGATATAAGTTAAGAATGATAATATGAGATATAGAAATTTAGAGAATTTTCTTGCTTTCAGTAAATAAGTCTAAGTTTTGGGGTTTAAGGCCCTCAACTGAAGATGTTATTCAAAGGAACCAAAGTATCAAGCTCAATAGGAATATAGAAAAATGATTTATCGAGGCAAAAAAAGCATTTTCTTACATTTGAATATTTCTAAAGAAAATTAACAATATGTTTTTTATATAAATGGCATTTTATTTCACTCCAGAATAAAAAGTTAATTGATTTGTCCTCATCAAACCATATACAGAATAACAACCATTTTGTTCTACATGTACATGATTCTTCGCTCAACATCAGTAACATTGTAAAATGCATTATAAAAACAATAATTAATTACCTTGAATTAAAAATCATCTTTGCATTAAGAATGCAGTCTGTGATATTGAGAGACCATCTGGAGATGAGCTGTTTGCCCTGTTGTTGCAGAAGGAGACCTGAGTCAGGGGGCCCCGTCCCCCGCCTTGGTTCCTGTCTCGCTCGCAAGACACAGATGAAAACAAGAGACAAACACCTATAGTGGAAGTGAGATAGCAAATTTATTTATGAAATACACTTGAACAAAAAGCTACAAGCAAGCCCTCAGCTTATCCGAGTGCACAAACTATTGAGGTTTGTGGATTATGTACCTTATCTGGCTTCCAGAGGTACCTCTCCTTCTCCCCCTTCTTGACCTTGCAATTAGTACACAGGTTTTCTTCCTTAATTAGTAAAGGCTTTCTGTCTTCTTAGTGACGTTGTTACAAAGGCTCCCTTTCCCAGCACCATGTCTCAAGGGCCCTCCCTCCTCCTGTGCTGCTCCTGCTTGTAGTGCTCAAGAGACCTGGCAGTCTTGTGAGGCTGCGGCGCAAGCTCGCAGGAGCCCCACTCTCTCAGGGCAGTCTCAAGGGCTCCCCTTCTCTTGTGCTATTTTTGCTCATGATGTTCAGGACAGCTGACAGACTTATCAAACAGGGCTCAGAGCTGCTGAATCAATTGGTGAGGCATATCTCCCTTTTGCTTCTGGCCTTCTATATTAAGTTCTTTGTTAAATTGTCATGGCGAGAGCCCTATTTTATTTCCATTCTGATCGCTCATTCCTTGCTGCTACCTAACACTTTCAGTTATACCCTCCTAGTTCTCTACAAAGTGCCCTGCTACAAGCAAATGAAACCATACTCTTCTTTCAAATAAAATCCATGGACTGTCATATAATATATTTTTACGTAATTGGCTACGTATATGTTTTTCTCAAACTCTCCTTTCTTATTTAGAAACAATATAATTAATGCAGTTTGTGGGTGATCCTTGAAAGTCACTTACTATTTGCTCTTGAATCTTCATTCCTTTAATAATTTATACTGCTAATCCCTTCTAACTCCTCTCTCTGCCGGTCCTCAGCAAACTGAGTTAGCATCTTCACTGGTACATCTGCGCCTGCTGCAGAGTGTTCTCATAGTTGGATGCATATGTACAATGATCACGTTGAAAGGCAGTGTAGTCGTCATTATCATGATGTACGATTATCTCAGGAAGCATGACACTTTCCAAAGTTCCTAAGACTATAAGGGATCTTAAAATAATTTCCAGATTGTAGGTTCTATTTATATTCTTCTTTCAAACCGACCTTCTTGAGAAATCACCTGCCAATCATTCTCACCTACACATTCACAATTGTCCCTTTTCCTATATTGCTCATACAGTTCGTGAAATCTGACTATGAAACAGTGTCCTTAGTAAAAAATAAAATAAAATAAAAATCCAGTATAACAAACAAAGGGACATTTTAAAGTACAATATTCAACCGATGAAGTTAGTGAAAAAATGCCAGTTCCTGAATACAGATGCTTTTAAATCAATTTATTTTTCTTTTTCTAACCACATTGGATGGAAAACAAAATTCAATTCTCACCTGGTAGGTTATTAAAAACAAACTTTGATTACAAATAACTATAATTTCATAATATGAGTCAGGAAGTGCAAGAAGTTCAGTAGCATCGCCATAAAATTTTCGCCATGTCCATTATTTTTTGTGTAAACAAATTTTCCGAGTCTATAGCTATAGAAATAAAGACTGTTGGAAAATATTTTTAACATAAATATCAGTATCTATCTGTTATTGTAGGTAGCTAACTTGTTATTAATAAATGAAAGAGAAGCAAAGAGAATTAAACATGGAGTTTACTATGTCGGGGAGCATGAAATTGTTTGCTTCACCTAAAGCTACAGCCTAACAGCCCAGGGGATCACAGCACTGCTCTGCCAAAAGGACTAACTGCTCCCCTCTGCCATCCAGCACGGATTTTGGGGAGGCACAAGGGGAGGTGTTGGACACCTCCCCACATAGAAGCATGCCTGTCTAACTAGGGAGAGGGCCCTTTAAAAAGATCATTAAAATTTGGGAAGTTCATTGATTATTTTGAAAAAGTGCCATAGGGTCCATTCTAAACCCAAACCAATATAATCCCAGGGGAAGAAATCAACTCTCTTGTTCTCTCTTTCTCTCTCTTTTTGTCTCCCTCTCTCTTTTTTCTCGCCCACACAGGAATGCACTCTCTCTCTTACCTGGGAACATGGGACCATGTGGGTTTAGCAGTATTGGGGCTCACAGAAGACTGCGCGTGCTCTAAAGGACTATGCTTTAATTAGAAGCAGAAATTCTGGACATTACCTTTTGTGTGGGCCTTGCTGAGGACATGGTTACACTTTTTCTATCGTGGGATAAAGGGAGCTGTGACAAGGGATGATAGAAACCCAGGGACAGATTTCCATGCAAATAAATTCTGCCATACCAGAATATCCCACGCATGGATCCTTGGAATGCTTTTCTCATGGTTCTGTAGAAAAGCCTGATTTCCTCCCACGACATATCTATGTGTATGATGTCTTAACTAAGTATCTTCTATCAAATTAACAGATAGTTGTAAGATTTTATTGTTAATAAAGTCTTGTATATAAAAATTTTAAAAATATGCATATATGCATTGTATTGACAATCCTGTATTGATACTTTTCTATAAACACGGTTGAGAAGAAATTATTTAAAACTTAGAAATTTAAGGTAACAGTATATTTTGAGTAATGAACTTCACATTATGTTTGTATTTTGTTTATAAAACTCTGATTAAGGTGAGAAATATAAACTATTTTAAGAATAGCCCTGGCTCATGTGGTTCAGTGTACTGAGTGCTGGCCAGTGAACCTAAAGGTTGCCAGCTCGATTCCCATTCAGGGCACACGCCTGGGTTGCAGGCCGGGACCCTAGTTGAGGGCGTGTGAGAAGCAACCAACTGATGTTTCTCTCACACATTGGTATTTCATTCCCTCTCTTTAAAAAAAAAAGAAAAAGAAAAAAACACAAGAATAAAATATATTAAATTAGGATTCATTTTAGAAAAAAAAACTGAGTGAAATAGAAAACAAAGAAAAGATATTTAAACTCTTCATTGAACATTGCATAAAATCAGAAAATACACAAATCAGTCAAGAATCATAAAATTATCAGGACCATTGAAGCCCTCTTTGTGGCTCTTTCCCATCACTAATCCCACGTACCTCAAAATAAGCACTATTTTGATTTGCAACAACAAAGATGAGTTTTTTCCTGGCTTGAACTTAATGTATACAGGGAATATTCTTGGGTCTGGCTCTTTTACCAACATGGGCTGTGAAACTATTCCATATGTTTGTATTTAGAAAAAGTGTGTTCATTCTAATTACTAAATAATATTCTATGACATGATATAACAAAATTCCATTCTAAGTATACTGCGCAGTTGCTAATACCCAGTTTTGGGTTGTAACAAATAGCGCGTTCGTGAACATTCTTGTGCATTTTTCCCTGTAAAAGTATTAACACATTTCTGTTAGGTTATTTACCTGGCAGGGAAATTGCTTAGTCACATGGCATGCATGTGGTCACTCTTTCAATTTTTCTACTAATTTTTACTCGCAATAGCAGATTTTGATATTCTATGCAGTTCAAGACCTCCATAACATTTTATTTTGTCTTTCTTTGATACGTGAATGAATCTGGCAGGGACATTGTGTCATTGGCAAATAAAAACAATTAATCTTTTCCTTTCCAAACCACATTCCTTTTATTTTTTAAGTGTACTTACTGTGTTGTATCATATTATTTGGCATTGCATTATATTGTTTTTTGTTTTGTTTTGGTTTTGACCTTATTTTTCTGGCAAGACCCACTCCTGCAGAATGTTTTACAATATTGGTAATACCAGGCATCCTTGCCTCATTCAGAACTCAGTGTTAAACTTTCCACATTTCACTGCTATTTATCATAGATGTTGCACATGGAGGGGGAGGGAGATTATTCTTTGTTAAATAAAAAGGTCACTATTTCTAGTTTACTAAGAGTTTATATCATTAATGAGTTGATTATTTTATCAATTGAATGTTCTGTTTCTGTAGAAATAATAAAATCTTTTATTCTGTTAATATGAATTATACTGATTGCTTTGTGGATGCTAAATCACTCATATTCTAGGAATAAATTATTTGTTAGCTATATTTATACCTTTGTTTATCAACTGATATTTTGTTTATAATGATTAAATTATACTATGTTCATGAGAAATTAATATCATGTTTATAATTATATCTGTGTTCATGAGAATGATATGCCTTTATTTCCCTTTTCTTGTTATGTGTTTGTCTAGTGTTGATAGCAAAGTTATAGGGGCTTCATAAAAAGAATTGCTATATGTTCTTCTTTTTTCCATTATCTTAAGAATTTCATGTGATATTGCTGTCATTTATTTTTTAAGTATTTGAAAGAATTCTGAAGAAGCCATATGGGCTTAAGTTTGAGTATTATATTTTGTAGGGTATTTGTAAATAAAAAAGTTTTATTTTATTAGTAGATATCAACTTTTAAATTATCTATTGCTTCCTTTATTTGTTTTGGTACATTGTGTTTTTAAAAAATTAACATTTTCAGACAAATTGTCAAATTTAATTGGCATAATGTTGTTCTTAATGTCCTCTGTTTATCTTTTGAATATCCATACAGATTTCTTCCAGGCTAATAAGACATACTAATAGTAAAACAATGATGTGAGATCATAAAAATCATGCTTGGAAAACAAAAACAAAACAATGAAATGCTCATAATATATTTTGAAGTGGAAAAAATTAAAAAGTGTTTTAAAATCTTTACTAATTACATCATTTGTATGTGGAGAGAAGGAGGAAAATAGATTGAGACATACACATGTGAAGTATACACACTTAAATCATAACGAAGTTATCACAGGAAAATGAGAAAATAAGTGTCTATCATTTTGTTCTTAAAGACTTTTTTTCCTGCAATTTACATGGTTAATATTGCTTTCATAATGAAAACAATATTTTGAATTGAAACAATAGCCCATACTTTTGTTAGGGTCAATATCAAAACTAATTTAATTTTTAAAGCATATTTATAAAAATCTGCATATCTGCAATTATTTTATATATTCCAGGCCTGTTAAATATCCTTTTATTTCAAGATTTGTTTTTGGGATATAGAAGGATTCAGAATATTAAAAATTGCTAGACTTATGGTTATAGTTTATTATGGCACAATTATATAAATCAACAGAAGGAAAGCACATGAGGTAAAGTCTGGAGAAAACTTGGTACAAGCTTCCAAGAGTTCTCTCCTAGTGGAGTCACATAGAACACACTTAATTCCTCCAGCAAAAGATTGTAACATATATAATGTGCAATATATAGGAAACTCATCAGTAACCAAGATTTTTACAGGGGCTGGTGGTGTAGGTACTCTCTGTCCTGTGGTCAACCTACAGAGCAGGGTGGACCCTCACACAATATTTGGTTTGCATGTCAAGACTGATGACACCACATTCACACACACACACACACACACACACACACACACTCACACAGACTTTCTCTCTCACACACGCTCTCTTTTTTTCTCGCACATACACACACACTCACTCCAGGAAGATACAAAGTGGTTTGGACCCACAGAATGAGAATTTTGGAGGTGGGGTGAGTGGGGAGCAGGTCCTGCAAAGGAGACTCACTTAGGGTTTTTATGAAGTTTAGGGGCTGAGGCTGGGACGAGGGGTGCCTAGGCTGAGTGTCTTGCCAGAGCCAGTGGAGGGAGCAGCATGCTTCCCTGTTAGCTGATTGAATGTGAGCCAGCAGTGTAAGGAGGGACAAGGCCTAAAAGTTGTCTGTAGTCAACCTCAAATATGGAGTTAGACTTTTTATTACACCTTACTGTGACCACACTAAAATTTCACACTCCTACAATGAAAGCAAGTGCACAGCATAAGCCACAGTTTTAGCCCGATAAGCCAGTCTTTTCACTGAGGAAAGGTGGATACCAGCTTAAGGAAATGTTTAAGCACCAAGCTCCCAGACACAATAAAGGGTCAATTTAACAAGAAGAACTTTCTTTGGATCAGCATCTCAGGCATGCAGTGTTAATTATTTTTTGCACAGGTGTACACTTAAAGTTACATAGACCACGTGAGCACCTTGAGGTCACAAAATTTTGTAATAAGGCTTTAGTAAGATTTGTTTCTTAGCTTTGTTTTTGTATAGCATGCAGCTAGCTAGCAGGACATATTCTAGTAGAGATGTTGCAATACAGAGAAAGCAAACAAAATTAATTCTCAGTGCTGTGGGCTCTACAGAGTATTTTGTCTGTTTAATTCTGGGCTTTTTAAGCTGTGTTTTCAACTTGTGCATTTACTGCTAACCTTCTTGGCTGTGAATGCTGGATCAACTGGGCAACAGCAGTCCTCGACTGACAAAGCATGATACCTTTGAAACAAGCAACGAATATGTAAAGCAGATTTTCACCCTGTTCTTCCTTCTATCTTGAGTGGTTGGTATCTGTAGTTGTCTTCACGTGGAATCTAATTCTTTTTCATATTCTCTACCTGAAGAGTTACTATATGTATTTACAAAGTATACTATGATATTAATAATAATAAAGGCTAGTATATTATATTTTATATAATATTACTCCCCATATTCTTTAGTTTACATTTTTTATGAGAAACTAATTAATGAAATTGTACAGCAGGCACATACAATGAGAAAATAAGAGTTTAGTTAACTTACATGCATTTATTATGTACATATATCAATATGATTTCAAGGTTAACAGTTTTCTATTTAAATGTTAGTTTTAAAATTCAATTGTCTTCTGATAAAGAAGAGTCAGTTATTTTATTGTTGCAGTATAGTTATAATTCTTTTAATGAATAGAAGATTGAAAATATATGCAAGGTATAGCACATTTATTAAAGTAATTATACTTTGAATGCTTAGCTACAAATTTCATGCTGCCTGGCTGAGGAGTTAAATTGAAATAGCAAACTGCTATAATACAATTTACAATATAATTAGCTGTTGGTAGCATTATGTATTTCAAGTAACTCCATTATTAAAACATTTACTATTTACATAATCAGACAAATAATTTAATGAGGTTGAGATAGAAGAGTTTTGTTTTTTTTTTCCCTACATACATGAAAAGATGCACAGTAGAAATAATGGCCAATTTTAAATACAGGGACTAATTTAAGCACCATAAATCAGGTCAAGATGTTTAACCCAAATAAAGTAGAAAGATACATTTTTAGCATAAAAGTATACTCCTTTTATTACTGTTGTAAAAATTATACTTTTTGTTAACAAAATTGGCAAACTTTTTTTATGGTTTCACTATTTGAACTTAAATGCACTCAATATGTATCACAAAATACTGTGTTTAACTTACTAATTAGATAAATCTTACAAAAGTTATTTTGCTTTTATTTTTATCAGTTGTTGATAATTCAGAATGTTAAAAGTTATTTTGAGTCACCCGAATCTGGTCTACTATCAGTGTTAGGGCCTCGACATCTCAAAAATCATCAAAAATGAACTATACAAGCTTAATAGAAGTCTCTTTAGAGATGAGGAGGGGACCCTTCTGGAAGGAAACACACTCAAAGGAAAGATTAGACAGGGCCTTGAGGGTAAAACTCTGGAAGAGACTCCTGTTTTCGTGTCTGACACCAAATATTTTTTCTTTAATTTTCTGACATAGTTTGAGGTCAAATTGGGGCAGAAATTACTCTATTATGTAAGCTTAAGCAAAACATAAATCATGAAAAAAATAATGTATCCCATTTTCCACGGAACCTTATAATTCAGTGAAATTTCAAGAAGAGTTCACTGTGTAGTGGCTTTTTGAGGACTTCAGGACTCTGGTTACAGAAGGAATCAGAATTTCCATGAACAGAGGTGGTAAAAAAAAGAAAGAAAGAAAGAAAGAAAGGTATTGGATATGGACTGACATGTCTTTTGTACAAAGTGCAAACAAAATATTTTCAAGATTATAACAGAAACAAGTGTTTAATGTCTTACAGGAGTCCGAGGTTCTTGTGAGGAAGAAGGGCCATGATCTGGGAGTGTTGTGTTTTAGGTTGGTGTGATGCCATCAGCTTGTTTCCTGGAGACATATGAAAAGATGCTCAGCATCACTAGCCATCAGAGAAATGCAAATTAAAACCATAATGAGATACCACTTCACACCGGTCAGAATGACCATTATAAACAGATCAACAAACAACGGGTGCTGGCGAGGCTGTGGAGAAGAGGGAACCCTAGTCCACTGTTGGTGGGAATGTACACTGGTGAAGCCACTATGGGAAACAGTTTGGAATTTCCTCAAAAAGCTAAAAATGGAACTGCCTTTTGACCCAGTAATTCCACTGCTGGGATTTACTCTAAGAATCCCAAAACACCAATTCAAAAGAACCTATGCACCCCAATGTTCATAGCAGCACAATTTACAATAGCCAAGTGCTGGAAGCAACCTAGGTGTCCATCAATAAATGAGTGGATCAAAAAATTATGGTACATTTACACAATGGAATACTATACAGCAGAAAGAAACAAAGAGTCACTACACTCTGTAACAGCATGGATGGAACTGGAGAGCATTATGCTAAGTGAAATAAGCCAGGAGGTGAAAGACAAATAGTATATGATCTCACCTATTAGTGGAACCTCATCAACAAAACAAACAAGCAAGAAAAATATAACCAGCAACACATACACACACACACACACACAACAACAACAACAACAACAACAGTAACGAGAGGGAAGGAGGGAGGGGGGTAATGGAGAAAAGAAGGGGAAGGATCAAATCAAGGAACGTGTATAAAAGACCCATGGACGAAGCCAAAGTGGGGAAGGATTGAGGGGGGAGGTGAGTGTGGGTGGGGCAGGGGAGAGTGGTGGCAGGAGAAGGGAGCCATGTATTTGAATAGTAAAAAAAATCTAAATAAAGTGCTAGCGTGACTCTCCTTGGTACAGCTAAGTTTGCTTGCAGTGTTGTGCTGGCCCTGGGTAGAAATCCGGATGTGTTCGGGACCGCCTCCGTCCTTTTCAATGTGTTTATAGAAAAAAATTGAAATTAAAATCAAGGGATGCTTTAAATGAAAATAAAAATCTGGAAGCTTTGTATGTCTTTCTTTTCATCTGAGGTTGTTTGAGTCACACACAATGCTTTGTGCATCTCTCCTTATAAGTATGTGTATCAAAGGTGTGTTTTATCTACAAAGTTAACACTGGGAGGCCAAACGCAGCCAGCTGCTTGTTTTCATTCTACTCAGGAGCTTAGAATTGCTTTTATATTTTTTAAAGGTGTTTGAGAAAAAGAATGCTATACAACAGAGACCATACATAGACCACAAAGCCTAAAATATTTACTTCTCAACCATTAACAACAACAGAACATGATGACAATAGGTGGTTTATAACCACCTGTACGCACACAGGTCTGTTTTAGCACTAACTGCCAAGCCATCTGTCACCTCATCATTTGCCTCCTAAAGTTATAAAAAAAAAGTGGACTGGACCAGAAAGATATTTCTAAAAATGATCCTGTGTATGTGTGTGCACATGTGTGACAACGGTATAAGTATTCACTGTTATAATCAACAATCATGGTAGCCTGTATTGTGTGCCATGTGCTCTAAGACAAGCTGATATGACCTGCATTTGCAGCAACTCTGGATATTTAAGATAATTAAACCTTGCATAAGAGGCAGTGGTGAAGAACATGAACTCTGGAGGCGAACTGCATGTCTTTCCCTCTAGCTACAGCCAATAACGTGCTGTGTAACTTTGGTCCTATCACTCTGGTCCCTCACTGTGGCTTCAGCATCTTCTCTTAAAGAGGGAGAAGGGTAGTATGTAACCATATAAGGTTTTTCCATGAGGATTAAATGAGTTATTATAGGTGAAATACTAGGGTTCATTCTAGTCAAATATGTCAGTTGTCGTTAGGCAATAAATATTGAGTTGTCACCTTAGTATGTAAAATTATCCAAAGTAGTAACGGGAAGAACTGCTGAGCTGTGAGAATCAATGTTTAGTACTATAGGCAATAGGCATGTATCTGGAATCCAAATATGTTGATATAAATTAGAAATGGAAAAATAGGAGAAGGTATAGTAGCATTAGATAAAATTATAATTTTATTTCAAATTATGGAATAAAAGTGACTTAAAATGTTAAAGTTACTCTTTAATGATTACAAAGATTAAAATATCTGCCATCTGTTTGTCACTTAGCATCATGGATGACACTTTTAGGAATACAGGTGTTTTATCACCCTAAATTTAGAAGTATATTTTAGAGAGAAATACTCTTAGAAGCTAGGAGACATGACACATCAAGAGTCTCTTCACACAAAGTTGGAAGGCTTTATGATTCTAACTATACCTATGTAGATTATTACAGATTTCAAATTATACCCTCATAGATAATTATTTTTTTTTCAGTGTAGGTTGCATCTGAATATTCTCCCTCCCTCCCTCTTTCCTTTCTTCCCAGCAGTGGTGTTTAAGGAAGAATTTAGAAAAAACAAAGAAAAATAGGGTATGGCTAATGAATATAAATTGGGATACTGAGGAAGATCTGAAATTGTCAATTCATAAATAAGTAAACTGTTATTTTGTTAAAGAAGTCATGAAAAATCCATGTAGCGATCTTCTATTTTTAGAAGATTTGACTTTTTTCCTATGCAAAATAAGGTTAAAATACCAAAATAACTTTTATAATAATTAAATAATAATTATTGTACAAAATGCTTAGGAAAGTGCAAATGCATTTTTGTTAAGATAAAATAGTTACCCACCTCTGCCCCAGCAAAATTGTATTCTTTACTGCCTCTAGTAAGAAAAAGAATAAACGGCTTGTGTGAAGTGACTTCAAAATTAAAGATACACTTGTAAAAAATTTTAGAGGACAATCTCAGGCTTAGTATAAAAGAACATTTTCTGAATTTCTGTATGTACAAAAGTTGAATGAGCCTTATTGAGATATAGCTATTTTCCTCTATAGATGTTTTGAAAAAAGAGCAGGTAGTACCTCATCAGTGGTAAACTTTAGAGTCTCATGAGCATGCATGAAGAACTCCTAGAATTCTGCTGTTCATTAAGCCTGTGGGAACGCACTAGCTCCAGCTTAACATTTAAAATGGATTTCATGAACATAAATATTCACTCAAGGCAAAGCCAATTTGCTTCTTAAAAGAAATTGGGTAAGTTTCTAGGAAAAAAGAAGTAAAAAAGGTGGTTTTCATATAAAGTGTCAGGAAGATGAGTGTATAACAGTTTGCCTAGATGATCTGAATTTTTTGTTGGTCAAATAATGGCAAACAGGACTCTATCTCTCCTCATTTATGGCACAATACAAGTAAAATTATGCGCCCCTGGCCAAAGAGAGATAAAGAGATTGGGAGAGAGGAAAAAAATCATTCTATACTAACAGATGATCAGTGATCATTTGTTTTGAGTCTCTTGTATAATTAAATATGCTCAGGAGTCTCAATGATCAATTGAAAGCAAATTTTGAAAAGAAGCTCTTATGTGTGTTCAATTTTGAAAGACACAGTTCTTTCAAGTACATTGAGTTTTGAAAATTAAATAGTACAATAACCATAAGAAAAAAATGGTGTTATTTAAATAAGGTAATGACACCTGGTGAAAACACGAAGAATACCCAGGTCCATTCGCTGTACTATGCTTCACACACATTATTCCATTGATCTTTTATCTTCGATTTTTATAATTATGTAAGTACAATAGAAAGGAAAAGGATACCTTTCTTAATACCTCTAAAACTGGATGTCTTTGTAGCACTTATGCAAACAAAAAATAGGGGAAAAAGCAATGATCTTTGATGCTCAGGGCTTTCAAAATATGGCACACGATAAAATGGGGAGAATAAACTTTAACTTAGCCAACTCCCATAAGAAATGAGAAATGCTCATTAAATATCTCATTGTACAAGATATTTTGAAAGATGTTCAGGTAGATATTAACAGTATAACTCAATAGTTTTGATGATATGATGAAATTAAAAATGATTATGTAATCAAATTACAATGATAGGCATATCACATATTAAATTAATGCTAATCAACTCATAAATCAGATTTTATTATTTTCATATAACAAATTAGAAAACAAGTTTAAATAAGTTGTTATTTATTTGGACTTTCAATTAATACTGCTAGAATTTGTTCTTAAATTTAGATATGTCTTACTCTAAACTTATAAGTTTCAGGCATCGCACAGATTAAATGCACTAAAAAAAGAAGGTGAGAAGTTCTAAATATGTGTTGTAAACAATATTGGGGCATAGAAAAGACATAAGTCTGAATTTACATGAGCCAGAAAGTTTTCATATAGAATGGAAAGCAGTATTTTCCCTATGAGAGATAAGAATCATTCAAGATAATCTGAGAAGGAGGGATGGGATGGATTTTTAAAAATTTGTAAAACTTACTGAAATACAAATATACATTAAAATAACCACCTGCCAGTTCAATGACATTGTTGCAAACATAAAAAGTGACTGGGAAATGTTAAGTCTTTATTAACTCTCAGACAAGAGTATAAGTGCTTTTAATCTCTATGTCCAGAAAAACCACTTACATCATTCAAACATAGAAAAAAAAATCTTTAAAATTTTGCCTTTCTCATTCAGGTCCTTAAACTTTTACCTGAAAATGATTTTGGGTATGTTACAAGGTAGGATTATAAATTTGTTTGTTTTCTTATATCATGGCGATTATCATGTTATTGATGATGATGGTAGTTACCTTAATAATAATAATTAATACATGTTGTGTGTATTAGTTGTCAATTATTCATTTTAATACTTTGCACATGTTAATTCAATTAATCTTCATAAGAATTCTTTGAGACAGGCCGGTCATTATTATCCCCACTTTACAGATAAGGAAATTTAGGCACATAAACATTAACTAATTGCTTAAGATGACAAAGCTGGTAAGTGCATATCTAAGATTCGGATGTAGGTATCTGGATCCAGATTTGTGTCCTTAGCTACTGAAATCCAACCTCTTTTAGATGAGTAATCACCCAGCACCATATATTTTCAATGTCTTTTGCTCACTGATTTGCAATGCAATCTTAGTTAACCAAGTGTTCATATGACATACATCTATTTCTGAGCTCTCTTTTCTTTTCCATTGATATATTTTTCTGTTCCTACACTGAAGGAATTCTGTCTTAATTACTGGAGCTGTAGGACAAATTACATATTTTGGAAAAGTCGATCAGCTCTTGTTTCTCTTCTTTAAGAACACGTTGATTATTCCTGGCTCTTTGTTTTTTCAAATAAATTTTAGAAAACTTTGTCAAGTCACATTAACAAAAAAATAGTCTTAAATGGGATTTTGACAAATATTCCTGAAATTATAACCCAATTTGGAGATAGTTGACATTTGTTCAGTTTTAAGTCTTCTGATCTATAAACATAGGATACTTATTCATTCAACTGGTCTTTTTTTTTTTTTACTATATTTGCTAATCTCCCTTGAAATTATTTGTGAAATTATTGAGGAAAATTACTCCAAAGATGATGTATATGCGCTTGCTTATAGTAGGGATTTAGAAGAAAATGCCTTCAGGCTGAAAATGTGATGTGATCTTGCCTTTTACTCCAGGTTAGAATTTGCTTCTGATTACAAGGTTTCAGGGAACTCCTTCCTAACCGGACCTCTTGCTCTATAATGAGCAACTTTTATTTCAATCGTCTTTTGATGAGGAAGGAGGAAGATATTAGACTTGGTCTTTGCTCTCAGAGAAACAATAGCTCTGTGGGATTGTTGTTTTCTAAGAGAAGGGTCTTAACTTCGATTTGGGCAAACATTGAGATAGTATCCTTGTTTCTTGGTGTACACTGAGTCTCGGAAAAGTTTGTCAAGTTCATCTTTTTTTGGACATTATTCCCAAATCAAAAATGTCTCTGATACTGGATCCCCATCTTCATTTGTATATTCTAGCTAACTCTCTAATAATTTTAAGAATATTTTCATAAATAGTTTTAAATACTCCTAACTGTTGCATTTTTAGTTGCTTTCTGAATACTTGGCCACCTAGGTTACTATAAACAGGACTAAACTTTATTTATTTAAGCAACTCATAGTTCTTAATAGCAGCCTTTCTTGAATTTCTTATTACAATTTTCCTTCTGTCAACCACATGCTTGTAAAATTGTATCTGTTTATATATATATATATATATATATATAAACACACACACACATATATATTCCAATACTTATATTTTTCTAAGCAAATTCTTATAAATTACCAATATATTTAATATGAAAGTTTAAGAGAAAATCAGAAAGATATAAAACAACAAGAGATTGACAGGAAGCAACTGCCCAAGGTGAAGGAGCATCTATGAGAACTGCCTGGTGGGAGAAATGGCTAAGAGACTTTGAGAGGAGGAATGTCATCATGTGACTTTAAGTTGAGAGCCTGATATGCTGGAACCCTTTTCCATTGCCCTCAGACATTCAGTACAAGTGGTCTGCTATACACAACTGCCTTCTGTTGAAGATATTTAGGAGAAATCAGAGAAAAGCATGCTCCACATTTTGTGGAAGTAAAACAAAGGACAACAGGAGGCAAGGGCAAGACATTAGGGTTCTGTAGATTAATATTTGAAAAGGAAATAACCATGAGAATATAAACTTAAATTACCTTATGATATTATCACAGAATATATTATATGTTTATATACAAATGTATGGAAAAATGCTATTCTTTTTTACTTAAAGTATATCAACATGTTTTTAAGTACTCTACTTTCTTCCATTTTTAATAGCTTCACAGAATCCCATAATAATATGAATGTGACATTAAAAAAAACAACTATGGATGAGTAGATTTTTAGTAATGGAAAGCAATATATATGGTGTATAATATACATAAGAAGGAATTCTAAAAACAGGAACACTAATTATTCATTCAATGATTGTATATGAATTGAGAGACACAATAGAAAATATTTTTATAAAAACAAACAAAATGTAGTCCCTCATGCTTTTAATATTTTCAAGGCCAAAGATCATTTAAATTATCCAAGTATAAAACTTAACTATGAAGACCAGACCACTTAGTGTCTTAGAATTTAGTAAGACAGTGTAGAGATTACAGAGTTGAAAATTTAAGAAAATATTCTGGGTTTTAGAAATGTAGGCAAAGCTACAGATCTTTTAAATATGATGCTAAGAAACTTAATAAAATACATTTTTGCCAGCTGTTTGCAGATTTTCTAAATTACAGCAAATGAGTTTTAAAAGCCATGCGCCAGATGGAGAAAGGCTCATATTTCCTAATGTGTCAATGAAGTTTAGTTATAGCAAGTAAGATACAGGAAAAAATAATATTGGTATAAGGCATAATGATTTTTGTCAAGCCAACAGCTGTCACAAAAAACTACTCATCTGCCCTTATTTTGGCATGTTTCCCATATTTGTTACTATATTTATTATATAATAAAATACTGAAAAATGTTCACTTCATACACAAGTCAGATATGATGTCCCCGTTTGATGTCCTCATTTACTTATAAAAACAATTTTAATACAATGCAACATTGTATAACCACAATAATTCTAAGAATACATGAATGATTTTGTGAACAAATTTTTATTCAAATTGATGAGAGAGAATCACCAGTTATTTTTATGGTTCCCATGTGTTTTAAAGGCATTTATATTACTACACAGACATTTGAGAAATGAGATAAGTTTTTATTACACAAGAGTAAAAAATTAGCCACTGACAATATTGGTGTATCTAGAAGCTTAAATTAATTCTCATTTTAATGTTACAAAATGTTGCCTTCATAGTATCTCCTTGTCTTAGAAATCAATAAGCAAAAATTTCTTCCTGAAACATGAAATAGTCTCCAGTAACATTTGTACTAGATCATAATTTTTAATTAGATTTCACCTGTAGTTATTAGTTTCATTTGACTGAAGAAAGCCAGGATATATCCAAAATGAGCAGAATGAAGAGTAGTATTTCTCGTTTCGATGATATTTCAAATGGAAGTTAGATGCTTCCCAATTCCAATGTCCAATAACAACAGGAGTAAAGTGCAAATTTATGCAGCTTTTTAGACAGTCGCTAAGGGACCGGCTCTATTGTCAGGAAAACGGGCTGTAGATGACTGGAGGGTGAGAGTAACTTGCTCCGGGCACTACGTTATGGAGAAGGAACTTCAGGGGACAAACCGATATTCATCAAAGCAAAGCCCTCACGCAGTCAGTAGCCACCAAGAACAAAGAAGTGAATGCCCCCATCCACTACTTGGAAGTGGTCTCTTCGCTGCATTGCAGGGGCAGCCATGGAGGCAGCCAGGCCGCGCAGCCGAGAAGACAGGAGAGTCCTTGCTCCAGCCTCACTGGCACGCCTGCGCTCTGGCTCCTTTCTCGTTCATCGCGGCCTGTGGCACAGCGGCTGAGCGATCGAAACTTACACACGAATAGCATGAGCGGAGTTGTAGTCCTCCCAAGTGTATTTTTTATATATGCCTTCTACTTAAAAACTGCTGTTTCCTTTAAGAGACACGTGTTTAGATTTTGAATGTTGCATAAAAAAAAAAAAAATCCTACATTTTAGATGGGAGGATCCTATCGTTTAGGAGGAAGAAATTACGCTAAAAGTTCTGATCTGTGTTACTTCTACTACTATTACCCCACATTTATTAAATATTTGCTATGAGTCAAATATTGTGTAATCACTTCGTGTGAGCTCTTTTTAGTTAAAGTTCACATTTTTCTGAGAGAGTGTTATTAATATCAGCATTTTCAGTTAACTGCCTTTCCCGAGGCACACAGCTGGTAAGTGAGTAAGTGTCTGCAGGCAGGCAGGCTGCCTTGAGAAAAGGCAGGTCCAAAGCTCTTTGTTATATTAGATTCCACAATATCTGGACATTTCTTTGCATCTGGGTCACAGATAATACAGCATTATACATTCACGTAAGCTGCTCAAGTATGTAAGGTGTGATTTTGCTCCTAATTTGTTCTGCATACAAATGTAAAAAACATTTGTTTGAGAATTTGCTGGCCCATGGAATCAATTCTGAGTACATCCGTTCTGTCCCCAAACATACACACAGTCTTAACTAATGTTTAAACATACACACAGTCTTAACTAATGTTTAGGGGCACCTTTGAAAACATCACTGTTCCTTACACCTGTTATGGTATGGAGCTCTTAGGGGAAAAAAAATCCTCTTTTATTTCTTTTCCATGAGTTACAATATATCTAAAAATAGTTCCAGAGCACAGTTCTACCTTACCCTGAAGGAGTGTTGAGGCCAACTTCTCTCCAGTGTTTGAATAGTTTACTCTGTGAGTGAAGACATTGATTTAGTTTCTCAGTGTTTATAATAGAATGTTGCCTGCACTGCAGAAATATTTTAAAATTCCTTTTGGTTATGACTTAGCAGTTGTGTAATAACAGATTTGTTAATCCTTTATCCCCAGTTCCTGGAAAGCAAAATCTAAATCCTTGGAATTTGCCTGATGATAGGAGTGTCATTGGGGTTCATGATGGGTTCCCACTGCACCTGGTGGCTTATTCTGATAGTGACAGAGCGGGCCCCTGGCTAGTTTGTGCGAAGGAGGTGACTCAGGATGGAGGCTGGCCGTGTCAGAAGGACCAGCCATGTGAAGGTTGGAATGAGAACCTATGTAATAATAAAAAAAGTCTCTGGAGAAGGAAGGAGAGTTGGAAATATAGTACAATTGCATGGCCAGCAATTTAATCAACCACATCTATGCAACAAAACCCCAACAAAAACTCTAGATACTGCAGCTTCGGTGAGCCTCTCAGGTTGGCAACTCCGTGTATCGTCACGCAACAATGCACCCCCTTACACCAAACCAAAAGAACAACACCACCCCCCCCCCTCCTCCCATAGACCTACCTTCTCTGAAGAATTGGGTCAGGAGGTCCTATAGACTATCCTGGCAGCTCTCTGGGTGAGCTGAGAAAAGGAAGAAGGCAAGAAAACAAACAAAAAACAAAAAGAACAGGAAAAAAACAAAGAAACAAAACATTAAGCTAAGAGGTTTGGTGCAAAGTTAACTGGCAGCTGTCACGGTGAATAGTCATATATCTCCCAAAGAAGAATGTTCCAGGATGGCAGCACATCGCTTTATCAGCCCTAGTGTGGCTGAGTTCTTTAAGAATTGTGCTTAAATTTGAAGGCGATGTTGAGAGTTAATTGCTGGAAAAATGCTTATAGTTCCGGTGCTTCAGGTTTCAAATCTTTAAGTGATGAGGTTTTTATAATGTAGATGCTGAATAACATGTAAAAATTATGTTCTGAGCACCCCATTTTCTGAACACTAACTCTACGTCCAGGTGAATCACTACCTGGAGCCAAGTTTGCAGCCACAGAAGGACAAAAGATGCCAGGAAGTTCATAGGCGGGTCTCACCCACTGACCCTCTTCTCAGGGATCTTCCTGAGCCACCGTCCTCAGATTCACCCACTCTTTACCTGGTGGCTGGGACCACATTCATTCACCATCTGGCCATCTGTGTCCTTCCTATTCCTCTCACCCACTCTGTGTCCTGCGTGGCTCTGCCTCTCCCCCATCATCACCTTGGGGTGAGGCCTGTTGCTTGGAAATCCGTTCTGTTAGTTCATTCTGTTTAAATGTTGTTTAGGTCCATGCTGCCCAGTTCTTACAGTAGTTCATGCAATGAATGTAAATATATAGAATAAGATAAACTTTATAGACTCTATTCAAAATAAAAAGATTTTCAAGGGAATGGAAATAAAATGCTATTATCAATTTCTCTCAAGCAAGAGCAATACTAGTCAAAAATGTATTATGTTGTTTACCTCTGCCAGTGAATGAATTATAGTAAAACTTTCAAACAATATGTGTAGATCACTAGCCTGAGATTTAAAGGTAAATATATTTTCTTTTGAGCCTCAACCATATAAAACATCAGGGTCTAACCCGCTGCCTGCAGTCTTATATTTCACACAACATTCTTACAATGAATGGGGTAAGTTAAGAAAGGTCTAAATCCATCAGATGATTGATTTTTATTTTCAAAAAAATTATAAATATATCAGAAAAGCAAGTAAAACTTAGAACTAATTGGGTCATGCTTTGCCAAAAGAGATGGAGACTGGGACCGCTTCAACTAGAAAGGGCTTATGTTCATAGCTGCTGTAGGGTGAACTCTGAGAAGTTAAACTTTTCCACAGAAGAGAAAGAAGTTCCTGGATTTCAAAGACAGAATACATTCTAGAATTCAGGGAAATGAGGAGATAGTCTTCTTTCCTCTATTCTTAATATAGGCCATTGACGCTGCTCAATTTTGCTGAAGTAATTCTCCGGCAGGTCAAAAAGCATAAATGATTCAAAGAGTTACCAGAATAAGAAATTCATTTCTTCTTCTAATATTATTTTATATATTTTTATTAGAGCTTTTTTTGGATTTCAAGTAATAGAACATTAATGAAGGAAGTCATATTAAGCAAAAAAGACATAGGGTCTCCCCCTAAACTAAAAGAAAGAGAGAAGTTGTCATCCCAAGAACACCAAATAGCCCTGGGGAGCTGATCAGCAATGATTCTCCTTTAATCTTGCTGATCACCTGACATATATTCTTTCTCCAGATGGGCAATTGTGTCCATAGAGCAAAAGAACCTATTCAGATCTACTGAGTATAGAAGTTTAACATGTGAGTATCATGGAAAAAAAACAAACTGTTTTTAATATCATCAATTATAAATACTTTGGGAAGAAATTCTGATTTTTCTCACTTGAGGTGCTTACTCCTTATGTAGTTAGATGTGACTGAACAGATGCGGTGAAATTTCTCTGTAAATAAAGGATTCTCTGATATTGCCACAGTAGGAGATTTTGAAGCAATACTCACCCTTAAAATGAATTTCTGGCAGTTATATATGGGACTCTTATTAATATAATTATATGATTGTTAAATGAATAAAATATTTGTATTAAAAGTAGAATTATAATTAATTGAATTTTTCCCATTTTCATATGTTTTAGCTATATTGCCTCCAACCATCAATGAATGATTACAAAGGGGATTTAAAGCTAATTTTCTATGATAGTAGATTTCTCTGGGGAAACCAGTGTTCTGTACATTCTTCCTGTAATATGGTTTCATTGAACTTTTTTATAGCTCATTCTCTTCAATTAGATTCCATCTGCATCACCAGCTTGTTTGTTTTCCTTAGGATTAAGGACTGTTTTAAAAATAGACCTCCCACATCCCTGTAGCAATGCAAATGACAAAATTAAAAACACACACACACAGAGGTGAGGTAATACATAGAGAAAGAAAACATATTTTTCTATTTGCCTTATTTATTCCACAATGTGTTGATAAGTTGCATGAGTAAAAATATGCTTGTGTGTACTCATTTTGAGGCAGTTTTCTAAATTTTAACATTCGGCCTTTGATTTCATCATATTCTTTAAACGTACATGTACATATGCATAACTTATGTACGTATATATATATATATATATAGTATCTTATTTGATAGGTCATAATTACAAGAAGAATATGTAAAAATAGTTAACAGTTTTTCAAATGATCACTGAGATACTGTAATTAAAAAATTTATGTGTATTCACCCTCTAAATTTGTAAACAAAATAATCTGTGACATAGTATGCAGCTTGTAAAACTAAAATAGTTTGAAATTAACTGCAAGTTCATTAAAACTTCATTTCAATAAGTTTAGTGTGGGAGAAATACAAAGGATTGTAAGAAATTACTATGAACAATTATGTGCCAAGAAACTTGAAAACCTTGAGGAAATGGACAAATTTCTAGAAAAGTATAATCTTCCAACACTGAATGAAGAAGAAGCAGAAAGCCTGAATAGACCTATAACAGCTGGGGAAATTGAAGCAGTAATCAGGAAACTCCCAGCACACAAAAGCTCTGGGCTGGACGGTTTCACAGGAGAATTTTACAAAACATTTAAGGAAGAGCTAACCCCTGTCCTTCTCGGACTATTACAAAATATCCAAGAGGAGGGAGGACTCCCCGACTCTTTTTATGAGGCCAGCATCACCCTAATCCCCAAACCAGATAAAGACACTACAAAGAAAGAAAACTACAAGCCAATATTGCTGATGAACATAGATGTTAAGATCCTCAACAAAATATTGGCAAACTGCATCCAGCAATACATTAAAAAGATCATCCATCACGACCAAGTGGGATTCATCCCAGGGATGCAAGGATGGGTCAATATATGCAAATCAATAAATGTAATACATCACATAAACAAAAGGAAAGACAAAAAACACATGATTATCTCTATAGATGCAGAAAAAGCATTCGACAAGGTACAGCACCCATTTATGATGAAAACACTCAGCAAAATGGGAATAAATGGAGTATTCCTCAACATGGATGGTAACATGGTAAAATAAGAACATGGTAATAATTTATACCACCATTGGACCAAGCATCCCAGGGGAAGGAGAATGACATCCACATTAGAGATGGGGCCATAGCAAGTTGTACGAGGTGTGTGCTTTCCATTTTCTGTTGTCTCTTATCTTGGTTTCAGAAAAACAAATGCAATGAATTTTATATCTTCCAAAAATAAAAAGTTTAGGGTGGGGCAAAGGTAGGTTTACAGTTGTGAGTATGCAAAACACAGAGTTTATTCTTGTATTATTAATTACATATTATTTTGCCATGTATAATGTGCACTTTTTTGCCCAGATTTTTGAGGGAAAAATAAGGATGTGCATTATACTTAGGTAAAGCTAGAACGTGGATGTGCATTATACTTGGCAAAAGATGGTAATAATTGCATTTTTTCCATACAAATATAAACCCACTTTTCCCCCACTTTGTATTATTACATGTACAGTAACATGTATAATATAGGTAATTGTTGAATTTTACATGAATAATTTCTATTTTGATTTTATCATTTTGATGTTTAGATGTATTATATATGTATTTATATGCTTATTTATATGCTTGTTAATATACCTCGCCTCATTATTAGTGTATCTTATGCTCTCACAGCTTGTCTTATTATTACTATCTTTGCTATTGATGGAATTCATTAAATACTACAACTGAGCTGATTTTTGTAGAAATACTTTGAGTTAATTGAAATCCGCTAGGATTTTGGCTTCCAAACTGCAGTATGGAAAACAGTAAATAGTCTACTAGGGAGTGACATAGTAAAAACTCATTAAAAATGCTAATTACAAGCTGAATCTTTCTGACATACCCACTTCACTAATCTGCTAGCTAAACACATCATAAAAATGTGCCTGCCTTGTAAGTGGGCAAATATCCGGAGGAAGGATGTTTTGAATTTCCAGATTACTTTCAATTAACTGAATGCAGAACAGTTCAGAATATGAAAGGCTGTGTTATTGAAATTTTATTTTAAGTCCCTAAATGAACATTAGAGTCCAATCATACTGTTGCCTTTACTTAGGCAATATTTTTTTACTGTTTCTATGTTCACTCTCACTCTTCTCGGTACCCTCTCGTTTTCCCCTGAACCATTTATTTACTTATTTACTTATTACAGATTTTGGTAAATTTATTACATCATTTTTTACATTTTGCACTGTATTTTATTATATCTACATTGTTACAAATACAGTCTCTTCTACTTGAGAGAAAGTTCCACAAAATCAGGGATTACATTTTTTCCTTGTTACCAATTAATACTCTGTTTGAGAAAGCACTGAGTCTAAAGGTAAATATAAACACTTTATTAGGTCTTTGAAAGTCTGTTCAGGTGTTGGATGATGGGATCTGGCTACTGTCCTACTGAACACAATATTTACTTCCTGTGTGTGTGTGTGTGTGTGTGTGTGTGTGTGTGTGTGTGTGTGAGAGAGAGAGAGACAGAGAGAGAGAGAGAGAGAGAGAGAGAGGAATTATATTCCCCTAAAGTACATTGTACAGATTTATTCTAATTTCTTTAAAAGCTTATATAAAATAGTTTTAACACATATGAAAAAGGACTTTGGCTCTTATTTCTTTTTATGTATGATACTTGAATTTTATTTTACTTATTTATTTCTAAAGATTTTTTTTTATTTGTGGAGAGAGGGGAAGAGAGGGAGACAGAAAGGGAGAGAAGCATCAATGTGTGGTTGCCTCTCACACAGCCACTACTAGGGACCTGGCCCACAACCCAGGCATGTTCCCTGACTGGGAATCGAACCAGTGACCCTTTGGTTCCCAGGCCACCTGAGCCATACCAGCCAGGGTTGAAATTTATTTTATGGTAACTGATTTTTGATGTTTTCTAGTCCTTCCTGAAATATATTTCCAGGTTTTGTTTCTTCATTTCTTTACTGTGCCTCTTTTCAAGAAAAACTCTTTCAACTTTTGCTTATTAAAAATTTTTTGCTAAAAAAAGTATTTGGACTATTGATGAAGAATATTATTGTCGATTTATAAAGTTCTAAGTTGACAGTTGTGTTTTTCTTATAACTTTTAATGTCAAATTATTGTTTACTGACTTCTAAGGTTTATTTAGTACAATGAATTGTCATTCCAATTGTTTCTCCTCTTTTTATAATATTTTCCTATCAGATAGCTTTTAATATATTATATTTTTGTGCGAGTTAGATATACCACATATAGGTGTACTTTTCTGTACACATATTCTGTTTGGGATGGTTGAGCTTTATGGATATCTGGGTTGATGTCTTTCAATTAAAAAAAATTCTAACCTATCATCCCTTAAATATTTTTAATGCTCCATTCATCATGTCTCATATTTTTCTGGGATTCCAATGGTAAAAATGATAGACTGTATGATATATGATATTTTTCTACAGATTCAGATTATCTGTTCTTTTTCTTCTTTTTAAATCTTTTTTTGGTAAATCAAACACTATTTGTATTTACAACCTATTTTCAACTTCAGTGAACTTAGTTGATTATCAAAAAAATATATCTTTTGCATAATACTTTTTCTTTTGGCTTATTTATTCATTTTCACTTCTTTCCTATATATCATAAATATTGCTCACTTTATTTACTAGATTACTTAATGTATTTATATTAGTTATATACGTATTTCCAAAATCTATGTTATCTTTGTTTCATGTTCTGTTGACTACTTTGTTCCTTTTCTTTTTTTAAGACTTGTATTTATTTATTTTTAGAGAGATAGGAAGGGAGGGAGAAAGAGAGGGAGAGAAACATTTGTGTGTGGTTGCCTCTGATGCGCCCCCTACTGGGGGCCTGGCCTGAAACCCAAGCATGTGTCCTGACTGGCCCCTTGTTTCGCAGGCTGGCACTCAGTGCACTGAGCCACATCGGCCAGGGCTGCTTTGTTTCTTAATGTCATGTCGCTTCTCGTGTGTGTGTGTGTGTGTGTGTGTGTGTGTGTGTGTGTGTGTGTGTGTGTGCTTTGTGATTTTTTTTCACTTGAATGTCACACAATCTGGTAAAATAATATTTGAAATTGAAAGGTAATAATTGTATACAGAAAGTTTTAAGCCTACTCCTCTGTGAAGTGGAATATTTTCTGAGGTAGTCACATCTGTGTTGATATAGCCTAGTTATCATCATCCTCAGCAGCAGCAGTAGCAGCAGCAGCAGTAGCAGCAGCAGCAGCAGCATCGTGTACTTGTTAGGTCCCGTTTATTGTGTACTTCAAATTATATGAATTCAGGACCAGGAGCTTCTCTTTTGCTGGATACGTGATTTCAATTAGCTTTCTCTGCCGTCAGCCCTCAGCCTGCCCTGGGCTGTTGCAACCCAGAAGAGATTTTTCCCTTTCTCAATTCTCCTGCCCCTCATCTAGATGGAGATGTCCAGTGTTTGATACTCAGCATAAGGTTCAGAGAGAATTTCTCAGTCACTTGTGGACCCTAAGACTGTCTCTGTCACCTCCAACTGTAAAGGGCTGCTGCCTTAGATCAAGTAAAAGCCTGAAGTGCCTGTTGTGTTTATATTGTTTTCTACCTTGCCCCCATGGTTCCCCAGGTCTGATACATCTCTGCCTCACATGAGGTCTCTGCTGGTTGCCGTTTTGCCTCTAGTCTTTCTGTGAGCAGTTCGTGAAGACCAGTGGAAGGAACCTTCAGATTGTCATCTGTCTTTAAATCTATTACTCTAGAGAGTTTATATTCTTATGCTAATCTTCATTTTCACACCAAAAGAATCATTAACGTTCTCATCTACTTTCTCCTTACCCAGTCCTCATCCACATCCTCCTAATTGCTTCACCCAAGATAAAACAGCTGTGGTCTCTGTTGTTAAGAGTTTTGCATCTCTTACAGAACATGTTTAGTATCAGTTTTGCTGTAGAAACCAAAGTTCTGGTCACCATTTCATATGGGAATGAATCCCCTTTAGAAAGTGGCCTTAGTGAGCTCACTATTTTTTTAATTTGTTGTACTTTTTTATCAATTGATATTCATCTTTTTTATGAGCCTGGATTTATGGCTTTTATTTTTATCTATTATGCAGCATTGTAATATATGTGCAGCAAAAAGGATTATCAGTGTAGCACTATCTTGGCTACACCAACCACCCCTTTATTATTTAACTACATTTGTTTCTAAGAAAAATGACAGAAATTTTCTTAAACCAATGTATTATCATTCGTTTAAGGGAAAAAACAAAACAAAACATGTGCGACAGAGCCTGAACATAATAAAACCCAGTGCCATAAAGCTACGGAAAGGTCAAGGCTCATGAGGAAGCGGACTAATTGAATGCTGACTGCTCAAAAATGTGCTCTTCCCTCTACTTTTTCTTCACTATGGTTATATGCAAGAGCCAGTGGACAAAAAGGCTAGTTAACCTCTTTCCCTTGCATTAGACTTTTGCACAGTGTCTCTTGGATCATTTAGAAGACTTCAGTTTAATAACTAGAGGGAAATTGGCATTTTAATTTCCTGAGGCTTCCATTATGTAAAGGCAGCAATTTAGGAATGTCCATGGGCAACTTATGAAACAACCAGGTGCCAGTATGAGACAATGAAACAAAAATCCCAAAAAGATGTGTAGATAAATGATGTTTACGAAACTAATTTTAATCTACTATTTATACACAAATGTTTTTTGAGCTTTGGTTGTTTTGATTTGCACCTGAATCCTATACTGTTTACTGAATTAAATTTCTGAATGTGTCGATATCTGTGTTCACTAGCTGATGAAATAGCCTAGAAACTGAGCTAGTCAGCTGTATACCAATTTAGATATTTTACTAATTTTTTAGAAAAGGTAGCATGTGTTTGCTGTGAATAGGGGTTAAAACTTATATCCTACAAATAATGAAGCTGTGAAATACTAGGAAAAGAAACAAAAATCACATTTCAGAAGAGCTAACAAGCACTTAAGTGAGAAAACTGTAATAACAGACTTCTCTTTCACTTTTTTATCTCAATTTTATTTTCAGTGGAAAAAAAAGAATCAACATTGTAGGTTTTATTCTCTAAAATTAACTCAAATGTTTCATTGTTAGAATTTAGCTGAATTTATACTGAATAGAATCTAAATCATAGGAGAAAATCAGGAAATGCACTTGAATTAATTTTACAATTTAAGACCAAACATAGTTCTAAAAATACAGAAGAAAAATATCAAAAGAATGCATTTCCTTTCTTGTTCTAGAGTAATTTTTGAAACACAAGATATTGTATCTTATATTAAAATACAAAATTGGACATGATGGTGCATCTCTGCAGTAACAGTCCCTAATGTCTGTACCTCTTTCTATCCATTTGTACAGTCTTCCCCGTCTCTGACTCTAGGGTTTACTACATGACTTGTTTTGGCCAATGAGACAATAAAAAATCCTTGGGAAGCTGAACTTTACACTTGCTATTTTTATACTCAGTCACTATTTCTTCCACGAGGCAAAATCAGCAAGGCTAATTAGGTAGAGAATCAGGTACCATTTGGAAAAAGACCAAATCTGAGATGAGGTTATTACAAACCAGACAGGAAAGCCAACCCCCTTTGCAATCAAGGGACGTAAGTGAGCTCAGCAGAGCTCAGCCAAGCTGCGTGCCGATCAGAAGCACCGCCCAGCTAAGTCCAGCTCAAAATTCCTACCCGTATAATCAGGAGCCAAAATAAATGACTGATACTTTAAGCCACTATGCTTTTATATGTTTCTTTATGCAGTGCTATTAACTGATACACTATTTTTATTCACCTGGTAAGTGCTATATATATAAAAAGGATATATTGAAATAAAATATTATTAGTTGTATTCTAGTTTACATTTCTATTTTCCATTTCCTATAGATCTAGTAATCACCACGAAATCAAAGGGTGTTGTTTTTATTTTTATAAATTAGTTATTTAAAAAAATGGGTATGTAGTACCTATTTTCTATTAGCACTTATTATTCAAGACCACAATTTAAAACATGTAGCTCTTTATAGTCAAGCCCTTCTCGTCACTCAAAAGCTTCTCTAATCTAATGAAGTGGAACGTCCTGTCAGTATTTTGTTAAATCAGACTATAAGCAAAAATACATAAAGACAGAAATTGATACTGGAATTGTTAAACTGCATGAAATCACCAAATTATCATTTTCCCGTATGTATTTTGTTTAAACAAATGTGCCTCTAACATCAAAAAAATAAATGCCCATAAAAGAGCAAGTTACCAAGATATATCATTTATAAAATAAACTGTATTAGTAGTCTTCAAAAATTTAAGCAACTAAAATTAATTTTCCTATCTTGACAAGATAAAGTCACATGTTAATTGATTAATACTTATTTAAATTAAGACAGTCTATAAAATGCAATGCTAAATAGCCATAAACGCTGACAACTTGGATCTATATTTATTGCCCCATGGCCACAATGAACTGAGAAGTGCAAAAGTGCACAGATACTACATAAGTGTACATTATATTGTTCCAAATTTAGGGGGAAAACACTAAAGACAAATGAAAGAAATACATAGAACAACCTCATGTTATGTCTCAAATTTCTTAGAATAATCTATATGTAAATTTTAAATTTCAATCATATTTTGTATTACACTAATAAAGCCATTACCCATTTTAAACCATAGTGAAATGAGAAAACACATTTAAATAATCTAATTATTAAGATAAGTGTATAGTAAACTGTCATTAGCAAACAAAAGAAAAAATGATAAATATCACAAATATGTATATATATTTAGCTTTCTTCTGCAAAGCAGAGGTTTCATGATTCATAAATGTCACTTTTTAAAAAATTATTATTACATTTAATTAAATGTTAACTAAGCCATACTAGATGTGTTTTAGTATATGTACTCCTTCAATAATATTAGCCAAAAGACAAGGACTCATTTCTAAAGTGTATTCATATAAATGATATACTTTTATAAGAAACAATGAGAAAAAATAGTAAGTACATAGCAAATATATTATTACTTAGTTGGTTTTATAACAAAATTAGTGCTCTGTAAAATTTATTATGTGAGTATCCCATTATTTTCTGCATTGCATACCTATGTTGCTGTATGTTGGTATATATTTAATATTGATCAAACCAAAGAAAAACAACCTGCAAATTTAAGTACCAAAATATGAACAGTTTTCTTTAGTGGAGGGAATGCGAGGCATTATTTACCATTTTATTTATACTTTTCTATACTATCTGATTTTTCCAATGAGCATACATTACTTTTATAACTTAAAGGGTCTATTTATATTTGGGAGAAAAATAACAGAGATATTTTAATCTTACATATAATGTTCATTGCATGATTAATCTATTCAAAATTGATATGAGCAAGATATAGTTAATACTAATTTTTAAAGTGTTTGAAAACCATTATCTATTAATAGGAGTCATCTGTCAAAATGCAGGTCCATTTGTGGAAATTTTCTAAATTTTAAGATAAATTCATTTTTTTTTTTTTACAAATCAAGGTACGCTTTGCTTTTTGTTTACATTAACAAAGTACCTTTCTCTTAATTTCTTCTTGGTATGAAGTTGAAAATAGACATTAACATATTGACTGTTTCTCTTTGCCTTACTCACTACTACTTTGTAGTCTATAGCATGTATCCTTGAAGAGATTAAGAACCTTGCTAAGTGGCAAACAGTGTTACATTTTCTCAAGATAATAAAATATATGGAGGCATGTGGCTCCTATGGTTTTTAAAAATATTTTTATGGAAGTGAAATTGATTAAAAAATCTTCATAATGGCATGCTTAACATATCTATATCTAGCTATATCTATATATTTTATAGCTATATATAAAATATAGAAATATATTATATATAATTCATAAACATATGAAATATAATATGCATTATAATTATATAGTATATATTATATGTATTCCACATCTAAATATATATAAAATATAATATATAAATATATCTATCTCTCTATATAGATATATCTAGATATATATGTAGATATATGTTATATATCTATTTATATCTAATATAATCTATAGCTATAGATATGTCAATAAATAGATATTTCTATATATCTATATATAAATATATCTATATATAAATATAGATATTAAAAATTTGATGAGTTTGGACATACATATGCATCCATGAAACCATCACCACATCAAGATAATAAACATATCCACTGCCTCCAAAATTTCCTCATGCTGCCCTTTTTTTGAGGAGGGTAGAAAGGGAAAGAACACTTCATATCAGACCTACGCTCCCGACAAAGTTTTAAGTGCACCATACTGTACTAACTGTATCATAGACACCATGCTACGTAGCAGTTCGCTAGGACGCACTCATCTCGCGTAACTGAGGGAGACAGTCTACAAGGACACCTTCTCTGTGGCTGTTTCCACAGTATCCACCCTGCAGCTTCCGGCATCCTACTCACAGCGAACGGAGAAAGAAGTGGAAAAGAGAGGTCGCCAGCAAAATCACCACCTTGTATCAAGCAAGTAAAAGCTTTCCTTGAAGCTTCCCAGCAGTTTTGCTTTTTGTTTCCATGGTAAGAATTATTTTACTGGTCATTCCGAACAGCAATAGAAACAGAGAAGCAGGGATTTGGCTTCTCCAATCTCTGGAGTGAAGCTGGCAAGATGGAAATCATTTGGGAGTGGGTGTTGAGTTAGCTATTTCTTGGTCTCTTTATGAAATTTTACTTGGCTCTAGGTTCTCTTCATCAGTTCTCATTTGAGGCAACATTCGCTACTTAAACAATCTGTTACCTAATCATCTAATTTTACCTCTTCCCCAAACCGCATCCATACCTCACCTCTGAGTTCCATATCCAACCATACTTCTTCCTCCGGAAGTAGTGTCTATATTAGATGCATCAGACAATTCAGTGAGCACCACCTTGTATAGCCTTTAAAACAAAACAAAACAAAACAAAACAAAAAAACATATCCCCTGACCCTTAACAGAACAACAACAGCAACCAACAATGACTCACAGACGATAGATCCAACCCATGTGCTCTGTTAAGTCAAAGTTAGAAATCCAGGCCTTCACGTTGACTCCCTACTACCCATCGTGGCTTCCTTATTGAAGATTTCAAGCTATTATTTGCCCCTTTCCTCCCTCTTTCAGATATAATTATATTTGTAGGTCCTTTTTATCTGACCCCTGAACTATTGCAAAGTCCTCTTGGCTCAAACCTCCAGTGTCTTTATACCTTAGTACCTCTCTGAATAATATCATGTACGTTATTTTCAAAGTATGAAAGGCTGATACTGCTACTCCTGGGGTAAGAACCCTTTCACTGATTGCTAGTACTGAGTACAAACACCTAAATATGGAATCCACATACCCTTCTCTCACCTATCCCCTTCATTGCTCTGGTTATACTAAACTGTTTGCAGTTATATGCAACTTTGCACAAATGTAATACCGAGCTGGGCATGAACTTGAATCATTAATCTTCCTGTAAATTCTGGTTTATTCTGTGTAACCCATTGCTGTGACACTTGTAATATTTTAAAAGTCATTTTTTCCATAAACACCATACCCATCCTACTTATTTGGTTAGCATTCCACTTTTCCATTCTTTAATTATTAAACTAAGTCATTTATTTACCCTTCGATTCTTATACTGGAATGTGAGCATCTTGTAGGTGGTAAATTTCATTTCGCTGTGAATTGTCAAGGCCTAGAGCCTTACAGGGCATGCAACCCAATAGGACTAGTGTTCTTCTCGCTAGAAGAGATACCAGTGCTTTCTCTCTCATCCCCCCCCCGCCCCCCACCACCGCTGGCCGGCACATTCATCTTGGGCTTCTGGCCTCCAGGATTTGGAGAAAATGAATTTCTCTTGTTTAAGCCATCCAGTCTGTGTTTCGTTTTGGCAGCCCAAGCACACCAATAAAATTTGTGACTCAATTGTCTACTGAATGTCACCTGATGAACAGTATAGGTTATGCTACCAAAATTCATCAAAGACCTGCTTTTCCATGAACAAGCAAAACATGTTAAGACTGAGTTCATAGCAAGTACAACATAAGGAAATTTGCATGACATTTATTTAGCAAGTTTAGCAGATTGCCAGATTATGGTGTAAGAGTTATGGGGTCTGCATAGTTTAATTAACAGTTATATTCAGAATCTATATCAGAAAACAACATGTGAGCTTAGTTTCCAGTATCAAAATTTCTGTTTTTAAATTTTGTTTTCTCGAAGTGTCTTTTAATTCAAATAACTCAGAAAGACTAAATGTATCAGTAAATACTGCTCACAGTTCAGGGGCTATTCTTTCATGGATTAGAGACTGATAATAAGTTTTATGTAAACTATTTTTATTTAAAATTTAAGTAGTTAGTTACTTATTAAATAACTATTTTAAACACCTGCAAACCTACAGTTAAACTCCATATAAAATGAACCTAGAAATATGTATTTTTTTCAATCTGTATTGTCTTTTCCCTTCCTTTATATTTTAAATAACGAAAACAAAGACACAATGAATTGAACAAGTTAAAAAATTTCTCAGCAAATCCACACAGTAAGATAATAAGGGACTTAAAAACGTTCCATTGAGAAAAAAATCAAGAATTTTCTATACTGTTACCCACGTCCGCAGTCCTTTTTCCTGTTTGCTCAACCCATCATCCCCTAAACCCGCACCCATCAGCAGTCACCCTGCTTCCCACCTATGAGTCTGTCCCAATTTTCTTTGTTCAGTTTGTTCATTAGATTCCACATATGAGTGAAATCATGGTGTTTGTCTTTCTCTGAGTGGCTTATTTCACTTAGCATAATGTTCTCCAGATCCATCCATACTGTTGCAAAGGGTAATATTTTCTTTTTTTTACATACAAGTAGTATTCCATTGTATAAATATCCCATAGTTGTATTATCCCCTCACCAACTGATGGACAGTTGGGCTGATTCCATATCTTGGCGAGTGTAAATAATGCTGCAGTGAACATAAGGTGCTTATGATCTTTCAGATTAGTGCCGTGGGTTCTCTTGGATATATTCCCAGAAGTGGGATCATGGAGTCAAAAGGCAGATCCATTTTTAATGTTGTGAATGAATGCTTTCCACAGTGCCGCACCAACCTGCAGGTCCACTGACAGTGCAGAAGTGCTCCCCTTTCTCCACTTCCTCACCAGCACTTGTTTGTTGATTTATTGATGATAGCCATTCTGACCTGCATGAGATGATATGTCATTGTGGTTTTAATTTGCATTTCTCTGATGACTAGTGACATTGCTGGGGGGAAGTGTGTATAAGGTGACTAAATGGTGATTGAAAAAATACAATAAAGATTAAATTTAAAAAATTTGCAACATTTTTATCTATGTGGAAAATTACTTTAGGTACACTTTATGATTATTATTGTTTGAAACTTAAAAAAAATACCAAAGAATTATGACAGAATGGGTACAGGAATTCCAGTAAGATTCCTGGGATTGAATCCAGGTTCTGCTTCTTATTTTCTTTATGACATTGGGAAAATTAGCCTCTCTGAACTTTAATTTCTTGCACTGTTAAAGAGAAATAATTATGGGCCTCACGTTTTAGGTTGATGTAAAAATTGCATGAGTTAATGTATGTTAAATGCTTGGCATAGTGCCTGACACCTAAGAAACATCCAATGAGAGGTAGCTATTTAATAAAAATGTTAGCAGATATTCATATCTCATTTTATATTTGATATTTAAAATAAACTGAACACATTAAATTAGGCAAATAGAGAATATCAATCTGACTTATAATAAATTTCAGAGTTATGTTTAGTTCATCCCACCCCTATGATCATTGGGATTTTGAATTTTTGACTGCAAACAAAGAGGTTTTACCTATAAAAATAAGAGTGTGCAGCACCTTTTTGATATCCTGTGTAGAGCAAAGAGTTTGTGTTTTACTAAGATGGCAATTTCTACAAAGTACACAGTTTCTGTACAGTGCAGAAAAGTCATTAAAGTAATCAGGAAATATTCAGATAACCTTGATATCAATTTATTTTCACATGCACACATACACACATACCCCTAAAACTAAATGCCCCCCTGAATAAACAGCTACCCAGTGAAGAACCACAAAGCAACCTAAAAATTATTAAAAGATACATGAAACCACAATCTCTCAAAGCAAAAGCTCAAGCATAAATTCATTTTATATGCAATAAAATACTATCTTAGTTTTCTTTTTCTTCATACACACAAACACTGTCTAATTTGACCATCTATGAGAAGTTTTGGAGTTAATAACAAAGAATAAGTTGCTTTAGGGAATAATATAAATAGAAACTTCTAATTTAAAAAAAAAATCCATGAGTGTCCTAGTCAAGAGATTTAGAAAAGGGCCATCATAGTGGCGGGGAGAAGTCATTATCATTAATGATTTTTCAACAGCAGTGGCAGTGATCCAAGGCAGGCTGCTGCCTGCTGATTTGTTAGTTCCTTCATGGAATATGTCACAAGGGAGGTATTTTTGAAGCATAACAGAAGTGTGCGAAAAATCTCAATATGATGCATGAGTATAATCTTTTCCTTGCAGATGTTAATTCCCTGCTTGTTGCAACTACAGAGCAGGTGCCAACGTGTCTGTGAATGTTCCTTCCTGCTGGACAGTACACAAGAATCCTGGAACAAGCTAGATGCTGTTGATATGTGATAAATCTTAGCAGTTCAAAAAGTCTTTTCAAATGCTTGAGTAGTTTTTGATGATATTTAGCCCCTTAAAACTGAAAAACAAAACACAGTCATAGAGCCTGAGTGTGTATGTTGAGCTTGGAGGGAAGATCTGTCCTTATCACATGTCTTCTCTGATGAATTCTCAACAAAGGCAAATAATCGTTGTTATCGCATACCTTCAAGACTGCCTGTAGTTTCAAAAATGTTGCCCTTTTCCACCAAACATTTTTAATGAAGAAATTATGGTAGTGGAAGAAAAACTGAAGAAAACAATTTTCAAGGTCACATAGGATAACTGTGTAATTTGTAGGTGATAGAAATGCACAAAAATGAATCTGAAGAAATGTAAAAGCTAGGATAAAAAAAGTTTATATTCTCCTTATAAAAAAATTTAATGTAAATGAGTTTTCAAGATCAATATAAACTTCTAAACTGACAGCTCCGGTAAAATAGAGCAACACTCTTCTAATACAATAGATGACCTTAGCTACCTAATATAATGGTTATTCTATCTGAACAAATACAGAAGAAAATGAGTTTTCTAAATGTTGTCATTGAATTCTAATGACCTAGTATTAGTTTAAGCACATTTTTCATGTATTGAGAACTTCTATTAATATCCTCTAGAATTATGAATGTTAAAAATGAAGCAGACTATTATCGATTTTTAGCATGTTCAAGACATAGTTTTATAAACCTTGGATGTGTAAAATAATTTAATTTCTACAAACACTAGAAAATACTCTTATTTTCCTCATTTGGCACAGAAGAAAACTGAAGCATAGGTAAATCATGTAGCATTCCCAAGCAGTTAATTTGTGCCATATCTAGGATGAGAACAAATTTTTCAATAATATCATTTTTCTCTAAGTGACTCTTACAATTTTTTTTCTACTAGAGGATTAGTTTAGTGTCAGATCATCTTAATCCAAACAGAGACTGAAAATATTCAAGATGGCTTTTATCCTTTAACCTTGGAATCCCATGAACTTCACTTCCTGCCTCCCCAGCTCCCTGAGTTTCTTAGCCTACATTTCTTATCCTTTCCCCATAAGCTGATGGGAAACCGCAAAATACTTCAAGACACAAAGCAGTGCTGCCTGAGTTTTAGGCAACCTTATTGAACTTTCCTTCTTCCTAGGATTTTGGCTCCTTAAATTATTAATCGGTAGCTTTGACTTGCCTTCAAACACGGTTGTTTTTTTTCTACTTAGGCCCCACTTTTCCAGTTATTTCTATTCAATAATTATTTCCTCTAGATTTGTCTAATCTATGATAAATGAATCTGTCATTTACAACAGGCAAATTTATCCCTGCCTCGCCTGTTCTACCAACTCAAATATAATGCCATATATTTCAATAAAACCACAAATCTCTGTCTTAGTATATTTTACATCAACAAAAATAAGCCAACTCAGAAAACAAAGATGTACATACACAATATACATATGTATAATTTGAATTTTTCTTTTCCTTTTTAACCAATATTTTGGCTTACCTTCCAAACAGTTAAATAGACTAGTATGTGTAGATTATACATCATGGTATACATAAGTCCTACTTTAAAAAAAAGTATGAATATTTTTAATTCATAAAGTAAAAATTTATAAAAAAGAGTATTCTTTTAAAAACCATAAGATATACTACTTCTTTTTTCACACTAAATCTTAAAAATTTGGTGTGTGTATTATACTTATCAGCACATCTCAATTCATGCTACTCACATTACAACTCCTCATTAGCCTCGTGTAACTAACAGCCACCATATTTGAAAGCATAGAGATCTAGTTCCATTTTATTTTATTTTATTAATAAATGATATTTTTTAAAGATTTTATTTATTTATTCTTTTAGAGAGGGGAAAGGAGGGTAAAAAAGAGGAAGAGAAACATCAATGTGTGGCTGCCTCTCACACATCCCCTGCTGGGGACCTGGCCCACAACCCAGGCATGTGCCCTGACTGGGAATTGAACCAGCGATCCTTTGGTTCACAGATCTGCACTCAATCCACTGTGCTACACCAACCAGGGCTCTAGTTCTATTTTAATACCATCTCTATAACTAAGTAGGAAAATCAATAAGGAAAAATCATAAATCAAAATTGGGAACAGTATAATTAATGTAAACATATACTATTGTAACTTTTTTTCATTTTATACTCTTCCATATTATGTATCTTTATTAACATTAGATAGATTGGTAGTTTCCACCAAAGATTACTTATTTTATATCCAGATGAATGAAAGTTCATATTTTTCTGTTCAGAGGTGTTTATTTTATTAAATTTAACAGCCTATAAAAGAATGGAGCATTACTAGGTAATTACATATTAGTGGCTTAAATCAAGTTTCTCACAGATTTTGGCCAAGGAAATAAATTTCTAGACCACATAGTTTTAGAAAATATAACATTTGGGGGACTGTAGACAATATTATATTCATCTCTTAAAGACACAAGATTGACTATATTAGACTATTTACTTACCTTTATGAAAATAAAAGTATTTTTCTTTAGTTAATAATATTTTCTATGAAAAATTAATTTCTGACTGACCGCTGGTGGACAATTTCTAATCTGATGTCTACATCTGGAAAGATTTTATAATAAATGCATGGATGGTAATAATCTTTTATTATAGATGGTTTCCAAATGATCAGAAAAGCAATAAAATCATAATTTAACTCCAAAATATCATTTGTTTTGGTACATTTGAATTATATAATCTATGCTTCATTTTATGCAGTGCCAGCAACAGCTTCCACTAAACTACGTAATCATTTTCTCTAAGATGTTCACCTTTTGAACTACTAAATTTTATAAGGGGGAGGTATTTGAGGAAGACTAGAAGATATGTTAGGAAAAAGGTTAGAAAGATATTAAAACATAAGTCTTTTATTTATATTGCTGTGAATTGATATTCAAAGGTCATAGTACCAGGTTTATTATCTTTGAGACACAAATTCATCATTTGTAACATTAGAAAAGTATGTAACATACAAGTCATTGGAATACAAAGCTGAAACTGTTCTTGCTGGCGGATTTCTAGTTTCATTAAATCATAGAAAATGAGTTTTATGAACAATCCTCCAGATGGGCAAATGTTCACATGCCACACAATGTTTCACAGATTTATGTGAAAAGCAATCTGTAACCAGATGCAAACCAGAGATGAGAAAATGAATCTGCAAATACACGCAGATTGCCATTAGGTATACAGCTGTACGACTTTGATGTTTGCCTTCCAGTGGGTTTACCTGCTGCCTCCTTACATTTTGTCAGCTAAGGTGATTAATAGTAATTAACTTTTATAAGAAATTAAACTGCTAAACATGAACAGTGTTTTTTCCTATTTCAATGTGTGAGAACAACTTGTGTATTTATAGCTTTACTCAAAATAAAATATTAATTTTTCATTTTCCACAATTCTCATACCCAGAAACACAAGTCATTCCAGAATCACATAGAGAGTTTCATATAGTGCCATATGATTCCTTTGCTTATTCTTTTGTACATCAATGAAATGATTATCTATCAAAAGTATTTTGGTCAAGATTAAATGTTTTTATCTCCGGCCTAATCAGAGAAAATTTACTATTAATGTGTCTTCGAATATCTAATTCTTACTCTTTTAATTATACGTTACATATAATAGCATAAAAGCCACCTAAGATTTCCCCTCCCTCTTGCCCTTTTTCCCAGTACCATTCTCCTGGGAGCTCCCTACCTCCCCTGTCTTTCAGAATTTACTAATTGCCTAATTTCACCATGCACATGGTGAATTGCTGGAATTAAAAAATGTATAAAATATATCTCATATTTTTCTTCTTTTCTTTTAGAATATAATAAAATTCTGTTAGTATATGCCTACTCTATATAACAATTTCAAAAGCGTGACCTTAAGTTTCTTAAGAGCAGAACATATCATGTTTGATTCAGTGTCCACAGGACTTGGCATTCTGTCTGATGTACCATAAACTTTCACAAACTATGAAAATAAACTGAGCCCAGTGAATTTGTCTGGATTCTGTTGCAGATCTTTAGAAAATCAATTACCATTAAAGTGTAAAATATATTATTTGCTTATAGACTGCCTTTCATATTTTCACCATAGAAAATATATTCAATGAAGTGCTAAGTTCTCCACATGAAATTATATCACAAGAAGTAAAAGTAATAATCATTTTTAGTAAATCTTGCAATGGATAGATAGTCTATCATTGCCTTTACTGTAGTTTAAATTTTAAAATCTCAGAATCATTCTGAGCTCCTCTTGGATTTTCTTACATTTATTCTATAATCACATGGAAAATGTATTTTTCCAACAAATTAAATCATTAATGTATTTTCCATGCTTGGTAACTCCTTCCGCCCATTCTTGAACAGAATGGAATCTCACCAGTGTCCACATTGACCTATAAGTTAAATATTTGAAGTTTGAAGTTTGGTAGTTGTAACAATGCTTTGTTCCCCAAAATGGTGGTTTTTTTAAAATAAATATGCAACTTGAATTTGTATAATAAGCTGCTAATTAGGAAATTAAGCAAATTAGCTTTGGTAAAGAATGGCAGGGCGTAAATCATTACAATGTTCTGAATGTTCTAAGACATGCATAACCCTCATAGTTTACTGCTGGTGTACATTTTTACATGTAACTGCTGTTCATTCAACTCTTGCCTTATTACAGAATAGTGTGACAAATATGTTTTGTTACATTTCCAGCACACATTGATTTATTTATTAAAAATAAAAGAATGCATTAGAAATAGTATTGATTTTAGAGCTACAGTTCAGGTTTTTATGTCCCACCAAATCTGAGTTTATTCCAGAGCTCTTACTCCACTTTGTCTTGCTCCCCCTTCAGAAATAACTGAAGTTAAATATTTACCTCTTGCCTTTCCATATTCTGATGGTTTTTTGTTTCTTGCCTGAAATAACTGAACTGGGAAACCATGCCTGGACATGTTTTCTGCTTGTACATCTGGAACTAACATTATACATACAACTGGGAACTGTGTAACCTTAGTTTTATATCATAACTTTACCACTTACTAAGAAAAATTCAATTTGGTGATGCCTCAGTTTCTCCAGCAGTCAGTGATGATATATTTTCAGGTTGTTTGCAAAATAAGTGTTCTTATATAACAGCAGCACAAACATTCGCTGAAAATTCTTTCTTCTTTCAATTCTATTTAGAAATATTCCTTTATATCTTTCTTTTTCAACCCTTCAGAAAAATCATCCATTCTTTGGCAGGGAGGACCAGAAACTCTATAATCATACGGGCCATTTAACTCTCAACAGATGATTGTGATAATTGAGGGGAATGTTTATACATCTTCTAAATCTGGCCTCAAAATAGAGAAGAAAAGCACCTTCTATGTTTTATAAGCTGTTAAATGCTTTATGGCAAATTATTATCACAAAACAGCCAACCTGTACTAATTCATTTGATCTAGATTATTCCGGTTTCTGCTAATTTATAATTCCACATTGTCATGAACTAGTTAATGATTTCTTGCCAATAATATCTTTGAAAATGGGTAAATAACATGTATTAATAAGCCACTTACATGTAATTTGGTGTTCCAAAAAGCAACTTTCTTCTGAAGTAACTTAAGCATCTTTCTTGTAATTCTGGTTAAAAGGTTAATTTATTTTTTTCATATTGTAGAGTAAAACAAGATTTTAGATTTTGTTCAAGTCCTATTTATTTTAAATGACATTCACCTAGATGATTTCTTTTTCTGTAGTAAAATCAAACATTGCTTACTTTCTGTTTCAAAATAAAAAAATAGAATTAACACCCAATATGTTCCTTAACCTCTCAATAGGAAAGTAAATTGTGCCAGGTATCACCATGTAAAATAATTTTTAATAGCTGCTTTTATTAAAATAAACCTACAAATTCTTCTGAGTCCAAGGTTTGCAATGCCTCACCCCACCTCCCCACAGGAAGAATGGTCTCATGCCCTACCTCCTTAAGAGTAAGAAGTATAAAATATTTATTGATTTTTTAAATTTGCTAAAGCCATATGATTCCTACAAAGTCACAGGTAGTTAAGGCAGGCAAACTTATCATGTTTATTTGTACATAAAAAAAATTAATACATTTAATCAGGAGGAGAGTTGCTTTAGGAGACACATGTGTCCAAATCTTACTGGTGCTTCCCTGGAAGATCTGAAATCTGAGCACCTTTAATAACTATGATTTGGCATGGCTATGCTATTTCACTATCTATATACATTGCATCCCCAAATTCGACGTTAACCTTTATGGACAGAGGGAAGAGAGAATTATTATTATTTACCTTGTGTGTTCCTACATCCACTCTTAAGTGTCAGGAGGTATTCAATATTTAACAATTTTTTTCTTTGTCACTCAGATTGGATAATTTCTATTGACCTGGCTTTAAGTTCATTGACCTTTTCCTTCTCACTTCATTTGGCTGTTGAGGCCATCCTGGGAAACTTTTATTTTTCCATTCTAACATTTTAATTTTTAAATGTTTACTATTTCCCTGTTAAGACTTTTTAAAATCTTCCCATTTCTGTGTTCCACACAGTTCTCAACATTTACATGTTCTATGGAAGCATCTCAACATGATTTGTCTTTGTTTTCCATGACAGTGAACCTTACGAACTACACCTGTTCTACTTTTTTTTTCCCTCTCCAGGAAGAGACTAATTTTTTAGTCACAGTGTTTTGTCACATGAACTCAGGCTAAGTCAATTCCATAGGCCATCCCTGCCAACAGTGATTGTTCACAGAATACCTATGTAATCTTACGCCAGGTCAATGAGAAGCCTTTTTCAGATATTTTGCTCCTACATTTCTTTTTGTTTTCTAGGGATATCCTATAAGGAAGTCCCCATTATTTTTTCTTCTTTTTTCAAGACAAATATCTCTGATTGCACTCATGGCTCCAGCTTTGTGGGAGGAGTTGGCTTGAGAGAAAGACGTAAAAACACAAAAATCAGATATGAGAATGGAGATCAGAAAAGAAGGATGGTCTCAACTCTGTAATTCTGGTTATTTCTCAGGCCAAAAACATTCCTGCTCTGTCCGCTGATCTTTTACAAAGCTATTGAATTCCCTATTTTTCTGTCAAAGCTAGTTGGAATTTTCTTGCAAACAAGTAAATGCTAGTATTGTAAGGCTTAGGTAAAGACAGTATTATGTCAAATATGAGGGTTCTACCCTTGGGGAATTTTAAGGTGTCCTCAAATTTGTACCTTTTCACATGCAGGTTCTGAATCCAATGAAGAAAAAGACAAAAACAGATAGAGAAATAACCACATCACTGATATGGCTACTATTGAAAAATACTGGAAAATCAACAGAGCTTTGATACTACACCCCAGAATCGCTATTATTTTCTGGACATATGGTAAGAAAGGACGTATGTATACCAAACATATTGCAAACCAAAGCTCTTCCGCAGAATAAAGGATTTTCTAAGGAACAAATTAAACCCTCACAATAAAACATTTTATCATAAATAAAAAATGATTCAAATGTGATTTCAGTGTAATGATTTCATATCATGTGCATTTTAATTATTGTTACTATTTGAAATGTCAAGCAACTTAATCCAATGACATGTATAAAAATAGTGTATGCAGTGACTTAAAGGGCCCACAGATTAACCATAACTCAGAACTAGGCAAAGTTAAGAGAGCCCCCGTTTCTGTCCATGTCCTCTCAGTAGTCCCGGCAATCATGTGTACTGAAAAGTTCGGTGTTTCTTCATTCAAAACGTTAAGTTAATATATTTACCTCCATAGTTGTTATGAAAAGTATGGCAAGAAGAAACACTATTTCATAGAAGAATAATTATCACAGCAGTAATGTGTATATGACATATAATGTATACGTACATACATATATACATAGATGCACATATGCATATTCCTGCTGCATCACTAAAAGTTCTATACTTTCATTTAGAAATAATCATTTTATATTTTAGCTAGCAGCCTTACTAAAAGTCAGATTAGGTGCTGCCCCGAGTTGCTCTTCATTATGATATAGGTTTATTATTAAAACAATTTAAAGGAATGATATTTCTCACCAAGATTTAAAATATTAGTTTCCATTTTGCCTCAGAATTAAATGTTTTATTCACTGGCAAAATTCCCAGTCCAATAATATAAAGGGAATGAATTATGTGCATTTGGATGGCACTTTAGTGGATTCTTAATTAAGAAATGGTAACTATCATCTAAGGGGACACATTTTATTTAGCAAGTGAAAGGACAGATCCATTAACCCCCATAAGTTCCAATATTTAGCAATAGGGATGAATTTTAAATTGCTGTTACTTTTTTTCTCGTGTAACATAATATAAACTTAGACTTGATTAAGAATGAAGAATGAATGAAATTTTTGCTATATAGATATAACAAACGTTTCATATATTTAAATATGAAATGTGAGCATAAGCAGTATTTAGTATGTTTTGTGATTAAAGAAATAGTGGATTTGTAGCATTTTAAAGCAGTTAAACACACTGTAGTGTATAACAGAGGTGGCTGGTGAATGTTCGAGGTTTTCCTTAAGGGCACATGCATCTTTGTAATTACAGACCGGTTACTTGATTATTCTCTGATGATAAAGAAACTCCCTAAGATCAGTGGAGTATGTTAAACATTTACTCCATACATTATTTTAAATAGATGGAGGTGTGTTTTTGAACAGAGAGAAAACAAAACAAAGGAAGGAAGTAGTCAGTGCAATGATTTATATGTTATGTATCAAGATGGAATTAAAACCAGGAGAGAATTTGACATTTCCTAAAATAGTCATAAATGAAACTACTTATATGTTAAACACATACATACGTAACCTTTAAAACAATGGCAAACATTTCTGGAAATTGTAGAAAAAATCTCTTTACTAGTAATATTTTCAAAATGAAAAATATCTGAGTTTTCAAGTCAGCATTTAAAATATGTATTGATTTGTGGAAGTTCTTGTACAAATGATTGCTTATATTAGTGATAAAGTTTATTAGTTTTTCAATATATCTCCAAAGATGTGATGCTTATTTAATATACAGATGGTTTTAGGACAAGTAGCATGGTGTATTTAATAAACACTGGCCTATGATTTATATACTGAGAAGCCCCAATTATTGATGATCTAATAATAGTAGCTAACACTGCCATGGCAAAAGGTAAGAACATGTCAATAGAATCAATTGCCCATATTTGTTTTTTATTAAAAAAAGATACACTGACTTACAGAAAAAGAGTATAAACACATAGCTACAAAGGTCTGTCCAGAAAAAGTACAATCATTGTTAATATAAAGAGAATCGTGTGCATGACATCGATGTAACCTGGCAGCCAAGGAGAGTGGACTAGAATGTGCATGTGTGAACAATGAGGACTTTACAGTAGCAGTCACTGGGGGCGGTAGACACCGCTGAGTGAGTGTGTCTGCTGTGTTGTCATTACATTCAAAATGGCTGAGCAAGTAGGGCAACGAATCTGCATCAAATTTTGTGCTAAGTGTGAACGCTCCTCCATTGAAACTATTTGGATGATTCAGAAGGCTTTCAGGGACGATATAATGAGTGCAGCACAAATAAGTGTGGCACAAAGATGGTGGAGAATCTATTCAAAGGGATCCGCATTCTGAAAGGCCTGTAACAAGCAGAATATCTGAGAATGTTGAACACATATGGGCTGTAATCAACAAATATCGGAGACTGACAGTGCGAGAACTAGAAGCTGACCTGGGGATTCCAAAAACTAATGTGTCCGATATTTTGACACAGGATCTTGGCATGAAATGTGTTACAGCGAAATTTGTTCCGTGGCTTCTGCTGCCAGAGCAGAAGGGTCATCGAGCTGTTGATTCAAACTGCTACCGCTGAATCAGATTTCTTTAAGATGGTTATGATCAGAGATGAATTGTGAGTCTATGGCTAAGAGTATGATCCTGAAACAAAGCCCCAGTCCTTCCAGTGGAAGTCGCCTGGTTCTCCATGCCCAAAGAAGGGGAGGCAAAGTCGCAGAAAGATCAAGACAATGTTAACTGTGTTATCTGATTGGCGTTGACTGAGAGATCTGATATGACAAAATCGGCTGCTGCTATGGGCAACTGGTGATTGGCAACTTCATCATCACAGCTCACTTGCTCATGCATCATATCTCCTGAAGAGCTTTTTTGCAAAATATCAAATCCTCCAGGTGACTCACCCCACCCCCCCAAAGCCCAAATTTGGTGCTCAGTGACTTCTGACTTTTCCCAAAACTAAAGACACCTTTGAAAAGGAAGAGATTTCAGACTGTTGATGAGATTAGGAAAATACAATGGGGCAGCTGATGGTGATTCCAAGAAAAGATATCGCAGAGTGTTTTGAACAGTGAAAGAAATGCTGGGAGAACTGTGTAAATTTCCAAGGTGCCTACTTTGGTGGGGCCTGAGGAGTCATTGTGCTATGTACAATGTTTCTTCTATCTTGTATCTTCAATAAATGTCTCTTTTTCATATTACATGACTAGATACTTTCTGGACAGACCTTGTATACTTTAAAAATATTTAAATTATATTTAAACAATTGAAATCATATTTAAACAATTTAGTATATATGCAAATATATATGACATATATATCTGACTAGTTGCAATATTGAGTGAGAAGAGGATTGGTTCAAATTGAGCTACCTCGTATTTGCTGCATGATGGTTTATCTCTCAGAAATCATGTTTACTCAAAAGTATTTTGATACACATTTAAAAATATCTTCCTAATTACATTAAAAAGAATATTCTCTTCCCCATACTGTTATATGCTAAAAATAATTTAAGTAATTTTTTTACAATGTAGAATTTTTGAAGATACTAGGAAATGCATATTCCTGCTTTCCCATTTGTAGGAACACCTAAGGCTCTGACTGCAAATATGGAAAATTCCTCTCTCTCTCCTCTACTTCCTCTCTTTTGACTCTTCTGATACCTCCTCAAGTTGATTTTGTGATTATTTCATGTAAATACTAAGATCCAAAATACTTCATAGCTCAGGTAGTCACACCTGCGTCACCGTTCACAATGTTGACTTTTGGACATTATGCAGGTCTATGTGGTTTGGCTGTAGTGGTCACTGTGAGGCTGTGTCCTTCCTCTCAACCTTCAACTATGTAGTCTGAACATAAACTATAGTCACACAGAGTGTGCACGGGTAAGACAACCTTGTCTCATTCCAACTTTTAAAAGTTTAAATTTTTTAAAAATTTAAAAAAGTTCTTGGTTTCTAGTTAGATTAGTTATGCCCTCAGTCATTCTTCAGATGTGACATTTTCACTCCCTAGTCCATTGTAATGAGTCTGAACATTTTACTCTAAATTTATTGATTTCTAGTTTATAGAGGCACCTATCTAACATTTTTTTGAGTCTCTGTGGCATTTATATCTCTTACTCTATGTTTGTAATATTATGGAGAGTTAAATAAGAATGGTCAGAGTCTTCCACATTACAAGATCACCTTTATATATTTGTCTATAATATATTTAGTAAATTATATTTGTTCATGTACTTTGCCACTTATTTGTAGACATTCTATGTTTTCTTTTTTTTTATCTCTATCATCTTATAATCTCTGTGTTTTTAAGGTCTTAATTTTTTTTGTATTGGATGTGAATATATCGAGTTTGTTTGGTGCTTCTAATTATTTCTTAATTAACACTATTAAAGCACTATTAAAAAATATCATTACAGATGGCATCTTTACCTGATGCATTTTATGAGAGCTCTATATTCCCTATGTTTTCTTTTCTTTTTTCTTTTTTCTAAGTATGAATACAGCCAGTATTCACCACACTGTTTACAGTCTGGGAGTTTTGTCGTTAAGACCGTAGGGTTGGGAACAAGGAAGTATTGGAACTTTACAACTGGCACAGGAAGTATGACCCATAAAAAAAAAACACATGATTATTACAGTTGCAACCTCCAGATATTTTTGGAGTGAAGCAGGTCTTATCTTTTACAAACAAAGTTAAAGCAATCTGTAGCATTTCCTTAGAGTCTAGGACTTTGCACCATAGTTAGGAAATTGATCTATAGCACCTTTGTTTCTCTGAGCCAGAGAGTCACAGAGCTTACTCTTGCCTAAGGGATAGATTTGTGCTCTTTTCTCCTTTCTCCTAAAACACAGTGAGTGATAATGACAGACATTGCTCCCATGGCTCCTGCTAAAATGTCTTTAAGGTATATTTCAAGAAAAAATACTTTTCCCCATCTTGATTTAAACTTATTGTCACCCAGCGATTTCAAGCCATTCACAAAATGTAGGCAGTTTCTTTTTTTCTTTGGTTTAAGGTTAAAATTGTAAGATAATAAAAACCGTTAAATAAATGAAACTATAACAACTCTATTCTAATAAAATATTTGTGGCTTTTGTATGTACTCCTCACATATTTGCATCACTATTAAGAGTATGTGTGAAAAGATCATTCCCTACAACAAACTACACCTCCACAATATAACTCATCTAAGTACCATAGGTTCTTAGCATGATTTCTATCAAGCATGTTTTATGGAATGAAGACCCTCAGACTTAGAGTTCCATGGAAGGTTGTGTTTAGCTGTATTTTCATACAAATCACTGATTCTCACTCAATCTTTCATCATTTCAATACACCTCAAAACTTGCCTTTGTTTTTGTGAAAAATTAAAGTAAAATGCCTATTGCTGAAATAAGTACAAGTTTAAGAATGCTTCTGTTTCCAACTCACAATATTCTTCAAATTCTCCAAAGGGAACAAGTATTATTAATTTAAGTTGTCATACTCATAAAGCACATATATTTTCTTGTAGAATAAATGTAAGTATATATTCTAAATCTTAAGATAGGTAAAAACTATATATAGTTATATATATTTAACTGTATATATAATTACTATGTGTGTGTGTGTGTGTGTGTGTGTATTTCTACTAGTTGTCTGGGGTGAATAGGGCAATAGGGTTAGTAGTTGATATATCTACTTAATGTTTAGGTAATTTATGTTGCTCTAATACAGTGTTATTTAAAATCTTTAGATTATCTTCTTCAAACTACAAAGATTCTTGTTAACCATAATCAAATATCTTTTCTTTAAAGATTTTATTTATTTATTTTTAGAGAGATGGGAAAGGAGAGAGATAGAAAAGGAGAGAAACATCGAAGTGAGAGAGAAACATTGATCAGTTGCCTCTTGCACATGCCCCAACTGGGGACAGAGCCCTCAACCCAGGCCTGTGCCCAGACTGGGAATCAAACCTGCTACCTGTCAGTTTTTGGCAAGATGCCCAGCCGCTGGAGCAACACCAGTCAGGGTTATAATCAAATTTCAATAATTAAAAAATTCAGTCATTATTATATAATGCACTGAGATATTATTTTACTTCTTACATACATACTGTTTACTTGTCTAACAGAGAAAAATAGTCATTGTATGCACTTTGAAGTTTTCTTCTTTTCTATAGATTACCAGTTCCATGAATAAATCTTGAAATTTCTTCATTTTCCTGCATTTGAGGATCTGCTAAGGAGACTGGAATGAGGAAGAAACCCTTTATGGCTGGTTGTCTCTGAAAATCAAAGTACTAGAATAAACCTGAATTGGAAAAAGCTTATTTAAAACCTTAAATTACCCTGGAAAAGAGTAAAATAGGCCTCAAATCAAAAGGGGTTTGAAGACTTTTAATCTAAACATATTTTAAAAGATCAAAGGCTAAATCTACTGAAGCATTGAATACGAACTAGAGTTCTGCAAACTTATCCTTCCGTTCTAATCTACGAAGAGAAGAAAATCAGTGTCAGACAAAGTGCATGTGAAGACAGGGAGAATCTTTAGATACTTTATCCAGTTTCCACAGAACTGCCCCCGTTACAAATTAGTAAGACTGAATGATTGACATGACAAAATTAATGGAGGAATTTTAAAAAGAAGGTAAAAAGGAAATCATGATTACCAAAGTTTAGAAACAAAGTCCACGCACATACATTTTATTCTTGGGATAATTAAAAAAATTAGTATCAGTAAAAATAAGTTATATATAAAATGCCAGACTAAGATAAACAGATACTTCAGAACTAAACAAGCTCAGGGCAGGGGAAAAACTATTACAGCAACAAGCATGAATAAGAAAAAATGTAGAAGCAGAATTCCCTTATACTAGCACCTACGTCAACAAACTAGAAGATAGACTTGGGATACTCACTGAGAAATCAGAGGAAAATTAGGTAACATTAATTAGAAAGAAGGTAATAAATATGAAATAAATATTACAAGAATATAGTCTCTCTCAGTATGGGTGAGGGATTGATTTAAGATCCCTACAGATACCAAAACCTATAGGTTCAAGTAACAAGTATTGTATTTGCATGTAACTTACACTCATCCTTCCATATACTTTCAATCATTTCTAGATGACTTATAATAACCATACAATGTAAATTCTATGTAAATAATTGTTATGCTGTTTTGTTTAGATGTCAACTTTCTGGATTGTGTTTTCTGAATATTTCTGTTCTATAGTTGGTTGAATCTGTGTGGGTGGAAACCAGATAGTGAAAAACCATTTGTTAATAATTAACTGATTAAGGTACACTCAACACATTGTATATACTATATTATGGCTATCGAAGCATCCACATGTAGTGAGTAAAATTCAAGTTAAAGGGGTGAAATCAATATGGTTTAAAATTACTTCCCAGGAGCATTAAGTGGCAGACGTCTTTAAGAATAATTTCTGCAGGGCAATGAAGGAAATCTAGCGAAGCTGTCATACAACTATATCAAAATCACAGTGATCAATGTTCTGCTTTACCAGAGTCAGCTGCTCATATGGTCACACTCCAAAGACTGCTAGCACTAGAGATGCCTTTGCTCTGAAACGCATGTTGTAAGGATACTGTCACTTGAATGTCCATCCTCCCCCTACCCCAAAGCTCACCTGTTCTGAGTGCTGTAATCCAATGGGCCTTTATTCAACAGAGAACTCCAATCCATTGATGCCACAAGGTTTTCACTATGGATCAATCATTTGTTTCTTTACTTCCTGTCTTTTTTTTAAAAAAAAAATTATCGTTCAATTACAGTTGTCCCTCTTTTTCCCCCGTTACTCTCCCCTGCCCTCCCAACCTCCCGCCTCCCACATTCAATCCTCCCCTTCTTTCCATTGTCTCTGTCCATGGGTCCTTCATACGTGTTCCTTAACTTGACTCTTCCCCTTCTTTCCCTCATTATCCCCTCCCCCCTTTTGATTACTTCAGTTTGCTCATCATTTCCATTCCCCTGGTTCTATTTTGCTCACTTGTTTGTTTTGTTGATTAGGTTCCCCTTACAGGCGAGATCATATGGTATTTTGAAATAAACTGCCTGACTTATTTCACTTAGCCTAATATCCTCCAGTTCCATCCATGTTGTTGCAAAGGATAGGAGCTCCTTCCTTCTTTCTGCTGCATAATATTCCATTGTGTAAATGTACCACAGTTTTTCAATGCACTCACTTACTGAAGGGCAGTTAGGTTGTTCCCAGTACTTGGCTATTGTAAATAGTGTTGCATGAACATTGGGGTGCATTGGTTCTTTTGAATTGGTAATTCAAGACCCTTTGTGTATACCCCGAGCAGAGGAATTGCTGGGTCAAAAGGCAGTTCCATTTTTAGTTTTCTGAGGAAATTCCATGCTGTTTTCCATGGTGGCTGCACCAGTCTGCATTCCCACCAACAGTGTACTAGGGTTCCCTTTTCTCCACAACCTCCCCAGTACTCGTTGTTTTTTGATTTGTTTATGATGGCCCTTCTGACTGGTGTCTTTACTTCCTTTCTTAATTATATCACCCACTAAGGTTTATGCTATTCACTCTATCTCTCATATGCTACTCTATAAACCTCATCCCAGTTATTGATCTATTCTGGGTTCATACCTAAGTGTCTAAATATCACTAAAAAATAACATAACAATTATATATGGTCCTACCTATTTATGAACACAAATTTCAAATAAGCACTCTACATTTATCTATTAACTTCACATTCCATTCTCTGATGTAAATCTTTACATATAATATTCCTGTTTAACACTTCATCCCTTCTATCTGTCCCCATTCACTGAGCAGAAAATTTTTTCTAATATTTTGTTTGAAAGACAGCAGTCAGGAAAAAACAAAAAAACCTCAGACTGGTACTCTTGGGTCTAGTTATGATTCTTTATCTGAATGTTTATATTCTGACTTGACTCATATTACAAATTTAGAAATGCTCCTACTTCTATGTTAGGTCTTTCTTCCATTTAAGATCTGAATGCCATACCCCTCTATCAAACTCAAGGATTTCAATAGTAGAGGGTCCCTCTCTCACCATTTATCATTTTTCTTCTATAATATATATAGAATTTTATTTTTAAAACCCATATATAAAACATTTCTTTGACTCAACATTTCCTTCTAGAAATTTCCTATTTCTCTGCGGCTTGTGAAAAAAATAGTAACCTAATATATGTTCCTTTTCACTTCCTCATACCTTCTTTTCCAGTTATTTCATGGGGATTTTTATATCCATCTAGTTAAAAAATAATTTTAAAAGGACTATACATGGATGAATATTAACATATATTTATATGACTGATATTTAGGTGGTATTTATATATTGGACTATGTTATGAAGATAATTACAAGTTTTCTACTCTGTATCTGTTAGAGAATAGAGTTTGATTCTCAATACAAATAAGGAAAAGAAAATTTGTAATTGAAAATCTCTGCTTTTAATTTTCATAGATATAAGCATAGATAACACATTCAAAGAGAGTATTAGTAACCAAGGACTTATGCATGAAGCTTAACTATCAGTACACTTCTGTTCTCCCATTCAAGCAGGTAGAATTCTGAGAGTTTCTATTTCCAGTCAAACATTGAAAGAGATGAAGTAGAGATTTGTATCCAATCTCCAGAAACGTACAGCCAATAAGATATATGTGTGTGTATGTGTGTACCTACAAGAGACTTATAAAGTAATGGCTGACATGGTTATGAAGGCTAAAAAGTTCCATAATGCTGCCTGCAAGCTAGAGACCCACTACTGCCAGGGATGGAGTTCAAAGACTGTACAACCAGAGAGCTGAGGGTAGAGATTCTAGTCCTGGTCTGAAACCCTGAGGACAAGTCTCACCAAGGGCAAGAAAAATCATTGTTCCAGGTCAGACAGGTAGAGGTAGAGACTGAGCTAGAGATAGAGAGATGAGAGAGTACAATTTCTCCCTCTTCAAACTGTTGTTCTATCCAGGCCCTCAAGGGATTGGATGATGCCTGTCCACATTACAGAAGGAAACATGCTTAACTCAGTCTACCTACTCAAATGTTAATCTCTTGGAAACACCCCCAGAGACACACACAGAAATAATGTTTAACATATATCTGGACAACTCATAATTCATGTAAGTTGCAACATAAAATTAATTGTCATAAGGACTTATGTTCAAAAGGCTGAGAAAACTAAGCTGACATTAGATAATATATGAGAAGCCATGCAGATATCAGCTATTATTTGTTCTGATGTAACATACTGATACATTTATTTGATATTCATTGTAGCATATAAAAGGACTATAGTTTAAGACCAGAAATTTGTAACTGATGTTTGTATTTGAAGTTTGACCCTTTCATTCATTAAAAATGAAATGAATGAATAGATCTATTAAGTGTGGCCTACATTGAAAAGTGTTTTTTTCCTGATATTTGACTAATAATTTCCCTAAATCAGTAATTTTATATAATCACAATATAGCATGCTGCCAAACCATTTAAAAATAAATTTCACTAAGTTGTATGTCTGAAACCAAGTTAATACACAAATAGATTTCAAAGTCAGTCATAAATATTTTATTTTGATTATATGTATAGAGATTATATAGATATTTATGTGTATATGTATATTTGTATGTATATGTATATATTAGCAATACATAATATTCTTATATTATACATTTGTAAAAACAGTAAAATAGATAATAAATATAGAATTATACCCGTCACAAAAGAAAGTCCTGGCTCAATAAGGTTCATAGGCAAATTTCTAAAATATTTTTCAAGAAAGAATTATTCTAATTTACATTATAGAACAAAACTTAGAGAGAGAGAAAAATGTTTTTTTCTTAGTTTTTAAAATGAGGAGAAAACTTTTAGATAATTCTTTTTTACCCTCTACTGCTTGGGGAAAGGATGCAGCTGGAAAGAAGGAGAAAATTGGGAAATTGAACAGATTGAGGTCTACATGGTAGATTTTATTATTGACACAAATGTTTCACCCTCCCAGATACACATGCTTCTTGTCATGCAATTTTTCGGTCTCTTTCACTAAGAGCAAACTGAACCTTAACTTTGGCCTTGGCCAATGGACCTGAATTGAACAGTGATATATGGATGTAAGTGACAGTGTTCCGTTTTTGACCCGAGGCCTAAATGATACCTCATCTATTTCTGTTGCCCTCTGGCATCTCTCCATTCTCTGTAAGAGTATGTCCCCTTCGGTCTGTGATCCAGCACAAGACAGATCACTTGGCCGCTGGCTGCCTGGTAGATTCATGGGCAAGTCTGCTCAGTATGAACAGACTGCTAAGCTTAGCCCAGTGTAGATCAGTCGATACCGAGCTGACCTACAAATTGAGCATTCTGTGGGGGTTTCTGTGCAGTGATGGAATATAGACAGATTTATAATCATTGATTTGAATACCCGCTGGTAGTTTGGGAGATCCAAAGATAGAAGAGATCATTACATAATAATAGGGTATACATCTAGTAAAGTGAGGAAAAGATATTTAACAATAATATTAAGAGATTCGTTTTACCTGAGTGTGTCGATCAAAGTTGCATGCGTTCTCCTTTGACCTGCACTTGCCTCATTCCTGAAAGAATGATAAAATTAAATACAAAGTTCTTTATCTGTGTAATCTAACAGAAGACAAACAGTGCTCATACTGTCTGGAAAATATACTAGAAAATTCAAGAAGCTCACCAGCTCATTGTTGATTTTCTTATAGATACAACATCATACTTGGAACATTACTTTTCCCCCTTCTTTGCTTAAAGTGATTATTAAGATTCCAGATATGGTCAGAAATTTGAGAACCAACATATTTTCTTACATCAAAGTTACCAGGCTTGATATAGCTTTTTCAGTAACAGATATTTCACCCTTTGGCCAAGGGATAGAGGAGACACTGCTTTATTGACTGACCACTGCACCCTCCAAAATGCTCTGTTCCAAAAACCTAGCTGTTGCAATTTTTCTTTCACAAAACTCCAGTGGTATATAGGGTAAATTCAGGATGGCAATGGAAATTAATCTTTGGTGAAGCTATAGTGTTTTCACATTGAGCTTTGCTAAAACATGAGTTGAATCCATAAAAAATGCTCTTGTGAATCCAGAACTACCAATGCTGAAAGTATCAACAAACTATTCTTCAAAATGCTAATATTACTAAAAATAAGTGGCATTCAGGTTGGGAAGCTGTATTAAATAAACAGTATGGCTAGAGAAGAGGTATTTGCTACTCATACATTTGGCCTCTCTGGAAGTTTGTGTGTCATATATCGCTGGATAAAACACAGTTCTCTCCCAGCCACTCTTCTCTATCTGCTAACAATTATTTATCTAATTCAATTCCGGAATACCACGGTTTTTACACATCATTTACCCAACTCCTAAAACACTAGATTATATCATGTTTTCACAGCTCAAATTTGAACAGTAAACCAATCAAGGTGATATCATAAAATGCATTAAACATAAAGATTTCTCAGTACTTTTGTTATAGTTAAATATGTTTGCATTCACTCATGTTTTTCTTCTCATATTTTAATTTTCACACAAACTCAAACATTTAATACCCAAACTGTGATCCACATGGGATGAAAAGAAGGAAAAATCTAACTATGCCTACTTCAAAAGCTATCAACACATGTAATGGAGTGAACAAGGAGATAAAAATATATTAAAGACTATTTCTACTTTGTTGATCTATTACTGTGTTAACATGCTAGTAGTTTTTCATGGCATGTGATCATTTAAATACCTTCAATCAATTTGTAAAGGAAATAGTTCAAGATTTATGGTTTCCTTTTTTCTGAGCAGATTAAATGAGTGCCTTTTAAAACTGTAACCTTCAAGTACATGAAGGAGTATTATAACCAGCTGCTCCTTATTTCCACTGAGAATAAAAGACATGGAAATATGTTTAAATCACAGCAGAAGTGATTTAGATTGGACAACAGGAAGATACGCTTGACAGAAAATCATACTAGACCCTAAAAAAAATTACCAAGGGCAATATGTAAACTTTCCACACAAGACTTTGCAAATAAATTAGATTCTACAACTACTGTGATGACCATAGATTCTTGCAAGTAGGTCAGGGAGGTGAACAATGGAATGCTAAAGTAACAAAAAGTCTTTTATTGCTCTACACTACAATAGGATTATAGAAGTTATCTTGTCTCACTCATTGCCTTTCTCACGTGACTTCTTTTTTCCTCCCTCACTTAATACAAATCCATTGTGTGTAAGTCAGTATAAACTGGCCATTTGTCTGTACCCACCTTGGTGCTTTGTTATTAGCAATAAAGACCTATACCATAAGAGAAGATATAGAAGTTGCTAAAATAATGCCTTTTTTAAATTGAATTAATTCTTCATGTTTCTATCTGAATACTAAAAGATACCACATACTTCCTATTTCAAATGTTGTATTTTATTGGACTTATTTATTAACACCTTAATATGATTTTCAATCTCTGTATTTGTACTGATAAAATCATGGAATCAAAAGATCCCTTGAATTTAGAAAATATTTTCCTCTAATTTTGAAAATATATTTGAATAAATTGGGAATAAGATGTTAAAAAAGCAAGAACTGCCAAAAATGTCCCTCTCTTTATTGCTATATTCATCTCGGTTATGTTTTCCCACCTCATATATGTTTAATAGAATAAAATAAAATGTTCTCCCTGTAGCTAAATGAGCTCTCTATATTCTTTTTGTGTTAGGTACCAGGACTGATGTTTTTAAGTTACCTCAGTAATCCCTCCTATCCCTGTATGCGCGCTCTTTTGCAATATCATTGTCTTCCTCCTAGCAACACAATCCATTTACTCATCCATTGGAGCTGAGCAGGAACGGGGACTTCGTGACAACAGAATGATCAAGAGGTTATTTTGAGAGCGTAATTAACTTCTTTTCTTTTCTTCTTAAAACACTACCATGAGACCACGATACGGAGTCATGTCACTGGAAGAGGAGAAGCCATGTGCGTAGGCACTGAGGACCCACACTGCACAGGCAGCGCCCCATAGCCACATATGTAAGTGAAGATGCTGGGGGCCCTGCAGCCTCTCAGGTCATTCTGGGCCTGCAGCCACATGACCGTCCCGAGGGAAACCCCTCACAAAACCCCCTCAGCCAAGCCCTGCATAAATGTGTGACCTATACTATCAGGAGCAATTAAAAGTGTTATTTGAAGTCACTATGTCTGGGTGTGTGGTTTGTTAAGGAATGCCCACAGTCTGCGCTCAATTAATAGTTTACAGATGCAACATGCGAAAATAATATTTTTACTATGTAATATATAATAATAAAACCATTTTGGGTCCATGAAAACTACTATAAGATAAAAGAAGAAAGACATATTTAAAAAGAAAAAGGACAAGATGGAAAAGGAAAACAGAACCATGCAAAGGATTTGATAAAGATTTCAAAGGGTCATGAAACATTTAATATATAGCATTGGAAAAACTAAGTAGATGATGGTTTTATTATGTTTCTTTAGATATTGCTGACCTAAATTCTCCCTCAATCCCTCACTTTCCTTTTCCACTCTAACACTCTTTCCACGTCCTCATTGTACTACTTTGATTGTCTTTTCCTCATCTTCTTCATTGGTTATTATTTTCCACATCTTTCTAAAATGTAAATATTATTCAGTGAGACACACTGGTGCCAGGAGAGAACACTAACCCAAAATGGGACAGCGGAGCCGTCTGGCAGCCAGAGGCCTCAGTGTCAGCGCGGAGGGTGTAGCTGGGGAGACGGCAGCGCTGTGTGCGGATTATAACTGTGCCCTTTCTTTCTTAATTCTTGTCCAAGTCTGATGCTTCTGCATGTGACGCTTTTTGCACTGATTCTACCAATTCTTTGATATACTTCTCTACTCTAAGCAAAAGTGCTTTCTATTGATTGCAATCAGTAAATAACCATGCGACAGTGTGCGTGCTGACCAGAAGAAACAGAGGAAGTCTGGGAGTGGACACCTGAGTTTGTCAGCACTATAGGAAGTAATAATCAAGGGATAGTTAGCTGGCCATTCATGGCGTGTCTCTTGTTCCATGTAAAGTATTTCTTATAGAAAGCATGTCTTTGGGTGAACAAGAGACCATTTCTGTGAGGTATAACAAAAATTTAAGATCTTGGATTACTTTTAAAAACTCTCAATAGTTTCCATAAAGTAAAAACAAAAGCTCAAATACATTTAGAGGTATCCTATATTTAGTCAATTTTAACTGTAACTTGTTGATAAATTGTTTACCAGATTGGTATTATTTTTATTCTTCCTGTCATGACATTTGTAAATAACAGTAAAGTATTTTCTCACTTCACAAAAAAAGATCCACACCTTAAAGAATAATTTTAATTTTTTTCTGCACGCTCCTTAAACACATTTCAATGTAAATATATGTTAACAACACAGCCAAGTGAGTTTATGTTAAGTTTTATGAGATCATCATAGTCTTGCCTTTTAATTAGAATATCTGATAACAAAAACGTATACTATTCTTTTCAATCAATAATTTTGGTGAATTCTTGAGAAGCCCTATTTTTGAATATGTGTTATTTACAGAAAACAAAAAGTACAATCCAGAGAAAGTGATAAGTTAGTCGTAAGTGAAGTGATTATATCATTTATTGTGTATTTTGATAATAAAATGGGTCATATTAATAATCACTGCTGAATAATAGGTATAGATTGTTTGTCCAGGCCAACTGGGATATACAGTCTCCTTTCCTTAAACCACATTGAGAATCCATTCCTATGAGTGTACCTGATTCAACTTAGAGTATTCTCCTTTTTGGTAACATTCAACACACTTGTATAATTTTTTTCAAAGTTTGTATTCCCCACAAGAGTACAAACAACAAGAGAAAAACAACCATATGGGTCTTATTTAGCATGTGGACAATGAATGACATGCAATCCTGTTAAATATTTGATAAGTAAATTATCCAACACTAAATTTTCAGTTAACAGTTAATGTAGGAACAAGAAAATATTTAGATACAATTGTTCCAGAAAAAATAGCTGCTTATTCTTGCCTATCCATAACATAGAAAGTATTTTCCATTATGATATTTTTGGATCTTTACATTGGCAAAACTCATTTTATACTTCTGGAAGAAAATAAAAGAAAACTACATCAGTTGAAGAAATGGGATATGATACAACTCTCAGTATTCTCAATAAGGAAGGATGTAAAAATATAGAGATATCACAGATAAGTTAAAGCATTTATATCAGTAATTTATTGAATCATTGGATCATGTTGGAAAAATTTTTGATTTTCAAATTAGAGTTTTGGGTGCCTATTGATTTATAGACTTTGTGTGGATACATGATTATGAAACATGTCTAATTTTAATTTGTTATAAAATTTTAGTTAGCCTAAAATTACTGATTGAAAATGAACATATATAGGAATTGCAAATATTGTCAAATGGTAGTTTGTTGCTTGCTGTACTCATTAAAATATTTTTATTGAAATATTTAATCAGCATCTGTAATATTGCATGTAATGTAGAAGTTATCTTCTCAAAGAAGAATTTTTAATAGATAAATCAGTCAGTAAATTTTTTTACAAAAATAAAAGATAAGTAAGTGCCTTTTCTTGATTTTTATTTTTATACTTTTCACTACTAAAGTTCACCAACAAATTACTCCGTATAGATTTTCCCCCCCCTAACAGTTTGGCACTATGAAGCACAATCTTAAAAAATATAGGGCAAATAAATTTTGAATTATTACTAGAAAAGGTACTGTGAGAAACCCTTATTTAAAACCCAGAGTGCTTAAAATGCTATTGCTATGTCAACATTTTTTAATGCATTTTTCTTTTAAAATACACACACACACACAAACATACATTATTACAAGGTAAATATCTCCAAATACTTCAAAGATTTTTTATTATGGGAGCCATAGTTTTGGTTAAATACTTTATAGTAGTAAGCATGTATTTCATAATTAGAAATATGTATTTGTGTAGATCTATTTTATTAATAATTAATTGCAATTTAATTATTTTAATTAAAAATGAATTAGAAATTAAAATAATACAAAGCATGAGATTTGTTGTCCATTCTCTTGTAGTTTCTGTGGTATGGTATGTTCATTCTTTCTTTACTTCTATACATTTGAAAATAATTACACATGTAAGTCAAAAGAGTATTTTAGAATCTTTAGTTGTTGAATTCAAATGTAGGAAACACAAATTTAATTATCAATTTTAAATTCCCAATTTTATCAGATATAGACAAGAAAGATATTTTCTAATATAAATTCTGCTTTCAGCTACATAAATCTTTGACAGCATGATTGAGTAGTTTTCTTGACGCATCTCCTACCTTGAAAAATAACCTTTATAATCTTGTTGAGTTTTGAGATAACAAGATCTTTCTGCAAAACATACACTGAGGAAATAATCACGGGGGCTCACTCTGCCTTGTACCCCTCGTTTTATCAGCTCCCTGCTCTTGCTCTCCTTGTTGACCTCCAGAGTCGAAGCTGAAGAGCATCTTAAGGTTTTTTTCAGCATTGATTAAAAAATAAGCAAAAGATTAGCAAGAAAATTAAAGCCTGAATGCATACTTTCATTTTCATATATATTTAGAGTATACTTATTGACTGAATTTAATAACAAGTATGATGCAGTTATAAGCAATATACTTGACATTTGTGTCCTCTGAGCATTTTAAATTAGAAAACAAAAAGTCAACATAAGGAAGGGATGTTATTAAGACATAAGGATAGCTATGGAGAAGTTCACTTGGTGGTTCATAGAATGTATACATTTTAAGCTTAATAGACACTAAGATATGTGGTAATTAAAAAATAGCAAGCTTATTACATAAGAGGCCTTATCAATTTCTACTTCAAATTATGTTATGTTGTTTATAAATTATTATTTTAATTCCAAAACGATTATTTTATAATCAGTTAATATGTAGGAATAAAGATGAAAAGGAGATCTACAAGTCATTTAATAATAAGTCTAAGATTTTAAAATTTAGATATAAATTATTTAATTGAACATATTTGATTTATCAGTAAGTTATTTAAGTGGATAAGGTGATTATGAATTGTATAGACACTCAGTTAGAATAAAATGCAACAATGCTCATGATATACATGTAAAAAGCACACAAGTACATATTTAAGTGGAGATTATGAATATGTTTTCTTTAATAATTACTGAAACTGAAATTCCAAGAAAGAATAGTCTTCAAAATTATAGTTTTATTTTTTAAAATAAATTTGAAATAGTTGGCATCATTTTTTAAATTAAAATGATTCTTAAGATGTTAATGATAACACAGAGAAAGGATATTAAAAAGTTAGAATTCAGAAACATCGGATATGAAATGACAAGAATGACAGTAACACAGACCTCTGAAGCCAATTCTTTTGCCACCTTCTTTACCTCAGTCCAGATCTATTTTTCTCTTTTAATTGCTTAAGACAAAGCCCATTTATGTTCCTTCCTCCCTTTTTCACATCCCTTATCTACATTCTCAGACATGCTGTCTGTTATAACTTTGAAATCCAACGTTCAGTCTCTGACCACGGCCAGTTCCATCTCCCTGACCTGAGTTATTGCAGAGCCAGCTCCGTGGATGAGCAACTTGGGCAATAGGTCCCCATAAATAGAAGGACCCTGTTCCTGGTTTAATGCTTTGTTCTCAGCTTCCTGAAATTCTTAACTATGTTTTCACTGCAGCCCCACTTTTCATTTTGCTCAAGACCCTCAAAATTACATAGCCAGATGTGACCGCAGGCGTTGTCTGACATGGTTTGCTTGCTTCTGCTCTCCTTCCCGCTAGGCTCGGCAGACCTGCCAAGGCGATAAGCCAGAAACTTATATCAGATCTTACATGGCAGGGCAAAAGAAGGTTTACAGTTGTTTTTATGTAAAATAATATACGAATTAATAAATAATACAAGAATAAATTGTTTCGTATACTCAGAACTCTAAACCTACTTTTGCCCCACCCTGTATTGCTCTTTAGCTTCAAGCCCTCTTTGTCAAAAGTTGAGATTTTGACGAATTATCTCATACATGATTTCTCTACACTCTTGTCTCTCTTATTCTCCTGCTGTTCTCTCACTAGCTTTCTCTGGCTCAGGCGCTAAACTTCTCATTGGTCCCGTACACATACTATTCCCATATAAGAGCTTTTGAATTTTGACAGCTGTTGTTTCTGAGTATAAAAACACACTCTTAACCTGGTCAGTGCTGTCCCTAAGAAAAAAAGATGGATTTTTTTTTCTTTCTTACATATTACATATTAAAATTGATTTTAGCCTTCCGATGTTCAACCCTATTGGTCAAAATCTTATTTTCAGTATTGAATTTCAGGTAGAGGAGAAATCAAGAAAGTCTAAAATCCTCCCAAGTGGGTAGATAGTAATATAAAAATATGTTGAGAAACATCAGTCTGTAATATTCTTCCACCAGGTATCTTAAGATGTGTTCCTTCACATTTTAGTCAGAATTACTTCTTCAGTGGTGTCTCCCCTGACGACTCTAGTTCATTACAAAATTTGCTTCCCTCTCTCCCTCCCATCTTCCAAAAATTAAATTTTCTTTCCCTAATGCACACACAACACACCCATCACAATATAACCTGCTTTGTATTTTATTTATAGTTTAGTGTTGGTTTTGTTCACGAGAATAAAAGCTCCATTAGAAGAAAATTTTTGTCTGTTTTGTTTACCACTGTATTCCAGTGCCTAGAATGGAGTGTTTCACACAGTAGAAACTCAGAGTATGTCTGTAAATTAATGATTGAAACAACTTGAGGAACATAAATAAACTGTGCAATGTGTTCATTGAAATAGATAAAATACAGTTAATATCAATAACTTGTATCTGTAGTCCTTCCAGTACCTAAAAATATAAAAATATGTATAACAAACAGAAAAAAAGCTGTCTGGTAAAATTCAAGTAGGAGAGCATATTTAGTTCAAGCTCTGGCTTTCAGATAAATGACAGGAAACAAAAATTTTTTTGTAAAGAAACAGAGGAAACATCTTCATATTGGTAGCACTATCATTTTTTATTAACAATATATGCCATTATCTTATATCTAAAATTCCAATGCATACTAATAAAATGTTTCATTTCAAATGAAAGCGATGCTGGATGTCTAAGCCTTTCATAATAGACTTATAAGAACACAACTGGCCCATAAACATGTTTAGTTTTACTTCTAACATTTTAAATTTCAGCATAGGACATCAAAAGTCTATTGAAAAATTAAAATAACTGGCAATACTAGGTATCACTCACACATAGCAGCAGTAACGTGAAGCTGAGTGGTTGCTTTAACATTTTAAATTGTACAATATGTTCCCCAGTTTGCTGCAGTATTGGATACACTCTAGGATCCCTCCTGCCTTAGGGCAGCTGTTTAAACTCTGTCTCTCCTTGACTTTTTCATCACCAAGTTTAGTTTCCTCCATCACTTCTTCCTCACAAGCAGCCCTCTTCATCATCCTGGGTTTTTTTTGTTTGTTTGTTTTGCTAAGCAATGAAATGCCTACATCAGACTGACTCTAATCTGCCTGATCTTCTAATCTTCATGCTTGTCTCTAAAATGGGTCCTGGCTGTGATTCATAAAAGTTCATCTCAAGCATGACACTTCCCACATTTTTAAAAATTTCTGTCAATCATGTTGCATCAAGTTCTATATTAGCAACAATTACGCTGAACCTATTGTCTCAGTCTCCCCAGTAGAAACATGTATTATTAAAGTTTGGAAGTTTCATCACCTAACCAGGAGCAAAATAAATTTAAACGTACATTGGAGCTTCAGATTTCATGTTGACCTAGACTGTTCCATTTATTAACATAAATTCAATAAAATTAAATTAACAAAAGAAAATAAATGCATCTACATTTATAATATACAAAAAAATTAAGCAGCCAATCCCTTAAGAACCCGTTTACAACATAAAACATGATTTGCTGATATGATTATTCATCCTTCACTGGGAATGACAGTATTCTGTTGCATAAAATAGATCATATATGTGGGCTCATAAAGCCAGTAAGATTTGTTTTAAATCTTTTGAGTTTTGGCTCATTAAGAATTATCTAGAGTTCACTGATGCATTTGTTGTTTTCTTGTAGGTGAGACTCCACACATCCCAGTCTTTGAAGCTTATAAAAGCTGATTTAGTTAGCTTCATTCTCAGTTGTAAAGCTTTAAGTAAATGTCCTTTTGGGCTAAATTATTAAAGTATAAACATTAAATTGCACATGGTCACGTGTTAATCACACATAAAAATGTTTCTGCAGAGATTAGAAATACTAAAACAAAATATCAGAATTTTACTCCTTAGGGAAACGATCACCCATCTTTTACTTGAATTAAAAATAAGTGAGTAGTAAAGACAGAATATTAACTACATGTAAAAAGTAAGTTGTATGTCTTTTATTTTTTAATCAAGTCTGGTTTTCTAATGCTACTCTAAATAAAAACAAATTTAAACAAAAGTTTAGTTATTAATTTTTAAGTAATATTTTTGTATTTTTTGTATTTATGTTTGCTGTGCTTTCATAGGGGATATTGGAAGAGTAGAGTTTATCATCACACTTATATGAAAATATTATATATCAATTGCTATTTTAGGAAAAAAACACTTTCTTTTCCACAATTAAAAATGGTAATACTCAACTTTTGAGATAAAATCTACCAGCAGATTTTGAAAATCCCAACCAAAATTAAATTTCCGGTTTGAAAATTTCCAGTTATATAGCCTTGATTGGTTAAATTATCTAATTTTTCTAATCCACATTGTTATGTAAAAAATATCTATGGTAAGTCCAGTAGCTGGCTGAGGCTAAGTATTCCATAACTGGTTGGTTTTTTTTTTTTATCAAAAGCATTAAAATACTGTATTTAAAGATACCCAGCAATAAAAAGGAACTTTGGATTTTAATATCTTCAACAGCTGTAGCTCAGTTATCATTGTGTGGAGGAGCATGTAACAAATAATATGAGGACAGTGGCATAATCTATTAGGAGTTCTTTTTCTTGATGTGATTAGAAATGTGGAGTTAGGCTTCCCACAACTGGTACAGCCATTAAAGGAAGTCCTCAAGATACAGAGTCCATTCTACTCCAACAATCTACATTTCTGCTCCAACAATCTAATTAGGAAAGTTTTTGTTGTTGTTTGTTTACAGTAGTATGTTACTAGTTTACTTTTGGGCATTGGTTTATTATCCCAACAGATGGTTAGGAAGATTTTTATAATGTTGTCAGTCAGCCTGCTGAATGTCATCTTATTTGACAAGTTAGAATCACAGATTCCAACTTATTTATTTTATTTTTTAAAGATTTTTATTTATTCATTTTTAGAAAGGGGAAAGGTGGGAGAAGAGAGGGAGAGAAACATTAATGTGTGAGAGAAACATCAATTGGTTTCTTCTCACATGCCCCCAACCAGGGACCTGGCCTGCAATGGAGACATGTGCTCTGGGAATCAAATAGGCGATCTTTCAATTTGCAGGCTGGTGCTCAATCCACTGAACCACACCAGCCTGGATTCCAACTTTAAATAGATGGGAGTCTGCAAACGAGGATATTTTAGCTGGACTAATTTAACAAATTTGGTGTTCCATTCGTTAACAATAATGTAGTGAATGTTGAGAATACCTACTAGTATCAGCAACAACTGCGATGGTGGAAAAAGGATGAGAAGCAAAGTAGCATTTGAAGGCAAAATTTCCAACCTATATCTCAAAAGGCTTAAAAATGATATAAAAATTCAATTTAGATTATACAGCCCAATGAATCACTTATTTTCATGCTAAAAATATTGTCATTTATGGTAATTACTAGAGTACCATGTACATGCACGTGTGTTGGGAGGGTGTACAAGGATATGCATGAGGGTTATTCAGGTGGCAAAAAATATAATGATAAGTGAAATTATACAAAATAAACACAAATTTTTAAATAGTGGTTAAAATCTAAATATTGGTCGGACTATAATTCAAAATAATAAATATGATAAAAGCAACGCTTGATGATGCTGAAAATGAAAATTATCAAGTTATAAATATTTATGTGCCATTAAATACAACTACTTTCAGAAAGCAGATAATAGATAATAGAAAACATGAGGGAAGAACTAGACAAGTAGTAATATTAACATATCTCTAATAAATCTATACAGAGAAAGTGAAGAAAAATTTAGCACACTTATAAAAATTCAAATTATACAACCAAGAAAATAAAGCTTATAAATAAATACAACATCATTTGTCTAACACTAATGTTACATTTTTAATTTACATGAAACATTCATAAAAATTTTCATTCAAGTAACAAATACTACTTCAATATATTCTGAAAATTGATATATGTATACAGTATGTATATGTCACATAAACATAGTATATACATATACATAAATGTGATGACAAAAGGACCATATTTAAAATTAGTAATAAAATTTTTATTTAGAAACTAAAACTTTCTGTTAACACATTAATGCAGAAATTTTTAATATAGTTTTTACAAAAAATGATAATGAAACACTACAATTAGAATTTATGGGATATAGAAAAAGTCATATAAAAATATTCAAGGAAACATAGTAATATAAACATAAGTGGATTAATTATATGAACAATCAGCTAAAAAGAAACATATAAAATGCAAAATATCTAGTTAACAGCATAAATTTATTTAAAAAAGAAAAACTAAATCTAGTATTTAAATTAATTGATTTAATTCAATCCTTAGTTTAAATTGATCAAAATTAAACTGAATAAAAATAGATAAATCATTAGAAAAACTACTCTTTTTAATATAACAAACATTAAATTATATGATATGGGTGAAATAAGCATTGGAATAGATGGGACAAAAACAGACATAAAGTACTAAGAAGAATTAATTTAATTTTATTTTTTTTTAATTTATTTACTTTTTAAATACATTTGTCTCTACCTTCCCCCCACCTCTTTCCCTTGCCCCCTCCCACCTTCCCTCCCTCATCTCTTCCCCTTTGGTTTTGTCCATGAGTCCTTGCTATATGTCCCTTGACTTTCCCCTTCCCTTCCCTTTCCCTGCCCCCCCCTTCCCTCTTGTCTCTGTTGATTTCTTTTCCTTTCAGTGTTGCTGGTCTTATTTTCCTTGCTTCTTTGCCTTGTTGGTTAGGTTCCGCTTATAGGTGAGATCATATGGTATTTGTCTTGCTAATTTTAAAATATAAATTAAATAGAATTTTTTTTGGCCTTTGGAGACCTAGTTTTATCAAATGAGAACACTGTGAAGACGCTGTTAGGAAGTGGGAACTCTGGACGATGGTCCTGAGGGCGGTGGCCTGGGTTAGGAACTGGACCGCCGCCCTTACAGAGGAGGCCGCGCAGAGCCAGCCGACCCCTCCTGCAGCACGAGGAGGCAGTGAACCGGAAGAGGGCCCCTACCTGGCAGTTCTGGCGCCTGGTCTTGGGCTTCCAGCCTCTGTAAGTGTGAGAGATAAATTTCTGTTGTTTATCACACATAGTCTTTGGTGTCTTCTTACAGCAGTACAAATAGGTTAAGGTAGTAGGGTATGCTATAAAACTAGGAAATATCATGATATTAATGCCCTTGGTTTGTCTGCTTTGACACGAAAGCCTTCATCCTAGGCTATTTTGTGTCTGATACGTGTGATAGTTGATGAATTCTGTTACGTGCGCTTGTGGAAAGGCTGATGCGGCCTCCTGGCACATGGAGGCCGAACTCTGCTCCTCCCCAAAGATGCCGTGCCCTAATCCCCATAACATATGAATTTTTCCTACCATGGCAGATGGAAGTTTGCACATATGGTTAAGGTTAAGGACTTGAGATGGGGATATTACCCCAGGTTATTTGATTTCTTAGAAGTGGAAAACCTTTCCTGACTAAGTCAGATAGATGAGACAGAAGTAGAAGGAATAGAGATTCAGAGGTTGACAGGAACGCGACCTGTTGTCGCTGGCTTTGAAGAGGGAGTGAAGGTGCAGGAATGTGAGTCACTGTGAGTCTTGAGAGAACACAGAGAAGTCAATCTGACCGGCACAAAGGACAGGATTCTGCCAGCAACCTGAGTGAGCAGAGAACTGGGCCCTTCTCTAGAAGCCGCAGAAAGGCTTGAAACCCTGCCACATCTTGACTGTAACCCAGTGCAGACTGACGCACTGGATCACACCTGAGCTACAGAACTGTACGGTGCTACACTCGTGCTGTTTTAAACCACTAGTTTGTTAATCAATTGGTAAGGCAGTAATAGAAAACTAATACAAGGAGGAAAGGCAAAGGATAAACAAATTATGTATTGCTTCTCAGAAGGATCAAGTTATTTCTGTCTTTGAGAAAACAGAGGCTGCCAGGCATGATGATGATCTCCTTGAGAGATGCTGTCATCCTGAGTGTTTGACATCAGTCCACGTCCCTGGAGGCTGGGTGGTTTAGCAGAGGTAGCAACATGATGAGCATTGGGGAGGGTGATTTGTGCCTACCCACTGACACCATCACTCTTTATGGAATCATTAGGAAAGCCACCATTGCAATGACCATGAGAAACACTGCTTGACATTCATAAAACAGCACGAAGTTTTGAGAGCCTTTTTTAAATTGGGTGATAATAGGGAAAAATGCATAGCTGCTTTATTTTGTACTCACGATTTTAGCCATCTTCATTCATGTTTTGGTTATATTGATAAATAAGATGAAAGATAAACAACAAAGATCTATGTCAAGTCTTCAGGAATTTGTCAATGACTTTTTTACTGAATTGGATAATAATTTTCAAATATTTGAGGAATACTTCCTTACTTGCTTTTATGTTACTTACAATGTAACAAATATAGACACTTTCTTTTTTAAAAACTATTTATTTATTTTTAGAGAGAGGAAGGGAGACAGAAAGAGAGTGAGAGAAACATCAATGTGTGGTTGCTTCTCACATGCCCCCAACTGAGGACATGGTCTGCAATCCAAGCATGTGCCCAACTGGGAATCAAACTGGCGAACTTTTGGTTTACAGGCCAGCACTCAATCCACTGAGTCACACCAGCCAGGGTTCAAATATAGACACTTTTCTAACCTCCATTAATAACATTCTCTTCACCACTTAAACCTAGACAATCAACAATCATAACAAACCAAGCTATGCTCTGTGCCATTTGCCAATTTTCTCTGCAGTGGCTGACCATCCAGGCTAATTTCAGGCTACCAAAGTAATATCGTTGATCATACACTTGGGCTGGGGTTGAGGGTAAGGTGAGATTCCCTTACACAGCCCAGGGCTTATATTATTTAATTTTTCTCCAGTGCAAAAGAAGTGAGCACCCAGATAGTTTTTGTTTTTCTTTTTGTGTTTTATTCAAATTACCCAGATGTGGGGCAAAGAAGGGTGGTTGGTGAGGCTAGAAAGCTGTTAGCCGCGAAATATCAAAATAGTGTCAGATTCTTGGCAATCGACTCTCATGGGCCATTATGAGCCAGGTCTAGCACACCACTTCTTGTGTCTGAATGGGCAGGATTATGCAGATGATCCCAAATCAAATATGGGCTTTGAATATGTTCAAATACCTTTAAACCTTTGTCCCACAGGCTGTATTTCATACTACTTTTTCTACTTCATAAAGTTCATTTAATTACTTGGTTTCTTTTTGCAACCAAAATGTCCTCAACCTGAGGGCAGAGCCAGAAGATAGCTATCTATGAATCAAGGAGCAAGACCTCATCAGACGCTGATTCTGCCAGTGCCTAAATCTTGGGGTACTTCTCAGCTCAGACATTGTTAAAAATAGATATTTGTTGTTTAAGTCACCCAGTCTTTGGCATTTTTATATAGTAACCCAAACATACTAAGACAGTTCCTTTGTTGGCCTTTAAAATGTTGTTGTTTTATTTTATGTAAATATTTTAAGCATATTGCTTGGTTTATGTATAGTCATCATAAAACATAAACTAAACTTGAATCCAAAAATGCAAATTTTGATGTAAGTGATATTTAAATTATATGTTCATGGACAAATTTAAAATGACATAAAGATTATTCCAATATATTTTCCAGAAGGTATTGATTATGTTCAAACTATCTTAACCTGATTTTCATGATGCATTTAGTTTGTTGAACTGTTTTTTAGAGCACAAATCAGGTGAATATCATTTTTTAAAGAGCAATATATGATATTTAATACAATTTGGATTATGGTAATTAAAATTTAAGAGCTAAGCTAATTATAATCAATCTGTCATTTATTATAGATAAAAAAAGTAGTGAATATATGACAAGCAGGAAGAATTACAATAAAATGTTTTACTGAACAAGTTGTTTATAAGTAAGACAATATTTATTGTAATCCTGAAGAATCATAAAGAATAGAGGCTAGAATGCTTAACAGTATGATAATATTTTCTAGAGACAAATATTTTGCCACAGAGTTTTTAATATCTACCTTTGAAAATTACTAGTTAGTAAAATTCTTTTCTTTTACAACATTACTCAGAAAAACTTAGAATCATATAGGAAGCAAAACATTTGGAGACAAGGGTAAGCATAAAAAACTTTCCCAATTTTTAATTAAACAATAAAAAACACATTTCTCCACTCCCTCTAAAACATATGTCTACTTGATAGTTAGCAATATTTCCAAAAACTATAATATATTCATTTTCTACTAATAATTTATCTCAAACATCACCTTGAAGATACTACCTAAGATCTTAGTCAATTTTCTGTATTTAAGATATTTTTAACAAGTATTTAAAAATCACTTGCCAATAACTGTTTTCTTATTCCCTTTTATATCATATTTGGATGCATATATTATTCTTTCCTATCATTATTATTTGTGAACCAATAATATCCTGAAAGTTAATTAAAATCATGTTATTGGCTGAATGTCAGTATAGGCCATGAATCCTCCAGAAATGTAATATGTATATTGTTTTAAAAACTGTAATGTCGTATTATCTTAGTTCCCATTATTGGCAATAACAAATATGTATATCTGCTGACCATTAATAAACAGTTGAATTTATGATCATAAAAATCTAATAACCTAATTTTCTTATTATTTTCAGAATAATACTGGCAAAAGTCACATAATATTAACTAAATAATATACAAATATGCATTGTTTCTCATAAATTCTATACACATAGAATATAATTAAGATTTAAACCTTATCACATTTGATAGGTATAACATATTTATTTTGTTTTTACTGGCAGTTGGACATTAGAGTACTTGAATACTATTGTCTCATTAAAATGGCCCATGGAAAAGGCAACGGAGGGAGGGGATTGAATGTGGGAGGTGGGGGATGGGGAGGGGAGGTGAGAGTAATGGGAGAAATGGGGACAACTGTAATTGAACAACAACAAAAAACATTTTTTTAAATATATGGCAAATATAAAAATACAACTTTGGTAAGTAGGCCCATGAACTGTAGTACATACAACTTACGCAACCTAACCTGCAGGCATCTATAAACCGAAGACATTTACTGTGAAATTAATGGGAACTGGAGCAATTTGAAAGAAAAAAAATCTAGGAGCTTTAAAGCTATAAGCAAAAAAAAAAAAAAAAAAAAAAGGAAAAAGGAAAAAGAAAAAAAGAAAAGACTTTTGTGGAAACTCATTTTTCTTGCTGCCAACTAAAAGTACCAAGTGTGAGGAGTAACTATTATATTTAATATTTCAAAAATATTCAAATGACAAAGTAAAATTATATGATATCTATATGTGTAAGTTATTATTAAGATTCGGTATATAAATGCAGGGAACTGGGCAAGACTTTCTTCTGAGAGGAAAAAATAGTCCTCTGTTGGAATAGTTGTTTCACTTCCCTTCCATGCTCGTCTCCCATTATCTGAGGTTTTGCTTTCCTTGCTTTCAGTTACCTGTGGCCAACCAGGGTTTAGTAAGATTAAGGAGAAAATTCCAGGAATAAACAGGTTATAAGCTTTAAGGAGTGTGTAGCCCGATGAAATCTCACCAGTCCCATGGTGCGTCCTCCCCTCATCCAGCACCTCCACGGTATCCGCGCTCCCGCCCGCTGGCCCCGGAGTAACCACCTAGGCTCCCAGACGGACGGCCTGTCCCGGCGTGGCAGAGGCTGTGTTCAGGTAGCCCTGATTGTACTTACAGCCCCAAAGTGCAAGGGGACTGAGGCTGGCAATTCACATATGCCAAAGGAAGCAGTAAAGTGCTTCTTGAAGTGACAGTTCTCGACATAATGAGGCATTTTACCTTCTTACCTCATCACTAAAAGGGTGAGTACAGTATAAGATACTTTGAAAGAGAGCAACGCCACTCACCTAACTTCTGCACTAATACAGGGTCCTGCAGAAGCAATGCCTACTTGAGTGGTTGGTAGGGTAATAATATGGATGCAATAATTTATAGTTTTAATTTGAATATTTCACCTAAAATGGCGTATGATGTGCTTGAGTGTGATGCTGTTATGCTACAGAATTACATGGTTATGACTTTGTAATAAAATCGTTTGTAATAAAAAGGGGTGTTATTTGTGCCAGTCCCTCTATATTGTTATTATTGTTCTGTTTTATTATTGTAATTGTCTCTTACTGTGCTATTTTAAAATTAAACTTTTTCATAGGTACTGCATGTATAAGAAAAATATAGCGTATACAAGATTCAGTAGTATCTGCAATTTGAGGCTTCCACTGGGCATATTGAAACATCTTCCCCATGGATCAGGAGAAGGGGGAATAATTGTATTAGATTAAAGGGCAGTATTAAACCAAATATGTATAAATGTGTAACCAACTCTCTTTTAACTCCCCATGTGCCATGATTTAATCAGCACTTGGCTAAATGACAGATGTTAGCATCAACGTTAACACCATATGGCATTTTTTAGTATCTATAAGTAGATAATAGAATAATAAAAATTCTATACTGAATAACAATCCTTTAAATTCTAACTTTATAATTTCTGGATTTAAAAATAAAATCTTATTTTAAAACTCACTTTACAAAAAAAAAGCTTGCTATATAAAAAGTGCGTTTTTACATACTATGCCTATTTTAGAATTGGTTATTAGCAGTCATGATATAAAGTGTAGCAATTTAGTGCTGCAAGGATAAAATCATACTGGTAATATAAAATTTAATCCAACAATTTAAAACCTGATATATATTTATGTACTGAATACCTTGGTTTTTCCTTAATGCATTTTAAAAAGACCTTTAATACAATCAACTATATTTAGAAATATGAATGGGACATAAAACATGTTATATCAGTGTTAGTACCTTAGTATGGAGAACAGCAACCCTAAGGATATTATCAAGGCACAAAGATACATAAATAGTTTATTCTTTCACTTATTATTCCTGTTGCAACAGTAATCACTGGGCTCCAAATAGGAAACTATTTTTGGAAAAGATTTCCTCATGTATGTGACCTAATTTATAAGAACGAACTGTTCAATAAAGGACAGTATATAATTTATTTTTCCCCGCAGGCAAAATGTCTCTTAAATTTTTTATAGATTTTAAATTTCCACAAATATAAGCCCATGTCCTAGAGCACAATCAGCCTTCTAAACATTGCCACAAATCAAATTTAATAAATCATATTTTCTTTTACCACCAAATTGAAAGAAATTGGAGACATGAATAACTTGATTTTCTTTCCAGTGATCTTTGAAAGCCAAGTGAGGTAAACAAAATGATCTTTGCTCTTTTTCTGAAACTGAAATTTTTTTCTATGTGAAAATTATACTCCATTCTTCCGTATGAGTTTTAGTCACGATCCAAACTCTTCATTTGAAAGGCACTTTAGAGCAACCTATTTGTTTTTAGCTCTGATACATTGTAATACTTATTGAGTGTTTAAAGATTTGCTGGGGTTATGTGAAGGTCTTCCATATTGCATTTACAGATAATTGATATTTCAGATACAAAGAAAGCAGAAGACCTAAGGATCTATCTTAACCTAAAATGATCCATAAGAAAATGGTATTTATAAACCAGAAAGCATTCATAATTATTTGCTGTACCAAGTTTAATTAAATTGATACATGTGTGTTGCTTTAAACATTGAAAATACAAAGATGTTGAAACAATGTATATATGACATTTAGTTTTAGGACCTAAATCCCTAATACAGCATAACATGATGAAGCAACAGAGCCTTAAATGTTTAAGTAGTTTCTTTAACATTTTGAGATATTAACTTATAGTACTTATTAAGCAAAGTATACATTTTACTTTAAAACAGTGTAATCTAGTTTCATTAGAGCTCACACTGTATTGTTTGAGGAAAGGTTTTTCCATTCTCCTATATTGATTTGCTGAGAAATATGAAATCATAATTAACTCATTTTGTTAAAATTAAATTTCTTTTATAAAAGGATGTTCTCACCATGTCCCTTTCTTTACCTGATCATTTGTGTGTCCAGCTAATCATGTTTTTCTGAGGAAATTACTCTCCAAAGTAGTCTTGAAACATGTTGCAAAGTATATGTGTTGATAATCTCTTGTGACAATCTACCAGAGGATTTATACTACATAGTCCTCATCCATGAACTTTTTTGTTTTAACTTTTACTAGTATACTAGATATATAAAAATGTCTTTTAAGAAAACTATGTGTATAACATCTACAGAATTCTTCATATCTCACAATGGTTTTCTGTTGCTCCTAATCATGAAGGGAGAAAGAAGTCCTAATGATATGATCTTGGACCTTAGACTTTTCTTCAAACTCTGCAGAGGTTATGTCCATTGTCTTCAGGCACTCAATATAGAAAAGACGTATCATACTAAAACTTTTTCTTTTAGTATTTTTAAACTATTCTACCAGAATATGCAATGGATTATGTTTCCAGTTTAAATTATCATATAATTTATGAAAAAGGAAAAAAAAACTCCTGATGAATAACTGCAATGTTCTGTCTTACTTTCCAGTTCTAAGACTTCCTACAGCATGTATGTTTGAGCAATCTTTAGTCTTCCTTTTTGTTACCTCCGTAACTCTACACAGCATGATTACGATGCCGTGTCCTGATTTGTAAATTTTGCACATTATTATCCACTACCCTTGAGGGGCACAATGATTTAAATTATTTCCTGCATCTTCCTGCCAATAGCCAATGCTTTGAAATTTTTGATATCTGATTTAGTTAATTCAGCACCATGTAGAGAGAATAAAATAAACATTAACTCATCTCCATTTCCTTACAAGGCCACGATACAATGATAAAACTAAAATTCTTAGACGTTAAGAAAATTCACACATTTCTAGGAGAAAAAAGGTAAATGAAAGCCTGTTGATGGCTAAAATTGAAACAAGTCATCGGCTCCCAAAAATACATAAATTTTTCAACTAAGGAAATAGCAAGAAGCATGACAGATATCGACAAGTTCTAAACTCATGAGCAGGAATGAAATGGGATCAAAACAGTGGGATTAAATAAAAATCCATATCTACATCAACTGTATTCATTGTCCCAAATATCCTCCCTCAACCTCCTCCTTCATTGTTACTCTGAGAAATACAACTCTTACTATTCCAATTAAAGAACAAATAAATAAACAGAGGCTACTTCAAATAACTAAAATAAGTAAAATAAAATTAAATACTGTTAGAGAGTTTAGGATTTTAATGTGCAGTTTTATGTAACAGTGCGCTCTTTCTTTCCTGCTGTTTCAAAGAGATGGGTTTATTTTCAATAGCCATTTTTGAAAATTATAAGCTGTTTCAAAATACATATTTATATTTCAAAAAATTTTTTCTTTTTTTATTGTTGTTCAAGTACAGTCATCTCCATTTTCCAACCACCACTCCCCCCGCACCACCCATCCCCCGCTCCCACCCAACGATCCTACTTGCTTTGGCTTTGTTCTAGGGTCCTTTATACGTGCTCTTTGACGATCCTTCCCCTATTTCCCCCCATTATCCCTCTCCCCCTTCCCTTCTGGTTACTGTCTGTTTGCTCTTTATTTCAATGTCTCTGGTTATATTTTGCTTGCTTGTTTGTTTTGTTCATTAGGTTCCACTTACAGGTGAGATCATATGGTATTTGTCTTTCACCGCCTGACTTATTTCACTTAGCATAATGTTCTCCAGATCCATCCATGCTGTTGCGAAGAGTAGGATCTCCTTCTTTCTTTCTGTTGCACAGTATTCCATTGTGTAAATGTACCACAGTTTTTTGATCCTCTCATTTACTGATGGGCACTTAGGTTGCTTCCAGCACTTGGCTATTGTAAATTGTGCTGCTATGAACATTGGGGTGCATAGGTTCTTTTGAATTGGTGTTTCAAGATTCTTAGGATATAATTCCAACAGTGGAATTGCTGGGTCAAAAGGCAGTTCCATTTTTTAGTTTTCTGAGGAAATTCCATACTGTTCTCCATGGTGGTTGTACCGGTCTGCATTCCCACCAGCAGTGCACTAGGGCTCCCTGTTCTCCACAACCTCGCCAGCACTTGTTTGTTGGTTTGTTTATGATGGCCATTCTGACTGTTTTGAAGTGGTATCTCATTATGGTTTTAATATGCCTCTCTCTGATGGCTAGTAGTGCTGAGCATCCTTTCATATATCTCAAGGCCCTCTGTATATCCTCCCTGGAGAAGTGTCTGTTCTGGTCCTTTGCCCATTTTTTTTATTTGGGTTGTTTGTCTTCCAGGAGGCGATGGAGTTGTGTGAGTTCTCTATGTATTTTGAAGATCAAACCCTGTCTGAGGTATCATTGGCAAACATGTTTTCCCATATGGCTTGTTCCCTTTTCATTTTGCTGATTTTCTTTTAGCCATGCAAAAGCTTTTTATTGTGATGAAGTCCCATTTCCTTTCCTTCCCATTTTCTTTCTTTTATGTCCCCTGTTCTAGGGGACATATCATTGAAGATATTGCTGCGTGTAGTATCTGAGATTTTCCTGCCTATGTTCTCCTCTAGGACTTTTATTGTGTCACAACTTATATTTAAGTCTATTATCCACTCTGTTTATTTTTCTGTATGATGTAAGTTGATGTTCAAGTTTCATTTTTTTGCTATATTACAAGGCCATGGTAATCAAAATAGTCTGGTACTGGCATAAGAGCAGACATATAGATCAATGGAATAGAATAGAGAACTCGTAAGTAAACACAAGTCTCTATGGTCAATTAATATTTGACAAAGGGGGCAAAGCATAAAATGGAGTAAAAATAGCCTCTTCAACAAATGGTGTTGGGAGACCTGGACAGCTACATGCAAAAAAAATCAAAATTATTTTTTCAAGCTCAGAAAATCATCTTCTATTATTTCTTTAAGTATAGCTTCTGTTCATTTTTTATAATGTGTATACAGCCATACCTTAGAGATACTGTGGGTTAAGTTCCAGACCACCACAGTAAAATAAACATTGCAATAAAGTTACAAAGGTTTGATTTCCCAGTAGATATAAAAGTAATGTTTACAATATACTGTAGTCTATTAAGTATGCAATAGCATCATGTCTAAAAACTAATGTACATGTTTTAATTAAACAATTCTTTATTGCTGAATATGCTAAAGAGTCTTTAGCAAGTCATAATTTATTTTGCTGGTGGAGGGTCCTGCCTTGATATTGATGGCTGCTGACTCATCAAGGTGTTAGCTAAAGCTTGCAGTAGCAGTGGCACTTCTTAAAATAAGAAAGGAAAAGAAAGAAAAAGAACTACTACCCTTTGTGACAACATGGATGGAACTAGAGAGCATTGTGTTAAGTGAAATAAGCCAGGGGGCAAAAGACAAATACCATATGATCTCACCTATAAGTGGAACCTAACCAACAAAACAAACAAGCAAGTAAAATATGACCAGCAACATTGAAAGAAAAAAGGAAACCAACAGAGTCAAGAGGGAAGAAGGGAGGGGTGCGTGGGGAAAGGGAAGGGAAGGGTCAAGTCAAAGAACATGTATATAGGACCCATGGACAAAGCCAAAGTGGGGAAAGATTGAGGGAGGGAAGTGGGGAAGGGGGGCAGGCGAAAGTGGTGGTTGGAAGGTGGAGACAAATGTATTTGAACAAAAAATATAAATAAAAAAAAAGCAGTGAAGTTTACTAAACTGGTTGGCTCTTCCTTTCATGAATGATTTCTCTGTAGCAGGTGATGTGGTTTGACATTTTACTCACAGCAGAGCTTCTTTCAAAATCGGAGTCAATGCTCTCCAAACCCTGCTGCTGCTTTATCTATGAAGTTTATATAATATTCCAAATGCTTTCTTGTTATTTTAACAATCTGCCAAGAATCTTCACCAGGAGTAGATTCCATCTTGAGAAACCATTTTCCTTGCTCATTCATAAGAAGCAGTTCCTCATCCTTTTCAGTTTTATCATGAGATTATAGCAATTCAGTCACATCTTCAAGCTCTACCTTTAAATCTAGTTATCTTGCTGTTTCCACATCTGTAGTTACTTCATTCACTAAGTCTTGCACCCTTTAAAGCCATCTTTTAGGGTTGGGATCAATTTCTTCCAAACTGCTGTTCATGTTGATATTTTGACCTCTTTCCATGAATCACAAATATTCATCTTTTCCAGGAGATTTTCAATTTACTTTGCCCAGATCCATCTTAGAAATCTCTACCTATGGCAGCCACAGTCATACAAAATGTGTTTCTTAAATAACAGGGCTTGAAAGTAGAAACTACTTCCTGGATACAGAATACATGTTGTGTTAGCAGGCATGAAAACAACATTAATCTTGTTGTACATCTCCAGCAGAGTTTTTGGGTGACCAGGTACATTGTCATTGAGCACTAATATTTTGAAGTAATCTTTTTTTCTGAGCAGTAATTGTCAACAGTAGGCTTAAGACATTGAGTAAATCATATTTTAAACAGATGTGCTGTCATCCAGGCTCTGTTGTTCCTATAGGGCACAAGGAGATTAAATTTAGCATAAGTCTTAAAGGTTCTAGGGTTTTCAGAATGGTCCATGGGGATTGGATTCAACCTGAAGTCATCAGCTACCTTAGCCATAACAAGAGAGTCAACCTGCCCTTTTGTAAAGCTTGGAAGCAAGGCATCTAATTCTTCTATTAAAGTCCTAGATGGAATCTTCTGCCAGTATAAGGTTTTTTCATCTACACTGAAAAATTGTTTAATCTAGTTACCTGCATTAATTGTCTTTGCTAGATCTTCTGGATAACTTACTGCCATTTCTACATTAACACGTGCTGCTTCGCCTTGCACTTTAATGTTATTAAGACAGCTTCTTTTCTTAAGCCTTATGAACCAACTTATGCCAGCTTCAAAGTTTTCTTCTGCAGCTTCCTCACCTCTTTTGGACTTCATATAATTGAAAAGAGTTAGGGCCTTGCTCTGGATTAGTCTTTGGTTTAAAGAAATGTTTTGTATGGTTTGATCTATCCAGGATACTAAAACTTTCTCCACATCAGCAATAGACTGTTTCACTTTATCATTTGCATGTTCACTGAAGTAGGACTTCTAATTTCCTTCAGAAACTTTTTCTTTCCATTCACAACCTGACTATCTGTTTGGCTTTTGGCCTATCTTGGTTTTCAATGTGCCTTCCTCACTGAGCTTAATCTCTTCTAGCTTTTGCTTAAGTGCGAGATATGCAATTCTTCCTTTCCCTTGATACTTAGAGGCTATTGTAGGGATATTAATAAACCTAATTTAAATATTGTTGTTTCTCAGGGAATAGGAAGGCTTGAAGAAGAAGAGAGAAATGGGAAAATGGCCAGTCTGTAAAGCGGTCAGAACACATTAATTTATTAATTTCAACGTCCTATATGGGTGCAGTTCATGGTGCCCCAAAACAAGTACAATAGTAACATCAAAAATCAGTGATCACAAGTCACCATAACAAATATAATAATGATAAGGAAAAGTTTTAAATATTACAAAAATTACCAAAATGTAATACAGGGACACAACGTGAACAAATGCTGTTGGAAAAAATGGCACCAATAAATTTTCTTGATGCAAGGATGCCATGGACCTTCAATTTGTAAAAAAGGCAGTACCCACAAAGTACAATAAAGCAAAGCATATTAAAACACTACATACCTGTATTAAGGACACATTATTGTGTGGCATCTATATCATATAGTCCAGTTTATTTCTATTTTCTCAAATCTCAGATATCTTCTCATATTTACTGTGTACATTACTACATTTTTGCATTGTATTTAAATCCTCTTCTATAGTGTTTACAATATTATTTTATTTTACCCCTTTATATAATTTTTTCCAAGTACTTTTTTCTAATGCATTTTGTTTTGTTTTGTTTTTTCATTTCATTTATTTTGTGTTCACTAATTTTTACTCCTGTATCATAGAAGTCTTCCTTAACAAAATTTTTCCTTAAGTTATATAATGCACATTTTGGGGACTAAGTTCTTCTGAATCTTCAGGTTGATACTTTATTTGTATTTATCTACAATTTTTTAAAAATTTCTGTTCCTCTCACTGCATCCTACCTACAATTTGTCTGCTATTTCCTTCCTTCCTTCCTTCCTTCCTTCCTTCCTTCCTTTTTTCCTTTTTTCTTTCTACCTTTGTTCTTTCCTTTTTTTCATTTCTTCCTCATTCCAAACTTTGTCTGAATCAGTGTGTTAATGGACATTGAAGTTCAGGTTATTCATGGTTCTTAGGAATAAGTCAATCTTTTCCTCAATACCCATAGCTGTAGGGCAGGGTGAATGTAGCACTTTTTGCACAATTTTGGTGTATAATGCTGTTTCATCTACTGAGCCTCAAAAGACATGAGATAAAATTATATATAGTCTCCAAGTGAAACGCATGAACAGTGGTCCAACAATGCCCTCAGCTAACAGGACTGTTAACTGTCTGCCTCCTGAGCCTGTGGGTATTGCACATCTTAAGGTACAAACTCAATTGTTAAAAAAAAAAAAAAAAATTTGCCCAGTGATTTTCTGGAAACTTCAATAATAGCATTAGTTTTTTAGTTGGTAGGGATTCTTATTGAATTAGAAAACACTCAATCACAATGAAAGACAAGTAGTCTTTTTCTCCTTAGGCAGATGACCAAGAATAGGCGTGGGAGTTTATCAAGTCAATTTTATCAGCTTGTGTGGGTCTTGGAACATCATCTTACTTTCACCATCTGCTGGGGGAATGTTTTAAACATTTACATGAGTATTTTCATGGAAGATGTATAAGCTAACCTATACAAGAAGTTATCAAAAGTCATGAAACAGAATTTTTGAAAATTGGTTCAGTAATATAATCTAGAAATGAATATGCCAAAATAACCAAATATTTAAATTATTTGGTTAGCACATAATCTTTCCAGGGTAATATGCTTTGGAATCTAAGCAAAAATCAGACAATTACTTAGTAATGAGAATTGCAGAATTTTTGGTACCTTAAGTGTCCATTCAAACCCCTGCACTAAGATAATTGACTAAATTTCAGCATGGTTTCCACCAGTTTAAAGCCATATCTTAAAATAATCCAGTCTTGATAAAATGTTTACCTGAGGAACACCAGGAGAATTGAGTGTCTCAGCCAAAACATGGTGATAACAGATAGGTCCCTAAATTCCCTCTGAGAACAGTTACTTTAGATAGTGTACAATTATAAATAGTGTTGCTAATTATTAATAAGGAAGGGAGCAAAGGGAATAAAAAAGTGTCGAGAATTATCAACCAAGGAGCATAAGCCTGTTTGTTTCACGAGGAAGCTAGAACTTCACACAATCCATGGCATTACAGCGTTGCCTTGACAAAGATTAACACACTTCCTTTCCCTCCTCTGGTACTGGATTATTTCAGGGGACAGGGGAAGGTAAGCACAAGGACAATAATACTCTAAATGGCTCCTGGGGACGTGCTTGATCTGAGAGGTCTGTGAGTCTAACCTGGGAGAGGGATCAATTGGCTAAGGGTAGGCACAGCTTGGGAAGCCCATTGGTTATTTCGCAAAGTTCCTGGTCCTTTCCAAGCCCAAAATAATATAATTCCAGGGAACAAAGAAGAGGTCTTTTTCTCTCTGACCCACACTTGTCTGATGTGCTTACATGTTCTCTCTTCATGACCATGTGGCTCCAGCAGCTGTGTGGCCAGTTGCCCCACGGACTCCAAACATAGGCTTCAGGTGGGGGCCTGGATATCACAGCAGAACAGCAGAGTGCAACCCAGAAGAGCAGCTAAGCGAGCTGTATGGCCAGAAAGGCTGGCCTAGACCAAGCCTTTATATGGAACAGAACCTCTAGACAGGAGCCTATTTTTTGGCCCCGCTGAAGACAAGGTTGTACTTCTTCCATGGCTGGACTTAATGGAGACGGACACAGTGGCAACCTCCCACCAGAATAAGTCTTCCCACACCACAGTCTCCCTGCGGGGGTCAGTGCAATGCTTTTATCTGGATTCTCTGAAAGAGCCCCGATTCCAAGGGCAGGCAACTCTTTGGCCTTTGAGATGTAAATCTATCATTCAGAACCATTTCCTCAATGACTGGAGAAGCACCTTTTTAAAATGCAAACAATCAGGTAGATATTGTTTACTCCACTGGCCTTGTGGAAGGCTAAGAGCTTATCTAGTGGATACTATGCACCAATTTACACACTAGCAAGTTTTTTTTCCTCCTCCAGATAAGTGCCAACTAGCAGACCCAGACGGCCAGGTCATGTGAACCAAACACCTATTTTTACCCTAGTGCCTTTCTCCTAGCACACCCTGACCTTTATTAGTTTTGCTTGAGGATTTCATTTGTATTTATTTTTATATTTTAATTATATTTTCTTGGCTGACATACAAGTTTCAAGTGTACAGCCCAACAAAACATCATCTGCACACTGCATCTGCTCTCACAGCCCCAAGCAGTGTCTCTTCCATCCCCTCCTCCCCCCCCCCCTCCGCCTATTCTCACCCGCCTTTCCCTCTGGCTATCTTGACACTGTTATCTAGGTCTGTGTGTTCTGTTTCCTGTCTTTTGTTTTGGTGAAGTTTGTAGTTTGTATTCGGTTCTCTCTGGACTGTCTTCCCTTTTGCAGGGCTTATTAACTGAATAAAATCTGTTCCCAGTGCTTTAACTATGTTTATCTTTGACAATGAACATAAATTTAATTACAGGAAAGTAAGCAATATTAGTAAAGTGATAGGTATTTATCTAAAAGTAACCATTATGGAGAAGGGTCAAGAGATACGCTGACTACATGTTTTATCTGCTTCCCTTTTACTAAAAAGTACAGCCAACATTTTAGCCACATCTTTTTCTTCAATATGTTATTAAGAGTGCTGTCATGGTTATAGACATGTTAATAAACATATTACCTCTATATTGGTTGCACAAACCAAAAATATCTTGGTCACATAACAGCCATACATTTATAGTTCATTTCTTAGGTTGAAAAATTACAGATAGACTGACTCACAGAGCTCTGTGACTTAAATCAGTTTATTTAAGATTGATTAAATAAATCAAAATTTATTTAATCAATCTTAAGAGTTCTAGGGTGACTTAGTGTGCTGTTTTGAATCTTCCGTTAATGATTAGAACATCTGAATTATATAAATTGAAATGTTAGGTATAATTTGCCTTGTTACTTCCTTATCCTTAATGAAGCCATAAGAGGGGTAATATTATGAAATTTCATACACTAAACAAGACCACCATTGTAAACATTTACAATAATGAATGAAATGTGGGCTACTGGAATAAAAAGACAATGTAATAGCATTCTGCTTCAAAATTAATGATGTATACATACACATGTACACAAACATGTCAAGTTTATCAAAATTGCATTATTCCAGATTTATTTTCTGAATTATTATAGCTGTTAATTTTCAAATATAATACTTATATTTAAAACATCCCACCTAAAGTAACGTCTAAATGTAGGGGAAATATTTGTATTCTAGGAAGCCAATCAGAACTTGGAAAATGCATATTGTAACAGCATTTGGCAAAAGTAATATATCATATTTCTTAGGTGGGGTTATTGGGATAGAAAATTGGAAGAAATTATATCTCTTTATATAAGATTTAATGATCAAAAAATAATTGGAAAGTTGTTACACCAGGAGCTGTTATGCAGCTTAAAATGTATTGAGCAAAGAAATGGATAGACACTTGCTGTAGTTATTCTATACCTTAAATTGTAATAAAGACGCTTTCAAGACTATCTTGTGGGTTAGTTTTAATGCTTACATAGAACACAGGCATAAATATGAAGACTGTTGTCACAAGTAAATGACAAGCATCATCAGCAATAGTTTTAGCAAAGGACATTTTTAGAATTGCATATTAAATATATTTCATCTGGTACTAACATGGGAAAAGTATGTGGAGAAGAAATTATTACTATAAATTTTTACTCGTTAACCTATCTTAAAAATTTTATGAGACAAATTTATAGAAATGTTTTTGGGAATTATCTAACTCCTCCAGTTGTTATGATGATTGAAAGTTCCAATCTGTGGAGTTCCATAAGGTTATTAAGCACTAAATAAGGAAACCAAATATTACACTATAGTAATAATTCAAATAAGCCACAGCTCCATTTAGAATTTTGTTCCTATTGATATTTTAATTGTTTTATTAACATAATATTAAGAACATTCACAAATAATAATTTTGCTTCTATGTCTTATAATTAATGATAAATAATAGAGAAACTTGTCATCCTTTATGCCTTCACACTCTGGCCAATTTTATTAGCATATTTGATATTTTTGTCCTTTTCATGGGGCTGTACAAAAATGTATCAATGAATTTGCGTTAATTGGTATACAGATAAGAAACCTGTATATTAATAGCAATAATAAAGATAATATTTCTAAAGCAAAATAACATATTTATATTCTTTGAGTCCATTACATCTGTGCTAAAATAAGCTTATTTCTTTGCTTTTTCATTACCTCTAACAAACACCTCAAAAGAGAAACTGAGTACATAATGCTATGCACATTCATCAGATTTCTTTTCAAAGTCACTGTTTGGACTTTCCTTCGTCCACCATGCTTTTCACTCAGCTAAGGTTACCGTTCAGCAGATACAGACCTCTGGAGGAAAGTCGTGGGTAGTATGCAGTAGTCAGGAAAGAAGTCTCTTTACTTCAGCCTGTGAACAGAGGTTGCCAAAATGGAGTCATTTATGTGGAGGGAAGTAAATGGACCCAAAGGGCCATGAAAAAGTTTGTCTTGCACACATCCCTTCCAGCTTGTTTCTCCGTGAGCTGTTGAACTTACCAGCCATGCCTGGACCTTACTCCTCCCTTACCATGGCTTCAGGCTATCTGTGCCCCTCCCTTAGAAGGGCTCCAATCTGTTCTACCAACCCGCATCCTTCTTTTGCATGTTGGACTCAGCCAATCATTGTTAACCTAGCCAGAATCTTTGATTTGCACCTCCAGCCTTCAAAGCCTTTGAAAACCTTACCTCTCTTTGTTCCCTGTGGAACACACTGTTAACTAAATCTATGTGTATCCCGATCGTAATCTTTGACATCTAATAAATGCTTTTATTTCTCTTTTAGTTTAAACTTCTTTCTGATTTAATGGGGAAGAGAGAGTAAGGCAATGGAAGGAAGGTGAACCTTAGGGCTAAAGTTATAAATAACAGCTGTGCATATTAATTTTATCTGTAGAGATAAGTTTCTGTTCAAGCTCAGCCTGTGGAATAGCAATATAAGAACTCTTGCAACATTGTCTTAGGTCAAGCCATAAAAATTATTTTACTATAGTTTATACAGTTAAGGCTTGGTTTCAATTCATCTCAAAGCAGAAAAAGAAAAATATATAGCTGAATTAGTTTCACCCTCATCTACATGATTCAGAGGAAGTTAACTTTCAAAATGATTGACAGTGACCTAGTTTGAAAGAACAGTGGAAGGCTGAAGATGCTTCTTATGTGAAATTAGCTGGCCAAAGCTCTCCAGTGTAACTGCAGTAGGGGAAGTGAGGTCATCCTCCAGAGGATGAAAGAGAAAATTGCTGTACTGGCACTTTGAGATCAAAAAAAGCTGCCATCTGCAGAGTCAGGCAGGGGAGTGTAATGACTCAGTTTAAAGCTGAGCAACTTGAGAAAATCTTAAACGTCTCAAGGTGTCTCATTCTATTGGTAGAGGCAGCATTGGAGAACATAAGTATAACTGAATGAAGCCAGCCTGCCTGGCCCTCTCTTGATAGCTCTGTGTTACTATACTTAGAGCAAAGTCCTTTTGCATCCTCTTGGCCTTTCAGTTTCAGACGGTGAGAGATAAATATGTGAGATGCTGACTTGAATTTAACAAACTTTATATCACTGTCTAATATGGAATGTTCTCTTTCTCAGAGAACACAATTAGTTGTTTCAAAAAATAGCGACGTTGGTGGTAGGGTGGTTAGCATAGCTGCCTTCCAAATAAAGGGGGATGTGGGTGGAATTACATTTGCTCTTTTTTTTTTTTCCTTCTAACTTTTTTTTCTCTTGATGTTGGAAAACAGTAGAGCATTTTTGCTACCTTAATCAAAGCAGCAAATCATGTAGGGTGCTGAGAAGAGGACAACAGGTGATTTTTTAACGGAAAATAATGGTAAAGAAACGGAGAAGGTGGCTAGATTAGACTGGATCAGTAAAGAGGCAAAGTTATTCCTCCTTGCTGACTCTCAGATTTTAAATCCAAGAATCAAGGGGAAACAGTGTTATCCAGGAAACATGCTGTCAAGTAAGCTTACAACCCGCTGCTTTCAAGGGGCCAGCTCAGCCCACAGCAAAACCTCCAGCCGCAGCTCATCTTAGCTCAGGGCATGTCCCTCCTCCATTACTGGAGGACGTGGCTGGGAGCTGATTCCCTGTCTGTGCTTTATAAATAGAGACTACAGCACTTGTTCCAACATTCACATTGCCCTCGGAGAGCAAAATTGTCTGTAACCTTTTAAGCCTTTGATATTCTTCTGAGAGCTATACATTTGTTTTCTCTGGACTATAAATTTCTTTTCAGATATTGCAAAATGACAATATATCAAAACAAAATCTCTCTCTGAAACAAAACAAAATGTGGCAGTACTGAACAAAATAAAACAAAACAAAAATACCCTACAAAATCTACTAGCCTTTTGAAGACAATTATGCGGCCTACATAAAGGTGATCATAATCAAAAACCATTTTACAACTTAATTGTATTGGATACTCCCATCCGCAGTCCAAGGGTAATGAATATCATTCACAGGGTCAAGAAGAGGGAGTATGATCCTGACCTCCCTTCTGTCTTGTGCCGCCTACATATTTCACCAGAGTTGCTGCCATTTTTCCCACTTCCTCTCTTATAAAATAACCCTGAAATAAATTTCAACGGTCATTAACATTTAAAATTCATCATGATTTTTCTTTCTGTTAATTTAAGGGTAAAACATTTTTTTAAATGGAAATCCATATCAGCTACAGCAATATTTTCAATAAAGATCACTCATACCTATGTAAGTGAAAAATTATGAAACTGTCTATTAGTTATGGGTACATAGGTCACTAATACTGTAACATTAACCACACCTTTGTGTTAATGAGGGGTCATGTTAGAAAATAGGTACCTCATAGTTTGAATACGTCATCATAAAATTAGTAATATATATTTGCACTTCATAAAAAACAGAAATGAACCTTATATTTTAGTTACCATACTTTAAATTTGATAAGTTACACAGTGAGCTACAGATTGCATAGTTGCAATAACAGATATTTCTGAAAAATCATGGTCTTTCTGTGATAATTTGCTATATTTGGTTTTTAAAAATCACTCAGGTGTCCTTGTAGAGAGTACATTTTTTCTGAGTTGAAGTTGAGGGAGTTTGGGGATAACAGAGAAGAATTTGCAATATAATTTGCATATAAAGATAATGGTGGTGGCGATGTTTCAAAAGGGGAACGTAGAGGGAAGCACAGGGATTAGAATACAGTGAGGTGACGGCAGCTGGGATGTGGAGAGGTGACCCAGAGGGCTGTTGAACATGGCAAAACTTGCCCTAGTGGTTAAAGTTGCGGGCAGGCGTATGCTGTCTTCCCACACATATGGATGGCAGTAATTAGAAAGTCGCCACCTCAGTTTGCTCATATGTAATAGTGCCTGCCTAAGTATATAACAAAACATTGTTTGGATGATACAATACCAATTGTTAAAGGGTTTCCTATACTGTCTTTTTCCATAATACATGCTAGTTTTTAAGTGAAAACAAAAAGTTCCCCCAAAATTTATAATTAAGACTAAAAAGAAACAAAATATTGCCCTAGAAGCATCTTTCAAAACTGATTTTTGTCAGGTTTTATAATTCTTAAATCTCATTACCACGATTGAAGTTTGCAAATAATAGCAATAACTGAGAAAGCTGCTGAATCAGAATCAACTGTAATAAATCAGAATAATTTGATGACAATGAGGAGAAAAATATGCTCAGAAGGTATTCAAATAAATATACGTCAGTGCTTTTATGTACACTCTACAAATAAAAATATCTTTGAAAGTTATTTTTGTGTACTTATCAATCTCCCTATATACTCAAACATCTTTAATGCAGGTAGACATATGGTAAGTTTTATGCATTTGCAGAGAAAAAGCAAAACAGAGAGCTTGGTATCACTTCTTAATTGGGCAATAATAATGAACTTAAAAATTTACTTTATATTATCATACCAAGAATAACAATACTGGGAGCAGCTATTCTCAGATTTATATAATGATTTTGCAAAAAACCTTAGGACATAATATAACATTGTTACATTTTATTGATGTCTTAACCATATCATTACTTTAGTAGATTGAGAATTTTCCAACCTTTTCTACAAACTGTATTATTTGTTTGCTTTAATTGGCATGTTGTTGTCTACTAATGAGGTAGAATATGTGTGTACTTATATAGAGACAAAGTAACACGTATCTAAAAACTAAAACTTTACACACACACACACACACATACATACATATAGTCTTCTGAAGGGTGGCCCCCTGTAGTACAGGTTTCCCCTACTAGGTGAGTGTTCTAGGAACCCAAATGTGTCAATATACCAGTCGGCATTGTGGTGAGAGGCTGCATTTGATGTCACTGACTTTTTTGAAAACTCTTTCAGCGCATTTGCTCCTTTCATGATGGATGAGTTACAAACTCATTTGCCCACATTGTAATTAGTGTTCAGCAGTTTCTGACCAAAAAGAGCATGACCCCTGTACCCCACCTTCCCTATTCAATTGATCTCACCCTGAGCAACTTTTTTTTAATTTGTTTGCCCCAGATGAAGGAAGTTTTCAAAGGGAAACATTTTACCAATGTGGAAGAGGTGAAACAAAAAATGGCAGAAACACTAACAGGCATGAAAATTGACTAGTTCAAAAACTGTTTTGAGAAATGGGAAAAATGTCTTGATAGGTATATTGCATGAAATGGAGAGTGCTTTGAAGTGACTGAAGTTTAAACATATAAGAATAAATACACATTTCTTTATAAATAAATTCCAGTTTTTTTGGTCCTGCCATACATACATAGTTTAGCTATCCAGACTTCTCTTTCCACCAATAGTCTACCTTGGCTCAAATTTTGCTACATATCCTCTGCTCAGATTTTATTGAACTTACTTTTATTTCTTATTGATTTAAAGTTACTAGTATTTATTAGGTAGCATTCCCTCGCTAATATTAGATATTGCAAATAACTTATCTCAGTCTGTGACGTAATGTGCTTATTTTGTCTATAAGTATCAGTAGAAAGTGCAAAACGCAATCTTCCTTCACTGATTTATAAAAACATTTTAGTGATACAACAATATTAAAACAGCAATAAAAAACAATGAAATTTAAAATTACGCAAACTTTATTGGTAAAAATTTAAAATATACTACAGCCAAGTATGGGTAAGGATGAGTGAAAAGAGAAACACATGTTGTATTTGGTTCGGGACTTTAAACTTGCTAAGGCATTCTGTAAAACATGCTGGTAATTTTCATAGAAATTAAATATGGAAATATTCTATGATTGGAAAACAGATTGAGGAGGTATTTTGTATTCATTTGAGTGCTTATTGTAATGCAAGCATTCAAAAAGTGACAGGCACATAGGTGTTTTTACAAGATACTTGCTGTAGCATTCCAGGTAATTATCAATGAGAAAATGAATGAGTATGATATGCACTTATGAGAGATTACTATAGAGCACTTGGAAGTAATATGCTATATTTAAATACAAGAAAAAAATACAATAAAAAGCAAGGACTTGACTAAGATGGTGGGATACAGTATAATATTGTTTATTTTTATTAAGATATTTGAAGATAATTTTACATGCTTTTTTCTAAGATGCATATATATCTAAGGGCATATATTAAAAATATAAAAATAGTAATAATAGAAATACTGCAACACAAAAGAGGGTCATATGGAGATAATGAAGTGAAATAAAGAAGAGGAGAAATTTGTTAAGGTGGTACTAATAATATGCTAAGAATTCTTTGCATCAGAATTTCCCTGAAACACCAATACAAAAGAACCAACGCACCCCAATGCTCATAGCAGAATAATTTACAATAGCCAAGAGCTGGAAACAGCCAAAATGTCCATCAGTAAATGAGTGGATCAAAACACTGTGGTACATTTACACAATAGCATACTACACAGCAGAAAGAGAGAAGGAGCTCCTACCCTACGCGACAGCATGGATGGAACTGGAGGGCATTGTGCTAAGTGAAGTAAGTCAAGGGGTGAAAGACAAATACCATATGATCTCACCTATAAGTGGAACCTAATCAACAAAATAAACAAGTGAGCAAAATAGAACCAGAGACATGGAAATTAAAAACAAATTGATAGTAACCAGAAGGGAGGAGAAAGGGGAATAATGGGGGAAAGAAGGGGAAGGATCAAGTCAAGGAAGATGTTTAAAAGACCCATGGACAAAGACAATGAGGAGAGAGGATTGAAAGTGGAAGGTGAGGGATGGGTAGGGCAGGGAAGAGTAATGGGGGGAAAATGGGGACAACTGTATTTGAACAACAATAAAAAATATATAACATATTTTAAAAAATCTCTATATACCTACCCCCTTCTCCCCATGCCATAATACTAATACTAATACATTAATAATAAAATAATGCTAAAACCTAAGTAACAGAGAATCTAAAGTAACATGATTAGAAAAAGTTGTCAAATAATTAAAACGAAAAATAAAGTGGTAATATATTTACTATTAGTATTAAGATACAGATTTGTGACTAATTTAGGAGAGAGTAAAGAGGAGAGAAACACAAATATTTAGGTAAAAATCAAAAGTCTGAGGAAATTATTATGTATTTACCTATGATAAAATCAAATATTTATAACACATAGTTATTTCACTTGAAAATACTAATTTAATTCAAAGACCAGCAAAGCTCCAGTGGTTAGCTAAAGAAGTGAAATTACCACCTTATTATTATTTTTTTAACTATATTATTTGAGATATTCCTCTTTTCCATATAACAAAAAAGAATTTTCAGCTTTTTTAGTGATATTTGTTTTCCTCTCTATCTTTCAGTGCTTTCTGAAGAACTGGAAATTTTAATCCTAAATAGAGTCAAATAAGCAAGTCCATTCAGAATGCAGCTCTTTCTTCTGTTGATGCTATTGTCAAAATATAATCACTTATATGTAATTGATAAGACTTTTCACGATGTCACTTTCAGTATTGTAGAAGGATAATCAATTTATTTTTTAATAACATGTAATTTACATATAGAGTAAAATCATTCTGTGAATAGAAGCTTTTTATGTTAAGAGTGATATAGTCTTTCTTTGTTCCATTAATAATTCTGAAAGAATCTGAGGCTTAAACACTTGCTATAATATATTTCTAACAGTAACATTATCACTTTAGTTTTGCTCCATACTAAGAATGGCAATTAAATTGTTTTTGAAGAAGAACTTTTCCATCAACCAATGTTGGCTAGGGTTTGATCTCCAAAATACATAAATAACTTAGAAGACTCAGCACAAGGAAGACAAACAATGCAGTTTAAAAAAATGAGCAAAGGATCTGAATAGGCACTTCTCCAAGGAGGGCATATTGATGGCCCATAGACATGAAAAGATGCTCAGCACCATTAGCCACCAGAGATGCAAATTAAAACCACAGTGAGATACCATCTCACAACTGTCAAACTGGCCATCCTTAGTCAATCAACAAGCAACAAGTGCTGAGGAAAAGGCGGAGAAAAGGGACCCCTAGTGCATTGTTGGTGGGAATGCAGACTGGTGCAGTCACTGTGGAAAAAAGTATGGTATGTCCTCAGAAAACTAAAAATGGAACCATTTTGACTCAGTGATTCCACTGCTGGGAAAATCTTGTAGGGTTCTCGAGTCACTAATTCAAAAGAACTTATATACCCCTATGCGCATAATGGCACTATTTACAATAGCCAAGTGCTGGAAACAGCCTAAGTGCCCATCAGTAAAAGAATGGGTCAAGAAAGTGTGGTAGCTTCACACAATGCAATACTCTACAGGAGAAAGAAAGATGGAACTCTGACTTTTTGTAATAGTATGGATGGAACTCGAGAAAATTATGCGAAGTGAAAGAAGCCAGTCAGTGACATACAAATACCATATGACCTCACCTACAAGTGGAATCTAATGAATAAAATAGAACCACAGAGGTGGAAACATGGAGTAGGCTGCAAGTGACCAGAGGTGAGAGGAAATGGGGACAATGGTGGAAAGAAGGGGAAGGGACTAGACAAAGAACACATAAGAATGACCCACGGACATGGATAACAGTGTGGGAATTGACTGTGGAGTGGGGATTGGGATGGGTGGAGGAGGGAAATGGAGAAAAATTGAGACAACTGTAATAGAATAACAATAAAATATGATTGAAAAAATAAAAAATAAAAACCTACTCTTTATGCAATTTCAAAAAAATCATAAACTGAACTACTTCTTAGTTTAAGAAAATGTAAATAAAGGTTTTAAAATGCTCAAAAATGCAATAAATAAATAAATTAGAAATATATTCATAATCTTAGGTAAAAATATATGTAGTATTCGTTCTATTCAAGATTTTAATTCTCTTAAATTTCTTTTCATGATCATAAAAACAATGTTTAAAAAGTGGATCTATGTCTAAAGAGCTTTGCATTTTGTTTAATTGAATTATTTTGAATTAGTTGACTTTTAAAAATAATTATTGAATTTATTGTTGTTACTTTGGTTAAAATTATATAGATGTCAAGTGTAAAAAACACTAAATGGCTTTGAAAATCAGCTTTTGCTGCAGACTTGGTCACATTTCTTAATTAATGCTTGTGAAAGAAACATAATGTGTTGAAATAACTTTTAATAACTATTAACATTGTTTGAATCATGGGTTGTCATACTGTTTTACACACTGTGCTGCAATAGTTAAAACAAAAACTAAAATTTACACATGCTCACAACTTTTCAGTGTATATATTTGGTGAGCTCAAACTACCGTAGCAGCTGTGTTTCTGATGTCAATAAAAGTGAAAAAATTTCTGTATTTTAAGATGTATTTAATTATAAAGTGGAGGAACTTCCATATAACCATTAATTGCAAGTGATTATTGACAATGTGATCACATGATAAAAGGAAAATGTTAAGAAAATAATCTAATGTGCTTCTATAAATAGACTCAATTAAAACATATACTTGTGTACTGATATCAGTATTTGGCATTAACTATCTCCATGAGAAAAGATTTTCATATAGCAAATAAATAAATTTTCATCACAGATCAACATTAATGGAGGAATACTTGCAAAACATTTTGATGGGGTGGACACAAACTTTGAATCCCAATTAAACAAAAAAAGAGAAAAAATTTTAAAATTTTAATTATTCCCATTAGTAGATATTTATTACAAAAAATTGCATTTAGTAGTTTGTGGGAACTAATTTTCTCTTTTATATAAGGGTATATGTACATTAAATCTTCACCTTGTCCCTTTGTATTTGAACCTAAAATATCTACTGTCTGGTCATTTGTGAGAAAATGCTGACTTCTCAATTAGAGAACCACATGTATTTTCTAAAGATTTCAAACATTACATTCAACAATTATGACAATCCTACTTTTTCTAGAAATTAATAAAGATGTATTGGGTTGGCCAAAAATTCTGTTTAGGTTTTTTTTCCCCTATAAAATAAAAGACATCTTTCATTTTCATCGATAACTTTATTGATTTGGATATTCTGAGTGTGTCAGCTGTCTCCTGCTATTGGCTTCTAGTGGGTAGAGGCCAGCTGTGCTGCTGAACATCTTCCAATGCATAAGACAGCCCCACAGCAAAGAATTATTTGGCAAAAATATCAGTAGTACCAAGAAACTTCGCAAAACACTTTTGACATGTTTGATCAGTCACAGCAACTTCTCCATACACGGCAAAAATTTTTTTTATTTGCTCTTCAGTTGTTTGCACCTGTCTTGAAATAATAAAGTATAAGATGTTGCATATTTTCCTCCATCTTCAATATTAAAATGGCTACACAAAAATTTACAAATTCTGATTTTGTTTAATAGAGAGCCATAGTATGGAAAAAATAAACAAACTTCTTGGCAACCAAATAATTGTTTTACAGTATTCATAAACACTAAAGAAAAATGCTCAAAAATATTTATAACTGCAATATATATATTTATATACATATATACAAGCTAGAAATGAAAAAGAGTAATGTTGACATGAAATTATATTTGTTCTCATGTCTGTATCAAATTTTAATATATATATTACATTTTATTTACCATATATTCTTGTGTGCATTCTGTCTTTCTCAATTTTCTGGAGGATTTTTTTTTTATATTGGAATTAGCTATTTCTTGAATTGTTTAAAACTCTCTTGTAAAATTCTCTAGGTTTGATTTCATTTCTGTGGTTAAGTATATAATAAAATAGTTCTATTAAGAGTTAATGTTCAAATTAGATATTCTACTTAGATTGTTAAAAATTGTTGTCTTTTTTGAGAACTGAAAATTGCACAAAATATAAATATACACCTCAGTGAATTTATACAAAGTAAAAATTCATCTAATAGCCACACCCAAGTCATAGAACAGCACCCCAGAAATCCTTTGTACTACCTTCTAATCATATTACATTTTATCTTTCCAAAGGTTAGTACTATGTTGACTGTTAATATATAATTGTTTTTCCTGTGTTTAAACATGTATAGATAAATGAAATAAATTAGTATATATTATTTTGCATCATGTGTCTTTTACCTAATATTATCCTTTTGAGTTTCATCTAAGTTGCTGAAAAGTGGATTTCATTCATTTTCTTCAATTTCTGATAGTTTGTTTTGTGACTACAACATAATGTGTTAATTCACTCTGGTAATAAGTGGAAAGTAAGGTGTAAAGCATTGGGTTTGTGCTCTGTTCTCTCCCTTTCCCCTGAAAAGAATACAGGTTTCTCAATCTAATCACCTGTAAATGTAAAAATAGCAGATCTTCTGGGAAAAAATTTTTCTTTCCTTTTTTTTCTGGCGAAAGCATTCTTATCTATGAAATACTTTTAACAGATTGCCTGCTTATCTAGGATTTCTTACTGTTTTAACATACGGGGTCTATGGATTTATAGGACATGGCTTCCTTTCACAATGTCGCATACATTGTGTACCTATCTGAGTATAAAATGTCAATGTTTTAGAACCTAGATGGTTACATTTGTGTAACGTGAGCCTTCCTCTCACTTTATTTAGACACTTCATCTGTTTTCCCAAGTCTGAGTATGTTCAATATTGGAAAACAGGACCTAGGAAGTTTTGCAAGAGCCCCTGGGTCTCCCTTCTTTGCGTGTGCATTTTGATATTTGTACTCTTAAAGTAATTATAAATTTGAAAATTGGTAAGATCTGTGGTTCACTGGAGTCTAACCTGACAATCTGATCCTCTGTATTATCCAAATGAACTTTCAAGTTGGTTTCAGTTGTATGCGTGAGGTGAATCCCATATTCTGGAAACAGACGCTCAGCTGAAGATCTGCATGCTGAAGCTTACTGGGCATTGGGCAAATGCCTATAAAGAAGTGAGGATGTAGGATTAGGCAGAGATACAATTTTATCTGCGGAGAAATTGCAAGAAGATGAAGGAGATCCCGGAGAAAGCTCTGACGTTGAGTGGGCTTGCAGAAGTTGCCCTAATTCAGGAAGAAGAGTTGAGAATTTCTACCACTCATTGACTAGTCATTGGAGGAAGAATTCTTTTCAGGACAAGGCTTAAATTTCTTGGGTTGGTTCCTTCTACGTGAGACAACAATAAGATAGATGACAGCCCAACCCCATCTACTTAGCTACAGGGACTGCTTGATTGCTGTCACCTGGAAAATCTTGAGATAGAACTCCTTATTTGAACCCAACCTATAAATAAACTGAATCATGGTATAGTTATATAAACACATACACACACTTGTTCTTTTATGATACTGGCCAAGATTCAGAGCTACTGTTCCTTCGAGGAATAATAAACAGGAGGATAAAAAAGATGAGTACAGAAAATATCAAAACTCATTCTTCATCTGTACCTCTAAATACAGAGTATACAAAATTCTTTATAGTTTCTGCTTCCCAAGATAGAGCACAGAGCACCATATTTATGCTTCATCTTCAGAATAATTATGATCATCTGGAGGTATATGTTTATACTTCCCAAAGTATGGTCCTGAAACTTATCTTATCTTGAAGAAAAGATTAAATGTATAATGTGTGAGGCATTTTTATTTATGACATTTTCTATATCACTTTCTCTTTGTGACAAAGTTATTTTTCAAGTGATAAAATACTTTTTGAAGACGTTAACTGTGTAATGTGATAACTGCACCATAGTGAACTGTTTTTAGCCATTCTTTTTTACTACCATTACCAGCAATTAGCCAACATATTGATTCTTTTTTATTCAAATGTCAATTATTTATGTCATACATTGTTTTAAGTAATATTTCAAAAAAACTCTGCAAACCCAGAATATCATATGAACAAACAAGGATTGGAGAATGATTTATTCTATGAAATAAGCCATATGTATTTTAATAATTAGCATTTTTAACATAAATAAATTAAACCATTTAAACTATCTATGCCTAAACAGAAATATGTTACATTTAAGTTTTAATTCTTATTAGTAGACCACTGGGGAAGCCCTTAGCCATAAATTTTCTTCTCACATTTTAGTCATCATGGTTTTGTACCTCATAAATAAAATTTTATTTATAATTTTAAATTGCTCTCCTGGTCTAATGGTAGTCCATTTGTGTCTATAATATATTGTAGTTAATGCCTCCATTCAGTTTTAAGTGTTTTCTTCCTAGCCTTTTTGAAACCTATTAAATGCATCTGCAGTACCATTTGTTTGTCTCTGTTCATCTTTACTAATGGATATCCCTGAACAGTGCCAGGAATTGTGTGTGATATACATCTCCAATAGTAATTACTAGGTTTACTGTCATTATGGTTCTCTTCTTCTTTTTATAATATGAATAAAATAATCAAGTTTACCTATTTTAAAGAAGTTATTTTTTGCTTTTTTAAGAAAAAAACTAAGCTATTTAGAGTAAGAAAGAAAATAAGTCTTATTATTTTTTCTGTGTGTCTCTTGATATGTTGATTTATATGGAATATATCTTTATAGTTACTTAAATTTCTCCAGAGATTCTCTGAGATTTTTTTTCTTATTATTAAATATTAACTGTTCATTGTCACTGGCACTGCATTTGAGAATTGTTGATTTGCAAAAAAAAAAAAAAAAATGCTATCAAATTGGATACTGATATCATTTTTAAAAATGTATTAATTCTTCAAAATGACGGAAACTGGGTTCCTGATTTGTGAACAATCCCTTCAATGAGTCACGCAGATTTGAGTCTATGTGTCATTTTTAAGTTTACCGGTTACATTGAGTTGTATTCAATTCAAAGACTAAAATCGAGCAACATTCTCCTTGCAAGGTGTTGCTGCATGCTAGGCAACGTGCTCTGCTCCTCGCCGGGGCAGAAAGAGAGACACACGGTTCTTGGGCAGTCAGGGTGATGGTGGGTCTGAGGTGATATGTATAACATATCCTGCTGGGTTCAAGAGAATTCAGAGGTAAATCAGAGTTGGATTTGGTCTTTGGACGGAAAAGTCAGTTACATTCTGCTTTTGAGAGAGTAAGTGACAAATTACTGGACAAGGGGCATTTTCCAGGGGCGTGACAGTGGTTTAATGATTCATTTTCATTAGTTACTTGCTATGCTACTTGTCAAATAACAAATTTGAAACTGAAAATGTGTTAACATGAATATGCAATAAATTTTATTACCACACTCACATTTCATGAATTCTAACAATGGAGTCTCACAAACAATATGCTTAAATATTACATGTCATTTTTTGTAAAAGCAATCAAGTTGTTCTTTCATCAAGATATACTTTTTTTGTACTTGTATGGGAAACAACATTATCCATTTCACAATTGACATATATTCTCAGTTACATTGCAGATAATAAATAATTTCACAAAGAAGATAAAATAATTGTATAAAAATGCATGTAATATTATACGTCTTTATTTTCTTTGCTATAAAATTATATCTATTAAAGTAGCTACATACAAATTAAAAATACAAAACAAAGTAAGTATTCCCTAGTCATGCAACTATGTGGACCATGAAGAACCAGTGTAATTTAATTAAGATTAACAAATGGTATTTGGCCTCTTGCATTTGACTTTTCTGTTAAAACAGTATGGAGGTGCCTCATAAAATTAAAAATAGAATTACCATGTGACCCAGCTATCCCTCTCCAAGGCATCTACCTTAAAATTTGAAAACATTTGTGTTGTCTAAAACATCAGGAATGTATTCTTTTACAATTTTGGAGGCTAGAGGTCTAGTATCAAAGTGCCTGCAGAGTCTTGCTCCCTCCGAAGCCTCCAAGAAAGACCTTTTCAATGCTTGCCTCCCAGCTTCGAGGTCTATGGTGCTCTCTGATGTTCTTTGAGTGTTCGCTCTAATATGTGCCTCTATATTTACCTGGAGTTCTGCCCTCTGATCTTTTCATATGCCTTTTTTTAATGATATTAGTCATTTATTTTGCTTTAATCTTATTAAATTTATCTGGGTGTACATTGATAAATAAAATGACATATGTGATATAGGTTTTAAGTGTAAAATTCTGTAATACATCATCTGTATATTGCATTGTGTGTTCACCACCCAAAGTCAAGCCCCCCTGCATCACCATGTATTTGACGGCCTTTACTAAGTACCCTCTGGTACCATACTCTTGTCTGTTGACTCTGAGTTTTTGCTTGTCTTGCCTGTTTGTTGCTTTCAGTTTTATATCCCATATATGAGTACAGACATATGGTTCTCAACTCTTTTATTTGACTTATTTTGCTTAGCATGATGTTTTCAAGATCCACTCATGTTGTTGCAAATGACAGTATTTCATCTTTTCGTATGGTTGAGTAGTAGTCCATTGTATATATGTACCACATCTTTTTTATCTAATCAATCTATCTATGGACACCTGAGTTCTTTCCATGTCTTGGCCACCATGAATAATTCTGCAATGAGTGTGGTTGTGGTATTTTATTACCTCTGCCTTGAGAAACTAATATACAGGCATTATACTAATCATCACTGGAAATTCAATAGAAGGCAAGATCTGCATTTTTAATTCTACTGGGAAAGAGAGGCAATTAAACAGATGACTATAAAGTGTTGTAATATGTGTTATAATAGGATGTCTTGCAGCACTAAATGGCATGGCTAAGACTATCAGAAGTCAAATAAGACTTCCTGAAGCAAGTATGTCTGAATAGAGACCATGATGATGTAAGTAGATTTTAGAGAGAATGGGAGGTGGAGAGTAATTTCTGCACAGGAGGGTGTGCAAAGACATAGTGATGGCTATGGCAAGAATAATATTCAGATATTTGGAATGTAAGTTAAAGAGTAAAGGAAGTAAACTACTTTTTATGAGGGAGAGGGTGTGTGTGGAGAAAAAGGAAAGCAGGAGAAATAAGGATGTGTTATTAGATATTTAAAATATATACATACATACTAAACTTAGGCAAAAACTACTGAAAAGAAAACTGAAGAATGTTATCAGCTTTATGTTAGCAAAATGAAAGAGCTTGGAGTGAGCACAGGTTGCTGGCAAGAGAGAAAAAGAGTTACTTTTTCCCCTGGGTTTTAACCAAGAACCTTTTCAAAACAACCGATCAACTTCCTAAGATTTTATAGACATTTTTCATGGGCCCATCTCCTAGTTATATTGGCAGGGCTGTATGGTCAAGTCCTCCCCTGTGCACCCCATAACAATCTGGTACTGGAAGGGGGAACGGAACAGTGTTAATTCCCTTGATGGAACAATGGGGTGTGAAGCTTTGGCTTCCTGGTGAAGCAAAGAGGCTCATGTTCCCCAGTTTATTAAGTTCAATATCTAATCCTTTGGCTCTCTTTCTTTATTAATAATTAGTTAACTACCTAAGATAACATTCCCCTCTGAAGACCTTGATCCTTGTATTCTTACAATGGTAAATGGCTGAAAGTCTCACCTTCTGGGGCTATTCCTTAGTGTCAAAGGGGTACAGTCTTGCCTATCCCTAGGGCCAGATGATCTTCCTAGCTGCCAAAGGAAGAAAGAAACAAAAAGCGCACGGAATCCTCATACATGGAAGAGGGATTTTGCAAAGTCCAAATCCTTTGGCCGTTCCTGAGAGGTGGCATACATGATGTTTAAAGGAAGGCCTTGTCTGGAGGATGGCAAAGTTGGACAAGCTGACATCTTTGTTGTATCCTAGAGGTGAAAAACTTAACAAAAATATTGAAAAGGCATAGTTCACAAATCAGGAGAATTATAGAAACTAAAGATCTAGTAAGAGGTAAAAACTAAATGATAGAGTGAGAAGCTAGCTTTACAGTGTCCCAGATTAAGTTGGAGGAGCGGATTCCCTGGACAAAAGTGTGTCACACCTATCTGAAATCCCATTGTTTACTATATGTAACTCCAATTATGGTAGGGGAAACATCCTAAGATATCCTCCCTGAAGAACTATGAGCTTCTTTTGTCTACATCACTTGGACAGAAAGGGAGTGGTTTCAAGTGAAGTCCATAGATTGCTCCACACTCTACGGACTCAACCATCTAGTCCTGACAAGTAATCCAGCCAAAAGATTGAGTCTCATTTCAGGAGATGGTGATGCAGATGGGTTGTTAAAATGAGGTCTATACTCTTAAGAAACAACAGGTAAATAAACCAGGTTTATAGAAGTCAAATAAAGTCATAATCATGCCCCTTATAAAAATAGAAAGAACAACACAAAGGTTAATAAACACAGCAAATTATAGACCAGTTTGAGTCTGAAAGAGTGTCAGTTGAGAAAACTTAAAAATGCAAGGATTTTTGCTGGAATAAAATTAAGTGATGTGAGTTTGACAGATTCTCTTTGTCTGCCAATTGAACATCTTTGATGATGTCATTAGCTGCTGCAGTAAATTCTGGATGGCTAATAAAGAAACAGCCTTAGGAAAAAAGTTTAGTTCCTAATAATTCTTAGTTTTGGGGGTGGGAAAAAATGAAACATTAGCTTGGAAATTTGAAAAAGCTAGAAGACTTCAAGAACCAGTTCAGTTTATAACTGAAAACAAAACTTCAGATAATTAACTTCACTAGGGTTCAGCATCTACAATTGGGCATTGTGATTTCCATTGAAACTAAATTTCTCTCCTCAAAAATCACCTGAATTTTCATGAAAGAGATTGCATTAAGTCCAGTTTTAATTTAGACTCATTATTTGCATAAACACAACATGAATAACAATTGATCACCTAAGCTTTTAAAACCTGCTTTGCTTGGAATTTCACAAGGAATCTTCCGATTGAGCTTTAGTTAGCCCCTCAGGTCATAGAAGCCAAGCCACACAGTTGCCAACAGGTAAATTCCTCATGTTCTTGAGGTCCCCAAAATGTCTTGAGGTTTCTTTCTTGCCACCTCCCAGGAAAGCAACCTTTGTTTCTTACCTGGAAATACCACCATGAACCATATTACCAAGCAAAGTACAAAGCTATTTCTGAGTGGGCTTTTGTTAGTTCAAGTCAATCTCAATTCCTTAAGGCTTTCTGGTGACATCCAGAGTCCAGGCATGTCTTCATTAGACATGACTTTTCAGTCAAAGTCTTGGTTAGTAAAGCCACAATTGGAAACTAGTCTTATTGGATTCATGCAAAGATGTGTATTGTCATGATTCACTCATTATAAATTGCCAAATTCTTGAGGAATCAGTTAAGGAGGAAAATATAAAGCAAAAGGAAAATCATTGTCCTTTTTATAGCACCAAACTCCAACTCTGTATTAGACAGCAATGAGCATTCTTAGATTAAAAGACAAATCCCATAATTTTTAGAAACATAGGAGCACCTCTACTGGCAAACACTTTCACATCTGAGACACATACTTTCATGAGACAGGGCAAGTATTATAAAGTAAAACTCACTGATTTAGAAAGTTACATCTGAATTAAGTTAAATCAACTTACTCAGCTGGCTAAGGTTTTTCTCTCTTGATAAGATCTATCTGCCAGAAATTTGCATTTTAAAATATGACTCAGATAAGAGTTCCTGGAGACCATGCATTTGCATTTCAAATTGGACTTATGACTTTTTCTTGAGAATTCCCAAGTAAATTTCTGCCTCTTGGAAAATGTGCCCCCTAAAAGGAGTCTCTTGAGACACTGGGGATGCAGACTGTATTGCCTATTGTCCTCGGGAAGAAATAACGTCCATCTTCCTAAAAGAGGGAGAAAAACTTTCATCTTTGTCAAAGAGAGAGATTGGGTAGCTGAGAGGCATGAGCAACCTACATGCTCCCTAGCTTTGCTCTTGTGTCACCAAAGCCTAGAGGTGGCACATGAGCCCAAGTACTGTCCTCAGCGTCCTGAGGCTTGGTACCTCACGCCTCCCCTGCCAGGGGCTGAGACCTTCCCAGAACAGAAATAAAATTGTCCCGGTATGGAGTCTTACCAACAGTCAGTGGTGATGAGGCACTGTGCTTGTTGGGTTTTTTTTAACTTCACATGGGCAGTCCTGATGGCCTCTGGCCTTTACTAGTGGGGAAGCAACATGGTACCATGCCTCTCATACTCCCAACAGCTTTGGTTGTTCAAGAGGCCTCGTAAAGTGAGGCCGCCTCCCCTTCGCAGGAGAGGGGGCGTTCCCTATCAATCTGGACAGACAGAGATTTAACACCTGACCTTGGAATAAATCCTATTGACTTTCTCTAGGGAGAGATTAATAAATATTTAGTCTCCCAGGTCAGTGAGCACTTACATCTGAGGATTTTTAGTCATTGTATACCTGTACACAGAATCATTAGTAAGAACAGTGAGTTTGCTGCCCTGGATGTATAACCAAGCAGCTGTGACTGTACGACAAGCTGGGATTTACCAGGCTCCAGCTTGTGCCGTGGGGGCTGCAAGCCTTGGGTGGACACTCTGGCTGTGGTAGGGACTGCCACCTAAGCACAGCCAGCCTCTGGAAGTCACATATGCTGCCACCCAGGCAGTGGACCGACCTAGTCTTTGCAAAACCCCTCTTCTGTGCATCAAGAGTCCCATTCCATTTTTGTTCCTTTCCTCCTTTAGCAGATAGGAAGGCTCTCTCATCCTGGGGATGGGCAGCACTATGTTCTTTGACAGGAAGAAGCAGCTACAGAAGATGAGACATTTAACCATTTACCCTTGTAAGATTATAAGGGTCAAGTTCTTCAGGAGGTAAATTACCATAGGTTATTACTAGTTATTAGTAAAAAAAAGAAAAGAAAGAAAAAGGGAATTAGATATTGAGCTTAATGAACTGGGGAACAGGAGCCTGTTTGCTTCACCAGGAAGCTACAGGTTTACACTCCAGGGAATCATAACATTGCTGCGCCAAAGGTACTAACCCTTCTCCCTTCCCCACTCCAAGACAGGTGGTTGGGGGTTGGGGCACAGAGGGAGAAACTTGATTGTAGAGTCCCGTCAGTCTAACTAAGGAGTGTGGATCTATCAAAAGCTTGCAAAAGGCTTGGGAAGTTGATTGGTTATTTTGAAAAACCACTTGGTTCTTTCCAAACCCAAGGTAATATAATTACAAGGTATCAAAGAAGCTCGCTATCGCTCTCTCTCTTTTAGTAATTTACACTGGCCCCATTCATTCATGCATTCTCTCTGGCCCAGCAGCATGCAGCTATATGAGTCTAGCATCTGGATGGGAAATTGGACACCTGGGTCAGATTTCCACCTGAATAAACCTTGCTCCATCACAGTCTCTTGTGTGTAGGTCCTTGGAATGCTTTCCTTGAGATCCCATGGAAGAGCCTGCTTTCTACTGGCAACAGACTGGAGTTTTATGATAATAAGTGCTAGAAAACCTTTAAAAAATGATAGTAGTAATTACTGTTGTACCTTTTGAGTATTTTAATATAGATAGAGAGGACATGTGCTAAAGCAACATGTGCAAAGGTAAAATTCAAAGAAATTGTAATTGTTTGTAAATACAGGATTGAAAGGGTCATTCACTAATATATAAAGTATGAAGAAAGATATGTGAGAGGTTGGTTCTAGACTCTTATAAACAGTAATATCATTCAATAGAATGTTGTTGTGTGTTTTAGATTATTATGGGACATCAAAAAGAAATACCTTAGAGAATGTGTGTGTGTGTGTGTGTGTACAGTGGAAGCACTTGTTCAGAGAGAAAGAGAGTAAATAGAGTGAGAAGAGAAAAAAGTTAAAAATAAAATCCTAAGTAAATGTGACACGAAGAAGAAGCAGCACTGAAGAACAGACATCGGGGCTTCTGCACAGCGGATCTACCTGACTGTAGTGATTACCTAACTCTTTTTTCCATCATTTCGACATGACTTTAATGCATATTTCAGAAATCTGTTTAAAAGTTAGTTCACAAAGTCTTTTCTCCACCTAACCCCCACCCCTGCCTATTCCAGGCTATATTATTAAGCATATAATTGAAGAAGAAAGTCATTGAAAACAACAACAACAACAACAGCAGCAAATGTTAGTGTTCTTTATTTGAATTTTGTTGTAGTGGAAATGTTTCACTTGAAGAAATTGAAACTTTATGGTGTTATATTTGATTTGTTGCAAATATATCTTACCTTTCTTATTAGATTACTAAACACTCTCTACCTTTCTCTATATAGTTTGAAGGTACTCAGTATAATCCATCAGGTAATGTAGCCAATGCCAGAAACAAGATTACATAGCATACATGATAATACTGTCGTCATTCCAAATGAAAAACAGTGTACTGATCATGATAATATGGCCTTGAAGTCTAACAGTCTAAGAATAATTCACTTTTGAGCAGACGAATTCAATCTGTAATACAGAAATGCCTCAGGTTAGGAAGGAAAAATTTATGTAAACATTGTGGCCTGTAAACACACATAAATGTCTTAATGTTGGAATGAGTATAAACTCTCCTTTCCAGTTTTATTGAAATTTGGATTATATTAATTGAAGGAAAGGGAAGATTCCCAGTTTTATAGTGTGAATTAGCTCTTGTGAAGCATCCTTTATAGTTTCACCTCGCTGCAGAGGTAGTAACATCTAATAAAAAAAAGGAGGTGAGGGTAAATTGTATTATATGCCACATGCACTCTAGCTTAGAAAAACCTGTCTTCTATAAATATTGGCATGAATAAGATATATGTAAGAGCAAAGTTAATAGACTAAATCTATGTTGCCGTACTGTCTTTAACTTTAGTGAATATGCTGCATTGTATTTTTATGTTTTCAACATTGTTATATTATTCTACATGTCATCACATGAAAAATCATAAACAAAACATTATTTCTGAAATAGTATGAATGTGATGAAGTAAAAACAAAATGCGCATTTCAAATTACGCTTTCCACAGATCAGCGAGAGTCTCTTTCCACAGAGCTCTAAGGGTAATCGGGTCACTAACTCTTGGGAAAATGCATGTTCTAAAAAGCCCTCTGATATTGTTTTCTCTCCTTCATGAGTTAGGTGCATCTGTGTTTTTAAGAGTCTGTTGAGAGGTCATTAAGCCTTTCCATACCATGTAGTGGTTTTCAGAACTTTGTTTTCTTTGTGCGTGTTATTTACAGTTTGTAGGAGTGGTGAATAACTTCAAAAACTTTAGTCTGAAGTAAACATATTTTCGGGTGCCCAACTAGTTGTGAAGCAATTCCTTGACCTTTCCTCTCATTCACTGAAGCAAATCAAAGTGTACTTCAAGTAGTGCCGCCTTAAGTCATCCTGAGAGCAAAGTTACAGCATAAAAGTAGCTCATCCCTGAATGTCTTAAGCTAGTGATTCTATTCTTGACTCAAAAGAGCAAATAGAAAAAAAAAACAGAAAGAAAAAAATGCTGTGGATGGCAGTATTCTTTAATAACATCCAAAGGCTTTGCTGAGATAGTTTTTTCCATTTTATGTGTATGAAGTGACAGATTTTAAAGGCACATGATTGAGACAACAAAATAACTCCAGGACATACCATATACTGAGATGTCAAAAATTTCATGTTTTGATAATCACTAATTTGGAACTGCTTAATTACAGAGAATATCAAATATAAAGGGAAATAACATATAAAATAAGAGATAGCCTTTCCCCCCTCAGACCTCTAGTTTTCTCTACAATTCCACCTAGGAAGCATTGTTATAACTTACTTTACCATAGATTTTTGATTATATAAAGGCCAAAGTTATGCAAGTTATACCCAAATAAAATTTTTCAACTACAAACCAAATAATAAAACTGCTTCCTGTTGATTTCTGAAAACTGAAAATTATCAATTAAAATTATAATCAAAATTTTAATGAATTAAAGAATCAGCTCCAGTTTAGGAGAGCTTGTTTATTCCACGAGAAGTATATTTTTCTTTGTATAAAAACAGAAATGTCTTTAATATATCTATACACAGACTTCCAGAGCCTAATCCCCTGGGTGACCACACTGCGGGACCTGATCACTCACCCCTCCCTGGCATCCACCCACTGCTCCATGGCTCTGTTCATTCCACTAAAGAGGTGTGTGCTGGGGGTGGGGGGTGAAGACTATTTTCCCACTCCTTGAATTTGGTTTGCGTCATGTGACTTGCTTTGGCCAATTGAAAAAGGTGAAAGTATAACATGCTACTTCTGAACAAAAGCATTAAGAAATGATTGATTTTTCTGCAGGTTCTTCAGACCTCTATCACCACCATGCAGTGAATGTTTCTAAACCAGCTCACTGTTCAAATAGAAAAGATGTGGCAACAAGTGAAGCACAGAGATTGGCCAGAATCTGATTGGCCATATTCCGTCAGCTAAACACCTAAAACCTACCAATATGTTGGTGATACGCAAGTCCAGCCTGAAGCAATCTGACTAAATCCGGCCCAAATGGAAATAAGGCCTAAAGAAATAATTATTTCTTTATTATGTAGGGAGATGGGGGAGAGGGCAGGGGAAAGTGGTGGGGGAGAAGGCAGAGACAAATGTATTTGGAAAAATAAATTAATTAATTTAAAAAAAGAAAGAATCATTGTTATATGACAATGAGATTTTAGCATTCCTTGAAACATAGAATCATTGTTCAAATAGCTAAATGATAGGCATACTCTAAATTTCAGAAATTCAAGAATGATAAACATGGGATGAAAAAATAGTCTTGAAAATAATAGTGCAGACTTTCAGCACATCAAAGATTTCTCCTTATTTTCCTTCCCAGTCACTACCCCTCAAATGCCACCACCACCACCACCATCACCACTGATAATATTCAAACACCATAGAATTGATTTTTCTGTTTTTGAACTTCATATAAATGGAATCATGCAGAATGTACTCTTTTGTGTCTGGCTTATTTTGTTCATTATTATCTCTGTGGGATCCATTCATATTTTAGCTTGTATTTTTAGCTTATCTTGTTTATTGTTGTACAGTTTTTCATTGAATAAATATATCAAATTCTGCCCTGGCTGGTGTGGCTCAGTGGATTTATCGCCGGCCTGTGAACCAAAGGGTCACCAGTTCGATTCCCTGTCAGGCACATGCCTGGGTTGCAGGCCACGTCCCCAGTAAAGGGAGTGCGAGAGGCAACCACACATTGATGTTTCTCTCCCTCTTCTTCTCCCTCCCTTCCCTGCTGTTGAAAAATAAATAAATAAAATCTTTAAAGTATATATCAAATTCTATGTATCCAATCTATTGATAGTAAAATTTTACCAGGGACCAGGGAGGGGAGAGGGAGTTTATATAGTACACTTGAAGGTCCTTGAAAGCTGATCCTATGCTCCCATACCACTTCTTGTATATTTCTTATTACAAGTTCAATGTCGTATACTAAGTACTCAGTGCTAATGTTCTGTGAAAATTAAGGCTAATCTGTATCATGGTAAAGTGAATCGCTTAGTGTTTTATGCAAAAACTTACAGCATATTTCTGGATATAAAATAAAGGATTTTCCCCCCCAAAAAATAAGATAATATTTCATGTAATCAATCAAGGATAATTAATGCTTTTTTTGTAATCACAAGTAGTAGTAAATATTATATAAAGATCTGCCCACAAAATACCACAAGCATTATCACAAATGTGGCATATAGAGCTCCCACAAAGACCCACTTAATGACTCTTCCTGTTTATCAAGCAAAGGAATTTAGACAGTTTTGTTCCTCTTTTATATATAATTGACTGACATATTGACCAGAGTTGAGTTAATAATTTTTCAGTATGCTGAGTGTATGTTTACTTGTTAAACAGGTCTAAACACACACAGGCAGACAAGCAGGTAAACTCATATGAGAACTGATCAGTTAAAAAGTGTTTCAAACAATTCTATTCACCTAAATGGAGAACAAAGCGTACCCAGAGAAGATTAAGGTATGAAACATTGATGCTTGTCTAATCTAGCATTTGCCTTATGGATACTTTTACAATCTCACCATGGTGAGTTTTATGATTCTTGATACTAAACCTTATTTTTATAACATTGAACTCATTTATGATATTTTTAAGAAAGTGATTTATAAATTATCCAGATAACTGGCAAGCTTGGGTCACTTTGCTTTAGAAATTAACTGTGCATGTCATTCTGTTTTCTATAATATATTGGCATTTAACTAAGCCTGCATGTACTAACAATGCTATCATTGCTATTTTACAGATGAACTATAGAAATTTCAAATAAATTATGTATCATGTTGAAAGTAACATAGGTAATAACTCTGGATTCAATAATGGATTGCATTTTTTATTTAATCTTTATTGTATTTTTTTCCATTACCAATTAGTCCCCTTATACCCACCTCCCTCTCAGCAATCACCACACTGTTCTCCATGTCCATGAGTCAGTCCTTTTTCATTTTACTCAGTCCCTCCATCCCCTAACGTGACCCTCAACAGCTGTCATCTGTGCTCCATCTACGAGCCTGTCTCTGTTTTACTTGTTAGGTCAGTTTGTTCATTAGATTCCACATATGGATGAAATCATATGGTATTGATCTTTTTTGGCTTATTTCACTTAGGCTAATGTTCTCCAGGTCAATCGATGCTGTTGCAAAGGGTAGAATTTTCTTTTTTAGAGCCAAGTAGAATTCCATTGTGCAAATGTTACTTAGATGTTTCATTCACTCATCCATGGATGGACGCTTGGGCTGCTTCCATATCTTGGCAATTGTAAATAACGTTACAATGAACATAGAGGTACCTATGTTGGTTCAAATTAGTGTTTTGGGTTCCTTCAGATATTTTCCCATAAATGGGATCACTAGTTCAAAAGGCAGGTCCATTTTTAATTTTTTGAAGTATCTCAAAACTGCTTTCCTCAGTGGCTGCACTAGTCTCCCACCCATACTACAAAAGTGTTCTCTTTTCTCCACATCCTCACCAGTACTTGTTGTTTGTTGATTTATTGATGATGGCCATTCTGACAGGTGTGAGATGGTATCTCATTGTGGTTTTAATTTGCATTTCCCTGATGATTAGAGATGTTGAACATCTTTTTATATGGCTCTTGGTCATCTGTACGTCCTCTTTGGAGAAGTGTCTATTCAGGTCTTTTGCCCATTTTTTAATAGGGTTGTTTGTTTTTTGGTGTTGTTTTGTAAGTGCTTTATATTTTTAGGATATTAAGCCTTTATCAGATGTATCTTGAATATGTTCTCCCATTCTGTGGGTTGTCTTTTTATTCTGTTGATGATTCCCTGTGCTGTGCAAAAATTTTTAGTTTGATGATTATTTTTTTGATCTAAACTCAATTTATTGTAATCTTAACTCATATTCTTCATTTGTTCCATGAGTCTAGCCACAAATATAACATACTGAAGTTAATACCATTTAATAATTATGATAATTATTGTTGAGATTTTATCATGTTAAGACATTGCATAAAAGTGATTTAAACATAGTATCTTCAAATTATATATTTACTCTAGAATTATATTTTCACAGGTGGAAGAACTAATGATAAACATTCTTCAGAACACCAACAGTTGGTAAGAGGTAGAATTTATTGAGTTCTAAAATATGTAGTTTTTCTTCTATTTCACATTAATTTTCATTTTCTAGTGATTATCATATTATTTGCTGGAGAAAAGGGGAACGTTTTTTCAGTTCTACTGAAATAATCAAAATGAGTTTCTACTAATACTGTTGTTCTTTATGTTGCTTTTTATAATTCAGTTCGTATTTTTCCTACATACATTTGGTATCTAGCACAGAATAAGATTTTCTTGTAGGTTTGTGCATTGCTAGTTTCCTTTGCTTTTCCAATTGCTTTGTCTTTCCAATCTATTGTCTGCCCTTTCAACATCTCTCAGTCTAACATTCTCTGTCATGTTCCCATCCTTGTTCTCACCTTTGATCTCCCCTTTATTCTTTTGTTTTCCTTGGATTTATAGGTTAAACATTTACATTTTTACCTGAGTATTTCCTTTTCACTGTGAACAACATAATTTACTACAATACGTTACAACAAGCAGTTCATGACATATAAAAACAGTGTGATCTAGATACTGTGGTCTTATGTCTCAGGTTTCACCTCCAAATATACATCTAGCAAGGAGTGTTTTTATAATTAGCAGTAACAGCAGCATTGTAGGTCTCTCACCCCTCAGTCCAAAATCCAGAAAACCTTCAGGGACTGTAAGGCCTGAAATGTGAACTAAATGGAAAAACAAACAATTGGGAACAGGGGTGAGGAGTTAGAGGAGTGGCAAGGAAGGAAAAAGACTTTATTCTGCAAGAATTTTGGGTACTAGCTAATTAATGGGCAGTGCAGAGAAAAATGTGTTGTGGAGCAACTAATGTCTGGATCATTTCTATTCAGTAGGCAAATTCCTCAAGGTTTCCTAATACATTACAGCCCACTCTGAATGCTGGACAAACTACTTATCACCATTGATCAAAGCTGACTTTGAGGGCGTCCTTCAAGTGCCTCAGAGACCAATTTGAAACAAGTGCTACTTCCTGGTTCTCTTATGTTTCTTATGGCTGCTAGTGAACATCAATAATATGAATTCCATTTTAATTTTTCTGTAAGGGATCTTATTTATAGGGCAATTTCCAGTGCCGTGTCTTGTCTCTATGAAATGATTGCCAACTCTGGCAGCCGTTAAAGTTTACTGCTTAGGCCTTTCTTCAAGGTACAATATGGATATTACTTTCTAAAGTAATTTGGAATACGGAGCCAGAAGAGTACGTTAACTCTTGCAAACATCCTAACTTAGACAAGAAAAGTCTTGCCTGCTGAGCTGATGCTGTGCTTTTCTGAGAGAACATAAAATGCAGCATTAAAACTTACTGTTTTACGGCCTTTATTTATAAATTAGAGATGTCTCCCTTTCAAGAGAGCATTACCTCACAGAATTTTAGTTAATTGAAGGAAATGGTCATTTTATTTTATTTTAGCTTTCATTCCAGTACTATAACCCTCCTCACACTCTGTGATAAACTACAAAAGCTGTCACATTTTTATGTGTTCTCCCTTCATGAGCAAAAGCATATTTCCACTCAGCAGCCTGTCTCCACACTCCTACACACAATTAAATAATGACCTTCCCCAGCTATCACCTAGTCAGTAAAAGGTTCTATTCAGAATGTATTCTGATCTTTCAAAGTTCCTATCTGTTCATCTAAAGCTTCGGGGAGCATATTGCTATAGTGAAATATTTCCTAAACATGATTTTATGCTAACAGTTGTATTACTGTCTATTCATTCCTCTTTCTTTATTCTATTGCAAATATGTGCCAGATGGAAATACAATCTTAGAGTGACCTAGGAATTCTAGTTTGGCTCATTTCCAGATGCAGGAAGGACTTCTCTGACCACTCGGACTAGTAAGAGAAGAAACCTCATTGGAAGTCAGTTTCATTCTTTGGACAACACAGTGTTCCAATTTTTGTTTTATTGAACTGAATCTTCTTTTCTGCAAATTTTGTATACTGTGGTGCTTGTTCTGACCTCTTGAGTTGCAGACACAAGATGAAATTTTCATTTTATATCACAGTTCTTAAAAAGATGCCCAATGTAAGACACTACATCCTCTTAATTTTGTCTGGACCAGGGAGTCATTTGTTTAAGCATTCCTCATGTGCATTAAAATTCCTCCCAGGGTGTTTTTCCTTCTCTAGACAGTTTATGTAGTCAAACCTGTATTCTAAAATGCATTGTCCTTATTTTGGAAAAATATCGTCGATGTGGTCAGGCCATAGTTATTTCTGATAATGTTATTGTCAGTAGCTTACCCCAAAATTTGTATACTTGTAAAGACTCTATTTCACCTTTAAAATATTTTTTCTCAATAGTATAGTTTCAAGTTTGACTTGTGATTTCCCAAATCTTCAAGGTTTTTTTTTCTTTTTTTTTAATTCATCCTTGTTCAATTGACTCTTACCAGAGTCAAGATAATCTTCCCATTTTAGGCTGCTTTGACTCTTTTTTATTATTTATTATATTTAAAATTATTCTAATTAACTTTCATCTGAAAGTTTTGTAACTAAATATTTTATATGTTTTCAAAGAATTGAAAGTAATTTAGCATATGACAAAAAGAAAATCTTTACAAATCTTATCAGAGTCACCCAAGATGCTAAGAAAACGAGTACCCAAATAGTACCCTGGTTATTCAGATCTCCTATTCACATCTAAAATAAAAATGAATATGGTACAATTAATTCTAATTATTAGCAGAAAATGTGGAATAAATACAGAGGACCTGAGAAACAAAAAGAGTTGTATTGTGGGGAAGCACAAATTGGTATTAAATCGGGGCAGGGAACACGGCAGGGAGTAGATCGTGTAGGCATTTGTACAGTAGACATGGTAAGAAGTTAGAAAGGTTTTTGGTCTCCAGTATGGGATTTTAAATAGGGTGACCACGTGATGTTCTCTGAGCCTATGAGAGATCACTCTGGCTATTGTGTAGTAGTTTATTTGCAGGGTAGCAAGATGAGAGATAAGGAGACCTGACAGGATAGTGTATCTGGAGTCTGAATATTGGTGGCTTGGAGAAGGTTTGTAGTGGTATAAGTAATAAGGTTTAGATATCTTTTGACATAGATTTAGAGGACTTTCTATTGAACTGATGTACAGTGGTAGGCAAGATGCATCAGAGATAAGTCTAAGATGTTTGATCTAAGTAAATATATTATGAGCTATTTACTGATAAGTATTTTTTAGGAAGGGGTGGTATCTTTCATAATTATATAATGATATTGTGATTATTTTGGTTATATGGCATCGAAAACCTTTTCAGATTTGGGTCTTAAACAATGCAATGCATGTTACCCATTGTAACATACACAAATGACAAACGACAATCAGTTTCCCCAGCTAACTTACACCAATAAGGTAGGCACAGAACTAGCACTTTTGCAGCCAGGAACACTTGGCCTTAATTTTTATTGAACAGATTATGGTCAAAAGAATTAAGAGCAATGGTGAATTACCCTCGCTGGCTGCAGCGGCGGCTGTATTGATTGAGTTGGGTCTCCTGAGCGGTGTGAGTAGTGAAGGCAGCCTTGCGGACTAAGGGCCAAGTGCGTTAACAGCCCGCTGACAGTAGGGCGCGCTGCGAGGTCTAGCCTTCTGCGGAGGTGGCCCTGGTTTTCCTGCGAAGCCCTTTTCTTGGAGGAATTTGGAGAATGAACCCAGGTTGTATGTCTTCTAAAATGACTTTAGGAATCCCAGCGATTCTGTGAGCCACCCGGTATCTTTTTTTATTGTGCTTCATTTCACTCAACACAACTTCATTGCTTAAAATTAAAAGAAAAAAACTTACTAATACAAAATTGGAATCAGAAGTAGAACATCTTAAGGCAAGTGAAAGGAATCTGCAATTCATCATCTGCTTGTGGGGACGCTAAGGGCAGGGATAATCAGCTAGTACACTAAGGAATAGCTCCGAGTAGTACAACACTAATGATCTAAACAGACTCTTAGTGAGCCTATAAATTGAACTGATGGTGCAATTAATAAATTTGCCGAATAAAGTTTTTTAGGTTCTTTTTAGCCCTTTGAATACAACAGATAGTAGACATTTTAGTCAAGTCATAGGAAACTCCCTATGTATGTATATATGTAGTACATACACATACATGTATTACATGTAGTATACATACTCATGTTCCTAATGTAAGCACCCAATATCATTAACAACCCAGTTTTTGATTTTTTAAATTAATTCTAAATCTTTATTATGTAAGTAGCTATTTTCTCCCCAAATTATGTTTCACTGAGCATTTTAACATATAAATTTTGGAGGAACACAATTCAGCCGATAAAGGTATCTTAAAATTGCTTACAGCCATTGAATAAAGATTCTGTATATTAAGAAAAACCCAAAATTTCATTAAACATGTACTTTTAAGACTCAGAATTCCATTGTGTTTCAAAATGGAACTTCATAGAGGTAAAGCAGTATTTATAGTTCTGATGTGAATTTTTTTCATGGAGTTCCTTCTAGAATATGAACATGTTCTTTAATTATTTCAAAATACATTTGCAATGTTAAGAAACCTTCCTAAAATCCATATCAGCTTATTGGCTTATATTATCTTGGTATTTTGAATAGAAGCAAGAACTAGAAACTATCTAAGCTACTTCTTTTATAAAATGACAAACCCAATGCAATACTAGATCTAAGGTGAATAATATATTTTAATGCCAAGAACTTCAAGTATGCTGAATAGAATTTTTTTTATTTCTCTTTTTAATATACTTGCTTGGCCAGAGCAAAAGGCAATCAAATATTAGGTATTGGTAAACTATGGCCAGTAGTGCAAATCTAGTCATCTAATTGTTTTTTATTTTTATTTTTTAATAACATTATAATGAAACACAGCAACTATATTTAGTTTACTTACTGTCTGTGGCTGGTTTCAGACTACAATGGCAGAGTTCAGTAATTGTGATAAATTCTCTGTGGCTTGCAAAGCCTAAAATATTTACTATCTGGCCTCATGTTGAAAAAGTTCACCAACCTCTGTCTATGAGTAACCAACTGATGACTTCAATGTCAGAGATACAAATTAACAATTCTTATTAGCATCAATTAATGGATTGTTAGGCTTATCAGGACTTACAGGAAATAATTTTGGGTAATTAAGACAAAAAAGTTTTGGGAAAGTGAAATGGCAATTATCCCCTAGAGTAGGTCCAAAGTATGAGTCTCATGAGACACCATAAGCTTATTAAAAGTTCTATGGATCAGGATCCCAGTAATCAAGTAGACAGGATGAGTTATCTTGTGATTATCAGAAAGGCTCATCTCTATGGTTGCCCAATGGTTATTTCTTTGATAAGAAATATAATAGGATCTTCTCCTTATCAAAGATGACATAAAGCAAGTATGATATAATCTTCCAGAAATAGACTTCTTTTTAGGTTCCTTTTAAAAAAGCACACCAACAACCATCTGTTAGCTATTTTAAGTAGATGACATTTGATTTTTAATATGATTTTGACAATACACATTTTTTTTTTACCATTTGTATTTGTTTTCTCTGTAGCCATTACATCATTCAGAACTTTCTTTGCTTGATTATGAAATTATTCAATCACTAATATTTTATAAACCACAACATTGTGTCAGACCAAAGAATTCACTTTACAACAAAGGCAGAAGGCAATGAGCTAATCTTCATAGAATTTATATGCATTACCCAACTCAGAGGCAACTAGCATTCTAGAAAGTTAAATCTAGTTGTGGAAGAGGAAATACCTTCTGAGTTTGGAGTTTCATCCATATGAATCTCTTTTATAATTGATGGAATACATGGTGTGAGAACTGGAGTATGAAAAAGAGAGGGTGCATGCTAAACATTGCATAGAAAGATTTCATTGGAAATATTTTTCCAAGAAATCACAATTCCTGAAGAATAAAGCTCCCATCTACAGACTTGGTATAGGGCCTAGTGAGGTGGCAGCCGAGGCTACCACTTTCCGTTTCATGTACTATCTTTATGAGTTATTGAGCATCATCATTGACTATAAAAGAAGAAAAAATAGGAGGGATTGAATAGATTAGGAGAGAAATGCTGAAAAATATTTTAACTGATAGAAAAAATTAATTTATTAAGAAGTAGGACTATTTTCCATATTTTTATGTTAGTCTAAGTGTTGTTTTTTGGGGTTTTTTTCCCCAAATGAAGCATCTGCTATTCATGAAAGCATTCTCAATCATCTTGAGGGAATTCCTCTGGAATAGAGGCATTCTCTTTTTTTTTTTACTTAAAAAATGAGCTAATTTATTACCATATGAGTATTGTTATATGATCCCCCACTTAATGAAATATTTATTGAACCAATGTGGCACTGCTATACAAGGCAACATGGAAGATGATGCAAATGAAAAATAGATTAAGTGTGTTGAAGTGGTAGCATTCAGAAAAATCATGAGTTTACCTGTGTGTTTCTAAAATTTGAACTTTTGAAATGAGTATTTTTGAATAAGAGAAGCATAGGTCAAAAGATTTTAGATTTCTTGGTTGCTGTATCTTCTCCATCTTTTCCCACTGCACCTTTTTTTGTCAGGTTTTAATAAATTCTCACTACCATCATTGTAAATAACAAGTTATTAAAAATAATTTCACAGAATTTATATGGCTAGCTCTTAACTATAAATAATAATAAACATTTATTGGTATAGTTAATCAGGAGCTCTCTATGAATAAATATAACTTTTCTCCTCTTAAATTCTGATTATCATATTTAGATATTTTGTATAAAATTTAACTTTCCTCGTTATAATACAGAGATAAAAATATCCAACACATTCCTGTTAAATGTCTTGATTGAATGAATCAACTGTTCTCTTGCAATACATTGTGTGTAGCAATTGTTTTCCAGTTAGAACATGTCAGAGGACCCTATCTCAGCTCCCCTAATGGCGATATGAAGAAGGAGGGAGTCCCCCTGTTACACCAACATATCAGGATTATATGGAACAGCTTTGGAAGATTTTTGACTGGTCAGGGTAAAGCACTTGTCTTTTTCAAAATCATGCTGCATCTTCTCTGAAAAGTGAAATAACATAAAATTGGCTAGTATACTCACAACCTACAATTGAGGAGGCACTTGGTTCTTCAGAAGGTCTTGTTATCTGCAAATGATTTCTAACAGGTCTCTCCAGATTTTCTTTCAATGTATGAGTACAACAAATTTGGGTAATTTCTATTGCAAATACATACAATTTTCTCAGAATCAAAATACGAAAAAAAGGATAAGAGCCAAAGCAAATTACAAAAGAACCTTGGCTTCGGGACATTGCAAAAAAAATTCAGTTGCATTTATTTTTATTAAAAATTGAGCAAGATGTAGTAACATATACTAAATATTATGAAGCAAAAATAAATCCCCACTTAAGCAATTGGAGAGGACTTGGGGTATGTTCAAAGTCTGAATAATATTGCAAATACATTTTGAAAAAAGAAAAATAAAGTGGTAAACCCAGTGACTTTGAGATGAGGGTAAACAATCCCAAAACTAAGCAATATAGCTGGTTGGGCTAGACTGGTATCTATAAAAACTAATACACTACTCCAAATCAATCAACTTTTAAACCTAAGGTTATGTCTACATGACAAAATCTTAAGATCTTTTAAGTAACAGGTGAAATTAAATAAATAATTTTATTTATATATTAGATATATTTTACACATGAATATCTCTTTTACCATGTATTTTCTGAAAATAAAAGCTTTATTATAATTTGGTTGAAAAAGACATGTACGTGTAATTTTTAATTCATTAAAGTAGTTAAACACATTTATGCTGTTATTTGATATCTTCAAAATTAAATGTGTGGCATGATTCATAATTTAATCTGTTGACCACCTCGGACATAGTCTTAAATTTTGGAATTAAAAAAAATTCTTTACATATCTCAGAATTTGCTGCTCTTTGCAACGACATGCAACATTTTGTTTTATCTCACCTCCTAAAAAAAATAAAAATAAAGACAAGAGGCAGGCTTTCAACCCACTTTCCTTCTTGTAATAGTGCATTCTTTGGCTTCCTCTAAAATCCAGACCAAATTGCTTATCCTTGCCCCCTGTAAGTCTCTCCTATTCTTTGAAGGCCCTTTGAACTTCATGATCCTATCAAGATGCTACCTCATGGTCACTGCCTGTGCTGACCATGGCGCCCAGTACACTTTACCTCTACTCTCAGAACCCTGTGTCTCCCCAGGTCTGCACGTGTCCACACCGCCCTGGGTTTCATGCCCCTCCCTGCCTGCCTCCCGTGAGGCCTCTTTGTTGGTTGCTACATAAAAACATGGTGCTTACTTTTTTATATTTTGTAGTATTTTGCATATTAAGTAGCTTTTATATATGTTTTGCCAAGGTTTCTTCTGTCTTTTGTTTCCCAGAGAGTTCAATTATCTACTTCTCTGAAAGAGTTATTTTATGTCTTTTTAAGACTTTTACCTATTTCACTTCAGCTCTAAGCTGATGATGTATCTTCCTGTATATATTTAAAAATATATTTATTGATGAATTTTACAATCCACTTAAATGGTATGATGTGTTTAATATTTTTGTATTTTAGTTTCTGCTCAATCTTTTCAATATTTACATCTATTTTCATGCAAATATTAAATCAGCTTAATATTTTAAAATAATTTAATAGTATGCATACTTCAGAGTAGTAAGAACTCATATTTCCCCTACATATTACTTGGACAAAGAAAAAATATAGCTAAACTTACCACTCATCACTGATATGAGAACTGGCATATGTTTACATCCTTGAACTTATGTTTAATTACTACATGTTTAATATATTCTGTCATGTCTTTCTTCAATTATTACTGCTTTTAAATTAAGTTGTATAGTTTTCTTTTTACACAATATAATCAAAGTTTTGAAGGACTTTTTTAAATTTTAGTCTGTAATAATATGTACAATCGATAAATATTTTCAACAACACATGTGCAAGAAGATTCACATCAGCATATTTTCAGAATTACATTTAAATGTATAATTAGCAGCTTCTCAGAGATGGCACACCATCAAACTTAATTCAGTTTTGTTTAAGAAAACCACCTCTTTTTCCTCAGGCCTTTAAAGAAACCGGGTGCCAGGTAATTAAGGATGATCATGTTAATAGGGCATCTTTATTGTAATTTTATCTGCTCAAAACAAAACAAAGCAATACAAGCAACAGCAATAACAAAACTACTTTTGAATCTTTAAAAATATATCTTAAAACATCTCTGTTATTTATAGTCTCAATTAAGCAGCCCATTCCAATGTCTTAAGGCCATGGGCATACTAACAAAAATGGTTCTGATCGCCGCACTCAGAAATCTCCAAGCTCAGGGAAACTATTTTTAGACATGCTATATAATGTCCTTTTCTGAGTAAGCTAAGTTTCCAAGCAGGACCCTGGAATGAGGCAAACAACCTGGTATTTACTCCTTCATGTAATCAAATTCAAGTGACTCTCTTTTGGTAAATGTGCCATAAAAATGGTATACGGAGACATAAAAAACCTTGCTGCATCTGCCTAAATCTTTTGTTTTGTGTTGTCTTTTTTTTTTTTTTTTTTTTTTGATCTTACCTACCAGGAAATAGCTACTATGCTTTGATAAGACCAAAATAAACGCAGAAGTCAGAAGGAGATTATCTGGTAAACAGATAGCCCAAGTGAATTGCCAGCCACGTGACTTAACTACCTTGGTCCAGCCTAGTGGAGCTTCAGGATGATTACAGTCCAGCTGCCGTCTGAACAAACGTGTGAAAACCTCAGGCAAGAACCATGTAGCTGAGTCCAGCCAAAGAAATAGCACACCTTCACTTCTATTGCATGGCTTCTTCTGAATTGTTACAAATATATGCCATTATTCATGGTTCCATTTTGTTCAGTTTGTATGAATGATCCTTCATTAAAATTTGTACAGTATAAATATTAATACAATTGTTATGAGTTAGAGAATACAGATAATGTAAATGACATAAATAAGGTGTATGGCTTTAAAAATAACAGGGTGTAATGTGTATATAAATGATCATATAAAACAAATGTAGAAATTAACCATTTGCAGCAGGACATTAATAATATAGATGAGATCATAAGAAGGTGCATTTATTATCTTTTTATTGTATTCAAACCAATGTATTATAAAAATTCATGTAGATTGCTTTATATTTTCTGTAGAGTGAAACATAAAAATTATTATATTAGCACATGATTCTGAATAATGCTATTAAGATCAAGATGAACAAAAAAATAAGCAATATAATAATTAACTGTTAAGGAATATAGTTATAATAACTTAAGATGAAACAGGTTAATTATAAAATGTTAATTTCATTAATTTTAACTTGAAGAAAATATAATTGTGTTTAGATTAGTTCATTTATTTATTTGTTTTTACACAGAGGGAACTTATGTGATAATTTAGGACCTTGATTATTTCTCTTCTTTATCATGGGTTCGTAACCAGTTTGTAACCATGCAGTACTACAACTGTAGTTTACCTAAAAAGAACTCTCCATAATTACTATTTTTTAAACACTGAGAGGAAGTAGCAAAAATAATGATTCAGTATTTTCCAGTGTTTGCTAATAAGCTTTATTTATCTTTCTAAAGTTTTTCCCTCTGTAGTGTGTTGATTTTATTTAAGACATTTTATTTTTATTTTGCTTAAGTCTGTAGCTGATTTTAATCTAATTTAAAATATAGAAGGATTAAGAACACACTGACTTCAAAATCTTTGACTTCCTAGAAAGGATAGATATGAAGTAGCTTTGATGCATAATATAAGAACTATCTTTGTTTTGTGATTATGAATAATATTCTATGAGCAGTTTCATTCAACATTTTCATTTAAAAATAACAGTGCCCTGTTAACCTTGAAAAGTGGATTAAATTAAAATGAATGTTTCGTAATCATTTCATATTTAACTAAAACTTTAGATAGGCTCTAATCAAAATCAATAAATTTTAGGCATAGGTCTTAAATATTTGGTTAATTTTCAGTTGGTAAATAAAAACATAAATGTTAAATATAAATTATATTTAATAACTATATATAAATGATTTCTTCAAAGCAGTACTCCTCTATGTGATACCATCATTTGTCCACTATAAGATAAGTATTTAACTATGCTCTTCCTACTTGTATCTGATAAAACAAATTATGTCAGTTATGTGATAAAAGCATAAAATTTGAAATAAGAATATTGCAGTGACAAATATTCATTATATACAAATTATTATAGTGGGGCCTATATAATCATGATATATCTAGAGATTAAAACATAAAATTTAATATTTAAAAATTATGGTTATTTATAGATTACAATAGGCTTAATAGGGGTATATAAAATTTTATCAGGCAGGAAACATCAAACATAATTTTGAGGTCCATTTTAAAGGATAGAAATGAAAGGCCTAGATATTAATACTTTATCCATATTTAAGATTAGTTTTGTATGAATTATATTTCTTATGGTCAAATAGCCAAGCATCCAGAAATGAGATAAAAAAGTGAACCAACTTAGTTATCATCACGAAAATTGAAAAGGATTTGATTTGGGAATAAAATTGGAATAGAATATCACACAGTGGTAGAAACCCAAATTAGTTTCTCAGGAACAAGGATATTTAGCAAAAAAATGTGTGAAGAGTAAGTTAAACTTTGTAAAACAGAAAGACATTCAAAGTATTAGAAATGTAAGAAGATACTGGTAATTTCTATTTCAAAAATGGTGTTGAATCAATTTAGAAAATTTACTTCTGTAAATCTTACAGAAATCTTTACTTCACTAGCCAAATTAGAATTTACTTAATTTTCTCCTATATTAGTGCCTATTTCATAGTTTTTACTATATATTGCTGATAATTCTTTGTCTATAAGCGATTACTTAAAATTAACACTTTATTATATTCAAAATCAAAGAATGAATTTAGAAATAATTGTATAAACTAAAAAATAGATATTTTCTAATATCATTGAATGTTTACTTGTTCATTTTTTTAATTATATGAAGTTAAAAATATTTTTCAAAATATTTCAAGTAATTTTTAGTTACATGATTTTTAAATATTTTCACAAAGTTTTAACAAAATATATTAAAAAATATTTGAGTTATGTAAACATTTTAAAATCATCAAACTTCAAGAGATTTCTCAAACTTATGATGAAATGCCTGGTACTTAGCAGGATTTTTCCATTAGGTATTTAGAACTTAACCTTCTAGAATCATTTCTACTCCTTCCTAACATATGCAAATTCTAATCAAGGGGAATCATTTGTTGTTTTTTAGTCTCTGGATCACGCACCTTGTATTGTACAATTCAAAATATCATGTAATTAAAAGTAATCTTCCGGTGGTAGAAGAATGTAAATGTTAGTAAATATATTTTTACAACCTTTACTATTTCAAACATAAGTGGCATATGGTTGGGAACATTATGTCAGTGTAAGAGGATGAATTTTTTTGCTGGGTTCTGATTTGTTGAATCAATTTTGGTTGGCTTCCAAGAAATCATTAATTAGGTCTTAATCTTATAACTCATAGATCCAATGATTTTTTAAAGGGTTGTACATTTTTGTTTCTATAGATCTTGACATTTTGCTAATGAATTAAGCACTTGGAAAATCAAGTTATGTCAGTTTTAAAAATTTACCCTTCAACATTGCTATGATTACCTTTAACATATTTTTAAACTTCAAAATGAGATAATATATTTATATTACCATTAGTTTAAGTATTAAACCCAAGGTCAACTCTCTAAACTGATATTTCAAAATCCAGGATCTATTTAAGTTCTGAGCCAAAACATAATTTATGGGAAAATTTCACATAGACATGAAGGAAGGTACAATTTTTGTATTACTTTGTATGAATATTTACATATTTCCCTAAGGAAATTGTCTTTTAATGGAGCGTGCTTCCACAGTTTCCCAGTAAGAGTTACTATGAAGTCTTCACAATCTTCCAAAATCTAAACAATTCTGAAACCCAAAGCATATTTGTCTCTAAGGATCACATAAGACATTGCGTACCTATATTAAAATAAAATAGTAAAGTTATACAGCAAATAGACTTTATATATTGCATTAGTTAATGTAATGTATACTTCTATAACAAATAACTGTTTAAATTCAGTAGTTTAAAGAGAACTTTATGTCTGGCCACATAACATTAGCAAGCTACTGTGCCTTGTTGTCTTTTGGGGTTCAGGTTTCTGGGGTCCAGGTTGCTGGTGGCATTGGTCAACCCCCAGGTCTCTTTATCGCCAGCTAGTGCAACAGAGTAGAGTATGTGAAGTAGGAACATGGTTCTCTGAAAGCTCTGTCCTGGAAATAATGCACATCAACTTTTTTGTCTTCTATGGATGAAAACTAACTGCATGGCAACCCTAAGAAAATGGAGATATAGCCTGTGATTGGACAGGTTCTTTTGAGAGACATTGTCTCTATTATGAAATACTGAACAAACAGACAAATTCATAAAGATAGAAATTAAGTAAATGTTTGTCAAGATCTTGTGAGATGGAGGAGGGGGATATGGAAGTGACATACAATGGGTAGGACCCTGGAATTGGTTATAGTGGTTTATTGTGGTCAGGAAAATATCCAAGAATTATACTAAAAATCACTGAGTAGTTTACTCTAAAAAGATGGACTTTATGATATGTGAATTATATTTTAATGAACTATTATTCTTTTTAAAAGCATTCTTTGCAAGTTTATTGAAGAAAATTTATCATATTTATTTCCTATATTACCAATTAGTAAGTACAATTTTATTTTGCATATAACAAATGATAAACATTAAAAAATTAGTGAATAAAATATTTCCAGGAAAGAAAATTTCTTGACGTTTTCATAAGACTTTTGCATGTCCTTTTCTGTATACATTAGAATTCTTATGCCCATGTACATCCTTGAATATTTCTTTTTACTTGCCTTGTATCATCTATATCATCACTGTGATGATTTTACTATCATAGTTCCAAAGTTTTAAGTTTTACAAGGTTTCATAAAGTTTGCTAAACTTTCCATATGAATTACCTAATTCATTCTTGAGAATCGCTATTGAACATATATTGCCTTATTATATGAACATTTTAGATCAGAAAATAGTTTTTAAACAGCTTTGGATTTTTAAACTAGTTACCCAAGGTCAGCCAGAGAGTTATTTGAGGAACCAGTACTGAAAGGTACATTTGATACCAGAAAATGAGTTCTGAAAGCTCTTCCTATTTTGCCTATATACTAAAATAACAGAACATGTGAAACATATAGACACACACAAACATCTGTGTAGTCATTTACAATACACAATTTTAAAGTTTATCTTTTAATTTAAACGCATTTTTATTCTTCAGAAACATAATATTAGCAATCTTGCTAGGTTATCTTTTGCCCATGTATTAAATATATTTTCAGAAACTGTTATCAGTAAAATAAAAATTCTGTTACTTGTACAAATACTGGATTGCTTAAACAGCATGTCTCCAACACTTCAGCCAATTTAAAACTACCAGTTCAATATAAGCTAAAATCAGAGACAAGTGTCTCTGAGTTACTGAAATAAATAATGGTTATTCTTTCTGGTTTTAATCAGCAGTGTCTGGGACAGTGTTAAAAACAAAAGTTCCAATTCAGTCAGAAGTCATCATTAGATACCTTGCAAGCAGCACAAAGAAGGAAAAGCAATTAAAGATTGCTAAAAACAGTTTTCAGAAAGTTTCTCTAATTCATTACAGTGAGACAAGGCATGCACATTACACTTGGTTTTGTCATATTTTAGAATCAACTTTTTATAGAGAGCATAGTTTTAAGAGAAAAGTCCCATGAATAACCAGTCAATTTTGCAAAGTTCTTTTGTTTTGTTTTTAATTCTATTTTTATTGTTTATGCTGCTATAGTTGTTCCCATTTTTTCCCTTCCCCCACCTCCACCAGGCCCCTACGTTCTTTTGAAACGTGGAATAATTTTCTTATCCAATTTAATAGCCAGTAAAGAGTTATTTCTAAAATATGTAATCCATACATATGATTCCCAGAAATAGTAAAGTTTGGTGATTTTCTTGGCAGCCAATGAAGAGAGGCAGTATTATCTCTTCTATTCAAAAGAATTTTGCTAAAATATAGTCTAATTACCACAAATCGGACAACTTGGAAAGCTGCCATGACTCACATTTAAAACATAAAACTAGATTTACTATCTATGGGGTCCAATTGCCACAATATCAACTGGGTTTGACTAAGTATTTTTGCCTTTGTTTTATTTGTTCAATCCTATTTTTATGTTTTTGCAATGTGGTTATTGGCATATCTGCACAACTCTAGTTAGATACTTTTCTGATTATTCCATTAATCAAACTCCTCAAACAGAAAGTGCAGAAAATTGTTAGATCAAATAACATGAAATATTTTAAGACCTTTAAGAAAAATTGTCAAGTTCTAAAACTTTAATGCTGTTCTTTATTTTGTTCTTCAGTATATGAGAATATCTGTTCTATCACAATATTGCTAAAATTTGTTGTTAATGCTAGCCACTTGGATAAGTGCCAGATATCTTTTATTATTCTTTTCATAGCTATTCATTTGAATTTACAGGACTGCAACCTTTGTTTGTATTTATTAAACTTCTATATTTTCATTTGTGAGTGTTTGAATTACTTCTACAATTTGATTAATAAATTGATATTTAAATGTTTCTTGTTTGTTTGTTTGTTTGGCACCAGGCTATCATAGGAAAATATATGCTTTGGGATTAGAGAGTTATCAGTTCAAATCCCAACTCAGTTAATTAATAAGTGTCTTTGAACATGATAACTGATGCCACTGGAACGTCAATACCATATCAGATAATAGGACTGGTAGGGGCAAAATAAGGATACTAATACAAATAAGAGGTGCAAACTATAGTTATAAAATAAGCAATTCACCAGAATGAAATGTGCAGCAGGGAAATAGTCAAGAACGTTGGAATAAATTTGTGTGCTGACAGAATGTTACTAGATCTATTTTCGTGATTAACATCCTAAAGTATATAAATGCTCATTTTGAACTTATTCTTGTGTGTGGTGCAAGACGATGGTCTAGTTTCTTTTTCATTGCACATATCTGTCCACTTTTCCCAACACTATTTATTGAATAAACTATCTTTAGTCCATTGAATGTGCTTGCTTCCTTTGTCAAATATTAATTAACTATAAAGACATGGGTTTATTTCTGGGCTCTCTATTCTGTTCCATTGATCATGTGTTTATTTTTACACCAGTACCAGGCTGTTTTGATTACTATGGCCTTATAGTACAGTCTGATATTAGGTAGTGTGATTCCTCCAACTTTGTCCGTCTTTCTCAGGATTGCTGTTGCTATACAGGGTCTTTTGTGGTTCCATCTAGATTTTTGAAATATTTGTTCTGGTTCTGTGAAATATGTCATTGGAATATTGAAAGGAATTGAGTTTAAACTATAGATTGCTTTGGGATATATGGATATTTTAATGATATTAATTCTTCCTATCCATGACCACAGTATGTACTTCCACTTATTTGTATCTTCTTCAATTTCTTTCTTCAGTGTCTTATATTTTTTTAATACAGGTCTTTTACATCCTTAGTTAAGTTTCTTCTTAGATATTTTATTCTTTTTATAGCAATTGTGAACAGGATTATTTTCTTATTTCCTTTTCTGTTAGTCTGTTATTGGCATAAAAAAATGCAACTGATTTCTGGATATTAATTTTGCATCCTGCTACTTTGCTAAATTCATTTACCAGTTCTATCTCCCAGGCAAGGTAAACAAAAGAAAAAATAAACAAATGGGACTACATCAAACTAAAAAACTTTTGCACAACAAAAGAAATCTCAACAAAATAAAAAGACAACTAACAGAATGAGAGAACATATTTGCCAATATATCTGATAAGAGGTTAATATCCAAAATTTATGAAGGACTTACAGAACTCTGTACAAAAAATCCAATTACAAAATGGGCAAAGGACCTAAATGGACACTTCTCCAAAGGGGGCATATGGATGGCCAATAAACATATGAAAAGATGTTCAACATCACTAATCATCAGATAAATGCAAATTTAAAACACAATAAGATATCAGCTCACACTTGTCAGAATGGCTATCATCAATAAATCAACACACAAGTTCTAGCGAGTATGTGGAGAAAGGAGAATCCTTTTGCACACTTGGTGGGAATACAGATTAGTGCAGCCACTGTGGAAAACAGTATGCAGATACCTCAACAAATTAAAAATGGAACTGCCTTTTGACCCAGTGATCCCACTTCTGGGAATATATCCAAAGAAATCCAAAGCGCTAATTTAAAAGAACATAAACTCCCTATGTTCATTGCAGCATTACTTGCAATCACCAAGATATGGAAGCAGCCCAAGTGTCTATCAGTGGAAGAATGAATAAAACAACTATGGGATATTCTTACAATGGAATGATACTTGGACGTAAAAAAGAAGAAAGGTTTACCCCTTGCGACAGCATGGATGAACATCATGCTAAGTGAAATAAGCAAGTCAAAGAAAGACAAATACTATATGATTTCACTCATATGTGAAATCTAATGAACAAACTGAACTAACAGACAAAAGTGAGGCAGACTCATGGATAGAGAGCAGGCTGACAGCTATGGGGGCGTGTTTGGAGGCTGGATGAAAGTGAGCAGAAAGGAAAAAGAACCAAGAACATGGACAACAGGTTGGTAAACGGTAGGGGAGGGGCCTGGAATAAAGGTGATAAATGGTCATGGAAAAATACAATTGGAAAAAAGAACCATTCTCAAAGAAACAACAAAAAGTATATAAATATCGTATACCTGAAACTAATATAATATTGTTTGCAAAGTATACTTTAATAAAAATAATTTTAAAAAATAACTAAAGCATTATATCAAGGGGGTTATAAATGCCTTCTAAACTTTAGAAGCAAACAGTTCACACATGCAAATGTGTTTGCCTGAATAAACAAGGACTCTTATTTGTCTCTTTATTTATATTTAGTACTGGGAGATAAGAAGTACTCTGCAATAGATCAAGATAAAAAGAAAATAAGAATGGAGGTTTTTAAATGACTCTTCTCAACCACAAATCCCCTTAGTCTGATGTGGAGCATCTAAAGAGAGATAAATGAGAGTCAATTATGACAGAATAGTTCTAGAGATTCTTTGCGTGCCTGGGCAGAAGCAGAATTGCCCTGAGGCATCAGTGATGTGTGGCTAAATGTGAAACAAAATCTTTTCTGTGGCTTTGATTGGAACACAGCACTTCTGTGGGCTCAATGGTTCTTGGGATCAATCAGAAATTCTAACCATTGAATAAATATTAAGTTCTCATAATGGGTTGTAGCAATTAAAAAATGTATTCAAGTGTTGTAGCAAGTAGATAGGGAAAAATAGCTATGCCATGATGTCTGCAGTGTGTAGCTTTGACCTATGGAGATTCTCTAATTATAGAAGAGGACAGAGAGCTGCTCTCATGCTGTAGAAACTATTAAGGCAGCAGAAATTCAGGTTACAAAGATTTTTTAAAAGAAATTCTGTACTCAAAATTACTTATCTTTTCCTTTACATGCTGTTATACTCTCCACTTTCAAAGCTAAGAGAAATATTCAGTTATATAACTTCCTTTCAAGATATCTGTAGCTTTATTCATGTATGTTAACTATTTGATTCATCTAAGATTTAATTAGTTTAAAGGAGGAAAAAAAGTAAACTACAACTGAAAAAAAGCAGGTGGAAAATGAATTTAAAAAGAACTCTCCAGGAATGACCTTTACTTGCTTAGGTCATCTAACGTCAGCAAGAAGTGAATCAACATAAACAGGACCAAACAGATATGTCAGTGCCCTGGGTGGTTGGTGATACCTTGGAGAGACAGGCGAGTTACATCAAAACGTTATCCACAGTAGTTTCCTGTTTCTGATCTTGTGAATGTTCATTTTAGCCAAGACAACATGCTCTACTCATCCAGTCTGTAAAACTACATCTATAATTAATGTATCAAACAGAAAAGTTATTAAGGAAGTAGTACAAGCTGATATTTTTCTGTCAAGCCTTTGCCTCTCATATGCTTCCCATCTCACTTAATGAATATCCATGATTCCTTTTTTTTTTCCATTTTCTACATTCGATCCATCAGCTAATATTGTTGGTTTTATCTTTACACTATAACAAAACTTGACTTCCCACCACTTTGGTACTACCTTGTCTGAGCTACTGTGTTAACCTTTAATTCTGTCTCTCTCCTAGGCCTTTCCCTTCTTCCATTCTTTTCAGCACAAGCAATTAGAGTGAGCCATGCAAAATGTAAGCCGCATCCGTGTACTCCCCTGCTCTAGCCTTCTAACAGCTTCCTTCCCGTCTCACACAGGATGAAATCTAAATTCTTTAAACCACTTCAGAGTCCCTCTAGGATCTGACCTACAGTTACCTCTGGGTCTCTACTTTTGATTCTTTTACCAAGAGGCTGGCCAGATTTTATCTTCTCAATGGACCGACCCTATTGCTAGGGGTTGGTTTCAATGCTATTTAAAATTGGATGCCTTTCTTTAGAGCACAGACTTACTACTCCCACCTGCTTCATTTTATTTTCTAGTGACTCTGTTTAAGTCATTTCTCTCTGAATCATCTCTCTGCTTCTAACTGAAAAAAAATTCTAATTTTTTTTCTGTTTCATTCTGTGCTGTATTACCAATGCCTAGGACAATACTTGACATTAAATTGAGCTCAGTTTGTAGTTATCAATTGAAAAATATTAATAACAGTTTATACTTTCATAGCTCTTAATATGTTCTAAACCTTGTGTGAAGTGCTTTGTAAGTATGAGCTCATTTAAAATTAATGAATACTTTGAACCAGTGAAACAATTGATAAATATTTTATACACTTTAACATTTAAACAAATTGTAAGACCTTAGTATATGAACTTATATGTTATCCTTCATGTTATAAATATGACCTTGTTTCATAATTGTACTTACATACCATTTTGTTTTAGTCCAGACACAAGTACCTTACTATTTACTATTTACTATAGTAAATAGTTATAACTATTTACTGTGGGAATATGTGTTATTTCAATATAAAATATATATTTCAAAGTAAATGAAAAGAATGTGTAATATTATAATAGATTTCTTTCCACTTTGATAACAAAGGTAAACATTACAGTTCTCATTCTTGTTCCATGTTCATCATGATCGTTACCAGAGGCACATGTAAATGAAGCAGTCACTGTCTGTGCCATTAACGGTCACCACGGCAGAGAGTAGAGACAGTTAGAGGATATACTCTGTCTTGAAGCTTATGTCAGAACATGTCACAGACCATTGCTTTCATGTATCATTGCCAGATAAATGCGATCTCCTTGCCAGATAAATGTGATCTCATCTGACCTCAGGCAGGTGGGGAAGTAGCATCCTATCCTGTTGCCAGAGGCAGACTACTGTAGTCAACACTAATGCTCACAACAAACTCCATTTCCAAATCAAGGAAAAATTAACCTATTTATGATATCTTAATAGATGAATTCAGACATGTCATATTTACATAAACTTCACTTTCTCATTATCTTCACTTATCTCATTATGAAATAAGTTTTTATCACATATATTACTAGGCCTATTTTTGAAAATATTTTATTTATTTATTCTTACAGATGGGGGAAGGGAGGGGGAGAAACATTGATGTGTGAGAGAAACTTTGATCGATTGTCTCTTGCACAGGACACTACCCGGGAGCTGCCCACCACCCAGGATGTACCATAAATGGGAAAAAAACTGGTAACCTTCCCCTTTGTGAGGTCCAACCAACTGAGCCATGCTGGTCAAGGTTATTTCACAAGATCTATTAAATGTATTGGCTGTTTCTAAGTGAGAGTGGGAAGCAAAAAAATACCCATCACATCATTAATATCACATATTTTAAAGAGTATGCCTCATTTTTTAAAAGGCAATAAGTAGTAAGTTCAAAGACTGTAAGGATTTGTTTAAAACAAGCTGTTATATATTTGCTAGATAGATGGTAGCTATGAAATACTGTATATATTATATTAAAATGTACACACAAAAAGTTGTCCAATTTTATCATATTTATTGACTCTTAGAATCATATTTTATAATTTAATTGACAGAGTTTATAACATAACCACTCTTAATACTTTTGCTTGAACATTTAAAAATATTATACTTGGTTTTAAGTTTTGTATAGTATACAAAATAATAATTATGTTTTCTTTTGGAGATTAATTTCCTGAGTTATAATTCCATTATTATGAGAAAGATAACAGAAGCTATCATGCTTCTTTTTTAATAGAAAATTCCCTGTTATTTGCAGTTGAAATTGTATTTAAAAAGTTTAGTTTTAGAGCTATTTAGATTTAGTATGTCAGAGTACATGACATTTATTTTTTCTTTGATTTTCCATATATATTATAAATTCTATCATGTCAATTACTAAGCAATCTGAGGAGAAAATACATGGCATATGACGAGAGCCTATTTTAACAAATCATTGGTGTATAACTTAAAATCATACACAGGGGCATCTTTTCAGTTACACTTTCATTTTTTTAAATAGATGGGAGAATATCTTGAAGAATGTTTCAAATCAATCTCTCATCCATGAAAATTAATCCAGGAAGACACGATATGCATTTGTATGTATTTATCATAGTTATTTCTGCTTCTTTTAGATAAATATTTTTTACTTTGTTTTGTTTTTTAAAAATACGTTATATTAAATATTGGTGAATTTCTGATCCAACAACACTTATCTGTGTATAAAAATATTAACTTAATAAGTGTCCATTCATTCATCTTTTTAATGTTTATTCTAGCAGGCTTTCAATGCAAGACACAGAAAATGAAACAAATAGCACTCGATTCATGACATACCAAAGGCAGCGAATGAAGAAATACATGGTCAATAAAACTGTATGTCATGTTATAAAGAGAAACACAAAGTCAGAATAGGGTGAATGTGAGGTACTGGGACGGACTCAGCATCTGCCTTAGACCCGGGGGGATTGGGGTATGACAATGAAGCAACTGGTGAAGTGAGAATGAATGAACTGTAGGAAAACATTACAGGAGAAGCAAGTCGTACGAAGTCATGAGAAAGCATTGTTATTTTAATTTCTCATTTAAAGAGCAGAACCATTTTTGAGGAGGCGTTACTATAGATGGTTAGCTAATTATTAATGAGGAAGAAAGCAAAGGATTTTGGACATTGCTGAGCCTAATGAGCAAGGAAGTCTGCTTGCTTAGCCAGGAAGTTATAGTTTCACACGCTCCAGGGGATCACAGCATTGCCCTGCTAAGGATGAACACCCTTCCTTTCCACGCTCCAGCCCCAGCTTGCTGGGGGAGCTGAGGGAGGTAAGCACAAATATAATAGAAGTCAAAATGGCACAGCAGGAGGATGGTGCTTGACCACAGAAGCTTGTCAGTCTAACCTGGGAGGGAGATCACTTGTCTGGGGTGATGGATACATCAGAAGCCTAAAAAGCTTGGGAAGGTGATTGGCTATTTTGAAAAAGTCTTGGTCTATCCCCAACCCAACTTAAAATAATCCTAGGAACAAAGAATTCTCTCTCTCTCTCTCTCTGCCCTGCCCCCTCTCTCTCTTCCTAGCCCACACTTGCCTTGTGCACTCACATGTTTTCTCTCCATAGCCATGTGGCTGAAGCAGCCACGTGGCTGATGGCTGTGCAGACTCCAAATGCAGACCCCAGGTGGGAACCTGGAGACTGCAGCACAGCAACAGATTGTAGCCAGGACCGCAAGCTAAGATAGCCAGATGGTGAGAAAGTCTAGACTGAACTAAGTTTGAATACAGCATGCTAACTCTGACACTGACTTTTTGTTATTGTTGTTCAATTTCAGTTGTCCCCATTTTCCCCCAATTACTCTCCCCCTGCCCTACCCACTCTGACCTCCCACATTCAATCCTCCCCACCCCTGTTGTCTTTGTCATGGGTCCTTTATACATGTTCCTTGACAACCCTTGCCCTTCTTTCCTCTGTTATCCCTCTCCCCTCTGGTTACTGTCAGTTTGTTCTTTATTTCCATGTCTCTGGTTCTATTTTGTTCATTTATTTGGCTTGTTGATTAGGTTCTGTTTATAGGTGAGATCATATGGTATCTGTCCTTCACCACCTGGCTTATTTCACTCAGCGTAATATTCTCCAGTTCCATCCATGCTGTTACAAAAGGTAGGAGCTCCTTCTTTCTTTCTGCTGTGTACTATTCCATTGTGTAAATATACCACAGTTTTTTGATTCACTCATTTACTGATTTGCACTTAGGTTATTTACAGCAGTTGGCTCTTATAAATAACACTGCAATGAACATTGAGGTGCATTGGTTCTTTTAAATTGGTGTTTCAGGATTCTTAATGCATCATCAGAGCAGTGGAATTGTCGGGTCAAAAGGCAGTTCTATTTTTAGCTTTCTGAGGAAATTCCATACTGTTTTCCACAGTGGCTGCACCAGTCTGCATTCCCACCAACAGTGTACTATGGTTACCTTTTCTCCACAACCTCTCCAGCACTTGTTGTTTGTTGATTTGTTTATGGTGGCCACTATGACCTGTGTGACGTGGTATCTCATTGTGGTTTTAATTTGCATCTCTCTGATGGCTAGTCAGGCTAAGCATCCTTTCATAAGTCTCTGGGTCCCCTGACTTTTGTTTTGGCTTTGCTGAAGACATGTTTGGGCTTTTTTCCACAGCCGACTGGACAGAAATGGGACACGGGGTTTGCCTTCCATCCAAATAGACCTTGTCACACCACAATCTGCTGTGCATGGGTTGGTGAAATGCTTTTCTCATGATCATATGAAAGAGCCCCGCTTCTTCCAGCAACAAAGGCAGAGTGGAGAATCCATCCCTGGAAAATCGTTTCGTTACTTGAATGTCGGTTAACTTTAATGGCAACTGTTCAGCTCAGGATGATTCCAAGGACTATACTTCTGGGAAACACATGTATTTCCTCAATAGCTATGAGTATACTGTGCATCCATGGTTCCTGACTTATTTGAGAAAACCAGAGGTGTTTAGTGTACCTATGCTAAAATGTCCATATTTTCATTTTACCAGAAATTTGAAGTGGGAAAATATAGGTCAATCTCTGAAACCGTTTATTCACATAAATTCAAAATGAAAAAGGAATTCTATTGTGAAACAAAACATAATGGGGGGAAAAAAGAAAAATAGGAGATGATAGTTCTGAAGATTTTTGGATACCTAGTCACTACCTTTTCCTGAGGCCTGCTACATACTGGATCACTTTACTCAAGATGGTTCATCTAAATGTTACCGACAAGTTGTAACAGAGCACATGAAACAGAAAATTAAAAAAAAAAAAAAAAGAGGGAAAGAAAACCATGGAAAATTTTAAGACCTGTATTTAGACTAAGTAAAAGTCTTATTTTACCCATAAAATGTATATTCAAGTCTGGAAAAAGCATTTTTCATTATTTTCAATTACATCTACAAATTAATACAGAGTTAAGCACTCTGTATTCAGCCACCATGAAAGATTTATGATTTTTCCCAAGTTAATTTTATTTAATTCAAAGAACTGACCTCTCAATTTATTTCCTGCATTTCATATCTTAAAACATTAATTTAAAAAGTTAAATCACATTTAAACTATTGAGAGATAAAATAAATTACATGTGTAAGACAGAATAGAGGAAAAAATAAAATGTAACAACCAAAAATGTAGATTTTTCAATAATGCCCAATATCAGAGCTTAAAAAAAGAATACACTGGTTTTAAAAAGATGTATAGAAGATGTAGCTCATTATGCATACATATGTCTTGTATTCTTAAAGTTTAATACAACACAGCAATTATGAAATAGAGATTAATGATAACTTTTGATGTCTATATTAAAATCTTTAAAGTGAAAAAAAACAAACTAGATATAAACAGAAGGAAACAAACAAACAAAAACACAATTCAAAACGATATTGGAAAATAATGATTGTCTCCCTGGAGTGAAACAATTTCTGTTCAAAAATGCTTATGTCACAATTTTAATATATTTCAATATCTTACTTGGGCAAATTTCCCAGTGGCTTCCTTTATGTATGTCATTCTTTTTCAAAATAAAACAGTAGCATTCAATTTTCTTCAAACTAGGACTTATGGCTAACAATTTCTCAGTGTAATATTCTTTCTACAAAATAACTTATTAACCCAAGGTGTTGAGGCAATCACATTCTCTGAGCTTAGAAGCCACAAGTCATTTGGATTTCAGTTTCTGGCTTAGAGATGGATTTTGAATTTCACCTTTGGCCATGGTGGAATTCTTTCCACTTTTCAAACATGTTGCACATCCCTCACTACCAGGCCTCTTCATGGAGATGCCTCCTGACTTGTTTTAAGCACAAACCTCACTTTCTGTCCATCAATGATGTATTGCTGTCCCAGAGATTTGTTCATTAATTCTTCCTCTTTTTTTTCTTTTTATTTTTTTACTTTGCTTTCTGATCCCTCCATTTACTTGGCTATAATTAGTGTATGATGATAAATCTTAACTTTGGATTTGAAGCATAAATAATATGGATATATTATTTTATATCCAGATTTTATAACACTGTATTAAATTGAATAAAAATAATTATTTTAACATATTTTCATTTTAATATAACATTAGATATTTCCTCTCTATTTTAGCAAAAGCAAAAATACTTGTACATGTCTATAGTTGTTTCTAACAGATTATATTGTTTTCAATTACAAAGTATTGATATTATTTCTAGAACATATTAAAAGAATAAAGTATAAAATATACATTTTCATAATCTATGTATAAATATCATCAATATTTTCATGTTCATATTCCCATAAAACTACTTCATTTTTTAGGTTTGAAATATATCCATAAACTGCTATTTTTATAAAGAAAAAATAAATATGACAGCCATGGTTCATATTTAAATTGGACAGAGAAAATACTAGAAGTGTAACTAGATAAATATGTAATTTTTTTATGTCTCCGTAACTATTTTGGGGCTTAATGAAACAAAATCAAAGACATTCTCAAGAAATCTTTGATTTCAAAAAATTTAAATATGACATATGAAATATTACCTGAAAGAAAAATAAAAAATGGATAAACGCATCAAAATATATCTCTAAAGTGAGGAAGGACATCAAGAAGCATAATATGCAATAAAAAAAACCAAAGAATTGTACAATCCAAAGAGTGGAACCCAATGTAAACTATAAACTTTAGTAAATAATGGCATATTAACACTGGTTTATCAATTTTAACACATATTCTGCACCAATGCATGATATGAATAATAGGGAAAACTGAGGGAGAGAGGGAGTATACAGGAACTTTCTGCACTTTCTACTAATTTTCTTCTGTAAACCATGAACTTCTCTAAAAATTAAAATCCTTTATATTTTTTAAATAAAAAAATTAAACCCTGTTTAGGTATATTCTAAAATAGATTCTCTGTAAACATTCATTTGCTTTAACAAAAGATGAACATTTTACAACTCAGTTCTTTATTTTAATCTTATGTTGGCTAGATGTATTAACTTCTTAACAAAGAATGATTCAAATATAACAACAGGTCTGAACAAGTGTGTAAATTTTGGAAGTCTATCTGTAAACTTTACCTTTTAAAATTCTTGTATTACACTTCATTCCCTTCAGAATTTTGAAAAAAATTTTTATTCTTATTTCTGTTGAGAAAGCTGAGTGGTAGTTAATCATGATTATTTTTTCAGAATTTTGAAGTTCAATGACTACACTGATCTTTCTATAACTAATTTTTACCTCCCTCCCACATTCTGGTATCATCTAGCATTAAATTTTTCTCTTATTTTAGCAATAAACATTTTCTGTTATTTATCAGATTTTTATCATTAATTTATTGAGATCTATTATTTCATAACACCCATTGTTTATATGCTGGATCTCCATGACTCTCTTTTACAGACACAACTTTCATTTTAATAATTACAATATCAATTTTTTTCTAGCACTTTGTTTTTTGAGAGTAGTTTTAAGTTTACCATACAACTGAGAAGGCGATACAGAAATTATACTTATACTCCTAGCCTCCTGCAGCATTAACATCACTCACCAGGATGATAGGTTTTCTTGTTTGCTTGTTTGTTTGTTTGTTTTTCCAACAATGGGCCTATATCAATACACCATAATCACCCCAAGTTAATAGTTTATCTTAGTGTTCACTCTTGGTATTTTTCATTATATGGGTTTGGACAATGTATATCTACACATATTTATCATTACAGTATCATACAGAACATTAACCTGCCCTTAAAATTCCCTGTGCTCTGCTTATTCCTCTCTCCTCCCCCAACCCCTGGCAACCACTGAATCATTCTATTGTCTCCATAGTTTTGCCTTTTCCAGAATGTCATATAGTTTAATGTGTACATGATGTAACATTCTCAGATTAGCTTCTTTCACTTAGTAATCTGTATTTAATTTTTCTCCATATCTTTTCATGGCTGGATAGCTCATTAATTTTTAGTACTAAATAATATTACATTGCCTGTGTTTACTACAGTTTATTTATCCATTCATCTACCAAAGTTTCGGCGATTAACAGTAAAGCTGCTATAAAAATCCATTTACAAGATTCTGTGTAGACTTAAGTTTTAAACTTCTTTGGGTGAATGCCAAGGAGCACAATTGCTGGATTGTATGGCAAGGTTGTCTTTGGTTTTGTAAGAAACTGCCAAACTGAATTCCAAAAATAAAATGAACTCTATAAAAAAAACTTATAAAGGGGTTAGGGGGGTTGAGAATTGAAAAGTGAATACTTTCTATATCATTGTATGAGGTCAACATTACTTTGGTACCAACCCCCCAACAATATTGTAAGTAAATAAAACTACAGATTAATAAATCTTATAAAAATACAGGTAAAATTATTAATATTATCACGACTAAGCCAACAATAAAATTATTAATATTATCAAGACTAAGCCAAAAAGACTAAGTATGGTTTTTATGTGAATGCAAATAAATCTATGTAATTCAACATATGAATAATAAATTTTTAAAAATAATAAATTTTAAAAATTAAGAAAGAAAAACCTTATGATTATTTTAACACACAGAAAATGCATTTGACAAATGAAATCATCAAGCAAAATAAAAATAAGAGTAATACTATTTATTGCACGCAACATGAATAAAAAATCTACACTTAATGCTGATAAGAATATAAATTGGTAAAATCATATTGGAAAATAACATGGCAGTTTCCTAAAAATTTAAGTGTATATTTATTATATGTTCCACACAAGGGACTATTATTAACAATACAAAAGAATAGAATATTGATACTTGCTATAATATGGATTGATTTCAGAGTGACTATGTTGATAATGATGGAAACTGGGCAAAAAATAGTACATGCTGTAAGTTTCTAACTATATAAAATTTAAGAAATTCTAGGTATATGGATAGGAAAGATTACAAAATCTGTACTAGAAAATATTTGGGCATGTTTATTTAAAAATATATTTATATTTTTAAATATAAAAATATTTAGTTACTTTTATTTTTTTATTATTGTTTTACATTTTTGTTCAGTTACAGTTGTCCCACCTTTTTCCCTATTGCTCTCCCCGGCCCCAGCCCCACTCCCACAGTCGGTCCCCGCACCATTGTCCATGCCCATGAGTCCTCTGGCCATGTCCCTTGACTTGCCCCTTCCCATTCTTTTCCATGTTATCTTCCTCCCTCCTCCCATCTGGTCACTGTCAGTTTGTTCCTTGTTTCCATGTCTCTGGCTCTGTTTTGCTCATTTATTTGTTTTGTTGATTAGTTTCCACTTAATAGTGAAATCATATGGTATCTGTCTTGTACTGCCTGGTTTATTTCACTTAGCATAATGCTCTCCCGTCCCATCCATGCTGCCATAAAGGCTAAGAGAAGTTATGTTTATTTTTTATTATGGTTTTAATTTCATAGATATATATCTATATCTTAAGTCATCAAATTGCACACTTAAAATATATGCACTTTTTGTATATTAACTATATCTCAATAAATATGATAAAAATGTGGTTTTTAAAGTTTTTTAAAAATATTTTATTTATTTTGCTTTTAGAGTAAGGGAGGGTGAAAAAGAGGGAAAGAAACATCAGTGTGTGGTTGCCTATCAAGCACCCGCTACTGGGGACCTGGCCCGCAACCCAGACGTGTGCCCTGACTGGGAATCGAACCAGAGACCCTTTGGTTCACAGGCTGGCACTCAGTCCATTGAGCCACGCCAGCCAGGGCTCAATGAATATGATAAATATGTAAACACTAAAAAAGTATCTGTATTGTTGGTATTTAATATTAAACTTTTATATGCTATTAGAAATAATATTTGATATCTGAAAATTCTAGATGTTTTATGATAAAATGTTATTTTGCCAGCTCTTTGTAAGAAAATGAGTTTTAATATTTCAGTTTTTATTTTCTACTGAGGACCAGTGAACCTTCAAAAGTAAGGATCTATATTTATAAAATGCAAATATATTTCAGGGAGATATAGAAAACATATGGCTCACTTGTTCTTTAAAAATAGGATTAACAAATATCTCTTTTTTACCAAGCTGAGAAAAAAATAAAGGCTTATTTCAATTGAATACTATGGTCAATTATGTGGAAAGAACATGGTTTAGGAAGCTATTAAAGTAGAAAAAACAATAGTTTAAAAGAGTAGCAGAAAGAGTTGTGATTATAATAGTAAAGACGGGTGGAAAATAAGAGCTAAACTCAAAATGCATATACTAACACAATAATACACAGCCTCATTAAAAAATAAAAGAAATACACAGAATCAGACAGACACACAATGCCTCACCAATATATGCAAATAAGAAAATAATAGAAAGATGTCTGAGCCCTGCTTTGATGCTCATTAGGATTCTAGGGCTAAATATTTTTAAAGCCACATTTTGTTATCACAACTGCAGGCATATGGATTATAACTGTAATTATTTTCCCTCTGAGCCACAAATATTTTCCCTTTCCTCTGTCTACATTGTTTTGCAAACAGCAAGTTTGCAGTTAGCTTAAATTTAAGGAGATCTAACATCTATCTAATCAATGGACAGAGAAAAAGATTATATTTTAAACTAATAAAATTTTCTGACTTTTCTCTATATAGCATTGCTTTTATATTTATTTTTTAATTTTAGACAGAGATAATTTAAAAAATCAGTGCAAAAGCAAGAAAATATTTAAAGTTTATTCAGAGAATACTTAAAGTTTACTTTGGGTGTTGCTCTTTTAAAAACATAACTCATACATGTTTTACTGAAGTGTAATAGAATTGTGACTATACCTAGAAACCATAATTCTCCTCTGTACCTACAGACTTCCTTGAATTCATTTTGTCTCTCTCACTTTTTCTTTCTCAGAATTAATATACAGCATTTTCCTAGCTTATGTTCATGCCACTTCAAATTGGAAATGCTTTTTCACTTTATATATTTACCGACCTGTATTTTAAATAATGTTTTAAATAGTAAATGGAAAGTTAGTAAAAATGACTTAATTGGGACACTCCTTAAAATATTAGATTTAAAGGTTTTCTCTGGAACCAAGAGCTTGGAACACTGTTTCTTGGCTTGGAAGTCCTCTCCCATTATATTAATATTAAAAATGTTGCAATTTTAAACTTAAATCCAGTGTCATTTTCTCTACACATTTTTGCATCAAACCCAGATTTTTAAAAAAATACTATTTCTTTGTGTTTTTGTCGTTATCCCAATTTTTCTCATATTACAAACACATGTGTCTGATCTACTGTGTCAAAAGCTCCTCCAGAGCAAGGTCTCTCAACATGGTGCTCAGGTGACATGAACAAGAAAATTTGATGAAAGAATCCATGAATGTATAAAGGAATGGGTAAATGAAGTTTTCTCGAGTCTTTTACACTACAGTATTTTTTTTCCTAAAGAATGTGCCAATGTTGTTGACATAATTTGAATTTTTCTTGAAACAGTTATGATGAATTAACTGCATACCAAATACAAAGCATTCAGCTTTACAAAATTAACATCAGAAAGAACACTAATGTTTTGCTAACAATTTTTCATCAATAAGGTTCCTTTTTATCAATAAAGAGCAACTAAGGTTGTCCTTGTCTAAATTTAGATAGGAGTCTATACTCATGTTTATTGAAATGTGTTAGTATATAATGTTTAATTCAGAAATTCTTATAGTGAATATCCCCAATAAACCAACAGATAGAGTTTTGTTTTCTTCCCAATCCCAGTTAAAGAATGCATACATGTATGCCTGTGTGTGTATGCATGTTTGCTTATGTGTATGTATGTCTGCATATGTTACTATATACACAAACAACTTTTATATTGTTATATGTTTTATACACTGTGTTCTATACTAGATACATATGTTGGTAAACTATAGCAAGATATAAAAGAAATATATATGATATATTATAGTATATGCAATATATCTTATATTATTAAAATTATATATTATACCATATAGTATATTACATTACAGTGGTGAGAATGTGCACCTTTGTCTTGGTCCTGTTAAACTTTTGCCATTGAGTATAATGTTAGCTGTGGGCTTTTTATATATGATGTTAATCACGTTGAGGTATATTACTTTTGTACCCAATTTGTTGAGGATGTTTACTATGAAAACATTTAAATTCATCAAATGTTTTTCTGCACCTATTGAGATGATCATATAATTTTTGTCTTTCATCTATTACTATATCACATGTATCGATTTGTATATATTAAACAATCCTTTGGTCCCAGGGATAAATTCCACATGATTGTGGTATATAATTCTTAAAATGGTCTGTTGAATTTGGTTGGCTGATATTTTGTTAAGAAATTTTTGCATCTATATTCATTAGGAATATTGGACTGTAATTTTCTTTTCTTGTAGTATCCTTATCTGGCTTTGGTATCAGGGTAATGCTGGTCTCATAAAATAAGTCTAGAAGTGTACTCCCTGCAAGTTTTTGGAAGAGTTTATGAAGCATTGGCATTGTTTCTTTAAATGTTTGGTAAAATCCACCATGGAAGCCATCTGGTCTTGGGCTTTTTTTTTTTTTTTTTGTTAGAAGAGTTTAAATTACTGATTCAATCTACTTACTTTTTACTGGACTATTAAGATATTTTATTTCTTTCTGACTCTGTAGTATCTTAGAAAATATTTAATTAGCTAATAATCTGCTATTTTTTTTTCTGGTCTGGGTTTACTAGATATCAGTGTATTGACTCATATGTCTGCAGACATTTAAAAGTTTTACCAATGAATGTCATCTTTCAAGGGTGTCCAACATTTTGGCATCTCTGGGCCACACTAGAAGAAGAAGAGTTGTCTTGGGCCACACATTAAATCACAAACACTTACAAAAACTGATGAGCAACAAAAAAGGTTTTAAGTAAACTTACAATGTTGTGTTGGACTGCATTCATAGACACTCTGGGCTGCATGTAGCCTGCAAGCTGTGTGTTGGACACCCTTGTATCTAAATGGTTACTTTCACATGTTGGGTAATGGCAAACTTTCTTTTGAAGTGATAGAGATGACTGGGATGTATAGCAAACCATTTGGGGCTGGGTCACATAACAATAAAATTGTAAGGCATGAAAGCAAAATCTGCAAGGCCCCTTGAATTGTATGCTCTCTACTGACACAATGTCATTTATCCCATATTCTAATGATCAAACCAACTAATATCCAGCCTTGCAAAGACTGGGAAAATAAATACTTCTTGAAGGGAAGACCTGCAAAGTCTTTCCTTTTGAAATATATTTTACTTCCATATTTTTACAATTCTTAATTCTCTTCATTAACTTTAATATTTGCTTTCGATCCTTTAATTGTCACAAAACATGAGACAGCCCTCTGACCTATTTGGACTCTAAGTCACCTTTAAGTTCAGCTCAAAGCTCTACTACAGTTCCTGCCTTCGTTGTTAGCCAGAATCTCTGCTGACAGCACCATGGTCCAAAGGAATCCCATTAGGTTAAACCAGTCATTGTATAAAAGAGGAATATCTGACTTAAGTATATTTTTTCAGGCATTTTTGCTTTCAGTATTATGAAGGGGATGCACAATGTTCATACCTTTTTGGAATAATATGGGAACAAGCAAGTTTCATGAATTCATTTCTGTTTTATTATACTCTTTTTATCCTCACCCAAAAACATTTTTTTTCCATTGCTTTTAGAGGGAAGGGAGAGGGGAAGGAAGGAGAGAAGCATCAATGTGAGAGAGAAGCACCGATTGATCGCCTGTCGCCGGCACCCAGGCCGAGGACCCTATGCGTCCATCCATGCAGGGGATGGAACCCACAACCCAGGCATGCGTGCTGGCCAGGAAACAAATCTGAAGCCCCTTGGTTTCAGGACAATGCTCCAGCCATATCTGAGCCACCTTGGTCAGGGCTGAATTCGTTTATTTTTGTCTTCATTTACATAAATGCAAATTTAAAATAGGCACTCTTCTGCTTCTAGGAAAACCAGACGTTAAAACATAGAAACTGAACTTCATATTCTTACTTAATGCATTGGTCAAATTACCTCTCTACTAAATACTGGTAATTTTTCTACGTATACTGACCATGAAATTGCCACCAGCTTTCTGTCAAATTAACTTTATTATACTTTATTGTTGTTGTTGGTTTTGTTGCTGTTATTCTGATTTGTGAGTATCATTAATGTACTTGTGTATTCAGAAGTTAAGATAAAACTGTGTTTATCTAAATCAACTGTTAACTCTTAGGTCATTCCCCAAAGAGCTATCTTCCCAGTTGTTGTATTTCTTTAATAAATGCAAATTAAGTATTTATATAGTTAAGTTCTGACCAGGCATTATTCATTAGAGAAATTGTAGCTTTATAGTGCAAAGGAAGCATTTTTTCCACCTTTGGCACTTTACAATAAACTCATTCTGATCTAAATTAATTGCTGTGGGATTATCTTGGAGTCATTAAAATATTGCTGTATTGACATTCACTAATGTTTTTAATTAGCAACTTCAAATTCCAGTGTTTGGCATTAACTATAAACAGGTATAATTTATTATATCATCATAGCTGTTTATTCAGTTTTATTTGTTTATTCATTGAGTATATTAAACATTTATTTGGCATGTTATGTGTTATATTTAAGTAGTCAGTGTTTGTAGTATATTCACTTTAACCTGTCTGCCTTTTTAAATAAAGACATAGTTGAGATCCTGTATACCTCTGAACTTGGATTAAAGTAGAAGATTTATATTTATTTTGTTTTATTACTCCCAAATAATTCAACAAAATATTGAATTCTCACAAATTTAAAAGATCCACTTGCACATAAAACAAGGATGTCTCACTCTTCAGATATTGGTATCATTCAAAAGCCAGAGAGTTTCGTTGGGAGAGTTGAAAATATTTGAATTTGAAATCTATGTACACATTGTAAACTTTCAACTGGCTCGGTACTTTTTCTTTTGGGTAAATGTCACAATCATAGTGTTGCTTCTAAATTCCTTAAAGAAAATTCTGAAAAAGAAGGAATCAGTCACAAAAGTAGAAGAGCCAACAATGAATGTGTCATCAGAAATAACCAAGGGACACCAGAGGGGAATAGGATAGGAGCGCCTTTTCCCCGCCGCACCTTGGAGTTTTGAGACAGTAATGTGGATTAGAGGCCACCTGCTTGGCAGTAGCGTTGAATGTGTGTCTTCACATGATTGCCCTTCCAGGCTGTCAGTTTGGTCACATTCCTGTTGTAAACCAGCTTTCTTGATATAAGCCACAAAACAGTATTAATCACAAAGCTGTTGCGAGAAATGGACAAAATAAGGCCTGCACAGCGATTGGGTGGGCTTAGTTGCTGTTCATTGCATGGGGTTTCTTTCCTTCTTTTCATCCTGTATATGCTTTCCAGCAAGAGTAGCAAAATGCCCTGAGCCTCTGCAAAATATCAGAACTTCATAAAAAGGAAAATGTATCATTTCTTTCAAAAATGGGTATTACAGAAAGTCCACAGTATTTTAGTGTATAATTAAAGGGAGCTTGTATATGTTATCGTTTTATATATCATCCAGCTTTAAGTAAGCTTACGTTGAATATTATTAGATTTATTTCTTAATGAATAAATATAACCTGGAAACCATTATAGTTCTAAAATGAATTGGGTAAAAGGTTACAGTGGTGAAACTGAGGTCTCTGTAATACCCCAGGGCTGCAGCTCCGTTCTTAACGGGCGCCCTTTTCTGTTGTCTTCCTTTGGCTTAGAACACTCGTCTTCAAGGTGTCGTCACTGCTCCCTCCTCCTTCTCATCATTTATGGCTTCACTTTCCTGGCAACACTCTATCTAAACATAAAGTCCCTCATCAGTCTCCCCTCATCATGTCACCTTATATTCTTATTCTTAACACACATGAGAAGAAACAACGATCTTATATGTCTACGTGTGCATGATTAATATCTGTCTCTTTTTAAAATATGTAAATTCCATGAGGTCAAAACTCTTAATTTTATTTTTTTACGTCTATATCTTCTGTGTCCAAAATAGCGTTCGATAAACAATATTCACTTAATATGAATAATATATGTTAAACAATGCATACTTCCCTAGTGCTTAAACTTTTTACTTTGTCGTATTTTCTCTGGGGTTTTACTGTCTATGAACTATTGAAAGCTCTAGATGGATCTGTGTGCAATTCATTTTGGAATCAGAATAGGAAATTGACTATAACTTACCTGTGCCCTATAGTTAAAAGATTCCTTATCATTTGGCATTTATCGAGGGTAGCTGAATGGTATTAGAAGTCCAATTCTAAATGACAAATAACAGGAAACAGCATTAGGTACCAACGTCTTCGATGGCAATATATGTGCCTGTATATGCATATACAGGGTCCCGCAGAAGTAAGGCCTGCTTGAGTGTGATTGGTGGGGGAACAATATGGGTAAATTAATTTATAGTTTTAATTTGAACAATTTCACCTAAAATCTTATATGATGTGCTTGAGTGTGATATTGTTATGTTACAGAATTATATACTTATGGCTTTGTAATAAAAAATGGGGTATTATTTAAGTTGGACCCTGTATACATATATATATATATATTTGATGTATATATATGGAACTGAGGATCATATGTTTTAAAAAGTCAACTTCAATGTGCATGATAAAGCATCTATATTCAAACTTCATTTTATGTCTGTAGCTTTGGATGTGAAATGGACTGATACTTATGAAAAGAAACTCCTATGGCTATTTTAGTTCTCTGTCCCATTATACTTCATCTTCTTCCTGCTTAGTTTTGAGCTCAAAATTTGATACAGGCTTTTCCTTTATGAATATTAGAGTATCTAATAATTATAGTTTAATAAAATGAAACTCAGGAGTGAGATTCATCAACTAGAAAAATGTAGAGTTTTTTCATACAATTTAATAACATCAAATGGCTTCTATAATCATTTCCATATAAAGCATCAAAAATGGCTCAGCTGGGCTCATGCAGGTAGTTAAAAATATGCACAGACGGATCATACGCAAGTATGGTAATTTTACTTAAATTATATTTTATTATTCTTTTGTATATAGTAAAAATTAGATGAGCTATTTGACGCTTGGTATTTAACTTTTTAGGGCTGGACATAGAACCATTGAAACAGAGAGCTAAAACGGATATTTATGTGACTTATACACACTAGACTTAAGAATGGCAATACCTAACCTTGGAAAAATAGCTGTTAATGTAATAATTAGAGACCCTCTGGATAGATGTGTTACCAATATGCCATAAAACTTCACTAAGGTAAATGTTACTCTTGCACATTCAAAGTACTATTGAAGTAAGTGCTGAGCATATACAAATTTTGAGATATAAAGAACCAAATGTGTCTGGTTACTCAAGCTGTAGCCTTTAGTAGGAAAAATTGATTTTCTATTAAACCTTATTATGCAAGGAATGCTCAATCAATGTTAAAATGAGATGTACTAAGAACGTGAGGTTAAAAAAGGTAGTTCCAATTGCATTTGAAATTAGATGCTGTGATACAAATAAAGAAAGGAAACTTACTAGAATCACAGTTACTTAACTGAGTTTTTGGTGCTTGCCCACACACAATCTCACTTGGAGAAAGTGAGAGCAATTCTGGAGCGGCATCTTCTGACCCATTTAATGGTTTTTGCACTACTTTCACCTAAGCAGCAGGACAAGGATTAATATTCATAAAATTATAGATAAATGTTCTTAAGGGTCATTCAATATTTAGCTTTCAAGGATTTACTGAAAGTCTTATCTAGTGAAATAAGGCATCAAAAATAAGTAAAATGGTAGGGATTGGAAGGAAAATTAAAACTCTCATCATTTGCAGATAACAGTTTTGTAAATATAAAATTTACCGATCAATTAGAAATGATGAGCAAATAAGTGAATTAAAGTTGGTTGATACAAAGTGAATAAACAAAAAAAACCCAGTTCTTCCTAAACACTAGCAAAAACATGGAAGTGATTTTATATATAATTTAAAAGAAGAAAAAATACCCACAATAAAAATAAACAATATATAAAACCTCTCCAGTAAAATACTAAGAGCATTCTTTAAAAAAACAATGAATTGAGATATATGATATTAATTGATTATGGCACTCAGTATTATAAAGATATCAATTCACTTCAAATTAAGTTATAGATTCAATGGAATATCTTTCAAAATACCAGCAGATATTGTGAAAAATGACAAACTGATTCTAAAGTTTTTAATAAATACAAAATATTGAAAATGGCTAGGACAATCTCAAATGCTGAAGTTTGAGAATTTACTCAATCAGAAATCAAGAATTACTAGAATTTATAATTAAAATGGCAGAGAGATATTATTCCACTGATTTATTCAATACTTTAACTGAAGAGACTAAAGGCTCCAAAATCTTCTATCTTTTGAAATCATAAAATAAAATACTGTATATAATAATAAAAAGCTAGACTTTTTTATTGTTGTTCAATTACACTGTCTCAATTTCTCCCCCATTGCTCTCCCCTGCCCGGTACCTCCAGCTCCACCTGCTCCCTCAGTCAGTCCCCGCCCTATTGCCCATTACCATGAGTCCTTTATACATGTTTCTTAACTAGACCCTTCCCCTTCTTTCCACCATTATCCCACTCTCCCTTTCCCTCTGGTCAGTGTCAATCTGTTCCTTATCTCGTTATCTCTGGTTATATTTTGCTCATTTGTTTGTTTTGTTCATTAGGTTCCATTTACAGATGAGCTCATAGGGTATTTGTCTTGCATTACCTGCCTTATTTCACCTAGCACAATACTCTCCAGTTCCATCCATGCTGTTGCAAAGGGTAGGAGCTCCTTTCTTTCTGCTCCATAGCATTCCATTGTGTAAATGTACCACAGTTTTTTGGTCCACTCATTTACTGATAGGCAGTTAGGCTGTTTCCAGCACGGCTACTGTAAGTAGTGCTGCTCTGAACATTGGGGTGCATAGGTTCCTTTGAATTGATGTTTCAAGATTCTTTGGGTATAATCCCAGCAGTGGGGTCACTGGATCAAAAGACATTTCTATCTTTAGTGACCTATTTCACAGATATAGAACTAATATTTCAAAAATTCATATGGAACTCTAAACAACCCCAAATAGCCTCAGCAATTTTGAGAAAGAAGAACAAAGAGGGCTGACGATATCTGATATCAAATTATATTACAAGCCACTGTAATCAAAACAGTCTGGTAGTGGCATAGGAACAGACACATGGTTCAATGGGACAGAACAGAGAGCCCAGAAATAAACCTATGTCTCTATGGTCAATTAATATTCAACAAGGGGGACAGGAGCTTAAAATGGAGCTAAAATAGCCTCTTCAATAAATGGTTCTGTGAGATCTGGACAGATACATGCAAAAAAATGAAACTAGACCACAAACTTACACCATATTCAAAAATAAACTCAAGATGGATACTGAACAGGCTCCCTGCCTTCCTTCTTTCCCCAGAGGCAAACTGCACAATGAGGAATGAATCAAAAGTCAATTGTTTTCATTTCTTCATACATACATAAAAATACGTTGTGCTTAGAATTTTTCTGGAAGGCCCTATGAGAAATAAAAATTGTGGTAGATTCCACAGAGAGAAATTTGTGACTGGTTGTTGACAAATGAAGCAGTTCCTTTATAGTATATATCCTTTCTTACCCTTTGGCTTTTGTACCATATGCATTCATTCATATTAGAAAATAATTTGGTCTTCAGATTTTGAAAAGTGTTCTCTTTAAAAATGAAATTTTAATATAGCAACAAAAATTAGTTTAGCAACAAAGTTTATAATAACCATATGGATTGTGTATTGTAGTAACCATAAAGGTGTGATGCTCGCATCTCCCTTTAAGAAATAATTTGGTCAGCTGCAAGAAATGAAAATAGTGGTTTATCTCCAGCTATAGTAATTTCAGAATCGACCTTAGTTTCCAAGATAACCCTCATCTGATTATTGGCTAGTGCAAGAGTTTGAGCACTTGGCTATTTCAGCTGAATATAAGACCCCTCAGCAGCCACCTTTACTTTAGAATGATCTGTGGATGTCCTGAAGAGTTGCTAAATCTGTGCCAGTCAGTGGGTCTCTTGACCCATATCATGCATTCCTCACTCCCCTTTCAGCTTTCAGATTTGTAGCATAAAAGCTTTTTTTCTGCATAATTATTCTTCCTCTCATTTTTATCTTTCATAATAAAATGCCCACATTCTTAATTCTCTCTCGTTTTCTGCTTCTCAGAAAGCCAAACAAATACAGCTGGTAGGAGGAATGGTTCAAAGATGTAGCTGGTAGGATGAAAATTTAGGACTGGATCCCTCACTGCCTGGAACATAATGAAGACCTGACCTTAAAAGGTGTGTGGAGTATGTCTCATCCTTGGTACAAGACTGTGATCCCATTTTTGAAACTGTCACCTGGGTTTACTGGATTATGTTTCTGTGGAGAGGAAGGTCCAGGCTGTGACAATGGTTCAGACAATGGAAGAGTAAAGTGTGAAGAATAATATATACAAGAGAAATGGGATTGGTTAGTTGTTATTAACTTCCATTGATGCACTATGTAAATAGTAAAAGGGTTGTGGCAGTTACTTCCCCCACCCCCACTGACAACTAAATGTGAATGAAAAGTGTCTCCCAGGTAGCTTGCAAAAAGCCCTTATCTTTTAAAATGGGAGGGGAAAAAATCTGAAGACTAAACCCAAGTTTTGCTAGTTGGAGTCCCTGAGTTTTTTAGACCACTGAATCTTCAGCATATGCAGGCCTGCAATGCCAAACTCTGTGCCCTTCTTGGAAACCTGGAAGCTTCACACATGAGCCAGGGGCATATGAGCAGATAGCCATGGGTATTAATACCATGATCTTGCCCCAAACATCTCTCCCTGTTCAAAAGAGATCATGCAAAGACAAGGTAATGAACGGATTCTTGGTTAAAGTCATTTTTAGATTGGATCTTCTAGGTTTCCAAAAGTATAATTGAGTGACAATTGGCAATTGTAGGACTTCTCACATTTGTCCTTAGGTTGTGGAATAAAAATTGTTACAGTGGGAGAGAGGAAGTTAAAATCTCTGAATCTGGCCACCTCATCACAATCAACCAACCAGTATAGCAAATTACAAATGATATCTTGGGTTAAGTAGTAAAGAAGTGCTAGCCTTAGAGATCTTAACAATTCATGAATAATAATAGCTATTATCTCTCAATTTTATTCATTATCTGGCCAGTGAAGAAAAATATCCTGAAGAATGATTTAAAGGCTACCCCAAGATCAGCTTGGTAGTATCTTAGATAGTAACTGTTGTGTATGAGATGGCATATTTTCTAGATCAGATTAATACAGTTTTAAGGTATAAAGGCATTTACTCTGCCCACCCCTATCTTTCTAAGGTTTTCCTTCAAACATATTACTCATATACTCTCTAACCTAATAATATACTGCATTTCAGCACCCTCTTACCGAAGGGCTCACAAACATGACAACAGCCAAAGAATGAATAACCCGGATTTTGAGCTTGAGAATGTTGATCTGTGTGACCCTGCTATAGCTCAAAATGATAACAGGAAGAGTTCTTATCAGTGTGAGTGAGTATCCCCAACTAGAAAGGTGTGTATTCAAATATGTGAGATTAGTTTTCTAGGGCATATGTACTCAAGAATATGCTCCTCCTGAGGTTGGGTGTGAGCACCTTTGTTCTCTGTGTTTGATAATTACAGATCTTTGCTTAATGTGTTGATGATCCCAGGGACCAGAATATACTCACAGGTAAAGATACTGTGAATCACTGTCAGGTGGTGATCTGAGGTTGTTTTAAGCTGCTGTATTTGTGCTAATTTGTTATGAAGCAGTAGGAAACTAGTGTACTCCAGGGAAACTATATAATTAATAGTGTCTTGTAAGTGCTTATCTTAATGGTCACCCATTTATCTTTCTGGATACGATAACTAAGATGGTTCAGTGTTTAATATTCTTGTTCACTTAATTGTGGGTAGGTATCTAACTCTAATGAAAAATATATTTTTGCACATTGGTTAATATTTTATTTACTTAATCTTTTCCTTACTGGTACTGCTTTTCTTTATTGCAAATATAATTATATGAGCTGTTTTAATGTGGTTTTTGTTTATTTATTTTCACCCATTGACCTCTTCTATTTAATATATTCTGACAATATTATAGAAGCATCTTTAGTTATAAAAATTCAGAGCATTCAATATTTCAGCAGAAGACATTTAATATCATTAAACATGCTGTTGTCCTGTTTCCTCATTATTTCCTCTGAAGATACATGGAGGAAACATTATTTTGAAATTTTTGAACATAATCGCTCCCACAAATTGAACAAAATTTTGCTAGGTTGTGATGCTATAGAGAAATAGTAGCTTTATTTTTAAAGTATTCCCAAGTAATACTATCAAGACTAAGTGAAACATATATTTAGTTAATATTTTTGTTGGCTATTAAATGCAAATTGAGGAATGATTAGTGTATGCTGAAAAGAATGCTTGATCTATTCCACATCCACTGTAGGAAATCTGCCATGACTAGAAAGGGACGGGGAAGGTATGTATATAAACCCAAGAAAAGCTCTCTGAGAATTAGAGGAGACAACTACAAAGAAGAGTTGCATTATGTAATAAATTGCCTATCACTGGATCTTTCAAGTAAGATAGGTATCATTTAAAGAGACCTTAGAATATATTGTACCATACTAGGTAGGGTGCAATTAGCATATCTTATAACTCTTACACAACCTGTAACACCTTAAAACTCTTACAACACATAACACAGGGTTGGTCTGCCCTGAAGAATACAACATGATTCAGAGAATCTCCAGTGGTTGGATATTAAAAGATGCTTCTCTGAGTCTGCCCTTTACAGTTAAGAAAATTAAGTAGTGGAGGTAGGTGGTAGAAGCATTCATATGAAACCAATCCTAAGAATCACCCCTTGATACCTAAGTGTGTATAACCATTTGCATTTTTAACTCTGAAACAATAGAATATGAATGTTAACTCTCAGTAACTAGTTAAAGATGGGGGAGATAAAGCTTTTTTTTTTTCCCCTGCAAAACACACTGCTAGAGTCAGCCTTGGGCAGCCCATGGAATGGATTTTTACTTTTAAAAATGACTTGAAAAAGAATTGGTAGTTTTACTTCCAGCTCAAATTATCTCCTCCATAAAATGACTTGACAACTGACAGTAACATGTGACTTCTGTACAATTTTCATTGACCAGATCAACCTCATATCTTTGCAAGAGATCTGGGAATTATAGAATGACAAAATGGAATAGTGCATATGCTTTGGTATTGTACCACAAATAACATCATAAAAACACTGTCACTTAATATATATTAGTATTATAAAGATAATACTATGTTAACTGAAAGAAAATTTCTTAAAAATGTGTCCTAGAAGACACTTTTTAAATGATAGAGTGTGACTGTTGGTATTTAACTAATTATTAATAAGGAAAAAGCAAAGGAAACTAGCATTACATTTAATAAACTGGGGAGCATAAGCCTGCTTGCTTCACCGGGAAGGAACAGCGTCATGCTCCAGGGGATCACAGCGCTGCTCTGCCGAGGCAATTAACACTCCTCCGTCCCCTCTCCGTCTCCCGCACTGGATTCTTGGGAGTTGGAGGGGGAGGTGCTGGACCAAAGAGGCCCGTCAGTCTAAGTGGAGAGGTGGGGGTATAAACCCCTCCAAAGCTCATAAAATCTTGGAAAGTTTGTATAATCCGAAGGGAACAAAGAAGTGCTCTCTTTCCTTTCTCTCCTTCTCTCTGCTCCTCTCCCTCCCTCTGGACCTGCGCTCCCCCAGCGCCCGCGCTCCTCCCCCCACAGCCACGTGGCCTTAGGCCGCAGGATTCTGCCCGAAGGCCCCAGGAGGGAGCCTGAATCCTGCAGCGCTGCAACGGACTGCAGCGGGAGACTAACACTAAACTAGCCAAATGCTGAAGTAAGCTGTACTTTATCTTTAATAAGTTTATTGATTTTAGAGAGAGAAAGGGAGAGAGGAAAAGAACCATCAATGAGAGAGATGGACATAAATCCGTTGCCTTCCATACGTCCCTCGACCTGCAATCAAACCGGCAACCTAAGTATGTCCCTGACTGGGAATAAGACTCCCCACCTTTTGGTGTAGGGGACACATTCTAATCAAATGAGTCACACTGGCAAAGGCTTACTTGTACTTTAATGTGGGACGGAAACTCTGGGCAATGGCCTTTATACTGGCCCTACTGAAGAAAGGTTTCGCCTTTTCACGGTGAGCTGGATGGAGGTGGGACATTGGGAAGTCAGAAGGGGAACTCCGTTGATTTTACATCATCAGTAAAGTCTACTACCAAGCCTCATTCTCCAGTACTGGTCTCAGGAAATTCTTTTCCTTGTGATACCTCAAGAACTCCATTTCCACCAATAACATAAGGACATGCAAAAATCCACTTCAGCATAAGAGCAAGGAGAATGCTGGGGGGCAGGGTGGAAGGTGGGGTGGGGGGGGAATCTGTCAAAGTCAATGTTGTCAAACCTCAGGAAATTATATTAAACCTTGCAACAATCCAAACACTGTTAAGAAAAACTGTTTAATCTTGGTAAGAACAGCACTTTGTGGCACTTTTTAATTTACCATAATCCCATGTTCTTGTCACCAGATTCATAGTAGCCTTGAAAAGCAACACCTTCATAATTATAATAGGTGTAAAAAAACAAACAAACAAAACAAAACAAAAGAAAAACCAGCAAATTTACAGAGGGTCCCAACAGTTTTGGATAGCCAAAATAAGAAGCCCAGAGCTTTTGCCAGGGAATTGTCATTATTCGACTTGTCTGGCAGCTCCCTGAAAGGCTTCATTCTCTGGACTTTCTGATGTGACACAGAGCTTGCTCATCACAAACAGCCCTAGCCGCAGGGCATTTTTCAAAACAAACAGAGGCAATTGTTTAACAATACAGATGCCTGAGGTGGTAATAGCTGCTGTGGGCAATAAAAGTCTAACAAAAAAAAAAACAACTTAAAAGGAAAAATGAGGAATGAGATTGTAACAGAGAATGACTACACTCTGTTTTTATAAAGCTACCCGTATTAATCTTAGCAAATGTTAAACCCAGCTTGTTACTCTAACTTGATTTTTCTCTCAAAAGGAGAGCTCGCATGTTAAAAGCTTCTTTTCTAAATACTCTTTACAGCTCAGCAGTTACAGTTCCTGTGTGACTCTAAGGAGCAGCCAGACCTCAAGGTCCTGGTGAGGCAGGAGATAGGAGGGAGGAAACTTGGGAGGTGCCCCAGGACCACAACAAAGACATTGATGCAGAGCAGAAAACTGTTCTAAGAGTGGTTGTCCTCACTTTCTGGAAAAGCACTGAATTATGATGAATCATGACTGCACCTGCGCAGAAGATGCTACATGGCCCCTGCTTCATTATAGTAGCATCATTATGAATTAGCATTGCGGGGGGGGGCCCCCCCTCCTAGTGGTCAATCAAGGAAAATCATGGCATGCACAGTAGTTTAAAAGTACTCTAACTACTTTTACATGCACAATAGAAGCTCACTAAAATTAAGCAAGAAATATCCACCCTCTAAGAGTAGAATCCCTCTAGCCACTGAAGGTCAATCTCTGCTCAGTGTTGGCCCGCTCCCATATTGTGTGGTGTGTACTATCACTTAATAAACCTGCTCTCTCTCTTTCTGCTATAAAGTCTCTGTGTGTTTGGTCCAATTCATGGTTCATGATCATTATGAACCTGGTTACCTGTGCCCACATGAGATACCAGCTCAGGAATTCAACTGACAAAAAACCAGATGGCCCACTCAAGGACACTGACCATGAACATCCATATCAGAACCAACAAGGACACTGCTTGCCTGTCCACAGCCCTCTCCTTATTCCCGCTTTCTTCTCTCACCTGCACCTGCATGTCCACACTCTCCCTGGAAAGTTTCCCACTCCTGAATTCTTGCCAACTTCCTATAAGAATCGCTGTCTTGACCAGAGATGGAAAGATGGGCTTTGGGACAAGAGTTCCCCATCTTCCAGGTTGCCAGCATCTGAAATAACCACTTTTCTTTTCACCAGTGCCTGTATCAAAAGTTTGACTTCCATTGCTGCAGACAGCCAGACCTGTGTTCAGTTACAAGATATTCACAGGGAACTTTGAAAACTTCTGACTTACCATGTGAATCTAGAAGATCATATACATATACATATACATATACATATACATATACACATGCATATACATATACATAGATGTGTACATATCCAGGATATTGCTAAGTCCAGGAAAAACCTGAGAAGGTTCTGAACTTTGGCTGACCTTTCTGCAGGTGAACAGAAAGTGAAAACTAAGGTAAGCATGAAAACTGCCTGGCAGAGCATTAAAAACATGCACGTAGACTCCACTGGCAAAGGCTGGACGACTTATTGGTTGAAAGAACGGAAGAAAATTTCTCAAGTGACCATTAAGTGAATGGAGCAGAGAGTTCAGTGGCTTTAGAGCACAGACTTCACATGACAAATAAACAAACTTTACATAATTAGTCCAGAAAAGGCACTAAATGAACAACTACTAATAACAATGACAACAAAGAACAGCAGGAAACCCTGATGATAAAGGTAAGGGAGAGGTGACTTCAAAAGCTGCCACCTTTAAGATGTTGTTAATGTAAAAATGTTCAAACCAGTAGAGTTTTTATAAAAATCCCTTTGAGCCAAACAGAAGATATACCTGGAAGCAAGATCTCAGCAGACTGATAAAAATGATTCCCGGAAAGGGAGTTCATAGTTTCTTTGATGTGTTTGGAATTAAGAAAGGAACACAAGGAAGCTCACTCAAAGGTAGAGAGAAAGGTAGGGGCTGGATTACAGGAGAGTTAACAAGACTGCGTGCTTTCAGGAGTGTGGTTCTGCTTATTCAAAGGTGTGGACACCTTTGTGAAAAAAGAATGGACAAGTAGTAAAAAGGCAAAATAAACCTTTTACATGTCTGAAGTGTGACAACCGACCACTATCTGCCTAGTTAGTAGTTTATGATCGGGTCACCCTGTGAGCTTACTTTCTCCAGAACCCCATTTTCACCCACAGTGTTAACTAACAATGCAAAGAGACAAAACAAAAGAGCCTGAGGAGAGTGAGAAAAAAAAAATCTTATTTCCGAAGCTGCAGTGTTTTATTACATTCTTTGAATATTTAGTAGAGTTCACCCAGGAAGCCATCTAATCCTGGGTTTTTCTTCTGGGAAAGTTTTTGATTACTGATTCAATCTCATTATTTTTTATTGGCATGTTGAGGTTTTCCATTTCTTCTTGATTCAATTTTGGTAAGTTGCATATTTCTAGGACTTTATTCATTTCTTCTGGGTTGTTCAATTTGTTGACATATAATTATACAAGTTTTTTATGGTCCTTTTTATTTCTAAGGCATTGGTTTTAATGTGCCCTCATTCATTTCTTATTTTAGTTGAATCTTCTTTTTTTTTCTTAGTTAATGTAGTTAAGGTTTGTTGAATTTACCTTTTCAAAAACCGACTGTTGGTTTTGTTATTTTTTTTCCTATTTTATTTTCTCTACACTTATTTATGTATTTATTTATTTAAATATTTATTTATTTACTAACTTTGGGCTTACTTCTTTTTCTAGGTCTCTGAGGTGTGACATGAGGTTATTTGAAATCTTTGTTTTATTTTAATGTAAACATTTATTGCTGTATACTTTACTCTTAGTGTTGCTTTTGCTACATTGTATGAATTTTTGGTGTGCAGTGTTTTCATTTTCATTTGTCTTGTGACACTTTAAATTATCCTTTGATATCTTTAACCTATAAGTTGTTCAAAAATGTGTTTAATTTTTACATATTTGTGAATTTTACCATTTTCTTAATATTATTGATTTCTAGTTTTATTTTATTGTGATCAGAAAAGATACATAGAATAATTTTGATCTTTTAATTTTTGTTATGACATGTTTTGTGATCTAAAATGTGATCTATACCAGATAATTATTCAAAAATGTGGACACCTTTGTGGAAAAAGAATGGACAAGTAGTAAAAAGGCAAAATAAACCTTTTACAAGTTTCATGTATCCTTAAGAAAAACGTCTATTCTAAAGTTGATTGGATAGTTCTGAATGTGTCTGTTAGGTCAATTTTGTCTACAGTGTTTTTCATGTCAGCTGTTTATTGATTTTCTGTCTGGATGTTCAACCATATTGAAAGTGTTCTATCCATTATTGAAGTCTCCTGCTCATGTTATATTGCTATCAAATTCTCCCTTCAGATTTGTCATTTTTTGTTTAATATATTTAGGTTTTCAGGTGTTAGATGCATACATATTTTAATTGGTATAGCTGCCTGTTGAATTGACCATTTTGTTGTGGTATAATAATAACTTTCTCTGTTTCAATAAAAACTTTTGACCTAAAATCTATTTTGTGTGATATATGTATAGCCACCCCTTCTTTCTCTTGTTATCCGTTGCATGGAATATTGTTCTAGTCCTTCACTTTCAGTCTTTGTATGTACTTAAATTGAAAATCAATTTTTTGTGGACAGCATATAATGATATCCTTTTTTTTTTTAATTCATTCAGCTGCTCTATGCCTTTTGGTTAGGGAGTTTATACTTCATTTAAAAATAAGGTACAGATTATAGGTTAGAATTTCCTATTGACATTTTGTTGATTGTTTTGTCTCCTTTACAGTTGTTTGATTTTTCTATATGTCTCTTGCTCTCTTCTTTGTCATCTGAAATTTTTTTCAGAAAGATTTACTTTGTTTCTTTTCTCTTTCTCTTTCATGTATCTACATAAATTTGTGCTTGCCTCAATTCTTGCATAAAATTATCTTACCTTAACAACATCTATAAGTTGATAACTTAAATTGAATTACACACAAAACTTGACACTTTTACTCCCTGCCTCTAGCACTTTGTGTTCTTATAGGAAGAATTCGATTTTTTTGTATTATGTAAATATTAACAGATTTTTATTTTGTAACTTTTATATTAATATTAAAATTAATGTATGCATCAACATTACAGTGCTATATTGCTCTGTATTTGTCTATATACTTCCCATTATCTGTAAAATTTATGGTTTAATGTTGCTGTTTTGTATGCTTTTATTTCATTGCCTTAAGCATTTCTCCTAAGGCAAGTTAATTTTTGTTTTTCTGAGGCAGACTTTATTTCTCATTCATTTTTAAAGAATAGCTTTGCTGCCATCGTGTTCTTGGTTGGCAGTGCTTTCCCACCCCATTTCACTTTGAATATATCATTTGCTCAGCCTGTGAGGCCTCTGCTGAGGTCCACTACATCCTCACGACTGCGCGCAGCCCTGGCTCTGGCTCTTGGGCCACAATGGGAACTCCAGTTTGAGGCTGGCACAGAGTGGCTCAGGCTTCAGCAGGGCTCATCAGAATGGACTGCAGGAAGCTCAGAGCACTGCTGTTAGTGTCACCAAAGTCGGTTGGGGTCCTTGATAGCAAAACAATGGGGGATCTTTTGCTCTTCTTTTTCCTCATGGGGGAAGCCATGGCCGAGGGGTTCCATCTTGGTGGCAAGCCGTTTCAGCCTGAGGTGACTCAGGTTCCACTTTTCCTAAACATTTCTCTGCAGACTTCACCACTGATTGTGCTCCCCAGGGTTGCTGAAGCTTAACTGAATGACAGCTCTCCAAGATCTCTGTCTATTCTTTCACAAGTAGTTGTTAAATCATTGTGTTTATGGGGTGGACAGAAAGATGTTATTGTTTGCCTGGGGTCAAGCGAGGGGAGGGTGTGTAGAGATGGTCCATGGGCATGGGACTTCTCTCCTGCGATGAAAATATCCTGGATTTAGATAGTAGTGATGGTCACACAGCACCATGAATATAGTAGAGATCACCAATTAGTATACTGTAAAAAGGTGAATTTGGGGGCTTATTAATTGAATCTCAACATGTTTTTAAAAAGCAAAAATGGAACCCAGTATTGGAAATATTTCTGGATAGACAAAAATGCAAGCTGAAATTTGAAAGACAAAATTCTTAGTTCACAACAAAAATTAGATTTAAGGTTATACCTAATAAAATCCTAAACTGGAAGAAACTCTTCTCTGTTCATAACACATTTTGTACATATAGACTCTTTCAAGTTACTGCAGCCAGAGCAGCAGTGGATTCCTGCAGCTAACAGGAATATAATTCTTTCTATGCATCACCATCAGATAATGTTATGCCTTTGTAATACTGTTTCTGTGGTAAATGTTTAAACTAAAAACCTTGATTTCAATCTTCAAGATGAAATACTTATTTTCTGTTATAGGCAGCATACACATGTGTTCAGAAAGCAGAAAAAGATGATTGTTGAAATAAGTTTAGCTGTTGAATTTATAAAGCTTAAAGTTAGGGAACATTTTCTCCACATCAAACATTTTCATTTGATCATGAAATGGATAATTTTTCACTTGTTTCAACTTTTTCTTTATATTAGAGAAATAAATCGTCACCCCTAGCTTAGCAATGTTGTGCATTTTTAAAATTAGTTATATTCTATGAACTATTTTATGTTTATTGTTCAGCAAATAATTGTTATATTTTCCAGGGTTATATTCTCTCCAAGTTTTACTTGTATATTCTTTGAAGTAAGGAAAGTCTAATGTCTGACTATATGGAAGGTAAAAATCATCAGTTTTCTAGTATTGCAAAATAACTGCATATCCTTATTTACAACCAGTCCATAGTCAGAAGTACTTTTCTTCAATAAATTGTTTACTAATGATTTATTTTCTACAAAGTCCAGTTTATTTTGCAAAAGACAAGTTTCGGTCTACATCCTAATAAGTTTTAATTTATTTCATTTAGATTAAACAAATGCATATATATGTTTTAAATCATTAAAAAGTCACTCCCTCAGTATAACTTTTTTTCTAGTTATTTTTATCCACTGCATTTTGAAAGAATGATCACTACTCATTGCAGTGAGAGAACCCAATCACTTTCTCCTATTTCGCCAACATTTATTCATATATCCTCTCATATTTACATGCTTAGGTTTTCAGAAAGAATGTTAATATAAAAAGAAGAGTGTGCTATTTCTGACTGCTAAGAGGTATTTTTGTTTGTTAGTTTTTAAATGACGATTATATTTGCTTATGATTGCTATCTTCCACCCATTTTTTCAGGAGGTAATTCCATTTTCCAATTTTCGGCTTTCATAAGGACAGATTATTTTTTTACACCCACATTCTGGCTGTAACTCTTACATCGCTCCTCTGTAGTTAGGTGGATTTACTGCTTGTGGAGTGACTGACCATGTCTTCAGTTCTAAACTGGAAACCCCTTAAGTCTTGAGATATCTCGACTCCTTCACTCTTTCCCCCTCTACTAATCTAGTCAGAGGGAGTGGCCCAGGCTAGTGTATTCTCTTTAAATTCACATTTCTTTCAGGTGAGCTGCTACAAGACCTGGACTTTGGGGAAGTTAGGGAGTGAGAAGACCCGGTAAGCTGTCACACCAGCCGAAGTGTTCCACATGATTTTTGTAGTAATTATTTCTCTGTATGTGTGTGTGTGTGTGTGTGTGTGTGTGTGTGTGTGTTTCATCTTCTTACACTGCTGTTGTTTCTTAATTTGATCAAAAAACTTAATAGGAAATTTTTTTTAAGTGGGCTCTTTCAAAACAGGCAAGTTCCCTTAGTTATTTCAATTGCATTTATGCTAAATAACTGCTAAAAATATATGTGTATATTGAAATATATATATATATATATATTTGAGCAGTAGTTCTACCAAGCTATAATATCACCATGAACTTCTGAAATACTAATACTTTCTAACGTTTTCTGCTAACTTGCTTTGCCTATTTGTTACAGTGGGCAGCTAATTATATAGTAACAAAAGAGAAGGGAGCCAGACATCTAATTAAGTCAAATCAAGCAGAAGCCAGCTTCACAGACACCCAGGAGACAGCTGCATCTTCTGCCAAAGGGACCTTAACCCACCCCCCACCCCCACAACCCTGTCACTGCCCTCCCCCCACTCACCACAGGCAGGGAGAACTAACTTTCCAATCTCCCGGACAAAAACCAGCCCTTCTGCCCAAATTACCAGGGAGGGGATGGAGCGTGGAGGAGTTAAACAATAAAGTGAAAATTCCTTTGCTAGGTACATGCACAGTAGAAGACAAGATGGCACTTGGGAGATGTCTTTTTATTAAGCTCACGAGCAATAGAAACCAAAAGACAAAGCAGAATTTTGAGGCATGTGCAACAAGAGGCAAAATGGGGACTGCAAAGGGGAGGAATCTAACCTGGGAAAAGGATCGGATAGGATACAGGCACAAACTCCTGTTTGGAAAGAGAATGGGTGGGGGAGGGCCCAACACAAGCTCACAAAGAACTAGGAAGAAAATTGGTGAGTTTGAAAGGAAGTTCACCCCTTGCCAGACCCAAGGAGATATTATCAAGCTTAACAAAGGTCGCAGGCATGCTCAAAATCAAGTTCACAGTTAGTTCATGTTGTTCTAGGAGAAGAAATACATAGCTTTAAAAAGTTTTGAAAGCTTGTAGAAACTGTGATGTATTGGGAGATCTATTGGGCCTTTTAAATTAAAAATCTTTGCTTCTTCTTTGTTTTTACATATCATTCATTGGTGTCATCTCATTGCGTGTGCAATGTGTGTGTGTGTACCTGTGCCCCTTACAGTTGGTGCTATGAAATAAGTTTGAGATTGCAATTATTTGGAAAGGATTCCACCCAGGCAATTCTCAGAAAGTAACTTGGGCAACCTCTGTTAAACATTTTCTTTCTGTAGTTGTGTTCTTTGGACTTGTTCTTCAATGTATGTATTGTTTTTGTAAGAAGATACAGAGAAGAAAGTCAGGCTCTGACCTAGAGCATGGGGCAAGAAAGCCACTCTTCTTGCTTTTCTCTAGTCCCCCTAATTTTGTGTCTTGCAAATAGAAGAATTTATTGCTCACATGTAACCCAGCCTACTTCATCAAAGCCAGGATTATCCATTAGAGTACAAGAATAAAAACTTACTAACAGTAAAATCTTGGCATTCTATTAGGAAACCTAGCAGAGTTGTGAACTTCAAAGGGAGGACACAAGTTTAAATTAGTAGGTTTAGGATGTCTGCATTTCATATTTGATATATAGATATAACTTACCAAAAAATAAATCACTGTTATTAACCTTAATTTTGCATAATATTTAGTAAATTGGTTTGCCTAGTAAATTTCAGGACCTCTAAGGCTGTTGAGATCATCCTCTTCAGTTCTCATAATGCACTAGTGTTTGCACATTAATAGCAAGTTTTTAAAAAAATTTACTTACTGTACTAAATGAACATAATTTTCATTCCAGTAGCTGTGAAGTTAGTTTTCTGCTCCAAACCACATGAGCTAAAACAATACCATGTCATTAGTAACTTTGCCTCAGCAAGAAAATGATCCTTATAGACAAGAGGAGACAAGTGAGTGAAGGCGCCTGTTGTTTTCAGCAAGTACATGCTGTTTGAAAAACACTGCATGGGTTCAATTTATCATCAATTCAAATGTGACTACTAATATGCTGTCTAGAGATATGGAGGAGGGGAGAATGCAAGGAACTTACTCAGCACTGGGGACAAAACTGTGAAGAAACTTTAGGGAATGACGTGGTTAGAGCCTGGAGTAAAGGAAAACTGGATGCCCTAAGACCTAGACTTTGCTTAAACGTGTGGTTTAAGCAAAGTGGACACTGCCAGGTCCATAATTTGGGCTGGACCTTTCTGAGAACCTAGATGGGACACTGACAAAGTTGTCATATAACATATGTAAATGAATAATTTGCACAGACAAGGTATTTTGTATATATTTTACATGCTTCTCCCTTTGTATAAGCTTCAGGTTCATAGATGCATCTCCCTTCCCTGCATCAGTGGTCAGGAAACTCTAATTGGGAGGAAATCACAAGATCTAGTGGAAGTAAGGTCTGCCTGAGTGTGGTTGGTAGGGGAATAATATGGGTATAATAATTTATAGTTTCAATTAGAATATTTCACCTAAAATGTCACACGGTATGCGTCAGTGTGATATTGTTGTGTTACAGAATTATATATACTTATGATTTTGTAATAAAAAAGGGTGTTATTTGTGCCAGACCTTGTACATCTAATATATTATTGAAAAAATAGTAAAGTGAAAGTAGAAAGAATATAGAAGAAGACATAAATGATGAGTTGAACAAATAAAATCATACAGAAGGTATTGGGAAAACATACTGATTGATAATCATAGTAAAGTGAGAAGATATAAAGAATGTTGAAAAACTCATCTTTTAGAAGTCCAGACTTCAAAATTGAAAAAATAATAGTATCTTAAATAATTAAATTAAAATGTAAGTTGACGTGCTGAAAGTCACAACGGATTGTAACAAAATAACAGTAATGCCAATAACAAAATGCTTCTGCATTTTTTATGTTAAAATTAAAAATATTAAGACAAAAGGGTAAGTTTTCAGAAAAAAATCAAGTACAATGGATTCAGACTGAGATTAATATAAAAAAATGTAAGAAAATTATGTAATATACCATTATATACAATATCTAACATTTGACAATATATTACATACCATATAGCATACAAATGTCCTGGATATAGAATGCAATAAGTTTACTTATAATTTGTATACTAATTAACCATATTAAATATTATAGTAAATAAATATTATTCTCTATTTTCAGATATATAATAACTCTCTTAAACTACTCTTGGAAAAATTATTCAGACAAAAAAAAATTCAGAAGGAATCAATGAGATATATTCTATCAATTAGCTATGACTAACAAACCACACCAAAACTTAGCAGCGTTAAATAATCATTTATTATTTCTCATGATGCCATTGGTTGCCTTGATAATTCTGCTGATATGAGCAAGACTCAGCAGATCTTGACTTGTGTGGTCAAGATCTTACTGAGAATCTTCTATGTTCTCAGGGATTCTCCAGGGTTCTCACATTGGCTTATGATAAGGACAAGGCTCAAACAGGAACAGCTGAAATAACTACAAAGCAGTTTGAAGCCTAGGCTGTTTGAATCAGAGGTCAGTTCAGCCTGTAAAAGTAGGGGAAAAAAGACTTTTTGCTTGTTTTGAGGAAGTGAAGAGTCGCATTGAAAAGAGAATGAATGAATGTGTGAGGGATGGAAGCTTGCTGCCATTTTTGTAATCATTTGACAACATACGGTAAGCAAGGCAGTAAATTAAAATTGCCTTACAATTGTCACACTGTGATTCTAGGACTACCTTCTGAGCCTTCACAGAAAACATTTCTGTGGAATGGTTTTTAAACATTTAATAGCTCTTATTTTCTACCACACTTTTTCTCATCCATACTAAGCCAAGAATTCTAAAATGTTTACACAACTTTTACAATATTGATTTTAAAATGTTCACACTCAGAGGGAGTTATACATATGCCTGTAAGGAACTCGGAAATGCACTGATACTCTATAGGTCAAAACATGCATGGATTTGAATGTAAAAAATAGAGATTTGAGGATTTATTAGAAATTAGTGAAATTCTGCATTTACAAATTGTTCTAACAATTGATTCCCATATTTTTTAAAAATAACATTTATTGAGATATAACTTATATATCATAAGATTACTGCTCTGAAGTGTTAATTCAGTGGTTTTGTGACTAAGTGTAGAGTTATGCAACCATCACAAATATCTAATTTAATAAAATTGTCATCACTACATAAAGAAATCAACACGCATTCATTGTTCCCCCATCCCCATCTTCTGGAAAGTACTGATATACTTTTTCTCTTTATGGCTGTGATTATTCTGAGCCCTTCACATAAATGGAGTCACACAATATGTGGGTTATTGTGTCTTGCTTCTTTCACTTAGCAAATTTTCTGTGTTTATCCAAGTAGTACCATGGATCAGTATTTAATTCCTTTTGCTGCTACATAATATTAAATAGTATGAAGATATTATTTCAATGTTCAGTTTTATATATTGGACATAGGTTTGCACCTTTGAAACTGTTATCCTAATTAACGAGGTAAATGTATGCAACCCACATCCACAGCTTCCTCATGCCCTTGATAATCCTGCCTTGCCATCCTTTCCCAGAGCCCTGCACCATCAACCCAGGTGGTCACAGGTGGGCTTTCTATTGCTATAGATCATTTTTGACTTTCTAAAAATTTATCTAAATAGACTCATTCACAATATACTGTTTTCGTCTACATATTTTTAATTCAACATAACCATTGTGAGCCTCATCCATGTTGTTGCATTAGTATTTTATTCATTTTTATTGCTTAGTAGTGTTCCAATTGATGTATCTATGACAGTTTGTCTATTCATCTATTTATAAACATTTGGGTAATGTGGTTTTGAGATAGTATAATAAAAATATTCATATACAATTCATCATGCTATACATGTGCTATTTTCTCTTAGGTAAATAGATGTGGAATAGATAGGTCAAATAATGTTTATATTTTCTTTTAAAGAAACTTTTAATTTTGAGTTATTTGTAGATTCATATGTAGCAGAAATCAATAATACAGTCAGGTCCTGCATATTTATTGCTTAGTTTATCCTGGTGATATCACCTTGCAAAACTATAGTGCAGGTATCAGAACCAGAACATTGACATTAGTACAGTCAAGATACAGAACATTTCAATCAGTCCAAGAATCTCTTGTTTTGTTCTTTTGTAGATACATGTACTGCATCTGTGACTCTAGAAACCATTAATTTATATCCATTGGTATAATTTTAATTTTTAAGAAACTGTAAACTTTTATTATGTATTTTTAAAAAAATGTTTATCTATTTGTACCATTTTACCTTCAGACCAGTAGTGTTTAAGAACCGCAGTTTCCTAACATTATTACAAATATTGATATGGATAGTCTTAAAAGGGTAGCTATTCTGAAAGATATATAATGTTATCTTTTTGTGGTTTTATTTATAGAATCAGTCAAACATTTGATAAGCTTATTATTAATTTATTTTTAACAATTTCCAATCTATTTTGCATAGTTGACTCTGTAATTTTAAACTTTGATCTTCAATTTGTAAGGGTTCCATCTTCTCCATATCCTTGATGACACTTGTTATTGTTGGTATCATCTGTCTTTTTAATATAAATATCATTTTGGGTATGAAGTAGTACATCATTGTGGTCTAAACTTGTATTTCTCCAATGAGCAGTGATCTTGAGCAATTTCTATTGTGCCTGTTAATCATTTCTATATCTTTTTGGTGAAATATCTGTTCAAATCTTTTGCCTAAATTTGAAGAATTTTATTTGTCATTTTATCAGTGAATTATTGAGTTCTTTACATATTCTGGATGCAAGTCTTTTATGAAATATATAATTTGTAAATATTCCCATGGCTTGTCTTTCCATTTCATTAATGGTTTTCTTTAAAGCATGAGAGTTTTTTTTTAAATCTTGAAGTTCAAAACATTATTTATCTTTATTTTATAGAGTGTGTTTTTTGGTGTAATACCTAAAAAAATTTTCATAACCAAAGTCATGATTATGTTGATGATTGGAATACTATGTAAATTCACTAAACATTGCATTGTTCAGTCACTTTAGATGAATTTTATAATATAGGATATACCAAAATGAAATTTATTAAAAATTTATACCTTAAAGATGAGTACTGGTTCCAATTTTCTAAGCCGATGTATATCTCACACAAACAACCAGAGTTCTACTTATTTATCACCCTTATTTGTCCCTCTGTAACTAAATACACCTTCACAAAACTCTGATGTTTCAATTCTAGGTTTAAGAACTTTTTATGTCACAAAAGTGAAACAAATGTCCATTCCTTATAAATGGATAAACACTTTGTGGTATACACACAGAAAGGTATATACACTACCAGACAATAAAAAATGTACTGTCAACTAATACAAGTGTCAGTCAATAAACATAGCATGGATGAAATCCAAAATTAATTTACTAAGTAAAAGAAACCAGAATTGAAAAGCCATCTACTCTATAATTCTCTTTATGTGACATTCTTGGAAAAATAAAATTATAGAGACAAATAAAAGAATGGTTGTCACAGACTAGGGAGAGGGGAAGGGAATTGCTACATTGGCACAAAAGAATCTTTTTTAGCAGTGCTGGAAATATTCTCATCTTCATTGTGGTGGTGGTGTTATGCATGTACATATGTAAAACTATACACTTTAAAAGGTGAAATTTATTGTATATAAATAACACTTCAGTAAATGTGGTTAATATTTTAAATCACATTCATAAATAGCAAGAATAAACATGTAGAAAATAATTTTTAAAAGTTACCACTACCATAACATCACAAAATATGAAGATCTATAAATAAGCATAAACAATTATGCATGAGACTTCTGCAAAGAAAACAATGAGATACTATTGACAGTTACTGAATGTATCATAAATACATTAAGATTTATATCATGCTCACATTTTGGAAAATACAATATTCTAAAGATGTCAATCATCATATTAACAGTCAAAATATCATTAGCTATATTTTTCATAATTAGGTGAATGAATTCTAAAACATATGTGAAAAAATAAAAGAATAACCTACATACTCTAAAAAAAGAATGACATAGAATGACTTATCAACTAATAAGATTTATAAATCTACAAAACAAAGTAATGTATGATATTGAATAAAGAATAGACAGAGCAAAGAACTTAAATGATTATGACTAAAACAGATTCACAATATATGAAAATATGGTTTATAAAAAAAATACAGCAGAACAGTAGGAAAAGAATTTCTATTTTCCAAATAAATGTGTTCAGACAAGTAAACATACATGTGGATAACAATGAACTGCATATATATATATACTTTATTATATAGTTTTATCTTTGTTATTTTAATATATAAAAAAGAAGAAATGGGACAAAAATATAGGAAAATATTGATGTTTGGGTAGTAAAATATTTTAATAGTAAAAGCTACAAATGACTATATTTAAGTTGAAAATATCTGTTTATCAAAAGATAACAATATGAATTAAAAAATAAGCCACAGGTCAGAATTATAAAGAAAAGGGCAAGAGAGAGAGAGAAACTCCTACAAATCAATAAGAAAAAAATGAATAATCCAATTAAATAATAGGCAAGAGAATTGCATGTACAATTTTATAAAAGAAGGAATCCATATGGACAATAAGTACATGAAAAGAGTTCAGCTTTGTTATTAACTAAGGGAAGGCACATTCACACCATAATAAGATTTCCACTTTTTGTTTTGATAGAGTAGCTTGTATTAAATTAACCCTCCCACTGAAAATAATTAAGAAAGCTCAATTAAACACAAAAATAAACAAACAAATAAGGAAGGAGATGGAGCTGTGGGAGAATAACAAAGACAATCAGGTTTTTAAGAGGTAAAAGAAAGAAGAGAGATAAACTACTTTAACTCTGCATCAGCAATCACTTCATCACCCAGTATATTTGCCAATTTCAATGTTGCGATATATTTGTTGAATAAAGAGCAGAGGTTCTTCTTATCTGGGTTTGTGTTGCCACAAATTCTTATGTCGAGTCTCTAACCTCCAATCTGACAGTATTTGGATGTGGGACCTTTGAGAGGTACTGTATTTTGCCATGAATAATGTGAACTTTTTTGCTCAAATTTTTGAGGGAAAAATAAGGATGCACATGATACATGGGGAGTACCTGAAATACTTTGCATCGGTTCTTGTTTTCTAATTACTTGTTAAATAAAATTTCTTGTACCATAATATGTTCAAAAATAAATGCTAAAATTCCTTTGTAATACAAAAAACAAGTATCTAAATATAAACAAGTTAAAAAATTAAAACAACTTTATTTCCTGAAAGTTTGGGCCAAAAACATGGGTGCATATCAGACACATGAGCACATTATACAAGGCAAAAACGGTAATTAAGTTTTTATGAGGTCATGAGGGTGAGACCCTATAATGGGATTAGTTTCTTTCTCTCTCTCTCTCTCTCTGTCACATGAGGAAACAGTAAGAAGATAGCCATCTGCAAGACAGAAAAAGGCCCTTATCAAGAAAGTGGACCTTGTTGGCCTCCTGATACTAGATTTCCCAGACTCCAGAACTGGGAAAAATACGTGTCTGTTGTTTAACCCATCCAAACTATGGTATTCTGTTATAGCAAGCCACACATATAAAAGTAGAGGCTTAGATTTTGTTAGGGTATATTTAGAAAGAAAATGAAAAATTCATTTCAGAAATTCAGGAGTATCAAGAAAGTTGGGACTTGATGTGCTGGGATCCAACCGAAAGAGCGTGAAAGTTGAAGAAGTGACATCAGACTCTAGATGTTTGGGCATAAGAAATCTCTGTCTCTTAAAATATTACAGAGTATAACATGCTTTACAAGGGAAAATTACCTCAGAATTATTATTGAGGGAATATTGAGGAGAATTTAAATTTATTTCGTATCACCTGCCTCCACTACACCATAAATAATTTCTAGTTTAGGCATAACTTGTAATGAAACAGAATTATGCATATGATAATGCTTGATGCACAATAAATATTTCAAAGCAGAGTTGAAATGATGGCATTTCCAATAAATGAGCATATCCCTTTTTCATATCCACTGAGTGAAATAAATGGATATCCTGCCCCTACACATTCAATGTGTAGAAATCAGTGCCAGCGGGCTCTAGGTATGAACCAGACATATCACAAAAACTTTTAGCTGTTATATTGAAAAATATCTTTAAGAAGTATAAGTAGATGTATGTGTAGATGTATGTGTATACATACATCTTTAAAGATATTAAAGATTGCACTATGTATATATATTCTATATAGTGCCATCTATATATTTTGGACCAGGTAAGTCTTCCTCATGGTTGGGCTAACCAGCTATTGTAATATGCTTAGTAGCATCCATGGTCTCTACCCACTGGATGCCACTAACACCCCACCAGTTACAATGACCAAAGGTGACAAAACCATTCACAGTTGAGAATAACTGAGTTAAATTATATTATAATTACTCATTTTTATTAAAAGGTACCATAAAGTTAGTAAACCAAAAGTTAATAAGACAGAAGCTATTTTTAACATATGTAACTTATAAAGTATTTTATCTAATATATCTTTAAAAATAAATAGGGAATTGAAAAATATAGTTGCAAAAAGGTCTAAAAGGGACCTCACAGAAAGTAAATCTAAATGCACAATGAAAATCCAAAGAGCTGTTATCAAATAAAATACCACAATTAGGTATTATCCTAAAACACCAGAACACGTAAGATGAACTAGGCTTCCCATGTCAAAAACTGCCGAGAATGTTTAGCCATTGGTGGGAATCTTGTTAGCTAACTGTTATTGTTCAGTAAAATCAACCGTATGTTCTGCATGATTTCATTTATAGAACGTTAAAAAATATTAGGTGATACTAAAGTGTTGTGTTTAGGGATACATGTGTAGGTATGAAATTAAAAAAACAGATTACTGTAAAATTCAGGTCCATTGTTAATTTTGAAGTAAAGGAAAGAGGTGAATAGGTAAGGGAAATTACCAGAGTCTTATCTGCTAGCAAGTTCTATTTCCTGACCTGAGTACTAGTTTTACAGGTATTAGCTTGTGATATGTTGCTGTGCTCTACAGTTTTTGTTCAGTCTCTGTACATATATACCATTTTAAATATAAAACTGGAAAACTAAAAGAAATGTTTTCTCTACTAAAAAGGTTATCACTGTCAACAGGTTCTGAATGACCCTTCCAGATATCCTCCACCCGTATGTCTACATGCATATTTATATATTATTACAACAGCATAACACCGTCTTACATTTTGTTCTTTTTCACTAATGTAAGAGTGATGATTCTATATCAGTATATACATAACTCTATCAAACTTTTCCAAAAAAGTGTGTATTCCTTTGCATATGAATGTAATTCATAAAACAATATACAATTACAGTATATTGTTTTATGAATTACATTCAACAACAAGGCATATATTTAAGTCCAGCTTATTCATATGACACTATGTATACCACATGCAATTTAAAAATCATTATGCCATTTCCAGTTAAAGGCATTATTTGTAAGGTTGGAATATAAATGATAAAAATTATGAAGCAAAAAGATATATTTTTTAAAACCTTTACTTTCAGACAAACAAGATACTGCTTCCATACTGTCAGGACTATTGAGATTAAAAGTAAGAAAATTGTAACCGAAGATAATAGATCACACATCTATTTTGTAACTGTGATAAGGAGAAACTTTGGTAACTGCTGGAAATTCAGCTCTTTCTGTCCTTCTCTATGTGTTAAAAACAACAAACAAAAGTTTATTAAGCATTTACATTTATTTACTAAGGCAAAAATGATGGCAAAAAAATCTGTATAATTAATGTTGTTTTTAAAAATAAATCATTATATCTCTTTTGGAAAATATTATTTTGCAAATTTGATTTAACCTGCTAGGAATTATACACAATCTGAAAATATTTTGTTTTCTGAAGATACAGTTTAGAAAAATATGCTTTTAGCCTTCCTAAACAGAATGCATTCAAATTTATTTTCATTTTCTTGAATCTCAATCTATGTGATGTATATACACCTCCAAAGAGGCGCATACCTTGCTTAACCACCTCACCATACAGCACATTTATTGTGCCACAATACCCCAGGGATGATTGGATCATGATAACAATCCCAAAATAGTCCTCTTGATAAAGAGCTGAAATTCAGTATTTTGTTATCTTCTGCTACGGATGTTCACAACAAATTTGAAAAATTCCATTCCTAATTGTAAAGCCCTAATTACTGATGGCCCACCACCAATATTAATAAAGGTGTTGTTGCTAGTGTGGTTGCTACTACTCTTCCCTAAGGAACTAGTGAATATTAGACGACACCCAAACTTCTCTGCAATGTGGATTCCTGATCTCTGCAATGCTAGCATTTTCCCCAAGGAGATCTGCTTCCAGTATTTAGCTAATGAAGATAATACTTTTTAACCAATATAGTTACCTCCCAAGAGGTAGTATCACCACTGTTGATGTTGCCTGTTAATGTAAATTGCAAGGATATGGATGATTTGGAGGAATGGTGAGAATATAAATTGCCATCAATATCAATGTTTCTGCAAGCAAGGTAGTTGAGGTATTTATTACCATTGTTATAGCCCGGTTTTCTTTCTATACATATATGTATATATATTTTTATTTTGCTGCAAGCCTATTTTAGTTAGAAATCATTTAGATACAAGCAAAAGAGAATTCACTTGCCATGCACATGTGGGATGAATTGCATAGTAAAGCCCTGGGAGAGGGCAAGGATGCAGGTTCTGTCTATTAAGCACACTAAGAGGCAGAGTCCCAAGAGTCATCAGGCCTTTCTCTGTGTCTCAGGTTTTACTTTTCCTATTGGATGTGCCTCCTAAGTGTTCAATGAAGTCATTTTATCTTCATGTGATGAATGGATGATCAGTGCTGATACTTTCTTAAATGTGTTCGTTTAAGCTCTTCCCATGTCCCAAGTAAAAATTTTAGAAAACAGTCTCATTGGAACCCTGGAACCAGCTTCCCATCTCTGCTCTAGTAAATTAGGGCTAAGTTGAATCACGCATACCAGTGTTTCCTTGCTGAACAAGTAATCTACTATTTCCCATAGTATCTAAGCCTAAATCCTAAGCATGAGCACAGATAGACAATCTGAATGACAAAGATCATGCTGAAATCTAAATTATTTCTTCTCTGTAATAATATCGCATTCTTTAACCTGGATTTTACCCCTATTATGGACTATTTCCTAGCAGTTTCTTTAATTCCTCAACAAAGAATCTTCATGAGAGCCTGCATATTTGATATTTAAATATACACATTCATATACAGATCTTAAGATGAGTATGGCTTACAGACATGTAAAAAGGAACTCAGAGTTGCAATATGGCTCCAACAGCAAAGGCATCTAGGAAATGCTGATTTTCTGCTTAACCTTCTGGGACTGTAGAACTCTCTGTAGCCTCAGGCTTCACTGACTGCCCAGAAAACCAGAATGAAGCCCACAAATAAACATCATGTCCCCCAAAAGGAGGTAAATAAGTGTATAGAGGTGAAAACTGCCTGATGTTGTTAGGAATGCATTGTTCTTTCTGGTGGTCTACATGACTGTACCCCATATGGTTTTACTTTAACTCCCTATAAAAAGGGATCCTGCCCTGGCCAGTGTGGCTCGGTTGGTCGGAGCTTTGTTCTGTAGACTAAAAGGTCACAGATTTGATTTCTGGTCAGGGCACAGCCTCTGGGTTGCAGGTTTGATCCTTTTAGGGATGAGCATGAGAAAGCAACCTATTGATGTTTCTCTCTCTCATTGATATTTCTGTCTCTCTTTCTCTTTCTCTCTCTAAAAGCAATGAAAGAAATGTCCCCAGGTGAGGAAAAAGGAGGATTCTGTCCTGGGAAGGGGTGGACTTTCCCCTCTGGCTACCACCGGAGGCCCCTGCTTTGCCCACATATGTAAGTTTCTCCTATTAAAGCTCTTAGGAATTTGAATAAGGCTGTGTCAGGTGCTCAGAATCAATTGTGAGTTAAGACTTTTGAGGTTTTCCCCCAACAACATGCTAAATGGAAACTAACTATATCAATATCTCTAGTTTGCAATTGTTCTATTATGTCCAACATCTTTACAGGCAGTGTTCATATTTTTGTTCTTTTTTTCTCTTCTCTCATTATATATATTCTTTCAGCAGAACAGCTTCCATATGAAAAGGTTTATTCCTAAAAGCTTATGGCTTAAAAATATACTTCTACTTCTGGTCTAGACCTACCCTTAATTCATTATCTTCAACTTAGATATATCCAGTTCTGTGCTGTAAATCTCTAAATGAATGCCTAACTTAATAAGTTGAAATCAAAATACATTTCCCCATATAACTATGCCAGTCAGTGGAACATCTATCCAAAACCCAGGTTGACTACTGAAATATTGAAAGTTACAACTTAAGAGAAAAAAAAAACAGAAAATCTCTCAGTTATCAAGTTTCACCTCTTTTTCAGTCTTTGTTCTGTCCCATCTTCCCTTTAGACAAAGGTGTATTATTTTTCTTCATCATTTTCAAAGAAAAGAGATTATTTGATTATTTAAAGGAGTTCAAAACCTTGATTTGAAATCCTAGGATATATTCCAGTTGATTTTCCCCCATGAGTTTAGAAAGCAGAGATTTGCTATTCAACTGTCTTTCTTTCCATTGGCCTATGCACTTTCAGTATCTTTATATAGGCAGGAGATGTAACACCCTCTAGAAAGCAGTTTGATGAAAACCTTTTCTCCTCCTCTTTGACAAGCCAATTTCAATTCAGATAGTCTTGTGACAATTTTAATTTCTGTTGGTAATTTTAACATTGTTGGACAAAAAGCAAAACTTCCAAGTCATATAAAAACTGGATAATGAGAAAATGTTTAGAAAGACAGAGAGACTGAGAAGAAATATAATAGCCAAACCTATATTAATTGCTTAAATGAAAGGATTTAAGATAAAGTCAAGGCAGTCTTAAAAAAAATGGATCTCAAAAATAAAGAGATGGGAAAAGAGCTAACAAATTAAGGTGATTAACATGGAACGGGCAAATCACAACAAAGAAAAGGACTAGGGAGAGATCAACAAGAATACAGACAGGGGAAGTCATCAAAAGAAAACAATTAAGTAAATATCTCCAGAAATTAAAAACATACATTTCTAGATTAAAAGGTTGAAAGGATCTTCCAAAAGTTTAGCACACTGCATAAAGCACACTGAACAATCCAAAATACAGTAAGGTTTGCAAGGATACAAAGCAGAGAAATCTATACTTAGATATTTAGGTGTAGCAAAATGAAGAATACATTATGAAAAAGAGAACAACTCAGGAAATTTGCTTAGAATTTTTTTTTAAAGAAATTATCGAGGAATGCACTTCACTAAAAAAGATGTTCTAATTTAGTGACTCTAAAAATGTTATTCCTTGACCACCGTCCTCAATCTTATATTGGAATTTTTTTTTTTAAATAAAAAATTATGGGTCATAGCCTACACATAATAAATCAGAAATCTAGGGGTTTAGGCCCAGCATTGTGGGTTATAAAAAGCCATACATGACTTCCGGCTTCTGGTCTAGCATGAAATGAGCAAAGAATTTGTCATCCCACCCTCACTAAAATAAGAAAAAGGTGAACAAACGGAAAAATCAACCATTCTTCTTACATCTTTCGAAATATTGAAGTCGTACTGCAAACTGCTGTACCCAACATTGGAGATAGGACTGTAAATATAAAGAGGATCATAGTAGCCCAGAAGCTGAAATTTTAGCTGGAATTAGTAATGAGGTAAAAAAAACTAGCTATAATTGACATATTGCTGGAGTTTCAATATGGACTAGTTTGAAAAGTTAAAAGTTCCAAAGGGAACCCGTATTAGGGGGTAAAACTAACAAAAGTTTGGAAACCTTTCTCCAGTTTTGACTGTAAGAACCTGGGAGTTAGAGAAAAGTCCCCACATGGTTCCAGCAGGGGAAGTGTGTGGAAAGGAAAGTAGCAATTTTGAAATATGGCAATAACAATCTAGTCTTCTTAACAGACGTTTCCTTAAAGAAAACTATTTTATTAATATGACAGCCTAAGCCGTGTGGGGACAGGAAAATACCCAGCTCCAGCCCACTGTAGCTGTTCACCTGGGGGAAGGGAAATACCAAACAACAGTTCTAGCCTTCCTGTCTCACCTAAGAAAGGAGAGGAAACACTGAGAAGCATCTGTGCAGGTCATAGCCCAGGGGTGTTACAGCACAAAATTGTAATGGTGGGAAATTGCAACCCACCTTGCCATTCTTTTGGCATTGTTTCTGTAAGAGCTAATTCTAATATGTAGTTTATAGAAGAGCAGCATGTTTGTATGAGAATCCTAGGAAGTAACTTCAAAAGATATAGACCCTGACATCCCAGCATCCCATTCTGGGAGATTTGCTGACCTTCACCAGTAAATCCAGGATAACATGAAGCCAGGATGACTAAACCAGGATGATGCACCCCAGATCCTCACTTGCCTTGTTGGAATAGACTGTGCTGGTCTGCACAAAGGGAATGTTGCAGTCTTCTTCCTTGATCCCTTTGCTCAGTCCCCCTCTCACTCCTTGTAAAACCTCTGCCTCTACTCAGAGGTAGAGACAGGCTTTGTGACCTGAGTGCCCACCTCCTGGGAGATGGGCTTTGATACGTGAGTCCCCCATCTTCCAGATGGGCAGCATCTGCAAATAAACCACTTTCCTTTACATCAGCACGTGTCTCTTGAGTATCGGCTTTTGTAGCAGCAGGCAGCCGGACCAGCTTTCAGTTCCAGGGGCACCAACCCAATAAAGACTTAGACTCAATAATGGGACTATAGTATGTTCTCCTTCCCCATACCTGACCAGCACATCAATAGGGCTATTGTGTAATAACAAGGAATACAACTGAAAAAAATAATGTTTTAAACCAGGGCTGTCCAACCTTTTGACACTGGAAGAAGAAGAGTTGTCTTGGGCCACACGTTAGATACATTGTGACACATAATCACAAAAAAAAAAATCTCATAAGGTTTTAAGTAAATTTATGATTTTGTGTTGGGCCACATTTATAGCCATCCTGGAATGCATGCAGCCTGCAGGCCTCAGGTTGGACACCTTGTCTAAGACCTTATTGTAAAATAAATAAATAAATAAATAAATAAGCCTTTAGGAAAACCCAAAGACAAAACAATAGTGGAAATAAAACAAGGGCACAGTGTTACTGAATAGCAAGGGGGGTCCTGCTGCCCACCACCACCTCCTAGGCAAAACTCTGGAGCCAGAGTTTCAGTGATAAAAGGGAAGGAGTCTTTATTCAAAAGCTACACAATTTTGGTCTAACAGCTTTTCACATGCATTAGTTATTTAAGTCCATCAATTAAGGCTAAAATAAAGCTTTAACTTCTGAGTTCCCCTATGATCCCTCCTGTTAGTTTTTAATTATCTTATTTCTACAGGATTGGCTTACAAACTAAAACAACATACAGTATAAAAGCTACACAATTTTGGAAGAATGGCAGGCTTCTGCCTCTGAGCCTGCCCCTGCTGGACCACCCAAAGAACAACCCTGCCACCCCCTGCCAAGACAGCCTGACCCTAGGCTGTGCCTGGAGATTCTTCTCCCATCCAAAATACGGGCAGCTGCAGCATGATCATCTAGGCATCTTCAAGAAAGAGAGCCAGTCTCTGCCCTCCTTTTCTTTTAAATTTTTTGGCCTATAATTCCATGATCTCTGGAGGCATCAGCTTCTCAGCCAATCCCATCCTAGACTGTTAACCCTTGCCTTGGGCAACCTCCTCCTATAGCCCCTCCCTAGTCCTCCCCAGTCCTCCCTAGTGATCTGATTAAATGTTTCTGTATTACTATCTGTAATTAAAATATCCAGCAAGCAGAAAATCAGTCAAAGTCATAGTTGAAGGACACTTTCAATTAACTAGATTAATTAACATTTATAGAATACTTCATCCAACAAAACTAGATGCACATTATTTTCAAGCTCAAATGGAAATTTTACCAAGATAGACCACATTCTTGGCATTAAAATACACTCACAATGTTTAAAAGCATAAAAATCATAAAAAGTTTGTTCTCAGAGCACAAGGGAATTTTTTTAAACTAAAAATTGATAACTGTAAAATAGCTGAAAACTTCTAAAATATTTGCAAGTTAAACTACAATTTCTAAATAACACATGGGCCAAATAAGAAACACAAGATAAATTTAAAAATACTTTAAACTAAATACACTTTCCAGATTTGTGGGATGAAGTAAACTTAAGAGGGAAGTTTATGTGAATGAATTAACATATTATAAAGAAGAAAGATCTAAAATTAATAACCTAAATTTCCACCTTCTAGAAAAAGGAAAGGAAATTAAAATCAACTAAACAGAAGTGAAGAAATAAATACCAATGAAACCAAAAGCTGATTCTTGGACACAGTGAAAACTAATAAGACTGCAACCAGGGAAATTAAGAAGAGAGAAGACACAAATGACTAATATCAGAAATGAAAAAGGGTTCATTGCTACTGATACCATGGACATTAAAAATATAATAAAAGAATATAGTGAACAATACTGTGATTTCAAGTTTGATAACCTAGATTAAAGAGATTACTTCTTTGAAAGACACTATCATCAAAGCTCACACCAGGAGAAATAGCTGGATTGAATAGGCTTCACTATATTAAATAATTTGAATCAATAATTAATAAACTTCCAAAGCTGAAAACATCAGTTCCAAAGGGGTTCACTATATGTATATATGTATGTATGTATGTACGTATGTGAGTATATATTTAAAGTGCTTTGTAAAAAGTAACAGTGCTTTTGTTTTCATTATTCTTTGGAGACAACATAGTAGGCTGAGGGAAAAAGAAAGTCTCTGTAATCAAAGACCAGGTCTCCCAACCTGATTTTAGCACTCTCAATTTGTGACAGTAAGTAACTGAAATCACAGGAGCTCATATCATCCTGTATTAGATCAAAGTAATAAAAGTTTTCCACTAGCTAGTCTATTTCTGGATTCATCTTTGACCTGCCATTCAATCTGCTTTGAAACATGGCAATCCCTGAACTGATGGGTTAAATGTTATCCTCAAGTTCTCATGATGATTACCCATTGAAGCGTTGACAGTATTTACACTATTCCTGTGTTGTTAGAATACTTGTAAATATTAATGGGCATTCCCAAATGAGTTCTCCAAATAGCCAATTATTTATGGAGGCTCAACATATTTTAGGGCCCAATCATCTTCATATAGTTTCATAAATTCTCTTAACTCCACAATATAAAAGAACACTTGATATGATCATGTGATTTTTGCCTTTCATTTTGTGTATGTGGCCCTAGCTGGTGTGGCTCAGTGAATAGGGTGCCAGCCTGTGAACCAAAGGGTTGCCTATTCGATTCCCAGTGTAGGGCACATCCTTGGGTTGCAAGCCAGGTCCCCAGCAGGGAATGTGCAAAATGCAACCACTCATTGGTGTTTTTCTACCTCTCTTTTCCCCTCCCTTCCCATCTCTAAAACTAAATAAATAAAATCTTTTTAAAAAACGATTTCTTAAGTTTAAAAGAAAAAAAGCATTTTGTGTATGTGGTATATATTATGTTTATTGATTTGCAAATATTGTACCATCCTTGCATCCTTGGAATGAATCCCACTTGATTATAGTGTATGATCTTTTTAATATATTTATGAATCCAGATTGCCAGTATATTGTTGAGGACTTTAGCATCTATGTTTATCAGAAATATTGGCCTATAGTTTTCTTTCTTTGCTGTGTTTTTACCTGATTTTGGAATTAGGATGATTCTGGCCTCCTAAAAAGAGTTTAGGAATCTTCTTCCTTCTTGAACTTTTTGGAATAGCTTGAGAAGGATAGGAGTTAGTTCTTCCTTAAATGTTTGGTAAATTCACTTATGAAGCCATCCAGTTCATGGCTTTTGTGTGCCGGGAGTTTTTTGATTACTGCTTCAATTTCACTAGTTGTTATTGGTCTATTCAGGCTTTCTTCTTGATTCAGTTTGGGCAGATTGTGTTTTTCTAGAAATTTGTCCATTTTTCTCAAGTTGTCCAATTTCTTGGCATGTGGTTGTTCAAGGGTTTGATCTCCAAAATGTGTAAAGAACTCATAAGACTCAACACCAGGAAGACAAACAACCCAATTAAAAATGAGCAAAGGATCTGAACAGACACTTCTCCAAGGAGGAGATACAGATGGTCCATACATATGAAAAGATGCTCAACATCACTAGCCATCAGAGAGATGCAAATTAAAATCACAATGAGATATCACCTCACACCTGTCAGAATGGCCATCATTAAAAAATCAACAAACAACACGTGCTGGGGAGGATGCAGAGAAAAGGGAACCCTAGCTCACTGAGGGTGGGAATGAAGACTGATGCAGTCTCTGTGGAAAACAGTATAAAATTTCCTTAAAAAACTAAAAATGATACAGCCTTTGACCCAGCTATTCTGCTCTGAAAATATACCCTAAGAATCACAAATGACCAATTCAAAAGAACTTGTGCACCTCTGTGTGCAGAGCAGCGCTATTTACAATAGCCAAGTGCTTTAAACAGCCTCAGTGCCCATCAGTAAATGGGTGGATCAAAAAACTGTGTCACATTTACATAATGGGACACTACGCAACAGAAAGAAAGAAGGAGCTCCTACCTTTTGTGACAGCATAGATGGAACTGGAGAATATTATGCTAAGTGAAATAAGCTAATCTGTGACAGGTAAATACCATATGATCTCACCTACAAGAGGAATCTAATGAACAAAATACAACCATAAGCATAGAAACATGGAACAGACTGAAAGTGACCAGAGAGGATTGGGGAGGGGCATAATGGTGGAAAGAAGGGGAAGAGACTAGACAAAGAACACGTATAAATGACCCACAGACATGGACAACAGTGTAGGAATTGACCAGGGCAGGGGGTGGTGTGGACTGAGGAAGGGCACAAGGGGAGAAATTGGGACAACTGTAATAGAATAGGAGTAGAAAAAGATGCTTTAATAGAAAAGAACACTTTTGACATAATTTATATTCAGATATCTGGGAAAAACACATATTGTGCTGAAGACAAATCTAATTTTTTTTTTATTTTTTATCTATCTATTTATTTATTTATTTTTGATAGCTGGTTTGAATCTGACTGAATTAGCTGAACCCTAGAAGAGAGAAATTTGTTGAGTTGTTTTCACTTATAAGCTAGATATTAATAAAATAATTTTTTGAAAAATAAATCCTCATGAGAAAATATAACTTCATGGTTTTAAGATATTTTTGCTTTATTTTCATTGTTTTGCATTTTAGAAGTTAATTGAACTTTGAACAAAAATGGACAAATATTTTTATTTCAATAAAGAATGATTTATGTTTACAAATTTAGATTTTGGTTTTAAGAAGCCCAAGGGAGCTATCATTTATACTAACAAAGTTGCTACTCAATATTCCAACTAGCATTATACCATATAATATATAAATTTTTAAAAAATGTAAAAAGATGCTCTATTCTTGTCTGGAGGCAATAATTTTTGTTTAGTGAGGTAGTAAACCTTTTTCTATACTCAAAGACATCATTTCAGACATGGTTGACTTTGGGAAAAAAGAATCACAAGTTTACAAGTCAACACCATTATAAAAAAATAAGGCAATGGAAATCATAGATGGGTTGAGATAGTTCTTTCCAAACCAATAATCTAATTAATCATAACATAGGTAATATTTTAGAACTAAAATTCAGTCTACACTTACATAAGCAATACTGCGATTGGAGGCCACTGAATGCTTCTCTCCACCACAGTCCCTGTCACTTTTCCATGACTCCCCCTGCACTTCCACACTGGGCTATATTCTCCTCACCAATATCAGGCAAACGGGTTAATACACCATGGCTTTGCCATTGCTATTTTTGAATGCTTGATTTTTACCATTTTCAAGGTATGTGCACATATGGTAAATTAACAGCCTCTTTTGTAACAAATTACATCCCTGATATCAATCTCATCCCATTTTCCATTTTGAGTAGTCACGCCTGTTTCCTCATTTCTTAGAACATGGCCTACCAAAAACCCGGTAAATGTTAAATTAGTCATTTTATACTGAATACTTTTTTTTTACATCTTGCCCTGATCTTCGAAATCACATTTTTAAAACTTTATCTCATTAACTTCCAACACTCTTTCTAGTGGTAAGTATTTACTTAAAACAATACTACCAAAAAAAATAACAAAACTTATACCTCAAATGGCATGTTCCATTCTGTTCTAAGACTAGATTGTCTTGGAGCTAAAGGAGCCTTAACTATTTTATATGACATTTCTTTGAGAGATCCTGAGATTTGTTCAAAAGTGATATATTTCAATTTTTGTGCATCTAATTTTATCATTCCTTGGAGCCTAGAGTTACTGAAGTTCTCAGTTATTTCGCATGAGTCTAATTCCATTACATTCTTGGCCTGTGTCAATTAATTTTCTTTTCTCAGATAATAAATTTACACTCTTATTCCTCTTCTGAGCAGTTAGACATTTTCAGTATGGAACATTCCATTAAAATGAAGTGACAAATTGTCCTGTAGCACACAAATTTTCAAAGACTGTTTGGTCGGATAATATAGTTCTCAGCAGTTTCTTTCCAAAGTAATACATGTACACAAAAGACATTTCTGCATTTACAAACTACACATAATTTAAAAATGATGTCATTGTTCCACAAATATATCTAGGTTTCAAAATGATTGATTAAATTCTGTTTAAAATTTTTCACAAAAGTATGGTATAAAGCACATTTTTTATTCCTCCGTGCGCGATCTAGTTTTCTAAATCATACTCCATTGTCATGAGCATGTTCATCTTCCATACAGAACACACTGACTGAAAATAAGATCAAGTCTGCACATTTTGGGATATAAATTTTTGAGATTACTGCAGTTGGAACTATATATCTCTCTTGTACTAGAGCCTCTAAATCTTGCTCTTTTTATCACTTTTGTGCTTATGTTTCATGTTACTCTATAGTTTGTTTATATTCAGCACCTAAGCATATGTCTTGTTATCATGACTTACCCTGTAATTTATTTTAAAGCATCAATAAGGTTTTAAGCATAATTATAGTATATTTTTGCTTAATAAACTAAATGAGAAAAGTAAAAATTAAAAGTGCACACACACATACACCCATTCTTCAAACATAGTTAAGCAGCATGTTGTAGCAATGACTAACTTTACTAACTTCAACTCAAAATCTGGAAATCAAATTTGGTGCTAATTCTCACAAGAATTCTTACAAGCTATATAATTATAAGTATATTTTCACTCGTTACAAGTTATTTAACCATTCAGTGTGTTAGATTGCTTCTAATTTCTAATTGTCGCAATAGAAATATCTGGTCTTTCTCCTACAAAGAGTGGTTATTATAATTAAAAGTATGTAAAGGTCGTTAGTACATTTTGAGGGTTTTTAATATTTTTATTATTATATTCCTAAAACAAACTCTATATTAAGTGTGCTTTTTTACAGAAAATTGTTTAATATGAAAAGACACAAATGATAGAACCCTTGATACCCATTTTTTAATATAACGGCTAAGAGCCATATAAACAAAATGTAACTCACTGCAACATACATGAGTCTTCTCTAACAGAGTTGTGAACAGTAATTCGTAATATGATGCAGTTAGGTGTTTTTTTTTCAGTTTCTTCATTTGTAAATTGAAGATATTGATCTATGGGATTTCTAGGGTTTCTTTTAGCTTTTATCTTCATATTAAATTTAATTAAGAAATATGTGGAGTTAAGGATACCACAAATAAGATTCAAGCTTGAGACTGAAATCTCAGTAAGCTTTTTAAATGAAGGAAATAAAAAATTGGGAGAAATGTAAAAAATAGGATAGTGTCTGACAAAAAAAATCTGAATAACATGTGGAAAAGAGTTAAGAACAGTAGCTGTAGAATAGGTAAGGATTTCAATGAGGAGAATAACCATACAACACAAAGCATAGAATGTCTGCAGAAGAGTTATAAATGCCAAATTTGGTATTCTTTATTTGTGCAGAGTAAAAATCATAGCACGGTGAATCATTGTAAGGAATCAGCCATATGGTAAAGTTCCTGTCTGAATTTATGATAGTCAAATTTTACTTTGCACCAATGGAAATCCCTTTTTCTTAATAATTTGTTCCTTCTATAAAGCAATAAGTTTAATATCTTAAATGAAAAAATGGTTATCCAAATTATTCATTATTTATTTATATAAACTCAGGCAGTTGTTTAAATTATATTTTAGTTATGAAATATTTAAATGTAGATTTATGAAAATTTATTGGTATTTCTAAAATTCTAGCCCAAACACCATGTAAAACTATGACATTCTCTGCCATGATATTTGATAACTATAGTGGCAGCACTGAAAATTTTTCCTGAACTAAATTCAGGACCCTCTATTAGGTCAATAAAACCATAATTTGAAAATCTCTTTACAGATATTTAGTGCAATATTTTTAACAAGTTACTTAACATCTATTAATTCATGATTCATGTTTTGAAGACCTCATAGTGAACTCTGTATGTCTATAAGGTAGTCTCTTGACTCAAAGAAATAATGTTACCCTGAATGAGCAAAGATAAAGAATGAGGAAATCACTTCAACTATTTATGGAGAAACAGGGCTCATGAAAAGACAACACTGAGTTTACATTAGAATTATTTCTCAGTCCAAACCTTGAATATTGAAAAAGAAGTTGGGTAAAATCCAAAAGAATCTGTGTTCCATATTTCATAAACAAGAGATAAACATGAGAGAATGATTTATGTTGGATAACAAGTATAAACTCAATTAACAAATGTACATGATTCTTCATCCCGTGTCTGTATTGTTTTTGATCTTTGTATCTATCATCATTTCATGTTATAAAGACTGAGTAAGACATATGGATAATGTAAAGTTCAGAGCGCACATTTGCTCCCAAGTGTTTCTAAAGTGTCTGGCATTTTTTTTTCTTGCAATTCTTTATAATTTCATTATCTAAGTTTTTATACAGAAATATGGTTTAGTTTGGTTTGGTATTAGATTTTATATTTTTAACATATTTTGTTGACATTTTCTATTGAGTGAGCAATCTTCAGTTATAAGTTTTATTGTTAAGAGCTATGTTTTTTTCCCCCCAGATCTTGTCATTAGAGTTATGGGTATGTATACATGTACTGACATGGATACATAGCTAAGAGGGTAACTGCTCATGTAGAGAGCATGCACAGATTTAGTTTAATGACTGTTAAATAAAGTGGTTATATTGATCCATATGGATGATATTTCACTTCATCACCAGCACATTAATGTTTACCAAAGTATTTAAATATGTTAATACTTGCTTTTTTTTTTTTGGTGGCCCAGTACAGTACTGTGTCTTTAAAAAGATGCATTGAGGCTTATGGGGTGCATTATGAGATAGACATCCACCATTAAGCCTAACTCAGGTGTGTTTCAAATATAAATTAAATAAATAAGGAAAAATCTTTTACTTTTTACAGAAAGATATCAGAAAAACTCCTACATGTGAAATGAGAAAAGACAAGTAAAAAGGGATTAAGTCCATAAATGTCCATTTTTATTAATAGCAAAAAGTTGAATCACTCACCTAAATTATATATATACAGGGTCTAGCACAAATAATGCGCCTTTTTAATTACAAAATCTTTTATTACAAAATCATAAGCATGTAATTCTGTAACATACAATGTCATATCACACTCAAGTACACCATATGACATTTTAGACGAACTGCTCAAATTAAAACTATAAATTATTATACCCATATTATTCCCCAACCAACCACACTGATGCAGGCGTTACCTTTGTTGGACTCTATATATATGTATATTATTCCTTAGAATGTATTTTATTATATACAATAGCTGAATACTTTAAAATGCATAATCCAAATATTTTAAACTTAAGTGCAATAAGGGCATATTATTTGCTGTTATATCATTTCTGTATAATTATAATATACCTCATTTTTATACCATGTGTCTGGAGGTATAAAGATATATATAAATATGCCTGATGATTTTTAAGTGAATTTGCCTTTTATTTAATAATGTAAAGAGTTTCCTTGGTGCCATGCATCTGTAGCAGAGAAAATAGCTATAGAAGCAAATGCTAAATTAATGTACTTATATCCAAGAGCATCCTCATTCTCTGGCTTTTGCTATCGCTCCCCTTACTTGCAGGATCCAATGGGCTGCCCCTCCACCCTTGCCATATCCTCCCTGCCCCATGGGATGCTAGCAAGTCCTTCCACACAGACAATGGCAGTGCCTGGTCACCTTTCGGAGCTGTGCTTTTTGCTCAACAATCATCCTGTGAGAGGAAGCATGGACTCTGATCCCACAGATCCTGTCCCAGGGTCATCACAGATGGGGAAATAAAATGAGTTGTCCCAGAAACTTCTCTGTCTGCCAGGGAAAAGCTCTTCCCTCTAGTGGAGAAGGCCCCGAGCCCCTTTGTCCGAAGGCTTTTATTGAAAGGGTTATCGATGGGGCTAAGTAATAGGAATGTACAGGTGATCTCATTATATCAGTATGTTAATGTTCACAGAGAATAGATGGTATTGAGGAAAATAAATGGCAGGAGGATTTTCATGGATCCATTTACATGGGTCTGAGATGAGATGATTAAACATGAGAATGTAAACATAAGGGCGCCAAAGGGTTTAGGATCAGGGTCTGTGAATAATGTAAATTTTCTTCCCAGTATGAGTGGGTTATCATAGCTTTTGAGGGAAAAGCAAAGCATGCTTCAAGGAATTTACTTCTAGGCCTGATTTCCCCCAGGAACTGCCCAATCCAGTTTAGGGCTGTCTCCAGTATTGTTTCAAACCTGAGTCAGGCAGAGGAAGGTCAAAGCAGCCAGGAAATCAGGAGACTTCTTTTAGAGAGAATGAGGACTCTGGCCATATCAAAGCCGAAGTGTGAGGGTCTTTCACCCTTTCTCTGTGTTTCCTAAGCTTTTCCCTGATATCCATTGTGGCTGTGCCTGTCTTAGGTTGCTCCTTCCATCTATGGGTCTTACCTGTCATTGACTGACCAGCCATCCTCCTGGGCCAAGCAGGGTGATGTGAGGGAAGCAGGGGTGCAGCCCCTGCCAGGGGGACAGGATTTGTCTCCTCAGTGCCTGTTTTCCCAAGGCCTCCTTAATTAGCTCCAACTTTGGGGCCATCTCGCCTGTCAGCAGGCTTGCAGTTCCTGAAACCAGACAGGGCATTTCCCAACAATCCTGGGAGGTGGTATCCCCAAGTTCTCTTCTACTTCCTGTGGTGCATCATCCCATTACTTTCACCCCCTGAATCATTCAGAGTCTGAATACCTTGAACTGAAACTAGATTAGCAAAAGGAGTTTCCTCTACCCCATACAGGATAACTAGGCTGACTAGTGGGAAATGTGGGCCTGGAATTCCTAGTATTATTCATTGTCATAATAAGAATGTATCTCCATATCTAGAATGGATCCCTGTAACTATGAAAATATAGTTATTTTTACTCAATCCCTTAAACAGCCATTAACTGAATACCATCCATATTCCTGACCTTCTGCTAGACCTGAGACTATAACTTTGACCTTTGTTTTACTTGAATGTTTGTAGTTAGACAGTAAATAATTTTAAGAATAAGTTAAATGTGTTTTATATAATGTCAGCATAGTGATAATTGTTGTACAGTCAAATCAGGCTGAAATATTGGTTGGTTGATCAGAAAAGCACTCGAGAGAAGAGAATTCCTGTAGCAGTGTGTTTCCCACACGTGGAGCACCCAGAGCACAGGCCTCTGTCACAGGAAACAAGATGGTGCTGCAGGGCAGATTAGTCAAGGCACGGGGGTGACGAGAGACAAGGCGGCGAGGTACCTCGGGCCAGGTGAGACCTACACACTATAAAAGCTTGATGGGAAATGTATTGGAGAAATGAGATTTCCATGATCAGAATTCATTTGTAAAAGGATGACTTTGGTTGTTTTGTAAAGAGATTGGAAGAAGGATCAATAATGGCAGCAGACACAAACATTAGGAAGGTATTTTAGTAGTTCATGAAAGACATGATGGTCAGATTTGCAATTTGTTTGAAGGTGAAGTGGAATAGATTTGTAATAGATTGGAGCGCGGTGTAAAAAATAGCTGGCGCTGACTCCATGTTTTGGAACCTTAAGAAATGGGTTAATGACAGTACAAATTACTAAGTGGGAAATCCCTGGAATGGAAGCAAGATTGAGAAGATACAGATCAATAATTCTGTTTGATATGTTATGGTTGAGATGCTTATTTGACATTCAAGTCAGTTGCAAATGAGTTGAGTGTTCAGAGAAATCAGTTAGAAATAAAAATTTGAGAGTCATGTGCCCACATCTTAGCTACAAGGAGGATTTTATGAACTGCTGGTGAGAATCAATCAATTTAATGAAAATAAGTACAATCAATTTAATGAAAAAAATAAAATACATACACTATATTACTCTGTGATCAACCTCCCCCTTCCACTAAGAACACTGACTGTAAGTAATTTATTTTGGAATGTGATCATGGACAAGGGATGAGGAACAGGATGGGTGTACTGGGGGAAGAGAGAGTCAAAACTAGAACATACTACCAAGTTAGGTAATTAGATACTCTAGGACCATTCACTGAACTGAAACAAAGAGAGGAATGTATATCCATTAGCTCTGGGGTTCCATTCTTCAAGATTTGCCCCATGGGTGTTAACTTACCAATATGCTAGATGATGGTACATATTTGAGTTCCAAATAAAATTTATTTAATTTATTTAAAAATTCATACAGTGTAGTCCAAGAAGGCCCGTGGCAGAAAATAAAAAGTCTTGCCAGGGACTGAAGACAGATATTATGGATTTTTAGACAGGAGAACAAAATTTACACAAAACTAGAAACCATGGCCATGGCTGGAACAAGAGGTGAGGCAGAGAGAGTATGCAGTGGTGGAAGAGGCATCCAATACATGCAATAATGTTGAAATTACATTTAAAGGTATGTATCTGCAATGGATTGAAAGTCTATGCCTCACCCCCCATTCATACATTGAAACCTTAGTTTGCCAAATGATGGCTTTAGTAGGTGGGGTCTTTGGGGGCGGTAATAAGGTGATGAGGATGGCGCCCCCATGAATGAGATTAGTGTCCTCATGAAAGAGATCCCAGAGAGAAAGTTCTGCTCTTAGCCACGTGAAGGTATAGAAAGTATGCAGTTTGCAACCTGGGAAGAAGGCTCTCGCCAGAACTCAGCTATCACCTGATCTCAGACTGCCAGACTCTGGAACTGTGAGAGAAACAGATTTTCATTGTTTTAAAATACCCAGTCTATGGTGCTTTGTTAGAACAACCTAAACTGACTAATATGATATCTTAGGGAAGTTATGACTTCATATATGATATATATTAGAATGTACCCCATAGCAGGTTTTTTTAACAATAGCACAAAAATAGAGCTAAATGAGAATATATTGAATAGTGGGTAAATATTATGATATTTCTATGCATTATAATACTATGGCATTTAAAATAATGGATAACAAGACATATGTGTCAACATGGATGGATCTAATTAATGTTACATGGGACAAAACAAAACAAGATACAGATAGATTTATATATTTTTAACTTTTAAGTACACATAATTATTCAATTGTGTGTATAGATACTTGCACACGTAAAATTATAAATAATTATAGGAATATCTTAATGACCAAATTAAGAGTCATCATTTTCTCTATATATGCAGAAGGTAATTTGATAAACATTAAACAGTTGGAGCCTCCAACTGAATTGATACTCCCTAATTTCTAGCTGAGTGGTGATGTGGTGATACATGAGGGTTTTTTGTTATCGTTGTTTTATGAATTTCATGTGTATTAAAAATAATTTAATAATTAGCCTCAGGTCTAGAACCTATGTATGTCTGGTATGTAGAATACTATAGAAATAAAGGCTGTTGGGTATTAGGCCTTATTAACTCCAATGTTTGGGATATTTCTCTAATGTCATGCAGTCATTCCTGGACTATTTTGTCTTGGTGCTTAAAATTAAATAAGACCTTCAAAACATTTTTTTGTTTGCTTTTTTTAGTTTTTCTAGAAGGGAGGTTATTAGACAAAATAAAATTGATGGAGAACAAATACTGGGTTGGCCATAAAGTTCATTTGATTTTTCCCCATACATTTGCTCTAGTAGTGCTTAGTTGTCTTTAACTTCATTTGAAATAATTTTGTTAGATTGTATTGTGACAGCTGTCATATCCGCGTGCATTAAAAAAAAACCCAAGCCAAATTGGTGAATTTTGTATGGCCATTTTACTACCAAAGATGGAAGAAAATATGTAACATTTTTGGTGTATTATGCTTTATTATTTCAAGGGATAAAAACACAACTGAAATGCAAGCAAAACAAAACATATGCCATCACGGATAGAACATGTCAAAAGTGGTTTGTGAAGTTCCTTGGTACTATTGCCATTTGGGCCAAATAATTCTTTGCTGTGGGCTGTCTTATGCATTGGAAAATGCTTAGCAGCACCCCTGGCCTCTACTCATTAAAAGCCAATAGTGTGCAATAGCCAACATACTCACATTATCCAAATTCATAAAATTACCGTTGAAAATGAAAAGTGTGTCTTTTATTTTGTGGGAAAAAAAAAAATCTAAGTAGACTTTTTGGCCAACCTAATATATGGCAGAAATCTAGAAAAAATATTGTTTTTTTAGATAATAAGTATACCCTATAGTGTAGTTTCAAGGGAACCATCTGTTAGTGACAGGAAAGTATCTATAAGTCGGTAGATTTCCACTTATACACAGTATTAAAAAAAAAATCACCCCTCACCACGTGGTCCTATGTAAGTTATTTCCATCACGGTGTGGGGTTCTCTAAAATGGGCACTGAGACAGCGTATGTGAATAACACACCTATCTATTCACATGCACTGAGAACGTCCCCTGCAGCAAGCCATTACAGGAATAAAAAGAACGAGGAGGGTCAGAATTTTACAGGATCTAGTAGAGAGGAGGTAATTTAAATAACCTAAAGAGATAAAAAACCTCTTCAGATTGTTATAAGGACTATACACACACAAACAGGAAATATAATAGGAAATAATGTGTTGAAGGCAAGAATAGCTAATTCAAATAAGTGTTTCTCTGAGAGGCAATATTTAAACAGAGATTTAATTAATAAGGAGTCATTTTGAAGGAGTAGATGAAAAGGTTTTTTTTTCATGCCAAGGAAATAGCATCTACAAAGATCTTAAGCAGGGAAGACATTAGAAAATTAATGAATTTAACCTGGACGGTTAGACAACAGTGAACTATGGGTGACATGCATAGCTCAGGATAAGGTGGGCAGAGAGGCAGGGGTCAAATTCACACAGCTATAATTATCCAAGTAAAAATTATGCACTTTGCCTTTGGGCTAAAAGGAGATATTTATTTTTTCACTTTGTTTTAACATTTATTCTGGCTTCAGTCCATAATATATTGGAGAGGTAATGGCAAGAAGTCATTGCAGAAACTCAGGCTTAAAAAACAATTTTGTGGTAAAATTCAAATCCTTTGGTTCAGAAAAGTTAGGTACTAAATGCTATCAGTTCTCAGAAACAAGATGGAGAAAACAGATGAGCTCTTTATGACACATAGATTTTATTTCTTGGGTTAGAGCATATTGCGAAGATATCCTCCAGGTTTTCCTCCATTTATTCCCAGCATATTTTATGATCATCATAAAAAATTCCATCTTCACTGCTTCTTGTAAAAATTCTGTGAATTGTTTTACATTTAATAGAAATGATTTATTGACTGTCTGACAATGTGCTAAATATTGTTTATACATTATCTAAATATTACTTTTGGCAGGACTGTGAATTAGATATTATTTCCAATATACGTGTAATAAGGAACCCAAAGAATGGAGAGTATGAACAATTTGTTGAGAGCAATATAATCATAAATAATGAAGATGGGATACAAATCCTAATACCTATGACTCTAAAGTTCATGCTTTTTCTTTTTTTAAACTACTATACAATTCTGCCTCTCTATTCTGCAAATTTACACATTCCGAATTCATTCCTTAAACAACTATTTATTGCCAGGCAGTGTTCTAGGCTTTTGGGAAAAAGCACCAAAAAAAGTTTATAGACATCTCTGTACTCATGAAACTCATATCGTAATCAAAATACAATATAATATGCAAAAATGTAAAGTGCATAATGTGTTAGATGGTAGTAAGTGCTGTGGTAAAAGGTCACACATGACCAGTGTCTACAGAGCACAGAGGCTCAGAACGTTTTCATAAAATGACCATGGGTGACTTACAGAGACAATGGCATCTGACAGAAGATGTAAAGAGGAAAATGGACAAAATCTGTTGCCATATGCAGTAATCTTAAACAGTCGGCTGCAACTGAAACTGGATGTGGAAATGACCCAGGAAGAGGAGACAAGTTCAAGGAAAAATCAGAAAGTCCACATGACGTAGACTCTATAAGTATTTGTACAAACTCTGGCTTTTACAGTAAGTGAAATGAGAGGAAATTCAAGAGTTTTATGTGAAAGAAGTGCATAGTCTGATTTCTGTTTTAAAGTGCTGTTTGAGAATGAGCTAAGGGTGTTTGATGCAGTATCCTGGACAGCTGTCTGCAGGCCAGCGTAATAACTCAGGCGATCAACAACAGCTGCTAGTATCACGATGCTAATAGTGGATGAAGCCAAAAGAGGTCAGAATGTCCCTGTATTTTGGAGATATGATGGTGAATAGGTTCTGAGGTGTGAAAGAAAAAGATTCCATGTCTTCGGGACTCAGCAGTCTCATTGATTCAATATTAAAATTAAGTCATAATTTTAAATGATATAGGAGTGTGGTGAATAATAATAGTGAACATGTGGCTAAAGGAAACTCCTACTCTGTAGCCAGAGCTCATTTCTATTGTTTTAAAATGGTATTTGGGCAGAGAAAACAACATATGGGTTTGGAACACAATTACCCATCGTCCAATCTCATTGACAGATTTACTGACTAAGTGTGATAGGGCAGTGAAGTGGAAAGAGAAAAAGAAATTCTGGAAGCCAAGATCTTAGATTTACTTTCTCCACAAAAAGGATAGATACTATTTATAAAGTGATAAAATGTGCCAAACACTTTTCCTTGCATTATCTCATTCCTCCACCAAATCACACAATTGACATTGTTTTCATTTGTATATATGAGAAAGATCATGACACTGAGAATGTAACATTTTTCATTAAACAGATGATATGTGTAGCAGCCTAGAATAAGCTATTTAAACTTACAGGAATGAAGTTTTCTGATTTTTTTTTTTTTATATTACGAGTACATGGCTAGATCGAGTTAAAGTGAAATATTTCACTTATGGTTACCATATATGGGATTCCAAAATGTGAATTGATCCCAAATATCTTTACTCTTTCAGTGGGCATAGAAAGTTTAACAGATATCTGGTATAATGCTACAATGAAGTGCCAATATTTTCTAAAAGCAAAAGGGACTTACTACTCTCATAGTATTTCTAATGAGTATACACAGGGAAAGTACTTTGGCTCATTTAATTTTGTAAAATCTTTCTCCTGTACATAATTCAAATTCCTTTTTTGCCCATAGGAATAGTGAGGCAGGTATACATTAATTCATGTCATAGTACAAGAATAGATAGTAATAAAACACTGGCATTTTCCAAATTGCCAGTATAAAGAATTGTCAGAACATGAGTATTATCTTCAGATTCTCTAAGGGGTTAACCTTTATGTTATCTGTTAAGTATGAATTATGTATTAGCTTCTCATATTTCCATATATAAAACTTTGTGCCTTGGTCCTGTTCCTCAGATGACCTTGATGTAATCAGAGATAATAGTGTTCTTTACCAAAGACATTAATCAATAACTTTATAATATGAAGCACTATGAATATTTAATAGCTTCAGGTTGAATAATTCAAATTTTGTATCACTAAAAAATAAAGTCAGTTGAGTGACTAAGATTTCTTTATTTACCCCATTCCTATTACATTTACTACTTCTTATTTGAGAAGGGCATGGGATTATATATGTTGATTACATAATACATCCTTTGCTCAGTTTCAATGTATATGTAATTTTCACTTATTTTTAGTTCCATTGCGGACTATGAGCATCGCTTTTGGCGAGTCCATAATTCAAGCAAGAGTTCATGTAGAAAGAAGCAGTCTTAACTCATTGAAAGATACTCTGTTAGAAATATACCTTAAATTTTTAATAGGTGAGAACATCAAATGACTTTCAAAATAAAAATGCAGAATCATAAATGCCTAATAAAATTGCATTGAAGTCTTACAAAGGGAAAATAAACTATAATAATGGCAGTAAGATTGAATTACAGTGTATAACTCACCTAATAAAAGGTTTTGTGGAATTTAATTAAAATAGAACATCAATATGAAATACTTGGAAAACATATTAAAAAATTGAAATATGTATATATATACATACATATATACATATATTCATTCTAAACCATATGCAGCCATTGTGTTCTGAAAAATAATTTAAAAGCTTCAGGTTAGTTAATTCTGATTATTTTTAACAAAATAATGTCATTGTCCATGATAGAAAATAAATGTCACCTATAGAATAAATTTATAGATAAACACACATTAATGCTATTCTCTCAATGATGTGTTCCAAGGTATTTTTGGTAAAAACTTAATTAAATTATGAATCTGAATATGTTGTAGGATTAGGAATATACAAAACATACTCATAGTTCACTAAAATATACTATTTGTATGTAAAAACAGACTGCTTTGTGAAGATGTTCTGAGAGTATGAATTACATATGGAGAACCAATTGTCCATATATCCACTAACTTTCTAAGCTCAGTAAACTAAATATTAGTACTAATATATATATGTGATTTCTGATATATATATATATATATAGATACACACACATATATATATACACATATTAGTAGTCATTGGTTAAAAAAATTACCTCTAATATACTTTATTCTTTTGAGTTGTACTTTTGCTACCTGAAATTGTAACTGTTTTAAAACTTGTTTTTTTCCCCTTTCTCCTTACTAGATTATATGATTCAATAGGACATAGTTATTTCTTGTTCATGTTAGTAGGTTTGTGTTTCTGTATTAGTTTGTCTTTGACAGAGACCAAATAGAATAGCATGGTTGTGTATGCAGGTATTTGTTGCAGTTAAAATAATATTGCAGGTCTTTGTTTGGGACAAGGGGAACTTAAAAATGACAGAAAATTATCGGCCCTCTTAACAGATGTTAAAAATGTAGGTGAGATGAAAATAAAAATAAGAAAAGGCATTTGGGGTATGGAATGTAACTAAAGAAGAAGAAAATTAAAATCATAAGGAAAAGCACTGGATATAAAATCATTGTCCTTCCCAGGACCATGAATTCATAGTGCTCACTCCACACTGTGTGGTCATGTGTACCTCAAGTAAGCTCCAAGGAGTTACAAAATGCTTTTCCTGGTTCAGAACATCCTGAGTAGTTTATCACGTGGTACTGGGAAGACTGAGGGGTGGGAAGAAACAGAGATTGGAGTATGTGTATATGCAAGTGAAACACAACAGTGCAAAGTTCCTTCTTCCTTACTTCTGTTCCACTTCTAGTGTTGAAGAGTGAAGCCAGGTCAAAAAACTTAAAAAATTGATTGTGTCATTTTTGTTTGCTTTCTTATTTTATAATATGTGGAAAATTTCAAGCTGAAGAAGTAAATTAGCAGACTTATCTGAGTAGGGAGACACATGCTCACCCCTACACCGTTGTCTTTATAAAGTGGGAGAAGAGATCAAATACAGGACTTCCAATACAGATAACCAATAAAGACAAAATTACCCTTTGTTATGAATAACAATCTAAAGTATTCACCTGAAGATTTACCTCCTTGTTGCAGGCTTTTGGAAATGAGCTATGTTGTTTGAATAATAACTGATGTATATCGCCATAAACAAGGGATTTTCAAACTAGTTCCATGTGGCCTAAAATTATTTTATTTATTATAAGAAGAATGCCTAGGACAAGTCTTGTGATAAAAACAGATTTATTGTCTTTGCTATTCACCTGTGTTATTTCTCCATATATTACTATTGATAATATATTATCCATTCATCACCACAATGACTTTGCTGTGGTAAATTAAATCTCATTGTCCTTCTCTGTCCATTTGCATTATAATGTTGCCGAGCAGACTTTTATAGTTCTCTCAAAGAATTATAGCAGGTCTTTAAATAAGAACAAAGTTAAAGTGAAAATCTTAGACTCAGTTATAATTTTTTTATTTTTAAGAATAATTTTTAAGTAAGATATTCTTTTCTATTTTTATGAAGAAAAATATGTTATCACAATGGTATTATCTAAAGCTCATTTTGTCTTAAGTGTGAGATGAGACTAGAAACAGTCTAAAATAGACACTATGACAAAAAACAATGAAAGCAAAACTAAGAAAAATCATACATTTCATTCTAATAGTTTAACCTATTCTATGCTATAATTATATATTTATCACTTTCAAAGCCCTGCCACTTTATGTGGGAAATGAAAACTTTTCATTGTATTCAGAAATTATTGTAAAGTATAACATTCACATACAATTGAATGAAATTGTTGGGTCATGGGTATCAACAACAGATAATGCCAACTTTCCATTTTTCTACTGTATTCTATTTCCACCAGACATACATGGCTTGTCAGTCCTATTAATTTCAGCAACATGGTGAGTATGTAGTGTTATCTCCTTTAAAGTGTTTTTCTTATGGTCTTTTATTATAGAAGACTATGTCTTTTATTTCCCTCATGATTAATGGAAACCTTTTTCCTACAATGTTTGGTTATTTGGATATCAATTTCATTTCAGGGCCTTATCAAGCATCTTGTCCACTGCTTATGGGATTCTCTGTATTTGCTTATTGATTTTAAGGCTTTATATATTTTTCTTGATATGAACTTTTATTATATGTGTTGCAAATATTGTTTCTCATTTTGTGGCTTGAATGTTTATAGATAGAGATAGAGATGATAGAGATAGAGGTGGATAGACATAGAGATATAGATAGATATATTATGTGCATATTTGTGTTTAACTAATTGATGCAATATTTTTTATTGAAAAGACTGCCCTTTCCCTGCTGCTATTTATCAAATTTCCATAATGTGTGAGTCTGTTTCTGGATGCCAGTTCTGTACCATTGATTTCTGTGTTTATCCTCAGTCTAAGACTTGTCTTCCTGATTTATTTTCCAATAAATGGGAAGGGTGTTAGAATAATCCACTAACATTTCAATTCTTTTAAATTATTGCCTTTGCATTATTTATCTTTTATATTTTAATTTATATTTTACAGTGTCCACAAAAAGAACCCAGTTGTCATTTTGCTTGTGATTGAACTGAATGTTTAGAACAATCTGAGGAAATTTACATGTAACAATATTGGATCATTAATTTCAGGAATATGATATTGCTCTTCACTTATTTAGATTTTTTCAATAGATATATCAATAAACTTTATAGTCTTTAGTGCAGAGAATTTATACATTAATATGCATATATTTTATGCTTCTTGGTTTCATTGTCAATGATATCTTCTTTATGATTTGTTTCCAGTACAATAGTATAGAGGACATAGATATTCAATTGATTTGTGTCCATCAGCCTTATGTTTATAAAGTTTACTTTGTAAATCTAATGATACATCAGTAGTTTTTCATCATTCTTCTAGATCTGAATAATAATATTTTGATTGCTTACTTCTAAATTTTTACCTTATTTTACTGTCCATGTGCATGTCTATTTGAGAAAGTGGTAAAAGCTTTCTTTGTCTTCTTCTGTTTAAAAATAAAACTTTTTTTTATATTATTATGATTTTTTTTCTTGGATTTTTTAAATATCTTTTTATCAGGTTGTAGAAATTCTTTTCTGTTACTAGTATATTTTTCATTCAGATTGATAAATAAATTTCATTTAATGTTTTGCTGGTATTTAATTTTATGATCACATATATTTTCTTCTGATGCAGTTACCATAGTGAAATCATATTGGTAAAATTTTGAATTTCAAAGAACCCCTTAATTCATAGACTAAATCCAATGTGTTAATGTTGAATTGTCATTCATATATGGAGACTGTACAGACGGTATCCAGCCATGTCATATGAAAAATAAAGACATTTATTGAAGAAGATACAAGAAACATTGTACATAGGACAATGGCACCTCAGTGCCCTTCAAGGTAGGCACTTTGGGACCTCACGCAGTTCTCTCCCAATCACCACCGGCTGCCCCGTTGCATTTTCCTGAATCTCATTGACAGTCTGAAATCTCTTCTCTTTCAAAGGTGATTTTAGTTTTCGGAAAAGCCAGAAGTCACAGGACACCCCCAAATCTGGGCCCTACAGAGGCTGAGTAATCTGGATGATTTGTTGTTTCACAAAAAACTCTGCACGAGAGGTACTGTGTGAGCTGCTACCATTGTGGTGATGAAGTTGACAATGGCCAGTTGTCCATAGCTACGGCCTTCTGAATTATGAAACAGTTTCCGCGGAGGAATGTTCAAGCTTAAAACATAATTTAATGCAGGTTTGCTGTTCTGCTCGCTTGGTCATTTTGAATGTGATGGCCACACAGAACACATGCTCATTCAACGGCATCTACTTTACCCACTGACTAGTACAGTGAAGTTGTCACTGTTCTCACATGCACATTCCAGTCCACTCTCCTTGGCTGCCAATTTACATCAGTGTCGTGCAAACTGTTCTCGTTATAATAACAATGGCTGCACTTTTCCAGATAGACTTTGTGCATTATTCAAAATATTATATTTAGGATTTAAACAAACCTATTTATAAAAGGGGGTGACCTGAGGTGAGCAAGTAGTTCTTTAGTTTTGATCTTGCAGTTTGTATAAGATTCATGTTCTTTTCAGCCTGTAAGTTTCCAAATCTCGCCACAGACATTGATCTTCATGTGGGAGATTATTTAATCAGATAATAATTTTTTTCCGATAAATATGATTATTTAAAACATCAATTTTTTATCTCTTTGAATAAGTGGTACAAATGGCTTTTTAATAAATGATTTTTCTCAACTTTTCTCAACTTGAGATATCTAACTCAAAATCTGCTTATCTTGTTATGTATTGGTTTAGACCTGAATGTGACAAAATTGAAATAACAATAATGTAGAACTACAATTAATATTAATTCTAAGAAATTTTTCTTTCTTCAATTCCTTTAAAATTCTTCACAATTAGTTTCTCTTACTTCTGTGTCATTGTGCTTATTTCTGTCTCATCATTTAAAAATGATTTGGTACATATAAAAATGCATACACAGGCCATGTTATAAGGCAAGGCTCATTTCTGGCTTATCAAAACAGAACACTAACAATTCATAGGTATTTGGACCATGTTTTTGACTCCTGCTTTTTACATAAATTAATTAAAACCTGACAGAAAAATTTAAAACAATAATGTGTTAGGGAAGAATATGAAATATTATTTAACATAAATTTTCAGGTCAGTTCAAGAGATGGGGCAAGTCTTTGCCTACGGATCAGAAAACGCAAAATGAAAGATGTCATCTATGTCATTTGAGGTTAGCATTAAAGAGAAGTCTTAAGAAATAGTAACAGAAATATTAATAGGAACAGAGTTAAAGTGTGTATAGATTGGTTATAAAATTATAATATTCCCTGTAATATTGACACCTGAATAGGAAGAGCACCATTATTTTTCCAACACCAAAAAGAAAAGTAAGTTAAAGTTTAAATATAGTCGCATATGAAGTATCCAGGTCCTGTTATGATTGGCACTGAAGGGTCCATTTCATGAAGCACTATTATGAGCCAGAGTGCTACCTTCCACCAACCCCACCCCATCCTCCCCAAAATAATCCCTACCAAGAATATTAGTCGTAGGTATTTGCTATTGGCACACATTTTCTTTTTGGCCAATAATTTAATTGGAGAGGAGCATAGTATTAATAATCATTCAGAATGTAACACAAAATGAAAGAGTCAAAATTCAGAAGGTTTATTCAAAATATGGAAGCAAAAGTGAATTTGTCATTTTAAGGCAACAATAAAACACACCCAGCTCTCACCAATGTAGAGGTGGCATCAATATCTATAACTGCTCTGTATCATGCCCATTATTTTAAACTGTTTAGCCTTTAGTCCACATGGGGTGTTTTTTTAATAGTATCGGGTGGTTAAATGTGCTGACCAGTGTTATTTCATTTTTTTTCCCCCCTCTGGAAGCTCATGACAATGGAATTATTTTTGCAGAGTCTATACAAAGTCACAAACAAAGTCAGCAGGCTGGAGCTTGTCACCCAATAATAGACTCTGTCATTTATGAGTTCCCACTTTATGGCACACTGAAATGCTTTCATCCGAACCATTACTGAACAACCTGAGTCGTAGGGATAAATCTGCCACTGTGTTCCGCATACAATGACAGATCATCTAAGGGTGAAAGAGTCTCAGTGAGAAGAGAGCAACTCCTATCCCGACCTTCTCTGCCTATGTATATGCATGCCCGAGGAGGATGAAACTCTGTTCCCTTCCAGTGTTATTTATTCGAAGCTGCTACTCCACTGCATTTTTCACTCACCATTTGACAATTCCTCTTACAATGTAGTTTCTGCAGTGAACAAAACACTTGTCTTCTGTTGAAACTGCTGTCAGTAAAAGAGAGTTCATTTCCTTCATGCTGATTCTCGATCTGAGCATCTCTGTGCCAGGCATTCTGCTGGCATTTTGCATTCATTGTTTCATTTTTTCTTGGGCAACCCTACAGGATGGATATCATTACCTTCTTTTGAAAGATGTGCAGGTCACGAGCCTAGTGAGTGAGTGTACCTAGTAACTCTTCAACACTCATTTTTCCTAATTCCAAACTGTCTGCCCTTTGGATGGTCCACAATGTCTCTGGTGTTTGTGAATATAGCATATTGTTAGCACAACATTCTTTTTTTTTTACTATCTTTAAATTGTGAAATATGCATACAACTATAGTATATAGCTCAGATGTACAATTAAATCATCATAACAAAACAATGTATTCACAAGTCACTTTAATACCTTTAGAGCCTTTGTTTATTTCCCATTGACTTAATTCAACCAGGAGTAGCAACCACTTATCCTGAATTATGTATTATTTTCCCTTTATTTTGAAATTTATATATGCATTAATATGAGGTCTCCCTAGGTGGTATCCAGCCATGTAATATGAAAAATAGAGACATTTATTGAAGAAGATACAAGCAACATTGTACATAGAACAATGAAACCTCAGTCCCCTTCAAAGTAGGCAAAGTAGGACCTCACACGGTTCTCCCAATTGCCATCAGCTTCACCACTATATTTTTCTGAATTTCATCAGTGGTCTGAACTCTCTTCCCTTTCAAAAGTGATTTTAGTTTTCGGGAAAGCCAGCAGTCTCAGGGTACCAGATATGGGTTGCAGGGTGCCTGAGACACCTGAGTGACTTGATGTTTCACCAAAATCGTCTGCATGAGACGTAACATGTGAGTGGGCTCTGTTGTCGGGATGAAGTGGGCCAGTCACCTGTTGCCCACAGCTGCAGCCTTCTGAATCATCCAAATAGTTTCTGCAGAAGATTGTTTGAGCTTAACACAAAATTTGATGCATATTTGTAGCTCTACTTGCTCAGTCATTTTGAAAGCAACAGCCACAAAGTACACATGATCACTCAACAGCATCTACCACCCTCACTGACTAGTACAGTGGAAGTTTCATTGTTCATGCATGTGCATTCTAGTCCACTCTCCTTGGCTGCCAGGTTACATGGATGTTGTACAAACCAATGGCTCTAGTTTTTCCAGACAGACCTATAGCTGTATGCTTAGCTATTTTCAATTTATAAATATAAAATTATTATATATTTTGGGGGGTCTTGCTTTCCTCAGTCAACTTGATGCTTTTGAGACTCATCCAATCTGGTGCTTGTAGCTGCAGTCTATTCCACTGTTGATGGGCATTTGGGTGGTTTCCAGTATTTTCCTATTGTGAACAAGGCTTCTAGGAAAAGGTTCACTTTATGTCTGCAGAAGCACATGTACAAGATTGTCTCTAGTGTATTTACCAAGTAGTGAGATTGCTGGATCATAAAATATGCACATGTCAACTATATTAAGTACAGACTAGTTATTTTCTAAAGTGGCTGCTCAATTTGCAATAAGACAACCAGTTGCTAAGCAGTTAAGGAAAATGTCCCCTGCTCTGTATCCTTCCCAATAATTGGTGTTGTCTAAACTTAGAATGTTTACCAAAACAATCACTGCATTTTCTTTTTAATTTTAGGGAGAAAGAGAGAATGGGAGAGAGAAAGAGAAACATTGATTTGTTGTTCCCCTTATTTATGTATTCATTGGTTGATTCTTATATGTTCCCTAACTAGGGATTAAATCCACAAACTTGGCATATGGGGACAGTGCTCTAGACAAGTCAGCTTCCCAGTCAGGTCATGATCACTATAGCTTTAATTCACATTTCCCTGCTCTCTCACATCCCTTTATTATACATATGTCATCTTTTATGAAATCGCTGTTCATGTGTCTTTAGCAATTAAAATTTTGTTAGTGTTTCTTTTTAGACACACATACATGAACACACATATACATGTGCATATTTGCACACATTCACTTATTCACTCACTTAGGTACCATGGAAACTCTGCACACCACTGTAGTTCTTTGTACATTTTATTTGTGGAAAATATCTTCCACTCGGAATCATTATCTTATTCATGGCATTTATGGACGGACAGAAGTTCTTAAATTTACTCAATTCATCAATGATTTCCTTCTTTTCTATATTTTGTGAACCTTGTTTAAGAAATTATTCCCATAATTTTTCAAAAAGTATGTATATTTTCACTTTTATACCTAAGTCAAAGATAAATCTGGGACAAACTGTTGTTGATGCTGTGAGTTAAGTATTCACCTCCTTTTCATGTAAGGATTACTATTTTTCCATGTCCATTTATTAGTCCACCTATCCCCAAGAATGTCCAAGCACTTTCATAAATTTAATTACCACATATATATGAGTATAGGTCTGTTCAGTTTGAGACTTTAATTACATTAAATATATAGATCAGCTTTAAAAACAGAGTCAGATTTGAAATGTTTAGTATAGTAATAAAGTAATATTTCTATCAATTTGTATAGGCCTTCTTTAATTTTTCAAATAAGTGTTTTTCCAATAAAGACCATTTTATTAGATTTGAAAAAGTACTTTATGTATATTTGTGGTATCTGACATCTTATAATTTTTTGCACATTGTCAATATTAGGCTAAAAGATTTCCTAACTTATGATGACTTTCTAATGATGGAATGATATATAATTGCATTGGCCACTTTTTCTGAAAGTACTGTCACAACCACGCAGGTTCCTATCTTTAATGTTAATATGTAAATCATATTGATCAATAACCTGTTGTTAAATTAATCTAGAATTTCTAGGGAGAAAACCAAAATGGTTCATTATATAATATTATATTATCTTTCAACATATATTCTTGATTTGTGTGTATCTTTCTTTTGTTTTTACCATTTTTTATTTTTAGGAATTTAACATTCATTGTTTCTTCCATTTTTTGAAGGACATGGAGAAGATTGGATTTATCTCTCCATAATTGTTCAGAAAAAAATTAATTCTAAATCTATTTGATTATTGTTTTGAAAAATTAGAAGTTACTGATTTAGATTCTCTGTAGTTAAATAGCTATTTAAATTTTCTTGTTTTTTACAACTTAGTCAAATTGATTTATTCAGGGAATTTATTCACTTAATAAGTTTTCAAAAGTATTAGCATAAAAACTTTCTATTTTAACATCTAAATTTAAATTTGATCTCACACTAATGGGTACCTCAAATGCCCCTGACAAGGTCCAAATAGCACAAAACCCAAACTAGAAAAAGAGGATTCCCAGGGCTTACAAAAAGGCAAGATCAAATCAAGTCTCCAAAAGCTAAGAAAGCCATTAAAGAATAACTGTAACCAGTTTCTATGGAGACAGATAAGAGAAACAACGTTTCATTTCACAGGGACAAGAGCTCTTAGGGAGCTTTCAAACAGAAGAGAAGGATGAGAACTCTCAAGAAGAAACTGACTTGCTCAGGAGAAGGAACTGGGATCAGTACAGAGAAATAAAACCAACAAATAATTAAAGAGCAGTATTGTTGCTATACAAATTTTTCTAAGAAATTGTATCCAAAGTCAAAAACACAGTGTTAAGAACAGCCAACCACACATAAGCAACTAAGAAAGCATTTAGTATCCAGAAATCTATGTGACCAGACCAAAAAAAAAAAAGTATTCTGAACCAAATCCCATGCCAGGCAACTGGGATTTTTTTTTTTTTTTTTTTTTTTTTTTTTTTTTGTCACAAAGCCTTGCTTCTCACCTAGTGGCACCTACCAAATGATCCCAATGGAATCTCACAGTGGTCCAAAGACCCCAGATGGTGGGGCCGAGGGCTTGTAGTCAGACATACCAGGGAATTACCCTGTCTCAGGCTCATCAGCTCACCAATAACTCATTTCCTTTCACCAGCTAAGAGTTTCAGGCAGCTGATGCCCTGAGCAGGAGAACAGAGAGTCTTGGCACCAGCTGGGAAATTCGTGCAATCCCTGCAATGGGATCAGCCCTGCCACAAGAAGCTGAAACTCCAGCCTGGGCCCCCTGGGTCTTACCAGGGTCCACATTGTTCCAGTGGAGTCACCAGAAACTGTAACCGAACACAGGTCCACCTGCCAGCTGCAACAAAAGCCAAACTCATGGGACAGGTGCTGGTGAGAAGAAAGTGTTTTATTCAAGTGCTGGTGATTTAAGAATATGGAGAGCTCTCATCCTAAAGCCCATCTCAACACCTCAGTATAGGTAGAGATTTTTATAAGGAGGGAGAAGGAAAGCAGAACAAAGAGAGCAAAGGATGGGGGTTGAAGAGCTCTCTTCGTGCAGACCGCCAGCAGAGTCTATTCTGATAAGGACGTCAAAAGTGGTCAAATGATGGTCTGGTGTTCATCATCCTTGTTTTACTTCACCCTGGTGTTGTTACCTGGTTTTATGTCTGAAGGTCAGCAAATCTCCCAGATCAGGGATGACTGAAGGTCGAAGTCTATTATCTTTTGAAATTAGTTCCTAGGATTTTTATATAGGCATGCTGTTTATCAATAAGCTACATATTAGAGTCTGCGTTTACACAAAAAAAATGCCAAAAAAATGTTGGGGAAGGTTATAATTCCCCACTGTTATAGTGACTATCCTTTCTGACCTCGAGATATCAAGGGAAAAAGAGACTGAAGATACAGCGACCAATTTTCTTATTCCTGCTACCTCAAAACCAAATCACAAGGTGAGATTTGGGATTTTAGGAGAAGCTGCAAATGAATGAAGAATTCTGAAGCTGCACTATGAGGAGCCTAAAAAACAGGGTGTCCTGGAGCACAAATTCAGTGTAGAGAGCTCGTATGTTTGGTGATGGGAAAGGATAGCCAGATGGACTCGAAGCAGGACTATTGCATCCACTTTACCTGTACATTGAGTGGAGTTAGCATTTTCTTTGTTTTCTATTTGGGGGACAAAATACCAGGGGCACCAATAAATGGCAGAGGTTAAAACAATCGGTATGAAAGAATTACTATTGATGGAAAATTTGATCTAACACAATGAGCCATGGATTTAAGTAATCGTATAGGACTCCTTAATCCAGGTGTACTAATTATAATAAAAAGATGTCCAATCAAGGTCAGATAAGCACAGATTTGTGTCTGAAAGCAGAGAGAATCTGTTTGTTACTATTAAAAATCTGAGGAATCCTGCCTTCTAGCCACAGTATAAGGTTACATAAACCACAAAGCCTCAATCCCACTTATACTTGAAACTTGATGTAAAAACAAAATTAAAGGCTGAGCATTAGCCCTGACTCATGCAGCTCAGTGGATTTTGTGCCAGCCTGAGGACCAGATTGCTGGCTTGATTCCCAGTCAGGGCACAAGCCTGGGTTGCAGGCCAGGTCCCCAGTAAGAGGCACGTGAGAGGCAACCACACATTGATGCTTCTCTCCCTCTCTTCCCTTCTATCTAGAAATAAATAAATAAAATCTTTTTTAAAAAGGCTGAGCTTTAATATAGAGCATACTCATCTAATGAGAATGACAAGATTTCATTGAGCAAAACCTGTCAATGTGAAAGACAATAATGGTCTCCCAAAGAGGTACAGGCCCCAATTCACAGAACAGGTGAAAATGTAACATTTTATGGCACAGAGGGATTAAAGTTGCAGGTAAATTAAAATTACTCATCATGTGACCTTAAAATAGAGACTGTTGAACGATGCAGGTGAACGTAATGCAATCACAACCACCTTTCAAAGTGTAATGGGAGGCAGAAAGCAGAACAATGCGAGCTGAGAAGACTCAATCCACTGTAAAGTGTGCCTGCCCTAGGACCTCTAGCAAAGATCTCACCTTACCAACATCTTGGTTTGAGTCCAAGAAAATGCCCAACCTACCAAATATAAGAAAATTATTTTGTGTGGTTTTAATCTAATAGGTGTGTGGTAATTTATTACAGCAGTAATACAAGGGGGGAATTTATTTATTTTTACATGTTTCAACTTCAGTCGCCTTCAAAGTACTCTCTGTTTGATGCAATACTACTATCCAGACTTTTTTCCACTGTTCAAAAGTTTTTAACTCATTGATTTTGCTTTTGATTTTAGTGCTTCTGACTTTTTTTGTTTATTTGTTTGTTTCACCTCTTTTACATGGGCAAAATGTTTTCATTTGAAGACTCTCTTCATCCATGAAAACAAAACAAGACGAAAAGTCACTTGGTTTAAGATTGAGTGAATAAGAGGGCGGGCCATGGGGGTAATGCCATTTTGGTCAAAAACTGCTGAACACTCAGCACGGTGTAGGCTGGTGCACTTGTAAACCCCCCATCATGAAATGGGCAAACCTATTGAAAGAGTCTTCAAAACAATTTCACTGAAGCCAGATGCAGCCTCTCACAACACCAGCTCATACACTTGTACAGATGGGTTCCTAGAACACACACCTAGCTGCGGATGCCTGTACTACAAAGGGTCTGCCCTCCCGAAGATAATTCCAGTTTTGGGGGGGTCCCTCTTCATGGAAAAATAATACAATGAAATTAATGCAAGATTTTGTTTTATAGTTTTCTTTTCTTGCTTCTATTTCTCTGTATTCAATGGTGGAGAACATATGGTAACCAATCAAGTCAATTATAAGCAGTAAAATCAAATATCGTGCGAGCATACCTGCAACTCTGCCAGACCGTTCTCAAAAATGGAGAGAAGGGCACATTTATTTGATGTTTTCTGATAAATCTTTTTCAAGCACCTAATGTAACTTAAGTTTTCTCTTGTAAGCTTAAAAAATATTTTTAATCTGTCTTCAAAATCTACTCACTAAATAAGTTCTACTACTCCTATTATCTTTACCTCCAGGACTTTTTCTTTTATTTTAAAGCTGAAGATCATTTTTGATAGATATTTCTTATGTCCAACTCATTTTTGAAATTCATCTCTGATACTGAGCAAACTGTGTTCTCTTCCAACCTGTGCTGGCACCTATGTGTACCCTCAATCTTTGTTAATGTCTTCATTATTTACCTGTCCTTTGAATGTAAAACCTTGGGGATATTCTTTCCTGATACCTTTCTTCTTCCACGTCCATCTTGTCTCCAAGCCTCTTAAGTCTGGCTTTATTCTTCCAATATCTTTGCTGCAATTTTAAATTATTCTCATCATTTTTTACCTGGACTATTGTAATAACCTTATAATAGGTATCTCTGTTATCATTCTATTTCCCATCCAGACATTTTCATGCTCCTACGAGGTTTCTCTATCGAAATCCTATTTTTGATATTAATTTGTTGGAAGTCATCATTGTACTTCTCCTCTCTCCTGACCCCAAGCTTCCATCACTCCTTCTCTACAAATTACAGGATTGTTATCTCCTCATGCTTTATGTATCTTACTGTGATGTCTAATAGAGCATAGAAAACTTCATGTGCCAAATAGGTATAAATAAATACAAGCCAAAATACCTGAAGCCAGCAGTTTTCATGGTAATGGATCAGAGAGATAATACAGTCTTTGCAGGTAGTCCACTGTGAAGGTAAAAGGGGAATCTTTTTCTCTTTATCTCCTGCAGCTGAAATTGCTTTCATTGCCATCAGTCTTCTTGGTGATTATATCCAAGCCTTACTGCCAAGTTCAATATGCATTAAAGCAGCGAATTTCAACCTTTTATCATTTCATGACACACATAAAGTAATTACTAAAATTCTGCAGCACACACCAAAAAAAATACATTATATTTTTGGCCAAACTCAAATTTTAAAAACAGATATAATTTTGAATAATTCACGATGGACAGCTCTTGTGTTGGCAGTTATAATTTCTTAAATTACTCAATCTAAGAAGAAAAGAAGTTGGTGCCCCTGACTAAATAGTCAGGTATTGCATCTTAGAAAAATTCTTGGGGTGCACCAGTTGAAAGCTGCTGCATTAAAGGATTAATATTGTGATGGGGAATGGCTATACTATCATTCTATTAAGCTATTCATATTAATCTTAGTGAATATTTACCCTAGCTTGTTACTCTAACCCAACTTTTCTCTCCAAGCTAGAGTTCACATGTTAAACGTTTCTTTCCTAAGTATATTATACTAGAATCAAGAGGTTAGGTCCTGTGTAAACCAAGAAATAGTCTGACCCTGGAGTTCCACCAGCTCAAGGATGCTGGCCGTAAAGATCCCGATCAGGACCAGCAAAGACATTGCCTGAGTGTCCACAGCCCCTCCCCTTGATGTCACGGGGAGCCCCGCGGTGGAGTGTGAGGCTCCTGGATCTGACGGTCATTGTCCAGAGCCAGCTGAGGAGGGAGCGGGGCTCTGAATCCCGCAGAGCCTGTCCCAGGGTTATCATGGATGCGGGGAATAAACACAAGTCGTCACAAACCCTTCTCTGTTTGCCAGGAGAGGGGACATGGCTCTTCCTTCTAAGGGAGAGAAGGCCCTGAACCCCTGTGTCCAAAGGCTTTTATTGAGAACCCTATGCAGAGGGGTATACTGCAAAGCTCATCAATCAATGTCAAAAGGCTATGTGTACAGAAAACAATTAGAGATCCTGGATAGCAATTGAAGGAACAGAAGAGATCTGTCTCAGTCAGGGCCTGTGAGTAATGTAAATCTCCTTCCCAGGATGAGCTGATTATCATACCTTTTGAGGGACAAACAAGCATGCTTAGAGAAACTTACTTCTAGGTCTGATTATCCCCAGGAACCGTGATCCAGTTTAGGGCCGTACCTGCCTTGCTATTGTTTCAAGCCTGAGCCAGGGGGGCGGGGCAGAGCCACCAAGAGACAAGGAGACTTCTTTCAGACAGAATGAGGGCTCTGGCATATCCAAGCTGAGGCTAAGGGCGTGGGCTTTTTTGCCTTTTGTCCATGTCCCCCAAGTCCTTGTCTTCTGCCCATACTGGCCAATGTCTGGCTTAGGTCATCTCTCCTTGTGAGAGAACTTATCCGTCATCAACAACCAACCATCACAGGGCCACACAGGATGATGTGAGGGCTGTGCCCCTGCCAGGGGGCCAGGTTTTGTCTCCTCAGTGGCCCATTTTCCCAAGGTATCCTTGATTATTCAGCCTTGGTGCCCTCTCACCTGTCGGCAACGCTACAGTCCCTGAAACCAGGTGGGGTATTTCCCAACACCCTGATCGATCTCTCTCTCTCTCTGTCTCTTTACAGGAATTAGCATAACAATTTTATTTATAATAACCCCAAATTGAAAACAACCCAAATGTCCAACAATAGGTGAATGAATGAATAATATGCCTGTTACCGAACAAATGGACCCTCGGGGGCAAGGAGGTTACCCAGATGCTATCACCGAAACAACCACCTCCCCCTTTCCCAGGGTCCTTCAGTTGTAGGTCCTTTGCCTGCCAGAATTATGGCTCTCCATGGCAAAGTTTGGTGAAAAGGAAAGTAACTATTTATTCAAAAGTTGCACATGTTTGATTAATGGCTAAATGTCGCTCTTAAATCTCAAAATCCCTTTAAAACAACCACCAGCACATACTCCGTCCTACCTTCCCACTCTTTGCCCAGTTAGGCCAGTCAGGCCAGTCAGGGTACCGTCCTTCAGAAGGAAAAGAACAGAAGTCCGGGGCTCGGCTAGGCAGGCCTCTTGTGGTTCTCAGCACCATCCACTGCATTGTCACGATCTCCAGCTCTTAATCCAGAACCATGTGGCACCTTCTCATGGCCACTAGCAAGAGTCCTTTTTCCCCTCTTTCTTCCCGCGTGGTCTTCGCACTGTTCCCCAGAAAGTCTGTGTCCCTTTGTCTCTCCCGCAGGCCCTGTCTCTCTTCTTTCCTCTCTCAGTTACATTCTGTATTAAGTCTTTTAAACCTTCCTGATTAGCCTTGGTGATATGTAAAACAACACTTTTTGCATATGAGGAATGAAGCTATTCTGTTATTGACATGCAAAATGACTCTCAAGGGCCCTGCTCACGGCTCTCATCTACGCCCCCCCCCACCACGGTGGCCCGCCCTGGGGTGGGGAGAATATATATTTTTCTTGGACACCCTAATCTCTGGACCCCATCACAAATCCCCTCTTGAGGGGGCCCTGGATGTGCCCCATTACATGCTAAGATTTCTGGAATACTAGCCAGCTTTACCTAGCTATGAATGACTTACAATAAACTGCATGTATTTAGTGTGTAAAACTTGACGGGTTTTTGACATACAGATATGCATGTAAACAGTGAAGACAATGGACATATCTATTACTTATCAAAATTTCCTCGTGCTTATTTGTAACCCATCTGTGCTTCCTCTCCACAAGCCCTGACCCCCTGGCCCTGTTGATCTGTTTTATGTTACTGTAAATTAGTTTGTAATGTCTAGCATTTTATATAAATTAATCATGTGGTACATATGCATTTTTTTTATTTGTTTATGTTCACTTGTTTATATTATATGAATCAACATGTCATGCCTTCTTACCCCTGGTCTCTTTTTTCTGCTTTCCCTTTCCTCCCTCCTTATAAGAACATCTGCTGCACTAAGATGTTAAATTTTAACCATAATTTAGTATCTCCTAGCTAGTACCTATTCTGTAACAAATCAAAGTGTTTAATCAACCATGTGCTTCAGTTTTCATTGCACTTGCAAAACACACTGGTGCTGGCCATAAACCACAGGTGTCCAAGGAAGAGAAAATGCTAATGCAAATAGAGAGATAGAACTGAAGAAGGGAGTGAGTTTACGACGAAGCTGCCCTACTCCCATTCCAGTTACCCCTCTTTACTCCCAAGGGAAAAGGCACATCTCTGCTTCCCCTAGGAATTCCCCCTTCCGAAATTCCCACCAACTCCCTAAAACTGTTGCTGGCTTCACTAGAGATGTTAAGGTGGGTTTTGAAGACAGGAGTCCATCCATCTTCTGCAGATGCCAGCACTGTGATAAATTTCTTTCCTCCTCACCAGCACCTTGCTCACGAGTTTGGCTCTCCTGGTGTCAGGCTGCCGAACTCCTGAGAAAGGTGGTATATTGGGTTTGGTTAGAATATAACTATTTTAAGAGGCTGTTGCTAAATTGGCATTTAAAGGAATGTATAATATGGGGGCAGAGGGGAAAAAAATAAAATAAAATAAAAGAATGCATGATCTGTCCAATGACCTCTCTATAGCTTTTTATTGTTTAATGGGTAATCTTTAGCATTATCACCAAAAGCATTCAGTTTACCTTATCTGTAAATACAGACGCTGATGTGGTCTACTAATCATAAATAAAATGATGAAAATTCTTAAACTGATGTTAACTGACTTTAAAAGAACTTTCCCTGTGGTAAATATTAGGTTGGCCAAAAAGTTTTGGTAGTTTTTTCCATTAAATAAAAGACACATTTTTCATTTTCCCAAAGACTTTATTGATTTCGATATTTTCAGTAAGTCAGTTATTTTCTGTGTAGTAGAATGTTTATTGTTCTCAGTGTCTCAATTTGATCATTATCAACTTCAACTGGTCTCCTCCGCCATGGAGCATCATCCAGCAAGAAATCCGGAGCATAAAACTTTGCAAACACTTTTGACACATTTGGTCAGTCACAACACCTTCACCATACACTGCACAAATCTTTTTATGTAATAAAAATATTTTTTTACCTTTCTTGAAATAATAAAGCATAGTATGCTGAAAATGTTTCTTATCTTCTTCCATCTTCAATATTAAAATGGCTACACAAAAAAATCACCAGTTTTGCTAAGTTTTTTTTTTAAATGACCACCAATATGGTAGCTGTCACAATACAGTATAACAAAGTTAATTTAAATGAAATTAATTAAAGACAACTAAGAACTACTAGAGCCACCTAATGGGAAAAAAACAAATCGACTTTTTGGCCAACCTAATACAATTTAAATAGTGACAACAATGCAGTTAACCATTTGTTTCTGTTCTTAATCATTGTTTTATCCTTAACAGGTAAGTTTTCTTTCTTCTCTAAAGTTTAGTTTTTTTATCATTGCTGTTATTACTGTTTGTTTCATGTTTGATTAGTGTACGTTTTTAGAAATTATGCCCCACTGTCTTACATTGAAATGGGTCAGTCTGACAGTTGCCCAAACATTATATGGATCCCTATTTATTTCCCCTCAGTTCTTTGTGAGGGCTAGAAAGAAAAGAGTGTCATAAAACTGCCAGCTTCTTGTTATAAAAACCTCTGCTTTTATAAACGATAGTGTTCCAAGAAGTGCTATACTGTCTCTCATATTACTTTATAAGCACCAACATTAATATGATGTGATGTTAAAAAGCACATGCTGGTAATAAAAAAAAAAAAGCTGAGGTTTATTGTGGAAATGTAAGCCTTCTAGGTCACTCTGCTTATGCTCTCTTAAAAAAGGAAAAGGAAAAGAGCCCTGGCTGGTGTGGCTTGGTGGATTGAGCACCAGCTTGCAAATCAAAGGGTCGCCCCGGTTTGATTCCCAGACAGGACACACGCCTGGGTTGCAGGCCAGGTTCCCAGTAGGGGGCGCTCGAAGGCAACCACACCTTGATGTTTCTATCCCTCCTTTCCCCCCCTAAAAATAAATAAATAAAATCCTTAAACAATTTTTCAAAAGAGGAAAAAAAAACGTGTTTTAACGGGAAATTTTGAGACTCCACCGTTGTATAAGGTGATTGTGATGAATACAGAAAAACCATTTACATCTATGCTTCATTTAAATGGTGTTATGTACCAGAGAGATCAGCTAGTTTAAAGTGGAACTAGACACTTTTAAGGTTTCTGTACATTGATAAAGCTTAACATGATTTAGTGTCGATAGGAAAGGTAATTATGATTACAGTAGAACTAATACATTTTGTGCTTATTTTGGAACCGGTATATAAAATGCAAACCTACCTTCCAAAATTCAGATCATTCCATGGGCCAAACCCAAGGGGTGGTGCAGCTCTTTCCACTTATCAATAGACTTGATATTGTGGTCTCTGATTAGAAACAATGTGAGTGTGGAGGAGGAAAGAGAAATTTCTCCTCTGTCTTCTAGGTTCTTCTGGCTGGTCCAAGATGCAAATTGACATGTGACATATTAACAAGAGAAAAACATGTGTAATTTCATTCTTATGGAGGCTGCATAAGAATATAACACCCACAGATGGGCAATCAAGTCATATATGTCATTCTAGTTAAGGAGAAGGGGGTAGCAGTCTGGGACCTTAAAGCAGAGGAAACAATTTAGAGAAAGATAGAGAAACAAAGGTTTGGTAAATAAATGTTTGTTGTGCCCTGAGGAGACAAGGAGAGACAGAGAGGGATGTGAACTAGTGGACCTCGCTGAGCTCTCCCAGGCTGCCACACTTAGCTCGCGTTCTCCGTGGTTATCTCTGGTAATAATAGTTCTCTTCCTGAGTTTAAATTCCTCCATCTAAACTCTTTTAGGCCGGTAAGGGGAAGTGAAAGCTCCCCCAGAGTCTTTCAGGCATCAATTGTCTTCAGCTCAAAATAATTTCCATGCTTAAGTGGCACAATTGGAGGAGACTTGTTCTGAACCCCTCCATGAAATACTCTCTTGAAATCGGTGGTTTCACTATGTCTTGGAGGCTAGTTTCACTGTGATGGTAAAGAGATGTTGATAAACATAGGGAGTTGTGCTGAAAACTGCAAATAAAGAAAACAAAGTTGTACCACTCCTGAAGCTTCAGGTAGTTAATCATATGCTTTTTTCCTGGATGTTCAAAGCCAAAAATAGCTTTTCAGACACAAATCAAGTTATATGCATGACACTTTAAAAAAATAATAAAGGTGTTTTACCATTAGACTGAACATTTAGTAGTGGAATTCATGAAATATTAAAATATTTAAATGAATACTGAAGAAAAATTATCTTGGCATCAGTGAAAATGTTCATAAAATCATGCAACATAGACACATGGGAAACAAATACACTATTTTTCATGATGTCCACACACTGAAATGTAAAATTTTGCTTAACATACTGAACTCTTAAACATTTATTCTATTAATGTTTATAATGTCTTTGTCATGTCTTTTCGTGTTATAAAAATTATTTGTTAGAAATTTCATCAGATGTAAGGCTTATATAACTTATTCTCTATTAATAACAATGGCAAATATTTATTGTTATGTAAAATGTTTAGATTGAATGTAAAAGCCATCTATCTAAAACACTTTTTAGTAATTTAGTTCTTCCTATTTTGTATAGATTCTTATAAATGATGAAACTGACACATGGAGAATTTGAATGTCTTTCTTAAGGTCACAAGTATAACATACTCATGTACATGCATCATACAGATTTTGAAAAACATACTCCACAAATTTTCAGGCAAGTAGAGCATCAGAGATGATCTTAATCTTGATGGTTCTTAATATTAAGCCACCTCATTCTGGGCTGTGACAAAATAGGACAGCTGGGAGGCTATGTGTCATTATGATCTCACTACCTGAAGCTCTAGAGCTTTTCCTCAAAAAGGAACAGTATATATAATAGTATAAATAAGAATACAATAAGTACATGAAGGAAACAGTATAATAGAATTTATCAAATTATGTTGAAATGTACATTGTTTGCCACACTTTACAAGATATATTCCTAGTGCCCTGAAAGTACATCCTCTACTCCATATGGAATGTATCTGTGAGGCTGACTGTTTCTCCTCTGGCTTTTGTTTTTTTTCTTTCTAGATATACCCAGAACTGAGCAGCAGACAGCTATATGAGGGAATGACAGTGGTAAGTCTGGACATTTATCTCCTTGACTTGCTACCTCTGGGGTTATAATTACAGGTCAATTATTGCCCTGATCCAAAACACAGAGGCTGTCAGCCAATCGCTCTGATGCAGTTTATCAGTGTGTTCCAGTCATGGCTCCCTTCTGTGTTCCTTGAGCTCTGGAAGTGTTAACAGAGCCCTGCTTCTTCCAGCCCCGAGCCACTGCGTTACCCTAGGTACCTCCTACTCCTGACTGATTACATCTCTTCAGTTCTCCCTCTAGTAAACTCTCCCCAAATGGCAAGATTTGTGTGTGACCGGACCCTGACTGATAGCCATATGATAACTGAAAGTAATTGAATCAGGAAATCAATTTCACTTTCTTTAATCATATTTTTAAAGCATCCCCTACTTTGGTCCAATTTTATCTGAAACTGTGCATTTTTATTTATTCCAACCTGTAACTGATCAGAGTACTATTCAGTGAATAGTCACTCTTCTTCCTGATCACACACAATACACACACATATATATATATAGTATATATACACATACATATATATACTCGATATAGATATATATAGTACACACATATATACATATGTAATATATGTATATTTAGTACACTTATATCTATATATCCACACATACATTTCTTTGTTCAGTTCACACCTATGTGAACAGAGTTTAGCCCATTAGTTGGGCTTGACCATGTAACAAGGTTCAGCCAACGATGTATCTGCAGATGTGATGAAAGCAGAGCTTTTTAATATTCCCATAGGTTTACTTATTCTCCTGTGCTATTCATGATGCTAAGAAAACAACTTGGGTAGATACATGGCACATGCCTGGACCCAATTCACAGGGTCTGGAGAGAGTTACATGAAGAAAGACACATTATTGGATTAGCATAGTGGCTTTAATATAATAAAGACTTAGTAAGTGCCACTTATACTTTGCCTGAGTTGTACATGCACTTATATAAATATATTTTTACTTAATTTTCTCTAGTAGCTTATGATGAGAAGCAACTTCAAAGTCACAATTAAATCTTGCTAAAATTCCACAAGGCTAATCCATAATTTTTAATGGGTTGCAAAGGCTGTATACCTCACATATGCAATAGGTTATTAGGATTTTTTGTCTGTGCCTTAAGGATGTTAAAGGTAAATATATATTAACTTCCTAATAAACTCATGCATTCCACTGTTGTTCAAGTTGAAAAAAATAACTAGTAAGAAAAAGGAAGGTGGTATATACTTGTATCTTATCGTAGATATTTGAGGTCATTTGAATACTACCCAGTATGCATCAAATTTCAAAATGTTACATGTGTTTCCTCCTACTTGGTTTAGTAATTTAAAATGCTTATGAGTAGACATTTCTTAAGTGTATATTGCTATGCTAAGTTTTTGATTTATGAATAAGACTAGAAAATGATCTCTGATTTCAAGAAATATCCAATCTTTCCTGGAGTTGAGTGGATATTTATAACTCACTGTAACAGATGAGAATCAGTAAATGAATATGAGCTGTGAAAGCACAAAGAAATGCATTAATAACTCCCTCAATACTGGTGCAATCTGATTTGAATGGCATGCATTATTCTTGTTACATTCAACTTCACATTGCTTATATATGCTTTTAAAAATACATTACATCATTAAATTATATCACCTTTGTAACTCCTCAGTTTTTCTTAATAGAGTTCTTGTATTCTAAGTTACAGTAAAAATCATGCAGTCATCTTTGAAATGTCTAATAGGTATGGAGAGCAATCACAATCCCTAATTATTTGTACTCTCTTCATTCTGACCTTGAATTTTAGTGCAAGGTGGTACTCAGCTGTCTAGAATTAATATCTATTCATTTTATGGTTCTTAGCTTTTTTCTGTGTGGTTCTTTACAAAACTTATATAAATTTCCTCAAGTGTTCATTAAATGTTACCATGTTAAACAATGACAATGTAAAACTTTATAAGATAGATATGATAGATATGGTCTTCCCATAATATAGTTTATATTCTAGTAGGGTAAACCAACATTAATATATAATGCAATCTTTTGATCCATCACATTTAAGAAAATGACTCAAAACACTAAGGATGTTTTTCTTTTTTTAATATTTTATTTATTTATTTTTAGAGAGAGAGGAAGAGGGAGAGAAAGAGAGGGAAAGAAACATTGCTGTGCGGTTGCCTCTTGCAAGTCCCCAACTGGAGACCCAGTTTCAACCCAGGCATGTGCCCTGACTGGGAATTGAACTGGTGACCCTTAGGTTTGCAGGCCAGCGCTCAGTCCACTGAGCCACATCAGCCAGGGCAGATATTTTTCTACAAGCTTACTTTTCACATTTCTTTATTCCATCTTCATTGTATGTATGATTTCATTTATTCATTATGCAAATATATTCATGTCTTTTTTGTTATAAGCAAAGTGTGCATTTACCTCAAGGGAAAAGAAATTACACTTTTTAGCTACTTCCCTCTCACTGTGGTTCCCTTTAAATTACCCTTCAGCTTGCTGACTCGTTTGATCAACTGTCAATGCCATTGACCTCTGTATTTCATTGGACCGCTCTTATTTCTCCAACTCTCCCTGGAAACCACTCTTGTTAAAGCAACCAATGGCCAGTAATTTTTCTCAGTCTGGGAACATTGCAATTTTTAAGACTTAGGCTGCATGTAAATCCCAGCATATTAGTTATCACTTTATCCTTTTGTTTCTGACTCAAGAAATCTCAATAGAATCAAAGTGCATGAGAGAAAAGTATAATAAAGATATCTCAAATCAGCTCAGAAGTATATTTAAAAATTAAATTATTCATAAAACTACAGTAGAAAAGCGATGGCTAAGGAAAAAAATGTGTTACCCTTAGCCAAATATTCAAAACACTTTATGGAATGATACAAATCTTCCTTTTGAATTCTACTTTAACTATCACCATAATTAAAAACACTTGACAATTAACTCCTAGAAATAATTGTTCATGGAATGTGTGTGTGTGTGTGTGTGTGTGTGTGTGCGTGCGTGCGTGCGCGTGCATACCAAATAGATTTTAAATTTTAATAACGAATAGGTACATAAGCTTTGATTCTACATTCCATGATGACATAATTATTGGTACATTTTGCCAAAAATTTACTAAGCATGTTTCAGTCAGTGTTTTTAACTGAGAATGAAGATAAAATATATGTAAAGAACATAAGCAATAACAAGCTGTCAAAATGATTTTGTTTCATATAATGATTAGTGTTTTCTAAATAATTGTTAATAATATTTTGAAATATTTTGAAAAAAAATATTTTGCTCTTAGAAATATTTTGTTGCTTTTATGTCCCTGATAGCATTTTACCTTTATGTAGGCCTTGGATCTAAGTGCTTCAGGGATGGTTATGCTAGTCATACTTCAAAGGTAACAATCTTTAAATAACAACCTTTAAGGTAAGTTCACCAAACATTATTAATGTGCAGCAAGCACAAAAAGCTAATATATCCTAGAGGAACGCAGGACCAGTGTCATGAGCATACGTATTTTTACCCTTGTATCTTTGGAATAAAAATGTGCATGAAGAGCATATGGAAGAAATGAACAGTCTTTTTATACAGATACATTAGATTTTAAATTGATTAAAATTATAATAGTAAAAAATGTATTGTGTTATACCAGTTGGATGATAGTAAATTAACTTTGTCTATTTTCCCTACCACCAATGGAAACAAACTCTAAAGGAAAATTAACTTGGTTTTTAGATAAACAAATGAGCTACAGTCATGTATATTTTCACAATCTACTTTATAAATCTCTTCTTTGGTCTTTAACTGTGCTCATGCTATATACATATCTGGTTAAATTTTACCCATTTTCTATAAGTTACCAGCACCATTAAGATGGACTGTACACCAGTATATTTAAAAAACTTACATAACATTACATAGTTAGGCATATTTATATCATGACATAGTGAAACTTTTGACAAATCATCTGCTAACCAAGAAAATATTAATATGACAGATTAAACAAATGCCAAGAATTAAAAACAGGCAATCACTACTGATGTTATAGAATTAGACGGGTTTGTGAATAACATTTTGATGATAAGTATAGTAAGGCATACATTTAAAAAAAATAATGCAAACTACAACACTGAGCAAAGGAAAAGAAAAATTAAATAGACCTATTCAAAGTAAAAAGATAATACCTTTTTTGGACAAAAGACTAGGCCCTGAGGGTTTTATTTTATTGCTTTTGTTATTGAGTTCTACCAAAAACATGTAGATACTATATCAGTCCTTCACAAACTCTTTCAGAAAATAGAAGATGTTTTCCAATTTATTCATTAAAGCCAGTATTAATCAGATACCAAATATAAAAAAAGATACTAAAAATATTTTTAAAAAAAGTTGATTAGTACCTTTCATGAGTACAGAGACAAGTATTTTCAGAAAAGTAAGGAAAAAACATTCAGAAATATATAAAAGGTTAAATGATAAAACAAAGTTTATCCCAGGAATGAAAGTTTGGTTTAACTTTGGAAAATCAATAAATTTAATATTTCATGTTAGTAAAATAAAAAAAAATAGAAAACACATGATTATATCCATAGAAGTCATTTGACAAATTCCACATTGATTAATCACAAACATTCTTACCTAATGAAGACTAGAAATCAATTTCTTCAAACAAATAAGTGCAACCTACCAAAAACTTACAGTTTATATCTAATTTGATGCAAAAAACTTGAATGTTTTCCCATTAAGATTCATACCATTTCTACTCTACATTGTCCCAGAATTTTGAACAATGAAATTAAGGAAAAATTACAAAGATTTAAAGAAAAAATTAATGTCCTCTGTTTAAAAAAAACAAGAAGTAATCTTGTATTTGCAAAATGAATGATTGTTAATGTAGAAAATTCAAAGAAATTTGCAATACAACTAAGAATTGGTAAAAATTTTGAGGAACATTTTATGTTATAGAATCAATATAAACATATATTTGTTACATACTAGTAATAAACAATCAAAGGGAATTTTAAAGAGTTTTTTTGAGAATAACATATAGAGACTAAAGTGAAGAACTTTCTGTATATATGCTATTCAGTTTAGCCTATCAATTGCCTATCTCCTTTACATACGGCATAAGCTCTAAAACGCATACCTTCATAGGAAACCCAACCAAGCTCATTAGTAGAAACTTGGGTTTCCTGTGATAGAGGGTTTTGCAACATGTACAGAATTTTCCTTGTGTTGCTATCTGGTGATGTGTGTGCAGCCATCTGTGAATGTTATGAGAAAACATTCAAGTTTAATTCTCTTTCCATTATTCTAGGATAGAGCTCAGTTTTTGCAAAGGAAGGGATGTTATCTATTAGTATGAATTAAATAGATACTTTGTTTTTAAATATGGAAAGATAATAAAGATTAGGAGGATTTAGAGTCACCAGAATAAAGGGAAGAATGAAGGTAATAAAAACAATCAATAAAAAATATTGACCATAAAAGAACCAATTAATTCACAAAAGAAAAGGGAATTAAAAAAACTGTGATTACATATTGTACATTGTAGTTTTAATCCACTTCAGTTAAAGTTATATTTGTGAAAAATTTGTTATAAAATTTCTCTGCTCATTCAACTTAGGGATCTGCATGGTTCCCATTTACACTGTGAGTGTTACATGAACCTGTAGTCTCACATGTACACGTATGTGATAGCACACATACATAATTTACACAAAGTCACACTGTTACAAGGCAACAAAAGAGAAGTATAATCACTTATTCTTTTCAAATTGTGAATATTGGTAGAAATTCACAATTGGCATATAGTCAACTTATTTATGGAGAAATTAGTTGTTTTAGGTAACAGATGCAACTCTAACCAGAAATTTATTTTTCCCAATGGTCACTATCTTCGAAGCTTATAACATGCTATTTATTGATCCCTAAGGTACATTATGCCTAGTGGTGACCAAATTGAATTTTTATTTTAGAGGAGTATTTTATAACCAAATTTACTCTGAAATATATACTTAGAACAAAAATCCATAAGTTGTACCAGGACATTTTTTTCTTTTTAGAGAGAGAGAGAGGAAGGGGAAGAAGAAGAGAGAGAGAGAAACATCAAAACATCAATTTGAGGAAGAAAAATCTATTGGTTACCTCCTGTGTGTACCTCCTGTGTGTACCTCCTGTGTGTGCCAGAGACTGAATCCAGAACACAGGTGATTTCCCTGACGAGAAATCAAACCTGCGACCTTTCAGTTATGGGATGACACTCTAACCAAGAGCCACACGGGTCAGGGCTATCTAAGACATCTTAATAAAAATTAAAACTAATATAACAAAGTATTTTTAAATAAGAGCCAACAAAGACAGTAAATATCAATACAATATGAACATTATTAATACTTATGAATTATAGAAGTAATGTATTAGGAACAAAAAAAATTAAAACCTATGCTACGAGAAATCTTTACCTCTAATGACAAAATGTTTAATTTCCAGTGGAAAGAGCACTTCTAGTCAGAAAAATTTATTAAGATCTAAAAACTCTGAAATACATAGAGCTAATTTTTTGACCTGTGAAGGAAGAGGCAAATTCAAGACCACCCTCAGTGAAAAGAAAAAAAAGAGAGAAAACCAACCTCATAACACTGGATTTGGGTTTCTCATATGCCATTCAATGCACACAGGTGCAAAAAAATGAATCCCTTCTATAACTGCTGAAAGACTGTGTTGGCTAAGAAATATACAAAGATGGGTAAAAGTAGGTTTACAGTTTTTATATGGGATATAATATCATAATTAATAAATAATAATACAAGAACGAACTGCATCTTGTGTATTCACAACTTTTACCCTACCCATATAAATCATTTTTGGTCAAGTACTAGGGTAATGCATAGAAATTTCAAAATGCAGAAACTAAGTACGTATGTTATTCTTCTTAACAAAAGGAAGAAAATTTAAGAACAAATGAACTTGGGAATGTAAACTTTGATTAAAATTATGGTGCTGGTACATATATGCATTTACAGTTATAAAATTGTTATCAAAGATATACTTTAAAAGTAGAAATAAAGATAAGTATACCATATTAAGTAACGTAAAACAAAATTAATAGATTTGTTTATGAGATCAATTGTAGTTAATAATTTATATTTCTAATGACCTTATTTTCACATTTAAGAGTTAAATATCTGTTTAAAACCAAAATATTGAATTCAAAGACATAATAAGAGTAAACAATTATTTTCCATTACAATTCGATATTTTATGAGAAAATATTTATGGGCAAAGATAAACGCTACTTAGATTTTTCTTTTTTTTTGGTTTAGTCAGTTTCTTTGTACTTAAATTCTGCTCCTTTGAACTATATCAGATATGGATAACTCTTGGAAACTCTATTGGCTTACTCATACTTTTAAAAATGTTTAACATTACTAGTTCTATCTTCTAGGACTCTGTGGAATTTGATCTATAAAAGAAGTAACCTTGCTTTTGTATGCTCTATTAATTATACTAGTGTAAATTACAGTACTACCACTTTTCAAACTGGAATATTTAAGACGTATTGACCCGGGAATGAAAAGAGAGAAGAGCTCTAAGATTTCTTCTTTCTTCTGGGAAAAGCATCTATCATCAATAAAATTTAACTACTTTATTCAAAGGCTATAAATTTACACTTTTACTGAGGTCTGCTGATAGCTAAAATAATTGTCTCTATTTAAAAAACTACTCCTGTAGGATTTTAAATTTTACTTCTACATTCTTCTTTTTAATTGAGGTTTGGGGTTTTAGAAGACATTGTTCTAGGCACATTATTAGTATTTACTAACTTTATAATAAGAAAAATGTCAGTTACTTTTCTGAATCTCAGGTGTTTTTTCAATAAGTAAAATAGCCATCTATTCTCTCATCCAGAGTAGTAGGAATGAAGTGAAATTTGAGAGTTAATTCCCTGGGATGCCAAATACTCCTGATTTTTCTCATGTCTCATGGAGAGTTTATTCTCATCCTTCCTTGATAAGGTCTTCCTCTTTTTAAGGCCCCCACCTATTAAGTTTTGTGTCTCCCAAAATTGAATTCTCACTCCTTTTCCTTTTTCTGCATTTATGTTCCTTGTTCCAATATGTCATCCGTCTACACCAAATATACTGATATCCCTCAGAGATCCATCTGCTGTGAGAATCTCCTCCACTCACTCCAGAATCGTACATCTGACTGTCTTGAATGTTACAGACATCATGAACTTCACCTACATGTGTGTCTTTCCCAGCAGTTTCTAACTCAGTAAATGAGACTGCCAGTTTTCAAGCTTCTCACAACTGAAAACTCAGCTATTCTTGTCTTTTGTTCTCACATCTTAGCATAGTCTAACAGCAAACTTGTTTGATCACATTTCATAAAATCTTGAGTCCAACCATTTTTTCACATTTCATTTACCACCACCCCAGCCAACCAAAATATCTCTCATAGAGAAGTGAACAACACCCTCCTAAATGGTGTCCATGTTTCTACTTGTGCTTCATTACAATCCATTTTTCACACAACAAAAAAAGTGCATCTTTAAAATGCCAATTCAATCATGTTATACTCCTTAATTTAGCCTCCTAACCTCCAAGCTCACTGGGAATGAAAGCTAAAGTCCTTCCCATTGCCTACTGCACCCTGCACAATCTAGCTTCTCATCTTGCACCTCTGCTGCTGGGTTTCTCCACTTCTGATGCTCTGGTTGTCTCACTGCTCCTTAAACAGGCAACGTGTGCTCTGTCATCGAAGTCTTTGCATTTGTTTTCTAGTCTGTTGGAAATAGCCTGTTCCAAGATATTCTTATAGTATTCTTCCACTCTTTTAGTTACATGTGTCTAAAACTCTCACCAACCTTAGAGAGATCTTTACTTATCACCTCACCTGAGCATGTACTCTTCTGTGTACCTTAACCTACTTAGGAGGTGACAACTTAATAACACGTTTTCATCTCCTCAACATGTGCATTATCTTTAATCCTGAGAAAGAAAGCATAGGGAGAGAAAGACTGTTAAGCCAGAGGATTTTAGTAGTTCCCTGTCATAAACTTACTATATTTCAAGTTACAGAACCGAATGCATTGGGGAAAGGCTCCTGGCACACACACAATGCTCTAGCCGGGGTGTCCAACCTTTTGGCATCTCTGGGCCACACTGGAAGAAGAAGAGTTGTCTTGCACCACAGAGTAAATACATTGTGACACATAATCACAAAAAATTCTCATATGTTTTAAGTAAATTTAAGATTTTGTGTTGGGCCACATTCATAGCCATACTGGGCTGAATGTGACCCATGGGCCATAGGTTGGACACCTCTGCAAGAAAGAGTGATGAAGATGTCACTCAATTACTTTTTTATTAAACACATAGAATTTATCCCATTTTAGCAGCCTATGGTTACAGTTAGTCCAAAATAGAAGTTATCATATTTATTGAAACTGTGTATTATATTTAGTTTAGAATTTGTTTTTGGTTTTGGTGTGATCATAAACTTCTATCTTAGTTCTTGGGGGAAAAAACAGTATAATAAATTATTTTTGTTTATACTATAACAAGAGACTCAATTTCTAGAAAACAAGATAACCATAGTCTTAGATCACAATTCAAAGCAGTTCTTCAACATCAGTTATTAAATCACAGAATCCTTACAACTCTGGAATGGTGCAGCATGGTGCCTGCCAGCTGGTAAGCCTTGAACACAGGTGTAACCCACTTAACTAAAATTATAATTTCAAAGAAAGTAGATTTTTTAGTCAATTTACATAAATGAGTAAAGGGAGCATATTTAGATAGTACAAGATATTAATGCAACTAAATTTTAATCTATGTGTGTATAATTACACATAAACATCAGTTGCATTGATAAAATACACTCAAGCATATACTTTTATTATATGTTGCCAACAATTTAAGTTGCCATTTTACTTACATTACTTTGCTAAACATTTCAAATTTTCCCCACAAATAAAAGTACAACTTTTAATAAATCTTTTCTTTAACTCTTTCTGCTTTTCAATTCACGTTAGAAATTTTGAAGTTTACTTTGACCTCCTATAGTTTTACTGTCTTTAACTTGCATAATATTTGAATTATTTTTCAAATCAGGCTCATTTTTTTAATTTGAAAATATTGCTGATGACTTTGCTTATCTGTTTTAATTTATTTACTGTATGTATTTTTTGCAATATTACAAAATCAATTTTCTGATATGTTTGCTGAATTTTTTTCAACTTATAAAAACATATTTAGCTTCTGTCTTCACATATAGCTTCTAGTTTATAATTACCTTAAAATGAAAAATAATTTAGGTGCAGGTATAACATCAGTTAAGACATGATTCTGCTTACACAAGTGACAAAAATATTAAACAGCAGCTAACATGCCATCATACCCCTGAAGAATACACACATGCACACACACACACAAGTACACGCAGAGACAAAATAGTCTATGATTAATCTGTGCCCAGGAATTAATGAGTGAAGCAATGGATTTTAGAAAGCATATTATTGAAGGGAAAGTTTAATTTTTCTTGAGAACACATAGAGAATTCATTCTACTTTTTGAAAGAATATCCTAACATCTGATCTCCAGTGCATTTCATCGATCACATAAAATGTTCAACAATATTCCTATTAGTTCAGTACATTAATTTTGTAGTTTTCCAAGATAAATCTGAAATAAGAAACACAATAGGAAAGATAATAAAATTGTTAGAATATATGAGAATGTAGCAAGTTTATAATGTCTAAACCCAAGACATTAACTAGGCTTTGTGCATCTATAAAGTAGTATATTATAGTATACATAAATTAGAATTCTTAAAGATATTGAAATAGCATATGCAACTCCTGTTCTAATAAATGCATGAAAAAACCATTCACAGGTAAAATGGTTCATCTCATACTTATGGCATAGTTTATGAGATGATTGTGTGAGTCAATAATCATGACCTAAACACTCAAAATTAACCATGGCCACAATCTAACATCATTAATGCATTTATTAAAGAGTCATGTACATGACATTTTAGTGTTTAAAACAAATAAATCCTGTTTTTCCCTTTGGAGGCTGTAACTCTGGGTAGCCACTTTCGGCTTTTGATCACCCTTTCTAAGGTGTTGTCTCTTTCCCCTTTTTGAGGGGACTAGAGTAAGCCAGGGGCATACTCGTGGGAATGAAAATCTAGTAAAACTTCAAATACTTTCTTTGTGAATATTTAACAATACGTGTGTTTCAGTATTATGACTCTCAATGCAGAGATGATGGTCAAGGTTTGGGTTTTCCACAGAGGTAGAGTCCAGGGATGGCTTCAGGGGAAGGAAGTCTCAGTTCTACTGCATTTGCCTACCCACAACCCCCCGCCCATTATCACTCCATGTTGAAGGGCAATGTGTCCTGGATGAATCCTCAGATAAATTTTAAGATATTTCAGAAGCTTGGCTATTGCCTTCCTGGGATAGGTCCCTGGGGTTTACTAAGAAGGGAAAATGGAGAAAAACAAGATTTTGGCAGTCAGGTATTCCTAGATCTGTGGCTTAATGACATCTTAACCATGATATTCTTAATAGTCTGTCTTATCCCATTCTGACAGCCTCTCCTTTCTTCTTTCTTTCTTTTTTCTACTAGTTAATAATATTTTTATTATTTTTTTAGTTATTTTATTTTTTTAGTGTTGTTCAAGCACAGCGGTCTCAACTTTCCCCCACCACCGTCCCCTGCCCCACCCTCACCCACCTCCCCCCTCAGTCCTCCCCCACTCTGGCTTTGTCCATGAGTCCTCTATTCGTGTTCCTTGATGACCCTTCCCCTTCTCTCTCCTGTTATCCTCCTCCCCTTCCCCTCTGGTTACTGTCAGCTTGTTCTTTATGTCAATGTCTCTGATTATATTTTGCTTGTCTAACTCTCCTCTCTCCTTTATCCTGCTGTTAAATAATCCCAGGATGATTACATGATCTCACTATCTCCTCTCTTTCCCTTCTTGTAAGCCTAAATAAACACCATTCGTATGTCTGTCCATGCCACCCCTTTATTTAAAATCCATCTGTTACTGGTCATTTCCTACAGAGTAAATTCTAAACCACTTATGCCTTTCAAAACCATTTGCATTCTGACCTCAGGCTGCCTACTCAGTCTACTCTCCCATTAGGCACTCTCTTACGTACAGTACTGAACCAGTGCAGGTATTCTTTTATCCCCATGCATGTTTTTCCAGGTCCATAGCTCTGTTTTTATTTTCCTTCCTAATGGGCATGTACCACTTTTGCTAACCCTGTATCATTAAATGCCATTTACTATGCTAGGCCCACATCCTATGCAATACTTACCTGAACTTTTCAAAGTTGTACTAGCATGAATCAATTTCTCCTTCAATTTCATATTGTCTATTTTCATATAGGTTTTGCTATTGACAGAAACATCAAATTCTTCTAGTGATGGTTAGGTCACTTGTTCCCTTTCATTGGAAATAGGTAACAGTAGAATATATATTTGACAGAACAGCTATTGAAGGCTTTACAAAATTGCCTCTTGTCTGGGGATTGAGATGAAAAGAACAGCCATCTACCTTTGGACTCATTTAGCCCTCTCTTTTCAGGTGGTTTTATACATTTCTGGGAGAGCGTTTCCATCCATTAATCCAGTATCTGACTACTTCCTTCCTGGATTTTTTAAACTGTGCTTAATGGAATGCTGATTTAAAGCAACGCAAAATTTAGAATATGTAAAAGTAATCTAGATGAATAATCAGATAGAAATGTCTTTTCTTTAAAACCTGCTGTTCATTGTCTCTGCCTGAGAAAGTTGCCTCTGCCTGCTAAGCGTAGACTGGGCGTTACCCAGTCAGCGGCTGCTTCCCCAGCAATCTCGTGGGCGAGCAAGCTATAATGTTATGCCAAAAGCAACTGGGGTTATGAAGGAAAAACCTGGGTCTCTGTCAATTTCCTAATACTATCAAGAGACTTATATAAAGCTGAGGTGTCATGTAAACTTAGGACCCACACTGTGTATTCCCTGTGTGACTTGGAGGGGAGCAATAGCCTTCTGTTTGTACATTCTGGTCTTCCCCCTACTCCTGTCCTTTTACCCATACCATTGTATCTGGTCATTTGATTGTTCTTCCTCCTAATTTTCCAATCCTTTCTGAAATTCATTTCTTTTTGTATACCAATCAGTCCATTATTTTATTGCTAGCAAACTTTAAACCTTGATCAGTCTTTGCAGGCTGTCCTGGTACAAATTTCTAGATTCCGGGGGAATAATACAAACTGTTAGTATTAGGTCTCTGCTTTCCAGGATGCAGGCTGCTTATTGAAAATATATGTGAGTTTTGCCTAAAGATGTTTCTCTGGCCTGAGGAAAACACTGGTTCAAGTTCAGGGCAAGCCAGAGTACTAGAGTGTAAGTGCCCATGGAGGGACCCTCACCCACTAACATTAGACGTTGGTGGAAAAATACTCCATAACTCTTGCTCCTTAGTTGGAAGACCTCTGAACATATATTGTACTGTCCCCAGAGTGCCTTCAGAGAAGTTAATTTCCAGGTGCACACTTTATTGCTCTACTCTTTTCTCCTTCCCATAATCGTTTCCTCAGTCCCCTACCAATGTTTTATTGTATCCCTTTTGAAGAAACAAATTGCACTTAGGTCGTTGTTGTCTTAGGTCTGCTTACAGAGGAACTCAAATCGGGAAAGTTGAAAACAAAAGAGATTGGAGAAATAGACACTGAGGATGGAATTGGAGGAATCCGATCACTTGCTGGCCAGGTGGTAGTAAAAAATTCATTGCTGGCAGTAAGTGGAATATTGAAAAACCCTTGCTTGTTGAAGTACCACAGCTCCTAAGATGTTATTAACCATGTGAATTATGAAAAAGCTATTGGTAGAAAGGTATCAACCCACTTAATAAATACTTTAAACACTGGAGATGTCAGGAAACTGTTCCATGAATCATGGAGTTGTCTGGCTGTCATAAAAGTAATCAGACCTTGGCCACAAGAACAGTGGTTCTGCTGCAGGTAGTATGATCAATCAGAACAGTTCAGCACACTTTCTAGCACATAGTGTACTGCTATTGATTTGCAAATACATTCCTTTCAATCCCTATTGAGAAGGAGAAGCAGGAATTTTTCACATTCACCTGACATGGACACTAGTTCATATTAACAACAGTGCCCAGGGATATATTTGTGGTATAAATTGACTTTCATTGTATAGATATCTCACAGACAATCACATGGGCCCACTCTGTTAACGGCATGCTGTGAATTGGACCTGGTAAGCAAGAAATGAAAAATAGTCTGGAAGCCCTCGTAAAATAGATGTACATGAGAAGATGGGAGATAAATTGTATGAAGACTCAGAGGGCTATTTAGATATTTATTTTGGGGTCTATTTGTCCTGGACATGCTGGAACATCCAACATAAAGACATTGTACCTTGTCTTTTCTACAGAAAAAGAGTAACAGCACTTTCTCAGCCTCTTTAAATTTTGGAGAAAGCTCATAGCATACTTTGGAAATTGATCGGACCCATTCAGCAAGTGATTTGGTGGTTATCTCTTGGTTAAAATGGGGCCTGAACAAAAGAAGTCTGTGCAGCATGTTGCCGTTTCAGTACAAAAGACCCTCCCTGCTGGCTCATTTGAATTATGCAATCCCGCCATCCTGGAAGTATCTGTGGTAGACAAGGATGCAGTGCAGAGTTGCTCACAACTGTTTATAGGAAAATTTGAGCGGCAACTCTAGCCACCTAGGCACCTGGTGTGAGGGCATGCCCTCTGCAATTAAGAATTATTCATTTTATGAAAAGCAGCTTCAAGCCTGATGCAAAGCCGTAGTAAAAACTAAAGACTTAATAGCAGAGCAGCAAGAGCTCACTGATCTTCTGACTCCATTCATTTTTGCATAAGTGAAGCCTTCTGTGAGCCAGTCATTTATAAATACACTAATTCAAAACTACTATGTGCCATGGCAGGGTCGTAGGTATAGGCCCGGGAACCGGTGGGAAAAGAGTAATATGTACTTAATTGTGCTTTAGTGGACCATGATGAATATGTTTGATCCTTTCTATGTGCAATTAGCCTCAATAATTCTCAGTGAATTTGACATTTTGATATTACTCATTATTATGTGATTAACTTAGCCCTGGTAACGAGTAATGAGTATGATTTTGATATTTAGAATTAACTAAATTAAAGCATTCTAAGTAGGGACACAGGTGATATGAACATTGTTATAATTCAGTAAACCGTTTGTTTCCCAGAAGAATTTTGTCAGTAATCTTACAATGACGTGGGCAGAGTATTTATAGACTATGCTGAAATCATTCTAGTCACATGAAGTTTCGATTCAGTCTACAAAAATCTTCCTACACAGTTAAGATATTGAAATTTAATTTTCTTAAAGATCTTCCTATAATTTCTTTGTGGAGCATGCTTAAACAAAGGGAACATTCATTTTCATAAAGTTTGTTTTAGAGTTCTTTTTTTCCTCTTCCAAATCCATCCTTTTTCCAGTTTAGATTTCTCTCTCTCTCTCTCTCTCTCCCCCCTCTCCATTTCTCTCTGTCTCTCTCTTTTGGTATTTGCATGATCACAAAAATTGAGTAGAGAAGGAAGTGACTCTCAAAAGTGTTTAACATAGCTAATTTTATTTATTTTGCCTCATTTGCAATTATTGCTAGAATGAAGGATTTTCTAGTTACAGAATTAAATAATGCTCTCAACAAATCTATTAAAGGTTATATTTTCTTTTATTTGCTCTTACTCACCAGGATCAGATTTTCCATAAAGTTCAAGAGAGACTATATTTGTCATGACATTTGGATTGTAAATCAGATGACTACAACGAGATGAGTGGTGTTTTTTCTATAGAATACATATATCAACTTTAATTTCCTCATGTCTTAAGTAACTATCAAGACATTAAGAAAAGAAGATTCGGGAACTAACAAATCATTATATTTCCCTTACCTGCCTCCCCGCTCTCTGCCCCTTGTCCCCCTTGCCCTTGTAGTTAGTTAAGAACAGGAATAGATAGGTCTTATTTCTCTCTCTCTCTCTCAATATAGATCATTTCTCTCTCTCTCTCTCTACATATATATATACACCGATTTACAACTATATAGAGAGAAATTATCTATGGGTATAGGTAATCCTCTATTTATATCTTTATCTACATATATGACTATATCAATCTCTTGATAGATATAGACATATAGACACTGACACATCAGTGTATTCAGAAATATAAATAGGGATATAGATAGGTAGACAGATAAATATTAATAAATAAGTAATGTAGATACCATTTGTAAACATATTATCAATAATTAAAAGTCTGTAAAAACATATACACATAGTGCCAAGAAATGGAATTCATTTCAAAAATATTAAGGTATATTTTCAAAACTTCTAGCTGCTGCCTGTTGTTTCAAGTGAATAGTATTACTAGAAGTGTTTTCTACAGGTAGTGCTTAGATCTAATTGAATAACATTGTTTGTCAAGTAAGATATGAACTTTAACCTTATCAAAGATCAGTTTTATTTTAAAGATGTACCAGTTATGATAATATCCTACCATTGGTATAGAAAGTTTTTTTTATCATACCTTCTTTAAAAACTATCTGCATCTAACTATATCTATTTGACTTAAACGAAAATGTAGAATATGTAAAAAATGTTAATCGTTACATTTGTTTTTTAAATATGTTATTGTTTTCCTATTACAGTGGCCCCCATTCCCCCGCCCACCCTCCTCTGCCCAGTCCATCCTCCCGTCCCACAGTCAGTCCCCACACTGCTGCCCATGTCCCTGGGTCACTCACACACGTTCTTTGACTAGTTCCCCTTCTTTCCACCATTATCCTTCTCCCCTCTCTCTCCTGGTCACTGTCAGACCGTTCCATGTTTCCATGCCTCTAGCTCTACTGTGCTTATTAGTTTTCATTTTTGTTCATTAGGTTCCCATTATAGGTGAGGTCCTATGGTGTTTGTCTTTCTGTCACTGGCTTATTTCACTTAGATAATGTTCCCCGGTTCCACCCACGCTGTTGCAAAAGGTAGGAGCTCCTTCTTTCTTTCTGTTGCATAGTATTCCATTGTGTATCAGGAGTGTCCAAAGCATGGGCCATGGGCTGCATGTGGACCAGGATGGCTATGAATGCAGCCCAACACAAAATCGTAAATTTACTTAAAACATAAGATTTTTTTTTCATTTTTGTTAGTGTTTGTGTCTTTAATGTGTAGCCTAAGACAACTCTTCTTCCAGTGTGGCCCAGGGGTGCCAAAATGTTGGGTACCGTTGGACTGTAAATATACCACTGTTTTTTCATCCACTTATTAACTGATGGGCAGTCAGGCAGTTTCAAGCACTAGGCTATTGTAAATAATGCTGCTATGAACATTGGGATGCATAGGTTCTTTAAATTGGTGTTACAGGATTCTTAGGGTACAACTCCAGCAATGGAATTACTGGGTCAAAAGGCAGTTACATTTTTAGTTTTTTGAGAAAATTCCATACTACTTTCCACAGTGGATGTACCAGTCTGCATTCCCACCAACAGTATATGGAATTCCTTTTTCTCCACATACTTTCCAGTACTTCTTGTTTGTTTATTTGTTAATGATGGCCATTCTAACGGGCGTGAGGTGGTATCTCATTGTGGTTCTACTTTGCATCTCTCTGACTGTTAGTGATGTTGAGCATCCTTTCATATGTCTACGGGGCTTCTGTATGTACTTCTTGGAGAAGTATCTGTTCAGGTCCTCAGCCCATTTTGTAACTGGGTTGTTTGTCTTCCTTGTGTTGAGTTTTATGAGTTCTTTATACATTTTGGAGATCAAACTCTTGTCCAAGGTATCAATGGCAAAAATGTTTTCCCATATGGTTGGATTCCTTTTCGTTTTGATGATGTTTTCTTTAGCTGTGCAGAAGCTTTTTAGTATGCTTTGGTGTCATTTGTTTATTTTTTCCTTTATCCCCCTTGTCTTAGGAGATATATAAGTGAAAATATTGCTATGTGGGATATCTGAAATTTTACTGCTTATGTTTTCCTTTACAACTTTTATGGTGTCATGAATTATATTTAAGTATTTTATCCATCTTGAGTTTATCCTGGTGTATGGTGTTGGTAGTCAAGTTTCATCTTTCTTTTGTATGTACCTGTCCAGATCTCCCAAACACTATTTATTAAAGGGGCTATTTTACTCCATTTTATGCTCCTGCCCCCTTTGACAAATATTAATTGACCATAGAGATATAGGTTTATTTTATCTCTATTCTTTTCCATTGATCCATGTTCTTGTTCTTGTGCCAGTACCAGCCTGTTTTGATTACAGTGGCTTTGTAGCATACTTTGATTTTGGTATTGTGAACCTTCTTACTTTGTTCTTCTTTCTCAAGTTTGCTGAGACTATTCAGGGCCATTTATGGTTCCATATACATTCTTGAAATATTTATTCTAGACCTGTGAAATATGCCATTAGTATTTTAATAAAGACTGCATTGATTCTATCAATTGCTTTCAGTATTATGGACATTTTAATGATGTTACTTATTCCAATCTATGAACATGTTATATGCTTCCATTTATTGGTATCTTCCTTAATTTCTTTCTTCATTGTCTTGTAGTTTTCTGAGTACAAGTCTTTTACTTCCTTAGTTAAGTTTATTCCTAGGTTTATTCCTTAGTTAACTTTATTTTTCTTGTTGTTATAGTAAATGGAAGTAAATAGAATTTTTCCCAATTTTTGTTTCTGATACTTCATTTTTGGTGTACAAAAATGCCTTCAGTCAGAATATTGGCTTTGTATCCTGCAATTTTGCCAACTTTGCATATTATATTGAGTAGTTTTTTGGTGGAGCCTTTAGGGTTTCTTATGCACATTATCATATCATCTGCAAATAATGACAGTTTTACTCCCACCTTTCCAATATCGATGCCTTTTATTTCTTTTTTGTCTGACCCTTGTAGCTAGAACTTCCAATATCATATTGAATAAAAGTGGTCTTGGAATGTCCCAGGTTCTTTCCAATAATGTATAGCTTCTGGTGAATTAGCTGTGAATTTCCTGTGAGGGGCCAATCTGTGTAAAAGGGGCACCTCTTTCCTGCTTGGGGCAGACAGGAGCTCCGCCTAGGCACTAAGGCTGGGCAGGGCCCTGAACACTCCTTGTAGCACCTGTCTCTAATCTCTCTGCTCTGCTGGTCTCAGAGAATCAGAGTCTGATGAACAGTGTAGCTCATAGTGTCTGGTAAAGGACCTTTTCAGAGCTTTTTCTTCTTTCCTCTGTGGTTCTGTGCCCAAAAGGGGGCTCTTGAGCCTGGTCTTACTGACCAGTACAGCCTATAGTCCCTCGAGTGGGGGTTGGGCTCACCTGTATGTGAGGTGACCTGACTGGCTGCAGAAAACCTCAGGTGTTCAGCTTCTGACCGTCCAGTCCCCAGCCTGCTGCTCTCTCACTGGAGCCTCGGGCCCAACTCTCCATTCTGCACAGTGCTTGCCAGCCATGCTGGGTTGAGTCCTAGCGTCCCTTCAGTGTGACTTCATCCCTCTGAGTCCTTTGCTTGCAGAGCCACCGCGTGTATGCACACACCAGCTCCCTGCAGAGTCTTGAGCTTCCTCTCAGCTCTTTTTTCAAGAGAACTTCCGTGTAGCTCTTATATTGCAGTACCGCGCCCTGGGGGCCTATTCTCCACACGGTCCTCCTCCCCCGAAATCACTAAGTCTCTCTCAGTCAGGGCTGACCACGGCCGCTCAGAACCTCCAACAGTTTTAGATCGAGTTTCTCAGGGCTCCTTTCCCGGATGGCACTGGGAAGATCCCTGCAGGGATCCTATAGCAGGGGGCTGCAGCGGGTGCTCGCGCTGCCGCCTCCAGCGATTCTCAGCCTCAGGCGGGCCTGCCCCTGCCTGCCTTGCTGTTTCTGCCGCCAGCACCTCCCCAGCCACCTCTCTCCAGCTCCGGAGGTTCACGGCTCTTGAGTCGATCCGCAGCTGTCCTGAATCTATGGAGCCAGGCATACCAGGTTGAGCAGCGGCGGTGGCGGTTGCTCCACTGGGAGAGCCAGGCCACTGTTTCCCGAGGGCTCTGCAGCCGGACAGGCTCCTTCCCACCCACGCACACGCCCCACACTCTTGTCTGTGTATGCACTCAACTCACACGCTCTCTCGCTCACTCTTCGCTGGATTTTCTAGTTAGTTGCTCTGTTGTTTGGCTGCAAGACCTTGCCAGGCGTGAGAGCCAGTGGAAGGCGCATCCAGCTACTCTGTAGCTACCTCAGATCCTCCAAATCATTACAGTTATAAAGCTAATTATCATTCTGTTAGGTAACATTTGGGATATTACTGTATAGCTGCCATTTTTAAAAGGGTATTTATATGTATGAACTCAAAAAATTATCTGAACAAGCCAAATGCATTGATCAGGAATTTGGCAAGTACAAATAAATGAGGTCAAGGTCGTGTACATAGAAAGTGGCAGAGTTGGAATTGATTACTCCCAGCAAGTTACTTTTCAAGGCAGGATTTTTTTTTTTTTTCAGTTTTAAAGCAGTTACTATTTATTAACCGACCAGATTACAAAAATAACCATGGTAGATACCTTAGTTCATCCTTCTAATGGGCCTGTTGATCTGGTCCTCCCTGTTACCAGCATCTCCACCTTCTTCAAAATGGATGGTATTTATCTTCATTCCACCTCGTGGAGAAGATGATTTGAAGGGCCACAGGAAGCCATTTGCTTCTTTGAAGTGTTTTCCAACAGCACAGATCTCACGAATCAGATCCTCCATGGAGAGGATGCCGTGTTTATCAACCAATGGGATATCTATCAGGGCGATTCGTTTTGGGTTTTTTTTTTTTGTTGTTGATTTTGCCATAACCAGGCTTGTAGATCCATTCATTTACTGACTTCAGGTTTGGGTAGCCCCATGCAATATATGCTCCCACAGTCGTCAGCATGTTAATCAAAGCTTTGTTGAACTTAACGAAAGTGCCGCTGAAGATCTGGCAAAGGCGAAGAAGCTGCAGCACCTTTCGGACCTTTGGGCTCACACCATTGATACTCTGATCCTGATGACAAATGCCAGTTTGGGTTCCGCAGGTACATAGAAGTTGCCAGGTTTTCTTTCCATTCTAGCCATGGGAATCTCTGTACATCTGCCTATATTCCTTGTGAGAGTGCTTAGCTTTTTCATAGATAGGCTTCCTCTTTGCCTTTCAAAGCACCTTTTGGGCAAACTTCTTTCTTCAGGCACTTTATCTTCAGCTCTGTGAAATTCCTTCGCCTTTTCTTAAGGGTTTCTGGCACAGCAGGGACCTTCTTGTTCATCTCTTCTGCCCCCTCATAGTTCCAGCCAGAAAAAAAGTCGAGGCAGGATTATTGCTATCAGTGTAGAGGTACTATAAAGGCATGACTATTTTCCTTGAAAACAGTATTTTAAAGAACACAATTTACTACTTGCAAGAGAACCTTAGTTAAGCAAAGTCACTAATTATGACAATGTTTTAGTGCATTTTTTGTAACACCAAATAAACACTTGTTCCTTCTCAGTCTGGCTTTTTATTTTTAGATTAATAATTGCTACTTTCTTTGTATTTACTAAGGGTTTCAATATTTTTTTCTAAATATATAAGCATCCAAATAATTGTATTAAAAATTACTTTAGAAATCTGACACAAGCCAAATAGATTCAACAGTCGAGAAGTGTTTTTAATTATAAGGCAACACTTCATGGAACAATGTGTGCACCATCTTTTTTCTCTCAATTTTAACATAATCTTAAATATTTCTGTGCCTAGTAAAGTGTGCTCTAACATTACTGAAAACAAAATTAAACAGCAGAATTAAGAGGTAGAATAAATTAAGAACGATGGATGAAGATTTTAAAAATACTCCTTCAGTACTAGATAAAGCTGATGATAAATTGATATCAGAATAGACATTGTGCTTTTTTCTAGAATAGACTGACTTTCACTAGGACAGCCCAGCTGCTAGGCCAAATAACAAAACTCATTAAACTTTAAAGGACTGAAATATAGCAGAGCCTGTGCTCTGATCACAATTTAGTTTGGTTGCATATTAATAACTATAATTAGTCAATAATTATTTAAATATTTCGAATCCAACAACCTTCATATACAAGACATGAATCAAAAATAAAACATCTGAAAGCAACTTCATGGCTGAAGAAATTCTGTAAACTTGACAAATTTTATAATATATTGGATATAAATAAAATATTTCAATATGAATAATTAAAATACAACCTATCTGAATTTGTAAAACAAGAAAAATTTTTACCATAAATTTTTTGTTGGGGAAAAATATATAAAACAATGATAAACATTTCTACATTAAGAAAGTTTTTAGAAAACAATTAAAACCCTAGTAAATATAGGGAAAGGAACAAATGTTAACCTAAAAAATAAAAAGCCAAAATGAGAGACAACAAATATTTATTTGGGATAAAAAGCAATGGAATTCTGTATGCACAGTTTCATTCAGATAATGTCCCAATTACCAGGTGAAGACAAGGGATTTTTATAAGAACAAGAAGGGAATTTAAAAAAAGAAAAGATTTCTAGTGTTAACACACTGTTACTACATTTTAGCCACATGATTGATTACTGAATTTGTCTTCAGAAAAAGTCCATAATCATCAGACCTCGTGGCCAGGATGTCTGCTTTTCCTTTTGGCTTTACAAACAGTCATTTGTAAGACAATGTTGCTATGAACCAGCCCAGTGTTTATGCCGCCAGTTCAAAGATTCCAAAGTTTCAAGGAGCAAAAGTAGCAAGGCAGTCCCCTGTCATGGCTGCTCCAATTCCACTTTTAAATGGCTCATTTTCTATCATTTGTGTACAGTTGTGATAAAAAGCAGTCCTATGTGGAATAGAAAATGGGGAAAGATTATTTTTAAAAAGGGAAGACAAAGGCAAAATGCTAATTATTTGGAAAGGCAAATGAAGTTATTATTTCTTTTTTCTTTTTTAAACATTACTAGATAAACAAGTGGTAACATACAGATTATCATAATGAGAAGACATTCTTACATATTCTTCAGACATTAAAAGGAGAATAATGGGAATTTATAAACAACTTTTAAGTCAACAAAATGTTTAACTTAAATTTAATGAATAAATTTATAAAATTTGAGAAAATTTCAGAAACTTTAGAAAACAGTGTATCAAAACTGACTCATAGAACACCTGATTAACCTATATCTTTTAAAGATATTTTAGTTTTTAACCATAAACATTCCCCACAAGGAAAATATTGAATATATTTAAATGGCTTTACAGATAACTAATTGAGAAGAGAATATTTACCAACTCATTTTTGAGGCTAGCATATATCTGACATAGCTGTTATAAGAAAAAGATTACAGATGTTCAAAAGATTAATCATTACCATTAACATTATAAGATGACAACATATAATAGTAAAGTTGAATTTATAATCACAAATGTATTCTTTCAATATTTGGTAAGCAATATGATTTACCATATTAAAAGAATAAAGAAAAATAACTCACTAGGTTGAAAAATATTTCAAAAGGTGCAAAGAAAGAATTTGCAATAATCAAAACTTATTTGTAACTTAAAAAAAGTAAGCCAACTAGAAAGGGAACACCTTTCAATTGGATAAAAGAGATTTTTCACTCAGAGGTTTACAACAGGGCAAAAGTGTCCCACTCGACACTAGCTACCCCCAAACCATGTAATTATCTTTGTAAAAAGAAAAACATATAATAATCTTTGTAAAAAGAAAAAGAAAAAATATATATATTGTATATATATCTCTCTCAAAATATATACAATAAAAAAAGTGATCTTGGCAAAGGGTAATACATTAAAATAATTTGCAGCTTTAGATACCTTGGACAGAATACTAGAATATGAATTGATAATAAAGACATCATTTACAATAGTACCAAACCCAAAATACTTAGGAATGGATTTGACAAAATAACTACACTGTAAATTATAAAATTGCTTTTTAAACTAAATAACATTTAAATAAATAGATTACTGATCTAAGTGTATATATTGGGAGAGTATAGTTTCATTTCAATCCAATCAAACCCCGGGAAGAAAATATGTAAACTTGACAAATTTTATAATTTATTGGACATGCAGTTTGCATCGATTAGCCAAAACTCTTTTGAAAAAGAATTTAAAGGTTTTCAGACACTCTTCCTGTCAAGACTTACTATGAAACTCCATTAATCAAGACAGTATAGCTTTGGCATAGTGCATTTTATTATATTTGAATTATATTAAAATATATTTAATTTAAAATATAAATAAAACATAGTGATATGTTATTAGGGTAAGAGCTTCTCTACTATAACATAGCAAATGAACCTGGTTACATTTAAAACGTCAGAAATATGTTTCAACTGAATTGCATACACCTGCTGGGGTGAGGAGTCTCATGTTTCTCTTGAATAACTCTTCCCGCAATTAGAGCAAGCTTCTTGAATGTGACATTAAACATGAGGCTGCGGAGAATGTTGCTTCTTTTCCCCTAACACTCATTAGTAGTTCATATCCCTTGAATATTCATCCGCCCACAATATACTGCTTGGACAAAGGAACAAACGGTGCTGACCCTGCGAACTGTAGACAGCACCACAGAGACTGTGAAGAGGGCAAACTGTTTCTATAACAAGGGCAGCTTAAAGAATTGCTAACACTGTGTCCAGAGCAATTCCCAACTCTTTTTTTCTCCTTTTTGCCTGGGGCTCTAGAGAAGCAATTCATTTTTAAAGAAAAATATAAAATATTACTGTAACTTGCAGGTAAAATGAAAACAGCCATCCTATTAGGCAATGGAAGGTGATGCAATCAAGAAAAGATTGAACTGAGAAAGTAGCCTAATTTTATTTTATATTCAAGTATTTTCACGTACTTTGTGGAGTTCATATTTTTCCGCTAACCTCGGGAACTGGTTCCTCAGACTCCCAAGTGGTGCTTCCGCCAGGTTGCTGCAGAAAGGCTGCTTCGCCCCAGATCCTCTCTGCTGTCCTCGTTCTACCACCGCAGGTCCTGACCATCTGGCTGGCTGCTTTCTGATCAAGCCAGCGTTTTCTCCGATGCATCCCACATCCCCGGGGGTATCCTGAATAACTGCTCATCCTAAGCAATAATAACACCTCTTAAGGCCAAGAATAAGTTGTTTAAATATCTGCACTGCCCCTGGCATTATCTAGGTATTTAAATTGAAAAATTAAATAATCATGCTACAGCTAGCTATTAACTACTACTCAATAGGCCAGTAACCTCGACCTATGTGGGCCAGACACAAGCAATGCAAGGCGCTGGAACCATCCCAGGTTATTTTGTTCTGGTGGACGCTATTCATGAAGTGATCTTTTGCTACTGGTGCAGAAAAGAATTATGTAGAAATGTTAAGGTATCTTTGTATACCTTTGAAGGGAACAGATTTCCCTTCAAATGCTGTCTTCTTTAGAGCAATGAGAACGTTCTGTTATGAGCACAGATCTCATTGGATTTTAATAGAGAAAATTAAAATGTGAATTTAAATAACAAAGTGTCTTGAATTTCCTCACCCAGTTTCCTTCCTGTAAAATAAAGAAAACCATTAAATCTGACCTCATGTGACCTTCTAAGAGTGGTATAAATTCAATATTTCATTGAGGATGAAAAGGTGTTCTATCAAATCTATGAATTCAGAGAATATATACTTTAAAACCTTCCTTTAGAAAGGTTCTCTGGGAATATTAATACTGATTGCCATTTTTTCCAGGTTTGAAATATTAGCAGACCAGCCAGACTTGAGAAACTACTGACTATTGCAAAAAAGCATTTTATCAAGAAACTCTGACCACCAAGGTAGAATTCATGACATGTCCCAAAAGAAAGAGCAGTAAATATAGATATAGGTATATAGACATATACTTACATGAAGACATGTATGTTTGCATGCTGTGCTTTAAAGGAAACTGTACTTTTCAATAATGGAATAAGGAATTCTCTCCCACCCAAACCACTCATATTTGATTTTAAAACCGAAAGCCAACAAGTTGCTACTTGGCTTGTATCCAGTTATAAAATTTATTACCTTGCTAAAATGAGTTTCAGGCCATACAGAGGGTCTTTCCAGAGTGTCTTTCTCTCCCACCCCAATACACACACAGAAACATGCAATAACGTACGAGTATAGTCTTCATTTCCACAATTGACAAAAAATTCCTGATAAAATCTCCAATTGCTCAGTGTAAGCTCAGTGCCCTAATGATGACCATGTTGAGAGTGGAAAAACTTCATCGTGAGATTAGAGGAGTAAAATTTTATTTTTTTACTTTTTGTGAAATGATTCTTTGTTTTAATAGAAGACAGAACATTTATAATGTTAATCTATTTATTCCTCAATACATATTTTGCAATTAGGAATTGAGTAATGAAATACTTTTAACATTTTTCCGATTAACTTATACATCATTAACCAAATTATAGGAAATGAGAATTATATGTCAATAAATTTCTAGGATTAAAGTTTGAGGATTAAAATCCTCTCTTTAGAGTTCAATCCTTCATTCCATTAATAGTGTAGTTGATTTTACTACTGTCTGTTAATGACACGATCAGAGGCCTTGGTGACAGCTTTAGTCAACATGGTTTTGTGAACAGCCATATTACCACAATTAGGCAGTAACTACATGGTCTAATCGGCTAATTTTCTTTTTTTCTTTTTTTTTTTTTTTTTTGCTGTTGCAAAGCATAAGATTTTATTCTTTTTTTTTAAAACACAGCTGAGTGTCATTCCATTTTGTAAATGTACCATAGCTTTTTTTTCTTTTTTTTTATTTACTTTTTAAATACATTTGTCTCTGCCTCCCCCCACCTCTTTCCCTTGCCCCCTCCCACCTTCCCTCCCTCCGCTCTTCCCCTTTGGTTTTGTCCATGAGTCCTTGCTATATGTTCCTTGACTTTCCCCTTCCCTTCCCCTTCCCTGCCCCCCCCTTCTCTCTTGTCTCTGTTGATTTCTTTTCCTTTCAATGTTGCTGGTCATATTTTCCTTGCATCTTTGCATTGTTGGTTAGGTTCCGCTTATAGGTGAGATCATATGGTATTTGTCTTTCGCCCCCTGGCTTATTTCGCTTAGCATGATGCTCTCCAGTTCCATCCATGCTGTCGCAAAGTTTAGTACTTGTTTTTTTCTTTCTGCTGCATAGTACTCCATTGTGTATATGTACCATAATTTTTTGATCCAATCATCTACTAATGGGCATTTAGGTTGCTTCCAAGACTTGGCTATTGTAAATTGTGCTGCTATGAACATTGGGGTGCATAGGTTCTTTTGTATTGGCGTTTTGGTGTTCTCAGGGTATAGTCCCAGCAGGGGAATCGCTGGATCAAAAGGCAGTTTCATTTTCAGCTTTCTGAGGAAATTCCACACTGCTTTCCATAGTGGCTGCACCAGTCTGCATTCCCACCAACAGTGGACTAGGGTTCCCTTTTCTCCACAGCCTCGCCAGCACCTGTTGTTTGTGGATCTGTTTATGATGGCCATTCTGACCGGTGTGAGGTGGTACCTCATGGTGGTTTTGATCTGCATTTCTCTGATGGCTAGTGATGCTGAGCATCCTTTCAAATGCCTCTGGGCCCTCTGTATCTCCTCCTTGGAAAAGCATCTGCCCAGGTCCTTTGTAATCAGCTAATTTTCTAAGTAAATTCACCTTCAGTGACCTTTAGCAGAGCCCCTTTGGTCACCAAAAAATATGGTCACCAAAAAATATCTAATATTATCAGGGGCTTAGTTGAAATATTATTTTTATTATTATTCAGGTGTGATAATATGAAACACTACAACTACAATTTTAAGAAGAAAAAAGAAAACCTACAACAATATCTGAATGCATACGTTTGCAGCCAGTTTGTTTGGAAAAGTGGAGCTCAGAAAAATAATTTGGGCTGGATATAGTGGGGGGGTCTAACCTTCACATGAAGTCATAGTTGGACCCAGGGCCACTATATTAGTTACTGGATAAAACAAAAGAAATGTTTAAATATAGACCTATTAAAATATGTGTCTTTCATTGGAATATACAGTAGAAATAAATTTAAAAATTGAGGGAAATAATTTTTTAGAGAAGTAGAAGAGGGATAAGTCACAAATCTAGGCAGAAAAGAAGATAGGGCTCACGGGGTAGAATACCAAAGGCAAAGCAACAGGATTTTAAAAATGTCAATATTGTAGGTGTCTAAGTTTCTCACAGTTCTCCTTTCAGAGAGCATCAAATAAATGTATCACCACTGCATGCTAATAATACCTTACCATCTGTCTTCTGAGAACCCCAAACACAAATGTAGGTAATCCCCTTCTCTTTAATGGTGCACTTTGTGAACTCTGATATCATGTTCTTAATTGCTACACTATGTTGGAATTTCTTGTTAAACAGAACTCATAGCCTTTTTGTAAGATACTGATTTCATAAGAGACCAGAGAAGTGGGCTGGCATCAAAATAAAGTTTTACCAACAATGATAAAAATTGGAAAAGTTTGCAGGAAACTTTTGCAATTGCAGGAAATAAATCTTCACACTTAAGAGATACATTCCTATACTCTTACCAAGATCCTCACAATGAAGTTGGAAAACATGGGGCAAGTAAACATTAGTTCCTGTGGAGAATTAAAACCTATATTATATACATATGTGTGTGTATATGTATTATATATATATATTATACATATACACACACTCAAATATAAACATACACTTATATATGTTTATATATATAAACTTTTTTATATATACTTATAAACATATACTTATAAACATAAGGTGATGAACAAAGTCATAAATATATTTCACAAAGAGAATGATAAGGGATTTTAAAGGACAAGGCAAATAGGGAAAAAGCTATTCATTAATTCATAACAACATAAAATATTATTAAGAGATTGTATCTTTCTGTAATTTTAATCACATATTTTCTCAATGTAAGGTGGACATCTTTCTTAAATTTTCGTGTGCTTGTATGTGGGGCACACCTTCAGTTCAGCAGCATGCCACCGTTGTCACTGGTCGTGCAGGCGTCACAAGGACACTGGCCATCACAGCCTGCACTGGGGCGCGTTTTGTTATTTCTCTTCGCATGAATAGACACCACAGTCATTTGAAGTTTTAGTCAGCAATAATTTAAAGATTATTTGAAGAAAAAAATATGCATCTTGTCTACTGTTCTGTAAAATGTTCATTGTTTTAGATGAGGTCAAAAAAGTAGGATCTCAAAACTTGAGAGACCAATATAGGTGCGTTGAGAAAAACCTCAGATATGACAAATACATTTTTTAGAGAAACACTGTACCATGAACACTACTGATGGCACAGTGGAGTATATTCGGTGAAAAAGACAGATTTCATTAACTTTAAGGGAAATATTTGGGAGAGTTGGAGTTTATAAGTGAAAAAATTTAGGAATACTTATGCATTTTATAATGTTTTCTTTTTTCACATATACAAGACTGGTTATATTACAAAAATCTGTGTCTAAAATATAAATGAGATCTTTGGTAAATACAATATTGATAAGAAAAAACATGTTATAGATTTTTTCAATATTCTTAACCCTGTATAATTATGTATATTAAGATGACACTGTCCAAAATTGATAAAAATATGTCTCTAATCATCTGGAATTTTTTCTCTCAGAAAAAAAAGGCGTTTTAAATTCATATAAGTACATACTTAGTTGCGTGGTTCAGTTGACTGGAGTATCGTCCCAACACCAAAAGATCGTGGGTTCAATTTCTAATCAGGGCACATACCTAGATAGGTTGCATCCTCACTTGGGGGTCACATATGGGAGGCAACCAGTTGATGTTTCTCTGTCACATTGATGCTTCTTTTTCTCTCTCTCTCCCTACCTCTCTGTCTAAAATCAATAAACATATCATTCTATTGCCATGATTTAGCATTTCAATTAAATGATAAAGTCTGTATATTCTACATTCTCTCAAAGCTACGGTCCACTTCCTGTTTTCTTAGAGTATGTAAATAAAGTCCTGTGGTTTTGCTTCTTATCTAGCTTTTATTTCAGCCCATTCAAGGGAGAAGAGCTGCTGGGGCCAACCATGAAGACCCGCAGATATCTGCCATAAATCTGTTTGAAGAGAGCATCAGGAGGAAGAGGAAGGTTGGAAAGGAGCAATACAACTCCCCACAGCCCCCCTCTGCTCCTATTCCCCTTGCTTTTCCTTCTCTTTATTCCTGAGAGATAGGCTTTGTCCACAGCCCCTCCCCCGACCTCTTTATTTTGCTTTCCCTCTCCCTCCTTATAAGAGCCTCTGCCTGCACTGAGAAATTAAGATGGGGTTTTGAGGACAGAGCTTGCTCATCTTTTGGAGATGCCAGCACTCAAATAAACTCCTTTCCTTTTCACCAGCACCTGTCTCACAAGTTTGGCATCTGTGATGGCAGGCACTTGAGCCTGAGTCTGTTACACTTAGGTGAGGATTACAAAATTAAAAATAAAAAATAAATTTATATAAGCACAAATATAGTACTCAAAAAGTAAGAAGAGTCAGAAAACTATCATGTTCACTAAAATATGTTAAAAGTTGCTAAATTTGAAATTGATGTCATTTCATGCTGTATTTTAAATACTTCATTATAGTTTAACATGAATATGAATTTTGTTTACTAATTATATAGAGTTATAGTTATAGTCATTTATTATCAGTTAATTATTCAGGAACATTGAGAAACTATATGTTAAAAATTTTAATCTTTGTGATGTCACATGAAGTTTAATTACAGCTAGCTTATTCAGTAGCCTGTTGTTTCATTACAGTATCTGAAAGTGTTGTTTTAAGAAATTAACACATCTGAGTCTCAGTCACAACAAATATATGATTATCATTTTTATACAATTTACATGTTAATGTAATATCCATCCAGTAATATGAGAACAGATTCAAAATAATTTATAGATATAATTCCAAGGTCTAATGATATTTAAATCACATAAAATAATGATAATTTGTATGTTCACGTATGTGTGTGTCTAGGTGGAGCTTTTCCTCAATTTTGTCATTTTAACTAACATTTTAAATATGTTTTTATTGTTTCATATTTAATTCCAATTAATGTGTATTTTTAAATCACTGTAAGAACACTGATATTTGCATATACTTATTATATACTTATTATTCAGCTTCAATTCTGCCAACCTTTTGAGAAAGTGCTTGTAGATACAGGTGTCCAGCTTATGGCCCATGGGCCACATGCTGCCCAGGGTGGCTATGAATGTAGTCCAGCACAAAATCATAAATTTATGTACAACCCTTTTTTTGCTCATCAGTTTTTGTAGCATTTGAGTATTTAATGTGTGGCCCAAGGCAACTCTTCATCTTCCAGTGTGGCTCAGAAATGCCAAAAGGTTGGACACCCCTGTATGTAGAAGGTATCGGTTACTTGAAAATCAAGAAAAGACTCCTAAAAGACTCTTTAACCTGCTGGTACATTTGAGAGAATATTCAGCATTTATTTTTGTTTAAAAATGTTTTAGTACATATCTGTTATTGTCAAGAAAACATGGATAGCTACTGTTCTAGAATTTTGAAGGGTTTTGTATTTCAAGAATGTAATATCTGTTCAACCTGAAAGTAATCAGAGTTCTCTATTTGTGTTTTTCCAATCATCTCAGATCTTTGTTCTCTCTCTCTCTCTCTCTCTCTCTCACACACACACACACACACACACACACACACACACACACACTTACTTTCTCTGATATGTAGGATTGGATAAGATTAAACTTTAGGGAGCTACATACCTACTGATTTATCTTTGTTTGCAGCATATATATTTCCAGTGCTGGTAGGGAAAAGAGAGTAAAGCCAGTGTTTTGTCAAATTGACTCAACTCACCAGATTGTCTTTTCCTACTGTTTTGTTTTCCTAAGGGTTGACTATTCTCAAAGTTAGGTAATACACCATAGGGAACCAGTAAGAAAAAGGTTTCCAGAAGTTAATTTTTCAATATCAATTCGAATTCCTCTCTTGGAAGATTTGGGCAATGATTGTATGTTCCACATAGGCTATTATATCTTTGTTTCCTGTCTTTTACGCCTCACATTATACCTTCTTATGGTAATGAATTAAGTAAACAAATGAAAGCAGAATTTTTTTTTTCTTAATTCAGTATTCCCAGGTTGCTAATTCATTTCAGTTCAACAAATGAGTAGGTTAAGTTAGTAAAAAGAGACACCTAATTTTACATAAAGAGTGTCTTATGCAATTACAAAGATAATGGATGTTTGATCCACTAGTTTGGGATGTTGGAACTATTGGACCATCTCAACAAGAGATAGTTTACATTAGGGATCTTCTGTTATTGTATTACTGGAAAAAACTCTTCAGTGAATCTGAGTTTATACATTCTAAAAATCTGTTTAAATGTATTAAAATTCTTTGGATCCATGCATATTGTCATGCCTGTTATTAAATTTTTACTATAAAAACATGCAAAAGCCTGCACAAACCCTTTTCTCTAACTTTTTTTCCTAATCTGGCACCACCTTACACTTTAATGAAATCTTACTTACCTATCAAGACATATATAGCTCAGGTCACATCCTTCAACACATCTGTAAACCAGAATGGATCAATATTCAATCTTGAGATTCTATCCATGCCCCCTTTGAGTTTCTCTCCCTTCTCGTTAAATACTCTTTAGATGTTTTATAAATATGTCATTTTCTTACTGTATAGCCTTTAAGCCATTGCATCACAGCACTTAAGATAGTTTTTGGCATTTTTGCACTCAGTAAATGTTTATTTATATGGAAAGAGGCTAGACTTCACTGAAAATATAGGAACATAAAATTTTATGTAACATAGTATGTTAAACAAACAAGAAAGAAAAAAGACGAAGTTGAGGGGATGGAGGCAAAACCACCAGCACCAGTGCTGGATGGAAAAGACAACTTGTCCGCAGTCCTGGGGTTGATAGGCCACTTCCAGGCAAACAGCATGGGAAAGAAAGATGTAAATTTTTTTGAAAGAATTTGCATTGGCTGTAGATGAAAGGGGTGGGATAAAGTGAATCAAAGTTAATTCTGTGCATTTTCCTTAAGGAAGAATCGATTGTTCTTTAGGATTGGTTGTGGGAAACAATCTTGAAAGCTCATGGATAAGCAAGATGCAGACAGAGGTGCATAGTGGTCAGCTACTTAACTATATACCCTTTAGACAATTGAGTAAATAGCCACCTGAAATTTATTTTAGTTCAAAGTTTTAGTATACATCCAGGGATGTAAGCTGTCTTTTTTTGGTTTTCCCCAACAGTAGTCTACTGATTAAGCAATCACGTCTCTTCCTTCCACACTGTGGTCTACTGTCATTTGATTTAGGACATCTCAATTTTTTTTTCCCATTAGTATATTTAAATGTCATTGAAAATAAATTAGAGTCTCACTAAGGGTTTGATACCATTATCAACATTCTGAAAGAGAAACAGAAAACAAAAGGAGAGACCTCCTCCAGACTCATTGTTTTGTTCTGGTCCCACCCTACTCATGGCCAGTGTTTTCACTGGACCAGCCCTTCTTATTCTTATTATGATGGCAAAGTGCCCTCAGCAATAACCATCAGGAAACTTTAAAACAGACAAGATGGAAATTACACAACACACCTGGGACTAATCATTAAGGTCAGGCAGAGAAGGAAGAGCGGGGAGAAAGAGAGAGAGGGAATGCATAGAGAGAAAGAATGCATGCAGTCTTGTGGTCTTGCTCTTACTGAGGTTGAGGTGGAGGCCTAAGATTTCTAGGACTCGCGTATATTGGTAAATTTGAAACATTACGAGCAGGAACTGAAAACTCAGAGAGAGAAAAAAAATTAGCCCAAATGGTCAGTTACCAAAATCAACCAAGATCTCTAAGAAATGAAAGTCTGGGGTGGAGGGCCAGGGACTAGAATTGGTCTGGCTCTTGATCGAATATGGTGGCTGGCAATGTGTCATTTGCCTTGCCAATCAAAGCTTATAATGTCCTTTCTTTTCCAAAAGAGAAAACACAAACTGTCATGCTTATATCACACCCATATACCTCTTTGAAAACACTAAATAACCAAAAATTCAAGGGGGCTACAGAAGATTATTTCTCTAATTAAGTAAGTATTTGAAAAGGCAATTTTGATTTCCATTGTCACTTCAAGAGCCCTGTATGGCCAGTCCATAAAAAAGATAATTTGAAAAGTTCATGTAGACCATTTGATTGCTTTAGTTTTATAATTTGTGGACAAGCTTAGGCAGGAAATGCAATTGCATTTGTACATGTATTGACACAATACATGTATACTTAACAAAGGAACTCAAATGCAGAATTGAGCTGGTAAATAAAATATTTGAATTCAACATTGACCCACAGTAAAGCAAATTAGAAAATGCTAGAATTCCTTTGCCATAATTCAGGGAAAGGGATTCAAAGTATTTTGAAATTAAGAATGATAGAGTAGATTTATCTTGTTGCTTTATTGCGACCCAACTTCAAGGTTTATCCTTGAGAGAACACACAGGAAATATATTGGTGAAGGGAAAACACATATTTCAGAAAATCTTTAGTAACTACTTGGTGGCTGTCTATATATTAGCTTTTTTCACAAATATTCTAGTTCTGAATTTTCCAGGGATTATGCCAGATTGTGCTTCTAAATTCATTTAAAGTTGGTCATGGTCATGCATTTATCAAATAAAAATTGAGTAAAATCTTTTTCCAATTTAATATAAGTAGAAGTTTTAGTGGCTAATGCACAACTCACACAAGTATTGTGGAGTGTGTATACCAGGTAGATCACAATTATTACTGGTTCTTTGGTCCCTTTAAATATTGCTGACCTACACTGAACATGTAGAATGAATAAAAAAATAACTTGTTTGTGTCATCATTGAGATTTTGAGGTTGTTTATTATTTCAACATATCCTAGTCCATTCAGAGGCTTCCAGTTAAGTGATACTAGTTTGAATACTAAGGTTAAAATGACCTTCTTATTTCAGAGGATAGAAGGATCTCAGTGACAGACATCTGTTGGTAAGAATTAATTCGTAGAGACAAAGTGAATGTAGACATCAAAAATCCAGTAGAGTCAAGATAGTCATAACAGTCTGAACCATAAATATATTATGGCCCTTAATTGGTATTGGAGCCCCTGTAACCAAAAGATATGAATGGTCAATTAAATTTCAACTTGCTTTATGTAACCTCGAATTAAGCTATATATTATATAGTGTATTTTGAGATATTTATTTCAGAAAATGATTCAAGGGGAAACCCATAGAACTTACTTTCCATAAAAGAAAAATCATAACCAACAACACACACACACACACACCCTTACAGATAGATTATTTTTGGTGGAACTGCAGAGATTTGCTCATGTTAGTCCCTTGAAATACACAAAAGTGATGACTGCTCACACATTCTCATTAAATTATCCACTTCAGTTGGCTTCATAGACAGATGGGACTTAGAGAATGACAGATAATCTCACCTAAATTGGGTGCTGATCTGGTTACAGTTAATATCCAGATGTGGCCTCCCTACTTGTGCAAATTAATAGAGCTACTTGTATCTTGTGTATCACTGAAATAATTTTTTTCCTTGTCACAAAAATTAAGAAGGGGAGAAAGTGCTTTCGGAAGACAATGACAGCAGTATATATTTTTATTATCTTCTTAGGGAATACATTATCATTCCTTTTTTTTCCAAAATTGAGTTTCTAGAAAACATAACTTCTCACCATCTCAGGTGATATCATTCTCTCCAACATGTTGATAACATCATCCTTCTTATAACCTGAAGAACAAGTACCTGGACCTTCTAAATTAAGAGCACTTTCGTTAAATTAAGTGTTACAAAACAGAGAAATGTTCTAGGGATGATAATTCAATGGTCTACCAGCTATTTAAAGTTTCTTGTGCATGCAGTGGTATACACAATTTAAAATATTACCCCTTAATTGAAGGACAAAACAACGTACTCAGTCCCTTCTTGCACTAAGAGTACTAAGATTTGGTGAAATTTATTTTGTCTTTGGGACCCCTTATAGTATCTTGTTTTATTTTATTAATTCTTTTTTTGTTTGCTTTGTTTTGTTTTTCTGATGGGGCAATTTACATTATTCTGCCTCCCTGGGTACTAATCCATTATTCTGTATTAAATAATCTGCTGTTGATTCCCTTCTGTGGGTGTATGTGTGTGTGTGTGTAATTTCAGTTGCACTATTCTTCAACTCTGCTTGGTTTTCTTTTTTATTGTTTAATTATAGTTTTCTCCAATTGCTTCTTTATTATATTTTTGAAACTTTGTTGAAGTTCTCTCTGAGTTCCTTTATTTTACCCTCAAGTTTGGTCAGAATCTTTTTGACTGTTTCTTTGAATGCTTTATCAGACAAATTATCTCCACTTCATTAGTTTTTTTCTGATTTTCTGCTCTTTTATTGTGGTATATTCCTCTGTCTTTCATTTTGTTGGCTTCCTGTGTTGGTTTCTACGAATTAGAAATAGCTATCTCTCCCATTCTGGAAAAAGTGACCATGTGTGGAAGCGATCTCTGTGCAGACTGTGTGATGAGTGCTTTGGGCAGACCAGTAAAGTTGGGGTGGGCGTGTGTGGAACCAGGTCACCCTCTGGCTGGGAGGAGCAGGTGCAGGGTAGCCTAGTGCGCAAATGAGTGGTGGCTCTGCTGATCCAGCTGTCCCTGCTAGAATGGGGTTGGGGTGGCACAACCCAGGGAGCGTGGGTGCTGCAGCCCTGTTAGTCCTGCTGCAGGAAGCCCAGTGTATGTGAGGGGGGAGGGATGGAGGGCGCAAGTGTACTTACTCTGCCCTTATGTTCCTACTGGAATGAGTTTTGGGTGAGGTAACCAGGAGCGTATGACTGCAGCCTTGCAGGTTGGCAGGTGCAGGTGAGAGAGCTCCCTCCTGTGCTAGCCTGTGAAGACGGGATGTAAACAATGGTGTTCACCAGCTCCTTCAATCCTGGAAAGTGCCCTCAGATCCTGGAGGGCTCTCATGGCGCCCCAACCTTCTCTGTGCGTTCTCTCTCTCTCTCGTATTTTACAGAGGCTGTTCAATTGGCCCTCAGCTGGCTCTCAAGAGTAGTAGCTCTAAATGTCGGTGCACACTTGGTGTGTTCATGGGAGGGGCTGGCTCAGCATCCTCCCCCATCAGCATCTTAGATGACCGTTGTTTTTCTGGCTTTTTAGAACTGCTCTCCACATTTGCATAGTTCACACTGAGCGAATATCTGGGACACCGTACATACTTCCAGATTTCCATTTATTTTTAGTTTCCTCCTTTCCAGAATTTAGCTCTACGATTTTCCACTACCGTGGATTTCCAATCCGTACATTCTCATCTCAGCAAGGCACTTAGAATATGGTTTCCCATATCTGATTCTACAATTTAAAAAAAATAGTACAACCAAAAAATTTGGGTCAATATCAAGGATAACTCATTTGTTTTCAAGTCTGTTTCAAAGTTTAAACTTTTTAGTGTATACAATCTGAAATATTTGTTCATCTCATGTCAATTTATATTATTTTAAAACATACATATTAAGTTTTGTTCTTGTTAATTTATTGCAATTGGAAGTAGGTGAATACATTTTAAAGATGTAGACATAATGAAATGAGAATAAATTATATGGTTTCACAAGATTTTACATAAGTGCAATGCCATCATTATTCTCAACAGGAATATTACCATATATCTTAAAACTTGATATGGCAGAACTTTGGCAATTGGCAAATCACCTAAGTAAACAACACCTGAAGTATTGTAATGTTTATGTATTTTATTTGAACTAATAATGAAGCTATGAGTAAATTGGTGGTAAAGGTTTTTTAAAAATGAAATATTATTTTAATGTAATTTTCATGTGAAGGGAGACTATACCAGTTTCCATTAGGTGTTATTGTATTTTAATAAGGTCAAGAAAAAAATATGAAGCATAAATTTGATAATTTTTACATTTGCATATGCGTGTGTCCAAGTAGAGCTTTTCCTCAATTTTGTCATTTTAAGTAGCATTTTAATATTAAAGAGTTAAATAAAGATATATACATATACACACATATACATACATACATATATACACAGAGGTAGGCAAAAACCAAGTAAAATCAAGTTTACAGTTATTTATATGGAAAATAATACAATAATTAATAAATAATAATACAAAAATAACCTTGTGTTTTGTGTACTTACAATTGTAAACTTACTTTTATCCACCTCTGTATGTGTGTGCGTATAAATGTCTAAATAACCCAGAACCCAGAACAGAGATAAGCAAACTATTTACATTATTCTTTGTTTTCAAAATGTTGGTTTCATTTTTAATAATACATATTTAAGGTGCTTATTTAATTCATAATATAATTTCAAATGAGTGTATAATTTGGACTGATGATTTTTTTAAACATGGTTATATAAGACATTTAAACCAATATATTTCTTATTTTTGTATTGAAAATGTCATGTATTTGCTAAATATGTTTAACATAGCTATTTTGTAGAGCATACTGGTAAAAGTAAAAAAATCTCCGTTTGAAAAATAATGTTGTTCTACATTAGTGTTCTTAAGAAGCCAGTACTATAGAAGCCTTTCAGCAATACCCCCAGGGGTTGATTGGTTCATCTTATTTTTAAGAGCATAATTAGGTATTATAAACTTTCCTTTTTAAGAAAAGAAGATGAGCTAGCTCAAGTTGTGTATGAAATGCATGTCTACAGGCAATTTATTTTAAAAATATTTATTTGGGTATTAAAATATACAAAAGGCTAATAATAGAATAATGGAAAGTATTGTACCAATGGCAGCCAGCACAAGTTCAGTCTTTGAGAAGGAATAGCCAGAAAATATAGAAATGTAATCCTTTAGGGTTTCAAAGAGAAGAGAGGGTGGTAAGCAGGAAACAAGCAAAAATTGATTTTACTGACAAGGCATCTGTGTTATATATAGAATTGATTTTAATGCTAGATCATTCTAATTACTGAGTAGAAACTAAAAAGAATAACAGAAATGTATACCATCTTATTTACCCCCCAAAATTAATAAAAAATTAAAAATTATGAAAAACATATTTTTCTACAAATATAATAAATTATGTTGTTCTCGAAATTTAAATAACAGATATAAACCAAAATAATGTTATGTATATGAACTAAAATCATAGAAATATCATTAGAGAGCTATGTAGAGGGTATTTGTTGGGGGGGGATGAGCACAGTGATCAATAATGTCTGGGGGGAGTAGAAATGAGTATTGTAGAAAGATTAGCTCTCTGATCAGGTTACCTTTACTCCCAAAGCATTTGGTTTATCTAAGAGCAACTGTTAAGCTGTAAGAAGATCATTGATTTGGGTCTCTTTGTCTTCCTGTTGAATATAAGCTTTTTGAAAGAGTAACATATTTATCTGAAGTTTTATCTTCAATTTATAATAGTTCAGTGCCTTTGTAAAATCAGCATCTGATGTATAGGATATCAGTAGATTTATATTGAATAAATTAATGGAATAGTCAGCATAAGAAAGCAATGTTGAGTAGTTTTGAAATTCAAACTTCCTCATAGTTATGGAAGTCTTTAATGTAACATTAAATGTTTAGCTCAGTCTATAACCACCGACTAAATGACATATATTGAAACTTTCTGATGTGCCAAGCGCCTGACTGCTAAACAAGGTTAAAAGAGACGTAAAACAAAAATTCTGCTAGAGTGGGAGAAATACTCCTATGGTTTGAGTCGTGTCTCTCTAAAATTCATATGTTAAAGGCTGATTCCCCAGTATCTTAGGATGTGACTTTATTTGGAGTTAGGATCTTTAGAGACCTAATTAAATTAAAATGATGTCATTAGGATAGGCCCACATTTTTCCTTCTTATAATGACTTGTGTCCTTATTAAAAGAGAAAATTAGGGCTCAGAAAATAAAGGATAATGTATAGATGGAAGAAAATATGAAGGGCTATCCAGAGGTGAAGGAAAAGATGTGGAATTTACCCTTCCCTCACAGCCCTTAGGAGGAATTAAGTATGTCATCACCTTGCTTTTGAATTTCTGGTTTCCAGGATTGTGAAAAAAGTTTCCATTTTAAGGTCACACTGTCTATAGTACTTTCTTATCACAGCCCTAGCAAACTAGTACGGGTGTTGTGATAGATACTGCGTGTGGGTTCCACCAATTCCCATCCTCCTTAGTTCTCTGCAGTGTCATGGGGAGCTGGGAATTCACAACCTCACTTCCCAGACTCCCTCACCAGCTGATTTCTACTTAGTTGTGGTTGTTGGGAACCCCTGCTATGTAATAAAAAAGAAATATAAAAAAAAGAAAAGGACATTTCTTGTTCCGACTGTGACTGAAGAATAGACAGCAGAGTTGGGAACCTCCAGGGCACTGGGAGCCCCAGCACCACCAGAGGTGAGGGCGAAGGCTCCAGGCTCACAGTGGCGAAGGCAGACCTGTGGTCTCCAGCCAGGGTGGTGGTGTCTCATGTTTCTGTGAAACCTCTTTTTTTTCCTTTTTGCAGTTTCAGGCCTTCTGAACAAATCTGTAACTGAATATTTATATCCTTGAAACATCCACAGGTGTTTCAGGTCTCCTGTGTGCACGCTGATACAGAGTAAGCTATGAAAATACATACAAGAGAGACATATTAAGATGAAGAAACACCTTCTACAGGGGAACAGGTACACAGGCGAGGATATCTGAAATGTTGCAATTGGCTGTGGCATAGTACATAATACAATAAAAGTACAATTCATACTTTGTTTAATGAAATGTGTTTGGAGGTTAGGAAGGTAGTATAGGTGTAGGCCAGATCATAATGGGCAGCATAAATAGGTTAAGGAGCTTGGATTTCTTCATAATAATTTATGTTTTCATACTTGTGAATTCCTTTGATCTTACAAAATCTTTGTGAGGAAGGTCGAGAAGGTATTGTCTCCTGTCCATACTACAGGTAAGCAAATAATAGGTTAGTTGATGTTAGCCAGTTATATTGCTAATTCAGAATTAAGCTTTATTATAGCTTCTTTGTTTTTCACAATTTTTTAAAAGGGCATTTGTATTCTTTGTCTTATATTGACTTTGCTCTCGATATAATTCTCTGTAAAATCAATCATTATGTTTCAGCCCATTTGCTCTCTCAATATTATGTTTTAAGAAGATATTACAACTTTTTTCTATATTCATTTGGATAAATAGTGCAGAGAATGATTTCAATAATTTGACCATTTATATTTAACAAGATACCTATTGACCTGAGCTAAACCATATACATATTTTTTTCTGAAGTTCAGGGTCAGTTTTGATTGCATGATATATCTCACCCATTAAGTCAAATAATGTTCCAATTAAAGCAAAGAAATAAAAAAGTAGTTAAAACATGTTAATCTTAACTCCCAAGTTTGTATTTTTTCTTCAAATTTTATTTTAAAAAAATACCACAGAAGTTATAAAGTAAGTTCAAGAGCAAAAATATATTAATAGATTATACAAGGTAAGGATGATGCATCTCACTTTTGTTAATAACGTATGTTCAATAAAGAGCTCCATTATGAGTTAATTTATGTTAACATTCAAGAAACACTGTGGAAGCTGAACATCATTCTGCTTAACAAACTTCCGTCTACCATAAGCGAGGTCAATTGAGAAGGTAAAGATAGTTTAAGAACATTTTTGAAAATCGAAGACCATAAAATAGATACCTGGGGAGAGTCAATCTCAGAAAAATGTCACGACATAAGAGTACATAAGAATGAGCAGTGATTAAATACGTTTCTGTAGTCGTGTGTATGCCTGCCAACTTGTTTGTCTCAGATTTGATCTCCCATTTGTAAATTCCATCTGTGCACATGGAAACATATTTGATTTCCTGGAAAGAGGTTAAATCAATAAAAAAAGTAATAAGTATATTAGATTTATGGTAATATTTGAAAAGATTTAAGAGTATATATAATTCATTAATAAAAAAGGCATTTGTGAAATGACATTAGCCATAGTAATAACTATTCATAGGTCTACTACGTGTACACTTGAGTTTTCAATACTCATTTTTAAGAAGAGGGGAAAAAAATTGGGGATGACAATGAGTCTGTGAATCCCTTCTCTATTTGTGGGAAATATTGGATTTTTATTCTGAATAAATCACTTACTAACTGGATAAACTTGACTGATATATTAAACTCTGTAAACTGAGTTCCTTATTTATAAAATGTAGGATTTAATAAAACTTCATAACATTTGTGAAGATTAAATGAGGTCCTATAAACATATTTAGATTTAAGAAATGCACAATAAATATTCATTAAGTGCTTTCATATCTAGCTTGTATATGGTAAAAATTCCTTGAAGGAGAAATCACAGTGATATTGATAGTGGTAATAAATTTAAAATTCTCAGTATATAAGTATTTGAAACCATGAAACTAGGTGAATTAAACAAAAAAGTAAAAAAAAAACATGCATACACTATATATGCACATACATAATTTTCTAAATATAAAAACATTTAATGTATGTATATGTTTGTATACATATACATACACATACTTACTTGAACATAATTGATGAATTTATGTGTTATATAACATCTAAATCAAAGTCTACGACAATATAGTGATTTATGTTATAAATTGGAAAGGTCATCAAATCACACAAATTTCTCGTTAGGCAACACTAACGTGCGGTACATTATTTGGCAAGTGGTAAACACTTGAAAAATAGAGAAGCTAGCATCTATTTCTGAATCATGGCTTATGGCATGAAAGGACAAATTGAGCAAAAGGTCAATAGAGCAGAACAGAGCACAAAATCTTCCGTGCTGTGAACACAGACTTGTCATGGGTGTCACATTCAGCTTCTTGAGTGGCTTCAAAATGTCACTATGCACCATCATCCCCATTAACTGCAAAGACAGCTTCACCGATCAATTAGACCACTAATACCAAATTCTTAAGGAGACACATGAAAGTAGGAAAAGCTTGCAACTGTTCCCTGGTTTGCTACAGAGAATTTACTTAAAGGGTAAGCTGAGAGCAAATGTCAAGCAAAAAAATAGAACCTAAGACACTTTAGATAATTTCCTGGAAGACAGATGAGGAGATAGAAAAAAAGCAGAAAGAGTTTATTTTGAGGACTGAGAAAACCTTTGCTTAGTGCAAGAAACCAATAACCAGCATTAAGTATAGATCTAAAGGGCTGACTGGCACATGAACGCAAGCAGTGGCCCTGTGAGCTTTGTGATTTCTGAAGTGTGTACCATGGTTCTAGTGAGTCCTCTAGTTTGATGAACATATATCACTATTAAGAAACAAATAAATCATGGTTTCTTTATAACACTAATTGCAATGTTATGATTATTTTTTCTCCTGAAAAAGCAAAAACTAGAGTTTCCAGGAAACATGATTTTAAAAAAGTATGCAGTGGTTTGCAAGAAAGGATGGGGAAAGGCTAGATGCCAGAAGTGAAGAATACACTGAGACTAGGCAGAGGGGTAAATAATAAGATATAATGACTCAAGTCACGGAAACAGTAATGGTTAGAGTGCGGCACTGTCAGGCCAACAAAATTCCTATAGAGTAGCTACCATCTTCATTAGTAATGGTGCTAAAAGAAGTAAATCTATCACCAGAAAAATTAAGCTTGCCTTTGTCATGACTTTGTGTAGCGGGTGAAAATTTCTCACAAGAAATCAAAAGAATAGCCCTGCAACTTTGTGCTTGAATGTGAATTTACACTGTGATCATAACGTGAAGATATCCCAAGCTGAGAACGTGGCAATAAAAAGTGATCTTGGTATTGTTCAAACCCTGGGTTGCCTAGAAATCGAACACAAAATTGCTCTGGAGGGACATAGTCCATGAAGGATTTATAAAGGGGAAAATCAAAAGAGGCCAGATTAAGATGAGTTCACAATCTCAAAATCAGCAATTACAAAATTCATGGTAGGCAAAAGGCAGCAGTCACGGTCACTGGGAGAATTCAAGCTATTTAATTTAAAACCTCAAAGTAAGCCTGAAGAGCAGAGATCCTGGGATGGCAGAAAAAAAATTACCCGCACATATGCATAGGTATAGCCTAACTGTGTTAAAAAGGATTAATGAGATAAAAACGTCTTCTGATTAAATGCTGTAAACTTGAGGAGACAGAATCTTAATTTAGCAGTGGAGAAAGTCAAGAGTGAAGTTAATGCATCCCCATGGATCTTTCATAAGCCATAGTAATTGGTAGCAGTAAACTTGGAAAGATAAAGGAAGGTGACCTTTAAAGCAGGTGGACTGGTTGCAAGTCTAATTGAGAAGAAATTATACCAGAGTGTCCTGTCCCCATTCCATGCAGACAGGAGACTGCAACTCCCCTCCTTCAAGAGAAGACTGAAGGATTATACTCTAGAGAGCGTAAAACACAATCTCTTGACTGGGAGAAAAGTTAGAGGTTCGGAGACCATATTGTTTACATGAGCATTAAGGGATACCCGAGGACTTCTCTTTGGCATTTTAACGGGGAGAGAGGTGTGCACCCTTCAGGAGGGAGATGGGCATTATCTTCTCTACAAGGTATGGGAAGTTCAACAAAATTAAAAAACAAACACAAAAATCTAAAATATAATCAGCAGTGATTTCCACACTAATAAGTGTCAGTCACATCAAACTAGTGTAAAGAATAGAGAGGGCAAGTATTTCCACATGAACATTGATTGAACTTGTTTTTTAGTACCCATATCTTATACTTAAGGAAAGCAGCTACTATGAAAACAAACTAAAGGAACATGAGAAAATCAGTTTAGTTATGAGAAGAAATATTACTTTACACTCTTAAAGATATGAGAGAACATGGCATAAAAAACAGATATACCTTTATATTAATGTTACATCATATAAAGTATATATAATACTTCTAAAATAATGTTTAATAGAAAAGGTGAAAACAGTCTTGTTCATGAGCTCAAGGAGGAACTAGGAACTATTCAGTTTCCCATCATAAATAAGGTATTAGCTGTAGCCCTACTTCGCCAAGGTGTTCTATATGCAGATAAGGCATTAGAGAAGCACCTTGCTCAGAGAGGCATTGCAGGCTCAAGGCCTTTCTATCCAATTTCTTTCTTCTCTCTCTGCCTGGTGGTCTGAGGGTCTCCCTGCTACTGCCTTCTTTTTCCTCTATGCTTCCCAGCATAAAAATCTATACCTTCTGAAAATGTCCTTTAAAATGAAAACAAAATAAATATTTTAAGACATGTTAAATTTGAGACATTTATCTCTGGAAAACAAGCACTAAAAGAAGTCTTAACTGTAGTTCTTCAGACAAAAAGTAACTGCAGATGGAAGTATCGTTCTACACAAGAGAATCATGAATACCGGAAATAAATGTGGGTCAGAGAATATGCTCTCCTTGATTTATGGATTTATACTCAGAATTGTTTTTATGGTCTACCTTATGACTTATTTTCATGTTCCATGGATACTTGAAAGGAATATGTGTACTTTAATGGGACCTGTATTTGAGCTTTAGATGTTAATGAGGTCAATTAGATCCACAGAATTTAAGCTGTTTGATAGTGTTGATCAAATATCTATATCTTTATGATTTGTATGCACTCACTTTATAAATTACTGGAAGAATGGTATTGAAATATTTAACAATTATTGTAGACTTCTCTATTTTTATCTTTAGCTCTTTGAGTTTTTTCAAGTCTCTTATATTTCTGTTAATAGGTACACATTTAGGAGTGTCAGGTCTTGAATAATTGATTCTTCTTTCATTATAAAATACCCTTTTTAACATTAGTCATCTATTTGTCTTGAAATCTATCTTATCATATTTTAATATAATTACTAAATCTTACTTTAGCTTAGTGTTTGTATATGCTGTAATATTTCAACATTTAGTTTCAGCCATTCTGTTATTTAAAATGTGTTTCTTATAAGTAACTTACAGTGTGGTCTTACTTGATGATCTGGTCTGACAATCTTTGTTTTTTATTGAGAATCTTAATTCAAACAAATGAAATTAATGTCTGATATTTGGGATAAGTACTCTATCTTGGCATTTGATTTTTATTGATCTCAATTTATCTTTATTCTTTTGTCTTTTTACTCTGTTTGTTGTAAATATACTCTATATTGACTTATCTATATGTTTTTGTTCTTGGTGTGCTATGGATTTTAATATATGATAATATTATATTTTATAATCATTGTACAAACTTTATCATAATAAATATATTTACTTACCACCAAATGTTTGTGAACTTCCTATGTTTTATTTTACTTCTTTCTACATTATAAATCCGACATATTTTATTTTAAAGAATAAATAGGTTTTTAATACATTTAAAACACTAAATATAAAAATATTAATGCTAAAATGATAGTATTATATATTTCCCTAGAGGTATATCTTTTCTGATACTTTTTATCACATACTGTAAATTTGGCTTACTGTTATGTTTTTTCCTTCCACATGAAGATTTTCCTTTAACAATTTATTGCAGTGAATTTCCTGTATAAAAATAATTTCATGTTTTGTCCTTAGAAACAGGTTAGATTTAAGTAATATTTTTTACTGAAAATAAAACCAGTTAAATTTATTTATTTATTTAATTTCTTTTAGCCATTTGATATTATGCTTTCCCTGATGAAAAATCATTACCCATTCATTTTGTTGTTCTATCTGTAATGAGTACTTTTCCATGGTCACTTAAGATTTCCTAGTTTTTCTTAAAGAACTAATTTATGATATGCTAGGTATGATTTATAAGTATATTACTCGGTTGGAGTTTTTTTGATCATTATATATATTCATACACACACACACACACACACACACACACATGCGCACATGACTCTCTCATCTATTTGGAAATTCCCCATTCCTTATTTCTTTAAATAAATCTAACTTACTCCAAATTTTCTCTCCTTTTTGTAAGCTAGTTACATATAGGTTTCCATATGCTTTTATAGCACATATCAGAGATACTTTGTACTGCTTTGGTCCTCACTCTCTTTTTTCTTTTTGTTCCACATTAACTAGTATTTTTTACTTGTCTTCAAGTTCACTGGCCTTTTTATTCTGAATCCAATCTATGATTAAGTCCATATGAGAGTGAAAGTGGATATATGCATCAAATATATGGTAATTTTGGTTATGAATCTATAGACAATTTTATACATATGGGCACACACACACACATATTCTGTCTAAAATATATCCAGTCATATAATATGAAAATAGAGACATTTATTGAAGAAGATACAAGATAAGAAAACATTATATTTAGTACAATGACACCTCAGTCCCCTTCAAAATAGGCACCTTGGGACCTCACAGTCCTCCCAATCACCATCAAATGCCTTGTCAAATATTTCTGAATCTCATCCATGGTCTGAAATCTCTTCCTTTTCAAAGGTGGTTTTAGTTTTGGGAAAAGCCAGAAGTCACAGGGCACCACATCTGGGCTGTAGCGGGGCTGAGTCATCTGGGTGATTGGATGTTTCACCAAAAACAGCATGAAATGTGATGCATGAGCAGGTGCGTGGTTGTGATGAAATTGCCAATAACCATTTGTCCATACCTGCAGCTTTCTGAATCACCTGAATATTTTCTGTCAAGGAATGTTCAAGCTTAGAGCAAAACTTGACGCAGATTTTTCACTGTACTCATGCAGTCATTTTAAATGCAATAGCCACACAGTACACATGCTCACTCAACAGTATCTACTGATCCCACTGAAGAGTACAGTAAAGTCAACACTGTTAATGTATGTGAATTCTAGTCCACTCTCCTTGGTTGTCAGTTTACATCAATGCCATGGAAATCATGACATTGGGGTGTGTGTGTGTGTGTATGTGTGTGTGTGTTTGTGTGTGTGTATAAATTTTTTTTCCATTTTTTGTCTTCATCAAGGTGGCAGATTCTTTCTATTTCAAATCCTTTTTCTTAAATATTATGTTCCTTGTTTGATAGTTCCAAATTATATCGTAGGAACAGAATTCCTTTGTTCCTTATTAAGGTGCCAAGTAATTGATTCAGGAACTAGTGTAAGTCCCTTAAAAATAATTCTGTATAGATCATGGACAAAAATTCATGCTTGTGTAGAAAACAACAAAAAATGGTGTAGGTGAATGCAAAAAAAAAGGCTAACTTTTTAGAAGAAGAGCATAAGTTATTTATTTTCATCACCATCCCCAGGCTTGATATTTATAGAAAATAATGTGAAATTCCATACCTGGTATCAAAGTGAAGAAGCTGATTGCATGAGGTAAAGCACACTACCCAGTGCATGGTGGTAACTTTTTCTCCTGTTTCCTCGGGGAGCAAACATTACAATATCATCAGAAAGGTAGTGAAATGATCTCAGATTGCAATGTTCAAAAAATGCATGTAATATAACACTTAATACCCTTGAGTGTTTCTGCCAAAATTAATTAGTATGATATATTTATACATTTTCAGGTTGAGTAGTTTAAACTGTTTCTAGAAGCTTCAGTAATAACCTTTGCTGATCTAGATGTGGAAATAGGATCTCTTACAAAACCAAGCAGTTTATGAGATTTCTTTGGTAGAATAATTGCAAAATAAGCTATCTGCAGGAAATAATTTTTAGAACATATTATTTGAATTTAAATTATTCAGTGAAAATAATGAGAAATGTTGTTGCCCAAAAAGTACAAAAAATGCCAAATAATATTTCAATGTGTTTTATATTTACTTTTGAGTGCCTTAATTTGTCATTTAAATGTATTTAAAATAAACTTTTTATCTCATTCAACTCTTACCCAATACTATGATCTAAGCTGTATGTATGTAGGTATTACTAGCCACATTTTAAGCATAAATAAACCAAAGTGAGGTTTTAATGGCTTGTCATGGCAATAGAACTGAAAACTGGATTGCAGAGGATGTATTCATTTCTAGGTAACTTTTTCTTGCTGACTTTTTGTCTTAAGAATAAAATGGAAACTGCTTTTTTTGAGAAATATTTGGATAAAATATGTATAAGGTTCTTAAAATCTATACTTACTACTATATCTATTGATTTTTTAAAATTGAAAACATTTGACTTTTTAGTTTTCTTTTAATAGACTACAGTTGAATATATGGGAGACTCTTTCTGTATATTCTTATATTTTAATTATTTCTCCTAGGATTTATTTCTTCCAGAGTATGGTTTTATTCAATCAAAGTGAAATAGTTCATCATCTCAGCATTTAATCCTAATTATACCAAACATTATGAGCAAGCAAAATATAAAGTATGATACCATTGTAACATACACATGTTGCTATTATGAAAATAGTGTCACAGAGAAGTAAAAACAACAGCAATGTTTTATTGAGGACTTGCCATATTCCAGGATAATTCTAAGTCTTTAATGTACATGAGTTTCTTTAATTCAAAAAAAGGAGGAACATGCAAAATAAATTAGAAAGATTCTATTGATATACATGATCTAGAGATGAAGGATCAGAGTTGGGAGGAAATGAACTCATTTGCCCAAAGTCATCCAGCTAGAAAGAACAGGGACAGGATCCAAATCTAGGCAGTCTTGGTTTCTGCTCCTGTCCTCTTAACTGCAAACTCATGTGCATTTCCCTGGCACGTTTCCAAATCTAGTCCTCTCTCATTTGTCTTGTAAGCAGATTAAACTTGGGCCCATTCGTACTCCTATGAAACTCTGCCATTTCTTCTAGCTTACATAAAGATGTGTTATGTTTTCTCTTTGGCTATATCAATCTAAGATCCTTGACCTTTTTATATTTGTGGCATTAGCATATGCTTATTCTACTCATTCAACTATGGTTGAATAATAAATAAGATGACAGATGAACTTATAAAATTTTATTCTACAAGGTCTGACCAGAAGGTATCCAACCATGTAATATAAAAACAACAACAACAGATATTTATTGAAGAAGATATAAGATACAAGAAACATTGTCCATAGGACAATGACACCTCAGTCGCCTTCAAAGTAGGTACCTTGGGACCTCATACAGTTCTCCCAAATTCCATCAGCTGCTGGGTCATATTTTCCTGAGTCTCATTGATGGTCTGAACTCTCTTCCCTTTCAAAGGTGATTATAGTTTTTGGAAAAGTCAGAAGTCACAGGGCACCAAATCAAGGTTGTAGGGAGGCCGAGACACCAGGGTGATTTGATGTTTCACCAAAAAACTCTACAGAAGATGTGATGCATGAGCAGGCATGTTGTTGAGATGAAGCTGCCAATCACCAGTTGCCCATAGCTTCAGAATTCTGAATCATGTGAAATTTTTCTGCAGAGGAATGTTCAAGCTTAAAACAAATTTGATGCAGATTCGTTGTTCTACTCGCTCATTTTTAATGTGATGGCCACACAGTACATGTGCTCACTCAATGGTGTCTACCATCCCCAATGACTAGCATAGTGAAGTCACCATTGTTTATGTATGCACATTCCAGTCCATTCTCCTTGGCTTCCAGGGTTACATCCATGTCAGTTACATTGATATTGCACAAACCATTCTCGTTATATTAACAATGGCTGGACTGTCCTGTACAGACCTGCTATGTGCTGGGCATGATCTAGATATGTATCTATGTGTCTGTTTTTATGCCAGTACACATTTTTGATTACTATATCTTTGTAATAAAGTTATATCAGGGAGTGTGATATCTTTGATCTTCTTTCTCAATATTTCTTAGGCTATATGGAGTCTTTTGTGATTACATCCAGATTTTAGGATTGCTTGTTCTAATTCCATGAAAAAAAAAAGTCACTGTAATTTTGATGGGGTTGCATTGAATTTGTAAATAGCTTTGCATAACAAGAACATTTTACCAATATTGATTTTTCAAACTCTTGAGCATGAGATATCTTTTCACTTATTTATATCTTCTTTGTATCCCCTTTAATTTCTTTCATTACTGGCTTACAGTATCCATGTATAGCGTTTTCACTTTCTTGGTTAAATTCATTCCTAGGTGTTTTTTTTTAATGCAATTGTGAACAAGATTTTTAAAATTTTTCTTTCTGAAGTTTGTTTTTACTGTATAGAGATCTGATAAATTTTTCTATATTGATTTTGTAGCCTGCAACTTTACTAAATTCATTTATTCTATGAATTTTTTTGTTGAGTTTTTAGGGTTTTCTATATATAAAATTATGTTGTCCACAGTTAATGACATTTTTAATTCTTCTTTTCTAATTTGAATGTCTTTTATTTATTTTCCTTGTGTAATTGCTTTGGCTATAGTACTTCAGTGTTATGTTGGATAAAAGTGACAAAAGTTGATATTGTCTCATTCCTCATCGTAGAGGAAAGCTTTCAGCTTTTTATCATTGACTATGATGTTAGCTATGGGTTTGTCATATTTGTAGAGCTGTATTCCTTCTACACTACTTTGTTGACAGTTTTTATTATAAATGGATGTTGAATTATTTAAATGTTTTATCTTCATCTATTGATATGATCACTATTTTTATTCTTAATTTTGTTAGTGTGGTATATGACATTGACTGATTTTCAGATGTTTAACCATTCTTGTATTCCTGAAATAAACCCCACTATATCTGAGAGTATAATCATTTAAATGTATTGTTGGAACTTGTTTGCTAAAATTTTGTTCAGGATTTTTACATTTATATGCATCAGCGATATTGGCTTATAATTTTCTCTGTGTGTGTGTGTGCGCGCGCGCGCGCGCGCGTGCATGTGTGATGTCTTTGTCTGGTTTTGGTATCAAGGTAATGCTGGCTCATAAAATGAGTTTGGAAGCATAACCTGAAATTCAACTTTTTAGAAATAGTTTGAGAGATATGCATTAAATCTTCTTTGAATGTTTGGTAGATATGACCACTAAAACCATCTGGTCCTGGACTTTTACTTGTCGAGATGTTTTTGATTACTGATTTAATCTCCTTACAAACAATATGTCTATTCATATTTTCTATTTCTTCACAATTCAGTCATGGAAGATTGTATGTTTCTAGAAATTTATCCATTTCTTTTAAGTTATATACATTTTTAAAACGTAAAAACTTTTGGTCTGAACTCATTAAAATCATGTTTTTAGACCATTATGTTTTTAACTACCACTTTTTTTAAACCCTCTACTACATAAGGCTGCTTTAGTGTCCTTACGTACTTTTTCTGTTTTCTGTTTCCACTCTTTGCAATTATCTAGACTTTGAAAATTTTAATTCAATCACAGAATGAGGTAGGTTTTTTTTTTAAAACTTCCATTGCGTGATCAAAGATCTTTGAAAGAAGTTCTGAAATCAGGTATCATCATCCTGGTCAATCTTATAACTTATTTGTCAGAACTAAGTTTAGCACTAAGAAGGGAGCCAAATGATTATAAATTTTATAGTTCTCTTCTAAATACCCTTAGTATACTTTTGTGATTTCAGCCATCAGAAAGTCATCTATAATTTTCAAAATAGGTGATGAGTTCAGTTTTCTGCATATTTCATATTATTAGTATATATCTTAATCTTTGCTAATTTATATGTCACCAATACGTTAAAGAATACTTTGCTTTTTCTACGCTTTGTCATTTTATGTTCTACAGCAATAGGGTACTACAAACTACAAACCTAATTATGATCATAATTTAGTAAGAGTTTGTAAATTTAATGTGGTAACTGTTCTTTTTTTTAAAAACTTTCTAGATTGTTTTCATGGATGTGTCTTTGAAGACTTACCATTTCTCTACTATGTAAATTTAGGCATTTTACTTAACATGTCAATATCCTAATACATACCCTTAACATCTTAATATCTAAAATCCGATACCATCTCTAATGTAAAGATAATATTTAAAAAGTTTATGGAAAAGTATTCATAATGTTATGTAATTAAGTATGTGTATTACAGTGCCTAGCTTTTTAATTTTCATATCCTAATTTCATCCATTCATTTGTGACATCTTTTGGGTCATCTTGTCATGCAAAAACTTGTATAAGGGTTGATAATTTGGCTGTCAGATGGGAATGCAGATTATTCGACAAGTATGCAATTCCATGAGTATGAACATACATTAGAAGTATCGATCTCAGTATGAGACATAACTGAGGAGAAAGTGAGGAGAGGTACTGCACTGGGATTGATAAAAAAGGACAGCAAATTGGGTATGTAGGAAGAAAAAAATGTGGTAACCTCTAAAATCATAGATCTAAGTAAAGAAACTTAGAAGACAGTTGAGATATATGTAAGAATCTAGAGGATTGCTCTAATGAGGAAATGCAATTAGAGATGTGATTAATATCAAAAATGAATAATATCAAGGGAGAAGAACAAACAGACTGAAACTACCAGTTAGTGCCTAGTAAAGGAATTTCTAGAAGATGCTATCATTTAAGGAGCAAGAAGAGAAATCCTTGAAAAGTGGAAAGAAAAAGCCAGAGCTATTTCAAAATTATGTGTTGGGTGGAAAGAACTGAGGAGTGGAACATTTTGCAAAGAGTCAGGACATTTATATAATAATTGAAAACTTTATTTTGGATTTAGAATAAAAAGTTCTCCAGGACTATAAAAATAGAAAATTTCAGTAGCTCATTTCAGTAAGATTATTTCATACATTAATTTATATGATTATATTAGGAGATTTTAATACAATTTTATTGTAATAAAATGAGGAATAAATGTAAAATGAAGTGGAGAATAAATGTATACTACCTTTTCAAAGCACAAGATAAAAAGAAAGAGAGGATGATAATTGATAATGTCATATTCCTTACATGGCAATAATAACCTAGCTTCCCATGCATATAATTAGATAATTTTTCATGAATGCATTATCTTGAACTTTCCTCCATCGATTCATATTTTCCAGTATGTGAGCCATTTTCAGGATATCTACACTTATTTTCTTCCAGAGAGACTTGATGTTTTCAAGTTTATCATCATGGAATGTGTTTTCCTCACCTAATCCCTTTTTCAGGGAATTTACAATATAGAAAACAAATATGCTCACAGGGCATCCCTTGGAGAACATGCAGAAAATATCTCCCATTGGATTAACATATTTAGTGACTGCTAAATATTGACTATATACAAATTAAAAGTAATATTTAGTGGGTTCTTAATATTGACTATAAGTAATTTAAAAGACTATCTATATTATTATTTTTCCTATTTAATATGTTTTATTTTATATATATATAAGCTGCAAATGTTTAAATATAAAGTTAAATAATAAGTTTATTTTATTTAAAAATGAGAAAATTCTCCTTTCTTTCTCAAACTTTCTTAAGTGGTAAATCCTAGTTGGGGATTTAACTGCATGCAAACTCTTCTTCCAAATTTTGCATCTTTTAAATATAAAATCCAGATGATTGTCTTTCATTTATGTACACATTACTAAATCTTTGAATTATTTTTATTTGTAAATGAATAACCCATCTTCTACATAAAATTCATATTCCATTTTTCATAATAATTAAAAAAACTAGTATTAAAACTTCAAGTGGTAAAAATTCACATCTATGTTTTAAATATTTATCTTTACTAAGACATTCTTCTATTCTATTTCTTTTCTTTCCACATCACCCTTTGTTTCCTGCCCTAGTGAGGCAGCCATTCCATTTCATTTTTTTAACATTTTAAAAAAGATTTTGTTTAATTATTTTTAGAAGGAGGAGAAGGGAGGGAGAAAGAGAGGAATAGAAACATCAATATGTGGTTGCCTCTAGCACCTTCTACTGGGGACCTGGCCCACAACCCAGTCATGGGCCTTGACCGGGAATTGAACCTGTGACCTTTTGGTTCACAGGCCAGCACTCAATCCACTGAGCCACACCTGGGCCATTCTATTTCATATACAAATTAAAAGAGGAAATCAGAGCAAATCTGAAATTTTATTGCATGTTTTTTAAAAAGTGAAACAAAAATAGTTCTATTATTTTGGTGCTCAGGTTATGAATTCTATGTCTCTCTTTTTGGTCATTAGTTTCTTAAAGTCTCAGAATGACTCATCCTGGGCTGATAGTCATGATTATTTTTAAATCACAAACCACTCAGATGATTGTTGTCTTCTATACTCTTTCTGCACCTGTCATTCCTATTTATACCTTGTGTAAATCTTTTTCTTAAGATATAAAAGGAACTTTATAAAGCTCTTTTTATATTACTTCTCTCTTCAGTGTTGACTTCTAACCTTCAGCAACTCCCACTCCCTCTCTCCCTTTATGGTCACTTAATATAAGCCTCTAATTATGTTCCCTCTGTTTTTGTCTTTCTTCCTGTCTTTCCGTATCAGACCTTTGTACCAGAACTTAATGAGATGTTCTGCATCTGTACTGTTCAATATGGCAGCAACGAGCTATGTGTGGCTGCTGAGCACTTAAAATGCAGCTAGCATGGCTGGGGAGCTGAATTGCCAATTTTATTTAATTTTAATTAACTGAAATTGAAATAACTGCATGTGGCTAATAGTAACCAGAGTTGGTCAGTACAGCACCACATCCCTTGTTCCTTTGCACTTTATAGTTCTCTCTCTCTCTCTCTTGCTTTCCTCTGCCTTGTTTTTTATTTCTTCCTTGACTCTGTCTCTATCTCTAATTCTGACTCGAGTTCTTTTTTAAGACCTTGGGTTATTTCTTAACTCAAATCAAAGTCAGAAGCTATACTTCAAGAGAAACCACTAGGCACTGATTTGGTTCGTAACATGAACTTCTCTTCCAGGTCCTCGGGGGGCTCTGACTGTAGCTGCTGGAGCCTTCAGCTGGGTGGTTGTGATCGTGTCAGAGGGGATTTATCGTACACTCACCATTTTTGGTTATTGCTCTTGAACTCCATAAAAATCAGAAGCCTGCAGGGAACTTTCAAGTTCATGATTCTTGAAGTGAGCAGAAGGCAAAGAACTCTTACAAATGACTTTAAACTTATACACCATAAGTGTTTCTGCTTTATTTTTACTCTTGTCAACATTGTTCTTCAATGTTATTTGACATAGTCACTCATCGATCTTAAAAAGTTTGTACTTCCTAATCTTTCATAGACTACATTTATTAAAAGATATGTTTAGTCTCTTCTAATCATACTTAAGCCATTTTTTTTGCAAAATTTGAAATGGACTTTATTTGAAAGATCAGGTGAAGCTTTGATTGAAGCAAACTCCATTCAATTTTAAGTTTCAGAGCAATCAAAGAGCACTTGAATTACAGTGCTCTTTGCTTTTCAAATTCTTAGATTCATGGGAAATTATATTCTTGCTTATATACCTTGTAGGATCTATTGCTTAGAAAGAGAAAAATCATGTGACACCACGGATGGACCCTGTGAATATCATGCGAAGTGAAATAAGTCAGTCGGAAAAGGCTAAGAATCTTATGATTTCACTCATATGTGGGATATAAGTCTGAAACTCATAGATACAGACAACAGTATGGTGGTTAAAAGGAGGAAGAGGTTCCAGGGGTAATAAAGGGTAAAGGGAGCCAGATATATGGTGATGATTTGACTTTGCATGATGGGCATACAGTACAACATACAGATCACGTATCATAGAACTCTGTACTTGAAATATTGAAAAATATCATTTTATTAACCAATGTCACCCCAATGCATTTAATAAAATATTTAAAAAGGAAGAGAAAAGTGGACATATTAATCAGGTAATGAATCAATGAAATCATTTAAATATTTTATCTTACATGAGTAAGAGCACGTGGAAGGATTTTAAAATGGTTTGGTCCAAGTTCAACTTGAAAAACATGATTTCATGTTACATTGTGATATCCCAGCTTTTAAATTCTATTATTTTAAATTGTGTGAGTCGGTGGTTCCTAATTGACTGTGTGTGTGTGTGTGATGAAAATGCTTCCTTTTCCATTTCTCTCTCTCTCTCTCTCTCACACACACACACACACACACACACACACACACACACACAGGAACACACATAGGTTTTCAAACTCATGTGCTGGATTTGAAAAGCTCCTAAAGCCAACTAAACTGATTTTATTCCCTTTGAACTAAGATAAGCAATGTGTCATCTACTGTTTTGAAAGCACTGTTCTGAGAATATGTTTAGGAAAATTTATGTCTTTTAAAGTTTAACTTCTTTGGATTATTTTTTTTCTGTCAGTTTTCTTGTTTTTTCGATATATTCTTTAAAAATGGAGATTTTATATTTCATGCCTCTTTTTTAGAAGAATTTTCAGAAAAATATTAAAGTAGAAGCTTTAAATTCTATTAAAATTGATGTCTTTTATTCATTTGCATTTATAGGTCAGTTTTAAGATTCTTAAAAAACCTTATTTCCCAAACACAGTTGACTCTTGAACAACAAACATGGTTTGAAACTGTGTGGGTCCACTTATGCCCAGATGTTTTTCAATAAAGGCATAGATAGTCCTTCATATGTATTTTACATCCTCCAAAATAGCATTTTCAATCTGTGATTGGGAATCCATGGATGCAGAAGGCCAACTGTATGCATTGCTCTACAACATTTTCTATAAAGAACTTGAGTATCCACAGATTCTAGTATCTGAGTGTGTCCCTGGAACCAACTCTCCCATAGATACCAGAGGATGACAGAATTTTGGGGGAGTCAATCACTATATACAGATTTTCGACTGTAGAGGAATGGGTGCTCTTAACTGCTGCACTGTTCAGGGATCAACTGTACTATTAAAACATATTCACTTAACCACCAAATGAAATAGATCTTAAAAGATGACTTTAATGCTTCTTTAAAACCTAATGCTTATCACTTAACAAGCATGGCCAAAAATATATTTGTATTCACAAAAGCTCAAATGATAGACACAGTGTTTTGCTGCTGTAACTTCAGGTAGTAAGAATAACAATAAAACACAACATGTGGCAGGATGAAGTGATGTTGCAATAATCCTTTAGTTCTTCTTGATATCACCGCTCAGTGCATCCTGCTTATAAAGAAAACAAAGCTCTGTTGACATGCTAATGATAGGCGGCTGCCTCAGTTCACTCACTAAGCCTAACGCATAGGTGCATGACCATGATTTAGATCTGTGCCTTAGCCATTTAAGAAGTTACTAGGTATTTGTGGACCTGAGGGGTATCTTGTGAGTATCACAAGATATAAACAAAATGGTAAGACCCGCCAATGCCAAAGGTGTGTACTCTATTATTTTTCTTATTTGGGCTCCTGCCTCTTGTCAATAAGAACATTTAAAAACTGACAATGGTGGCTAAGACACTCTTTTATATACTGTGTCCACACATTTGGTACTCTCCCTGCTTTTTAAAGATTTTATGGTTTTCCTTGCTTCTGCTAAGCAAATTAAGCCAATTGAAACAATTCCTTTTGTGAGCATTTGGGTCATTGTTTTCAAGTTTATGGATTTAATTCTATTGTACAAATATTTAAGAGAACTCACTTTCTTGTCAGGCTCTATGCCAGATGCTGGCAAAACACAGATAAATTAGGCATGGTATCTGTCATGCAGGAAGCAACTACCATGTTAGGTGACAAAGTGGGACAGAGGAGGCGCAGAGGAGGGCTGCGGTCTGCAATACCTCATTACCCACAGGATTATGAAGACAGAACACATTGAGGGGAAATCCTGGTGTTTATATTGTATGTCACCACAGAGATAGAATTTCAGTCCTTTTTTAAAGACAGTACGGTTCCACTGAACTATGTATGCCCTTGTGAAAAGTACCTTCAAATGGATTTTAACTATTGGCTTCCTACTGTGGGCAGCTTAGTTTCAAAACACTAAGCTAAATGGAGAGCCTAATTACAGTGACCCTCCGTGGGGACACTTAGGACTTACTGAGAATGTTATAGTGACAACTATCCACACACATCTGCACTTGTATCAAAGGGCCAGAGTAACAATGTGATGGATGTCATTCTCCAGTCCTTGATTGCAAATCTGTTACATAAAAATTGTAGGCTGTCTTGGATACATCGTATACTATGTAGGATATTAAGTTTCAATTCCCTGTCCCATCAAGTTGGAGGGTTTTTATATTATACCATAAAAAATCAATTGTCTCTAGCAGAAGCCAACCAACACGTGGGAAAGAGAAGATATTTCATGTTATAAAAAGAGTGAAAAATTAAAAGGCAAGGGTAGTAAAGAATTACTGACAAATGGATTAATATTTCTGCGGAATATTTATTTTCCTTTCAAGTTTTGATGTTAGATTTTAAGCATTCTTAAGTTAGTGATATATTCAAGTTTCTTCATATTTTTATAGAATGGCAAAATTTCATTCTTGAAATGCTGTGATTTTAAATATTTCTGCTTAAGGAGTTTGTCCTAAATGGACTTTGGTATTGAGATTCTAGGGATTAAATTCACAGAACAGAGACCATAACTTATATTTCTTTGTATTCCCCCATTGTTTTGTAAATAATTATTTCTTTACAATGATAGAGTGTTTAATAAATTATTACTCTATAAAGTGACAACTGGGAAATAAACCCACATATTTTTAGTCTGTCCATGCATTTAAGGAAAACTACCAGTGACAATTTTTGTCATAAAGTCCAATGTAATACTTCAAGAAGCACTGTGTGTGTGTGTGTGTGTGCGTGTGTGTGTGTGTGACAGAACAAATTTAAATGCTATGTAATTGAGATTAGACATCAGTTTTCCATGAAAAGACATATTCTTCACTTTTTAATCTCTACATACTTACTTATTATTGTTAAAATACAAAACATAATGTTCTATCGCACTCTTTCCAAAGAGTTAGAAACTTGGGCCATAAATAAATGTCAATATGCTACTTTCACCTGTTTCAGCCTTTTATGTGACGGTTCACTCACTCGTTTTCCTGAATTCAGTGCTGCCCGCAGCCTGGGGTATTGCTTTTGTTATTGAATAAAATAATTTCCACATAATTAAGAATAAACATTTAAGTCTTAAAATATTTTTCTCTACTTACCTCAAGTCATTCCGTAGAAGGCTTTCCTCCCTGAAATGCTCCTATGAAAGCCCTTAATGTGAATGGGTTTCTGCAATGACATCAGTTCAGTAGGAGGAAAGGAAAGGTTGGTTTTAATATTATATTAAAGACATTCTTATAAGTAACAATGGTTTCTTGCCTTTTGAGAAAAAAAGAGAATATGTCATACCAGCAAGGATTCAAACTTATAATAAGTTTAAGTTTAGAAAACACAATATATTAGAGATAATTTTCCCAGAGAGATGTTGTGAGTTCTATCATTGCCATATTTATTTATAAGAAACACTTAACAATTTAAACCAAAAAGAAGAGTATATATAATAGTAATAGTATAATGAAATAAAAGAGGACATTGGATTAAAAATCTGGCTTTGCTCCAGTTATTAGAAAAAGGAGTTAAACACAAAAATACAGAATGACTGAGACACATTCTACAAATGCTTTTTTCTTTTTATTGAGCATAACAGATACTTCTATGAGGGTTTTGCCTGTACTAACTCCTTTGCATGGATTTTACCCTCTGTGTAATCATACAAGATTGCTACTATAATTACCCCCATTTTGCAGAGAGAAAAAAAATGACACAGTAACAACTATGACCTACAAAAGCAGGCACTGCTTTGAGACACAATTAAACCAGTAAACTGATCCTTCGAGATCAGATCCCACAAATGAAGTAATGGCATTGGCAGAAGCAAAGTCATGACCCAGTAGAGCAATAACAGCACAAAGTACCTCCAGTATAACCATCCTAAGGAAGAATTCTGAAAGCGTCAAGATGATCTACCTTGTCGTTAAGCGGAAAAGCTTTTCTATTTTATTTGCTAAATCTAAAGAATATCTTTATTTACTAGTTTTTCAGTGCCAAGTTTTAGGCTACTTAACTCAATGAAAACATGGGAAGATCGAGAGGGAAATACAATAAAATGTTCAAATAGATACAAAGGCATGGCTGGTAAATTTTAAACACATATTGACAACTATGAGGATTAAAAAAATACTAGCATTTATATGCCAGCAAGGAAAATGAAAGAAAAATTAGAGTTATCATATAGTTACTTTCACTCCCTTAGTTTTCACATGCTAAATAAGTTCTTCTCATTTCTGTAAATTTCCACATATCTCATTTTGCTGAGGACTCAACCAGATCATTTAAATGTTATTATTACTATAAATATATGTAAATATATTAATTAATAAATATGAATGTAATAAATTTATATATAATATGTTTATTAAAATATGGAATAGGGTTTTATTTATAAACTTACATGAAAAATATATTGTCAATATTTTAGAACTTTTTTTTGCCCTTATAATGTCAAGATACATATAAGCTCTTTTACATGAGTGCATACGGATGTACTTATTTATTTCTGTACAAAATATATGACTCACTAATTTCATCATACATGTTTCTTCGAGCTCATAAGCACATTTCACTAGATGCTTATGATTGCATTTGCTCTGTTTTAGGGTCTGTGAATTTTCAACTAAATTCTGTTACCAAATTGTTCTCTAAAATGTAGGTCATCTATGAATGCCTCGTTTCTTTATCTCTATGTTAATATTTTGAACTAGAGAGACTATTGGGATATTACTATAAATACAGTAATAGTTATGACATGGCTATTTCTTAACTTGCATTTACCAGATCTCAGGTTTCCATGATTAATTAGCTACATTTACAAGATTTGTTCTTCTATTGAATTTTGAACCATTGTTTATAAGCTTTTATAAATTCTTCATATATGTTGAATACCTACCTGTTGCCAAATTTCTGAGCTATTTGCATTTCTACTTGTTGCTAGAATTTTAAGAGAAGACATATTTTTTGGTCAGTTTAAAAATTTTTGAATCTCTTAACAATATGTTATCCTATATTCTGTCTAAACTATTTTGTTCTTCATATTCAAGAATTTAAAAAAATATATTTAAAACAAGATAGATATTTAATTATATTTGTTTGCCATATGGATAGCCAATTATCCTATCATGGTTTATCGACACTTCTGTTTTTCCTACTGATTTGCAATACCCAATATGTAGAATATCACTTGTACCATCTGCAGAGTACATCTGTTTTTGAGCTACATATTTTGCCATGGTATCATGGCATTGCATGGTAGTTTTACTCTTCACTTTAAAAATTCTATGTATTATTTTATATTGTTTTAATTATTCTTGATGATTTATTTTAATAAGAATTCTATCATTACCTTGTCAACATAAAATGTCTTCAGAGTTTTTAAAAGTTGGTATTGCATAATGACCTAAGGAGTAAACTCTCTTGTTTGTTTACATCTTTAAGGAAATGATTCCACAAATATAAACTTGCATGTGCTTTCTGCCTTAAATCTCCAGACAAAAATGTTTCTAGACTTTTATTTATTACTTGACATATGTCTCATATATATAAACTTTAAATCAATATTAAAAAAAGAACTAAGTGCCTGATTTTTTAAACAAAATAAATGAAGAGACAATTAATAAGATGATATACACAAATGAACAAAAACACATGAATTGATGTTAAACATCATTTCTCTTCAGTAATACAGTCTAAAACCACAATGAGATATTACTAAATATATTTTATAATAGCAAAACAAACAATTCACAGTATTGACAAGAATGTGCAACTAGACCCCCTTAATGGAAACTTTTGATGGGAATGTAAAAGGTACTAGGGGTGCCCAACCTTTTGCCATCTTTGGGCCACTCTAGAAGAATAGGAGTTGTCTTGGGCCACAAATTAAATACATTGTGATGTAATCACAAAAAAAATCTCATAATGTTTTAAGGAAATTTATGTTTTTTTGTTGGGGCACATTCATAACCATCCTGGGCAGCATGTGGTTCATAGGCCGCAGGTTCGACACCCCTGGAACATTTAATAATTTTCTGGCAATTTTTGAAAAAAAGTAGAACTTGTGACCCAAGCATTCCACTCTTAAGTATATAAACAAGTGAATTAAAATGGTATGTCTTCACAAAGACTTGTACCCACATTTTAGTAGCAACTTTGGCTCCAACAAATAAAATCAGAAACAACAATAATACCCATCCAAAGGTGCAAGAATGAACAAAATGTATGTCTGAATAATGGTATAGTATGAAACAATACAAATGAAGCATTTATGTACAACACTGATAAATTATGTCAGTGGAAAAAACATAAATTATTACATATTGTACTTATATATATATGAAACTCTAGAAAATATAAATTAATCACATAAAAAATCTTTGTTTTAAGTTTCTTTAGTCTGTAATGACTGAGGTTAGCCTTTGGTTTTCTATATTTTATAGTAGTAAATTAGTCAACTTCATAAGCCAAAAACCCCTTGCATTTAAATAATTATTCATTAAAGGTTTTTTTAATGAAAAAAAGAAAAGAGTAGATCAGTGCTCCAGGATGCAAGGCAGAAGGGATGGGCTACAAAGTGAAAGCAGTGTTCTACAAATGACTGTGTCAGAGATTTCAGTGGACATTTTTTAAAACAGAAAGAAAAACTAACTAGAAGTTATCATTTGCTCAGGTTGTATTTAAAAAGTTATATAATCTCTGCCCTGACATAAAAAGTTAATAAATCCACTATAGATTAGTTTTAAAGTCTATTATCACAACTTAAGCTTTAGTAAGAACACATGAAAAGATTATCAACATCATACCTCTTGACAGAAATGCAAGTAAAAACATGGGATATCACAATTCGTTTATGAAGATGTCAAAAACAAACATGTGTCTTTAAACAGAGAAATAACTTATTAACTTAAATATATCATATAATAAAACTAATTACTAAAATGGCTAAAAGCAATGTTAACATTAAATTCCACAAAACTATAATTTGCAATAAAACAGATGTAATTAATGGCTAACAATATCTTTTTGAGTTTATACTCAATATTTAAAGAGTTTTATCTAATTTTATTGTTTTCTGAATTTTTAACATTTATGGTAAGATTAAATTTATTCTCTCCAGTATATTAGAGTATTTATCTGAATCTGAAATATGAGGGAAAAATTAATAAACATATGACCCTATATAAAACTATGTCATAATGATAACTGAAAACAAAGCTTTTTTAAAGAACCATATGTTTAAGATTCTATTTTAAGAAATATTTTATTTTATTGGCTTTTTATACACTAATTTTGTCAGCAACTATTTTTTTCAGTATTTTTAGTGATACTATATACATAATTTACTCTAAAGGATCATTTTAATCTAAAATCTGGCCACTTTATCTTTCCCATCATAATGAAAAAACTACTTTTTTAATATAAAATTAGGTTTGAATATGTAAGGGAGAGCATGGTAAAGAATAAATTGTGCCCCAAGGTAGCACTTTTTAATAGAGACAATAATGCTCTTCAATTCTAATTTAACCCCAAATTTAAATGGTGTAGTGTCATTTCATTATGATTAAAATCATTATGATCAGTTGAATAATTAATACCAAAGTTAAATGTTTAAATATCTCACTTCATTATTTTAAAAATATGTTAAAATTTCTAATCTTAAAATTTTAGCTAAAATTTAGTAAGAAGATTTAATTAAGAGCAAGTTTATTTAATTTATCAATATATAATAGCTAGTAATCTGGCACATATAGGATTTGGAGATACTAAAAATAGATAAGAATTTTGAAAGATTTTTGAAACATCTTTTTAAGAACATTTGGATAAATGAGTCAAATTACAACAAATAGACTGTTAAAATGTTTTAGTGTTCACATTTTTTCTGTTTTATTGTTTTAACATTGCTTAAAAGGGGGAAAATAAGTTCTAAGTTTTTCAAATAGAGAATTTTAATCATTTAAGGCATTTTAATTACAATCACATAAAAAACCAGACAAAATTAACTTACCATGCCTTCTGGCTTTATACTTCTTTATAGCTTTAGAATAAATATTTGTTTAATTTTTATTCTCTTAAAAACAGCAGGTGGGAGTAGGAGTATTGATGTTTCATGCATAGTAATCAAGGTAATATATAATTTTATGAGGGCACAGTTCTTAATTAAGGTTGATTCAAGTGGGTCACCTTTGGAAGATAATGACAAGTCAAAGTCCAGCACTCAAGGTTGTATTATTTTATAAAAAGTTTCCTATTTGTTTGTACTCTTTATATTACTATACTAGTGTAAATTATCTTTGCATGTTAACAAAGAGTATTTCATTCTCATTTTTAAGGGAGGTTTTCTTGTTCAAGCCTTATATAAATAATTATTTAATATATATTCAGAATAGTACATATCTTATCAAGGAAACAAAAAAGCAGACATTAAAAGTACTTAGTACTTACAATTTTCAAAAAAACCCTACAATTTTCTAATATCTCCTAATTACCCATTTTCCCTTCAAAAATAATTTCATACTGTGGATATATTGCCTTGTGAGTAGGCACATTGCCTTATGAGTTATTTGTCTGATGATAAGTCCAATGTTTTTGCTTGGGCTATGCAGGCCATGTATTTCTTACCTATTTGTTGGAGAATAAGGAGTGAACTTGATGTCACACCATCACCCAACAAGTAGGCCATTCCGCCCAATGCTGAGACCAAGGCTCAGTACTCTACCAGTGTCTACAGTTTCCTAATTAAGTCACTGTTTTGCAAGGTTAGATTTATAGGGTTTTTTGGTCAGCCTACATAGTTAAACAGAGAAAGGTATGACAAGCTTTTCTTCTTTTAATGCCCCTCATCAAATTATATACTTTTTAATTGGCTTAGGGTTTATCTTGATACCTATAACAACACAGATACATTCAGGAAGAAATAGATATATCTGTATACCATTAATTGGCTTAGGATTTAGCTATTTCATATCTTCATTTTGTTAATGCTCAAAGAACTGTTTAGGAATTTTAAGTAATTGTCAAGCAATGTAAAGTTACTAAATCAATGTGGCTTTAACCCAACCTAGGATTGTTTGTCTCAAAAATATCAATGTTTTTATTTAGAGAGTGAGCAAATCAGTCAGCAGGTGCCAACTAAGAGGTACTATTGTAAAAAAAGACAGACAAGAGAAAGATAATATTAACGAATCTGCTGCAAAGGACTCAAATGCATGAATATTTTAGATGTAGTCTGGTTTATCACTTTGTATAAAGTCATTTAGACAGCTTTTATTACTTCGCCTTAAAGGATTTAAATCCTAAAAGGTAGAAGAAGACAAATAGAATATTTACTTCCTTCTCCAACCCATCACCTCTTGTACCTATAATGAGGAACCTTAATTATCATCTAATAGTTTCACAAAACTTGCTTCTAATGTCCTATATTTTGAACTCCAAAGATGAGGTTTTTGATCATTATTGTAAAACAGGAAAGTTTGATTTCTGTCATTCTAAAAGAAGTCTAAGAGAAAGAATGTGATTTCATTAGAAGTTTTATATTTTCATCATTATGATTTTAATTGGTTTTCAGTTTTCAAGAATTTGGCTTCAAAAACCTTTGCTCAAGGGAGAAAATTCAATAACTATTTTAGTGGCTCTCGTGTTTTTCGACGAATTTTAGATGCACAGAGGAAGAGCAGGTGACGAATGAGGACACAATTAACTTACTCATAGTAGAAACAGATGACGGAAGCAGGGTATAAAAAGTGTGATTGCACTGGATATTCAGGTCGTAGACAAGCTGTTGATGACTAGCACTTTATTTATTTTTGCCTCGATAGAATGAAATGTAGTTGCCATAACATTTGATAAACCATTTATACGCATTAAATACCTTTGCAGATAACATTAACTTATTTGAGCCTTTCCACACACTGAGTTGTCAGTGTTTCCATTTTCCAGTTGTGGGAACAGAAGTTCAGAGCTACTTAGCTACATACCCTAGGAAGCACAGCTGGGGAAATGTAGAGCTTGGCTCATTCCATCTCTCTCTCTCTCTCTCTCTCTCTCTTTCTCTCTCTCGTTTCCTGAGGACTTTCAAACGTAATGTATGCTCTCTTTTGAACCCTTCATGTTTAAAGTATGTGTGAAATGTTATTGTTTCATAGAACACAAAGTGGGATGGAGGAATATTGATGAGAAGAGGGCAAAAGCTGTTGTATAGTTTTACTTTATAGACACCTGTGAAGGTTAGAGAAAACTATATATTAGAAATATTACCTTTCCAAGGAAAAGAAAGAGAATATGTGCTTTCAAGTATAGGGAGAAACATAACTAAGACCCTATTTCAAGAAAAATCTTACTTAGTGCCAAATATGCTATACATTTATCACGAAGTTTCTCATTCATTATTTAAAAATGATGTCATTATTTTAACACACACACATATATATGTAAAACATATGACATAAGGAGTGATGTTGTGACCGACTCACACCTTGTGTTTCCTTTTCCTACCCCAAACAAATTCACATGTTAGGCCGTTTAATTTTTGCGTATATACCATTTCCAATTTCACAGTTCATTTTCAAGTTAGAAAAAATACTGATGTGTTCCTTTTCTATTTCTCCCCGAATGTATCAGTGTTGTTATCTTTTTTTATACAATGATGAATCACTTTTTGACACATTCTAATATTTCTTTCTTACATGCCTTTCCTTTTTTCAGCTCCAAATAATGAAATCATCGCCGACCCTGTTGGCATTCTTTTCTCCTCTGATTTGTGTGCAGAACTCTTAGACTGGAGTTTTACACCGTCAACAACTAGAGGGGTTGACTGTGATCTTGTCACAGTCTATTTGTTTTACACTGTTTTTCTTCTCCCTTGGCACATTCTTTCAATGTAATTTCATGTGAAAATATGTTTAGTGGGCTGCTTTACTTATTTTTCTGGATCATCAATGGAGATATTAACTCTGACAAGAATAAATATAGGGTCCCACACCACCCTACTAGACATCTGCCATCCCTCATGATCAAAACCTGCCAGGAGCTTTTTATAAAGTATGTGCACATGTTAGTCTAAGACCCTTCTATTAATTTTGTAATTAAAACTTAAGATCTATAATTTAACACAAACATAAAAAGCGAAGGAAGCAGTATCCTGCTTTAGAGTCAGACAATTTCTAGGACTGAGGAACTGTTTTCTCTACCATGCAGGTTTAGAGGAGCAATTTTAAAAGGACACAAATGTTTGTATTGTATATCAAATATATCTGTCATAAGACTATTATCAGTATTCAATATTCATAGTGAGTTAGTTTCAACACATTAAAATCTAAGATTAATATGAAACACTGATTTTTCTTAATAGATCTTCAGAAATCATTATTGGCACACTTCCAAAAACAAATAAAGTAATGGCTTTTTATGAAACTTTAATCTAATTAATTTTATAGTTATTCTTTTGAGACATATTATTTTGTACAGGGTTGTTGCCAATGTCTGCAGATGGTATAAATTTGCAGGAAAGTGCCAAGTTTTAATGTGGCTCTGAAAGTTGTAAAACTGACCATCAAGAGTCATTCTCTAGATATTTAATAACTCAACAATAACAGAATCTTGGACTTGGAGATAATGACAAAGACTTAAGTTAGGCTAAAGTGTTGTGTTTCTGTTTTGTAGAAGAGGAAAGGGATCTACAGTAGTAAAATGAGAAGATTAAATTGCTATATCTCACATTAATCTCAGGCCTTAAACATCCATAATGCTGATGTGCATAATCCAAATTATTTCATTGGAAAAGGCTATGTGGTTTTGTTTTGGTTTTTTTTTCTGTTGTGATTACAGATGAGAACACACTAGGCAGTTTACAAAAATCCTGCAATTATTATCTCGTAGTTCTTGTGAGTCAGGAGTCTGGACATGGATTCACTGGCTTCTTCTTTGTTCAGGGTTTCAGAACGTTGCAATCAGTCAGGCTGCTGGCCCGACACCATCTCATCTGGAGGCCCCATCAGGATAGAATCTGCTTCCAAGCTTGTGGAGGTTGTTGGAATGAGTCATTCTCTTGTGATGGTATAACTGATGGCACTCTTCTCTGCTGTTCCTAAGCTAGAGGCTGCTCTCAGGTCTTAGACCCAGCTAGAGGTTACTAGAGGCCACTGCAGTACTTTGGCAAGTAGGCTTCCTTGGCACAACTCTTCGCTGCATCAAACTGGCAAGAATAACTTCTCACCTCCAGGAGGTCCCAGTTCCTCTTCTAAGGGCCTTCATCAGATTAAGCCAGTGCCAACACAGAACAATCTCCCTTATGATTAACTTTTATAGATTAATAGTGGTTGGAGAATTTAATTACATTTGCAAAATCTTTTCACCTTTGTCGTATTTGACTAGGTAGAAGAAAGTCACAGGTCCCATCCACAACCTAAGGAAGTGATTATAAAAGGTGTAACACTAGGGCATGGAAACACTGAAAAATTACCCAAAGGTGTGTCCATGATGGCTTGCCAACCTGGATCCAAATCACGTACAAACAATCCATTAAATGTTAGCACATACATCACACACAGAAAGCAAACATAAACTCTTGACTTTTCCCCCATAATTCAAGAGGCTTTCCTATGGTTATATGAATTCTCTACCTTCTCTCAAAGATCAAACACAATCTACCTTGTTTAATCTCACCTCTTTGTCTTGAGAATTTTAGAGAGGCCATTTTCCTCTTCCTTTCCTATCTTTCTCCTTTAAGTGATTCAAACATTCAAATATATTCTACATCCGCCCTGTCCACTAGATATACAGTAGTACAGGCCACATATGTAACCTCATTAAAAAGCTAAAATAAACATTAAAAAGTAATTTCCATACTAAATTTTATTTAACTCAACATATTAAAAATAGTATCACCTTGATATGTACTCACTATAACATATGCATAAGATACAACTTGCATTCTTTTCTTCCTATCAAGTCTTTAAAATCCGTTGTGAATTTTACACTTATGTCATATCTCAATTTGGGTTTTTTCCATAACCGTTGTGTGAACAATTCCTACCTCATTGAAAAGTATATCTCTCTTATTAAAAATATCATTATGATGAATCAAGGAGTGAGTAGAAGTCACACTGACCTCCTCCCAGGACCAACCTGGAATTACAACTAAATTTGGAGAAATCACCTGGAACAAACAACTGAACAATAGCAAGAGAGGAACCTTATAACATCAGACAGACAGAAGAACCAGCTTTAGCACAACTTAACTGGTAAGAAGTGCAGTAGAGACTCGAGAAGGCAGGCAGAGCACCCACGGGTGGGAGCACCGGAAGGATATTGAAATGGTCAGTTGGATCCCCCTGAGAATAGCAGGGTCTAAACACTAAGAGGGGATCCCCAGCCTATAGCACCAGAGCCCAAAACGTACACAGATTAGAGCCAGCTGTGAAAAGTGGCAGCATTTGCTCTCTGTCCTAGACAGGCGGCTGGAGAAACAAAGAGCAGTTTAAGGGGCCAATGCATAAACTTTTGTTTGCAGCCATTTACTCTGGGCTTCAGCAAAGGCGGGGCCAGAGTGGGCTGGGGTCACCTGAGGAGAGACTGGGGAGAGAGGCTTTGGGAAGAGAACTGAGAGAGTAGCTGGCGCGATCTGGGTGCTGACTCATTCCCCATACTGCAGCAGCCATCTAGCTCAGGCAGACCATGCCCATGAGCAGCAACAGCATGAGAGGACACAATAGCCCCATCCCCAGGAGGGACTCTGGCCCTGCTGAGTACAGAGTGGCAGCCACAGATAGTAGATCCCTGGCAAAAGGGGGTGCAGAGTGGTCTAGAGACCCTTGAGGAGAGACTGGAGATGAAGGCTTTGGGGAGAGAATGGAGAGAGTAGCTGGTGGGATCCCAGTGCTACTTCCTCCCCAATACGCAGCAGCCATCTGGCTCAGGCAGACCACTTCCCTGATTGACAGCAGTGTGAGAAGACCCAATAACCCTGCCCCCAGGAGTAACTGTGCCCCACCCTGTGGTGTCTGTAAGTCGGCCTGCTGAGTGCAGAGTGACTAGAATAAGGGCTGAAGGAGATAGCCACAGACAACAGATTCCTGGAAATCTCAAACAGATTGTCTAAGGTCACACAGGGTCAACATCTGACATCATCAGAGGCAGACCCAGAAAGAAAAAAAAGCAGTCTTCTATCATAGAAGTTTACACCACAAAGTCAGGAAATCAAGACTGATCAATTTAAGAAGCAGAAGCAAAAAAGAAGAGTCTCACAAACAATGAGAAAACAAAGAAACAGCCCCCGTTCAAAGGGAATGGAGGAATCCCCACAAAGAGAATTAAATGAAATAGAGGCAAGTAAACTAGCAGATATTGAGTTCAAAACAACAGTTCTAAGGAAGCTCAATGAGCTCAGTGAGCTCAAAGAGAACTCCAAAAAACTACAGGGAAACTATGAGGAACTTAACTGCAAACTATACTAGCATGAAAAAGGACATAGAAACTATCAATAAGAAACAATAGAAAACGAAGAATACAATTTCTGAATTGAAGAACACAGTAGAAGGAATTGAAAGCAGGCTAGAAGAAACCAAAGATTGAATCAGCAAGCTGGAGGACAAGATTGAAAAAAAAATCTCAGAATAAAGAAAATGAAAAAAGACTCAAAAAGAATGAAGAGGCGTTGAGGGGAATGCAGGACAACCTGAAACATAGTAATATCCATATAATAGGGATACCAGAAGGAGAAGAAGAGGAGCAAGGGATAGAGAACCTGTTTGAAAAAGTAATGAGGGAAACTTCCCTAATTTGAGGTGAGAAAAAATCACACAAATCCAGGAAGCACAGAGGGCCCCCTGAAGAGGAGCCCAATGAGGCCCACTCCAAGACACATCATCATTAAAATGGCAAATATCAAAGAAAAACAGAGAATCCTAAAGGCAGCAAGGGAGAAAGAGGTAGTAACATATAAGGGAGCCCTGATACGGTTAGCAGCTGACTTCTCAACAGAAATGCTACAAGCCAGAAGGGAATGAAAAGATATATTCCAAGTCACGAAAAGCAAAGGCCGGCAACCAAGACTACTCTACCCAGCAAAGCTCTTAATTAAAATGGAAGGCAAAATATGGAGTTTCCCAGACAAAACAAGGCTCAAAAAATACACTTTTACCAACCCAGCACTTCAAAATATGCTAAAGGGACTGCTTTAAGAAGATGAAGAAAAAGACTCCATGAATACCCAGTTCCTTTCACAGTCACCAATACTTGATATTACCAATATTTTTTAATACTTATTAATCTGATTATGACAATGATGTGCTGTTTTAATTGTTACTTGATTATTTGTTGAAACTAAACCTGTTTTTGTATGCTTCTTGTCTGTTTCTATTATTTTTAAAAAGCTTAAAATGACTGGTATTCTTTATCCATTTTTTTATTAAATGTTTGTAGAATGTTTTTCCTTAAAAAAACAATTAACCCTTTTTTAGATGTGTTGCAAATACTTTCCTATTCTATTACTTGTCCTTTAACTTTTTTATGCATATATTACTATATAGTCTTACATGTTTCATGTGGTCATATTGTCAATATCTTACTTTATAGCTTCTGGGTTTGAATATGTTACTTCATGGGAAGAAAAATATTATTTTGTATTTTCTTCTAAAACTCCTCAGATTTTACATACTGATTTTTAACTCACCTGAATATTTGTTGTATAATGTGTGAAATAGTGCTTTATATTTGTTTTATTTCAAATAATAGTGATCCATGCATCTTATTTGTTGAATCAGCCTTATTTTCCCCATTGATATGAAATATCAATTTAATCATATATTACATTGTTACACAGATAAAAAAAAGTTTGACAGTTACCCAAAGAGCTTTTGTAAGGACAATTGATCTAGCTATGAGATATGTATATAATTTCTTTTCCCATTATAATACTGTAGGTGTGTTGCCTCTTCTTCCAAAAATGTGTAGAGTCAGTATACAAGAGGGATTTTTGACATATAAGAAAAGTCTGATTTGCTTGTATAAACTCACCAATTAAAGTGATATATTCTGATATTATTTATATGCTTCTGTTTTTATTTTGCTATTTAATTTGGACTTGCAACTACTTAGGCAATATGGATCAGAAAGTGAGATTAAACTGTTACTATACAACTGATAAAATGATATATTCCACTATAGGTCATTGGGATAGGCTACAGTTATCATAAAATATTTATGGTATTTTTCCTTTCCTGTGGTCATGGAGATCAAGAGGCAAATTAAGACATTTGCCAGGGTCATAATAATGTAACCAGAATTAAAGAAAAACTTGATTAAAAAAATACATACATATATATATATATATATATATATATATATATATGTATATATATCATTGTGGGCTGGTGTGACTTGGTGGATTGAGAGCCAGCCTGTGACCCAGGGGGTTGCTGGCTCAATTCCCAGGTTTGGGGCACATGCCTGGGTTGCAGGCTGGATCCCCGATGAGGGGCACGCAGGAGGCAACCACACATTGATGATTCTCTCTCTCTCTTTCTCCTTCTCTTCCCTTCTTTCTAAAAAATTAATGGATAAGATCTTTTAAAAAATCATTATGAAGATTCCCCTCCAGCCATCACCCTATTGATTGGCTATTTTTTTTCTATCTTTTTTGTATGTGTGTAAATATGAGGGTTTTTACATTTTTTCAATTGTATTTTATTTCCAATATTATTTTGTATTGGTTTCAGGTGTACAGAATAGTGGTTAGACAATCCCATACTTTACCAAGTGTTTTCCTGATATTTTTTGATTCTAGAAAATGTTTTTCTACAAACAGCTTCTACTTCTTAATCTAGCAATTACTTCTTTACACTTAGTTGTCTTCCGCTCTTAAAAATCCATCATCATTACTGTTGCTATTATCTCCATGTTGATGAACCAAATGGAAACTTCTCTTAATGGAATTCTCATAATTTGTTACAGAATTGATGTCTTATTTCCCTTTAACCTCTTTCTCTTTAAAGTGCCACCACTCACACTTATTTCATCCCCCATCTCCGATGTCTCCGTGAACCAGGACTTAGTCATACTTAACAAACCAGGTCCGAAAGGGAACTCTTACTCTTCACTAAAACCTGGACCTCTCCCAGTATCTCCCATAGCAACAGCTGTTGGCCCAGGTGTTTATACAATTGTATCATTCAGTATATATGCCACATACAAGTTTTAATAGCAGAAATAATGAGAGTTCCTGCTATTTGTCAAACATCATTCTAGATAGTAAAGATAGCTAAGAACAGCTATAGATTGCTTTCATGTCTATATGCCATAAAAAGTAAGAGAGGAAATATGATATAATGACTACTATATCATAATGATATAGATATAATAAAATTTCATGTAGGGGTAAATGTTAAATAAAAAAAAACAAGGATATAATTATGAAAGTGACTCTTAATTGGGGTTATAATATATAGTTTGGTGAAAAAGTTCAAATTATCTGTGTATTTGCATGTATGTACATATCACACACAGCCTATATGTGTGTGTATATGTATGTATGTATATGTATGAGTCAACATGGATATTCATTATATAAATATATGCATATAAATGTATACAGGTATCCCCTGCTTTATGAAAGTTTGTGTTATGCCACTTTATTTTTATGAAGGTCGTACATTACTACTTCTTTTTGCTAACCAAACAAAATATAAGGAAGGCTATACTTTTGCAAAAAAAAAACCCTGTTATTGTACTAATGTAGTTCTTTCATAAAAGCAAAGTTGCCTAATGCAAACTTTCAGAAAACAAGGATACTCTGCTTTACACCATCTCAGATTTTGAAGGCTTTCATGGGAACACTCTACTTCCAGTGGCAGAGAAATCTGCATATAGAGATATATATGTGTGTGTGTGTATTGTCTGTCTAGAAAAAGTCAAGTCACTGTTAACACAACAAGGATGGTTTGTGCGACATTGATATAACCTGACAGTGAAGGAGAGTGGACTGGCATGTGCATGCATGAATGATGACGACTTAACTGTACTGGTCAGTGGGGGCAGTAGATGCCATTGAGTGAGCATGCGTGCTGTGTGGCTGTCACATTCAAAATACTGAGTGAGTAGAGCAACATATCTCCATCAAATTTTGCATCAAGCTTGAACATTCCTCTGTGGAAACTATTCAGATGATTCAGACGGCTTTCAGGGATGACTCAATGAGTGCAGTGCAAATAAAAGTGTCTCACAAATGCTTCAAAGATGGTAGAGAATCTGTTGAAAATGATCCACTTTCTGAAAGGCCTGGAACAAGCAGAACACCTGAGAATATTTGCTGCAATCAACAAATATGGTGACCAAGGACACTCAGCCTCCCTACAGCCCAGGTTTTGTGCCGTGACTTCCGGCTTGTCCAAAAACTAAAATCACATTTAAAGGGCAAGAGATTTCAGATTACAGATGGGATTCAGGAAAATACAAAAGGGCAGCTGATGGTAATTCCAACGAAGGATTTTGCAGAGTGTTTTAAACAGTGGAAGAGGTGCTGGAAGAACTGTGAAAGATCCCAAGGTGCCTAAGGGGACTGAGGCATCATTGTCCTATTTATAATGTTTCTTATATCTTGTATCTTCTTTGATAAATGCCTCCACTTTCCATATCATGGCTGGAGACTTTCTGGACAAAATTGTCATATACACACCTACATATACACGCACACATGCACTAATTTAATTCTCATACCAATCATATGAGAAAAAAATTCCTTGCTTACATAAAGGGCAGTAATCTCTCTCCCACAATTATATTGTAAATGACAGGCCCCGGATTCCAGCCTCCCCGCTACCAGGTAAAGCAATGGAACAGAGGTCCTGTGATGGGAGCCGCCCTGCTCTTGGGCACAAAAAGTAAGGAGATACATCGTCTGCACAGAATTTAACCACAGTAATTAACCAAACAAAGGTGGCTTGGTTTTTGTTATCAGCATTATGAGCAACTCTGAACAAAGTTATTATCAGTGATACAATACTATCTTATGCTAGGAAACTTATTGGTGTTTTAATTTCTAAACAATGATTGTCAATCATGTTGATTTGAGCAATCATGTCATATGTACCACACACTTTACTTTTCCTTGAGTGCATATTGCAATCTATGTGAATATCGGTTTGGAGAACACCTAGTTGTGAACACCCGGCCACAGCCACATACATATACACAAATCACCCATCTCAGCTACAGATCTTTGAGATCAGTATGAAATCATCTATTTGGTTTTAGTCAGTTGCAATTCCTGTCAACACACTCTGTTGCCTGATTCTTAGTGTGTTTAAACAGTTTTCAAAAAATAATAATAGCTCAATATTCATAAAGATGACAAACAATTTGACTTATACTAAAACCGTCTATATGCAGGTGGGGTAAAATAGGTTTACAATTGTTCGTATGGAAATTAATAAATAATGATACAATAATAAACTGTTTCAGGGACTCACAACTGTAAACCTACTTTTGCCCCATGTGTATGTGCAAATCATTCTCTGGCTTTCACAGAGATTGTTCTTTTATAGACATTTCTTCATAAGAGTTTTAACTAAATTATTGAGGTATAATTTGTACATGAAATTGCATATTTAGTATATACTACTGATGAGTTTGGAGATAAGTATGCACCCATGAAACCGTAATCATAGCATGTGATGTAAACACATCCACCCCTCAGAAAGTTCCCCCGTGTTCTCTTTATTATTGTAATTGTTTTATGATAAGAACATTTAACATTAGATGTCTTACAAATTTTAAACTATGCAATATAGTATTGTTAACTATAGGCTCTATACTATAGAGTAGATCTCTAGGGCTTACTCGTCTTATACAGCTGCAAGTTTATATCCTTTAAGTAACGCCTCCTCATGGCCCCTTCCCCCCAGCCTCTGGCAACCACCATTCTACTCTCCACTTCCTTGAGCTGACTATTTTAGATTCATCATATTAGCAGTATAAAGTAGCATTGGTCCTTCTATATCTGGCTTATTTCACTATGCATAATTTCCTCTAAGACCATTTGTGTTGATGCAAAGGACAGGTTTTCCTTCTTTGTTTAAAGCTGAGAACTAGTGTACTGTATGTCTATATCCTATTTTATTTACATATTCATGGAAGCATGGACACTTACATTGTTTCCTTATCTTTGGTACTCTAAATAAATTCTGCAATGCACAATGATCTCTTTAAGGTCCTGATCTTAATATATCCTTGGAAATATAACCAGAATTGAGATTGTTATATAACATAGTAGTTATTACCATATATAAACATAGACTATATTTCCAAGTGTTTGTCTCTGCTTTGATTTGTTTCACCAGATAATTTTCTGTTAATGTATAAAAATGCAACTGGGTATTGTATGTTGGTTTTGTATACTGCATATTTGCTGGATTCATTTATTAGTTCTAATGGGTTTTTTAAAGCATTTTGGGCACTCTTTTAGTTTTATTGCCTTCTTTTCTGGTTTTTATTCCTATTTTTTAATACTCTAGTTTTTATATACTTCCTTTTGCTAACTTTAGGTTTAATTTGTTCCTTTTTTTCTAGTTCTTTATACTTTGAGGTATAAAGTCAGATCAGTTATTTAAAATAATTTCTTTTTAAATGGAGGTGTTTATTGCTTTTGTAGTATCCCATTGGTTTTTGTATGTTGTTTCAAGATTTCATTTTTGTCCCAAGATTTATTTCTCTTTTGATTTCTTTTTTTAATCCAATGTTTGTTCAAGAGTATATTGTTTAATTTTCATGTATTTTGAGTTTTCCCATTTTCTCCATTTTGATTGATATCTAGTTTTATGCTGTTATGGTTGAGAAAGATATGTGCCATGTTTTCAATCTTACTAATTTTTAAAAACTTATTTTGTTACCTAGCATGTGATTTAGCCTGGAGAATGTACTGTGTGCGATTGAGCATTAATGTGTATTCTGCTGTTGTTGAATAGATATTATGGATGTCTTAAGTCTATTTTATCTATAGTATTGTTCAACTATACTGTTTCCTTATTGATTTTCTCACTGAATGATCTATCTATTATTAAAAGTGGAGTGTTGAATACTATACTATATACTATACTATAATACCATACTATAGTACATTCGTGTCTCATTCTTATCTCACATCTTTCAATGTTTTCTTTGTATATTTAGGTGCTCTGATGTTGGGTGTATATATTTGTATTATTTATTTTTACTTATTTATTTTCTTTTTTATTAAATTTATTGGGGTGATATTGTTCAACAAAATTATACAAGTTTCAGGTGCACAATTCTATAACCGACCATCTGTACACTGTATTGTGTATTCACCAACCCATATCAAGCCTCTGTCCATCACCAATTATCATCCCTATACCCTTCTCTATTACTCCCCAATTTCCCTGCCTTTTGGTTATCACCACACTGTTGTCCTTGAGTTTTACTCTTGGTTTTTCTTGTTGTTGTTGTTGGGGGTGGGGAGCTCAAGGACATTATTTGTTTTTGTTGAAAGTTTTAAAGTTTATATTGCCTTATAATAGTACAGCCACTCCTACATTCTTTTATTTGACATTTACTTGAATATATTTCCCATCCATTCATTTGTCAGCTATGTGTGTCATGAAATCTAAATCGAGTCTCTGGTAGACAGTGTAAAGTTGGATCTTATTTATTTTTAATCCTTTCAATCACTCTATATTTTTATTGGTGAGTTTAATCCACTTGTATTTGAAGTAAGAATTGATAACTACTGATAGTCTTTGTTAGTTGGCTTTACAATGAAAGGCATTCACCAGTCAGCCCAGAGATTTTGAGTGTGTCAGTTGGCACAGACCTCGGGTGGACCAGCTGCCAGGGTTCTTGGGCAGACAGGCCTGCTGTTAAAGGCTATAGGTGGTTGGTCTCAATGCTGGGGTCCATGAGCATGGCCGATGTTTTCATATAATATGTTCTTCATTTTTCAATAACTGTATACTATAAGAAAAAAATGTTAATTTTTATGTTCCTTTTCATATTGAAATTATTTTATTATTTTAATTTCTAATTTATTTTTATATGATTAAATATATGAATTTCAGTAAGGAAAGTGTTCATAGTCTGAATTTGCTTTTTGGACATTGTTATTATTCTCTTCATCCTATGATGATTAAGGAATAAAAAAAAAAAGCCAAGTGGTGGAAGGGATTGTTAAAAAGGACTCCTCTAGGTGTTGAATTGTGAGATATGAGAATAATCTGGTGCAGGACAGTGGTTTTTACTTATGTGACCCTAAACTAGATTACTAGGGATGTGAAGGAAGAAATATACAGTCAGAAGGACAAAAGGAGCAAAGATCCTAATGAGGAAATAAACACACTGTAACAAGACATAAAGAACATATCCGTGTGCCTGGAGAATGTCTAGTTAGGCAGGCTGTCTCAAGGTCAAAATAAATCAAATAATGTAGAGTTTTGAAGACACGGTGAGCAAGTTGGTCTTATTTTAATTAAAATGAAAAGAAAGTTGTGATTTGAGGAAAATTTTGGAGTTACAGGATAGAATTTATATTATTCCAGAAACTTTGTAGTTATATCGGGTTGGCCAAAATGTGCAATTGATTTTTTTCTGTAAGATGGCTTCTCTGTAAGTTGTCTTTAACTTCATTCAAAACAACTATGTTAGATAGTATTGTGACAGTAGTCATAGCAGCGTGCATTTAAAAAAAAATTACCAAAATTGGTGAATTTTATGTAGCCATTTTAATATTGAAGATGGACTGATACATGTAGGAAAAGGAAACTAGACCAACTTCTTATACCACATACAAGAATAATTCAAAATGGCTTAAAGACTTAAATGTTAGACACAAAACCATAGAAATCATAGAAGAAAATATAGGCAGAAAAATCTTGGACATTGTTCATGGCAATATTTTTTTGGATATATCTCCCTAGGCAAAGGAAACAAACAAACAAAAAAACGAATTAGACTATATCAAACTAAAAAGTTTTTGCACAGCAAAGGAAATCATCAACAAAATAAAAAGACAACCCACAGAATAGGAGGACATATTCACTGATACATCTGATACAGGGTTAATATCTGAAATTCATAAATAATTTATAAAATTCAAAATTCAACACCAAAAAATAATTTTAAAATGGGCAGAGAACCTGAATAGACACTTCTCCAAGAAGGGGCACACAGCTGGCCCATAGAAACATGAAAAGATGTTCAATGTCAGTAATAATCAGAGAAATGAAAATTAAAACTGCAATGAAATATCATCTCACACTTGTAAGAATGGTTATCAATCAATACATCAACAAACAAGTACTGGCAAGGATTTGCACTGTTGCTGGGAATGGATTGGTACAACCACTGTGGAAAGCAGTATGGAGATACCTCAAAAAATTAAAAATGGATCTACTTTTTGACCCAACAATCCCACTTCTGGGAATATATCTAAAAGAACCCAAAACACTAATTTGAAAGAACATAAGCACCTTTATCGTCACTGTAACATTATTTAAAATCACCAAGATATGGAAGCAGCCCAAGTGTCCATCGGTAGGTCAGTGCATACAGTATCTATGGGACATTTACACAATGACATATGGCTTGGGCATAAATAAAAAGAAAATTTTACCATTCTCAACAGTATGCATGAACCTAGAGAACATTACCCTAAGTGAAATAAGCCAGTCAGAGAAAAACAAATACCATATGACTTCACTCGCATGTGAAATCTAAATAACAAATTGTACTAACAAGGATAATGGGGACAGACTCATAGGTGGGGAGTAGGATAACAGCTAGTGGCAGGAGAGGTGAGCGGGTGAGGGATTGACCAAAATGGAAAAAAAGACTCATGGACATGGACAGCAGTGTGGGGATTGGTGGAGAGGGAGTGGAAAAGGTGTAATAAAAGTGTAATGGAAAAAATACAATAAAGATTAAAAGAAACATCCAAATTTGTTAATCTTTGCGTTACCATTTTAATATTGAAGATGGAAGAAAATGAGCAACGGTTTCAGCATATTATGCTTTATTATTTAAAGGAAAGTAAAAATGCAACTGAAATGCACAAAAAAGATTTGTGCAGTGTATGGAGAAGGCACTGTGACTGATCCAACCTGTCAAAAGTGGTTTGCAAAGTTTCGTGCTGGAGATTTGTCTCTAAATGATGCCCCACCATTGGGTAGACCAGTTGAAGTTGATAGTGATCAGATTGAGACATTGAGAACTGTCAACATACTATCATGTAGGAGATAGTCGACATACTCAAAATATCCAAATCAACAAAGTTATTGGTGAAAATAAGTGTTTTATTTAATGGAAAAAAACATGGACTTTTTGACCAACCCAATAATTTAAACCAAGTTCTGCCATATTTTCTTCAAAAAATTGAGGTTGATGCAATAGAGACTGTATGGTCAGTGAAGACTAAAATATTCCCTATTTCCAGAAAAAGAAAAGAACTCTTCTTATAGAAAACTGTAAAAAGCCAAAATTTGGTTATTTGAAAGAATTAACAAATTAACAACACCCTGGAAAGACTGACCACAAACAAAAGTTTAAAAAAACAGGTTAAATATATGGAATGAAAAGTGGACTTGCTTATAGAAACATAAATATTAGAACATAATATAAGATAGTCTGATCCCATTTTTTACCAGAAAATTGACATCTGGTGATACAATGGATGTATTTGTCATAAAAGTACCAAGGAGGAAAAAGTATTTCTGTATATTCTTATTTCTATTTAGAAATAAATGGTATTATTAATGACCTTCTTAAAAATAAAAACAAGCCAATATAAGAATCGAAGATTAAGAATAGAGGGTGTATACCCAAAGTCTTTTTATGAGTCAAATATTAAAAAAATAAAAACATTGCATGCGCGCGCGCTCACACACACACACACACACACACACACACACACACACACCAGACAATAGTTTGTAAACTGGTAGAAATTTCATTGTGTGGTTTCTGTGCACAAGAATAATACTTGCCAGATGTGTCATAGGCCGTCAGGGTATTGTTAATAATAGATTTGCAAAATGCTGACAGGTTTTCATTAAACTGACTTGAGAAACAAAAAATCTTTTTCTATTTTATTTAAACCTCTGATCATTTTGTGACATCATTTTATTCTGTGAAATGTTAGATATTCTAGAATTCTCTCCTCTCTGAATTAATATAATAGTATGTCCAAAGAACATCCATTATGTTTATTAGTAGACTTCATTGAATGCAACTTGCTTTCGATGGGGAATTTTAACTTCTTAAACTTTTCAAAATATGATTTATAGTAACTCACCCTTGTTGTGATTTCATGAATTTAATGCAATGTAGTCAATAGATTTAATAAATGTTCAAATTTTACATGTTTGAAAATTAACACCATAAAACAAAGAGGATTATAGTAACTCTTTCACCATTTTGTTATTAAGTGGTCCTAGTTACTGGTAGTTATACTGACCTCTTTGACGAGAATGTCATGGGAAATGTTTTATTAATGACTGAAGGGCATTTTGAAAATGTGAAGTGCCACATAAATGCTAAATTATTCCTGACATAAGAAACTAGACTATACCAGCTGTCCTAGCAATAAATGTCAGATCATGGGATTATTTCTGGAAAGTAGTTATTGTCTAATCTCTATCCTTCCTGCCTTTGGAAGGAACTAAGTATATATGCTTTACTGTTAGTAAATTGAATAAACCCTACTGGCTTTGTCTCCTTACAATACTTAATAGAATCATAAAAATATCACATCAATATCACAGAGTCCACCAGGGTTAAAAAAAGGAATTATTTGAAATTTCAAAAATAGAACAATAATGTATATAAAATATGGTATTAAGAGACTGAGGGATTCTGTTCAAAGAATCACATACTTAATTATGAAAAGGCCAAGGAAAAGATGGGAGTTGTGGTTCAACATGACATATTCACGGCTAGCTATCTCTAGAAATAAAGATGATTCTATGTAATAGGTGTAATGATTAAATCTTGTCATTAGGAGAATGTGTTAAAGGCATATGAATCATATTTCTATAATTAGAGAATAGGGCAAATAAAACCTACATAAGTAACTAAAACAACGAAACAGAAGATGAACATGAAGGCTCTGTGTTATACATTAAAATAGTATTAAATAAATTGGTTGAGTGTGAGGAAAGAGAAACTATTTGATGTCTTGATACTAAATATATTACTTTCAAATATCCTAGAGCTGCTTTTAAAATATACATCATTTTAAATGCACCTTATAAAAATAAATTAAACAATATGATACTATAAAGTTACTATAATTTTGATCAAATCAGATTATGGTTTTCTACCAGTTTAAGGCAACATACTTCGAAAAGTTTCAAAGGTATTCTAGTTTCAATACAGGATTTAAATGTGTAAAGTTAAAAATGTTGCAAACGTGATTAACATGAAAGTTGAAGCAAAAATAACAGAAAACAAGAATATTACTATTTATGTTTGTTTTTGTTTCAAAGTAAGTGAGTCATTTAAAAGTGATCATATTACTTTTGAAACATTTTACAAGCCAGTGGACTTTTCTGGTTTTTTTTTTTAAATGGGTGTTAAGTTACAGTTGTCTCTCCTTTTCCCAGTTTCTCTCCCTACCCTGTTTCCCCCGTCCCACGGGCAACCCCCTCCTCCACTGTCGAGCCCATGAGTCTTCTATTCGTGTTCCTTGGCTTGCCCTTTCCCCCTTTTTCCCCATGTTATCCCCCTTCTCCTTCCCTCTCATCACTGTCAGTTTGCTCTTTATGTCCATGTCTCTGGTTCTATTGTGCTTGTTTATTTGTTTTGTTGATTAGAGTCCACTTACAGGTTAGAGCATATGGTGTTTGTCTTTCACAAACTGCCTTATTTCACTCAGCATAACGCTCTCCAATTCCATCCATGCTGTTGCGAAGGGTAGGAGCTCCTTCTTTCTTTCTGCTGCATGGTATTCCATTGCGTAAATGTACCATGGTTTTTTGATCCACTCACTTACTGATGGGCACTTGGGCTGTTTCCAGCATTTGGCTAGTAAATAATGCTGTATATTATAAATTATATCATTAAAATTACAAATGTTACAAAAGTTATCCAAGAGTGTTATGATGGATGGAGCACCTATTAACCTCCACAATCTCACAAAACAGCTAAATTTTACAGATTACATTAAAAAGGAAATAGGAAAGAAAAGATCAAGAATGACATTTTAGATTTTTATAACTAGTGTCTGTGTTAGAAGAGAAGATTCAGCCAACGGTGTGGAATGTTGAGGGGCAATCTGATTTGCAGGCCTGAACTTTTCTAAGTTCTGAAAGTCAGGATGAACTTCATATGAAAAATGGAAGATTGATTGAAAGTATATCTGAATGGAAGTTATACTGGCGTAAAGATAATTCCACTTTGATACTAAACATAATTCTCTGAATAAGGTAATAAAAGACCCCGGTTTGATAAATAATTGGTATGTTTTAAAGGAAAGTTTATATACCAAGTATTATGAAGGTTGGGGCTGACCTATGTCTTTCCCTTCTAGAATTCCAGAATTTTTGAGAGCAGGTAGCCAGGCATATATTCTTCCAAGCTAGAGGCTTTCACCAGCTCAAAAGAAATGACTAAAAATTCTGATATTATGGATTCCCCAGTGAAATGGTTCAGCCAATTGATACCTCAAAGACCACAGAAAACAAGCCCCATCTCTAGGTGTGTAGCATTTTTGAACAGTATCTTTATTTCCCTGGTTTTAGAAGTAAGAAAAACTCGAAGGACCCTTATAAACTTGTTTTAAAAATAAACAAGCTAAACCAAAACATAATAAAAAGAAATGGAAAAAACAAAAAATGAAGGAAAAAAGTAGGAAAGTAACAGAAACTTCAGGAGGATAACTTTAGAACAGCTTCTGAGCATTAAATACTTGAATTCAAGAATAATTGACATAGGTCACAATATTTCTTAATTCTCTCCCTTTAGTTCTGTAAGACTTGTGACAAGAAAATCAAAAAGTAGTAGTATTTATCATATAAGGTTATGGGGCCAATATTCAAACATACTGAAGTAGAAACTTTAAATATATATACATGCATACCTTGAGAATTAATTAGGTTTTCACATGTATTATTGTTTATCATTTGTAAACTGCTCTGTAATATTTAATATTATCATGGTATTAAAGAGCATGGACTCAATAGTGTTAAAATGCAGTGTCTTTATATCTCTCTTCATCAGTTTATTCCTATTTTTATATCAAATCACCCTTCTTAAATCTGAATTTTCAAGTATAAGAAAAATCTCATTTTCACGTTATTCATATTAAACACAGCCATAAGAAAAGTCAAAGGGATCTTAACTGCAAGTGAATTCCAGTCTTTTGATAAAATAGATTGTCCAGTTTCTCCTGTCTATATACATAGGGTAGGGTATAGTCAGCAATGTTGAGTTAGTGTGTGTTTTTCTTGACAAGGCTTAGAAGGTGTCACTATGAAGATGGATTGTTCCTTTTCAAGTGGACATATTGTCCTAAACTTTAAAAATTTAGTCAATAACTTTTGAAAAAAATTCCCATGATTTTATTACATATATGTACTATACTTAATACACATGAGAGATCCACATCCATTATTTTTGGATTATAGCATTTACTTCTTCACCTATGTATGTTTCTATAAAAATCAGTTGGAACTGAAAATGGAAATCAACCAGTATCATGAATTTACATTCTAGTAAGTACCTTTTATACTATTTATTTCATGTTTCACACAAGTGGTTCCCATACAATTCCTCCTTCCATGTATTTCTTCAGTATTTCCTCCTAGCTCTGCAGACGACTTTGACGTCCTAACTAGTCACTCTTATGCTTTAGAACAATTTAATATCTATATACTCTGATAGTTTTGAAACAGACTAGATTTTCTATCCATGTGTTCTGACATTTCTTATATTTTTCATCTCATGATAATTATTAAAACTGTTAGGGAACCCAAATGTTTAGCAAGCATTCACATCTGAAGGGATACAGGTATACAAAATGTTCATATTATTTAACCACTGTGTCTCAATTTTCTTACTTATAATAGTGGGATGATAACAGTATTTATCTGATAGAAATACTGTGGAAATTAAATGAGTTAATACATATATTATATTTAGGCCAGTACCTGGGTCATTGTTAATACTAAGTATTTCCTGTTAGCATCATTATTTTTTATTTGGCTTTATTCCTCCAAAGACATATATTGATCCTTATTGAATCTTAGTTAATGCCTAACTTTTAAACCTTCACAGATCTGTCTGTTTATCTTTGCCTGGCATCTTAAAGAATAAGAAAAAAATATTTTCTGAGATGAATCAACAAAGTGTAGCATATGCATTATTAATGTTTGCTTTTGGAAAAACCAAAGATAGACAGGTAAGTGGTAAATTGGACAGCAAAACTTTGGTTAAGAAACAGTTTGATTAATGTACGTACCATAGAAGATTATTTTCAACTAAGGATGTCACTAAGGGAATATAAAGAAAGGGTAAGATGCCAAAAACATCTCAAGGAGTAATTGATAGAGCCTTAGAGAATATGTGACTCTCAAATTCTATATCCATTAACCTGAGAAAGCAATATAAGAAATAATGGACATGCTGAAGAAAGGCAAAATTTACTTGTTTCAATTGCTTATGGAAGTTCCAGATGGAGAAAAACAAAATGTCTCCAGCCAAGTCTTTTTGGTGATCAGTATCAAGACTCTCAAGTTAAAGCCTTGTACTTGGCCTTCACCGACATTGCTGGCCCTCACCACTGAAATTCATTGGTAGGTCATGTGCCTCTGGTAAAAGTTATGCATGTATTTAGATGTCGAACAACCTATTTACTGCTTCAAAGCAATGTAATCCAGTTACCATGGAGCTGGAAGAGGACAGTCAGCATTAAATCACTGGAAAATTTCAAATCAAATTGGCCTACAATTCTAGGTATAGTGCATATCCATCTTGGATAAATGGCTAAATAAAATTGATTAACAGTTCTAATTTTCAATAGAAAGAGTATTTAAGTAAGTATTATTATTGTACATATTTTTCAATAGATTTTATTTAGCTTCCATCAACTATAAAATTAAGGATAGATACATATATTTTATATTATTAGGGGCTAAGTATTCTTGATATAAATGAGTAAATATATGAAGCATACAAAATGGATCTTTTAATCACATGCTTTGGTAAGAAGACACAGCTAGCTAAAAAGTAGAATTATAGTTTTCCAATCATCTTTATCTCATTCCAAGAAATTCTTATATGACCAAGAAAGGATGCTGCCTTGGTTATGGATGTAAGAGTTCAAAAAGAGTCATCCCAAGATGTGCGTCTGGGGTATGCAGATTATTTGAAGTTCAAGGCAAACTACACCCTGTGGGCTCAAGAGAAACTTCTGCAGCCTCCCTCTGACCCTTTAACTACCTAGAAGAATTTGAACTAAGTGTCTTGTCCAAAATAACAGATTATCAGAGTTACCCTTTTTGAACTATCTATATGGCGGGGCAAACTACTAATTACTGAATATCTGCTCTTCTTACCATCTTGCAGTAACCTACCTCCCCTTTGAGGCCCTAGGATGTCTAACTTTGTCCTTAGCTTAGAGTGTCATGTATACCTTGTATTCTGTTTCTGCCTTTGAACCGCTCATATATGTGGGGTTTTCGATGTGTGTGTGTGTATGTGTGTGTATAATTAAATTTGGTTATTCCCTTGTTAATCTATCTCATGTGGATTTAATGATTAGATCAGCCAAAAGAACCTTGAGGGTAGAGGCATGTTTTTTCTTTCCCCGTGTGTCATACTTTCCAACAATATCCCACTCAAGTGCTGCCAGGTTAGCAAATCTCACCGACCTCCTGCTAGGATACATGCATAAAAGCATGTAATCAAAGCACGGATAAAGCTTGCCCAGGGAATAATTGGCAGGTGCTCTCTCTGGCCTGTCAAATGCACAAGTAGGTGATGACCTCCCTGCTATCTTGTTTACCTTTCTTTAAATTGGCTTTTATTCACAATTACTTTTTGTTCAGTATTCCACTACCTGAGTTTGTCTTTGATCCTCCCACAGAATAGAAGCCTGAATGTGCACTGCCAATTTCAAGGTATATAAGAACAACTATAATTTATTTTATGGTCATTACTTTCCTGTTTCACTTATACAGTCCCTAAACTCTCCAATCTCATATGCTTGTGAAATGAATATTTAAAAAGTAACCTATGTTTATCAGACTGGGAGATTCCAATATGCACAAGGAAGCTTCACTCTTACCTCTGCAATTTTAAGGTTCCTTACTACAATGTGGCCCACAGCAATGGAAGGAAGAAAGAAAACTGTGTCTAAAAAAAACATTGTATACTTCCATGGAGCTGTCAAAGAGCTTAGAAATTGCCTTAGGAAAATATCAAGGTTATTTTAAGTGGTTAGGCACCAATTACTAAAATGTTACCTACGACCTCCTCAAATAATTAAATATTCAGAGAATGAATTTTCAAAGGCAAGATAGCTACTATAAAGCCATTCTGTTTTACTCAGGGTCTTAGCTGGTGCTGTACGTACTTTAAATAATCAAGCTTTGGAACACTGGTATGTTAATTTAATTAAAACTTTGCTGCCAATTGTTCTTGATATTTTGCCATGCCTTACTACCAGTACTTTCCTAAACTGTGGGAGCCATTGAGGATAGAGCTTACAATTTGCAATGAATTTTTCTTTTTGTTGACAACAAGAACCATTACACATTTTATTTGGCCATTTATCCAAGATGGATATGCACTATGCCTAGAATTATAGGCCTATTTGATTTGAAATTTTCCAGTGATTTAATGCTGACTGTCCCCTTCCAGCTCCATGGTAACCGGATTACATTGCTTTGAAGCAGTAAACAGGCTGCTTGACATCTAAATACATGCAGAACTTGTGCCAGAGGCACAGGACCTACCAATGAATTTCAGTGGTGAGGGCCAGCAATGTCGGTGAAGGCCAAGCACAAGGCTTCAACTTGAGAGTCTTGATACTGATCATCAAGACAACTTGGCTGGAGACAATGTTCTGAAACCACAGACTTTTGCAGATGAATTACCAAGTTAAAGGTGACAATATGAATTTTCTAAAAATCTAAATAAAAGCAATGTCTAGGCAGTGAACTAATGCAGGGATCAGAAGATGTGGATCTAAGCTAAGTTCTCCATTGTGAAAATTTGGGAGAAATGCATTTTCCTGTCAATTTATTTACAGAGAATTTGATTTTCAATATGGAATAAAAGAGAACAGGACAGACCATTAAATGAAAATATAGTTAGATACTACTTACCTATGGGAAGACAGACTTAAAGAAACCCCTTATTTTGTACAAGTTAGAAAAGTGGGGAGTTCAGGATTTAATACCCAGCCATTGGAAGCCATACACAGACGTCAAGCTTAACATTTCACACAACATTATATTTGTTCCAAACTGATAATTTAGGGGTCAAGTAGTGGAGGTAGAGAAAACTCAAAACAAACAGACCATCTCACATGCACCTCTTCCTTTCTTTCTCAAAAGTAACCAGTTTATCTCGTCATCTCTCTGTCCAGAGCCACCCATTCTGGTGCCATGGGCGTGGCCCCGAGCTGCACCCCTGTCTTCCTCCACACCAGCTGGTGCCATCTGACCTTCTCCTCTCCTGGAGTGAAGAGTAATAGTTAACAGGGAATCTTTAAAAAATGCTTGTGATCATTTTCGTTTTAGGGTTGTATGAGGAATTAAAGTTTATTATGGATTCTTTGACACTCTTCCACGCAGGAGACCCATCCCTTAAATACAAGCAAACTCTGTGACTGCTTTTCATCCATAGCCTGGAGGAAATGACGAAGTTCCATCTTCTGGGCCCAGGATGCTTTCACTTTCTGTCTCTGAAAACACACATCCTTAGAGCCCAGGGGGAAATGCATTTTACAACTCACTGGTTCACCTCAGCAATGCGAGTGAAACCCCTTGGATATCCTGCCACTTCAACACAATACATACATAAGCACACAATTAACAAGTTCATTTTAGGGGAACGCAGTATCAGCAATCATAACTTCATGTTGTTTCTAAAAATACATTACATCTGAATTTGTGTTTATTTATATTATTTATATTTCCCATGTTAGAAGAATTTGTTTCAAAATTAGTACTTAGTGATCTCATTTCCCTAACTTAATGTCTAGAAGCTGCCCCCTTGAAACTATGTAAATACCAAATTATTCCATTTTATTGTCATTGCTTCATTAATTTTCTGCAGGTTAAATGCATTTTAGATCTTCCTTTCAAATATCAGCAATTTTCTAGCTCCTATTTAATATAAGTGATTTAATTGAAATGTTGCAAGTGCATTTACAATGCAGGGAGGTTTTTTGTGAAATATCTTGCACCTCCCACAGGTTATAATACATAAAATGTTCAAGGGTTACTTAAACAGTGCTGCTGTGTTTTCACATTAACGTAGCTAATGTTTGGATGCTGTGGCAGGCAAACAAGGCATACCTCATAACTGTCATCAAAATACTAGAATCTTCACGATCTAAACCCTATTATGAGTATTTGTTTATCTAAATAACACCAGCCCTTCTCTCAACAGGAAAACTGTGCTAATCTTCTAGCTGATTTTCTGCTTCATGTTTGCCCTACAGCCCTCCCTTCTTGACCCCAGAACTCTCCTCCATTCAGGATTCTGGGTACCACTTTAAAGATGTCTATGGGACCTTATCTTTCCGCTTTTCAAAAATTTCCAGTCACTTCGCATTTCTGAATGAATGCCACAATCTCTCCAAGACCTACAAGAATGGATGTTATCTACATGTCCCCATGATTCTGATTTTATTACCTTTCCATCTTTCTCTGATACACCTTTAGTTTTTAGCCACATTAAGCCCATTTCCACGTGAGAAATATCTTTTCTCATTATCTACCTGGAATTCTCATTATTTTATTCAGGGATATGTTCAAATATCTCATTAGCAGAGAGGCCATTTCACTCATCGAAGTGTTTTTATCTCCTACCTTGATCATGTTCTTTTCCTTGTGCTGGTTAATCTCCAATCGTTGGCAATTTCAAATGTGATGTCCAGTGGGGAGAGTTAAGCAGGTGCCTTGAGTCTGACGTTCTCTTACAGTAATGATGACAAGGGGATAGGATGAGTTTATTCCTTTTTTTGCTTACTTGTGAAGTTGAGGATGAGGTAAATCGATTCAAACTGAGTGAGCTAAAACTGAGAAATAAGTAGTTTCATTTTACATAAGCTTGTTTTTTACATGTGCATTTTCTTTGGAAAATGTTCAATCCAGTGTTGTTGCTCACAAGTTAATAGAGTTCTATCCAAATCCAAAAGGGTTTGGATTTGCCGTGACGACAATTTAAAGGAGGGGGATGAAGAAATACAGGGATGAAATGTTCCTATGCTATTGCAATTTAGTTGGTAGAATTTAAACTACATTGTTTCAGATGGTAATTGCCTTCCTCAAGATAATCACTAAAAAGAAAAACTAAATAAGTACAGAAAAGGAAATAAAAGGGGAATCAAAATGTTATACAACAAGGTTTTATCAAGGGTTTATCAAGAGTATCAAGGGTTTAGCAAAGCTACTCCAGGGCGTTACTCCCTGGCCAGGCAGCCAGCAGTGACCTTAAACTGAACCCCCAGGCCCCTCACGCAAGTGAATGCTTTAGCCATCAGCCTGCGCGGTCAGAAGCAATGCAAGTTACGAGGTGACCTCCCCCAACGGCTTCCCCTGTCTCCCAGTGCCTTCTTCCAATGTGCTTCTTAGATAAGATTGCCGTGTAATTTACCAAAACCCTGCTCTTTTGGATTGATTTAACCATTCCAACCTTAGCTCAGGAACCCCAAAGCACTGCACCTATGGATCTTCATAAACGTATGTGTCCCAGGTCCTGTCTTTCTCTGACTACACTGTCTTTCTCTCTCCACGTGGCCTCCGAAGATGTGTAAGGTACTTCCTTTAGGACCCGTGAGTCATAAACTACTGTTTCAGCGCCTCTCACAGTCTGTTGTTGAATCACACCTCACCCTCTAACACCCTCTGCTTCCCTTAACTTGACAAAGTTATATAAGTTGCGAGTCTCTCAACCTTTCTCTTTTCATATATAAACAGAGCTTCTTATAAACAATACTCAAATAGACCCTATATTTAAATCCATTCTGTAAATCTCTACTTTTTAATTGGAAATTTTATTCCTTTACTTTTTTATGAAATACATTTTAATTGACTTTATTGGGGTTATATTGGGTAATAAAATTATTAGGTTTCTAGTGTATAAGTCTATAACACATCATCTATAAATCTATAATACATATAAATCTATAACATATTGATAGTGTGTAAATCAATATATTGTATTGTCCCTTCCCCGCCCAAAGTATAGTCTCCTTCTGTCACCACTTAGCCCTCTTTTACCCTCTAACTGTCTGCCACCACCACCTTTCCCCCTTGGCAATCGCCACGCTGTTCTTTTTAAAGCCCTTCCCCTTTTTCACCAGCCCCCCAACGCCCCTCGCCTCTGACAGCTGTCAGGCTGTTCTCTGCGTCTAGGAGTCTGTTTGTATTTTGTTCTTTTATTGTGTTCATTAGATTTCACATATATGTGAAACCATTTACTTTAAAAGGAATTATTGTCAAGGAAGGACTTCTGCTTTATAGTTGTTTGTTTTTTGTAATATATATTACAATATATATTTCCTCAATTTCTCAATCACTTTTTTGTTGTATAACATTTTGATTCCCCTTTTATTTCCTTTTCTGTACATATTTAGTTCTTTTTAGTGATTATTTTGTGGAAGGCAATTACCATCTAAAACAATGTAGTTTAAATTCTGCTAACTAAATTGCAATAGTATACAAACATTTCATCCCTGTATTTCTTCATTCTCCCTCCTTTATATTGTTATTGTCATGGCACATTCAAATGTGTGAATATTAATGTAGATTTATGATTATTGCTTTGCGCTTTTACCTTTAAATAATATAGGGAATGAGGATGAGTTACTAACTAAATGTAAAATAATGCTGTCTTTTATATTTACATGGATCAGTTGCAGTTCCCATGTACCTTGACTGGGGACAGAACCTACATGCTAGGCATGTGTCCTGGCCAGGAATCCAACAAGAGACCTTTTGTTTTGTAGGAAGATGCTCAACCAAAGGAGCCACACCAGTGAAGGCCCCATTCATTCTCAAAAGGCAATTTTTCAGATTCAGATAATTTGGTTGACAGTTTTTCAAATAATTTTTGTGCGCTTTATATTCCTGATGAAAATTCAGCTATTAATCTTATTGACAGTTCCTGGTATATATTGTTTTTCTCACTGCTTTCAAGAGTCTCTCTGTTTTTGTCTTTTGAAAATTTATAAAGTGCTTGTTGTCAAACACTTTCAATTTTTTAAAGAGAGCTCATTAAGTGTTTGGATGTATATATTCATATATTTCATCCAATTTGGAAAATTTTCTCACATTATTTATTCAATTTTTTTCTTTTCCTTTATCTTTTCTGTTCTGGAACTATTATGCACACATTGGTGCATTTGTTGGTTCTCCAGAAAGCCCCTTGGATTAAGTTAATTTAAGTTAATTAAGTTAATTAACTTAATTTTTCCTATTATTTTTCTACCTCTAGTAGTACATTATCTTGTTCTTCTAGTTCTCCCTTCTGCCTGCTAAATTTGCCATTGAATTCCTCTAATGAACTTTTTATTTTAGGTATTTTTACATTCAGTTTCAAAATTCTGTACTTTCAGATTCCAAGATTCTATTTCACAATTTCTATTTGTGAATATTCCCTGTTTGTACATATATATGTTTCCTAGCTTTCTTTAGTTCTTTGCCTATGGTTTCCTCTAGCACATTGAACATATTTAAGACAGTTTATTTACCCTTTTTGACGAGTAAGTTCAATGCAGGGCTTCCTCAGGAATATTTTCTGTCTGTTCCTATAAGTGATTCATGTTTTCCTTTCTTGCGTGCCTATTTTGTAGTTGTTAAAATATAACTGTACATTTTCAGTACCAGTAATGTGGAAACTTTTGAAATTGGGTTCTCTCCCTTACCAGAAATCGTTTTTATTATTTGTGACGGGCTGTAGTCATCCATTGTTTAGTGACTTTTCTGCAATAGTCTTGCGTAGTGTGTGTCCCCTGTGTGGAATCACTGATGTTTCTGCTCCATTGTCTCTTCAATCAGCCTGTTACCTGACATAGGTGTTCTTAAATATTTAAAGCCTTAAGTGAATGGATAAATGAATGCATGAATGAATGAATGAAAGATGTGTTTCTTAGAATTTTATAATATGTGCTGCCCAGGGAATTGCTGCAATTTGAGAGGGCCAAAACAAAGACAAGTGTTTGCTAACAATAAAATACCAGTTTTTTTGTGTGTGTTAATCTGAACATCTAAATCTCATTGGGCAGTATGGTCTGTATGTATGTTTATTTCTAGTTGGTCTAGAGTGTAGTTCAAGTCTCTACTTCTCTGACCGTCTTCCTAGATGTTCTCGTAATTATTAAAAATGGGAAACTTAAATGTTCAGTGTTTTGCTAAATTATTTATTTATCTTCAATTTCATGAATGTTGGCTTATTGACTATGGGATTTTATTATTAGGTACATGTATAAGTCATATATTTTAATGAACTCACCCTTTTAGCATTAAAATATATATATTTCTATGTCTCTAATAACAATTTCTGTGCTTAAGTCAATTTTGTCTAATATTAACCATGCCAGGTTTCTTTTGATTACTGTTGCCTGGATATATTTTCTACCATTTATTTTTAATATTTGTGTCTTTGAGTCTAATCTGATTCTCCTGAAGGCAACATATTATTACATTTTAAATATTTATCCATTCTTAAGGTATATGCCTTTTAATTGTAAAGTTTAATCCATTAAAATGCAACATAATTACTAAAGAGGTAATATTTACATTCTTTATTTTGTTATTTGCCTCCTCTGTGCCTTATATTCCATTTGGTCATCTGTCCTTCAATTATTGTTTCTTTTCTATCAAATAGGTATTTTTATAGAGTGCCATTTCCCTTTAGTTGTTATTTAGTTCATTGTATGTGTTGAGATATTTTCTCAAAAGTTGTCACTTTTAAAATTAATATCTTAAATTATAACAGCCTTCAATTAACACTATGTTTTCTATAGTAGGAAGATATTGTTCCTTTATTCCCATTATCTATTCCTTCTTCATGTTGTTACTACCATAAAAATTTAATTTTTACACTGTATGTCATTAAACACACATTTATAAATATTGCTTTTTGTCATTGTAGTTTAATGTACACAGAAGAAAAACTACGTGAATACTGCTATTTACCTATGTAGTTACCTTAAGTGGTGTTCTTTAGGTCTTCTAGTAGATTCAGTTGTCCATTGTCATTTATTTCAATCCAAAGATTCCTATTAGTATTTCTACTTGTATTTTTTTGTAGAGTAAACCTGCTAACTATAAATGCCTCAGTTTATCTGAGAATCTCTAAATCTTTTGTTTATTTTTGATGGATAGTTGTTCTGGATATAGAATTACTGAATTATAATCTTTTTGTTCATTACTTTGACTATGTCATCCCACTGTCTTTTGGATGATATGTTTTCTAATTTAAAATAAGCTGTTAATATTTTAGTGGAGTCCTTTTGCATGATAAATTGCATCTATCTTGCTAATTACAAGGTTCTTTTTGTCTTTTGAGTCTGCTTATATTGGGTCTTCATGTAAATCTTTTTCATTTTATCCTCTTTGAAGTGTATTGAGCTTTTAGATATGAATATTAATATTTTTCATCAAACTTGTAAATTTGAGTCCATTACATCTCAAATATTTTTTCTGTGTCTTTTTCTCCTTTTGTTCCTTCTGGTAATCACATTAAGTTTTTACTGGTATATGTCATGATGTACAACAAGTCTGAGAGCATCTTAATTTTTTTAATTATTTTTCTGTTTCACTGATTGAGAAAATTGAGATTATCTGAGTAATATAATATGATAATTGATTAACTGAGATAATTGAGATTATCTTGGTTGAATTATCTTCAAGTTTGCTGTTTCTTTCTTCTGTCAAGTAAAAATTGCTTTGGAGTCTATCTAGTCATTTTAAAATAATACTTATTGTGATTTAAACTCTGGAATTTCTTTATGGTTCTTTCTTTTTTTAATTGTCACCCTAGGATACATTTATTGAATTTGAGAGAGAGAGAAACATTGGTTACTTTTCCTATGCACCCGCAACTGGAGATCAAACATGCAACCAAGTTAGGTGCCCTGACTGGGGACTGAACCTGAAACTTTTGGTGTATGGAACGACACTCCAAACAACTGAGCCACCCGCTGGGGCTCTGTATGTTTCTTTTTATGCTTTTCCTCTCTTCACTGATATTTTTATTTGATAAACATCATTCTCATAACATTGTTCTAGTATTGTACTTTAGATATGGCTTCTTTTAGTTCTTTGAATATATTTGGAATAATTGATTTAATGTTTTTGTCTCAGAAGTCTAAAACCTGGGTTTTTAAAGGAAAGATTTTTTAAAAATTAACTTCTTTTCCTTTGTATGAGCCATACTTTCTTATTTCTTTGTATAGTTTGTATTATTAAAAAAGATATATTAAATAATATAACATGGAAATTCTGGAAATCAGACCCCTCCTCCAGCATTTGCTGTTTCTGTTTAGTGACTTTTTTAGATCAATTATGCAAAGCATGTAGTGTTTTTGTAATTACATGGCCACTGAAACTTCTGCTTGGTTAGTGTAGTGGACAACTAATGATTTTACAATGGTCTCCTTAAGTGCTTGTGGTAAATAAGGTTCCCACTCTTTGCCGAGGATTGCCACATGTGAACTGTGGTATGTCTACACCCCTTAGCTAAACATGCAGACTTTCACTTCTGTATACCTTCTAGAAATATGTCAAAGTTATTCAAAGCCCTCTATGGACATCTAATTACCCTAGCTCTTACATTTAAGCCTTTTTATTAACCTATTTTTTGCCCCATTGCCTCTAGCAATGTTAAAAATTGCCATTGATTGTTTTCAACAAATGCCCACCAGGAAAATTTATCTGGCAATTGATAAACTCTGAGTCAAATAAACAAGTCTTTTTAGTGCATCTTTCAGGGAATTACCAGACAAGTAAAATATTGACAATTGAGCATGAGTCTTTGAAGGAGCTCAATCCCATTTGCAGCCTTTAATGATGTCATGCTCTGCTTCTTACTGTGATTTCAGGCTCTTGATTTTCTAGTCTACTTTAGGGTAGAGAGAGAGTGATGACAATGGGGCATATTAAAATGCCATGATGCTTAATGCCCTGGTGCCTTGCTTCCTCAGTATTCCTTAGGTTTCTTTCTCTCTCTCTTTTTTTTAACTTGGGGTCCTTAGCCAAGTTTTTTTTTCTTTTTTCTTTTCTTTTTTTTTTCCTGGCACTGATCTTTCAGGGGATACCTAAAGACATCTTTACCTATTCTGACTCAATACTCAGGACTTTTCTATTTTTAACCTTTTCTCTGCCTACCATCCCACCTTTCCTGATGCAAGCCCCAGGGTCCATAAATCTGCAGGAAACTTGCAAAAGGTAACTCCATTACAATACAACTTTCATGTCTCTGTTGACCCATCTGACTCTTTACTGGCACAACATTCATAGGAGTAAGTGGAGTGGGGGTGCTGGTGCTTTCTTTGGTTTAGACTGTTGCTTATAACATTGCTGTAAGTGATTAAAGGCTTAACTCTTCCATTACACTTTGTTGTTTTTTTCTAACACCTGGCATTTCAGCTTTCTTTCCAGCTCAGCTACATTCCAGACAATACAATCCTGTAGGTAAGAGGTCTGTCCAGAAAGTATCTAACAAAATAATATGAAAACATTGATTGAAGAAGACACAAGATGCCAGAAACATTGTAAATAGGATAATGATGCCTCAGTCCCCTTTAAAGTAGGTACCTTGGGTCTTTATACAGATCTCCCAATGCTATTAGCTGCCCTGTCACAATCTCATCCACAGTCTGAACTTTCTCCCCTTTCAAAGGTGATTTTACTTTTAGGAAAAGCCAGAAGTCAAAGGGCACCAAATCTAGGCTGTAGGGGGGCTGAGTCACCTGGGTGATTTGATGTTCTGCCAAAAATCTATGCACAAGATATAATGCGTGAGCAGACATGTTGTTGTGATGAAGCTGCATATCACCAGTGGCCCATAGTTGTGGTTTTCTGAATCATCTGAATAGTTTTTTCAGAGGAACATTCAAGTTTAACACAAAATTTGATGAAGATTCATTGCTCTACTCGCTCAGTCATATTCAGTGTAATGGCTGCACAGTACACATGCTCACTTACAAGCATTTACCAGCCCCACTGACCAACACAGTGAAGTTGTCCTTGCTCACCCATGTGCTTTCCGGCCCACTCTCCCTGACTTCCAGGGTACATCAATGTCATGCAGACTGTCTTGTTATATTAACAGTGACTGGGCATTTTCTGGACAGACCTCATACATGGGTCTGTAAATATTTCTAAATGGTTATGGATATCCACATTAAGGGAAAACATAATACTTATTTCTCTGACTCTAAGCAATTGCTACATGTCATTCTAGCCCCCTTCTCCTCAACTGTAACCTCCCATTTCAGAATTAAGAAAATTAATTCATACCATCCTCTACTTATTAGTTCTTCAGTTCTGGCATACCATATATTGTGATAGCAAAATTATTAACCCATGTTGCATGAAAAGCAACTTTATCAACTAAATACAGTGCTTTAGTGTAGTTCCTTTGGTTTTCAGTCTTAGAGACCACACTTATTTCCAAAGTTACATAGGTTAGCGATCTCCCCTACACTTTCCAGTGAGGTTATCTAATACATTTCCAAAACAGTGAAATTGTTTTTTATGTCTGCATTTCATCCTGGAATCTCTAATCTTCTAAAGGACTTTAAAATCTTTCATACATTAAGGTTCAAACTTTTTACTTTAAATTATTTAATACTGACAACTCTGCAGTGTCATGTAACCACTACAACTGTTTTATACACGGTTTATTAACCACACTAAAATTCCTCCTGTGCTTCTCCTATTTGACCTTCTCCTCATCTCCTCACAGACCCCAGGAGGACACTGAGCTGTTTATTATCTTTCTAGTTTTCTCACTTCAGAATATCATGTATTTGAAATAATAGATATTTCCCACTCGCTCCACATGCTCATCAGCCATTGATATTTTCAGGTTTTGAATTTTAGCTATTCCAACAGTGACATACATACATATGTTCCATGGTTATAATATTTGGCAAATCCCTGACGACAAATGATTTTGAGCATAATTTCACATAATTAGTTGCTATTTGAATATCTTCTTTGATAAGATATCTAGTCAGATATATTGCACATATTAATTAGATTTTTGGTTTCTTATTGATGAGTTTTAAGAGTTCTTTGCATAATTTAGATAAAAGTTCTCACTATGAGGTAGGTTTTGTAAATATTTTCTCCCAGTACATGGTTAGCCTTTTCATCTTGTTAACAGTGCCTTTGCAGAGCAATAGATTTTAAGCTAATAAAGTTAAATGCATCCATGTTTTTCACCCATGTTTTATAATTTTGGTGTTGGAGCTAAAATCTTATTTTAAAATAGCAAATGTCTCATAGATTTTTCTCTCTATATTTATTTGAAGTTATAGTTTTACATTTTACTTTTGGGTCTATTCTATGTTCTAAGTTACTTTTTGTTAATGGTATAAAGTATGATCTTAGATTTATTTTATGAAAAAACTGGAATTTTTCCATGAAATTGCCTTTCCTCCTTTCTGAAGACCATTTTACTCTAGTCACATGAGTCTATTGCCAGAGATTAATATCTTAGTTCTTTCACCATGCCGATTACTGTAGCTTTATAATAAATCATGAAACTGAATGAGTATTCAAATTGTTTAATTATTGAGAATTGTGTTGACTCCTAAAGCTTTTGCTTTTCAATGTCAATTTTAGAATCATTCTGTGCATACATTGTAGCTGCTGGCCTATTTCTCTTTTTGTGAGTTTTAGTAATTTGTATATTTTAAGGAATAAGTATATTTCATTTAAGTTATATGAATTTGCATACAGTGTATATAGTATCATATATTTTCCTTTTACTAACTTTGGGATCAGCAATGATTATTTCATTTCACCTCTGATAAAGGTAATTATATCTCTCTCTCTCTTTATTTTCTCCCGCTGTGCCTCTCTAGAGGTTTATTATCAATTATACTGAACTTTTCAAAGAGCCAGAGTTTGGTTCTACTGATACTCTTTTCTGTTGTCGATTTCATTGATATCTCCCTTAATTTTATCATTTCTTCTAATTGCTTTAGGCTTAAATTACTTTTTGGTTCCTACTTTTTTTAAAAAAGATTTTATTTATTTTTACAGAGAGGGGGAGGGAGGGAGGGAGAAAGAGAGGGAGAGAAACATTGATGTGAGAGAGAAACTTTGATCATTTTCTTCCTACACGTGCGTGACCAGGATGAAAACTTCAACCCAGGTGTGTGCCCTGATGGGGAATCTAACCAGTGACCTTTCACTTTGTAGGACAACGCCCAACAAACTGAGCCACACCGGTAGGAGCTTTTCTACTTTCTTAAGGTGATCAATTACAATATTAATTTTCAAATCTTTGTTGTTTTCTAACATATGTACTTAAGGGTATAAATTTCCCTCTTATCACTCTTTTTGCCCCATCTCACAATTTTGATGTATTATTTTCAATTTTGTTCACATTTTAAAAATTTGTCTTGAGATTTCTACTTTGAAGTTCCACGGTTTATTTAGGCATGTTATTTAAATTATGTTCTGCTATTTTCCTTGGAGTGAAAAGATAGCAGATTGTTTCCTCTTTCTCATTTCTTTTGTTGCATTGCTGTATTCATTTCAGGTACCCATATACTATCATCACCTAATACATTATTATTATAATTACTTGAAAAAATTATCTTTTAGACTAATTAAGAATAATAAAAATAAAGAATTTAATTTACCTTCACTTATTCCTCTTGGGCACTCTTCCTCTTTAAGGTAGATCGGAGTTTATAACCTATATCATTTTGTTTCTTGAAGAACTTCTAAAAATATTCAGACAAGTGTCTGCTGGCAATGAATTCCTTTAGTAATTTATTTATACTATTATCCCTTAAAGTCTATTCTTCAGTTTTGAAAGACAGTTTTATTGGTTATATGATTCCAGGGTTTTATTCCTTTCTATATTTTGAATAATTCATTCCATTCTGTTCTTTTTTTGTTGTTGTATTTTTTCCATACCTTCTTCCACCTCCACCTACCCCATTGCCACACTATTGTTCATGTCCATGAGTCCTTGCCTTGTTTTTTGACTTTTTTTGTTCAATCCCTCCACCTTCCCCCAAAGCAGTCAGCCTGCCATCGATGATTCTGTCAATATTTTGCTTGTCAGTTCAGTATGTTCATTGGATTCCACATATGAGTGAAATCATATGGTAATTATCTTTCTCTGGCTGGCTTATTTCACTTAGCATAATTTTTTCTAAGTCTACCCATGCTGTTGCAAAGGATATAATTTTCTTGTTTTTTATGGCTGAATAGTATTCCATTGTATAAATGTACCATAACTGTTTTAACCCACTCATTTACTGATGGATGCTTGGGCTTGGGCTGCTTCTAAATCCTGGCTATTATAAATAATGCTGCAATTAACATAGGGGTGCATATATTCTTTCTAATTAGTGTTTAGGATTTCCTCAAATAAATTCCCAGAAGTGGAATCACTGGGTTATAAAGCAGTTCTATTTTTAATTTTTTGAGGTAGCCCCTATTGACTGACTCTTTTGGTTTTCCTTCAATTGATTCATAACTTAGTTGGAAAAGAGAGCTACAGTTTATTGGGAATACTTTCACACTATTATCTCCTAAGCCAGCTGGTAACCTCGAGAAATAGTATGCTGAAGATGCAAATATAACTGCTAGAACAAGTCTCTGGCACAGCCAAGGTAGGCAGCTTTAAATGTTCGTGCTATAAGTATTAAAACCAGAACATGGTGGGGTCTTGTTTTTTTTTTCGGTTTGGTTTTGATGTTTACTTATTTGTTTGTTTTTACATGCACAGTTTAAGCTGGCTGATATCTTGGCCTGTGTCTCTTAGTATAGTTTAGGACTGTGAAATTCTAATCGTGGCAATAATTGTGCATCATGCCTCGATCCATGCCTGCCCCAGCCACCTCAGGCAGAGTAGCCTGTGCCGGCTTTACCTGGTCTGTAGTGTCCATGGTAGAAGTTCTAGACTGTGTATTATAGCTGGTACAGGTGGATATTGAACTACACAGGTTCAACTTAGTTTAGACTCACAGACAGGCTGAGACGTGATCAGACCATGTTTGGCATTGGTAGGTAAAAAAATATATGATTGCTTTCTCTATTTTTTCTTCTAAAAAGGTGTGATTTATCTGATCTCTGATTTTGGGTAAACCAAAAAAATGAAAACAAAACAATTGTACATTCTTAACCCAGATTTTTCTTCCTTCTGATTGCTTCCAGACACACACAGTCTGGAATATTTTTCCCTAAAGGGAGAGAAATATGGCTGTTTAGTGCTGCCTATGGTAAATGAATCCAATAGCAGAATCCTCGATTAAGTATAGCATTGGTTCCTGAAATCTAATCTCCCTAGAATCTGTACTGCTAGTGATAAAGCTACTATGTTTATGTCTGACTCTTGTCTTTTTTTCATAAATGACTGGAATAAAGAGATTGATTTTATGAAAAAATACACAATAAGAAATAAAAGTGTTTGTTCTTTTTGCCTTTAGTAGCTTTCAATTATTTGAGATTTCCTTTCTGAACTATTTGTAATTTTTGGAAAAGAAATCCTTATTTTAAATGATACCAATAGAAATGTGTTTAGAATTGACAGCTTGTATTTAATGGTAACACTTAAAAGTTTGGTGGATATAATTTATTTAGACTCGGTTTGCTCATGCTATTAAATTCATGCATGTAGGTGATTTAATGAAAATCTTTCTTTTCCTTTTTTATTTTTTAGCAATTTGCTGCCAGAGACACTTTATATTATGTATCATTATGTGCCAAGTAGCACTATTTTGTAGAGTTGTTGTCAGGATTTCAGATACTGTATATAAAGCATTTCACATGTTTTCAGGCCCATAAGCTGTTATTTTGTTGTTGTTGTTGTTTTATTCTTATCATTGCTTTCCCATGGTCTTTAAAGAAGGCAAATAAAAATATACATAAGTGAGTAAATAAAAGAATAAACCCAGCCTCTTTGACACTGAACTCACAAGTTAGTTACAAAAATCTTTAGAAAAGAAGCACAAAAGACATTCAGTGCAGAGAAGGTAGCAACAATAGGCGATCTGACCATTACCTATTGTGATGCTTATTCTTATTCTACAATTATTCTACACTTATTCTACACTTATTCTAATTGCTGTCTTTCACAAAAGAAAGAAAAGAAAAGAAAGTCAAAGAGGATTAATTTTTTGTTAACAACCACTTTTAATGTAAACCTGAAAGCAAATATTTAAAAAAAAACTAAAGGTTTTCACATGCTCATAGAGACTTAGTTCATTAATTTAGATGCAATTTATTTTAAATGCCTTAAGTATATATATTCTTTTTTTCTATTTAGGTATATTATAAGCATTACAGACATAAAGTGAATAAAGAAAAAGGTGTAGAACAGCAATTTTCAACCTTTTCCATTTAATGGCACACATAAACTAACTACTAAATTCTGCAGCACACCAAAGAATATATTTTTGGCCATCAGACAAAAAAAGAGACATAATTTTAATTCATTCACACTGATGGTTACTTTTGTGTTTGTTGTTGTCATTTTTTAATTCGACAACCTAAAAAGAGGTCAGTGCCCCTAACTAAATAGTCAGGTACTGCCTGTTTTAGAAGTTACTGCAGCACAGCAGTTGAAACTTGGGCTATAGGAGAAAGTTAATTTCATGTGTTGAAGTGTATCTGATGGCTCATTTATTGCCCATATCCCATAGTGTCATTGTAAGCCATATAAAATATCATATATGATATGTATCTGATATATATGAATAGAACATGTATTACATTCTGAAGATAACACTTATTCTAATTGCTGTCTTTCACAAAAGAAAGAAAAGTCAGAGGATTTTTTTGTTAACAACCACTTCTAATGTAGTAAATTAATTCTACTAAATCTATATGTTATCTCCATATAATCAATATATATAACTACTGATATAATTATGCAATATTGTATTGATCAGAATCCATTTTAAAATTCTTGTATGGTTATATTTTCCTTAATATTGCACTTCCCAATATTTTGTTTATGTCTGTAATTATTATACAGTTGAAACTTAGTTTTAAGATCTTATTTTTTTCTAGGGCTACATGACTAGTACTCATATATTATATGTAATATAATCTCATATATTACTGCTCATATGATTTATGCAATATTTGGTGGATCAGATTCATTTAAAAATTTTTAGTTTGTATTTTTATTCATTTTACACTCTATAATATTTTAATGTATATTATTATTTATGCAGTTGAAATTCAGTTGTAAGGTCTATATAGTGCTAGTATAGTTCCAGTCCAGAAACTTAAAATTTCTATTGTGAATTATAATATTCATTATGTTACTCATCCATAATGAGAAAATAGTAGTGAACTTAGACAAAGAAAGTATAATCTTCCTAGGCACTTATCAGGATGTAATTACAGACAAATAAAGCCAGCTGTAATCTTAATAGAAAATATTATCCCAACGATGCTGCAGACTCAACATATTATATCATCTTCTACCACCACATTCTTTGTCTTTGAGAAAGAAATGCTCTCTAACTCGTTGAGAAATTTTGCCGTTGAAAATCCTAAGATATCATATAACATTTATTTTTAAAATTGTATCTGTTAATGCTTTGGCCACGTAGCTCAGTTGTTTAGAGTGTCCTCCCAACACTCCAGGGTTGCAGGTTCCTGAGGTGGCGCAGGTCCTGAAGGTCCCTGTTCGGGTACCAGCTGAGATACAGGTTGGACTCTGTCCCCGAGAGGCTGCTCTGGGTCATCAGGGATGGGGAAATAAAATACGCTGTCTCAGACACTTCTCTGTCTGCCAGGGAAAGGGGTGGCACTTCCCTCTAGTGGAGAAGACCCTGAACCCTTCTCTTGAAGTGGCTTTTATTGAGAACCATGTGCACAGGGGTGTACAACAAGGATGCAAAGCTCATCAATCAATGTTAAAAGGCTATGTTTACAGAAAACAGATAGAAGTCATAGAGAATTATTGAAGGAACGCAGAGATTTTCCTCAGGTCAGGGTCTGGTAGACAGAGTGGCACCCATTGGACCCTGACCTGGAAAACTGATCACATTCTATGCTTGACCCCAAACATCAGTACTCATTAACTGGGGGGCATTCTTAGCAAAGTAAGTTTCATAAGATCTAATGCATTCCTTTTCCAGGTCTAATTGTCCCCAGGCACTACCCGACCCAGTTTAGGGCTATACCTGCCTTATAGTATTGTTTAGCCAGGCATGTGGGGCAGAGCTGCCAAGAGATAAAGAGACTTCTTTCAGATAGAATAAGGATGCCAGCCATATCAAAGCCAAGAGCTGAGGGTCTTTTGCCTCTTCTTCATGTCTTCCCAAGATGGCCCCATGTGACTGTGCCTGTCTTAGTTTGCCCCTGCAATCGAGGGGTCTTACCCGTCATTGATTAACCAGCCATCCTCCAAGGCCAAGCAGGGTGCTGTGAGGGGGGAAGGTTCTGTCTCCTCAGTGGCCTATTTTCCCAGGGTCTCCTTGCTCAGCTCCAGCTTTGGGGGCCCTATTGCCTGTCAGCTGGGCTACAGTCCCTGAAACCAGGCAGGACAGTGCCCAACAGGTTCCATCCCGGGTCATGGCACACACAGAAATGGACCAATGAATGCAGAATGCATAAATAAGTGGAACAACAAATCAATCTCTCTAAATTAATGAATAAATTTTTTTTAAAGTATATCTGTAAGAATGGAACATTTCCCTCTTGACTGAAAGACCAAAGTCACTTCGAAAACAAAAAGTTGTCTTGATTAGAAAGGCAGGATCAGAACTTAGCAAAGTGCTTTCTGGGATCAGAAGCCCGGGTCAATCTTCACATTATAGTTTTTAAGAAACAGGGATTTTGAGTTGAGTTTCTTTTAAGTACCTGATGTTTTTCCCACTTTTATGCAGAATCCTGCTTTTATTTTAATCATACAAAAGTACTGCTTTATTAAATTATACTTAAAATCCACTCTTTCCTAAAATACTCTAATTGACTTTTATTTGTTTGGTGAGATGTCCCATGGTTGTTTTGGCAGATCACCTCTCTCAATGCATTGAGACAGTAAAGCTCTTTTTTTTTTCCTGTAAATGATTTGTCTAGGGCAATTTATTGTCCAAAATTTTAAGATAATTGTGGATGAGTCAGCAACTACTTTGCTTACTGGGGATACAACAATGAACATGGCAGAAATGTCATTTTCCTTATAGAAATTATATTGTGCTAGAGACTTCAGGCAGTAATAAGAAAAATAATATAATTATAATAAAGAAATTGTACAATAAGATAAATAATAGGAAAAATGGCAGAAAATGGAAAAATCTTTGATAAAATGTTTGGGGAACATCTCTCTGAGGAGATAGTTTTTTGAAATGAATGCTAAATGGCTATGAGGGTCCCATACTGATTGGGTTATCTCACAGAAGAACATTCCAGGCAGAAGTACCTCAAGGACAGATGAGATTATGGAATAAGGACACAGATCAGCAAATATGGGTCACAAAACTAGATTGGAGTTAAGTCAAGCAATTTTTGTGAAGGTAATTTTTGTTTCATTCTAGATCTAGTGAGAAGTTTTGAGAAGGGTGAAGAATAGACTTTAAGAAAACAAAAGTGGGAGAAAAGGCCATTTTGGAAGTTGCTGAGAGTTACAGGTGAAAGGCATAACTGGAGGTTTATTGAAAGAAGGGGTTCAAAACTATCACTAAGGTTTTATCCATTGAGAGAATTACGGTGATATTACTTGAAAATGTAAATGGAAAAATATTTTTAAAGGGACAACTTGAACTTTATTGAAATTTTCCCCCTGTGGTAAATAACTTCAAAGACTAAATATATTAAATAATAATTTTCACACTTTGGACAATAGGCAACAGAAGGTTGTGACTGCTGAGAGAAGGAAGCAAATGAGATGAATAAAATTGTCCCCAGTATACGACCTGCAGGCAGTTTCCAGGCCACAGCACAGAGACCGAAGCAGAGCCAAACATTCTCAGCGAGTTAAGGGTAGAGATTGAAACTCAGACCAATACGGACTCTAGGAATTGAGTTGCTGAGGTGTTGCACATGAATGTTTCTAAATGAAATAAGAAGCCAAAAGTACAGAAAAGTTTGAGTGTGGTAATAAATAGAATCAGAATATAGAAAGGCTATATCAAAATGTAGTGTTTAACAGTAAATAATACCATGAAGGTGAAAAATAATTAAAAATTACTATAACTCCTTCAATTAGGTAACAAATACAATACAATTAGGTAACAATACAAATAAAAAAGGATAATTTGTGACAACGTAAGCATAAAAAGCAAGGAGAGAATGTATGGGACCTATATCGACAAATGACAATTATACACTATTAGCAGAATAAGGGTTGTTTTAGCTATAAGACATTTTATACAAGCCTTAAGTTGACCACAAAAAAAAAATTTAAAGACCCAAAACATAAAAAAAGAGAAACTGACAAAAATATCATAGAATACCACCAAACTAACACAGCAAACAGAAAAACAAGTAAAAAAATGAAGATACAAAACAATCAGAAAACAGAAAATGACAGTAGTAAATAAATCTTCATGTATCAATAATTATGCTAACCGTAAATGGATTGAACTCATGAATCAAAAGGCACAGAGTGCCGAATAAATTTTTAAAAAAAGAGACCCAATTATGTGTTGCCTTCAAAAGACTCATCTCAGGTGTAAAGACAAACAAACTGAAAGTGTAGAAGTTGATACTTCAAATAAGTAATAGCAACAACAAAAAACAAAAACAAAAAAAAGGTGACAGTAGCTACACTTAGACAAAAAGACTTAAGGTCACAAAAGGTAATGAGATAAATAAACATTATCTGATGGTAAAGAGAAAAATTCATCAAGAAGATACGACATTTATTTGTATATGTACCCAACATAGGAGCACCAAATTATATAGAGCAACTGTTAACAGACCTAAAGAAATACTTGGACAGCAACACATGGGAGTAGAGCACTTTAACACCTCAATCATATCAATGGTTAGGTCATCTGGACAATGAACGAAGGAACATCACCCTCAAGTGATGCATTAAACTCATTGACTTACTAGATATATATGGAACATTATATCCAAAAGCAGCAGTATAGTGGTATACACATTCTCCTGTGCACATGGAACATCCTCAAGAAGAGACCATGTGTTGGAGCACAAAACAGATCTTGATACGTTTAAGAAGATTAAAATCATATCAATCACATTTTCTTAAAAAAATTTTTTAAGTTTCTTAATAAACTTAAAATCCTCTACAAGAAGAAAACAGAAAAAATTACAAATATATGGAAATTAAACTACATACTAAAAAAATATTGGGTCAACAAAGAAATCATAAGGCCTATCTCAATACAGGCCTATCTCAAAAACAAAACAAAGCAGGTAAATCTCAAATAAATAATCTAACTTTTCACCAAAAAGAACTAAAAAAAAGAAGAACAAATAAAGCCTAGAGTCTGTAAAAGAAAGGAAATAATAAAAGTATTTATTTTATTACTGGATGTTTGTACCTTTTGTCCTTCACCCTATTCTCTCAGTCCTCATTCCTGGCAATAACAAATATTGACTTTTTTCTATGATTTTGGTTGTTTTTGGATTCCACATAAACATGAGATCGTACCATATTTGTCTCTGTGGGACTTATCTCACTTAACATAATGCCCTCAGTGGCCACCCATATTGTCACAAATGGCAGAACTCTTTTCTTTTTCAGGGCCAAAATCTATATATCTCCCACTATTTGTTCTTATGCTTATGTGTAAGTGGACACTTGGGTTGGTTCCGTGTCTTGATCATTATAGATAACGCTGCGTGACCGTGGGAGTACAGATATCTCTTTGACGTAGTGATTTCATTTCTTCCGGATATATACCCAGAAGTGGGATTGCTAGATCACGTGCCAGTTCTGTTTTTAGTATCCCAAGGAACCTCAAACCTTTACTCTCTGCTAATGTTTTGCAATAGGTATGCAAATTCACATTCCACGTCCAGTGAGTTCACAGGGTTCCTTTTCTCCACATCTTTCCGGGCGTTTGTTGCTGCTTTCTTTCTGATAATAGCCATTCTAAGGGGCATAAGGGGGCCTCTCACTGTGGTTTACATTTGTCTTTCCCTAAAAATTAATGCAGGACATTGAGCACCATTTCATGCACCTGTTGGCCATCTGAATATCTTCTTTGGGAAAAAAAAATCTATTCAGGTTCTTGAAAAAGAAAAATCTTCTATTCAGGGAAACAAGGATACTTGAAAATTATGTATTCAGGGAAACAGAAACACTTAATAGAAAATATACAACTTTTTCAATAAATGGTGACTGAAAAATTGCATTCACATGTAAAAGAATGAAACTAGACCCCTATTTTATACTACTCAAAAATTTAACTTGCAATGGAGTAAAGACCTAAATGGAAGACCTGAAACCATTAAACTCCCAGAAGAATCAGAGCAAAAAGCTCGTCGACATAGGTCTTGGCAGTGACATTTTTTGTGTGTGTAACACTAAAGCACTAAAGCAATAAAAAATTGTGGCTGCATCAAACTAAAAAGCATCTGCACAGCAAAATAAATGTTCAACAAAATGGAAAGGCAACCTACAATATGGGAGAAAATATTTGCAAATCATGTATCTGGTGAAGGATTAATATCCAAAATATATAAAGAACTCATGCAACTTAGTAGTACACACACACAAACCCACAAACAATTTAAAAATGAGTGTTTATTTCTTTGCTGAATAACTAGCACAGGAGAATCACGAGCCCCCTTGAGAACGCACCACAGCCAGGAAAAAAGAAACCTGGTTCTGTCGTCTATTCTGTCTGCTTTTACCCCTCGTGCTCTTAAGCTGTAGAACATTCTTGGGAAAACAGAAGTGAATAAATCACACACTTCATCTTGTCTTGTTTCATCTGTACCCTCCTCTTTCCTTTAATTTATATCTTGTAAAAATCACATTGCATTTTACAGGAGTCCCAACTCACTCTTCTCCTTTGTTCTCAATCAGTGGTCAAATCTAATCTTTCTTAAAAGGACTAACACTTTCTTCATTATATTTTCTGAGCTTTTTATGTCAAATGCTTTGAAAACATGCTTTTTGTTTGGAAAAAATGAATCTATCTTTAGAATTAAATCAAATGCATTGGTTCTCAAAATTAATGATACAACAGAAATACCTGGAGAGCTTGTAAATGCACATGATACAACAGAAATACCTGGAGAGCTTGTAAACTCAGGGACAGGTACTGTCCCTCCCACCTCTAGAGTTAATTAGGAACATTGTCTTCTGTAACCAGGAGCAGGGACCTCACCAAGAACTTGATCATGTTCTCAGTTTGATCTTGAACTTCTAGATTCCAGAACTATGAAATAGAAATATCTGTTATCTAAGCCATGCAGTCTTTGGAAATTAGTTACACAGCTCAGCTATAAAAGAGAATGAAATCTTGACATTTGCAATGACGTGGATGGACAATAACAGCATTATGCTAACGGATATATATCAGATAGGGAATGACAAATGCATTATGATTTTACTCATATGTGAAATCTAAAACACAAGTTAACAAACAAAAAGAAAACAAATTCTCAAAGAACAAATTAATGGTTACCAGTAGGTACAGGGTTTGGAGTAGTATAAAATAAATGAAGGGATCAATTGTATGGTGATGGATGGTAAGTAGACTTACAGTTGTGATCAATATGTAGTATGTATAAATATTGAAATGTGTTGTACAACTGAAATATATACACATTGGTTGAACACCAATTTTACCATAATTAAAAATAAATAAATAAAAAGCATGATACAAATGCAGGTGTGCTCATTGATACTGATGTGTTAGTGCTTCTAGGTATTCTCAGCATTACTAAAATAATGCAAACACACATACATACACATTAACACACATACAGGTACATTTATGTATGAATTTTATGTTCATATATATATATACACACAAATATGTAAAACTATATGTGTAAATGTGTACCTAAATCTATATTTATAATCATGGATTGATACTGTTACCTACAATTTCAATTCAGATCTACACTGGGTAAGCATTTGAGACTGTTCTCTTTACTCCTGATTCATCTGTGATAAAAGAGAACCATTAAAATTACTGCTAATGCTTTCAGTCTAAAATTCACAAAAAATAGTTTAGAAATGCTAACTTACACCACTATGGAAAACAAACATTTTATCTTATTTCTATATTTACATTTGATTGTTCAGACAAATGACAGTTCATTCCTGTAACCTACAAACCTATCAACATATAGAACATTTTTCTTATGTCAGAAAGTTTCTAAATTTACTCATCTGGAAACAATCAAATTTCTGGAGTATTTTTCCCCATGAATCATTATTTTTGTCTTAGACACACACACACACACACACACACTTTCATTTATATGGATTTTCATCCTGTTTCTTATAGTCTTTATAGCATTTGGAAATTCCTACCGGCTCTTGAGTATATTAGGGACACGGCCCTCTGTGAACCAGGAAAAGGGTCCTCACTGAGAGTTATTCACTATTTTTTATTGCTGAATAAAAATCCTTTTTCATCTTTTCTTTTTTCTTGTGGATTAATGAAACATTTTTCAGTTTTTCATTTTATTTTCCTATTGGCATTATAGCCCTACCTTCTTACTATTTTTAGGTTTGTTTCCTTGAATTACTATATGATTATTTCCTTCTAAGTGTTAATGTATTGCTTGCATAAAATACAAGAATCCTGTACTGTTGCAGATATGTTACATAACATACCTATAATACTTATCTTACACACAGGTAGATTGAAAGTCTTATGAGCTATCCTGAATCTTTCATGAGAAGTATGGTGAATGCTAATATATATTTTTTAAAAAACTGACATTTTGTTGCTGATGTAATTATTAGCTTTAAAATATTATCAATATTGATTGAATGTGGATACCTTAATAAAATAAAAGTAGCTCATACTTTTTAAACGTTTTGATGTTTTGACAAGACATAGTCTAAAAACAAATTCTCTATTGCTTCAGGCAAAATTTAAACTTTATCAATGACAATCGCCTGTTTTTGCTTACTTTATGACAACTTTTTTGTGTAAATGATGCGATAGAAAGTCAAATCATTTTATGTGGGTTTTTTTAAAGCAAAGGAACTTTGAAAACTTTTAAAGCAGAGAAATGAGTAAAGATTCTAAATTAGGAGTAAGCTCTTTGTTCTGCTTTTATTTATATAAGTTTAAACTATTATTCATTCAAGCAGTTATTTTTAGATATGCTCCAAAAATACATTTAAGAAAAACTTAACATATTTCTAAATTTATCTTTTCTTTTTTATCCTCATTTAATTTTTTAAAAATATCATCCCTGAAAATGTCTGAGCTGATAATCTGACAATATACATGCCAGTATTTTGTCCAATTAAATTCTACTTCATTATATAGTAAAGTTATCAGTTTCTCAAATGAGATAATCAGTTCATTCACACACAATAAAACTTGGGATTGCATTTTCTTGCCAACAGTCCAAATTCTACAGCAGGCCTTGGTCCTAACATCAATTTTGGAGCAAAATCTCTATGCTGTAATAACTCAAAGAAGAGGAATGGGAGTCTAAGACATTTCCTATAAATTTCATTTTTAGAAAGATTTTATGTATTTTATAGAAAGGGCGAAAGGAAGGAGAAAGAGAGGGAGAGAAACATTTATGCGTGGTTGCCTCTTGTGCGCCCTCTACTGGGCACCTGACCCACAACCCAGGCAAGTGCCCTGACTGGGAATCCAATGAGAGACCCTTTGGTTCACAAGGTGGCACTCAATCCACTGAGCCACCCCAGCCAGGGCCATTTCCTATACATTTCTTTAAGCTGCCAGGGAATGGTCTGCAGAAATTTCAATATGTGTGAGCATCAACATCTAAAATAATTATATTCTCTCATTTTAAGACAAAAGAATCTTTCATGACTTTTTGGAAATACCCTATTTAAATTAAACTTGCTATTCTACTGATTTTATTATCTTTACTTAGTACACTAATAATCATGCACTCATTTATAAAGGAAAAGTTTTCTAACCTATTGCTAATATTTTCATACTGTGGAGGGAGATACAGTAGTAACTGAGCCTCTTACTTTTTCTCACTCCACTAATAAGGTGTATCTCTTTGATTGCTAAATGTAAGCAGAATAGCTAGATATGTTGGGGGATGGATTATTATCCTCTGTCTTTCACTGTCTCTCTGTACTTATATATTCAAGCTCTTCGTCACGTGATCTTTGAATGACTCGCCTGATTTGTTTTATATGGTTTTCAGTCCACTGATTTTTGTATATTCAAAGTCTTGCTTTGGGAAGGAACATATGGGCAGAAAAATAGGCCAGTTTTTGAGCCAAGGCTTTAAGAGGTGTTGTTTGTATATGTTCTATGTTTTACTCATGTGTCACGAGGAAAGCGTGTTCAGTTAGGTGCAGGCACAAAAACATGTGAAAGCCTAGGAGCCTCGCTGAAACTCACTGCCACCTAAGCCAAGCCCAGCTGGCCTGTGGCCTGAAGCAGAGCCACCCTATTGATACACAGGTCTGTGAAAAGAAAGTTGTGTTTGAAACTGCAGGGTTTGTGAGTGGTTCATTACAAAGCATCGTTGTAACATTGATGAAGTGATACAATGTGATTGTCTGCCATCCCCGCTGTTACTGCTTGGGAGTGGTTTGCGGAAAATAGCCTCTGTCAGCTCTTCTCTGCACTGCATCCTTTCCTGTACGGAGCTGTCAGTCACTTGGAGGCTCAGGGTACGAAATGCTGAAGGTCACTTAATAGGTCCATTTGGCTCTCAGGCTAAGTCAAATTCTCCACCTTATTTTCCAATACAGATGATACATGCCTTCTATATTTACTCTTTAATTTATTGTCGTATTATCAGAATAAAAGAAAGAGGGTACTAGATATTGGAAACTCATTGGATGCAACAGCAAAACGTGCATAATTATGCAAACTGTTTCTCAGAGACATATCAAATTACCTAAGAGGGATTTTTTTTTGTTTGCTTTATGATAAGAAAGTGTTCTTATTTGCATTCAGTGCTGGGAAACATATCAAAATGATTGAAATGCAGCAAGAAAAAAATTACAAAATATGTTCCTCAGCACTGAGTTTCCTAGGAATCCATTTACAGACTAACTCATCATCTGTTTAGGTGTATGTGTCTGTTAACATAGATTTGTTTTTTCTAAACAGTTAATTCATGCATTTAAGAACCAAGAACAGTATATTTTGTGAATATTCTTTTTCTGTGGTAGTGTTGAAGAATTAGGCTTTAATATTTGCTACCAACTCAGCAATCCACATTTGTGCCCCTGTCAAATATGTGAATCAGTACTGAATATAACCTGAGATGCTGGCTGTTCATCTGCAATCTGAAGAAATCCAAGGACACAATGACAGTTAAAGATGGTTCATTCTTCTTTGTGGAAATCTAAAGCACCTAGATAATCATTAAGGAGAGTCTTTTTGTAACACTACATCCAACATTCATAGAATAAGCAATATTTTCAAGAACACACGGACTATTTACAAATATAGATAAATGAAGTTTATATGATGGACCACAAAATGTCTTACCAAATCCCAAGGGTTTTAAATCATATATGATAAATACTCTTTCACCATAATAGACTTTACTAGACACTAAAGATATAACTGGAAAATTCACAAGTGTGAGAAATTAAGCAATACAAAATTTAAAAATAAACAGCAATGGAAATTATGATATATTTTAGAATGAGAGATAGTGAAACAACTACCAATTTGGGGGGGGGCAGGTAACAGCTACAGCACAGTTTAAAGAGAAATGTAATTTACATAAAACATTTTTTTAAATGTAAAACAATAAAGTAAATTTCCATTGTAGAATATTAAACTCAAAGAAAAACAATGGATGAAACATAATTAGACATGAGTAAAAATAAAATTTTAAGTATATGTTCAAATAAGAAAATCAATAAAGCCTTAGGTTGACATGTAACTTTTAATAAAACCTAAATATTGAAAATCAGATCAAGAAAACAAAAACATAAATTGCACATATTACAGATCTTTAAGTCCTAAATGATAATAAGATAGTAATATAAACTGAAGGGCAATAAATTTGATAACTCAGCTGTAATGTAGAAAATATTTAGGAAAGAAAAACACACCAAAATAAAAACAAGAAAAATTTAAAAACCTAATTTTTCTATGTATTGAAAAAGTAAATAAGCCCACAAATTATGGGCCCAAAATAACCATATGATGAGGTCTGTCCAGAAAAAGTCCAGCCATTGTTAATGTATCAAGAATGGTCTGCACAACATTGATGTAACCTGGCGGCCAAGGAGGGTGGACTGGAATGCACGTGCATGAACAATGATGACTTGACTGTACTAGTCAGTGGGGACAGTAGACACCACTGAGTGAGCATGTGTACTGTGTGGCCACCACATTCACAATTAGTAGATGAGTAGAACAACAATCCTGCATCCAATTTTGTGTTACGCCTGAACATTCTCCTGCGGAAACTACTCAGATGATTCAGAAGGCTGCAGCTATGAGCAACTGGTGATTGGCAGCTTCATCTCAGCAATGAGCCCACTCCGGCATCACAATTTATGCAGAGTTTTTTGGCAAAACATCAAATCACCCAGGTGACTCAGTCCCACTGCAGCCCAGATGTAGCACCCTGCAACTTCTGTCTTTTTCCAAAACTGAAATGATCTTTGAAAGGGAAGAGATTTCAGACCATCTATGAGATTCAGGAAAATATGAAAAGGCAGGTGATGGCGACTGGCAGAACTATGTGAGGTCCCAAGGTGCCTACTTTGAAGGGGACTGAGGCATCATTGTCCAGCTGACAATGTTTTTTATATGTTGTATCTTCTTCAATAAATATCTCTATTTTTCATATTACATGACAAGATACCTTCTGAACAAAACTTGTATACCAAAATCTGATAGAAAACAAATACATGTAAAGATAGTATCTGCTATTAACATAAAAGCAAAAACTTTTAAAAGATATAATGCAACATAATCTAGAAATGCACAAAAGAATACTATATTGTGACTGTGTTTGGGGGGAATAAATCACATTAATTTAGTATTTTAAAATCTTTCACAGTAACATAACATATTAACAGAATAAAGGAAAAATCATTTAGCCTTTTTTTTTGCTAAATAAATACACTAAAATTCTTGATAAAAATCAAACACAGATAATGATTATGAGAAATCCAAAAAAATTAGGAAGAATTTCTTCAGTGTGGAAAGACATTAAGATATGCATCTAATGTTCTACTTAAGAATGAAAAATCAAACATTTTTTCTCATTGTTCAAAAATGAAAAAAATATTTTTACAAATATTGTGCTGAAGGTTACCTATGCAATAAAACAAAATGAAAAGAAATAAAATTAACACTGGTTAAATTTTATTTCCCTGTCATTCTTAAATGACAAGATGGTGTACAAAGAATAAATACTGTATGAGAACTAAAAACAAACTCTAAAAGAAATAATATGTAAATTTGATAGATTCAAATCTAGATAGACTGGGTAAATTTCAATTTTAAATTTCAATTTTATTTATGTCCTCTGAATTAATGTTATACAACAGAAATTTCAGATATTAAAGTCATTCACATATTTGACACTTGAACAGAAGTAGATTACTATGTTCTTAAATATTCAATAGATTTAGGAACATATCTAACAAAAGCTAGACGAACCCACAATTCTAACAACTATGAAACACTCCTAAGTGAAATAAGGAAGAACTAAGTAGATGTAAAATATTCAAAGTACACAGATCAGAGGACCCTATGATAAGATATTCTTACCAGAATGATTTACAAATCTAAAGTAAACACAACAAAATTTCAGTAGTTTTATGTGGAATTCCTTTTTTAATGTTGATCCTCTAATTCATAGGGAAATGCAAAGTGCTTGGAATACCCAATATAAGGTTAATAACAAAATGATGGGATATACTCTATCAGAATTAAGCATATTTTAAGGCTACTGTAATTAGAAGAATATCAAGAGTATTGTCTCAAAGGAAAATGAAACAGAGATTCCAGGAACCAGAGATAAGTAAATCTCACATCATTTATTTTGAATAACAATTATACTGAAGAGGAAATTAACCAAGATAACCTGTACCACAGTGTACCACCATGCGTACCTACACAAATGCAAAAAAAAAAAAATACTGCAAACAAATACTGAATTCCATGCAGTACATGTCTTTTTTTTTCCCCTCAGTGATATAGAGTGAGCAGTTCTGAAACAATTTTCTGTTTTATTGTATGATTAAGCCAGTGAGACGTATATTGATAGAACTGGGAGGTATGATTTTTGATTGTTGTAGAAAGAATGAAAACAAAATGAAGGAAGACAAGAATATTAAAATTACATAACAATTGGAATTACCAGTATGTACATAATTTGAATATAGATTGATGATACATGATAGATTGATAACATAGAATATAGATGAAGTATCGTAGTTAGATGATTGATAGATGATGGATAAAGGGTGGATCAACAGTCAAATGTCAAAAAGTAGAGTAGGTTTTCTAATCCTAGATGTTCATCTTGATCGATAACGAAGAAAAGATAAAATAGACAACCTATGAGCTGAGGCCACAGTGCAGCAAAAGCCTGATCCTGGTCGTAAGTACAGGTAGGGTTTTCACCTGTGCAGGGTACTGGCACGAGAGCAATCCATGTTCTTCGGAAATCTGAGCTGGAAACAAGGCATGAAATGGGTCTACAGCAGAGATACCCTGTGTGCACAGATATTAAAAAGACCTGTGTCCACTGCCTGCAACTATACTGAAAGAGTCATAATACAGGCATAGGACAATCTTAGTATTAGCTTAGGGACAGGGTCTGGGATCGATTTACAGAATACAAACCACATGCTGCCAATATATGACTTGGTTCTGAAGAGCAGTCTCCTAGGGACCAGGTGGAGGTACATACACTTTTTAAGAGAAAAAAAATAAAATTCCTTTAAAGGATATTTACAACATAAAATTTTAAAAATAACTTAAAGGTAGCCAAGATGTCTAATAAATAGGGAAAAAACACCCTAGTTTCTTGTCCTTTAGTCTGACATTGTATTTATATTATGTTTAAGATTATCAAAAATTTAAATAATAATAAATACAAAGTAGACCCTGGCTGGCATGGCTCAGTGGATTGAGCTCTGGCCTGAGGACCAAAGTCACTGATTCCATTCCCAGTCAGGGCACACGCCTGGGTTGTGGGCCAGGCCCTCAGTAGGGGGCGCTCAAGAGGCAACCACACAGTGATGTTTCTCTCCCTCTCTTTCTCCCTCTTTTCCCCTCTCTCTAAATAAATAAATAAATAAAATCTTTAAAAAATAAATACAAAATAGTACAAAATTATGGAACTGAAACTATAGTGCAAAGGTATATAAAATATTCAATTAAATATAGAATAAATAAATATGTATATACATATTACATATGTATGGATTAATTATATACAAAATATATATAATATAAAGTAATAATAATACCTTATATGAAACTGTAAAAATTGAATAAGAAGTTATTCTTATTAATGCACAGGTACCAGCAGTTTCCAACTTGCCCTATCTCTCCATATTCTGCATCCACCTCTTCTCATCTTGCATCCCTGAGGGCCATCAGAGTTCCGTGGCCAGAATCCAATGTGGAGACACCAGACGTCCGTAGTCTTCTCGCCCAGCTCCGTATTGTGGTTTGACCGCGGTAGCTGGGTGTGTATGGCTTCTCAGATTCTCTTGCTTGCTCCAATGTGTCTACCCAATGCCACTTTTCAGTACAGTAATGTTTTACACCCCCAAATTGGGAATAAACAGTTTACTCTATATAACTATATTTCTGGAAAGAAAAGAAAAAAATTTTGGTGCAAGATCAAATATTTGATCTCATAAACAGGTAAGAATGTATCACAACAAAATCAAGGTTTAAAAAGATAGGACCAAAAGTCCAAATGATCCAGCCATTCTTAAACAGAGTAGATTAGAATATACACACATGACTATAATAACACAGTAAAAAAAATCTCAAAGGAAATATGTATAACAATTTATACCTATAAAGAACAAAACTACCATATCATTGGAAAAAAATGGAAGACAGAGGACAATGGAATCATAAATTCTATATTCTGAGAAAAAAACTTTTGGCTTTGAATTGTATACCTAGGAAAAATGTTTATTTTAAATGAGTGTAAATTACACTTATTTTCTAATGAACAAATATTCAGTATTTGCAACAGTTGTTGAAAATTATGTTTCTCTTTTGGTTTGACTTTTAACAATCAATCTAATTTATTTCACGTTTGCATGTCTGGTCTTGTCATCTGATCTATCCTAACTCAATTAAAAAAGGAATATTCAGGAAATATAAAGCTGAAGAACAGGACATGTTATTTTGTAGTCCATGGGATAGATAATATTCAGTTTTCTTACTCTAGGTAATTTGGAATGGTGCTGACTAATTAATTTTCCTGTAGGATAGCACTGATCTTGTTACTGACTATGGAAATATAAGATCTTCCAGTTGCAAAGTGAATAAAACTTAAATACTTTAGCCTATCATGGAAAATCCTGTAAAATCTTTCTTACCATCAGTTCTCACTGATTGTTTTGGTCCAGCTGACAATAAGCTACTTAAATACTTCAGACGCCCCCTACAAATGCCATCCCTCTTTCTCTCTGAGTCACCCCTAACTGTGCCCCATGTGTCCCCCGGGACTCTTTCCTCCAAGATTCAAGTTGATACAAACTACCTTTTGCTAGAAACTTCTTTGACCTCATTAAATAATTTCAGTTTTCTCTGAACTCCTTAGTTATTTAATTTAAAATGCTATGAGTCTCTCAAATAAATGACCCATGCCTGATACTTTAAGAATGTAACAAAAACCACTTCCCATATATTATATGCATTCAATGTAACTGTTAAATAACAAAAAAGAAACAATTAATTTTAAACCAATTGTCATATTTAACAACTCTAATTTAGTACTATAGTGTGAATTTTTTTCAGTATTAACAAGAATAATTTGCTCAAATTTGGAATTCAAATATAGATCCATAAATTTTTTAAAAAGTCAACATATGTAACCTGTGGGAGAGGATACAATCAGTTCCTGGTTGTGGACCTACGCTAGAATAATAAATAACTAGTCTCAGACACATTCACCTGGTAAGAATTGTTGCAATCTCTGCATTTAGACATGTCCTACCTTGATGCAAAAAGCATACTTTTGTTTCACACTTTTCTGTTTTCTGATTTAAATAGAGCATTTATATGAAAATAGAGTTGACCTAACTTTGAACGTGTTACCTGTAATTCATACTAATATTCATTTTAAAACATTTTTGCATTTTTACATTCTTTTTCAAAGATTTTAATTATTTATTTTAGAGAGAGGGCAAGGGAGGGAGAAAGAGGAGAGAACCATTGGCATGAGAGAGAAACACTGATGCACCCCAAGCAGGACATCGTTCAATCCAGGCATGTGCCCTGACCTGGAATATAACCAATGACCATTCGTTTTACAGGACAATGCCCCACCAACTGACCCATACCAGCCAGCGCATGTTACATTATTGAAATAGACATTGTAGCAAACCATAGATCATTCCATTTTTATAATGATATTTAATAGGCCATTGCATTTAAGCCATTAATTTGATTAACTTACTGAAAATTTCTATAATATTAAACAACTTAAAATAAATATATGGACATAAACATGCCTCGAGAAAAAATTCTAAACTCAATGACATATATTTTAAAACACATTGAGAATGGACATTACAGCTAACCAAATACATATTACATCTTTTAAAATTACATTAAGAGTTATTCAAAGTTATAATTCTAAAACAATATAAAATTAAAGTGTTACGTAATGTATGTGATAAATTATGTGAAATCTAATTCTCAAAAACAAATTGTGGGTGTGATAAGTTAACAAAATTACTGTCGACATTCACTGACATTACAGTCTTTTACAATTTAATAAAAATGAAAAGTTTCTCTCCTGTCTAAAACTAAATTCCATATTTCTTTTTTAACAGTATTGTTTTAAAATGCCCTGGAAGCATAACATAAGTAAATTACACAAATTTGTAGTTTTAAAACCCTAAAAAGGAGACAGTGATTCCATTTTAAACTTGCAGGATTTACTCAAAGAAAAACCTTTTGCATAAAATTCTGATGGATTCTAACATGTTCATGTGGTATTTAGTTTCATAACACAACTGAGAGAAAATACTTCATTAAAAATAGCATTTATCTTTCTAAAGTTGTTTATAATACCAATAAATATTAAGTTGGTTAAATAAAATGATGTTTTCATAATTTCCTATAGTGAAAACATCTCATTTTATGTCATATTTTTCTTTTTCTCTATGAATTAACATAACATAACATTTTATCCAATGACAGATGTTTTTAGAACTAGGAGGAAATTATATTAAAAGCCTTGAATGATGTTTACAAAGATGTTGTTTTGCCTATAAATCTTTTCTAAATATCTGAAAGTGTTTTAAAACAATACAAGAATTGGAATAAAATTAAGGAATATAAAATAAGGAACATTTTAGTAATGTACAGAATCTGTCAAACTGACATACCATAAGGATGCTTAATCATGCTGGTGTTGGAATGGGCAAATAAAAATCCCAAGGCACAGCCTGAGCAGAGTATTATGTCATGATATTTACTATAAGACAACTCAGGAAGGAATCAGATATAATTAGATGACTATGCCCATAACCTATGTGCAGTAAATATGTGTACACACACATGCCAGCATTCTGTCTTAGATTTAAATGTGTGTGTGTGTCTATGTCTATTTCTTCACAATCAGCCTTCAACCACCCATGTGCAGACACACAGCTTGGAGCCACAGACAAGGGAAGGCATGCATTGGGTTTGCAGTGAGGGAAAGGTGCATGTGTAGAGAAGGAATATATTCCAATAACAACAAACTTAGAGGGGAAAATATAAATAAAATTAAAAGTAGATTAAAGCAAAAATGTATACAGTATTGTTTAAAGCAAGAACATTATTATGATGGTTGTCATTTATTAAAACAGTAGTGACATAAGATTTGTTTCTTTTTGAGGTTTTGTTTATTTCTCTTTAGAGAGAGGGGAAGGGAGGGAGAAAGAGAGGGAGATAAACATCAATAAGTTGCGTCTCACAAGCCCCTAGCTGGGGAACTGGCCTGCAACACAGTCGTGTGCGCTGACTAGGAACTGAACCCATGACGTCTCACCCTGAGGGACAACGGCCAACCCACTGAGCTATGCTGGCGGCGGCAAGCTTCATTTCTTCACTGGCTAAGTAGTAAGACCTTTAAATGAATCAAATCCTCAAAACCTCATAACAATCATTGGGAAATGAAATAAATAACATTCTTAAATATAAGCATAAATTTATAGTGAGTTAGCTCATGAGTAAATAATAAGTAGCACATCTGAGCTTTGGACCCACTTTCATCCCTAAACTTGATGTGTTAGCCAATTCTCTCTTCCATGTGTGTTTTCTTACCATGAACTTTTTAAACTACATATGACTTCATCATGTGTGCTAACCTTTAATCTTCACAGGAATTCTAGGAATGATGAGTATTTATTATCATCATGGTCTCTAAATTACATGTTGGAAAAAAGTATAGAGATTTAGAAAATTAAGAAATCTGCTATAGTTCACATAGTGAAGAAGAAGCAAAGCAGAAATTTAACAAGACATTTTGGTTTGGAAATATATATATATATATATATATATATATATATAAAACAAATTGTTTGGACCATATAAATTTCCATGTTTGGAATACTTACATGGTAATAAATATAAAATTTACCTTATTAGTGAAATTAGTTGGAAAATGTGGCCTCCTATTAAGTGTAATTTTTAATCTAGCTCATGGATGATGGTAACAATGAAAGACATTGGAGAGTTTGCTATTTTAACTAATTCTAAACTCTTTTTAATTTCAAAGCAGCTGGAGGGAGTTTGCTGTCAAGTGTGTAAAAGTAAGACATTTTTAATTTGTAAAATTTAGAAATTTGTTGAGGTCAGTGAAAGTTCAATGTTTTGGGCCCAAACTTAACCTTTCTGTACTAAAATAAATAATACTTTTGTTTGGTTTTATACTTTTGTTTTATTTTGCTATGGTTTTATCATTATTCACTACAATTTTCATACAGGTTTTCCTCACTCAGTTTTTTTTATAAAAGTATATTTTCTTATCAAATCATCTACTTGAGACTTTAGAATGTGATTATGTTAAATAAATTATTTTAATATTTTCACATCTGATGTATTTCACTTTTATTATTTTTTTAAAAATATTTTATTGTTTTTCCATTACAGTGGAAAAACTATTTCCCCCCCTTTGCCCTCTTCCACCCAGTCACCCCCCGCTCCCACAGCCAATCCCCACTCTGTTGCCCATGTCCGTGGGTCATCCATACGGGTTCTTTGACCAGTTCTTTCCCCTTCTTTCCACCCTTGTCTTCCTCCCTCTCCCCTTCTGGTCACTGTCAGTCTGTTTCTTGTTTCCATGCCTCTGGTTCAATTTTGCTCATTAGTTTATTTTGTTTATTATGTCCCTCTTGTAAGTGAGATCATATGGTTTTTAACTTTTACTGTGTGTCTTATTTCAGTTAGCACAATATTCTTCAGTTCTATCCATGCTGTCATGAGAGGTAGCAGCTCCTTCTTTCTACTGCATAGCATTTCATTGTGTAAATGCGCCATGGTTTTTTGATCCACTCATTTTTATTATCTTTTAATAAGTCTTTCATTATAGTGATATTTTTAAAATGCTATTCTTTGGTATAATATTTAGTGTAACTTTCACTTTCAATTCAATTTCAACATAATAATCTAGTAAGTCACTAAACATTATTGTATTTCACCTTATTTTAGAATTATTTCTTCAACATTCAATTTTTTAAATTTTTTTTGCCTTTTTGACATTATGCTTAAATATGTTTATAGTGTTTATCTTACCCCCCAAAAAAAACTGGAGAAAAAAGCAAAATTAAAGAAAATCTGTATTGACCCTTTCTTTTTGACCCTCCATTCCTACGCATTATCACAGAATGCATTCATCATTCCTCTACCAAAAACGAACGTAAAGCAGTGGCTGAGGAAAATATTTTCAGTGTATCTTCTTGGAAATCATTTACTACTTTATTTGGGAAACTGAGTATTCCTTTTGGTTTATAATAATGTACCTTTATAGGATTAAAATATAAATGTATAAATTTCATACTCTATCACAGTATTAAATATATATCTTTTTTATTCACATTTAAGAAATAAAAACCAAGGGGTTTCTTATAACTAAATGACATAAAAAACAAGCTACCTGATTCAAAAATGTACAAAACACTTGAACAGATTTCTGAAAAGAAGATATACAAATAGCCAACAAGAACAAGAGAAGATGCTTAACAATATTAATCATTAGAAAATGCAAATGGAAACCACAATGTGCTACCACCTTACACCAGTTAGGATATCTGCTATAACACAAAACAAAACAAAAAATGAGTGTTGATGAGGAAGTGGAGAAATGGGAACCTTGTGCATTGTTGTTGGGAAAGTAATATAGTGTAGCTATATGGAAGAGTATAGAAATTCCTCTGAAAGTTAAAAACAGAAGTACTTTATAATTTAATAATTCTTTTTCTGGGTATATATCACCCATACCTGAAAACAGGATCTCAAAGAGATATTGTATACTCATGTTCATAGCAACATTATCCTTAATAACATAAAGGTGGAAGCAACCCAAGTGTCCAAGACAGATAAGTGGATAAAGAGAATGCAGTCAATAAATACAATGGAATATGATTTGGCATGATAAAAGAAGAAAATTCTGATGCACAGCTACATGATGCTCACGTTGAGGATGTTAAGCTAAATGAAATAAACATTTGCATAAAGAAGAATACTGCATGATTCACATTTTATAAGAAGGCACTTAGCATAGTTGAATTCATTGAGCCAGGAAGTTGAGTGGTGGTTCCTGGGGCGGGGCGGGGGGGTGGTGTGAGGAGAAACGGTCATTTATTTATCATTTAATGGATACAGAATTTCAGGTTTTCAAAATAAAAAAGTTCTAGAGATGATTGACAGTAATTGTTGCAAAACAATATAAATATAGTTAATATGTGAACTGTATACTTAATGGTTAAGATACAAATTTTATGTATATTTTACCACAATTAAACATTTTAAAAAGACATGTAAATCACTTATAATTACAGACATAACATACTTTGTGTACCAGAAGTGCTGTCCACAAATTCAGTATTGATAAATCACTAATGATCTCTACATACTTGAAAATTCTGATTTTTTTGAAGTGACAATAGGTAATACATATATATAAATAAACCCCCAAAATCCCCCCTTAGGAAATCCAAAAGGTTGAGCTTTAGAAAGAAGAGGAAAAGAAAACAGAAATATGGAATTAAATGCAAAACAGGATGACAAAGAACTTGGTCGATTCATTACTTAGCTTAATGAATATTAGCTCTAAATGAATACATAATATTTATATCTATTTATATCAGCAATTTTCAACTGGAGTGCCACAAAAAATTTTAGAACATGCAATACTTGACTATTTAGTCAGGGGCACTGATCTCTTTTCCCTTAGATTGTCAAATAAAAAATGACAACAGCCAACCCAACAATAGCTGTCTGGTGTGAATGAAACAAAATTATACCTTTTTTTTGTCAGAGTGGCAAAATATATGTATTTTTTTAGTGTGCCTCTGAGTGTTGGTATTTAGTGTATGCGGGCCATGAGATGAAAAAGTTTGAAAATTGCTGTCCTAGAGCATTGCATTACTCACATGTTTGTGGTATAAACATGTTTGTGGTGTACACAAACCTATTCTACGGGCAGTCATATAAAGTATAGCACATACAATTACAGTAGAATATACCATCTAGGTTTGTGTAAGTAAACTTGTGATGCTCACTCAACGACAAAATTGCCTAAGGACACATTTCTCAGAACAAATTCCCGTCATTAAGTGATGTATGAGTATACAGAAAAACACAAAAAATCATTTGAAATTCTGCCTCTATTAAATTTTTTTTATTAAATTAATTTATTTACTTTTTAAATACATTTGTCTCTGCCTTCCCTCCACCTCTTTCCCTTGCCCCCTCCCACCTTCCCTCCCTCCACTCTTCCCCTTTGGTTTTGTCCATGAGTCCTTGCTATATGTTCCTTGACTTTCCCCTTCCCTTCCCTTTCCCTGCCCCCCCCTTCCCTCTTGTCTCTGTTGATTTCTTTTCCTTTCAGTGTTGCTGGTCATATTTTCCTTGCTTCTTTGCATTGTTGGTTAGGTTCCGCTTATAGGTGAGATCATATGGTATTTGTCTTTCGCCCCCTGGCTTATTTCGCTTAGCATGATGCTCTCCAGTTCCATCCATGCTGTCGCAAAGTTTAGTACTTCTTTTTTTCTTTCTGCTGCGTAGTTTTTATAGAGCTTCTTGTAATTTACTGTTATCCATATTAGTAACCTGTTTTGTCTGCACAGTATATGTCTATTACATGTTGTTTAATGTTGAATATACAAACACATATGTATGTTAATGTACTTGAAATAAATTACCAAAAATAGAATAGGGAAAAAATAGGGTATTTAGCCCCCAAAATATTCCAATAATTTATATTTTCAACCAAAATAAAGAGCTTTCCGAGAAAAATATTATATTCACCTAGATTTAGTATGTTCGATTTTCCTTCAGAATTTATGAACAAGTGTGATGAGGAACCTCCCCAGTTTTTAGGAAATCTTCATAAACATTGCCATCAGAATTCTTGGACATATGATGACACTTCTCAAGACCAACATTAATTCTAAAAGATAGTGAGTGCAATCAATACTGATAAATGTATAACCTACACATCTTTATAATGCAAATGATATCTGTAGTTTCTGAGATCAAGCCATGTTATTATACGTGTTTAGTTATTTTTTTCTTTATTCTCAACTTGCAAATCAGTCCCCATGTTTGAAATAAGTAATATTATGTTTAAGATAAGCCCTCATATTCACAGAAAGAGGAACTTAAAGAGGCTTTTCTGTTGTTCACCAGCTCTCTTCAGAGAGAAACCTGGGTTTGTGGGGAAGAACTACTGGATTACCCATTTGAGTGGCAGACCTGGGTTCCAAGAAATGTTCAAGTAGCAAAGATCAACTCTAATATACTCTCAATGATTGATGGGTTAAAAAATGTAAAACTCTGCAAGATAAACTTAAAATAATAGGGGCTTGAGGGAAGTCACTGTAGAGTATGGGGGAAAGAGAAAACATAGCTTGGATAACAGCACAAGTTTATCTTGAGAGAAAGAGAAAGATCTCAAAGAGAGCAAGGCAAAACCCTTTTATTTATGCTAATAATATTTTGATTAACTTCTTAGTCAAGTGCTTGTTTTCCCTTAGTTTTTCTAGGTAAAAGGGTGGTATGTTTTAATTTTTTGTTATAATTTAAGAAGTAGTTAAATGTCCAATGCTGACCTAATCCTAGGTAAATCCCCGACTGGCTCTGACTGGTTCAAAGAGTGAAATGCATTGCCTTCCCTCCTGCCCATTCCCATATAAGAAATCCAAAGTTCTCATCTCCTTTTTAAGTTGTTTCAAGTGTTACGGATGGTGAACCATGAGTTGTCCAAAGGAAATCTGTTGGAATATTTGAGTACGGTTCACCTTCTATTTTCCTTTTCTCTTATATGATCTGTTCCTTCTACAGCACCACGTCCCCACTGTTCTATGCCCAGCCTTGGTCTTGTCTGGTTTTCAGACACTATAAACATTGGCTTTTGAAGAAAACTTGGCTTATCTGTAAATCAAACTTCTCATAGAATGTTTGTGCCTTTTCTTTCCTTTTTAAAATTAATTTTGGGTGTGACATTGGTTAATAAAATTATATAGATTCCCAGTGTACAGTTCTGTCATTCATTATCTGCGTACTGCATTGTGTGCCCACCATCCAAAGTCAAATCTTCTTCTGTCACCCTATGTTTGACCCCCTTTACATGCTGTCTTGAAAAGAGAAAAAATAACGCACAAGGTACCCGTGACAGACCAGAAAAAAATAAATATACAAAAAATAGAAAAAAATAGATATTATTTAAAATCTAACCCTATTATATTATGTTCCTCATTACAAATGACATATCATGCAATAGTACAATAAATGTGTCAGGTCTTTTACCATACAATTTCATTCAATATGGACAACAAAATGAGCCTAAGATTCTCATAGACAGTGTTTGTTACCAAATACTAAAATCATCATCAACAATACTTAAGTACAAGTGAGACAATAAGAAAACATTTGTGCTAAATAAAATAAAGATCCCTAAACATATATGTTTCTTATAGGAATTGTTAAAATTAAATTAAAAGTACGCTGTACCTACCCCAGGAAGAAAAAAACATACAAGTGATAAAAATAGATACTTCTTATATCAAAAAAGATAAAACATGTCAAATACATTTGAGTTTTTAGACAATTTTTGAACGCTTTGCTCATGGGCAGTTCCAAATACTCATATGAAACTTAGATACCAACACCTATTCTGCATATGGGCTCTGGGGTTCATCTTGAATTGTAGTTGCAAAGCACACCTATATAAGAACAAGAAAGTAGACAATTGCCTAAAAAAAAAGTATGCATAGAAAAATGATAGAAATACAGAAAATGTTAAAAACCTCCATGGTATATCTTGCTACCTCTGATTGTTTTAATTTTCCTTCCATATTTACCCATTCCCTTTCAGTCTTTCATATCTCCAAGAACCATGATCATAAAAATATAGCACCAAGCTTCTTAGGTTGGTAAGGGTGGATTTCTTGAGAATTCTTCTAAAGATAGGAAAGCTTCATTTCACTTCCTAATTTGGGTAAGTTTGCTGCAGCCCATAAATCTGCTTGATTAATGCACAGTTAATAATTTAAGGACAGTTAATATACTTAGAATGTCATAGAAAAGTAAGCCAGTACTTTAGCACTAGCTACCTCATCAATATTTAGTGCTATGGACTGAATTGTGCCCCCCCTGCAATTCATATGCTGAAACGCTGTCCACAAATGTGACCAAATTTGGAAATAAGGCCTACAAGGAGCTATTTAAAGTCAAAAGATGTCCTAAGGGTGGGTCATGATAAGATAGAATTATTGTTCTTACCAAAAATGATGCCAGAAAGCTTGTCCTCCCTACCCTTTCCCTCCTCTCTCTCTTTCTCCTTCTCTCTGCTATTTGAGGACCCAGCAAGAAGAGAACATCTGCCAACCCAGAAAATGGTTCTCACCAGAAATGGAACCTTGACAGATATTAATCTGCAGAACTGTGAGAAAATGCATTTCTGTTCTTAAAGCTACCTCCTCTACAGTATTTTGTTATGGCAGTCCAAGTCAACCATGATATTTAGTGTACCCAGAAATGCATTTGGGAACAATTATATGTTCAGGGTTATTTTGGTGGGAGTAAGTTAAAGGAAAAACTTTAACTCTTCAAAATGCCCCAGAGAGAAAGAAGAGATAGATACAGAACTTGTTAAATAAAATATACTTCCACCTTTACTAGCGGGACATGCAATTCATGGTCTGTACATGTCCATCATGTTCTGCTCTAATACCTGTCACTATGCAGTGTGATCTGAGGAAGGCTCCTGGGCACCTTAACAACCTCTCAGAATAAACGCAGAGTAGGTAAGGTAAAGACTCTCAGGGAATGTTTAAACTGAGATGTAAATAAGGAGTAGTATTCTTTTATGTAAGTGGTCAAGGCAATGGGAATAATGTTCAAGCACATTGAAACCCATATGTGAAAGTCTAGTGGGGAAGAAGGCATGTTTTACAGAAGGGCAATGATATTAGAGCAAAAGAAACTAAGGTTCAAGAGGAAGAAGGATGAGTTATAATGGGGTAATACATGTTTTTCACACCACAGATTGAGAATTTTATGCCCATGCCAATAGTAAAAAAAAAAAAAGAGGATTATAAGGATAGACCATATAACCATATTTGTATTTCTCAAGATCACTGTAATTAAGGTATGTGGAGTTGATTCCAGAGCAAAAACGAATGTGAAGAAAGTATGTATCATCAATGAAGTTATCCAAGTGTGAATAAAAGGTATTAAAAGAAACTGAGACAGACTATGAAAGTTTTAGAAAGGGAACATAGTGATAGATTGGTAAAATAGATTGGCAGTAGTGATTTAAGGATGGTTTTGAGATGTGTTGTATAACTTAAACATTTAGGTGAACAACTGCCCATCCACTTTGACTTGAAGAGCCTCAATGAAGACAAAGCTGGCAAAGTGAAAGCTCATTATGTTAACTTTGGGGTGTATTTTTAGACATCTAATGAACACTATTAAATACAAAGTTGATTATTAATAAAGATTATGCAAAGATTTGTCTGGGTTAGAGATTTCTATTAGAAAGTTATTTCATGTACATAGTAAGAAAGACAGAGGGATAAGAGGGTCTAGTTGAAAATCCTCCATGATAGTGGGAGTTTGTATATGAAGGAGCCCACAAAGGAAAGGAACACAGGGAGCTAAGATTCATGATCATATTGTGACAAAAAAGTGACATTTTAAATAAAAAAGTTGGGTCTAAAATTGCTGATCAGATTTATTGGATGAAAAACAGTGGTATGGTCCTTTGGGGCCATTAACCCTAAAATTCAGAGTGATTGAGAAATGAAAGGAGTTGAGGAAAAAACTTTTTCACAAAGTCTGTCTATGAAAGAGAGTGGAGAAAGAGGCTAATATTGATAAGATAAAATTCTAGAGTCTTCTTTTCAAAATTTTATTTTGAAATAATTTTAGATTTAAAGAAGAGTTGTAAAGATAATACAGAGTGTTCCTATATGTATTCTGAGGGGTGTTTTAAAGCATGTTCTTTATGGGTGATATGTGGAAAGCATTTTAAAAAGCATTGACATTATCTAGTAGACAGATAGATTTTGGCAATTCATATAAGATAATAAGTAACAGATAATTAAAGCTTCCTGAAAACACCCTCACATTCATGGTAGCAGAAGATGGCTTTTGACGTGTAACTATGGGAGAGGAGAAAAAAGTATCTGTTCCTATGTAGGACTTTTTGGGGAGCTGGTGCTATGAATTTAAATTGGTCACCTCCTAATGTGTCTAATTTTCCTGCATGTAGGTAGAAAAATATCATCACCTTGATGTGAAGGGAAACATGAGGCCCTCAAAGACCTAAAGGAGTGAAAATCTTAGATCTTGTCCTTTCCAAGTGACTGTATGAATAAGCGAGCGGAGAGAGAGGGTGTGTTTGCCAGACAGTTGGAGGCAGGCAGTTCACAAGGCTGTCCACCTGCCTGGCTCTATGCACAATGTTACCGATTTAACCCAAGAGCTGGCATACCAGGAAAAGGCAGATTAATGAATAGGGCCAGAAGGAAGTGTAATTGGGCTGAGACAGTGAAAGGAAAACACCAAAACAGTTTCTCAAGCACTAGGAAGTGAAAAGTTGGAATCAGAAGTCAGGAAATTTAAGAGAAATAGAAATGAGGAGGAAAAAAAGTGCTACTGGTATGAGGAAGTATAAACGTCATTAGAATGGAAATCCCAGTCAAGAAGAACAAGTATGGTGGGACAATGGACTATAAAAGGTAGACAAATGGTAAACAGCCCTAAACTTCCTTTCCAGTCTAGTTTCAAACTATTTAAGTTAGTATAAAAATGTACATTGAGGCTTTCACTGAGTTTTATTAAACATGTACACCCACAAGGGAAAAATGATATATTTACAGAGTTGGACATTCTCAGTCAAGAGCATGTTAAATATCTGAGTTCATGTGAACCTTCTTTTATGTTGTTTTATAGTATTTGGCTCTTGTGTGCAATATAAATTGCAAGTACATGCATAATTCTCATTCCACTTGATGTTCACCCTGATGTCTCTAGAAAATTAAATGTTTAAGTCACCAAATTGATGACTATTTCTTTAGCTATTGAGCAGAATTCAATAACAGGGACTCCATGGCCTGTCAGTGAAAATGCTTTATACTGCTTATAGGGACGGATCTATCTATTTGAGCTTATAATTAAATCTTTTGCAGGCTTATACTGACATATTTATTTTGACAGTTTAAGATGTCAGTACCGTCCATTATTACGTATACATTATTGATTTTTTTGAATTTTAGTTTTCAGTTCCACATCACAGGTTAAAAAAACTAAAACTTCATTCTGATGGAAAAGTTGTCTTTTCATTTTGGCCAGCTATTGTGAGGCTAAAATAAAAGCATTAAAACCATGTAAATATCATAGAATATAAATTATCATGCAATGTAACATATTATCAACAAGAGCTATTAATATATATAATATATATCAATAATGAATGTATATACACCAAATTTGGATGCAAATATGTGTATGTTTAAATGTCATCAGCATCCTTTATTTTGTAACTATGTCACCTTGAACAACTACTCATGTAAGTCCTTATTTCCTTATGTATAAATTGCTTATAATAATATAGACCTCAAAAAATGGTTGCTAGTATTTGTTAATTATTAGTAATAAACTGATTATTACTGATATAAACTTCTTGGACAATATAATCCACAAGAAACATTGATATGTAATATCTTTATACATGTTATATGGTTGAGCTGAGAAGTCTTAAGATAAATGATACACACATTCTTTAGTTTTCATTTTATACAACAAAATGCATTACTTATACAAATAAAAATTTTTCCATATTAAGCTGAGAACTTCAAGCTATGACTAAAGAAAAGCACAGGAAGAACACAATGGTGGATTTCTTGAAGTGTTTTTTTCTCATCAAATGAAGGAAGAAAGTGAGAACCAAAGAGATATCAGAAACAATGAACTAGTTTAAGAATAGCAACAAAAAAAATGGTAGTATGTTGGATCGTAATGTACCAGGAGACAGATTTGAAATGATACAACATCTAGGTGTTTATAAAGAAAAAAAAATAGATGTGCCATAATGGAAGTGAGGATTATCCAAAAAGCAGTTCAGAAAGCATGTTTCAATGTTATTTTCCCATTTTCCTTTTCCGGCCCTAGAAGGAACACCTCATTCTACTTCTGTGGTGATAATCCCAGTTAATCTCCATCCATGCACATATTCATTGTGTAGTTTTTAGAAGAGAATCAGACCCATACTTTAAGAAGAGATGAGATTGTAAAAAGAAAAAAATACAATAAGATGGGAGACAGATCTAAGTAAAAAATAATGTAACAAGATTGAATAAAGAGAGATAAAGAAGAAACCACATGATTGTATTATGTTAACCGGACAATTTTTTCTGCAAAAATCCCCAAAAACTGGATCGGCTAAAATTTACATAAAGTACCACATTATGTAAAATGGTTTTTCAGCCAATACAAGTTTATTAAATTCTGAGATTGTGCAGTTGATTAGAAGTAATATATCTGTTGATTGTTGTCAATCTCTCTGCAATATGGATTTTTAAAAATTTTCAATAAGGATCTGTTTATTGGTCCAGAGAGAGAGAGAGAATGAGAGAGGGAAACATTGATGTGAAAGAAATATCAATTGCTTCCTCCCTGGAATCGAACCTGCAACCTAGGTATCTAGGGATGTGCCCTGACTGGGGATCAAATTCACAACTTTTTGGTGTAAAGGACAACAGTCCAGCCAACTGACCAGCCCAACCAGGGTTGCAATATGTATTTTTATGAATATTAAAAATCTAATTCTCCCATTTAAGATATAAATGACTTTTATTTTCTCCCATTTACTTAATAAAGCTGACAAAGAAATGTACCCATAGAGAAAAATGATACTACGTAAAGTGTGTTCATTGTATGATGAAATATCTTTCTATACACCCTTGTGTTTTCCTGGATATAATAATTACTCCAATGTTTCCATTGCCTTGTTTTCTGTAACTATTTTTAAGTTTACCTCAAATTATCCAGGAGATCTCTTCCACTCCTAGAATTAGACTTTTTCCTAGCCCTGATTTTTCTTGCAGATGGTTCTTATGCCCTTACTTGGACTGGTCGTTCTCTGGTTCTGCTGCACAGTCTTCTTCCATGGACTCCCATTCATCTTCAACCCAGGACTTCCCACACTGGGGCGCATCTCTTGGTCCTCAATCTTCATGCTTTCCTCTGTATGGGAATTATCTTGCATCTTGGTGTTTAATCTCTCTTGAATTCTGTATCAAATTGACTTGGCAATAGCCAGGATGTCCTTAAACAGTCTCTCTGGGTGGTAGCTTCTCTGACTAGCTAAAACAATTATGTTTCTCTCATTACACTGTTTTCTAAACATGCATTTAAATACACCATCTACCACTTTCTTTCCTTTAAAGATCTGGAGAGCTGGACTTGAAAGTTTCCCTTCTGCCAGCTAGGCTAGGCTTGGGTCAATTCCCAACACTTAGCCTCGGATTAAATAGTTACCCTTGAAGACAGGCTTTATTAAGGAGAACAGAGATAGGCAGACATATTTCAAAATAGTGATTTTTTCCCCTCCCTCGGCCAGAACTATACGAGGATTTCTCTCCAGTTTTCACAGTGACATCCTGATGGGGCTCCTGGAGGTAAAACTCATGAAAGACTGAGGCCACTAGGACACTTTAATTCTCAGCCTAGTGCACACTGAGCCTCTAGTAACCTGTCAATTACAGTTTGTGTTCCTACCGGGACCCGTGATGGACTTCCCTTCCACTGCTGGCCTTACACTCCCTATAAACTGCGATACTCTGCATTCACTTTTCTCTCCAGTTTTAGGGACAGCAGTTGGCCTTGTGGCTTTCAGTCTCTGGTGATGCTAAAAAGAGTTACTGATTTTCAGTTTATTCAATTTTTGTTGTGCTTGTTGTAAGAAAAGGAGTGACAGCTTCCAATCTCCTTACAATTTGAACTGGAAACCAGAAGTGCAAGAACATAATATACAAAAATCCTGTTAGCAATTCTTGCCAGATTGTCAATTCATCTCTTAAATTTGTCAATCACAATTATTACTATGTCACTTTTTAATTTTTCAGTGTAGAAAACATGTTAACTTTTATCCTTTCCCTAAAAGTTGTATCTCTAGTTGATAAAATTAGTCAATCTTGCTGATTTGTCACAGAAATATCCATAATCACTGCCTTTAGGGATTGTGTCTACAACAATTCTATCACTGATGGTGGTATTCATTAATCCACCTGGGAATTTCCTTCTGGACCCTTCTATGTGAAAAGAATTGTACTAGGTACTCAATCCAACACAAAGATAAGACGTGATTTGTGCTTCCAGCATCCTCACAGTCTACTGATGGGATTGCCAAAATACACATGAAATGTTCAAAGTGATAAACATCTATGGATTAGTTTCTTGTGGCTGCTAAAAACATATCACAAACCATATGGCTTAAATCTATAGCAATTTATTCTCTCACAGTTATAGAGGCCAAAAGTCCTAAATCAAGGTGTTGGCAGGACTACACTTCCTCCACAAGCTGTCTGTTTTTGCCATTTCCAGCACCTGGTGACTCCAAGTGTCCCTTGGTTCGTGGATGCTTTGCCTCAGTCTCTCTGAGTTCATAGCCTCTTCGTCTGCTTGTGCCTCTCCTCTGCATTGGCCTGGAAACTCTATTTCTCTCTAATAAAAATAAATATGATTGTATTTAGGGTTCACCTGGATAACCTAGGATGAATTTTTCCTTATAAGATTGTTGATCACATCTTTTGCTGTACGACATAATATTTGAAAGTTCTGAATACTAGGGCATGGACATACTTTCCTGGGGCCATGATTTGATTCATTATGGCTACTAAAAAATGCAAGAAACTGTAGAAAAAGAAGTCAGGAAACCTCCATCTCTTGAGGTAGGTGCATTTAACCTGAAAGAGAGAAAGCATTTTAAGGCATTTTTTGTTGTTGTTTGTTTGTTTTTTGTATTTTTTTTTATTTTTAGGAAAAAGCAGCCTGTTTCTGAGTGATTTAATTACTTCTGGGTCTCTCATGATCCTAAACATGAATAAATATTATTCTCTGTCAGCATCACAAAACCGTAATCAGCATATCATGGTCTCAAATGACTTATAGCTGAGTTCAGCCTAATAAACAGAAAGCATAAATTTCAAGGAGGTTACAGGATTATTCTAATGTCCCCAGTCACAATGTCCATAAGTGATAAAGTCATGGTTTTCACCCACTTTTTATTATCCAAAACTCACGAGCTCTTTAAAAAAATGTATTGATTAGAGAGAGAGAGAGAAAGAGAAACATCAGTTTGTTGTTCCACTCACATATGCATTTATTGGTTGCTTCTTGTATGTGCTCTGACTAAGGAGCAAACCCACAACCTGGGTGTATGGGGATGAAGCTCTAAACAACTGATCTATCTAGCCAGAGTCCAAAATACATAAGCTTTTAATAAACAATAATAATATAATAATAAAGAGTAATATACAGATAATTAGTGTTAATCAGAAGAATTCATATTTTATTTCATCTTCAGAGTAAGATGCATTGACTCTTAATAAGTTTTCTTATCTCAGAATGTGAGGACAGCACTATTTAAAATCTTTACTGATCTGGTGAGCCAGTAAAAGCAGGTATAAAAAGCAGGAAACTTTCTGCCTTTTGCCTGTGAGCCTTGCTGTCAAAGCAATCCCTGTGCATTCATAGAAGCAGAAAACGGAACCTCTGAGCCAGAGGTAACATCCGCTGAGCTGATGAAATGAGAAGTGTTCATAGGCTTCAGCAGCATCCTCATGGCTTCCTATTTATTGATATCTTCTTGCTGACGTTGAGAAGAGAAAAGACTTTTTGAGGCAGGCTTGCCATCAATCAGATTCAGAACTTTTGAAGGTGAGGGAAACTTGGCTTGTACAGGAAGGGCAAAGAATTTACATTTCATGAAAGCTGAGCATCACATAGGCTGCTTTGCCTTAAAGCATAAATGAAGATGAAAGTGGTGAAGAGCTTTAGTGGCACAAATTTGACAGATCCTGGTTTTTGAAAAATAAATCATATGATAAACTAATAATGGAAGACAAGAGACTTCAAAACTCAAAGGGAAGTGGGCTGTTTATCTCCAGTTATAACGTTGTGTAATAAATTATTTGGGGGTTTGCGTAAGCTTCAGGCTTTGCGAGAGCAAGCTATAATCCTGACAGATTCACCCTTTCAATTTGTAGTTTTGTTTTCTTATTCTTCATTTTATGATGGCATCAAAACTTAACGCATCCGTTGTTTAAAATAATATATTAAAGTAAAACAATCTAAATTTTGTGCACTTATTAAAAATAGAGAGCTTAATCCATGAGTTATCAAAAATGGTCATTCTTTTTTATGACATGGTTTATCCTCATTTCAGTCTTAGCATGTGGAACACAATAATTCATTAATAAAAAAAGAGATCGTAAGTCTAAATACATTGCATTTATAGGATCTCCAGTTTTAAAACTGCAGGCTTGAAGTCCTTTGTGCATTATTAGCCTCTTCTCCAAATATCAGCCTAAGCAGAGGCATAGCTTCTGAAAGGAAATTTATTTTCTTTTGGTCACGCCTGCTCACAGCTGATTCCCATTAGGGAATACAGGCCTAACTTTAAAAAAAGCGGTAGGGAGCCAAAGAAGAGGTCAATGTAAATTAGTTAAAAATGTGAGACTTCAATAGTTATCTGGTGGAGTAGCAGGAAGCCATATAAATAGAGGTATCAGTTTGAAAGAAAAGGCCTAGGGCCTGCTTTGTTCAGAGCTAAGCCTTTAAGTGAGTTTTTGCCTCTCCTGCTTTCTTTTCTCTCTCACAGATGTTTACCTGCCTATGAATGAACACTGTGCATCTTTTTTGAAGTTTATTTCCGTTCAACATCTGTGAGGATTTTGGCTTTAGGTCTTACTTCAAAGCTTTTGCACCTAATGATAGCACAAACAGATAATTCAACAGTAACAGCATGCCCTCCCAGGAAGGTATTGCCATGTGACACAATTTTTGATGTTTAATAGCAGCATAAATTTTCAAAAAGCAAACAAGATATGTTAGGTGCATGTTAGGAAAGAACCAACTTCCCTGGGCCAAAGAAATAATGCCAAATGGTAAAATGTTTGTAATGCTATCTTTTCAACTAATCTCAATTTTTTATTTTTTAGAGCTCAGAAAAATAACAGACTTTTGAATGCTATTTAGTGATTTTGTTGATCCTGGAAGAATAAATGACTATAATGCCTTGGATTAGCTCACAAATTGACAACTACTTATTGTGTTTTCTATGCACCTAAGATTTTTTTTGTAATAATCTGTGTATTCTATCATACTTAACCTTCACAATAATCCATAAATTAAGTACAAGATTTACTTATATCATAGATGAAGAAGTTAATATTTTAAGGAGTCATGTGCCTTTCCCAAGATGACTTACCTAATAATGGCTGAGACCAAGACTGACTCAGGTCCTGGGGCCACTGTGCTGCGCTGCTCCAAGAATATTCCTGGGGGAACGGACACTTTTACTTGTCTAATGTTTAGCCACTTTTAACCTTTTTAAGACATATAGAAGATAAGTGCAAAATACCTATCAAGGATGCATAGGTTTGCACTGTGGCAGTAAGACTCAGGTTTACTGTAATAAATATATCCAATGAGAGAATTGTTAGAATTTAATCTCAATAAATGGATTCCTAATTTCTCCCAAAAGTAGATGCATTTAACAAAAGACCATGTATGAGTTACTTTGTCTCCTATAGTAAAATGATGAGATTATTAGGCCTCATTTTAAAACATAAAAATAAGATTTTTGGGTCCACAGGTTTTTTTTATATATATATAAATATATAATGATATATTATATATAATATACATAAATACATATATATATATATATTTCCCAGTAGCACAATGTTACTTGAAGTCTAAATTTACCATTATAGGTTCTGGATGACTTTTACATTCTGCTCATAATGTTTTTAATAAACCTAAAGTCATTTGACTAAAAAAATCATATAAGTAAACTCTTGAATCCACCAAATGAATACCTTTCAAGTAACTTATAGGAGTAATAATTAGTATGGAATTTTGTTAGGGGGTTTTACAGTATTAGATAGTTGAAAGCGGTATTTCTTAAAGACAAGAGTTGATTACACTGAATTTGTAGATATAAATTTTATCAAGCTATTTATCATTTTCAAGAGCATTTATAATATAGACCTTATGTTTTTCAAAAACCATCGAACCTTAATGGCAAGCAAGAAATTTAGCCTTGTCCCAAGGTATTGTATGATCTCTTAAAACTCAACAAAGCCAAACAAACACTGTAAAATCAAAATAGACATTAGTTACTATATAACAAATATATGTTATGACAGTGATAGGTACAAGAAAATAGGACCACAATATCAGAAGAATACAATGCAGATACTCTATATATGGACACAAGAATAGCATGGCCGCCTTACATCATGGGACAAGGTCCTGAGTTTTTAATAATATCAATGGAATTAATCTGAAGCATGGGTATAATCCTCAGACACATATATAATATTTCTCTTGTATATCATTGAAGGATAAAAGACACCAGTGTAAAAAACAAACTATGTGCCTCTATCAAAAGGACCAACTCAACAATAATCCTGAGTAACAAGAACCTCTGACTTATTTCTATTATCAAGTCTATCTATACTAACATATTTTTCCCTAGGTGGAATTGTTTGGAGAATTAATGTCAATTATTCTCAAATTTCCCACTTGTAAATTCATTATCCTTAATGTCATAAGCTTGCAATATATCTTATTGTCCATTTATAATGATATATGAAATAAAAATCCACCAGAAGAGGTCATATAACATCTTGTATTCACACTAAGGATGCACAGTGCTCAGTCACAGACAGAGAAACATCTGTGTGAGAGAGAAATGAAAGCTAGAGAGAGACATAGACAGAGTTCCTTAAGGACAAGCTTTGAACAAAACAAGGCCAAGTCTTTTCTTTCAAATTGATATCTCCATATGGGTTGCTTGCTTTATTATAAGAAACTGTTGCTTTTCTTTTATTAGGATATGTTTTAATATTACTTGGACATTTAGGCATGACATAAAGCTAAGAAAAATGGGGGAAGAAAATGTTCCATTAATATAATTTGAAAAAGTGAATGGCAGAGTATCAAAGATAATCTTCACATACCTAACAAATTTCACATACAGAAGCCCATGGCTATTATTTTGGCCCTTTTAAGGTTCTTTCTTATTCAGTAGCTTTTGTGCATATTAGAAAGGTTTGTGTAGTCATAGAAAGCACAGGCCAGATTAAGAAATAAGAAGTCAAATAGAGGTTTGCATGTAGATGTGTATGGCACTATTAGAAGTGTTTTCTTTTTATTTTTTTTAACCAAGGCTTAGAGTCATTTCTCTCTGCTGACAGCATTGCAAAAAGAGCAAAGAGGCAGCTAACCATGAAAATGTGTGCTTATCTACAAGCCATATAAATACATAATAAATTTAATATTCTAAAATGAATAAATAATGGTAATATTATGAATAAAGACTGCCAATTATTTCTGAGCTGCTAACAACAAGATCAAGACTGCAGTAATTTCTTTAAATATTCCCAAACCTCCTTATAAAAACCAAACAGACCAAAGAGATAGTAAAATAAATAATTCACAGATGACATATTCACTAATGCTCCATGGCAGGAAATCCTGCAAGAACCTCTGAGGGTGAGCGGTATTGTTGTCAGTGGAAATCAGGTTTTTCCACAAGATCATAAGAAAAGCATCCCAAGGACCCACACAAGGGAGATTTTGGTGTGACAAGATGATTTACTCATGAGGAAGATTTCTCCTGTGTTTACAATGTCCTATCTCTATTCATCCCCTCATGGAAAAAGTCCAATAGTGTCCTCAGCAAGGCCAAAACAAAAGCCAGTATCCAGAGTTTCTGCTTTATAACAAGGCTCCATCTGTTGGAGCCTGCACAGTCCACGCCATCCCCAGTAGCTGCTAGACCCACGTGGTCACATTCTCTTGGGGAAGAGAATGCACACGGGGTGAGTGCATTACCGAGCAAGAGAGAGAGAGAGTGAGAGAGCTTCTTTGTTTCTCTGTGATTATACTAGCTTACATTTGGGATGGACTAGCTGCTTTTTCAAAAGAATCACTCAATTATCCAAGCTTTAGTGGACTCTTGATTGGTTGACACCTCTTAGACTGACAGACATCTATGGCTGAACACCTCCTCCTGCACGCCGCCCCCTACAAAAAAATCCAGTATGAGAGAGAGGAGCAAGAAAGGAAAAAGTGTCCATCACCTTGGCTAGCAATCCTATGAATCTTTGGGGTGTGAAGCTGTAGTTTCCTGGTGAGGCAAACGGGCTTATACTCTCCAGTTTATTAAGCTTGATATCTAATTCCCTTTGCACTATTCCCTTTATTAATAATTAGCTAACTACTTATGGTAACAGTGTGGCCAAGCCACTGCTCCATGTTGTCCGATGTAATGCTGGGTCAGATTCTGACAAGTGGTCCATTAGAAGAGATATGTGAACATCATACAGGTCTTGTGACCCTGAAATAATACTCAAATGCTTGTTCTCAAAAGTATCCAGAGTAATACTGCAAACTGCAGACTATGCGTTTCAGATCCATGTAAAAAAGATAAAAGGAAATACGTGGGACAAGGAGAAGATCAAACCATGACACATAAATCTCCAGACATCACTAAACATAACACAGATGTGTTTTTTAAAAAGACAAAAACCTACATCAGAAGAAAACTGTTGGGGAAAAGCCACACTAAGAGGGTAAAAACATGGGGAATGGAATCCCAAAGAAAGATTGTTTAGATCTAGGAGTAAACAGATCCAAAGTGTGTGTGTGCGCGCATGTGTGTGTATCTCAAAATACAATATCACAAAATAACAAAACATTAAAAGTGAATCGTTATTTGAACAGCAAGTCCTACAGAATGGAGAGCAACAGAGTTGGAAACTCACTAACTTTTGAGATGTAGAGCCATTGCCATACAAAGAAGTCACATTTTTGAATAGTTAACAATACTGATAAAAGAGGGGTTTCCTTAGGCATGAAGCTCATCACAACTCCTGACAAAAAAAGCTCCTACTACTACAAAAACCCAATGTATTACTGAGGGTCTTCCAGAGAAACAGAACCAACAGGATATGCAATAAGATATGCATGAGTTCCATGACTCAGGATGGGGTTACATCCCAATAAATCCATTATAAGTTGAAAATATCATAAGTCAAGAATGCATTTAGTACACTTAACCTACCAAACTTGACAGCTTAGCTTAGCCTACCTAAACTCAAAACATATACATTAACCTCTAGTTGAAAAAATTCAATTCACTGCCCTGCCCAGTGTGAATCAGGAGAGTATCATGCACATATTAGCTCAGGAAAAGATCAAAATTCCAAGTACAGTTTCTACCAAATGCATATGCTTTGGCAACATCACAAAGTTGAAAATCATAAGATTCATCATAGGTAGGAACCATATATATATACACACACATATATCCATATATACACATATATGTATATGTGTATATATGTATGTGTATGTATATATGATTTACTATAAGGTGTATATATATGTCTGTATGTGTATATGCATGTGTGTATACATGTGTGTATGATTTACTATAAGGTATTGACTTACCTAATTATGAAGGCTGAAAAGTCCCAGGACCTGCCATTAGCAAGCTACAGATGAAAAAAGGTCCAACATGTAGTTCCAGTCTTAAGCACCAAGAGAAATCAATGGTGTGAGTTTCAGTAGAAAGCCTGCACATTTGAGACCTAAGAACAACAAATTTATTCATTTGAATCTGAAGGTAGGAAAAGACCAATGTCCCAGCCAGAAAAGGGTCAAATAGGAGTTCTCTCTTTGCATTTTTTTTCAGGTCTTCAGTTGATTGGGTGAGACCCACTTACATTAAGGATGGCGATCTGTTTTATAAATCTACCTATTCAAATGTTAATCTCTTCCAAAAATACCCTCACAGACACCTCCAAAATAATGCTCTACCAACTATGGGCACCCTTAGAATAGTCAAGTTGATCCATAAAACTGACCACCATGCTTACTATGAAACCCATTTCTTGGAAACAAAAGCCTCAGAACAAGAAGTTATTTGAAGCCCGCCCAAATATACTGGCAGAAAAATGACAAAATTATCCAATATTATTCCATGAGACAATGACAGCAAAACAAGACATCACATTAGAAAAAGAAAACCTTGACATATATTAAAATGTGCTGAAAAAGGTAAGAAAATGATTAATGCTTTGAAAAACACAAATTAAAATAAGAAAGGTCACAAACGGGATGCCTATAGGGCAGGAAGACCTTGACAAGAAAGGGACTGACAGCAAGAATGAGCAAGCAAAGCATTCAGAAATGTATCCAGAAATAGACTGGAGTAAACAGACTAAGAGGCACCATGGAAAGTACAAATGCGATAGCCATTTGGAAAAAATTAAAAAGACAAAATTGTATCCATACTTCAAAACATCTAAGAAAATGATTTCCAAATGAACCACAGTGCTAATGTTTAAAGTCATTAGTAAAAATAAATAAATTCATCTACAGAGTAGGCATACATAAACTTTAAAATTAGTATTCACCAGCAAAAGAAATAAAATATTGATAAAGTAGAGCACATAAAAATGAAAATATCAAATTTTGCTTGAAAAAAAAGAAAAGAAAATATCCACAACCTATGAAGAAGTCATGAGAATTGAGGGAGAAGTTTCAGACACATGTGCTGAAATGGGTTTTGGAGGCACGGGATATTTGAGAGCGCGTCCTGCATCAGGACCGGGCTCAGGAAAAAGAGTTGAACAGTGAAGCGGGTCCAGGAAAACCATGCCCTAGCCCATGGCTGTCTCCAGTTCTGTGTTCTTAAGATTGATCTCTGGGTTTGTTTACTTAAAACCCCAAGACATACTATGCTTCTTAGATATTAATGTAAATGTGCACTGCTTTCTATGTGTTTTTGAATGTCCACAGTATGGTTCATTTATATGACATTGTAATTTATTTTAAAGAAATTGAGCAACTGAAGAGGATTTATGTATAAAAATGTTCATTATAGAATGTTTTCAAATAGGAAAAATAAGAAACATTAAATATCAAGTAATAAAGGAAAGGTCAATTAATGTAGGACATACAGGAGTTATTAACACGTTTTCAAAAAAATTGAATAATATGGAAAATGTTCTTAACATAACTTTACATAAAAGTGCTATAGACACACATTGTTACCTAAAAACAAAAACAAAAAATATGTAATTTCCAAAGTAAAGCTAATAAGTAATTTGAATCACTTTTTGTTTCTGAGTCTGCAATATCCTGAACCTTAAGTTATACGTATAATGGTTCTACAAAGAGAATAATTTTTACTATAAATAAACAGATTTGTAATTATATATGCAGAATAAAGTTGTTTTTCTGCCCTCCTCCCAGTTATTTAGTGCTAACAACAAAAGTAAAGGAAAATAAAAAAAATAAGTAATATGTGTATCTTTAACCAAAATAGAAAATATTTCTTACCTCTCAACAGATTTTGTTAGTGTAAAAATATGACTACTATAGGGAGCACTAAGGCATCACAAAAGTAATAATGAAATACCAAGTTCTGAAAATAAATAACAAACGATATTCCTGAATGGAAATTTAGCAAAAGGGGTAAGATCCCTACGATGGTGGATGAGTACTAAAAACACGTAGCCAAACCAAATTGTATGGGTAAAGTTGTCCTCGATAGAATGGTACATGTAGCCACCAAATGAGGAGACCTAGTTTTCCATAGGAATGGCAAATAAATGATGAAGAATCCACAATATATATACATATTAAGGCATTTTTGAAAAATTTATAAATCCATGAATACGAAAGAAAAATTATTTTGATCTTATTATCAAATAAAGAGCAAGATCCAAAACAATAAAAAAGGTATTAGACTAACATTTGTTTAAAAGGATATATATTAAAATGTATGTATCAAAATGTTGAAAATTGCTTTAAGAAGAGACAGCGTGGGTCCTGACTGGTGCAGTTCAGCGGCCTCAGGGCCTCCGGCACACTGAGAGGTGGCCCGCTCGGTTTCCCGATTCGGGGGCCGCGCCTGGCTTGCAGGCCGGGCGCCCAAGATTTTATGAATTCAATGTATAAACAAAACCAAAACACTTATACTCCTTTTACTTCAAAATCTGGTTTGTTGAATGCTAGGCAGTTTGAACGTTTCAACGTAGAGGGTAGGATGAAAGAAGGTTTACAGCTGGGAGCTCATGAAGCACAGGTCTATTCTTGTATTATTGCACATTAATTACTGTATTTTCCATATGAATAACTGTAAATTTAACCTTTGTCTACCCCCGTATTTATCAGCTTTTAAGTTGTTTGCTTTTCTGAATTTCCTTTCCTGGCATTTGTTCAATGTAATATTTATTTTCTATTTGTCAAATCTCTTAACACTCAATTAATTATTTTACATTGCAAAAGCTATTTTTCTATGAGATTTATTTTAACTTTTTGAAATTTTTGATACTTAATCAAATCTCTCAGTATGCCTGCTTTTATTGTGTAGCTCAGAGTTTCAACATTTTCATGTTATTTCAGTAATTTTATGCTCTAAACATTTAAATCCTTATTCCACCTAAAATGTATTTTGATTTATATTACAAGATCTAAGGAGACTAACCATCCACTAATTAAAGTGTACATTTTCCATTATCGTATCATGATATTTTTGCCCAACAGAAATCACAGAATGAAGCACTCACGCTACTGTGGCGGGGCAGTGGGGGTGGGTGATAGTGTGTCTAGTGAAGGAAATAAGAAGAGGGTAGGTCCTCAGGGAGGAAACAGAAATTTAACAGAAGGTATTAACATGCCAGGCAAGAGCGAGCATATTTCTAATTTTCTAGTGTCTTTATCTTTAACCAATGTTCTAAAGAATGCCAAGTAATTGAGAGTAGTCATAGTAGAAGAGGATGGGACATATTACAGAATTTTAGTAGTCGCTAGGTAGTCCCTTGAGGACGAAATACTATTTGGTAGCTTTGGAAAACTAAATATCTGTTTTAAACTCACAGTGTAAATATTTGTGGTTAATTTTTTAATCAATATTATTTCATGCATTCTCAGTTTCATGAGGTGAAAACTTGCTTTGCTTTTTTTCCCTCCTCAATCTACCTCCATCTAATTATTTGGCAGAGGAAATTTCTCCTCTTTTGTGGCATCATGTTTTTATCACACCAAATGCTTGATAAGTATCATCTTCATCTAGACATGTGTCTTCTGTAATGTTACAAGGAAAAATGAGCCTAATAGCAGTGAATTCATTAATAGATCACTTACACTTAAAAAAAATCCTTGTAATTTGCAAAAGTAACCAGAGTGGTGCTTTATTAATATTGTCTGTTGCTTTTGGAGCATTGTCATTTATTTTTTTTTAAATTTTAAAGTATTGTAAGTTTGTCAAGTGGGCTGTTCTTTCACTTTAACAAGGTATTTATCCCATTCAGTGTTTCGTCAGTTTTGTTTCATTAAGTTGCTATTTGATGTAGATTAGACTCTATTTTCTACATTTTTCTGTCTTTAATTTTTCTTCATCTCATTTAATTTCCATCCTTTATTCTGGATTCTGAGCAAATTTATTGACTATGTATTCCATTGCATTGATGTCCCAAGGAATATAACTTCTTGTTTACTGCCTTCACAATAATTTTAAGTTTGACAATTCTATCTTTAATCAGGAATATATATTTTATTTCTAATATCTAGGAAACTTGCGTTTATGGAAGGCATAATGATAACTTCCATCCAGGTCAAAAGTCGAGGTGGCTGTTGGGTCTCCAGTTTCTGGGCTTGGTGGGTCCCAGCCACAGTTGGGCTACCCATGGTTGAAAAGTGTCCCAAGTAAGGGGGGCTCAGCTCACACGTGGATGCTCTTCATCTGCTTTGTCGTGCTCCCCTGGGCTGGAAGTCAGCATGCTGAATGCCTTCCTGAAGTCACACCAGGGAGCGTACAAGAACCTGAAATCTGTGGTGACCCCATCTCTGCATCAGGTCCAAACCCTGCCACTGAAAAAGTGGCAATCATACTCTACCTCATAATCCTTAGGCAAAGCCATTTTCAACCCACAAGGGAGATGAAGGCTGGGAACTTGAACCACTTTCCCTGCACTGCGGACCACAGCGCTGGTTTGGAGTGTAAGTGTGCGTGTGGACAGGCCAAGTGCATAGGACCCTAAGCTCGCCTTCTTTACTTATATTAGATGATGACCAGTAGACTGAACTTTCATCCCTTTGCGTGTGACACGAGAGGGTTTCAATAAATTACTTAGCATGGTTAAAAAATAAAAGAAAAAGATGACTATAAAGTGCTTCCCACATAAGATGAAGTTAAAGGAGTTCATCATCACCAAGCCCTTATTATATGAAATGTTAAAGGGACTTATCTAAGAAAAAGAAGATCAAAAACTATAAACAGCAAAATGACAACAAACACAACTATCAGCAACCGAACCTAAAAGTAAATAATTAAATAAATAAACTAAGCAAATCACTAGAACAGGAATAGAATAACAGAAATGGAGATCAGAGGGGAAGGGGAGGGGGGAGAATAGGGGAAAAGGTACAGGAAATAAGAAGAGTAAATAGTAGATACAAAATAAACAGGGGGATGTTAAGAACAGTATAAGAAATGGAGAAGCCAAATAACTTATATGTACAACCCATGGACATGAACTAGCGGCAGGGATGCTGGTGGGCAGGGGGTGCAGGGCAGAGGGGAATAAAGGGGAGAAAAAAATGGGACAACTGCAATAGCCTAATCAATAAAATATATTTTAAAAAAGAGAAAGAAAACGACAAACAAAAAAAGAGGTAATAAGAGGAAAACCTTGCCCCCACCCATCTTTTTCTTTTTCTTGTTGCACTGGGTTACACGTTAACGCAAGGAATCACAAGGTTATATGTATAGTTATATACTAGAGATACGCATTTGTGTTTTGTGCAGTCAAAAATTCTTCACACTACCAAAAAACATCAGTTTACCCAGCTATAATTGAAGTCCCCAGTACACGACACACTGCAGGAAAAAAAATTGGAAAAATCAGTTTGAGATTAGTTCCTAATCTGATGAGTAGGTCATTAGAGGAAAACATGGAGTGGTAAGATAATATATTTCAGTTCATAAGACGAAACTACAAAGGTGTAAAAAACATAAGTTCACATCAGCCCCAGGAACACCACTTGTTACCTTTAAAATATTTATAAAAGCCTTGGAAAAAATGCAGCACAGTAAATATTTTAATATGTTGGCCTGGGGGGAGAAAAGCTGTTTTTTGTCCTAAAAGAAGTAGGGGGTAAAATAAGAAATTGGCGATACCTAGTAGGTAATACTGCATTTTTTGTTTGCAATACTCAATTCATTGACTTATTTTTTAAATAAAATTTGAATATATTTTAGAATTGTTGATTTAAGTAGTCTGTGTGATTTGGTTTGAAAAAAATAAAAGCAGATCTCTTATAGTCTTCTAAAATTCATAATATTCTATACAGTAATAAAAATATTTTATGATGTGTTTTCAGTCAAGATGCAAATTAGCAGGTTGGTGAGACTAAAACATTTTTTTTAAATTTACAAATGTACAGAGAATTTTTGCCATAAATAACATTTACTAAACATTTTTAAGCAAAATTTCTGAAACGTATTTGACAGGCTATTACTCATTTTTTTCTATCATAATACCTATTCACATATTGCATAATCAATAGGGCAATAGTCTATTTTTTAATTACTTATAAATATTGACTTAAAAAACAGGTTTAACAAGTGAAAACAGAAGATTTTGAAAATTAGGTTCTCTACTTTCTATACAAGTTTTGTGAAGTCACTTTAGTTTGTTCTATGTGGAAAACTGGCCATTTTCCTGCAGCTGCCTGTCCCTCTTACTCTGCCCGGCTTCAGCTGACCACAGAACGGGTAGGCTGAACTGAGGCGGGGGCAGGGAAGCGCCCGACACCGTACCTGACCCCGCAGGTGACACGAACTGGTTCTTCCCGGCCGGGGTGGCAGCGCGCCGCCTTCAGCCCCGCCCCAGGTTGGTGGGCAGAGAAGGAGCTGGTGGGGGTCCGGGGTGTGGTCGGGGGTGGTGGTCCTCCGGCGCGTGGGGCTCCCAGTCCTGGCCGGTTGCAGAAGGGGAGGGATGGCGGGAAAGCAGCAGAGATGTCCAGCCAGAGCCTGACGGACCGAATCACCGCCGCCCAGCACAGTGTCACCGGCTCCACGTATCCAAGACAGTATGCAAGGCCACAACCCACGAGATCATGGGGCCCAAGAAAAAGCACCTGGACTGCCCGCACTCAGCCCACTGAGCCACAACGACCAGGGCATAAAGACATTTACTGAAGAAGATACAAGATACAAGAAACATTGTACATAGAACAATGACATCCTACTGCCCTTCAAAGTAGGCACCTTGGGACCTCACACAGGTCTCCCAGTTGCCATCTGCTGGTCCCACAGTATTTTCCCAAATCTCATCGAGGGTCTCAAATCTCTTCCCTTTCAAAGTTCTGAAATACAGAAAATGGTAATGGAGCCATGAAAGTAGTAATGGTAAGATTTGACTACATCTGAGGTGGGACGCGCACAAACCAGACTGCCCGTGATTAAAACGCAGTCCACACAGGGGGTGGATCCTTGGCCGAAGGGGTCACAGAACTGCCCTGAGACCCCTGAGGAGAGACGGGAAACGGACGCGTTGGGGAAAGAACCAGAGGAGGAACGGGGGAGTCCCGACTCCTCCTTCTTTCCCTAGTCTCCATTGTGCAGGAAAAGCACACACCCCCAAAGAGCCAAAAGCGGAAAAGCACACAATAGAGAGCCCAAAACCACCCAGTGCAGGCGCACACACTTGCGCCAAGTGGCCGTGGAGGGTTGGCGAGTGTGTGTGTGGACCCGCGCGGGCTGGCAAGGCCTCCCACAGGTTGGCACCTATGGGGCCTCCGAGGGAGTGCACAGGTCGGTGAGGGCAGGTGTAAATTGACCCCCCCCCCCAACCCGCAAGTGCAGAGCAGTCCGCAGAAATAGTGGATCCCGGGCGGAAGGGGTCACAGAGCTGCCCAGAGTCCCTGGAGGAGAGATTGGAAACAGGATTAACGGGAGAGTCCCGAAGCTGACTTCTTCCCATTTCAGTAGTCTCCATTTGGCGAAGGCAGGCCACACATCAAAAGAGCCAAAAGTGGGGAAAGCACACAATAGAAGACCCTAAATGGACCAGTGCGGGGGTGCCCACCAGCCTGGGGGGCCAGACGAGTATGCGAGGTCGCGAAGAAGGCCCCTGGGCTGGGGCAAGCCCAGGTGGGCGGGGGATCCTGCCTGGCAGGGGAGCGCGATCAAGGAGCCTGCAGAAATGTGCAGAGCGATCCACAGAAATAGTGGATCCCTGGCCATAGGGGTCACAGAGCTGTCCAAAGCAGGAGTCAGACACAGACACTAGACTCCTGGAGGGTCAAACAAAGGACCCAAGGTAATATAGGGTCAACAACTGACATCACCAGTGGCAAGCCCAGAAAGAAAAGTAAAGGAAATTAAAAAAATAATAAATAAATAAATAAATAAAAAGACCCGCCTACTACCATAGAAGTTTAATCCACAAAGTCAGGAAATCTAGACAGCCCAACTGTAGCAGAAGCATAAATAAATAAATAAATAAATAAATAAATAAATAACTTAACAACTCTCACAAAAATGGGAAGAAAAAGAAGTTCCCCCCAAATGAGTGGAAAAGAGGACTCCCCACAAAGAGAGCTAAATGAAATAGAGGCAAGGGAACTATCAGATATTGAATTCAAAACAATGGTTCTAAGGAAGCTCAATGAGCTCAGCCAGTTCAAAGATAACTATGAGAAACTGCAGAGAAACTATCAGGGTCTTACAGCAAACTCTATCAACCTGGAAAAGGACAAGAGGATATGAAGAATACCATTTCTGAATTGAAGAACACAGTAGAAGGAATCCAAAGCAGGCTGGATGAAGTCGAGGATTGAATCAGTGAGATGGAGGATAAGGTAGAAAAAAGCTCCCAGAAAGAACAAGAAATGGAAAAAAGACTCAAAAACAATGAAGAGGCATTTAGGGAAATGCAGGACAACCTGAAATGCAATAATATCCGTATAATAGGGATACCAGAAGGAGAAGAAGAGGAGCAAGGGATAGAGAACCTCCTCAAAAAAGTAATGATGGAAAATTTCCCTAATTTGAAGAGAGAAACGGTCTCATGAATCCAGGAGGCACAGAGGACCCCACTCAAGAGGGACTCAAGGAGATCCGCTCCAAGACACATCATCATTAAACTGGCAACTATCAAAGACAAAGAGAGAATCCTCAAGGCAGCAAGGGAAAAGGAGAAAGTAAATTACAAGGGGGCCTCAATATGCCTAGGAGCTGACTTCTCAACAGAAACACTACAAGCCAGAAGGGAATGGCAACAAATATTCCAAGTCATGAAAAGCAAGGGCCTACAACCAAGGCTGCTCTACCTGGCAAGGCTCTCAATTAAAATAGAAGGGGAAATAAGGAGTTTCCCAGACAAAAGAAGGCTAAGAGAATACATCTCTACCAAACCAGCACTCCACGATATGCTAAAGGGACTGGTTTAAGAAGATGGAAGAAAAGAGTGAGGAAGAGAAAAACACAGGTACAAAGAGATAAAATGAATAGGTTTCTATCGGTAATAACTCTCAATGTAAATGGACTAAATGCCCCAATCAAAAGACACAGCCTAGCTGAATGGATAAGAAAACATGACCCACACATATACTGCCTACAAGAGATCCACCTCAGAGCAAAAGACCTACACAGATTGAAAGTAAACGGATGGAAAAAATATTCCAAGCAAATGGGCATGAGAAAAGTTACCATACTTGTATCAGACAAAGTAGATTTCAAAACAAAGGCCATAAAGAGAGACCCAGAAGGGCACTTTATAATACTTAAAGGAAGAATCTATCAAGAACACATCAACATTGTAAACTTATATGCTCCCAATATAGGAGCCCCCAAGTATATAAGGAAATTGTTGGATGACTTCAAAAGAGATATAGACAGCAACACACTAGTAGGGGATTTCAACACCCCACTGTCAAAAATGGACAGATCTTCCAAACAAAACATTAATAAACATATCGTGGCTCTGAATTACACACTGAATCAAAGAGACTTAACTGACATATATAGAACCTTACATCCCAAAGAAGAAAAATACACATTCTTTTCAAATGCTCATGGCAGTTTTTCAAAGATAGACCACATGATAGGACACAAAGCAAACCTCAGCAAATTCAGGAAAGTTGAAATAATACCAAACTTTTTCTCAGACCACAAGGGATTGAAACTGGAAATCAACCTCAAAGAGAAACTTCAAAAACTTGCAAACTCATGGACACTCAACAGGAGACTATTAAACAATGAATGGGTCAATAATGAGATAAGAGAAAATATCAAAAAATTTTTGGAAACAAATGAAAATGAACAGACAACAGTCTAAAACCTATGGGACACAGCAAAGGCAGTCCTCAGAGGGAAGTTCATAGCAATACAGGCTTACCTAAAAAAGATAGAAACATTTCAAATAAAAGACCTAATACTACAACTTCAAGAACTGGAGAAACAACAACAAATAAATCCCAGAGCAAGTAGAAGGAAGGAAATAGTCAAGATTAGAGCAGAACTGAATGACATAGAGACAAAAAGAACAATTCAGAGGATCAACCAATCCAGAAGCTGGTTCTTTGAAAAGATAAATAAAATTGACAAGCCTTTAATCAGACTCATCAAGAAAAAAAGGGAGAGGACCCAAATTAATAATATCAGAAATGAAAGAGGAGAAATAACAACTGATACCACAGAAATACAAAGGATCGTCATAAACTACTATGAACAATTATATGCCAAGAAATTTGAAAACCTTGATGAAATGGACAAATTTTTAGAAAAGTATAATCTTCCAACACTGAAGGAGGAAGAAACAGAAGGCTTGAACAGACCGCTAACAGCTGGGGAAATTGAAGCAGTCATCAAGAAACTCCCGGCCCACAAAAGCCCAGGGCCGGACGGTTTCACAGGAGAATTTTACAAAACATTTAAGGAAGAGCTAACCCCTGTCCTTCTCAGTCTATTCCAAAAAATCCAAGAGAAGGGAAGACTCCCAGACTCTTTTTATGATGCCAGCATCACCCTAATCCCAAAACCAGATAAAGACCCTACAAAGAAAGAAAACTACAGACCAATTTCACTGATGAACATAGATGCTAAAATCCTCAACAAAATATTGCAAATCACATCCAGCAAAACATTCAAAAGATTATCCACCATGATCAAGTGGGATTCATCCCAGGCATGCAGGAATGGTTCAATATACGCAAGTCAATAAACGTAATACATCACATAAATAAAAGAAAGGACAAAAACCACATGATCATCTCAATAGACGCAGAAAAAGCATTCGATAAAGTACAGCACCCATTTATGATCAAAACGCTCAGCAAAATGGGAATAAATGGGGCATTCCTCAACGTCATAAAGGCCATATATGAAAAACCTACAGCCAACATCATACTCAATGGGCAAAAACTGAAAGCTTTCCCACTAAGATCGGGAACAAGCAAGGATGTCCGCTCTCACCACTTCTTTTCAACATCGTATTGGAAGTCCTAGCCACAGCGGTCAGACAAGAAAAATAAAAAGAAGGCATCCAAATAGGAAAGGAGGAAGTAAAGCTATCATTGTTTGCAGATGACATGATAGTGTACATAGAAAACCCTGTAGACTCTACCAAAAAACTCCTCAACCTAATAAGTGAATTTGGCAAAACAGCAGGATCCAAAGTCAATATTTAGAAATCAAAGGCATTTTTGTACACCAGCAATGAAATAGAAGAAGAAGAAATCAGAAAAAAAAATACCATTCGATATAGCAAGAAGAAAAATAAAGTACCTAGGAATAAATTTAACCAAAGATGTAAAAGACCTGTATGCAGAAAACTATACAACATTGAAGAAAGAAATTAAGGAAGACACAAATAAATGGAAGCATATACCGTGCTCATGGATTGAAAGAATTAATATCATCAAAATGTTCATACTAAAAGCAATTTATAGATTCAACTCAATCCCTATTAAGATACCAATGACGTATTTCACAGAAATAGAACAGATATTTCAAAAATTTATATGGAACCATAAATGACCCCGAATAGCCACAGCAATTTTGAGAAAGAAAAACAAAGTAGGAGGGATCACAATACCGCACATCAAACTGTACTACAAAGCCACTGTACTCAAAACAATCTGGTATTGGCACAAGAACAGATCCATAGACCAGTGGAACACAAAAGAAAGCCCCGAAATAAGCCCAGGTCTCTATGGGCATCTAATATTTGACAAAGGGGGCAGAAGCATAAAATGGAGCAATAATAGCCTCTTCAACAAATGGTGTTGGGAGAGCTGGACGGCTACATACAAAAAGTTGAAATTGGATCATCAGCTGACACCATACACAAAAATAAACTCAAGATGGATAAAAGACTTAAATATAAGTCGCAACACCATCAAAGTCCTAGAGGAGTACATTGGCAGGAAACTCTCAGATATCCCACACAGCAATTTTTTCACTGATATGTCTCCTAAAGCAAGGGACATAAAGGAAAGAATAAACAAGTGGGACCTCATCAAAATAAGAAGCTTCTGCACGGCTAAAGAAAACATCAGCAAAATGAAAAGGTAGCCAACCATATGGGAAAACATACTCGCTAATGATACATCAGATAGAGGTTTGATCTCCAAGATATATAAAGAACTCACTCGACTCCACTCCAAGAAGACAAACGATCCAATCAAAAAATGGGCAAAAACCTGGGCAGATGCTTTTCCAAGGAAGAGATACAGAGGGCCCAGAAATATTTGAAAGGATGCTCGGCATCACTAGCCATCAGAGAAATGCAGATCAAAACCACCATGAGGTACCACCTCACACCGGTCAGAATGGCCATCATAAACAGATCAACAAACAACAGGTACTAGTACACTGTTGGTGGGAATGCAGACTGGTGCAGCCACTGTGGAAAACAGTGTGAAATTTCATCAAAAAGCTGAAAATGGAACTGCCTTTTGACCCAGTGATTCCCCTGCTGGGACTATACCCTAAGAATCCCAAAACACCAATTCAAAAGAACCTATGCACCCCAATGATCATAGCAGCACAATTTACAATAGCCAAGTGTTGGAAGCAACCTAAATGTCCATCAGTAGATGATTGGATCAAAAAAACAATGGAATACTACGCAGCAGAAAGAAAAAAAGAACTACTAAACTTCGGGACAGCATGGATGGAACTCGAGAATATTATGCTAAGCAAAATAAGCCAGGGGACGAAAGACAAAAACCATATGATCTCACCTATAAGCGGAACGTAACCAACAATACAAAGATGCAAGAAAAATGAGACCAGCAACACTGAAAGGAAAAGATACCAACAGAGACAAGAGGGAAAGAGGGAGGGGAGCAGAGGAAAAGGAAGGGAAGGGGAAAGTCAAGGAACATATTGCAAGGATTCATGCACAAAACCAAAGGGGAAGAGTTGAAAGAGGGAGGGAGGAAGGGAGGGGTCAAGGGAAAGTGGTGGGGGGTAGGCAGAGACAATGTATTTGAAAAAATAAATTAATTAATTTTAAAAAAATGAAAAAAGAAAATTGTTTTTCAAAAATGCTTTCTTTCTTAACAAAACAGGCCTAGAGAATATGAAATAATAAGAGTTCAAAAAAATCCAACTGTGCTCTCATATGTGAAAAACTTTAGTTAGTGAACCAAAATTGCTGAGAATTTCCAAAAAGATACAGAAAAAGAATGATTGAAAGGAAAAAATGCAACTTCAAAACAAAACATCTTTTCCCACAAAATGAGGGCAATCCTAGGCCCCAATTAAATGATACATTCTCACTGGAAACTCTTTGTTTTGTTTTGTTTTCTTTTCTTTTAATTGAGTATGATTTATTTATTGTTGTCCAATTATAGTTGTCCTTATTTATCCCCATTACTGCCCCCCTGCCTTACCCACCCCCACCTCGCACATTCAGTCCTTGCCCCACCGTGTTGTCTTTGTCCATGTGTCCTTTATACATGTTCCTTGATTTGACCCTTATCCTTTTTTCCAGTTATTCCTCTCCCCTGTCTCTTCTGGTTACTGTCAGTTTGTTCTTTATTTCAACGTCTCTGGTTCCATTGTGCTCACTTGTTTGTTTTATTGATTAGTTTCCACTTATGGTGAGATCATATGGTATTTGTCTTCCACTCCCTGGCTTATTTTACTTAGCATAATGCCCTCCAGTTCCACCCATGCTGTCATGAAGGTAGGATCTCCTTCCTTCTTTCTGTTGCATAGCATTACATTGTGTAAATGTACCACAGTTTTTTGATCCACTTGTTTACTGATGTACACTTAGGCTGTTCTCAGAACTTGGCTTTTATAAATTGTGCTGCTATGAACAATCGGGTGCACAGGTTCTTCTGAATTGTCATTTCAGGATTCTTAGAGTATACTTCCAGAAATGGAATCGCCAGCTCAAAAGGCAGTTCCATTTTTAGTTTTTTGAGGAAATTCCGTACTGTTTTCTACAGTGTTTGCACCAGTCTGCATTCCCACCAATAGTGCAACTAGATTTCCTTTTTCTCAACAACCTCACCAGACTTGTTGTTTGTTGATTTGTTTATGATTGCCCTTCTGACTGGTGTGAAGTGGTATTTCATTGAGGTTTTAATTTGCATCCCTCTGATGGCTAGTGAGGCTGAGTGTTGAGAAACACCCCATCTGGTTTCAGGAACTGTAGCCCTGCCAACAGGAAAGAGAGACCCAATGCTGGAGCTAAGCAAGGAGGCCTTGGGAAAATAGGCCACTGAGGAGACAAAACTTGTCCCCCTGGCAGGGGCCCAGCCCCTGCCTCCCTCATGTCACCCTGCTTGGCCCTGGAAGATGGCTGGTTAGTCAATGACTGGTAAGACCCCTCAATGGAAGGGGCAACCTAAAACAGGCACAGCCACAATGGGCATCAGGGAAAACTTGAGGGACACAGGGAAAGGGCAAGAACACCCTCACCCCTCGGCTTTGATATGGCCGGAGTCCTCATTCTATCTGGAAGAAGTCTTCTTATCTCCTGGCTGCTCTGCCCTCCCCCTACCTGGCTCAGCTCTAAACTCGGTCGCATGGTTCCTGGGGGAAATTGGGCCTAGAAGTAAATTCTTTAAAGCATGCTTTGTTTTTTTCCCTAAAAAGCTATGATAGCCAGCTCATGCTGAGAAGAAAATTTATATTATTCACAGACCCTGACCCTAAACCCTTTGGCACCTTTATGTTTATGCTCTCATGTTTATTTGTCTCCTCTCAGACCCATGTAAATCAGTGTGTTCCTGCCATTTGTTTTCTTCAAAACATCATCTGTTCTCTGTGAACATTAACATACTGATGTAATGAGCTCACCTGTATATTCCTACTACCTAGCCCCATTGATAACTCTTTCAATAAAAACCTTAGGACACAGGGGCTGGGAGCCTTCTCCATTAGAAGGAAGAGCCACCCCCTCTCCTGGCAGACTGAGAAGTGTCTGTGATGATTCATTTTATTTCCCCATCCGTGACGACCCCAGGACAGGCTCTGCAGGATCAGAGCCCATGCTTCCATCTCAGCTGAGCTTCCTCTACCATATCTCAGGGCCCTCTGGAAGACTTGGAAAAGTGTCTGTTCAGGTTTTTTACCCAGTTTTTAATTGGATTGTTTGTCTTCCACGTGTGGAGTCTAATCTTATAAAACCTGCAAAACTCAATTAGAAATAGTCCTCATACATATTCATCACTTTTTCTTTAGGCATTGCATATAATATTTAAATTTTATTTTATAATAAAATGAGATGTCTATAGTTACCTTGGTGGAGTATGAGTAAATAGTTTAAATTGTCCTTATTTAAAACAAAACTTTCTACTAAAGCTAATAAAAGTTAAAATCAGTACAGAAAACTAAATTAAAATAGATTAAAAGGAAGCTTACTTTTTTCCTTATGATTAAAAACAATAGTCTCAAAGATGTAAAGAGGATAAGAATGTTCAAAAAATGTATGATAATTCATATGCAATTATAGTCTATTTAATCAATAATTTAATCCTTGGAGCATTAGAATTTACATGTGTATCTATTTGTGCCATTATTAGAAAAATGGAGACAACAAATATTGTATTAATGGAAAATGTTTAAAATATAGAAAAAAACTTACAACAAATGAAATTATCAATGGCTATAGAATTAAACTTAATCACTAATAAAATGAATCTTGGGCATTCTGGATGATCTACAGAGGAAGGAATAGAAGGGGGGAAATGAAATGCTTTAAAAAGCTCCACCATATTTCGGGGAATCTAGAAGGCCATGTGCATGTACAGGACTGTGTACATGCCCAGAAAATAATTGATAAGTTGACGTACTCCCTGACTTTAAGGTTAAGACAAGCAGTAAGGGAAGGTTATGACTCAGTTTTAAACTTCTGGCTAAAGCCAGTACTCACACCACTACACACAAACACAGCCTCTTGACAAAGGCCTAGAAACTTATTAGTTCAATGTATTTAAGTATCTCTGTCGTCTGTGAGATTAGCCAAATAGAGACTTCAGCAAATATGTACAACAAAGAATATAGACATTATAGAATTAGTCCAGAAAATTCCTAAATGTGAAAGAACAAGAACAACAACAATAACAAAATCAGAAAGAGTAAATGATGTCCATAGTAGACACATTTGTGTAATTTAAACATCCTATTTTCAGTAATACAAAAAGTATAAAATACTTAAAGAAACATTTTTAGACATTACTCAGGCAAAAAGTAGGCAATAGGACCTATTCAAAAGAAAGCTCAAGCACTGGATACACTAGACAAATTTCCCTTTAAAGATGCTCAGTAAACCACTGAAACTATGACTAAAGAACTAAAAAGAAATATAAAAGATATGCATTACCAAATAGGTGATGTATGTATAATAGCTATGTATCCTCAAAATACATACAATTCTAAAAAAATAAAAAACATACATCCTGGATTTAGAAAGTTTAATAACTAAAATAGAAATTTCACTAGGGAACTCAATGTTAGACATAAGCTGGCAGAAGAAGTAAACAGTGAATTTTAAGACAGGTAAAAAGTGATCATCACAGTGAGGAACAAAAAAATAAAAATAAAAATGAGAATATTGGACAAATTGTGGGATACCACCTTGTATATAAACACGTACATAATGAGAAGACCGGAAGATAAAAGAAATAGAAAAAATATTTGAATAAATTATGGCCCAGAAGTTCCCAAATTTGATAAGAAGCCTTACCTTCCAAGTGTTATTGAAATAATATCTTGAGATATGACTAGCAGAAAAGTAACCATATGGAACCACGCTCAGTGTCCTGCTGTTCCTAAAGTCCCTTGTGGGAAGCTCCTTTAGCATAACCTAACCTGCTTGGGGGAAGGGAAGTACCCTGTGCCGGTCCACACTAGCATTTCTGTCTTTATTAAGTGACAGGGAGAGAGGGTGAGGCAAAGCTGAGATGAACATGTGAACACGGCATCCTAAGGGCACAGGCTCATTGAAGGAAATCACAGGGTATAACAGCATTCAGAACAGTAAGGCTGAGACGCTAGTTAAAGAGAAATTTATAGGGAAATCTGTGATTATTCGTATCATCTGTCAACTTAGTTAGGTTACGGCACTCAGTTGTTTGGTCAAACACCAGTCTGGATGTTGCTCTGAAAGTATACTTTAGGTGTGATGAACACTTAATTCGGTGAACTTTGAGTAAAACCATCTCTCACTCCACATGACTGTGGGCCTCACACAATCAGCTGAAATCCTTAAGCACTAAGATGCTAAAACTGGCGTCTCCAAAGAAAGGATTTTGTCCTTATTCTGAAACTTAGAAATTATGCCCCAGTATCCAGCCTTTGTGCTCAAGATTGCAACATCAATTCTTGCTGACATTTCCAGCTTGCTGGCCTGCCCGGTAGATATTGGACTTGCTCGTCCCCACAATGACATGAGACAATTCCTTTAAAATACCTCTGAAATAAATTCCTTAATCATTTCTTTTTATCTGTAGCTGTTTCTCTGCTGTTCCTTTCTTTATTTCAATGTATATATAATTTCCATTCTACTGAATTTTCCTCTGGAGAAGCTAAGTAACACAAAATCAAAAGACAAAATACAAGATAGAAAAAAATCAAGAGCACTAGAGAAAATTAAAGCCTTTGAAATTTACAGTTACATCATCAGTAAAAACAGACTAACTCCTAGCCAGAAAAACATAAAACTGCACACTGTAAGCCTATTTACCTCAGTCCCCTTTGTTAATAGGTAGCGTCTAGCATAATAAAAATTACAAGGAATACTAAAAGGCAAGAAGAACCATAGTCTAGAAAGACAAATAAGCTAATAGAACCAAACTCAGAAATGGAAAACATTTTGAATATATCAGATTGGAAATTTAAAATAACTGTAATTATTAGAGCTATAATTAAAAGTATATAGCGTGCAACAACAAATGAGTACTGTACGCAGAGAGAAAAAATTTAAGAAAAAAATCCAGAAGAAATGCAGAAATCAAAATCAGTACCAGAAATAAAGAATGCTTTTTATGGGCTCATTAGTAGACTTGATATAACTGAGGAAAGAATTACTGACCTTAAAGGTATGTTACTAGGAACTCCAAGCTGAAATGTTTGGAGAAAAATTTGAAAAATAATCTAAAAAAATACATAAGAACTGTAAGACAATTACAAAAGGTGTAATATATATGTATTGAGAATACTAGAAGAAAAATAAGAGAAGCAGAAAATGTGTGAAGTGAAAAGTAGTTACACACCAAAAATAATGACAGATCAAGGACCTGAAGAACCTCAAGGAGGATGAAAAACAAAAACCCTTCACCTTGGCATACCTTGTTCAATCTTTAAAAAAATCAAAGACAAAAACAATCTTGAAAAACACACAGAAAAATAATACCTTACATATGAAGGAAGAAGTATAAGACTTATAGCAGACTTTTTGACATAAACAATGACAACAAAAAGAGAAGGGACTGAAATTTTTTTAATGTTGAAAGAAAGAAATCACCAGCCTAGAATTCTGTATCAAGGTAAGTTATTCTTCAAAAGTGGAAGAATAAAGACTTTTGTTAGTTAATAAAAATGAGGATTTTTGTCACCATTAAACCTCCCTTTCAAAAATGTTTTAAGTGTTTAATAACTAAAAAAGATATTTAAAGAAAGAAAATGTAGGTCAAAAACAGATCTACTTAAAGAAGGGGTATTAGAGAGGGAATAAATGAAGGCAAAATAATTTTTTAAATTTTTCTTATTCATGTTTTAATGAATAATGGTTCAAACTAATAACAGCAATAATATATAGGATGATCATTGCCTCTTAATAAATGAATTAAAGGAAAGCAATGTTATAAGGCATGAAAGGATGAATTTGAAATATTGTTATAAAGTACCTACACTCATACTCATAAAATATTGCAATCTTATTTGAAAGTTGAGTTGTTTTAGTCCTAAATGTATGTTGCAAGCTTTAGCATCATTAAAAAGAAGTATAACTGGTTTGGTAAGAAAAGAAAGAAAACAAAACTACATAAAATGCTCAAATTAAACAGGAGAAGGCAAAAAAAGAGTGGAAGCTTTAAAAAAAAGTGCGAAGAAGAAAAAAACACAGAAAGAGATTAATCCAACTATGTAAATAATCATTTTAAATGTGAATGAATGACACAGAACTACTGCAAAAACAAAACAAAACAAAACAGAAATTAACAGAGTTTACCCCTCCAAAAAAAGAAAACAAAAAGAAATGACTATATGTTGTATATAAGAAACCCAATTTAAATAGAGAAAATAAAGATAGGTTATAGGGAAAGCAATGAAAAAATATACCATGTTAACACTAATGAAGAGAGAGCTGGATTAGCTATATTAATTTCAGACAAAGCTGACCTCAGGCAAAGAAATTTATCAGAAATAAAGGGAGACATTATATAACGAAGAAGAGCTCAATTTTCTAAGAAGACTTAACGATCCTTAATGTGTACACGCCTAACAGCAAAGCACCAAAATATGTGAGCCAAAAGCTGATAGAATGACAAGATGAAATAAACAACTCTATTATTATAGTTGAAGACTTCAACAGACCTCTCTCAGTAATTGACAGATTCAGGCAGAAAATCCATAAAGATGTCATTGACTTGAAGCAGCATCAATCATCTGGATCTAATTGACATTTATAGAATACTTATCCAACAATAACAGAGCATAGATTCTTCTCAATATCACATGGAACATGAACCAAGAAAGATTATATTCAGGGCCACTAAACACACATCAACACATTTAAAATCATTGAAATCATTCAAAGTATACTCTCAGAACAAAACAGAACTCTATAGAGATCAATAATAGAAAGTAGCTGAAAAATCCCCAAGTATTTGGATACTAAACAACACACTTGTAAATAACAAATGGGTCAAAGAGGAAATACCAAGAGATACTAACAATATTTTGAACTGAATGAAAATGAAAATACAACTTATCAAAATTTGTGGGACGCAGTGAAAGTGTTGCTTAGAAGGAAATTTATAACACTGAATGTACATATGATAGAGGAAGAAAGATCTAAAACCAAAAATGTAAGCTTTCACCTTAGGATATTAGGTAAAGAAGAGCAATATAAACCTAATAAAGAAGAAGAAAGAAATACGAGCAGAAATCAATAAAGTTTAAAATAAGAAATAGAGAAAAATCAATAGAGAAAATGAGAAAATCAATAAAACCAAAAATGTGGTTCTTTGAAAAAAAGTATTATAATTGATAAATTTCTAGCCAAGATAAGAATAAAAATACAAAGAAGACAAGTTACCAATACCAGAAATGGAAAAGGGACCATCATTTAAAAAGGTAACAAAATATTATATAGAAATACATGACCAGAAATTTGATAATCTGAATGAATTGGACTAGTACTTGAAAGACACAACCTACCAAAACTCACAGGAGGAAAAATAGATAATATGAATAGGCCCATATCTGTTGTAAAAATTCAAATAATAATTGTCCTTCTAGAAGAGAAAACACTAGACCTAGATATTTCTACTGGTGAACTCCACCAAACATTTAAGTAAGCAGATCACAAATCTCTTTAATTTCCGGAAAACAGAAGCAGAGGGAACAATTTCCTCACTCAGTCTATGAGAACAGAATTACCCCAATAACAAAGAAAACTACAGATCAGTATCTCTTATAAGTAGGTGCAAATATCCTAATTAAAATTATAACATATCAAATTAAAAAAATGTATAGAAAGAATTATACATAACGACCAAGTAGGATTTATCCCAGGTAATCAAAGATGGCTAAGCATTCAATAATCAATGTAAACCATTACATCAAAATTCTAAAGAAATTTTTCCATCTATATTACCTCAGATAAGTGACCTCACATTTGTAAAATGTGGGTTAATAACGTGCTGAACTGGTTGTGAGGAATAAGCAGTGGTTCCTTTTCTTTCCTTCATTTTATGACAAGACCACCAAGTGCTGATCTGAGTCCAGCGGGCAGGGATCAGACATGGCTATCATTCAAGAAATTATAGGACAGAGATATACATATGGGCCTGGAATATAGTAAATATTTGTAGAAGGAATAACAAAAAGAACACAACACTATGGGAACACAGATGAGAGGCCACTAACTTTCTGGTAGTTTCATGGAAGGCATCATGAAGAATGTGATTTTGGAGCCAGGTCATGAGGAATGCACTGGAAACTGTCCAAAGTGGAGACATATACACCGACATCCATAGTCAAAGAGCACTGGGGCACCCAAGTGACAGGAAGCGAGACAGTGAGGGTGGTTGTGAGGAGTAAATGCTGACTCCTTCTCCCCTCTCTCCCTCCTTCCTTCCCTCCCTCCCTTCCTTCCTGCCAGCTTGTGTCTTGCAGAATTTAGGGTTTTGCAGTGTTGTTGGATTGTTCTGGTTTGGAAAACTTGTGCTATGCCTGTTTCTGTGATATCTTCTTCCTGCTGTGAAATATGAGAAGGTGCTCAGTCTAAACATTCTGTTGAAACACTTTGACTTTGTCATTTTTTATTTCAGGAACACCAGTCTAATATTCAGGTATTATATAGGTATAAACACTTTAATTATGAGTGTCTGTTGTCATTTTTCAGGTCTATGTTTTGCCAGTTCTTAACATATTGTGGTGGCGGAAAAATGGAGACAACTTTACTAACAAAATGTTAGTAACTAACAACAACTAACAAAATGAAAAAAAATCAAAAAGTAAAAATAGTCATTTTGGGCAAAATTTTGACCAGGTACAAAGAATAGTATCTATTTGATATGATGTTTATATTTTTATAAATCGATTTTTCTTTTGTTTGTTTTTTGATTATTTTTATTTTTTATTTTTTGAGAGAGAGGAAGGGAGGAAGAAAAAGAAAGGGAGGCAGAGAAACATTGATTGACTGCCTTCCTTATGCACCACAACTAGAGACTGAACCTGCAACTTAGGCATATGCCATGACCAGGAATCGAACAGGCAACCTTGCAAATTTTGGTTTGTGGGATGACACCCAACCAACTGAGCCACACCAGCTGGGGCTGATATGATCTATTTTTAAAACTTCTGCTTTTACCTTTCTCTTCTTTTGCCTCTTTATTTTGACTCTGTAAATATTTCAATTATTTAGATAATTTTAAAAATAAAAAATACATACTGAGTATTCTAGGTGGACAAACAACTGTGAATATTTATAAATTCATTTCTTTGTTTAAACAAAAATACACTCTCACTCTTAGGTCCATTCATTTTGTATGTACTAACTGTGTATGTGTTTATTTCCAGGAGTTGTCCTTTGAACACCACAACTCTGTTATTGAATCATTCTAATTAGGAGACTTTTTAAAATGAGTGATTATACTCATATATTTAGTAGTAAAGTTTTAGATTTACAGAAAAATTGTGAAGACATACAGAAATTCCCCATATACTTCATATCTAGTAGTCTCTGTTATAACATCATTTGTTAGCATGGTACATTTGTCATAATTAACAAACCAAAATCACTATATGATTATTAAATATTATCAGCTAAATTCTATACTTTACTCAGACTTACTTTTTACCTAATGTCTTTTTCCTTTTTCAGTAATTCATCCAGATATCACATTACATTATGTTGTTGTGTTCCTTAGTTAGGCACCTTTAGGCTATGACAGATTCTCATATTTTATTAATTTTAATGACCTTGACAGTTTTAAGAACTGTCCAGGTATTTTGCAGAATGTTCCTATAGTGAACATTGCTTGATGTTTCCTTATTATTTACTTGAAGTTTGGGATTTGGGGAAGGAAGACCACAGAAGTAAAGTGGTATTTTCATTACATCATATCAAGGGTACAATAATATTGACCTGACCAGTGTGGTTCTGTTGGTTGGGCATCAGCCCACAAACCAAAAGGTAACCAGTTCAATTCCAGATCAGGACGCATGCCTGGGTTTCGGGTTCAGTCCCTGTTTTGGGGCATGTGGGAAGCTACTGATCAATGTTTCTCTGTCACACCGAAGTTTCTCTCCCTTTCTTTCCCTTTCTCTCCTCTTCTCTTTAAAAATAAATAAAATCTTTTTAAAAAGGGTATTTACTATCAACATGACTTAACACTATTGATGTTGACTATGACCATTTAGAAGTAGTTTTTCTTGTTTTTCCACTGTAAAGTTTTTATTATCCTACCTCCACACTCCAGCCCCTATACTGTATTCTTTGGAAGGAAATCACTACACACAGTCCACATTTAAGTAATGTTTTTTTTCTCCACTTCCTCAAGGCTAGAATGCATACATAATTTGCAATTCAGTATTTATTTATATCAATAAGGCTTTGTTGATATTAATTTTATACTTTCTGTCATAATCCAATATTACTACATTTATTTTGATGCTTGAATTATTCCTTTTTATTAATTGGCAGCTCTTTCATTTAGTTCCTCTGTCCCTTCAATATCATTGTATGTTTTCTTTTTAGTTTGTTTCCTTGCACTTACTTTTTGGCACTATATGATTCTCTAAGCTCATATAGGTACAATTATTATATGTGCATTTTATAGTTTAGAGATTATAAAAATGTTTTTATGTTTTTGCTGAATACTGATAAACTTCTGTCATGTCAAGGACTCACTAGTCCTAAAGGGGAAATCCAAACTAAGGGAAGTGTTTGATTATTATCTGTATTCATGTTACAGTGAAATTCTATGAAGGAAGAGTTTGTTTTATCTAGAGATGTATTTCCATACCCTAGAAAAGTGTCTGAAATGTAGGTACAATGTTGAAAATTGCCAAACATTGTGGGGAAGTATAAAATTAATGCAGAGTCATTTTAAAATGTAATGTTGCTAGATTTTGCTCCTACTTGTATATATGAACAAAAACCATGGCAACAAAATGGAGCTTGAATTTCAGTAACATAACTATTCACATTTGTCTGAAGTTCCCTTCAACTTATTCATTTTTAATATTTTAATAGAATCAATTAATCTCAATAAAGTATAGTCATAATTATGTTGAGTTCTTAAAATATGATGGCTACTCCATCTGGTAGTTGTGAACATCTCTATAGAGAAGGAGTATTTAACAGATATTTTAATATTTGTTGGAATAAATTAAACGAAATATGTGACACAAATTCATTTACAAAGCTTTTTTAAGAACTAAAATTTCTTTCCATTTTGGTTTTGTTCATCTAGAAAAGTTAATTTTCTGTTCTCACTGAAGTGGTGTGTGAAACTGATTATAAATGAACTGAATTTCATAAGCCAATGAACCTGCAATTTTTATTCAAGTTAAATAGATATGTGGTATACCTCTCTCTCTCTCTCTCTCTCTCTCACACACACACACACACACACACACACACACACACTTCAATAGTAAAATAGTATAGGTCATCTATTATAGGCTTTATATCTAAATAGAAAAGTAATAAATACAAATATGTATATGTATTGAGCTGGCCAAAAAGCCTATACATTTTGTTTCTGTAAAATAAAATACATATTTTTCATTTTCACTAATAACTTTATTGATTTGGATATTTTGAGTATGTCAACCATCTCACATGTGGTATAACATTGATTGTTCTCAATGAATGTTTTGATTTGATTGCTATCAACTTCTACTGGTCTACCCAACCGTAGAGCATCATCCAGAGAGAAATCTCCAGCATGAAACTTCCCAAATCATTTTTGGCACATTCGATCAGTCACAGCAACTTTTTTATACACTGCACAAATCCTTTTTTGCTTTTCAGTTGTGTTTTTACCTTTCTTGAAATAATAAAGCATAACATGCTGAAAATGTTGCATATTTTCTTCCATCTTCAATATTAAAATGGCTACACAAAAATTCACCAATTTTTATGTTTTGTTTTTAAATGCACAGTGATATGATAGCTGTCCCAATGCAATCTAACAAAGTAGAATGAAGTTAAAGACAACTGAGTGCTACTAGAGCCGTTTTATGAAAAAACAAAAACAAAAACAAAAAAACCTAAAAACAAACACATGTTTTGGCCAACCCCATATATAAAAGAACAGTGAAGGGGTAAAGCACAGTTTACAATGAATTTGTGCCCACTCACAAATTCACATATTAAAGTACTAACCCCAAATGTGATGGTAGTTGGACCTGGGACATTTAAGGAGGTAACTGACATTACAGGAGGTTATAAGGGTGGGGCTTTAACTCCAATCAAACTGCTGTCATTAAGGTCACAGGAAAACACAGAGAGAAGGCAGCAAGCCAAGGACAGAAGTGCCAAGGAGGAACCAAAGCGCCCATAACTTGACTTTTGACTTCTAGCTTCCAGAACTGGGACAAAATAGATTTTTATTTTTTAAAATGCCCTGTCTGTGGTACTTTGTTACACAGTATTCTGTTATTTTGTTATGGTGGTCCTAGCAGACTGATACAATTACCTAAATCCAAAGGGCACAGGGAAGAAATCTCCTACACCACACTTGTTCAATGGTAGCATATATAGAAAGTTTTTTTTCAGATACTTAGTAGCTTAGGGTTTGTGCATTTGTGTGTTCTTAAAAGTACAGTTCATGTAATATTATATATGTATGTATTTATACCAAGTAAATTAAAATCAGCAATATGTATGTTTTATTTTGTGTGTTAAAAATGAATATAATTTGCATTATAGGTGTTACAGAAAGGAACCAAATACACACACACACACACACACACACATACACACACGTCATTTACTTCTTCACAGTAGTCTAGGACTCTTAGCTCAAAAGCCTGCCACTACTAAACTCAGATTCTTACATATACATATGTATTAAATATAGCCTAAATAAGCTTATGTTTAGCCATTGAGAAGCTGGCCTGCTTTGCTCACCCATGAAACTGCACCCAACATCTACTAGCCAGAAGCAGATAACCCCGGGGTCAGTAACTATCCCAGGCCACCGCGAACTTTGAGAGCTCTCCGACCCAGAAACTCCCCAGCTTGCTGCTGAGTGACATCACCTAGATACTTCAGTCTCCTCTCCAACTCGCTCCCTCAGAAATGTCTTTCCCCTCTTTCTCTTCTGGTGGACTCCTGTTACAGTGTCTAAAAGGTCCCCTGCTGTGAAGGACTTGCCCTCACCTGCGACCTGTCCAGGAGCTCAAATACAACCCCTTGCCTGTTACTGCCACCTTGTGGAGCACGTCTCCTCATCAGCCCCTGAAATCCTCAGTTCAATACAATGGGTAAGAATATCTCAATTACATGTAGGCTTGTCACCAAACTCAGTAACGCACATCAATTTGATAGAAACCAAATATTAATTAGCAGTAGAAAATATCTTATAAAATACAGCTGTTTCATAAGGGTGTTGGGGGAATAAATAAATTAATGTAGTAAAATACCTAGAATAAGGGTTGAAACGTGATCTCTAGCAAATATTAATATTCTTGGCAATCTACTCAAAATGTGCTGATATAGTGTCTTCATATTCTCGTGCTCTGCCAACTTTTCATAATCATTTTATAACTTATTCAGCAAACATATTTTGAGTATTTTCAGGGTTCCCCATGGGAAGACTTCTCCACATCGGCTCCTCTTAGTTTAAATAATTTCACACAGAGCTTTACTGTTACATAAAGGGAATTTTCTATCCAGATGAATAAATTTAAATCATACATCATTTATGTGATTGTTCTATAATCACTGAAAAAATGTGATACAGTTAGATTAAATTATATTAATATCACTAAAGTCAGAATAGGAGAGATAATGAATCTAGGACTATTAATAAGTGCCTACATTTTCCTTCCACATTACTTTTTTTTTGTGATCATGTTCACTATTTCCTCTTAGTTGGAGGTTTCTGGTGCACTGAATACACCAGTTTCTCTGATCCTTCCATTTTTATCAAAATTTGCCTATTACTTGTATTTATCTATAATGTATGTATTAACAATATCAAAACCAACCAACTTCCCAAGTGCTTGCATGCTTCAGATGGGCCCACCCCTAGTTACACTGACGGGGTCTGTGGTCGAGCTCCTCCCCATGTCTGTCCCCAGCAGCCTGGTATCTGAGCACAGGTAGTGCTGCAAATGTGGAGAACGGGAGGTGTAAGGAAAATGAAGCTATGCTGTATGATATCACACTGGTGAACACATGATACTTTGCACTTGTTAAAACCCACAGAGGTTGACAGCACAAAGAGTGAATCTTAATATATGCAATTTTTGTGAAGATCATTTAGAACGTTAGGAGAATCCCACAGTGTAAAGGGGGAGGGGGAATAGGTATTGACCTAAGTAACTTTGGAAATAAGAGGAGGCCGAAAAATAAAAATAAAAATAAACTATATATATATATGCACTGTAAAAATTTAATAAACACTTTGTTAAGAGAAGATAACTCAGATAATATATTTACTTGAATTAAAGAATATATCATTGATATCCCCAGCCTCTGACTAAACTGATACTCAATAACACACCCTGGATTATCACGTTACCTTTAAAGTCAGTAAAATATCAGTGTCTTAAGCAGATGTTTAAGACTTTTCCTAAAATTTCACATACACTATGGAATTTCCTCAGAAAACTAAAAGTAAAACTGCCTTTTGACCCAGCAATTTCCACTGCTGGGGTTATACCCTAAGGACCTTGAAACACCAATTCAGAAGAACTTATGCACCCCAATGTTCATAGCAGCACAATTTACAGTAAATAGCTAAGTACTGCAAGCAACCTAAGTGCCTATCAATAAATGAGTGGGTCAAAAACTATGGTACATTTACACAATGGAATATTATGCAACAGAAAGAAAGAAGGAGCTCCTACCCTTCGCGACAGCATGGATGGAACTGGAGAGCATTATGCTAAGTGAAATAAGCCAGGGGGTGAAAGACAAACACCATATGATCTCACCTCTAAGTGGAACCAAATCAACAAAACAAACAAGCAAGCAAGAAAAATATAACCAGAGACATTGAAATAAAGAACAAACTGACAGGAACCAGAGGGGAGGGGAGAGGGGGATAATGTGGGAAAGAATGGGAGGGGTTGTCAAGGAACATGTATAAAAGACACATGGACAAAGCCAAAGGTGGGTAGGATAGAGGGTGGGAGGTGGGGGTGGGCAGAGAGTGGGGAGTGGTGGGAGGAAAATGGAGACAACTGTATATATATATATATAAAAAGATATATATATATATATATATATAAAGATTTCATGTACACTCATCTCAGGGACAAATATTCCTAAAACGGGACTTGAAAAATACATTAAAACTCTGTTGGGTGTTTACTTTGGTGCTGCCTGTACTCAAATTGCAGATCCTCTTAAGACTCAAAATGTACACTTATTGTAGCTGACGGTTCAAGCAGATGTGCTAGCAGCGGAAGTGCGGAACAGAGCAAAGTGGAAGAACCCTGTGGAGATTTGCTGGAACCCGGATCCTGTTCATTAAAACCAATGGCAAATGTAAAGCAAATAAGAGGTGACAAAGGTTGCAAAGATATTCACTGTTTGTTTTCCCAGATGTGTGCAGATTGTCAGAAGTTGCTTCTCTCTGTCATTCATTCTCCAACACAGCATGAATCACAAATTTTATTAATAAATGTTTTCACTCTCAATGTTCAACCTATTCTAATAGACAGTTAAATACAGTTCTTGGTTTTGCAGCTTGTCATCATCATTTGTCTATACCTGCAGCAATGAATACGTAATAAGATTCTCTCAGCGCTTTTTACACGTAAACTAAGACAACAAATTCTGTGTTCCACAGGCTGAACAGGTACATAAAATTCAGAGACCCAGCTGGCATGCTGTGGATATTCAATACTACTTTGGGGTTTTCTTTTTAATGTCAATGATAATAGTTTATAAGTTAAATATTATAAAGTATACATTATAGGAAAATGAATTGAATGAATTAACAACATGTACTGCATCACATATACTTTGATCCTAATGTTTTTAGAATTTATGTTATGTTTATAGATTTCTATATCATTTTGGATTTTTTCTATCTGAATAAAGTTAAATTAAATTGAACCATAATAAAAATACTATGGTTTATAATTGGAATAAGCTTTCTCAGCAAGCAGACGGAAGTAAAATGACTGACTCATCCTTCATTTTCTTACATACATGTAAGAAAATCTCTTTATTTTGATGTGCCTCAGTATTATAATTGGCATTATAATTATGCATTGTAACCTGATTTTCATACTACATGATCAGTATTTAAATAAAGTTACAGGAATTGTATTAATATAGTTTTATGGTACTCTAAGTAAATACACAGTATAGGTTCTTTGAGCTAGGAAAGCCTGTTATCTGGCTTATAGCTGCATCAGAAAGACTTAGGTTTCCAGTATGTTTCATTGTAAAACCTATGCAAATGCAAACTTGTCCTTGCCCTTTAATAGAGAACTCCTATATAATCATTGCTTCAGATATTGGCAAATTATAATTTATAATTAATGCAAATATAAAAATTACACAATTACCAATCTAATATCAAGCAAGATGGGTTACATTATGCTGTGACAATTTACAATCACAGAATCTACTTTGCACAACACATCCAAAATGTATTTCTTGCCAATTAAGTATTTTTATTGTGATACTGCAGGGACTTCCTGTTTATAAACTGTCACTCAGAAACCTAGGGTGACAGAGGCTTAATCTTAATATTTTCCCACAACTTTGCACTAGGCAGAAGGCTGCCTTGGAACTTGCATCTGGATTTCAAAATTTCCAGTTGAATACTTCTGTTCACATTTCATTAGCCATAGCAAGTTACATGACAATGCTTAGTTGAAAGACGGTGGGAAAGGACTAGATCTGGAATGATTTTCAACACCAATTACGACGGCTACCATTCTTGAGGCATTCTTGTCAGAGCAATTCATAGGCATACCGATGTTAAGTTTAGCGTAGCTCTTAACCCCCATTGAGAGCCCAAAGAAAAGGTGGAGCTCTTGAAAATCAAACTTACTACATGGTAAAGATTACGGTCAGCAAACCACACCGTGATTTGGCTGGCCGGTGAATGTTCCTATAAATAAAATTTTATTGGAATCAGTCATGCCCATTCATTTATGTATTTTTCACGGCTGTTTGTATACTGCAACAGAAGAGTTACATAGTTGTAACAATTTCCATTTGACCTGCAAAGCCTAAAATATTAACCCTTTAGTGTTTTAAAGAAAAATTTGGGGACTACTGGTATAAGGAAATATAATGACAAATGATGGCGATTTTATTTTTCTTCCTTAATTTTTATTTTAGTAGTGCCTATTACTGATATAATATTGGGCATGGGAAAATTCAAAAAGGCCCTCACTTATGTTATTAATTAGAAAGTGTAAAAAGCTTCAATCCATATTTACCACCAGAAATTACTGAGAAAAGTAGAATTTCTAACTGTGAAAGGATAACTATAAAGCAATGCATGCCAATATTTTTTTTTGTAAACATAGTATTTTATATATCTTTGGAGTATTTCTAATTTAAAAAATATGTATTATTAATAGGTTTTATTCTTTTTTTCTGTTGTGGCAAATATGCTCAATACAAAATCCACCTTTTCCATCGAGCACGCCCACATTGCTATGCAACCATCACCGTCTGTTTCCAGAATCCCTCCATCTTGCCCAACTGAAACTCTACCAAATCCCGATTTCCCCCTCCCCACATCCCCTAGTAGCTACTATTTCACTATCTGTTTCTATAAAACTAACCAGTCTGGGCAATCCCACCCAGGTAGAATCGCACAATACTCATCCTTCTGTGAGGGGCCTACTTTGTCTGGGTTCATTAATGCTCTGTCGTGTACCAGGATTTCCTTTCCTTTCACATCCAAACAATAACCTACAGTTTGCATACACTGCATCCTGGTTATGCTCTGGTCTGTGAATGCCTGGGTGGACTTTCATTCCCTGGCTACTGCGAAAACTGCTGCCATGAACATGGGTGTACAGTATCTGTCCTAGTCCTCATTCCCATCTCTTTTGGGAACATACATGGAAGTAGAACTGCTAGATTACATGGCAATTCCATGTACAATTTTTGAGGAATAGATATACTATCCTCCAGAGCCACCATGCCATTTCATACGCCCATCAGCAATGCACAAGGACTCCAACCTCTCCATATCTTAGCCAGTATCTACATATTTCCCTCCCCTCGCAACCTGGTCTCAGTATAAATTTCTCTGAAGATTAGTGAAGTTTAACATCCTTTTATACACTCATGGGATACTGGTATATCCTTCTGGGAGATGTGTCTACTCAAGTCCTCTATACTTTAATTGGGTTGCCTCTATTTTTATTGCTGAGGCATAAGAAGATATTTGTATATTTTGGGTACCAATCCTTTATTAGATATATAATTTGAAAATATTATGACACAGTCCATGGACTGCATTTTCACTGTTGATAGTGTTCTTTGATTCACAAGAGTTTTTAATTTTGATGAAGGAAAATTTATCTAATTTTTCTCTTGTTGCCTGTGATTTTGGTGGCAGACCCAATGAAGCAGCGTCAAATCCAATGTCATAAAAATTCGCCTTTATGTTTTTTTTCTAAGAGTTATATAGTTTTAGCACTTTCATTTAGGTCTTTTATTTGCAGTTAATTTTTTGTGTATTATGTTTGGTAAGCATTCAAATTTATTTTTTTGTTTGCATGTGATTATCTAGTTTCTCCAAAATGATTTATTGAAAAAATTGTTCTTTTCCCATTGAATGGTCTTGATACCCTTTGTGAAAAGTTAAAGTTGACTGACTATATATGTGACAGCTTACTTCTGGGCTTTCTATTGTATTACATTGATCTTTATGATAGTATAACTCTGTTTTAATGCTCCACAGCTTTATAGTAAGTTTTAAAATGAGGGACGGTAAGATCTTCAGCTTTGTTCTTTTTCAAGATTATTTTGTTACTTGAGGGGCTTTTAAATTCTATATAAATTTTAGAATAAATTTTTCTATTTCTGAAAAAAATTAAAAATTTAATCAAGATTGCATTGTATCTGTAGTTTGCTCTAAGTGGTGTTGACATTTTAACAATATTAAATTTTCCATTAATAAACATGGATGTCTTTCCATTTATAAGTCTTCTTTAATTTGTTGAATTTAAGTGCATATATTTTTTGATTCCTTAGTTGATTTTATTCCTATGTGTTTTATTCTTTTGTTGCTATTATAAATTAAGTGATTGCCTTAATTTCTTTCTTATTATTTATTTTCAGCATATTAACATGCAATTTATTTCCATCTGTTAATTTTTTATCCTCTAACTTAGCTGAATTCATTTATTAGTTTTATTATTTTATTTTAATGGGATTATTAGGGTTCTGTATCTACATAATATGTCATCTATGAACAGAGATAACCTTACCTTTTCCTTTCCATTTTAAATCATTTTCAGGTATTTTTCTTATCTCATTGCTCCAGTCGACTTCCAGTACTATGTTCAATAAAAGTGGTAAAAGAGGGCTTCTTTACCTTGTTCTTTATAGTAGAGGAAAATGTTTCAGTCTTGTACAATTTAGCAAGCAGTTAGGTGTGATCTTTATTATGTTGAGGTAATTTTCTTTCATTGTTAGTTTTTTGTATGTTATTACCATGGAAAAATGTTGCATTTTGTCAAATGTACTTTTTCCTTCAATTGAGATGATCATGTATTTTTTCTCCCTTCCTTTTCTTATATGGTATATTACATTGATGGATTGTTATACCCTGAACCATCCTTGCACTCCCAAAATAACCCCACTTGGTCATGCTGTAAGTAGGTAAAATATTTATGGAGGAAAAATAAATGTTTTTCAATTATAAAATATTCAAATATTCACAAAAAGAAAGTTCAGTAACTTACAAATTCATCACCCAGTTTTAACCAACCCTAAATCAGTTATTTTAACATAGATTGCAAAAGAAATATTTAAAGTTGATCATTTATTCATCATTTGTGATGAAAAATCTATTTTAATCTTTATTTGTTTGTTTGTTTGTTTATATCATTTATGCTATTACAGTTGTTCCTGCTTTTTCTCCCTTTCCCCACCTCCACCAAGTCCCACCCTCACCCCTCCCTCAGCCACTCTCCATACTGCTATCTGTGTCCATGGGTTTTTCATGCATGTTCTTTGGTTAATCTCTTCACCACCTTTCACCAGTTCCCCTTGCCCTTCTGGCTGCTGACAGTCTGTTTCATGTATCTAATCTTTTGTGACTATTTTGTTAGTTAGTTCATTGTGTTCATTAGATTTCATACATAAGTGAGACCATGTGTTATTTGTCTTTCACTGACTGCCTTAATCACTTACCCTAATATTCTCCAGATCCATCTATACTGTTGGAAAATGTAAGGGTTTCTTCTTTTTTACTGTTGCATCATATTCCATTGTATAAACGTACTACAGTTTTGTTTGGTTCTTTTTTTCCACTCATCTACTGATGGGCACTTAAACTTTTTCCAAATCTTGGCTATTGCAAATAGTGCTGCCATGGTGCATTTTTTTTTTGTATTGTTTTTTCAAGATCCTTCAGATATATTCCCAGATGTGGAATTGCTGGGTCAAAAGGGAGTTGTATTTTTAATTTTTTTTTGAGGATGCTCCATATTGTTTTTCACAATGGCTGTTGGTGGCAATGCAGGCTTTGTAAAATCCATTGTTAAGAACAATGACCCTTAAAGCTACTTATCCTAAAATTCAGTTACTACCAGAAAGATAGTAATATGTGCATTTCTTTACTATTATCTATTTTTGGAGTAATAAGTTGATGCTTTAGGAAACTCTAATAATTTTATCACTCTGATGTTACTTTTTTCTTCTTTCTATGACTATCTTCGTGAACTCATTATCTACATGGAAAGAATTTTAATCAATGATACAATCTTTAAAAAAATTCAACTATCTTATCATTGGCCTATGTGTTTCTATTTAAGCTGACTCTTGGGACATTTTGACATGACCTTGTTAGTTTTGAGCAGCCAATTTTTTTCTGGTGCTATAGTATATGTCAGATTCATCTGGTACATTTCCTGCCTCAAACATAGAACAAGTCATTTCCCCAAGGCAAATCCCAGGCCCTTTAATTGGGTGAACTGTATTAAAAAACAATAATTTTGGCATTAGAACAGTTATTACATCATTGTAAAAAGTGGCATCTCTGCTTCTTTATAAAAATTACATTACACATTGTTTCATACCAGAACAAATAAAATGATTGCTTACAGTCTACTCTGATGTTATATATTGTTCACAACAATCTGAGTGTATTTTTGTTTTGAATCTCACTTTTTTCATATTAAAGAGCTATAGATTAATACATTGGTTTAAAAGTTTTATATAATACAGTTATAAAGAGAAAAATACCTTCTGATATAGTTTATATGTGTTGATATGTACCAATTATGTGTGTATGTCTATCTAATATTTTATGTACAATTCACTCTGGAGTCACTGCTGAATAAATAGATATCATTATCTTGGCTCAGCTGCAAGCTACTGTTTCCTTATTTGTAATGACAAGTCCTATCACAAGAGAAGATCGAGGATATTTCTTCACATAAATCTTGTAGCATTTTCTCAAAAATTTCCCCCTGCAGGGCTGTGTTGTTCAGAGTAAACCAGTATCCATTGTTAAATGATTTCCTCAATTATAAATTCAGAGAAACATAAATTTTACTCTCATTTGGTTAAAATAAAAAGGATTCTCTCAAATAATCATTTCTGAGATTGCTTCCGACGGTCCCCACTCTTCGCTCCCTCCCATGCCTGTTCCTCAGACAGGAAGGCTGCGTCCCGGGGGCCGGTGGCGGCAGCGCTGGGGCACCGCTTCAGTGTCCTGCTCAGAATTCTACTTAGATTCGGTGGCATCGGACAGCGAGTGCCTGTCACGTCTGTCACCTAGCTTGCCCTTAATTGGAAAAAATGATGGATCGATGGAAAGACAAGAGGCAGGAAGATGGACAGAAAGATGGAAGGCAGCAAATAAAAACAGCAGTGCACAGATTAAAATATATGTTAAGCTTTGCAAACACTGCAAGAAGCCGGACAGCTTGAAAGATGCTTGTGTTCAGTTTACAGATTTACGACTTTCTCTTCCAATATTCATGAACACAGAGAGTATTTGCCTAAGGCATGATACAGTAGCAAAGCATTAAAACTGACAATTGCCTACCACAATGAACAACATAATTATATACTTTTGGCCATTTTATCCATTGAATTCAAGATAGATTTACCAGTGTTAAATGTATTTGTATGTACATAAATGCATTCATCTGAAACAAAGGTCAGCTATCTACAAGATTTTTTAATCTTCTTAGCTCTTAAGTAATAGTCTTTTTCCCCTTTTCATTTTGTTGACAGCATGTAAATTGCAGTTTTTCTTAATTAAACAGATCCTTGACTAATTGGCTGTCAGTTCCATTGTGAATGCTATTATCAATAAGCTACAATTATAAATCTTTGCGTCCTCTTATTATTGAAAGAAATATGAGAATAAACAAACAAAATAACATTATATATATATTTAACAAAGATTATTGGTTCTTTCCAGCAAGATGTTCAGATGATCAAAACAACTGATGTCATTTTACTCATCTCCATATATATTTTATAGAACAGAGGAAATAATGCTCTGCAGGCCAGTCCATTTCTTTGCAGATGTGTAAACATATTTTGCTTTTAAAAGAGATATACTAATTGTGTATTCCTTTCCAGGTAGACTGTATTCTTCTCTTCTACTCCACAACCAAACTTCTTGAACCAGCCTGCTTCCTGTAATTTTTTTCTTTTAAACCATTGCCCACACAACTATTCAACTAATGACAGCCTGGTTGGCATCTCTCTTCTCACTCCAGCAAAAAGACTCTTTGGAGGACGCCAACACACCCCATTTTGCCAAATCTAAGGATCACCTCACTGTTTTTATCTTACGAAAACCTCACTACTTCATCTTCTCAAAACATAGTCTTTTTTGGTTTCTATTTCATTGCAGGCTCTGGCATCCTTCTTCCAATCTGCAGAATTGTTTGTAGTAATAAATACTTTTACTTCTTAGTTCTGGTCTCTTTCTCACTTTCCTTTTCTCTCTCCTCCCTCCCTTTCTCTTTCTGTGCCCTTTTCTTTCCCTCCCTTCCTACCTTTTATTAAATGTTTATGTTAAGAGTTTACTGACTTTGTTAATTTTTCCACAAAAAATTTTGTTAATTGTATTTATATTGAATTCTATAATTTCATTGATTTCTACTCACTATGCATTTTTATTATTTTTTTATTGCCTGAGGAAAGTTATAGCGTATATTTTGACTTAATATAAACAGTTGTTTTTCAGCTAAATTAAGAACAGGAAAAATGCTGGTTTTTAAAATAACAATTACCATTCCCCCTCCTGTACATATGCATTCCAGTAGGTGGCGTTTCCCTTCATCCAGAAGAACATCCTTGAGTGGTCCCTTTAATACACTTCTAATGGCAAGAAAGTCTCAGCTTCTGTTTTTCTGAACGTGTCTTTGATTTATCCTCATTATGATTAGATACTCTGCCTATAGTTTTGTGTTAGTTGTTTTAAATTATATTACATGTGAAAATCTGAAAGACACACATCTCATCGTTCCTTTAAAATAATTTCTGTGGCTGGTGGTTGTCGGTCCGAGTCCCAGCCGTGGGGCTGGAGCCCTCCTATTAGATCACAGCGGGAACAGCGCTTTCACGTTGATCACCAAGGGAGTGACGTCCCTGCAACACCTGATCAAACTCCGCTGGAGGAACTGAAGGTAAGGACCCTGGTAACAGAGCTCTTGGCTTTAGAGGCAACCCTGTCTCCCCCCTTCCCCGTGGCCTGTGTCCTGGGGTCTGGTTCCTACGAGTCAGTCACATTGCAGAAGATGAGCGATTTTCAGGAAACTTCTCTCCCGTCCTGGTGTTTTGTCAGGCCCGCTCTCCACCGGCCACCAACAGGGTCCCCCCAGGGCTGTTCCCTGCCTCTGCTCTGGCCTGGTCTACGAGTAAGCTTCTCCTCACAACTGATATACAGTTTCCCATTTGTATTAAAAAAAAAAAAAAAAACAAAGAAAAACTTTCACATTGGCATTAAGGTCACAGCATAAACTCTAAAAATTGATTTCAAATTGGAATCACAATGAATTTTTAATATTATTTTGGAAGGAAATTGACCTTTTTGTACGTATATATTTCTATCAAAGAATATGTTATGTTCCTTCCATTTGTTCTGGCCTTGGTTTATGTCCTTCAATAAAACTGTATGACTTTCTTCATAAAAGTCAGGTACTTTTCCTTTAAGTTTATTCCAAAGTCTTATAGCCTTTCCACTGTGTTAAATGGCTTTTTAAAAATCCTATTACTACTTCGAATAGAAAAGACCTAGTTATAAATTATTTTTGCATCCATTCAATTACCATAGTTCTCTTACTATATTTTTTAAGAATTTATTTGCGTCTCTTAGTGTTTGTAGGTATAAAACTAGTATCAAAAGGATTTATCTCTTCATTTTTATATTTATAAAGACTATTTCTTGTTATCTTATTGATTATAACAGAACGCTCCTGGTTCTTCCTTGGTGAAGTCTTTAAGAGATCTATCATCTAAAATGGTGTTTATTATTAAAATTTAAAATGATTTTGATTACAATTTCCATTTTGCTTAGACATTTTATTACAAATGATTTTTACCAAGATATTTCCCTGCATAATGAAGAAAGGTATTTATGTTTTATGGCAATAAAAAAATGTATTGATAACATTCCTGTTATTGATCTAACTTTTCCATCTTGCAATAAATAATATATTGTTATAACATATTATGCTGTCATATATTGTATATTATATTATATTATTTATGATAATTATATTACGTATCAATTACATTTGATATAGGACTAGGTTTTAACCATTTTTTAATGTCACTATATTCTCATTTTACGAAATAAATCAAAGAATTTTATATTTTATTCTATGGCTGGAATTGGTTAAATATGACTAGAATTAATTTAAGTCAATATAGAGAGATTAACTATACAAATTTCTTTACCTAATTTCTTTTTTATTTTTGTTCTTATTTTTCCAGCTTACTTATTGAAGTATACTTGACAAAAATTATACATATTTAAGGTGTAAAATTTGATATTTTGACATATGTACAAATTATAAAATAATCACCACCATCAAGATAATTAATACATCTACCACTGCACATTGTTACCATTTGCTTAAGTGTATATGTAAAAACACTTAAGATTTACCCTGTCAGCAAGTTTCAAGGATGTAAAACCATGTTAACTATATCATACTGCTATACATTAGAGCTCCTGATATTATTCATCTTGCTTAACTGAAACTATGTACACTTTGACCAACTTTTTCTCATTTTACCCTCTCACTTTGACTCTGGAATCTTCCATCCTATTTTCTGTTTCAATGAGTTTGACTATTTTAGATTCCACAGGTGAAGGAGGTCATACAGAACAGTATGGCTATTGGAAATAACATTGCAGTATGGCCGTGCAGGTCTTTGAAATACTGACTTCATTCCGTCTGGACATCTACTCAGGAGTAGAATTGCGGAATCATGAGGGGCTTTTATTTTTTAAAATTTTTTGAGGAACATCCATATTGTTTCCCACCATGAATGCATGCATTTACACTCTTACCAACAGGGTACATTGGTTCCTGTTTTACTATATCCTCACCAACACATGTTATTTTTAATCTTTTTGATAACAGTAATTTTAACTGGTTTGAGATAGTGTCTCATTGTGGTTTTAATTTGAATTTCCTTGATTAGTAATTTTGAACCCCTTTTTCCTGTACCTTTGGCTGGTTTTATATCACCTTTTGAGAAGTGTCTATTTGGGCCCTTTGACTATTTGTTAAATTGGTTTATTTGGGAGTTTTTTGTTATTGAATTATATGAGTTCCTCATGTAGCTGGGATACCAACCTTATCAGATATACAGTTTGCAAATATTTCCTTCTGATCTTAGGTTGCCATTTCACTCTGTTGTTTTCATTGCTATTCAGAGCTTCTTAATTTGATGTAGTCCAGTGTGTCTGTGTGCACGTGCACGTGTGTGTGTATATATATATATATATTTTTTTTTTTTTGGTCCTTGTGCTTTCTGTGTCATATTAAAAAATACATTGCCAAGATCAGTGTCAGAAAGCTTTTTCTTATCTTTTATTCTAGCAATTTTATGGTCTCAGGTCTACATTTAACACTTAATTTTGAGTTGATTATTTACATGGTATGAAATAAGGGTCCAATTTCATTCTTCTACACGTGGGCATCCAGTTTTTTCTACACTTTTTATGGATGATACTATCTTTTCCCCACTATGTGTTTTTGACAACTTGGTTGAAGATAAATTAATTTTTGAAACATAAATTTGTTTCTGGGTTCTCTATTCTGTTCTTTTGGCTTCGACGTATGTTTTCGTGCCAGTACCATACTCTTGAGAATTATAGCTTTATAATACATTTTGAAATAAAGGTCATGCCTCCAGCTTTATTCTTCTTGCTCAATGTTGCTTTGGATATTTGGAGTCTTATGTGGTTCCATATGAATATTAAAATTGTTTTTAGTTTTTCCATTTCTGCAAAAATGTAATTGGTATTATGTAGTATGTGCATTTTAACAATATTAATGTTTCCAATTCATGAACATTGAATGTCCATTCACTTGTATCTAATTTATTTTATGTTTTTATTTTATAATTTTCAATGCTCTAGTGTCTCATCTCTTTGGTTAAGTTTATTCTTATTTTATAATTTTTGTTATTGAAAATAGGACAGTTTTTTATTTTTTATTTTGGAGAGTTCATATTTTTTGTATAGAAATAAATAAAACTGATTTATTCTTTTTATTGAGATATAATTGACATATATTACTTTCAGGGGTACAGAGTAATAATTCAACATTTGTATATATTGCAAAATGATCACACTAAGTCTAGTTAACATTCATCACCATACTTTCTTGTCCGATTAGCTCACTGTTTTTATATAGAAATAAATGTGATTTCATTTTCTTTGTTTCCAAACTGATTTTAAATCAAGATCACTATTTTACAAGGAATGTATTAGATTTTCAAATTTATTGAGATAGGGTTCCAGGAAATACTTTATAGTAAATTTTCAATTCATCTGTTGAGTTTTGTCTCTCTCATTTACCTATTGACCAGGTCTATTTTCTGGCAGATTTCTGCAGTAATAGAGATCATATTACTCCAAAGCCTAAAATATTTACTATCTGGCCCTTTACAGAAAAAGTTTGCTAATACTTTTTAAAGAGCATATGGAAAGTTAGATTATCATCACTTTATTGTACTTATTTTAATGGCTTCTCTTGGAATTTTCCAATGAGTCAAAATGTATCCATCCATGAGGCTTTTTTTGCATGTTTTCTAATCTAATTATTATACTTCATTTCATTTTTTAAAAATTAAACATTTTATTTCTTCATTACAGTCATTCCGCAACCTTTCTTATCCAGCCATGCCCGTCAGAAACCTGGGTGTTCTTCTGGATACATTACTCTCTTACATACTCTAGACAATTTATTACTTATACATTTATTAAACAAATGGTGTTGAGCTTCACTGTGCTTTGGTAACTAAGAAAAATATTCTGTGAAACTGTAACCCTATATCAGATAATTTTAAATATGTACAGTGGTTATTATATTCCTAACAAGTCTGCATTTGGCACACCATTACGTTCCTGCTATAATCCAAGTTTTGCACACTCCAGTTCTTTCCTATTACTTTGCCATTATCTTGTATGCTTTTCTCGTTTCTTCCAAGCACAATATCTTCCTTCCAGTTTCTCTAGATCAGAAAGCTCTTTCCCTTATTTTGACTTCCCCATAAGATGTTTCTTCTTCCCAAAAAGCTCACCGTCCTCTGCAACTCACTCAAACTTCTGAATAAGCATTAGTTTCTCTGAAAGGATTTTTTCATAATGCAAAACACATTTCCTTCTTCACTTCCATTCTCTTCTCAAGTACTATATGTTTGTTGGATAGTATTCATTACAAAAATATAACATTGTGAGATTTTACGTGTCTCTCCTCACTGCTGTATAAGCTCAGTGATGACAGGAACCAAATTCTGTAATACATAGTGAGTGCTAAACCTGAAATGCATATTCTTGTAAGCATCTTGCTCAAGGCAGATGTTCAAATAATATTTTATTAAATAATACTGATCTTGTATTTAAAAAAATCATAGAATCATTACTCCCAATAGCAAAATACAAAATAAAACATAAATATAAAAATTAGGGAAAGATAAATAAATTAAAATTTATACATAGGATTGAATTCTAGGAAATTATTATTCACAATATTTTAGAAGTAATATTTAAAAACATTACCATTTTCAAGTATGAGAAAATGTTATATTCTTTTCATTATCATTTTCCTCTGAGTACTAAGATCTCCCTATTGACAAAACCAAATGAACTAGAATATTCTGTCATGAGGTGCCCAGCCATTAAAATAAATACCCACTATAATTTTTTGCTCTTCATGGAAACCTGAAGGCACATGGTTAAGTATTTTAATAGTCCACAAATGAGGTCAGACATGTACAGACCATTCTGTTTTACATGGAGTCATAGGAAAGTTGACAGGATGAAGTAAAAAGCACTTAGTTTTCTGTAGGAATGAACCACAGAGATGCCTCATAAGTGGGACAGACTCCTGGAAATTTGTCCTATATAGATCTTCACAAGCACCCTCTAGGTTTCCCAGAGGGAATACATGAGGAATAAGTTTATATGATTTAGAATGTTTTTGGCTTAATAGAAAGCCTCATATAAACTTGCTAAAACAATGACATTTATTGTTTCAAAGAACTTAAACATGCTAAACCAATGAGCAAGTATATTATTTCAAAGAACTGGATATTAGAGCAGATTCCTAAGCTCATTGAATACCTGACTTAATGAGATCATCAGAGTCATTGGTTTTCTGTCTTTAACTCTGCTGTCCTCAGGGTAGGCTTTATGCTAAGAGTGGTTGCCCTCAGGGTTACAAGATGACTGCCAGTAGCAATCAGTGTTAGAGGCTCACTCTTGTTCTTAGGTTCTTTGCTGAAGAGCAAGAAGGAACTTTCCCAGAAGCCCTTAGTAGACTCCTCAACTCTCAGTTCAGAATAAATCCCATATCTAATATCCAACCCTTTACCAATAGGTAGAAAGATAAATGTTGTGACTTATTTTGACTACACTGAGACCATTTAGTCTCTGTTAAGTTGTATAAGCTTCAGAGAGTAAGTGGATACTTGGGAAAAGTGGATTCAGTTTTTGGTAGGGAAATGAAAGGGGGAAAATGGAATATGGATGGGTGAGCTAGTATAAAAATCCAATATTTCAGCTCTTTGGCTACCCAAATACTTATTCCACATATATATATCTTCATTTTGTACATTCTAGATAATGTATTTGTAAAATATTCATGCCCGCATGAAATATACCTCAGTTCCTTCCCAAAAGGAGGAAATCCAAATTATTGCAATTAACCTGAAGTATGAGATCTCTGGGCAGTGTGTAGTCCTCTGCAGGACATCATGTCTAAATGTAGCTCCTAAAATCCAGTAACATCTCACTGAAGGATGAAATATCTTCCTTAAATGCACACAAAATGGCAAAAAGCATGATAATTACCATAACACTCTCTTTTGTGAAGGGAAACAATGGGCAAGTCTGCAGTTGTTTATACTATTCAGTGGTTGCTGGACAGGGATCCAAGAACGTCCTGCTCTGTCAGGGGGTGCTGTTCCTAGACTGTGAATCAGACAGCTTCTATCTTCCCCTCCCTGAACACAGTCATGGCTGTCGCCTCTGCGATGCATTGGAGTGGGAGGTATAGGAAAGTTCTCTCTGGGTGCTGTGCTACCTTAACAATGTACTTTGTGTAAGTGAAAATTCTTGGGACTGGTGTTTGATTTAAAAGGTTTAATACTCATATCCTCTAACTGAGCTTGGAGTCACTTGGTAATTTAGTTCTTTCAAAACTAGTTGTCTATTCTACTTGTTTTCAAGAAACTCAGTAACCAAAACCTACGTGATTAGAAATTATTTGGGGTTATGAATCTAGAAGATTCTGGTTTATGATAACAACTTATGTGCTTTGTTTGTGCCATGCAATTTTAAATATTTTCCTTTCCTTTTCTTCTCATCTCCAGGTGATTTGGCCAATTGCCCCTGGAAGGCACATCTTTGCTTTGAACAGCTGTAATGTTACAAGAATCAAGTTGCCCCCTTTATCAGTCACACGATGCTTTACAGGAGGTGCTTAGGAGAAGTATTTGTTTCAATCATATTTTTTTCCAAATTCCCAAACTTTTATATTGTTGTCCTGACAAGACTTAGCTTTTCCAAATCTTCCAGTCACCTGATTATTAAACTTTCGATGGTTTTTATTGTAATCCATATGTAAAGATGAACTCTCTTAGCAAACTTTTTTCTCATATTTCAAAAAAATCACCTGCAGACAAGTTTCCTCTGTATTTTAAGATGTCATGTAATGCCATAGAAAATATTTAACTAGTCAAATGTTGTAAATTTTTCTTATACTAAGATTTAAGATGATTAAGTCATTACAAAGAGTTGGTATAAGTCTTAATTTTCAATAGGCAAGAGAGAAACAAAAGTTTTCTATAAAATATCAGTATTCTCTGATTCCTGTGACAGAAAATTAAGATCCTCATTATCCTGTATCAATTTTACTCAAACAATACCATATTTTACAATGTTATTTTCAATGTTCTACTTCTGATACAAATATATGATACACTTGAGATGCTGACTTAAGGAACCCTGATTCAAACGGCCTCAACATGGATCCAAGAATAAGCTGCCATAAAGGAAGTCTAGAAAAAGGCAATCTTTTGCATTCATCAATCTAGTGTCTCTTTGATATTATACAGGCTCAAGTTTTACTATCTCTCAGCCCTCTTGGGCACAGTACTAACATCATCCTAAAATTGCTTCTATACATATTCATAGAAATATGACCAAGACTTATCAGGATTACCTATGTTCTCCTTCACATCAATGGTAGAACCAGAAATGTTGCTGATTATCACTGATTACAGAGGAAAAGAATTCCAAAAGCAAACTTAATGATTATCTGTGGTTTAAATTTCACTATATTTCTATTCCCCCCAAAATTACCAGTAAGTAAAATGACTTAGCATAACTAAGATCTCCCCGATGGAGGGTGTATTATTAGTTTCCAATGTGTCATCCATATACCTATGAGATACTCCTGCTGCCTACCAAAAGGCTCAGTATCTAATTGAAATCAGAATATTTTAAGTAAAAGAAAGAGATGCTATGGTTTACGCACACTACGATATCTGCTGTAGGGTCATTAAGAAATTACTGAGTTTATTGATAACAGAAGTTATGAAAACTCTGGAGATGAAGATTGGTTGAACTGCTTGAAATATGTCAGTAGTACCAGGTAGGTGAAGCTAGGAAACATAGGGTCTCCATACACAGTTTTTCATGATTATGAGGCTGTAAGGAAACTAAATTTTGGTATATTTTTCTTTGGGGAACTCTGTTATAGTTCTTCTTTCATCACTTTACTATATTTTATATTAACACTAAAATATAGATATTAATGATGTAAACATATATCTTACAAAAATATGTATTTCATTTTTATTATTAAGAGTAGACTTCTAAAAGAATGTCAGTCTATGCAATAAAGCTAGATTGCATAACATGCAATAAATGTGAGAGTTAATATATTGCTAAGATTACAAGAAAGCAAGTCAAGCAACCAAATGCCCCCACCAAAGAAATAAAATAAAATCAACAAAAGGTGACTGTGATCACAGAAATGATCAAACAGTAAAGCAGAGACTGTCTTATGGGCAAATCTAATGTTAAATTTAAGGAAAAGTGACTACAATGTAGACTTGTTAATTTGGAGTGAATCTGAGACCTCCAAGTTATTTGCAGACCCTCATTGAAGGCTAGAACCTTAGTAAAACAGAAGGGTACAAAAATGCGCCTACCAGCAATGAGAGGTTCCAAGAAATCCATCTTTTTCTGCTCTTGCTGCAGGTTAATTATAATGTTCCTTGAGTGTTTGTAATTATAGATCTTACCTGGGTCTGACATTCAACTATCAGTATATCCCTAATCATTAAAATCACATATTGATAAATAAAAATAAAGTTCAAGATAGTTTCTCAGGTGAATATATATGTGAATACACATATGGAATAAATGTATTTAGTAATAAATCCTCTCTTGTCTTCGTTTCCAGACTTGTATAGGAGAGCCAGATGAAACTAAACTGAACCTGTCTCCCATTCTGACAAGGCTGAAATAAAAAGCAATACTGCACCCCTAGAATTATTGAAGAGATTAGTTTTACTGTCACAGATATCAAAGAAGTAGTAGTTGAGATCTCTAGATATCTTCATTAAATTTGCTTATATGACTTTAACACAGCCATGATGAATCATGGCAAGTGAATGTGGACTTTTGTGTACTTACCACTCAGTAGCCCAATTTTGAATTGAAGCTGCTATTTTTACCTGTGATATGATGACTAGAGAAGTTTATCATAGTCACTATCATTGGGATTTGGGAAAGCAACTAGTGGTTTAGCAAATAATAGGTAAATTTTTAATCTCCATTTAAAAGGAAATATATACACACACATATATGTATACGTATGCGCATATATATAGATAGATATAGATATTTGCTTTTAAATGAAAAGGAAAAAGGACAGAAGATCACCTTTGTACTTTTATATAAGTTTATAAAAAACAGACACATAGACCAATAAAGCAGCACTGAAAATCCAGAAAGAAACATGCGCATATATGATGAACTAATATTTGACAGTGTAGTCCAGAATAATCAATGGTAAAAGATAGTCTCTTCAATAAGTGGTATTAGGAACATTGGATATTCACATACAAAAGAATGAAATTGACCACTATCTCACACCAATCAGAAGAATTAACTTGAAATGGACTGAGAACTTAAATGCAAGAACTGAAACCGTAAAGCTTTTGGAAGAAACAAGGGAAAAAACTTCTTGACTTTGGTCTCTGCAACAATCTGTTTTTTAATATGACACCAAAAGCTAAGAAACATAAGTGAGAGAGGCAGATCCAGAAAGTAATAAAAGAAACAAACAACAACAAAAAAAGCGGTCTCCGACCATAGAAGTTCACATCACAAAGTCAGGAAATCAAGACAGATCAACTTAAGAATCAGAAGCAAAAGAGAAGAGTCTCACAAATAATGAGAAGACGAAGAAATACAACCCACTTGAAGGGAAAGGAGGAATCCCCAGAAAGAGAACTAAATGAAATAGAGGCAAGTAAACTATCAGATATTGAGCTCCAAACAACGGTTCTAAGGAAGCTCAATGAGCTCAGTGAGCTAGAGTTACCAAAAACTACAGGGAAACTATGAGGAACTAACTGCAAACTATATCAGCATTAAAAAGGACATAGGAACTATCAACAAGAGGAAATGAAGAATACAATTTCTGAATTGAAGAACACAGTAGAAGGAACCAAAAGCAGGCTAAATGAAGCTGAGGACTGAATCAGCGAGCTGGTGGATAAGGTAGGAAAAAGCTCCCAGAAAGAGCAAGAAAATGAAAAAAGACTCAAAAAGAATGAAGAGACAGTGAGGGAAATGCAGGACAACCTGAAACGTAATAATATCCATATAATAGGGATAACAGCAGGAGAAGAAGAGGAGCAAGGGATAGAGAACCTGTTTGAAAATTTTATGATGGAAAACTTCCCTAATTGGAGGAGAGAAAAAGTCACACAAGTCCAGGAAGCACAGAGGGTCCCATCCAAGAGGAACCCAATGAGGCCCACTCCAAGACACATCATCACTAAAATGGCAAATTGCAAAGACAAACAGAGAATCCTAAAGCAAGCAAGACAGAAAGAGGTAACAACATATAAAGGAGCCCCAATATGGCTAGCATCTGACTTCTCAACAGAAACACTGCAAGCCAGAAGGGAATGGCAAGAAGTATTCCAAGTATTGAAAATCAAAGGCCTGCAACCAAAACTGCTTTACCCAGCAAGGCTCTCAGTTAAAATGGAAGGCAAAATAAGGAGTTTCTCAGACAAAAGAAGGCTGAAAGAATACACCTCCACCAAACCAGCACTGCAAAATATGCCAAAGGGACTGCTTTAAGATGAAGAAAAAGTTTCTATGAGTACCCAGTTCCTTTCAGAGTTGCCAGTACTATTACCAATATTTTTAATACTCATCAATCTGATTGTGACAATGATGTTATTTTAATTGTTCCTTTACTATTTGGTGAAACTAAACCTGTTTAGTATATTTCTTGCTGATTTCTATTATTTTAAAAAAAACTTTAAATGACTTTTTGGTAGTTTTATCCATTTATTGATTAAAGGTTTGTAGAACTTTTTCCCCCCCCAAAAAAAACAAAAACCAAAAAACCTATTAACCGTGTTTTAAATGTGTTGCAAATACTTTTCTATTATATCCCTTGTCGTTTAACTTTATTTATATGTATATTACTATATAGTTAAATGTTGAATACAGTCATATTGTTAATATTTACTTTATAGCTTCTGGGTTTGAATTTTTACTTCAGGTCATGAAAAATATTAGTTCTATTTTCTTCTAAAACTTTTTAGATTCTACATATTGATTTTTGATTTTTAACTCACCTGAATATTTATTGTATAATGTGTAAAATGTGGCTCTATATTTGTCTTATTTCAAGTAATAGTTGTCCATGCACCTTATTTGTTCAATAAGCCTTATTTTAGCAATTGATTTGAAATATCAACTTAATTATATATTGTTAGATATATACCTTTGTCTCTAGAATACTCATTATATTTTATTGATCTACTTGATTATTTCTGTGCTGGTGTCATGTTGGTTTAATTGCTGAGACTTTATAATGGTTTTAAATTTTTTAAATATTTTATAATTAACTTTGACATTTAAAAAAATAAATAAAATCAATCTGCATTTAAGAAAGAAAGAAAGAGTGAGATATGGAACTCCTACCTTTTATGACAACATGGATGGAATTGGAGAATATTAAGCTAAGTGAAATAAGCCAGTTGATGAAAGACAATTACCATATGATCTCACCTATAAGTGGACCCTATTCAACAAAATAAATTAACGAACAAAACAAACCACAGGCATGGAAACATGGAACAGATTGAAAGTGACCAGAGAGGATGGGGAAAGAGAACAATGGTGGAAAGAAGGGGAAGGGACTAAATGAAGAACATGTATGAATGACCCATGGACATGGACAACCGAGTGGGAATTGACTATGGGGCTGGGGGTGGGGTGGGTGGAGGAGGGTAAAAGGGGTAAAAACTGAGACAACTGTAATAGAATAAACATGATTTATAAATTTAAAAATAAATTAAATAAATAAATTAAAAATTAAAAAATTAAAAATAAAAGAAAAATGAAAATCAACAAATACAACTGCATCAAACTAAAAAAGCATCTTCACAGCAAAGGAAATATTTGACAAATTGAATAGAACCAAATAGAATGTAAGAAATACTTCCAAATCAAATATCTGATAAGGAGTTAATATTCAAAATACATAAGGAGCTCATATATCTCAGAAGCAAAAATCCAAACTCTAATTAAAAAATGGGCAGAGCAACTGAATAGATTTTTTTCTCAAAGACATACATAGTCCAAGAAGTACATGAGTGGGTGCTCAACATCACTAATCATCAGGCAAATGCAAATCAAAACCACAATGACATATCACCTTAAAAACTGCTAGAATGGTGTTATAAAGAATACAAGAGATAACAAATGCTGGCAAGGATGTGAGAAAAGGGAACTCTGTTTCACTGTTCTTGGGAATGTAAATTGGTACAGACATTATGCAAAACAGTATGGAGGCTTTTTGAAAAAATAAAAATTGACTTACCATGTGATCTAGCAAAATTCAGTCTATTAAAGCGATACCTTTACCCCCATATTCATTGCAGCATTATTCACAGTAGCCAAAACATGGAAACAACCTAAAAGTTGATTTAGGTTGAGTGAATAAAAAAAAAATGTGACATAAGGAGGGAGGGAGGAAGATAGAGAGGGAGATAGATGGAGATATAGTATGTTATTTATGCAATGAGTATTTAGCCATAAATGAAGGTAAATCCTGCCATTTTGATAATGTGGATGAAGTATGAAGGCATTGTACTAAATGAAATAAGTTGGAAAACAGCGAAAGACAAATACTCTATGATTTTACTTACATGTAGCATCTAAAAAAGCCAGATTAATATAAACAGAGAATTGAAGTGTTTGCCAGAAGCTGGTAGGTGGAGTAAGTGGGGAGATGTTGGTCAAAGTATACCAACTTAAAGGTATGAGATGAATAAATTCTGGGGGTATGATGTTTAGCCTGGTGACTCTAGTTAACAACACTGTATTGTATACTTGAAAATGACTATGAAAGTAGAGCTTCAGTGTTTTCAGTGTAACAAAAACAACAAATTGATAATTGTGCGAAATGAAGGATGTGTTCACTAGCATTGTTGTAGTAAGCATTTCTCGGCATATATGTGTGTCAAATAATCATATTGTACGCCTTTAATATATATAATGTCAATGTTAATTATATCTCATAAAGCTGGGAAAAAAGTAGCCAACCCATAATCAAGCCACATACCAAAGTAATCTTCATATTTAAGTATTAAAGAAAGAGCTCTTATAGTAAGGTTAAGGTTTTATTAAAATAAAAATGTATCTCATGAAACTTATTGACAAGTTGACATATTTCACAGTGAAAAGATATAAGTGATATGAGAGATAAAACAGGGGTATAATTTATTGAGATCGTTTAAAATACCATTTAAATATTTTCTCAGATTCTGGATACGTTTTCCTTTGCAAGATGGAGAGCAACATTGATCATTCCTCAATAAACATTTTATGGTTGATTTTACCTCTTTTTCCATAAGAGCTGAGAAGCAATGCCTAGGGGTAAAATTGTACAATTACATAAGAATTTAGGTAAATTTTTTTCTAAAAAGTATTCTAAAAAAATATAAAAGTATTATAGCATAAGTATTCTAGAGAAGAATACCTTGTAGGTGATGCATTACACTGAGAAGTTAGCTCATATTAGTGATGGCTGAGATTGACTCCTGGTTAAGGCAGGGCTACTAGATTTCTTCATTAAAAAGAAGTATGTATTTTTCTCTTTGCAGTTAATATCTAGTGATTTATGTATCCTGAAAATATCATGTGTATCCCAATCATTCACTCTTGTTAAACAATTACTTTCAAATGTGTTGTGTAACATGATCATCTCGATAGATGCAGAAAAAGCATTTGACAAGGTACAGCACCCATTTATGATCAAAACACTCAGCAAAATGAGAATAAATGGGACATTCCCCAACGTAACAAAGGCCATATATGAAAAACCTACAGCCAATATCATACTCAACGGGCAAAAACTGAAAGCTTTCCCACTAAGATCGGGAACACGACAAGGATGTCCGCTCTCACCACTTCTTTTCAACATCGTATTGGAAGTCCTAGCCACAGCGGTCAGACAAGAGAAAGAGATAAAAGGCATCCAAATAGGAAAGGAGGAAGTAAAACTATCATTGTTTGCAGATGACATGATAGTGTACATAGAGAACCCTGTAGACTCTACCAAAAAACTCCTCAACCTAATAAGTGAATTTGGCAAAACAGCAGGATACAAAGTCAACATTCAGAAATCAAAGGCGTTTTTGTACACCAGCAATGCAATAGAAGAAGAAGAAATCAGGAAAAATATACCATTCGATATAGCACGAAAAAAGATAAAGTACCTAGGGATAAATTTAACCAAAGACACAAAAGACCTGTATGCAGGAAACTATACAACATTGAAAAAAGAAATTAAGGAAGACACAAATAAATGGAAGCATATACCGTGCACATGGATTGGAAGAATTAATATCTTTAAAATGTCCATACTACCAAAAGCAATTTATAGATTCAACGCAATCCCTATTAAGATACCAATGACGTATTTCACAGAAATAGAACAGACATTTCAAAAATTTATATGGAACCATAAACGACCTCGAATAGCCGCAGCAATTTTGAGAAAGAAACACAAAGTAGGAGGGATCACAATACCGGACATCAAACTCTACTACAAAGCCACTATACTCAAAACAATCTGGCACTGGCACAAGAACAGACCCATAGACCAGTGGAACAGAATAGAAAGCCCAGAAATAAGCCCAGGTCTCTATGGACATCTAATATTCGACAAAGGGGGCAGAAGCATAAAATGGAGCAATAACAGCCTCTTCAACAAATGGTGTTGGGAGAGCTGGATGGCTACATGCAAAAAATTGAAATTGGATCATCAGCTGACACCATACACAAAAATAAACTCAAGATGGATAAAAGACTTAAATATAAGTCTCAACACCATCAAAGTCCTCGAGGAGAACATTGGCAGGAAACTTTCAGATATCCCACGCAGCAATTTTTTCACTGATATGTCTCCTAAAGCAAGGGACATAAAGGAAAGAATAAACAAGTGGGACCTCATCAAAATAAGAAGCTTCTGTACGGCTAAAGAAAACATCAGCAAAATGAAAAGGGAGCCAACCATTTGGGAAAATATATTTGCTAATGATACATCAGATAGAGGTTTGATCTCCAAGATATACAAAGAACTCACTCGACTTTACTCCAAGAAGACAAACGATCCAATCAAAAAATGGGCAAAACACCTGGGCAGATGCTTTTCCAAGGAGGAGATACAGAGGGCCCAGAGGCATTTGAAAGGATGCTCTGCATCACTAGCCATCAGAGAAATGCAGATCAAAACCACCATGAGGTACCACCTCACACCGGTCAGAATGGCCATCATAAACAGATCCACAAACAACAGGTGCTGGCGAGGCTGTGGAGAAAAGGGAACCCTAGTCCACTGTTGGTGGGAATGCAGACTGGTGCAGCCACTATGGAAAGCAGTGTGGAATTTCCTCAGAAAGCTGAAAATGGAACTGCCTTTTGATCCAGCGATTCCCCTGCTGGGACTATACCCTGAGAACACCAAAATGCCAATACAAAAGAACCTATGCACCCCAATGTTCATAGCAGCACAATTTACAATAGCCAAGTGTTGGAAGCAACCTAAATGCCCATCAGTAGATGATTGGATCAAAAAGTAATGGTACATATACACAATGGAATACTACGCAGCAGAAAGAAAAAGAGAAGTACTAAACTTTGCGACAGCATGGATGGAACTGGAGAGCATCATGCTAAGCGAAATAAGCCAGGGGGCGAAAGACAAATACCATATGATCTCACCTATAAGCGGAACCTAACCAACAATGCAAAGAAGCAAGGAAAATATGACCAGCAACACTGAAAGGAAAAGAAATCAACAGAGACAAGAGGGAAGGGCGGGGGCAGGGAAAGGGAAGGGAAGGGGAAAGTCAAGGAACTTATAGCAAGGACTCATGGACAAAACCAAAGGGGAAGAGCTGAGGGAGGGAAGGTGGGAGGGGGCAAGGGAAAGAGGTGGGGGGAAGGCAGAGACAAATGTATTTAAAAAGTAAATAAATTAATTTTAAAAAATGTGTTGTGTAATATTTCAATAGTAGAAAAAATTTAAATACTAACATAATAAACGCCTGGGTGTCACCCCCCAGCTTAAAAAATTGAAAACATACCTCATGGCTGAGACCCCTGGTGCCTGTCCCTGATCACATCTTCTTCCTTTCTCCCCAAAGGCAACCTCTTTCCTGGGTGTGTTATCATTTCCACGCATTCCTGTGAACTTTTGATAAAGGGGTTCTTAAAAATATTAAGTTAGGTCTATAAGAAAAAACTAAGAAAGTGCAAACACATTGGTCCCAGTGTTGCTGTTTGGTTGGAAACATAAAGAAAGTAAAATATTTTGTTAAGAGAAAACCAACAGGATTTGCTGACATGATGAGAGAAGGAAAATTAATAGAGTTAAAGATTTTGAAATCGTTGATTGGGTGAGTGATGATACCATTAAACAAAACAAGAAGCATGAAGATCGAGCAGGACTACTGGGAGGATGATGAGTTTAGTTTTGTTGAATTAGATTGAATTGCTGATGAAACATTTAAACTTGGTTGCCCTACGTAAGGAGAAGATTGAGCCTGTTCAGCAAGTGAAACAGATTCTTTATGAGCATAATATCTTTTCTCTAAAATTTTCTACAACCATTAGAGAAAGCTGTGCATGTGAAATAAAGTCATAATGTAGTACTTAGGGTTCCCATTTGTAATGGATGATGGTTTTTTGTTTTGTTTTGTTTTTCATTTACCACATATGGAAAATATCTCTGGGTAGTAGAATGATATTTCTTTGTTTTTGTACATTTACAAGTTTAAGTATTATAAACCAAGTACCATAATAACTCATGCACTCTTTCATATTGAATCTGTATCCAGAGGTAACTAAATCCCTTATGCCTCTTCCTCACCTACTCGCCCACTAGGAATATAGAAAAGTTATATGTTAAACATAAATTTCATGTTCTTTCCTCTTTATTCTTACTTTTGACATAATCTATTAAGGAACTCCTTACATTAAAACAGATATATTAAAATCCAGGTTAATTTGAATCAATAGTTTTAAAAACTTTTGATTAAGGTTAATTTGTATTTCAAGTTATAAAACTACCATTCAACTTTTTTTACATCCTAATTTTTATACCACAGGATTATATAAAGGTAAACCTAACAATGACCTCGGTTTATATTTATACAGACACTGAGTATCTGTATTCACTACTTAACTTCCTTTACTTTCTTTTTTTAAATGTTTTAATCTCTGTTATTCTAATTGTTATGATTTTTACCCTACAAGTGTGGATCCAGATGATCCTGGGTGTTCGATCTCCAGACTTCCTGACAGCTCACAACTTGTCTAGTAATTATGCCATTCAGATACTATCTCAAGATTGCCTGGGATGATAAGACTTTATCAAACTTGCTAACAGAAGATCATCTTTACCTTAAAGTGATCACTTTTCTCTCTGTTAAGTTGCTTTATCTAACAGAATACGTCCATAAGGATTTCATCTACTCTCTCTTCCTACTCCTTTTGTTTTTATCATCTTTGGACATTAAGCAGCCAAAAGAAGATGGACAATGTTTCTTGCTCACATATTTTATCTTACTTTCTGTCAGTGCAACAGAGATGTACTCTGTTATAAAAGCACAAGTTAAAAAATAGGATTTCAGAGTGCCTCAACCAAACTCCTACCTGTTGTATACATTGATTTTTGCAAAACACATTTAATTATGAAAGTAATGTTATAAAAATAATACTATAAATCAGAGAGTTTAGTTTCTAATATTATTCTGCTGAATTGTTAATAATAAAAATATACATTCCTCAAACATAAGTAAAGGAGAAAAGTAAAAATTGCAAATTACTACCATGATTTGTCAGTATGAACTAATTCTTATTATTTTATTTTATTTTTATTTACCAAGCTTGGAAGGAGCTTAAGTGTTCATCAGTAGATGAGTAGATAAAGTAACTATGGGACATTTACACAATGGAATACTACTCGACCATAAAAAAGAAGAAAATTATAACCTTTGCAACAGCATGGATGGGCCTAGAGGACATTTATGCTAAATGAAATAAGCCAGTCACAGAAAGGCAAGCACCATATGGTTTCACTCTCATGTGGAATTTAATGAACAAACTGAACTAACAAGCAAAATAGAGACAGACTCATAGAGAGCAGGCTGACAGCTCTGGGGTGGGGGGTAAAGCGGTAGAGGGATTGAGAAAAAAAGAAAAAGGACTCATGGACACAGGCACCTGTGCGGAAATCGCCAGAGGGAGGTGGTGAGTGGAGGTGGAGGAGGGAGGTAAATGGTAATGAGAGAAATACAATACAGTGAAAAAGAAAGAAGAAAAAGAAAAGAAAAAAAGAAAAGAATTCTTGCTTCTCAAGGATAGTTATTTTACACTTACTACCAATAGTGATGTTGTGCACAAACATTTCACAATGCATATTGGGACATTAAGAAAAGGAAAGGAAATGTCTAAGGCCTTGGAAAACTATGATAAAAAAGGGAAAAAAAAACCCAGGTTATACTATATCCTGAACCTTTTTCTCTAGATCAAAAGATCATTGTAATATGACAAATGACCTAGAGTTTGGTTCCACAAATCAGAACATGAATGGTTAATTTTATGCATCAACTTGACTGAGCTACAAGGTTTTCCAAACAGCTGCTACAACATTATTTCTGAGTGTTTCTTAGTGGGTGCTTCTGGAGGAGATTAGCATTTAAATTAATAAGCTGAGTAAACAAGATCATCTTGAGGAATGTAGGTGGTCATCGCCCAATCTGTTGAGAAACTAAATACAACAAAAAAGCAGATGAGGGAAGAATTTGCAATTTTGCTTGAACTGGGATATATATCTTCTCCTTCCTTCAGACAATGGTACTCGGTTCTTGTCTTTTGGGACTTGGACCACAGCTTTCACCGCCAGTCCTTCCCACAATTCCCCAGCTCTTTGGACTCAGATGTGGACTTAAATCACGGGCTCCCCTATTCTCAGGCCTTTGGGCGGGGTGACTAAATTATACCTCTTGCTCTTCTGGCTCTCCAGCTTGCAGACAGCAGGTCATGGGACTTGGCCTCCACAATAACCAGTAATTCCTGTAATAACCCCCCTTCTGTATGCCTATGTATTGGTTCTGTTTCTCTGCAGAACCCTAGTCCTGAGGGTTTTTCAAGGGTCTCTTAAAACATATGTGTTAAGGTAACTCAAGGGATTTCTGACATTGAAAAATGGTGAATGAAGATAAAGGCAGCAAAGTGTAGTGAGAAGGGACATAAAATATTAAAATGAAGGTTGCCCAAGTCTGTAAATGTATCATAAACCATTGAATTGTATACTTTAAATGGGTGAGCTGTGGGGTATATATGAATTATTTCTCAATAAAGTTTTTTAAAAAATTACGTGGATTTATTACTTTCACTTAAAAGTAAATTTTATAAATTTACTTTTCAAATATATACATTCTCTTCTCAATATTTTAAACCAAAACCCGTGAAATTAAGATAAAATATGAACTATATAATCATTATCGCACAAGGGACCCATACGGAAACATGATGTGTAGATGTGGGATCCCCAACTGCATGCGAGCTCCACTGGAAAGACTGGTGGCTCAGGTCGGCATAACACCTCAGCGGCCACTCACTCGCCTTTCCTATTACACATGTATTATGATGTTTTTCATGTTTGATATTGGCAGATCTAGCTTAAAATAGATTGCGGTTATTTAGAAACATACACTATTTAAGCATCATTATGTTTCACATAATCTCTTCATGGCACGATTTTTCTTCCCCAATGACAAAGGTCGTTGCATTACATAGCTCCCCGCCCCCGCCACATATATATTACCTTGGTGTCAGGCTTTTTAGTCTTGCTTCCACATCTGTCTTTACATGATATTGCTTTCCCTTTGCCCTTACATTCCCCATGGGATGCCAATGATTAGCAAAGTTATGGTGGTTCTACCAACTAAAGTCAACAGAAAGACAAAACAAAATAAAACATAAAATAACCAGCTGTTGTCAATGAACATCTATTTTTCCCACTGCCCAAGCTTAAGCAGCCTTATTTGTTACTGAAAAAAAAAGTTTTTTGGAAATTCCCCCAGCTGCTTTACAGCACAACAATAACTATTTCTTGCATCATAAATAAGCAGCACAAATTTTTGCTAGAGTCCATATCACAACAGTCTAAAATTAAGGTACATATCTAAATTATAAAATTATTAGAGTAATTGCCATAACACCAGGGATATTTAACTGATTGAACTTGAAATTAAACATTCCTGTTATGCCTGATGTTCTATTTTTCTTTCTAAAGAGGGTTTAAACTCAGACCTTCCGAAGGGCTGTAGGAGGCAATTAGGTAGAGGAAGGGTCCCCTTAGTGTGACTCAGTGCCACTGGCTTCTTTTCCGCCTCTGGCAGTGGGGCTTGGGAGCATACTGTTCCACAGCAGGTGGGAGTTTGAATGCTCAGTCAGCCAGTGACAGTGGACGGATGCAGCAAAAGCAGTCCCTCTGAGATGTATTTAATGCAAGCAAAGCCCTGGCTGTAAGGCCTGTAATCATTGTGGAGGAGGGAGATAAAAGTCGATTTACAGAGTTAAATCAAAATGAGTTGAATAGGGGACCGAGGTGCTTATACAGGAATTTATTTACACCTTTCCAATTGTGTTTGCGTTTCTAAACTTTACTTATAATCTCACTCTCTTATACATATACTTTTATCTATCACTTTTCTTCCAAGGCATATAGAATGCCATATCATCAGTCGTCAAAATAGACTTGGAAGAAACAAAAAGTTATTGACATTCTCCCATTGCAGATAAAAGAGAAAATTGAAAGGAAGGCTGAGTAATTTTTCTTCCTAGATCTCTACAAGAAGTCATTGGTAAAATCAAGAAGGGTTTGATGGTCTCTTGAGACCCATACCCACAAGGACGAGATAAAACTGTGAGATAAGAACATCAACAGAATTCAAATGAGCTGTCAGTGATGACAATATTTCTCTTGCCCCTCTGTCAGGAACAGAGAAAAAAAATGATACTATTAATCAAAATGTGCCCTTTTGTGTTTATATTAATACTTTTTTTAAACTGCAAGAGCTAGAAATAAGTGCATTTATCTATGGTTTCTATCTAACCATATTTTTAATTATTTATTCTCCAATGTACTATTTTGCCCCCACAAATTTCCATTCTAATTCCTCTTTGATATTCACAATTCCAGTCTAAGGCCATGCCATGGTCCAGTCTAATCCAGATGTGAATACTGAATTCAGTATTCAGATCAGTCTGAATGCACCTGATCACATCTGATATTCACAATTCTGTGTTTATAATTCTATAATGTTAATATTTTTCTGATTTTGTAATAACACAGGGGAATTTTACTCTACAGGGAAATACAGAAAGGCTCACTATGTCAAATTACAGTGTACAAACTGATACTGAAAAATGAAAAAATCTACTAATACATAAAATATACATATACAATTATAGGTATATAATGGTACAGAAATAACATTATATCAAAAGAAAAATCAAACAAAATAGGAATGGTAGGTAGAGAGGGATGGATAATAAAATTACAAAGGAATAGTCAAGCAATAAAGTGGCAAAGTAAATTCACTGAGACCATTAAGGAGAAAGTCACTTGAATTATGTTAAAATTTTCCAGAGACTAGAAAATTTTGTGCCTGTATGATAAACCACTCTCTCAAATATTATAATGTTCTTTAAGACTTCAACAGGAAGAGAGGCAAAAAAATGTCCTATCGCTCACTCCTACCAGAACAAGTCACTTATAAGTCACTGACGGGAGTAACTTTCTTAAGAATGAGTGTAGGGGCCCTTCGAAGGCACAGAAGGCACAAATGGAAGTGTAACTGAGCCATTTTTCAGGAGATTCATGGAAAGAAAAAGATGTCGGCATTTGAACGAAACACTGGAGCAAAAGGCATATTTTCTTCCTACAGTAAATCCAAATGGAAACACTGGCTTTAGAAGCAACCGTGATAGGCAGAGAAACACCCTCAGCCCTCACCCCACACACCTACCTCGTCTTCATATGTAAGAAGGCAGACTTTCATGTTTAGTTGCCCACCCAGAGGCAAAGTGCACCCTCAGAAAAATAAGTCACAGTCAGGTTGGAGATGATATTCCTCATTTCAGTTTGATCTTGAGAATCATACTGCTCTCTGCCATACTGTATTTGTGGTTTTTTTTAAAATATACTAAATAAATGCATGGAGGTTCCTTCAATTATTGATGGCATTGTTTCAATTGTTATACTGGTTTTAGTCCTATCTAGTTTAAGAGACCGAAGCTAGAAAGTTAAACACTGATTAAAAAACAGGAAAGGATTTGAGGATTTAAAGCTTTGTATATTTTACAAAAGCGCCTTTTTTCATTAAGAGTACATTTTTATTACCAGGTAAGAAAACACGGCACTGTGCCATTAGTCGCAAAATCAGTTTAGTTGAAGATTTTGAAAATAGTTCTTTGGAATAAAATTTATGCAAAGTAAACACTGTGAAAAAAAATCAATACTTGTTTCCAGAGAAGGAAATGTATCTTGTCGTATCTGTTTACATTTCATAGCACTACATTATGTGATTTGAAATGACTCAACTTATACAAAAAATAAGACATTTTAGAGAACAAACACAGGCATGATATTCAAGAATCACTTTTCTTCACTCTGTTCTTATCTGATAAATAAATGGATAAACCCAGATTTTTTTCACTGCAATGATCCAAATAATGTAAACTTAGCAAAGTTCTTTCAAAGATAAGTAGACAGTTAAGAGGGGAGGGATATGCGGGTAGAAGGATTGAGCAAAAAGGAAAAAGGACTCATGGACATGGACAATAGTGTGGTGATTTGGGGGGAGGGGGAAAGGAGTATTATAAGAGGACTAAATGGTAATGGGAAAAGGCAATATTTTTTTCAGAAAGGAATAATGAGAAAATTTGGACAGACTTGAAATGACTAAAGAAATTGATAATATCTGCAAACAGCATTCCATCCCAATAAACCTGTTCAGGTCCATCCTGAAAATCAGTTTTCCTAAAGCCAATCATGTCATGTAACATGTCCTAATCATGGAGGTGACATCTGACATAATCACAGTCATGGGGAATTGAGTTTGAATATCAAGGGGTGGAAGATTTTGGGAGTCGGTTTAGAATTCTGACTACTATACCTAGTAAGCTGTGCAAGGGAGAGAGTAACCTGGTTTACAGGTACGGCCTAGTATTTGATGATGTTCTCTGTACAATCCTGATGTTACTAATTTTAAAACAAGATGCAAATAATAGTATATATTTAGCCGATTTAAAACTCTCTTTTAAACATCTAATTTTAATAAAATAATAGAAATAGTTTCATAAATTTCAGTTATAAAGATGACTCTTCATCATTCATCACAATTTTTGGAGATTATTTGAGAAGTTCTGGCCAATGCAAAATACATTAAAAGCTATTGGTATGAGAAGAAAAGGAGAAAAATACAAGTACATGTAATAAGGTAGCTCTCTATCTGGAAAAATAAGAAAATGAGCTGAAAAAATATTAAAATAAAATACTTTAGTAACATTATTACTTAAAAATTGTTATGCAAAACCAATGTAATTTATACACAAACAATGAGCAATTTATGAATATAAAAGAAGAAAATACCTCATTCATAGATGCAAGAACACAAACATAAAAATAAATAGTTAGCAATAAGGTTAAAAAATAAACTATTTAGGTTCTTTCCAAAATACTTTTCTTTAGGCTCATTCCTAAGTGTCCATCAGTAGATAAGTGGATAGAAAACTGCGAGGCAGCTACTTGATGGCATTCTCCACAACAGAAAGAAAGAAGGAACTCCTACCTTTTGCAACAGCATTGATGGAACTGGAGACTATTAAATATGCTAAGTGAAATAAGCCAGGCAGTGAGAGAAATATACCATATGATCTCAATTATAAGAGGAATCTAATGAACAAAATAAACTACTGAGTAAAATAGAACCAGAAGCATAGAATCATAGAACAGACTGACAGCTATAAGAAGGTGGGGGAAAGTGGTGACTGATTGAAAGAAAGTGAAGGGATTAGTCAAAGGACATTTATGAAAGGCCCGTGGACATGGACAAAGGTGTGGGGATTGGCTATAGGAGTGGGGGGTGGGCTGCGTGGAAGGAGGCAAAGGGGGAAAATTGGGACAACTGTAATAGCATAAATAATAAAATATGCAAAAATAAATTATATATGAAAAGCATAAAATTCACCTAAAGAATACACTAAATTAGATATACACATTCAGTGAGATACATCTATTATGTAATTCTAAATTTATCTGTCAAACAGAATTAATTAAATCCAAATGAACATTAAACTCTAAAAAACATATTTCAAGGTGAATAATGAAATGCATTTTCTCTTATTTACCAAAATGCATCAGGTAGCACTTAAGACAGGATGGTGTTAGTAAAGAATCAGAATGAAATACACAGAAAAAACTTAAGTTAATAAATCAATCTAGACTCTTTGTCTTAAACTTTAACTACACCAAAACAGAGTAGCACAAATAATGTATTATAGGTTGGAGGCTAAATGTTGTACAATGACAACATGTGTGTGTATATATTTGAGTATGAATTTTAGAATTTAATTATATTATTGGATTCAACTAAATGAAAAAAAACTATATGAACTATAAAAGAAAACTACTGATGTACTTTGACCCAGAAATTACTATTTTTAGAATTTTGTATTAACATTTTAAGAAACTTAGGAAACAAATTATGAATAGTCTTTTTATCATAGGGGTATTTGAAGCATTTAACAAATGCAAACTATGTACATGGGATTTATTCTTTAATTATTCTATAGCTATAGGTTTAGAAATAATATAAACAATAAAAATAAAATTTATATGACTGAATCACTAGGAAAATACTGAAATGTACATTTTTAAAAGCATGTTTTACAAAAACATTTCTTTTTCATATTATTCTTTGTACTATATTTGTATTCTCTCAATTTTGTACAATAAGAACTTTTTAAACATCAACCTAATACACAATAATTTAAAAATAGAGTGAAAAAATTCTATCATTAGTCGAATTTGGTCTCATAGTAATTTGTACTATTTACTCTTTAGGAAGTCAGGTACTTAGCCTAGAAAAAAAGCTGTCAATTACCAAATAGTTCTTTCTAAATGCTAGGTAATACCTTCATTTTCTTCAATTGCAGTTACAACCTTTATATTTTTCCACTTCTTTTTAAGAAATCCAAGTAATAACTCTCATCAAAATCCTTGATGTCTTGCTTTTACATATTTCTTATCGAGCTCCATTTTCTATTTGGTCTCTGGTAACTCATTTTTACCTGGAAACTGTGTTATACTATGTCCCTAGTGGGTGGGTCTATCAGAAAGGGCACAGAATAAGAAGATGGTTAATCATATATTAATGCCCCACACCGGACATTTGGGACAGAAAACGCTGTAAAACAATGTGTAAGAGATTTGTCTTCTTCATGTCAGGCAACATCTATTCCCAGTTAACCTGATTTTTACTCAATGAGTCCATACACAAACTATCTGCGATGCAATCTATGCATAGTTTTAATGTGGTAAACTTCCCTTCACCAAAGCAGATCCAGCTACTGACACTATTGATTGCCCAATCTATCAAAATCAAAGCCCAAAGCCAAACCCCACATAGAACACCATGTTCCAGGATTACCAGTCTGCTTCTTGGTGAAAGACCGATTACACTGGGCCATCACCTTCATGAAGTGGGCATCCGTAAATTCTGTGGGAAAGTGATTGCCAGTAGCCAGTTGTGTAAACCCGTACACATGCGACCACTATGTGGATCCTGTGGGAATCAAAATGTATGCAATCTTTCCAACCAAGCTGATAGCAGTGAATAAGGTAACTCAGGATGATAGTGGAATAAGAAAGAGCATTAATATTAGCTTAGATATCACCATCAGCTATAGAAGAGCTAAAGTATCTGTATGTTATGGTGATTGCTCTTTATTTGCCATTTCTATAAGTAATGATGGATGTTAGTATTTGCCTACAAGTCCCAGGTTTATAGAATTAAATTGATATGAACTGTGGCAACATGACAATGGAACTTTAAATTTTGTTGCATAGGAGATATGTCCCTGATTATATCACCCTCATCTTCACTATAGTATTTTGTGACCATATTATATCACTTAACAGTATTTTAGATTAAATTGTTTGTGTTTTACCTGCCTGTTAAAGTGATGTAATTAATAACAGAGATTTTCTTATTCTAACTGTATTCATCTGAAACACATGTACTTTGAACATAGTAAATGCTCAACAAGTATTAATTGCATCGAAATACTGCAGGTGATGAAATTGCAGATAAATATTTGCTAATGGGAAAGTATTGGCCAGAGGACTGGCTAGAAGGAAATAGTTATATTTTCTAAAAAGTGTCATTGTATTCTTGAAATTTTATATTAAATTCCATCACTTAAGAATGTGTGGTCATATTTTTAGCATTTGATGACATTTGGCCAGTGTCCTAATATCTTTATAAAGGAGGTAAAATGAAATAATGCACAAATCCCATTGCATGAGCGTAGGTACATGTATCATAGTCAGTTTCACCTTCAGTAAAGTTTTCAGTTGCAGTCACCTGAGCTCTGAATAAACCTAACAGTAAGAGAAACAGCCCGTACACATGGAAGAGAAGGAAAATGAAAAGGACTGTAATCATGAGTGATACTATAGGAGGAGATTCCAAATGAGGATGGTATTAAAAAGACTTGGCTGAATTGCTCTGAGAAGACCAAGGGGAAAAGGTTCTAAAATAGAAGCATATTAAGTAAAGAACAGGATAATGTAGGTACACAGGAATTCTTCTCTTTTGCCCTTTCTTACAATTCAAGGGCAGTGGATAAAACCAGAGTGCTTAAAAGATGAAAATAAAATTATTCTTCCTTGGAATAAATTGTCAAGAAATAGCTTCAGTGTTTCTGCATGCTCTATTCCTACTTGAGATACTAAATCAATAGTGTTATTCCTTCACTTTCCAATGTTTTTATAGTAAAATGTTAAATATTAAATGTTTCTAAGACTAGACAAAAATCTAACAATTTTATTTTTAAAAGGAAGGAAATGGAGGCCCATATAATTTGGCACTCATGTTGATTCATAAACCTAATTAGTCAGAGAGTTGTTTCCAAGGTTCTTATGTCAGGCATACTTTTAGCACCTCATGGCTCCCATCACAGTAGGTATTGTGTAGTATTTATCTCATAGCTTTTTTGCCTGTATATGTAAATATGCAAACATATACATTATTTATGTGCGCTGTAAATGGAATATACCCCCAAATATATGTGATGCATTGGATATTTATTTTAATACCTTTCACTATTTATCTCTTTATTTCAAGGTATTTAAGTAAATGTGCCATCTAATTGTCATCCATCCACAATGCAAAAATTATTTATATAAATTCACATATAAATTGATATAAAATTCTGAATACTCTTAATATAAAGTATGAGTGGAAATATGTTAATATCACAAAACCAATTTTTATATGGGATAAGTTGAACAACTAATTCTTAAAATTTATCACAACCCTTAATTTTTTTCACATTTCCCTCATTTACTTAGTCCAACATTAAATTTAAATTGTTGCCATCTCTTAGCATACTTAGCATATATCAGCAAACTAATTTTCTTAAGTAAGTGGTCGGCATTAAAAATTTCTCTTTTTATTTTGCCCTGGCTGGTTGGCTCAGTTGGTCAGAGCGTCAAGCCGTACACCAAAAGGTTGCTGGTTTGATTCCTGGTCAGGGAATACACAGGAAGCAGCGGACCAATGTCTCTCTCTCACAGAGATGTTTCTCTCTTGCTCTCTTTCTCTCCCCACCTTCCTCTCTCTCTGAAAATCAATGAACATATCATTGGGTGAGAATTTAAAAATAATCTCAATTTTTTTGAAATTACAAATAAGGAGCTGAAGGAAATTACAAGCAGGCCTGTATTAAAATATCACACACCATCAACCTCAGAGACAATATTAAAATTCAGTGCAGATACTCTTGTCAATTGACCCTCCAAAATGTTTTTTAAATTGACTTTATGGTGGTGACATTGATTGATAAATTTATATAGGTTTCAGGTATCCAATTCTATGATACATTATCTGTATTATATGTTTACCACCCAAGTCAAGTCTCCTTCCATTACCATTTTTTCCCCCTTTACCCTCTTCCCTTCTCCCTTCCCCCCGGTAATCACCATACTTTACCTGTGCCTGTGAGTTTTTTCCCTTCGCCTTTTTCACCCAACCCCCAATCCTCTTTCCCTCTGACAGCTGTCAGCCCGTTCTGTGTATCTGTGAGTCTGTTTTTATTTTATTTGTTAGTTTATTTCATTTATCGGATTCCACATATAAATGAGTAACTTATCCTTCTCTCACTGGCTTAATTCACTTAGCATAATACTCTCCAGGTCCATTTATTCTGTCACAAAAGGTTTTAAAAAATGCTTCTTACAAGTATTTTTGCCGTTCAAACTTATCTACTCCTGATTTACCCTAAATACACACCATCACACTCACAAGTGCAGATAAGATTTTCCTACATATCCAGGTCGAAGAAGCACTTTCCACATTTGAGAACAACACACACTTAGCTTTTCCTGGCAGGTATCGCTATATATATAATTTCCTGCCATCTATTGTCACTGTCCTGTTACTTACTACTCCTTCTGTGGAAGGAGGTAGGGGCATAACTCCTTGCTAAATTATTTGATTAGAGTGAAAGAATGTGAGCTCAAGTGGCCATCGGCCAGCTCTGAGCTGAAACTTGAAAGTGCATCTGTGTTTCTATTAGTAGCCTCGCTCTGCCATGAGGGAAATGTGCCCCCAGCAGAAGCTGCTTTTATAATGCAGTTTCTCTAGGACGGTAAGACACCTGAAGAGTGATTACAGGCTGACAGAGTGCAGTAGAGCTGAGCAGGCAAACCTGACTTAGAGCCACCAAAATACTATGTGAATGAAAAATAAATTCTGCTGTTGTAAGCTATTAAGATTTGTATGCTCCTTTGTTACTGCAGAGAATTTGACTGATGTGCAAGACAACCAGATTTTTGGTGAAATTGATATCCCATCCTCAGTGAATTTAAAGAATATTTACTTAGCCACAGTGTTGTGAGCACAAGTATAACTCTGTGGATATAAAGATTTTTTAAGAGGCATTCTTTTTATTGCTCATAATAAAATGGATATTGCTGTAGTAGAGAAACATTTACAATAAAATGTGATAAATGCCACAATATAATTATATTCTGGTTCACATTTGTGTGGAGTCAGAGGCTCACCTAACTCTACCTAAGACAGAAATACAGAATTTGGAGAATGATTTGCAGAACAAGTAATAACTAACCTGAATCTTGAAGGCAAACAAGGGTTCACTGAAAGGACAAATTGAGGAGATACATTACAGGCCTAGGGAAACCTAAGAATGAGAGTGAAGAATGAGACATGTATAGCAATTGTAAATCAGCTTTGGAAGCCTGGGTTGTTGGGAGGTACTGTATGAAAAAGTCAGTCAGTGCCAAATTAAAATGGACCTTTCTCATTGCATTAACAAACTTGCAATCCCCCTAGTAGGATGAATAGTAGCAAGATGAAAAATGGATTATAGACCCAGGGAGAAAGAGATAAGTGGTTTCTAAGAGTGCATGCAAGAATTTGAGCTAAGACACTGTCATTGGGCAATTAGAGAAATAAGTTGGCTGCTTGTTTTATAGGAGAAGACCAGGGGGAATTTAATTTCACTCTGATGCACAACTGTTAGTGTTAGCTGAGGAGCAAAGATGGCATTGATGTTGCTGCATCCACCCTGTGAGGCTAACTGAAGGCCCGGCCATATCGTCCTAGTGCTTGCTGAGACATAAAATTTAGAAATCTGCACAGCTGAGCCAAGGTCAAGGTTCAGGAAAAAGAGTGACACTGCAGCCTCTGTAAGTCACATTGTCTCAAGGGTAACACTGACCCTCTGTCTCCGGCCTGTGATCAGGATGAAGAGAAGGTGGCAGATCCTTGCCAGGGGTGAGGCTGAGTGGAGGAGGTTAGAGAAAGAAAAAGATAAGAAGCAGCTTTGAATAGTGACATCTTTTTTATCTTTACATTATTTTGTCCACATATCCAACAAATTTCTCTCATATCTTTGAACTCCGCAGGCTTCATTCTAAAATTGTTTGAACCAAACAGAAGATGTGAGAAAAATTAATTGTGTCTTCTTCTGGAAGTATGGAATTAGCTAGAAGATTTGTGCAATATCAATCATAAGGAAATAAACCATTTTATCTTAAGTTTTCCCTATATAACAAGAGGAAGGAAAAGAGATGGGACATCTGCAAAAATTGAGAGTACATATTCTGCCAGTGGTTGTGGTGGTGAAGTGGGTAGTTTATAATATAAAAAAGGTTTCAAACCTCTCTTAAGCAGATAGATATATTCAAAAGTAATGTGTGTGTGTTTCCCTATTTCACAGAAAAGTCAAAAGGAAGATAATATCATGAAGCTATAATAATCAGAGTAACAGTGAAGTGAATTTGTCATCCCAAGAATTTGAAGCAACATGAAAAACAGCCCAGGAGACTTTCTGAGCAACAGAAATTCTATAAATTCAACTTTAATATAAAACCAGACTTTCCTAGACACCAGGGTTGCTAATGAAAAGGAGCAGGAGGGCATGTCCTCATTTTTTTTTCTGCCACCATCAAGGAAAATTCATTTTTATAGAGGCTGCCAGGTCCAGGTTTATCAATAATGGCAGCAATAACAACACTAATAATGTTGAGAATTTTACATTAGGAATTTTATTGCTCCTCCAACTTTCAAGTAAAAATAAAGAAAATAAGTATCACATTCCTTATTTCCAAAGGAGGACAAATTAATTCTGTTTCTGCCAGTGAAAATAAAGGACTTATTTAACTTTTCTAAAATTCACTTGTTTAAAACGTCAGAAAAGAGGACGTAAAGAGGAGAAGTTCTTGAAATCAGGAAGAGAGCAAAAGTTGAAGGGAAAATACTTGATAATTTAAAGAGCGTAAGGTTATCTGAACAGGAAAACTGACAGAAAAATTGGAACATAAAAAAAGAAAAAGGAAAAAAATAACAACAAGAAAGTAAGCAGAGCTGTGATGAAAAGACATCTAATTCCATTTGTGAGCAGGGAGTCTGAGCTCCCCCAAAGAAAGTGGTGATAAAAACAAAGACAAATCAATAAAAGGTAGGAGACCTGGGGAATGGCCAGAACTTTGATTTGGGAGACAATTTTAACTCAGAAAATTTGTGAGATAAGTACACTATTTGCATAAAGCATTGCATGTGGAAGAAGACATGGCCCCATGACTGAGACGGGTGTTGAAAACTTGAAAGTTTCTGAGCGTAAACTTGTAGGATGTTCATAGGTGATCACCAGAACTTCAAAACAAGAACCAGAAGTGCTTACTTATAATACATTGTATAGAGGTGTCAGTGTGTGTGTTGATGGAGGGTGGTAATATCTGCATAGGCGACCATTTGCCTGCAAAAACAGTGTGGAATTTTTAAAAATTAGATTGTATTTTCCTAAACCAATGAGATTAATGCCAAAAAAAATGGATGGAAGGATCTGTTAAGAAGATGAGCAGGTTCGTTGTAACTAGTTTCTTTGTTTTCTTGTGCATGTCTCGTTTCCTGATTTACATCCAGTGCTCTGTGATTGTGAATACCTTCTGGACTGAGACCTTCTTTTAGTTTGGCCTGTCAATTACTTTCTATAGCAGGGACTTCTCTCCCTTTCCACAGTAGTGCTTCCGGTTCATGAATCCGGAGGTTAAAGAAGTAAGTGCTTGTCTGCATGCTGTAAATTAGTGATGTCTATATAAAATTCATTACCCTGTTTTCACATCCTGGAAAGGGATACTAATAACAAAATTGTGGTCTTTTCCTGTGTCCTTTGCCAGCTGAGGCTGACATGTAACAGCAAGTGCTTTAGAAGAAGGGCTGTAGGCATGTAGAGGGACTGGCCAGCACAGCTCTGTCCTTTTCGATTAAAGAAACAACATTGTTTCCTTTATGTTGGACTGTCAAAAAGGACTTTTTTTCCAGAATAACTTAGGGAAATGAAGTGGCACAACATAAAAACAATATCAGAACCAGGAATAGAATTTGAGAACTGGTCAATGATCATAGGAGAAGCATCTTCTTAATGATCTGTCTTAGAATAAATTTTTTAATCATAAACATTTCTGCCTTTCCTTCCACTTGATAGAGTTAGGGTTGAGTTAGAGTTATATATTAAAGGTTGAATTATAGAATTTCTGTTTCTCAGAAAGTCTTCTGGGCTCTTATTCATGTTATTTCAAGTTCTTGAGATGACAAATTCATTTTACTGTTACTCTGATTGTTACTGCTTCATGATGTTATCTTTCTTTAGGCTTGTATGTGAAATAGGAAATAAAATATATACATTACTTTTGAATGTATCTATCTACTTAAGCAGGGATAAGGTTTTTTCTTTTTATGATAAATTACCTACTTCACCACCATAACCATTGGCAGAATATGCACTCTTAATGCCCTGTCTCTTTTCCTCAATCCTATTTAGCGAACCTAAGATAAAAGTGTTTAATTTCTTTATGATTGATATGGCGCAAGCCTTCTGCATGTAATTTGTAAATCAAAGAATGTCTATGGAACTTATATTAAAATAATTGGGATTAAATGCATGATTGTTTAATCTGACGTTCCTTTTAAAATGGTAATTCCATTTAAAAACCAATTTCCAGAAACTGTAGTCATAACTCAGATTGCTTTTTTAGATCTTTACAGATTTCAAAATGTTTTTACTGAAATTATGTCATGTGATTCTAAAAATGGCCATGAGGGATAATATTGCAATCCCGGTTTTCCCTAGGAACAAAAGGAGGATCAGAGGCTAAGAATTTTGCCTAACGCCATAAAGCCAGTAGGGAGTAGTGTTGACACAAAACTCTGATCTTAGATCAGCTGCTGGGCAGTTTTCTGCACATCAATATGTCCAAGGGTTTTGAGATATTTCCAAAAAAAATATTAGAATTATTTTGTAGGGAGTAGTGAGAGAAGCTGACACCTGTTGTAGTCATAGAATTACTGTCCTGAACTCATACTTACCGCTTCCTTTCTGCCTCAGAAGATCTTAACTCAGCTGTGGCTCTCTCGAATAAAGGCATGTCAGACAACCCAATAGCTCCATGAATATTCTTCAATATGCACAAATCCCATGAACCTGTCTGGCCCTGATCGGTCACAACACAATAAGGTGGGAGGAAAAGATAATTGGAAAAGACGTGTACAGTTTAGTCCATAGATACAGGCTCACTGAAGGTCCTAATCATAGGACGACTGTAGAAGTGCCCCCTTCCTCACCACCACATTACTAAAAACCTATTACTGAAGTTCCTTTTACTCAGTACATCATGCTTGGCTATTTAAAAAATGTAAAAGAATGCTAAAAGGCAATGAAACATAATTTGAAGAGACGAAGCATCAGGACCAGACATGGAAAAGATACTGAATTATCAGACCAGGAATCTGAAGTGACTAGGATTACTATGCTAAGGGCCCTCATGAACAAAGTAGACAGTAGGCAAGAACAGATGAAAAATGTAAGCAGAGTAATGGAAATCCGAAAAAACAACAACAAAAAAAATGGCATAGGTCAAAGGCACTGTAACAGAAATTAAGAGTGCCTTTGATAGGCTTATTGGCAGACTAGACATGGCTGAAAAGAACATTCTTGAGCTTGAGGATATCTCAACACAAATCTCCAAAACTGAAAAGCAAGCAGAACAAAGACAGAAAAAAGAGATCAGAGATGAGAGATCAGGACACCCAAGGACTGTGGGACACCTGCCATAGGTATGCATGACTTACACAGAACGGGAATATCAGAGAGAAAGGAACAGAAGAGATATTTGAAAAATGATTGTGAATTTCTCCCAAATTTCTGTCAGACACCAAATCACAGACCCAGGAAGCTCACAGAATGCCAACAGGTTAAATGCCAAAAATATACTCTTAAGCATACAATTTTCAAACTAGAAGAAAATGAAAGATAAAGAACAATCTTGAAAGAGACAAGAAAACACACACACACACACACCTTGTCTATAGAAAAACAAAAATAAGAATTACATGTGACTTCTCCTCAGAAACCATGCAAGCAGAAGAGAGTGATATATTTAAATATTTAAAGAAAAAATATCACCCGAAAAGGTGCTCAACATATATTTGCTAAAATATTGCTAAAAATATAAAATATTTCTAACAATTCTAAAAATAATAAGATTTACTTAAAACTACTGTTTCCAGAAAAATAGTGAAACTATATATCTCAGGGGACTATTGAATTCTTCATTTCCCAGGCCCCAGGACCACGCCACCCCCACTCCCCAACATCCACCAATAATAGCAGGAAGGAAGGGGGGGAGGGAGGAAGGGAGGGAGGGAGGGAGGAAAGGACAGGAAAAACATGTTCAGAGTTAAATCACCAGTTCGGACAGGCTTCTCTGTGATCTGAAAATTATTGACTCGGTAATCCTTGCTTTTTGACTGTTGAAAGTATGTTGAGAAAACATAAACATAAATTTAAAGACAAATGGGACAATGGGAAGCAACAATGCCTTTAGCTTTCATTAGCGTTTTAAAAGAGGTATTCAAGCCCTCAAAATGTTTGAGTGTCAACTCAATTCACAACTAAAGCAAAGAAGGTTTATAATATGTGTAATAAAGTTTCAAATCTGGATGAAGCCCATGTCACTTCATTTGTATTCCAATTTTGCTTTTGTTACACAGATGATTAATATTTCAATAGCTTTGCATAAGTCCTTTTAAAAAATTTTAAGTAATTTATTTTTTTATTGTTGTTAAACTATAGTTGTCCCCATTTTCTCCCCACCACTCTCCCCTGCCTCCCCACCCTCACCTCCCACTCTCAGTCCTCCCCCACTTTGGCTTTGTCCAGGGGTCCTTTATTCGTGTTCCATGCTGACCCTTCCCTTTCTTTCCCCCATTATCCCCCTCACCCTTCCATTCTGATTACTGTCAGTTTGTTCTTTATTTCAGTGTCTCTGGTCCATAAATCTTCAGTGACACCTTTTTTTCACTTACAAATCACAAATAAGTAAAGATTTCCATGTCATATTAGGACCAGGCATCTAATAATATAGGAACCTTAAAAAGATTCAACATGCAAAATAGAGTCAGACTTATAGCAAGATGACAGCTATTGGGAGGGGGGGTTGGGGGAAGAGGGATCCATCAAAAAGGAAAAAGGACTCATGGACAACAGTGTGGTGATTGTAGGGGGTGGGGGATATAGGGGATTAAATGGTAATGGAGAAACACAATTAAAAAGATCAGACAAGAATGCATTATTGAAACTTTATGGTCTCAAAACCCCCAAATTCTATGTTTCACCTTTTAACCTAGATTGTATCTCTCTTCATCCCTTGGTGTTTATGGGGTGTGTGTGTAAAGGACCATTCATAACAAATGAATAGCAAATCTATTAAACTTTGTATTCATTTAATTATAATAAGAAATTTGTCTTAAAATTTCTATTTCACATTGCAGGAGATGAGTAGTTTAATACAATGCATTAAACCATCAAAAACATCTTATGCAATCTACAGTAATTATTTTTCTTGAAAGCCTAATTTTCATTGTCTTATAATCACATAATACCGTTAGCATATTGGTGCGTTATAATCCTTTAATTCAACATTCCATCACCGCTGAAATATATAAATGCGACCAAAATGCCAGTACATTCCCAATATCACAGATAAATAAAAATATCTCATGGTTTATGAATAATCACATGGGAGTATAGTTCGAAAAAATAATATACTCATTCATTGAGTATATTATACTCAAAAAAGGATGGTCCGTGGCTTCCATCTAAGTACAAATGGCTTTGCTGTTTAGCCAGTGATGGTTTAATAAGGAAGAAACAGCTGACCTTGTCCTTGCAAATGAGGTATTTTTCAAGAATTTGTTTCTGTGATATGGTTCGGACATAAGAGTGACATAGGGCCGTGAGCCCCTGTTGCATTAAAGAGACAGACAGAGACTAATCCTCAGTTCCTGAATTACCAGATCTTGTATGAGGTCATTGAATAGCATTCCGTGGTTGTGAGAGGTATGCCTGTGAATTGTCCGTTCTGTTGCAGCTGGTTTTATCAAACATTTGGAAGTGAAACTATGCAGAACAGAGTAAGGTTTTCCCAGTTTGGGGGCATAAACCTGTCACCACCAAGTAATAAAGCATAAATCAACTAATTAATATGTTCCCTGAGATTTTTAGGAACTTAGGCCTTGTGTAACATGAGGCTGATTCTTTAGGGGAAGCAAACACAATGGTAGCTTAATGGATTAGAAAAAAAGAAAAATCTACTCTGAGGTTGCCAAGCTTAAAACAGAAATAAAAATGTGAACTTCATACCCTACTGGATAAAAGGCATTTTTTAAAAATATTATTTATTTATTTTAGAGAGAGGGGAAGGGAAGGAAAAAGAGAGAGAGAGAGAGAAATATCTCCATCAGTTGCCTCTCACATACCCCCACCAGGGGCCCTTGTCCACAACTAGGAATGTGTCCTGACTGGGAATCTAACCAGTGACTTTTCAGTTCACAGGCCAACATTCAATGCACTGAGCCACACCAGCCAGGGCTGGATAAGAGATACCTTGTCAGAAATCAATTATTTTCCATTCTAAACTGGGGAGTGTCTCATTGTTTGACCTACATTTACAAGGGCTACTAATTTCCAAGTAGGATCATCCTTGCATATTAAACATAGAAGAAGTGATACAAATGGAACCATTTCAAAATGGAGTTGGAACTGCCATCCCTGAGGAATCACCTTGCACATCTTATTCCTCAAGCCTTTGGAATGTTTGAATGGGTAAAAATAACCTTTGGACTGAGCCGAACCAACATTCTATTCTAAACAACTTCTGTAATGCTAACAGGAAAGTAGACATCCAAGGACTGAAAATGAAATACAGTCTTTAGTACCACATGTATAGTTTAAAAGTAACAGCGTATTTGCACCCATAGAAATTCCTTTCTTCTATTTATGCAATTATTTCCCCTTTCTCATAAAGATGCCTTACCTTCACCCCATAATGGGGCGCTATTTGGAACACCCCATAATAAAATATCCCATGAATGGAATACTGCCTGAATCAGTGCTTCCTGAATAACTATTTTTTTATCCCAAATAAACACATAGTTGCTACCCACTTTGGTTTTTTAATTTTAAGGCTGATAGACATACGCGTGGATGTTAGGGGACTGCAGAAATACAAACACCTGAGTGTTTCTAATGTACATCCTGTGTGGAAGCTTCCCGTAGATACATCCCTTTGTAAAGCCTCATTAAGGTTGCTATGGAACAGGAGACACAGGGAGATAAGCTGAGACATATTACAGAAGAGAAGGTCCCTGCAGTCCCACGCCCAGGGAACTCTGTACAGCATTAGTGCCCTCAGTCTAGAAGAGGCACGGGGGAGGCCCACATGGTTGCTAGGCAATGACGCTTCCCATTTTGGTCATCCTATAATAAGAAGCTGAAAAGCAGTGAAGCTGGAGCATGATTCATGGGCCAGGAGGAGAAAAACAAAAAACCCAAACTGTAATAGAGTCCATGGAAGGTCCAAGAGGGGAAATCAAACTGAAATAAAAGAGCATTCTCTCTCTCTCTCTCTCTCTCTCTCTCTCTCTCTCCTTCTCTTGCTGTTCCCTCTCTCTTTCTCCCTCCCTTCTCTCTCAGGTTTAGCAGATACAAGCAAAATCTCTTAGCTCTTCAGGTAACCCAAAATTTTGAAGGCAGTTATAATTAAGTAGGCATGATACATGGACAACCCTTCTCCAGTGTTCCCCTCAGAGAAGTTCTGAAGTACCAGACACCAGGTGAACTCCCCACCAACAGCCCACTGAGTAGTCTCACTTGCTCTTCGGGAACAATGTAGACACAGACAGCCCCCCGGTCTTGATACTCAAGCAAGTTTCTGCCCCAGAGATCTCTTCCTGGCCCTCCCAGCGCATAGTTCTATGATGGTGAGAAAGTCACCTGGCCTCTGTGATTCATATTCCTCAGCTTTAAAATAAGGATATGAACAGCATCCCCACATGAGGTACTTGTAAAGATCAAATGAGTTAACACATATATGCAGTTCTTTGAGGAAGAAACACAGAGGAAATGTTAGCTCTTGTGGACTCTGTCCCACAAATAAGAAAACACGGTGTGAAATAGCATGCACAGTTATACCACTAATGAAAGGTAAGACTGGAAATTAAAAACAGGAGATCAGATTCCAGGCATTCTTTTCTTGATAACTTTTCATAACCGTATAATCACATGGTAGTTCTTGGTTTAAAATTGTATATCTGTTGCAGTGGGAAAGATTGTCTTCCTCATGCAGCTCAGAGTTTGCAGGATAATGAGGAGCAGCACCGAGTGTGTCTTGAAGGCCAGTGAAGGACAAACAGCGGCTAAAGGTATCCAGCATCATTAATGTATCCACTCTCGATACTGGGCTGTTGGGGTATCTCCAGCTTGCAACTATAATGATTAATCTTGTCATTAGCATTATGACATTTGTACATGCATGTGTATGTAGATGTGTATACACATGCATGCATTTATGCTGTTTGTGCCTAGAAAACTACAGTTAAATGTATGTCTTGAAAATGTCAGCTTTAACAGATGACAGCTTTTCAAAATAATTGTTCCAATTTACACTTCTACTGGCTATATTTGGCAGTTTCTGTTGTTCCACAACCTCACCAATATTTGCAATTGTCTCTCTCCTTCATTTGGTTCTTTTTTGTGCTGCTCTGCCAATGATTTCGCCAATGATCAAACTGCACCAATCGAAAAATTTAAATCACCATATACGGCTAAGACCACAATGGGGCAAGGAGAGCTGATTATCTTTCTTATCATGCTTGAACATCGGTTTGTTACTCTGTTTGTTTTGTCTGTCAAAGCAAGCGATCTTTCCAAATCTTCAAAATTCACAATGTAAAAGAAATAAAAGGAATGTTATATATTTGACACCACTTAGTACCACTGTTGTACTTTGAACACAGAGCTGATTTGAGAGAACACATTTTTACTCTTAGTTCAGAGAGAAATTATTTTTTTATGCGATGAATTATAGATTTGGAGTGTCTGACTTCCCTGCTCTTGGAGTATTTCTAGCATTACGTTTACTCACGTGTTCCCAGCTTTCCTCACTCTCTCTTGTAGATAGCTGTAGTGTAGGTTAAAGAAGCCTGCGCTCACACCAACACGTTAGTTGGTTTACTCAAATATCAGAGGCTTATTTTTATGGACAATTGAATGATTTCTCATCAGTAAACATTTACTTGATTTACAAGAACTCTGCCACTTATAAAAACAAAATTGAGTAACAGATTATAATTAAAAATCTTAGCCTTTTCCCTTTCATATGCATGTGTATTATACTCCTGATAAGAAGCTGATGCCCTCAACAATAAAAACACAATGACACATATAAAGTCTCTGTCACCGTGTTTTGGTTGTTGATCCCCATTTGGAGGCTACCTAGGAGCCCTGGCCTGAGTTACCTGAGCACCATCAGCTCAGATGAGCTCCAAAAGGAGCTCCTGAGGGGTAACCGAAGACCCTCCTATCCCTCAGGACGTTCCGAGGGTCTTAGGAGCTTTGTGCCAGGGCCCCAAAACAAAGACCAAATATGTTTTTATTGTACCTCAATTATATAAAATATTCTTAATATTTTATCCTATAACACTCGACACTCAACGTCCTCAACCAATAGTATTATGACAAACATCAAAGCCGGAATTCTGAAGTGACCTTCTATCTCTGGCAAAATGAGTTTTCTATTTACTAATTCATCTGTAAATTCACACTCAGACCCTAATGCTAACTAACTTTCTAAATGTCATCAATGATTTTATTTTTAAAATTTCACTTTGTTATTTAACTTTCTATTCCTCTCCAATAGGAGTATTTCCCAATAGTTACTTTATATGTAACATATACTGACCTCAATGAGTTCCCTTAAAGTCAGCCTTTCTAAGCAATGTTAGTGGTCTGGTCTACTTAATAGAGCTACCAGGAATTTTTTAACTGAAAAAAAAATTAGAGCAAATAACCAAAAAAGTGTTTGAAAACATATCAGTTAAATTTAAAGAACTGTATAAGACTATAAATGAATGTATTTAGCAACTGGTTGACAATTTATCACATATTTTAGAAACACACTGTGTTTTTCTTATTACCACCCTCTTTTTTTGCTTTTTTATTGCTTGTCTTCCTGTTCTTTATAATTTTTCTCACGTATTTTTACCGCACATCATTTTTGTGGGTATTGGTGTGTACAGGATTATACAAATGGATAATGAGGAAATAGTTGTAAGCTGGAAAGATGAAAATCTATGTAACACAGTGGTACAATAGATTATAATAATTCAGAAAGCACTTGTTATACATATGAATATCTAGCATTATCAGAAGAGTTTATAAAACAGAATGTTAGTGGCATGGTATACAATGATTTCAGTGGGCTACATTTGATAAAATCTTACCTGAAAAAGATGAGTTCAGAAAAGATCTCTCTGGTTTGAATTTAAAAAATAAATAAAATAGAATTAAAAAGAGACAGTGATTACTTATGTGTATGTTTGGAACAAGCAACGAAAAGATACAAGTCAGGAAGCCTTTGAACTATAAATGCCATTATAACTCAGCCTTGAAATACAGATCAAATCTCTCAGCCTTTTTCACCTCTTGGTCAAACCCCTGGATAGAATCAAGTGGTGCCTAATAAATCCTTTCAGAAAAATGAAACTAGACCACCTTCTTATACCACACACAAGAATAAATTCAAAATAGATTAAAGACATAAATGTAAGATATAAAAACCGCAAAAATCATAGAACACATAGGCAGCAAAACCTAGGACATTGTTTATAGCAATCTTTTATCAGATATATCTCCCTTGGCAAGGGAAACAAAAGAAAAAAATAAACAAATGGGAATATATCAAACTAAAAATGGTTTGTACAGGTTTTATCAATAAAGTAAAAAGACAACCCACAGAATGAGAAAACTTATTCGCTGACACATCTGATAAAAGATTAATATACAAAATTCATAAAGAACTTATAAAACTCAACACCAAAAAAAATTTAAAAATGGGCAAAGAACCTGATTAGACACTTCTCCTAAGAGGACATACAGATGGCGAATAGACATATGAAAAGATGCTCAATGTTACTAATTATCAGAGAAATGCAAATTAAAACCACAATGAGATGTCACCTCACACCTGTCAGAATGGCTATCACCAATAAATCAACAAACAAGAAGTGCTGCTGAGAATGTGGAGAAATGGGAGCACTTTTGCAAGTTGGTGGAAATCCAGATTGGTGCAGCCACTGTGGAAAGAACTACAGAAATGAGCTTTTGAGGTATCTCTTCAAAAAAGTAAAAACAGATCTGCCTTTTGACTCACCAATCCACTTCTGGGATATATCCAGAGGAACCCAAAACACTAATTCGAAAGGATATATGCACCCATATGTTCATTTCATCATTATTAATTGTCAAGATATGGAAATAGCCCAAGTGTCCATCAGTAGATGAGTAGAGAAAACAACCATGGGTCTTTTACACAATGGAATACTACTTGACCATAAAAAAAGAAAAAAGTTTATCCTTTGAGAGAGTATGGATGGACCTGGAGAACATTATGTTAAGTTAAATAATCCAGTCAGAGAAAGACAAATACCATATGACTTCACTCATATGTGGAATCCACTGAACAAACTGAACTAATAAGGAAAACAGAGACAGACTCAGACATAGAGAGCAGGATGACAACGAATGGGGAGGAGGTTAGGGGCGGGGGGATGGAGCAAGAAGGAAAAAGGACTCATGGACATGGACAACGGGGTGGTGATTGCAGTGGGGGGGTGGCATAAGGGACTAACTAATAATGGAAAAATACAATAAAAATTTTTTAAAAACTTAAGGAAAATAAACTGAGAGCGAGCCCTTCGTTGGGTGCATATGTGTAAATATATGGTTTTTATGACTTTTCTATCAATATTGTGAGTATAAAGATGAATGTCATTATAGTTTTGACTTGCATTCTCACGATCGCCAGTGAGGTTGATCATTATATATATATACACTATGTATATATATAGTATATACATAGTGTATATATATACACACACATATACATATTTATAAGTAGGCCACTTGGTCTTCATTTTTTGTGAAACTTTTATTGTCCACTTTTGGATCAGTTTCTTAATTATTTATAGCAATTCTGTTTATATTTGGGTTACTTTTCTCAGGTCATATGAGTTACAAATATTTTTTATCATATGTTGTTTTTCACTCACTTTAGATATCTTATTACAGATTTAAGGCCAAAGTTCTAAAGTTTTATACTTCTCCCCCCAGAAGTTATCAATTGTCTTTCCACAATCTTTTGAAAAGCTCGTTCTTTTCCCAGTAATGCACAACAACGAAGTTGAGTTTGAGGTAAACAGCATTTGCTATTTGACTGCAGTAGTAGCTCCCACATGCTTCTACAGTGAGTCCTCCCCACTCCCTATCAAAAAGAGTCTGCTTTTGCTGCCTTTGTATCTCAGCTGGTCCTGTGAGCTGTTCTTACAACAAAATGAAGTGGGGTGTCACACTGTTTCATCCTCAAGCTGGGTCTTAAGAGGCCTACAGATTCCATCTTCATTTTGAAATAATGAATATATACTCTCTTGGAACATAGCCCTCACCACACTGTAAGGAAACCCAAGTATTTATGTGGAGAGGCTCATATGAAGATAAACCAGCCTCTCTGCTGATGGCTTAGCTGAGATAGCAGGCACTATACAATACAAGTTTCAAGCCATGTGAATGAGGGTGTTTTGGATTTTCCAGTTATTCTTGCACATCCATCTACATCACACAAACCAGAAGAAGTAGATCAACCTACAGATTTATAAGTGGAATATTGGTTGACAAACACTAAATATTAGAGTAGATTTTAATTCAGTAATAAATAATCAAAACAGACTCTAATCAAATATACGTATGTGCCAGTTTCTATCCTGGCCTCTTGATTCTGTACCATGGCCCATATTTTCAATACCTGTTTCACTACATATTTTAATAACCTTACTTTTAATATTCATCTTGATATATTTTTAGATATCCTGTGCGTCTTCTTTTGGAATGGATATTTTTTAATGACCTAGTATAATAATGATCTGTGTACTTAATGTATTTCTGCCTCTGAAATTATATTACCTTCAGGATACATCTGGGTCTTATTTATCTGAGAAGCTTCCCCTCCAGCAAGTGCCCTACTTGCACAAAGCCCAGGGCATCATCCTCCATGTAACGGAGGTCAATAGATATTTGTTGAGCTGAATTGGGTTACAGGCTGGTTCTGTTGTAGTAAATTAAATAGACCTCATATGGATGGCAGTTTCTGGTTGATGTTACCAACACTTTTGATAATCATGTATAAATAAAACCAGATTTCTGTGTTCTGTGGATAATCTGACCTGGGGAAATATGTCAGCTCAACAGCTGCTCTCTCTCTTATTAATGTTTAATGTCCTTTTAATCTTTTTATTGAATTTATTGGGGTGACAATGGTTAATAAAATTATGTAGGTTTCAGGTGTACAATTGTCTAATACATTGTCAGTGTATTACATTGAATGTTCACAACCTAGAATTGTTTACCTTCATCCATTTATATAAATCTAGTCAGAGTATCAAATCACTTAAAACAATTTAAATGTTTATAGGTATTGCACTCTAATGCTATGTCTGTAGATAAATTTGAAGATTAAACCTATGCTTTTAAATCCCTCTCCATTTATTTGTCTTTGTTTATATTTTAAATAGAATTTTATATTTCCAGAAATGCCTTACCAATATTTTATTTAAATTTATTTCCAGACACTTTATACTACCAATGCTATTTTGAGTATATTTCCTAGCTGTTGATGAAATACAAAATGCAATTTTGGGGGGATTTTTTTGCACATGGATTCTGAATTTATACTTCTTGCTCTCTAAATAACTTAATATTTTATTTGTAAATTCTCTGGGATGAGTAAGAACACCCTATAGTGTTGAGAAAAGCGGGAATAGTAAGCACCTTTATGTTGTTTTCCATCATAAGAGGAAAGTTTTACACGTTTCACCAAGGAAGTATGACATGTGCTGCAAGCCCTTTTGCAGATAGTCTTGACACCTTATACTTGACTTCAGTTATTGTTAAGCCCTGTATTCTCCCTCTAAATATTTCTGACATGATCTTGTATTTGAGGTAAATATGTGAAACATAATAAATAAGTGTGTTAAATCAATTAAACAAAATGAAATAAGAATGCTTTCCTTCTCAGGTAGTGATCCACGATTTATGCATTTCTGAATCGAACCTTATTATCAAAATTATAATAAATATTATAAATATAAATACATACACTGATGAGAGTGTTGAAAAAATAACATAGGACAGAGTGATGTTTCCAATCCAGAAAGTTTGGTGAGTTACTAAAACTCACAAATTAGCTAGTGTTTTGTAATAAGGAGACAAGCCTAAGAAACAAAGCCACATCTGCAACAACAATAATCTAGACGTGAATCTGTTTTCACTCAATTCATGGAGGAAAAACTTCTTTGCAATGGTAAAATAAGTGGTCTTTGAAACTTATAAAATTAATGGTCATTTCAAAGTTTATTTAGTACAAAGAAATAGATTCTCACTGAAAAAAGTCTTCAAATTATAGTGTTATTTAAATAGCCAAGTACAAAAGGTGGATGTAGTAAATATTTGACAAATAAATGAAAAAAAATGCAGTGAGTGACTTGAGATATCAGGATAGGGAAAAAGTAGGTTTGCAGTTGTTCGTATGGAAAATAATTAACATAACAGTAAACTCTGTGTTTTGCATACTCACAGCTGTAAATCTACTTTTGTCCTACCTTTCATACTTCCCATATCTTTGTCATTTTCTTTTTCATTTCAGATTTTCTGTCTTGAATTTTTTGTTTTGTTTCTCTTCTTCCAAGTAAAATGCATTCTTTGTAATTTGTTTGATATAGGACTTTTTGTGATACCATCTCTCTGTTATATACACAAAAAAACTATTTCAGCTTTTTTCTTCAAAGAGAGCAGGTTGAAAGTTTCAACACATTCATAACATCTTTCTACTGTTTTGTTGCTATTGATAGTTCAGCAAGCAGTCTAATTTTCATTGATTAGTGGGTGATCTATATTTTCTCTTGCTTTTTTAAAGATTTCATCTTTTACTTTGGTGTTTTATTGATTTACTATTACGTATCTATGTGTGGCTTTCTTTTTTACTTACCTTGCTTATATTCATTAGGCTTCTTGAATCAGAGGTGGCTGCCTTACAAACATTTTGGACAATTATCACCTACTGTTTGGATTTTTCTATGCCACATTTTCTCTATATCTTAACTCTTACTGGTGTGTCATTTCTCTAGCTCCATCTTTTTCCTTATTTCTCCATTTTAAAAAGAATTATCTACCTGTCCACATTGAATTTTAACTAATATATTTAACAATCCCTTTGTTCGGTTTAGCATACCCTTTAATTATCTAGCTTTTGATATACATAGCTTTAACACATGTTGATGTTCCTCTTTGTAGATCCGTGCATATTACTTTTTATATTTGTGTTTGCGTTTGGGTTATTTAGTCTGAACGTTCCTGGCCAGCAGCATTCCAGGCGGCTGTGGTCTGGTTCAAGTCTCCTGTTTTTATTCTGGAGCCCACCAAGAAGTGATGACATCCACTTCAGAGATGCTTTTCTCATATGGACAGGAGATGAATTTGGCTAGTATCTGTAGCCAAATTTTGCACACATCTTTAAAGTTTCTTTTTTGTCACATCTGTTAACAATCATTAGCCCAGACAAGTCACATAGACAAGGCAACATTAACTGGGCCAGGTAGGCAGATGCACCCACAGCTGGATGTGTGGCAAAGTGACAGGACACATGGTTAATAAATGAAAACAATAACCCATTTATAACACTCTTTAGTTCTTCAACTGAATTTTTATTTTAATTTTTATACTTTCACAGCTAGAAACTGTAGTTGGTCCTTTTTCATATCAGCTTGATCATTCTTTGCTGTTTCTCCTTGCTAACATTTTAAAGCTCCTTTTTAATTTATTCAAAACTATTAAACAAATTAATTATTCTTATTTTGTATCTCATAATTCCAATATTTGGACTCTCTTCAAATATCTTTCTGTTTACTTTTGTTTCTAATAATTCTCACTTTTGTTTTCTTTTTTCTTTTGGCTGCTTTTTCTTTTAATAATTTTTTTCTATGAGTGGTTTCTTATCCTTGAAATTTTATCTCCATTTATAGCTGGGCTTTAATTTAATTTCCTCTAGAAAAAGTTTACATTTGATACTGATTCTTGCCTAAAGACAAATTTTTCTCATGAGGATTTTCACAGAAGTAGTGTGAATTTGGACTACAGACCCACAGATGGGCTCATTTATGATTCTATATTCTCTGGGGATAATTTTTCTCCTCATCTTTTCTTTGATAATTTAAAGGCAGACAAATCTTGCCATCCCCTTTTCCGTGGTGGGGATAATTTCTTGTTCACCTGTATACCCAGGATGTCATCCTTTGTGGCCCTCGTTTTATGCAAAGATAGCTTATTAAATCCCTCCTCTCCTTGAGTCCTGAGTTTTACCGCCTGTCCTACAACCCTGCTCAGTGATCAGATGACAGTTCCTGGTCTCCAGGGTTCAGCGAGAAAACGAGTTGGACGTCAGCTCTGCTGTGACACCTCCAAGGCTTCTGCTTTCAGTTTGGTCTCTGTTCCCTGCAATTCTCTGAATTTATGACTTAGGTCAAGTCAGCGAATGAAGTATTACTTGTGGATATGTGTGTGAATGTTTGCATATTTATAGATGTACATTTTTACACATATATGCAAACTTCTGGCAGTTTTGTTGTTTCAACTGAAAAGATTGTTCATTGTTTATTATCCATGGTATTGAAAGATGTAAGTTCACTTTTCAACACTGTAATCTTGGCACTCATTTCTTCAATGAGAAACTGGCTTCTCACAAAGATATGCTTTCTTTTACTTGGAACTGTGTACACTGGGTTGTCTTCATTTAGGAAACTGGTTCTAACTTGAGAATTCTGTTTGCCTATTTTGTCTGTGAATCAGTTCAGTTTTATAACTATCTTGTTATGATATAATGTGCCTAGTACTCTTATTCTTGCTCCAGGCTGTCATTAACAGCTCAGACTGTCTTCTGCACATTGGGGCAGCTAGCTCTGGGCAAGGACAGCACAGCAGGAGGCCTGGCCTGGACTGGATTCATGTCTGTGCTGCGTTCCAGCCAGATGGCGTCAACCACACAGTGCTGGATACTGTGCTTGCATTAACCTACAACTCTCTCTCTCTCTCTCCCCCCTCCTCTTTCTTTCTCGTTAAAACAAGAAGTGTGGAGAAAATATAATTAAAAATATTTCCTCCTACACAAAGTCCTCTTAACAAAGGCATTAAAAAAAGAAAATATCATCATTATTAAACAAGCACTAAATCAAAATGTAATACATAATACAAACAAACTGCCTTTAGTATATTGTAAAGATAAAACTAAATTATACTTTTTTAATAGCCAGGCAAGTACAACCCATTTCATACACATTCTAGAGATAAATAATAATTAGCTCTGCAAAAAAATAATATAAAGGGAGCCACTTCAAAATGTCAAAATGAAGTCGGAGCTGTCATCCTGGCCGAAAGGCCTTGCATGCCTCACTCCTCAGACCTTTGGAATATTAAAACAGGCCTTAAAAGTACTCTTTGGATGGGGCATCAAGTAGCACTGTATTCTAAACAACTGCTCATTATGGCTGCCAGACTGAAAATTAAAGACATTCTTTAGAATTTGTATCACTATAGTAGTTTATCTGCACCTATAGAAATCCATTCCTTAGTTTATTAACACCACTAGAAATTTCTTGTTTATTCATTTAATTATTCCTGTTCACTTTCTCATAAATACCCAATATCTTCAGCTCCTAATCAAAATACTATTTGGGTTTCAGCCTGAATCAGTGCTTTCCAAACAGGTATTCTTTTGGACATCAAAAAAAACACTTATTGGCTCTCACTGTAACCTTTCATGTGTAGGTCAGGACAAGAGTCCTCTAGTAAGAGGACTTAACAGCAGCACTTCAGCCACACCACACACACAGCTCACCCAAGAGTCACCTGGAATTGGAATACCCACTGTGTTATTAATTGCCTGCCTCCCTCCCTCCCTCCCTCCCTCCCTCCCTCCCTCCCTCCCTCCTTCCTTCCTTCCCTCCCTCCCTCCTTTCCTCCTTTCCTTCCTTCCTTCCTTCCTTCCTTCCTTCCTTCCTTCCTTCCTTCCTTCCTTCCTTCCTTCCTTCCTTCCTCCCAATTAGGGAGAGAGAATCATCAATTTGTTGTCTCACTTATGTATGCATTCATTGGTTGATTGTTGTGTGTGCCTTGAACTGGGGATTGAACTTGCAACCTTGTTACATCAGGACGGTGCTCAAACCAACTTAGCTACCTGGCCAGGGCCTCTCTCACCTTCATTTAATCTTTCTTAGTTTCTCTTCTTAAGTCCAAATGCATAAAAGAAGCTGTAAATTGTTACTCTGAGAAGCATTTTTCTTAGACTGTTGAGATCTTGCTTCCAGTTGTATCCTTTGTTTGGCTCAAATAGGTTTTTTTATTAAAATTTTCCTTGGGGTTGGATGTTTTTACATCAACACTTTGAACATTCAGTTGAAGGTTAAACTCTTTAGAAAGTGGACCATTGTTTTTTCCCAACCAGAAGGCAGAGAGTTGAATAGGGATGAGAGACGCTTTGGGGCAAGGTTTTCTTAAAGATGACTAATCATTTAAAAATAACAAAAGATAGGCAAGTTCTGAAAAAACCTATGCTAAATCTAAGAGGATATGAGCATTTCCAATGTAAGCCTGAAGGAGGCAGCAGCCTTAGGGAAAAATTGTCTAATATTGTAGGTTACCCGGGCAGCTAGGTATGTCTAGAACAGAAAGCTGTGGACAACTCTCACTCCCAAACACAAATACTCCTGTGAGCCTCCTGAGAGCAAGAAAGGTAGAGGGAGTTCAGTCTATTTCTGTCACCGCTCAATATAGGCAAAGAAGTAGGAAGAAAAACGTTCTACCATACTTTCAAAATTTAGAAGTAAGAATCAACTCACGTCTTCAGTATTAGCAGTGCTCCTCCAAGTGTACTGTAGAGACCGCCAGTGACCCCGGAGACAATGTCAGGGAGGTCTGTGAGTATAGATTAAATTATTGTCTTTTTCATTCTCATCTTCCTCATGAGTGTAGAGGAGTGATATCAATACGAGATGGAACAGAGCTGTTTTCTACTCAACTAGGCCAGTGCCATTCAGTACAGTACCCACTATGTACATATGGTTTAGAGTTATGACTAATCCTAACTGAGATGACCTGTAAGTGTAAAATACTTAATGGATTTCAAAGATTTTGTATAAACAAAGAATGTAAAATATCTTAATAATTGTTTATATTAGTTATATGTTGAACTGAAAATAGGTATGTTAGGACAATAACATGTTAAAACAAATGTGTGTTTTTTTATAAATGTGATTACAAGAGACCTTAAAATTGTATACAGTGCTATTTATGTTGTTAAAGAGAAAATCATGGCCAAAAATAATGACATTCATGCTAAAGCCCATGACTTAATATCTGATGTAACTGCAGCTCTGATCTTCACTAGAAATGTAATCTTTTATTTATTTTTTGTTCTTTAAAATTAATTAATTAACTCTGTGTGTGTGTGTGTATGTGTGTGTGTGTTTCAACCTGTCTGGAATATTTCGGTCAAAACCAAAGAAGTAACTTGTTACATGTGTCCTCTCTAAGCCCTCCCCACCTCCCAGGAAGATGAGGCAATCTGCCTAATAAAACCCTTCTTGTACCCTTCTTTCCAAAAGATGTCCTAGTCTAAAAATAATTCTTTTCTTTTGTCAATATAAGAAACTTCCATTTTTACGATCCTCCAGAACAAGAGATTCCTGAATCCTTTAATAAAGCCAAATAAATTTTCAAATTTACACAGTTGAATTTTGTTCTTTAACAGTATCCTGTGCTATATTTCCCTTGAACAGTAAGTACTGAGTGAGCCATTAAAAAGCATGCAGGAAAAAAAAAGGTAAAGTCATGCCTCTTCTGTGATGCCTCGTTTTTTTGTGTCAACTTGTCAAATGACTGGGCTAAGCTGGTAAAACATTATTAGTGCATGACTCTGTAAGGATGTTTTGGGAAGGGATTAGCATTTGAATTGCTAGACTGAGAAAAGAAGATCATCACCAATGTGAATCAGACATCATCTGATCCCTGAGAGTTTATATAGAATAAAGGGGCAGAGAAAGTCTGAATTTGCTCTTGGCACAAGCTGGGACATCCATGTGTGGCCTGGTAAAGTTTCCTGAACCTTCAGACACAGGATGAAGCTTAGAGCTTTGGTTCCCCTGGTTCTCAGGCCTTTAGGTTTGAAGGGGAACCACACCATAAACCTTCGTAATCCCATGAGTTAACCTTTTGTAAGAAATCTGTATCTCTGGAGGAACTAGACTAATGAGATTTCTTTTCTTTTTTTTCTTTTTTTCTTTTTTTATTTTTATTTTTTTATTTTTTTTATTTTTTTTTAATTAATTTATTTACTTTTTAAATACATTTGTCTCTGCCTTCCCCCCACCTCTCCCTTGCCCCCTCCCACCTTCCCTCCCTGAGCTCTTCCCCTTTGGTTTTGTCCATGAGTCCTTGCTATATGAGATTTCTTACTAATTTTTTGTTCTGTAAAATATACTTTTTTCATAAAAATGTGTTATTCAGGTTAATATGTAACAAAGTTTTCTGTGATTTTAAAATGAATACATTTTTTGAAAATTTCTGATTCAGTTTCCAGTTTATATCAGTGTATATCAGAACATATTAAGCACATAAACATCAGCTATTTTGGTTTCTCAATAATTTTGAGTGTAAAGAGTTCCCGAGACCAAAAAAGCATTTGAGAACCACAGTAATAGTGACTCCTGAAGCTGTCAATAAATCAGCATCATCATTATGTGTTCTTACCGGGTGCTGGCACTGCACCAACAACGTATGCATATTAGTTTTTTTCTCCTAAAAAATTACATAGTGATACGTGCAGACTCTCAAGAGTTGAGCCCACCGGTTCAAAAAAGGGATACATCCATGCTACTTTGAGAAACCTTTCTGTAAAGATTATTTTCTCCATTTTAAAAATAAAGAATTTGTAGTTCAGGAAATTTAGAAAATTGTTTAAAAATCAATTAACTGCTAACTGAAAACACTAACTAGAACATAAAATGGTAAAGCTGAATGACTGCACAGTTACACTTAAATTCCATGGTAAACCACCTCCGACAGGCATATAGAAACTAAAATATTTGGATGAGTAAAGAACCAGACATCATGTTTTTAACAAAATTTGGCAGAGAGATTACTTCTAACCCCAAGTCACTACTGTATTCAAAATAATTCCTCTCAATATTCATACTTCTTTTTCATTTTTTTTTCCTTAGATCTCTTTCCCAGGGCGCAGAAAGTTCACTTCTGCTTTCAGCCTCATGTGATAGGAAGAGCAGGGGAGGTGCTGGGCCTTCCTATGTACAATCACTAATCCCGTTCCTGAGAGCGCCATCCTCACGCCTAACAGTGTCCCAGGATGCCCAGGTCCAAAACCACCACCTCGGGGTTTAGAATTTCAAAAATAGGAGTGTTGGTGGGATACAAAATTAAATCAGTACTGTCAATAACTGTGAATATAAACTGAAGTAACATTTCTTACGCTAGTGACATGACACCCAAAGAGGCCATGCTAAGTGTTTTTTGGTTGTCAACAGATACTAACGATGATGACTATAATTTAAACAATCAAAAAACAACAAAAGAACCCTTCAGTATAGTCATCCTTACTTGAAGAAAATGTGTTGTCAGCCGTATGATAGCATGGCTATCATGTGTGAAAGTTTTAATGGGATTGCAGAGATATTTAATGAGAAAATGGCAAGAACTTCATACACATATTTAAAAGAATATCTTGACATTAGAACAGATGAAATGTAAAAAAGTAAATGACTTCCAGACATTGTTGATTCTGCCAGTTATTTGTATGATGCTACTCATGCATATGCAACAATAGATTGACAGATTTTCAAAAGTTCTCAATAAGGAAAGAAAAGCTTAACAAGCTGGAATTTATGTAGTCTGTCAAGAGACATTGAAGAATATTAGATAGGAATAACAAATGTCTGGAAAGAAATGAAATATTTAAAATTTCATTGAGTAAGTTTACAAACACTTAAATCAGTGGTTAGTGGATACCAATTTTGAATTTTAAAGTGATAGTTTAAATAATTTTACTTGTATCAATTATATATAAAATGTACTGAATCAGTTATTTTATTCATATTCAGACATGCTGAAATCCTAATAAATATGTAAAACAAACAATGATTAAGTAACTGTCTGTTACATTCCAGAATAATTACAAATGTTCAAAAGTTTAAAAATCTTTTGTAAAAGGCAGAAAATGAGAGCCATAAAGAGACTATAGAAGTTCATAACAACCCAATAATGCCAATAATGTATATTTTCCTATGCATTTTTCAAAGTAACATCATGTTAATACTGATTTCTAAAAATGGAAAATAAACTATATTTAAATATATGCTTTACCAATAAGTTGCAGCAAAAATATTCATTACTTTACTTAAAATAGAATCACAAAATTAAGAATCCTCTATTTACAAGAATGCCAGACTTGAAGTCAGTATATTCTCAGAGCTCCCAATTTTACACGAACAAGTCAAAGCTTTATATCTACATAGATTATGACATGAGAAAAACTCTTTTGAAGTTTTTTCTAACATGTTTTACCCAATATTGCTCCTTGCACCTCAGAGCTACAAAGGCAGCTTTATCCGGACAAAAGACCATAAATAGCAATGAAAGATCTATTTTTGACCCCGTGTAATAAATTCTTACAGCAACCTATAATGAGAGAGTCACTGGCCTAACATGGAGGGTTATGCAATTGTGCAAAAGTCTAAGACATTTGGATATAAAAATCTGGCACAGATGGAAGATAAAAATGCTTTCTTAATTATATCTGTACTATAACATTTTGTCCTTTGGTTGGTAAGTAATTACATTTTACCTTTTAAAACATATTCCAAAAACCAATATATATGCTATTCATATTATTTGCAATTATTTGTCATTAGACCATTATTTATAATAGTTTAACAGAAACTGGGTTCCTGATTTTGCAAATACTTCTGCCTTTCACAAATAATCTATTTTAATCTATTATATTGGGAAAATTGAAAAAATCTTAATTATACACAGTTGAGTTTTGGGGAAAAATGCATTAGATGCTCATAAAGTGCGTTTGGTGACACCGTATTTTTTAATGACAATGGACCAATTCTTTCATACATACTAAAAAAGAGAAAAATAAAGCTATTAAGCTTATATTCTCCCTTATTGACTTTTTATTTACTTATGGACAAATATACTTTATTTTGGTGGATATATAAAACTAAACTATAGGCACAATTCTTCATTCATTCATTCCTTCAATTACTATCATGGATAAACTATGGCATTCCAAAATCTGCCCTAAGAATGTGTCAGAAGGGTAAGTTGTTCAGAGAACTGAATACCTGGAATAGTTTAAAATTTGTCATTGGCCTGCAATTTGATATTTTTATTGTTTCTGTAATCTGATGGAAATGTTGTAGGTTGGTCCTGTGGGGGTCCAGAATGAGTCATCCCAAGATGTGCCTCTGGCATACAGATTGTTTTGAGCTAAAAGCAACTTTAGCCACAGACTCAAGAGAAACTTCTGTGTTCCATCTTAACTACCTAGAATTTGAGCTAGAGGCCCCGCCCATAAGAGATTGTCAGAGATAATGTCTTTTGACCTATCTGTAGGGCAGGACACACTTCTACTTACTAAAGTCTGTTCTTATCATGCCGTAATGATCTTTGGAAGACCGGAAGGCACCTTACCTCAAGATGATCATTTTATACTTCAATCCTCCTTTCTATCACAACTTTTCCTGCATGTGGGGTCACTGACTCTCTCATGTATGTATGGTTCCCGTACATATTAAATTTGGTTAATTTTTTCTTGTTAGTCTGTCACATGTCTATTTGATTATTAGACCAGCCAGAAGAAATTTGAGGGTAGAAAACAGTTTGGTCCTCTTCCGCCTTGCAATCTCCCATCCAAGTCTACTTTTCCATATGATCCCCTCCCCTTGAGTGTGGGCTGGACCTGTGGCTTTCTGCTTACTAACAGAATATGGCAAAGGCCAGTCCTGTGATTGTGTTACATCGTGTAAGTGGGTATCTTGCCAACAGACTCACTCTAGAGACTTTTCTCGCTGGCTCAGTAAGTCATGGACCATTATAGGACTCTAGGAGTAAAAGGTGGCCAGTAATTGTTGAGAGTGGCCTTTAGGCAATGGCCAATGAGAAGTCAGGGCCTTGTCCTACAGCAGCAAGGAAATTAATGTTTCCAGCAGACTAAATGAGAAAGATGCAGAGTTGTCAACATTTGAGTCCCTGATGAGAGCCCTGTCCTGTGAAACCTGGAGCATAGCTTCAGAAAGGATCCAGCTAATGCATGCTGGGACTCTTGGACTATAGAAACTGTTAGAAAATTACAGTGTCATTTTAAGCCATTGAATTTGCAGCAATTCGTTACACTACAAAAGATAACTGATACATCTAAGTTCTTAGGTATTCCCCCCACCATGCATACATTACTGAATGAATGATAAATCTATTTTAAAAAGTGTCTGTAAAATGTCATCTTGCCCAGGCTGGTGTGGCTCAGTGGATTGAGTGCCAGCCTGCAAACCAAGGGGTTGCTGGTTCGATTCCCAGTCAGGGCATATGCCTGGGTTGTGGGCCAGGTACCCAGTAGGGGGTGCTAGAGACAATCACACATTGAAGTTTCTCGCCCTCTTTTTCTTTCTCTCTTCTTCTGTCTCTAAAAATAAATAAATAAATTAATTATTTAAAAATACATTTTGTCATAAAATTTTGAGAACAGATTAATCTTTTCTCCATAGGTTATCCTAGTTAGGTGTTTTTTTCTGGTGCAAAATATTGGGAGCCATTTGTTGACTTCAAAAGATTATTGAAAATAGTAGTAGTAAATAGATTTTCTTGAGAAATAAGACAGCTGGTAGCATTAACAATTGTAATGAAGTTGACTTAAGTAAGATTTAAGAGATTCTCAAATTCTCAAAAGCCTCAAAAATTATATTAATAATTTTCAATTTCTTCAGTTTTATAATTAAACTTGACATTTAGAAAGATTGCTAAAAAGTGGTACTTTTGAGTATATAAGAATTTAAATATATGTAACTATTTAAGTTACACGAGTGTTTCCTAGCATTTTTTGCCTTCTTACTCCACTAATATCCTAAATAAGAAAACTGAATTCCTAAATTATAGCAGGACTTAACTTTATTTAATAATGTTTTTATTGTTTTATTATTTAAGTTTCAAACTAAAATGTTTTAAGAACAAAATATTTTGCTATTCTTGTTAATACAACCTTCAATTTAGCAATATTTTATGAATGAATACTAACATTTATCAGATATAGACAGCTTAATTTCTGAATCAATTAATCAATTTCCATAAACTTATGTAGTATTTGATACATGAATATTTGATAATTATATAACTGAGCATACAAATATATACCAGTAATATATTTTGATAACAGTTTAGATTTCATAAAAAATGCTTTTGTCAATAAAATTCTGCATGTGAGACCCTGTAAGATAAATACATTTATCACAATCTTCACTTCAACTATGTGGGGGCCCAAATGGAATCAGGAAGAGGATGGAATAAATATGGTAATCATCGTTTAGAGGCTCCATTCAGTGCTGTATGCTATACACCCTGAATAAACAGAAAAGTCACATGAAAATGAATATTTGGTTAATTCCATAAGTCTCAAATCTGTATTTTTCCCATCCTTTTCTTGCACAGTTTTAATTGGTTATCCTGCCTCATGCTGTTTACCTCTCCATGACTTATTGGCCCATAGAACCTGGCAATAATGTAATTAGTGGAAATGTGTTGTAGGTGAGGAAAACTTTTCCCTTCTTTCCTTCTATGTTCTTTGGCAAGTCTGATAATTGAATTGACATAAAACAGATTAAAAGGAGAAAAGCAAATTTAATTTCTACTCATGAGAACTTATAGAAATATATTACCAGAGGAGTGAATGAAACAGGCAGCTTTTATACTTTTTAGACAAAGACAGAATAAATTTCAAGAATAAATAGACAAAAGACAGCATAAGACAGAAAACATGACAACAAGGTTTAGGTTTGGGGTAGTAAATTACTGTAAAAGTGACAAGGTTTGCTTATGCAGTCTTATCGGCTCTTAAGTCCCTATCTGTAGAATCATTGAGGAATAGGGGACTAAAGGCTCTTGTTTTCTTTCTACTCTTGCATTAATGATAGAAAACCTACTAACTTTATTTAGGGAAATTCTCTACTTACATTTTGTCACACAAACAATAAATAGTATATAGTTTCCTAGTGAAGTAAGGTACATTAAAGTCACTGAGAAATGTATGTTCTGTAGATTAGTAGCACAAAGAAACACTACTAGCAGCTGTCTAGTCAAGTAAGTTAGTCTTACTTGATAACCTGGACCACCCAAACTCCTGTCCTTGGAAAATGAACACCTAATGACATTAATAAAACAAACTGATGACATGAAGGATTTCCATGGCAAGAGAGAGGATAAGGACAAGACCCGCAGTGTGTAATGTTTAAGACCATCATATTATTATTTCTTTTTTACAAAGCCAAGTAATATTAAAAGAGTTGTGAATAGTGCCCATAGCAGTTGTAGCTTACAAATGAAACAACAGCTTTGCAAATATATGTGTACTTTACAAAGGCCCGTTGGTTATAAATCAGTCTCTTCAGCTATGTAACAGAAAAAGAGGGATCCTGCTGTATCTGTGATTGTTTATCACCACACACAGAGCATGCTCTGCAGTACAGAGAAATTGGACCCTTAAATTCTATGTCTTGGATTCAAGGATCCTTTCTTCCATTTACCAAGTTTGGAAATTTAGAAAATTTAACTAAATTAGCTGGAGTAGCATAACTCCAACAACAAATATAAACAAAACAAAACGTAACGTAGGGCTTTAGCCCAGAAGAGCTTCAATCAGTACTCGTGCTGTGAGAATGAACGTGTGGGCGTTAGCTCTCCTCCCTGCGGTCGATTGTTCGGATAGCCTGGGTGACCAGTGTGCTGTCGTTTTCAAAATATGGCTTCCAGATTTTCTTGGAAGTTTCTACTCCAGCCAGAAATTTAAAAAAAAAAAATCATAGAAAAAGGCTTATGGGAATGTAAAACCTGAACTGAAATAACACACATCAGCTCTACCCCTATAAGCAGATTCCACTGATCCAATTTAGTCATGTGGACACAATGAATCTTACAGGAAACTAGGGAAGGTGGTCATAAGCTAAACTATAAAAGCAAACAAACAAACCAAACATAAATTTGAGTAAACTACTATTATACTCTGTCGCATTACTCAGACTCATTTTTCTTACATGTAAATTTAGAAAATTAATTCCCCATGGGAATGTTGTAAGCATTAAACTTAGCTAACCTACCTAGGAGATTGGTAACTTGTAGGTGTCAAGTTATATTTAGTTATTTTTCCTCTAATGTATCCTTAAATATACAAATGAGGGAGCCCCAGGCTTTGAGGGCTACCCAAATTTTTTTCCAAGCATGTATCACAAAAGCTGCAAATCCAGGTTTTAATTCACTACAAACATTTATATTACCAAAAATGAAAGAATCACTTGCAAAACTGTGGTTCTAATTATGTAGAATCCTCAGATTGTATTCTGAGTATATTCCTAATTATTTTTCAATACAAATGCTTTTGGAAAAGACATATAAATTAGAGCTCTGTTTAGTTAGTTTATATACCAGAGCACCTTATTTAGAATTTGCAAACAGAACGAATTCATTCTTCCAAATTTCAGGAGAAGCAGAGTCTAAGTTTCACATTAAGTTTACCCATATCTTTATGAGGATCTTAAGTTTTCTGACTCACAGCTTTTGGTCTCAGAGAATTACCTCATCCTTTTGGCTACTTGGATATTTTAAACTTACAAAGAAGCTTTTCACATGGATAACTGAAAACTAGCCATACACGACATAGCCCACACCAAATTCAGCGTGCTACTCTTTGGATTTGGTAGACTTGCCCAAAGCATATCCTCTAAATCAGGGGTGGCCAAACTTTTGGCATCTCTGAGCTACACTGGAAGAAGAGTTGTCTTGGGCCATACATTAAATACACAAACAGTAATGTAAACTGATGAGCAAAGAAAAAAAAGTCTGTGCATAATTTTCGTGATGTCTGCCACCACAGATAAGCAAAAAAATCCTCAGGTAATAACTTAAATATATAGCAGCCCTTTCAATAATCTTTTAAAATAACTGAACAGGTCCCAAGTTTGTGATCACTAATTCAGAAAATGTACATACCTAAGTAATAAAACTAAGTAATATTTTAAATAAATGTAAAATTTTGTGTTGGACTGCATTCATAGCTATCCTGGGCTGCATGTGGCCTGCAGGCCACAGGTTGAACACTCCTGTTCCCTCATTGCCTGTGGGTATCCAAAATGTGGTGTCATTCAACATAATCATTTTAAAAACAATTAATCATAAAAAGTGATCATTAATAAAGATTCATATAATAAGATATTGTAAAAAACATTTTTAAAGTTAAAATTTATAGGGCTTGATAGCTAAAACCAAATTACTCTACAAAATGCATAGAACTAAAAGTAAACATTCATTGTAAACAAATGGAAGTTCTGCAATCATTAGGTAATATATTTTAAGAAGGAAAACACTAGGAACATATTTTTCCCCTATATTTTATCAGCAGATTTATGTGTTTTGAGAGAACAGTATTAAAGTTTGAAGAGGACATTAAATTTAGTAGGCCAATTTTGACAGGATAATCCAAGGTTTTATATACTGAGATATACTCGCACATTTGAAATTGCTTTTGCTCATAATTTGTAGACAGTTGTATAACCGAACCCTTTCAGGTATCTAATATCTAAAATTAAATTCGAGACCATTGAGCAAATAGACATGCCAGAAATTGGTGAAAATAAAGTGAATAAATCATATTTCATAAAATAATTACCTTAAAGCAAGTAAAACTGTATTTTTGTTTTCTTGGAGATGACATTTCATTTCAAACTGTTGAGTGCACTTCCCTACCTCAATTTAAACCTTGTACACAAATAATGATCACTGTGTTTGTCAGTATCAGTTTAGAAAATAGAAACCAATCTAGATATACCAAATAAGAAAGTTCTAATACATAGATGTAGATGCAAATAAAACTGTTGGAAGGATTGGAGGAATAAAAACAAGGAAATGCATCTGCTACATCTCCAGGATTCAGGTTGTAAATAAATGCCAAGATCCTGCTTGGAATGATCACAGAGCCCTCTACTCTGACAAAGGAGTTTTAAGTGAGATACCCAGGGGTCCTGGAAACTCTCCATGTCTGCTGATTGCCAATGTTGCCCAAAGTATAATTATGGTTATTGCTTCTCTTACGCTTTTTAAATATCACACTGGCATAATATGACCAGAAGCCCTCTCTAGTATTAGCTAAGTATGCAACCATATTTTTATTCTTTTTTAAAGGAAAGTTTAATCCATCTGTGAGTTTGTCAGTAAATGCTATGTTCCTCTGCTTTGATACTTCCTCTTCCAAACAATAGCTCTTTCCTACACGTCATTTATTTAATAATCAGTTTCCTCCTAAATATGGTGCATTTATTTTGACAGGTTAAGTTGTTTTTTAAAAGGTATATTTAGATATGTTACTGAGCTGTTTGTTCAAGTCCGTTATTAAGTGCGCTGTCAATCGTTACAGAAATAATACACCACCAAAATTATTGTAGTAAACAAAAAAATCCAAAGAAAATTTCTTTAAGTGTTGTTTCATTCCATTTTGCCTGTTTTGTTTTTCACAGAGACATTTTTTAAGCTTTTGTTTAAATTATAATAAACATTTGCTCATTTTAATCCCTTTTCAGTTGTTTCTCTTTATTTCTATAACTGAAAAATTGTGTATCTTCTTTTATAGTGGTCACTTCTAAGTTTAACACCATATTGCATTTTCTAGAACGTAACAACTTATATCTTAAATATAAAAATAAAGATGCTGCCCTGGCTTCTGTGACTCAGTTGGCTGGAGCACTGTGCCGTTCACCAGAAGACTGCGGGTTTGATTCCGAATCAGGGCCGCCTACCTAGGATGGGGGTGGGCCCCCGGTTGGTATGCATACAGGAAGCAATCAACTGAGGTTTCTCTCTCACTTCAATGTTTTTCTTCTTTCTCTCTCTTTCTATCCCTCCTCTCTCCCTCTTCCTTCCCCCTCTCTGAAAATCAATGAACATGTCCTTAAATGAGAATAAAAAACAAAATGCTTAACAAGCATAATTTATATTAGAACTATAAATGCCTTGCTTAAAAACACTAAAATATATAATATTTTATTTTTGTCAATGTTAAGGAAAAATAAAATGTATACCACAATTGAATAGAAACTTTGTTTCTCCATTTTTCCTAATATTTTACATTTTAAAGTTAAATATGCATTTCAATTTAAAGGTCGAATGTCTCAGTAGGAAAATAAATGGTGAAATATAAAAATATTCAATATTTAAATGCAATATTAGTTAACTCTCAAAGTTCCTCTTTAAAAAAATTAACTTCACATATAAGGATAAACTCAAGAATATTATAGCCATGCTGATTTAAAAGCAAACAAAACCATGGAGAATAAAATATAACAGTCCTAGGCACCACCCCTATATTCCCATATTTTAAATAATTAAATTTAATGTTTTATAACGTGATATTTAGCTATTAAATACATTCTTGAATATCGACAGGGGTTTGAACACTTTAGATTTTGATGATGTAGTAGTAGAAAAATATGATAACATTAAAATTTTACAACCTTGAAAAATAATACTTTTAATTAGTTTGCATAATAATGATAATATAATTTGAAATTTAAAGACAGATTTTATTTCATTAAAGTAAATAAAATGTCATAAATAAGTTAATGTAATTAAATGCAGTGTTCTCATTTACCAGCCTCAGAGTGTAGCTGCTAGCGTACACTATAAATTGATAGGTACAAAACCAAAACCTGAAAATGGTATTGTTCAATTTACGAGGCCTAAGTTGGGGTTCACCCATTTTTACACACACACACATATTGCGTATGTGTATGAGAGAGAAAGAGTGTGTGTGTGTGTGTAGTTCTCTGTCATTTCACCACATGCATAGGCGCCACCACGGACGTACGCAGTTGCGCAACTCCTCTGTCGCAGCCGCGGAACTCCTTCCCTAGCGCCACCCTTTCAAACCTACCCCGCCCACCAGCATGCCCTTGGCGACCATCAACCTGTTCTCAACCTATACGACTTTGTCATTTTGAGACTGTTACATGAACGAAATAATGAAGTATATAAAAACATTTGAGGTTTTAAAAATATTACTTATTTTTATTTTGCATAATTTCCAAGATATCATCCGACCAGGGTTGAATGTACCAATAGTTTGATACTTCTATGGGATGAAGGACCTGAGATGCTAACCAAAAAGGAAGTTGGAACCACAATGTAATTCAAATCTAGGGTAACTCCTGAATGGAAAGCTATTTTATTTTTAAATGCTGCTAGTTAATGGAAAGCTATTTTATTTTAAAATTTTACTAGCTATCTTAGAACTTATAAAATACATACATTTTATTTAAAATATACTAAATAACACTGATTATCTTTAGAGTTCTTAAACTAAAATATCTCTGTACCTGTACACATAACATGGCCTATGTCAATTTTCTCTTAAAGTGCTTATTATGCTGGAAAATGAAATCTGTTCTCATAAAAATGGCAGCTGCTTTTAAAAAGCTATGCTTCATAGGTCCTAAAGCAAACCCTTGGGGACCATCTAAATGCATATGACCAGGAGGGAAATCAGCCTGCATTTAATATTTATATTGGATGCCAGTTTACATTATCATTGACTCTTGTGAAAACTAATGCAGAATTTCTATTTCTAAAAAAGCTTGGCTTTTCTGATAGCTGCCATGAATTTTATCCTTAAAAGTAATAATGTTTGGAAAATAAATTATCATTAATAAAAAGTAAAAAGATATGTCCATTAAATTCAATGACCCATAAAATGAGTCATTGCAGTCCATTGCATGTCCTCAGTGCCAGACATTCTGCCACAAGAGAAATTTGAGTAAGTGTGGAAATGTCCCCCCTTGAAGTTTACCAAAAAACAGCTCTGGGTTTGCCCCTTAAGATCTGAGAGGAGTCCAGTTTTACTCAGTGTGGTAATGAGCCTATGGAACCTCCTCGTTCTAACACATATTCCCACATTCTGCCAAGCTTGTTGGTCTCTGAGGCTGATAGGGTAAGGCAGAGTGTTGGTATAGCATATGTGCTTTGAAGAGTAGGTCAAAAAAGACTGCAGCTCCTGCTTGGCTTCTCTCTCTTCCCCTCTTTTGCTCTGTCATCAGTCACTCTTGGGGAAGCCAGCTGACAGGCATAGCATGAGGATTTTTGGGGAGCTTATGAAGAGGCTACTTTGACCAGAAGCTGAAGTCTCCAGCCCACAGCCAGGGAGAAACTGCAGGCTGCCAACAGCCACATGACTGAGCTTGGAAGAAGCTTTTCCAAAGCCTGGCTGGCCATTGCATGCACCATCACGAGGGACCCTGACTGAAGCCATCCAGCTAGCCGGCCCCAGATTCATGACCTCCAGGAATTGTGATGTAATAAATGTTGGTAGTTTCAAACTGCTAAATTGGGGAGTAGTTTGTTATGAAACAACAGATAACTGATGCCAAGCTAATAACAGATAACACAGATTTTTGTACCCCAAGTGGAATGTCCCCATAACAAACCTTAAGATGAGGAGGAAACTTTAGAAATGGCAATGGGTAGAAGTTAAAAGTCTCTAAGGATTCTGAGGAAATTTAGCCTTGAACAACTATTCAGAGAATTTGGAGCTTTGATGAAGTAAAAGTGAGGCTTTAAAAGAAAGTGAAAAAAAAATTGTTAGAAACTATGTATAGGAAAAAAGACCCACGTTAGCAAGTGGCAGAGCATCCCGCGACCTTATTTTCCATAGTGACGTGAAAGCTGGAAAATGTATGTAAAGGACTGGCAGATCCCACCAAGACTTCCAAGCATAGTGTTGAAAGACTGCATTTTTTATTTCTTACTGTTTCTAGTAAAATTTTAGAGGTGAGTGATGAAATAAAGGAGTGACTGTTGAACATAAAAAGCTTGGACTTGCTGGTTTTGAAGATCCTCCATCTCTCCAAATGACTAACAATGCTAAAGTTAAGAAATGTTTGCCAATCAAATATGTCCTGGACACTCACAGAAAAGCATAATCTTAAAGGTGAGGCTGAGACTTTGATCTTTTGAGAAATATCAGAAGTGTTGCTTCCAAGTACTATTCAATCAGACAAAAGACTCCCTGAGGAAGACATGCATGTGCCTGAAAGCTGTGCTCAACAGCTGAAATAGAAACTGGTGCAATATTATTTTGAACAGTCAATAAGAGAAAAGAAGGAAAACCTTTTGACTGATCTCAATGCCTCTTGGTAAACTTAAATCTTCAATCCATCTTTTCCTATAATTTCAGCAAAGAATATAATATAGCCTTAAACATAGAGCCATGAACACAAAATCTAGACTCCAACTATTCCCTAATTCCTTTTAAAAATTTATTTACATCACATCTTTTCTCCACTCAAAAGCCTGTGATCTTCTCAATTTCACTCAGAGTAAAAACGCACTTCTAGTAATGGCCTAAAATCTCTATATAATCTGACTCTGCTACCCTCTGACCTCATCTCCTATTGTTATTTCCTAGTCAAAGGAGAATAGGTTCAACTGGAAAAGTAAAATAATCAGGGAAAATATATTTGAAAGAGAAGACAGGTAAAGGAGGTCCAAATACATTCAATGTCTAGACTACCTAGTAGTAGTCTAACTTCTCACCATCCCTAATCCATTCAAACACATATATTAAACTTTAAGATTTTAATGACTAATTCTTAAATATAAATGGACAAATAAATATTTCCAGTTACTTGAAAGAAGGACTTCATCAAGAAGGACAGACATAAAAATGATAAAAATAGAAAAACATGAAAGCAGAAAAAAATTAAGCAAAAAAATTTTATTTTAAGATCAAGAGAAGATATATATAAAAATAAAGTATAAGAGCTCATGTGAAATAAAAATAAATGTGCAATAAAAGCTCTTAGATAGTCAAATACTCTGCTTCAAATTAAAACAAAATTATAGAATAATTAAATGATTTTTTTAAATTCCTTTGAAGTGACAAAAGTGAAAAATGAGAGAAAATGAAGAAAATTGGGAGATATGACCAGAAGATGCAACATCTGAGGAGAGTAAGAAATAAAAATTAACAAAAGTAAAATTAGAAGGTGAAGAATTATAAAAAAAATAAACCTTGGAAGATAATGTTTCACAAGTATGAAACGACCCGTTCAAGTTAAAGGGCCCCTCTAGTACTTGGCATAAAGTTAGAAAGTGACCTCCATCAAAGTATATCCTAATGAAACATCAAACCACAAGTGATAAGGAAAAAAACTTAAAAGTGTGAGAGCAGATGAATTATGTATGAAGAAATAGAAATCTGCAGAGCATCAAACTATTCCATAGGAACTCTGAAGATGTTTAAGGACAGCAAAGTGATGTCTTTAGAATTCTGAAGGAAAAAATCAGTTCAGGATGGGAAGACTCAAAACGTAAACTCCTTTGAACCATCCTTAGGACACTATTGGAGAATCAGCACAAAGAACACATGTAAAAAGAGAGAAATCATTAGGCACGGGATCCAGAAAATTTGAAATCGAACCTGGGAGGGAATGAAGGAAAGTGCAGGCACAGCAGCTGTGGGGCCGACTGAGGGAACATTCCAGAGTTAAGGCAGAGGCTAGAGAGAGGGGCCAGAAACATTTCTCAGAAAATATAAAAACTTGTAATTTATTTTATGTGTTTGGAATACCAGAATGGATTGATAAGTATTTAAAACATTAGGGCAAGTTGTTGTTGTTTTTGCTGTTTTTTGGCAAGCTAAATAAATGTTAAATGAAGTACCTTTAACTCTATGGAAAATTTGAAGAAATTTTCTAAATTCGTTTATTGTGCTTTGATAATCTTCTATATTATAGATCACAACACAGATACAAAAGTTTTCAGCAACTCACTTCACACAATACAGCATATGCTCCTTCTCATATAAAACTCTGGTCTTAAGCATGTGACCTGCTTTGCCCACCAGGACAGACTAGCTAAGCTCAGACAAGCAGGCCCAGAACAGTCATCGAGTGACCCCAAACTGCCAACAGGTAAAACTGTGAACTAAGTAAATATTGTTGTTTTAAGATTCTAAGTTTTTGGGTGACCTTTTATGCCACAGAAGAACTAATATGAATGTTTTATTAAACTTGGATTCTTTAAATATAAGAATTTCAACATTCAGTGCATTAATAGAACTTCCATTCCCTGAAGTTAACTATTCCCATTATTGTACAAATTAGGTTGAGTCTCCACACATAACTTCAAGACCTCCCAGATTTTGAAAAAAAAATTTAGGTTAAGAATTAGCAGATTAAGAAAATGGAGTATGTGGGAAAGGGGATCAGGGTTCCTGATCTTTAAGAAGTTTTGGTTAGTGGATATATAAAGTCACTTTTGCAGGAAAACTAATATTTCATATATTAGTTCCTTGGACTTTATCTGGACATTAATTTACAAAGCTATTTAATCTTCAAATTTTAATTATCTTGGGAATTTGAATATAAAATGGGTTTAACATTTAAAATGTTGACAGTGGTATTTTAGAGTATCAAGTTACTTTTGTTACAAATGCTGATCTGACCCAGAGGCCTGATCAAGGCCAGCATTTCCTGACTGGTGGCTCATTTGCTTAGTTTGGGATAAAGTCAAAAGTCCTATGATGGCTTTCTTTTCTATACAATATAAGCTCTTTCAGCAGCAAGAAATTTAATTTTTTGACCTCCATCTCACATTTGCATACTCCCCATCTGTTTCAGTCTGTTTCAGAATATAGATGTGTATTCATCACAGTAATCTAGGAACACACACACACACACACACACACACACACACACACACGCACTCATGCCACATAGTCATTGCAAATTGGCAAAGCATATCAGTTCTTCATTGTAATTCAAGACTCATGATGACTAACGTTTCATGATCTTGTAACTGCATCATATGAATATCAAAATCACTTCAATCATCATCTGACAGCAAGGACAGCATGAGACCCAAGCACCAGTGGTATCATGATTGGCTTTCAGTGACACGGATCATTTACACTCCCATTTCATCAGCCAGAATAGTCACATGGTTATACCTAATTTCAAAATGAAGATAAGATTGGGAAAATTCTCAATCTTATCTTCAAGGGCTTCTTTCTTTCAAAATCTTTTTCCTCCTGCCTCCTACATTTTGCTACATCTTCAAAGTATTTAGCAACCGTTGACTGCAGAGAAGGGAGTCTGTGCAAACAGATGAGATGACATCTTCTTTGTTCCTCTCCACTGCTGTTGACACTATTAGCTCAGTCTGTAGTACTTGCTAAGATCAACTGGTGGCATTCAGTTCCACAGTGGCCCATTGGTATCAAAATCTGGGGTGGTACTGAGTAAAAAACAGTCTCCAAGCCCCCTGAATCTGGAATTTGTTAAGCTAGAAACTTCCTTGGAGTGGCCAACAAGTTCCTGCTTATACCCTTTTCAGTGACCTGGGAGAAGGGAACGTAAGGACCCCAGGAATATAGCCTTCATTTCACAGGGGGACTTGGTGAAATAATCTTAGTAGTGGCAATGGTGGTGAAGATGGCGGATCATCTTGATATTGGCCCTCTGTCAATTTGATGTGCCCTTCTGCCATCTTTTGAGTCCTCCCTTCTATACACCAGCAGTTCTATGTACCTTTGGACTCTAAGGCTCAGGGAACTCACAAAATGTGTGCTTGTCTCTTTATTAGCAATCACGCTGCTTGAGATGCTCAGTCTTCAAACAAACCCCTCGCTCTTCCAGAACTGCTTTCTATGATGGCTGTGGCCACATCAGATGAATCTTGAGGATTTGGGTATTTTTGTCGTATCTTTGAGACCTACTCCTTAAATACGTGTCCTGCTGAGATGTCTGCTGGAGTCATTGAACTCTAAGAGAGTAAGAGGAGTTCCCATTGCTAAAACGTATATGAAAACTCAGTCCACCTTCCTAAGCATAACACTAGTATAGAAATATTTTTTTTAAATTGGAAATGTTTTTATTGGGTTCTAAATCTATGGTATATCATCTAATTGTTTAAAACAGTAATTGTGTGTCTCAGGGCATTGTCAGTATAAACATCAGACATTCATTTTTAGGAAGTAACAAAAACATACACAAATTCTAGTGCTCATAGGACTCTCCAAATGCATTTTTTTCATGTAAAATATTTACATTTTAAATAAACAAAAACATCTCTGTAAATCTTAAAATATGTTCAATTACCATGCATATCTATAATTCATATCATATTAAGTTGATGAATATATTTCTAAGATAATAGAAAAGATGTTTGGCAACCTTTTTTCATTTAGTTATACAGAATTGACACCGTCTTTTGAGGACCAAAATTGAATCATATGTTAAAATGTTGCTAAGAATACATTAGAAAGGTTAAAGTTACAAAAGTAGAGAGTGCAGGAGAGAGGGAGGAAGCGAAGAGGGGAAACTACAAAAAGAGAGAGTGATGAAGGAGGATATATGGAAAATAAAAAAGTTAGCATTATTTTTTTACAGTACCATGATCAAAGATTCGGATTCATTATCATCATTTCACCAAAGAGGTTTAGGGAAGTAATTCTGTTTGCTCCACTTGGTGTTTATTAAAGAGGACAGAAAATGATCACACTCCACTGTCAGCAAAAATGTAATTGTAGTATAGCACTTAAGCTTAGAAACTTGCATTTTTGTTGTCTAAGTTATCTTCAACTTGTAAAAGAAACAATCTTAGTTTGTAGGGAGTCTTTGAATGCCTATAAAATAAGGACTATTTGATTTGTCGCAGAGACAGTTCCCATCTTGAATATGATTGCATTTCTCTATGTTTTGACCTGTAAATCTTAAAACCAGCCTATGATTCTAAAAAGTGTAAATCTGGGCTTTTGGTGACTATAAATCAGATATGTAGAGTAAGATCCTCCTACTGGTATTGTCAGTTTGATTTAAAAATATTCAGCCTGTGCTAGTCTGCCCTTTCCACATAAATAGAACTATAGAAAACTTTAATGGAGTCCCAAGAGCAATGTAGGAAATGAGGCATGTTTTCGTGTTTCTGATCCCTCTTTCTGTTCCATATCTACACCCACATACAGAAACACAAACACACACACACACACACACACACACACACAAACATAGACCTAAACACACATGTACAAAAGGATCCCTTGCTTTCTGGCTAAACTAAAATCTGGCCACAAATTCAATGGCTTACTTATATGAGAAGAGTGACTCCTGATTAAGTAAGTGGTTTTGTTGGTTAACAAACAAGGTCATCTTAGCTTGTTCTCTAAAAACATATATTAGCTTCCTGTGGCTGCCATAATACAAACTAGGTATCACTTAAAAAAAATATGGCAGTTTACTGTCTCATAGTTCTTTATGCCAGAAGTCCAAAATCAAGGTGTCATCAGAATCATGCTCACTCAGACTTTGGTTACAATTCTTCTGGTGGTGATTGTCACTCCTTTCCATCCTAAGCCTGCAAATGCACCACGCCTCTCTACTTCCATCATTTCATGGTGTTTTCCCTAATGTGTTTATGTCATGTCCACACTATCTTCCCTCCGTGCATGTCTGTCTTCTCTTCTTTTAAGAACACCTGTCATACCTGTCATACCAGAGTAAGAGCTCACCCCATTTCATCCAGTATGACCCCATTTTAACTTCAGTAATGATATCTATAACAATGCTGTTTTCAGATATGGTTACATTCTGGAGTTCTAGGGGCTTCAACATACATTTTTAGAGGATACAATTCTACTCATGGAACCAACATACTACATGACATGTAATCTGTATATAATATCATTTCCATCCTACCCTTATTTTTTATTTTTAAGATTTTAGTTATTTTTAGAGAAGAAGAAGGAGGGAGAAAGAGAGGGAGCAATGTGTGGTTGCATTTCATACGCCCCCTCCTGGGGTCCTATGTGCCCTACATTGGGAATTGAACCAGTGACCCTTTGGTTCTCAGGCTGGTACTCAATCCACTGAGCCACACCAGCCAGGGCTCCATCCTACCTTTCTTTAATATTGAGGTTTTTCTTTTGCTCAAGTTGAAAACAGACTCAATTTTATAACTAAACCTTCACTCAGCATGTGAAACTTTAATCTGGGGAGCTGGGGTGGCAACGTCTTCCCTTGCAGCCTACTATAGTTTTCTCCCTCTTTTTCTCTGGAGTGGATGCATAAAGATGCAACAGAAAGAAAATGAGCAGAGCTTTCTTACTTAACTAGACCTGTTGTAAGACAGCGCTGTACTGTCTGGGCCTGATGGGGATGAAAGCTGACCCTTTCTCCTATGAGGGCTTCCATGGCGTTCTCCAGAGTAGTCTCCACCATGTGCACCTTTCTCACAACCCCCAGAACTAAAAGCCAATTGCTCCTCAGCTTCTGCTGCCTTACTGGTGAACACACAGACACTGACTACTGAGGATGTTTAGGAAAATGGTTTATGAGTCATGACATGACTTCCCTGCATTGCTTTTTAAGAAAAGCATCCTTGCCTGAAGCTTTATTTTGTAATCTTCTTTTCTATTGAATCTGGTGAGTCTGTTGAAATTTCCAACTTAACTTCCCAGTCCCCACACACATACACCTGACTAATTTACACAACATGAATAATTTAGTTTTTCTTTTGTGCTAGTATTACAGTACTTTCTGGGCATTTTTAGGTTTTGTGTCATGCCTATTTTGGGGGAGGGGTGAGGTAATTTGATTTGGTGTGCCTGCTAACTTTAATCTCACATACCTCATGTGAGCATTCTCCCTTTCCTTTCACTCAGGCCTCTTCCACAGCTTAGAGATAATGGTGGAAATATAGAAAATGGTTCAATTTTGCAAGCTTCTCCTCCCATTCTGATTCCTGGCTCTCTGGGATCAAATCTGAAGAAGAAAGAATAAGAATAACAAGAATAACATGATTGTGCTTGGTACTATTTGCAGTTCCCATTTGTCTATGACCATCCACCGTCAGGCACTCAAATGCTAAAATTTTACTGATTATATCAGTGAATCTGTGAGCCCCACCATCTCCACATATCATTCCCTGGTAAGAGTTCTGCACACCTGGATGTTGGCAGTTCTTTTTCCCCTATGTAGGTTATCTTAGTCCACCTGTGTTCTAGGTTGTCTTCTTGACACAAGGGAAAACTCATATATGCTAGTCATGTCAAACTTTATAAATGTAGGTTACTCCTCTGACAATCATTTCTTTTGACCCTACTATTCTAGGCTGCTTCAGATGGCAACTCAAATTCTGGTTTCTCTTGGAAGGAAGCAAGTACCCATTGTAGCACTGTAGGTAGGTCAATCCCAGGAATCTCCTGGAACACACATCACACTTTCCTAAGAACTATTTTGACTCCTAATGACAACAGTTGGTGAGTCTATGATATCTTGCAACTCAGCAAGTGTCAGCTAGGAAGAGAGACCCATCTTCCCAAATTGTGTAAAAAAGTTTCTTGACATCTACCTTTGGGATCATAAAGCTAAAAGAACCACCCAGAGGAGGGAGAGAAAGTAAAAGGTGCCGTCCACTCTACTTCCTTGGAATTCTCCTCAAAAGACATGATGTGTCTAGTGAAGAATCTTCTGGAAGTATATAATGAGATTGACTAATACAAGCCCAATTTTTGTTACTTTTTGCATGTTTCTGAACAGCAAAACAGCCAGTAAAACCTAAAAATTCAATTCTGGTGTTTTGTTTTGTTTTTTTTTTTTTACATTTGAACAACTACTAGGAGAAAAAGTGGTTGTTTGAAATTCAATTTTTCCTTCTTAACATGCAATTGATCTAGGGAGCATATCTCCCAGGATTTAGTACTGTAGAGGGTAACTAGACGATCATTAGAAGGTAATCCTGAGGCCACATGCACTTATTTAATTGTAATATTTGATTCTACTCGGATTTTTTTAAATAAAAATGTTATCTATGTATTAAGATATAGGTGTGTTTTTGTAACTTTTCTGGAACATAATGTATCTTTAAAAACAAGATAAATGTGGAAGTAATAAAGGAAAATAATGAGAAAAGGTCTAACATTGCAAATAGAATAAAAGTCGGCCTTCTATTTTTTGCCAACTATCCTAATATTGTTCTCTATAATAGTCTCTCTCTATAATTGTAATATTGACATTTGGACTAGACAACATCTTTTGTAGAAAACTGCCTCATGCATTACAGGATGTTTTGCAGGATCCCCTGCCCAATAGATGTCGGAAGCATCACTACTCTTATTCAAGATGTGACAATCAAAAATATCTCCAGAAATTTCCAAATGTCCCCAGAGGGCAAAATTTGCTCCCCAGTTAAGAATCATTTTCTAAGAGGGAACATTTTCATGAGTTTTGTATTTTAAGATCATAAAATGATTGCTTTCATAAGTAAAACATATGCTTCTACCTCTATTTCAGATATATCAACCCCCACTTTCCATTACTCTCCTTCCTGTATTTCATTATGTTATCATTTTTAGTTATAGTCCCATATTTTAAAGCTTATATAATATACCTGTCTTCCTTGATTCATTTTATGAGCATTCATGACGCCTACATTCTCTTAACCTTTCCTCCATTCTATATCCAAAATTATTTCTACAGTAGTACTCTTGTATTAGTTTATTTTTAATAGAATTTCAGTTTTTTGTTACAAAGAATTATAAAATACATATTTAAAATGGCTTAGAAAGTACCATTCATGTAACTGCTCTTGACATAAAGAAATGACTGCATGTGGCTAGAAACTCAAACAGTACAGGTAAGTACATAAAGAAAGTAAAAATCTTCACTTCTACAAAAGTTCACTCTCATCTCACAAAAGAACCAAATCACCCTAGTTATATTAAAAAAAATAACACAGAAGAAGTAAACAGATAAAGTAAAACACATACAGAAGAAAATACAATTGAATTTCTATTTCTTGAAAGAGAAGCCCCAACACTGAGACCAGATAAATTATCTTTTTTCATACCCCACCAAGTCCTGTGACATTATTGTTTGTTTCATTTTGTTTGTTTCATTTTCTGGCTAAGACATCGGAAACTCTCTCTGCGAGGTGCAGCACCCTACTTGCGATTGGTCCAGCAGAGGGATTTCAGAGCAAGTTTAAGCAGCTTCCTCCTCACCCAATCCTCGTGGGGAGCAACCTGCGAAAGCAGTAGCGTGAGCTTGCGACAGCTCCATGGCAAGACCTGGTGTGCACAGAACTGTAAGACCTCAGGTATTGTCCCCCTGGCTGTTTATGTTTCAATTGCTTTAGGGCATGTCTATATTTATAAAATGTCTGAAACTACAGATGTCTTCAGTATCCCCCCAAGCCTAATGTAAACTAATTATTCTCCTAAAAGAGAACAGTGATATCTTGAAAATCCTCAATCCTTTTTGAGGTTTTATTGATTCTTTTACTTGAATGTGGCATGGGATACACAAAAATACTGAGATTCCACCAAATCCTACATGTGGTTGTGGATCTTTAAGTCCTCCATGCTAGAATGACAAAGATAGCTTTGCCTCACACTGGACCATTTGGTAGCTATAATGTATTCTAGTCTTTACTCAAATCTATAATTTGTTATGTTTGCCCTTCCCAAGCAGCAAAACATACATGTTGACTCAAATGAACATTCTTCAGCTTTTTTTATTGATGGAATAACCAGGTCAATCCGCTTGTCTTCAACTACAGACAGCATAACTTGGCATGGTCTTTACACTAACATAGTGCCTTATGCCCCAAAGTTTCACTGATCTCATAGAATCTGCTCTCTTCATGGAATTGATCTTTTATTCTCTAGTACACACAGGAATTAACTTTGTGCTTCGGGTATCTACTAATGTTTGTTCTCCAGAAAGTATAGATGGGAGTGCTTCAGTAAACAGTGGCATAGCCGTACAATGGCTAGATGATTAAGATCCTTGATCACTAAATTAAGATATAGAAATGGAGAGCTGACTTATTACAGTGGTGGGGATTTGCCACTGACATAAACCCTGATTCTCCCCTCTGTACCTTCTATTTTTCTATTCTCACTGAGACCAGGAAACCCCTATGAACTGAAGTTCTCCCAATTCCCCAGTTAAGAAAACAATCAATCAGTAAAGAGCATTTCAACATGCTGGTGCCTTTGACACACATGCCAGTGACTAACACACGCAAGTGTGGGTCAAACATGCTTAAAAAGAGACTTGAGTAATTTAAAGAGCTCTTTCTTGAAGGTGAGAGTAGAATATACACATAACAGATTCTCAGTTCCCTAGTTATTTAGATTATTTTCTCCATTATTTACAAGAGACGATCTGGTCCCTCAATTAACTTTAGAGAATCAGTGATTAATTAGTACCTATTTTTTAATGAAGCAGCCAGACAAAATGAAAGCACAATACTCAGTTTTCATATAACCATTCTTAAGTGTAGATACTTTCCTATATAAAATCATATTACCAGGTTCAGATCATTTTTAAATATCCCTCTGAATTTCTGCTGTTGGTTTAGCTCACATATACTCAAAACCCCTATGTTTTTTTATAAATATAATGTAGCTTTTTTTTACTTCATTTTTCTCTTCTTGGATCTTATTCTAGTTGGTATTTGACTTTATGGACATGATAGAATTTGATTCTAGTTGTTGGTATAATGTCAGTAAGAGATGGAACATGAAGGGAATATTAGCTCCCTGTTTTAGAAATTACCTTTGTGAAAGACTAACCACTTAAACAAGAAAAGAACAGTATAACAAGATGAAGGTTACTAGCTCCCTTTGGGGGATAGAGATTTATTTTGTTGGAGAAAAAGTATTGCAGAAGAAATAACAGCATTTTTTCAGATCATGGATCAGAAAACCATAAAGTTGTTACAGAGACAGTTAAATTGGCTGGGGTAGGCATTATATAAGTAGCAGTAGAGAGCTGTTAAACTGAAAGTATAGATGTAGCCTTGCTCTTAAGAGTTTGAATAACATTTGTGTTTTAGTAGGCAAGACTTTGAACAGGACTGTGCTTGGAATAGAATTGTTATTTAGAGCAATTCATTTGATAAGAATGTATAGGATGAATTACAAAAGTAAGAAAATCCAGGCAGGAACACCAATTAGGTAACTAAAACTATAGTGCTGGTGAGAAGTAATAAAGTTTTAGCTAAAATAATTGCAGAAGGACTGGAGAAAGTTGGAAGGTTAACATTTATTTCTGGTCTCTTGACAATGTACAGACGGGTGCAACTGATAGGCACATGACCTCTAAATGCTGGGAATGTTGCTTTATATTAACCCACTTAATGTAGCACATTGATCAGAATGCTTTATTTAATCTTAACATGGGAATAAGAATTAAATATGTAACTAAGATTCTCAGCTAGGTCAAGGTGTGGCAGAACGGAACACGGGACAGCAGATGTATAAGAGGAGCATGAAGACGATGCAAAACGGGACTGACTTTCCAAGGGCTTCTCAATTCTGTAGGGATATCATAGTGACATGGGGCAATTTTAAAACATAAAAATGCAGATGACTAAATCTCACAGTAGAAATTTAGATTCAGCAGTTCTGAAGAGGTTCCATGACATTTATATTTGTAAAAGGTCTACACATGATTAGGATGCAGAGTCAAGACTTCACTAATCTACAAAGGAGGATCAGCTAATAAGGAGGAATCCCAATGGAGCACACATGTGAATCGGGCCTTTGTGCCCATCTGCTTTTCAGATGATGATCTGCTTCTACGGGTCTGCTCTGTTTCTATAAGTGAGTCTGTTCCATAAGGTTTACCTTGCTGCTCCAGATCATTACTCTAGTTTGACAGCTTGAACTTCACACTTCTGTGTACATCTTGATAACCCAATCCTGAACCTCTGAGCTGATAACATTAGCTTCCTAACAAACTGTCTAATTAACCCAAGATTCTTCCCTCTGTTATCAGAAATCTCAGGTTCAGTAACCTTTTGCTGACTTATTTAAAAATGTTTTCACAGGATGGAAACAGGGTTACTTCAACTATATTTAATTCAGAAGAGATCCAAGTCTCTTTAGCTTATTTACCAAGAGTTTCATCAGCTAAATTGAATTTTTGCAGCCTAATGTTTTTGAAAAAGGCCATTTATACATGTGTGTGTTCTTTGTGTGATAGTATATATTCTCTCTCTCTTTTTCTCCCCACTGTGCCACCCTCAACAGCTCTCTTAAATTTTACTCTGGAATAATTAATTTACCTCACATGGGCTGAAAATCTCTTTCTAGAGAATGGTTTATGCTTTTGGATTCACCATTAATCTCACTAGGTCAATTTATAGCAGAACTGTTTTACAGAAAAAAATGATAAAAGGTAAAATTAACCTTTTTGATTGTAACAAATTTACTTCATGCTCCAATTTTTTTTCTTTCAGCTTGACCTTGGAAAAAACTATTATTTTATCTAACATAAGAGTTCTAAAGGTTACTAACCAATGTCCATGGACTGGCTCTAACAGGGAGACATGTTTTCTTTGCATAGAGGAATATTTAATAATATTTAAATTTGGAATTAGATAGAGCATAAAATCTCCAGTTTAACACAATTCTTAACATTTCATATGGTGTCTCCTTTCACCTTTATCTCCTTGCAGGTATGTTTTTTGCCTTATCTTTATAGAATTTGAGTTCAACTTAAACCAGGTTTAAACATGAACCACAAACAAAATCTAGTTATGATTTACATACAATAAAATACATTCTTTTTATGTGTATAGTTCCTGAGTTTGACAAATAAATACATCCATGTAATTACTGCCAAAATCAAGATAGCAAATGTTTCTATCACTCTAAAATGTTTCTTTGTGCCCCTTTGTTCAAGAATGTAATATAAATGAAATCATAGACTATACCACATTATTCTGTTACTAGCTTCATTAGGTCACCATTATTTGTTTTCTTTTGCGATGCATTCATATTCTGTTTACCAATACTTTATTGCTCTGATTGCTAAGAATCATGCAATCCTCTAATTGCATTATATGGGTTTGTTATAAGTTTATGGACATTTTGATTGTTTCTGATGTTTATTTATTATGAATGAAACTGCTATGAACATTTGCATTGTCTTTATGTTGATATTTGGTTTTCTTTCTTTTGGGTCCCATAGACAATAGACCGTTGTCCCCTTCATTTTTAATTGGTTCTATACACTATCTTATTTAAGCTGAGTTAATTTCAATAAATGTCTATTGAGCAACTATTACACACATGAAATCTAGTAGACTTTAGGTACAGAAAACATACAAGTCAAAATTCTTGACATAAGGAAACAAATTCTGGAGGATAATCCAGCTTTTAAAAATTACCAAATGGTATGGTATTTTCCTAAAGAACACTTAAAATATATTATTTGAGAAATAGAGTAAATTTTTCAAAAAGGGAATGTCAATGTAGCTAACACAATAATGTAAGAAATACCACTTAGCAGTATACCATGAAGGATAAGGATAAGGATAAGGATAAAATAATAAGTAATTAGTAGATGAGGATACAAACTCTAAGAGAGGAAACAGTAACTTTAGACATGTAGGCAGAACTTCTCAATCTTGGAGAAATCTTAGGAAAGATTTTTCACTAAGAAATAAAAATATCAGTTTTGTTTCAGAAAGTTTGTACTGCCAACTGTATAGCAGTGTGATGTGGAGGACATTGAAGATAGGAGCCAAAGTGCTGTAAGAATTGAGGGGGCATCAGGAAGGTTTATTGCTGACTGATTACATGTACAGAAGAGTGAACCTTCTAAATTTCTTGTTGCAGAACTCATTAGATTGAGATTTTTCAATGAAGATTTAAAAATACCGAAGATGACATTGCCATCTCCTTATCTTCTCATGGAGTTTGAGACTCCTGTGGTATACCTGGTGGTTATGTCCAATAGAATGTTGGTTGTATAGCCTTGAATCTCAACAGAAGGCTGTAGGCTGCAGAGATAGACTTTAGATTCACAAGAGTGTAAGCATCTAATAAACCCGAGTGTTAATCCACCTACTCTGTGTGTGTGTAAAGACAATAAAAATAGTAATGAGAGAAGCATGGTTAAGTTGAGCAGAAAGGAGGCAAAGGAATTTCAATGGACTGAATAGTTATGTTTCTCCAAAATTCATATGTTGAAATCTTCACGTGCAATGTAGTAGTATGATGAGGTGGGGCCTTTGGGAGGTGAATGGGTCATTAGGATGAAGCCCTCATGAGTGAGACCGGTGCACTTAAAAACGAGACCCTAAGAGCTTTCTTTTCCATAATGTGAGGACAGAGGGAAGGTGGCTGTCTGTGAACTAGGAAGCATGTTCTCACCAAACACCAAATTTTCTGGTGCCTTGCTCTTGGACTTCCTGGCCTCCAGGACTATGAGAACAATTCAAGAGCCACCCAGTCTAGGGTATTCTTTATAGCCACCTGAACGGACTAAAATCAAAGTGGATTTCAGGAAAGAAATTAAAGAGCAAAGCAGAGAGTAATATGGTGATCCATGAGAGATAGCTCGAAACACATGGTAAAGACTGAAAAGAGGGAGGCATTTAGAATGACCAGCATTTAAGAGGTTAATTAATTTTGAAAATACAATAACTCAGAAATCATTATGGAATCTATAAAGAAGAAATTTAGAAGAATAGCATGGACTGAAGGCAAGAATGCACTATACTGACAGGTGAGTGCTAGGTGATAAAGTGGGCACATTAATCAAAGTGGTAATATTAAAAATTTGTGACCACTAGCTCAATAAACACAGGGTCATCTTCAAAATTGGAGATAATTAAATATTATGATATTGTGAGAGGCAAATTAAATAATAATTACAGAATACAATTGGCTGAGATAAGAGAAAATGGGTTGTAATGTGTAACAGTTGGTGAAATTAAACTTGGGTACAAGAAAAGTTACCTTTTTTTCATAGACATATGGTTTTCAAAGTGTTCCCCAAACCAATATCAGCATCATTTTCTTGGAAATGTTTAGAAGTAAAAAATTTTCAAGCCAGTCCCACCCCAGATCTAGTGAATAAGAAGGTCTGGGTTTGAGGCCTCAAATTCTGTGTTTTAAAAAACATTTCAAGTGACTCTGGTGAACAATAAAGTTTGAAAAAAACACTGGATTAGAGAAAGAAGAAGAACAGAATTTATGAGACTATAGAGATTACAATAGGAGTAGATGGTGACAGGTATAACAAACTCAATGAAATTGTGCTTACTAGCTTCAAAGATATCTGTGAATTTAAAGATGAGACCAAAGATAGATAAGATATAAACCTTCTCAGAGAAGTCATGACATTCTTCAGCATCCACTCCTTGTTAATGTATGATGAATCCAGCAGCTGATGGGACACACAAAAAAAGTATTGCTAAGAATCCCCGAGTGTCTTGCTTGGCTTCAAAATGGCATCCTTCTTCAGTTATATGATTTTTCTGCAGTAGTTTTTGATGACTTGTGGCGATGGAACAAAGGGCCTTATCTCAGAAAATGTGCCAAAGAAGTGCAGGCACTTCGACACTGCACTAATGATTGTTCCTTCTCTTCACAACCCTCTAAATTCTAACATCTTAAAAAATATGACAACTTCTGTTGTAACTTTCTGTTCCATGATATGGACTAATTTATATGAGTAGTGAGATCATATGGGGTTTAGATTCTAGTTGTAAGACAGACTAGTTGCAAATTATGTGGTTTTCTTTGGTTAAATTGCTTGTAGCTGTAATAACTCATGGTGATACTTGTTAACGGCACCACGTTCTCTCTCACTCCAGAGCCGTTAACGTGTCTCCATTGGAACTGCATGCAGTAGAGCCTTATTTACTTCATTAAATATCATGTGGAGCTGGATTTCTTTGGGGATATGTTTATTTCCTATGTGAAAGACTATGAATATAAAACTTGTGGAGCCTTATGCAATATTTTGGGTTTCTATGAAGAAGACAGTACCTTCTTACCTCTGAAATTATGTGCTTGCTCCCTTACTTAGTAAACCACAACATTTTACTTGCCTCACTAAATCAAATGCTTTCTAGAGTCTTGACAGAAGGGTTTCAGTAGTGAAAATCATTGTCTACTGACATTTGTTTCACCTAACAGTTTGGGAGATTTGTTATCCTACACATTACCAGGCAAGAAAAAGTTATAAAGTTAAATTTTATATAAGCAAAATTCTAAAATATCTAAATCTTACTACTCTGCATAACCAGATAGAGGGGCCCATGAAAAATGAGTATTTCCTCTAGTATTTTACTTTACTTATTGTTATTGTTACCGGTTGTACAGCTGGCCTTACAAATGGAGAAGAAACAGGAATGGTTGAAATGCTTTAGTTGATAAACTGTGCATATTCCATCCATTTTACTCAATCGAGAGACTATTTAGTGACGAGATGATGGCTGGTTAGTAGAATGTCACTTCACCTAAAATAGGTGAATTAAGCAGGGTGTAGTTAGAGCCCATATTGGATTTCTATATTTTCTGAACTGACATTTAAATGACATTTTCAGCATGAAAAGTAATGATTTTTTATAACAATCATATTATGATGATGATTGCTTCCATATTTAATGAGTTTCAATTTACACATGAGTGATACAAGAATGTCCACAGTATGTTATAGTCTCTCTGGACCACATCTAAGGAAGTTCTTGGGTCTAAATTATTCATAAGGAGCTTATCAGCAGGTGAGAAAGTGGGTTTATTTTTCTAAAACCTGTATTTAGATCACTTAAAGATAGTGGGCATTAAAAAGAAAGAGAAATAACAAAGTTCCAATACATAAGTAAACAACAAACAGATGTTATAGAGTATGATTAAATAAATAGCTGATCTTGAAGGAAGAGGAAAGGTAAGGGAAAGCCAAACAAATTATACTTTGCTGGTATAGGAAGCTGAATATAAAACAGCACTTCTGGCTACATTTCTTTCTCATGAATCTTTAAAAAAAATATTTCCTTTATTTACTATCCATTTAGGTTGATTTTCAGCATCAGCTAGAATTTGAAAGTATAGTACAGAAAAAAGCAATATAATGCTAACAGTTCAAGTTAATTCAGAAAAGAAATGCTATTTTAAAAATCTTACTATGGATTCTCATTGTCACACGTTTTATAGGAAAACCATAATATTGAAGCAATACAGAAAAGATTTAACGTTCCTTTGTATTTTCTTTCTTTCTTTCTTTCTTTTAATCATTTATTTATCCAAGTTTCAACCCTGATAGTGAAACCTGCTGTGTTTTCTTTTCTGGCTGGAGTCTGATCATAAGACCATTTCTTTGCCACAGGGCCCCATGCTCAGATTCCACCCTACTGATCATCCAGACTTAGAGAAAATGAGAGGGTATTGTTCAAATAAGGAAGACTGAGTTTTATTAAGACAACAAAAAATACCAGTAAGACCAGAAAGGGGTGGTTAATGCCTTTTGGAAGCAACTGTTGCATCTCCCTGCTTGCCCCCCTCGCCTGCCTGCTGCAGAAGTGAACATATTTATGGGATTGAGACTCAGCTGGAGAAGCTCCCGCATTGAATAAGGCCCCGCACCGGCCTGTTTCTGGAGATGGCCCGCCACCAGGAGCTGCTGAGCAGGTGGCAGGAAAGGTCCAAAGGGGTGCAGCCCAGCTCTCTTGTGGCCAGAAGGAGGCAGTGGTGTGGCCGCGACACCTCCTGCAAGGACAGAAACCGATGTGCGCTGAAGGTTCCGGTTAACCAGGCCCTGGGGCTGGCTGTGGTTACTGTAAACAAAGGTGCTCTTCCCGCTGGGAGCGCCAGGCTCCCGACGTCTCGGAATCGGCCCTGCTGGCCCGACGCAGTGCGCTGGCTGCAGTCTGGTCTAAAACCTCGTCCTCCGTGGGAAGCACCCCTGAAGGGGTCCACCCTGGGAGCCTTCCTCGGGCGGACCACAGAGATGGTGGCCGGTGGCAGCCCCAACACTCTGCTCTCAGGCCCTGCGACTACTCCAGGCTCCTCCCAGGAGGCCACCCAGCAGCTCACACTTCTTGACATGAGAGCCTACGTGCCAGGGTCATTCTTTTCTAGATAATTCTCCTGTAGTGCTTGTTCTAATTTCTAGCACCTTCCCCCTTCAGGATAAGAGGTCCCATCCAGCTGAAGCACAGGCTTTCTCCCTTCATCCTGGAGCTCCCAGGTAACAACGCCCAAAGGTAATCGGCTTGTGTTGACAGTCCGTGAGACAAAAATAATCTGTTAAATTCATCTACTTTCTAAGTTTATATGTGTTTAGTTTTGTGCTTTCCATTTTAGGCAATACCTTTAATACCTTTGTATCTTTAATAATTCAGCTTGCTTGGGAAAATAGGTAAAGTCAATTAAATTATACTCAATGAACTATTATAAAATGTTATTACATTATAGGCTCTTTGCTAGGCACTAGGGTTTGGAAGTTAATAAAAAAGCATCGTTTTCAAGGCGTTCACAGAAGCCTGGGGAGATAAGCATGTAAAGAATGGATGACGTCAAGTCTAATGGGTTTATGAACATGAGTGAAGTGCGAGGTAGAGGGGATTCTGAGGGTGCAGTTAATTATAGCTGAAAAGTTCAAGAAAGAGTTCACAGGAAAGTTAATAAGAATTTCCCTTTTACCTCAGGATAAGTTATACAGTTTTAGAAAGGTTTTATGAATCCTTTTATGACCTGGAAATTACAAGCATTTTTATAATTCCCCTCATCCTTTTTCAAATATATATTAACATATGTATGCATGAGTATTTTTTTTTTATTTTGTGTCAGGTAATATGTAAAGATCCAAAAATAGCAGAGAACAAGACACATTCCATTTCCTTCCTTATAGACTTTTAGTCTAGTTAGCGGTATCCAATTGGAGATGAGTACATTCCAGGGGATATGCAACACATTTAAATGTGGTGTAAAAAGAAATCTTAGAACTTTTATGTGTATATGTTTTAATGAAAAAGGAAAAACATCATGGGCACGTAATAACTCTAATGTCTTGTGTAAGGCCGAATGCAGATTATACTTCCTATGCACTCTCCCTTTATTGTTCTGTTGGGAGTGGGAATCAAAATCAAAAGTGAAGCATGGTGCTGTCAGGCGGTTGTATATTTTTAGCAAATGTGCGCCCAATTAGGTCAAATTTTGGACTATTTTTCTAGTTGAAACTAAAGTTTAGTGGCTAAACTAACACAAAACTGAAGCGTTTTACATAGACTCTAGTTCAGAGACTGTGTTTTGTTGAAAGTATGTATAATGCAAACACAAGAGAACTAAAAGATGAGAGAAGAGACCATTTTTCTATTGAACAAGTAATCTTGGCATTGTTCCCAGAGTAATCTGTCCCTTTAAGGAAAGGGTGATGCCGTAACAGTGAGTAAGAAATAGCTCTTCCAAAGTAACTTGTGCCAAGAAGGGTACAGTGTAAGAACACATATTTAGAAATGGTACAGGTTTTAACTGATTTTTGTTGTTGTCATAAGTCGGCTTCTTAACAGGTGCTGAGAGACTGAGCTTGGGATGTAAGATAAATTTTAGGAAACCACACCGTTGTAAAGAAATGGGTCAAGCAGAAATGGGCAAAAGGAGAAGCCAAACTGCGACCCAGGCCCCACAAAGCTTCGGCCAGTGTTTCAGTCAGCTTGGACTGCTGTAGCAGATTAACATAGACTGGATGGCTTATAAACCACAGAGATTTATTTCTCACAATTCTAGAGTACTGGAAGTCAAGGACCAGGGTGCCAGAATGGTAAGATTCTGGTGAGAGCCCTCTTTTGGGTTGCAAAGACTGTTCTCTCATTGTATCCTTACATGGCCGAAAGGGCAAGAGAGCTCTTTTGAGTCTTTTTTTATAACGGTACTAACCCCATTCATGAGGGCTTCACCCTCATGATCTGATTATCTTCAAAGTTCCCATGTCCTAATACAATCATATTGGGGATTGGGATTTCAATACATGAGTTTTGGGGAGACACAGCATTCAGTCCAAAACAGCCAACCCCACCGAGAGCTCTCGAATGACTATTACTCATCAGATTGTGCTATGCCTGGCCAAGGTGGCCACATCTTAGTACTCCAGCCTGGCTCAATTATCAGACGCAGGCTGCTTCAGGAAGGGTTTGTCCTTTGGAAAGGCAGCTTTCAGTAACTGAGGCAAACTTTAAAGGGTCACAGATGTTATGAATTCAATTTTTAAAAATTATATCCTCCTATTTAGTTTATGAAATATCTTGCCTGTTAGAAATTGAAATGTAGTGCCAGCTAGAAGAGACATATAGCCCTTGTCAGTGCAAGCAAGGTCGATTGTATGATTGAAGCCTATGAAATTTATGAATCCATGAAATGAATGTTTGTGTAATTGAAAAAATCTATGGAACTTAACTAGGGCTTTATCCAGGGATAAGAAAAGCAGTAGCCTATCCAGAGGGTTTAAAATAAGAATAAGAAAAAAAGTTTCAAATATCAAGTCTGCTTTATTCAATATAATATAACATTTTTCTTTTCCGTTTGGTCTACAAACACTCTAAGGCCAGTAACTAAATTTTGTTGTGGTTTATGTCCAAACTGTACATGTACTATGTGCTTAAGTTTAATTTCAACAAATAAAAAAATACGGAAAAGAGACAAGTTCAAAAAATATAGAAGAGTAGAAAGATGTTAGCTAACCCCTACTACTCTACTAATGCCACTAAGTGATAATAAAGGAGAAAAAAAGCACAAATCCCTAAGTGTTAAGAGAAAGAAATATCAGATAACAAGAATATTGATGATTTTTAAAGGTGCAAAGCAGGCGAATGAGTGAAACCAAACTAGCAAGAATTAACTCATCAACAAACTTTATTAAAATGATTTTTATGGACATAACAGTGTTTCACTTGGTGAGAAAAAATGTTAGAATTAATCAACAAAAATTAAATTCTCTGACATTATTAGTATTTCCTTTCTTAAAAGTAATGATTTACAGAGTTATTGACTATCCAAATTGTAGTGTACCATATTAGTTAACATTAAAATGAGAAAATATTCCAACTGTAGCAGTTAATCACACATTTTTGAAGTTTATTAAAATACTATTTTATTTTGACAGAGTATGAAACTTTTAAGGAAAAAATAGGGCATTTCCATTGAAAAAAGTAATGAAAATTTGGAGAACCCCCATCTTTTATTACCTGTGTGTGGACTCTACTTGTCTAACACTCTGTCAGACATTTAACTGTGAAAGGAAATTAACAGGAAAGTAAAATTTATCTATTTTACAAATATATGCATTAATTGCATGTCTTGGTAATAAATAAGCCTCTTCAGAACCTCTTATTATTTTATTTCTTTTAATAGGCCTTAATAACAGGTATTCTAGAATCACAGTTTCTTCTCAGTTTTTCATCATCCTTAAAATGGATACTCCCTAATTAACGTAAATTTGCCCCACATCATGTGTGCTACCAATGAAGGATCTGCTATTCAGCAATAAAGTTAGCAGTTCATCATTAACAAATAAAAAATCCCATTTCACTATAGATTATTTGAGAATAAGGGAAGAAAAATAACCACCCCTGAACTCACAATCTGGAACAATTACCATTAACACTCTGATACATTGCTTTTCAGATTTTTCCAAGGCATGGTTGTTTTATGATTCTTACTTGCTTTATACACAACATTACACTGAAATTAAGAGTGTGAGCTCAGAGCCAGAGTAACTTTGAAGACAGATTCAACTTCTCATTTGTTTCTCAGTTATTTCTTTGGTACCATGGTCCTCAAAACTGTAGGAAATTTTAAACTCTGAGGGTTGAAATAAGATAACACATACAATAAAAGTTTGGCACAGGAACTTCAGTGCATTACTGCGTGTGTATAGTACATTCGTAGGTAGCCTTCTTTTTCTACTTCACGTTGTAAATATAACACTTTCTCATGTATTATAGAAACTTCTCGAGCATTTTCAATGTTGTGATACTATTCAAAGTTTGTATAACCAATAAAGTATACTTAAATATTCAGATTATTTTAATACCTATTAGTGAAAGCAACTGTGATAAATGGTCCAAATGATAAATCCTTTTGTAAATCCTACATCCAACAATTAGCAAATTTTAATTGTTTTACATATATTTAAATGTTTATTAAAAGTAAATAAAAATGTACAAAAAAATCAAAGTTCCTATTTTGTTCTTTTTATTCTCTTCTTCCTTCACTAGAGGAAATTATTAATTTTATATGTATATTTTATATATGTGTATATGTATATACTCTCATACATATATAATTGCAAATATTACATAAAATTTTTAAATTTATATAAACATCATACTGTATATAATATTTTTTCAGTGTGATGTATATACATTCCTATCTATGTTAATGCATATAAATCCAGTTCCTGTATTTTAAATGCTGTCTAGTACTTTATCACGTAAATATGAGTATAGTGCCCTTCCCCTACTGTTCAACCTTTTGGCTGATTCCTCATTTTTGCTAATGTAATAATACTAAACCAAATATAGTTTAAAGTAAATTCTGGGAAACACGTGCTAAAGTTTCCCTTGATTATATATATTTCTATTTATTTATATTTATATTTATATAAAATCTCCAAGAGAGAAGGAGAGAGAGGGAGAGAAGAAACACCAAATTGGTGAGGAATTTCCATCACCACCATTTATGAGGGAACCTTCCAGTTTCATCTCTATCTCATGTTAATAGTTTTATACATTTAATTGCATTTTAATTGGTTTGTGAGGGCACACTACATTGTTTAATACATATGATTTGTAATATATTGGCTATTAATTATATTTTATTTTATTTTTTATACACAAGTTTAGTTTCAACAAATAATAAAGTATCAAAATAACACATCATTGTCACAGTCAGATTGAGTATTAAAAATATTGGTAATATCAAGTATTGGTGACTGTGAAAGGAACTGGGTATTCATAGACTTCTTTTCTTCATCTTCTTAAAGCTGTCCTTTTAGCATCTTTTGAAGTGCTGGTTTGGTGGAGGTGTATTCTTTTAGCCTTCTTTTATCTGGGGAACTCCTTATTTCACCTTCCATCTTAATTGAGAGCTTTGCTGGGTAGAGCAGTCTTGGTTGCAGGCCTTTGCTTTTCATTCCTTGGAATATTTCTTGCCAGTCCCTTCTGGCTGGTAGTGTTTCTATTGAGAAGTCAGCTGCTAGCCATATCAGGGCTCCCTGGTATGTTCCTGCCTGTTTCTCTCTTGCTTTCTTTAGGATTCTCTGTTTTTCTTTGATACTTACCATTTTAATGATGATGTGTCTTGGAGTGGGCCTCATTGGGTTCCTCTTGAATGGGGCCCTCTGTGTTTTCTGAACTTGTATGATTTTTTCTCTCTTCAAATTAGGAAAGTTTTCCATGATTACTTTTTCAGAAAGGTTCTCTATCCCTTTCTCCTCCTCTTCTCCTTCTGGCGTCCCTATTATATGGATATTATTATGTTTCAGGTTGTCCTGAATTTCCCTCAATGCCTCTTCATTCTTTTTGAGTCTTTTTTCATTTTCTTTCTATTTCTGAGAGTTTTTTTTTAACCTTATCCTCAAGCTTGCTGATTCAATCTCTGGCTTCATCTAGCCTGCTTTCAATTCCTTCTACTGTGTTCTTCAATTCAGAAATTGTATTCTTCATTTTCTCTTGTCTCTTATTGATAGTTTCTATGTCCTTTTTCATGCCGATATAGTTTGTAATGATTTCCTCATAGTTTCCCTGTAGTTTTTTGTAATTCTCTCTGAGCTCACTGAGCTCATTGAGATTCCTTGGAACTGTTGTTTTGAACTCAGTATCTGATAGTTTACTTTCCTCTATTTCATGTAGTTCTCTTTCTGGGGATTCCCTCCTTTCCCTTCGACTGGGGCATGTTTCTCTGTCGTCCCATTATTTGTGAAATGCTTCTTTTTGCTTCTGCTTCTTAAATTTATGTGTCTTGATTTCCTGACTTTGTGGTGTAAACTTCCATGGTAGGAGACTGCTGTTTTTTCTTTCTGGATCTACCTCTGATGATGTCAGATGTTAACCCTAAGTGACCTTAGGCAGTCTGTTCGATACTTCCAGGAATCTACTGTCTGTGGCTCTCCTTCAGCTGTTAATCTAGTCCCTCTGCACTCAGCAGGCTGGGTTAGACACCACAGGGCGGGGCAGAGTCTCTCCTTGGGGCAGGGTTATTGGGTCCTCTCAAGCTGTTCTTGCTCAGGGGCATGGGTCTGCCTGAGCCAGGTGGCTGCTGCCCTATGGGGGATGAGTCAGCACCAAGATCCCTCTGGCTAGTCTCTCCTCAAGTGTCTCTAGACCATTCTGCACCCCTTTTAGCCAGGGATCTACTATCTGTGGCTGCCACTGTGTACTCAGCAGGGCCGGAGTCCCTCCTGGGGGCAGAGCTATCGTGTCCTCTCACTGTTTTGCCATTCAGGGGAGTGGTCTGCCTGAGCAAGATGGCTGCTGCAGCATGGGGAATGAGTCAGCACCGAGATGCTGGCTACTCTCTCCGTTCTCTCCCCAAAGTCTCCCTCCCTAGTCTCTCCTCAGGCATCTCCAGCCTGCTCTACTTTCGCCTTTGCGGGAGTCCTGGGTACGTGGCTGCAAATAAAAATTTATGTGTTGGCCCCTTAAACGGCTCTTTGTGTCTCCAGCTGCCCGTCTCTGGCAGAGAGCAACTCTGCCGCTTTTCGCAGCTGGTTATCTGTGTACTTTTTGGGCTCTGATGCTGTAGACTGGAGATCCCCAATTATGATTCAGACCTCGCTCATCTCAGGGGTATCCCACTGGCTGTTTCAATATCCTTCTGGCTCTGCCACCTGTGGGCACCCCGCCCACCTTCTCGAGTCTCTACTGCACTCCATACCGATTAGGTTGTACTAAAGCCGAATCTTCTGTCTGTCTGAGGTTATAAGGCTCCTCTCTCGCCATTGTTCAGTTGTTTGTTCCAGGTGATTTCTCCACAACTTAGTTGTAATTCCAAGTTGGTCCTGGGAGGAAGTCAGTGTGACTTCCACTCACTCCTCTGTCATCTTGATTCTCCCTATTAGTTATATTTTATATGTGACATTTACCTTATCTCAGTGGTTTATTTTTTTCAAATTGTTTAATCAATCATACAGAATTACTGAATTTTACATTGTCAAATGTATCAGTCTTTTCAAGATTTATATTTTTTGTCTGATTCAAAATCCTTCATGATATTGAAGTTTAAAGACATTTTAGTGTTTCTAAATTTTCTTCTCCATATTTTATTGTCTCATTTATCTGAAGTATATTGTTACAGTGCAAGGCAAATATCCAATTTGTATTTTACCACATAAAACTGCATTTGCCTATACTGTTAGCAAGCACTTTATTGTTGTGCTTATTTCTTAATTACTACAATGTTTCTGGTCTTCATAACAAGTAATAACAGTCTCCATCATCTTTAATTTGTTTTTAGAATTTATTCTTCTGAATTGTCAAGTTCTTGAAAACTGTTCAGATGATGACACAGATATAATGGAATTTACAGTTTATTTGTACAAGAATTATATTTCTGTAAATAATGTTTCCTTATTCATTTGGTGAGTGTGTTAATCTAGTGGTCCCCAAATACTGCCCATGTTCTAATCCCTGGAACCAGTGAATGTCACATTACATGGCAGAGTTTGCAGATGGGATTACATCTGATTTTAATGAGGAGCTTATCCTAGATTATGCAGATATATTGTCCCTATTAGAGGAACCCAGAAAGAGTCAAGTCAGGGGATAAGGCCATGTGACGTTGGAAAAAAGATGGAATGGTTTGCTTCAACCAAGGAGTAAGGGACCACAAGCCAAGGAATAAATAAAGGTGGCCACTAGAAACCATAGAGAAAAAGGAAATGGATTCTCCCCTCAGAATCTCCAGAAAGAAGATACCAGCCCTCTTGAGTGACTTCAGGCTTCTGACTTCCGGAACTGTAAATTAATATACTTGTATTGTTTTAAAAATATGGCATTTGTGGTAATTTGTTACAACAGTGGTTGTTTTTTGGAAATGAATATACTAACTTTTAGTAATAACACTTTCTTTTGACTAGATTTTGTTGACTTAGCTTTTTATATATAGTTTTCGGTATAACATTTAGTACTGCTTTATTTTATGTGTATGAGGTAAGGAACAAGAGGCGAGTTTAGAAATACTAACCTGAGGTGAATGCATTCTTAAGATGTATTATGTTTACTGATATAGTTTATCTATTTCTAATGGCTTCATTTGAGTGTTCTCTTTCTTTTCCATAGCTTTTAGTTTGCATGTTTGTCTCTGCATCCCATCTTCATTTCAGCTGGACTGCTAAGATTTTCTTCCTTCCCACCTGTTGTCCTCTGCTGGTTAGACAGCCATCTATTGAATTGTCTTTAAAATTACCCATACATTTTAATGCACGGAAATACATTTGTTTACAACCTTTAAAGTTGGTAATATTTTTCTCTTTTAAATGGAATAAACCTGGAATATTTTAACTATCTACCACATCAGTCCTATCCAGGTATTACATATTGATGTTTATGACCATTGTTTTCTGTACTTCCCTCCTTCCCTCTGAGTTCAATTTTATTCCTACTGAAAAATATTCTTCCATAGTTGAGTCAACATAGATATGTGTGCTGTAAATTGTCTTCACTTTTGTAGGTTTGAAAATATAATTTTACTCTAAATCTTGATCATTCCTTTAGCTGAACGTAGAATTCTAGCTTGAAAGTTATCTCACGACTATTGTTGCCAAAATGAAGACAGCTCACAATTAAATGTTTTTGCTTAATATGCAAATAGAGTCTTTTTGTATAGTTTTCCTTTTTTCAGATTTCAAAAATTTAATATACAGTTATTTCCTTAGAAAATGACTGTGTCTTTATGTTTATCCTAATAGGCTTTCTCTTTGAGTGTGCATGTACATGTTATTGATTATGGCCACTATAACCAATTGCCACTTTACCCCTAGTCCTATAAATTCCTTAATGAGGGTAAGGTTATAAGGCCTCAGATCATATCATTAATGTCATAGATATTTTCATTGGAACAGTGAATACCTTGACACAATTCCTATTTTGTGGCCTCCTTCTCCTTTTTCTTGTCTTATTATTGATGTAGTTTTATAACAGGTGCATTTCCAGTTATAAAATAAATGTTATGGAGAAGTAAAAAACAGAGAGGCTATGGTTAATAATACTCTAATAGCTTGTATTGTAACAGGAAGGAACTAGGCTTTTCCTGGTGATGACTTTATAGTGTATATAAAAATCAGATCACTATAATGTACACCTAAAATTAATATGTCAATCATAGTTCAATTTTTTTTAAGTCACAGCTGACTCCAGGAAGCTGTCTGAGTATATCTCTGTGTTTTAAGGGAGTATAAGAAACTGTTCCAGATCCTGATGTAAAACGATTGGTCTCAATGAGCTCTCACTGACATAATAGGAAATTTGACCCTAGTTACCAAACTGGATACAAACTTCTCCAAAGCTTTTGCTTGAAAATCATGAGCGTCACAAGATTATACCCGTCATAACATTGTGAGGTTAGTTTTCTGCTTCTGGACAATAGAAATTTGTCATCTTTTGAACATGATCATTATTTTTATTGTACATACTTTAATATTTGCTTATCATTGCTATGTGTTATTTAGAGCTCCCAACATATGTGATAATACTCTTATCTTTATTAGACTGCAACAGATATCTCTGTGTGTACATATACATACTTCCATTTTGTTGTTTTCTTAGGCTTCATTTCCATAAATGGAATTCTTTAATTAGGAGAATATGTGCATTCTTAATTTTCTTGGCAATACTGCCAAATATCTACCCTACATGCTTAACGTTTATTTTGTATTGCTGATTTAAAAGTCACTTTTTACTTTAAAGTAAGGTACTGTAAAGGGCTGAAAAACATTAGTACCATTTTTACATGACATATTCATAAAACCTGCTCTAATTCCTAAGGTTTTAACATGTCCCAAGTGTAATATATTTATGTGTTTTATCCTACTTTCCAGAAGTGTTGTGCTTATGAAACTCAAGAAATAATTTGTTTTCTTCCATCAGTATCAACACTGTAAAATGAATTATCATTTATTCCAAAAGCCCATAATAAAAGGAATAAACCCTAAAGATCAGAGCTGAATCAATCATGAGTGTGAGCTAGATGAACTGAAACTTCTTAGAAATTTTGGTAGAAACCCATTGATTGATAAATGAAGAAATACAGAATTCTCACACTGCTGTCTATGTAAGAACTGGATATCAGATAGAGTTAAATATGTACTTTTAGGGAAATAAAAACAGAATGAAGGTAAATTATAAAAACCAACACATTTGCACAATCTAAAAGTGTCTAGACCAAAAACATATGTAAAATGACTTATTCTTAGTAAAGTTAGGAAACCAAACATAGAACATTAGGAAGTAGGTTGCTCTTGGCCAAGGGCTGCTTCTCTTCAGATTATTTATTTGGCTAAGAAACAAAAGTAAAATGTATTTAGTAGATTACTTTATAAATAGAAAAAGTTAACTGGCCTTTATTCCTTATATTTACTAATTTTGGTGACATGTTAATATAGTATACACCTTCTTGAAAGTTTGTCAAGATATTCAGTGATAAGTTAAAATTAAAATCAAAGAAATCTCTCACTTCTTTCCCATGTATTCCATGATGACTGTTGAAACTTCGAATCAAATATTGAGCCTGACCTTGTGGAACAATGATTTTCAACCAGTGTGCTGCAAGAATTTTTAAAGCATGCAGTTCCTGACCGTTTAGCCAGGGACACTGACCTCCATTCCCTTCATATTGTCAAAAAAAAAAAAAAAAAAAAAGACAATATCTAACACAACATAGAGCCATTCAGTGTAAATGAATCAAGATTTCTTCTTTTTTGCAGATCAGCAAAAAATGTGTTCTGGTGTGGTGAAAAATTTTAATAATTACCTTATATACGCCATGAGATAAAAATCACTGTCGTAGAAGCCTAAGTGTTAATGTGCATCTTAGTTCTAAGGAGTAAGGAGCATGCTAGGGACAGGAAAAGAGAGGAACAAAAAGTGAGAGTCTCCTACTTGATTCCAGAAGGGTTGGTACCACTGATTCAGGGACTCTGGGACCTGGCATATAGGTGACAGTGCCATTTAGCAGCAAGAACATTCTTAAAAGGCCATGCATGCTTTGAGTCTTAAATATTCCTTGATTACTTCACCTAGTATTGCAGAGTCCAAATGACCAGCTTTAGGGTTTTTTTTTTCCTTCCCTTTATCATAGAAGATGGTTGTTTTGCAAAAATAACTATGATTATGTAATTGACAGAAAAACACCAGCAGACAAAATGAGTGCTGTAGAATAGCTAAAGCAAGACAATTTTGAGTTTATATAAAGGTAAGGTATTTTGTGAAAGAGCGGCTCTACTAGCCGGGGTCAAGCTTCACTAGTATTGAAATCCCAAGATGGCACCCAGCTAAGGTGATTACCCATATCTTCCAAGGGGTAAACTTTGCCGTTCTCACTTGATGGATGGGTGTTTAAGCCCTTTTTATTTCTCTTAACACATCTGAGGATTTTGGCTACCTGTCTGCTTATCCACCATGCAAATAACTTCAGACTAATTTTAAGGGACTACTAGGAATTTGAGTGAACTGTCTGTCTATTCTTCAAGTAAAACATTGCTTTAAGAGCCTTAGGCTTCCAAACTGCCTAAATTCTATTTCTGCAAACATTATTTCTATGAATGAGAAGCTATTGGGGTTTTTTAAAAATCAGATTAATTCTGGTTTTATACCCAAGAGTAGTACAAAGAGGGTCATCGGTCTTGAAAGTTGAATTTTTTAGGAAGAAGAAATTTTAGATATCACTAAGCAGAGATATTTCCTTTCTTCCCCTTTTATAGATCTCTTGACTCTCTTCTTTATTCAATGTTTTTTTTAATGATAAATCAAGATAGATAAGTAACTTTGCTTTTGGAGGTGGCCTTGCTCTTTAAGATCAGCCTTTTTTTCTTATTTAAGTTGTATGTTAAAATGTCTGAAGGAGTCTCTAAGCTTACACACACTTCAGCCCTGCTCTTCTTTGTAGGAGAGCAGATAAGATTTTCAGAAAATTACTTAGATATCAACAAAGGATACATTTTCTTGCTATTCATTCAGAGATATATTGATATGTGGCAGTAAGTGGCTTGTTCAAGATTCAGATTCAAGTTCATTTTCCTCCCCTGCCAAAAACATTTCAGTGCAATAAATGATACTAGAGAAGTTGAAGGAGCCCATGTACTTCCAAGTGTCTATCTTACTTTTGTCTATGCTTTCACATTCTGAGTTATAATAGTAATAGTAATATACACATTAATATAATAATATAAACACTGATGTAATATTTATGTTTATGTTAATATAAACAAGGAACATTATAAATAATAAACACTAAGCTTTTTGGAATATAGTTTCAGATAACAACAATGATCTTTAATACAGTCAGGTCAGTTTATTAAATAAACACTGACAGAATTGTAGATCATGTGCATGCCAATAGAGAGATTTTACTTATAAAGTTTAATCTGCGTCAGACAGTCTCCCATGAAATCCAAAAGTTAATGTTATAAAAAAGTCAGACAGGTTTTATTATTATTTCTATTTTAAAGATATTAAAAATGGGTAATGGAGGGATTAATTGACTCTCCAAAGGTAACAGAATTAATAAAAAAGGAGATGGGATTTGAACTCAGGCAGTCTGGTTCTAGAATACTAGTGTTGGTCACTGAACAATGGAAAATGAATGTTACGTGGTTTTTTCACCCATCAGGAAAATTATAATCTATTGATGACAAAGTTTAGGTATGAGATAATCGCTCTAATGACAGATGCATTCTTCTATCATTATATATTGCTGCATCACTATTCATCGTCTCTGTCCATTCCAGAATCATGGACTCAGCCAGATGTTATCCCAGACAGCACTGACCAATCCTATTTTTTCAGCGGAGCATTTGGGAATTGAATCTTCTCACTAATCCTATGTTTCTTCTCACTAATCTTACTAAGCAATCTCATATTTATTATTTGCTTTTTAATTTGTTATGAACATGCATTTCTTTAGGTTGCAAATTAAGTCTCACATTTGCTCTCAAGGGTTAGTATAAATATTAAAATAAATATTTTATTTCATTATTAAATATATAAAATATATTTATTAAATGTATTAAACACTTGTACTTATCCTGGCTTTCTTTCAAGTGTATTCTCACATACCTTGTTGGATAATTACATATTTATTCAATCCTATCTCATCATTCTTTTCTTAAATTAATTTCTTAAATTGTAGTCAATTAATTAAGATAGAATTCACATTTTAAATACATAAATACTCTTCTAGTAAAAAATAATTTTGTATTATAACTAATATAAGTCAGCACCCTGAAGTAAAAGGCTTTTTCTAACATTTTAGAAATTAAAAGGATGGAATTGGTTTTGTAGCTTTATAAAACTTACCTGAGTAAATTAAGATGTTGGACTTAAAAATTGCTAAGATAATTTTATTGTATTTTATCAATGCCAGTGTCCACATATAATATCTATGTACATGTATGAAATATAGTTTCCTTAACAATTATTCTATTTAAACTATTCTTAGTAATGCCAGATTGTACATAAATTATATAGTTTGAGCAAATTACTCACGTCAAATTACTTCACTCACATGGAGTTTTGTGAAGTAAGCCAAATCATCATGGAGCCCCTCAAAACTTTCACAATATGATCTCCCCACATTCAATGCCAGATAGCAGAAATGAACTAAACCAAAATCATGAAATTAATCATTGTCTCTGAATTTATCTTATTTCAATATCTGACATCTGACATTTTATTTGTTTTTTAATAAACAAATTATTATAATTATTATTGACTTATAGGATAAGTCAAATAAATAATTGACTTATCCTATAGACACAATGCCCTACCAAGTTGATCCATGGACTTCTGTTTCCTCTCCTTCTTGACACTGCATTTGAAAAAAATATGTGACTAAAGAAATTTTGCTCAGCTTCTGTGTTTCAGTACTTCTCTTGCACTCTCTTGGCACATTCTGTTTGCTCTAAGTAAAGTGTTTGTTCACCCACTTCGATCTTGTCTTTTCAGACTCAGATGCATTATATTTAGAGTTCTTGCAATAATTATATGGGTAATTCTATGAGTAAGTTCATTGAAACAATGTCAGACATATATATAATATATAATTTACAAGAAAATAAGAAAACTGCATTTAAATAGTGGTATATCCTGCTCAGATTTTGGTGAACATCATTAGAGATCTTGTCGCTATGTAATAAGTGATTGATTTCTATCTTCTCTGCTGGACAGTGAGCTAGTCAAGAGCTAATAGCATGCCTCAGTCATCTCCACATAATCAATGTTTAACATAATGGTATCAGTGGAGTTCCGTAGTTTTCAAGTAACGAATAAAACCTAGCTGAGATATTTTAATTTTATTCAGCCAAATTACTCACCAATAAGTTTTGTGAAAACAAACAAACAGAAAAAGAAAACAACACTTAGGTTGAGAGAAGGGTAGCTATTGCTTCCAAATTTTTTTTTAGCTTAATTCAATGTCATCTCAAATTGATTTTCTTTTGTGAGTAGTCCTTTGATACATTGGGTGGGGTACTTGAGAGACTGATTCATATTTAGGTTATATAATATTGCTGAATAAATTAAATCAAGAGACAACAGTTTTATTTTTTTTCCCTGTAAAGAGCCCAATAGTAAATACTACAGGTTTTTTGAGCCACACAGTTCCTGTTGCAAATATTCATGCCCTGCTGTTGCAGTGAGAAAAACGAGCCTTAGACAATATATAATAAATGGGTGCGACAGTTTTCCAATCACATTTTACTTATAAAAATAGGCAGCAGACCTGATGTGGTCCATGAACCATAGTTTTCTGACCCCTGGATTGAATCAGTAACATTGTCCAAATTAAAAGTTGAAAATTCACTGGATGCAGTGTTAGGTCAATTGACTTATTTAGCTCTTATATAACAAATGCTTAGTTCTTACTTGTTATACTACCTTGTAAAATAAGGAGTTTGAATTAAATCAATTTTCTGAAAATGTTTTTCAAGATACATTACTTTGAATGTTGTGATTGATACATTTGAAATATGTGTACTAATATCCATTAATAAGCTAATTTACCTTATAATTATCAAAGTAGTGGTACAGTATACAATATCTCCAATACCTATTTGACAAACATTACTTCATGGGGCTAGCATATTAGGGAAATATTTTGGTGAACATTGAAAAAATAAACATTACTATTGTTAGTGGAAATCAAGCTCTTCCATGGGATTGTGAGGAAAGCATTTCAAAAACCCACACACTATGTGGCAAAATGGTTTACTCATATAGAAGGCTCCCTGTGGGTGTTCTCTCCTTCCATCCCTGTGAGGAAAATCAGGACCAGAAATAGAGTCAACGTCCAGAAATTGTGTCCCATATTAAGTCTCAGTTCAGCCCAGCATCTGGCTAATTTAGCTTGAGTTCAGACAGCAATCTATGGCTGTGCTGAGGTATTCAGACCCCTGCCCGGATCCTGCATATTGAGTTCACACAGCCATTGGCCATGTGGCTGGCTACTAAGGCCACATGGCTATGGAGAGAGGACTTAGAAGTGCACAAGGTGAGTACATTGCTGGGTGAGAGGGAGTGAGGGGAGATAGAGAGAGAGAGAGAGCATTTTTTTGTTCCCCTGGGATCAGGGGGCTTTTTCACAATAACCAATCAACTTCCCAGTGTTCACAGGCTTTACATGTGGTCCACTCTCTAGGTAGACTGACAGGCTTCTGTGGTCAAGCACCGTCCACTGTGACTCCCAACAATCTGGTGCCAGAGAGGAGAAGGGAGCAGTGTTAATCCCCTGAGCAGATGATGTTATGATCCCCTGGGGCGTGAATCTATAGCTCCTAGGTGAAGCAGAGGCTTATGCTTCCCTATTTATTCCCAATTTATTGAGCTCATTGTCTGATTCCCTTTGCTGCCCTTTTCTTATTAATAATTAGCTAAAACCAATGGTAACATTACTATTCCTCTAAGTTCTAACTTTCCACTTATAAAATTATAGTATAAATTTTTTTCAGGATATAGTGCCTCAAGGATAAGAAATAATGATGGTCACTCTCTCAACAAGGAAGATGAGACCCTCTGACATTCCTAAACTCTTTCCAGGGAGAGCTTCTTATAATTGGTAAGTTTAGTCTCATTTTCTTTCCTCAGAACCTCAGAATCTGACCTGATTTTAACATTTTGCCGAAGGTGGGGGTGGGGGCTTAGTTCTGGCTATTCCTTATAATTTATTGCCATCTTTTCTCCTTGTTATTTCTTTTGGAAGAGACCATAATGATCTTCATGTATTATTTTTTCTCTTCTTTCTTTTAGATTAAATTTCCAAGTTTCATCTGAGGAAATGAGCCTTGAATGGGAGATTATATTCATAGCCTCCACTGTGCATAGCCAGCCTTGACCATGTGCTCAAGTTCTGGAAAATATGATGCTGGCTTCTTTTTTCTGAATGACCTCACTAAATGGAAACTGCTTCCCCTCTATTTCCTCTTCTTCCTCCCCTGGCCTAAGAAGTAGACATGGCTGCGGTGAGTGATGGTTGGTCACACGAGGAGGAGACTGTGGAAGCGGATGCTGGAACGACGCACTGCAAGGAGCCTGGATGCCCCCTGACTGTGTGGCGCACCCACAGCTGCCCCCTGGTCAGTCCTAGAAGGTTATACTTAACACCGAACAGAAGTAAACGTCTATTTTATTTGGTTTCTTTGGAAGTACTTAAACTTAAGTACCCTAATAATATGTTTATGTCAAAAAGTGTCTGAATTTAGAGTAATTTATTTTTCTGCTTTATAGTCCCCTGGGTTGACTCTGGTCTATTGTCAGATCTGCCCGTCAAACTAATGTGTGGCCTTGACCCACACTTTTCCCTTTAGACTGAAGCACCTCAGATAGGACGGAACTGGAGGAAGGCCTGAATTACCTACATGGAAACTAAAAGTCATTGATTAGGTAGAAACAGAGACATTCTTCTTTCTCTATGTTTTGTCACAGAAAAAGCACATATACTTTATCATCTGCATGTGCTTTGGCAGAAAGTACTTCTCTTTCATCAGCCACTTGGGATCATTTACTTACAGGACTAACGAAGGGAGAATGCATTTGAGTAAACATGTGTGCGTGTGTTTCTGTGTGTGTGCTTTTGACTGCATAGCAATTTTCTGAATTACCTACTATTTTCAATTATCCACGCATCTGTGGCCTTTCATCAGTATGGATAATCAAGTGTTGAGTTTAGTTAACAAACATGAATATCTTGGAGGCATTAATAATTCTTGTAAAATGCCTTACTAAGTATTATTTTTATGTTGAATGGAATTAAATAGAAACATTAGTGTACATGTGAAAGAAACATGGGCGATTTGATTGCGGCCCCCTGTAGATATAACTTTATATGAATAATAACAATAAAATCTTAGGTAAAACATTATAATTTTTATTGCAGTAAATAGTCTATCTGAAGGTTGTTACTTGAATTAATAAAACTCAAAAGCTGCATTTTATTGTAATGAAGTCTCATTCACATAATTACTTATCTGTATAAAACTTTAGATTCAATTAGAATGTAGGTAATTCAAGTGCTATTACAAATAAAAGTTTTTTTTTTAAATAAATTAAACCTCTGATTATATCTTGATTTTTATCCCTTTGCATATAATATTATAAACTAATATATTATGCACATTTAGGAAATTATATTGCTTTTCACTTTAAAAAAATAACCTAAATGCCAATTAAAATTTTAAAAAATCAACTCAGTTATCAATACACAAGTTCATTTTGGAATATATATATACTCATACGCACGTATGTGCATTACTGTGTTGAGAAATGGTATCACACCCTTCACCATCACATTCTTTATGTCTTCCTGCGGTGAACACCTGTGGCTTGCTGGCAATGTGTTTGCTTTGCAGAACTATTAAGCACTCTGTATTTTTAGAGTGGATCAGCTCAGAGTTATTTAACACAGGTGTTTCTATGATTATGATATATTGGGAAGTCTACAGCCCTCAATAGCTTTCAGGTTCCCACTTCTACCTGGGTGACAAATTCACTCTCTTACGCAATGCAGTTTTACTGAAGCATTGAGAGAAGGTTAAGCATAAGCTGGCTTAATTGACTTTTAATAAACTAAAAAGATACTTTTTTTTAAATATTTGACATTTTGTAATATATAAAGTCATTTTCTATAAGTTGATTATTTCTGGGTAGCAAACCAAGTTATCTGAAAAAATTTTTTAAAATCACATATTATATGTGAAGTCTATACCAATTATAATCTTATGTTTATAGGATTTTTGGTGCCCATTCATGCACTATTGCATATTTAAGCTATTGAAAACATATTTGTGTGTGTGTGTATGTGTGTGTGCCCTACACATTTAATTTTTAATTTTAAAAATATAAAAGATGCCTTTATATTATATGTTACATAAACTGTAATATGTAAACGCGTGGGTTTAGTCTAAGGCAGTGTGTGTGTATAGAGACCAGTTACGCTGAGACAGATGAAATGAGCAATCACAGTAAAACTCCGTAGTCTGATTTTAGACATTCTAGAACTCTGCTTTACAACTATTAGAACTCTGTCATGGTCTATACAGAATGTAGATTGTTACTAATAGAAATAATTAAACATGCCACCACCACAGGCAAATATTTTTCTCGCTGAGACCTGAATTTATAGGGAGCTTGTTTGTGTTTAATAGCACCCAAATGTCATCTTCACTTTCATAACTGGTACTGCCTCATCCCATTAGTTCTGAAATGGAGGTGAAGGGGCTTGCCCAAAATCATTGCTAACACTAATATCTAGGGAGAGGAAAGGAGGCCAGCAGCTGCCTGAACAACTTCAAGGCATGCATGCAGTTACTCCACAGTCAAGCTGCTGCTGGAGCTTTGGTGAGTGTTTCCAAAACAGGGCCCCTGTTTCCCTCAGGCTTGTACTCCCTTGCCTAAAGAAGTCACCTGGTACATTGTGAGCACATAATAAATATTGCCAAATACTTCTCTGGGCAAATGGTAACAAAAAGAAGTCCTCGATGCCCTTCTTGAGACTTTCACTTTTGTGTTTACAAAGGTTTCCAGAACAGTAGCCACTCTTGCTGCTACTGTTACTGCTGACAACTGTACTAGCATAAACAGATGAGAGCTCTATTCAGAGGAAAAATAACAACAAACATTGTAGTAATTGAACAGTTGAGTAATGAGCAAACAGGTAGGAAGCACAGTAACTTCCCAAACATGTGATGGACAAATAACATGAAACAGGGGAGGTAATCAGGAAATTAATATGGTAGTCTTCTTATCCTCCTCTCGGCCTCCCCCACCACACACACACAAATCCACAACTTTGATGAACAATTAGTGTTTCTGTAGTGATAATAATGTAATACCAGGTTTGGATTTTCCCTGCATTCATGGGCTAACATAAGTCTGAAAAGAAAACACCACTTATTTTGACACTAATTTTATTTTGGCGGGCTTTTTTTATTTTGGCCATCACTTCGATTGACATTTAACTTTATCAACGAAATTTAGCTTCAATTTTCAAAAATAAATTGTGTGAATGAACTAAAAAATAAAAGTAAAAGGCAGATTCTCTCAGCTTTACTGTGGAATACAGTGAGGCACAGGGACCAAATGGAACAAGGAAGATTACTTTCCTTACTCAAAGCATTTATTTTATTCCCTTGCCAGAAATGTCCCCATCCTAGCATCCTTATATGTCTTTGTAGATCAAAGTGTACTTCAGTGAAGAAGTATCTACAGGTTCTTTATAATTTTAAGTGATATGCCTTCCAAGGAATTACATTTTGAGTCTTATCTTTTGAAAAAATGAAATAAGTTGTTTTCTATTAATGTCTTTAGTTGAGCAATGCTGGGGAGGGGCAGTTATTAAAGAGCTTTAAGGGAAGCCTTTTTCATGAGGAAGAAGGAAAATATTGCCTTGGAAAAAAAAGTTTTAAGAATTGAACTAAGAAAAAAAAAGCATTAAGAATCAGTACTAAAGTTCTAATATCTCTTTGTAAGAAAATTTAAGTCCAGATACATTTATGATTTCCTTTTCTATCTACCTCTGGTTAATCCACTCCATAGAGCATCTTCAAAATATAATTTAAATGTTCTTCATTTCTTTATTAAGTCTTATTCCATATCAAACTCTTCCCTTATGAATGTTCTTTTAGGTCTCCAAATATATGCCTCCAATTTAACACTTACCAATGTTCTTGGAACTCTTCATTTGTTTTCCAATGGGTAGCCACTTGAAGTCAGGGGCCTTATCTTCTTTGTCTTTGTTTCTCAATGACCACAAAAATAGTGAATTTTTGAAGATATGGTGAATATTTTGCAATGTTTTCATCTTTGTTGAGGTTTCTTCAGAGATTGTCAACTTTAAAAAATATCTTGAATTATTTGGCTTTTTCTGTCACTCTCCTTTTTAAAGAAAACCTGTAGTACCTATTTGTTATGTCTAAATTTAGAATAAGAGTTTGTCTTATGAACCTGGAAATGTGCATGATTTCTCCATTTTTTTCTACTTTCTCTGACATTTTTAATGTTCACCAAAGATTTTAATGTTTACCAAAATTGAAGTTGAAAACAGAAGCAGTTACATGGATCACTTAGTCAACTATCTTAATTTGCGTAAATTTGTTTGAATGTCCTGAGTGAAGGGAGAGGTGTTCTGTTTTCTAAATATACTCCATAATTTATTTAATTTGCTCTGCTTCTCAAATGTAATATTTCTTGCTTCCTCAGTTCCACTCTAGGACTTAAATATTAGGAAACTCATAAAAGGGCATGGACTCTAGTCACACATGCAAGTATGTTTAAGAATCTATGTGCTGTCAAAAGATACATCTGGCCCTTAATCCCTCTTGTGACCACAAGAACGGCTTGTTCTGCAGGAAGAAGAGATTAAGGTTCAGAGTGAACTTTTCTACTTTAAAAGAGAGAAACTTGTAAGTATTACAGTTCATTATGCAACAGAAAAAAAAAAACACATTGCTTAAGCACACTGTAGTACGTACTTATATGTCCTCACTCACCCTGACAAAACTGTGTTCTTCTTGTTCAAATCAAAACATAAATACCTAGTACACCACACCCTCTAAATTATAACCATAATGCCAAATTTAATTGGTAGATTACAGTGCACCAGCTATATGTTTAGTATTTTCAGTGCATGGATTACCTTATTTACATCTCACAACCAATACATAGTTAGAAGCCTCTTTACCAACAGGGAACGGGGGGTCTAGAAAAGGAGGATGACTTGTCTGAGGTGATCCGCCTGGTTAGTGATGGAGCTAACATTTAAACCCAGATAGCTAGGTTCAAATTCCTGGCTTTTCAATGGAACACCATACCTCCTCCAACATTATACATGTTATGTTGTTTGATCCTGAACTCACATTTTTATTAATCTTAGTATATGTTCAGATTTGATGTTAACATCAAATCAAATGCTTCCATATACATCATTAATGATAAACTTAGTGGTGAACAGAGGAGAAGATTCACAAAGAAAATTTGTGAAAATCCCTGAATAAGTATCTTCTTTTTGACTAATTTAACTGGTGAAACAATTAAAGCGGCTTTTCTTTTCTTCTCATTCAGATAATATTGAGAGATTTATTGCTACACAGAGTTTTTTAGTGTAAAAAGTTTGGTAATATATTTGATAAATTGGGGCCAGGGAAAAAACATCTCTCTTAAAGTACCATTTTTTGAATCAACTGAGTGTGATATAAGGTTTGGAGAGAAGTACTTTCTCCATTGGGAGCACATATATCTTGATTTAAGTAGCTTTCCTGGCTATTGTAGTCCGTTAGTTTGCTCTGAGAAAGAATTAAGGGGTGGAAAAGCTTTTATCAGGAAATATAAACAGACCTGGAGAAAATAAACAGAAATTCATTTTAAAGCCAAAATGATAGGCATTGTTTTGGCTCATTGCTAGATTATGTATTTTCTTAAAATGAGATGAAAAACTGTTATCCCAAAAATATAGTGTTAATTTTAATGTGGGGTCATTCTGAGGTAGAGTACAATTTTAGACTTACATTTATAACTGTAGACAATTAGCTGCCCATTTCACCTCTTGGTTTAGAATACACACAGTAAAAATATATATATATATATATATATAAAAAAATATATATATTTAAATAAAATTATTTGGTTTGATTGTGATTTTCAAATTTCACACTCTAAAGCTTAATATTTAATAAACAGAATGCACCTTTTAAAAAAGAGCAATAAATGTATAGAGAAGCGACAAGATCAGAGAACAGATTTAGTCTTCCAAGGCGGCAAGTCGTGAGAAGGTGCAAACATGGGGGAAGCTGGTAGAGTAAGATTTTTTTGTGAAGGTCCATCTTGGTGCTGGCTTGGTAGCTTCATCATGGCCATGGAGCTTCCCCAGAGAGGGGATTTATGGCAATCCTCATATCTCAAATATCTCTGCTTTTAGTCAAATAAGACCAGGAAAGCTTCTTTATACAGCTGTTGAATCACAAACGTATTCAGTTCAAAATAAGTAGTGTATTTCGGGGTGACATATTTTCATCCCCTATAATATATGTTTGCCTATGCATACACACATGCATACATTATTAATCATAAGCAAGGGTACTCAGTTCAGTAACATAAGGAAGCATTGCACTAACCCTTCTACCCTTGGCTACCTCTGTGATTTAACCATCTATCACTTTTATTAGATACTCAGTTTCATATATATATTATTCTCCTTGTGTATCTTGAACATATTCATATACTTTCTAACTCAGGGCTTTGTACTTACTGTTCCCTCTACTTGGAATGCCGGTCCCTGAAACATGCACATAGTTTGTTCCCTCCCTTTCATCCAGATTTTGTTCAAAAGTCACTTTATCATAGAAGGCTACTTGATCAGTTCAATCTAAAAATAGCGACTCACTCTCTGCCACTCTTCATTGTCCTTTCTGCCACATATATCCTCCAGCACCTATCACCACTTGACACCACGGTATATATTGCTTTGAGAACATTTGATTGTTTTTTTCTATTTCTTTCCATGAAATATGAATTTTTTGAAAACCTAGAGATTTATCTACATTCTTATGCTTCTTCATTGTTTTATATATTTAATCCTTTACTTTTCTATAAGCACAATGTAATGGAAGTGTAAAAGAGAACAGTAACGAGAAAAGTTTGGGTTTAACATTTCCCAAATGCTTTACTTTTGGGGGGGAAATAGATTTCTACTTGGTATAAAGGACAGTCAAAGATCTACTACAGATGTGACTCAAAATATCATCTGAGTGAATGCACAATCAGCAAAGTGTTTGAAGCACAAATTACAAGGACAGGGAAGCACCTTTGGTAAAGATGCTGATAGAGACCTTTTAATGGTTCTATAGATAAACAAGGTGACATTGGTTTTATTGAAAGTAAATATATTAACCTTTAGTATTTTTAAAATGCAGACAAGTGACAGAATGTAGAGACAAGAATCTCTTGCAGTCCTTCATAATGAAAGACTGTTGAGAAATAAGTACTTTCTGGAAAGGATATTGAAAAGTAGAATGTTAACTTTTGTAAAAAATATGTGAGAAAGATAATAGAGAGAAGGTTATAATTCTTGATCTAAAATGAAAAGCTAGGAAATCAGATATCAAAGATAGAACACACATAAAAGTTAGAAATATATGGATTATTGTAGCATGTTTAAACTACATGTGTTAATAAACATATTCTTTAATATGTTAATAATAAGCACATTTTGAGGGATTGTGCCTGATATTCATAATACATGCTGATATCGTAAAAGAATAATTTTTAGTTACTTATATTATACCTGTAAGATCTTGAAGACACAAAATAATGGTACAGTTTATTTTAAAGAAAAGGAAAGAAGGAAAGAAGGGAAGGGAAGATGAAGAGCAGAAGCCAAATCATTAAAATTCTCTGAAGCTTTTAGCCTGGGAAACTCTTACTCCTCGTTTTGACAATGTTAAAATATATCTTCCTCAGAAACTTTCCATTACTAATGCATTGTTTGTCTTGTTCCCCTGTGATACCACAATATTTTGTTCAAACTACTGTAGTACACAAATTCTTGCACAAAAGTGTTAGTCATACAGGAGTAGGCAAAAGCAGGCAAGAACTCTGTGTCAAAGGGTGCTTGAGTAGAGGAACAAGTAGACTACAAGAATGCACAGATAGAAGGCCAACATTTTGAGCACTGACAAGGTTGTACCTAAGTGCTTGGTGTCATTGTGACATTCTTCTGAGTTAATAAAACTCTTGTGATAATTGTAAGCTGCATGTATTTTTCCTATAAACAACTGTAAAAATACTTTTGCCTACCCTTTATAATAAATTGTGCTATTTAGATTTATTCTACATAAGATATTAAGGGATGGAGAACAAGCTTATTTACAAACTGAAAGTATCATGGATTTATGATAAAGTTAACTTAGTTTCTGCTTTACTTGCTTAATGAGACATTACAGAATGTTAGTCAGCTAACGACATAGCGATATGATTGAAAAAATATTTATAGAATGGAAAATCAGTTATCTGGACTAACAGTGAGATACAAATGTTAAAGAATTAGATAAATCTAAGTATCAAAAGCAAATGATATATTGTTTTGTTTACACACTTAGGTTATGTGTTCATAAAACATTTATATTACAGCAAAATAGAAAATAAAAATACTGGCTGTAAGTTAACAGATAACCAATCTAGCTTTATTATTTTTTTAGCCTTAAGTAATCTTCATGACAAGGAAAAAATTTATAAGTATCTTGCCATATTTATACAAAATATTCAAACAAGATGTAACAGTTGTTATCATAGTATGAAAAGGCTGCTTAACCGATAGAAATGTTAAATACGTTCTTTTGCAAATAGCAGTATTAACAGAGCCAAGCTCATTAACAAATGATTTCTACTCATACAAATTGTTCAATTGCTGCCTGCTGCTGATAAAATATGATATTGTTATATCTTCAGAATATGTGCATTTATTACATGAGACCTGTTGTAAAAAGCCTCTATCTTTGGCTGGGAAGATGCTAAAATCATTGCAGGAGGTTTGGTCCTTTACAAAATGTCCATGGAGACATTGCCAAAATGTCCTTGACGTTTAGTTCTGTTCAAAATGTCCCTGTTTAAAACATGCCCCTGGGTTCAAAGAGCCTATACCATTTATTGATACTTTTAGTTTGTAGAATTAATACATAAAAATACTTTCATGGTTTGCCATGGCTGGGAGTTCTGTTGCTTAGAGTGTCATTCTGATATGCTAAAGTTGCAGGTGTAATAACGGAATCAATGAAAAGCATAAATAAGTGGAACAACAATTTGAAGTTTCTCTCTCTCCCTTGCTCTCTTCCATGTAAAAATGAATCAATAAGTAAAACTACTATCATGCATTATAGGCTGTTTTGCCAATAATAACCCTTCTTGCTTTCGTAGCCTACTTAGTGATGGCACAGGAGGTTAGGTGGATGGGTCTGCATTTGAATCCTGCCAGAGAAAGGGACTTACATTAACTGTGGACCAAATGTCTCCATGGACGCTTTGAACAAGACCAAATATCAAAAAGATCTTTTGGCGTAAACCAACTGCTTCCTTGGACTTTTTAGGCAAGATCAAATTTCTGTTAATCGCTAAGGATACATTTCGTATGTGTCCTTAGAAACATAATCTTTATGAGAGTGACGTTCGCCCTTATTCTCAGCTTTGGTCAGGACACAGGGTTTGGATAATAATAAATCCAAAAGAGACAAAGGAAATAGAAATAAAGCCACATACAACCTTGGCAAAGAACACAGATATTTGTTTTGACTGTGTAGAGTACAACACTAAATTAGTTAATTTTTTAAAAGCTTCACATTTTTCCTACATAAACTGGAGGTTGAGCAATTCTTTTTGATGTATCCAAATGCAAATACATTTATTTTCATCACCCATTGCTCCTTAAAATATAGTTAGTGTGGTAATTTCAGGGCTTTTCTCTCACTCTTAGATAAATTTGTTCCAGAGATATTTTATATTGTTATTACAGACACAGTTCATTAATTAGAATGTTTATTCCAAGAGATTAATCATAACTCTGAACTTTGATTTAATAGCATATTTTACCACTTACATTAATATCAGCTTCTTACAAGCTGGAGGCTTTCAGGATTAAAACTATGGGCATTGTTGGCTTTTGTATTTATTCCTTTAAAATTCTCTAATAAACTCTTTTTCCTACCCTCTTTTCTAGATGTTATTTTCAGGGTAAGGATGGTTCTTACTTTAACCATCATTCGGTCCAGGGGTCTGACATATTTTGGGAAGCTTTCCTTCCTGAGTTCTTCGGAGGTTCCCTGCTTGCCACCTGTCTCCTGCTTTCCTCTTGATTTGTCTTGCTGTTGTTGATGTTTTACTACTTCCCACAGCTTTCAATATGCACCTTCTGCTTCTTGCTGCTGCATTCCCTCCATGGCTCTAGGTGGCAGTGTTAGACAGAAGTCAGCACAGCTTTTTCTGCACAGTTCCCGTTGGTGAGGAGACAATCCTACACGTGCAGGAGGTATGTGTAGGTTTACCCGGAGATAACATCCCCCTTCAAAAGCCATTTAGTCCTTTTTCTTTGGCAAGAGCTCCAAGTTCGGAGTCAGAACCTAGCCTGCTCTACATCCCAAGTAAAAGCATCACATAGTAAGCTCTCTACTTATCCCTGTGAGAGTCTGCATTCCAAGAATATGTGAATAGGAGGGAGAAGGAAAGGGAAAAAACATCATATTTTAACCAAAATTATCTTTCTTTCTACAGATTCTCCCCACAAAACCTCTCTCCTTTTCTTTCATTTCTTATATGCTTTCAGTGAAAGGATTCAAAACATTAAGATAAATTTATTTTTATTATTTAAAATTTTCTGCATAGCTTCTACAAATTGTGGTTCATCCTTAGAATTTCATACCTACCATACATCAAATTCATATACAAAAATCTCAAACTTGACTAACTGTTATACTTCAAAAATCTTAATTATGCAATAGTGAGGTGACACTGGCTTCAGAAGCCATCTTGGATTTTAAATATATCCAGATGTGTTGATAAGGAGCGTTTGTGGTAAGAAAACTCCAGGGGATCAAAGGAAGCATGAAAGAGCCAGTCATAGACAAGAAGAGAAAACTAGTTTCCAACACTTAGGATCTTGGAATACATATTTCATTGAAAGAGAACAATTCTGCAGATATAAAATGGATTCATGCAGGTTATGTTCATTTATTTCTTCTTTTATTCCTTCATTCATAAATTTGTAAAAATAAATATGAATATCTTATCTGTAACAAGCTATGTAGAGTAATCTGCAACACTGTGCAAGAATACCAAGTGTGCCATTTTTACAGAAGTAATTGTAACACTTTCCTAATGAGAAATTCATAATGTATCCTCCAAGTTTTCTTATAAAAATAAAAAAAGTGACATTGTAAAATGTTCAGTGTGGGAGCATAAACATGTTCACCTTTTTTACTTCCTACCTAATATTACTGTTTTAATTTCATTTAAGTGAATTATAATTGTGGTTTGAGATGTGAATTTTTGATTCTATTAGTTATGATTCCCTTGGATTTTTAAGTGAAAATTCAAATCAACAGAAATACACCCTTCTTGGAAACTGCCTGAGCTTTTGAAGAATCAATCTGGTGATCTGTACCATGTTTAACTAGTCATACCCTTTAGGAGAAAAAAATAATTAGTTGTCTTTCAGGGATGACAAATTACCTCATCACAAAGTTAAATATACTCAGATATGAAACTAGTAATAAATTCTGTTAATCATTTACACAACTACAAACTAAAAATATTGATTAAATATAAATAAAAATTATATAAAATATTGATGAATTCGATGATAAATGTACACAATGTGGCAGATATTTTTGCTGAAACTAAGTCACCACTTAAAATATAAAACCAGTGTTGGTACACCAGTATGGCCTTTCTGAGTACAGTATCCTTTCTCTAGTGTCAGGGATTTGATGATTTCATTCTTGAATCAATTTTAGTTTAATTATTCAAATTACTCTAAAATTTGAGTTTATATCGTAGGCCACGAGGTCCCGTGGCCTTAGCTTAGCAAGCATTCTTAGTTTACTCTTTCCTTGACCTCCATTCTTTTCTCATTAACCCAAAATCATTAAAAAGTAAAATGATTTGTTGACTCAACGAATCACAAACATAGAACTAAATCCACTTACTGAAGTCTTTCTATAACGTAGCCATTAGAGTTGTAATGAACTATGTACAATGGTTCTAAGGTAACCACTGAAATGTTGCAGAATACAACACAATTAACTGTTTAAACTTGTAATTGAAGCAAATGCAGGCACTTAAAACTTTTCATGAAGGAGAAGGAGAGGAATGAGAAGGAGAAGGGAAACGAGACAAGAGGAGAATTTTCAGAAGTTTCTTTAGGAATATATGGCTCCCAGGGAAACACTTATTTAGACCTGATGTTTCTTTGTACTCTAAAGTACAAAGTTTAAAGTTAGTTTATAAAACAGCATTTAATTGCATATTAGGCTATATAATCAATAAACTCCTATGTACTTTTATTTATTATTTTAAAATATTTGATATATATAAAATACTTAGGACATAAAATATGAAGTAGCAGAGAACCTGTAGACGACGTAAGAAATGTAACACTATTATTATACCTTGTAAGTTTCTCCATCTAATCCTCTCCTCTTTCAGGGTTCAAATCCCTGATGGCTTCCCTCCCTGTCCTAGGAATAATAGCATCCTGAATTGTAAATGTATCATCCTTTGCCTTTTAATTTATATTTTATCATATGTTTATCTTTAAACAATACATAGTTTACTTTTACTTATCTTTCATTTTTTTAAATGATATTATAAAGCATATGATATTTTGTGTATTTTTTTCACTAATTTACTTGTTGCTGGCTCACTATTTTACATTTTATCACCTCATATAGTTCGAAAGTATTTTATATTTATTTCTTGAAGTGTCAACATTGAAGTCCTTGAGAGTCTAAGTCTGTTGCTTTATTACCCCCACAAATTCTCTTTCGGTGATTGTGTGTATATTAATATTTGATTGTGAGTTTATTATTTAATAATTCATAATTTGTGGAAACCCAAGGCCTAAATTAATAATGCTATTTTTTAGAGAGAATTTTCAATTCCTTCAACTAGAATCAAGGGAGTCATATCCCCATGGCCTCATCTCCTGCTGGTACTGGCACTTCCATCTCTCCAGCTCACAGAGAACCCTACCAGCCCCTACCCTTGGTGCTGTCCGTATCGGCCAGTGAGAGTTTTCTATGCTGTGCTGCAAAGCCCTCGAATCCATGAGCTTTATATTTTATAAAGTAGCTAGTTCTTTAATAGTAAGCTTCCAAAAGTATCTTGTTGGGAAGTGTGCTAGAAACAGGTACCATAATGGGCCAGTTCAAATTACACCAGGTTATTTTTTTAATCATATAAATGTAATAATGAAATTTAGTCTTTCAAGAAGTCAAGAATTTTTTTCCCTCAAAAACAAAGAGTCATGGAGTTTTAATAAATTATCTGTTTCATACTTAGTGATATTTATTTCAGAATGCATTATGAAACTGTGTATCAACCACTTTGATTTTATATTTATGTGTATGATTTTAATATACTTGTATAAATATTCCCTCACATTACTGAGTTTGCACAGTTACAGCCTTGTGCGTGCGCGCACGTGTGTGTGTGTGTGTGTGTGAGTGTGTGTGTGTGTGTGTCCAGAGGAGCTGGGAGTCAAAGAAAAGCTTTTTATTTTAGTTTTCATGTTATTTTGTCTGGTCACATAATTTGCACAACAGATCATGTACCTCTTATTGGTGATATCACATGCATTTGAACTAATAATATATAACAAATAAATTAGTTTACATTGGAAGATTCCAGTTACTACAATTATGGTATTTTCTAGCGAATTGCTTCTGCTTTACTTCTTTTACTCAGGGTATATGAAAATCAAGTCATTATAGAACTACTTTAACAAAGATTGATACCTTAACTGAGTTTGACCAATTTAATTTCTCAGCCTAAGAAAATAGGATTTGGAGGAGCTCCATATGGATGGGTCATAGAATGAAAAACTTAAGCCATGATAACTGTGTAGTGGTAGCTTGTATGAACCATGAAGATTACAGAGAAGCATAGTCTGGAGAGAAGAAAGCCTAAAGCAGCAAAAGAGAAAGATAAAAATTGAAAAATAAAAATTTTCAATTAAATTTTCAAAAATTTTCAAATTTTTTCAATTGAAAAATAGAAATAGCAAGTCTAAGTGCTTTTATTCATGGCTCCAATCCCTTCCTTAGTACCTCCTGTACTTGTGTTCCCTGAGATGCTACTATATACTTAAAATATAACTTTTTATGGTCTTATTTTTTTTCCTGAGTTTATTTTGCTATTTGCAACAAATAAGAGGCCAAACTAATTTCAATCTAAGCTTTGAATGAAAACATAGAATATAAAATTTCTCTACCAACAATATGCTTACCAGATCCACTGTATGAATCTGGGGAAGTTACTTAAACTGTCTTGTGTAAATTTCATGCAATAATGGTTCTACCTTTTATGATAACTAAGTAAATTAATACATTAAAAATGCTAAAAACAGTGCATTTACATAGCAAGCATTATGTGTGTTGACTTCTGCTTGTATCATCCCCATTTTTTGTGCATTTTAAATGTATGCCAATTGCATATTACATGTCAGATTTTAACACAGCAGAAAGCAGTAGACTCCATTTGATTGTGCCAGCTTCTCCTCCCCAACCCTTGGAGTTGGTTATCCGTGCTTCTGTAAGGTGGGGGAGTGGGACAAAGGAGAACATTGTAAATAATTACTCATAAATTAGTGCTTTATTTGACAGATGCCAATCTATTTTGTTAACAATTAATAGTAAATTTTTAAAAATTTGCCTCATTTTAGATTCCTGTTTCTCATATGTACCTGTTTTCATTCAGAACATAAACCAAATAACTCTCAATAGCTGTAACGTTGAAAAGTAACAATTTTTAAGTTGGTCACAATTCCTTTCCCTGGTTTTACATTCAACACCACCTGCTGCTTTAATTAAAAAAAAAGAAATTTAAAATGAAAATAGTTCACTATTAATAAAACATGTAGTCAAGGGCACAGTAGGTTCTTGTCTGCAATGAAGTACTTCCTTTGGATTCTTAGCCTCCTCTTGGAGGACTGATGTGTTCAGCTTTAAATAATAAACTAAACTGGTCTTGCGTCAGGATGAAGGCCAGGTGGCCAGGAAGATAACATGACAACTTTAGGAAGGAATTTCCTACTCCTTCATACCTTATGAACTAATTCTTTCATTCTCTTCACATGCTGGCAAGCAAAGCAAGAATGTTCTGAGAGCATGGGAGGAAAAAAGCACATTCCAACACATACGGCAAACTCATGAGTGAATATGGTCATATAGTTCTAAAACCAAACCAAAGTGTTGCCCCTTTATTCCTGTTTGAAAATACTATAAAATAATCCATATAGTTTAATTATATATAAATATATGTATAATTCAACATATATATTTTTCTCCTGAATAAACAATGTGAACAATGAATCTAGAGACTCTATCTTTAAGCTGTTAAGCAGAAAATGGAAAACTGATGTTTATCACAATTTGAGTAAAATTTAAAATTACTTGGAATACCTTAAAGTGTATAAAATAGATATCGTAAGCTAACTTTTTTTTTCCTCCAAAAGAAGTTGCTCTGTGTTTGTGAAATTCGTATCAATTGCTACACGCAGTAGTGTGGTTAGACTTGTCACACTTGTAACATTTCTTTAATGGGGGCTCATGATAGGTCCCTCCTTTGCAAAATGCACTGTCTGAAAATTAAATGTGTCTGTAGTCATAGGCGGTCGATTTGCACCAAGGCTGATCGGACTATGAGTCAGCAAGGCGGGATTCCCAGGACACGGGGACGGTATTAGTTTTCTGTTGCTGCTATAAAAATTACCGCAAAGGTAGCGGCTTAAAACCAGACACGTTTAGTGTCTCAGAGTTCTGTGAGACAGAAGTCGGCACAAGTGTCACCCCGCTAGCATCAAGGGGTTGGGAGGCATGTGTTCTTCTCTGGAGCTTCTGGGGGAAAATTGGTTTCCTGGTCATTTCCAGCCTCTAGTGACTACACTCAAGTCCTGACTCATGACCCTATTTTCTCCAGGGTCAAGAGGACAGGTTGAATCCTCCTCACACTGCATCAGCCTGACTCCCTCTTCTGCATTTCTTTTCCTTTTTTCAGGGGTTACATTGAGCCCACCCATATAATCTAGAGTAATCTCATTATATTAAGTTCAGCTGTTCAGCAAATTTAATTCCACCTGCACATTTAGTTGCCTTTGCCATGTAATGGAATATATTCAGAGGTTCTTGGGATTAGAAAGTGGATATCACGGGGGTGAGAAAGTGCATTATTCTGCCTATCATAGGGACAATATTTGTTTTCCGTGTTGTTTAGGCTGAATTGTTCAATGTTAATTTTCACAGAAAAGATAATCAATTTAATAACTAAAGGTCACCTTTTGATAAAAAGTTACAATGATGAATATATAATGAAACCGTTACTTGGTATTCATGTAAGAAACTAGTTACTGTCAATGAAATGATAGAATAATTATTGGAAAAAAATTATCTGTTTCATTTCAAAGTGAAATGAGTAACAAGCTGTATATGCAATTTACTCATTTCAACTTATTTATTGAAAATCAAAATAATGAATGTCATGTGTATTCATTATTCCTTCGGTAAATTTAGTATGACAGTTTTATAAACAAGCAAACAGATCCTGAATATGGCCACATGATAAAGCCCAACAGGGTGAGTTAAAGACATGCAAATAAGGTGACTTAAGAAAGAGGTGGAAAAACTAAATATAATGTTGATTGACACAAACAAAAATAAATTGATTGATACCTTTAGATTAAAAATCAATATTATCTTCTTTAAAACCTTGACAAATCATGCACCTAACTGAGTAAGCAATACATGAACTAAGCCTAGAATGCACAAAACACACCACTTCGGTTTTAGAATTTCCATTTTTGAGAATTATTTCAACTTAGTTATTATTTTGCTAGAAATGACAAAAATAAACATTTGTAGTAACCTTTTATAAATTGCTTTTTAGAACTTCTGCACACCTGACATACAGTAAAGCTAATTATACACATTTACTATGTGTGAGAAACAAAGATTTTACCCACTTTATATAGTCTTAAAGGTCTTAAAGAATTAACAGTAGGGAGTCAATATTATACCTGTTTTATAGACTTAGAAAGTGAAGTACTGAGAGATGAACTGATTTGTTTAGGAATGCAGTAAGCATTAGATCTGGTATTTCTAACCCACCCACCCTGGCCCTACAACCTGAATTCTTAATGCTACTCTCCTGCCTTGTAACTTGAGTCACATGCAAATCTTTTCCCCCTGGTACGTGAGATGCCTTACAGCTCACATTGTTGAGTTTTGAGCAGTTATTCCATAGATGTATATCGTGTATATAAACTATGACATACTAAGTATTATATAACATATATGGTATATGTGTGCTATTTGCTTAATTACTATATTTTCAGCATCCAAAAATATAGACTTCATAGCCTCCAAGTGTATAGCACGTAAGCTTTTCACAACTGAGAAAAAACCAAAGTCGGCTGAGGCTGGCTTAGTATCATTTGGGTTGAAACTGGATGGGTATGCTTGCTATCACTTTATTCAGTGTAATACTTTGGAGCCAACACAAGCTGATATGGCCATATATTAGTTTTCTATTGCCTTTTTAAAAAAAGATTTTATTTATTATTTATTTATAGAGAGAGGGGAAGAGAGGGAGAGAGAGAGAGAGACATCAATGTGTGGTTGCCTCTTGAGCACGCCCTACTGGGGACCTCGCCTGCAACCCAGGCTCGTGTCCTGACTGGGAATCGAACTACCGAATATTTGCTTCACAGGTGGTCACTCAATCCACTGAGCTGCACCAGCCAGGACCATTTTCTACTGCGTGGTAACAAATTATCTTAAATTTAACAGTGTAAAACATCATTTACTTTACAGTTTCCAAGTGAGGTGTCTAGACATAGATTAGCCTGGTCCTCTGTTCAGGGTCTCTCCAGGCTCAAATCAAGGCATTGGTAGGGTGTGCAATCCCATTTTGGGCTTGGAGTCCCTTCCTGAACGTTGATCCCTGGCAGTATTCAATCCCTAGTAATTTTATAGGCCCAGAGGCCCTCAACTCCAAGAGGCCATCTATTGTTTTAAGGCCCCATGGTCTTCACAGCATGGTGGTCAGTTTTCTCCAGACCAAGAGGAGAGCATCTTTCTGATGCTTCAGTTTCTTTTAAATGGCTCATTTCACTAAGACAGGTCCACCCAGTATAACCTCCCTCTTGATTAAGTCAAACTGAACTAATTAGTAATCTAATCACAAGAATGGCATCTCATCATAAACTCAACAGGAGGAGATTACACAGGGTACATAAATCAGGAGCAGGAAATTTAGGGTGGCTTAGAATTCACAGATAATTTTCCCAAATTTGATACAAACATTATAAACCTCCTTTCTTTCAGGTGAACAGATTTAAAAAGGCTTTAACTCTGAAAAATCAGCAATCTAGTGGATGTAGTTAAAATATCCAGACACATGCTTTTCATATATATGCAAAATGTTCACATGTATTTTGCATATTTGAAAATAGTATCTTTAGCTATGCAACTGTTTTCACCCTTGAATGTTTCCATCCCTATTCTATGTTAAACTATCTTTTGAGTACCTGAATATGAAAAAAGAATTTGCATTTATTTTAAAATTTTTTGTGGTAAGTATTTTAATGCTGAATTTTTATACTAAGTTAACATATTTCAATATATTTAATACTGAGAATTCATTCTGTTTAAAAAGCCATAAATGGACCTATGTTAATGAAAAATCAATACAACAATGTAAGTACAATATAAAACTTCTAAGAATTTAAGGGATTGAAAGTATCTTACTTAATCAAAGATGTCCATGCTTTAAAAAGGGCAGCTAAATGACCATATATGCTTTAAAATATTAGAAAAACCTAGTTACTCTTTGGAAGTCTCAGAATGAGAAACTTCACCTTACCTTGGAATAAGTAATAAAAAAAATATTGTCATCTTTTACATTTTTGTTTTTAGTCTTCAAAAATATTTTCTTATGGTGAACAGTGCTGTTAATCATATGCTCACTTTCAGGATGCTGATGGGAAATAGTACAGCCAAGAAATATTTTCCAGCTTCATGGCAGGAACCAAAATAATATCACCTGAAATGTGCAATTGTCTCCCCCACTGGGACTGGGAGCCCAAGCAGGGGAAAAGCTTTATGTATTTTAGCATCGCCTGTGATAATTTTCAGAATTTGTTATGCCCCATTACAAATTTCATCTGGTGGCAATCTACTCAGATGACATATGGCCACAGCAGATGCTCCGTAACAACTTGACCTGGAAGTGGAAGTTCATTGTAAAGATAAGCAATGTTAGCACTACTCTAAAGAGTTGTTAATTTGACTAAAAACACATCTATTTATTATTCATAAAGGGTAATCATGGACTTTCTGAATATGCATGTTGTTTTTAACCACAAAGCTTAAATAATTTATATTGTTCAAATAGGGTAACTGATCCTCATGAAACAAAATTATTTCTCATATTTAATTATCTGTTTAACCTAGTTCTCTAATTCAGAATATCATTTCCAAGACAGAAGATAATAAACAATGTTTATATTCTCAAGTTATGCTGCTCTTTTCAGGCTACTTGTAATTTAAAACAATGCAAGTTAGTGATAATAGAGTTAAATGTAATTGTTACTCTAGCACAGCTAAGTGCTATAAAATAATCTGCTATTAAAGGTATTTACTATGGTCAAGGTAATTAGATTATTATATTATAGTCATTCTAGTTCACAATGTTTTTTTAATTAAAACATCAAATATAACTAATTTATTAAAATTATATTTTATGAATTGATTAATCATTTCATTTGGAGAGTGTGGATAAAAGGTGAAGGATTAGGAGACCCTGTGCACTGAAAACAGATTATCCTCAATCCTCAAACAATTATTTCCTGTATTAAGTGCCATTATAAGGTACATTGGTTGTACAAAGTTGGCATCAATGTTTGTAGTGTAGTAAAGCTTTTCTGTAAGGCTTTGTAGGCACATCAATATCACAGCTCTCATGATACATATTAAACCTTTCTTGAACTAATGAGAAAGAAACAGGGTTTGTAAAGGTGACTTTTTTTTCAGAGAACAGTATATTTATAGGGAGATACCTATGACATTCCTGTTTATATTAAAAATAAGACAACCTAACAAATGTATTTGCTTTGTCTCTTGATGTTTTAAGTGTGAGCATGTGAAGTTTTCAAGTGTATATAATAAACATTCTAAAATTAAACAAAAAAAAAAAAAGATTATTATAAGAACTTATGGTTATTCCTTTGGCTTCTAAATATAAGTGATACTAGCTTTTGTTAAATATTATATTACTTAAAGTCATCTGCTTTGCAATTCTCATAAGGTATATCCAGGACTGATATAATTCACCAAAGACTCAGCTTTGATTAGGATACAATTCTACTTCCCCCTACAAAAAATAAAATAAAAACAGAGAACTTCTGATTTATTCCATCTAGCGTGGCCCTCTTATATAATATGTATTGTTTCAGATTATCTACTATAGGTTCTTGAAGTCATTAATCCTCTATATCTATTGAATTCCCTTATTATGAAATATTTTCTGCCATATTTAAATTTTTGTGTGTGCTGTCTTTGCAACTGTTTTTGCTGTTGCTGCTTTTTTGTCTTGTCGTCTGTTTGTTTGTTGTGCTTGTTTCTCCCTGTAGTAGGATTCTTCCATTTTGGTTAATCTATTGTTGAACAGACAGTTGTGCTCACCGGGTGGCTCTTGTTTGACATCACTCATGTAACATGCTTGTAGGCAGATGGTAATGGGTATGCAGACTTCACAGTCCCAAAAAACACAGATTTCAATTTTTTTCAAGAAACACTTTTTATTTGGGCCACTAACTGACACACGCAGACATCTTGTCACCTCCTCCAATAGATGTGTAGTTGTTACCTCTCTCTTCATGTAGAATTCAGTCCTTTCTTGTGCACAGTGAGAAGTAGGTTTTTTTTTCCACATAAATATCTACGTTTTCCAAATTTTTTGTTGAAAATACTTTTTCTCCCATTGAATCACGGGTAGTTTTCTTCCCAGAAATTAATTGTCCATACAGTGGTTAGGGTTGCCTTTTTTTGGTCCTCTACTTGGCTACATAAATCTCTCTGTTCTTGTCAGGTATAGCACATTATCAGGTAAAACATATCAAGTGATTAAATCAGGTAATGTGCACCCTGAAATCCTGTTCTTTTTCAAGTAGATTTACACTATTTTAGGTCCATTACATTTCCATATAAATTGTATTTAATCTTTAAAATATTTTATTTGTTTGTTTGCTTGCTTCAGAATGGGGGGAGGGAGAAAGAGAGAGGGAAACATTGATGTGTGAGAGAAACATTGACCAGTTGCTTTCTGCACGCCCCCAACTGGGGACATGGCCTGCAACGCAGATACGTGTCCTGACTAAACCAGTGACCTTTTGGTTCGCAGGTCCATGCTCAGTCCACTGAGCCACACCAGCCATAGCACCATGTAAATATTAAAATCAGTTTATCAATTTTTATTTAAGGAACTTTGAAACTATACATCAACATTTGAGTATAGATAGCATAGCAATAGAGAATGATCAAACACATGAACATTGTGTGTCTCTTCATTAATTAAGGTTGTATTTAATCTCTTTCAGCTCTTTTTAGATAAATATTTGTTTTTTCACTGAAACTAGAAATAATTTGATCACTTAAGAATTTTACATTTTCAAAGCTATCGCATATTTTAAAATTCTATTTTCCATTTTTAATAGAAGGCAAATAAATTGCATACACTGACCTTGTACCTGCAACCTTATTAAATTTATTTATTATATTTATGAGCACTTCTAGATTCCTTAGCATTCTCTGTGATCTTTTGTCACCACAATACACACACACACACACACACACACACACACACACTCTCTCTCTCTCTCTCTCTCTCTCTCTCTCTCTCTCTGTCCTTTCCGGTCTGCACACCGGCTTTTCCGGGACTGCCCTCCTTGCATCAGCTAGGGCCTCCGGTGTAACACTGGCTAGCCCGGTGAAAGACACCATTCTTGCCTTGCTTCACATTTCAGGAGGGAAGTATTCAGTCCAATGTTCAATTCCAGTTATTAAAATGATAGTTGTCGGTATTTCTTTATTTATATTATTTATAATATTGAGAAAATCACTTATTCTTTTTGCAGAAATTTGTTCCAATGAATTGGTATTGATTTTGTCAGTGACTTTCGGAATTTATTAAGTTAATTATGTTTCCCTCTTTAATCTGTAAATTTGGTGAATTGCATTGAATGTTCTTAAAATGTAAAACCAAGTTGTATTCCTAGGATAAAACAAATATCGTGGAACATAATACATTTCATAAACTTCACTATTTACTATGCTGGAATATTTTAAGTATTTGTTAGTATACTTAATAGTAAGTATATCCTTATCATTTATTAATTATTAAAGACTTATTAATTAAAATATAAAGATAATATATTAATCCTTAATATAAATATATATATATGTACACATTTCCTCACTATTCCATTTAACTAGGGAATTTTATTGCTGTTCCTGAACACATAACTTTAATTTATGTTCTCTATTCTTTGCATATTTTACTAATAGCTGCTCTTATATATTCCATATCATTTATTATAATCTTCCTCTTTTCTAATACATTAATTTTGTGGTATGTAGTTTTTCTCTGAGACTCTGTAGCTCCTCCCCAAAATTAGGCAAGTTGCATTTCATTTTCATTCAGACCCAAATAAGTTGAACTGCCTTTGTTATTTTATATTTGACATTTGCATTAGAATGGCTTCTTAGTTTCCAAATATTGAAATAATTTAAGGGTATCTTTATGGTTTGTATCGATGATTTAATTTACTTGAGGCCAGACAATGCATGCGTATGTGTCTATCATGTTAAATTAATTGAGATGAATGTTAAAGGCCCAGCATATGGTCTGTCGTGGTGAACGTTTCAAGTGTATTTAAAAAAGAACATATACACTGCAGGTTTTAGATGTGTTATACCAAGGAAATTGCACTAAATTGGTTGATAATATATGTAGAAATATGTATTCTTGTTTATATTAATAATTAATTTTACAGTAGTTTTGGATTTATAAAGAAATTGTAAAAATAGTAAAGAAAGTTCTGCATACCCAACACCCAGTTTCTATTACTAACATCTTACATTAGTAAATCTTTTTATTACAATTAATGAACCAATATTAATATACTGCTATTAATTACAATGCATAGTTTATTCCAAATTCTTTAGTTTCTACTTAATGCCATCTTTTCTGTTCCAGAATCCCATTCAAGATACCACATTACATTTGATTGTAATGTCTCCTTAGGCTCCTTTTCAGCTGTGACAATTCCTCAGATTGTTCCTATTTTTTGTAAAATTTATTTTTATTGTATTTTTCGATGACCATTTGTCCCCCTTATACTCTCTTCCCGCTTGTAATCACCACACTGAGTCCTGTCCATGTGTCCTTTTCTCCTTTTTGCTACTCCCTCCAGCCCCTAACCCCTCCCTCAAGCTGTCAGCCTGCTTTCTGTGTCTTTTGCTTGTTAATTCAGTTCATTTGATTTCATTTATGAGTAAATTTTTGTTTTGCTAGATTATATGGTGGTTTTATTTTAACTTTTTTCAGGAACCACACTGTTTTTCATAATGGCTATACCAATTTACTTCCTACCAATAGTGTACTAGACTCCCTTTTCTCAGCATTCCCTTTAATACTTATCTTTTGTCTTATTTTAAATTGTTCAAGTACAGTTGTCTCCATTTCCCCCCAACACTCTCCCCATCCACGCCCACCCCCATACAACTTACATACAACTGTAAAATAAGTGTACATTATAGAGGATAATTATTATTTTCCTACCTAGTAAAGGACAAAATCAAATATATATAAATTATTTGATTTTTTCATATCAGATTTGTTTATTCTATACCATTTACGTTTAACAGATGTAAATCTTTTCTTTACATCCATATAGAATCATAAGCATTATTTATATTTAGGGTCATTATGTAATATTACTTTATTTTATGCCCCAAAAGCTTGGGAGTTTTTTCAGTTGCAGCAACTGTACATCATTGCCATATTCCCATAAATGTGTGTGGGTGGCTGAGTGGATGTTTTCAACAACGTATTATAGGCTTCTTTTATAGTTTGTTTATTATGAGCACCAATACTAAATCAGCCATTTATCTAAGGATCTTGGTGCCCTTTATTGGAGAAGGGCATTGGAAATCAAGATCTGGTTGCTGGGAAAGTTTGTTGCTATGGAATGTCTTTGTTTTTACGCTCTTTCAGCAGATAAGACAGCAAATGTATGCCTGCAAACTGCTATGGACTTTCACTTGTCTGCCTATAATTCTGTATGTAAGCAACTATGTCTGTATTTAGTTAAATATAACTAAATTCACTGTGATGTCTCCAACTATATTTCATTACCCAATGGCTCATATTAGCATCTTGCTCATTGCTTATCTATAGATTTCTACTCCAACAGTTAAAAACTTAGTTCCCACCATATGCCATCAATTTACACAATTTTTCAGTACTGTATAAATGAATAAAGTACCAATATTATAACCTGTACACTCAAGGGAAGCAACTTCATCATTTAGTAAACAGTGTTTACGTACAGTTTATTTTGCCTTTGGACTTACAGACCCCTCCTTTCCAAAGTTACTTATGTTAACACTGTATTTCTTCACCGCATTCAGTGAGTTTCATTTTATTGTAATGCAGTTTGATTGGTTTGTCACTTTTTACAATTTTTTCCTGGTATCCCCAAACTTCCTAAGTAATTTTTTAAAAATTTGCATACGTTCTGGTTTATTCTTGGTTCTATTAAATTTGATAGTTTTCCCCAATGCATAGTGTCATGTATCCGCTGTTACAATACCTTCCAAATGGTCCCTGTTCTGAAAATTCCAGGTGCTTCACTTATTCATCCCTCTCAACCTGTCCCCAAACCTAGGCCACCACAATATTTTATCTTTATTATAGTGTTACCTTTCCCAGAATCTTCTGTAATTGAAATTCTGTAACCTGTTCAGAATAGGTTCTTTTACTTAGCATTAAGCATTTAAACTTATCTATGTCTTTTCATGATTTGACAACTTGTTTCACTGCTGAATAATATTCTATTATTTGTTCGTTTTGTCCATTCTCCTATTGAAGAGCATCTTGGATGCCTCCAAATTTAGAGATTATGAATAAAAATGCTCTAAACATTTAAAAGGAGTTTTTTGTGTGCATGTGGATATAAGTCTTCAAATCATTTGAATAAATAGATGTATAAACATAAATGCTGGATCACATGGTAAGACTATGTTTAGCTTTGTAAGAAACTGTCAGCCTGTCTTCAGACTGACATCACTTTGCATTCCTATCAGTAACGAATGAGGATCCCATTGCTCTGCATTCTCACTGCAATTGCTAGTGCTTGCTTTTTGGACCTTCAGATATTCTAATAAATGTGTACCTTATTACATTTTTAATCTATTAGTTTAATCAGTGAAAGAGTATCAATTAAATTTTAAATGTATTTATAGATTAAGGTATTTTTAATTGTCAATTTTGTTTCCAATGTATTTGAAACTTCATTGTTAGTTATAATATATATTTAGAATTGATATTTCTTTTTGAAAAACTGACTTTTATTATAAAACATCCCTCTTCATAGCTATAAGTACTTGTTTTAAAGTTTATTTCCTGATATTAATTTACTTCATATTATGTTTATTTTCCTTTTTAAGCTGTTGTTATTAAAACATGCATCTAATTATTACCATGAATTTACCTCTTGCTTTTTCTCTATTTCTAGGTAATTAGTCTCATTTGTAATTGAAATTAATGATATAATTTTGTGCTAATTCTTTGCAATTTGTTTTCTATTTGTCTCATTTTCTCTTTACTTCCTTTCCTGTTTTCGTTGAATTAAGTAATTTTGCCATTCTATTGCTCTATTAATTTTTCGCGTTGTTTTTTAAAAAGAGCTGCAAGAATTACAATACGCTTTTAATTCTTTTCACATTCTACAATGAGTATTATAACCCCTAAGTATAATGTAAATCTTACATCATACCTTGTTGTAACCGCCCTCCCATACTTTTTTCTCTTGTCATGCATGTTCTTTGTTCTTGTCTTATAAACCTTAAATTTATTGTTACTTTCGTTTAAGCAGATGTTCTTTTCAAAAAAGTTAAAGAGAAAAATGCTATATTTATTTACATCAAAGAGATGATTTCTGTGGAACTGAGTTTCAATTTGCTATAAATTTCTTTAGCCATAAAAATTTTGTTTAAGTATATATTGTGATACAGGTCTCTGGTTTACTTCAAATATTTCCTTATATTCTCCCATTTTTCAAAGGATATTTTCAACAATTACAGAATAGTAGATTGACCTCTTAAACATTGCTTCTGGCACGTTAGTATTTCATTTCACTCTCTATAGCACAGTTTCAGAAGAGAAATCAATAGCATTTCATCTCTCACTCACTCTCGTGTTTATATGTATTTTTTCTTAGATGTTTATATACATACACACACATATTTTTGTTATTCAGCAATTTGACTATGATGTGCCTAGGTATAGTTTCCTTTTATTTGTGTCTTGCTAGACATTTGATAAACTTTATAAATCCATGAGTTGATATTTTCATGAAATATGGAACATTTTTAGCTATTACTTCCTCAAATATTTTTTTTTCTGTTCTAAACTTCCACAACTCCAAATAGATACTAGATAAAAGAATGCTTGATATTACTGAAGGTTTTTTGTTTCTTTTTTAGCTTTTTTTCTGTTTTGAAATTAGATAATCGGTCTTATTCTGTCTTCAAGTTTACTAACCTTCAGTAATGAATCTACTATTAAGATCATCTAGAGAATTTCTTTCAGATATTGAGTGTCCAATCAAATTTTTATTTCATATATTTTTATAGTTTTTTTAAATTTTATTTTAATTTATTTTTTCAAATACATTTGTCTCTGCCTCCCACTGCCACTTTCCCTTGCCCCCTCCCTCCTTCCCTCCCTCAGCTCTTCCCCTTTGGTTTTGTCCATGAGTCCTTGCTGTATGTTCCTTGACTTTCCCCTTCCCTTCCTTTTCCCCACTCCCCCTCCTTCCCTCTAGTCTCGGTTGATTTCTTTTCCTTTCAGTGTTGCTGGTCTTATTTTCATTGCATCTTTGTATTGTCAGTTAGGTTCCACTTATAGGTGAGATCATATGGTGTTTGTCTTTCACCCCCTGGCTTATTTTACTTAGCATAATGCTCTCCAGTTACATCCATGCTGTTGCAAAGTTTAGTAGTTATTTTTTTCTTTCTGCTGCATAGTATTCCGTTGTGTATATGTACCATTACTTTTTGATCTAATCATCTACTGATGGGCATTTAGGTTGCTTCCAGCACTTGGCTATTGTAAATTGTGCTGCTATGAACATTGGGGTGCATAGGTTCTTTTGTATTGGCGTTTTGGGCTTTTTAGGGTATAGTCCCAGCAGGGGAATCACTGGATCAAAAGGCAGTTCCATTTTCAGCTTTTAGAGGAAATTCCACACTGCTTTCCATAGTGGCTGCACCAGTCTGCATTCCCACCAACAGTGGACTAGGGTTCCCTTTTCTCCACAGCCTCGCCAGCACCTGTTGTTTGTTGATCTCCTTATGATGGCCGTTCAGACTGGTGTGAGGTGGTACCTCATGGTGGTTTTGATCTGCATTTCTCTGATGGCTAGTGATGCTGAACATCCTTTCAAATGCCTCTGGGCCCTCTCTATCTCCTCCGTGGAAAAGCGTCTGCCCAGGTCCTTTGCCCATTTTTTGATTGGATCATTTGTCTTCCTGGAGTGGAGTCGAGTGAGTTCTTTATATATCTTGGAGATCAAACCTCTATCTGATATATCATTACCGAATATATATTCCCATACAGTTGGCTCCCTTTTCATTTTGCTGATGTTTTCCTTTGCCGTGCAGAAGCTTCTTATTTTGATGAGGTCCCACTTGTTTATTCTTTCCTTTATGTCCCTTGCTTTAGGAGACATATCAGTGAAAAAATTGTTGCCTGGGATATCTGAGAGTTTCCTGCCAATGTTCTCCTCTAGGACTTTGATGGTGCTGCGACTTATATTTAAGTCTTTTATCCATCTTGAGCTTATTTTTGTGTATGGTGTGAGCTGATGATCCAATTTCAATTTTTTGTATGTAGCCATCCAGCTCTCCCAACACCATTGTTGAAGAGGCTATTATTGCTCCATTTTATGCTTCTACCCCCTTTGTCAAATATTAGATGCTCATATAGACCTGGGCTTATTTCTGGGCTCTCTATTCTGTTCCACTGGTCTATGGAACTGTTCTTGTGCCAGTACCAGATTGTTTTGAGTATAGTGGCTTTGTAGTAGAGTTTGAAGTCCGGTATTGTGATCCCTCCTACTTTGTGTTTCTTTCTCAAAATTGCTATGGCTATTCGGGGTTGTTTATGGTTCCATATAAATTTTTGAAATGTCTGTTCTATTTCTGTGAAATATATCATTGGTATCTTAATAGGGATTGCATTGAATCTATAAATTGCTTTGGGTAGTATGGACATTTTGATGATATAAATTCTTCCAATCCATGAACACAGTATATGCTTCCATTTATTTGTGTCTTCCTTAATTTTTTTTTCAATGTTGTATAGTTTTCTGCATACAGGTCTTTTACATCTTTGGTTAAATTTATGCCTAGGTACTTTATTTTTCTTCTTGCTATATAGAATGGTATTTTTTTTCTGATTTCTTCTTCTTCTATTGCATTGCTGGTGTACAAAAATGCCTTTGATTTCTGAATGATGATGTTGTATCCTGCTATTTTGCCAAATTCACTTATTAGGTTGAGGAGTTTTTTGGTAGAGTCTACAGGGTTCTCTATGTACACTATCATGTGATCTGCAAACGATGATAGCTTTACTTCCTCCTTTCCTATTTGGATGCCTTTTATCTCTTTCTCTTGTCTGACCACTGTGGCTAGGACTTCCAATACGATGTTGAAAAGAAGCGGTAAGAGCGGACATCCCTGGCGTGTTCCTGATCTTAGTGGGAAAGCTTTCAGTTTTTGCCCGTTGTGTATGTTATCGACTATAGGTTTTTCATATATGGCCTTTATTACGTTGAGGAATGCCCCATTTATTCCCATTTTGCTGAGCGTTTTGACCATAAATGGGTGCTGTACCTTATCGAATGCTTTTTTTACATCTATCGAGATGATCATGTGGTTGGCCTGTAGTTTTCTTTCTTTGTAGGTTCTTTATCTGGTTTTGGGATCAGGGTGATCCTGGCCTCATAAAAAGAGTCTGGGAGTCTTCCCTCCTCTTGGATTTTTTGGAATAGTCTGGGAAGGACAGGGGTTAGCTCTTCCTTAAATGTTTTGTAAAATTCTCCTGGGAAACCGTCTGGCCCTGGGCTTTTGTGTGTGGGAATTTCTTGATGACTGCTTCAATTTCCCCAGCTATTAGCGGTCTGTTCAAGCTTTCTATTTCTTCCTCCTTCAGTGTTGGAAGATTATACTTTTCTAAAAATTTGTCCATTTCATCAAGGTATTCAAATTTCTTGGCATATAATTGTTCATAGTAGTTTCTGACGATCCTTTGTATTTCTGTGGTATCCGTTGTTATTTCTCCTCTTTCATTTCTGATATTATTAATTTGGGTCCTCTCCCTTTTTTTCTTGGTGAGTCTGCTTAAAAGCTTGTCAATTTTATTTATCTTTTCAAAGAACCAGCTCCTGGATTGGTTGATCCTCTGAATTGTTCTTTTCATCTCTATGTCATTCAGTTTGCTCTAATCTTGACTATTTCCTTCCTTCTACATGCTCTGGGATTTATTTGTTGTTTCTCCAGTTCTTGAAGTTGTAGTGTTGGGTCTTTTATTTGAAATGTTTCTATCTTTTTTAGGTAGGCCTGTATTGCTATGAACTTCCCTCTCAGGACTGCCTTTGCTGTGCCCCATAGGTTTGGGAATGTTGTCTGTTCATTTTCATTTGTTTCTAGAAATTTTTTGATTTCTTCTCTTATCTCATTATTGACCCATTCATTGTTTAATAGCCCACTGTTCAGTCTCCTTGAGTTTGCAAGTTTTTGAAGTTTCTTTTGAGATTGATTTCCAGTTTCAAGACCTTGTGGTCCGAGAAAAAGTTTGGTATTATTTCAATTTTCCTGAATTTGCTGAGGTTTGCTTTGTGTCCTAGCATGTGATCTATCTTTGAAAAACTGCCATGAGCATTTGAAAAGAATGTGTATTTTTCTTCTTTGGGATGTAAGGTTCTATATATGTCAGTTAAGTCTCTTTGATTCAGTGTGTCATTCAGCGCCACAATATGTTTATTAATGTTTTGTTTGGAAGATCTGTCCATTTTTGACAGTGGGGTGTTGAAATCCCCTACTATCAGTGTGTTGCTGTCTATATCTTTTTTGAAGTCATCCAACAATTTTCTTATAAACTTGGAGGCTCCTATATTGGGAGCATATAAGTTTACAATGTTGATCTGTTCTTGATAGAGTCTTCCTTTAAGTATTATAAAGTGCCCCTCTGGGTCTCTCTTTATGGCCTTTGTTTTGAAATCTACTTTGTCTGATACAAGTATGGCAACCCCGGCCTTTTTCTAATGCCCATTTGCTTGGAATATTATTTTCCATCCCTTTACTTTCAATCTGTGTAGGTGTCTTGCTCTGAGGTGGGTCTCTTGTAGGCGGCATATGTGTGGGTCATGTTTTCTTATCCATTCTGCTACCCTGTGTCTTTTGATTGGGGCATTTATTCCATTCACATTGAGAGATATTACTGATAGAAACTTACTCATCTTTTCTCTTTGTACCTGTGTTCCTCTCTCTCTCATTCTTTTCCTTCATCTGCTTAAACCGTCCCCTTAGCATATCTTGGAGTGCTGGTTTGGGAGAGATGTATTTTTTTAGTCTTCTCTTGTCTGGGAAACTCCATATTTCCCCTTCTATTTTAATGGAGAGCCTAGCTGGGTAGAGCAGCCTTGGCTGTAGGCCCTTGCTTTTCATGGCTTGGAATATTTGTTGCCATTCCCTTCTGGCTTGTAGTGTTTCTGTTGAGAAGTCAGCTCCTAGGCGTATCGGGGCCCCCTTATATGTTACTTTCTCCTTCTCCCTTGCTGCCTTGAGGATTCTCTCTTTGTCTTTGACATTTGCCATTTTAATGATGATGTGTCTTGGAGTGGACCTCTTTGAGTCCCTCTTGAGTGGGGTCCTCTGTGCCTCCTGGATCCATGAGAGCCTTTCTCTCCTCAAATTAGGGAAATTTTCCATCATTACTTTTTCGAGGAGGTTCTCTCTTCCTTGCTCCTCTTCTTCTCCTTCTGGTATCCCTATTATATGGATATTACTGCATTTCAGGTTGTCCTGCATTTCCCTAAATGTCTCTTCATTCTTTTTGAGTCTTTTTTCCATTTCTTGTTCTTTCTGGGAGCTTCTTTCTACCTTATCCTCTATCTCACTGATTCGATCCTCGGCTTCATCCTGCCTGCTTTGGATTCCCTCTACTGTGTTCTTCAATTCAGAAATGGTATTCTTCATATCCTCTTATGTCTTCTTGATAGTTTCTATGTCCTTTTCCAGGCTGCTATAGTTTGCTGTAAGATCCTGATAGTTTCTCTGCAGTTCCTCATAGTTGTCTTTGAGCTGGCTGAGCTCATTGAGCTTCCTTAGAACCATTGTTTTGAATTCAGTATCTGATAGTTCCCTTGCCTCTATTTCACTGAGCTCTCTCTGTGGGGAGTCCCCTTTTCCACTCATTTGGGGAGAACATCTTTTTCTTCCCATTTTTGTGAGAGTCTGTTAAGTATTTTTGTCCTTTACTTTTCTTTCTGGGCCTTCCTCTGATGATGTCAGTTGTTGACCCTATAGGACCTTGGGTTGTTTGTTTGTTTCTGCCTTCCAGGAGTCTACTGTCTTTGTCTGACTCCTGCCTGGGGCAGCTCTGTGATCCCTTCGGTCAGGGCTGGGCTCTATTTTGGGATCTCGCTGCACTCTCATGTGGGCTCCTTGAGCGCGCTCAGGGCACGGTAGGGTCCCCCACCTGCCTGGGCTCACATGTGCTTGCCCCAGACCAGGGGGCTTATTCGCGACCTCGCATACTCATCTGGCACCCCTGGCCAGCAAGCTCCCCGGCACTGGTTAGTTTAGGGTCTTCTATTGTGTGTTTTCCCCACTTTTGGCTCTTTGGGTGTGTTGCTTGCCCTCGCCACATGGGGACTACGGAAATGGGAGGAAATCAGCTCTCCGGTTAATCCTGTCTCCGGTCTCTCCTCCAGGGACTGTGGGCAGCTCTACTAATTTTGTGGGCCGCTCTGCAATCGCGGGCAGGTGGGTCAATTTACGCCTGCCCTTGCTGCTCTGCGCACTCCCTCGCAGGACGTATGGGTGCCAGTCTGTGGGAGGCCTTGCCGTCCAGTGCAAGCGTTCGCCAGCCCGCACGGGACACACTCGCTCACCAACCCTCGCCGATCACTCGGCACAAGTGTGCGCGCCTGCACTCGATGTTTTTGGGGGTGTCTATGTGTGTTTTTCTGCTTTTGGCTATTTGGGGGTGTGGCCTCTTCTCACACAGTGGAGCTATGGCAAGGAGAAGGAGTCGGGACTCCCCGGTTCCTCCTCCCGTTCTTTCCCCAACGCCTCAGTCTCCAGTCTCTCCTCAAGGCTCTCCCAGCCAGTCTGCACTCAGCCCCACAGCTCACACGCGCACAAGCTGTGTGCGGAGCGCACAAAAGGCAGGTTAATTGATTCCTTTACGCCTGAGCGAGATGGTAGCTGCAGAGTGGGAAGTGCGTTATCACCAGGGCTCCACCGGCCGCCGTGTCAGTTCTCTTCACAAAGTTTTCCTCACCAGTCTTTTCCCAGGCACCAGCCCACCCTGCTGCCGCCTCTACCCAGAGATCAAGGAGGGTGGCTGCCCCTGCAATTTTTGTGTTGGCCCTTTAAATGTCTCTTTGCATCCCCAGCCACCTGTCTCTGGCAGAGAGCGCCCCTAAGCTTTCCGGGGTTGCGTTTTGTCTGTATTTTCTTGGTTTTAGCTGCTGTAGTTTAGGGGTCCCTGCTTATGATTCAGACCCCATTCTTCTCGAGGGAAGCTGACTGGCCATTTCAATGTCCCTCTGGTGCTAGTGCCCGTGGGCACCCAGCCCACCCTCTCGAGCCTCCACCGCACTTCTCACCCGTTGGGATGTGTGAGAGTAGAATCCACTGTCCGCGGCTCCAAGGCTCTTCTCCCACTATCGTTCCATTGGTTTCCAGGTGATTACTCCACTCTTTAGTCACAATTCCAGTTTGGTCTTGGGAGGAGGAGGTCAGCGTGACTCCCATTCACTCCTCCACCATCTTCTCTCTCTCTCCTATTTTTATAGTTTTAAGTTTTCACTAAAATCTCCTATCTCTTCTCTCATTATGTTAATTATTTCTTAGTCTTTTTAACCTTTAAAATCACTTGCTGCTAATATCAATAACTTTACATCTCTAGTTGTGTTTCTTTTGACTACTTTTTCCCTGCATATGGGTCCTACCATTCTGTCACTTTGTGTAACTATCCCATTTTATGGTCAAGAACTTAAGAAAACTCCTATACAAATTTGTGGCTTTTCTTCTCTGTTCAAATCCTTCCTCTCTGGAATCCTGCCACACAAATTCCAACCAATCTGACAGCTATCAACTCCAGTCTCTACCATCTCAGCTCCTCAAGGCTTCTGTGCTGCACCTTGGCACCACTTTCCTATGCCACTGACGTCTGGAAGGCACCTCAGGCAAAGTGCTAGGATCACCTTGGTGACTTTCCTTTTGCCAGATATTGCATAACAATTTTGCTGTGTCTAACATCCAAAAAGATCTCTTATGTTTTAGTTGTATACATTTTTTTTTGGTTGGAGAGGTAGTGGGGTGGCAATTACTGCATTATAACCAAAAGCAGAAATCCCAGTGAGGCAATTTGAGACAGATTCTGTGATTTCTATTTGAGAGAACTCAATTTTAGAAAATTTAAGCATTTTGCTCAAGGCTATAAGTCATCATTGGAGCAGAGTTTCATATCCCAAAGTGTCTATTGCCCAAGCTAGCCATTATAAGACTATGCTCCCACTTCAATTAAATGTGTCTACATCAGCTTTTTAGAATTGTATAATAAAGCACTGGTGACAAAAGTTATGCCCTTTAAAACACTGTATTATAACCCAGTGAATTGGATATGAGGAACAGTTAGATATGGTACCTCAGTGACATAACATATTATTTGAGGTTAATATGTCTATAAAATGTTAGATACATGCTTACAATGAAAGTACACATTTCAGAGTAAGTACTATTTAATTCAATCACTCCTGGTTTCAGTATGCTGTCTACACGCATAATGTTATGAGCACAATTAAATAATCAGAGAAAAGAAGAAAAAACACACCACAATAGTGTCAAATATAACAGGTAAGCCTGTTAGATTACAAATTGCAGCCATTATTAAAGAAGTCATGAAGTCTTTTAGAAAAATAAGGAATTGAAAAGTGTAGTAGGACAAAGCATGCATTTTGAGGTTGAGCAATGATAAATATAGACACATGAGATACATGCTGAAGTGGACTGCTAGACAGAGAAACCGACAAATAACAATCAGACGGACAGATGGAATATGTCTTGCAGGCATGTCAACTCCAATTCTAGATGGAGAGGCAAAAGAAGCAGACCAAACATGTGCTTACTGATACTCACTTAAGATATAATCCTTAGGACATGTGCCTTGATCTTGCCACATGCATCACTGCCACATACATTACATGTACATATACTGAAATATTCTAGAAAAGCTAAAATCTTTATAGGACACTCATTCATTTAGTTTCCTTATCATTGCATGTCCGTTCTACCAGGAAGAGGTATAAAGGAAATAGGATAGGTTTCAGGCATACATAAAAGAATAAGAGGAAAATTTCTTCTGCACATTAAATCCTAGGTCTATATCTTATTAGCTGGAAAATCTTCTGCCACTCGCTTAATACTTCTAAGTCTCTCATTTAAAAATAGATGTTCAGTAAGTGTTATAAAATTAAATCTATTTTTATATAACACATAAGATTATGCAATATATCATGTATAAAACACTTAAGAGAGTACAAGACACATAGAAACAATTTATTAAATTTTTGTCATTGCCTACCTTATAAACACATTGTCTATGAACAAATTATTGTTCAAAGTTGATTTCAGTATTCACCAGAATTACCATTTTAAAAGCTTATATTTCAAAGAACAGCCACCTTGATAATTATTCACATTTTCGACCTTACTCTACGAGGCAATATTTTTTTATGGCTGTGTTAATTTAATGATGATATATATAATTAGTATCTACCTTCAGGACGGCCACATAGTGTTCTTTTTAACATTACCCCTTGGCTATTATAAATTGGGCTTCTGTGAACACTGGGGTGCATATGTTCTTTTGAATTGGTGTTTCAGGATTCTTACAGTATAACCCCAGCAATGGAATTGCCAGGTCAAAAAGCAGTTTTAGTTTTCTGAGAAAATTCCATATTGTTTTCCACAGTGGTTGCATCAGCTTTGAAAAAATTTTAAAAGCAGCTTAACATTTTAATACAAGTTACCCATCTTTTCAAGGAAAAAAAATTACATCCTTTCTAAGATTAAATTGAAATGACAAGAGTGGGAATGAAAGCCACTTTCCAGCTTCCTAAATGTTACTGCTACAGAAAATACCCTTTATTACCTCCACAATATCTGAACCTAGGGAGATTCTGGGAGGCAACTGAAAAAAAATATTCCCATGCCTCCAAATTCACAAGAATTTGAATATAAGAACAGAATACAGAAGAGAAACGCATCTTTCATGGATGCATGTGCAAAGGGCCTCTGGCCTTCTATTTGTAATGAGCTGAAGTGACAGGAAAAGTGGAGCACACAGCTACAGGAGGGAGAAATGACCATATTTGTAAAGCAAATATTGGTGTGATAAAAAAGAAGCGAGGTGACTGATGTGATCAAAATACCGGTGTCAGAATTTCCAAAGAGAATCTCATTTTCATCAAATTAAGAAGCATAACTTCAGAGTAAGTACAGACATTAAATTTTTATAAGGGTCAGCTTAGTCCAGTATCCACATGCTATAACCACTCGATAAAATCCCATTTCAACTTGACTAACTTGGATGTATAGATTGGAAGTACTGTAAGATACAAAACATAAAGATTTAGGTGGTAAAATTAAAATGATCCTCCTAGAAAAAGAAAAGTGAGCGAACATTCTTACTGGGCTATTTTCTATTTCTTTTATCTAACATATAGGTGTTTATATTTATCAGAATGTTTTAATTTTCTCTCTCATACACACTCACACACACTTTTTAGAGTTTGACTCCTTATGAAATTCCTGTGAAATATTCTAGAAAAAACAGGGACTATTTTAATTTCTATTTTATAGAATGCAAACCTGAAATCCAGGTTTGGCCTTTTTTTCCAAAAAACTGTAATCAATAAATCATGAACAAAAACCAGTCCTGAGTTTTCGTTTTGTTTTGTTTGTCATTACCACAAAATAGGGTGATGTTGTGAAGAACTGGCCGCCTAGAAGTGAAGACAGACCCTTTTCTATTCCATTATTCCACGGTCACAGTACTATCTGGCTGTCAGAGAAGATCCATTTCTCAATAAAACATCTTATGTAAGTCATTGAAATTCCCACAGTTAACTATATCAAGTCAGGTCAATGATATTCACTGGTAAAGTAAGCAAGAGGAATCAGTCTTCTCAATGGTCTTAGGAGTTTTTTGAAAAACTAAATCCTGAAGGAGACAATACCTTGCATGGTATAGAGCCTTGAACTCCACACGTTGCTTCTTCTTACTCTCATGATTCATGTATAGTGAACAACCGTGAAAATTCTTGCATCATGATCTTTACCTTGCAATTTGAATATTTTAGCCTACTCTTAGTTTTATATTTTGGAGTACATTTAAAGAATCTTATAAAAATGAAGAAAACAACATAGATATAATTATTCTTCATTAAAAATATGTTTTTCTGTTGGGAAACTCCCTGTCGGGTTTCAGGAACGGTAGCCTCGCTGACAGGCGGGAGAACCCCAAGGCTGGAAATAATCGGGGAGGCTTTGGAGAAACAGGCCCCTGAGGAGACAAAACCTGTCCCCCTGGCAGGGGTGCAGCTCCTGTGCCCACCTCCCCCCCACCCCGCCCCCGCATCCCCCTGCTTGACCCTGTGATGGTGAGTGATCCATGACGGGTTTTTTCTTGTGAGGAGAACAACAACCTAAGAGAGACATTGGCCGGTATGGGCAGCAGACAAGAAATTGGGGGACACGGAGAAAGGGCACAAAGGCCCGCACCCCTCCGCTCGGCTTGCCCATGGCCAGAGTCATCATTTTATCCGAAAGCTGTCTCCTTGTCTCTTGGCCGCTCCCTCCCCTTGCCTGGCTCAGACTCAAAACAATACCGGAGTCAGCCCTAAACCAGATCTGGCGATTTCCAGGGAAATTAGGGCTAAAAGTAAATTCTTTAAAGTGTGCTTTGTTCTTCCCTCAGAAGCTACAGCCAGCTCATGCTGGGAAGGGAATTTACGTTATTCACAGACCCTAACTCTACACTCTATACTCTTGTGTTTACTACGCTTTCAGGTTTACTCGTCTCTCTGGTTTACTCAGTCTCCTCTCAGACCCCTGTAAATCGGTGTGTTCCTGCCATTTGTTTTCTTCAAAACATCATCTATTCTCTGTAAACGTTTACATACTGGTGTAATGAGAAAACCTGTGCAGTCCTGTTACCTGGCCCAACTGATAACTTTTTCAATAAAAGCCTTTGAACAAAGGGACTCTGGGCCTTCCCCACTAGGGGGATGTGCCATGTCCCCTCTCCTGGGAAACAAAGAAGTGTTTGCTGCGACTTGTGTTTATTCCCCCCGTCTGTGAACACCCCAGGATGGGCTCTGCAGAAATCAGAGTCTGTGGTCCTACCTCAGCTGGCCCAGGACAATAACCCTCAGATCCAGGAGCAACGTGCTCCGTCCCCCGCGCCCCGCCCCGGGAGTTGTTGGGAGGACCAGGGACGAGCAGTGACCTGCGGCGCTGCCCCACATGCCAGGCAGCATTTTTCCTTTGGTGTTAAGAGTCTCTTATGATCCACTGTACATCTTCCCAGGTTATGCAGTGTGCATGTGGAGGGAGAAGTTAATGGGGAGAAATTTTCAAATGACGAAACCAAGTATTTTCAAGATGCATATATTCTTATGACCTTTAAAAATATGGCTCTGGCTGGTGTGGCTCAGTGGATTGAGCACTGGCCTGAGAGCCAAAAGTCTCTGGTTTGATTCCCAATCAGGGCACATGCCTGCATTGCGGGCCAGGTTCCCAGTTGGGGGCATGCGAGAGGCAACCGCACATTGATGCTTCTCTTCCTCTCTTTCTCTCTCCCATCTCCTCTCTCTATAAATAAATAAATAAATAAAGTATTTAAAAAATATATAATATCAGTAAAAGTTCACACACTATAAATGAGCAAAGAAGTCCATTTAGATCGACTCCATCAGTTATTTTATGTAGGTAATGCTGTTAGCAGTATATGTGTATGTGGTGTTATTTTTTAAATGTTCTTCACTTTCAACTTGGAATAGAAAGAAGAAGGGACCAAGAAAAGGACATGGGACACTTTTTAACATGCCTGAAGACACAGTTCTGGGAACCTGATGATTTAGAAAATTTTTAGAATGACTTCACTTAAAAAGGTAGCAAATATACATTTACATTGCTAATACCAATTCGGCATCTGCTTTCTTTTTTCCACTCCATGGTGAATTATTTGGGGGATAAAATAAAGCATAAAATTGCTATACACAAACGCAGAATGTAGGGGAGTGTTCAATAAATGCACAACTATAGTTGCAAAATCTCCAAATTTGACTGTGCAAGTACTAATGAGAGCACGTTCTTTTACTCTGTAGATTTTGACTGTCACATAAAATAAATGACCATTAAATAATGGTATACACAAAGGAGATATTTCAGAGAAGAAAAGCATATCTGGGACAGAGAATGCGTTAGAAAACAGAATGGTAGTGGAGGGAAGACCTGGCAGAAGGCAGTTGTACTTCCATGGAAACTTTAGTTCTTTAATTAAGACAAGTTCCAAAAAGTGGAAGCATTTTTCCAGTCCTTCTATGGCACAAAGTAAATAGTTAGATACCATTTACCTTAGCACACTGAACAGATGAGAAAGAATCCATGGGCTTATAAGACCAAAGTGGTCTCTTCTTCAAATACAAAGCCTCTGGTGGCAGCCAGTGTTGTTTGCTTTCTGAGAATTGCAGGAGGTTAAATGAATTAGACAGTTAATGGAAACTAATTTCTCCAGAGGCATATATTTCCAGAGAGAACCTTAACCAAAGACGAAAAAGATTCCACCTCCGGAATCCATTAAATATAGGCTAATCTAAATTATTATCCTTCAACTTTGTAAAAGTAGTTTTGTAACAAAATCAGAAAATATGAAGCCATTCACTAATTCAGGCTGCATCCTTGAGGAAAAATTTCATTACCTGAATAATGTAAGGACTTGACGCTGGATCCACAATGAGCTGGGGAATCAATATCACATTAACTACTTCTATAAATAAGTGATTGCTTATTTACAAAGCATATTTATTGCCTGTGTAATTAATCCTTACTCTCCTAATGGCACAACTATACTAATAATAGCATAACAGTGAATAAAGAAAATAAGGTCTCATGTAATGCATAGCTATAGCATTGACATTAACAGCTTACAATTCTCCAATCAATCTTATTTCACCTTTCTGTCTAGTATAGGTTAATAGCATAATTACCTCTTTAGGAGCATTCTAATATTGGAATCTCTCTAAATAAGTGTTCTTAAAGAAGATTATTCATATAGATTATCAAGATTATTCAGGTTGCTTAATATTTGCTAGTGTCTTAGAGCAAAGACCTACCTCTTTTATATTTAAATTAGACTACTTCAGAAGTAGAAAATATTTTTAGATGCTGTTTCTGAAGCAGCAACAATATACTACTGTGATCTAATTGAAACATTTAGTTTCGCAACTGATAACAGACAAGTTCCATGCCAATTTACCTGACTAGGTCTGTGTTCTTTGTTGCCCGCATACAATATGAAATTCAAAGTGGAGCTGAAGACAAATGTATTTAAAAAGTAAGTAAATAAATAAATAAATAAATAAATAAATAAATTCATTAATTAAAAAAAAGACAAAGTGGAACCGAAGAGGTGAATGTGTAAATGAATTTAGAAATATCTTACTACCTAAATTAGTTCTGAGATAATATTTTTTCAAGTATGTGATTTGTTAGAAAAAATAACCCAACAACTTACAGCATCTCTATTCCCATTCAAAACCTGGAAATAAAAATCTCTCATTTCTATTTTCCTATTACAAGAGTTTGGGGGACAATTAGGTGTTAATTAGTTGACTTCTCTATATTTGAATTAGATAAGATTTGATCACACAATGGAAAAAAAAAAGTCAAAGATCTAGAAAGAAAGACCCGGGTCTCCAGGTATAACTCTCATAGCCTGCAGCCAATGCCTGCATCCCCTGAAAGCTATGCTGAGGTCAAATGTAATAACTCTAGAAGCAAAATGAAGTGCCTCAGGACATGTAAATACAACTTAAGGTATTACACTGCCCCAATTATTTCTGTACAAAAAACACTTACGGTGATATAAAAAGAGACCTGGAAAAATCATATTGAGTATCTGAATTGGTCTACTTAAGCTGAGACAACACAATGGAATAGATGGATGGTTTAAATTACAAAAATTTATTTTCTCATAGTTTTGGAGCTGGGAAGCCCAAGATCAAGGTGCCAGCATGGTCAGTTTCTGGTAAGAGCTTTCTTCTTGCCCGGTGGGGCAGCTACCATCTTATCTTGTCCTCATATGATCTCCTCTGGGGTCTGGAGTGGGGTGGAGAGAGAGAGAAAGCGAGGGCCACCAAGAGAGTGAGAACTGGTGTATTCGTAAAATATTACTTTTTAAATACTTCCCCCCCCCCCCTCCCCCTCATTCCTCCCCCCCCCCCCTGGCCATATTCCCTTCTCATGTGTAAATAAGCCCAAGTTCCATCCATACTGTTGCGAAGTTTAGTACTTCTTTTTTTCTTTCTGCTACGTAGTATTCCATCGTCTTTAAACTGCATTAATCATATCAGATCAGGGACCCATGCTTCTGGCCTCCTTTAACCTTACTCCTTAGAAGACCCAATGCCAAATTTGCCACACTAGTGGTTAAGGATTCTGCATATAAATTTGAGGAGGGCACAAACATTAACCAGCAATAGGACCTACCTGTTTTTCATGCAGAGGGAGCACATACACCTGCTGGAGAGAAGGGAAAAGATAGTTCTCTTGAATTATTGAACTTGTCTCTATGAACAACCTTAAATACTTAGGTATTTATGCTGCATCTAGTGTAACTAGCCTAATCTAAGAAAATAATATTGTCTCTATATAAAATTATCATTTTAGGCTACCTTAAAGATTAAGTGAGTGCAACTCACTGTAACTATACAAATGTTAGGAAATTTCCAAAATAACCGCTTATTTTAATTTGGTCTCCTTGTCAGGCCATCTACATTAATACATATTTTTATGACTTTTGGACCACTTTTTTTCTTAATATTGTGAAATGAATAACTGAGTCACTGAGTTAAGTCAAAACAATTCAAAGTGTGAATATAATATTTTCTAATATAGAAAAGTGACTGAACTGTAAATGATTGGAAATTGTGTTATGGCTTTCATTTTTTAACTTTGCAAAAAGCAATTAAATCAGCCATGGTATTGTATATTATATTAAATGACTTCACCTATGATCCTCAAAAAAGGTATATGAGAATTATCTTAACAGTGACCCAGAATGGTCATTTTAAGATCATATACACAAATACTATCACCAATGATATAAAAATGGAGATACATTGCAAGCTGGAATTCAGTAACTTGTTTTTGAGATATTCAGGTGAATTGTAAAATCTTGTAAATAAACTATATATAAAATATATAAATAGAATGTGTCAATTATATTAATGAGAGTATTAATAAATATGAGTATACACTCTGTAAATGGATTGTGCTGAGATGTTACAGTAAGATATACAGGTTTTAAGTATAGGTACTTCCACCTCTCTATATATGAGTTTTCCTATTTAAAATGAGAATGACTGTTTTAGTTACTTCCTAAGATTACTGTGATAAATAAATAATACATTAAAGTGATAAGAATGATGCTTAGCATATAGAAGGCATTAGGTCAAGATTAGATATCATGAGCATGTCCATAATGATCATCATTCCCACCACCACCTCCAACGTCAACATCATCATCACCATCATCATTAACACCATCATCGTCATCACCAAGTATAACAAGTAATTTCAGTCTTTGTATTTGCCTTTGGATAACAAGAAGCTCCAGTGGATATCCAGTGGATATATCACAGTCTAATAAGAAAAGAACAGAGGCAAACTTAATAGGCAAATTATCTTTCTCTTCCATGTGGATGCTAAATGATATCCTGCTCCACTGCCCATTGAAGGCTTCATAGTAATTCAAAGAGAAGACTGAGGAGTTTGTTAAGTCATCTCTTGGCACAGGTAGCATTGAAGAGTCACCCCTACTCTCATGTTATTTGATTTAAAATATTAAACACTGGAATTTATGCTTAGCCATTAGCCTGCATGTATTTGTGTATTATTAACATTACAATAATAGCATTGTTGAACCCTGAAAATTCAATGAAAAATGTTTTACTTTTTCAGGTAGAGCTATTTACCATACAGTACAAGAAATATTTCAATAATAAGAGGAGAATCATTTGCCAAGAAAGGAGCTTTATTCTTCTTGCCCTGTACGCTAAGAGAGAGAAAAAAAAATTCTATAAATATGTGAAATCTCCCCTTACCATGAAAGACTCTATTTTGAGGGAAGTTTTTACTTACTCTAAAAAAAAGGTCTTCAAACAATTATTCCCAGGGAAGAGATTAGAAAAGATGAACTTAGTCATTGACATGGCAGTGCTATGATAACAACAGTGTCACAATCAGGGACCACTTTGATCTACAGCTATTGAATACAGTGACTTTTATTTCAGGTCCATAATATCTCCTCTTCTTCTGGCTAGATGCACACCTCTCTAATTCAACTGTTTTGAATGCCTGTGCCATGATCGACAGGGTGATAAAAGCATTGGATTGTCAATAGAACTTAATTTTTCTGGCAAGGGAATGTAAAGTTTTTACTGGCAAAGTGAGTAAGTGTATCTTAGAAGTCTCATGATTCAATATGTTACAGAAAAATTAAAGCACCTTCATATCAGCCATGAATATATGCATTGTTTTTGATCATTCTGGATGCAATATTATCTACTGGAATAAATAGCAAAAGAAAAATCAAACAGCAAAATTGTGCAAGTGAAAAGGGCAATCTCTGAGCTATTCTCTGAATCCAATCTATGTGCATAAAAGCAATAGATTATGTACCTACATCTATCTCCTTATAAGTATTCATATACTAGTTTAATTAAAGTAAATATTATTCTATTCTTATTTTATAAATGCTTAGTATACAGTTGAATCTTAATAAATATTTAATAATATTAGGAACCAATGAAGTGACAAAGTCATTTTCCTTTTATAGATACGGCTTTTAAACTGAAGTAAGAAAACTTTATCTATAAGAGCCAACTGTTCTGTAACTACAGTATTCAGAACCCATAATCTTTAAGAGACCTTCATAGCAGTATCTACATTAGCATTTAAATGGAGTAATAGTTTTTTTGAAACCAGTAACTCTGTTGAAATAATGTGGTAGATTAGCACAAAACAATCTGTTGAGCTACAATGTGATATTTTTTAATAGAATACATAATCTGCTACTTAAAAATGCCCAGAATAGATTTAATCCATTTCTTTAATGTTATTTCCAACTGAACTTTCTATTTCTCACTCCAGCAAAATTCCTTCAAAGCTCTTCTCCATTAGAACTAGTAAAACCAACATGTGTATGTGCTTCTGTGTAAGACTGCATATATATGTAGCTAAAAATAAATCTGTGCAGTCGTTTTAACTAAAGTTTGTATTATGAGAAAGGAGAATTGGAGACTAAAATTAAATATGCTTTTGAAAATGCACTTCAAGCTTTCCATGGAAAACTAAAGTGATTTTTCTTTGTTTTCACTTTTTTAAAACACAAATGTTATTCAAAGCTCCTAACTATTATATCTCCTCCCCGGTTATTCTAGTTAGCTAGAATTGCATAAATTTAATCTGAGGTGTAAATCAGGTCTTGGGTTGTCTTTTGTATGCCATGTGTACTGGGAAGTGGAAAAACGTCCTTCATGAACTGAGCAAGGAAAGGAGAAGTAATGTGAGCACATATGTGTGTATGTGCAAACAAAAGTATGTCATCTCCCACACCTTATGTTTTCCTCTTTAACCTAATGTGTCACTCCATTTCTTGAAACAAAGATTTTTAAATAACAATATTACAAGACCAAATTTTCTAGAGGCTAAATATATTTAATATGTAGGAAAAATGGATAAAAATAATCATTAACTTTATTTTTTCAAATAAAACTGTAAACTTCCCTAAATAGAAAACATATAAATAAAATAGGTGATTTATTTTTATAGATATACAGAAATTTTAAAGCCATATTATCCAGATGGTGGGTTAAGACAATCAATTTGTCTCAAGCTATTACTAGAGTTTATATTTGTTCAGAGTGAAATTTATTCACAATAGGTGGAAGTTATCTGTTGAACATTAGATGTAAATTTTAAATGCTGTCCAAATGGATTTAATGCAAATAAAGAAATACATTTATTTTTCATATTTTTGATACCAGTTAGCTATCTAAATAACATATCATTTAGAAATTTCTTTTTAGTTCAGTGGTTTTACAAAAGTATGTCAACTCAAAACATTGTGGAGAATTTTATCATCTCATTAAGAATTGTGATTCTATGTATAGCATATCAAAACAAAACTTAATTTCAACATTGCATGCTCCAAGATTATAACCTTAAATTAGGTATACAAATAACATCTTATTATTGCTTTGCTGTCATTATTTTTTAAAATACATAATAACCCTGACATTCCCTGCTTCAAAAATGGGACAGCAGCTCAATTTAGAAAACCCTGTGCTAAACAGTTCACAGAATTGAATGACATCAACTAATGACCCCTACCTAGTCTGTTGTGTAGGGATAAATTATTGTTGGTTTAGTAGATCACACTTACTCATTTTTGCAGTTTAACACAGAAGAGTATGCATTTTAGAAGATATCATAGTTATTTAAATATTTTAGGAACTATACATAGATATATGATCAAAATACAAAAACAATAATATTAAGAGCTCATTTCATTGTGCCTAGGTCCTTACACTGTTATACAGAAGCCATTGGACTGAGGTGGCTGCAATGCCTTGGTACCCTGCATAAGTAATTCAAAAATTAAGCTAGAATCAAGTCTTATATGTACTTATGGATGAGAAAATGAAATTTAAGAACAACTAATTATACACAGTGGACCAGACTTTCCCCAACAAAGCAACCACTTTAGCCACAGCCAATCAGATGACTTGGTTGCTTTGCTCCTGAGCATTTCCTCTAACTCCCATAAGCAGAGCGCTCTTAACAACGTTCAGTTTGATGCTGCTGGACTCCATTGATGTAATCAAGTGCACTCTTGAAATGTTTAATATACCTCAATTTATTACCTAATGTTGTGTTTAGATATGATTCCAAATAATTTTAACTTTGGCTGATAGCAGTAAGGTAAGAGATTCTAGCCACTTCTGCTGTTTCTGAATAAAGCCAGATAAATTAAACCATAAAGTCTTCTTTGCCACTGTAGTCAGAGAAGATACTGATAACATTACACAAAAAGTATCGTGGTTTCCATGTCCACGATACTTATTGTGTAACATCATCAACATCTGCTAAGGCAGGATTAACTGCAGTTTAGATTCAATCTTGAAAAAAAAAAGGAAAAAATCACTCTCGTTTTAATGAAGACAGTAGAATATAGATGGAACATGTTGATTTCAGGTTGGAAAGAGAGCAGAAAGGCCAAGTCCTAACAGAAGAAACACCAGCGATTTGGGCATGGCAGATGTCATTTTATTTCCTGCAAATCAATTCATGTTTCTATCTATCATACAGGAAGGCTATATTACCAGTTACCTCCTGCTTTTAAATGTGACTTTATTTTGACCACAACAATGGGACATTTTAAAGCCGTCTCTTTGAAATGTCTTCTGTGTAGTCTCTTGCATAATATGTTGACCACAGAATCTAACTGGCACACTCAAACAACTATAATATGACAAAGAACGCAGCCTGGATACCTTTATTGTTGTCTCGATTCTGCAGATTTCTGGACTCAGATACTTTACATGCCTTTCATTTATTTTCTTTTCCAAGTAGGATACTTCCTTCCAGTTTTATTCCTATTTCCATTGTTGTATATTTAAGGTGTGGGTGTGGGCAGTTGCTATCACTATTCTTAGGCTGAAATAACTTGTCTATAATTATTCAAAAGTCACCTTTCTGAAAAGAGAACTACACAAACATGATGCACATTAAACTGAGGTCCTGGATTTGACCTATGGAGACCGGATGATGGAACTCTGTGTTGTCACACTTTGGTAAAAAGTGAAGGCATTCACTTAAGAAGAAAGAAAGATGAAATGCAGTATCTGGAAATTAGGATGGAGGAGATGCCTAGGAGAGTCACCAGATCCTCATTAAACCATGCTATTTACAAGAAAAGGTTTTAAGGCACTGTGATTTGGGGGGTTTATTAAAGCAATTATCATGAATTATCCCTATTAACACAAAAATACTGATGATAGTATTTTTTTAACCGGTGTTTAGAGAATAATAACCCTTTTTGGAAAGTACAACTAAAATATGTAATTATTGTAAACTTTGAATATTTAGAGACTTAGAATTCTCTGTACATAATAATATGGATACTAATTAAAGGATATGGTCAGCCAAGAACATCAGGATGTGGACAAGAATAGCATGAATTAGGCACAAGAGGATAACAGAAAATCAAAACTAAAGAGACAGAGCGAGATAGTGCAGAGTTTTATAATTCCATAGTTAGGAGAAAATTAAAATTTAGTATTTCAACCCACATAGCCTATCATTTAGATTTTTGTACTTCTGCAATTGATTGACTGATAAAATATCTAGATCTAATCAGTATTCTTAGGTTGAATTTTTTTCTTATTTTATGGATAATTTATACACATTGTTTTCCAGAGCATAACTTCTCTTGTTCTCTATTTTAACATTTTCATTAACCTTGTCATTGAGAAGTATTCCAAATATTATTAATTGTTGTCTGGTAGACCATATCTGATATTTGAAATTAAGATAATATTACCAAATTAGATATAATAGTACTATGAATTGTCTAGCCTCAGAAATATTGTTCACTGTGCATTACATTCTAGGAGGTTTAAAAATTATTAAGAGAAATAATATTTCATAGATGTAGAATCAATCTTACAATTACCACACTTCTATCTTTATCATTATTTTGAAAAGTTTTATGAGAATAACACTAAATCAGGTGCTCCTTAGAATTAAGTGTATCACAAATATAAATTATTTTTTTAGGGGAGCATTTCTCAATTTCTTGCTTTGTATTGTCTTCTTCAGTGAAACACCAAACATGCCTACGCAATGTTAAAATGAATAGTTTCTTCCTATAATATATGCTCATCAACAGAAAGTAAAACATGGACACAAATTGTATACTTCTCTGCCCTCTTTTCTAGCAGCATCCATTTGTTTTGATCATGATCAACTCTAATTTTCTCTATGATAAAAAATCAGTCTTTTTACATCATCTCATCCACAAGCTCACATTATTATCCAGGCTACATGTTGTAAATATGTTACGAAGTCTCCCTTTGGAGCATGGAGTACCCTCGTTTGGTTGTCTAAGAAAATACACAACAGCAGAATATGTGAAGCCATCCACAGTATGGGAACTGAGGTCAGTATCGTCGGGCTAATATGACGATGGAAAGTGGGAAACTAATCCAGGTTTCTGGTCCTTTCATCTTTATAAACAAGCCACTCCTTATTGTCATGAATCTTTGATTAGTTTGAGTATGTTTGGGTGAGGATAGAGTGGAGGTAGGCCAAAAAATCAGTTCACTATAATTATTTTTAGAGATCAAAGCAAACAAAATTAAGTTAAATATTAAAGCAATTAAAAATGAAATTATCTCTTTCAATATCACTCTGAGGTTATTCTTTCTGTGCAATTTAAACAGTTCATAAAGAAAATCACCTAACTAAAAATACAGCTTTGGATATTTCTTAAAAAATATTTATTTATTTTTTATTGTTCAAATACCATTTGTCTCCATTTTCCCGCCACCACTTTCCCCTGCCTCACACACCCCGACTTCCCTCCCTCAATCCTTCCCCACTTTGGCTTTGTCCATGGGTCCTTTATACATGTTCCTTGATTTGACCCTTCCCTTTCCTTTCCCCATTACCTCCCCCTCCTTCCCTCTCATTACTGTGGGTTTGATTTTTCTTTCAATGTCGCTGGTTATAGTTTTCCTGCTTGTTTGTTTTGTTGATTAAGTTCCACTTACAGGTGAGATCATCTGGTATTTGCCTTTCCCTGGCTGGCTTATTTCATTTCGCATAATGCTCTCCAGTTCCATCCATGCTGTTGCGAAGGGTAGTAGCTTTGGATATTTTGACTCTTATTTTGAGTCACAGTGAACAAGTTCTCATTGTTTGGAATCAGGGAATGTGTGGCCACCATCATAATCTGTGAAGTTTCACATTAACACGGGCTTTTAATTTGAGTTTTTATGTTTTTCCAAGTAATGAAACATCCTTCAAAAATGTTATTTCTCATTTTTTATACTTTTGTCTTCTATACAAGAGTTTAGTGATCAATGAGGGGAAACTTTCATGAAGTCAAGGCCTTTATCAATCACCCAGTTATCATACTGGCTTAAATAATTGTTTGACTAGAAGACAATCTTGGACTTCTTTGAGAAATAGATGTTTTTAGAATTTAAAACTTGAAATATAATAGCATAATTTTATCAAAATATTTGTTTTTTCAATTAGACCTAAGGGTTAGAGGAAAATGATAGGTGAATTTTTGACTGTTGATGATTTAATACACCATGTGGCTGAATGAAAGAAAATGACATCTTAAAGCATATAAAACACAACTACTTTTTAAAGTTCCATTTAATAGTTGCTATACAAGTATTTGTCAATATAATTCACATAATGTAAGTTTGGTGAAGATAGAAATGAGGTCTTTTGTGGCTCATTGCCATATTTTTAGCCAGGAAATTAATGATGCAAAGCAGATGCCCGATAAATTCTAGTTAACTTTTAAGTGGTTGATGAAAAATATGAAAGAACAGGGGCTCAGATTTCTGCAAATTGAGTTGTACACTACGTTTTCACAAACTTGTCATATAAAAATACATTGTCTGATCATTAATTTACGTACTTATAAAGTGAAGGGTTCCATTTTTATGGCAGCTTTAATACTAAAGGAGCTCTGGCTTCATCCCCAAGACTCCCTTTCAACAATATGTGGTTGACAATGATGTGAGTCCTCTAGCCTACTGCCCATGCCACACTACAGACACAGTCTTCCTCTCCTTCTCTGGCCCTAACACCTGTCAGTAAAGATATGTCTGGTGTCATTGTAAGAGTTTTTAACAGGCTCCTTTCTCTACCACAGGAACCATGGAAGAAGTTGGGTGGATGATATTTTCTCTTCCTAAATATTGAAGGGAATTTTCAAAATAGCACTTGTGTTGAAAAGAGAAACTTTCTTTTCAATTTAAGGAAACTAAGCAAATGGAACAGGGCACAAAACAGGGTTCTTTAAGGATATGTCCAAAAAACAAATATTATGAGGTTTCTTAGAGATACAGTGAAGTGTACTTTCTGCCTCAGGAAAAAAAAATACATTCTTCCAAATAATGTGAAGTTTATTGATCTGTAGTTCAAGTCTATGTTAATTATTTTTTCATGAAGAGAATTTATATAAGCTACCCAATAACAATCTAATTTCATATTTCTTATACCATTACACTTAAATGAAACTTGATTTTAGTTAAGAAGATGTTTCACTGAATGGCACATGCTGCAAGCAAGAAAGTTATCTTAAAAGTAGTACTATTTTAAAGTTCATTCTCTTCATTTGGCTGCTGTTTATACACAGGATGATGCTAATAATACACATACTTTCAAAGTAAACATGGTGTTTAAACATTTTTTGTATGAATTATAATAAGTTTATTTATAAAATTTGACAAATAAGGTAAAATGAACCCACATCCTAGTATCCCTTTGCTGATGCTTCTTTTATTTAATTTCTTGTCAACTTGATATTTCATCACAAAACATACAAAATTCATTTAAGAAAACTAAAACAATGAGGTCAAGAAGATATGTATTTCATCCAAGTAGAAAACACATCTTTCTCTGATTCTCATTTGATAATCTTAAAATTGACTTAAAAGGAAAAAAATCTGTTTTTAATCTATTTTATAAAAATAGTTTTAATATTAATTTTAGCTCTTAAACAGCTTTGAAATTCTCTTGGACCCTTTGAAATTTGTGACTTTTTAGGGCTGTTTTGATTTTACTCCTTTTTTCTTATCATAACAATGTCAGGTAAGGAGACTAGAATCATAAATTATGATCTTGGCTCTGCTAAATAATATTTGTCCTAATATTTGCTTTCATCTTCTTTTGATTATACAATTATGGATTGCCATTGCTTCCCTAAGGCTACTTCAATCTCCAATTAACAAAAATAAAAGAAAATAATATATTTTGTGAGTTTTCTCTGCTTAATAAGATCTTTTGCTAGGACAAGGGAGACCTAGAGATAAGATAAAATACGCAATGCCATTTCCCAGATGGCCTTTGGAAACAACTGGGTTAGATATGTGTTGAGTGTGGATCGAACATGGGGGTAGCCAACCATCTCCATATAACAATCAGCTTTGAAGAACAACCTTGAAGCAGAAACATACTTTACAGAAGTCTTTTTATAGTCTCCTATTCTTTAATTGTTCCTCTTTTTGTTAGTACTCTCTTCTTCATTTTTATTCCCTAATGATCTCCTCCCCAACTCACCCTGCCCCAATGACCTGAACACACCAAGCCCTTTTTATTTGCTCTTTCCTCTAAGTGGGCTCTTTGTTAATGACATACTTACTCTTTAAAATCAAAGTAATACATTATCTAATTTATAAATGAAAGTGTATGAGAAATTATTGTAATAAAGAAAACAAGGCTTGCTCTGTGATGTAACCCATTTAAATTTTGTAACAGTTTCTTCTGGTTTAAATTTATGTGTAAAAGTCAGAAAATTGAGTTAAGGAAATACTCCATTTTATGAAAATAAGCAATCAGAGAATGGATGGGAAAACCAGACAGTAGCCAGAAAGATATTTGGCTCTCACAGAGCCTTTCACTTTTTGGGGGGGCTAATAAATTCTGGAGATTTTTTCCTGACAGGCAGCTTAGGGTTTGGTTTGCTTCTCTCGAGTAAAGGCCATGGTCTGGAGGCTGGGTCAAGTTCATTTCTTCTTATTCAAAAAAAATCTGATTGCCAATATCAGACTGAGGACCCTTAGATCGGCAACATGGAGCCTAAGAACTTTGGTTCAATTGGGTGATTTTTATTAGCAGATAAAACCATACAAAAAGCAACTTTTTTACCTAGAAACTTAACTCAATCACCCTTTAAGTAATTTTTAGTAAATAAAGGTTATATTAACTTTTTATAAAAACAACAAAAAAATAAGCTTACAAAGTTAATACCATACCCTAATATTGATTCAAGAATATAATTCAACAATTTTATAAACACCAGAAAATAGATTTGGCCAAGTGACTTCAAATTATTAACATAATTATAAGACATATCTATTAAATGTAATTTCTACCCTTTTTCAATGGAATAGTAATAGATTTTGTATTATTCATTTTTCCATTTTTCATTTTATTGTTTATAGGTATTTCACTGATATATAGCACATTTTATTAGTCTCTTACTTTCCATAATAAGAATTTTTGTCTAGCGAAGTGATTGTTAGTTCCTTGGAGTTATATAAAAGTTCAGTTTTCACTCCCCACAGAGTAACTTGCTTAGAGTTTATATCATAATAAATGTTTGTAAAATAAAAATAGGTCATAGAGGAAAATACACTTAGTTATTTTGAGTCATTTACTCAAACCTCAATTTTTCACAATCACTGAAATAGAGTAAAATACTATTAACTTGCACCATTAATCATTCCATGCATATTACCAGTAAAAGCATTAATTTCCCCCTAGAGAAAAGCTCTTCATTCTTCAATAGATAAGGTGTTATAAGTGAACTACAACCAGAATTGAACTCGACAAATCCACAACAGTCCCCTAGCAGCGGATTCGTAATCTGATTAGTTTTGACACCGCGACCTTTCTAGTATTCTGAAGTATGATGTCTCATGCAAGTTGCTGTTCAACAATCTCACAGAAGGTTAAGTAGCAAGAAGAAGATTAGTGTTTTTGGATACCAGCAGTGTATCATCAGCAATATTTCTGACAAATAAAAGTCATTAGTTTGCCAAAAATTCTAATGAAATCATGATTAATAAATGCTTCTCAAAGGTCTTCATCAAAGTCAAGGCCTGTGGGTGATAAATGTAAACACGCAGATTCTGCTTTGCCAAAGCTGTGTGTTCCACTTACGCAGCTCCACTGATTGATCTGTCCATTATTCTAATGTATAATTCATCACATCAAAGGGGACAATTCATTATGTGCATGGTATAACCAGGGAGTTTTAAACTGCAAAATCTTTAGGAGACTTAACAGGTAGCCTAAGTACTAAAATTCTTTTCTTTTAAAAAATTGAAAACATTAACAAAATTAACATTTGCCAAAAGAAAACAAATATCAAATCTTATAATTTTAACTCAAGAGCTTTTTGGTACATTCTTCTCTCAGGTGACATTTTTATTGCCCTCACTGTTTTCATTCCTTAGGAGGGATCCATCTGTTGTTAAACTCAAATGCGATGGTGCCCAGTCCCTGGTAAATGAGAATTCTCTGGCTACATTGCTTGAACCATAAACATGAGTATGTACGATTACTTAAAAGCTCATTGAATTAAATGATAGATTATGGCATTTCTGTCTGTTTAAAATGTGAGACGCTGAATAGTATAGCACATTTTGTTTCAAACCATGCATTCTTTGATGCAGTCATCTGCATGATGCAATTCTACTGCTATATGTGGATGTTATGTAGAACTCAAATGAATTTAACAAATCCCATGAATATCTTATTAGGAAAAATACACACTTTTGTTGAATATAAAAATTGTGGTAATGGATGAGATATTCCTCTAAGTTTTTGATGTGTACTTTATTTTTAGAAAGCTAAGAATATGATTATGACTATATTAAACAGACAACGTATTACAACAGAAATCCTTTTACATTTTTTAGACATAAAGTGAGAAGAGATGACTGATTAGTTGATAGTACCAACTTTTATGCCTTCACAGCATACAGTCTCCTAACTAAACTTTGTCATCAGCAGAAATTTTTTAAAGGGCCATATTCATTAATTTTTTAATTAATGGAAATGCATTTAGGGCTTTGTAATTCTGGATTACAATTTTAAAACTGTATTTGCTGTCATGAAGAAATTAATCTATTTTCTATATAATTGACAGAAATTGTGTATATTTAAAGGAGCAACTCTGACATTGTTTTCTGAAGGATATTGTAAATATGGAGCAATTTGAAATATATTTATTTGAAGACAGTGTATAATTTAGGTAAGTAAAGCTATTAGAAATTAGACCAGGACACAGCACATTGCAGGTTTCTGTCCACAGGATTATGTTGTTGTTGTTTCTATCCCTGAGTGGTACTGTAATAGAGCAATATTCACAACATTGAAGACATTTTTTTCTTTCTATACCTAAAACAGTTTTGAAATCTTGCCTCCAAAACTGCTTTATCAACTTTGACTCTGTTTTTAAAAATTCCATAGCTATCTTGGCATCAGAAATATATGGAATCAAAATACTTTGGGGGCTTCTAAAACTGATTTCCAAATCCTATCCTAATTCCTGAAATTTGAATTTTTCTTTGGTTAAGTGTTTGCTATTATAACTGCATTACTTTACATTTCAAACAGACCATTGAACTCATCATTTGGTAAGGAATTGTCAATGTGACCAGTGAAAATTCTAAATATTTCAAATACTGTGCTGGCCAAAATGCTTGTTTATTTGTTTGTTTTCCATATGATGGCTCTAGTAGTGCTTAGTTGCCTTTAACTTCATTTGAAACAGTTTCATGAGACTGTATTATAACAGCTGTCATACCAGCATGCATTAAAAAAAACTTATCAAAATTGGTAAATTTTTGTGTAGCCATTTTAATATTGATGATGGAAGAAAATATGCATCATTTTCAGCATATGATGTTTATTATTTTGAGAAAGGTAAAAACACAACTGAAACACAGAAAAAGTTTTGTGCAATGCATTGAGAAGGTGCTGTGTCTGATAGAAAGTGTCAAAAGTGGTTGGCGAAGTTTGGTGCTGGAGATTTCTCTCTGGATGATGCTCCATGGCCAGGTAGACAAGCTGAAATTGCTAGAGATCAAATGGAGACATTAACTGAGAACAATCAACATTATGCCACGTGGGAGAGCGCCGACATGCTTAAAATATCCAAATCAATAAAGTTACTGGTGAAAATGAAAAATGTATCTTTTATTTTAAGGGAAATACTTAAACTGATTTTTTGGCCCACTCACTATTATAATTTAGTATAGTTAAAATATACTTCATTTGCATCTACAGATGGAATTATATGATATAGATGGTATTTATTTTGCTTTTCAGTTCAAATAATTAACGTCCTGCTCTTTTGGCTCAGCTGGCTCCTGTCTCCTTCCTGGCTGTGGCATCCCAGCTCCGATGTTCTGAGAGGAGCCTTTGGATCCCCTCATAAGTGTGTTGCCTGTGCCTCTAAAAGACTGTGACAATTGTATTAAGTGGGACAGTAAAGAATTCATGGCACCTGCAGCTTTATCTGTAATGTTATGGTCTGAATTTACATGTTAAAACTCTAATCCCACTGTGATGGTATTTGAAGATGGAGCGTTAAGGAGATAGTGAGGTTGTGAAGGTGGAGTCTTCAAAAATAGGATTAGTGTCCTTATGAAAAGAGGTAAGAGAGCTAGTTGGCTTTCTGCCTGGTGAGAGCACAGACGCCCAATCAGCCTGCACTTTGATCTTGGAATTCCCAGCCTCCAGAACCATGAATGATAAATGTCTGTTGTTGATAAGCAACACAGTTTATGGTATTTTATTGAAGAAATCCAGGTTGTCTAAGACAATAATATTTGTTGAATTTTAAACAACAGCGAGTCAATTTACTATCACTGGTATTTAACGGATCTTTGAGTCCTTAAAAGTACTCTAATTTTTAAAAATGTATTTACATGTTTTTAATCAATTTTAAACAGATTTGTTCAATTTGAGTCAGCCACATTATTTACTATATGATAAAATATTTCCGAATGGATCAAAGATATGCAGGCAGTCAGGACATTTGTCATCAAAGACAGCAAAGCAGAGTGGAAATTGTGCACCAAGTTGTCAAATCCTTAGGCTAAAGTCTTGTCTTGCTCTTTAATTGAGCAGCCCTGAGTAATGACCTACTCTGTTTAACTCCAGCATCCAAAAACAGGAGGCAAATTTTACAACCAAGATAACTTTTAAAATGGCTGATGTATAAGAAAAAGATTCGCTAACTTAACCTTCAAGTAATGAAGTAATGTATCTGCATCTAAAATTCATAGATTATTCATCTTTATTTTCTAAAAGAGCTAAAATACAATTTTAAAAACAAACATAACAAATTAAAGACTAGAAATATTTCCTTCTTTGTACTTTCGGGGCTAGCAATAACAGAAAACAATGAGGAGACTTGATAAGAGAATATCATTGATTTTTTTCTCTCCAATTAGATTAGGCAGGTTCTGTTCATCCACTTTCTTAAATGGATATAAATATGAATTCCCAGGGGTATTTTTAACAAGATTTCAGGGAAAGGTTTCCATATCACTGCACTAACAAGATTTCCATGGAGTTGACAGCTGTGGCTCATAAATTAAATAAAATTTTATCGATGTGTTAAAAACATGCCATTACACAAAATATAGCAAAGTTAATGTTTATTTTAGATGAAATAGAAAATAATCATTTGCCCTGAACAAAATGGCAGTATTTGCTAGTAAAATATTTGTTTCTTTGATTTTGTTTTATTTTTTGTATGTGTGCTTTGCATGAACAACAAGGAAATAAATGTGAAATTTCACTCATTATATAATAGGTGCTCTTATATGTGTCTCTAAAAAAAATGATCTGGATGGGCAGTTTAAAGTTTAAAAAGGAAAACTAAACAGAATAGGAGAAGATGCCAATACTAGTCCCGAGTCTGTTATTAGCTACCTGTATTTTTCTGTGTGTGTGAATTGCATATTCTCTCCACTATCAGGTTCCTTATTGTTAAAAATAAGGTTTTCAAAGACCCCTGTCAATGCCAACTGTACAATTCTATGCTGCCATCATAATTTAAAGCTGAACAAAATCAAACTGCCAAAGAAGAACAATTTACATAAGAAGCAGCTTAAAACAGGGAGCATCTTGTTCACAAAATGTTCATGTATTTGTTGCCATCTCCCATTTGCTTTCTGCAATTTAGTCAAACATGATTCATGAATTTATCTAAAATGTTATGATCAGCACATTTTATAAAGCAAAACAACAACAGCAACACCCAAAAACACTTCATTGTCCACGTTTCTGATAGGCCAATGCTCTGATATACTTCACACAGTGAATGAAGCACTATCACAAAATGAGCTCAATAAGCTATCAGAATGCTAAGTAAATTTTCTGAGTTAACCCCAGGAAGAGATAGGACTGCAGGCCAAAAGCATGTGCATTTCCAAAAATAGGAAAATATTTTGATATTGTTAATTGTTATGCTATAAAACCAGAAGCCAAGATTTGACACATCAGTAAGTGAGGATATGACGGTCAAAGTGGTATGCTTTACCTCTAGCACACACATGAACTAGCATGCACATGAACTAGCACACATGAACAAGCACACACATGAACTGGTGACAGCAGCAGAGGTGAACTTGTTGATAGCTCCTATCTCACTCTCAGGTTGTTTTGCAAAATTTTGCAGCTAATTCAGTTTAGAGAAAGTGAGGAAGAGAGAGTGGACTGTTTTACCAAGAATGCAAAGAGCCAGATGTAGATAGAGATGAGTTAGTACAAAATTTGGCTCATTTGAATTTTCAAGTACACATGACCTATCTCTTTCCTGTCAAAACAGTGACATTGAAAATTGTAAATCTGCATATAGTACGTTTAAATAAAACCAGTTCCATCATCTACAATGGTGATTTTCTAAAGACTACAAGTGATACATCTTATAACTTGAAGTTTAATAAGAAAATAGAGTGACCACTACACTTAATTGAACATAGATTGGTAGGCCCTTATAAGTCTTTTCTAGTACATCCATATATAATAAAATAATACATTATTGAAATTTTTGCATTGCTTCATGAATGGAAAGTCTTTTTTATTTTTAAATTGCTTTCCAAACAGAGTTAATTCTTTTCCAGTCCCAAAGAAGGGGGTAAACTTAAATTTTAAAAATAAAAATAAGATAAAAATTGCTCAAAAACCAAGCCATTATAAAACTAAGCCCCCTCCCTTACCGCAAATACTGAAATGATCAATTCCCATGAGGCTCGGGAAGGAGGCTCGGGTTAGGGGCTCTGTTCAACAGCAAGACCCCAACACTTGGACCAATTCCATGCTCTTTGCCTAAAACATAGAAGAGCAATGAAAGACACAGGAGTAGGCGGCCCCAGAGAGAGCTAGGACCTGTTATCAGAAGAGAAAAGAAGGGCACAGGGCATCTTCCAGCGCAGAGGAAGGAAAGGTCACCATCTGAAACGGCCTCGCACTCTGGATGAGTCAGTGGGTGCGTCCGGTCCCGCTGAACAGCGCCCTGGAGCTTACCCCCCGTTCCTCCACTCCCTCTCTGGCATGCGGGTTAATAAGCGCATTCACACTGTGGCCCGTGGCCCAGCTGCCAGAGACCTGAGGCCTCCCGTTCACCACTAGCAAAAGGGGTGTCTCCACACGACCACTGGAAAAAGAGTAAGTCGTCCTTTCCTTGGTGCTGAATTCCGTGAAGCCGAAGGTGGGCCTCAGGGGTGGCTACAGAGTCTCCAGTGAGCACTCCCCAATTCTGCCCCACATTATACACCGTCACTGAATAGCGAGGTCTGCCAGAATCTACCAGGCCAAATGTGAAGGGGACCTTCTCCCCTGGGGTAAGGCTGAACACTCCTTTGCCAGGACCACACCACCACCGTGCACACCAGGCTGCAGTGCACTCAGCGGCTTGAGCTCCAGGGTCACCTTCCGCCCGGAGGCCGACTGGTAGTGCCCATCACCACAAGGGCCTAGATGGGCTGGGCGCAAGCGGCCCCGCAGGCTCTGCCACTTTTCGGCCTTCACCTTCCCTGGCGCTCAAGGAGGCTGGCTAATCTATTGAACAATTCCAGGAGCTGCTGCTCTCTTCGCAGGGGACCTGGCTAGGCAGGGTCCAGTGCTGCTGCCTGAGAGAAGACCTCCAGGGCCCCCCCCCCCCGGTAATTCCCTTCACATTTATGCAACGTCATCGGGGTCAGATGAAGATCAGAATTGCTGGAAGCTGTCTTGTCAACCTTTCCTGCTTGGGCATAAACCCTGAGGGTTTGCTGGGAGCTTTTAGGGTTCTGGCCAATATTGAAGTATAGGGAATGTAAGTATTCCCCACAATATACCAGGAGCAGCCATGGTGGATATCTATCTGCACAGCCAGCTTAGCCTGATTCGGTCCCTGACATGGCGAGAATGCTCATCCCCGGAGTCAGTCCGCAGCGGACAAAGCACCACTGCCAGGTTCCGAAGGGAGACTTTGTTCTTGCAATGGATGAGGGCTCCTGAGAAGCCAGTGTGGGCAGCTGCAACATCCCCTTTCTTCCAGTACCCTTCCCTGAGCTGGTCCCAGGCTGCCACCCGCTTGGGCTCCAGCTTCACGGCCGTGGACAGAAGCTCCTCAGCCTTAGGGCTATAGTCAGGAGTCCCGTTCAGTGCTTCCCAGTTAGCGTCAGGGCCCGGGCCTTGCCCTGAACAGAACCCGCTGCTTCCGTCATCTGCTGCAGGGCCTCCTCCATCTCTTCCCGCACATCCTGCTGCTTCCTCCCAGCATCCTCAACGCTATGTGTCTTGAAATAACCCTCGAAATGAACAGTTGATCCACCCATTCCTGCAATTTCTGCAAGATCTGTTCGACTTCTTCCTCTTCATCAGCCATCATTTCCCAGCCACTGTCCTGTTGTTTTTCCCCTCAAAAATGTGGGGATTTGTTCAATAGAATAAGAAACAGGAAAGAGTATAATTTAATCTATATTGAAAACTTGTTTATCAATTATGTTAAGGTTCAATTAGAGAAGGAAAGGGCAATGCTAAGTGTAAAACAATTGATTGCTTATAATATAAAAGAAATGCCCGTTGAAGAGTAACATCATTCAAAGTTTCACTAAAAAGATAAGAATCCCGTAGTAATTTTCTCCAATGCACCCTACTTCTCAACCATTGACAAAAACGAGTGTATATATGTACTATGAAAGGTAATATAAAGATTCCACAACAAATTAAAAGAAGGACTAGCATATAATTCAGCAATTCCACTTCTGGGTATACTGAAAGGAAATAAAAACATGTTATCGAAGAAATATATGCACTCCCATATGTATTGCAGCATTATTCACAATAGCCAAAATGTGAAAATAACCTGTGTCCAATGGATAAATAAAGAAGGTATAATTTATTTCTATATGTATATAATGATATGTTAACTAAATTTGAGGAAAACTTCATCATATAGTTGTATATCAAGTCATCATTATGTACACCCCAAATACCTTAAACTTTACTTTTCAGTTATACCTCAATAAAGCTGAAAAATATACTCTTTAAAAAACAAACAAAGGAAGAGTTTAAGATCTGCTGGGCTCTTTGTAAAACAGTCGAGTTCATATTTTTTTCTCACTTTATAATTACATTAACCAGAAAGATTGAGACTCCTCATTTTCACATAATAGGCTTTCAAAAATTGTCCAGGTATTTTCAATCACCATTTATGATGCAATTAGTTTCATAACCAAAGTCAAAGTAGTCATTTTCAACCATAAGAAAGTTCTAAGGCTTCTACAACATTGAAAAAAAATAAACTATCTATTATGCATGGTCAAATTAATAGATAATATTGAGCAACATTACCAAAATTCTACACAAGCATCAAATATGTGTATATTTACATGTGTGTGTATACGTGTATATGAAAGAGTAGCAAGAAAATAAGAACACAGATGGGAGGATTCAATGATCACCTTACAGGAATTCCAGAGGCAAGATAAACAGGGGAAACATAAACATAAATATATAAAAAGAATATTGCTTAGAATTTTCCAGTATCATAGAAAAGCACAAGTCTTCATGTTTCAAACAAACTCCAATTAGTGAGCAAGATAACTAAAAATCAATTCTTGTCCATGTAAATCACAATGAAATGTCATAATGCTATAAATAAAGATACAGAATACCTACAAATGAATGATTATACGAACTTTTACAAAGAGACAAGACCAGACCATTAAGTGATAATTTTAAAGTGTAGAAGAAAAATGATTGTTAGTCCAGATTTTTATACCCAGCTAGTCTACCTTTTATGAGTAGAAGCAAAACAATATATGAATAATACTTGTGGATATATGAAATCTAAAACCTTACAAAGTATGATTTTTCAATGAAAGAACCATAAACAAATGTACTTCAGCTAAAGGAAAAGTAAACCCAGAAGAAAAGTATATAAAACAATTTAAAACATAGCATTGATATTAATAAATATATGAATAACTTGAATGAACCATTTCTAAGAAACATAAAAGCTAAACAAAAATATGTACTTTCAATAATGGTGTTCCTCTTAGCTACATAAAGAAAATAATAATACAATGTACATAATACATAGAACAGGTTTTGGTGTAGTTGATTACAAATTATTTGAATATACCAAGGAAGAGATGAAGCATATATTTCAGAAACAACAATAAAAATCATAAAGAGACATAAAAATTTCAGAATTAGAGTTAAATTTGCAAGCTTTAACAACAAAAAGATATATTAGAATTAATATTAGTGTTTAAGATCTACTTAATTCGCTGAATAAACTATTATGTTAAAACACAATTTGTCTTGGCTGATGTGGTTCAATGGATTGAGTGTCAGCCTGCACACCAAAATGTCACTGGTTTGATTTCCAGTCAAGGCACATGCCTGGGTTGCAGGAGAGGTCCCCAATAGGGGGTATGTGAGAGGTAACCACACATTGATGTTTCTCTCCCTCTCTTTCTCCCTTCCCCTCTCTAAAAATAAATAAATAAAATCTTTTTTAAAAAGCACAATTATATTTCAGCTCTTTTTACCTTTATTTTCCATACTTTTTTAGTTTCAGTGTATTTCTATGTTTTATATTTGTATTCAAATATATCTTGCAGTGATAAAATGCAATTCTTTTTCAAAAAAAGCTTATTATTGAAATGTGATGAGGAAACACAACTCTTCTATATTTGAATTAAACGTGATGGTAAAAGCAAACACAATTTGTTATTATAAGTATTCCTTTCCAAATGGAAGTCTTTTAACTCCAGAAAGTATTTGTTTTACTCTTAGGGGTCTGTACACCCTGTGGTGAATGAATGCACAAAGAATGTAACCTTTTTGGGGCCTCCAATTTAATGACACACTTGCCTAAACATTTTATTCATTGGAGGCATTAGTCATTCTTAAAGAATACCTTATTGTAATAAAAAAATACCTTAATGTAATAAAAATACATTGAGTTTGATTTTACAAATATTTTTGTTGAGAGTATTGTACTCAAGCATAAGTGTATTATGCCATAATTATGTTTATATTATAAACACTACAAATGAACAGAAATCACAGAATTTCAATCTACAGGTCTGGTGCATTTTTCAACCATCAAAATATCCAGGAGCAAAAATAGTCAAGGAAAGGAGGGCAAGAATGCAGCAGAAGAACTAATGTGACTCATGACAGTAAATTTTAAAATCAAATACATAAAAATATTTACCTCTATCCCCTTCCCCAATATTTCTATGTATAGTGGGTCAATGTCCATGCTTCCAAAGGTAAAACAGTTAGTGGAATCAGTTGGCAGAGGTACCATCGTCCCACTTAATCTCTATAAAGCATCACAGTGCCTGCACCAGGTGTTCACCCCCCTTACAAAGAGGATTTAGAAATAGTCAGGAGTGTGTGTGTGTGTGTGTGTGTGTGTGTGTGTGTGTGTGTGTGAAAGATCAAGAGAACATTGCTAGAATGTTACAGTGGAGTTAACTTTAGGTCCTGTTTAAAGAATTTCTCCAAATGAAGATATTTGTTTCCTAACTCTGAACTTTAAAGTTCCTCAAAGCACTGAAACTTTCACTGAGACTTTCTAGGCAATGCTCCTCTGAGGCTAAGGAACTCTCATAAAACTCTTGTATCACTCTATGCTTTTCATTTATTTCTTGGTGTACACATTAGTTTCCTATTGCTACTGTAATAAATTACTACAGACTAAGTGACTTAAAACAGCACAGGTCTGCCCTGGCTGGGTAGCTCAGTTGGTAAGAGCACTGTCCTGAAATGCCAAGGTTGCAGATTCCATCCCTGGTCAGAGCACATACAACAATGAAACATAGAAGGCATAAGTAAGTGGAACAATAAATCATCTCTCTCTCTCTCTTCAAAAATTAATAAAAAAACATTAAAAAATTAAAATCAGATGTTTCTTAAAGAACACCACAAATTTATGTTATAGTTCTAGAGTTTAGAAGTTTGAAATCCAGTTTCACTATGTTAAATTAAAAGTGTCGGCAGAGGGCCCAGAGGCATTTGAAAGGATGCTCTGCATCACTAGCCATTAGAGAAATGCAGATCAAAACCACCATGAGGTACCACCTCACACCGGTCAGAATGGCCATCATAAACAGATCCACAAACAACAGGTGCTGGCGAGGCTGTGGAGAAAAGGGAACCCTAGTCCACTGTTGGTGGGAATGAGGACTGGTGCAGACACTATGGAAAGCAGTGTGGAATTTCCTCAGAAAGCTGAAAATGGAACTGCCTTTTGATCCAGCGATTCCCCTGCTGGGACTATACCCTGAGAACACCAAAACGCCAATACAAAAGAACCTATGCACCCCAATGTTCATAGCAGCACAATTTACAATAGCCAAGTGTTGGAAGCCACCTAAATGCCCATCAGTAGATGATTGGATCAAAAAATTATGGTACATGTACACAATGGAATACTACGCAGCAGAAAGAAAAAAAGAAGTACTAAACTTTGCGACAGCATGGATGGAACTGGAGAGCATCATGCTAAGCGAAATAAGCCAGAGGGCGAAAGACAAATACCATATGATCTCACCTATAAGCGGAACCTAACCAACAATGCAAAGAAGCAAGGAAAATATGACCAGCAACACTGAAAGGAAAAGAAATCAACAGAGACAAGAGGGAAGGGGGGGGGCAGGGAAAGGGAAGGGAAGGGGAAAGTCAAAGAACATATAGCAAGGACTCATGGACAAAACCAAAGGGGAAGAGCTGAGGGAGGGAAGGTGGGAGGGGGCAAGGGAAAGAGGTGGGGGGAAGGCAGAGACAAATGCATTTAAAAAGTAAATAAATTAATTATAAAAAATAAAATAAAATAAAAGTGTCTGCAGAGCTGATGTTTTCTGGAAGCTCTAAGGGAAAACCCATTTTCAAGTATTTTTCAGCTTTTTACAAATTTGATTGACACTATTTTTCACTTTTTCCATCTTTAAAGCACATCACTCAAATCTTTGCTTTCATTTTATCATATTGCCTTCTTTTTTCCTGTCTCTGATCTCTTGCTGGCCTCTTACAAGGACTTCTGTGATTAGTATCATAACCACCTGCTTTACCGGGAATAGCCTCCCCATCTCAAGATCCTTAATGCAATCACATCTTCACTATCTCTTTTGCCATATAAGGTAACATATTAGTATGTGGACATTTTGGGAGGTCATCATTCAGCATAGCATAGAATATAAAATCATGGGTTCAGTCGTTTTCCATCCTTGAAGGCAATAGATCTATAATAAACCAAGAGCTTATTTTGAAATTAGAATGCAGTATTTAAAAAGGCATTAATATCAAGACATATATCTTGTACTAATATAATACTAAAGTTTATTAAAACTTTTCATATGAACCATTGAATTTTATTCTCATAATATACCTATATAAGATGTACTGTTTCACATTTTGTAAATATATAAGCAACAGGCCTATTTTTGTCACCAAATTGATTGAATGAGAAGTCTGGTTTCAGCTTTAACATGCAGAGAGTTTGACGCTTTCTGTCATGCCCTTACATTAAGGAGAAAACCTGACAAACTGGAAATCCATGACTTTTCTTGGACCCATCAGTGAACTAAGGTCATAAAGCAAACAGTCGCCCTGAAATTCGAAGACCAGGTGCATCTGGAGTGACACAGCAACCTAGACCTGCCTACCTGAAGCCGAAGCCCCCGCACCATGCCCTGGCGGGCGCACTGATAACGTCGTTGGCTTCTGGAAGCTGGGGGTGGGCCCAGAGAGGAACTAAAGGGAGGGGCAGACAGAGGGCCGCACCAGCCGGGACTTTCCTTCCCGGAGCCCCACAGATTCTCACAGAGAAGACTGGGGAAAGATTCCCTCATGCTCTAGTCCAGAGAGTGAAAACTATTACTGTGAAATACTCCCAGGGCATTCTCCATAGCAAAGGTTTATCCTCCAGCAGAAAAGGCTTTCAGAGCCTTCTTTTCCCTAATAAATTTGGGTCAAGATTTTTATCTCTTCTGAAAGTATCGGTTAATCGGTATAGTCAGGGCATTCATATATGAAGTCACTATTGATTATCTAGGAGGATTGAAACTCACATCTATTTATTGCATTTGTGTCTTGTCTCCCCTCTTTTTCTGCCTTCTCTGGCTCTAACTGAGCATATTATGATCCTATTTTATGTCTAATATTAGTATAACAAATATTTACTTTGAAAGTTAAGTTGTTTCCCTAACATTATAATATATATATTAATAAGCTTTATTTTTTAAAATAATTTTACATCTACAGAAAAATTGTTAACATAGTGCAGGGTTCCCATGTACTGGAACCAGTTTCACCAATTACTAACATCTTACATTGGCACAGTATACTTGTTACATTTAATAAATGAATATTAATACATTAACTAAAATCTATATTAACATTTCAATGGCAATTACATAAACATTCAAAACAAAAACTCCTTATTTTGCAAAAAACCTACAAACTCAGATATATGTAGAAAATTGTCTATGCAGCTGTGAGACAGGAAGTAAGAAGCGTGACTAAAAGGGAACAAACAAATAAAACAAGAGCTTTGCAGGAGAGATAGCTGGTTACAAACCGAAAGGTACAGTGAACTCGCCCTGGGGTGAATAAAAAAAGGAGGAGGCTGGAGTGAGGACGACTGTAGGGTGAGGGACTGTCATACTCATTTAGGTGTTAGGTCCCACAGGAAAAGCAAGTGACATATTGTCTAATTAAAGTCCACCTTTAAAAAAACACTGTAGCTTCATACACAGACAGTGCAGGCAACTTTGAACTGAGTATGACCAAGTCCTCACTCCTCTCTTTGGACATCGCTGTCATTAGTTTCATGTATCCATATGCTACACGTTACTACATTATTACTTTAAATTACTACAATTATTGCTTTAAACACTTATATTTTATATCCTTTAAGATTACTAAAATAAAGGGTTTATCTACCTTTATTTATTTTCGCTGTGACACTCTTCCTTTGTTCTAAATGTCTATGCATCTTTTGTTAGATGCATGCACGTTTAGGAGCCTAAAGAGATATGATGAATGAATATAATGTAGTCTTCTGGATAGGATGCTGAAACAGAAGAAATACCTAGAAACAAAATCAAGAAATATTAATAAAGTATATTATTGAATAATTATGTATTAATAATTGTTAATTAATTATAACAAATGTACCATATTACTACTATATAACATGAATACTAGGAAAAACTGGGTGTGGGATATATGTAAACTTTACTCTGCAACTTTTCTGTAAATTTAAAACTCTTCTAACATTTTAAAAAGTTTGTTTCAAAACAGTCTACAAAAATTGGAATGAATGAACTCATATATTTTCCTCATATATATTTACTTTTATAAAATATGTAAGTTTTGCTACAAATATAACTGGTAGTCATGATTTGAAGGTCTGAGGCATTAATAAAATTTGAGTAGTAAGGAGAAAGAATTTAAAATATATGACAGTATTATTGCAGCTTATAAATACATTTATTGTCAGTTGTTATAATCTTTTTAAGGGACAGCTTTCAGGGTGGCCTTTAATATCTTTGTCCTTAAATGTAAAGACCTGTAAATTTGTCTTCCACTACCAACCTATTTTTTAACCTGAAAATTCCCTCGATTTTTACATTTGGATTTTAAAATACTTTCCAACGCAAAGATTTAATGAGGGTACAGTTGTTAAAATACATCAGTCATTCTTTCAAATAATATTTTTTAGCATAGTAAATGTGTGTGTGTGTGTTTACATACACCCATTTTGGTAGAATATGAGTATATATTTTTGCCCACAGATTCTACAAGTTACTCCTATTTTTGAAATGTCTCAGCTCACAGAATAAGGAATAAGCGTTTCAACGACTACTACTTTGAAGGTAGATTCAAGTAGGTTTCTCCCACATGTTCCATGAGAAAAAAAATAATTTAGTTAATAAATTAATAATTACTTCATTCCATTTGATTTGCTCCCTTTAATCCAAAAGGCATAGACTAAAATCTCCCTCACATACTAACTGGTGGGGAGGGAGGAAAGAAACTAGGAAAGGGAGGAAGGGAATCGGGGGAAAGAGAGACGGGCAGACACCTGCCTTTTTTGGGGAACTGGCACAACTTGTAATTTTTTCCCTTGATGCCATGTAACTAAAGATACATAAATGTAATGCAATGAATAAAAATGTATAAAAAGACTGTTGATCAGTAGTTTTTTTAAAAGAACACCCTGGCCAGGGTACTTGAAAGTTATAGATAATGTTGCCTCCACCAAGAAAGGAGGCTGATATCGAAGCTTTCCTTCTTTTCCTCCATTGCTACCTAAGAAGGTAGAAAGTAAGGATAGATGATGTTTTTAAAATCCATGTAGAATTATGTCATTACTTAATCCTCTCAGCATGAGCCAGTAACAACTCTTGCCCTAGCTTATTTTAAAATATTCTCAGTTGATTATACAATGCACTACATTTGAAAGAAAAAAATCTCTACCAAATCCTGAGCAGCATTACCTTTCTCTCTGTCTGTCGCCCCCTTATCTGTGTCTCTGGGGCCCCATGAAGAAGGAGAAAAAGAAGGAGATGAAGAGGAAAGAAGGAAGAGGAGGAAGAGGGAGCAGGAAAGGTGGAGAAGAAAGGAAAGAAAAAATCTATATGCTTTGTAACTTGGTATCTAAAACAATCCATCATCTTTTTTTTATTTATTTATTTTTTATTTACTTTTTAAATACATTTGTCTCCAATCCATCATCTTGATAACTGTTTTCAGAACGTTTTTTGAAATGTCCATATCTATAAAAAGGTTAAGGATAGAAATATGTTATAAATTCTAAAATGACACTACTGTTTTATAAGTAAGGAATTAATTTTTAATATGATAAATGACATTCTTTGTTTAAGTACATTTTGGAGATACTGTTCTTTAAGAATGATACTGAGATCACAAATTATCGGTAGTCTATAATTTTTTAAATTAGATACTTTTACTGATACAAAGTATAAATTTACAAAGTTTCTTTATGTATATGTCCATGTTTATTCTCAAATAAAATAGCTGATCATTTTTATAAAAAATTAAGAATATACAAAATATTTGGTATATTTTAAAATGATAAACATATTTGTTAGATAATAAATTTATTGAATGTTAGCTAACATATAACAACCCATGACTTTCATAAAACTTATTGAAAAATTACCTTTGAAGTATTTTAGCCTTTGTTCTTCTTTTTTAATTGTGCCTGGTTACTCTTGGTTCTTTGCTGTCAGATGGGTAGATAGATAGATAGATAGGTAGATAGATAGACAGACAAACATTAGGTAAAGTTGGAAATATATAACAACTTGATTAATTTCTTCCTATTTTTCTTGATCTTGTTTACCTGTAACTAGGTGTATAACATACATGATAATTTATTAGATGGTCATTCTTCTTTTCAAATTTTAAAATTTTGTTAGAGAAAAACTATGTATTTAGAACAGAAATCAAAAGTTGAACAAAGAAATAATAATAAAAATTTTGGTATGATCAGTTTTACAAAGCACTATGGATTAATTTTTACTTTCACACCATAAACTTTATATCTGGGCTGAGGAATTCATTGTGTTGCAGGTTAAGCAACATTAAATTTTAAAACACCGCTATGGTTTCATCCTATGAGCATTCGAGAAACTTTTATCCTTTAGCCACTTGCATAGTTAATGGGCTGCACTCTACTGAGCAGCAGCAGCGTTATGAAACTTCTGAATAATTGAGGTCCATGAGAATGACATACAGGGATGTTATTAGGATTTTTCATTTTTTATTACAGTCAATTAGACACAGATATGCTAATAACTTTGGAGATTGTACATTTTTCTGCGTAAGAGAGCAGGCTGGAGAAATTGGTGTCCTAAACCATAGAATATAGTACCACAGAAATAATCACGAACAAAATTTCAAAGATCTTGTTTACTCAGCAGATTGAGAGAACTCTGGTGACAAGAGGGACAAATGGTTTAGCCGTTATTCACCAAGTCTCTTAAATAGCATTAATAGATACAACGTTTAAATTACTTGTCTTAATAGGTCTGCATCCTCCTGATAATTCATGGCTGCTTGGGCAAAGGAGAAACATGCTGTTTCAAGGCACAGTACATGGCTGTTAGGGCCCCACTCCCCAGGACTGTAACTGTAGTTTGAAAAAATAGTGCATGGGTATTGGGTAAAGTGCTAATGGAGCAGACTACCCATGCAGATGCTCAGAGTTTATAAAAACAATTAGCTTTTATTTCTCAGACTTTACCCATCAGGTCACACTGTGATGTGGCTATACTGAAGCACAGCCCGCTCGCACTCAGACAGTCAGTTCCACATGAGACAGGTGCCTGAATCTTCCGTGGGTTTTCTTGCTTTCAGGGCCTTTGTTCTCCCCTCAACCCTCAATTAATTAGTCTCGCCCATCCATTTGCATATCCTCATGCTTCTGTCGGCTCATAAAGTCCTATGTGTGATAGAGCCGTAAACCAGAGCTACCGATGGCTTCTTCTGAGGTGTGTCTTCTTGAGAAGGCAGCTATTCTCAATGTGTTGGTAATAAGATGGGGAGAGATGGATGTTTGTTAACAAGGAATGGTAGAAAAATTATTAGTAGTACCAAATTTTGGAAGTTCTTAATGAAAACTTTCTTCAATAATCAACTCTTTATGAAATCAAACATTGCTGAAGTTCAATAAGAGCTATGGTTAAAACAACTTACCTAATACCTTCTATGGGCCTATTGTTGTCATTTATACTCAATTTTCATATGTAATACTCCAGGAAAGCATATGAAATGCCATTAGAATTGCCCAAATTTTGCAGATTGATATATAAGTTTTAGAAAGACTAAGCAACATTTCCAAGAGTATGTAACTAATAAATGGAAATCTGAGTTTGATGGTCCTCAGAAACAGTGTCTTTACCTGCAGTTACAGCTTCCCATATGTATTTTAGTGTACACATGCAAATAAATAAATTAGTAGCTAATATTATATAACATGTTTATTTTAATATGTTTTCATGTAGCACATATTCATTGCAACAGATATTAATTTTTACTCTAATTTTTGGAACTATCTAATTTGCATCCGTTCACGAGAAAATACAAAATATCAGTATATGTTGTCTTTAGTTAAAATGAAATGAGGTTTATACTAGCTGCCCTTAAGTAAGGGATGGTTTGCACTGTATCATGATTCTAATGCTACCTGGAGAGCAGGCTCTAAAATATTTCTAACCTGATGTGCTTTCCTTCAACTAATTTTGAATGAAAATTTTACCAGAACAGAAAATTATAAATGGATATGTATTTATGCACACATTTTCCATCCCTATTATTTTCTTGTAGTAAATATGTTCGATGAAAGATTTAAAAGAGGAACATCTGAAGGATGAAAACAGCATAAAACACTGATTCTAAGAAATTTCATTACAAATGTGTTTCTGGAGGAGTGTCTTGTCTTCTCCTTGGTTTCATGAATGGTTGGGATTTTCCATTTCAGGTTGTGGGAACAGATATCCTGGTTTATCAGAAAAAAAAAAATCCACTCCTCTTTACTTCATCTGGAAATAACTGAAAGGATTTCTTGGAAGTTTTATTTATTTATTTATTTTTCCTTTTGGATTTCTAAGCATTAGTCCATTTATTGGTAACACTCTGAAGAAGAAGAGCAGCTGTTAATTTTCACTGATAAAATTATTGATAAGTTACATAGAGAATAAAAATTCAAGATTTCATAAATGACCAGAAAGGAGAATCAAATAAAAACAATATTTTCTTCTGAGTACCATCCATGCTTATCAACCATTAAATTTCTTTTTTTTTTTAGCTTGGTTTTGTTTCAATAGCATTCAAAAGGAAACACCCCTTGGCTTCTTAGGTGTGATTTATAACAAACACTAAGTTTAAAATTAGTTTTTGTTGGAATTTCCCTGAGAGTCAAATCCCCTTAGGAAATTACTACCTTCACTTGAAGCTGAATGGTCTGTAGCAGGTGAATTATGGCTCAAAGCAAAACATTCATTAAGGGAAAGTTGAGAAGAATTGGGGAAATCAAGGAGGTGGCAACTACAAAATTCTGATTTAATTTGTTCAGCCAATTTCTGAAAGGACTGCATTCTCCCATCCACAACAGGAAATGCATTTACTTAGAAAAAAGAAAAACATCATCCTTTAATAGCCACATACATTCTTCATTCCCCGTAGGAGAAAGTGAGCAGGCTCTCTTAGAGAACTTAATTCAATGGCTTCGCATTCTTTTCAATGCCAGATTTCAGAATCCATGGTTCAGGCTTGAATGAGGTATGGATAAATTTATAGAATGAGACAAATGCCATCATCAAGAGGGATTGTTTCTCAATCAAAGTTTATCTCTACTTGTATAATTTATACCTAAGAAACTAATTTTTACAGCAGTAGAGTGGATAGGCTTTGTTTTGTTTTGTTGAGAGATAAATGTGCTTGAAATTCTTTCCGATGTTACTAATTTAAAAGCATTTAAGCATAGGATTCTTTTTAAAACAATTTGCAATACATTAATTCTAATAAAAGTATAGAAAAATATCATCATAAAATAATGTGTGGAATAAGATCAAGAATGTACAACAAGACACTACTATTGATCCAGGAGACAGAGGCTTTGACATTTTCTTTTATTTTTTGTCCGTGCAGTTGTTGTATGTGGATTTGTGAGATGAGTCTATGGATCAGTGGTGACTCACTGACAAGCGTGATGAGTTTGAGACTAACTGATGTAGTAAGGCCAGAATTCCTGTAACATGGAAAAGAACAACCAGTTATTATTTGACAGCCATCATGTTTTCATCAACAAAAATAACTATATTTATCTGAAGAAATGAATATACCTTTCAATCATGTGTTCTTCATGCATACTTTAAAAAGAAAAGAGGATTGTAAAAGTTTAGTGAACCATAATGTCTCCAGTCACACTAAGATTTCACCCTCAAAGTTCTATTTGAAATACTCAGGGGTGGGCAAAGGTAAGATTACAGTTGTTCCTATGGAAAAAGACATGCTGGTCATGACGATTACAGCAGCTTTATTAACCCAAAACAATGGCATCACAGCTGTAAACCTACTTTTGCCCACTCTGTATTTTGTCCCTGCATCCCACTGCACCCATATCTCAACTCACCTGCAGCTTTTCCTTGAGGTGAAAAACTGGCCAAAGGAAATAAACCTTGGAGCATATGATCATAGGCTTTGACACAATGTTCCAAAGAGAAATTAAGTATTTCCTTTGGGTCTCCTGTTTACAAACACGGAGAGAGGATCCTCATGCTGTATAATTTGTGTCATCAGTTTTCCTCTCAGACACAGTGGCTGCAGAGACCAGAGGAGTCAAGGCTGCTTTGCTTTGCTTTGGAAGGAGTAGAAAGTTGAGGGCAGAGGAAACGTGAGAATCCTTCTCCCAAAAGTCCGAAGCCAGAATTTGAAACCAGAATCACATTCATCTTACTATCTCAAAAGAAGGCAGAGATACACATTCAAGTACTGTTGATTTAATAATTTTCCAAGCTTTGCCACTGCCCCATCTCCAAAGTGCTTGTATTTTCTGTTTTCTCCTAGTGATTTGCTTTATGACTCATTATAAGAAAACTATCAGAGAAAGACAAATACTGCATTATCTCACTTATAAGTGGAATCTTAGAACTCATGGGAACTAAGAGTAGAATGGTGGTTGCCAGGGGTTGGGAAGTTGGGGAAACAAGGAGACATTGGTCAAAGGGTGTGTATAAATTTTTGTGTACAGCTCGGTAATTATAGTTACAATACGGATCGTATGAGGTCCGCCCAGAAAATACACAGCCATGCACTATGAAAAATAGGAACATTTATGGAAGAAGATACAAGATACATGAAACAGTATACATAAGGCAATAATGACACCTCAGTCCCTTTCAAAGTAGGTACCTTGGGTAATCACACAGTTCTCCCAGTTGCCATCATCAGCTGCCCAATCATATTTTCCTGAATCTCATCGAAGATCCAAAATCTCTTCCTTTTCAAAGGTGATTTTAGTTTTCAGAAAAGCCAGAAGTCACAGGGCACCAAATCTGGGCTGTATGGGAGCTGAGTCACCTGGGTGATTTAATGTTGGACCAAAAAACTATGCATGACACATGATGCATGAGAGGGTACACTGTCGTGATGAAGCTGCCAATCATCAGTTGCCCATAGCTGTGGCCATTTTCATCATATTGTATCTTTCAACCGATGAAGAACACTGAGGTAGTACTCCTTATTAATTGGTGATGGTCAACACCTTCCTAATCAGAAAACACAGCTAACATGGCCTTGATTTTGCTGCCACTTTTCCACTCCGTCTTTGGGCGTGGAGATCCAAGACACTTTCACTGGGATGACTGGGCCTTCATTTGCAGATAATAGACCCATAGACCCATGATTCATTTCTGGTTATATAAACGTCTCTGAGGAAATCTGGTTCATTTTGAATCTAGTCATTAGCAACTTTAGCATGATGATCCTTCTGTTCTTGTAGCAGACGCTGCAGATAGATTTTTTTCAGTGACACATTTCATGCCAAGATCTTGTGTCAAAATCTCAGGCACAGTATTTTTTTTTTTTTGGAATCCCCAGACCACCTTCTAGTTCTTGCACTGTCAGTTGCTGATCTTTGTTAATTGCAGTCTGTACATGCTCAACGTTCTCAGGTGTTCTGCTTATTGCAGGCCTTCCAGATGTGGATCAGTTTCAACAGGCTCTCGACCATCTTGAAGCGTTCGTGCCGTGCTTTTATTTGCACTGTACTCACTGCATTGTCCCCGAAAGCCTTCTGAATCATGCAAATAGTTTCTGCAGAGGAATGTTCAAGCCCGATGCAAAATTTGATGCAGATTCATTGTTCTAATGCTCAGACATTTGAATGTGACAGCCACACAGTACACATGCTCACTCAACAGTGTCTACTGCCTCCACCAACTAGCACAGAGTTGTCATTGTCCACACATGCGCATTCTAGTCCATTCTCCTTAGTTGCCAGGTTACACCAATGTCATGCTAGCCATTCTCAATATATTAACAATGACTGGGCTTTTTCTGGACAGAACTCCTACACTTGAAGGTTGTTAAGAGAGTAAAGTTTTTATGGTCTCTCACTACAACAAAGACAACAACAAAATGGTAATTGTTTGAGGTAAAAGGTGTGCTAACCAACTATTGTGGTAAACACCTTGCAATATATCCATGTATCACATAATCACATTATACACCTTAAACATGTATGTTATATGTCAATTATATCTCAAATAAACTGAAAAACAAAGAAAACTATCTGGGAGCTTGATTTTTGGGGCCAGCAATGAGCAGGGATTCAATCTATTCTCTAGTTTAGTTTGTAAAGGGGATGTAGAATCCCAGGTGAGCGTTTTGGTGATGGAACCTTCTGGGAGGTAAGGGAAGCAGTCTACTTAAAAGTCCCTGAATTAAAGGATAAAAGGAAAATCTACAGAGATAATTGAAACTTGAGAAAGAATACTGTGACTCAGCAGTTACAAGAAACCTTTGAGGATAAAGGTAAAAAGCAAAGTGGCATAAGTTTGGAGTGTATATTTGATTCTAGGACGTTAGAATGAATTTATTCTACACAAGATTTCATCTGTATAAATTTGATCTTTAGGAAAAAGATTTAGGTTCTCAGCTGTTAATCTGGCCAAACACTAGAAATAAATTTTTACCTTGAAATTTCAAAAAAATCTAAGAATTTTTGAAATCCTGAAATTGAGAAGCCACCGCTGGGTATTTTTGTCCAGAGCACAATCACCTGGACTCCAGCCTTAGTCATTTTTTCATCTCCCTCTTCAGACTCTGCTGGGGAAAACTTTCAAGATCTTCAGTGGGTTAAGTGATTTGAACAAGTTCAGAGTAAGGCCAATTAATTGCAACTTTGTTGCCAGCTTTTCCTTTCTATACAGCCTCCTTCCTGGCAACTCAAATCTTCTCAAATTAAACACAACTAAAGCTGAACCAATTTTCTTACACACTCACCTATCACCACATGTATCCACTGTGCAATGCTACCTGCCACACATATGTATGCAAAAACAATTACAGGTATTCTCTCAACTCTGTAGTATGAGGGGAAAGTTTATTTATTCTCTCTCCAGCAATTAAAACTATGCCAAGCCTACAGTAGTCTATTGAAGTATTAAATGTGCAGAAGACGAGAGATTGAGGAAGGTGGTCCCATATTGTGCCTAAGCAGCAATGTGAATAAAGAGAAGTCCATGTTAAGGAAGCTAAATCACATGAGATTAGAGGCGCTAAAGGAGTCCAAATGGGCACAACACATATGTGCACAGACAGAACAATGTGAGGACATGGTGAGAAAGTGCCACCTATAAACCAAGGAGAGAGGCTGGGAACAAACCCATCCCTTTGGCCCTCAGAGGAAACCGACCAACTTTGACCTTGGACTTCTAGCATCCACAATTGTGAGTAAATAAATATCTGGGGTTTTTTTTAAGCCACACAATCTATGCTATTTTGTTAGATCGAACTTGTAAGACTAGCACATATTTCAGTATGTAATATTAGTATAGGCAGATATTCTGCAGCAGTTGGTATTTCTAAAGTAGAAAGTTACCTCTATAAAATTGTTTAAAACCTGGGTCTTCTACTTAAAGAGTAGACTGAAGTTCAGTTTCAAGCCTATGTACATAATCCTAAAAAGGAAAAACTATTTGATGAGAGGTTGCTGTTTTCCATTAAGATTTAAATGGAATTATAATAAAACCTAAAACCGCGTTTGTTTGCACTAGAGTTAGATGTTTAAACAAGCCAATAAATTTTTGGAAACACACACAAAAAAACATGCCATGTGTACTTTTATTTCCACATTAATTGTAACATTGACAGAAGAATGACAAAGCGGTAGCCTCGGAGACCATTAAAATCGCTCCATTCACAAAACGGGCGTTTTATGAGTACGCGCTCCGCAGATTCGCCCCTCTGTCGGGACGTTGCTCAGGGCTCGACAGATGGCCCTGGAGTTTGAAAACATCTGTTCACTCTCTCTCCTTTTGTTAGTCCAGAACCCACTGCAGAAAAATATTTTCATATAATAACGGTATCTGCCTACCAAGACTATGGTATATCTGGCAAGAGCCAGGAATTTAGAGTAGTTTTGATAAATGTAATTCAAATAGTGTCGAGGTGTGAAAACACTTTTAAAATAATAAAGGCTATCTATATTCCATGACAGAGCAGCAAATGCAAGGGCATGGCTTGACTGATGTTTGTGCTTATGAAGATACCTCACAAGTTAAAGTGCATTTGCACTTAAGAAATGAGTTTGGATGTCAAAAAAGTTGCATTGATTCCAAACCCCACAAAACTTACCTTTCTGAATAAGTTTGGCTTACACAAATACGTTTAAAAAACAGAAGCATACAAACTTACACAGAATTAACTATCTTTTAAAGTGAAGCATTCACTGGAATGTGTTCTTTTTTCCAGACCAAAAAAATAACTGAACTGAAAATATTAAGCACCTGCTTAGCTCACAGAGAATAGTTGGTTGTTAAGATTGGCAACTGTAGAAATAGTATTTCTGTCTTTTAGGGCTTTAAAAGTTCTTAAATAAAAAGAAAGAATAATAAAATAAAATATTTATCAATTATGCCTGAGTGGTCCACCCAGCTAGGTGTATGGTGGTCAGGTAAAATCTCCTGGAGAAGAAAACCCTTTAGGTGAATTTTGAGGGACAAGCTGTAATGGAAGTAAGGAACATGCATTCATTCTGAAAATAATGTTAAAAAAAAAGATGGAATCATAATTCTACAGGTAGATTCAGATACACTAGATAGGCTAGTCCAGCAGTTTTCAGTGCTTTATGAGATATCTGATGGAATATATTTTGTTACACATCACTTTAATTTCACATTTACAGAGAGGCTGTAAAAGATAGTTCTCTATCCTCTTTATACCTTACCTTCACCAGTTGTTGACAGTTGTTTCTCTGTTACTTTAATATTCTCCTTCTCCCCTGCTTTCTCTGTATGCACGTGGCTGTCTCCTGCGTCCCTCGGACGGATCTCCAAGGCGCTCAGAGCCCTTCTTTAATGCCTGACACTGCAGGCCGGCCCAGGCTGGCATCTCGCTGTCGTCTGGCTCAGCGCCGTTGTCAGCTGCAGCTTCTGCTCCTTCTCGTGTGCACAATGCTTGTTAGAAGACAAAACGAGGCCACAGGCACACGCATCACCTTTCTGCACTCTCAGCAAACGGAACTCAGAAATTAATATATCTATTACATGATGAGCTCCTGCTGATGTTTCTAATTTTTCCCAACATGGCAGACACCTTCAAACATTTTTATTTCTTTTTAATCTTTTTCATTCCCTTCCAAAACAGTGAGAAACCAGGTCTTTATTACCCTTGATGTATTTAACATTTGTTAAAGCTTAGCAAACACTGAAGATAGTGTCAAAATTGGTAACCTATACTATTAAAAAGGAACTCGGCTAATGTTGCTGATACTGTTCACATTAATCATTGAGATTGTAACTAAGAACCTAAATTAGTGCAGTTAAACAACTCTGGATTTGAATTACATATTTATATATTCTGATATTAAAAAGCAAAAAAATAAAAAATATGTATTTTCTAAAATTCATCTCTTTGGTTACATTTCTTATAAAATTCCCATATTTTTATGCCAAATTTTATATTTATAAAAAATTCTGCTATAATGTTAATGTTTTTATTTTTATCTGGTATTTCATTCCTTTTTTTTTTTTTTTACCTTTACTCTTTCTTTCTTCCTACCTTCCTTTTCATTTTTCCCTTAGAGGATCTTTTTTTTTGTTAAATATTTTTTCTCACCATCCAAGTTGTCCCTGTTTTTTATGTTAGTGTGTAGGCTTTGTTATATAACTTCATAAAAATGCTTATCTCAAATGTTAGGTGTTTCTTGGCAATTTATGCTTGTAACAGTGAGTCACTAACAATTAGCTTAGACTTCCCTTCACTACAACTAGACGTACTGTCACAATACTTCCTGACTGCATCAGCACCATCCAATAACATTGGAGAATCTTTTGGTTATCTTTGTTTTCTAGAAAATAATAACTTTGTCATTGTTTCATCATAATATTTGTTCGTTAGCTTTCTAGATAATGAACTGGAGAATAAGCGCTGAGAAACAAGCCATTTAGATCAAATTGTCTTAGCTTTTGCATGGAATTAAGAAAGGCAAAGCAATAGGGTTCCTATTTAATTTTTTCAATAGGTAAAAAATGAAGATAATAAAAAAGAGAGAGCTTACCTATGATATATTTTCTTTAGTTATTGGTCAAAAATAAAAGTTTTGCAGGTTTTCTCTGCTTTATAAACCATTAGGTGGTATTCTTTTAGTTCAGTATAAATTGACACAATGCAAAACCAGGGTGAAAACTTTAGAAGTAACATGAATAAATAAGTAGGTAAATAAAAGGTGATGAGATATTTCGAAGTAACCGAAAGAGGACATTTTTCTCTCTTTGTAAACCTGTATTTTGGGTAGTAGAATTGAGTTGCCTCACTCACTTCTTTTGATATAAATTTGCCTATATGAATCTGAAATACTTTGAATATTCATATATTCAAATATATTTGGAGAAATGGATATCTCCAAAAAGACTCTACCGATATTCATTGTGCATTCAGAGTTCAGGTTAGGATCACTGCTTTCAGTACTGCAGAGCTTCTATCAATTTCTGGAGGTAGTAGTTCCTGGACTGTTAAAATATTTCACGTTTGATATTGGTGAGAAACTAGGGTTTGTGACATGTCCTAGTTGGTGCTGAGAGCCTTGTCTTCCCTATTCATGCTGCCCATTTTCCTGATCGGAAGGAATAAGCTTCCACTGTTTAGCCAAGTACATCTGAAAAGGTTGCCAGAGTTCAAGAAGCACTTATGTAGCTTTCTTCAGTTTCACGCACAAAGAATGAGTTGGTAACATTTACTGTGAATAAATCAATAAGACTGATGTACTAGAAACGCAGTTTGTAAAGGGCAGAAGACTTCTAAAAGCTTTGGAAGCTAACTTTTAACTTAAGAGAGAGGGTTGAAAGTTGAAACTCACATAGTGGGATTATAACCATTATCTTTTTTCATGTGTATAAAAGAACTATAAGTCACTGGGATTTATGGCAATAGCAAGGACTTTTCTAAGGGATAAAGAAACATAATAATTATTCATTAGTGCCTCAAGATGTTTATTCTGTAAGGAAAAGCTATGTATTTTATGTAGTGTCCCAGTAGTAGTCTGCAATCAAATAAACCTTAATATATGACAATGATTATAATAGAACCACAAGAGCAGACCCATTCTTTAAATTAAAAACTGTCATTCTATACAATAGGGACTTCCTTTAATAAAATCAAAAAATATATTATAGATATTTATACCCAACAACATATTGTTACCTGATTAAATAAGAATCACAAGATGCATTTTTGCATGGATATCTGTATAGCAAAAATTTGTAACAGCAATTACATATATTTTGGAATACACAGCCCTTACCTAGATGAATTGGAATTCTGACTTCAAAAAACATTTTTGAGAATGCAATATTTGTAGCTATTATAGTGGTTAATAGCTATAGAATATGTTTGAAACATTTGATAAGCAATAGTGATCTATATCTAAAAGCAACTATATAGTGATCTTGCAGGCAATAGAGCTAATCTGCTTTTTTAAAAGGCATGGTCAGAAAAAAAGGAAATGGAGAGATACTTATTGGTAAGGCCTAACTAACACAGCTCTCAGAAAAGTTTATTCTTTATATGCCAAACTTTGCAAGAATTTCTTAAACAGTAGACAAAAAGCATTTGATTGCAGGCTGCTTCATTCTTTAAGCAAAAAAAAGGTTATAATAGGTCTTTGTGTATTTGGCCGATTGATTTTAAACACAAGATACCTACAAGTTTGAAAAGTTATATTTTATTCCATGCAGAAGGATCCTAGTTACAGAGTTAGTAGATGGGACAGAATTTAAAAGTCGGGATTTGTGGGGTCCTTTTGTCATCTTTTAAAATTTTTTTAAATTTCTGACACACTATATTTAAAGCATTATTTTAGATTCTGGAGAGATGGGAGAAGAAAGGAGTTTGTGGAGAGAATGACACAGAATGGAAGTATAACTACTGTCCTCCAATCTTACAGTAAAGTGGAAGACTCAATAAGTGCACACATCAGTTGAGAGACTTAAAAGAGAAAACCAAGGAGTGTGGATGGAAAGTCGAGAAAGATGGGTTTCACGTTGCCATTGAATATATTCATTAGGCATAAGAAATTCTCCTATACATTAAAAACACAAGGATTTAACTGCATACAAGTTCAGATAAGTAGAAACCAATGTTTGTATTATGCCAACAGCCAACTCTTCCAAACAAATGGCTGTTGACATAATATTCCAATTTATTGGCATAATAGCTTCCAAACATAGGAGAAAAGATTCATATGGCACTTGTATCAGAGAAATAAATCATGATATTTTCAATTAACAATCTCTGTTCTACTAGCAAAGTTTCTTTTCTCTGCTACATACTTTATCTGTTCTTTCTTTCTTCACCTAGAGAGCTGTTGAATTTTTTCTGCATTCTCATAAACAATTCAGTTTTCATTCCCAGCTGGCACACACATCTTAGCAAACAGAAATCAGGTGATTACTGGAACAGCATTTCCTAATGCATGCTCTTTGGGGGCCTTATGACCCTCAAGAACATACCCTAAGGACTTTATTAATATATTCATTCCAGGAAATAAGTGTCTCCCTAGGGCATACATTTGCTGCTAGAATTTGAAGACCTTCTCAATATGGTCACATAGATATGAAAAACCTCTGCCATTCAAATTCTTGTGGGAGAAGAAAATTTTAACTGGTTAGAAGTTCCCTAGCACATCTTTTCCCCAAAATGGAAAACATACTCATATAATCATGCCTGGCAATCCATGGTCTCAGAAATGAAACTACTGTGTCAGAGCAAAACAGTCTCTCCCTCCCTGCCGTCACTTCTCTCTCAATTTTTCTCTCTCTGAATGTCTAAAACTACAAATTACTTGAGATTTAGAAGACTGTGAAAAATCTAAATCCGAAAGAGTGAACCCACTGAAGAGTTTTTAGAGAAAGGATGGGAGAGTGAATGAAACAGTGAAAGAGAGATTGGAGGAATGAAAGGTCAGTAGCTGGCCCCTATTCAAAATCTACAAATCTTCATAACTTGACTGGAGACCAGGGGCAATAAGAAGGATGGGTTAATGGTTTGGGTAGTTGAACAGTCACTGAGGGAGCTTCTGTTCACTATAGCACAGATTACTGAGAGGAGGCTCATTTAGAGAGGATGGACAAATTTATTATTAGAAGACTGTGTTTGAGATAATAGGGGAATCCACAAGGCCTTGTTATTACTGGCTCTCACCTTAGAGCAGACTTAAAGCTATTCATTCACATTTGGATTTCCTTGTGTTTAGTAATAAATGAAAGAAAGCAAATGGGTATAGTTTCATAGAATTAACAGGTAATAATATAGAGAAGATATTTCATGGAGATTTGAGGAATATAAAATGTTGATACAAAGGAAGTGAATGTAACATAAAATAATGCAATAAAATAAGATTTAGAATACATTACCACAATAATATGAGAACCAGGAATATGCTTTTTAAGAAATTCATGTGAAAGACTTTTCAAGAAGTGTGAATGTCCAGTGAAGAAGAATGTCATGGAGAAATTAAGGAAAATCAAGACTAAAGTACTCATTGACTTTGCAGTTAGGAGAATCTCAGAGACCTAACGAGAAAAGTTCTAAGAGAGCCTTGATAAGATGAAGTCAAATTGCAATGAGTTGAGTAGTGATGGATAATGATGAAGTGATGACAGGAGGTAGATTATTCTTCTAATGAATTTGTCTATTAAAAGAAGGGGAAGCAATTTTCAACAAAGGAGCCAAAAACATAGGAGGTCTGTCCAGAAAGAGTCCAACCATTGTTAATATATTGAGGATGATTTGTGCAACACTGATGTAACCTGGCAGCCAAGGAAAGTGGCCTTGAATGTGCATGCATGAGCAATGACCACTTCACTGTACTAGTCAGTGGTAGCAGTAGCATGTATATTGTGTGACCCTCTCATTCAAAAATACTGAGTGAGTAGAGCAACGAATCTGCATCAAATTTTGCATTAAACTTGAACATCCCTCCATGGAAACTATTTTGGTGATTCAGAAAGCCACAGCCAGGAGCAACTGGGGATTGGCAGCTTCATCACAACAATGCACCTGCTTGTGCATCACATCTCATGCAGAGTTTTTTTTTGATAAACATCAAATCACCCAGGTGACTCAGCCTTCCTGCAGCCCAGATTTGGCATCCTTGAGTTCTGGCTTTTCCCAAAACTAAAATCACCTTTGAAAGAGAAGAGATTTCAGACCATCAATGAGATTCAGGAAAGTATGATGGAGCAGCTGATGAGGACTGGGAGAATTGTGTGAGGTTCCAAGGTGCCTACTTTGAAGGAGACTGAGGCATCATTGTCCTATGTATAACGTTCTTTGCATCTTGTATCTTCAGTAAATGTCTCTATTCTTCACATTACATGGCTGGGTTCTTTCTGCATAGACCTCAAAGAATAGAGAAATGAAATCCTCTTCAATAGATCATGCTGGGAGTATTGGAAAGCCACATGCAATAGAATGAAACTAGACTATTTTTCATCATACACACAAGTTAACACAAAATGGATCAAAAACCTAAATATAAGATCTTAAACAATAAATTACCTAGAAGACATAGGCATTAAACTTATGAACTTTGGTCTCAAAGAGAATTTTATTAATTTGACCTTAAAGCTAAGTAAATGAAAACAAAAGTTCAAAAATGGGACTATATCAAACTATATCAAATTGAGAAGTTTCTACACAGCAAAAGAAATTATCAAAAAAAGAAAATGAAAGCCAATTGAAAGGGAGAAGATATTTGCAAACAACAGCTCTAACAAGGGGTTAATATCCAAAATACATAAAAAAAACCTCATTCAATTCAACACCAAACAAACATTAAAAAATGAGCAGGTAACCTAAACAGACACTTCTCCCAATAAGACATACAAATGAGTAACAGATATATGAAAAGATGCTCACCTTCACTAGCTATAAGGGAAATGCAAATAAAAAATACAATGAGATACCACCCCACATACATTAAAATGGCTATTATCAACAAGAAAATTAATAACGACTGCTGGAGAAGTTGTGGTGGAAAAGGAACCCTCATTCACTGTTGGTGGGGACTATAAACTGGTACAGCCACTAAAGAAAACAAATAGAGTTTCCTCAAAAAGATTAAAACTATAGTTACCATATTACCCAGTAACCCTTCTTCTGGATATTTACCTAAAAAATTTGAAAACATTCTTTCATAAAGATATATGTGTCCTTAAGTTCATTGCAACATTATTCACAGTGGCCAAGTTATGGAAACAACCAAAATGTCCTTAGCTATATGACTGGAAACAAAATGTGGTACATGTATACAATGGAATACTACTCAGCCATAAGAAAAGATGAAACACTTCCATTTGTGGCAACATGAATGTGTCTTGTGAATATCATCATGCTAAGCAAAATAAGTCAGACAGAAGTAGTCAAGAACTGTATGATCGCATTCATATATGGGATATTAAACTGAAAAAAACAAATGAACAAACAAGAAAAACAAACAAACTCATAGCCACGGACAACTGTATGGTGGTTACCAGAGGGAAAGGAAGGTGGGAGGTGAAGGCACCAAAGGAGGTTGCATATGTGGTTACAGGAAGAGACTTGACTTTGGGTGGTGAACACACGACGCAATACACAGTCATGTATCATAGAACTGTACATTTGAAAAGTATGTAATTTTATTAACCAATATGACCTAATAATTTTTTAAAAATTAAAAATGAGATTGATGATTTCATTAAAAAATGATTTCATTTTGAGGAAACTGACATGTGTTTTTCACCACTGTGAAAAGGTGAACTTGTTTTATTCTCGTTATTTTGATTGTGAGAGGGTGACAAGTAGCAGAGCAGGACATCAGGGACTGCCTTCTGAAATACAACAAACACACAAGAAAGAGGAAGTAAAAGCAGTAAGAGGGGGAGATCAAACTGGAAGAAAACTTTTTGTATATGGGAGGGGAATGAACAAAATGCGATTCTTGACATGTTAAGAAAAATAAACTGAAATAATAATTTAGGTATAAAAATTTCCATTAAAAAGTTACAAGAAAGTGGGGAAATAAGACATTATTTATCACTGTTTACTCAACTGACATTAAATATACACTTTTTTTATTTCTTTGTGAATAAAGTCACAGAAGCCTGTGAAAACCATTGCCAATTCTTTCATTGCTAATTTGAAATTTCTAACGACACTAATGAAGAGAAATTCCCATTTGATCAAAATAGTTAAATTCTGAGAACTGCATAATTACATAATATTATTATTCTCCAAAAGTATGTTCTGGTATTGTGTGTGCGTCTGTGTGTCTGTATACCCTTGATGTGTATAAATCACACCGCCTTTTGAACACAGGCAGTTGTATCCCATCATCTCCTGCGTCAACGTGCTGGGTAGTGATTTTGCATTAGCCAGCCGTGGCACACAAGCTGAGAAAGAGCCCCCTTTGCTCTATAGAGCCAGGAAATGTGTTGCTTAATCATTATCTGAACCAGGCAAACATGCAAACATTCTCTTCCTTTTCATTTGACATATATGTTCTCGTAAGAAATGCCCAATTACTGTGATTCTGTGAAAGACAATTCTAATAGTTCTGTAAACTATAAACTTAATTAGAAAAAAATATGCAGCATATAGTTTTGGAAGACAAAACTGTGGTAGAGATACGCTTAAGTTTAATAGGAAGATTATAACCCATGCAACATTTTTATTATTTTTTCTACCCTGTAAACAACTAAAACAATTTATGGATATATTTTATTTTGTTTCTCTAGTTTTGCTCTACTCTATCAGGACACTTTTTCAGTGTTTCTATGGCATCCATACCATCTTCTGAATTCTGTCAACAATTATCTAGATATCACTTCAAGTCTATTGATCTGAAATTTTGTCTGGAGTGCAGACATGTTATCTGCTCTCTCAAAACTGAATTAAGTATAGTAACTGCCATGTGTCCATGCTCCACCGAACAATAAGGATTCGGAGCAGTGTGCCCTTTATGAAAGAATTGCTCTCCAATGCTAAAAAATGCTTTGAAATCATTGGAAGCTTTGTTGACTTCTTATAGTAGTAAAGCAAGGCATTATTTTGCCCCGTGCTTTCTTTATGTCCCTATAATAGCGGTGCTTATTCTCCTTGCTCTTTATGGAGTTATCCGGACCAATAAAAGGAAATATTTAAAACCCGGTTATGGCTTTTACTATTAAGTGTCATAAGTCTTTTCAAAACCAAAACTAATTCTTTTATCCCTAACACTAGATCTTAAGGTACAAACTTGGATGTCCTTTGTAATGCCAAGAAAGAAACATGTGCTCACTATCCCAAGGCTGAGTTATAGCGATGCTGAACCAAATAGAGGGAACATAGGTACAAATTTGAAGGTAGACCTGGATTCAAATTCACTTACTCTGTGACAGGACAATTTTCTTATCTTCTCTAAACCACCACATCATCTACTTTTCCTGAATTAATGCTATAGTTACTTCATACATCTCTCTGCCACCAGCCTGACTACCTACAGCATGTTCTGTGTGCAGTAAACAGTATGGTTCTTTAAAAACACATAGATAAGTTCATATTAGTCCTCCACTCAAAGGTGCATGTGAGGCTACAAGTCTCCATACTCCTTTCATCTCTGGCCTTGCCTGCTATTACTCTCTTCATGTTTATTCCCTTTCAGACACAATGACTTCCTGGATGGACTTTGAATATCAGGCAAGTTCCTACCTTAAAGCATTTCTACAGGTGATTCCTCTATTGAGGATGATTTTTTTCTCACCTCATTAAACTTCACAAAAGTTACCTTTGTTTGAAACGAAACCAACTATGCGACATTAGATTGTAACACCATCTTCATTGCTATCCTCTCTTACCTGTTTGATGCTCTTCATAGTCCTAATCACCTTCTTATTTAGTATGTAAATTAGTCATTAATTCTGTTTATTATATGCCTCTTCACAATAGAATGTAAACAATAAGTCCACACAGTTCATACATAAATCTAAATTCACACATACACACACATGTTTTGAAAGTTGTAACGAAGTTTGATTTTAAAATGAAGTGACACATGCTGGTATTTTACCAAACCCCGGCAAACAAGATCACTTAGTGATTAACAACACATGACGTTATAACTCTGAATGAGGCATCAAACAAATGCCACATTAGGAAGCAGTGATCCAGAATCAGAGCAAATCTCTCTCTCTCTCTCTTTCCCCCGCCCTTTAACTCTCTCCCCGCCCCCACCCGTCACATACGCGCACACACACACATGCACGTGCACACACGAGAGCATCAGTAAGACATTTTTATACATCTATGAAGTTGATACATTTTGGAAAAGCCAGTATCTTCCTTTTAGAACCATCTTATGGAGAACCAGTAAATATTTTTTTTTCAAGATGCATTTCTTTTTCTTTAATCCTCACTCAAGAATATGTTTTTTTTTATTGATTTGTTGAGAGAGACATCAATGAGAGAGAGAGAAGCATCCATTTGTTCCCTCCTGTATGTGCCCTGACCAGGGATCAAACCTGCAACATTTTGCTCATGGGATTATGCTCCAACACAGTGAGCCACTCAATCAGGATGTTAAGGTGCGTTTCTTACATTTTTGTTCATTTATTTATTGATTCATCCATTATAAAATACCTGATTTTTTTCACTTTTTGAGATTATAGCCATTGAAGTGCTTTGCTGATTCACAAAAAATATGCATATTGTAAAAAAAAAAGTATGATTAAGTTGTAGTAGAAATGGTTATGTTTTTTAAATTACTATTTAGACTGCCTAAATATTCAATTATTTATTCCAAAAAGATTAATTTTACTTTCATTTTCGTGTAGAAGACCTATTAATGACATAGAATAATGTTTTCACTTGGTTAATTCATGAATCAGGGTCATTCATATCTATCATCAGAAGCTGACAGCAGAAGCTTTTAAGTCTTGAAAATACATTTATCCTTTGGTCATGTGAATCAACTTGGAAGAACTAGGTTTAAGTACTGGGGTGTATCAGAATGGAATGAAAATATATGCCACATAGACATGCTAAGAGAATAGCTCATTCACAAAAACAGAGCAATATTTATAGGTTCAAATCTTTAATGTCTTTGTCAGTGTTTCCTAGCTCTGGATTTTCTGTAAAACTGAAAAGCAATTGTCTTTTGTTTCCCTTTGTATTGAATATGATTTTTTTCACTACCATATTCCTGGCATTCACAATGTCTCATTAACAATTTTTGTGACATTTAGACTTTTAAGTTTGCTTTAAATCAACTAAAAAGGAAAATATAGCCACTAATTATAGTCTAAGTCCAAATGGTTTATACAGACTTCCTTTAAGTTTAATATCTCCTTTTGCTTTATATGAGATCTGAATGGTTAATGAGAATTTATATTCACAAATAATTTTAAACTGAACACACTATAGAAATTTTGGATATCAGTACTCCCTTGCTAGTTTTTGTAATGAGTTCATTTGAAAAATTATATTAGACAATGGCCAAGACATAGAAGCAACCAAAGTGTCCTTCAGTGGATGATTTGGATAAAAGAGATGTGGTACATATATACAATGGAATATTATTCAGTCATAAAAAAAGAGGAAATACTGCCATTTCTGACAACATGAATGGATCTTGAGAAAATCATGCTAAGTGACCAAAAATGTCAAGAGCCATACGATTTCATTCATACGTGGGATACAAAACTGAAAGCAACAAATGAACAAACAAATAAATAAAAACTCATAGACATGGACAGCAGTATGGTGGTTACCAGGAGGAAGGGACTTGGAGGGCAGGAATATGTAAAGCATACGGTGACCAAAGAAGATTTGACTTTGGCTGATGGGCATACAATATATAGGTAATGTATCATAGAATTGTACACCTGAAACCTATATAATTTTATTCAGCAATGTCACCCCAATACATTTATTATTTTAAAATTTCATTTATTTATTTTTATAGAGAAGGGAAAGGAGGGAGAAAGAAGAGAGAAATAACAATGTGTAAGAGAAACATTGATCAGTTACCTCTAGCACGCACCCCAGTTGGGGACAGGCCTGCAACACAGGACATGCCCTGTCTGTGAATCAAACTGATAACCTTTCGCTTTGCAGGACAACACCCAGCCCCCTGAGCCACACTGGTCAGAGCATATTTAATTTCTAAAAAAGCAAAAACTAAGAACATGAGAAATATTGTGTCAAAAAATGTTCTAATGTGAAATATCAATTAACTTTACATTTTATACATACACACAGGAAACAAACACAAACATAGTGCACATTTTTTTCAGAGCTATTGGAGATAATATGTAAAGATTTAAAAAAAAAGACTGATCTTTTCAAAAATATAGTTACTGGGGTGATATTAGCCAGATGGTGGAAGAGGAAATTTTAACTCCCCTTTACCCTATGAACACATCATTTCAACAGTAATTAATAGATTATTTATGTAAACCAGATGGTAACCACAAAAAAATACCTATGGACGTTACACAAAAGAAAGAAAGAATCAAAGTGTATTAATATGAAAAATTAACAAAACATAAAAGCCAAATGCCAGAGGAAAAGAGGGTCAAAAACTACAAGACAAACAGAAAACAATGAACAAATCTCAATAGTAAGTTTTCCCTATTAATAATTACTTTAAATGTAAACAAACTCCCTAATCGTAAGACATAGATTGAACAGATATAAAAAGAAAATATCAAATGGTGTACTGCCTATAAAAACCTAAATTTAGATTCAAAGACACACATAGACTGAAAGTAAAGAAATGGAAAAAGAGATCTCACGTAAACAGCACCCTCAGGAGAGCCGGCATGGCTACACTTGCACTAGAGAAAAAAGACATTCAGTCAAAAACTGTAACAAGAGACATAAAAGTATGTATATAATGATAGAAGAAGCAATTCTACAGAAATATAGTTTAACAACACAATTATAAATATATAAAATTATTTTTTATTGTTGTTCAGTCCCAGTTGTCCCACCTTTTTCCCCATTGCTCTCCTCGCCCCATCCCCCCCACTCCCACAGTCAATCCTCCGACATTGTCTGTGCCCAGGAGTCATCTATTCCACTTCCTCGGCTTCCCCCTTCTCCTTCTTTACCCCAAATTATTTTAATTTGTTTAAATAAAAATTATAAATATATATTCAGTCAACATCAAAGCATCTAACTACACAAAGCAAACATTGAAACAACCAAAGAGAGAAATAGACATTAATCCAATAATAGTATAAGACTTTAATATCCATTTTTAACTATGGTGTCAACTGTGCAGAAAATCAACAAAGAAACAGTAGACTTGACCAACATTACAGGCCAAATAGAGCAAACAAATGTGTACAGGACATTGTCCCAAACAGCATCAGAATACATGCACTTCTCAATAGCACATGAAACATTATTGAGGATATGTTAAATGACTGGCCACAAAACAAGTCTTAAAACAAATCTTAAACAAACTGAATGAGATTGAAATCATACCAAGTATCTTTTCTTACTACAATGGGATGAAACCATTGCAAAAGAAACCCGGAAAAGTCACAAATATGTGGAAATTAAAACAACATTATTTTAAACAACCAATGGATCAAAGAAGAATTCAAAAAGGAAATTAAGAAAAACCTTGAGACAAATAAAAATACTTTATATCAATACACATGGGATGCAGCAAAAGCAATAATAAGGGGAAAATGTATAGCAGTGAACACTCAAAAAAGAAGATCTCAGATAACTTAAGTTTAAGCATATGGACATGTTATAGGCCCCCAGCCTCTGTCGTTCTGGAACAGCTGTGGGGTCTGATTGCCTGCTACCAAGGAATATGACTCCCAATGCCAGAGTTTGGTGAAAAGAAAAGGAATTGTTTATATAAGGGTCATACAGATTTAGAATAATGGTAGAATTCTGCCATTAAAACCTACTACTTTTAAAACACCCATAAACACACAGTGGTGCCACCCTTTGCCAAATCAGGACAGTTTCAGAATGTGCCAGGCAGCAGCCCTATCCCTGAGAATCACAGAAGTCTGTACAGCTCAGCATCCATACCTGTCACAGGTCTGCATTCCAAGCATCAGCCATTAGTCTGTGCTTGGCCGGGCAGTTCCCCACAATGCCATCAGCCCTGCCTGTGTTCTCCCAGGCAGGTTTTCCAACCTGTCTCCTCTTTCTTCTTACCCCCAAAATGCTTGGCATCTCCTTACTCCAAACCACATGGCATTTCCTGACATGGCAGACCTGACAGCAGGCTGGCGGGGGCCCTTCTACACCCTTTCAAGAGTGTGCATGCCCTTGAATGTCTGGCTGCCGTAATTTCAAATGCTGACCCAGAGCTTCCTACATGACCTCATACATAGCACTATCTGTTCCAAGAGACACATACATCTCTTACTCAGGTGACAGCACAGCTTTCCTTCAGGAAAGACATAGCTATCACCTTACCATAGTTAGGAAAAGCATCTTAAGCTCTATCATCCACTCCCCCCACCCCCCAACCAAGAGCCATGGGGATCTTGGGGACCTTTTACCCTGTACCCCATTTCAGGTAGATGCACACACAAAACCGTCCTAAAACTAATTTAAAAACTCAACAAAGTGGCAGAACACAAAATTAATGTACAAAAATTGCTGTTTGTATACACTAACAATTATCTTTCTGAAAATAAAGAATACAATTCCATTTACAAAAGAAAAAAATATACTTAAGAATAATCAACTAAGGAGAAAGACCAATACACTAAAAAAGATTTTAAAAAATTGATGGAAAATAATTAAACAAGATGCAAACAAATGGAAAGATATCCCTTGTTCAGGAACTAGAAAACACCATTATTAAAATGTTCCTACAACCCTCAGCAATCTATAGATTCAATGCAATCACTGTGAAAAATCTCAATGTTATTTCTTTACAGAAATGGAAAAAGCAATTTTAAAACTCATATAGAAACATAAAGAACCCTGAGTATTCAAAGCAATATTAAGAAACTCAAAGTTTGAAACATTACATTGTTTATTTTAAAAATATGTATTACAAATGAATAGTACTTAAAACAGTATGGAAATAGCATAAAGAAAGGCACATAGTCCAAAGAAACAAAATAGAGTGCCCCAAAATAAATCCATGCATTTATGGTTAATTGATCTTTAACAAGGTTTCCAAGGATACACAATTGGGAAAAGATATCCACTTCAGCAAGTGATGTTGGGAAAATGAGATATCCAGGTGTAAAAAAATGACTTTGGATGCATATTACACCATACACAAAAATTAACTCAAAATAGCCTAAAGACTTAAACATTAGACCTAAAACTATAAAATTCTTAGAAAGAATTCTTTAGAAGCATAAAGGAAATGCTTCATGACATTGGTGTTGGCAATGGTCGTGAATATGGCATGAAATGCACATGAAATGAAAGTAAAAATAGACAAGCAGGAGACTATTAAATTAAGAAGCTTCTACATTTTAATGGAAATAATCAACAGAGTGAAAAGGCAACCTATGGAATGGGAGAAAATATTTGGAAACAATATATGCTATAAGGTAATTCCAAATCATATAAGAACTTCTATAAATCAATAAGGAAAAAACTCTAATATCCTATCTTAAAATAGGCTAACGATAAAATAAAAAAGATATTGAGTAATCTTAAATGCATAGTACTAAATGAAAGAATCCAATATGAAAAGGCTACATAATATATGGTTCCAACTGTAGACATTCTGGAAAAGGCAAAACTATGAAACTATGGAGACAATAAAAAGATAGCAGTTACTGGGTTTGGGGTAGAATATTTTGGTAGAACACAGTGGATTTCAAGGCAAGAAAACACTCTCTGTAATATTGTAATGATGGATACATGTCATTAACATTTGTTTAAATCCACAGAATGCCCAATACTTAGAGAGTGAATCCTTAAGTGAACTCTAGACTTTAGGGGGTCATGATGGGACATTGTAGAGTCATCATTGGTTAAAAAAAAAGTACCATCTTGGTAAATGATATTGATAAAAGAAAGGGGAGGCTATACATGTATGAGGTAAAAGGTATATGGGAAATCTTACTTTCTTTTCAATTTTATTGTAAAACTAATACTTTTAAAAATTCTTTAAAAAATGTTCTAACAACTTCAATAGACTTTTTTTTTCAAAAAGGACATACAAATGGCCTAAGAGTATGTGAAAAGATGCTCTGTATCATTAAGTATCAGAGAAATGCAAATCCAAACCACAGTGAAATATTGCCACATACTTGTTAGGATGGTTATTATTAAAAAATGTTGGCAAAAAAAATTGGAGAAAAGGGAAGAAACTCTTGTATACTGTTAATGGGAATGCAAAATGGTACAACCACTTTGCAAAACAGTATAGAGGTTCCAATCAAAATTAAAAAAGAAAACTATTGTGTAATCTGCAGTCTCAATTATGGATATTTATCCAGAATAATTGAAATCAGGGTATCAAAGAGATATTAGCATCTCAATGTTTATTGAAGCACTTATTCACAATAACCAGGGTGTGGAAATAAATGTCCATTAACAGATAAATGGATCAGGAAAACATGGTCTATACATATAATTGAATATTATTGAGCCTTGAAAAAGGAAACCCGGCATTAGGCCAAGAACATGGATGAACTTTGAAAACATTATTCTAAGCAAAATAAGTCAGTTACAGAAGAACAAATACTGCATGAAGTATCTCAAATAGTCAAATCATAGAATCATAGATATGATAGTTTCAGGGGCTAGTGAGGAGGAAAAAAATGGAAATTCTTAATAAATTAGCATAAAGTTTCAATTATGTTAGATGAAAGTGTTCTAAATGTCTGCTTTGCAACATTGTGCCTGAGGCTGACAATACTGTGTTGCACACTTAAAATTTTATTAAGAGAGTTAATATGTTATGTTCTCATCACTTCTTGGCCTTTTGGCTAAGATCAAATGTAATATCTATATTTATCAGTTTAAAATAAAATTAAATGAAAACAATTTCCTTGCTGAAATACTCGCGCACATTTGTTTCTTTGAAACATTCCATAAAGGATATAAAATGATACAGTTCTCTTACTAGTTGCTGTTTTTAAAGTGGGTAAAACACTTTTATGCCGAACTGGAACATAATAAAAAAGTTCCTGCTTCCATTTTCTCTTCTGCAAAATTACACTGTTCAACAAGTTACCTCAATAGAGTCTTTTATCATTTTACTGCCCTCTTCAAAGTTTTATGATGGCTTTTCATTGACTATCAAATAAAACATATTTTCTTCTCCTGGAATTCACAAACATCTGTAATGTCTTAAAAATCTGCCCAAGCTATAGCAGGATCATCTACTAAACTATCAGGCACTCAACTTGAGCTCATAGAGAAGAGCAGGAAGCTGAGAGCAGGCAGAACAAAAATCAGGATTACCTATAACTAAGCATTAGTTTCTCAAAGACAAATTGTATTTTCCCTAATCCCAAGGGACATAGTGAAGGGGCTCCTCATCTGTGTCAGTGGCAATAGCCAGTGGCATCTGCTCTAGGGAGTGGCAGGGAGAGCATGTTAACAGGTGTTGCCAAACAATGAAAGTAGAAGCTGTTTCAGAGGAGAGTGACAGCCGGTGAATGGAGTTAGAATGGGGCTTTAGAGATGAGAAGATTCTTCCGAGGACTTAGTAAGGGGTAGGATCCAAGCCCAGAAGTTTCCTGTGTGACAGCAGGGACATTCCATGTTATTTAGAAATGGAGGAGGGAAGCAGTGGAGATGGCAAATTCTACGGACTGAGAATCCCCTGTGTCTGTAATCGTTAACTTTAGCATAGGGAACATGGGGGTGCCTGGGATTTCCTTCGATGAACTCTGCACACTGGCATCCTTAATCGCCCTCTACATAAAGATTTCTAACTCACTTCCAGGTGTAAAATTCCCCTGATTTGCTTCAATTGGATAAGATATTCCAATGTAAGATGAGAAGGATATCCACCAGTGACTGGTGAAGAAAGTAATAGTGCCTACAGCAACATTCTGCTTCTGTGCTCCTGTAACGAAGCTAAAATCAGGGGTCCAGGGAGGAACGGAGAGGCTATCAAGGTGAACACAATCTTTTGAAAATCTAGGGATAAGTTTTACTTTCCGTAAAAAGGTGACTTAGGTGAGTAAGGTTTTCTTCATCATATGCAGATTTGAGCTCACCTGCGCTTAGGTGGAGCTACTGGAGGGAACTGTCTTAAGTCGTTGGAAGGACAGGGGCACATGCTTTATTCCTTCCGATCAAAAGTAAAACAAATTTAATTTTTAAAAAATCCAAACCTTAGAATATACTCAAGTCCTACTATAATCATCATGTCAAAAGTGCTATGTCTGAAACTAAAGGAGTAGCCAAAAGGAGTTTGTTGTGTTTTGTTTTGGTTTTTGTTAAACTCTGCCAAGCTAAAGAGAAGAGAGAAACAATAAGCAGCTTGTGGTGGTTAAATATTTATTTATTTATGGATCCACAGAAAATAAAGATAGTTTGCAAAATGTAGGACAGGAAATGATTCCCTTCTTAGTAAGGGTTTTAACTTTTGGACTGAGAACTAAATCCTATGGGCATTTTCCAGGCAGGTAATAAAAATAAACTGGGAATAGCAAAATCTCATTGCCAAACCATAATCATTATTTCTATTTCATTAAATGAAGGTATAAACATATTAGTATACACAGTGGAGCATAGTATAAAGGATTGTATTTTAAATTGGAAATCTTAAATAAAAATAATTGAAAAAATACCTACTTACATTTTAATTCTGTAAATCTTTTATTAGCCACAGAAAAACCTGATCTTGCTTTCTCTATATATATACACACACACTAATGTGTTAAAATTAGATCTTATTTTTCATGCGGTACAAATTTAGACTTTAATCTTTTATCTGGTGGCAGTAATGTATATTTTAAGGCTTAAAACTAAAACAAGATAAGCTCTTTACATAATAGAGTTATTTGAGGACTTGGAATAAAACCCTGAGCAATATTTTTAGGTTATTTTTAGAATCCTGGCAAACCAACATCATCATATGTAATTGTCAAGAGTCCTTTCTCAATCTTCAGAGTAAATATCATCTGTAATGTTTTGTTTACCTATTCCATATTTATTGAAAAGGGCAAACTGATCAATGTTATTTCATTATTTCATAAACTATCTGTGAAATTCAGATTTTAAATCCATGCTTAAAAAATGTAGTTCAGACATTTCATCCATTCACCAAATCAACGTTGAGCATATATTTTGTGCCAAACATTATTCTAGACAGTCCCTAAAGGTATCATATAAAGATGAAAAAGTTTGTATTTTCATATAACTTAAATTCTAATAAAAAACAAATATTAGAAATATGATTGACAAAGGAAAACCTTTTTAAGGAGATATTTATTAGGCTAATGAGCAAATAAGAAAAAAGAGCTAGTTATATGAATAGTTAAGAAAACAGAATTCCAGACTGAGAAGACTCTACTTCTGTATGCCAGTTAGAATAGGAAAAATCAAAATTGCATAATGATTTTCTAAATTTACATTAACACCAGGAAAGACTAAATCACAGCAAAGAAATAATAGACAATGTCTATAAAGTCTTTAATTTCAAACTTCAAGTTCAGTCCAATCTTTGTTGGTCAATCAAAGTGAGATTTCCCCTATTCATAATATTATTATAAATCTTAAATACTGCTTAAGATACCTAGTACTGGCATACAAAAATTTCCCCTACACTCTGTGACAGATAGAACTTTATATTATTGCCATTTTTCTTAAGCTACGTCTTCATAGTACACTTTGTAGAAGATAGTTCATAGGTGTATTATCAGAAAACCTAAGCTTAAAATTAAGGAATTTTTTTTTCTTGTGGTTAATTCATGTTTCCATAGGGAGGTTATATCTTTTTAACCATATGAGGCAAAATGAAGTTCTAACTGAATTTCAATATTGATCCATATTTTTTTCTGACAAAAGTAATAAAATCTATCACAATATCTAGCCATTTGCAGAAAGTCACTCAATGTTTGCTACATGTGTTTGTCAATAAATACCAAATGCCCAAGAAGCTACCTCTGTTTAGTCTGAAGAATCCTATAACTTCAGATGATAAAGCTTCTTACCTTTAGATTTAGATAAAGGGCAAGAGGTAATGTGGGTAATGTTTAGATAAGTGTTTAGAGTTGAAGTGGAATGTTTTTATTTATTAATTCCTTCATTAATGTCCAGGGATATCTTGTACAATGTTGAATTTGGCAGAAGGAGGGAAGGATAGGTGTGGTCAGATCATTTTGTTGTTGCTGTTACTGTTTTTGTGTCTCTGAATCAGGAAGAGTCACAGCCAGACTGTATAGAGACACTGGACTTTAAAAGGGAAACTATATGTCTCTGGGCCTCTGTATGTCCTCCTTGGAGAAGTGTCTATTCAGATCTTTTGCCCATTTTTAAATTAGATCATTTGTCTTCCTGGTTTTGAGTCATATGAATTCTATATATATTTTGAAGATCAAACCCTTTTCTGATGTATCATTGGAACTATCTTCTCCCATACAGTTGGTTCCCTTTTCATTTCGGCGATAGTTTCTTTAGCTGTGCAGAAGCTTTTTAGTGTGATGTAGTTCCATTTGTTTATTTTTCTCCTTTATTTTTCTTGCCCAAGGAGGTATTTTGGCAAAATATTGCTATGTGGGATATCTGAAATTTTCCTGCTTATGTTTTCCTCTAGGACTTTTATGGTGTCACAACTTATAGTTAAGTATTTTATCTATTTTGAGTTTATTCTGGTGTAAGGTGTAAGTTAGTGGCCTAGTTTCTTTTCTTTCTTTCTTTCTTTTTTTTTTTGTCCATGTACCAGTTCAGTTCTCCCAACACCACTTACTGAAGAGGCTATCTTTAATCCATTGTATGCTCATGATCCCTTTGTCAAATATTAATTGACCCTAGGGACTTGGGTTTATTTATGGGTTCTCTATTCTGTTCCATTGATTTATGTGTCTATTCTTAAGCCAGTACCAGACAGTTTTGTTTCAGTGGCCTTATTGTATAATTTGATATCAGATATTGTGATCCCTCCTACTAGAGAGAGATACAAATTAATGTGATACCACCTCACTCCTGCCAGAATGACCATCATTAAATCAACAAACAAGTGCCAGCTAGGATGTGGAGGGAAACTTTGTGCACTGTTGGTGGGAATGCAGGCTGGTTCGGCCACTGTGGAAAACGGTAGGAAATTTCCTAAAAGAATAAAAATGGAAGTGCCTTTTGACCAAGTGATTTTACTGCTGGGAATATAACCTAAGAATCTCAAATCACCAATTCAAAAGAACTTATGTAGCCCTATGTTCACAGACGTGCTCTTTACTAAGTGCTAGAAACAGGTTAAGTGTCCATTAGATGAATGGATCAAAAAAAACTGTGGTATATTCACACAAATGGAAGGCTGTACGGTGAAAAGAAAGAAGGAACTCCTACCCTTCATAACAACATGAATGGAACTGGAGAGCACTGTGCTAAGTGAAATAAACCAGTCTGTGAAAGACAAGTGCTATATGATGATCTCACCTATAAGTGGAACCTAACCTATAAAATAGAACCATAAGCATGGAAACATGGAACAGACTGAAAGTGACCAGAAAGGAGGAGCGAAAGGGATAATGGTGGAAGGAAGGGGAAGGGACTAGACAAAGAACACGTATGAAAGACACGTAGACATGGACAACAGTGTGGGAACTGACTGTGGGAGTGGGCGCTGGGATGTGTGGAAGAGGGTAAAGGGGGGAAATTGGAACACCTGTAATAGAATAGTAATAAAAATGACATAAAAATAAAAAATAGAGACTCTAAATGGATGGGACAGAGGGGCCATCTTCTTTAATAAGGGGTGTGGTAAATTCTATTTTGTGAAAAAAATAAAAAGACATTTTGAGTCATTCTATATAAAGTTAAATGAACTACCTCTTTTATTATCTACATCATATTTTTGTCTTCATTAAAAATGTTATTTCCTTCATATAGGTATTAGCTGCAACTAGCTCCTAAGAATAATGTGTCTCTCATCTTCCAAATTTCTTGTTAGGTTTATTCTCAATTATTCATATTTTGAATAATTCAAATTGTGAATTTTAGGTTCTTTATTCATAATCTTTTGTACATTATGGTTTCTGGTAAATAAGGCACAGTATCCATATTGTTCAAAAAGATTCTTTTTAAATATCACATGTATATCCTCCTATTTCAAAGTGTTTCATTTATGTTTCATTATGTAGTTAAAATGTATTTATATATTTATATATGTATTTATATATATTTAGCTGTTTAAACATAATAGGGGTAATAATCATACTGGTTAATATAATTTTGGGCATTTAAGTGTATCCAGAGGATAGATATATTTAGAATTGGACATAATTTTGAAACAGAATTCATATTTTAACATGATAGAAACCCTGCTAAATTGACAAAAAGTTTGTGCAAGTTCATACTCTTTCTTGCCTTTTGAAAATCAACTCATCTTTTAAAGCAAAAGCGAATGCCATGGCATCCTTAGACCACCTAAGATCTCATTTGCCTCAGTTAAGTTTTCTAGGAGCTTCCCTTGCAATTTGCTTGCACCTTTACATTTGCGTTGCCCTTTCTTTTATGACAGAATTGCCTGTTAATAGTAGTATGCTTCCATTTCTTTCTCTTAAGGGAGGCAACATGAATGGAAATGAGTAGGAACTTTGGAGTCAAATTGCTCTGCCTGCATCCAGACCCGCGTCTACCATTTGCCACTTGTGTAATCTCGGTACATTCTTCAACCACACATAATGCTAGCTTCTTACTCTGTCAGAAAGAATTGGAGATACAAGCCTAGAATTTCATATTAGAATTCACTATAAAAATGGCTTAAATTTTTAAGTATACTTAACATGGGAGGTTGAAGTCACAAAGTTTACTGGATTTAAAGAGCATCAATTTTTTAATATAGTTTTCATCTGGGAAATAATTTATGATGGATTAATTTGAGAGGAGCTTTGATGAATATATTTATTATTAGAATAGAAAATTTTTCATTAAATACCCATAGAATTCTGAGCTTTAAACAATAGGTTTTTTAAGGTACTATATAAGATATACTAAAAGACATGTTCATATGTATTTCCATTTTAGTTGTTGTTCTTTCAAATTGTGTCTATTGAAAAATAGGAAGCGTGAAAAATAGTAGAATTTTAGTGAAATAACAGTTATACTTGTTTTGAAAATCTAATAGTTTGCTTTTTGTCTCATTATATAAGAATAGCTTGTAAAAAAGAAAAAGTAGAAAAATATTTTAAAATTTCTATGGAGAAATTTTTGTTAATGTTTTGTTACATTTTAGTAAATTTGTTTATTGAAGAACTTATATGATTTTTATATTTATAAGTTAATCTACATGCATAAATCTTTATGGTAGTCTGTTACATCTGATAAATATTTATACCATATGGGTAAAGGAGAATAATACAAACAAATTAAGAAAACAAGGTGGAGCTATATCATTTGTAGAGGCAGTAAGTAAATATAAACAAGGCCTCCAGAAACTTTTAGTGAGGTTAAATTAGTTGTATAAATGTGTAATTGAGAGGTGGATATAATCTGTTTTGCCTTTGCCAGTGGCTAATAATAATGAGATACTTCCTCCTAATGTAAAATCACTTCATCCTATACTATGCGCATATGCTCACATTTTTGATGAATAGATGTGGAATCACTGAGATGTTTGTAGAAAGATATATCTTAAAGTGATTTGGTTATGGCTTATATTATAGAGAGAATATTTCTCTTTAAACATGTGTTAGATCACAGTATTTTGACAGCACGAATAGTGTCTAATGGTTTCCCTGGAGCAAAATTTGATACAAGGACTCCTACATAAGTGATTTATTAAAAAAATAAATACTCCAAAGAGAGCCTGGTAAGAGACAGGGGAAGTAAGGTGGAGAAGGAAAAAGAGGCCCATCAGGAGAAATCCTAGGTTCTCCTGACAAGGCAGGGATTCAGACCTAAAAAAAAAATTGCTGTGAAATGTGCCATCTTTTGAGGTGAACGCACCAGACTTTCACAATCCTACATGAGTCAGTTGTTGGGGGAGAGAAGACTGCGATTCCAGGCATAGTTATCTCTTGGGACATCTGAACATCTGGGCACCTGGCACCCAGCCCCACTAAGGGGATGTTAGATGATTTGGACAAGAACACGATTGTAGCTACTGGAAAGGAATTTTAAAAAATTGAAGTGGACAGGATAATGAAAGAAATTTCATTTTACTTGTATAATATTGCAAGCAATTAGGTTGGTTTGATATCATATCTGATAATTACAGAATCACTGACATAAAGGACAATACATTCATTGATAAATTAAATAATCAACGAATAATAATAATGATCCCAATAGTAAGTGAGCAGAAGCCATGGAGGAGTGCATGGATCTATAAATAATTTATGAATGGAGATCCTCTTAGGAGGCCTGAACAGTGCTGGGTGGGCCTGAGTCACTGGGAGAATCACGATCTTACACCAACATGAGAGTAAGATTAGTTGGCTGAGGAAATAATGTGCATGGGGCAACCACTGTATGTATACTAGGCATTTCATAATCAATACCTCAGTTCACTTTTAACATAATCTCCTCTGTAGGTTTCAGTTTGCTGGCTTAAATGGAGAAACTGAGGGTGTAGAAAATTAAATATTTTGTCTAAGTTTACACAGCTATTGAAGGAAATTTGAATTCAGGTCTCTGAGTGCTAAGATCTGCACTCTTTTCAATGTTATTTTAGATATTTCCTAGAGATCTACTTTTGATTATCAGAGTTTTTGGATTAGAATATAAAAATAAATAAATCCGATTTAAACCTCTTGGATAGAAAATTTCCTCTAAGAATTCTGATCATTTTTCTTAAATAATGAAGACTAATCTACTCAGTTTTTATTTGAATAATAAATATGAATATTGAATTAAAATTTTATTTCCCCCCAGGTAAGAGAATGGTGTGATAATAAACTTGTATCCCTAAGTAAGATAGAGTAAATAAACCAATAGTAGATACATCCTTCTACCTTCTGTCTACTCTTTAAGAGAAAACAACGAAATGAAAAGGATGTCCTATTCTTCTCTCCCGTTTAATGGTCTTTTTTTAAAAAATAAAAACTCAATTGTAAAAATAACAAATTTAGTTGACCCTTTTGGAAATGGATAGACTGTGGGGATAAATTGTCTAAAGCTATGGTTTGTTTCAATTAAGCCATAGATATTTTCCAGTGTAAACTACTGTGTGTGTGTGTGTGTGTGTGTGTTTAAGTTCTGTAGAGTTAATTCACTGCCTTAGAGAAAACATACACTTTCACCTACACTTAAACTAGGCAAACTCAATGTACTGAAAGATTATCTAGTTCTGCCTTTCAGCAGTATTTTTAAAAACAATTTAAAAAATGGTTGGAAATATATATGTCCACACCCTCTTTAATCACTGTAGTTGTTTCTCTATCTCACTTTCAGAGTTTGCTTTTCAACTGGGTATCTTAAGCCCCTATATCTATATTTCATGGAATGGGGAGAAGCAGCATAGAGTGGTAAACAGACAAACAAAAAAAATGCATTTTAAAGAATGCAAAGTGGATGTAACTTGGAACCCTGGGAAATGTAGTTTCTGACTGACTAATCACAACCTCTGGGTCAAGAGGGAGTTGTATTTCTGAAATGCATTCGCTTCCTAGGACTGCTGTAACGAATGCCATAAAATGGGTGGTGAAAAAACAACAGGCATTTATTGTCTCACAGCTCTGGAGGCTGGAAGCCTAAAATCAAGTTATTAGCAAGACCATGCTCCCTCTGAAATCTGTGGGGAGAATGCTTCCTTGCTCCTTCTTAGCTTCTGGTGGTGTCCATCACTCACTGGTATTCCTTGGTTTGTACGCGCATCATTTTCAACCCTGCCTTCATCTATACATGGAGTTTCCCTGTGTGTCTCTGTCTTCACCAGGATGCCTTCTTTACAGATACCAATCAGATTGGATTAAGGGTCTACTCTACTCTAGTGTGACCAGATTTTAAGCAGCAGCATCTCCAACAACTCTATTTCCAAATAAGAATACATTCTGAAGCACTGGGCATTAGGGCTTCAGTATATCCTTTTTTGAGGGAGACACAATTCAACCTACTACATGAAGGGAATATCGGGAGAAGATATATTGGTGGTAGATCATAATCTTTCCTGTGATCCTAATGAGGCCCAATGAGGCATGAAATTATTGACTATACTTCCTTTTTTTTAATTAAAAGTAGCTTTTAAGCTTTGAAAGAGAGAAAATACATGCTTGAAAATAAATCAGGCAAAATAGCCAATTTTTAAAAATGTGATGTGATATTTAACTCATAATCTAGTAATAAAATGATAAATGTATTATATTTATTGAAACGGATTCTGGAAAAAGCCTTTTTCACCCTTTATTTATTTTAATATGCTCCATATTAAAAACTAATATGTACTTACTAAATTCTCGAGGGTAATAGATTATTTAATTAGGGATGATTCTGCTTTAGATTCATTGAGATAATTAGAATACTCTGATACTTAAAAATAAATTGATTTATCATCAAAATTGTTTTTGTAAAGCTAATAATTTAATTAATTTTTATTTGCCCAGTTTGGGAAGCAATTGTTTTACCCTTTTGCTGAGAAAGTTTTCTTTTTTTATGAGGACATTTTAAAGTTTGATCTGAGAAGCTTAAAAAAAAAACAGCTGTGCCTTGTCAAATATTAAGAAGAAAAGATGAGAAATGATTTATTTTAATGCAGTAACACTAGTGACAATGAGCTGTGAAAGATTTTATTTTTATAATAGAACTAATTCAAGAAGTAACTATGGAAAAGTTGAAACCCCAGGAGCTTGTAAAACATACTGCTGTAATTATCTCTGCTTTCTCCTTATTTCATAGAAACAAATCACTTCAAACAAAACTATTTTAAAAAGAGACAAAGCCCCCACATATAATATCCTCAAACCCAGGAAAAGTCAGTTATTTTTATGAGTATAAAATAAAGTCTAATGAAATGAATGACATTGAGTAGTATGAGTATGATTTCCATTTTTTCCCATCTTTTAGGAAACTGTCTTAATGCTTCACTTTCTAAAATAATAATCTAAAAATAAAACAAGCTTTAACAATGGTGACTGGCAATGTGAGTATACTGTAGATTTTTGTTCCCACATATGAAAGTAATTTCTTCTTGTTCTACAGGGAAAACATGCTTGTTTCATTAATATTATGTAATAAAATGCAACACATTTCTAATATTTTTCTTGTAATCATTCAAAATTTAACTTTTTAAAATAATTGAAATAGTTTCTAAATGAACTCTTGTTGTAATCCAAATACTTTTTGTCGTCTTGATTTCATCAGTAATGGTATCATTCCTACATCACAATTTTATACATTTAGCAGATATCTCATGAATGTAGCACTAATAGAAGTAGCATCACCAATTAAAGTTGGCTAGCTATTATACTATCTCAAGGTTATTCTAAAATTCACAAATCTGGCACTTAGCAAAAGCCCCACCCCATCTGATAATTTTATATTACTAATATTTAGATTTTGATTACATGTGCAAAAATTAGTTAATTGAACAAAGAAAAAGAAATAATAAAAATAGAGCACATTATTGGGGAAACACATTTGAAAAAGAGCTTTCATTGTCCTCAGTCGCCCTTCTTGGGATATATTACTATTTGAGTTTTTCACCAAAATTGTATAGAAAGTTTTGAGACAAATGATAGTAGCAATGACAAAAGTAATAATAGAGCTTGATCAACTCTTTTTTTAAAAGGTTTTATTTATTTATTTATTTTTAGAGAGAGGGGAAAGGAGAGAGAAGGAAAGGGAGAGAAACATAGATAGGTTGCAACCTTTCAGTTCACAGGCCAGTCCTCAATCCACTGAGCCACACCAGCCAGAGCTAGTTTGACCAACTCTTAAGGGCAGTTCTACTAATGGTTTCCTTGGTTAATTTCCAGATCACTAAAAAACATCTTCACTGTATATAAAATATAGATTTAAAATTTTAAATAATTTAATTGATTTGGTTATTTAACATAATTTTGTAGAAAAACTAAAATATATTTATTACTGGTGATTGTTTTTAAATTTTACATTATTATAGTCATACCCTTTCTATGTAAAAGGATGCACAGAAAAGGGCTTTGTCACTGTAACCTTTCTTCCTTTTTATTCTGCATAAAGATAGAACGCTATCAGCATTATATTGAAATCATCAGAAACATGTTTCCTTGAAAGTTACTCACTAGATTGTTCATGAAAAATATTCAATGGAAAATTGGTTGCATCTCCCTATTTTTGTTCTCTAAGTATCCTCTTAATGAAGGCGATCATGGCACCCATCCTACAGCTCCAGAGAGGCTTGAGTTTACCAGAGACATGGAGGAATATTTTTTGTTTTAAGAGTAAATTTATGTGCCAGAATATAACAAGGGCACAAAGACAAGAGATGCTGATACCTGTCAAACTCAACCAAGTTAATTAGGGTAAACTGACATGCAGGAAGCTAATTGTGTCAGATAAAATATCACACTTTAATTATAACTTTAAGAGATGTGATACTGACTTCACCCCAATCATTTATTATTGTAAAAGTTCCAGCTACTTTCATACATGACATTTGATTTTGTTTATTCTTTTGAGGATTTAAAAAGAGGTATAAAATTCAAAAATAATTTTTGATATGCTCAACTACAGGTGTATGCCCCTGTTATAGATTATATAAGCTAACAAAACAAGAGGGACCTATAAACTCTTGGAAATAAACCTTCACCCCAATATTTCTCTTATAAAGAAGACAAATGAAAAGTTATTTATAGTTATTAATAACAAATTAAAAATAATTAACATCCAAAAACACTAATTTTGTCTTCAACTGGCATTGAACAATATTGTATTCAACTTAGTTTATTATCTTCCTATTAAATCTGAACTGAAACATGTAACCACGTGTTTAGTTTTATAGAATTGAAACTGAATTCAAAATTATCTCTAAAGTAAGTATCCACTGAGAGTTCTCCATCTAAAAATTAACTATCAGAGATATATTCCCACAGGAAAAATTTTCTCAGTAAGTAAAAATGACCGAAGTTACTTTGACTTATTACTTGCTGATATGACTAACATATTTTGTAGAAATGGTTAAGATCTAAAAAAAGAAATTGACATTGAAATGACTATATTTCAACTCGTTTGTCCTATAGTTATAGAATTTGTGATTAGAGACATTAAATCAGTTAACTAAAATTGCATATTTATTGGGTAATAGAAAAACAAAGATAGTGTTAAGTTAGATCTGAGCCTGAAACCTGCTGTGCCATCATATAGCTATAGGACAAAGGACAAGTTCCTCAGACCATACGTCTTATTCTAAAAATATGAGTTATTTTGAGCGTAAGCCCAGGAATTAGTATCCATGCCATAAAAAAAAGCAGAGACCAAGACTATTCCAGGAAAACCTGGAATTAATGATCACCACACTTATAAATTTTCAACTTCACTTTCTTCATCTGGTGCTGTCACCATCTATTGGTTTGTCTACCTAATTAGAAAAAATTTTGGAAATAAAGACTGCTTCTAGAGGTTGTATCTATAGTGTGCTTTCCACAGTGGATATAGGGTTTGGAAAAATCAAGATGAAAAATGGATTATTTACATGGAATCTATAGTACCACTGTGAAAAAGAAAGTCTTTGGTGTCAGCTGGTCAGTCTTAAAGCTCAGAGATGGCTTTCAGTCACATACATAGCTCAGTGCCTTCTCTGCTTACAGACACAACAAGGATCATTATCAGAATACCATGAACCCAGGCAAACTGAGTAGTATAGACTCTCTGACACCCTGTAATTCATGGGCTAGCTAGGAAGTTGCAGCAGACATGACAGAGATCAGAGGAGAGTAGTTAGAAATCCCAGTCCTTCTGACTAATCATTGCCTGCAATGGCATCTCAGTTGAATTGGTTCTGAACATCGCTGTGAACATGGTGGAAAGCATTTATGAGGAGATATGCAGTTGTTCTTCCTATTTACCTTTCTGTTACTTATTTCAGAATAGATATTTAAAGTTGCACTGTTAACTTGCCATGCATGGGGTGGGTGAATTACCATGCTAGGATTCTTAGGTAATTGGGTGGATACTACCACCAACATCAACCGTCTGAGAAGATGGAGTAAGATATTCCAGGTCACTCAGATACGGCCAGTAATGAGTGTTTGTTAAATAGCTTTTGAAGACAAAACCACTTGGTGTATCTCCTGCAGCCTGTCTCCTAGTGACTGCCTATGAAAACCTCAAAGGCCTCTTATACAAAGAGATAGTATATCCCTCACAGAAGATGCAGCCTGGCAGGTAACTGGTTGAGACAGCCTTTCCTCTCAGTAGCATACATTGGATCCGGAAGCTGTTTCTAAATGCCAACCTTCCATATACCAGTAAGGACAATCACCATAAACCTTGTGTTCATCATCCACACTCACAGCCTCTTATTCCCTCTTGTTTAAATGCAGAGAGTATCACTGCTCCTCTGAAGATGGGGATTTATACTTGGGTTCAGCAAACTATCAACTGTACTCTTTCCAGGTCTTCACTTCTCTCTCACATCATTCTCTCTGCCAATTAGAAAATAAATATTGGCATACAAATATAACCTGTTCTAGTGTCCCTTATTTCATTAAACAGAGATACTTCTGTCATAAATACCTTTTCAGTCTCGGTTGCCCTTCTCTGCACCATTTTTCTGAAGGGTTTGTTTGTAGAGGCTGTCTTCCCATCTCTACTTGGGTTCACTTTTAAACACCCTTCACCATTTCTCACCTGGACACTGCAACATTCTCTTTGTTTTCTCATCAGTGACCCAAATTTATTTACAACAAACCAGCCAGTGTGATCTAAACATTTTTTTTTAATTAGAAAGTTGAGATTTTTAGAAATTAAATGTGGTGGTGTGACATTGGTTAATAAGATTAGATAGGTTTCCAGTGTACACATCTATGATATGTGATATGGTATATTGTATCATGTGCTCACCACACAAAGTCAAATCACCTTCCGTCACTATGTATTTGGTCCCCTTTAGCCTTTATAAGACCCTCAAACCCCCTTCCCTCTGGTAACTACCATACTATTGTCCATGTCTATGAATTTCAGTTTTATATCACACATATGAGTGAAATCATATGATTCTTAGGTTTTCTTAGTCTTAGACTGAGAAATAGTCTTAGACTGACTTATTTCTCTTAGCATAATATTTTCAAGGCACATTCATGTTGTGCTCAGTATTTCATTTTTTTTCTTATGGCTGAGTAGTATTTCATCATATTTATACACACACACACATACACACGCACACACACTCTTCTTTATCCAATAATATATCAAAAGACACTTTGTTTCCATGTCTTGCTTATTATGAATCATGCAATGAACACAAGAGTGTATAGATCTTTGCAAATACATGTTTTAAAATTTTTTTGGGTAAATACTCAGAAGAATAGTTACTGGGTCATGTGGTAACTATATTCTTAATTTTTGAGGAAAATCCATGTTGTTTTCCATAGTGACTTTACCAGTTTACATTCCCACCAACAGTGAATGAAGATTCCTTTTTCCCCATAACCTCTCCAACACTTGTTAGTACTTGTTTTGTTGATAATATCCATTCTAGCTTGTTTGAGGTAGTACTTCATTGTAGTTTTGATTTGCATTTCCCCAATGGCTAGTGAAGTTGAACATCTTTTTTCATATCTATTGGCCATTTGTATGTCTTTTTGGGAGAATTGTCTGTTCAGGTCTTCTGTTCATTTTTAAATTAGATTGTTCCATGTTGAGTTGTACTAGTTCTCTATATATTTTGAATATTAATTCTTTGTCAAAGCTGTTGTTTGCAAATATCACCTCTCTTCTGTTTGGTTGCTTTTTTGTTTTGTTGGTGGTTTCATTCTTCTGAAGAAGACTTGTAGTTTGATATAGCCTCATTCATTTATTTTTTGCCTTTACTTACCTTGCATTTGGAGTTAAATTCATAAAATATTCCCAAGGACTAAGGTCCATAAATTTAGTACCTCTGTCTTCTTACATGTAATTTATTGTTTCACGTCTTATATTTATAGGTCTATCAACTTGAATAAATTTTTGTACATGAGGACAAACTGCAGTCTAGTTTAACTGTTTTGCATGTGGCTTTTCAATATTCCCAGCACCATTTATAGAAAAGGCTTTTTTCCCCCCTCTAATGTATGCTTTTGATTCCTTTGTCAAAAATATTGTCCCATATACATGTGGTTTCATTTTGAGGCTTTCAGTTCTGTTCCATTGGTTTGGGTGTCTGGTTTTCCGCCAATACTACACTGTTTTGATTATTGTTGTTCTGTAGTATAACTTGAACTCAGGTAGTGTGATGCCTCTGGCTTCTTTTTTTTTTTCCTGAGGATTGCTTTGGCTATTCAGGGTTTTTGTGATTCTAAACAAATCTGATAATGTTCTGTTCTAGTTTCTTAAAAAATGTCATTAAGATTTTTTTTCCCCTAAATCTTTGTGTTTATTTAGACACCTTCCCCTCCAGCCAGGGCTTTAACAGAAGCAAGTGAGCCTCTTTTTATGTCTGGGTGTACTTTCAGGGATCATTTCTATAGTTTGTCATTAAGATTTTGATAGAGATTGTATTTAATCTGTATACTGTTTTGGGTAATATGGTAATTTTAACTATTTTTTTCTTCCAATCCATAATCATGGAATATCTTTCCATTTCATTGTGTCCTTTTAAATCTCTTTTAATAATGCTTTATAGTTTTCATATATAGGTCCTTCACATTTTTTGTTAAGTTTGTTCCTAGGTATTTTATTCTCTTGGTTGCAGTTGCAAAAGAAATTGTGTTTTCATTTCTTTTTCTGAAATTTATTTGTTAGTGTATAAGAATATAGAGGATTTTTGTACATTTATTTTGTATCCTGCAACTTTATTGTATTTGTTTATTGTTTCTGTTTTTTCATGGAGTTTTTAGGGTTTTCTCTGTAAAGAATCATGTCATCTGCAAAAAGTGACACTCTTACCTCTTAATTCCTAATTCAGATGTCTTTTATTTCTTCTCTTGCTGATTGTTCTGGCTAGAACTTCCAGCATTATGTTGAATAAGAGTGGTCACAGTGGACATATTGCTTTGTTCCTGATATTAGAGGACAAGCTTTTAGTTTAGCACCATTGAGTATAATATTAACTGAGGGTTTGTTATATACGGCTTTTATTGTGTTAAGGTCTTTTCCTTCTGTACCTATTTATTGAATGTCTTAATCATTAATGGATGTTATATCTTATCAAATGCTTTTTCTCCATATATTAAGATCATATGATTTTTATCATTTTTTTGTTAATGTGGTGTATACATTGATTGATTTGCATATGTTGAACATCTTTGTGGCCTGGTATGAACCCTGCTTATAGTGACATATTATTTTTCTAATGTATTTTTGTATTTGATTTGCTAATATTTTGTTTAGGACTTTTGCATCTGTATTCATCAACTATTGGTTTGTAGTTTTATTTTTGTGTGTTATCCTTACCAGGTTTTGGTGTCAAAGTTGTGCTGGCCTCATAAATGTGTTGGAAATTATTGCCTCTTCAATTTTTTCAACAGTTTGAGAAGTGTCAGTATCAAATCTTCTTTGAATGCTCAGTAGAATTCACTAATGAAACATTTTTAATCATACTATTTCTCCTCTCCAGTTGTGCAACTCAATAGCTTCCCACTAAGCATTTTTTTAATGTACAATTTTATATTTAGAGAGAGGGGAAAGTTAGGAGAAAGAGAGGGAGAGGGAGAGAAACATTGATGTGAGAGAGAAACATTGATTGGTGGCCTCTGGTGCATGGTCTGACTGGGACTGAACTCAGTACCCAGGCATGTGCCCTGACTGGGGATTGAACCTGCAACATTTAACTTTGCTGGATGATGTCCAACCAACTAAACCACACTGGTCAGGGCCCCATTGAGTTTTTAATGTACCTCATGATTCTTTGTGATTGAAATCTGCTTTCTCCATCACTGTCTCCCTTTCTCATAATCCCCAGATACACTAGTGTGTTTTTCATAAAACATGCCAAAGTTGTTCTAACATAAGAATATTATACTTGGTCTTCCCTCTACTTTAGACTTTGAAACTTTTAAGATCACCCTCTTTCACTATTCAAATCTAAAATAATATTTTTTTTCTGAAAGAACTTTGTTGATCACTCTAAAGAACTACCCACCTGAAGTTTCTCCATCATATTACTTGTTTCATTTATTCATTCCATTGACCACTGTCTGACACTATTATACATTCACTTTAATAATTTTCCTGTTCCTTTGGAATAAGTTTCAAATAGAGAGAGAAGGATCTTATTTATTTTTCACAATTGTCCCCTAAGTGTTAGGAACAGAGGAAGACATCATATAGATTCCAACTGATATTTGTTTGAAAAAAAATGCATTTTTATGTGTACATGTTATACAATTACATTAAGATCATAACTGAAGAAATCTGGCTAAGTTAGGTATTTTGAGGGGATTTCTTTTGTTTAAAGTTAAACAAGGGGAAACGAGTATCTTCTAATTTGTTATCAAATTATGATGGTTGTAAGGTAATCAAGTGATTTCTCTCTAATACTTAAAACATATTTCACATACTTTATAACATGGAATCTCTTAGGAAATCAAAGCAAAACTAACAATAAAATCAAGAAAACAAGACCACTGTTTCTTGCCAACTAAAGTATCATTTGCCTTCACTTTGATGACACAGAGCCAATTGTATTCACCAACAACCAAATAAATTATTGTATATTTTGAAATTAAACATGTTTTTAAAAGAAACAGACTAGTTCCAAGATGAACAGTGGTGCAGATATACTTCCTTGGTTGCAGATTTTTAAGATCATTTTTTAAATGAATTTTTAAAAGTCATGGAGTAAATGATGAAGTAAAGATAATTAAATCTTCCAAAATGAGTATGGATCTTTGGAGACATACCGAAGTATTTCACTTAGGAACATCTGATGTATCCACAAATGTCCTTTGATGAAAGGAAGGAGACACAGTTAACTCTCAAGTTACGTGAATCAATGTCAAACCTAATATTTTGGGGGGAAGTTAATTGAAATTAAATTCAGGAGGTTTAGTGCAGCGGAGGAGTTTCAATGCCTGAAGTTACCCATTTGGAATTGCACTGAAAACAAACAAAAACAAACCTAATGGTTGTTAAATAGCTAGTTTCACAGGGAGAAGAAACTATATTATCAAACAACAGTAGCTTTTAACATAGGATAATTTATAATAAAAATGTCAGTTTGTTATTTCAAAAGTACTGAAAGAGATGAATAAACAATTAGTTATAAAACATATTTCCATTTTTAGGCACACAGAAAATAATTTGAACTTTTGAAAATGGAAGTTTTAAAACTGAATTTATTAACTTTAATGGAAACAAATGATTTAATATTCTGGTTTCTCTTTCCATGAAGTGTTGTAGTACAAACTGAAAATATAATAATGGTACAGGATGAAAATTATTCAGTGATCAATAGAGACAGGGTTAATTTAATATTGGGGTATCCATCACATATGTTAATAAATCTGTACTGAAAATATCAATTAATTGACAAGAAAAGTATTGAGCATTCAACTGTTTCATGATGATAAAATATTCTTCTTTTGGTATTTATTGACTTGAATGAATAGCACTGACATTTGAATTTACCAAGGAAATGTTATATCTCTGGGCCTCTACATGTAAATCATGGGTGTCATGCATCGGTTGTTTCCATAGTGGGTAAAGAGCCAATACACTGGAATATTGAGGTTTACTACAGTGATGTTTGATGGTTAGGGATTTATGACAATCGATGTAAATATGTGTTGCATGAAGTTTATCAAAAGATAATTTTTAAAATTAAAGTATAAAATTATTTTGTTTAACTTGCTTATGGAAGAGGAAAGGAAGAGGGATAACACTGAATGACCAGCCACTGTATCCCTGCTGCCTGCCAAGACGTGTTAGGTCTCTTCTCTTAGTGAATTTTCTTCACAGCCATGTGCCTTATGTTTTATACCCACTGCATGGTTGATAAGTTCAGAAATCTATGTACTTTGTCTGAAGCCACTCTGCTGGTTAATACCCTCCCTGCGGTTCTGTGCAGTTCTTCCCATGTGGGAGGTGCACCGTGCAGCCTCACATAAACTGATGGTCTCACTCGGGGCTGGGAAGAGGAGGGAATCAACGAGTGAGCAGGCACACGACTAAGTCATCATCTAGTGGGACCACAGAGCAACAATGTCAACTCAAACTCTCTTTTTCTTTAACTCAAATTGTTCAGACGATCTGGTTTCATTGCATAAGGTTCTAGAAAGTAAATTAGACCAGTGGCCCTGCGCTTCAAGTGTCCTGTGTGTAGTTTTTCATGGCACCTGTTGTAAGGCAAAGCACAGGATCTCCTACACGAGATATGATTTATTTAAATTTCTAAAAATCAATTCTTAAAAAATGTCACTCTTCTCCAAATTTTGCAAATACTGTCTCCTTTATATCATAACACAGTTAAGAATCAGGGAATACAGCTTCCCACCGTGTTATAGATGTGGTCACTCTGTCCCCGAATCCGAGGAGGCTTGTTTTCTTTTTTATAAAGTGAGAACAATACTACTCTCAGTGATAGAGAGAGGAGGGAGTAAACCTGTATACTGTGCCTACCATGTAGTATTTGCATAGCAAGTTTTATTTTCTCTCCACCTTCTTCAGTTAAGTTAGCATATATAGAATACAGCAGATGTAAAACTGGTTTTTTCAGGGCACTACAAATCTCTGTAATACTCAAGTTATAATAGTTACTCCAGCTGCGTAGCCACTTGAGAAATCAGAGCTCCCTCTGATTTATGAGATATAGACTGTAGAATAGTCTGGTTGGACTATCCAAAGAGGAATTGGTCTGCACTGTAACAAATACAAGAACTTTTGTTCACCAAGAAGTTCATGAAGCTGAAACTAGAATCAGAAGCATGACATTAAACTAGATGGCAGAATAGCAACCATAAATCACAGGTGCATTCTTAGGCTTCTAGTGTAGGTATTTATACCTCCCATTAACAAACTGTGATGAAAATGGCTTATGCAGGCCCTGGTCAACTTATTCAACTGGTCGGAACATTGTCCCCACATTGCCAAGGTTGTGTGTTTGGGCCAAGGTCCGGGCACATACAAGTATCAACCAATGAGCATAAATAAATGCAGCAACAAATCAATGTCTCTCTCTCTCTCTCAAATCAATAAATTAAAAATGGTTTATACATAGAGAGAAACACAAACACACTTGTTAGTTTGCTACCCTATTGATTTTTGCTGGTATATGCCTGAGCACTTGATGCCTAACTCACCCCACCATTACTAAACACATGTTTAGTAATTACTAAACATGGCTTATTTCAGATGCCATTGCTGTGCAAATCATATGCCAAGACACCAAAAAAGTATATAAATGTGTTTGTCTTTTTCTCTTGATTCATTCTCTTTGGGGGATTTTTTTAGTTACTTTAAGTTTGATGATGGGAAGCAGATTGTATAGAGATTTATCCCAACAGAAAACTACTGCTGTTTTGGTTACATTATGACCAAACTAAAAAAAAAAAAAAGGGAATGCCTGCTTCTATTTAAGGTTATAATTCAAATTCAACTGGTGTATCTATCCTTTGGAGATTTGGTGGATTATATATGCTAATATATTGCCAAGTAGAAGACTGTAGATATCAATAGGGCTAACTACCTGGTATACAGTTGCAATTGCTGAGTTATTTTTAATAGCCAAATATCCAACTTTAAAGATTTCATTATATTATAAACATCTAACAATAAGATGTTAAAGCAAAATTTTGTGCTCTATTCATTTCCAATTCTGGTTGTATATTACAAATATATGCACAGGGAATGCATGAGGTCCTCATTGAAACTGAGTATTCTAATCCCTTGTTTCTCATATATGAATGACTACCATACTGCCACTTATTAACCTGAAACTCCCACTCTTATTTAATACATTCCATTGTCCTGATGCCCTTCTGTTTTCCAAGTTTCGCCTTAGCTATTTGCACAATGATTGCACTATCAATCATTTATTTTCTTCAAATTAGTTTTGCATTTGTGGCTTTCACTTTCTTCTACTTGCAACTTGACCTCTTCTCCAGGCTACTACTTTCTTTCAACATAAAAGTGAAGATCCATAAAGTGCATATGTATGGGTATGTACCATGTACACATGATTTATTTGGCTATTTATTTATAATCATGTAAAATTATAATTGAAATATTACTTAGTCAATTATATTTAGAGCATAATTTATAGAACTAAAAACTCACTGGGTGCTTTCCTCTCCAGAAGCAAACAATTAAGAAAACACACATACACACCCACACAGAAATATACACCCCCAATATAGCTTCATTTGATGTAAAACAATTTCTTCACCATGTACCTATTTATGTAAACTACACCACAGAATAATATTACTCCAAGAGTTCACACTTCTAATTGCAGTCCTTTCACAAGGAAATAAATTATTTAAAAATTGAGCCAAATAAAAATAGCATAGTAGGCTAACCAGTCTTATCAGTAATGAACTGAGTTTGAAATTAAGAAGGTTGGGAAGTAGAAGGTAGGTGAAAAGTTTAGTTTTTTCTAATGAAGTTACTTAATTATAGAAAAATGAGACTCAAACCTGTGACCTTCTATTCTAGGTGCCTTGTCTTTCAATGATAGGTGAGCAGGAGGGTTTGAAACTGCCAGCTTATTGATTGCTTCACCTCAGGTTTCCACCTGGGTTGTGTAATCAGAGCCCAGTTTTTATAGGTAGCAGGAAAGCAACATAATCCTTTGTAAGCATTCAGGGTTATTTTACCTTATTTTAAGTCTCTCCCACTCTCTAGTGATCTTTGTTGTGATTACAAACTTGTAAGGAATTCAATTATTTGATAATTTATTTAAACAGGCATATGAACTTGAACTAAAAAATTACATTAAAAAATATTAAGGGTTATCAAGGAACATGTATAAAGGACCCATGAACAAAGTCAAAAAAGGGTAGGGTTGGGGGTGGAAGGTAGGGGTAGGTGGGCTGGGGGAAAGTGGTGGTGGGAAAATGGAGACAACTGTACTGGAACAATAATTTTAAAAACTAAATAATAAATAAAATAGAATCTATAAATTGCTTTGGGTAGTATGGACATTTTGATGATATTAATTCTTCCAATCCATGAGCACGGTATATGCTTCCATTTATTTGTGTCTTCCTTAATTTCTTTCCTCAATGTTGTATAGTTTTCTGCATACAGGTGTTTTACCTCTTTGGTTAAATTTATTCCTAGGTACTTTATTTTTCTTGTTGCTATATCGAATGGTATTTTTTTTCTGATTTCTTCTTCTTCTATTTCATTGCTGGTGTACAAAAATGCCTTTGATTTCTGAATATCGACTTTGTATCCCGCTGTTTTGGCAAATTCACTTATTAGGTTGAGGAGTTTTTGATAGAGTCTACAGGGTTTTCTATGTACACTAGCATGTCATCTGCAAACAATGATAGCTTTACTTCCTCCTTTCCTATTTGGATGCCTTTTATTTCTTTTTCTTGTCTGGCTGCTGTGGCTAGGACTTCCAATAAGATGTTGTAAAGAAGTGGTGAAAGCGGACATCCGTGTCGTGTTCCCGATCTTAGTGGGAAAATGGAATTGCCTTTTGATCCAGTGATTCCCCTGCTGGGACTATACCTTAAGAATCCCAAAACGCCAATCCAAAAGAACCTATGCACCCCAATGTTCATAGCAGCACAATTTACAATAGCCAAGTGTTGGAAGCAACCTAAATGCCCATCAGTAGATGATTGGATCAAAAAAGTATGGTACATTTACACAATGGAATACTACGCAGCAGAAAGAAAAAAAGAACTACTAAACTTTGTTACAGCATGGATGGAACTTGAGAGCATTATGCAAAGCGAAATAAGCCGGGGGGGAAAGACAGATACCATATGATCTCACCTATAAGTGGAACCTAACCAACAATACAAAGATGCAAGGAAAATAAGACCAGCAACACTGAAAGGAAAAGAAACCAACAAAGAGGGAAGGAGGGAGGGGGACGGGGGAAAAGGAAGGGAAGGGGAAACTCAAGGAACATATAGCAAGGACTCATGGACAAAACCAAAGAGGAAGAGTTGAGAGAGGGAGGGAGGGACAGAGGAGGCAAGGGAAAGTGGTGGGGAGAAGGAAGAGACAAGTGTATTTGAAAACATAAATAAATAAATTTTAAAAAATAAATAACTAAAATAGAAAGAAAAGGAAGAAAATATTCATTGAACTGTAAAGAATGACCATGTAAATACTTATAAAGAATAAAGGAAAGATTTGTGAATATCATTAAGTTCAGTAGTATGGTCTTATCCCATAAGCATAATATGCAATTACATATACTATATACCCATTTATAAAAATATAGTTCTGTGCCTTTCAGCAAAGTATACACATGTATAACCCTCACCATATTTAAGATGTAAAATAGTACACATACACCAGAACATTGTTCTTGCCTCTTTGTAATCAATCCTCTCAGCACCCTTGACAGTAGGCAATTTGGGCTTTTTTTTTTTTTTTTGTAACTATATTTTAGTGTGTATTTTTTCCCTACAATTTTATATAAATGTAATCACACTTATAGTTCCACTATAGTTCCACTAGACACACTTATAACTAATGTGTCTAGTAGTTCTTCTAGGATTTACAGTATATAACAGTGTATCACAGTCTACCTATTACTAATATTTGCTACTACATTTGTATTGTCATCTTCACTTTTATGTAGTCTCTAAACTTCATAATACTTTGTGATGTTTTTTGTTTGAAACAATCACTTGCTATAGAAAATATATTTCTGTTATTTTTATGTTAATAATTATTTGTATGGAGTATATTTAAAATACAAAAAAAAATCCCTTTATAGTTAATCATTTATTTGTTGTTTCCGGTGCTTTTTATTTTCAGAATAAATCCAATTTCAATGTCATATTATTTTGTGTTATCCTGAAGAACTTGTTTTAAGTGTTCTATTGCAAGACTCGCTCTTAAGTCTTTTGGGAAAATCCTTCCTCTCTGCTCCTGCTTCTGGTGGCTCTTTGCATTTCTTGACTTGTTGTCCATGTCTGCCTCCATCTTCACGTGGTTCTTCCTCTTTTTTCATCCTGTATGTATCTCCCTCATGTGTCATTTGTGAGGACACCAGTCTTTGGATTTAAAGAACCCTCACAGAAAATCCAAATTGATCTCACCTCAAAATCCTTAAGTTACCTACACCCACAAAGATTTTTGTCCAAATAAACTCATTTTCACAGGCTTAAGGGGTTGGGCATGAATATCTTTCAGAGATCTACCATTAAGCCCACCAGAGTTCTGTCGCTTTTTTCAGTTTATTATGTTTTTGTGTGCTTCAGCTTGAACAGTTTCTATTGTATTCTATTAATGTTATCACTCTTCTTTCATTAGAGTCTAAGTTGCTTTAAATCTCATTTATGAATTTTTAATTTAAAATTTATATTTTAAGTCAGGAATTCCTTAAGGCCTTATAAGCTGTAATACATTTTTCTCCTCTTTATGTTTATCTTTTACTTTAAATTCTTGAGCATGTTTAGAAAAGCTGTACTAAAGCCCTTTTCTGATGAGTCTTCAATATTGTCATAGTGTCCCTATGTAGAAGTATGTAGAAGAAGTGCTTGTAAAGCTCACATAGGGTTTCCCTCTTCTCAGCAAGCACAGCTCTGTGCTCCACGTTGTACAGTGTTTAAAAGCTTCTGTTTCAGGAATTTTGCCCCATTTTTTAAAGATATTTATAGTAGACAAGTTTATTCCAAGTTACTTCTTCTAGCAGACATATCTATCTATATGTATATTCACCCAGATATGTACATAATATTTAGCTGTAACTATAAATATAGACATAAATATAGATACAGATATAGATAAAAAAGAAATATTCCTTCTCGATATTTCAAAGTTAAAGTGATTATATCATGATGAAAAATGTTTATTTTATCAATGTAACTATATTTGAAAGAACAGATTTTGGATGGTAATTTAAGCAATTAAATTGTAACAAGTCCAATCCATTAGTAAATCACCAGTGGTTCGGGCAATGATGCCCATGTGCACTACCAGTCCACTCACAGAAATGCATATACTACCGGCTGCCTACGGGAGAATAAGAGACAGAGTTCTATGTGTACTAACTTTATTTTCATCCATGTTTGCACTAAAAAAATAGCTAGAAACAAATTACATCTGATACTCGGTACAGCTGATTAGAATACGCCTATATGTCTCCTCATGTAGGTTGGGAAGTTTAGGTGAAAGAGTACTCTTAGCTAAGCAATTAAATAATCTTTAAAATATAAATTTTGACAAACATAGGAAGTAAATTTACACATAAGAAAACTGAGCAATTGTGCAATTTGTGAGATTCAAATGCTAAGTAAATCCTCTTATCCCTACATCTCCCTCTATTAATTAGGAATTAGGTTTGATTGTAGAAGAAACCAAAGAGTACTAGTGTGGCTAAAGCAGAATATGAACTCTCTGAAAAAACACATTTGAAATTAGGAATCTTGGACATTATAGAAACTTGCTGCTATCATCAGAGATTCTAGGTCCTACCTTCCTGAGCTGATGTCCGCCAGTACACCTCTTCATTCAAAATGGTTGCCAAAGCTACAGCCATCAGCACAGACTTCTAGGTAGCAGAGTGGAAAATAACATTATTTTACAAAGATTCCTGAAAGCCCTGTACATAATTTTTTCTCATATTTCAGAGTCAACATTAATACACAATAACAGTGGCCTGAAAAAGCTCTTGGGAAATGTAGTATTTTGTTCTGGCAAACCATCTGCTGGATTAATATTTGGACTTCTGTGACTAATGGAAGGGGGACAATGGATATAAATAACCATTTGTGTCTACTTAATATTTTTCACTTTATATATATATATAGTATATATTTTTTTTCTGTCAAGGCAACACTAATATAATGGATGGAGATTTTATATTTTTATATATATGTATATATTTTTTTACAATGCTGATTTTATGACATGGGCCATAAATGTTAAAAAAAAAATTACAAATATACCACTGTTAAAGTCTGAAGAAATCAGGAGAAGTATCCTAATGTGGATATAAGTTCAGATGCATTTTAAAGAATGGATTAAAGTTCAGGAATTTCCTCATTCAGAATTCTTAAACAAAGTTCAGGAAAAACAGTGAAATCTAATCTAGGTGACATCATTAGGCAGTTTAATAAAGAAATAGCATTCCAATTACAGGAAATCAGTAAGCTTTTTAACTCTTTTATTTATTTTATGGTTATAACATGGCCGCACTAAATTCCATTCCACAAGCAAACCTGAATATGTTTTTTAATTAAAAACATAACCAGATACCAGTTTTGCATGTGACTATGTTTTTAAGTGTTACCACTATTAAAGAAATTACAAATAAAGGAGAATTATTTTTATGATGATACTTCTCAAAATTTAGTTAGGTGCCAGTAAGAGGAAAGTACTTGCTATAAAATAGGATCTAAAAGAAACTGAAGACAGCAAGTTTTCCGCCACCGTTTTAACTGCACTGCTTCCTGGGCTTTTGTGAGTATATGAATGAAAGAATGCCTCTAATTCCATGTTTGATAGAAAACTTATGGCAGTTGTTTCAATAAAGCGCTGGTGTATCAATACAGAGTACATCTGAAAGTAAAGGACAAGCTCTTTGTATTCCACATGCTTCTCCAAATCTCATATTCTGTTATTTCAGGGCGTTTTCTCTTTCATCTTAGAAGCCCACGTAACCATGTCGCTGGCAGTTAGATCACGCTGACACACTTGACGTCCAATTTAGTTCCCGCTAGGTCAGGCTGAGAGAGGTTGGACTGCTAAGGATGCGGCAAGGAAGGCTCTGCGCGGTTCCTGCGGGACGCCCTCTAATTCCCAGGGTACTTGTTAAACAGTTTTATGTCAGTATACCAGGAAGAAAACTCTAACGATCGGTGTCAATGAAATACATAGGTAACAGAATGTTTTGAGAGTTATTGGGTTAAAACACAATGCCATTTTTTCTCTTCCTCTGAAATGGATTCTTTCCATAGAGCTTATAGTTAAAGATTCAGGGAGATGATAACTGACTTTACATAATATTATTGAAATAATCATTACAGTCATTAGCCTTTGACACAGTGTAGTATTTATTTAAGCTTTGTCTGTAGCACAGTTCAATTCATCTGATGTCTGTCAAATTTCAGAAGAACTAACTTGCAAAGCGGACTTAGTTGTTGCATTTACAAACATACAATAAAACACAACAATGTGTGCTAACAATGCAAATTACCATCAAGAGACTAGTAAAGTGCAACTCAAATATTAACATCTGCACATGATGGTTAAGACGGGTGAGTTTTTGGTTGTTGTTTCTTGTTTTATATCTTTTTTTTTACAATTCATATTTATATATACATTTTAATTTTTAGGGAAAGTTATGCCTGTAATTCAACATTTCATATAATTCTTATCGAATTAATAAGAAAATTATTTTGTTTTAATATTTTTGTTCTTAAATATTGAAAATATAATGTTTCTAGACAATGACTTGCTTCAAACTGTGTATTCATTATTAATATTTCTGAATTTAAAAGGTTATTTTAAAATTTCAGTTCCAACAATACACCAAGCACTGTGACGGGACTAGAAAAAATATATCTGAACCAACAGGTATTACCAAGAGTTATTGAGATTTCTGAGGCACATTCTATTCTAGAAATGGTTTGATGCTTACAAATGGAATGGAAGATATATTTCACTCAAAGCTTGGTGACAACAACATCAAAAACACTAAAAACAAAAAAAGTTTAGAAGTTTTTAAAATAAACTTTTATTTTAGAACAACTCTAAATTTACAAAAAAAAAAAAGTTAGAAAGGTGGTATAAAAGGTGCCTTTATAGTTAGATATGGGTATATACCTGTACCCATACGTAGTTTCCTTTGTGTTTAACATCTTTCATGGTATGCTACATATTTTACAATTAATAAACTAATACTGATACATTATTATTAACTAAAGGTCATATTTTATGCAGGTTGCTTAGTTTTTAATATATATTATATTAAAACAGATCACATATTATATACTATAATATATATATTATAACAGACTCTGTGTGTGTGTGTGTGTGTGTGTGTGTATATATATATATATATATATGGTCTGTTCAGAAGGTATCCAGCCATGTAATATGAAAAATAGAGACATTTACTGAAGAAGATACAAGATACAGGAACTATTGTACATAGGACAATGACACCTCAGTCCCCTTCAAAGCAGGCACCTGGGGACCTCACACGGTTCTCCAAATCATCCTCAGCTGCTCTGTCATATTTTCCTGAATCTCATCAATGTTCTGAAATCTCTTTTATTTCAAAGGTGATTTTAGTTTTGGGAAAAGCCAGAAGTCACAGGACATTAAATCTGGGCTGAATGGGGACTAAGTCACCTGGGTGATTTGATATTTCACCAAAAATCTCTGCAGGAGACATGATGCATGAGAAGGGGCATCTTCATGATGAAGCTAACAATCAGTAGTTGCTTATAGCTATGGCCTTTTGAATCATCCGAATAGTTTCCAGGGAGTAATGTTCAAGCTCAATGCAAAATTTGATGCAGATTCATTGCTCTACTAATTCAGTCATTTTGAATGCAATGGCCACAGGTACACATGCCCACTCAATGGCTTCTACAGCCCCCACTGACTATTACAGTGAAGTCATCATTGTTCACGCATGCTCATTCTAGTCCAGTCTGCTTGGCTGGCAGGTTACATTGATTTCCTGCAAATGGTTCTCTCTATATTAAGAATGGCTATACTTTTTCTAGACATACCTGGTCTCTCTATATATTTTTTGTCCCAGAATCCCATCCAGAATACCATGTTATACTTAGTCATCGCATCTCCTTAAGTGCTTCTTGGCTGTGACAGTTTCTCACATTTTCTTTTTCTTTTTATCTTTTTTTTTTATGATCTTGACATTTGTTAGGAGTATCTTCAGATATGTTGTAGAGTATCTCTCAGTTAGGATGTGGCTCCTGTTTTGTTTTGTTTTTCTTTCTTCCATGCTTGGATTGAATAAGCTATATCATTTTTCTCTGGTTTTTTATTGAATTTGACTAAAGGAAGACCAAGTAGAAATCACAGGGGGATGAGGTTGTGTTTTATGTTTCCATAGTTCTCTCTGTGAAGAACCTGGAATGACTGCATCCATTGAATACAGTGCTCAACTCCACAGAATCTGTCTGTATCTACAGTTCTGCTGTTTGTAGCCACTCTCTTTCCTTAGTGAATCTTCACTCTTACTGTTCCTGGATTATTTTATTACCCCTCATGATTTCCTTACCCTTTATACATATTTGTAAACAGTCCTTTCTTAAACTTTTCTTGAATCATCATAATGAAAGTTCATCAGGTGTTCCACTGGAACATTGGCTAGTACATATTGAATCAAATTTAGTTCCTTTTGACATTGAGGCAAAACTAATTTTATAATGTATATTTATGGTACTATAATATTGCATTGGCCAAAAAAATATTTTTTTGTAAGATGGCTCTGGTAGTGCTTAGTTGTCTTTAACTTCATCCCAAACAATTTTGTTAGATTGCATTATGCCAACTGTCATATCAGTGTGCATTAGAAAAATTATCAAAATTGGTGAATTATTGTGTAGTCATTTTAATATTGAAAATGGAAAAAATAAGCAACATTTTCAGCATATTATGCTTCATTATTTCAATAAAGGTAAAAACATCACTGAAACACACACACAAAAAATTTGTGCAATATATGGAAAAGGTGCTGTGATTGATCAAACATATCAAAAGTGATTTGTGAAGTTTCATGCTGGAAATTTTTCCCTGGACAATGCTCCAGAGATTGGGTAGATCAGTTGAAGTCAATAGTGATCAAATTGAGACATTAATTGAGAACAATCAATGTTATACAATGTGGGCAATGGCCAATATACTCAAAGTTCTAATCAATAAAGTTATTGGTGAAAATGAAAAATGTGTCTTTTATTTTATGGAAAAAAACTAAATGAACTTTTTGGCCAACCCAATACTTTGCATAAGATAACATTTTTTATAGCTATTGCTATTCTTGAATTAGCACTCATTCTTTGAAGCCCTTCTAATGCCACAGAAATTTTTTTTTATTTTTCTATTTCTTTTCCCTTTGCAACTGACTAAAATTCCAAAATAATCCAATTTATTGCATCACTTCCCTACATCCATTATGGTTAGCTAAATGCTTGCTTACTAAAACAGAACTGATGGACGCTACGGCTATTGTCACAAGTAATAACCAAAAGCTCTCATTTCACAGCCCTCACTTTGGGTCCTTGAGCTGCCATATAAGAAACCCATATACCTCATGTTCAGCATGATCATATAGGTATCTCTGTCACTTCCAGCTGAGCCCAGGCTTCCAGCCATTCTCTCTAAGCCACTTAAGACATTATGTAACTTACAATTAACCCCATATGCCAGGTGGGTACCACATATGATGTTATCACATCACATGTGATGACACATAATGCAGAAGAATTAACCAGCCAAGCTCTTCCTAAATGCCTCACCTATAAAAACATGACAAATAACTAAAAAAAATTGTTATTTAAAGCCCTGAGGTTGGGGTAATTTGCTATGCAACAATAGACAACAAAAGCAGCGCCTAGTATCTAATAGATGAAAGAGCGGTTCTTCCTTAACTTCCTCAACACATGGCATTATTTTGGGAATGGAGTGAGGGCTGAGGCCTCAGGGGGAATGATAATGAAAGCTTGAAAAGCTTCAAAAATTTTCTCTCAATTTTCCAATCAACAAGGTAAATGCTATTGGGGCCTGGAAAAAGGCGACCTATGTTACTTGAGGAAAAGTTTGATGATGCTGTCATCTGTAGAAAACAAGAACAAGGTATAGATATTAATTGTACAATGTATTCAAGTTTTGGTTAGGAGGCTTTTAACAGTGTATGTTTTTACATAATACAAACACCCTAAAAGTGATTGTATAATTTTATTTGTGTGATTTTGTTATAACAAGTACTAAATAATAAAAAATACACATAGGTGAATTAAAATTGACACTAGGAATGTGTGTTATAATTTTATTTTATCAGTCCAGCAAGAATGTTCCATGATTTCTACTGGTAGTTGATGTGAGTAATGAGAATTCCAATGACTTCACATACCACCTTTCCTTTGTGTTGGTCTTCAGCTTCTCTTAAATTATTTTCTAGTTAAACACTTCATTATGTCACTGAGATATACAAATCAGAAACCACAATTATCAGACATTTTAATTATGCATTAAACAATACCTCCCCTTATTGCTTGTACACATTTCTAGAGTTAGTAATCATGGATGTTAATGTTCATATAATTATGGGTTTTTGGTGGTAAGAATCACTGAAAATTTTAAAGTGCATTTGTAGACCAGTATTCCAGATATGAGGGAAAAAATTGTGCTTAAAATTGCATTAGCTCTTCTAATAGTGAGACATTATCTCAGTTGATCGTAAAAATGTTAAATTTAGCTGACATCTTCTTTGTCAAATAATCAATGTGTTTACTAAATGAGAAAAGCAGTGTCAAGAAACTAGTGAAACTCAAAGTTATTTGGAAGATAAAATGTGGGCCAGGAAAATTTTACCAACTTGAACTTTACCATAATTAGTCAGATTTGGTGATATGAGGAAAAAAAGATAAACATCTGTTTGTGTTTTTAAAGGATAAGAGTGAGGTAAGTAGTTGACCTCATGAGTAAACACTGAGAAAAAAATTTGTAAAATGTATATGTATAACAGATGGTCTACAAAGTCTTCTTTGATAGCTTTGATTCTGATTTGAAAAAGTTTATAAGTATTTTAAAAGCTGACTTAAAATATGAAAATCACTAAGCAATAATTCATCAGAGCTATCTAATTAAATGTAGTTCTGTTCTGTGGCTCTTGCTTTTCACCTATAAACTTGTACCCACTGGAAAACATATATGTTGTAGATTATCATGTCTTAACTATCAGCTATTGTTCAGCAGAGGTAGATAACTTATGCTCCCCTCTCATTTTTTATAGCGATCAAATTAATCGTCATTGAAATTTTGAAAAATAGACACCAGGCTATGAGAAGAAAGAATCCTTGAAGAAATGTCCTTGATGCTGAACGAGTCTTATACAAATGGCAACCTATTGAGCGCTGAATAAATGAGGTAATTACCATTCAGTTTTACAGATGGAAAAGCTGAGTCACCAGGAGGTTAAGTGACTTTCCCAAGGTCAGAAGAAACCATTAGCATTATTATATAGTTCTCCTTATTGTCTTTTATTTCTTCTCTTACATTTTATCTAGTACAGCAAAAAGCTTTAAAAGATGAATATTCTCCACATACACAGCAGGTTCATTCTCCCAGTTTGGTATTGACTCAAAAACAATAAAAGAAAGTTTTGTTTTGTTTGTTTTTTTTTAAACAGGTAAATATATTTTACTCTTTAATTCTTTTATCCTCGTTACTGCAGAAATTGGTTTGTTCTGTTAATGTAACAAAGACAACAGAAATCAGCTGAGACCAGGGGTGTTTTCCACATTAGTGTATTGGAAAGTAAAAGTATGTCAATGTGTTACAGAATGCCACCAATGCTGTTCTAGAACAACTGTGGGGTTCAACTGCCTGCCGCCAAAAGTGTGACTTCCACAGTAAGAGTTCAGTGAGAAAGGAAAGAGGTTGTTTATTTAAAGGTTATACAGATTTACTGGTACTGGCACAAGAGCAGACCCATAGACCAGGGGAACAGAATAGAAAGCCCAGAAATAAGCCCATTTCTACATTAATATTTGACAAAGGGGGCAGAAATATAAAGTGGAGTAAAAATAACCTCTTCAACAAATGGCATTGGGAGAGCTGGACAGCTACATGCAAAAAATTGAAATTGGATCATCAGCTGACACCATACACAAAAATAAACTCAAGATGGATAAAAAGCTTAAATATAAGTCGCAACACCATCAAAGTCCTAGAGAACATTGGCAGGAAACTCTCAGATATGCCACACAGCAATATTTTCACAAATATGTCCCCTAAAACAAGGGACATAAAAGAAAGAATAAATGAGTGGGACGTCATCAAAATAAGAAACTTCTGCATGGCTAAAGAAAACATCAGCAAAATGAAAAGGGAGCCAACCATATGGGAAAATATATTTGCTAATGTTATATCTGATAGAGGTGTGATCTCCAAAATATATAGACAACTCACGCGACTCCACTCCAAGAAGACAAATGATCCAATTAAAACATGGGCAAAGGATCTGGGCAGACGCTTTTCCAAGGAAGAGATACAGATGGCCCAGAGACATTTGAAAAGACGCTCAGCATCACTAGCCATCAGAGAAATGCAGATTAAAACCACAATGAGATACCACCTCACACTGGTCAGAATGGCCATCATAAACAGATCAACAAACAACAGGTGCTGGCGAGGCTGTGGAGAAAAGGGAATACTGGTACACTGTTGGTGTGAATGCAGACTGGTGTAGACATTGTGGAAAACTGTGTAATTTCCTTAAAAAGCTAAAAATGAAACTGCCTTTTGATTCAGTGATTCCCCTGCTGGGACTACACCCTGAGAACCCCAAAACACCAATTCAAGAGAACCTATGCATCCCAATGTTCATAGCAGCACAATTTACAATAGTCAAGTGTTGGAAGTAACCTAAATGCCCATCAGTAGGTGATTGTATCAAAAAAGTATGGTACATTTACACAATGGAATACTACGCAGCAGAAAGAAAAAAAGAACTACTAAACTTCACGACAGCATGGATGGAACTGGAGAGCCATAAACTAAGTGAAATAAGCCAGGGGGCGAAAGACAAATACCATATGATCTCACCTATAAGTGGAACGTAACCAACAATACAAAGATGCAAGGAAAATATAACCAGCAACATTGAAAGAAAAAAAGTCAACAGAGTCAAGAGGTAACGAGGGAGGGGTGGGCAGGGAAAGGGAAGGGAAGAGTCAAGTCAAGGGACATATATCAAGGACTCATGGACAAAGCCAAAGTGGGGAAGGACTGAGGGAGGGAGTTGGGGGAGGGGGGCAAGGGAAAGCGGTGGTGGGAAAGTAGAGACAAATTTATTTGAACAAAAAAAAATAATTAAAATAAATAAATAAATAAAGGTTATACAGATTTAGTATAATGGCACTTTCCTACAGTTAAGTCCTGCTCCCTTAAAAAACCACTCCAAAACATGTAGTCCTGCCTCCTTTTGCCAAACCAGGCCAGTTTCAGAATACGCCACTCAGAGGTACCATCTCTCAGAGAAGCAGAAGTGTGCAGCTCTGCATTCCCAGTCACAGTTCGGCTCTAAGCATCTCTCATAAGTCTGGGTGGCCAGGCAGGTCTCCGCAGCACCATCAGCTCCACCTCTGTATTCTCCATGCAGACCTCTAGGCAGACTTCCAGGCAGGCCTCCTGACCTTGCGACAACCCACTCTAATTTAAATGTTTGGCTTAGAACTTCTTTCATGATCTAATATCAAGCTCCTCCTATAGTGCATTAGTCTCTGCCATTTTTCTCAGCTCCCCACTGACTTTGGCTCCTTTTGGCTGCCATCTTTAGTCAGGGCAAGAGTTTGCCATGATGCACAGGCATCCTGAGAGTGCTATGTCACAAATCACTGTACATTCTCATGCTCAGGCACATAATTCTGCAGCTTCCAAGATCTTCCTTTCAGGAAAACATGAGCTGTTAACTTGCCTTTGTTATTCAATGTGCCTTAAAATGCTATACCTTCTGCTCTTCCCTGCCCCCAATCCTGCCTGAAGGCTGGATTGTGGGGACTGTTCCTCTACTTTCAGGGGACTTATGCTCTGCACCCCTTTAAAAATGGATACCCTGCTTTTAACAAAATCCTCTTTTTCTTGTGATTACTGATTTATATAGAAATCACTTTGTACTATATTTACAGAAAAAAACAATTTACATAAAATATTTTTCCCATTCTATAAGTCCGTTACAGCAAATATATTTCTAAGTGGCTGGTATTCTGATTTATACATTCGATAAAATTTAACAAAAATATTACTTTAGTGTCACATAGTAAATAATACTTAATTTCTAATGGAACCTAAAGTCAGTTGGTTGTGTATTTTAACTTAATTTAGATAATAGTTTCACAGAATGTTGTGTTCACAAGAGCTGTGGGAACCAGTCTGTTCTATCATATATGAATTCTTTTCATGACTGAGGATGAGACTATACCTTGAAATAGAAGCTGATTTCATTTTCTGTCTCCAGATAGCTGCATACATAAATATTTTCTCCCTTCTCACATGGTTGTTTACCCTAGAATATATGAAAATTTACCTCCTTGCTATAATCTCCATAACTAAATATATAACTCTACAAATAAATTGTTTTGTAAATGCTGCAAAATATGTTCATAAGTATTAAAATTATATGCACACACATACATATCCCCATTGATTTTTCACTTTTGTCTTACTCAAGGACAAATGGTTTCCTCTCTATGACATGTTAACACATACCCCGAGGGTCTAGTCATATATGCCAAAGACACACAATATTTTTATAATAACAGTAAAGTTTCTATTATAAGAATCAGATTTATGGCCAGGCAGGATGATTCCACTGACAACTTTCTGACCTGGTCTGGTCAATAACCAGACTGTACTACAGGCATAGAGTAATCACTACCCTATGACAATAATTTGTACATAAGCTTAACTTTTTAGGCTTTTGTTGAAATCTTAATGGCTAAAGATTTCTCCCTCATTTCTTGAAATATATTTTCTCTTCCATTGGCTGTAGGTCCACTTCATTCTATCCTGGTTTGCTTTCTATCTCTGTGTCTATCTGCTCTCACTTGGTTATTGTGTGTGTGAATGTTCTGCATGTTTTGTTTTTATTTTTCATTTGATTCTCTTCTGATTAAAGAACCTTAAATACCAGCTTCTCTCTTCTGCCTTCTCCTCTTACTTAAAATATTTTTCTATAAAATATTCTATAAAATTTTCTATAAAAATATTTCTCTATACAATTTTCATGAAAAAGACCATCAAGAATTTTCTAATATTCCTGAATCTATAGCTACAGACACCATTTGGTTGTATAACACTTCTTGGACACTTTACACGCACCCCAAACTCAAAATGGCATTGATTGAACTCAATATCTGTCCACCAAATATTTTACTTTTCCAATGCCTTTTATCTAAGAGAATGTATCCAGTCACCCTCATATTGGTCAGCTATCACTGCATTATGCTACATAAAAATACAACTTCAGACTTATTAATTCAAGTACTCAAACTGAAAACCTGGCTGTCATCATCGATCTCTTCTTCTTACATATATCCCACAGTCAATTAGTCAAAAAGCTTTGTTTATTCTTTTAATAACTCCCAATTTATTCACTCTTTTCATTTTAAATACCATTATTTAATTTATCACTAACTGTCTCCTGTCTGGATTACTGCAATAGTCTCCTAAACTGAATGCCCTCTCCCCTACTCTGACTATACAATCCTATACCTACAGATGTCAGAGTGACATATCTACAGATTATATTGTTGCATGAAAAAGGTGTATATTTGGGTTAGACTGAAATAATATTTCCTCTCCTCATACAATTATACATTTCCAAGTCTGGGAATTCAGATTTGATTATATGAATACTTTAGCCAAGGAGATACATGAAAAAAATCTTTGTAGAGAGAGGTGAGTTTAAGAACCAGCTTGTGTTTACTACGCTCTCTCTTACCTCTATGTATCACTCACTATGGAGGTCATAGTGAGTGATATTGTCCCCCAAAATCATCACATTTTTGCTCTGTTAACCTGGGCCTTGAGTAGGGAGACAGTGACAAAGCACAGTAGAGTCCTTGCTCACCTATGAAGGGAAAGAAATAACCCTATGTTGTATACAGTCACTAAGACATTGGGGGTTTTTATTGCCATAACAACCTCTTTTATACTGACTTAGTGCAAAATTTGGCCTCTGAGCCTTTGAAACACTTACTAGGTTTAAGGAATCCCCTACCTTATAACTCTTTAGAAAGAAACTACAGCTCATTGTATCAGTCAGGATTCTCCAGAGATGCGTGCCAACAGGGTATAGATAGATAGATGATAGATAGCTTTTTTGATTAAAGCTTTTAATTTATTGGATGAAGCTCACACATTCTGGATATTTAATCTGGTAATCTGGATATTTAAAGCCTACCAATTTAAATGTTAATCTTATTTAAATAGGTCTTCAGAGAAACATCTAGAGTAATATTTTACCAAACATCAGGGTACCATGCCCAGCCAAGTTGACACATAAAATTAACCATGATATTCACTATGGCAACAGCAAATGCTAGGCAGAAACATGAGATACATAAGACCCAGACACTGAACTGAGAGCTACTGATGCATAATAACAAGGGCTAGGGGAACCTATCTCTGGTCATTATGATGCTTTCAGCAGGATCAAATCTCGTTTGTCTAGCTCATCTGGGCCCACTGTGGTGGGTCAAGCTTTGCCATTCAAAGTACAAGAGGCAGAGGTAAGGGTAGGATTTTGGTACTTTCTTCCTTGTTCCAAATCCTCTGGACCTGTTCTCTAGATTTCGTGGTGAGTATAGAATGAGATATACATCTATATCTTACTGTCTTAATGAAATATTATTGGTTGCTCTTACTAAAAGCCGCAGTTTAGTCTTGTAAAATCTTGTAATAAGCCCTGGCTGGAGTGGCTCAGAGGATTCAGTGCTGGCCTGCCAACCAAGGGGTCACCAGTTTGATTCCTAGTTGGGGCATAGGTCTGGGTTGCAGGCCAGGTCCCCAGTAGGGGGCGCAAAAAGGCAACTGCACTCTGATGTTTCCCTCTTTCTCCTTCCTTTCCAGTCTCTCTAAAAATAAATAAAATCTTAAAAAAAAAATCTTGTAATAAGTCACTAAAATCTTTAGTACCAAATATAAAGTTTGTTTGAATTTTGTAACTTAACCAGCTCCCTTTGCAGCCCATCTCCTTCTGCTTGAATTCTGGGTGTTAGTATCTTTCTCTGCCCTCGACTTCTTCTACTTTTAACTTTCTGCGTATGTCAAAAAGACTTTCTCAAAAATTTTAAAAGTCATCAGCCTTAAAAATCTTCAAGATAAGGTTCTCATGCTCCCAGCGTTTAAGCCATTTTCAGTACTCTGTAAGGTTTACTTCTGTCAAGGAAGATTTGCTTACTTCTACCAAACATATATACTGTATTATGTTAATAATTGTCCCAAATTGGGGCCTCTTCATTAAAATTTAAGTCTCTGAGGGCAGAAGCCCTCAAAGCATTTTTTTTTTTATTCCCAGCCCTAATGTAATATCTAATATGTGGTACATTTTCAATTGTTTTTAAAATTAAATTTTGAATGAATGAAAAACACAAACTATTTAAGAAATATATGAAAGCTCAAAGAAATGAAAAGTGAAGGAGACAGAGGACGAAGGAGATCAGAAAAGTACAATTAGGAAAGCTCACTTGTGTTCTCATATCAGTTGGCTGGATTGGGGTATAAAGAAATGGTGAGGAAGAACTTTTTTCATTTTCTTCTAAAAATTTAATCAAGTACACATGGATAATTTATAGAATTATAACACTTTTATAAAGTATGAAATTCTTCATTACAGATAAATCATGGATATTAAAGCATTTAGAACCTTTGAGTTTGTACTGATAGGGTGAGACTTTTAATTAGGTGTTTCACTAAATCTGTAAGTCATCAGTAAAAGTGACACTGAGAAAAAGGGGAAAGGTGGAAAGAAGATGGGCATGGATAAATGGTTAGACCAGTGTGCTCTGTAACGGGTCCTGGAACTCTGTTAATCTTGTTCACTTGGGTGAGCAATTGTTTAACTTGACTACTTTACTGAACTTACCACTTGCTTTAGCCATTGTTTCTAAGTCTTTATGGATTGCCAATGGTGTTGTCAGCGTGACTAATGAAATGAAGGCAATCAAATAATGATGATCTTGTTCCTTTTGCATGTGACAAGGTGATGTTCCTTTGGATTTTAGGGAGGAGGTATACAGAAGGAAGATATCTAAACCAGCTGCAGAATATGCAAGAATGAAGAAAGGGAGATGGAAATGTGTGTGACAAAAAGTCATGGCAAAAATATGGATTTTTTCTGTTTAACATGTATTTATTTTCTTCTTGGTTTAATAGAGAAGTAAGTTTAAAATTATGTAATATGTCATTTCCTTAAATTTCATCCTCTTAATAGATATATTAATGGTTCTAACTAGATGATTTTGAAAGGTTTAAAGGGGTTGCTAAAATGCAATTGTATAATTAGGCCACTTTCTGAAGCTTTTCTGCCTCCCACTATGTTCTTCATCACTATCTCAGGGTGATTATGTCACAATGCAAACCTGATTGTTGCTTACCGTATCCAAGCCCCTGAGATATTCTTCACACTTCCCTAAGGGCGGCTTCTCCAAACCCTAACTAATTGCTTATTGTCATCTTGTTTTCTCTGCTTCAGCTTTCAGATGTTGTGCTTCTCGCTGCTTCAGGACAACTGCCGAGGAGCAGGGCACTCCTGCAGTCTTTCCTTTTGTCCCACTTCTTGGCCATAGAGTCTCTGCCAGAATGCAAGTGACAGTGGCTCACTCCTTTGCTATAGCAAGCTCGGAATGTGTAGCTTTTGCTGTTCTCAGTGGTTGTACTCCATGTATTTCTACAGAGGTGTCAGGTTTTAAAGTCAGATCTAGCATTGGTCACCTAGGAGTGATCTGCTGGGTATAAAGCAGGGCTTTAAGCTAAAATGACTTAGATCAGGTAGAGGACCGATAGACTCCGCAGGTATAGGGGTCAAAGGCTGATTTGTACACTAGCTGTAGCTCTGATAAAACACCATCAAGGCTGCCCTGATTCTTTAGATACCTCACTAATGAAATAAAGAGACCGGACTTTATGATCTCTCACATGTTTCAAGATCTGAAACACTCGTCTCCATAACCAGATTTTGTAGAAAATGAAAAACTTTGGTCTGTAGTTAGGAAAAGTTGTCTCAGGAGAATGGAGGAAAAAATATATTTTAAATGTCCTACTGCAGTTACCTCTAAGGAGTGCTTTCCTGAAATCCATTAATAAGACATTTAGATAAGAGAACTAATACAAATATTAGTAAGACAATAAGAGGGAGACAGTTATTACTGCATCCATTTAACAGTTAAGAAAACTGAAAAATGCTTAAATATAAGAAGAAATATGTCTTTTTTATAAGGATTATTCAAGGATCATAGGAAATATTTTATAAAGTACCTGTACTAAGATAATTTCTATGAAACTATTTTACCTAAATAATACCTCTTACCATTATATGGTTTGGAAATTAGCATTTGGGATCATAGTGAAAATAGATCTGTGAAAATAACAATGGTAAACAGGGTCTAAATCCCCAAAAGAGGGACATAAAACTTGCTGGACATCATACATGTAATATTGGATAAATATGTGTTTTTAACCTGCTATGTACATATAACTCTTTCATTGAAGAGAGTCAGTTCATTAAAGAAAAAACATGAAAAAGTTTTTTGCAATAACTGTCCCATCTATGCTATATCGACTCCCCCATTGCTCTCTATATTTCCACTGAAGATGCTCACTTCCTTGCCCATCTCTTTAGTCATTCTCCATTATTAATCAGTCTTTTTGTTGTTGTTGTTTTTATTTAGGACTTTATGAAAATCTCAGTCTCATTTGATTTAAAGTTCCTCTCTCCACAAGCTAAAGTTTTTGAGTCTTTGAGTCCCTCTGAGTCTTGAAGTGAATGGGGTCATATGGTCTGATTTTTCAATAGCAACTTTCTCCCTCATTTCCTCCATGTGCTCCTCCTCAGACAAGGTGGCAGGACAGACACGAGGCAGACCCCTGACTTCCACAGAAGCACCCAGCGCCTTCCTAGGGATGCTCCTACTCTTGCTTCTAGGACACTGGGATATGTGCTGTTTCCTCTTTTTCACACTGATGAGGAGCACACACCGGAAGGGTGGTCCCAGCTTATTCATGGCAATGTCATCGCTCTCTTTTCCACTCTCTTCTTCTGAACAAGCACATGACCATTCCAGGAAAGAAACGGCAGTTTATCCAACATGAAGTCGTTGTCTTGGGAACCACCTTTCTCTTCAAACACTGCACTCCACTGCAAGGCCACTCATCTTACCCTCAAGTGCACTTTCATGTAGATTGGGGTGAGGGGGGAGGAGGAAAAAGATTAGGAAGGTGGTTCCTAGTGACATAATGATTATAGGAGAATCTTTAGGAATACAGTTGACGCCAACTGATGAAATGTCTCTTAATTTAAAATGAAGGCGACATAGTTCTTTAGTTCTTTAATACAAAGTTAGTCATACCTCCGGGTAAACACAAATAATCCCACCCCATATATAGCAACTTCTACTAACTGAAGAATTTATAAAGTAGACAACAAATATAAAAACATGCTATCAGTATTGTAATTGTTCAATTTAATTTTTGTCTAAACTTTTCTGGAGATTCTATAAGTGTTTGCAACTCTACAAATGCACTTCTCATGGGGAGCAAGATTCATCATTGCAAAATTTAAAATGAGATGGGAATATTAGAAGCAAGTAATTTTTGTTATTCAACCTACCTTAAATATAAAAACTTAACAAGAAATATTACTTACCTAAAGTATAATAATCCTTACCTCTCTCTCTCCCTCTCATAAAACTGTATTAGAAATGAGTATCAGCTGGTGTTATTTATTAAATGTGTATATTCTAGTAAAACAGACCAAATTAGGTCTGAAGGAAAACAATTATGATTGAGAAAGATAACATACCATGCAAATTATTTTGTTATTATTTCTAAAAATCAAAAATTTGATGCTAAAACTTTTTATATAAACATTAAGTCTTCTTATATTGCAAACTATATTACAAAATTAACTGGTTAGATAAATAAATTTATTCAACTATATGTTACTTTTAGAAAAATCAAGGGATCTATTCTAATGTGTTATCTTTTTAAATAATTTTTCCTGATTCACCAGAGAATGATGTGTTAATTTCAATTTATTGACCTTTGTATTTAAGAAATGATTCCCAAGCTAGCAGTAAGAAAGTAATAAAATAATTTACTTTCAGTTTTGTTACCAGTAGAGAGAAAATATTTGTTGGGCAACGGAGTCATCTTATTAATCAATTTCACTATAACTTATCATACTATACTCTTTTCACCCACCCCAATTAAAACAAACAAACAAAAACCATTAGAAACAAAAACACATTAAAATGCATTTGGATGATTTACAGATAATACTAGGTGAGGAAAAATATTTATTTTAATTTCACTTCCATATACATAAAGAAGCATTTATATAACTATTAGATATGTTTCATTTTCATAGTTTCTAACTTAAGAACAAACTATGAAAATAATATGCAGCTTTTCCTGGATATATTAATAAACATTAGTTTTATCTTTGAATTTCTTAATTATTTAAATGAAACAATAAAAAATACTTACCATAAGTATATTGTTGGTGGAATTATAATTCCCAAACCCAACAAGCCTTGTTTTGTAATTGCTGAGAAGTTAGGGAAGTCAGCATTGTTCACGGAGACTGAAGTTCATATTTTACAAGTATGTGTTCTATCAAAGACATAAACACAAGTTTAGGATCCAACAGCAACACATGGAGAAAACACACAAGTGTATTAACATAAAGTGGTAGAAATATGAATTAAATTCACAATAATCAAAATTTTTTTTTAAATAATGTAGCAGATTTTGGAACCATTATTAAGGGAGAATCAGCCAGACTCTATAGCTAGTCAATTTTGTTATTGCATGATTACAGAATGAGGTAATGTTAGAATAAAATGCAAAATGAGAATTTTGTTGTGGTGATAATACAGAATTTATCTCTGACTACATTGGAACAGACTATTTTAAAAAGACTCAGATTTGGGGTGAGCACTTTAATGTCTTGATTTATGAGAAGCACAATGTTGGCGTCCAGGAAATGCTTGCTAAATGAATGTGAGTTGTTTAATGAATGAAACCAGTAAGCCGTAGAATAGGATTAATATTGAGATATTATCAGATAGCCAGCTATTATTATCTTGAGACATGAAAATTTTGAAAGTGTCACTGGATATCACCACTAGTCTGTCATGTCCAGAAAGCCAACTAAGCCAGGTCTTAGTTTATGAGCTATATCACTATTATCTCAACCCTGAGAAGTGAGAAAGTATGAAATCTGAATTTCAGTGCTGCTGATAGTAGGTTAACCGGTGAGTATATAGTTGACTTTGCTTGCACTCTAATCCGCTTTATTCTTGCTGAGTCTGAAGCGTTCTTATTCTCAGGCATTATTTGTTGTCAGAAGGAAGCTAGGCAGCTATAGTTAAGTATTGATCCTAGTGCAAAAAGAACAGAGAAAATGCTGACTATGATGTGACAGGCAGGTACTGAAGTGGAAATAGTGAAGAGATTTCCAGAGGGTGTTAGACTCAACACAGGCAACCATCTGGGTGATGGATAGTTTAAGTTTTAATGTTTCATATAAGAGAAGACAGATCCACACTGTTCTATTACAAAATAATTTAATAATTAAAGGAAAATCGAATATGCTTACTCTTCAACCAAAACCAAGCTAATACAGTAATAATAGTTTCCATTTATTAATTATATACCTTTTCAATAGCCTATTCAATTCGCACAGCGGCCGCTTGAGGTAGAGTTGATTGCTAACTCATCTAACTGAAATGGAAAATGAGAGGTTAAGTGACTTTTCCTATATCACTCAAGCAGTAACTGGCAGAAGAAGGGATCCAAATTTATGTCTGCCCATCCCTAAACCCAGTGATTTTATTTCTAAGCTATTTTGCCTTCCCACCTGGAGAAGCAACTACAGAGAATATTATTTCTGAGAAGCAGAAAAAGGATTTGCTCGCAGAAAACATACCCCTGCCTGCCAAGTGATGCTTAAAATCCCCTTAACAGGGTGTTAAATTCTTTGCTTCCACAGTCTGAGATAAGGTTTAAAATAAAATGCAAATAAACTTTAGAGAGATAGCATTTGGGAGTAAATTCATGAAAAAAATATAAAATCTTTTTTGTGAGCAGATTTGTTGAGGGAATAACGATTATGCACCACATGGCACATGAAGGAGGGGGCAAACGAGGAAAATGGGAAAAGAGGGGGACTTGGAAGATAGGGGAGATAGATGCCCTGTGTCACTATATTCTTGCGTGACAGTCTGTCCTGAATTTTCTCCTGGCATGACATGAGACTTTAGGAAAATGATAACAACAGAAAAAAAAATACATTGCTTTTTGTAAACTTTTATATTTTTGAACTCTGAAAAAGGAACAAAAACAATAATACTTAACCCCTTGATTTTGATTTCCTGAAAACTGCTCCTTAAACCATCATGCAATCTTCTGCTTTCCCCCACTTCTATATTCTTCTTTTCAGAAGCTCTGTGTTCGTTTGCACTCAGAGAACCATTTCTACTTGCCAATGTTGTCCCTGGGAAAGGAGGCAAGTTCAAAGAAGGATATTTTGCTGCTCCTATAATATGAGAAAGTGTGTACAGCTGCTGCGAATATGCTACAAGAGTAACATCTGGAAGGACAGTCTATTGATTAAATTATTGTCATTTAACTAAAAATACAAATCTTTTCTAATAGCTTTCCTTCTCCCTTTTTTAATCCCCAGTTTATAACTAAAAGAAAAAGGGAAATCATACTTTAAATACACTTGAATTTATTCTAAGTTTAGAATCATCTTGAATTTTACTTGAAATTCCCATGCATTACAGAATATTTAATATTAAAACTTATAGGGTTTTGATAAATTTTCATAGTGTTTTCTTATAACATTAAATGACTTACCTTATATTAAAGGGTGGGATATATTTAATAACTGAATAAAGCACTAATAAATTCCCAATATAAAAACTTCATAATTTGGTAAATGAATGAGAAATGTATACGGGGAATTTAAATAATCAAGTAGGGACAGTGGAATACTATGCAACCATAAAAAGAAGAAAAATCTTACCTTTTGCAACAGCAGGGATGGATATGCAGATTATTATGCTAAGTGAAATAAGCTAGTTAGAGAAAGATAAATACCATATGATCTCACTAATGAGCAAAGTGAACTGTTGAACAAAATAGAAACAGAGGCATGGATACATGGAATAACTGATAGCTGTCAGAGGGGAGTGGGTTGGAGGACTGAATGAAAAAAGTTAAGAGATTAACCAAAAAACACATATACATAACATATGGACACAAACGACAGTGTGGTGATGGCCAGAGGGAAAGGAAGGTGGGGTGGTAGGGGAAGGGAGGCATAGGGGGAAACTGGGGAGGGAAAGAGACTTGGCTTGGGCCGATGGGCACACGCAGTGTGCAGATGATGTTTTATTGAGTTGTACACTCAACACCTGTGTGGTTTTGTGAATCAATGGAACCCCAATAAATTCAATAAATAAAATAAAGAGAGGCTATTTTGTACTAACAAAACTTGAAGTATTTGCAGATGAGGTTTGGTAAAGAAATCTTCAGGAATCTAATTATTTTTTGCCAAACAAATATGATTTGCCAATCAGGATGAAAAAAAAACCCATACCTCCACTACGAAGAAAAATGAAAATGTAAATTTCTGTCTGTAGAATTTCAAGAACTGCTTTCATTGACAGAAAATGCTTTCACATGCAATTTTTAACTTACCCAATTCAAATTATTTCATATTGTTATAGACAATAAAACAGGGAGATCTTTATTTAAGATGAAAGAAAGGTAAAGTAGACATAAACCAAGAGAGCAGTTTATTTCAGAATGAAAGCAAAATGGAACATTAATTTCTCTCTCTCACACACATACACATACAGACACCCCATCAAATAATTGACATAATGTCAGGCTTAACTAAATACATAAAAGAGGCCTTAAGCTTCCCCAGAGCATTTCATTAACAATAGTGCATTGTGAGTTCTCAAAAAAGAAATAAAATGTGGATAAAATTTATGTGGATAAAATAAAATAACTATGGCAATTTAGTTATTAGCAACACATCTCTTTTCAGGAGGATAAAATATTGCCCAAAATCACTGGATGATGGAACTATTTCTCAAGAAACTAAAAATACTAGTATTTATTAAATTATTGTATGCCAGGCATTATGTTAAACATTTTACATATCACACTCTACCCTATAATCACTGTATCACTTTATGAGCAATTTTTTTATTATTATTATTTCCTTTTACAGAAAAATAATTAAGTCCTAAGTGATTAGGCAATTTGCCCAAGTGAGCCACCATAGAAAAAATGAACCCATCTCTCGTATTTCCACAACTCCTCTCTTGTCCCCTGTGCTCTATTACCTCCAACAATATAACCTAAATCTTAGGTCTTAGTATATCAATGGCCGAATGAAATGCTCACTGATACTTGTGATCAAGAGAAATCTCATGAAGGAGTTACAGGTGCTGGAGTCCACTCAGCCCATATAACCTATGGCAATTTAGTTATTAGCAACACATCTCTGTTCAGGAGGATAAACTTTTTATCTATATAAGGAGTCCTACTATAAAGTGGAAGATTACATTAATTGTGTTTGAATGTACATCATTTTCCATGTATTATAAAACTACTGTTAACTTTCATTTACCTTTGAGCTTTTCGTCCAACACCCATTTAAATAAGAATAAAACTGCAGAAGGTAATCCAGTATTTGGGATACAATGCAGATGCCTGTTCCCATAGCCCTATATTTGGCCAAAAGAAAATAGAAAGAAGAGATGCTGGCAAGGAGGAAGGGGGAGAGGGAAGAGAAAGAAAGAAAGAAGGAAAGAAAAGAAAGAAAGAAAGAAAGAAAGAAAGAAAGAAAGAAAGAAAGAAAGAAAGAAAGAAAGAAGGAAAGAAGGAAAGAAGGAAAGAAGGAAAGAAAGAAGGAAAGAAGGAAGGAAGGAAGGAAGGGAAGGAAGGAAAAGGGAGGAAAGTGATCAATGGGAAAAAAGAGGGAGGACTCAAAGGAGGGAAGAACATAAAATCAATGGGAATATTTTATTTCTTGTATTTGAAAATGTTAAAAGTTTGTAAGTCAATGACCAAAGTAGCAAACATATTTTGAGTTTAATTTATAGACTAGAATTATACCTTGATTTCAAAAAGTATTTAAATAAATCACTAGCCTCAATTGTTATTATTAATATTTCCAAGGGGCTTGCACACTCATTATACCAGGTCACTATCAGCTTTGTACTGATTCTGCTAGTAAAATTCCTATAAAAATGAGCATTTCCAATATCTTTTAAATATGTTTGAATCTAATAGTATTTTCACTGTATTTAAGTTTAAAATATTTTATCACAACTACATTAAGACTTTTGGGGCATGATGTATTCTATGCAGCATTGTGTGTCACTAAAAAGTAAAGTAGTAATTGTGTTATGTGTAAGTACACTTTAATGCTTATAATTGTTAATTTTGCCAAATATTTTAATTGTGCCTTGAACTCATGAGTTTATTTCAATTTCATGACTTGTGTAAGTGAAAAATTTTTAAAAAGCTTAATTTTCTCAAGGTTCCATGTTGCAATTTAACACCAGTGTGTACAACATTTAACAGAACTTCACAATAGATAAAATTTCTATTGCAGCTTATGCATTAGAGAAAAAAATGCAATGTTCATTTCCTTGTGACTTACAAAATTTTCAGATATACTTGACTTTGTATTTCAGTAAAATTGGGTCCTTCATTACTCAACTTTCTGCATTTTGTGTGAAAGAAATGCACTTATTTTTTGTCTTTTCCTTATTTAGTCAACAATTCAAATGGACCATCTCTAAATATTATCAATTTTCCTAAGGTGGTATGAAACACAGCCCACAGAATTAAAGATTGTTGCACATCAGATTCTTACAGATAGTAAAGATGAGAGAAAAAGTTTGATGATCTGCTAGGCTTCTCCTTAACTAAAGTATCCTTATTTTGTTCCCAGGTTAATAATTAGAATTTATGGCATCATCCTAAAATGATAAGTTTTATTTAAATTTACTCCTTTAAGTTCAGATATGAAAGGACAATTTAAAATGTATTGTATTACCTTAAGAGTTAGCAGAAATTAATATATATTTTAAGCAATTGTTAAGGGGTTTGGAAAGGTTTCTTAGAACAATGTGACAAAAAGGAGAGAAATCTACAATATGAAGGCATAAAGTTATTATTAAGGACTTTGTTATGTATAACCCTTTGATCCTTTGTAATTAAATTATATGGTCTCATAAAGCTACCTGTTTTGAATTTATAAGGAATAAGTAAGCAGAGTAAATTATGATTCCTTTACTAATTATTTTAAGGTGCTAAAATTTGCCCTAAGACAAAATTCCTGTCAAAAGAGTTTCTTAAATTACTCACTGGTATTTAATTCTTGTCCACTTCAAGTTATGTTTTAGAAGGACTTAAACTTCAGCAGTCTGCATCTGAAATTGTTATTAGATGGTATCAAATTGCGGTTTACTCACCATTGGCCAACTTACTGAACATCTATAATTAATATATATATATATATATATATATATATTTGGATTTACTATATAGCATTATAACATTCTAATAAGACCCCCCAGTGTACTTGCCCTATGTAATCTCCTAGCCTTAAGGGTGAATGGCATTTATGAATATGAGGGGATATCATTGTGATGATGATGTTACATGGCAGAAAGAACTATGACCCCTAATCAGTTGACTCTGAATTAACTGAAAGGGGTATGCTGGGTGGGTACGATCCATAAAAGGAGTGAAAGAGGATCTCACGCCAGCCTTAAGAAGCAGGGGGCTATGCTTTGGAGAGGATCAAATGGCAGGGAATGACAGGCAGCCTCATGGAGGTAAGAACAGCCCCCTGTTGACAGCCAGCAAGATAGTGGTCACCTCGTTCCTACAACCACAAGGAGAGGAATTCTGCCAACAACTCGTGAGATTAGAAGAGATCCTTTAGCCTCGGGTGAGATCGAAGACCCGGCTAAAGCTTCCTTTGCAGCCTGTGGCACGCTGAGCAGAAGACCCAGTCGGAGTGCCAAGAATTCCAGCTTACAGAACCGTGAGACAATGAAAGCTGCTAAATGTGTGGTAATGTGTCTCTTAACAATGGAAAACAAGCACAACATTCTTCTTATTTGGAGGGAATCTGCCATTATTTAAGTTTTGGTGAAACTTGGAAAAATTTCGGAAAAGATTGTATGAGGAGTGTCATGCGGGAAATTATGAACAATTTTAGCACACACACCAGCAAGTGCCCTCTGATGGCCAAATGTCCTTGTTCCAAGTGACCAACCAAAATTTATGTAATGGATGTACTTTAGGATATGGGAGAATTTAAAATAAGTCATGATTAGATTCTGACCTGATGGCACTTTCTATGAAGACACTAAACTTAACAAAGATCAGTGTCTGGAGAAATCAAAGAAGGAAACAAGAAACAGAGATAATTGTGAAATAACTGTTATGTGACAGAGGACATGACTGTAATGGTGGCTTCAGATTGAAGCAGGAGGCATCCAGACACCATGATGGTAGAATAATTTAAAACAATAATGGATGGTGGTTTGCTGTCTCATTTGTGACCTCCACTTTGGACCTTTAACAATCCCCCACAACTTACATAATCCGTCTCTACCATCTCAGCCCCACCCCACCATTGATTTTTGACAAATACTCACTGGTGAAATTGTCAACAACCACAATTTCACCAGGCAGTGACCGGATGCTCTGGTCCATGTGTTGTCAGGAGTAAAATTAGGACACATGTGACCTTTGGGGATTTAGGTAGCAGAGAAAAATGGGTGGGTCTCAGTTAACTCTAGATAAATGTTATTACTGCTGTCCTCAAAACCATTATGACTGTTGAATCAAAATTCAGACTCTAGTCCTTTCAAATGCCACTTCTTTATTGGGGGCAAAGGATGAAATCTTGATGTGAGGAGAGTAAGAAATGACAGCGTGCTTTTTGGTGCTTGGAGCTTTCTAAGCTGAGCCCACTGCTTCCCAGTATGAAACATAGGAGTGGGAGGTACAGGGATCTGGCCTTTTCCATTATTCATTGACTGACAAGTAGCCAATGACACCAATGCTTTTCCCTAATTATTTCTTCTAATCCTCTGCATCAGCAAGCAAAGTTGGCAATAGTATGACGCCCATTTTACACCAGAGAGAACTCAGGCTGACTATGGTTAAATAGCTCACCTGCTGCAGTACAGAAATGTGAACTCAGGCTGCCTTTCTCTACTTCCTAGACTTTTAAATCCTCCCTGTTATGCTCCTAATAATCGCATTTATAAACTGAAGCACGCAGGAAAATGTTGAGGAATTTGGGGTGTTAAAATGACTTCTGGTTCGGCATACTGAGTTTTGGATTTCTGTAGAGCATTCATATGTAGATTTCTAACAGTCAACATGAAAGGAACAGGAATATTCTAAAATGCTACAGTGAAGGTGTTACTAGTAAACAGGTGGTAGAGAAAGCATGGTGCATAACAGCTAATTCCAAGAATGTAGAGTTTAAATACATAAGAAGCTGATAGAGGAAACAGAGAAAGATTGACATGTTAGTGACAGGTGGGAAAGGAGCAAAGAACTGAGACTGGGAGGAAAGTAAACGGGATACGCAGGAGAAAAACTAAAATGGTGTTACCAAGAATGTAAAAATCATTAAAAATGAAGAACTTTTAGCATTGAAAATGCCACACAGGGACCAAGGGAAATGAGTGCTGAAGAATGACCTTTGAGTTTGGCACATACATGGACACTGACAACTCCGAAAGAACAGTCTGGAAAGAGTTAGGTGGGCAGACAACTCAGTGCTAATGAGGTTTTAGAAAGTGAGAAAGTGGCGGCTACTCTATTAAAAAAACTTGTCTGTGAATGGGAGGGAAAGGAAGTGATGATTAATTCTCAAAGAAAACATAGGTAAAGAATGGCTTTGTTCTGAAGAAGAGCATGAGTTAGCTGTGCCTTCATGGTGATGAAAAGTAGTAGTGGGGAAGGTAAGACTAAATATATAGAGAGGAGAGGTGGTTGATGGAGAAAAAAAAAACCTGCTGACAAAACGTGATAAGGATCGAGGACACACACAGGCCCAGCCACTGAGAGGATGAAAGAGATGTAATGGAGACTTACGGTGAGGCATAGGGTAAGGGTAGGCATAAATAGGTGTTTAGGTAGAGGATAAAAAATGGGAAAGCTTCTTACCCAGTAATCTCCATTTATCTGTGGTAGATGAAGCCAGTTTCTCTACTGAGAGAGCAGAGAGATTACCAGGATGGGACAGATATCCTGTGCAAATTTATAAAGATTTGGAATAACATCTCAGGGGAAAAAGAAAGGAAGTTGTCAGTCAGAGGCAAAAAAAAAAAAAAAAAAAAAAAAAAAGGCATTGGCAGTACTACTTTATCCAGTCATGGAGGCTGACTGCAGGGACTAAACAGGAGATGTTATGATTGGCCAAAGCTTTAGGCACGGCAAAGGTGAGACCTGTAAGTGGGACTTTTTGATGAAGGAGAAACTACATGCAAAATATTCCAAAATTATGAGTATTTTACTGAGTAAGGAATGCGATGAATAGAAAGGGTCACATTACTAAAGAGTAGCTTTAGGTCAGGACAAATTTCAGTGTGTGGCTTGGAAGTAAGTCACAGAAGTGGAATACTAGTGAAGGTTTTAAAGTCAAGTGTGTAATGTACCTTGAGGGTTTATAATAAAAATAGCCATCAAAAATTGATGGTATAATCCTCTAGGAATATAACATGACGGGAGTTAAAAATCAAGCTACCAAAGACCTGGTAAAAGCCAGTTGTCTGGTAGAAGAAGATACAGCAGAGCTTCACAAGGCTGGAGAAAAAATATTTCTGCATAAATGTGGATGAATAATATTTTTGGATTTGGCAATTTGACCCTCACCACCTCACCACACCCCTTGATAGTTTAGGGAGAAATAGTCACTGTTGTTTGTATTTCGGGCTGTCTTAAGTTAAAGGCCAATTGACAAATTACAAAGTCTAACACATGAGTGGGAAAAGACAACGCCTGAGGGAGCACATGGATGATAGTAGCCCTAGCAGTCAGAAGAGCATTGCTTTGGCTGATCCCAAACACAACTCTGTCCACCTCAAAGACTTTTCTAAAGAATGGTTCTCGATGAAGGCACAGATACAGAATTTTTAGCTACTCTATTTAAAACAGTTTTAGAATTTTTAACATGGTTTATTTTTCTGTATCTAAATTTAAACTTGGGAATAATGCTCATCTCAGCAACTAAATATCTACAGCCAACATACATAAATTAGAACACAAAAGCCCATGCAGCTATTTATTGGGTGGGGAAAATCTACTAGGTGGAAAGAACCTAGAATAGAATGATTGTAAATTATATATTTGCACGCAAGAACTTAAGTTGTGCAAAATATGCTATTCCATCAGCAAAACCCATAGCATTTATAGATCAGTAAAACATCTTTGAACATTCTTCAGATATCTGGCTTAGCAAAAACTTGAAAAAGCACTTCCTCGTGTATTTTTGTGCTGGATAGTAAAGCCTATGAATACTGCAGAAGGCAAACTTAATCTTTTTTCATATCATCTATGTCAGCTCCATCCATGTTGCATTTGTAGAAAATATTACCATTTCAATCATACATTTATTTTGAGAGGGAAGATTATGGGATTTCCAGGCTGTAAGAGACATTAACGGTCAGAAGCTTACCCGCACAATGGGACAAATGTTTTTATGTGGAGAGCTGTCATCACCACCCACAGTTCCCTAATGAAACACTAGTCCTAGTGGTGCTTGTGGGAGCCGTAGCACCTTGTGACCTTCTAGCTCTGCTGCCTCATCACTGTCAGCCATGATGTTATGTCCTATTAGGATCGTTTCTTTAGTGATGAGAAAGCTTATTGAGTGTATTCTTGGCAGTATTGTGTCTTCCCAAACTTGTAGGTTAAAATCTTAACCCCCAGTACTTTAGAATGTGACTATATCTGGAGATTTGGTCTTTAAAGGAGTGATTAAATTAAAATGAGGTCATTAAGGTGAGCCCTAATCTAGTATGACTAGTAAACTTTCTAGAATAAAAAAATAAGGACAAAGGCAGGCATAGTGGGAAGTATGTGTGAAAACACACAGAGAGATGGCAAACGAAGGAGCAAAGCCTCAGAAGAAACCAACCCTGCCATACCTTGATCTCAGAATTGTGAGAAAATAAGCATTTGGTCTGATACTTTTTTTAAAAGATTTTATTTATTTACTTCTAGAGAGAGGGGAAGGGAGGGAGAAAGAGTGGGAGAGGAACATCAGTGTGTGAGAGATACATTGATTGGTTGCCTCTTGCATGCCCCCAACTGGGACCTGGCCCACAATCTAGGCATGTTCTCTGACTGGGAATCGAACCAGAGACCTTGTGGTTCTCAGGCCTGCGCTCAGTCCACTGAGCCACACCAGCCAGGGCTGTTTAAGATACTTTTTTATGCCAACCTTTGCAAACCAGTAGAGGAGCTAAAATGAAAGCCACTCCTCAAAAGCCAGTAACCTCTTTGCAGATCCAGTTTTCAAGACTCTTTCTGCCTTGTCAATGACAGCCCAGTTTTCCTAACACAGAAGATTGATACCGAGTTCAAACAGAGAACAAGGATGCTAACGGATCTCTGTGTGCCCTCAAATCCTTTTCGTACTATGTTTGTCCCTTATATTTCAGAAGGAGAGTTTGAGAAACAAGCTTAGCATCCCCTGGGGCTAAAGGGGTGGGGAAAAGAAAGAATTTAAATTACTTGCTAATGAGTACAATTCCTTGGTGTATGAAGCTAAACTTTAAGTTACTAATTCAGAGGTTTTCTGTTTAATGTATGATTTTGGAATACACTCCAATTTAGTGTTTAGGGCATTAGGAAAACTCAGAAGCACAGCTTGAATGCATTCTAATTACAAAATTAAAAGATGGGATATTGAACTACTTAGTATGCCACTTACATACTTTAGAACAATAATGAGTGTTTCAAAATAAGCAGCAGTCTAATAAAATTCAAATGAATGATGGTTGAGTTATGGTAAATAAGAGCAAAATGTGATTTTTTTTATCTGAAAAGCAGTACATAGAATGAGAATATACCAAATATTTGTCTGCAAATGTCAACAATATAGTAAATCCTGGCAGTCTTTTGAAGGATTAAAAAACAGATAGAAATGACTCAGCAGTAAAATCAATAGTTTATATTGGTAATTTTCTAATGGAGAAAACATTCTTGTAGGTAAATACGAATTTTTTCTCCTTCTCTGTTACATATGATGTGGTGAAATCTTCCTCTATTGCCAAACTGTAAGAAACGTGGTGCCCATGTTGTGAAGTAAGAAGGGATGTCCACTTACCAAAGATAGGAGGAATTAAACTGTCAGCATTCCTGAGTAGGGATTCTTGTACTGCAAATAAGTAAATAACAAATAACATCTATCATGAGGGAAAAGTATACATGCATCTTTTCACTTGAAACACCTAAGTCAGTGAGATGTTTCATGATGCCATTGTTTCTCAACTATGTCCCTGACTCCAAGAGAAGTAGTGGGCCATCAATGAAGGAAGGAAACAAGTAGACTAAGACAGCAATTTACAGCCTTTTTTTTTTCATAGCACACAGAAACTAACTCCTAAAATTCTGTGGCACCCAGAAAAATATATTTTTCGCTGATCTGACAAATATAGGTACAATTTTAATTCATTCAAACTGGATAGCTATTATTGTGTTTGCTGTTGTCACTTTTTTTTAAATTTGACAATCTAAGAGAGTAGAGTCAGTGTCTTTGACTAAAGAGTTAGATGTTGTATGTTTAAAAATTTTTGTGGCACACCTGTTGAAAATTGCTGGTCTAAGACATAGTGAAAGATAGAAAGATAGGAGAAATTGTGGACCTTTCTATTGATTTCAAGAATTAAACAAAAAAATCTATGATTAAAGTGTTCCAGTAATATTCAAAGTTTATTCTTTGGCTTAAAAGACTCTAACTTTTATATTTTGGCTGAATAAACTTAGAATTCATTATGAGATATCCAAAATAGTACTTAAAATGGTTAGGTTCACTATTAATTTTTACCTTATACTATAAAAATATTTTATTCTTTTCAAAAAATCTAGTATTTATGATTGTTGTCACAATAGATTTATTGTACCTAGTTAACAGCAATATTTTATCTCAAATACATGTGATTATCTTTTTTTACAACACACAGTTCAAGATAAAATATTATAGTTTAAAAAGTTGACTCAGTAAATAAGGCTTATGGTTTAGTGCCCCTCTTTTTAAAATCTCACTGAAGGTGAGGGGGTAGAAAGATTGAACAAAAAGGGAAAAGGACTCATGGACATGGACAAAAATGTGGTGATTGCTATGGGTGGGAGTATAAAGGGACTGAATGGTGATGGAAAAAATACAATAGAGATTAAATAAAAAATAAAAAAAAAATCTCACCAAAATGTGATATGTCAATACAGATTTTCCTGAACTTCTCATTCATTCCCTGAGCTGACGTTTTTTTTTAAACACCTCCCAAGACTTTGGTTCACAACCAGCTGAGAAAACAGAAGAAAAAGGTCTTTGTTAAGAAAAAAAAATTGCAATGCAGATTCTGTCACCATAAACTAAATGAAATTAACAATAAAAGTATATTTGGCACTAACAAAATAAATATTTGATTTATCCATTTATATGGATTCCAGTTTGGTTGGACAGTTTTTCTTTACTCTCACTTCACCCTTCAAAGCCCCCAGTGATGGTTCTGAACACCCAGAAGCCATTTCTTCTTCTATTTAAAGGGAAAATCAGTTAATCTTATTGGTGGAGAACTTAAGCTGAAGTCGAGAGGAAGAAGTAGGATACTAGGGGAGAGGAGAAATTTATAAAATCTGAGAAGGCTGTGTGTTCTGAATTAAAGGAGGAACAGGGGCACAGGGAGAGCGAGCTTCTTCGTGTCAAACATAGGCACCTCAGCGGGTGCTGACTGGGATTGATAGGTGTCGTGAAAGAAAACTTTGCAAATAAATATGCAGCCAAAATTTCTCTACTCATCTTTTGGACCCTGCGTATATACTTGATTTTATTGTTTTGTTTTTTCTGCTATAGAAATGAATTACACCTGCTATATCAAGTAGGGCATGAGGGGTTACACAGAGAAGTGCAAAAAGAAAAGAAACTTGATACCAGAGTTGGAACATAAAAAGCCATTTATGCAAGCAATAAGGTCAGAGAATGATTTCTGGAAGAAGTAAAACATATTGGAACAGGTTGGCAGCAATACCCACCAGAGCTAAGGAATCTACAGTGACAAAGATGACAGGGTCATAAGAAAGGGTTTGTCCATGAGAATCCACAAATAGTTATACAATCAGAAACAAAAGCCCTGGAGGCAAGACAAGACTGCGTGTCAGCTTAACACACAGCATATCAGAGCCATTCACTCCCCGGCCCTACAGCAACCTGTGCAGAGCAAAGTGGCTGCGGGACCAGACAGGAAAATCAATAGCACTGGGGCACGCAGGAAACTACCACTTCTACGCGACCGATCGTCAGACGGTGAGTTCCCCGAATCAGAGCTGCACTCGCTACAAATGCAGGAAGAAACATCCTTCCCATTTGTACTGAGAATTAATAATTATTAACTTTGTTTAAAATCAATTTAAAAATACAAACAACGAATTATCACCAAACATCTGAGGAAAAGAAGCAGCTTTTAAAGGTGGCATCAAAAAAGAATTCCTCCTCCTAACCTCGTTTTATAAAGAAATACAGGGTTGGGCCAAAGAAGGCATATAGAGAACTCCGTGCTACATAGTGTGCTTGAATGTGGAACGTAGACTACAGGAATATGTAACAATGAAGGCTGGCAAGTTGAGCACCGACGAGATTGTACTTTAGTGCCCTGTGCCATTGTGGCATTCTTTTCCGTTGTGACAGTCTGAGTTAATGAAATCGTTGTGATAAACATAATTTGTATGTCTTTTTCCATACAAACAACTGTAAACCTACTTTTGCTTACGAATGTATTTAAAAATTAAAATTGGTACTGTCAATATAGAAATGTTAGAGTCAACACATCAATTTCATCTTTTAGAAAGCATAGGTTTCTAAGAAAATGTAAATATTCTAGGGGAAAGATAATTACCAAAGCAAAATTAAATAAAATAGTATTTGAAGATTATAATTGAAATGGCTGGGGACAAATTAGGAACTGGAAATCTTTAATACAAAACCTGAAAAAGAAGACTTTTGGAATTGATGCTATCTACATTATTTTTCATTTATTGGTCATGTGAGAAATACAGGGTAAATTTATTTACCAACTGCTAAGTATCAGTCACAATTCTAGACAGTTTAGGCACATTTTTACAGTACATTGCAAGTAAAATTTTATTACATTTTTACAAATGAAAATCCAGAAGTTTAGAAAGACTAATAATTATCTACAAGTCATTAGGGTAACAGATTGTCACCATTCTGCCTCTCAGAATTCTAAAATACTCAGGGATTTGGGTAATTTAACCTGAATCAGTTATAAATTCTGGGTTCCTGGATGCAAGTAACTAACAGAGATCCCAATGAGCACACCATATTGCTTGAAGTACAATTATTTAGTATATTGTTGTAAAATTTTCAAAGAAGAGAATCCAAGTCTCTCAAACCTATAAATATCATACACTAACATACATTTCAGAATGAACCTTTTTATAGCTCTTGGTTTAATGGCTCCGTGATATCTACATGTAATTATATTTGATAGAACTGAGAATTATAATGAATCATACAAATAAGACAGAATCTAGTGTTTTGTTAATGACTATATAACTTCGATTACTATCCGTGGTTAATTTCAAAGCCATACATTCTCTATGAAAAATCTAAATTTTACAAGTTTTTATGTAATACTTGACATGATTTTGTTTTTGAATATGGTAATCTTACTGTTCTTTACTTTCTTAGCATTATATCTTTGTTGGTTTTGTGGCCATGAGTTAAAATGGGGTGGCAGTATGAATATACTTTATATATAATGTTTTTAAATGCCATAATTTTTGTTCCATTAACTTCTTATTGACTTTTTTCCCCAATATCTTTCTATATTAAACAACAAAAAAATTAGCTTTAGGATAGGCTATTTTTTGAGATGGAAGGGAGAAGATTATTAAAAAGTTACATTATAAATATCCAACATATTCTAACTTCTAATAAATATGTTTAATTTTTCATAGGTATTGAGTCATTTTAAACTCACTTACAAAATAGTGAAGGTCCAATCAGGAAAAAAAGTATTGCTTTCCTGCTGTTTCCTTGTTCATCAAAACTGATTTTAACTTAAAAAATTAGGAAAAAAATAATATAAATTATAATTATAAATGATTTAATTAAAATATTCAGAAAAGTTTTAAGAAACTAGAGAACAAAACATCTACCCCAAACATCTAGAAGTAATAAATATTTCTCAAAAGAGTTGTTGGCTAAATCACTGTGCCACTATTAAGTACACAGTGTACCTTTTTGCTCTAAGTGCCAATGATATTATCATTTTTCCATTTAAAAAGTGAGAGAATATACATTTGTTCAGACAGTACTCAAAACTTTAAAGAAGGATGAAAATTAAATTAATAATTTTGAAATACCCATACTAGATAAAGTGTTAGGAATTTTATATTTTTAAGTCACATAACAAACTGAAAGGAAGGAACGTAGGCATTTTATTTTACAGATGATAAAGTTAATATGTAGTGAGAACCCCAGAAAACCAGCTGGTTAGCCAGGGTTAGCTAGCAGGCCTCAAGAGCTCCAAAGCTCATGCGCCTTCCAATTCACTTAGGCACACTGAAGGCTTTTGTGCAGTACCTAACAAATATTCCAGAAATATTCTTTTGGGGAAAAAAATGAAGTATTTGTTTATTATAGATAAAACATTCCCGTTTTTGTAGATTGGATGAATGAATCTCGCCTGTATAATCAGAAACTGTCAGTCAGCTGTGCATGAGCACAAGCTTAACAGGCCATAAATGTCAGAGCAGGATAAACAGAGTACATAGGAGAATGTTATCGACACTCTTAACAAGCTCCGATCAATTGATTTATGGAGAAAATTCAATGAAACCTGGCTGACCAGAGCCCAGTTGACATCAGAATGAAGTTCAATCATGAGAAGAGGTTGTTGTTTAGGGTCCCCAATGGCCAACTGAATTGATCAAGTATTTAAAGCCCCTTTGGTTTAGATCCCAGAATAAAGATACTGTCATTTCTTACCCACATATATTAAAAGCAAAACCCATGAAAAAGGCATAACAAAGACTTAGTTGGTAAAAGTAGCCATGCAGTTATGTTTGTATACGTGCACAAATAACAATAAAGTATTTTGTTCTTGATCAAATGTATCTGAAAAAAATTGCTGCACTTCCAGTTCTATGGAAGGTCTAAAAATAATTGCCTTCACTAATTGTAACTGAATCTTATTTAAGCTGACTTAAAAAAAAACTATTTTTGATATACCACTTTATGATTCCTAATAAAATTCTGTGATATAAATTCCAAAAATAATATATACTACATGAACATATGAATACAGTAGACACAGACTCTTTGAACATAATTCTGCTGTTTCTTGAACCATTAGCATTACTGGTGGCTGAATTTCCAGACATGAAGAATGAGATTCAGCCACATCTCCCATGCAGGCTCAGGACATTTTATCTTAATTAGATTTTTATATTGTGAACTAAAATTTAGTATAATACACATATGATGGACTTTTAGTGAGCTTGGTCAAACACAAAGCTAACATTGGATGAATCTGTTATATAGAGCATTAAGATCATGCATTTAATAGCATAAGATATTGAAACAATCAGGAAGTAGGTTTTCACAACTAATATAAAAGACAAAAATAATACTTCAGTTTCTTGTCCTCAGGTCAGTTCACTCTCGAGGATTCCACATTTGACACTATAGTCCTTATTTTAGTCTGCCAGGTCTATATTTTCTTTAAATGGTTAAAAGAACTATAAAACAGAATTAATTGCATATCTGGGTATCATTGCTTTTTGTAGCATATAACCACTTAAAAATTATTTTTATACCACATAAGCAAAACAAGGATAGAATCACATGATCATACAAATAGATGCAGAAAAAGAATTTGATAAATACTGGCACCCATTTATAATAAAAACTTTGAACAATGTAAGAATAGTGCAAATGTACCTCAACACCATAAAGGATACATATGACAAACCTACAGCCAACATTCTACTCAACAGGCAAAAACTAAAAGCATGTCACTTAAGATCAGAAACAAGATAGATATGTCAACTTTCACCACTTCTATTTAACATAGTTTTGGAAGTCCTAGACTCAGGAATCACACAAGAAGAAGAAATAAAAGGCAACCAGATTGGAAAAGAAATAAAACTGTCAGTATTCGTTTTTCTTCTTTAGATTTAAACTCAGTCATCTATTTGTGTACAGTACCAATACAGGTATTGACACAGGTATATGTTTAATAGATCTTTCTTCAGCAAATCGCGGGACAACATTTCTAAAAAAAGCATGTTATATATCCGTGCGTATCTACTTATTTCAACCCCAAATAGTATAAACAATATTGATAATAGACCACAAAGCATTTTAACATTTTCCCCAGAACAGACACATATGACTTAAAAGACAATAAATAAATAAAAGTATTTGTTAAAACAAGGAACAACTGAATAATTAATATGATTTTGATTATCTGCAAAAGATCACAAATAAATTTCACAAAATTACATTGTGTGAAAAAAATTACTTAGACTCCAGTAATGCCATTTCAATCTATTTTCCACACTTTAGTTTAAACAATTTTTCCTTCTCTAAGATCTCATTTATAAAACAGGTTTCAAATACAGGTGGGGTAAAACTATGTTTACAGTTGTTTGTATGAAAAACAATACAATCACTCATAAATAATACAATAATAAACTGTGTTTCATGCATTCACAACTCTAAACTTACTTTTGCCCCACCTTGTATAATAAAATATTATTCTAATGGGCCCCTTAAGTTTTTTCAAATCTAAGTCTTTCTAATCTATTCAGGAATTTTACAAAGAATCCTAAGTTGTTCAGAAGTAGCATTTGTACAATGATAAGATATAAAATAGTTGAGCTGTGCACATGAGCATGTGAGACCACTTTAGAAGAGACTTCATGAACCTGGTGAAACTTTTTATCAAATCAATTCTGTGAAACCTTTGCTTTGCTGCAGCAAAATGAGACTTTCATCATGTCTTATTAAGGATTTCATGGAGACTAATGGAACCAAATGTAGTAAAAAACACTGCTCACTTCACGACTGAATGAGGTTTGGCCCCTTCTTGAGAAAAGCTTACTTAATTCATTTAAATGGACAAAAAAAGTTAGAGTAAAACATTTGGTTCTAGGTTGAGTGAGGGGTGGGGGGAGAGTAATTGCTTGCAAAGGATCATGAGTTCTTTCAAAAGGCTGTGAATAAATAACAGCAAAAACAGAATTATTCTCCTGTGATTTGTTAATAGCATCGGAGTAGCATAAAATTCCTAGGAAAAGAATCACTGGACCTTCAGCATACATCACAACATGACAAGACCTAAAGGAAAGAAAAGCCAGGATATGTGAAACATGAGAAAAAGGATACATCACGACAAAAAGAGAATGATAAAATACAGAATAACAATGCATACTGAATATTTAATTAATGTCTCCCTTAACATTTCTTTACATCAATTTTCTTGCTTACTATATAGTTTTTGGCATAGGCCATGCTTTTGAACATTAATTATGATCATAACACATGGGGCATAGTACAGAGCTTTTATAAAATTAGTATCATAAATTTTCAAAATATCTAAAATAACTTTTTTTATATGTTTGATTTCAAAAAAATTGTATCAATTTCATATTAGCTATAACCAAAAAAAAAAAAAAGTATTCTGGCTAAGGAAGCATTTGTAAAGGTTTTTTGTTTTGTTTTGTTTGGTTTGGTTTGGTTTTCCTGTTAATAAGTCAAAAGTTCTACCTAGTAGGATTAATCTGAAACTTTATATTGAAGAGTATGATCTTTGGTCTGTTAAGATTTGTTTTTGTTTGTTTGTTTTTGTTTTAACTCTTCAGCAAGTTCTTAACTTTCCTGTGATTCTGTGACCAAAGAAATGATGATTTCATTAAACAAAAGCATTAAATTCTTTGCACAATTATTGAGACTCCCTGTTTTAAATGCAGAATTCCTGTAACTGTTGCTAAAGAATGAAGTTTTTCTAATTCCCTCAGGCAGGAAAATGGCTTCTGTTTTAGGTGAGTAAACTTGCAACTGTGTGACTCTGAGGCCATCCTTTTCTGCCTACTCTTTTTATCTTGATGTGTAAAAATGAGAGTGAGATTTTAAATTCTTTTCATTTTAAGGGAATAGTATAAATTCCAGGTAGGGCCTTAGCTGAAACCAGATCTATTCATGAGCATATATGATTATTACCTGTGTTACATTATAAATATCATTCCTGGTTGCCACAGCCTGGTCTTTTACAATTTCTGTAGGATAGTGATTCTTAAACTTTTGGGATTTTGAACCAATTAGAAAAATGAGGAACCGCTTATTCCAGGTTAGTATGTCTTTTCTAAAAAAGTGATTTATTTATCACCAATATGTCATGAAAGAAATATCAAAAATTTAAAAATAGCAATTTCAGAATAATGACAGTTTTTCAAATAATAGACTTAATTTTTCATAAATACCTTATATCATCTTTCTTATTTCTCTATCTTTGATGGAAATTTTATCATGGATTGGAGCTTTTCCTAAGGCAGTTAGGAATTTGAGGACTGCAGTCTTGGCTTCTCATATACTCAGTCTATGAATATTGAATATTTCATATATTACAGCCTTAAACATAGACATGTGTTCCCTGGCATCATTTATTGAATTTAATTACTGCACATGAGCTGTTTTCATATTCTATGTCATAACTGTATCTTTTAGAAAATTAAGCAAGCATTGCTTAATAGTTTTTATTTTTTCTGTTGTTTACACATGACTCCATCCTCCTTTTTGGGGGAATCGTAACTTTGCATGACACTATGTTTAAGAGGATTAATATAAATTTAACAAAATTACTTAGAGTAACTGCTCTTAATGATTAATTAGGTAAGTAACTCCAAGGAAAAAAGAATTGGGGATTTGTAATTTATAGCATGGTCTAGAACTGAAAGTATCTATTTAGTGAGATGGCTTCATTAGGTAGGCGCACCGAGAACACATGATCAAACTTTGACCTCTTTTATACCCTACCGGCAACCACATCTATCGTCTTCTCATGGAGACTTTCAGTGTTCTTGGCAGATATAAGCAAAATGTATGTTAAATATTTCATATGTTGGTTTTTCTTACACAAAACTAGAAAATATAGACCTTTGTATGTGCTTTTTTTTCCATTTGATAAGAATACCTTATTCTCCTATTGGAACATAGACAATAACTTTGTTCTATCTCTTTTGGACATTTAATGAAGTGTAAGAAGCCTAGAAAGGAATCACTTTACATGTTATATGTAAATGAAGCCCTTATTTGATGTTATTGTCTGACAACGTACATATTGGACACCTTTATTTAACAATATATGTTAAATATATTCATATATATTAAATGTTCATATGTGTTTTATGTCATTATCATTCCGGGATGGATGTTCTTAAAATACCACAGTAGAAAAAGTTCCAGTTTGCTTGTTGTTAGAGGTGAAAAACAATTACTCATTCTATAGTTACTTGGTATTTCCTGTAAACTCTTATTAAATGTGCTGGAAACAGGGACACAGGAGCTCTGTATGTCTTGCCAGTAATGATGAGTAGGCAGACATACTATATTGAAAAATGGAAATAACTAAGACAAACTAATAAGTTCAAGTGTTTTAAAATCCTGTGTCATTTTATTTAGACTAATGATTTTACATTTATTCAGAACATTTGCCCTCTTTACAAAGCAATGCCACACTTATACCAATGTTTTGCATTAACAGCCTAGAAAGCCAGAGTGGGCTCCTAACTGGAACAATTATAGTTTATTGTTTGGGAGTTTAAAAGCATGCCTCCTGTCTGATATAGCTGAGTTTTTTTCCAGGAATGTCACAAATGAGCTAGCTGTAAGACTTGGGGAGAAGTGTGCATCTCGTCTAAGCTCCAGTTGTCTGATTTGTGAATGATATGAACCTGTTTCATAATAAGGTTGCCATATTGAAATAAGAAATAGATATTTAGCAAAAAACTTCAAAAACAGTATGCATTCAAAATAACTTTAATATGATGCTGACGATGATAATGATGACGGTCAGCCCCATGAGGAAGAACATATTAGTAAAAGTAGAGTTAAAACTGTAACTAAATTAGGTTTGAAGTTTAACTCTCTCTCTTTGAAATTTGCATTTTTTAAAAAATGAGTTTAACCCTTAGTATTATGTTCAATTAAGATAAACTAAATTTATATCATACAGTTTTAATATAAGATAAATATTGCAGATTTTGGTGACTATATTTCTCAATCTAATTAAAAATATTTACTTTGTAAAAGGTTAATTTTAATAATTCTATTTATGCTAACTTACAGAAATGCTAACTTTTTATAAAGATATAAAAAGAATTTAAAATGAGATATTTATTTCTAAATGTAATTTCTCATGAATATCATATATATTAGATAATGTGTTTATATATGTATGCATATGAAAGTTTAATTCTGAGAGTGAAGACAATATGCAATGGGAATATTTCAAAATTCTAATGTGAATTTTTAGACACTTTGGGAGAGTAAAGAATTTATTCCAGATGTCATGACTTTTCTATGATACCTTGTACCACAATCCTTTATGATCCTTAACGCAGTTTCTTAAATGTACATCCAAGAACATATGACAAAGTGCTTAGAAGCACATTGTACTTTGATTTAATTTTGTACCCATGGATTTAGGTGTCAATCACACATATCCAGGAAAAATATTTTCTTTTGTTATCTTGCAGAACAAATATTTATAATATTGTTGTCCCTTATTCTGCCCTTCTTTTACTTGATCTTTTTCATCATACATCCTTTAAATCTAAGATCAAACCCTCTTCCAAACTCCCTAGGTATAACTTTACCATTCATTGTAGTTATAATATGCACTTAATTTATATTCATTCTAACTTATGATCTTGACTTAATAAACTATGTTATTTGAACATGAAACGCTTGCATACATTTCATAAGACTTGTTTGATAAGGTTTGGATTGTCATTAGAGTCATTTTTCCGAAAGGGAGAGGGACATGATGCTTGGCAGAACCAGGTTAGAATCAGTCTCCTACTGACTAGTTAAGGGACCCTAGCAAGGAAAGCTATGTCAGCTTTGTAGCTCTTGGAGTCCTCACTGTAAAATGAGGCACTTTGTCTCAACTCGTATGACTGTTGTAAAGAATTAATAAGGTGATTCACAGCTTCTGCACTTGGTACATAGTAATTGTTACAATTGCAGGCATATCACAGAGGTACTGCAGGTTAGGTTCCAGACCACTGCAAAAAAGAAAATATGGCAATAACATAAGTCACATAAATTTTTGGTTTCCCAGTGTATATAAAATTATGTTTACACTATATTGTATCCTACTAAGTGTGTAATAGAATTGTCTAGGAAAAAATGTGCATGTCTTAATTAAAAGATAATTTATTGATAAAAATGTTAATCATCTGAGTCTTCAACAAACTGTAATTTTTTTTGCTGGTAACGAGTCTTGCCTTCATTTTGATGGCTGCTGACTGATCAGGTGGCAGTTGCTAAAGAGTAGGGTGGCTGTGGCAATTTCTTAAAATAAGACAACAGCCCTGGCTGGTGTGGCTCAATGAATTGAGGGTCAGCCTAAAAACCAAAGGGTCACTGGTTAAATTTCCAGTCAGGACACCTGACTGAGTAGGAGGCCAGGTCCCCAGTAGGGGGTGCCATGAGAGGCAACTACATATTGATGTTTCCCTCTCTCCTTCCCTTCCACTCTCTCTAAAAATAAATTAAATCTTTAAATAAAATAAAATAAACAACAGTAAAGTTTGCTGCACTGATTGACTTTTTTCACAAATGACTTGTCTATAGTATATCATGTTGTCTGACAGCGTTTTATCCACAGTAGAACTTTTTCCAAAGTTAGAGTCAATCCTTTCAAACCCTATGCTGCTTTATGAACTAAGTTTATATACGATTTTAAGTCCTTTGTTGTTATTTCAACACTGTTCACAGCATCTTCAGTAGGAGTCGATTCCATCTCAAGAGGCTAATTTCTTTGTTCATTCATAAGAAGCATCTCCTCATCCACTGAAGTTTTATCATGAGATTTTCAGCAATTCCCATGTTCTACTTGTAATTCTAGTTCTCTCGATATTTCCACCACATTCACAGTTACTACTTCCACTGAAGTCTTGAACCCCTCAAAGTCATCTCTGAGGTTAGGAGTCAACTTTTTCCAAAAATGAATTATTGTTGATATTTTGCTGTGTTCCCAAGAATCATAAATGTTCTAAATGGAACCTAGAATGATGAATCCTTTCCAGAAGGTTTTGGATTTACTTTGCCCAGATCCATCAGAGTAATTATTATCTATAGCAGCTTTGGCCTTACAAAATGTATTTCTTAAATAATAAGAATAGAAAATCAAAATTACTCCTTGATTCATGGGCTGAAGACTGGATGTTGTGTTACCAAGCGTGACAAAACAAACAAACCGACCATTAATCTCATACATCTGCATCAGAACTCTTGGATGACTTTGCCAATGAGCAGTAATATTTTGAAAGGACTGTTTTTTCTAAATAGTGGGCTTAAAATATTCAACAAACCATGTTGTAAACAGATGTGCTCTCATCCAGGCTTTGTTGTTCCATTACTGAGCATAAGCAGAATAGACTTCGAAACATTCTTAAGGGCCCTAGGATTTTCAGAAAAGTAAATGAGCACTAGCCCCTAACAAGAGAGGCAGCCTGTCCTTTGAAGCTTTAAAACCACACATTAAATTCTTCTCTCTAGCTATAAAAGTCCTAGGTGGTACATCCTCCCAATACAGCGCTGTGTAGTTCACATTGAAAATCTGCTATTTAGTGTAACCATCTTCATTAATTATCTTAGCCGGATCTTCTGGACAACTTGCTGCAGTTTTTACATCAGCACTTGCTGCTTCACCTTGAACTTGTATGCATACTATGAAACTACAGTATCTTCTCTCTTTAAACCTCATAAACCAAATTTTGCTAGCTTCAAATTTTTTTTTTTTTTTTTTTTTTAGCTTCCTCACATAGTCTACCTAGAATTGAAGAGAGTTAGGGCCTTGCTCTGGAATAGGTTTTGGTTTAAGAGAATGTTGTGGCTGGTTTGACCTCCTATCAACTAACCACTAAAATTTTCTCCATATCAGCAATAAAGCTGTTTTGTTTTCTTATCATTATTGAGTTCATTAGGGGTGGCATTTTTAATTTCCTTCAAGAAGTTTTTCTTCGCATTCATAGCTTGGTTAACTGTTTGACAGACAAGGCCTAACTTTAAGCTTAACTTGCCTTTTGAAATGCTTTCCTCACTAAGATTAATCTCTTCTAGCTTTTTATTTAAAACGAGAGGCATTTTTGTTTTATAGCTGAGCAGTATTCCATCGTGTAAATATTCCATAGTTGTTTTACCCACTCATCTACTGATGGACATGGGCGGTTTCCATATTTTGGTGATTATAAATAGTGCTGCAATGAACATAGGGGTGTTTATGTTCTTTTTAATTGGTGTTTGGGGCTCCTTCAGCTGGTTCCTAGAAGTAGAAACACTGGGTCAAAAGGCAGACCCATTTTTAATTTTTTGAGGTATCTCCATACTGCTTTCCACAGTGGCTGCACCAGTCTGCATTCCTGCCAACGGTGTAGAAGAAATTCCCCTTTCTCCACATCCTCGCCAGCACTTATTGTTTGTTGATTAATTGATGATAGCCATTCTGACAAGTGTAACATGATATCTCAATGTGATTTTAATTTGCATTTCTCGAATGATTAGTTATGAGCATCTTTTCATGTCTATTGGTCATCTGTATGTCCTCTTTGGAGAAGTGTCCATGTGACGGCATTATTCAACCTGGGAAACATTGTGCTAAGTGAAATAAGCCATTCAGAAATAAGAAATACTGTATGACTTCACTCATATGGAATCTAATGAACAAACTGAATTAACAAGCAAAATAGAGACAGACTCATAGAAAGCATGATGACAGCTATTGGAGGGAGATTAGGGGGTAGAGGATGGAGCAAAAAAGAAAAAAGACTCATGGACATGGGCAACAGTGTTATGATTGTTAGACATATAAGGGTAGTAAAGGTACAAACTTAATAATAATAGAAATGTTTGAAATATTGTGAGGATTACCAACATGTGACACAGAGACAAAAAGTGAGCAAAAGCTGTTAGAAAAACGGCATTGATAGACTTGTCTGATGCAATTACCACAAACCTTCAATTTGTGAAAATCCAATATCTATGAACACAATAAGGTGATTTGCAATAAAACAAGGTATGCCTGTGTTTATACAATTATTTTCTGAAGTGATGGTGTTTTCAAATTATTGGTGTGGGAGTAATCTATTTTGTTAGGCTAGAAGGCTCCCTTCAGAAATGACCCAAGTAGAAAAGTTGAAGAATGAGTGCAGAGGAAACAACCAAATGGGAACTATGGAAATCACATAGAGACTATTTTATTTTGTGTCATACAGATGTAACACTGAAAATTCAAATATTTTCTGTTAAAATTATTGTACAGGTCTTTTAAGATGGGTTTACTTTTTGTTAATTTTTGATAAGTCTCTGTTGAGTTCTATTTTTATCAGATATTTTACTCACAGAATTATGAGAAGAAACCATCTTATTCACAGTATTTCTCCCTGGAATTAAGTGATTTGTATTGGTATACTCTGAAGGGAATTTGAATCAATAGATTTCCATCATTTACACTGGGTTCAAATCTTAGTGGGGATAGTTAGTGGGGATGGTATTCCTGTCATTGATTATGATTAAGAACTATAAACTAAAAACATAAATAAAAGCTACCCAAGGACTCTGAAAATTTAATAATAGCAGGAAGATTGGGGTGGAAAGTCAAAGCTTGAAGAATGACAAATACTACAGTGAGTTTTCTGTCACTCTCAGCTTTATAGATTCTGGCTTTGACTTGAAGGTAGATGAATCCCAGAAATACTTGCAGGCTCAGGCAGTAAAAACCCTAAGAGAAACAATCTCTTTCTGATCAGTTCTCTGTGAGACAGTGAATGCAGGGTCAGAAGGAACTCCCTGGTTTCTTTACATCTCTCTCCCAGCACCACCCAGGAGCTCCCAGTGCCTGAGGTCTGCTGCCACTGTGCTGGGGTGGTGGCAATGCAGCCACGCTGCCTCGCTTCTTTCTACTTTTAAATATAGGAAATCTTTCTGTCTAGGAAAAAGAAATCATGAGGTCTGAAGTGTATGAGGGGGGTAAATCCCTGTTATTTTTCTCCTGCTTTTCCCTTGCTGCTTTCCCCTGGAAATTCCTTTGTAGAAGTTAGTTATATAAAAGTTCATAATCATACAAGGGAAAAACACCTTGAGATACATCAACTTTTCTGGCCAAAGGCACTAAGAGAAGAAGCCTCTGTGATCTAAAGAGTCTGGAGGGGAAGGGGCAAAGAACTGGAAAATGGTATACACTAAATCTGACCCAAGTCTCAGGTTTACTGAGCTGCATGGCTTGAACAAATAACAAGCAACATATCAGAGGCTTTGAGAACTGAGATATAGTATAAATCACCACTAAATTATACTCAATCAGAGCAATAACTTTGGCCATAAAACAAAGCCTCCTAGGATAATTTAAACCATGCAAAGTATGCCATCTGACAATAAGAGAACTAAACTAGTAATCAATTATTCAAAGGTATCTGAGTAACAAATATTTGGAAATTAAACAAGGTACCTCTAAATAATCTCTGGATAAAAGAGTAATCCTCAATGAATGCTAGAAAATATTTTAAACTAAGAAACATAAAATCTATCAAAAGTTGTGGGATGTTGAGTTTTAAGGGTACTTACATGAAAATATATACTAGCAAATTCCTATATTACAAATGAAGAAAGTTCTCTAATCTGAGACTTCACCTCAAGACACTAGTAATAGTAAACTCAATTCAAATCCAGCAGAAAGAAACATATCAATGAAGAAAAGAGTAGAAATCAATGAAATTTTAAAAAAGAGAAAGAAAAATCAATAGAATAAAAATTGCTTAGGTAGAAAGTGATGGCCTTTGGTACCACGAGTGACAAAGCAAACAAGAAAATAGTAAACATACAAGTGAATAACAGATTGCAAGGGGCACAGAGAGGAGAAAGTGGTGGTAGAGTTATTCTTTTTTTGGTAGGAGAGTGAGGAAGAGCTCTCCCTGACTGATTTAAGGTGACATTTGCAGAATCTCACCACTGAGAGTTCATGAGAGAAAGAGGTCAATTAGACTCGCGGGGGAGGGAGGAGGGTACAGCAAATATAATGTTTCTCAAGCAGGGGAGAGTGTAATTTGTACTGAGTGATGGGGGTCATGGGACAAGCTATGGGAAACATGCATCCACTTTTTTATTGAAGAAACAACCACTGGGTGCTACTACTTGGTCCGGGTGCTGGGATTAGAGTAGTAACAAAAGGTTCAAAGCAATTGCCCTCAAGGAGCTCTCAAATTTATGTAGGAACACAATAGACACATATATATTAAATACATAATGTGTTCAATGGTTATGAGTGCCATGGATAAAATGAAGTAGATGAAAGAGGTGGAGAGGGTGAGGGAAGGTAGAAGATTGTTATTTTAGGGTAAGTGCTAAAAGGAGTCCTTTTTTGATGAGGTAAAATGAGAAAAAAATCAGAACAGAAAGGAGTTAGCTATGAAGATAACTGGCTGAAAAAAAAATCAAGGCAGAGGAAGCAGCCAATGTAAATGTCTTGTAGTTGGAACTTGGCTGTTATATTTGAGAAGCAAGAAGGTGTTGAGTGTGGCTGGAGGATGGTGAACTAGAGATACGGAAAGCAAACAGCCAGATCACAGGGCCGATCCAATGGGCTGTTCTGAAGCTGGCTTTTCTACTAGGGCAGCATTTCTAGCAAAGTAATATAAACTAAGTGACATAAATAAGGTCTCTCTGGTCATTATAAGGAAAATAAACTGGGTGGAGGGAAGGGGGAGTAGGGTAGAGAGGAAGTAGGGAAAGAAACATATTGGAGTGGCTTCAACTGGAAATGGAAGTAGAGACAGCTGGTTTAAACAATGAGAAAACAGCAAGAACAGCATGTGGTGCGGAGTGTTTTATCGTTATTTTCAGATGGATAATATGTCAACAAATGTGTATGTTTAGGGAAATGATCCATAGCTCTGGAAATATTGATGATGTTGAATATGGAAAGGGGCACTTTTACTGTAATTCAGAGTCCAGGGGTTGTTGAGAGCAGAGGGCTTGGCTAGAAATACAGGCCCGAGGAGTATATGCTTGGTTAATGTTGGAAGACTGATGTATGTGGCTTGTCTGATACAGTGTATGGAACTTGTAGAATGTCTTTTCTGAATGCTTCTGTGTATGTCTGCGTTTTTCCCTATAGAATTGGAAAGAAGTTCATCTGTTGAAGATTAAAATGAATAGAGGAGATTTTGGAGAACTAAGGTAAGAAGAAGTAATGTAAAAATTATCGTTTAGAAAATGTAAAGAGAAAATTTAGTAGAGAAATACAGTATGTATGGGAGGTTTGTCCAGAAAAAGTCCATCAATGACATCAATGTAACCTGGCAGCCATGGAGAGGGGGCTGGAATACACATGCATGAACAATGACAATTTCACTGTACTAGTCAGTGGAAGCTGTAGACGCCACTGAGTGAGCATGTGTACTATGTGACTATCACATTCAAAATGACTGAGCAAGTACAGCAACAAATCTGCATCAAATTCTGCGTTAAGCTTGAACATTCTTCCACAAAAACTATTCAGATGACTCAAAAGTCTTTTGAGGACGATGTAAGGAGTACAATACAAATAAAAGTTTAGCACCAATGATTCAAAGTCACAGCAAGATCAAAACCATGTTATCTGTGTTTTTTGATTGGGAAGGTGTTGTCCATCATGAGTATACCCTTATAAGGAGCACTACCTCAAAGTTCTTCATTGGTTGAGAGATCCAATATGATGAAAATGGCTGTACCTATGGGCAACTGGTGATTGGAAGCTTCATTACCACAACACACCCGTGTATGCATCATGTCTCCTGCAGAGTTTTTTGGTGAAACATCAAATCACCCAGGTGACTAGCCCCTCTGCAGCCTAGATTTGGCTCCCTGAGGCTCTGGCTTCTCCCAAAACTAAAATCACCTTTGAAAAGGGAGAGATTTTAGACCATCAATGAAATTCAGGAAAATATGATGGGGCAGCTGATGGTGATTCCAACAAAGGGGTTTGCAGAGTGTCTTGAACAGTGGAAGATATGCTGGGAAAACTGTGTGAGGTTCCAAGCCACCTATTTTGAAGGGTACTGAATCATCATTTTCCTATGTACATTGTTTCTTGTATATTTAAGTATCTTCTTCAATAAATGTCTCTATTTTTCAATGTACATGGCTGGATATTTTTCTGGAAACACCTCCACATGTGGTTGTAGGCATACAGCAGAGGTTCTGAAATCAATATTCCTGGGTTGCATCCTAACTCTACCACTTAGTGCTTGGCCTAACACTAACTACTTAAAACTCATAGGCTTCAGTTCCTTGATGAAGTGGGGAGGAAAATAGTACCTAAATCACACGGTGCTCTGAGGATTAAATGAGCTACCCCTCATCTTTAGATTAGTTCCCAACATATACGATGTGCACAATACTTACTTTATATTATTACAGTTAAGTTTTTTATTGTAATCATGCTTACTATTTGTGTAATGTCTTTTTTCCCTATGTATTAAATAACTTCCAAATTCCCTGTTTGCTTTAATTTGAAACCCTGGGGAAAAAACAAAACAAAACAAAACAAACAAGTAGAATTTGTCAGGACTCTCCAGAGACCCAGTGAAGAGCTGTTTCAGTCTGAAGTACAAAAGCAGCTGAAAGGCAGAATTTCTTCCTCAGAGGTCTCAATCTTGTCTTTTATGGTCTTCAACTGATTGGATAAGGCCCACCCATACTCTGTAGAGTAATCTGCTTTATTCAAAGTCTCAGATTAAAATGTTAATGAAATCTAAAAAACACCTTTATAATAATATCTAGGCTGGTGTTTTATGAAAAACTGGGCACAACAGTCTAGCCAAATGGTCACATAAAATTAACCACCACACAGTATAACCAGGAAGGAGGCAAGAGTCTAGATTTTCCAGTTATTAATCTTTTGCTTTTTTCCCTATTACACATTTTAAAGCCAAATTAGAGTGTTCTGCATGTAAATGTGGGCTTTCCTATCATTTCACAGGAATGTTTTTAGCAAATTTTCACATGGACCAACATTTAATAAGAGTATTAAAATGTCATTGTAGTGTAAAAAGTATGTGAAATTAAAATAAATGCCACATAAACAACTATTAACAAGGTACTATTAATTTACACCATCTAATCCTCACCTCAAACTTAAAAAATTGTAGCATTGTGAGTTTCATAGTGTAGACAAAGAAGTGGATATTATGAGAAGTTATGATAAAGCTCTAGAGCATACTTGCAGATCTGAGATTCAAATATAGAAAACTCTGATTTCATAGTCTAAGTTCTTTCTGCTTGGAAATGCTCTATCTCCTGGCGAAACTTGGAAACAGGAGACAGGTTTCAGCTCAGGCTCCACCATGAGTACACATACCACTTGGCATATCACTTAACAGATGTAAGTCTCAATTGCCTTCCTTATAAATTATAAAAATAATATCTGTCGATCTTATCTACTTTTTGAGGTCCAGATAAGAAAATTTAGGGAAAAGTATTTTTTTAACTTAAAAAATGTCTTCATATATGAGTCCTTAACTGTTATCGTGGGAAAGATTAGCACTTCCCCTGGTGCATATTGTCCTGGTGAGTTACTTTTATAATGGAGCTACATTGCTATTGCTGATCTTGGAAACTCACATAATTTAAAACAGAGAGGGCCTTGAGGTTTAGCAATTTACACAGATTATTGTTACTTTTATTATTTCTTTTAAAGAAAAGCAAAAAGTAATTCAATTTAAGGTACAAAATTTTGACTACTTGATGAGAATAAATCTGCATTCAATAAATTGCAACATTGCATTTAGTCCCAAAGAAAAGTCCTAACAAAATCCATTTTCATGTTAAAAGGCATGTCTTCAAGCTGGATGCTTTCTCAGTGCTGACACACGCCTGCCACAGAGTGCCAGAAGCAGGATGGGACTCCTGATTAAGAGACACATCTCACAGTTGTTTCTGTGGGATGGGCCTGCAGGGCTCCAGGCACCTGGGATTTACTTAACCTCAGTTCTGCGACAGACCAGCGAGAGCTACAGATAGAAAGCAGTTCCACAACTTACCTTGAGATTTTTTTAAAAAGTAACTTTCATTTTCCTCGAATGCAATAAATATCTCAGAGACTGTTCTATTTGATTCAATAACAAAAACCATAAAGTACGAAATTAATAAAGTCATTCAGCAGTAGAAAGTACAAGAACATTCTATTATTATTTGTGGTTAATGATAGTTTCTGTGGTCAAAACTTTTTGTCTATGTGAAGAAAATTAATTCTAGATATCATAATTTTGTTATTCTAATTACCTTCCTTAAAATATAATTTACCTATTTTGGTATAGTATTTTCAGTGCTCTGAAAAAGTTGGCAATATATATTAGAATCCCTATACTTTCTTTCACTTCTGAATTTTACTTACAAAAATCATATTTCATGTTATCTGTACTATATTACAGAATATAAGCTACATTCAATTTATACACAAACACACGTGCACACACTTCCATATGGAATGAAGAAACTACAATGTAATTTAGCTGGGACACTGAGTAAATTCTATCTAATTTGTGTTTTGTATTTATTTTTATTTTTAACTCTCCTTTTACTGTTTACACTATTACAGACGTCCCCATTTTTCCCCGCTTGGCCCTCCTCCTCCCAGCCCTGCCACCCTTCCCTCGGGCCGCCCCCGCGCTGATTTCCAGGTTTGTGGGTCATGCGTGTTTGTACTTTGGCTGATTCCTTCACCTTGTTTCGTCAGCCTCCCTAATTTGGCTTTTTAAAAAACTTTGAATTAACAAAAAACTGAATTTATCCTTGGTCATTTGCTCACTACTATTCAAAGAAAAATAGTATTATAAGAACGTGGGTGATAGTCCACTCCTACAAAACTTTTTTTCTTGGTGTTCTTTTATTTGTTTTATTGTCCTGCCCACAGGGAATGTTTTGTATACCTCCAAGCAACATTTTATATTCCATCTAGTTGTTTTTGTTATTGCTTTGTTTGCAATTAGATAAGATTGTAATATTCTTTATTGTTTTAATTAATATTTTTAAATGTCTTTTGTTATTGTGTGTGAGGATGCATATAAAGATCCCTACCTGATTTTCTCTACTAATCTTTACCTTACAAAATATATGTGGTTTTTTTTTTTAGAACTCCGTTACTTCAAATTTTATTTTATCACTTATATTTACCTGGTTTCATGTCTTATGATGGTTGGTGAATCCTGACCTCCAGGACTTCTCCTTTCCACACTGGTCCTGAGGTTTTAATTTTTTGTTTTATTTTTCTTCTTCACCAGGTCAATGATTATATATATATTCTGTACACATATACACACATACGGAGAGAGACAGTAAGAGATTTTCTCTATGATTTCCATTCTAAATTTTTTGCTGTCATGCTAAAATTCTTGACTTTTCATGATATGCTTTTTCTAAATTTATAAATGGTTCAGTAACCAACCTGAAGGTGTTTCTAAGATTTCAGGCCCCCAAAATGATTCTTCTATAAAGATACTCAAGTCACATTTATAAAATACAAATCACATCAATCTTGGTCTGTCCTTTCATTAATGTAATTTTAATTTAATTGATTTGTCAAGCCACTGTGACAGGTGATTGTGGAACAAAATTGAATTAAATAAGATCAGTAGACTCACAGGTTGATGGTTTAGGAGTAGATTCAAGAACACATCATTTATTAGATCAGTGAGTATTGATTGAACACTTTAGGATATGCCAGGCGATGTGCTGGTAAAGAACTTGGAATTTAAGAAAGATATACACATGTTTCCTACCCTCAGAAACAAATAATCTGGTAGGGGAAATAAACATAGAGAGGCCACTGCAATACAATTTTAGGAAATTCATGAAGTATATCTATTGTTTAATAAATTTTATAATACAAATGATGTACTTTTTATAGATAATCGATATAGAAGCAAACAGTGATATACATGTGAGCTTGAAAAATAAGTAAAGTGTTATTCTATCAGTGAGCAAAATGGTTAACAGACATTGAGTTGAAGAGAAAATAAACAATAAAGAAGTGTAGGTTACCTTTTGAAGTGAGTGGAGGAAATGCCTAGGAAGTAAATTGGGGAGAGAAGTGAGTTTAATGAAGTGATAATTTTTTTTTTTAGACAACAGTTTTGATAAATCAAGAAGCTGTTGTGGGGGGAAAAATTTCTTGATTTAAAACCCATCTTTTTCAGTTTCAAGGTGTGTGACTCAGCTCGTTACATAGCCACAGTTTTACATTTAGAATGGGAAAAAATATATATCCCCTCTTGGGTACTTGTAAAGAATAACCAAGAGGAAATAAGTAGAACAGTTGACACAATTAGTGACTCTACTAAGACCTCAAAGGCAGACAGAATAACAAGAAACACAATGAAGATGAAGTATTTTGCTCAGTTGGAGATATGCCCTCTTTGCCTGCATACAACCTTTTCATATTTACTCAAATAATTGCCCAAGCTACCATTTCAATCCTTCCTGGCCTACTTGTGTTATGTGAGAACCCCAACTTTCAAAACCCAACGGCCTTCAATGTTCACTTAATATGCCATAAAATTTAGTTTGCTTTTTAATCCCTATTTGTTGACATTCCCTCTTAACCCACTCCATTTCTGTTGAACTGTGCAAGATTCCCTGGGCATAACTAGACCCTTTTGTGTCCATGCATCTTAATCACGTGGATGCTTTTATCTGGAATTGTCTTCCCTATACTTATGCAAAACTCACACCACTCACCTTAATTTCAGCTTGGTTTGCAACAACTCTGAATATCTTCTAAAGCAACTCTAGTCACAACACACTGTCTCTTTATCTATATGACTTCATTACACTGTGTTGCTTAAATGACTACCTCCCAATTTATCACTACCTTAAGGATGACCACATTTAATTTTACAGCTTAAATACCCAGCATAGTGCCTAGTCAATGGGGGCGGGGGTATGAATTTTACTTCTTAATAAATAAAGAACCTTGCGTAGATTTGTGCAGTCGCCATTAAAGAAATGAATAAAATAAAATAAACATAATGCATGAAGTCAATATATTGAGGAGAAAAACCAAAAGGAACTTGAGAAGTTTCAGTAGGAAGAGAGGACAAAGAGCCTTTGGCCACAATAAACACATGACCCCTCTTGATGGCTTCAAGCATGTCTAATCCATCAGCACATAAGTAGGTTCTACATCCTACATGTGTCACTAATTTTTTGTCTTTTTACTAAACTCTCCCTCTCCATAATTCTGTTTGGACTGTAAATATTATTATCATGAAATATAAATTCTGTAGTTGCTCCTAAGTGTAGGTCCTTCTTAACATTGATGTCTTCGCCTAAATTAGTTTCTTGTCAGAGACAGTTTTCCTGAATACATGTTAAGATTGATCTTGGCTATATGTAACCAACATAAACAAAGTTAAATAAATAAAGATATAAGTAAATAAAAATGAGCTTCTCATAATATAAGTAGGCAGAGTAAGATTGAGATGGTGGCTTGTTTACTTGACTATTTGAGTGGAGGGGGAGGAGTGTATTTTAAAGGTTCTCTAATAGCACAGAGGACACATCTCCAACTGAGCTAACTTTTTAAAAGCAGCTTCTTCCAAAGTTCTATATCACATTTTCAAGTATTTCCAATTGGCCTGAATTTAGTCTCATGGCAAAGTAAATTGGTAAAAATATTTTTAAGCTTGACAAATTAAGTCAGAGGTCTTCAGTAAAGAAAACATTTAAAAGTAGGTGTTAGGTCAGCAGCTGGCAGTCTTTGTTATGATTCTCTATATAAATTATCGCCATTTCCCACCTTGTACATTTATACATGTCTCACTGTCTTTATTTTATTTCTTGCATAGAGCTTATTTATCTCTGAAATTATTGTATTTATTTTTATATTGTCGGACAACCTTGAACCACTACCAGCCCTACCACAAGTTTATACCATAAAGCGAAGGCCTCTCTCAGCTGCTACATATTCCCAGTGCTTAAGACATTACCTACATTTACTTGCCCGAATTCCTATTTCAAAAATAAATAATCTAATAAAAGATGTTATATAATCTATATCTGGGATTTTCTGTTTTAATATTTTATTGCTTTTAAAAATTCATATTAACTAAAATTAAAAGTTTTTAAGTAATTCCTTGCAGTTCCTCAATTTTTCTAATTTTATTTTTTATTTTATTTATTAGCGGGGTGGGTGGGGTGGGGGAAAGTGGTCGGAGAAAATGGAGACAATTGTACTTGAACAATCAAAAAATTAAAAAAATACAAAATAAATTAAAAAGTTCCCAGGTGACAACCAAAAAAACCTTCTCCCCCTTTGTAACAGAAAGAATACTTGGTTCCCACAGGGTCAACACACATTTCATTCGGTATTTGGCACCTGAAAACAAATGTTAATTTATTTTTAAGTTATTTAAATTCCATTCAGACAAATTTGGACCCCCAAAATGATATTACATTAATAATTGGTGGATGGGTTGAAAAGCTAACCTTGGGTAGAGTGGTTAAAACTACTAAAACTCAGTATTAATTAGAAACGAGGACTTGAATTTTGTCATGACTTCCAACTCAGCTACCATTTTCTTGACCAATGGAGAAGCTTCTTCCTCAGGTGGTAACAGAATTTCCAACCAGTCCAGAAGTTCATATTTTAAACCTATTGTCTCTTATTTGGAAAAAAAAATCAAGGAAATGTTAATCAATCATACTCAGTGTTAAGTTCATGCAAGAACTAAAGGGTTGTCTGGGACTCATATGGTTAGAGCTCAGAATAGTATAGTTGTCAGAATATGAGGAAAATGAGGGAGAAGTCAGGTAGGTGGTACTGTCCACAGAACAAACAGCGTTCGTTGCAACAGCAGACAAACTTATGCATTGTTATTTCCTTTAACGTTAGCCCGTGAAATTCTTGATAGATGTTGGTTCTCAAAAGAACATAGGGTTAAGCAAACATGCAGTAACATAAATGTTATGCCACTGGTATATATGTGCTAATGCATGGATTGAGATAATTTAAAACAATGAATACATAATGATGAAGCAATTCTTTTTTTTTAATATCATATTACCATATTGCCCTCCAAATTGCATCAGTGTATAGTCCCACCAAAAATATACGAGAATTCCTTTTTTCCCACATCTTTGTTAGTACTGGATATTAAGAATGTTTGTTTTTTTTATTGTTTTTTTAATTTATTTTTTCAAATACATTTGTCTCTGCCTACCCCTCACCACTTTCCCTTGCCCCCTCCCTCTTTCTCTCCCTCAGCTCTTCCCCTTTGGTTTTGTCCAAGAGTCCTTGCTATATGTTCCTTGACTTTCCCCTTCTCTTCCTTTTCCCCGCACCCCCTCCTTCCTTCCCTCTTGTCTCTGTTGGTTTCTTTTGCTTTCAGTGTTGCTGGTCTTATTTTCCTTGCATCTTTGTATTGTTGGTTATAGGTGAGATCATATGGTATTTGTCTTTTGCCCCCTGGCTTATTTCACTTAGCATGATGCTCTCCAGTTCCATCCATGCTGTTGCGAAGTTTAGTAGTTCTTTTTTTCTTTCTGCTGCGTAGTATTCCATTGTGTATATGTACCATAATTTTTTGATCCAATCATCTACTAATGGACATTTAGGTTGCTTCCAAGACTTGGCTATTGTAAATTGTGCTGCTATGAACATTGGGGTGCATAGGTTCTTTTGTATTGACGTTTTGGTGTTCTCAGGGTATAGTCCCAGCAGGGGAATCGCTGGATCAAAAGGCAGTTCCATTTTCAGCTTTCTGAGGAAATTCCACACTGCTTTCCATAGTGGCTGCACCAGTCTGCATTCCCACCAACAGTGGACTAGGGTTCCCTTTTCTCCACAGCCTCGCCAGCACCTGCTGTTTGTGGATCTGTTTATGATGGCCATTCTGACCGGTGTGAGGTGGTACCTCATGGTGGTTTTGATCTGCATTTCTCTCATGGCTAGTGATGCTGAGCATCCTTTCAAATGCCTGTGGGCCCTCTGTATCTCCTCCTTGGAAAAGCATCTGCCCAGGTCCTTTGCCCATTTTTTGATTGGATCGTTTGTCTTCCTGGAGTGGAGTCGAGTGAGTTCTATATATATCTTGGAGATCAAACGTCTATCTGATGTATCATTAGCAAATATATTTTCCCATATGGTTGGCTCCCTTTTCATTTTGCTGATGTTTTCTTTTGCCATGCAGAAGCTTCTTATTTTGATGAGGTCCCACTTGTTTATTCTTTCCTTTATGTTCCTTGCTTTAGGAGACATATCAGTGAAAAAATTGCTGCGTGGGATATCTGACAGTTTCCTGCCAATGTTCTCCTCTAGGACTATGACGGTGTTGTGACTTATATTTAAGTCTTTTATCCATCTTGAGTTTATTTTTGTGTATGGTGTCAGCTGATGATCCAATTTCAATTTTTTGCAAGTAGCTGTCCAGCTCCCCCAACACCATTTGTTGAAGAGGCTATTATTGCTCCATTTTATGCTTCTGCCCTCTTTGTCAAATATTAGATGTCCATAGAGACCTGGGCTTATTTCTGGGCTGTCTACTCTGTTCCACTGGTCTATGGAACTGTTCTTGTGCCAGTACCAGATTGTTTTGAGTATAGTGGCTTTGTAGTAGAGTTTGAAGTCCGGTATTGTGATCCCTCCTACTTTGTGTTTCTTTCTCAAAATTGCTGTGGCTATTCGGGGTTGTTTATGGTTCCATATAAATTTTTGAAATGTCTGTTCTATTTCTGTGAAATATATCATTGGTATCTTAATAGGGATTGCGTTGAATCTATAAATTGCTTTGGGTAGTATGGACATTTTGATGATATTAATTCTTCCAATCCATGAGCACGGTATATGCTTCCATTTATTTGTGTCTTCCTTAATTTCTTTCTTCAATGTTGTATAGTTTTCTGCGTACAGGTCTTTTACCTCCTTGGTTAAATTTATTCCTAGGTACTTTATTTTTCTTCTTGCTATATCGAATGGTATTTTTTTTCTGATTTCTTCTTCTATTCCATTGCTGGTGTACAAAAATGCCTTTGATTTCTGAATGTTGACTTTTTATCCTGCTGTTTTGCCAAATTCACTTATTAGGTGGAGGAGTTTTTGGTAGAGTCTACAGGGTTCTCTATATACACTATCATGTCATCTGCAAACAATGATAGTTTTACTTCCTCCTTTCCTATTTGGATGCCTTTTATCTCTTTCTCTTGTCTGACCGCTGTGGCTAGGACTTCCAATATGATGTTGAAAAGAAGTGGTGAGAGCGGACATCCTTGTCATGTTCCTGATCTTAGTGCGAAAGCTTTCAGTTTTTGCCCATTGAGTATGATATTGGCTGTAGGTTTTCCATATAGGGCCTTTATTATGTTGAGGAATGCCCCATTTATTCCCATTTTGCTGAGCGTTTTGATCATAAATGGGTGCTGTACCTTATCGAATGCTTTTTCTGCGTCTATCGAGATGATCATGTGGTTTTTGTCTTTTCTTTTATTTATGTGATGTATCACGTTTAGTGATTTGCGTATATTGAATGATCCCTGCATCCCTGGGATGAATCCCACTTGATCGTGGTGGACGATCCTTTTAATGTATTGCTGGATGCGGTTTGCCAATATTTTGTTGAGGATTTTAACATCTATGTTCATCAGGGGAATGGCCTGTAGTTTTCTTTCTTTGTAGGGTCTTTATCTGGTTTTGGGATTAGGGTGATGCTGGCCTCATAGAAAGGGTCTGGGAGTCTTCCCTCCTCTTGGATTTTTTGGAATAGTCTGAGAAGGACAGGGGTTAGCTCTTCCTTAAATGTTTTGTAGAATTCTCCTGGGAAACCGTCCAGCCCTGGGCTTTTGTGTGTGGGAGTTTCTTGATGACTGCTTCAATTTCCCCAGCTGTTAGGGATCTGTTCAAGCTTTCTGTTTCTTCCTCCTTCAGTGTTGGAAGATTATACTTTTCTAAAAATTTGTCCATTTCATCAAGGTTTTCAAATTTCTTGGCATATAATTGTTCATAGTAGTTTCTGACAATCCTTTGTATTTCTGTGGTATCAGTTGTTATTTCTCCTCTTTCATTTCTGATATTATTAATTTGGGTCCTCTCCCTTTTTGTCTTGATGAGTCTGCTTAAAGGCTTGTCAATTTTATTTATCTTTTCAAAGAACCAGCTTCTGGATTGGTTGATCCTCTGAATTGTTCTTTTTGTCTCTATGTCATTCAGTTTTGCTCTAATCTTGACTATTTCCTTCCTTCTACATGCTCTGGGATTTATTTGTTGTTGTTTCTCCAGTTCTTGAAGTTGTAGTGTTAGGTCTTTTATTTGAAATGTTTCTATCTTTTTTAGGTAAGCCTGTATTGCTATGAACTTCCCTCTCAGGACCGCCTTTGCTGTGTCCCATAGGTTTGGGAATGTTGTCTGTTCATTTTCATTTGTTTCCAGAAATTTTTTGATTTCTTCTCTTATCTCATTATTGACCCATTCATTGTTTAAGAGTCTACTCTTCAGTCTCCATGATTTTGCAAGTTTTTGAAGTTTCTCTTTGAGGTTGATTTCCAGTTTCAAGACCTTGTGGTCCAAGAAAAAGTTTGGTATTATTTCAATTTTCCTGAATTTGCTGAGGCTTGCTTTGTGTCCTATCATGTGGTCTATCTTTGAAAAACTGCCATGAGCATTTGAAAAGAATGTGTATTTTTCTTCTTTGGGATGTAAGGTTCTATATATGTCAGTTAAGTTTCTTTGATTCAGTGTGTCATTCAGCACCACAATATATTTATTAATGTTTTGTTTGGACGATCTGTCCATTTTTGACAGTGGGGTGTTGAAATCCCCTACTATCAGTGTGTTGCTGTCTATATCTTTTTTGAAGTCATCCAACAATTTCCTTATAAACTTGGGGGCTCCTTTATTGGGAGCATATAAATTTACAATGTTTATGTCTTCTTGATAGATTCTTCCTTTAAGTATGATAAAGTGCCCCTCTGGGTCTCTTTTTATTGCCTTTGTTTGAAATCTACTTTGTCTGATACAAGTATGGCAACCCCGGCCTTTTTCTCATGCCCATTTGCTTGGAATATATTTTTCCATCCCTTTACTTTCAATCTGTGTAGGCCTCTTGCTCTGAGGTGGGTCTCTTGTAGGCAGCACATGTGTGGGTCATGTTTTCTTATCCATTCAGCTACCCTGTGTCTTTTGATTGGGGCATTTATTCCATTCACATTGAGAGATATTACTGATAGAAACTTACTCATCTTTTCTCTTTGTACCTGTGTTCCTCTCTCTCTCATTCTTTTCCTTCATCTTCTTAAACCAATGATAATTTAAAACAATGAATATATAATGATGAAGCAATTCTAAGGGTGTCTAGTAGTAAGTTGTATGTAGGGGAACATCCTAATATTGAGTCCCCACATAGAGCTTATCTTTGCTTTCATACCAAATGCATACATACACACATTCACTAAGTATAACCCTATCTGCCTTTTTAAAAAGGCCTGTGTGTTGCTGCAAGTTGCTTAGGGTGTTTATTTGGGATCCTGTATCTAAAGTTATATCCTTAAATCAAGACAAAGTAATGTCAACCCTTGGATGCAGTAAACGCAAGCTTAACTAAGCTAAGTTTGTATAAAATTGTTAAAGCTAGTGCATAGTACAATAAAATCTTTTTTTATTTTGAGGAGGGAGAATTAAACAAAAAACCTGATGATGTGAATAAATAGGTAGAGATGAAAATTAGATTTTTATTAGAATATTGAAAGATTAATAGTTTTCTAGTGTTTGGCTAGAAACATTTATATATGCATATTTCACAACATCCTTAATATTTTCATTTAAATATTTCACTAGTTTGGGCATATTAATAATATATCCTCACTTCTTCCTTTTTATGCTTTCACCTATGAGCTCAAGATTGTTTTCTTCAGGAAACTAAAATTCCTTCCCAGTATTTTTCTTCTTTTTCCCCTCTCTATTTTACCACACATCCCATCTTGCTAAGAGGACAAATCCATATTTAAATACTAATGTGATAAAATATATTTATCAGGGAAAGGAGGTGATATCCTTTATTTGAATTCAAATTGATGGAGACGTTTCAAATTTTACTTGGCAGAAGAGAGCATAGTTTGCAAATAAGAAGTTGGAGGAGTCTCTCCAGAGCTTACTGATGTGTGCCAACTGGAGGCTGGATTTAAATAATTAGTGAAATCACCATTTGTGCACTAGAAATATGATATTTTTACTCTGCATATTACTGCTGCAGAGATCAAATCTAAAAAGCTCATCTTCCAGGAACTTTAAGCTCTGCTGTCTTGACTGAGCCATAGGGAAATTTTACCATCAGCTGAGAATCAGAAGTTGTGTTGGTGAAGTGAATCATTATGAGGAAAAAACAAAATTAACAATCTCCTCGTGGAAAAGCAGGACTTACTAATGAGTACAAAACATTAGTCAAAGCCAATGGTTTTTCTTTGTTTTTAATTACAAGGTGTGACATAATCTTTTTACAAATCCACAGTGTTTTATCTTTGCACAGGGCACCAATTCAGGATGAGAAGTATCGGACATGAGGTAACCTTAGGGCTTATTTAGAAGCTGGTGGGGGAAGAGGAGTGCGCAGCATTTCCAACTAAGCAAAATTTGAGGTTTTTTGGAGCTATGCAAGATAGCCAAGTTGGAAGAGGAATCTATCAAGTCTTGCCTGCATTAGCTCCTTGAGGCCTGATTATATCAAAAATGTTTTCAAACTCAAAACACAATGGCTAGCTATGAAATTAATGCCAATATTCCCTCAGTTTATATAAATTTACTTTTTATGATTCTTGTGGCTTGATGGAAATAAGTATGAAACTGTCTTTTTATACTAGCCTATTATTTTTACCAATGATTTACATGGATTTAAGACAATTATGTTTTTATTCTATATTTTCCACTTATTTCTTTACCTACAAGTTGCATCTATCAATAATCACCCACTTGCAGCTTACAAAGTGTTAATAAAAAGCCATACAAACACATCTCCATCCTGTTCTTTCCTCAGTAAATAAGTTTTCATAGCCAGAACCACAACTGTTTTACAGAACATTACTGGAAATGACTCAGAAAAAAAGATAAGTATTTTGGATTTTTCTCTTTCCAACTTCTTCTGTTTATACACCATACATATAATTTTAACTCTCTTCGATGACAGCTTGTGATGTGAGTCAATCAATGGTAGGCTCATCGCCATGTGTTTGCTAAGAATTTTAGAACAATTGTACTACACAGTTGCATTGATCTATAAATAAATGATAGATTCTTTAACCAGCAATGTTTTGGTTATTTAGAAATTATAAAATGGACCCAAATATTCCAAAGGATGATATTCACTAGATAGTAGATGTTTAACCCTCAGGTAATACAAACAGAAAGGAAAACAAGCCCTGAGATTTTTCTTTATCAATAATTATATCCATAGGCCCATATGGTATAATTTTAATATATATTATCTTTTTAAAAAATAAAAATGTTGTATTGGCAATATTGCTTTTAAGAAACCAATATTGAGAAAAGTAGGATGCAAAAAAAGGACTAAATAAAATCGTATGACCTGCTACTATAACAGCTCATTTTGAGTTAGGAGAAATAGTGCATTATTTAGAGACCCGAAATAGAGAGTGGAGTAAAAAAACAGACAAAAACATGTTGATACTTTGAGATATGTAGTTAACAAGTTCACACGAAGAGAAGTAAGCCTTCCAGCTTCCACACATTGCTTCCCATCCTCCTCCATCTCTTAGGTAAGAAATGTGTGGCTTTCAACAGCAAGGAATTAAGTGTGTCTACAAAATTCCTATAAATTTCTTGTACTGATATTTTTTTTTTTACTTTGATGGGTTGGTCAGTGGTAAGACAGATGATGAGGGAAATGATGACAGGAATTCTAAGTTATATAGGAGATAATGGAAACTAAAAGTTGGATACAGTGGCTTTAGTGTTTTTATCAAGATAAACTATTGCAGTAATTTACACCAACTAAAGAAAATCAAGAGTTATTTTGTAATGAAAAATCAATTATCACAGATGTCTAGAAAAATCCAATGTCCTGTTGTCTGTTTCACCAAGACTCTCCTTATTCCAGTCATTGTTAAAAGTATGTCAGGGGATGATACACTCAATGAAAGTATGTTCCTAGTTCTCCCTACCTCTCAACAGATCATGAGATGGGAGCCATCCAAAGTAATATTGCAATCATAGATATTAACCCAGATAACAAAAGTGGAGGAACTCTATGTGCTGACACTAAAAATGACTCATTTATCCTTCTTTAAAAAAGGGATTATAGTTTTTTCTCTTGTTTCAATAAAGAGTTACAGTTTTATGTAGAGATTTGACCCAATATTTTGATCCAATATTTTGTTGTCCATGGATTTATTATGAAAGGACTAATGACTCATTGGGTTAAGTTCTATGTATGTGTACATTTATATATATGTAAAATATGTATCTATGAACCATGGAGAATTGCTTGTAATTGGTAATTTTTGACCTTTAAGTGAAAATTTGTATAATTCAATCAAAACCTATAGTTAAGTCCATAAAATGGAAAGAAATTATTTTTTTCCTATTGTCACTTCTCAACTTCCTTGCACATGGGAAGTTTTTAAAAATTATTAGCACTTCTAATTTGAAGGAAATGGCCTAACTAAAATACAACTGTTAGCAATGATGTGCTTGAACTTCCTTGGCTGATAATTATTTGTCTTTCTACAAAAAGCAATGGTATCTTGCCACTTTTTGAGAAATGCTTAGAAATAAGAATGGTTTACTCCTCTTTCTCATTTGAGTTTGTAAATCTGAGTTTTTGTTGCTGTCGCCACTGTTATATGTGTTATATTATTCTGGCTCTGTTCTCTGGTCTGCCATTTTTTTCTCTAAATTATGGTGATAATAACCTGAACAAAGTTGAGAAAAATAAGTTTTCAAATGTCATGTTAAATGTAAATTGATTACAGGTATGAATATCTAAAAATATTAAAGGATACAACATTCTTACAAAATCATATAATGTTAATTTGTAAGGAATTTATAAGTTATTTACCTGAAACTTCAAGAAATTTGTAAAAGTAAGATATCTAAAAATGATAGGAGATTATCCCAAAACCATAAAGCTAATTAGTGGCTGAAATTTTCTGACTATGACCCAGGCAAACATGCTACCTACCATTTAAACGTATTTTGGCAATTCAAGTAAATTATTTTCTCAAAAATTCCAGAATCTCAATGTTCGTTATTGTTGGCTTTATGTGTTTCAGTTTATTTAAGTTCTTCAACAGAGATCACATTTGCTCCATGGCAATAATCAAGGGACTCTGGTTCAGATGCTTATTCAACATTGTGTTCATATAGCTTATCTCCAAGATAAATTGATTCCTAAATGCAGAATCTGAGGTTAAAGTGCACACATGACCATGTGGTTAGACATCCCAGCCCTGCATGTTCCAAGCAACATTGTATAATACTACACTGGTTTTACAGTAGAAAGAATCATACAGTGTTTCAATTCAGAAGTCAAAATGCCTCTCCATCCAGATCAGATATATCTAGTAAATGCAATCTCAAATAAGATAAATATGCAACAAAAATCAACAAATACTTAATGAATATAAGATTACATCTGTAGAGCTCTCTGTAGCTATTACTAAATTCAGTTAATGAGTAGTGGGGAGATAGTCTAAAATTCTCAGATTTCAAGGAAATTGTCAAACCCACTATATGCATTAGCAATGTGTGTCTACCTCCTGTTATGCAAGATATTTCCTCTTTCAGAATGAAGGTATCTTACTAACATTTTAGAATATTTGAAAATTCTTTTTTTTTTCCTAAATAGCCATAATCTAGATAAATAACAGGTTGTTTTTTTTAAGGAAAAGTTTATTACATATTTGGGATTTTTGTCCATTTCATACTGCATTTATAAGTAGGTTGTCCAGAAAAAAAGACCTACTTTTTCTTTTCTAATTAAGGGGAAGATGGGAGGGAGGGAGAGAGAGGATCAATTTCAGTTATAGAAGCATTTTTCATTCCATTATTCAGAACTCCTTGCATAGAAATCAGCTGTGAATGAATTAAATATATCTCAAGTTTCAAGCCAAAATGTTTCCTCGAGCATATTTCTTACTTTTCCCTGGACAAATAAATTACACAGGCAAAGATGGTTTTATAATAAAAATGAAACTTGAAAAAATGTCCATTGTAATATGAAGACTACATAAAATAATATTAATCTGTCCCAAATAATTGTGAAGTTGGAGTAAATAAGATTACACTTGACATTAAATAAAATTTTCATGTTTTTACCACAGTTGCATAGGCCAAACTGCACTTGTCAATGTCAGTGCAAGGTCTCTTTCCCTTTGAGTAATAATGACTCAGACGTCACTGTCCACTGACTTTTAACGATTTATTTCACAGTCCATAGACAACAGCTAGAGCAACAAGGGGAGGCAGTTGTGATTTCTTTCAGTGTATAAGAAAGAAGACAGTTAATAGTATAAAACTATATGTTAGAAGGTGAACTTCTTGATTCATTGAAAGTCCTTAATTTCTTAGCACAAATTTATTAACAGTTTTATAGTAAAGCAAGTATTTGAGGAACTTTTAAAGGTGTTTTGTTGTCAGCAAGAGAAAGTTTCATGGAAAACTCTTATGGCCTTCATCATATTTAGCAGCATTTCTGTATTTTTAAGTTGATTTTAGGCTTCAAGGTTGCTTTTATGTACTGTAAAAACTCTGAGTGTCAGTTCTGATCAAAAGAAAAAGGTATGATAAGCTCTGACAAATTATTCACTATACTACTCATCTTAAGTGAAAACACAAGAGTAATCAAAATGCCATCACTATGGTGGTTCCCAAGACTCATCGATTCCAAGCACAAACTGACCTTCTGCTATGCGGAGGCACTATATTTGGCCTTGTGGATATTAAAAAATGAATAAATCACAAAATCTTCTCTCAAGTTGCTTACATTTAAATACAGAAGATGTACATTCTTGTCAATTTCCCTAAGTTGTTTATTAAATTGTTCATTGTTTGATACTTTAGAATCTTGTTTCTACAACATTCAGAAGAGTTGCCGATGTGAAAAGCTGTTGTTGTTTTTTTTTTACATGATTCAGCTGTACCCCTTTAAAATGTCTTAACTGTTTTTCATTGAGTTTTCATAAAATAGTTCCATTAGTTTCCCTTTTATTTCATTGATATAAAATCAAATAGAAGTTATTTTAGGATTATCAAGTCTAATTTTTTATTACGACCTGTTTAGGAGGTAAGTGAAGAGTTATATTAGATTCCTGACGCTGCTGTAGCAAATTACCACAAACTTGATGGCTTGAAGAACAGAATATTTATTCTCAGTTCTGGAGGTCAGAAGTCCAAAGCCAAGGTGTTGACATGGTCACACCCTCTCCATATGTTCTAGAGAAATTCATTACTTACCTCTTCCAAATTCTAGTGGCTGTTGGTTGCTTGCCTCATGGCTTCATTCGTCCATTCTGGTCTTCTCCTTTTCTTAAGGTTACTTGTTATTGGATATAGAGCCTACCTTTACCATCGAGGATGCTCTTTTTATTTCAAGATTCTTAACTTATTTCCTCTGCAAACATTATTTTTCCAAATAACTTAACATTCATAGCTTCCATGAACCAATGAGAGCCATCATTCAACTTAACACAGAGAAAAAGAAAAGAAGAGTGGTCGGGTTCATTTACAGTAAGAGAAAATGAAGATGAAGATAACAGGCTGAATAACTTTTGAAACATGGCTGGTCTTTCTGAAAATTCTAGCAGATTGTTTCTTTGAGGAGATGTGTTTACTCGGTGAAGTTGGGCATGCATTCTCTTCTGTTATGGTAGCTAGAATAATATGTTTTCCAAAAAGCTGTCAGAAATCTAGTACCAAATGCCATTAGTTGGGAAACTTACAGACAAAGCCATGCAACTTGGGTACACATGTGAGAGAGCAACAGACTTACAGCTCAGGCCAAACTGTATCATAACACTTTGAAATAATCTTAATTATTTAATCTTAAAAAGTTTATTTGGAATAAACTTATAGCTCTAAATGTTATGCCCATTGCAGAATTACTCATTTGTTAAGAGTCTCAATTAGGTGTTGGCAAATTTCCCATGTCAATCAGCCTTCTGTCTCTCTTGTGTACAGAGCACATGAACAAAGAATGCTTTTAGAGTTGCAGAAAATCAAAAGAATAATCAAAATATATTTATAAACAAAGTTTCATTAGAACACAGACATACTAATTATTTTACTTACTTTTTATGACTGCTCTCACACTTCAACAGAAGAACTGAGTTGTGGCAACGACAGAGTTAGGCAGTATCTTCAATTTTACCTCTTGGCCTGCAAAGCCTAAAATAGTAGGTCTCTGAACCTTTGTTTGCTCAAAATGTTTGTTGATACTTGTCCTAGATTTTGAGCTATTAGATTATTCTGTGGCAGAATATAAAGAGTTCTTGCATTTTACGTACTTTACATCAGTAAAATAGAACCATCCTCTCCTTTGAATATTAAGTATTATAAATAATGAGGTTATATCTCTTGACTTATGGAAAAGTTCTGATTCTTTCTTTAGAAAAATTCTGGCTAGCTTGCTCCAATTTTTAAAGAAGCTATTATACCTACTATTCAGAATTCAAAAACAGATTACAAAATTCTATTCCAACATTTATGTCAGATATTCATTTCCACATTTGAAATGCCTTGACAAGAGATATTAATTTCAGAACTTCACATATACTTCAGTAATGATGGTCTCTTTGTAAGCGTGTGTGTGCACTCACATGAGCTTCAGTTTTTTAACCCTATATCAATTCTTAAACATTTCTCCTTCTTTCTTTTTCTTTTCTTTCTTTAGGGAGCAGTTTCTGGCTATACTCTTCTGTTCCTAAACTAATTAGAGCTATGAACTTTCTTTTTAAAAAGTGGCCTGAGCCAGTATTTATCTTTTCATTCCCTCAAGCTGCAAGTACAAATGAGGATAAAGTAAAATCTGAAATTTTTTGCACCGAAATATACCTATAGGTATAAACAACAAATACCATATTTTAAATAAAATATCTTACTTATAAATTTTAGTAATTTTTCTAAAATCTAATTCTAATATTATTATTTTTTATTGTTGTTCAAGTATAGTTGTTCCCATTTTCCCTCCACCCCCACCTCTCACCCTCGATCCTACCCCTTTTTGGCTTTGTCCATGGGTCCCTTTATACATATTCCTTGACTTGACCCTTCCCTTTCTTCCCTCCTGTTTTCCCTTTCTCCTGTCCCTCTGGTTACAGTTTGTTCTTTACTTCCATGTCTCTGGTTATATTTTCCTTGCTTGCTTTTTTGTTGATTAGGTTCCACTGATAGGTGAAATTATATGGTATTTGTCTTTCACCACCTGGCTTATTTCACTTACCACAATGCTCTCCGGTTCCATCCGTGTTGTTGCAAAGGGTAGGAGCACCCTCTTTCTTTCTGCTGAGGAATATTCCATTGTGTGTATGTACCAGTTTTTTGATCCCCTCATTTACTGGTGGGCATTTAGGCTGTTTCCAACACTTGGTTATTGTAAATTGTGCTGCTATGAACCTTGAGGTGCATCAGTTCTTTTTAATTGGTGTTTTGGGATTTTTAGTGTATAATCTCTGCAGTGGAATTGCTGGGTCAAAAGGCAGTTCCATTTTTAGTTTTCTGAGGAAATTCCATACTGTTTTCCACAGTGACTGCACCAGTCTGCATTCTCACCAACAGTTTTCTCCACAGCCTTGCCAGCATTCTTTTATTGATTTGTTTCTGATGGCCATTCTGACCAGTGTGAAGTGGTATCACCTTATGGTTTTAATTTGCATCTCTCTGATGGCTAGTGATGCGAAGAGTCTCTGGGCCCTCTGTGTGTCCTCCTTGGAGAAGTGTCTGTTTAGGTCCTTTGCCCATTTTTAAATTGAATTCTTTATCTTCCTGGAGTGGAGTTGTGTGCATTCTTTACGTATTTTGGAGATCAAACCCTGGACAGAGGTATCATTGGCAAATATATTTTCCCATACAGTTGGTTCCCTTTTCATTTCGTTGATGTTTTCTTTAGTCATGCAGAAGCTTTTTAATTTGATGAAGTTCCATTTGTTTATCCTTTCCTTTATGTCTCTTTCTCTAGGGGGTATATTGGTGAAAATATTGCTGCGTGGGATATCTGAGATTTTCCTGACTATGTTCTCCTCTAGGACATTTATGGTGTTACAGATTTTATTTCAATCTTTTTTCCATCTTGAGTTTATTTTTGTGTATGGTGTGAGTTGGTGGCCAAGTTTTGTTTTTGTTGTTTGTTTGTTTGTTTTGCATGTAAATGTACAGGTCTCCCAATACCATTTTTTGAAAAGGATATTTTTACTCCATTTTATGTTTCTGTATCTTTGTCAAATACTAATTGACCACAGAGACGTGAGTTTATTTCTGGGCTCTCTATTCTGTTCCATTGGTCTATGTGTCTGATCTTATGCCAGTACCAGAGTATTTTGATTACAGTGGACTTGTAATGTAGTTTGATATCAGGCATTGTGATCCCTCCTACTTTGTTCTTCTTTCTCATAACTGCTGCAGCTATTCAGGATCATTTATGGTTCCACATAAGGTTTTGAAATGTTTGTTCTATATCTGTGAAATATGTGATTGGTATTTTAATAAGGATTGAGTTGAATCTATAAATTGTTTTGAGTCGTAAGGACATTCTGATGAAGTTAATTCTTCCAATCCACAAATATGGTATATGCTTCCATTTAATTGTGTCTTCCTTGATTTCTTTCTTCAGTGTTGTATAGTCTTTGGAGTATAGGTCTTTTACCTCCTTGGTTAGGTTTATTCATAGATACTTTATTTTTCTTGTTGCTATAGTAAATGAATTTTTTTCCTGATTTTTGTTTCTGATATTCTATTGTTGGTGTACAAAAATAACTGTACAACAGTATACAAGATAAGGTGGGAGTTGTGAACACCAGTAAAGCTGCTGGAGAGGAGAACCCACCAACAAAGGAGCCACCAACAGGTGAAGCCCAAGTATAACAAGAGAGCCTACACAAACAGAAGAAAGGGCAACCCTTGAGTATCCAGACAAGGAGATCAAAGAGTCCTCCCTACTGAGTCCCACAAGACTGCTACCACAGCAGTTCACCATATGAAGGCAGCTGGTAAAGCAGAGCATATGGAATTGCAGAAACAAACAAAAAGAGTCACCTAAAATGGGAAGACAAAGAAAGGACCTGCAATTGAAAGGAATGGAAGATTCCCCAGTAAAAGAGCTACATGAAATGGAGGCAAGCAATCTATTATATACAGATTCAAAAGAATGGTTATAAGGATGCTCAAGGACCTCACTGACAGCTACAAGAAACTGAGTGGGAACTATAACAGTATAAAAAAGGAAATAGAAACTACAAACAAGAACCAGGAAGAAATGAAGAATACAGTATCTGAAATAAAAAATACACTAGAAAGAATTACAAGCAGATTGGATGAAGCAGAGGACTGAATCTGTGAGCTGGAAAACAAAATAGAAATACCCAGATAGAACATCTGCATGAAAAAAAACTAAAAAATTATTACACATTTCTTAAGATAAAAGGGGAAACAAAACATTTTTAAAACATTGGGTTGGCCAAAATTTCAATATTTTTTCCATAAAATAAAAGACACATTTTTCATCATCCCCAGTAACTTTATTGATTTAGATATTTTGAGTATGTTGGCTATCTCCCATGTGGTATAACTTTGATCATTTTCAATTAATGTCTGAATTATATTTGCTATCAACTTCAATTGGCTACCAGACCATAGAACATCATCCAGCAAGAAACATCCTGCATGAATCTTCACAAACCATTTTTGACGTGTTTGATCAGTCACAGCACCTTCTCCATACACTACACAAATCATTTTTTTCTTTGCATTTCAGTTATATTTTTACCTTTCTTGAAATAATAAAGTATAATATGCTGAAAATGTTGCATATTTTCTTCCATCTTCAATATTGAAGTGGCTACACAAAAATTCACCAATTTTGATAAGTTTTTTTAAATGCACATTGATGTGACAGCTGTCACAATGCAATCTAACAAAATCGTTTTGGATGAAGTTAAAGACAACTGAGCACTACTAGAGCCACTTATGGGAAAAACAAACTTTTTGGCCAACTCAATATTTGATCAAACAATATGTAAGATGAATTAAGTGATAAGGTCACATTAAAATTGTATAACATTAAAAATAATTAAGAGCTACAAGAAAAATTTGAAGAATGGATGGCTATTCTCAAATGAGTACATATGTATATAGGTGTGTGAGTGTGTATACACGTATATATAAATTTTAAATGTAAACAGTTTTGCACATCAGAAAAAAGCATGTTAAACAAATGGGAAAAAACACTATGAAGTAAATTGCAGCAAGGAAAATATATACTGTAACTTCTATTTTTTCAGGTAAAATGACATATACAGTCAAAAGGAAAATTTGTTTGTAATATGGTAAAAATATACAGAATATTACTATTCTAATAACTTCTATGATTCTTTTTTATTTTTAATATTATTTTTAACTTACAAAAAACAAAAGATGTATATGTGCACCAAAAGAATTAACAAGGATATTCATTACTGCATTATTTTTAAAAACAAAGCATTAAACATTTTTTTAAAAGCCCATCAATAGAGAAATAGATAAATAACTGGAGGCGTATTCATACAGTGGAAAATATGCAATAATTAAAGTTGAAAGAACTGGATTTGGAGTTGGCATTTTTTTTTTTTTGGTAAATGGTCAGCTATAAATATTTTAGGTTTTGCCATCCAAGAAGCGAAATCAGGTGCAGCATATAGGCACTTACATAGAAGATAAAACAAATTCCCACATATTTATTAACAAAACTGAAAATAGAATAATCATAATAGAGTACAATTTTGCACTAAATGGGGGACTAGGTTAGGGAGAGCACAGAGGGCCGACAGCACAGGTGTGGCCGAAAGAACAGTGAAGCAGAGATACGCCTGGGAGACAAGACAAAGTAAGGAGAAGACAGCAGAGAGCAGCTCCTCCAAGAACTCCATTCCCCAGAGTTTTCTCAAGTGCTGTGCTGTGTTTGGACAAGGAAAGTAGATTCCAAAAGGCTTGTGGTAAGTAAGCATGTGGTGAGAAGGGGCTAGTTAAAATTAGAACACATGTACTGGAAGACTAGGTTTGAGGGGCATGAAACACGTCCGGTCTCTGCTTCCACAACTAGGCAACTCTACCACTCGGCATGAAAGCGGCCAAAGACAGTATGTAAATAGATTGGTATGGCTGTGTTCCAACAAAACTTTACAATGGACGTTAACAGCACAACTTCACAAAATTCTCACCTGACAGGAGATGTCATTCTTCATTTGACTATTTTTAACCATTTAAAAATGTAAAATCCAGGCTATGCAAAAACCTGCAGGGGCCAGATTTGCTGTGTGGGCTTTAGTTGGTCAGCCCCTGAACTAAAGCCACGTGTGCCAACACATACTGAAAAGTCATTATCCTGAGGGGAAAAAGCAGGCTAAGAAAAATGGATGAACTAGTTGTCTTTCCCCACATTATGCTGAGGTAACAAAAAGCCTTCAGTCTAGTGTCATTGCAAACACAAAGCTTACCTCTTATTGCTGTGACACCTCAGCCTGCTGCCATTCCATGGGACGCGCGCTCCCTCCTCAGGCCCTGGTTAAAGGAGCAGCATTTACCTCTTAAAACAAACCAAATATAACCCACCTAGTTGTGTATGTGTTTAGCAAAATATAGAAAAGTACTCATTCTAATATAATTGAATCAACCTCAATATGAAGTTGGGAAATAAAGAAATAGACTTGGGAAAAACAACAAAGTAAACTTTTTTTTTTAACAGTGATCTAAAGCAAGCATTTTATTAACTTTTATTATTTTATGTCAAGAGTTCAGAGGCTTATGTTATAGGAAAAAATCAGTATATTCTTTTAGTCGCACATGGTCTCCTATTAAGCCAATTACTATATTTACTCATTTTACTCCTGTATTTCTATAAATTAAAAAAATATATCTGTCAAAAAAATTAATTTACCTTGCCCCATAATTAAGACTAGCTAAATGTCCTATAGGTTAACTTAAAATTTACCAGAATTAAACTACCTTTACTAAGTTGTCTGAATAGAAGGGTCTCTAATAACTTCATATTACCATTTTGTTCAAGACTTGGTTTACAATTTCTAAGAATTCGATGTAGAAGAATTGTGTATTTGTGATTAGTATGGAGAATTTCACCACCTATAATTTGTATTCTCTTTCCATATTATCCTATTCACTGTGCTATTTCTCTTAACTGGCTATAAAGAGAACTTGAGTGGACTTTCCTGTATTAATTAAAATATGTGTAAATAAAGAAGTGATGTCCTGCCAATGCTGAGTATGCATTTATTTTCTAATAGACAATTTAAAATTAATGCCCAAAACTTGAAGGTTATTATCAGCTATACTATCAGCTGAAGAGTTAAAACATTCAATGCATGCAATAATCATCTTTCAAAGGAGTGCATTCCCTGAGAAAACTGGTAATCTAGGAGCAAGAATAAATATGTATTTCTACAGCTTAGAAGGAAATTATTCCTTCTATGGATAAGAATGGAAATGGTATTGTGACACTCTCTTCCTCAAAACATTAAATCCCAGTTTCATAAGTATTAAAATTGTATGCTGATGTGAATTCTTTTTCGGTGGTGGTGATATAAAAGTAGAAATTTCTTACACAAGACTAGGTTTTCATTCAATTTTACACCAACCATTGCGTTTCCCAGTCTGAAAGCATTTATATATGATTTTAAAACTCAGGTTTGTTTTGTTTCATTTTGTTTTCCTTATTTTGCTGCTGTCCACTGAAGTACCTGACCCTCTACCCCTAATTCATTCTATAAAGAAACTATTCTGTTTCTGTTTAGAACTGGTCTCTTAGGAAGAGCCAATCCACAAAGGCCCACAACCCAACCTGTGCGAATCTTGGCCCAGTTGTACCCATCCCAATATTTCACTCATGCTTGTCACTCGTATCTTATTTCACTCAGACTCAATCCCTTATTACCCTATGTGCAGCCTGAGGTCTAGTCATTGCATTTGATTTAGCTCATTTCTTCACCACTGTGTCAGAACTCGGCATAACAAGTGACATATTAAAGCCACACAGAACACAATAAATGTTTGAGGAATAAATAAATGGTTGGCTCCTTACCTGAATTTAACACTTTTTCAACAAATCAATGATGAGAAAAATTGTTCAGTGTGTGATTACACACCCTCATTTCACCTATAACTAAAACTTACTTGAAAATTTGAGTGTGTGGATCAGTTTGAATAGTATCTAATTTTAAGATTATTACCAGTTTCCTAATTATTTTGTAAATAAATCATCTTAAGATATAGAAAGCCTTAACTATTTTAAAAGCATCAATCAATAAACTCTGCAAATTGAAGAAAATTACTGTTTTCTGAAAAAAACTCTTTAGAAGAATATTATCCAAGAAATATTTTCCAAGAAATATTTTCCGAAGTCTTCTTGTGTTTGATTTATCTATAATGTGCAGGGATTTGACTTCTACTAAGCAAAAGGATAGTGAAAATCGTGTCTATTCCATCTTCTATGGAATGGAAACTCCCATGTACTGAGTATTTATGCATGGACTAGTTTTATTTCTGTATGAAAGAGTTCTTTTAGCAACAAAATAATAAATAAATTTAATCAAATCTTAAAATTCATTTTCCTGCTTAAATTGGCACAATGTTAATATTATATTTAGAAATTTTATGTATGCGTTCCTCCATTGGACAATTGAAACTAAAATCTGTAGTGTGTGTGCAATGTTTTCTTAAGAAATACCTCTTTGGAATATGCATACTTTCTTCCCATTTGTTATAAAAAGAGTTTCATTTGTAACTTTTCCATTAAAAAAAGTATAAAGCCAAATCATAATCATAAGGTTTTGTGCACTCTGAGTTTAAGTTTCCGAAGCTCTCTAGATAACTTATTTAACAGAGGCACGTAGCATATTAACTTCTGAAGTGTAGAAGCTACATCAAGGAGGACCTTGGCATTAAATATTTAATCAATATTTTCTTTTTTTTTTACCTTAATCTCAAAAGCAATGTTTAATTTCCATTTTTTTTCCAGTTTTTTGCTATACCATTCAAATTAGTCTTTTTTACAGTTATTACTTAGCATCATCAAATCTGCTCTGGATCCACATGTCAACCAATTGTTTTATGCATTCCCATATTTTGTTCTAGGTCTTCTTCCTTTAAATGTAGGTCTCTGAAAGGTAATTTTGCTGAATATTGATATATAAATTGACAATATTTTCTTAGTTTGAAGGAAATAAGAAATTTAAGAGTAGGTGGTGTTAAGGAACATAAATTTTCCTAGGATCTTAGGAATAAAGAATTAAATGACCATCTTAAAATATTCTATAGAATATATCACTAATCATGTGCTTAATAAAGTTGTACACTATAAAATTAAAATGTATAATGTGCCATTCAGAGTTACTAAATATTCCCTGGAAGTCAGTTCAATAAATAAGAAAATGAAATTAGAAAAATACTTTTCAATGAGAGAAGGGAATGAATGCATGTATAATTCATTGATATATTGATAAATCTAATATGGAACTCTAAAAAATGAATGGCAAAATGCTTCCAGTTACTGTTATATGTTATGTCAGTTGTTAAAATTTTTATTAGCATAATGTAAATGACTGTGTCTTCATTATGTTAAAATATCTTACAAAATAAAGCTTTCACTAATAAGCTTTTACTTCTTTCATTATTCACCAGTCAATTTGAGTGAATAATACCTATTCATTTTGTATTTAATGAAAAATAAACAATGTTGGTGTTGCTTTATACACAGTAAATTTTTTAATCAGCCAAAAAGGAAATAAATATTTAAGCAATTTGTCTATTTCTCCACTGACGAGTTCTGAACTTTGATGGCAGGTGTTAGGCACAGCATAGGCTGGGAACTGTCAGTCTACCCTAGCTTACCTAAAGACATAATTGTGCTTGGAAAGCAGATTTTTCCCCTTGTTTCCTAAATGCATTCTGTTAGATAAACAAATTAATAATATAAATAAAGTTATAGCATAACATAAAATTATCTCTTTAGAACAGAGTATCTAATTATTTTTTAAAAACCAAAATACACAATACTTATTTCAAAATTAGCATGTCTAAGGACTGAGTTGAGAAAAATGAAATAGGCTGATAAAATAATGAATCACAATAAGAGAACTGATCTTATTATTTTAAAATTAATGGTAAAATTTTGATTCAGATATCCATACTACCATATACAAAGATGTCAGAACCTTGATGAAAAATAACAATCTATACCATTTAATATGGCTGTGTGTTATTATCACCTCAACCCAAGACAATCAAAACAAGTAGTTATGGAATAAAGGAATCTAGTAATATCAATCCATCATGTATAGAGGACTTTGGGGTTAAGGAACTGAGGAATACATAGAAATTTAAAAGCACTTCATAGTTATAGAACAAAACATACAAATGATTGTGGTAAAGTATTTCTTTACAAATTAATTGCTGCCTTGTAGCCTCCAGAACTATAAGATAATATATTTTGATATAAACCACACAGTTTATAGTAATTTGTTATCACAGACCAAGGAAACTAATCGTCTTCAAATAATATTAAGAAATTATGCAACAAGGGAAAATGACTCATGGACATGGACAACAGTGTGGTAATTGCAGGGGGAAAGGGTATAAAGGGACTAAATGGTAATGGAAAAAATACAATAAAATTTTTTAAAAAGAAAAATAAATTATGAGTTATCCCTGAAATAAACTTTATTAAAACATATCAACTTTACTAATTTAAAAATGTAGTGATATAGCATAAGAGTGATGATTTGATTCAACTTCGTGACATTATTTAACATTATATGTGACATTGGTTTTGAAAATAAAAAATTCCTGTAAAATTGTGAACATATGAGCATTTTAACTGACGCCTTTGAGGAAAATAAAAAGAGTTTATTACTTATGGGCTCCGGAGCACACAAAACATGCCAAAGGATACACAACAAGTTTGAGGCAAGAGAGAGAAAGAGCACACACAGGCCTGGGGTTCAGCTTTCTGGTGGCTTACTCTTTATTGGAAAATTTAAAACATAAGAGCAGTGCAAAAGTAATCTTGAGAAAGAAGAACAAAGTTAGAAATATTATGCTACCTGATGTAAAACTAGACTACACAGCTATGGTAATCAAAACAGCATGGTACCGGCATACAAATAGATATGTAGATCAATGGAACAAAAGAGAGAGCCCAGAAATAAACCCACGTCTTTATGATCAGTTAATATTTGACAAAGTGGGCAAGAACATACAAGGGGGTAAAGGCAGTCCTATTCAATAAATGATGTTGAGAAAACTGGACAGGTACATGCAAGGAAAAGAAACTAGATCACTTTCTTATACCATATACAAGAATAAATTCAAAATGGATTAAAGACTTAAACATAGGGCCCAAACCCATATAAATCCTATAAGAAAACAAAGGCAGTACACTCTCTAATATTGCTCTTAGCAAATTTTTGGGGGCATATGTCTCCTTGGGTAAGGGTAACAAAAGAAAAAATAAACAAAAGGTACTACATCACACTAAAATTTTTTTGTACAGCAAAAGAAACCACGAACAAAATGACAACACAGCCTACTGAATAGGAGAAGATATTCATCTAATAAGGAATTAATACCCAAAATGTATAAAGAACTCATACAACTTATGAGAAAATATATAAAGAATAAAAAAATCCAGTTAAAAATGGCAGAGGTCCTTGATAAACATTTTCCAAAGATGACATACAGACAGCCAATAGACATATGGGAAGGTGCTCAATGTCACTAATCATGAGAGAAAAATGCAAATTAAAACCATAAGAACACATCACTGCATGCCTGCCAGAATGGGTATCATCAACACATTGACAAACAAGTGTTGGCGAGAATGTGAAGAAAAGGGAAGTTTTGTGCAATGTTGTGGGGGAGTGGCACAGGTCGCTGTTTGTCCCTGGTCCGGGTGACAACTGCCACGGAGACGGAGAGCATCGCGGAGACTGCAGTGCCCCGCGATCTGAGGGTTACTGGCCTGGGCCAGGTGAAGTGGGAGTGCGGACTCTGAGTCCCACAGAGCCCATCCCAAGGTTGTCAAGGATGCAGGGGAATAAACACGAGTTGTTGCAAACACTTCTCTGTCTGCCAGGAGAGGGGGCATGGCTCTTCCTTCTAGTGGGGAAGGCCCAGAGTCCCTTTGTTCAAAGGCTTTTATTGAAAGGTTATCAGTGGGGCCACGTAATAGAAATGCACGTTATCTAATTACATTGATATGTTAATGTTTACAGAGAATAGATAATGTTTAGAAGAAAACAAATGGCAGGAACACATCGATTTACAGGGGTCCGAGAGGGGACTAGTAAACATGAGAGTGTACACATGAGAGCGCCAAAGGGTGTAGGGTTAGGGTTGGTGAATAATGTAAATTTCCTTCCCAGCATGAGCTGGCTAGGGCTTTTGAGGGAGAAACAAAGCATGCTTTAAAGAATTTACTTTTAGGCCAGATTTCTCCTGGGGACTGCCAGATCTATTTTAGGACTGCCTCCTGTGTCATTTCGAGCCTGAGTCAGGCAGGGGGAGGGGGACTCCAAGAGACAAGGAGACTTCTTCCAGATAGAATGAGGACTCCCGTGTCCAAGCCAAGTCGAAGGGTGCGTGCCTTTTTGCCCTTTCTCCGTGTCCCCCAAGTCCTTCTCCTGCTGCTGCCCATACCAGCTGATATCTGTCTTAACTTGTTTCTCCTTGTGAGAAAACTTACCAGTCGTCAAAAACTGGCCATCACAGCCAAGAGGAGTGATGTGAGGGGCGAAGTCCCTGCCAGGGAGACAGGTTACGTCTCCTCAGTGACCTGTTTTCCCGAGGTCTCCTTGATTATTTCCAGCCTTGGAGCCCTCTAGCCTGTCAGTGGGATTACAGTTCCTGAAACCAGACAGGGAGTTTCCCAACAGTGCAAATTGGTGGAGCCACTATGAGAAATAGTATGGAGGTTCCTCAAAAAAAATTAAAAACAAAACTACCATATGACCCAACAATTTCATTTCTGGATATTTATCTGGAGAAATCCAAAATACTAATTTGAAAAGATATACACATCCCTGTGTTCATTGTAGCATTATGTACAATAGCCAAGATATGAAAGCAACTTAAGTGTCCATCAATAGGCAACCAGATAAAGAATAGTACATAAATATATAAAATGGAATATTACGTGGCTGTTTAAAAGAATGAAGTCTTATCCTTTGTGACAACATGAATTGACCTAGAGGGTATTATCTAAGTGAAACAAATCAGAAAGAGAAAGGCACACACCATATGATTTCACTTATATGTGGAATCTGAAAAACAAAATAAATGAATAAGTAAAATTGAAACAAACTCATAGATACAGGGAACAAACTGATGGTTGACATGGGAAGGCATTGGTGGGCAGGGTGAAAAAGATGAAGGGATATAGAAGTACAAGTCAGCAGTTACAAAACAGTCAAGGGGTTGTGAAATATAGGATAAGGAACATAGTTAGTGATATTGTCATAACTAGGTACGGTGTCAGATGGGTACTAACCTTACCAGACTTCACTTTGTAAATTTTATAAATGTCTAACCACTATGTTGTGCAGCTAAAATTAATACATTATTGAATGTAAGATGTAATTTAAAAATTTTAATTAAATAAAAATAAAACATGAGTGGTCCTTTAAAGTGCAGGAAGAGAGAAAATAAGTAGTCCAACTGGTCAGTTACCTTAATCAACCAAGATCTCTAAGACCAAAGAGCATTGGGTAAGGTGGCCCGGATCCTTATCTAGTCCTATGACCGCCAATGTGTTTATCCCAGATAGCCTTTGTTGAAGTGGATTCAATTTTGAAGTGGATGTCCATTTGGAGTAGATGCTTAGGGGTCAAAGCTTAAGACAGGCACTTATATTACAAACATTTTTTTTAAAAAAACCAACTCTCGGTGCTTATATTATAATTAATTTCATTTTGTTGGTGTTGGTATGGGTGTCAACAAACCTACTGCACTGTCACTTCTATAAAAGTAATTTCTATAAAATGCAATTTTATATGCATTACTAAGTACTAAGGTAGTACTAAGGTGTACCATCTAGGTTCGTGTTAGACACTCTATGATGTTTGCACAATGACAAATCACCTAACAACTTATATCTCAGAACATACTCCAGTCATTAAGTGGTATATGACTGTACTGCTAAGGAATGTCTTCCAAAGTAAAAGGATCATTATTTGACCTCCTTGTTAAAAATGTTTCATAATCAAGGTGGCCAAAATAGTCTGGTCTTAATTTGCCAGAGTAAACCTCTTTGTAAATATGGATTAATGAGATGCATACATCTTTATTAATTTAGCAGCTGGAACTAAAAGATGTCTCTCCATTTCCAAGAGCAGGCAGACATGAGTCCACTAAAAACAATAATCAGGAATTCTGGTACTAATTTTCCAAATGAATTTGTTACACTTATTTAAAACTATGATGTTTTTCACTTCAGTTCTAAGCTGAGACCAACTGACAACTCATCAACTTGGATGATTATATAATTATTACTAAATTTTAATAATTTATAAAGCGTGCTTAACTTTGGTCCAATTAGTTTAATTAAGAGGAAGCTGGACAGAATATTGAAGTTACCGAATTGCTCTAAGTTAAGAAAGCTATATATTAAAACAAAATTTTTTAAATTAATTGATGAATTTATGGCAAAAATTAGTAAGAAAAGTATACTACCTAAAAGTGTTGTTGTTAAATCTGTAAAATATATAAAAATTTGTAGATATAATACAATAAATTTATCATACCTTTGTTTACTGATATACCTCAACTTGTTACATTTTATAAAATTTTATATACAAACACGCATGCAAAATACACATGTTCAATATCGTCTCTTGGTCTTTTTCTGAATCATTTGAGAGAGAATTATTAACACTTCAGTGTTCCCCCAAAGCAAAGATACTCTCTTAATAACCTACACATATAACCTACTAATAGAGAAAGTCAATATTGATACACTCTAGTATCCAATACACAGCACCCATTAATGTTTTGCCACTGGTCCTAAAAAGGTATTTTCTTCTCTGGTTTAATATTCCTTCCAGAAATACAGGTTGCATTTAGTTGTCTTGTCCCTCATCTTTCTCTAAAGTGATTATGTCCCTCAGTTTTTCCTCATTTTAATGTCTCATTATTTTAAAGAATGCATTCCTACTTTCTGTATCAAGTTTCTCAAACTGCACCTATCCAATGTTTCCTCATGGCCAAAGTCTTGACCAAGCCATGCTATATTTGCAAGGATACAACCAAATCACACTATGTTCTTAGCAGGCATAGTTGACCTGTGCTATCAGAGGTGGGATTGTTTTCGGTGGGAATCAAAGCTCTTCCACAGAATCACAAGGAAAGCATTCCAAAGACCCATTCATGGGAGACTGTGGTGTGGCATGCTTATTCATGTGGAAAATGAAGCTGCCTTCTGGGTCTCATCTCCCTCTCTCCCACTATGGAAAAGTTCAACTGTGTCCTCAGTAAGGCCATCACAAAAGCCAGTGTCCAGAGTTTCTACTTCATATGAAAGCTCAGTCTTTTGAAGCACATAGATGGCTGCTACGCAGTCTCAGTCCCCATCCAGGTAGCTTAGCATGTTCTTGGCTACTCCCATGGTACAGTCCATGTGGCTGCCAACCATGACTTCTAAGGTCACATGGCTGTGGAGAGAGACTGCATGAGTACATGGGAGAGGCATGTTACTGGGTGGGCAAAAGAGAGAGAGAGCTTAGTCTTTTTGGTCCCCACACCATCTGCTGTGAGCCGAGGAGCTACTAGACCCAAATGTTCGTGAGCTCCCTGGTGAAGGAGCACACAAATGGGCGAGCTAATCACCAGGTGGGGAAGGGGAGAGAGAGAGATTGATTCTTTGTTCCTTTGGGATTATATAAATTTGGGTTTAGGATGGACCAGATGCTTTTTCAAAAGAACCAATTGGCTTCCCAAAATTTTATGGGTTTTGGATAGGTCTGCCTCCCAGTTAGACTGACAGGTCTCTATGGCCCAACACCTACCCTTATCCCCCCCAACAATCAGTGTACTGAAAAGGAAGGAGAGTCTTAATCCCTTGATTGCTTGACTGAGCAATGCTGTGATCCCCTGGGGTGTGAAGCTATAGCTTCCTGGCTAGCAAGCAGACTTATGTTCTACCATTTTAATAAGCACAGTGTCTAGTTCCCTTTGCTCCCCTCTTCCTAGCTAAACACCAGCAAGAGCAGTGTTAATCTTGACCACCTGGACATGCTGGTGTTCTCTAGGTTTTTCCACTAAAATGTCACCAGTTCTCCCTTTGAAATTGAATATTTTTATTGTGGAGAAATATTCTAAGATTAAATCAATGTCCTGTTCCTCATCAAACCTGCACCTGCCAACCTTAACCTCCACTGGAAGCTACCATCTAAATCATTAAGTACTCTTATAGTAGCCAAGTAGAGATTTTCTATATCTATCATTATTTATACATCTTTCTTTTAATTGGTATTCTGCTAAAGAGCTTTACTTCTTATTTGTTATGGTCTGAAATGTGGCCAAAATCCATATGCTGAAGTCTTAAGCCTCAATATCTCTGAATGTGATTGTATTTATAGATAGAATATTTAAAGAGGTAATTAAGTTAAAATGAGGTCATATAGATGAGTCCTAATCCAATATTGCTGATGTCTTTATAAGAGGATATTAGTACAGGGACATTTCACAGAGGGAAGACCATGTAAAGACACAGGGGGAAGACTGTCATCTGCAAGCCAAGGAGAGAGATGTTAGAACCAAACAACCTTTGTAAAACTTGGATTTGAACTTAAAACCTCAAGAATTATGAGAAAATAAATTTTTGTTGTTGAAGCCACCCAATCTATAGAACTTTGTTATAATAGCCGTAGACAATCAATACCTATTTATTTATTTATTTATTTCTGTATGAAATCATTGATTCTAGTTTGGTCTATAGGACTTAATCCATTACTATTGTTATTTATTTTGATCCTTAAATTGTACCAGATTTAGCTAGGGTGGGAAGGGTCCCCTTTCAAAAGGACTCTTCTAAGCTTTGGCAGTTTTCAATTTTTCTTTAATCACTTCCTTCCTTTCTGGCACAATAAGCATTTCTCCTTCAGTCCTGGAGTTAGATATTTCTACAAGGAATAGTGATTGATTTTAGTGGTGGATGATAAATAGAAGTTAAGATCTGTATGTTCAGTATGATCTTTGGTTCCATATCTTCTGCAGGCCTAGCCAGAAAAATGAGTTTTTATGCACTCATCATAATCATAAATACAGTCATAAGTATTTTAAAATATATTTGTGTATATAAGTTAAAAAGTAAACTTGTATGGAATGGAAGGGAAGATTAGGATGTACAGGAATGGATGATGGGAAAGGACCAGGAGAAAAGAAAAAATGATTATAAAGAAACAACTGCCGGCATTTAAAAACAATTTCTTTTTAAAGAGAAATAAGCCTCATTGGGATGACAAGCCCATGTTTTAAGTAGAACATTTTCTATTCTTGTTACACAAAACAGGAAGAGTGGCCTGAATAACGGTAGATTTAAATCCCTGTATTACCATGCAGGTGAAGGGCTGGCTGCCCCCTTCTTCCCCCACCAAAGTAGTACCCTGCCTCCATCCGTGATTAACACCTCTTCACCACCTTAAGGGTAACAATGAGTGAGAAATTTCTGTCTTTTTCTGTGAACTTATGCAATACAAGAAAGGCTCCTTGGTGACATAGTAAAAGTTTTATTTTACTGTTTAAAACTTTACTGAGAAAAAATTTACAACAAACTGAACCCAATTACATTGGAAAATTCATTGAATGTAACAGATATATCCACTCTTAAAATAACTGCCACAATTATGAAAAACTCACAACCTCCATCATAAGCTCTCTGTCTTTTCTATTCCATTTCCAGTGTGCTATCACTATTTGAACTTTCTATTAATATGACTATGCCTAAGCAGCCCTGTCCTCTGTGTTTCTGTATGTCACTGATCATGTAAGGGTTACTTAAAGCTCTTTCAAATCTTTTCTTATTGGAAACAGCATCTGCAATACTTTCAGCAGCATTACTGAAGAATACAGCTTATGTTTACGCCATATGTATTACTACTCTTCCAGGAATAAAAACGGATAAGCCTTTGTATCTTCACAAAAATCTAGAATGTATTTTTTTTCTCCAGAGCAAAGATTACCTGTATATGGAAGTGTGCACACATATTCACCCACACACACCTGTGTACATTATAAAGGTAAAAATATTTGAAGCCATTTACTCACTCATTATTTTTACTTCATTCACTACGCATTGTTTTTATTCAAAATTTATTTCACATTTTCCCGCTACAATTTCTGCTTCAAAAAATTGAACTATATCAGCAATATCTAATGAGAAAAATCACAAACTCTCAAGGTTTAGGTATATTACAAAAAATATACCCAAAATGATATAGCTTTTTGTTCCTATCTCCTGTCCAGTGTTTACTTTAAAATCAAGATCAGCCTTAGCTGGTGCGACTCAGTGGATTGAGCACAGGCTTGTGAAGCAAAGGTCACTGGTTCAATTCCCATCGTAGGGCACATGCTCGGGTTGCAGTCCAAGTCCCCAGTAGGAGGCACGTGAGATGCAACCACACATTGATGTTTCTCTCGCTCTCTTTCTCCCTCCCTTCTTCTCTCTAAAAATACATACATACATACATAAGTAAGTAAATAAATAAATAAATCTTTTTAAAAAAATCTAGATCAAAGAACCTGTGTACCCACTGGACTACAAAATATATCTTATTTGTCCTTCAAAGAAGAGGCACTTTGGATGCTAAATAACTTTAAATGACATCGCACCTTCTCTGTAGATTTTCAAATAATCGGTGAGCACTGTTACTCTAAAGCCCAAGTTCTTAAACAATTACCTGTCTAATGATCATTAAACAAATGTATAGTGAGTGTCCACTGTGTTATAGAAATGATGGCAAGAAGAATGAAATATTAATACTGATCCCAAATTGATCACAACTGAGAGAGAATAATTGAAAATAATAATCTGGCATTCATAAAAAGGTACAAATAGAGGAAAATGAATGCTACATGCTGCAAGAAAAACAAGTAATGTTAAAAACTTAGACATGTTCATGGAGACTATTTTCATAGTCCATCTGTGTTTTTTTCCTTTGCTTTCTCTTTGTTTTCTGACCCTGCCTTCCATTCTTTCATTGGATTGATCAAGTTTTTTTTTTTTCATTCTATTTTTACTTCATCTTGTTTGGCATTTACATTGTGCAGAGAGAGCTAGTGGTGCAAGAACTCTTCTTCTCTTCCATAGTAACAAACCCTTTTAATTTTTTAGGAAGGTAAAGAACGATCCAAAGGCTATACAGTGCAAGTCTATGTTGCTGAACCACATGCCTAGTCTTGACAAGGAGGTTAGAAATTCTCACCTCTTTGTCCTTTCAGAATTTTTGCTGGATGACGTATAGGTGGCTTTTGGAACTGGAACCAATACCTGAAGTCATGAGGTAAATTGTGAATTCTAGGGGGTGCAGCCAGGGCGGGCAGTTGGGGGCTGGTGACAAGGAAATAAACCCCCTGGGAAAGTAGCAGAGCTGAGCTATCAAGCAGTGCCAACTTGTCTAACTACAGACTTTCACATGAGAAAAATAACTAGCTTCCTTGTTTTAGTTATTGCTATTTGGAGTTTCTCTACAGCCCAACGTAGTCATGCTAACATACTTCATGTGACCATTATCTTCACGAAGTGAGCACTTCATCATAATTTTACATCCTTCTACCCCTTAACTCACACTGTTGACTTTTGTTTCTAGATTAGTTCAAAAATGTATGTTCTTTTAAATGTTTGTTTGTACAAAAATTACTTCATTAATTTACTTAACATTATTTTTGTGTTTATTTTCTTTCTCCTACATTCATCTATTCATCTCCAGCAGAGTACATTTTTCCAGAGTCAAGGAGAGCCAGGTAGAGATAAATTTACTAAATATTTATTTAACAACTTACAAATTATTCGAATTATGAGATACAAAATCATTTGTCTGAGGATGGAATTTATAAAATCAAGTGTCTTTTTCTTTCATATCTTTTATAAGATGCTCATTTTTTTAATCCAAATACTGGTGAAACTAATTCTAAAGTCAATCTAATTCTTATTGCTCTATAGGTAATTAATGTTTTCACTTCCCTAGCTTTTAGGATTTTCTCCTTGTCTTAAAAAATTATCACACTGTTTTAAAATGGATAATTATTTATTTTTGTTGTTTGTTTATTAACTCAATTGCTGCTCAGCGAAGTTTTGTTATCTGAGGATTCTATCTTCTTTTCATAGTGGGAAATTAGCAGCTTTCATGAGTTCAATAATTGCATTGCTATCTTTATCTTTATTCTCTGCTCTGACACTCTGCCAGAGAGAGATTGGCACCTCTGTATCTATTCTTTACCTGTCTTCCCTTTTCCTTTTTACTTTCCATGTTATCCTAGTATGCTGGAAAAATGTATCCTTCTAATTTTCCACATCATTAATTTTTGTTCAGCTATACGCTTTCCACTGCTTAACCCACCTATTAGGGGTTTTTTTAATTTCAGTAATTATATTTTTCATTTCCAAGATCTTCAGTAAATTCTCCACTTAATTGCATTTCTTTTCTTTGCAGTAGTGACACCCTAATTTAAATCTCTGAATAAATATAATGACCTTACTTTCAATGTCTATTTTCCTTGAACCTAACAGTTGGTTGCCTCTGATGGTCTTGGCACACGCTTCAATGATCCAGTAATTATTGACTGAGAGCTACTTTTTGCAGTTGAGAGTACCTGCCAGCGTGTGGGCTGTCACGGCTTGTGACTTCCACTTTGGTGAACAAAAATAAATACTCTGGTTTTTGTGGTTAGCTCTGTGAGAGGAAGAGATGGATAAGATGTATTACAGGGTTTAATCTCAAAAGCTATTTTTCATCTTAATTTCTCAGAGAATTTTCAATCACTCAAAGGCACAGTTCTGCCCATAAAACTCTGGAAAAATCTGTAAAAATTACACTCTAATATTTATTGTCTCTTTGTACCCCAAGTTCAATGTTATTCTCCAATCAAACATACTTTTCACATATTTATACAACCCTACTGTTAGATAGCTGTCAGAATGCTTTCACTGAGGCCCCGCAGAAACTCAAACATTAGATTTTGTGGGGAGTGATTCTATTTTGAAAAACAGATGGCTAAATTTTATGACAAATTGGTTACTTTTCTTTTGACAGTGCAGCTGCTGGACAAAAGATAACGTTTCTCTGGATATTCCACATTAAAAAAACTTGGGCAAACTTTTAAAAAATGTGCTAACCACCTAATATTCTCCAAAAATTTCAAATTCTTGTAATACGAGTACATTCGACCCTAAAAGATTTACTCTCACATTGAAAATATGAGGAAATTTTAAAAAACAGATAAACTAAAGATCTCTTAACATCAATAACATTTATACTTTGAGAGCAGGAAACTAATATTTTGTATCAGTATATATACTGGCCTTCATGTATGTGAAATGTTTTCATGAGAAAGTATGATTCGCGCTATGTACCTTTACAGTAATATGTCTGTAAATAGTCCTTCCTCTGTCTTCGTATAAGCATTAAAGTTATAAATAAACTTTATTTATTTATGTTCATCTAGAATTCTCCTTGTCTTTCTATCCTTCATTATCCTTTCTGTTGTACTTCATCTTTTAAATGTTTATGTATAATTTCACATAAATTAAAATGCACATTCTTAATACAATATAGTTTGATGAGTTTTGGGTTGTCATCCCAATTAAGAAATGTTATATGTTCCTTATTCCAAAAAGTTCTCAGACTTTTTATTGTCAAACAGCCACACCCCGACAGAGTTATTTACTATTCTGATTGCTACTACCATAGCTAGTTTTAACTGTCAAAACATCTCATACAATACAATCACAGAGTGTATTGTTTCTATGCCTTATTTTTGACAATATGATATGAAATTAATTCATATTCTGCATATAACAGTAGTTGATTCCTTTTTATCACTAAATGGTATACCACAATATTTAACCATTTATGTATTGATGGGCATATATTTTGTTTTTTCCCAATTTTGGCTATTACAGATATAAAATTGTATTGTACACAGAAAATGAATTCTTTACTCCCATCTTTTTAAGTGTACTGGGAGCGTTTTAAGGCCCAGCATATGTTAATACTCATAGTAAGGGTTTGACACATTTTTCTGACTTGGAGGAATGTGAACTCCACAAGCCACTGAAATGAGCAGAAGCTGAAATTTCTGGTCAGTTCTGTCAACCTTGCAGTGGTTCTTTTCCCCTTGATTCTTTGAAGAATTGCTCTCTTCAGTTCTTCAGTTCTTACAGTTCTTGGATCGCCCACAGTTTTGAGAGTTTAAATAAAGATTGTGGAGATTGTTCCTGTATGGTTCCCTCATTTCTAGATTATCTCTCCTCATTTAGATTTTATTAGTGCCTCTATGCACCATCTTCTGACTGTTTATGCAAAAAAATCCTTGCAAATTTCTGCTTGATTTCTAGCCATCTTGTACTATAGAAACAGTGAGGTGCTGCACTCAGAACAAAAGTTTTATAAACATAAATCTCACCCTAGGTGAAAATTTTCTTTCAAGGGTCTAATTCCATTTTGCCTGCTTGTAATCTCCTGTTCATTCTAATAAAAACCTCCGTAAGGCTTTCAACCTCTTGTTCATAGTAATTTATCAGCAGTTTATAATGGTTACTTGAGGTAAGATTAGTGTGATAAAAGTTATTCTGCTTTTACAGAAATCAGAACTTCCACCATGAAAGTATCTTCTACCTAGCTGAAATAATAATGGATTACAAATTTTGAGCAAGTGTAACTTTCACAATTATTTATTACACAATATATATTTAAACCTAGTTGAAGATGATTTGACCTTCTCAGTTTTAATTTTTTTTCTTTATATCACTTCTTGAATATCCTAGGTTAAACAGAATCCTCTAAAATGTGTGTGTGTGTTTGTTTGTTTGTTTTTTAATATCCCCTGGTCTCCTATCTAGTGATGTATAATGCCCATAAAGAAATGTTGGTATAACTGAGGAAAAAGCTTATGAATAAAATAATATAAATTAAATGTCCCAAGGATGTGAAATCTGTTTTAAATATCAGCAAACTGACATTGAGCAGTGTTCCTGATAAATGACTGAGAAATGACACTGTTTTAACAAAACAACTTGCTGGTCTGAAGCAATATTTGTTTTGGTGAATAAATAACAAAACCTCACTCATGGAGCCTTAATGACATTTTCTTAGGTAAGAGAAATCCAAGACACTGCCCTCAAACTAACATTGAAAACATTTTTTTTTAAATCATGGCAAGACTGTTTTTTAAATCTAAATTATATATAGATGGCATATACTAGTATTAAATTACAATACTGGTTAGAGATTTAGAATGCTCGATTATTTTTTGTCAAGGCGGGGTTATATTTCAGAATGATACAATAATTTATCTCATGACACTCACAGAAATGTCTAAATTTTAAGGCTTAATTAACAAATTTAAGCTTGAGTGAGTTTATTTTCTGTATGTTCTCCTTCTCTCTTAAGTATGAGAGTGAGCTATTTCCTTCACGATGCAATGAAGTATATAATTTAGATGAATAATCTTTTAAAATTATAATAAGATGTTTTATTAACAACTAGAACATAACAATATAGAGTCAAATATTTCCTCTCAAAAATGAAACATTCTCTTTTACACAGAAATCTCTGTCCTTGATACCCCTAGCCCCCATCCAACTGGGAAGTCTGTGTTAATTAAAATTTTGATGTTTCATATCTCTGAATCATCAGTACAATTAAAATATACATAAAAAAACAAAGTTACAGAATAAAAACTTGGAATAGATGATATCACCTAAACCACCAAGGGGATTGCACACAGATAAAAATCTATTTTCTGGAGGTCAGCCACTAGTATCACTCATTGAAAATTAAAAGTATCCTTTTCTGTTTATTGACAGTATATTTGGACTAGTATCACAAAATCCAGATCATGGATCATTTATTTCTTTGTTCTAAAAGGGCATTCTGACAAATTTATATTTAAAAATACAAGAGAAAAAAGAGAAACTTTTTTTCAATGCAACATTTTATAATCTTCCATAATTGAGGTCCTTACTAATGTGGTTAATAGCTTAAGGAGGATTTATCATGAAACTAAAAAAGCATAAACTGTTACAATCCTCACTTTTCCAAGGTCTTGAAGAGGCACTTACGAGGTATGTACATGTCCATTAATTTTGAAAAATCTTCAAAAGTAAGATATTTTATTTCCAATACATCAACTCTATAGGCTTTTCTATGTTGACCTCTCAATGTAGCCCTCATCCTTTTGGTTGCTGTTAGAAAAGCTGTAGGACTTTGTAGCAATCAGACTTAAAACGTCATTGAGTTTTGGATATATTTTTATTTGAATTAGGGTGAGTGTCTATTTCCTCGTGTACAAAAGTGGATATGACAATGCTTTCTATTCCTACATATCACACATTGGGTGGAGTGATTTATATATAAATATATGATATATGTCACTTATATTTATACATTATATATAACATCTATTGTATATATTATATGGCAGGAATGATGATTACTACATATTCCTTTACAGCAACCAGGGGACCAAGACTGCTACAAAAGAATATATTATATTCCTAAAACAACAACATAATAGTTATCATCTATTCATTTGTAAAATAATGAAAGTTTATTTACTTCAGTTTACTTACCAGAATCAGAGTCAAATGGTCAAAAGTGAAGCAATTTAAGCTCTTCACCTGCCACATGAATTGCCTAAAAAAATTATGAACCACCAAATATTCCTTAACATCAAGCATTGTTACCCTTGGCATTGTATGGTTGACTCACAGGACCCTATCTTAATACCCCACCATATTAGTAACATTACTTAGGCATTCTTTTAGATTATATTAGTTGCTACTTCCACAGAACTGAAATGGAGGCTGAAGAGATAGAAAGATACTATTAAACACCAAAAATAATTCTTAGGTTGAAAACCTAAGAACTTATTTTTCAAAATGGGTCAGCAAACACAATTCACCTTTTAGTAGAATTGAGTGCTGGAGCTGGTCCCACTTGAAAAACATTAACATTATCTTTGATTGTGGTGATAATTAGATCTGCAATCTATCCTGAGGTCCTACATCTGGTAAATTAGTTTCTTGACTGAGTTAGATTCCAGTGTCAGCAAGGACAACAGAAGGCACTCCATGCCTCAGGGCATCTCATCTGGCCACTTCTCTTTGACCTGTGAACGTCACACAGTAGTGACTTGTACTTTCACCAGCTGCCCAACTGTGTTTTGGATCCATGTGTGACCTTTACTAAGTTATTGAGTATGAATGAACAGTTAACAGGGATTCACATAGCTATAGTGCAGTCAGTTCATTACATAAGTGACTGAGTTCATTTGTAGAAGTGTTCTTTAAACTATCTCTGTGAATATCTCACTGCTTGAGATGGAGAAGGAGTAAATTTTAATATGATTATGAATAGTAAATAATATATTAGAGGAAATATTCTTTATCTTTATATCAATAGACATAAACTATTCACAAGAAATACAGTATAGTGTATAGAAGTCTGCCAGTACTACAGTGAGATTCCCAAGGAAATTAGCTATGTATCCTCTCCGATGTTGGCAACACTCTCAGGGAGGACAAAGAATCAATTCATCTGGCATCTCACTGTAACATTACCATACTTTTTTTATTTTTCAAAATGGAGAATGAGCAGAGGGTATCTATCTATCTATCTATCTATTTATCTATCATCTCTGTATCATCTATGTATAGGATATGATGCTGAGAGTGCTTGCTGCCTCTCTGACAAACTATAGTTTCCAGAGTTCTTCAATAGGCTTTTAACAAAATAATTTGTTCATAGTCATGCCATGACATTAATTAAGAGATTCTCTTATCACAAGAGGCTGCCACCAAATGGGCCCATAATGGAGTATGAATTGGAAAATCTAATACCTTTCGCTAAACCCAGTTGCTTGATATAACAGACACAGTAATTATTCTCTTCAAAACTACTCATGTTCTTTGCAAAAGCAGACACTTTGTTGGATAGACAAAAATTCCTTCCTCATGTTTAGCACCTGCTCCATAATCAATTTATGTTTAGAGTCAGGAATAATTTGTAGATATCTAGAAGAAATAAAAGTCACATTTAGCCACCAGTTTTCTTGAACCCTGAAGCATTTTAGGGAATCTCTGTGATAGAAGACCTGAGTGAAATGTTAATTATTTGGATGGCAATCATAAGCAATTTTGTCTTGAAGGGCACTTTCAGTTCAAGTAATAGACTAGAGTCTAGATTACCAAGACATAATTTTTATTCTATTAGAAATAATAAGCAAAAACCAATACTATTTTAGCTAAAATCTGGGCCAAGGTTCACTGAAACAGGTATATCACAGGATAATGACTGTGATATGGTAAAGTGTAAGTCTGGTCTGGACATGCCCTAATAGTGCAAGGGAAATCTGGGTCTTGTATGACAATTGGATGGAGAGCTAGGTATCTCACAACCATCAAGCATGCACATGTATTAAATAGGTCATTCCAAAAAGAGTTAGGGCAATGAGTAATCTTTGATTGGTCAAGAATAACCCTACCAAAAAATGAAACCTCTACAACTGCTACAGTTATAATAATCTTGTCTTCGGTGCCCAAATTATGACCAACATTGGAGCAAACTTGAATAACAATCTCTTAACAAAGATGTAATATGAGGCATACAAAAGCAAAGAAAAGAACTATGTGGTTCTTCTAGTCCAACACTATGGTTTGCAATGGTCAGCTACTCTGGATTAATCTTTCTTCTGCAAACATATAATAGGACCTTGCCCCATACATAGAAAGTTGTAAAAAGACACCTGACAAGAATGAAAGGTTTCTAGTGGATATAGATTAATAACAAAACTTGGGTTATGTTGCAGTCACATTACTCTCATTTTCCCAGCCAATATCACAAATTCATGGAGCCTGTGACCCCTCACACCTAGAAGAAAATTAATACCTTCTTTCTAGCCACTCATAACACATAACAATTGATTGTTGTTGTTTACAATGCAAGTTAGGCAAACAACAACAACAACTCATTAAAAGCAATTATCCTGAGGAAATCATCAGTGTAAGGAAAGAGGACATACCCTGCCTCGTGACCTGCCATACCCTCTCCTTACATGAAAAATCTCCCATGTTTGATATATTTTATGTATATATTTTAATTTAATGTAATATTTATTTATATTTTAGAGTAGCATCAAAGTCTAAAAATTAGATATTCAAATAGACATTCTGAAAGAAAAATGGAATTTGCATTATGAGATGCTCAAAATTGGAACTTCTGTTACTAGAAACTACAAGGTAAAACTTCTTGCCATAGAGGAAAATGCTCTCAGTATGGTTAACCATAGCTTGTCATATACTCACTGAGGAATTATCAAACTACCCTGCATTAGAGAACAAGAACCATTACACCAAAGTGGAGAGATGATAACAGCTACTCTGTGACCTCTGGGATGACCAGAAAATTTTTCTCCCATTTAAGAACTCTAGAGGCCCAAAGGGATGAAGTGTCCTAGAATTAAACTGAAAACAATTTTAGTATCAGGTCTGCTGTCTGGGACATAAGACCTACTTTGTCTCATGTGATTTTCTTTAGGAAAAATCAAGTGAAATAAAATTAAAATAAAAACAAAGATGAAAAAGTTTAAGATATATAGTATTATATTTTAATCCAATCTGTTATTGATTATAAGATACAGTGAAATTCCAAGATAACAAAAGCAAAACCAATGCACATCTTAAAGGCAATAAACTGAAATCCATATTGAGACTTGCTGGAAATGTGTAGATGGTTAAACTACTAAATTAAAATGTGTGCAGCATGTGCCTTCTGCATATCCAAAGGCTGAAGAATGAAGCTAAAGTACACATATTGTTTGGTTTCTGTTCCCATATTAGACTAAAGAGATTCCTAAATATTCAGAAAAAAAGGGACCCACTTCATCTGGCAACAGAGACCCAACTTTTCTGTAGGATTCTGTTAGGGTAGTCCAGTTGAACCTCCTTTGAAAACAGTGACATTTCTTCAGGAAATTCAAGTAGCAATGTCTAGAGTTTTGTTTTTTTTTTTAATTTATTTACTTTTTTAAATACATTTGTCTCTGCCTCCCCCCCACCTCTTTCCCTTGCCCCCTCCCACCTTCCCTCCCTCAGCTCTTCCCCCTTGGTTTTGTCCATGAGTCCTTGCTATATGTTCCTTGACTTTCCCCTTCCCTTCCCTTTCCCTGCCCCCCCCTTCCCTCTTGTCTCTGTTGATTTCTTTTCCTTTCAGTGTTGCTGGTCATATTTTCTTTGCATCTTTGCATTGTTGGTTAGAGTTGTTAATATACATCCATCTATTACCCAAATTGGGTATTACTACTAATTATTTTATGTGTAAATAATCAAGTGAAACAAACAATAATCTTTGATATGTAAGAAACATACAGTCACTTCTTGGGGCCTTGCAAGAAGCCAATGCAATAAAATAAGAAATAACGAACAATTATTATTTGAAACAGTGAAATGAATCAGCCTTTGTCCATTTATGATCTTACCCTAGAAATTCAAGAATAGATCTAATATTCATCCAAAGACAATAAGTAACAGTTGTATGCTGGATGGTTTACATAAGTTACCATTTAATTTTAATAACAGTACTATGAAGAAGTCATCTCTTACAATTCCATTTTACAGATGAATAAACTGAGACACAGTTTTTTTAAAGTCACTCTGCTAGAAAACGACAGATCTGGGATTTGAACACAAGTTGCATAGTTGCCCAATCTATACCTTTACCAATTATACTGTATCAGTTCAATGAGGAAATTAGGTACAAAATTAACATTAAAAAATGAGTACTTTCACATGCATCAACAATCCCTAACTGAAAATTTATTAGAAATATCTTATTTTCAAAATTATAACATGCATATAAATATGTTTTTATAAATATAAATGTATAGGTATAATTTTAATTGAATATACAAGACATGTATGGATAAAATGTAAAATTTTTACTCTAGTTCAGAAATGCTTAAATTAATCAATCAACAATAATGCTACTTTTTAATACAAAGCAATATTTAAAAGTGGCCATTTTATTAATAAATTCAATGCAATATATGTAAAAATTTGAGAATTTTCAGTGAAATTAGATATGTTTTTTCTAAGTCAATAAAAACCTCAATGAGAAGAGCCAAAACAAAACAAAAAAAATGACACAACCATAAGGGAAAATATACTTACCAATGATAACTTGGACAAGAGTTTGATCTCCAAAATATACAAAGAACTCACATGACTTCATTCCGGGAAACAAGCAATCCAATTAAAAATAGGATGACATACAGAGGACCTAGAGACACCTCTCCAAGGAGGACGTACACAGGGCCCAGAGACATATGAAAGGATGCTCAGTATCACCAGCCATCAGAGAAATGCAAATTAAAACTACAGTGTAATACCATTTCACAGCAGTCAAAATGGCCATCATAAACAAATCAAATAACAAGTTCTGGCAAGGTTGTGGAGAAAAAGGAACCACAGAGCACTGTTAGTGGGAATGCAGACTGGTGCAGCCGTTGTGGAAAACAGTATGGAATTTCCTCAAAAAGCTAAAAACGGAACTGCCTTTTGACCCAGCAATTCCACTGCTGGGATCATACCCTAAAGAACCCCGAATCACCAATTCAAGAGAACCATTTCACCCCAATGTTCATAGCAGTGTTATTTACAATAGCCAAGAACTAGAAACAGCCTAAATGCCCATCAGTAAATGAGTAGATCAAAAAAACTGTGGTACATTTACACAACGGAATACTACGCAGCAGAAAGAAAAGAGGAGCTTCTATTCTTCATGACAGCATGTATGGAACTGGAGAGCATTATGCTAACTGAAATAAGCCAAGCAGTGAAAGACAAATACCATATAATCTCACCTATAGGTGGAACTTAATCAACAAAACAAACAAGCGAGCAAAAAAGAACCAGAGAAATGGAAATAAAGAACAAACTGACAGTGACCAGATGAGAGGTGGGGAGGTGAATAATGAGGTAGGAAAGGGAAAGGTCAAGTCAAGGAGCATGTATATAAAGGACCCATGGACAAGGACAATGGGAGGTAGGGGATGATTGAATGTGAGAGAGGGGGGTGGGCAGGTAAGATTAATGGGGGGAAACGGAGGCAACTGTAATTGAAGGACAATAAAAAATTTTTGAAGGACCTGACAGAAGAATGAAGAGTAGAGAATTGAATTCATGGGTTTCTATCATGGAAAACTCACATAACCTACAGAGTGAAAAATAGGTTTGAGAATGGACTTTCATAAAACAATCAGAAATAGGTTCTTACATAAATAACAACTGCGTTATATACCAAAAGCATAACAATTCAAATTATTTAAGAAAGGATACATGACTCAAAAAATTATATTGATTCAATTGTAAATATTTGGAGAAAAAAGTAGCTCATCATATATACAAATTAATTAGGCATTTGCTATTAATCTGAATAAGAAACAAAGTAATAGAACAAAATACATGCAACTGTTTCTTATAATCTTTTATGGGGTAAGATACAGTGCTAATTCATTTTATTGTGTTTTTTATAGTTTTTTTTTCCCATTCTGTGTTAGATAAAAGAAATGTTTGAAGAAAGGTAACAACACCAGTTATCCTACAGAGTTTTTTAGACCCTGGATAAAATAATTATTTTATTTAATCAAGTGAAGGAAAGAGAAGAATGTAAAAGTATATAAAAAAATCTTTTGACTTACTCTCTATTTTTTTAAAAAAAGATGCTTCATAGTATCTATTCACTGCATATATGCCTCTGAGTAAATTCCAAAGCAAAATTTAATGAGTGTTGAATTATCTGTCAGATAGAGAAGATCATACTGATTATTTCATATAATCAAAAACCATCAGATTGAAGTTTCTAAAGCTGAAAATAATATAATTATATAGTTCTCTACTGAACTATTCAAAACATACTTTGCATTTCAATCAATTAAATAGTTGGAGGAAATCTTTCATTGTTCTTTTACACCAATTTTTTAACTTAGAAAATAAATTTTTTATTTGAAAAAATGTGAAGACTGACTCACATGAATGGGCCTCTGGGTTACAGTCAATCACTTCCTAGACTGGTCAGGATATTAATATATTTGCTACTTAATTTTTCTAAAACATATATGTCTAATTATATATTGTGGTTATTCCAATTCTTGAACCACCCCTATTTTTTATAATAAAAGTAAAATTGTTTACTAATTCATTTTCAATTTAAATCAAATATAAACTACTCTTAATAAACAGAAAAATATATATTCAAAGCAATACATAATTTTTACATTTACTTGTATATTCTTCCTGAGATAAGTTACTATTTTAAGTTTCATTTTATTTTGACTCTCCAAAGGACAACAGAAGTCTTAGTTATGAGGATATGTCTTCTCTAGACTTAGAGAATAGCGACCCAGCTTTCTTGCTGCCACAATCATTATGCATCACAATATACATGGTACTTCTGATTGGAATCACCTGATTTTATAGATGGATTAAGACTTCTGGAGGTTTTCAGCTTGAGGATGGGGAAGGAAGCATAACTGTCTCAACTCTACGCTGTGAGCGGCTGGTCCTGAGCGCACATGTCCTATGTCTGAATAGTAAATGAAGTCAATACACTTCGCCTAACTCATATAATGTCAGAAAAGGTTCATATTCAAACTTTACTATCTTACAGTAGGCTTTGATAATGCAGTTTATTTTACTGTTTGCCTATAGAGTTAGATGCCTCAGATTTCTATTTTTAGTATTATAAGTGAAATGGCTGACAGCTATTGCTTCTTGGGTGCCTACTATGTCAATGATGCTGTTCAAAATACATAAATATCCTCCCCCAAACTCTAGGAAGTAGATACCATTATTACGCCATTTGGCATGACAGAAACTAAGAATTTGTCAAAGAGAGCGCAGTGGATAATTATCATAACAAAGGCAGTGGGCTGCACTGTAGACCCCACACTCCTAGACAGTGTGCTATATAGTGCTGATTTCCCAAGGATGACAGTGAATTCATTTATAGAAGGTTCAGGAAAATTGGTTTTATATAATTTTTTCCTCTAACTTTAGTGATACAAAGTATTTAGGATTAGCCAGTATTTGTTAACAGAGTAAGCCCTTACTTAGTTCATCAATAGGTTTTTAGCAATGTGGCTAAATAGTATATAATGAAATCAATTTTACCATAGACTAATTGATATAAAGAAGTTATATTCTTAGGACATTTTATCCACGTCATAACAGAAGGATGCTATTCAAGGACCCGCGGTACAGTTGTGTTACTTATGGTATTTAGTCTATGTCACAAATTAAGATATTTATTAAAATGTTTAATGGATCTAGATAAATGCACTTTAAATATAAATTCTTACCAGAGAAACATTTTGGTTGTTCTATTCACACATTCCCTTCAGAATTAGACAATCCTTATTTCCTGAGATAAGAAAAACTTTGTAATTCTCCAACTCTATAATTTTCTCCTGAGTTGCAACTATGTCCATTCTAAGAATAGAGTTGTTAAAAGCAGATTAGTCAGTCTAAGTGTGACTTTTTGTTACTAGCATCTGCAAGGTGGGTAGAATTAACTGGAAAGAGAGAAATTAAGACATTTACCAATTTCTCCATGTGCTATACTCCTAGTGGATTCATACTTCTTCCTTCTCCAATTCTCTCTTTATCTCTTATTTTATTTTTCCATACATAAGCATACATAATCATTTCTATTTCAATGATTTAGAATATTTTCTTAGAGTAAATAATGTGCATGCATTATTGTTTATTTTCTTTAAATTTTGTCACATGCTGCAAAAAAAAATGATTCTTGCAAGGCATATTACATCTGAAACTACTTAAAGGAAAATTGATGTGATGAATCAAATATAATAAATGGCTTCACACTTTGTGTAGTATAATTATTTTAAATTAGAAGAATTATAAGTTTGGTACATTGGTTTTCAGTTGAGTAAGGCTATTCTTTTCTTATTCAATCAGGCAAGTAATACACCAAATTAAATAATGTAATAACATAAGTGTTTCAATTTCAAACAGAGGGGAAGAAAATGTAACATTTGCCTGAAAATCAAAAAAAGCATTCAGATTTCAAGCAAATTTCAAACAATACCCAGTATATCAATAGTAGGAAATAATGTCTCTCTGTATAAAGAATAGATTGGATGCATAGAGCTACCTTTTAAAAAAAAAAAAAAACAACAAATTCTTTGTTTCTTTCTTGCGGGAAACAATGGGGTTTTGGTCAATGAGGTCCGTCCATTAAATAACATTAAATGGAACAGTGTTTTTATTTCAATAATGATCCTTAATGTTTTATTCCATAAACCTCATGTTTAATAAGATAATGCCTCCAGTAAAACTAAATGTAACAAATTATCATTAGCATGATTTTTTTTAAAAAAAAATAAAAATATGAACTGGTAATGAGAGCACCTGATACATTGTCATACTGAATGTATACGTTTATTTCTTCTGATTAGATTGCAAGCTCTGTACAGCCAGGGACCATGTTCTAGGCCATTGTATTTTTGATAAGCACTTCATGAATTAATGAATTATCATTATTCATTTTGATATTCTCTCAATGTGCATCCTTCCTCCCAAGTCCCTTTTTCTGTATACTTCTGTATATGTGTGTATATTCTGTGTGTATATATATTCTGTGTGTGTGTGTGTGTGTATGTCTATATATGAAGCTTCATAATGAGTAAAAAGAGGGGAGTCTCCACAACATGTAGAACCATGCTGATTCCACTTTCCAGCAATGTGCTTGCTAAACTGAACAAGTTAATAGAATCCTCAAGGTTCAAGTTTTCACCTAAAAAATGAAGAAAATAATATCTATTCAATAGGATTATGAATAGTATTAAAATAAATAGCACTGGAAAATTGTTTAACATAATTAATATTCAATAAACATTAATAATCATCTTTAAAGATTTTTTAAGTTGCCTGAGATCTTACTTTTCACAATGCTCTGGTCATTGACAATACTGCAATCATTCTTCAGCTAAGCAAACACTTTACAAACTATGCATGGCCTTTGTCTAGTGTTATGGACTAAATGTCTACCTCGTTCCAGAATTCATATTTTAAAGACCTGACTTCCAGTGTGATCATAGTTAGAGGTGGGATCTTTGGGTGGTGATTAGGTGAGAAGGGTGAAGCCCTCATGAATGGGATTCGTGACCATATAAAAGAGACCCCAGAGAGCTCTCTTGCTCTTCTGCCATGTGAAGACGCAGTGAGAAGAGGACCATTTATGAACCAGAAAGTGGGCTCTCACCAAACACAGATACTGTCTGCACCTTGACCTTGGACTCCCCAGTGCCCAGAACCTTGAGAAATAAATGTTTGTTGTTAGGCTGCCCATTCTTATAGTGTTTTTGTCAGAGCAGTCTGAATAGAGTAAGACAGCTTCAGCCATGCTTTCCGAACAGCATGATCTTCCTCACCAGATCCATAGTTAAGAATCATTCTCACTGAGAAACACCAGATTATTTTAATATTAAACACTTTTCTTACTAGGTTCGTTTATTTATATTTAATATCCCTTTACACGTGCACCAATAATGTACTGTATTCTGAATTAAAAAAAAAACTCTATGGTATAATCACTGTAACAATGTATAATTTCACATGGCTTCTAACCCATTAACTATTAAAGGTGGAACCCTGTAGAGCTACAAAAGCTCACTTACACTAAATCCCTTTTGGGGAATCTGAAATGAATGCAAGAGAATGTTGGCATAAATTAGAAACACTAGAGAAATGCTAGAAAGTCTCCCTTTATTGCACTCATGTATATTCGCACTTACTGCAAAACAAGAGTCGCTCTCAGTGGATTTCTGGAAGATTTTGGTCACATTGTTTTTGCAAAATTGATGGTGATATAAAATGTTAGCAACAACTGCAGTCCCTGAGCCTTCAGTTTGTTTTTCATTTGGAAGTTGTCTCTCACATTTCCAACTCTGATGAACATCTTCAATTACTTTCTAAAATGACAATATTCATATTTGTGTAGTCAGGGAAGTTGAGAAAAGCCTTGTTCAGAGGGACTCAGGAGGCACTGGTGTGTATTAGAAAATATCTAATTACATCAACAGAGTAATTCTTTTATATTTGCACTAAAACTGCCTTTTAAACATGTAGATGCCTTATTTTGCTTGCTGTGAATGTTTTATTTCTTAAATATTTTAATATGAAAAACTGAACTAGCAATTAGACATTTATTCTATCACCTATATGTCTATCTATCTTCTATCTATCTATCTCTCATCTATCATCTATATCTCTATCTATCTATCATCATCTATCTATCTTAGTCTCTGAATGTGTAAGGTTAATAGCAGAGGCCCTGTCTAATCATAAGTTGATGCAGTGACAAATACGCTGCATCCAACTGACAAGTGGAGCATAGAGGAAGTTAATATAGAGAACCAGCAGGAAGATTAGCTTGTTTTACCTCTTGAATCATCTGCTGAAGATGAGAAAGATCCTTGCCCTGAATTTAGAACTAAGCTATTCCAAACTTTCCATAACGATGTCAACCAATATTGTCATAATATGGCATATCTTCAACATATTCTACATCTCTTCCAAATGGTCTATGCATCAACAGTCCTGTATCTACATTATATTGCATTAATCTCTTGTCTTCCATCCCACATTCTTGCCCTCTGTACTTCCCCTTTTTTGGAATGTTTCCACAGCAACTTAAATAGCGAAGCAATGTGAACCCACATAGCTATAAGAGGAGCTAAAAATACAGTGTAGCTCAGTGAGTGGACCTAACTGGGATGCAAAAATAGCAAAAATGATATCATTAAATGCTCAGATTTGATGATATTCACACAACAGAGATAATTATTTGTCCAGTATAAATAGAGCTATTGTTACTCTGGCTTTTTTACTGCTGAATTTAACTTTTAACTAGCAAAGTAAAAAAGAGATAAAAGCTTTATTTTAGCTGAAATTCAATTAAGTCTTATTTCAATCAACCATAGCCCTACACATTTTTTAAATGAATGAAAGTTTAATGTTTTAAACTGGGAATATAGTCTATTATGTAAAAAAGTTGTATTAGGAAAAATTCAAAATCATTAGAATACTGTAGGACATTTTTAAGTTAATGCATACTTTCTACTACAGTGTAATACATTTTTATGAAAGACAGTCTTGCAGTTTAGATCCCTGATCAGGCATATTGTGAAAACCAGAGAGCTTTAAAGGAGAATCTTCTTTCAGGCGCTTGAGGATGCATTAAGAAACTGTCTCAAAGACAAACCATGAGGCCCAAATAATTCTTGGAAAAAATGGGGTAAGTGTCTGGCTTGAAAGTGTTTCTCCATGTTTTTAGAAAAATATACACAACTTTCTCTCTGAAAATTATCTATTTTTGCGAAGGCTTTTCACATAGAATCTGACAAATTCCTAATATGTTTACTCCTTCTAAGACATTGAGTCATGTGACTTAATTACTATGAATTTCTTCACCATAAAATTGATAAAATAATGCATTCCTTAAAAAAAAACTGAATGATTAAGTGGGATAGTTAAGTCCTTAGCACAGGGTATAACACATGCTACAGTCAATGAAAGGCAGCTTATTGTTATGAAGGGTCTAAAAACAATTTTGGGGAAGAGGGTGTCTTGATACACTTTTTCTACATAAATGTAGTTGTATTTTTTCCTATTATTTGAGCAGTATCATATGTGAAAACTTACATGTCAAACAGTATTATGAAAGTAAATAAAAGAAGAAGGGAGGGAGGGAAGGAGAGAGATTATGAATGTAGAGACCAAAATAAAATTCAGTAACCTAGTAATGAAGAATGGCTAATAAAAACATTTTGGTTTAGAGAAAAGTATGGATATTTTTTCCACTGAAAGGTATTTTGTTAACCAAATAATTATGAATCACTCTTCCTTTGGATTACAAAATTTTTTTAATTTTCTGCTTAAAAGAATTAGAGTATTAATATGAAACAGATGTTTTGAGGATTAACTATCAAAGTTGCTACTAATTATTGAAATTAATCAATGGCTAAATAACTATGAAAATTTCTCTTACAAAAAAAAAGCTTTAAAAGGATAAACTGCAAAGAAGTTTATGATGGTGATTATGTAATAAAGAGTATTTATAGCATTGTGAAAGTTTCATTTTAACTTTATCTGATTTGAAATAATGTAAACCATTTAAACATCCAAATTACTGCATCACCATGAAAATTAGGCCTTGGATCAATTTTTAAAATGTATTAACCTTCTAGTTGTTATATATGCTGGGGTGGGCAACAATTGTTAATACACAAGCGCAGAGTTTATTCTTGTATTTTATTTATTAATTTCTATTTTTCCATGCCAACAACTGTAAACCTACTTTTGCCACCCTCTATCTATTTGTTAATTACATGAATACTCAAAATAATACCCAGTTGTATAGTCTTCAACAGTCTTTGAATAAATGGTACTGCTAGATGTTAAATTCACCTCTTGAATTTAACATTTCTTGAACAACACCTTTTTAAGAATTCTTGTTTCTGTGCACAACAAAAAGTGACCCATTAAAATTTCATTTTAGTAAACAAAGCTCATCTATGACTTTATATATGGTTTTATTTGAGAAGATCTATTAGTATTATCTAGTCCTCAAAATATATACCTACATATTATGGTCATAATTTAATTTTAAATATACTTTTAAAAAGGCAAAAGGATTCATGGAAAAAATATATTAAGGTTGAATTTAAATAAATAAATAAATATACTTTTATATTATTATTTTTCACTTAAATAAATCTTATTAACAAGTCAATCTACTGCAAATGTTTTGTTCATACAAAAATTCATGAATATCTCTTTCTAATTCCTATGTTAAGCTTACAACAGTCTTATTTATTTCTATTACCTTTAGAAAAAAAAAGATTCCTTGATGTTTTTCTTTCGTTTGTACCTTTGGATGTGAATGGCAAGAATTTAAAATTTAGGCTTTAGGAGTTTTTTTGTTTTCATTGTGTTTTCTAAGAACTTTAAGAAGTTAGAAGAAAATAAGAAACAGAAAGAAAAAAACTCTCATCATATATAACACCAGATAAGTGCTCTAATCCCCAAACAAAACCCTGTGAGAAAATCTAGACCTGGATCATATTTCTATTTAGAAGTTGCCACATTCCTCCTTAGACCTGAAGCAAGCTATATATCTTCTCCAAAGTATGCTCTGTTGACTTGAAAGACACAGTTATCAATTCTGAATGGAATATAATATAGAGGTATTTATTGAATGCATAAAATAGTTAAAGATTAGAAAAGGTGTTGAAAACTCTAGAACAGAGGCAGGACTAGAGAAAAGAGAAGTAGATTTGCAATGCAATTTTAGTGTCCATTGTCTATGTTCTCAAATTTTACTGTGTATTAAAATCATTTACACTACTTATTGAAACCCAGATTTCTAGATTCCAAACATAAAGTGTGCAGCCCAGCAATATGTATCTCTAGCAAGTCTCTAGATAATGAAGGAATGGCTGATTCAGGGATCCCAGTTAAAGAAATACAGACCCCTGTATCCAAAATTACTAACACAGAAAGAACTCCACAAATGTGTGGGGGAAAAATAACTGCATGGAAACTGTGTGGAAAAAAAAGAGACAGGAATACACACATATATCAGAATTATTTAGAAGGTAATTTGAAAAGCCACTTGCAAAGAAATGATCAGAAAGAATCAGAGACTTTTTTTCTATTGAGAAAAATGACTAAGATTTTTAAAAATGTATAAACAGAAAAGGAATCAAAGAGTATAATTTAAAAAACAAATTAAGAAACACAAAAGACTCTCAGTTTTTTATGTTCTAAAATATATTACAGACAAGGTAAACACTCAAAAGAAAAACCTGAAAATAATGATCAAAAGGTTCAAAACAGAAGAGAAAAGGTTATACCACAAAGATAATGAAAACTAAATGAGCTAGTGAAATTTAGGGAGCAATTAGAAAAGAAAGCAAAATACAATAAATAAGATAAATTAATATTAAAAACAACAAACATAAAAAGAATAACCTGAAAATATAGGTAACTGCTAGTTAGACCTGATGAAAATATTTACAGAAGAATCAGAAGATATGAGAATGAATGATAGACATGAAGACATAGTCAAAATTGGGTTCCTATAAACATAACAAATCTTGTCCTTTTGTCCTCAGGATAGCTGTCTTATTTAAATAATATTTTAAAATATTTTATACATTATGTCTATATTTCTGGAAAAATATTGGGAGGGTTATACATAAGATCACTCCTGGATTTTACAGAAATTATACTATAATATTGTATGTCCAGTAAAATTCCAACTATGTAATATAAAATATATATTTTTTAAAATGTTAAAAAAAGTTAACTAAAATGTACATGGTATTATCTGTTTGGTTGTGTTATGTGTAGTAGATAGGATTCTCTAACAAATAAATTACTGAAGTTCTACTCAAAGTCTCACATATTTTATTCCTAGTATGTGTCACAACAGCTTTATGAAGGTTAACTTTACAAGCAAAATACTAAGTCTTGAACCATGTGAATTTTCTCTCCATGTAATAATTGAGTGGACTGGAGAAAACCATCTATAGATCATCGCTGGCTAATAAAAATAGTCTAGTGGGGAAAAAAATCTCTTTAACACCCAACTCGGTTCTGAGGAGTGTCCAAACAGATTCTATCTTCTGTATGTCAGATAAAGAAATAATAAATTGTGTTGGGAAATAGCTGGTTGAAATTAAGAACTAAATCTGGAATCAACAACATAACTTTAACAGTACTGCTTTTGTGATTTGTGGTGCATTAGCTGACTTTATTAAGCTCCAGTTTTCTGATTCTAAAATGTAAATTATGGTAAGTAATATCAATCTTGCAAGGTTGCAGTAGGAAGGAAGTAAAGGAGACCATGTTGGTAGATGTGTTTGGTATAAAATAAGCTTTCAATATAGGCTATCTATTTTCTTAATAAACAAATACTACTAAAAAAGAAAGAAGACTCTGAGGAGCAACATTTTGAGGCAGCAGGAGCCATGAATAAGCCAAGGGTTGGAATAGAGAAATATCTTACCTGTGGGAGACCATTGGATGGAACTGCATTCATGAATTTATCGAGTCAGGAGCAGGTTATCTTTGGCAAAAATAAAACACCTCACCATTTTGTCTGATGTCCACTCTGTCCTGATCTACTTTCTATATTCATGATCATTTGCTGTCTGTCTTTTGATACATTTCTATTTTTCCAGTACTTTTAATGTATTCGTACAATAAGTCCTCATTAATGAAAGCATTTAGTTTCATCTCTGCCTTCTAAACATAGCCTGCTGCCCTTCTGATAGTCATTTACATATCATTTCCTTTTGAACATTCTTATCTATATTTTATTTCAATACTTTTCAAAATCTTGTCAAGTCTTGTTCCAGGTTCTTCTGCACCAAAGTACCTGGAATGTTAGTTTAAAATGAAGATTCCTTTTTAGAAATGGGGTCACCTTTCTATATGCAAAAGAAAACTTCTAGAATTAAAGCTTAGAATCTGATCACTTTAACTTCCTATTCACAGAAAACTCAATATTAAGTCATTTTAGAGTTTATTAGTTTTCTTTTCTTCAACCTTTAATCAGTGATTTTCAAACAGCCATTTGGGGTTATTTGATTCAGTTTCTAAGAAGTCTCCATTTATAATCACCTTAGGTAAAACTGATTGAGCTTTCTGTGGATTACAATGGGAAGTAACATTTTAATATTATTTTATAAATTACCCATGTAACAATGCAGTAGCTTGAATCATTATTGAAAAGCTTCAAGTGATTATACGTTTCATATTTTTTTCAACTAAAATGTAGTGGAATGCTGGGCCCAAGTCTTAAAACTTCCTGTATGATTTATAGAGACCAATAAAGTACTATTTATACTAAACATTACATAAAAACAGTAATTTGATAAAGTTTTCTAAGACTGCTAGCCCTCCTAGAAAGTAGAAAAATATTCTGCCCCCATGAGTATTTATTGTTTAAATTTCTGAACACCCAGTTAGCATAATGAAACTTATCCAATCTAAATACCAATCTAAAGCCTTCAGCAGGAGATTTATAAAGGTTTGTGTATGTGCCCTACATATGTGGAGGTAGCAAATAGTGTGGAAAAACAGACACACATAAGGCAAAAGTTATATATGTTGAAACGAAGAAAATGGTTTCTAATAAGTATCCCATGGATGACCTTTATTATGTTATCTTGCATATATTGGTATATTTGCTATTCATAGGAGGTGGTTTCAAATATTCTCCCACCTGCCTCAGAAACCTGATACTGTATATTTAGTGCTTTATTAAGGCACATTTGTACATATCATAAAATTATATATTCAACTTATACAAAAACCGCATTCTGAACATATTGAAGAGAATTTTAGCAAGTTGAAAAGGTTACTACTATTTTATCACCACTATTTAAGATTTGTCAAAAAAAAATGACAGGATTGACAATATTTCCCTGATATTTATTTCATTTTATTTATTTAAAGCAAAATTCATCAAGTTATGTTCATTCTGTTCAAATGTAATACACTTTATATATTTAGTTGACTGAAATTAAAATACCAACTGAACGAAATATGTTGTGACTTCAGGGGAAAATTTTTTAAAGAAAACATATTTTGAAATTTCATATTGAATCAATCATTATTTCTAACACTAAAATTTTCATAGGAATGAAAGATGGATGAGATGGTGATAAAGGCAAATAGTTTTTATGATATTATAAGGTTTTGCCTTGTTTTATACCCTGTTTGACAAACAATGACATATGTCTAAAATCTGTCAGTATGATGGATGGGAAGCATAAATCACATTATCTTATGTCAACACTCTTCTCAGAACAATATTTTAACATAAATTCACTGCTCTGTCATGAACGTGACCCTTGAGAATAATAAAGAGAGAACATATAACATTAAGCCGGATCCTGTTTCTATAGTTATTTTTAACATCTTTTGACTTAGGAAACTTAAACTTTCGAAAGAAACTTCAAAGATATAAACTATATTCCATACACATTGAGGGCTGTTAATATATCAAAATGAAATATTAAGCATATAAGCTGTTGCTTGTTAATATGGACAAGGACATTCTAGTGAAATTATATTTTAAAGTTAAGAAAATAAAGTACCAATGCACAATTTTGGAGTTTTAGTTAAAATATATTTGAATGAGTTTATAAAAGCTCATACAGTTTTAATGCCATCTTGACTGCAGTTTTGTAACTAATGATTTCTAGTAATTTATAAAATGTTCCAAAATATAAAATCACAAACCTCCTGACCACTGAGAAGCATTACTTCAGAAAACCAAAAAATATATATATATATATACACATATATATAATTTTAACTCTTTAATTTTATAGTGTTTGTGAATATATTACATGTGTCCTAAATATGTTTGGTTAAAATATTGTTTCATTCATCAGAGCAGTGCCTTCTGCAGGGGCAAGATAACTAGACTCAAATTTGTTTAGGCAGTGTTTTATCAACTACATTTGAATTTTAATAAAATTATCTAGAATTCTGATTGGTGTATCTGAGCTTCTCCACCTCAGCCCCCAAACTCACATGCATTTGACTGTGTCCCCTTCGCTAAGGCGGGATGATGAGCTCCTGTCCATGACATCAAACAAGCGAATCTTTGACTTTTTTGTGTTAGAAGACATAGTCCCCTCACACTACCACTGACCTCAATTTTTTCACTACACTGAGTGAATCAATCGAAATGCCTCCCTGCCAACAAATAACCATCTAGTGGAGTTTCCTTCTATAGTTTCCAAGTCTCTCCCAGTTGTCCTGAAGCATAGAACAGAAAGGCATTTTCTCTAATGACAGTTGTTCTGCCTAAAGGAAATTAGACTCAATTGTCATGGCACAAGGTGAAGGGATATTCTGATCTTTTTAACCACACGATAGCAAGTGGAACTACCACAAGTATTAATGTAGTTGCTGAAGCATTATTACTGCTATTTTTATCTTCATTTGTTCATTAGTAAGTCATCTGACTAAAACAAGTTATCTGAAAGAAAAACAAAAGTTCACTTCATTTAGTACTGTGTAGTTTTAATACATGCCAAGAAAAAGCTTTGTTTCCAGAGTGTATGATCACCCCACATAATTTACACTCAAACTCTGTTTTACCTCAAAGTACTTGTCTATTTAAAGGTTGATCATTATTCACATTTTCTACTGAAGCTGGCTATACACATAAGTCCATCTGAAAAAAATAATAATATGATTAAATTCAGTAATATGATAACCTATAACTAAAATGCAATTTGGATTCAACTAAGTCATTTAATCTTTATTTTTCCTTTTCTTGATAGGTGTTTTTATTCTTTGTCACAGTTTTCATTTCTAAAATCACAACATAGGAAAGGTTATAAAATTAGGTAAAGATTAAATTTATGTCATGGGAAAAATCCTGATTTGAGGATAACTCTAACAGTCCTCATCATTTTGCCTAGAATGGCAAGTGACTCAGACAAACTACCAGGCCAATCTGGAATTCCCAAGACGAGACATATATTAGGTCAGGTAGGACAAGCCTCTATGATGGATTGGCTATTACTCTGAGATGAATGCAACTATAGTTTCAAGTGAGCCCATGTTCCCTTGATGTTCTTATTGAAATTCCCAATAAGGCTGCAGTCACTTACCGAACCATAAAGGTGGCAATAACCTTGGATATAAAAAAATAATAAGATATTGGGAGACATGATAATATAAATAAGGCAATCTGCATAACTTTGTTGAAAGAATTTATTCCCTAGATAAATAAGAATCACAGAACATTTGGATTTAATTTATAGACATGTAGGACCAAACCATTCTCTCAAAACGGTCCTTCTTGAATTCTTTACAAATATGTAAAGGATAATATAAAAGAATAGCTCATTTTTATTATGTGGAAAAGAATTCAAAGAAGTAAATTATTTTTAAATGAAGGAAATGTAAACATGATTATTTCTGTCTCAACCTTGTCCCCCAAATTCTTCATTGCTCCCCTATATCTTCAAGCCTGAGAAACACGCATGATAAGAAAGTTACAAGTGGAATTACACTATTATATATGTGGAAATAAAGTCAGAGAAAACGCAAACTTAATTTCTTTAAGTGAGTCATTTATTAAGAGTGACAAGAGAGGAAACTATATTGTGAGCTACCTGGTGCGTGCCTAAGTTTGCCCAATGTTTCTTTGTCTTGTCCGAGCATAGCGTCCAGGTGGCTTTCTCAAGTAACTGCCTACCTCTGCAACCACTGAACAAGAGTGCGAGGGGCTCATTCAGTATTATGGATGCCATCACCAGAGCTACAATCTTGAATCGAGATACTGACATATCCTAAACAACACCCAGTACATATCTTAATTCCAACGACTAGTGAAGTATGCCAACAATATGTTTCTCAGCCAACTAGACAGTTTCCAAAAAAAAATGCTTCTAAGCTTAGCTAATGCAGAATTAGAATGGAGGTCCTTTCTTGACTTTTATTTCTTGGTGGCAAAGGGAAAAATCAATTAATAGTGTGACCTTATCTTCAATCCTTTAATGTTCTGATTTTCTGGTGGTATTCATCTTATCCCACGAAGTGGCACTCACTGCGCCTTCAGCACAAAGCCTCAGGCAGTGCAGTAATATTTGATTGGATTCATTGCTATGGGCTGCAGTGCTCCTGAGAACATTTTCATTGTCCTAAAATTCAAAGAGCAAAAATCTCAGGAGAATGCATTCAAGATTGAGGTAAGGATAGAAAGATTTTGAAAGAAAAATTTATCAGTTCTTTCCTTTAAACATGAGGGGCTGCTTGGATAAAAGCTGGTGATTCTATAAAGAAAATTTATCAAAATCAGGTAATTGTGGACAGCTTATTTCTGACTTCCAAAGACATATCTGGATTTAGGAAAAGATAAGCTTTATTAGGGAGGAAGGCCTTTTAAGAGATGACATTTCTTAGAATTCTGCATAAGAGAAAAAAACAGGGTATCAGGTGAAGCACATGTGAAGTATTCTCTTTAGCATAAAAGCTGAAATTACAAGTCAATCACACTAGGAGAGAAAATTCCCAGTGATCTATACCACTAGAAGACATTTGATCACCTACTGAGTGGTAGGATTGTTACCCTTATCAATTACTCACAAAACTTACACTAACAGTTTATTAAAACGTAGGCAAATTGGAAACCTCAAACTCCTGGGGGAAGAGTAATGACATTCTCATCCTTAGGGCACAGATGCAAACCAATTTCACCTGAAGAAAAGGAACAAGAAACAAACATTCTGCCTCTGGGGACAGAGTGGGCACATGTGCTGGACTCTGATCTACTCAAGGAAGGGCATGTGGTCGAAACAGACCACCACCTTAAACCAGGGCCACACTGAATGTCTAAGATGCAAACTTAATCAGAGGTATGATATAAAGGAAAGCTTAAAGCTAAGAGGGAAGATTAGGAATCAAAGAAAAAAAATATAACAATCTTGGCAAATCATCCCTACCCCACATGTTAAATACAGTATCACTAAAGAACTTGAAGACTGTGGATGAACTTAGAGTAACAGTATCAACTACAAATCTCAAAACTACCCCGACTATTGATTAGATTAACTCCCCTCACCCCACATATTAAAAGCCAAGTAGAAGTATGCTCAGGTCCAGGCATAAAATGGTTTACCTTCATTGTATATAAGCTGATATAATCAAAGAAATAAAATCCCATCCTACTTATGAATTCCACATTCAAAGGGAGAGGATGGTATAAAGATGTGAGTCATTGGGGAAGGGGCCTCTTAGAATTCTGCAGAACACAGAATGAACACCACTGATCTCTAAATTTAACACACAGTAGACACCTTAACTGGCTCCCATTTCTGTTAATGGTAGAACTAAGTGAGATAACATTAGGGAGGTCTTCTTCCACATACAAAAAGATTGTGGTCAAGCCAATCTTTTACCCCCAAAAAATAATTTTTGGCTATTGTGTAAATCCCTGGAATTAAACCTAAAGAGAATTTCATAAAGAAAAAGAATTATAGTCATGCATCTTTTTTACTAATTGGAAAACAATCATCAGATGATTCCTGTCATTCATGAAAGGAGAGGTTATTAAGAATTACAAGATGAGTGATTAATCTCAGACCAATTAACATCTAAACTTTTATTTTTACTTGACTACTTTCATTGCGCATTTGGAATTTGAGGCCACGCTTACTGCATGTGGCATTTGCAAACTATTACTTTGTTTACATAACTGCAAATATTTAAAATTTTTCTATGTGTGAAAAGTGTTCTAGAAATAATATTCCCCTGTAATATTCATTCACACTTTATTAATAAGAACATTTAGCATGCCAAAAGGAAATGACTGCATCCTCTAACTAAGGATACATGATAGGCATAGAGTTGGGCTTTGAAATCTAATTATATATAAACATTACAGGAGTTTTTAAATGTAAAATATAATGAACTAAAAAAAATCTGTGTTCAGAGAATAAAGAGACATTTTCCAATTGTAAGGATCACAGAAGTGTTCATGAAAGAAATGGCATTAGTGAGAAATTTTTAGTGTGATTTGCATAATTAGACATAGAAAAAAGATTTCTTGTTTGAAGGGGAAAACATGGGTAATTAATAAAAAAGGAAGAAATAAATCATAATTGAAAAATAACAATTTGATTGGGAATAGTAACAGGAAATTATCACTCTGGCTTATGTGGAAGACAATTTAACCATTACTTCCCAAGGACAAAGCCAGTGGGAGAGACAATAGATGAAAGTTCTAACTATCAGTAAGGGGAAAAATGTGTAGCTTGAGGGTACTTTGCCAAATGAATTCATCATTCTTTGTAAAGCAAAATCAAAAAAAATTTTATAGGAGGTTAGGAAGGCAGGTGCATTTGTGGCATTTAGGCAAGTACAAAAATTAGAATGAAATATTTTTGGAATATTGGCCATAATTTTGAGGATAATAAAAGGATGTCTGAGGCAACAAGAGTTAAAATATTGTGACAGAATACATTTGCCTTTGAAACTATGAAAAAAGCTTTAAATTTGTTCCCTTTAGTGTGCCATCACCTAAGATTTAAATAAGCCCTTCTCAAAAATGAATACCCTCACAAAGGAATTAAGAACAGATAGATGCTAATGTATGAAAATTGAGAAGTAAATAAAGAACAGTTGAGAGAGGGAAAGAATTATATACTACGGGATTGTAGTTATAATTGGAAGGTTAAACATTGTGGAAGTAGAGTGGTTTTAAACAAAGGAGAGGTATAGAGTTAGGTCTAACTGTCAATATTTCAAAGTCCAAAGAGACCAAAGCTAATTGAGGTATACAAGGACCTGCAAGGTCAAAGAATTGAAAACACCAACAGTCTCTTTGAAGTCTCAGACATATTGGCAGAATAGAGTGGGAAATTATAATCAGGTGTGTTAATAACTGAATATAATGAGAGGAGCTAGCTAGATAATATACAGTTTTAAGCATTGTTGTAAAAGTAGTTGGTGTGAACTTCAAAGGAAAAGGTGTTGAAATTTTGAAAAATCAACAGAGAGCTTTGAAATTGTCAAATTCTGTCCTTCGTCTTAAGAAATGGTGAATGGAGCAGCAGAAAATATAATATTTAATTACGATTTGTGCTACATAAACTATATAATCTGTATGATAAAATTAAACGGTGAAGCAATTAGTAAAGTGTGGTCCTCATCCTTTAGTGGTTAGAGACCATGAGAGCTTTTCTAATTATAGAGTGTTTACATAGGAAGGTAATGGCTTGCTTACAACAAATATTTTGTAGGGAAGTTTAAGTGAAAATGTACAGGATAATATAATAAAAACTTCAAAAATAAAGAGACTTCCTGAGCAAAATAAAGAATTAATTTGAGAGAAAGTGAGCAAAGCCCACTTTCAGAATAACCAGATATAGTTGCTGACAGCAGATTGGACATGACATTTCATACACTTACCTTTTAAATGCTGGATTAATTGAGCAATATCTATATGCAAATTGTGTAGAACCTTTGCCGTCACTTTGCAAACCTATCACTTTGCCTAGTGAATGTAATAACTCTTTAAAGAGATTCAAATAATTGTATAATGAAGTGCAGAGAGCAGATGACTTCTTAGTCTACCCTGAGCAACTTTACTTTAAAGCCATGACGATAAGAGTATTCTGGAACAGTTGATCTTAAATGGAATTACCTGGTAGAATGCTAAAAGATCACACTGTACTAAACAAAGAAAGAATGAGTGCTGGAAAAGGGATAAGGTAAAACATATTCTTCTATTTCTTATTTTTAATTGACAAAAAGATAATCTGGTCCAAAGCAATAATAGCAACAATGTTAATTTTTTATAGTACTTGTAAAAGTTAATGTCACAGAGAGCGAGGGAGGAATTATGAATATTCTGTCAAAGAATCTGCACTGCACATGTGATTTCTTTTTAAAGGCTTTGTAAACAAATTTTTATAAACTATATAGCCTGTGACAAATGTAGGATGATATTTAAAATTATGATCTCAGATAAATGCACTAGAACTCCAATCTTCAGAGTTCACATGTATTTAAATTCTAATGCACTTGTCTTTTAAAACATAATTTTTACATTTACATTTATATGACTATATTTTACATTATATGATAGGATCATTTTTACACTGAATTTATAGTTTATTTTTCTACTATTCATAAAATTTTATTAATACACAGCTATTTTAATGTAAATAGAATAAATAATGTAAGAACAGTTCTTATACTAGAGGATTTTTTCATCAAATTGTAACCTTTTAACTTAGAAATACCCATTTGAGAGCATATTTTGTAAGATATTATCAATAAAAGTTAACTATAGAAGAAGTCCTTCATTTTGTAACAAATTGTGCAAAAAATATGAGTAAAGTCATGCAGAACTAAATGGCAGTGTGTTTGTAGATAAATCTCATTATATATATATAGTACAGAAAAGTGAACATGAAAGATAAAGTGTCATTAATGTTTTAATTAACATAAATATGTTTGTAATCACTCGAATTTCTGAGATGTTATGTACAAAAAACAGATTATTTAAAAAAACACACTGGAACACATTTAATGTCATAATTTCTTTTAAGTTACTTAAAATTCAGTGAAAATTTTTATCTCTTTAAGGATATATAAGTGAAATAAGATTCTAATGCAATACTCAGCAGTATAACGTAGTAATACATAACACAATAACATAATTCATAGGCTTAAAATGAAAATATTGCCATTGATTTTCTAAGCATGTTCCAAGTTGTTTTTAAAAGTTGAGTAAATCTGAGTTGTTGCTTAAGAAAAAACAGTTAGTGTCCATGGGCACATTACATATGTATACATGTATCATAGATTATCATAGATTATGTAGGACTTGTTCACTTATGAAATGCAAACCCATCAGTTATATAGGTGGTGTTACATTCTAGAGTCTATTAAAGCAACACAATTGAAGCAGGACAAGACTCGAAGTTAGGAGTAATCTTTGAAGTCAAAGAATTCCTTCGACTACTTGAGGAAGCTACAAACCCCCAGAATCAAGAGCAACAAATTACTATTTCCACAATTCTGCCAGAAAATTTATAGTATTTAATTAAAAGTTTATGTAACTGGCACTAGCAGAGAACATCAGGTAACTAAACAGGGTGAGGTAAAAGTAGGTTTACAGTTGTTCATATGGAAAATAATACAATAATTAATAAATAATAATATAAGAATAAACTCTGTGTTATGCATACTCACAACTGTGTATCTTTTTTTTGCCCAGTCCTGTATTGAGTGAATAAAGTTGAATAACATCCTTCCTTAAAGTGTATGTGTGAACTCACTGATAAATAACTACAAAATAGTTTTAATCCTCCCTTGAGGATATATTTATTGATTTTAGAGAGAGGAAAGGAGGGAAGGAGAGAGAGGGAGAGAGACAAGGATGTGAGAGAGAAACATCAATCAGTTGACACCCATATGGGCCCCAACCAGGGCTCAACCTAGGTATGTGCCTTGACCAGAAATCAAACCCACAACTTTTTGGTGTACCAGAATATGTTCCAACCAAACCAAGCCACTAAGCTAAGGCAGTAATGACCAATTAAAAAAAAAAATGAATGAATGTCACCATATATGCTTTTTCAAAGAAAAAATATGAAAATTCCCACAGGGATTCAAATACATGTCTATATCATAATTTGTGGCTTTTATTTTAAAGACTACTGTTCAGAAAAAAATTGTACTTTAAGGAAAAATTATGAACTATGATCTTTCTTCTGTTCCCACACATAATTCTAAATGTGGAGAACAACTGATTTTAACTAGTATGTAATCATTCAAAGGTAAGAGAACCAATGAAACTAAAGTAAGCATTTTAATGTATACTTTTGCAGCATCCTCGAAGTAATAATAAGAAGACATAAAATTAAGTAAATCTGGTGCTAAACAGAATAACTAGATAATTTCAAGGCAATAGTTACATGAGATTTAAAAATTTTAGATGTATTTTCATAGTAATATTAGAAAATGCAAACTGTCAATTCAGACTCAAGAGATTCAAAGATCTTACCCATAATAAAATTAACTAATAATTTCAGAATTGTTCAATGTGTTAAGCCATGGCCTACTTATACTTAATATTTATAAAATCTCCACATATTTGGATACACATAGGGCAAGTACCTATGAAGCAGGATGGGTAACATTAACCATTTTTATCTTACATTATTATTTTAAATAGAATATTATACAATTTCAAAATTAATACTATCACATAATCAGTAATAATAATGTACGTTTTAATATTATGCTTGTGTGAATTCAGTTAACTTTTTAGGATTCCTTAAACAGCAAATATAATTTATTTTGCTTAGGTTTATACACCAATTTTGGTTATTTAGTTACGAATATAATAGTTTCTTTGAATTTGAGATACAGATCTTTTACAAAATGTCTACTTGTACAGTTCTATTGCACTGTGCCTGATATCTAGTATTTTCTAGAAATACATAATAAAAATTTCATTCCTGACTTCTGTGAACCCTTAGATATACATCTAACTGTATTTGGGTTCCTGTTGCTTAAACTTCTTTTTGTTCTTCCTCCTCACTTCTAAAATGTCCTTTTTATAGTTAAAAAAAATACCTTTTTTAACCTGGTTTAAAGTTGGCCTTATTTTACTAATTTGGGTCAATGCATCCATTTCTGTCATTTTAAATGGACCTTTTTTTCCCTAGGTGAAGTGGCACCAAGCAGACTCTGGCTTATATGAACAATTTTCAGGTCAGTCTTTTCTCAGAAACCCATCCTGTTAAATGTCCTCAAAATTCATCATCCGCTTCAGAGAGTCCACATCCTGTCATTGGCAACACTCTAGGAAAAATGTTTTGCTTTTATGCCTGTGTTATTTTATCCAAAATTAAATAAATATCATGTTAATTTGTAAAGGAAATATCAAAAACAAAAATATATTAACGGAATTATTATCAGGTAAAACAACTTTCTTTTCCCTTCATTTGTTTATCCAACAAGTATATAAATACTTAATATTTTTATGACATTGTGTTAGGTACAGACACAAAAAGATGAAAAAGTGAAATGCACTCACTCAGACCTTGGTGTAAGAGCTGAGATTAAATATATCCATGAGCATACACTACAGAAGGTCATACGACATAAAAGAATAATATATATTACCTGTGGGAACTGATCCATAGATGACAGGGATCAATACCTTTCTTGCACTTTTCAGTTTTTCAGTATTGCTCATGTTACTATGTATACTTTTAGCAGGCAGTCAAACATCTCCTCCTTTGGGGAACTCCTTTGACATAAATTGTCAAAAAAAAAAAAAAAAACTTTTCATGGTCTAAAGAGGTAGAAATTAACTATTTGGTGTGACAATACTCGTGTCTTCTAAAAGTTATCATTTATCATCAGTCAAATTATTACTTCGTAAATGTATCATGCATTGCTTGTGATTCAGTGACAAGGCATGGTTGTTTTAAGCAACAGGCAGTAAATGAAGCAGGAAGTCACAGCAGTGACAGTGATTAATAGCCTTAAAAATGTAGGGCCAAAGTTCTAATCACATGTCTACCTTTGTTACATTGTGCTCTCAGTCTATAATCTATTTTCAGATTCTTTTTCCTATCAAGCCCCCTTAATTGTTGTTCTCAAGCTTGTTCCTAACTCCCTTTTTTCTGATTATGTTCTCTGCCTTTTGGGGAACTTGTCCACACCCTTATGTGGTAGGCTCCCAAAATTCCTGCATCCTGGTGTGTTCACCGTGTATAATTCCTTCCCTTTGATTAGGGGCTGGACCTATAAAGTAATTGGATACCATTCCTCTGGGCATATTACATAGCCAGTATATTGCATTCCTCCTCAGTGTCCTCAGGAAAAAAAATACAAACACCTTAAAAAGTTTTATAGGTTTCCTTGTGATCTTGCTCCTACAAATCTCTTAATCCTCATATCTTGACACTACTCTTCCCCATCCTCTTACAAAGGACTTGTTCTTTAAAATGCTGTCTCTTTTGCTTTTGGAATTTAACCATGCCATTCCTTTTCTGTGTTTTGTGGATGTTTTAATTTATCTAACATGTATGTCTGACTTTAAGTAAAACAGAGTATTTCTTGAATGACATTGGCATTAACTCATTCTGTTTTATTGTAAAAGCTTCTAACAATAGCATTGCAGTGAAAGTTTTTGAAAATATTGACCATGCTTCAGTTTGTAGGGCTTCCCTTGGTGGTCTTTTCCTCTTTCACAGTTCTTCTTCTTCCCTAACACAGGCTGAGGCCTGCATTCTTTTGGGATATAATTTACTATCAGGCTTCCTCTTCAAAAACAGGACCTGTCTGATCAGAGCTCTCTCTCATACTAAACACACTGGTCAACATTAAGCTCATCTCCTAAAGCACTTGTGGTCAGAAGGTTGTATTCCAGGAAAATACCTGCTAAGCTAAGACATCATAGATAGTTACATTATTATTGCAATGTTTAAAGCTCTCAATTTTATTTGCTCGTAAAATGAAATGTTAGTCTAAACTTTTTATAAACTAATGCAAAGCATATAAGAATATCAACTGACCTAAACCAAACATAAAAAATTTTCAAAAATTATTATGAAGAGGCCTGAGACAAACTGGATGAATTTGGCTAACTCCAATTCTGCTAGCTTCTATACTTATTCCCTTTAGGTTTTCTTAATCTATACAATTTCCTCACCTGTAATGGCAACACTGGAGTGATTATTTTCTACTTACATAGCCTTGAGGCGTATTATTTATCCCTAAGACCTACAAAGGGTGAAAGCATAGATATGTTGACCAATGGACTTTTCTGACACCTCACAATTCATCTCATTTAATAAGCCACACGCTCTGGTTACCTAAAGCGGTTTGTTATTTACTCAATGTTAAAGACAACATCTGCAGAAAACACCAAACTACAAAAAAGGAAAACATCTACATCACCTACTACTGAAGTCATTTGATTCGTTACACTAGCTAGAAACTGGAAGAGGTCTCCTGTGCTCTAAGATATATTTCCTTCCACTTAGCCTTGACTTATGTAAAAGCTTCTTCCACCACAGGAAAAAAATTGTCCGTTGAAATAGAAAGTGGTTAAGAATAAGATACTTCGATGACCAGAAAAAAAGAATAAACGTCATGCTTTTTCCCCCCAGTTCATCAATTCCAGTCGGCTTTCCAATCACACTCAATCGATTGTCACCGAACGTTTACCGTTTCCACGGCCAGAGCCGTGAGCCGAGCCCGGGTCGGAGCCGCGTGGGCACCACGGTGAGTCACTGCGGGCATTGAGAGGTCGCCTCGGGGGAGCGTCGGAGAAAAGACATACATATTTTATACCAAAAAACACTCTACGAAAACAATTGATTCTCAAATTTCCAATAAATTTTATTTGGTACTAAGCCCTATACATCAGAAATTCTTGCCAAGGAAAGTTTTCATCATTTAGTTCAATCATAGTTGATAGATTGACTTGGAATTTATCATTTGGATCACAGATAAAAAAGATAAACAGACTTGAACCCTTTGAATCTGAGTGGAACTACATATGCAAGAGTTCCTGGCATCTTGTTTTCACTGAGTGTGTAGAAATGATATGCTATCTTTTTGCTCACAGTCAGACATCTGCAAACACAGGTCTCTATCCAGAGGCTGCAGTAAATACAAACTGCATGGGTACTTACGAAAAAGAATAATCACTGGGACTAAGCTGTCACTGATAAATGATTTTAATTGTAGATGTTAACTGTATACAAACAATATTCCTCTAGCTTACTATTAACATTTTTAATGAGTTTTTAGTTATATGGATTAAAAATTTCTGGGACTGTTTTCTGTTTCCCCATGTGACAGTAAATTATTTCATTCTGCATAGTTTATATCCTCATGACTATAGTGGTCTTTTAACCAAATGGCACATATTAATGTAATCAGTGATAGCTTCTTTACTCAAGAGGCTGTACACTCATCAAATGTATTCCAAGCATTGTTAGAAAAAAATCTTTCTGCAAAATATATAAGGTGTTCTGCAATTCATCAACAAGATTATCTTTAAAATAAAGAAAATATTTATACATCATTAGCACTCTCATTGCAAGGGTGTGAATAAATTTTGAATACTCTTGGAAATAGGTTTTGTGGCTTCTCCATATTTATTACTTTGGAATTATTAAATTTATGTTTAGTTGAAGAACATTTAGAACTTTCTAAGTTACTCTATCAGTACACAGATAATAGTCTACTGTATAATTATAATGACATTAAAAACAGAAGGTTTTTATAATCCTTAGTGGTTAAAGAATAAAGCCAGGAATGAAAAGATTATATATTTAACTACATGGAAATCAGAAACTAGGTACTAAAAATAAAACAGTATTATAAACATAAAAGAAAAGGTATATTTAAGGGTTTTTTGTTAACTCTTTCTTTGGTAATCCATTATGAATTAATTACGCAAAATTACTACCAACATTGTTTTTTTCTATGTAAACAACAACTCACTATGTTTTCATAGAACAAATTTAAAGTTTCGCTTTTTTTATGCCTAAATTGTTTTCTTTTTTACAATTTTACTGGTAAAGGAGAAACTATATATAAGCATTTTACACGTTGTCTTAATTCTGCAGTTCATGCTGTACAGAGCACACATGACCTTGGAACACACGAGGGCCTCATTGCTCTTGACGTCTCCCATAGGGATGCTCAGGGGCCTGCGATGTCCTGGAACTTGCATATTTGCAGATGTTCAGAAACTAGCACTATGATTTCTCAAGTCACAGGTATAGAATACAAGGTTCCAATAAGGGGCTATGACAAGCGTGACAATATTTCAGGTTAGTTTTATATGAGACGTTGCATAAAATAAATGTGTTTTTCTATAATGGCATATTATAAAAACCAAGTTGAAGATCAAGAAAGTTTAATTGGTTATTGGTTTCTACAGAAATAAAATTCACTGAGCAATGATTTTAATTCTATGTCATGCTACACGTGCAACCACATACACAAATACAAAAATATTAGTAATGTCAGTGGGTTGATTATATGAGAATTAATATACAGAACCTATTTACACATTCAAGTCACATTATATTTTTCATTATTCTACATGAAATTATTAATTGTAAGCAAGGATGTATTATATATGTGTTCTTTCTAATCATGTCATATACTGTCTCAAAAGTTTGTGTGTTTCAAATTTTTAAGAGCAAATATTTGTCTATAGTAATATTTTGCAAATATTAACATATATAAAAAAGCAACTGATCAACCAGAAATGATGGGATGTAAATGTCAAACTGTAAAAAGCTTCAAGGAGCAAGCCTGGGAAAGTATCTTCACAATCTTCACATAGACAAACTCAGTGAGAAGACAAGTAGGCTAATTAAAAAATGAACAAATGAACAAATACTTGAACAAGCACCTCATAAATGATGATATCCAAATGGCCTATGGGTACATAAAATGTTTTTTTAACTTCCTTAAACTGGCAAAAGGCAATGAAAAATGCTAAAAGATAATATCGTATGGGTTTAGGATGGATAAAATTATTTTTTTAATTTAACTTTTATTGTACTATTTTCCATTATCATTTATTCCCTTAAACACCCTCCACCCTCAGCGATCATTGTTGCCCATGTCCACGAGTCCTTTTTCCTTCTTGCTCAATCCCTCCACCCCGACATCTCCCCCCATACAAAGTGTTGGTGAGAATGTGGAACAACTAAAACTTATATAGCTGGTAAAAATTAAATTTGTTTAATTATTTAGAGAAAATTTGACAGTTTCTGATAAAGTCAAACACACACCTATACTCTCTGACCCAGGAATTCCAATTCTAGGCATAAGATTACTTATGTTTTTTACTTTAAGTTTCAAACATTAGGGACACATCCAGAGCAAAACTGCATGTGCCCTACAGCTTTTTTTCTGGCCTTTCTTCTTATCATTTCAATTCACAAACTCAGGAGTATAAATTTTATTAAAATAGATATTTAAAAACTTACTCTTAATTTGAAGTAGAAACCTTTTGTAGATATGATTATTTATCAATTATTAATTTTTTTTACTAATCATAACTTTTTTTAAAAAAAGCAACAACATTGGCTGATAAATTGAAGGCATATTTTGCAGAGAGGCAACTCAACAAAATAACAGCTCAACAGAATTCTAATGTAATTTTAAAAGTCTCTCAAGAGCACCAAAGAAATATTTATTTTAAGTATAAACCACAGCTAAATACAAATCACAGCCAAACCTCTTACAATATTTTCTCTATACCGTTTTTCTGCTGTCGTATACCACAGCTACTCAATAATATTCTCTTCTTCCAAATTACAAAAAATGTACCAGTCAACTCAGCCAAAATACATTCCAAATCCTTCTCTCTTTCTCTCTCTCTCCCTCTTCTTCTCTCCCCCCCTCTCTCCTGCTTTCTCTCTAGCATTCTCCCATGCATGAATTTATCTTCCTAATCTTTGTGCCTCCATACATTTCCATTTCCCATGCCCCTTCCCATAATGATGGGCAGAGTGGCACCCATGGACGTTTTCACAGTATCTCATTGATTGGATGCACAACTATAATTCAAGCTAAAATGACAAAGATTGAGTTAGAAATAGTCTTCTAAACTCTCTTGACACAGATATTAGGAGTTTCTGGGTGTTTCCCATCTCTTCCAAAGAGATCACTGGAAGAGAAAGGCATTACATGTCTGTTTATATTGGAAAATGCTGCAGCCATCTTTCATCAATATGGGAAACAAGAAAACAACTAATGTAGCAAGTAGAAGAAAGGGCTAAGTCAATCAACTCTAACTTCTGCCTGCCAATGGACCACGAATTCTTATATTAATTTAAAAAATCTATTGTTTGAACAAGAGGATTGAAGGTTATTGTTTACAATAAAATGCTTCCTATAGGAATCTTTAAAATAAGGACAAATCACATTGCACAGTAGGGTGTATTTCTTAGAAAACTGAGAGAGTATGTAAGGTATAAGACCACATGGTTCAAGAAAAGGCAAGGTGTGAGGCAAAACGATAAATCCCTCCATAAAATTCTGAAGAAATGAAGGAAAATAAGGTGAAATGTCCTGCAAATCTTGTATTTATAATGCAATGAAATGATTAAAGAACTTAATTAATTGCTAAAAATATTCTTTCTTAATCATCAAATGAATATTAGAATTATACATTAACTTAAATTTATATCAAGTAGTCCACTTTAAATATTTGACAGTTTTTTCAAAGTATTTTGTATAATCTAAACATAATTTACACATATGGTTTTAACATTTTCTCCCTGAAGTGATAGATATCTAAAAGAGCTTCAGTAACGGGTCTTTAATTATCACAATTATGTAATAATGAAGAAAAATTAACCTATCTAAATTAACCTATCTTTATCATTTAGTGGCAGGAGTGCAGCCTAAATATTTGAAAACGTGCTCTGTTAGAACAAGATAAAAGTAATTACACTTGTGTGTTAATGAGCAAATTAATATTATGTGGTCAATATTGTTTTAAACCTCGCAGTTAATTATTTTTAAAGGCACAAGAATTTTTTAAAGGGAATTGCATGCTATATTTTATTTGACAGGTGAAATGTGGTAACTGTTGAATTCTCCAGTGAAGCTTTCAAGGAAATACATTTTGCTTAATTTTGCTGCATTTTTTAAATAATTGGATTGTGTTTATACAATAAGAAAAAATTCAGTTGATGTATGTAATTTTCTATTACTCTCTGATAGAAGAAATCAAACTTTTGGCTACATTTCACTTAATGTTCTTCTAAATAGCCTGAGGCTCACGTGCACATTTAGAATAAAACAATAAACCATAAATTTCACAAGCATATGTTTACAATGGTATGATTGTATTTATATAGTTGAAGAACTATTCAAATGCATAGATATCTTAATTTTAAAATGCATGTTTGGTCTTAAGAACATCCAGCATTAATTTATTTCCTAAAATTTATCATAACCATTTATTATATTCATAAAGCTGATAAACACTAAAATTTCTAAATTATCTTAGTAGACTAAAGATGCTGTGTACCTTTTCTTCTTCCAATCTTGTAAATGACTGAATTTGGCCTCTTGTCTTAAGTATCTAGGTAAAATGTACAAAATTTATTTAATTATTCTTTGCAGACAATAGACAGCAGGAAGCACAGGGCTCTGTCACTCAGAAAAGGAAAAATGAAGCTACATGCCAGGGGGTACATTTTTACTTAACTCAAGGACAGGAAAGAAGATCAACGGAGTGTGTCAGTCTTACTAAACTGAGGAGACACAGTTCAGAACTCATGGCTAAAGCCACAGGTGGTGGGATAGGTTTCTGTAGAGGGGAAGGCAGTGAAGAAAAGAGCTTCGAAACCTGCAATCCCTTAAATCTTTGTTCAATACTAAGATATTAATATACAGGCACTAACTCCACAAGGTGATGAAATGGGTTGACTGGTTGACAGCTGAATGATTCCCAGAAGTAAAAACGTGGGAATTACTTCTGTCTCCACCAGATCAGAGAGTCTTCAGTAATCAAATACAACACTTAATAGAAACCCAAGAAGGGTCATGTCTAAGAAATGGAGATAAATTACTCAAAGGGTAAACGCTACTTTAGAAAATCTTAATAAAATATTAAAATAAGCTTCAAAATGTTCACACAGAACTGAAATTAATGTGAAAAATAACCTGTAGAATAGAAAGAAACTTCAAAATGGTGGAATAAGCAGACAAATTCAATTAAGTGGGTGTTAAAATAATATCAAGATTATTAATACATGAAGACAATAAAGAGGGAAATGAAAAATATAAAAATATCCATATTGAGATAATGAGGTCTGTTCAGAAAGTATCCATCTATATAATATGAAAAATAGAGATATTTATTGAATAAGATACAAAGAACATTTGTACATTGGACAATGATGCCTCAGTCCCCTTCAGAGTAGGCATCTTGGGGCTTCACAGATCTTTGTTGATTGCAGCCTGTGCACATTCAACATTCTCAAGTGTTCTGTTTGTTGCAGGCCTTCCAGAACATGGATCATTTTCAACAGATTCTCAACCATCTTTGAAACATTTGTGCCACATCTTTATTTGTGCTACACGCATTGCATCATCCCTGAAAGCCTCTGAATCATGTGAATGGTTTCCGAGGAGGAATGTTCAAGCTTAATGCAGTCTGATGCAGATTCGTTGCTCTACTTTCTCAGTCATTTTGAATGCAATGGCCACACAGTAGGTATGTTCATCCAAGGGCATCTACCACCCCACCAACTAGTACAGTGAAGTCCTCTTTGTTCATGCGTGTGCATTTCAGTCTACTCTCCTTGGCTGCCAGGTTACAATAATGTGATGCAAACCGTTCTCCTTAATTCTCCTTATATTAACAATGGCTGGGTTTTTTTCAGACAGGCCTCTTGGAATATTATTCATCCCTAAAAAGGAAATCTTGACATTTGGGACAACATGAATGGACTTAAAGGGCATTATGCTAAGTGAAATAAGTCAAACAAAGAAAGACAGACACTATATGATCACTCTTATACATGCAGTCTAAGAAAAAAGATTGGAGGAGAAAGATCAGTAGGGTATGGGGTGGGAGAAATAGGTGAATGACTTAATTTTTTTAGTTTAAATAAATTAATAAAAATTATGCAAAGAATTTAAAGCAGTCTTAATTACAAGTGCTAAAAATAAATGTATAAATAAAATGAAGAATCTTCTAGAAACTAGAAATGGCAGGGAAATGAATCTTCCTTCTAGAGTCTCTAGAGAGAAACTTGCTACATCTTAATTCTACACAGTGATAGCCTTGTTGGATTTCTGAGCTACAGAACTGTAAGATAATAAATTAGCATTGGTTCAAGCCACAAAAATGTATGATAATCTGTTACAACAGCAACAGAGAACTAAAACAGGATATTTTATAAACATGATTTTGCCACACGAGAGAAGCATCTGTATATAAATCCAGTAAAAATCCCAGCTGAACCCCAAAGTAGACAAGCACTGGGCAGATGATAAGCAACCTAGCTAAGACTAAAATAACTGACGAAATGGTCCCGCTCCTACTTTGTCTGAGGGACACAGTTTGTAGTTTGAGTCTAACCAAGGTTACTTCCTATAAAAGAAACAATGAAAACTTTTCAAAGGAACAAAAGAAAATCAAGAGTCTCTACATAATATTATTTACAGAGTTGAAAATAAAATTTAAAGGGTATATTAATTAAAAAAATAATAACAAGAGCCATACTAAGGGAAGATGTAATCAAAAAAGATTGATCATGAGATAATTCATATATGGAATTAGCAGAGAAGTGTTTTAGAGCAGCTACTATACCTAAACAATAAAAGGCTAAGTATTGCCCAAATTGATGACTATAAAGTTAATAACTATACGTATAGGAAGAATTTCTAAAATTCAGATTAATAGTTGATTATTTTGAGAATCTCAGATGAGAAGTAAATAAAAAATAAGAAAATGGAGGGTAGGAGAAGTGATAAAGTAGTAGAGAAAGACCTGCCACCATGTTTCTTTATATCAGGTTTGTAAATGCAAAATAATGTGTGCAGAGGGTTCCCGGAATAGAGAGGGGCCCCTTCAGAAAAGAGCCAATTTCCCAGGTAGGGAGAAACAAGTCAAACACCTTGACCTTCCATCTCTTTCTCACATCTCCTGCTATATTGAAAAGGTAAAGGAGATTTTTACCTTTCTCCTGTGGATTTTATCCACACACATCCCACTTTCAGACACAAATTTGAGAAAAGAGTGAAGGAGCAGATCTATGTTGCAAGAAATCACTGTACCTCAAAAATCTCTTTTAACTTATATAAATTTTTTTATATACTAGAAATAATGTCCTTGTACAGCATATCACTTATGTGTTCTGACAATTTTTAAGTGTTACTAACTTGACTACTGTCTAAATGAATTTATTTAGTTAAGAAAAATATCTTGTTACATATATAATTCTGTATGTCATAATTTAGCTGTATTACATATAGCTACAATGTGCACACAGTATTAAAAATCACAGTTTGACATGATGATTTCTGAAATTTGTGAATTTAATTAAAACCTTGTATTAAGTTTAAATGATTTATGTCACACTCTTATTTCCTCACATATGTCAATGAATTTATGAGAATTTAATATTATGATATTATTTATATTATATTGTATTATATTATATATAATTTATATGTAAATACTGCTTTTCTTTGTAAATTTTCTTTTTGTGTTTCCATTTCTCACCAAGTCTTTTCTAACCCGATGGAATTTTTTAAAACTTTCAATCCTCTGAACAACCATATGTCTTTTTTTTAGTTGATGTTTTTATTTATGTCAAAACAATGTTTTGGTAGATAATCCTTTCAGGTCTGTCATGTGCCTTGGAAAGCTTCATTAATTCTTTTAGGCCACTAGCAAATTACTACTTCAGTGAACCAAATGGTCCCCTCGTCACCTGAAATAGTTTATGCAGCTTCTAAAATAGTCCAATTGCTCTCAAAAAATTGCTTACTGCTGAGAGGCTGACTTTGAGAAAGAATAGTGCAATTCATGGAACATTATTACTTACCAGTGATTCAGTCCTCTCTCTCTGTTGGGGGGAGGGCAGAGGGAATTTATGGTAGAATCCATGAGAGTCTCCAAATAAACAGTGAATATGCATCTTTGCCAAAGAAAGCAGAATGCCATTTACCTCCATGAGAACAGGGTATGCAGGTGTGTGTATAGAAATAAAGACAGAAATAATATGGAGCTTCCCCCAAGCTGTGCAATGACTTGCATACTGTTAGACACAGGGCAACAGATGTTTTTCAGAAAAGTGATAAAAATGAAATACATTTAAATTCAACAGGTCTGAGTTGACTCCAAGAAAGTTAAATTTGGAATGTAACCTGTGATGAAGGGAAATTGAGAATCTTTCAAAAATGTAAGCAACACAAGAACACAATTTAATTTAAACCTTTGAATAAATAGACTGTGGCATATCTACACACACACATGCACACACACATACATATATGAAGAACTTCAAAAATTCAAATTAATAGTTGATTATTTTGAGAGATATTGGTTCTTCAGTTGTACAGGATATTATTTTCAATCATCAAAATATCCTTCTCCAAATATTTACTAGGATTCAATAGTGTTCAAATTGATGTAACAGCTGCAAAGAAAAGAGACATATGTTCTGCCCTAGAGGATCTTCCTGTCTAGGAGGGCAGATGAAGTTCTTATATTAATAAATATAATTTGAGGTAAAATTTCTAAATGTAATTATTATTTTATTATCTAGAAGTATGGTATATGTTTGGGACCCACGTGTGTTATCCTTCTTTTTATATCTACTTCTCTTGACGTAACATTGCTTTATTATAAAAAAATTCATTGACTATGTTAATCCTAACAATAAGAAAAGCCTTTAGTTAAATTTAAAAAAAAGTCTTTAGAAGATTTTACTACTCATTACAGACATTAAATGTGCTCAGTTGAAATAAGACATAACTTACACTATGGTTTGATATAAATCAAAACAAATTATATTTTCCAGTTCCTACAACTTGTCTCTACAATCTAGGTGTGAATTGAGAAATTTACAGATTATGCATTGCTCAAGGTTATCCTCAGCTATGTTGATGTCTTTCAAGGTATACTATACCTACCTATCAATTAATTGATTTATTATCTATCAATCATTTACATTTATGGAAATAAAACAGATTAAATTTAGTGCATTAAATTATAATTTTGGCAAGATACAAGAGAAAGTTGAAATACATGATTAAAACTCAGATCCAGTGTTTTTAGCAAGACAGCCCTAAATAGATGTTACATAATTACATAAAAATGACCAAAGTTTTACACTAAATTGTTTTTCACCAAATAATGTATTTTAAACATTATTCCAACATCTCTTACAATCTAGCTCATTTATTTTGAAAATAGCAGGATAATGATGTACCAGAATTTACTTAATTATACACATTTGATAGATGGCTTTGTTGTGTCAAATTGCTTATTGTTTGTACTAATCATAAGCAGTATTAATGAGTATCCTTATACGTATATTCAGCAAATAAATATAAGTAAATTTTGCAAATAAATTATAGTTGTTTTCACAAGGGATTTATACATTTAAAATTTGGGTAAATATTGATAAACTGCCTTCAATAAACTTTAAACATTTTTATATACCTTTTAATATTATGTAAGAATTCCTGTTTCCCTATGCTCTTGGTCATACTGGTGATCACCCAAAACAATATAGTTTGAAAAGAAAAATTTCTGAATACGTTGTTATTTGCCTTTTCACCAAGAAACTTCTGATACAATTTCAGAAATATGTTATGCTATGAAATCTTTATTTTTTTTATCACCTATCTTTATTAAGGAGTAGCAACAGAAAAAAAAATAAAAGAGAAGAGGAACCCAGTTGAAACCAACACAGGCAATCTCATGCAAAAATAGCCAAAGCCACCTGTGATCATAACCAGATTATTTCACTGCAAGAAGGAGTTCACGGATCAGGTGTGCCCTTAAAATCCTATATGGAGCTCAAAGGAGATAAGCCCTACTTCTGAGCGCGCAGCTCTTAGGAGGTCAGATGTTGGAACGGCTGTCATTGATAGGGCAGCATCTGACAAGCAAAGGGCTTGCACGCCATCCTCTCAATGACCACCCTGCTTTTCCTCTTTCATGCCTTTCATACTTCTCCCCACTCCACGCACACACATCTGCATTTTAAAAATGACTTCTATTTGTTCTACTTGATTTTATGTCAAGCTTATTTGATAGTATTACCCACACAAGTCACCCTCTCTATGCTCTCACAAACAGATTATTGAAAGATTAGTTCCATGACAGTTCGAATTGTTTCTACCAATCTAGTCCTTAAAAGAAAATAATGACAACAAATAAAAGTTGCCTTTTGTTCAATACAGCCTCAAAATAGCTCTTTTGGGTAAGGGTTATGCATTCAGTGCACACCTCATTTGAAAATATCCGGCCTAAACTGCTTTTCTGAGCAGCCTTGATTACAACTTATTGTGCTAAACTGTTATGCCTAACTGTGTAATCAAATACACTATAAACTGTCTTTTTTATGCTGAATTGTGTCAATGTTATACAAAAAGAAATGGATAAGAAGTATACAAGTACAAATGTAAGCACTTTATTTGAGAAACACTCACATGATTTTAGACAAACATTTCTACCAGAATCCGATCAAATAAAACTTTAAACACAGCGCTGGGCAGACAAAGCCGTGTATGTCATTAGCACAGCATTACGAAGCACCGCAAAGGAAACAGAGAAGTCATGTCAACACCTGGCAATGCATGTGGTGTGTGTACAGCCAGACATGTAAACTGCGATAGCCTAACAATAGATCTACTGGAGTAATATTACGGACACCCACAGCATATTCTAGGGTGCTGGTTCTCTAGGATGAAACCAAGCCCTCTTTCCCATGATAAGAGGTACTTGGGTTTTCCCTGAAAAAGTCCAAGACTTCAATATTTTGGCTTTAAGTACATGTTCTGAGTCTTTTTATCTCACCAGCTACTTCTATGAATTATATTAGTATAAGCAAATGGTACATAATAAATGAAATCTCTCCAACTCAAATTTAATATATGACGGTGTCCTCATGAACTGTTGTCAGGTCCATTAAAAATAGCAACCATGTGTAATTTTGAACATAAAAAAATAAAGAGCGTTCAGCTACTCACAATGTCTACTTATTAGTTCCTCTGTATTAAATTTACATTCTTATATTTTTAAATTATACATGCAAATTTAATTAATAGACCTTCTTGAACAGAGTCATTGGGGATATGAAATGTGACCCCAAAAGTCATGTAGTTTGAGTGATGTCTATTTTCAAAAGACAGCTTTTCCAGCAGCCTAGAATGATACTGAAATATCTCCTCAGCACAGGGTCAAGAACTCATGAAAAATTTGGGGATACCACTGTCTTGTGAAAAGACAATGGGTTTATAAGTAAAGAAAACTGATTCTATGACATTTAACAGAATAATTGTATATGTAGTTGTGTGAAATCCTCCACATTTCTAGTTCTCACATATATTCATCTAAATATCAATAATTTTCAGTGTTTTTTCTCTATTATAATTTTATTCTATACATCTCTATGAGTATAGAGATTTTGATAAGGATCCCATTTTACTGTCTCAAATAATGGCAAAGATTAGGCTCAGTAAACATTATTGATTTTTTGAAAGTGTTAAGTGTTTGCAACTTCACTAAAATAAAATAATTTATGAAAGAATCTACCTACGATATCTTACACAGTCACAAGACAAAGCTGAAGTAGACCATCTAGTTACACATAAGTAGATTTAGTTTTTCATGCAGAAATTATCATAAACATAAAGACTTAAACAAATACAGAACTGATAAAAATAGGGGTTCATAATATGAAAGAAAACTGATAGCCTTTAAGTTATTAACAGTAAGTAAACAAACAACAAAAAGGGGAAATTTTCTTGTCAGACTATTAAGACTAAATAAATCCATATTATGAAGATGAAGGTCTAAGGAAAAATGTTATTTTTTTTTAAAGACTTTATTTATTTTTTAGAGAGAGGGGAAAGGAGGAAGAAAGAGAGAGGAGAGGAACATCCTCTCCATGTATGGTTGTTTCTTGTGCACCCCCTACTGGGGGCCTGGCCTGCAACCCAGGTGTGTGCCCTGACTGGAAGTTGAACTTCTGATCTTCTGGTTAGCAGGATGGCAATCAGTCCACTGAGCCACACCAGCCTACATAAAAATGTTATTTTTATTAACACTAAAGGAAAGCACAAATTATTAATAAAAAATCTTTACTTAGTTTTTCCAACACAACTTATACAACAAATATTCTAACAAAATATGTACAATGTCTATATAAGGAAAACAACAGAACCCTGAATAAAACTATAAAAGAAAATCCAAATAAATGAAGAGGTCATCTATATTCATAGATAAGAAGGCTCAATATTGTTAAGATGTCAGTTATCCCAAGTTGATACATAAAATAAACATAATCAAAATCAATATCCAAGCATGTTCTTTTGTTGATATTGACAAACTGATTCTAAAGTTCATATGGCAATGAAAAAGACCCCAAAAGCTAATAATATTAAGGAAACAGAACAAAGTTTGAGGATTGATTCTACTCTGCCTCAAAACTTATTATAAGGCTACAATAATCAAGGAAGTATGGGACACTATGGGTAAAACAATAGGTAAATGGGACAAAATAGAGAACCCAGAAATAGATTTATATACATTTAGTCAACTGATCTTTGGCAAAAGAAAGAAGGCGGTTCAGAAAAAATTAATCTGGACTCAGACCTCATATCTGTCATAAATTTAACACAAAATGAGTTGCAGACCTAATATAAATACAAAATTATAAAATTTCTACAAGATAAGATAGGAGAAAATCTAAGTCTCTTCCATTTGATTATGATTTTTTTAGGTCCATGGTGGTGATTCATGAAACAAAAAAATTAAAATGTACTTTACTAAAATAAAAAATTTTGCCCTACAAATGATACTATATAGAGAATAAAATGATAAATTATTGACTAGCAGGAAAATTTGCAAATTATATTTTTGACAAAATCCAAAACCATGGGAACACCCAATGTCAACCGGGATGTAGAAGAATAGGAACTTTTTATTCATTCGTTACTGGTGGAAATACAAAGTGGTGCAGATAACTGTGGAAACGCTTTGGCAGCTTTTACAAAGCTAAGAAGTTTTACTATACAGTCCAATAGCTGTGGTCTTAGGTGTTTACCTAACTGGGTTGTAAACTTATGTCCATGCAAATACCTGCACACAGACCATTTATAGCAGATTTATTCAAATTGGAAGCTACCAAAATGTAGATGAATGGTTAAGCAAACTATGGTGCATCCATACAATGGAGTATTATATTCAGAAATAAAAAGAAATGGCAGAAGATGATTCGACTGTGGCTGGTAGCACACAATGCAGTATACAGATCATATAGTGTAGAAATGTATGCTTGAAACCTACATAACCATAATAACCAATATGGCTCCAATAAATTTAATTTAAAAAAAAAGAAGTGATCCCTGGCCAGTGTGAGTCAGTTGGTTGGAGCATCATCCTGTACACCAAAAGGTTGAAGTTTCAATTTCCAGTCAGGGCACATACCTATGTTGCAGATTTATTGCCGGCTGGGGACATGTATGGGAGGCAACCAAGAGATGCTTTTCTCTCTCACATCTTTCTCTCTCTCTCTCTCTCAAGTCAATAAACATGTTTTGTTTTTATTTTTTTAAGAAATGAGCTATCAAGATACAAAACTACATGGAGAAAATTTAATGCACGTGGCTAAGAGAAGGAAGCCAGCCTGCAAGGCTACCTACTGTATGATTTCAGTATATGACAGTCTGGAAAGTGGCGAAATTATAGATATAGTAAAAAGACAAGTGGTTGCCAGGGGCTTGAGGAAGAGGAAGGAGGAAGATGAATAAGCAGAGCACAGAGAATTTTTACTGCAGTGAAGCTATTCTACAAAATACCGTAAAAATGCATATATACATTATGTACTTGTCAAAACTTAGAAATACAAAGAATTAACTCTCATATAAAAATGGACTTTAGTTAAAAATAGTGTATCAATATTGCTTCATCAATTGCAATAAAGGTATCACACTAAAATTCAAAATGGAAACAACGGGAAACTTTGTGTGAGGATGACAAAGGAATTATGGCAACTCTCTGAACTTTCTGATCAATTGTTCTGTAAGCCTGAAACTTCTATTTTAAAAAAAAGACTACTTAAAAACATATGCATTCTATTAAGATCTCTTGGAGGAAATTTAGCTCAAAGCACAATACAAGAATAAGCAGTCATCTAAGGAGTCTGTATCTAGTTTTTTAAAAAAATTGAAAACAGTGAAACCAGAGAAACTCTAGGAACATTCACCAGATTAGTAGCAAAAAATGTGTAATTCAGGCTCTTCCATTTATAGTCCTTTCTGTGTTAATATAAAAAGACTACTGAGAAGGGAAACAGGGGATTTATGCTGGGAGAACAAAGCCCTGTGAGTTCATCACCTTCACGTGTGTCTTCTAACAGTCGAAGAAACTAAAGATGTCACGGATTATTCAGATCAACACTGAAAATCAACACACTCCCAGGGCTTATGTCCCTTTTCTGAGTTTCCCCAGGGTCTTTACCAAAAGTAACATTTGATCTCTTGAATAAACAGATAGTCTTTGTTTGTGACTCCAGATCAAAGCAAGTACACAGATGGAGAGTCTCATGGGAAAGGAAGTAGAAAGGATCCATGGCTTATACTAAGCTCGCTTTATATTTTCTGACTTCCTGAGAGTCTATAAAAATCTACTAAATCACCTGGTTATTGACATCACTGTGAAAAAATACTTTAGACAGCTCTCATTGCATTTAGGTCTCAGGGGGAAAAGGGACAGCTTTTATGCATTACATTTTTGTAAAAAGCTGCTCTCTTGTTATCCTCAATAAGTATAATCCTTTATTTTTCACATCACCTTGCATAGTTATAAGGAGGTTATTCTGGTTATATGTTATGCTGATTCAAAGCACTTGGTAATGTCCCTAAGAGTGTGTCATCAACTTGCTAATGACAATTCTGAGTCTGCCTTGATCCCAAATTGGTAAAAGATAAACCATTCTACGTGTGCACAGTTGCTTGTAAACGAGTGTATGTTGCCATTGGTGCTTGTAAATGGGCGTATATTGTAAAGGTTGATTATATCCTCGCTAGCTTGATACTTGCTTGTCATCACCAGCCATAGCACAGAACATTAGGCATCTCCTAAAACACACACAATACACTCAGGTAGCTGCAAGAAGAAATACCCATAAGTAAGACGCTGTGAGCCTCCTTGAGAAGAATGTCGCTATGGGAAAACGTGAGTTGTGTTTCTGAAAGCACACTGACAAAATGAACTTTTGGAATACAAGTCATTCAGAGGATGGGGGTGCCTGTAGGTAAAATTCTTATAGCATAGTGAGAATAAAAGATGATTTTTGAATCCCACAGCTAGTTACTTGTTTCTGCCTGGTGTCTAGGTTGCCTGCCCTCTGGTGTGCTGCTCCTTCTGCTACATTTTCTACTTTTGTTTCCGGTTTCTCACCTACCAAATCATATTTGACAAGTACCATTTAGGGTTACCACTGCACATCACTAGAGTTCATTTTCCTAGCATCTCAAACCAAAGGGAAAACAGGATAAAGAAAGTAGAGAAAAAATAAATCCTTGGGTCAAAGGAGAGTGCAGAAGGCCATGGCTTTCCCAGGGCTACAGCTCTCATTAATGTGCACAGCTCTGAAAACACATCGGCAGCCTGCGCTACTGATGTTACCAGTTCTCTACTAAAATTGTGTACATTGACCTACTATTGCTAGTTATGCCTTACTCTTCCAATAGTCTGTTTTATTTTTAGATTAGCAGTGTTTTAAATCACACTGGTGGCAGATGGGGGAACAATTTGGAGTCTGTGCTCTTCTATATAGAAAAGTTCTTGAGTCAGTAAGACCTGCTGTGACTAAAGGTGTCTCCAAGCTTTTCTTTCTTTTTCCATTCAGTTTAGTTACTATCCTCCCACCCTTGATTATGCAGCAGCTTATCAAAGTAAAAGATCTGTCAATTCTCTCTCCTTTTTGTATCATCCTTAACTCATACAAAGGAAAGCGATTTTTCAAAATGATGAACTTCATATTTTTAAGCTTGAATTCTTATAGAGGGTATTATGGTGGTTTAAATTCTCATACAAGGCAATCCATACCCTGTACATGAAAAGAGGGTACGACCATCTCACTTTTATTAACTTGCTACTATTCATAAATCAAGAGTGTTAATTTTTGTTAAGGATCAGATAGTGTCTGGTACATAGTAAATGCAAAGTAAATACAACCATTCTTGTTTGTATTGTTGCTCTTTGTGTTAAGCTGGTCATTCACTACTGTCCCCGCAAATTCATTTCACACATTTCTCTGCCCCGTTTCATGCCCTGGAAGACAGCGCTCTGTGGAGTGTCTCCTTAGAGCACCCGTGTCTATAGATCTGTGTTGGCTGCTGCTCATGGAGGCACTGCAGAGCATCAGGGGCCAGGAGGAGGGAGCGCTGGGTGCATCTACTCCTCTGCATCTGAGCTGCCTGAGTGAAATGGCTGATATCAGTTATTACCAGTTACTTTTAGCCACAGTTTCTGTAGGTGGCTCATCATTTATGGCCACAACTTTCACTGAGTTTGTGTATCTCCTTCCCAGTTTCAAGGTCAAGAATGTTTCCAGTGCTACAAGTCTCTTCATTATCTCTTCTTAGTTCTGTTTATTCTGGCTATGATCTGTTAATAATCCTTCATCAAACTTTCTTTAATGAAGCCTTCTGTGTGTTTTATCTTTCTCCAGCTAGAAATTTGAATCCTGTAATAATAATACTAACCACTACCTCCACCATGTCGCCACCACTACAACTACTAGAAAACTAGTGATACCATAAAAACTGCTAGGACTAGTACTGTTACCACTTAAGTTACTATTATTACTACTATTAATCCTGCTGCTGCTGTTTCTATTACCATTACTGGAAGTATTATAATACCAGCAGTAATATTAATGGCACTGTGATAAGGATGTAGTAAAAGTAGAAACTATACTTATTTCCTTTTATGAAAGTAAGCACTCAAGCACTATAGCTTTCAAATTTAGGGTATCACTTATAGTTTCTTTAATCTTCTTATATTACTCAACAACCATGGCAATAATTTCCATTTTCCTTTTCCTTCAGTAGCTGTGTGGTCTCAACTTACCTTCTAACCTTGTTTCCTCACAGTTACAGCTCATTTCACAGAAGAGCTTTCACATCGTGTTCAAAAAAAGAGGAAGAAATCAGCTGGCACATTAGGTTCATACTCTTACTTATCTAGCAAACTAATCAAATACATTAGGTGATATAATTGCAGCGAGGAAACTATCAAAGGAAAAAAATAACAAAGACATCAGGCATGCTCAATGACAATAAATAGTGTCAGGTGTGTTTGGCAGGTGATGTCTGTCACACCTGTCACGTGTTATTTCTGATGAATTTAGTGTGGTTTCATCAGGACCTGTCTTATTTTGCAATAATGCAATGTACAGATCACGTATTATAGAAATGTACACTTGGAACCTACAAGGTCTTGTTAATCAATGTCACCCCAGTAAATTTGATTTAAACAATAAATAAAATAAAGAACATTAAAGAGAATCATTTAACAGTGGGATTTAATACCCACATCTATAATAAATGTCATGAGAAGACCTTGCACCTGTGTAAATGATCACGGTTGCAGACCCTGCCTATGTGTATTTGCCAAGAAGGCTACGTGCTGGTAAATATCACAAGCTGGACTAATACTATAGGAATTTTGATCTCTTGAGACACTAGCTGACATTTGATCACACTGTGAACATTTTTTTATGAAAAAAATACTGTCTTCTTAATAATATGAGTGCTTTATATTGTTTTCATATTTTATCTTTTAATTCATTATTGTTTCAAAATAGATTTCATCCAAGAAACATCTAACTTATACATACAATGTCTCATTTACATGATGTTAAATTATGTTATCAATTCCATTGTCATTTCTACCATCTTTAAACCTTCATATATCAACATTAGTTCTCAACGCCATCCGGAGGCATTCCTTAACAAACTCCCTCGTGTTTAAAACTCATGATCTCCTGTATCCTGATAAAAATCAATACTATCATCACAAAAAGTGAATAAAGCATAATATTCAAATTTCCTTCAGTCTCATAGACTCCATAGTCTGTCCTTCAAAACCAAGATAGTCATCAATACAGAAAAAAAATACTGTTTCAATTGATATGCCTACCCAACCATTTGGCAAGTTTATTGCATTATGCTATACATGCTTCTTTTTATGTGGTTGTAATTGTGATAGGCACATAAATGACAGTATTAAAATGATTCTTGTTTGGGAATTTTGTTAGTTTCAAGCAGCTGTCAAAATCTCCATTCTCAGAAATAACGAATTTCATATTAAAACCTCTCATGCACAATTTTTTGCAAATTATGCTTTCCCTTACTTTTCATTTATGGGCCCTGTCCTGTATAGATCCTCATTGCTTGATTTATCTGGCCCTAACCCAACTTTCTCACATAAATTCCCTCAAGATGTCAGTATAAGGCCTTTTATCTCAAAGAAAGAGGAGGTCCTATTGTGAGACAAACAAACATTTATTTAGAACTCCCCATTTGTAAATTTTAATCTATACTTTTTTCTATCATCCCACTTTCTCAAACATCTTAAACCTTGCATTTTTGAGCCTGGGATAAAATGATAATCTAAACTGGTCATAGCCCCTGCCCTCAAAGACTTTAAGGCCTAATGAAAGAAAGCCATCAATTACATAATCTCACAGATACATGCAAAATCATAATTATAGGAACTATAATGACCAAAATAGACATTGTACAAGAAGAGCATGCAACAGGGTGACCTGAAATTAGTTTGATATCTGGGTTAGGCAAGTGTTGGCACCATAGAGAAAGTCACAAGCGAGATGGGACTCTGTTTTGTTAAGAGCATTGGAAATTCAATAAAAGATTTTAAACGAGGTGGGAATGTGAACAGATTTGTCCTTTTAAAGTTTGAATCTGGTTTCCATTTAGAGAAATAATTTAAGGAGGGTAGCCATGAGAACAAGGGATGTAAGTGGCCTTTCTCAGACAGCAGGCGTTCCGTTTATCTGTAAACCTGGAGGGGCGAAAGAACAATTTTTTTAAGTTCACAAATTCTGTGGGTCACAAATTTGGACAAGGGAAAGGGAATATAGCTGAGGATGACTCTCTAAGTTGAGAGTTAATGACATTTGGAAGCTTCTTCACCAACACCTGACATGGATTTAGTACTTGAAGGCTGGGCACAGGTGAGACTGTAGCCAGAATAAGTACAAATGAACTTTTCACCTGGGCTTGGCTTCCTGGTGTGATGGTGGACCATGTTAGTTGGACTTCTTACATGGTGGCTTAGGATTCCAAGTGTGACTGTCCCCAGCAAAGAAGAATGAAGCTGCAGGACCCTTTATGACCTGGCTTTGGAAAGATTACTTCTGCCCCAGTCTAAAGGTCAAAGTATTCATAAGCTCAGCCATTTTCTATAGAAAAGGACAAAAATCTGTACCTCTTAATGGGATGAGTGTGAAAGGCTTTGTAGCCCTCTTTCAAAATTTCAACAACAGTCAAAATGTAATGCTCAATGGGGTTAAAAAACTTAGTATCACAAGAATAAAGTATATTTGAAAACACTGGAAGACTTTTATAATGTAACGGTTCATTCCTGGTGTAGGTTGTTTCTTTTTTTCTTTAAGCAGTCCACCTTCAAGTTTAAAATTGCATTTTTTAAGCAATCAATTTTTGTATTTGCTTTTTCTATTATACATTTGTTTATTATTACAATAGTTGTTATTACTATTATTTCCTCCTATCTTATAAGTAAATTTTGCAGTTTGTTTCCTAACTCATATACATAGAATTTTAATTTTTGGCACTTCATATATAAATGTTTTTTGAGCTTTATATTTCTCTTGTGTTGTTTCAATGAAATTCTTCCAATTTTGATATGTAGTATTTTGTTTTACATTTATTTAAAATATTTTATTATTTTCATTGTGAGGACTTTTTTTCTTTTTGACCCATGATTTTAAAAGTGTATTGGTTAGTTTCCAAGTATATGGGAATTTTGTGCTTACTTTTCTGTATTATTTTTCAGTTTAATTTTACTGTGGTCAGAGGACATATTCTACATTTTATCAGTGTTTAGAAATGTGTTGAGTCTTGCTTGATAGCTCAACATACGGATAATTTTTATTGTTGCTTCATGGGCACTTAAAAAAGAACGTGTGCTCTGCAATTGCTGAGTTTAATTGTTATATATATGACAATTAAACAATTTTGTTCTTTATGCTTTACAAATTCCCAATATATTTACAGATTTTATGTTGTTATATTGACTACTTAGAGTAGTTAAAAGTCTCCTGCTGATTTCAGATTTATTTCTCTTTTTAGTTTTAGAGATTTCGGCAGTATACATTTAAAACTATTCTGTCAGGTTCACAGAAATTCTCATATATTCCTCATGAATTGACATTTTATTATTTTAAAATATCCCTTTTTGTTTAATGTAATGCTTCTTGACTGGTTTGATTTGTCTGGTATTTAATATAACTCAATTTTTCTTTTTGTTAATGTGTGCATGGTAATTTTTATCTCTCATTCTTTATAGTCAATCTTTAATTATCTTATATTTCTCATATGAATAAGTAGTACACAATTTAATTTTTGATGTTGTCTGAAAAACTTTTTAACTGTATTTTTCATTCTTTTATATACCGAGTTGAAATTTAGACCTAATCTTACCATTTGTTTTATTTCACACATATTCTTTGTTCTTTTCCCTCTTATTTAAAGTAAAATTCTTTAGGATTCATTGTTTTAAATTCATTTTTTCCTCTATTAGATTTTTAACTGTTCAGTCTTTACTATCTATATGTATATCACTTCTCAGATAATGAATAATCTTAGTATACTATAAGTACAAATTAACTTCTCACATTTTTACTATCCTCTATGTTATTATCTATGCTATTATGTTTCAGTTCTATATTTTTAACATATCATAAAATGTCACTCCTTTGTTTTTTGCAAGTCACAAATTATTAGTCATTTCATCATTGTTTATTTCTTTTTCACATCTCTGATATAAAATCGTATATATTTTTTAAAAACTTATTTATTATTTATTTTTAGAGAGAGAGGAGGGGAAAGAGTAAGAGAGAGAGAGATACATCACTGTTTGTTTGTCTCTCATGTGCCCCCCACCAGGGACCTGGCCCACAACCCAGGCATATGCCCTGACTGGGAATCGAACCGGTGACCTTTTGCTTTGCAGTCCGGTGCTCAATCCACTGAGACACACAGCCAGGGCAAAATTTTTTTTTTTTTACCTACTCTAAAAATAAATATTTCCTGTAAGAGTAGAATTTTAATTTAGTAGTTTTTTGGTTGTAGTATTTTATAATATCATTCCTTGTTTTCTGTCTTGCATGTATTTCTCTCAATAAATTATCTATTTACCTTAGTTTTCATCTTTTGAAGAAAATATGCCTGTATTCTTTGGCTTTCTTCATACTATTCTATGCCTTTTGGTTTTTTGATTTGCTAAATGTGCCTAGATGTTTTTATCTTTTTTTCTGGGGTTTTTTTTCCCCATCAGTCTATCTTTCTGTCTAGAACTCTCAGGAGAACTATCAGCCATTAATTCTTTGTATGTAGTTTTCATGCTCATTCTCATTTTCTTATGTACTCTGATTACATACATTAAAACTTTCTACTTTGACCCAAATATCTCTTATGCCCTTTTATGTATTTTCCTCATTTCATCTCCCTGCAAGTCAGGGTTTATATTTTCGACTGACTTACCTTCTAATTGGCTACTTCCTTATCATGAAGATAGGTTTTATTTTCAATTATCATCATTTCCATTTCTGGATATTTCACTAAATGTGTTTATACTATTAAATTATTTCCCAAAACTCCAAACTGTGTAATTTAATTACTTGGAAATTTAATTATATGTACTTTAATGCCCTTCCATATCTGGATATATTATGGATTTGTCTCTGTTTCCTATTATTGCAAAAGCTTTTTGGTCAATTCTTGTCTTTTTGTTCATGTAAGTTTATTTGCTTGGTTTTCAGATAACATAGGTAAAAGAATCCCAAGATATCAATTTCTCCAAAGAGGGTATACTTTTCCTCCTATAAAGCAGATGGCTATGGATAGTCGATCTTATTCCATATACCAATTGCACTAAGTTGAAACTGGCATCAGTGTCTTTCATGATAGGCCAATTTCTCAGTAAAATGATTCCTTTTTATCATTTTGTGCAGCCCTTTGTGGTCCCAACTGAGAGCCAGGGGTGACTATTAGGGCTTGTTTTCTTTAATGAGCTATGAACATCATTTTTCATTTGCCATCTCCATGATTATGGTGAAAGCTCTATGCACTCTTTTAGATAGCTGTTCTCTGATTTTGAATAATCAAATACCTTGATGAGAAAAGCCATACTGAGTATTGGGATCACTGACTAGATTACCACTCTCTGGGATCTTCGTGGCACAATCCTTACTTCCTTGATATTTGATATAGATATTTTTTAAATAACTTTTTGCGGACTTCCTGTTAATCTCAAGAGAAGAGTTGGTTATAAAGATGTTTTCTACCATTTCTGGAAGCATAACTTCTTACCAACTTTATTTTTTTTATAGTTTGCCCTGGCAAAATATTAGAGTTGCATGAATGTACTGACTGGCTCCTTTCATAATAAAGCAGAGAGGCTTTATCTGTTTGCTGTGTATGTTTCCCCACCCCATGTTATATGCAAAAATGTGAGAACAGTGGTAGTCACATATGAAATAGGCAATACATATTCTTGAGAGTGGAATTCAAGCAAGAGGTCAGAATAGAAGATAACAGTTTTGAAAAACAAAGGTTTTGTGCTCTTGAAAACATTTATCATATATGCATACAGTTCAGTAGAACTCTACCTAATCAAATGGATCAGAACATTTATGCTTAAAGCAAGATTAACACAAATTATGTGTGTTATTGAAAATTGTGATATCTGTGTGAAATCATATTATGCACATATAAATATATACTGTACTAACACTTCTAATGCATGCAGAGTTTGTATCTTTCAAAATGTAAAAATAGAAATACAAATTCTCATTGGGTAAACAGCTAACACATAATATTTTTTTAAAGTATATCATTTTATGTTGCATTGCTTGTATTTTTCAAACTTTTGATCACAAATACAAATAAACAATTCATTAAAATTCCTTTTTAAATTATTCTTAGTTCACAAATGTACTCTTAGTCTTAGCTATGAGCTCTTCCATAATGAGTAGCCAAAACATGCAATCTTTAAATTTTAAGACTTATTATTTTCATTTTTTATTTTTTAAAAAATAATTTTAAATGTGAGAGAAATGATAACAACTTTAAGTCATGTTAATTTTGACAGAAACAACATTGTCTCCAAGGCTCTTGCTGATGGAATGACAGTAAGATCAGAGCACTGTCCACACCACGCATGCTCACTGAATCTGTCTCAAGCAACTTCAATCGGAGAGTGAAGTACAGATTTTAAAAACGCCTCAAAATACATCATGTATTTTATTATCATGGAGAGATACACTGCCATAAAACTTGCTATTTATTCTTCTAGAAAAAGTAAGTCATGATTCACTTAAAATATTATTGAGCAACACTTAAAATGCACACTTATGAAGCTGAATGAAGTGGTAGAATAAAATGAAAGCAGTTACATTTTAATAAAAAAATATCAAAATCATAAATGAATTCAGAATTTAAATTAGGACATCAGGAAAAAACATAAAAGTAAGCCAGAATGCATAGGAAAGGGAAATTAATAAAGTTGAAAGCTGAAAGAGTTGAAAAATCTCTTTCATAAATCAAATTTAAAAAATCAATTTAAAGAAGTTGATATAATGCTGGTATGGGTATCTAGAAATAATTTTAGAACAAACAATAAAAATGACAATAGAGAAAGGGTACAAAATGTCATATATATTTCAACGTGTATTTAAAAAGCTCTGTGTAATCAATATTTTTGATAAGTATGGATTTTTGCAATTGTCTCAAGAAAAGATTTAAAAATATAGGCAGTAAAAAAGCTTTTTTTAAATTTACCCTAAAAACGGGTACTTGTTCTACATGCATTCATAAATTCATGAGGTAGGACTTAGCTTTGTGACTGACCTTTCGTCACTGCCCCAGAAAGTCCTTAAGAAGATTGTTAGAGGGAACAAGGTGGACACTGAGAAAATTCTTGTAAGAAATTGGAATAAAAACAATATGTAAAGCAGATGTTTAGGAGAACTATAGCCTGTAGTTACAGGGAAAATAGAACATTTACTTTCAACCTTTCACATCAACTAAGCAGATTTCCAAGTAGAGTTTTTGCTGTGTATGATAAGGACTACAGAGAGATGAGGTGAGGTCTGAAATATTTGACTTTAAAGACTTTAATCAAAATATAAAGGAGCCAAGATTTTTTAGACTAAAAAATAATGTTTCACTATAAATCTTTTAATTGAAATGTGAAATAATTAAGGCAAAAATAAAATCCAGCCTGCTGCCTGAGACACATAATTTTGGAGTAATATTCTTGTCACAGAGGTGACTGTAAACTGTTCTGTTGAGACAGCAGCAAGATTTAAGCAGAGCCTTGTAAACCATCTCAACTAGACTATAATCAGCAAACTTTTTAATAAACACCAAATCCCAAATATTTTAGACTTTGTTGGTCATAAAATCTATGCAGCAACACTCATTCTGTCTTTATAGAGAGAAAGTAGCCATAGATAATACAAGTATAAATGGATATGGTCATGTTAAAATGAGACTTTATCTACAAAAAACACACAGACAAAAATATATAGGCTAAATTTGGCCCATGGGCCATAGTTTGCTAATCTTGAGAGAGAAAAAAGGTATCTAAACTTCATAAGGACATGCCTCTTAGATTTCCTCTGATAAACCAAAAGTCTTTTAATAATTCTAAAGTTGTCCCACATTACCTTGTCCCTTAGGCTACAGCAGAAAGAGCCTGTCTCAAAGAAATTTGAGGGTGTACCTCTTGTCCAATGAGGTAAATCTCAATATTATCCACACACATAAAAGTTACATTGCTTTAAGAGAATTGCATTGGAGGGAACACCATCACATTATAATAAAAATGACATAGGTGGCTCAAGATGAAAAGAGGTCTCTAGGCCTCAATCTTCTATACATAAGAAGACAGGGAAATATACTCAGTTATAAAATAGGTCATTTCTAATTAAAAATTAAAAACTGACAATGTCAGAAACAACTATCAGAAGGTAAAACCAATACCATAGGAAACTGCTGCAAAGGAGAAGAACTGGGCCTTAATCAGGGACCTGGTGTATGTGACTGACTGAGTCTCAGAATTGTCATGGACCAATGGCTTCAATGTACATTCCATTTTTCCTGTTTTAAAGTATATGCCTACTTCATTATTACATGTTGAAGGCAGGAAAGGTAGATAATTTGTCTCTCTAGCTCTAAGGTTTTTAGGTAAGAGGAATTGTGAACTTGTAGATTTTATCCTAAGGAGCCCCATTTATACCTGGACATTTAGCTGATGCCTGGACTTGAATTAATGATGTACTAGTATATTTTAGAGTATAGAATGAATGTACTTTACAGGTAGGAAAGGTGTGAATTGTTACAATCCAAGGGAAGACTGTTTCAAGTTGAATATTGCTAAGAGGACTTCAGCACAATCTTCTATTATACTTATTATTCTGTAATATGAGTCTGTGACTCTGAAAACTAGAAAAATTTAGATCACCATACCACTGAGCCTCAGTGGGCCCACTGATTGTTATTAGCATAAGAATACAGCAGAAAAGATGTTGTTTTACTTTCAAAGCTATGCTTTTTCCTGGGCCTTCTGGAATACGGATTTGGGGATAATCTTTCAGAACTCAGACACCATATGTTGAGAGACTCAAGCCAAAAGGAAATGTCATTATTAGACATTTCATTTGCCATACATAACTCGGGTCTGAGTCAACAATCAGCAACTCTCCGCCATCCAAGATTGACATGTTGGGGATATTCAAGCTCAGTCGAGTGTCTAGATGCTCAAAGCCACTATCTGATTAAAACTACATGAAGATCTTAAATAAAAAGTGCTTAACTGAGCCTAGTCAAACCACAGAACTGTGGCAGATAATAGAAAATTTTTATTTAAGTTGTGACATGTTGGGCTGGTTTGTTATGCTGAAATGAGTAATCAGAATATAAAATGAATAAATTTGCAGGTGGCATATAATTGTATAGTTCAAAAACTCAATTAGGAGTTATTTTAGAATAAAACATGAATCAACAAAATGTTTAATATTTTTACTACAGACCATCATTGAAGTTATTAAAATAAAGATTAAGAGTTAGCAAAAAAAAATAGATTATGGATATCAGTGGTCATTTAAGGCACTTGGTTTAATTACATAGGATGCAAGTTATAAAGTTATAGCACTGGAGGTTAAAAAAGAAATAATCAACAGCCATATTTTTGTAATTAAATATTATTTGACAGATATTTTCCTAAAAGAATAAGAAAGATAAGTGGTCAGAAATTTCATCATTCTCCCACGTAAAAAGAGTTTGTGCCTTCCACTAGGATGGTTCACACTGAGATTACTACCATTTTTAGTCTGGTTGATTTTCACAATATCAAATTTTTAACAGGCTTCTGAACTCTGTGTACCTGTGATAATCCTGAATCACCTTGTGAAACTGAAACATAACATAAAAATAATCACAGATTTAAATGAATTATGATTCTCAAAATATTATGACAAAAAATTTAAAAATGTAAACAAGCTTGTTGTATAGATCATAGAAAGTCAACTCTTTTTTATGGTCTTATTCTTCAAAAGTTGATAGATTCAAGAAAACAGAATCTCTTGCAATCTCACATCTCCTCTTACCAACGAAAGCCATGGATATATTTGCCTATCTTCAATACCAAAAATATAATTTCTTACATTCAAAATGTATATATATGTAACCATAATGTGAACAACATAAGTCTTCAAATGAATTTCTCATTCTTTTCAGGACAATTAGAACACGTACTTGCTTAATTCTGACATTAGCAGACCTTTGAGGAAACATTTTAGAAACACTGGGACAAGGCAAGGTTGAAGAATAATAAAATATTTATTTCATTAAAATATAGTAAATTCAAGAGAGTAGGAATGATAGTCTGAAATAACAACTGAGTGTAAATTATTAAAGCTCCTTCAAGTCCAAAAAGTTGGAAATATTTCAATAGGTAATAAAAAGCTATTTTATCATGCATTTTGGGAAATGAATTTAGGAGGCCAAAATTTTGTCCTAGGAGATTCAACCTGATGAGATTATGGAGGGTATGTTGTAAATACAGGTTAGGAATATTAATACCTGAGTCAGCTCATAACTGCCCTTGTTCTGTACTGATAGAAAGAAGAAAGAAAGGAGAGGTGAAGGAAGTAAAAGAAAAAGTAAGGGAAGGAGAAGAGAGTGCAGAAAAGAAAAGAGAGGACAGGAGATAATAAGAAACATAAGAAAAGAGAGAAAGGAGAGCAGAGTCCAAAACAAAATACAGTCATCTATTTATTGGCACGCTGTACTTTTCAAAAGTTATTAGAACATGGAACTTTTCTTGAGAAGCTGTGACAAGATTATATTAAAAGCAGATAACCAGCAACATTGAAGGAATAAACAAACTGACAGTAACGAGGAGGGGGACAGGTAATGGGGAAGAGAAGGAGAAAGTTCAAATCAAGGAACATGTATAAAGGACCCAAGGAAAAAGCCGAAGTGGGGAAGGATTGAGGATGGGAGGTGGGAATGAGTGGGGCAGGGGAAAGTGGTGACAGGAAAATGGAGACAAAAGTTTTTGAACAACTAAAAGATAAATAAAAGCAGAGTTTAAGACTGAGACTAACAGCGATGAAAAATCCAAAACCCATCTTTACTTTGCCTTTTAGCTTACAGCATCTGAGCAATAGTCTGCGTGAAAATGTTTATCATGAATTTCTACAGAGTCTTCTCCTTGAATTTTCCTCCAGTTCATGGTGTATGCATTTGTCTTTCACCTGTTTAAACCTCAGTATAACTTCCATGTTCAGTTTAACTACTGGTCCTCCCTTTTGGTTTGAGTTCTTGGTACACTGGTATACTTTACTGAACACTGTAGCTTTATCATCAAGTCTTCTCTAGAGTCATAGAGTCCTATAATCACCTAATATTATTCTTCCTCTATTCATCTTTCAACCAGATATTTTCACTATTTGCATATTCTGGATCTCTATCCCTCTCACTCTTACACAGCTGGAAAAATTTGCTGCACTTTCCTCTCAATTTGCTGCCATTGCCACCAATTTCTCTTACATTACAACTTTAGACACCTCACCATGGCAACTATGATTAGGTTATTTTCCCCACTGTTTCTGAGTATCTGTAGATGAACATTACAATGAAATTGTGATGAATTATGAAGAATATATTGCACTTCCATCGCTTTCTAGAAGCTCAGAGATATTTTTTATCCTATGCAAAATACTTTCATGGAAACTAATTTTATTAAAGCTAGAGCGGGAAAAAATAAATCCATTGTCAAGTATTACTGAGGATAACCTACTACAGTTGAGTGTTTCTGAAACTTTTGCAGCCCTTAGTAAAATATTTAATTGAAGATAATAAAGAATTGATGACAGTCTGCCATTTTTAAGATTATAAACAAAAAGAGATATTTTTGAAATTTGAACTAACAGTACCCCAAACATAATGCTGATTCCCTAACAATCCAAACATTCCATAACATCGTGTTCCAGACTTTATTTCAATGAAGTCTAATATAGTAAAATCTATGAGATATTTGAATATAAATATTTCTAAATTTTGAGTTTTTTTAGCAAAGGGAATAAGTGGGTTTATGGAGATACTGCTAAATATCATACTCAATAGCTGAATTACTAATTTTAACACAGAAACTTGAGTTCCACATTCCAACTGTTGCAAAAATAGAGATTGGATTAAAATATTCTATGATTGTGTCTTTAGTGCAATATATTCAACATTAATAACTACCCAAGTAAGGAAAACTATGATAAGTGAGGGTATTTTACTGTTTGTTTCTACAGTGAATTTTGATACTCATTTTATTCAAATTGGGATTTCTTCTCAAAAAGTTAGTAGAAACTATAGCCCAGTGGAATGAGCTAGAATCTCAAGACTTGTGACATTTATGTCTATATAGCCTTAATCTGAAAATAAGAATGTACTAGAAATATGAATTCATTTAAATTTTGTCTGTTGTTCATATCACAAGAGAAAGTACAGTTGGGCTGAAGTTTTTTGCCACTCTGATGGCAGTCATAGTTTCTGTATTACTGATTTAGAAGACAAGAACAGAAACTGTGTCGCTTTGTCATGGTCATTTCCTGTAAATAGTTTCCTTTCAAGGACTATTGAAAATCATTTTTGAAGACCCATCTCATGTTGATAAAAGCTTTATTTTCCCCCCAAGAATAAATCGCACCAACATAGAAGAAGAATCAGTATTTTTACCAAATGAGGGCAGCAGAGGGACATGATACAAGTTAATGCAAAGGTCATGTTGGGTTGTCAATAATTCTAATGTAAGGTTTTAGAATTCAGAAGTCCAGGCACAGGAATCAAATGTAAATAAGAGTTTGAATTAGCAGTTAGCTTCCGAAGAAAAGACCTTAGCCTTCCTTTCACCTAATTATTGCCATTATCCCCCTTTGTAGGTATGAGAACTTGATTTTATTAATATTAATTTTATATAAAGTTCTATAAAAACACTTCTTTAGATTATTCTTAGAACATGATTACTGTCACTCTACAGGAATTCTGGAGCTGCCACTTCCATTGCTCATTTCAGGGACTATAATACATTAGTTTACAGTTGCCAAGGATTAAGGCAGCACACAGTAAAAAAATAAATAACTCAAAGATCAGAAGATATTTGAATAAATATATTAATTAATGAATAATATAATCTACAAATGTGGTTCTTTTTTAATTAGAGGTACGCCATTGCATTTCTAATGTCTTCACTTTGGGAAAAAATACATGATAAAATTAAAATACATATTTTAATTAAAATCATAGACTTATTAAACACTCAATAAATTACTTGATAAATAGTTCTTCTTTCTATTCCCTCCTATTATGTTACATTGATCTATCTCTTGTGTCCAGTCTGATTTTATAAAATACTGTAAGACCTGGTGGTATATGTACTTATTTTTTAGAATTTTAGTATCTACTATTCCATTATTTTTCCTTCAGATTATTTTAGAATGACTTTGTTTTTAATTTTTTCTTCTCCCTCTCCCCAAAACAATAACAAAAACATTGGGACTTATATCTCAGTAGTATTTAACCAGAAGTTAATAGATTCTGAATTTACTTATATTTTTAGATATCTCTATGAAAGTTTATTTTTCTATATGTTATATTTTATCATTAAATTACTCTATTTTTATTATGCTGAATGGAATTTCTGTTATCCTTAGATTTTCTACTAATAAATAACTTCCTTAAATTACTAGTACCTAAGTTTCTACTTTATAAATAATTTAAATCATTATAATGAATTATTGATTGATTTAATGTGCTACCATTTTCAGCAAAATAATAATCTCATCATGAGTTACAGTACAATAATTATAGTTTAGACAATATTATAAAACTTTTGCATAAAAATCTTAAAAGGTAATTATATTGAAACTGCTAGTTGCCATATAAGATTCAGTCTCCATTTTCTTTACAAAACAACAACAAAAAACCACCAAAATAATTAACTTGGCTTTTTGAAGTGATGTTAAAGATAATTAACTTCCTAGCTTTCCTTGCAGCTAGAAGGAGCTAAGTAATTCAATTCTAATTCATAATATTTATATGGAGGTTACTGGTGGAGGCTTCTGGAAAGATTCTTTTTAAAGTAGGCAAAATCATTATGCCTCTTTAGAGTTTTGCCCTCTACTCCTCCTCCTGTCTGGATTATGGAAGCAGAATCTAGAGGGGAAGTGATTGTTATTTGTTTATATTATTTATAGCCAAACATGCTTGATGGATGCAGATATTAACATTACATTAACTCTGGGTTCAATTATTTATCTCTAGAATATGAAGGGCAAAAAATACATTAGACTATAATATGGATCTGAGAATCATTTGCATTTATTTTTATGTATTATCATGGTCATTAAATTATTGAAGTGGATGAAAAGAGAACGAATAAAAAAGAACCTAGACTATTAGCATCTTTGGTTCAGACCATGAAAGTGTCTTGTGTTGTTCATAACTCATAATGGGTATTGTTCATAAATTAATTGCTTTTGTTATTCCTAGGATTTTATTCCTATTTATTTTCTATACTCTTACTGTAGATGCTCCCTTCATTTGTTTCAGAGAAATGGGGGAAATGGAGTTGGAGACATCCAGTACAGTCAACAGCCTTGAGAAGTATTGCAAAGGGTAGTAAATAAACAAAGCAATAGCTGGGAGAAATGGGATAAAAAAATTTTTAAACAGGAGAAATGTCAGAATGTTGAGTGTTAATGAAACTGATCAAGTAAGGGGATAAATATTAATAATGTAGAAGAAATAGGAAAGAATTATAGAAAGTATGCCCCTGATTATATGTGAGATGATGGAGTCTACTGCTAATATATTGGGAATATCTTCAGATAGGAATATAGATAGTCATTCTGTAGTAACAGCATGAAATCCAGAGTAGGTAAGCACAGATGCTGGCACATGATAGTAATAACCTATGTGTTCTAGATGAAATCTCCTAAAGCAGAGACTAAAATTGGGATTCTTGTGTAAGTGAATTTTCCAATGAGTGTTCTCAGAGAAAAACTCATATGGAAGTTAGAAAAGTAACTGAGGTCATGCTCTTGTATCAGTGAGTTATTGGCTAGTGGTCATGTGTTCAGTGATGTGAGGGGGCTGGTGTAACAATCAAGCCCTTAGAGAAATGATAACTTCTGTGTCCGAGGACGAATCTCTGGAGAACTACACAGTAATACACAATTAGCAGCCGATACTCACGGAAGGTGGGGATTGGGGGTATCAGCTCAAGTAAGGGTGTCAGTTACTATAATTATGAGAAGGTTCTTTTTGATTATTTCTACTTCACAGAAAAAGTAGAAAACAAGTTTGCTAAATGAAAGAAAATGTAAAAAGGAGGTGGCGATCCTTTCAGGAGAAAAAGTAGGATTGTTAACTAATTATCTGGGACACAGGGAATGAATGAACAAGAGTCATTAAAAGCCCACATGAGATTTTTAGTCATGAATTTAACATAAGACAAATTAGTGTCTCTAGAGTGCTTTTCTCCAGCCACCCGCACTTGAATGGCTGCAGATATGTGTGCAGAGTTTGGCTGAATTAGGTTTAACCAAGGTTGTGAATCTTCTGAGTTCATAAGAATAAAAAAACAGGGTATAAGGCAACTGAGCATATATATTCAGGGGAGTGATTACATTGATTTACTATAAAATTTAAACTGGATAAGAGAGGAAGAAAGAACATCAATGGCATAGAAATAAGTGGAAGAAGAGATAGATGATCAATACATGAAAGAGCTCATTGGAGTTAAATGAACCTTAGGTAGAGCTCAGAGAGAGAGCTGCGTTGTACCAGTTAGCATGCCCCAGAAAAGCAGAAGCAGAAGTGTGTGTGTGTTCCTATATATACATATGTATGTGTGTGTATGCATATGTGTGGAGGGACCCCCAAAACACAAAATTTACTTATAAAAATTGTTTATTCTTACGCATTTAAGCTTCAGTCACCTTCAAAACACTCTCCAATTGATGCAATAATGCCTATCAAGATGTTTTTTCCACTGCTCAAAGTAGTTTTTGAAGTCATCTGTTTTGATGACTTTTAGTGTTTCTGCTATTTTTTGTTTTACCTGTTCTGCATTAGCAAAATGTTTCCCTTTGAGGACTTTTTTTCATCTGGGGGAAAAAAAGTCACTTGGGGTGAGATTGGATAAATAGGGAGGTGGGGCATGGTGGTCAGGCTGGTGTTGGTCAAAAACTGCTGAACACTCAGCACGGTGTGGGCAGGTGCGCTCCTAAATCACCCATCATGAAATTGGCAAACGTGTTGAAAGAGTCATCAAAAAAAAAATTTCACTGAAGCCAAAAGCAGCTTCTCACAACACCACCAGCTGGCAGACTGATACAGATGGGTTCCTAGAACACTCAGCTAGCGGGGGGTAGCCTGTACTATAATGCGCCTGCCCTCCGGAAGATAATTTCAAGTTTTTAGGGTCTCCCTTCATATATCTAAGTCCAACTAAACCTATCTATCTCATATATCTATTTATATATGTATATATACTTGATAGATGATAGATTAAATAGAGACAGATTTATTTCAAAGAATCAGCTTATGTAATTAACTTCTTAATTACACCTCTTCTTAATAGTGGCTTGCAAGACTGAAATTCATAGGGCAGGTCGGCAGAATGAGAATTCTCTTGGCCAAGAGCTAATGCCAATTTCTTGAGGCAGAATTTCTTTTTTCTCAGGGAAAAAAACCCTCAATTTTTCTTTGAAGAGCTCTCAACTGATTGGATGGGGTCAATCCATCCCACAGTACTAAAGTTATCCTTTACTTAAAGTCAACTGATGGTAGATGTTAACCATGTCTACAAAATAGCTTCACAGTAATACCTAGATTAGCATTTGATTGAATAACTGGCTACAATAGTTCAGGGAAGTTGACACATAAAACTGTCACCATGCATGGACTTCAAATCATCCAGGATTACAGTTATTAATGATGATAAACTTTAGAGCATAATGATAGGTAGTGATCAAGTAAGAGTGGAAAACAAGATCAATCATTACCAAAGAAGTGCACTTTAAAGGAACCAGGTTGTTGCAAGGATAAGTGAATCCTGGAATACTCAAAAATTAATACAGGAATAGTACTAGAGCATGTGATAGGGATTCAAAAGTCCCAAATCATCTGTATATTGGAGAAATAACACAGAGGATATAGAATGTCCCAATGGGAGAAAGTTTATCAACATGTATCAATAATAATCTGATGTTCAAAGCTGGGGGCTAGATAAGGTAACTTATCTGGTATGTACAATAACCAGAAAATATGAAATTTGCATTCAGTCACCTATTCTGATTTTATGCTTATTTTCTGTTTATTTTTTTATCACCTAGATAAATTTTTTTATTTTTTTATTTTTTATTTTTTTATTTTTGTATTTAAAAAAAATTTTTTTTTCAAATACATTTGTCTCTGCCTTCCCCCCACCACTTTCCCCCACCCCTTCCCTCTCTCCCTCCCTCCCTCCCTCCCTCAACTCCTCCCCCTTGGCTTTGTCCTTGAGTCCCTGCCACATGCTCCCTGACTTTCCCCCTCCCCTTCCTTTCCCCCACCTCCTCTCCCTCCTTCCCTCCTGTCTCTGTTGGTTTCTTTTCCTTTCAGTGTTGCTTTTCTGTTTAGTTTTAAAAACGGCCTGCTTGGCAGATGGCAGGGACCCAGTTCTAGGTCTGTGAGTCAGAAATAGGTCTCTTAGACCCTTCTGTAAGTAGTTAAAAGGAATAAATCAGGGTCTCAAGCCTTATATAATCTAGGACGCTAATTTCCAGTGCAAGGTAATAATATTAGCCCCCCACCCCCAAAAAAGACACAACATTTTTGCTAAAACTAGAAACAACGTTCACAAATGGACTTTGTTTTCATCTCTCTCCAAAGTCTTCCATCATATTATTTGGTAGTAATATACCAGAAGATGTTCACACCAGAAATAAGGAGTTTGAACAAAGAATAGCATTTTTACCACACCCTATCTGATTACAGATTAATTGATTTCTAAGCTTTGCATATCTCTCAAGTTTGTTTACTTGTCTCCACCTTTGTTATCACTGTTCTAGTACAAACCACAGTAACTATTTTTGGATTTACTACAATGTGCTTTCATGTGCTTTCTGACTAACTTTACACTGCTTTATTTGAAAAGCACAAAGAGGATAAATTACTTTCTTACTTAAAGCCCATCACTATTATTTTTATTTTAACATTAAGTCCAGTGTTAAAAATGTTAGGATCTGACCTCTGTCTCTCTGTTATCTTTATCTTTTGCCCTTTGTCTCTTCTTCACCAGCCTCTAACAGTACTAAGCTTCTTTCAGTTTGCTTTGTATTTGCTAATTAGCTCAAATCTTTCATAAAATAGTTTGCCTCTGTCTCCCATCGTTACCTCTCTTCACTTTTCAGTAGCAATAAAAATGTAATTTTTGTTAGAGAGCATAATGACCTATACATTTGTGTTGCCTCAAAATGTTTACATTTGAGTCCCAGACCCCAATGTGATGGTGGGAGTAGTTAGTGTGAGATGTAACCAGGCGGGTGGAGCCTTCACGATGGGACCAGTGCCCTTGTAAGAAGAGACGTCTGAGACCCTGTATCTTCCTCCTTCTCTCCTTCTCTCTCTTTCCATGCTCACACACAAAGACAAGGCCATATGAGAGCACAGCAAGAGGGTAGCCATCAGTGAGCCAGAAAGAAAACTCTCACCAGGAACTGAGTAAGACAGCACCTTGATCTCAGGCTTCCCAGCCTCCAGCACTGTAAGAGTCAAGTTCTGTTGTTTATGCCACTCAGTCTATGGTATTTGGTTATGGCAGCCCGAAAGACAGAGTTGTTCTGGGACTCCTCAGCTTTTCTCTCCCAGGGCTATTCACCCTTTGTTTCTCCTTTCAAGCAAAGTTTCATGTTTACAATGCATTACGTGTACAATAGTTTTTCCAAGTGTACATAGGCCTGCAGAGATAGAGAATGTGCCCGTCTTGAACCCTAAGCTCCTAACAGACTAGTCGGCTCATAAAAAATACTCAGTACTTTATTCATAGTAAATTAAGTGTATGAATAAATGAATGAAATCAATTTCACTCACTTATATTGACCATAGACAATTGTGAAGTTAAGTGCAATATGTAAAATAAACATTCAGATGTACAGGTGGCTAAATATACATGCTTAAATAGAATTGTTGTGGAAGCAAAGATATTATCTGAGAAGTTTACAGAAAAACAAAATGACACAAATCAAAAAAGCATTGTTAAGATAAAGTGGGGCTTATGCATATTTGGAGGTGATAGGGAAGTAGTTTGAAATTAGAGAGAAATATGAAAGGCTATGAATCAAGTTTTAAGTGACATCCTAGAGAAACAGGGGCATGAATAACGCTTGCTCTCTTAGATGAATTTATGGTATAAGGAGGTGTCATATATATATATGCAGTAAATATTGTAATGTGCCAATATTTCAGAAACTGATGCAGTTGATTACATACAGAATTTTATTTTAATCATACCATCTCAAATCTCTTATTTGTAACTATTTGTCATGTTAAAATTAAACATAAGCAACAGAAACAATAATGTATAGCATTAACAGGGTGGTTTCACATTGAGTGAGAAGTTGTACTAGATAATTTTCAATTGTTACTCCAAATCATAAATATGATAATAGTAGAATCTCTCAGAAGTGAGACAAATAATTCTTTAAATGTATCCCCCAGTAACCAAGCCATTTCTTTACCTTTCCTTTAAATCTGTGTCTGTATTAAATTGATTTCTTGCAAATTACCCTGCACTGGCCATGATTGTCCAGGGAAAATTAAATTATGACATTACGGTTTTTAGATACTTAACTAATTTAGAAAAGATAATCAGCAAAGAATGGTCCCAAAATATCTTTATATTATCTACAGTGGATGTTACGGCTGACTCAGGCATCTAAAAAGCAAAACCAGAAACACATTCCTTATTCAGGGATAATTTTTTCTAATCGAAGTCATGCTTCCTTAGATGTAGAGTTCAACTTCATAGGTTATGATTTTCAGATTTTGCACATATATTTTCTAATGAGAAAATGCAGCACTGAGGTCAAAAGTGTAGATGGCCATTTATTCAACCAATCTTCCCATGAGTCCCTTAAATCCTCACAACTTGTAAAATAAAATGAGATTGTAACTCCACTACATGCTTTGTTTTCAGATCTGAAGGAAGCAACAGGGGAAAAAAAAACATAGAATGATGCAAAAATGATATAAAAGTTATTATCATGCATTTACCTATCAGAAAGAATATGAATGTAGGGTGGGTAAAACAATCTTTGCCATGAAATGTATACATGTACTCCCTAATTTTAGAGTTGTTGGTGCCAGAATTAAGCACTGAGTATGTAGCGTGAGCCTGTCCCTGCCAAAAGCAAGATAATACATTTAAAATTCTGTATTTTATTCATTTCTCAATTTTGCTTAATTGTTGGGGTAATTAAATGGAAACATAATCAAGGAAAATTGAGTAACATTTAGAATTTTATATTTTTCACCTGGCTTTTTCTGTGACTAATATGACACACCTCTATCTCTCTTAAATACACATACACACACATTTATAGTCTTCATTATCGATGTGTGCACACGTAACCCAGGAAATATTTACAAGACTAATCTACATACTCTTTGTAAAAGACTTTTATATTTTCCCTGTTTGTAAATATTAGAAAATCCCCTATTAAAAGCAGCCAAAATTAATCTGGAATCCATACGGGGAAATTTTTTAAACACTTGACAACTTTATTACTACAGGTTTTCCTGAAATTGTTCAAAATATTTTGTTGCTTGTTATTTATATAATTTATGTCACAAAACATTTGCATCTATAAGTCAATGTTGGGTTCAAGACTTTTATCTCTGCCAGGGCTATCATAATCTAATATTCATGTGTTTCATGTAGAGATGTATATCTAACCCCTGGAGTTGGCTCAATTAAGTCCTAGTGTGAGTTAATTCCTGTTTATTGTTATTTTCTCTCCTACTGCTATGATTGATTTAGGCCAGTTATGTTTTGAATCGACAATTTAATTACTTTTATAATTAAGTAAACACATAAAAAATAATGGAATAAAAATTCTCCACTAAGAATAATATTTCTACTAAGAATTGAATGTACTAACCTTAGCAACAAGACCCTGTCTATCAATGTTATAAATTTTTTAAAGAAGTTATGCTTTATATATCACTTATATCTCAATTAAAATAAATTTTTTAAAATTTTAAATAAAGGGTTATCTTTCGATTCATTTCACAAATGATTTTCTGTTTTATTGATGTAGCTAAAAACAATTTTTTTATTCCAAAATTGATGCATCTAACTGAAAATTGTATTAAACTTACTGAGGAGCCATTAGCTTTTTAACATTAACCTTTTAAAATTTTAATTTTTCTTTAGAATAATGTATTTTTATGTATATATCTGTATTTATGAAGACATTATTATATCTTTAAAAATTCTTATGCCATGTTTTAAATATTATTTTTGCTATATCAGACATAATATATTTAAAACATATATACTTAGAAAATATACTCTTTCCTATTTCTTCCTATAATGTAGGCACAATTTGTAAGGACTTTAAATATATATATATATTTGGGAGAACTGTGTGAGGTCACAAGATGCCTTCTTTGAAGGGGACTGAGACATCATTGTCCTCTGTAAAATGTTTCAATATCTTGTATCTTCTTCAGAAAACATCTCTATTTTTCACATTACATGGCTGCATACTTCCTGGACAGACTCATTTATATGAGGTCTGTTTTATATATATATATATACAGACATTGTACATAAGACAGGGACACCTCAGTCCCCTTCAAAATAGGCACCTTGGAACATGACACTGTTCTCCCAGTCTCCATCAGTCGCCTCGTCATATTTTCCTGAATCTCATCAACAGTCTGAAATTTCTTCCCTTTCAAAGGTGATTTTAGCTTTAGAAAAAGCCAGAAATTGCAGGGTGCCAAATCTGGGCTGTACATGGCTGAGTCACCTGGGTGATTTTGTGTTTCACCAAAAAACTCTGCACAAGACATGATGCATGAGTGGGCATGTTGCTGTGATTAAGTTGCCAGTTACCAGTTGCCGATAGCTACAGCCATTTTCATTGTACTGCACCTCTCAACCAATGAAGAACATTGAGGTAGTGCTCCTTATTTATTGTGTGGCCTGGAGGGGTGTGTTTGTCATGGACAACACCGTCCCAATCAAAAAACACAGTTAACATGGTCTTGATTTTGCTGCAACTTTGCCGCACCATCTTTGGTCATGGAGAACCAGGAGACTTCCATTGGAACAACTGGGCCTTTGCTTCAGGATCATAGTCATAGACCCATTATTCATCTCCAATCATTACATTCTTGAGGAAATCTGGTTCATTGTAGTGGTTTGAATCAAGTCATTAGCAACTGCAGCACAACGTTCCTTCTGCTCTGGTAGAATGAATTTTGCCGTGACATGTTTCATGCCAAGATCCAGTGTCAAAATGTAGGACATAGTTGTTTTGGAATCCCCAGATCAGCTTCTAGTTCTTGCACTGTCAGTCACCAATATTTATTGATTACAACCTGTACATGTTCAACATTTTCAGGCATTCTGCTTGTTGCAGGCCTTCCAGAACTGGGTCACTTTCTAAAGATTCTCAGCCAGCTTGAAGAGTTGGTACCACACTTTTATTTGTGCTACACTCATTACACCATCCCACAGAGCCTTCGGAATCATCTGAATAGTTTCCACAGGGGAATGGTCAAGCATAACACAAAATTTGATGCAGATTAGTTGCTCTACTCACTCAGTAATTTTGAATGTGACGGCCACACAGTACATAGTACACAGGCTCACTCAGTGGCTTCTACTGCCCCCACTGACTAGTACAGTTGTTCACACACTTGCTTTCCAGTCCACTCCCCTTGACTGCCAAATTATATCAATGTCCCACAAACCAGTCTCTTCAAATTAACAATGGCTGGAGTTTCTCTGGACAGACTTTATACCTGTGTGTGTGGGGGCGGGGGTTGGGGGAGTGAGAGAAAGAACACAGGCATCTCAAATGTAATGACTAAACATATTTTAAGGTTTGAGTGGCACACTGTACAGCATTCAGGACAAGGTATTAGAAATAGTTACATCTAAATTACTCCACAGAAATGCCTGGAGCGGATACCATTCAGTTTTTGTTCAGTCTCAGTTATAAACGTGACCCCTTTCAAAATTTATTCAAAGTAGCCGAAGCCCCAGACAGCATCTTAAAAATCAAATTGAAAATGAGAACATAAGAAGGGTTCTGAAGCTGTGCCTTCTAAATTGTCGAGGTCATTATTATGTTATGATTTGCCACACTCTTAGTATCAACTATATTCAATTTCACAGACTGGAATGTCAGTGTTAAAATCCAAGGCTTTACTAAGCCAATAGCAGGACATATCAAGCTCCTTAGTTTTCCATTCATCATTCAGACTCTATTGTTATATATAAACTATATATAATATACATATATATCCCCAGTTAGTAGAACCTGCCAAATTAATTGTGTCAATTTGTGTAATATAACTACACCAAAAATCTTAAACTATCCTTTTTTACAAGTGTTTTCATATTGAAAACCATTGCTAAATGTAAATTGTTTGGATTCTAAAGGCTTTTTTTTTTTTTGTAGATTTTAAGAGTAATTTCTTAGAATAATGTATCAGGTGATTTGACATGATTAATTCCCTGGACTTTGTGATAATCTTCTTACAATTACATACAATGGAACAGGTTTGTCCACAATATAATTTCTACTGCTTTGGTTTGCAAATGGATTGCTTTCTTATTAACATATTGCCATGTGTTAATATTTTTGTTTAGTTTTAAGGTGGTATTAGTAGCCTGAAACATTAGGCTTGCATTTATATATATTTCAAACTCTTTAAAAAACTGAATTAAACTGTACAATGATGTTGTGCTAATTCATATTTGATATTTACCAAGCATCCCCACCAAACTAAATAAGGTTGAAAAACACTATTTCAAGTTATTTGATCAAGGTTAACATCAACAGTGATAAATCATATTTATAAATTATACCATTGACATGATGTGATAAGAATGACATTTTACCTGTGTGGTCTCCTTCCCAATTTAATTATGAGAAAAACATTAGACAAATCCCAATTGAGGGTCATTCTACAAAACACCTGACCAGTGTTCTTCAAAATTCTCAAGGTTATCCAAAAAAAGGCAATTCTGAAAAAAAGTTACAAATAAAGAAAGCTTAAGGAGACACTACAAATGTACTGTGATATCCTTGATGAGATCACAATACAAATAAAAAAAATAGAAAAAGGACATTAGAGGAAAACTGTACAAATTATGAACTTAGTTAATTATAATGCATCAATATCTGTTCATTAATTTTGACAAATGTATCATTTTAATGGGAGTTGTTAATAAGGGAAATGGGGTGTGGATTATGTAAAACTCTCAGTATTATCATTGCAATAATTCTCTGTGCCTAAATCTTTTTAAGCTTAAAAGTTTAGTTTTGAAAGTGATGCAAGAGAAATTAAAGGCAGTTTGTCTGACTCTTTTCCAACTGTTACATGATTAAGACCTAATTTTGAAAGCAAAAGACCCATTGTCACTTTTGTATCCCTAAAAATTATTTCTGCTTCCATCACCATTTTGTACTTTGTTCACCTGCTTCTTCCTTTACTTTTCTATTTTCTTTTCCATTGATCTGTAGTACAATTCTGTTAGAGGTGACCTGATTTTCAGTGTGCTTTCACAACAGCCAATGCAGACATATTAGTACTGGATCCTCACTCTGAAAGAGTTGCAGTGATGTTTCCTGGGATTGAATTGTAAGCAGTCACTGAATCCTTTGGGTGAACAAGAGAAAAAGGCGAGAAAAGAATTAAAAACAAAAACAAAAAACTGGTTTTTGAGAATATAAGGAAGACAGTCATAGGATTCACAAAAAAATAATTTTAACAATCTAGAGAAAAAGTCTTGAATGCTGGAGAAAATAATAGTTAATTAGAAAACACTAATTTTAACACTGGAAATAAATAATTTTTAACAAACATAGAGTTTACTTGTTTTAAGAAAATAAGCAAGCCCTGGCTGGCGTCGCTCAGTGAATTGAGTGCTGGCCTGCAACCAAAGTGTAGCCAGTTCGATTCCCGGTCAGGGCACATGCCTGGGCTGTGGGCCAGGTCCCCAGTAAGGGGTGTGTGAAAGGCAACCACATATTGATCTTTCTCTCCGTCTCTTTCTCCCTCCCTTCCCCTCTCTCTAAAAATACATAAATAAAATAAAATAAAAAAAAGAAGCAACATTACATCTTGAATATATCTAATCAGAAAATTTTTAAAAAACGGTTCATATTTGTCCTCTAAATTGAAGACATTACTCCCTAGCTGCAAATGTAAAAACACTTTATAATATTCCGATATCATTTCTGTCCATCCATTACTTCCATAAAATAATGAGAGTACACCTCTGAGCCAGTAGGCCAGCATTATTTTTTGAGCAACAGTGGAAAATTAAATATACATAAGTTAGATATTTAGGACAGCAGAGGAAGTTGCTCTAGGGAAAAAGTAAATCACATCAACTCTAATTTCCATGGCTGAACAAGAACGGGTAATAAAAATTCAGAAACCAAACGTCAGGAAGATACAAACGAAGTAACCAAAGTGCTTCTCCATACACATGTGCCTTCTTTCTGGCTACTACATGCAAAAGACTAGTGATCTGAAAACTGTATTTCACAGTATTTTTAACTGGTAGCTAAATGAAGTATCTTTTCTTTGTTATAATAGGAACACTAAAATAACCCCGTGTATATTTTTATTAAAAGAAACACAAAGAAGAAAAATTAAAAGATAAAGTACAGTAGTTTTATGTAAAGGGTATTAATATATATTTTTAATACATTTTGGGTTCAAAAAAGATCTGTATAAATGCAACTTTAATGTCACCTGTGGTTATCTTACATAATCCTTTTTATGTACACCTGTGCATCTCCAGTTATTGCCATTTATAAATCAGTTATTTCCTAGTGGAAAGTGAGTATCTGACTGTTATTACTTAAATAAAAATTATTTTCAGAAAATTTTTCAAAGCCTAAAGTACGCATTCAAAAATCCTACCTTTTTACTGTACAAAATGAAATTCAAGTTTTTAAAAATGATGTCATTATTCTTTAGATAATTTGTATTTGTTATTAAGTATTGTAAAATTACCATAAAAAGCTATAGTTTGCTATAATCTTATTTATGTATCGACCTCATTTGCCAATAATTATATGAGTTGTTCTGTTCCTTTGTTTTTTCTGCTATGCTTACCCTAAGATCTATTTCCAAAAGAACACCAATTTAATCTTTTGTTCTGTTATTTCTTAATACAGGATTACAAGAATATTTATACATAATAAATGTATGTTCACCATTATTCATGTAATAAAGCTACATTTTTTATTCTTTTTTTCCTCTCATGCTCTCTTCTAACCTATTTTTCTCCATTATCCATTAGTTCAATTAGTAAAGAAAAGATATATTCAATTATTATTCTAATCAGATTTGACAAATCAGCGAACTTTTAATATTCGGTTAGCTTATATAACTTTAAATAACATTCTTCATTAAAACAGCAACCTCTCTATTTTGAAATTTCTGCATCTAATTTTTGTATTCTTTCCTTTCTATTTGTCTTATTTGTCGATTTTAAAATTTGTTTCAGTAAGTGGAGGTTCAGAAAAGTAATGGTACACATCAGGCAAGTCATCCGTCAGTCTCTCCCTTTCCCTACTCCAACCATGATCATGTTTTGTGTTACCAGATTCAATAGTCTTAGTGACCAAGAAAGTTGCCCCCTATCTATTTAGTGATCAAGGTTTTACCTTCACAAGATGACTCAAAGAAAAAAAGCAGAAAAGAGGTATGGGTAAATAATTTTAATTCACCCATTCAGAAATGTTAGTTTAAAAACAAACATTACCGAGTGACTTTTGCTTAAATACATAGGTCAGGGAATTTTGCCTAAATAGTTAATGCAACTGTAATTTTGAATGCTTTATATAGACACTAACAGAAAATTTTCCTATTGTTCATAACAGTGATTGTTATTCTCTCACTCCACTCAAAAGAAAAAAAACTTGCTTACAGAAATTTATGTGGGCTATGTACTTTGTAAGCATATGTAGCTGTCTGTAATCATGGCCAATATCATTGTGGACACATTAGAATTGAGATTTTTAATGATCTTGTCATAAATCTTTCCAACTGTTTTATATCCAATGACAATAATAAAAATAAAACTTTATTCATAAGCAGAGTATGATGAGTTCTACCTCTCCACTCCAGATGTATACATCCACTTATGACCACAACATGCAAATCTATTCAGAACCATTGTTTTCCTAAAGTTGAATTGTAGAAACTCCTGCTTAGATTTGAAGATCTTAAAGTTATTTGTTCATTAACCATTATTCAGTAACCAGTTCTTTCCACTGAAGACCTTGAATGAAATATATTTTACTGTTTTAAACCAATATTAACCATTTTCCTCTACTTTCTGATAGCATTTAGTAAAGTCTAAGGCTTTAGCAATATTTAATTGTCTATAGTCAATCTTTTAGGATCCATGTGAAGAAAGTAGCCTTGTAACTTATCATCCCTTTTGGGATCTAAAAGTAACTTAAAACAGGAAATAACATTTTCTGTTCATTCAGAGTTTCTTTTGTCCTCATTCAAAAGAAGTATTTTAGCAAATACTTTGTAAGACAAAACTCATCAAAAATCATATTTAAAATTCTCTTGAACATTTCAGTAAAACAAGGTGGGCAAAATTGAGATCTGATTTTCTTTCCAGTATGACACAAAGAATAAATTTAATCTATTCAAAAAAAGTATCCTCTAAATGTAATTATATAAATTCAGAGTTAATTCTTTTGTCCTTTCTTATTATTTAATTTGTTAATATATTATTTTCTTAAAAATAAATTTCTAATTTTTTATTTTTATTTTTTCCTGTTGTTGTTCAATTACAATTGTCCCCATTTTCCCCCATTACTCTCCCCTGAACTATCCACCCCCACCACCCACATTCAATCCTCCACCCCCCTTCTTGTTGTCTTTGTCCGTGGGTCCTTCATACATGTTTGACTCCCCTTCCCCTTCTTTCCCCAATACCCCACTCCCACCTTCCCTCTGGTCACTGTCAGTTTATTCTTTATTTCCAAGTCTCTGGTTTTATTTTGCTCATTTGTTTTGTTGATTAGGCTCCACTTATAGGTGAGATCGTATAATATTTGTCTTTCAGCATCTGGCTTATTTCACTTAACGTAATGTTTTCCAATTCCATAAACAAATCAAGGAACAATAAGTGCTAGCAAGGATGTGGAGAAAAGGGAACCTTAGTGCATTATTGATGGGAATGCAGACTGGTGCAGCCACTGTGGAAAACAGTACGGAATTTCCTCAAAAAACTAAAAATGGAACTGCCTTTTGACCCAGCAATTCCACTGCTTAGGGATTATACCCTAAGAATTCTGAAACACAAATTCAAAAGAACCTATGTGCCCCAATGTTCATAACAGCACAATTTACAATAGTCAATTTTTATTTTCAAAATAATTTCAATTCTTAAAAAAAGAAACAAGATCTAAAGCTTTGGATCTATCTACTTTTACTAATATGATGAAAATGTCCCTCTAGTTTTTTTTTAAATAAGCAAAATTTCAAGAACTCATGCGGAAAATCCTTAGCTTGGTATTAGAAGCAGTTTACCCAAGTTTTAAATTTTTAAAAATCTGGTTAATGATGGGTAGTAAAGAGAGGCTCCTCAAATTGCTAACCAATTATTTTGTGTTTTTCACATTAACATTGTTATAAATGTCATACTTCATTAATATGTCTATAAATAGAACTACTTATAAATTTTCATAATTAAATCTTCTATGTATAGTTTTTAAAAATTGTATTTTTAGGACAGTTTTAAAGAAAAATTGTGAATATGGTTCAAAAAGTTTCCACATGAGCCTTACTTATTTTCCCATTATTAACATCTTGCATTACTATGGTGCCTTTGTTAGGATTACTGACAAAAATATTGATACATTGTAATTAACTAAAATTCATCTTTTCTTCAGATTTTCTGTTTTATCCTGATGTCCTTTATTCTGTTCCAAGATCTCATTGAGGAAGTTACAGTTATCATGTCTCCTTAGGTTTCTTCTTCTTCTTTTTAATCCTCACCCAAAGACATATTTATGCTTATTCATTTTAGAGAGAGGGGTAAAGAGAGAGAGAAACAACAATGTGAGAGAGAAACATCAATTGGTTGCCTCCTATACACACCCCAACTGGGGATAGAACCCACAACCTTTTGATGTTTCTAGGACAACATTCTAACTAAGTGAGAGATTCAATCAAGGCTCTTCTAGCTGTAGCAATTTTATTAGACCTTCCTTGTTTTTAATGACCTTGACAGTTTTGTGGAATGCTGATCAGTTTTGTTTTGTTTTTTTAATTTCCTTCAGTTTTGATTTGTATGATATTTCTCTTGTGATTTGATTAGTCTGAGGTTATATGTTTCTGGAAGAAAGTTCATAACCAAATCCAAGTTCACTTAACTTTTTTATGTGCTTCCTCAAGAGGTTTTATAGTTTTGGGGTTTATATTTAGACTTTTGATCCATTTTGAGTTATCTTTTGTGAAAAATGTTACATGAATGATCATTCCAGAATTAATTGTTGAAAACATTATTCTTTTCATTAAATTGCCTTTTCTCCTTTGTCAAAGATCACTATATTTGTGGTTATCTATTTTTGGGCTTTCTACTATGTTACTCTGATCTATTTGTCTATTCTTTTGTAGATGCCTATTGTCTTGATTACTGCAAATTTTTAGTAAGCCTTAAATAAATAAGTTGTTTGAGCCCTCCAACTTAGTTTTTTTTTTTACTGTTATCTAGGCTATTCTAGGTTGTTTGTTCATATAGACCTTAGAATTGGTTGATACTATCCAAAACATAGCTTCTTGGAATTCTGATTGAGATTTCATTGAATCTGTAGATCAAGTTGTGAAGAACTGACATTTCAAACAATGTTGAGTTCTTCAACTGATGATGTTCATTTATTTGGATTGTCTTTGATGTCTTTCATCAAATTTTTATAGTTTTCAAAATATAGTCTCTGTATATAATATGATACATTTATACCTCAATATTTTATTATGTTGGGTTCAGTGGTAAATGATTTATTTAATTTTTTTATTTTCACATTCTAAGTGTACATTGCTGGTATATTAGTAAGCAATTGACTAACAAATAATTCACAGGGATATAACATGCAGCATAGTGAGTGTAGTCAATAATATTGTAATAAATCTGTATGACAACAGATGGTTATTAGACTTATTTTGGTGATTATTTCGCTAGGTGAATGTGTTGAATAACTATGTTGTAAACCTGAAACTAGTATAATATTGTACGTTAACTGTATTTTAACTTAAAAATATTAAAGTAATAAAAAGTAGAAAATATGAGAAAATGTTTGTTTTACTAGCATGTACTACTTACAGTTTTAGATTATGCTAATCTTACCCTTAACTAAAATTTCTATTTTTGTCATCATTATGCAATTAAAATCTGCTTCTCCTTTTGCCATTTATGTTTCCTTTTTTCCTCCTCTCCTCCTCCTTTATCTTTTTGTTGTTTTTGTCTGTATATTGCTATCTATTTTTAACTGTAAATTTTGTATTTAACACCTCATTCTAGCCTGCAGATATCTCTCTGAATGCTGAATTTGTTACCCGGAATATCTATTAATATTTCTAACTTCACGTATGAGAAAACGTAGTGAAAATGTTATCAAAGTCTGCATCCAATTCATAAAGATATGGTAAAGAAGAGAGTCAGGGGAAAAAACAAAGAACATGTTGAAATGACTTGAAATTGAACCTGGTTTAGTGTGCTTTGATTATATTCATTCACCTGTTTTGTCATGCTATATAGATTTCTCCATTTTATGCAACAGGATACCATGTGAATATCTATCAAACAATTGCTGAAAATCATTTTCACTCTGCAGCACTTATCTGAGTTTATAGTCTCATAACCATATCAAAATAGACAACTGAACTATCCTAGTGTGACTTATTTAATGAGCTTATATTAGTTCCTCATCATCACCATTCTCCTTTATAGGTGTTCCAACACTGTTCTTTTATTAATAGACTCTGGAAAATTATTCAAAATTAGCATCAATGTCCCTAGTTTGCAGAATATGCCTTCTATTTGGCCTCAAAACCTGTATGCTTTGACCATCTAATTTCTCCTATATTCTCTACTAATTTTATTGGCAATGGTTCTGCATGTTATCTGTCATATCTTTTAGTACCTCAGAACTTAATTCATACAGTGTAGAATATGAAAAATAATGTCGTTGCTCTTACAATTTCTCCTCTTTGTTTGGATTTGGATTTCATCTTATCAATTGCAAGTGTTAAATTTTCTATTCCTGTGTGACTCTTTTCTTCAACTAGAAAAAAAGATGGCACAACAGGAACGGAGGAAATCTTTGTCCCCTTAGTGTCATCATTAGTATTATAACATATTTCTCAAGGAGTGAGCTGGCAGCTTTCCGGCTCCACATCCTCTGAGCATAACTAAAATAACCTTTCTGATCCTTTGTTAGTTTTCTTGTTTCTCCATAAATGCCAGTTCTTTATGTGGAATGTGATTGATTCTTGATATACTATTTTCAGGTTTTGTACAAAATTTCAGTCTGAGCTTAACATAGAGTTTGTTTGTAAAAAAAAAAAAAAAATCACATCATACTATTCAAGTATTTGTATATAAATTATACCCTGCCTTTTTATATCAAGCTTTTAAGGTGACTGTATCTTAATACTTTTTAAAATTCTTCTTCAATGGAATCATTTATGATTATGCTGTCAGAATTACCTCAAAAACTTCCAGTACTCTTCTAGAATGTTCTCATTTAGAGATTTAACAGAGATTAATATGCTTTCCTAAAGTTTGGAAGTACAACTTTGTGTGTATTCATCTGCTGCTTGCTGGCTATTCTCTGACAACATGGCCAAACTCCTCAAAGGTCATTATTAATTTAATGTCACAAACTATTTCTCCTCTCAGTCCACACCTAGAACTTCATGGAGAGACCTCTATGACCAGCTGACAACAGAAAAATAATCAATCTTGTTTTATACATATTTTTCTGTTATATTAGTACTACAGATGCTATTATACTAGCACTATACTAGAAATGGATCACTGCAGCATTATAGTCTGACTTAGGCTGGAAACATAGTCAAGATGTTAAATACCCTCAGTGAGCAGAACTTAAAGAAAGACATCTGTTTGTTCATTTCCTGGAAGAAGAAATGACCAGAAGTATACATTTACACAGTTTGGTGATAGAGCTTGATCATCAGGAACACAGATAGAACGAGATCAGTGCTAAGAGATCTGGGAAGAAATATGTGATTGAACACTCAAAATGTGCCCTCAGGGTAGGAATATTTGTTTTCTATCAGAATGCTCACAAAGGAAAACCACTGCAAAGGATGTTATTAATAATCAGTTGTCTGAGCCGACCTGTTCCATGAGAGCCAGTGAGCCCATTTCTCTGCTCTCTTTAGTTTTTGCTCACAGGCCTCATTGGACCATGGTAAGAATAATGTAAATTAAATATTTTTGCTCAGACGTGTGGGCTTCCATTCTCCACAACTTATCACCTCTCAAGAAGAGAGCCCTAAACAGAGTTTCTAATAAGCCAGTTTTCCCCACAGGAACAAACCAGTAACCTGATATTAGGTACCTTTTATGGAACCCCTTCCACTATGGAGGAACACAAAAAGAATGCGTTTGCTTCACCGAATCATGATACTTTTGTCAGCACCACCATCTGCAAACCTTTTGAGTGCCTTGTTCACTATCATGCCATTTGCTCATTTAGCTATTGGAAAAGTAATACTGCCTAAAAAACACAGTGACTCAGAAAAACAATATTTCTTTCTCTCATTGATCAGTTAGGGATCAAATGATCTAGACTGGACTTAGATGAACTTGGACTCAACCTACACGTTGAATCCAGGGCTGCCTTATGTGTCTCTGATTGTCTTTAGATCAAAAATGCAAATTTTACAAATACAACAAATGTCAAACTTATTTCACGGCAGAATATATAGAGCAATGTAGTATAGCCACAGAAATCAGAGATTTTATCATGTGCATTCACATTCCAAGCCAGCTGAAAATCTAGAATAAATAATGGATATGTGTAATGATAATGAATAATATTAAAGTCATTAGGAGAAAAAGTGGCATGCAATTTATAACAAAGTTGTCAGGGTACTCTATTAATCAGCCCTTTCACTTAAATGAAAATAATTATATTTTTCTGTGCCTCATCATGTAAAACAATAGGAAAAGATTTTGCTACCAGCACTTTTTTTTGCCTAAATGTTGAATCTAAGTCTAATAAAACATTCACATCTATCTACCAGGTGGTAAGAAAGAAAAGGAATGGAATCAAGTCAAATGGAACCATAAGAAAAAAATTAGTTATATTCAGAATATGGATATGGAAAAGAGTGTAAAAAAATGATCTGGTTTCTTCATAAAATAAAAGGTATTTAAAAAGAGAGCATTAAATCAATAAGAATTATGTATGACCACATGAATATAATCTTCTCATTGATTTGAAATGTCACTTTCATCCTATGTGAAGTTCCATATTTATTTGCATCTATTTACAGTTTTCTTGGTTATTCTTGTTTCTTTTTATATCACATTTTTAAAAATCATCTTGTTGAGCTCCAGAAAAAAAAAATAAGCTCTTTCTCCTTTTATAGGAGCCATGATAGATTTGCTTAGTAATTCATAGAGAACAATAATTTTTAAGGAGGATCATTCTTCTTGTTCAAGAACATTGGATGTCTTTTCATTTGATAAAATTTATTTTTAGGATCATTTAAAAATTTTCATGACAATTTTATACTTAATTTGTTTATATTTAGATATTTTATTTTTTATAAATATCACTCAAAGCAGATGATTCTACTAAAGTCAGAGGTCAATGGTAGCCTAATGCTAGGTAACAATCATTCACGTCGTTCCCCTCATCATGTAGGCATTTTATCATCCCACGTCATCGCAGGAAGGGTGAGTAGAGTACGATAAGATATTTTGAGAGCTAGAGAGGCCACACTCGTGTAACTTTTATTCCAGTATATTGTTATAAAATGTTCTATTTCATATTTAGTTATTGTCATTAATACCTTACTGTGCCTAATTTTTAATTAAGGTCTATCATAGTATATGTGTGTGTAAGAAGAAAATATAGTATATAGAGGGTTTGGTACTATCTGTGGCTTCAGGCTTCCACCGGGAGTCTTGAAATTGTGTCCTCCAAGAATAAGGGAGGACCACTGTAGTGCTATTTTGGCCTGGATATTTCTTTGTTAGCGAGGTACGGGCTGTCCTAGTATTTGTAGGATGTTACAAAACAGCATCCTTGGATCCTGTTCATCAGATGCCAGCAGCATTCTCAACTTCACTTCTACCCTTGTAATAATCAAAAATATTTCCAGACATTGTCAAATGCTCCCCTGAGAATGAAAGGCAAAATTACTTTGTAAATGAACCACTGGTATATAATAAATGTTTACTGTTAATTTTATACCCTATCTCACTAAATCTTTTAAAATATTCTCTTTTCTTTCATTGACACTGTTGGGAGTTTTCAGCTGCAAATAATTCTTGTGCCTCTAATTGTTGTCTTACTTCAGTGTGTGATACAATGTTAAACAGAAATGAGGATATGGAGAGCTTGCTTTCCTCCTGATTTTATTGGTAATGCTCTTATTTTGTTTCATAAAGAAAAAGCTATTTTACTTATATGCAATAGAGAAATAACAAGTATTCATTGACCGACTTGTAATTTTTTCATCATAATGTTTAGTTTTGTCAAATGCTTTTTAAGCTTCTATACAGATAATGTATGTTTTCATTTTTTTCTGCATTCTTCCATTACTTTAAGAAACTAAGATATTGACCATCCTATTATAGGATCAACCTTTTATTTACGGAATAAGCTCCAGTTGGTGATCTTATCCTAGTTTTAATGTGTTGCTGGATTTTCTTGCTATTATAAAAATTGTATATTTAATGTGGGGGTTTTTTGTTTAAATTGTTTAAAAACATTTTTTAAACAAGCAATAGCAGGGAACCTATAAAATGTTTGAGGAGGGGGTTAGTATCTCTGTTTAAGAACAGGCTCTGGTTGTATAGCACCGTTTTCCTGCTCTACTCTTTTTTGTTTCTCATTTCTGTTTCTTTTATTCTATCTTGCTTTATTATGGTACTTCAACATGCACTTCTTTATTCTATCTCTAGGAAGACAAGGGATATGTTCACCTTCCAAAATAACTCTTCTCTGTGAAACAGCACATCTCTAAGACTGCCATGTCTAGTCTCACAGACTTTCCAAACGTTTCCTTACTAATCACCAATAATCAATGTTTTGATCCATTAGGTCACAGACTTGTTTTCAATATTTTTCACTCATGGAAGAGACTTCTTTTTCTGAGAGTAAAACTTCATTAATGATATCTTTATTTTCACCTCTGGGGTCCTAATGTACTACCCTTTCTTCTCTGTTTGTCTAATGTGGCCTCTGTGCCCAACTTTGTAAGTCTCAGATATACAAATGTATGTCCCTATTTACATGTAAGTAAAAGTTTGCTGTCTTGTGTCCTAGAAACATGGAATCATGGTCTATGGGTGTTTTTATAGTCTTTTATTTTTGACCTATATATTCTTTTACCAAGATTTATTACTAGATTATATATTCAGGCCAACATTATGTCTTGGGGAAATCTAGAACACTTCATTTTAAAAGTTGATAAATCAAAACAACAAATGTTAAATAAACTAAATACATAAGTATAACTCTCTGTACATAGTATAAGTCTTTTAAAGGATCATACAGGGAAAAAGTTAAACACAGATATCACAAAATGTAGGAGACAATTGACTATACTCAAATATTAGTTCTGAAATATTTATAAATCCAGGAGACAGTCATTAACCAAGTAAACATTAACTTTGGATCAGAGTGTACTTCAGAAAAATATGAATTTAGGGATTAACGTTTAAAATGAAATTAATGATGAAAAAACACAAAAGACACAAGTCCTATAAATCTCTCATTGTCAAATAAAAAAGCATCAAAATTTAAAAGCTAAAATAGAAGGAAGTACAAGGGAAATTCAGTATAAAATCTGCAACAAAAAAATGTAACTTACAATCATAAATTCAGGTAATCAAGACACATTGCCTCCAAATAATATAATGTATTGTTCTAGTCAAAATATAGATCACTCTTTAAACCCTGATGACAGAGATTAAATAGTTTTAGGTGCCATAAAATATTTATAAAAATTGACTGGAAGCAAACCTCAATAAATCTCTTAATGTAGAAATATTCTGGCTCTCATCATTATGCTGATCCAGCAAAACTGCTGGCACCCTCCCCAAAACCCACCCCAGAGGGATTAAAGACTGAAACACCAAGTGAGGAGAAACCCTTGGGAAAACGTCTGTCTTTTGAACAGGTCTGCGTTCGTGGTGGTGGCTTTAAGCTTGTGGCAAGAGGTGTCTAAAGACGAATTTTTGACTCGAGGACAGAACTGCAATTGAGATAAAAATCTATGTAGAATTGGATATATATGTTCTTAACTTAATAAAATTAGGTTTTTAAAGACAAAGTATTAGACAAAAAACAGATTTCCTCTTATTGACAACATTAATCAAAATATTAAGGAAACTGCTCAAAATGTTAATAACAAAGGAAAGGAGTTTCAACCTTGGCACGTTTGAAAACTCGGATGAGAGAAAATTTTTTCTGCTATTTATGCTTAGCATTATGACCTCTATGGTAAAGAAAAACTATGGATTTCATTAACAAATCAGTATAAGCTTTTTCTCTTATTCATGGCAAAAACTTCTGGTAACTATCTTCATTTTACTCTTTCTGTTAAACAAAATGTAATATTAATATTAAACTTGATAAAGTGCATCTATATTTTATATTAACTAAATCCCAACAGTTAGTGGTCAAATAAAATTAACAAATAAATTAATGAGAATTCATAACATACGAACAAAAGCAGGAGTTTATCTCTAGGAATAGTAATAATAACCTTAATTGCAGTAAATTATTGATGTTTTTATTTGAATTAATTTAATAGTAGAAAAAATTCAGTATCACTTAAACTGATCTAATCTCATTTCTGTAAATGTGTGCTGTAGATGAATGAAAATGAGAAGTGTTAACTTGGCAAGTGTTGTTAAATTAGTGAAAAGTTTCTAATCATTAATGCCAGTTTTCTAAAGACTAAAGAAATGGATATCTGATCCATTAATTTAATTTATCTTAATGATGCTAATTGCCACATAAGCAATTCTGTTAATGGCATCAGTATGTGTCTTATGAAGACAGGTTACAAAATTGAATCGGCAGTCCAAAGTGTGACATGGAATTCATTCAATTAACCCCAAATTATTGGGTATTTATTATGTACAAGGCCCAATTTAGAATATGAGAAAAAAGAGGATGTTCCTACAAGATATTTTAGATATTCTTTAGATAGAAATAATTGTCTAAACAATTGTTGTACACAGTGAAGCCTCTCAGATTGCACAGTAGATAAAAAGTACTATGCAATATGAGGTCAGGGAAAGTTCAGAGGACAGTGGAAAGCATTTAGAATAGAGATAAGACCAGGGATACAAGATTATGTATGAGAGAATACTTTAAGATGGAATGATAAAATTTGATTTTGCGCTATGAACACTTTAGGATTTTTTAAGCTCCTAATTAATGACATGAGTTTCACTCTTTGTTCACTTGGGGCCAAATTCTAGTCCAAATGTTAAGAAAGAAACTTTTAGATGTCATTTATTCCCTAGGGAACCCCCACAAAGAAACTATTCCATGATCAGATTAAAGGCTGCATTTGGAAGGAAGAATATGTAGTAATGACAGAAGGTGTCCTGAGCATCTCTGGAGACTGTTCCCTAAACGGTTCCTTGGGAAGGAGTCGCATTACAGTGTTTCCTATAAGTCAGCCAGGTGACAACTCAGCTAACTGCCAGCAGAGCATCCTGGCACTAAGGAATAGACAAGAGTCACACAAGGTAACTATGCTATTCATTCATCTTTTATTGAATGCAGGTTCACTCAAAGTAGAACATCCACATACAGTAATATCCTACCCACATTCTAACCATCTAGGAGGAATATAACACACACAGCAATCAATGAGTGATAATAAACCCAAGCCCCAGAGTCTCAGCCAATGAGTCCTGGAGAGAGCATGCGTGGGCAAGGGAGCTGGCAGCATCTTGAGTCTCACAGGTCAGATAGGGCACAATCTTCATCTCACAGGGCAGAGCTTCTAGTGGCTGATGCCAAGGAAGATCAGCATGGCATGGAGCAGCACTCTGGTGTGTGGAGGCTCAGTTGTCTCAACAGTGGTCTGAAGCCTACCTCAGTCGTACCCTTGAAAGTCATGTACTCCACCCCTCTGGGTCTCTTGATAAGTGTCATGGCACCCCTGATGGTGAGTGGGTGGTCCCACTGTGGAGATATGTCTGTCCTCATCACCTGTGCAAATATCTTAGGCATGCCTCCTTGCCAGATATGTCTGGTGTGACTTAGGCAGATTCCTTCTTAAACCAAAGTGTCATGCCTGACTGGCAACCATCCTGGTTGACACCATGAGTGACATGATTTTGTTTAATATATTTTATCCTATCTTGACCAGACCAATATCATTTTATTGGGCCTGCTCTCCACAGAAGGCAGTTCTAGTAGAGGAACTGAGGGAAGCAACCAAAGCAGAGATTATTTTCATTGAGAGCGTCACTTTAAAGAACATAGACAAAGAGAAGGTAAGAAAGAAAATTCAGATTTATATTTTGGTAAGCCTTGAATAATAAAGAGCTTTAATTTGTTCTGACTGAAAATATTGTTTTAAAGAAAGTATTGCAGTAATAAAAATTGTATTCTAAGAAGACTAATCTGCAATTGGGGAGTAGAATGGATTTGACACAGAAGAAAATAACACTTACCGATTTTTGTTGTGCCAAGCTTAATGTTAGGTGTTTTATTCTCCAAATTTTACTCTTCCATTCAGTAAATGTTCATAGCCCTATTATGTACCTGGCACCAGGCTAGGAACTAGTAATGTTGTGGTGAGCAAAACAGGCGAGTTACACACCCTTGCAGAGGTTAGGGACCAGTGAGGAATGACAGGGAATAAATAAGTAAATAGCTAGCCAAATAACTTTTAGATTGCTATAAGTGCTTGGAAAAGAATCAAAGTAAAAATATGATTAAGCGGCTGTCAGCTGGAGTTAGGACTCAATGTACAGTGTGGCTAGAAGAGGCTCCCCAAAAGGCAGTGTTTGAGTTAGATATTAGGGCATGGAGTTTGGTGAGAATCTTTGAAAAAAGTATTTGAGGACAAAAAGAGTTGCATGGACTCAATTAAGGATCGGAAGCAGAGAAGAAGGGAATAATGCAATAGCCATTACCCACCAGATACTTTATATATAAGAAAACCGAATCAATTCAAATAATTACCTGAGTCTTCACAGAGCTAGTACATTTTATTATTGCCAAACCTAACTAGTTTTGACATAAATATTTATACTATTAAGTTACAGGTAAAAGAGTATCATTTAATTGTATATAATTTACTGTACACTAATGTTGAGCAGAAATATGTACATGCTGTAAACTTGCTATTATGGAGTTGTTCATTTGGTTCATTCTTTTTTTCCGATTTGTAATTTCTCTCCAATTAAAAGTTGGATAATTTCTTAGCATGGATCTGTTCTGATGGAATCTGTATTTTAATATTAGTTTATAATATGAAATATAATTGTGCATGTGTGTGAGGGAGTGAGCCCGCGTGTGTGTATAATGTGTCTGTGTGGTATTACAAATAATGGTAGAATCACCCACATACTGGGCTTAAGTGAAGGCATTCAAGGAAAGTTTATAATTAGTTTTTACATGTGCTTTCCCACTGGTCTGGGGGTTCATAAAAGGCAAGGAAGACTCATTATTCATAATCTCTGCTTTTAAAACAAGTATGACACATCACTTGAATTTAATAAATATCTTTTGGTTATAAGTTACACATAGATATAGCTGTATATTAGATATTTTAATAAAATATTTGGGTTTTCATTCAGGTATATTCTGTTCTGTTCAACTACCTTCATAAAAATAACTAACTACAGCTAAAGTTTTAGAGTGTTTGTGAAAATCTAAATGAAGTTCCCTTTGCTTTAGGAGCAAAACTAAATCCTATTTATATGCTATTAGTTTTAAGATGTTATAACTGTTATATCTGCTATTTTTCTCTTTGTCATTTCATGCATAAAACAGTGCCTTCAGGTTCTTTGTGTAAAGACTACAATAAACTATCCTGAGGTTTTTACATGTGGCATAGGAAGTCAGTGTATGCAAAGGATCATACAACAATATGAGTTAATGATATACTTCCAGAAAAATAACCTGACATAAGAAAAACAGATATTTTAGGTTTACTTCCATAAATGTCATCGATCTTTGTAAAATTACTTTATTGTTCTTCTTTTAATTGGTCTTTATTCCTTCGTCATTTTATTATTTCTCCTCTGTAATAATTAAATTATTTTGTAATACATAAAATTGTTGAATATGTTCTCTTATACATGTGTGTCTAGTTTTTTTTTTCCAAGCAGATAGGTTCCAAATATCAAAGAAGCAGCTGGAAACCTGTATAACTAGGTAGGATTATGGCTCCATTTTAATATTTGTATTTACTGATAATAACATCACCCGTACAGCAGGAGAGATAAGATGGCTGATAGTACTAAGCAGCTTTCACTAAATATGCTGATGGCTGCATTTTTGGCAACCTGCAGCAAGTACATGATTGAAAAGAAAGGAAAAAAACATTCATATTTCCACAGGCAATTTTTAAAATATTCTTTGGAATAAATTTAATGGTATATCATCACAGCATTTCACAACATATCTTAGGAGCCACCAGGATCTCTTTTTGTTCAAAATTTATCTGTGAGTTAATTCTCATGCTTAATAGTTGTAATCATAACTAAAAGGTTGGTAATGCAGAGAAAATCATTGTATTCTGTGAATAAATAGATCTATTGAGAAAATTATCCCAATTCCATAGATATTTATATTCGAATGGACTTCAGCAGCAAAGCATTGCATAAATATTCAATGCATTACATTAGATACTTATGCTTATAAATATACACTTCATATTTAATGAAATGGGTAAGAATATCAAAGACTCTATTAACATCTTCATTCCGACTAATGAAAAACAAAATACAAATGCGCTACCATAATTAACTGATTCATATTACTCTTATTTTTTTTAATTAAGATTTGAAAATAGTGTTATATTTAGATACAAATGCAACATATTACAGAAGCTAAGTATTCAATATCTGTCGTATGAAAAAAAGATCCAGGAGACAACACACAATTCAAGCTGAAGCTTAATAATCTTGTCAAGGAAATGACAGAAAGAGGAGTAGCCAGTGTTTTGCTGCACAAAGGTCCTGTTGCTGATCTGTTGACTCACTCCACTGGCATAAAGCAATAGCTGAGCCTGTGAGCCTGCAGTTCCCTCTCCCTTGCCCCTGCATCCTTCCTAACTGTCTCTGACTCCTGGATGAGAAGCATGCTATTCAGCTCCTTGAGGAGGGCCCGAGGCAATGACACAGAAACGGAGTACAGTTCATCATCCTGGGACCTGGTCTCATGCTGGCTGGGTTTCAGCGCATGATTGTGGGATTAACAGGTTGTGCTTCTAGGTTCCAGCCTACTCAAGATTCTTGGTGCTTCAGCATTACAGATGGAGACCGCCTTGTAGAGAATACTTAGCCAGCCTCTGAAAAGCTTTATGCAACTCCCTGTATCTACCTGTCACCTAACTAAATATCTGTCTATCCATCCATACATTTATCCATGTATCTCTTATCTATTTATCATCTATCTCTCTCCTACTAGTTCCACTTTTTTGATTGGACCATGGTTAACATATATCACTAATTGTGGAGAATAAAAAATTTCCAGAATTTTATTTTATTTTTTTTCATACTGATTGTTTTTTATTGTTCAGTACAGTTGTCTCCATTTTCCCCCACCACTCCCTCCCTCCCCACCCACCCTCACCTCCCACCCTCGATCCTATCCCCCTATGGCTTTGTCCATGGCTCTTTATACATGTTCCTTTTTTTTTTAATTTATTTACTTTTTAAATACATTTGTCTCTGCCTCCCCCCCACCTCTTTCCAGAATTTTAAATTGTCAAGCTCATTAGCTGAGTCACCTTCTAGTCATAAAATATAAAAGTTCCTTAATGTTAGTAGTTCCCTAGTGTTATAATCTTACATAACCTGGTACCTTTGTCAATAGCAAGAAATTAACATTAATATATTACTATTAACTAAACTATAGACTTTATTCATTTGTTACCAAACTTTCCACTTTTTTGTGTGTCCCAAAAGACAATCCAGGATACCACATCACATTCAGTTATCATTTTTCTCTAGTTTCCTCCAATCTCCAACATTTTTTCTTATATTTTTTTCTCCTTTTTTCCAACTATCACCTTGACAGTTTTAAAATTCTGAGTCTTTAAATATGTTTCCTCAGAGCAACCTTCTGTTTAGGCTCAAACTGTATTTTTTCATAATAGACTGAATTAAAAGTTTTCAAGAACACCACAGACCTGAAATTCCCTTATGATCATGTCATATCAAGGGTATACGATATTGACATGGTATCAACATAATTTATCACTTGGGTAAGATAGTTTCTGCCAGATGTTTCCACAGTGGAGTGACTGTTTTTTCTTTACATGGTTGAAAAGGATATTTTTGTTTTTCAAAATTAGATGAAATTCTGCAATAAATATACCAAAATATAGGTTCAAATAATGCTAAACTAAAAAACTAAATGTAAAAATTTTCTATAAAGTAACTATATACCTGACCAATATTAAAATAAAAGAGAGACCAAACAAGAAAAGTAGATGAAAGGAAGGGGAAGAGAAAAAAAGGAAAGGAAGAGAAGGAAGGAAGAAGGAAGAAAATAAATTAAAATAAAAAAGGCCCATCACAGTTTAAAATAATGTACCCAATGGCAAATGTTTTACCGCTATTCAGACAATCATTTTGCAGACATTTGTTTATGGTTTATTCTTTGATCGATGTCTGGTTAGTAAACCAAACAAATATTACATAAGTTATGTGCCCTCAAGAAATTCACAGACTAAGAAATTGTCTATAAACATCACCCTGGAAGATGGTCAAATATATCTCATTTTTCTCCTCTCACACACACTCTACCACACACACAATTCACACATCTGTGTACAATGGATATTGTGGTAATACACAGAAGTCTCTGAAGAAGTGACGTCAGGATTTTACAAACTAAGTACTCATTACCCCAGCTGCCTGCTGGAAATGTTGTTTGCTGACCACTCACGTGAGTCCTTCCCAGGACACCGCATTTTCCCATGGTTATTTCCCTCCTTGAAGGTGGCCTACAGCCAATGATGACATAAGGCCAGAGTCACCACTGCCTGTTTCATGAGGGCATCTGGAAAAATCTGATTTTCCAATATGGTTAAAAAAAATGTGCTGGTGAGGCAGGCACCAACATCCCCGAGAAGCTCAATGGTTGATGTTATTTGCTGGCCAGCGTTTTTGGTGAGAGTTGCTATTATAAAACTGGGTTACCTGTAGCACTAATGATGGTGGAGTCCTAAATAACAGAGGCTGAGTGGCAGATCTCATGAATTAAAAAAAAAAAAACTAGATAGAATTATGGTAATGAACAAAAAACTTGGAATGGAAATCAGTGGGGTCTGATCAGCAGAGAACTATGGGCATTGGTTAATAGAGCATGGGATGTGAAGGAGAATGTAGATGAGCAGTTAACAAAGGTATTGTTCAATCTATACAACCAAAAGAAACCAAGGAAAAATGATCAGAAATGAGATCATTGGCTCATAGCCCATATCTTCCCTGACAATCGCTGTTGGCCAAATGGAGCTACCTCAACTCCTCCTGCAACAGCGCACAGTTAACGACTGACTACTGGAAACGAGGACACAGACTTGACTTCTTTGCCTCAGCTTGAGACTTGTATGAAAGACCTCAGCCACAGTCTCCCTTCTCCTTTCTTCTTCTTGTCGATCCAGCCCCTGTCTCTTCTATAAGTGTTGTTTTTGAGAGCACTCCTCCAAAACCAGCCTCCTGCACATCCCCTCTGAGCATCTGTCTCTTGGAAAATACAAGCTATGACCTCAGCCCCTTTGTCTCTGTGTGTTTATAATAAGAAACCTTATCAGGACTGATCACGACGATTCCTTTCATAACACATACGAATGTACCCTGCAATTAACTCCATATTTTTAACTTGTTTCTCATTGAGATTATCAGTCCTGATTCTATCTTCTTGATAATTATGTTTCATGGCATAACTTAATATTTTAAATTTATAACTTATTGGTTTAACTCCATTCATTACGCTTTACCCCATGACCATTATCTAGTACCAGAACATTTTTATTACTCCAAACAGAAACACTGTACCCATGAAGAGGTCACACTCCCATTCTGCATATTCCCTCCAGCCCCTGAAGACACTAATCTGCCACCTTGTCTCTGTTTATTTACCTAGTTTGAATTGTTCATGCAAGTGTAATCACGCAGCACACTGCCCTTTGTGTTGGGCTTCTTTTGCTAGCATGTTTTCAAGGTTTATCCATGCTAATGCTTGTAAATACCTCACTCCTTTTATGGCTGAATAATGCCCTATTGTATGAATATATCACAGCCTGTTTATCCATTCATCTGTTGATGGTCATCTGGGTTGTTTCCCCATTTTTTCTTTTTTTTTAAATAAAAACTATATTTGCAATGTACAGCATGATATTTTTATATAGTGAAATGATTGCTACAGCCAAGCTTGTTAACATATCAATCTCTTATATAATCACCATTCCTTTTTTCTTGTAGCATAATTTAAAAAGGGAAAGGAAAAATAATAGCTTTAGTTTTCCTCATTGAGATTTGGATAGAAACAAATATTCGCGAAGCTGTCATAGGAAGACTCTGTCCATAGACAAAATGTTTTACTTTTATGTTTCCTTTATTGGTGTTTCTTCAGAAATGTTCCCCTTCACTTGCAACTTCAGAACATGGGGCGAAGGGGTTTGACTCTGTTAAAAATTAGCTCTTTGAAGTTACTATTGTCCTGGGGAGACGTGTTTAAAAAGATTTTTTTTAAACCTTCCTTTTTTTAATACTTCATTCTTTTTTTTTATTCTCGTTTATTCTATTACAGTGGTCCCAGCTTTCCCCCCTGCTCTGTCTGGCCCACCCCCGCTCCCACAGTCCATCCCCACACTGTTGCCCTGGTCCATGGGTCCTTCATACCTGCTCTTTGTCTAGTCCCCTCCCCTTTTCTCCACCATCCCCCCTGCCTCTCCTTTTCCCCTGGCAGCTGTCAGTCTGTGCCCTGTTTCCATGTCTCTCGCTCTGTTTTGCTCATTCGTTTCTTTGTTCATTAGATTCCTCTTGTGGGCATGGATGGAACTGGAAACTGTTATGCTAAGTGAAATAAGCCAGTCAAAAACCTTGTTTTTTAAAATTTAAATCTTTTAAACTTTTTCTGACTATGTATATATGGATTTCAAAATCAATTCCTTTTTAGAGAATGTACTTTACAAATAAATAAAAGGTTTTCAGACTACCCTTTTTAACTCATTCATGTTGCAACATAGAGTGAATTATTTTTGAAAGCATCACTTCTATAGCTCTGCTTTAGGCCTACTAAACTCCAATTTTCCATTTTGATTGTTGTCTGTCCATAGCCTTTTTAGTAGCATTCATTTGCATTTTCACAGCATGTTACTAACTTCCTCTTTTCTTCCGTGTTTGTCTTTCTCATTTTTTAAGCCGCGTGTTCTTTCTGATTCTTTTGATGTTAGAGAAATAAAAGGCTATGTGCAGGAGGATCACTGAAGTTTTATAATGCAGACTCCAGCAAAACAGAAGCTGAGATTAGGGAAGGTAAGTGCACGTACCCACGGAGTCGCTTGAGGCCAATAAATTATGACCACAACTGCAGCCAGTATCATTTAAGTACTCTTTAGTTTCCGATGATAAAGCGCGCCAGCTTATCACCGTGCTGACAACTGCAAACCCCTGTGGCCCTCTGCTTCTGTCTTTTCTATTTGTTACCTAGTCAGCCACAAGGAATTTAACAGCACACACAGTAAAGAATCTTTCTAAGTAGATCTCAATAAAACACATGGAACAAAGCTAGGAAGTGCTTATGTCTGGTGCAGCGGAGAAATTGTTTCTCCCACCAAGTACCACCTCCCCATTACACAGAAAAAAAGACATAAAATTACTATACTGTCAGTGAATATCTTTGTTTTATTACCTGTTGTTATAAAGGAAAAAGAAGAAACTCTTTGAGCTTGACTATCGAAAAGTAAAAGATTCCATATTTATAATTTCAGAATGTTTGTATATTTTTGTTTTCTGGTTGTCACTACTTAAGAACTTCATGTGTAAAAGATAAAACTACTTTTTTCAGTAATTGTTTTAATCGAAAATAATAACGTTTGAAATTCAATATATACATATTTATTTTCATGCATGGGTTCAATATTCAAGTTAAGAATTATGAGTGATAATAAGAACAAATTAAAACAAAAGTTTTGGTGGCCAATTAAACTGCCTAATTTTGTCAGGATTAAGATCTTTATCTGTTACTCCTAAAAGTCAATAAAATATGTAAATTGTGAATATGTAAGCTGTTCCTTGTTTCCATGTCTCTGGAAACAGAGTCATTAGTTTATTTTGTTCATTACATCCTTCTTATAACCACAGATGGAACTGGAGACTATTATATTAAGTGAAATAAGCCCATCAAAAACCTTGTTTTTGTCTGTCCAAAAGGTATCCAGCCATGCACCATGAAAAATAGAGACATTTATTGAAGAAGATACATAATACAAGAAACATTGTACGCTTCAGTCCCTTTCAAAGTAGGCATCTCACACAGTTCCAGTTGCCATCAACTGCCCACCATATTTTCCTGAATCACATCAACGGTCTGAAATCTCTTCTTTTTAAAGGTGATTTTAGTTTTGGGAATAGACAGATGTCGCATGGTCTCAAACCTGGGTTATAGGGGACTGACTCACCTGTGTGATTTGATGTTTTGCCAAAAAACTCAGCACAAGATGTAGTGTATGAGCAGACAAGTTGTCATAATGAAGCTGCCAGTCACTAGTTGCCCATAGCTGCGGCCTTCTGAATCATCCTAATAGTTTCCACCAGGAATGTTCCAGCTTAACCCAAAATTTGATGCAGATTCATTGCTCTACTCTCTCAGTCATTTTGAATGTGACAGCCACACAGTACACGTCCTCACTCGATGCATCTGCCACCCCCACTGACTGGTACAGTGATGTCATCATCGATCATGCATGCACACTCCAGTCTACTTTCCTTGGCCTCCAGGTTAAGTGGATGTCGCACAAACTGTTCTCATTATATTAACAGTGGCTGGACTTTTCCCGGACAGATCTTGTATTTATCATTTTGAATCAAAAAATTAGGTCAAACATCTGCCTCAGTTTGGAATATGAGGAAATGCCAACGGAACAAAGTATTTTTAAAACAGGCATAAAATATTTTCCTTTTTCTACAAATATACAGTTCTAAAAACCTCTGAGCTATTGACAAAATGATGTAGTATGAGGCGCATGCCATATAACAATATTAGGTAAATATTTCTTATAATTTTGTTAAATGAACTTTTGAACCTCACACTAATTTTAATTTTGTTTCCTTTATTTTTAATAAGTAATTTATATTATAAAATTTTTACTTTAGCAATAATTTTTATCCTGTTTTTTCATATGCCTTGTCTATCATCAAAAAAATAAAACATAATCTAACTACATAAAGCACCCTTTTGCTTTCACTAGTTTCAGGTCAGCAGTTTTATTGTTTAGTTATTGTCATTTGCATCAGGCAAAGGAAATTGAGATTAAAAGTGAAACTTATGGATATTGATGTCTTTGCATGAAACTATATCTAGTATGTTTACTAAATTGAATGTTTCCTTCATTAAAATGATAAAATATGAATACAAAACTTTTTTTAAATAAGCCAGAATATTTTCTAGTGCTTAAAGTAGGAAGTAGTAGAGAAAAGATGAAAACATGTAGTTAAATGATACTATTTTCACCTGAAAAGATTTCTTAGACTAAAACAAGTGATGTTAGTAATACTTTCCTCAGTTTCCCCTTTCCCTGTGTGATCATTTCTCTCAGATCATATAAAATTTTTATAACTTGAGCATTAGCCCATTTTTTCTTAGAATATACAAGAATCAGCATTTATGCTTGTGAATATATACAGAGAGTAAAGTCAATTTGTTCAGAAAGGTATTGGCAAAAAGAAACCAATTTTTATTATCTCCATTACATAGTCAAGCTTCTATTTGAAACCTCCTCACTTAAAACTGGGTAATCAATGTATATATTGTCTGAAAGTAGTTTCCATTGATGAATGTTTATAGCATCCAGTAGAATTTATAAACTTTTATATAAGAACTATATGCCCAAAAGCATATACACACAAAATAATTTGCACATAATTCCAGTTGGTTCACGGAAGTAATGGACCCATTCATAGACTCACATTAATTAAGTCCAAGCAAAGCCTAATTAAAGAAATTTTAAAATACCTTTCCATATCAAAACAGAATAATTTAACTTAAGCTTTTTTTCTTGAGGAAAGAACAACCTAATTATGTTATCCAGAACAGTATATTAGTCCTAGAGTTTTCTTAAATAATACCAATCTTTAAATCAAAACCACTCAGGTGTTCAGGAAGATAAGACTTGACTTACTACATTCAATAATAAAAGATATACAAACTAACCTAGAAGAAACAGATATTGTAGTTATCAGCCACAACAAATTAAAAGAAAAGATGAAAGGTGGTGACAAAGAATAGTAAAATAAATACATAAACTTTTTATTCTCAGAGTTAGGTAAAAAATAATGAGGCAGAAGCAATATTTTAAAAGCCATCAAGATACACATTCAGATGTGCTAAAATCTCCAAGGGGGGGATACCTTTTAAACTTTTAAAAAGACATAAAGCTCTCACCTTGGTACATTATAATAAAACTGCTGAAAACCAGACAAAAATAAAATCTAAAAAAGTGATGCTGCTGGTGGAGGATGGTTATTATTGTCACAAATAAATACTGTTACTAAAAATTAATTTCAAAAGAAAAATCAAAAAATAAATAAAATGTAAGACAAATAATGACATTTTTAAATTTAAAAAATACTGGCCAATCTAGATGTTATATTCAGTGGAAATACTCTTAGTACATAAAAATAAAATAAAGATATTTTACCAGCAAAGAAAGAACAGCATATATTGCCATCACTAAGAAGACAATAATAACAAATGAAAGCACAGAGACATAGAAAAATTTTTTAAAAGAAAGAGATGTGAAGGTCAAATATGCACACAAATATAAAGAAATAATACCTGACACATGATGCATTATGAAATTAGAAATTCAAGAAATAGTTTACTACACAGGATTAATTTAAGACAAAATCAAAAAGAAGAAATAAAATCACTAGGTTATAATACACATTAATTAGTAGTCAAGTCCAGGTCTTATAATCTCTAAGGAAAGAACTAAAATAATGCTAAAAGAACATAGAAGCATAAAACTAATAGCAAGGAATTAAATTGTAAACATATAATTAAAATGTCAAAAAGGAAAGAAAACAACGTTAAATAAGGGGGATAACTAAATAATAAGAATATGATTTTATATATAAATAAGTATATCTTTATGATTATTCTAAATATTAACAGAAAAGTAATTTGCAGTACCATATGCCAATTAAAAGAGATACAGTTTTTATCATAAGGATAGAAAAATGTTAAAAATAAAATAATACACTGAGCAAACTTCAGACCAAATAAAGCTGACATACCTATAATAATATTGTAGAATTTACCAGATTGAAGCAGAAAATATTAGAATTAAAGAGGAACATGCTTAATGATATAACAGTGTCAATCCTCTGGGAAGATAAAATAATCTTAATTTAGGTAATATCAACTTATATAAAGGGAAAATGAACAGAAATACAAGTTTAACTAGACAGATCTATCTCAGAACAAAAATGTTTTAAGACACATTATCAGTAAATGATTTTACAAAATTAAAGAAGAAAATGGAGAATAGACAGGCAATATCAAGAATGATAAAGACTACCAAAATGCCTACAAATATTAAGAAAATTGTTTGAACATGAAATATCAACTAATTTGAATATTTAGATTAAGCCCCAGGAAAGTACAATTCATTAAAATTGACAAAAAACAAAAAATTCAATAATGATTTTTTTAGTTAAATTAGATTTTGCATTTTAAAACTACCACATGAATTCTAATGAAATGTTTGAATTCTACCACACATTTAAAGAAGAAATTAGACCCTCATTATAAAAATTATTTTAGAGCATAAGAAAGACTTCTGTCAATTTACTTTATGAAATGAGTTTAACCTTCATAAGGAACCTAACAAAGCAATTACAAGAAAGGAAATTTATATCAATTTCTCTCATAACCACAAATGCAAATTCCCAAACAAAATATTGTAGTAAAACTATGAATGCATTATGACCCAAGCAGTCTGCGTTAGGAAGATGTGGTAGGTAGACTACAGACACTGTAGAGATGTTCACATCCTAATCTCCAGGACCTATGACTATGTCGCTTTATATGTTAAAAGGGACTGTGCCGATGTGATGAATTGCAAGATCTTGGAGACTGTGGGGATTATTCTGAATTATCCAGGTTGGACTAATGTAATCCAAAATTTATCCCTATAAGAGGGACAGGAGGGTCAGAGTCAACAGTAGGAGTCATGAGGACAGAAGCTCTAAATATGTTCCCTTTGGGACAAAAAAAGGATCTTGCAGACGTGCTGGTAGTTAAGGAGTGTGAGATGGAGAGATTTTTCTGGATTACTTGGGTGTCACCCAATGTAACCACATCCATCCTTTAAAGCAGAGTCCCTTGCTGGGTCAAAGAGATGTAATTGTAGAGGAGCCCCACTTGCTCCTGACAGCTTTGAAGGTGGAGGAAAGGAGCCAGGGGCCAAGGAGCATGCGTGGCCTTTAGAAGATAGGCACAGCCTCACTGGACAGGCTGTAAGAACACAATATCTCAGTTCTACAATCACCAGGAAATGAATTTTGCCAACAATCCCACTGAGCAAGGAAACAGATCTTCACCTAACACATTCAGAACACAACAAAGCCCGACCAACACCGTTATTTTAGCTCACAGAGACTTGTAATGGACTTCTGATGTATAGAATTGTAAGATAATAAATTTGGAATGTTTATGCTGCTAAATTTGTGGCAGCAATAGAAAATTAACACAGAGGGTGGAAGTGATTTAATATCCAAAAGTTTTAACAGTAAAATTCAACATGAAGAGGGAAAAAATTGAATAATTAGTAAAAGAGATGTGGAAAAATCATTTATTTGTTGAACTGCATACTGTTTATGACAAAAATCCTTGGTAAATTAGATATAGGAAGAAGCTTCTTTAATATGATAAAAGATATTTTTTAAAAAGCTGCATCAAAAATTTTTCTGAATTGTGAAATGTTAGACCCTTTTTTTAGTAAATCATTGAAATAAGACAAAGATACCCACTATTACCATATTTAAGCAAAGATAACAGTGGCCAAATATAAAAAGAGAGAGTCAAGAAAGCAGACTGATTACACATTTACCTCCATCTCCCACTTCTCTCTGAATTTATGCTTTTGCAGTGTGACCGCTGCTTCTCCCATCAAGAGGTGGAGTCTCTTCCTTCTCCTTGAATCTGGGTAAGTTTTGTGAACTGTTTTGGCATAAGCGACAGTTCCCTGGGATAGGCCTCAAGAAGTCTAATATGCCTCCGCGCTCTCTCTCTCTCTTTCACCATGAGAAAATGCCTGGGCTTCTCAGTTGAGTGATGGTAGACGAGGACTAACAACGCTGAGAAAATACATGACCAACTAACACCCAACTTATCCCAAGCCATGTAAGAAAATGCAAACGTGTTTAACAGAGTCACCTACCTAACCCTTAGTTAACTGGTAATATATGAAAGAGAATAGAAAAAACATCCAGATTATCTAAACAAGGGTGACCCCCCCCAAAAAACAGAATGTATTTATTAAAATAATGTATTTATTAAAGTTATGTATTTATTCTTACATGTTTAAACTTCAGTCTTCTTCAAAGTACTCTCCATTTGATGCAATACACCTATCGAGACATTTTTTCCACTGCTCAAAATAGTTTTGAACTTGACGATTTTGATGCCCTTTATTGCTTCTGCCATTTTTTGTCTCACCTCTTCCACACTGGCAAAACATTTCCCTTTGAGGACTTTTTCCATGGGGGAAGCACAAAAAAGTCACTGGGAAAGAGATTGGGTCAGTAGGGAGGGTGGGGCATGAGGGTCATGCCATTCTTGGTCAAAAAGTGTTCAATACTCAGTATGATGTCAGCAGGTGCCCTTGTAAATCACGCATCATGAAATGGACAAATGTGTTGACAGAGCCTTAAAAAAAAAACTGAAGTCAAATGCAGCCTCTCACAGCAACACCAGCTGGTGCACTGATACGGATGGGTTCCTAGAACACTCACTTAGTGGGGGAAGTCTGTAACTAAATACAAGGGGCCCGTCCTCAGATGATAATTCCTGGCTTTTGGGAGTCTCCCTTCATAGGCTCGTAAGCAACAATTTTTATCAGCTGTTTTAAGCCGCTCAGTTCAATGCGCTCTGATGTTCTACAGTATTGCAACAATAGATAACTGATAGAAAACACCAAGATGCCTGTAGAGGAAATATGACACAGATCTAGTCTCTAGAAATTAGTGATTAATAGTCAATCATTTTTATATAAGTAATTTAAATGTATCTATTTAATTCAACTATTTATTTGCTATAGTTACCAATATATTAACATTATATTTACTGAGATATTCTCAAAATAACCCTAAATCTGAGAGGAAGTTACTGATCACTAAAAATGTGTCGAAGTAAGAATTGAATTTCCCTGATAGAGTCAGGCAATGTTTATTAACTGGTTTTAATGGAAGGAAGAATTAACAAAATAGTAATTGAATAGTGATAGAGAGAAAAAACTTGGTAAACAGTTTATGCCATAAAATTTTATATAATTGGCACAGATTTTATTTTTAGGTGCAAAGAAAGAGGAGGTTAAGCAGTCTGCCTGTATATTCAGCTAGCTAAAATCTGTCAAAGTCAGCTTCCTGGAACTGCTCAATGCCCATTGTTCTTTTTGCCTCTCCACTACTACATTATCTTGAAGAGAGTAGGACCAAGGAAAATAACTACTCCCTGCCTATCCATCTTGATAACCTAATGCTTCTCTATGCCTGCAGCATTGTACATTACCGATTTGAGCAAAATCTATAGGTCAATCAATCTCTTGCTTGAACCAAAGTGCCAATCTGTCATGTACTGTAATGCACTCTTTCTCTTCTAACCAAATTTTTAGACTCTGAATTCTTTTTCTAGATGACTCTGTCAGTGTGCTGCATGATAGAAAACAAGTCATATGCTGGCCATGCCTGCATACTGCCTGATAAACATTACCAGGAACTCCTTGATAGATGGCCACATTAATGTAAATATATCTTCATTATAAATCTCAGGACCATAGAATCATTCAAAAAATTCCAATATATTATTGACAAAAAGAAAATAAATTACAAAGCACAGTTTTTTACATTCTAAAACAAACATAGACAATATTTCTTGCCACTGTTCCATGATAATACTACATAAGGGTCTGTCTAATGAGAAGGAATTGTCCAGTATGATTATTTAAAATTATAATCAGCCAGATGAATGTGAATTTATGTAAACAGCTGCAATAGCAATACAATCTAAGGGAAGTTATTTAAACTCTGAGTCTCAATTTCTTCTTTTGTGAGATGTACTAATGATGCTTGCTGAGACCAATAGAACGTCATAGATAAATATTTCTTTTTCATGCATCAGGTATTTATTCAGCACTTGGGAAATGCTGGATCCATTAATTTAAACTTAATCACAATCTTATCCAAATTAAGTAACAAAGTGTATGGAAACTTCCTAGGAGGATATTGATTCAAATAGGTGCATGATAAATGCCAGATCCTATTGTAGTCCATCTTATTTAGAATGTGACAAAATCTGGTATATCTGATTAATTGAATTTCATGTCAACTACTATACTGGAAAGACTCTAAGCCATCCCAGCTACTACTAGGTGAGATTTGTGGCATTAGATTACCTTCACCTTCTATCAAGCTCACTGGTATCCTTTTGTAGGGTTCCTGAGAAAAGGAACCTTATCACAAAAATCAAAAATATATGCCACACAGCCAGAGAAGAACTTAATATAAGAATTCTTAGTAATTTATCTTCATAGCCTTGTAATTGTCCTGCTCAAATAAGAATGAAATATCAGCCACCAAAGTTGATATAACTTTTGGCTGCCTTTCAACTTTGAGATGGATACTTAGAGCTCATGGTCCAATGTATTGACCTGAAATATTAAATCTGTCAAAACACACCAACTGAACTCAGCTGAATTGATATGCTCTTTAGTTCATGCCACCCAGTATAACAGTAAACTTTGTCATTTGCCATAGTGTAGTCCTGCGGACTCCTAATCCTCCCTCAACCCACATGAGATTTATTTTTTTCTTCCTTCCTTCCTTCCTTCCTTCCTTCCTTCCTCCCTCCTTCCCTCCTTCCCTCCCTTCCTTCCTTCCCTCCTTCCTTCCTTCCTTCTCGCTTTCTCTTGCTCTCACTCTTTTAATTTAAACAAATAGTAGAAAAAACAGTTTGGGGCAGTTTTTTATCTCTTGTCACATCAAGATCAGAAAGCAAATCTCCCTGAATTAGTAATATTTATGGAGTTTCTGTAAGAAAATTTGTCCAAAATGTGTTGACTTGCTGTGAAAGTTGCTATTAAAAAACACAGCAGGATCTGTCCATTTTAATAGTCTCAAATGCAGCAATGGAGCTCAGAGTGGACCTCACCATGGCCTGTATTATCTGTCCTAAGAGGGGAAAAAAAGGAGTCAGATAAATATCACTCTGTGGTAAATATTCCACACACATTGTGGAAAATAAAGTGAAGTTTAGCTCTGTTTAGACATATAAAACAAAGAGAAAAGACTTATAAGCATGTTGAGCATACAATGTGCAGCGTATAAGGTTATCAGTAAATCAGATGTCACCAGCTAATTAGCGCTGAACTTAGACAATATGAAATTAAAGTATATAATCCAAGTTTTCTTTGAAAGAGTAATAACTCATATGCAATGAAAAGGTGTGTACCCTGCCATGAACGAGGTCTGTCCAGAAGGTACTCGGCCATATAATAGGAAAAATAGCAACATTTATTGAAGATGATACAAGATACATGAAACATTGTATATAAGACAATAAGTCTCCTTCAACGGAGTCATTTTGGCACCACACACAGTTCTCCCAATTACCACTAGCTGCCCACCATATTTTCCTGTATCATATCAACAACCTGAAATGTCTTCCTTTTCAAAGGTGATTTTAGTTTGATGATAAACCAAGTCACTGGGCACCAAATCTGGGCTATAGGGAGGCTGAGTCACCTGGGTGATTTGATGTTTCACCAAAAAACTCTGCAGGAGACATAATATATGTGGGGGCACGTACCTTTGATGAAGCTGCCAATCACCAGTTGTTCATACCTACAGCCTTCTGAATCATCCAAATAGGTTCTGCAGAAGAATGTTCAAGCTTAATGCAAAATTTAAGGCTGATTCTTTGCTCTACTCAGTTCCTTTGAATGTGATGGCCACACAGTACACATGCTCACTCAATGGCATCTACCACTTCCGCTAACTAGTACAGTGAAGTTGTCATTGTTCCCACACGCATATTCTAATCCATTCTCCTTGTCTGCCAGGTTACAGCAATGTCACACAAACTATTCTCGTTATATTAACAATGGCTGGACTTTTTCCAGACAGATCTTGTATATCTTGATCTTAGTAGACAATTTCACATTCATGGAAAAATCAATAATTCTGTATCCATCTTTTTCTATAAAAATAAAGAGCATCACTTTCAATTATTCTTCTCTGTGCTAACTAAATATAGAGAGAAATCAAGGTTTAGTTTAAATATCATTGGAAAAGAATGAGTAAATACTATATCTTGTGCCTCTAAGGAATTATTGTAATGATCCAAAAGAAGCATGAGAATAAACAAGATATTTTATTCTGTATTTCCTCACTACAATTATTTACAAGAACTCTTTTGTCTATCGACATGAACGCTAACCACTCAAGATTGTATTATTAAGCATTATGAACTATGGGGCTTATAAATGCCCAGTGCTATTGGTGAGTGGAAGCACTTTGAATTTCAGCCTCATGTGTTTCCTTTATAGGTCTGTGGATATTGCCTCAGAGATCTAGTTATATTTCCCAGTATGTTAGCATTCGGTATAAATTCACTCAGTCGTCTACAGGTTGCAATTGTTGGGAGTAGTGTCCTAAGAACCCCCCTAGAGGAAGATGAAGCTTCCTGTTCAGAGGTTCATGTGAGCAATAAGAAAGCCAGAGCTGCAACTCAGGGTTATTGTCTTTGACCATCAAACAGTGGGCCGTGGAGACTTCAGGCAGACAGCAGAAACACAGCAACAAAACAGTTCAAAGGACATCTGCCTTAAGTTTGGTAGAATATGACCAGACAATATAAAAACAGAATAAATTCTCTTCTAGCCTGCCACATGCCATGATAAAATGCAGCAATCTTTACCAGACTAACATATGTATACATGAGTGTCATGGAAAAAAAGGGATATTTTAAAACATTGATTTTTTTTTGCTTTTGGGGAAAATAAAAGTAAAATTCTCTGTGTCTCTAATCTGTCTCATTTTTATCCATTTTCCTCTGTTTTCCTACTGGCTGAGTATACAGTAACTTGTTTAAACATATTTAACATTTGACATGAAAGTCATCGTGCTTATTACTTTATTGTTATATTTATTTTATTGATAGCATGAAAGAATAAATTAGCATCAATAGCAACAATCCATATCCCTATTCTGGTCCAAATTTTATTACATATTGTCCCCCACGTAGTACAACATAAACTAATATATTTTACATAAGTGTAACAATGGCAACTAAAAATATCAATAGCTGCTTTCATCCACTATGCAATACGGAGCCAAGTTCTATGAATTATTAATATGATTTCAAAACCACAAGAATCTGCTAATTTTTTATAACAGTTACAAAGGATAAACATTTTTCTTAAACATTCAGTATAAAAACAAAGTATGTGTCTGACTTAGCTACCTTGAAAATATCGATGTTTTCTACTTATGCAAACTGGGATTCAGCTGCTTGTCCCCCTTCTGCGTGACCCAGTGGTTTGTGTTGAAGGAAACAGGTTTTCATTGACAGGGTTCCACCCCAGGGGGTGCTGAGAACACTCCTGCTCTGAGCCCTTCTCTCCCAGGAGACCCAAAACTTCTCTTGCTCCCCGTAAGCCAAAACCATGCCCAGAAGTCCCCATATCCCTCTCTGTCCTTAGGCCAGTCATTCAAACGGACCTCTGTCCTTTCGGCCATGTACACGTTTGAGTTTCAGAGCTGCCATCCTCTCGCAGCAGCTCTCTCCTTCAGGATCCGCCGTGCGCTGCTCCTACAGCCCACCTAGCAGTCCTGGAACCGTGTGCTGCGCATAGTGTCCCAGACGCTGGGGCCTGGGAAGGCGCACATCCCAGCATGGGACTCTGCCTCTAGGCGTGGGCTCCCGTCCATGTAGGGTTTAAGCCCCTGGAGAACCCCCATACCAAGAGCGTGACCCCTCCATACCAAACCCCCCCACCAAGAGCCCCTGTACCTAGAGCATGAGCAAGAGAGAAAGGGGGAGAGACAGAGAGGCCTTTCCATGCCTTGGCTACATAAAGACTCTCCCGAAATCCCACGTGTGCAGGAAGCCAGTGAGTGTCCAGCTTTTCCTATGGTGCGTTAGTGTCCACCATTTTTCTCAGCCCCCCAGTGTCTGTGGCCTTCTTTGGGCTGCCGTCTTTGGTCAGGGCAGAAGTTTCCCAGCCACGCACCTGTGTGCAGGTGTCTGTTAGGCCAGGGTTGTGCATCTGGACCCCACAGATGCTGTGTGAGCTTCCCCCTGGTTAGGTTACCAGTAACTGCTGGCTCAAGTTCTCACAGACCAATTGTGTTTGTTTACAGTTTGCCCCTCCCTTCAAGAGGCAGAGGCTGAGTGGGCTGAGTTCATCTGCCTTTGTTATTCAATGTGCCTTAAGCACTGTGTCTCCTGCTCCATGGCTCCTTCCTGCCTTGGAAAAGGCCTGCTATTTTTAATCTGCTGCCTTGCACCCTTCCTGCACCCCTCTCACCCTGGGCCTTTTTGCTTTGTGAGGTCTCCCCTGTTTTCCCAGGGTCTTCCCTGTTTTCCAGGGACCTCTGCTCCGACCTATCTCATTAGAGTTTCAACTCTGAAAGGGAAGTAATTGTAGTCAAAGCCCTGCCACCCACTTGCCAACTGAACTAAATGGGGAAAGTGATTTAACCTCTCTAAGTCTCAGTTTTTTTACCTGTAAAATGAGGATGGCATTATGGTTTTCATTTATGGCATTTATTTACCACATTATTATTATTTACTTCACAGAAAATTCTAAGGAAATGTTATCTGACCAGTGATTAACAAGTAAATGGATTTCAGAATTAGCAGATGTGCTCTTACAATGAAAAATGGTTCTGCTGTGGAGGCAGTATGGAAAGAGAACTCTCCGCTGTCCTGCTTTCCTTGCTCTTATCTTTGATGAATTCAGCAAGCCGCTGACTTCTTAAGGGTTAACCCAAGTTCACGCGGGGAAGTAAAATTACCTTGGATTGTGTCCCATTTTTAAAAGCACAATAACAGGACAAGAAAGTGTGTTTCAATCTTCAAAATAAGTGACTTTGGAATTATCAATTTATTTTTAGATAATTAAGTGAGAAAGGTAAATATATTTTCCTAATTTTAATTTTTTTATGCTTCTCTCTATAGACTTCTCTCGCATTATGACAGGTTAAAGACATATATCATCATTGGTTTGTATCTGTTTCCTAACATGATGTGCTCCTCTTCCATCAACACCTTCACTATTTCTCTCTGATCCCTGAGTTATCTAAGCTGCCTAAAAAAATAAATAATAATAAAAAAATAATAATAAAGAGTTCTTGGCATTGGCTCTCAGGATACTTAAAATTTTATGTTTTACTTAGAATTACAACATGTACTATTCAGAGAAAAATTGGAAAATATAATCAAAGAAAATATCATTGAGGAGTGACATTAGCAAAATGGCAGAGTCCGAGATTTCTACCATCTTCCTCACAAAAACACCAATTTAGACAATCCCTCATGGGTGGCAGCGCTTTTGTAGAAGTCTGGGAGTCCAGCAGAGATGCTCCCGGACACCATTGGAGGAAAAACCTGAGACTGGATGCACTGAAGAGGGTAAGAGGGACAGTTTCACTTCACCTGCACCATCCTTCCTCCAAGGTGGCAAGCTCAGTGCCTAGAGAGACCTTCTGGGCCTGCAATTTCTCCCGTGAAAGAAAGCAGAAGCCTGTGAGCGGCCCCTGGCGTCTCCTCCACCTTCTCAGAAGCTGCTGAGAGCCGCACATGTTTCTGGCCCCATCCAGAATCCTGAGGTGTGCTGGATGATGGGGGTGGACCCTGGAGGGGCCAGAAGAACACCCAGGAGTCTGAGGGCATCAGAGGGACCAGCACCTGACTAATCACTTATTGGACGCCATTGGGAAGCTTGGTCACAAGCCACAGCGGATGCTTCTCCTGCAGATCCCCTTGACTGGCACCCCCAAAAGTTTGCATACATCACCCACACATTGTCAACCTGTGGCTGGCTCCCTGTGTATGTACACCTAAGGCCAGCAAGTGGGGAACCTTTGCAGACAGCTGGTAAACAAACACACAGAGAAAGCCTTCGACTCAGTCTTATTGGGAGGAAAGCACACACGGCTAGTCCTCATTGCCCTCAAGAAGCAAGAAGGAGACGGTCAACATGGGATGAGACTTTGCGTGATTGAGAGGGCATACAGTCTTAAGGATTACCCCCAAGAGGGAACAAGAAGTGTAGACCAGGTATATCCACCTAAAAAGTCTGAGAACATGTCAGAATCCCCAGCAGGGCCAACAGAAGGTATTCCTCTCCCACAGCCAGTAAGTAAAGATGGAGGAGGTGACTAGTTATTCAAACATGAAAACAGCAATGAGGGATGTTAAGGGACATTAAAATTTTTTTTTTAAAAATGACACCACTAAAGGAACACACTTTTCCAGGAACAGGCTCTAAAGGAAGGGAATATATGATTCGCCTGATAAAGAAAAACTTGTCTTAAGGAAGTCAAGTAAGCTACAGGAAAACACAGAGAGACCATTCAACAAAATCAGGTGAACGAACAAAGATGATGATAATTACATACAATTATAAATGTATATGTTTCATATGTGTATATAAACATGTACATAAAACTCAGTCATAAGAAGAAAATCCTGACATTTTCAATTACACAGATGAAATTCAAAGACATTACACTAAGCAAAATGAGCCAAAGACAAATACTATGTAATCCTATTTTTATGTGTAAGTCCCTCTCCAAAAAGTTAAACTCACAGAAAGATTAGAATGCTGAATTCTAGGTCTGGGAGGATATGGAATGGGGGAAGATGCTGACCAAAATGTACAAGATTTCAGGTGTCAGATAAACTGGGTTTTGAATATACATCACGGTGAGCATAGTTTACAATACTGTGGTGTGTGTTTAAAATCTGCTAAGAGACTAAACCTGTGTTCTCACCACACACAAAAAAGTGATAACTATGTGAGGTGACGGATGTGTTAATTAATCTGATTCTGGTAATCATTTCACAATGCATACATATATCAAATCACCACACTTTACACCTTAAATATATGTGATTTGTGAATTATACTTCAATAAATCTGAAACAATAAAATGAAATATCATTAAATATACACTAAATAAATGGATCAAAACAAATAATTTTCTTTTTATAAATTTAGCTTTTAAAATAAAATTATATTTATTTATATTGACTGGGAACCTTTTTCGTTTTTTACTACATCCATGTTTGTTTCATAAATTCATTGCATTATCAACCATTTCAAGACCTATCATCACTACTACATTATTTCACTAAGTAAAAGCTCTCTCACAAGAACTGCAAACATCACAAATCAATTGTCTAAAAATGGAAAAATATGTCTAAAACAACTATTTTGTTTAGACAAAGAAAAATAAGACTTAGGGGAAATTGGTACACAATGTAACAGTTAATGATACATTTTTCCTAGGTTGTTAGAATATTGCATTTTAGATTTTTTCTGTGTGTATAGTAAGCATTAAAGAGAAATGTTAGAGTGTTAATATTAAGTAACTTAATACACTGTTTTCAATTTTCTTGCATTGTTAAAGCAGTCTACATACATATAAACAGCATGATTTTAAGTAATGGAATAGTGACTCAAATATGCTGCAGTGGTACCTTGTTACTTATTACTTCGTTCTGAAGAGTGGCGAGCAAGCAACTATTGATGAAGCATTTTCTCTGGCAGGGAGGCGTCTGACACACAAGTTCCAACAAGTGCAAGGAGTGGTGAGCAAGCGCCCAGTGTTGAAACCTTTTTTCTCGTCAAAATGCAATGAGTACCGGGTTTGATGAGTTCTGAAGCCGTCGAGTACTGAAGTAACACTGTATATGCCTATAGGTTTTGCTCCTTCTTGAGCCATAAACAAGTTTTATCTTTAAAAGTTCCCGTAGAGGAAACAGTACTGTCTTCTATAGAATAGATTTTAACACAATGTATATATTTCATTTGGCTTACCACAATAATTAGTAAGGCTAAAAAAATCAGGCCATAATTATGGGGATATGTACATATAGAAAGAGAGACATTTATTCTATCTATATATAAACTTAAATTAGCAAATACTCTTATAGTAGTTTTTCTTTCCAGAGCCAATATCAAATGTAGATATGGAAATTGCGTGTTCATAGCCTCAATTCTATTTTTAACTATAATAAAAAATAGTGTCAGTGCCCTACTACAAACTTTTCTACCTACCAACACTAAAGCATACCTTTGACAGAGTTTCCATCCTTAGTTCTATGAATTTTGACAAAATTAAGTTTCTACAAAGAAACAGTGACTGAATGACATTATAATTAACCTTCAAAATTACATCAGCTTTCATAGTTGAGGTATGGGACCTAGGAAGAAAACTAAGTGGCTGGTGTTATGAGACAGTTACTTAGGATTATAGATTAGAATAAAGCCAGAACTGGAAACTGTGTCACCTCACAAATAATTTAGTGATCTATTTCAGTCAATGTATATTCTTCTTTTTTTCTTAATAAAACAAAGATATATTGTCACTGTGAATAAAATATAAACCACCCTTTTATGATAATTTTAAGATAATCACTTAATATTCCTGGTGTGTGTGTATGTGTGTGTGTGTGTGTGTGTGTACTATAGCTGTATTTTTCCCTTCTTCCATCCTTTATTTTTACTTCCCTTCCTTCTTTCCTGCCTGCCTACTTCTCCCCAGACATGTCTTCTCCCATTGTCTGTCCTTCACTCTGCCGGTCTGCTTGTCCTTTGTGTTACCCTTTCGCCGCATACCTTACGTACTCTGCTGTGTGCTTCTGGAACTCAGGTCATGGCTCGTGGCCTCCCTTGAACTCTTCACAACAAGAAGCACTGGAAGAACAGTGCTTCCAAACAGTGAAAGAGAAGAGATAGCTTCTGGCTGTGACAAGTGACAGTTGCCACCAATACAGATGTTTGTTTGTATTCAGACACAACGTGTGTCCACAAGAAGGATTGGCACCTAGCCTTTTGGATGTTTGTAGCTTTGGCTGAAGCAGCTTCAGTGGATCCAGAGCTAACCACGTATTAACCCCTTCCCACAGTACAGCTGTGCACCCAGCTCTGCAGACCCCGCCACTGGGTCATGACAGTCTCTCACCGCAGCGCAACACCCTGCCCTCCTGTTTGCCTTTGTGGGCTCCGCCCTGACCCGTTCCACCCCTTTCCCTTCTTCTCTTCCTTTTGCCCACCACTTTTGAAACAATTTCCTGCAATTATTTACCTCTCTTCAACAGGTCTAATCCTATTTCTCTTTACCTCACTGAACTTTGCCAGTATATCTATTTATCTATCAACTACCTATCATCTATTTGTCTATCATCTGTCATCTATGTATCTGTCTATCTATCTATCAGTCAATCATCTACTGGTCTATCCATCAATTCTATCATCTGCTTTTCTACACATCATTTCATATTTCACATACATATAAATACAGCTTATGCACTGTTTAATAAACGTGTATGTTCATATAACAATATATTGTGGATATCTTTATATCCGAATAGGTATTGTCCAAAATGCATTTACAATAACTTATTTGACCAATATTCTATAATAGAACATTGAGCCATTATCAAGGTTTTATTATTATACACAGTACTACAATCATCATATAGAGGTAATATTTTCACACATACATATTTATTATTAATGTTCTAAAGCAGGAATTACTGGGTCAAAGGAGGTTATTTGGAACACCTTTGTTATGTATTAAAATATTTTCCTATGAGGGTTACATCAAACTTACTCTTCCCCTTGAAGTGAATAAGAATAAATATTTCTCTGATGCACTTGCCTCACATGTTATTCTTTATTTTAATGTGACAGTTTTATTGGTAAAAATTTCATTGTTTTGGTCTCCAATGATGTGGAATATATCTGTCATTTATACTTACTTTTAAAAAATTGCCTCTGTTGACCATTGCTCACTATTTTACTGGAATGCTTGCTTTATTCTTCTTATTTAAAATTTTAAATTTCTTTTCAAAGTGCACACTAAACTTTATTTTTCATAAACATTTATCCTTTTATTTTTTTTACTATTTTGATTTTCTTTTATTAAAATAACACTGTAAGTGAATGCAGAAGTCATTTTATAATTTTTAAACTGTTATGTATTTACAGTCATCTTTCCTTGTTAAACGATTTTTGCTTCATTTTATGGGGCTTAAACGGCCTTTCATAATAAATGTTTACAAAGATGTACAAATATATTTTCTTCTGAAAAATACCACTATTCATCTACTTACTAAAATAAGAAATTAGGAGATTCAAATTTGATAAATACCTTTTACTTATATATAAGTTTCCACTGATTCTACCTCCAAAATGTTTCCTAAATCCATCCACATCTCTTAACTGTCATCATGTAATGTAACAGCTATTGAACTGGCTTTTCCAGCTTCATTTTTTGTTTCCTAACAAATTACCTACAATCGAAATAATTATTTTACATACACGAATGGAATTCTTTTACTTAAAACCCTCTAATGATTTCCCTTTCCTTCGAATTAAACCTAAAGCCGCTCATGCTTGGCCACGGCCCTCCCAGCATCTCCAACCTCATCTGGTGACCGAGGCCTCCGCCTTCAGTCCGCACCGTCCTCTCACCGCGCCGGCCTTCCGTTACTCGCAGGGGGCACCAAGGCCCTCGGGCGCGCCGCGGCTCCTTCTCCTTGTGCCCTTGCTCTGGCTCCCACATCCGCGGGGTCACAGCTGCAGCTTCTCCCGCTCAACCTTCAACACCTGCTTGCTTTTCTCTATTTCATACATCTATTGGTTTTTTTTCCAATTAAGTGTGTTAACCTTTCTTTCTTTTATATGTGTATTATCTATCCCCCTCACCACAACCTCGGTAAATGTAAGATTCACGCGAGTAGAAGTCCCAGCTACGGTGTTCACCAAGATACTGTAATCCTATCCTAATGTCTGACATAAAGTAGATGGTTAGTAAACAAACATTTCCTAAAGGGGGAAAATAAAATGAATCTTTATTTTTCAAATAAGGAATTTAAAGCTTAGCTAAATTTAAAATAAAATTGTGTTCACTGTGAAGCAATCATCTTCCTCACTAACTTAAAATGTATATTATTTTATAGCAGTTTAGCAACTATTGCAAAGAAAACAGACGTTCACTATAGCTTTCAAAGACAAATTACCTACCCAAGAAATCATATCAAGAGCCTATCTGGGATTCAGACACAGTCAGTGAGACTCCGTTCCCATTTCTGGCCTTGCAAGTCACATTAAGGACTTTGAGCTTCATACAAAAGAAGATGAAAAATCATCAAGGTCTTATGCTGGAAAGCAATTTGATTAGATTTGCTAAAATAAATATGCATATGACAGTATCTTCTGGGAAGTTGAGTTAGATGACCTCTGAGATTTATTTAAAAACTATATTTCATGATTCTGTGGCTTAACATTTTCAAGGCAAACTTTCTTGTGTTCAACTAGGAGAAATTAGCAGCAAAAACTTATTTGTATACATCCTGGTATAATTCTATGTTTGTAGGCAAATAATGTGAATACTCAATGTTTTTTTAATTTGTTTCATTAAAATTAATTTTAATTTTAGAGACATATCTAAAATATGTCAAGGTTCTGTCAGAGACTTTGATAGCATAATTTTAAACCTTCTTATGTTAAGCATATTGCACCACATCATAGAGAAATACATCATATATTTTTGCTCCTTTTCTAGGCTATATATGTGTGAATACTACCATCTACCTTCATATTAGATTATATGCAAAGAAAAACAATACAGGAAATGTGCAATTAATATATAGAACATTAAAACAATGGTAAAGGGAGCTAAAGAAAACAGATATTCACTATAACTTTCATTCACCTATATGGTGATGAGAGATGATTTGACTTTGGGTGCACAATGCAATGCGCAAAGATCATGTATTATAGAAATGCACACTTGAAACTTATATAATCTTATTAATCAATATCAAACCAATAAATTTAATTTAAAAAAATCATTAAAAACTAAAATAGAAAAGGTGAGCCAAATTCTTCCCTCTTCTGCATCTTGCTATAGATGGCTTATTTTTTCTCCATTTATGACATCTTAGATCAAAGAGATTTTTTATAATTCTCTAATCCAAGAATAACCCTCTTCTTCACATGTCATCCTCTATCATATTACTCAGTTTTATTATGTTTCTAGGACTGTTTTCTTTTTAAAGCTATTTGTTATTTTTCCCCTCATGTTAGCATGTAAATGTCATGAGAGTATTGACTTCATCTGTTTTGTTTCCTTTAGATAATCCCAGTGTCGAAAGTAGTTTTTGGCTCACAAAAAGAAACAACTGAAAAAAATGAAAGGTTGAATGAACGGTTATGTTAACTTATAAAATGTTTTTTTCAAACCTTAGTTTTGCCATTTACTATTTACGTGGCTTTGGTCAAGTCACACAACCACCCTGGCCTTTGGCTTTACATAAAGAGAAGATTCCTTCACAGTGTTGTTTCAGTATTAGAATGAGATGATGAATGGAAAATACCTGGCAAATAAGAACAAATAAATTAACATCTAAGAAAAAAGTATTGAACATTAAGGATGTTTCTGAACAATGAAGAAAAGTATTCTAATCACTTTTAACGTGTAAGAAAGGTAAATTTAAATGTATTCTATCAGTCACATTTGACATTTTCACAATCACCATTGGCAAAATAATTTTAAAATATCAAGACTAAAATTGAAATTGGCAACTGGAAGCACTGATATTATAGATAGTTTTATTTTTATCATTATTTTCAAAAATTTCATTTTGCCAAATGTGATGTAAATCTATACATATCCCTAAAAATTTACACAGCAAATATATTGCTTCCAACAAACATCTATTTGCAACTCAAAAGATTTTTACTTAAGAGATTGTTTTTCTTGAATATACAATTTCTTTTTATATATGAAAACAAGATGCACATGCTGAAACTAAAGAGAATATAAATGGTAAAATCCATGCAATATAGTGTTTTATAATTATCAGTCATATTTTAAGCATAATATATTTTGAAGATATAAAAAATAAGGTATGTGTTTAAATCTCAAAGATATTTTCTAAAAACTAATTTCATTAAAAATAAAAGCACAATTACATTATTTTCAGAGTAAAATCTTTCATCTATTAAAATATGTATTGCATAATGTCTCAAATTCTGATATATATACATGAAGTAAGCACAACCTTTCTCTAAACACACCATTAACTATTAACTCCAGCAAAAGTAATCTTACTCAAATTATTGGATTTGAGGGGCTTTAATTTTTTATATTTGTGCCTACAGCTTTAGTCTATGTGGTTTTAACTGGCCTAAGTCAATATTTTTATCTTCACTCAGTTTAGAAATCTAAAAAAGGTGTTGCATAACAACCACAAATCAATAGCAGAGAAGAGCTTATGCCAACAACTCTGTTCTGGGATCGGCTTGATTGTGTTTCTTCTATCTAGCACCAGAGCCCATGATGTGGAATATCAACCGTTCCACCTGTATAAACTGAGACACTGACCCTATGGTATGATTCCTCTCGTCCTAAAGCAGACCATGAATTCCTATAGCCACCTCATGTTAATTATTTCAGTATTTCCCAAGAGCTTATTGTGTGCAAGATTCTATACTATGCATGGAAGAAGATTCAAATTTTAATACAATACTCTCTCTGAACTTAAGTCACTGATAATAAAAGTAAAATGCATATGTCTTGTTAAACAAAATCTGTAAGCAATATTTTAATAGGCTACAAAAGATGTACTGGAACTAAGAGAAAGGAAAGAAGATGAATTCAATACGAGTATCATATACACCAAAAATAACACCCCCTTCTCTCATCCTCTTCTTTCTTTTATTCTTCTTTATATTGCCAGTTCTACTCTTCATAGTAATAGCAACGCTAGTTGTTTACATGCTTTATCTTGGCTAATTTATAGAATAGTCTGGAGGTAAGTAATAGTAAGGCCATTTACCAATAATTGAAATCTCACTTACCCTTGTTATAGTACCAATTTAGGGTCATATTACCAGTGTTAGGATGAGAATCAAAACCAGAACTATGTGATTCCAAAGGACGATCTTTTATCCGCCTCACTATAATGTATCTACATGTCACTTTAAAGAAAGATAGGTAACAGTTTTGTAGTATTAGAGGAAGGGTGTTTGGCCCTGCAGGAACATTTTAGATAAGTAAAGGCACTGGATTCTGAGACTTCATGCTGTGATTAAAAGACAGATTATTCAAATGACGCTGGAGGCTAAAGCCCCTGGGGACAGTCATAGAGAATGAAACTGAAAAGACTTGGGGCCACGTTATCGAGTACCTTTCTAAGCAATTAAAACTCTCTTTTAAAAAATTGTGGAGTCATTATTTTTCTTCAGCAGATAACTTTATTGTATATGCAGTATACTAGGGCTAGGATGCTTTAATATAAGACATTTAAGAGGCATCACACAGCCCTGGCTGGTGTGGCTCAGTGGACTGAGCACCTGCCTGCGCACATAGCATTTCTGGTTCAATTCCCAGTCAGGGCACATGTCTGGATTGTGGGGTAGGGGACACATGAGATGCAACCACACATTGGTGGTTCTCTCCTTCTCTTTCTCCCTACTTCCTCTCTCTAAAAATAAATATTTTTAAAAAAGAAAGAGGTATCACACAAATCTCTAAGAAATGAAATAATGAGTATGGAGTAAAGAATCTATTAGAGGATGCTTAGGAAGGAGGGAGCAAGTTCATAAACTTGGACAATAGAAAAGACATTAGATTCCTTAGGCTGAGAGTAGGGAAGACTTGGTTTAAACCCAGTGTAGTTATTAACTAACTAGGAGATACCCTCCTCCAACTATTGCCCCCCAAAACCTCAGAGTTCTCGTCTAAATAATGGAGAAATTAATGACCTCTAGAGTTCCTTAACTCTAAAATTTTATGATTCTGATCTAGTAAAAGGAAAAGATACACAAAAAGAAATTTTTAAATAAAACAATTTCAAACACTCAAAATCATATCAGATCTTCATTTTATAGGGAATGTATTGGTCACAAGGGACAAATGTTATCTGCTGGAGAGGCTGTAATAATATCAATAATGTAGATGCTAAACACAAGCAAGAAATATTTCTGCGAGAAATATGAGTTCAGATTGACTCATATTGAGTGGCAGATTAAAGCATATTCATTGAAAATGCCCTACGGTGAGTTATACTGCAAATCAGGGACACAGGCAAATAATCCAAATTGGGAAAAAGATCTAAAAAAAAAAAATCCAAATAGGATGAAGGAATCAGTGGCACAAACAGATGCCTCAGAGAAAATGTGTCAGGGAAGGGGCCTGTGAAACCAAGGAGACTGGAGAGCAGCTGAGAATGAGTGGCAAGCACAGTAAAAGCAGTTTCAAGAATCTGTGCACCTTCAGAGAAAGTGGGGGGAAAATAGTGCAAAGCATAACCTTTGTTCTATACTGTCATGTGCAGTAAAAAATAATTTAAAATGATACTAAAAAAGTAGACATTAGTTTTTTTAAGAAGGAGGTCATTATTGTCCTTCAATAGAGTTTCACTTGGTAATAGGACCCAAAGACAAAGAATAATGAGTTAAAATGTTTTAGAAAGAAAAACCGAACACAGTGCAAGTATTTCAAAGTTTCTGGGAACGAGGAAAGAAGCAAACCTGTAAGATCTCGTTAGTGTAAGCCAGATCAAATAAAGACTTTGAAAACTCAGGTGAGCTGCTTGGGTACGTTACGGTGCCTACCAAGTTAATTTGCATGTGTTGAACATCCAAAAATATATGTTAAACAGATCTGAATAACATCTAATTGGGCAAAAATGTGAAAAGAACCCATTATTTTTAAAAATGTTGAAAAGTAAAGAAGTTAAGAGAAAGCCAAAAGGAGAAGAAAAGAGGAAAGCTACCATGTATAAAATTAGGAAAAAATACAATAAAACCAATATTACTCTAAAAAAGGAGAAAAAATAAAACAGGTAAATATGCTAGTTTAAAGTATGCAATGATTGGGTGAATGCAGGCATAAGGTAAAGTCAAAAGTTTATATATACACATAAATTTTTTTTGACCAAATTGCAGGCTGAACATGAAAACATTGGCTGGCCAGGAAATAAAGGTTTAGAAGTTACTGCACATGGGGAAAGGTGAGTCAAGTTTTGACAGCATGAAATTCTAATGCAATCCAACTGGAAGAGTCTTTATGTATCTTAGCTTTCTTCTGTTTGGCTTGTAAAACCTAGGAAAAGGAGCCTGCAAGAGGGATAATGTGGGGTAGACCTGTGATCAATATTTAGTCTCTTCCCCTTGCTTCTGCAAGTGCACTCACAGCACACGGTGAGGAAGTAAAGCCCAGCTGGAGCCTCCAGGAGCCTAGAAGGCCAGGTTGCTGGAAGAGTTATCTGCATAATAATGCAGTTGCCCAAAAATAAAGAGTGATATGGCGTTCTTGACTTTGTTGCATGTGGATTTCTTTATTGGCTTATAGATAATTTAAACTGTAAGCATTGGGACTATTGACGGATTATGTTAAGGAAGAGTGACCAGTGCCTATGAAGGGATGGGATGCTAAGGTAGAGGAAAAGCAGGGACTTCAGGATGTTCCAGGGGACTGAAGTCTACAGATCCTTGCGTTTAGAAAACAAGTTCTTCCTGTGTCTAGAAGAAAAGAATTTCCTGAGACCGGCATGGGAGGATGGTAAGATTTTATTGATTATACATAGTTAAGGACGTTCCCCTCTTGACTTCCCAATGCCCCAACTCCGTCCATCTTGCAGTGAAAAAAGTCTAGCACAGTTCTCAGCAAGGCCAAGGCAAAAGCCAGGGTCCAGAGCTGCTGTTTCACGTTGAAGTCCACTCCAGGCCCGCATTCAGCTAGCTTAGCCTATGTTTCCCGCTGCAGTGCATTGCAGGGCAGCAGTAGTCAGGCTCCCTCCCAGGGTCTGAGTGTGGGGTCTGCAGAGCCATGGGCCACGTGGCTGCTAGGACCACATGGCGATGGGGATAACAGGAGCTTGCACTAGATGAGTGTGTTACGGGGTAGGCAAGAGAGAGCTTCTTTGTTCCCCTAGGATTATAATAGTTTGGGTTTGGGTGGACCAGGTACTTTTTCTTAATAACCAATTAACTTCCCAAGATTTTGTAGGCTTTGGATAGGTTTACAGCCCTAGTTAGACTGATAAGCCTCTTTGGTCAAGCACCTCCCCTTCCACACCCTAAGAATTAAGTACCGGAGGGGCGAAGGGAAGAGAGTTAATTCCCTTGGTTAAGCCGATGCTATAATCCCCTGGGGGGTGAGGCTGTAGCATCCTGGCTAGCAAGTAAGCAGACTCCTGCTTCACATTGTATTAAGCTCAGTGTCTAAATCCCCTTTGATCCCCTTCTCAATATGTAGCTAAACGCTGATGGTAACACTTCCAGCATTGGAGGTAACACTTGTCCCTTGGCAATACCCCCAGGGATGTGGTAGAATATCCCAGGGTATGGCAGGGGGCAACCGTGGAAGAAGAACCTAGGGTGCAGGGCTCCCTGTGAGAGCAAAGATTAAAAAACAGAGAAGTGTGGCAGAAGGCGCAGGTCTGCTGGACTTCAAGGAGATCCTGAACCTTTCTGTAGCGATCAGGAGCTGTTGAAACTAGAGGTCCTGCCTCAATTTTGGGGGTGCCATGGAAGGAAATACCACAAACATGTACTTCCTCCCACCTTGGAAAAAAGTCAGATATTACTTTGTAGTCCATCCTTATACTGAAAATTCCCTAAAAAGTGTTTTTCATGTCTCCCCCTTGAAAGTTAATGTTACACTTTGATATATTGTAATACATGATAATATCACTGAGAAACACTAAGTGATTTAAATTAATTAGCTTTTTAATCCTTGGATGACTACTCTAAAATATAGAGGGAATAGATATTATTATTTTACCATAGGGAAAACTGAGGTACTGACTAGATAGCTACCTAGCTTAAAGCCAATTAAAAAGAAAATAAAAGCTTAAGGCTATAAATTGTAGACAATTTTATACTGTACCTGACAGAGCTCAGAAAAAAAAATCAAAAGAGACAGATTCATGCTTTCCAGGCACGCCCCAGGAATGGAAGATTCTCTTTTTATGTTAATCCACTCTCTTTGAGCCAAAAGCTGACAATGCACAGACAACAAAGGGCCTGCTAGGTCCGCTGTCCAAAAATACTCACCACAATTTGTCAGGCTTCACATTCAACATGGCTTTTTACACACTGCTGGCCTCTAAACATAAAAGATCCTGTTGGTTTCCCTAATTAAATGCAGTGAGATCAAAGGTTCCCAATGTCTATCTGACTGTTTCATGATATTCCAGAACGAAAGCAAATGAGAAGTGCAGGGGAAATGTGTCAGAAGTTGCGGAGATTTAACTCTCTTTCTGGTGGCTTTACCTTTCTTAAAATAAATAAACCTATAAAGCCAGGGTAGCCTGTGACTGTTGCTCATATTTCCTTTGTTTGTGTTTTCCCTTAACCAGATAATTGTTTTGACATCAGGGCTGGAAGAATCTGAAAGGCAGAATATAGAGATTCCAGACATCTCATTTTTGTACAAAGGTTGTCATTGCACCATGGTCCAAAAATACCACAATGGGTATTTTTCTTTTTCTAAATAGAAAAAGACCCTGGAACCATGCATTTTCATAAGTTACTACATTTTATAAAGGAAGATGCATTAAAATAAAATATGGCTGGCCTTGGGTGACTGAACTCCTACTCTAGACTCATGAATCCATCCATAGATTATTCACAATGAAGGTATTGTTTACAGGAAATTCCAGCCTCAAAGGGATGATCTAATCCTGATTCTTTGGGGCTGAGTCAATATTGATTATTCTCATTAGGGAACAATAAGTAATAGATTTGGAAAGGGTCTTCTCTTTAAGAAGTATTATGTTTTGTCTGAATAAGAACTTGAAAGAAATTGTTGACTCTTCAAGGAAGAAATGTCAGGATACATTCACTACCTCTATTTCTCCCAAACAGACTTAATTACTTCAAGATTTATAAAGATAAAAATAGTTTCAAATGTTCAAAATACTTTTTATCTATTAGACATTATATTTAATATGGTATTTTATTTATAATATGACCTTAAACTTACTCAGAACGTATTCATATAGATTTTTTCCATGTGACTATAAAATAGACTAACCAAAATTTTAAATGACAAATAATTATCACTAGAAAGTTACCAGGGTAAAACATATACTTTACTTAGCAGCAAAAATTTCTTTTTTGATGTGCTTTTTATTACAACATAATAAAAATCTCTCCTGAATACCAGATGTTAGATGACATGATAAATTAAAACCCCTCATAAGTATGAATAGAAAAAAATAACTTGCTGTTGACATAAAAGACATTTACAATATCATAAATGTTTTTTCCTAATGAATATAAGATGATCTTGATATGGCAAAAGACCTTTATTCCAAAAATGAAACAGCTAGGAGAGAAAAGAATAAGGGAGCACTTGCATTTCTATAGAAATGGAATATAACTTGAAAAAGGATATTTAAGTAGTCATAAAAAAAGACACAAATAAAACATATACTAATTATTTTTAATTAGAATCTTCATATTATTTCATTTTTATTTGTCTGGCAAGACATGAGAGAAATTTTATATCTAATATATTTAGTATCTGCCTAAATACCTTGACTGTGATCAAACATGCTTTACATTATTACATTAGTAGATGTGATTATGCTACAATTTTCCTAAGTGCCTATGACATGCTAGGAGGTTCTAGGTTACACAGACTAAATTTGAGATATTTCTCCACAGCATACCCTCTGTGTAACTATGATCTTGTTACTGGACTAATATAATGTTTGTATTCCTTTCTCTGCAGTTGGGGATTCCATCATTATGGAGGACAATCTAGTTGAGAGTTTTAGACTAAGTGATATAAAACAGCACTTAATACAGTATCTGGCATGTACTGCCATCAGTAAAGCATGAATCATTATTACTATAGCTCATGGTTTATATTATGTGCAGACAAAAATATAAATCAAATACGTTAATATTAAATGAAGGACATTTGCAAGTCTCATTTCTTAAGCTGTAACATCATCTGTTTGGCAGACCCTCTTCAACAGTTGCCATCCGTGCGGGCTGTGAAAATGTTAATGACTCTGCATACTGATCAGATCTCGGCTAACTCTGTAAACAAAATGTATAAAAATTTCAGGAATAGTTTCTTGTTAAAAATGGCCAATAAACTGCTTATTGCTATGCAAATATTGAACCTGGGAAAATAATGCTACATCTGCTAAAGATTTACAGAGAATAGCCGATGACCCATTACATATAAAAATATAGAAGGAATAAACAAGAATAATTGTGGACCCTATGAAATCTGGTCTTTGATTATATTCATGACAAGCTGAAAAATTGTGATGAGACTCTGAAAAGAAAGGAGGATCAAGGAATAAATGATATTTTTAGATAAATTTTGGGTATATCTTAGCAAACCCCAAAGAGTTAGGGAACCATGAAAATGAAAATAATTCAAATGAAAAGGCTTGTCATGTGTCAAGAGAGTTTTATAGTTATTAGCCACACAGCTCAGTTGTAGCTCCTTTTCTTACCCAGGCATATGGGCAATATCTCACTTTGGTATTTGGTAGTCTTCTTTAGGGTAAAAACAGTCTTTGCTTGCCGGCCTAATCCAATCAGTAACACTGACATAAATGAACAGCATTGATAAGAGCCCTTATTCTGGCCTAAACAATACTGAGATTTTGAACTCAGAGATTTTTGAACTCAAAGCTTTTGCAAACTGATATATAGTTACACTTTAATTGGTGCTTAGTTAGTGAACAAGGATGTGAGGGTTGAGTCTGACAACTAATCTCACGTGGTGCAGTTCGACGACGGTTAATTTCTTCCTAATTCCACAGTACATATATCTCTTCTTGTACATTAAAGACACATAAAAGAAACTGACATGAATTTATATGGATAATGTATCAGTTAAGTTCCCATCGGGAAACAGATGGTCTTTAAAAGTTTAACTGAAGTTAGTTTCACAGAGGAAATCTACACAGAGGTGAAGGTGAATTTAAGGACACCAAGAAGACATAAACACCCAGGAATTGGCAACACCTTGTCGCCAATGGGCAGAAGGGGCAAAGGGAAAGTGCAGTGCTTCTAACGACGCAGCCCCGGAGCTAGAGTCTCGGAAAAGGTTCGGCTGTCAGGAGTTGTGTGCTTGGAGGAAGGGGGCCGAGCCCAGGACAGTGAGTGTAAACACCCAGACCAGTCTTTGCCCATAGCTTTCACCTCCGGCAAAGGCCTTCCCATTAGCTGAATCCAGCATAAAGCCAGACAACAAAGAAACTCACCAAAGTTTAAACTCCCAGCACACAGAACACAGCAGAGATGGGTGAGAAAAAGGATAATCAGAAAATAAAAAGCACAGATGAATAAAATGTGATTGGATTGTCAGTTTAACTTTTAAAGTTCCTGACAGCAATACTATAAAAGTGATGTAAAAAACTTTTCTTTATGGTAACTGTTTTGCTATATGCATGAAATTGTTTCATCCACCACATTTCAGCTTTAAGTATTTTAAATTCATACAAATGCATGCAATAAAATGCAATTACGGCTCAATTAAAATTCCAGTGCAATTAAAGCACACTGAAAATAAACGATACAAAACAAATCTTTGACGTTGTTTTTGTGTGCATTTACTGGGATTTTGGCTCTTTTGAGTACCAATCTGTTATTAAAAATATATAGAAATATATGGATGTGTTATTAGTTTACCCAATACATAAATTGTGAGTCATTTATCAAAGTACTGCATTTAAATTATATATAGAAATCTGGGATTTGAAATGACAAAGATAAGGTTAAAAATAAACATTTATACATTCCAACTGAAGAATGTATACACTGCAGATTTGATAGCTTTTTGAAAAACGGCAAAAATTGAAGGAGTTGAAAATCTGTGATAATGTTCAAAGATGCCTTGGGTATAAAAATCAGTGGATAAACATAAAAATACATCTGCTTTCATTTCCAACCGAAAAGCAAAAGCTACATACGCTCTTATCCTTTAGGTTACAATGTGTTAGGCGTTGTGGGAGGTTAGAATCAGAGCAGCCTACTAAGAAATAAACAGCTAATTCCTTGATTCCTATCATATTAAGAAATTCAAAGCATCAGGTTCAGTGATGTTACCACACAAAGAAATCTACAGTACAGATTGCAGTTTCCAATATGCTTATAATTTAAACAAGATGAGACTTCAAGACGTAACTATTCTGTGCAACAAACACACGCACACACACGATATTATGTAAGAATTGGAATAAGAACCATAAACTAAAAGACGAATTATTAAGAAATAATTAAAAAGGAAGTGGCACTTGCACTGAAACTTGACAGATATGTAATAATGAGCTTGGAAAAGGAGGAGGACATTCAGAATGGAAAATAGGATAAAAATAAAACTAGTTAAGGTAACTGCATATACATATGCACATGCAAATCATTTAAGAGTTACTAAATATTATCTCTCTAAAGTAGAGATTTTAAAGGGAAATAATGTGGAGTATGTATAGATAATGTTGCAAAAATGGTAAGTTTGTGATTAACCTTACAATGGCAATTATCCTAAAGGCATAATCGGGAGCGCATGCCACAGGCAATGGGGCGCCATTGGAGCTATTTCTGCAGAGGAATGGGCCGATGAAAGAGCACAAGGGTAATTGGACCAGCTGGAGAAAAGGAGCAGGAAATAGTTCATTCCCTGAGGGGTACTGAGAGAGTGAAGTTGTTAAAATTAATGATAATGATTCAAAAAAGGCAGGGGCAGGGGTTGGGGGAAGAAATCAGAAGTATTTAGAAAAAAGAAGGTGGATATGCTCTTTGTTTGGAAACAGACAATAGTGAAAATTGGGAGTTAAAGATCTCAAACCAGGGTGATGAGGCTCTCAGCCTTGGGAAAACCAAGGTGGAAGTAGGCTGCACATGGGGAGCTCTAGTACCCTCAGGCAAATGCAGTTTCTGCCAGAACTTACACAGGAGCAGCTTTGCAGCTTTGCAGAGGAGACTTCTGTTTCTGTACTCATTCAAACGTCTGCAGACTGTGTGGGAACCCCAGAGAAATGTTTAATCTTTCTGCATTCAGTTATCCCAGCCTGATGCTCTAGGACAGTTTAGAGAAGCTTTGGCCCCAGACTCAGGAAATGTTCCTCAGTAAAATGTTCAACCTTATGTCCTATTATAAATATTCTGAGCATCCTAAGATTCCCAGGATTCTGAGATGCAGGACAGAAATGGCAGTGATTGTAGCTGATTGAAGAAGATGGGCATCTCACTTCCTCAAATGTATTTACAACCTAAATCTGAGTTGAAAATTCAGTTTCCTTTTCTTTTTGATCAATTTTTTCCCCCAGGTTCTAACTTCTGGGAAGAAATGTTTTGATCATATTCAAATGATGTGTAGCCAACTATTAAGTGTAATATAAAAATTTCCAATATTGACATCATTTATGTGAATCAAAAGGAAGGTAAAATACATTAAATTTTGCTGGTTACATGACTTCAGAAGAGAAGTATCTCTAAAAAATAGACAAAGGAAAGACACTGCAGCGTAGTATCAAATGCTGAATCAGAGACCTTTTTCCTCTTACAGTGCTAACATTTTCTGTTGTAGGCTTAGGAAAAGACATCACGTATCTCTGGACCCTGGCCTCTCCTCATAGGATTGCTTTTAGGATAAAATGAAAAGAAGAATGTAAACAGAAAATCTGAAATATTTAGAGAAAAACAGGTGGGCAAGCCGTATACCATCACAATCCTCTGTATAGAGAGAGTATTCTTAGCTCTTCCAGCTGCTGAATACCTGGGATTCTTTTAATAAAATTTAATCAGTGTTCAGTGAGGAAAATGGAACTCAGGCTTGATAGTTCAAAGGAGGGTACTTCATATGGAAGACTTGTTGCTACAGCCTGGAATGAGCTCAAAGAACAAAATGAAAACTATGAGGCACACTGGAGATTATCAGAAAGTCTCTATTTTTATATCCAACTCTAGAGGAATAGAGGTGTGAAGAGAGGAGCTGGTGCTACAGAGACTGGGAACTAGGACTATGAGGTGGCTGCTTGACTGGAAGGCGCAAGAAATAAGGAAAATGGGGCTTTTGGTTGGGATTAGAATCCTAAAAAGACGCAGCCACCGCTGGGGTGCTGCCTGAAGCAGAAAAGTTGGGGCAAAATGTCCTGAGTTCTTTATTCTTCCCACCAGAGCCTTCTATAGGCAGAGACAGCTGAAAAGTGTGTTGACAAGGGAGCTCTGGATCAGCTCACTCCAAACTGGCAAACGGGGAGGGGTGAAGAATGGGTCTCAAGGAAAATGATCAACAAAGACAGAAAAAAAAAAATAAATGATGTAAGTGCAAATAGGCATTACCATCTGGCCCAGTTAAAAAACAAAAGCCTAAAATCAATAAAATTATACTAACAAGTTTGAGTAGATTAAGGACCTTGACCATGGCCGATATGGTCAATATGACTTGCACATATAATTGAAACTCTTCTTAGTTCAGAAAATAATTTTCTCTTACCTGGAGAATTTAATAATCTCAAATCCCTCTGCTAGGTAAGTGATGATTCAAAATTTAAATACAACCACGTCAAAGTTCTGAATAAAATATTTAAATTCACTCACCATTATGTTGACCGTAGGGTTACGACCAAAATATTTAGAAAGGCATTCCACGGTGCCCCTAACTTTACCTTGCCCACTGCTGTGGTCTATTTACACAGATCTCCACTCAAATTCAGCATACCAGCCACACCACACTATTTACAGTTCCAGAAATTACCATCATGTATTTTAGCTCTGAGCCTATTATCACAGGTCCCACTTTGGAATAGGCTTCATTACCTCGTCCAACCTGCCTAACTGACGCATACTCATATTCCATACTTAGTCCTAGTATCAACTTGTTTATGAAGTCTTTTCTGAAACCATCTTGTTAAGTAACATTGATCCCAACTGCTTGTGTCACTGCTGGTCCCTGTACATCTGCAATGGTAATTGTAATTGTAGTTGTGGGATGCCCTACCAAGGGTTAAGATTGAAATTAAAATTTTTACTTTAGTAAGACAGAAACTGAGCAACTTTAAAAGAAATCTCTTTGAGGTGATTAATCAATCACCTTTGAGCTTCTAAAGGTAGTTTTCATAGGAGCGATGCTGATCACACATTTAAGAGTTACCTCGCTCAGATGATGAAAAGAAAATCCAGCTTCCAAGGAATGAGGATTGCCAGGGAGTTAAGGAGAACATGACTATTGGGATAAATAAATGCTGGAACATTACTAAATTCTGAAACAACGTTCCTGGAGCAAGCTGTCATTCTGATTGATACTTTTGAAGGGACATTTATACATGCGGAATGTAGTTTTGGAAGGTCAGCAACAGCCATGACAGCAGGTTGCAATGGATGAGCTAAGTCATCACTGAAGAACCACTGCGAAGTTGGCTGAAACGTTAACTTGTGAGAAATCACTTTGACACTAACCCGACATCTTCGGCCTCTATGCAGTGGACTTCAACAGCTGTGGTCGCAAGAATCCAAGACAGAAGAGGGCAATTCAGACTCTAATTGACCCTGTATTTCATTTAGCTGCTTGTTTGACTCCCTTTTTAGTCTCTATAAGCCCATTTCAAGAGGACTTGGGATAAATGCAAGTGGGGCTATAGATACAGTATTACCTAACAGTAGGAACATTATGGGCTTGACCAAGTAAATAGAAAAATTAATACACTCATAGTTTCTGTGCTAAAATTCATACTTAAAATTTTTACTATTTAAAAATGTTGCTTAATTATAATGCATTGCTTATAGGTCTACTGATTCTTCTCACCTCTAATTTTTTTTGAGGATAGAACAGAGATTTTATTTATGTAGTATCTTCAGTGTCCTCCTCAGTTTCGGGAATCTATTAGAGCATCGGTAAGATTTTCAAGAAGAAACTGTCAAGAAATAAATGAATCATTTCACTCATCTTATTTTTGCAAGATGAAGGAAATTCAGAGAGGATAATTATACTAATCTTTATATACGTTGCTGAAAAATATAAACATAAATAAAGACAATGATGTGATAAAAGTCTATAATAGTTGAAAGTATGTTCAGTGACAGATTTTAAGGTTAGATTTGAGTGGGAAAGCAACAACTATCATTTAAGCTACTTTTACCCATACCAGATCACTAAGTAGTCAATAACACATAATTGGTTTCTCTGAGGTATAGAATCAAAGTACATAGCCCATTACCTGACTCATTAATTTTTTAATGCTGTTTAAAGGCAAGATTACTAAATTTATGTGTGGGAAAATTTATATACCTAGTGCAAGATCCAGATGTTTACTAACTTCCAACATCACCTCAGTTTTACATGATTGTATTCAAAGACCAAATAACAGATGTTATAAAAAGCATTGTCAAAGAATACTATTAACATTCTCTAAAGTAGCTTAGATATTTTTAGTATCTATAAATAAGGCTTTTCTTCAAACTTTCTAGAGAGCAAATTGTCTAAGTAGAAGAACCATAATAAAAGGCAAGAGAAAAAAGGGAGTGTGTAATGATGAAGGGGGGAAGCTTAAAGAAAATAGTCTGTGTAAGAACACTACCTGTTCTGAAGCCAGGGAACTGTACTTACTTTCAGTAGAACTATGGGCTCATTAATGAGAAGTAGTAAGAGGTGAGGTAGAAAAAATAATGTAAACCAATAGACACTTATAAGTGAAGCTCAAGTTTTCAAGTCTGTTTGGATTATTTGTGTTTAGGTTTTAAATAAAATTATGAGAGCCCCCCTTTACCATGGCTTTGCTTTCAATGGTTTCAGTTATACATGCTCAACAATGTTCCAAAACTATTAAATGGAAAATTCCAGAAATTTTATATATATATTATGTGTGTGTGTGTGTGTATTTTAAATTGCACACCATTCTCAGGTGTGATAAAATGTTGTGCTACTCCATTCTGCCCACCCTGGATTTGAATCATCCTTTTGCCCAGCACCTCCATGATGCACAGGCTCTCTGCCCGTTGGTCACTTAGCAGCTGTGAGTTACCAGACTGACTGTGACAATATCACAGTGCTTGTATTCAAGTAACTCTTATTTTAATTAAAAATATCAAATGATTTTTATTATAGTTACATTGTTATAGTTGTCCCACTTTATTATTTGTTATTGTTGTTAATTTCTTACTTTGTCTAACTGATAAATCCAACTTTATCATAGGTATATATGTAGAGGTAAATTATAGTATATACAGGGTTTGTACTACCTGTGATTTCAAGCATCCACCGAGGGTCTTGGAAGGTACCCCCATGGAAATGGGGGGCTGCTGTACTAGTACAAATGTTAAAGAAAACTCCTATTTCCACTGCATATCTCTGGGGTTTGAAAGGGAATTTATGTTTCTCATGCTTCCTTCTGACTTTAAATTAATGCTTCTACTTACTTCCTAATTTCTTCACGTCCTTTTCTTTTCCAAATTGTTCCCTTTTTTGAAATGGGTGCCAATCAGTTACATAAGAATGAAAATGTAGGAGGCTTTTATTGAAGTGTTGGAGTAACAGGAAGAATAAATTGTAGAAATGCAAAAGAAAAGTCTTAAAATTAGATTTGTTAGTCATCCTTGTTAGTAATAGACTAAGTTCCTGAAACAAAATGAACCAAGAATTCAGTGGATCGAGTGAAGTGGAACTTTATTTTAACCTCCTGTAATAGCACGGGAGAGGCCTGGCAACCTGGCTCCCCCCACCCCCATCGTCCCCTGGCAACATCCGGCTGCAAGGGAGGTTGGGAAACATAGGGATTTCTACAGCAGCCAGGGGCCTAACTAAAATGTAGGAGGTTCTGTTTCTAGTAGAAGGAAGCAATGGTCTTTTCTAAACCATGTTATATGAAAAATAAATAGCTTCTTCATATTTTTCTAGGATTTTCCTATCCTTTCTACCTCCAAGATCTCATCCTTCTTATCTGAATAAACTAAAGTATCTCCTTACTGTGTTATACAAAACAATTTACCTCATTTTATCTCACTTCTGCCTTCTGAACATTGCCTCAAAGATTTACTATCTCATAGTAAAAAAAAGAAAAAAAAGAAAAAAAAAAGGCCCACCTTGATATTTTCCTTAACAAAGAGTATATGGCCAAGTGAATTATTTTGTTTTTCTCTTAGGAAGCAGAAATTCAGACGGTAAGTTCTACAAAGTAATTTTTTGTCTCCTATCACAGATAAGGAACCTAATGTGGAAGACTGAATGCAGGCATAAGAAATTTTCACATTAGGTAGTAGATTAAATGGAGTCCTTAAATATTTTCATCAAGGGAAAGAAGTTTCTGCTTTAGAAGGAAACTGACACTGGCTTTATAAGCAGTCTGAAGTGTAATAGGAGGGGTAAAATCTGGATACATTCAGAAATATATGCATGTTCATAATTCTTCACAATATTAAAAATGTCTTTACCAGTGTTTTAAAAATTATCTCCCTCCAAATTCCTTATTAAGGAGGTTAAGTGTTGACTTGTCTAGAATTGCCTTTTGTACCCTTACTGAAAAGTTCCTTATAAATAGAACCCCACAAAATCATGTCATTGATTGAATTAAAACAAGGCATTCCATTAATAAATATTGTGCCATGAATTTTATAAATTTCAGAGACAAAGATATAGTCTTGGAACTCAAGGAGGTTACACCCTCATGGGAAGAAAGACAGGTAAAGAGACACTTAGGATGCAAACCGTGTTTACCTTATTAGAGGTCAGCAGGGAGCGCCACAAGGTCACGCTGCTAGGGCACCCCAGGAAGAACAGGGAGCCTTCTCCGAGGCGTGGACACTTGTGCTTTGCCCAGGAGGACATTAAGAAATTCCTCCAAGGGTTGAGCGCCTAGGCTAGACAGAGCTCACATACTGGTGACAGTAAGGAGATCATGTGGATTTGAGTATTGCGTCAAGAAGACAATAAAAGAGATCGGAGGCTGATGGCATTTAGGTTTTTCTAAAATTTCTGAGTTTTCATATGACAGCAATAGATACAGCTACTGAGGGACTTTAAACAGAGAGTAACTCAATACAGTTTTATTTTAGAAAGTCATCCTGATGAGTATAGAAGGAGCACAACCTGGTTATTAGTGGCAAATTAAGACACTATTGTATAGTACGCCTATGGTCGCCTCCCCAAGAGCCATAAAGGATCCATGGGGATTGGCTGAACTCTCAATCCCATCGCTCGAATTGTTAAAATTCGGATATATAAAGACATACAGGTATATAATTTTATATAATTGTATATAAAACTAACATACATATTTTATAATTAATAAATTAAATATACTTATTTATATAGTAAAATCTTAGAAATAAATCCACAACAGAATCCAACCCTGTGAATCACAGCAGCCAAAATAAAACTTTTCCGACTTCTATCAGGTCATTGAAAACCTCCACACAAAACCTCCCCGTGACTCTCCAGCAACACAAATGAAAGCCTGTTCGCCATCCCGACCAGGGCCTCGTGTTTCGGCCAGAAGAGATTTTCTGATCTCATTTCTTGCCACTTCCGACTCACTCCTTTTGTCAAGCCCCTCTGGTGGCCATGACAGGGCAGATTTTTGCCTCTTTTGCTCATGGTTAAATTTTCACTACCTAAAACAACATTTAGCACCAAAGGAGCACCCAACACACATTTGCCGAATAAATTTTTAAATATGTGCAGCACAAAGCAGCGATCCAATTATAAACAGTATTTTTCTGATGTCATATTTACTAGAGGAAGTTGGTTGAATCATCCAGAGAGCAGTTAGAAGCAGATTTTCTCCCAAACGTAGCTAACACCATTCTCTGAATGTCCTAGAGGGCGATATTGTTGTTATCCCGTCTTATCATTGTTTTAAAGTGCAAAAAACAAACAAACAAACAAAGCCAGCAACACAAGTTTGGAACAGAAATTGAGAAATCCGGAAAAGCATATGCAATTACTGCTTGAAAAAGACCTTTTACCAGTTAATGGCTAAATTCAAAGGATTCCCAGTCAGTGAAACACTGTAAAGAAGGTATCAGAGTATCGCTATCCTTAAACTGAGGTAAAACATCATGCTTTTTTGTTAGATTCTGTGCAATAATAAAAATAAATGTTTCACAAGCCACACCCTCAGTGAGGGAATGTCAGATGGTCAGATTAAGCTTAGCTGACAAATAATTATGAAGATATATAACTCATATGTTATAGGTCAAAGTTGTGGCACAGACAGTAAGTGGTGTAGCTGTCCGAGAGAGCGGAATAAACAAATCACTGTGACACTGAATGCCATGTCATTTGAAGTCCTTAAATAGGTTTGGTTAAATGACAGATGGAGGGGCAAGAGGGATGACAGTGTGCATTAAAACAAGTTCCACCTAAAAGGCATTGTCCAGCCTGACTTAAAATTTGAAAAGGTTGAACTCATAAAAAGCATTTGAAATTTAATTGGTCAGAGTAAGGAGGGTCCTAAATGAGGTCAGGGGAAATAAATAAATGTTCCTGATTGATAGATTTATATAGATTGAGAGCTGCAGAGATTTCTGTCATTGTCCCACCTGGTTTAGCTAACTTACAACACAGATTGTGTTTGACCTGCCTTAAGAATCTACGATCGTGTGTAACACACATAGAAGTCATGATCATGGGGAGGCTGAGATTTGTATAGAATACAAAAAAGGGCGGGCACTGACCACAAGGTGTATTTTTAATACAATGGTAATGCATGCACTTTACAGTTTATAAGTAAAATTAAACTTCTTTGAGAATGTGCCAAGTATATTTCAGAAAGTATAGGTCCCAGGTCCCCAAGCCCTCTGGCAACGTGAGGGCTGTTAGGGACCACGCCCAGAGAGAAGCTCACCTGAGCTCCTCCTCCTCTGTCCACCCCTACCCCCACCCCCACCCCCGCGGCCCCGCCCCCTGTCCCACTGTAGAGCAGGCTGGGGAGTGAAGCTCACCTGAGGTCCGCCTCCTGTAATCTTGCTGTCCCCACCAACCCCCCTCTCCTACCTTCCAAGAAACATCCCTGGTGCCAAAAAAGTTGGGGACTGTCAGTCTAGGTTGTATGTAAAAAAAAGCTATAAAGGTATATATTCATGTTTATTAACTAGAAAAATTAAAAGCTACTGGTCAGAGTGAAGTTTTAAAATTCTGATTTTTAAATTCTGGTAGTGCTTTTATATCTTGATCTTACTGCAATTACAGCTAAGTTTCAATAATATTAAAACATATTAATGGACCTATTTTCCTCCCTCGCCCTTTTCTTCTCCCACTTTCATTTTTCCATACTTTCTGCCTTAGGATGGAATAAGAAAAGTATAACTTCCCAAAAAGTGTGCCATGGTGTTCCACAGTGCATTACAAATTTGTTGGAAGATTTAGATTATTTTTTGTGGTCATTCAGAACTTTACATTTTGAATTATAGTTGAGTACTGTATGTATAGCTTTTTTCTGAGAACTCTTGTACTTACAAATTATAATTTTGGCTTTTAGAGCTTCATTTTTAACATCTACCGCCAAAGAAATCTGTATAACATTATAACCGTGAACATTTCCTCTGTGTAACACATTTAATTATTTTAGAGAGTCTTATTACTTCAGTCAACTTTCTTTTGTAACCATCAGTGAAGTTATTTTTTCATGTGAACATTCTAAAAAATAGCACTAGTTAAAATCCTTGAAAAAATGGTAGAAAAAAGATTATTTTTCCACAAAAGCATATCAAAACAAACCAATTTAAAATTAAATCTTAAAATATACAGCATGATAAGTGAATACCCTGAAGCACATAAGGTATCATAGAAACATAACTTTAGACCATTTCAAGAACAGAAATTTGAGGTTCAAGTAATATGTTGTTTTGTTCACTGAGAAGATATCTACATCTAAAATTAAACCACCAACTTAATTATATTACAAGGTGCTATAATTTTAAAAATACCCAATGTTAACAAAGATGTAGATCAATAGCATTTCACAAACAGTGCTGATAGAAGTGAAATTGTTATAATCATTTTGGGATACCAGCATTATCTTCTAAAATGTTAAGTACATACTCTAAGATCAAAAATTTCACATAGGTATGCAGAATTCATATCTCTGTAAAACAAAAGACATGTACTTCAATGCTTATAGAAACCTTATTTTATTTATAAGAGAAAAAAATTAAAAACACCCCACATATATATAAACAGTAAAATGGATAAACTATTTGTCATATATTTATACAGGGGAATTATCTGTAAAAGAAAATGATCAAAGCATTTCAAAGAACATAACATGGATGAATATCCCTGTTATGTCAGGTAAAAAAAAAATTACAAAAAATATATAGCATATGAATCCATTAATATAAAATTCTAAGAGAGCCAACATAAAATGCAATGCTAAAAGGCAAGGTTGTTGATACCTTTGGATTGGAGAGTGGGGGTGGTGATTAAAAAGAGCAAGAGGGAGACACCGAAGTTGCTGACAATGTTCTCTTCCTTGAGATAGAAGTTTATTTGCAGGTAGATTTAGTTTGCAATAATTCCTCAAGCCATACACTTTTGATTTGTTTATCAGGTGATTTTCAATATGTATCTTATAGTTGGATAAAAGGCTTACTAAAACACTCATTCATAAATAACATTTAGACAATATTGTGATTTGTACACTAGCGAAGAACTGTTATGACCAGTAGAACAACATTTCTGTACACTCTAAAAAAACCTTTTACATCATTAAAAAATATTTGGCATGCAAAAATTCAACTGGATGGAACATTCAAGTGGTCAGGAAATTTTAACTAAGAAAGTTCAATAATACCTTATGTGATCAGGAAACTTCAGCTAAGAAAGCTCAGTTTATTACATTTAATACATTTATTGACCAATAAAAATTGAAGGGGGTAGATTTAAATAATAGTCATAATTTTAAATTTTAAAACAAAATATGAAACATAATAGTATTCAGTGGAGTTTTTGTTAATGCTTACTTAGAAAGGAGCCTCTGTCATAGAGAAATTCTGCAGTCCTTTGGCATTGCTGACTTAGGTGAAAAATTCTTGTCCTTCATGGCACAACTATAAGAAATGAAAACACAATCCTTAGAAAGTATTCATCAGTAATAGTACCTTTTATCACTCCAAATACCCCATTTACATTTTTACACTGAAAACACTGCATGTATGCTAAAATTCCATAACTGTTTTACACAATTCCAAGTCAAGAAGCTCCTCTAGATTTTGACTATAAAACTGGAGTAGAAATAAATAGGAAAAACCCTCCCAAAATGTTTCTCCTGGAAGTTGATGGAAGTTGTATCACTCAATAGAATTTGCCAAAGGATTGCTTCATTATTAATCAAGGTACATAGTATGTTTAACTGTTTGTTATAAAGGCTAAAAGTCAGGAATATGCAAATGGAAGAACTGCATGGGGCAAGGTATGGGGAATTGGAGGACATGAAACTCCCATGTTCTCTCTGGAAATGCCACTCCAAGCAGTAAGCCAGAAAAAGTCTAGCCATTGTTAATATAATGAGACAGGTTTGCGTGACATCAATGTAACCTGGCAGCCAAGGAGAATGGACTGGAATGTGTATGCATGAACAATGACTACTTCACTGTACTAGTCAGTGGGAGCAGTACATGCCATTGAGTGACCATGTGCACAGTGTGGCCATTGCATTCAAAATGACTGAACAAGTAAAGCAACGGACCTACATCAAATTTTACGTTAAGTTTGAACATTCCTCTGTGGAAACCATTCCCATGACTCAGAAGGCTTTCAGGGATGATGCAATAAGTGCAGTGAAAATAAAAATGTGGCACAAACTCTTCAAAGATGGTCGAGAATCTGTTGAAAGTGATCCATGTTCTGGAAGGCCTGCAACAAGCAGGACATCTGAGAATGTTGAACTGTACAAGCTGCAATCAGCAAATACCAGCGACTGCCAGTGCAATAACTAGAAGCTGATTGGGGATTCCAAAAACTGTGTCTGAGATTTCGACGCAAGATCTTGGCATGAAATGTGGAAAAATTTGTTCCGTGGCTTCTGCTACCAGAGCAGAAGGAATATTGTGCTGCTATTGCTAATGACTTTATTCAAACCACTACCAATGAACCAGAGTTCCTCTAGAAGGTCATAACTGGAGATGAATCACGCATCTATGGCTGTGATCTGGAAATGAAGTGCTGGTCGTCCCAATGGAAGTCGCCTGGTTCTCCATGCCCAAAGGAGGTGCAGCAAAGTCACAGCAAGATCAAGACCACGTTAACTGTGTTTTTTGATGGAGAAGGGGTTGTCCATCATGAGTATGCTCCTCCAGGCCACACAATAAGGAATACTACCTCAGTGTTCTTCATTGGCTGAGAGATATCATATGACAAAAACACAGCTCTGAGCAACTGGTGATTGACAGCTTCATCACAAAGTGCCTGCTCGTGCATCACATCGCATGCAGTTTTTGGTGAAACATCAAATCACTCAGGTGACTCAAGCCCCACTACAGCCCAGACTCGGTGCCCTGTGACTTCTGGCTTTTCCCAAAACTAAAATCACCTTTGAAAGAGAAGAGATATCAGACTGTTGATGAGATTCCTGAAAATATGACAGGGCCTCTGATAGCAGTTGGAAGAACTGTGTGAGGTGCCGAGGTGCCTTCTTTGAAGGGAACTGAGGCATCACTGTCCTATGTACAATGTTTCTTGTATCTTGTTTCTTCAATAAAGGTCTCTATTTTTCATATTACATGGTTGGAGCTGGGCACTTTCTTGACAAACCATATATATGTGTGTGTGAGTGTGAGTGTGAGTGTGTGTGTGTGTGTGTGTGTGTGTGTGTGTGGTCCAGCACAAATAGCACCCCTTTTTATTATAAAATCATAAGCATGTAATTCCGTAACATAACAATATCATACTCAAGCACACCATATCACACTTTAGATGAAATGTTCAAATTGAAACTATAAATTATTATACATATATCATTACCCTACCAACTACACTCAAGCAGGCATTACTGCTGCCAGACCCTGTATGTGTATGTGTATGTGTATGTGTATGTGTGTGTGTATAATTAACAAAATGAATGACCACAGATGGAAGTTCAATATTTTTATTGAAAAAAGTTGTTTGAATTTTTTTGCAAATGCAGTATGTTAATATTTAATATATTTCATAGAATTTGATAATGTCTCATAACTATGTAACATAAGGTAAGTGTGCATGTATCTATTTTTTTTTACCAAGCCCAATATAGAATTTTTCAGATCACTTCCAATTTACCAGATGAGTATTATTACTTTTTAACCGTGCCAGAATGTAGCTTTGCAATGCCCTCATAAAAAGAGTGTAGGTACAATTCCTTCACGTAGATGTAAGTATGTCCAACCCATGATAGATTTCAAATGAGTTTTTCGTGCCGGATCATTTTGGATTTTTGTCATCTCTGTCACCTTCCCAAATTCTCTATCTCAAAAAGATCCTGATTGTAAAATTTAAGAGAGTAAGATTTTTATGTTGTTTCTTGCTTTATTCCATGTTCCATATGACACAGCTATTGATTCAAAAGGAACTTGGGTTGAGTAACATTGTTCAATGAAGTAAAAATAATTTGTCTGATTTGATTACAGATCTCTCAAGCTAGTAGTTTTAGGAACATTTCAGAGAATGAATGAGACTTAACACACCCTACATGTCGCAACTACAGATGAGAGTGAGGTATACTATTTCAATAACCCTGTTACAATAGCTAAATGAAGAAAGACATTGTGTTATTCCCTAGTAAACCTAAGGGAGCCTTGTCAAGTGTCCATGAACCTCATTTGGGTTCTCTTTCCTTGTTTTCTCTCTCACACACTCAACATTGACATTGTTTCACACTTGCTTCCTTTTCTAGTAGTTTTGAACAGGATTTCTTTCATATGTTCCTTCAGATCCAACTGTGATTTGAATACTGAAGACTGTAACATTGTTGCAATGGTTTAAAGTTAAATGGACCTTGTTCCTAATGCTTATGTTTACATGTACACACTAGAGAAAATGCATGAGTGAAACTAAGAAATCTAAACAGACTAAAATTAGATTCTTTGCTTGTCTTTCTCTAGTTCTTTTTCAGAAGACAAAATAGCTAATAGCATCAAGATTTATACCCTTTTCAAAAGCTGATAGAATTAGTCATTGCTTTTCAGAAGTTATTATCAAGGATGGCTAAAATCCAGTCTCTTGCATCTTCGATTATGCCCAAAGCTTAAATCTCATGAAAGCTATTTAAGTCAGAATGGGAAGCTTATAAGAATTTTCCTAACCAGAAAGAAAAAATAAATTTCTTAGCCTAGGGATGATAAACAAAATGATTTTTTGCAATAAGTCTGAAAAATGTGCTTCATGCAATTATGATATGTAAAGATATTTCAAAGATTCAATTTACAGGCTCCCAACTTAACTTTAGAAAGTCCTTATATTTCATTATCAGTTTAAACTAAATTAATTTAAACTACTAGTCTTAAAAAAGAAATCTTTTCTTGTCTTTTAGACACATTCAGCCTATTCTGCCCTCAATAACCTCAGACTGAAAGACAGATTCTCTTTCTATTAAATGAAACTTCATTAAAAAAAGCCTATTTTAAAGTCTATGTTACATGAATAATAATAAACTTTATTCTGTCATTCTGACTATTGAAACTTATGACTACAGAAGGCTGCTCAGGAATATCATGTTTTTAGAAGTTTTAATCAAGGTTGGCAGCCCAAGGGAGGAAACATCACAGAGTGCCGTAAAGCATCTCTTTCCTGATTGGTGGCTGCACATGAAAGATCTTTGGAAAGTGTTTTACTTTCTTCTGAAGTGAAAATAGCTCATGAGAATGCCTTCTGAGTTACTTAGAAGAAACCATGAATCGTGACCAAAACTGAAAAAGAAACAGGCGGCTATTTTACGTTACAAATGCTTTACAATTTGTAACCTGTGCATAAGTAAATGTTTTTAAAATTGACATGCACCTTAAAAAGGGCAAATTTAAAAATATTCAGAATGTTTGCAAAACATATTAAAGAGTGTTCATTCAGTTTTCATGTTTGAGTTCATCTCTTCCTAGCTCTGTTAGGTCCTAATTTAACAAATGGCATACCCAGGATAGGCTCATGCCAAGGAGAATCATATCATTCCAAGTCATTTTAATAACAGCTTTCTTCTATAGGAAGATTATTTTAAATTTTGGGGTGGGGTTTTAGTGAGAATGTTTCATACGCAATCCATTATTTATATAATGAGATCATAAGTGTCAAAATGAATCACATCACCTAGTTTTTCAATCATCAGTTAGGCAACTCATACAGAATAAGAGAAAAGTAAGAATCTATTCTTATTTGAAAGACCTTTGAAAAGATTCACTGTAACTTTCTCACTGTCAGAAAATATTTCACTATTCACTAACTCAAATCTGTCATGCTTAATATTAAGCCTAGTTACCCCTGTTCTGTCTTCAATGTAAGAAAAAATTGATTATTATACTTTCATAAAGCCCTTCATATATTTGAAGATTTATTAAATAATTCCTCTTCAATAGTTAAATTCCTAATTTTTTATTGTTCTATGCTTTATGCGACTCATCTTGTTCCTCAGAAGAGTTTTCTAACTTACGTTCCTTTACCTGGAATTTCACTTTCTAGCTGACCAGATTTTGCAATACTATGATAATGGGAAGACTTTTGGTTTAGGACTAATATTATCTACACTAAAAATTGATGAACAGTGCCTAATATTTTATTGTGTTGTACCGCAGTTAGAGAGTCTACTGCCAATGCCCTTTTCCTCTGGCAGTCGATGCCTTTCTCTCCTCACCGTGTGTTCTAGATACAGTTGAACTTTTCGGCTTTCCCTATAGTTCGCTCCATAAATGAGGGCTGACCTCACACTTACCAAATGGCAATAAAGTTTTGTAAAGAAATATATATTTTCAAAACTACTTTCGGTAACTGTTTCTTTCTTTCTTTTTTTTTTTTTTTTTTTTTGGTAATATTCTTTTTGTTTTACTCTTTAAGTATCTTACCTGTATTTTACTATCAAGTAATTTTTAGGCAAGAATGCTTTGGCCGTTTCCTTCTTAGCTCACCAGGTTATAGTCATTTTAGTATTTTAATAGTTTCCAATATTTTGTACATTTGGAATTGAAAATTTAGCACATATTAGAGCATAGGGATTTTTATTGTGTTCTTTTTTGTTTGTTTTTGCGCAATTCCCTTGCAATGTGAGTTATCTGGGTGATAGAGCTTTGAAAAGAAATCTCTTTCTAAATGTAGAGCTTTCAAACATTTATATTTAAATGAGAAATAGAATACTAAAACTATAAACTGTATTGACTATAACAAAAAATGGTTGTTCAATTATCATACAATTAAGTGCAATATTTAAAATCAATTAGAATGAATAAATTAGTATTGCTTGCCAGAGCTTAAAAACATTATGTATGAACACTTACGTGGTGGTGGGCGGGGAGAGTATTCAGAGACTACCGGCTTCCCGTATTCCATGCCCCTTCTTCTGCAGTGAGAGACTCAAAGTTGTTTCAGTTTTGCAATATACTCAGCTTAAAGTTGGCATTCTATGTTCTCCTGGATGCTAAATGTACATGACTGTTATTTACCAAAAATACTTAGAAGAAGTTGTAGGAAAATAGTCAGCTGGAACGTAGGTTTTGGCCCTTTCTTCCTGCATGTCTGGAATGACATGAATGGAGCTACGCTGACCACCTTGAACACGGAGGAACCGGGACACAGACACAAGCAAGAAAGGGAGCCGCGTGGGCTACCAGCCTTGGCCCCGCAAAAAGTTTTTAAAAAGAAAAAGAAAGCCCAACTGTTGGGACTGTGGCCAGACGGTGGTCTTCAAAGGCTGCCCCTTGCTGAAAACAGGTCACCCTACTGAAGGTCACACCCTGTCTTGGGAGTAAGTGGCATCCAATGACTGGCTAAGGCAAGGTTATACACTCCTGGCCTCAGTGCCCCGACTAGGAACAACTCAAGGCCATTTCAGGTTCGGGGCTCCTCAGGGCTCTTCTGTGAGGGCTCTTCGCAGGGGCCTCTGTCAGGCCTTCCAGGCAGCCTTCCCTTCCCTTCCCTCTGCCTGTTCTTCTGTCCTTGTTTCTACCCTGACTCTGTGACTGTCAGAGCGCCCCTAATACACTTCCTGCACCTCATCTTCATCTCAGTGCCTGATTCTACAAAACCCAATCTGCAATGATATTCATAAAAGGGTTACAGATTAAACTATAATTCAGAGAACCCGGTTGCCATGGTGAGGTCAGCATTAGAGTTAGAAGAATAAATGCCTATTTCTCATAAATGTGCATATTATTTGTAGTTCAGTGGCAGAGAACAAAACAAACAAAAATGGGACGATCTAAAAGTTGCGTTCCACTTTCCACTCATCTTAGACTTTTCTGGAATATTTCTCATGTGTCTATAAAACTTCTATTGAAAAGATTAACAACAGAAGTTAAATTCAATGAATCTATGAGCATGTGTTAAAATTAATCAACATCATTATTCACTGCAAAAAATTACGATTAATATAAATCTTAACTTGGTGAAACTCATGATGGGATTAGGGGAACGGATTATTATACAAATTATTATATAACTAATCTTTAAAATTATATTCATATAACTATCACCAGCATCTCTAGGGGGAAAAAATCAACAGAGAAAGTTATTCCACCATGTGTCCTTTCTTCTTCTGAGCTTACATCCGTGTTAGCAGAGCATTTGGGCAACCATCCTAGGGGCTTCTCAAGGCATGTGTGTTCTGTGCCTAAGTTTTCCACAGTGATATGTACTCAGTTAGGTAACCGGTGCATATGATATGAAAGGTACTCGTTAGACACCCTATCCCGTCAAACTGCTCAGCTCATTGGCCATAAATCTTGCCTTGATAAAACGAACCGCTGGGAGAAGTGGAGTTCACAAGGGGTATTCACACTTCTTAAGAACACAAATAGTGTTTTTTTCATCAAAAAGAACAGTGTTTACAACTGAAAACAGACTTTCTGGCTGTTATTAGGAAATGGTGCTCATTCATGCAGACAATTGAAATTCGAGAATTGACAGAGTTTAATGTTCTAGTCCTTGTGGTGCATTTCCACTCAAATGTAAGTGCAAATAGCACTGCAATATTAAGGGGCTTGTCTTCCCTAGACGTCCATGAACATTTCTCTGGTAGGCACTGTAGTTATGATTTGATATACATCTATGCCTGGCACCACTTAATCAAGTAAAGTTTTCCCTTGCCATAAAAGATTTTGTGACTTTCACGGCAAAGTCATGATCATGTTTCTTAAAATGCAAAATGACATTTTCATTCTTCTTGATCAGGTGCTCACATTTCCCCTTGAGCCTTCTTCTTAAAGCTCCTTTCCCCATAAATATCTGACTGTTCTTTGAATGGAGTTAAAACTCATTTTTTTAATTAGAAATCACTGCAATACAGTTAAGATTTTTATAACCAAAGATGAAAATTATACTAACAAATGTGTTCATCTCATACAAAAAAATTTGCAGAAAAGAGGCCTAAGGTATTAATTCTTCACGTTCACAAGTTCAATAACTACTCTGAAAAGCCATCTGTTGTTAAAGCAATACCCACGTTTTCAGTTATAGTGTCTATCATATTAGAAATTAAGCAATGTTGAAATAACTTATTCTGCCAAAACATATTTTCAGATCATACACTGATCTTATAATCACTCAAAGCATGAATCAATCATATTTACATGACATAATATTCTAAAGAGTGGAACTTTCTCCTCTTAACAAGTAATTGATTGACTAAATGAAATCAACTTTCAACCATTTTGTTTGTGTACGTAAAGCATTTTTCAATTCATTAAAATAGAAGAAAAAAATAACAGTTTAACTCAAACACAGAATATGACCGTTTTAGAAAAAGTTTATTAAGCAATACAGTTTTGAATATTTTCCTTTCCTTTGTCTTTTTTCTCTTTTTCATAACTATAAATGCATATTTGCATGCATCTATATACCTATATACACATATATGTGAGAGCGAGAGAGAGAGAGAGAGAATGATTTATTTAAGGAATTGGCTCATGCAATAGGGAAGGCTGGCAAATGCAAAGCAGGCTGAGAGCTGAAGACCCACAGGAGAGGAAATACTGCAGCTTGAGTTTGAAGACAGTGTGGAGGCAGGATTCCTTGTCCCTCATGGGATCATTATCTTTCTTATAAAGTCGTCAACTAATCGGACAAGTCCTGCCCATATTTTGGAGTGTAATCTGCCTTACTCAAAGTGTAGTGACTTAAATGGTAATCTCACCTAATATGAGAGGGGACCCCCCCCACCAGAAATGGAGGGTGGGCCCCTTGTAGTACAGGCTTCCCCCTCTAGGCGAGTGTTTTAGGAACCCATCTGTGTCTGTGTATCGGTGTACCAGGTGGTGTTATAGTGAGAGGCTGTGTTTGGCTTCGGTGAAGTCTTTGAAGACTTTTTCAACACGTTTGCCCATTTCACTTGATCTTAGCCAAATGGCCAAGCAACGATGTGTTTGCCACTTCACGATGTGTGATTTACAAGTGCACCTTCCCGTGCCATGCTGAGTGTTCAGCAGTTTTGACCAAAAACGATATGACACCCCATGCTCCACCCACCCTATTCACCTGATCTTGCCCTGAGTGACTGTTTTGTCTCCCAGAGGGAATTGTTTTGCTCATGTGGAAGAGGTGAAAGAAAAAACATAGCAGAGGAACTAAAAGGCATCAAAAACAATGGGCGCAAAAACCATTTTGAGCAGTGGAAAAAACATCTTGATAGGTGTATTGTATCAAATGGAGAGTACTTTGAAGGTTATTGAAGTTTAAACATGTAAGAATAAATTCACAAATTGTTATAAATAAATTCCATTTTGGGGGCGTTTGCCCTCGTAAATACCTTCACAGTAGCACCCAGGCTAATGTTTGACCAAATGTCTGGGTATCAAGACTCACAAGTTGACACATAAAATTAACTTCTATTTATAAAATATGTGTCTCCAATATTCATTTTATCTATGAAATAGTCTTCTGCTCATTATTAATTCAATTTGATACATTTTGTGGAGGTTTGTCTACATTTTCCCTAATGGACTACTTTTTTTCTTTAATTCATTAAATGAATTGGTTATTTGTGGGCCATATATTTGTAGATTACTGTGGAAATGAAAAGATGGAGCAATACACAACCATAAGGTGTTCTTCTTCTGTTATATTCCAGAGAAAGAACGTCTTTCCAATATGGCTCATCTGTGTGAAAACCCTCATGAAGTCTGTTCTTCTCTGTTTCCTATAGAATATGCGAAAGCATTTTTCATACCAGTTTTGTGGTCTCTATTTTTCTCAACCTTTTTAAAAAATTAAACATACCAATTTTGCATTTTAGAGTGGATCTCTCACCTTGAATTCCTAATATCACCAATCACTGTCCCTCCCTCAAACTTTTGCATCTTTTCTCGGCAATTGAACAAAGCTCCTATTCACTTGAAATAAATAGTAATGAGATGTAGAATGATGAGCGGTCTATTAGATAAACTTCTTGAAAGGACAAGGGAGAGATTTTGAGATGATTTTTCTGGTGAATAGATGGTCAAAATACAAGGGTAGAATCTTGGTATGTCAAAGAGATTATAATGAGCGAGGAAGCTCAATATTTAGAAGGATATGGTAGAATCTTTCTACTTCTTTCTGATGGGGTCATAATCAGTGTAAATAACTAGGGTGTTTACACATTCAAATAACTTTACTTCTCCTACCCAGAAGTCAAAGCTGAAGTGTTCATGCATAGGAGACAACAGGTATATTTTTCATAACAGTTTAAGTACACTGGCTTGGGTTGTCACCATATGGAAAGCTGGGACATTTTTGCTTTTTAGCACTAGCTAAAATCGATGTTGATGAATATTATCCAAAATTACCTTGTAAGTATATTTTTAAAGTTATGAATATATTCCTTCCTTTGAAACATGCATGGGAAGAAATATTATAGTTAATGACAACCAGAACTATGTGGAGATACTCAGGTAAAATAAAATACTTTCCAATATTTTTAAATGAATTCAGGACAAGGTTTCTTTTACTTACATGTTTGCAAATAATCAGATAGCTTTACTTGAAAATATTCTTCATTTCCAGGTTCTCCCAGTTTTGCTAGCTTCATCAAAATTTATAAGAATGTAGTATTTGCAATCCTTTATTAAAATCTAATCTTGAGACATTCTTGGCCTACTTTTAAAATTAAAAGTTTTCATAGTTTAGTGAAATTCAGCTAAATTTTTAGTGATTGCTCTCTTTACAGGAAACTTCTCTTATTTACTATTGAGCTATCATGTCCTAGTTCATGTAGGTTAAAGAATTTTAATAATACAACCATTAAATCCTGCTGCTTACTTCTCAAGAAAATCAAAGTGAATCAGAACAGCATAGGTAATATACAGTAATTCACAGGTACACTAGTAGGAGGATCTATTCTAATTAAAATAAAGTCACCATTAATAAACTTATTTCTATCTTTAAAAAAGCGCCTTCTCCTTTGCACTCCTGTGGCCCCATCACCACACAAATACATTCAGTTGTTAGACTGCAGACAAAGATGCTTTCAGCAATGGATATTTAGAATTAGGGAAGACTGCTGCATAGAACTGTCCGAAGTACTATACAATGGATTTATGTAAGCCCGTCACTAACTAGTTGATCCTAATATTAATTAGTTGTTTGACTTTGGAAACTTCAAAATTTTATAAAATCCTCAAGACTATTGCATTTTAGTTTATTTATAATAAAATCCATTTTCTTGAAATAAAACCACTGAGATATTCTGGTTTTACACAATAAACACTAAACCCAGTTAAACAATGTTAAAAATCAACCTGAAATAATAAATTTTTCATGTCATTATAACGATATAATTAAGCATTTTTAAGTCTCTTCAGAGCCAGGATTCTCCATATATATAATGAAAGATATTCAAACAGTAATAAGGAAGACTTTCAACAACATATGTATTTCCAATCATTCACAAAGAACAAACTATAAAATATCTACGATTAGGACTGGGTATAGATTCAGTGTGGCTGTGGAGGGAATTACATAGTTAACAGTGTACCAGAAACTCAGTGCTCAGCCAGTTCCCCTCAAGTTCCTTGTACTTTATTTCTACCTGACACTTGCCCAACTTTACAGTGTATTTCATTTTATAAGTAAGCCCCCAGCAGCAACCGTTCTTTGGGATACTGGCCAATGGATACTAGAGCAGATCTTCTTACACAAGAACAGAGAGCGGAGGCAGCTCTCAGTCAGCCCTTACTCAATAAGTGATAAATGCAGGTATAAGCCCAGCTCCTGTTTTCAGAGCCAGAAGAAAATAATGGCTGGTGTAATTTGTGGCTGAGGCTGGGACATTGTCCAAAATTGCACCCTTTGTTGGCAGTTCCCTCTTCTCCTACCTCAACCTTCTTCCTAGTTTTGATATGAAGTGCTTCCTTAACTGATTGCATGCAACTCAATCCTAACCCAACTATTTGCTTCTGGGGAACCCACTTTTAGAATGATAGTTTTTTAAGCCAGAGAAAACAGGACATCAGTAAGTGTGAATGAAAACAACCACTTCAATGTTACCTATCTATATATAATTTTTTAGAAAACCACCTAGATTTTTCAGTTTTATCTCCATTAAAATCACCCAAAATCTTAAAATATGTCATTTAATCTTAAAATATGAGACACAATGACCTTTATAATATGGTCATAAACAACCTTTCTATTTGTAACCAACCATTGCAATAATTCTAAGTATAGCATACATGCAGGCCACTGCAAGCTTAATTTCTCCCATGCTCTAAACTATGTTACTTCTGCCTTAATTCATTTTTCATTCTCTTGGCTGTCAGTTGAATACAATATATATTTTTAACTCAAAGCTAAAGGTGGTATATAATTGTTAATTGCTTACAGAATTTGAAAGTAAAATGATATTATTTCAAATTAAATTATGGAGGAAATGAAAGATATGGTAATGAAAAGGTTACTAAATAATTTCAACACTAATAACAGTGAGTAAACAACAAAAAAATGAGGTTAAGTGTATTTTATGACATTAGTTTAAGTGTTAGTTAAAAAGTAGTATACCATTAGAAAAATGTAACCTTACAGGAAATAATAGAATAAGATATTTAAAATGATAAATTAAAACTTGAAGTCATATAAGTGTCGCGGAAATTCTCCACAGCTGAAATAGAACATGGAGAAGACAGGAGCGGCTGCTGCTGACAACGCACCCTACATCAGGGCCGCCAGTCCTCCCTGAAGGAAGGTCTGAGTGCCCATCTCAATCGTCGACAATAAATTAAATCTTATATTTTTGATGATACTGAACAAGCTATTATTATATGAAATATGGACAAATCCTACAAACAGTATGTGAGGTAGAGAAAAGTGGCGTAATTCTATTTATCTAAAGTTCAAACAACAAAAAGCTAAACTTGATTTTCAAAGCTAAGGGGGTTACTTAGTGACTAAAAGGGGCCAATGGACTTCTTGGGTGACAGTGTTCTCATTTATTGATTGACTGCATAGTACATGGGTGTGCTCACTTTGTTATAATTAATTAAACATTACACTTACGATAGGTCCACATTTCTGTATGCATATTATGTGCTAGGAGAAGGCAAATAAATATGGTGGATACGTATGCCCCTCAAAAAATGCAGCAATAATTTTCATGAAGGAGAAACAACTGGTAATGCAAGGAGAGGCAGATTAAAACCCACTAACTGCAGAGATTTTAAGAAATTTCTCACAATTAAGTGCACAAAATGTTGGTAAATAAAAACGATCTGAAAAAAGTAATCAAAATATGTAGTATATATATTTTCATATATATTTAAGCTAGGATGAAAATGTACTTTCCAAATACTTAAGAAAATACATTAAGAACTACTCACACATTAGACCACACACAGAAAACAAAACTCAATAGTTTCCAAAGAATCAAAGTTTAAAAAAAACAACAACCTTCTCTGAGCACAGTAAAACAAAACTTTAACAACATATCAGAAATGAAAAGGTCTTCCCACTGGTGAATAAAGATAACCCTTTGAATAAAAGGGAAAATACAATGCAAGTTTGGATGTTTTCTTAAAAATAAAGTAAAAATAAAACATAAAAATTTGTGGGCTACAGTGATGAAATGCATGTAAAAAGTTCCCAATTCTTTTACACATGCACCAAGGCTTATCAAATCTTGATTAATTCAATCGTCCTGATACTTTTTTCTTCCTAGAATATTCTTCTTCCATTCTTCCTATTAGAATCTTACCCTTCCCTCAGATCTACCTGAAATTAACTTTTTTATTGAGCAGCCCTTTTGTTTCTCTGAAACCAAATACAAGCTTGATTTGTTTAATAGAGTAGATGTAAATGAATTAATTTAAACTCTGTTTGATTTCAAAGATTTGAGTAGACACAGAAATGTGTTATATATCTTTATGGATACTTTTGTTTTCCATTGTTCCTTGTATTTTGTTTATTTATCCAGTTTTATTAATCATCAATTTAGTGCAGAAGTTACACCAAATTTTATACATTTTTAAATAGACTGCTTTGCTTCATGATGAAAATTATGTTAATAAATATTTTAAACTAAATCAACATTGCCTAAAATTTACTTATTCATTTTACTTATCTAGCCTGTATTTTCTTCATTGTTTCTTAAGCTAATTTCAATATACAAGTATAATTATGACTGTGGCATTTGTTTTTCATACAAAACTCTGTGAACTTAAATTCAATGGCAAACAAGTATGCACATCCCCACTCAAGTGGAATTTTCAGTTCTGAACCTGTATTTCTTAATTAGTCATTTTGGAATAGATCAGTATTTTAGATGGAAGCAACTAACATGTTTTTTCCTAGTGTCTCTATATGAACAATAATCATTGGTAGCAATTAAGATTGCCTAATCTTTGATGAGCATATTTTAGTTCATTTATGAGTTTCTCTATTGCACCTTTTATCTCTTAATAATAGTCCGATAACCTTTAATGTTATATCCCATTCCTTTTTATCTTAGAAGCTCAGGTCAGTTCAGGTTGAACGTTTCCAAGTGCTTTGACAATTAGAAGAATTTTCTGGTGTCTACATGAAAACTACAGGTATAAAATCTAATATGTGAGCACGCCAGAAAATAAGTGGTGGCAGCATTCCAGAAAGGATTAATTCATGGCATGGTTGTTAATAAGGTTCTTACTCAGGGGTGATTCGTCTTTCCCGTTTTCTCCCTCTGAGCTAGCAATGCCAAAACAGTTATTCCTAATGAGTTATTGAATAAGCCAAGATAAAATAAAATAAATGAACGTACAATCATTCCATTAAGTGATACAGTTCTAAAGACTTTTTCAAACTCACTTATTATGTAAAATAACTTCAGATAGCCAAAGAACACAGAAACAATAAGGTGACACAAGAATTATAGAGATACATTAGTTGTACATAAATATGGTTTGAGTCAAGGTGCAGTTTAAATACAGGTTTATGCTACAAATGTAGAGGAATGCCAAAGTGGATATTTTATGTCACAAAATATAAGAAGTAATTTTAACAAAGAGCTGATGTTCTTCTTTTGACAATTAATCACATGATTCGCAAGTTAAACATGTATAGGCAACAAATTTATATTGAGATACTAATTTGATAGAAGCTTCCCACAGCCAAGTCAAAAAATTATACTATTATGCTTTCTTCTTCAAAAATTCATGCATTCCCTTTTATTTTCCCCACTACAAATATATACTAGAGTCAGAAAACTAGAGTCAAAATTTTTTCAGGTAAGAAAAGTGTCATTAAGAAAATTAAGAATATTAAAGTCTTGAAGTTTGAGAAATTTTATAATTTTAGAGATTCCTTTGCCTTTTCTATGATCAATATGGATAAAAATTATCTTCTAAATAAAATCTTGAATTTTCAAGTGTCAGAGAGTAGTTTTTAATCATTTGCTCAGAAACATTCTAATGTGCTGCTTATCCACTTAATAAATCTTTTAAAACCAACCTCAAAATGATTATTTAGGCATTACATACTGTTAAAAAGTATGGACTTTAGGTTTAGATTTTCCTGCATTTGAGTTACATCCTTGATCTCCTGTGTTGTCTCAGAAAACTTACTGCTGTGAACTTCAGTTCTCCCATACAAAATGGTCAAAAGTGTTACAGTGTTAGTCTGAGAATTAAAGATTGTAAATATAAAGAGCCTTGAAGAATGTCTGGCTAATGTAAATAGTAATACAATAAACAGAAACTGTCATTAATAATATTCATACTATCGTTATTATAAAATATTGCTTCTATCATAGCATCCTCTTTAGACTTTCCTGAAATTGTCTTTCATAATATCCAATGGTCCCTTTCTAAACTTCTATGAACCCCAGTTTGCTGGAATTATAATCTGCAACAACAATAATCTAGAAGAAATACAACCTCCACTCAATGCACGGAGGATAAACTTTCCTTTGCAATGGTAAAATAAGTGGTCTTTGAAGTTTATGAATTCAGTGGTCATTTCAGAGTACTTAGTAGAAAGAAACAGATCCTCACTGAAAAATCTTCAAATTGTAGGGTGCAGTTACATAAAACAGCCAAACGTAAAAAGGGGGTATAGCAAATATTTGACAAACGAATAAAAAATTGTAATGAGTAGCCTGAGATATATGTATTCCTTTAATACACTTTCCTTCGTACTGCATTTGACCATGAAGTCCTTTAGTTTCTAGTGGTAAGTTCAGGACTAATATAGCTAATACACTAGTTACACAGAGAGTCCTTTCCTGGGAATTTCTAAGAGACAGGGCCCTTTTAATGCCTATTCATTGTTTTCTCTCTTCCTTTCTCTTTAAAAAAATTCTGTACACTTAATTCACAGTTAACGAGATTATTTAGTCTATTGTTTACACATCAAAGTAGACATTTTTTTTATTTCAGAATATGAACAAAGGTGCTCACAGCCAGAAAAGTATTAAGACACACAAAAATTTTCTCAATTAATGTTATAACCTTATATAATCACTTAATTGCTCCTGTATAGTTCATTTCTTATGTTTAAATTTACAAGATATTAACAACTGAAACATTCAAGTTTTAGAGGACTTTAAGGAAATACCTTGATATAACAATACAGTAAATGACTTATCAAATAAAAATAGGGGTTACGTGCATGTTTTGCTTTTCCTGTTGTTACCATACAAATAATTGCCTGGACTAAATATTTAGAAACAAACAAACCATTTCCTCCTTCCCTTCTAGTCTCCTCTCCACAGCACCCAGGTCACCTTTCTTGCCGTTTGCTCCCTGGAAATCAAATTCCAAGATACAGATTTTCATGCGCAAGGCATTTGTTTATCTGGGCAAGGCAGGAACAATGTCAGAGCGGTAGAGAGGAGAAATGGGAAAGGCTTGGAAGCCAGCAACTACAGGGATCCTCTAGAACTTAACCACAGGGAGACACTATGAGAAATGATGTAAACACATCCTGGGATTTTTCTAGCCTAGGAATGAGGGGAGAAGCAACTGGGGGGTTGACAGGCTGACGCTTTCTCCCTTTAGGGGTTATGATGATGTTCCCCAGGGAAGTGCAATTCCCTGGCTCATCAACGTGACCCTGGAGGAAAAGAGGACTTTGGATAAAGCTCTCAGGCGCCAAGATGTGTGTCCTGGCCCCTGGAAATCCACTCAAGTAGGCTGTCACAGTAAGGTACAAATATTTTGATCAGGCGGCTTACAGCACCTGCACGCCAGCTTCACAACAGGTTAAAAAAATACATTAACGTTGCAACTATCACAAAAGTAGCTGAGAGAGGGACAAAGTTAATTCAAGTGACATTTTCTCTCCTAAGATGAATGCCATCTTTCCATTTTATAAAGATAGTATAAATAAAATTTTTAAAAATAAATATTCCTGTCCTGACTGGTGTGGCGCAGTGGATTGAATATCAGCCGGTGAACCGAAAGGTCCCTGGTTCAATTTCTGGTCAGGGCACATGCCTGGGTTGCGGGCCAGGTCCCCAGTTAGGAGCGTTTGAGAGGAAACCAGACAATGTTTCTTTCATATGTTAATGTTTCTTTCCCTCTTTCTCCATCCCTCCACTCTCTCTAAAAATAAATAAATAAATAAAATCTTTTAAACAAAGGATCATCTTAGTCTGCTTGGACTGCCCTAACAAAATACCATAGACTGGGTGACAAAGAGCAAGAAAAAAAGTAAGTATTCTTTTTTATCCCCCATATTGGTTATAATTGGGTATACAAGTAGATACTCACCTAGGTATTGCAGGTCAAATCAAGAAACATGTATAAAGGACCCATGGACAAAGCCAAAGTGGGGAAGGATTGAGGGTGGGTGGTGGGGGTGGGTGGGGCGGGGGAAAGTGGTGGCGAGAAAATGGAGACAAACATATATGAATAAAACAAAGAAAAAAAGTTGATTTGGAGAGGAAAAATGTGGGATTCTTCTAAATTTCACTGTTATTTCAACTCAGTTTTATTTTTGGGTTTTTTTACCTAAAAGTAGGTAAGCGAAAAAATTTTTATGCACAAGCTCTGTCATACACAAGCAATTTTAACAGAACAAACCTCATAGTTACAGAGAAAAGGCTAATATTCATCTCTGTGAAAGCATCCATTATATGTTCAAATGGAAGATTTGTGTTTTCTGTCTATATATTCAGGTAATACATAATAATAACACATTATGTCCTAAAAATCCTTTTTTATCTTTCTTTTCTTTGGCATTTAGAGATTTTAAGAAGAATAGGTAGACCTGTATTACGACCCACAAAAGCAGAGACCAAATGTATGGACAAATACGTCTAAAGCCTGCAACCATCTTAACAGCCAGAACAATTGCTTGGGTGAATGAGGTATCCAAGTTCATGAATGTCTAATGCGTGGCTTTGGACAACCATCAGTGTAATTCCTAGACTATCACCTTTTAGTAGCAATGAAATTATGGCTAAAGTAGGAGTCAATGCTCGTAGACTCCAAAATGTGTCACAATCTTAATGAAAAACAGATATCAGAGGCTCAAACCCACAATAAACTCTTCGGCTTCACCTATTTTTATTATAAATACCTGAGGAAACGTCAAACCCAAATTATATATTTTAAAAATAAATGACCACATCATTTTCTGTTGTTTGTAAGCATTCTCATTTCTAGTCATTTATACCCATACACCTATATCTACCATGAGGTGCGCTGCCAGTTTACTCATACTTGGGCGGTGAAATCCCCAAATGTGACTGTGCCCTAAATCATTTTATAAATAATTTTTTTTTATTTTGGAACTATTTAGTAAAAACAGGCAGAGATTCCCTGATTACCCCACAGGCATCTTGACCTATAAATAACATATTTTATTATTATGGTACATTTATCCAGGTAATGAGCCAACATTGATACATTCTAAATAACTAAACACCATACCTTATTTGGACTCCATTAGTTTGCTCCTAAAGTCCTTTTTCTGTCCTAGCATTCAACCTAGGTTACTAGGTAATATTTAGTCATTATATTATATGCCCTTAGCCTCTTATGAATGGAGAATTTCTCAGACTTTCCTTGCTTTCAAGGACTAAGAGTTTTGAGGAGTGCTACTCAGGTATTTTGTAGAATGTTCCTCAGTTGGGATTTCGTTGATGCTGTCTTATGGCTAGGAAAAAATTAATGTGTGGGTTTGGAAGAGTGAGACCAAGAGGTCAAGTGCCATTCTTATCCGATCAAGTGTGAACACTTCACAGTTGTTTAACACTGATGATGTTAACCTGATCACCTGGCTGAGAAAGGGTTTGTCAGGTTTCTTCACTCTAAATTCTTTGTTTTTATTTTTCCCTTTCCACCCTTTGCTATTTCAAAGCAAATCACTAAGATCTACTGACATTTAAGGGATGGAGATATAAGTCCCCCCTTCTAGATGGCCAGGTACCTATAAAATGCATTTGGAATTCTACTTGAGATTGCCTCTTCTCCATGAATTCAATTATTTGATAATTTATTTATATGAATAGAAACTCATGAGTATTCATTTGATACTTTTAGTTATACATAATCTAGTAATATATTATGCATTTTGTCCCAGCTTTTGCTATTGGAAGCAGTTTGAAATTGGTCCCTGTCAAATATCTCCACCATTTTGTTTTTATGAGCACTTCTCAATCATTTCTTAAATATTTAATTATGCTCAATAAGTAGGGATAAAATGGACTAAACAACACAAGTCTCAACTTCAGAAAGGTTTAATTAAGCAAAAATTACCCTTCCCTAAACATTACGAGTAACTTAAATTTATGCTTCATTTCTCTTTGTGTATATAGTACATGCAGATATGGATAGCTGGAAGTACTGAGAACTTTGTACTGATATATATTTAACTCTGCCTTTTGACATTTATAATTCAGAAATAATTTGGATTATACTTATACTGAGCATGGATTTTAACTGATTTTAAAATATATAGCATGTACAATTAAGAGTATTTCTTGGATAAATAAATACTTCTTTCAGGATATGATTTAGTAAACTACTTTTTCTGGGTCTACATGTCTTACATTAAACACACTTTTAAAATGGCCAATGAAACAAATAATTTTGTTCAAAAAATATCAGTCAGGCCAGGTAAAACTGATTTACCATGAATACTGTGCCTAAATCTAGCTCCACACTATAATGACCACTTTAGATTGTTCTAGATTATTCAATATAATTACATACTTACATAAGAACCAAAGAAAAAACATAGTGTTGTTTCTTTTTTAATTTTAAATAATTTATCTGTGACTCATTATTCCCATCTGTAAAATGAGTATAACAATAATTTTGCCTCTTAGGTTTGGGGGAGGGTTACTCCTTTGTATATGATTTGTTCTTAGTCAATGTCTGGCATATATTGCAACAGAAGCATACAGAACTTAATGAAATATGCTGAGAGTGCTTTTATAAGTACATGTAAATATTTTCTAATATTTTGAAGTCATTGCATTAGATTCCATAGAATATATGTTTGTATGGTTTATTCAAATAAGCCCTTATAGATGAGGTTTTACATTCACTTCCATTTTTAAAAATTATTTCAAATCTCCTTATAACCATCATTCTTGTGAAAGCTTCTCTGAATATATATGTGTAGAGAAACAAACATGTGACCTTTTAATAGGTATTTTTAAATACCCTTCAACACACATAACTATTTATACTACAAAATTTATATCAGATGTTACTTACATTGGACATACTCTAAGTTTCAATATTTTTATCATACTGATTGGCAAATAAGGGCATTTCTTATTTTACTTGTGATGTCCTTGATTATCAGCAAAAATATACATGCTTCCATCTATTAGTGTTGACATGTTTTATTCAGTAAATTGTCTCCACTCACTCTTAACTTCATTTTTCATTCAGACATTTGTTTTTACCTTTTTGACTTGTTATAAATATTTTAAATATTCCCCATTTCTTGTATTTTAACTTTGTAAATGAGCTTTATTTTGGGGTCAGATGTGTACAATCCATCAATGTAATCTATCCTTTGCTTTTGCTTTGCAGTTCATATTGTGTCTAAGATGACATTTGCTACTAAATGTTATAAACACATTTCCCCATATTTCCTCCCAATAAAGTATTGTGTCTGGTTTTTTCTTAAATCCATCAAGGATTTATCTGGGTAAATAGTATTTTACAGATTTATATTTGTTATTTTTCAAAAAGCCAACTGTCTCAAAATAAATTATTGACCTATTTATTATCTAATATCTCAAAACACCACTATTATAGTTAATTTTCACTTTGAACTTCTTCTGAGCCCAGTGTTTTGTTTTACAGTTTTTACAAAATTATCTTGCCAATCTCTTATTTTTTCCTTTCATATGAGTTTTAGAATCAGTTCATCTGGTTACATGAAAAACTGTGCCAATGCATTAATAGCATCACACAAAATTTATTTATGAATTAAGGGAGAAATGGAAAATTATGGTACTGTAGATTTCTACATAGAAACATTGTATGTTTCTCTTTTCAATCTAAGCATCTAGTCATTAGGACAGTTTTATATTTCTCTCTCTATGTCTATGATACATTATGCTTATTTCTATTCCAATTTATTTTATAATGTTGCTGCTATTTAAAGTAATAAATTCTCTGATTTTGAATTGTTTTTTATAATGCATATTAAATCTATTAATTTTTATGCTAATCTTATAACTGTTCATATTGTTAAATTCTCTCATTTTCAAGCTTCTCAATTTATTGTATTGTATTTTCTAGGTTGGCCAAAGAATTCATTTAGTTTTTTCTGTAAAATAAAGGACACATTTTTCATGCTCACCAATAACTTTATTGATTTAGATATTCTGAGTATGACAGTTATCTCCTGCTATTGGCTTCTAGTGGATAGGGCCCAGGGATGCTGCTAAACATCTTCCAATGCATAAGATAGTTCCAGAGCAAATAATTATTTGGTTAAAATGTCAGTAGTACCAAGAAACTTCGCAAAGGACTTTTGACACGTTTGATCAGTCACAGCACCTTCTCCATACACTGCACAAATCTTTTATTGTGTTTCAATTGTGTTTTTACCTTCTTGAAATAATAAAGCACAATACATCAAAAAATTGCTTATTTTCTTCCATCTTCAATATTAAAATGGTTAAACAAAAATTAATCAATTTTGATGATTTTTTAATGCACTCTGATATGACAGTTGTCACAGTACAACCTATCAAAATTGTTTGAAATGAAGTTAAAGACAACTAAGCACTACCAGAGCCATGGTATGGAAAAAATTAAGTGAACTTTTTGGCCAACCCAATACATTGATTGTCTCATTTCCTGCAAATAACAAAAAATTTGCTTTGTCTAGTGTTTATAAATTTATTTCTCCTTTACAGTATTTATTTCTTTTATAGTATTTATTTTATTATTTAATAGTATTAATGAGGGCAGTCATCTTGCCTATGTTACTTAATGTGGTTTGTTTTTAATATTTTTCTCACTAAGTTTTACCAAAAAGCTCTCTCTCTCTCATCCTTCTCAAGTAAACACAAAAACACATATTGAACATGGGTATTTCCAACTATATGTGGACCTTTAATTGGGATTACTACATTTTAAAATATATTTTTGAATATTATCACATCAATGTTTTTTGTAGTGTGGAATCAATCTGTTATTGTGAGGCATAAGTGGAAACTCACTTGGCTATATCTTATCATTTTAATGCACCACAATACTTAACTTTAATAATGTTTTATTTAAGATGTGCAATTCTACTTGGATATATGAAATTGACTTACAGATTTATTTTCTTTTTTGCTTCTTTGATTTAAAGCTAACTTATAAGTTCTCCTTTATTTTTGTATTTTTATGCTGTCCTTAGCTTTGATAATGGGAATATTAGTCTCATAAAATAAAATGAATAACTTCTTATCCTGTTTTATGATCTGGAATACTTTACACAATTTGAAAATTTTCTGTTTCCGGTACTCAGACACTTGGCACCTGTCCAACGATGAGGGCCTGGTGTCTAGTATAATCATAATCCTTCTTTTTGACTCCCTTCTTACATTGTTGCAGATTCTTCAATTTAGCGGCAGGGGTTCAAATTTTTAGAATTTTTCCAAATATCGACTATTATCCACTGCATCTGAAATAAAAATACATTAGAGTTAAGATTTGAAGCATAAGAGCTTGTTTATTTGTCTTCTTTGAAACTCTTATTATAAACTCAGTGTGTGGAGTTAATACCTGAATTCACCCACATCTTGGTGTAGTACAAGAGAGATAAGAGAGAAAACTTTAATTTGGTGGAACTAGATTTCTAACGCCTCTAAGTTATGACCACTTGTTAATACCTGAGGAGGTAATCTGTGGCTTCTGTGCATGCCTTACTTATCTAGTGCCGGGAAGGCAAGAGTAATCCAATAAAGCAAACATGAATAAGGTGTAAATAAAAATAAACCGATAAAATTACTTTCTGCTCACTCCCAACAGACCCCTGCTTGCTTCACAAATGGGTTCCACTAGCAAGCAGTATCATTAAAATCTTCAGACTACAGCTCCTCCCACAGTAAACAGAAGTTTTATTCATATATTATTATGAAATTCTTTTTATCTTGCATTGACTCACCCTTTTCTATTTGAGAGGAGTACAATTGCTTTACCATCACATCATGGTTAAGTATTTTTTCTAAAACAAAGGAAACTTTTAAAATCAATTAAAAGCTCTGCCTCTATTGAAACAGGTAGTCATTTTTTAATTAAAGTTTTTTATTTTATTTATTTATTTTTAAGTATATTGTATTGATTATGCTATTATAATTGTCCCAATTCCCCCTCTCAGTCTCCTCCTTCCCTCCAGACCCCCCCACATTTAGTTCATGTCCATGGGTTGTTTTGATTGACACTTGAAATCTAAAAATGGCTGCAGTTCAGAAAATACAACTACACTGCAGTTATAGTCTCACTCTCTAGGACTACATTCTGCTCTACAATAGATACTGAATAATATTTTATGTATGTATTTCACACATACACGTGCACATACACCCCACACTCATACACACAGGAGAAGACAGAGATTCATATTAACTTTTTATATGACCTGATATGCTGTTGTGTCTTAAACTGTATTTAAGTTGGAAATAAAACTGTCTTGAGTCTATATATCCTACTCTAATTCAACCATTCTGGAAGCAGAGAATTCCCAAGTGAGCTATCCTGAGTTTATTATCCATTCTTTCTCAGGGAAGTAGATGATAGGGATCTTCTATCTGCTTAATCTGTTTATGTTGTGTGTAAACAATAAATTTAGTTTAAAATTTAAAAAATAAAACAAATTATACTGAGATATTAAGATATGATATTGAACAAAAAGACCAGGCTTTAAAACATCATTTCCTCTTGCCAGTGAGAACATGAGGCAATCGGAGCAACTCAGCAACTCAGTAGGAAATACTTGTCAATTGTCTGTTATAACTTTATTAAAGTTCTACTAACAGAAAAAAGAACCCAATATGCTATAGTGTGTTATAGCTTTACTTTTCCACACTAATTCTTTATTCTTTATGTGATTTTTGACACCCATCTAGTTCTAAGGGACAAGGATGGCTGCTTCAGCATTTCAATACCTTGAATTTCTTATATTGCAGTGTTTTGTGAGAATGAAAAGTAGAGGTGTCCTTAGCCCCTGTTCCTAGGCTTCTTCTAAGTTGTTAATGCAGCCAAGGAAATTCTGACTGAAGCAGTGATCTGTAAAGGAAAGGTTGACATCAGGTAAGAACATGAACATAGATTCAAACTGAGTCACATGAATGCCACAGGGAGGATTTGGAAATTTTGAGCAAAACCATCCTGACTGCAGAACCACTTACACCAGTGCAGGGAAGATGAATTGTCCCTAAATTTACAGAGAAATACTTTCAGCATCTGCTTCCACCTACTCTCAGAAGCTATGTATCCACCATCAAGCTCAGAGTAGAAAATAAATTTTATTAGAGAAAAAAATATACCTGAACTGAATCTCAGTTGTCTTAAGTTTCAAAGGGAAACAACTCCAAATGCAGCAAACAGGTAATCTGAGGTGGTCAAAGACAAGGAAGAGTGTTTACATGAAATCTTGTTTCCTTTTAAGTTTTGTATGGTAAAGAATAGAGCCTGCCTACCAACAGTGAATTTATAAATGAATGATACATTTATAAAAAGTGAAAATAAGGGAGGTCATTTAGGGGCAGAATTCAGGGGATTTCTTCTTTACCTAAAAAAAGGATAATGAAAAATCTCTGAGAAATTTGTTGTCAATGACCAGCAGATGATTTATATACAGAAAAAAATATTATTACACAAAATCATGTTGAGGGAAACATTTTTGTGGGATTTCTGTATCTTCCAATACATCCTCTGTATTAAAGTATATTTTATTCACTGCTAATGTTATCAACTTGATTGTAGCCTAACATGAAGTAGAGAGATATAAAAGAATAAGTCATTTCTTGTGAATTGCTGCAACTGTATACAAAAAATAATTTACAGAACATTGTCCTTTCTCTGGAACATAAAACAACTTTTGGAAATTAGCTGAAATAAAGGTAGAACTAAAAAGAGGTTTAAAACAAAGACATTATAATATTATGAATTTTGGTGTCTCGAGCCTCTCTCTCTCCCCCCATGCTCACACACCTACTTCATTAAAGGGCTAAATGATGGAAGTATTAACAATGTCCTTATAACAGTAAGAGATAGACTTAATGCTGCTGTTGTTTTTATTTTGCTCAACTACTTAAATCAGAATAATTTTAAGGATATGCAATCTTTGCAAATGTAACAATAACTCAGCTTCTAAAAGCACTTTATCAGACGTATGGATTTAGAGATATGAATGTATGACTAGAGTCCAAGTTCACTCAATGCTAATTCCATCCCTATTGGTGATTTATGATGTAGAACTGGGCAAACTGCCTAACATCTCAGTTTTCTCATCTGCTAAAAGGAAACAACAAAAGCATTTCTCTTGAAGGAATGGGGTGTGGTCCAACTAATCACGTATGTCTAAGTATTGGGTAAACACATTTCCATAAATCATGTTCATGCAAGGAAGCCTCTTCTAGCTCAGATTTGGAAATAGTCAAGTGAGATTTTTTAAAGCTTGTATTTAATAAACCAACATTTTTTTATTCAGGATTTATTAAAGCTGTACACTTAGTAAGGCCTTAAAACTCAAGCTGCTAAACCCACATATTTATGGTAAAGTGGTTGTTGATAAGGGAAAGTAGAAAGAATACACAAAGGGGAAACTAGATATCCACACACAAAAAAATAGAATTGGACATTTATCTTATACTGTACACAAAAATCAACCCAAAGTAGATTAAGGACTTAAAAATATGACCTTAAACTGTAAAACTCCAGAAGAAAACAAAGAAGGAAAGATTGTTGACATTGTTTTTGGCAATTATTTCCTGGATACGACAGAAAGCACAGGCAAAAAAAAAAAATAGACAAATGAGACTACATCAAACTAAAATGCTTCTACAGAGCAAAGGATACAATCAAAAGATTGAATAAGTAAGTTATGGAATGAGAGACAGTATTTGCAAAGCATATACCTGATAAAGGTTTAATATCTAAAAGGCATAAGGAACTAGGAGAACTCAATAGTAAAACAGTGAATAATTCTACTTTAATATGGGCAAAGGACCTGAATAGATATTTCTCAAAAGACATAAAAATAGCCAACAGTACATGAAAAGGTCTTCCATGTTATTAGGCATCGGGAAAATGCAAATCAAAAGCACAATAAAATACTACCCCACTCCCATTAGGATAGCTATAACAAAGAAACACAAGAGGTAAGCGCTGTTGAGGATGTGGAGAAAGAGGAACACTTGTATCCTGTTGGTGGGAATTTGAATTGATACAGCCACTATGGAAAACTAACACACAGTACAGGTAAAAGTTTTATCAAAATATTAAAAACAGAAATGCTAAGTGATCTAGCCATCCTACTTCAGTATTTACAAGAAAGAACTGAAATAAAAATCTCTGAGAGACATTAACAGACCTATGTTCATTGCAGCACTAGTCACAATAACCAAGAAGTGGGAAAAAAAACAAATGCCCATTGAATGGTGAATGTATAAAGAAAATATTTTACATACATAAAATAGAATATTGTTCAGTTTTAAGAAAGAAGGAAAGTCTGCCATTTGCTAAGTAGCATTGTTAAACTTGGAGGACACTGTGCTAAATGAAGTAAGACATAAAAAAAGCAAATATACATGAACTCAGAGGAGGAGGGATCAGGAAATGTTGAACAAAGGGTGCATAGCTTTAGTTATGCAAGATAAGAAAGTCCCAGAGATCTACTGTACAGCATAGTTCACATAGCTAACAATACTGTATGCTTACTATACTTAAAACTTTGTTGAAGGTAGATCTTATGTGAAATATTCTTATCATTAAAAAAAAGAGGGAGAGAAGGGATGGTCCATGTTATGGCATTGTTCATGGTGATGTTTTCATGAATGTATACTTATCTTCAGCTCCTCAGGATTGATGCATTAAATAGGTACCGCTTTTCTGTATGCCAATCATGCCTCAATAAAGAAAAGACATAAGCTGCACTCTTGTCCCCTGTAAATGTATCCACACACATATCCTCGCTTGTTTGTTGAATGCCAAGCTGAGAGCTGTTATTGACCCTAGAGGATTAAACTTTAGTGCAGGATGCCAAGTAATTAGATAAGTGACATTAGACTATCACTTATACTCCTGTGCAGCCATGAATGACAATGTCAGCTGAAACAAGGACAAATGAATGAAAGCCAGCAGCTCATAGAAGCCCTTGCAGAAGTTAACATAAATACCAGCTCAGCACAGGATTCCAATAGAATTTTGAAGTAATTATTGCTTGCTTTTTCTAGCAGCATTCAGTACTAATAAGACAATTCCTGAGCCAAGTCAATAAACTCACAGTAAATGTTATTTTCCCATATGTGCCCTTTCGGAGGAGAAAATTACAGTAATAGCTATCCTTACCGGAACAAGATAAACATGTCCTATTACAGAGAATATGCTATCATTTAGCGGTGGCTCAAACTGTTCAAGGTTATTTCATTTGAGCAACAAGCATAATTTTCTAATTCATTGTTGAGAGCCAATGATTTTTCCCTATTTTTATTTTCAATAAATGTTTTAAATAACTACATATATATGTTAAAAAATAAATCATAAAACACTCAAATCTGGAAAATTGGATTTTTTTAACTTGTCTTTGCTCATATTTAAATGAGACATGTCTATATACTTATAACACATTAAATTAGATTTCTTAACATTTTTAAAGAGCACATTTCAACAAATTTTCTCTTTTAAAATAATTTTATAATAATTCTGTTTCAAGCCCTGGCTGGTGTGACTCAGTGGGTTGAGAGTCAGCCTGCGAATGGAAGGTTGTCTGTTTAATTTCCCACCAGGGTCCTTGTCTAGGTTGAGGGCCAGGTCTCCAGTTGGGGACACACTATAGGCAACCAGTCAATTTTTCTCTCACACGTTGATGTTTCTCTCCTCCTTTCTCCCCAACCCCTTCCTGTCCCTCTCTCTAAAATAAATAAATAAATAAATAAATAAATAAATAAATAAAATCTTTAAAAATAATGTTTCAACTTCAAGAATAACTTGGCAAAAAAATACTTGTAAATACATGCAGAACAAATTTTAATGACTGTTTTTATTGAGTATGGTTAATATCAAAGAATCAATAAAATTAGGATTTGGATTAACTAAAATTTTATTGTGTAGAAACTTTATTTAGAAAATGTAATACAATTTTTTATAAAATGAATTATGACATTATTATTTAAAATAATATTGGCCAAATATATGTGTTTTTAATATAAATAATGTTACTTAAACCTTATAACAGTACATGAGGTATAAAAAATGTGTTATTTATATAATACAGTTCATCACTACAAAAATAGTAGCTTAAAACCCACGAGACTACAGGTCAGCTCTGTGGTTCTGCTCATCTGCTCTGGGTGAGGCTGATCCCAGCTGGGTTGGCTCCTGCTTCAGCCAGCAGGTCAGATGGGGGCTGGCACGCATAGCCTGGCCGTCACATGCATGATTTAATGGTTCTGTTCCATGTGATCTTCCCTTCTCCAATGGATTAGGCCAAACTAGTTCTCACATAGAGACACAAGTCCAAGGGAATGAATAAAAGCACTATTTCTTAAAGCCTAATCAGACATGGTACCCATCTCTTCTGCAATATTCTATTAGCCAAAATAAGTCACAGGTTAGTTCAGATTCAGACTGGGAAAATAAACTCCACCCCTAATGGAAGGATCTGTAAGTCACGTTGCAAAGACCATACACAAGGTAAGGGAAAGAATTGGGACCACTTTTACCCTTAATTGATCACAATATCTTTCAAGTAGAGAAAAAGTTAGAAATTTGGAAAAATGTAAATTGAAAAAGCTCTAACTGCAGCCCAAATATTTTGATTTAAAATCTAAAAATATTTTTGCATCTCTAAATTTGCAAGATTGCTAAATATGTCCTCAAAAAAATTTTAAACCTAACATCTGTTAAAATGGCTATTATCAACAAGGCAACTAATAACAAGTATTAGAGAGGTTGTAGAGAAAAATAAACCCTAATTCACTGCTCTTGGGAATGTAAACTGGCACAGCTACTATAGAAAACATTATGGTGGTCCCTCAAAAAAAATAAAGTTACCAAATAACCCAACAACCCCTCTTCTGGGTACCACCCCCCAAAAATGAAGGCCTTGTTCACAAAGATAGATGCATGTCATGTTTATTGTAGCATTAGTTATGGTAGCCAAGACATGAATATAACCAAAGAGTCTTCAATAGATGATTGGATAAAGAAGATATGGTATATATATAGAATGGAATGCTACTCAGCCATAAGAAAAGGTGAAATACTACCATTTGCAACAAGATGGATGAACCCTGAGAATATCATTCTAAGTGAAATGTCAGACAAAGTTAACAACCACATGATTTCACTCATATGTGGGACATAAAACTGAAAGCAACAAATGAATAAATAAGAAAAACAAACAAACAAAAACTCATAGACACAAGCAACACCATGATGGTTACCAGAGATAAGGAGACGAGTGGTAGTAAAGGATAAAAGGGGTCAAATATATCGTGATGGAAAGAATTATGATTTTGGTGATAAGTATACATTGCAATATACTGATCATGTATATTGGAAATATGTACTTGAAACATACAATCTTATTAACCAATGTCATCTCAATAATTTAGAAAAAAACTTTACAAAACCCCCAGGATCAACTGCCAAAATATAATAAAAATAAGATTCTATATTAAATTATTGCTAGCATTACATTGTGAAATAGCATACTAAAAAAATAAAAACATTCAGTCCAGGTTGCCAAGAAAGGGTGGAAAATTTACACAAAACAAGGATTTCTGTACAAACAATCTCAGCATTAGCAGCGTCCTGCTGCTAGAATACAATTATAATAAATTTTACTTCATTAATCTGAAAATCTAATTATTTTCACAAAATATCCCAGCAGTTTCAGCCTACGTCTTACAAATATTTATATCCTAAAGTAATAGATAGTTTTCCTTCTTTGCAACTTCATTACTTTCATAAAGCATACATTAATTGAAAATGTAAAATAAATTGAATAAAACCTAATTGGCTTTAATCAAGTAAGAATAAATTATATCTTAAAGTAAATCTAGTTTTTTATATAGTCAAATCTTTAAGACACATGGCCTCTACTACTTGATTAGAAACTGAACATCCTGTAAAAACTCAGGTGTATTTCAACTAGAAGTGTCAGGGAACGATCCTAGTGAGCAAGGTAAACATAAAGATACAGAACTTAATTTTGCAGAGGGTTGGCCTTAACACAAATTTTCCAGAAGCAATAAAGTTAAAGGTTGTCACAAAATATATTGGTTACCTACTGCCACATAACAAAGCATTAAAATATTTAGTTACTTAAAAGAACTATGTATTTAGCTCACATTCTGTGGTTTAGAAATTTAAACTAAGCTCAGCAAGGATGTTCTGCTCAAGAGTGGGATTCCTCCCTAGTGCATTTGTGGTTAGTTGTGGATCGCCTGTGAGTTGACTTTGCTATCTAGGCTGGTATCTCTCAGGTATATATGGAACCTCACTTGGGACATTTGGCTAATTCAACTCTGATCTATGCTGTCTTTCTTCCTCTCATCCTTTAGCTTGGGTTTATTCAGATGAGAGGCAGTAGCGCAACAAATGCAAGAGAAAATGCACATGGCTTTGCAAAGCCTGGGCTTGGAAGTGGTACCCGTAATTACCAGCTCATTGTATTGGTCAAAGAAAGTCACTAGACTAAGTGAGATTAAAAGGTTAGAAAAATAAAGTCCGCTTAAAGGAGCTGCAAAGTTATATTACAAATGCACTGATATATAGAGAGGGATGTTTGCAGCCACTTTTCCAAAAAATCTTCTACACAGTAATTGTTCACTTTCTATTGGTTGTCATAATGGAGGATAGGAACAGGGGTGTAATGACATCAAATGGATAGAGACCAGGTTTTTTTCTAAACACCATAAAATACACAGGAAGGTCCCCCACAACAAAGAATTATCTACTCCAAAATACCAATAGTGCAGAGATTGAGAAACCCTGATATAAGGATTAAGACTCTAAATTATTCTGTTCTGGAGAAATGGTAGATTTTATAATACAGCCTAAGAGTGCATTACTTTAATCAACTTAGTTTGGTACTCATAAACTTGAACAGTACATATTTACTGAATTAACTCCATTTCTGTTGATTAAATTATACTGCCACTATATGATAGATCTATTTTTATTTCTTCCATATTCTTTTCTAGATTTTCTCATAGGAACACATATTTTAATAAATTGATAATTGTTTATACTGAATCTGTCTTTTTTTGCTTAGATATATCAAGAAAAATTTCTAGATGCTATGTAATTTTCAAAATTAAAGAGGTTCCTAATAAAATTCATAATGTTTTATCTACTGGCCATTGTCCAATTTATTTAAATTGATTGTGAACATTTAAATTAACTTTTTTTGTCATTCTAAATTATAATGAGGTTATACACAAGTCAATTTGTATAGATACATAACTATTTCCAAGTTTATTTTTCTTAGGATAAATCATCCCATGTGGCATTGTAGGTTAAAGCATAAAAATATTTTTGAATGCTTAAGAAACATTAAGCAGGGCGGCAGGTGCTGGAGGGAAACATGTAAAGGGGAAAAGTGGGAGACACCTGTAATAACATTGATAATAAAAATAAAAAGAAACATTATCAACCTGATTTCTGTTCAGATAAAGACCTCACCTCCACTGATGTGTGGTGTATATTTTATGCCAAGATTTACATCATTGATTATTATTATATTTTTATTTTCCTAACCAAATGCAAAAGCTATTATGCAGTTGTTTGTTTTGCAAGTGTTTAACCAATTGTGAATTTGAATACATTCTCTTATATCTCTTTATAGCTAAGGGACTATGGTAAATTAGTTAACCTTAATGAGCGCATCAAATACAGGTAAAAATAATATGTACTTCAGAGTAAGTCAGAAAGTATGTTTATAGCACTTAGCCCAGGGCCTGAAATAACACTTTTCAACAAACATTTGCTATTACTTTTAAAATTGCCAATTTTTAAAAATTATTTTCTCCTTGATTTTTATCCATTTATCTACAGAAGACATGAAGCTCTTTTATCAATCTGTTTAAATATTACAGTTAAAATATTAACCCTTTTTTCATAATTCCTCTAAAATGTTACCCACTTTTTCATATTCTTTATTGTACATGGTATCTTCTTGAAAGTATACTCATTTTTTCATCAATGAATGCCAAACTTATGTAAAGCAGGTATTATAGGGACAAATACAACACTATCACGAAATGATCATTTTAAAAATATTTATATTTTATAACAGAATCTCCAGAATTTCACCTCAGTGTATGATCTTGTCATCTTCATTATTTCCGTCAATGGCATAGATGACACACTGATCCACTTTGTGCTTGACAGGAAACTAAGAAGTTAGAAATAATTTAGATATCAGATCTGGGAGACAAAATGATCTTGACAAGCTGAAATGATATGCCAAACAAAATTCAATTCAACAAAGATTTAGTGAATGTTAGTAATGTGCAAAATATCAGGTTTTATATGGAAAGCCATTTGTACTGCACTCTAAATAAACCAGTTACACGTTATGAAAGAATGTTATTCATGTCTGCGTGGGTACCAAAAATAAATTAATTAATTAAAGTACCATACTCTTAAGCTATGTTATAAAAAAATTTACCCAGGACAAAATAACTTTGAGCCCCATTCTCTCTATCAGGGTTTCTCAAAATCAGCTATTTTTTTTTAAGAATTTATTTATTTATTTTTAGAGGAAGGAAGGGAGGGAGGAAGAGAGAGAGAGAAACATCAATGTATGGTTGCATCTTGCACACCCCCAGCTGGGGACGAGGCTCGCAACCCAGGCATGTGCCCTGACGAGGAATCAAACCCATACCCTTTGGTTCACAGACCAGCACTCAATCCACTGAGTCGCACCAGCCAAGACTTCAAAATCAGCACTGTTAACATTTGGGCTGGATAATTCTTTGAGTGCTTTCAGTGTGCATTGTAGAATGTTGGCTTCATCCCTGTCATGTAGATGCCATACAGTCCCCCACTGTGATAAGCAAAAAATCTCTGCAGGCATCGCCAGATGTCCCCTGATGGGCTAATTGGTTGAGAACCACTGGTCTGTGCTTGTAAGCCCACATGCACACCACACTTAAAAACAGACATTAACAATTGAGAAAAAACCAAAATGGCAGATGACCTCAAACACACATCGAAAGAGGACTGCTCCTTTGTTGATGGTTTCTTAATGATCTTTCCTACAGAAGGAAAGTCTCTGAGGTCACATTGTGTCAGCTTAAAATTTTGAAACACTTTTTATAGGAAAGCACTATCACAAGGTAGTTAACCTGCAACTTTCTTCTCTGTTCCTACTACATATCAGGCACTGGGCATACAAGGCCATACACAGCAGCGTCCATGACTCAAAGGGTGTTAATGGAGACATTAATGGAGAAAATGTTCATTAAACAATTAATTTTATTTTTTATTTTTTCCTATTTATTTATTTATTTATTTTAATTAATTTATTTACTTTTTAAATACATTTTTAAATACAGGTGGGGGGGCAAGGGAAAGAGGTGGGGGGAAGGCAGAGACAAATGTATTTAAACAATTAATTTTAAACAAACATCTCATTAACTTCAAGTGTTCAAAGTGCTCTTTATGAGTTCTATGAGAATATATAACAGAAGACTTTCTAAAATGTGGGCTTAGGAGAAGATTTTTTAGGAGAAAACAACGTTCAAGTTAAGACATGACCGAATAATTAAGTGTGGCATGGTGTACCTTAGAGAGAAGAGCACTCCAGGCAGAGAGAACCACGCACATGACAGCCCCCAGTGGGCGTGAGTAGGTGGGGCTTGAGGGCCTCAGGAAACCCAAGTGGTTCAAAGGAAAATGAGTGCATTAATAAGTAGGACAAATGAACAGAGATTGTGGTGGAAATATGGAGAGCATGTTGAGATTTGAGATTACAAAACAAAGATTATGAAAAGTATGTTTTTAAGGAGAAAACATACATAACCACATTTTCTTCTTCAAACAAGGACTCATACAGTTAGGTTTTTGAAATCCTGGAGTATAGCAACTATGGAGGAAGAATGCAAAGAAACCAATTTCTAACTCTCTTCTAAGTTCCACTTCTTCTGTAAACCTGTATTCACTTGAGTGGTCAATATACTGGAACCAGAATTCCCATGTGCAGCAATCATTGATTATGTAAGTGATTTTGAAAATGGTCTATGTTTTAAGAAGCCTTGGCGTCCTCAGAAAAAATGTTCTGTTCCTACACATTGACCTGTGTTAAGTATTCTAATTGGTCATTCATTACTACAAAGACAACTGATATCACTGTCACTGCTTAAACATGGTTTTTTTTCCTCTAAATTATTCTTATGCACATATCCAATGGGCTTTGGTTTTGAGTCTATAGAGTTTTATTTGTGTATAACTGGCATTTGATTATGCTTTTGGCAATACAAATTTCAGAGCAAATAAGTAACCACTCAAGAATATTAGTGAATTCCCTTGCAATTTTCATCATACTGATATGAGTTTAAATAGTAAACTTGCACATACAAGTTTATACCTAAGTTTATGTTGTACATATATCCATATCTGTGCATGTATATATATAGTAATTTTCACATACCTCATATGAAATATTTCTTATGTATTTCTGAATAGTATTTTTATGGAAAATTAACTTTACTAAACCTTTTTCAGACAGTTATCTGCCTACATCTTCTATTTGAGAAAAATTTTCTAACTTTTAAGCTTCAGATTATAAAAATGAATGCAGACTGTTACAAAAGTAAATACTACAATAAACATCTCTGGTAGAGTTGCTCAACTTTAAATCTAACCATAATTCACCTTTGCATGTGGCAGTATCAAAGTTATAGAGATTAATCTCACTAGCAAATATTTCTGATTAAGATAGTGATAATTTGCCTAAAATGGAAAGTTTCAGGGACTATTATAATCTATTATTCACCTGAAAATACAGATATTTTATCTAACTGGAGTCACACACGAGCAGTATACTGCTCATTTAGTTTTGAACTTTAGTCTTTCTGTTGTGGAGAGATCCAGGGCTTTGGCCTGAAGAATAAAAGAGATTAAATCCCCCCGTCTCATCACCTACAAACCATGGAACAACGGACAAATGGCCCTTAATTTATTACCTTTAAAATAACATTGTCTTGTTGTATAGAGTCTTCATGAGAAAAACAATGTAAACGAAGTGCACTTACTAGGCAGTGGAAATTAGTTTAATTCTTCATATAGAGAGACTTTTTATTTGTAGCCATCATTAATAGTTGGCTAGCCAAATATACTCTGTCATTTATAGAATAAAATGTAAATGATAAAAACATTTCATTGCGAAGACTAATCAAAAGGTACAAATGTACCAACAATTATTTGATTATCCAACTTACTTCACTCTTTATATTTTCTTCAACTCACCAATAAAATGCTATAGTAACACGGGAGACAACGTAGAGGCAGACTGCACCCATTTTGTGAAGCAATGTAGAGTATTCGTTAAGTCACACCCCATTCTGAGATCGGTGCACCAGTCTAACGAGGAATACCATCTAGATGCCTGCAGGCTCACTCAGGTTGCCCTCTCTCAAATCTCCAACTCCAATCTTGTTGATTTGCTCAGACACATCCTTCTACCCCTGTGTTCTGTTCTATGTCACATCTACGATGACAGAATGTCCAAACCTCTGAGGTTGCTTTCAGTTGACATGCCACACTGCCGCCAGAGGAATCTTTCATAAAGTAAGCCTAGTGATGTCATTTGTTCTGTTCAAAATTATTCGTAAGCCCCAAACCCGTCACCCAAGTCCTTTCATGATCGTAACCCCTGCCTCCTTCTTCAGCCTCACCTCTCATCTCCTAACGTCTGCGATGTGCGCCGTGGCAACGCTCACCGAAGACGCGGCGCTCCCCGCATGAACCACACAGCACTGCCCCTGTCCTTCCCCCACCCAGAGTGTCCTGTGCTGTTTGCCTGATTGATCCCCAGGACCCCGGTCATGTGCCAGCATCTCTCTAAACGTTGCTTTGATCTGCACGCTTCTAGATTAATTCCTTACCTTTACATTCTTCCTTTTCCTTAAACATAATGCAGTTTTGTATTAGTTTATTCACATGTCTAAAACCTAGTCTCTTGGGGGAAGAAACATTATTTTACTCAAAGCAGTGCGTTTGGACACAGATGTATTTTATGTGGGAGTCACATGGATGGAGCCATTTAGCATCAATCAAACACTGAAATGTCTCTCCCAAAAGCAATAAACCCCTTGTCATATGGGATTTTTACTTTCTGTTTAATAAAATATCACATTCCCATAATATTTTAAAATGAGGTAATATTGTAAACCACTAAACATGTAAAGCCATAATTTCAAGTCTGTCACAACTGGGATCACGTTCCTGTCCATGACATGCACCACCTCATCTCCTTCCAGGTTTCGTTCAAGTGATGGTCTTGGCGCAGGCTCTCTACTAATTCTGTTATACGTTGCAATGCACACTGCAGTTGCGCTTCCTGTCTTCTTTCACTGCCTTGATATTTTCTGCAGTACATATCAATGTCTGATATATTCTGTATCAGTGTTTATTTGTCTATTTTTGCCCTCACTCCACTAATATGTTACCACAATGAGGAAGGAATTTTTTGTAATATTTTATTCACATAGTAGACTATCCATAAATATTTTTGGCAAAATAAATAGATTCGTGTTAGTATTATTAATCTCAATATTTAGCCAGAAATGAAGATTCAAAAACAAGAGATGTATTTGAGAGCCAGTCTCAGGAAACACAGGGAACATAAATGGTAAGGAAGTAAAGATAATAATCAAAGGATGTATTTAATTGGGAATAGCAGCCCTGAATTAACCTGGGCATACCACATGGACACATTATCGTATTGTTCACTTAATTGATCAGTGAAAACTGAGTAAATATTCACTTCCTGTATCAGAGGTTGTAATAAATTGTCCTGTGGATGAACAAAAGGAGAGATCTTGTTAACCGATTCATCAGCTGTTTACAATGAGGAGCCGATTTTGTCAGATCATACCAAGAATCACACTTTCTGGTCTATCACATTATACATAAAAGCATAGCAACAACAACAACAACAAAAAAGTCTCCCCCTAATTCTTAAGTACTTTGGTGTTAAAATTTAAGTTTCAAATCATAATCTTGAATTTTAAGAAGATTTCAAGGAAACTTCAGAAAACACAAAACAAGGAACTGTTAATATCATGCCCAAATAAAAATTAGACTTTGTTCACCTACTTTTACATTTGGCAGAGAGTATGAATGTAAATTTTGGCAAATTCTCATCAGTTTATAACCTTCTTACCAAAAATATTATATTTCCTTTGAAAAGCTTTCCAACATTGTACAAAACACTGCTAAAATAATCATGATTTGCCTTTCTGTAATATTAAATCTTTCATAAATTTTTGGTAATTTTCAGTTTCCTCAAAACATACAGAAGCACTTTAAGAGACTCTGACTTTACAGAAATTGAATAAGAGTCTCCTTAAACATGTGCCTGCAATGTGGCCATCATTGTTACCAGAAGTATTTTTAGGTTAAAATATTGGTCTGTTTTACTACTGTATTATATTTTTAAAATTTGGAACAAGAAGAATGCCTTTCTCTAATTTGAAATGCATTGTGCAGGAGAATCATTAAAAGAATCAAAATAAAGCAAAAAATTATATTTTATTCCTCCAAATTTTTTTTGGTATTATTTGAAGAGGCCATAATAAGTGCAAAAAATGATGAAGTGACTGCATCTTAATTATTCAATGTTGCATGTAGATTATGAAAAAAACTATATAGCAAAAAAAGAATAATTCAATTTTTGGAAATAAGTTTGCTTCAGAACTGAAAAAAATCTCACCAAAAAAGCACAGCTAATTAAAAGAAGGACTTTTTCAATTTTTTATTGAAAACATAACTTATCTGAAATTCATGTTCAGTTTCACAAGTTAAAATTGACTTTGTGTTCTAAACCATTTTCTGAGAGATTTATCATGTTAACTTCTGAGGGTAGAAATGGCTAACCTATATGATACAATTATGGATGTGACAGACCTGATTAAAAAAAAATAGTCTATCAGATAAAAGCTTGTAGATGCACAAAAATTAAACATTTTTTAATTTAATCTTTATTATACTTTTTTCCATTACCATTTAGTTTCCTTATATTCCCCTTCCCCTAGCAATCACCACACTGTTTTCCATGAGCCATTTTTCCTTTCAATATTTTTGAAGAGCTGAAAACTAATGCCTATGAGTCTAAAAACCTGCCACTAGTAAGTAAAATTCTAATACCCCCTATCTCACACCATATACAAAAATTTAAACAAGATCTATCAAAGACCTAAATATAAGAGCTAAAGCTGTAAAACTCTCCCAAGAAAACAAAATGCGTATGTTCCAGATCAGATATGACACCAAACATACAAGAAATAAATAAAAATAGATAAATCTGACCTCATAAAATTTAAACTTTTATGTATTAAAGGATATTATCAAGAGATCAAAAAGGCAGCTTACAAGAATGAAAGAAAATATTTGCAAATCATATATCTGATAACATCTACTTTCCAGAATACATAAATAAGTCTTATAACTTAACAACAGAAAGACATACAATCCAATTTGGAAATGAGCAAAGAATTTGAATAAACATTTTTTTAAAGAAAATTACAAATGACCAATAAATATATGAAAAGATGTGCATATCATTAGTTATTAGGAAAATGCAAATCAAAACTATAGTGAGATACCTCTTGACACCTACTGGCATAGTAACAAAAGAATAATAACAACAACAACTGAAAATAACAAGCAGTGGGAAGGAAGTGAAGGCATTGGACCCATTGTTCATTGCTGGTAGAAATGTAAGATGATTCACCTACTGTGAAAACAGTTTATTAGTTCCTCAAAAAGCTAAACACAGAATTAATACATGATCTAGCAATTCTACTCCTAGGTTCTCATGCAAAAATTAAAAGTAGATATCTAAACAGAAACATATGCACAAATCTGTATAGCAGCGCTATTCACAATAGATAAAAAGCGGAAACAAAACAATATGTCCCTAAATGGATGAATGAGTAAACAAAATATTGTGTGTCTATACAATAGAATATAATTCAGTCATAACAAATTAGATGATTAACATGTATTACAACATAGATGAACCCTGGAAAGTGTTCATAACATGAATAAGTATGTTAAGTGAAAGAAATCAGACACAAAAGTCACATATTATATAATTCCATTCATCTAATAGGTCCAGAATAGATACAAAAAGCAGATTAGTGTCACTGGAGTTTAGGAGTAGGTAGGAGGAATGGTAAGGGACTACATAAAGGGTACAGGGTTTATTTTTAGGGTGTTGAAAATGTTTTGGAACCAGATACATATAATGTTACACTACATCATTAATGAAAACATTAAAAAGGTTGATCTTACTGGAATTTTACCTCAATAAAAATGTTTTTGAAAAACTTAACATCCTTTAAAAAATTCTAAGTATTCTATGATTAAACACTTTTATTAAGAGTATATTTAATTTGCTGCTGTCATACTGGACTGACAAGGGAAGGAGTGTGATATGGCCTTGACAAAAGCAGGTTGCTAGTCGAACTGAATGGTATGTTATTTCTTTTTGTTTTTTTAATTTATTTTTTCAAATACATTTGTCTCTGCCTACCCCCCCACCACTTTCCCTTGCCCCCTCCCTCCTTCCCTCCCTCAGCTCTTCCCCTGTGGTTTTGTCCATGAGTCCTTGCTATATGTTCCTTGACTTTCCCCTTCCCTTCCTTTTCCCCCGCCCCCCCCTCCTTCCCTCTTGTCTCTGTTGGTTTCTTTTCCTTTCAGTGTTGCTGGTCTTATTTGCCTTGCATCTTTGCATTGTTGGTTAGGTTCCGCTTATAGGTGAGATCATATGGTATTTGTCTTTCGCCCCCTGGCTTATTTCGCTCAGCATGATGCTCTCCAGTTCCATCCATGCTGTTGCGAAGTTTAGTAGTTCTTTTTTTGTTTCTGCTGCGTAGTATTCCATTGTGTATATGTACCATAGTTTTTTTGATCCAATCATCTACTGAATCAGTGAGATGGTAGATAAGGTTGAATGGTATGTTTGATGGCATTCATTTTTACCACTACATAGAAGAAAAGAAATATGCCCCCAAGGCTGTGGAAGTTCAAAGGTCTAAAATTAGAAAGGGAAACAGAGAGAGTGAAAATATCCCACTGCATCATGTGAAGGAAAAAAAATGTGTCTTTATTACTTTTCTTTAATTATAGATGATAGCTATTTAATTAGCCTTATTGTTTTATATTCTCTTTTTAGAAAGATTTATATTTATGTATCTTAAGAATCCATAACAATATAGTCTACAAAAATATAAATATCAAATATTTTTAAAGAGTTCAAGTAAATCCCTATGTCAGAAGAAACATAAGATATTGTTATTTTTCTCACATGTATTATTAATTTAATTGGTAATATTAATTTTGACTTATTGCCACTGTTGACTAGTTCTTTAAATCTAGGGTTTATGTAACAGAAAAGTAATGCAACAAATATTAACACTTATGCAACTAAAATGTAAATATATAATTTCAAAAAATATCTATTTTCATATATTTATGTTAAAATAAAAATATGTATTTTTTTATCAATTTTATATAGATATATATATAGATATAAATACAAACCCATCCAATTGAACACTCTATTGTATGTTCAAGAAAAAAAATCAATTGGGAAAAAATCGCCCTTATGTCACTTTTTTCATTAGACATTATACACTATCAAGATTAATTTTACAGCCTTTGTGTTCTTGCATAAAGAAACATATCTGAAGGTCTTTGAATTTTTATCATTAAAAATAAATGAACTTGCTATGCCCCTCAAAAATATTTGGTTAAGAAAATGCATCGTTAGTTACTTTAGTGCAAAACAGGGTCACATCATATTTGCATTCAGCTTCCCCCCCAGAGCCGGGTGCAGGGCTGCCGTGAAGGCAGACGGCCACTGTGCTGCTCCGGAACTGAACGGAGTGAAGGGTCCACGGCGCAGAGGGACACACGCGCCTGCGTCCCGGACCAGACCTGCTCACCTGCTGTGCGCCCTTAGTTAAGTCACCGAATATTTCTGAGACCCCATTTATTGTCTTTAAACCAGGAAAATCAGAATCTCTGATCCCATCCCATTTTAAATAGTTATTTCTTTCATTCTATAAACAACGAATACAAATACTATTATTTAACTCCATGAGAGACGTGCTGAAGTTAAAACATAAGTAAAAGGGCAATATGTTCTTTATGATTTCTGTTGCCATGTTCTCATACAACAACAAAAGGGCTGGGAGTGTGAAGGAGAAACTACAGATGTTTGGATGTTCACATTGGCTGCTTATCAAGATGCTGAGCCTGACTGCTTTGAAGTGAAAAGCAAACGGAAACCCTCTGGAGGATGAAGCTTCCCCTGAGATTTCCCAAATGTGTTTGGCTCTGGCAGGGCCACTCAGCCTTCCCGAGCGTCCTGTTACAGCCAAAACGATTGCTTACATTTTGAATGAAATTCTGAATCATTTTCTGTTCTCATCATTCAGACAGCTCTACATTTTTAATGCAAATACTTTTTAATAAAACTAGTATTATGTCCTCAATCTTTCCTGAAAATTGTAGAGATGGAAAGACAACTGTAGATATCAATGTGCATAGATACACAGTTTCTTGGAAAAGAATATATATTTAGTTCTAAAAAATTTTGTATTTTTCTTTTATGTATTTATTCATGAAGTATATATAACTTTGAAAAGATGCAGTTGGACAACTTTTCAACTAAATTTCATTTTCATTAGAACATAATTGAATAGTGGTTGATTGTTCAACCAACAATCAAATCTATTCTTAGTACCAAGCTGACTTTTGTAAAACCATTTTGATTTACTCATAGTGTTGTTCCACTTGCATTTATTCATAGAAGTGGTAAAAAAAATAAATGGAAAGTTACTTTTATATTATGCTAGATATTTTATTTTGAAGTGATATATATTTTCATGTTAGTATTATTTAGATATGGCTTATGATCAATAAGATCCCCCCAGGAAAGTGCAGAATCTCCCCCAGTTCTAAGAGTGCCAGGAGGTAAAAGAGATGGAGAAAGGATTTTTCTCAAGGGGCTGTGAAGTTTGTAGGTTTGTATATTAACAATTGTGTCCTATAGAAGAACAACTAATTCTATAAGACATTAAGAGGTATTCAAACATTAAAATATTTTATGGTCTAATTTAGGTAATATAGCAATCTAGAGTTTCTTCTTAAAATTCATAATATCTCTCTGTATCTTAAAGCTTTGAGAAGTCTCCAAGTGAAATAAACCAACAATAAAAATGACCTGATTCAGCTTTTTAGCTTATCTGACTTCATCCTGCCTACCCATCTCTCAACCAGCCTATCTTGAGCATCTTAGGGGGATGTGGGTTGCTGAGATACAGAGACTTTTCCAAAGACTCTCATAGTCTATAAAGTCTAGGCTATATGGTGTTTTCTTAAAGTATATAAAAATCATTTAATTGTTAAATGATTATCCTTGATATCCTCCAGACTTCAAAATGATTCTTAATCTATTTTCTTACTCAGGTTTCCTCTGCTGAAAAACTACTGGGGCTGTCTTAAATGACCCTGAAACCACTATCATGTAATCACCAGTTTAAGGGAGGGGATATTATTAAAATCTGAAAATTCTTCATGAGTTCCGATGCATTTTTATCATTTGTATCAGGGACAGTCTGATTGATGTTCTTCTAGTAATGTCTTAAATTGAATTTAACTTCCCCTTCCCCACTTTTTTTCCTGTAAAACTGAAGCACATTCATGAAAGCCCTTCAAGCTGGGAAGGCCACAGACGCAGGAGGAAGTCCAGTTATGTCTCATTTGCATTTCTCCACGTGCTTAATGGCAAGAAGTCACCTTCTCCGGCTTTAAGAACCCATCATATCGTTTTTGTTTCCATTTTTGTTTTTGGTAGAGTGTCTATTTTGAGTGATGAATTAAGTATTTAAAAAGGTAAACTCCAATGTTTCAAGGATAGAGTTGTAACAGTTGAAATGGAAAAAGAAATGACATTCTCTGTGCCCATCTCTCAGGCACCTGATATGTGCCTTCTCACTTAACACCCAGTGACCCTGTGAAGTAGGTATTATAATCTCCAAGTTGAATATGAGGATTTAAGGTCAAGGAGATTTTCTTTTCCAAAAAAAGGAAGTTCTGCCATTTTGTTTTCTAAATTTCCCCAAAATATCAATAAGCTACATAGTAGTTTGGTAAAATATAATATTTGGTTATGAAGTAAATGATACTAATAAAAGCATCATTTATTTAGAGATAGTTCATTTGGTTAGTTTTTTAAATACCATTCCAATTCTTCCTTTTGCCCTTTTGATATTACAGTTACATGAAATTTCAAATCTTAAGGAACAATTGGTTATAGCATCATAACTATGATTTCTGCAACATTTACTTACACTCCTTATTCAGGACTGATTAGTAATTTTGGTGATCGCTCCCTGAATTTGTCTGAGAGGACAGTCCGATAATTTCTTCTAACTGTTCTATTCATTTAAGTAGAGCACGTTTATCACTCAAAAAATAGAAGCAAAATAATCCCAGACATCCGTACTTAGCACGCAGTGATGAACGATCTAGTGCTGAGCAGTGCTGGGCATGAGGCGTTTCCAGATGGTTCATGCCAATCACCCAGCTGACTTGATTGATATCGTTCAGTATGATATAATACAATTCCAACCGAAAACACACAGCAAATAAATGGTTGTTGAAATCAAAGCCTGCCAAGTTCTTGCCAACCAGTTAATTGTATTTAAATGCTCAACGCTTAAACATTCACACAGATTTACAGGCTTACAAAATTAAATGTAAGCTCTCTAGTTCTGAATTCATTGATCAGGCAAGGTTCTGCAAAAAGTAAATTACCACTAACCCCATGAATAAATTCAAGTTCCAGACACCCTATGCTGTATGTCAAAATGATATCAAAATTAATAGTAATGATAACAACTTAACAAATGTTTGTGGTCTTTAAAGGATTGTTTCAATAAAGCTCTAATGTCTTTTAATGTATTAGAATTGGTGCATTGCTTTGCTAAAATTTTAGTAATTCACTCTTCCATTTATCAAAATAATTAACTTAAAACTAATTGAAGACAGCATTTTGAGCAAAAGAAGTAAACAAGAATTTTCCACTTGTATGAAATGTTTTTATTTGAGAAGGAACAAAATGGCAATGGGAAAAAAATACAATAAAGATTAAATAAAAAAAATAAATGAAAAAAAGAGAAAAGCTTCTGTGAATCCTCATTCCATGCAGCTTGGCAGTTGCTTACAATTTATTGGAGATGGAAGGGTCATAAGGTTGCCTGATCAACTCATGTAGAAGCTATAAAACATAATTTATCTGCCTTTACAGTTGGTTTTTAGGTTGTTATAAATTAATATTTTATTGAATTATAAATTATTGAATTTAAAAAAATAATTAATTTGTTAAATTAATATTTTAGAAGGTTGCCTTCATCTTACCTTGACATGTCATATAAAGGCATACTTCAAAAATGTTGTGGGTTCAATTCCAAGCCACAGCAATAAAACAAGGATCACAATAAAAAGTAAATTAAAAAAAGGAACAATTAAAAAATACACACACACACAAAGGAACAATGAATGGGATGCATAAATTTTACATATAGACTACAGATATGATAAACTCTTTTTCTGAAAAACAAAGATTGCAAAAAATGAAAACTGGCTTTATAAAGGAATTAAATGTTCCAAAACCTTATAACTTTTTAATTTCTTCAGCACACATAACCAGATTTTATGCTAGATCTGAACCTTATTTAGACTTACTAAATACATTAATAACAACTATTAGTTATTAGGAGGTAATTATGTGACTGATACTGATAAATATTTTACCTACATTAAAAAAAATTTTTAAACAGTATAAAATGATGTTTGTGAGAGAGCTCTGGCTAACCCCATTTTAAATGTTTAGTAAATTGTCCACACACCGTTGAAAAATGACTGGTCCAAGGATAACTCGATATAACCACTGAGTGGTACCATCTTTCTGACTTTCCTAATTATGGAGCATAAATTATCTGCAAAACTCGCAGCACTCATCTGCATGCTGCAGTGCACGTAGACTCGGTCTCTTAAAGAAACAGTGTGAGTACTGCAGTATGAGGAACAGGATACTTCAGAAATACCTGGCCACCCGGAAAACCATAGCAAATATGACTTGGTAATCAGCTCTTTCCCAGAGCTGTGATGTCTCGCATGTCAAAATAAGCACTTCCCAGCACTCTGACAAAATTACAGCTCAGTGAAATTGCGTCCTCACCAGGGAAACTCCAGAACAATAAATTACACTGGTACCGCATTTACAAACCACAGCTTGAATGCACAGGAATTTTTTTCCACTCTAAACAACCATCAATGAACAAATCCATAGGCTTGCCTAAGGGGAGTGATGTGAATGCAATCCTTGCAGCAAATATGCTTGTGATAGTAATTATAGAAAAAATAGGCCTGATAACTTAAGAAATCAGAGAGTAGGCTAGCCTGAATCTTCAGGTGGGGACCTTGCTCAGGTTTATGTGTGTGTGCACTCAAATGACTTTCCTTCAGTTCCCTTTGGAGCCCATCTCTCCTTGTGTAGGGGAGAGACTTCAGGGAGTGGAGAAATCACTTCTAAGCCCCTGGTATGTCATGTCTTTGCATGGCTCTTGGACACACACCAAAGTATTGCAGATGTCAGCTGTGCCCAAGGCCGCAGGATGCTCATCAGCAATCCTTTCCTCTCACTAAAGAATAAACCTGAATTGAGCAGAGACTCAGGGAGGCAAGAGGGGAAATGCCGCCATTCCCTTGGGTTTAAGCTGTGGTCATAGGCTTCAATAGCAAAAACGTGGGAAAATAAAGCTGAATTAAGGAAGAATCTATGTAGTTTTCACCTTGAACTTACCATCATTGGCTGGCTCAGAAAATGGTACACATCTTTCAACACAATTGTCTGGCATTACATGGCACATGAACTATGGTTAAATTAACTAGATTTAATCATGTATTTTTTTTTCTTAGTATATGTTTCTATACGTTGAGGTCCAGCCTCTTGAACAAGTAATTCTAGATCTTTTATTTCCCAAATATTTTCACGGAACTAACATTGTGCTTTATTCAGTATCTCTGCACTGAATGTCCTCCCACATTATCTTCTCCGCCTCTAACTCCGCAGAGATCAGTTTCTATTGTCCTTTAAAACTTTTCTTACACATCACCGCCTCCTCTACTCCCTCTCCATTTTAAAATTAATAGCTTTCTTAGCTCTCTTTATGTTCCGTAGTACTGTGTTCCTATCTTTAATACAACATCTAACTTTTTCAGTTATTATATTGGTTCAATTTGTTCTGTGAGAACAGTACCAGGACCCTGGTCACCCCTGTGTCATGCTGTTTATCAAGGTAAAAAGCAAGTAAATAACACTTTTATGGTGTTATTTACCCCTTATATTACATAATCCATGAAATATAGTAAGGGTCCAATAAATATTTTTGTAATGAATTACTGATATCACTAACCATGTACTTTGTAAAGTAACATCTTTCTTTTATGCCATAATTATTAGAATGCAACTGAAACTAAATTCATAATATTTGCTTTATGATCAGGTTTTTTGCTCAGACCTATTGACTCCACCTCCCCGATTCCTAAGAAATTAGTAGAATGGCATTAATTTGAATCTAATTTCCTCTTCCTGGGATTCTAGAGACATCGTATTAGAGATGGAGTGAGACTTCCTCTCCCTGGTTAAAATGACACATTCCACTGCAATGAGAAATAAATATTCAAATATAAACACTGAAGAAAAATGGTTATTGACTAAAATTAACTGTAAAATTACTAGGAAACATCAATTTAAGGACAAATAAGTTTTAACAAGTCAAAATTTTTTATGTGATGTGTATATGAAAGCATATATAAATAATTCCTTTTGTAGAAAAAAAAAATCAGTCCACTAAATGTAGCCTAGTGGCCTAATCAAGATGCCTAGTGTTTTCTTTTTTTTTTTCCTCTAAAGAAGTGTGAAGAAAGTTGGAGGGGACAGATGAAATACAACTGACAAAGTGTTAATAATTTTATAACTCATGGGGGTGCATTGTACAATTTTCTATGTATACTAGGGAGTCCTATGGAGAAACATAAACTCAGAGTAAATATCCCCACAGGTAAATATCTTTCTTACCTTTCTTTCTGAGTTCTTACTTCTGTGTATCCTCATTCTTTATGTTTGTTTCATTTTAAAAATTCATATTGAACATAAGGGTACAGTGTAACTTATAATAGCCAAGTGCTGGAAACAGCCTAAGCGCTCATCAGTAAATGAATGGATCAAAAAACTGGTTCATTTACACAATGGAATGCTATGCAGCAGAAAAAAGAAGGCACTCTTATCTTTCATAGCATCATAGGAGAGTGTTATGCTACGTTAAATAAGCCAGGTGGTAAAAGAAAAATACCATATTATCTCATTTATAAGCAGAAACAAATCAACAAAACAAACAAACAAGCAAAAACAAAAAACAAAAACTAGAGACATGGAAATAAAGAACCAAATGACAGTGACCAGAGGGGAGGGGAAAGGGGATAAAGTGGAGCATGTACAAAGGACCCATGGACAAGGGCAGTGGGGTGGGGATTGTGTTTGCAGGGATTGGACAGGGCAGGGGAGCAGTTGGGGGGGGGAATAGGGACCACTGTAACCGATCAACAATTTTAAAAAACCCTAAAAAAAAATAAAAATTCATATTGAACTTCAGGAAATTGTTAAATTGTGTTCAATTATGTTATTTGAAATAATGTTAGAATACTAGTACATTATAAATAATGTTAAATTTAATATGCAAACAGAAAAAATTGTTTCATTATAATGACGTTTGGATTCACCTAAAGATTAGATTTCTTTATCACTATTTCTTAATTATTTAGGGAAAAGGAGGAAACATTTGGCATGATTTACACAAACTACAGAAATTTGGCAGAATATAAAAGTCATAGAATAATTCAAGGCATTTATTAAAATTTATTCATAACACTATGTTGGTTACATTTGGAAATGGAAAATTTAACTCTACTGTAAAATATGCAATTGAGTATAAAACAATAATGCTTCTAAAATAGAAACATAGCCGAGACATCAAACCGAACACGTTCATTGTTCCTTAGCAATTAAAAACGTTATGCTTAGACAAAGATAGATTTCAAATAATTCACTCATCTATGTGACTTCAAAAGACAGTCCTAAAATGAGAGATACCTGATGGAATAGAAACAAGATAAATATAATTAAAATCATCATTCAAAAAAAGAGGGGCATTAAGGACACTCGGAGATAATTAGTCACAAGTGAGGGAAAATTCTGGTGGACACTAGAATTACAAAACTCTTTCCCTGGGAAAGAAATGTCTCCTGATGCAGACCGTGCCTCAGCATTCTGGGAGCAACACATTTCTGGTATCTATTGTTGCCCTCTTGGAGGTTATTTCTTCTTCTATGTCCTTTATGGCCACATATGAAATAGATGTCGGAGAGTAGATTCTCCCTGGGGCCGTCCATCTTATTGCTCACTTCCTGCTTGTGTCTATGGTTAGAAACTTGCAGGCTTGATGGGGATTGAAACAACACAGGTTTCTCCACCCAGAATTGTGATTTCTTCAGCAACACAATTATCTCAAAATATATTAGGCATCTGGCCCGTTTGCTTGTTTGCTTGTTTGTTTGTAGTTGATTCCATGCACCAATAACTGATCCCAAACTTATTTTCTGGACTTAACAATGAACTCTATTTTATATGCTAGTTTCCTTGTTTGGCCTTAACACCTGATTCTTAGGGCACAGAGGCAACCACAGAATTTTCAATGTTGTTAAGCTCCAAACTTCTAGATCTTTCCAGATCATTCTATCTCTGTCCACACACCTGAAAATGCTTGCCTGTGACAGATCGTCTGTTTCACATATTACTTGTTAAAAACAGCCAGAAGCAGGTATGGTATACCAACATTATTGCCCCATATAACCACCTCCTCCAAAACTAGAGGCACTGTGAGCATTTGCCTTACAGATGACCGTAGATGACAATTTTAACAAATGTTTGGCCTAGGCCTCACAAGGTCTTAACCTGTACCATCAGATTCTCTACACTTGTACCTGACCAGTACCCCAAAGCCACATATTGTAAGGACATATTATGTTGCACTTTTTCTAGGCTCAAACACTGGGTCAGGCAGGGTTCACTGGAGGAACCATAAACATTGCAATGTTTTTAAGCACCAAGAAGAAAACAGGGGGATAGGCTCTTACAAAGCCCTATAAGAAATAAAGACACATGGTCTAGCCTGAGCCTCTTTAAAAAATCTTTAAGAATAGACAACTGGATCATGTGGGAAGACACCTTACCTGAGACCATCTCCAGGAATATTTTGTTATGGTCTACAGCTTCTACCACTGCAATAGCATCCTGGACAAGGTGAGGTTGAAGTTCCAGCAACTGAAGCCATAATTAAAAGAATATGGAGTCAAATAAAGAAGCCAATGCCACCTCCATTGTTCCTTGAATCCTAGGAAGCTAGAAATGAATATTGGACTCTGGGTCAGGGAAACTAGCTGATGTACGAAGAGCTGCAGAGGGCATGGCCTTCTTCTATCCTGTAATTTTCCAAACTGAATGAAGGATTTCCAGTGCACAATTTAATTCACACCAATAACACTAACTTCAAGGAGGTGTGAAACACCAATTCAGAAAGATATTAATGTGGCCAAAGGAAGGTAATGGAGTAGAGAAGCTAAATGTGTGGTAACGGCTGTAGAAAGCAGAGTCTAAAGATGTTATGTCATCAAACGCTAACCTAGGTACTCCTGAGAAGAAATTCTGCAGATGTGATTAAGTTTATGGTCCTTAAGATAAAGAGAGTATCTTGGATTATACAGGTGAGCCCAATCTTAATCACAGGAACCCTTTTTCTCGAACGCATGTTTGCAATGTACTTTTTCCTGTAAATCACCTGGGCAGCTGCTTGGTTACCTGCATACTGAGCAGCCCAGCACAAAAGAATAGACAAGAATCACACACAGTAATTATGCTATTCACTCAGCTTTTATTGAATGCAGGTTAACTCAGAGTAGAACATCAACATACTTTAATATCCCATTCACACTGTAACAATCTAAGAGAGATATAACACACACATACACAGAGCAATCAAGGGGGGATAACAAACAGGAGCCCCAGAGTCTCAGTCTGCAGGTCCAGAAGACAGCACGGTGGACAAGGGAGTTGTCAGCATCTTTCAAGGAAGGATCTCTGGAGCCAGGTGGACAGGAGGGCAGAGCCTCCAGTGGCCAACGCCAAGGGAGATCAGCATGGCGTGGAGCAGCACTCTGATGTGTGGAGCTCGGCTGTCTCAGCAGTGGTCTGGAACCGGCCTCAGTTATACCTTGAATGTGGTGTAATCCACCCTTCTGGGTCCTTCTGATAAGTGTCTTGGCCCCCCTGATGCCAAATGGGGCATTTCCCCAGGAGCCTGTCTATGGGTGGTCCTGCTCTGCAGACATGGCTGTTCCAAGCATCTGTGCAGATACATTAGGTGTGTCTCCTTGCCAGGTGTGTCTGCTCTCATTTAAGTGGTTTCCCTCTTGAACCAAAGTGTCATGGCTGACTGGCAACCATCTTGGTTGACATGAGTGACTCGATTTTGTTCTATATACTTTATGCTACCTTGACCAGATCAATTCCATTTTATTGGTCCTGCTCTCCACAACCCTTAAAAGTAGAGAAAATTCTGTTTGGAGGAGGGAGAGACACTGCTACAGGATGGGGAGTCAGAGAGAGTCGAAGCATGAAGGGCCTCTACCTACTGGTGTGGCTTCAAAGATGGAGAGCGGAGGCCACCTGCCAAGGAATTTGAAGGCCTCCAGACACTGAGAAGAACCTCAGGCCAACAACCAGCAAGGAAATGGAAACCTCAGTTCTATGACCACCACATTCATATGATTTCCATGGACAACCTCTATAAACTTGGAAGTAAATGCAACTCCAGGGCATCCAGAAAGGAATGCAGCTCTGCTAATACCTTAATATTGGCCTTGGGAGACTCTAAGTTGAGAAACAGCTGAGCAAATCTGTGCTTGAACTTCTACTTTTTTAAACCACTCTATTGAAGTATGATTAACATGTAAGAAACTGAACATATTGAATGTATACAACTCAATAATTTGGGGATAAGTGTATTCCTGCAAAACCATCAACACTATCATGTGCCTGAACTTCTGACCTACCGTATCATGAGTTAAAAAGTTAGTGTTTTGTAAGGGGCGAAAGGCATGGTAACTTATTATGACAACAATAGAAAACTAATATACCAACATGTCATCAAAACCACACACACACACACACACACACACACACACACACAATACTGAAAAGGGGGAGAGCATCAGAGAACAGATTAATCAATTTTGCCTAAAGTTCTTAAAGAAAAATGCAATACTATCTGCATTTGTTTAGATGGGTAGCAAAGGGAGGGAATCTTATGGGGGAAGAAATTGGCCTGAGTAAGTTAGAGGTGATTCAAGAGGTTATGAATTAGATTAGTTTTTATGAGAAGTGGTTGGCAGAGGACAAAGTTGGGAGGAAAAACTGAGACCCGCATGTAGAAAGGCTAGTGTGAGAACCCAAACATATTTCAGGAAATAGACTCACATCACGAAACAAATCTCAAATGAGAAATATGAAACATAGGAGGGTGTTTCTATGAAATGAAGCACCACCAAAGTTTTTATCAAGATGTTTCCGCCCGTACAGCTGGTCCATCCAATTTGCTCTTTGTCTCACAGTCTCCTCCCAAATTCTTGAAATTTGCACCCCAGAGAACAAACCTCTTAACGTCTCCATACACAGATTTGTTGCTGATGTATATTCATCTGTGTCCACAGTTGCTTAGTCTTATTTATGGCCATGTCCACACAACAACATAAATGAGCCAAAAAGAGAGGAGCACTGCAAAGGAGAAACTTACTATGTTTTATAGGTATGCCTGCCAGAAATCGGGAGAGGAAAAGTACGTTTTCCTTCATTTTCTTACTAATATTTTTAACATCTGAACATTCTCTTTTTCCATAACAAATTGTTTGTATATTACATAATCAGATATTATATCTCTTATTAATCTTTATTATTTTAAAACCACCAGAACCCCAATTCACTTTCATCAACAGTTTTTAATTTTCCAGTAATGTCAATACAAGTAGAACACACATATTCATAGTACATTCATTTTTGCTTGCCAGTGTAGAAATCTGGTTCTGGATAAGCATCTGTAAACTGAGAAATGCAATCATAAAAATAAACAAACATATGCAAAACCTTTTAGCAGGTTGGTGGATGCCCCTGGAGCTGCCATCCTCAGATGATGCATCCAGCTCATTTCATGCCTCCAGCTGGAACAGCATTAAACAAAAATGCAAGGAAATTGGGTTCCAATTTTGGTACATGCTAGCTACAAATTCTGTATATTTCCTTTTTCCCACCGCCGAATGGCAGCATTTCATGCTAAAATAAGACATCAAATTTCTATTTGAAATTAGGTCCTCAAACGCTGTATCTCAACAATTGATTTGCTAAAACTTAAAATATATTTAAATTGATAGAATCAGCTACATATGTGTGAATATGTACCCTTAGATTTTAAAGCAGACATCTAGTGATTTTATTTTAATTTGGCACAAAAACCTCATATTTGGATTACTTGTATTTTTCTTTGTAAATTAAAACTTTTTTAGAAGGAAACTTTCTATCGTATTAAATTTTAATGCATCAAAGGTACAGATAATAGATGTAACAGAAAAAGCAACAACAATATTCATCAAAAGTTTCAAAAATTACACATATTTCTAGTTTTGGTAAACTTATAGAGATGTCATCAGATACTTCTTTCCTCTTCTAGAAAATGATCTAGTTTTTGAGAACACAGCAGTGTGGGGAAGGTGAACAAAAACAGCAGGTGTCATCACAAAACATCAAGTCCTCTCACCTCTTTTAAGATCTGGATAAGGGAATTTGGACTTAATTTTTTAATTAGCCTCTCTTGCTTCCACTTGGAAACTTCCACCTCCTCTCACCAAAACCCCCAGCAACATTTTAAACAAAGAGGAAAGAAAAAGAAAATAAAGTTTCATTTTGACTTCACTTATGCTGTCATAGAGAACTGATGAATATTCTAGTAGTTACAGAGAAAGTTTCTTTTCTAATCCAAGAATGGGCTGATAGTCAAAGTTATTGCGGATCCCTGTGCAGATGACTTAAATCACAGGATGGCTAGTCATCACCTAGCAACCCGCCCCGCCACAATGACCTTCTTTACCATTATTTTGTGAGCATTTCTAAATATTGACCTACATTTAAAATGTGTTTGAAGATAAAATTTACCTTTGTTTCCTTCTAATATCTGAGAAGTCAGTCAACTAGAATCTCCAAACCAAATTAATACATCCCTGGAGGGACTCATCAGAAGAAACTCAAAATAGCAAGAAGCAAATTTATGAAGTTGAAACCTGAAACAATTCATCATGTAGCCAAAGTTGGGATTTTCTCAAAAATTAGTGGATTTCTTCTTCTAGACTCAAAGTAATCAAATCCTATAGAACTGCAAAAAGTATTAGCACAGTTGAAATTACAGATGAAACTTAGCTGAAAACTATTTACTTATATGCAAATAAGACCTGATGATTAAGCCTACCTATGAAATTTTTTATTATAATTTATTCAAAATATTTCTTTATTCAAAAATTAAAAAGGAAATTTTATCAAGAAGTTACCTCATGGTAGATAATAGTTGTTTACTCACAGCAGATACTATTCAAGATTTGAAGGTGGCAATATATGCTCTAATTTAGAAATTAAAAAATTTATGGGATTTTCTGGAAAGTTTTTGTCTCTCTGTTCACTTGTATTAACTTTATGCCAAATAGGTTATCAAAGTTAATTACCTTGACATGGCTTCTGTTGTGAATTAGGAAGAGGATAAGTTAGATAAGCTTAGGAGAACTTCAAATACTTGGAAGTATAATTTGAAGGAAATGGGGTCAATATGAATTTAAAAAATAGATATGTTTAAAAACTGCAAATACCCAGGTGTATTGACTTAGAGAAGAATCTAGGTATGAAATCTACTTAATCACACAAGTCCCAGTCCATTAATTACTGTTATATATAATTATTACAAAGAAGAGATTCTCACTTTTCCTAATACTTTGGAAATCTGCCAATAATGATATGTCTCTCCTGTAATGAGAAGCCTTAGCACGTACTTTTTATAAAATTGCAAAAAAAAAAAGTAAAACTAAAAATAGTTCTGATCTAAGGAAAGATTACAAATGTTATTTCTTGATGTGAATACAGTTTTCTTAAATTTATAATTAGAGCCTATTAGACGGCTTTCAGGCACAGGTGAGAGATTTCCCTCATAAACACGAGGAGCAGGGGGCTCCTTCCTTATCTCAGTCTTCGTTGTGCGCAGAAACTTCTAAGTGGGCAGTTCTGGTTCACGGGTTAAGAAAGACATTGCCGCAGAGAGTTTCGGCACGATTCTCAGATTGTTAGCTGAACCCTGCTGCTCTGAGGCCCAGGTCGGGGAGGTGGGGCACATGCTCTTGCTTATTTGAGCAGAATAAACCACCTGTCAGGTAGAGGAGATATCCCAGCGGGAGACCCTCACTGTCGCCAAAAGGTTAGCATGAAACTCATCCTTTGTTTGCCCTCTTTCTATATTTCATCAGCAGTGGGAATGTTGGAGGCTGGGAAAAATGAAATTTCTAAGTATTTTCTCTTTTTGAGCAAGCATCATAGAGTTTTAGAGCCCTAGAATCTTCTCAGAGAAGTAACTGTGGGTTGTCAGGAACCAGCTTTCATGCACAGCAGGGAACTTAATGAACAGTGGGAATAATGACTCCATATGCAACCACGTATACTGAGAATTAAGGGAAGATAATAGCAAATGAATACAGTTTAAAGTGAAACTTTTGAATGTTTTCTTCTTGGGGAGGTGGTAACGATTTGTTACAGCACAGGTACAAGCAAGCATTGTTTTTCCTGTGTTCTTATGAATTTGTGATAAGGTGCCAGTGTCTGAACATATGAAAAAGGTGATAAATAGAAAGATTAATGTCCTGAGGAAAATGAAATAGTAGGTGTTTAGGGGCCCATGAAAGCTTTTCAATAAATTTCTTGTATCTGAAGCTTGTGATCTTTTATTTGATAAATAAAACAAAAAAAACAAGACACTGAATAATTTGGTTACACTTTGTAATAAATTTACCTTATTAACAACACCCTATTGGAATTCAAAGGCTATCCCAAAGTTGAGACAGAACAAAAGGTGTTCAACTGGTGTTTATGGGATGGTGGAGGATGAAAATTCATGGAAAAAGCAGATGTCTGAAAGAAGGGCACAGAATACCAATGTTTTCGATTTAAAATGCACTTCTTTGGCCTCTAAAATGAAACTCCTTGTGCTCTCTCCTCCCCTACTCAATGTGCTTCGGGGATCAAGGCTGCTCACCCAGTGTGACCTCTCTGCCTCTCAAAGGATTTTTCATCCCTCTTTGAAAAGCCTGTTTCCTGTAGAATAAAACATTCGTCTCTAGCTGAGGTGTGATTCCAGGAAGTAAACCCTGAGAACCAGAGGTGCATTTAAGTGATCTATTAAAGGCAGGCTTCCAGGAAAAACTAAGGGATGGGAGGAGGAGTGTAAAGGGGAAGAAGCCCAGGTAGAGCGAGATTTCAGAAACAAGACCAACTTAAACATAAACAAACTTTCTCAACAGCAATACTTAACTGCCAAAAAACAAGAGAGTGTTGATCTCTGAGAAAAAATGGTTTTGAAGCAAAAGTTCTTTGTTCAGTTATCAAGTTTTGATAACTTTGATCAGTTTTCAAGTTTAGTGAATACTTCCATGCACAGCAATAAATAACCTGGAAACACACCTAATTAAAAATAGAAATTTCAGTGGTGAGCACATCAGCAAACATTAGAACTGCTTTGTTTAGTTAAGATCTTCTGTCCAAAAGGTCTCTGGTATAAAGATCTGTGGTTGAAAAAAAATATATATGAGGTCTGTCCAGAAGTTATTCAGCCATGTAATATGAAAAATAGAGGCAGTTATTGAAGAAGATACAAGGTACAAGAATCATTGTGCATAGAACAATGATTCAGTCGCCTTCAAAGTAGGCCCCTTGGGACCTCACACAGTTCTCCCAGTCTCCATCAGCTGCCCTGTCGTATTTTGCTGATGTTCTGCAAATCCCTTCCCTTTCAAAGGTAGTTTTAGTTTGGGGAAAGGCAAGAAGTCACAGTAGCCAAATATGGACAAGAGGGGGGCTGAGTCACCTGGGTGATTTGATGTTTCACCAAAAACTCTGAAGAAGGCATGATGCATGAGCCAGTGCATTGATGAAACTGCCAATCACTAATTGCTCATAGCTGCAGCCTTCCAATTCATCCAAATAGTTTCTATGGAGGAAGGTTCAAGCTTAACACAAAATTTGATGCAGATCCATTGCTCTCCTCGCTTAGTTACTTTGAATGTGACAGCCACACATGCTCACTCAACAGCATCTACCACCCTCACTGACTAGTACAGTGAAGTCATCATTGTTCACACATGTGCCTTCCAGTCCACTCTCCTTGGCTGCCACATTACATCAGTGTCACATAAACTATTCTCATTATATTACAGTGGCTGGACTTTTCCCAGACAGACCTCTGTATATGCCTCATGAACAAAGTCCCTACTATAGGTGAAGATGAATAATGCAATCTTCACACATGATTCCTGTGACAGTATCAGCTAGATTCATTCTAGATTTATTTCGGTTTCTAGAACACATCTGTCCTCCCTTTCTTATAACTGAAATCCTATGAGCCAACACACAGAAAAATGTTTAGGGTTTTGGGCCATATAAGTTTAGCCCAGAAGTAAACACTATGTGAAAAATTCTGCCTCCAACTAAGAGTTCACATCTTGATTATAATGTCTGCTTTTAATTAACAATTTCCCAGCATAATAGGATTTCTGATTTTGGATATAGCCACAGACATGGTTGAGAACAAGAGTGGCAAGGAATATGTGTGAAACAAGTGTCATAGTCTGCTTGAGTTGTCATGACAAAATGCCGCAGACTGTGTGACTTAAACAACAGTAATGTATTTTTCACAGTAGTGAAGGCTGGAAAGTCCCAGATCAAGGGGCTGGCAGGGATCAGCTTCTGGTGAGAACTCCTGGCTGACAGATGGTCTCTTTTTCCCTGCACGGCTTTTGTTTGAGCACGCCCCAGTCCCACTGGGTTAGGACCCCACCTTTGTGACTTCATTTAACCTTCTTTACCTTCTCAAGACCCCATGTCTAAATACAGTCACAACTGTGGTTAGGACTGCAACCAGCAGTAAGGAATGAGGAGGAAAGAAGAAGAATATTTACGGAAGACTCAGATTAGTGCTTAGAATAAATATGGGAATTTAGGAGAAGATGAGGAGCTGAGTCTAGAAGGTATACCTGAGAATGCAAGGAATTTTGTAAACAGAAAGCAACTCTCAATACAATGGCACCATGTGAAAAGTAGTGTGCATAGTGAAAAGGTGCTAGAGCCTAGCCTACATTCCTTGACATGCAGTAACACTGCCAACCAATTAACCTTACTTCCATTGCTTCTTATTGAATGAAATGAAAACAAAATATAAAACTATGTCAGTGCAATCATTTTTCACTTGGTACATGTGAACTCATGTCATGTTGTCAAAGCAAGGATCTGAAAAAAGAAATAATATATAAGAATAAATGTTAAAGTGGAAAATGCTATGAAAATATTATTAATAATAATAATCATAAAAACTACCTTTTGCATCCTGCCAGGTAGCTCTGTTGGTTGGAACATGCTTCCATACACCAAAAAGTTGCAGGTTTGATCTCCAGTCGGGGCACATGCCTAGGTTGCAGGCTTGGTCCTCTGTCAGGGCGCGTACAGGAAGCACCCAATTGACATTTCTCTATCACATCTCTCCCCACCCCCCTAAATCAATAAATATATCCCTATGTGAGGATTAAATAAAAACTGCCTTTTGCAATCATGGTCTACAAGATGTTATTTTTTGTAGCATTACCCTTTTCCTTTACTCTTCCATATTTCCCTCAGCACCAAAACATAAAATGAACTTACCTATTTTCTCACCTGGTAATTAGTCATTGAAATACATGCAGCTGGTTGAAAATAATGTATAGGTCATTTGATGTGGTTAGTTATTCATAATTCTACCCTCAATCCTACATATGTCCTTTATTTAAACAACAATTCACTTTGTAAAATTCAAGCCAAATTTCATATTCAGTTCTCAGGTTTTTAACAAAAGAATAAAATGAAAATGTGCTTACGGGAGGAACTTTTCTCTAGGTCATTTCCCCCTAGGATTGTACTGTTATCTACACAAGGGCCATTTCACATAAGAAATAAAATCCCAACTCTCTCTCTATAACTGTCCCCAGTGACCAGTTCCTTCTGTGGTGTCCTTCACAAGTAAGCCTTAGTACTCACAAGCTGGTCACTTCTTGGGAGTCTGTACTGCCCCCAGGGCAAAATAAGAAGCCTGGCACCGTTCCAGTTTACATAATTGTGCTCTTCTACCTTAACAATCCCTTATACTTTCAATTAAGTCTAACACTTCAGCCTATCAAATTCTTATGTGCCAGCACAGTTTGCTAGGCTCAGGTTTGTTCTTCACCTTCATGACAGGCAAAGTTTGCAAAGTCTGTGAATTTAAAGCCTTAAAAACCCTATGTAAATGCAATCCATAATCAATCCTATCACAGATCTGACTTTGATTATTTATGAAGACCCTCAGTACTTCTCCCATGTCGGTAGTTTCCCTGAAATAGCATTTGGGCATTGTCCAAACTTATGTTGTCAAGTGACCTTTCCTGTTTAATGGAAAAGATAAAAAATTTTATACCAAAGAAACAGAATCTTGATTGATTGGTGGGAACAGAGAGTGATGAAAGCGTACCACATAATACTGGAAGAGGCCATAAAGTCCCATAAAGCCTCCTGCTTCCTAGTCATTATACCAGATAACAAAAGTCGGACTTGCTCGTTGGTGAATTTACTCTTACATGTTTTCAATTCAAAGGAAATAACTGCGGATCTAACATAAAAATCTCAGCAATAGTTTTCTGGTTTCATAAAATAACATAATAGCATTTGATCATATGTCTACAGTATATGAGATATCTTACACTTCATTTTGAACAGCTTCACTTTAAAGTACACAGCAACCCTTTTTATGAAAGTTAATTCTCCCAACAATCTTTTGTAGTGGCTCGTGGGCCATCACTGACTACTAAGGCTAACAATGATTTTGTTCTCTTTGTGGTGTTTTTATAATCCCTACTCTGTAATCAAATTAGTATAATGCAAATATACCACTTTATTTTGTTCTTTATGCCATGTCTGAAAAATCTTCTCCTTCCAGTTAAATCATAAAGTCCTTAAGCTTTATATCTATATGTTATTGTTTAATGGAATTTGAGGCATAGGGCATGCATTACATGAATGCTTACAGATGAATACTATCTGGCCTTGAAAGTTAACTGATTTGAGTCATCGTAGCTGGGTAATGGAAACACCAAATCAAATTGTAAGTTTTCAGACTCAGTGTACAGTCAACTTTTCTACCTGTTGCAGAATTGCTCCCTAGGGAGGAGATTTGCCCTGAGCATCCTCAGCTGACCTTTGCCCCACCTTTCTGAATAGAATATATCAGGAAGCAGAGCATGCTATTTCAATCCAAGATAGCTTTACTGATTTGAAAGTGAACCAGATTTTCCTTTTTTGTAAAATTAAGGTTAAAGTTAAGTCTTATTAATACATAAATACACAGTATCAGTGAGGGTTTATCCTGACTGATTGGAACATCCACTCAAAGGCAGACATGGAACAAGAGCACACGTAGATATTAAGCAAAATAGAACCAGTAACACTGCAACCACCAGCTGCATCTCAGTGCTGACCACGTACAGTGCTTTAATCATTGGGCCAATTGTTAGATTGCAAGCAATGTGTCCTCTTTGCCTAGAACAGTGCCTGGCAAAGAGTAGATGATGAATACATATTTAGTAACTTCAATTGCATTGTTTTGTAGAATCATAAACTTTCTAATATGTTCACATACTTATTCAAGGAGATGTAATGTGAAAATAGTAAAAAGGATGTGGATGCTTATGTTGTATCCACTAGGAAGACTATAGGAATGTTGCAATTTCAGAGAAAAATCTGATTTGGGTAGCAGCTTGGACCATGAAGAAGCTAGTGAGAATAAAAACTCAGGGTTGGGAAAGTTAGTTTACAAAGGGCCTGTATTCCTGAGAATGTATGAGGATGCAGCAGATTAGATAGGGAAGTAGATTTTAGGTATAGAACCAAGCACATCTAATGCTTTACTTGTGTAGTCCTTGAAGCAAACCCATGAAGTAAGTATTGCTATCTCTTCTATAGAGCTAAAAAGTATATTTCAGAAGGAAAAAACCCATAATTCACAAACAGGTATTTCTTACCTCAATACCCTTGACTTTATCCTTTATCTTGCCGGTAATGGAACACAGGGCGATATGCAAATAAATGTCCAGGAGAATGTTGTCAAGTGAAGGAGCTTACTGTGCAATGCCCAACGGAGGTAACTGAGAGAATTGTGTGTAAGATGAAGTGTCTTCTCAGGAGGGTGAAAACTCTGAAACATTCGTCCAGGATTCCTGTTCATGTAGGGAGTTGCTTTGTTCTTTCTTAATCCACCCCCCCAGGTGGATGGAAATGGGGATCAACGAACTTAACAAAGTCCAAAGGGGTAGTGGGTGCTTGATGTGCTAGGAAGTTTTAGGTTTTACATGTTGTACTGGGAAAAACCTGAAAAGATCCAAACTTGAAGATTCTTCATCGATGACAAAAGGGGCTTTGGCTGCAATTTCTTAGTCAGAGGTGTTCACCATGGCTGTTTCAACCCTCAAATTACCTGGAGACTTAAAAATGAACGCTGCTCTGTGCATTTCAGTATCACAGACTCCGATTTTAACGTATCTACAGTCAACTACTACTTGCTTGAAGCTCAAATTTTGTTTTTCTTTTTTATGTTGTTGTTTTTAATTCTCCTGGCGATTAGCATCTGAAGGTAAGTTTAAGAACTGACAATCTGTCCCCTCATCGTGAAAGGAGGAGATAAATTCATATCTTAGAGGTAGAAAAAGAGCGTGACTGCAGTCATTGAAGCGTAAAATCTAAAGCTTCGATAATTTAAAGATTCACACTATTACCAAATAGAAGAGGGGTTCGGCTGCCTGCCATCACCCATAGGTAAATGCTGGAGGCAGAAATTTGGTGAGAAAAGGAAAGAGGTCTTTTCTTCAAAAGCTGCCCAATCTGGGAGGATGCTAGGCTCCTGCCTCAGAGCCCCTCCCCTCGGAACACCCATAGGAGAACCCAGCCGCCCTCTGCCAGGCTAGTCCAAGGCTGCACCCAGAGTTCCGTCTCCCATTTAAAAACACTGTCCTTCGGAAACCGCAGGTCACCCAGACGGCTTAGCTTGTGCCTGGGTGCAGCCTGGCTTTAAGCTGCTTCCGGGAGTCTGCATGTGCAGTTGGAGCCTCCCTTCTCCAGGCTTCCAGGACCAAAAAGGTCTTGCAGGCCCCAAACCGCTCGTCCACGCAGTCGGTCAAAGAAGACTGTGTGTCTCTCCCTTTCCTCAGTTTAAATCTCCAGGCCCAAAATTACCACCTTCCAGGTCCGCCCTCCCTACCAATCCCAACCTTTTCCAAAATTAGACTGACAGGACAGCTCCGCCTCCTATTGCTATTGCTGACCTTCTCAGCCACAGGTGGCTGTGTCCTATGGTCTCACGCTCACCCAGGGGCCAGAAGGGCATAGGAGCACTTTTCCTTTAGCCAATCCCCTCGCTAGCTTTGTACATATTCAGCGCTGTGACTCCCTTTGCCCAGGGATGGGGAAATCTGTCCTACACACTGTGCTAACTTTCCTGCAACCTCTACTGCATCAAGGCACGGCGCAGGTTACTCCGCTACCAGTGCTACAGTAAAAACCTACAAAAGCGACTCTACATTGCAAAAAAGCACCAGAGAAGTATCACAATTTTTAAAAGAAAAAAGATCCATATTGCATGCTTGAGATGAAAATTCTAATTTAGGTCAAAAAGATAAGCAGTTTTCTTAAGCTGTAAAGTCTAGGAGAATTAGACAAAGGTAAAATTGAAAGCACATAACCAAAGGGGAAAAAAATCTGTTCTATTAAAATATCATTTTCTTTAGTTTTGATTGTGTGTGCTCTTTGATTTGGAAAATTTTAATCTTTTTATTATTATAATAGAAATTGAGTCAATAGAAACTGAATCAATAGCTAATGGAGTGCTTGGTGCTAAAGGAGAGAGGGGCTTAGCAACTGGTTTGATAAGAATATTAATTTTAGAAACATAGACTTATTATTATTGTATATCAAAACAGCCTAGCCTGAAATTTCCTTATTAATGACATAGAAGGCACACTGTAGCTTTTCTACATCTAAATGTTTTGGCAATGTTTGTATATTTTTTGTTTAGTTTTGTTTTCCTTGGGAAGGCAGAAATCATTAGAGTTTGCATTCCGCTAAGATTATCACAATTTACTTATTTAGTTTTTGGTGGTTCAATTTTGGGAAATCACCAGATCACAAGAAACATAAAGGCTTTGGTAATAAGTACTTAGGTTTGCAATTCATATTAAATTCATTACATCCTTGAAGATTAATATGCTCTGCTTAATGAGAGACAGCTCAACCAAGATACCAGCAGACACTTGGGTTTGTTTGCTGTAAGGAGCTCTACTAACCAAGCATTTGCTAGCTTCATTAATTCTTCTTGACTGTTGGATCTTCCTGTTGTTTATTTGTTTGTTACCATTAGCAGACTTCTTTTATAAATTCTCTCAATATTGCCATATGTTGCTGCCTACAATCAGTCAGGAGTGGACACCAGCAGCCAGCAAAGGAAATTGAATTATGGCAGAATTGAGGAAGAATGTAACTATTTCTTTCTTACTGAAACACAATTTGTTCTTTTGGCTGACAATATAGAATTAGGGAGAATTGTTGAGTGAAATAATTGTGGTGTTATCCAAATGCACAGTTGCAGTGCTAACTTTTTATAGAAGTTAAAGAATAAAACATCCCATAGCTTACATGCCAATGTTATACAAGTTTTGTTGAATAGCTTCTTTATATTTTAATCCCACGTGGTAAATGATCAAAACATATTTCTTTATTGAGTATTTTTATGAGTAGTACTTTAGATATCTAGATTGTTTTGTTGTTGCTAATTGTTTTAATAAGAAACTGGCACAATTAAAATTTCCCCCTACAATCAGGAGAGATCAATTGAAAGCTCTTCAATAACATCCATGTTATATCAGAGATTGTTTTTCTAAACATTAATACTATATAGATAGTATTTGAAAATGACTACATTGCAAGGTAGAATTAATCAGAAAATAAAAAATACATCTCATATCTATCTGAATATATAAAGTTGTTTCTACTGTAAAGATACATTCACTGTTTGAATTTTAAATTCTAGATGTCTAGAGAAAAAGCATTTTGGGAAAAAAAGATTAGGTTTTAGTCCTTATTCTGCCCTAAATTTGGCATATTTTATTAGCAAAGTTACATAACTATCTACCTCAGTTTCTTCCTTCAATTAGTCAATATTTACTGTGTACACAATAAAGCTATCAGAGAGAATGCCAGGCGCACTGAGGGGAGAATGCATTTGATAAATATCAAGCAGGTGAGTTGGATACAGGGAAGCAGTCGAAAGAAGAGATAGGAGAGAAGGACAAGATACAAGAAATATACCAAATTGGGCTTTTACTCTGAAGAAGATGGGAAGACAGTGGACCAACATAACAAAAGGATGACTTCATTTTTAGGTGTATCTGTGGTTGCAAAGTAGAAAATGGTGGCTAAAGCACGATGAAGCAAAAAAGTCATAGAAACTCATTAGCTTATATTTCAATAGAATAAAAGAAACTATGGAAGATTGGTCTAGAGTAGAAGCAGCAGAAGCATAGGAGATAGACTGAGGGGATATTTTGAAGGTGGAACCATCAGAATTTGCTAATGGATTGGGTAGTTTATGAAAAATACAGAAGAGTTAAGGGTATTTCCCAGGCTTTTGATGTCAGGAGTTAGAAGCATTGTAAAACCATTTGTGGGGTGATAGAATGAGAAAAGGAAGTTTAGGAGCAACACCAAGACTTTAGTTTTAAGCATGATAATAAAAAGATGTTTATTAAACATCCAAATGAATCTTTTGGATAGTATGCTTTATATAATCCTGGAATTCAGAAAGTGCTTTGGATATGAGAGACAGTTTTAGGATCCATTAGCATGTAGATAGAATTTACATCCATGACAAAGGATGATACGATTTAGAGAGTGAATACTGATAGAAAAGTTCAAAAACTAAGTCCTAGACCATTGTAAGGATGAAAGGTTAGGAGGGAGAAGCAAGACCCACAAAGGGTATCCAGTAAAAACAGATGATGGGATGGAAGAAGAGCCTTAGAATAGAATAATGCTTTAGGGGTCAAGTGGAAGAAGCATTTCAAGAGAAAAAGGTTGATCCAATGCTCCAAATTTGGACAAATGGATGACCTCCATGGGGACAACGATTAGCCTCAGCTAGCCTGGATTAGATTCAATGTAGCAATTTTCAGGTTATTGGTGACTTGGCAAAAGTGGTTATAATGGGACAGTGAAGACAAAAGTCTGATTGAACTAAACCCAAATGAAAATGAGAGAAGAAACAGAAGAGAGTATAGATTACCCTTCGAGGAATTTATCTCTATAGAGAAGCAGAGAAATGGGAGCAATTGATAGATAAGGTTGGGGGCTGCAAAATTGACTGGGTTACTCTTATTTTTTTTTTAGTATAGAGATTATTACAGGATATTTGAGAAAGAAGGAACCATTGTATCAAGAGAAAATGGAAGAATTATTAGAGCAAAGTTTTGAGTAGGTGGGAGTAGAGACTCCTACATTTTGTGTAGGCATCAATGACTATGAATAGTATAGACCATTCATTCAAACTAATAATAAGGAAGGCAATGAGTATGTGTTCAGATGCCTGATTATAGATAGGTATGGTAATAAAGCTTCCCATTGCTTGAACTTTTCTAGAAAAGTTCTAGAAAACAAAGTCATCAGCTGGCAATGAAAACAAGAAAATAGATAGGAGGTACGGAGAGAAAGGAGTAAGTTGGAATGATCACCTAAGACCTCTAAAGTGCATAATTTATAGGACTGGACACTGGAAGAGAGAAACTGTCTGGGAAAGACCTCTATACCTGTGCATAAAAAGGCCATCTGGAATTTTTCACTAGTACTAGTCTGCATATATGTAAAGTGAAATTCTACAATGATGAATGAAGAATAATTTCCAGGGAAAGAACAATCATAGTGGAGTTGTAAGCTGAAAAATTATAAAAATACACTAAAAACGAATGGATCTTCAAATTCTCACTGACCATCATGAAGAAATCTTGTTAAATGCAAGACAGCTGCAGCTGAACCCACAGGATGGCCATGCTTTATTTGTAATTTGCCCAAGTGTAAAGGTTATAGTAGATCACCTTTCAGTTACCTAAAAATGTTAAAAGGCTCAAACTTGCTTGTAAACAACCTAATTAAGTGCATGAACAAATTCTAAGGCTCCTTAAAGGAAAACAACAAACTATACACTCAACAATGTAAAGTATATACACAATAGCTATAGACCAATTAAATAGATATGCAAAAACCAAACAAAAGACACGACCTGTAATCAGCAGGTGGAAAATAAATACAGAGATATGAAAATGACAGAGGTAATGGATGAAGGCAGAAGAAACAAGCTGTAAGTAACAGATGAGACAAATAGAGAGCAAAGACTAATATGGTACATTTAACCCCAAAATATCAAGAATTGCATTAAAAGTGAACAATCCGAATACATTAATTAAAAGGTAGATAGGTAGATCTTGCTCTGGCCAGGTGGCTCAGTTTGTTGAAGCACCATCCCTTTTACTCCAAAAGGCCGCTAGTTTGATTCCTGGTCAGGGCACACACCTTGGTTGCAAGTTTAATCCCCAGTCAGGACATGCACAGGAGGCAGCCCATCAATGTTTCTCTCATACATCTCTCAATCTCTCTCTCTCTCCCCCCCCTCCTCCCACCTTTCCTCTCTCTAAAATCAATAAACATATTCTTGGGTGAGGATTAAGTAGAAAAATAGTAAGGCTTGTCAGATTGGCAAAAAGCAAGATGGGACTATTTGTTTTCTAAAAAGAAATATTTTTTTTAAAAAAGAGGAGTTAAATAGAAAAAACATGTCATGAGCACATTAATAAAAAAAAGGGGTGGTAAGATAAACATCAGATAGTAGACTTCAGGGCAAGGAGTAATAACAGGAATAAAGAGGGACATTTCATAAAGATAAGAGGATCTATTATGGCAGAAGACAATGTAATACTGAATGTTCAAAATGCATGATGCAAAAACTGACAGTACTGACTGGAGAAATAGACAAATCTTCAGTTATAGTGGGAGATGTTAACACTCCTCTCAGCAGCTAATACAGATAGAACAAGAAGACAAAATTCAGTACAAAGAGAGAAAACATGAACTACACTGTCAGCCAACAAGGCATAATTGACCTTAATGAAACACCCAGCCACTAGGTAGGTGGCACAGTATCCCCACCGAAATTCATGTCTACCTGGAACCTCCAATTATGAATTTATTTGGAATAGGAGTCTTTGCAGATTAAGGAAAGAATCTTCCGTTCAGATTATCCTGGATCGGGGTAGGTCTTAAATGCAATGACGCTTTCCTTATAAGACTGAAAGGAACAAAATACAGTGATGAAAGTGATAAGGCAGAGGCATAGAGTGAAAAGACACTTCTAAAAACCAAGAAACGCCAATGTTGACAACCACCAAGAACTAAGAGGGAGGCATGGAGTGGATTCTCCTCTAGAGCCTCCAGAAAAAGCAAACCCTGCTAATTCTTGTTTTCAGACTCCTGGCCTCCCGAATAGTGAGAGGATGAATTTCTGAACTTTTAGTCCCCGAGTTTGTGATAGTCTGTTACAACAGGCCTAAGAAACTAATACTCTCAGCCAATGAGGGTGTCATACACATTCTTTCTAAGCCCACACATACCCTTCACCAAAATTGAAAAGTCTTGGTAATTCCTAAGGCATTTCTGGAGTATCCAACCTTTTGGCATCTGTGGGCCACCCTGGGAGAAGAAGTATTGTCTTGGGCCACACAGTAAATACCCTGAAACATATAATCACAAAAAAATCTCATAGTGTCTTAAGTAAATTAATAATTTTGTGTTGGGCTGCGTTCATAGTCATCCTGGGCCGCATGCAGCCTCCAGGCTTCCAGTTGGATACCCTGAATCTGCCCAGGCTTCGCCAAAGTTAATAGAAACTGGCAACAGAGAAATATTTTGAAATTTTACAAATATTTTGAAATTAAACAAAAAAACTTCTAAATTAATCTTATGTCAAAAAAGATATCATGAGGCAAATTAGAAAACCCCTTGAACTGAGTAAAAATAAAAACACAGCGTAACATCTGTGAAGGCGGTTATAACAGTAATTAGAGTAACATGTTTTATTTTAAATGCTTCTATCAGAAAATAAGATCAGAAATCAATTACTTAAGAATCCATTATAAGAAGCTAGGAGACTACTTCAAATTAAATTTGAATAAATAGAAAGGAGAAAAATAAGAACAAGGGAAAATGAAATAGAAAACACAAAGAGGAAATATAGGTAAAATATTAATTAAACCAAAATGTAGTTCTCTAAAAAGAATGAAAAATCTACAAGGTGGACAAAAGTAGGTTTACAGTTTGAATATATGAAACACAGAGTTTATTTTTATAGTATTATTTATTAATTATTGCATTATTTATTTGTATCACAACTATAAACTTTTATATCTCCAATTAGAATCATCAAGTTAAAAAAAAAGCACATGAATTTGTAACATCGAGAGTGGAAGGAGAGATTCACAGACCCTCTGGACATTACCAGGATAACAAGGGAACATCATAAACAATTAATGCCAATAAGCTCATCAATCTACGTGAAGTTGACAAACTGCTTGCAAGATACAAATTACCAAAACTGACTTAAGTAACATAAAAAATCAAATGGCTGTCTAACTTATCACCATAATTGATTTTGTAATGAAATACTGTACGCAAAGAAAACTAAAGGTATGTATGAGTTTTATATGTTAGATATAAAGACATTGTTAAAACATTGTTAGAAAGAACTAATAGAACTCTTACATATATTCTTACATCAACACATAAATAAATGTAGTAGAGTCCAGCCATAATACTGCTCAGCAATAAAAAAAAGAACAACCTACTCATGATGCAAAAAGGTGGACTCATCTAAAAGCACTATATGAATGAAAGAAACCAGACTCAAAGAGAACATACCACAAGGTTTTATATATGAAACTCTAGAAATGAGAGAGAAGTAGAACTTGATAATTAGCAATTAACCTTAAATCGTAAACTTCTATGAACTGATAGAAGTTTTATTAATTTTCTATCTATTTATATTTTTATTTCTTACTAGGCTCTATTTCTTTACATTAAAGTATTCCTACTATTCTTGTAATGCTATTCCATTTCTAATTAGTGACTGTCTTTCCTTTCACCTATATAAATCCCTAACTATAAAAACTGATCTATTTTTAATAAATTAAATCACTGTTGCATACATGAATAAAAGTACTGGTATTTTGGAAAAGTTATAATCATTTGGTAATAATGAAAAATTGTGGATGAAAAAATAAATTGGTTATTTGGCTTAATTAAACAGAAACTTAGATTAATTCCATAGCTTCATACCATGAACGGGTAAGCAAAAGTAGGCTTAAAGTTGTTCGTATGGAAAACAATACAATAATTAATAAAAAACACAAGAATAAACTGTTTTGCATACTCAAAACTGTAAACCTACTTTTGCCCCACATTTTTATATATATTTATGTATGTGTAACAGAGATATTATTACTTTATTTTTAAAGATTTAGGTAAATCTTTAAAATTAAATCTTTTCCCCTATATATTATGTCCATTTGTATTTATTTTCATATGACATTCTTGCTTATATGATACCCACATTTGAGAAAATATATATGATTTCTAAACTATAATAAAATAACCTATTTTTCCTTTAAATGTTTTTTTCTAATAGCACCTAAGTAAGAATAGCTAGGGGTATTTAAATTGTATTTCAGTTTGTTTAATGAACAAAAATTTAAAAGTATGTAAACTTTTCACAACTCTTCAACAGGACTTGTGGTTGAAACTAAATGTTGGCATTAAGTTTTGACCTATTTAGGTCTCTTATTAAATATAGAAGAAATTAGAAAAACCTTATTTAATCTAAACATGAGTTTGATCTATTCATTCCTACATGTAGGAAGGCTAAAGTTTTCTTCCGCAATAGGTTTTCTACTCATTTTTCACATCGATTGTCTCCAGACCCAGGCAGAATTAAAAGTTATGGAGTTTCACCTGTACACACAATTTTAAACAAGGTATCCAAGTTTTGCTGAGCTTTGGAAAGCATGCTGAAGGTTTATTTTGTGTTCAGGGCAAAGGTTGACTTCTTTCTTATTACAAACTATTTTTCTACCTCAATCTTTTCATGAAACAAGAGGCAGAAAATCCCTTCAGAAAATCATAGCCTTGCAGGACTACAGAATTGCAAGTCAAAAAAGTAGGCCTTAGGAAAAATAAAAGCTAATAGCAAGTGACCTTATTTGCATGCACATGCTATCAGACAATACTCTTCTAGGTTTGATGGCTTAGAGGGTATATGACTTTTCCTTTTAATCATTGCTACTGTTACAGAGTGGGAGAGAGAGACCCAAGTCAGGAGGCCCTCTCCCCTTCTTCGGCTCTTATCTTGCCTGCAAGAGACAAGAGAGAGACAAAGGTATAGCGGAAATGAGATAGCAAGTTTATTTATGAAACACATACAAGCACAGAGCTGCAAGAAGGCAAGTCTAAATGCCCCATATGTAGAAGAAAGAAAGTAGTTAGTAAGTGTGTGAGTTCTATACACTTGAGCCAAGGCTACAAGTGAACACTTAGCTAATCTAAGCACACCAACTATTGGGGTTCAGGGATTATATACCTCAACTGGCTTCTAGATCCCCCCTCTTGCTCCCTCTTCTAAATCTTGGGAACAATGCACAGCTACAAGGGCTTTCTTTCTCAGTTAGTAAAGGCTCTCTGTCTAAGTTAGTGAAATTGTTACAGAGGCCCCTTTTCCCAGCGTAAGACCCCTCTTCCTCCTGTGCAGTTCTGCTTGTGATGTTCAGAACACCCAGCAATCTTAGTGAGAGTGTCACAGAAGCCCCTTTTCTCAGCATAGTCTCCAGGACTCTCCCCTCCCCCTGCACTATTTCGCTTGTAATGCTCGGGACACCTGGCAATCTTATCAAACTGAGCTCAAGACTGCTGAGTCAACTGGCGAGACATGTTTTCCTTTTTCTTTGGCCCCTTATATTAAGTTCTTTGTTAGATTGTAATGGGGAGGGCCCTGCCTTTATTTCCCCTCTAGCCACTCATTCCTAACTGCTACCTAACACTACTATCTTTCTTAACCTCTGCTGTCAAAAGGATCCTGAGTATAACAGGGTGCAGAGCACGGGTTCCCTGATAATAGGGGAACACCCCCACAATCCTGCCTACAGGCAGGGTTGGGAGGAGGGAAGAGTGGAAGGTACAGCATTTTAAGACACGTTGCATAACAAAGGCAAGTTAACAGCCCAGTGCCTTCCTGAAGGGAAGAAGGCTGCTGCCCAGGGCAATTTGTGTGCCTGACTGTGAGAATGTGCACTGACATGGGACATAGTCAGGGGGGTAGATGCCCTCCCCAGATGCCAGTGTGTCACTGGGAACTCTTGCCCTGACTAAAAATGGCAGCTTAAAGAAGGTCAAAGACACTAGGGAACTGACAAAAATTTTGGAAACTAACGCACCATAGGAAGCACCGGTATGAGGTCAATAAGGGAGCCACTAAATAAGAGGATATCTGTGGAGAGGTCCGCCTAGAAAAGATGGCCGCAGAGCTGACGGAACTGTGGGGACCTGCCAGGCCAAGCACGGACAGGTGAGAGATGTTTGGAGCCAAACTGTGACCGGGAATGCTGAGCTGCAGACTTCTGCTTCTCTGAAGGACATATGGAGAAATCACTCTCTTGGTATGGGGACATTTGGTATGGGATTTTAGAGCTTGGTGTAAGCTCTCTCTCTCTCTCTCTCTGGGTTTTTGGCATTTGGACATTCTTGGCTTCTGGCCCTGCTCCCAGCATAGATGGGAGCACTCGTGGGACCAGGAGATGTAGGACTCACCAGGGGTTTAGATCCCCCAGAGGATGGGAACACCCACTCCTGGAGTCAGGGTCCCACACAAGGACATGAGCCTCGCTCGGCTCCACCCTCTAGGACAGTGTAACATGAAACATGATTTCTTGAACTGCTACACAGAGGCTAAGAACAGATCCTGAAGGAGAGAGCTGCTGAGAGAGGATGGTGACTCTGGAACCCACAAGTGCACATTCCAGGAAGGGTGGAGATCTGTTTGTGTGACCCACTGATGCACAAATAAGGATATCGGGAACTTCTGGGCATGGTTTTAGCTTGAAGCCCATTGGGAAGTGAGGGAAGATCTGGGTCTCAAGGGAGAACAGGGCCCTGAGCAGAAGTGGTCTTGGCACCCCCAAGGATGGAACCCTGTTAATAAAAACCTGTTTCCTTCAGCACTAATTTTTGACTCACTTAGAATGAAGACACTGAGTGGCCAAGCCCTGGTTTGCACAGTTGCATGAGCAAACACAGTATTTATATTAAATTACAGAGGTATCTATGATTTATCTTACATATGCAAATGCACTTAAAATAATAATAAAAGATGGTTTAAAATCTGGTGAACCCTGACCTCTACCTTAGGTAATAGAAAGATAATAGTCCAGAAAACTAGGACCATAACTCTTCAGGATTCACAAGGAAGAAAATATTAAGATTAATTGTGATCAAGATTAATTGTGAAGAATATGGGCCTTCCCAAAAATGATAGGACAAAATAAAAGAAATAAATATACAATTTATACTTATTTCAGCATGGAAAATATTAGCTTAGCATACATTGTTAAGCATGCAAAAAATAAGTATAAGAACCAAGTTAAATTTTTTTAGAATCTAGCCTATATTTAAGAATTCTTATTTGGAATCATTGTTGATAAATTTATCTGTTTCTACCTTAAATAAGAGATCAATGGTAATAACTAATGTAGATAAACTTCAAACTTTTTACTCTGTATGAATGATAGCTGATAACATTTTAAATGTTTTTATAGAAAGTTCAGTTACCTTCTTTTGAACTTAAAAAATATAAGCAATGATGACTTTAATACATAGGAAAAGTAACATATAAGATTTAAACTTCTATCCATCCATAACACAAACTTAAGCATGAATAACATGTATGTATTGTGCATATGCCCATTTTCCAGGAAAGGACTTCCCAAAAATGAACATTGTACACACCTTGGTCATCGATTCTGTATTTGCATTATCATTAACTTGGTAAACAGATTTCTAAAAATAACCCTAATGTGATTTCAATTAATCATATCTTCTCTATACAGTATCAATATTTCAGTGCCTGTAGTATAGCAAGTACCAACCTTGGAGGACCTGCTCTATAGAACATATCTACTAGAGGTTGGGGAATACAAAGATAATTAGGGACTGCATCTGCTTTCAAAATTTATAATATAATGAGCCTTACTAACTTTAAGTACTAGAAAAATGGAATTAAATGATTTCAATCTCTAAAAGATAAAGATAGCAAGACTCGTTATATCCTTTTCCAAAGTCTTTTAAGAAATGATCATATTTTAATCTATTTGCTGAATGATATTTTGTTTGATTTATTATTCTTATTAAAGTAATGCACATGCATAATTTAAAATCCTATGGGCTTAAAGGCTGAAGGCTTCCTTCTTCACTTCTCATCCTCTGTTGATCTTCTTTAAGGAGGTTCTGCTCTTTACATGTTTCCATTTTCATGGTGACTATTTTCAAATTTCTAAGCATTACTCACCATGGAAATCTATGGTTAAAGAAGACTCTATCTCAGAGAATTAGTGGTCTTTACTAATTTATATATAATGGTGCTGTAAAATCTTAGGAAATGAATATCTATGTAAAAAAAATCTTGGAATAAAAAGTGGATAATCTTTACAGTATATTTGATCAATTGTTTAGAAATTCCTGTAAAAATAACTGCAAAAACGGTTGATCAACAGAAGTACTAAAAAGGAAAGACATCATAAATATAATTTATTTTTTGTTGACATTTGTAAACCATTAAAAGAGACCTTCTTAGGAATACGAAGTTTAGGCCCTGCTAAATATCTGTTATGCAAATCTGTACCCACAATAAGAAAAAACTTTATGAGTTAACTGAATTCCTCTGATGTTTATTGAAATGTAAGGCAATCATAAGGTTTCAAAAACACTGTAAAATAGTTAAATAATAGAATACCGATTTTTGTGGGTGTTTTCAACAGATAATATGACTGTGACTAATAAAATATTGTATATTCAGCTTTGAAATTTAATCCTGAAATATAAACCCCAAGTTAGAACCTTTTGAATAAAGGTTAACCCTTTATGCGTAGAAAACACAGAGTTAATTCTAGATCTCTCTCCTTATTTCAGCATGGTCTCTACACAGATCATGCCTTCCAATTGAGGCCTATCTTGTCTCTGTCTCTTGTAAGCCTTCCTCAACTTACTCATATTGGAAAAGTCTCACTGTTCTGAACTCTCATAATATCTGCAACTTTTGCTCCATAATTTTCACTTGATTATACTTCTTTCATGTTGTTTTATTTTTTATTGGTCAATGTGCATTTGTTATCCTCCTTATTTAAATTGTGATTTCTTAAATGCATATATCTTTTATCTTATTCAACACCTACCTAGTGATGGATCCATTATAGTAATCATCCAAGACTGTTGTTGACTTATTTGAGTGTCAAAATGGGAATTAAAATAGTTCTAATTAAGTTGAAATATTAATCATATGAAATAAAAGCTAAACTGTAATTATGGAACTTTAAAGAATATTGAAATCAGTCAGTAATCTGATATTTTATAAATATATCCAGTAAATATGTGATAAAAGCTCATGATTGTCTACCCAGCAAACTGCACAAGCACATATACAACCTAATTGAGCATATATTTTGCCAGAAGTCACAGAACCTTAAAATATAACCATGTAATGCCCACTTTATAACCATGTCTATTCTAATGAGTAAAAACAAATAAATATACAAATTATTTATACTTTTCCATACAGCAAGTCGAACCATAAATACCTAAAAAATCAATATATAGAGAAATGTAATGTTGTCATAAGTAAAATATATTTTAATGTTTTGAGAATTTGCTTTTGTTGTTTAATTCTCAAACATCATATGAATACATATTGATACTTTCAGCCCATATATAGTTGACATTATTCTCTACAGTATCTTTTAGTTCAGTTATATTTAAGCCATACCAGTTTGTCTAACTGAAAATATCTCTCTAGATTAATTGGAAACACTAAAACAGACAATTCAAATACAATGGGAATGCTACACAGTTAAACCGGATATATCAACAATTGTTATGGATTAGATAATGAACTATATACTGTGTAGGATTAAAATGAATAGTAATACCTTACACTTGTCCTTGAAGATACATAGAGTAAAATAAATTAAAAGTATTATATTATTTTTAATTTATAAGTAGTCTTTAGCATAAAAATAATTGGAGACAACCTAGGATAAAGAACATACCTTATAAGAAAGGAACAATGAAACTGAATACTGGGCTTTGAAAAAGAATGAAGAACCAGTAATCTTCAGAATTTTTTTATCAATTCAACACTTACATAATATATGCCTCCAATGAGCCAGAAACAGTTTTAATAGTAGCAAATCTTCAACGTTTTTTTCAATTACAGTTTACATTCAATATTATTCTGTACTAGTTTCAGGTGTACAGCAGAGTGGTTGGACAGTCATATACTTTACAAAGCGGTCCCCCTGATATTTCCAGTACCCACCTGGCCCCTTACACAGTTATTACAATATTATTGACTACATTCCCTCTGCTGTAATTTACATCTGTTTCCATTTTGTCTGTTTATTTTGTTCTTTAGATTCTACATATAAGTGAAATCATATGATGTTTATCTTTCTCGGACTTATGCAAATCTGCAACATTTAAGACCAGACCTTACATAGCAATGAGTTTAGACAATATTATATTTAATCTGAAAGTAACATAGGAATTTAAAGTCATAAAAAATAGTTTTATGTATAGCTTATAAAATAACTCCAAACAAAATCTTAAAATTCATTACAATATTGTTTTGATTGATTGCAACCATTTTTAGAAGATCAAGGATTATTTTAAAGGACAACTTAAACTGGAAAAATATATTCTTAGATAACTTACTTTTCATAAATTATAGCCATGCCAAATATCCACAGGCTGAAACGATACAATGAAAATGTCACAGATCATTTAGACATGCCTTGTTTCTTTTTTCTATTAAGATAATTACCAATAGTCTGTATCTCATTCATTTAGCATGAGGCTTAAGTAGATCAGACCTATTAATAATTTGTGATGTGAAGATAAACTTGCTCAGCTCAGTAAGTATGAAATATATATATATATTGCCAGGAATTAATTAGCCTGATTACTATTTTCTAAAGTATATTCCTAGGAATCCTAGTCCAAAGAAATGTTCCCACAGTCAAAATAAATTTTAAGCTGCAGGCTTGGATGTGCAAGGACTGCAATTTTCTATACTTTTAATAAGCATAATTCTAATTTGAGTCTGCATTCCAGCTGATTACAGAAATACAATTTCAATCACTGAAGAACCCTGGGGTGCAAGAGGAACCTTGTCCTGGTTGTCATTGTCTACCAAAAGTGGCACCTTTTTCTTTCTAACATTTGGTAATTAGGCCAGGCAGGCCACCCCACCCTGCTCCTCACATCGTGGTTAGGGCTGCTGGCTCTCAATGCTGCGTCCCTGTTGGTTTTAGTCAGATAAGAAACATTCTTCCGCTGACTTTCATAGAGCTGGGGCACGTTCCCTTGGTTTTTACTTCTCAGCTCTCTCAGCTTCCCCTTTGACACTTTCTCCTCTCTATCTGGTTCTGAAAAACAAATGTTAGTGAGTTTCCAAAGAGTATACATAATCATAACAGCTGTCTGAAAATAAAGAATCCAACCCCTTTTCAAGTTGGTGTTCTTCAAACTTATTGCAGAGTACTTAAAAAGAAACAAGCCTTGGCGGGGTGGCTCAGTTGGTTGGAGTGTTGTCCTGTGCACCCAAATGTCACAGGATTGATTCTAAGTGAGTTCATATACCTAGGTTGCAGGTTCAATCCCTAGTCCAGGCATGTACAAGAAGCAATGATCAGTGTTTTCCTTTCATATCAATGCGCATGCCTACCTCTCCCTTCCCTTCTCTCTTCAATGAGGAAAAAAAATTAAAATAAAATAAACAAAAAAATTAAAAAAACAAAACACCTATTAGCAGTAATCAGAACCAATGTTCCCTGGGACACAGGTTGGGAAACAACTGCATTAATCATTGAAATAATTCGGTAGCAGTAGAATCACTATTAAACTTTCTGCAACTGTTAAAAATAAGGGAAAAAACTGTATTATGGTATAAACAAAATTACCAAATTATTCTTACATACAATAATATCCATTTAAAAATTCTGTTCAATAATATTTCATAGATTTTTTGAAAGAAATATTTAAAATAGCTATTCAGTGAACAGAATAGGACATTTTATTCTAAATCCAAATTATGTAATTTTGAAATAGTGTCCTGGTTTCAGGGAAATATCTACAGTTTTACCATAAATCTGACATCATTAATAGGTAATGAATGTCCTTTGCAACAATCCCTAGAGAAAGATCAGTTTGCCTGCCATGTAATGTCATGTTTCGGAGTTTCATTAGGCTTATCGAAAGCCTCCCTAGTTAGACTGCAAAAGCTGAAGACCTTTTCAAAATTTTACCCGTTTGGATCTAGTCCACAGTTACATAATTATCTTAATATATACCTTTTAGTTATTAATGAAGCTTTAAAATTTCCAACAGGAAATTAAATACTGGGTAAGTATATATTTATTATCATTAAGAAGTATTAGTATACATTCTAGAATCAGCATCTTATTTAATTTTATGCCAAAATCAATGTTCCTTGGGAAATGATATATAAATTTATGATTGATGACATCCAATTATCTTATGAATTTCACTCTGCATCTATAAGCAAAATAAGTTATGTGCATTATAATTCCATTTCATTTATAAATTTGAAATTTTTCTGATTTTCTGCTTTTTTTACAAAAAATAAAAATATTTCCATATTTGTAAGTTTGATAAGGGTAAATCATGATTATGAGGTAAGGATGTCTTTATTTTTGTTCAGATAGTAAATGATATTTGAACATGTTAATATTTGATTCTTCAGAATGGAGAATCTCTGCAACAACAGCAAAACCTTAAGAATAATGCAGTTAGTATGAGAAATACGTAAACACAGATTATGTGGATCAAGACAAATTCCTAGACAATATGGCAGAATAAGTTATTATTCTTCATGTCATTCAAGTTGTATAAACTTTTAAAATTTCACTTTCACACAATTGACGGATACTGAAATCTTTGGATTGTTACTATTGAACTATATGTTTTTAAAGACAGGTTTTCAACATGCAAATATCATTGCAGAGTATTTTATTAAATGAATTGATTTAAAATACAGGAGATACAGAGAACAAACTGAGACAGAGGGAACAAACTGAAGGTTGTTAGATGGAAGAGAAGGTGGGGACTGGGTAAAAAATGTGAAGGGATTAAGATGAACAAATTGGTAGTTACAGAATAGTCACAAGGCTATAAAGTGCAGCTGGGGAATACAGTCCATAATATTGTAATAACTGTGTATGGTGCCAAGTGAGAACTAGATTTATCAGAAGGGATCACTTCATAAATTTTATAAATGTTTAACCACTTTGCTGTATACCTGAAACTAATACAAAATAATATTGAATGTCAACTGTAATTTAAAAGTAAAAATTAAAAATCAGAAAAAATAAACTACAGAAAAATTACACTATAATCTCTGTGATTTTGTTGTTTCCAGATACAATGCTAATAAAATGTGAAATTGTAAGACTCATTTGTAAAGCCACTCTTACTGGTGGTGAGTAAGGAGAAGTCAGAAATCAGGCTCTACTTCTGATTGGCTGTTTGCCATGTGGCAAGGAACTTATGTACCTCAAATTAGTCCATTTATAATAAATCTCTGTCTTCTAAAGAAATTTTGCTCTATCAATATAAAACTCTTGTAATATGTTGCGTTCAAGGTCCTCTTAAAGTGTCAAATGATAAGTATTCATCTGAATTTTAGTTTTGTACTAAACTATTAGCCTGCTATGTACCAGTCTGTTGGAGGTGTTAAAAATTGAGGTTTATCTATGTTGACCAACTTCTGTCTTATAATAACAGTATGTTTTTAGATTATGGTCTTGGGTAGTATTTGGTTTGCCATTAGTGAGAACCTTTGGATGCATTTAGAAATAACACAGAAAAGCAGAAATAAACATAAATGCTATTATTCTAAAATGACAAGATTCATATCAACTAGAATGATTATGCAGAAATCTACTTTGGGCACCTGTCCATCTCTGCACTGATTATCAAACAGTAACTCAGAAGTAGTGTAGAATATAATTCTCATACCACAAGAGCTCTTAGATTGCAAATTGAGTGCCTTAAACTCAGTCAATGCTGGTAATAAAACTGGATATGCAGGTGCAAAGACAGAGTCCCAATATGCCAATGAATTTCAAGTGTCCAATGTCTCCCAGTCAATTTCATAAAAATCTTATTGATGCAGTGTGAATTTCTCTCCACCAAATTTTAGTTTGGTGGTAAAGTTCTATCAGCATCGTGACAAGCTCAAACGGTGCAAAAGACAAAAGTAAAGTTAAGGATGGTCTTTCTCACTAAGAAAAAACTTGAGGGCATAAATGGGAAACTCTTGGTATATATAAGATTTATCTCTTATTCACTTAACTCATAGTTAACTGCTATAAAATAAAATTTATTAAATATGACACCATTATTTTTCAGATACTTTAGTTTCATTGTTTGAGGTAAAGCCTAGCATTATTTATTTAAAATGTGGACATTTTTAATTAGATTTACATCAAATAGGCTTTTTCATGGATCAATTTGTTTTGCATAAGGAGAAATATCTTTTGTGTAGCAAGACCAGAACACAAAATCACTGCACTTTTAATACTTAATCCAATGATCACATAGTATCAGAGGTCATTTAAATGGCCTTGAACACATATCACAGATTTAAATAACTAAAAAGATCCTAATCTCTACAATCAGCTTTGAACAAATGATAGCCAAGGTATAATCAGGGAATACTGAGAGGGCAACGTATTGTGCTTAAATTATTTTGATGCAAATATACACCCATAAAATTAGAAAACTGAAATAATAATTGCATATAAACACCTAAAAAATTCTCCCTTTTCCTGGCCATGATGTGTTGTATTTTTTTCCAACATTTATCGTGCATTTTTAAATATAATTATAAAGTAATCCATGTTCAAACATAACACATTTGGAAAACACAACAAATTTTTAAATTACACAAAAATCACTCATAGTCCTGCCACCAGAGATGGCTACTTTGAACACTTGAGGCGGCTAACCAGACTCCTCAGAGCTCTAAGGGTGACAAGATAAGTGCCAACTATTTGAGAAGCCACCCAGAAATGGGGATGTTGGATGCGTGGATCAAGCTTTTCTTCGCCGGGAAAGCTGAGAGCTGGGTGTTCTCACCCTGCTGGGCAAGGGGAAATCTCTGTGGCGCCTACCAGCCCCAATTGTCATCTCCTTCCTCCTCTGGGTGGCTAGGCTGTGCCTCTAGCACCAGAATTCTAACACTGGCAAGATGGAAGCCGGTCCACTGGAGAGCCCTTTCAGAAAAGCGGGACACATGCACAAATCAGCGCTTTCTGTTTTATGAATAGACTGATAAAACATAAAGGGGCAAATTGCTCGTATCTTTCTTATTCTTGTCTGCTCTTTAGAGACTTTTCTTCCTTTCAGAAAGAGCACATGATCCACCTCCATTGTAGGAAAGATAAAGGCTGTCCCTGACCAGCCTCCTCTATTCCTTCCCAAACAGATGTAATTAAGCTTATTGATTAGCTAATGATGTTTACTGTCCCTCACGCCCTTAAATCTTATCTCACCAACCCCTACACCTTTCTAGTAGCTGGGAAACCTTAACCTTAAACAAGATATCTCATGCCGAGTAAACTGCTAACCTCTTCATGGCACTGTTTGACTGGGTTACAAGTTTCCTGAAGCTATTTTTTTGTTCTAAAAAACTATAGGCCTACAAAATGTGTAATTATCATATTTTCTAAAAAACTTCTTGGGGATTCTTTTTTAAAGATGAGACCCTTATATTCCCTATGTCCTTTTGCCATAGGAACTCAAAACATGTATTCTAGAGCAGGGCCAAGCATGATTGATAGACAGATGATAGATGATAGAGGGGTAGGTAGGTAGATAGATAGATAGATATAGACCTATATAATACGATATCTATATATTCTACATACAATGTATATAATATTTACTTATTTGCTGAAATTGAGATTCAGGTGGGGTCATTTCATGTATAGCTAATATAAAAGACATAGTGAAAAACATGAGTCTATGTATGTTCATTTTTATTTCTTTATTAAAAAAATATGTTCCACTCAAAAGTTCTTATGGCATATATGCCCAATAGGATTTCACTGGATTTCATTGCTCAGCTCACAAATCATTAATGTTCTTCATTTCTTAAGCTACAATAAATCAGTCTGAATGATGTGACACTCAATGACAAAGTAAATCAAAATTTACATCTTCTAGTGTTTGTCCTTTACTTCAGTAATTACTCACTGATTAGAAATAAAAATTACATTAGGCATAATTTCATTGTCATCATTACATAGTATAACTAAGCTTATACAACAAGATTTAACAATAGTATATGAAAGGAGATTACAGATTGGCTTGGCAGAGAGCTCAAGATTTCCACTGCACAGGGAAAAGGCAGTGATTCCTCAAGTCACAGGAACAAAGAGACAGTAAATAATTTTAAGTATCAGCTTAGAGCTAAACTCTCACTTCCAGGTCACATGTTTAGAGAAAGCTGCTTCTTGCAGATTTGGGGGCATCAGAAAGCAATGACACCTTGAGAGCCCAATCTTTGGCAGGGTGTTGGCCATGAGATTTTTAAAAAATGGCATACAATATTTAAAAAGGTTATTTTCTACCTATGGATTTACATTTTCTTTGTTTGTAAAATACTCTGTTCTTGAGAAATGTGTACACATATTCCTATTGAAGTTGTTACACTAAGGAAATAAGGAGTTGTGCTTGGGAAGGCTACTGAAATAATGAAGAAAGAATGGTTTCTCTCTCACATTGCAGTCCTTAGAAAAGAAACTATCTCGACTGAGCATGGTACAGCCTGGTCTGCACCACTGATGTCATCATGTGGGACAAATTAAGACTGAGTAACCCAGAGTCCAATAGATGACAGTGTTAATCAATAAAGGAAGTGCTCTTTTATTACATGATCTACAAAGATTATATATAACAACCCTCTTCTGCCCATGTGTATCTCCTGTAATGGTGTTGAACTATTTTAATCTGAACAACTGCAATCTCGTTGGAGACAACAGGCAGGCCACATCCTCATGGACTGAGTGTGGAGGAATCCTTTAGAAGCAAAACACATTCTTAGTGTCAATTATCTGGAGAAATATGAGATATAGGAGAAAGAAAGCAAGAAATTTGAGTCATTGGAAAGTCGCCCAAGACTAGAGAGAGAGTTGGTCTCTCCTTAACCTCCTTGGGTCTTGTTATCTTTGATTAGTACTCTGATTAATTATTCTAGTTATTATTAAAGAGTGCTGTCAGCAGGGGGAGGGAAAGCCATCTCTGGCATTGGAAGACAGGCTGAGACCTAGCTCAGGAGAAAGTCTCCAATCTGGTGCATGGTCAACATGTTGATGGACTGGTAGGTGTCAGACAGAGGACACCTTGAAGATGGGCTTTCTCAGTGGTACCTCTACTTTCAAATAAGTCAATATTCAATGCCATTTCATACTATTAGTAAGTCTGCTTATATAGTATTTTTATATCCTTACTATTAATTTAAAATGATGAGTTATTCATTCAGTCTCCACTGTGAGACATAAATTGTTCTCTAGATATAATTAATTTACTTAACTCCCCATGTGTTTAGTAAAAAGAGATTAATAATTCAAAATTTTGTAAAAATGTTAATCATGAATTTTTTGCTGAACACCAGATTAAACATATGCCTCTCTAGGGAAAAAAAGAAAGAAAAAATACATTGACCCTTACCTCACACCATACACACCATAACTTGAAAGGGACCACAGACTTCAATGTAAAAACTAAATCTATAACAATTTAGAAATGAAATACTGTATAAAAATCTTTTGAATTTGAAATAGTCAAAAACTCCTTAGGTTGCACACAAACAGCAGAAACCATGCAGGAAAAAATTCATAAACTGGACTTCATCAAAAGTAAAGTCAGCTGGTTTGCAGGAGACACCATGAGGAAATAAAAATAAGTCACAGATTGAGAGAAAGCATTCAACAAGGAGTGTTAACCAAGAAATAAAGAGCTCCCATCAATCCATAATAAAGACAAGCAGCCAATTGTTTAATGGGAAGAAATTTGAATGGACAATTTATAAAAAATGATGGACAAATGTGCAATACTCACATGAAAATGTCAATGAGACTGAAAAATAAAAAGTCATAACATGAAGTGATCAAATGTAGGCAAGCATGTAGAGCAACTGGAGCTGTCATGTATTGATGATGGAAGTGTAAAATGGCACAAGCCTATTGGAAAAACTTATGACAATTTCTTGTGAAACTAAATGTAAATGTACATATAATCCAGGGATGCCACTCCTAGGACTTTGCTCAAGAGAAATAATAATGTCTTTGTAAAAAGCATTGAACAACAATGTTTACGGAGCTTTATTCTTAAGAGACTCAAACAAAAAAAATCAATCAGAAGGAGACTGGATAAATACTCAGTGGAATATTACTCAGTAAAAAAAAGGAATCAATATAACAACATGACCATGAATTAAATATAAAACTGAGGATACTCTATAATTGAAAAACAATATTCTGGAACAAGGAAAAATATTCTATGATACAAAAAATCAAAAAGACGATTGCCTGTGGGAGAGCTGGATTCAGCATTGACGGGAGAAGACATGAAGTAATATTCTGGCCTGAAGTCAGCCTTATATTTATTGATATGTGTGTTGCACAAGTATATGTATTTTTTCTTGCAAAAATCATATAAAAACTCTCAGCATCTTAAATCCCAGTTATTTAATGTCCTATTAAGTTATTTGGGGCAACACATGCTACTATCTGCATTGCTCTGAAACAAAAAATAATACCAATAGATAGATAGGAGGATAGATAGATGAATATGATTTTTAAAAATTTGCAGTGAAACATAATGATATATTGTTGGTAGTGCCTAAATACTAACTGAGCTCTAGGTGGTGTGGCTCAGTAGATTGAGTGCAATGTGCAAACCAAAAGGTCACTGGTTTGATTCCCAGTCAGGGCACATGCCTGGGTTGCAGGCCAGGTCCCCAGCAGAAGGCACACGAGATGCAACCGCACATTGATGTTTCTCTTCCTCTCTTTCTCCCCCCCTACTTCCCCTCTCTAAAAATAAATAAATAAATAAATAAATAAACAAAATGTTTAAAAAATACATATTAACTATAAAATTAAAGTTTTCTCTGTTTGAAAAAATTTACAGTAATGTTCTTTTAAAATAATAAACTTTGCAAATGAAGATAAAAATAAGCACATGTTAAGATGTTTACTATCATTAGCCATCAAAAAAAGGTTAATTGAAATACAATGAGGTATCACTACACAGCTATAACAATGGCTAAAAACAAAAAGACTAATGATAAAAAATGTTGGTGACATTGTAGAGTAACAAGAATTTTTACACTGTGATGGTAAAAATGTAAAATTGTACAACCATTTTGTATAACAGTTTGGCAGTTTCTTATACTACACAAATTCCAATTCTTTTTCAAACTGTTGAATTGAGATAAATTAAAACACATCAACATAAAGATCTGTGTATAAATCTTAATAGTAACTTTATTTTTAATAGCTCCAAACTAGAAATAAACTAAATGTCTAACAACCAGTAAATGGATAAATATATTGTGATGTAGCCATACAATTGAATACTTCTGAGCAATAATATGGATTGAAATATTGATACATGCAACATTGTTAATGAAATCAAAATCATTGTGCTGGCAAAAATGAAGCCGATCTAAGAGAGTACCTTTATATAAAAGTCTAGAATAGTAAAGGATTTCTTGGCTTTAGAAAGTAGGACTGGAGTTATAAAGCAAAGGAGGGAAGTTTCTGAGGGGTTTTCTTTGTAGACGGGCACATATACATAGACAGATGAGCAGCATGTTTGTCAAAATTCACAGAGCTGTGAAGTTAGAGTGAGAGTATTTAATTGTAAGTAAGTTATACTTCAATGTAGTTGACTAAATGCAAAAAACATGAATTACTGTTATTACCTCTGCTGTGAAAAACTTAGAGGATTTCATGCCTGAGGAGAGAGTGGTAAAGCAGAGGGCAGCATCTCCCGTAGCGTGAGTGAGGTCAGCCAGTTGCGGCCTCCTCCTGGTCTCTTCTCCCTGCCTCACTTTGGAAGTGTGCTTGACATAGAATAGCCTCTATCTTCACTGAGAAAGCAGGCAGAAGGGCGAGTCAGAAAAGGAGATAGAGAAACCAGTATTCAGTGGCTTTGCATTAGAGTTATTGTGAGCGACCATATGTCATATGGCCCAGCTTGCTCAGGTTCATTTCCTGACTATTACTGATGTCCTGGTATAATTACTAATACTGTCACCTTTTGCTCTAGAAGGGGATCTCAGTTTAGTCTCAAAATATTACAGTCACCCACGCTTTGCCACATATTCAAGACTGATGGCTAGAATCATGTTTAATATGGCAAATCAGCTAGCTATCCCACCCCAAGTTTGACTATTTCTTCAATTTTTAACTTCTGTGCTCCACCTTCTTCTCCAAAATTGGAAATGCTTTTATAGACCATTTCTGCAATTTTCTAGTCTGTCTGTAACTGTTTTCAAACTTACGTGTCAGCTATAAACCTCAGAACCATAGCCTGAAAGCAAGTTGAACCTGTCCTTGGTTCTGACCCCTGACCTAGTATTTGGGACTCATACTTCATATCATACGTTCTCCCTTCCATGTGTTCTGACTGACAACATATTTCACAGCAGAGAATGCCATCTAAAATTTATTAGTCATACCTAAAATGTTTGTCATTGTTTAACAAGGACCTTGATTACAATACTAGAATTTAATTTTAAAATTGTCCTTAAGATGCTGACATGAATTCATTCCAAAAATGAGTTCATACTGTCCTCCCTGGACATTAATAGAGCTGTATATTCCCCACACATCAGGACATCTCCTCTTCTGATTGTCCTGTGGCTGTTCACATACTTTTACCCACTGTTGTTACCAATTGTCCTCTGCATCCTATCCATGCCTGGCAGAAGTACAAGTGTGCAAGAACGGTTTGCATGCTACAATAACTTTTATGTATATCTGACCGCATAAAAAAGGAGGAGAGAAAGAGACAAAAATATAGATTGCAAGGAATTTTAGTGACTGAAGAAAAGTGCACAAAAATAGGCATCTCATATGGCATACTGAGCACATTGAAGACAAACTTCATCTAATAACAATACTGACACGGAACAGCCCTGCTATTTGCTTTATGAGTCCCATAGGAGAAATCACTGTTTTGAAGTTCAGTGCAGTTCCATAGCACAAAGGAAATCAAATTTATTAAGAGAAATACTTTACCTTAAAAAACCGTGAAAACTAAATGCAAGGCACTCAGAGGTAAGTGAACACACAGATAAAGATGGATACACTTGGTGACCTGTTATCATAAAGTTGCAGAGCGCATTAACCTCATTTCACATTTCTGCCCCAGGTACCACTTTTCTTGTATTATCAAATATAACTGCCTGTTTACCTGTCTTCTAAATGAAAACAGAAATAATCACTGAAACAATCATACTATTTTGACATTGTATTATTATTGCATCTAGTCACCAGCACTGGTTGCTAAAGGGTGTAGTATAGGTGATTTGTTTGCAGTGCACTTTCATAAGTCACTTTTTAATTACAATAGTAAGTCCAGCCTTAATATTAAATTGCTGGAGGAAAAGGGAAAGCTAGGAAGAAGCCTTACCTAATCTGCAAAACACAATGATTAAGTGTATTGTCTACCGCAGGATGCCGTAGAAAGTCAAACAATGAAATTTCCCATCGTGGCTCTGCCGTTCACAGAGGAGAAATACTCAGCGGTGACATTAACAGCAACACAGTGTCAGGCAGGAGCCAGGAGGAAATTGCATGATGCTGGCTGCACTTTACGAGGGCTTCTTTCTTTCCCTTACTTACAAAAGGAAAACATTGATTGGAATTATTTTTGTTATAAGATTTGATATAATTCATGCCTAGTTTAGAAGAAAAATCACCCTAAATTATAATCATTATTTATAACTTTGGGTGATGTGTCAGGTTAGTCTTATTGTCTGAGCAGTTGATTAAAAAAAAAATCAAAACAATAATGCACAAACCTTTAAATTAAAACTCGATTGAGAGTGAAAAATGATCCCATAACCCCCAAGTTTTTTTTCCTATAATGTGCTATTGCTTTAATAAAAATCTGTATCCTCCAACTGACCTGCTTTTCCTTTGGTAGAGATTGTAGCTACTACATTAGTAAATTAAAAAATAGAAAAGGACTTTCTCACAGTTGGTCCTGTTTTTCAAATATTCATTCCAAGACCATGATATAATCATATAAACAATGACAAAAAAAAGAGGTAGAAAGAAACCAGTATGCAGAAATGGCAACAAAAGCTTATTTTTTTAAGACAAGCTTTCCCATATTACTACACAACTTCATTTCAATATAGGCAATATCATTCCCATTTTACAGGTGAAACAACTGAGCAATGGAGAATTTAAGTTGGTACCTTCAGTCACTAGCTAGTAAAAAGCAAAGCAAAGTCAGCCCAGTTTTTCTCTAAGATGGCGGGCTCGCTGTCATTGTCAGAATCCACCTTTTGTTTGGGTCCAAACTTTCCATTGTCAGTTTGGAAGTTGAGGCAAGAGTGCAACTGATTATACAAACCAGCCATGATTCCAGCACAGGCCAAGCTTCTCATCAATATTTTCAATGTCACTGAAACTTAAAGACATCTCACAACTTTAAAATTTTGTGTCTCTCTGTCCATCTGTTTTTACTGGATAGCTAGCCATATTTGGGGAAATTTATGTAGAACCTTAGGTTTCTTGTTCAAAAACAGTAAAACAACCTACTCAAGTTGAAAAGTGTTTATTGTTCTTCTGCTTTTAAATGTCCGCACAGTGAAGAGTTCAATATCGTATTGTTGCAACCCATCTTCTTTTTTTTTGTTCTATTAAGAAAGGTTAAAATTGGCATCTGTATTACTAAGAACCTTCTTTGAAAGTGATAGTACCTCATCAGGTTTCCAATGGCCTTATGATAACACAGAAGCCATTTGGAAATAACTGCTTTATGGTAATCATATTAATATATCTTGAAATTTGTCACCCTTCCCCCCAATCCCTCACTTCATCACATCTGTAGACACTTATCTCACTGCATTTATATATCTAGCCTTCTATGATTATTCACTTTTCTCCACTGAAGTAGCTTCTTGCCCTCCTTCCATGAAATAATGGACAAAACATGATTCTTTGCTCATTTCTCTGACTAGTCTTTAGCTCTTCTGATGCCTTCTCTCTATCTCATCTAAATCCCGGTATCCCACCTAAATATGAAGGGTCCCCATTGTTTTTTTCATTCTCTTGTCTTGCTAAGTTATTTGTCTCAAGAGAGAGGCACACAGCAGTAGAAAAAACAGTCAAATTTTGGGCCAGCCAGACATGTATTCAAATTTCCAGTTTGCCACCTCCTACGTGTGTAAAATTGAACAAGTTATTTATGTTTCCTGAACACCACCCTTGTACCTCTGTAAATGGTGGAACAATGTAAATGATAATACTTCCCCCAAAGAGTTGTTGTGATAATTAATATGATAACATATAAAGCACTAAGCAAAGTGGAACATAGAGGTTTAATACATGACAGTTAATCTTTATCATAAATGATGATCTAATTAACTCCTTTTTTCCTACTATTACTACTGTGGAAATGATTTTATATCCATATCTTCAGTAATTTCCAACTTTATCTTAAAGGTCTTTCTCTTTTTTCAATAAATCTGGTCAAAATTTTTGGAACTCTATTTCACTTTCTCCTCCCCCATTGGATTGATTGTAGGCTGTGGATATATTTATGTTTCTGAAGAACATTTCTCAACACATCATTGCCTCCAGCACCCCCCACCTATTCTTACTTTCTCCTTAGTTAAATATTTTCAATGGTGTTGACTTTCTCTCAAAGCTAAAATTCCCCATCAATTCATCCATCCATCCTTCTATCCATTTGCTGCTGTGACTTTTGTCTATTCTATTCCTTTGCCTTCAGTGAAAATTCTTTAGTGAGCATTTGTATTTGGCTAAATTATTATATTGTTAAGTTTTGATTCAAAACCTTTGCTAGCCCTACACCCTTCAATTAATTATAAAGCTTCTTATATTATCTACATTTTACATTTTGGCCTAGGTATTTGCATTTGTAACAAATCTCCTCTTTTAGGTATTAGATCTCATTAAATTTATATTTTATTCTTATCCTTTAGGACATAATGCTTACACCTAAAGAGCTTTAATATATATGAGATGATTGAATTTTTACATATGTAAATATAGTCTACATTCATACTAAAATAAATATATGTGTTCAATCCCTTCCTGATTCATACTTAAAAAGGAAATGGTTATTTGTTAAATTTCTTAGATGATTAATGATGGGGTATTGGACCCTTCTCTTCAGTGATTCTAAAAAATATATTTTGCAGCTGGTTTACATTGGAAGATTTTTGTCTGTATGCCCAGACGGTACATATTTTACTAGTTGCCAGTCAGAAGGGTAATGAATATTAAGACTTGGATGGAGGAAAAAGAATTTAAATAGCACGGAAAAACTGTTTCTTTTTTTAATTTATCTTCATGCATTCTATTTCTATTTTCCATTCTATTCCAATGTTATCATTAATGTATCTTTCTTTACTAGATGGAGCACAAATGTAAAATCAGGCTATTTTGCAAATATATTTGCTCGTGTGAAGATAGCTGTTTAGGGAATTTATTCAGGTTCTTGGGTTGCTTCTACAAGAACAAAACAACCTATTCACATTAAAAAATGTGGTAATATAAACATTTCTAAGTTTCTACTTTGATAGATAATTACATGTCTAGATGTGATTAAATATATTTAGAAATATGTTTCACTATTGCTGAGTTTCGTGCATGCCCAAACTTTAGGCATAAGTCTTTTTAAGGCACATTGGATCCCATTAAGTAGGACATGTCTAGGATTTTAGAACGATTGGCAGATAAAACACGATCTCTAGGCCTATTTTTATCTTCTAGCATTATCTCTGATGATTGACTCTGTCTCTTCAACTTGCTTAGTTGTTAAGAAAAATTAAGGGACAGCACAGGTATGTCTGTAGAGACTCTGGATCAATTAGAAGCTATGTGTCATCTCTCCCTCTAAATTAGGCTTCATACACTCTGCTGTTTAGCTGAAGCAACTTCAGAGAAATAGTTTGCTTAACAACATGAACCTTCTAGAACACCTTTTGGCTCTCCTTTGTAGTTTCACAAAGTTTTCCCACATTGCCCTCTGTCCTTTACATTTTTCTTTTACTTTGTAAGAAAATTATATTGTCTCTATTACCTCAAATATCTCTAGTCATTAATGCAGATTAGGTAGCCCTTGAAATTTAATACACTAACACTTCTAATCACAGACTGAAGTTGTTATAATAAATTGACTGAATTGGAGAACTCATCAGCATTCATAATCAACTTTTTAAAAACTTATTTTTAAAAATAATAAAAAAAATATCCAAGATTTTCTATAACTAGACTCAATTCAGTTTACTAATACCATTTCCAGCATCGGGTTTTACTCCAATATTTGAGTCTCTATTGATGTTGATTTTGAGACTCAACTTTGTGTTTCTCAGAGTCATTTTGGTAGTTTTAAATTTTTGAAATGGTCCCTCAGAAAGCATCACTGTATTTCTCAATGCAACCAGAGGGAGAGCCTTGGTGGATGAGGTAATACACAGGAAAGGTATTCAAGAGATTAGGAGAGGACTAGCCTCTTAAAGAGTAGCATCAATATTAAGGGTGAAACAGAAGAAAAGAAAACAAAGAAGAAAAGAAGTGAATAGCAGTGTAGACTGGTAAGGAGAACAAGAGGTGGCATTTTAGGAAGAGAGAAAATTTAATTAAGTCATAGGCCTCCTTTTTCAAAATAAGTCTCTTGAATATATTTCAGTGTCATATGAATTTGATGACATTTCCTGCGAAAGTGGGAAACTAGTCTCTAAAAGAAATAATAGGGTGAGTCATTCTGGGTGCCATGTGCTTTTGGATGGAAACTGGCAACACTCTGGCAAAAAAAGACCAATATAGTTAGTGATCTTGTTTCTTAAGAGGTGTGTTATAAATAGAAAATAAAACTTTCATGAAGGTCTGTGTCTTATTAACCAGTTTACATTAAATATAGTGTGACATTATCTTTTGAATCATGGTATAATCAAAATAGATATAAAAGTTTAGAAAAATTACTTTTTAAAAATATTAGGTGCATTTCCAAAGCTTTCTTTTTATTTTTAATTTTCCAGTTTATAAAATAAACTTTCCTCATTTTACATGCAATTTAATTCTTATTTTAATGCATATGCTCACTTAAACATATACTCTAACAACGTGGAGCTTCACCTGCATTTCCACTTCCTTGTCCCTAGAAAGTCCCAGGACTGAGATGTTCTGCATGAGTCTTCTCTCTGATCCCCTTTTCTGAAGGACATTTAAGTAGAGCATAAGGCTGTTTTTTACCCTGTGTATAATTGCTAGAAGAGCTAAGGCTAAAAATATGTGGTGGAAAGAGTTATAATTGGCCGATCTACAAGTGAGAATATTTTCATCACAACTAAAAGTGAAGAATGAAGCTGGAACAGAGATTATGAGAGAAAACACAGAGAAAAGAGGCTCTAGACCCTATCACTAATATAATAGTAACACACGTGTCTACAGTGCTTGTTATGTGCCAGGCACTTAACGTAAACTATTTACGTATTTAGTCAATTCTCCCCAAAACCCTAAGAAGTAGGAGTAGGCTATTTCCCATTTTTCAGTTAAGTAAACTGAGGTGCAGACTATTTAAGGAGCTTGACAAGGTCACACAGATTATCAGATTCAAATCCAGGCAGTCTCGTTTCAGAGGTCATGCTCTTAACCATGACAATGCACGCCTTCCCAGGGGAGGGAAACACTTGACGTTAGCAAGACCGTCTTAGGTTTTGGCTTTTGCAAAGGAAGTTTTTGGCTCATCTTCTTACTAAGTTTTCCTGGCCTCTGAGGTGCCTGCGAATGATTTCTAGATGAACTAGACCTGGATCAGGTGTGTAGTCATTTATATGAATGACTTTATACTACTTTGTACCAATTACTATCTTAATTCAACGGGTATAAAGCAGGCTGATGAGAAAGTACACAAGGATATTTTTACTCTAGGATTATAGGAAGAAAAATTAAAGCAAATTACATGAGAGTATTGTGATCATATTGATGAATCTCCTCCACTTTCTCAGAAAGCCAGTTTCCAACTCAGTCAAGCTATTGACAAGTGCAGAGTGATTTACTACCAATAAGACTGACATAGGCCTTCCAGTTAATTGGGGCACCATCCATTTTTCCTAGTCAGCACCTCTTCCATGCCAGTTAAACCTATTGTAGTTTTTCAACATACTCCTTACTTCTCACTTTCCACGCCCACACTGGTAGGTGGGGCAGCAGATTGCAGTCAGAAGCAGAGGTGAAAGAATTGCACTATGCTTTTGACTCCTTCACATTGACAGGACTTAACTGACTTAACTTTCTAGGCAATAGAACCAAAAAATAGAAGACGAAGGTACAATCTGACTGTGCTCAATTGAACTTACTCAGAAATACCTTTGAATGTTGTCTCCTGAGATGTTGTCTTATCTAAGGTTCAGAATGACTAGGAGTTCCTCTCTAGGACCCACTTTGAATTCTATAACACAGGCAAGCATGACCTGAAGATCTGAGTATAATAATTATTTAAGGATTTCATATCACCTTCAAACTCTTCCAAAGATCATGACTTGAAAGAGTAGACCTCCATGGCGGAGAGGGAGATATCTGGGTTTCTTTTCATTTTCTCAATTAATTTCATATTCACATAAATTCCTTTAATTTGAATTTCTTTTCTTCATGTTCTCAGAAATTATGCATCTTTAAAAATTTGGCCATTGTTTTTTATCTCATATCACTAGAAAACTCTAAACTTCTGGCATTATGGCTAAAATGATCTCCTTATCATTTTTTGCATTGTCTTCTCATTTCTTTCTTGTTTTCTTTGATTTTACATTTTCTTTTAATTCTCATTTCTTATTCTGTCTAGTATAAATGATTCTACTTCTTTCTTAAGGAAGGCTTTATTTTTATTTCACTTTGGAGAGACATAATTTAGATGCTATGAACATGCATTTACTTTAATATAGAATATCTATTTAAGACCTAAAACCTTAACCAAATACATAAAATGAATGTGGATATGTTGTGGATAATCAAAAGTACAAAGCAGCCAGTAAAAAGACATGGGAGCAACACCATCCTTCAATGTATAAAATGCTTGCTCTGTACTCTAATGTCACTATCCTTGGCCATGTTTAAAATACCTGCCTTAGGCAGTGTTATGCTCTTTGGCTAATGGACAGTAATAAACTAGCTTGAGAGATTAGTGCAAGCCATGCAGTGGTTGCATCCAAAGTAACAGAGATGGGGAGCATTACTGTTTATGAGGTAAAATTTAAGTTTTGCTCCCACTAAGTTTATGGTTACAGTGACATCAATAGCTACAACAACAACAACAAAACACACTAACAACCCACAAATTGTCCATGGTTTCTGATCTTCCAAAAGTCTTTCATGTAAATAAATAAAGATTATTATCTTTCGCACTGTAGGTCAAGTAGAGATCTGCTACAGACCCAGCATGAAGCATGCAAGCCAGGACATTGCCATTTCCGTGACATAGGGAAAGAGAGATGGCACAACCATGGGTGGCCCTAAAACTCTTTTCTTGCAAAGAGAAAATATCTCTGCTACTCACAACTCATTGGTTAAAGCAAGTCCCACTGTAAGGTTGCAGTAGATGGTTGGAAAAGAAAAATCTTCTGACTGGTGTGTTCAGTGGGGCGGGGGTCATCCCGCAAACCAAAGAGTCACCTGTTCGATTCCTGGTCAGGGTACATGCCTGGCTCACGGACCAGGAACCCAGTTTGGGGCACATGAGAGGCATCCAATTGATGTTTCTTTTACACATTGATGTTTCTCTCCCTCTCTCCCTCCTTTTCCCTCTCTCTAAAAACAAATAATTTTTTTAAAAGGTGCTCTTTGCATATATTTAAAAGCAACCTCATGCCTTCCTATAAGGAATTCACTTTTGAACAGGAATATTTATTCTCCCCTGTTGCTGGCACCATAAGGTGAAAAGTGCTTCTCAGAAGTTGTCTCACCGCTAATGGGGGTTTTTAATCAGGAAATGTTGTCGTGCTAATCTAATAGACTTTCAGTTCAGACCTCAGTGTCACTGAAGCCTAAAATATCCCTGAAGTTGCACATATAGAAATCTCTGAATAATGGAGTCTATCCCTAAAGAGGTATTATGCAAATGAATGCATTTAGTTAATATGTACTGTAAACAGATCACTACTTCCCCGTTCCTTTCTAAATCACAGCAGAGATTAAAACTGTAATATTCTTATTACCTAACAAAGTAGCTAAATGTTTAAAGTAGATCTGCAAAGGACTTCAAGCCCAATAGTGCACCCTCTTGAATTTGGATTGGGCTTTTCTTCCAAAGGTCGTAACATCTTCTTACATGTTTTGTCTAACCTCTCAGAAAACATTTCTCTTAGAAATAGACAATATCAAGTTACACTCGCTTTCTCTGGCCTCTGAGAGATTATTGAATATTTTATAGTCCCCTATTACCAAATTCCAACCTAGTATTCACTGACAAATGAAAGAGTGACATTCGTATGTAACACAGAAGTTGGAAAATCTGGCTTAAAATGAATATGCAGCTGATTGCTGCCTTCTGATTTAGCGGCCTCACCGGGAGCTAATGTCAGTCTCCATTAGAACTCATTCCTGTCACATTGGCCAATTTTACTACCAGCAAATGATTCCAGATAAGGATGAAAACTGAATAATGATCTTTTCATTTGTCTTTTAAAGCTTTATTGAATACAGAAAATGAAATAGGATGTTATGGCTTTGGCTATGTAGTTTTAAAAGGTTGATTTTTATGAAGGTATTTTTGAGCCAACATAAAAACTGAGTTGCACTGACGGGGAAGCTTCTCCTCTCAATTAAACAGAAGCCAATTCATCAAACAACACTGATTACATCAAACATGCCTAATATCCCCTCGAGATCGCCTATTTTATGCCAGAAAACTTCCTCTCGCTTTTGAAAGACGTAAAACAGAACATGGATAAACGAGGACTTATAAATGAGCAAATTTGTTTTTGCCTTTCTGTTTTTCATTTGCTACTGGATCAAAGTAGTACAAGTCTTTATTTCTTTATTGTCCAAGGAAAGAGAGAACAAAAAGGCTGAGCACAGTTTGATAGTTGAAACAAAAGTTCTGCAACCTTACCCAGGGGAAAGAAGAGAGGAGACAGATAAATCTACACTGGTCACTCTCAGAGAAAGGGAGGTTCAATCAAATGCATTACAGCTCCTTTAGAGAGGAGAATAGGCCTCAGTGCAGTACTGAAAGGCAAGTTTTAAGAGTAAAGGAAATGATCGGCTCCGAGCAGGGCAGCAGCCAGTGAGTAAATGTTGTCAGAGGGTCTACTGTATTCTTACTAATGGCCATTTTGACTTCCTATTGGCACATAGTAGATCACTGTCCTTGAGGGGTGAAGTGGGTAATGTCCAGAGTGGCAAAAGACTTTTCCAACACCCAGCATTCTCTGAGGCAACTAGGCCAGAAATATGACCGTCAAGGGAAAGACAGAATATCCCAGAAAATCTGAGATCCTCACCACATGTTCATCAGGTTTTCAAAACCCTATTTCACTGGTGCCTTCTCCCTTTTCAAGGACGTGTTTCTCTTTTATTTCTGCTGTTTTGCTTAGGTGTTTCTTTTTTTAATTTTGTTAACTTTATTTCTTTTTTTATTCCAGTTTTCTTACATCAATGCTTCAATTTTCCCAGGCTTTTTCCTTTTGTTTTTATCCATTGTGACAAAAAAGAAAAGAGGTATCATTCTGACCTTTTACTTTTTGCTGGTATATTTTTAAGATTTAATTTTATGCAGAACCACACGGTCGTCTAAGTAACTAATGGGATTCATGGCAAGAGCCAAAAAAAAAAAAAAAAATCAAGTCAATTACATAAGATATGTTTCTGTTTTCACCAAAATTAACCATTTATTGCCCCAAAATATACTATTAAGGATTAGTCAATATCTTCAGTCTATGTTTTACTTTCTAAAATATTTTATTGCATATATTAATAGGGCATAATAAACACCAATGGCAAAGGTTTTTTAGCTACAAGGAGAAAGAAATCAAATCTCCTACAGTGGGTTGAATGGCAGCCTCCCATTTCCCCCTTAAAATGATATGTTCAGGTGCTAGTTCCAGAATTTATTAATGCTAACAATTTTGGGAAACAGGTTTTTTCAGATGTAATTGAATTAAGAATCTTGAGACGAGGAGATCTTTCTGGATTATCCAGGTAAGCCTTAAACACAAGGACATGTGTCCTTATGAGAAACACACAGACATGAAGGAGAAGACATGGGCACACAGAGGAAAGGCGATGTGAAGACAGAGGCGAAGGTGCTGGAGGGATGTGGTCCCGGGCCAGGGAAGCCAAGAAATATCTAAAGTCGTGAATGAGCCATGACAAGCTGAAGAGGCAAGAAAGTCTTCTCCCATAGAGTCCCAGAGAAAGTGGGGTCCCACTGATACCTTGGTTTCGGATTTATGTCCTCCAGAATTGTGAGAGAATAAATTGTGTTGTTTTAAGCCACCCAGTTGTGGTACTTTGTCAAGGCAGTCATAACATAATAATACATCTTCTTTATTTATATATATATATATGTGTGTGTGTGTGTGTGTGTGTGTGTGTTTAGAAATATATATCTATTTCTCTCCAAATATAAATACATATGTATCTCAAAACCCTCTGAATGAATATTTAAGAGGTACTTATATAGGGTGATCCTTTTATATATGGAAGTAAGCATTTCCATTTTGTAGTTATTTATAGCTTTTTCTTGAAGCACATTTGCATTCACATCATTTCCTTTGATTCCATACCCAAATCTTCTTCAAGTTCTATTTGTGATTGTCTAGCTTTATAGCAATGGGTAAAATAGGGAAGCAAGTCTCTGTGTGAGCGAGAAATTTCCCAGAGAAAATTGTTAACAATTCTCTCTCTTTGGAATATTGGAATGAAATGGTACTGAAAATACTTGAGTTCATTTTGAGTTTAAAATTTTTAGATGTCAGAAAAGAATTAAACTTTGATTTTGAGGTAATATATGATTCTGAATCACTAGTTATTTTTTTAATTGACTCAAGAAGGAAAATAACACATTGCAACTTTGTCCTTGAGGCCTAAGCCAACCCCAGCCTTCCTGACTTTCCTTACTGTTTACATTTTCTGACCCATCTATAATCTATTATTACTAATAGGTTTCTGTTAATGTTGCTAATTGTTATTTCCTTTGTTACCTGTCTGCCAGCCCTGCTAGAACACACGCTCCACATGGGTAAATAGAGATCTTGGTATGTTCTGTTCCCTCCCATGTCACCTGGCACAACTCACGGTCAGTGTTCAACATGTTCTGAATAAACCAATACGCAATTAGCCCTCTTCTCTCAAGGTTTAGGGAGAAATAAGCTCCAACAAACATGCTTGGAGAGATTGAAAAATGTGAACAACTGCTTCTGAAGATGAAGAACATGTGACAGGGCAGAAGGAAGGGAAATTAAATTTTGAGATTGGTCACAGCCAGCAACAACTGTGATATCTACTTTGATGGCAATGATTCTATTCTTATGATAGCCCCTTAAAGATCAGAGGATTACAATATTAGGGGCTAGAGTAAATCATGAACCAAAAATAGTGACTAACTCTGTATTCAAAATCATCCACACCATCCTGGAAGATTCTAGAAAACCAAGAGTGGAAAAGGTGACTGTGTACCGGCTGCTTTGCCTTTTGCTACTGTTCTTCACCACCGCACACCCTCTCCCTGCAAGGCTTTCTCTATTTTTCCGAGTGCCTGCTTGAGTTCAATGATGAGCAAAATATAAAGCAGATAGAGTTGGTCCTTATTCTTTCATTCCATTCTTAAAGCCATTCTGAAGTTTGTTCTTATAAAACTTCAACAGAGGGGACAGATATGATTCCTATGATACACAAATAATGAAGTTAGGTGAGTGAGATACGTTAAGGGACTTCTGCAAGTCTATAGTTAGGCAGTTGGGCGGTGGGTGTACAAATATTGAATCCTGACTTTTTAACTCTTTCCTGTATTCATTTCTCAGGTCTCTCTTTTAACTTAATAATTCCTTGAAATTAATTCTACCCATTCAGTCTTTATTATTTCACTGAGAAAAGCAGTTGAACAAGGATCCAATCAGTATTGCTGGGTTCCAAATTTAGGTCTGCCACTTCATAGATATAGGGTATTGACAAAAACGACTCAAGTTTTTTGTCAGTCCCTCCCACATTGTCAAATTATGGAAAATAATAGACCACTGACATTATTATTGTTTCCCAAGTCATGTGTTGTTTTCAAATGTAGTAATGTACTAATCATTTTCTGTCCTTTTTATTTCTTCTTGAATATCAAATCTTCCATCTGAGATCACTTTCCTTCTGTCTGAAAGGAAAACTTAAAATTTATTTTGTAATGGATGTGCTGATGGCAAACTCTTACTTTTTGTCTGCTCTTATTCATGAAAGAAATTCTCACTGCTCATAGATTACTGGTTTGAGAAATGTCTCCTTTCAGCACATTGAAGATATGTCAGCATCTTCCGGTTCCCACTATCACATATGTGAAGACAGCTGTCGTCCATCCACGGCGCCATTGGAGCCAGTCCGCTTCACTCTGGCTACTCCTCAGATCTCTCTTTCTTGGGCAGCCTGTAGTTTCATTATTTGTACGCAGGGGTGGATATATTTTGTATGCTTATTTTGCTTGAGCTTTGTTGGGCTTCTTGAATTAGTTTTGTAGTTTCATCAGTTCCAGATCTCTTTTTTACATTATATCTTCAAATAATTTATCTGTCATACTCTTTTCTGTACACCTAGAACTGAAATTACACATTTGTTAAACCTTTTTAAGGCACTACCCCAGACAGAAAGATACCATGTTACTGATGCACAAGATTATATGTTATTGATGTTTTTCTGTGTTCATAACTTTAGCCTTTTAACTAAGTAACTTCCTCTTTCTGTCTTTGTAAAATGTTCTTGAAATGTATCCATTTTCCCTGTGTATTATTCTGCTTAGGCTACCATAACAAGGTGCCATAGAGGGTGACTTAAACAATATAAATTTATTTTCTCACAGTTCCGGAGGCTGGAAACCCAAGATCAGGGTGCCAGCATGCACAGTTTACGGTGTGAGACCTCTCCCTGGTTTGTAGATAGTCATACTCTCATTATGTCCTAACACGACAATGAGTAGTGAGACAGAAAGACCTTCTCATTATAAGATGGTCCAATCAAATTAGGGCCCTACTTTATGACCTCATTTAACTTTAATTACCTCCCAGTGATTATATCCAGGGTCAGTCACCATAGGGGATAGGGTTTAAACACATGATTTTGGGGGAAACAATTCAGTCCAAAGCATTGTGCTCCTTTCTACCAAGTATAAAGATTCTTGGAAATGTATAAGATATTAGTAAGCATCATTGGATTTTACTAATTTGGTATATTCATCTATTTGACACAATATGCTATTACAAATGTTTGCCTTTAACCCACTAAGTTAATTATTCCATAATTCTTAGTTTACTATTCCCCAACTCCTTTTCTGGAACTGTGTATCAGTGATAACTGTCACATGAGTTCCTAAATGAAGCTATAGGTGAAATAACTCATAATAAAAAATGTCGGTATAAAAAGTAAGCCCTTCTTGAGAGAAATGGAAAGTTAGTGATATCGGATAGAAATAAGTTCTTCAAAAAGATTAAAATTAAGCTACTTACATGTGTGGAATATGTGATAATAGAGGATACTCATAGAAGTATGACCAATGCATATTCAGAGGAATGGGGTGCCTATTCCAGGAAGATTTCTTAAGTGAAGACATGTATAACAGAGTAATCTATTTTAAAGGAAGATGTTATAAAGGACTGAACATAAATTTTAGATTTGAACCACCTGAATTTGTATCCTGGACCAACTATAAAATCTGGCTATGAATCATTGGATAACTTAACCATTCATGATTTTTTGTCTGAAATATTGCAACTAACTGCTAGGGATAACAACATCTAAGTCTGAGATTCTTGAATGAATTGAATTAAGAAAACACAAAAGCAGGTATATAAAAAATGCTGTTAAAATATATTTAAGTCATATTCAGTGGTAGTTTTTTTATCTGTAAAGTGTGGACAATATACCTGGTTTTGTTTTTTCTGAATAAATAAAATTATTTATGTAAAGTATTTAGAGCAATGTCTAGCAGATAGTAAGTATACAAGTGGAATATTTTTCCTTTCTTATTTTTCCTTCAATTGAAGTAGTTAACTAAAATTGGTCACTAATAAAGAGATTACAGAAGGAAAAGAAAGCAAAAGACAAAGCATTTTGGAAGGTTTTACACTAAAATATGAAAATTAAAGAGAAATCAGCAAGAGCATTGGATTCACAAAGTAAAGAGGAGAAAATGTATGGGAAGTTGAATGCACAGAGTGTATATAAATGAGAGGCATTAGACAACGTTAAAGCCAAGAGAGAAATACAAGTTTTAAGTGCTAATAAAAGAGTATTGACTTTGCTATTTAAAATTTGTTGGTTTCTTTGAAGAGCAGTTTTCACAAAATGGCAGTAGAGGAAAATATATTGTGTTAAATTGATGAAAAAATAGGAAGTAAAGATATAGTGATTTAAAAAATCACTATATAAAAGGAGTATATGATTGTCGGAGGGCTACAGAAATCAAAATAAAGTGAATTTTTTTCTGTTTAATCTGAAAACATGTTTTACATGTTTATGGAAGATAGCTACTGAAAGTGATTAATTTGAGTGAAAGAAGACAATAAGAAAGAGAGGGCTCAAGAACATAGGTGAAGGCGTTTAGAAAAAGAAAAAAAAAAAAACAACGGTGCGTACTTTCCTTTAAAATAGCCAGAAATGAAGAGAGAAAAAAATGGCAGAAGGATATGGTGAAGTTTTAAAGAGTCAAGGATGTGGTCGCAAGAAGAAACTTTCTAAGAAAGAGGCAGGCTGTGGAAGTGCCTCCCCTGCGAGGAGCAGTTTCGGTAAGGTAGGAGGTGAGCTCGCCGCCAGCGACAGCCAAGTGATGCTGGCACCGCGGAGCCTAGGACGGGTTGCGGGCCTGCATCCCAAAATGATGGCTGAGCTGAAATGTGCGTTTCTGCCTCGACGAGAATGGAACTGGTTTGAAAGAGTCAAAATGGGAAAGCAATAAACTACAAAAAGAAAAATGAATTAAAGACCTATACACACAACTGAAAAGTTTCAGTGACAGCTCAATTGAAGTTAGAGAACATAAATTTGGAGTGAACCCAGTCCTGGAAGATAAGTCCTATTTTAAATCCTAAGGGAAGCTTGGTAATGAAATACATTAAGAATACACTGCCCAATTGAAAGTTGAAAAGGAGATTAGGGAAGACAAATGTAATTACCCATATTGTAATTTGGTCAAGACACCAAGGTTAATAACATTCCTCCTTTTTTTAAAAGTTGCCATGAATTTTTTAATACCTTATAATGGCCAGTGTCACAGTTTTTACTCTTTATACAAGAGATGAACTTTTCGATATGCAATTTTAAATGTTAAGCATGTGTATTAAGGATATGTATTCACCATTACACATGCACATACATTTGCACCTATAGAAATATTAGAGAATCAACATTTTTTAATTACATAAAGTGCTTGGATGGAAAATCGATTCCTCTTTCTCTTCCAAATTTGACAAGAAGATGTGATTGAAACTGGGATCTGTCATGATAATTAAAGGCAGAGATAATGTTGGCGTACAATATTGTTTAGGCGTTGAGTAGGGTCATTAGAGGGAGTTTGGTGCAAGCCAGACTGACCCTGTCAAGTTACATGTCCTCTATATACTCATCTTCGAACTGGGAAGCAGAGGTATATTATATCACAAGGGTTTTGAAGAATAAATGAGATAAAGCACATAGAATGCTTAACACAGTAAATTCTCGAAGAATTCAATTATTATATTACCCATTAAGAGTTTTAACTTGATACTTCCTTGATCCCGAGTATTGATATGAGAATCAGCAATTATGGACAGCAAGGTTTAGCATATACCCTCAGTCTTTGGTAGTATCAGAATATGAAAGAACCATCTACTTTATACTTACTATGCTAAACTTTTGTGGTATATATGTATCTTTGTTGATATAAATTTTGACCTATGTGCATTTGTACAGTGACTCATTTTATACAGGAATTCTATCATTTGTTTAATTTGAAGACACTGTTGAAGTGGTAATAAACATTAAATCTAAATAATAATACAGTGACTCTTCAATATCTCCAGAGATTGTCTCTTTTGAGTAGAGTATACTTGTGTATGGCAATACACAGTCATTAAATATGATAAAGCTTAAAAAGCTAAACAAAATTACATTTCTAAAATATATATATCATAATATTTGAATTGAAATTGCACTTATATATACTAACTATTCTTTACTATAATAATATAATAGTTTGCTTCTATAATCATATGTTACACTTTGATTTAACAGTGAATAAAATAACAAAAACTCACTTTGTGGCATTATTTTTGAAAACTTACTAGGTGAAATAGGTATAAACTATATTACACAATAAACTTAATAATGCCATTATACTTTCCTCCTAAAGTACCTTTAAAAGAAAAGTGTTAGGAAGTGTTTAAGAAACAAGCAAAGTGCATTATTTGTCATTATCAAATTAAAGCTCATATCCAAATACCCTAGTCACAACTCTTTTATTCAAATTACTTTAAACAAAATGCATTTCATTACCCCAGTAAATGGGAAATTCAGCGCATGGAGTTATCTTAGAGATTATTGAATCTGTGTATGTGTGTTTCTTTTATCTTTTAGCCTCTCCTTCTTTTCAGCACTGTTTATCTCTGTGTGCTAATCTTATTCCCTTCTCTTGAAGAGTTGAAGAAAATTACTGAAAACAGCTTCAAACTTACACCAAATCAGTTTGAAAACTACTGAATACAGGGAGAAACTATAGTTCATGGTACTCTTATATAAAACCTTTGGAATTTATTGTCTTGGGTTTTTTGACCGTTTCTGAGCTAATAACTATGGCTAGAATAGTGGAGTTTTGACTGGCCATGTATGGTATATGTTTACCTGTATATTGGCACTGAACAACTATGGTTAGTAACCATAGTTCAGAATCCCACTGACAGACAAGACATGGTCTCCACAGTAGAAGGAAGGCTGTGTGCAGAAAAACAGAAAGAGAAACACTGTGCATATAAAATTAGCAGCTCAATCAACTTTGTAATAATATTCCATTACATGACCAAAGAGAATGGAATTACAGAAAATGTTACACAAAATAAATGTTTTGCCAATATGTTTTACACTGGAGTATAAGCCTTTCATTGTGTAGGACTTTGTTCCAGTCATTGACATTCTCTATCACTTAGTTCAGTATCCTCAAGTAGAGAACCAGGAGTCTAAGCTTACCTTTATGGTGCCCACTAGATGCAAAATACTTCAGTTTTTAATAAGTTAAGAGGGATAGCTCTTAGATACTATTACTTTAAAGGGAAGCTGTATAAGAAAGTGGATAGATAACTGGTTTGGGGTCACATGGATCTTTCTTAGGTCTGCCACTTAGCAGCTGTATAAACTTGCACAAAGAAGTGGTTTTCTCTTCTGTACAGTGGTGTTGGGGAGATAGAAACATTATCTACCTCATAAGAGTTTTTGTGATGGGCATAAAAGATAACTACACTGTTGTGGATGAGTCAAAAGTGGTGTAATTTTAAATAATCTCCAGCATCATTTGGAATTTATAAAAAGTCAACGTTCAGTTTTATCTAGAACCTTTGGTATTAAATGTGTTCCATTCACACTATTTACGGGGTCATAGAAATCAAGTGTGCAGTTGTTTATTTGTCTCTGTTCCCCTGACCCAATAGATGGGGACATAGGAAATGTGGAGCAATCATTATAAACACTTCTAATGATGTCACTACCTTTTTTTAAATCAGAAAATGATACTAAACTGACATGAAAAGTTAAATATTGCTTTATGTTAAGTGGTCATCACCAGCATCTTGAAGAGCTAATTAAAGACATTCTTTTTTAAAAAGCACTTGTTAAACACAATAAATTCAAAATGATCTTTATGTAACTGCACAAAGAGGAATGGAGAATTGTCCACAATTTCTATGATATCTCCTGAAGCAAGGTTCTCTTTTGTTTGTTATCAGATAAGATATGATTGTCATTGAATTCAAAAGAGAGACCAAGGGGAAAAATTGAATAAATGAATGAATGAATGAATGAATAAATACCAGATCACGATTGCCTATTTTTCTCAATTATCAGTGAGTAGTATTGAGAGTTACCTTCAAAGCGTCACTTTTTACTTATTTTTAATGCACATATTTATATGTAAAAATATTAATTTAAGCCAATACACAGCAGATACACCATAGAAATGTTTTGATTGAATTCCTAAAGGCTAAATTTTGATTATCAACATTTATCCACAACCAAGACCAAAGCCAAGTATCTCCATCCTAAAACAAACTGTATGAATTCTGTGATATGAGTAAATCTAAATGAAAATCAAGAAAACAAGGAAATGGGGACAATTCAGAAAGTCTGCAATATATCAAGTGTTAGTGAAGTGAGCACAAGAAAACGGGGACACTTTTTCTGCTTGTGAAATTATAAATTGTTAAATCCACTTTGGAGGGCAACCTGGTACATCTGTGGAATGCCCTATCATCCAGGAATCTCATGCTTGTGCATGGACTCTAAAGAAATGCCTGTGTACTAGATAGTGTGTGCTAAGATGTTTACTACAACAATGTTTACAGTAAACAATTGGAAAAATATAATTATCCATATAATGGATTAATCTACAACAATATAGCCCACTGGAAAATCTCAGAAATATTAATATTGTGTGGAAAATAGAATGTTAATATTATATAATCATATTTACAAGTATTTTATGGAACACATGCAAGGCATAGTTCACAAAAACATATGCAGTCAGATTAAATTGAAATATTGTTACCTCAGGAAAGTAAGAGAGGTTCACGGGACTGGAAAAAGGATAAAAAATTCAACTTTACTTTCAATAATTATAAAAATTTGAAACAAAGAAAGCAGGGTGATGAGTAAACAGGTAAACAATATACTGTCTTAGTTGTTTTGTATATGTTTAAAATATTCAACTAAAAAGCAAGTAATTTCATATTAAGTTTACCTCTCCAATTTTGAATAAAAACAATGTGATATTACTGTTCAAAGGTTCTCTACTAATCCCTATTTCCACTATTTTCAAACTTTGGAGCTTCCAAAGTGATGAGTAACAAATATCAATTATAAGACAAATGATGCTGCTGTTTCTTTCTCTGAGGTTTGAGGAAAATTCTTAATTTAAAAATAAACCTAGACCTCTTATGACTCAAAAGATTCATATCTTTTGATACTAGACTATATCTGAGTGTGTGTGATGAAGGGAAAAATAGGAGCCAAAGATGTAAGTGTAGCAAAGAAATGACTTTATAATTTTTGAATTCTGAAGTCACTAATCATTAAAGATGAAAATACTTGTAGATAACATGACTACATTGTATCTTTTCTTGTTTTTCTGAAAAACAATGAGCATATTGATGATTTGTGAACATTTTATTTAACAATACTGACTGATGTGGTACAGCAATTCTATGTATTGAGATTTACTCTGCCATTAAGGTGCACACATGTTGTTTGATGATTCTTCAACTCCATGCATTACACAGTTAGTGAACTGGACAAACACAAAGGCCAGAGTACCTTGGGATTCCTACAAGTTCTTAGAGAGAATCTGTCTTTTTTTATACTTTATTCATGTGTATTCAAAACAAAACCGACAAGTTTATAAGAAACTGTCAATTTTTTCTTAAATGTGTTATGTTATAAAAAATTTTATGCTCTGTAACTATTTTGAAAAGTAGTATTTAGAAAGCATGAAGTGTGTTCTGGACCATCCTGTTATCTCTCAACTAATGAAGAGATAAACAAAGAAATACTCCACATATGTGTAGCTATCCTTAACAATAACAACTCTTTCCCGCCCTCATATTCATATCCCCAAATACATCACATATTTGTAAATGCTCTTTAGTCTATTATTGTTGACTCCCCACTTTTACTATAAGGACAAGTACCTTTATCTTGATTTTGAGTCTTAAGATCTTGGAAATTCCAGATGTGATATTCTGAGGGGAAAAAAAGCAACAGATTTTATCACTGTAAACTAACTTAATATTTTCATGGTTATAAAAACACATGTTAAGCTGGATTGGGTACATATTACTGCCTAATCAATGACTCCCAAGCTTGCTTGTAATGCTTTGGATTTTTTATTAAACAATAACCCTTCTCCATTGTTGTACACTTTAGTAAAAACTGCAGCCCATTAGTGTCAGTTCTACGGAATGATTGGATGGTATGCAGCAAGGTGATCCACTGTGGAAACAGAATAGAATGTGTATTCCGTGACTAACATTCGGGAGGTCAGTTTAGTGGGAAGTGGTATTGGAGCCAGAGAAGTCTAGGGTATATTTAAGCACCTACCAAAAAAAAGTCCCTGGATATGCGAGAAGGTAAGCTGAGCTTCTATGTTGGGGGATGCAGCATTTAAGACAATTCTGAGTATAGTTTGTAGGTTCTATCTACTCAAGCAAGTTAAGGATTTGGAGAGCATCCAGTGGCTGTCTCAGCTGTAACATTTTATACATGTAAAATGTCTTTGTCTTAAAATTATAAGTATTTTTACATACTTTACTATACAGGGAAAATTTTGCCCCAATATTCACTATTTTCCAATTAAACAGCAACTCTTCAGAGAGATATAACCAGTTTAAAAACATAGGTGCTTTCTCCCTATGCTGCCATATTGCCTTTTGCTACAAAAACTATTAGGAATAATGTCATACATGGACTATATATATATATATATATATATATACACATTTTCCCAATGTGTTACTTGGAATCCTCCAAAAAAAAAGTCCCACTGGGGAAATGCAATTCTTTCCATCTAAGTGGCAAAGTGCTTAAGAATAAAGACCTATTTATTTGAGGTCATCATAGTCCTCTATAGGGAACCCAAGTTAAACTGCAAAAATCATAGGAAGAAAAAAGAAAAGAAAAGGCACAAGTATGAAATAGTCAAGTAGTCATAGCCCTACACTATAAACACCTAGGCCATCCAGTAGATGAAGGTTGGTCACGTTCAGGAGTTCACATGATGAGGAAATCTAGATAGGGATGATGTGTTCTAATGGTTTAAGTTCCCCTTGTCCCATTGCAAATCTGAAGAAGATAAAATGAAAACACAGAATAGAATCGATAGTTAAATATAAGGATTAAGGCAACTCAAATAATTGCAAGAATGGGTTACTGTGGACTTTGATTTGAAGGCAAATAACTGGATTCTTAAAAGTGAAGAAGGACCATATTAAACACTATGTAAATTTTTGTATTACTGTTTAAGGGAATTCTATTTTCCTTCATCAAATACCAAAACAGAAGTAGAAGGCAGAGTTCCCTAGAATTAGAATCAGGGAGAATTAAGATAAAAAGAAAAAGATTTATTACCATAAGAAAGAGGTGTAGTCAGAAATACAAATGAATACCAAATAAATAAGGCAAATTGACAAAAGTTTGAATGATAAATTGTGGTAAATATACTGACCCTTTGAGACACTACAGGTTCCTCTGGAAAGGCCAGGGTTTGGGGGTAATTTAGAAATCATTTTGACAAGAAATCTATGGAGAAGGTTAATATTAACACATATATCAATTCCCATGCCTCTCTAGTCAACAAACTTAAAATTCCTCCTTTTATGAAAAACTTAGCTCATTTAGAAAAGGGAAATCAAAATCTTGTTGAAAGTTCTCATAGAGTATACTCTATAGCCTCAGTGATACCAATACTGCTAAAGCATTCAATATTTTCCAACACTCTAAATATTTACTGAGCATATGAAATGTATTAATTCTGTATCAAGTACAGTGAGCAAGACACAATTGATTTTTGTAGTCACTGAGTTTATGGTGTGTGAGAAAGATAATCAAGAAGAAATTGCAATACCCATGTTTATTATATTGCTTTAGTAGCAATTCTGCTTTAAAAGAACAACACATCATGCCATAGGACTGAAGATCAGGAACCAAAGCACCAGGGAGGTGGGAATGGTGCAGCATGGATCTGGGTTGGCTTCCTGGTTCAAAAAATTTCACTGAAATATAAACAATAGTAAATAATAATCTGACAGATAAAAATAATGTGTTTATGTTCCAAATTAAATATGAGGTTTAAAAAGTAGACAAAGTTTACTATAACTGGGGTTTATTATTGTAATGAGGACTTAGTAAAAATTAAGGTAAGAGAGGTATGGTATAAATTGGGACCTTTTAAATCATGCTAATGAATGCCTTTTTTTAAAACCCTCCAGGGGCAGTTAAAAAAAAGGGGAAGATATTTCACTAGTGGTGTTAGTTTAGATTTTTTAAAACAAATTCACTCAGCAGAAAAAATAGAGAGAATTAAAACTGGAGATTGGGAAAGCAGTTGGCATGCATTAGTAGAGTCCAAGTCTAAAACAGTAATTGTTCCCTGATGCTTGGTGGTGGTGAAGCAGGGAAGGATTAGAAAAATAGGACCTTGTAGCCTGACTTGTGTGGCTCAATTGGTTGAGTGTCGTCCCACAAAGCAAAAGGTCGCTGGTTCTACTCCCTGTTCAGGGCCCATTCCTGGGTTACGACCCATCCCAGGTCAAGAGGCAACCTACCCATACGTCTCTCTTTCTCTCTCTTTTCCCTAGGAATTAAGAAATAAAATAGAAAGATAGGACAGTGTGGCTCATTAAGAAATAAATGGGGAGAGAAAGGAATTAAGAAGGACTCCCAGAGCATTCATTTGGGCAACCAGGTGACTGGGGCGCCATGATGGCGATTAGAAGGCACGCTGACGAAGCAGGTTCCGCCTCTCACCCCCTGGAAGGAGGAGAAGGGGTGGGAGATGAGAGTAGTTTGAGAAGGTGATACATTTAGTTTAGGAAATTATGAGTTCCACGTAACAGAGAAACCTCCAATTAAAAATGTTCTCTAGAGCGATTTGGTACAAGGGCTTAATGAACAGAATGAAGACTGAAGATGTGTCAGCTGGTCAGGAAATAGATTTTTACTGACAGCCTACTATGTGTAGTGTTGTGCAGAAACAGCCAAGAATCTTGTTCCCATGAGTTTACAGTCTGGCTCAAGGGACATATTTTGGGGCCATTAACTGAAGCTAGAGAGGGAATAAACTTCATAAACATGAAGTTTCAGATTCAGAAAGAATCTAGGAGAACCTACACACTTATGAGAAATATGAAAAAATAATGAAAAAAAGAAAGGCTTTTTTCTTTACAAAATACTAGCACCTGGTAAAAGAGAGCTATATTAGATATTGACTGTATGTTTACATTTGACTTAGTTCATGGAAGTCGCTAGTGACTTTGGTGTGAGCCGAGCAGGGAAAGGCCGTGAAGAAGGCAGATTGCAGTGAACTGAAGAGAAGGTTAGAGGTAAGAAGGTGCAGCTAGGCTTTCCTGTTTGCTGGAGGATGATACAGAGAGCAACAGCCACTATGGTGGAGCCTGCAAGAGGGGCATTCGATGGAGGGGTTCTTTTCTTTTTTTTATTTTTCCTTCTTTCTTCTTCTTTTTATTATGATATAAGCTGTTTAAATGTTACTAGGAAGGAGCCAATTCAGAGAAAATCTATTAAAAACTGGCATTTTTCTACTGTCTGAAATAAGACAGAAAGCACACTATTCCCTGAAACAAGATGCTGAGGGTCAGCTCTTCTTAGCTGAAATATATATATATATATATATATATATATATATGAAAAGGAGAATGTTCTCATAAACCCCAGTCAATGCATAGCCTCTGAGATACCAAATGTAATTTATTGAAGGCCATTAAAGGCTAATAAAGTTCAGCCACTGTCAAATGCAAACGGAACCTGTGAAAGGTCTTAACAATTACTTAAATCACCCAGCATAACTTGTGTATTAGCACTGTCATTTTTTTGTCCTCTAAACGTCAGGCCTTTCTTGTTTATACTTTATCACAATTCCTATCCCTCTAAAAATTATTTTCTCCAGTTATATTAATTACTTGAATTTCAAATGAAGTCCAAAAAGCCTCATACTGGCACTTAATGACACTAAAGTTAGGAGAAAAATGGGGAAGATAAACTGTTTTGGCATTCCGTCTTTCTTTAAAGTCTGGCTTTGGGCCTCATTTTAAAACACGTCACCGAAGGTCTCCTCGTATTTCTTCCTGTATTCAATAAACTGTCATGCATTCATTATGTCGTAAGCTGCGCACAGATGCAAATGGATACCATTTATAATATTTTACAGTGTTTTGAAGTCCCAAGCCCATCTAGAATGATAAAGACCTGGAAATTGTTAACCCACCTCAAAGTCTTTTTTTATTGCATTCTTTAATAGATTGGTGCAATTTCTTTGCATGCTATAAAAGTCAAGAAAGTATTTCCATGGTACTAAATGGAAACACATGGAGACCATTTCGTTTTTAAGAAGAATGTTCTCTACTTTGTGATTTGTGTTTTTTAATGCCATTTCCCTTCCTCTTGTTCTTTCAGGGACAGTTTGGTTCAGAGTAATGGAGCGGTGGAAATTAAATGAGTGCGCATAAGTCCAATGAACTCAGTATACTGCTTATCTTGTAACTATACTTAATCTAAATAACCTTTTTTATGCTCTGCTGGAATGGCATTTTCAAAAGGCTATATAGTGGCAAATGAGAGTATATGTCAGTAAGGATTTGCTAGACAAATCAGATCTCACAGGGAAGTATATCTATCCATTACTATTTAATACGCACTTCAGTTTGAAGGACAATTTTTGTGTGTGTGATCAGACCATTAACATTTACTGTCATTTGGACTATGTCTTCTAACTTTTCTACTCTCCCTTTTTATTTTAATTTTATTTATTTATTTTTTCCAATACTGTCCCTCTGACCGAAATTGCCTATAACAGAAAGAGGTGATTTATAAATGCACAAGACATTGACTCTATTTTTCTTACCAGATGTATATTTTCAGAAAGGAAAGATTTCTAAGGGACAATTCAACACAAGGTAGTATGCTAGAAAGAGTTTAATCCACATACATAAAACATACAGCAAGCAAGTCCTTTGATAAGGACTACTTTTACTTTCTTTTCATCAATATCGCTTTCTTTTTCACTATGTTTGAAGAAATGATTTACTAAGCAGGGTTTAGAAAACAGCTTTTCTATCTCAGCTACTGCCCCTCCTTTTGGTCGCTCATGGAAAGTGGGTAAGTTTGTGCTCAAGGCAGCATGCACACATAAGCTGTCTTGTACTGCTTTGTTTCTTCCAAAACGCTAAAGCAAGCTTTATGGTGCATTTGGGCATTAAGGCTTTTCTCTTAGGTCTGGTTACAAACCTCCCTGCCAGATTCCTTACTACCAACCAGCATTTGGTCTGAGACATGCTTGTGGATGAGGGCCTCCCAGAGGCTGCATGGATTTTGTGAAGCCAACTTCCTCCCTCCAGCCTCTGAGCATGCCCACCTGCCCTGGCTGTCCACACTCTGCTTCCACTGAGATCTCTCTAAAAATAAATAAATAAAGTTTAAATAATTAAAAACAAAAAACAAAAACAAAAAACCTCACCTCCAGGTGATTCTGCTGTTCAATACAGGTTGAGAACCACGGGCTACATTTCTCATTCACTTGCTTCTTAGAGAATATCCACACGAATAAGTGTATTTTTCCCCAAGTGGAAACTTCTAATTAAACAAACTAAATCCTGTGCTCACAATTAGATGGTATCAAAAAGTAACAAATTACAGAATTTAAATATTGAGTAACTTGATAACTCAAGAGTACTGTGTACATTTTAAAAAGGAAATCAAAGTTATAATTATAGGCTCTTTAAAACTTATAAACTATTTGTTAAATTTGTGGAATGCAGATAAAACTATACTTAAATGAATAATTATAACTATCAACTTTGTAGTTATTAGACTAGAAAGAAAATAATAATTAAACTATACTTTTAACTCATTCATTTAGAATAAGAGCAACAAAATAATTCCAAGAATATGCTGAATTAAAAGTAAAATTATTGATTTAGAAAACAATTAATAATACAATTATAGAAGAGACCAATGAAATAAAGCACTGCTTGGAAAAATCTAATAAAAAAGGCAATATAAACACAATAAGAAATTATGCTAAACTAAATTTTCTATCTACAGCTGGAAATAAGAGTATACCACATGAATATATTTAAAAATTAACATGCAATGGCTATTTCCTGAGAAAATATAAATAACTATATAGAACTTAATAACAAGATGCAAATCTAAAAGCCATTAAGAAATTTTTAACCAATGAATTTGTTTCAAAATGTTGCTAGACACAAACAATTTTATTAATGACTTCTTTCAAATTCTTAAAATAACTGTATTTCAAAGATTCTAGAATGCATAAGAGTGTAAAGTTGGTAATTCATTTCCCTAGTGTGAATTTTGATAATATTGTCTGACAAGAGTTCAATGAGAGGAAACTCCCGGCCAATCTACCCAGCGAATACATTAAAATAATAAAACATCATGACTAAATATCCTTTATTTCCAGGTCGTCTGTAATGTAATGTACTTACTATTACTAACCACCTCAGTAGGTAAGAAAAGAAAATTATAATCATCTTGTTAATTATCAAAAGTCATGTAATAAAAGTAAATATCCCTTTTAAATTAGAAAAACATTCTAACATCTCAGATTTTATTAAAGTATAGAGACTAATATGCATAGGTCAGATCCAAAACCAACAGCAAGCATGGTTAATTTTGAAATATAAATATTCTCATAAAAAGAATGTATACTAATACTATTACTATTCAGTACAGTTTTAGAAATTCTAGCCACATTAGTGTGACAAAAATGAATACAATAGTTTAAATTTTGCAAAGGAGGAGATTAATTTACTGTTGGTTAAAGAGGACATAATTTGTTTTCTTTAAATGTCAAGAAAATCAACTAGAAATTGTCATAACAACTAAGAGAGTTTCATAAGCTGACTAAAGACAACATAATACCTCAAAAAGCCAATAGAGTTTTTTATTTACGACTTAGAAATTATAATAATTTTAAAAAGTAAGTGAATATGCAAATAGGACAAAAAGATAAATCAGAAGAATGAGGTGAAAAGCCCATAAACTAACCTTGGAATGGAACATTCACTAGGATATATTAGGAACAATATTTTAAGTCAATGGCTATGGATAAAATATTGAGACAATTTACTAACAACTTAAACAAAATATAAAGAGTAGGTAGTATCTTTCTAAAATTGAGAGAAATATCCATGTTTGATTGATATTGCAGCACCATAACACCACTCCCAGTTTTAGGTGAGTATCTATCCCGCTGTAATTACTACTTAGGCAATTCCTAGATACTCATAATTCCTAAGACTCTGTTTGCTATCAGAAATATTTGTTTTCCAAATATTGAGGAAAAGTCAACTCTTTCCTCCTGTTATTCATCATTGTTTCTATCTCCAATGACCCCAATCAAAAAGCAATTCATCTGAGTTCCATCAGATTCCATACTTCTCCATCACCCCACCACGGGCAACCCCAGTAAAAACCTTTCTTCTGTCAGGACAACAAATTTAAACCAGGATCCCAGCTGGCATTCTTAAGTCCACTCTTACCTTTTAAACTCCAATTTATTTGAAAACTATTTCAGCCTTCTTTAATTTCCTTTTACTGTTATTTATTGTTACTGCCTGTTGCTTCAAGCTGAAACTCTGCAGCCTGAAATTAACTGTAAACTCAACTGAGCACATGTAAAATAATAGTGTTTCTCATCATTCACCTGAAAGATTTCGCTTTTCTACTCAAAACGAGTCTCATCAAGCCCTTCAACATGCCTTGCTTTTTTATGTCAGTACCTTTGACTGCTTTCCTGCCATCACCCCCTTTCCCTTCTGCCAACTTAGAATGGCTGATTCCATTGGGCCACTACAGATATATTTCACTCCTTCAGTTCCTGTACTCAAGCCTTACCCGTTCAGAACTTCCCAGACAGCTCCATACCATAAGGTCTCCTTTTTGTCTGAAATTTTACCCTTACACTATAGCAAAATCTCTCTATAAGTATAATTTTGTTTGCTCGACCAGATTGTAAATGTCGAAGGCAATGATGTGCAACTAATACTCAATAAATAGTTGCTCAATACTTAAGTAATGGAAAGGACAAATCCAATTCTATGCCTGGGAATGTATAATGTTTTTATTTTGGGGGAGGGTGAGGAGGGAAAGAAGTGTGAATATCTCACCATGAAAATGCTAACGGAAAGAATTTATTTCCTTTTCAAAGCATTGAATTCTGGAAGGCCACTTTTAATATTTTATGATGAAAAAAGCAGGAAGCATAACTGAAATATCCTTATTCCAAACACAAAAACTTTTTTAATGGCACAATACCCAGAAATTATTTTAAATATAACATGTAACCAGAAACTCATTCATGAAATGGCCTATGCAAAAATACATTTTTAGAATACTTAAATATATGAGTATTCATAGGCATTTGAAATCTAAATTCTGCAAACATTCATTTCTACTTCTCTTCCCTGTTATTATCATTTCTTTTTTAGAAGATCTCTGGTTGAATTAATTTATTCTTGACAATGGCGTTGAATGAATTAGCTCCCAAAACAACAACAGAGAAATCTAAGCCAAGGTACACCAGCTTTAAAAAGCAGAGAAAATTCCTGAATGATGCAGCTCTATGAAGAGAAAAACACAAAAGAAGACACCCTGGAATGCTCATCTATTTCATTGACTTGGGTAAATGTTCTCCCCTCTGACAACTTTTTAATTGGATTATGCATTACTTGTATAAAAATTTAAGTTAAAGGAAATACATTTTGAACAAGTACCATATCTAATTTATAGATTATTATATAATGTAATTTAAAGTTGGCAGCCTGATTCTGCTTGATTGGTTGACTGATTGATTAAATATACGGTCTTTACATATTAATGTCACAATATGGTAAAAATAACTTTAAATCTTTTCTCTTTTGTCCTTCCCTGGGACACATGCTCCTTTAGGGAACTACTTATGTGGAGAATTCAAAAAGTAATAGTAAGTCTCTTTTTAAAAACCTATGTTTTATTACATTCAAGTCAAGATTTAAATTGTTTAAAAAGGTACTAGCTATTTCATAAGCAAGCCCATATTTTTAGGTGAAGATGGAAAAGTGAATTTGAAACAAATAATTCCCCTTCCCCAATTGTTATAAAATGAATAAGAACAACAGGAGCATCAGAGTAAAAGGAACCAATAATACAATATTAACAACCATACAACCATTCAACTTTATGCCATAAACCTTAGAAACTAGTAGCCAAAAAAAGAAAGTTATAGCATAATGCAGTTTATATATTAACTCAAGTTCCATACCCAACAAGCAGAACTGGGATTGAATGGGAAGTGAAAATAACCTGAGAATTTCTATTAATATCCTACCACCTCTGCCACCGCATAAATACACGCACATACAAACACACACAGCAAGCACAGGAGCAGCGGTCTAGTAGAGGCAGGGAAGGGGGCTATGCAAGCTACTCTTCTATTTTGAACGTAATAATAAATAGTATGAACCAAAAAAAATGATATAGACTTAAGAATAATAGAAACCAACTGTTATATGTTTAAAGATATATTAACTAATTTCAAATATATATAAAGATCTATTTGAAATTAGGATTATCAATTTTTACTTATTTATATATGGAATCCACATTTTTTATATTTACAGTGCCATAAAATAAAACACTTGCTTTTTTTAGAGTGAAATAGCTTACATTTTTGTTCTTGAATTCCTGGCAATAATTTGTTTTTATGTTTTTATTCCTAGCAGCTGTCAAAGTGTTTGACATACATGTAAGAGGACTCATGGGCATGGACAACAGTGTGGTGATTGCTGGGGTCAAGCAGGTATAAGAGGACTCGATGGTAATGGAAAAAATACAATAAAGATTTTAAAAACAAACCAAAAACAATAGACTTAAACATCTGAATGATCATTTCATTAAAATAGAATATGATTACAAATAAGCATATGGAAAGATGACCAACATCATAAGTCAAATGCAAATTAAAACCACAATGAAATTACACGAGAGATCCGCTAGAATGTCTAAAGTTAAAAAGCCAGACCAGACCAAGTATTGGTAAAGATGTGGAGGAAGAACACTCAGAAAGTGCAAATGATAATGCAAAAAGATAAAACCACTTTGGAAAACAGTTCACAGTTTCTCAACAAAATCAAACATACCTCTACCATATTATCCTCCCATTGCACTTCTAAGTTTACCAAAGACAAAAAAAGTCTATTCCCAAAAATACTTTGTACATGAATCTTTATCACAGTTTTGTTTGCAAAAGCCCAAAACTTGAAACAACCTAAATGTCCATTAATAGGGGAATGGATAAGCAAACTGAAAAGCTTACAATGGACTACTACTCAGCAATAGAAAGTAACGGACTATTACTACATATAACTGTATGAATGAATTTCAAAATAATTATGCTGAATTAAAGAAACTAGATAAAGAAAGGACACGTATTGTACAATTCTATTTATATAAGATTCTAGAACATGCAATTTAATCTACAGAGACAGCCAATCAGTGGTTGACCCAGTACTTGGAGGACAGGGAGGAAACTCTTTGGAGTGATGGATATATTCATTATTTTTATTATGATGATTTTGTGGATATATGCACATGTAAAAACTTATCAAATTGTACACTTTAGTATGTTTGATTTATTATGTGTTATAATGTCTGCAAAGCTGTTTTAAAAGTTACTAATTGGTCATGTAATAACAGCATGTCAATGAGTGTTCACATCTGACAAAACATTTACACTAACACCTGTTTTCTTTCTTTGCAAATGATGTTTGCTCTGTACACAAAATTCACTCACCAGAATTAACTTACTGATAATTTATTTATCATGACATGGTTAACCTAAGTATGATTTTAGAATTCATATCAAAATTCCAATTTCTTATAAAAAAGAAATTATAAACTGAATTGGGTGAAATAACCCATGCCAGTAGAGTCATACGTATTTAATATCTTTTCACAATTGTTAGCGTTAGCTCCTTAATCTCAATGAACACACTCTGTCTTGACTAAACTCTGCTGAGTTTCAAAACTGTGTTCAGATGAACTTTTCTTCATCAGTTTCACTAACTCAGTCATCTACTTACCCTGAGATGCATTTGCTCTTTGATAATTCTTTAACACTGTGGTTTTCTAGGCCAAGTTCTTCTTCTCTAAAGTCCAGCATTATGCCTACTGTTAAGTGATTCCCAGTTGTTAAGTGAGAAGGCATTGATAACAAATAGAACTGTATGAATCTTAGTTTTGTCTCTGTTAAACAATAAGCTTCAATTTCAGCATTTTTAAACCTAGTATGAGAGCTGAACTCATGGAGTTTTTCTGGCTAGTGATTGTGATGACATATAGAAACCATGTCTCAAACATGATGTTTCTCCATGTGAATGTTAGTAAAAGTCATTATTGTTATACTTGACCAATAATTAAAGACAAATATTAGAAGTTTTGGCATCGTAATATAGAACCTCAGAACAAAAAAAAAAGTAATATCTGTTATGCCATGATTTTTACTGTTATGTTTTTTGTTTTATTTTTAATCAAATAAGTATGAAATTAAAACATACACTGGTGAAAAGGTTATACTTTATAACCTTAAAAAAGAAAGCAAAAATTACAAACTTTACAAACCATGAACTCAGCATTCCCCAAAGTGTACTTGGTGAAAATATAATCCTGTAAAATACTCTGTGAAAAAAAAAGGAGTCTATGGTCAAATAAATTTGGAGAATATTGTACGCTATATGTTCCTTTGGGGGATTCACAGTACAAATGGTACAGTAAAGAGTCTAGAAAGTCATGCAGTTAAAAAAAATGTGTTTCACTTTGTTGACCCAATGTTTTCAAACTTTCCTGTACACAGAACCTTTTTTTAAAGTATATAATCTATGAATATGCCTCTTGGGGAAACTTGCCTTAACTATTTTAACTGTTAATTCTTCTTTTCTATTAAGACCATAAAGACTAAAAAACGCTACTCTCAACTGGCAACCATCTCTGGTCTTTTCATCAGACTTTCGGGGTCTGGTATCAAGTCCCTATGGCCTCCATCACAGTGGCAGCTGTCTGATACCTCAGTGTCTTTCTTGCTTGGCTACCGAAGTAATTCCCCAGAGGTGTCCACTTCACTCTCCAGCAACTTGACAGAATTCAGAATACAAAAATGGATCCAGGGGCACCTGCATCTATACAATGAAAATGGGAATCCCAATAACCATCTTTTTCTAATCAAAAGAGATTAATTCTCTCTTTTTAAAAACTAATTACTCTAATGTTCAGCCCCTCCATTAATGATCAATGACTTGACATTTTCAATACTTGTTTTAAGTTCATTCACTAGCAATTACTTTAGAAGATTGTGTATCAAGTCACCCCAACTCAGAGCCTTAAAACAGTAAGTATATACTGCTACTTACAGATCCAGGGATCAGCTGGACAGTGGTGATCTCTTCTAGACTCACTTGTAGACCTACTATCAACTGTACTTTGGGTAAGTCATTTTTCTAATATTCACTGATCAAATGTTCTGTTGTACCTGGGTATTGGCTGATCTAAATCTTTGGGATATATTTGATGCATCCATCCAACAAACTAGCCCAAGATGCTCTCATGGTGAGAGAGGGGACTGAGAGAGCGAGAAAGTAGACATGTGCAAGGCTTCATGATGGCTAGCCTAAGAACTGTCTCAATTATTTATGCTGTACTTCATTTGCACAGCAAAGTTACAAGTCCTAGCAACTTTCAAGTAATGGTGAAATTGATTCTATCTCTTGATGAGAAAAGCTCAAAGTTACATTCACACACAAATTACACCACCCCCCTCTCACAGTGCCCAAATTCTGTTCCCACCATTGTATCACCCCCCAAGTCCAATATCTTGTGATCTACATGAGGCCTAGATAAGGCTCTATAGAGGTTGTGCATTCTGGTTCAGAAACTTATGAACCAAAAAGACAAGTTACCTGTACTTCACCATTACCACCCAGCACGCAATAGAAAGGAAGGAAAATTGCATTAAACAGAACTCTCATTTTAAAAGGCAAGGATGGGACCTTAAAAATTTGGAAATCCAACTGGGCAAATGTTGCTAGGTGCCCTGACATTGGGGGAAGAAAGTGTTCCCAGATTTGGCCTCTACTCTGCTTCCTAGGACAGGCCCCCTCGTCCATTGTCACAGCTCCAACTTTTGGGACCATCTTTTTCCATCCTTTACCCTTTCAGAAGAGGTCAGGGGAAGTTATAATGAGCTCACTTTCAATTCCTACAAGATGGAGCAAAATCCAGTTTGAATTTTGAACAACTTTTGTACCTTTGAGGCCAGATGATGAAGCCCCTTTTACCTATACAACTCTCTAAAACATTTCTGTGGGATTTTAAGGAATTTGATTTGCATTTATTTCACTCAACAAATTACTTTTAATCACACTACTTAGGACTACTTAGGACATGTCGTACAATTGTGGGAGACACCTTTCATCCCTAGCAGCTGTTTTGTCTACCTTAGAGAACCAGCTAATTACTTTCTTAATTCTTTCAGAAGTCTTAACAAAGTGTCTTAAACAATACCAATGATTTGAGCTGTACACCCATGCTATATTTTACTTTGATAATCTTTGCCTGACTGGAGTGGCTACAGATAAGTTGTTTTATTTTGTAGCCCATAATTCTGGCCCTCTTTTTCTCCTTCTCCTGCTGAAGAGCTGGCTAGCTTTTTCTTCAGTTTATCACTTTCTTGCTGTACCATACACAATTAAGAAACTCCAGCTGACACTCTCTACATTCTGCCTGGAGAACTCCTTAGGCAAATTCTAAAGTCCATTGATACATTTTCCATCTTCCAAGTTAACTGCGGGCAACAGTTTTGTCAACTATTTAATGATGGCCTTACATGGACCATCATTTCAACAGACCCCATTACAATGTCCTTAACACATTCCCTGTCCTTGTTAACCACTTGCTTACCCTTTTCCAACACCCACCTGCAACCAGTCACAAAGCTAAAGCCACATATTTCAAGTTTCTCTTACGATAGCACCCTCTGTCAAGCATCAATTCTAGCTATCTATTGTCATAATTAAATTCCATACAAAACTACTTTTAAGCTCAATGTCTTAAAACCATAGGATTTATTATTGCTCACCAGAGCTATGGATATATTGACAGGTTCTTCTGGTCTTGACTGTGCCTACTAATAAGTCAGCAGTGAGCTAGGGGTCAGGTCAGAGGCTCTGCTGATCTTGACTGAGCTCTCTGAAATCTACAGAGTTGGCTGATCACTGGCTACTCTTCTCCATGTGTCCCTTGCATCCCTCCAATGTGCCAGCCAATTCATGTTCTCATGGCAAAGTCAAGATCCAAGAAAGAAAAAAAAAAAAAAAAAGGAGGGCCTTCAAAGTTCCTTTTTTGTTGTTTTTGTTTTTTGTTTGTTTTTTGAGTCCCAGGTTTGGGATCACTTCTATGTGCCAAAATTAGTCAAAATCCAGTCCAGATTCAAGGTGAGGAGATACCATATCTTGATGAGAAGAATTCCAAGATAGATTGTAAAGAATATTGATAAAGTGTGAAGAAGTGGGTCCATTTTCACCATTAATCTACTAAACAGGTAAACACGACTTCAGTATTTTTTCTGATGTCCATGTTTGATTAAAAGAATTAATGGCTGTAATTTCCCTATTAAAAAAAAAAGAACATAGCACTTAATCCAATCATGAATGTCATATATCACAGTAAATAGAAAAAAAGAGCAGAAAATTATGAATCACCCAAACTTCAACCAAAGAAAATAGCTGTAGTAATCTGATGCTGTTTTCTTCTAAATGTTTTATAATCATTTCATACAAATATAGATCCATATGCATTTGTATAGTTAAGTTGATACTTACATATAGTTCTATATCCTCCCTTTTTCACTTAATTCATGAACAATAAATTATAATAAAAAAATATTAAAACATGCAGCACAGGCCGGGTAGCTCAGTTGGTTGGAGCATTGTCCTGATAGGCCAGGGTTCTGGGTTCAGTCTCTAGTCAAGACACACACTGGAGTCAGCCACTGAATGCATAAATACGTGGAGCAACAAATCTGTGCTTGTCTCTCTCTCTCTCTCTCAATCAATAAATAAAAATATTCAATGACTTGTGCATAGCTTACATTTATTTTAGATCTCATTGCCATTCCCCTAGTATTCTATGTCTATATGTTTTTGTCAACTGATTTTTTAAGGCCTAAGAGGTAATTTCAAGTCTTTCAATGTTTCAGATTATTTTATTATAATTCCTACAATTAAAATAACTTTTTCACTCTCATTTTTTTAAATTTCAATTCAACCATGTCTCATATTGGGACCAATTTGTTGTTGTTGTTTTAAAGCATGCTTCATCCCATCAGTCTGATCTTTATTCTAAGTTATCCCACAGTTAGCCTCTCTCTTGGCACTCCATTCTTTGCCTTTATAAGCCCATCACCATTTTAACCATGTTTTCTTTTGGTAAACTGCCTCAGATATAATATATTGTTGTATCTGAAAGTAACCAATGATAAACCACCTCTCTACCCCCGACCCATTCCAGACATAAGGTAATTAATATCTCCCTTTAGGGCAGAATACAGGCTGCCGATAAAAAGAAGTGGGTTAGGACCTGAGCATTAGAAACACAGGCACCATCAGTCTCAGGTGACAGTGGGAGAAGCACTGAAAGCTGCGGAGCCTGAAGCCGCTGGGACGACAGCGTCAGGCTGGCATGGAGTGAATTAGTAGTGTATGAAATCTGTGCAGCAGCCAGGGGCCAGGCCACGCTGTTGTGTGGTTCATAGGGAATATTGCAAACTCCTTTGTTACATTTTCTTTTCATCTCTTAGATGGAGTCTAAAATTATCCTTGTTCTTTTTGAGTCACTATATTTTTGTTTTGCAATGAAATGCAATGAGCTCTATGAACTTTGGCAACAATAAGCTCTTAAAAACTGAAAGTACAAGTTAATAAAGAATTAAGTACTAAATTTCCATTTCTTGTGAAATATTATAAATAAGTAACATGCACAAAATGCTTCTTGACATTTACCTCCTTTTATGGCATGTTAATTGATACAATGATACAAAAATCAAAAAGCAAAAATATGCTAAAAAAGTGTCTACTTTTAAAAATATTTAAAAAACTGTCAACAAATAGTAACTTATTTAAGAAGACTGAAATGAAAAATAATAATTTCACATGTTTAGTTTCAAAAGCATTTACTTACTACTCTGCAAATCATAATATTTTATTTAGATCAGATTATTTTTCTAAATTATTTGTAAATTTTCTGTAAGAAACTGTCTTGTGCATATACTAAAAGTAAAGCTATACCTATGAAAGGATTGGTGTCATCAGCATAACAATTCTACAGAGTTGAAGCATATCAAAGTTTTATCAAACACTTAGATGTTTCAAATATAAAATCAGTTAATCTTCATGGTGGTTTGATATCTATAGTTTTATGATCATTATATATTTATAATAATTATATATATAAAGATTTGGAAGTGCATTCGATCAAAGGAAAAACATTCGACATTGTTAATAATGCTACTGAAAATTTGATTCAGAAGTTCAACATTAATGTTAAAATTATATTTTGCTGAAACACTAAGAATACAAATTTTGATAAAACATATTGTCAAGACACAGTTGTGTTCTTTCTAAATTAATAAGCTCCTGTAGTAGGGATGTTCTTGGAATTCATTTTGGTAGATAAGTTGTAATCCATAATTGTTCCCCAAAAGATACAATATGCTACCAATACAAATGGGACCTTTAGTTGTCAAATTCTCTCCCTCTCCCTCTCTTTCTCTGTTCCCTTGCTTTCTCTTGCTCACTCACTATTTTTAATTGGCTAATTTGAAAATCTACATAAGAATTCAATAAAATGAGAAAGCCCTATGATTTTACAGCTATTAGATTTAACAATAAATAGTTAAGAATCAGAAGAAAACTTATTTAAAGAAATAATTTGTCTTATTTGTCAAAGAAATTTCCTCTGAATAAAGAAAAAAAGACAATACATGTAAACTTCAGATGAAGTATTTATATATTTAAATTAAAATGTAATATATATAATAACTTTTATTTAACAGCATATATTCTGAGGTCACCAGGTACCGTAGCAAATGTAATGTACTTTTTCAATTAAAATATTATAATCTACATAGATAAGCGAATTGACTGCATTAACAATTTTAAATGTACTACTCAAAAATCTTAATTTAGAAGATTCTTGATTTTATAAAAAATAAGACATTTGCAGATTATATTCTTTGTCAAAAAGGATGGCATCTTAGAAACAGATATATTTTATTTTCTTTTAAGATTTATTTATTTATTTATTTATTTATTTTTAGAGAGGAGAAGGGAGAAAGAGAGGGAGAAAAACATCAATGTGTGGTTGCATGTCGCATGTCCCCTGCTGGAGACCTGACCTGCAACCCAGGCATGTGCCCTGACTGGGAACCAAACCCACAACCTTTTGCCAGGCATGTGCCCTGACTGGGAACCAAACCTGCAACCTTTTGCTTTGTAGGCAGGCACTCAATCTGCTGAGCGACACCAGTTAGGGTGAACAGGTGTACTTTAAAAACTGAGGAAAAGGTGTGACTATGTACCAGGTAAAATTATTTTGCCTATGTTAATTTTTAACACTTAGATATTCAATCTAAATATGCTTTTTAATATACAAAGATATTTTACCTTTAATTTTTTAAAGAACTTTAAAAAATGACTTGCATAAATTATTTTCTTTTGTTTTGCCAATATAATAAAACCAATTCATTGATTAAGAAACACTTCCAGAACTATATAATTTTAGCATCCCTTTTACTCTCACTAGTGTCCTGGTTTAAGTGATGAATTAAATGGTCTTCTAACCTATGAGTCACTAAAATAGGTCCTTCACCTTCCACTTATTTATTCCAATTAGGTTTAATCTACAAGACAAACTTGATTTTTGTGGCCAACTCCTGAAGAGAATTGTTAAGGCAAAAAAAGCAATGCAAGGAATCCGGTCACTGATGTCTCTACCTTTAATTGCTCTGGACTTTTTAAGAGTGTTGCTTTGGAATCACCCTCACAGGGGTGTCCAACCTTTCTGGCGTCTCTGGACCACACTGGAAGAAGAACTGTCTTGGACCACACATTAAATATATCATGACATGTGATCACAAAAAAAAAAATCTCGTAACGTTTAAAGTAAATTTACAATTTTGTGTTTGGCCTGCATTCATAGTTATCCTGGGCCGCATATGGCCCACGGGCCACAGGTTGGACACCCTAAAGGATCTCCTTCAAGTAAAGGAAAGTCACCTTTATTCTTCAAAAATTCGAGACAAAATAGTCTTTAGTTTATTAGACTTTAAATTGGAAGATTTATTTCATAATACATCAGCCCTCACTTTGCACAGCAGTGTGAGGCCATAAAAATGAACATACAGACTAAAGCCATGCAAAGCAACCTTAAAAATTAATGGGAAGAATTTCAATATTTCTGTGACCTATAAAACTTTTTTCAAAACCTTAAAAACTCTCTTAGTATAAGTTATAATTATACAAGGTAAGGTAAAAATATTTATTTTGTGCACTATAATTTACAACACAGAGATTTAAAGTGTTTTAAAGAGAGAGAGAGAGAGAGAGAGTAGTTCAGAGTGCTTGCCCCTTTTTTTTTTTTTCCATCTTCTAACTTACCATGCAGAGCGAGCATCTTTTCCATGCCTTGGTGAATTTTCATAATCATTTCTCTACTTGGATCAGCTCCCAACATTTTACTTTTTGCACCTTCAATACTGTGAAATATCTAAGAAGTTTCCTTTAATGTGAAGATATTGTCAATGTCAGCTTCCTCTAGGATATCTTCTCCCTTTTTGTGACATTTTCCTCATTGTGTCAGTAAGTTCGCCTTCACTGAGTTCTTCCAGATTCATGTCTAGAATTTCTGGGACAGTGGAAGCGTCAACATTCTCATAGACAGCTATTTCTTCTATAACTCAATTTACATTCAATGCACATTTCACCCAGAGAAAGAAGATGCCTACTAAAAAGGGCTTCCTGCAGCTAATGGGGTTCAAGTTAAAAAACAACAACAACAAACAGAGCCTGAAAACTATTTCTACAGAGGGCTTTCTCATGCAAATTGCAACTCAAGAAGAAGCCTGCACTGATCTACCTGCCTCTGCACTGAACTGCCTGCCTGCAAAATGTTCCTGCCATCTGAGCTAGCCCTCTCAAAGGAGTTCTTGGAATCCTATTTCAACCTAAAGGCCTGGGCTTTTTTCCATTCAATCAGAGCCGCACAGCTGTATCCCCATCAGCCTCTTCAACAACCAATCAGAGCAACTTCATTCTAACCAATCAAGACAGTGCCTAGGATTTGGAGCCTTCATTTGCATGAGGACAGACCAATCGGGGACCAGGGGCAGAGACTACTGTCTGTAAGTCAGCTTTTTTCTGACAGTGAGAGCACACTTTCCCTTTCCAACTGAAGAGTGCGTTTCTCCTGCTGAACTTAAATACCAAACATGTCTTGCCAGAGCAGAGCGGAGCAGACCAGTACAGGCCAGAACAGACTAGCACAGGATGGAGCAGACCAGACAGGAGTGGAAAAGATCAGCGCAGAAGAGAGCAGACGGCAAGGTGCACAGTAGAGCTCTGTAGCCAGAAAGAGGCCTGGCCCCCAGGCTGCCTCACAGCCGTGCTGTTTTCCCAGCTGTGTTGTTTTCATAGCCTTGTGGTGCTGTATGGAGCGGTTCTGCACTGAATGAAGTTTCCTTCTTTATCACACCCTAAGGTGGTGATTCCTGTTGGCATTGAATTGGTGCCAATGGCCGTTCGTTGAGATATCAAAACTTTTCCTCTTCACTCCCCCTGGCTGGTGTAGCTCAGGAGATTGAGTGCCGGGCTATGAACCAAAGAGCCACTGGTTCGATTCCCCAGTCAGAGCACCACGTGCCTGGATTACAAGCTAAGTCCCCTGGCTGGGCGGATTGCAAGAGGAAATAACACATTGATGTTTCTCTCCCTCTCTCTCTCTCTTCCCCTCTCTAAAAATAAATAAATAAAATCTTTTAAAAAAAAACAAACATAACTTTTCCCCTTTTTGCTGCACTTTCGTCTTCATTGTCCATCCATGAAAGTCTTAAAGGAAAGAGTCAACTGCTCTGGCCAGTATGGCTCTGTTGGCTGGAGCGTCATCTCTTGAACGAAAGGTTGTAGGTTTGATTCCGGGTCAGAGCACATACTTGTGTTGTGGGTTCAATCCCCAGTCTGGGAGCATATGGGAGGCAAGCAACAGATGCTTCTCTCTCTCCCTTACTCTCTCTCTAAACACAGTGAAAAAATGTCCTTGGGTGAGGATTTTTAAAAAATGAAGAAAAGGCTCAACTATAGATTGGGAATAATTTTTAACATTGCCTGGAGGAATGCAAGAGGCAGATTTTATCAATCCCCTAATCTTTTTTCCTACTGCAAAGAAGAAAGATTCAGAGATTTTTATGAAAAATGAGAATTTCTACATCAGAGTAAAACAAGACAATGTAAAAATATTTGGCAGGAGGAGAACACAGCAATGTAATGTTTCAGTCATTTGAACCAGGCATGCAATCACGTGGTAAATTCTGGAATGTGTGCCACCTCTGTATGAGTTTTCACAAATCAAAAGTAAGACAGAAATGCTAGAGGCAACTCAGCTATTGTTTAATTAGAATGACTGATTAGTTTCTCTCCTGGTGATTTCAGGAGGCAAATTTGTATTCCAGGGCAGTCTGTCAATCAACTGGAGTTTTCTTGTTTTCTTTCTCTTTCTTCTTCTTTTCCCCCAAAGAAGTAATGTAGTAACAGCTGAAGCAGCCGAACTCAGCAGTTAACATTTTAAAGAACATCCAGGGCTAGATTTTCTGTATTTCTAGGCTTTATAACCAGTCCCTAAAATGGGGGGATGGGGGGAGAGGCAGGAAAGACGAGGAAAACACAAAAAGAGCAAAAATAGTAACATCTTCCAAGAAAAGTGCCAAAGTAGCATATCAAATTCATCTCCTTGGGCATTGTCTTCATTCTCTTTTTTTTCCACATGGGCAGCTCCTCCCCACCTTGATTTCATAGGGAAACAAACACAGCCATAAGAGATAAGATGATTGTGACTTTATTGAAAGTCATTGTTCGGTGAATAAAAGTATTTTGTATTTGAAAAGAGAACTTGAAATATATTTCCCTAATCTGCAAGGTTTAAACTATAGCTAATGCTTTCCCCTCCTTAGCCACATCTGATTTGTCTATTTTTTTTCCCCAGAAATAATCTTCAGCACCACACCTTTTGAAAATCTATAGTTCATTATTAATCTATAGTTAGATTTTTTATATTGAGCTCCAATGAAATGTTTCACAATCCTTGCTGGAATATTCTCTTTTACCACAGTCATCCTCTGACAATATTTATCAAGTGAACCTAAATTTATAGTGAAAGATAGTCTTGTTGTAAATTCCTGGCGTCTAGAAAAATGTTAAAAAATTTTAATGTTTCTCCCTCATTCAGAAACTTCTGATTGCCCACATTTTGGGTATGCTGCACAGCTACTTCAAGTGGTGTTCCAATTATGATCATGTGACAGCAATTTGTATCTTCTACAAACTGAATTGCTTGCTATAAAGTAATTGCTGTTAAAAATAGATGAGGTGTGTCCATTTCTATTAAGATTCTCAACTTCCTCTTATGCTGCAAATACATTTTGTCTCCTGTCTTCTGAAAGACTTCAAATCAGCAGCTGGCTCATTCTTATCCTTTTTGAGAATATAGACACATCTATGCATACATATATACCACATGCACATATGTACAAACACACAGTTTATAAATACTTTATGTCTTATTGTTCTGCTAGTTTCTAATATAGATGTTATATCTTTTTATAAGATTGTGCATTTCTGCTTGCTTTCTATGAATTTTTGTTTTATGTATTCTGTAACTATGTACATATAAAAGTTTATGACTGTCATATCATCTTGGTGTAGTGTTATTTTTTGCTAGTATGAAATATTTCCCTTTGCCCCATATAATTCATTCATTTTGAATTCTATTTTGTCTGAAAATAACATTCCTTCAACTCTTTTCTTTTGATTAATATTGTTGGTACTACATCATTCTACCCTTTTGCATTCAATCTTATTTTATGTACTTTAATTTTAACTATGGCTTTTGTATAGCAAGTGAATTTTGTTTGGGAATTTTTAACACATTCTAAGGAAATCTGTATATTAATAGTATAATTTAACTCATTAATATTTTTATAACTAATGAAAGCTTATAGGTATTGCTGTCATTTTACCTTTATTTTGCTTTAAAAATTTTCCTTTCTCATTTTTTATTTGACTAGTGTAATAATTTCTTATTGTTATGCTTTTATATTTTTCTATCAGAAGTTGTATATCCTTTTTCTTTTCTATTATGGGTAAACATTAATATTTAGTACATATAATTAAATATATTTAATACATCAGAAACTACATAGCACAATGGAAAATCTGATATTTTTATGATTTTACATTGTAATACAAATTATCTAAGTCTCAATTATAAGTGTATTTGTTTCTTCACATTGTTTTGTTATACCAAAATCTGTCCATTTTGGATTTTTTTAATTAAAATTTATGTAAACATCTTCAAGTAAAAAGTGTTACAAAGGTCTATGTATATTAAACTTTCTGAGGCCCTTTTTTGCTCCAAAATACACTTATTATTCTCTCATGCTTAAAAATTAATGAAGAATTCTAAATTCAAAGTTGCGTGTCCTAAGATCATTGAAGATTTACAGTTCGCTGATGCCAATTTCATTTCCTCCTTGATAACTATTTTTAGAACAAATTTAATTGTTTAAAACAGTTTTGGATTAACAAGAAAACGGTGAAGATAGCAGAGAGTCCCGAATATCCTGCCCCGGTTCTCCTTATATCAAGAGCTTCGTTACTAAGTTCCACCGTGACCCTGCTACCTGGGCATCTGTTTTGCTTGCCAAGTGATGTGCAGTGGCCTTCAACTGAAACTAGCCTCAAGGGTGGACCCCCAAAAAATGGAATTATCTTCTGGAGAGTGGACCCCTTGTAGTACAGACTTCCCCCTCTAGTTGAGGGTTCTAGGAACCCATCTATATCAGTGTTCCTGCTGACGTTGTTGTGAGAGGCTGCATTCAGCCTCACAGAAATTTTTTTGAAGAATTAATACACTCGTCCATTTCATGATGGGTGATTTATGAGCATACCTGCCCACACTGGGTTGATTGAGTGTTAAGCAGTTTTTGACCAAAAATGGCATGATCTGCAGTCCCCACCCTCCCTATTCACCTGATCTCTCCCTGACAGGCTTTTTTGTTTTGTTTTGTTTCCCCAGATAAAGAACGAACTCAAATGGAAATGTTTTGCAGATGTGGAAGAGGTGAAACAGAAAATGGCAGGAGCACTATAAGGCATCAAAATCAACAAGTACAAAAATTGTTTTGAGCAGTGAAAAAAAATCTCATAGGTGTATTGCATCAGATGGATAATACTTTGAAAATGACTGAAGTTTAAACATGTAAGAATCAATACACAATTTTTTATAAATAAATCCCGGTTTTGTTGTTTCCCCCATGTATATAAGCTACCAGTATGACTTACCAAGGCTGATATTAACCTCAATACCTGGCTGAGTTAGTGTTTGTGAGATTTCCCTACTGTCAATTACCACCATACTTTCCCATCCTTCCTGTATTTTCTGGAAAGGAAGCACTATCTTTAGCCCCCATTTAGAGAATGGGAAGCTATGCTCTGCATCCTGGAGGGTGGAGCATCGACAGCCATTATTTGGAATTCATCTGGGCAAAGGAGTTGTCGCTTCTTTCCCATTTTTTTATTCAAGTATTTATATCAATATGGACTTAGGAATATTTATTTTTGTGCTTTTCATTATAACCTGAAACATATTTATTTATTTTTTACTTGAATGTTCCCAGCTTAGGCTATTGGGAGCTTTTTCGATTAGTACCTGTGTCCCTTTGACATGTTTTCATCAGTTTTTAAAAATTTTTACTCTCCCTTATCTTTTTATACTACAAGATGGTTTATGCTCATCTTATATGTTTTCTCTCTTAGTTCTACAATCAACCATTTCTCCAAAAGGACTCAATTGCTTTTCATTGGGGACTGGATTAGAAACCAAGATCTGTATGCTACATATACTTATAATTCCTTAAATGTGGTTTCTTCTAGATATTTTCAGCTGACAGAGAAAAAGAATGTATAGGTGTATATTACACCATGTGTATATACACATATCTATTCTTATTTCCACATATAATTATTCATACCTATATTAAGTTAAACGTTGGTTCATATTGATGTATTCAACACTAATTCATGCCACATGCATCATTCAAGTTTCTTCGTCTTATCTGTAAACTTCTGCAACAATAAGGAACCACTTCCACCATCTACCATCCATTTACATAATTGTTTAATTCAAATAAATGTTCACATATAGCAATATCAAAATTGCTAACTCAGACTCTGATGGTAAACTACTTTAGCAACCAGAGTACAATCTATTATACATTTTTTTTACTTTAATCTTACAAACACCACTCATTTTTAAAGTGCATTAGGAGGAAACGTTTTCTCCCATCACCTTCAGCGAGGTCGTTTCATACATATCAGAAGTAGATTATTTTGTCACATTCCACATAATATACTAGAAATCCCCAACATCTGATTTGTTTTTAATTTGCAAACATTAAAGTTCACTTTTAGTGCTAAAAAGTTCTATAGATTTTTGACAAATGCATAGTGTAATATATTTACCATGGAAGTGTCATACACAATAGTTTTCCTTCTCTACAATTCCCTTGTGCTTCACTTATCCAACCAACCACCAAGCCCAGGCAAACCACTAGTCTATATACAATTGCTATAATTTTGCTCTTCCCAAAATTCATGTAGTAAGGTCATAAATTTTGTAGGATTCCCTGAATGTCTTTTCTTCACTTGGCAATAGTGCTTTTAAGGATTATCCACTTATTTTAGTGACCTGAGAATTCATTTCTTTTCATCACTGAATAATATTCCATTATATGTTTATACCACAGCTTGCTCATCCATTCACATATGGAAGGACATCTTGATTGATTCCAAGTTTTAGTGATTATGAACAAAGCTGCTATAAACATTCATATGTAGGTTTTTGTGTGGACATGTTTTCAAATCAGTTGGGTAAATAGTAGTAAAAATGCCAGATTGAATGTTAAGACTGTGTTTAGATTTATAAGCTGCCAGAGTATCTTCTAATGAGTCTGTTTGGTTTTGCAAGAAAGGGTGAAATTATTTTCAAAAGAGGTTTTCCAATTTTGTATTCTGAAAAGCAAGGAATGAGAGGTTTTTTGCTCTGCATCATTGCCAGTAATTGTATTGTCAGATTTTGCACATTAGCCATTCTAATAAGTGTATAGTGGTATGCAATTATTGATTTAATTTACAATTACCTAAAGATAAATGAAGTTGAGGATCTTTTTATATGTTTGTGATCTATATAACATCTTTGGTATAATGTCTGTTCAGATATTTTGCTCAATTTTTTAATTTGATTTGTTTGCATCATATGTGCTTTTGTGCATTGCGCCTGTGGAGCAGAAATGTTGATGGTATAAATTTCAGTCTGAGTCTAAGTCTTAAGGCAGAAGACCTAAGCCCCAGATCAAAACCCATCAAGCGAACAGAGTGAATTCTCCCTTACTCCCTCTTTTGTTCTGTTCAGGCCTTCAGTGGAATAGGTGATGCCCATCCACATTGGAAGTGGGGGGAAACAATTTACTTTATTCAGTCTCCCATTTCAAGTGTTAACTTCATCCAGAAACACCCTCACTGTCACCCAGAATAATGGTGAACCAAATATATGGGTACCCTTAGGCTCAGTCAAGTTGACACATGATATTAACATCACAGCCAGGTTACGTTGAGCTTTCAATATTTTCAGCAATAAAGCATTTTAACCAATATATCAGATTTGTTGTTTCTTAAGGATGTATCATTTCTTAACCAGTTGATGTCTTAAACCCAGCAATTTGTAGTGATTTTAGTTAGCTATAATTTACTGTATCGTTTCTAATCTATTACTTTTATCTTATATGTGATAATCATAAAAATTCCTTCTTTAATAGCCAATAATTACTAAAGAAGTTTAATAAGAATTAAAATGTTTTCTGTAAAAATATTTAAGAAAGAAACAAGAAGAGTGAACCAAACTTTTCTGATAATCCTAGGAAAATATGAAAATTTAGGTACAATGGAAAAACTCAAGATCAAGTTACTACTCCCTTTTTTCCATTCCTCTGTGTGTGTGGTGGTGGTGGTAGTAGCATGTGTAAATGCATGCATGTGCATTTTTGTGTATTCATGTGCATGCACATACAGACACTTTTGTGTCAGTCAATCATTCCAAAATGCCAATTTAAATCATTGCTAAAAGTCACATCAATTAGTGTTTTGCACAGCCAGAATTCTATATACATTTTCTAACGTAATGGATAAGTATAATGTTTACATACAGGACTTCAGAGCATTAATATGATGTTATAGTCACAGTTAATTGCAAGCTTATCATATGTTGTTCTCCCAGTCCTTTGTTACTTGATGAAAGACTAAGCCATGTTCTATCGGGGCCTCACATAGAGAAACAAGTGGATTCAAAGGGTAGTTACCAACTTACTAAAATGAAACTATTTCTGTTAATTCGATGTTGATAAGAATTTGTGTAGAGAGCAACATATTTTATTATATTTTCTTACATTAGGTTACAGCCACTGTATAAGCCAAGTCCTCCCTACAAGTGGATGGAGTACAAGTGTAGTTAAAGGTATGATTTCAGCAGTTTTGAAAAGTAACTCACCCAGAAATAACTTATTAGCTCATTAACACTTCAAGGTGGAATAGTTTTCAGATTAACTAGCTTCAGCCAGCACAGAATGGTGAAAGCATAAAGGCATCTGTTCTAAAAAAAAGTTCCTTTTTAGTGCAAAGCTGATACATGTTCATTTGAGAATATTTGGAGAATATATAAAAATTAAAGAAAGAAATAGAAGTCACCCACAAACTCACTACCGAAGATTATTACTCTTAACATTTGGGTGGATATACTCACTTTCTGTTTATATCTATGTAAAAATATATGTAGTTTAAAATTTAATGTTACTACTTGAAGGTGGAGACATCTGACCTTATTTCTGTATAACTTAACTCCTTCACAAGTCTCCCTTTTCACATTTGTAGTAGAAAATAAACTTGAGCTTTCCATTTTAAGACAATCAAAACACTTCTCATATAAATCAATCACTTCAGGATTAGCTCACTATCATTATTTCAAATTTTCAACCTCTTCCTCTTTTTCTCTTCTTTTCTGCCCATGATACGATGATGCTAAGGTTTGAAAATGTCACCCCACCAAATTCATAGAAATCAATACCCAAGGTGATGGTATTAGAAGGTGGGGCCTCGGGAGGCAATTAGGTAATGAGGGTGAAACCCTTGGAAAAGGTATCCCATATAATTCCCTGGCCCCTGTCGGAGGTGAGGATACAACCAGAAGTCTGCCCCTTGAAAGATGGCCCTTGCCTCACCATGCCAGCACCTGATCTGAGATTTCCAGACACCAGAACTATGAGAAAGAAGTTTCTGTTGTTTCTAAGCCACTCAATCTGTACAGCACTTTGTTAGAGCATCGCAAAAGGACTAGGACAGACAGAGTGGTGGGAAAGCCCCAGCTTGTACACAGACTTGGCCCGTAATCAAGATGTCTCAACAGACATGGCATTTGGGTGTGAGTGTCTGTTCCTGATCTCTGCTGCTGATGTTCTCTTGGCACAGACAATGCATGGTGGCTTCTCCTGCTGCCGCTATGTCTACATCCTACTCTGCTCGTGATGGAGGAGGGTGGTCTGTGGATCAACCTCTTACTGAAGTTCCATGTAGTAACTGATGTGTGAATAGGGAAACCATGTCATTTATTCTCTAAACTGGGATGCTTTTGTGAATGGAAAGGGGTGCTGTTGATATTTACTGTAATACAATAACAGGTGAAAACCAGAACTGTCCAGGGAAATGGAGATCTATGGTCATTTAGGTATAAGTAATTTTATCCCTTGGATTTCTTTCTAGAATTTCACCACTAGAAAAAGATTTATATGCCCCACTACACCCTTCGGGTTTGTCCTATTCATTTTGGGCTGGTAAAGCAAATCACCATAGACTGGATGGCTTAAACAACATAAATTTAGTTCTCAGAGTTCTGGGGTCTGAGAACTGCAATGTCAGCATGTTCAGGTTCTGGTTTGCAGTCGCCATGATCTTGTTGTGTCTTCAAGTGGCAGAAAACAGAAAAAGAAGAAGCCAACTTTCTCTGGTCTCTTCTTTTAAAATCATTAATCACATCATAAAGCCTTTATCCTCATGATCTAATTACCTCCCAAAGGTCTCATATCCAACACCATGTTTTGTGTTAGAGTTTAACGTATGGATTTTGGTAAGACACAGATATTTATTCGATAGCATTTTTCAAACCCAGGAGGAGACAGAATCAGAATTCAATAACTTCTATGCACTTACATTGTCTCTTTAATTTCCTTTCCAATTCTAATTTCCTTCTTCCTCCTAGTCTTCAACTGGCTAAATAATTTTAATTGATTTTTTTAAGAGAGAAGGGAACAGGGAGAGAACGAGAGAGATTGATTTGTTATTCCACTTATGCATTCAAAGGTTGCTTCTTGCATGTGCCCTGACCAGAGATTGACCCTGCAACCTTGGCATATTGGGACAATGCCCTAACCAATGGAGTATCCGGCCAAGGTGCTAAATCACTTTTACTGGGGGAGAAATATGATTGTGTCTTGGAGAAGCCATATCACATAGAAGTGAAAGCATCTTCTCTTTAGCCAAATTACATGAATTAAACTATCATCTCTATGACTTACCAGTTTTGAATAACCTTGTTCAAATTACCTAACCTCCAGTGTCTCATGTTCTTAATCTATAAAATAGTAATAATAACACAGCACCTACTTGCAACAGTTAATTTCATCCACTGTGAAGCATTATCATTTTAGTTATATGCTACTTTGCATCCACCCCTGGTCTGTGATTTTCTCAGGTTTGAGTCCTCAAGGCTCTGGCTCACAATCTTCCAATCCAAAGACTCATGGGATACCTCATAGGAAAATGCTCTACCTTAATCCTCTAGTTTTTACATACAAATTGTCCTTTGGTTTGTAGACTGTTGCTTTGTCAATTAAATTTTAAAACTCTATCTTGAAAGTTAAAGGAAAAATTGATCGCTTTTGTACGATGCTTCCATAGTTCTTCCCTCATAGCACCAAGTATCCACCATGTAGATTGGTCTTAAAGGTGGAAGGCATGTAGTAATTAAAATATAGTTATCAAGAATGGAAAAAGATAAATTATATTTATATATCAAAATATTCTATTATATACAAATACAGTTTTGAAAAAAGTGATTATCCTTTACATTCTACATACTGATGGTAAACTATTCTACCATTTAACTCTCTCTCTCTCTATGTATATATTTATACTAATTACAACAGAATGGCAGTAGAATTTATTTACCAGTCTTGGAACACTTAGAATAATTTTTATTTATTTGGTATAAATTTTATATGCATACTTTGTAGAAAAATTGTACATAAATGCCTTAAGTATAAATTTGTAGAGATGAATTTGCTATAATAAAAGGTATTTTACATATTTTGCCATCATATACCTATATTAGATATTTGGTTGGTCTTTAGTTAAGATGATCTTATATGAACAATTATTAAGTTAGAGTCAGAGGGTTCATTATGCAAAAATCAGTTTTCTCCATGTCTGGAAATCTGGAACACTTGGTCCATCCTCAACAGGAATTGGGCTTTGTTAACACTGTCAGGCCTGAAAACCAAAAGAGCTTTGAATACCTATGAATACTTTTTGTAAGGGTGTATATTATTTGTGACTATAAAGTCTTCATCAATTTTAATGCAAGCCAATAATATAAAACAGAACTGAAATTATTTTTTCTTTTGAGAGCCATATAATAAATATTGTAGACAGGCCATATGGGCTCTGCTGCAGTTTCTCAACTTTGGAAAGCAGCCATAGGCAATATATAAATGAATGAGAGTGGAAGTATTCTAATAAAACTTTATTTATAATCAGACAGTGCTCCAGATTTAGCCTCTGCAGCTGCAGTTTGCCTACACCTTTCATGAAAGAACTATACATTAAAAAAATGGGCTATCCCGACCAGGAAGGGCCCAACTCTTTATGTATTGCACTATGAGTGGGTGCGTACTCTTGTTAGGAACCTGAGAAACACGAACAGCTAAGTTACATTACACTACATTTTCCCCATATCATGTGGCTGCTCTCTTATGACAGAGATAAGACTTAATCTAACCCACAATAGTTGTTTTTCTGTGTACATGACTGTGTGTTTGTTTAAGTTTAAGAGAGAGGATTCCTGTCATTTGTAGCAATGAGTAATCTTAAACAAGAGAGTATGTTTTTATAACAATCATTAGCATTACAGGAAAATTCACCCTTCCTATATAACAAAAACAAAGTATAATTTTTGATCTGTTTTATTTTAAACAATTTTATAGATTTTTTAGAAGACAACTTTATCTTTTTGCTTTAATTTGTATTTTATAGATTTTTCAATATGGTTGAAGCTTTTCTTCCTTATAATTTAATAGTTTTCAATAAGAACTAGGGCCCAGACAAGTTTATTATCCTCCTGGATTGACTGGGCCATAGTTCTGACTGGATGTTACTGACAGCACCTCCCCTTATTCCCAATTAAGATAAGCTGACATCTGTCACATTTTTATAGGCCATGGAGGAGACAGTTAAGATTTTAGTGAAGGGAAGTTTATTGGGTTCCATCAACATCCTGGGCACACATGTTTATCTTATGTTCCATCTGCGTAGTAGGCCAAATATAAGACAGTAGGTGATCCTAATTCCTCATCAGACTCCTCCTCATTTCCTAGTGTTACTGTAGGTAGTTAGTTAACCATTAATATGAAAGGAAGGCAAAGGAAATTAGACATTGATATGGCATTTAATAAACAGGGTAGCATGAGCCTGTTTGCTTCTACAGGAAGTTACATCTTCCCTCCCAGGAGACTATAGCATTCCTTCACCAAGGTCATTAACACTTCTCTTTCCCGCCCTCTGGTACCAGATTGTTGGGGGGCATAGAGGCAGGTGCTTGACCAAAGTCGCCTATTAATCTATCTAGGAGGTAGACTCATCAAAAAGCCCACAACAGCTGGGAAGCTGATTGATTCTTTTGAATGAGCACCTAGTCCATCCCAAACCCAAGCTGATATAATCCACGGGGAACAAAGAAGCATTCTCCCTCTCTCTCTCTGTCTCCCTGTATTTGCCCCATGTGTTTACATATTCTCTCTTGCCCAAGAATACACATGACCACATGGGTCTAGCAGCTACCAGGGCCTGCAGCAGCGGGTGTGGGCTCCAAGGGACTAAGCTTTAACATGAAGCAAAATTCTGGACACTGGCTTTTGCTTTGGCCTTGCTAAGGACAAGGTTGGGCTTATTCCAAGGCAAGATGGAGGGAAATGGGACATTGGAAGCCCAGGGGGCAGCTTCTATTTCCACCCAAATAAATCATCTAGCCAAACCACAGTCTCCTGTACATGGGTCCTTGGAATGCTTTTCTTACCATCCCATGGAAGAGCCTAATTTCCACCAACAGCATTCTCACACCACTCTAGCCTCCTACCTCAGGCTTTGCCTCTTGCCACAGAAAGATGAGAGCCATTGGATCTACACACACACAGACAAGTTGACTGGATTACCTGGTGGTCTGTTTCGTAATGCACTCCTTACTTCCCTGATAATATTACAAGCCCACCCCCCATCCCAGAATTAGGGATCTCATTCCCTGATGAAATGTTAGCACGTAAGCTTTTGCTTCTAGATCTGTTTTCTCGGTCATCTGTGCTAAGAAAGGATACATTAATTTGTGTGTGAGTATGTGGAGACAGGCTAATCCAACATTATTTTTTTTTGAGTTTCAAGAAAATGTTTTATTTTTCACATATTCTAAACACAATTTGTTTTCATTTATTTAAGAGAGGCATACTGGAAATTTATTTTTCTCTTCCAATATTATTGTTTAACTTTGAAGAGCACAATGTTACTTTGGATAGATTTATCTTTCTACAATAATTTGCATATGTTGTCAGATTAATTTTATTACATTGCACTCACATGACCTTATACAAAATAAATACTTCATATTTCATGTATTAATAACTTTTGTTTGCATGTCGAAGAAATGGATATAGAGTAAATTAGCTTTAATTTTTTCATTACAAATATAAAAGCGTGGGGTGAGAAAAAGATTTTGCGTACCAAACTACTGATTTTTCTATGAAATAATGGTAAGTGATATACATGGCTTCGATTGAGTAATGGAATATCATTCATTCAAGAATGGATGTTTTTTAAACCAGTATTTCAATGCACAATTTGGGCCTCACTCACTGCTTTGGCATCATCTCCTTCAAGTTTTTCTACAGGTAGCTCATACTTAAAGCATCTTATTTGTCTTATTTTACTTTATAGAACTTATCAGCAACTTATTTTATAATTTTTTCTATTATTGTTATTTGACTAATTCATTGAATTCACTAATGCTTGAGATCTATAGAGGCAAGAACAACCATCTGTTTTGTTTACTCCTTTATTCTTAGTACCTGGAACAGTATGTACTTGAAATATAGTAGACACCTATTATTTTTTTAATTAAATTTTTTTATTTTATTTATTTTTTCAAATACATTTGTCTCTGCTTACCCTCCACCACTTTCCCTTGCCCCCTCCCTCCTTCCCTCCCTCAGCTCTTCCCCTTTGATTTTGTCCATGAGTCCTTGCTATATGTTCCTTTGCTGATGTAGGAAAGAATCCAGGGTTAATATTTAGATTATTACTAATAAAGCCTTGCATTTATAAAACATCTAAGACTTTCAATGGGATTTTAATTATATCAATTTAATTACCCCGGTAAGAATCTTTCTGGGGGAAAAAAAAAAGAACAGCTATTTTTGCATACATTTTACTTATTAAGTATGTGTAACTTTTAGAGTTCATGTGGCTTCTCCAAGTTCACCATCTTGGAGCAACCATGACCTTTCCTCCGTTTTTTCAGACTTGAAAACTGGTTTTGGCATTATTATCTTTTTAAGAATAAGTTATTTCTGGTTATAATATTATAGTAACTAGTCCATTATATCATGACTACATAATTCTCGCACCTTGAGATCATTAATACCATAAACAGATGAATTTCCTTTGATACTGAAACAGAGGCTGGCACCTAGAGAAGTAAGGGAAGAATGAAATGAGTCAAGTGCTGAATGTGCCCGTTGAATACAACGCACACACATGCACACCCTACATGTGCACAAGCAAGAGCCTGCATCATTAGAATTTTAAAGGGAGCGCATCACTAGATAATAATTCATTACCAGCTATTCTGCCATCAATTCTGGTGACAGCCCACTGATAACCCTGGCATTTTCATCATCCTAAAGTCTAATTTCTTCTTTTTACCTAAATTTATCACTTCTTATCTAACACTGAAGAAGCTTTTTTTATTTGTGCAATTCAAAAACTAATCCTCTGACCCCCATTCTTGCCAATCAAATTTATCTGAACTCATTAGCATGAAAACAAATGTGATCATCTAAGGAGATTTTTATGTCCTGCCTTTACTGGAAAACAAAGACTGGCGGTTGGATTACTTCGTAAGTAGCGAAATAGGTAACTTCCCTTCCTAAAGCTGCTTAAAAGTCCAAGGTGGTTTCAATTACTCACCCAACAGGTATATCTCACGTGTTAACCAGTAACAGCACAACACAAAACATCGAAAGAATGGAATTTCTCATTCAACTCAGCTCTATTATGTACACTGCAGAGATGTGCTCTTCACACTAAAACAGACAATGAACACACATTGTGTAACACTCAGTCTTAAAAATAGAGATGTGTGGGTAGCCAAGTATCTGCTGTGACAAAGATCTGATCTACTAATTATCTGCAACACATTTGGGTCTGCTGACTGCTACCCCAATCTTTTTACAATTCACCAGAGGGTGATTTTGGCAGGTTGTCAGCAGGCAAACAGGGAAATGAGTTAGAAAACATTAATAAAGGTTGAAAACAACAGCTTCTATGCTTTGATCGCATCATTCAAGTATAACAAAAACTGTTAAGATGAGGAACAGGGACAATAGGCAGAGAAGGCAAGAAAGGAAGAAGCAAATGCTTAAAATGACTGTGAAGTTATATTTGTGAACCCCTTGTCAAATATACCTGTTATATAGTTTTTTCTTGAAGTTGTCTTATATTTTTTCCTCTTTTGGAAAGTGAACCAGTGGAATTGCACACTCCTTAATAGCGTAACATTTCTGTTTCCATTCTAAATACAGCAAAATCTTTGTGTATTTTAACATAAAAAATAACAACATACTATTAAGAGGAACACAATTGTAATAGCTATAATGCTCTCCAGAAAAACAAAAACAGACCATAACATAGAAAATAGCGTTTCTATTATTAACAAGAGTAATTCCATTATCAAGATGGAATTCCTAAAGTTACTTACTTTCCTTCATTAACTAATGTGTATTTCCAGAATTTTTACAATATTTATATGAAAAATATGTGAATGTTATGTTCAGTATATTCACACAACATACCAACTCAGTGAAACACCAACTTTAAGGAATTATGAAAGTTCTGCAGTCTTTTCAGCATAAAAACATATCTCAGTCTTGGTGTAATGGAAAGAACAGGACAGGGTAAAAAAGTGGAGTTTCAACTTGTCTCTCTTCTATTTACCAGCTATGTGACTTTGGGCGCTTAAAATTCTAAGAACATCAAATTATTTTTTGTAAGATAAGACTTAGAGTGTCTCCTTTAGAAAGTTCTTATCTGAAGCAGTATAAATGGGACAGTGCCTAACGCAATGGAAGCACTCATTTCATAGTTTCTTAAGTAAAATTTAAGTGTAAATTTAAAATGAAAAAATATGTTATAAGGGATACAATGATTTGTCTACTCTTAAGAAATTAACAATGTGGTATTAAAATATGCAGTTTATGGAAATGAAACTTTTATTCTCTATGATAAAATGAAAATAATTCATTTGAACATACTTATCAAGTCATAAAGTTAATTTAATATCGATGTAAAAATAATATAACAAACTTCTTTTAACCCTTTTACATGTATATTTTATATGATTTTATGTAAAACATTAAACTTCAGCTTTCTATATAGCTCATCACTAGTTTTGTTTTCTTCCCCATTCCAATTATTAATGGCATCCTTCCTATCTATGTTTAACATTTTTACATACGTGTGCTTCTACAAAAGGTAAATTATTTCAAGTATAATTCTAAGACCTACTTTTTTGGCATTCAACATGCTATACTGGTGATCTTTACATAAACACATAGATCTAGTTCATTTAAAAAAAAAGCTAAATAGCATTCTGTCATATAAATATAGTTTGTTTGTTTGTTTATTTATTTATTTATTTATTTAGGTGGCTGCTTAAGCTCCTTTAAATTTGCTGTTGTAAATAATGTTTTTAGTGAGGGTCCTTATACATACCTCCTTGTACACATGTGCAAGAATATTATGAGGCTATGTACCCACAAAGTGCAATTTCTAAGGAGCTGTCAACTTTTTAAACTAATAGGTATCAGAGAGGTCTTCTGACACTATGAAATCATTTTTCTGAGGCACAAGTAAGCCAATAAGCAGCAAGGCTGTAAGTAAATTTCCTGCCTTCTGGATCTTATTTCTGTGTTCTTGGCAGGGTGTGTCTCTAATCTCCATCTGTTTATATCTCTTTATTTGCTACAAGGGTGCTTTTACATTTATTCTCAATATAACCCCTGAAAGCACCCCCCTTACACCTAACTGAATGACACCATAATGTCACTGACCAGGCATTTGCATGGGGTTGCGAGGACATGGGCCGGGGCATCAGGAGGCCAGCAGCACTGTTAGTGCTCAGGACTCCGGGATCACCGCACAATTCACGTAACTTCCGTTTCTCCGCCTCCCCCTTAGGCTTTCATTGGCCCAACAAATCTTCCCTTTGGCATTCCTAGTTGGCTATCTCACAGCCACACCAGGTACAGCATACTCAGCATTGAATTCTTGTTCTCTTCTACTCCTTTTGCCATCTCCCATCCTTTCTACCTCAGCAAACAACATCTCAAAAAGAAGCACCCAGTAGCTCAAGTCAAAAACCTGACAGATTCCCTCTAACTCCCAATATGAAGTGTTTTCTCAAATCATATGTATTTTGCTACCACAAGCTTATTCTAAGCCTGAATACCTGGCCCGATGCTGTCATTTTCTAATTACATTTTCCACTTCACTTTCCATACCATGGTCTGCATAGCAAGTAGAATTTATTTAAAAATATAAATTAGATTATATCACCACTCGAGTTAAGCCCATAAAATTCTCCCAATTGGTCTTAGAATAAAATTCAAATTCGTTACCAAAGTCTAACTAGTCTCATCTTGTGCTCCTCTCACCTCACTGGCTGTGCTCCTGATACACTGGTCTTTTTTCATTTCCTTGCTTATGCCAAGTTCTTCCCTATTTCAGGGCCTTTGCACATACCCTTTCTTCTGCCCAGATCCCTCTTCCTCCAGCACTGTCCACAACTGACTCTTCTCATCCCTCAGGCATCTGATGAAATGTAAGTTCCTCAAAGAGGCCTCCATCACCAATCCAATCTAGTGTCCACACACTTACCTTGTAGCATGCTATTATATTGAATAGGGCAGCCATAACAGAACACCACCAACGGGGTGATTAACACAATAAAAAATGATTGACCCATAGGACTGAAGGCTAGAAATCTGAGTGCAAGGTGTCAGCACAGTTGAATTCTTCTGAGATGTGTGAGGAAGAAGCTGTTTCGTGCCTTTCTTCTAGCTTCTGGTGGTTTGTTAGCAATCTCCGGTATTTCTGGCCTATTGAAATATCACCCTGAGGCCTGCCTTCATCCTTACATGTTGTTCTTCCTGTGCCCATGTTTATATCCAAATTTCCCCTTTACAAGGACAGCAGTTATATTGGATTAGGAGCTCACCCTACTCTATCGTGCCCTCATCTTAAATTAGCTAATTACATCTTCAACAAACTTATTTCCAAATGAGATCACATCATGAGGTACGGGGCGTTAGGACTTGAACATATGAATGTGGGGAAGATATAATTCAATTCATAACAATCATTTTTCAAAATGTATAAATACATATATTTGTTCACTTGTTTAATGACTATAAAAGACAGATTTTCTTTATTTATTTATTTTTGTTTATATATGTATACCCAATACCCTCAATAGTCTTAGTATTTGATAGTCAATAAATATTTATTTTTTTCTACACATGTAATAACATGACTTATAAAATCTGCTACTGCTCCGAATTTTGTAATTTTTCTTTTGCTATGCCCAATTTTATCATAATCCAATGCCATCCTAAGGCGAACTTTTCAAAACGTAACCATATGTAGAAATAAGGCAAACATAAATCCACTTTGGTTTTACAACTTTCTAAATAATTCAAACCAAAACATGTACATTTTTTAAAAGGAGATGAAAGAATCACCATAGTTCACTTAGTAATTTTTCAACCAACTTTCAATTTACTTTAGCTCTCAGGAATGAGATGTAAGAATAATATAAAATGTAATTCCACTATATTTTATGCTGGAAAAGAGAAACTTAAAAGAACTCACTTGTACAGTTCAAAATATTACTGCTTTATACCATCCTATTAGAGGAAGAATTGTCTTTTCTTCTTCTTCTGTCCATCCCACTCCACACCCAGAGCCCCCAAATCCTGTTAGGGCCTAGTTTCTGAACGAATTTAATGCTACATTTATTCTTTTTCCTCAGCCTGCTCTGACTTGCCCTTTTTCACCAGCTCCATCCCCTATGCTGTCAAAAAAGCATGAGTTTCCCATTTTACGAAAGTTTGTTTTAAATCTTCAGATCTATTATTGGATCTGGTCACCCAACCTAACCTCTTTGATATTTCCCTTCAGCTGCTTTACGTCACTCCTGTCACTTCTGCTAGATGAATCTTCCAAAAATGCCACTTTCATTATGCCACTTCCCCGATTTAAAAGTGTATTGGTACCGTATCACTTACTGGACCAAGCTTAAGATTCTAAGTCTCTATTAATTAGCCTTAGATTGCTCATCCTTTTTTTAACTGTGATTTCTCAAATGGAAGCCATCAGCTTTACTCTCCCAGCAACTATTGTCAATTTCAACTCTATTTGTTTCTGTTCATAATGAGAAAGACCTGCCTACTTCTCCCTCAGAAAATCCAGCTCTAACCAGTCATTAAGTTCCAGCTAAGGAAAGTTCTCATGGAGTTGACTACTCATGGAGTTGTACTCCATATAGTCTCCTGTATCTAAACTTCTATGAAAATTTTAGTTAGGTAGCAACATGAGAACAGATTTTTAGCTGGATGAGTGACCATTAAACTTCTAGGTTATCTGTGCTTTTTGTCATTCTTCAAAACTCAGTAAATATATAACTATCTTTGGTACCATTAATGGGTAAGCCTGAACTACATGAAATCAGTTAAGGTAAATCTATAAACAACAGAGTTTATGTCATGTATAAACTAGCCTCTTTATATTTTAATTGTTTTATACTATTAATATTTTAATGCTTAAGTACTTTATTAATACCAACTTTCATGTATAAGTTAGATATAATTGCAAGATTTCATAATAAATACACTACTTTCATAATAATCCTATAGATCTATAGTCCCTGGTAGAAAGCTTTTAAAAACACATGCCAGTAGAAATCACAGAAATTGTAAAGCTATAGAAAAAAATATTGTATTTTTTCTCATTTTAAATAAAGTTTTCTCTGGTAACTTTTTTTGATTCTGTACCTAGCTATTTCATTTCTTAACAATATATAAAGGCATTAAAGCATTATTATGCTCTTTCTGCATGAGTTTTTAACTTCAAACTTACAGTGTAATATTGATATGGGAAAATGGAAAACAAATATAAAAGAATATTAACTGACTACAAAGGAGTGTTAATTTTGAATGGATTTCCTTAAAAGAATGCCAAGAGTGATCTCACCCACACAGAGAACACATTCATCCATGGCATATGTAAAGTCGGAATACATTAAATGCCAGGCCTGTACTCAACAATGTTAATTTTACTGATGCTTTTTAACAATTGTAAGAAGTGTAAAATTTTAAAATTGCACTGATGGTTCAAGCCTGTGTTCGGTAATAGATTATAAAACCTCTGAAGTTAGTGGCTAGCCTGTGTTATTTACTATTGTGCCCCACCATCCAAACCAAGCTGCCAACGCTCTAGTCGCTAGCCACATGTGGCTATCATACACCTGAAACATGGCTAGTGCAAATTGATTTGCACCATAAGTGAAATGCACACTGAATTATGAAGGCTTAGGAAAAAAATTATACTCCCAATATGTATGTTAAAATAATTTTATACTATCTTGTGTTAAATGAAATTTATAGAAATGGAATTTCCCTGTGTCTTTTCCATTTTCCTTAGTGTGGAAACTACAAAATTTAAAATTACACAGGCAGGCATAATGGAATGGGCTTGATACTCTGCAGACTCCGAAAACCAGCGAATTTAAGAACGGCGGCACCGGCTTGGTGGCCACTGAGGTTGTGGACGTGTGTCAGTATTTCCACCAATGTTATGAAGTGCCTGGTGTGCAGGAAGCCGGCTGCGCGCTGGTGCAGGAGGAAACTCGCAGATACCGACCTGCTAAGAATTACCTGAGCTACAGCACAATCCTGGATTATTCTGCTTTTGAAACCGACATAATGAGTATTGAATTTGAAAGACTGGCTGCTGAACAACCAATTGAATTGCTCAGTATGAAATTATATGAACCTCAGCCCCTTCCTCGGGTCACAAAATTGACATCACTGCAGGGCAAGAATGTGTAAAATAATCCTGTGGCCCAGCTAGAGCATCAAGCAGTTCGAGTTGAGAATCTGGAACTAATGCCACAGCATGGATGCAAAGCCTTGGGAAGTATATAATGACGATCTAGTTCATATGATTGAACGTGAACAGAAAGAGCTCCAGAAGTTAAGGAAACGTAAGTCAAGGTTTAAACTGACAGCGAAAGAACATAAAACTCACAGCTGGATCGAAATGAAAGAAATGGAGTCAAATTGGGGATCCATGGTCAATAAGAATTCTGAGATTGAAAAAACTATTGTACAATTAACCGATGAATGAAGCAGCAAGTTTCAAATAAAGCAGCAAGACAAAGAAGCCAACACAGAAAATGTCAGACAAAATTTCTGAGAAGACAAACTACTTTGGTGGGTAGAAGTCAGGGAAATTGGGCTTTCACAGAAAATGGAGCACCAGAACCATGAAGGACAACAGGATCTTAGAGAAATCATCAGTGGCAAAGTGTTTAGAAACTATAGAAGTGGACTGTTATAGTCTATTTGTATATGAGCAATATGAAATATTTCAACCTGGTGGTAAAAAATATATAAAATTGTTCATGTGACTTGCATTACATTTCTAATGAACAGTGCTTCAGTAAAGTCCCTTATATCAATAAGTGGGCATATTCTAAAATATGTTAAAATAGCTGAGTTTTGACACAACTATTTATTGTCAGTTCATAATATTAGCTTTTTAAAAACCTTATTTTTTTAAATTCTAGAAAATTTCTTGGAGAAGTAAATTTTTCTCTATGCTCAACAAAGCTAACTTAAAAAAAATCCTACTACCATTCATATTATACAATAGGACACAAATATAGTTTAGTTTTTCATGGGATGTCTATATGACATACTAAAACTTGCCTTTAAAAAATCAAAATTTCCAATTTTCACATAAAACGAATGACATATTTCTTATTTTATTTAAAACCATGTTACCATTTCCTTTGAATTCACTAAATGTTTTGACATTGTTAATCTTTTTGGTGACATCTACTCTCAGATTTACAAAAACCATTTTACCAAAATGATCTGAAATAAAGATATATGCCAACACTTGGCATGTACCACCAGCAAAGACACCCTGCCTCCATTCTATTTTACAGACGCCTTGTTCACTGACACACAAGTTCCATTACCAAGAACCAGGCTATGCATTTAAGTTAGTACTTACAGACAAGACCAAAGCTCTCTTGAGTTAACTATAAAAATTTAATAAAGTTTGGGGACGTCCAGTGGAAATACAATTAAATTAAGAATTACAGTTAGAGCATGTTTTTGAGAGCACCATTTTACCATCTGCCTCTCCTCTACCTGCAGCATCTGTGGTCTATAAAATTGAGATATTAATCTTAATGACAAGGAATGATCATGAATCCTGACAGAATACACAAGCAGATGAGCTTTACAGCAGCAAAGGAAATATAGAACTGTTAAGCAGCATTTTTTTTTATTCCAGAAAATTTTAGAACTGGCCTATAAAATCCAGCCCAGCCCAACAGATGCCTCAAGAGGTTAAGTGACTGTTCCCCATTCAGAGTGAGATCGCTGTGATCCTCATCCAATTCTTTTCCCATTATAGCGCACAGTCCTTCTTTCACTCTGAATTAATTTCAGAAGACACAGCCATATTGACTGACTGAACTGGATTTCAAACAGCCATCAGAATTTCTTAAACTTGGCATATAAGAGAAATAACCAGTAGGACAGAGCAAAATAGCTTAAATTCAATGAGAACAGTGAAATAAATTATCGCAGCAAGAGCTATTAATGAATCATTTTTTTAGCACAGTAACTGCCAAGGATATCATTTTATTTCTTATACTTCTGTGTTTCCATTTCTCTTCTGTATCTGAGAATGCATTTGTCCTAATTATAGACTGAAATCGTATGAAAAGGAGTCGTCCCCAAATCCTCATACTTTTCCTCCTATAAATGCCTTAGAATCATTATTCTTATCAATGGTTTGACATATGGTTATTTTATATGATTTTCAGTAATTCAGACATTCACCTTTAACTAGAGCATGATGACAATGTTTTGAGAACAGCAATTATGCTTTATTAATCATTATGTACTAATAGATTTTCATCAGAGGTCTAATACTCAGTGCAATGCATAATACATATTAGACAATCAATAGATGCAAGTTGATTGGTTGTTATGGGTTGTCTCCCTTCACTGAGTTTTTGAGAGGGAGGTTAATATATTCATGATGTTGTAGGAAAGATGCGTATTGAGGGAATTAGCGATTGGCAATCCTTATTGTTAACTATGTGTTATAGGGACCCACAACCAAATATAGAAGTGAGGGGGCAGGCTATACAGGTCTCCACACCTGGATTCCATGAAGTTTATTTGTACAAACTCTGTGGCCTCACATCTCTGTACTATTTGAAAGGATTATAGGTCACAGCACTTTACAGACAATGTCATATTTCCCTTCATGGTATCTTCTCATTGTTGAGAAAGGGCTAATGCTTAGCCAATTTCTCTTTTTTGCCACAGAGAAAAATATAAGCAAAGGGAGTCTGAATCACTTATACAGAGCTGCACCATAAGGCAATGAAAGAGGCAGGTGCAGGTCTCAGATGGTTGTCTAAGTCCAAATTCCATGCTCTATCTGCTAGATAATCCTGCCTTCCCTCTCAATAGAATATTTCCCTAGATAGTTCCTGAAACATTTATAGCAGAAGCCTGCAGAGTGACTGTTATAGAAGTTGGTGGAAAACTTCCAGGCATCTAAAAATGTAAGAAACGGCCACATTTCACTTTGGGTATTCACATTTGAGAAGTGATGTGTGTTTTTTTTTCCTCCCCTCAAATATTCAAAAGTTTGATCTAAGGCAAAAGTTTTACTATTCCTCCCTAAACCAGAGGAATGAAAATATCCATGAATTTTCATCAGTTTGCTGTAGGCAGAAATTTGCCAGTTTGCAGGAAAATGGCTTAAAAATCAAGCTGAGATGAAATACTTGAACTTCTTGTGCAAACCCATGAAAGTAATATTTTTCTTTATCAGCTGATATGAAAGTTTGTACCACTCTACATTACTTTAGTACAAAAATTACTTTTTCTGTCTAAAACACCACAAAACTGTTTCTATTCTTTCATACACACACATAAAAGGATTTTTATCCCCTTAATTTTGGCATATGCCATCATTTCCTTTTTATTCTTTTTCCCATATTTAACAGAAATTCCCTGAAACTAACTTCCTTTAACTTCCACTGTGACGTACGCTACAGGAGGAGTGATAAATGGGCTAAAACTGGAGAACTTTCTTTCTCAAGGTATAAGAAAACCTACAAAGGCCAGAAGCTTGCCTCCTTACTGGCTGGAAACTGTGAACGCATTAGACTCAGTAGAGCCCTCTGACTGAGTTTCACCCTGAAACATACAGACAGTTTGCATTCCCCCAAATCATCATCATGTGACAACAACACAGTGTTCAGTGTTCACTTAGGTCACTTGGATGTCAGCTCTACTCTCCATAGGCAAAACTGCTTACACAGTGATGTCCAGTAAGGACACCAAAAGGATTCATGTGATGACACCTCACCCTACTTATTTCTTTGTTGCACCCAACTGGTGAGTCAGTTTTACCTTTATGACCAGCATCTAATCATACCCATTTTTCAAAGGCATTTTTCATTTCATATCAATAAATATTTCTGGAGGCATCAATTACCTGAAAGCTGCTATAATAGATGCTTTAAAATATTTATGCTGATAATTACATTAGTAATGTAAACGTGATTTTATAAATCCATCCAATCACAGACATCTATTTGTTCAATAAATTATTAAGCATTATAAGATATGTGCATCCTGTCTGACAGACTTTTAAGCATGAAATAATACTTTCACTAATATTCTCCTATAAATCTTTTTGTGCATTTCCTTAATTATTTGAGTCTGAAAAGACTAAAACAAAGTGTACATACCATAATGTTGAAGCAAGTGGAGGTCTTGAATTTCATTATTTTTGTCTCATATATATCTACTTCACTTTCTAATATAGATAGAGCTTTCTTCAGAAGTAGTCTGTTGTCAGAAGGCCCCATGTTTTGAGTTGCTTTTTTAGTAACTGTAGGGAAACATGTTACTAAAAACATGTAGGGAAACAACTGTAGGTTGTACATGTTTATATCCTCTTGTCTAATCCTCCCTGTTTATTTTAAGCAAAAAAGAATTAAAAGTTTTCTGGATAAAGAGTACAGGTTATTATTAGTGAACACAAGAAAGTCAATTGGTATGTAGTAGAAACAAGAAATATTCATGGCTTTAATAGTATTACAAGTCAGTTTAGATTTAGGATGCAGTTTACTTAAACTTCACAAATTGACTGGGCTTTCATGCAACACCAACGTGTACTGCAGGTTCTCTTAGAAATAGACGTCAGGACAGCATTAAATGGCCAAGAGCCTTATTAGGGCAAATGCCTATGAGGGAAAGTCAGGAGGAAACCAACTGATCTTAGAAAGCCTTCAGATCAAGGTGACTCCTGAAAAGGAGAAAATGGGTAAAGATTGATTGGGAGAAGGCAGGTCCAAGGCAGCTTGGCAAGGTCAATGGCCAATGGCAGGGACTGAGCAAAGGTGGACCCTGAGAGGAGTCCCCCATCTCCCAGGGATGATTGACCCTGCTGCTGCTCTCCACGCTGGCTGGGAAAAGCTCTGGGAAGGGCAGCCTCAGCGCGACAGTGGTGATGGACTGCAGAGCACAGTCCCCGGAGCCACTGCGCCCCTCAGCTGGAACTCTGAGTAACACAGTCTCATGATCTGGTGCTGCCACCGGCCACCTCCTGCATCACAGAAATCTCCTTTTCCTCACTGGTTGGGAAACCTCTTATCCATCGTTCCCATGGACCTCTCTTCCTAACAAAAAACTCAGAAGTAGTTGTGATGCAGTTGATCTAAAGACCACAAATGATATTCAAGTTATCCTTCCCCCATTACCCATTCAGAATCCCTTTCATCCCCAACAATTGCATCGGCACAGTGTTGGTGGCAGTGTTGTTGGTGCAACCCAAACCTTCCTTCCTGGGAGGTCTGTATCCTTGGAAATCATACCCTCCTCAGATGAAAGTGTTGTGGTACATATCCATTCACAGTTACAGTGGGACAAGGGGGTACTAGGAGGTGCCCACCTGAATCACCTGGGGTCCACACACAGTACTCCCTACTCCTGCTGTATGAAAAGTAGCACCATGTCCTCTTGTTATCAAGGTCAAGTGCCAGTGCCAATGTTATGACTTCGCTTCTACACCGATGGTCTCTCAGCACAAGGGATCCTAAGTACCAAGGCAGAAGCTATAACTTGCAGTTCAATGGAACTACTTATCTGTCCCTTCACCAGAGCATGTCCCCTTTGCTTACCAGGACCTTAAACTCTGCAAAATCTAGAACGTGGAGTATAGATGGAGAAAATCTTCCAGCTGGTCATTGAGTGACAGAGAGGTTATTCGCACTTTTACTCATGATTTCCAGATCCATCTCTTTGTCCCCTTGGAGACAGAGAATTATTTAGAGGTCTCTAATTTGTGTACACACTACATCCTAAGAATGACTGCCCATAATTTCAGAGTGTTGACCTCTGGACTGGCACTTTGACTGGATTTTTCGAGGCTATTCCAGGGTTCTGAGGCTGGCTGGTTCTGGATGGTGCACTACGTGACATAGCCAGTGGATCTTGTGGTTGTCTTCCCTTTATCTCTTTCATTGTGATATATACCACTGTTTGGATGTTACAGGTACCATATCTGAAAATTGCCTCAGGTGTGGAACTGAGCAACAGAGTGTTACTTTTAATTGGGGCAATCGTCCTCAGCTTTCTATTCCTCCATTCTTGACTGTTGCTGTTGTTGTTGTTGTTATAGTTATTAACAACACTCTTGCTCCCAGGGATACCGTGTTCCATGACCATCTTCACAACTTCCTGTGGATCTAATTCATTTGGCTGCCCCTTTGACCTTGCCAATCTTTAGAGTAATTGTGGCCCTCTGGCTTCTGAAAACTAAATCTGCCTCTCCTACCATCAGCCCTGGCCTACCGAAAAGGCCACCACTGAACTTCTGATACTGGTACCTTTCTCACCAATACGTAGGTGATGGCCTTGGGAAATAATGTGACCTCTGGGTCCTGTCATGAAACACAGTCATCTGCTGAATCTTCTGGTTTCACTTAGTATATCCTCTCCAGCCCACCCACTTCCCTGGGCCACTTTGTTCCTGCCTTTAACATTTGACAAGGCAACTTGGGCATTTCTACTTGATCCAGTGTTAACCATCAACTTTTCAAGGCCTCCAAGAGCCACTGTGGCAGCAAGTTTATTCCTTCTCCTAAGGTCCTTGCTAGGACATGTCTTGTCCCAAGAAAGTTAATTAACTGTTCCACAATAAGAATACTTGCTTACATAGTCTTACATCTGGCCTCTTGGCTGAAGTACTTTCAAATGCCATCACAAAATTTACTCTCCTGGCTTAAGCCAGCACAAGCTTGCTAATTCCTTCAACTCATTCAGTGTATATAGTCTCTTTCTTTCTCAGCAGCTAAAGTGAGCCTGAGGCAGCCAAAGCAATACCCACCGACAGCATGGCAGCCAGTAGCCAAACAGGGGCAGTGGCCAGCCCAGTCAGCATCAAGCCAGTGGCCAGCACCGTGAGGTCACAAGCAGCACCGTGAGGGTACTGGCACTTCCTCTACTGTCATCTGGGCCTTGTGATAGAGCTGGCATGCAGTTCATGTCCTGCTCAGCTGAGCTCATCCTCTGTTTCCCCAGAATCAGCAAGGCCAGCTGGCAGAGCACGGTGCCTGCTGACAGCCACCAGTTGCCCAAGCAGTTGCTAGCGGAGAAGAGCAGTGCTACTCTATCGCACAGAGCCCGCCAGTCACAAGGCCTGCAGTGAAAGCGATGTCCCTTTCCCAGGAGGCTGGTTCCCCTCTGAAGCCCAGAAGGTTCATGGGACAATGCAGAGCCAATATCCATGGGGGGCCTTTGTCAGAATATCCCCATCCCATGTTTCAGGGCCCCAGGTTTTCCCAACCAGCACTCTGGCCTTGACATAACAAAGCAGAACACTGGGTGAGCGTGGGAACGTCCTGCAGCTCTCTTCAGCCTATTGCACATCTCTGTTTTCACTGCGGGAGATAGGGGCCTCTTTGTAAGACACCAAAGCTTGTTAACAGCCATTATTCTCCTATTATCCCTCTGCAGGGCATCAGTGCCACTTACAAGGAACCAGCCAACTCCACTGTCCTCATAGGCATTGGTAACCTAAAATGTTCCAATGCCTGACTCTCTATCCCCTACCTCATTTTTCTGAACCCAGATATTTTTCTGGCACTGCCATAAAATCCCTAGGACCTGCCTTTTGACTCAGAGATCCCTCTTCTGGGAATATATCCAAAGGAACCCAAAAGACTAATGTGAGAGAACATATGCACCCCTATGTTCATCGCAGTGTTATTTACAATCGCCAAGATATGGAAACAGCCTAAGAGTCTTTCAGTAAATGAGTGGATAAAACAACTATGGGACATTTACACAATGGAATATTACTCAGCCATAAAAAGAAGAAAATTTCACCCTTTGCGACAGCATGGATGGACCTGGAGAACATTATGCTAAGTGAAATAAGTCAGTCAGAGAAATACAAATACTGTATGATTTCATTCATATGTGGGGTCTAATGAACTAACAAGCAAAACAGAGACAGATTCATGGATCTATAGCAGGATGACAGCTAAGATGCTAGGGAGGTTAGCGGGTGGAGGGATTGAACCGAAAAAAAAAAGGACCCATGGACATGGACAATAGTGTGTTGATTCCAGGGGGAGGGGGTATAAGGGGACTAAATGTTAATGGAAAAAAGTACAGTAAATAAAAATACTCCCTTTTACAAGGATGTATCACTGCCCCACCTATCAATAAGGACAATATCCTCCTCCCCCACCAGACAAGGTGTAAGCCACTCTTAAATCTTTACCTTATTGCTGATTTTCTTGGGTAAATCCTGATACAATGTGTGTGTTTTGAGTACTGTGAGGAGCAGAAAACACCAAGAAAGAATCAGATGTGCAAAAATTTATTAAGGAAAACATCTGTGGAGGAAACTGGGGAAGGAGCTGGAGGAAACTGAGAGAGCTGACATATCCCAATGTAGGTCTGACCCTTGTGAGGAAAAAAGAAAGAAAAAAAATTGAATGTGAAATGTACATGGCATGGCAGTTTTAAGAAAGTCTGTCAAGGTTGTTAGTGAATCCTCAAGCCAAAGCTGCCCATCAGAGGGGTCCTCCACCTTCCAATCTGGGGCCCGTTTTAGCATCCTTCAGTCCCTTATAGCACGTGTTCCTGGCTCATGGTATAAAAAATATGCTTTATTTATTGTTAATTAAGCTACCAGATTCAAGTGCTTAGCTTCACCAAAACTCAAAAGTAAACAAAAAAAAGCAGAGATCGCTGTGGACTGTCCCTTATATTTTAGTAGTCATTTTGATATGCCTGTGTCATTGCCACAATTGCTATACTCTCTTGTCCTAGAATTGGTATTTTTATTAGTTCTTTGAGGTACTTAAGAATTTCAAGGAGATTCTATAAATCACTTTATGATTAAAATTATTATCTCTAGGTTGTTATGTTGAGAATTCTAGATGAAGTGCTCTATAGGAGGGGGGGGGAAGACTTCAACAGATTTTTTCAAGAATATATGCTTTCAGTTATATATTAAGCACAATTAAACACTAACTTGTCATGGTAAAAATTAATCATTCTTCATATGGTATTACATCAATGCAGATAATCATTCCTGTTTCCTTCAGTGGTTCTGCACCAGCTCTTTCTTTTATTGTCATTGTCACCTGTGCATCAAAGCTTGACATCAGTGGTTTTACCTGCATCTCTACCTTTCATGGAATCTCATCAGGCCATTTTAATTTCTACTAAAGTGCAATGTCCACACAATTTAGCACTAAATGTCTAAAGAAAAGAGATGTTTAAATATTAAAAATTGTCTTTGTTATAATTTATTTGAGATTATCATTTCATATGTTTTCTTGTTTTACTCTGTTATTTCAAATCTTTTCACTTTTACCTGAGTTTCTCCAATAAATATAATACCTTAAAAACATTATAGATATAATATGTTCCTAATGATTCTGGAGGGAGGCTCACAGGGCATAAGGACTTTTATAACCAAAGTCAGTTTCCTCCTGAGTGAAATTCACATGTCTGTCTTTTTAAATGATTTCAGAGAAGCTAATAAACCTTGTTAATACAGTACAATTGATTCCATTTGCCTGTTATTATTTTATAAGAATGGCCCAACTCCCAAGAAATGAGAAAATTGATCATAAAGAAACCCACACTGAGATTAACACAGGGTGGGGCAAAAGTAGGTTTACAGTTATGAGTATGCAAAACAGTTTATTCTTGCATTATTACTTATGAATTATTATATTATTTTTATACAAACAACTTTTGCCCCACCCTCTATTACTATTAGTATACCAGAAAGCAATCTGTTATCTGATCTTTTTCAGGTGGATAGACACAACCTTAGACAAGGGACAAACATTTTCTATAAACTGTATGTTGAGTTCATTTCCTCTGAGTCCTGAAAGAGAAGGGATTTATCACAAATGGAATTTCCATTATCAGCTGTGTTCTTCACTGGTTCTCCATGCAATCTTTGCTAAATTTGAAGTGCATATATATGAGTCCAGTGCACCCCTTTGATTTGTTGTGGTGTGCCTACCTGCACTCTAGTCCAGGACCATGGATGGGGCCATGTACGGAACTGAAAAGCCCATTTTGGGACTGTTAGCTTAAGATCTTGAGTAGAAGCCACCCTGAGAAAAATACTCCCACTCTCGTTTTCATAAGGTCCTACCTAGTTCATTCTTAGCCTACAATAGTGAAGATGGTTGCCAATTTAAACACATACCTATGTCCATTAGAAAGATAGAAATAAAGGAAGAGAGAAGAGGCCCACCCAAAGAGCAGTATGAGCAGTAGAAGAAAGAACAAAACAATAGCTAAACAAAGTGACCGTGTCTCTATGCCTTTCTATTTACTTTCACTTTATTCTTTAGATTTAAAACCTATATGTCACAAAGGGTGCAACATTGTGTTTCTGAAGACTCCATTTTCCTGTCTAGATACAAGGCTCACTCAGAGTCTGAACAGTTTTAGGGAGGATGTCTTATATATAACCTAGAGTAATGATCCTTAACTCAGTGTAGGAGAAACATCTCACTAGCTAAAATTGTTAGCAAAATAGTACAAACATGCATTTATCATAGCAGAGGATTCATAGCTTTCATTAAGTCCTCATGGGGTCTATAAAAACAACTACAACATTAAATAATATTAAGTATTATTGTTGTACTTTGTTTTTTCCCCTGCTTCCTATGATAATTCCTTCATTGTTTTGAAATTTCTTTTGCACTGTGAAAGTACTTGCCTTTGACTTCTCAATCTGCAAGTCCAGTGTGATTTTAACTCTTCCTCAGATCCAAATCTTTGCTTTCAGAAGATTTTTCATCTGTTTCACTGAGATTTCACATCATGTGATCATTCTAATTTAAAAGTGTTTTTTTCCTAATAACAGTAATTTTCCTTTTCTCAGATGATAAGTTCCTTGTATGCTCCAATATTTATTTCATCAGGGCATCAATCACAGCTCTTCGAGTTCCGGAGGATCCCCGCTCTCACACTTCTTGCGTTCCCTCAAGCCTCATCAGTCCGATGTCTAAATGCAACTTGTTACTTTCTTATGAAATTCACCTTATCCTTTCTCCTTTATCAATACATACTTCATAATTTATACCAAACATAACGCCAAATAGAATGAGTCCAACTCTAGCAGTAGTGCATGAAAGAATAATTGTCTCATATTAGTATGGGAAGAGCAATTTCTGAACCCTAAAAAAAATCAGAAAAACAAGTAAGAACTCATTTTAATACTTTTTGAAACTTAAAAACTTAAAAGAGAGAAATTCAGTTAAATAATAAAATATAAACTAAGAAAAATATTGGCAACATATGGAGCAGATACAAGGTCTGTCCCGAAAAAGTCCAACTGGAAAAATTATACTACATTGTTAATACAACGAGAATGGTCTGCATGACATCCAGGTAACCTGGCAGCCAAGGAGAGTGGCGTGGAATGCGCGTGCAAGAACAATGACAAGTTCACTCTTCTAGTCAGTGGGAGCAGAAGACACTGATGAGTGAGCATGTGTGCTGTGTAGCTGTTGCATTCAAAATGACTGAGCGAGTAGAGCCACAAATCTGCATCAAATTTTGTGTTAAGCTTGAACATTCCTCTACAGAAACTATTTGGATGATTTAGAAGGTCGCAGCTATGGATGATTGGCAGCTTGATCATGACAATGTGCCCACTCATGCATCATGTCTTGTGTAGAGATTTTTAGAGAAATATTGAATCCCCCTGGTGACTCAGTCCCCCTCCAGCCCCATTTGGCACCCTGTGACTTCAGGCTTTCCCAAAATGAATATAGCCTTCGAAAGGGGAGAAATTTCAAACTGTCCATGAGATTCAGGAAAATATGAGGGGGCAACTGATAGCAATTGGGAGAACTATGTGAGGTCCCAAGGTGCCTACTTTAAAGGGTACTGAGGCATCATTGTCCTATGTACAATTTTTCTTGTCTCTTGTATCTTCTTCAATAAATGTCTATTTTTCATATTAGATTGCTGGACATGTTCTGGATAGACCAGGTATAGTGCAAATAGCCTCAATATAAAATTAGTTCTTATAAATCAATATCCCATGAAATATCCCAAAAAAGGGCATAAAAATATGAGCAGTTAATTCACATAAAAGTATAATTTTTTTTTTGCTTAAACAAAAATAGTTTAAAAGCCTATTTTATAAGCAAAATTAGTAGGTAATCTAAATTAAAAAGATGAGGGAGTTAATAAAATAACTTTGACACAGGCATACAAAAAAACACCATGCAATTTTAAAGTGATACTTTAAAATGCATTGAAAGATCTAAGAAGTACTTATAACATTTTTACTTGGAAAAAAAAGGGCTATAAAAAAAACTATTGTATAGCACTTGTATTTTAAAACTGTGTCTAAATATAAATCTAGAAATATATAAACCAAAAAATGTCATTTAAAAAATTTTGGATTCTAGAATTCTAAGTTCCTCTTACACTATATCATTCTATAATTTCTAAATTTTATAAGAAAAAAGTTAGACTTATATTAATCATTAAAAATTCAGAAGATTTGTGTTATTTTACACTATAGACCAATAGCATGATTGAAAAATCTATGATCAAAAGAGTTATTTCTAAATAAAAGATAATATTTTCCTGTAAATTCTACAGTTAGTGGTAAAAAAATGTGAAGATAAACTTTCTTGTTCAAAGCCAGTGCTCTTTACAGATTTATGTAAATCTAAAAAGCTTCTGCTCAAAGTAACTACTCACTTATGAACAGTCATTTAATTTTAAAACTTTTCTTCATTTATTATAAATACTAGAGTCTTAGAGAATAAAACAAAATGTAATTTTAAAAGTTCAATTATCTTTGGAAAAGATCATCAGTTTTCTCTAATAAAATAAAAAGCAATTGGCCAATTTTATAAATGTTTGTACAAAGATAAAATTACAAAATAAATGTGAAGGAACTTTGTAACCTGCAAAACTGGAGGACACTTATTTTATTAATTATATTAAAATATTTAAGTATAATATTCTCTCCTGTTGTTACCCAGGACCTCAAATGGTTAATAACTCTCAATGCAATGCCCTGAACTTTGTAGAGATGCTGCATACTTTCTGGTTGGAAAAATACTCTTTAAAATTAAGTGACTCTCCTTTAAAAGTAAATTGTCAACTTTAAAATTTAAAGGAATGTATCCCTGACCTTTAAAAAAATGCCATAACTGGCACTCTTGATAGATTATATGGATTAGATGATAGATAGATAGATAGATAGATAGATAGATAGATAGATAGAACGAACACATTCATTTATACATGCAGTGAATGTATATACATGCTTGTGCATATTCTCTGCCAAAATAAATAATTATAAAAGTGTGAAAAATAAGTTGAAGGTAATTGAAAAGAGGTTATATTATTTCTTACCAACAAAGTGATGGACCTAGCAACAAGATACAGATGTTCATTTGCTTGAACCTCTAAAAGTTTAAATACCAGAGCTTTGTTTTCCCCAAATATGTGACTTCTCATGACATTCCAGAAATGTGGTCATTTCCCACACTTCTCGAAAATCTATGTTTTTCACAGGCCTGCCGAAACTCCTCTAATGGTGTGAGCAAAATGACTGGCACGGTTTGGGAAAGAATGTTTGCGAATCCTGGCAGTAGGCTGGCATGCGCTCCTGCCGCAGCAATTAGAACGTGGTCGAGCTCTAATGCCAAGAAGGGAAATACAGAATGATCATTTGGGCAAAGAGCAAATGGTGGTAGCAATTAAACCCTCAGAGATGAAGGGACTTAAACAATCAGTCTCATTACTCAAAGATATCCATTGTAGTCATTAATGCTGAGAAATCCTAAGGAAATTTTAAGAAGCTAAATAGCTCCCGAAGAGGCACACAATTTTAGTGATAGAAAAACATTTATACTTCTTTACTCTTTTAAGGAATCCTGCTAGCAAAAGACATCAATATTTGTTTGAAAACAGGAAAAAGCTGTATTTGGCTGAAGCATATTTGAAATTTATACCAAATGTATTTTCTTTCATCTCAATGGAACCACAGAACTTGGCTTTTCTCCAATTTTAGAAAGGCATACACATATTCATATATGCACATGTTTGTGTCAAAGCAAATGAAAAGTGTAACTTTTACAATATTCCTTCCTCCTTTCTAACCCTTCGTTTCCTCCCTGACAGATAGGCATAAACACAATTAGCAAAGACTTAGTGGTTATGATAGACGTATTGATGCTCTGAAGTGCTTTTTAGAGAGTTAGTAAGGAAAAGCCTTTGTCAGGTGTCCTTTTAAAAATAGGCTTGTATATGTGATATTTAACTATGAACACATACAGTTTATAAATAGTATCATGTTGTGTCAACTGTCTGAAACTTGCTTGCTTATGCTCAGAAATATGCCTTTAGGAAATTTTTCATATAACTCTTAACTATGCAGAAGGTCTATTACAAATACTAGCTGACATTTATTGATCACTTACATGCAAGGCACTTTTGATGGTTTAGTTGTATTGTTACCTCTAATTCTCACAAAGAAATTAGACACTCTTATTATCTTCTCCATTTTTCAGGTGAGAAAATAAAGTCACAGAAACGTTTAGCTACTTCCCCAAGGTCACACTGTAGGGAAGGAGCAGAGCCGGGCTTTGAATCCAGATGATCTGATCGTTCTCTATAATATTTCTCAATATTCTTTGAAAACACCTAAGATTTTTTTTAAAAAAATATTCCTTCGTTAGTGGACAATTAGCTTATTACTTAGTAAACATTGTTTGCAGCAGTTTTGTCTCAATCTCTTTATGTACACAAATGAGCACCCCCTAGAGTATGCACTTAGAATTGCAGTTCCTAGTGGAAGATTAAACACAGGTCACCTTCATTCAGTACTTAGCATTAACTAGAGACTAGAGGTTCAAACTTCTCAGCTGTAGAATGAGACCTAGATTCAAATCGGTTTTCTTCTTAGGAGTTTGGGTGGAAATGGCTCTCTAAACCTGTTTACCTGTATGTGAGATGAAAATATTGACAGTTCCTCTCTCATAATTCTGTTAGAGATTAAATGAGTTAATGCTTACAAAGAGCTTAATTCAAGGTCTAGTACATAGTGAGTATCATGATCATTGTAATTATTAACTTCAGTGGGAAACTATCGCTGAATCCCAGGTCTATCCCTATTTCATCTGACAGTGCCTTACAACTTCTGCGTTACTTCTTCCCATTATATTGTAAGCGATCACTTATTTCTCCTCCTTCTCCCTCTCACTCCCTCTCTTTGTATTTTAAGCTTCTTGAAAGAAAAGGACTAGAATTTCTATAAGTATCTGCAAAAGTGCCTGGAAGCACCTATTGCTATTCAATGTTGCTATGAACGAACAAATCCTGGAGATTCAGAAAACAGGTTTGTAGGGTGCTCTTCCTAATTCTTTCCCATCTTAATCATGTTGATTTCTTTACATGCCTTCCATCCAAGTATACCCCATTTTCCTGTGTCACACTATTGTGTGTGGCAATGTGATTTAAGTAGAAAACTGAGGAAAGGATGACCAGTTGTAAAAGGTTGAAATCTTCCTAAAATATATAATTGGGTGAAATGAAAACAAACAAAAACTTTGACACTTTGTGTTCTGATCTGATGGAAAAGACAGCCATGCAGGCCCCTGCAGGCCACAGGGTACACGTGTGGTTCTGGCTTTCTCTCTGAGTACTGTACATTGATCAGAGTAAGTGGAGAGTGAGAAATTCCCTTGTCATTCTGTGTAGGATGGACGCAGCATGAAGTTGTTGCAGTTTGTTTTATTCTGTTTGCCTGGAGAAAGTCGTTAGGCTGTTTTAATAATACATGAAGATGATTTAATGATGGATGAAGTTTCTTGCCACAATGACTAGAATAAGCTGAATGTCTGCAACCATGACAGAGATAAGAAGAAATGCCACCTAACTTATAATGAACATGTTAACACCACTCTGCTATTATTTTATCATATGCTTTCAAATTCTGTTTCACGAATTCTGTAAGCTTTTTCTTCCATCCTCCTTTCCTGTTTCTCCACTTTTCTATTCTCATTTCATTCATTTCTTTATGCTTTTGTGTGTCCAAAACTGACTCCAACCTCTATATTTGGAAATTCTGCTTTCATTTGAACAGAAATTTTGGATTCATTCTTGTTAAGGTCAAAGAAAAAAGTGTCTGCAGCTAAATTTGTATGCTTGCCAAAGTACAAAAGTGAAATGAAATGTAGGGAAAGTATCCAAAATGAGAATGAAAAGAAATACATGAGTGCAGGGAATTGGAAGTGCTCTGGGTTTCGTCCGTCTGAACTGGGTGTCATTTTCCCCCTTCAGCACTGTTTTCATCATTCTGTACATGCACGTTGCATCATTTGTTATAATACAACTGCGAGATCATTTAAAGGATGCTGTAGAGGTTTAGGGATGGAGTTCAATTCTGACATTCATTTTCAGCACCGGACAGTAAAGGGCTGTGGTTGCAGAAGCTAGACAGAGCAGCAACTAGAGCAAGATATTAGGTCATGAAGAGAAAAGAATATAAAGGAATGGGAGACAGAGCCCTGTCCATGACCAGATGCAAACTTGGAAAATATTTGGCAGCGCTGGCAGCCTGCGCCAAATGAACAGTACTGTAAAGCAGAGGCAGATGTCCAAATGGCCCAAACAGTCAGGCCCAATATTACCGCCATGTACCCACAACAGCCATTAAGGGTGTGCGCACAGCCGCCTTGGTGCTGGGCCCACGGCGAGATGCTCCAACTCCACCCCCCCAAAGAGCACTCTGACAGTTCCTCACTCCTCCCCCACTGGCCACTATGCTAATCACCTGTTCCTGTAACTGTCATGGAAGATTTGTAAAGAAATAATTAGTATAGAAAAGAGAGATGTTGAAGTTGTATATTCAATATCATAGAAGAAATACTCCCGTGTCATGTATCAAAGTTCTAAAATAAAATTTAGTGGAAAACATGCGTGTTGTGAAGTTCTTACACTAAGGCAATGTCTTAGTCCTTCAGAATTAGTAATACCCTCAGCTGTAGGAGGTGCCACTCTCTGCATTCTATCCAGATGCCTTTCCCATGCAAGGTTTCTGGTTCTTCTGCATCACTATATTGTCATTATTTATGACCAACACCAATGCATAACATGCTGAGAATTTCCCTACGGTCATGCTGTTTATATATTTTTATAGATGTCTTAGTATGTCTGAGAGCCATTGTTCAGTTTTGCAGACCTCCTGTAAAATAAGCATTTATTATAAGCCTTGGCGGCTCTAAGCACGGTTACTCCTAATTTGACACTCTCAAAGCCAAACGCATGATGGTTCATTAATTTGTGACTGGTGGTGTGCAAACGTTGTTAGTGACTTCTTATTACTTTGACAGGGTTGCTTTCTGAGTGACATTCCAAATACCCAGAAGTTATTAATTATACTTAGTTCTTGAATAATCCTCTCAAATAGCTCCCCAAGTTGACACTAAGATGTAATGTACACATCTCTAGGTCAATGAGGTACTGTTTACTAAAGCATTTATTCATCCACATAGTCATAAAGAAGTCACTTATTGATCACACACTTGTGCTGAGGCACTAGGAAAGTCCTAGGGCTATGAAGATATGGCTTGTTTACATTACAATCTGATGGAAAGATGAACACATAAGGCAGTGTGTACAAAATGTGATACATACTGTAAAATGGATGCAGCAGAACAAAAGGGGATTGGCAACTCTACTTGGGTTGAGGGAATGGTCATTTCGACAGCTCAAGAATTCCTGGAGTACCATTAAAAGAATACCATATGCAGCCAAAATGTGTGCCATTAAACTAAAAGTCTGAATATACCGAACAATGGACAAAGTATGATATTCAGTGAGCTCTCTGGAATTTGCCCTTCTCCTACTCAAAAGTGAAAAGTAAATTCATGGTTTTCAAAATGTTGATCTCAGTTGAGAAAATAAAGAAAACTTTATTTTCCTAGTATTTCTTCTAGAAACTTCCAGTCTTTTTACAGTTATGTCTTTTCTCCCCCATCATAGTGTAGTTAAGTCAATCATTCCAGTGAATAGTTAATGGCTATGCTCACTTTAGAAGGAAATCAATGAAGGGTGTCAATTTTTGTACATTTTTACCTGCTAGAATTATATTTTGGAGGTTAATTTTTGTATATTTTCCTTAGTTATTCTTTTTAAAAAAACATTTTCAAATGATTTCATCAAAATAAAATGTAAAATATCATACATTAAATATTCTCTGTGAAGCACATCTTGGTGCTACAGCCTCTCATCTTTAATCCTTCAACAAAGTAGGAATAAAATTATAGCATGAGTATTAATTGCTAATGCTTTTAATAAAAAAGTTTTTGATCATTTTCGTGTTCTCAGAGGCAAATTCCATTTTGTGGTACCTTTTTTTGTTTTCAAAGTAAACATCAATAGAATTAAGTATTCTTAGTTGTCAGACGTGAAAAGACTAGTAACGGAACATTTGTTAGCTGAGTGACAGGATTCTTGATTTGAGACTGATGTATATAATCTCTATAAACTCTATAAAGTATGAAATTCTCTTTCATATTCACATCTTTAAAAAGTCTATGAAAATTGATCAGTTGAAATAGTTCACATTCTACTTCTTATAAGAAATGAAGTCAATAAATACATATTAGATAGACTTGTCTTCATTGAAGACAGTATAAAATCCAATCTTAATAAGAGTTTTAATCTATATATGATGATACCTACTGCTTGATCATTAATTTAATAACAAAAGGAACATAAGAATTACTTGACCTCTATGGTTAAATAAAGTTTTTGAATTCATTAAATAATGACTGCATGTTAATAGAAAACAGAGAAAGGTGTTTGGATGAATATAATCACTTACTATGTTTTCCCCTAGGACAACCACTATTTTCTTATTGAAAAAAAAATGCATGAACCAAAGCACTAATGAACTGCTACCATTCAAAGAAAGAAAATCACTTTTATAGACTATTATGAAGACTATTATGACATAATGATAAATGATAATAAACCACAATGCACAGGAATGCTCAAACTTTTACAAACTTCCTCTACTAAGTTAATAAATTTAATTTTTTCATAGTAATGAATAATAAGAGACATCGCATAAAACTAAAACAGCCATCAAAAATAAATGCTACCATGGACAATGTGCAGGTGCAGTGTGTTTTGTGTGTTCATCAGGGTGACATAATGCCATTGAGACTGGGGAGAACAGGGCTGATCCTGTGAGTGATCAAAAAAATCAAAACAAAAAACAAACAAACAGAAAAAGCCCAAAGAAGTAAACCTTGTTGGTCACAAAGGCAGCGCTGGTGGTGGAGGTGGGGGGAATGGGCTTTTTAATCTTATCTCCTACTGCCCCATGAGAAATATGTTGATTTTTGGTGCAATTAGTTCCCACAAGAACTCTAAAGAGCCCTGACTATTTCTTTACTTTCCAGGGACTATTATAATAATATTTTTAATTATTATAAAGCACCCACCAAAATGCTTATGGTGCTATATCAACAATTAAAACATCATCATCATAAACAATAATAATTAAAACCACAGCCAGGGCACAGCACAAAACAACAGCAAACACTGAACACAATGGCATGTTCAAGGAGAAGGATACTTTCTGCTGTGCTCCCAACAATGTGATGCTGCATGGCCATTTTTCTGAAGGTTCAGAAGGAGCTCAAGAAAACATCATCCATTTATTAATTGCAAAATGCCTACCTGCTGATCTACGGAACACTGCTCTCGGTTTTGTGAGAATTATCTAGTATCTGTTGTTTATTTAAAACAGGAACTTAAAATTAGTACAATGCTAATTAAGATGAGGAAGAAACTTGCCAAATAAGCTTCTGACTGAAGAGAAAAGGTTTGTCAGATTTTAATAATTGTGTTCCCTTTTTCCATATTCCTCTGACTGTGATGATTAGCAGGCTGCTTAACCCATTTATATTTTTATTTCAGCATCTGTGAATGAGGAGCGTGTAATTCACATAACACTCCCCATGAATCCAATGTTTAGCCAGGGATACCAATTTTCTGGTTTGAAATACATATTTTCTTTCATACATTTTAGGAAAAAAACATCCAGTGACATCTTCTTTATAGAAATATCAGATATGTTGTTTCTTGCTTAATAAAATAAACTGTCTTTTGCAGTTTTTTCTACACATTAGGTGAACATAGTATACACACACAGTTTGATGAATTATCACAAAGTGCTTCCATGTAATCACCACTCTGATGAACAAATTGAACAATTCTACTATCACAGAAACATTTCTCCCTGCCTGCTTAAGTTATACTTCACTACCAAAAAGGTAACCAGTAGGCTGCGTTTTAAGGCCATGCCTTTGTCCTGTATGGAAATAGATCTCTTTTGTGCCTAGTCATTTGCAATTCTTCTTTTGATCCACATTCTCTTTGTGTAAAATTCTCCCATGATGCTGTGCATAGCAGTAGTGCCTCCATCGAAATTACTGTATCGTATTGCTTTATGGGAATATGACACCCTTTAGCTGGCCATCCCAGATTTTAGACTGCTTTTATGAACATTCCTGACCATGTCATTTGGTGCACACAGGTTTTCATTTCTGGGAGGAACACACCTATGGTAGAATTGCCAGGTCACAGAATTTGTGCAAGTTCAGCTTCAGTAAGTATTTCTATACAGTCTTCCAAAGTCATTGGCACATTTTACATAACCACCATCTGAATGTGAGAGTTCCAGTAGCTCAATAGCCTTGCCAAGAATTTTCACCTTCTTAAACTTTTAACTTTCATTTTTAAGTTAATTCATTCTGTTTCATTTTTAATATTACCTCATTTAGGTTTCAATTTGAATTTCTCTGATGACTAATGATGTTGAGCAACTTTGTATATGCATATTGGACATTTGAATAACTTTCTTTGTGAAGTACTTCAATACTTTTGCTCATTATTTTTAAGTTAAGATGTCTGTATTCTTCTTAATGATTTAAAGAAGCTCCTTTCTTAGTCCCGATGTGAGTCCTTTTTCAGATATATGTACTGCCAAGATCTTCCACTCTGTGGTTTGTCTTTTCTCTTTCTTACTGTGACTTTTAATGAATGGAATCAATTTTAATAAAGTCTACTTTAGAAGTCTTCTACTTTTATAACAAGAAGTTTTGGTAGCCATCTTAAGAAATATTTCCAACTCCCAAATTGTAGAGACATTCTTCTTTATTAACTTTTAGAAGATGTATAGTTTTACATTTATATTTAGGCCTACTGTTCACTGAAACAGTTTGTTTGCTTGTTTGTTTGTTTGTTTTCCTTAATCAGTTAAGTTAGGGCTCATAAGGATCAAGATTAACCTTTTTTTTCTGACATGGATATTTAATTGACCTACAACCATTTATTGAAAAGAACATATTTCCCCTATGTACTGAAGGGGAACTTTATCATAATTCAAGTGACTATAGTGGGGCACTGTGTGTTGCTTTGTTTATCTGCACTTATTCCAGTAAGTACTGAATAATTACTGAATTACGAGACCTATATATGTCTAGATATTTGGCTATGTAAGAATCCCAACTTTGTCCTCAAGATTGTCATTTCTATTCTTGGTCTTTCTTTTCTGTCTATGTATAATTTAGATTCAGCTTGTCAATTTCCACCAAAAAATGATGAAATTTTTATCATAATGCCATTGACAGTATAGATCAGTTAGGGTATATGTGATATCATTACAATATTGGATCTTACAGTTCATGAATATGAAACTTCTCTCCATTTCTTTAGTCTTCTTTCATTTCTCTTATGCTTGGTAGTTTTGTTTGTACAGAGTTTGCATATCTTGGATTAGATTTATTCCTGGGTATTTGATGTTTTTTAAAAACTAGTCTACATTTTATCATTACACAATTTTGATTTTCTAAATTTTGCTTGTAATTGCAAATAAATTTGTTGTTTATGTTGTTATATAAAGAAACATTACTGAATGTATTAATTAATTGTATTAGTTTTTCCTAAATAATGACTTTTTTGTCTCTTCTAATTATTTTCATATATATATATATATATATATATATATATATATATAAAAGCCTCATTGCACTGGTCAAAATCTCCAGAAAAACAATGAATAGAAGTACTAATCGTAGTATTCTTGTCTCATTTGTCTCAACAGGAAGCTTTCAATATTTAACCATTAAATAGAATATTTGCTGTAGGCTATTAATGATAGCTTTTATCAAATTGAGGAAGCATCCTTCTATGCCAAGTTTGCTAAAAAAACAGAATTTTCATGAAATATTGTTGAATTTTATCGAGCATCCTTTTTGTTTCTTATAATGATCATATATTTTTCTCCACACTTATCTTGACATGGTAAATTACACTGATTTTTAAATGATGATCTCATGTTGAATTTCCAGAATAAATATGACAAATAATTTATTTTGCATTTTGACAAGATTTTCAAATATGAGAAAAAATGTTGTGCTCTAAAATTAACATGGCTTTTTTAAAAATCTGTCTTATTTTCAACAATTTTGGACACCTTATAAAGCACACAAATTTACCTGCCAGAGATAACTTCACTAGCTTTTACTCACCCTGAGGTATGGCTTTGATAATTGCCTGGAGAATTCACATTTTCTTTGTATTATAGTTCATATAACTTACAAGCTGGTCTTTCTCTTAATATGGAAATGATTATTAAATAGTGTATATTTATTTTATAGTAGCAAAATGGCTTACTCTTAAACCAAAGATTTTTTTGAAATGATCTCATAACCACCTTTCAATTATATGCATGGTATTTGAAATAATCAATTCTGGTATCCACTTTAGAACATTGATGAAGGCTTTTGGAATTATAAGCAAAAAATGCCTGAACTTTGTCAGGTCTCAGAGTAGTAATCTTTCCAGCTCTCTCTTCCAACCTATTGTACACTTCTAGATGGCAAGTTTTATGCAAACAAGAAGGTCAGATTTTTGAAAAACCCACATAAAATGCAAAAAAAAAAAAATCACAAAAATACATATGGGCTCAATCACTTTAAAAAGCATGTTTTTTCCTTCTACTCAACCTCCAACAGATTTGGAAATGGAAATGCCATAGAGATAGTGCTGTAGTATGGAAGTACTTAAGTAGCAATAGACTTGTTTTTTCTAAGAAGTATTTGAAAAAAATTAAGTTACATAAAAGGAGCGATTACCAATCAAATGAAATGAGTGGAAGGATTAATAAGCAAACCATCAAAAACTTTAGAACTGCTGCATATTTTAGGGGAGGAGATTAATAGCCAGCATTTGGGACTCCAATAATGTCTCATGCTCAGATAGAAAAATGCGCACACTCAGCCGACACGGCAGCCTGAGAGGCAGCCGCAGCCCGCTTTAGAAGCATGTGGACACCCCTTTAATGCTGTCACTAAGATGCCAAATTTAGTGTAAAACAATCAGTTTTAGAAAAATCAAGTGATCAAGGCTTGGAAATTCATCTTCACCAAGAACATAAAGTTGGTGATAGGTAATAAGTTCATATGATTTAGCTAAGCAATATTTTCGTAGCCCTTTGTACTAAAATATAAAGGTTTTTCTGTCTTTACTCTTTAAAGCCTATTTGCATTGAAAGTTCATCTTATTTAAGGTCATGTTTGATCAAATAGGATTTTGAACTTTTATTACATTCTTCAAAACCATGTCTGGGCATCATCTCCTAATATTTTTTTTTAAGTTCAAATTTTTTTAATTAATTTATTATCTCCTAATATTTTGATTTCTTAACAAGTAGCACTGTGCCTGCCATTTACTAAATAGTTAATATATTTAATAGATAAGAAAGACTAATAAGTAATAAATGTTTGATTAAAGAATAAAACAATTCAACTTTTATATCTTACCTTTCAAAATTTTGGTGACGATATATTTTTATCTTTCAACCTTTATATTTTATCTTTCAAAAATTTTCATGGATCAAATTCATTAGCTTATATTTAAAAAAAAATTACAAAGCTCATGTCCTTACTCATACCTCTCATTGGTTACTATTAACTTTTAGGCAATCTTGGCTTGGAACTTGAAACTATTATGCTATTTTAGTTACAGAAATTAAACTTTTTTAGATACTCTCAAGAAAAAGCATTATTAAATACAAAAATAAAGAGCTTTTCTAAAAGAGAAATTTCATCTTTCAGGGAAGTTTATTTTGCTCCCTGGCCTTACTGATTTCTACTACATTTTATTTTTTGTGTGTTATTTATTATTTCCATGCAATCTCTGACGGGACACTTAAAAAAGTCAAGAGGCTTATTTTTTATATGCACACTTCCTATAGCCGCTTAATATTGTATTTTCAGAAATATCCTGGTAAGTAAAAATCAAAAAATAGTTTCATGATATTATTTTATTTATTGAACTGTCATGGACACCAAACATCGACCTTAGTGTTATATTCATTAATCGCAAATTTCTTTCATTAGATCGTATAATGCGAAAATGGCTCATCTTCAAGTACTTTGAGTAAAACTGAAAGGAACACAGCATCACTCTGAATGAGCAGATGTGGCTCAGCATCCTGCCCAGCAGTACTGCCACTGTCTTACTGACACTTTGGTTGCTCCCTTGTCAACTCTTCAAATATTTCAACATTTTTGTTTCATTTAATTCTTCATTTAAACAATGAAATAGGGAGAAAACTTCACCTCTTTAAAAAAGCATAAAAAAACTTCTAGGTCACATTTCATCATTTCCACACTTTTCTGTTGACTTGGTTAATAGCTTTTGATTATGGAATGATAATGGAGAACCTTACTGGGAATTCTTAGTTCTCTCAGCAGCAAGTTGAGACGTTTATAAGTAAAATTTATTATTTACTAACCAGAAGCACCTAAAAAATTATTATGTCACATTCATAATTCAGTACAGAAATTTAGAGTGAGAGCTAGGGAACATTGTTACTTGAGAATACACACAAAGCACTCTGTACACAAGAACAAAAGGAAGAGGTCTATAAAAGACAAAAGTTTTGTTACTTCCTTTTCCAGCAAGGATAAATGGTCTTAATCACATTTAGCAATTATGTTTGAATGAAATGTGCCATGTTGCTACATTTGAAATGTGTTTAATTTTACAGTATTATGATGGTGACGTTTTTAGTATTGGTTAGTATTCTAGAAAGTGATGAGAGGTTACAAATGAATTCAAAGAATCACATTCATATCTTGTTGAACTTATTACTTTAATTAACTACTCATTAAATGAAATTCTCAATTAAATTAAATCTGACATAAGTTCGCATATTTACTCTTCTAAATTACATCTTTTTCCACATATTAATACACCTAATATGCAATATATGTTATTTTATTGTATATATTATATTCTATATAATGCATCTATTTTTATGTTTAAAAATAGTGCTTATATAAAGTACATATTCCAAAGCATTGTGGCTCCAAATTTTGAATTGAATATGCTAACATTTTTAAATATTTTTTTAAGATTTTATTTATTTTTAGAGAGAAGGGACGGTAGAGAGAAAGAGAGGGAGAGAAACATCAATGTGTGGTTGCCTCTCGTGTGCCCCCTACTGGGGGCCCGGCCCACAACCCAGGTATGTGCCCTGACTGGGAATCAAACTGGCAATGCTTTGGTTTGCACACTGGCACTCAATCCATTGAGCCACATCAGCCAGGGCTATTTTTGAATATTTTAAAAATAAAACTATTATTTAATATAATTTTTGTCAAATTATACCTGTTTATATAATTTGTATAAATATCAATCTATAAATACATAAAGTATACCCTTAAATAGATTATAATTTTTATAGATTTTTATAGATTATGTTACAAAAATTTAAAATAAAACAAATTCTCAAAAAATTTGGAAATGGCTAGCAAACTGCATTTTTACAGTATCTGGAAATAAATAACTGCATAAAATATTTTCACTTTATTGCAATGGTTTTTTTACTAGAAAATTGGGTATTCATTAGAAAACAGATGTTTCCTATGAGGTAATATGCATCCTATGAACAAGTTCAATATTTATTAAAGGTGCAATATGTGAAAACCACTTGTCCCTTATGATTTACCTAACTCTCAATTTCATTATTAATCATGCCCACACTTCTGCTCCTCTACCTTTTTCACATATTTCTATAACTCTATCCCTTTCTATTTACATGGCATTCATTAAATTTTCACTACATGTTTTTTGAACAGTATTTAACAAATCATTCCATTTTCATAGACTAAAAACAATTTGACTGCCTGATAAGACTTCTAAATGTGCCAATTATCCAGCTGCTTTTTTTTTTATCCTCACCCAAGGATATGTTTGCTGACTTTTAGAGAGAGGGGAGGAAGGAGAAAAGAGAGAAACAGAGAGAGGAACATCAACATGAGAGAGAAACATTGATTTGTTGCCTTCCACACATGCCCTGACCTGGGATCGAACCCACAACCTAGATATGTTCCCTGACTGAGGATCAAACCTGCAACTTTTGGTGTGTAGGATGACACTCCAACCAACTGAGCCACCTGGCCAGGGCTATCCTGCTGTTCTTTTAAATTCTTCTACTACCTCATACTTAGAAGTCCCTCAACTTATAGTATTGCCCATGCTGAAACGCCATCAAAATAATCATTATGAAGCAATATTGCCATAATGCCTTGCTTCTGCACTAAACACCACCAGCACTCCCTGTTGCTTAAAGATTAATTAATTAAATCAATCAAGAAACATTTAAGTGTTCTGTGTGCCAAGTTAGCAGTCAAACTTCATGAACTGGGATTCAAGTTCATCTGAATTTGGTTGTAATGAACATTTTCAACAATCTCCAAACTATGACCCTCTTAGATCATAAACTCTAGTTAAATTTTCCTTCACTTTTTGTGTATCTTGTGCCTTCCTACTTTCCAAATTTTGCACATTAAGGCTTCTTCACAACCTAACTGAGTGTTTAAGATATAATCAAATTTATCCTCATTTATGAAAATTTCACAAACTATTTCTGATAAATTTATTTTATATTTTATTCAGTCATCTTTTAGTTGTAGGCTACCTTCCAATATATTTAATTTGATTTATTAATTTTTATTATGAAAGTCAGCATTATACAATGAAAAGAATTGGTCATATTGAGTTTAAATTTCTAATAAGATACATACTAGACTTGTGATTTTGGTTAATTTCTGAATGGGTTCACTTTCAGTAGAGTGAAATTAGTAATAACTATTTCCTAAGATGATCATAGGAATTTAGTGAAATAGCATTGGTACTTACTGACTATGATTTTCCCATAGTCTTGTTTTTTCATTTATTTATGTTAACTAATATACAAACTCTTGAAAGCTATAAGGTTTTACTGCATTTTATTATATGTATTCTTATAAAAAGTAGAACCATAGAAAACATTTCTCTGATAATAAATTGTTTACTTCATTGTCCTAGTAATACGCTTATGGAGAAAAATAAAACATGGGTACAAGAACATGAGAGAAAGATAATACACTACCATTAAATAATTTATGCTATATTTTATATATGTGTGGATGCATGTATGTGTGTATTTATATATATATACATATATTTTAAATATTTATATGTAATATACAGGGTGAGGCAAAAAGGTTTACAGTTGTGAGTATGTGAAACATAGAGGTTGTTCTGGAATTGCTATTTATTAATTATTATATTATTTTTCATATGAACAACTGTAAACCTACTTTTGCCCCACTCTGTATAAAACACACATATAGAAATGTACATGTATACTTGTATATATAAGTATGTGTCTACACACATATACACCTTCAAACTTGAATGTGTATATACCTACATACACTCAACACAAATGTAATTAAGCCAGATAAGAAACTGATCATCTTGGGTCCAAATAATCTAGATAGCACAGTTCTGTTGGATATGCATTTGAAATAAATGAAGCACTTTCTCCTAACGTAAAATATCAACATTCTAAGGCAGATTTCAAGACTGCAATATGAAGAGGACTCAAATTGTGAATTTTGAACCAATCTGTTTCATTTTTGTAAAGGAAGATCAATAACTCATTAAAATACACAAAAATCATTTCTAAGATTATACTAATTGAAAACATATTTCTCCAAACATTTTCTTTTAAAAAGCATTTCTGGATTTAGCGGAGGGGGGGTTAAATTAAATCTTACGCAGTGTTATTGATCAGCTTGATGAAAGGAGCTCTTCCATTTTTCTGTACTTCATTTCCCACATTAAAATCCAGCCTCAGATTTCTATGGCATTGCCCTTCATGTGTTCTTCCCAGTTGGAATGCTTGGCTAATCTCTCAAGGGAATGTTCCTGCTATTTATTATTGATTGTATAACTCAAAAATGTAAGTGGGCAGTGAATGGGCCGGATTTCAGATTAGGAAATAACCACTTAGGGAAAGAAACCAGCTGGACACTTGTGATAAATTGCTATTTTCTGATAGAATTTTATACTTAGTTATAGGTAGTTTACAGAATTAAGCTCCATATGGACCAAATGCTACTGAGGGGATGATGGCATAACCTGCGTGCAGTTACAGATGCTTCTCTCACTCTGTTGGGACACATTTTAGGAGAAACGTGTCATAATCAGGGATTTAGGAATAATGAAAGATTTGGCTTTCATCTGTTTTCCATGGATTTACCAGAGCCGAGATAGAGAAAACAAACATACACAAATGCTAGCTGTGATAGCATTAAAACAGTCTAAACAAACGCTCCCTGAACGCGCTTGTACACCCAGAACACAGAACACAGAAGCTCCCATACCACCGCCCCCCGCACTGTGATTCGCAGCATAGAAATAGTTTCAATGCTCTATAGTAACAGTGAAATAAATGATCTCTTATAAAAGAATCTTGATGAATTACCCAGTTGTCTTCTTGGCATTATATAGTCTAATCTAAACTAAATTTATGCAGACTTCCCAAGTGCTGATTTAACAGGAATCTTCTAATTTATAATAATGACTTGGGGTTAATCATTAGCATTACTTAAAACATATTATAAATAATGTGTTGGCCAAGGTCCAACCAGGATACTGAAACCACTAAGTATCTGAAACTAATAAAGCTTAAAGCAAGGAATTGGTTATAAATATGACGGAAGAGCTGAATGACCAAATAGGGGAGCAGAAACAACGCTGAGATAGCAAAAGCACAAAGCCACTTCTACCCATAAACCAGAGAGACAATTGGAAAGAGTGGGTGATATTATTTGGGCCCAGGGCCCTGGATACCATGAGACTAGGGCCAAAGTCAACTTGAGTTGGATCCCTGAGGAGAACAGTAGCTGGAGAAGCTGCCTGAAGCACTGAACATAGGAGAGAAATAACCTAGCTTCCCCCATCCATGGCCCTCCAGTTGACAGCTGGTACCTCTCACTGGCTAAATCTGCCCAGAAGGCAGCTGATATGGAGAAACACAACCTGTTGGGCTAACTCCATGTTGTTTTCATTTCTAGTAAAGAAGGAGGAATTGAACTGAGTGAAAACAGTGCCAGGACCAGAACAGATATATATGTGACTTTTATATTCTAACTGGCAAACTTCAACTACTTGAAATCTAATAGGCTATCTTGAAATTCCAAATTTATATAGGATTTCATTACCAAACTTTATTATAAATGCTAGAAACTAAAGAATTTTGAGATTAAAGAAAAAATATTTGCACCTCAGATAATTTTAGACTCCATGCAGTAAATTTCAACGTAGAAGCTGATTTATTTGCAGTTTATCAAACAAAAATAATAACTTTACTAAATTATTTGGATAAATATAGCAATTTGAGCAAAAAAGGAAAAGAACCCAGGGACATGGAAAACAGGGTTGTCATTGTGGGGAGAAGGGGGATGGTAGAGGTTAAAGAAGGTATAAGAGGGATAAACGGTGATGGAAAAATTATAATAAAAATAAACTATTAAGAAAAATATAGCAATTATATACTTTAAGTATACTCATCAATGTATCTTAGTGTTTATGTGATCCTCTCTTCCTAAAATCAACATCATTAAATATGACAAAATAGGAGTGGATTTTCCTAAAGTATTTTGTACAATTTACCAATTTTGTAAATTAAATATTAATATACTTGTTTTGAGAGCACCAGCTCTATTAACCTGTCCTTTAAGTTTTCATTATTACTTATTTAGGAAATAACCAAATAATCACATCAAAAGCAGATGATAGATTTTTCTAAACTCTTCACAGAATGTGTCACTCTAGCTATAAGTTAAAAGAGTCAAAATCTTATTTAATATTTTTAAATAAATAGAAAAGTGTGTTTTTTGGAAATGTAATTAAAAACTACATTTAAACCAATGGGAATATGTTCAATAAAAATAAGCTTGTGGCATTTTTCTTAATTTATTTCTTTATTCTCTGGTGTCTCAGCAAAAGTCCATTTCTTTAAGGAAATCATTTCCTTGAAAATACTTTCATAAACTTCAAGCAGAATTTTTTAGTGGAAACTAGATTTTTTTTACATATTTCTTATGCAGTCATCTCCATTATATAATAAACTTTGTCTTGCTTTATGATAGCACAAGAAATCATACACAATGACACATCACAACTACATCACAGGCTACCACAATTTAGCACCTAAGTCACTCATAACTCATTTGAAATATATCTTCACTCCATGCAGACTGACAAGTTAACCTTGAAGACACTGAATTCCTGGCCCATCTCAGAATTCCCTAAAAGACAACAAACAAGATAGACAACTGTGATAAACCAATTGAAATCAAAAAACAAACTTTCCTGAAATGATACTACTACAACAAATCACTCCAGTCAAATACTACTTAACTAGACCTCTTGGTACACATACTACCAGAAATATAATGGAAAGCATGTATCTGTGAAACAATTGAAAAGGGTACACTTGTTTTTTCTATGTTAGTTATTAAAGAAACCTGGAGTTTATGGATTTAGGGAGCAATGAGTGGCTTTGACAATGTTGGGAAGTACATGTTTGGAGCTGCTGATGGAAAGGGACTTCCCTGAATGCAGAAGCCTTTGCCTGTGCTTTGTGAGTGCCCTTGGCTCAAATCTGACAATTTGACTCCGTATTTTCTCACCATACTTAAAAGTCCCTTTATTAACTAATGAACCCAATTATAAATGAGGAAATTTAAAAAGGTTCAAATAAAGACACTACCAACATTAAAAGTGCCTATCACATAACTTCAACACCCTGCTCCCCAGCACAACAATAAAGCATAGGTGCTTCCTGTTGGATGGCTCGCATCCTGCCCTACTGAAAATCATCTCCAGAATACTTTGAGGTTTTCAGGAAAACAAATATCCTACACTATTCCTGAGACTAAAAATGGGAAAATTCTAGCACCCCATCTCAAACTATTCTCGTGTAGTCATTCCATCCCTCCTGTGAAGTAAAATGCAACAATAGGATTAAAATTCCAGGTTATATGGGATCCAGACCCTTTGAGTTTCTCTCTGTTCAGGGATAATTACCAAGCCTGGAATGGGAGGCATCTTGTGAAACAGAAACCAGAAGCAAGTTGTGAGTTTCTCCTTTGTACGTCTAAAACCATTCCCCCATAGCAAGAAAAGGTATCTATTCTTATTCACAATTACATTTTCATAATTATTCAGAAATGTTTTAAGTTTGTTTTAGAAGGAAGTATAAATTTAGACTAATCTCTTTATCTTTATTATTTCCAGCTTATGAAAAATAAACAGAAATTAAAGATCCAAGTATCATCTGATAATCAGCAAACTGGGAACATTCTGTTTTAAAAAAAGGTTTATAGTATTAAAGAAAGATTAATCAAAATGGCATTAGTCAGAGTGGCTACATTGGTTTAATATGAAGGAATATAATAGAAAGGAAATGAAAACCTCAAAATCAGAGATTAATACTTTCATCTCTCAAGTGGAAGAAGTTTTAAACAGAAAGATTTTGTACATATGATGCATAGTTTGACCAATGAACCAGAACAAACGTGGCTAATGGAGTAGGAAAAAGAGGAAGAAGCACTGGGTAAGTAGCTAAAGAAAAAAATCTCGATTTTTTTCTTATTGCTTTTGTTGTTCTTTAGTCAGACAACTTTTTAAAAATAACTTGGTCTTTAAATTAATGAAAACAATGCACAAACACGAAATAAATAAAATCTCTCCATAATGGAAATAAATAATAAAAGTGGGCACAATGGCCTTCAGTCCATAACTAGAGTATAACCTAAATGGTAAGTTTCTCGTAAATATATCTATAAACAACCCATACTAATTTTACACATAGCCTTCCCAAAGCTACATATCTAGGTATACATATATCCAATGCTGAGAAACACATACAAAATGTAATAAATCTAATTTCAGGTGGATAAATAACATGCATTCACAGATACACATTGCAATGGAGGCATTTTATTTGTGTCTGCTACAATTAGATGAACACATATACACTCATATATATGTGCATATCTGCACTCTATTCCTACCCATGCAGATTCACATGAACACTCTCAGAAGATCAAGGTGATGATTGTGAGGTACAAATTAGCAATTGCAAGAAAAGTACTTGAACAACAGAGATTACCAGACATACAGGTACTTCTCTCAACCTAAAGCAGAGCCACGCAATCACACTTCAATGGAATAAGAGCCTGATCAGGGGTGGGTAACTCGGCATCAGCACCTTATCGATTTTCCCCCTTTTGACCTCTGTGCACTGACAGTGTGTTTAATGTGATTTAGTCATTGATTCACAATTCCATGTTTCTCAGTTGTAATTTTCAAGTTAAAGAGAATTTGATCAACTCAGCTTGAGTCAGGCCCTCAATCATTCATTTATACACTCATTCGAGAGTAATTAAGCATCTACAGCATTCAATGATTGTACTAAGTATTGAATATACAAAGGTTTGAGAAAGCGGGCGTGTCTCAGCTATGAGAGTGAGTGAGCAAGGCCAGACAGCAGAAATATGGCTGTGTATTCCTGGGGGGCAGAAGAGGGAGGATCTGCTTATATTCAAATAGGCATCCACTATGTGGATATGATGAGTAAGGAGAGAAGCAGTCGGTAACTGGTAAGTACTAAAAGACCAGTGCTGGCAGTCAGTGTGCAGTGAACTAGCTGGACAAAGGACGTAACTTGAGGAGACAAGGAAACAAGTAAGCAAGCTGTCTGCCAGACTCCTTAGAAGCCACCTGATGGCTTGATACTTAAACCCAATAACTTAATATTTTTATTCTTTTATTAGTTGCAATTAGTAAGTGAATATGGGGTCAGTGAATTCAATTTCATCTTCCCAAAGGATATGAAGTTTGGAGAGAAAGATGCCTCTGTGAGAGAATTTCCGTCTTTAGTCTAGTAAGGTGAGTTTGCAAAAGGCAAGTATCCTATATCATGTTCCTCTAGATTGTGAAATTTCACCAATAAAATGCAACTCTGGGGAAAAAATGCTACATAAATTATATTTGATCCAATGTAATTTAAACTTACTTCCCTGCTCCCTCACATGGGTAGCTTTAAGTCAAGAAAAATTTGAATTTGAGATGACAATGATTAAATCTCAACTATCCATCATCTAAAATATTCTCTATTATTTTATTAATTTTCTAGACCTTTTTGTGCAAGCCTTCATCTATAAAATTGCATAGCTTGTTACCTTATTTTCACTGCATAATTGATGAATTTTAGTACAATTAAAGGAATATTGCACCTTTACTAGGAGGAATTAAACCAATTATTAATTAATACAAATGGCAAGTAATTTGGAAACGTCTCAATATCTCCCCTTGGACCAACCGTGTTACATTAACATAATTAGAAACCACACAATCATCGCTTTTTGACTTTTTGGCTAAGATCAAGAGTAGAAACCACACAATCAGACTTTTCCAATTATATAAATCTAAGGCACTGTGAGCTGCGCGTAATAAGGTAACAATTTGAGGTCACTGTCTGTGCACATAAAAATCAAACATTGACTTATTTTTCTCAAGAAAGATGATTTGAAAGATAGTTATAAGATTGTGGAGTTTGAAAAGCTAAAAGAGGTGTGAGAAATATACAGAAATATGGGCTTCAAATTAATAATTTTAGAAAGCTCATAACACTGATAGGAAAAAGTCACAGCATTTTACCTTCCTAAAGGAATTGTTTCTCTCTGAGAAATTTTCCCAAGTGAAAAATAGAAAGCTATTAAAACTATATATGAAGTAACTTTAAGAATTAATTAATTTTATAACTATAATTATGTCCCTTGAATCAGGGACAGGTGGGAAAAATATGTAGACAGTCTAATCTCACAGAATTTTTAATAATATGGGAGGCAAGCCCAGCAGCTCCGAAATTCAATGGGCTAAGAGTTAGGAGAAAGAAAACAAAGGACTTCACAGGAAAACATGCGCTGGGAATTAAACTTCTTTCTTGGGAGAAGAGGGTGGAGTCTGGACTTCAAAGGCTTTTTGAAATTGAGACCTGAAGGGGGAGTTAGACTTGGGAAGAAACAGGAAGTGAGTGGGGCGGTGGAGTTAGGGAAGAGGGTTTTCCAACCAAAGGAGCCATTATATACAAAAGGTCAGGTCAAGAAGGCAAGAGAATAAGATTTGTTTGAAGACATGAAAAAAATTCACTAGGACTAGAGCCTGACCATGTTAATGAACTTTAATTCTCCTCAAGAGACATGGAAATAATTGTGTGATTTCATGCAAAGAACTAATATGATAATCATTCCTTTCGAAAGATGACTTGGATAGAGATAGGATGGGATGGGGAGAAAAAAATGGTTAGGAGGTTTTCTCACTAAGTTAAATGAGAACTGATGAAAGCCCAATAGATATTGAAATGGTAGAAAGGAGAATATTTTCAGATTTATTTCCAATCAAGAGTTAATGAAAGGGAAGAGTTAAAAATGATGTATGATTATTGCTTAAGCAACCCAATGGTGTCTGGTGCTCTTTGTTAGGAAAAAAAAAAGTGCTAGGGGTGCAGAAGCTTTGTGTCGTTATAATTCCCTAAAAATATGAAGAGGGGAAAAAAGCAAGCAGGCCAATGAGTTTTAATTTCAAGTTTTTCTAAGAACTGAAAAATTGAAAGGAGTCACGATTATTCAAGATGTCAAAAAATAACATAAATAAAAGAATAATGTCAGAGATGTCACAATAAAATAAAAATAATTGTCTAAATGAATTGGAAAAGATGAGGTTAACACAGGAAAACACAGATCAATTACCTAATGGAAGGTTGAATAAAAAATAATGGAATTTTAAAATATTGATTTGACTATTAGTTAGTGTTATGCAAATACACAGAAATCTTGCAAAAGAAAACCCAAGAATGAATTTAAAATTAGGTTAAACAGCTTCAACGTGTTAGAGGTTTTAAAATCACCAATATTATGTACTATGAAATTCATCTCTAGAACATTTATACTTAAGAATAAGTATTCTTTTAAGATATTAGGTGAGAAAACAAAACAAAACAAAATTGGAAAGAGTAATGTTTTGTTAAAATGGAGATATATACTCAGTGAGACATAATTTTCCCCCTCAGGAACATAATGAAAAATGTTTTCACATATTAAAGCAGGCTACACATATTTGTCAAAAATAAATTATGTCAAGCATAGTGTTTTTCTTTGATCTTTTACTAGGAAAATGTAGTATATGTTATGTAGAAATTAGTCTGGCTTTGAACATTCACACTTGGCAAACAAAGATTGGCAAACGAGAAGACCGATAGCTCTCTGGCAGATAAAAAATGTCAAAGAAGAAACTGGAGAATTAGACAAGAGTGTGTATTGAATATTTAAAAAGAGAAAAACTTCAAAAGACAGGATTATTTCTTTCTGTCATGATGACAAAAATAAAATCATACATGTGAATTTAACAATGCAGACTTGCTTTTCTCAATTAATTAAAGACTATGTTTAAAGCAAATGGAAGGATTATAAAAGGATAATTAAGCTGATTCTGTCAATTATTCAACAAGTTTTAAGTGCCCACTGTGTACCAGGCAAGGCTCTGAGGATACAAAGATGAAATGTATTATCTTCATCCTTATGGAACTTAGCATGGGATTGACAGGTAAACAAGCACCTGGAAATTATGACAGAAGAAAGACAGGCCTCATGGAAGCACATGGAAAAAACAGCTGAAATTCTAAATTAGAGAAATCTTCCTAGAGGATATAAAGCCTTAAATGAGATTTGCAGGATGACTAGAAACTAACTAATAAAAAAGAGGGAATATATTCCAGGTAGGAGGAATAGCGTATGTATATGTCAAGAAATTCTACATGTCTTAAGTTGAACAATAGAAGAAAAAGGTAATAAAAAGAGGTATGACTAACCAAGATGGATACTTATACTTGGTTGTTAATACTTTCAGTACAACAACATGGTTTATCTAATACATCATAATCGGTCAGTGCTTTGTTGTGTACCTTCTCAGAACAACAACGAAATACTTCCAAATATCTTTCCCAATTGTATAGCTAACATATGGCCAATTTTGATTCCTGATATAGTAATTAATTAATTAATTAGTCAAATAATGCATTAATATTGAGTTAAAGATGCAAAAATATAATTACTTCTATAACTTGTTAGCCAATTAGAGTATTTCTAGGTTCAGTGCTTTATCATTCTCATTACTTTGTTTTCACAGATTTCCTAAAAATGAAATGCCTCAATAAAATCTCAGTAACATCCACCAAACTCATATCAAATAGCATATCACTTCCTTAGTATAATTTATACCTTTATCACTCATCACAGGTGGAAAGAAGGAAGGAAAGAAGGAAGAAAGGAAGTAAGGAAGGAAGGAAAGAAGGAAGAAAGGAATGAAGGAAGGAAGGGAGAAAAACAATCTTCAGACTTTTGAAAGTCTACCATAGAAAAAGAGTGTTTGAGGTTTAAACTTTTCCATATAGCCTTAAGTGTTTCAGAAGAAAAATAATTTTAAAATGAATTTAATTTCAAATATAAAGGAAAATTTGAGTCAATATGGCTGATGAAACTGTCCAAAGATGGTGGCAACTATTTCTCTTCTCCCTTGTGCTATTCTGCAATGTAACCTTGCAACTTTACACTCCAGAGATAGAATCTATTTGAGCACCCCGATTGAATCAAGGCAAGCCTTGTGACTGCTTGGACCAATAGGATATGGCAGAAGTTGAGCCATATAACTTCTGAAGCTAAGACATACTAAGGCTTGCTGCTTTCAGCTAGGTCTTCTGTGATGTTCACTGTTGGGATGCTCCCTCTTGTAACTTAGCCACCACCACACTATGAGAAACTCAAACCACATGGAAAGGCTAAGTGTAGATTAAACACTTTAGCTGCAAGTCTCAGCTGGGTGCCCAGTCAACAGCCAACTTCAACTACCAGCCACGGGTGTGCCTTCTTAGACACCTGACTCAGGCAAGGATTCAGATGTCCCTGGGCCACACATATGAGTAACCCTACTGAGAACCACACATTTGAGCTTAGTCAAGGTGCAGAAAAATGAAAGACAATGATGTGGTGACGTGGTATGCAGCAAGAGGTAACCAGAATAGGATGTTTCACAGGACACCCTTTTTTTTTATGTTAATCGAGTGCGTATTATATTCCAGATACTGCTGTAAAGCACTTTATACATAATGTGGTATTGAGGTATCAAATAATTATCTCAAGTAGATGCAATTATTATCTTCATTTTACAAATGGAAAAACTGGGACATGTAGAACTTAAGAAAAATCGTCACCTATGAACCCTTAATTATATTCAATTAGGCCTCCTTTTAACACATTAATAAGAACAGGTAAGAAGTTACTTTTTGTGTACAAAGAGTTAAGTGTTAGATTCTCATTTCCAGTGCTGGTAATTTCTATTCTTTCCATAGTAAAAAAGGAGGAGGAAGAGGAAATAGGAATGGAAAGAGAAGTTAAAAAAAAAAAAAGGAAGGTCTTTGTTTGCTATGTAGTTATGTTTAAAGTAGTTCAGAATGGTTCTTCTTTAATTTGTTCAACAAAGTTTTAGTGACATTTTAATAAGTACTAGGCACCATTTATAGTCAGGAGATAATGACAGTGCATGTGTGTTGGGGGTGGGGATGCAGGCGGTGCCCATGCCCTCAAAGAGCTCCCCTCCTCACGGACCTTGGTTTTTTGTTAGGGAATGCATCCGGCAAGCCTAGAGACCCACATGGAGAAGCCATTGAAGGCAAATTCAAGAATGAGAAGAGCTGCAACAGAAAATTCTTAAGCTTCATGTAATTCCCAAGACTTCATGGTTTTACTTTGCAGAGGACTCATATCCATTTTTCACAGTCTGATAATCTAGGCCAGGTAGATGTAGCCCTGGTTAGTAGGGGGAAAAACTGTTAGTGGTGTCTTTTAATGCCAGTGAGCTCTCTGTGACTTGAATCAGAGATATTATTTTGCAGGGCGTTTCACCACCAAATGATCTCTCCTCCCTAGACTAGGCTGACCTCAGAACCGAATGACATATTTCTTCTTAGTATTTGCACTGCCATATAAGTCCCTAATGACACCACGGCTATAGAACAAGGAGACTCAAATAATGTCTATTTTTGGAGGAAACTCGGGCTTTATCACTTTTTGAAGGTGACATAGGAAAGTAGGGCAGGACTAATCACAGGTAAGATTGGATTTAAAAGAGAGAAAAAAAACCTTTTCATAAAACAGAAAATGTTATAACAGAAATGAATCATAGAATTTGTAGTTAAGGGTAAGAAATCATTACTAACAGAGCCAAATCTTCGATAAGAGCAGTGAGAAATCGTTCTACAATGAAATAAGAGATCTTTACGAAATAGCTTTGAACTGTTTTAGTACTCTCTAAGTAATTCCTAAACCTTCCCAACACACTCAGTGGATAAAATATTACATTTTAGCTCATCTGGAGTGCCTGAATTTTATTTCATAGGCAAAACGTTGTTTTCCATGATCTAACACTAATTTCATTTGAAGGGGCCTTCCGTAATAACTCAGAAAGTTTTTTAAAAAACGCCAGCTTTCCTTTTCACAGGGCCCTTTGATATAAGTTACGGCAGCCTTTAAAAAGCCAAGTTTCAGAAAGGAGTTTCTACCATGAATGCTGCCCACATGGGGCTTAGCTCCCCAAGGAGCTCAGACAATCCTTGTCAACGCTCTGAGGTAAAATCTCTTTTACTTAATCTGTATGTTTTTTTATCATTTTGGTGAGCCTGAGTCTCATTCCATTCCACATCCTTTGAGGCATTTCTATTCAGAGAGCTCACACTGACTTCATTAAGAGGAACTGTAAAGTGCGGCTACACTTGGCCCTCAAAGTGTCTAGTGCCTTAAGAAGCACAGGAGGGCGCTTTAGGTGGTTCACGTAGCATCCAGAGCGCAACGCCTTGACAGCCACTATAGACCGGGAAATATTTTTACCTCCTGTGATTTTATCCCCTTAACTTTGTCTGATGAATCTTCTCTAATTTACAAAAGAAGACATTATAACTTTGTCACATATTTTAACTTTTTCCACATGTAGGCAGTGTTTCCATGTCATATATATTAAGTAGTCATTTTTTTTCTGTCTGTGTGTGTGTGTGTGTGCATGTCATAGCTGCTGCTTTGAGGGCGAGAGGAGCTAAAGAAATAGAAGAGAAAAATCCAAGCTCAGGACGTGGTCCTTAACCTCCAAAAATAAAGGCACTGTCCCTAAGACCGATTTCAATGTCAGCTCTGAACAAACAGGATGAAAGAGAGCCAAGTGATACATGGAATTGCTCAGAGAATTCCTTGCTGGATCCTCCACGCTGGAGCACTCCAAGCACCTAAAACAATTACCAACAGGCAGAGACCAAAATGAAAACAATTCAAACAGGATCCAATGCGGTCCGATGCCCGCATATCATGATACCGTGGATTACAGCCTACCCTGGTTGGCCCATGCTGTCCCAGCTTTGGATATCTGTGGTACGTTACGCGATCTGCCTTGGACTGCTGTCATTCCTTAAGGACCATCTTAGCAGTAAATCCCCCAGGAATAATTGGAGGGTGTTCTTCTGCCCACTTCGCAGCTAGCTAAAAACAAAATTGTTCATTGATATCCAAAATATGGAAATGGTTTGCTTGTTTTAATTAATGGAAGCATAGTCTAGGGAAAAAAGACTTTAGTAATTATTGGGATAGGGAAGCAAAATATTCATCATCCAGTCTATCACTACCTGGAATTTTGCTCTACACTTTTTGTATATATTATCTCATTTATCCTTGCAATGAAACTGTGATCATACATTCTCAGCTTAGTGGTTCACACACACGGGTATGTCCATACACACAGATGTGCATACACATAGAAACATCTTAGGGGCAGTAAACAGTAGCCCAATGCTTTAGATATATCAATTGTGAAGAGAATGTTAAGATTTAAGTATATTGGATTTTTGAGTACTTTCTCTCCTGGGTTTCTGTCTCATTTTTGCTACGTACAAATGTTAGGTTTCTGAAAGTAAGTCAGCTTCTTTAACAACATCCACAAAATGAAAATAAATATATTCATATATGGAATTACATAAAGGTTAAATGAAATAATATATACCTAAGCCAATTCTTTCTTTTAAATTGTTTTGCATTTTTTTATTGTTGTTCAAGATGGTTGTCTCTATTTCCGCCCCCCAACTTTCCCCCACCCCACACACCCCCTCCTTCCACCCTCAATCCTTCCCCTGTTTGGTTTTGTCCATGGGTCCTCTATACATGTGCCTTGATGACCCTTCCCCTTTTTCCCCGTGTTATCCCCTCCCCCTTCTCCTCTGGTTTCTGTCAGTTTTTTCTTTATTTCAATGTCTCTAGTTATATTTTGCTTACTTGTTTGTTTTGCTGATTAGGTTCCACTTATAGGTGAGATCATACGGTATTTGTCTTTCACTGCCTAGCTTACATAAGCCTATTCAATCCGTCCTAGAACATGTTTCTTAATAAACATTAGGTTATTTATTTTTACTTTTTTATTGAATAGGTGCAGTGTTTTCTAGTATACTTCCACTAAGAAGCGTTTTCACTAATTTTAAAGGCAGACCAAAACATTAAGTCATTCACATGAACGATCTATCCATTTGCACGTATATTTAAGGATTTGTATTTACGTTGTTTCAAAGGTTCATTATTTTCAGTCAGTCAGTCAGTCAGTCAGTCAGTCAATCCTTAGTTGGACAAGTGTTCACCTGCTCCATCCTCGCAGTGGTGATGCTGGAGCAGAAAGAGGAAAATGCAGGCTCTGCATCCAAAGCGTGGCTGAGATTGAGAAGCTGACATTTGCAATACAATGTGGCACCAAGTGAGAACTCACAGGAGGGAAAACTAAATCAACACTAACGGGTCTGTAAAGATGCTTGAGCTGAGAGTAGAAGAATTAGTAGGAAGGAAGTCACCTGACAACACAGACAAGACGTACGGCCAAGGCCACCAAGAGAGCAGAACCTGAGAGCTCATGGTCACTCGGCTGTGTGGAGGGAATGGGCACTCCACAGTAAATGCAGTGTCCAAAAGCCCACGTGGCCCCACGTTGATCTGGGCTGGCATTCTTACCTAATGAAGTCTACAGTAGGAGTTTAGATGGTGGGAAATGCCTCAATTCGGGTAGAGAGTAAGGATTCTTGATAATCAGTCCATTGGAAGGAATGCAGTGACTCCTCTGAACTGGGTGTTTAGTCACATTAATACCTGGAAAAATTCCAACTTTTACCATGGCTGGTAAGGAGAGATAAAAGAGTCAAAGGCAAAAGGGCAACGAATCAAGGGCAAGATTATTCTCCTTGGGGAAATGAAATACCAGGAGAAATGATATCAAAAGCCTAATGACAAGGTTCCCCTGCAGAAGGTTAGCACAAGGCAGTGGTTCCACTAGACTGTGCCAGACTCACCCCAGAGACCCATGGTACTGGCAAGATGCCCAACTCCTGACTCAGCTCGTAGGCTGTCCTGGGTCAGCTGCTCTTCTGCCTTGAGAAGCAGGTATTCAAAGCAAAAACAAACTAAAATGTCCTGGGCTTTACATTCAGAATCAGATGCCAGTCTCAAGCAATTTAGCCAGCTTCTCTGTTTGCCCTTGAGCAAATCATTTTTCCTGTCTTCAAGTTTCAGTTTTATCATTTGTAAAATAAGCTATGAAGTCTCTATCATTGGGATGCTGGGAGTATCAAACATGGATAGAAAAGAACTTTGCAAACTGAAAAGCATTGTATATTAATATTAAGGTACTATTTAAATCTGAGCACCCCCGTATGCAGATATTACAGATGGATTTATCTTAAATAAGAAAAACAGTATATCTATAAAATACTTTGAGAATTTTGAGACAGAAGAAACTGATGTCCAGAATGTTTAAACATTTATGGTTTACTTAATTTCTGAATATGGACTTCTATTCTGAAGCAACAGAACCAATTCAATTCTCATTGTAGCTCTTCACTGTAAAGTTAACTCTTCTATTTTCTAACTTTAGTTATTTCTCCTAATTCAGTTTTCAGCAAGTGTTTTTAGTTGCTAGCTTAACTTTTTAAATATAATTGGAATGTGTAAGTTCAAATCAATATGTGCATAACGTCTCCATTTTGTTTTATAATATCATAAATGACAAGTCAAACTTACAGATTTACAAAAAAGATTTTTAAGAGTTTGACTTAGACCTTCAAATTTTCCTATTACTTGTTTGATCCTTCTGAATGGGAAACATCAAAGATGATGTTTAAAAATCATTCCAGCCTTACATAGTACCTCAACACAGGTCAGCCTTAGGCAAATCTGACCAGGTCAGATGCCAGCTTGAATGCTTTTAATGACTCCCCATTGCCATTAAAATGGAATCTAAGCTTCTTAACTTGGTAATCAAGGTCTTTCTGGTGATTAGTCCCTGATCTACCTCGCTAGTCATCTTGCCCCTAAACAGCCAACACCTGGGCCCCCAGTCATCGCAAACCCTTTTAAGTCCCAGATGGGCCATGCTCTGTTTAACTCCCAGAGTTCATTTTGGCTGCTCTCCTTCCTAAAAAGTTACCCTTTCCACCACACACTTTCGTATATAGCTGGAACATACCTTCTATCTGTAAATCTTCAGGAACACATGCAGTCAATGTTATCAGCTCTCTCGGTCTTTTTATTTGCTCTTACTCAGCCCAGCCTGCCTCTGTTTACCTCGGCTCTCAGCACTCTTCCAAGGGCAGCAGGGCAACTGCTGGGAGTCCCGGCCCTGCGTACCTTAGCGGCGAGCCTCCCCTGAGAGCTCCAGCACGGGCCCCGTGGAAATCTGCTTGGCCCACATGCCAGAGCCAACCTTTGTGATCATGGAACAAGAGAACTGTCACTCTTACACTCATTATGGTGGGAGGGAGGACACCAATGCCACCCAAACTCTAGAATTAAATACTTCATATTTACTCTTACAAGTATCTCTTAGGTTTATTTTTTAAAATTTTTTTCTACTGCACCTGCTTATTAAGCAAAAGCCAGCATTAAAAATCAAAGTTTAATATCTGAAAATTAGAAATTCAATGATCAAGGTAGCGGTTAGTTTAAATTTGGGAGAACTTTAAAATAAAGCATGTTTTGTAGGCAAGACCTAGCACAGTGTGAAGATGAGTGATTCTGCCATGAAAGCTAACAAGAGTTTCAGCACATGCAAGCACTGATCACAATTATTTCTAAGAGAGAACTACAGTGTTGGAGAAGGAAAGGCAGGAGAAGGACAGGAAGAGGAAGAAACAAGGAGGGGAAAATAGAAAAGTATGGGAAAAGGAGGAAAAAAAACTGCTAGTATAGTAAAGGAAAAAGGACTTTCTGAGGACCAGATTGTTTTCTTTCCTCATGTTACTTACTAAACCTAAAATGTCATGGTGCAATATTCGTGGATGTTTTAAATATCTAAAATACTAAGGTTGTCTGAATCTATTTCCTGAGGACTAGAAATAAGAAAAATAAATCCTTTTCTATGTCCAAGATTAATTATATAGTTTGGCATGGTTTTCTGAGGAAGCAGGTTTTTGTTGACATGCAAATGGAATCTTCTTTTGCATGAATCACCCTGAAAGTGCTAATTAAAACTTAAAATTCTTGTTTGTAAATCGTATTAATCTTATGAGTTATGCTCCTGCCTTAGAGAACCATTTCCTAAAGGCTGCCGTATGACCAGAGTGTGGAGCAGATGCTATCAAACAGATGAAGACAACCTTCTAATACTCCAAGAAACCCAGGAAACCTGGAGCAGCAAAGTTCTACGGGATCTCTGTAAGGAAGAAGTAGGAAAAGAAAATGCTTTCTGCTACGTGGCCCACTAGGCTTTCTGTTAGGTGAGTATTCATACTGTTAGGTCACAGTCTCTGAAAGTAATTTAAAATCCTTGATTCAGTTAGGAAGTCACAAAAGTAATCCTTATAATTTAGAGGAAACAATTAGAAGCCAGGAGTCAGACTCAATTGGAACTCAATCTTTATTGATCTGTGTGTAAACTCTATGATGAGCGTGCTTGGCCAAAAAGTATCTGTCAGGATCTCTGGAAGCCAAGTGGCAAGACTGTAACCATGCAGCTACACTGTGAGAGGCCTTGGCCGCTAAATATATTTAAAATACTTACTGAAAACTCCTCTGAGAAGAGCTCCCCAGCCTTGCCAAACAAAGACTTCCTTAGCTGAGGCTGTTCATTGTTCTGATCTGTAGCTAACACCTTACTATTTTCATTTGCAGCTGTGGAGTCTGAGCATCTCTAAGTTCAACAGTTATAATCTGGAGCACATCTTAGAATTTTAGCTATGAGAGCATTTTTGTCCATGAGGTAAATTACTTCTTTCTAAATCAAATTGAAAGAGAATTGGAACGTAAGTAATAAGCATGTATTCTCCAATTTCTATTGACTTTCTCTTCGACCCTGCTAAATCCTCTACATATCTTTATATCTTCCTCTTTTAAAAAATTTTTTCACTCATAATACCAACATAGATCCAAACTTGAGCATGCCCCATGTTCTCTTCCATTATATGGTAAAAAACCACATGACCTCGATTCTGCAGCTAACCAGAGAGCTTCTCCATTTAACATATACTTTGAATTGCAAAGGCCACAAGATACAATCACAAATTCACCTTAATGCCATTTATCCTGCCTTCCCCTCTGCAGCATTCCCAGCGCAGTTTCACCGCACATGCACATCAAGAGCTGAGATTTAGCTTGGATGACTTCAGTTCTTCCTTTTCCCAGCCTTTGCCCCTACCTTTCAGGTATTCAGTGTTATTCCTGCAGACTGCATCTTAGTATTACTTATTCTCAGAAAAGCACACTTTGATTGAAAGAAATTTTAACCGTCAAAAAACTAGATTGAATTATTGTAGGAATTTCGAGTTGATTTTCTCAACACTGTATCAGCCGCCCTGCTGTGTGACACTCTCCAAGGTTCAGAAGCCAAAGAAAAACAATCTGAAAGTACAGACCTTAAACCTAGCATGTTTTCTATTTTCCTACCTGGTTCCCATATTATCTACCTAAGATTCTGCTTAAGTCACAAACCAAAGAAATGTGTACACAGTCAGGGATTCCATGGCTTTTTTAGCACACGATGAAATAATGCACTTACGTGGTCAAAGACACACAGCTACCAAATTTGTGATAACTTTGGTATGTAAGCTGAATCTATTTTCTGTCTCTCAATGTTGCAAAAAAGAATGGCAATACTATATTATGTTACCAGAAAGTTTATGTCCCACCATAGCAAAGTGGAAAATGCTATTAGCATAAAAATCATCCATTGCCGAACTAGCGAGTGAATGGGTCTTTCTTTGGGGAAGAGCTTTGATGAGGAGCTTCATTTGGAATGGAAGACACAGAGAGCCTGAGTATCAGTAGGAGAAGCTACAACAGAGCTGAAGGCTGAACTAGGCTGCTGGACGCAAGGAGAGGAGAACACCCAGGAGAACGCAGAGACAGAAGCCAATGAGGGGCAAGAAAAAGCTGGGATAGAGAGGTCCTCAGATGTGAAAGGCCGTGGGAAATTTCCAGGAAATGGAGAGACCAGAAGATGTTTAAAGGTGCTGAGATTCGACTGGAAGTTATTTCCTTTCTAAAGGCCCTTTATATCTTATCACACCTCCCAGGTTCTACAATTCTTACTGCTGCCTCCTTGTGAGCGATGTCTATGTGGAGGAAGTTGAGCAAGGGTCTGTGTCCTATCTGCAAAACTGCCCTTGAAATGACTGCATGTAGGAAAAGAAAAGGAGGGACAGAAAGGACCTGGCAAACAGGGGCATCACACTCCCCTCGACGTGCAGACGCCTCCAGCCCTTCTGCGGCTTCCATTGGGGGTTAACAGATGCCCAAGAAAGTCTCAAGGGATCGGGAATTCCCAGCTGACATCTAGGTTATCTTGTGTCCCAGCCGTGAACTTTCCTCCATCTGTCAGTTTCAGGAATACAAAGTGCTAAGTAAGGTGTCCTGCCTGGCTGGGAGGGGCATTCTCTCATTTCCATTGCCGGTCTAAAGGCAAGTCCTGAACAGGCTAGGTCAGCAGTGACCTGAAAGAAACTCACTATGGCATTATGAACCTGTACAAATCAATCCCTTCAGGTATAATATGTGGGTAAACAGCCAGGTCTTGTTTAAGCAATTGTTAAGAAAGCAATTAATTATTAAATGGGTCATTTTTATCACTATCATCTGTGTCATATTCACAGCACAGAATATTTTACCAAGTACAAAATCAAAGTTAAGGTCAAATTAAAACTAAGGAAGTTTTGTCCTGACTGGTGTGGCTCAGTGGGTTGGGAGTCATCCCACAAACTGAAAGGTCGCCAGATTGGTTCCTGGTTGGGGCACATGCACAGATTGTGGGCCAGATCCCCGTTTGGGGGCATGCAAGGGGCAACCAATCAATGCTTCTTTGGCACATCAATGTTTCTCTCCCTTTCTTTCTGCCTCCTTTCCCATGTCTCTTAAAATAAATAAATAAAATCTTTAAAAAAAAATAAGGAAGTTTTTTAGGGGGTCAAAATACAAGTGATTTAGTTAATATTCTTTTTCTTTAATTTTTTATTGTTGTTCAAGTACAGTTTTATCCATTTCCCCCCAGACCCTCCCCTTGCCCCCCATCCTCACCTCCCACCCTCGATCCTACCCCCTTTTGGCTTTGTCTCTGTGTACTTTATACATGTTCCTTGATGACCGTTCCCCTCTTTCCCCCGTTATCCCCTCCCCTCTCTCCTCTGGTTACTGTCACTTTGTTCTTTATTTCAATGTCTCTGGTTATATGTTGCTTGCTTGCTTGTTTGCTCTGTTGATTAGGTTCCACTTATAGGTGAGATCATATGGTATGTGTCCTTCACCACCTCACTTACTTCCTTTAGCATAATGCTCTCCAGTTTCATCCATGCTGTCACAAAGGGTAGAAGCTCCTTCTTTCTTTCTGCTAAGTAGTATTCCATTGTGTAAATGTACCATGGTTGTTGGATCCACTCATTTATTGATGGGCATTTAGGTTGCTTCCAACACTTGGCTATTGTAAATTGTGCTGCTGTAAACATTGGTTAATATTCTTTAAATTAACCAAAAAACTAATCACTGGAGGAATTAATGAGTTCCAGCAACCATGGCAGTTAGGTCAGGCAGAGAGAAGCTAGCCATAGTCACTACAAAATAGGAAGGAGTGTTTTCCACTACATAGAGCTACAAAGGATTGATTCATTTTTAAAGGATCCTAGCTACAGAAAGAGAAAAAAAATACCCACCCCATTAACATACTTACTCCATTCTTTCTAACACAGAGGCCTTAAAAGGCTTCTTAGACAGGAGCTATAAACTACTGAGAGCTCCCTAGAGGAGGGAGTAGCCTAGGAACAAGGTTTTATTAATTGCAAGGTTTATTAAGCATGAATCAATTCCCTGTGCCTCTTCATATAACTTAGGCCTACTGTTCATTTATAGAATTTTTTAGGTCCAGAATAAGTTTTACAAGCCTTTATCTTTCAAGCAGATGAAAACTAGAATAAGGAAAAGTTCCTGCCTTATTTTTTTTGATAAATGAATATTTTATACTTCATATCTTCTCCTTTATAATGAAATTTTTCCAATTTTTTTTCCTTAGTCTCTTTTCTTGCCTGTAAGTTCTAAGGAAAGAAAAGAAAAAGAAAAACCCCAAACCATTCTCCACTTGCAAGACTTATATTCTGTTCATATTTGCATCCCCACTGCCTAGCACAGGACATAGCATATAATAGATGTTCAGTAAACATTTCCTGAGTGTTTAATTTACCCATCTAACTCCATGTGCTGCCTGTGTTCTCCTTTTCCAAAATCTAATTTCAGTCCTTCTCCATGGAGCTCTAGGTTTTGAGAATGAAGCTGACCTATAAGAGGTGTGTCAAAAGGGTTCCAACATGGGGGGAAGGGAAGGGAGTAAAGTCTGGGTATTTATTCTCCAAGCTTCCTCTCTGACGAGTTACCATCAAAGTCTACCGTTCCTCTCAGGCGACCCTCTCCATTTCTCTGTGTTCCGGGGCCCACTCCCTCCCAGTGTCCTTTCAAGCCTTGGGATAAGTAGGACTCCAAACTGCTGCTAGCCCCAGGTGACTTCAGTGTACCCTCGTTGGTGTACCCAAATGTTGTGCATGACTTTGGAAGTAGTCCCTTTCTTAAACTCCCTTCGATTACCCAATTGATTGTGTCATCTGTTTCCTGCTGGGACCCTGACTAATAGTCTTATGATTTATAAAATACTATCAAAGTTCAAATGATAATTACATGAAAAATTCAACTTTTGAACACTTTTTTATAATGACAGCTGGGTCTGTTGATCATCTGCATACCTCAGGCTCTTTTTTGCTTAATTGAAGGCAGAACTGGTTTTCATTTTTATCCTGAGTAAATGTTTAACCAGTTTTATTGAGCTAGTTTTGATGTGGGTGCTTTGTTCTGATGAGGGTGCTCAGAGGTGTTTTGTAGCTAGGAGCTACAAAAGCTGTAAAAATATCTGTCTATTTAAAAGATGAATGAAATTACACTTCTATGAAACTTTAGATTAAAATAAGAAAAAAGGAACTATATGAAACATTTTTTAGCAAAGTTACTAAATCATTTTATTTTACAGTGCAATTTAAATAAATGTTCACTTACATTACAAATAAGAAAATTAAATTAAAACATGGAGTTCTAAATTTCCTTCCATCCCTGGGAACTCTATTACACATGATTAAATCAATGTGATGATGTTTGAACTTTGAGTATCTACAACAAAAATTACATGTAATAAGTTAAGAGAATGAAATAATAATATTATTCTTCACTTTCTCTTCTGCAAGTCACTATTTGAGTCTAACTTATTTTGCATATGACATTTTCAGTATATGGTAACATACTAAATTAAAATCCATTTGTTTCAATATTAGGAAAATTTAGTTAATTTAAGCTTTTTCAAGATCTTTAAATTTTTAATAATATGTCTAAACAAAATAACATTAATAACATTTCCCATTCATCTTCATACTAGTTTTCCCTGCTCAAATATAAAGACAAAGAACAAATTGTGGGAGGAAAGGTAAAGGAAACAAAAAATTAGGGGGAAAAGGCCACCAAAGTATTACTATCCTTCTTTCTTACTTGGATATCAACACTGGTACAGTCAATGGCAAATGGAGACTTCTAAAATGTAAGATGATAGGTGGATCGTGTAAAATTCTTAATTCCATTCAGCGTCTCACTCTGGTCTATGTTCTGTGGGTGGAAGAACAGACTTTCTCTTTCTAGATTGTCAGGGTTGTCTCCCACTTGCCGGTGTATCCTGGCAGAGTGAGAGGTGGAGGGGTCACGCGTGGTGGTGTTCGCGTCTGAATAATAAAATGTCACCCCCACTCACTATTCCCTACTTCTCTGTTGTTTGTTCGTTTACTTGCTTGTTTTTTGTTCTCACTAATCACTTATCCCAGAGAGAAATATTTACTAAGGTTGATGAGAGCATCGCTCCGGAAGCAATCATAGAACATTGGGATCTCCTACTGGTGCATATTATCATGAAACTGTCCGCTGGCGGACTTTCTGAAAGTTCTTCCAGAGTTTTGTCTCCCCTGCTTAAAATATCTGTGTAGAGTTGCCAATCAGTTTCCTAAGAGCTCAGTTTTATAATTTCAAAAAACTCGTTCTCCATTGTTCAGTACTTCCAGTCTTAACCCCTCTGAGTATATTTTCCCAAAACTGCTCTATTTGGTTGTTTTCTTCATGCTCAACCAAATGCCCTATTACTTCCTAGTCAATACGTGCTCTTGTTATACCAGACACAAAAATACTACCAGACCCTTTCTCTCAACCAAAACCATATGCACCCCCACTTGTACTGGTCTACTGCTTTTTCTACTTGTTTGTATCTCTTTTCTTTTTCTTCTTTTCTAATTTCTTCTAGGGGTCTTTCAAAAAACCATACACAAAGTCAGAGATTTTTAGGGTTGTAAAAAGAGAATTTGGAAATTTCTACATATATCGCTTATTTTTAATTTTATGGCATTTTTGGCTAGAGAAAGTGTCCACATACTACCAATTCTTTGGTATTTCTTAAGACTTCCTTTGTGGAATGGGGTAGGATCAAATTTTGTAAGTATTCCTAATATGAGATTGCTCTGTCGGGTTTTTTTGTTTGTTTTTTTGTTTATTTGGATGATACTACTACATATACACACTCACATAAATCTGATGAAGGTAGTTTCTTGTGTTGTTCAAATCCCCCATGTTTTCTCAATATTTTTGCCTGTTTGAGCTATACATTTCTATTAGAATTTCGAAAAAATACAGATTTTTCTATTTCTCCTTTTATAGCTATCAGATTTTTTTTTAATTATTCCGAGGTTGTATTTGAATTGGACTACCCTCTCAGTCTGCGATCCTATTTGTCAGTACGCTTTATCTTACCAAATGAGAAGCTTGGTGCAGCACTACCGCTGAAGGACTGTGTCATAAACTCCAGATATGTTGGCTTAGAAACATGTTTCAGAACTGCTATTATGTTGATCCTTGAGAATTTACTGGCGATGACTATCTGTTTTTCGATGGTAGGAGACATCTAACTCATATCTGTGTTCACATCGCCCAAGTCACTCCCTGAAACGTAGGGCTGCCAAAAAATGACGGCCGGGCGTGGTGCAGCCGCGCTGTTTTCTCAGCACAATCATAGTAATGCAACGTCCAGACAGTCACTATAAAGCTGCCCAATTCCATGTCAAAATGTTGACTTTGCATTAGCATTTCAAGTTAGCATTTGAGATAAAAGTTTCACTTGTAGATTTTAAAATCATACAAGTTACAAATCATAGATCAAACAATTGAAAAGACTGTGATGATTGAATTGAAATCAGAAAAAGAATGAAAAAATGGAAAAAGAATATGAAATGGGAAAAATAACATTGAAATTCTTCCTGTGTATTAGGGTGCTTTATATTGCTTCTTTCAACCAATATCTTAATCATCTTATGGTAGATAAAAATATCTCCATTTTATAGAGAAAAAAACAAATACTGGAATGGCTAAATAATTCACTCAATTTCAAACCACCAGTAAGAGGCTGAGACGAAGATTAAAAATGTCTCTGTGTCCTGTAGCCAAAGACCACCAGGAGCACACCTGTAGTTGAGACAGGTTTAGGGGGAAAAATCCACTTTTTTTCTTTTTGTATTGGGAATCATGGGCTGTCTCAGTAGGAGACAAAAAATAGCCTATTATAAGATTGTTGTCTTTGGTTTGGTAATTTGGGGGAGGATCTAGAAAATAGATGTTTACTTAAGATTGCATACCATCAGAAAGCAAGGAACTTCTATGAGCGGGTATCTCAATAAGCCTTATTGATAGGGAGGGAGACAAGCATGAAGATAAAGCTTGCTGATAAAGAAGTAGCAGTCATGCATTTTGGATGAGTAAGGGGATGTTCAATATTCTGTGGGTGGTATAGTGACATTGTTTCTGTCTGTGCATAGACAAAGCTATGAAGTAGCCTTTCTTTATCCCATTTTATCATGATCTCAAAGTAACCTTGTCTGAGGTTGGTATTCTGTGACATTGTTTATGTCTAACTGGAGAAAAGTATAACTTAGCTTGAGTGCCAGGTGGGCTTCTCAGTGTCAGGGGCCACTCTTTTTGTCTTTCCCCAGAAGAACTCAGAAGACCATGTTTCTTCCAGCCATACCAGGTAATGAAAATGGAAAGAAACGTGAGGAATGATTTTTGCACGTCCATTTTCCACCACTCTACTACCTAGTTAATAGGCACACACTGAGTTAATATCAGAATAAAATGGTCTACTCTTATTTCCCCCCAAAAGGAAAAATATACTCTGAGCCAAACTTAAAGAACATAGGGGTCTAAACCTAAAAGATATTTAAAAATTACTTTTTCAGTGAAAGGCATTGCCATTTACCACAGAACAAAAGGAACCTTGTAAAACAATGTAGGAGTAACATTTGACAAAAGCTGTCTACTTAGGTGATGAACTTTTCTGCCTTCTCTCCTTTTAAAATTCTAGAACACATGCGAAAAGAATAAAAGGTGACTCAGATGGCTGTAAAATTAAATAATTCAAAGGATGAGGGTGAAAAGCAATGATCTGTTTCTCCCTCTGATGGAAAACAGCCTTCGTGCTTCATTAGTGCACAGACAGCTGTCACTTACCCCTGATGGAAGCCAGAGGACACAGTCCTTGAAACAATACATCTAGTTAAATACAGACAGATAAATTTGGAGGGTACAGTTTAGAGAAAAACGAGTTACTGCACAAATTATCTCATGAAACATCTACAAAGTTATCTGGCAAAATTTGATGAAATCTTAAGGAATGTATTTCTTTCTAAAACAGTGTTTCAATTAAGAGTATTTATAGCCAATACAATTGGTTGTTTAGGGAATATAAATGTAATAGTATTTATATAGTGATTCTGTGTTGTATCAGATTCTGGTTCTGCTGTCAATTAGCTGTGTGAAGTGATCAAATAACTTCTCTGAGACTCCATTTCTTTTTAGATAATAAAAATACTTGCTTAGCCGCCCCCACAGGGCTTACTGAAGATCAAATAACAATGTATATGTTAGAACCCTGTAAACTGAAAAGCACTGTGCATATATAAATTACTATTAGCTAAGATACAGCATACCCAATGGGTACGAAAATAACTTACCAATTCATTCACAAATAAAGGCTCAGTTGATACTTGTACTATACAAGGGGGGACCCCAAAAGACTGGAATTTATTTATAAAAATGTGTGTTTATTCTTACATGTTTAAACTTCATTCACCTTCAAAGTACTCCCCATTTGCTATAACACACCTATTGAGATTTTTTCCCACTGCTCAAAACAGCTTTTGAACTTGTCAATTTTGATACCTTTTGGTGCTTCTGTCATTTTTTTTCTTTCATCTCTTTTACATTGGCAAAACATTTCCCTTTGAGGACACTTTTCATCCAGGGAAAGAAAAAAAAGTTCCTCGGGGGCAATATCAGGTGAATAAGGAAGGTGGGGCATGAGGGTCATGCCATTATTGGTTAAAAACTGCTAAACATTCAGCATGATTGGGCAGGCACATTTGTAAATCACCCATCATGAAATAGGCCAAGGTTTGAAAGAGTCTTCAAAAAATTTCACTGCAGCCAAATGCAGCCTCTCACAATAACTCCAGCTGGTGCACTGATACAGACGGGTGCATAGAACACTCACCTATTCGCGGAAACCTGTCCTACGAGGGACCCGCGCTCCAGATGATTCCAGTTTTGTGGGGGGGTTCCCCCCTTCTATTTCCTTCAATAAAATCTTATACCTTTTACTCAGTGTATTCGGTATTAAATTGTTAGTGAGTATGAGTTCACATGTGACGTATACGAATCTTACATATTACTGTAAAAATTTAAACATGCTCATTTACTTTCTAGCACAAATGAGCATAATAAAGGTGGGCATCTTAAATTTAAAAAATTAATGGCATTAATGAAAAATTTTATTTCATACTTTGAACTTTTGTATATTTTACATGATCGGATCATGTATCTAAAGACCCGCTTTATATCTTTGGAGAGAGATTAAAATGATAAAATCATGGTACTGCTAATGTCCTAATTAATTGTTACCTTTACAAAATTTTCCCCAGACCCTGAGGATCAGCAGCAAGTAAATCCCACTGTATTTAAATGCTGTGAAAGAAATATAATTGCATAATAAAACTTGACTGTTCACATTTTATTTTTTCTCATTAATGTCAGAACACTATTGTATTTAATTTTTAGTATTTCTGAAGACAAAAGCAGCACACCAGTGAAAGAAAAATAATTAGATTTTGAGATGCCTGATGATAAATGTGCACACCCTTAGGAAAAGCAAGAGGTTTTTGCCCATAGGGCATCTCTAGTTTCAGCACACTATCTTTGTACAAATTATAAAGTAAGTATAATCTTTGTTATGACAAAAATTTAAACAATAATGCACTAGGACCACTTTGGCAAAGACTTTCATCTCTTCCTTTTATCAAGTCCAAGGCAAGTTTAGATTACAACAGGTAGTTAAAAAGCAATTCCTCACAGAAACATGTCAGTAAACTTATTTGTGACATGCTCTCTGTCTCTGCTTAATAAAGTTGATATTAGATCTCTTTAAATTTATAACTACTGGTCCTGCTGATACTGTTCCTTGACATCCCCCATGAGTTATTTTTTGATAGAAACCCTTTAAAGTAATGTCTCTATTTCTGAAATTAATACTTCAATTTTGCACATAATTCTCCACTCTCTTCAGTTATCCAAACAATTGAAGTCAAGATTACTTAATTAGTTGTAATACAATTAATTGTATTGATTGTAATGTTAGTATTGTATTAGCTAACATTATGCTACTCTACTATTTGAGCTGAAAAAATATAGCTGTTGAGCCAACCTACAGGTGTACCCTTGTTCATTTCTCTCTGATATATATAACAGCTGTGCCCTTTAGTTCAACTTCACACAGTTCAAAGGCAAGTCTTCTACAGACTTCGCTCTTGCTGGAGGCCATTACCTAATTGGCTACCCTCCCATCCAGATCCATCAATTCTCAGACAGGTTCTTTACAGGTGAAGCAAAGTGGAGGCATGTCACTATTAATAGAAAGACTCGGGCAAATATTACAGAGGTTGTGATCAAAAGATAAAAAAATACGTACACTGTTTTCTCGGATGTTATCCTCTGACAGGCCAGAGAAGACAGGAACAGTACAAGTGATTTCATATAATGTCTAACATTGGATTTTTGCTGCTCTTCTTACCGCTACTGGTTGTAACAGCAATGGTTGTAGTGGTGCCATTAAGCGTCTTACCCTCAATCACACACTAATAAATTTTTATTTATTCAATAAAAATGAGTTGAAGATCTCCTATAGGCCAGAATTTATGTAAGCTTTACAAGCTACAACATAAAGCAAAGGCTACCATTGGACCTACTAAACTACAGCTACCCCAAAACACAGTAATCAGTTGATAATTATTGAGTGTGAAACAAAGCTTATTATTCATGCAAAAGCTATAAACACAGAGATGACTAATAAAGAAAGGTAATATCTGGAGACTTATAAAGGATATTGCCCCATAATATCCTTATCCTAAATTATATCTTTATCCTGATTATGTGAATTTACATGTGTGTGAAATTACTTATCACTGACTTGATAATTGTGGTCTTGATTGCATTTATAAATATTATAAATGAAGTGATGGGTGATAAAATTTTCTATTAGACAGTGAGTAGTTGTTGGATGTTAAAGTACTTGTGGGATATGAAAATAAGTCCACTCTACTTCTAGAATCCAGACACAAGTGTATAAAATATCAGTGAAAATCCAAAACAGGATGCAAACCCTAAATAAGTATTACAAAGAATAAAAACTGTAAGAATTGAGAAGAGAAGTGATTGTAGATAAAGAGGGTCAAAAAGTTCTTAGCGGGCAGAGGACATTACAATGCTACAACTCTTAGAGTTACAACAGAAAAGGGAATTTGCAAGTATAATTTTTACTCTCAGGCTTTTTGTTTGTTTGTTTGTTTGTTTAAAAATTCTAAGCTAATACCAGAAAGATCAATATATTCTAAACAGAATACCTAAAATTTAAAGTAAATGATACCAAGTAAAATGTAGTGTTTTATATTAAATCTTTGAAGCTCAGTAATAGCCATGTGAGTTTTACCAATTATATACAACTAACCAATTATGATTTTTTTATGAGAACACATATATTCATTCAATGATTCAAAGATATTTGTTAATTAAAATACATTAATTTCAATCATTATGTTTAAGAGCCAGCATGCCATGGTTAGTAAAATACATGACCTTTCCTTCACAGATATTTTTCAATAAATAAGAACACATAATATAATAATCAACAAATATTTTTATTTAAAATGTGTTAAGTGTTCTTTAAAAATGTGCAGGTTTTCCTGATGAAAAGAAAATAAATACTGGGTTGAAAGCAAAAGCGGTACTTCCTAAGATATAGAGTAAAACACATCTTAGGAGGAGATATTAGTCAAGATATGATGGATGAGGAGACAACTTTGTAAAGGGAAGGGTAGCTTATGAATGCAAAGACCCTAAGTAGGGGATTATGCAAAAACACTAAAGGAGAGATTGTTTTTGCAAAAGCCATGAAACCATATAGACCTTGGCGTGTTCATAGATCAGAAGTGAAGCTGTAACAGGGAATGAATACACTATATGGGGGGAGGGGACCAAAAAGACAGAACTTATTTATTAAAAAAATATGTACTTATTCTTGTATGTTTTAACTTCAGTCACCTTCATAGACTTTTCCATTTGATGTAATACACCTATTGAGGCATTTTTTCCATTGCTCAAAAGCTTTTGAACTGTTGATTTTGATGCCTTTGAGTCCTTCTGCTGTTGTTTTTGTTTTACCTCTTCCACATCAGCAAAATATTTCCCTTGGAGGAAATTTTTCATCTGGGAAAACAAAAAATAAAGTTTCTTAGGGGTAAGATTGGGTGAATAGGGAGGGTGGGGACTGAGGGTCATGCCATTTTTGGTCAAAAACTGCAGAACATTCAGCGCAGTGTGGGTAGGTGCACGCATGAATCACCAATCATGAAATGGGCAAATGCGCTGAAAGAGTCTTCAAAAAAAATTCACTGAAGCCAAACACAGCCCCTTACAACAACCCCAGTTGGAACACTTACACAGACGAGTTCCCAGAGGGGGAATCCTGCACTACAAGGGGCCTGGTCTTCAGAAGATAATTCTGGTTATGGGGGTCCCCCCCATACTTATGTAGAACTACCCATATCACCCATACTTTGCCTTGTATAATATATACTTTTTGCCCAAGTTTTTGAAGGGAAAATAAGGATGCACATTATATATGAGTAATACTAATTCCATATCTATATAAATGTTTTTGATTCTTTTATTTACACTTATGCATTACAAGTGTAACTCTAGAAAGCAATAATGATTATCTGTATGTAAAATAATACCCTGGAATATGATCATCCATTTTATTTCTAAATATAAATAAATAAAAAGTTAAATTAAAAAATTAAAATAAAAGGGTTTTTTCCTGAACGTTTGGACCAAAAAAGTAGGTGTGCATTATACACAACAAAAATAGTAATCTTAGTAAACGTTAACAACAGCTTGTTGCTCTAACCTGATTTTTTTTTCTTTCAAAATTAAAACTTGCATGTTAAAGGCCTTTTAGTTACTTTGCTAGAATCAGCAGCTTCAGTTTCTGTGTGATCCTAAGGAGCAGACTGACCTCAAATCCCTTAGACACAGGAATCCAACCAGATGGCCAACTCAAGGACTCTGATGGTTAAAATCCATATCAGGACCAACAAGTCCACAGCCACTCCACCTGATCTCTCTGTTCTGCTTTCCATTTCCCTCCTTATTAAAAACTTCTGCCTGTACTGAGATGTTAAAATGGGCTTTGAGATGAGAGGTTCTCCCCCCGCATCTTTTCAAGGGGCTGGCACTTGAATAAACCTCTTTCCTTCTCACCGGCACCTGTCCCATGAGTTTGGCTTTTGTATGGCAGGCAGCTGAACCTGGGTTTGCTTACAAAGCCAGTGCAGTTGAAAGGGTGAATCAGGAGATGAGGGTTGATATTGGCAGGGGCTTATTAGTTTCTATAATTATATGCTCACATGCATTTGGAGGTGCTTTGAATAAAGGAAAGTGACAATATCAGATGTATACCATAAAAATATTGCTCTGGTTGGAGATGAGAAATAAAAGAAAGAATGCAAGTTAGAGGCTGCTACAGTCATTGAAACAAGAAGGAATGATGTCTTTAAAGGTATGTACTAGAAGTCAAATCTACAGGACTGGCATCTGGATTGAATATGAAGATTAAGAAAGAGAAAGGAACCAGAGAGTTAACAAATAAGAGAATTATAGTGCCATTTATTGAGATGGGGAATATTTAGGACAGATTCTGTTTGGGAGGAATCTAGAGCCAGCTTCCACAATATATGTAAGTAAAGTCATTCTGCTTTGCATCTTAAATTTATGCCATGCTGTATGTCAATTATATCTCAATGGAATTAAAGAAGAAAAACAGTTAGTTTTTTGTTTTTAAGCATATTAAGTTTGTTATGCCTATGAGACACAGGTAAAGATTGCAGACCTTCCTACACTTAGATGAGAATTTTGACCACAGACATATAATTGGATATTTTTTTTCAATATAATTTAGATAGTACTGACATTTTGGGAACTAGATCACATCTTCTAGGTACAGAGTTTAGGTAGAAAATAAAAGTTGAAAGAGGTCCCTGAAAAAATTCTAATTTTCAGATGTATTATAAAATAGAAGTAGCTAACAATTATGACTATAATAAAGTAGACAACAAGTAAGAGCAAAACTAGGATACAGTGTCTTAAAATCAAGAAGGAGAAATGTTTGAAGATGAAGAAATGATCAGCCAAGTCAAATGTTTAGAATGATAAATTTCAAATAAAGGGTGATGTTCAGGTGAGGTAATTCCTCACCATTCAGGTGCTTGAGTGCAGGCACTGAGATCAATGACCAAGTTCATTCATGGCTGATATTTTATAGAAAGACTGAGAAAGATGTGCGATTACTGGGATATGTTTCAAGAGAATGACAGGATAATGGCCCATGGACTCAGAATTGGAATTAAAAGCATGAATCGTGAGGAGGTAATAGAAATTATAATGATGAATTTTGAAACATAAACTGTGCCAAAGGAAAAGGGAGAATGAGAAATAATTATAGACTAATGAGAAATTTGTGGGATCACTGGATTTGAGATCAGGATGTTATTGAGAAATTGTTTTAGTGAGATTAATATGCAAAGAACATGGCAGAGAAAGGATTTGGTCATCAAGTTGCAGTGTTTGAATTTGAGATTTTGGAAGTGAGGATTGAGGATACAGAGGTGCGTGGGTAAAAGAAAATTAAGACAATGGTCATGAGAGAGGAAGACGTCATGAATTTGGAGGCCAGGGTTTAGTCTAGTGATTCACAGGGAATTAGGGGCTAATAAAAATAATGACAACTGTCAGGTGGAAGTAGAAATATTTGATTCGGAGTCTAAGGTCTTCAAGGAATAATGGTGATTTCTAGAATATTTGGAGATAAAAAGAAGTACACAAGAGATAGAGCAATGGCAGAAGCCTCAATGGTACAGGAATTTTGCAAGAAAGACAAAGAAATGGGGAGCTGAGAAAACACACCTCTGAAGTTAGTGATATGAGAGAAGATAACTACCTCCACTAGACATGGAAGGTGGGGAAGCAATTTCCTCCTAGGATTGCCTAGTTTCTTTTAAGGCCAGCATGTAAAGACAAACTTCTGAGACAAGGTTAAAGTTATAAGAGACTTTGCTGATTACAGAATAAAAGAGAGCCAAATATTAAAATGATTTAACAGACTTTACTAATTATAAATACAGGGAGGAAAAAATAAATTTGAGAGGTTTATTTTTTAAAATATTAGCACTTATTTAAAAAATTATGTGTTTATATTTAATAACTGAATTATCTAATCCAAATATATAAAGTTTAGCTTTTCTGTTCACACTTAAGAAAACTTTGCTCACATTTATATCACTTCTAAATTTGAAAAACCTGAATATTGAAAAATTTTCATTGGTATTTTTGAGAAATTAATTGAAAATTAGATATTAAAATCTCTTAGATTCATTTATTAAAAAAAAATTCAGACACACCAATAGTCTACTATATTCTAGGCACTTTTCTAGATGCTTGAAATATGTAAGTAAATGAAACAGAAAAACATGCCTATGTTCATAGTGCTAACATTCTACTGAGAAGAAACAGACATATATATATGTGTGTATGTATATACATATATATAAAATCTCAACAACGATAAATAGATAAATAATATAGTGTATGTTAAAAGAAGATGAATGCTGTTAAAAAATAAAAAGGAAAGTAAGCAAAGGGGACCCAGATTACTAGGGTAAAGGATTGCAAATTTAAATTTTGTGTTTTGAGTAAAGAGGTAACATTTGAGCAAATACATGAAGACAAAATGAGAAAACTGCATGTAAGGGAGAGGAGCAGTCCAGGTGGAGAAAAGAACCAGGGGAGGAGGGAATGTGGCTGCTGTGTGCAGTGGAGTGAGGGGCCAGGGTGGCCAGGCAGAATGAGGGACACTCAACAGAAGATGCAGCAAGAGAGGTAACAGGGACAACATCATGTTCAGCCCTGCAGTCTTGTACCAGGACTTTGCAATTTACTCTAAATAGAATGGAAGGTTTTGGGGAGATGAGTGAAGTGATTTCACTGGGCGTTATGTTGAGATTACTTTGTGGAGAGTCAAGGGTAGAAGAAGAGAAACCAGAAGGCAGTGGTGGGAGTCCAACAGAGACATAATGGTGGTTTTGACAAGAACAGAAGCATTGGATTGGGGGACAAATAGTCATATTCTGGATTTACTTGGAAGGTACCAGCAAGAGTTCCCCAATGGATTTAATGTGAGAGTAAGTGGGGAAAAGGAGCAAAGAATGGCTCCAAGATTTTTTACCTGAGCAATGAAAGGAGTGGAGATGCCATCAAGTGCAGATAGAAGAAGTTTGGACAAGGAGAAAATTGAGGGTTTTGAATTACATATGTTGAGTCTCATCTGTGTAGTAGGCACCTGAATGTAGAAAATGCACTTTTATTTTTTATTTTTGTTTTAATTAATTGAAAGAGAAACTACATTTACAGTATTTATTGAAAAATATCCATGTGCAAGAGGGCCAATGTAGTTCAAACTTGGATTGCTGATGGGGCAACCATACCATCATTATTTCCAGTTTTAATAGTGACATGATATATTCACTATAAATCAATTTAAGCAAATATTGTGAATGGTTTTATAAACTACACAGAAAAAGCATAGTACATGTGTTGTTCTAATATGGTAAACACCTTACAGCTAGTTGGTGAAACGCTACACTAATTCAACCACTTCCATAAAAAGGGAGAATGGGTCAGCCTGGTTGGTTGGTTTGTCCTTTGTTCACACAGCCAGCAATTGACAGAACTAAAATTAGAGCCTTTGATTCTCACCCAAATGCTTTATCCACAACACCAAAGTGGCCTGGTTTTCTCATGCTGGAAAGGAATTGTACAGTTATTAATTAGGTACTTGCCTAGAAATACCACTACGTTAACCTCAAACTGCCATTTCCTCATTAGGCATAAACAGAAGAGACAATAGAAACAGTAATGATTTCTTTTCCTCTTGAAGTCATAGTGCATCCAAAGGCAGATGTGCCATGAAACTAATAAAGCTGAAGTTTCTGGATCACTCACTTTCCAAGGCCCTGGCAATGTTCACTTGTTCATATGTTCTGTAAAATTTATAAAAATAGAATATTTGTGCATATTTCTTTTATACAAGGCCTGCAAAACTGTGTAAGGTTTATGTTTCACAAAACCCACTTCTGAATACATAAGACCCCCATGTTCATCCAATTCTATGACAATTTCATTTCCATTTCAAAAAAACATGATCTCAACTAAACAAGTTACTTTTTGATTCTTCCTTATCGGTTCTCTGCAGAATGTTAAAAAAAATTTGTGATCCCTAATAAATATCACGATCTCCTTAAGAACAAAGAATTCCACTCAGTTCAAAGGTGACTGTCAATCTGAAATTTCTTCTCCCCATGCCCTAGTACACACCCACCTTCCCCTGCACTTCATGCTTTTCACTGTTCAAATGCCATTTCATGGAGACTTCACCGTAAACACTGTACCTAGAGTACCATCCTCCAACCCTGTACCCTTACCCCATTTTAGTTTTTGTCATTGCATTTATAACCACTGACGTATTTAATATTCTTTGTGTGTATTTTTGTGTCCCTCCTCCTGCCATGGAAACTCCATGAGAAGAGTCTCCATCTGTTTAAATTTATTGCCTTTTATAACTGCAGACAATCAATAGAAAATTGTGGAGTGAATAAATATTTACAGAGCACCCACTCTGTGTTAAGACTGCGCTAAGCCCTGGGGATTCAGCAGTGAATGAGGCAGATATCTTATTATAGATGCTAATAAGTAATTGCCGGTGCAGTGAGTACTTCAAACAGAGAGTTACAGGTGCTAATGAAGTATGTAACAAGAGCACTGGCATAGCCTGTGGGGGTAGGAAGACCTCTCTGAGGCAGTGATGTTTATTTTCTATGACTTCAGAGGCCTATGACCAATGTGTGGTCATTATATGCAAGGAAAAGAGGACAAGGATGTTTAACTCCTCTTTCAACTCATTATGAACAGAAACATCCCTAGTATTAAAAATGCCACCACACCAAAATAAATGCGCTGCTTCAGTATATGCTGATTTTTCATATGACAAGAAATAGTCAGACAAGCTGTCAGGCCAGTTGCTACAATAAATAAATGGTTAGATTAGTTGAACTTATCTACTAACTCAAGGAGTCTATAATTAATTACTTTATTCTTTCATTGCATAAATATTTATGAAGCACCTACTTAATGTCAGGGACTGAAAAGCTAAATCTCAGAGTGTTGTCTCTAAGAATAAAGAGTATCCTAATTGGGCTCACCTCTTGCTCTTCTGCTATATTTCAGCTCACAACTGCCAGCTAATCTTCACACACATCGGTGCTCAAAATATTCAGTAATTCCCCTACCCCCGAAGCAATCCAAACCCCTTACCCACCATTATGAAAGAATGGCTATTCCTGGCCTTAAACTTGTCTCCCAATGCCAGTCAATTCTACCCTACTCTGCGATTCTCTGTTTATTTCTCAGAAGCACATGAACAGCAATATATCTCCACATTTTTGTTTATAAACCCTCCTTAGTCTCTGCTTTTCCCAGACTTTTTCAGTTGTATGAAAAAGTGCCTCAGTCTGGGGGCTCAGTGTGTTCTAATGGCTGAAAAAAAATGGATGAACACCTTATATAATGGGCATATTGGAAGTGAGTTGGAAATAAAATTCCTCCTTGTAGAATGAAAATCTATGGCAGCTCCATAATTACAACTTTCCTGGCTTCTTTTTCATTATAATCCAAAGGCAGAGCTTCAAATCCACCTCAGTTGGCTGGAGCACTGATCTCTTGCCTGATTCTTGTCCACCTAAGAGGTATTGGGTTCCACGTTCCTGGGCCCCAGTTCTCTTAACTCCAGAAGCCGGGTTTGGGCTCCATTTCCTGGGGGCCTGATACAGGCCTGAGTGATGGGGACTTAAAGACCAGAGCTCAACTAAGTAGAGTGTTATATGAGTAAATATAAGCCATGCCAAATACAGAGCTAAGGGTAAAAAGAGATGCTGTGAAGCTGGTGATTAAAAACGGGGCCCAAAATTGAAGTATCCATACCTAGGTACCACAAAATGAACTAAGAGGTAAAGTGATGAGGGAGAAACAGAACAAGAGGGAACAAGACCCTTGCCCTCTGAGGACTGGTGTGCTCAGTGTGCGCGTCGGTGGGTCTCAGCTTCACAGCTATGGTAACTCAGCAGAGGATGCGAGGTGAACAGTTGCCAGAGTTCTGGCTGCAAAAGGGATTGGTCATCCAGAAACAAACAAACAAACAAAAAGAACATCTGACATCAGCGAACATCACTACTGCCTCAAAAACCAAGTTACTTTTCCTTCAGCTATCAAACTCAGCTCTAAATACGTCTCTGTTCAACACGCCAGACCCCTTAACCATTTCAGTTTGGTCATTCAGACACTAATACTGTTGCTAGGCCAGTGTGGGCAGCCTTGGTCCCAGCATCCTTCCCTTCCTTATATGTCCACTGCTGGGAACTCATTTGCCTCAAGACCCACCCTGCACCAGCACGACAACATGTTCCACCTCTTACACCTGAGAAGTCCTCCCCTATCTTTTCACCATTCTTCTGCCTTTGAGATCCTAACTCAAGTTTTATCTCCTTCATATATAATATGTTGCTGAAACCATAGCCAAGTGATCTTCCCATTTACTAAAAACTACAATCTTATTTTAAAATATTGGTGCAGCAATTTATTTTATTTACTTAACATGTCTATAGCATGCTCTGTTCCAGGAACTAAGGGTATTGTAAATATTAACTCATTTAATCTTCTTAACAGCCCTATGAAGTAAACAGTATTACAATACCCATTTTGCAGATAAAGAAACTGAGTTACTGAAAGCTTAAATAACTTGTCCGAAGACACTCACCTAGCAAGAGCCTGGGCTGAGATTTGAATTGAGGAAGTGTAGCTCCAGAGTCTATGCCCTGATCTACCTACCTACTATTCTCAGCTGCTTCTCAGCTTATGCTGAACTTACTTGGTAGACTCCATTACAAGTAAATACACAAAAAGCTAAACCCTTCATCCATCACTTCTTGAGAGTAGGGATTGCGTGTGTAGTTTTTCAGTGCCAGGGTTTTATGTACATTCTACATATGTTTATCTGCATGTGCATATGCCCTTTTCTACACACAAATACATTCTTTTTATATAGATAAGACATCAAGAAATGTTTATTGGCCATGGTGATATTGCAAATAATATCAATTAAGCTGAAAAGCTTATAAATTACCAATGGTTTAATGAGCTCTTATCACCATATGGAATCAAAAGTAGTATGTGCATGAATAATTCTGCTAATCTATTTATTTTTCCTTGAAACATCCAAATTATTTGCACAAGTCATCTATTTGTTCAAGACTTTGGGATAACTTATCCATGGAAAGTGTTAGAGAGAATAAAATTTAATATCTTTCCCACTTAACAGATAAACTTATAAATAAACCATAATTCTTTCTAAAGGACAAAAGGCATATATTTGGTCACCCCATGGATTATGGGATATGTATTTTATTTCTACTGTCAGTTGCCTCTCTTGTGGTTGCCAAAGCTCTTTTATCCCTGTGATTGCACAGTGATTCTAAAACAAATGATGAAAAAGGCAAAATGTACAATAACTTCATATGGAAGAGTAAAATCTTTCCTCACAAAGTGCTGAGGAATAGATTAGCAATTTTTCTTCTTAAAAATTATGAAATAAAATTATAAGCAATAAGCAATTTTCAGATTGTCAAATATCTATAATCACCATGATTTCTGAAATTAATACAATGTAGCTGTGATTACTGTGTTGTTTTCCCATCTGAAAGTATTACACGTTTTTGCTTAAACATACATTTTACATTCATGAAAATCCATTAAAATGATGCAGTCACATTTCAAAATTAGGGGTTTTTTTAACTCCTAATATGTGGTTTCCATTCCATTCAACAAGACTATTATAAGACTATTATAAGAATTTTTTTCCTATTACCAATGCTGAAATATTTAAACATCTGAAAGTAACACGCAAATGCTTCTATGTAAAAAGAAACAGCATTCTTTGGAAAATATGAATTATATAAACTGTAATTAGAGCTTCAAATAGAACATGTTTAATCTAAGATCACAAATTGCTGTGTTAAAAAGATACTGAGACATGCAGAAGAAAAACAATTAAATGCCACCTAACTAAATTAATTTTCCCATATCCCAGGTTGTTCTGTCTCCCTCACGCCTTTCTTTCTGCTCTTGCTAATGATACCTCAACATTGGTTCTACCACAGTGAATTCAAGTGTAACGTGCCTGCTCCTTTCATAGTAGAGTTGGCAATTTCTATTTGAAATTATAAATTTCTATGAATAATCTTCAAACATTGTCTATTAAAGAAAGTAAATTATATGGGTAAAAATACAAATTTAACCCCACATTTTTAAACTAAATTGTAAATAACTTGTTAATTTCTTAATAAAATGAGTTTTGTACATTTTTAAGAGCACACAGGATAGATCTAGAAATTAACTAAATACTCTTTCAAGGCACCACAAAGCAAAAAGTGGAAGAATTAGACAAGTTCAATGTGTGCTGAACTGAATGAAAACAAAAAAAGCACTAGATTAAAGAATGCATTATTTTAATGAGGTGCTTATTCTACACATGAAACCTATATAATTTTATTAACCAATGTCACCCCCATAAATTTAATTAAAAATAAATAAGAGGCTATCCAAACAGCTAATAAACATATGAAAATATAAAAAATAAGGTGTTTATTATTTTAAACAGATGGCTCTAAATTAAACATACCAGTAATCAAGGGTAATTCTTTGTCCATTACAATTCTGCGTTCATAAGGACAAGACTCATACTGTTCTTACAGTCTCCTCAGGATCTACTATAGCAGGTTCAGCTATAGTAGATAGCCAATCAGAAAAGCTGACTCCCTGATATTACTTGCCAAAGGGAAATTGTAGGATTCTTCCATTTCTAAATCATCTTGTTATGTTTCCTATTAACATACCACTGGGTTTTGTAAAGTACTAAGAACAGGATAGAGGGAAGTGAACAGATTGATACCTATATTAATGAAAGTTGGATTCTACCTTAAAAGATAAAGTAAAACCTCATTAAACCAGAAAGTTCTTGCAAATATTACCTATGTTGAATTAAGACACATATACTCTAGCATACTGGCTATCCTGATGATTTGTAACACTGTCCTAATACTTGCTAAAAATAACTCTTCCTCCAGCATTATAGTACAGATTTACAAGATTTTCCTATAAAGGATTACTACTCAAACCAAAGTTAAATAGCACCAGTCAAGAATAAATTTCCCAGGTATAACAAATATCCAAAATGTTTACTGTAATTCTAAATTCATATTCACTATTCAGAAGTGCTAGCAATGGAATCTGACACATCGATCACTGCAACAAACTATAACAAGGATACAGGATGACAGCTTTATGGAAATCCAGTTATTAAATAAGATTTATTAAAAGTGCATCTGCAGAAAAAGGTTTTAATGATTATAAAAAAATCTTAATCCATTTGTGTTAATAATTAGTTTTAGGTAATATTTCAGCCATCCAGTAAGGTGAACGATTTTAATTAAAACATTGTTTTAAGTCTACATTTAAAAATACTGTAACTTTATATATTGAAAATGATGGAGAATATTTTTATATGAAATTTGTTTCAGAATAGAGTGCGAAAATATATGGAGAGATGCTTCTTTCTCTATTTCATCATCAGTTGACCTTTGACTTTCATTCTTTCACTTAACAATCCATGGGCTAAAAGACAGTCTGAGCTCTTTTCCCTTTTCCCTTCCAACATGTGTAGAAACTCAGACCCTTGGTAGTACCTCACTGAAATTGCTCTCCCCCTCAGCTATAAGCACAGTCATTATGCCTGTATTTGTGAAGGCCCACAGAATCATTACAATCTAGAGTGCTTGCTTTAGTTAGCTGACTGGCAGAGTTATACTCTTAACTTACTGAAGTAGCTTTCAGGATACCATCATTTTTTTTTCTTTGCAATGTGTATACTCTTGAGGCAATGGCTTTTAAAATGTATTTTTCTGAGCTTTGTCTGGCATCTTAATCTTATATCAAAGAAAAGGGATGTGACTCTTTTTTCACTCCAGGCTTTCTCAATTAATAACTGGGAATTAATGATTCCATAATTGATCAAGCTCTTCTGTGTAGTACCAAACCTAATAAAATCATGGAAGTTAAATTTATACAGTGTTGGATAATTCTCAGAACATCTTCACAAACTTTACATTGTTTGATCACCACAAAAACATTTGAGATGGGAAGGGCAGATAGAATCACCATGTTATAAATGAGTAGAGTAAAATCACTACATCAGTGCAGCTGATGTAATAACAAAGTTGGAACGAGAAGGCAGTTCTCAAATCCTTGTCTGCAGTCCTCTCTTCCCTAACACACATCCTCCTATATGTGGAGAACTGTGTAAATATCTCTCGTCTTACTTTTGTACGTTCACACATCCTGGTACTGAGATATAAGGATGCTTGGCATTACTTCAATAAATTAGTAAATAAAGATTTAAGTTGGTGATATATGAGGATTGGAAACTAATTCATCTTTCTTCAATATAATTAATATTTCAAACAGTAAAACTAATGAAAGTATTTATTGTCAAACTATAAATACTTAGCCTAAGGTCTTATTCTCTAAGTTCCAGTTGTGCATTTATTCTCAATACAAAAAATCAGTTATAAAAGGTTCACATTACTGAGAAAATATATCCGCTGAGTAATTTCAATGAACAAAGACTTCCTCACAATGTTTTAGATCTCGATACTTTAACTATTTAAACATTATGCACAAGTATATCGCACGTGTTATAAATCCCTGATACCTTTTCATGAAAGTTGGGTATGAATATTATTAAATAAAATAATATTTGGGTATTAATATTGTCAGAAAATTACAGACTGAGCACAAATGGGAAATCGGTAGTGGAACACAGCACAGCTTTTTCATAGAAGGACAGCCAGGAATCACGCACAATGCAGGACTGCAGCTAACGGCAGGCCCATGCAGAACATCTCAGCTGGAGATGGACAAGACTCAAAGAAATCTACCTGGTGAACAAAATCCAGTACTTTTCCCTCATCTTATATGTCCAGACAGGCTTTAGTTGAAGCCAAGTGTTCATATTTAAATCTGACACCAGGGAACAAATAGCTTCAAAAAAAAAGTTCAATTTGGCTCTCCGTCTGCTAACTCAATGGGCAAATTATCAGGCCAACAGGATGGAGAAGTGCACAATTATCCAGTGAATTGGTCTTCATCAAGAGAGTCAATCTGGATAATTGAGGCTTTGTGATCCACTTCCACTTGAATTGTCCTGAGCTCATCCAATACAATATGTAATTATGCAACTTGCTACTTTAACTCCAAATCATGAATTCATTGCTAAATGTGCATTAAGGATGTGGGATTATATTAATAGAAGATGATTATAGAGATCCTGAAAGTTAACTTTTGTGATTTTTTTTTCTGAGCTTATGGTTTCACACTGTGTTTTGTCTTTGTCTATATTAAGGAAGAAACTCAAATGTTAATTAAGGACTTAAAATTGAATTAAACCAGTCTTCTCCTTCCAAATATATCCAGATTGATTTTATAATGCTTTGATGCATTGAATTAGTCATATATCAAATATAGAAGTGAAAAGATATTTAGTTCAATAGACATCACAGACCCCTCAAAAATTTTCAGAAATGATTTTCTGCCCTTGTGTATCTATGGCCTTTATTATATTTACTTGGCATGTTCTTAAAATTTTCCTGTAAAATAACCTAACATTTTTTCCTCTGGAAAAGAAGAAGGAGAGCAAATGAGAAATAAAGGTGTAGTATATTCATTTTGGATGAGTCTGAAGTCAACACTCCACAATAAAGACTACTTGATGCTATTTCTCACTGGAAAGAAAGAAGTGTTCAGAAGATATACCAATGAGAATCTGTCTTTGCAGTTTTTGTGACAACACTGAACATTTTATTATTTCTTCAAGCTTTCTTTTGTATACAAGTATTAAATACATCAAAAGGATATGAACCATTTAATTACTAAACTCAGAAAATGTTAGTTTGTATTATTATTGTTAATGGAAGAGATTCTTTAAGGATGTGATAAAAAAGTTTTAGAAAAATTTTAATTTGAGTCAATTACTTCTTTATAATTCATTTTCTTGCTATGTCTGACAAACACTGAATACATGACATGTACTAAGCCCAGTAATAGGTGCTTTACATGTAAAAATGAATAAGATGTGGCCTCTCACCCTCAAAAACAACAACACACACACACACCTTTTTTTTCATTGTAATTTTTTTTTAATTTCTTGTCAAAGTATAGTTGACCTACTATGTTAGTTTCAGGTGTACAACATAGCAATAGGACATTTATATATCTCATGATATAGTGCAACAGTGATTTGTTTGTACAAGATGTGACGTGGACATGTGAGGGGCAATAACCCAGTGGGAGGTGGGGCTAGGGAGAGACCACAGAGTTCAGGAAGCCTCCTTCAAAGAGAGAGAACCTGAGGCCTGTTTTGAGGCAGAAGTCAATGTTCTCTAACAAACATCAGAACACAGCTGGCACGTGCCTGAGCCCAAGAGGGAGGGAGTGACTTAAATTTTGTACCCTGGCCACCTTTTTACCTCACCCTACTTCAGAGGCTCAGAAAGAAGAAACCACCTTCTCTCATCATCTCAGGTCTTCTGCTTAAAAAAGATTTCATAGGACTTACAGAAATGAGCGAATTCCTGAACATACATTCCTGAATGACTTGGTTTGTGTTATGTTTGATATAGTAGTTTAACTCACTAGAAAATATAGGCCTGTAATACTACGTTTATTTCTGCAACATGGTCTTACATAAATATACATGCTGGGGATCTTCTTCCCAATCATCTATTGGGACCCAATTATTCATCTGCTTGTTAGAAAAAGGGACTTGCATATATCGATTACTAGACTCATAAATGGCATTTCTAAAAATCTCAAAAGTGATCATTTCTGTAGAGATCATGTAATTTATCATCTAATCAGAACTCTTTTGAAAATAAAAGAAAACACTGTTAATAGTGTTTTGCAAGGACAGACATAATCCAACACTGTCACAGACAAATCGGAACACACGACTCTAATTATTCCCATAATTCTCATACATTTGAGAATTATGAGAAACTCAACAGCATCTTTGAAATCGAAGGAAACTTCATCCTCAAAATTATCCCTCCAAGAGGCCTAGAACCAAGTGGAGCCTTTCTTTTTTTCTTGGCCTCAAACAGCATGAATTCTCAGTAGTGTCTGTCTCTGCTGTTTTCCCAGGTAAGAAAGTCATGACCGCAGACTTGGATGTATTTTGATTGTCTCTCCTCAACCACTCTTTCAAATCAACATGAGGCAGCCTGGGGAAATTAATCTCACACAGACAGACACAGCTGAGTGGGTCACAGAAGACCATGCTGTGGAGGGCTTCTTTTGCTTAGCCAGTTCAAGAGTATTGACTCTGAGATATTCATTTCTTCACAATTTTTTTTTCATTTGTCACTCTGACCTATCTTAGCTGGGTCATTTTTTCAAAAATGTTCAAGTTAAAAACAATATCTTGTTGCTTATATAAGAAATAAAACAGAGGGGGAAAAAACAAAAACAAACCCCAACCTTAAAGTGGATTATTTGAAGTATCTATTCCTTTTCTCCCTGCAGTATCTTGAGATATTTAAAGGACAAAGTGGGGTCAAAGATGAGTACAGTCCTTTAAAAAGAAGCAATTTAGATTGTGCTTTTAGACTGCTTCTTGCCACTTCTCTCTTTTTTACCCATTGACTGCCTCTTTGATATTTGTCTTCAGTCTTCAGTCAATCACTCCCTCCTGATAACAAGGCAATTCTAGCTGATACAGAGAGCTCTAATATTGACTACGCAACATTTTCTTCCTTTATATCCAAAGGAACATGGAAGCAATGTGCCTCATAAGTCATTAGGATTTGTCTTTCTTCTTCCCAAAGGACACACTTTGCTGGGTTTACCCAGTGCTTAAATTATTGCCTGCAGGACACCCTCATTTTACCATGGTTGTTCAGCATTAATTCAGAGCCTCAGATTCTTCACTAACAGGGGAAATAAGAATAAATTAGTCATATTTCATGCCATCAAAGATGTTTAATATAATCACTTTAGAGAACAAATATCAAGATTAGGGGTTCTTATTTTTCTGGACTTTCTCTGCTACAAAACAGGGGAATCCCATCATACAATGTGTTAGCTAGATATGAAAATAAGAGTTTAATTGTTCTCAACATTGCCCCAGGGAGACAATCCATCAAAGGCCAGTTACCATTTGCTGTGCCAAATATCATCAACTGCCATCATTTCCTCTGTAAAAATCTCCTGTACTTGTGTGTTTTTATGTGAGTTGTCAGGAAGCTACAATATCTATGCTATTCCCAACAATAGTGCTTCATTAGCTGATAGGTGGAAGGCTCCTAGTAAAAAATATTTTCTTTTTCTCAAACTCTGTTATAGAAAGTAACCATGAAACAAGTTTACAAATTCAATTTTACTTAACCAATATTTTTTCTTCATTTTCTCATGTTTTTATTATTAATTTTATTTTTTTAAATAAGTAGACTGTTAACATGATTCAAAACTCAAAAGAATATTAAAAATATATACAACAGGAAGATTCTCCTCCCACATTGACCTCCCACATAATGCCCATTCCTTCAAATACACAAGGTAACCACTGTCCGTAGATTCGTATCTATCTTTCCAGCAATGTTTTATGCTTATACAAACAATTAAAACATATATTCTTAATTATTCACTCTTTTTTAACTTAAAATGTACCAGATTATACAACTTTCTTTGCTTCAAGTGCTTATTATTTGGCTTTATAATTTTTCTGTTTTCAAGTTCATTGATCCCTGATTTTCATATTTCGTTATTTTTTTTTAATTTTCAACTGACAATTCTGTTATCTTTCTTACTTTTGGGGTGGGGGCTATGGCAGAGATTATAAAATGTTCACCATTTCTTCATCCTCTTCTCCCTGAACACCTAGTTCGACTCTACACTCCTGAGTCTCCCTTGCAGTTAGGCAATTCCATAGTTGTGGTTTCAAGCCAATGAAATGTGAAGGAAATGGATGTGATCTTTCTCTGGGTCAGGCTTTTAGGAAGAGTTTGCATCTCCTTTGCAGTTCTCTCCCATTTGCTGGCTGGTGGCAGGTGATGATAAAGCTCTAGGAGACAACAGACCACAAGATCAAAGGAATTTGAGAGCCTGAATTTCTGCATTTAGGAGAGCCTTTGATGAACAGTAACAGCTACCTTGGTCTATTACATGAGTAAGAAATAAACTTTTATTGTTCATTTTCCATTTTGTGTTACATGTTATAGTGGACAGTATGTTTGGTTTTTCTGGTATTTAGAAAGTACAGTATTTTGATGAATTGATCATTATAATTAACTTATAGTTTATGCATACTCATAGTGCTCTATTTCTTTAGGTAGTAACTATTTTTTCCTTATTAAGAGCAATGATAAAATGGGCATTATTCTTTTTCCTTCTCTTTTATTACACACTATTTTTCAATAGCATTTTCCTTTGGTTATAACATATATTTTATTCTTCTCTTATCACATTTTACTGAATGGAAGGTGGCTATTTTTTTCACATATCAATTTCTCTAAATTTGAATTGTGTCTTACAATCAAGGATTAATTATAACTAAAATTAGAGGTATGTTTTTTTCTTACTCAGTGGTAGCTCTCAAACACAGTTCTTCTACCTTCTTTTACCCTTCCTCTCTCAATGCTTTTAGGAGAAATCATTTCCTCTGTTATAACAAATAAGATTCACATTCCAATCCCTACATTTATTTTCACCTTAGTTCTAGAGTTGCGTATGCTTAGTGATCACTCCCAGCCCGTCTCTTTGCTGCAGTTTCTGGAGACGACCCTCGGTTGACCAACCAGGTGGCTCCGCAGCTGCTCTTTCTCTGTTGTCACAGACATGCTCCTTCTTGCAAGCACTGCCCACCCCTTCTTTTCAGGGGCAATGTGAGTCCAGAAAGCCTCGGGTCTCAGCAACAATGTTAAAACAAATGTAAAGCTTCTGCTACTTCAGAAACTGTATATTTGCCTCCATTTTCTGAAACAGCTTTCCCTTCGGTCCTCCTGCACCTCTCTGTGCTTCTTCCCTTTAATTTCTCCTTCGAGGCTTCCACCAGATCTCAGATGCTTGTGGCAGCTCTTACATGCATTTTGGAGTATCTGCATTACTTCTGTCTCTTGGTTTAATTAAAAATGAAATGTTCAGGCTTTGTTTCTTTGTTTTCTATTCTCTTACTGTTATTTTTGATGTGCAGGAGAAGGGTGAAAATTCTGACTTCTATAGCCACGTTCACACTGGAGGTTAACTTTATGTCAGAGCAGTTCTCTGACTGCAGAGGTGACGCTCCAAATGCAAAAAAAAATATTACGACTTAGAAGTAAACTGAATTCACTTGGCCATGATAAATGTAGTTTGGAACAGCAATTCGCTTCTAATCGATCTCAAATCTTTATGTGTTAAAAGTCAATTCTATGTCATATGGATATGTATAACTTGATGCAACATTTGGAAATTAAGTAGGTTATTTTCCATGGTATTATTTATTGCTTAAGTAAGCAAATCTAAGATACTCTTACTTAAAGGGGAAAAAAAGTTAGTGTTAGAAAAAGTCATGTCTATTTTTTCATATGCTTAATAAGTCTCTAAATTGAAATGCCATCTTAGCTCTTGAAAAAGAGGATGCATCCATACCTTATCTATTTTTACTGATTTCTTTCTTTAATTTACCATTTGACACTTGAAACAATATACTTGCAGTTGAAATAAAATACATTATCTGTATATTTGCTTTTTAAAATTGCTAATATTCAACCTGAGATATCCTTAGAAGAATATACCCACTTCTCTATTATATATGGATCAATATCATTCAAGGTTAAGAGCATATCAATCAATGCAGAAATAAAATCCTTATAAACTCCTACAGCATTAATCTTTCCATCATTTAATATAGTCCTGGAAAATGGTCCAAGAAACAGTAAAATAAAATAAAACACAAATTTGAGAGATCCTGATTTTAAAAAATAGTTTTATAAAATTCTATGTTCAAAGAATTATTTTGTCTACTACAATGCAGAAATACCAGCTCATTCTTCACTTCCATGGTCTAAACTATTAAAATGTTCCTTGTTATTATGTTTTCATAATTTAGCACCATTATGTAAATATGTGATATTTAGACTGGTAACACATTGTAGAATCCAAGAGAAATTCCCAACACTCTCATAAACAGATTAAAATAAATATAAATATACTAGAAACTAGAGGAATTCCTTCTCAGAAGCTTGTTTTTGTTGCTTTCAGCAGAATAATGCAGCTACTTGACCAAAGAACAGTAATCATTTCAAGAGAGTATTGCATCCTCAGGAAGAGTGCCTAAACGTCAGTGAGGGAAGAAGGCACACCTGAGTAGTGAGGAAGGTATGTAAAATTAATTCATGGATGATAAAATTCATACTCACACTGGCTGTACATTCTGTACTAGCCCACAGATGACAAGGGAGTGGTTCGCATGATACCAGTTTCCCTTTCCGTGGCCCTGGCTGACACTGCTGATTGATGACCTGTGTCTGATGCTGCCTCAGAACTTGGTCAACATGGCATTGCTAGTAGCCACCTCCAAGCAATCGTACTTGTGCTCCCTTGGAACCTATTCCCCAGTCCCACCAGGTATAACACCAACTGCATTTTTCTTAAACAAGTCACACCCTGCTGCCTTTTCAAAGACATGTTGCAGAGACTCGCTAGACTTATTTGGGTCTAGGAAGTTTAAAATAGATAATGAGCTTTTGGATACACTAACCCTCAAGCTTTAAAGTATGGGTTGACTTCAGTTTGTCAAAACCACCATCAAATACAGGCCAAACTATAGAGTTCTGCAGCCATAGAATTTTGCCAAGATTTTCAATGAAGTCTCAGGCCTTACAAGGGGTTAGGCAGGAAGGGAAGCGCCTTCATTCCTGTCATATCTATCAAATCCATCCCTGAGGGGTTTGTGGATTATCGCAGCCGGGTGCTATGCCTGTTGGAGTGGCTCAGGAACTGGAGACGCGCTTCTGAGGAGAGGTGGCACTGCAAGACGACAGAGGCATTGTGAAGCCAAGGGGAAGGGACAGGGGGCAATGGTCACGATGTGAAAAAACCTAACTACATTTGGATTAAATCCTTCTGCTACTGTGTGTGAACTTTAATAACTTAACTTCTATCATTTGGGGTCTTCTCTTCTATACGCGAGTGATAAAATCTTCCCCAGAGTCTTTATAGCATGATTAATTGAAATAACACATGTCGAAATGTCTGGTGAATATTGAACCCTCAACATATCTTAGCTTTCTTCTGTATTTTTATTTTGGTTGAAGGCAGGAGAAATCACAACTTCTTATTATGTTTCCATCCAGAAATTTCCAAGCTATCCCTCTTCAAAATGGCTGAACTTGTGACCAAATGACTAAGCTATAAAAATGACAAATAATAGTTAGCACCTATTGAGCACTCACTTTGTGCCAGGAAAAAAATGTATTTAATCCTCAGAATAACCCTAAATATTAGGTGAAATTATGATCTTCATTTTAGAGATGAGAACGCTAAGGAGAAAGAAAGGACAAGTACACCCCCCCATGAGTGGCGAAATCATGATTTGAATCCAGAAAACCTGCCTACTCCAGCCTAATCACTATAATTCTTAACCATTACACAGAGCTGGTTTCACTCCTTACTTCCCAAGTTAAAAGCCTATGACCAAGATTGTGTCTGTGACTATGGCCAATGGCTGTGGCATGTCCGTGACTATGACTATAGGTATTACTATTGCTACTGCTATTACTTATTCTATTAGCATATGACCAAGGCCAGTGGAAGTATCTGAACCAGAATGCATCACCAGAGGTCAGGTTCATTTCTACCCCCAAAACTGAGACACGTGTTATGGAGGCCCAGAAGTTTGAGCAGAAACTCATAATTACTCATTTCGCTCGATCTTTAGTGGCTGATAATATTCATTAAAAGCAGAAAAAGAGTGAAATAGCTGATTATAAAAATCTGCTCTTTTATATTCAGATCAAAGGTTGATAAGCCTTATGCTTACAAAAATAAACATGAATTCTGTCATAGTTTAGTGGCTTTGTAGGCTGTTTGTTTCTGCTTTTTTTTCTAACTATAGCTAGTGAAAGACAAAGACAAAACTTTCCCTAAGAGTCATCAAAAATAAAACACCACAATCACACAAGCTTTGTTTTCTATCCCTTTTTCTGTACAGTACTAACAAGAGTATGTTCCTATAGCACCCAAAAGGCTGAATTCAACAATTATAAGCTCTATGAATATTTTAAGGCTTCTTCCATAAATGTGGAGAAGGATTTTTATGGAATTCTACCCATGTTTCTCTACTTTCAATATCTCATATTATGGTGGGAATCATTCATAAGCCTATCTTTCCATTTTCTGAAATAAAGGGAGTGAACTTTATTTGCTGAGAGACTTTGTTTTAAACCTAGAGTTACAGTTTTTGTTTTAAAGCTAGAATTACATCACTGGAAACAAAAACAGAGGCATGCTTCTCTGTTACAACACAAATAATATGGTACAGTTGCGTGTACCAGGAAAAGGTTCCACATTTGATATTCTTACTGTGAATGTGAGCCTTGCAATAGCTGCACACTCTCATTCCCATTTCACGCAGTATTCATTCCTTACCCTGTCTCTTCAGCATGAAAATCTCATGAACTTATTGTTCATCTGTTTTAGTTTTTCTTAAAAGGCAAAAATATGTTGAACATTACAGTGCATTCAGATGTTGAGTTGCCTATTCTATTCTGATGTTTTGACACGCACAATCTGTAGAAACTTTCTTTCATTGCACAGGAAATAAATCAGCCTTGTCAGAAAATTATTGTTCTAGTTATTCTAACCTCTTTATACTAGACATCTACTCACCTTATAGAGCAGGTAATTCCTCTTACTAATTCTACTCAGGCTTTCACTGCTGCTTTTGATATTGGTACTGCTGCTGCTTCGGCTCTATGAGTATAATCAATAGCTGAATGGACCAAAAATTAAATCACTTAATGGATTTCTGGTTGAGTTCGTTTAGGTCACTAGTTTTCCACTCCTGCTGGCAGCCAGCATGATTTTATATCCCTCTATTGTCATAACAATACACGTTTCCACTTCGCTACTACCCTATGGCATGTCATGCTAGGGGCCAGCTTAGCTGTGTTTTCTAGAACTATGGTCAAAGAGACCTGGAGAAATGCCAGTTAAAAACACATTGTTTTCTTCCTTCAGACAGAGCTATTTTAAGAATCTGCTATTAACCTACAGGCATATACATTTTCTCCTTCGATGTAAGCCTTACAGTAAGAATGTATATATAAAGCAGAGGCACTATGAAGATTTGCAGCCTCAATTGAGTACTGTCTAACCCTTAATGTTGTCCAGCAGATGTCTGCTGACACTTTTGGTATGCAGGACTAGCCAGAATAGAAATATGTCGGATAATATTACTAGTCACACACATAAGCAAATTCAAACTGAAGGTTCATAACTACTTCTTATTTGGTCATTAAATTTTATGTGTTCAAAGGAAACTTCATGTTCATGAAATGGCAGTTTTAATCCCTTATGTTTCAGACTATTCTTTGTAAGTAATTTGACCTAAAGAGAATGGAGTCAATTAAATGGTAACTTTTAACCTCTAGAGTCGATCTCTGACCTATCTGCTAAGATATCTCACAAGGGTTCCACTGTCATCTTGTGAAAACCGTCTTTCATGAAGCCAAGAAGACATAAAATAGACATGTGGGTGCGCCCCGGATGAACTCAGGATGGCTGACAGACAATCCACAGCCTTGGACCCTGTCTCACCACTCTTCACTAAATGTGCCTGTCAGCACCTGACTTGACCTGCGACCTCTGCCTCTGACTGCGGGGTGACCAAGAGGCTCTTCCTCTCATACTATCCGGAGGTTAAGACCCTTTCACCCTCCCAGACATAGAGGGGAAGGACAAGAAGGACTAAGAGTAGTTAGTATCTATCAGAAAAGAAATGTTCGTTCGTTCAATAAATCAGTGGTTCTCAAATAGGGGTATTTTTGCCCCTTCCCAACCACCACCCTCACACATTAAAGGGGACATTTGGCAATATCTGGAGACATTTTGGGTTGCATAACTAAGGTGTAGGTGCCAGGGGCATCTAGTGGGATGCTGCTAAACATACTACAATGCACAGGACAGCACATAACAAAGAATTATCCAGCCAAGTGTCAATGGGGCCGAAGTTGAGAATCCTTGCAATTTTTCTGACCCAGTGCATGGATTACTTTGAGCTAGACACTGGAAGGTACAGGATTAACTTTAGGCAAAACTGTATAACAGTCTCATGCTTATTTTTTTAGCAGCTTCAGGGACATTGTGGCAATTTTGTCCCACAGATACCCAGCTGCCATTGTTCTGAACATTTTCTTCCGCAATAACCCAAAGAACAGTATATTTTATTGTATGGCCCATTTTCTCAGGACTCATTTCCTTAATTCTAGAGACAGCTAGAAATTCTAATCTTGTAAATATTTCTGTACTATTACATTAAACTGTATTTATAAAATTGTGACATTCTGATGGAGAAAGGCTAAAGACAAAGTAATGTAGATATACTTTCAGATGTTTGATATCCAGTTTAATTCACACATATGCACACACACGCACTTTTGTACAAAAATAATCCCCAAGGATATAAAATTCTGGTTTTAGGGAAAGGAGAAGACATTTCTCTTTATTAATGGTTTAAACACAGTTTATTCTCAAAGTTTCCATTTATTAAAACCCTAACAACTCTGCTTAGGCATCTTAGCCTCCTTAACAATCCTGATGAATTATCAATGACCAAGATGGCTCTTATATAATTGCTCTCAACTGAAAGTATATTTAAATAGCTAATTTCAAACAGAGCCAATTTGAACTGGAAAAAATAAAGATCATTCCCTTAGTACATATCTTGCAGGCCCTCCCTTGACAATCTCCTCACACTTAACCTCTAATGTCATCTAAATTCCACTAACTTCAAAAAGTATACCTTCTGGCCAGACCATTTCCCTGATCTCTAGAACAATCTATATATTGTCAACTCAACCCTGTCATGTAGATGTCTTACAGTCAGTTGAAGCTCAATAAATCCAAAACTAAATGCACAAATCTCTGCACTGTACTCCTGATCATCCAAAAGTAAAAAAGCTCTGGCCCATTTGTCATGTCTTACAGTTGTTCCTATCTTGCTGAATCGCATCCATTTATTCCATTGTATAAACCAAAAATCAGACACAGTTCTTAGGACTTTCCTGTCCCTCACCCCTCATATGAAATCTTTATCACCAAATTCTATAAACTCTTCTCTTTTCAATAGCTTTCATATTCTACCATGTCTCATCATCTCACCCATGCAAAGCCATGTGCCACCATCTCTTGACTGTGCTGATATCCCGTTACTGAGGCCTCCCAGTGCTCTTAGAAAAGGCCACATTACTGTCTACTTCTCTCACCTTGCTGGGTGCCCTAGCTCTCTTGCTTTTTATGTCCAACAGCTCAGCCTGGTTATCTTTTCTTCTCAAACTGACATGCTTTTGCCTACCATATGGACACTGTACATGATGGTGCTTCTAAAAATCTTCTCTACCCATCACTTCAGTAATTCATGTTCATAATTCAGACTTCAGCTAAGTGTCCTTTTCTTAAGCAAGGTTTCCTTGACTAATATCTTCAAATTAGCTTACATTACTCATAACATGCTCTTAGAACTGCTTGTTTCATATAATTTTATTACAAAAGATAAATTACTGTTTGTCTGAAGTTTGGTTTCTCACATGAGACACCAAACTCAGCATTCTTTTCTTTGTCTCATTTGCATAGTGTACAGTAAATATATGCTTATTGAAAAAAATGAATGTCTGCAATTTAAGTATACCATGCACTACAGTTAAATACTTTGTGAAAAATACAAATACAAGCTCAAAAATTATTCATTGTCTCCATTCATTCTTTTTTCTCTAAAGATTCCATTTTAATTTTAAGACTATACAGTCACATGGCATTATTTATTCATGGGATGTTATAATCCAAGGATTCATAGATCAAAATGTAACAGAGCAAACAGGAGCTTGTTCATGTGGTGCTTTGGTGTATGACCCAACAATTAGTATTGGAAGAACAGGTTTTTATTTACAATATTCCAAGTTTGGTGGGAAGCTGAGAGCATTTAAGCTCAGAGCCCTGTTCTTCCCTGAAACCCAGCACTTCCCTTGCTCCCCAAAAGGCTAAAAGCCAAAGCCAAACCCAACAGTTCCCATATTCTAATCTGTGTTTAAGTCAGCTATATAAACAGTCTCACAGCAGATCTGTCCTTTAAGATCTGGCGTACTTTGTCATCAGCCTCTGTGCCAAATTCTAAAAAAGCATGTGCTGTGTTACCCTGGATCATGGTCAAGTCCAGGAAAGGTACAAGTCCCAAGAGTCCAGACAGAGTAGGGATCTGTGAGGCAGCAGTTCAGCATCTTTGAGTAAAGGTCCTTGGTGGCTTCAGAGTCAGCTAGGTCGGGCATGATCAGAGTAGCAGTATGTGTCTCCTTTCTTACTACACTAGGCGGTGTGGAGGGATCCTGACTACAAACTACATAGCTGCTTGCTTACACCTCCTTTCATATGGCTGCTACATTATTGCTCTCCTTCTTCACTACAGGCAACATGGTTCCTCACTGACTACACTGTTCCAAACCACAAGACAGCTCCCTCATGGCTGCCTGCCCTTAGTTTTAGTTGTTGACCTGGGGTTTCCTACATGGCCTTTTGTGTGGCTCCTCCCACAATGATCTACTTTTGCCAGTTTCCTATATTTGTTACATACTCTTGGTTGCCACCTTTAGTCAGGGCAAGTATGGCTCAATGACACAGAGGCCTGCCTGCATCTTGTGCAGGTGCTCTGCACTCTCCCGGCTACCTCAGGAGTCACCACACATTCTGACAGTCATGTACACACCTTTTGTACCTTTTTCCCAGGGTGATAACACAGATTCCCTTCAGGGAAGACATCGTTATCTACTTGCCATTGTAATGTAAAGTATCTTAACTGCTGTACCGTCTCCTTCTCCCATCCCCCAACCATAGGCAGTAAGATTTTTCTGGAGATCATACCAATCTGTACCCTATTTCAGTTATACATAGGCTGTAAAGTGTTCACAAAAAAATTTAAAATTGTACTCAAATATTTTTGCATAACGTGCATTTTCCTATGAATAGCACTCAAAGCTTTCATCAGATATAAGGAACGTTAAAAAAAGACATGTTATTAGTGTTTAACAGCTTAAGGTTTACTGTTAAAATATCCTTGTTACTGGAGTAGTAAATGTGGCTGACAATGTTAATGATGGATATTTTCTGTTTAAAATGTGTTCCTAACATTATTTGAACTATATAAACACTTGGTTTATGAAAAAAGGATACCATAGATCAGTGGAATAAAAATGGTCTTTTCAATTAATGGTATCAAGTGTGTCTGTGTGTGTGTGTGTGTGTGTGTGTAGAGAGAGAGAGAGAATATATTTGGATCATAAAAAATAAATCTTGATAGTGGAGGATTGAATGGAAGTCACGCTGACCTCCTCCTAGGACCAATCTGGAATTACAACTAAATTGTGGAGAAATCACCTGAAACAAACAACTGAACAATAGCAAGAGAGGAGCCTTATAACTTCGGACAGACAGAAAAATCAGCTTCAGCACAACCTAACTGCCACTTACCCTGGTCTCTGGAAAAGGCAAGGGCAGAGTGGGCTAGAGATGCCTGAGGAGAGATGAGAGATGGAGGCATTGGCAAGAGAACTGAGAGAGTATCTGGCAGGATCCCGGTGTTAACTCATCCTCCATACAGCAGCAGCCATCTTGCTCAGGCAGACCACTCCCCTGAGGGACAAAAGCATGAGAGGACACACTACCCCTAACCCCAGGAGGAACTCTACCTTGAGCCGGTGGTGCTAAAGCCTACTGCTGAGTAGAGTGACAGCCACAGATAGTAGATCCGTGACTAAAGGGGGCACAGGGTAGTCTAGAGACACTTGAGGAGAAACTGGAGACAGAGGCTTTAGGGAGTGAACAGAGAAAGTAGGCAGCGGGATCCTGGTGCTGACTCCTCCCCCATATGGCAGGACCCATGTGGCTCAGGCAGACCACTCCACTGAGTGGCAACAGCATGAGATGACCCAATAACCCAGCCTCCAGGAGGGACTCCGCCCCTCCCTGAGCTGTCTAAGCCAGCCTGCTGAGTGCAGAGTGACTAGATTAACAGCTGAAGGAGATAGCCACAGACAGTAGACTCCTGGAAGTCTTGAACAGACTGCCAACGTTCAGACAGGGTCAACAGCGGACATCATCAGACGCAGATCCAGAAAGAAAAAACAACAGTCTCCTGCCATAGAAGTTCATACCACAAAGTCAGGAAATCAAGACAGATCAATTGAAGAAACAGAAGCAAAAAAGAAGAGTCTCAAAAATAATGGGAAGACAAAGAAACACTCCCCAGTCGAAAGGAAAGGAGGAATCCCCAGGAAGAGAACTAAATGAAATAGAGGCAAGTAAACTATCAGATATTGAGTTCAAAACAATGGTTCTAAGGAAGCTCAATGAGCTCAGTGAGCTCAGAGAGAATTACCAGAAACTACAGGGAAACTATGAGGAACTTACTGAAAACTGTATCACCATGAAAAAGGACACAGAAACTATCAGGAGACCAGCGGAAGTGAAGAACACAATTCCTGAATTGAAGAACACACTAGAAGGAATCCAAAGCAGGCTAGATGAAGCAGAAGATCGAATTAGCAAGCTGGAGGATAAAGTAGAAAAAAGCTCCCAGAAAGAGCAAGAAAATTTAGAAAGACTCAAAAAGAATGAAGAAATGTTGAGGAAAATGCAGGACAACCTGAAACATAATAATATCCATATAATAGTGATACCAGAAGGGGAAGAGGAGAAAGGGATAGAGAACCTGTTTGAAAAAATAATGATGGAAAATTTCTCTAACTTGAGGAGAGAAAAAGTCATACAAGTCCAGGAAGCACAGAGGGTCCCATTCAAGAGGAACCCAATGAGGCCCACTCCAAGACACATCATCATCAAAATGGAAAATATTAAAGACAAACAGAATCCTAAAAGAAGCAAGGGAGAAAGAGGTAGTAACATATAAGGGAGCCCTGATATGGCTAGCAGCTGACTTCTCAGCAGAAACACTGCCAGCCAGAAAGGACTGTCAAGAAATATTCCAAGCAATGAAAAGCAAAGGCCTGCAACCAACAATGCTCTACCCAGCAAGGCTCTCAATTAAAATGGAAGGCTAAACAAGGAGTTTCCCAGACAAAAGAAGGCTATAAAAAATACATCTCCACCAAACCAGCACTTCAAAAGATGCTAAAGAGACTGGTTTAAAAAGATGAAGAAAAAGAGTCTACGAATACCCAGTTTCCTTCAAAGTTACCAATACTTGATATTATCAATATTTTTAATACTTACATTAATCTGATTGTGACAATGATGTTATTTTAATTGTTACTTTATTATTTGTTGAAACTAAACTGTTTTTGTATATTTCTTGCCTATTTCTATTATTTTTAAAAATTTTTAAATAATTTTTTTGGTATTCTTTATCCATTTTTTGATTAAATATTTGCAAAATTTCTTCTCTTAAAAAAAGTTATTAACCCTTTTTTAGATGTGTTGCAAATACTTTCCTATTCTATTATTTGTTCTTCAACTTTTTTTAATATGTATATTACTGTACAGTCTTAAATGCTTAATATAATCATATTGTCAATATTTTACTTCATTGCTTCTGGGTTTGAAGATTTTACTTCAGGGTAAGGAAAATATTATTTTGTATTTTCTCCTAAAACTCCTTAGATTTTATATATTGATTTTTAATTCCCCTGAATATTTTTTGTATAATGAGTGAAATAGGGCTCTATATTTGTTTTTTTCCAAGTAGTAGTGGTCCATGTACTTTATTTATTGTTAAGCCTTATTTTCCCCACTGATTTGAAATATCAGTTTAATCATATATTACATTGTTAGACAGAAATATTCATTTGTTTCTAAAATGCTCATTTTATTTCATTGATCTACTTGATTATTTCTATGCTGGTGCCATGTTGTTTTAATTGTCAAGAATTTAAAATGGATTTATATTTTTTAATATTTTATAATGGATTTTGACATTTAAAAAATAAATAAATAAAATCAATCTACATTTTAAGAAAAGTAAATCTTACACTATATACAAAAATCTATTCTATATGAATTATAAATATAAATCTACCAAATAACAAACTCTATGTGATAACATGAAAGGTATGTTCATTACTGAGATAATCAAAAAGGTTTAAATAAGGTATAAAAAGTATTAAAAATGGAAAGATTGATTAATCTAATTACATTCACAGTAAAAACTTTTCACTAAAAGAGAACATTAAGAGTTAAAAAACCACTAGAGAGTAAAGAATATGTTTATAGTACACTTAGCTCACAAAGGATTTGTATGCAGAATATATTTTTAAAAGTTAACAAGAGAAGGACAGAAATCCCATTAGAAAAATGAACGGAAGACTTGAAGAAGCACTTCACAAAACAGGATATCCAAATGATCAATGAATATATGAAGAGTCACTCAGTCTCCTTAGTCACCGGGAAATGTTTCATTAAAATCACAATGAGATTCCAATACACTCCCACTTGAATGGGTAAAATTAAAAACACTGATAATACTAAGTATTGGTTAAGAACTCCCAAACTACAAACCAATTTACATTCCCATATTATTGATACAAGTGCAAAGTGGTATGACTCTAAAAATATCTTTGGCCTCTAAAAACATACATATAAATAAGACCAACATTTCTTTGGTGTACACCCAGAAACAAGCACCTACATGCCCTGAGAGACATGAACATGGGGGCTTGTGCCATCATCTTCATAGCAGCCAAAACCAAAGGAAAATCTCCATCAACAGCAAAATAGATCAGTTGTGATGAAGCTATAAAATCTCTAAAATAATCTCTAACTTATAAATATGAAATGGAAACATCTCAATTTGAAAGAAATAACTACTGTTACATTCAGAAATATGGATTAATCTTATGCAGAAAAAAGTACATTCTGTTTATGAAAAATTCAAAAGTAGAGAAAACTTCCTTCTGACATCAGACTTCAGGACTGTGCATAGCTCTGAGGACAGGGTGGCGTGACTGGGCGGCGAGACAGGCGCTGTAGCAGGATCTGTGGTGCTCTGCTTATTAATCTGAATGGCAGTTACATGAATGTATTTACATGTAAAATTTTACAAAGAGGTACATTTAACATTTGTGTACTTTTCTCTCTGTTATACTTGCATGAATAAATTTATTTTTTAAAGAGCATAATTAAATAAAAATATCATATCGATATAATAAATATAAGGTCTTATATGGGGCTGGATACCATTTTTATTTCAATCATAAAAAATGATAATCAATTATCAGCCACTACAGAAAGTTACTAGATTAGAAAACCCTCTCCTGTCCTGGGCACTTTGATCTAAAATTAGAACATCCGTTTAAAAAAAAAAAAAGTAAAAGAAAAAGAAAAAAAGAGACAAGGAGCCGGAGGAAAATCCTCAGGAAATGGATTTTCTTCACATTATTCAGTTCAGTTGCTCCATACACAATTGGATAACCAGTAAATTAAAAAAAATAGTTTAATTATATTTTTCAATTTAAGAGTGAATAATTATCTCCAATGAAGCTGAGAACTAATTATCTAATATACTATATATTCTTATATCCAGGGGAATTATAGAGCTGATTAAAGTTATATAAATTTATGTAGAGTAGACTAACTTCCTCATTTTATTTATATGAATATTAAGGTGTACCCGTTGTAACTAGAAAGAAATCAGAAAGGTTCTCTAGGCACAATTTGGGATGCTTAAGAGAACTTATCTCCTTTTTTTATCTACCCACTTTTGGGGTCTGTCACCAAGGGAAGATAATATATATATATATCTGACTGCCATTGTGACTGGGAAGTAGATTTCATTCACTAATTAATTCAGAAATACTTATTAAGCATCTACTCCGCTCCAGGCACTGTTAGCTGGGTGATCTTTGTCTTCCAAAAGCTTGCATTTCAGCAAGGAAGTAGAGTATATGTAAACACACACACACACATTGTGGTAAGTCCTGCAATGGTCATGAATAAAGAAGTAAAGTATAGAAAATTACAGGCAGGGCTAGTTTGACCTGTGGTGTTAAAAGGTCTCTGAGGCAGATGATGTTCAAAGGTGAGAGCTGAAGGGTAGGAGGCAGCTGTAAGTAAGTGCTGGGCGATGCTACAGTAGCTGATACACATAGCTAACTCTTATAGAACACTTAGGATTTGCTGGGTGTCCTCCTAAACATTTACATTTACTCCTCAGAGCAACTCTGTGATGTTTTAAAATTATTTTCCTCATTTTTCATATGGATGAGAAAATAATTTTAAATACAGCGAGCTTAAGTGATTTACCCAAAGACACCCAGATGGCAGATGGTATCCTCAGAAGGCAAAGGCTCGCTGCAGAGTCCAGGCACTTAAGTATTTGTATTGCTAAGAAACCATGATATAGGAAAGAAGCAAGGCTGTGTGTTGTAAGAAATTCTGATGATCGTCATAGATGGAACAAAATCAAAACCTAAAATTAGAGAAATAAATTGATACCAGATTTTGTATGTTTTATAGTGTGTGCAACAAGTTTGGACTTTTTCTAAGAGAAATGGAGAATTATTGAGGGATTTTAAGTGATGTGATATAACTTTATAATTGGTGCTTTAAAAATCTCCCTTTTCATGCTTCTGTGTAGAAGATAGACTTAAAGAGGAAAGAGTAGGAACAGTGGCCAACTGGGGGCAATTGTTATGTTCCAGGAGATGGAAGAGAGTGGCCCCAACAAGGCAGAAACATAAAAAGTAGAAAGAAGCAGGTGGTTTTAAGGTATATTTTGAAAGTAGAACTGACAGGGTGTGCTGATGAATTGAAACAAATTGAAAATATGGGATGAAAGAAGGCTTGTCCATAATGACTCATAGAATTCTAATTTGTACAAGGGAGTAAACAGAGTTTCCATTTACTGGAGGAGACTGGTAAAAACACACTGGCTGACAAAAAGATCAATATTTCTCTTTTGCAGTCCTTGTTTAGTTTCAGCTGTCTGAGAGACATCTAGAAAGATGTCAAGTAGACATTGCATATGCAGTTGCAGAGCTCAGGGAAGAGCTCCCGGCTGGGTACGCCCAGTGAGAAGTTATCAGTCTATGTGAGAGTGCGACAGTCTTCTCCAGAGAGAGCAGAGAAAAAAGAAAAGGCCTAGGGGGGTCACAGAAAGATTTTGATGTGAATTGAAAGGAAAGGACCAAAAAGAAGATTTAGAAAATACACTCCCAGCAGGCGGAAAGCCAGGAGAGCTCCAAGGAAGTAGCATGCTTAAGGGAGTAGGAAGTGACCTGTGGTGCCAATATTATGCCAGTTTGAGTAAGAGGAGGAGAGATAAGTGTCTGTTGGACTTGGGAACATTTTGTGGAATGGGTGATCAAAAGCAGATGAAATAGACAGAGGCTGAGTGGGAACCAAGGAAGTAGGAACAAGAAGTACCGACAACCCTTCCAGCTGAGACAATTGCCGGGGCTACTGGTGCAGATTTCTCCACAGACTCTGGGCTCTGGGAACCAAATTTCCTAAAACAAAGGCAGAAAGTTGTTTCATACTAGGAAAATGGAGAGCATTAGCCAAATAGCAAACAACACCAATTTGGTTTCTAAGTAGGAAGAATTAAACAAGGAAACTTATTTAAAATACATTACCAAAAATCAGGAAAAACTTGTTGTTGCTTTGATCATTTTGACTGGCATGGTTTCTGAGATAGTGCAAAATAAGACATATATCAATCAAAGCCAATAAAGGTATACATGGACATTCAATCATCTCACTAATGTTTGTTTCGTACTTTGTTCTTGGGATTGGAGCAAACATTAGGATTCAAAGACACAGGTGAAAAAAAAACAAACCTTGTTTACAAAGAGCTAACAGTTTGGAAGGAGAAAGAAAAATTATGGAAAATTTTCTTTCATATCAGAATAATAATGTGAAATTAAATTCAGCAAAATGAGAAGCTAAAAATTGGGTTGTGGCATGCCTTAAATTTGATATTTGGGCCCATCCAGTAAGACTTTCTAAGCAATTGTCAATCATCTGAAGTAAGACTATTTCTAAGACTATTTTGAACAATGAAGTAAATTATGCTAACAGTATGGCCACTGTAGTCTAAATAATCATAGTCTTTTGGATAGACTATTGCTCTCTACATAATTATGGCATTTTAGAACATGCACTTTCTTGATAGCTAAAAATACATGTACACAAATATGTACCTTTGCATACTCAGATTTACTTAAGCTTTTAGAACAAAGAAAGATTAAAGCACATCAATAAATGGAAAATTATAATTATATTAAATAAAAAAGATATTTAATTACATGGAATAAGTAATTTTAAGTATTATCCAAATATCTATCATTTGTACAAACTACAACATCTTATACATTGCCTGTACAATTTTTCAAATTCACACGTATTTATGTTCTAAATAAGAATCTTAATGAATTATGTTTCTTTTTAGAAAAGTACATCAGTTCTACAGTATTAGCAGCCATAGCCAAATTCTTCACCGATTATAAACGTACTCTTCTAACACTCATTTAAAATTACCCACCATCTTCAAGAAAATGAAGAACCAACTTTAGCTGCACACATGGGAGAACAATGGGGTAAAGAGGTAGTGCATTCGTCTAAAGTGAAATTTAATAGCACAGTTTCTGAAAGTGCAAGACAACAACCCAAATGCCCATCAATAGGAAAACAGAAAAACAAATTGGGTTATATCTGCATAATGAAACAAAAATCAGCAATAAAAAGGAGCTAACTACTGATATAGACCATATTTCTAATGTTATGTGGATGAATCCCCAGGACATTACGTAAGTATGTGTATTTTAAGATTTCATTTGTATAAAGTTCTAGATTGGCTAAGACTCATCTCTGATGATAGAGATAAATGGTTGCACCAAACGGTAGTGAGGTGACTGATAGAGGTTCTAAGAAAACTTCCTGAGAGGACAAAACATTCATCGTCTTTTAAACAAATAAATGCAATTGTCAAACTTATCAAATTGGAATACTTAAGATGTATACACTTTATCCCACATAAATTACTCATAAACTTTAAAGTAATAAAGTGTAATTTAAAAGTAATAAAAAATAAAAAAGAATGCTTGGGATAGATTTATAAAAGACAAAGTAGCTCATACTTATAAAAATTCCTCTTCAGAATTTATAAATAATTATGTCTTCTGAAATTCTTTTGGTAATTTATTATCTTTTAAAAATTAAAGAAGCAAGAATTACCTATGATCCAATAAATAACACATCAAGTTTTAGTCCTTCTATTGATGGAGGTTTTTAAAATTCTTTTTCAGAGAAATCAGCTGACACTTGGATATTTCTTTTTGGGATGTAAAATTCCCAGACTTGAAAAAATATCCTGCATCAACAATTTTGGAAATAATGAAGGACGCTGTTTTTCCTCAGACTTTTTCAGTTCTTTTCATGGAACACTTAACTCAATTAAAGTTGTTGACATGTCACAGTCCAATTTTTAATGTCATGATGCAGCAATTTACCTCTTTTACTCCCGGGTGTTCTTTTATTAATCATGTTTATATGGTGCATGTTGGCTCAAGACTCCAAGTGACAGGGACCTCATGATTGACTGTTAATTAATTGATGTCACCAGAAACCTCCACTCAGTACAGCAGGACATGTAATGTAGGGAGAGAAAAAAAAAAAACACTGGGATTTAATGTTTTAAAATTCAGATATGCTGTGTTCTTTAAATACTATTCGGCAGCACTTATTAAATCATCACCCATTGGCTATGGGGTTAATAAATGAAAGGCATGAAGGGAGCTGGACACCTCCGTGTGGCGGGAGTCCTGTCTGAATGGAGAGTTCCAGGACAACATTGTCATAAAAGCACCTCTCACATTGGAGGCAGAAGGCAATCAGTTAGCAGTACTATAATAAAATTGCCAGTTCAATTTCATTTACAATATCTTCAAAGAATTTGCATGTGTTTTATATTTTTAAAATAGATGTGCATATAGTGTGGTCTATGCAGGAGGGTTATTATAATTTTTTCATCTACAAAGACATTAACACCCCATGAATGCAGATTGACCTTTTGCCCCATACCAATTTGCTCATCTTCTCACCAGGACAGCAAGTCAATTGTGCAAGTCCCCTGATGGGAAGAGCAGACTTTAGTGTGCCTGATATATGTTTAAGTTGTAGGTTGGAGAGCTCAGAGAAAAAGCTGGAAAATGGAGTTTGAGCTATGTAAGAGATAAAAAGAAGGATCATTGCCATAGCCCAATTGACTTTGTAAATACTGCCAAACTTCCTGGGGGGATTTATTGTTTGTTACATTTTTAAAGTCTGTAGAATCTGCTTGCCTGTGAAGCTTTAACCTGAAATATAAGTCCTACCCAATTATAACATGTAAAAAGGTGGTTGTTAGCGAAACAGTAGGTCTCATTACACAGAACACGGTACTTTATCTCTGTATTATTGTTTTCCCTAACTTTGTTTGATTTAAAATTTACTTTATTGTTTTCTTATGCAAAGCCCTAGCCTCCATAATGTAGGCACTCATTATTTCTACATAATGCCAGTAGTGTTGTGTGTGAAAATAATAGAAATCCATGGTAGGCAACCAAAGGTAAGTAAACTTGTAAATTAACATATCTTTCCTCCAAATAGTGCATTTCTATCACCTTACTCAACTGTATTGAAAAACAAAAACAGCTCAACCTATTCTTTATTTCAGGTCTAGTTTATTAGGCTGTTGTCATAGCAATAAAATTTATTATGTTAGAGATCAGTATGTGTGCATGGAATAGCAGTCTCACCAGTTGTAGAGCAAAACCTCATTTTTATGGATGGGGTCAATGTCACGATGTAGATAAAAATGATTTTTCTGAATATTTGAAGGGTCTCCGAAAATCCTGCAGAAGTACTACCAGAAAAGAAACTGAAGAATCTATCAACTGTCTTCCAGGAATGAATTTAAATATGAGGAGAAAATAAATTTAATTCACAGAAAGAAAAGAAAATCTTAGTAGATGCCACCCACTGACAGAACTATACTGTTCCAAGGACCATGTATGAAAATATACATAGAGAAATTTTAGTATTTACCTTTGAGAAGTGGTGACACTACTGAGAAGATAAAATATACAGCTTTAAAAATTAGGGAAGGAAAGCTTGGGAAAATACTTAGAGTGGGAGAAATTGTATGATTAAAAGCACAATAATGTGTGTTTATTACAAAAATATAGACTGAAGAAAAGATCACTGTCCTTTCTTGTAATAGATATCATAGAAGTGATCATCATAATTTGAACTTCCAAGAAAATAGAATTTCAACTAGGAAATAAAAAAGGCAAAATACACAGGTAGAAAGAAGGGCAAAAATTAGAAGAGAGAATGGACATGTATGGTGAAAATCCTTTGTAAATGCTAAAGGCTTACATAAAGCTGAGAGTTTATGATTATTGAACTAGGAGTAATGATAGCAAAGCAGAGCAATATGAGTTGAAGACATCTCAGTTAAGATGAAGCAGCTGATGTATTTGAATTGATCAGGTGAGACCAGTCACACAAGGAAAAACAGATAAATTTGATCATAAATCTTCATAAAACATTAGGAAGCTTTTGTAGATCTTAGATAGGAAAGAAGAAATCCTAACAGCGGTGTTTTCTTTATATCCACCTATCAGTGTGTGCAAGACAGATTGTAGTGAAAATGCCTTGGAGGCAGGGAGATCAGTTATGAAGTCACTGCAGCATTTGTTTGCAATTATAAGACACTGGAATAATCTAGCTCAGTTCAACTTTTGTTAGGCACCAAGTATAGTGCTGGCATGGCTCTGGGGTCCGGGAGTGGAAGGAGGGCAGAAATACTGCCATTGAGGATCTTGTGGAATGATGAGCATAATCCTCCTGCACCTTCGCAAGTGCAGTGAATGGTGCTATGTTGTGAATGTGTTGCTATGGAGGCAGGAGAAGAGGTGCACCTCTTAGCCCAGGCTAAGTGAGAAAAGGAACGGCTCTTGAGTAGGTTATGCTTGAACTTAAATCTCGAAGGTTGAGTGGGAATTACTAATGACTGGAGGGAGGGGGCAATTTGCAGGAGGGAGATTGTAATATAATACAGAGAACAAAGACAGTCTTTTGGATCATGCTATAGGGCTTGGTATCAGTTTTATAGATAAAAGAATGCCATTGCCATTGTAAGAGTGGTATAGTCAGATTTGTGTTTTAGGAGTATCCATTGAAGACATAAATCAAGGTGAGATTAGAATGAGGAACCTAGTCAGGATATTCTTACAATAACCCTGCTTCAAAAATAGTCTTAACCTGTGCAGCAACACAGTGGCAAAAAAATGAAGACCAGGAATATTTGAGAGACCAAATGGAAAGGATTGTGGGGTTGATTGGGTAAGAAAAGTAAAGATGGAATTATCTAGGATGATGGCTGACAATTCTGTCTCTGTCAGCTGGCTCAGTGCGTGGTGTGTCAGTAATTGCCGTTCCAAATTCAAGAGGGTGATTGTCAAGGGAGAAGGACAATGGGTTCAGCTGAGAGCATGGTTCTTCTGAGGGGGTCTGTGAAACTGAAATGATAGAGCAGGCTGTACAAATGTGAACATGGGCAGAGTGGGCAAGACAAGATCATGCATTTGGGACTCATTAGCATTTAAGCAATCACAAAATGATGAGTAAGGATGAGATTTCTAAGGAAAAGAAGATAACCTCAGAGCAATGGGAAGAACACAAAATTCTGGCAACAGCATTTAAAGGATAAGAGAAAGAAAAGGAAGGAAGGACACAGAGAAGAAAACAGCAAAGTTGTGGGAAGAAAAATGGTAGGAAGTGATAAAACAGAAGCGAAAAATTCGACAGCCCCCAGGAAACTCGCAGAGAAACCCTGCTGCACATGATTAAGGTAAAGTGGTAACTGATGTGATTTAGAGAAGATATTGAAAAATTTAGTGATAATTCCTCACAAGTATTTGAGTCCAGGGAGCTGGTACAAATATGCTAACCTTGATAGAAAAAGCATTTAAGGTAGACGAGCCTAAGAGGCATTTTATGGGGGTGAGTTTTTAGCCAGTCCTCATTTGCTATCCTGCCAATCGATGTAGGTCTACAAAATACTGTGTAGTTTGCAACTCAATTGCATGAAAACTCAACTCCCTTCCTATATGTTCAAGGACTGTTAGGCTCAATCAAGGAACTCTTAACAGTTGGTAGATTTCACAAATCAGAAGGAACAAGACAATTTCCACGAAGGACTGTGATTCTTATAGTTGTTTCCTTTCCTCACTTTATAATGGTACCATTAGTTAGACTTCCAGGCACTACAGAAACTGAAACCACTCACTCAGGCTGACATTTATACAGGCTAATGAAACAGCAGTGAAATATAGCAAATAACTAACTGTAGTATGTGGAACCAGTTGAAAAAAACCATAAAATACGCTCATAATAATATCTTAAAAGCCAAGAAGTTTTTTTTCCCCCTCAGCCATGAGACAAATTTGAAGATAGGTAATTATGCAGGAGATTCAATGCCTACTGAGGAGTGTGTGCTGAAAACCCTCCTCCCTCACCATCAAGTGTGAGACGCTCTAAAGGGAAAGCCAGCTTATCGGCAACAGTTTCAACGCACAGTCCCCCTCCATCGTGCTGCTATGTGAAAACCACTCGGCCACACTTTCTCAAATTTTGCAAAATTGAGGAGATGAGTATGTCTTTGAAACAGACATACTGGAGAGAAACAGGGGAGACAGAAGACTGCAGCACCGCTGAAGATGCTGCGCTCAGCATCACTCTTCTCGTCAGCATGTTTTAGTGTAAGGGAAAGACATGCCACGTGGGCATGATTGATATGGGAACCTCCTGGTGGCCTTACCTGGTTCGTAAGTGATTCTAAGGATGCCCGTAGGTCATTGACTTTTCTTCCCAATAGAAGTTAGTCCATAAACTTAAACCCTTGCAGCGATTGTTTGCGATTATAATTTGGTATGACTAAGTTCAGGATGGAACTCACTTTGTGGCACTATGTGCGTAAAACAAGAGAACAAAACAATTTTATTTGGATCTTCTCTATTCCTTTCATGTCTAGCAATCAGTAAAATCAGACACTGGAGTGTAAACTAAACTACACAAACCATTTTATGTAGTGTTTATGGGTGCAAGATGTTCAGTCATTTGAATACAATACTTTGCATCTCGATAACATCTTTAGGTCAAGGGTCTTGGGGTAGCTACAAATGGGAACTAGCCCTCCAAAGCTCTGTGAGCTGGCCAGTGCTGTAGGCTGGCAATCTTCAGAGAGATTTAGCAGTAGCCTGTCCCACTGTACTGCAAGTCACTTGAGGAAACAGAAACAAATCCCAAGGCCTTCTGCTGCATGGGCTCTGCTCAAAACATGACTTGACATTTCTTCCCTCAACCAGTTTTGAATCACTGGTTCTTCAAATTCTAAATGTGACCTCAAAGGTAGGGAATGTGTCGAAGTAAAATGTTGAAGCTGAAGATACATGCACAAAAAAATATTGCATTTATGGATACCCAAACTCTTCTCATTCAAAAATACTACTTCAGGGTGTATGTGTACTTAAATCAGCCATGTATGTTTTCCTTATTGATATAGGAACCCCATTTTTTATTACTCTCTATTAGTCTTGCTTACATTTCAAGTTTTTAAAAAAGCTCAAATTAGTGATTCCCTTGGATATTTCTTTTTCAGAAACACAGTAAAAAAAAAAAAAAAAAAAAAAAACCACAAAAACTTCCATCACCAGCCTGCAAACAAAAGGGTCATCGGTTCAATTCCCAGTCAGGGCACATGCCTGGGTTGTGGGCTAGATCAGGTCTCCAGTAGAGGGTGCACAAGAAGCAAACACACATTGATGGTTCCTTTTTTTCTGCCTCCCTTTCCCTCTGTCTAAAAATAAATAAGTAAAATCTTTAAAAAAAAAAAAAAAAGTCGAGAAATTAAAATGACATCTACATGCCAAAGTAATTATCCAGAAGTCTATGTACCAAATCATGTGCCCTCTCTCCTCCCTTAGAGTTCTTTAGATCTGCACTGAATAGCTTATTTAATTTTAATACTAAAGAAATCTAGCTATGAACATCCTATTTTATAGCATATTGGAAGCAATAAACTAGAAGGAAAAGAGATAGGTGACTAGTGGCAGGTAAGCATAAATTAGAAGCAAAATTCTTTTGCAAAACACAAGAAAACATATTTAAAAAATCAAAAATTTTTCCAGATATCTTCATTTTGCTAACAAGTGTTTTTAAAACTGTATCAGTTATTTGTTATGTATTTCATAACAAATTATCTTAGAATTTAGCAGCTTGTAAAACAGCACACTTCTGCAGTTCCCAGGAGGGGGGTATCCAGGCACAGTTCAGTAGTTCTTCTGTTTAAGGATCTCTCACAGGTTTAAATCAGGATTCAACCGAGCAAGATGTGCTTCCAGGCTCACTCAGTGGTTGTTGGGAGGATTTAGTGCCTCTCAGTCTCTTGAATCAAGGAATTCAGTTCCTCACAAGTTGTTGGCCCAAGGCTGCCCTCAGTTTCTTGCTCTGTGGACTCCTCTACATTACTCAGGATTCTTTTGAGAAACAGAACCAATAGGATTAATATACACATAGAGAAAGAGAGATTTATTTCAAGGAATTGGCTCATGTCGTTGTGAGCCATCTGGTAAGTCAAAAATCTGCAGGGCAGGCTGGCAGGCTGGCAACCAGGGAAGAGTTGCCGGCGCAGCTCTAGCCTGACGGCTACCGGAGTTCCCTCCAACTCTCACGTCAGGTCTGGAAAGAGCCCACATGAGGAGGGATAACCTGCTTTACCCAGTCTACTGATTTAAATGTTAATCACACCCAAAATACACCTTCACAGCAACATCTAGATGGCCTTAGGCTAAATAACTGGGCACCATGACCTAGCCAAGTTAACACATGAAATTAACCACCACACTTTCCAATATGACTGCTTGCTTTATCAAGGCCTAAAATTGAGAGTCAGTCTTTATAAACTAATCACAAAATTTTGCCCTATACTATCAGTTAGAAGTAAGACACTGGATCCAACCCATGCTCCAGGGAAAGGAGTTATACACTTGCACAAATACCATGAGACAGAAAGGAACCATCAGAGGCCATCTTAGAAGTCCACTCACCACACTAACCCAATTTAAAAACTCTTAGTTACAAACTTTATGTTAACAGCTTTTACCTTATTTAAAAATTGATGTTTATTTACAATTTAGAAAACACAGAAGCTACCAAAATTCTGCAATTTAAAATTATTTTTTAAAGATTTTATTTATTTATTTCTAGGGGGAAGGGGAGGGGAGGGGAGGGAGACAGAGAATGAGAGAAACATCAATGTGAGAGAGAAACTTCAATCACTTGCCTCTTCTATGCACCCCGACTGGGGATCAAACGCACAGCCCAACCATGTGCCCTGATGGGGAATCAAACCAGTGAGCTTTCGCTTTGAAGAAATGATGACCAAACCACTGAACCACCCTGGTCAGGGCCAAAATTCCAGTTTATAGAGAATACGGTTTTAATATTCCTTCTTTGTTATTTTTTTCAGGGAGTTGAGATTATATTGTAAAAATAATATTAATCATAGACTTTATCATCATCGAGCAGTAATTCTTCTTGATCTTTAAATGTAGTACACAAAACCATGGCATATTATTAAGCAGAGTCAGGTTAATAATGATGAGAAGGACATAAAAATTGAAAAGCCACATGGTCCAGTTTTCTGATTTTTTTTTTGTGGGACAATATACATAACATTATATTTATCTTTTAAACCATTTGTAAGTGTATAATTCAATGACACTAAATACATTCACAATGTTGTGCAACTTTCACTACTATTTATACCTACAGCTTTTTCATCATTTCCAACAAAAACTCTGTACCTATTAAACAATAACATCCCCTTCCCCCAAGTCCCTAGTAACCTCTATTCGACATCTGTCTCTGTGAATTTGACTACTTCACGTACCTCCTATAAGTGGAATCATAAAATATTTACCTGTCTGTATCTGACTTATTTCACTAAGTGTAATGTTTTCAAGTCCATCCATAGTGTAGCATATATCAAAATTTCATTCCTTTTTATGGCTGAATATGTCATTGTGAGTACGTACGTATCACATTTTGTTTATCCATTGATTTGTTAATAAATACATGAATTGTTTCTACCTTTTTGCTCTTGTGAATAATGCTGCTATGAAATGGGTGTACAAATAGCTGTTTGAGTCCTGCCTTCAATTCTTTTGTATATATCTAGCAGTGGAATTGCTAGGTCATATAAGAGTCCTATGTTTAACTCTCTGAGAAATTGCCAAACTTTTTCACAAAATTCTCAAACTTTTGAATTTCAAGAAATTTGCACACATGCACGCACACACCTAATTAAAGTCAGCATAGGGTTGTTCATAAATTTGCCAAGTTAAGGGAGTAAATATCTTCAAAATATACAACTAAAACTCTTCTCTTACGTTACCATACAAAACAAATAAAACATTACCACTAAAAAGGCAGGAAAATGTATTCTAAAATAAAGGATTGTAGTTTAAACTTTTTAGTTATTATTCTTTTACATTTACTATTTTCTATATTTTGGTTTAGTTTTAGATCATTGAAATTTTTATTAGGGACAGGCATTAGATTATGGGGTGACATTTGAAACCACTGATCTAATGAAAAACAACTCATGTTTTAGATTAGAAAGCAAAGACCAAGAGAGATGAACAGACTTATCAGAGATCACAAGGCTAGTTAGTGGTGTGGAAATAAGACTCTATAACTTGTTACAAACTCAATTAGGGATGACTCTTGCTCCAGTTTCGATCAAAAAGCCAGAAACATAGAGTAAAAATAACCAAATTTTAAAAAATAATAACAACAATAATAATAGTACTTGGATACCCAAATGCTTCTAAAAGTGATTAAATTAACTGAGAATTACTTTGCCAAAATACTAAATTTCTGTTTTCTTCCTCTTGTTTCTTTTTCATAGTCAATCCCTTCCGTGGACACCCTCAGCAGGACCTGCGGTCACCCTGGCTGGAGAGGTGCTGTAATGCTGCCCCCTCTGTTCTTGTGCTGGTAACACAGTCCTCCGCACTTAGAGCTTAGCCCGATGAAAGGATGAGTAACTGTAGCCTTTTTGAAATCACCTGCTCTTTCACACCTTCTGATTTGTTCTAACAATTTTTGGACCAGAAACTTTCCCTCAAAGCACCAAAAGTGCTCAAAGTGTAAAATAGTTTATTCCCCGGCCTTTACAGAAGATGTGTTGTTTTCCAAGTTAAAATTGCAGTTGTGATTAGAATATTCTTCAGCTTCTTACTTTTTATATTTTAAGTGTTTTTCTCTTAAATCATAAATAGCAAAAGTGTTAATAACTGTGAAATTTAGTTAAAACTTTGCAAATGCCCATCCCAAGATGCCCTTCAAATTCACTGCAGGAGTTTTCTAAATTAAATATTCCAGCAAAATGCTCCACCTCCTGAGTAAGAATCTGGGGGATGGGAGGCAGGGAAACTGACTATTATAAAAAGTCTCCAAAGAATTTTGATATACAAGAAGATTTGTGATTCAGTAGTCTAACAAGAGTAACCCTAAAAAAAGGTAAAAGGTAAATACAGAGATCTGCATGAAATGAGAGAGGTAATTTATTATTAAATTGCTCTTCTTGGCTGCTAATATAATAAAATAGCCCTCTGCGATTCCTAGTATATATACATAAGTGGATTAAATTGGCTAATAAAATTTATCTGATATGCTACGGTGGCAAACTTTCCCATTGAGTGATTGATGGCTGCACAGAACTGAACTCTTCAAGGCAAAATAGTGACTTACCCAAGCTTCAGAAAATAAGGCCTTTGGTTAACAGTTTAAAGTCATTTATTTAACAAAATTTATATCATGCAGGGCAACCTACTAGCATCCGCAGAGAGAGGTGCATACCAGCATGACCAGGGGAGAGGCGCTGCTCCGGAGAACGGGTAGAATATTAACTGAGGATACAGGAGAGCCAGCTCAATACCTCGTGAGACTCTTGGGAGGCAATTTCCCATCGGCCTTTCACACTTCTGCATGTCTTCTGAGCAGGGGCATTGATAGCTTTTATGCTGGATTATCTTTTCAAGGATGTCTGTATTGCAAACAGTCTTGGAAGACAGAGAAAGGAGAACCACCTGGGGTGAAAGGCAACTTTGTTTCCTGACCAGAATAATAAAGATGATCTCTCTCCCTAGTGGAAAAAAGGAGCAGCTTTGCTTGTCCCACTTCATAGTAGGGTTTTCCTGAACTGAGGGTCGCTCGGCTGTGACCCATCAACTGTGTTCAAAGCATCCCTGGGGATCACCCCTGTGGGATTGACGGCCACGGAACCAGTGCAATCAGGAAGCCTGGGCCACCTGCTGTGCTGTTCTGTGAGTAGTTAAATCCTTCGTCCCTAACCTAGGAGTCTGTGTCTTCTTCCAGCATCCATGAAGATGTGGCAGGCTAACTTTTTAACTTGCAATTAGAATAAAATCTCCAGCTCTTCACAGTTCTTGATGGATTCTGGTATTTCTCAGTTTTGCATTATAACGGATAGCATTCCGCTATGCCCTTTATGCCGTGTCTGGTTTCTGTTGTTGCCTTCCAACAAAGAATTCTTATTCTACCTCCACATTAACACCAGCACTATTCTGTACAATGTGAGAGAAGAAACTTCAAAAACATAATGGCTGAAGCACTGAGCCGGTTTTTGACTGAACAGAGGCATGTCCGATGGCAATGGACTCTACATCAGTAAATCTAAGAAAAACTCGAGAGCTGTCCTTTACTGCATAAAAGTGAGATGGTTGATGTTTCTGGCTCTTTTTTAGGACGTTTATGGTTCTCTGCTGAAGGTAGAAAGCCAAAGGCGCTTTATCTAGGTTATTTAGAAATTCCTTGTTCCCTAGATACTGGTCATTTTAAATGTAAAAGCTTGGACCAGTACTTTATACTGGCAGCAGAACCAGAGTGGTTTTTTAAAGTGTTTAAGGCTTTAGGTAGGTAAGGGCTGGGCTGAAGTATTTCTAGCTTAAAATAGCTCCCCATGGGAGCTGAACCGTCATGGCAGCTTGGTTGGCCTCACAACCAAGGGAAGAAACGCAGGACCAAGGTTTCCCCTTTAACCTCCACTTCATCTCTATGAAAAGCAAAGGAGCAACTGTCATTATTTTCATGCTCTAGAAACTGATTGACAAAGCAGTAAAGTGATATATCTGCTACTGTCTTAATCGTTGGCTGAGCTGAAATTTCCTCCAATTGACTTCTTTTTTTCCAATAGTTTGAAAGCTACTCATTTCAATGCTAAGGGGAAAAAAAAAGAATATATATAGCTTCCAGTTTTTACCCTAGAGACCAGACTTGCAAAAACTGACAGGTGGGAGTTGTACGTGCTATAGAAAAATAAAGACTGTGTTCTCTTCACATGTCTATAGGGCAAATTTTTTTCACAGCTGAAGTGGAAAATCTATAAAGAATAGATTGGTCAAAAGCTAATTTTGATCCCTTAGGGAATCATTTAATTAACAGAACAATTCACCATTCAATCAACAAGTATTTGCAAAGTTTCTACAATGAGCCAAGCACTGTTAGATGCTAGGATTCAGTGCTAAATTAGACACACAGTGATCACAATCTGGGCTGCCTGGTAGACAGGTGATGAAGTTTACTGCAGCAGATGTTAGCCGGGTACTTGATGGAGGTGCAGAGAATCTGCCATAGGAGGAAATAGTAGTTTTTAGAAGTTATAAGACTGAGAGAATCTAAACAGATGATGATGTTGGTTTGAAGGTAATGGAGAAATTTGACTTCAATATTTAGTTTATCGGGCTAGAGTCTTGGGTGTGTATAGTACATATCCAAAAATTGACATTGATAAAGTTACAACACCAGTAATAGAAACATTAACAAACATGTTTGTTTTTTTTTTAAAGACAGTTCTTGAGCTGATAATTAGAAAATGTCAAAGATACTAACTACACCATCTACTGCACACACTTAATGGGCCTAGTGAAGAGAAAAATGTAATTTAGACAGATTCTTAGCATGTTTTATATATAGGTTTGTACAAATTAAAAAAAATTGTTCTTGGGATTCATCAATAAGTCAATCAATCCTACAGCTCCAAGAAGTTACTACACTAACACGTCAATTCAGTCATTAGCCTAAGGGGATATAAACTCCCAGACACCTATACCTCAGTGCTTACTATGGACTAAAATGTGTTCCCCCCAAAATTCACATTCATATTGAAGGTCTATAATTAAGTTTAGATGAGGCCTTTGGTCTATAATTAGGTGAGGACCTTATGATGAGATCAGTGCCCTTGTATGAAGAGACCAGAGCTTGCTGGTCCTCTCTCCCTTTCACTACAATGCCCCCCCCCACCATTACCACCACATAAGGACACAGCAAGAAGGCAGACATCCACAAGCCAGGAAGAGCGCTCTCACCGGGAACCAGCCATGCTAGAACCTTGATCTCGGGCTTCTAACCTTCAGACCTATGACAAAATGAGTTTCTGTTGTCCTAGCCACCCAATCTATAGCATTTTTGTTCTGGCAGCCTCGGCTGCTCGAGAGAATTCTGCACACCAGAAAACTGATACCAGTACCCAAGGGCAGTCTTCCCAATGGAGTTGCAAGTACAGAACGTAAGAAGCAAAAGACACAGACTCCAAGGAGCATACAAAAAGAAAGAGTAAAAGGAATCCAAGGAGATCTCCAAGCAGAATTCCAACTGAATCTGCCTATAAGAAACAGAAGCAAGAGCAACTGAATAGGAAGCATCTGATTCGAAATGATTACCCGGAACACCATGTTTACAGTTTGCCTTTCAATGAAAGAAGGCAGTAGAATAGTCACTACCTTTATTTAAGTTTTAAAAAAATACCCCACTGATACAGTGGTAATTGATATTGAAAAGGTAATATGAAATAATGATTTCATAGTTACCATAAAGGTGTAACAGACTCTTTATGGCGTGAACCTAAATACCAAGATAATCAAAGCTCGGTCATGTCAGTATTTATTTTAATTAAGCTGGTTTTATCAAGAGCCTGGAAACACTCTCTTTGTTACATAAGGGATGGATATAGATATGATTCTCATCTGGAGTCTAGATTTTCTATCATGGAGAATATAAAATGACCTTGGACTGAATATAATCTATTTTATCTCCAAAATCAATTTATACCTTTCTTCACCTGTTCTGGCCTCAAAGACAGACCTATAAGAAAGTCATTAACAGCCCCCGTGTCCTCTCTTTTCAAGATCTTTTTAGACATTAAAGGGCCCGGGAAGGTAGGAGAATTGTGAGCCAGGATATTCATCTTCCCAGTTCTCTTTCTGCCAGGAGTTTATGGGTTGGGGGTTTCCCTGTAGTTTATGGCATCATTCACCGCCAGCAGGTCTCTCTGTACATGGACCCACTTGAGTGAAGGACTTGGGGTGGAAAAAACCGCTTTTTCACCATCTTAGGGACACTTTAATCTCCTCCTACGTGTTTCTTTAAACTCTGCTGACACTTCTGCAAATCATCTCAAAATATCAAGTGTGTATGTGCTTATCAACCAACTAATAAAAATCTTTTATGACTTCTCCAAGAATCAAAGCTAAAAAATTCTATGGGCTGGACTAATTTGTAACATATCACTAATATACATTATCTTTACAATAATCCTAAAGTAGCCAAAACAGAAACAAAACCATTTTTCCAATTTTATGACATTAATTTCATATATGTTAATATCTTTAATAACTCAAACTACATGCTATTCTAATATCATGTCCACTCAAAAAACATTTCTGAAGATCATTGGATAATGATGGCCATCACCAAGTAATAGTAATTTCCAAATTTTTCATAACTTTTATTTTCATTCACAAAATACACTAGTTCATCTATGCGGCCAAACCTCATGATACTTAATGCACTTTATCTCTTTGATATCATTCAAATTCACTGTATGGTAAAACACTTAACAGACTGCGATCAGGGTCCAAGGCAAAACACACTTTTGAAATATGGGATTAAGCAAATTTGCATAATTTTTATTACCATTAGACTTCCCAGTGCCTACACCTCATTGTGCTGTCCACTGTGAATTTCCAAGAGGAGCTACATTGCTAGGCAGTCATGCGCTACGACAACAGAACTTTTCATTGTTTTCATAAAACACCTATTAACATTTCATGAAATGAGGATTCGGCAGGATTCTGTTTGAGAAATAGTGCACTAGGAAGTAATGGTTCTTGACTGCTCAGCTCAGCCTATCAGTAATTTGAGGGTAGAACCTGCCTGTCCGTCGTTACCCTACACCCTGCAGTTTCTTCTATCTGAAGTCAGTCCCCCTGTTATTTCCTATTCTAGCCCCCGCTTACTCATTCTTACCACTCATCATTCTCCACAATATTATTTGTGTGTCTACTTCTCTTGTCCCATGACCCTGGCTAGGCTATGTAAACCCCAAGCAGGCAGAAACTGTCTGACTTCTACTCAGCTGTCCAGTGCCTGGCATTCAGTAAATATTCAAAAGAACAAATGACTCATGCAGAAGACATGGTTAAAGTTTTGTCAGTTTGATAAAGTTCAACACATGTGTATATATACACTGACTCACTCAAACCACCAGACAGCCAGCTAGTCCCAGGGTGGAAATACTCCGCTTAATGGATGGAAGGCTGCAGGTTGCATGGTTGTGTTGATAAAGTTTTGCTTTTTGGCTTAGACTAGACTTGCAAACATAAATATTTTAATTCTGCATTATATTCAGTATACTACACACGATCATTTTAGAGAAAACAGAGCAGTGACAATATCTCTAAGCTGAAGGCAATCATTGCCATTTTCTCTGCGACCTGGACCATGTTATATTCATGCCCGCCTCCCATACAGTGGTGACAAGGTTGAATAAAAGATGCCAGATTAAACAATGTGAGGTTTAGGAGCAGAGAAAAAATGTGTATTAATATTAGTTTTTCTTTTCGATAGGCCTCTACTGGGTAATTCTTCAAAAAGACTTTCATAGTAACAATTGGTTACATTGGATGATATAGTGGAAATAAGGGATGTTAGATATATTATAAATAATACAGCATGCACACTGCAATATTTCACAGAAAATGGCGATCCTGAAGGCAAGTAGGTGCTGATTCAACTGAGCAATACAGTGAGTCTCATATGTTAGCCACCAACCATCTAGTAAGTTCATACCTGCCAGGAAACATGGGTTAAAAATGTGGCTCTACTACTAAAAGAATTACTCTAGTCAATGCTTTGAGTCAGTGTACTCAGAACTGAAAGCAGCCAGTGAACTTCTCAACCAGTGCTTATCTGATGCTTATCTATAAACATAAGATTATACATTGCACATATAATATACACTATAAAATATATTCTCTTCTAAAAGACTTAAATGTATAAATGAAATTTCTCAAAAAGATTATTAAAATTCTATGAAATCATCCTATGTCTTTCATTTTTTTCCTCAGTTTCTCAACTCTTAAAAATGGGATATTTAATGTTTAATTCTATAAAAACAACTGAAGAGAAGTATACTTGTAAATTCTAAGATGCAATTTCTATATAAGTACTTCAGTGGAAATTATTGATGTTATTGTGTCAAGCATTTTACATAAGTAATGAAATTCTAAGAAATTAAATATTTCCATTGACCAGGTTAGTATTTTTTTTTAAAGAATTTTACTGGGGATGGTAATTCTAGGAAGTTCTCACTGCAGCAGACAGCAGAAGACAGACTGAAAGTGGTGAGTCATTCTTCATATCATGCCATTGCCAAATCTAGCAGCTCATAGCATCATTGGCTGCTTCTGGGAGCAGTTGCTCTGGAACTAGGCCGTAGCCTTCTTTTCTGGTCTCATCAAGCAGACCAGGGTCAGTCCTTGAGCAGCTTTATGCTGCATGTCCATTTGAAACTGCAGGGGACCATTATTGGCCAGGATTTCTGGTAGGTCTCCCTTTCCATCAGTGCTTCTACAGAAAGCTCAGACCAGGAAAGCTGTGCCAGAAAAGGGAATGCATTCTGTGAGACACAGAATGAATTACTCAGTAGAGGACAAGAATGCAGGGGGTTCTTTCCTCTTGACTTCCGCTTCTTTGACTTCTGCCTCATGGAAGAAACAAGCCAGATTTAATATGCTTCCCCTGCCTGGGCCTAATCATAGTTTAAACCTTCTGGATGTTTTTTCCTCCAAATATCTGATCAGAGCTATGTCCACTTTGTGCTAAAACTATGCCCCAAGAGCCACATCTCTCTAACACTAGGTGGACCTCCAACATAATTATACATTTCTTAAACTTAATTGAGATCATCAATAAATCTGTGTTATTGAAAAGTAACTTATGAGTGCATACCTTATTTACAAAGTTATAGATAAGTAAGCTTTGAGGGGATAATGTTTGCATTATAAAGGAACTATTTTCAAATCTTAATCAATGGCTCAACAGCCCATTTGAGTTTTACCTTGACTGATGTAGATTTTATGAATTCTGTTTGAATGAGAAATTCTGTATTTCACATGCTATCAGGTGTCCCCATCCATTTAAAGGCCAATTTAATGAGGTTGTCGTCCATATGTACAGTTACTATTTGAATTTCTGTAAGGGCTGTATATTCCTAAGAAATTTTGACATTTAAAATGGATTTCTTGGTGATTTTAAGACATTTAAAAATAAAATAAAAGTTTTGTAGTCTGCTTCCTTTCCATATCACTGAAACAAATGTGTTATTTTACAAGGAAAGAAAAAAGTGGGTCAAGTAGCAATAAGTATTCCTGGTACTTAGATAAGGATTCCAGATGCCCTGGATTTTCACAGACTCTACTTCTCTAGGATTTGGTTATTCTTGGCCTCAAATATTTTCTGTATGGACACTGATAGGCAATGGATTTGAAAGTGCATTGTTCAAAGTGGAAACACTCTTACAAGTGCAATATTTCAAAGATGTGTGGAAAGCTTTTTAAAAGGCCATAATAACACTTTGGCTTACAAGGAATAGAGTAATTCACAAGCCACTGACATCATCTCACCATTTTTATAAAATTATATATGATCCAAACCCTTATGGAAACCAATAATAATTTGGTGTTTCATGGTTTAAAAAAAAAAAAAGCTGTAGTGCACTCTGCTAGAATCAATACATTTTGAGATATTATGGCTAATTTTTTAAGAACCTATTCAAAAACATTTTAGCCCTGTAGCAACATAAATACTAAATACAGACATAACATTTATGGCCCAGACCGACAATTTCACAACCCCTGTACCAGGCTACTATCATTTGTTATTATAATATACGTACGCCCTGAAAATTTAGACAGCAAGAGCCAATATAAATACACTGCCTCTTGCTCCACAGTGACAGCCTGTGTTTACATAAATTTGGTATTAATGGAACAGATTTCATTTTTTTTCAAAAAAAGGGGTTCTACTTTTCTGCCAAGTAAATGAGTCCCTTAAATTTAAATTTTGCTGGTTTCACTGGACGTGTCCAAGGAACTGCAGAGAACCAAGTTGCTGGCACTTGATGTTGATACAAGAATTGTTCCTGCTCCATATTGAGAGAAGAAAGAGGGTTGTAGGCAAAGAATGGCAGAAACAGTCTCCATGTTTTTGAAACTTCATTGCTGACATTCTTTTCACAACCTTCCAACACACAGACCCTTATTCTTATCTCCTTTTGTATCAGCTTTACACGTTTATGCTACAGCAGGGGCATAGTTTATGCCCTCGCCTTTCTTGCATGTTGGTTGTTTCTAAGAGCCTGTGGACTTTCTTTGACTCTAAGAATAGCCTTTGAGATGAAAGAACTTACTGACTGTGGTCAAAAGGATCCTTGATATCCAAAAATGTTGGATATAAAGCAACACTCAGCAATGCTTTTAGTTTAATAACAACTAATATTCACCAGGAGCTTCTCTGTAGGATCAGCCTGCTGAAAGTCTCTTTAAAACCTCATAATAATTTAAGAAACTATTCATGCATTCAATTCTTCCAATAAATGAAGTCAAGTACCCCTGCCCTAGTAATATCATGCTAGGTACAGGGCATGCAAAGGTAACCAAAAGACATATGATCTCTGCCTTTACAGAGCTCGTAGAGTAAAAGAGTTTTACATAGAAAGTGACAGAGTTGTGACTAACCTAACCCCTTCTCAACCACTAAGATTCATGGCCTTAACTATAAATCCCATAAGGGAGCATATAAAGACTTTCACATCCTTTTCTAGGTAAATAATTAATCAGGTGTTGAAACTTTAAGCCAAGGATCCTAATTCAAAGACCTCCATTGGGCAGGTATAAATTTTGCTCCCCACATAACCTTGGGGAAAGCACTTGTTCTTCAGAGACCCAATTTCCCAATTCTGAAATGACCTAGTATGATTAGGTGATCTTTGAGTCCCTTCCAGCTGTAGAATTTTAGATTTCTTGATGGAAATTGGTTCTACATAACAGATGGGCCCAGCAAGATTTTCAGCTTAAGCAACCTATGAAATATGGCCTGTCTAGTTATAGCTAAGGATATGGAAAAAGCAGAGTATTTTATCAGGGTAATAAGGTCAGTGAAAAAAGGAACTTATTCTGTGACACAATTTTCTTTTATAGCACAATTCTGCCCTTAATACTGGGCACACACTTTCATGACCATTGCCTGCTCCCTTCTCAGGTGATCAGAATCCTGTTATTTTACAGGTATGGAGAGAGGTGGGAGGGATTAGGAAAGAGAATGGAAGGGGGTGTGATGAAAACACAGATGAACCAAGGGACCCTTTTATTAAATTACAAAATAAAAGGGAATGTGGGAGTGCAGAGAATTGATAAAGAGAGAAGTGTCACCAACGTGAAAAAGTTCTTGCTTAATCCTTTATACTTATGTAGATTTCTGTGCTGAGCATATGTGGAAGACTATTAAGTGCAATGGAAAATGCAAAGTCTTTGAATTCACATAGACCTGGGTTTAGGACTAAGCTATTTGAACTTGACGGTGTGTTTTAATTTAACTGAGCTTCCATTTTCCTCCATTCTCTTATCTAGGAAATGGAAATAATGATGTACATTTGAAGTTTAAATAAACAACACATAAAAAGATGACATTCAGAAGCATTCACAGATTAGGTTCCTAGCTGACCTTTGCTTAGAATGCTGAAAATTAGTGAGATTAAGTGATCTTCTCCAAATACCACGGCTAGTTAGTGACAGAGTCAACCCACTGGAAGAATAAGTTTCTTCCCCACTCTGCACTGCTCTACTTCCTCCTCTCTTCTTCCTCCCATACTGAGAACACGCCCCCATTACAGAAGACCCAGAATGTTAAAGGTCCTAATTTAAGCCTTGTACTGATACAGATTTTCTAAGTAATGAGGTTATTCAGAACTCTACGCACTACTTACTATTGCTCTCTCTCTCATACTTGCATTTCTGTCCCTTACATCAGTTTTGTCTTCCTATGAAGGCTGAGAAAAGACAGGTAGGATCAAATGAAATAATTCAATTTCCCATGTGTTGGAACTGCCATTTTTTATTTATTTATTTATTTATTTATTTATTTACTGGGGTGGGGAGGGGATGATGCTTCAGGGCACTACTGGGAATCAAGTGCTTCAATCTAACACATTTTTAAACTTATTTACATCCAAAAATGTCAAATCTTCTCTTACACAATAACGTCCTTATTCAAAGAAAATATTCCTGCAACACAATTCTTAGAAACCTCTACCAAACACAACCCTACCATGGGATAGAGTAGACTCATGTATATGTTCGTAAAACTAACCCTGGCCAAGAGAAATTGTTCCGCCTCAGAATTGACTGCTCTAGTCCTTCTATGCCAGAGCACTGCCCCTCCCACAGGCAAGCACAGGAGTCACCAAAATGAATGTCACTAAATCCCAACTTCCAAACTGACAAATGTACTTATATCTGCCTTTGCCTTCTTACCTTTCAATCCATATTGCAACTTGATATAATGTGTATCTTTCTACTCATAACCTAGATTTCATAACCTTTTGCTGTCTTAGGCCCCTGGCTTGGCCATTCACAGTGTCCTTCTTCAATAGAGTCAACTTCCTCTTCTCCACTGTCTCCTGTCAGTCTCTCAACATGTACAGACTTTTCCAGGTTAGAAAATCACTCCCTGTCCCTTCACCCAGCTATCCTGCTACTGCCTCATCTCTTTCTTCTCCTTGCAGGCCAAACATCTTGAAATATTCTTCTATATTTCTGTTTCATTTTAATCACTTAATATTTACTCATCAACACATTTCACTCTCACTTCTCCCCTCACCACTTTCTAAAACACTTGCATGTGTTTTGCTTTGGATAAATCTACTGAAGGCTTCTCAGTCCTCATCTTACATGACCTTGCAACAGGGTTTGTCACTAACGGTTAACTTTGCTGTCCTGAAATATTCTCCTTTCTACCATTTTCAGGTCATCATAGTCTATTGGTGCTGTTGTTTGTAATATTAGTAGTAATAACAATAGCATCCCTTACCGCTCTTTCTAAGCCAGGTTTTTCTCTTGAACATGAATTTAGCACTTGGTTTCTACATCCACCTTAAATTTATCCAGTCCACAGATTTACTCATTTCCCCTTCAACACTTCCATTTGCCTCCTTGTATGCTTCTTAGCTCAGCAAATGTATCGTCACCCGCCCCTTTGCACATGATATAAACTTTGGATCACTCTTTTTCCTTAATTTTCCATGTCCAATTAATCACATTTTGTTGACTGTATTTCCTATATGCATTTGAAATTGTATATGAATTTTCTGATTTCCCTCTTTACCGACTATCACATTGCACTGTCATGTATTGCTGTGACATATTCAAGAGTCTAAGTCATTAGACTATGAGTCTTCACTCTTATCCCTTCTAAAACATGCATCTGATTATGTCACTCCCTACTTAAAAGTATCAGTGTTCACAGGCTCAAGTCCAAACTCTGAAACATGTCCATCTCCCTATAACTTCTTGGCCCGCTGTCTCCTTTTCCTTCTTTTGAACTCAGTTTAGATGCCACTTTCTAACATCTGAATCAGAGGCTCGCCTATATCATCCCCAGCATCCCAGCTGCTACATTTGCTCTTTGTCATGGCGCAGCCTGGATGCAGTGCTTATGAGAAAGCAAGATGCAGCAGGGTGGAGCTAGTCTACCTTGTTTCCTGCCGTATTTATCATTTATCCCAGAAACACATGCAATAACCTCCTGCCACCAGAATTCCTGCTATAGTGCTTCTACTCCCAGTGAACTGGCTTTGTTTATATTGAAACTTCCCAACAATGTTACCCTTACCATACTTTCTCCTGACTCACTCCTTGCTCTGCCGACACTCTACTCCCTTTTCCCTTGTCACTCCGTAATCACTCTTTTGGACACACTACTGACACACAATTATAAACAACCGAGGTATGACAGAATACACTGGCACTCACTCTACTCCTTTGATATTTTAGCTCTTATTTTTCTTCATCCCTCTAAGTTTGGCATTTTTTTAGTCCTTAGAAAAGCTCTCTTACTTTTTCTGGATGTGCTCAATATGGACTCTTTCTCTAGACTTCAGAGACCACATTTTCAAGAATATCCCATATCCGCATACCAAGCTTGAACTCTGTTCAAAGTCCTAGATCTGCATTTCCATCTGTTTATTGAATACGCTTACTCAGATTTCATTATCACCTCAAACTCAAATTTCAGTATACTCAAATTTCTCTGTCCAAACTAACACTGTGTACTCTGGTCTTCTAACTCTCTGCCTTTTATATACTACAAGCCAAGACGGCCTTTCTCAGCTTTCATCAAAGTTTCTTACATTTTATTTGTTTTCCCACCTGGGAAATTCCCCTTTTTTGTAAACACAGTGTACATTTTTCATATGGGTTTGTTTTGCGTTATCCTGTACCAGTGAACACTTATATTAGTTCGCTAGGGCCACCAGAGCAAAGTCCTACAGACTAGGGAACTTGCACAACAGAGATTTGTTTCTCATAATTGTGGAAGACTTCTGACCAAGGCATCAGTGGGATCGGTTTCCTTTGATTCCTCTCTCCTTGGCCTGCAGGCAGTCCTTGCCCCTGTGTTTTCACATGGTCTTCCCTCTGTTCATGGCTGTATCCTGATCTTCAATTCTAATAAGGACACCCGTCATGTTGGATTAGGGCCCCTTCCCAGTGACTTCATAACCTCTCTAAAGGCCCTTTCTCCAAATACAGCCACATTCTAAGGTACTGAGGGTCAAGACTTCAACAGATGAATTTGAGGTGACATAATTTTACTCATAAAAATACTAGATTTGGGGAACCTCCTACACTATGAATCTTTTTCTACCACCTTTAAAGCCAAATTCTCAGATGCTCTTGCATAACACTTAAGATCATTAACAACCTAGTGACACAAAGAATAAGGGACTCAGAGCAATCTACATGGGAAGGACAGGTAAATGCACCTTGTTTCCAAAGGAAGTGGTATCAAGATTCTAACTTTATGTGTAGTGCCCAGCCATGGCATCCATGGCATCTCTTATGGAAAGGATCTATGGTACAATAGAAGACATCGTTTATGGAAAGGAAGCCTCCACAGCTGGTTTCTGAACCTGTCAGAGAATCTATGAGTTACCCTACATCCTTCTGAAATTTCTTCCTAAAATACCCTGTTCTTATTGTTTTGCAGTTAAGGACACAAACTGGTACTCTTAATTTTAGAGCAACTCATATAAATCTTATGTTGATTGAGGTATTATTATAAAAGAGTTAAATCAGAATCTATCAATTATGAGTTATAGCTTCACAAAGCTATTTTCTTTATCCCTGCTTTCATTAAATCTAAAAAAAAAAGCAACTGCAAGCATCCTAATTTGGATTATCAAATAAATTTTTAATCTACTCTTTCTGCCTCATTCTTATACACTAGCAATAACACTTGCACATTGTCACAGGTGCATTTATTTAAAATACATTCTTTTTACCAACTCAATACCCTCCTCAAAACTTTCAAAATCTATCTATAGCCTACAAGATAAAATTTGAATGTTTCTTGTGTGTCCCTAACTTAAAAATGTCCCCACTTCCATTATATCTCTTCATTTTCTTATGAAAAATAAAATGGAACAACTAAAATTCATTCAGTGCCATGGCATTTTGAAAACCTGTTAACAAGCATTGTTTCTGACTGCACATATAACTCTGTGGGTTTATTACCCTCACTTGCAAGTGCAAAATCTGGGATTAAGGAAATAAGTTGTCTAAGGTCACACAAATAAAAACTGATAGGAGTTGGTTTTAAAAATTAAGTGTTCCTAGCCTCTTCTCTAATTACATGATTCTCTCTACTATTCCCCATACATTTTCCAGACTCTGATATTTTGTTTATGTGCTGTGGCCTTGAGTATTCAACCATTCTCCCCTTTTTCTACTCAATTCTTAGTCCTTTGGGGCCCAGGCCAAAACTTTCAGTCTCAATGAAGTTTCTTTAATGTCTCCAGCAGGCTTTTCTTCTCAGAACTAGTATAATTTTCATTATCCATAGCACCCTCTTTGATGTTTTGGTCAAACCTTGTAAGTGTGAGTTGGCCATTCTTCACACGTCCCTAAGTCCTCTGCACAGTTTTATGCACAAAGAGCACGTTGCTACACAAACTGAATAGTCCCCATTCTTGGGCCATAAAAAGGGATATTAAAGTGATGTCTTACATTAAGTTTGATCTTCAGATGAAAGTATATTCTAAATGCTTCGAGTGACTGAGCATCTCCTTGATATTAACCTCTTTAGAAAAAGGGAGAAATCTCATACATTTTTATCATTTACCTTTAATTTGTAGGGGCAAATATGTTCTCAAAAGCACTTTTGGTAATTCCTACAAAGTAGGTGACAAATCCTAACTTAATTGATAAGTTGGGTGATTTTGGTTTGAAAAAAAGCAACCTGTGATCAAATCAGGGAAAGGTAATATACCACAGTTTACAACAGATCATTTTTTAATTGTTTGGAAAGCAAATGAGATCATCTTGCTGCCTCTGTGTTACAAACTATTAAAAGCAATGGACTAGTACAGAGATTTGAGATAGATTTCTTAAATGGTTTTTAAGGTCAAATAAATAGGAGTATAAGCTCATTATAAATATTTTATTTCATGCTAATCTACAGAGCACAACCACATGGAATAAGTCACCCGACATCAATAATCAGACACAGCACATCAGAAGGTATCAGAAATAAGATATACAGAGATACATTAGTGCATGAGTACATCAAATTAGCTTTTTAAAATTTAAGTGACCATATGAAATGGTCCAATTACTACCCTCATTTGGGTAGAATCCTCAGCTCTGTTTTACCCTTTGTATGTGCATAAAGTATAAAAGAATGACTACTGTGACTATAACTGTGGGTTTTTATCCTCAGTAATCTGAGCATCTTTTCCATATTGAAATAAAATTATAAATTTGTTTTTTAATATCAACAAAAATTAAAAATTATATTAAATTTCTGTATAAAACTATTGAAATTATCTTAATTGAGCTGAAGTTTACTTTCCATTTTAACTGTACATCACAGCACCCCTCAAAAGGAGAGTCAACAATACTCATTCTGGTTGCCTCAGTGATTGTAGAACTGTTGCCTGGAAATAGAGGCTGGGAAATTTCAACAGACTTTTCTCCCTTATTGATAGTGCAACCCGTGTCCACTTAAATATTTGCCTAGTGTCCTTCTGTATCTAACTGATGTAAGTAGATTATCTGGGAGATTGTCACCCGTTCTGGAGAGTCTTTGTAAATAACTTGACGTACAACTAACCATAGGTCCAATAGGTCATGGTGATGGAGGAGCTAAAATGGCTAAATTATTAATGCCCCCCTGAATTACTCTACCATGTCTATCTAGCCATCACTAAGAGCTGAGGAATACAGAAGCCCTCCTATAGTAATCGAAATAAATTGAATAATAATCATTCAGGTTATATTTTTATCGCTAGTGTTCTATCACTGGAATGGACTAATACAAGTTGAAAAAACTATAAACGTATCTACAGATAACAAGGTAATGAAATTAGGAAATGCCCTTTAAAGTCTGTATTGCAGTGAAGTTGAGTCAGAAGTCTGGCACATTCTCCATCGTCCCTTTTTTTCAGTTTGGATATACAAAATCCAGTATCCAAACAACAGGAGCAAAAGAAGAGAAAAGATGAGAGAGAAGGTTTCATGACACGGAGAGGATGTCGAAGTCTTCCCTCCAACCTATACACCTTGGAAGGCCCCGAGTCACACACAGTGATTTTCACGTGTTGGAAAGACTGGGCCGTGCATCTCCTCCCTTCTGCCGCGGAGGGCCGCGGTGTGCGGGCCGCGGTGTGCCGGCCGCTGCCCGGGCGCTGAGAAGCCAGCACTGTGGTCTTGAACAGCTTATGAGAGGCTCCGGCCTGGCATAGAAAGCAATCGATTGCAAATCACTTCACAAACTGTCAATTTATAATATTTGTGTTAAGTACCCCAAAGGATAAATAAAATGGTTTACACAGCTATACACTGATTGCATTTAGGTAATCAGAAACTATTATCCAAGCAAGTAATACTTGAGATGATGCCTGACAAATAATTAAAAATTAGCTTAGCCACACGCATGTATAATATTTGTGTATTTGAGGTAATTTACTGTTCATTTTATTTTAAATACAAGAGCACCTTGAGTTTACCTAAAGGGTGTTTGGAAGGACTCAGTAAACAACTTCAAGATAAAATTCAAGAGAAGAGAAAGAGAAGGGTTAATGAATGGTGTAAGTTTTCTGTGAAGTTTGGAGGGAAGTGCAAGGACTGACACTCGCTAAAACAGACAGCTCCTGTCATAGTTTGTGCCAAGTAATTTAGAATTTAAATTTCATGATAGTATTTTGCTTTATGTTAATTACTTGATAAGATTTTAAATGAATTTTAAAACATCTTTATGCTTCATACATGAAGCATATACATATATGTATTCATCCATGAATGTCTATGAATATCTATCCTGACGCAAACACTTGAATACACTCTTTTTCAGACTGTTCTTTTACACCAAAGATACTTGCTAAGGTTTTTAAAATTACAACTTAACATAAGATCTAGCCTCTTAACATATTTTAAAGTACCCAAAACCATATCTACTTTTTAAGGAGTGCTCTTGTAGTGGTTTTTGTTCTCTATGTTGATGTTTACACAGCTGGCTTTCATTCATATTACATATGGAGCTAATGCAACCAGGATAAATCAAAACTTCTGTCCTCATATCATTCCCAAGAAAGCTCCCTTTTAATGCATTAACCAAAGACCGAGTTTGTTAATAAAGCCCCATTACTGTAACTCACTGGAGTCCCTTTCTTGTGAATTTTTTTAACACTTCACATTCTGTTCAGAAAATTTTAAAGTGGCCATGAATTGTCTCAGGTGGTTTACTATTTCTGTCATGCCCACACATCACCTCTATAGTAATTTAATTTGTTCTCTGTTTTTATATAGTTTTGATTTTTCCCAAAATGCCTAGCACAATCTGGGGCACAAAATAAATGCTAAATAGATACATTTTGTTTCAACTTCATTATATTTTACCAATACTGACGGACTAGCCAAAATCCTGAATGTTGTTGCTGCTGTTTATATATTAAGTGAGATTTATAAGCCAAATGATGAAAATCTATCAAGGAAATATGGACAACTTTTGTTGTGAGGCCAACTTTCTGAGCTGCACAATTATATTCAGGTGAACCATCACTGAGAAGGTCTTCAGATTGTCTGCATGTGATTTGAAGTCACGTTTAATGGCACTGTGGATGTGTTCTCCTCAAGCACAGGCTGGATTTATAGATTTGTTTTTATCCTTATCAGAGCATTGTTTTATATCATACTGCTGAAATGGCAGAATGGTAATGGTTTTCTCTTCTGTATAGCTAATGGAAAAATTTTACTGCTTTTAGATTCCTTATACAAGTACATTTTCTTCAGGCCTAAGTCTATTTGACTGTCCCTAGTCTGAAAAATGATCTGAAATCTCTTGTGAGTCTTTGTATGGGAGAATTTCCAGATGACTGACTAGGGATCTTTTCAATGATACTTATATTGAGCCATAAGAAATTCACCAAGGGTTTTAAGTATAACAGAACAAGAGTCACTCTTGTTCTTTGTTGCATCCTTTTCTAAGCTAAAGAATATGTGTATAATCAATCTGCATTATGGCACAACATATTTCACTTGGTTTTAATTTTTAAAAAATGGATCAGTAAAACATAATCAGATCTAACACGCCCTGCTGGAAATTCAGGAAGTCCCTTTAGAAATGCGATGGTATTCCTATGACAACCAAAATTACCTCTCAATCATACTTCCAGGAGAAATGTTTTTGTCAAGCTAATTAATATCGTATCATTGTCACTGAGAAACATATATTGAGGATCTATAACATTAGATTATACTCAAACTTTTGAAATATTCCTTGTTTTCATAGTAATTACATTCTACCAGTAGAATGAAGTCCTTGAAACCTTATTTCTCATTAGTCTTTCTTCTAAAGAAAACATTATCTCAATGAGAAGAGGGCTTCTTGTAGAGATGAACCAGCTACGAGCATCATCCATTAGGAACAGAGCATCGCAGTTCTAGTCTCCACCTTCCTTTTCAAAAACGAGAATGTGTACTCCCCGGGTAGTGTCACGAAGAAGTGGAAAACTCAGGTCCACACAAAAATCTGCACACACATGTTTATGGTAGCTTTATACATAATTTTCTAAAAGCAATCAAGATATCCCTCAATAAGTAATACATGGATAAACAAAGTTTGGTATATGCAAGCAATGAAATACTATTCAACATCAAAAGTAAATGAGCTATCAATTCATGAAAATACACAGAGGGAAATGAATGCATATCCTTAAGTGAAAAAAAAAAGCCAATATGATTTCAGTCTGATTTCAACTACATGATATTCTGAAAGAGGAAAAATTAGGAAGACAGTGTGAAGATCAGGGATAATTGGGAAGAGGGATAAACAAGGGGAGCACAGAGGATTTTTTAAAAGATTTTATTTATTTACTTTTATAGCGAGGACCAGGGAAGGAGAAAGACAGGGAGAGAAATATCATTGTGTGGCTGCCTCTCACGTGCCCCCTACTGGGGACCTGGCCTGCAACCCAGGCATGTGCCCTGACTGGGAAGAGAAACGGTGACCCTTAGCTTCGCAGGCCCGTGCTCAATCCACAGAGCTACACCAGCCAGGGCTCCCAGAGGGTTTTTAAGGCAGTGAAAGTACTCTGTGTGATACTATAATGGTGGATATGTGTCTTCATATATTTGTCTAAACCTATGGATTATACAACACCAAAAATAAATCCTGAGGTAAACTATGTACTTTGAGTGATTATGATGTGTCAACATAAGTTTATCAATTGTAACAAAATGTATAACTCTGGTTGGAGATGTTGATAATGAGAGGTTATGCATATGTGGAGGTAAGGAAGTACACGAGAAATCTCTGCACCTTCCTCTCAATTTTGCTGTAAACCTAAAATAGCTCTAAAATTTTAAAATAAAATAAAAGTGATTCTGAAAGTCTAAGCCTTTTCTCTCCATTGTATGTGTTGAATACAAGCTCTCACAGGCAAAACATCGATTTCGACCTTACCTTCTAAAAAATCTCAGCAAGAGAGTCTTCTCAGTAGTGGTTTTCAGAAGGATCAACTTATATCCTTTTCAAGGAGATTTATTGGTGCCCATGAGCAATAGCAAAAAGGATGTTTTTTATAAAAATTTAAGTTTATCTTTCAGGTTGGTTTTTTTTTTGCAAAACATGAAGACAAAATAAGATCAACTTCTAAATGAATTGAGATAGACAGATAATTGTTAGATGAACAACAGGAATAAAGATTTATATTTTTTGATGCTCCCAAAGTTCATGTCTGTCAGTAAAAAAAAGAAAAAAAAAATCAATGGGAAAAAAATGAGTAGTTATCCTTAGGTAAAAAGAGAAATATTCTAGTAAATAACTAGAACAACAAGTCCTATCCTGGTCAGCTGAAAAAAAAGGGTAAGTGTTTACTAAGAACTATTATGCTTTTGTTATTTGCAAGTAACTGCTCTATGATAATGCCAGTACTTTGGAGAGAGGTTATTGAAGACAGTACCATTGTATTACGAAACATTTTCTCTAACAACTCCATAATGAAGACCCGCTTAAAGAAAGAACATGTGAAAGAATATCTTGTGTGACGCTTTGGTTTCCTCAGTTAAAAAATGACCAGTATCATCTCCAAAATATGTTTTGTAGTCACTGTTTTCACAGCAGTGCATGTATGTTCCTGTTGACATTTATTCCCTGGGATGGATGGGAATGTTGAAATGGCATCCCTGACACTTGCTCATTAACCTTGTACGGCGCTGTGACATGCCATGCTCAGATGGACTGTTTAAAAACTGCTGCTTGATGATGTTGGTGGTGATGATAATGATGATGGTGATGATGATGACAATGACCGCTGGTAGGTTAGTTGGGGACCTTCTGCTATCCCCTAAATATGATTTCCTCCAGTTGGTCAATAATTTGCCTAGCCCTACTAATTGTAAAGGACAATTAAAGTGTACATAAAGATTTTAATGCCTTTAAAAATATTAGTTACTGCAAAGTTGGTAAAGTTAAATTAGTAATAAGATCAGAGAAGTCTACATAGGCTAGTATTTGACCACCCCCCAAAAAGGTCTTTGTCTTCAGAAAATATTTTTTAAAAAACAGAGATAGCACTTTTGTTACAAAAGAACATTTTTAAAAATATAAAGCAAAAATCCATCTTCATTTCTCCTCAAGACATCTCTTCAATTCTTCTTCCCTCTCCAGGTGCTTTTGCCATAAACAGATTAATTAATGGTATAAAAGTATCCCTGCCAACCCTTTTCTATACTGTGCATAGATGCTTCTGTAGTCACTTACTTGATTTCCTTTGGAGTGGGTAATGATATTCTTGAGCTATCATGCCATTCTTGTCTTAAAATGTTGTGAGCTATCTCTGAGCATAAAATGGAACACTAGAGAGACAGTCTTTCACATCTTTCTTCTAAACTCTTTTTCTATAAAAGAACTTATACAAATCATAGTACCTGTCCTGTTGCTTCCAAGATTTCTTGGTTATCAAATATATGTCTTCTCTTGACAGTTTGTAATATTTTATCAATAAGAGCATTGCTTCCAGAAGGGGAAGGAAGGAAGGAAGGAAGGAAGGAAGGAAGGAAGGAAGGAAGGAAGGAAGGAAGGAAGGAAGGAAAGAAAAAAGAGAGAAACACTTGGGCCTCTGTATCTAACCATGCCTGACAGTTAGAACAACCTTGAACTCCAAAGTTATATGAATTTCCCTTTTTTTTTTGCTTAAACTAGTTGATTTGTATCCCTGTTATTTATAAACAAAACAGCCTAGATAGTACATGAAGCATTATAAAAAATAAAACTAATAAAAATTTTAAAAATAAAAATATATCGATAATAAAAATATAAAAGTCTTGCTGCTAGAACATTCAGTGTGGTCTGACTCTCAGCAAAACACAACGGCAGCCAATGGGGAGCAGCTGAGCCATTCATAACATGCCCAGGCTCCAGATGATGGTCGCCTGCTGCTTCACAGCCTCTGGGAGGCTCCATCCACCGCTCATTCTGAAATAATTTAGAGGCCAGACTGGGGCAAGGGCACATTAACACTTAGCTTTTCAGCCAATGGAAAGAATTCATATGACTATTAAATATCAGGAAAGACTTTTTTTCCTTTTAAAGGTGTGTTTTATTAGTGTAGGGTGGTTCTAAAACATTTATCTACCTGAGCTCAGGCCGTCAAATACTGACAGAAGAACCAGGGGGCGTTGGGTGGCTTCTTCTCACAGCTGGGAGAGCTCTACGTTGTGCACCATCTCTGGGCCTAAAGAGACCTGCGATCTTGAGAAGAGACTAGAAATGCTGCCTGGAGGAAGAAGGGTCAGAACAAAAATGTCTGCAGTACAGTGTCCCCCTGGTGCAACACGAGGAGTCTCGGATCCTGATCCCTTTGAAAGTTTCACCTCTTCAGTGGTGCTGCTGCTGCCTCCACCTCATTCCCCTTCTCCCTCAGGACAGCCACAGACAGAAGAGCTCTCAGTCCTGTTGCCTTTGTCCCAAGATCTGGGAGGACTCTGGGGGCAAGTGCTCAGATCAGACAGCAGGGAGCTTAAGGAGGACAAGGTTCTCAGGACTTGGAGCTCTGCCACCTCCCCGCTTTCCTGACTACTCCTTCCCCTGTGCGGGAAGCAGGGTTTAATTTCTCTGAGTGAAGAACAACAACCTTCTATGTCTTTCCCCTAAGATTCCTCATCTCAAGGCCACCAGTCCCCAGTTATCACCGAGGAAAACTGCAGTTTAGCCTCAGTTGCACAAAAGGTAGTGTCTAGTGGTTAGAGGTGGGGTGGGAAGGGAAGAGGTCAAACCAGACCAGCCTCTCGGGAATTCCCTGGTCTCCACTGGGGTACCCATTTGCTGAGCAGTCTGAATTAAGTCTCTCCTGCTGGGAAAAAGCCTAGAACTGCTGCAGGAAGTAAAGGAAAACACTCCACAAAGTCAGCAGGAGGTCCACCTAATGCACTCAGAAAGGCTGGGAAAGGGGAGCTGGGAAGGTTCTGGGCGACAAGAAACAGAATGGAACAGGAACAAGAACCCAGAACCAAAGAAAGAACTTAGAATTCAGAACTTGGGGTTGCACTGCAGAACTTGGAATACAAAATGGGAAAGATAGAACAGCCATGACAGAAGGCCACGTGGGAGGGGCTCCTGGTACAGGACAGCTGGAAAGAGGCTCTTCTGTTTCCCTCTACACACTGAGGCTGGGAACGTGAATGTGTGGTTCCAGCCCTTCTGTGCATGGAGGGTCTCGCCCTCCCTTCTCATTCCTGTAGGCAAAGACATGGCCTGAGCCTATGTTTCCCTCACCCTGCACCCCTTTTCTCCCTCTCCACATTTTATCAGCCCTGCCTTCACTCCATGGAGGGCCACTGGGTATGGAGAGGAGGGTAGTGACTTTGGGGGACCCCCACACTTCATGAACCTCTTAGTTGATTTATTCTGCCTCCTTTTCAGGAAAACTGATGCTGGAGTTGCTGATGGAACCAATTAAATTTTTCACTATTAAAAAATGTCTTTTTTTTTCTCTGTCTTTATTAGAGCTTCCATTATTTTACGGGTACAAACTTGAAAGATGTTTCTGTTCTTTGCATCGTGTATCCAAGCTCTTGCTATTTCATCATCCTTATTTAAAAGGTAATGTTGATTGAATGTTTCCAGTTTTTTATCGGAAGAGTGTCAACTGTTGAACACTGAATAAATGGCTATAAAAGGTGATATGACTGAAAATGCCCACCTCTGAGCCCTTATACCCAAGATGGACTGGTTTGGGCTCCATGGGGCTGAGAGAGCAAGCAAGGGGGTGACGAGGGACACAATGGGGTATTCGGTGGCAGTGATCAGGAAACTGTAGCAGGGTAAATAAATGTAATCAAGTAAAATCAGTTTTCATAAGTTAAAAGCTAAACCCAACTCTCATGAATCTTAGTTAATGTTCTAAGAGAAACAAAAGGATGAGAATAATATGTATATATAAAATTTTCCTCTAAGTCAGTATCTTTTCATGTCATCTACATGAAAAAAAATTTCTTGTTTCTAGTATCCTGTACTGTATTTCTTGGGACTTTTTTCCCCTTACCAAATGGATTATACAATCCCATGATAAGCTGTAACAATTACGTCTACTCTGGTTGACCAAATCATTTTCCAGAGCTCCCTAGTAAGAATTCAAATAAAAAAATCATTGAAGATTGTAATTCAAATATTACAAGTTCACCAGGATTATGAACAGGGGAAAAAACGGAATATAAGTGACTAATAAGTTATTCATGAATTCATACTATCTAGAATAATTAAAATACTCACTCTCAGCAAAAAAAGCCATTAATGGCAATTTTGCCATTTTTTAAGATCTGAGTCACACTGTTGCAGGAAGCCTCACTTAATACATGTATGTGATTATGTACATCAATGTTTACATTTTTGCATTCTTACAGATGTGCAGTGAAAATAAAATGTACAAATAAATAGCTCCCTAGTTACCAGAAAATGTTTATATGTATAAATGATAAATGCATTGTAATAACATAGGTAAAGGTGTAGGGGTTGTATAGGCCAAAACAATCCTTATTCCCAGTGCTCTTCTCCATTATTTGTAAGTGTGGTAGAACTAACATCCCAAACATCATTCCCTTGAAAATGAATCTCCCAAGCTTCTTTTCAAATAAGCATGGTTTTGTATAAAGTAGTAAGTTTCTCTTATGTGGAGAGAAATGTGTGATTTTTTGTTCAGACAGCTCTTTACTCAAGTAACTCAGAAAACGAATTTATTTTTCACTACTTCAAGCTTGTCATTTATTTAGTCCTCAGTGGGGAATGGTGTCTTTGCTTTGGTGGAACTGAGCAATCTGTGGAAGAAAGGATCAAGTCCCTGTAGGAAGTCCCGAAGCCAGTCTCTCAGATCTCTGGCACATGCAATGATTGATTACCTCTAAAGAAATATACACTTAGTTTGTAATCCTTATGTCTAAGTTCATTTTTATACCTGTCATTACCTTTTTTCTGAAGTGATAACGGTAATGCTATTCTTGAAAAATATAAATTCTGATGGCAAGCACTGTAGACTACGTGTGCTGATAGCAATTGCAAATGTCCGTATGTCCTTAAGCTTTAGATTCAGGACATTTCATGGAAAAAGGAAAGTGAATTAGATTTAGGTGCTTTGGTTGTATCTTGTGGCCATGAATATTGTACACTTTGTATTCTTAAGAACAAACTAGAATAGAAATACTCTAATGGTAAGCTTTGGAAATGTTTGCTACTCAAAAATATTTGGAACCTGATTATTTTCCTTAGATAATCTGCTTTTCTTTGGGGTGGGTGATGGAGTCCTGGAAAAAAAATTAAAAATATATCTCTTAGTGCCAACATAGACGTATACAGATGGATGGATAGGTGATATCTATATTATACCTAAAGAGAGATTATATGGCAAGATAAATAACATCCTAAGTATGAAATACTTCTGCTTAGCACATAAATTCAAAATAGATTCTATCATTTATCAGTTCTCTTAAGGCTGTTATTTATATACTCAGTGCCGCCATTTACCTGCTTTATAAGGTACGTGGATTAATGAACCGTCGTATGCCCTAACACCAGCATCGATGAAAATTCTTTGCCTGCATGCCTTGCTTTCCCAAGTCATGAAGAAATAAGAAAAAAAAAGGAATTAAAAAAATAAAAATATATAAGATTTTAGAATCAGAAAGAAGGAGAAGAAAATCAAAGGAAGAAGAATTTTAAAAGGAGGAGATGAAAAAGAGTTGCATTGTGTGGTAAGAAGTAGAATACTACCACAGTTTCCTTAGGAAAAACTTCTCCAAAATCTGTACTGTGACTTGCCTACTGAACCACAGTGAAAAGAGCAAATGCAGATGGATACTCGGGACAGTAACAACCAGAGCTGTTTCAGGCAGAACTTTGGGTCCATTCACATGGGCCCTCATCCAACAAACGCTGTTTCTGGTTTCCAGTAACAAATGTATTATATTAACGAATGGGCCCATTGAAAGTGACAACAACTAGAGTCCTCAGAACTTTTAGCTATTTTTTTTCCAGAAATTCAAAAGATACCCTAAACTCAGGAGGCTGGTTTATGCTCAATGGAGTATATCCATTAAGGGAAAAGGTATATGTATTTCTTGGAACTATATAGCTTAAAATTCTTAAATCCGTATCTTAGAATCCTCTAAACCCAGTCTTTATATAACCACAAACTCCTAAAAAGAAAAAACAAACTACAATATGAATCTGTTATTAAAAACTTTAATCTTTTGCAACAGGGGAATGCATCCTATTTTCACTAATGGGTATCAGAGTCATTTAACATTTTCTTTTCTTTTTTTTAAGGTTTTATTTATTTATTTTTTTAGAGAAGGGAAGGGAGGGAGAAAGAGAAGGAGAGAAACATCAATGTGTGGTTGCCTCTCATGTGCCCCCTACTGGGGGCCTGGCCTGCAACCCAGGCATGAGCCCTGACTAGGAATCAAACTGGTGACCCTTAGCTTCGCAGACCAGGACTCAATCCACTGAGCCACACCAGCCAGGGCCAACATTTTCTCATAAGGCACAAGTTAATAGACAAAAATTATCTTTAATTCAAATTCAGGAATAACTGATGTAAGAAAACTTGATTTCAATCTGACCACCCATGGGCAGGATTTAAACATCCATTTGCCTCAAATCAGTAGTCATCCAGAAAACAATTAACCAGGTACAATATGTTTCCACTACCCTTTGTTAGAACTCAATTCTTTACCTGTTTCTGCACTTTAAATTTTTACGAACCCTGATTTATAGAGTGAGATAATAGCATTCACCTTTTAAAAAAAAAATCCCATTATTAATGAGTCAGTGACAATTAAAGTAATAATAGTTAATACCAAAAAAGAACAGAAACACAAATTTAAGCTTTAAATGAAAAAGTAGTACTTGTTTATAAAGTAGTTATTCAGATAATCCAGGACATGCCCATATTTTTATTATATTATTAAAGTTGAATTCTTCTAACAAATTCCTAGACATTAAAATTATATCTGCACCATGATTAATGATACCCATGTGATAAGCACTGGTCTCATGCATTATATATCTCAGGTGTATACATCTGCATTCTAAGAAGAAATTTTTTTAATGGAAAAGATTTTTAAGACTCAAAGAAATTAGTCTCAAAAATTGACTAACAGACAGATGTGAACATATGAAAACATATTTGAAGCCTACAAGGCTTTCTGAATCTCATTCTGGAGGCAGGTTTTGACTGTATTTTCTTCCCTTAAGACATGTCTTGAAAATAGGCATCTCCATATGTAAGAGTTCTTATCATAATAAACAAAATTCTTGAAGCAAAATATACTATAGTGGCCCATTATTAAACTTCACTAAATATTAATTGGATATCATTTCTAAGAATGCTATCTTTTACATATCTCTGTTCAAAAAGCAGACATTTTTTTTTAAGTAGTCTGGTAACTAAGGCTTTAAATGTACAAAGGGATTTTCTCCATCCAACCCAAAATTCATGTCCAAATAAAAGAAATAAGATTGCCACCTGAAAGTTTAACTAAAAAAAAAATCAATGCAGAATGGATTAAGACACGTGTAGAGTCACATTAAGTTCTAGTTGTTCTCTCTGGAATCAGCAAAATTTGAGTTATGAGTCAATTGGAGGGTGAATTGTCGGAAACCTAAGTACTTATAAGGTTAGGTTTAAATAAAGAAAAACAAACAGCAATGACACTGCCCACCCAAATTTGTCAGCGCCCAAAGATTTGACTTGATTCATCAGCGTACCATGTACATATTTTAGATATGGGTATTCTATGCTAATTTATGAGATACCTTATTAGAATTACTAATTTTTTCTATTCTGATGACTACCAGTAATCACCAGGAATTTTGTGGTTATAATGTGGCTTCTTAAGACACATGTCTACAAAGACCATAGGATATGATTTCAGGATCTTGGCCAGTATACTTCTTATTGTAAATGAAATCTATTGATAGTCTGGCTCTATACATCAACGTCTATGAATTTAGTTAACATCACTCTATCATGAGAAAAATCACTGTCATTATTCCCTAAAACCAAGTTTCTGAACCCGGAGGGCTGAGTGTTAGCTGAAAGAGAACAGTGAATTCATCAAAGCAGAAGTACCCTGAGATCTCCTCCAGACAACCAACTGATCTGTGCTGGTGACTTCTGGTCTCAGCACACTTTCCTAAAATTCGGACTTGTAAGGGATAAAGGTGAGAGGCCTGGTAGGAAAAGAGAGGACAGTCCAAGTCATCTGAGGCTAGGAATAACGTTGACAAGGGGAGAGGTGCAAAAGAGGAAACAGGAAAAGGAAGATCCTAAGGCAAGTTCTGATGGAGTGGAAAGAAAATAGACTTTGAGTGACCCTATTTATTGTTCAAATGCTCTGATCCTAATCTCTTAGCTATAAAATAAGAATAATAATTTTTAATTCACAGGGTTGTTTGGCTTTATCTTAGGGGAGTTAATAAATGAAATAGTAAATATCAATCTCAGAGCCTGACATAGGTGTTTAAGACATAATTTACTTTTCTTCCGTATCATAATTTTAGTCATGTGTCTTCACATTAGAAATCAGGCTACTCTTCCCTCCATGTAGCTTTCTGCCAAAACGCCTTTTTTCCTCATAATATTTCCCTTCCACTATGAACGAAGGAAAGCAAAATGGATACAGTAACGTGTTTTCAGGTGTTGGACCCTTCTTTTATTATTAATGAGTATTTCAAATAATTGAAAACCTTTGAAATCTTTTTGTCCAACCTGTCACTCGGTTTGATCATCAGGCTCAAGCCACTGATAGTCAGTTGGTTCACTATTTTGCAACCGGTTTTAAAATACTCAGCTGGGAGAGAGCACCATTGAACCCCAGACGATGAATGGCTACTGTGGGAATCCAACCATTTACAAAAGACACAGCAACCCAGAAATCATATTCTTAAAGCAAACTCCTGCATAGCATTTACCCAGTTTTCCCAGAGACTCCCAGGAATACAAACATTGCTAGAGGTACTAAAAGGCTTTTGTCCTTGCAGTAATCTTTGGTTTCATCAGCCTTTTTCTGGAAAGAAAAAAAAATGGTATACTTTAATTCAATATCACTTAATTTTGGACATGTGTTTTGCAGTTTTAGCTGTGTTTATGATAGATCATTTCATTGATATTACATCTTGTTTCTATTGTACTATCAATTTCACATATAATGTAAGTGGTATAATAGGTTGCAATTTATAAAAAGAAGTTTGAGAAAAATGTCAAATAAGATCGGTAAGTATATGATGGCTCTACTGTATAGAGCCCAAGTAACTGGAGGAAATCAGTTTTAAAGTTGTAATTTAATTTAAGTTACAGCCTAGAGACTCTGGCCAGAGGAAATATAAAAAACAAGTTATGGCAATAGTGAATACAAATTCAAGACAAATAATGAAAAGGACTGGCTCCTAAAATTCCTACAAGTAACTGTAAGTCAAGGAATTTCTATAATAAGGTCCCAGTTATCAAATGATCCATGTCTGCACATAGCAGGGTGAACTCTCTCTATGTAACTTAGCTGTGGAAAGAGATGCTTTATTTTGTAATACCGATTAGTTTAGTAGACTGCCTACTATGTGTCCGGAACTTTACTACATCAACTCATGTAACTACACAGAAGACAATGAAGCAGATACTATTATTATCCTTATTTTGCCATTTGGGTTCAAAGACATAGAATGTTAAGTGTTCGTGCCCAAATATATTCAGGTTGGAAATGGCAAAAGTGAAACTTAAAAGCAAAGCAATTTGAGCTTAGAGCTGGATTCCCAAAACACTTACTATATTGCTTGTCTTATAACTATAAGCAATCTTAATATCACACCATATATATGTTTCTGGGCAGGGGAGGAGAAGCATGTTTTCTGTAAAATCACATGGTGAAAATAACATTGGTTCTGAGGGAAAAAATAGTGTTGGAGCAGAGTATGCAAAAACTACAATATCCAAAGAATGAATAAAAACAATATCATTCCTAATAAAAACACAAAAACATCTAAAATATGCTTGGCATTGGCATCTAGAATTATTAAAGTTAGCTCTTTGCAATTTGAATTCTGGCACTTACACATTTTCCTTTGAGATGTAATTCCTGGAGGGCATTTGCTCCTGATGGCGACATGTTCATCAAAATCAAGTCTTACCCTGTTCTGTGAATCCACTGCGTTCCTGAGGGAGGAGAGGCTGGCCGGTCCCCTTCGCAGGGACTAGCATCTTGCTGCAGCCACACTGTGGAGTGCAGGCATGGCTTGCAATAACAGAAGGCTCTTTCGGAGACTTTCAGATCTTTTCATAAGCACTTCATGCATTGCTAAGGCATCTCTTTAATTATGAGAGAACTCACCCTGATCACTAAAAAAAAAAAAAAAGAAGAACAAACCTAAGAAAAGCCCTGCATAAATCAACATCACTTTCACATTATAGTAACATTACTCCCATATTTAGCCATCACCTAAGATGTATTCAGGGTCAAAGACACATAGATCATAGAAAAACAGACAGTTTGTGACTAGCGACAACTAATTCATTATCCTACATACAAAAATAGGCAAAGTACTAGAATAGAGTGACATCTACTCATAATTAAACTATCCTGAACATAACGCCCTTCACTTTTTTTTTTTCAACAAATTTATACTGAACATCTACCATGGGTGAGGCACTGTACTGAGAGCTGGGCACATAGTGGGGCATGAGGTGGCCTGGCTTTCCCATCACAGAAACCAGAATCTCCCTCAGATTTTTCAGGAGAAATGTACAAATCCTGCTGTGACTCTGCTATCATGATTTTACCTGAGAAGGATGAATTTTGGACTGTTGTGTTAATGGGAGCACTAGTTTTTCATATTCTGGGTTTTGTTCCCAGTCAATGACAAGGCCCTCACGGCACACATCTACATATATTTAAAAATACAGAAAACAGATTGAGCTCAATTCACATATGCATTCCTCAGCCCAATGATTTTTTACATTACAGTGAAACACCTCATCCATCTGACATAATATGTAAACATAATATTCCTAGAGACTTATTTGTCCTAGAAACTGAAACAACACACACCCAATTTAGAAGTCCTATTTTGAACAGAAAAGAATACTCCTAAGATGTGGTAATATACTGCTCTGGTTTCTTAAGTAAAAGGCCGTGCCCAAAATGTAACCTTAATTATATCAAATTGAGGAATGCAAGTGCCAATGGCATTCCCACCCTCCTCAGTAGTCCGAACTCTGTGACCTTTATTATAACCAGCGTATGGCTAACTGTCATTTGGGATGGTGAACTTACTACCTGGGCCAGTTCAGGTCCTTCGACACATTGATGCCAAACGGCATTAAATAAGCTCAAGAGATATAGTTGATCAATAGCCCCCAATGGGAAAAAGAGGGAGCAGAAACAGGTTGGAGGGACTTTCAGGAAGGGACACAGGTCTGACATCTGTTAAAGGAGAAACAGAAGGAAAGATTGAGTATAAAGAACCTCCTACCATAGCACAGTACAGAGACAGTCTCAGCCAGGCTGAAGGGGAGTCTCTGACTATTAGAAGGGCCCAGAATTGGGAGCCATGGCCCCACTCCGGTGCCTCTGCCATGCACAGCCATTAGGCAACCAATGACCTCAGCATGCAGGCTGTCAGTCAACTATGCTCCCCACAGCAGGCTCTTCTGAGCAGTGCACCTCATTCGCTTTACACCAATTAAAATTTTGAAAGAGTTGAGTGTCGCTTCCTGGGGCCCCATCACTTGGAAAAGTATGTCTGATTCAACTGTTGGAAGGTCGCGCTACTTGCGGTTTCACTTACTCTGTCCATGGACAGAGGGAATATTGACAGCTCTCCTGCATTTCCAAAAGCACTGGGAGTCATCCTGTAGGCTGCCAGGTGACACCAGCACCTGTTGTACTTGGAAGATGTCACTGTCCTCCCGATCTTAACTACCGCATGTACCCTTATTTATTAACCAGAATAAAGTCATGCTTTCAACACTCTCCCTCCACCCCCACATCTCCCCACGTGACATCACTGTGCATGCTGTCAGGTTTTAAGTATAAAGCAGAGCTTGTCATCCTTCCCTGCCCATAGTCAAACTTACTGCCATCATATAATTGCAAGTAATTGTTGAATAAATAACTCAGTCTCTCAAGCTAGACAGTTCTGAGTGCACCTCTTTTCTACTATTCACCTTCATAATTATTTAGTCACCAGAATCCTTTGAGCAATCTACTAGTTAGCACCTGGGAAAATGCCTGTCATGTAGATAAATACTGAATACATCTCAGCTGATTCTAAATAAAAGAGGTATAGACACATGTTACTATTAAGATAAGTATATTACTAATCTGGCTTTTATAATAAAGTACTTTCATAATTCAATAAATCAGCAAGAATTTTTAAAACATGCAATACTTGACTATTTAGTCAGGTACAGTGATCTCCTTTTCCTTAGATTGTCCAAAAAAAATGACAATGACCAACTTAACAATAGCTGTCTGGTATGCATGTCCTGTTATGAACCAAAAATATATAGGTCATATCATAGAATTGTATCTTATACGTCATATAATAGAGTTACATCGTATAATACGGTTTTGTCTGATTGGTTAATTCTTGGTACCAGAAATTCTTATATAGAAGTACAAGCACCCAATTTCTGAAAACTCATTTTGCAGCAAAAAGTGTAGGTAATTGCTACTATTATTTTTTTGTAAATCCATCAATATCATACCTATTTTTTGTCAGACTGGCAAAAAATATCTATTTTCGGTGTGCCACAGAATTTTAGTAATCACTTTATGTGTGCAATGAGATGAAAAAATGTTGAAAGTCACTGTGCTAGATCACTGGAGAACTTTTCCTGAGTTTCTAGACTAGATCTTAAGTTAAGACAAGGTTTGTGCTGCTGATGTGCATAAACTATGTCATCCAAAGTCTTGTGAAACTCCCTCTATCCACAACTCTTTGGCAATATTTAGTACTGCTGAGTGCATTATACCTCCAAAATAGCTGTCAGGGAAGGCAAAGTGGAGAGTTTTAGCAGAGCTCTGGATAATCTAATTACTGGATTATGCTGCACATCTAAGGCCTACATGCCCCTTCAAAGCCAAATAATACAGTTCAGACCTCTATACACACCCTGTGAATGGCTGTCCCAAATTTTCTTCATATTTTCAGGAAATATGATCTCATGGTTATCTCCAGTTCCAATAGCCTGTCTCTGCTGAATTGCATCATCCTATATGTAGAACTCTGCCCTTTCTTGATTTACACACATGCACACATACACATGACCAAAATATCAACAAGCGTAACAGAGAGACTTCTAAATTGGCCTGCAACAATCACCTTGCCTCCAAGTATATGTCCTTGCGCTGTCCCCTGGAATGTTAGCCGAACCTAATGATTTGGTGCTGATTGACAAGATATTAGAAAGATAATGGGATGTGACTTCTATGGATAGTTAAGAAAAGAGCGTGGTTTTCATTTTTTTAACAGACTTGATTACCTCCCGGACCTCACACTTTGATGAAGCAAGCTGCCATATTTCAGAGACCCACATGGCAAGAAAATGAGGGCAGCCTCTGTCTCACAGCCACTAAGGAATTGATGCCTTCAGTCCAGCAGCGTGAAAGCAGCTCCACTTCCAGGTGAGCCTTCAAATGAGACCCCAGGCCTAGCCAAAACCTTGATTGCAATCTTGTGAAAGACGCTGAAGTAAAGGACCCGCTAAACCATGCTCAGATTTTGGAAGGAGAGAAACTGTAAGATAATCAATGTATATTATTTTATGATGTTAGTGTTTGTGGTAAATTTCTTATGCAGAAACAGATAACTAATACACATCAAACAGAAACTCAGATACACACCTATTGTCTGTGTTTAGCATACTTTTCTAGAGACTTGGGAAGGCTAAGCAGTAGCTTCCATCATAAGCATTTTTAAAAAATTGGAAGTTGAATGTTAGGAATTATACTCAATCCTTCAACAACCCACAAGAAGAATTTTGTTTATATGCTGTTTTTTTGCCTTGTTTTCCTTTATCTGTTCAGCAGCCATTCCCTGCCTCTCTTCCATTTCTGATTCTCAATTCATTACTCTCAGATTTAACTTCAGCTTTTTCTAACTCCTGATTCCAGTTTATCTTCAGGCTCTTTATATTTTATTTTATTGTACAAATTAATCAGGAGCTCTTCTATAAAAGGATATTGCATTCATTTATTTATTTATTCAGAAATCATCTATTAAATCCCTATTAAGTGCCAGGCAGTATTCTCTGCACTCGATAAAGAGTGATGCATGTAAAAGACCTAGCCCATGTTCACATGGAGCTTATGGTCAAGTTGGTAGTAATAAATATTGAATATTAAACAGAAAAAATGGTATATAAATGAATAAGTGCAGATTGTAAAAGTGTCTGGAATGTAATAAGCATGTTCATTGTTAAAGGATAAAGGGAAAAACCTGAAATACCTTTTTTAATCCCAGAAAATGTCTGCCTTTAGTGTAACACTTAGGTTTAGATTTGAAAAATGACAAGGAAAGAGGGAGAGACAGCTTGTATAGAAGTTTTAGAGGGAAAGACTATAACAGAGGGTCTGAGGGAGGTCACAGCTGGGACATTCTAAGAAGTTAGGGGTGGACAGCTGCCTGGAGCAGTAGTGAGAAAGAGAAAGTGGCTGGAACAGAGGCTGGAGAAGGAAGCAAAGTTGTCCTGGCCACCGCATTCCTGTGCCTCAAGGCAGGGAGGCCGCATATAATTCCACACACAATGCGAAGCTGTTGAGAGCTTAAGGGCAGAAAGGCAAGATTTTATTTACATTTTTTAAAAATCACCCTAGCTTTTGTGTGAAGAATGGGTTGGAAGAGGTGCCAAAAAAGATGTATATGAACCAATTAAGGACTAAATAAAATTGACAATAAAGAGAGGCTGAATACAGAGAGAGAGAGAGAGAGAGAGAGAGAGAGGAAGTATGATTGGGAAAAGACAGGTTCAAAAGTACTGGCAGTATTGGCTGGTTTGGTAAGGAAAACAGAAGAATCAGAGTTAACTCTTCAGTTCCCAAACTAGAAGGCATGTTCTTTTTCACTGATAAATAAGGAAGGGAGCCCTTTCAAAGAAGTAAAGTTCCAAGTGGGCCCTCATACTGTTTTCTGGTGGTTTTTTTCAAACCCTTTGCTTAGATACTTGGTTTCAGACAGCATCCAATATTATGGCGACACAGTATCGCTATTCTTTGTTCCTTTGTATTTTATATAAATAGACAGCAAAATTTTAGGCTTTAATTATTTACATTATATCATGTTGCTCTCTCGTGTGCAGTGAAGCGATATGACATAATTTGTCAAGAAAAAGAGAATTGCAGAAAGGGTCAAGTACCACAGATGTTCCAGAGAGAGCTTTTGGCCAGCACATTGCATAGCAGCTATTTGGCAGTTTTTAAGTGCTAAACAGTTGAATAACATCACTGCTGAAACGTCAGAAAGCTCCTTTTGGGGGTAGATAAGTTAGACGTTCCTCACGTATAGAAAAGGAGAGGCAAAAAGGTTAAATTACACTTGCAAACCGAAGGAAGAGTCATCCTCAAAGCTGGGGAAAGCCCTCAAGTACCTTAATCTTAATCATATGTTCAGTATTTTTGGAAGGAATTAAATAGCGTAATTGATACCTGTGAAGTGGTTGGAAATCAGGGAGGGATTCTGAGGGAGTGGAAGAGAGTTGCTGCGGAAAGAGACCCACCTGTTGAGTGGCAACTCTTCCCCCGCCTGGTGCTGTGTGGCCTCATTCCTTATTAGCCCACTGATAGATCCTGCAGGTGAAAGTAGAATAGAATGTCATCAGGTTGATAAAATAGATGATGCTCTGCTTATTAATCAAGACGAAAGGGAAAAATCATTCTACCGATGGAGAAATAGGAACTCCACGGGTGCTTTGAAAGTAGAGCTACAGTGAAATGTTATTGCTGCAATGAGAAAACTGGAGTATAATAAAGGAGCATGTAAAAGAGTAGAAAATCTGACATCAGAATTTGTCCACCCTGAAATACAGAGAAAAGCCTGTTTTTCTTCCCGCATGCTGAGTGCATTGTTATTCTAACTTCAGTGTGTATTAGAACCACCTGGAATGCTTATGAAATATAGTTATACAACTGTTTTGCCCAGAGTCTCTGCTGTGGTGGGTCAGGAAGGGTCAGGATACAATATCTGGGTGTGATAGAAACTCCCTAGACGATTTCTGCGCAGGAAGAAGTGCTAAGCTGCTGTCCACCCGCGCGCCAAGCATGCAGCCCAAGGCACGAGCTGCCTGCCTCGGAGATGCCTGCCCGCCTTCCTGCCAGCAGCCACTCCCTCTGCGAGTGCGTCTGGGTGGATGGGTGCCAAGATTTGCCTGCAATCACTTTAAAGACTCGTGGATGTTACCGCCATTGTGAAGCAATTCCTGAGTTCCCTCAAGCTAAACGAGCTCCTTCATGCTACCAAAGCTCTTTGTTTAATGCTTTTATTATAGCATTTATCAAATTATATTATAATTGTCATTTCCTTATCAAAATGTGAGCAGGTAGAGTATGGCTTGTTCAACCTTGTATCTCTGGCACCTAACACACTACTTGGCACAAAGCAGATATTGAATGATGAGTCTTTTTTTGCATAAAAGAATGAAAGTATAAAAGAACACTGAAATTATAACATACAGGGCCTTAATTAGTACTTCACATCACATGGGCACCTTGCCAGTCAGCAGCTTAGATGAAAGGGTGTCTCAGGCTTCTCTGAAAATACCATCGATTAGGTGCTTAAACAACAGAAATTTATTTTTCATAGTCCTACAGGCTGGAAAGTCCAAGATCAAAGTGCCAGAAAGATAAGTGTATTTGGGAGTCCTCTGCTCTTGGCTTCAAGGCTGCTGCCATCACACTGTGTGCTCACGTGACCTCTCATTTGGGTGGGGTGTGCTCAGAGACAGAAAGCAAGTTCCCTGGTGTCTCTTATCCTAAGGACCCTCATTCCATAATTAGAGGTCCACTCTTAAGACCTCATCTAAACCTAATTACCTTCTAAACAGTCCTCCTCAAAATGCCATCATAGGGGCTTTATGGCTTCAATATACAAATTTTAGAGGACGCAAACATTCAGTTCAACACCAAAGGTAATAAACTGGTTGTCTGGAGCTCATCTTTGAGCTCCAAGATCTTCCCTTAGTGTTAAACCACTTGGACTCCAGATTCTGCTTCTATAAAATGAGGAGTGACTTTCCCTATCACAGTTATCCAGGAAATACACTAAAATGCTCCAGACATAGCAAAGCATTATACATGAGAGGGAGGACCCCAAAAAACAGAATTATCTTCTGGAAAGCAGGCCCCGTGTAGTACAGGTTGCCCCTGCTAGGTGAGTGTTCTAGAAACCTATCTGTATCAGGGTACCAGCTGGCGTTGTTGTGAGAAGCTGCATTCAGCTTCAGCGAATTTTTTTGAAAACACTTTCGATGTGTTTACTCATTTCATGGTGGGGGATTTATCAGCAGAGCACACCTACCCACACCACACTGAGCATTCAGCAGTTTTTGACCAAAAACAATATGACCCCCTGCCTCACACCCCATTCACTTGATCTCACCCCTACTGAGCAACCTTTTAGTGTTTCTTTGGATGAAAAAAAGTCCACAAAAGGAAATGTTTTGCCAATGTGGAAGGGATGAAACAAAAAATGGCAGCAGCACTAAAAGGCATCATAATCGAAAAGTTCAAAAATCATTTTGACCAGTGGGAAAAAGATTTCCGTAGGTGTATTGCAACAAATGGAGAGCATTTGAAAGGTGACTGAAGTTTAAACATGTAAAGACAAATGCATAATTTTTTATAAATAAATACCAGTTTTGGGAGCCCCCCTCATAGTATGGTTGATATAAGGTGCTCTTTAATTTGGAGGTGGCTACAATCTGCAAAGAACTCCTAAATTGCTGGCAGCGCCACGCAGAAGCTCAGTGGGACTGGTGATCACTAAAGCTCATATTTTCCTTCTTTGCTTATAACTTTTCGCCATGGTGTACTTTTTAAAATGTATTTGAATAATTTGATAAACATAATTTACTCTACACAAATAATGATTATTAACTTTGTAGGCAAAATCTTTCATGAGAATTCTGAGAAATGTTGTGCATTGCATTAACTTTTATTTGTATTTTTGACAGTCATAATCCATGGTTTGTTGCTTATTGTGAGGCTTATCTTGAACTATAAGCCCATCCATTGCTTCCATGTCATGCCAAGAGACAGTCATACTCTTCTTGCTTTTTTGGAAAGACCTTCATACCAAAGTGTCACTCTCAGCCTTCTGTAGTATAGGAGATGACATAGAGCACATACATCCATGGACGATAGCAAGACAGAGGAGGAGAGGAAAGAGCTGGCTCCTGGTCACTCCACATTAGCCTGTGAGTTGGGTGAGCAACTCATCACCTTGGAAAACACTGAGGAGGGAAAGGAGAAGATAGCAAGTCCTTAAGTTTCAGTAAAATCAACTATGGCAGACATCACCTTTGGCAGTATTGGTGGGGTGGAGGGGACAAGGAAGGAAAAGAGGTAAATTGAGGTGCTTACAGGAATGGCACTGTAAGAAAACCTATTATTTTTAATGCATAAGGTGTGGTTGGCCTCTTCCTTGAACTGTCTGGGAACTTTTTCTCTTGCCTTCTCATGACTTCTCTCATGTACTGTTTGCTTTCTTGCAAGCTTGTATTCTTTTCCTTTGACCACTGTTAGAAGTTGCACATAAGAAATAAAAATGATGCTTTGGGAGAATTTGCTTAAAAATATCTCCAATTTTATCATCTCTGCTCACAGCATACACAGTCAACCCAGCTCTGAAATTGTTCATTCAGGATTGTAACACTTTGAACTAAAAGTGACACAGAGGAGCCAGTATAAAGAGCTCTGCTGCGTCTACGGAATAAAGACAACCATGGCCATTGACCCACAGGCCTGGCCACCCAAAAGTGTCACCTACCCAGATAGAAACAAATGCTTCCTGAAGACTTTTTATTGACCTCTTAATTTACTGTTGTTATTTTTGTCCAAAGTTATTCTATGCTGTATATTTTTGCCTGCTTTAGAACAAAAAGGCAGTGACAGAAATGGGGAAAAAATGAAACAAAAGCTTTTTCAAAGCAAGATTACAGTTAAACAGGAAGGCAAAAGGAATAATTAATTATTGGTTTAGGATTTTTAACTATTTCCAAAACTTCCATATATGCATGAAGCACTGGAAAAGTAAAGTGTCCTAATTTGGAAAAATCTATTCTAAATTTAGCCCACCCTTGCTTGTTATTCTTCACCTGAGTTTTTAAAGAATAATTAAAATCTAGAAATCAAATGGTATTATTATCATCATTAGGACTACTGCTTTTAAAAAATAATTACAGAGGTTGTGAGATTATTTCCAAGTCTATCTCCTTCCTTTCCTTCTCTCTCTAGATCTCTTTATTATATCTGTATATCTTTCAGAGCATTTATTTTCCCAAACAACTGAGGACCTTGGTTAACAACTACAGTACTCCAAAGTCCTTCTGTAAATTGCTTCTCCTTGTCCTCATCTTGACCTCTTTTCATCTCTCAGGATCCTGATCTTAGAGACAAATATTCTCATCTTCAGTTCTTACCTTCTTGAGTTCTGTGGTCTTTGCAATATTGAAGTATAGAACTGTATACCTGGCTTTATCAAAGAAAGAAAGAATACAGATACTTAGTAAAACTGTAAGACAAACTTTATTCGGAGGCAATATCATGGTTAGTAAAGGGCTTACTGCAATGGTGTTTCACAGCTGGGGAAGGAGATTGGTTTCAACTCCAAACACAAGAAGGAAAAAATGGGAATTTATAGCTAAGAAACATGAGGAGGGGCACATTGGATGAAAAATTATTAAGAGAGTAGGAGAATTCTTTGCTAAACTTAACCTAATAGGGTTCTTGCTGAAGGCAGGCTAAGGTGACCAAATACTACCTGGGGGATGACAAAGAATGAGGAACCCGATCAGACATCAACGGTGATCAGATATCACGGGCAGGGGTTTCTGGTTAAACCAACTTGGCAGAATTCTTGCTAAAACTAACTTTACAAGAACAGAGACAGAAGCCAAAGGTTTGGCCTAGTCAAGCAGAAGTCCCAGAGAAGCCTAACTAAAGTTCGACAAGGAGAGAATCTTTGTCAGTTTCTAGAATTTATAACAGGTACTTAGTAAAACTACAGGCAGAGGGGTAAAGAAAAGCAAGTTTCAATTTCCATGCAAGTGTTTGACTAGTAAGAGATCCCTCACATGGCCATGATATATCAGGCTGACTCATGAAAGTGGCATTGGAAGCTTTCTGTGTGCTTTTACTGACCCACTGCTGCTTACCTGGTGGTATATGAGACTTATGTGAGCTGGTAATATGCTTACTACCACCTGCATTACCAACTAAAATAAGAAAGTCATGTTTTTACTATATTCTTTATTTTCTATGATTTTCTTTATTTTTCAAATCATTCATTCAACAAAATTACCTAAAGTATCTACTATGTGTCACACATATTTTTACTTTCTAGGAAATAAATATTAATGGTCTACCCTTCAGGAAATTCATAGTCTAATGGGAAAGAAAGGCATAAACTGATCTCTCCAGTTCAAAGAAAGTTGTATACATAGAGGTTATTACAAAGATGTCATGAAAGCACCTTTAGAAACTCAGCATAGTGTCTTTTAAGAAATATGAATAGGAACAGTTTTAATTAGGAAAAATAAAAATTAAATCAGTAGTCTACCTATTACTAATATTATAAAAACAAGTCTATCTGTCTTTTGAACCATATGATAAGTAAATACTTTCATTTATCAAAGCCCTCTTGAAGCAGGCATTAGGTTTTTTTAAAGTTTAACTTTAAGATACTTGGGACTACTTTCTCTAATACAAATGTTTCTGCATCTTTAAAATAATTCCCTGATAATTCTCGAAACAGGCCATATATATTTATTATATCACCTATTTAATATGTATTCCTTGAGTACAAATTATATGCTAGATTCTGTGTGGAAAAGCAGAATAAAAGCATGAGAGTTACCTAGAAAGAAGAGTAAGGGATGAGGTGAGTATGTACAGAATCCCAGTAGTAACATATAGCGCATTTCTCATTTGAAGAGCTGAAAGGACCTCACTATAGGAAGGAGAGATTGACAAGAAATAGGAGCTGAGCCATAGGGAACCAAGGGCCAGATGACAAAGTACGGTGTATGCCAGGCTGAAGAGAACAAACCAAAACAAAAAATTGGGAGGACTAGAGAACATAAGAAATCAGTGACTGCAAATAGCTGGGGGCGGGGGCGGGGGGGCTGGAAATGAACTAAATGAAGTTATGGAGATTTTGTGAAAGAATATGAGGGGTGTTAAGGACATAAAAAAGATATATTGTGGAAAATTATTGATTGGGTATGTGGGAGGATGGAACGCAAGAAGGGAAAATGAAGAAAGAAGTTCTGGTTTAGGGCTTAGACAAAGAGTTGGGTGATAATGGTGTCTTTCTCTGATCTAGAAAGGAAGCCATTTAGGGAAGAGGCAGGGGAAGATTAAGAATTCAATGTGGGCCATGCTGAGTTTTGAAGCATCTATAAGACATCAGACAGACATGACCATTAAAAACCATGGATCTTGAACTCAACAGTGCACATAAAACTGAATAAAAGAAATCTCCTAAAAAGAGTTTTAGGGTAGAAAAAGAATATAGAGCAGAATTACTCAAATATCCTGGACTTACTCAAGATCATATTTTCCAGAAATTTGTAAACTATGACCTATATGCAATAATTGCAGTTTTAGTTGCTCCTCCATTCAAGTTTAGATGTTAAACTTAGAACATTCAGTTAAGTCTGTGTCTTCAAACTCAAGATGCACAGAACCACCATAGGAAATGCCTTTTCTGGAATAGGAAGTGGGAAGGCCTTGCCCTACTCACATGGGAGTGTACAAGAATATTCTTAGAATGAGATTGGTTTGTGCTATAAACTGCATATCTGTGTAATTCCAAAACTCGTTTGTTGAAACTTAATTCCTAATGTGATGGTGTTTGGAGATGGAGCTGCAGGGAGGTGATTAGGTTATAAGATTAGTGTCCTAAAGAAACCCACAGAAGACCCAACACTATTTCCACCACATGAGGACAGAGCAAGATGGCCATCTATGAAGCAAGAAGCGGGCTCCCACCAGACACCAAACTGCCAGTGCCTTGGTCTCAGACTTCCCAGCCTCCATAATGGTGAGTAATAAATACTCTGTTGTTTATGAGCCACCCAGTCTATGGTATTTTGTTATAGAATCTGGAACTAAGACAGTGGGATTAATATTGCTGCTTTACAACTTACCACTTGGATAAGTTTGGAAAGTTTCTTAAATTCTCTGCGTCATCTTTTCTTTTCTTTTTCTTATAGTTTTTTTTTTCTTACAGGGTTGTTATTAAGATTAAAACAAACAGCTTGGAATAGTCCCTGGCATACAATAAGAATGTCAGCCATTACTGGTGCTACTAAAGTACATTGAAGGGCACCCAAGCCAGGAAAATTAGAGCTTTGTTCATTAGTTATCTTCCATCTGTTTTTGACTTATGTAAGGAGACCAAGAAGGACTAGAGTTGCATTAGCAGAAGTCAAAGATAAGAAGTAATCAGACAAGAGTGTTGATACCCCTGTGTTTACATCTCTTCACATCTCACATGGCTAACTTGGATTTAAAGAGAGTTAAAAATTATAGGAGACATTAAAAACTATCCAAATGCACGAATGAATGGCAGTCTCAGAGAACTGAGTATGAAAATCAGAATAGACACATCTTCAGCTGGCTAAAACAAGAGACTACCAGCAGACCATCAGGACTAGAAATGCCAAAGACAAGTTCACTAAGAGAAATGAGGTCTTGGGAAAAAAGAAAGCACATGAGTAGAGAGCAGTGCTGTAAAGTCTACACACTGGATAAAAGTATTTACTTATGGCCCAAGAAGCAAACTGAACCCCAATGTTTGTCCTACCTGTTGCTTAGGAGGCAAGAGAAATGGTAAGGGGAAGCATAGCTCATGAAAAAAAGCACATGAAGGAAAAGCTTACCACATACCCTTTGTTGTCTTTGTGTAATTGAGGTTCCAGACTAGGAAGCTATAAATCACAATTAAAACTGAAAAATTAATTATAAAATTTTCAGCAAATTAAAGTTAATTTCACTAATATTAAACCACAAAACATGAAGAATTATGGAGGGCTCCTGGTAAGGAACTAAAAAAGAAGAAGAAATGCTAAACTTAGTCATATACAAGTCAGGTTCTATAGTTATATACTAAACACAGAGCCTCTCAACACACCACAGTTTTCAGTAAAATCAGTGCGTTGAACTTCATGAATTTCTAAACACAAGGACCGCTATTGGAAAATGTTGACACTCTTGCTCTGTAAAGGAGGCTGCTTTAAACCACATTGATACAAAGACAGATGAACTGTGCTTTGTGTCAAGCACTCTGGATTTATAGACTTCTTTCAACACACACAAGGGTTGAGCACTTTTCACTCCTGTGCATGGTATTCATGTCTATATTACGTTTCTTCTTTTTTCTCTTCTGTAAATAGTGGGGAAACGTGATTAATTCGATTCTGAAAGGACCTCTTCTGTCACAGCACATGTCCAGAATGTGGCTATGGCACTGGCTCTGGAAAATGAGCTTGCTGTGGTCTAGCATGAGCTAATGCTACCTGTATCATTCAAAATGACTGTCTCAGTCATGGATGTGGTGGCTCCAATTAACCTGTCCCATAAATACATTTCAGTGAAGTCAGACCAAAGAAATTAATGGATTTCAATTTGGAAATATTACTTGAAATTGACTGGCCCTGGGATAGATTAGAAATACTGCAATTGACCACAAGCACAGAGTCATGAACTAATTATTAAGCTGGCAATGTAATAAATGAGAAACTATTCCTTCCTTCCATTCCATCATCTATTGAAAGCCACAGCAGAGGCATAATAGGCTTTGAATATATTGAACAAAAGGAGAAGCAACAATGTCTTAATACATATATTTCATAAAAGATCTATGTACATTATAATTCCATAATAATCCCAAAGTAGAATTGACCTGGAAAACATATCTGGATTCTTTTTAGTTATCATGTTTTGAAATTTGTTTCATAACAGACACTGAATATTCAAGAAGTATGAAAATTATAATTCAAGTTACTATTGTCCTGACCGTACGAACATGGAATGGTCAGATTGGATTGAATGATCTTGTATCTAGAAAAATCCATATTTATGGGACCTAATAATGATCTGTGTGCATAGTTCTTAATGAACTACAGTAAATCAAATACTTTAGAAGACTCAGTCACCTAATCCAAAATCAAGTAAAGGCATACATCATAGAGTCCCGTGTTAACCTAGAAAAGGAACTGGTTCTACTATGTTTATGCTAATGCATTAAAAAGGAGAGCACCTGGTACTTGTCTAACATTCCATCTGATCACAGTGAGGCTCCCCGCACCCTGACTTCCATGAGATCTCTGTGTGCCGCCCTCCAGAGGAATCTCCTCTGTGATTTTCACTTGGCAGCACCAGTCATAAATAAGAGAATTATTCTTATTTGATTTTTATTTGACTTCATAAACTCAATCCTTCCCTTCTGAGTCTTAAGATAATTGCAGTATTGAACTCCATCTGACTGAGAATTGTTGTGAAGGTCATGGAATGTCTGGGTTTGTCAGCCAACTCATGCTGCTTCCAAGTAATTCACTTTGCTATTTACTAATTCAGAACTGAAAGAACTATAAACTATTTAAAGTTCTGAACCCATAAGCTATGGAGGGTATTAAAGTGTAAAAGTGCTTCACAGTGCCCCCAATGGCTGGAAATGTCAATTTAGAAGATTGAAGATCCCTAAGATTAAGAAATGTACAAATTAAATCAGTCTGCCTTGTGTAGTCCTTCGAATTTGTGTCGTTTCTGATGTAATGTAGCTATTGGTACAAGACACTAAAAACACTTGAATAAAATCAAATCGCTGCTGCTACATAAAGCAATGGAAAAACAACTGAAGAGTCAAAAAATAAAAGCACAAGTATGTGCCACAATTAATTGTAACAATCTGCTCATCATATTAACCATTTCTAGCTTTTAAATTTTCCCAAAGCTGTCATTCTTAAGGTATTTTTTTTCGACAAACTTGTTAGATTCATGCTATGGGGTATTTGCATATAAAAATGACTTCATGACTATACTGTACTTAGAGCACAGTCTGTTATTGTTATCTTCAAGGCATTATTAAGGAAAGAATCATTTCTCACCTTTATAAATAAATCTAAAATAGTTTTAAAAGCAAACAGAAATACTAAATTCAAAAACCAATAGAAAAATGCATGCCAATATGACATGTTAAATTCTCTTTCTATTACGGATTGAACTGTATTCCCCCCAAAACTTACATTAATGTCCTAACCCATTACCTCGGAATGTGACCTTATTTGGAAACAGGGTCTTTATGGAGGAAATTAAGTTAAAATGAGGTCATTAGAGTGGGTGAAAGTGAAAATGCTATGTGACTAGTGGCCTTACAAAAAGGAAAAATTTGGGCACAGAAGCAGACATCCACAGAGAAAAGACTAGAGACACAGAGAGAACATCACGTGAAGACAGGACTGGAGTGACATATTAAGCAGCTAAGGAAAGCCACGTTTTCCTGTAAACCAGCAGAAGCTACAGAGAAGCAAGGAAGGATCCCCCTACATGTTTTAGAGGGAGCACAACTCTGCTGACATCTTGATTTCAGACTTGTAGTCTCCAGAACTTCTACACTGTAAATATCAGTTGTTCTAAATTCCCGTCTATGTGGCACTTTGTTAAAGCAGGCCTAGGAAATCCATGTTTCCCACTATAAAGCTAGAATCGATGATGTCACTGACTTCTTATAAAGAAATTTTGTTTTTTAAGGAGATCATGTTATATACCATCTCCCAATAACAAAATGGTGAGATGGAGGCAGGAAAAGCTGGAAGCAGGAATGCCACGACATCTGAAAATCATATAAAATCTATAAATTAATTATATATTCAAGTACAATAATAGGATGCTTAAGATACACAAGTTTTAAAATAAAGCTATCATAGTTAAAAGCTTAGAAAGATCCAAGTTATAAAATACTGTTACCTAGATATGGAAAAGATTTTAAACCTTAAAGCTTTCACAAGTTCAAGTTGTCAAGAAAAATTAAGACTTAGGTTCCCCAACACTACTTTTAAAAACAATATTTTAAAACCGTACCACCAATGTATTAAATGTATTAATGTATTAAAAATAGAAAAGTCTCATGCCTAGATATGTATATAAAATATCCTGCAGAGACCCAACAAAAATGTCCGCATAAACTTGATCACTTTTAACAGACATCTACAAGTAATTTTGCGGAGGAGGGGAACTGCCCATTCTTTTCTATCAAAATAAATTTTGCACGTTAGCATCACCCTCCTCCCACTTCCTTACAGTGTTCATGCTTGTAATAATTATAAGGTTGTTCAAGGAGCCTGCTTTCATGCCAAATGATAAAAACAAAGCTGGGGTAGGAACAACCATACAATTCGATTCAGGCTATCACAAGTCAAGGTCACGCTTGCTCTTGGCTCCCAGAGGTGCTAACAGGCAACTTTCAATGGACTCCAATTATGGGCCAGATCATTAAACGAACTGACTGACTCATTCATTCTTGCTATTAATAAAGAACTAACTCATCTTGGAGATTTTCCGCACGGCTGTATGGATAACCTGAATTTATGTGGACCTCAGCAGTTCAAAGCCTGAATTCATTTCCTTGAAACAAGCAGAATCAGAAGTTTATTAGCATGGAAAAGGGTTCTCTTTTCATTAGATTATTCTGAAGTGCTGTCCATTACATAATATACCATGCATGTGGAACCTTTAGAATAAAAATTGTGATTGCCATTCCAAGGGGGAGTATTTCTAGTGTGTGACAGGTTTTATAACTGTGAAGAAGGAAATAGCTGCCTGTCTGGGTCTCTTAGCCTTTCAAACATGCTCTTTAAATTAAAATTATAGCACATAGAAAACTTCATTAACTGTTTCACTTGCCGATAATTGTTTCTCCTCTTTGAATATGTGCTCTTTTCAAGAGAAGTGTCCTGAACCGAACAGAGCTAACCAAGTGGTAAGCGAGATTCCGTTACTTTCCTGTTGGATGTCCCAAGGTAATTACCTACAGTATTATAAATTAGGTGAAAGAAACATTGACCTACATTTTAATTAATCTTTAAGTAATTTTTTATTTATGCTTTTAATAAATACAAAGGGAGTTAAGTGACTTAAAGTTTCTCCCTTCCAAATTTTATTTAGGAGACACTGCTGTAATCAATAGCAATAAAATGGAATCGAATGAAAATGCTGTTTAAAACAAATGGTTAAAGATCAATTCATGGACTTTTAAATTGTTTAAAAATTGAAAAATTACTCTAGGGCTCATGATCTTTATTCATACTCTCACTTGCTCATTTTTAATCCTTTTAAGCAATTATTCTTCTCAGTATTAGTCATGTCTCCATCAAGGGGAGTGTAAAGATAATTATCCTTCACCCTCAAATAATTCACCCACTAATGATAGAAACAAATATAGAGGAATAATTTACTACCCTGTGGTAAATGCTGGAAAGGACATCAAAAGTGCACATTGGTGGTATTAAGGTGTGGGTCTCAGAATCGCTATGGGAATATGGCAAGAGAAAAGCATTCACACAAGAGGACAGAGTTGGTCAGCCTCTTGAATGATGAGTAGGGCTCCAACAGGTAGGCAAAATTAGGGAGAGACATTCTTTAAAATGAAACATCACAGCACACAAAATAGAACTTCAAATAGCTTGACATCCTTGGAACATAGGTTGCAAGTAGTATATTGGGGGAAGAGAAAGATTAGCAACAGGAACAGAGGAAACAGGTGACGTTATGGAAGAATGCATGCAGAAGACAGTGACCTCATTTTTTTTTTTTGGTAATATGATGTCATCCAAGGGTTTTATCAGGGCCTGACTAAGATAAGTTCATTATTAGAAAAATAACTCTGGAAGTATATATAGTTAGTGGACTATTTCTGCATGTCCACTTCTTGCCTAAAGACCCATAAAATTACTTTAAAACTTACTTATGCTAACTAAATCCATAAGACAATATGAAACATACCAAAAAGTGGCACTAGTGCACCTTCTAGAAATGTAAGAACAGAGATAGAAGGGAAAAGATCAGGAGACCATTGTTTGAAGGTAGGTGCATTCATTTGCTAAGACTGCCATAACCTCATACCACAAACTGAGTGGCTTAAAAAACTGAAATTTATTTTCTCACAATTCTTTAGACTGGAAACCAAGATCAAGGTATCAGCAGGTTTGGTTCCTCATGAGGCCTCCCTTCTTGGCTTGCAGATGGCTGCCTTCTAGTTGTGTCCTGAAATGACCTTTTCTCTATGTGTATGTCCTTGGTGTTGCTCCCTTTTCTTACAAAGACACCAGTTACATTGAATCAGGCTCTACTCTTATGATTCCATTTACTTCAATTACCTCTCTGAAAGGTCCTATCTGTAAATATTCTAAAATATTTGGGGTTAGTACTCCAATATATAAATATGGGGGACGCAATTTAGTTTAAGAATTGCAAGATTCTCAAAATGATCTAGAGAAAAAGAAAAAGAATAATCACATTACATTGAAATTAGAGATGCTAAATAAAATACAGTATGCCCAGTTAATCTATAAATTTCAGATAAAAATACATAGTTTTTTAGTACGTGTTAAATTGCATATCATATGGGACATACTTACGAAAAACATTTTTTGTTATCTGAAATTCACATTTAACTGGGTGCCCTATATATTTATTTGCTATATCCAATAACCTTAGATTTGTCATCCACAAGATACCACTGAATTTACATTGCTCATGTTCTAAATATGAAATTTTATGTCCAGCCAAATTATCATTCAGAAAAGAAAATTATACGAACCCCCCCAAAAAGAATTACTAAAGGACATTTTTAGCAAAATAGTTAAATATAAATATTGGTAATTTTAAAATAATAATTTGGAACTAAAATCACAAAGCTATTGATTTGGGAGGTAGAGTTTGGGCAGGAAATAAGGAACAGAAAAAGTTGCTCTGTCACTGTCTTATTGACAGCGAAGGCATAAAAGACTCTAAACCTTAATAGAAGATATGTAAATTATAATAAATATTAAAATATAATTTCACAAAACTTAGATTATAACTACTGCTCTCCCCTACTTGTAAGTCACACTGGCTTCTTTACTGGTCCTTGAATATTGGTACCACTGGCCACAGCATGGCTAAGCCCTGGCTTTTCTGTTGACCTGGAATGCTCTCCCCAAGTAGCTTCCTTCTCTCACCTCCTCTGCACCTTTCATAACATTTCATCTCCACAAGGGATCTTCCTAAACACCTGAAATAAAATTACGGTATCTACTGGCACTCCCTAGCTTTCTCTTTCCCAAATTTAAATCTTTTCATATCACTTATCATCAAGTAGCAAAGTAGGTAGTGTATAATCTAAGCTTCATATGGGCTGGCACTTAGTAGTCACTGGGTAAGTGTTTGCTTAATTGACTTGTTGATATAAATCAATAAAATTTAATGAACCACAACTTTGGAATATAGTGCTTAAAGGGTTGGGAGTGATAAGAAAAAAAAGGAGGAGTCAAAAATAACTTGCTAGATAACTAGGTATTTTGAGAACCAGGTAATGAAAGGATGATAATAAATTCAGTCTTCAGGTAAAAATTTCCAATATACAAATGGAGCTATAAATAATGAAAACGTGCTGCTCAAGAAATTTAGATTTCAGTATCAAACATAAGTGACAGATAAAAACATAGTTGGGATAAGTGTTTACACACTAAAAAGAGGGTCAAAGATAGAAACTCTTTACAGAAGCCTTTATCAGCCATGGTGGAGATGATCTAGGATTATCAAGAGTGATCAAAGGATCAGAAGACAGACAGTAGACCTGAGGGTGAAATTTCTAGAATAAATTATTCAGTCGAAGGCATCACAAAATCAAGGAAAATGAAGAGTGAAATTAGAGTTGATTTTGAATATTAGATCGTTAGTAATTTTAATATGATTGGGAGATTGCCTGTTAAAATGGCTCTGATCCTCTTCCCCTACTGCATCAGCACCCTTTACAACGTGACTATAACCTCCGCCCATCAAGACAGGGAGCCTACATCCTCATCTCTTGTATTGGTTGGCCTGTGACTCATGCTACAAGCATCATGGTGTAAGTTCTAACCATAGGCCTGAAGAGGCCTCTATTTCCACTCATTCTCTTGGTATCCTGCGTACCAGACACACTACTGCAACAGATATATTTATGAGCCCAGAATTATCAAGGTATTCCATAGACTTGTGAACAATAATAAATGCTTATTTTAAGCCACCGGATCCTTGGATTGTTTGAACTTGGAATAGGGCTGGCATTAGGATTAGGGTTAGGGGTAGAGTTAAGGCTAGGTCTAGCAATAACCAATGATATACACAGTTAAAGCTGGACTAGCGGCTAAAAAGAAATTCAAGGGACTAATGGAATACAGATTTGAGGAAGATGGCAACTATAAAATACCCTTGGAAAACTTCTGTACAAAGGAAAGAGAAAAGCTACCATAGAATGAAGGATTTATATTTAATTAATGAGTCTTGAACTAATGGATAATGAAAGGTTTGGGATAAAAGAGAAGAATAAAGAGATAAGTGATGAAGAAATACCTGGGAGGAGACTGGAAGGAATGAAATCTAGAACACAGATGAATCAATTAGCCTTGGGAAGCGAAAGGGATTCCTCTTTTTCAGGACTAGAGAAATGAAGGTAAGTTTTAAAGGGAAGGACTTTAAGTGCAAACGAATTTGTGGATGGATGGGAGGAGTTGAGGGAATCATGTTGATACCTTGAATTTTTTTCTGTGAAATACAAGCCAAGTAGCAAAACCTTCTTCAAAAGAGAGCAGTAACAGAACGGTGGGAGTGGGGACAGGGCTTGCAAATAGGGCTAAAGGCAGAGTTCCTCAACCTTGGCACTACTGACATTTTGGACCAGATAATTCTTTGTTGCAAGAGGCTGTCCTAAACATTGTAGAATATTTAGTGGCAGCCCTGGTCTCTGCAAACTCCTTAAAAGTAGTGTACCCCCTGGCCAGCTATAACAACTAAAATTGCCTTCAACCCATCAAATGTGCCCTGGGAGGTAGAATCACCCCCAGTGGAAAATTGGCTTAAGGGAATGAGCTAATCAAGAAAAAATTTCAGGCCATGACCAGGTAGCTCAGTTGGTTGGAGCATCATCTCAATAAACCAAGGCTGCGGGTTCAGTCCCAGTCAGGGCACATACAAGAATCAACCAATAAATGCATAGGTAAGTGGAACAACAAATTGATGTCTTTTTTCCCTCTCCCTGCCCCCAACTCTCTCTCTATAATCAATTTTAAAACTTTCAAATGTCTGGGGAGTCACAATCAATTCCTAATTAATCAGCTTAAATAGATTATGAATATATTCTGCAACATTTTCAAAAATGCATACATGTCACTTGAAAAACCTCAAGCTTTACTGTTTCCATGGCCTACAAAGATAGCCTTGCTAAATTTTCTCCTCTGTGCTCAAGGGCTACACTATAGGTTTCTAAAGCAAGAACCCTACAGCAAATACTTGAAATAAAATTTGATCTTCTCCAAAAATAAAATGTAGTTTTTTTCCTGTTTAACCTCCTCCCTTCATTTTACCTGTCAGACCCCAACTTTTTGTTCTTTATATGCAATCACAAATCTGGCTTTTGTATCTCAGGCTTATTAAAACTTTTTTTGTACAACCCCGAGAAAACTCTCCAGAGCAGTAAAATCTGATTTGATTTGTTTAGATATAACTGTGGCTTCTGGAGCCTTTTCCAACAGCTTGCATGCAAGGAAACAGGTCTAAATATTAAACAAGAGACAGAGAGGTGATACCCACACTCACTGGTGTAAATGGTGTGTCTTCATTCATAAACCCACTTTACCTTCCTTGTAATTACTCTGCTATTCATTCAAGCAAGTGAGGCATCCAGGAAATAAATTTGATTGGTGAATAAATGCAAATTAAATGACAGGGACAGGGACAGGCATATGAAAACTGAGAGGAGACATTCAGTATGCAAATTCCCTGGGATGTATATGCATCCATTTACAACTCCTGCCTTGGAATAAATTGCAGAGCAGTAAAAGCTACTGGCTTTCTCTTTGAAAGCCTGGGTGGCAGAAGGGTAGGAGTTGGTTCCCAGCAGAATTACAGAGCTCAATAGTTTAGCTGTCACAGCCTCACTTAAAAGGAAGTGAGCTATCTGCATTATCTGTGTTAGGGAAAGTCTTTCCTTTGTTGATAGTGTCTATTCAAAGAATTGGCATTTAATAAATATGTTAATTAAAGCTCTAAACCATAGGCTATAATGTTTTTGCTATGCATTTTGTGACAAGTTCTATTGTGTTTTTATGTTAATATTATTCTTCAGCAGATTACATTGCCCCTCATTATCGAATCAAAATGTTGAATGTGAACAGAGCATTTAAGTGAGAGAAAACCAGGGTTCTTTTCCTGTTTAACTTTTGTGTGATTTTGATGGGGACAACCACTAAAAAAAAAGAAAAAAAAAAAAAAAAAAAAAAAAAAAAGGAGTTCTTTTACCACCTACAGCAAGCATGATCTCTGTGTATCTTTTACTGAGAGAAAAGAAGAAAAAAATAGAAGAGAGAAGAAGAAGTAAAGAATAGAAAACAGGAGAAACATATATTTGTTTCAGTATTTGCGGGGAGGGGATGAAACTCTTCGCTACATTCAGTTTGCAATAACATGCTGAATTGAGATTCTGGTCAAGGAGCAATTTCAGTTTGTTATGTATATGTATGTGTTTTTCATTAAGCATAACACAAGCTCATACAACACAAGATTAAGATAAATTGAGGTCTTTCTCTTTACTTCTTAATTTACTTCCTTATTCCGTATACAAAGAACCTGCTTGAATATGAGAGATTTGACCTAAATTCCATTTAATCAAGAAAGTTGCCTGAAATTTACAATGTGAAAATAAAGGGAGGTGAATTTGATTTCCCAAAGATGAAATTTGGGAAATATTAGCATAAGCACTTGGATGATCATGACAGTAAGTCTAGAGAATTAATCTCTAAAGCAATCAGAATTCAGATCTTTTTTAGCTTTATAGATCAAAATGACCTATTTTAATTAAGTATTCCAGATACAAAGAGACAGCTGCTTTCCACAGAAGACTGGAGTTGTTATCTGCTTTCAGGACTAGGTTACCTTGAGTAAATTGCTCTCAAAACCTGACTTCATATGTGATTTTTCTGAGCGATCTTTAAGCTGGAGAAAAGCTATGTGGTCCTGCTGGAAAACAGCGTAACACCATGGAAGAGCCACAGCGCCTGTGCTTCATATCTGGCCTCTTTGCTTATTAGCTCTTTGATATTGGACATGTTACTTAACCTTGCTGTGCCTCCATTTTATCCATAAAATGTGAACAATCATACTACATTCATAAATAATTCATAGACACCTATTATTACTTATAAAACTATTATTATTATATATCTATTAATATTTGTAATAGGAAATATTCACAAATCAAAACAAAAAGACATTACCCTGTGAAAATTTAGCATTTTAATTTCTAAAGAAGCAAGTATAATCCATTTCATTTCATATTGCTTATCTATTTCATTCTAAGTGTTTCATTGGTAGGCTCATGATTATAAAGATTAAATTAAATAACTAAAATAATAAGTAATAATTGTTAATATTTATTGATCACTTATGATGAGACTTGCACTGTTCAAAATGCTTTTTTTGGATGTTATCTTATTTAATTTCACAATAAAACTATGGAATGGGTGCTCTTATTGTATTTTGCTTTTACAGAAAAGAAAACTGAGGAATAAGGAACTTGCTTGTCATCAGGCAATTAGCAGGTATCAGAGGGCAGATTCCAGTTCAAGATGTATGAACTTGCTATCTCACCTTTAACTGGTACCTGGGAGCCCAAAGCTCCCAGCCTAAGAAATGTTACCTATTATTGGTATTCTTGTGTTTTATCAGTCTTAAATTTTTAATCACCTGATTTGGCAAATAGAGACCTAACTATATTTTGAGAATTGAATGAATAAATGAATGAGTGATAATATATAAGAACTGAATCAAACTGATGGGGCAACTCAAGAGTTAAAAATTTTTAGCTTTAGTTATATAATTAATAGGTTTAGTGATTAATGCATATAGAAAGCTGTTATTCCAGGAACTGGACCTACCCTGACCTCAGAAGGCCCACAAACAATTCAACCTTTGTGCCTCAGGAGGAGAGTAAGTGATCAAGAAGATATCTAAGCCATTGTACTCCAGTGGAGAAAACATCTGGGTTTCAAAACCTTTTGGTGTACACAGATAAAGAATCACTGAGATGCCAAAAAAACTGCCAGACTGCAACTTTTATTTAACTAACTTTTATCACTGATTCCAAACCCCTTAACTACCTCTTTCCTAAATTCCAAACCCCTCACCTACCCTTTTCTTCTCTTTGTAAAAAGGTTGACTTGAGATGATATATTAAGATGGCCTTTAGGGTATATAACCCTCTGTCTTCTCAGATCACCAGCCATCTGAAAAAAAAGTGTCTATAAAGATTCAATCCTTGTCTCTACTTTTTGGGTCTGGTAGTGACAGGTAGCACAAATACAAACTTTCCCAGTGTCAAAACAAAGAATTACCTTCGCCTCTTGCTATCTGAGGGTTAAATGATCGTTTTCATAGATATCCTAGAAATTTTCATAAATATTTTAATCATTAGTTATTTGCCCCTAAAGCCAAATCTTTTGTATAGTATTATTGGTGGTGCCATTTTGCATATTAATTGACATCCACTCTTCTAAAAACCACCACTGGGAAAATACTTTTTCCCAAGCTTCCAGTACCAAAAATAGTCAAAGACTTAACTAAACTAATGGACTAATATTTCTATGTAAGTATTGACATTTAATCATTTCCTTGGATCATTTTTTAAAAAACATATTTGAAACTAAAATTGTTATCAAGTCAAAAACATGGTAAAAAAAAAACAGTCTATGGTGTCTGACTCCTATTTTATCCAGCACTTTTAATCATCATTAGCCAAACTGTCTTCAAACTTTCTAAAGCTAAACCATGTCTAATGGTATCCTCACAAATAGTGGACAGATACTTGCCAGAAGCCCACAGTAATAAGGGAGAAGCATTGCTTGCCTCCTCCTATGGTTTCTTCATTAGCAGTGGTAATCGCAGCAAATAGTTAGTTCATAACTAGTACGTTGTTAAAGGGGTCCCTGGGGTATCCTTAGGTACTCTATTTAAATTCAGTTTCTGGTTTGATCAGTTTATTTTGCAAGCTAATTGTCCCCCACCCCGACTCCTCCGCCCTGCCATTCCCAGCTCTCCAGAGTTTGCCTAACTTATGGAAATCAAGATATTGTCTTTCAGCAACATGCATCAGCGCTAACAGCCAAATGGCTGAACCCAGAATTCGGTGGCCTTCAGTGCTTAAGCTATGTGAGCATTTGGAAAATATACATCTTTATTTTTAAAGCCAGAATTCAGTCTCTTGTCTTAAAAAGTTAATGGAAAACAATCATACCCACTTTTATCCCCTGCCAATGTATTTGCATTTTAATACATGCACTTGACTTTGTTGCTTTGTTATTAAATAATTGTTCTCATGTCTTTTTGAAACCTTTTGGTGAGCATTAAATATGATTGCTTTCCTTCTGTACCTCAAAATCTGTCTTATATGCCTTTTATACACACCCCCACATACCATTACACATAGCACCTTGATTACTGCTTCATACACAGTAAGCATTTAGTAAATGCTCACTAATTAGCAATATGATGTGTGGCTCATACTGTTTAGCACACAAGTGGATAATAAGAAATCTGCCTATAACTCTGTAACTAGAACACTTTTTTTAATCCTCGCCTGAGCATATGTTTTTTTTTTTATTTTAAAGAGAGAGGAGTTGGGGGGAGCAGAGAGAGAGTAAGAAAGGGAGAAAGAGAGAGTTGCCACCTGTATGCGCTCTGACCAGAAATCAAACCCACAACCTAAGTATGAGCCCTGACCAGGAATAGAACCCATAACCATTTGGTGCAAGGGACGATGCTCCAACCAACTGAGCCACCCGGCCAGGGCTGTCTCATTTTTAATATTCACATTTACCACTCCCAAAGACTGACACCAGATAGTCCTATTCCTATGGCTCTTGGGCAGTGCAAATTAGTTCAGATTTTAGCTTTCAGATTAGAAACAAGGGATTGCAGAACTGCAGTTCTCCATTAGCTCCTTCCCTCTGACAATTTCTATATCTCCCTGAAACTATGCACTTGCTACATATATTTGAAGTAAGGTTGCTATCAAAAAATGATATGGAAAGAAGAGGTAATTTTTTTGAATAATTACATAATAAAACAGAGTATTGTTTTCATGTTTGAATGGTCCAAATTAGTCGCATACATTGATTTACTGTATTGATAACCAATACAAACTATTTTATCTCTGCCCAGGGAACAAACACTTGGAAATACAATGGTCTAATCCTACGCTACTGCAATTGATGTTAAAAATTTGGAACAAATATTCTGTTTAAAACTCTTGAATGACTGTAGAAATTACTCTAAAGTTAAGGGAAATCAAAATTTTTATCCAGAAAGCCCAGTGATTTTCCTATAATCTGCTATTAAAATGAAAAGAAGTAAATGTTACTTTGGCATTTGTTTTCATAAAGAAAGTTTTATAATGTTACTCTCCCCCATTTAGAAAATGATTTCAGACTTTACATAGGAGACAATGGAAGCCACAGACTCTTCTGTATTTTTTAAGCAATTTAATTTCCTCCTGTCCTGATTCTATTAGAGTAACATAAATTAGAACAAAAATTTAATAAAGTGGACAGTTAAGTGGATTTAATCTATTCTCTTCGGAATAAATAAGATTAACCAGATAAGATGCAAATTTGAAAAATATTTTAACTGATAAGGTAAATCAAAAATCAAAAACATTCCTGAAACTACATGGCCAGATAATTAAGGGAAATGATTTTAAGATGAAAATAAAGGTTAACAAGCAATATAGTACTGATTACTTTCATTGTAAAATAATTAACCTTTGGAAAGGCTTTCTGTCAATGCAGTCCTTGCTAGTTAAAAGAGTGAGGCACGTTCCTGAAAAGCAAGTGATAGAAAGCAAATCTTGGCTATATTCTATCTCTAGGGAAGTATCACTTCCTGACTTTTTCATCCCATTTTTAAAATCTGCAGTTCTTTTTTGGTTGTTATTTCTTATTGTCTTGCAGATTAATGCAACACATTAAAATAATCAAAATAAACATAGCACCCTAGAGAATTTACAGCCATGCTAACAGGTAGTAACAGCCGGAGTTCTCCATTATACAACAGTCAAGTATGGAGACTACAGTGCGGAAACACTATGGTTCCTAAGAGGCTTTTTCAAATTCTTCTTGTACCTAAACTAACAGAGATTAAAAGATTTATCTCAGGTTGTTAAATCAGTAGGTAATCACATACTTTGGAAAAGAGTAAATATCCATAGATAGTTGATGAATAAAATAGAATAAAATTGGTACAATACAATACAAAGTCACCTCTCTGGAACAAATCTGAGATGAATTAATTATACCAAAGCACACAATTATTTTTCTTATTTAACATAAAAATTTATTTTCATTAATGGATGTGCTAATCATTTTTCCTACTGTGGTTAAGGTTAACTTGGGTTTCAAATTAAAATATTACTTTTCAGAAATAACCTTGAGCCAATTTTGAACAACATTACTATCTATGAACAAGCCAATATTATCATTTATGATTGTGCATCTCTTCTATGAAAAGGAAAGTGATGAGCCAATTTTTGCTAAACAATGTTTAGCCTCAGACTCCCAGATACACTGATTCAGGAATTAAAGACTGAAGATGTAGGAACTGTAGGAATGAGAGTTTCAATTTGAGGGGCTTTTAGATTCAGAGATTATATAGTTTATCAAAATCAAGACACCATCAAAAGCCCTTGAAAACCAATAAACCTGCCTTCTAAAATGTCACAGCTTGAGGGACAAGGACATTTGAAACTTTAGGTAATTCACTGAGTAATGATTCCAAGTCTGGCTAACTCTTAAAATGAGTAAACTTCAGTTTTTGCAGTTTCACTTTCTGAGGTTTCAGTTACCTGCCGTGAACCATGGTCCAAAAATATCGAATGGAAAGTTCCAGAAATAAACAATTCAGAAGTTTTAAATTGCGTGGTTCCGAGCAGTGTGATAAAATCCCGTGCTGTCCCACTCTCCCCTGCCCAGGATGTGACTCGTCCCTTTGTCCCGCATCTCTATGCTGTATACACATCACCTGCCTGTTAGTCACCGAGCAGTGTCGTTGGTTATGAGAACTGTTGCGTCATGGCAGTACTGTGTTCAAGTGATGCTTATTTTACTTAATAATGGCCTCAAAACACAGGTAAAGCTATGCTCACAATTTGGATATGCCAAGGAGATGCAATAAAGTGCTTCCTTTAAGTGAGAAGGTATGTATATACAGAAAATATATATATATACACACATATATATATCTGCAATGTCAGGCATCACCTCAAGTTCCTGGAATGGATTCCTTTGAAAGATGAGGGAACTCCGGTGTCATGGAACAATAGTAAAAATACAGCTCAATGATTCAATTTCAAATGAGTTGTCAAATGCTTCATGCAAAAAGAGCTGAGGAGATTTCTTTAATGTTAAACATTTAAAACTCCATGAAGGATATTTATTCCATTTGAATACAAAATTATAAAATGAGTTATAAAATACACACCATTGAGTACATCATTTTAGTCCTGAAGAAATTTAGGAAATTAATACACTCAATTTATCTAAAATCAAATTACATATATGTATAGTTATTCTTTTATTTTGGTTTGTCATATGCAAAGTAAAATAATTTGATTTCTCCATGGCAAAATTTTCTCATTTCATGGTTTTCTCATAATGACTGCAATAAACTTGATGAACAGGAAAGCTCCTATGTCATCTATAAGTTTTCCAAACAATTCTCACAACTTAAAGTTTTTAATTAGCACTTAATTTTCCTAAAATATGAAACTTACAGTAAGCTAAATTCAGGAATATAAAATATATTTAGTAACTCATTACCTTGAATTTATTGCCTTCTAAAGAATACAATTTTAAAAATATAAATTTTCCTTCATTATACTGTGTCTTAAGTAAACAGGAGGTTATCCCTGTTTTTATTTCTAATTTAGAAATGAGTAAGAACGAAGGCTAAAAAAATTCCCCCCAAGTAGGCATCATTATGTACTTCGGACTCCCACCATTATAAAATATTAATTGATTTTTCATACCGTACGGCCAGCTATGTCCCAACTGACTGCAACTCCCAGGGAGCAGATGTCCAGGCTGGAATCTGAGGGCCTGGGCAATTCTTCCTCTAACTTCCCCCACCTTTGCTATTATATAAAGATCAATAGGTGGAATCTCTCCAAAGACTTAAAAAGATTGAAAGCTTTCTTACTGTGTTATTTTAAACACAAACACACACATGTGAATACTCGAATGCTCCAATGCACTCCCTTCCACGCCCCTCCATACACCCTGAACCCCCCGTCACGGAAGGACACGGCAGCCTTGGCAGATTAAAGCAACAGGATGTGTTCAACACTGGAGATCTTTCGCCAACTGCTTTGAGTCAATATCTCCCTAGAGATTAAAAAAAAGATAGATGATTGATGATAGATAGATGATCGATGATAGATAGATAGATAGATAGATAGATAGATAGATAGATAGATAGAGCACCCGTATATTTATAGGTAGAGATACATATGTATATCGCTTAGAGGAGCAGAACCCAGGGTATTATTTTCAAGGAGTCCTTGAAAATGGTCTTGTCAGTCAGATGGGCTAGACATTTCAGCAGGAGCACAATGCAGACTTGGGATCTGATCACTTTTCCCTGAAAGTGGGCAGAGAGAAGGGTTAAAGAACATGCAGTTTGCTTTACCCACCACAGTGACATAGGAGAGCAGTGGTTGCTGAGGACCATATATTTGTCTTTTTGATGGACATCAGTGGTCCTGCTTCTTCCTAAGAGGTGCACTAGGCTGCCACCCACAGTGTTTTATGCACAGGATTCCATAGCAGTGCTGCCTAAGTATGAATCTGTTGGGTAACAATGGCTCTCAGATTCACAACAAAAGCGTTGGCTTCAAAGGCTCCTCAGCAGCCGTTTCCTCGAGAAGAAAATCATTTGCAAATTTTTTGTACACAGCTACTTGAAGTTTTGAAGAAATTTCAATTTATGCAAAATGAAGAAAAGGAGAAGAAATAATGCTGATAATGACGCTAACATAAACCCACACTCCAAAAGGCCTGTGGCAGCATCGAGCTTCTCGCGATGCTCGGCCTTATTAGTTCTCCCTCCAGAGGGGTTTAAAAATGGGCTTGGGAGGCTTGAACTAAACTCTGTTAACAGTTAATCAGCCACAGTGTAGGCTCTATTGGTGTATTTTTTTGAGAGAGAAAGGAAGGATGAACTTGAAAGTGGAGATTTTCTTTAATGATAGCAGTTTTACTGACCCTGAGGAAAGAGATTTATTTTTAGAGAAATGTAGGGTGTGACCTTTCATGTTTCAAGACACCCTGGCATAGCATGGGTCTTCCTGTTATCTTTTGCTTCTGTTTGTCCTCTAAAGGCAAGTGCCTCCTATTGAGAGCCAGATTAAGGGGACTTTTGGATGGCAGAGACAGGCAGGAATAAGCTGGAACTAAAGCCCGTAATATCCATGAAGTGATTAAAATGCAGACATGCCCAACAAGCCCATACTGCTGTTAGCAAACAGTGACAACTTCTTTGAACTCAGCTCAATAGTATATGGAGGAACAGACAGACTTGAGTTTGGGGTGTCTCCAGAAAATATCCTTGGATTTCTGAACACACACCCTCAGCGTTCCCACATGACCCAGAGCTAACAGCGATCCCACACTTGGCTTGTCCTCTGCCAAAGTGAGCTGAGGGCAGCATCCAGGAAAGCAGCAGGCTGCCCAGGTGTATAGGGATGACTGGTTAGTGTATCGATTTGTGAGGGTTCAAAACTTGGCGAATCAAAAGCACTGTACCACAGAGTACACACATTCCAAACCACTGCTGCTGCTGTTCAAAAATACCGTTTCACAATTAGGTTGTATATTGAATGATTTTCAAGGAAACTAGTAGAGAGAAATTTTCTTTCATTTTACCTTTTGCCATTACACTAAAGAAACAACTGGCCTAATTGGGTTAGGATTTTTTTTGGCGGGGTCGGGGGGAGATCAGGAGAGAAACATCCATACAAAATAAAAAAGGCACCTCACTGTCATCTTTTTAAAGAAAGAAAAAGAGAGAAGAGGGAAAGAAAAGGGAGAGGGGAAGGGAGGATTAGCCTCTTGTCCTAGTTGGTTTTCTCTTTGCTAAATTGCTCAAAGGAACAGCCAACACCAGGCCCAAAACAGAACTAGTAATTACAACTGAATATAACAATATTCATATTTTCAAAGATTTACATTTAAGCCCCACATCTGTGTTAGCTGAGATTCCTTTCCCAGGCTCCTGCGAAGACCTACCTTACTAAACCAGCAATAATCTTGGTAGTTTTATTCAGCTGCAAAATCATCAGTGACATGTTTGACAGGGCATCCTGGGGCCACGGAGAAACAGGGATGGCTGACATCCCAAAGGATGACGTGTGATGCCCTTGGAAGGTGTAGCACGCTGAGAGCGAGGCTGCAGTGTGCTGTCACTAGCACAAAATCCAAAAGGTGCAAAGCATGTCACTTATTACCGTAATTTGCTAATAAGCAAAACATTTAAAAACCTGACCAGAAGAAACTTTATTTGCTATCTCAAATGGCGTGAGCTTTACATCATGGATAGTCTTCAGCACAATGCTGTTCAGCAGAGTCTATCATACATGAAACTAGAGAATAGAGAAATGGTTGGTGGCCCAGTGATTGTATTCATCATCACCAGTACACTTGGGAGAAGTTCTTTTGACTTTCAAGTTTCTAGCATCTATGATTTCTATGAGTCAATGTCATACCTCAAAACCCAGTGTTAGGACGTCAGAACTACTTAAAAAGATGATGAAAGTTATTCAAAGGATTGAACTAAAATGTTCTGAATTTTCATTATCATATCAGGCATGAAATGAAAGGACTCTTTTAATATTTACATTGTTTATATTATATCTACTTTAAAGGAAATAAATGCAATTTTCATAGGCCAAGTATTCAATTGCCATCACTCTCCCAAATATCCATTAAGGGTATTGGTAAGAATGTTTGTTTTAGACAGTCCCAGAACTGAATTAAGAAAGGCAATATGCTGAGAAGTATTCAATGTATTTTATATATAATTAATAAGTGAGTCTGCAAGGTCTTTGAGATATAATAGCATATATTTTCTGATTATAAAGTATACTACTTAATAAAAAGAATGATCTATATAACTTGCATTTTTGTCTTCTACTATCCCTATTTTTAAAAAATGAACCCCAGAATCTAAACTAAAACTTTCTTTCATACTCAAAAACTATTTAGATATTAGATAGACTCTTTTGTAAAATGTATGCAAAAAAGGTCAACAAAATGTTTTTATCTTTCATAATCAGACCAGTCAAAAAATGGGATAAATTTCCCAGTGTGTTCATTATTTACATCATCTCCATTTCAAAACACATCTGTTCTTTGTTTCCTTTCTGATCTACTTTGCTATCTCCAGTCTGTGGAAGGCTGAGAAATCAGAAGATCCAGCTTGCTCATAAATAGGGGCAAAGAGGCTTTAAGTGAAATCCTGAGGGTCCAGTTAGGAGCCCAGCCCCTGGGGTTTTCTGGGAAATGAGTCACAAGCAACTGCTACAACTCAGAGGCCTTTTCCAGTATTTACTGCAACTTCAACTGGGTACGTCGTCAGAGAAGTGACTCCGCAAGAAGTAAGGAGTTGCATGTATGTGCGTGTGTTTCTTTTTTAATGTGTATATTTCTTTGTTTTAAATAAGCACTTGGCTTAACTGCTTCTTAAGCTATACAGCATTCTTAAAGAAAAAGAAAAGGTCAGTGCAAATCCAACATGATTAAAAAGAGATATTCTGTAATGAAGGTTAGTATATTGTAACTTTACAAAGCATTGGAAAACTGCGTTTGGGATTTTGAAACAGTCCGGGCATCACCCAGTTATAAAAGTGTGGAAAAATATGAAGAAGTGCTTCTAAAAATAATACGGGGTCTTGGCAATATGAACTCTGAAGAGAGATTTAGTGAACAGATAACATTTAGCTCCTCAAAACTCACTTGTGTAGGTGGAGAAGAACTACTAAATGGAAAATAAATAATCCATCTGAAGGGAGAGATAGATGAGGGAAGATAATTAGAGATGCTACTGGTCAGTAACAAAACCAAAAATAATAAGCTTAACATCTTTAACAATAAATGTCAGTAAAGCAGTATTTCTTAGGGAGTAAATGTAAGGAAGTAATGTAACAGTGTATCTATAAGGTCACTCTTTCTTTCCTCTCCAGTAATGACCTTGGAAAGAGTTTATCTTGTCCTCCCTCCAAATCAGTTAAATACCCAATTATTGGTTCAGAGGATGGTCCTAGGAAGATTTCTGGTGTATCATTAATTGGCAATCGGTAAAAATTCCTCACTCCCCTAAAGTAAAACAATCAACATACGTTTCTTGAAATGTTCCTCAATGGGTTTGAGAGTAAAATAGTGACAGATTAAGGAGGGAGAAAACAAAAGAAAAAAATAGGCTGACCACCAAGTGTATTTGCTAAATACCCACTCTTCACCCTTTCTGAATATAGAATCCATTATGCATTATCTAAGACTTTTATGAGTCTGACTATGCAAATGCACAAATTTTAGGACCAGAAAAAGTTTAGTTATCTATATTCCAGAGTTACATGAATAATAACAGAAGCATTTGCAGTGCTTTTAGTAAACTCCAAAAAAGAAAGAATATACAAAAATTATATAAAATTATATCAAAGCTGCAATCCACTTAATATTAGTGTGAAAAAAATCACTGGTGTGTATCTAGCTGATGCGTAGCCCTATATTTAATAATTTGTTACATACCTAAAAACATAAAACACATTTTCCATTCTCAAGGAGGCTCTAATATATAGGTAAGAGAGAAAAAATTATAAAAACTGGGGAGAAAATAACAATACTACTTAAATATGTACTATAATAAGAAAATTGGCATCAGAATTAATAAATATTAGTTGAACATGCCTCTTAGAATTGAGCTCCAATGTTTTTCTTCCAGGAAGCCCTCCCTCAATTCTCCTTTCTCTTGCCTTAACAGGAACTGAATTAGAAAAATTGACTGTCTGTTATCATCACCTCATCTGCTTAGTTCCAACAAAGTGCTTGAACTCATCATGTTATATTTTAAGTTTCTTGTCCACACTGCTTCTACTTGAAATTAGAAATTGTGTCATTTTCATAAAAAATTTTCTGACAAGAAAAATACACTTTATGACTTTCAAGTAGGTTGTAGCCAATTCATGAATTAATAAATTGACACACAGTATCTGCTTAACAATTTTTCTGTACTTATACTGAATTGTCAAATGCAAAGATAGTAAGTATTTCAGAAAAATAAAACATTTCAAAAAGAATGTTGGAGGAGAAGTCACTTGAACTTTGTAGCCATATCACTTTAACCTTCTTTATTATTTATTTTGCACATCATGCTATTCAACAGACTTTACTCCAAAACAACATCTGGGTCTCTTCAAACTTAATCGTATACCTACAAAGTCTGAAATTTTTCACTATTTCAATAATAACTGATTTCTGAAGTCCAAAATCATACATTTTTAAGTTCCAATTTTATTAAGAAAAGTTATCTCTGCATTTAGAATTCCTCTGACTTAAAAACCTTGCATAAAAGGGAGATGACAATTTTTCTGAGGGCAAAATTTTCTAATCGATTTTCTCATGCAAAGGTCCCAAAATAACTTGTTTTGAAGTACAAACTACAGCCAAACATCAACTACTTAAACACTACAATTAAAATTCTTAAGGGATGCAGAGATCCCATAACACAATAAATACTATTTATTTATTCACTTATTGATACAACCAAACACAAATACTGAGAACTTACTAATGTGCCAAGTTTCATGCTAAATATTGTCAACACAAAGATGAATTTTTTAAGAAAGTAGATGTAGCCCAGCTTCCAAGAAGCTTCTCAACATCTCTCTGTGGGGAAAACAGATGCTAATTGCACACTTACAAAAATGATTGTAAAATTACAGTGTAGTATAAATGACACAAAGGAGGTGTGCTGAGAGGAGAGGGCGCCTCAGGGTCAGAAGAGGTTTTCCTGTGAAACGCACTTCATAGCCTAAATCTAAAGAAGGAAGAGTAGTATGCTGGAGCAGAGGGACGTGGGAAATTCAAAGGAAACTGCAGGGCGAGGGAGCAATATATACGAGTGATCTCTGATAGGAAGGAGCTGGGAGCTTCTGAGAGACTGAAGGACCTGGTGTTGGAGTTCAGAAAACAAATAGAGTGCCCGTGTAGACGGAGACATAAGGAGGAGCTAGCCCTTATGACAAGACTTAGAGACAACAATTAAGATTTTTCTGTTTCTTCCAAGAGCAATGGCTTGCACCGAACTTTTCTAAGGATTTTGAGCTGATCACTCTGTCTGCAGAGTGGAGAATGAATTGAAGTGAGGTTAGGGTGTCAATGGGAAGACCATTTAGGAAACTTTGGGAGTGGCCCAGCAAGTGACTGTGGCAGCTTGAAGTACAGTGTCTGGCATGGTAAGAGGAGAAAGACATTTAGGCAGAAATATCTATAGTACTCAACGACAGATTGAATTTACTTAAAGTGAGTGAATGAGAGCAAAGATGTATGGATAAGTACTAGTTTTATCTTACTCTTGTGTCTTAGAAATAAAGGCTGTATTTGGAGGAAAGCATATAATGGTTTTTCAGCCCATTACCCCCAGCATGGAGTGTATAAATGAACCATGGCTCTCTTTCCTCTCATATCACACCCAGGCTATGTGGTGAAGAATAGACAGGCTTTTATATCTTACACACACGCGCGCACGCACACACACACACTTACAGCCCAGTGTTGGACAGCCTACATCTAATGGACTCTATTTACTATAAACCAAAATTCATTGTATTTAGTCAATCAAAATGGAATACTAAAATAATCAAGGATTCTTGGCAGATGAACACTAAATCTATTCGACAAGGAAAAACTGTGATTTCTTTTTCCCTTCTTCCCTACGGTGGGGTGCTGCTATGTGAAAACCTGAGGCTAGAGCTCTATCAGCCCCTCGCAACACCATGCCTGCTTGCCAGAGGAGGGATGAAAGAAAGCCAGCATCACTGATGTTATTGTGGAGCCATCCCTGAAGCCACAGGCCTCAAGGTCACTTGTTATGTGAGATAATTATCATTATTTTTATAGCAATTTTTAACTTGCATCAGAAAAGCATGCTCCTGAGGCCGAAGTGCAAGAACATGTGAGTCAAATCATTCCAATGAAAGAAATAAACCTGTATTGGGAGCAGCTTCTGGTACATGACACATTTGAAATTGTTGATACTGTTTGTGCTCAATTAAAATATCTTATGAGTTATTTTTATGAAAATAACAGTATAGAATAAGAATTCCATCAGTAATCAACTCCTCTGAAAGTTTCTGGAATGTGTTTATTAATATTACAAAGGGAAAAATCTTAAAGAAATAGAAGTTGTATAAAACTTCTTGACCCAAGACATAAACAGCCTACCTTTGTTCAGACATGCTGCATACATCTATTATTACGTTTATTCTAGTCAAGTTTAGATACTCAAGGAGATGTAGTCTGAAAAGCCAAACAGCACACCTTTGAAGTAACACAGTAAAGGTAGACTATAATTTTATTTTGTTTAACAGTTTGCAGGCATGTGCACTTATCATTTTTTAGTTTCTAACTCTCAACATTTAATCCAAGTGCTGTTGTTAATTATGATTCTGCTCAAATGGAGTGACACTTAAGTGTCAGAGGCCCTGGTGATTTTTACAGAGACCTTTGCCCCTGAAACACAAAATCCCAAGCACTGGTAATTACCCTGGTTAATCCTCACTTCAGCCGAGTTATTTAGTAGTCGCTGTTCCATTTTCTGGGAAACATTTACCACCTAACCTAAACCATTCAAGTAGTGTGAGCATTTATCAGAGACCTAAAGCATTAAGCATCTCAAGTGTAGCATACATAAAGGAAAGTGATTTTTAAAGATGAGAATATAAATGTTAAAAATAACTTTAGAAAAAGTTATTTTTCATACCTTTTTTAAGGTATGTATTACCTTATACTGCTAGAAATAAATAGTTATTTCAAAGATGACTGTTTTCTCTTGGTCTGTTGAAGTGACAAACAGGCAAGTAGAATAGCTCTGAGACTATTATTTGGTTACCTGGATTTTGAACCCTCTGTTGAACAACTTAGACAAGCTTTACTGTGGTTTTAAGACTTAGTTGTCCATTCATTAGGTTGACAAACTTGTCAAAAGCCTCCAGGACTATGTCACTTATGTCAGAAACACTTAACAGAAGTCACAACACATGTCAGGGCTCAACTTAGTCCTGTCAACCATTGCCAAAATGACCAAAACAATAACCTTCTAAGGACAAAGGGCTGTGGGGAGAGATGAGCCCTCCCACTCCGATCCTGTTGACTTGCCAACCCAATTACACTGGTATAGCTCTGAGCGGTTCTGTCTCTGCTACTTGAAGAACACCTCAGTCTTTCTGGATGCATTTTATGAGGCATTTTAAGAACCCTAATTCATTTGAATGTTCTGGCAGTCAAGACAAAAGTTGATCAACCATAATTTTAATGTAGGAGCCTAGTACTCAAAAGCATATTTTGATACAGGACAGTTAAAAACAAATGCATGTTTATGAAAATCAGGAAACCAAAACAAAAACCCAATCCAAATCAATTAGGCTAAGAAAATATTCAGATGTAAAAATTAAATTCTTTTGATCCCTACAAGGAAACATGGAATTCAAGTAACTAAAATAATGAAGAGACACATTGAGTATTTTTCCTCAGCAACAACAACAAAAATGCACAGCTTAAGGATTGGCATAAAGCCTATAACTGGAAATAAAATAACCTAAAATATTTCCAGTTAAGCTTCCATAAGTGACTCCTCTGTTTCTGACATAACTGACATAGACCTGGAGTCAGAAATAGTTCAAATTACTAGTTCAAAATGTTTTCAAATTAGAATATTTACATGAGTACATCTCATGAAAGAAACGGAGGAACAACATGGCTCAAAGTAATAAAATGGTTGAGGCCAGAAGCACATGACGGCCAACATGTTCTATCCTGCCCCCTGGGCTGCCAGCGGTACAGGCCTCAAACTGCACTTCCCAGGACCCCGTGCCCACTGTCCTGTGCCATTCTGCCAACCAGAGTTGCTTGCCTGCGATCAGGAGAAAAAAAGGAAAGAACATAGAAGAAGCATTAGTGACCATGTGCCTCCATGGGTCTTACTCAAACAAGGGCTCTAGCATTGTCTGTGGCGGGTGCAGGCTCATAGGGCTCTGGACAGACAATACCACTGCACCCTCTGCTTCTCCTGCCCATCCTTCGCTTTGGTCACCAACTCCCCATAGAGAGTTGTTTCTGTTTCTCTGATTTAAAATGGTTAAAAAGATCCCAAAAAGTGTCTCATTCATTTACTATCAAATTAAAAACAGAAATAAAGCCACGCCATTCTATCAACCTCAGGGCGGACGATCAGAAAATTTTCTCATACGCATTATATCAAATGATTTTAGTAAAATTCCCCAAGAACTCTGTTAAGTCTCCTAAGAGTAAACTTTAGAAGACTGGCCATTTTCCAAATCGGTTTATTTATATCAGTTTAATAGCTTATTTTACACAAGACATAGAGAATGTAAGGTTACCCTTAGTATCACTCACACACCAAATTTAAATATACAAACAGTTGCCTTTGGTGACCTATAAAAGGCCAAGTGGGCATAGGAGGCTCAGATGTTAGGTTTAAAGACAAGCTAAAAATCAATTTGCAGCAATGCAATATATTTGAAGTCATCTGGGGAAAGCGTGGCTGCAAGACCCGGCTGGAGTGCTGCTCTCAAAGATGATGGGATCGGTTTATCTCCAAAGCTAAACGACAAAGCTCAGAATCAATGGAAGCCCAGAATGTCAGCAAAAAAGCAAACTTCGCATGAAATTTATGCTGGAAAATAATTAGTTTTACTGGTCATACTCATCTGTTTAGGAGAGCTCACTTAAATTTGTTTGGTTTGGGTTTATTTTTAGGGCCTAAATTGTTTCAAGTGAGAATTAAGATGATTTGCAAAGGTGTACATAATACAGAGAAATAGAATAATCAAGAATAATTAAGAATTATACAGAGGAAAATGCAGAGTAGGAAAATAAGAAGGAGGCATGATAAAAGATGTATGGTAATGTATTTACTCAGTTGTATCAAATTTTACATAAAACTTTCCAGCAGCTAGTAAGAAGACACAAACATGATTCATTACAAGTTTTAGGTTCTCCATAAAATAGAAAAATGTAGTATCAGGTGCAACTATTCCTAATTCGGAGACAGGTGGTAATAATATTAGTAAGAGGATCACTTATCAAATGCTAAACGCTGTCCTAAACACTTTATATAAATTAATATATTTGATGTTAACAAAAATCCCAAATAAGTAGTGCTACTGTTATTTCCATTTTATGAAAGAGGAAATTGAATCAAAGCAAGATCCAACGCCAGGCTAAAGGTTTTTGACTAGGCAATGCGGGAGCGAGAATTGGATTCTAGGCAATCTGGTTCCAAAGTCCATTCTTTGAATCACTCTACTAATAAAGTTCCCAAAATAGTGAACAAAATATTCTTATAGTAAACTTGAAAATGAGCTTTATAGCGTTATTTCCTTACATCATAACACAAAACTAGAAAATCAGTTCTAGAAAGTAAGACGGTGCAGCCCCAGCACCTCACTCCTTGCTACGTTGCTTTAATCTAGCTCTGACTCAAAGGCTGTAAACTCCAAGCCTGCAGCGACCAGGCAGGTAACTTAAGTCAGTGATATGAGCCAGGCGTAAGGAAGAAGAAAGTAATAAAGACAGTGTTCACAGAAGGAACCATTTTTCAGTTTCAGACATTTGTTACCAAGCAGGGATATATGCCTAGTAGAGCCAATTTTTTTTATTGTTTCCAAGGAAATCCAGACTTTATGCAAATTTTATATTTCCTATTAAAATGTTTGTATATGTATATGTGTGTCTGTGTGTGTATATATATATAAAATATGCATATATGTGTATGTGTGTGTGTGTATGTGTTTGCACACATACATGCACACATATACAAGGCCAAGAGAACATGTCTGTAGGCTAGATTTGAACAGAGGTCTGTAGTTTATTCACCCCCACTTTGGCATTGCTTAAGCAATGACTCTCTGATTTTATCCACATCAACAGTGAGGGGAGCAGTGGCAATAAGTAATGTGAAGCACTACAAAATCATCCTCGTCTTGGGAATCAGCACTCCATAAAGAAGGAACATCAGCAACCCCCTTCCCTCCTTCTCTCTTCCCCACGTTCCATTGAAAATCACAGATTCGCAGAAATGAATGTACTACTTTTCTTCCAGGCATTCCTCCATAAGCATCTGTTTTTCTCTGCCAAGCTTTTGAAAAATATTGAGAGGTTGGAAGTTTGGAATTATACTCCCTGTTAAGTACCTACAGTGGCGAGAATTCAGCTATTTTAGGCTGACAGGTAAATTAGAGTCAGTGTGAGTTAAGCCTCTCTCTCCATATTCTCTTGCTTAATTTGAGTTGCCTAACCAATCTCATTTTGCTCAGAGGTAAACCAAGGTCTTCTTCAGAACATAACTCTAGTTCTACACAAACAGTAATAAGAGGGCAGGGGAAGAATATGAATTTCTGTGGGTTTTTGTCATAGTTTGAAAAATACTTTAGACTGAAAGTCCCTCCATTCATCTTACTTTCTCCAGCCACTTTTTTCTTAAACAAACCATGTGGCAGTTAGGCTCAGGGAAAATTATCATAAAATGTAAAACAATGTCAGGAGTTGGGAGCATTGTATAATTTTTACTACCTTCAGAATCTTGCAACAAAATACTGAGGAAAACTGCGAGAGAGCAGCTAATAGCTATAATGCGATTAAAATATGATATGGTTTAAAAATGCTTTTGTCCTTAGCGTTCTCAGTCAACACCACTGTTTTCAGTCATAGACTTGCTGTTTTCTTCATTTGAGTTCATCAGACTGAGTAAAAGGTCGGCAGAATCATGGTCCCACAGCCCTCATGCCACGCTGCTTTCTACCGAGTGCCCAGCAAGATCAACGAAAACAATCCGGTGGATGTTGGAGGGCAGCACAGTACAAGGCACACAAGGGCAACATTAGAGTCTTCGATAGGAGAGATCCCAACCAAGCAATGGGAAGCAAAAGTTAACATTACTCCTGGAATCAGATTGCACAGTTGCGAGAGACAACTATACCCGACTCCTTGATCCCACGCATCAGCGCCCACTCAACAGCAAAACTGCACTAGCTATTTTAACATGTGGCACCCCAAAAAATTCCATGAAAAAGAAAATAAGTAAATAATTAATTTAATTAATTAATAAAAAGAGGACAAATCTCAACACATGTTGGGGCAGAATGGAAAGAACATTTGTTCTCTCAAACTCTTCTTGGTTTCACTATGCTTTTCTCAAGGAGGAAACAAGTGTTCATCATGACATTATTTATCACTTTGAACTTCAATAATATACGCAGACAATAAGATGAGGATTAAATACATTCCATTATAGCAAACATTAAGCAAGCTTTTCAATCTTATGCTTCCAACAAGATTTCAATGATGAGAAAGAAATGCTTACACCACAACAGTAGGTTAAAATGACAGAAGATAAAACTGATTACACAGAAAGATATTACATATGCTAACTCAGAGATTAAAAAAAATATGAATAGTGATTTTTTTCTAGGTGGTGGAATAAAGGTGTGTTTTTGTTCTTTTTATATATTTTGTTCTGTTTAATCTGAATGTTCTACAATAAACACACATTTCTTTATAATCGGAACCTCAAATCCAAACTCCTTAAGAAACAATTGACCCTAAAAATATGGGTAATGAATTAATGAAGGTTCTCCCTGCCAAGAAGTTCTGCTTCCCACAGTCTAAAAGTACAGTCTTGGAGAGTTAACAATAGTCAGTCTTAGCCTCTGTCTACGTCAGCCTGTTTCAGCCACACACAAAGCACTGCCTACAGAAGCCCAGCCTAGCAACTCTGAGACTCCCAGTGACCACAAATACCAGGAAGAAATCGCATCGTCTCTCACTGGCCATGTCTTCTCCATTTGTTACTAGATAAAGATAACATCTACTCAATTTGTCAAAGCAATTTGGTGATGACAAACTGACAAAGTTAAAGTCATTAGCGTTTCTACATAAGTATTATAAATGTAACGCACATAGTTTATACTGTTCACCAAATCACAGATCATGCTTGAAGGGTAAAAGGATTATAAGAGGATTTGTAATTGCATTTCTTTTGAATTGATGTTATAGAAATGAGTTGTGACATTTGCAACTTTTCCTATAATATTTCAAAGGAGAAAAATATTATACTGCAAAAAAAATTTAAGCTGGCAATTCACAATTGTTAGTCCTTGATTACTGTGGAGATAAGATATATTTTAAAATTGAGACTGGAATTGGACAAACCTACACTATTCTGATTTTTAAATGTTTCAATTTCATCTATGTTTTCTACTCCCTGCAACCAGGAAGTGTTGTTGTTCGTTAAAACTATGATGATATAGAAAATTGTCTCTTTAAATAATCTATGAGGAAAACAAAAGATCAAATTAAGGTTAAAAATAGCTTTATCATTAAGTCTATTGATGACAAGTTATAGAATAACAGCTGCCGGCTGTGTGTGCTGAGCTCATTTAAGCCAGCACTTGCTAGCCCTACATCCCGGAAGAGGTAAGTGTGCCTTAAAAAGTTTAAGTAACTTATTCATGATCACACAGGTACCAAGCATTGTAAATAATTGACAGTAGACCACCCTAAACTGATATCCAAAGAACTTCAGAAAGTGAAGAATTAGATGATTTTGTAATCTTTTTTCCAATTGCATCTTTACAACTCTCTCTGTCACTGATTTCTACATGCCCTCCCATGTTGGCTTCTTTCTCTGTCACCACAGACTGTATTCTTAGCCATAACCCTCACATCTCCAAACATCTGCCATATTTTCTCTCTTAAAAAAAAAATATCAAGCTTCTGACTAGCCCTAAATAAGTAAGAGCCTCCCACTGCCACACCAGGCCAATCAAATATGGTCAGTGGATGGGTCTTGTAAGAAAATAGAAGTCCAATTAGAACTCACATCTTCTGAGTGGAAAAAAAAAAAGTAATTCTTGCAGAAGGGAACGTACTACCTAAGTAGCAAAACAGCTGGCATCCAATAAAGTGTAATACATAATTATATGTAAACATAATAGAAAAAAGTTTGTGATTTAAACCATGTTTTTCAAAAAATTATTTATCTCCACTTCTCTTTGCCAATTAACAGCAAAGGCTTTCTACCATTGCATGAATAGGAATACTATAAAGAGGACAAAAAGACAAATTTTGAGATTTTGAGATCATAAGTAGATTTTGGCAAATAGACAAGGTAGTTTTGACACCAAGGTTTTGGACTCTCAGAGATATATGAATGATAAAAAAAACTGTTCTTATGCATCCCAATGACTTGGCTTTAAACATTAAGAGCAAAATTCCAGAAGAATCAGAGCCTAAATGCAGTGCCATAAAACAAAGTATGGAGGAGCCATGACAACTTCTTGCAGGGGAAAAAAAAAACAGTGGGTGGATATGAAAGGAGAGGCAACAGAGTAAATTTCACTGGGCTTGGATAATGAGAAGTTCCCGGTAAGTCTCTGAGCCTGAGTAAGTCCTTGGGAAAGGACGACAGGATAATAGAATTCATGATGGAAGACTTCAGAGACAGCAATTCCTGAACAGAAACGGGAGGCTCTTGGCTTTCCCCGGTTTAACTGAGGAGGCAGCACACATTCTAGGGAAGCATAGGTCCAATGTGAATCCGCAGTGGCTGACGCATGTGTCCAGGTGAGTGTTCCCGAAAGCAGGCCACAAGGAGTCCCTTCCAGTCCCATTGGTAAAGGAAAATAGCTCAGTTTAAAATTGGATGTGATGGGCCATAGACCCTAATAGCCTCTTCACCAAAGATATCCGATGGCAAATAAGCATGTGAAAAGATGCTCCACATTCTATGTTACCCAGGAAATATAAATCAAAGCAACAATGAGATACCACTGTACGCCTATTAGAACAGCCACAGTCCAGAACACAGGCAACACCAAATGCTGGTGAGGATGTGGAACAACAGGAGCTCTCATTCAGTGCTGACAGGAATGGAAACTAGTACAGCCACTTTGGAAGACAGTGTGGCAGTTTCTTACAGAACTAAACGTACTCTTACCATAGGATCTGACTAGTAATCATGCTCCTTGGTATTTATCCAAAGGAGTTAAAACTTATCTCCACACAAAAACATACACAATGATATGAGGTTTTATTTGTAATTGCCAAAACTCAGAGACAACCAAGTTGGTGAATGGATAAATAAATTGTCACACCCAGACAATGGAATATGATTTAGTGCTAAGAAAAATGAACTATCTATCTATAAAAAGATATGGAGGAAACTTAAATGTAGATCATTAAGTAAAGGAAGCCTATCTGAAAAAGGCTATATACTGTATTATTCCAACTATATGCCATTCTGGAAGCAAAATGATGGAGGCAGTGAAAAGATCAGTAGTTGCCAGGAGAAAGGAAGGGATGAATAGGTAGAGCACAGTGGATTTTTAAGGCAGTGAAAGCACTCTGTCTGATATTACACTGTACACTTCATTATACATTTGTCTGAACCCATAGAACATACAACACCAAGAGTGAACCCTAAAGTAAACTATAGGCTTTGAGGGATAATAATGTGTCAGTGAAGGTTCACCAGTTATTCAGAGAAACTATGCATGTGTGGGGACAGGGGCATTTGGAAAATCTCTGTATGTTCTGCTCAATATTTCTGTAAATCTAAAACTGCTCTAAAACATAAAGTATATTAAAAATATATTTAAAAAATTGAGCCCTGGCTGCTGTGGCTCAGGGGATTGAGCACCAGACTGCAAAGCAAAGAGTCACCAGTTCGATTCCCAGACAGGGCACATGCCTGGGTTGTGGGCCAGGTCCCCAGTGGGGGACGCAAGAGGCAACCACACATTGATGTTTCTTTCCCTCTTTCTCCCTCCCTTCCCCTCTCTCTAAAAATAAATAAATAAAATCTTTAAAAGTTGAATGTAACTGGGTTACCTTTAAATGGCTCGAACAAGTGTCTTACAACCAAGCAGAATGAAGCTATGAATTGAATTGGATTTTAAAGAAATAAGCAGATTATATTTTTGCACAACCTAGACTGTACTGTGTAAAATCAATAACCAATATAAATATTTATTTTATGCCCATAGGTGCATTCACATATATGCACTTATGTAGAAATCAAATATAGGATATTTGATTTAGAGGCCTAGGTTAATATGGTTTTGATTATGAAAATACTTAACTGTCTTCAATTGCTTCTTTCTCAACTAAGCAGTGACTATCCATGGAAATTTTTTTTAATATTACATCAATTGACTGAATAACCTCTTTTACATTTTTTTAACAAAGGCAGGGATTCAGCATGTTACTGAGAAAATGAGATAATGAAGTTTGACTCTGTATAACATATAACACAGCACAATCAAATAAAAGAAGAAAATATTTTGACAGCTGGTGATACCAGGTATTTGTTCTGACTGAATTTTTTCACTGCATTTGGCAGTAGTTTTGGTACCATGTAAACAACTTTTTAATTAATTTTCTCTCTACTGTTCTACACATATTTTATTTCTGCCCAATTTTTTGACTGCCCTTTCAGTTGGTTCCTATCCTCCTCTTCCATCCATCCATCATCACTCCAAGAGGCTCCCTCAGAGACAGAAACTGGTGATGATTATGTGCCAACCAAATGATAATGTGTAGGTTATATCTTACATCTTTTACATTGAAACAAAATCCACAGTTAATACAGATTTCAGGCACTTTTCTATTGACTGATTATTAATAATAAACTAATGGAATGCATTTACATAACATAAATACCTGTAAAATTTGATTTTTAATTGGGAACATAAAGCATTTTTTATTTTTCTGGATATGATTAATGAAAAGACAGCTATTAACAGAGAGATAAAAGTAAAAGTCAAAAAACAATAACAGAATGAAACAAAGCAACTCCTAAACAGAATTTCAGATGGAAATATCTTGATAATTTTATACTATAAGAGCAAGGTGACCTTGATTTCACTGTAATATGAAATACAGTTAGGTACTTTATGATAAATTGATTATAACAATTACGCCACAGACACTAATCACATTTATAATATTAGTTATTACACAAAAATCTGTATCACATAAGAAAAGTAAGATTCAGTTGAGAGCTTGCTTTCTTTAAACAGTGATTAATACATCAAAAGTTTCAGAATTTTTTTAAAAGACAGGAAAAGAATAACATAGCCACTCATTTTAATGGTAGCATCTGTACAGTATATATCTTTTTCTATGTTCACTCTGCCATAAGCACTCAAGAAAAAAGAGAAAGCAAGATATCTAAAAAAAAGTGACATAGTCATAATCTTAGTCGTAGTTAAATTCTTTCATTTATACTCCATAATGCCTTTATTTAACTATCTCCTAAAAGTAGGTAAGGAAGGGAACCAAAATAGGAGTGAAGACCACACTATAGCTTCATCCTTCTGCCGAGTAAAGAGAAAGCAGCCCAGAGAAACTTCCCATCCAACCGATCAGTCATTTACCTATACAGTGGCCTCTTCAACACATAACATACTCAAAACATACCATACTGCTTGCTTAATAAAAATTTACACTTAGAATTTTGGTTGGTTTTTTTTTTTTCCATTACTATAAAAAACAGAAGCAGACTTTAAGTGGGATATTTTATTCTCACAACTCCTTATAAAGAGTTCCAGCTATTACTTTATTTCTCATTAAACCTGAAACTTTCCTACCAATGAAAGTGAGGCAGCAGAAGCCTTTTAGTAACAGGTAGTTGAAGAAGTAATAGCGTCATTAGAAGGCATTAAGTAGACGATATAATGCCCCTTATTCTTTAAAGACCAATGTGGTTTCTCCTTACTCTAAATTTCTATGACTGTAATTTTCAGTAAGTAGAAACAGTTAGTATCTGAGGACAATATAATCAATTTATTTTTATTTTGCAAACACTTTTTTAGATATATGCCAGGCAGTTTTAGAAATACATTATAGAGATGAACCACTTTAATTTCATGATAACACAATGAAATAGGTGCTGTTAAGATGCCATTAAAAAGGTGAGAGACCCAGGCACAGAGTGGTTGTGTCTTGGCCAAGGATTCACAGCTACTAAATGTTATAGCCAATGTCAACCTTAGCAGCCTGAGTTCAGAATCTGTGTCCTGCAACCCTGTATCATGTAGTCAAGGAAATGTGGGTGTCTTAATTCTCCCTGAAAGAGGAGCCCCTCTTTTTCAATCAAATCCTACCCTTAACCTTCAGAGCTTCTATCAGAATTTTTCTAAGGGTCACTGTTAGGAAGAAAAATTAATGAAAAGAGTTATAAATATATTTTTTCTCTATATTTCCAGACACCATTCAATCTACTTTCCTACAACCTTAGGAACACCCCACCTTCAAAAATGTGGAGGAATATGAGTTCCTACATTAAAAAATCTATATCCTTGACCCTTTACACGATGATCTGCTAAGCACAAAACAATGTTTTTCTTGTTAGACAACTTTGCAAATTATGCCTGCATACCTTTCCAGCCGGTGTCTCTGAGTCTAGTATTTCAGGATAAGACTTTGTATATCTGCAGAGAACAATATGTTTAATATACAGTCTTCGAAAGGACTTACCGTGTACTTCTGTCTAAGGGAGTGGCGCTCACATTCATCACACTGGGATTCTTTACTGAAAACAATGTCAATGGAAAAAAAACTGTAACTTGGAAGGTCACTCATGGAACTCTTTATGCACCAACAGACTCAAAATTTTCTCTAACTTGGGAGTCAAAAGCTCTCTTCCCTCTGCTGCAAGGAATCATCCTGTGGTGTCTATCAGTTCTCCTGTAAACTGCAGACCATGAACAGGCCACTTGGTTGGCTTTTGGTGACAGCAACACTGTAGTTGGAGTCAGAGATCTGGAAATAGATCTTCATTCTGCCATAAACTAGCTACAAGGTCTTGAGTCAGTTTCTCGCCACCTCTGACCTATAATCCTTATCTCTATGAAGAAAGCGATACTGACTTCTCCGGCACAGGACTGCTGGGTAATTTAATAAACTCCTGTATTGTGTAAGAAAACCTAATGTCCTGTATGATGTAAGAAAACTTAAAGTTATTTGTTGGTATCTAATATTAGGTTTGGTAGTAACTAGAAGAACAGTGATCAATAGCCCAAATTTGTACACATCTGAAGTTTAGTTCCCAATCACCTAATACAGGAAGCAATAATGATTTACATACAGATCAGCTCTATGGTCTCTGATTTGTGACTAGTCACAAGTGGCTCTTTACTATCAGTGTTTTCTCTGAATAAATTTAAGCAAAGACCTTTGGATATTCCAAAAGACATAGATAATTGATTCATAGAATGCTACTTTAAAAAAAATTCTTAATTATTTTGACTATTTCCAAGATACATTTTAGTGAAAATGTCGTGATTGCCAACCCAATTTCTTCATCTCAGAGATTTAGAGGAACAACAAAATAAAACACTTTTTGAAAAACCACGCTCTATCTGGTATATTTGAGTCACATTCATAAGACGAAACTGTACTCTTCCATAATGCAAGGGAACAATTTGGCCTTCATGAACTTTCCATAAATCTGAAGGAAGGGAATAAACTGTAGTATTTTCAGACAATCCAGATATGTTATTTACATGAGCAGGCCAAGGCATTCTGATTGAATGAACTTAACTGAAAAACAGCCTCTAACAGAAATGAAAACCCTTTGATGTATTTCTTGGAAAGTCCACTAATAGCATTTCCATGTGAAAAGAAAAAACCTAGTGTCAAAAGAATTCCTCAAGACAAGGGTGCTACTGGCAACACGCAAAAGGGAGAAGCACACGAAGGGTTTCCGATAATCCTGCAGCTTTGCTCTCTGGGGATTTTGCCCACTTTTTAGGCAACTCCTTCTCACCCCTAACTAGCCACACTACTCTCCTGATGTCTTGTTCCCTGCCTGCCAGTGGCAATATGTTGCTTATAAATTGATTTCTAAAAGGAGACAGTCACCTAATATGTGACCCTTCAAAGACATTTATATTTAAAAAACAGAAGCAGTGTCTATCAAGAGTAAAATATTTAATTCGTGAAACAGTGGTGTCTAGGGCATAATGTTGAGCAAACGCTCATACAGTCGCCCTCCTTGTCTTAAGACCTAATCTGGATGTTAGAATCTTGAGAGAACTTTGAGGAAGACCGGCTCTCATTGACAAAGTGTCTTAGAAACATCCAGAGAGAAACTGAAAATAAGACACTGTTTTGTTTGCTTGCTTGTTTGTTTTTACTAAATTGGAAGCTAATAAGACCTGAGTCATATTTAAATATCCCTTCTTTTCCAATAATAAAGCATCACATGGGCATATTCCTTATCAAATATGTTTATTGGATCCAGATAATAAAGAAATTGCTTTTTATTTTATGTGTGTGTGTGTGTGTGTGTGTATTTTGGTTTGGCATTCTAGCCAGAAAAATGATTGAATAACAATGAATAACTAAATTATAACTGGAATATATATGCAGGCAACCTCTACTGGCACACTACATGCAAAAATGCCTTGCTTTTAGAGTTGAATAAAATACTAGAAAAACTCATGCTCTGTGTTGCAATCATGTTTAGGAATTAAATTTCTTCCCAAATGTCATTGAGACATGCTATTAAATGGTCTTATTATAAGCAAAGCCTCCTCTCCTAGAAGAAAAAAAAAAAGTTAAAATGAACCCATTATACCATACAAGAATCTAAAATCTTTCATTTTCTATTGAATTTTATGCAAAAGCTACTTTATCCTCTACTCTTTTTGCCTTAATTTGCTTTTTTTGTTGTTGCTGTTTGACTTAATCATTAATATATGATTGGATGAATGTAGCTAAAAAATACATATAGATTTGTATGTTTATGTTCACAAATATGCATTTTTTAAAAATAAAAGTCTAATACAATCTGCTAATCTTCTTCTCAAAGAAGGTGAATTTTGCAGGAAGAAAGCATGGTAATTTGTAGATACTTATCATAGCAAAGGGAACATCAATTGCAGATGCCATGTTAAACAAATGAAATACAGTAAATTAAATGAAACTACTTTCTGTAACACTTTATGCCTCTATCTGTTAATTTTGAAAAAGGCACCGTAGTGAGGCTCATTTCAGCACAAAGTCATATTATGCAGATGTACTACATTTATTTATTTTGCTTTATGAAAAAAATATATAAAACTTTATAGCCTGCCCCAGTTCTGCATTAGGAATAACATGAAAAGCTTTTCTATGTCAAGCTTCCCCAGTCTCCCAGATTTCTCCTCCCACCGTCCTCCCCCGCCCGCTGCTCTGCGGTTCCCACCTGCTCGGACCCAGGAGCGCGTGTCAGAGAGGGCGGTGTCCTTTCTTCTGTCCTTCTTTGTAGTCTTGACCCATCTCCTCCAACACCTTCTAAGTATTATTCTGTCATTTACGCCCATCTTCTCTACCTTCACTACCCTCAGTGGCTCCTTCTCCTCAGCTTTTATATATAAACAAAATGATAAATCTCTTTTCTATTTTAAGAGAAAGAAAGGAACCTCTAATCTCTTTTTCCTCTGGTTAGGGACCCGTACATCTCCTGCTCACCTCAGATTTAATGCTCAATGCGGCCTCCCTTCAGGCAGCTCCTCACTGTTCCCACTCCCTCCCCCCCCCATTCAATTCCCTCCTCATTCTTTGTCTGAGTTTCCTGCCCCACTACCCTGCTAACAGTGTGCAGACCAAGCTTCTAAAGGCCAAATTCAAGGCGCCTTTCATCCTCAAATAACTTGACCTCTCACAGTGTGAGGTATTGCCTATCGAGCTACCCTTTTCTTTTCAAAACTCTCTTTCCTGTTTTCTTCCAGTTCTCCTTCTAAACTTCTGACCACTCCAAGTCACCCACCAGATCTTCCTTCATGCCCACACCAACCCACGTTGTTCTTCCTTGCAGTTGAGACATGTCCTTGGTCCTCTTCTCTCTCAAGAAATTTTCTTTCTAACTCTTCCCATTTCATTCCTGTCACAACCACTGATCCCTCTTCCTACACCCTCCTTGGAAAGTCTGTTGCTTCCCATTATTCTTTCCTTGGACCACTTTGTTTCCTCATCTATAAAACAGCATCAGTAAGAACAACTACACATTAGAGCATGTTGTGATTAAATTAGCTTGTGCTCATAGAACATTTAGCATGGGGTTTGGCACAATATCAACATTCATTGCCTATTGTTTTAAAAGTCCCTTAATATACAGTTCCTTCTAGGTAATCCCAAGGATAATTAATAACTATTCCAGCAATTCCCAAATCTCTCTGCCAGATTCTGCAATCCCTCTACTCACTGTCATACTAACAGCTGTTCTTTCTTCATCTTTGCAGCAAACCTTGATAGACAGTGATGGGAGGCAGACTAGATTTCAGGTGGTGAGCACCAAATAAAGTATATGGGTGTCATATTTTAAAGTTGTACACTTGAAATTTATATAATGTTGCTAACCAATGTTATCCCAATAAATTTGTAAAAATGTGATGTATGAGGGCTGTCCATAAGGTATCCAGCCATCTAATATGAAAAATAGTGACATTTATTGAAGAAAATACAAGAAACTCCATACATAGGACAATGATGCCCTTCAAAGTAGGCATCTTGGAACCTCATGTAGTTCTCACAATTGCCATCAGTTGCCCCATACTATTTTTCTGAATCTCACTGATGGTCTGAAATCTCATCCCTTTTGACAGTTATTTTAGTTTGTGGAAATGCCAGAAGTCACAGGGCTCCACATTCACACTGTGGAAGGGCTGAGTCACCTGTGTGATTTGATGTTTCACAAAAATACTCCACAAGATATGATGCATGTGTGGGCTTGTTGTCGTGATGAAGCTGCCAATCACCAGTTGCCCATAACCATGACCTTCTGAATCATCCAAATACTTTCCTCAGAGGAATGTTTGAGTTTAATGCCAAATTTGATGGAGATTCTTTGCTCTATTCACTCAGTTGTTTTGAATGCAAGAGCCACATAGTACATATGCTCACCCAGTGGCACCTACTGCCCCCACTGACTAGTACAGTGAATTCATCATCATACACATATGGGCATTCCAGTGCACTCTTCTTGGCTGCCTCTTGACATCAATGTCACACAAACCCCTCTTGTTATCTTAACAATGGCTGGACTTTCTGGACAGACCTCCCACACTTTTAAGGATATACTATATTTGTATGCCAACTATACTTACATATAAAGAAAGGAAGGAAGAAAGGGAAACAAGACTATACAAGGTTGTACAAGCTAAAAAAACTTTTTAAGATGAAGTTGCTCACAGTCTATTGGGGAAGTTGGACAAGTAAACATAGGTACTAAATTATGTGGTAATGTGGCAAATGGGTCTATATGTATATAAAATCAAGGCAGCCCATTCTTTACCTCATACTAAAAATTTGGTAATCATCCTCTACTTTTCGCTATCATGAGTATAACATGAAAGCTCAATGAATGACGCAGAAAGAAATCAAGTCCTGAGATAACGTTTCTTTAAAATCTCCTGAAATCCATCCACTCCTCTCAGTTTGACTTATATCAGTAACTGCTCTTCTACACTATTTGTCTACTATGTCATCTAAGATATGAATTGAATCCATTTTCTCCTAAAGTCATTTAGTGGATCACCACCATCAATTTTTTAAAAAATTAAGCTTTTAGATGGCAGAGAAAAACTAATTTCATGTCTCCGATTTCATCTGACCTACATGTCTATACTCCAGACAAAAGGAATTGCATTCCTGGAAACACTAACAGTTCATCACTTCCCAGTGCCTTTGCAAAACGTTTTCCTCTGGGAATCTTTCTCTTCTCAGGAGGACCAGGGGTGGTCTGACCCTTATGGCAACCAAATTAATTATTGGCAGGAGTTTTGTGTTTAGGAAATCAAAGGTCAGAGTCCACATAAGTAGCAACAAGTCCAACACCAAAGCCAGGATAAGGTGGTGAGGATATTGTACCCTGGTAATGATAAGGTTCCAAAATGGTAATGATTCTAGGATAACTGGCAAAAATATTCATGGGTGTTTATAGCTCGTCTTTTTTAAGTTAGCTGGTATCCAACATGGGGATGAATTAGGTGGTCTTATAAAAATACCAAGAAAGCATTCAGTGACACATCTAACTTCTGTCTAGGGAAATTTTGTTAATTTTTTATACATTTTTCTTTCCCTCCCTTTTTTGTGAATACTTCCCTAAAATCTCCCCAGTCTTCGAGGCAGAGCTTACTCTCTCCTAGGCACATTATTTTCCATAGAGTTCTTTTAGTCATTATCAAATTGTATGATTGTTCACTAGCTTCATGTCTGTCTTCTTAATTTGACTATGAACCTCAAAAGAGACTCCATATTGTTCAGTATAGACCTCTTTTGTGAAAGGGATAAGTGAGTACCTCCATAAACAAGTGTCATTCTTTCTCCCTGTGAAAAGTGTTAATGTTGAATAGATTGTTGACTTAGTTCTGTTCCCATAAAAAGTTCTTCTGCAGTTGAAAGAAAGAACTGAGATAAAAGTACATACCTAGTTTGGACACTGGCATAAGTCTATCTCTATGATTTCTCATACTAGCTATATCTTAAGATTGCCAAAATGTCTTCCTTCCCAGGATATCATAAAAATAAACAAGACTTCTGAAGTGCCCCATTCCTTTGGTTAAAAATTATAAAGCTTTCATGGTGATTATATTATACCCATAAGGTATATAAATATTGGTGCATACCTGAAACTAATATAATACTGTATGTCAACTACACTTTAATAAAAATGTAAACTTAGAAAGCTTTCTTTTTCATCATTATTACTAAAAATGTATAGAAAACATGTTGCATTTGAAGGTAAATATCTAATGTTAACTAACTCTTATGTGAGTTCATTGTTGTTGTATATAGTTTTTCCCCTTTCTCACAAATTTGTGAACCTCCAAAGTATTGTTAGTTCTTGGCTGCAAAACTGCAGTAACTTCTCAGCCTTACACACACATGCTTTCGGTATTCATTTACTGAGCTTGATGGTATCATGCAGAACACTGTGCTAAATTAGGCTCAACTCTTCTGTTGAACTTCAGTAGGAAATTGTAATGCATCTGGATAATGTGATGTTGGGACTATATTGGGCCATCCTGCAATATCTTTTTTAAAAATTTTAAGCAAGAATAAACTGTTAGAGAAATGCCCTCTCAATTCCCTCAGCTATGCATTTAGCAGATTTCCACTATATGGCTTATGTTCATTAACATGCACACCGTTGTCCATAACCTCATTTGTTTCAGTGTTTGCTTTGGATTTGCCCTGCTGAAATATTTGCCTTTCTTTTTTACATCCTGCTTCTTCTGGAGCTTTGGTTTTTCCTTTTGGTTTTATCAGAATATTCTAGGAAGATAATGACTAAAATCTTATTTATAAATAAGTTTATTGATAATTTTTTCTAAAAAGAAATATATATTATGCCACTTTTCACCGATTTGGAAAGTTTTATGGAAAATACACCTATTGAAAAGTTAGTACCTTCCCAAATCTCCCAGTTTTATTTCAAAAGAGAAGAAACAGTTGTCAATTCCTGAACTTCCTGTTTGTTTCCTAATGAAAAGTCTTTTCTCTGACTCCATAATCTGAGTGATTAGTCAGTATCACATGGGCTTCAGGGTTCTTTTTTTTTTTTAATTTAAGTTGATAGATTTGCACAGAAATATTCACACCATCTTATTTGGTCCCCCTTTTGATCAAATTTCACACATTTCTGAGAGCCTACACATATTGAATTTGGGGACAAAAATCAAAAGTGTCATTGTCTTTGCTTGAGCAAATTCAGCTGACCCACATACATATGTAATTAATGCCTTGAGTTCATCATTACAATGCTCTAAATAGGTAGATTCATGTACTATTATGACCTTCTAAAACACTTTCCATCTTGACATTTTGTCTTTTTCATCTTTGTATCTATACAGGTTGTCTAACACATAATAGATGCACAGCTATTTTGGTTGAAAGGACAAAGACAGGAAGGAAGAATGGAAGGAGAAAGAGGGAGGGAGGAAAGACAGGAGGGAGGGAGGAAGGAAAGAAAAAAAATTTCGGTGAGGCGAAGGGAGGAAGAAGAGAAGAATCTCTGGTTTTCCTTCCAATTTATTTCCTCACTATTTTTGGAGGTCATCAGAGAATTCTGCACAGATATGTTTGTGTAAATAATGCCCCAGATTTCTATCAGACTCTCCCACATGAAGATAAAAGGTGCATCATGAAGCTTTACCATCACCATTACTGATGGGACCTTATGGCTTATTGTGCATCTTGTGAATAGTTAAGAATTTGCACTGTGTCCAAAAAACACTTCTTGAAGTCTATGGTGATAAAGGAAAAAGGCATTATACCCCCATATCAGGATTTATCAAGAGTGGCACTATTGCCCATTTTGGACCAGACGATTCTTCACTGAAGAGGAGGCATGTCTTGTGCATTGTCAGATGTTTGGCAACATCCCTGGTCTCTACTTGCTAGATGCAAAAAACAGCCCTTTCCCCCAGCACCAAGAATCAAGTGCGTCTGCAGTCATTGCCAGATGCCCTCCAGGGGAGGAGTAAGAATTGCCTCGAATTGAAAATCAGTGCCCTACATATACACGTGTCCTATACAACATCCATAAGATGCCCCAGATTTTCCAGTGGCGTAGGATACCACCCTTCAAATTTCCACATGAGAGTCAAGCACAGATCACACTGGGCTTGCTGAAAGGTTAACTTCAAGGAAGACTCTGTGAGGGAACCCAATTCTACCCCCAGCCTACTTCCTAAATCTCTCCACAAGACCTTGGCTTGCTCTCCCTACTTCTGTTCATCCACCTTCCACATGGTGACCTCTAATCAACCCAGGCACACATAGGTTGAATTTAATTTTGACTGTGAATAAGCAGAAAAAGTGAATTAGTCAGATGTATACTACTTCCCTAATAACAAAGTTACATTTTAGGCCCTACTGTTGGTGATTCCATGTGACAGGGTTTATAATATGACAGCTTATGAATAGTGTGACTAGTTACAAAGGGTCATTATAAAATTCTTAGGAGGCAAAATAGGTGCATGTGTTGAGATTAAAACTTTACAGACTGATTGTGTCTTCTGGGTTAGAATCTTAGCTCTGCAACTTACCAGATTTCTGTAACTCTAGACAAATAGCTGCCCTCTGCCTCATGGCCATCAGGGACATGAGCAAAGAAATAGTACCTCTTGCATGGAACTCTTGTAAAATTTGAATAAGAGTGTATCTGGGAAATAATTTAGAAGAATCTTTATATGTGTTAGCTATTTTTCTTGGATCTATGATAATAGAATATCTTACAACAGTACTGCCTAAACACAAATATGCAATACAACGCACACACAAAGACAGCTAAAAACTATCCTTTTATTGTCATTAACATTATGTTGTAGCCGTTAAATTTGTTAACTAGAAAGCCATATTATATACTGCTTGATTTTGGTACACTAGTGAATGCTTTCACTAGTATCCATGACTTGCTTTAATTTTCATGTCAATCAGTAAATGCTTCAACAGCATGCTACTCTGTTCAAAGCAATTCTTCAAATCTATTTTAAAGAGGAAAATATTTGGTTTTGTTGCTGTTGTCATAATTTCCACTAATTTAGGCTATGTTATCAGTGGTTATTTCAGTGGCCTTAACCCTCCTGCTCCACAGTGTCCCACCCACTGGCACATTGCTCCTCCTATTTATTCAACGTTTTGAAAAGAAATTATAAGTAAAAGAGCATATATAAGTAATGGGAGAAAGAAGAAATCAATGGTTCTGGATGGTTTATAGATAACATTGGGCAAAAGAAAGGAAGAGAGAATCAGGTACAGGAAGGATTTCATTGCAATTCTCAGTTTCCATCCTAAAATGTATATGAAACAGGAAATTCAGAGGAAGAAAGCATTTCAATTTAGACAGGCATAGAGGGAAAGGAGGAGTTGAGTAGGAGCTTGGTGTATCTTGACCTGGGCTCACAAATAAAGAGTAAGAGCATTTTCCATATAACGATTACAGAAGACTGAAGGAAATCTGCAAAGAAATACAAACTTAACTAAAACTTTTGGAGGACCAGAGAAAATAACTGGATTAGTTTTGTTGAAATACCTATAATTTCTCATTAACAGTCTACCTTCCACAAAAAGGTACATAGTTAATTTACTATAACATCATTTAAATTAAAAGAACTAATAGCATTATTACTCATGCAAAACTAGAATACATTACCATCACCCCTTTAACTAGCTTCATTTCTAAATACCACCATCACTCATCTATAAAAATCGATATGAAAAAAATTGCTTTCATGATTTTTATAGGCAGAAGAGATATTAGTAGTTTCATTTAATAAATAAGGAAATTGAATCTCAGCTCATGTAAATAATGTCTCTGAGGACTTGGGACAATAACTGGTAAAGCAAAAACTAAAAAGGGGGATTGTAAATTCTACCCCAATGTGGACCCATATTATTTCCCATACTTTCATTTTTTGGTAGACAATCAATAACCATTTGTGCAAAAAATAAAGGAGTTAACTTCTCTGCCCATTACACTAAAGCAGGTACAATCTCAAGGAAAAGTTTCTATAGTCAGAAAAGTGTTAAAATATTGCTTTTATCAAAAGCTTTTATAATAGGGTGCTTGACAAACTTCACAAGTGTTCCTGGTCCATCAAAATCACAAGTGCCATTCAGACAAGAATAGTGGATAATATTACCAGGGGTCTAACATAAGCTCAAAAGATAAAAAAAGAAAAGGGGCCACATAACTGTGCCTCTCCGCCTCATGAGTAATAGCTCTTTTGAGTTTTTATCATAGACTATTCCTAGGAGGGAGGTAGGAGAAGAAAAGTGTCATTATTCTTGTTTTATTGAAAAGAAAACAAAATTCACAAAAGGATTTACCTAAAACCCCATAGTCCGTTAAGGAACAAAGAGAATTCAATTGCTTTTGGCTCTCCATTCCAATAGGTTATGCTACCACCTATTATGTAAGTGTGAACAATTAAATTGGAGAATGGTTCAAAAGCAAACAAAATCTCCTTTAAGTTGCTTCTCTAACTATAAAAATAAAACCATGCTGGAACTTCACTATAATGTGACTCGCTGTGGTGCAGAAATTAATACACTAAGTTCATCTCCAGAATTAACTTCAGGAGCTTGTCCAAGAGAATTCTTAAGAAGCTGCTCATAATATGAATTTGACTCACCATTGAGATTAAGCCCAAGACAGTGGCCACGGAGAGAAATAGCAGCTCTTTAAAGAAGCTGGTAATCAACACTGCTACTTTTCTAAACCTATATTCAGAAGCCAAATGTTTGTCATTGACTATCTAGTGATATTATCTAATATCTAATAATATCATATGTCACTTACAGATGTAGTCACATCTGTAAAATGAGAGAACAGTATTCTGTCTGATAGGCTTATTATAAAGATTAAATACGCTAACATTTTAAAGCACTTAAAATATAAGTGTTTGTTAAATTTAAAAAATAAAGTTTTTTCTTCCATGCTGTGCTTTTAGTGTCTCTAACTATAAAATTTGCCTTTTTTCAGACTTGGGCTTTTTTTTAACAACTGAAAGGTAAAGCAAAACATTGAGACAGAAAAGTATTTTTAACAAAGGTCACTTAAGGATTTGATAAGAGAGAGAGAAAGAGGAGCTTATACAAAAGAAAAGATCATACAATAAATATAAAATCTGCTGGACAGATTCTTTCTTTCTTTTTTTTGACACAAGAAACATGGAAGAAATGATCTTCTCTATAAATTTCCAGAAATGTAAAGGGACAAAATGAGTAACTAATTGGAATTTCTAAGTGTACAGGGCACTGGATGCCTGTTTCTTTATTTTGTCATCCAATATGATTTCCAGGAAGTGACATCTTACACAGGGGTCTAAAACACAAATTAATTATAGTCTTGATGAGTGAATCTGAGTGGAAAGTGACACGAAAGTGTAAAGTTTCCTTGAACGACCCTGAGGGTTTAAAGGTGTAGAAATATTGAATGTATATAAATAGTACAAGGAGGTTGCTGCATCCTGTTTTCCTAAATTAGAAACTGACAGGACAAACCCAAGAAGCTAGCCCTTGGCTTTAGCTGATATTCAACGTATATGGTGAGCTAAGGAGGCATGACTCAAAGTTGATACTAGAACATATTAAGATAAGGAAATAAGAGTAAAAAGCAAGCCTTCCTACTTGAAAACTTTGAAATCTCAGTGTCCTAGTCCACTCAGGCTGCTCTTACAAAATACCACAGGCTGGACGGCTTAAAAACAACAGAAGGTTGTTTCTCACAGCTCTGGAGGTTGAAGGTGTGAGATCACGGTGCCACCCTGTCAGGTGAATGCTCTCTTTTGTTTCACAGATTTCTCACTGTCTTCAGATGCAGACGCAAGGGGTCTCCAAGATCTCTTTCTATATAGGCACTAATCCCATTCATGAAGGCTCCACTCCCATGATCTAAGTGTCTCCCAAAGGTCCCACGTCCTAACATGTCATCTTCGTGGGTGAAGATTTCAGCATACGAATTGGGCAGGCACACAGACACTCAGACCGTTGCACTCAGTGTAAAGTAAACTATTTATTTAAACTATGGCATTAAGCTTCATTTGAGTTCTAAATGACTGACCCATGCCACATAAAGATTGTCCGAAATATAAAGGGCTGTTACCCTCCCACTTACACCGCTTCCTGAACAGGAAGAAGGGTGGTATCAGGAAAGGAGCATAACTAAGACTAAGTTACCCAGACTGAAAAGCAAGTAGAATTATTTCAATATATTGTTTCATGTCCTTTCTAACCAATGGTCACATTCATCAAATGAGGGATCTGAAAAAGCTAGTGTTCATTTGCAAATTGAACCTTTCCTAACTCAGTTTGCATCAAGGCGCACTGTGATGCCTGTGAACCTCACAGTTTTAGCATTAATAGGGCCCAATTAATAGGACGGTGATGAATGTGCATCTGAAGCCCAATGCCAATGTTGATTTGACACTTTAAAATACTGTCTCCACAGAATGTCCTAAGATACTGCATGATAGTCATTAAAATGCTGTGGGAAATAGTTTAGGTTTTGAATTTACACTAGCCTAGATCCAAACACTGACTCATTTAATTGCTTCTGACTTTGGGAACATCTTTGAACATGGTTAGCCATGGCTTCCTCGCCTGTAAAACGTGAAGAATTATATCAACCACATAACTTTATGGAGAATAAATAAGATAATTTATGTGAAGCATTTAGAAGGTAAACATTCAACAAAATGGTGACTTTTTTATTTTACCTAAAAAGGAAACAATCCAGTTTCTGTTAATCACAATAGTCTCATCACAATGTGTATGAAATGATACAAGCATTTCACAGGTTCTCCTGGAATTTAAATAAAAGTCTTTCTCTTCTTTAATTAAAGAAAGCTTAGATAAAGCCCTAGATTAGGGCCTCCTACCTCCAGATATCTATGTTTAATACCTGTGAAAACTTCCAGTAAAAATTCCTGTTACTGTCTTTGCTGAATATGTTGTTATATATTTGGAGTTGCTTTTCTCTTACTATTTTTATTACGAGTCACTTCCCTTCTTACACAGTTAGCTTTAAGTTCAGGAAGCAATGCTTTCCTTTTACCTTTATCACATGAGCTTTCTAGTCTAGGTCAGGTTATCCAGCTTTCAGGAAAGATCAGAAAGCTGGGATGGTAGGGTATTACTTCCCTTTGGCTGAAATGATATTTTCTGTTTATATATTGGAAGTAGCCCATCGTGCATGTAAACAAACACATGTGCCAATAACACAGTGTCTTGATGTTCAGTTGGCACAATGAAGCAACCCTTGTTTCATTTGTTGTTTTGCTGTTTTTGAGGTAAGTAGCTCTACTGCAGACTTTTCTATTGGAAATTGAATTAAAGGCCTAATTTCTATATATGGTGTTGGCTTAATTAGAACACTGTCCATAACACTTTGAATTTAGGGTCCACAGAAATAGCTTTTAAAGCACAACTACACAATTTCTCCAAGGTAAACATGGAGCCTGGAATAAACTTTGAGTTGCATATAATTTATTGGACCTAACATTTTTATGGTTGTAATAAAATTCTCCATGATTTTGGCTCTCCGTCCATCTCTTCTATCTTATGTATGAAATGGACAGAAAGCTAAGTAAGGGGAAACAAATTAAAAGTATCACCCTCTTTACCTCTATTTCTTTCTAATTAAGAAGTATGTTAATTGAAATTAAAGTGACACAGAAGCCCCCCGAGTATTGTAATTGGCTTGTGCCGCTGTCGCCCCAGGGTCATTTACTGAACTGATTCCTGCCTGGGTTGGGAGTGACAGAAAATCCTCAACTACAAAGCAACCTCAGGCTTGTAAAATAGGATTGCTGGTGGGAGAGCAAATATATCCACATCCAAATTAGATTTTCTTTAAACATTTACGGAGAAAGTATTTGAGATCAGACGCCCTTACTAATCAGTTCACCTCAGCGGTTCTTTCCCCATGCAATTTCCCTTAACTCAGTTTGATCACATCTAGACTTTAATGGCTTTATGTCACCTACAGAAAGAAAGCAGAGTGTTTCACGACTTTGTCACCAGCTCCACCGTTCTCATTCCTCCCCTTACACCCACAGTGCATCTCAACCAAACTTTATTCCCTGTCCCGCACACCCCGGGCCTTCCCTGCCAAGTGTGTGTTCACATTAGTGCATCCACTGGACAACTTTTGTGCTTCCTCCTTTTCTCTGGAATAACAAATGCTTACCAAATCCAACCAAAATTGTCGAAGACCCAGCCCAAATACCATGTCCTCCAACTACTCCTCTTATGTTCTCCTTGGCTGAAAATCTAAACTTCAAATATACCACACATTTATCTTGGTTTAATCCTATCAAAATCCCTGATAAAGTAATTCTTTTGTGTTAAGTCTAATTTAAGGCAGTAATAGCAACTTACTCCACAGAGAAGACACATTTAAACAAATTAACATAAAAATAGAATACGCAGGTTCAACAGGGTATGTAAACAAAGTTATAAAGATTTTAAAGTTTGGAGAAGAAAGATGCTGTCTTAGTCCATTCAGGCTGTCATCACAAAAATACCATGAATTTGGTAGCTTATAAACAACCCACATTTGTTTCCCACAGTGCTGCAGGCTGGGAATCCCAGATGATGACACAGGAAAGTTTGGCGTCAGGTGAGAATCCACTTCCTGGTTGACAGGTAGCCCCATTTTCCCTGAGGCCTCAGGGGGTGGAAGGGGAAAGCGAGCTCTCCAGGGTTTCTTTCATAAGAGCACGAATCTCATTAATGAGGGTCCCACCCTCATGACACAAGCACTCGCCTGGCTCCATCTCCCAACACCATCACACTGGGCATTTGTTTCAAGATATGAATTTGGGGGGAGGAGGGCACAGATATGGAGTGCATTGCAGATGACTTCTTTGAGAAGTTGTGGAATTTAAAATAGAATCTGGGAACAGGTAGAATGCATCTAGATAGCGACAGAGGTAGGAAATTTCATGCAGAGAAAAAACATGAGCAAAGACATTGAGGTAAGACATTTTCCAAAATTATTACAGTTTACCAGAAATATAAGATGCAAGTAACTAATAATCACAATAATATTACCTAATATCATTTAAGCATTTCACAAATACTGGGTATTGTTATAAGAAATTTACAAGTCTTAAATTCATTTAATTTTTATAACAGCCATATGAGTTGAGGACTATATTTCCTTTCAATAAATGGGGAAAATGAGGCAAAGTGGACAGAAATGAGAATAACAGTTTAGAAGAGAAGTTGAAACCAGGTTGCAAACTGGGTGGACTAGTGCCCGATCCTGTTTGTGCCTGATCCTGTTCGTAGAAAATTGGATTGCATTAGCTAGGGGAAGACATAGCTGGTGAAACATACAATAGAGGGGGACAGCCCAGGAAAGGCCTAGGAAGTGTGTGTACATGTGTGATGAGGGAACAATAAGACAAAACTGCAAGTAACTTATTTTTGTTGAAAAGTGCTATGTAAATAGCTTGACTGACAGTTCATGGCAGTTTGACAGACAGATCATGAAGAGCTAGTAAGCCAGGTAAGGGCCTTTCTTCTGTAAGGAGTCTTGAAAACTTTGGAGCAGTGGAATTATGGACAAATTTCCATTTTAGCTAGGTCACCTTTCCAGCTCTGTGGAGCATGGCTGTGAAGAGCATTCAAGTGAAGGCAGGGAGAAAAGATAGGAGACCATTGACCTTAAAGTCCCAGTAAAAGATGTTGAGATGCAGATGTAAAACAGTCATTGCAGGTAAGGAATGAAAATGTGGCAGGATGCACTATCCAAAAGTGGCTGCTATGCCGTGGCCTGTGTGGAGCATCATCCCATAAAACGAAAGGCTGCAAGTTTGATTCCTGGTTGGAGCACATGCCTAGATTGCAGGTTTGGTCCCCAGTCTCGGCGCATGTGAGAAGCAACCAATTGATGTTTCTCTTTCACATCAATGTTTCTCTCTCCCTCCTTTCCCTTCTCTCTAAAATTAAAAGCCATGTCCTCAGGTGAGGATGAAAAAATTTTTTTAAAAAAGTGACTGCCACAACTCCCATCCCACAATTCAAAGTTCCAGAGTGACTTGGAGACTCCTTCCATCAAGAGACAGGGTCAATATTTTCTCCCGTTGTAATTACAGAGGCATGATACTTTGTGACCTCTGAGTTTAGGTCATAAAATGTGATGCGGCTTCCATTGGATCCACCTAGGATACCTGCTTTTAGAGCCCAGCTGACGTCCTATGTGGAAGCCTAAGTGCACCCCACATGGAGAAGCACAAGGAAAGGCCACATATAAGTGCCAGCTGACAGCCCAGCTGAGATCCCAGCCAAGCGTACACCATCAACTGCCAGACACGTGAGTAGGGATGCCTTGTGATGATTCCAAACCCCATCCTTCAAGTCTTCCCAGCTGAGGTCCAAGCACCGTGAAGCAAAGATGAGCTCTCCTGCTGTTGTTATTTTAGTCTACTGAGTTTGGGGATAATTTATTACTGGAACAGGAGGGAATTGATAAATATTATAAAATAAAGTCAAAAGGATTTGATGGTTTCTAAAAACTATTGCTTGGCTGGCTGAAGGCTCTCTGGTTGGTCTGACTGAAACCAGGAAAGCAAGGGATTTAAAGTGGATATCTTCAAGTCTTTATCAAGTTGAATTCTTAATAAAATGGCCCAAAGAAAAAACTGAATAATTTGGCCTCTCTTTAAAATATAAGAAATCATATTAAAAATATTCATACATATACTAAAAAATTCCATTTTAATCTGTTCAGTTACCTGATATGTGCCATGTTTAAAAGAAGCATTCTAGAAATTATCATTCCAAGAAAGTAACACAATTTCTTTCCTAGAAAAATACAAATATTTGAAATTATTTGGAATTTAATTTGAAATTTGGGGCAGTTTGAAGGAAGTATATCTCTTGCTTTCTTTTTCTTATTTTTTCATGACTCCTACATGTTATATATTTATATGTTATGTTTTCAAATAATTTGTCCAAATTTGCTACAGCCAGACTTTTATAACATAAGACTTGGTAGGAGTATGGCAGGGCACCTGGAAGAGTTTGGAGATTTATTCCTTTGGATGGCAATCTTAAACAAATGGGACCAACTGCTAAACTTGCTGAAAGAGAAAAAACACTTTTTAAAATAAGGGATTTCACAAATATATACATATTCTCAATATACTTAGGGGGTTTTGGTGGGAAGGGGAGATCAGTTCTGCGAGCTAGTGTCTCTTCCTTGGCCAAAATGTAACATTATTTTTTCTTTGAGGAAATTAGAAAATGAAAATGCATTTTCTCTTTGGTGCCAAGCTATCAATACCTCCTTGTGATATCCAGTACTTGGCACTCAGAATTTTCCCTACACAATTCATCTAATTGAAACCAAATGTTTAAAAAAAAAAAAAATGGGGGACAGCTGATCATAAAGATCCATGACACATCATTTGCATTAGACTGTTTGATTCTCACATGTCTTCCCATGTCCCCAACTATGGCTTATGTGATTGTTGAAAATGCATTTAGTAATCAATGACTGCCAATAATTGTTGTGTCATAAACAGTATACATACTTAGCAAACTCAGATGATATACTTGTTCACTTCAGTAAGCTTCCCGAGATTGTGATAACTGAACAATAACAAGAAATTACAGAAAATAAAACATCTCCTTTTCTGGGATCTTAGACTTAGAGCATGAGCCTTACTCCCTAGACTACCCCTTCTCCAAAACCATCTCTAAACAAATTCACTGCCATGATCTTGAGATTCAGTTGATGAGTTATGGTCAAAGAGAAGCGCTTATAAAAATGATTAAATTGGTAGACCTATATAGAAATAGTAAGGTCATTATATACCTTATCTAAAATAAAAACTACACACACACACACACACACACACACACGTAAGAAGCCCAATATATACTTACTGTGTGTGTATCAGAAGTTACCTTCTAATTTTTTTAATATACGACAAAGGTGTGGGCTACTGTCGTTTCTATCCTCATGCTTACTTAAAACCTCCAGCAGCACACTTTTTAAAAGTAATTGATGGCCAATATTGTATAAAGTAACAGGAAACACTCCTTTTTCGCTAAGCTAAATGGACACTTTAGGGCATACATATGGGTTTGGATTATTTCCAATACGCGCTGCTTCGTGCAGGAAGACAAATGGGCATGCATTAAGCATATTTTGGTAATTGGTGATGCTACCTCCCAGCTCCCCTGGGTGTGCAACTCTTCAGGGATCATCTTTCAAACCATGATGATCACAAACTCTAATGCACTGGTTTTACATAATTAAATTTTAAGGTAAATCTAAGAAAATGCTCAAGAGTCTCAAAAAATAGGAGTTATTACTTCAAACAGGGTAGTAAAAAATAAACCTTTATATGTTTCTTCTATCTTTTGTCTTATATTCAGGCTTAATGTATACCTGAAGCAAATATCTATACACTTAGTTCCACAGAAAGTGACCTCTCCTGCAAATGAAAGAAAACAAGAAAGAAAGAACTACAAAGAAAAAATAAAATGTATTAGCTTCTTCAAACATAATAGAAACCACAGTTTACGTTGGGGAAATACAGTTGAAACCACAACTTACTTTGGAAGTTTTACACATGAATAGATTTAATCTGATATTCCTTCTTTCATTCTGCTGGAGAAAAGAATTGGAACTATAGTTTAAACTTTTACAAGTGGCTCAAGTGGTTTAACCACAGTGTCCTGCTAGTTCAATCAAATTAGTGTTAAATAAAAATGTTTTTTGGAGAAATTTCATATAAAAGGCCCGAGTTAGGAACTGCATTCTTATTGCATTCATTCATTCGATACTATGCTAAGCAAAGGTTACAAAACCTATTATGACTCTCTGCATTAGAATAGAATAGTGTCATTGGAAGGAATGCAAATGAGTAGATGATCATTTTTGCCCTTGAAGAGAATTCTTTGATAAGCTTAAATGCAGCGCAGTGGTCAGTGGCTGTCGTACAGTCTTCCCATTGTCATGTCATCAGCCAAAGACTTACTAGGATAAAGAGAGAGTGGCAAGCTCTGCTCCAAGTTTTCAAAATGTATACATAAAAGCAAATTAAATACCTTTGAGTTTGACCTAGATTTAGTGACTTGCTTACAAAGGATACAGGATGGGAAATGAATAGTGTATGAGTTTCCTAGGACTGTAATAACAAAATACCAGAAACTGAATGGCCTAAAACAGCAGGAGGTTAGTCTCTCCCAGTTCTGGAGTTTGGAAATTTGAAATCAAGGTGTTGGCGGTCCATGTCCCCTCTGAAATGTGTAGGGAAGAATCTATCATTCCTTGCCTCTTCCGGCTTCTGAGGTGGGTGCCAATCTCTGGCAGCTGCTTCACTCTAATCTCTGCCTCTGTTGTCACATGACATTCTCCTTGTGTGTCTCTGTGTCTTACGTTTCATATGATCTTTTCCTCTTCTTTTTTTTTCTTTTCAAATGCAGATTGATTTTATTTATTTTTTTAAATGTCAAGATCCATTATAAAATATTAAAAAATTTATAACCATTATAAAGCCTTGGCAATTAAAACAACATGACACCAACACAGAAATAATCAAGTAGATCAATGAAATAAAATGAGCATTCTAGAAACAAATGTAGATATCTGTCTAACAATGTAATATATGATTAAATTGACATTTCAATTCAATGGGGAAAATAAAGCTTATTCAACAAATAAGGTTCATGGACCACTATTACTTGAAATAAAACAAATATAGAGCTCTATTTCACACATTACAAAAAAAAAATTCAAGTGAGTTAAGAATCAATATGTAAAATCTAAAGAGTTTTAGGGGAAAACACAAAATAATATTTTTCTTACCCTGAATAACATATTCAAACCCAGAATCTATAAAGTAAAATATTGACAATATGACTATATTAAACACTTAAGTCTATACAGTGATATACATATAAAAAAAGTTAAAGGACAATTAATAGAATAGGAAAGTATTTGCAACACATCTGAAAAAGGGTTAGTAGTTTTTTGGGGGTTTTTTTAGGGAAAAAATTTTACAAACATTTCATCAAAAACTGGTTACAGAATACCAAAAAGGTCATTTAAAGGTTTTTAAAAATAATAGAAATAGGCAAGAAATATACAAAAACAGGTTTAGTTTCAACAAGTGATAAAGTAACGATTAAAATAACACATCATTGTCACAATCAGATTAATAAATATTAAAAAATATTGGTAATATCAAATATTGGTGACTGTGAAAGGAACTGGGTATTCACAGACTCTTTTTCTTCATCTTCTTAAAGCAGTCCCTTTATCATATCTTGCAATGCTGGTTTCATGGAGGTGAATTCTTTTAGCCTTCTTTTGTCTGGGAAACTCCTTATTTCACTTTCCATTTTAATTGAGAGCCTTGCTGGGTAGAGCAGGGTTGGTTGCAGGCTTTTGCTTTTCATGACTTGGAATATTTCTTGCCATTCCCTTCTGGCTTGCAGTGTTTCTGTTGAGAAGTCAGCTGCTAGCCGTATCAGGGCTCCCTTATATGTTCTACCTCTTTCTCCCTTGCTTCCTTTAGGATTCTGTTTGTCTTTGATATTTGCCATTTTAATGACGATGTGTCTTGGAATGGGCCTCATTGGGTTCCTCTTGAATGGGATCCTCTGTTCTTCCTGGACTTGTATGACTTTTTCTCTCTTCAAATTAGGGAAGTTTTCCATCATTACTTTTTCAAACAGTTTCTCTATCCCTTGCTCTTCTTCTTCTCCTTCTGGTATCCCTATTATGTGGATGTTATTATGTTTCAGGTTGTTCTGCATTTCCCTAAATACCTCTTCATTCTTTTTGGTCTTTTTCCATTTTCTTGCTCTTTCTGGGAGCTTTTTACTATCTTATCCTCCAGCTCGCTAATTCATTCCTCTGCTTCATCTAGCTTCCTTTTGATTCCTTCTACTGTGTTCTTCAATTCAGAAATTGTATTCTTCATTTCCTCTTGTCTCTTCTTGATAGATTATATGTCCTTTTTCATGCTGATATAGTTTGCAGTAAGTTCCTCGTACTTTCCCTGTAGATTTTTGTAATTCTTTCTGAGCTCACTGAACTCATTGAGCTTCCTTAGAACCGTTGTTTGGAACTTAATATCTGATAGTTTACTTGCCTCTATTTCATTTAGTTCTCTTTCTGGGGATTCCTCCTTTCCCTTCGACTGAGGGGTGTTTCTTTGTCTTCCCATTATTTTTGAGGCTCTTCTTTTTTGCTTCTGTTTCTTCAACTGATCTGTCTTGATTTCCTGACTTTGTAGTGTGAACTTCTATGGTAGGAGACCACTGTTTTTTTCTTTCTGGATCTGCCTCTGATGATGTCAGCTGTTGACGCTGTCTGACCTTTGGCAGTCTGTTCAAGACTTCCAGGAATCTACTGTCTGTGGCTATCTCCTTCAGCTGTTAATCTAGTCACTCTGCATTGAGTAGGCTGGCTTAGAGACACCACAGGGCAGGGCAGAGTCCCTCCTAAGAGTAGGGCTTTGGGTCCTCTCACACTGCTGTTGCTCAGGGGAGTGGTCTGCCTGAGCAAGATGGCTGCTGCCACATGGGGAATGAGTCAGCACCGGGATCCCACTGACTACTCTTTCAGTTCTTTCCCCAAAGCCTCCTTCCCCAATCTCTCCCCTGGCATCTCTACCCACTCTTTTCCTGCCTTTGCCAGATACCAGGGTAAGTAGTTGCAAATAAAAATTTATGCATTGGCCCTTTAAATGGCTCTTTGCATCTCCAGCCGCCTGTCTCTAGCAGAGAGCAACCTTGCCACTTTTTGTAGTTGACTGTTATCTGTGTACTTTTGGGGCTCTGGTGCTGTAGACTGGAGATCCCCACTTATGGTTTAGACTCCGCTGTTCTCAGGGAGATCCAACTGGCCATTTCAATATCCTTCTGGTGCTGCCGCCCATGGGTGCCCCACCCTCCTTCTGGAGTCTCTACCACACTCCTTACCAGTTAGGTTGTGCTAAAGCCAATTCCTCTGTCTGTCCGAGGTTAAAAGGTTCCTCTCTCACTATTGTTTAGTTGTTTGTTCCAGATGATTTCTCCACAATTTAGTTATAATTCCAGGTTGGTCCTGGGAGGAGGTCAGTGAGACTTCCACTCACTCCTCTGCCATCTTGATTCTCCCCTATTTTCCTCTTCTTATAAGGACACTTATCATATTGAATTAGGGCCCATCCTAATGACCTCATCTTGATTAAATCTGCAAAGAACCCATTTCCAAATAAAGTTCCATATATAGGTACTGGGCACTAGGACTTCAATGTACCTTTTTTAGAAGACGCAAGTCAACCTACAACAAATAGTAACTTTTTGGTGAAGAAACCTGGCAAACACAATTTTAACAAAGTCATGGTGATTTGGTTAATATCACTGGGGCTAGATCATGTTGATGTTGACAAGATTCAGTCATCCAACCTCAAAATATCATACCTTAACATACATATTGGATAATGTGAGCTGAAAGAATTTGAGAAATGATAGGTGCAAGAAGGATTCTTTGATCTTCCCCTGAACTAAGTCATAAAACCTTTATGTGAGAGGTACCCTCTCTATACTCAGAGAAAAAGGAGCATCCTTGGCACCAAAGATGGAGGGATGCCAATAGGAACCTAAATGGGCAGAGCTCACTATATTCCCCTAATTTGCCACACTCAACTCACACTCCGTTTGTCCTTTCACATTTGTCCACAAGTTTCCAGTCTTCTTCAAACCTGGCATAAAAATAATCAGGTTTAACAACCACTTCTTCGGATCTGCATTTCCTTATGAAGGAAATGTAAAATGTATATTAAATAAATGTGTATGTTTTTCTCTTGTTAATCATAATCTATATTCTGTTACAGAGACCAAGACAAGAATCTAAGTTGAGGAAAGGTAGCTTTCCTCCCCAATAGTATCTTGCACCCCTGACAATATGCAATGAGAAAAGGCACTTCACATCTCTGTTATTCTTCACAATAACCCATAACCCTAAGCCAATTATGTCAAATACATCCTATGAATCAAATTGAGGAAAATTCTACAAAATACTTGACAAATTCTCTTCCAAGCTACCAAAGTCATGAAAACAAAAACAAAAACAAAAACAAAACTCAGAAACCGTTGCAGACCAAAGGAGACTAAGGCAACATGAACACTAAACACAGTGTGGGATCTTGGATTGGACACTGAACAGAAAAAAGGACACTAGTGAAAAAACTAGTAAAATCCAAATAAATTCTGTAGTATAATTAATAGTAATAGTATTAATTTTACTTAGTTTTAACTAAGTAAATCTACTATGTGAGATGTTAACAGCATGGGAAACTGGATGAAAGCTACATGAACCCTCTGCACCATTTTTGCAAATTTAACGTAAATGTAAAACTTTTCCAAATGTTTAAAAGATTATTTTAAAAAACAAAGTAAATAATAATGATGATTATGTTCTTTAATCATATGAGAAACTATCAAGTTATCAACTTATAAAGATGATCTTTTCTTGTTAGAATAACAGAGCGTATTTAGTTCCTCTTTACTTAATGGAGATGTTGTCTTCCATCAGAAAGAAAGCTTGAGATAGCAGCAAGGTTATAATGTGTATTATGCAAATATTTTAATGACATATATGTATATCTATACAAGCACCCACATATGTAAAAGAGGAGTTGCTGCACAGGTTTGGGAGCCAGAAGAGTCATCTCTGGGACATTCACTCTACATTATAGATTATAGGCTACATGACTTTTCAAGTGAATTATTTTACTTTCACCTATAAGACTGGAATACAATATGTCTACCTACATGGGAGGGACACAGCAAAGATTAAAGAAAATGCATGTTAATGCCAACTACATAATAGATGCTCACCATTTTTATCATTATTTGTAGAGACAGAAAGGAAGGAAAAAACACTGCAGCATTGGCAATAATAGTTTAAATGTTCCAATTCAATGTTGATGATCCAGGAGTGATGACAGAGTCAAGAGGCAAGAAACTAGACACTTCCCTTGAGTGACAATAATTGAGCCACTAGTGACCTTTGCAAACAATTACTTATCCATCCAGCTTCCTCCCTGACATTTCCATATTCCCCCCACAGAATTGCATGAGAATTGTTATATATTATATTTTGAAGTACAGATACATTCTCTAATGTCCAAAAAAAAAAATGAAAGTGAAGATTTTTATTGTGTGCCAAAAGTAGCATTTTCTAGTAATCAACATTTGTTTTCACAGTTCCTCATGAACTGTTTCTTTTGAAGTGTTTTAATACTTTTCTTAAAGTGGGGACCAAAAATCAGATAGCAGGTGGGAAAAGAATAGAAATTATTTCAATTATTCCTATCATTAATACCTTGAATAGCATCAAAATATGAAAAGTTCCTAAGTCAAGTCAATGATACACTTAAAATAACGTATAGACACACCTTCAGTGAATTTGAAGAGTGTGATAGAGAGGCTTGCGTGCTGGGGTGGAGATCATATAGCCATGTTGTTCATCTCACACACTTGTTTTTTTCTAAGTCCCCTGCATGGACAAGTCTTTGCTCTTTACCCTGCAGCCACTTAGTTGACAGCTCATCATCCTCCAAGTTTCAGCTCAGGGATTTCATGGTCAAGGATGGGTTTCCTGCACAAGCCAACTTCCATCTGCCCAGACGTCTTTGTCAACTGCGAGCTCCTTGCCGATGGGGCTGTTCCATTCACCTCTAAGACTCCGAATCCAGCACTGGCACATAGCAGGCAACAGATTCATCTTGAACAACCTAAACTGGAACTTTGTGAACTGTTAAACACCAAATACTGATCTTGGTTATTGGAGAATTTTATTCTATCTTACCAAGATTTCCTTTTATGGTGCTTCTTCCTCTACTATAATCTCATTACTCTCTACTCCTTTTGTTCTCCCAGCATTATAGATAAGTTTGACCCAATATGAGAGTGTGTAAGGTATCTTTCCCTGCTAAATAAAATAGGTATCCATTTAAGTATGTTTTCTCTCTGCTTATTGCACATCCATTGGAGCAGAATAAATTTAACCAACAAACTTCCTTCTTCCTTCTATTTCCCATGATTGCTGCAACAACATATGGTTAATTTCACTAATTTAAATGTATCTTTGAATAGATGTGCAATGAAGTATTTGTAGGAAAAAGGTACAGCCCTGAGTAGCTGGGGAATGAACTTCATACTCCAAATGAGCCCTGGCACTCCAAGGAGGCTCTTCCAGCATCTCAAAGGAAAGAGGAGGGGACAGAGACAAGCAGAACGAGGTCAGCCTTTTAAAGAATCTAGTAGGTCATGGATGTACTGGCCTTCCTGGAATGACATTTCTTAGTTTGGAAAGAGATATGAGCTATGAGTGATTTGCAAATGAATGCAACTGCAAATGAATGAATGCATGGAACACAATGGAAACATTGTGTCCAAGATTATACCATATTGCTCATTGCATCCACTTCTAAAGAATTTGTTTCTCCACCATCTGCATCAGTTCTATTCCACTATCAGATAAGAGGCTCAGAAAATGCAAGCCCCTAAGAATATCTTGTGAAAGGGGCTATGTGAAGTTATTATGTTTGTGTTACTTCCTTAATACCCTTTATTAATAAAAAAGAAGAATATTACATCAGAAGCAGCACTTAAAATTCAGTGTGGAGAGGCACGGGGCCTCTACTGAGTAACTTCCCCTCCCCGCCGATCTCTTTCTTCTTTTCATCTTTGCTCTGTAATAATGTATTTGGGCTAAAGGAAAACTAAATGCTCACATCCATGTCTGCAGGGGAAAGATTACTTTAAAGGGAGTAAGTGGATAACTTCTTATCTAGTTTTACAATGGATTTCATAAGCATGATCTAGTAACACTGTTTTAATATTGACGTATATTATCCAAAATATATTTTTTCTCCAAAAAATTACTCTCCTCATAACTTCCTTATTCATGAGCAATTAAATTTCACTTGTAATTTGGTATAGAACTGTATTTCCTTTACTATACATATCTAATTTGGCAGTTGTATGTCAAAACTAGCCCAAGAAGTCAACTAAAATAAGACTGAATTTCCATCTGTTTTGCACAGTTGGGCCCAGATGAACTTTATTAGCAAAATGGGAGGAAAGCGCCATTAGATGCCATCATGCCTCCCATTTTCAGAGCTCATCCTCTTTGTTTGCCACAGAACAATGGACTTACCTCAACAGACTCCCGAGCTTCAAATCCCGAACTTGTATCCTTGGCCTGAAGGTAAAATTTTTATGGCATCTGTGTATTTCTGTAATTAGATCCACAGCATCTGCAACACATACTTTTCCCTTTGAACTGTGTCTTCAGAAGAATAAGTAACGCACTGAAATTAAAGAAAGCACACAAGCATGGGCTGCTGTTGCTGGGATAAAATCTCTGCAGGAGTCTGGAAAATGGGCTTGACCAATTTGTCACACTCTCCAAATAAGGCCAAGAAAAGGCTGAATTTCTAGCAAATCTTTAAACATTTCAGGGGGGTCGATGATGTCTTATCAATGTTCCAGATATTTCCAGTGGCTCGCATTTACTCATTCCTTCCTTGATGCTGTTAGGAGAACGGTTACGCAGTGTTCTAACCAACACAAAACCATCTATTGCTGTCACACTATCCAAATCAGACAGCGTTCACAGAAGCGTGATTTATGAAAACACTATCACCATCAATTTATCCAAGAGCAGTTTACCTTTCTTTGTCATGGTGCAACATGAACCCTCGTTAAAGAAAAAAAAAAAAATTATCCAACAGGCACCAAGCCCCCTTTCTGGACAACATGTGTGTCCTTTCCTGTTGACAGGTATATTTTCACTGATTTAATAAGTTATTTATAATCTATGTGTTCTAATTTGGGTTCAAGACACTTCTCTAAAATTGTCCCAATTTCCTGAAACTTAAATGACTTACACAAATGATAATAACAAAAATCTAAAATGCAAGTAAACAGTCTCTTCTGCATTAATCTCAGTTTGTTCCCCCTAAAACTCAGTTCAAAGTGTAGGTCCCATTTATAAATTTCACCAACTCCTTAAGAGTGCATAATTCTAACTACGTGGAGGGAAAACAACCTAACAAAAACGTGATTTATCTTTGCTAAATTACCAGTGTGACATGACATTACTTTGTCTAAATTAAGCAATTATGACATAATGGCTAAAGAAAGCTGCAGTGGAAAAGTCATCCATTCCTGCTAATTTGTAAATATGGGAACACTTCTAAATGCACCCACTATAATATATAATGTTCTAAATCTGTCAAGAAAAAAAATGACAGAGTTATGAATTATTTTTAAAATAATGACATATACCCTGCAAGAATTAGCAGCGTATAGAGATAAACACATTAGACAGTCTGCTAGTTTAGCTCAATTGAAAGAACTCATACTTTGAATATTTTTTATAATAAGCAACTTACAAAAAAAATAGTTTGTTTTTACTGCATTAATAAATCCTCTCTTAAGAAGCCCAAATTTTCACTATTTATTGGCAAAAGGAATCATATAAATTTACTTAAGAAATTTGGTTCTGGAATTAAAGTAGGCGAAGTAAAGTGGATGCAGTTTTATACAAACAAAAAACATGAGTTAAAGGCTGATGTTTAAGGTAAAATGTATTACTCTTACATTACTACTCCATTAATACTCAAACATTCGTTTACCGATTACTGTGAAATGAAATTAAATGTAGCAAACTCTTTCTTAACCCATAAATATTAAAAAGTTCGATTTGCGCCGGATGCTGAAAGACGGGGACCTTGCATATCTAAGACATGTTCTTTACGTGGAGATGCCGGCTCATCCCATGAAACTGCTGCTGGGCTGCACACCGGAGACATGGAGACGGACAGGCGGCGCGCGCGGGAAGAATACAGGGGCCCCTCCCCGCCAGGACTTCAAAGTAATGCGGGGACTGCGGCTCGCAGGCCCCCAGAACAAAACCAAGGGATCCATCTCTCCCCACTGCCTCTCAACGGGAGCACGGCTGGCGCTGGGAGCGCACAGTGTCCCCTGGTTTTCAACGCCTAGATGAAAACGTCATGGTCATTAGCGCTCCTTCTATATTAGTTCATGTCATGTAAGGATTTATCCTTTTAATGGTTCTGCATGTTTTTTAAAAGTTACCGCATCCTAATTTTGCATGTCCTGCCTTGGATTTTTCTTAACTCTCGCATCTTATTTTTAACGTCATTATTGTTTCTTATTTTCTATCAAGTTTTCTATTTTAAAGTAATGGCAATACTTCTTGATGTCTAGTATTTATTTTAAATGGTATTTTATTTCACTTTAATGTTATCGAAGTATCGCAAAAAGGAGGCAGACGGGCCTAGGGTCCCAGGGGAAAGTGACCGGGGGCCGTATCCCCCGGTCTGCCATGGGGAAGGACCAGGCTTCCCCCAGTCCGTGCGTGTTCATACTGTTAGAAATGAAAGAAAAATGAATTTCCATCAAAACAAAATGGAAAAAAGGGGGACATGCACAATGCATACTTCAACACATTACTAGATAGAATGGGTTTTAAGTTATGATTCGAATTATTTCAAAAATCTCTGAACACTAACACCGAGTTTCTGGGCACGTGCCGGCGCGGTCTGGCGCGGGCAGCTTGCGAAGCGGCAGGCCTCGGACGGGGCGCGCGGCCGCAGCGCGGGGCGCGGACGCCTCGCTCTCCGGCTGGCTTCCCCGCGCCGCACACCGGGCGTGATTTCCCACCGCATGCTCTGCCAGTTTTCTGTATCCCGCCATCCCACAAAATAATTGAATAATGTATTATTTGACTAGTCCTTTCACCTGTGTCTGCTTGCCCAGAGGACACGAGTGGTTGATGCTGTTTACACAGAAGCAAACAGAGGTCGAGTTACTTTGAAGCTTATGAAATGTCAGGTTGTGATCCATTTGTTTAGAGAGGCCCCTTTGAGTGGGGACGGTGCAGAGGTGTAAGGTCCTAGGCGAGAAGGGAGCAAGGCTGCCGTCAGGAAGCATTTCTGTATAAACATCTTTGGTAAATCGCTAAAAGGGATCTTAGACAAAAGGGACCTCAGACTTGAAGAATATATTGTGATTTTTTCCATCATAAATAATCACTTTGGCACCTAATTTTATATTTGCAGTTTCACATTTTTATCCTTACAGTGGGTCCCCAAATTATGTAGGTTCCAAACACAAACTCGGGACCCGCGCCGTGAGGATCGCTGTATCCCCAACAGAAAGAGCGGCGCGTGCCTGAGGTAGGCCGGCCACCGTATCACTGGCTGAATCTGAAATGAACAAATTATCAATGAACTGGATTAGAAGTCCTCACTCAGCAAGATTCCTGTGAGAAGATTCACAAGGGCCCTAACTAGTCTTCTAGAAAATTGTTTACACTAGCCTACTTTCAATAAAGGTATTAGGAGTAGAATTCATCTTTAATCCATTTAAGGTTCAGTAGGATTTTAAAGCAGAGGTTTTCAAAATGTGGATTGTGATATTCTAGCAGTTTGCAAAATCAATTTTGTAGGTTGTTGAGTCAAGAGTGTATTTATTTTTACAGTGGAACAGAACAAAATAAATGGAATGGAATGAAAAATATCAAGGGTACATCACAAGAAGTAAGGTTAAGCATTGCTTTATAAAACTTTCATGTCAGAGGTGTGCCTATGTGTGTTATGTGTGTGTGTCAGATGGCGACATAAAAGGTATTTTTCACTTTCAATAAAAAAAAAAACCATAAAATTAGGGTACAGGATTGCCCTGTAGCCTTCTCTGACTAAAAGGTTATTTACAACTAAAAATGTACCTAAGAGTTATGGGTTTTTTTAGTGGTTAGCTTGATTTGGTCTGTGTTTTATATTTTGCACATATACCCTTTTGTTGAATCATACCTATAAATATGAATCAGTAACTTTCATTTTTAAGACCTCTGAGGAAAGATACTAGGCTTTTTCCAAGACCTTAAGAATGAACTTTCCATAAGAAGGTTCTTGCAATGTTGCAAGATCTGTTGTACTCCGTTTCCTTATCTCCTAAAAAATAAATTAGTTTGTCATTGTGGCAAGTTAGAGTTCATCCCCTGTTTATTGTCTCGCGGTATACACTTTGCCTACGGTGTCATCCCCAGCAATGGCCTCCCCTAATACCCACACAGTAACGACATCTGAACCTTTATCTCCTTGGCCTGTCCAGAGTTCCAGACCCTATAACAACTGCCTGCCAGGCACATCCATCAAAAGTGATTACCTTTCCCAAACAAAACTTGTTCCTCCTCTTCTTTCTACACTGATTACTAGTCCTACTAGGCACCCAGTAATATAATGCAGATACATAGAAGTCATTCTAACATCCTCCATCATCTCTAGCTGATAACAAGGGTTGCCTGTTATAAATCCTTAACATTTCCCAAATCTCTTCCTTTCTCTCCACCCCATGATTGGTTCGTGGCCTGGGCTACTGCATCAGCCTTCCAAGTGGTCTCTCCCCGTGGCTCTCAGACCCCCCCAGTCTTTCTTCCCATGAACTCCAGATTGATCTTTTCAAAATACAAACTTGATGTTCCACTGTTGAGTAAGATCTTCAGGCTGATTAAGGGGATTGCTTCCAGGGGGACTAAGCTCTCGCAGGGAGTGTGTGACTCTAAGAGGAGCTCATCTGACCCAAGATATCCAGTAACCCAATGATCACATAGAAGGAAACTCAACAAATTCTTCATCCATTACAGTGCAGGGGATGGAAACATACAAAGCGTAGGCTCAGTGTAATCGGTCATCCAGAATAAGATCTCTTATGACCTAAGCTGCCCTGAAATAAACTTGCTTAATACAGCCAGGAACCATGGGAGTGAAAATAGGGAGAACATCAGATTTTCTAACTGGATATTTCAAGTGTCAGCAGTTTAATCTTTTCTCCAAGTTTCATTATGGCCCTTATCAAATCTGACAGGAATAGAGAAATACTAGCAGAAGAATGGTGAAACTTGTTGTATGCCAATAATTTCACTCTTTCTGAACAGTAAACTTAGGGGTGTTTAAGTTAAAACTTCATCTCTGTTTACCTTTAATTGTGTTCCTTGGTGGAAAAACATCCTCTATTCATTTAGGAAAGATTTGATGAATGTCAGGTATATACCTCATGCATCATTAGGTACTAGAAATTTATGAAATGAATGCCACAACCCCTACCTTCAGAAAGCTCACTTTCAGTCATCAGGAGAGCAACATAGGTGCTTCCTGACTTCAGTTCCCCTCACAAGACTAACTAGCAACTATCCATAGATAAAATAACCAGAATTTCTTTTCCAGTACACAGGGAATATTCATGAGGATAGATTATATGTTAGGACACAAAACAAGTGTTAACAATTCAAGAAGATAAAAAGTATATCAAGTATCTTTTTTGACCACAATGGTAAAAAATTAGAAATCAATAATAGAAGAGAAGCTGGGAAATTGATAAGTTATGGAAATTAAACCACACACAAATGGATCAAAGAAGAAATTAAGAGTTGAACTCCCATATAATTCAGCAATTCCATTTCTGGTTATATAGCCAATGGAAATGAAATCGCTCTCTCAAAGAAATATCTGCATGTTCATGTTCATGTTCATTGCAGCATTATTTACAACAGGCACGATGAGGAAACAACATAAATATCCCTTGATAGATGAATGAATGAATAATGTTTTATATATGCATATATAAAATGGAATATTATTCAGCCACAAAACAAACAAAGGAAATCCTGGCATTTGCAACATAGATTGACTTGGAAGACATTATGCTAAATGATATAAGTCAGAGAGAGGAAAATACACACTGTTAGATCCCACTTATATGAGAAATCTGAAACTTTTGAACCCATAGAAACGAGGGCAGATTGATAGTTGCCAGGGAATGGTGGGCATGTGTGTTGGGGGAGGGGGGAATTGGTGAGGTTGCTCAAATGATACAACCCTCCAGTTATAAGTTCTGAGGATGTTATTTGCAACAGGGTGACCGTAGTTAATAACACTGTGTTGTATATGTGAAAACTGCTAAGAGAGCAAATCTTAAAAGTTCTCATCACACACACATATACACAAATTATAGCTACGTGAGGAGAGGGATATGCCAACTAACCTTATTGTGCTAAATATTTCTCAGTATGTACATGTACCAAATCATCATGCTATAGACCTTAAACTTACACAGTATTCTCTGTCACTTACATTTCAGTCAAGCTGGAAAAAAAAGAAAGCTCACTTTCAACTGGTTAAAAACATATCTGTAAATATGTAATTAGCACAGCAAAGATTTCTATATCATTTGCTATGTGCCACACACTGTTCCAAGAGCTTAACATATAGGATCTCATTTAATCCTCACAACAATCCTGCGAAATAGATCTTATATTATCCAGATTTTACTGCTGAGGGCAATAAGGCACAGAGAGGTTATTAGCATGCATAGAGCCATCTACCTAGTAAGTAGTAGAACTAGAAATCGAACCCATACTCTGGCTCCACAGCGCCATGCAGCCTGTCAGTAAGTCAAAAGGTAGAAATACGTACATGGTATTATAAGGCACACAGTACAGATATAAAAAATTCAGATTTATTTAAAAAGGGTTAGAGAAGTTCTATTATAATAACAATAGCTAACCTATTATATACTAACACATTTTGTACTTATTTACTACTTTATAAGTATTTTGCATGTGTTGACCAATTTCAAACTCACAAAAACCCCCACGAGGTCAGTACCATTATTATCACAATTTTACTAATAAAGAAAATAAATGGTTTAGTAATGTATTCTAGGTTCCATAGTTATTAAGTGATTAAAGCTCCTGGAACAGACAAAGTAGACCCTAGTCTTGAAGAAGAAGAAGGAGGAGGGGAAGGGGGAGGGGGAGGGGGAGTGGGAGAGGGAGAGGGAGAGGGAGAGGAAGAGGAAGAGGAAGAGGAGGAAGAGGAGGAAGAGGAAGAGGAGGAAGAAGGAGGAGGAGACGGAGACGAAGACGAAGAAGAAGAAGAAAAAGAAGAAGAAGAAACAGCTGACTTTCAGCCCAGCAATCCCACGGCTGCGATTATACCCTAAGGATCCTGAATCACCAATTCAAAAGAACCTACGCACCGCAATGTCCATAGCAGCGCTATTTACAATTGCCAAGTGCTGGAAACAGCCTAAGTGTCAAACTGTGGTGTATTTACACAATGGAATGCTACACAGCAGAAAGAAAGAAGGAATTTCTACCTTTTGCGAGAGCATGGTTGGAACTGGAGACTGTTAGGCTAAGTGAAGTAAGCCAGGCGGTCAAAGACAAATCCCTTGGGCATGACCTACAGTGTGAAGATTGACTGTGGAGGGGGTGGGGGGGCTGGTAAGAGGAGGGCAAAGGGAGGAAAATGGGGACAACCATAGTAGAATAAAAAAGAATAATTTTTAAAAATTAAAGCGCATTAGCCAAACAACCAGATAAGAGACCAGGACCATGGGCAGTGGAGATAACCTGTGTGAGGACCTGGGGGCAAAGGGGAACAAAGGCCATGCAGGGAAGTATAAATATTCCAGCAGACAAGGCACCGAAGTGTGAGGCCTGAGGTGTGGGGAAAGCAGGCCACAGGGGGGCCAGCGCGCCATGCTTAGATGTTTAACTCTGCCAATGGAGGGCTTTGAAGGGCTTGTGGGTAACGGACTGACGTGACCAAATTTTAATTTCGGATAGGATACTGATGGTTCCAGACAAATTCTAAAGGGACCAAGTTGGAGACCACAGAAGTTGTCCGGGAGAGAGAGATATTTCCAAAGTGACGGTGGTGGTGGACAACCAAAACACTAGCAAAGGAGTGTATCTGGAAAGATTGCTACTCTCAGCCCGTAGTCTCTCCTCTTCCTTAGTGCTTGCTGATCATTCAAGCCACCACCACCCATCGGCAGCCATCGTCTCTCCTCCCTCCTTTCTAGAACATGAGATAGGCCCTATCTTTACTGGGTTCCCTTCGACTCCTGGCTGTCAGGAATCTTGGGTCAAACTACTATTTCTCAGGGCTCCCACTTAAAGTTATTATACTTTTTACCCCAAAAAAAGTGTAATATAATTACAAAGTTGAAGAGTATAAAAATGGCTGACCTTTCTATGGTTCCTATGACTTCCAATTCTGTTTTTTATTCATGCATAAAGAATCAGAGAATGGTGTTCTTGCTTTTCCCCAGATGTGTTCTAGGCAGTTCAGGTACATGGATTAAAAAAAACCCAACCTCTGCATGGAAGGAGTTTGCAATAAAGGGAAGGGTATTGCATTAACTGATAGTTAAAACAATATAAAACAAGGGGAAAAAATTTAAACATGATACAAGGGCATAGATTGGCATGACTTGCTTTGGGCTGAAAGTAAACAAAAATCATAGTGACTTAACCAAAGAAGGGTATATTTTTACGACACAATGAGGAATCCAGGGGTAGGCAGACAGAAAAGGAAACAGAGAATTCCAGGATCCTTCTAGCTTTGCTTTCCTGAGCGTGTGAGTCTCACCGTCAAGGTCACAAGCTGGCTTGTCTGCCTTCGGGCAACTGATGTGCACACTTTCCATTCTGAGCAAGGGGAAAAAGAAAAGGCACATGTCCCTTTTTATCTAAAAAACAATAGTTTCCCCAGAAGCTATTTTAGACTTTTTAATTTTATCTCATTGCCCAAAACTGCTCTCAAAGGAGTCTAGAGAAGTGAATACATTTGCCCGTACTGTATCATTTGGCCCCATTTAAATCAAGATTCCATTGGTAAAGAAAAAGGGGAGAATGGATATTAGGTAATTTAGCAGGATTCACCACCATGAGAAACACACGCACTTGAGAAATGAGTAGAGATCTAGGACACATGAAGGGCGTAAAGAGGCGCATTATGAGAAGCATGTAAGAGCAGGGTGCCACAGAAGCATCAAGTGCAGCCTCAAGTTCCAGTAAAAGGATGACAGAAACCCACCCACCTCATGTGGCAATCAGGACATCTCTTGAGATGTCTGAACACTGCTAAGAGAAGGACTCAAATACTTTATTTCATCTGAAAGTGTGGGCACCGTAATAAACAGCATTGATAAACCTGATACAAGCAAGTGCAGAGAGGTCAGGGCGAGAGTTTACCCAGAGCGGCTGGCAAAAATAAGCTCGTGGTCCGTCCAGAGAGAGCCCGGGGGGTGCTTCCTGGGCTACTCCACCTCAGTTTATTGCCACGGCCCCTGCCTTACAGGGCCCACAGGAGAAAGTAAAGCCGGCCCTGTTTCCTATACAGTGTCCTGCCCACGAAGGAGTATCACCGCCTATGCAATGACACAGAACAGGAGGAAGGCCATCCCTCCTTTAATGACATATCCTGTAGCTGTTCGAGCGCCCTTCTTCCTCTGGACCGTAGAAATCAGGCTAAGAGCTATGATTCCAAGGCAGGCGGCCAGTGCATCAGGGAGGCTGCTTTTACAAAGCACGCACTCTATTTCAGCGAGCTTTCATCCGTTGTATCCTAAACTATTATTTCATATTTCTTAGCATATTCTAAAAGAAACAGCACCGGGGTACTATCATTCTTATCTCCTGAGGGCATATTGGGAACAAAAATTTGCTTTTGAGTGTTTTAATGTCTCTTTTGTTAGAAAATATGCAATCTTTTAACAAGAAAGATAGTAGCAGAAATATTATATAAGTTTTCTTGAAGTTATCCTGCATAAAGTGTCCTAACTTCCAAGACACAGAATACTTGCTATATTAACAATGATTAAAAGCCTGATTTGCCACTTGAGGTATATTTTGCACCCAGAAATTTTTATAAAGTTTTATGTTAAAGATAAAAATAAAGTTACTTTTTCAGATTTCACTTCAGTACAGAGGCTCAGATATTTCCTCCAATTTTGAGTCTATTAAAATGTATCAGATGTATGGATCTCTTTAACCTTGGGTGGTAACTAAAATGGAAACTGGTCAACGAATTGTTTTAAGGAATGTCTATGACTTGCAAACCTGTTCGGTTTAGGCTCTTAATGAACATTTCTGCCCAGATTGGTTTTTCCCCCGTTATCACACTTAAAAACAAATATCTTAAGATATAGTATCTTTACAATAGTGCATTCAACTGAATTTAGAAGTCCCTCAGGTAAAACTAAATCCAGTTATGATAAAACAGAGCTTTAAAAAAACCCTACTAGATTGTAATCTTTAGAAGTGCATTCCAGCTCCACCCCAGCTCAAGGGGGCCCTGAAGCTGGCTGGACACATTGCCGTTAACGAAATAACTAGAGGAAAGATAGCGTATGCGATGCGGTTCAGATCTTGCTGGGCCCTAGTTTCTCCAAATATTTAGATCATTAAATGGAAAAAGTAGGAAGAAGCTAAAGAAAGGGTAGATTTCAGTACACCGTAGAAAGGTACCTACTACCATTATAAATATACAACCTTAAAATTAAACAGTGAATTCCTTTTTATTTGAAAAGATCAAACACTTGAAAACCAACGTAATAGTTATTGGTTAAATGATCCTCTATAGCAGTCACCTCCTTATACAGCCCATGGGGTGTCATTCACATTTTTATCTATATGAATGGCATTCCACTGGCCCAGCTCTTTAAAACAGTGTAGAAACCTGCCTTCACTGGGTAAGTCACAGGAATGCAAAGGATGTGGTTAAAAAAAGAGAATGAGGAGGAAGAGACACAACATGATGTCCTACCAGACCCGTGGTTTAAAAGACGAGAGATTAGTCTGATAGAAGTCCAGCATTTCAAAACTGTGTAACCACACAAATAGTGGACTTTTTACAAAGAGGGAGTTTGGAACAGAGAATTCATTTTTGGAAGAAGTCAAGAATAAATCATGCTATTGGATGATGGCATGAAGGCACGTGGAAATTTGTGTGAATTTCACCACCCTGTAAGACTGCAGACTTACTGACCATCCTGACTCTCTCTCCCATGCCTTTTACTTTATCCCCCACCAGTGCTAACAAGAAGAGTTTTCAGAGTAGAATTCAAACCACACTTGCTGAATTGAACTCATGATGTTTTACATCATGCATTTGTTTAAATCAACATACGTCTAGCCAGAATCTCAGTGTGCAAATTGTACCATTTGCATGAGGAGGGGACTGGAAACCCGCATTTTGCCAGCCACTAGGATACCATTCAGAAAATTACAGCTTCCATGGCTGACATGAGTTAATATCCTGCCAAATAGAGAGGAATATGTTTTCACATGTTGCCAACAGATTAATTTAAATGCTTGTGGCAAAGACCACTGAGGCCATTTGATCAGAATTATATTTAACCAAAGTTGCAGTTTCATCCAAAGATACTATAAACAGGAGCACAAGAAAGGTTCCTATTAGACATACAGATATGCACAGAAATGAAACAGATTATATGAGAGAGAAAAAAATGTTACAAAACATAGATTTGGGTTTGAGTGTTTAATAACAGATGTTTCAAATTTTAACCATAGAATTGTCTTCATTGTAGATACGTTGACAGATGCTTAATATTATCATATTAATTACTGAAGTCAAGTCTGTGTTTCAATATATACCATAGTTAGTATTTAAGAAGTGTTTATTAAATGGACATGATAAATTCATTTATTCCACAAATGAATATTGGAAATCATGAAGCTCACTGCTTAGTGAGAGAGATAAAAACCAATCCCATTAATACATAAATATGTTTATTTACAAATTGTGGAAAGTTTAAGAGGGTTAGAAAGGATTAGTATTGGGAGCCATGTGAGTTTATAAACAGGTTTCCGTTCTAGACTAAAAGGGTGAGAGAGTAGAGTCTTGCATCTTCAGATCACCATTATATTTTACCACACAGCACAGTACCAGACACACAGTACCCTATTTTGCCATGTATAAGGCACACCCATGTTTTTGGGCCAAATTTTCACAACAAAAATCTTTCATTTTAATTTTTAATTCAGTGTTGTATGTATATTTTGAAACAAAACAAATTATCATATTCCAGGGTATTGTTTTGTATATGGATATCGTTATGGCTTTCGAGAGTTACACTTTTAACACATAAGCATAAGTATAAGAATTAAAAACATTTATATAATTACCAAATTAGAACTACCCATATATAATGAGCATCCTTATTTTTCCCTCAAAATTTGGGCAAAAAAGTGCACAATACAGCCAGCAAAATACAAGCATATTGAATTTTGAACTGAAATTTGAAGAGTAAGTAGAAATTAAACAGGTAAAACCTAAAACTGGGGGTGGGTGCAGTTGAAGAAACTTCCTGGCCAAAGAGAACATATGGAAGATTCCTAGACAGGAGGAAAATGGTACATTCGAGAAACTTTCAGAACTCCAGGGAAGTGGGAAAACAGAGCAAGTGGGAAACGAATAAGAGATGAAGATCACCCACAGCTTTATGGTTCATGTTAAAGACTGTGATCATTATCTTGAGAATAATGAGAAATGCTTGAATATTTTTAAGGAGTAAAGCATTGTAAGACTTACTTCTATAAAAACAATACCTTAGTTACAGGGCAGAAAATACGTGGATCGAAAGGTAACTAAATGGATGTAGTTACAAAGCTATTGAGGGCAAAGAGCTGATGATAGTTCACACGAGGGTAGTGTCAGTGGGGATAAAGAGAAATGAATGACTTTGGGGACTATTGAGTAAAATTGACTTGTAGTAAGTGGCAGACAGCATTTTCAACAGTGAGGAACAACACAAAAGGTAATTTCCCTTGAGAAACTTAGATTCTAGTTTGGAGAAATATAAAACATACATTTAAAAAAAAAACATGATATCAAATAGATATTTATAAGCACCTAAAAGAGAAACAGTAATATATGAAGAATATTAGAGGGGGTGAGCCACTTCAGATATAGCGCTCAAGAAAAAAACTTCTTTTGAGGAGGTAATGTTTGAAATGAGGAGTGAATAAAGAACAAGCTATAGCCGGAGCAAGGCAGAACAAAAGGCAAGTGTGAGCCCTTCTGATAGAAATTATCTTGGTTTATTCAGAGTGACAGGCAGGCCAGTGTAGCTGGAACAGAGCGCAGAAGGAGGCTGAATGAGCTGTGGTCAGAAGTGCAGCACTTACTGCGACAGGAAACACAAGAAGATAATTGAGTTCGGGTCAGGAGGCTACAGGTACGGTTTTACACATGTTGAATTCAAGATACCTTTAGAACATCTAAAAAAGAGAGACTTTTAAGAAAGCACAATAGGTATATGCAATATTAAAGATAAAAAAAATCTGAGATCAAAATATTAATTTCAAAGTCCTTGCCGTACAGATGGTAAATTGAACTGTGGATATAAAGAAGACACCCTAGGAAGAACACACGGAAAACAGAAGGTAGCATTGGATGGAGCCTTGAGGAATTTCAACATTTAATGGCCAGGTGCAGGGAAATGAGCCTGTACAGAAAAGCAGTAGCCCAAAAGGTGAAACCCACATGGCTGAGGTCAAAGGGAGTGAGCTTTTCAAGGACGGTGGCCAAGGGTGTCAGTTGCTTCTGAGAGGCAAAGCACATGGAAACAGATTTTAAACGTAAGGATTTCACTGGTGGTCTTCAAGAGAACCATGCGGGTGAAGTAGAGAGAGAAAAGACTAGCTTATAGTGGACTGAAGAGTGAACGGAAAGTAATGAAATGCCGTCATTTGGGTAGACAAATCTTTTGAGCATTTTGGATCTGTGGGTAAAATCAAAAAATGTAGAAGCTGCATGGAAACATTGGACCCTAAGGTAGTTTTTTTGGTTTGGTTTGGTTTTGTATTTTGTTTTATCTTTGAAGAGGAAGATAATTAAGCATGTTGAGATGCTCAGAAGAAGCATCAGAATATACGGCTAAAGAAATTAAGGCTAAGGTCTTACTGATATTGTCTATAGAGATATTTTCTCAGTTGTTGTCATTAATTGTTTTAGTAATTGCTCATACTGAAAATATACAAAATCTAAGCAAAGCTATTGTATATATTATGAATTCCTATTGTTTTCAGAATTATCATAATTTTATTTTTTATTTCAAAATAATCTAACAAAAATAAAGGGAAAATGTTCACATTTAATATGCACTATAATATACATTATACAAACATAATTTTAAATCTATATTTCATATATATGATTTGATTTGGCTTTACTAATTAATTTCATCATAACATTTCACATTGTGTATTCATTTTACATACTAATATTTTATTTAATGGTGCATTAATTTTGACTTTTCTTTTAAACAATTAAAAATGTGTAGGAAAAAAGCCCACAGGGAAAAAATTCTAAATGTATTTCAGCCAGCAGTTTTCATCAAAGAAATTTGAACTAAAAAAAAAAAATCAATTCATAGATATCATTACTCTGTCTTTATAATGGTTTTATGGTTAATATGACTAAAAATGAATGAATAGGAAGAGCAATAGAAAAGAAAATTTCTTCCAGGTTGCTCTCAACAACAATGTTGTAGCCTGAAAAGAGATAGTATTCAAGATACCTAAAGCATCATTTAAAATAAAACAAAGAATGTACTATATGTATGTTGTTCCTATATACAATGATATGACTTAGCATTGATGGTTTTTAAATTTTCTCTCTTGTAAGGACACATGCAATATAAAATTGAACATATACATGATGCAAATTATTTCGAAACTTGCCTAATGAGATAATGAGTTTGAATTTCAGACTGTATCATAGGAAAAAAAATCTCTGAAATGTTTGACCAGCAAACAAAAGGTACATGATAAGTTGGGAGGTTGGTTGACACCTTTAAAGATTCATCCCATGTTCAATCGTTCATTTAAGAAATATTTATTGAGTATCTCCTACATACAAGACAAAGTTTAAAAAAATGAATCGTGGGCCAAAATGCCTGAGACACTGCTGTTTCAAATCTTGAAGTTCAAGTCCTCCGCATCCTGATTTCTCCATCCAAAAAGGAATGCTGTATGTGTTTCTTGTAAACATCCCATTGGGACTGAAATTTAACAGAGGTATAACCAACAGGAAGTGAATACGGCACAATCACAAACGCTCACACAGCTATTTCTTGCCTATGGTGGTCAGAGCTGACCAATATGGAATGTTCTTCATGTAGTCTCCCCCTGACTGGCCAATGCCAAATGCTAGAGGTACAACTGAATATTCGACCAGAGATGTAATAGTGACTGTCAGGAGCCATGGCTTAATGTGCCTCATAGTCTAAGAAGTAAAGAATATGTCTTTGAAAACACCAGTCAAGTAATGAAAATAAACTCATAGAAGTGGATAAACGTCAAGGTTCACCAAACTAAAAGCTGATTGAGCAACTCTACCTACTAAGACGGCAATGCGGGTGGTATTTGGCCTCAAGGCCAAAGTAAACTCCGGAAGGTTCAGTGTTTGGTGCCAGAAAGTGTAGAGAGAACGTGTAGAGAGAATTTTTCAGGTCTAAGAATTCCCCTGAAATGTAACTGAGATAAATCTAAATTTGAAGAGGACAGTTGGGCTTAGAGATGGAATGTAAATAGTTTTTAAACTGTATGGAAATATGCAGTTAGGGAGAAACTTAAGCAGGACCCCAAAATAACCCACACATAAAATATTCACTTGGTGGGATATCTCTTCCACGCCTGAACCTAGGTGTGCACACGAAGAGTGGTAGAGAGAGATTATCATTATATGCCACCGTGAAAATTTTCATGGCTTCAAAGTATTTGGGGATTTCTGAAAGATTGAACTGCTTGTCACAGTGTTGACATGAAGTCATTCAAATGTTCTTCAGTAATAATGAATACTGGCAAAAGTTAAGCACAAAACAATGAACTGACAGCACTGATATTTCTCCATACACTTTCTGGTAATCATTATCCACCAAGTTATATATTTTTTTATCACTCACTAGTCAGAAAAAAAAATGCTGGCACACCCACAGACACCGATGATTAATGATAAGTTCAGATATGTGCAAAGCTGGAGGACAAATGATTAACTGTTTCATCATTGCCCCACTGATTTTGAGAACTATGTCATTGTGCAGGACTCTCTGAAAACAAACAGACTCGCCTATCATTTGGTTTCAGGCAAGCCATGGTCTTGAGTATTGATTTTTTAAAAGGTATCCTTTAGCAAGTGACCTCAGAGGACTGTTACCAGAGCTACAGCCTAATTCCCAGAGTAACCAGAATCAGAGATATGCTAAACTTAGGGTCCTCCCAGTAACGAGCTGATTCTCAAGTCCATGCGAAGTACCTGACCTCAGACAATGATTCTTGTTTATTACCTAAGCAAGGCAGGCATGACCGCCTCTGATATTGGCAGGTGAGCAAGAAAGAAAATGGAGCTCATTTTGAATGTGCTGAGGTCTAAGGAAGGAAAAGTATGTTTTATGTTATGGAATTTTAATATTTCAATTGCACTCTACGAGAAGTTTGTCATTCTTCCATGTTCAACATGCATCTGTCTTTGAAATAATTGCATATAGACATGATAACACACATAATACTTTTGTGCTATATGCTGTGCATTTTGCTTTCAACTGATTTTCCTTTTTAGCTTTGTGCATTGAGAATTAAGGAAAATTTAAAAAATAATCACTACAGGGACAAACCCTAGGCAGGTTCATCAGTTATTCAAACGTCCTCCAAAAAAAATAGTTAATCATATTCCTTGGCTAAGATTCTAATCTAGTCTTTAAAAACACTCTACATTTTAAGTGACTAGTTACTTAGACCAAGTTAGTAATATTCTTGGTTAACATATAGCTGGATATTTATTAAAAATTTCCCCCAAATATATAACATTTACATATTTTTTCAATTTCTTCTAAGGCTCTTTCTGTCCAAAAAGTCAGAGTTCATATACCTCTTAGTTATTTTTAAAGTTTAAAACTCCTAATCTTACAAATATTTCATCGTAATGGCTTCTGTCCTCCAAGGTTGAAGGATTTTGTAGAACTTTACTCAAAATACTTGTGAAATTCTAGGGATTAACAGTGATTGCTTCAGACAATGGGCAGAGTTAAGAGGGATAAGAAATATTTTTATTTATGTTTTTATTTCTTTATATCCTGCTACCTGAGAGCTCTGGCTGGAGAAAGATGTTACTGAAATATAAGTTATGAATAATAATTTGTTTTATAATGGTGTACAGAATACAGGAAAAGGAACTTGTGACAAGCCAGAAAATTCCCTGAGATGGTGGCTCACAGACGGTGTTAAGTATCCACAATGAGGCTGGAAGAATACTTCATGTCGCTGTTCTTACAACCACGGCTGGTAACTCACCAGGGCTGGCAACTTCTTCAGAGGAAACGACACAGTTTCCCATAGCACACGTTTACCAGACAAAGTTTCTGCGTCACCCAACAAACAGCTGCAGGGTACCACAGGTCCTTCCCTCCTAAATACTTTACTGTTCCCCCTATCCCGACCCACTCCTTTCTCACACAGTTCATTTTGGGGGTTGGGGGGAGGGAGGCAATCTGATATGAAGATGACTCAGAAATAATCATTTGAACTTCAGCGGCTCATTTATTTGGATAAGTCATGCAAGGGCCTGGATATAGTTCTTTTTACTGTATCAGAAATAAGTCAGACCTTTGTTAATATAGGGTATACAGACTAGAAAGGATGTGAGGAAACTCTCATTTGTTCATGGATGAATGTGAAAAATAATTTCCTGTAAGGAAAATGTAAGAAAATTGTGGCTGTTTAGCTGAGAGAAGGAAATGTTAAGAATTTTCCAGATTTAAGTATAGAAATCATGTTAATTTCTGGGAGAAGAAATGGACATTCTTGATTAATGTTTCTCAAATTTACTGTATTAGAGACATGATTGTCTCTAGTTGCACATTCCCAGCTGCACATCAGATTTCTTGGAGAAATTTAGAAAACACTGCTTTCCGAAACCCACTCCCAAGGACTTACAGTGAGTCTGTGATGCTCTTGGGGGCTGAGACATCTGTGTTTTTGAAAGCTCCTTAGATGTTTCCAATGGGAAACTGGAATTGAGAAGCAATGTAGAGAACATTCACATAGTTGAAACAAGCTGAGCTTTTCAGGGACTTAAGGAAGACATATTAGGCCAATTTCTCTCACTTCAGGGCATCTATCAATGTCAAGGTCATCTGAAGAGCTGTTCTGAAATACACAAGACAGGCTCACTTTTCCCACACCTGTCATCCAAACCCAGCACCTAACATTCTGAGGAAGACTCTTTCCATAGTCAGTAGGCTCCTCCGAGCTCTCGTCACAGCTAAGCCTAGACCTCGGCCATTGCTGGGGCTGCATGGCCCAGTTTTAGCAAGAACTTATTAAGGCAGTGTAGGGAGATTCCACCCATCCTGGAGATCTGATCACCCTGGATATCTGGTCAAATTTTTTATCCTCTACCATCTCTCCCTTGCTACCTGATCACCCTGGCTTGCTTTCAGCAAGAATTTTGTTAGGTCAGTTAAACAAGAATCTCCCCTACCCTTGATTTCTTCTCCTGCTAATTTTCCACCTACCAACTACCCCCCACCACCGCAACACACACACATACACACCCTTAGGTAAAAATTCCCGCTCGTTCTTGTATTTTGAGTTAAACACTCTCTCTGTCTCCCCATTGCAATAGTCTTCACATCTGTATCGAGAGCGGAATAGGTATCAAGAAGTTAACAAGTGACAGAATAATTTTTTTCGTTAACACATGACCTTCTGAGGAGGTAATACTGGTAGCCTTCCTCTTCCTATGCCTAAATTGGGAACCACTCTAGTAGACCACCCAAGTCACACGAATCTAAAATATACTATCGTTTCAGCATTATAAACTTCAGCTCCATCAGGATCCCACGGGAAGTGTGCAGTAGAAAACTGTATATATAAAGACAAGATATGAGATTTTTTTTGCCCCCCAAAAAATAAGATGAATAAATGTGGCCCAGCAGTAAATATTGTAGAAATAGAATCCCTTTGGGATACCAGAAATGCAGAACTGTAAAAACATACAATGGGTTTGATTGATGGTTTTGTTAGTTACAAGGTATGTATTAAAGAGAGAGAAAAAGAAAAGAGGCAACAAAATAAGAAAAAGAAATACAAGCCCCCACTTTTAAGAGGATATGATTTCAGAAAGGAAAAAGAATATTAAAGCTCAGGTCCTAATCCAGAATGGGACCTGTAGGGAGGGGGCTAAGAAGCAGGCAGATGAATCAGGACCCCCAGGCACTAACAGCTTTAATGAAAGTGGGTTACCTCAGTTTAGGTGTGTTCATGATTGGCCTTCAAATTTAAGACACAGCCAAGCTGCCACTGGTAAATCCATTTACCTCCGTAGCAGACATTACCTACAGTTTCACTTCCCATATGATACACACTTATAATACTGCATGGATATTGTTTTGTAATGTTTTTTATGCAATATTCTATAAAAATAACATATAAAACACATTAAATATTTTAAATTTTTTCAAAACTCAAATAGAGAAGGCAACTTTCTAGCCTCATGAAATTAATATGCCTGAAAGCTGGGGACTTAACCAGATAACCTTGCAAGGCCTCTTCCATTTCTAAACCCAGCTTTTCCTCATTCCTGAGAAGTTTATGGAGAATCTATGTTTAAACTCATTTTATAGATGGCAAAAAAGAGGAAGTAATGGTAAATAGACTTCCCAAGATGTTAGAGAGGATGTCTATCTGAGTTAAAGTTATAATTTATGGTCCTTTAATTGCCTAACTAATTACCGAGCCTGCTGCTAAAAGCACTAAGTTATACTTTATGAATATAAAGTTTTATGTACATTTCCTCTGATATCAAGAGAATTACATCAAATAGAAAGCCTGCTCCACTTTTTATGAGTATTTGAATTGAATGTTGCATCAATTACATGTGGTTTTGAGAAATATGCTACCCACAATATGTAGGGTAACTGCTACAGGAGCAGTAGACATGGGTGTGAATTCTTTAACCTTTGGCCTTTCTGTGCCTTTGAAATTCTCGTTAAGATGCATTGAACATCTTTTGCAAGGACATGGATGGAACTGGAGAATATTATGCTAAGTGAAATTAGCCAGTCAGTGAAAGACAAATACCATATGAGCTCACCTATAAGTGGAATGTATTCAACAAAATAAACTAATGAATAAAATAAACCACAGGCATAGAAACACAGAGCAGACTGAAAGTGGCCAGAGGGGATGGGGAAGGAGGACAACGGTGGAAAGGAGAAGGGATTAGACAAAGAACATGTATGAATGAGCCACAGACATGGACAACAGAGTGTGAGAGTGGGGCGGGGGGTGGGATAGGTGGAGGAGGGCAAAGGGGGAGAAATTGAGACAATTGTAATAGGATAAATGAGTTAAACATAAAACTAAAAACTGAAAGAAATAATAATGAACTTGAAGAAATAAAGATGCATTAAACATACGGAATATACTTGCCCCAAGGTAATCCCAGAGCTTGGAACATACTGAGTGCGTCCTCTAGGCCAGGCACCAGGGGATGTACAAGAAGACACTGGGAGCTGAGAAGTGACCCGTCTGACTTGTGCTCATCAGGGGTCACTCTGCTTCTGGTTTGGAAACAGATGTGAGGCAGTCTTATGAGCTGAAATGAGTCCCCCTGAAATTCACATGGCGAAGTCTTAATTCCCTGCAGTAAAGCAGTATGTGCCACCCCAAATTATACCCGTCTGGCATATTGATTATTTGGAGCTGATTATTTCTAAGAAAGAGCAGACACAAGAGAAGCACGGAAAACCCAAAACCTTTTATAAGAGAAGTTTACATTTATAGGGGAAACATCCATTCATAAGGGTGCATCCCTGTCCACACTAGGAAGAGAACGTGACTAAATCTTCATTCTTAACATTGGAAAAGACAGTGACTGAAATCTGGATAACAACCATACCCTTGCTATTTGCTTGTTGTGCTTTTCCTGGGAACCACCCCCAAGACCTTTCTGTCTTCAGCTGAGGATGCATTAAAGAGAAAACCACAAGCCCAAAACAGAGTCACTTGGGCTGAAGCTCATGACACCAAACCGAGATTTAATGCTTGACCACACTGCTGTGTCAACCTTCTCCAGAAATGTAGTCTTGCTAAGATCAGTCTGGAATTTCCTGGTCAGTACAAATGAGGTTATCTGTCATGTGCGTCCTCTTCATCCCCCAGAGGAAACTGAGGCAGACTGGTTGACCAGCCCTTGCCCTTCCCTAAGGGAAGTAGCTTTGCCCGAAACAATCCTTTGTTTTCTTTTGCTAATAATTTTTGTCCTGTCCAGTTTCTGCCTATAAAAGTCTTCTACATTGTACAGCTCCTCAGAACACCTCTGTTTGCTGGATAGGATGCTACCCAGTTTCATAAATTACTCAAGAAATCCACTGGATCTTCAAATTTACTCGACTGACTTTTTTTTCTTTAACAGAGGATATATAAGGTAAAGTAGGGGCCATTTCGGGGAGTTACTCACTTTTCCTGGAAATCCCCCATGTCTACAGGAGGTATACATGTTATTAAACTTCTGTTTGTTTTTCTCCTGTTAATCTGCCGTATATTACGGAGGGAAGCAGGGAGGGTCTCAGCCAAGAATCTGGAAAAGTAAAAGGGAAATTATTTTTTCTCCCCTAGAGCCCAGTAACTCAGAACGTAACTGTCTTTGTAGACAGGATCATTCAAGAAGTAATTAAGGGAGAATAAGGTCGTATGGCTAGTTCCTGTCCCAATGACCAATGTCCTTATAAGAAAAGAGATTAGATCACAGACAAACACAAGGAAAGACCATTTGAAGACACAGGGAGAAGGCTGGCTATCCACAAGCCAAGGCAGGAGGCCTCAGGAGAAGCCAACCCTGCTGATACCCAGCCTCCATAACTGTAAAAACTGTTTCTTTTATTAAGCCACCCAGTGTGTTGGACTTTGTCATGGCAGCTCTAAAATAATTCAGGGAGAAAGCCAGTGGAGTCACAGAAAAAAATAAATAAAACTGTCCAAGAACCATTTAATTATTCTAAAATTAAAAGGGTGAATAGGAAATCAGAAAATGGCTTTCTTCCCATCATTTTCATTAGTTAAAATTCTCTAAATCAAACTGATTTTACTACAGAAATGCCACACGCTGTCTAAATATATACAAGAAGAGCAAAGGACTTTTATCACAATTATTTTCTTGCTTTTGATGTGTTTTGTTCATGGGATTAAATTATTCTATATAATAAACATGGCATACATGTTTTGAGTAAAATTTTAAAATTAGGAGAAAATGAGTGAAAACAAAAAGCCCTGAGTGAGAGGACTGCAAGCAGTTTCAAAGAAAAGCCTGGAAAAGTCACTTCGGAGTCGGCCTTTAAAGTGCCATGCTCCGCATACTGTCTGTGCAGTGTAGCGGGCGCGGCTGGCCTAGCGCGACTCCCACCTCGCTACTTCTGAATCTGCCCCACGCCCAGGGCCATGTAGTTTATTAATTCACGAGGTCAGGGGCCTGCCTCAAAGAACAATGGTCCCAGCAGCTGACATGGCTCACAATTTTCTCTCTCACCTTGATTTTGGCTTATCTTTTATCCACTATCTTCTGAATTAGGAGTTAAAAAATTGGGGTTATAAGGGGCAGGATTATGAAAGTTGGCCCCAGAATGGCTCTACTCTTTGAAGAACCAAAACCTCAAAAATTGTGTCTCCTTTCTCATTATTCACATTCCTCCCAAATCAACTCACTAACAAGGGAAAAAAGGGGGGAGGGGGCAGGGAGGGAAGAAGACATGTCCCACACAGCTGGTTATATATTGATAAATAAATCCAATTTTTCTCACATGCCAGAATGTGACCACAGGGGATCTTCCCAGTAGAACATTAACCAACTCTGTCCTTATTGAAACAAAGAGATGAATAACAAGGGAGGACTTTAGCTCTTTAGCTCTTTAGCTCTAATCTGAAGCCATAAAACAAAGTGTATGAGGCATGATAATTCAACAGGAAGGAGACTACTGACCCTTCCTAGACTGGCAGCTCTTTAAATTAGGATGGCTCCCAAGAGAAAAGGTGCGGTTTTTACAGGTCAGGCAGCAGGCTGTCTCATTAATATTAAAGTTGAATATTAGTCCACTGAGTTCTGAAGGAAAACAAAGCAAATATAAATAAGAAAGAATAAAATTCTCTGAGTAGTGGAGTAGCGTATCACAGAATTAGACGGGTTTATATATAAGGCTGAACTCTCCCACTCTTCAATTGTCCAAGTATGGAAAATTGACTTTTTTGAGCCTCTGTTCCCTCTTATGTAAATAGGATAATAATATCCCCTCCCAGAGAAATTATGGAGATAAAATTACATATGTAAAAAGTTTAATATAATACCTTGCACATAGAAGATACAGTACGTATCACATTTTTATTTCTTCTTTTCTGTCTTTACCAAGATTCTATTTATACTATTGTCTGCTATCAAGTACTATTTATTGAAGAATATGAAAGCCAGACATACTTTTAAGTTTGTCAAAGTATTCTCCAAACTCTGTTTTAGCAGGCCAGAGTGACCTGCCAAAGATTTTCAGTGCAGTTTTTCTTTCCTATTTCCTCTTCACTCCTGTTTCTGTTATTCCTATTTGCTATTGCAGTTTTCTAGAGTACGCAATCTGGGCTATTCTAGTGGCTGGCTGAGAAAGTGTGGAAGGAAAATAAAATATTAATGGCAATACTTAAAACATTTACATTAATTTCATAAGAAATATGCCTAATAGTCAGCTGAACATCAAAATGAAATATAAACTGGAAAATTATTTGTAGTTTATACATTTTCCTTCTATTTCACATAGAAGCAGCTCTCCTGAAAATAAGAAGAGTTGTATGTGTAAGTTTCAAGCTCCTGGTAAAGGGCAGTACAGACTGGAGCTCCTCAGAAATTATTTCAAATGAAACCTAAATGAAGATCTGCAGGGAGAGACTTCATTAAAAGCATAGATGTACTCCCATATTTCCAGGGGCCTATATTTTGATTTAGACAAAAGCAAAATGCCACTTCACTTTAGGAATTGTAGGACATAAATTAGATCCCATCACTGGATTAGGAACAAGGAAGAAGAGATTATGTGACTATAAGGAATAAAGTAACAGAACTGGGAGACAGAAAAAGTACGAATGAGAGCAGCCTTTAGCACAAGGCATGGAAACAAAGTGTCAAAAAAGATTAGCTAAGTAGGAACAAATCTAATAGGTGACTTGAAATTGGAATGGCAACAAAGTAAGTGGGAGACTTTTGAAACCAGCAGCAGCACTGGGCACTATTCAAAGAGAATTAAATGTTTCTGAGAATGAAAAGGAAGAATTAATCTCAGGAAGTGGCTATGCAACGTTGTGTGCCGAGGGTTCTAATATGAAGATCGACAAGAATTCTTGACGTGGCATATCTTCTGGCAATAAGGAGACAGAATCGTGGCTCCAGTAGAAACATCAGGATATCTCATTCCCAAGAATGTCTTCGCTGTTGTTTTACATAAAGTTGACTTCTAGGAATAGCTACAGAATTTGCAGGACCTAGGGCAAAATGAAAATGTGCAGTCCTGGTTGGAAGCAGCGAAGTCAGTCCTTCCTTTCCACGGCCTGCGGCCCCACCCACAGCAGATGTGTTATACCCTGGTGTCTACGCTGGAATGAGCTTGGTACCTGGATGGGGAATGGAAAAGGTGCTGTCTTAGTTCGGGCTGCTGTAATAAGTTACCATAGACTCTGTGACTTCAAAAGCAAACATTTATGTCTCACAGTTCTGAAGTCTGGAAGGCTCAGATCAGGGTGTCTGCATAGTCAAGTTCTGGGTGAGAGCCCTCTTCCTGGTTTATAGAGAGCTATCTTCTCACTGCATCCTCGAACGGTAGAAAAAGAGCTAGCTCTTCATTTTCTCCTTGTATGGGTACCCATCCCGTTGATAAGGGCTCTATCCTCATGGCCTGATTACATCCCCAAGGCCCCACCTCCAAATACCATCACATTAGGATTTCAACCTAAAAATTTTAAAGACACATTCAGTCCTTTGCAGGGACACTGCTAGGCTGCCTGCAGAATGTACCATAGCACAGCCAGGCCGTGCGCAGAGGATCACAGCTTTATCCCACCCTGAGTCACCAGGAGGCATTTGCCCAACCCCTACCATCTCTGCTGAGGCCCAGGTCCCTCCAGAAGCAGAGGACAGGGACAGAACGTAAACATCTCCCACCAACACAACCCAGAGGGTGGCGGCCATGGGGAGGCGGGGATGGGGAGGCCAAGCAGAGTCCAGGGCACCGACTGGCAAACCCCAGGGGTCAGCTAACAGATTCCAGGGAGGAGAGGAGGTAGAGAAACAGATCCCACCTGAGAGGCAAGGCCCTGAGGCCCCAAGGCGCAGAGGCCCGCCTCGCGCTCCAGCATTGCATGAGGCTTCACTTACATACCGCGGGTTCAAAGATGAAATGATGACAGATTTCAGGATTGCAACTGGAGAGCATTTAACCCCAAGCGAGGGATGCTCCTGAGCATGGAACGCGGTGCAAGCGCGCAGAGCGCGCAGAGCACGCAGAGCACGCGCGATGAAGCCTGCGGGGTCTGACCGTGACACTGCCCCGGTGCGGGAGCCGAGGCCTGACCGCAGTCCGTCTGTCCCCAGATTCTCCTGAACTACAGCGGTCGCTTCCATCTCCAGCCCTTCTGCCTTCATCCCTTGTCTCTTCCGGCCAGTCGCCTCGATTCCTTTCCATTTTTTAAGGAAAAATTTAAAAGATATTTTGAAGAAATTTTACAATCATTTTATGTGCTTTCTTTGATGCTATGTCAAAGAACTTGGGACTTTTTCTTCTCAAAACTAGTTATTTTTATTATTATTATTATTATTATAAAAATCATATACTTGCATAGTAAAATACATTTCAAGAAATATAGAAAGGTAGAAAGGTGAAAATCTTTCCAAATCCCCATCCCTAGAATCACCTCCAAGGGCAGGATTAGTTCTTCTTTTTTGTTCCACTGGTGGATGAAACATGCTTTGAGGTAGCTTTAAAAATATTCATACCTTTAATTCACTTTGTCAACAATAACAAGAGTCCCAACTCCTTTTTAAGTTTCCTCCAGTCAGGTCAGCCTGTGACCCTGTCTTGTGTGCCAATTCATGCTCATTTTCTTTTATCTTGAGGATCTGCTGGGGACTTTTTTCATGTAGGGTGCTGTGTATAATGCAGACTTTCTATATGTTAAAAGTGCAAATTTCGAATAATGTTTTGTAGACCATTTGACTTATATTGAGAATTACAAGTTGACTGTCTTGTTATAATTTTTGAGCCGTTGCGTCAGTGCCTTCAAGGACCCAGAGCTGCCAAGATTATTGTTCTTTCCTGTTGTAAGTGAATTATCTCCATGCCTCCAGAAGTTTTTTCTAAGAATTTTTCTTTTCTTTTAGTATTTTCAAATTAAAACCAGATATTTCTACACTTTCTTTTCTCTTTTTCATTAACCCCTCTTCGTATTGAGTTGATCCTCAAGGTTTCCTGAGATGTGAACTTTCTACCATTTGGAGGAATTTTCTTGTAGCTTTTATAGTTATTTCCTCTTTTTATAGAGCTTAGATTAAGAGCCTTTCAACTTATTTTTCATCTCTAAATTTTATCATTTGTTCTGGGACATATTGTCAACTTTGTCTTCCATGTAACCGATATTGCTTTCAGACATGTCATTTCCATTACTCATCCTGTGCAGTAAATTTTGTACTTTGGCACTCCTATTGTTTAATTCCCAAAAGTGTTTTCTACTCTATGTTTGCCTTTTTTTTTTTTTTTCCTGGAAGTGGTATCTTCTGAAGTCTCTTTGAAATTAACAATTAGCATTTTTAAAAACCTTTGGGTTCAGTATTATCTCTATTTCCACTGACATCATTTGTTACTGTTTTCATCTTTGTGTTGTTTTCCTTAAAAACCTGGTGCTCATGATGTTTGTGTATGTAGGAAATTTAATCAATTAAGTTAAATGATTGGCAAGAGTGTCTTCTGCATTTATGTAAGTTCTTTCCTGCCCCAGCCCCCAACAACTTCTTTAAATAAGTCTTGATTGCGTGTTCTGTGGAAGTGGTTAGCGTGCGTCCAAAGGTAGGCTTGCTGGTAGCAAATGAGAACAATGAACAAGCAACCAGGTAAAGAATTTCCATAAATATGGATACAAAAGCTAACAGTCACCAAGCTTCAGTATGCTGGTTTTACGTGAGTGTGTGTAAGACTGTGGAGGTATGTGTTCGTGTATGCCACCTGAGGAAGTTCCACCTGGAACTTGACCATGCTTCTCTCTGAGGTCCTCATGCTACCTGTTTATGCTAAGAAGCTTGGGAGGTGCCATATCTTTAGAGAATGCAGCAAAGTCAAGAATGGGAGACTTGTTGAATGTGCAGAAGGAACCGCTATTTCCAAAGCAGTTGCTAGTTGATTTCCCTGATAATTGCCCTTAGACAGGCCTGATTGCACAAGCCACTCTTAATTCCATAGCTCTATCTTGGAGCTTGTCAGGCTCTCCTGGGAAAAAATTAGACTTGTCCTTGACCCCTTTGGCTATGGTTCTCTCATTTCTGATTTTTCCATCATTCAAATCCCATCTTCTTTCTATCTTCATGAAATACCTCAAAATGAGGTGTTGTTTTCCAATGTAATCTTGATTGCATTCTCTTAAAGATGTATTTCTATCACTTCAGTGAGATCTTTGGCAAAAAGAAAAATGTATGGACATCTCTAACCTCTTGATTTTTTCATTGAATTTGTTGAGGTGACATTGGTCACTAAAATTATATAGGTTTCAGACATACAATTTTACAATATATCATTTGTATATTATATTGAGTGTTCACCAACTCAAGTCTCCCTTCCATCCCAATACCCCCCCCCAATGCCCTCTCTCTTAATTAATTTTAATGTTAATTGGTCACCAGGAGGCATTTGCCCATCCCAATACCCCCCGCAATACCCTCTCTCTTAATTAATTTTAATGTTAATTGGTATAACACCTGACCTTTAATCCATGGCAATTTAACATCTGAGTATTGTAATTGCTACAGAATCCCTATAAAATTCTTCTCCATTTCAGTCAGGAAATAGGACCCAGCTAAGGCCTGTAATGGAAATATTTTACTTACTATCACATTGAAAGAAGTTTACAAGTAAGTATAGAAAGACTCAAAAAACAATTGAGATGTTTCACTTTTGGAAACAGGCAAAAGAAATAATGTGGCCAATAAAATACAGGGACATAAATTAAAGGGAGTTGGGGGAGAAAATAAGCTACATCTTTCCTAAGGGGGAAAAATTTTGAATAAGTAGTTATTGTAAGAGATAAAAGACACCTGATTGACTCTAGATCTAGAGAGAGCTAAACAGCGAGGGTGGATTAAGGATAAATTATAAAGAGATGGTGATTAGAACTCTGTATATTATCTCATTATCTCATATAATGTGAGGGTACATTAACATCTGATTACTCTTCAAAATGCCAGACACTGGTATAAAGCAGCTACAATTAGCTATAGCCTTATTAATTAACAGCTTACGTTTTCAAGGTGCCTCATTACTATAATTACAACAGAACAGGAAAAACTTTTCTCACATCTTAACGTGAATCAGCATTAGAAAGAAAGACTTGCATTCTCAATTCTGTATTTAGTGCTTTGAACATTTGATTTCATTTTACTTAAACCTATTTCCTAAAAAGAAAAAGTAAACATATTTCTACTTTAGCCATGGAAACTCTAATAATTCTGAACATAGTATCAGAATTATTATGAATTGTATTCATATAATACAATTTAGCATTATAATGTGTAATGAATGGACTAATACAACATATGTGAAAGAATACAAATTAATAACTAATGGGTTAAAAATCAGCAAAATTCTTAAGAAACCTGTCTAATGATGTACCATTCACTCAGGTATTATAAATCAGTGAAATGACAGATATCGAGCTGTTAACATAAGAAAGTTAACATAACTTCTATTATACCATCATGGAAATTGAGTCAGTCAAGTGTCTGTGGATTCAAAAGATTGTTCTTTGTTTTTGCTTGTTGTTTTTTGTTTTTAATTTATAACCCTTCAGTAGTTTCTTTTTTGTTTGTTTGTTTGTTTTTTAAGAGACTGTTCCTTACCAATGAGTACAGAGTCTGGGCAGCATGTGATCCCTAACAAGAGACAACCATGCCTGGTAGAGAACGAACACAATACTACTTCTAAGTACCTTCTCCCAAGACAAAGTGATCTCATTATTTTGTTTCAATTGCTAAATCCATACTTTTATCTTTCTTTGTTCATACTCCAGGGAAATACTGATGAATTTAAGCAAATAAATAATTTGTATCGGTTGTTTCACAGGAATGAGGAAATGACAAAGTTAATCTTTTCTCTAGGTCAACTTGTAGACTATGAAAATGTGACAAAGAGATGATACCCTGAACAATATTGGAAGCAGAGCAATGGAAAAAGAAAAAAAGTCTTCTCTTTGATATATCCAAACACCTTTAAAGACAGGAAACGTGACTAAAAATTAACTCACTATACTTCTTCAATACCATGTTTCATGAGGAAGTGATGAATTCTTTAATAATAAAAATGATAATCCTTTCCATACCTGAAACATGGAAGTCTCTGCGAGATTCAAGACTTTCAGAAAACCCACTCTAACTTCGTACTAAATGTCCCTTGTCTTGCCCACACACATACTTTTTTTAACATCGTACTAACATCTCAGAAAGTCCAGTTAAGTAAAATGTGCCATTTCTTGAAGCTTGCAATACTTATGTTGGTCTCAACTCATCATGATAGTACAATTTAATTTTTTTTTGTATTTTTGAGCTTGTTCCACTCTATGCATATAATTAAAATGGTTATAGTTGTTTTATTGGTAGTTGCTTGTTTCCTTTAACAAAGTACAATAGAAATTATGCTTCCAAAAATAGAGGTGAAATGAAGGATTCTAGTCAGTAATCAGAATTTTTTTTTCTACCTACCAACTACTATAATTTGTTGAACATGAACTTGCAAGTGCTAAAGGAGAGGGGGGAAATTCAGTAATAACAGATAGTTCAACTAATCCTTGTGTATCCACCAACAAGAATGATTCTAGATGATGCATCAGAATTTAACCCTTTTTATTTTACACATGAAGAACACTGAGGACCAGAGAGATTAAGATATGCAGCTTAATATCACATAGCTATTTTATTTAGTTGTAGAACTGAAACTAAAATTCAAGCCTCTGGTATTTGGTTGTTTAGTCTTTCCACAATATCATATTTAATCCCCTTACTCCACGAAGATTAAAAATATATAAAATGAGTTGGGAAAATAAATTCAAAGTAATTAAGAAAAAGCAGATTCAAAAGAAAAGGCAGGCTGGCTTTGAAAAAAAGATGTTTTGCCCATTATGTTTCTTATGAAACCATATTTAAGATTTTAGGTTGTGTAATTACATTTCGATCTATAAAGGGTCATGATCAGATGGTTAGACATGTGTGTGAAGTACAGAATGGTTAAGTACCAAAAGTCAGATTCCTTTGTTTTTGTTCACAGAATGGCTGCTCATATTCTATTTTCTGTGGTGTAACCCACTTTCCAAATGGATGTTGCCACCATAAATAGATCAATGAAGACATCGTAATAAATCATTACCAGGTTTTCAAAAAAAAAAAATCCCCCAAAAGACCACAGATAAGATGTAGTTCTTAAAGAATATAAGAGCAGCAGGTAAAACACAAGTCCTTGTTTGAGGATGTTAAAGTGGCATTGCCAGTGGCAGGGCTGCTAGTTGATAAGTGACAACACACCTTTAAGATAAAGTAAGATGCTGATGGAAACATGAGATATTACCAGGGTCCAAGTAAGTCATTCAGTTACAGTCATAAATAGGGAGCTTACTAAGATTCTGAGCAAAAGAAGCTCCTTGGATACACAATGGAAATCCAAAAGGCAATTCACAGAAAGAGAGCGCACAGCAAAACGGGGTAAGGATCAGAACATGGCATGTGACACCTGCTGCACCTGCTTTCCTCTCTAGAACTTGTTTCAAATTTCACACTCAAGCATCCTTGTTGCAGTTATTTACGCTCTGCCATGAGATATTTGGAGAATGGGGCTCCAATAAGTAAATAACATAGTGACTCCAGTAGAGTCAAAAATCATCATGGAGAATAGGAAGCCACAGTTCCATTGGAGGAAATGCTAAGAGAGTGGGAAGTGCATTCCAGTTCAGAAAGTGATTAGTTCAACTTCTGAAGCTAAGGGGAGACTTTGCAAAAACCAGCAGACTTTAAAGTGTGAAGAAAGGGAAAATAATGGCAATAAAGGCATTTTATCTACTTTGCCCTTATTGAAATAACCGCAAGTAAAAACACAATAGAAATATAATGATGGATTTAATTCAGTAAGTTCTGTATAAGAAAGACTATGGCAAATAAGAATATCATAGAGAATTAAGTCTTGAAATAAGAATTTTCTCTCATGTACCTATGGTCTGATGAAGGAAGTATAATTTTTAACCATTTACCAAGTTTTTTTTAACTTTTAATCATTGATTTATGATAGAAATAAGTATTGAAAAAGAACTTCAAATAGTATCTTTGTTCTTCAGATTTGAGTAGGGAACAGTGATTTTAATTCCTCCCCCCAAATGTCTTTAATATGTAAATCAATAGAACTAAAATTAAAGTTGCTTTAAATAACTACCTGAACTGTCTAAAGCAGTGTTCACATACAAAGTGTTCAGCCAAAATGTAAATTGTCTATTTAATATCATCATTTTTAAAAATATTTTTTTACCTCCTAGATTACCAGTTTATTACAAAGCTTATTTAAAAGATACAAGTGAGCAGCCAGATGAAGTGACACATAGAACATCATCCAGCAGGGTCCTAAACACGGGAGCTTCCATGTAGTTGGGGTGTACCAACCTCTTGACACGTGAATGTTCCCCAAACCCCAGAGTTCAGAGATTTTTATGGAGGCATCATTATGTAAGTATGATTGGTTAAACCTTCTTGGGTATTTGCCCAAAGAAATCCAAAACACTAATTTAAAAAGATATATACATCCCTATGTTCATTGCAGCATTATTTACAAGTCAAGATGTGGAAGCAACCTAAGTGTCCCTCCATAAACAAACAGATCAAGATGGTGTCATATATATATCTATATCTATATTTATATATGCACAATAGAATATTATTCAGCTATGAAAAAGAATGAAACCTTGCCATTGCCAATAACATGGATGGTCCTAGAAGATATTATGTTAAGTGCAATGAATCAAAGACAAATACCATATGATTTCACTTATATGTGGCATCTGATAAAATAAACAAGCAAAATGGAAACAAACTTATAGATACAGAGAAAAAAATTCATCATCAGATGGGAGGGGTGAAAAAGGTGAAAGGGATAAACAAGTACAAATTTCCAGTTATAAATAGTCACAGAGATATAAAGTACAGTATAGAAAACATAGTCAATAATATTGTAATAGCTCTACATGGTGCATAATGGATACTAAACTATTGAGGTGGCCATTCCATAAGTTATATAAATGCCTAGTCACTATGGTATAAATCTGAAACTAATATAATATTGTATGTCAACTGTAATAGATACAGTTTAAAAAATTTTAATAAATTTTTAAAAAACCACTTATGAAATATTTTTCTTCTGAGTCACAGTAGCCAGATAGAAAATCATTTGCAAAATGAAAAATAAGAAAATAAAGAAACAGAAAAAAGTGATTATGATTATTTTCCTTGAAATAAATTTATTTTACAACATTAAAAAATAGAAAAGAGCAGTTTCCATCACACACACACACAAAATTTTCATTACATAAGACTGTACCTAAAATAATGTTCAATAATATAAAAATTAAATTAAAAATAACATAAAAATAATAAAAGTAGGCATAAAACTACAAAAATATATTAAATTAACAATATGAGAAAAATCATTCAAGGATTAGAAAGAGAAAACTAAATTGAGTAAAAGAACGAGAAGGGTGAGTCCAGGCATGAAGAGAAGAGAAAACAGAGATGCAAACTGAGAATCATATACTTCCTTGGAGTAGTGACAAGAGTAAATAATTCAGAAGTGATAGGAAAAGATATAGACAGAAACATTCCAGATCAGAACAAGATTTAAAAACTTGAAGTTCTGCCTTGGCAAATTTAAAAACTGGAGTTAACAATAAGAAATATCCCAATAAAAAGTTAAATTGCAAGGATAACTAAGTAATCCAAAAATCACGTGAGAAGGAAAATAATTAAAGCAATGCTAGCCTGAGCCTTCTTTCTCCTCTATAAAACTAAACGCCAGAATGTAATTGTTCAAGATGTGGCAAAAGTAGGTTTACAGTTTTCCAGTGGGAAAAACATACAATAAATAATAAACCCTGTGTTTCGTGTACTCACAACTGTAAACTTACTTTTGCCCCACCCTGCATGTACAAAACCTTTAATTTCAAAACAAGTATTTCACTGATTCACTTTATGATAGCTAAACTACCTTTTATATCAAAAGGCATCTGGGAGATATTCTAAAATCCAAAAGATTTTGAATATTTATCACCCCACTATTTTTCTGCAGAAATCATAATACTGTAGTATATGTACATCCCATACAATATTCAGGATACACTTATACTGCAGTAAAATTCATTGTTTATCTGAAATTCAAATTAGACTTGGTGCTCTGTATTTAATCTAGCAGCCCAGATTAGCCATAATCTAATTGGGTTGGGTAAAAAGGAACCAAATTGGTTATACTATGGATTTTTTAATCAGCTCTGAATTTATACTCTATGTAGATACCACCCTGTTGAAGCCACCATGGCAATACCAAGTAGTGACTTCCTCCTAAATAATGGTAAGATATCTAGACACCCTCTATGGTTGTACCCTGTCTAGAACTTCTGAGCATTTAGGATTTTTCTCAACATCTTATTCTGTATCACAGCCAGCTGTTTGGAGCCATGTTTGTCATTTTTTTTATCTGCAAGGGTCTCTCAGACTATGTCATTGGCTTATTTCAAACAAAATTCCTGACAGAATCTACTTCTTTAACACATAAGTCACTTTTATTCTAGCGGGGTCCAAAGTGGAGTCTATACCCTCTTCTAATCAAGTATTGCTGAGGTGTTAATGCCTAGCTTACAACTGAAATGCATCTGCATCACCTGGTTATAACTTGTTTTGTTATTCTCAACCCCTTCCCCAAGGCACGGAAATGTTTGGCCTTTCTGCTTCCTGATAATTCCCTCTCCTGAAGCTTGAATTCCCTTTGTTCCCAGCATGCACTGCAACACATTCTCCTTGCTGTTAGAACAGGTGCCAACCCATAGAAATAAATAAATAAAAGCTCCAACATACAACTAGGACAAGACTCACTATATAATTCATATCATAGCAAAACAGCATCAAACATAATGAAAGCAATGAATGTACACTAAGCTCAAAAGTAAACTAAAATATTCCAAGAATCCAATTTAATTAATGCAAAATTAGCTTTTATACTCATGTTTTATTGTACCTTAGGGGAAATAAAGTTCTATTATTAATACTTGCTATTTGTATTTTTTTCTTCCAAGATTGTATTAAAATTATAATTTGCAGCTTTTAAAATGTACAATTTAACAAAATTAAGAAAATCCAAATCAATAATATTGTATACTAGAAATTGATTAGATGATGATGATCCAGAAACTCTAAAATTTTGAAGTATAATTCACTCAGTATATACTGATCACCTAGGACTGAGATCTTTGTAGATATCAATGACAATGCAATACAATCTTCCTCTGAATTACAATCTAATTATCAGAAGAATATATTATCATATGAATAAAAACATCGAAATGTAAGGTATCCTCAATGACAATGCAACATTTTCTATATTTTTCAATTCCAACTCCTAATAGCTCCTACACATGTGCTTTAAAAAAAAAGGTGTGATATGAGAAAAATTAATTAAGGATGTAATAAGAATTCAGCAATGCAGTTGCATCCTGCCACGCTTTGTGAGATGAGCTCTTCCTAATCCTGCATATGCTTTTCTTCCCACCCCTTTTGCATAACCAGGTGCGTTCAAGCCATAATTACTACAGAGTTTGTGGCATAGCTGCTGTATCTGTATTTGTCATTTTCACGTCTCGCCTTTTTACGGCTGATGAGTTTGTTTTCAAATGCCTACATTCTCAATTCTATTCTGTTTCAATTAACTACTGCAGGTGACAATATTGGATCTCATGACCTAGTTGTTTCTCCATCTCCTTAGTGACTGCCAAATGGAACAAATACACATAATCAGAAAATAAAGGCTATAGAAGCTATTTGAGCAGAAGACAAATTAAGGGATCATCTACTACTATGCAGGCTGAGGAAAGCATCAGCATGCAGAGGACTCAATGATCTTTGATTAGAACTCCCTTAACCTTTTGATGGCTCCCCTACCTCCAACATTTCATGTTCAAGAAGCTGCTTTGAATCTCTTAAAACTGGGTGACTATTTTGCTTCTATCATATTATCTTCCAGCCAGTGCTACACACTCAGAGGCCTTGGAAAATTTTTAAACTGAAAATCCTTCTAAAGAAAAGGGGCTATTGTGAACTGAGTAATTTAATTATCTGATTCTGGAAAAGTTTTAATTTTGAGGACAAATGAAAATGTGAATATCATGTTTCATGATGTGATAAGGGACATTTGTCTATGTCCTTCAAAAGTTATATGTTTCCAATGCAAAAGGAAAGAAGTATTTAATTGGTCATTTTTATTGCACTATCTCACTATGTTTAAATTTCACTTTGATTAGTCCTTATGTAAGTATTCATAGCCAGAAACCCACTTGTCAAAGTTAACATCCCCAATCAACTAAACTGTGAGTGAAACTGTGAGGTTAAACCTTAACATTAAGCAGAAAAATATAATAATTAAATGCAATAAAAACTTCATACTTAACCGTAAAATTTGAGAATTTTAAAATGCGTCCTCCCTTTACTGAACAGTAAGATTTTATCTAAATTACAGTATGATTGTCTCAATCCCTAATTTCAAAATGCTGCCTCAGAGTTGGACTTAGAAAGCCAGTTTTCATAGTGAGAAAATTTCTAAACTCCAATGACCATATTTCAATGCAAAAAAAAAAAAAGAAAGCAAATCTTCTTTGAGAATAATATCTTTTTAAAATTTCATACCATTCAAATAGCTAAAGAATTGTTTAATTTACAGATACATTAACGATATGCCAACATAGTCTCAGTTTTGTGTAAGCAAACAGAAAAATAAACCAAGTAATTTGCATATTAAAAAAAATTAATTGTCTGAAAAAACTTTGAGATCATAGACAGTGTCTAAGTTCCGGCATCCGAGCTGACATAAAACATTATTTCATGAGGATCTTTATAGTGTCAATAAATGCAAAATTCTCCACACAAGCCTTATGTTTATTGTCGTAAAACCCAAGTGGTTTTAAGAGAAGCAAATTCAGAACTCTCAATCAATGACACATTTCTGTTTTGCAATTTGATCTTCCATTATTTTAAAAGGATGCAACTTTGCAGAGTTCACAAGGAGGAGCAAATGGTATTTGAAACCCTGGACCTCTTTGAAAGTCTCCCCAGGAACTGGGCAGCTAGGCGCCTGCCACTACTGGTCAGAGATACCATCCTACTGTGATGTTAATAAGATAAAGGATGCTAGTAGAAAAAACCACAGTAATTATAGGGGGAGGTAAATACTTTTTGTATTTAATGAACTGTCTTTCCATGCAGCCTTCACTTCAAGGCAAGAGCTTTGTTATACTAAATGCATATGTTAATTAAACATTTCTTTAGAATATTGCCCTTCACTCATAGGTCAGAGAAGAGCCATGATGGGAACAAATCACTGGCAGTTGTGTAAAACATTATAAGATGCTTAACCTCCAAACCTCTTAAGTCTTTTGTTTTGCCTTTCAAGAAAGTTGTTTTATCACCAAATTTTCAAATACCTATCACAAATGTCAACGCCAATTGGTTACCAGAAACGGCATGTAGACCAAAGGGATAAAAGACTAACTGGACCATTTTATGTGCACCTGGAAGTTAACTAAGAAATATGGAAATAGAATATGGCTAGAGAATTCCTCTAAAGTTTAGTTGGCTCTTCACTGAATCTCTTCTGTAGCAAATTCATGTCAGAAAAGAGATGGAGACAACCCTGATAATCAGCCAAGTACAAAATTCTCTATTTAGTCATTATAAATTGTCACAATACTCATGATTATTTAGCTTCATTTGGTTTCCTCAATATAGAACTGAAAAGGGAAGAACTGAATTCTGATTTGCTGAACCCAAGAATGTCTGAAATTCTCAAATGAAGTGCTTCTGCAGAAGCTTGGCATGAGTATATTTTCCTAAACGTATCAAGCAAGAAACATGGGGATTGTCAGGAAGTAGGGATTTTTAGCTAAAGGAGCAAGCCTGTATTTAGATCCCTAGCTAGTTTAACTAATTGGTGTGGAGCGCACTAAATTAGTGGCCTTAATGCAGACAGTTCAAAACCATATGGGAGCACACAGGTTATGCTTCCTAATAGTAGTGGTGCCCTAGATGCACATTCTGGAAAGAAGTTATATAAAATGAGCATGTGTCCCTGACCTTAAGAAGAATCACTCCTAGGGCACTGTCTCAGCCCTCTGCATATATAATTTGCTTAACATTTGACTGCTTCATTGAACTTAAAAACCAGGATTTTTTCCCCTCCAATAATAGAGAAAAGTTGAGCAACAGAGATGTAATCCGCTATAGAAAATATTCAATAAATGAAAAGAAGTGCTGAATATGCCACAGAATCTTCCCCACAGCTCTTCAGGGGTGTGCTCTGTGATTTCACTGCTTCATAGAGTAAGGCTCAAGGAGAAAAAGGGCTGTGGGTGCGTTCACTCGTTTAGGGAGAAGAGGTCAAAGGGAACACCATTCTTAAGGCAAGTTTCTTATATCACGCTTATTACAAGGAAAGCACACCCAGACTGTACAGATGTAGAGAATATCCTTAGTACACATGCCAAAAACATTCAGACCTGCAGAGAATTCTTGTGAGTTTATTTGAGCCAAACTGACGACAAATGCTGGGAAGCAAAATCTCAATGGATTGAGAAATGCTCTGGAGAATGGCAGTTTAGCACCTTATTTTACACATCACAATCGAAGGAGGGGGCGTAAGAGGGTTACCAAAATCCACGGGTGATAGATTACAGAGGCGAGAGAAAGTACAACAAGAATCTTCTGGGACTGGATAAAATGTAAATAGTGACACATACATTTACACAGGTAGATGCAGAATAGTTAACAGTCAACAATTAACATGATAATAATGAGGGCATTGGTGGTCTCTGCTCCCGAGGGTGACTGCTTTGAGGGATGAGGAAATTATTTTATTATTACAAAGACCTGTTATCCTAGATGCAAAAAGACAAAGACGGGCATAGCTAAGGTGAAGCCTGACCTTTGTTAGGGAAAAATACTGCCTTAGGACATAACTGCCCACCATGAACAGCGTTTGGTTAAAAAGTTTTCATTTCAGACCATCCTATGTGGTTACTTTAGGTCTCTGAATTTGTAAGGTCAACACGCAGGCCTCCTCTGAGCTTGTCAGGTTAATATGTGGCCCCATTTCTTCCACATTAGAGTAGAAAACATTAGAATCGGAAAAGAAAGGGGTGGTCACCTAATCCAGTCCCCACCATGAACAGGAAATGACCCGAAAACATCCAGGATACTATCGCACTCAACACCTCCAGGAATACAAAGTTCTCTCTATTGAGAGGCCCAAACCATTTTTGGACAACTGGGACTGTGAGCGAGTGCTACCTTTTGCAGAACAGCATCGGCCTCCCTGTGGCTTCTCCCCACCGTGTAGTCCCTAGGACTTCATCCAAATGGCTGAGGAAAGCGGTGAAGAGGGCGGGGCCCGCGGCCTCCCTCCAGGCAGACAGTCAGGCTCACCTCAGGGGAAGAACGGGGCTCCCTGAAACCCCTGAGCTGTAGGTAACAACCCAGTCCAACTGAAAGGCGGGATTTGAAGATCATTCTGAGCAATCTCACTTTGGTTGAGTTATTAGCACTTTCTCTTTTAAGTGCCCGCAGACTGAACATCTTTTCTAGAATTTGGCTGTGGAGGAAAGAAGGATGCCAAAACCGATCCATACCCTTCTTAGTGTAGTCAAGGTTAACCTTAGGCCCACAGAAAAAAGCTCAAATCTCAGCGCCCTTTTAAAGTTGTAGTTATGCCACGGCTTGAACATTTGAGAGGAAAGCTGATTTGACAGTCAGGATTTCTACACAGGATAAAAATCTCTCACACGATCATTCATACTTTTAACAATGTCTTAAAACAATAACAAATAAATAAAAATTGTGCTAATGAACAAGTGTTTTAAGATACTGTTTAAGATCTATTTCCACAGAATATACATATCGACCACTTTTTTCTTCAAGTGTTTTCCCTAGCTTCAACATCTCTACTCTGGCTTTTCTCCAAACTTCTCTAACGTCCTTTTGTTAGTTCCATTCACTGTCTTCTCTTTCTCCAGCTATCCGTTATTCCTGGGGGTTTACTCCTTTTCTCTACCTTCTGTCCTTCAATAATGGCTTCCCCTGGCTTCAGCAACTGCCAAAAAGCCAGTAACTCCTCGATCTGGACCTCTAGTCCTGACCACCCCCTGGTACCTTGAATTTAAAATCTCAGGCTCTCTCACCTCGTCATGCTGGTCATCATGCTACTCTGTTTAAGGTGGCCCTTTCCTCCCACCTTTCCCACTGACATAACTCACTCCCCCTTCGTAGTGCGGCAGAAATGTCCATTCCCATATCCGTATTAATTAGCTCACACTGACCGCACTGTGCTCTGCCTGTCATATGCTCCTTGAGCGCAAGAACGGCAGCGTAGCCCTCATCCCATTTCTAGGACTTACTTCAATGGATGAATTATATCAGAGGCAAATAAAATACTACTTCAATGAAATGAGTCTCATGAAGCGGCCGAGGTGCTGGTGCTCACAACCCAGTCACTGACTATATGGAGCAAGTGCTTTTTCATATGCGAGTATTGCTGTGCATGCGCACTCAGCATGCGTGGTGTACCCAGCCAATGGCCTGTGCTGAATGCTCCCTGGGTGACCCCGAGGCTTGGCGACCTGTGAAAGCCCCGCACCCAAGTTAAAAGCCTAGCAAGTGTGTACAGATAATGGCCTTTAAACTAGACCTTCACTTCGCTCTTAGACTAACCCGCCTACCACATTCTCACAGAGAAACAGACTGTTTGTTGGAGTTCATATGATTTCTTACTGACATGTTCTGCAAGCTATTAATGTAGCCACCTCTCAGTAAACAAAAGATTGCCTAGTATCTCAAAGTAAAACCGTATCGTTTTAACGCAACTTAGCATTGAGCATCTTGTCCCTCAGCACTTCTTGTGTTTTCTGAATTCCCAGGATTAAATGCTCCAAGTGTTTGTGCTCTAGGTGGTACTGACCGTGTTACAGTGAGAACCATGACAACGTGCGGAAGATTCCCAGTCCTGAAGGGGCCACGAAGAAATGTGTGATGAGACGTTACAGGGACAAGCAGTTAAAGACAGGCACTAAAATGTTAGATGGAGCCAATTTTCCAGTAAAAGGAATGCAAGAGATTTGTGGTGGCAGGAAGAGTATTAAAATGAAGGAAACCCACAGGACATTGTGGGAGAGAATACCCCTTCTGGGATGTATCAAATGTAGTAATGTGAAATACGCTGAAATAAAAAGGATGAAGGATTTAGGAACTAAGGACAGTTCTGCCTCAGCCATGTGCTGGTCACGGACCGGGTGCTCTACACATAGGCTCCATTTTTTTTTAATGAAAATACTTATTCTGAAAATAGCACTTTCTTCTCTAATACATTTTTTTATGGACTGAATGTTGAACCCTAACTTCCAGTGTGATAGCATTTGGAGGGGGGCCTTTGGGAGGTGATCGTGTTTAGATGAGGTCATGAGGACGGAATGTCCATGATGGGATTTTTGCCCTCATAAGAAGAGGAAGTGGCCAGAGCTCACTCTCTCTCCCCAATGTGGAGACACCGAGAAAAGCTGACCATCTGCAAAGCAAGAGAAAGATTCTCGCCAAGAACTCAACCATGCCGGCACCCGAATCTTGGACTGCCCCGACTGCAGATGATAAGAAATAAATGTCTGTTGTTCAAGCAACCTAATCTGATATTTTGTTAAGTAACCCAAGCTGAGTAAGACAAATTTTATGTATCCCCCTGTATGAATGCCATTCTGCTATAAATGAAATAAGCCAAACTGTTACTGTAGGTAGTTAACTAGTTATTATTAATAAAGGAAGCAAAAGGAATTCGACACGGAGCTTACTAAGCTGGGGAGTAGGAGCCTGTTTGCTTCACCAGGGAGCTACAGCCCCATGCCCCAAGGGATCATAACATTGCTTCATCAAGGGGATTAACACTGTTCCCTTCCGCCCCTCTGGCACCAGATTGTTGGGAGACACAGGGGGAGGTGCTTTACATTGGAGGCCTGTCAGTCTAACTAGGGAGTGGACCTATCAAAAGCCTGTGAAAGCTCGGGAAATTCATTGACTATTTTGAAAAAGCACCTGGTTGGTACCAAACTCAAACTAATATAATCCCAGGGGAACAAAGAAGCTCACTCGCCCTCTCTCTCTCTCACCCACACCTGCCCCATTTGTTCACCTGCTCTCTCACCTGGGAGCACATGACCATGTAGGTCTAGCAGCTACTGGGGCCCAAAGCAGGCTGTGTAGGCTCCAAGGGACTTTGTTTTGGCCTTGCTGAAGACAAGATTGGACTTTTTTCATGGTGGGACTGAGGGAGATGGGAAATTCGTAACCCAGGGGTAGATTTCTACCTGAATAAATCATCTTTCCGCACCACAACCTCCCGTGCAAGGGTCCTTGAAATGCTTCCCCCACAATCCCATGGAAGAGGCTGGTTTCCACAGACAACCAAACTAGTGTTTCTCAGTGTCTCCCACTTCCAACTCAGAGGTTCTTGAAAATAATTTCTGAACCATATCATTTCTTGTCTTTTCTTTAAATTATGTATATTGAGTAAGGTGAGAAGTAAATACGCATAACATGGCCAAGGAGGAGTCAAGTTTATATATGAGTATAAAATAACATTAATTAAGAAAGAATCTATCATACAAGGTCAGCAATACTATATGGTACAGTAAAAAAATATGCACCTATACAGAATTAGAACAAGTATTTCTTTCATCTTTCTCCATTCCTTTGGCACTTAAGTCCACAGGAAATACTCTTTGAAGTCGATGAGCACTGTCTACCAGATTTGGAGGGCGTCATATCGAGAACAATTCAAACGGGTTCCATTTTCTAACTTATACATAAATGTCTTGAGAATTAACACTGTGCAACACAATAGGTAAAAATGAACAATGTAATAAAAAAAACTTGAGTATGTCATTATATGGCCTTAGATTTCTGATAATTATGCCCTTTCTCCAAACCTCCTTGGAGCTCAGGTATAATTAAAGCAGTACTTACTGACAACAGCAATGTTTTCCATCATAGACATATGAAATAGCAGCAACATAGATGCAACTACCAGTAAAAAATTATTTTTTTAATTTCACATAATGTTTGATAGAAAGATAGCTTTTTAATTTCTTTAATTTTACTTTTGAATTATAGTTTACATTCAATATTATTTTGTATTAGTGTCAGTTGTAAAGGATAGCTTTTAAAATAGATATCCTTTCAGTTGTAGGTTCCATATGATATTAGCAACCGTCTCAAATATGATGGCAATGAATTTTTTTAAACTTTATTTTTCCAGCTTTCAGTGATCAGAATGGAAGGAAACTCACACTCAGCCACTCCGACTTAGACCACAGCCCTCTGGGCACCCTGCTCTGCTTCTGGCGTGAGGTGATAAGTCAGTTCCACTGTGTTCTTTTCCACTGCACCCATACCTTTTCTCCTTCTAAACAGGAGAGTTATGAATGTCTAAAACCAAAGGGAGCGTTGGTGCCTGCTTCTAATCAATGTGTGCCATTGTTTTCTGAAATAGAGACTGACCCTGGTTCTCCCTTCAAGGTGACACCTTTTCCAATCAGCTTGTCACTGTTGAAGGCACACCATCTTCTACTCACCACATCTTTTCGGTACAGGTTGACATCATTTCATAGCCAGCATGAATCCCTTATGGGTTGGCAACAAATATTAAAGAATGATATTACCATGGCTGCAAGCATAGTAAGGAAATACAGAAGCTAAGTCTCCAGCCCATTGCCATTTCCTTTAATAATAATTTGCAATTGTGCAAAGTAGTATAACTCCTCGATGCCTTGCAAGGAGCAGATATGAGTTTAGTGGGAGTTGTGGCTCATTGACTATAGTGAGAGCGTATGACTTTAGTGAGTTTTATAAGGTGATGAGTTAGGTTAAGTTAGAGCAAACCTTGGAGCATAATTTGATTGGTTTTCTCTCCATCAGTGATGGTTGCTTAATAATCACTTTCTGCCTATTATATCAATAAATCAAGTACAATTCAATTTTAATCTGTAAATAAAGTTAAATCAGAGCTATGAGGATATTACATGCCTGCATTAGCTATTTAGAGGTGTCATTACTGGCTGTGATTATTGAGCTGAATGTAGTCATTTGAGTTAAGTTTTAGTTTTAGAGAAGCTGAGACAAATTTGCTGAATGTTCTTACAAGAAATACCATAGACTCTGAGAAATTTTTACCTGCCTGAAATTGCAAACATAAATTATATAATATCAGAACAAATAAGGATTTCTAGCTTCAAGCACCAAGTGATATTATTTTCAGATTGTCAGTAGGGATGCAGGGAACACAATATAGAATAAAGTTTAAATGCTCCTCACAGAGAAGGGGAAAAAATGGGTCAATATTCCCATCTCAACCTGAGAAATTAAAGCTCAAAAAAAATCCAGTCTATCAACCTGCCATGCGGTGCTGTGCTCACAGCTGGACCCCATCACACAGGCAGTATTAGAGCACTTAGCACATTATGGGTGCTCAATAAATATTACAGAACACTATTAACCAGTCTGGACACGTGGCGAGGCACTGCAAGCTCTAAATCTCTGACATCATGGGACGTGTCTGTATGAATGTAAAACGCAGGAAGCTGGCTGAGAGTGTCAGCCCGGGAGATGGAAAGAGAGGCTGGCCAAACCTCTGCGCGACTGGTGAGAGAACTGAGACAATGCGGACCTCTGACTTTAGTTCTGTGTCGACAGATGGATTCTTTCTGCGACCAAAATCAACTGAAAAATGCCAGGGCATAATTTTATAGCAGTTGTCTTTGATTCGCCACACTTGCATGTCAAGTTACTGAGAGGTAAACGTTCCAACCTGTATTTTCCATTTAAGCTGGGTTATAGAAAATCGCGCGCGCGCACACACGTTCTGAACAAGACTATATACATGTTTTGTTTTTTCATATGAATAAGAGAAACTCAAAGGAATCACCCACCCACAACACCTTTTAAAAAGCTGAACTTAGTGCATTTATGCCCCAGATTAAACTTGGACACTATTTCATAGGGATTTCAGGATATTAACAAGAATTTACACTAAAGAGAAAAAACAGACTCAGACAAACATCAGGCTTTTAAATGTAATTTCCCTAAATCCTATTTAACTTTTCTGTTGTCAAAACCACTTCCCTTTGAATTATTTAAATTAAATCATCAAGACCTACTGTAATTTTTTTTTTTTTTTTTGCTCCCTTAGTTATATTACGGAAAAAAGTTGAAGAAAGTAGAGTTGACCACCAGGATACCCAGCATCAATGCCAACATAGTGAAAGTCTAATTCCACTGTTAAAGCAGCAACAAAAACAAACGCTGACTTGTGTGGAGTCCACAGCACAGGATGGGGAGCTAAAGGAAATAAAGGGTAGACTTAAAAGGGATTAACATGCACATGGTGTGCATCTGCCTTTCTGGATTACATGCTAATATGAGTTTTTCAATAAATCCTAAATGCATCTACTGGAAACAAGTACTTTTTATCTTCAAGATATAAAATAGTGGTGAGAAATTTAAAACTTATATGCAGCTTCCAGGAGAAGTAAAGCTTGCTTGAGTGTGGTTGGTAGGGTATGTGAATGTCTCATACAAGATGGACAGCAATTTGAACATTTCACCTAAAATGCTATATGGTGTGCTTGAGTGTGATATGATTATGTTACAGAATTACATGCTTATTTTTGTAGTAAAAGGTTTTGTAATAGAAAAGGGGCCCAGACTCTATGTAATATGTACATATATAATTATATACGAGGATATACATACATACATAAGTGTGTAATATGTGTGTATATGTGTGTATGTATATGTTTATGAAGGCATTCAGCCATGTAATACGAAAAATAGAGACATTCACTGAAGAAGATACAGGATATAAGAAACACTGTACACAGGATGATGATGCCTCAGTCCCCTTCAAAGTAGGCACCTTGGGACCTCACACAGATCTCCAATCTTTGGGGATTGCAGCCTGCACATGTTCAACATTCTCAGGTGTTTTGCTTGTTGCAGGCCTTCCAGAATTAGAATGACTTTCAACGGATTCTCAACCATGTTTGAAGTGTTTGTGCCACACTCTTATTTATGTGGCACTCATTGCATTGTCCCCGAAAGCTGCCTAAATCATTCGAATAGCTTCCATGGAGGAATGTTCAAATGTAACACAAAATTTGATGCAGATTCATTGCTCTACCCACTCAGCCATTTCGAATGTGATGGCCACACAGTACACAGGCTTGCTTAACAGAATTTACTGCCCCTACCGACTACTACAGTGAAGTCATCATTGTTCACACATGTGCATTCCAGTCCACTCTCCTTGGCTGCCAGGTCATAGCAATGTCACACAAACCGTTTTCTTTATATTAACAACGGCTGCACTTTTTCTGGACAGATGGTTTAGAGAGAGAGAGAAATAACACAAGCATCTCAGATGTAATGACTAAACATATTTTAAGGTTTGAGTGGCACACTGTACAGCATTCAGGACAAAGAATGAGAAATAGTTACATCTAAATTACTCCACAGAAATGCCTGGAGCTGTTACTATTCAGTTTTTGTTCAGTCTCAGTTATAAGCGTGACCCCTTTCAAAATTTATTCAAAATAACCAAAGCCCCAAACAGCATCTTAACAATCAAATTGAAAATAAGAACATAAGAAGGGTTCTGAAGCTGTCTTCTAAACCGCCAAGGTTATTATTATGTCAGGATTTGGCGCTCTCTTAGTATCAACTATATTCAATATCACAGACTGGAATATAGTGTTAAAATCCAAGGCTTTATTAAGCCAAATAGCAGGGCATATCAAACTCCTTAGTTTTCCATTCATCACTGAGAAGAAGGTGAGGTCAGACACAAAAACCCCTGCCCCCGTGCCACTCACCCCAACACTCGGCAAATGTGTCTTGCGTGATTTCCAGCCATCAAACTCATTGCTCAGCACTGCCAACACCTCCTCCACTCGCCTGCAGTCTTAGTCAGCTGTCTAGCCCGTCCCTTAGATCTTTACCTGGCCACAGTGATTCCAAGTCTTGGGAGAATATACCATTCTTCAGAATAAGATGGGGCCCCTTTTCACAGTCAGCAATTTGTAATTAACTAGCATTTTAACTTTGCCAGAAAACTCTATAGCTTTAACTAATTTTGCAAAACTGGTATTTAATAAATTCATTTCTATTTTGCTTACCTGGCATTCCTTATGCTCATGAGCAACCACAGCTTATACTCAAAAGCTTCCATTCTCCTTCTTGGGAAAAATGCCATATAAAAAGAATCAATATACAATCTGCTTTTGGAGAAAAGAATATGGTAATGTCCTCTGTTTTGTGACACTAGCCAGCAATCATTGTCAAGAGTAGAACATTAACAAAAGTGGAAATGTCATATTCCATCTACATGATAGAACAAAGTAAGGAAGAGTTATAATTTCTCTTTACCATTAGCCAAGTGGTCTCTACCCTGATATAAGAAAGTTGATGAGCTTAGGATATTGAAATGTTCCCACTGGAGATTTTTCTGTAGCCCAGATGTTTCAACACCACTAGAAATAATGATTGTTGCTTATAGCTATGCTGGTATGTATCACACTGCTATTAATTTTTCCTTAAAATATCCATGGAAGTAATTCATAAACTGAATAATGGCGCAAAATCTTAAATTACCAGAGTCATGGAATCTAAGTGTTGGAAGGGGCTGAAGGGGGCATCATGCCCACGATAGTAACCTTAACAATTTGTGATTGAGCTTGTCTGTGGTAGGAAAATGCTTCCCAGAAAAGTCGGTTACATCACTGGACAACTTTAATCATTAGAAGTTCTTTGCTTTAATCAAAATGTTAACTGTAGTTACCCCTAGGGAGGTGTGATGAGAAAGAACTTTCACTTCCATATTAATTGAATTTTTCAGAATGACAATATACTAGTTTGTAATTCAAAATAAGTGATTTAATATCCAATTTCAGTTACTTTCCACTCATCTATCCTTGTTTTACCTAATACGAGCTCCAAGGAGTACAGATTAAAGTCTCCCCACTTGGTGGCATAAAGACAGATCAATGCTCTGTCTTTGCTTCGTTGTAAAGAATAGTCTCAGTTCCTCCACAGGACATTTTCTGGTGGACACTATCGGGACACCCAGGGTCTCTCACATTCTTCACATCTTGTGAGCAGAGGCACTTACTGCCACTGTTCCGGGTAATCTTTTCAACAATGTCAGTAAAATGAAGAGTCTTAGAGGATGAAAACAATGTCGCCTTTTTGTGTGCTTATGGAGGGTTCATCACCTGTATTGGGAAAGGCTCTTTCTCACCTGCTCTCCAGCTCCATAGTCCAGTCACTCCCCAAGGAACCCCTCTGATCTCCCAGCTTTGCTCATTCAGCTCCCTCAGGAGGTTGGAGGTCATCAGCTAGGGACAGGGTGGCGAGGTGAAGGCAGGGCACTCGCAGACTCCGATGACTTAGGAGACTTAAATTTCAATCACGCTTTGCCACTGCTGAGTCATTTCCCTTCTTCAGCCAGCACTTGGGGAGCTCAAATTTCTTAAACTAATTGAGCACTTAATATACAGCTATAAATTAATCACACTGAAATAGTGCTAATTATTTCATTAACTCCAAACCAATCCAATCTAAAGTGTTACTTCTTTGGAGTTCAACTACTAAATTTCTTCTTTATTTAAATGATTGATTAAAAATATGCTATGAATTACATATGCAGATAAATAGAGGTTAAATTTCTGTCTAACTTTTTGGAAATTCAGGCATATCGTGAAGGGGTGTGTGTGTGTGTGTGCGAGCGCGCATTCATTTCCGATCAATTTTTTTTTTTTTCCTGCAGCATATACAGCAGTAACTGCGATTTGCGGCCATGCGAATAAAGTGAGGTCATAACACATTTTCATCCCACTGGTCCCATGGCAGACAGATGAGTAAAAAAAGCTTTTTGCCCTCCTTTTTTTCCATTTCCCGTGAACATCTTGACTGGCAGGCTGGTAGGTAATCCTGTTCAGAGTTAATGTGTAGTAACAGGATTGAGAAAAACTGACTTAAGAGGCTTTCATCTGGGTCAGGACATATCGATGCCATATTTAAAGATGTTCTCTCTGTTCACCTCTGTGAAGATAAATGTCTGAACATTGAGCTTAAAAGCAAAAAAGGAGAGAGGCACTCAGAGATGGGTGATGAATTGTCAAACTATAGGAAGGAGCTTTCACCAAAGAGGCATGTTTGCTTTGTAAAGAGGTGCCGTGTAAAGGAGAAATGGGAAAAATAATTAACATGTGTTTCCTTCTCTGGGCTGTCTTAGCCGGAAATCAAATTCTTCACAGGCATAGAGAAAGCTTAGCTATTCTAACTGATGGAGAGGAGCCCTCTTGAGCAACAAGGATGATAAAGTTCATCCTCCTGTGCACAGTAAAATGGTCCAAAGGCCTGGCTGGGCAATTCATTTGGCAATTCATCAGCAACTATCTAGTGAAAAAGCATTTAAAATCATCGAATACTACTTCATTTTTTTTATCAGCATTTAACCTGATAGTCGCTCTTATCTCGAGAGGTAAAATAGAGAAATCTCAAAAGTAACGAACCATCTAGTGCATGTTTGTTTTCTTTTCCTTCAAAATTTAGCTCAATGTCTTTTCATTAGAACAGCTCAACCAGTATATGTTCATGTTATTTGCTAATATTATTTGAGGATTTGTATGGTGGCTTACTGGTGATATTTAAGCAGTATAATTTATTGGTGAGGAAAGACCCTTTCCTTACAAGCTTAAAAGCCACCAATGGCCCATTTGGTTTGCCCAAGGCACCTGAAGAGACAGACAGCAATAGGGCAGCACCGGGACTGTGAAAGTGAAGATGGAGGGGCACCAGCATCAACACCCCCTAGTTTCCTTGAGACCTGGATTCCCAGTTATCCCAACAATATATTATTCTACTCTACTGAAATGGGATGAAATGGGGCTTGGTATCAGTAAACAAGTACATTAACAGTAATTGTAAGGTATCCCCCCCATTCAAAAATTGACCTACTGCATAGTTAGACTATCTGTGAACTTCTCAAATTCTCTGAGTAAATCGACATCATCATTTTGTAGTTCTCTCACTACCAGTATTTGCTCTTAACTTCAGTGACATTTTTTCAACAAGATGCCACTCTCGATTTTAAGAGGTGCATTTTAACAGTGGTAATAAACATCAAAGTGGCAACATCATAATGTGTTGCCAATGACATGAGATCATATATCATTGTCATCTTTTCCCACAGGATATGAATGAACTGTGCCATAAGCTTCATGAAAGAAAGTACTGTACGTGGCTTATTCTCTCTTAAGAACTAAACACCTACTTGACGCCTATAAGACATAGTAAATACATACATGAATGAATAAATGAATGAATGCATTAAACCCATGCAACCATATTTGTGATTTTTAAGCCCTGCATTAGCCTACTTCACTGGATAGACTTTTGTTATATCTAAATCATCTGGGGAGTATTTCTGTATAAGCCATTTTCCTTCTGGAATTCCTCCAAAACTCAAGCTCTCTGATTCTGACAACTTCAAATATCTTTAATGATTTCTTTAAAGAGCAATAAAACATCAGGCTACTAAAAAGAAGATAACCATACCATCCCTGCTCGTGAATGGACTTAGCAAGCATTTAAGGAACCTTAACATCAATCTTCCACAGCCAGATTTATAACGCATCCATTTTACGAATCACTTTGACTTGGATCCTAAAACCCCCAGGCACAATTTTGCAGGGAGTACCTATGACACACATACAGTACATTAAACAGAGAAGCAGGAACTATGGTTCTCCTTGGGGCTGGTATTCACCCACTTTGATTATTCTGTATAGTAAGCTGGGTTAGGGTGGCAGGCCATTATCTGGTGGATGTTATCAATTGTAAGAAAGAAACAGGGCAAAGGGGCTTCACATTGAATTGTCCATATGCCCAAGCTATGGGAAATATTTATTAAATTAATGGCAAAAATTAGGTTTAGTCCCCTCAGCATTTATTCTAGCCTAAACACTGAATATTCACTTGTGCTTTTTAGGGTATTTAATGAATCCATTTTTTATGAAGAAAATAACACAGTAAAACGAGGTAATAGACTTTTCATTTGCCTTTGAGGTTGCAGATTGATTTGCTGAAGTCCTTAGGTGTCCCTGAATAGATAACAATTTCTAAAAGACACAGACATACTGCCTAAATGTGAGCTTAAATGAGTTACCTGTCACAGTTCATCTCTTAATTGTACACAAATCAAATGTCTTTACCACGTTCATACAATTTTTAAAGCACTGTTTTGATATATACTCCTTGATATGCATATTTGGCAGACCCTCCACAACTCCCTCCAAATGCTTTACAGTTAAATGTGATTGGAAATGAAATCAGAGGGTCACAGAGGTTTATAGTTGGGAGATACTGTGTAATCATCTTGCCAATCGTCCCTCCCACTGTATCTGTCATTCTGTAATGTCTCTGACAATTTTTGCTTTAATTTATCCAGATATAGGAAGCTTGGTAGCTAGCAAGATTACTTACTCCATTACTAAGCAGCAGGGGATATGAAAAAGGATTTCTTATAAAAAATAACTTCCACTTATTCTGCACTTCACGTAGTTTACAAAGTGTTTACATATGTCATCCCATTCTATCCTCATGACCCTAATGCCAAGTACGTATTATAATCCCACTTTCCAGTGAAGAGACTTGAAGCTCAAAAATATATAGAATAATAGAATAGTCTAACTTTCAAATTTCAAGCTATGTAATAAAGCAGTTTACAGATCTGATAAATATATGCCTTTGGAATCTGCCTTCATTTCCTCTAAAATGCACCCCTGGCTTGAGGCAAATGTTGCTTATTTTGATCTTTATGAGATTCCAGAATTAGCACATCCTCCCACCTGTGGAGGTCAGGCAGTAGAATTGCTAACACGGAAACAAGTGTGGTACCAGAAGAGCCATTTCTGCAGAGGCCAAGATGGACTTGGCAAAGGTATTAAAGGTCCATAAAGATGTATTAATGACTGCTCATGTCTTCACAACCAAGGATGTTACCTGCAGGACAGTAAGCTGAGTAAAAGAAAATGCCCTTTAGGGAGGCTCTCCCGGAAAGCTTTGAAAGCGACAGGTAATGAAGTTTATCTCAAGTGCAATCACCATCTTGAACTTCAAAGAGTAGATTCCAAACGGTATAGCTTTTTTCCATCACAGGCATTCTCGAATGTTTAAGTACCATTCTACTTTTCAGCCAGGAGATACATATATGGAGCCCAGTCACAAGTTTACTGATTTTCCATCTTAAAATACAAAAGAAGTCATTTCTTCAATTAGAGTACAATGGCACTAATGAATGCACTCTGGTAGTTCCTTTTCTTACAAGCCTTTCTTATCTGGCAGCTCCAGCGATGTGATAGAAGGCGATCTGCAAGTCTGATTTGGAAGTTTTTGATCACAAGAGACTAGGGAGTATAAAGTTTCTGCTTACAGTCTTAGGGACATTACAGAAAATTAGCTCTGGGAATGTATTGAAATTATTCAAATAGAAGTAGACTCTTAACTTTGTGATCCTTCCTACTTAAAGTGCACGGGGACTGTCATGTAAATAAAAACTTTTATGGTTATTCTCTAGAGACTTCTGGTTAGTAACTGGATCTCTTCAGACTTAGCATTATCCAGCTATCTGGTTGGTGGGCTGAACTAAAAATAGAGATTATTTTCAGTTTCAAATATTCTATTCCCCTCTTGATGAATTTTTAGTCAACAGTTCTAAATAAGTTTTAATAATCAAGCCCAAGATTTTTATGCAGATAAATAAGCCAACTAATTTTTTATTTTGTGCACACACTTAGCAGCATCCATCATATTACTTACCCTCTCCTATTATCTTGATTTTAAAACACTGAACATCTTGGAAGTAAAATAAACATTCATATCATTAAAAGAAGTGTTATTTCTGATCCACCTACAGTAGCAGGTAAAAAATCCTACTTAAATGCTATATTAGGCAGGCTATAGCACTTAAAGCATTATTCATGAGACTAGACAAAATGATAAAAGCAATCTACTGATAATATTATGGGTAAGTGAATGTGGAAACAGCCAGGAAAATATTTCTTTGCTTTATGGTGCAAAACAAGAATATATGCAGCTTATTGGTCCCTGAAAGACAGATGCATATAATGTAGACTGTTCCACTGTAGAGCACATTCTATCAGGCCAGCAGAGAGGCTGAACCTCACCAGTGTTGGGAGGGGCCACCTGAACTCCCTCTCCATCTGGGTGATGGAGCGCACTGCCAGGTGGAGATTGGCCAGGTGCAGTGAAGGAGAATAAGATGTCAGAAAGGCACAACGTAATTTGTTTTCTCCTCTGGGGTAACCTGGATATATTCTTTTTTTCTCCAAACTGTTAAGTTTCAAGGAAATATGTCTATGCCAAGTTTTAAATTATTAACAAGTTTCACATCCATGTGCCACCTAATGTGGATGCATTTGGAGACTGGTGAAGATCAATTTTCTGTTCCTAATTTTTAATTGCATCTAATGACCAGAAATCACCTAGAAGGCCTTCAGCCCTGGGAGGAAAAGCATTAAGCAGATCTGGGGAATGAGATACTTCCACTTGCATGACTATTTTTTATTTCAGGCTCTGTCCCTGAAACTGCCAACATGACAATGCTCTTCAATAATAAAAAAGATGTGTCCCAGGCTTTTGCGAAGATGACACCTGCTTGACGGACAGCCTATTCCTGCACACCAGTTCTTCAGCTCTAGTTACACAGCAACCTGTCAACCACTCAGGTGGCATGAACTTTTAAACCCTTAAAGAGTTAAAATATACTATTTTTTTTTATTTCTTATTATTCTTAGGGTGGAAAAATCGCTCTCCCAAATAAATAACACTAATTAGAGGTTAATTAGTTAATTGTTGTGTCTTTCTATGACACATACTCTTTGTTTATACAGACAGAAGAGTCTCTCACTGTATCTTGTTTAAAATCTCTTCATTCACTTCCTTTGTTTGGTCCAAGAGATAATTTTTTGTGGGTTCTCAACACAGAAACCAAAATGTGTGTCCCACTTTCCTGTTATTGATGTTGTTTAAAAGATCTGCTTTTATTATTGACATGCGAAGCACTTGATTGAAAGTGGATGAGCCATTTTTCACTCCCCTCCAGGTGGGTAGAGCTGGGGATTATTTCTCATCATTAAGTAAAAAACATTTTACTTTTGGTTGGCATGGCAATGACATAAGAGCTCTCCTTGGCTCTTTCTGAGGCAGCTGGAAAGTGAAAACCTTTCAGCTCAAGACACAGAGTCGATCTTTTACACTCTCATTAACTAAAGGAGGCTGTGTGGGCATATCCACATACATAAGAATAGGCTTCATTCAGAATCTAATTAATAATCAGTATTGTATTGCTTTTCCAAAGCAAAAATGAAAAGGTAAAATAATGCCACAAACTTAGGTTGTACGTCTGGAGAGCACTCTGGGCAGCAAGATGTCACCTATCCCCTCTGGAGATTTTCACAAGATCAGTGGCAACTGTATAGAAAGACAAAAGATTGAGCATTACATTGTAATCAATAGAATCCATAGGTAAAAGTGGTCATCTAGAAAGGTTCTGAAACTTCCTGAATAAAAGAACAAACATGAGTTAGTATGAGCAATCAAGAACTTTCACTTTGTTCCATAAGAAAATATCTTCTACATCACTTGTACAGGATGGATCTTCAAACTAACTCTGGGCGGTTAAATGGAATATGGTGGACTGCAGACAAGGGGAAAGAAATGGAAGGAACAAAAGATAAGGGAGGAGAAAGTAAAGTGAAGAGGAGGGTGCTGGATATATTGTATTTCCAAAGAACCTAGCAGGATGTGGTCACTCATGATGGTGATGCCTCCTGTTTTTCTAAAACCTCTACAAAGCTTTCTTTCTCAATCTCATAAATCCAATGATGACCTTTTTGTTTGTCAAAAAATGTATTTGAGTCCCTTTTTTTACTTCTTTAAAAAATAAATAAAATACATATAAATCAACAGTAAGAAAAGCGGGAGGGGGGAGGAACTTACGAGACAACTAAAAAACAGAAGACACTCAGAATATCTTTTATAGAAAAATATAGAGAAAATTCGGATAAAAAAATTAACATCAAGAGGCATTTTGGAAATAGACCCTGGGAAACTTTTTAAATTTACTCACGAACATAATTACCACCAATTCAGTGACTTATAACAACACACCTTACCTTATAGATTCTGTGTGTCACATGCCTGGGCATTGACTCACAGACACATGACACACAGAACTGATTCTTCCTCTCAGGGTCTCACAGGACTGCAGTCAACGTGTCCACCAGGCTGCATTCTTATCTAGAACTCAGGGTCTCTTCCCAGCTCACATGGTGGTTGACATAATTCAGTTCCTTTCAGGAATAGGACAGAGGCCTTCAGCTTTTAGAAACCACCTACTTTTTCCTGCCACATGCCCCTTTCCTTCAGGTCAGGCTGCTATAAAAAATGCTCTAACCTGGGTGGCTTAAAAACAACAGAAATGTATTTCTCACAATTCTAGAGGCTGGGAAGTCCAGGATAAGGTACCAGTAGATTTTGCATCTGGTGAGAGCCTGCTTCCTGGTTTACAGATGGCCACCACCTTTTTCCCTTGTTGTCACATGGTACGAGACAACGCATCTCTCTGGGGTCTCTTTTAGAAAGGCGTAATGTCATCTGATCACCTACCAAAGGCTTCATCTCCTAATATGATCACCTTGGGAATTAGGACTTCAGCATATGGACTGGGGGAGGACACAAATAGTCGATGGTAGACCCTTTCTACTAGCAGTTCCTTATTTCTTGAAGGTCATAAAAAGAGTCTTTCTAGTGCATGCTAACAAGATAGAGCTTTTTGTGTATGTGGATGAAGAGGAGGGGAAGGGGAGAGAGAGAAGAGAATCTAATTATAAGAATAATATCTCATCATCTTTGCCATATTGTGTTGGTTAGAAGCAAGCAACTGGTCCTGCCCACACTTAAGGGAAAGGGATTATATAGTGCATGCCCACTAAGGTGTACCTGAGCTACTCTAAGATCTATCTGTCACACCTGTGGAAAGAATTTTCCATAAGGTCATATTACAGAGGTCAGTCCTATATGTCCTAGGAGTCTTTTCTTGGCAAGCAACCTCCCACTTAAAAGCCAAATCAGTCCCACAAAAATACTTGTGTCTGGTTCTGACCACCTCTCAGAAACAAGATGAGGAATATTCTAGTGTTCGATGACATGCAGCTGTTCATCAATGTACAACATTACCAAACAATGGCATGAACCTAAGTGATGACTATGTTTCCACATCACTGCTATTTGATGGTATTCTGAGATATCCTCAGAATGCCTCCCTAATGTTTCCTTTCTCTGATAGGAATGGTTTATTATCTGAAGAAAGCTGTAACCATGTAATGAATGGCCTTATGAGAAAGTTAATGTCTCTATCCAGGGCCAAGATGGTAAAGGCTAAACCCAGTGGTATGCTTGGGCAGTTATTAAACAATGCCCATGTCTCTGTTAAACTGCTAACACAGATTTCCTTAATACATGCAGCTCTCAGGAAAAACAGCAAAAGCCCTCCTATTGAACTCATTGAAACTGTCTGTTGATGAGTTGTTCAAAAATAAAATTGGTGAAAACAAGGATTTTTAAAATGATGCATATTTTCCATAGACTTTTTATTCCATCTAAGAATGAATAAATGTACATATTTGCTGTTATTTTGATGTAAGGCCAAGACCATTTCTAGTGTGTATAATACTACTGATTGGATTTCCCTATTGTCCTTTATCAATAAATTCATCTATAAGGAATCATAGAAATCTATAAAAATCTGTAATTTCTAGTTTTCTTTAAAGTTGAATAAGAGCATAACAACACTAACAAAGTACAGATTATAAAGTAAATCTAGATTTTACTATTTATTTTACATAGGTCTTATTCACATCTCTTTGGATAGTAATTTTGATCAACTCACATCTACTGAGTCTTTCAAAAACATTTGACATGGTTTTCAAAGAAATCACCTCTCTTGCATTTTATATTCATATTTTATTAGTACAATGTAATTAATTTTCAAAACCACATAACCAATTCAAAATGACATTAACAAGTTTAGGACCTAGCCTAACTAACTTTTGGTAAGGGTCATATGGGAGCAGGTGGACTAGGAACTAGAGACTAGTCTACCTGCCACAGCATGCAGAGTGCTTTGAGAAAAAGTCAATATGCTTTAGGAAGGAATTAACAATGTCAGTTAATCCAGTAGAATGGTTAAAGGAAAGCCATTTAAAATATCATCTGCTATTGATTGTCAAAGATATAATTAATGTGCATACGTTCAAAAAATATTTGTTGAATCTCTTTTATATGTGAAATAACAGAAGTGCTAGCTACCCCAAAGAGAAGGAAAAAATGTGACTGTTGCCCTTGAATATTCTGATATAATTATTTTGTGAGGTATTTTCAGACTTACGTAATGTTTACAGCGTATGAAGGATTACTATCTTCTTCAACCCCCAAAAGCTTTTGATGTTAGCCTGACTTCTGGCAGGTGCAGCAGAATGGTTAGAAGTTCACTGAGGTCCTAAGGTTATACTTTGATGATTTATGACTCATCAGTCCTTAGTTGAAAAGCCCTGTTAAATTCATTTTTTAACATCAACAAAAATGAGGTTGAATTGTAAAACAGATTCCATTTAATCTAATTTATTTTATGTAGTTATGCTCAAGGATGCATGAAGGGGCCTATGTTATGTGAGAAATCATTCCAGAGAGTAGCAGGGATGAAAATTTACTCTAAAAAACCATGAGGGTATATTCAACTCCCCTCTTCTGCACCCCATATATAATCCATCCTAAATTCGTGTCACTCAAAACTATCCATTTCTCCCCCCAACTTTTGCATGTCATTACTTTAGTAGAGTCCTCCTAATCTCCTGAAAAATTCTCCATCCTTTCTCCTGACACCAATTTTCTTCCTCCAGCTTCCAAAGTTCACAAATCTGCTTATCTCACTCTCATTTTTAGAGCCAACTATGGATCCCCACACTCCAAACAAGAGTTAGTGCCTAAGCTTCTCTACAAGGAGCCAAACAAGATGCAAACAATCTAGATTTGCCAGATTTTCCCAGTATCTTCTATGATCATTCCCACTCTTAGAGCCTAAGTTCCAGTATCACAGGTCAAGCTCCATTCCTTCTCCAAGTACACAAACATTATTGTGTCAGTTTATGTCATTGCAATTCCATTCTGTATTTCTGAAACACTCCTTTTCCTTAAAATCTTGGCAAATTTTTACCCATTCTTCAATATCAGCTCCTTAAAGCCTTACCCAAATATCCCATGTGGAGATTGACCACCACAATATTTGGGGCAGCTCTCTTTTATTGCACACATTTTGTCGTACAAATATTTACTAAGTCCCAAATGCTGGGCTGGGTTCTGCTGAGACAATGGTAAAGAAAACCAAAATAGTGTGAGGTTATTGTCTTGTTCATTTATTTATTGTCCCTGTTATGCTGTGAACTCCTTGAGACCAGGCACTGCATCTCGTTCACTTCCATGTCATTCCCAACTATCTAATGCACTGTACACATACAAGGCACTGCATGTAAGTTTATTGAATAAGTGACTAAACATCAGTGTCATTAAATATATCAGTAGTGTAGTTCTCGAAACTGTATTAGAAAGTTTCCCATGCCCAGTCCTGAAGGTCTTAGGAAATAAGTGGAGGCAACATTCTAAGCTGAACAGGCTTCTCGCTACCTTGAACGTTTTGTTGTAACACAAATTTTTGATCATTATTCAATTAACATAATATGCCTTTGCTCATTTAAAATGTAAATGAATAACTATGTCTTTATGCTAGTCCCCAATGCATAAAAGAGTAGAAATTATACCAAGCAGTCCACCATTTGGTATTGCGTATACATGGTAAATAATCAGACTGACACAAACTGGCTGTTTCTTTTTTTAGCCAGTGGTCTTATGAGTCACATTTACCCTTTCTAAACCTCCTGTTCTGTGTGAGGTAGAAAGTAGATGAGGAAAACTTTTCATTTTCAAATTTCAACTCAGGAGTATGCCTAGTCCCTTTAATTTTATGCCATGGACCATTTCTACAATATTTACTATGTTGATGGTGTGACTGACATGTGGTCAAAACTCCTCTGTTTATTCTCCCATTCAGTCCGTTGAGGTTTACATCAAAGTTTTTGAAGATAATTGAAGATCATAACTCTGTTTAGTCAGTTTCTTAAAAATCTCATTTGCCTTTGATTGTTAGCTGGCAAATCTTTCACAAAAGGTGTTAATTTAATTGTATGTCTTAATATCTTGCCATGAGGGCAGCCAGCAGTTTTAAGACAGTCCTATATCTTTCAAGAGAGTAGAAAGTGGTAAAAAAAAAAAAAAAGAAAAGCCAATATTCCTAAATTAATCTTTTATAAAAATGAATTTTCTGTTACTTCTGAATATTTTGGCAGAAAACTGCAGTGAAACACTAGCTGTGAACGCTAAGATATTTTACTGACTTGGAAACATACAGTTCCTGAGACCAATTCTCTTAAAAATATGGAATTCTTTAGGATGCATTGCCTAACTAACAATTTGTTATGTGTTTGGTTATTTGGTTAAGTTCCTGAAGATGTTGGAACATTTTGATCACAAGAGCTTGCTGTGACTATTAACTTTTCAGTACTGTTTTCAAACACTTGAATCAGTGTCATACTGTCACTAAAAAGCTGCATTATTAGATGTAGGGTTTTGTTGTGAGCAATGTAAGTAATTTGGGAGACTGAAGAGTAGATCATGATTGCTATTTGGCATCAAGGGACAGGGTGATCTCTCTAAAAACTAATTTTATTCCGATATTAATAGTCTATTAGTTATCCAGAATTGAAACATATAAAATTATCCTTATTGAAAAATCAAGAAGTGATGAGTTGATGGTACCAGTTGAAAGGAACAGTAGAAAAATAGGCCCTGGATTATCCCAGTTCATTAATGTACACAAGGTGAAGGAAAATGGAGGAAACGACATATGAAGAAAGGATTGAGTGAAGTCTAATTGTTTTGCATCCAACATCTATCCTGATCTGCCCCTTGGTATACACGCAAATATCTGTAGTACACTTTTTTTAATGATTAAATGAAGAGCAGCACAAATGAAAGAAAAAGTTGTTGCCGATCCTTGAGCAGAATATTGACACACAAAAACAACCTGCTTAATATTTACATCCTTTGCCAAAGAATTCCCAACTAATGCTTGGTGTACATAATAACCAAAATGTATATAGTTTAAAGTACTTTGGAAGCATAGATTTATATATAAGTAATGTAACTGACAGATACACAGCGATCAACAATGCTTCAGATGGTGCTGCTATATAGGAAATGTTATTTGTGCATTAACCCTGAGCTTTACCCAGGAAGGAAACATATCAGTAACCTAAATCAAGCTACTAAATAAATTTGAACACAATAAATTACTATAGTTGTATTATTCAAATTAACACTCCAGGATGGACCACCAACTTGAATGATGAGAATCAGTGAGATTTTATTTAGCTCCATCTCTCCTCTAATATCTTCCTTATACACAGCAACACCTCAGCCTTAGAGCTTTCTGCGTCTTCAGATCAAGGGGCCATGTAAAGATGTCTCTAATGAAAAGGAAGTTTTGAAGAGAAATTGCTGATGTGGCCCAGTTTAGATAATCTCCTAGTTCACCCCTCTGGAAACTTGTCACCAGTTTGATATGTAAGAATTCTAAGCGAGGGCAGTGCAACGAATGTAAATATAAAGCAGGTTGTTTTTGTGTGTCAATATTCTGCTCAAGGATCGGCAACCACTTTTTCTTTCCTTTGTGCTGCTCTTCATTTAATCATTAAAAAAACTGTACTACAGATATTTGCATGTATACCAAGGGGCAGATCAGGATAGATGTTGGATGCAAAACAATTAGACTTCACTCAATCCTTTCTTCATACGTACTTTCCTCCATGTTAACATAACTTTTTTTAAGATTTTATTTGTTTATTTTTATAGAGGGGGAGGGAGAAAGAAAGGGAGAGAAACATCACTGTGTGGTTGCCTCTTGAACGCCCCCCTACTGAGGACCTGGCCCACAACCCAGGCATGTGCCCTGATTGGTTTGATCCCCAATCAAACCAGCATGGCTTTGATTTTCAGGCAGTTACTCAATCCACTGAGACACCTCAGCCAGGGCTTGACATAACTTTCTGAATCAAAAGACAAACAGACCAATAGGAGGGCAGCCCTCACTTACAGGTCCTCCAGATGACAATAGCACACCCGCCCTACCCCACCCCCATCCCTGTGTAGTCCCCTGTGGTCCTGGGAAGGACTATTAAAACTGCTGGAAAGTGAGAAGCCACCCGGAATGTGCCCATTAGAGGCTCCTCTTAACATTTGTCCCACCATTTTCTGATGACATTTTCCTTTGTTACCTCAAATTTTAGAAGGGCAGAAACTGAAAACATGCATAAATTTAGAAGACCAATAAATAAATAATCCTTTCTCCTCTCCATTCCCTTCCCCAACCCCACTATACATTGTACAAAGGTGAATAGTAGATGAAATTTTTTTCAGATTTAACACAAATACTGAGGAAGTGAAAATCAATTTAATAAGATAATTAAATATGCTATTTCTCCTCCTCAAACTTATTCTTCCTCATAATTCTGTCCTCCTATTTTCTTTTCCATGTGTTTTAACTTCTTTCTTCAAGCAATGCATATATTTACAAGTAATTACAATATACATGTTACATACATTTGTATTTGGCACCTTTTCATTATTATTTTTCTCCATAATGTCTGCAGCATGTGGCAGCCTTGCACTATACACAGACATTCGAATAAAATGTAGCTTCTTTCTTTCTTATAATACAGTTGATCAATCCCACGAGCTGCTGGTTAGTTAAGTCTAGGGACAGATTTTAATTTGCCAGCTTATGGTACCACAAAGCAATCCCTTGAGGATAAATGTCTAGGCTTCTAACTCTCTGTTCCTCCCCTTCTCTTTCCCCTGTTCATGTTCAACACGGCACCAGGATGTGTGTGGGCACGGTGGGGGGTGCGGCAGTCAGAGGAGAGGGTGGCAACTAGCTTTTCACTGGTCCCTGCGGGGGAATAACTAGTCAGGTGTCATACAGGACTGGTGGCCAGCAAGGTCTGGCTGGTCGCAGAGGACAGGGATCACGAGAAGCCACAGCCACTATGAGTTCGTGGTCCCGGCTGCTTGCCCCATGCAAGTTATCCACGTTCTGCAGAATTTTAAGCCCTACCCCAGGTCTTGTTGGGCCTGGCCCTTCACCATCTCAGCCTCATCTCTCTCTCTCTCTCTCTCTGTCCCAAAGCAGAACACCTGCCCATTGCCTTCCTAAGATGCAGAAAACTGTGTCAAGTTGCTGCTGAGGAAGCATGCCATTGGCTTCTCCAACTCCCCCCAGTCTCAGCCTTCTTCCTCACTTTGGAAGTAGTTTAAGAGTCCCAATAAGGGAATGACAATGGGGCTCTGGGAACTCGAGGTCCCTTTGTATCTGTTTTTTTCCCTATAATCCTCCGAATCGGTAAATTCTGAGGTAGGGCGAAGGTGAGCTTCTGCTTCCTGCTTGATATCATTAGTTCGTAACGACGCTACATAATCTCTGTGATATGAACGCACTACCGAAAGAAACATGCTCTGGATGCATAGATTCCTTAATATTACCCTTATTGCAGTCATCATCTTCCAGTCCTCGGTGTATTGCCTAAGTTCCAGCCACCTTAAACCTTACCTTTTTCCTCATTGCTGCCCCTGCTTGGAACACACCTGTCCCATCCCCCAACCCGAGGAATTCTTCCTTGTCCTCTGAGGAACAGCTGAAGGGGACCTTCCCCATGTAACTCTCCTTGCTCTATCCTGGCCAGAGTAGCTGCTCCTGCCATGGCACCCTGTGCTTTGCGCTCTGTGCTTTGCTCTCACAGTGCCGGGCCGCCGTCTGTCTAGATCAGTGCCAAGCGGAAGAAACATAACACAAGCCACAAATCCAAGCTGCATGTGTAATTGTACATTTTCTCATAGCCACATTTTTAAAATGTTCTAAATAGCCAAAATTAATTTTAGTAACATTTTATTTAACCCAATATATCAAAACTATGATCATTTTGATATGAAATCCATATGAAAATTATTAGTGAGATTTTGGGGGGTTCCAAATCTGCAAAATTCTGTGGATATTTAGATTTATAGCGCTTCTCAGTTAAGACTGGGCACATTTCAAATACCAGTAAGCCACACAGGACCAGGGGCTCCCACCCTGGGGAACCTGTCTCCATGTGGCAGAGTCTATGTAAGCTTGCCTAGCACCGCCTGGCGCTCAGGACATTGTTCATTGAGTGAAATGTTAAGAGAAGTTCCTTTAAGCAAAAAGTATAAATCTAGGTGAATATTAAACACTTCTGGGAGTTTCAGTTCCAGAAAATAAAGCTGATTCACTGTTAATTAAGTCATTCAATAAAAAAATTGAGAGAAATCCAAATTAAAAAAATAGCAAAAAACAAAATGAGTCTAATATAGTATCTTAGCCACTCAAGAGTTTTCTTTTTTTGAAAAACATTCAAAACACTGAGAGGGTTGGTCTGCTCGAAAGAGATAGGAGGCTGTATTGTTTTTCTTTGTCTTTCTGTGCCGACTTGGAAAAGGAAGAAAATGTAGTGATGTGGCTGGCAAATATATATATATGGCAAATTAGAAATCCTGCTGGAACTAACAGAAGACAGTTCTCCAGAAAGGTGTTAGATCACACGTGGGGTAAGCTCCTAATTACAGATCTGCTGCCAGAGGCAACAGACCGGGGCTGCACAAGAGCCTTTGAACACAAGGGAGTTTTCAAGAGATGCATCAAGGTTTCTCAAATTTAAAGTTGTCTGAAGCTACCTTCTCCCCAGATCATATAAGTGAAACTCTTTGAATCTCTGGATTCCAGAACGAGAAAGATTCCGACTGTGAAATAGATGTGTTTAGTTAAAATTAAGTATGAATGGAACAGAAGGCAGATGGGATATTAGGGGAGGAGACTCATTTGTGTCTTGGTTTTTATTTTATTGTACTTATTTTAAATTGTTAATGTCTAGAACATTTTCCTAGTAGTATTTTAAAATACTTATGTGAGCCAATAAAGTCATGCTTTTATATGTGAAAAGCAAAAATTAGCAGCATGGAGTGGTTTTATCTGAACAATTTTGAGTCTTTTATTTGAAATTCTTGACATAAACAGGAAAGGAGCCAAGGACTGGTGAATATCCTACCACCTGCAGGTATAATTCTTTAGGAGAGTTTGAGGGAAGCGTTAACAAATTCAACCCATTTCACTTATGAATAACATCACAGAATTTTTTCTAGTGAATGCCCTGCTAATTTTAGTAAGTGTTTGATTTGCCTTGTTCGCCAAATGCTAACATTTATTCAATTCAACACAGGGACAAAACAGGTCACTGTTTGGGTATTATACATTCATAGACAGTTTTATTAAAGTATCTTTATTTTCAAAATCCAACAAGGCCCTTACCTCTTTAAGTATCCAACTTTCAGTAATTGAGAAAAAATGGGAACTGAAATAGCATAGTAATTGAAATCTACAATCTAAAATATCACTCTTGCAAAATGTTTGCCATCACTACTAAGAAGCAGCAAAAATAAAAACCTGATTTAAATTCCACCATGGATTTCTTATGGACTCCATTACCCTTGTGATCATTGTCCGCATTAGCAGAGATAATTGAGGAGTATGTGCATCTCACCACTAAATGATGAAATCTCATTCTTTACCTCCCACCCAGCACAAATTGCTGCTCATTCTTAGTAAACAGCTATTTACAGAAATGATTTACATGCTTATGCACAAAGCTCCATGCTCTATATTATGGTGACATTCTTTTAAAAATGGTTTTAGAAACTGGAAGTCTAAGAGTTCTCCTGAATTAGGAGGTTAATTGTTTAAGGAGATACTCTCTCGGGAACACTGTGAAATATTTTAATTCCATAAGGCACAGTTGCATCTGGGATGCAAGGTAATAAAGAACACAGGGCTAAGGAGCAATATTTGTTAATAGGACAAAACCCACTTCCTCAGGCCCTCTTTCCCAGAGCTGGCTGGACCCCATAAAGCATGACTGACCCTCATTGTTTTATGAGTCTTTATCCTCAGGACTAGAAAATTATGGGAAGCGCCCTGAAGGTGCGGATGCTCTGGGAACTTACAAAACAGGACATACCAGGCCACAACCACCAGACGACCAGACCCTGCACCCAGAGATAACAGCGACATACGTTGCAGCCTACACAAGACCAGCTGGACCATTCTGCTCTACAGCCACCCCTGGCGCCTAATACAGCTCAAAGCCCCAACCCCTCACGTCACTGACCACCCTAAATTTTGGTGGCCCAGACAGGGACATTCTCTGTTTCTCCCTCTCTTCTCGTCTCCTGATACTTGAGACGAGGGGAGCAGTGGGCAGCAGAAGCTTGACCTGGGCTAACCCTATAACCCCCCCCAACCCTGTCTCTGGAAGGTTCAGAGAGAGGATTCTAATTCTCTTCCTTCTCTCCGGACTCTGCAACAGCCTCCCCCTTGCCTATCTTCGCTGCCAGCGACCCATCGTTCTCTCTGAATCTCCGGACGAAAACACCCGACCAAAAGTGATAGTTTATCCCCTCATCTCACTGCCATTGTCCTAAACCCCAGGACGAGGTCTATCACTCTCCCAGGGGTTAGGCTGGAAGGGACGCCTCCCACCTTCTCCCTGCTGGTTCAGCCTGCTCTCAGGCTCCAGGACACTCAGCTCTGGCTGAGGACCTCTAGGTTGTTTGAGTTGGGGTGCCCTTCTCAGACCTCCCCCCCACTCATTTGTTCTCGTCCCTGAGTTATCCTTCTGTTTTGTTTTTTTTTTTCATAGTTCTCACCATGAGCAATACTCAGTTGACCCCACCCAGGGACACCTTATCAGAATATCTGCTTAAGCATTGAAGGCTCTGGGACTCACTGACCTCAAGCCCAAGCTCTTGATTTTTCTATTGCAACACGGCCTGGCCTCAATACAAACTGGGTGACCGGGAGGTCTGGTCCATGAAAGGATCTCTTAACTGTAACACTATCCTCCAACTCAACCTTCACTGTGGCCATCTCGATCCCCGACTTAGGTTTAGTTCTTGAGAGGAGGAAAGAGTTTAACCTTCAGCGGGGATTCCAGGCCTCTTTCATTCAAATTCACCTCACTCTACCACAACCCCTCCACCCCCAGATTGTAAAACACTTTCAATTCTCCTCCTGGAGACCTGGGAGCTGCTCAATCCTGGGAACAACTGGGCCTGCCTCTCAAGGCAGAGAAAAAAGTGGCATTTTAAAACTCAAGCTGATTTTCCACCCCTTCGCCTGACTCTTTAACACCCTTGTCATCTCTTCTTCCTACTTCTTCTCCTCAGATATCTTCTGCCCGTCCCCCCTTCAGACTGGGTTTCTCCCAGCCACTCACGTTCCTGCCACCTCTTTCAGGAAACTCCCAAGAGAAAACTCATCTGGAGACTGACTATTCGAATGTCTGCCAACCATCCCTTCTTCATTATAACTTCCATGAGAGCCTCAGGGACAACTTAACACGGTACCCGTCTATCAGAATGGCCCAAAACCACCCAGAGACTCGTGGGGAGGCCTCTAACTCTCGGCTCGCTACACATCTGTCTCTCTGAGTGGATTAAATCCACTCCCGGGGCATCTGGCTGGTGCTCTCGTCATTGGGAAGGCACAGGGTAAACCATCTATCTCTTTGTATCTCTCTGCTGATGTGGACTATAACTCCCGGTCGCCCATCTGCAGCATATGCCTTCTGTCACCAGGTACCTTTCAGGGGGTCACAGCAGCCCCACCCAGGCTCTTGCCTGCTGCTCAATTCCTTGGAGCAAGACATTATTTCCACCCCTCATTAATAGTCCTTAAAGCTTTTATTGAGTCTCAACAGGTCTCCTTGCTTGGGATTTAGGACCTTCCATCCCCTTTTCCAGTCTTCTTAAAAGAGCAAATTCTCATTTGCAGAAGCAAATGAGAAAAATCTTGTGCTCTTTCTACAAAAATTAGTAATTCAAATTAGTGTATGGTCTTCATGTTTCAGCCTTTGTGTGTATGGCCTGTATGTGATAGGCGTTTGTCATGTTTTCTGTTTCCAAAAGGCGCAATGAGGGGATATTCTATTGGCCTAAAGGAATTAAAACGTATAAGTAAAGCAGGATTCTGTAGTTTGGACAAGTTACTTGATATCAAAACTGGTTTTAAACTTGATTAAATTTTTAAAGTTATTATCAAATATATAGTGTATATATATATATATATATATATATATATATATATATTACGTAGTATTAACTAAGTTTTTGTCTGGAATGTCATAATCAAAAGAGTCATGCCTGGATTCTGGTTGTCACCAAGAAGCCTAAGGAACTAAGATTGACTTTTGAAGCCAATAAGAGCCCCTTGGAGAAATGGCTGGTATCTTGCTTTGTCACATGGTTGATGGCATTCTTTCCAAGTAAGGAACAAAGGTTATATTTGTTTGACAACAAGGTTATGTTATAATATTTTATTTAAGCTTCTTTAACAATCTTCCCACAGTTTAAATTTTAGAAGAACTTTTAACCAAGAAATAACTTCGGGTTGTTCCAATGCGCCCTGGAATGTCTCAAGGATTTATTCTCTCTCCTTATAAAAGAAAAGATGTTTAACTAATTAGGCCTATTTAACATGCTCAAAATTACACAGGAAGCTTTGCCAAACAGAATAATAGTAACTATGTTTTATTTGTATATATAGTTTTTTTGTCAAAATAGATGTTCTAGAAATTTCAACCTTCCCCAGGGAGGAACTTGCAAAGATTCAGAATCAAGTTCAAACAGGAAACTCTCAAGGGTAACAGGTGTCCTGTCAGTGACACCAGACAAGCCAACAATGATGGTTCCCTGTGGGGACATCAAACAGCGGCACTCTGGGTATTTGTAACCCACACATTGAGAATGTCTGAATCATTTCCAATGCTCCATGCACACTTCCGATATAGCTTGTACAGTGTTTTAAAACCTTGCATACTGTTTGGTCTTTATATATTTTGAAACTGTGTGTTGAATCTAAAAATATGGGTTTTGTATTGTTCTTTTATGTCATTTCATAGTAATTATTACTTACCAAGAAATTGTTATCTTGGAAATGCTATATCTTACAAAGAAGCAAAGTTCTTTATCAATTGCATTATAATCAAATCTATAACCATGTCATTTTAAATTTTGTCATTTTATAAACTGTCATTGTTTAACTCTAATGCACTTGCAAATGTATCTTCGGAAATGTTCATGAAAAGAACTCTGACTTACTTTAAATTACAGGTATCTGAGCAGATTATTTCTCTGAAGTAAATGAAGATTTATGGAACCCTAAGGAATAACTGGATTCATAGAAATACTGGCAAATAATCAACACAAACAAAAATTGATTCAAAATATTGCGAATTTTAAATCTTTTTGTCTTCCACATATAAGGAAACTTGTTTTTTATCCATAGAGTAATTTGTAAATTATACCCTCATAAGCAATATTGAAACATTTATAATTTTCTCCCTACCTAATCCCTCCAGAATTCGGCAACTCTAATGAGTGAGTATTATTTTCATGGCAATATGATTGCTTGCATAAACCCAATAAGAATCTGCTCTCTTTATAATAGCACCAGTTTCCAAATGCGGTTGTGTTAACTAAGTTTTTGTCTGGAATGTCATAATCAAAAGAGTCATGCCTGGATTCTAGTTGTCACCAAGAAGCCTAAGGAATTAAGATTGACTTTTGAAGCCAATAAGAGCTCCTTGGAGAAATGGCCTGGTACCTTGCTTTGTCACATGGTTGATGACATTCTTTCCAAGTAAGGAACAAAGGTTGCTTTCCTGAAAGATGGCAAGGAAAGAACCTCAAGACATTTGGGGGACCTCAAGACCTTGAGGAATCCACCCAAACTAATAGGTATTTCAGGCAAAGCCATATGGCCACTGAGTGGCTGACTAAAGCTCAGTCTGAAGGTTCCTCAGCAAAGCAAATTTGAAAGAGCCTATATGATCAATTGCTATTCTTGTTGTGTTCATGCGTATAATTAGGCCAAATTGAAACTGGACTTAATGCAGTCTCTTTGATAAAATGAGGATGATTTTAGGGAGAAAAGCTGTGTTTCAGTGGAAATCACAATGTCCAATTGTTACTCATAAACTAAATTAAATCTTTATTTTCCAGTTTTCTTCCAAGCTAATGTTTCATTTTTCCTTTATCCCTTGACTTAGAATTATTGAGAACTCCTGATGCAGTGCCAGCCATATAGAATTCACCTAATATTCCGCCTTTCCCTTTTGGGGATTTTAAGGCCAGTATCTAGTCCTGGTTTTCTTGGCTGACTCCCTTCCTAGATAGTATCGCAGCTTTTCTCTTTATTGCTGCTTTTGGGCCATGTGTCCTCAGATATTTCATATCCTTCATTCAACTGAGCGTCTGAGGGCTCTGAGAGATTCCCTCCACAGACGGCCTCCAGCTACGGTTCTCGCATTTCGGTCTGTCCAGCTCTACCCTCTCCCTCTTAATGACCCATACCCAGATCCAAGGCAGGAACAACTATACGTCCATAATCCACAGGAAGTAGCTCCAGACGAAGGGAATTTTGTCCCTACAGCCCAGAACCAGAACAGGTTCAAGTCATTAAGGATAAATCCATCTCAAAAATCAGGGTTGGGGGAATATAATAGGACAAAACCCACTTCCTCAGGCCCTCTTTCCCAGAGCTGGCTGGACCCCATAAAGCATGACTGACCCTCATTGTTTTATGAGCCTTTATCCTCAGGATGAGAAAATTATGGGAAGCTCCCTGAAAGCACAGAGGCTCTGGGAGCTTGCAAAACAGAACATACCAGGCCACAACCACCTGATGACCAGACATTGCACCCAGAGATAACAGCGACACACGTTGCAGCCTACACAAGACCAGCTGAACCAGCTACACAAAACCAGCTCTACAGCCACCCTTGGCACCTAATAAAGCTCAAAGCCTCGACCCCTCAGGGCTGGTGCTGGTGCATTTCTCCGCACCTGGCCCTTTCCCTCCCTTGCAAGTGTAAAAATAAAAACTTTTACTCTCTGCGTCTTCTTCTGTCTGTGAATTCTTGCACAGCCCACATCACTGACCACCCTAATATTTGTGTTCAAACAGAGTCCAAGGCAGAACAAGGTAAGAGAAGGAAGCAGTTAATTAGAAAGTGCTCATCATGCTCTTTTACAAAAGTTGTTCGTAATTTTGCCCTAAAAACTGGCCATCTTTAAGTGATCCTGCCACTCTGCACTAGACGTTAGACATGAGTTAGGAATGAGATTTGCTGGAAGATCAGGTACAATTCCAAAAGAGTAATGCCAGAAGACCATCTGAGGAGGAGAGGTGCCACATCAGAACACAGCAGATTCCTGGTGGCTGATAGAGACTTGGTTACAAGTGTTTTTCAAAGAATCAGTAACAGATGGAGAATTGAGTACTTAGTCTCAGGCCTTTGACGTAGTTAATAGATCCAGGGCATCACTAAAAAACATAGAGCTGAAGCAGAGGAGATAACTAAGGGAAAGTTTCCAAGAGACCAGCAAATGAAGGGTCTTGTGTGGACATAGTTTACTTAATTCTTTTTCCAGCCTAAATGATAGCTAGAGTCTGGCTATAATGAAATTGCTCAACTTTTTTTCAATAATTTATCCACATTTTCTCTTGTATAGATATCTTCTTTGAGCTATGCAACTGTCCTGCCTGCCCTTGCCTGGAAAGTTAGGTTAGCATGGTGAAATGAGGTGAGACTTTGGACTTAAATGACTAGACTCTTATCCCAGCTTTGCCACGTACTGCTCTGTTGAGACTCCAGACCTCAGTACCTATGTGAAGTAGGAAAACTAATAATATCACAGGATTGCTGGTGGGATTAAAGAAGATCATGCTTATAAACAATCTGTGCAATCGAAAAAGACCTGGGAACTTTTTCTTCCCTCCTTTATCCGGCTCATCTCTTTGGTACCGCCATCCTTGTTCTGAATTGATATTTTCTACCACTTCAGCATCCTTCCAAGACTTGTTTTACATATTTAAAACAATCCCCCAAATTGTACTAGGCCACAAAGCTTTGCTTGGTAAAGTAGATCAGAACCTAGGAGCACAAACATTCCTTCCCCAGCAAAACCAGCCAGAACTCTGGGAGCTACAGCGCCCCCTTTCAGTCAACGGTGGCGGTGGTTCTTTCCTCTCTGGCTCCTCCCAGCCAAACTAAGCCCTTTAAACAAGTGAACCCAGGGAGAAGGTACTAAAGGCAGCAGCCAGAGTCTGGGTAGAGTCCAGGACTTTTTATTTCCCCTCTCTCCATCTGCTTCCACTTGCTGCCAGGAAACACCTAGGGGAAGGAGTTGCTGTAGGATTTAATCATGAAAACACACCTTCCCTCTAATAGAATTTAAATTTCGAGGGGGTAGATAACTTAGCATGTTAACGCTTTTAGGAAGGTCTCTCTGCTATAAGAGTTCTTGTGCAGAACTACATATTTCTTAGTAGAATTTCCTATGGATTAGTTCATTGAGTTTTTAGAAAATGCCTGTGTAGGTTTTAAGAGTCACTATTTCCCATTCAGATGTTGTGCTAGTTCTAACCTGTCAGGTTATAAATATCCAAGTGAGCTCTTTTCTATTTTTAAATGAATTTTTTCCCCAATCAGTTGCCCTAAAAATATAGTCAAGACACAAAGCCAGCAAATCTAGTGAATTCTTCCAGTTGCAGTTTTTCGGATGTCATTTCTTTATAGCTTACATATTCTTTGTAAATCTGAAATAATCATAAATCCACATAAATGCTATGATTAATGGAGGGAAATTAGTTAGATTCATTGACTTATATATTCAGGACCATATGAAGCAACTTTCTAATAAATAGTAATTGCCTTCAGATGTATGTTAGGAGCAAATGACAGAGGTATAGCTGAAAGTCACTGGCACACAAATTCTAATCCTTTCACTCCATGACTTCGCTCCCAAGACCTGCAGCCATCAGTCACCTGGGAGCCTGTCAAAAATGCAAATTCTGAGGACCCAGCTCAGACCTACCGTCCGGAAAAACTCTGGGGGCGGGGCGCAGCAATCTGTTTTAACAAAGGCCTCCTGGGAATTCCCAAGCACACCAAGTTTCAGAGCCACTGCTCCGAAGTTTTTTCTTATTGCAAGTATTTTGCTCTTATTCTTAATAGCCTTCTATCTAGAGGATAAATATTCTTGCACATTTATCAGAATGGAACTACGTAACTGTTCACCTATTTCTCTGGCCTCCAGGCAGAACCAACACAGCATGAAGCCCACGCAGCCAAGGACAGCCTTGTCACACACCTAAATCCTGGCCACCATTCTGGGCACTTCCAAGAAGGCATCCTTACCCCTGGTGGACTCAGTGGGTGCGCCTGCCCCCCACACTCTCTTGTCACTCTTGTATTAATCTCATCTTGATGATTACTGTACTTCCTGGTAACTTCTCTTTAAGGGTACAAACTATATATATCATCCCCCACTGGGTCTCCAGCATCTACTGTAATGCTTAACATGTTGTAAGTGATGAATGTAAATTTAATGAATAAATAAATAATGCCATATACTATAAGCAAGTAGATATAGTCATGAGCTTATAATTCAGGTAGAATTACAAAAACTGTTTCCAGGAACTCTAGGATAAGAAGAAATAAAGACAATGTGAGAAAAAATTTTGATCTGTGATTATTTTCCCTCTAACAATTAGCTGTTTTGTTACATTTTTAATGTGATCAGCATTCAAAGATATATTCATTTGGTTGTAATTTTTGATCCTGAAGAATTCAGTTTTTGTTGTGTATCTTAAGCAATAATTTAAACCAGGACATGGTTTGATTTTATCAACATCAAATAGGTAATGAAAGCAATAGGTATGTGATATGTTAAAAAAAAAACAAACAAACAAAAAAACCCACTGGGCTTGGATCCCAAAATGTAGATTTCTGTTACTTTGGGGAAGTCAACTAACTTCAACTGTTTTATCTGCAAAACAGGATTTAATAATATTTGCCCAGTCCACAACAAAAAGTTAGTGAATAATCAAAGTAAATGGTGAATATTAAATTGCTTTACAAATTTGAATGTAACATACAAGCATGAGACATTATTATCTGTTACCATTTGAAAAATGGTCTGTTTGGGCAAAGCTGAATTAGTTTAATCAGTGGAAGTGGAGAGTCAAGACCTATGAGGAAGCGGACACAATCTTTCTTATGCAAGATTACTTCTAGTAATACCTACTTTTGGACTATTTATGTAGAAAATCCAGTACTTTCCATGACTAACATAACTGGTCTCCCACAAAATGACATTTTTCCAAACTTACAGGCATTACTGTTGCCTAAACTGTTCTAATAGTATTTGATTAGGAACTATAATCCCCTGTTGAGTGTTTTTTATTGATTTTAGAGAGAAAGAGGAGAAATAAACATCGATTTTTTTTATTCCACTTATTCATGCATTCATTGGTTGATTCTTGTATCTGCCTTGACCAGGGATCCAACCACAGCCTTGGTATATAGGGACAACATTTTAACCAACTGAGCTACCTGGCCAGGGCTAACCCTTGCTGAATTTTTTAATTAGAATTCTAAATTAAAATATATGGCTTTTAATTATACTTATTTGTTTTGAATCAAACAGTACAGCAAAATTATAAATCTAAAAGTTATACCAAAAAAATCATCTGTAATTAAGCCAGAGTTTAATAATATTTCAGGTCAAGAAATGACTAGAATCTCTTCTCTCACTATCTAAATACTAACCTTATTTCAAGTTCAACTTAAGCCTCATTTTATCATAAGGCTTCCCCCAATTCTGCCACCCTATAATGACATTTTCTTTCCACTAGTTTCTTCAATGTTTTGTGGCTGAGGTTGTTAACGTTCTCCAAATACCAACATTCATCCCTATATTTCCAAACCTTCCTCAGAGTTAGTCAATGGACTCTGAGAAGTGATATGTGGGAAATTATGCTCCTTCCACTTCTGGTAATCTATCTTGGAAGGCACAGATGGGGCTTCCTCAAAAGAGAGAAGCAGACTGGATCCAGGAAATCTGCACAGAGAAGACCCATCCTGGAAAGGAGCCCAACATGTGCTGGCTCATGTGAGTTGGAATATGTTTTATTATTTAAAGCTACTACACTTAGGGATGCATTTACTGTCACAGCATAACTTTGCCTATCCTTACTAATGGAAGTGAATAATAGAAACTGCCCAAATTTGCAGTTAGTTATTCTGCAATATACTCAATTTAAAAACTTTAATGGAAATAGAGGCCTCAACATTTGTCCTCAAAGTTCTGTAGCCTAAGAAAGGCGATATATTTATAAATAAATGGATTGATCATGCAATGTTCTACATGACCATGGTAGTATACATATGATAATTAAAGGATTATTGTGCAAGAGCATTTAACTCTCTCTATAATGGAGAAGGGGAGACTGACAGAGGAATACTAAGTAAATTTTCATTCAATTCAAATGAAACATGAAGCTCATTTGTGTTGTGCCAAACACTGAGTTAGTTGTTAAATTTTGAAGAATAGGGTTTACCAGAGGAAGAAAGAAAGAAGCAAGCAAGTAGGCATTCTACACATAGGAAGCAATGTATACAAAAACCAGGTGATCAGACACAAGTGGGTTTATTCAGAATGGTGTATAGACACCATTTATTTCTGACAGTATAAAATACAATGTCAATAAGAAATGAATATGGAAAAGTGGCCAGTTCCTGAATGGTCTTGTGAACCTTGATAAGAAATTTTAATTTTAAGCTGTTGATGATGGAAAGAAGCAAGACACCATCAAGCCTATGTTTTAAAAATACCACAGTTTTGTTGTTTTGTTTAGGGGGTAATTATGAAATGAGAGATTCAACTATGAGGATGTTCTGAGAGAAAAGGTAAGGGATTAAGAGGTATGACCAGAATGCTAGTAAACACCCAGCATCTGGCTCTCCAGAGGAAGGACACTGTGATCTGTGCCCATTTTTTAGCTCCAAAATGATGTCATTGAACAGCAAGTAGGGAAGAAATGCTTACAGTTGTACAAGTCTGCTCCAGTACACACTAACATTGAGATAGCACACATCAAGGGCATAATAAATAAACATCTGTTGGATGAATGAAGAAACAAATGCTTAAGGGATGAGAAACAGAAAGGGAAAAGTAGATTGAAGAAATATTTATAAGTAGAAGCAGAAGTCTATGGTGACTAGAGACACAAAAATGATTACAAGAAGAAGGGGGACAAGGAAGGGACCCGGAGGAGGAGGGGCGGGGAAGAAGAAGAAGAGGAAGAAAAAAAGATATCTAATCTCACTAAACCTTAGTCTTCTTATCTATAAAATGGGCAAAGTAATATTTTCCTTTAGCAGAGTGCATGAAATATTACCCACACCTAGAGAAGAGCATTTGCAAAGAATATTATAAGTAAAATAGCTTAACTTTTTAAGGCAACCGTGCCTAGTTTGTTATAGTTAGAATGTCAGATAGGGAGAACGATGGGACATAGAAGAGGCTAAACAGAAGTCAAGGTCCAGTCCTTGAGGAATTTCAGGCTACATGCTGGCATATGTGGACTCCCAACTGTAGGGACTAGAGAACCTTCAATAATCAGCAAAGTACTGGATAACAATCAAATGTTCGTGTTTGGATCATTCTGGTTATCATGTGAAGGGTAGGATGTAGCAGAGAAACCTCGTGGAAATAAAGCTGCTGTAGTTCCATTAAAAAAAAAAATGGATGGATTTGTAAAGGGTTTTGAGAAGAAACAGGTCAGAAAGGCCTCAGAAATAAGACCCATAGGACTTGATGATCTGTTAGATGTGGAGAGTAATTAAAGGCATTAAGTAATGAAAGCCATTCTGCATGCTTCTCCTTCGGAGATTAAGCAGATCTGGACATCACCCACTAAGAATGGTGGTGAAAGAAGAGGTTGGATACAGATATCCCAAACTTATTTCTGAACTTGTTTAACTTCATGTTCTCATAGATATTTAAGTAGCAACTCCAGATAGTCTAGGATTCTGAGAAGAGGTTAAGGATGACGTTCCTTTCAATAACAAGTATCTTCTTCAAACACTCCTACCTGAGTAAGCTTCCTACAACCATTCTATAAAAATATGTGAAATGATTAGCAAGAACTCTTAAAACGGGCTTTGGTTATCCTAAAATTCCAAGATATTAAAAAGAGGGAAAAATCATAAATAAATATATACTTCTTACCATTAAAGAAAATAATGTTATCTAATGAAATTGGATGAAAAGTTCTAAAATGTCTCTTCATTCTTACATTCTGTGAATCTAATCCTACCTTTAGAGGAGTCTAAGGGAGCCTTCCTGTATTTTCCTCCTTCAATAAAACTAGGAACAGTTATAGAGATAATAGTTTCCTGGGTAGCTGTTCAAAACCAGAAAGTGGGGCAGTAGAGATCCAAGAGGGATTTTTTTTAAGTATGCTTATTATAGCCCACCAGGGATGTTATTGGAATGGTAGCAAAAAGTCTTTAGAAAGCAGAGAAACGTTCATTGCTTATTTTATAAATCTCCCCCTAAAGTTCCCGAAGGCTAATTCTATTCTCACCCAGAGTTCAAAGTCTGACCACCAAACAGCGTGGTTTGAAACAGAAAAGCAGGATGGAACAATTTCTACACTTTGAAGTGCAGAGAAAGGAGGATCATTTCAGGGGCTTGCAGCACACACGCCACTTTCTTTCTGTCACCACTGCTATCAAAGAGGGAGCTTGAATGGAACTTAAAAAAAAAAAAAAAAACCCTTACAGGAAAATTATCTTGCTGCTTTCATATCCAGATTTGCTTCCTCTCAAATTTTCATTCTTTCTCAATATACAAGGCCCATTTTCATTGCCCAAAAAGGTATTTAAGTCATAAAAATTAGTAAATGCAAAACATTGTTATTCCACACCTCTGGAGAAGCAGAACTCTTTTGTGTTGTTTTTGTTTCTAAAAGAAAGACAAATATATGCATTTTTTAAACCCACCAGATTTGGAAAGTTACAAGTTATAGATAATGCTATACAAGACCGCAGCCATAGTGTCCCCTGCCATTATCTTTTCCCCAGCAGACAACGCACTGCATTGTGTGTCTCACCCACTGTATTGTGCCAGGTTATTAACAGACCTTCCTGTTTTTCCTCTTGCACTCTCTAGCCCACCTCTTTAAAGACAACCAGAGTTATTTAAGTTGCACATCTTTATAATTAATGGTTTTAAATGGACTATCAAGCAATTCATGGCTGTGTAGAGACTGTGCAACCATCGTACAGTTTCAAAAGAATAACCTACATTGTATTGGATCGACAGTCCTGGTGGTTTTCATGTACGTTGTTTGATAGCAGGAATTTTATTATAGTTTCCTGGATCCAAGATATCATGAAGCCAAGTGCCTTGTATCTAATTGACACTTAGTCTCTCTTTTAAAGCATATTGACATCCCCCTCGAAGCATGACGATGCATTCTTAACTAGTCATTCTGCACTTTCAAGTGGTCTCTGCCTCGTATATCAAAGGGGAAAAAAAAAGGCACACGAGGAAACTTACGTCTGGCATCAGCATTTACTGCTCCCGGACCAGAAAATAAAGATGGGTATTAACTGAGTTGATAAGAGAAAGGTGAAGGTAACAAGAACTGTGAGATCAAGTGGACATCAGCACAAAACTCTAAAAGGAGAACGCAACTTTTAAACGTTACACAAGTGAACTGTAAGTCTCTTGTGATGCATGTCGCCAGAAACCCCACTGATCTCAGCATGATTGACACTTATGAGAATGACCTTCAGGTAGGTGTGAGGCTGGTGGTTTTTTGTTCCTTGCTGTTTCCGCAACTTACAGGACAGTAGGTGGAGGCGTCAGCTGCTGCACTGCCGATCTCCAGACTGGCAGAAACGGAGCACCGAGCCTGAATTCCTATGTGTCCTTGACAGATGACTAAAATAGGCGGCTGCCCTTGAAACACTGGTGCTTTCGGGTGTAACTTACTCATTTGCTGTCCTCCACATTCCTCCCCAGATCTGCCACATTTCTCCTCGTAACCAGTGCCAGGATGTTAGCATCAGATCTGCTTAATGTCACCTCCTGTAAATGGACCACAGTAAACATATTGGGCAGTCTACAAGAAACCCTGGAGATGAGCAATTTAGCCGGACTATCCGTCAGTGAGAGCAGAGGCCATCTGGACAGGCAGCTAATGATCAGCATTAGAGCAGCACGGACTGCTAGGCTTAAATGGAATCTCTGGGCCTCAGTTTAACAAATGTAGAGGAACTGAGAGGGGATTTGAGCAATGTAGCAAAAGATTTCCCGAGGCCCTAAAGAAATGAGATGAGTTGCCTCTCACCTGGAAGTAACCGAAATATCAACACACTATCGCTCTCAAACAACTTCAGATTTTAGGGCAGACACAGAAAAAGACTGAGGTAACTGTTCTGAAAATTTAAACACTCCTTTCCTTCCCCAATGTCTGGGGCGGGGGGCGGGGGGGAGAGAAATAGAGAGAATTTTTACCTGAGTAACTCAGATACGTGAAATCTGCTCCTGACCACGGAGAATCCATAAATTCTCACAGGATGCCTGTGGAGTAGACAGGCAAAAAAAACCCTTGCTTATGTATCAGGCTCAGCCTCTGGATCAACTCGAGAGTTCAGGAAGAGTTAGAAGCTTTGATCCAGAAAGGGAGGACTGAGATTCACTGTCAATATTCCTACAGGTTAAAATGGAAGTGATCCCAAATTATGAAAATCCTATTTTAAAAAAGTGTGTTTTATACTTCTAAAAATTAATGTTGCAATGGTTTTTACTAATAGGTCATTCTATTTATTATGTTGCAATTCTCTTTCAAAGCATTATCTATTTAGTTATTTCTGATGGGAACTAAAGAAGTAGAGAAAATGAGACAATGCATACTATTTTTTAAAAACTGAGTTCACCCTGTTATGGACAATGACGGCTCCATGTGGGTTTAGCAGTTTGGTGGTTTTCTTCAAAATTTTAGTTATTAGAATCTTTCAACAACAACAGAAGTGCAATTTTATATGCATGTTCAGAACCGCACAATTTCAAAATTAGGCGAGTAGCCTTCGGCTCGAGATTAGAGCATACTTTTAGGTATGTATTTATCAGAGTGCTGCCTCTGAATCATCCAAAAACATTTGTTGGAACTGAATAGCTACACGTCATCTACATGCATCAAGGGTGGCAAACACATTGCTTGCCTGCTGCCACTGTCCTCGGCACTGCCAGGGCAGATTTTATTAACAAAGCCCTCTTTTTCAGTGAGCTCAAACAGAGCTCCACGATCCTTTCAACACAGCCACTTCTAACCATTGTCTTGGAGGATAGGTTTAACTGATTTGATATCCTTTATAGGATTTTTGTCAAAGATAGTATAAGTTCCAGGAAAAAATATTTTAGGTGAGAGGAAAGATGGAAAGGGAAGGAAGGAGAGAGGGAAAGAAGGGAAGGAAGGAGGGGTATTTAGTATCTGTATGTGTAGAATGTATACTTTGTATATGTTGAGAAAGATTTTTTCCTCCACCAAATTTTAATCAGCCTCCTAAATCTCCTAGACGATCTGTGCACTTCCTTGTAAAATTCAATTTTAGCAAAAAACCCCACTATGTCAGTTTAACCAGAACTCCCCAACCCCAGTATCTGCTGAGGTTCCTCATCCTCTACCCTCATCCTGGTAATGTCTGATGGCTCTGGAATGTCTTCAGCAAGAATCCTTACACTGGTTTAGTCTAAGTAGCCCCTTTTACCCCTAATGTTCCCTCTTAATAATTTTCCACCACTGACCCCCCACCCTGCTCTTCCGCTATAAATTCCCACTTGACCATGCTATATTCAAAATGATCTCTTTTCCTCACTGCAAAATTCCATTGCAGTAGTCTCTATACTTATTGCGATAGCCCCACACCCACCCCCCGTGTTGAATAGCCTTCCTTGCCAGGCTTTAAGCACCACTGAATAATGTTTTCTTTAACAATGTTATCCTATTTTGTTCTCACAAACTTTTATTTCTCCATTTATTACCAAGAGGTCAAAGGCCAAGAACCAATAGTAACTCAAAGTTGTTTTCCCAACCCCCTTTCCTATATATGTGTACACCTAAGCCACCCTCCACCATGGAGTTATATGATTACAATATAAATTAGCTGTATTATTATATAAAGAGTAGAAGAGGTGATTTGAAACATGATTTTTGAAAGCATGCCTGTTACCTCAGATATCAAAAAATCTGGCAAAAAAGAAGGGGGAGATATTAGGTAGACTATTCTGTGCAGCCCTTAGTCAACAAAGATGGAACAAACGACATTGTTGTGGTACCTGTGTGGATATGGCTACCTGGTCCCTGTGCAAAGTGAAGAGCTGAAAATGATCAGGGAGTGGGAATATGGCCCAGCAAATGTGTCTGCCTCATGAGCCTTCAAACCCTTCCTGAAAACTACCACTCACAGACCCTCAGTTTTCTGTTTTGTTTTGTTTTTTTTAATCAGAAGCACCACTGTTTATTACTATCACACCATTCCTAAGCCCACCTTCAATGACGAATATACTGTTGCCTGAAACTGCTCCAAAATAAGAAGCCCCAGTGCTAGAACTGGACTAACAACTGAAAGCACTTCTTTGGGATACCAAGGACACAGAGTTTCTCCTTCATTTCCTACAGGAATCAGCATCCTTTTCTTTTAACTTTCCTGTAGTTGTGCCATTGAAAAAGAATGATGCTTCACAGTGTCAGTGCCTTTCATAACAGACTCATGTAAGTCTTTACCACTGAATTATTTTTACAGGTGATGAATGGAATCTTAAATAGGTAAGAGAGAGACTTCTGGCCAAGATGGAGGTATAGGTACACACGCTCACTTCCTTGCACAACTGTAAGAAGGATCACAACTAACCTCAAAACAAAAAACAACCAGAACTTCCAGAAAATCAAATTGTATGGAAGTCCAACAACCAAGGATTTAAAGAAAAATTCATCCAGTTGAGTATGCCAAGACAGGGAGTCAAAGCAGCTCTGCCTAATACACAGAAACAAACACTGGGAGGCTGCCAAATTGAGGAAACAAAGAAATATGGCTCAAGTGAAAGAACAGATCAAAATGCCACAAAAAGAGTTAAGTGAAACAGAAATAGCCAGCCTATCAGATGCAGAGTTCAAAACACTGGTGATAAGAATGCTCAGAGAACTCATTGAATATGGCAAATGCATAAGGAAAGAAATGAAGGCTACACTAAGTGAAATAAAGAAAAATCCACAGGGTACAAACAGTGAAGGAAAGGAAGCCATGGTTTAGATCAATGATTTGGAACATAAGGAAGAAATAAACAGTCAACCAGTACAGAATGAAGGAATGAGAATTCAAAAAAACAAGGTCAGAATAAGGAGGCTCTGGGACATCTCCAAATGTGCCAACATCCAAATAATAAGGATGTCAGAAGAAAAAGAAAAGCAAGAAATTGAAAATTTATTTGAAAAAACTAATAAAAGGGAACTTCCCTAAATTGGCAAAGGAAAAAGACACACAAGTCCAGGAAGCATAGAGAGTCCCAAATTCTCTATGGACCCAAAGAGGGCCACACCAAGACACATCATAATTAAAATGCCAAAGGTTAAAGATAAAGGGAGAATCTTAAAAGCAGCAAGAGAAAAAAAGAGAAAAACCTACAAAGGAGCTCCCATAGGACTACGAGCTGATTTCTCAAAAGAAACTTTTCAAGCAAGAAGGGACTGGCAAGAAGTATTAAAAGTGATGGAAAACAAGGATCTACAAACAAGATTACTCTATTCAGCAAAGTTATCATTTAAGATAGAAGGGCAGATAAAGTGCTTCCCAGACAAGGTAAAACCAAAGGAGTTCATCATTATGAAACCCTTATTATATGAAATGCTAAAGGGACTTATTTAAGAAAAAGCAGAATATCAAAACTATGAACAGTAAGATGACAACAAATTCACAAGTATCAACAAATAAATCTAAAAAACAAAAGCAAACTAAACAAACAACTAGAACAGGAACAGAATCATAGAAATGGAGATCACATGGAAGGTTACCAGTGGTAGGGAGAAGCGGGAGAATGGAGGAAAAGATACAGGGATTAAAAAGCATAATTGATAGGTACGAAAGAGACAGGAGGATGACAAGTTCAACCACAGGTTACAATGCTGCTGCCCCATTGAAGCTTCATGCATAGCCTTAGAATCATAACCATCATCTGGTTCCTCAGGTGCTAATAGATCACACTTAATAGCACTTCATAATTTAATATGATATCTACATAGCTTATCCATTAAAAGTGAGGAATGGTATCCATTTCTTACTGATCAAGAAGGAATTAAATACCTTGCTCAAGATCACAGATAAGGAAAAACTCAGACCTGAGCCCAACTTGTTATGACAATTCTAAACTTCCTTCTATTAAATTATGCTGTAAGGTAGAGTTTGATATGTTCCAGAAGAGAGAAGGAGCTGAAGGGTAGTGAGAGTTGAAAGGGCAAGACCAGAAATAAGTTGGTGATGTGGTGATATTTGAACTGTCTTAAAAGACAGAATTTTAACATGTGTGGGAAGGAATGTCAAGTCAAAAGAGGGAAAAACAAAAATGCTTAACAAAGAACAACATATTTGAGAAGTGACCAACAATAATGTTGGATGGAAAATTAGTAAAATACAGTAGTTTGGGGCCAGATTATATAGGAATACATAATTCATGCCAAGAAATTCAGATTTTTTGAATTGGGTAAAAGACTGTGAAAGGACAGTATAATGAACAGATTTATGTTTGGGGACATGTTTATTTGAGGCAGTGCAAAGAATATATTGCAGACGAAGGAGATGTCTGTAGTGTTAATTGGGTAAGAAAGTACAGCCTGAAATGAACTAGAGAGTCTCTGTCGAAATGGAAATGCTGGGAAGGATGAAAGATGGTAGAAAAGGGATTATGAATGAGTTTAAGATTCTTAGTTTGACCATCAGAATGAATGGCAATGTAATTAGCTGAAGTAGAAGATTTAAGCATTTGGGGGAGAAAATCAATCAGTTTGCTTTTGAATTTATTGAATTCGGGCCTTCACGTCAATTGGTTGTTGGAAATACGGACGTGACACCTGCTAGACCAAGTGAAAATAGATAAATTCTGGAGTCATCAGGTAGGGGTGTTGCTATGCTCAGGCACCGAGGAGTAATTGACATCCTTGGCTCTAAAGTTAATACACAGAGGGGAAGCCTTGGCATATCTTGTTGAAAATTTTGTTTAAATGTGAAGGGCTCTTTGTTGTTTTCCAGAGCTTGTATTTTTATGACAGTAAGCCAGAGAATAAGTGTTTGGTTGTAAGTGTTGGAGGACAAGCAAACACTAGGAGCTGGAAGAAGGTGGGTTTGGGAGAATTTTGGGAGTGTGTGTATTAAAACAAGTACCAGAGAGACCACGGCTGCTGGCCTCACGCACAGCCTGAGGGTTCTTCTTCTCGCTGATAATAACAGCACTCAGCCATGTGACACGTTTTCATTCTTGGAAAGAAGTTTATTTCCAAAATTAGGTTTTTCATATGAAAGGTTGGTGAGTCCAAGATAATTTGGAAGCTGTGTCTCAAAACAGAATCTGACGTTACCCACTTTGTTTTTGCTTTCAAAGGGTGGCTTTTCAGGGTTTGTCATATTTTCAAACTGTGAGGGCAAAAAATAATTTTTGAATTTTGGAGTAGGGACCACAAATGATAGGTCATTTTATTTCTCATGCCTCCCAGCTCCAAACTATTTATGCATAAATTAAAGAAAGGCAAAACAAAGTTTTGATAATGTCAAAATTATGCCTAATTGTGGGCTTTGATGAGAAATGGGGAAGCAAAGGTATCACGGGACCTCGACAAGGAAACTATACATACGGTAAAGGACTAGCTCTGACACAGGTTTTGTTGACACTGAAAAGTTTCCCATTGCTGGACTGTGGTTTTTTTTTCCATCGATTTGAAGCACATGCTAAGTGGAACGGCAGGATGCTATGCCTTCTACACGCAGCCTGTGCCGTTGGAGAAGAGTCTATTTGCTCCTCCGGCTCAGACAGCGCTTCGCCCGCTGAGGCTGCCGCAGAGGAGGGAAAGCTGTGCTCCACCTGGAAGTGAGGAGTGCGTTTCTCTTAGCCTCCCAGAGCAAATATAATTTGGACGTGCCCTCCAATTATATTATAAATGCACATTTTCAACAGCACAATTCAGGACTCCTCTCAGTCTCTGGGATGCGATGTGCTCGTAATTGCTATTGACATCTCCTGGTGTCTTGGACTCTCTCCTCTCTCATTTCTCCTCTCACATCCTTACATTCTCTCCATTCTTCAGAATCTAATTTAACCCCATCTCATCCAGGAAGATTGTTTCACCCCTTCCACCCAGCCCACTCTCTCCTCTCGCTTCCTTACGCTTCATCACTCACTAGGTAAAAGAGTGCACGTGTCTGCACTTTATGAACTACCCTTTTCCAAAACATTTTGGCTCCCAGTAACATCTGACATTGCTTGAGGGAAATAATAGAATCTCGTCTTAGTGCATACAATACCAACAGCCCAGTGAGTATTAAGGGCTCAATTTCTTAATCTTTTTCCTGAGAGTATATCAATTTAAAAAGACTCATCTGTAAAGTTTTTAAATTTAGCACCCCAATGGAAAGCAAATTATTTTTCCCCCAAGCAATAAATTATATAACCACTTTCCAAAACAAAGATTTTCTAAAATTATGAAGGAAAGGGGAACAAATCAACCCCAGTGAGCAGTAGGAGGGAGACCGCATACAAAAGCTAAGCACTGTATTGGAATCTACGTCGTAAACTTTGCAACCTCCAATATTTTAGATAAGGGAGCTTAGTAAGAACTGAAACCAGCCATGAGTAACGGGGACACTAAAGCCCCAGGAATGGCAGGCTGATTCCTCAAAGAGCTCTGACAGCACATGGCACCAGGGTGTGGGGTCTGTAGGTCCTGCCAGCAAGTGACTGAGCACTTTTCCAGGTTTAATATTAAAAATCCTAGAGAATTCTGGGACTACTGTTTCTTTAAAAGTCCTCTGCAGCTTGGCCCTGGCCAGGTCTCAAAAAAGCTTGACTATAACATGGAGTTTAATTCTTCTTTTTACAACTGAAGTTCACACGCCACTTGAGGAAAGAGAAGGGATAGAGGAGCTTTTTTTTTTTGCCCTGTCCTCACTTCCAATTAATTTACAACAGGAGATTTTCATTTCCCTTGTAGTGTTCTGCCCCCCAGCCCCACCTTGGGCCATGCAGGCAAAATGGCCCTGGGGAAAAAAAGGGCCACTTTCTGTGCCTAATTGGAAGCAGACTCACACACCCACTCCTACAAGCTCAAGGAGCAGTACCTACTGCAGGTCAGCTTCCTGCATCTCCGTGGCATTCCTTAAATTTCATAGAAAGCAAAAAGAAAATACAGTCTCACCAGAACAAACCGTAGAGCAATTGCAACCTTTGGAAGACCAGTTTAAAATCAACAGCATTTCTAAGAACTCACTATTATTCCAAAAGGAAAAAAAAAACAGATAAAATGATAAATAATCTAAAATAAATTTATATTTTACTAAAATATGTGTTCTAGTGATCGAGAAACAGAAGCTGGTTATTTCTCTTGCAGGTGCTCTTTGTAAAATTCAAATTTGCTTACATTCTTTGATAATTCAAAAAGGAAACTATAATAGTGTCGCCTTATCACTGTGAACGAATTACTACAAATATAGTGACTTAAAATAACACAAATGTATTCTCTTACCATTCTGGAGACCAGAAGTCTAAAATTTAAAAATCAAGGCATTGGCAGGGCCATGTTCCTTCCAAAGGCTTTAGGGAAGAATTGGTTTCCTTCTCTTTTCTAGCTTCTAGCGGCTGCCAGAGTTCCTGGCCTCATGGTTTCTTCTTCCGTCTTGAAAGTGCATCCCTACAAACTGGTTCCACCTTTGCATCTTTTTCTCTCTGACTCTACTACCTCCCTCTCATGAGAACCTGGTGATCACACTGGACTCACCCGGATAATTCAATATATTCTCCTTATCTCAGGAGTTCAGGCTCATCACACCTGCAAGTCCCCTTTGGCAAGTAAGAAAACACAGATCCAGGGATTTGGATGTGGCTCTCTTTGAGAGCAATTATTCAGGCTACCACAGCAACCAAGTTCAATCCATGATGAAGCATATGTACAGGAAATTCATATAATGTATAAATAATCAAGATTCAGCTCAAAGATCTAGATTTTGGATTATCATTCTAGATCTTCAAGAAAGAAAATTAAACACTTTTCTGTTGATCGACTTTGGAGAGATGAAGGGGGAGGGAAAGATGTGGGGGGAGAGAAAGAGAGAGAGACATTGATTTGTCGCTTCACTTATTTATCTCATTTATTCATTTGCTGGTTGATTCTTGTATGTGCCTTGACCAGGGATTTAATCCAGAACTTTGGTATGTCAGTATGACACTCTAATCAACTGAGCTAGCCAGCCAGGGCCAAATGACACTTAAAATTGCAAGGTAATGTGCAGCTGAACTTCAGATTTTTATAGTCTTTTTTCTAAAAAAAACATTTAAAAATATTTTTCTTCTCCTCATATGTTAGGTAGAAAAACAGATTGTGAAATATAAGGAAAAATGGTCATCTAAGCTGATGGTTTGCATATGGAAAAAGTCCCTTCAGTGTGACCTCAACCAGAAAGAAAGAAAGTAAAGGAAGGGGAGGAGAAGAATGAAAAGAAAGGAAATGGAGAGGAAAAGAAAAGAAAAGCTTTTAAAAGACTTAGATGAAATGTTTCAAACTACAAAGGGAAACACATTCTTTTTTACAGAATTGAATTCTCATATCTTTATGTCCTGGGTATTTCTTTTTCTAAACACACTGTTATAGTGGAGATATAAGCTCAGGAAACATTAAGCAAATTCCAGTAGATTAGCAAAGGTGATTTAGATATATTATGTTGATTTAGATATCATGTGCTATGAGAGATTACCTCCACTGATCACAGCAGCTAAGAACACTGAGTATTAATCAGCTAATGTTTGCAGCTCTTAGGGGAAAAGAGGTAGTAGATAGAAACTGAGAATTATAAAGAGAACAAAAGGAGCATTAGTCAGAAAGGTAGAAATAAGTAAACATCATAAATTATGTTAATAGCAGTTCTCTACATCTTTCTTTTCCTCCTACCTTGAAAAAACCTTAAACTGAAGCTTAATATACTCTGTGTATATTCACATATTCTCATTAAATACCTCCTTTATTCATTATTAACTAAAGTCAGTCTCTACAGTCTTTAGATAAAGTCAGAGCAACCCTGTTCAAATGTTTTGGCCTAATCCTTCTGAACTTGTTCTAATCCTTCGAACGTGAGTGTATAATGAAGAGGAAACAGGAAGAGGTAGACACCAGGAGACCAGGGCAGGAGGCCTTGCTTTCTTGCAGACTGCCTCCACGACTTCACCGGGACCTTTGCCTCCATGTGCTTCAGCAGGCTTATCTGTTAAAATATTTTAATTAGTCAAAGATCATGTTGTTTAGTTAATCCGAAACTAAATTGGCATTCTTCTCACAGTATAACAAATAATGTATCCATTGATGTCAATGATACCAACTATACCACAAAAAGAGTTGGAACATGGTAAATAAAAAAGGGGGGGAATCGCTCTTAATAAAATATACTTCATTGAGTCATGTAGGAAAATAAAAGCAATACCGATATAAACATACTAGGTTTCATGAATACGTTATCTAAAAACAGAAGCAGGCAGAGTATAGCCACTAGGCCGAATCAGGCCCACCACTCATTTTTAAGCGAAGTTTTGTTGGAAAACAGACATGTCCATTTATTTACATATTGTCTATGGCTAATTTCAGGCTATAGTGACAGGGCTGAGTAGTGTGACAGAGATCGTACAGCCTAGATCACACGGCCTACACACCCTAAAATATTTACTGTCAGTCCATAAATAGGAAAAGTTTCCTGACTTCTATCTATAACATAAAATGACAGAGGACAAGGGATAAGTTCTATATCACACATTAAAATCAAATAAAATTATATAAAACACAGTTCAACTGATTAATTTTTTCATGTGTTACAGAAAAAGTGATGCTTCCCTAGCAAATAGTTTGCAATATTTTTATTGTTGTTGATGACTTTCTTTTCTGGGATAGTAACTAATTTGCTGTCACTTTTATTACTTGTCAATTGAACAAGGACAGGCAACACTATGCAGCAGTATAAACAGTTCCCGAAATCTTACTGACTTATAACAACAAAGGCTCATTTTTCATATTGCCTCAGTCAAATCAGGCCTCCATGTGCCCTCCGTCTGGGAACCAACCTGACAGAAACTCTTCCACACAGAGAAATGCCCCTCAGTGTGCCAGAGGGGAAGAGTATGGCAAATGGCACACTGTCTTTTAAAACTTCCACCCAGAAATGATACCTCCCCTTGAATCACATTTGAGGCTTCAAAACAGGTCACATCATCATGTCTAATTTTAAGGGGAGTGGAGAAGTGCAATTCTACCACAATCTCAGGGGGAAAGCTAGAATATCTGAGAGAGGCTCTTATGACAGTCATTGTAACTGCCAAAAACAGTCCTGGAGACGGAGCTAAATGCCTCTCGCCTGCGGAGACTCCGCATCAAGCACAGCACTGTAATTCCACTGTGATTTACTGAAGTCTAGATTCTCTGGCTCTAAGCTCATGGAGTATTGGTAAAAGTGCTAAGCTTCTTTTGCAAATCCTATGACAAAGATTTCTTTAGAATGTGAGAATATTGCTTTAACTAAAATGTTACTTTTAGTTTTCTGAACTCTTGGGCATTTCCAAATTCCACTTATTTATATTCAAAATAATTCCTAGGTCCTTTCCAATATTTAAAAATAACAGTTGAAGCTTAACTGTGAGCTCTCTTATTGTCTATAGAAATTTACTTGTTACACTGAGTAAAATGTACATTTTTTAAAAAGCATTTCCCACTATTATTAAAAAGAGTACTTAAATAATTGTCTTTTTTAGTTTCTAAAATTACTTTCCTGTACTTTCTAAAGAAAGTAAACAATCAAAATAGAATTCAAAAATGATGTGTTACATTCTTTTCACTTAAAAATCTATGAAAAAGGAATGAACTTCGTTTTACTTAACATATTGCATTTACATATTAGCTACTAAACGTAATTTTACTTTATTGAAACACTCAGACATAATCAAGGAATTTTTGCCAATACTTCCTTTTCAAAGTTACATCCTTAAATCATATTGACTAGCAAAACTTCCAATGCTATGCATCAAAAAAGGTATAAAAATTATAAACCACTTTTCATTGAAAAAAGGAGGATTTTTGTTTAAAGTTAGCCAGATGACAGTCATAGAATCTCTAGGAAATCCCTTATATCTAATGGACATTTTAAACTCTTTTTACAATAAAATTAATTTGAGTATGTAGGTATAGACCTATTCTATATCATCAGTACATGGTTTTGTTTTGTTTTTTACAATAATGGCTTAAGGGAAAAAGAATATCTAAAAAATATTTACCTTTTTGTTGGTAAATATAAGTTTATTCTATTTCATGCAAGATCATTTTCTGTCTGTGTGTCTTCCCTATTGATGAAATAGGCTGTGGATGGGCTCCTCTGGCTGGAGGGACCATATGCATAAGAAAGTGCTTGCACTGAAGATGACATATGTCATCCCATGTGCCAAATACCATTCTAGATCTGGAAGTGACAATTTTCTCATATAAACTGGCACTTGGAGCTCTCTTGCTTTGGATTTAATTCTTCTCCATAACAGCTCAAGTGACATTATATGTGTTTCTGAAAAACTTGGTTGGAGGTTTCTGGCAATTAGTTATATTACATTTTATATTTTTATCTGATATCCTTTAATTAAAATGCTTTGTGAGATATTTTTGTTGTACTTTTCAAATGTCAGACATGAGCCTGAGTCACCTATTCTAGTCTTCAGGCTTTGAAGAAGCAAGCAGACATACTCTTGTACACACAAAACAGATATGAACTTTGCTCCTTTATCTGTGAAACTAAGATGGTTGTACTTGTCTGTGCCCCATTCAAATTTACCCATCTTTTACCATTTTAAGGTTTCAGCATTTTTAAGATTTAGCCAAATTTATTCTTTTTTATGGCTCTTTCACATTCATACTTACTGCCTCATCACTGTTGCCACCAGTCCTGATACCTGTCATGCACTCTCACTTCCTTTTCATGACTTCGAATAATTTGCAGGTTTTGGGCTAAATATCTTTTCAAACCATTACCAGGTAAATATATTCCAATTGTTAGAAACCAAAATTTTTTGTGTCAGTAATTATTTTTTCCACATCTTATTTCTATCACATATGTTTAGAAGTTGTGTACTTTCCATTTTTTTTAATTCTAGATGTTTAATATTCCTGTGTCAATTCCTTAAATTAGCACATAGGCCTTAATTTGTATTTCTAGCAATAAATTTTTAAATTTCAATGTGATTATTTTTACCCCAAGTACATGGCAAGCACTGTCCCTCCTCTGTTTCTTTGGAGATCACTCACTGGTAGGAATTATATGCATACACCTTCCAAATTGTCCATGGACTTACTATCAAAGTAAGAACTATCTAATTTACTTACCATCAAAGGCAAGAATCATATAAGTGCTCTTATTCCTTAAGCTAAAGATAGACCCACAGGACATTTCTTATAAATACTAGTTGGCTGGTTATCATCTATATATTCTGATCAACTACCATCAGTAAAAGCCCACAATCAAACTCTTCAAGCAGTAAAATTTGAATAACGGGCAAGAGACTAGAAGCTCTCAAGCAACAGAAGATTAATGTTAGGAGCTGCTTTCTTGCTAGGAGAGGCAGCCAAAGCTCGGTCATTCCTCCCACTTAGATCAGAACTAGGATAAAGGAAGGGAAGACCAAACATTGGGAGCCCAGACACCACCATGCCACCTCAAAGAAGACTGAACTAACAGCTCAGTTTAGGAAGAATATGCAGCAGCTTGCCCTGAATTTAAATAAATTGGCTTCCTGAAAAGTGGGAACAGCACGTGCTCACACATGGGCCTGCCAGCACAACAGGATGCAGAGCTCAAGGGAAGAAATAAAGTAATGATGGTGAATAGACCGAGCTGTATTCTTTTCCCTTAGTCAAAGTGGGCAGAACACTTCATTTTCATGTACCGTGTTAGGTCATTGTGTACAGTTTACATAATAACACAAGCCAACTGTGTAACCCAACTCAAAGCTTCCTGGGGGTAAGACTGGCCCTGACTTTATCTTGCCTTTTTTTTTGTCTCATATATATAATTATAAATAATTATAATATATAAAATATATATATTACATATATTTTACTTATGATAATCAGAATACTCAAAGATTTCCTATTTCTCTGGAGAATTATGGTGATTTTTTTTCTAATACAGATGATTCCTGTCTATACATACCAACAGGAAACAGAAGATTGGGAATGCATAGGGTAGGCCTTTCTACAAGGGAAATTTTTCAGTGGAAACCATGTTGATCTTTCTTTCCATGATAAATTCAGTCTTGGTGTCCAAGTGGTGTTACTCATGCATCCTACCTCCTAACTAGAGCAACAACCAGCACTGATTTTAGCTCAAATGAAGAATGTCACTTAGTTGGAGTAGGCAACACCACCTATCATTTCCCAGGTTTCAAAAGTCATATATAGTTTATTGAAAGTGGAGGGACCATGAGTCTTGTTCAGTCAGGATATTGATCCAAGGAATTGATCCCCTCTGTTAATGATGGCCCTTGACCTGTTTTCTCTAATGGAACTAATGTGGCTCAGGCTGAAATTATTGGTGGATGATATAACAGAAGTAGAAAAACTCTGGTTACTTAGCTGCAAATATATAGGAGCCCCAAGCAGGACAGAAGTTGACAGCTCTCTGGAATATCAGCCTGGCCTGGTCTACTCTTCTTAAGTTCATCAGAGCAAAGAAGAGCAACGTAACATGAACTGGTGTCCTTTCCAGCCTGAAGCAGCTCAGGTTGTAGTAAGAAGCAAAAGTGGACTTGCATTTGCCCACACGTGAGAGGCCACTTGGTAGATGGAAGCAACCCCATGAAACAGGAGCTGCCACGACTGACTCAAATACTCACTGATGCATTTAGATTATATAAATGTCTGAAACTAAGATAATAGTGTACATCCTCTGTAATCAAAAACTTAAAATTATTTTTTTAAAAATGCAGTATTACGTGAGCTAGATTTTGTTTACTTAATGGTTAAAATTATCAGATGGGGTTTTACAGAAAACCCTTCCTCATTGTTATATAAAGAAATAAGCCAAAGGCAAAGGTGGAATAGAGTGCCGTCTAATTCTGAGTGCAATTATCAGAAATGGGGGTGGTCATTCCAGTTTCATTAGCAGGAAGAGACCATCTTACAAAAAGTTGGAATAGTGACCTTAAACATTGACTCTCTGATCAGTCTAAGAGGCTCACAACGCCTGTATCTGAAAGATCCCATGGAAAAGCCTCTTACCCTCGAGGGGTATAAAGAGCAATTTCCTCTGAGTTCCAAGTGGAAGGTAAATTAGAGTGAATCCTGGGGAAGTGGCACACCAGAAATTATCTATTGCAAAAGCAGTACAAATTTACAGTTAAAGGAGCTGATAAATCACAAAGACTTCACAACACAGGCTATTTTTATCCTAACTAGGTAGCTCAACCTCTTTTAATTGCCCTGGTCAGACCCTTACTATTGACACTCATAGAGGGCACTGGAATGAGATAGAAACCAGGAAATTTGCCTTTCGGCCCCCTGGCACTAAGTGGCAAGAAAGCTGAATTTTGCAGGAGTTGTTATGCAACTAATAACTCATTAGGGATCCAGGAGAAACCAGGCTTATTCTCCCAAAGAGACAGGCACAGAAATGTTTATTGAAATGTTGTCTATAATAATTCAAAACTACAAATTGTTCAGCAACTAGCTAAACATATTGTATGAATACTCAATAGAACATGATATAGGAGTTAAAATACCTGGATCTGAGCCATGTGTTTCAAAATCGTAATATTGAGCCAAGGAGAGGAGTTATGGAATAGTACTTCCTAAATTGCCACTTGTATAAAATGTGGTTTTATTTATGAATACATACATTTGAGAATGGTAAAGTCCATGCATGGGGACAACAGTAAATTTAAGATAATGCTTATCTTGGAGGAAGCCAGGAGGAAAATGGAAAGAGAGAAAGGGGGTACACAGGTGATTTTAATTGTTTCTGCATTGTTTTAGTCCCTCAAAAATAACTAAAGCAGGTTTGGGAAAATGTCAAGATTTGACTGAACTTGCTGGCGAACAGGCATTCACTACTATTTTTCTATACTGTTCTGCAAGTTGGAAATAGGCTGCTAAAGAACAGAAAACAGTATATGTGAGGGAAAGGAAGGATTGCAGTGGAAGATACCGATATAGTTTCAAAATGGGGCAAGAAGTAAAGTTGTTGATGATGGTCAAAATATACCTCAATAATAATATAAAATAACACTGATTTTTTATACCACAAATTGATGAATAACCCTTCATGTTTAGTCAACTGAACTAACTAAAGAAAATGAGATTGTGTTAGTTCGTTCGCTTATTGGACTGACAAAGGATCTTTGGGCATATTTGGTATTTTTTGCCCTAATTAACAAAGTCCATTGCACTGGTGTAGAGAACTCACTTTAGAAGCAGCATGGCTCCAGCAGCAAAGGCTCTCTGGGAAATGTTCGGGCTCTCAGTTTAGCTTTCTGTATGTAGCCTCAGCATTGGTCAACTACCCTGAAAACCAGAATGCTGCCCAAAGATAAACGTCATGCCCCCAGGAAGAAGATTAACAGATATAGAGAGTGTACTAATTGCCTGATGTTATCTGCTCACTTAGGAATGCATTGTTCTTTATGGTGGTCTAAGTGGTTACCCACCATATGGCTTTAAACACCCTATGAAAAGGGTTACTGTCCTGGGAAGGGCAGTGGAACAGCTGCTTTGCCCATATATATAAGTTTCTCCTATTAAAGCTCTTACGAATTTAACAAGGGTACATGTCAGCACTTTAGAATCCATCCTGAATTTAGAGTTTTGGGGCCTTCCTCCAACAGCTGGGAGGGAGGAAAAAAATCAGGAGACTTCTCTATTGTATAAATTTTGTATCGAATATATTTTGAAACTAAAAAAGTTTTCCTGAAAATGGTCAAAATGTTTTCATTGCATTCAACTCAGCTCCTCATTTGCTCACATGGCAAAGGCCAAAGTAATCAGGATTGAATGAAACAGGATGCTTGCTCTACTCTTAACAAAATACACTGTTGGGAATCTTTAAAGGAACAGAATATTTAGTCAGACAATATGGTAACAAAAAGCGATTCTGTTTTAACATTTACTTACTAGTGGTCCTTAATGTTGACTATACATGCAAAACACTGACCAAACTTTTAAGACATTCTGAGGCCAGGATCCTGTCCTACTGACCCCACCCAATTAAAGCAGTCTCTCTAGGGGTGGGGACTAAGCATCTGCAAATTTTAAAAGCTCCTTGATGATTCTAATATGCAGTCGGGGTTGAAAACCACTGATTTAGACATTGCTGTCCCAATTAATATTTAAACAGTCACAGCCAGTTGGCTCCACTAATCCAGTTGCATTACCACCGGCATATAAAAGATTATTTTTAAAATACATATGAAAAGGAAGATCAATGGGCTCTGAAGGTACAAGTTACTGCGTAATCCTCCTGACGCACTGGCCATCCTGCGAGTCCTGCGTTTTAATTCATCGCCTGTGCTTTTGTAGAACTGAAAGTGTTAATTAATCCTTTTTCACAGACTGTCGTGCAAACCTTGATATTGAGTAATCCACTGAGTTGTGTGTTAAGATCTCTGCTTCATTAAGTCACCAGATATTCCTGGCAGCAGAAGAGTGGCAAGATGTCAACCTGAGCTTTGCAGAGCCAAAAGAATTAGCTTTTACCGTATTTCTAAAGATGAATGTGCTCTTAGAGCATGTCCATTAGCCCCAATATTCTAATGAATGTATGGCTTGACAGACACAATAATTGGCATAGTTCAGAGTTTAAGAGAATCAATTTGATGAATCAGAATAAGGTCAAGTGGAAGAAGAAACAAGGATTTAGTTTGCACATATTTCTAACCATAGCAACAAGAGAGATTAAATAGTAAAAAACAAGATTAGGTAGGCTACGATAATCTGTCAAGTGGGGCCCCTCACCTGTCAACACCAATCAATAGAAAGATGGCTTCTATAAAATAGTGGCACTTACGTTCCATAGAAGTCACTGCGTAACCTAGCAATGTCTTTTCCTCTTTCCAAGTCTGGGTATCTTATCTCTTTCAGCTAATCTCCAGAATTTTTGGCCTTATCTCCTGATTATTACCCAATGAGATAGCTCACTGAGGCTAGGTTAGTATTTTATTTTTCCATGGGTTTACCATCAACATTTTCCTCTTAAAACATCAGCCCTGACCTTAAATGTATCAGGGCTCTCTCTGTTGGCTCTGGAAACATGTATAGCACTCAGGTATAATTCTTCTGATTGAAATATGTTTTGCTTCTTCTACGTTTCAGTGAAACAATAACAGCAGATTGCAGAGCAAGCCCTTTTATTCTTACTAAAAAGACCTGCTGTGAACTACAATAGAGAAATACAAAAGTAAATTGCTTCAACTAACATGAGACCTGCTCACTCATGCTGGGTCATACGAAAAGAGACTTCCTTCTTTCCCAGCAATAACCGAGGGGAGTCTAATTCTTAACCAAGCTTGACATGTGTCTGAGACAAGATGTTAGTCATGCTTGGCTTCATCTTCTCAGCAATCTCTTGTTTAATTTAACTCAGTGACTTTGGTCAGTGAAGGAGGAGCTGATCCTAAACCTGAGTTAGGCAAAGAAATCTAAATAGGAACCTGAAACCATTTCTATGTCTTCTGGGTTCTGATCTCACCATAATGAAGAAAAACAAATCAAACTAGAAGAATGTGATATATTCCCCTGATAGAATCACAGATTGCAAGTTGTTTTGTTTTTTTTTTTAATGAATGCACTATGAGAAGCTATTTAGAAATTTGAAAAGTGTTTTAGATATTGGGTAACTACTCAATGTCCTATTTTTAATAAATTCAAAACAGGTTTGGCTGGAAAACATGCCCAAATAGAAAACTGATATGTATGCTACTGACAGACAAGCATGGTGGGCAACGCTGCTGGGCTATGATGCAAGGCCCGCTAAAATGATACAGACTACATCTGACCTTTAGTGGCTCACCGTCCTGTTTTTCAATTCATGTTTCATGTGACTACTATGTTGTCAGCATTACAAGATACACAGAAGAACTATATGACCACTTCTACTTCAGGAAGCTGAACTCCTTGTGGGGAAGTTCAGACAAGTTATGAACCACTAAGGAGCAAAGCACACCAGGCTATGTTTCAGGGAATTATGAAGTATGGATTCTAACACATCTTCCTCTGTATTTCGCTGTTTTCTACTTAATGGGGTTGTGACAATTTGACTCTGCCTTTATTTGGGGTCTGGTCCTCATATTAGTGGAAATATTCCCTGTAAAATATTCATCATTTTATATCAGATGAACTCAATCCAAACCAACCCAATATCCTCTCATGGCTTTCACAGATTTTTGACCTCATTCACAGGAAGAAATGTATTTTACATCATCATGTCTTACATACTACAGTCATAAAACTGATAGATAATTTTGATGAAACTGTTATAAATTTTACAATGTATAATGCCTTCTGATACTTCCTATTGGATTCAATTCTATAATATTTCTTTCAAAAAAAAAAAAACCCTGCTGATCATGACCCATTGAATTGATTTTATGGCCTACTAATGATTATCCCACTACAGTTTCGATATCACTTGAGTCTAGATCTTTACTTGGAATAGATCATGGATTTGAGGATTTCACTCTTCTTAAAATAAATTGCAACTGCTTTTCCAACAGGAGCTTTAAAAACATGAATTGGCTTCATAAGCCTGTAAGCACAGGCCATAGATATTAGTCTGAATCAGTCCTAAGACCACACGTACCCTGTACTTTCAGCTTGAGTGGGTCAGAAATTTATTTCCCCAACCTCATCACATTCTGTGTATGACTTCCAACTTATAATATTAAAGCTGAAGCTTCATTAGACAAAATATATTTTATACCTGACTTCTACCACAATCCCAGTGTTGTTACTTAGGGTTAACTTAAAAAAAAAAAAAAGTATCTCTGGGCATGAACAATTTCTGCTGGCTTCCTTGTTAGGCACCACAATCCCAAAGGCAGATCTCTTCTATATACTTCTCTAAGGTAGTGTAACAGGGTGGCTGGCCAGATCACTGGGGAGCAGACAAGGGACTCCAAAAGTGGCACTAGAGCCAGCACTTCTCCCAGAGGAGAGGTGTTACAGGAAACCCTAAGGTGGTGGTTTGAAGTCGCAGCCTGTGAAATAGGCTTCCTTACCCCAGGGGAAGGCAAACAATTGGTGCGCTTGTAACATAGCCAGAGAGAGCTTGTACAGAGTATGCATGGGCTGAGAAGATCACAAAACACACCTGTGACAGGATGACACCCTTCCCCAGGCAAACAGGCCCTGCCCTCCTGCATGTGACTAAAGATTCTGCCCTATTTCACAAAATGGTAGCCAGAAGAGGATCAAAGACACTGGCGAGCTGACAAACATGGCAGACGTTAATGCACATTGGTTGAAAAGCCAGACACTTGGCCATGCATGGGTTTCTGGGCCTAGGCTTTAAAACAGAATGCACCAACCAACACGGGTTCTTTCCCCTCTCTTCCTTGTCCCTCACCCCCGGTTGAGTGAGGGCAGGGGTGCTCCCATGGGATCCAAAAGACAGCATTTGCTGGGCTCCTTCTCACGGCATGGACTGCTTACACTCAGGCTGGGGAATTTCCTCAGCTCCAGCAGCACCATCAGCTTTTATCTCTCCCGAGCCCAGAGGACTGAGACTCACTGCAATGATCTGGCAGCATGCCTGTGGACTCTGGGAGTGAGAGAGATAGCGGCACAAGGCAATGGCAACATTGGAACCCACGAGAGAGAGCCTGAGGAGGGACACCCATTTGTGTAGCCATCTTGAGCTCTAAAAGGACAGATAAGGAATGATGGGGAACTTCTGGGCGGGGGTTGGATTTCAGTCTTTCTGGGAACGAGGAAATTTCTGTGTTTGGCTTGGAGCAGGGATGTTCCCACCCCCTCCAATTGAGCATTCTCTTAATAAAAATCTTTTTCCTTCCCCACAAATCTTCATGTTATACTTGTACAAGGTGGCAGATGGCTGGACCCCAGGATGCCTGGTTATAGGAGGAAGATCTTTAAAACACTTGGCCTAAGGATCCTAATATTATATGTATTTGACTGAAACTAAAATTAGTCAGATAGAAGGGAAAGATTTGTTATAATTTATTTATCATCTTACCTCCTGGGTGGAAAATGTAAAGAAAGTTCGTATTTATTCAATAATTATTTATTGAGTACTCACTACATAGCAAACACTAACCCGGGCTCTGAGGAAAAGATGATCAAGTCAAAAGTGTTCCTCAGGCATAAATATTTATATTTTATTGGGTGAAGATGGCCAAAACACAACAAAAATAAATATAGGAGATAGGTTAAGTAGAGTGAGTGTTTGCAGAGAATTAAAAGGTGTGACATGAGGGTATTATCTGGCTATGTCAAATGGAATGGTTGGGGAGCAGCTCTCTGCAAATGGGACGATGTGACCACCATCTGGGTAACTGTAAGGGGCGTTCCTTAATGACCAAAGGCAGAGCACTGTCCAGACAGGAACAGGCCTTCTGGAGGGACTGAAGGAAAGCTGGTGACCGTGGGGTGTGGTGGGCAAGAAGGGGAACGATGTAAGATGAGATCAAGGAGGAGTCAGAGACCAAATCACTTTTGGATTTTATTTCAAATATTATGAAAAGCCTTTGCTGTATTTCAGGCAAACCTGACTCATGCTTCTAAAAGACCTCTCTGATTGTCAAGTGGATAGTGAACCTCAGGGAAACAACAGTGTCAGCAGAGAGACCAATGATAAAGCTACTTTGGTAGCTGAGAGAGATGACATTAGCTTAGAATAGGGTGACAGTGGCAATAGCTTAATTACTTGCTGATAATGGATGATGTAGCTGGTCTGAGGGTGAAGGTAAAATGATGCTATATAAAATGTGATGTGTGCAGCATGTCCTTGCATAAATGCAACAAGAATAAAGCAGAAAATGCACACATGGGTAAAGGAAATTTCGCCTCTCATTCCTATGTACATTTCAAGATGCAAACTATTAAAATTCAGGCATTGATCTCCACACTGAAAGTCTCAGAAACCAACATTGTTCTCGGGTTCTTTGTTGAAATAGGGCATCATATATGTTATGAGTTGGGACAAGAATCTTTCATGAAAGAGGCTTGGTTCCATAAAGCACTCACTCACCACAATACAATAGATTTTAAAATGCTATAATAAAACTGGAAAGACTAAGAGAAAAATAGTAAATAATAATAATGACCAAGAACATTTTTAGAGAGTTAAAAAAAAAAAAAAGAGGAGAGACAGCAAGAAATCAAAAAATGTATCCAAATGCTCGGGTCAAAGCTCTTCACAACCAGTATGCGGCAAGTTAATCTGTAACTTTGACAACTGAGGATGCCCCTGCATGTAAAAGTCCCCCAGAGATCATCTGGCCCTCGAAATATTTTAGGAACCGAACTGAATGGAACTGAATTTTACATAAAAGAAATCTTCGCCTTTATCTTCACTAAAAGCTTTGTTGGCTATTTCAATTCCATGCCAATCACAAAATTTGAAGCATTAAAATATTAATCTAATTTCAAAAGTGCCTTGGAATATGTATCTGCCATCCACTTTGCTCTTTGGATTTATGCTCTACAAATTTCTATTTGTGAACTTCTTTTGTTAGTCAATATGTTAAGATACACCTTCTTGTTATAAATTAAAATTCATTCAGAGTTAGGATTTTGCAGCTGGAGGGTTTAAAGTAACCTTAGGTTGCTTTAGAGCCCATTATTTAGATTATGCTTAAGTTACATTGTTGAGTTATATAAATCACCCCAATTCCCTCCTCTTCTAGAGTCATAATTTTATAGCCTGAAACTGCTCTTCCTCAAAGCATAGACTTCATTTTGCCCTTACTTTGGCTGGCTGCCTTTTACCTTTATAGTAACAGAAATTTATTTTAATCAAAATTTCTCCTCTACAGGTTTCCATAACATCACCATTGTAGTAATGTAGCTTTTTATCCCAAAAGGAAATGTAGTGTAGGTTCCTTAGGCCATGATGTACATAATTTCCATAAAATGGGCTTTTATAAAAGGCAAAATATTGTCCTTTTTTTTCAGAACTCACTTGATTGAGTTGTATCATACTTTCTGGTCTAACACCATTGATATAACCACATATTTCCTTACAACCTCAGTCTGATTGATTGCTCTTAGCTCGTTCCTAAAACTGATATCAAAACTGTTGAAGAAAGGCTTCCTGTAACACCAAGAGCAATCTCCCATTCTTCTCAGTTCTGCTTTGATTATCTTAATCAGTATCTCTGAAATTAAACATACTAGAAGCAGCTCTCTTTCCATGTAATTATTCTTAGGGAAAAAATTTTCCCACCTGTTCTTTATAGTTGGATCTTCAAAAGGTAAAATTAAGACAAGGATGATCTTATATGTATAGTTTAAATTAAAGAGGATTAGAGGCCTAAATTATCCAATTAAATGCTTAATTGTTCACTTTCAAGTGAGGATATAACAAAAGCAGAGGGAAAAGGAAAGGGCAAACTCCTATAAATAAAATACAATTTTTTAATAGCCTGAAATAGTTCCAAAAATAAATCCAAAATGTATAATTACTTCTACATCTGGCCAAGAGTGTAATCTCAAAAAAAAATTTTGGAAAGGGGGTTTCCTAGTATCCCGTGGCCATTCTCCCCCATGTCATGGTCAACAGAACCTCACTTTTGCATAGTTGACCCATGGCAGGTAAAAACAACTGAGTAAAAAATCAAATAAAAATGATAAAATTTAAACTTTGGGGCTGCTATAGTTTTCAATGTTATAATGCATTATAGAGAGTTAGTCTTTTTTTTTTTTTAATCTAAACAAGAATCTTTGCTTCTGCTCCCTATGGAAGGTTAATTAATAAAATCAGGGAGAAATAACTCACCTGACTCCTTCCTTCCCCATATAGATGGTGGAGGAGGAGAGGTCGCTAAGAGCCAGAGCAGACAGGCTGTTGTCAAGCTCAGGGTAAGAGCAAGTTTTCCATAAGCAGGACTAAACTTGGAAGGACCCAGAATGTCCCCCTTAATAAAGTAGAAGAGATTTTAGGGGAGAGAAGGTGTTTCCAGCAGCCAGTAGAAAGAAGAGAGATTGGGCAAGAGACAAATATCTGGAAGGCTGGGGACTTCAGAGGAGAATTACTCAAGGATTTTAGAGAATATATGAATTATATAATGATCAAGTTAAGTTGTCTGTGTTACAATGTCTCCTAAGTCCACCCTTACATGTAAACTTGTTAATAGGGGATATGTGTGTGGGAACCCAGAACAAGGAACCTTGTCATGTTCAGGACACCCAGGCATGCAATAGGACAACACACAGAAGGTGAAATGACTCATGAAACCGATGGTTGCAGTTGAACGGTTGAAGCCAAACATGACTAAAGAAACATCAGCCGTTCCTCAGAATCTCCAGAGACCTGAGAAGGATGCTAGAGTCCAAGGACATATGGCTTGGATTTAATCAAGCTCATATTACTTGAGTCTGTATATTAGGAAGAAGAGGGAGGGAGGGAGACCTCACTAAAATTTAGATTATATTTGTCTCTATGATCTTTAGATAATGTTAGGCCCCTTCACAACTCAATCAAGTGAGTTCTGAAGAAAAAAAAGAGTATTTTGCCTTTTATAAAAGCCTATTTTTACGGAAATTATGTACATCATGGCCTAAGGAACCTAAACTATATTACCTTTTGGGATAAAAAGCTACATTACTACAATGTTGATGTTATGGCACAACCATCTCACTAACCTTTTCTATAGCACCTGCCCAGAAGTTCAGTAACCAGGACTTTTCTGTCTGATCCCTTTTTAATAAGGATAATATAGGCAGATATTATAATTTTGATTTTCATATTGTTTTCCATATGCTATTAATGCGTACCTATTTCCACAAATTCACTGGTTTCATAGAAAATAATGTTTCTCTCATTTGCATTTTCTCACTTTTCAGTAAATACTGCATAGAGTTTTAAAAGTAGGTTAAATACAAAGTCAATCTCTTTATTCAGCCTGTGGTTGCAATAACAGAGTTGAAATGACAAAAAATAAAATTCAGAAATCCTACTGCAGGATGATTTTAATTTTCTGAGCCCAGATAGGGTGATCTGTACATACATATAAAAGAAACACACCATGTTTTTCATTTGTTTGTTCTATATTAATACAATATATGGCGTTGGGGAAGCAATAACTTGACATAATTTAGTGTGAATAGATGTAGTTTTATGTTTTCCTATAGCAGAGAGATTGACAAACTGCAGCCCTTTGGTCCAAAAAAGTAATAATAATTTTTATTGAAATATAGCCAACTCATTCATTCACTTGCTCTAAAATGGCAGAGGTGAGTAGTTGCAACACAGATCATAGAGCCCACAGAGGTTAAAATATTTGCTACCTGGCCCTTTACAGAAAACATTTGCCCAAAGTTGCTGTAGCACTGTTATATCAATTAAGCAAAGGGGCCATTGAACAGAGGAAGCTGTAATGCCCTGATGGCCTATGTAAGCAAACCCTCATCTAAGCCTGTAAATGCCTCAAGGTTATGAAATCAAATGCTATGGACAAACTCTGAGCCCGGTTTTAAGCTATAGTCAGTCAACTAGTGTCCTTTCTTTGATTACGTACTTTCCTTGTAAAAATCTAACCCCTGGTTCCTAACCACTTCCAGGATGACAGTGCCTGATTAAAATGGATAAATGTTTAAACAAACTCTTTAAAGTTTTTATATGCCTCAGTTTACTTTTTAACAGCACATTATTACTAACACTGTCATGTTCTGTATAGGTACTCAAAATCAAGCTTAGTAAAGTATCTTAATTATACAAAGGTTTATTAAGGTTAAAACAATCTGGAAGTTTGCGTTCCGCCCCTCCTGATTCACTCTCTGACTTTACCCAACTCTGAGCCCCTGGGACTGACCTGTATGGATGAATATAGCAGCCACAGACTCCTCTGCCCCAAGGCTTCCTGTTGGATCTCAGGGTCATCAATGGGAAGTCAAAGGGCTAGGACTTAATATATTTCCTCCCCCAGGTGCCTTCCTGCCTGAAAGCTGTGGAGTTGGCTCTTCCTCTCTGTGCTCCTGTCTGGCAGTTCTCCCAGAAGTTACAGCCACTCTTTTTGGGCTTATGGTAAATACTCCCTCTTTTGGCTCCTTCCGACCTCTTGACCTCTCCTAAGATCAGGCAGCTCTTACTATGCAGGGAAGCTTCATCCATCCTTGTCATGTCCCCGCCCCCATATGTAAATATGGCCTCTGTTGAAGTCTTATTGGTTACCCCATTGGAGCAGGTTTTTTCCTAGAAGGACCTTGACTGATTTATAAGGTAAACCTCCAAAGGACATACCCAAGTATATAGGGGTATAAACGACATGTAGTTCAATTACTATGTGACTTCAAACAATTGTTTTACTTCTCTAAGCCTTCTCTGAAAACTGAGAATAATAATGTCAACTGCAAAGAGGTGCTAAAAGAATTCAAGAAATGTTGATAAGGTGCTTAACACACTGCCTGGCCCTCAGGAAGTCTTCAATAAATGGCATCCATTACTGTTTTGAGTTTAAGCATCTATATATCATCTTTTCATATTAAGAAACGTGAAATGTGTCAAGGATTAAGTAAAGAATGAATAGGAACATTAGTATAATTTTAATAACTTTATGACCAATTCCACCAACATTATTTTCTCCAAGTTCTTTGTTCCAAATTAGTACACTGTGTTACATTAGATCATTGATTCTCAACCTAGGGCAATTTTGCCTCTCCTTCTCCAGCAAGGTTCACAGACATTTTTTATTACAACGACCTGGGGAACAGGGGATGTGTGCTACAGCTACCTAGTAGGTAGAAGTCAGGGCAGCTGCTAGACACAGCACAATGCACAGGACAGTTCCCTGAAACAAAGAATTTTCCAGTCTAAAGTGTCAATAATGTCAAGATTGAGAAACCCCGTGTTAAAAGGATGATTTGGTGCTAAGTTTTAGGGAGGCTCAGGGAAGGGAAGAGTCCAGCCAAATTTATATTCCACACACCCTCCACTTTCGAATAGACATTGACATCATCCATGTGAGGGGTAAAGAAATGTGTTTTCCTAACATTTCAATAATAACAAGAAAACTTTTCCATAAATAGGCAAATCATTAAAAAATGCCATTCTAGAAAATTTTAAGCACATGAAAGCCATTTAAGTTTCACCAGCCACTAAATACAAAAGTGAACATGTGGTGCTGATGCCCATTTTAATAATGTTAACAATGGAGGAGAGCAAGTAAGCACACTGTTTATCGTCACAAACATCAACCACAATGCAAGTGGCCTTGGTGATTCATGTTACCTTCCTCTGCACCCCCCCTCCACTCCCAGTGGCCTCTTCCCCTAAAACCCACAACACAGGAGGGCACTTCTGCTGACCTACATCCCTTCCCACATTGCCCCACGATTTCACACACTGCAGATGAACGGGCCCTTTAACAGTCCATCAAAACAGTGGCATTTTTTTGTTGTTTGGGATATTTTGGGTTGGTTCTGTTTTCTGTTTTGGCTTGGTTTGGGTTCCGTGGACAGCTGGGGGGTGCTCCCATTTCTACTCTTTGTGTTATATCTGATCATGTAAGTACTAAAACAGTGCCCGAGAGAATCCCTAGTCATTCAGCTCCTTCAGCCTTTATTCAAAGTCCTCCTTCCTCACAAGCCCACCCAGGCTCTTTACACACACACTTCACAGGACTCCGAACCCACAGGAAGAAGTCCACAGGGGTCCAGGCTGGAAAACAAATCAGCTGCAAACAGCCAGACTCAGTGTTGAACTCAAAAATCTCTACTTCCCTCTGAAGATTAAGTCTTTGTTACTGTGTCAAGCCTGACTGCCTCCCTTCTTCTTTCCTCGGAAGACAATTTCTCCCAGGAAACTTCCTTCAGCCTCTGTGCAGTGAGTGGGCAGTGCCTGACAGGGTTACAGGTGTGCCCAGGCATGTCACACCCAAGGTTCTCAGCCCAAGCAAGACCCCAGCTATAACGACATGTACAGTCCTCTCCTCAGAATGCAATCAAAACCATTAGCTCCAACTCTTTATGACTTGAAAAAATAGGTAATAGATAAACTCCTTGCTCACCACACTCTTTATTAACTCTAGTTCTTTGCAAATAATCACTGTCCAGATATTTACCTCTATAAAAATTAATACTGAACTAGAAATCTCCCAAGTGAACAGATTCAATGGAAACTATGGAATATACTCAGAGAAACAACTATTCAGATGATTTTGCAGGTAACTGCCTTTATGGAAGCTGATATTTATTATGCAACTTTAGGAAAAAAATACAATAAAAACCTATTATGAGATACCTTCCTATATTACTAATCCAATTACGCTGTGGGACAAAATTGTATTTCTGTGTTAAAATGAAATATACTTTATTTCTCTTTCTATAATATAGAAAGTATATTGAGTTATTTTCCTTGGTAAAAGTGACTTAATGGTGATGGATCACAGTTGACTACCTTAAAATTAATTCCTGATACATTGCATTATTTTTAAATATGTGAAATAAGAGCAAAACTTATTTTTGCATTGAAAAACTCCTCTTTTCTATTACTGTATCAATGTGCAGAGCAAGAGCAGTTCATGTATTATAATTTCCTCTTTTTCTCTCTCAGTTCAGCAGAGGGTATGCTAAATTTTAGAAGCTCAAACAGAAAAACCTTTGAATAGGTTTATAAGTGCAAAGATAAAATGCAGAAGTGAATATACAAAGAGGTAATACTCAGGGTCATTCTTGGGCTTTGTCTCCTGGGAGTCGCTTCCGATGGCACCGGGAAGATTTGTATAAAGCAGCACAGTGCACACAACAGCAGGGAGATTGCCTGTGATCAGGGAATCTTGGAGAGAGGGCGCTGCCAAGGTTCAAAGAACGTAGAAGGAGAACGGCTTTTGCTCTAGAAAGAATGCTCTGTTATATATAAATGTGGGTTGAAGAGAAAAGTGGCATCTTAGCAATTTCATGAAACTGGAAAGTATCTAGTCAACTGAGCCTGTGTTCTTCTCAGGGTCAGTTAATGTGACTCCAAAAACCATTCTTCTCAGTTAAATATGCATGAATAAGTTATATTTTGTGTAAATGTACTTCACAGCATGATTAGAGTTCTTTCAAGGAGATACCTTATTGAATAGGTTTTTCAACTTCACATGTTCACATTCTTGAAAGACTAATGGATCCTTCATTAAAGAGATCACAGTTCTTCAGGTGTCATGCTTGAAGACACACAATGAATTGGTCATTAAGGGAATTCATCCACGCAGAAAGGACAGGAGAACAACTGGTCGACTCTGCTAATGCCTCAAACAGTGTCGGCAGGGCTACTTTCACTTACAGTCAGGTTTATGGTCGCAGAACAAGCATTAATTTTTCAGACATAACAACTAGGCGGAAGAATCAGCCACCTCAGGAGCAAGTGCCCACCTTCTGGAAAAACAGTGTACATACTGGTGTTTTTCATCAAAACAGATCTACTCACACAATATTGCTGCCCCACCCTTTTTCTTTTGGCCATAAAATGTTATGCATCAAAGACATAAGTCAAAGTGATCATGCCAAGGTGACTACTTTATATTAAATGGCCTGCATTCAAAGCAGCACACCTTTAAGATTATTTCAATATTTTGAAATAAAAATCCATTTTGCCCTGTCCTAATTGCTTTATGGTTTTGTTTACCTTAGGCTGAGTCTGGTTTTATTTTCTTGCTAGGAATGAAAGACACTTGACTTGCCAATTGTGTCCAGTTAATCAGGCATTACCCTGAAATTCTTAAGAAATGAGTAGACCTGTATTTCTTCATCTGAGATTATACAAATATTTGAACTCAAGATTATTCTGTGCCTGGATGAAATGTGGACAAGAATTAGGTAGGAAACCCACTCTATGGCAGCGATTTCACATTCCCTTTCTCCACTGTCATAGGGGAACATTCTGGTAGAGGCTATTCTTTCAAGGATAAGCTAACAATTTGCTAAGCCTGTGGAAAAGCACTCTGATAACTTCCCTATTAATTCTAAGAATTTTTTTTCACCTTGTGGTGCTTCAAGGCCAAATGAGCCTTCAAGGAGGTCCTAGGAATGTAAGAATATAAGAAATGCCATAATAGGTCAAATTAATGAGCCAGTTAGTCTGATACGCATTCTCTGAGAGTGACAACAAGATACATTTTGCACATGTTGTCAATTTCAAAATATTTGGGGCTATAAGCAGGAGTATTTCTTGGATCAGGTATCTATTTCAAATGCCCATGATTTCCTTTATTAATGTATAATGTATCTTCACCCATAAATTCAATTAAACCCATCTGATGATATTTTAATCATGTACTGCTTTTTGTATAATGAGCTCCATAAATCTGTTGCTTTTTGTTTGACCTAACCTACCTGCTTCACATTGCCGAGGGTTTCCTGATTGGAGTATGCTGGGTTTGGAAGACCAGTAACTGTGATTGTGCACACTCTAATTGAGGTTTGTATATTGAGTTCATTAAATGTTTAAATCCTCCTAAGTAGATGTTACCAATTGTCCATCTGCAACTCTTAGGACTTTTTGCCAGTTTTTTTTAATTGCCCCAGGCCAGTAAATCCCCTCTTATGGTCCACCTAAATATTTTCTATTGTTTACCCTATTTCCTTCTTTTTACCAGGAAGCACAGGTGATCAGGATTTTCTCACAAAAAATAAATCAGTGAATAAGCATTGTCTCTTGGGGCTTAACCACAGGAACCTGAACTGTCAAGGGAGCAGGGTGTGCAGCTGACATGGGTCCCTGAGCAGCTGGGCTTGTGGAGATGTATTTTTAATCAACAACCAAATATTAGCAATGCAAAAGCTTACTCAAAAGGCAAGAAAAAAGAATAAAAATTCATATTTGTGTTTTTAACCACTAGTTTTTTGGCAAAGGCATCTGTTGGATACAAATGTGGCTGGGACCATGCAGCCGCAGATGGCCTGGTCGCCCTGCTGAATCGGTGTGCATGTTATCTGTTCTTTCGGGGGCCACCTAAGGTCACTACGAAGATATTGTATTCTTTTCACTAAGACCTTGTTTTCTTCTAAACTCACACAACACATGCACTTATTTAGTGAGTAATTAAAAAAAAAAAGGAAAACCAAATACACCCAAATCCTACCTTTCTCAACCTACTGAGTAATCCAATAAATTATTTACTTTGGGATTACTTGGGTTAAACAGCATTCCCTGCATACTGTATGAGATGTCTTTGATTTCAAGCTTGTTTTAAATAAATAGTCCTATCAAAATAGAATGGCCTTAACTTTCAGCCCTGGGAATAAACAAATAGTCTCAATCAATGATGCTGAGACCACCATTTAACATTTTTCAAGAGGCCAAGAAAAGAAATATTTTCGTGCCTACAACATTAAGTCAGAAATAGCCTTTGGCACATATTTAACTTGGTCTTTTCAAAGGTTGTGGGAAAATATGAGGAAAAAATATAAGCAAAATTAGCAAGGCTACCATGACAACAAGCAAGTACTCAGAAACAGAGTATAAACTCCAGAAAAATCTCAGAGGGAAGGAGAGGAGGGTCCCCAGGACTGTTCATTAGGGAAGAGGCATCAAGCATGAAAAGAATTATTGCTAAATGGACAGATACTGGAATAGATATTTATTGTAATGGATTTCCTGTGGTGTGAAATTTTATCAAAAGGGCAGTGTTACTGAAAAGAGACCATTTGCTTGAAATTATGTGTTTTTTGCTATATTGAACTGAGTGTGGAAATATATGTCCTACATTTTTACTTCTGCGGGCTGTCATTTGTTTTTGTTTAATGGACACCAGAAGCTGCATGTTTGGGAGTAAGAAAAGAATGTATGGAAAAGTTGGGGTTTTTTTAAACGAGTTTGCCAAAGCGGCTGAGTCAGGACTGGAGAGTGGACATTGAGGTTCCCAGTGTTCTTTCTATCACAACCTGATTTTTTTTCTTTAAATTGATGCTTTCAATACTTAGATTCTTTCATTCAATCAACAAGTTTTTACAGGCAATTACGGTGTACTGGTCTTCTATTACTGCTGGGAATGCAGAATTGAACCAGAAAAAAAGTACACAGAGCAAGAGAAGGGAATTCCACAAGTAAACCAACAAATGCACAAGAAAATGTCTAGACAGAAGAACCAACAAGTGCAAAGTCCTGAGTCTGTAAAGAGTCGGGTATGCGTCAAGAACAAGAGGAGACAAGTCTGCTTAGGATACAGTCAGCCAAAGAGAGTGTACTTGGGGATGATACTTGAGGTAGGGTTTTCAGATCATTTGTAGGAGTGCAGTGGGCATTTTCCACCTTGTCCCCAACCACCTGTTTTTCACGCATCTGTCAGAATGATCTAAAAACATCATCTCTCACCTGGACTGTTGCAGTAGAGGTAAATTCTCTATTCACATTAAATATCAGAGATACAACTGGTAAGACATAATGGCTTGGGCGTGGGATACAAAAGAAAGGGAACAGTAACAACGAGATTTTTGGCCAAAGACAGTAAGTGAACGCTGTTGCCATTTACTGACATGGGCAAGACAGAGAGAACGGATCTGAGGGGACCCTACCTATGGACATTTATTAACTGACTATTAACTTTGGGACATCCCTCAGACATCCAAAATGTAACAATATGGTCAAGTAGCAGTTCAATGCACAGTCTGTACCATAGCTCAGAAAAAAGGTAGGGTATGGTATATCAATTTGGATGTCATCAACCTATAGATGACACAAAACATTGGGCCCAAATGCAGTCACCTGGCTGGCAGAGAAGAGATAGTTTGGTAATTAGAATGTCCAGTACCATGTAAGAGTCAAAGTGTCCAATTTCATTCAAAAGAAAGACATAAATTATGGCTTTTTGGAAAATTTACATATAAAGGTCTAATCTCGAATCCAATCATGCCCATAGAATTAACCCCCTGTGAATCCCCTGGGTGATGTAGCAATGCTTAGGTAAGAAGTGAGTTCATCTTCTCTCACTCCCCTTCCCTCCCAGGGCACGTGCTCTTACTTAACCTTCTCTGGGTTTGGAGGGAAGGGAGGAAGACGCAGAGGTGAGGAGCACAGGCTTACATGACTGTCCCTGTTGGAAGCTGAATTTGCGCTCTCTGACTCAGGGGATGTTTAAAAGTTGTCTCCTCCATGGACTTTTTCATGGATTCCTTAGTGATTCAGAACACTTGCGGTCTCTCACCTGCTTGTCCCTGACCAGATGAATGTTCTCTATCCTGAGAGTTCCTAAATCTCTCCTCTGGCCATCTCCAGCTCTTCCCTGTAGAAGCCCTCCAAAGGTAACCGTATTAAGTCAAATCATCAGTGATCCCAAAGCAGCCTTTTGTCACTTATGACCTTCCACAAGCTCACAGAAAACACGCCGCTGGGAATACAGTTAGACTTTCAGCAGCAGCAACTTTTCCTCGCTTGCTGTTCTCAACCATCAATGTCTTCCTGTTAAGTTTTTCAGTATGGGATTGCACATCTGGGTTCACTACGACATGCATTATGCTCTCCATAGGGTCTCCTGGAAGGCCTTCTCACACACCTAAGATGAGAGGCCGCAGAGGAAGGAAGAAGACTCATCTCTCACATGAGCTGCTCTCTTCAAAGGAATCTCTAAGTTCTGCTTTTTCATCTGACCTTTTCATACTCATAATGTGAGTGCAGAATTCAAGGGTCATGGAACCACTTTTTTAAAACTCCTTTGGAAATTCTACACGTGGTTAAGGACCTATTCTGAAGTGCAGCATCTACTTTGTTGTGGGACTCAGCTGAGATTGCAAGTTTAAATCTTATTGCAGAATTCTTAAAAAAAGAAAAAAGAAAAAGAAAGAACAATCTAAAGCAACCTCACATGTTGATATGAATAATTAAGAAAGAAATAATACAAAGTGAGCCAAGAGAGAAAGGAGTAATTACCGGCATAGGAGAAGAGATGGAATCAAGACTGCTGAAGGAGGGGTGTGATTAGGTCCATGTCTAGTATAACAGTAACCAATGTTTCCAGTGGAAGTTTATCAAAATTTAAATATATAACTTTATCTCATTTTTATAACTATGAAGCAAATATTGATGCTCATGTCCATATAAACCAGTTATCAGTAATCTTTTATTGTCTGTGTCAACAACATTAGAATAACAAGTTTCCAAAAAATTTTAAAAATAATGTAAGCATTTAATTTAATGTTTTAAACAATTTTATAATGCTTTCTTTTATTCATAAATATTTAAAAGCTTCAAAAAAATCTATCAAGTTATATCAGAAAAACAGAACTGATACAGACCAATTCTTTACCTGAAATTTTAATACTAAAAAAAACTGGAAAACTTCAATGTTTTTCATATTTTTGGAAAGAGATCTGACCTGAACTGAAGACAGGTGACTTATGGTCTCTGTTTCTCTTACTTATTGTGAACATCTATATGTTCACAGGGAAAATAGCCTGTTTGATGCAGGGGTTTGCCTGAGACCTTGTTGCAAGTACTACATAATGTATAGTACGTGCAAAATATTACCTTTCTAAAATTGACTTTAGGTAGGTGGGAATCTGAATTCTTAAGTATTTTTGACCTCAAGAGTATTGGATGGCAGATTGTAAACCTTCAGTATAAAGTAAAATGTAATATTTTTGTGAATTTAAGACAACTTAGCATTTAAGGAAATCCAGATGAGGAAATTCAGTATAAAGAAGTAACTCTGACTTGGAGCAACAGTGCAAAGATCTTGTGACCTTGTCTTACCTATGTCAACAATAGCATGCAAAGACTCCAAGGAGCAAATAAAGCAAGATGTAGTGCACCTTCTCCTGAAAAGCTGGGCTTTTCTGCTAGCTTCCTTATTTCACCTGGCTTACAGCATTAAGCATGTTAATAATCAGGACAGTTTTGAAAGTCATTTGACCAAGCCAGCCTTCAGGTCCTTGGTGTTCAAGCGAAACAGCACAGCAAATCTATGATAGTAATTTGGAGTATGCATTACAAATACAAAGGAATCTACATTTGATCTACCTCTAAATATCATATTGTAAAATCATTTTTAAAAAAAGGATAAACTTTATGGTGCATAATCTTATCCTTATGGAATTTTGTCTGACCATCAAAATACCTTTCGATACCACAGATCTGTTTTAATCTTTGAAAAGTTCTACACTTGACCAAAAAGGTTTTCAAGAGCAATGGTGCTGAGACTTGTTGTGTGGCCAACCATTGTGTTTGGAGTCCTGCATCACTCACTGGCTTATCACCTAAGAAAAATAATGCGTTCCCCAGCCGAGAACCATGACCGCACAAATGTCTGGTATCTTTTGTGTTACATCTGACTCACAATTAAAGAGAGTAAACACAGACATGTGTAAATACTAGATAATATTTTTCAACCCAAGATGTTCAAACAAAAATCTTTTAAAACCTTTTAAGGACAAATAACCTATTAAAGGACCTGAAAAATGTACACAGTGCCCCTCAGTGTCACTTTGTTCATTCCTGTGGAAGCCTGGCGGTGGTGTAAACAGGATTAAAAAAAAAGTTCAGTAATAAAAATAACTGTGGTAATTTTGCATAGAAATTAAAACAGTTTCTAAATTTTGTTAGACCTCCTGTCGAAGCTTAAGACTAAACAGAATTTTTAAAATGTCCAATAATAAAAATAAATGTGGTAATTTTGCTTAGAAATTGATACAATTGCTAAATTTTGTTAGAACTCATGTCAAAGCATCAAGCTTAATAGATGGCTATGACGCAAATGCTACTTATATTCCCTAAAACAGAGTAACAAAGAGAGCTCTCTGTGAGACTATTCCATTGATGTCCATATCTCTACTGTGTCCAAAAATATTATTATAAGGTGCTTGAGTCATTTAGTTTTGTTTGTCAACTTCCTTTTCTGCACAAAAATCTAGAATTATCATGATAAAGGAGAAGGATAAGATGGGAGAGAAGGAGAAGAGATCATTTTGAAGAAAGTAAATGACCCATAAAACTCCCCCACTCATATACCTTAATCAGCCGATGTAAACACTGAAGCCTGCTTCAACCTGAGATGCTGGAATTTTTTTCCTGTTTGTTTCCCTCATCTCACGTTCTGTTTTTCTTGTCTGTGCTGCTGTTTAGTCTACATTTTAGACTAAACAACCTCATAGACTCTACACCTTCCTGAGAGTAAGCACTTCATCCTGCTGTTTTTTTTTAAATTTCTGGTATTCAGAATCAATAAAAGTAAATATCCAAAGAGGCTTCGGAAGTGATTCCCCAAATACCCTTACCAAATTTGGTTAAACATAAACTAAGATTTTGTAAAATGAGAAGATGTATAGTTGCCATTGAGTTTTAGACTTTCAAATTCTAATTTACTTTTAAAAAATGTGTAAAACCGCCAAATGTAGTAGAGTAACATGAAGACCAACAGAAGCTATTGTTCAGAGAGTTACTTTTTCTAGAAGATAAAATTTCCCTTTCTAGCTTCCTTTCCACTGTCTTGACAAAATAATAATATGATTTAAGAACATAAAGCTTGCAACTCAGTTGTAGAAATTTCTATTTTTATAAATTTGATCTTAGAGCTGACCAAGTTTGCACTGGATACGACAGTGCCTCTCAGGTCAGAGATATATTTATTTTAATTTCCCAAATTTGTAAGTGGGAAATTGTGTTTCAGTCAAGCTCACTAATTTTGGTTTCTAGTATACAGTCCTCTCCTAACTAATAATAGTTTTTAAATGAAAGGTACAACCACTAGAAACAATGAAAATATCCATTCAATGGTAATGCGCTTTTTCTGGTTAACATGACTGAGAAGAAATCTGGAGCTATCAGGAGGCACTAACCACGCTGTTTTCCAGTTCCCGGGTGGGAATGGTAAGCAACTTTTCTCGTATCTTTTCTCCTTTTCCTCAAACCATAATGCCTTCCAATTCTTTTTAGGAGTGTGTCTAACTTATTTTTCCAGCTAAACAAGACTTGCTCTGAGTCATTTCCTATTTCCTCTCTTGCTGTGAGCAGAGACACATCTCTGCAGAAACACGTTGGTCCCGGTGATTTTCTCCTTGGCCAGAGAATGCACAGGTCCAGCTCTGTGCAGCCCGGAGGATGTCTGCCCTGGCAGGAACAAGCCTTAATAGAGTGGGAATAAACAAACCGGAGAGGTAACTGCCTAACAAAGAGAGCACCTCCCAAGCTTCAAAGTCCCGAAAAAACAAATGCAGCATTAACGGGACAGTGTTATTAGAGACTTTTGAAGACTTTTTGATGACATTTTATGAAATAGAAACCTAGCCTAGAGTCCTTTGTCTACTGTTTAAAAATATTTATTGTTGAAATTAAAAACAAAACTATGAGAAAGAAGGTCTGTTCTTTATTTAGAAAATGATTTAGAATACATCCATTTCTTGACATTACTACTCTTTATACTCCTGTTAAAGGCATTACTTTCTACTTAGCATGTTGGTCACTTCAATGGTCAAGTTTTGCTGAAAAGAAAACATACAACCACATTTCATATTTTTAAATTCATACTAAGTAAAAATTATATTATTTTGATTATATTTCCCAAACCATTTTTGAAAAGTCTTCTCAATGTGTTCTCAGGCCAGCACAACCTACCTACAACTCAGAGTTATGCGAATCCCTTCCCCAAAACACTCTCTTAATTGCAGCCATAACAGTGTCGTAGTTTCCAATTTTCTTTTTTTTTTATTTTTTGTGTTAAATTTCTGAAATCTGTCAGTGAATTGACTGACACTGATGGAAAATTATGAATACTTCAAGTGATTATTAAACACTTGAAATGATGCGATTTTTGTCTTGTTATGGATATTTTTAATGTGTATTTGGTTTGGAAGTGAAAAACTACACAGGGTGGAAGAAAAGTAGGTTTACAGTTGTTCCTAGAGAAAATAACACAATAATTAATAAATAATAAAACAAGGATAAACTGTTCCACATACAACTGTAAACCTATTTTTGTAGAACACTGTATGCATTTTCAAAAGAAACCAAGAGAGCACAAATGGGAGGAGACTGTCTCTCAGTTTTAATATTTTACAGTCTCATTCCATCACAGAAAATAGAAGCAATAGACGCTGATATAAGAAGCACCATTTGATCATCAGTTGATTATAATCAGTACCAGTTGATTAAACTTCACACATATAAATAAAACAAACCAGTAACCCAATGTGCACAGATATCTCACATCTTGCATGGAATAATGTATGTATTGCCCTGACACAGAGTTCAGAAATATACTTTCTAAAGAACATGCAGGTGGGACATAGAGGTAACTTGCAACAGCTAAACATTCTCCCTTAATAAATATCTCTGCATCTATCCTCCCCCACCCCGAAAAAACAACAGCTCACAGAAACATAAAATAATGTTTGTGTGTTTTGTAAACAAAGCTTCAGGAAACGGCCCCTAATTCTCCTTTCCAATTGCATTTCCATTATAACTTACAGTGGCGATTGGCTTTAGGACCATTCACAAATATCCCAATTCTCTTCCCCGCCCTGTGGGAGAGATGTACTCCCTGCCCACCTGGCTGAAGTTCGCCATGTCATATGACTTGCTTTGGCCAATGAAAAGTGAGCGCAAAGGAAATGTGTCACCTCTCAGAAGCAGTTTTAATATCTGCATTCCCATTTCCCTGGGAAGTTCATTTCCCGATGGAGCTGCCATTGGCCATGACACCTGAGTGACAACCATGAAGAGTGCCTCCCCTCTGTCAATCACCATGAACATTGTAGCCTGGGGGAGAAACTCACTTGTGTGATGTTAACCTATTGAGACCTCAGAATTTTTTTTAATGCAACCTAACTTAGTGTTCCCTAAGAGGCCATTTCACAGAGGAACATGGGCACCCTGCAGGAGACAGCAAAGTTAGGCAACAAACGTATCTTCAAAATAACCCAAGTCAGGTACTCCTACAAATCTAAAATCGGCCATTTGTTCTTTCATTTTAAAGTCCAAGCCTTGTATATTTTTTAAAATGGCACTGCCTTCCATTAAAAACAATAGCTATTTTTAAAATTATAGTGAGGTTTTCAATAGTCATAGAGATTTAAAATAGTTAATAGTAATAGTAGTAACAGTTACATTTACATAGTACCCTACAACAGTTTAAATTCATGTTCCACGTTAATTTCATTTTGATTGAGGGAGGTCTGGTTAGAAGCTTCTCAGTTTTATCATGGATGTTGTACAGGAAATATGACAATTCCTAAGTTAACAGTGATCAAAATGCACTTTGAACAATAATAACAGAGTAAGTGAAAATATTAAACTTAAATAACTGTAAAGGGAAATTAAATATTATCTCTATCGAAGAGAAAAAATGATTTTATTCTAGATACTCAAAGGCATTATCTGCAAGAAAAAAATACAGCTGTGTGTAAGACTACTTGTCAGAATCCTAGAAATGTCTCAGAGAAATCATTTGGAAGTTAAAGAGCATTAACTCAAGGTCTCAGTGTACAGTCACAAGAGATGACAACATTGCAAATCCCCGCTGACTAGAGTGGCTTCAGGAGGCCTCCCAGGGAAGTAAAGTCACAAAGAAATTCACCAAACGCCATCTCCGGTGAACCACTAGATACAACGGTGTTTGAAGTGACCCTGAGCATTCTACAAAGCCAGACAAATGACACTTCTCAGCTGGTTCCGGACAAAGTAATTAAAGGAGAAATCTGTGAACCCAAGGAAATACTAAGGCACAGAGAAAAGAATCATATATTCGTTTGGCAAATAATAGTTCCATATAAACACGTGTGTGTACACACTCTCTACACAACAACAGATTATTATTTGACAAGTATTTATCAAGAGCTTATGTGTAAAAGTTCGTAGCACAGGCAAAGCAAAGACATTTGGAAAACACCGTGGTCTCCCAAACCTTAGGCCTATGCCACACCAAGAATCGAACGTCCCAGAGGCGTCCTGCGTCTCCACTCAGCGCTCTGCACCCAGCCCGCACTCCGTCCAGTGAATAAACAATAGCTGGGAGTGAATCCCCTAAGTTTATTTTTTAAAACACAAACTTCAATTTCTGAAAGCTTGCCATTCTTTCTTTGGGTTATTTACAAAGCGCCTTGCAATATAGGTTCTCTTTACCCCACAGTATAATGAATTTGTTACAGAAATATTCTGACAACTTTATAATAAAAACGATACTGCAGTTTTAAGCATTGCCCATTACCTTATATAATAGAAGAGTAAATAGTTGAGTCTCCTCAATGGTCAAGAAGGAGAGAGGAGTCAAGGGGATCATAATTCTAAGCAAGAACATTGAAATAAAATATCCTAGGAGATTTTGAGTCAGATCATTTTTATTGTTAATGTGAAAGAGTGATCGCAAATATTTGGTAGTTTAGTCTTTAATCTGTACAATCATTTTATACATAAAAACACCATAGGGGCAGTGACACTTACCGAGACTCAGCCATATAACAGATGGCTAGTGTATGCATGTATGTATGCATGTATATTTATGTATTTTTCTGACATTTATTCCTAACACAAGTTTTATGAAAAATAAAATGTACTATCAGGATGTTTTAGGTTGCAAATAACCAACAAGCAAAATCTACTCAAACGGGCATAAAAATATATGATCTCACATATCAAGGAGGCTTCATTGCTTAATTCACTTTTTTGTCAATGTCCTCAAAAACCAAGACTCTGTTCAAATTTTCTTTGAGCCATGCTCAGTATATAAGTTACGCCTTTGTGATTTCAGAGGTCACCCTTGTTGTCTGCTGTTCCAGGAAGGCACAAAAACTTTTAACAGAAAAGAAGGAGAGATGTCTCTTCTTGTGTGGCTTTTGTCAGCAAGAAAACTTCTCCCAGAAAGCTCACAGCTTCTTGCCCCTCCTCCACATCTCATTGGCTGCACTGGGTTACATGCCATCCCTAAACACTTCACTGGCCAAGTGACTGATTTATAGCAGGGGTGCAAGGTCTCCTTTTGGATCACACGGACACCTAGGAAACAGTGAATGCAGGTCCTTCAAAATTAGAAGTTAACCAACAAAGTAAAAGGTGGACATAAGGATTAAAAAACGAGTGTCCTTTTCATGCACAGGCAGTCTTATCATTCATCCACAGATTCCTTATTTTCAAATTTTCCTACTCACTGATATTTATTTTACATCCTCAAATCAATACTCATGGCACTTTGTGGTTATTCACAGGAATGCAGAGTAGTGAAATTTTTGAGTCGCCCACTGTAAGCACACTCCTAGCTGAGGTCAAACAAGGTGATGCTTTGCCTCCTTGTTTCAGCTCTTACACTACAATCAAGTGCAATTTTCCCAAGCTATTTAGTGCATGTCTTTTGCCTTTTGTGCTTTTTGTTGGTGATTTCACTATTTAAGATAACCCCTGAGATAGTGCTGAAATGCTGTCTAGTGTCTAGTGCAACAAGGCTGGGATGTGCCTTACAAAGAAAATAGAACTGTTTGATGAGTTTCACTGAGGCATGAGTTATAATTCCTTTGATCATGAATTCAATTTTATACATAATCTACATGTAATAATGTATACTAAGGTATCATTAAACAGATGTATAAAACAAGATTATATATAATCTGTTGATGAAAATATTGTGAACGGAGGTGCACCAGACCCTAGCCTTCTATTCCCCTCTAGGGAGACTGGTTCAGATTTCACTAATTCACAGTATACAACAACTTTACAGAACACAAGTGCCACAAATAATGAGAACTGACTGTGCAATGAAACAAAGATGTAACTAGGTCAAGCCCCACAGCCACAAGTAGCAGGCTAGACCTCAAATCTAAATCCTATCAACACTGTTAAGAGCTTTGAACTTAGTATCCTGAAAACAGTGGGAAGACACTAAATGGTTACAAGTAGGGAAAAATGTGAACAGATGAACATTTCTGGAATATCATTCTAGATACAATATGAAGAACAGATTAGAAAGATGGAAGATTGAATTAAGGAAGACCAGGTAAGAGTGCTATTGAAGTAATCCAGGCCGGAAGTGATGATGGGGGCTAAGTAGAGTAGGAAGCCATGGACTAGGGTATAAATTGTCTTCCTCTGAGCCAACAAAAAATAGAACCCCACAATGATGTAAAGGTTGTTCATCAAGAAAGGATATAAAAGGACTATATGAAAAAATAAACAGTGAAGTTTAAGAGGAAAAAGGTGCAGGATAGAAAAAGAGGAAAGAATAATACAACTTCAAAATATTGCTGGGTATCAGCTAAACATGGCCTAATTCAGATTCTCATCTGCAAATCTTCACAAGAACCTAAGTCACAAACTCTATTAATATTAGAACATTAAATTTTAATAAGTGGAAGATGGAATTCATAAGTTTTCTCAGTTGTACCCAATAGGGAATTGACCAGTTGTTTGTGATTTCACACATCTCTTAGTTGAAACAGAGCTATAAATACAGAGCTGAGCATTGGGATACATCATGTAAATGTGTGGTTCTCCCAGGAGGACTTTCTGTCCCAAAAGCAATCATTGAATTAAAACTAAGTTATAAATATGAAAGTCTATTGACATCAATGGATAGATCTTCCAGACAGGAAATCAGAAAGAAAACAACAACCTTAAAGTTGGGTCATAATGCAGTTCTATTTTTAATTTTTTGAGAAAACTCCTCAGCCATAAAAAAGAAGGAACTCTTGCCTTTTGCAATAGCATGAATGGACCTGGAGAGCAAAACGCTAAGTGAAATAAGCCAGTCAGAGAAAGACAAATACCATATGATCTCACTTATATGTAGAATCTAATAAACAAACAGAATAGAAACAGACTCATAGAAAACAAAATGACAGCTGTCAGAGGGTCGGGGGGTTGGGAGCTGGGTGAAAAGGTGGAGGGATAAAGCAAAAAAAAAAAAAAAAAAAAGCAAAAATTACTTGTAGATGCAGACAACATTATAGTGATTACCAGAGAGAAAGAGGCAGGCGGGGGACGTAGAAGAGAGTTAAGGGGGGGACAAATGACAATGGAAGGAGACTTGACGTAGGGTAGTAAACACACAATACAATATATAGATGATGGATCAATATTATAGAATTGCACACCTGAAACCTTTTTGATTTTATTAACCATATCACTCCAATAAATTCCATAAAAAAGCTTCATGGGCACAATTGGCAAAATCTGCATACAAGCTGTACATTGGATTTATATTAATTGTGTTTATATTAATTTTTGTGATTTTAAAAACTTAAAACTATGTATGATAGTCCCATCTATTATCAACATTTAAATTTTCCAGATTACTATTTAAAGTAAAAATGTATCCCAAACCCTTAAACCCTTCAGAACTATTGCACATTTGAATGAAGGTTAAGTAAAAAAAAAAAAAAAATTATGATGCTTAATTTTTACTATCATGTCTCATTTTAGCTCAGAAATTTTGGACTTTGAAGTCTTGTCAAACCTACATGGAATTTTATGAAGGAAATAAAGAGAGAGAAAGAGAAATGTTCATGTTAGAGGATGGTCAGCTTTAGAATGCGGGAGCATGTTAAATCCTTTTCTCTATCAAGTAGCAACATTCAACTATATTGTCATTCCTGACCCTTATGACATGGGGACAATTTAAATGCTACAGTAGACTTCAACTGAAACTGGATGCTTATATTAAATAGTGCTAATAATAGTAATTTAAAATTTAGATAATAATTTTAGCATAGACAAAGGCTATCCATCCTTATCTATTCCAGTCTTCTGAAAGTTTTAAGTTTATGATGAGATCTATTTCCTCATTTTCTAAACAGAAATCATAGAAATGTTAGTTATTGCTGGACGAATCTTTAACCCATGAGGGTCCCACTCAGCATTTTGTAAGCTGCGGCCCAAGAATGATAATGACTTTGTTTACCTACATATTTTCAGATCTTACCAAATTACTAACTGAGATTTATACTAACACATTCGGGCTCCTCTGATAAAAAACACCATCAGTTGCTCAAATACGACTTTAAGCCAGTTGTGAAATCTAAATCTTACTTTTTCTCACTCATAAATTATTTCTGTGTCAAGGAAAGTAAGTGCTTATACTTTGATTTCAAATAAATGAAGTAGTAAACATAAGGAGAATTGCGTGAATTATAAATGTAAAAATTACCTTGAAGTGATCCCAAAGATATTTTAAGAAAAAAAGAGGATCCCCTTTAGGATGAGGCAGAGAATGCATAGAGACATAGCACTGGGGAAATAATATACCATTGGGCTCAAAAAAAATTATGCTGAACTTTAGCAAGGGGATGAGAAGAGAAGAAATAATGCAAAAACACAGATGACCAGATTGCCATGATTAATAAAAAATGTTCTTATTCCTGAAAGCCAATTAATTGACACAGTAATAACTGTTTTAAAAGATGGTAACAATGCAATGATGTAAGGAAAAGTTTTCCAAGAGTACTTTCAATAGACAGCTGGTATATGACATCAGGTAAGAATTCCACGACAACTCTATGGATAATGAGACGCGGGCAACATAAAGTGAAAGGAGTATGAAACAAAACATCTTTCCTCCTAGCATGGAAGTTTATCTGTAATTCAGATGAAACTCACATATCCAGAAAAGGAGGGTCAATATTATACCGTAATTTTGCCTCCTTCACATAGTCCTGAAATTATATCTAACCTTAATTAGAAAATCTGGAAAAAGAAGTTTCTATAGAATAATGAACTTCTTCCTCCCTGGTCTGCACTTTTCAGTGGGATTTACCCCAAGAACAAATCTGATAGAGTTCCTGGCTAGCACACGCACAACATGCATTGAACAGAATTCTTTCAGCTTTAATATGGCACGTATTGGATGTCAAGATAACCTCTCTTTAACAGCACAGTTTGGCATGCATTTGTTTTTAATTTAAAATGAGTTAAAATTAATTTTGTCTTAAAATTTTCATGCCACTTTCCGGGATGATTGCAGCTACCCTGGAGGGCGATGAAACTGGAGTTGGGAATCACAGCTTTAGTCTTTAGAGAGAAAGAAGCGATCTCTGTAATTTCCAAATCATTTCATTAGTGGGTATATATGGTCTGAATTTTCAAACCTAGGGAGCTGGCCATATGCTCCCTTCCCTCTGACAGTAATAGTGGCAAATTGCCACTACCTGACACAGAAAAAATTGGAGATGTATAGTAAGCAGGAATTATAAATATGAATAAAGGGGTACTTCATCATGCATATAACTCAATATGAATGTACAGTCTCTGTGTTCATTGCAAAGCCTTTTTTCCCCCGAAAGTTACAGACGGATGCATCCTATCTTGAAGTCACCCATAGGTCAGCCAGAGGCTGAGTGCCATCAGGAGGACATAACAGAGGCGGAAAAATGCATTGCAAAATGGGCACTAGAAAATACTGGAGTTTCTCCACAGTACAGCAGCATTACCTGTGATTTTTATTGTGTGGATTGTTAATAGAACATCAGGTTCCAGTGGTGGCTGTATTCACTGGGGACCAGATTCACTCCCTAGGTTCAAATTAACAGCACATTCCTACGGATTTCCAGAGAAAGATGTACAACGCTGTCAAAATCACAGTATATTGTTAAATCACGCATTAAAATAAGATCCAGGAGTCACAGTAAAAAAAAAAATTAAACTGTAATTGTGCAATGGAAATGTTATTTCTAAGAAACATTGTTTTCCAAAACAAAATATGCTATTTAACTTTTTTTTATTAAGCCATTTTAAAAGCATTCTTGCAAGGAATTCATGGAATTCAAGCAGCTTTCACAACTGATCTGGAAGCTCCTGGCATCCCTGGGAGTTCAGGAAAGTAAAATTATATTCTTTTTAGTCTTTGATAAAGAAGGACAGCATGAGCAGATAGAATATGTGGATTATCCAGAGACAAAAGGCTGGAAAGTGGCAGACCCAGGTGTCAACCTCTAACAACCAATTCTGTCATAGGAAGGGGCTGTCAGGCATCCATGTGGTCTAATGTCTACTTTCACCTCTCAACATGCCTAAAACACGCTTGGCGCAGACAAACAGAACCCTAACTCATCCTCACATTTGCAAGGTAATAAGCCTAAAATGAATTAAAAGGCATACCGTGCCATGGCCTTGGGAAATAACCTCCTATCTCATTGCCATTTCAGAGAGAGACAAAATCATATCAAAGTGAGCTAGACAGTTAAAAGGGAATAAGAAATAAAAAGGAAGTGGCCAAGTGCTGGTGGCAGCTGTCTGAGAGAGAACATCAGCAGGATCAAATAACAGAACTTTATCAGTTGAATCTGGAAAGTACAAACTAAAATACACACACACACACACACACACACACATCATTATGCTAAATCTAAACACATACCTACCCACACTCAGTTTAGTTTTAGAAGGTATAATGGCAAGGCTCTCCCAGGCAGACCAGATTAGCACCAAATCCTACTGTCTTTGAAGTCAACGTAGACAGACACTTACATGGCCTAGTTTGAGAAGAGCTGAGAGCTCACATCTCTTCATGCCTGGCATGGGGCCTGAAATCTCCTCCAGGATTCAGACTCAAATGCAAATACGTGACAGGGAGGGAAATTTTAATCTAGATTTACCTAGCAATACAATAGTTTGTCAAGATATCTGGGAAAGAATATGACATTGTGAAAAGGAAAGCACAGATGGAAAAAAGGAAAGGATAGGTCCAAAGAATTGCAGAGCCGTTAGAAAGGGTGAGCCCGGCCACTGGGAGTCTCAGCAAATTGTTCTATCTGATTGAAAGACCGTCAATTTATGAAGCTTGAAGAGCGGCCTGCTCGGTGGTATAGTAATGAATTCTGAAGATTTCAAAGGGCTACAAGGCAACATGTTAAGTAGGTGGTCTAACCATATGCAATTGGTTACCTGTCTAAAATCTTTCACAGAGTTCCCCTTTCCCTCCGCAACTCTTTGGCAAAGCCGTTACACATCTGGAGTCTGCCAGACTTCATCTTCTATCCTTTTCCTCTACACAGTTCCCCTTCTCTACACACATATACCTACATTCCAGGAGCACTAAACTGTATTAGTATACTGTATTTTCTTATCTCTGGAAATTCACCCATAGTGCCTTCTGCCTAGGATTCATGCCAAAAAAAAAAAAAAATGCATTTGGAAGCTCATACTGATTGTTCAACACTCAGCTCAAAGCTATGACCCAGGCTAGAGAATGACCTCATTTTATATGCTTCAAGTGCACCATATACAAACAAATCCCAGTTAGATATGAAGGATTCCAGGTAACTGGACAAAAACAACTGCAGAGCAGTTACACTCTAATCACTACACCAGTTGACTTGCGTAGCTCAAAAATACACAAAGAGAACCCAAGAGGGGCTCTGAAAAAAGCAAGACAGTATCCCATAATTCAGGTAATCAAAAGAAAATAATTCAGCTTTAAAAGCAGAATCCAAATGCTTGCAAAGCATCTGTGTACAAGTGAGATTTTCTTTTTGTTCTTAGTCTATTTCCTGAGCTCTCAGTCTTGAGTTGTTAAAGTAATAAAGTATAGGCAAAAGTAAGGGGACTTTTAATCATTCACATTCTGGACCTAGTAACAACAGAAAGAAAAATGCAACATGTGGCCTAAAATTGGAGCAAATATAAGGCTTTCTGTCCACTCCATTGCACAAAAATTGTCCTCCCTAGAAGAGCATATTTACCCCACTATTTCCTTAAAAAGTTGAGAAGGGCATTATTTTGACCTTTGAAATAAAAGTATCTACTTGAAGGTGGGCCTCTAACTTGAAAACAAATAAACCAACAGTCAAGAGCAAACAGTAATTCATTTTTAAAATAATTAACTAGACTAGCTGGATTATCAAAATGACCCTTTCCTCAGAACCAATCTGAGAAAACATAATATATTGTAAATTGTTTAATTAGGCTTTTGGTTTTCTAGTTGTGTGTTTTTTACTTCAATTTATTATGCTCCTATAATGTTAGCCTGTTTTTTCTATACTTTGTGAGTATCCTATGTAGCTAGGCAAAGGCTGTATTTGGAGACTGGTGAATAGATAATGAAAACTCATTCATTATAATTGATTCTAACAGAGAATGATGTAGAGAAGGAAAGCAGAGATACAATGACCTGTCTTTTATTTCTGACACAGTGCACAGTCATTTAACTAGATTGTTAGTTAGCCTGTTTTCAAAGTATAGAACAGAGAGATCATGAACTCTAACCAACCATTGAAATAAAACTGTCAGGTGAAGGTGTAATACTCATTACCGGTAGTCACAACTTGGAAATATACATGTAAAGTAATGTGTCTCTTATTGGACCTATTTTTTAAAGTATCAATAGATTCTTCTATGACATGAAATATTTTTTCCTCTTGACTGATAGCAAATGGAACTGTCAATATGTATGAGAATTCAAAGCTTCCTAAAACTTTGTTATGAAAGCCACTGAGGAGAGTTAGCTATTGGATGACCTTCACCCATTGGAGACTCTGAATATCTCTGTTTTTCAAGCAGTTTTCTGTATCTACAAACACCATCCGAGCTGGAATTAATAGCCTGAGCATAGACATGATTTAATCAAAAGTCCTTGGTGCCTAGTCCAGCATTTCAATTTAAGAATTGAAATCCAGGTTCTGCATTTTAAAAATCCAATCCATTCTCTACGGAAATTTTTTACAAAACATCTTGGCACCTGCAATGCTGAAAATAGAGGCAGCCTTATTTAAGAGAAAGTAACGGCAAAGCGGGGATTTGTGCGACGGCAGTAAAGTGCAGTTAAGTATGGTCATGCCAGGTTTTAGTCTGGAGACGGGTTTTTTATAGCACATTATAAACTCCTGAAACAGGAGGTTATTAGAGGATCAGTTCCTTAACTGTGTGGTTCTAGCAGGCTCTGCTCCACTGCACTCTTTATCCTCCTGCTGGGAGCTCTGTCTTCCAAGGTGCCAAGCACATCCATCAGCCCTTCCCAGCTGTTAAGGCCCGTCATTGGCTCCAGCGTTCCCTTCATCCTATTCCCTTGCCTCTGCCCCCGCGGACCTCGGAGATCTACAGTTCTCTTTGGCCTCTTAACAGGTATAATGGATCACCAGCTGAAGCATCGCCACGTAGCCCTTCTTGCTAGGAAATTATTTCTCTCTCGTTTCAAATGTTCTTTCCTTTCACTTGGCAAATCTTTTTGAGGCTGTTCTTGCTGTGTAGTTGCCTATATGCAAAGTGATAAAACTTGGCCGAAAATGCTGACTTGCCTTTTGAAATTCTCTCCTGAGTACTGGCCCTTTGATCTTTTCCAACAGAGAGCAGATACATATATATTCTCCAATGTGAAAATCCTTGCTTAAGAAAATTAAGTGTTATTATCATCAGGCCTCTATTATTTGTGCCCTTAATAGATTATTATTCAGCTATTGTAGTTGGAAAATGATCGCTGTTTAGCTTCGTACTAGAGTCCTCTCGTGTTGAAAGCACTTTTCTAAATATGATATTCTGTTTTGGAAAACAAAAAAGCTACTAAAGTTTATGAACAACTAGAGAAAATAAAAAGTAGTAAAATCCTCTAAAAGAGACCATCTCAAACCTTTGAGATTCTTTACAATGTTGCTGAGCTAATGTCCCTATCTGTTCCACACTATTTTCATTCGTCAGTGATGATCTGGCTGGTCTAATATCTCCTAAAAGCACTAAAATACGCATAAGTGTTCATGGCACCGTCCCTGAATTCATGGCTGGAAGATCTGAATTCCAGTCTCTGATCTATGTTGATTAATTAAATGGCTTTGGGCAAGTCACCAAAATTCTTTAAGCCTGTTCCCTTACTGTCTTAATTGCAGGGTCACCGTGATCCGTTCTAGGTCTAGTAGGCTGGGAAGAGCTTTAAACTAGGCCCTTCTTTTGTCATCGTCTGACCCTTCTTTTCCTTGTGTACTTCCTCTGTTTTCTGTTTCTCTCTATTGCGATTCTTTCCTCTCCAGTCTGCACATTTTTTATGTCTTCCTTTTAACCCATTATCTTCCTTCTGTCTATTCACAGTTCATCACTATAAACCCCTCCCCATTGGTTTAGTTACAGAACAGCCCTGAGTAGAAAACCCTCTTAATTCTCAGACTTGAGGGCCTATCGGCTCCCTACTCTGTCCCAAGTGAAGGTCTATTTGGTATTAAAATTAACCTGCCCTACAGACTGGCCCCGGAAAACTGAGAAAGATCAAATGATAGACTAAAGATCCCAAGAATACCCTGACCACCTCCTAATCTTGTCCCAGTCCAGTATTATAAATGGGGAGAATAACAAAAGAATAGTTAGCCAATTTTTATTGCAAACATGGAAACAATGTGATTAATATCCAGGGGGAAAAATGGCTCTTTCATTTAAGAAAAAAGTTTATGAATCTTTTTGGATATGAAAGGTTAGTTCCTCTCACCCCCACACTGAAAAATCTATTTGAAGTTTCTGTCCCTGAATGAGTAGGGGTTAAAGTCCCAGAAATTAAGGAAGAGGGTTTATATATAGAAGCTGGAGAGGAAAAAAAGGATGTCTCAATACCAATCAATATTAAGAAGTATTTAGACCTCATGTCGAATGTATCGTATTGATTCACTGCTTCCCCACCTGCACCTTCTCCTGCCATATTCAAAGGCTGCTGCCCATAGCAGGCTTGTGCTGGTGAAACCTTCGGTGGAAAAAGAAGGCTCATGTCCAGTATGGAGTGAGGTAGTAGGAAAGCACGGCCTATGACTAAAGGGACAGTCAGTGGGAGGCAGGCTGTGGCATTTACCAGCGACGGAGAGGTATGATCTCTCCCAGCATTTGAGCACAGCCACCCTGGCCACCTCTGAGAACATACTGGGAAGCTTCACCGTCCCTGTCAGTGCACTGCACAGAAGCTGGAATTACGCTATTTGAACAATAAAGGCAGAGTGACCCCGGTAGTGTGAGGATGACAGGCCTTCAGGGTGAGAGGCACTGGCCCATCCTGAGCTCATTTCCACAATCCTCCCAAGCCTCTTTCTCCAAAGCCTTGTTTTCTTTTATTTCCACCAAACACCGTTCTCCTGATCTCCTCAAATGCGAACACATTGCCTGGGAACAAGAGTGCAATGTCCAGTGACCAAGACAAGGGTTCCTAGCCTCTTGCTTGCGTGTGCCCCTCTGCCTAATTTGTTCAGATGCACCTCAGCAGGAGAGAGGGCTGGGGAGAAGGCAAGCCAGGGCCGTAGTCTTCCAGAGCAGCAATAAAGAGGATCGGGACCAGCCCCAGGTAAGAAGTAGGATTTAGGTCCAGGTTACAGCCATAAATTCTCTCCCTCACATCCTCTGAAGATTGCAAATTGGGAGAAATCACTCTTAATCTATCTTCTCCGTCTTTTTCTCTTTCTTGTCCCCTCTTAGCTTTGTATTACTCTCATTCACACACACACACACACACACACACACACACACAATTATACTAGAAAAATATTGTAAAGGGGGAGTGTGAAAACTAATCTTTATATGTCACTTAAAGATAATATATATTCTTTTTATTCTTTTCAAAATAGAAGAAAATAATTTGTTTTTTATTAGGCTTATCAATACTTACCATTAACTAATTTTTTAAAATGTAAAATGGATAAAGGGCAAAAAAGGTCCTCCAAGATGCTACTAGTCAGATAAAATCACTGTTTATATTTTAGAGCATAATCTTCCAAGTTTTTCTAAATATAATGCTCATTTTTAATGAATATTGGGTATACTAATTAATTCATAGTATTTCATCCATGTTTTCAACTAAAAATATAACATTGATCTCTTTTAATATCAGTAGATAGATATCTGCCTTCTCATGGCTAAAGAGTATCCTGCTTTATAAATGTACATGAATCCTTTAACTGTATTCTAAGTTTACAAATATTTAGTAGCTCTTTTCCTAATTTTTTCATAAAAATAACAGCAATCTCTGTGTGGCTTATGTGTTTGTTGAACTATTAATTATTGAAAAATTGCTAAAAGAAGTGAAATCTTTCATCAAAAACATTTTAAAGAGTTTTGGTATATAATGCCAAATAACTCTCCATCACAATTAATCTGGTTTTGACCCAGACCAGAATGGTATAAAACACAAACACACACACACTGGTCTACCTTGGACATTGTTAATTGCTTTAATTTCTGCTAATTTTGTTGTAATATAAACTTATTTGATTACTGCTGCAAATGAAATTAAACATCCTTTCATATGTTAATCAGCCCTTTTCATGTTTTCTGTGAATTTTTTTCTTACATACAAAGACTATTAGCCCTTTTATTTCATTTCTTTTGCAAGTATTTTTCCGTGTGACTATCTGCCTATACTGCAATTGCCATGGAGAAATTTCACTTTTTATATATTCTAATCTAGCAGTGGTTTTATCTTCCTGCCTTTATTACTTAGAAATGCTTTACAAAGATCACATTATAAAAATAGTCACCTACATATTCTTTATTCCTTTTCATTTTTTATATTACAAGAATAAATTCAAAATAGATCAAAGACTTAAATATTAGACCCAAAACCATAAAAATCCTAGAAGAAAACATAGGCGGCAAAATCTCAGACATTGCTTGTAGAGATTTTTTGTTGGATATATCTCCCCAGGCAAGGGAAACAAAAGAAAAAATAAACAAATGGGACTACATCCAACTAAAAGAGCTTTTGCACAGCAAAAGAAATCATCAACAAAGTAAAGAGACAATCCACAGAATGGGAGGACATATTCACTGGTACATTTTATAAGGGGTTAATATCCAAAATCTACAAAGTAGCCCTGGCTGGTGTGGTTCAGTGGATTGAGTGCCAGCCTGCAAACCAAAGGTTGTGGTTTCAATTCCCAGTCAGGGCGCATGCCTGGGTTGTGGGGCCAGATCCCCAATCAGGGATGTGCAAGAGGTAACCACACATTGACATTTCTCTCCCTTTCTTTCTCCTTCCCTTACCATCTCTCTAAAAATAAATAAATAAAATCTTTTTTAAAAAATCTACAAAGTACTTACAAAAGTCAACACTAAAAAAACAAACAACCTAATTAAAAAATGGGCAAATGACCTGAATAGACACTTCTCCAAAGAGGACATGCAGATGGCCAATAGACATATGAAAAGATGCTCAGCTTCACTAATCATCAGAGAAATGCAAATTAAAACCACAATGAGATATCACCTCATACCTTTGAGAATGGCAATCACCAATAAATCAACGAACAAGTGCTGGAGAGGATGTGGAGAAAGGGGAACCCTTTTGCACTGTTGGTGGGAATGCAGATTGGTGCAGCCACTACGGAAAGCAGTGTGAAGATGACTCAAAAAATTAAACATGGGTCTTCCTTTGACCCAGAAATCTCACTTCTGGAAATATAGCTGGCAGAACCCAAAATACTAATTCAAAAGAACATAAGCACCTCTATATTCATTGCAGCATTATTTACTATCATCAAGATATGGAAACAGTCCAAGTGTCCAGCAATAGATGAGTAGATAAAACAACTATGGGACATTTTCACAATGGAATTCTACTCAGCCATAAAAGTAAAGAAAATTTTACCCTTTGCAACAGTATGAATGAACCTGGAGAACATTATGTTAAGTGAAATAAGCCAGTCAGAAAAAGCCAAATACTATATGATTTCATTCATATGTGGAATCTAATGAACAAACTGAACTAACAAGCAAAACAGAGACAGACTCATAGATGGAGCGCAGATGGCAGCTGCGGGGTGGGGGGACTTAGCGGGTGGGGGGACTGAGGAAAAAGGAAAAGGGACTCATGGACATGGACAACAGTGTGCTGATTGCTGGGGGGAGGGGGTATAAACAACTAAATGGTAATTAAGAAACACAATAAAAATTAAATAAAATATATTTAAAACATTTTTAAAAAGCATTTAATGTCTTTGGAGCTCATTGGTGTTGAAATATAATTTTTCTAAACCAAATGGTCAGCAGAGTGTCCCAACAAAGTTTTCATCTGCCCTTCCTCTCCTCCACTGTATTAAAATTCCACTTTTATCACATACTAAATTATACTTAATGTGTATCTATTTTTGGAACTTTTAGTCTATTGCATTATTCTGTATATCTTTATCCCTATACCACACTATTTCAATTACTGCACTATTCTATTACATTTTAATACTCAAAAAGTATATCTCCTCTCACTATTCCTTTTTCTCTTTCATTTTGGATAATTTGCTCATACATTTCTTCATCCAAGTTAACTTTAGAATCATTTGCACTTTCAAAAAATATCCAGTGCTATCTTAAAGAGAAAAAAAACCACTAAAGTGGAAATCAGATTGAATTGTCTAAAAGAGTAGAGAAAATGTTTGACATAGTGGAAAGAGCCAAACCCTACGCTTAAGATTTGATTCCCAACTAAAGCTGTAAATTTGGCACGTTTTTTACCCTCTCTGAACTTCAGCTCATCATCTGCAAAATGGAGCCAATAAAACCTTCTCGTAGTGGACATCTGTCACGCTCTTTGGTCATCCTTCACTGGAACCCCCTTCCTAAATTTGGAGACTTCCTGACCTAAAAATTCTTGTGAGAGGCACTGTCCCCTACAGAAAGCTGACAATGCCAAGTACTCACTCTGCCACCTACTATAAAAAGCGAAGCTCAGTTAGGAGGACCAGACTCAGCCTCTGATAGGCAGGCACCCCAGTTGTATCAGTAGCAGGTGAAACACACACACAAACAAAAGGGTCCGTGAAGAAGACTCTGGCTCTGAAGGTAACTTTGGCAGTTTCTGGAAAAGCAGCATCAGCAATGTCTGTGATAGAAACCCAGGGTACAGAGCAGCTGTGTCCTCCATGGCACTGGTTTTCCAGTTGTCCCAGTGCTGCCAAGGGCTCTCCACATCCTTTCTGCTTACGCCAGCCATAGTTGGTTTCTGTCGTTTGCAACCAAAAACCTTGCCTTGCACTACCCACCCTGAGCTGTTTGAGGAATGGAGGCATGTGTTCTCAGCATTCTTGGTACTTTCCCTTTTGTTTTTTGACCCCCTTATCTATACCCTGATCTGTGCACCAAAATGTTGACCCATAATGAACTGCATCAAGTGCCCTTTTCCTCCATTTTCTGGTTGAGTTCAGCCAACAGAAAGCCCCAGCGTGAGATGTGATGGACAGAGGAGACCTGGGGAAAAGTGTTTCTTCTCCCAACTCCTTCTCTAAAGGCCTGTTGTTCACCGACCGCATCCCCCCTCCTGACAGCCCTTCCTCCCCTCTGTGAATTCCATCTGCGCCTCGGGCCTTAGGGCCGTGAGGGCTTCTAGTAATAATTTCACAAGCCCTCAGATAACTCACAATACCTTATGGTTTTTGTACACAATACCTACACAGATTTTAGCTGTCTTATTATCCTTCCCAAATTTCATGTTTTTAGTATATTTCTGATTCTTGCTCAGGTCCCAGTATGTAAGTCAAAGCTCCTAGGATGGTGCCTAGATTATGAGAGGGCTCCAGAAATCTTCCATGAGTGAAAATATAAAATGGATTTATCGATTCACACTGCATTGATGTGGCAATGCAGGAGAGGCAGGAATGGGATGTGCTGATTGTACGCGCGTCTGCAGCCCTCTGGGGTTTTCAAGCAAAGGTTAGTGGGTCCTTTGACACCTAAGACTCAGAACAGAACATCTAGAAGCATGACCCTCAAAGAGAAATTTGCCCGGTTCATTATCCTCACTAGACGTAAGTGCCGAAGTTTCTCAAAACTTTGCTCGTGCCCAGTCGGGCCCATTGAAGATGGCAGAGTGTGTGCGCGCGCTCGCGCGCGCACACACACACACACGCACACACGCACACACGCGCGCGCGCACACACACACACACACGCCACCACCACTCCCTTCCTCGTGGCTGCCAAATTTAACGGCGGTCCATCCTACTGATCAAGGACCTCCGCCTCCCCCGCTTCTACTCACCGTGTCGTCTGATTTTAAGTGGATCACAGCTTTTTCATCAAACTGCGTGTAAATTTTTGTGAACTCTTTAGAACAACAAACACTTGCCTTCAACCAGTCTCTCTATATCCACATAATAAATGATAGTAGATGCTACTTGCCTGTCCAGTTTTTTGTATCAATATATGAGTGTGAAGTACAATTAGCCATTGAAATAAAATTGGTAATGAATGCTAATTACTTCATTCTATGGTTTTTCAGGTAATGTATTCCAAGGCCTTCCTCATTACTTTGAGAAATTGAGAGGTGACTCTATAGTGATCTACAGAGATGCTGAGAAGAACTTAGCATGTCAGGCATTAGCCGGAGCTCCATGTCATTGGATCTGTTCTGCACGCTCCTCCCCACCCCCCCCCACCCCCCGCCCACATATAAGTTTTCTTGATGCAGAGCTCTGAATGCATAAAGAGAATGAAGAGGGAAGAGTGGCTTCAATCTGCTTTGCTGTCATTTGGATGTTTCGAGTTCTGAATTCTTTTGGCAGCTCTAATATAACAGAAGAGCTTTTCCTTCAGTGACTATATAATCCCTATTTTGGAATGTTTTTCTCACACATTCGTGTGAATGTTGCCAATGGCCATTTCTCCTAAAATTAATTCTCACCCTCAATAATGACTTGCAAAAGTTTACTGAAGTGCTGATAGCAAATACTAGGAACTGTAAAATGGATATCTTTGCTGCAGAAGAAAAGTGCTCTCTCTACATATTCAAATGTTCAAGAATCAAATACAAATAGTTTCATTAGATTCTGAGCACTGAAAAAAATTTTAAGTGTCATTCCTTATAATTTATTATATTCTGTGCAATTATCAGTAATTCCTATCTATTGCCACTACAAAAGCAAGATGAAATCATTCTATAAAAACATGAAATTTTTGACACAGAAGGATGCTGGTTGGTGGGAACACAAGGAAAACAAAAGATTTTTTCCATGAAGCAGGTTCTCCACCTGAAGCCAAACTAGATTCTGGTTTCAGCTCCGACACTAATTGACCTGGCAAAGTCACTTGTCTTGTTTTGATCTCTCTCATCTGGAAAATGAGTAAGTTAGCCTAAATTATCTCCACGAGCCCTCCCAGCACCAATATTTTTTATAACTTCCCATAAAAATCCAGTGAATTTCATCAATAGGAAATTAAATTAGATCCAGTTTAACCTCTCCCATTATTTAGCAGCAGGAATTTTTTTAGAACTCACTTTATTTGAAAAGTTACTTCATTTTTTTAGATAATAATTAAAACACTCTTTAAATCCGAACAACAGAAACCAAAGTTGGCATCAGATAATGCATATTTTGCTTTTGTGCCAGAGGATCTGTCACAACACAGGTAGATGACGCTTCTGAAGAGGTAGCAGTGCCCCCATGATGTGCACTCTCTAGCAAGAATGGTCTGAAAAAAGAAATGTCCACGTTTTCTTAAATCTCAGTCTAAGGATAAGATGTTAAACTCAGGGTCTCGCCGCCTTTCCCCGGAGCAGCATCGTTTGTGTAGGTTCTCACAGAAGGGCTGAGGCAGGAGGCAAAGGCCCTGCCCTGACCAGAGTCCTGCCTCCTGTTATTTGACTCTGAAATGCCCCAGGCTGTGGATGAGAGACTGTGGAGAAGGTAATGCGTGCCCGGGACACCAGCACAACTAGCCACTTGTTCAGGTCTTCAGGACTGCCAGATGACAAACAGCACAATGTGGAGCCATATTCTGTTTTATTCTAGTCCATTGACTTCTGATGAGCTCAGGAGCGAGTGGGTTGAGTACATGAAGGTCAGCCAGCACCATGGCTGGACGAGGGAGAAAAGAGAGCCGAACTTCCAGCTCTCAGCACTAGTTAATGGAAATAATAAAACCAGAAAAGATTGGTAATAGATTGCAGTGGGTGACCTCCCACTACAACCTAATGCATACGTGTTTCCATTTCTTTCATTTTCAACTACTACTATCAATGGAATATCTCAAACGAAGCTATCAATCCATTCATCTGCTTTCTTCAGCGCCCAAACATGCAGAGGTTAATTTCTCTCTCTCTCCCTCCTTTCTCTCCCCCCCACTCTATCTCCTCCACTCCCCTCCGACTCTCTCTTCCTCTTTCCCTCCCTCCTTCCCTTCCCTCCCTGAAAAGAGCAAACAGCACTTGCAGGAACGGCAGTGGAAAAGCAAGGAAAATCTACTCCAGAATAAATTGGTTGTGCTAAAACATTTGTAATTAAGCATGATAACCAATTACAGAAATACCTAGGGTAGTTCAGTAATTTGCTCTCCCACATCAGAGGTCTCCTAATCAATTTGAAAAAACCAGACACTGCTATAGAAAATAAGCAAGATCACAGCACTTGCTAATCAGTCTCAAAAATGGATTTCACTGCATGAAAATGTTCATTGTCAGGAGAAATACTGCATAATCTTGCAGGTCATTTTCATTTGCATTTGATTCAAGAAAAGTTCTTTGTTCTTTTCTGTCTTCTCACATCCTTTACAACACTACTTTTTTTTTTTCCTGGTGATTTAGTATTTTTGTACCAGCGTGTCATACCAAGCCCTAAAAATAGAACAAAATAAATCCTTTTGTGCTGAAGTAGCCAGTATCCACTGCTAGTATTACTTAATTTCTCTGTGTTGGAATGGGTTTCCTTGAATTTAAATTTGTGGATATATGACGTGGAGAAAAATTGTATGACAGAAGCTCAATTGTGAAATTCTGAACGCAGCACAAAAGCCGCACAGCGTTTGAACTGTTCTTAGTGGCAGCCCGTTCCTCAGAGGTCGGAGCTGTAGTGGGCAAGCACTCTGAGGGCCGCCAAAAGACATGGGTAGCCCTCTAAAAATAATCAAAAAACATGGATAGCCCTGATGAGTACTTGCCTTTCACAGAAAAGAACCTTGAGAAGAGGCCCATAGTTGAAAGAGGAGCACACCTGGCACTTCTGATTTCTTAAAGGTAACTAACATTGCTTAAGGCATCTGCAGCTTTGGTCATTAGCAGCTCCTACGTGACTCTTTCATAAGGCTCTTACCCCAACTTTTCTCTCCCTCTATTCCCTATCTTCTCACTTCGTTCTTTCCCCTTAGCTGTTCTATTAGCTCTCTGTGTATATTTGCAAAGCCTGCACGACACACCATGTTTTATCTATTGAAGTTTCCCTCATGAGAAGCAGAAGACATGTGCTCCACTGTGTGCACAGCTTGGCCATTTCACAGAGCTCTGAGCCGTGCCCTTTCCCGTCACCTCTCTTACCAGAAAAAATGTCCATGCTCACAAATAAATGTTATACGGAGACAGGTACAAAGTCTGTGTAAAATAATTTACCTTCCAAAATTTTTTAAAACTCTTGAACGTGAGAACTTTTTATTCCGAACTTTTATCACAATTCTTGCTTACCTTTTTTTAACTTGACAAAATAATCAAATTGCTCCAGGTTAGTTAGGGAACTATTCTTCAGAGCTTTTATAAGAAAAATGATCTAATTTCATTCTTAGTAAGCACTAGAGTCCATGGCTTCCTAAAAGCCTTTTGCAAAATACTTGGATCCAATCTTTGAAATACCTTTCATTTCTAAACTTTTCCTTCTTTGCTTCTTAATGATTTCCCCTTTCCCTCCGATACACATGCACACACACGCAAGTGGAACTAAAAGAATACTAATGATTAAACATAAGTATATGTACCTTTGCTGCCGTGTTATTTCTTCAGCCCTTCTGATGGTGCTTCCTTTGTATCTCTCAGGTATCAGCTCAACTCTCCTTCCTAGAGACCTCGCCTGACCAGCCTGGATAAATCTCATCTCACTTCGCCCGGCCAGCGTCATTTTCCATCACGGATATCTATTGTTTATTCTTAATAGCACTTGAGCAGTATCTAAATTTTTTGTGTATATATGTGTTTATCTATAAACATATCTGTATGTATTTATATGAGTATATACATATATGTATGTATACACACACATACACCCACACATATGTACGTACGTACATATTAGTGTGTGTTTATTGTGAATCCCTCCAGAGACAGGAAACTCAGGGCCAGCCAGACCCTGTGCCTTTAAGACAGTTGGTCTTCCCCAGAGTCCTGCAGCCCTGACAATTCGCTGTGCTTTCCTTTTCCACCTTGAAGGCTTTAGCCTCTTGCTGCCTTACACTCCAACCCATAAACTTCTCTAGAGAATTGTAGCTCCTGTCTGTGAGCTCTGAGAATCCTCTGGACCTGGAACTGGGTGCCACTCCTCTGATGCTGAGTCAGCTCTCTTCCTTCGCTGCAATCCACTGACCCTTCTTCCTCCCTCCACCCAGTAGATCCCAGCCTCTGTCTTCTATTCCACCACAAGCTCATGCGGCCTTTTCTCAAGAGCAGTCTTACATTTATAGAAAGTACAGAGAGTTCCCACATGCTCTCCTCCTCACCGTCCCCCAACTCCCACACACAGTTTCTCCTATTGTTAACATCTTGCGTAAGTGTGGCGCATTTCTCACGGTCCATGACCCTGCACTGACACTTCGTTATCACCCAAAGTCCATCGGTCACATTAGGGTTCACTCTTGGTGGTGTACATTCTATGGATTTTGACAAATATATAATGGCATGTATCCGTCATTACAATATTATGGAGAAAAATAGTTTCACTTCTCTGAAAAACCTTTGTGCTCTACCTAGTCATTCCTTTTTCTTTCCTCTTGAACCCCTTCTGGGACGTTAACATCAGTTTTTAACATCCCAACAGTTTTGTCTTTTTCAGAATGTCATATAGCCCTTTCAGATTGATTTATTTTACTTAACAATATGCATTTAAGGTTCTTCCATGTCTTTTCATGGTTTGATAACATTTCTTTTTATCACTGGATAATATTCTCTGTTTGGATGTACCACAGTTTGTTTATCCACTCACTTTCTGAAGAATGTCTAAGCTGCTTCTGAGTTTAGACAATTATAAACAGAGCTTTATAAACATTAAATTGAAGATTTTTGTGTGGACATACATATTCAACTCATTTGTGTAGATAACCAAAGAATGTGATTGCTGATGGCATGATAAGAATATGCCAGAGTGGCTGAACCATTTTTACATTCCCACCAAAACTGAGTAAAAATTCCTATTGTAAAACATCAGCAGTATCATTTAGTTCTGCCAGTGTCTTGGATTTTAGCCATTCTAGTGGGTATGTAGAAGTATCTCATTGTTTTCATGAAAATTTTATCTTATTGGATTTTTCCCTCTCTTGGAAAAAAATTAGAAAACTCTGTGTTTTGGTAGGCATCTGATGGCATAATTAGCAGCTGGGTATTAAGGAGTTTTTGACTTCTAGTTAACCAAAGTTGTTTACCTTACAAGGTCCAGATGCTAATGCTAGTCACACCTTTGAGAACAAGCAATTCCAGCCAGCTCTCTCATCCTCATGTAGGTACTTCCAGTATTTTTAAAAAAACACAAGGATATTTCCTCTGAGTTTTCCCTTATCATAAAAAATTCATTTCATGACATAGACTTGAGACCTTTTGATACTCTCTACTTTCCAATTTGTCTACATCTCTCTGAGAATGTGAGGCACAGAATTGAACCCTAGGCTTCATATGGGGCCTGATCAATCCCTCCTTTCTACTATTCTCCTAATGTCTATGACTTGGTTGGCCTTCATGGCGGCCTGATCGGTGATGATACTTTCTGAGAAGCTTCCACATTTTTACATGCAGTTCCTCAGCAGAGAAGTTTTTTCTGTTTTTTATCTTGTTTGTTTTTTTGTCTCAAGGTAGGTTTTTACCTTTATTCTTATTAAGTTTCATCCAGTTAAAGGAGGCTTGTCAAAATATTTTCTGATTCTGTCATCAAATATATTTGCTATTTATCTCAGCCTTGGATCATTTGCAAATCTGATGAACATACATCCTATGTATTTATACACATCACTGGCACACGAATTTAGCACAGGATGAGAACCAGCTTCAGGAGGACATCTTCCAGTTAATCAGTGTCGCTAAGGAACTCTGAGATGCTGCAAGGGGCAAAGTAGTCCAGTTTACTCCTTCTTCATAGGGAAGTATTCCAGGATTTTGAGCAGGAAAAAAAGATGTAATAAAAGTGTTTCTGGAAGATAAGTCTACTGTGGAGTCCAGTAAGAATTGAAGTACCAGAAGTTGTACCTTAGAGCACAATTATAATAGTATAAAACAAGAAAGGGAACATCTAAATAACAATTTTTAGCTAAGAAGAAAAATTTTTGTTCATGAATGAGATCATTGTGTTAATTTATCTTCCATATTCCTATGAAAATTAAGCAGTCCTACTAAGTGTTTAAATAAGACTAAAACTTACTTATATTGAATTCAACAGTAATGGAAAATGTATTTTCTCTGAATCAAGTACTTGGTATCAGAAAACCAAGGTACAATTATAAGTTTCCTCTTTCCTCCTCAAGTCACTCAAAGCCAGACACACATACAACACAATATACAACCAAGCATAACATGTATAATATGTTATTATAGTGTTCCAGAAGGCAAAAACTACTTCCCAGAAAAAAAATGGTATTGATATTCTATTGTATCAGACATGGAAGGGTAAAATTTGGTTTAATAAACTCAAGATTTTCACACAGTGAAATTGAGCATAATTCAATAAATATGTAACTTCTGTAGTGTTGCCTCAAATTTCAGACAGTAAAAACTTCAAAAAGACATGTCGATCAAGTTGTCCCCCCATTAACTGTAAGAATTTATTGCTTCGAAAGTTGACCAATATGTAAAGACTTTAGGGGGAAAAGAGCAATTTTATGCTCACAACAAATAAAACCATAAATTACTAACATTCTTAGAAGGAACTAAAGATGAAAATGATAAATGTTTGGTTAAAAATAGAAACCTAAATGGAATTAAATGCATGCTCCCTTTTCTTGCACTATGGGTCTTTCTTGGAATCTCTTTTTAACTGCTTGCCCTAAGCCAATTTGTCTGGAGCAAAGTTCACTTAGAATGTGCACAAAAGAAGAAAGGATGTGATCACCAAGCAGGAAGCTTCTGAATAGTCCCCTGATCCAAAGGCTCAGGAATGTCTGTGGAGGCAAGTCACCACTTTCACTTCCTGCGGAGTGCATTCAGAAGAAAAGAGAAGAAAACAAGGGAAGGTGAGCCTCGGTGGCCAGCAATAAAACAGTAACTCAGACTTGAAAGCTAGCAAGTAAAGCATGCCATTGAGTCACCAAGGATTCAGGGACAAGCTTATTACCCATGCCATTCATAGCCCAGTCACTGCCATCCTCAGCAACTTCTCTCTTCTCATGTTGCCTCATTAAACTGGTTGGCTGAACTGCTCCAAATACAAGGACATCAGCACTCAGACCCAAACACGAGAGTCCTTTTTCCACCATAGCCCAAACTCACCAGAAGACATTTGAACAAAATCTGAGGAAACCTCTGCTACTTTTTTTTAAGTAGTTGACTCTTTTTCTTTAGTTTCTTAAAGTTGTCATTCATCTCAGGCAAGCACTTTTAAATTCAGTCTGATGTTTTTTATTTTAATGAACTAATTTGATAAGCATCATTAAGAGCAAAAAAATTAATATAATTGAATCAAATACTTCTATAGATAGCTATTATTGCTAAATAGTTTAACGCAATGGGGGGAAAAGCCATGAGAAAGATACATTAATCTCCGAGACTTTTATTGAACTTTTCTGAAATGATATGCAATTATAAATTTTTTAAAGAAATGTGTAATATTTCTCCTCAAACCTCTTTAAATTACTAATCAATAATCTTTCTTTTTAATCAGGTTCTGTGTATTTTACATAATTCACAGTGAATTTGTACAGTATCCTCCTAGTCCATCTTTCATCACTAAGCTCTAGCTAGGAAACATTTTCTGAGCTCCTTCCACAGTGCCAGGTACCCTCCTAGGTCCTAGAAATACAAAGGTAATGATCAAAATTCCCTGTTTTAAAGAGTTCACTGTTTTGGCAGGAAAAACCCTGGAGAGAGATAGTAACTATTCAATATGACTTATGAGAAAATATCAAGACAAAGGGGTAGTGGGATTTATATATACACCTATTTTGAAAATTCAAAACTCCTCCTTGACCATTCCTGGGCATGACACATCTCCTGTCCCCTAACAGTAACCCCAGGCCAGTCTGGTCCATATACTCTCAGGGTGATGGTCCATGCAAAAGAGATGCTTAGGGATTCAACTTGATTCTGGTTCAGCTGCCTGGACTCTTTTATTAGAGACATGGTCTTAGATCATAAGAATAATGACCGCTATGGTTGAATGAACTTCAACCATGAGTGCTCCTACAATGCCTCAGTGGGACAACACTGGGACATTTCAGGACTCTGTAAGTTTTATAATGTCCTTGTTACACCTCACGTTTCTGCATGAAAGTTCTGAGAGTTAAGTCGGGAATGATTGGACAAAAGTAAAGTTATGATTATTTCCTGAAGACATAATTTTCTGACCTTGGAAGGAGAGAAACAAATCAGATACCTGGAAAGCAAGCATCTTAGACCCTGGATGGTTCAGAGGAAGGAGTGGAGCATCACACCTGGAACCTGCATCACTAAGGGAGCATTAAAGTGCAATTCTCCCTAACTATTGCAAGCACCTTACATTTAACCAGCTCACAGGGTCTTCCATCCCTTGCTAGATGGCTCTGGCCATAATTTTCTCACCATTTCCCTCACTGAGAAGTTCATCAGAAAGAGTATGGCCCCAGCTCCTGAACTTCTCATGTGAAATACCTGGTAAAATCCCCAGATGTTTCTGCCTCTCCCCTTTTCAGCTCTAAGTCATTCAATGGGGTAGAAAAATCCACCTGGCTAGTGGTGTAGACACACAAGAAAGATTGAACTGACCATCCTCGGTCATTTCTGCCAAAATCAAGGACTAGACTCAGTTATTCAAACTGACCTGGAAACCCTAACGCTTAGCAGCCAGCCAGGAGGCCACACTGAGGGTACTGCCAACCTGTTCTCAGTGGTGATGTAAGTCTCACTGGAAAGGGACCAACGAGTGGAAATGGCACATTCTTTCCAAAAGTACTATGTGTGCCCCCGGAACTGAGCTGCTCATAGGGAAGCCAGACACTCATTTGCCTCCCTCTCCAAACCACCCTGACTTGCTCCTTAGGAGCAAGCATGAGACACCTGCAAATGTTAGAGGAACGTCACCAGTAGATTCTGTAGAGAAAAAAAAAAAAAAAAAAAAAAAAAAAAAAGGACTGTGAGGACCTTTCCAAAATGAGGAGAACCCAAGTTAATCAGCACAGTTTTCTGAATAATTGACCTGTCATTTATGTGTACCCTGTAGGTAGTTATCCCTATTATGGGAGCCATTCCATTACAAAATTTTGTACGAAATTTGTCCTTGAGTTAAGTGATCAATGACACCACCTCAGCCCTGGAATGCGTTCAGGTCAGCCTCGACGCACCGGCCAGGGTTGATATAAATAGCGGGCTTTCTCCAGACGTTTTCCGTGGGGCCCGCGCAGAGTCTCTGCGCAGAGTCTCTGCTGTCACGAACTCATCTTGCTCCCTGAGGATTAATGCTTTGAGCCAGAAGGAATGTCAGTGCGGACACACAAGCAGGAGGCCAGCTGGCTTTTTAAGGTAGACCCCGGTGGTTTATGGGATGTGATCATCCAGAGTAGCCTTGGTCTTGTGAGTTGAAGGTTTCCACTCCAGACTCTAATTTTGAAAAGAGAATTTTTAAAATTAATAGACTTTATTTCTTAGAGGTGTTTTAGGTTTACAGAAAAGTTGAGGTGAAAAACAGAGAGTTCTCACATACCTACCTCTCCACCACATCCCTTCACGCACACACATACACAGTTTTCCCTATTACTAACATTTTGTATTAGTGTGGTACATTCCTTACAATCCATGAACCTACATTGGCACATCACTATCACATAAGGCCACAGTTTACATTAGGGTTCACTCTTTGTGTTGTGGATTCTGTGGACTTTGCCAAATACATGATGTCATGTGTCCTCTATTACAGCGTTATACAGAGTTGTTTACTGTGCTAAAACTCTCCCATGCTCCATCTATTCATCCCTGCTGCCTAACTCACCCTCATCCCTGGAAGCCACTGACCTTTTTCTGTCTCTATAGTTATGCCTCTCTCGGAACGTCAAATAGTTGGAATAGTAAAGTGTTCAGTCTTTTCAAACAGTCTTCTTTCACTTAGCAGCATGCATTTAAGTATTTCAAATTTCAGGTCTTTTCATGGATTAATAGGTCGTTTCTTTTTATCCCTGAATAATATTTTATTGCATGGATGTACCATGGTTTGTTTATCCAGTCACCTATTAGAAGACATATTAGCTGGTTACCTGTTTTGGCTATTATAAATAAGTGCACAGAGGAGAGAATTTTTTGTAAAAAAATCTAACTCTACCTCTCTCTTTCTAAGGATTCTAATTTTCTGGAAAAGCTAAGCTAATGAAAAGCCTCTGAAGTTGTACTTTCCTATTTTAAGCCATGTCAAAAATAAATAAATAACAACTATAACAGTGACCTCACTTTCACCAAATATAAAAATTTATTTTTATTTTAAATTGATACTAACTTGAGTATCTTAAACTCAATTATTTCTAATTGAATTTTATTAGATTGCCTGCACGATTTATATTTCCTTTCTTCTCAATCAATTTATAATGACATCCTATAAACTGAAAAAAAATCTGTGTCCGATGCTCATGTATTCCACATGTCATATGTTCATGTGCAGTGGTTCTATTTGTAAAAGGGAAAAGTATGTTTATCTAAAAGTCCAATTATGTGTTTAAAAATGAATAAAATATACTTGAATTCTCACACTCAAATTGCCACATTTCCACATATTAATTGCATTAATGTCTAAGACTGGAATTCAGGCTAACAATTCTACATCATTAGAATTTCATTTATAACCTATTAACAGCCTCAAGTCGTTGTTTGTTCAAGGAAGTTCAAGCTAAGGCCTCATTATCCATTATTGATAGCTGTCAATAAGATAACATTACTTTATCTTGTAAGCCTTATATTGATTTTTTTCAACCCAATGTCAGCTCCATTGAAAATACAAGTTCTAAGTTAAACTGACAGATCATTTCCTGCCCAATAAACATACAGACCAGACAAGAGAAGCCTAATGCCTGAGCACGCGCGGGACTGTGGACAGTGTGTGTCTTCGCTCCTCGCCTTCCCACACCAGGTGCACCGCAGCTTCCTGATCATGGCTGTGTTCCTTCTCTGAACACCTGAGTCATTCCAGCTTGCTCACTGCTGTCCCCGTAAACAGGTTCTGGGATGTCTCTCTACGTAGGCTGTCTCTCTACGTTAGTTAAGCTTCTATTAGTCAACAGGCTGCTCTGTACATACATCCCCTTAGCCCAGATCTAAATGCTTCCACAAACTTTATTATGTCACTTTTTTTTCACTTAAAATAATGTCTGCATATAACACTTACAAGTTATTTTTATTTCCGGTCTTCTAAGCAGTATCACTTTATTGTTGTTCCAACAATTTTGTGCCTTTTTCCCCCTTCTTGATTTCTAGCCAGAAAAGCTGTCCTACTTCCAAAGCTGACATCAAGGACCTTCCTGCCTAGAATCTGAATTACCACCACTAAATCTCATGAATTTATCCCCGAAATCCTTTTAAAATGGTAAATTTTTACTCCCATGGATAAAACTGTTGTACAAATATCCACTTATAGGTCAGTGTATTTTGAAATTCGCCTCAGTTTTGAATTGACTTTTGTTAGCTTTTTATATCTGTTTTTGTCTCCTCTCTCTCTTTTTTAGAAGAAAGATGAAAAATATTACTCATGTGAAGCTCGTTTTCCCTCTCCACTTCCCTTGAACAGATAGGTGGGCTCTTCCCAGACTGGTCCTGCCACCAGGCGCGGGCTGCTCTTTGCCAGCCCCCGCCCTTTCCGGTACGAAGGGAGTGGTAACAGGCTGTAAAGGTCAGAGGTACAGGTTTCATTTTACTTTATAAAAGCCGAGACGTGCTACAGAACTTAAATACTAAAGACTCTTGAATAACAGATTACCAAGTCAAAAGCAGCTTTTCAGGGAAATTGATCTCCATAATTCCTTCCTTCTAGCTGTTATTACTAGCTTAGTATTGAGCAAATGTCATACACTTCCCGTCACTGATCCCTTTAATTAAGATTTTACCGATGATTTTCCTATATAAAAACAAAAGTGTTTCTTAGAAGAAATGACAACAGAAAGCTGTGATATAAACAGAAGAATAGTTGACAAAGAATTTGCTAATAAAATGTCTCCTCTATGGCAGATATTACTTTGACATCATAATTATAAATTAAAATACTGGTCATGGTAAAAAAAAAATTTAAGTATCAAAATGTAAATATGTAGCTTAATGTATGCTGCATAAAAACAAGAACAAACCTATTGCAAAAACCAATAACAGAAAATGTTATACTAAGGATGGAAAAAGGAATACGAGTCAGAAAGTGATTTTAAAAGCAATTTGGTACCTTAGTAACTAATTCCTTACTTCAAGAAATCAGAGGGTACATTTCCATGCTGTGTTATAAAAACATGAGTAGGGAAACTCATGTTTTGCATTTTAGTGGTTGGAAATTCTGCCACACTTTCTCAGAGGGTCCCAAAGAGTTCCTCCTTGATTCAAATGCCAGTTTGACAACATGAGCTACCAAAGCTATATACAGAAAAAATGGAAAACCATCCAAAAAGAAAGACAAATGATGTTTCCTATTTTAAAACTATCCACATGTTATTGAAATACTGAATTAAAAACCCAAAGATTGTTAACAATCATTTCATAAAGTCGATTCTTATTGAGTGAGGGTCATTTTATTGTAGATATTATTCATTAACAAAAAAAAAAAAGGAAACTAAAGGCAAATGACTCTGAAATTAAGCATCAGCGACAGGAAGGCAAACATTCTCCCAACAGGCACTGAATGGTCACTTTGCTTTTTTCTGTATCCCAGAATATGGCCCCTATCAATCCCATGGCGGTGCTTTGTACATTCACACTGGCCTTCTCAGACAGCTCTAAATTGCGCCTCTGGTGAGCAATTTAATGATCATTCCTGCTTTGGTCTTATTATTTAAAAAAAGAAAAAGGAAAAAGAGGGGTGAGGTGTTGAAGAATATGCATGGTGTAGCTATGCAGGAAAAAACCTACCTCATTGAAAAGTCCAAAATTTCAAGTCCAGACAATCATTTATATTCACATCCTTTTGAACAAAGTTATTTAAGGAAATAAAAGACCCACCTTGGCTTCTCCATTCTCGCTCACCTTTTCAACTACTTTAAATTTTTAGCTACTTTCAACAATTGGTAACACATACTTCTCAATATTTTCCTAAGATATACAGAAATTTCCCTGGCTGGGTGGCTCACTTGGTTGAATTGCTGTCCCATAAACCAAAAGATTGCAGGTTCGATCCTGGTCAGGACACATACCTAAGTTGAGGGTTCAATCCCCGGGCAGGGCACATATGTTAGTCAACCAGTCAATGTTTCTCTCTCACAGTGATGTTTTTCTCTCTCTCTCTCCCTTCCCACTTCCCCCTTCCTAGCTCCCTAAGGGCAATGAAAGAATGTCCTAGAATGAGGAGATACAGAGAGAGAGAGAGAGAGAAATATACAAAAACACACATGTATTAAAGAACTGTCATTATGCTACACTTTTTTATCACTAAACAATACAGCAAAAATATTTTTTATGTTAGTATGTATAACTATCCTCCACTCTTTTTAATGCTTATAGGGAATCCATTGTACAGATACGGTGTAACTTATTTTACCATTTTCTTATTAATGGACATATATGTTTGTGATGGTCACACACATATGCTTTTTGAACCCATAACCATAGGTAAGATTCTTCATAATGATATTTCTATCTTAGGAACCATGCATTTAAATTTTTAACAGTTCTTACCAAACTAACCTCCAAAGGTTTTACTAGTTTACTTTAATGCAGGAGAGTAGGAAAAGGTCAATTCCGTGCCACAGCATAGCCTAACATAGCACGGTACAGAATGTTTTCAGCTTTCTTTATATTGTCCCAATCTAATTGCCAAAAAAGGGTAGCTTGTTTTCATTTGCATTTTTTAATTAATACTTAAATTAAACAACTTTTTATTTGTTATCAGTCTTTTCCAGCTCTTCGTCTCTGAATTAACTGTTCATTGTCTTTGCTTATTTTTCTCTTAAGTGGTTAATATTTTTCTCACTGTATTGGAAGAACTCTTTAAATATTAGGAATATTAGTTACAGACACTTGTTACATATGTTACAACAATGTTCACCTTAGCTGTTTGCATTTTTACTTTGGGTTGCCTGTCCTTTACAAAATGTAGAATCCTGATGTACTGAAGTCTGTCCAGGGTCCTTTCTGTATGGGTTCTGGATTCTGTATTTTAAGAATGCCACTTCAAACTTTAAAATATTTCTTCAAACATTTCATAATTTTTATATTTAGACTTTTGATCCATCTATAGCTTATCTTTTGTGTGTAGTGTGAGAGGTAATCCAATTTTGTTTTCCTTTTTAATGTTCAATTGTCCAAGCATCTCACAGGTTTGAAATACAATGTTTAACAAATACTAACTTCTCGTAGGTGGGAATGTGTGTATGTGGCCACAGTCTAGTTGGGCTCCATTGGTATTCTTGTCTATTTAATTTCCAGACTCATACTATTTTATTGCAGTAACTCTTCTGTCCTTTTAAATATTGTTGTGTGTGCATAATTACCATTAACTCTCTGGGAATTTTTCCCTGTAGACTCTAATACCCACTTTGTGGTTGAAGATTGGGGTTGACATTTTTTTTTATAATTCTTTAGTAAAAAATTACATCTTCACAGTGTTAATTTTTCTCATTCATGGAAAATTCTTCTAGAATTCATTTTATGTAGGACAAAAAGTTAAAAAAATTCTAATGGGTCCTGAAGGACAAGCATTGATGATGATAAATTTTAAATCAACTATAACACGGTAGGATATAGTCATAAAGAAACCACAACACTAATTCCATGAATCTTCTAAGTTTGAACTTTGCTCTGAATGAGCAGAAACATTTGTGATTTTAAAAACTATTTTTCTTTTATAACACTACTTTTGCTTTTGTCTCCTCTCCCCCAGGGGTGAAGATAGTGGACTAGATTTGGCACATATAAAGATTTTGTCACAGAAATAATCAAGAGAATTGAAGATGTGTCATTTAAGATAGGCTCAGTTTAACGAAGGCTGCAACAATGAATGGTTTCCTCCTCTATGCCTAGCAGATGGGATGACCTGGTGCAATGAGCTCAATAAATGAGTGATGGTGTGAAAAGACAGAGCGTTTCGTCACCCTTCCTTATGACCTCTTTAACTCTGTTTCGGAAACTATCAACCAGGGAGACAATTAGTACTGGTTACATTCTCGTCTTGTGACATGGACAGCTATTCACTGGGAAAGAGACCAATTTATTTCATCCAGGTCGCTGAACAATTGCTGGATCATAAAGACTTTTAGTCACTGCCAAAGTGAACTACATTTGAACCACCAGAGCCAGTTGTGGGAGTCCATCTATCATTGCCATGCCAACCGGTCACCCATACAGACATTGCATGGAATGCAATAGCCTCCAAGATGATTTATAAGTTCTTCTTTAAATAAAATCTATATCTTGGATGTGAAAAAATATTACAGAAAAGGGATGTATAGATACGTTTATGTCTCCTGCCTTCTCATTCCAATTTGCCTTATTGAATGCATGATTTTTACTGTATGTGGTTATGAAGCTCAAATCACAAATAACCCTTACTTCTCCTCTATCTCAGTTTCTCTTGGCCCCTACCCTGCTTCCTTCACATAATAGAACATAACAACAACAACAATAAAGGGTTCGGAGTTGAAAAGCCTACCATGACCATCTTACAAAAGACAAGGGTCTGTAATATTCAAAGATTTAAGTGACACAACTTTTATAACTGGCCTTTATTCTCCTCTTCAGACCTAGACAGAAGTTCAGTGAGGTGGTTAATTGTCCATCCAGAATGGACAGTAAAGACGGCATTTGAATAAAATATGAGAAGCCTGAAGAGTCTCAGACACTGCGTGGTGCCGAGAAGAGCACTTATTTTGGATACTGGCTGTGTTTCTAAATAAGATATAAGGTCTGAGTGGGATAAATTTTCTGAGCCATTCCTGAAGACTGCCTACCAGTGTTTTATCTTCCTGGGCATTGGGTTTTACTACCAACCAACACAAATGAAGATAAACCAGTCCTCTAGGTAACAGAAAATAACAAAACCTTCTGATTTTTTTTTGTCGTTGTTCCTGTTGCCAGAGTTCATCTGTAATCTTGAATTGAGAGCAAAATGAAAAGTAAATAGCATTTATCTTCATCATCACTCATTGGGATTAGTATTTTTTAATCTGAATTAATTTCACTTGCTGGTAAAAGTAAAAGAGATTGTTCCTTTTAGTACAAATTCTAAATGGAATTGTAACTGGTTGTTTTTTGGTACTCCCCTGGGATGCTGTCACAGAGATGGCCAAAGGGTCTGTGTGCAGGCGGTGATGCACCACCCAAGGCAGGCAGTAGGATGTGTGGAGAGGCTCGGAGCTGGTGAAGCCCGTGACTGGAGGGGAGGGCGGGCCTCGGCCCCGATCCGGGGGCCCTCCGAAGAAAGTCGGAGCGCAGTCAGGCCGGAGTGCCGGAAACCTCGGGGGAACTGATGGCATTGTTTTCCCATTTTGGTCGTAGTCTTCTCAACAAATCATCCATCTAAAAAAGTATGTAGAATCATGCTTATTATTTTCTTAGTTCACTCAAAGGAGTCCTGTAAGATGACTGACACAATGCAATTAATCTTCCAAGCGGTAAAACATGATCTGCAAGTGACAAGAAAGCCCAAATTTGAGAAAGAATCGTGAAAATCCAACTCGGCCCTGCCATATTTTTATAAAATTAAGTTAACTGAAAGTTACCTTACACAGAAATAATATTTTTAGAGGCTATACACATAGCAGTACCGTGTAAAAACCCGAGGTTTGCACGATTTTAAAATATTGTTGCTGCCATGAAAGAAGTTAGCAGGTTAACGGAGAGAAAGCCTTGGACTGCATATCAGGAACACCATCCAGGGAGCAAAAACTGGTCTTAAATAACCAACCATTGCTCAGTGCAAGAAGCAGCACCTACTGAAAAGAGCATAGCATTTATCCTACATGTGAAATACAAAGCTTCAATTGCAAAGCTATGAAAATAGGAAAATAACGTTACCTGCTTAATGGGAAGTATATTGAGACATTTATTGTTATTACTCTTGCTCCACAGAATGTATTACCTGAGCCTGTGTCCTTGTCCCAGGAGGGAGCGATGACCCTCCTCTCCCTTCAGCTTTCATCTTCCACAATGTAAGAAGAAGTACAGAAAAGGAAAATTGACTTAAATGTGTTATGCGATTGAAAAGGATGATTTGGAACTGCACACAAAAGAACAAAAATGTATTATTAGTTTGAATTAACTTTCTTTGATCACTTTTTATACCCTGGACACTGTAATAGGCACTTTACATAGATGATGTCAATATTTTTTTTTAAAGGAGGTCTAAAAATTTACCACTAAATCAAGGTAATAAAAATAGTACTTAAGCAAGAACTCAGGTACAAAAATGGTATGTAAGGGCAGGACAAATCACAATTTTCTTCTTTCAGGCAGAAAGAAGCTAGAGAGTGATGCATGCACTAGGCTTACTAATAACCTACAACACTGTAAATGGGGCTAGCACACAGCATCATGTGTGTGCTACCAGGATGGCGAATTAAGACAAGTAACAAAAGAAGGGCTGTGCTATCAGAACATATATATGAAGAATGGGTTGAAAGGCCTTTTTCTTTTTTTACAAACTGTAATGGTGTTGACATCACACAGTTTAGTATTCAAAACACACTAATGTTTTATGTCTCGATTTATTTTTTGCAATTGAAGGTAGGACGAAGTCTAACATATCTGCTATTCCAAGCATAATCCTAGATACTCTGAAGAAAGGCTAGTTTGGTGAGTGTAGTTATGAGAAACTGGGGGAGTCTGTGATACTTGTATAATTGATGTTCAAAATGCTTTTAATTTTAGAAGGTAACCAAACAGGACTTTTAGATACCTCAGTTACGGGCTCTGGTTTATCCTTGCCTAGGAAGGGACAACACACTCTCCCTAGTGCTAAACACCATCTCTAAGGACACAGTTATAGAGAACAAGAAGAGAGGAGAAATTTTCTGGCTTTCCAGTACTTACCATCAAAGAGATAATTTAAGATCAATTGATATTCTCCAGTGGATGCCTAGACTTTTGGTCATAATTGTCCTTTTTTTTTTTTTTTTTTTTTTTTTTTTGGTAATCACGCAGCATTCTGTCTTCCATGGCCCAGATGAGAACTGTGAGTTCAAGTCAGCCAGCTGCAAATCCACAATGTGCTACAGAAAAATACTATTGGCGCTACTTGGCCACATTGCTGCGGGTCCTATTAGGAAAGTCTTTCCCTGCTCAGTGATGTTCGGTTACACTGTACACACCTGCAGGGAAAGGATCATGCCAAAAGCCACCAGCCAGGGTGTTTGTAGAGAGCCAATATTTACTGAGTGCTCATGATGTGCTTGTGACTTTTCTAAGCTCTGGTTACAGATTGAGTCTCGTCAACCGTATTGAATAGATACTGCTATCATGTCCATTTTTAGATGAAGGGATCAAAGCAGAAAGACATTGAGAATCTTGCTTAAAGTCACACACCTATTAGGGGCTGAGATCCAGGGTCCTACGCTATATCAGTCATCAGAGGTTCCTGTTACCACTTCATTTTTGCTGAGAACTCATGCTCCCCTCTTACTTGCTGGGGTGTCTAACCCACTGTTCTCTTCATGCCTACATCATGGTATTGGGGGTCCTAAGAACTACATTCCTTCCTTTTCACTTCACCCCATACTTCCTATATCCTCTTAATACCCGTTATATTTCTACTAGCCACTTGTACTATACCCTGCAGAATCCTCCTGTTTGATCTACAAACTTTTCCTCAAGAGTGTTTTCATGGTGGCAGCAAAAAAGAAACCACAGATACAGAAGGCATTGGATCAATGCCAAAAATGCTAGAAGATTTGGTCCAATCAGGTGAGCACAAGATTCAGAAATTTCTTAACTGCTTTCACCAAGAGTATGTAGCTTCGCACAAACATATTCCAAGAGCCAATGACAAAAGAATGCTACTGTTACATAAGAGTGAGTAGGAAGTTAGGAAGTAGGATTTTTAAAACCAGAAACACCCTAAAAGCAATTCCGTGTGATTGCTGAGTGTCAGGTCTTCATGTTCTTCATGTTTGCAAGGATATGTCCTTGGCATAATAAATATCGCCCCTAAAAATCACTTGGAGAAATTCTGAAACTGCTTTCCAGATCCATTCATAAAGAGTGTAAAAAATTTACCGTCCACTGCAGTCAGTGTCAGTGACTAGCAAAGGATGATAAATTCATTCTAATAAGCTTGCCAGCTAGAGTGGGGTGGGGGGTCGGATGCCAGGGAGGAACAGGACTTGGGCAGGGTGCAGCAGGGAATATTAACATTTCCCTGGACCTCACTTCTTCCCCTCCTGTTCCTGGCTGATGCACCGTTGGATATAAACTCAGAAGTTCAGCATTGTTTTTTTCCACATTTTTCATCCAAAATGTTCATCTTTGCCTAGTTATTATAAGTTCCACAGTGAACATAGGTGGCTCCATAAAACATAAAGGCAGTAGGGGGAAAAGATTGAAGTTGCTGTAGGGTTTGATGTCATTTCTTTACTAGGTAGGAAACTAGACATTACTGTCAGGTGTGTTTTTATTATTTCGCTTGTAAGAAAATAAGAGGTTATGAGAGAGGTTATCTGTGAATGATCAGTTCCAAAAGAGGCTTCATATTTTATCTTCCGTTTCACTTGAAATTAAGTAGTAACCATGCAATTATTTATCGTTCAAGTCAGAACACTTTTGCCTGTAAAATAAGGCACGGATAATAATTAAACCAGTACAACAGGCATGCATTGGAACTATTCCAAGCAAACTAGAATGGACGATTACCCTAAAACTTAGCATCCTCCTACAGAATGTTTTTCTACTAGAAACTGAGGTTGGTAGAGCTTACCATCAGCACTCTCTCCAAACAAGGCAGGCCACCTGGCCAATAGTTCACTGTGCCACACTTGCCATAGCCTCTCTTCCACCCATCAGCAGCCTCCATCTCTTCTCTCATTATTACTAACCAAAGCATGGCTGTCCCTGTAAGTATATATCATTAGCTGGAATTGTATATATTTCTTTTCCTTTTTTTAAGATTTTATGTATTTATTTTTAGGCAGGGGGAAGGGAAGGAGAAAGAAAGGGAGAGAAACATCAACATATGGTTGCCTCTCGCGCACCCCCTGCTGAGGACCTGGCCTACAACCCAGGCATGTGCCCTGACTGGGAATCCAACTGGCAACCCTTTGGTTCTCAGGCTGGCACTCCATCCACTGAGCCACACCAGCCAGGGCGGAATTGCATATATTTCTTATTTTTCTAGCTATCTTCTGCAACATTGTCAATCATCTATGAGTTCCCCTTGCATATAATTAAGTAATTGCAAGGTTTATTTTGCAATTGTAGTATCAGCAAGCTTGTCATTTAGTCCGAAAGACTGACTGATCAATTCATCTAGCGCCATAGAAGAAAGTTTCCAGTGCATCAAGATGAGAAGATTTCTATTCCATGGGAAGATGAAAATGAAAGTTATACAACTGTCCTACAGAATGGAGATAAGCTGAGTTTGCCTTCGAATCTTTCCTCAGTATCCAAAGTATGGAGATAGTTTTAGCTCAAAAATTGCATAAGCACTCATCCTGCATAAAATTCTTACAATGTTTAACTTTCAGAGTAAGCCAATAATGTAATACCCATGTATTATCAGGGTACAGTTACTTTACCTATAGGCGTTTTAATTTAACAGAAGGACTGTGAAAATGAAAATGGCTTCAAGGCCTAAAGGAATGAATCTCCAAGTGAATAATCTCAGATATTTGACCCACACCAGTATTCCTTGTATCATTACTACCGAGGGAGGGATAGAGTGTTTCATTAAATAGGACCCAACTCAAATGCAAAGACACCTAATGAATTACATCACTGGAAACCACTATTCCAAATAAGTGAATTTTACAAATTACTGAAGCACTCTTATTCATATGCTAAACTTCATCATTAACTCATTCATCAGCTTCTTAAAGAAAACATTGCTAGCTTTCTAAAAAAATGACTATCATTCAACTTTTTCTGAACTTCAGAGTCACCTTTGCAGGAATTCATCATCGTATTTCCGCTATAATAACCCTCGGTATCTACTTTTTTGTGGTTGTTGTTCTCTCTCCACACAAGGGCAACTGTCACTTCCACTGTCATTAAACTTCCATCTAACATCATGTCACCTCCTGTCCTTCTAATTTATTGCTGAAAAACTGCTAAGTGGTCAAAAACTAGATGTCAAATATAATTAAGGATGGTTTCTTAAGGAACAGTCACTTGGACACTAACAAGACAACTTTTCTTGTTTTGGATTCGGAACTGAATTACCAAGAATTAAGCTAGGGGGTGAAAGACAAATACCAGAGGATCTCACCTATAAGTGGAACCTAATCAACAAAACAAACGAGCAAGAAAAATATAACCAGCAATATTGAAAGGAAAAACAAACCGACAGTAACGAGAGGGGAGGAGGCTGGTGGGTAACGGGAAAAAGAAGGGGAAGGGTCAAGTCAAGGGACATGTACTAAGAACCCATGGACAAAGCCAAAGTGGGGAAGGATTGAGGGTGGGAGGTGGGGGGGCAGGGGAAAGTGGTGGCAGGAAAATGGAGACAAATGTATTTGAATAATTAAAAAAATTTTAAAAAAGAAATAGGTGTAAATGGAATAAGACTATTGCCCTTATTCAGTCTTCCTTCCAACCCTTTCTGTGAAAAGACACGATTTTCTTCTTCTCTCATTCATTAGCCATTTCCTATCTTTTGATGATTTTATGTCTCTCTTATTAGTTTATTAGATACAAAAAACAGTTGCCATTTTTTTTTTCCTTTTCTTATATTGTGTTTTAAGAGTGTCTCAAGAATAAAAAAGTCAAAAAACCAAACAGGTGAAAAACCATTTGCAAACATCTGGCCTACTAAAAAAAGTAAATACACAGAACTACACACAATGAATCGTGTCTGCCTCCGCTGGGCTTTGAGGCTGTTTGAGAAATGAACAGAAAGCCAGTGCCACTGCCAGGTGCTCCATTTCACTCCCTTCTCCAAACTGTAAAACTCTTGTGCTTGAGGCTAAGTCATGTTAAATTCCCTGATGCCCTGCTAGTAGGCATTCCTGAGTTACCTTGGTGAGTTATCCTGAAAATAGCATTACAGAAGGTCTACAACACTGATCAAAATAAAATAACGATCGGTACTCCATGGCTGAACTCCACGGAGCACAGGACAGCCCACCCGTCCACAGGAAATGGACTGTTGCCGTCATCTCGTCATCTCTCCCAACATGCACCACCAGCATGTCATCAGCAAAACAAAACAGAGCAGAGAAGCCATTGCCTGACTGACTCAAACAGAAATAAACTTCTTTTGTTTTGGCTGTGTTATTAGGGGATCTCTGCTACCTGGATTATCGAGGCAATTACCTCAAACCTCCACTTCATTCACCATCCTGTCAAAGACTATCCACTCTTCAAATTCATAAACAATAGTATCTCTAAGCAAATTACTGAATAACATTTAAATCCAGCTGTTGATCCCTCCAAGGTGAAATTCATAGCATTTTATTCTACAGTGAGATATGCGGAGAAAGGAAATGGCTGAGAGAAATGCTAAAATCCCAGGCACAAATTTGCTATAGAATTAATATCACAATTTGTCACTGATAATGAAAGCATATAAAACAGGTCCTGACAGCATGTTATTTCTGTTGCAGATCATTCTTTATAAAATCTAAACGAGGTTTTCCTTTGCAACTGTGGAAATAATTTTTTTCCCAAAATGTACAAAGCAAAATAATATTAATATTGTGGTTAGTAGCCATCTGCTTCATGAGGATTCTGTGCAATCATTAGTCTAAACTGATGGCATCGTGGCAAGCTGCCACGTCCCAAAAGGCTAGCCCATAAAACCCATCAGCATCTTTGCATCAGTCTCAGCTCCAAGAGGGTGAACCACAAACCAGGAAATCTGCTCTCTGGGAAGGTCCAGATCATTACGCTCTGTTTTTAGATATTGAACCCCTCCCCAAATTATTCCACTTCTGTCTATATCCAGAGGCCTGCATCAGAAGGGCAATCAAATGGAGCCACCAGGCAACAAGGAGTAAACATGAGGTATTTGGGTCGAATGCCAGGTCCAGCAGAGGTACTAGCGACCTCTGTTCCACTCAACAACAGTGGTTTTCACTACAAAGTCAGGGAAGGTTCAAGCTGTGAAGAGTTTAACTTATCACAAAATCTCACAGAAGTCACTGTAACTTCTTAGTTATAGTAGCACGTAGAGGGATTCAAAGGAGGTGTAAACTAAGTAATATTTCTCACACGGTTTCCACCATAAAAACTTGCAGCAGAAAAAATAGGAATGTAAACATTTCATCCAATAGGCTATGTACTCTCTTGCCATCTTTAATAACCCGTTCTAATGATTTTCATTTAGAAATGCAAAAGGATGCTGTATTTTTAATGTTTAATCAATCTTCAAGAACTCTGTATGTTTGTAATCAGGGGCCATATGAATGCTAGTGGAATAAGAGATGTGCCCAATAATGATTTAGTGAGACACACTGTAACTACTTTTTTCTGGGATCATTATCACATAATCATTTTCCTTTTGGGTAGCCTCAATGCTTCAAGCAGAGGGTGGAAAAAAGGGAGGAAGAAATAGGAAGAAATAAAAAAGTCAAACTACAATGTCACTTTAGTCTTGCAATACTTAAGCAGAAAATTCAAATTCCCCCAATCATTTTGCTTCGTTTTATGAGAAGTCCTCAGTGCTGGAGCAGAGCAGTGACAGGAAATGCGGATGAGGCTCCAACCACACATACACATGAAAGAAGTCACACTTCAAGAATATAGTAGTTTTTTGCCCTGGCCAGGTGGCTCAGTTAGAACATCATCAGATACATCAAAGGGCTGCGGGTTCAATCCCTGGTGGGTGCAGATATGGGAGGCAACTGATTGACATTACTCTCTCGCTCTCTCTACCTTCTTCTCTCTCTAAAATCAGTAAACATATCCTCAAGTGAAGATTTATACCTTCCATATTTTCCTGAATCTCATCAACAGTCTAAAATCTCTTCCCTTTCAAAGGTTATTTTAGTTTTGGGGAAAGCTAGAAGTCACAGGGCACCAAATCTGGGCTGTAGTGGGGCTGAGTCACCTGAGTGATTTGATATTTCACCAAAAGACTCTGCACAAGGCATGAGGCATCATTTGAATATCCAGGGAGGAATGTTGAAACTTAATGCAAAATTTGATGCCTATTCAGTGCTCTACTTGCTCAGTCATTTTGAATGTGACAGCCACACAGTACACATGCTCAGTCAGTGGTGTCTACTATCCCCACTGACTCATACAGTGAAGTTGTTATTGTTCACACAAGTGCATTCCAGTCCACTCTCCTTTGTTGACAGGTTACATGGATGTCTTGCAAACAATTCTCATTATATTAACAAGGGCTAGACTTTTTCCAGACAGACCTCATATATTTAAATATATATATATATATTTAGTTTTTGGTGCAAAAATACAGTTTCAAATAAGTTTTGATAAAACCGAAATGAAAACTGAATACAGTTGTAATTAATTGCATAAATAACAATAAAAAATAAAACTACTATCTTTAAGCACACAATAGAACATTCATGCACTTATCCAAAACTCTCATGGACAGTGACAGATAAAATATACCAAAGAAAAAAATACAGGGGGATAAAACATCATACTATATCTTGGTCTAATTTTATGTGTATCATCAATGATTTAAAATGAGAAACCCTTTTAAGGACAAACAATTTACTTCTGAACTGCTACAAAATCTTACCAAGTTTTCTCCCTTTTCCAGTGGCATATCAAAGGGGCTGAGCTGACTGAGAAGAGGCAGGCTTTGTGCTTCTTTCTCTTTTCACTTTAAACAAAGATAGTAAACATTAAATGTAAAGATATTAAATATAAATATTGAAATGAACAGAAAGCGAAATTAATCTTTTGAAATAAATGCTGAGTTGTGAAGATCAGGCAGGATATAGGAAAATTACAACCAATACTGGGAATGGTGGGAACACTAATAGACTAACTGGGTATTGTCATATCAGTAGAAAATACTCATGTTTCAACCCTCCATGCTCACTGCTTGCGGCCAATCACTCCAAGACAACTACCCCGGTGTGTTTTAAGACAGAATAGATCTGCCTTTTTCTTCACAAAAATGATCATCTTTTACAAAATAGACAGAAGACCCGCAGAAACCTTACCCTCCTCTTCTATGGCATAATACTTCCTCACATCCACATAATGCAACAAGCTTCCTGCTTCACCGGCAGCAACCTGAGTCATGTCTATATCTAAGAATAGAAAGTGTCACCACAACCATTTCAAATTAATGCTATACCTTGAACCTCATTAAGTATATTGAGTTAAAGTCATCATACTTAAAGATTTGCATTCATTTCCGACTGCTTGCTGGCTGTGTGACCTCAACTTATAAGTTACTTAATCTCTTTGAGATACATGTTCCTCATCTGCAATATGAGATGAATACTGACCTGAGAAGGTTGTTGTGGGGAACCAAACAGGTACTTATAAAGCATTGACTATAATTTCCAGCACATAATAGACACTTGAGAGATGGCATGATTGTTGATGTTCAAAAATAGGAAGTTTTCCCAATGGGAGAATTTCACAGTCTTGTTTTTAAGTTAGAGGCAAATAGACTATAAGTGTAAACTTTTAAAAGCCAACAGCTCAGAAATGAGAAATCTTTATTCCATCCCCAGATTCTGGTTCTAATGCTTGAAGGTAAACGCTTGTTTCTAAATGCATTCCATTGAAGTCAAACTGTCGATTCTTGGTCAGGGTTCAACCTTTCTGAGTTTGTCTGCCCCGCCTAAAAACATGAAGGCTAATAACATATGCATCCTCTACTGAAGAGAACTGTAATAAACACACAAAGTAGTGGTGAACACAAAGCACTTTATCATCTAGAAAGAGCAATATAACACAGGCTATTGCCAATGGACAGCGATACATGTGGTGGAGGTGTGTCACTCTGATGGATGTGAGTGCCTGGGTTCAAAGCTCCACTCTGCTACAGGCCAGCAGTGTGACAGGCACCGTAATGAAACTCTCTAAATCTCCATTTACTCATGGGCATGATAAAGCGACTACTTCGCAGCGTTGTTGAGAGAATCAAAAGAATATAAACAAAAGCTTTTAACGCTTTGCCCAGTACGTAATAAGTGTTCAATAAATGTTAGCTACTCAAATTGCCTTTAAGCATCAGTATGCATTATGTACCTTTTTCAGTTACAAAACAGTAAGTCTCCTTTCAACTTGGCAATTAGAAATTTCTTATTGTGTTGTTTTAGTTTCTGAAAATTTTCAAAATATCCTTTAAATGTATTTATACTCATTCTTAAAATATCATGGCCTGTGATACTTTTCAAAAAGGCTTCTATCCATGATTCTTAATGGGCTTAGTGAAATCTACATGGTAATGTTCAAGAATATACATAATTATAAAGACTTTACTGGTCACAGAAATAGGAATAATCGTTTCCCTCAAATCCTCAAATTTTACAAAGAACAGGTTCACATCACAGTGTAATACTAATTAATAAAAAGGCATTTTAAAGTATTCAGTGTCTCAAGAAAAATCGGTTTTCCCTGTGATTGTTCTTCAAGACCATTATTCCAAATTAGAAATGGGAAACAAGTTTCAATAGAAAGGTCTTGCCTATGTCCCCCTAGTGGCCAAAAACAAAATAGCAATAAAAAGAAAAGATCAGAATAATAGAGTAGAAAACTATTTCAAAGCCTTCATTTTCAGACAAACAGACTAAGGCCAAGAGACAGCATTTGTCAAGACCACACAATTTTTCAATAAGCCAACAGTATGTGAAAATATTTTTTGATATTTTTAATATTATGATATGTAGAAAATTACCCCCAAAATGTACTTAACTAAGCTACTTTTAAAATTAATCTTCTGTCAATTAACATTCAGCAGCTTTTTTCCAATTTTCTTTTTTCTTCTAAGTGAGATAATAAATATAGTTTCCCAGGGGTAATGAGAAGACCAGCTGTGTCCAAATATTCTATTTGTATCCTCTATGAAGAACTCCTTTTTCAGGAATAAGATGATCTGTCCCTAAGGGTCCACATGTGCACAAAGATAGTTCTCCTCAAAATGACCAGTAACAGTCATGCATCTTTACAGATGGCCAAGGGCACACAATGAATAGCAGATAGAGGTCAGAAAATAAGATAAACACAGATTTTTCTCAACTTTGGGGCACCTACAGAAGGGAAAAGAATGGAAGTCGGCATGAGTTGAGTACACATGGCAGAGAATAAAACTAAATTTTCTTGATTTGAGAGGTAAATTGCTGGTTCTTCAGTAATATTTCTATTTTGGTCCAAAAATTTAACAAAGCACGTGAGGGTTTGTTTGGACACAAATACAGGAGAGAACAGAAACCATTATCTAGATATCTTGAGGCAAATAATAAAGGAGATAGTGATGTAACACTCAAAGCACATTTATCTTCAAATCAGAAACTTTGGATTATGGCAGGTTTTGATTTTTATATTACTTCATGAGATTTTGCAGTAAATTTCATAAATATGTAAGCCCTTATATAGTGATTAAGAGTATAGGAACTCACTTCAAAGTGAATCTCAGTTTTCACTCATACTAAAATATAGCCTTGAAAAAGTAAATTACTTTACCTCCCATTCCTCAGTTTCCTCAAATGCAATAATAATAATAATAATAATAATAATAATAATAATACCTAGCATGTTGGCTGTCAGAGAAATTAAATGAAAAATACATGTAAAAAATAAGCAATAGCATATTGTATAAAGTCAGTAAATATTGTATCTACCCATTTTCTGTTAGCCTCTGAGAAAACAAGTATAAACAGTAAATGAAAACAGCTTCAGATTGGGAAATGAAGAGAAATTAATGGTCTGGTGTTACCCTCTAATAAGATGTGTGTCTTTGCATGAAGCATGTAACCTGTGCGATCCTTTTGTCCTCATCTACAAAAATAAGAAGGTTGGATCAAAATTCTAGAATCTCAAGTTTGACAAAGATGTGAAAGATCATTCAATCCCAAATCTGATGCTTGAGTTCATTTATAACAAGTGTTTGTCTAGTCTGTGATCGAATGCCATCAGGGATGGGACTCCTCTATCCCGAAGCTGACAGTACCTTTCATCTTGAACTGCACTAATAGCTTGAAAATTCTTCCATATGTTGAATTGAAATCTACCATCTGCATGTCATCAGATCTAAGAAGCCAATGGTAGTAAGTTACACCATTAGTTTGTGTCACTAAGAAAGAAGAGACACTGCCAATAGAACATGACATGGTGCTTTCTTATCATGTCAAATGTAAGAGGCATCAAAATTTTAGAGATGTTAAAATATGAAAATGTGGGTGGCTCAGAATCAAAGAAATGCAGTAGCTTCCAGTGGCTTCACCAGCTGATAGTAATTGAAGCTTCTATCACATTAAAAGCAAGTCTAATTTTCTTTCATAGATAGTTCTTCAAGTATTTAAAGAGTGTTCATGGCCAACTTGAACCTTCTCTTTTCTAGTTTTATTCCCTTTAGTTTGTAAGCATGATCTTATATCAATGAAACATCTCCAGTTTCTGTCTACTGAATCCATTATAGTTTATCTGAATCTCTATTTATTTATACATGTAAGCGCCAAGCACTTTCTTAAGCGCCAGGAGATAAAATGCTGGCCAAAATAGATAAATACTCTACCTTCAATAATTCAATGGATATCCAGTCTGGTAGATGAAAAAGAACATGTAAACAGTGCAGTCCAGCATAGTATTATAGGTATTTTACAAAGAGCAGTGGAAACACATGAGAAGGCACACAAAAGAGAAGAGGGTATTTAAGTGTGGTACCTAAAGAGAAGCAGAGGGCTCTAGGTGGGTCCAGTCTATTCTAAAGAGAACCTTCTTCTTTCCTTTTTCTCGTCTTCCTCTTTGTCTTCTTTCTGACAAAATTTGCGAAATTTTTATGCTCTGTCAATCTATAAAGTCCCAAAAATACAGGGGCTGGCAAAATTAACACCCGTTTTATATTATATAAAAAAAATTTTATTATCGAACAATAAGCATGTAATTCTGTAACATAACAATATCACACTCAAACACACCATATGATACCATGTGACATTTTAGGTGAAAAGTTCAAATTGCTGTCCATCTCATATGAGACATTCATGTACCCTACCAACCATACTCAATGGCATTACTTCTGCCAGACCCTGTATTTTTGAACGTATGCCATTATATTTTCTTTCCCACTCTGGCCTGACACTATTGTCATCAAGTGCTTCTATAATTGGGAGAGGGGTTAGTAAAGGAAGGGACATATTTTTCCTTCCGGATGCAAGTGTAGAATTTTCTGTATATTCTGGTCTATTTCTGTTTATTATAATTTAACTATAGACCAGTTATTTAAAAGAACATATTGTTATTTTGCATATTCTCCCAATGTGCTCTTTTTTCCTAAATATGGGCATGTCTCTTCATTAACATAGTACAGTCTACCAAACTTGAGTTGTACATGTCTGATGAGGCAAATTTAGATTCCACACAAAGCAGTGAATACAATATGAAAAGAATTTTACAGAAATGAAGTTCACTCTACCTACCCTGAAATGCCCAGAGTACTAAAATGCCCTGTGTAGGTCAATAACATTTTGCTGCTGTGCATTTATCTCATTTGGAAATCTCCTGGCTATTGTAATCTACCTATAGTGATGAGTCAAATATAATGATCAAGAGAGAATTGTCTTAATGCATCCTGGGACACAACCCATTTTTAAATACTGTATTGGAAACTCTCCCAAGATTAGAGAACCTGGATAAGCACTTGAAGTTTGTGTGAATTTATTTTAGCTTGTATTGAGATGTCTATGACTCTCACAAAAGGGGAATTCCATAGAGGTATCCTGTCTCTTTTGTTTCAGTCCAAAAATAACCAGAGTGGCTAAACCTCTTTTCCCTCTTAACCACCGGAGTGTGTGTTGGGGGGGGGGGGGGATTACATATATACACACACACGACGGAGGTGGGGAATAGGCCTGTACTCCTCGATGGAATCTGTCCACTTGTGCACACCCATGATGATTAAGTAATAAGCATTGTAATATCTGTACTTTTTCTGGCAGCAACACATTCAGGGTAAATTTTAGATGGAAGATTTGGACTGGCTGAATCAAAACCATCCATGCCAAGATTCTTAATTAAGCACGTGGTTATAAAAGTGAACTTTTTTTCTTCTAATCAAGAATAATTGTTGATGATCATGAAAATGTTTTTATCAGATAATCATTGCATACAGATGTGTACTATTGAAAAGAAAGTCAGAGAACTTGCAATTATTTATTTATATGCATCCCCATTATAAGGATAAGATAGCCTCTTAATCATCTGAAGAGAGATTTAGTGGAAGTTGAAAAATCCCTCATCAAAATTAATATCCCTAGTAATGGCCTATGAAGAAGGTTTCTTTTTTTTTTAATTGAAACATTGCTAGCTGTAACAGGAGAAAAGTACAACTAATTTTTACTGAAGCATATAAAATAATGAAGTAGCCTAAAAATGGGTGAGATGCCTTAGCTCTACCAAATTACTAAACAGAACAACAGGTTATAGAGAATAGCACACTCCATGAAATGTCTTCTCAGGTCACGAGGACACTCCCTAGTGGCCACCCTTCACTTTGGTCCTAGGGGAGCCAGTGTGTAGGTAACCATGCTGCCTCCTGTCCCAGCCCCAGCCCCAGCCCCAGCTAAACTGGTGCAGGGGAACACCGGACCCACCAAAGTTACTTTCCAAGCAATTGGCCATGTAGCCAAAAAAGAGCTCCCTCTCTTTCTCACTGGTAAGCTCTGGAACTGTGCGTGGTGCTGTTCTGCCCTGTCAACTGAGGGACCGAGGAAGGACGTGCCAAAGGAGACAAAACGAGCAGAAACCACATCAGAGGAAAGGAGCACCGCAGGTGGAACGCTGTTGGCATCTGGGTGTCTGCTTCCAGGCCTTTCCGGAGGTTTTGCAGACTTTCCTTGAGGTTCATGAGAAGACCCTACGCGATGGTAGCAGCTAGGACCCCTTATTAGTTTAATCTATCTCTAATTAGCTTCTGTTACTGGTCAGCATGTTTTCCCATGCCAAGGAATGAGCTGGAACAGTACTTAGGTAACACCAGGTAGTCATTTAACCTTAGTAATGCTCAGCTCTTTATCTCTAAAATGAGAATAAAGTACTTCTGGATATTTACATCAATTGTGTAAATAAAAATTAATGATTATGGTAAATATTACTAGAACTCAAAAATCACACAAAACACTTTTTTTGTGTAAAAGTGCAATCCTTTAAAAAGCGTTTACCTAAGACAAAATTTTTTTTAAAATTGCTATCCTTCATGTAATTTAATGTTGCCACTTGAACTGTTCAGAAGCAAATCATTTATCCATTCTTAACAAAAAGTAGTTGTTTTAATCACCTTTGATATGTGGCTTAAGGGGGTTTGAAGAATAGTATATTATAAACAATTAAGAGATTTCCTTTGTGAGATACTAATTCATTCAGTGGAGAAAACATCAACTTCACTATTATCCACTTTTGCCAAAACAAAAAAAATCAGCCAATCTTACATATCTTTCTGTAAAAGTAGTCTTAAAATGTGACATTTTATTGGCATACTTATAATCATACCTACACACATGTACACACCCTGCACATGGTTTACCAGTAATATTTCTTCCTCTTCTGCTTCCCAGGTGGATGGTGGTGCACATGTTACTTAATCTACACCATCTCCTCATCAGTGTGTTTCCTCTGCCCTGATGGGGGGAAAATCACACCACTTGTTGAAAGAAGAATTAAATAAGACAGCCTATAAAAGTACGTTGTAAGTAGTAAAGTGCTATACAAACATAAGGAGCTAGTATTGCCAATTAAACGTATGAGACATTCATAATCCAAGGAATAGACTCTGAATGAAAAGCAGCTTTCTTCTGAATGCTGTCTCCACAAGAGTTTTAAAGAGCTGCATGAAAAAATGATCAGCCTCTTTTCATAAGCTGGTGACAATTCTTCATTAGGGGAAGGTCTTTTCAAGAAAGGGACTCAAAGTCTTTCCATCTTCCATGTGTGGAACATCTGGGCTAAAACCAGCCCATGCACACTTCTTTGAAGCGCTGCCTGCCTAGAGGAAATACTTTGATTTGGGCTTTATTTAAATGCCTGAACTTCTATTGGAGAAACAAAAGATTTTCTAGTAAAAGCTCAGTTGGGAAGGAGACCAACCTCCAACCAATTTAACCACTCCAAGGCCAGGGCAGGCTGGATTTTGTTTTAGAGCACCATGCAGTGGAAATCTCCCGGTGAACTTAGAGCATGCATGAACAGCTGGTTTGGGATGCTGCTGACCCCGGGTGCAATCATGGCGGTAATTAGATTTAATTTTCCTAATCCAACAGTGCCTGGCTCCGACAAGTCTACATGTCCTATGCAGAAAACCATTACTCTCATTTAATAATCCTTTGACATGCTTAAGATTTTTGCAGCTGAGTTCCCCAATATTAGAAATTACTTTTTTTTTGTAACTGTAAATATAGCTATTCAATCTGTGTGTGCCAAAGAGTTTAATTTGGAGGTTATCTTACTTCAGGAACTTTCCTGAAAGATCCTAAATCAGTTCAGTAGACCTTGAATATCATTATTCACCCCTTTTCTCCAAGTCTTTTGTATTCTTGTATCAACTCACTTAGAAAGATGGAATCAGCCGTTAGTGGTGCTAAGCCTGAAGGGCTTGGGCTTCACGTGTCTCTGCAAACCCACGGAAGCATGGCTTCATCCTACAACGTCCTGGGGTTACTCACTCCGAGAGAGTAACAAAGATCATAGGACGATGTGAAATCCTGCCTTCCCGTTAAGAGAGGGAACAACACGTCTGAACCTATGTCTGCTTGCGTCGGGAGAGCGCCTGTTTATGTTGTCAAGAAAAGCCATCGGCAGCTATCTCAGGAGACCGGGTTTGTTTCATACGTGTGCATGTTCGGCGTGCTAGAACACCAAGCTGGCCAACTGATAGCAGAGGATGCACTGTCCCTGGGAATTGTAACTGCTCAGTCGGTTAAACAAAAAACAAAAAACAAAAAACAAACAAACAAAAAAAGAACAAGAGACCCTTGCCTGGTATTAGCAGGGGGTGCATTTTGATAGTATAAAGGAAAGAACAGTCACATAAGTTCCGAGCATGTCTTTACCCCCCACTCTCCCCACCCCACCCCCACCCCCAAAAAAATAAGAACGAAAAAAGAAAGGGAAGCCTGGACTGAGCGAGTGTTACAGGCAGCGAATTGCTCAGGACTTCAAACACAGGGAGTCATTCTGTCACGGGGAGGGGGCGGTGGGGGCAGGCACTGGGCCTCTCTAACAAAGTCCTCCTCTCTTTGCTCCCTCCCACTTTATTCACTTGCAAATCAGTGTGTGCCCACAAGAGCCAGCTCTCCGGAGCCCGTAACCTTCCCATCCCAAGAGCTGCAGTTTCCGCCGCTGCAGCGAGAACCGCAGCGCCGGGGCACGCAGCGGCGGCGGCGGCGGCAGGAGCAGCCTGGGCGGGTCGCGGGGTCTCCCCGGGCGCAGCAGGGCGAGCAAAGGTGGGTTCGGTCTCTGCTGGTAGTGGTGGTGGTTGTGCATGCCTTTTCTGTTTTTTAATTCTATAGCTTTGATGGAAACCAATCAGAGAGCCCTCCTCTCCGCCGGGTGGGTGCCGCGCGCCCGGAGTTGGGAGGGATGCTCAGCCTGGCAGCCTGGGTCGGGGCGGACGCGCGGGTCCAGCTGCGCGGGCGGCGCGGCTGCCGCTGCCCAGGACGGGCGCCGCTTCCCAGGGAGCCTGAGCGCCGCTCGTCTGCCTTCTGGTAAGACCCATCCGCCCGGGGCTGGGTGGGGGCGCGTGTAACGGGCGCGGGGAAGAACACGCCGCCTTTCTCTCCGCGGGAAGAGGCTTCCCGGGGAGCGCCGGCATTTGCAAAGTTGGCTGGTCAATTACCAAGGGCGCTGGTGCGTGTAGGACTCGCGGAGCCGTTTGCGGCTTGATTTATTTCCACCTGCCCACATCACAAGGGTCTATGCAGGACTGCTTTGGCTGAGTTACATTTCTTGGCTTTGGAGGAAAGCAGAAAATCAGGTAGCTTGGAAACTCCTGAATGCTTTCAATAAGGAAAACTTAAGCTAAAGAGGTGATCTGGCCCAGAGAAGGAGCTAAAGAAAACTGTTTAGCTTGCTCGCTCGCCCGGGGCAACGCCTGCCGGCTCTCATAGGACAGAAATGCTTAGGTTGCAAGGAAAGTCCAACATTGAACTCCGAAAATGGAGCACACTGTCCAGGGATAAGTCATGTGGGAAACGCAGCTCGCTCGTGCTCTCACGGCTGGCCAGGCACAGATCTGGGGTATTACGCCTCCCCGGACTGGTTGAAGAGCAGACCGGGTGCGCCTGGTGGTGTTAGATGTCCGATGCAGGAAAGTGGAGCCCTCAGTGTGTTTGTTAATCCGGAAATTTAATAAAAGGGGACGTTGCGATGGTGTGTACTGCAGCAGTTGCAGAGCTGGGATTACTTCTGTAGTTCGCTATTCTGTCAAGAGTTATCGGAGATTTTAAGATGGGAGATGCTGGAGAGGTCAGCGTGGTGCTGAGAAGTGTAGTCACTGCTGCAATAAAATCCATATTTTATGGGGAGTTATGTGCAGGTCTCTGTTAGTACAAGGGTCTGGTCACCTGAGTTAACTACTGAGAACATTGAAGAACCAAGAAGTTTAATCATCTGGAATAGCCACACATTTCCACACATCTCTCTCTCTCTCTCTCTCTCTCTCTCTCTCTCTCTCTCTCCATTTTCATTGTGATATTCACATGAAGTGGTGCATCAGGCCCATGTCTTGTCCAGTTTCCACTTGGACTTACTGAAGCACAGAATGTGGGAAAGAAGAGATTTTTCCTGCGAGAACGTGGCTGGAGTGGCTGGTATGCACATACATGTATGGCTGCCCTGGGGGGGTACACATGCCAAATATGTGCTTTCTGGGTGTTTATTATCCAGCAGGTGCACTCTCCTCCCTGGGCTGAAGGAGGAACATGAGGAATGTACCTAGCTGATGCACAACTCTTCTGAGAATGAATAACAAATAGGCTTATTCAAATGGGGGGCAAGCGGTGCTTATTTCCTTTCTTATCTTGCTGATGCCTTTACCTGAACAGGAAATCCTTTAGGATTGTATCCTGAAGGGAGGTGGGGGGGGGGGGGCGGGAATCTCTTCCAGTTTAGCTTGAGCATCACCCTTTGTGTAATAGTGCCTGCATGGTTCCATAACTGCTATTTTAGAGAGCCGGAAACCAAGTTGTGTGAAGGAAGGGGATAGGATCGAGCAGATGTCTTCATTGTGTCACGAGGAGGAGGGCAAAGTTTACGCCAGAGGCCAGATTTCTGCTGCGGAGCTCCCAGACTTAAAAGCAACCTAACATACTACAACCACAAGGCATTGTAGCTCACCCACTTTTGCTCTTTGGTGTGTTCTTATTAAATAGGCTTGGGGGGAGGGAATAAAAGGCCGATCCTTTTCTACCTATTTTGATGGTTCATGCATGCTTTTGAAGCAGAGGAAGTAGCCAATTTCTTCAGAAAAACTTGAGAGGCAACAGCACGTTTTGGAAGGAATATGGCAATGGTTTAGTCCTACTGTACTTGTCTACAATTATCTTTCGCTGCCATTATAAGTGATAGACTAGTGTCTCTGTAGGGACTTTTAGTCCCTTTACTATCTTGCTTTTACATCAATTTATTGCAATTACATTTCTTAATGCTAACTCTGCAAAGATAATATATAGAAACAAAATCATTTTCTACCAAAGCTGCCTACTATCAGAAAACATGTACTTTATCTCTTCCACCCACCACTTCCATCAGCTTTGCAAGGAAAAGCTCACTCTGAGGCACTCTTCCTTTCCACGTTCAAAAAAAAAATCCATCTTGAGAAATACTGCTCTGAGATACATGAAACAGCTAAAATTTCTCGAAAGCACAACTACAGTTCCAGGACATCCAATGACACTTTCTTCTTGCAAATGCATCAAGTTAGAACGAGAAGTTCTGAATATCTGCGTAGAGCTAATTAAGTGATCGTCCCACATAGGGATGGAAAAAGATAAAATATGACAAATATTCTGAATAAAACTGTATACTTTCCTAAGGAAGTGAAACTGAAACGTGTGGGCCCCCCTTCTGGCCCTTACTTGCTTTGCAGTCACAAATGCCAACTTATACTGAGGCAACTTACTCTTGACCGACAGAAACTTTTTTTGGAAGGGACCTCTACTGCGTCACTCTATGCATTTCTCCCTGTAGTTCAGTGCATCATGGATTTTGTTACCTAAGATAATAAGTAGATAACAGCTTTTTCTTCATAGACAAGTAAGTATTCTCCAAATGCTAGCTTGACATTCAAGGCAAGTGAAAATCATTATCATTGGTATCATTTGTTTAGTTCCTGTAATTTAAGGAATTCGAGAGTAGGCAGTTTTCTGGGTATCCAGGCTTTTGGTAACTTGCCTATGATTCCAAATAAAAGCAATGGACAATTAATAAGGAATTCACCATGATCACTCTGATTTTCCTTATTTCTGATCTTGCCATGGCTGTACTTCCTTTATTTAAATTCACCCAAAAACAGTAATGGCTAGCTATAACTCGGAAAGTTTCACATAAAGGACGCCCACCACTTAAGAAATATTTTCAGAAAAAAAAATTTCATTAACCTTACAGATATCCATAAACATTCACAAGTTATATGGAACTAGAGGCTTCTCATTTAAAGAAGTCCCCATTCAAATAAGCATGTATTAAAAGTCCAAAAGATGTTCAGACACATATGTCACCCATATTCTGGGAGGTGTTTTTTATTTCTCCCTTTGATGTATCACAACACATGTTAGGTAACCTACTTCTTAAAAAATTCTGAAACTTCAAGTAAGATAAGTTCTATGGGACTGAATCAGCCTCTTCTGCTGACAGTCTGCAGGTTTCAACTTCCAATTTAAAAATCTGTTCTAAAGTTTGAAATGTGTTCCAAATGAGATAACATCCGCAGAAGCCAGCTGCCTTATGCTGCTTGCTTAGTCACAACAGCTCATTCTTTGGGGTCCCTCAGAATTAGGGTCTTGCTTTTAGAAATAACGAGCCTCGCCTCTATCTGAGCTGCATTTTTTAATAGTGTTTCAGCCTAGCTAGTGTCTGCTGAGTTTACCTTATTTGTTTCACAAAAAAGGTGAAAATGTAGATAATTCAACCTTCTCTGGTTTATTATTTTTTTCTTGAATAATGATTCTAAATACAGAGACTCAAGAACATCATGCTAATAGGGAAATTGCTGGAAAATAATTAAAACACACACAGAGCACCCAGTTGTCACACTGTTCCCATAGAATTAGAGAAGAAATATAGAAATACAGGGCTGGGGTTGATTTTTTTTCATTGCGATTTTCATTCTGTTTTGAAGACAGATGAGAGGTTGAGGCACTTTCCTGGATCCGAACAGTAATATTTTTGTTTGAGCTTTCCTGTTATGAAGATTAACTGGCCTACATTTTTTTAAAGTTCCTATTCCTAGGGCTGTTCCCTTTTTCCAAGCAGTCATATGAGAAACTTCAGGTTTTCTCTAATTAACTATAGAGCCAAATGTATATAGTCTTCATAACTTCATCATTCACAAAGTAAGAAGATAAGGTAAGAGGGGAAGAGGACAAATAACCTTCCGAAAAGATGGTACACTTTCATTTACTACAAAAGTAAATGAAGAAAAGGCCCTTTAAGCCAAAATGGTTGGGTCAGAGCAGGTCAGATACAGCCAGTACTCTAACTGTTAAAGACTGAACTACCCAGGAAATTTAAACTCTTCCAACAAAGAAAACTTACCAAAGAATGAACACTCTGATCACACATGCATAAATGTAGAGCAGACACATACACAGAGGGTACTGTGTCCCCATCCCCACAGATTATTAGAAATTATTTTACTTTGCCCAGGTTGGTGTGTTTTAATGGATTGAGTGCCAGCCTGTGAACCAAGAGTCCCAGTTTGATTCCCAGTCAGGGCACATGCCTGAGTTGCAGGCCAGGTCCCCAGTAGGGGGCGCATGAGAGGCAACCACACATTGATTTTCTCTCCTCTTTCTCCTTCCTTTCCCCTCTCCCTAAAAATAAATAAATAAAATCTTTTTTAAAAAAGAAAAGAAAGAAATCATTTTACTTTGTTTTACCTGTTTCATATCTTTACACTAACTGTGTTGGGTGCTCATTTCCTCTATTAATTAGATCAACTTGTTGAGATTTGTAAGAGGAAGAGTTTAATTAAAGACAGAACGTTACTATTGAACTTGATGTGCAGTATAAATGGGCAGCGTGGGTCCCAAGCTTTTCCTACAATATGCAGTCCTCTCTTGTGGAGAGAACAAGTTATGAAGCTGAGGTACATAAAGCTAGCCGCCACAGAGGATGGTTTATCTTCATATTTCATCACTGGAAAGAGCACTGTGATTGTCTCTTTCTACAGCTTCCCAAGTTGGTAGATTACCCAAAAGATGTTCAGGAGACCTAATAAGTTATAGGAATGGAAAACAGCTAGAAAAACTTAAATTGAGGTGTCCAAGTAACAAAATGAAAAGAGATAAGGAGGTGAATTTTTAAATAAGAAGGAAACATAAGAATAGAAATAGAATCAAAACTGCCATTTTTGCCCATGTTGCATTTTCTACTTTATAAATACTACTGTCATTAAATACAACTTTATAAACATAGTTACATCACTAATATGTTTATAAACACTATACTTTTCTACCGCAGAATGAAAATTTGAAAATCATCCTTAAAAAATTGACCATCTAAAGTAAAATGATCCTGCATGGATCATAAAATAACCAGAAAAGTGCATTTTTTTAAAAAAAAAAGTGATCTGAACTCTCATGAGAATCAAAGAAACAGATTTTATTAATATGAATAATACCAACTCTTCTCCTTCAGTTATCCTTATTGTCCTGCAATCTAAATGGATACACTGTGTGTCCTTTTGACACGGGCAACCCAAAGTCTACAATAGTGATACAGGCCAAATATGGCACCCATTTGAATCCTATACATGGTATATTATGATGACAGACTGAACAAGCAAGACAGCCCACCTCACCTGATAATAAAATAATAGTGACCAGTAGGCTCAGAATGTTTATATAGCCAAATGATAATGATCATAATTACACAGCACATACTAATAAATTAATCTTTACTGAGCTTTCCTACATGTCACACACTGCTCTACATATTTTATGGGCATTCTGTATAGTAATAATTACTCAGTAAGTCAAAGGAAAATGTTATCCTTGTATCCTCACTATTTAGCTCTTTTTTGTGTGGTGTTGTTTTTTTTTTTTTTTTTTTGGTTTGAATTTCCAGGGAATTTCCATTTGAGCCAAGTACTGAATGAATGTGCTCTTAATAACACTTGTGGTATCTTAGAAGCAAAAGTGTAACTCTCTGAGAAATACAAAGCGGCAGAGAGCGTGGGAATGATTGGGTTATTTTGACCGGAGAAATGCAGATTTTAAGGCTGAGAAAATGTTTGTAGGTTATTCATTTTTTAAAAACCATTTGCAAGTATATATTAGAGTTTATAATTGTAGTAAAAAGGATTATGTGGGCCATTTGAGCCTAATAATGGTACTTTTATTAGAAAATAAATTGTTTTCTCATGCCTTCAAAGAGAGCCTCGTGTTGTTGGAGGGGGTACTTCATGGAAGTAGCTAAAAGGGACAGCTGTTCATTTCATTGACAAGAGGCATCCCAACCTCACAGCACCCTCTGCGGTTGCACAGCACCCTGTGCTTTCTCAGTGCATTAGCATATTCACTATGTACATAGCACTTGGGACCAGTAGAGTCAAGTGAAATTGTATTTATTTTCATCCTTATCAGATGGGTAAAAATAATTATTATTTTCTCCTTTTATAACCATAATTTTGTTATTTAATTACCATCATAGTTCAGTGTTTGTTTTGAGTTATTTCTTTACCAAGTAAAATTTCACCAAAAAATAAAAGGAAGGAAGGAGAGAGGGAGGGAGAAAGAGAGGGAGAGGGGAAGGATGGAAGGAAGGGAAGAAGGGAGGAAGGAAGGGAGGAAAAGAGGGAGGAAGGGAGGCAGGTAGGAGGGCAGACATCCTCTTAATACATTATATATGGTTGACATTGATGAGCCATTTTCATTAAACTCTATTCTTTCTATTGCCACCATTCACAAAGTCATGTGGTGAGTCCAGCCTTCAAGGACAGTTAGAAAATTAGAAGTATACTCAAAGAATGTGAAACATAGAGAGGAGATTGGAGACCATTTTATCCAATACCCATCCTTTATATTTGAGATACCTGATGACCAGAGAGATGAAGTGACTTGTCCATGGATACACTCTGTCCTTTTACCTCTGTCTTTCTCTTCTGTAACTTAACTTCTAGTTATTGAGTATTAATGCTTTTTACCGTCTCCACCTAATTCTGACATTAAAAATTAAAGAGGAAATTTACATCTACAATATTGTTATTTATAAATATACTATGAAGGAGTACACATGGAAAATTATGAAGAAAATAAAGATATAGGCTCCTTTAGGAATTTCGTGTGTTCATACCATTTTGTAAAGCTCTTGTTGCAAAGAAGATTTGTAATTGTCCTTCGAAATTTTGACCAGCTCTTGTGGGCACATGATAAAACTTGGGTTGTTTTTTTTATTTGTAATGGTCTGATGGCAGTTTTGAGTGAGCTTTATCTAAATCAGTGATTACCCAGGCTAGCCAAACTCATGTGTCCATCTTTGAAAAAACAAAAAAGTTTATTGGTGAGTGATCAGATATGAGAAACGATGATAACCTATTCAGTGTTTCATAAATCTCAATTTATTCAATTTAAAGGATTCAAACAGTGTCCTTCCCACTCCTTTCAAGTTAAAATGTCAATTCTTTCATGGAAGGGTATGCATCAACTATGTTGTTGTTTCCCTTAGCAAAACTGAAATCTGACAAGCAGCCCAATGTCAACCTATCCCTTTAAAAACAAACAAAAAACTATCAATGTTCTATGAAATCCAAAAGTCTGAGGACCACTGGGTTAGATAATGAGTAACTTCATGATGAAAAATTATTGACCTAGTTCTCTTCCTTTTTATTTGGATGAATGAAAAGTAAAGGCTAATTATAATGACATTAAAAATAGCTAAAAAGACAAACTAAAATCATTCAATCAAAAGGTATCTTTGGATCTCCTAATTAAACCCTATAGACATGAATACTAATGTTTGTAATACCAAAGCAATTTTTGTCTATATTGTCAGGTCCTGTAAGAATGTGCTTAGCCAAGCTAAAGGCCAGAACATGCCATAAACAATGAATTTGCCCACTCAGTTACATAGTGGATTATTCAGTAAAAATCAAAAAATTTTAAATTTATGTATATCTAATGTAATCAGGTAAAGGAAACTCAGCTGCACTTAACCATAAACATTGTAAAAGTGGTGGGGATTTTTTCTTAAAAGTGAACTTTATATAACTACAGACAAAGTTTCAAAGGTGTTAATTTGTATTTTAAGGTATGCATTTTAACTTCAAAAAGCAATTCCGTCTAACATATTGTATATATTTCAGTCATGAAAATTAGCTTATAATTTTAGCTACAAAGCTTAAACTTCCTTTGCAGGATTAAAAAATAGAGTTTCATTAATCTACTATCATCCGTTTTATAAAATGTTTGAAACTGCCCAATTTCACATTCAAGTACATTATTCTAAGCTCTTCTTAGCAACAGGTTTTAATTTAACACAGATCAAAACGATGTGGTCAGACTAACGAATCACCAATGCAAAATGATAAAATCCACCCAGCCTGTTATGTTACTGCTGAAACCTACACCGAGCCAAGCCGAGCTACTGTATCTCCCAGCATTTACTCTCAAACCACACTATTTGTTTAAAAGTATCTAATTAGGATTTTGTCAGTGTTTCATAAAGAATGAGCTCTGTGAGGGAGACCTTACAAAAACATCAGCGCCACAGGTTCTCTCCTTTTCTGAGTCCTGTCTCTCTCCTCGTCGGAAAGTAGATGTGCAGTGCCGGTCTTACTGAAGACAGCAGCGTGAAAGGGCCGCCTGCTCACTGGTGTCATCAAGAGGAAGTGGTCCCAAAAAATCCAGACCCAGAAAGTGCCAGCTCTGCAATAATTTTTGCATTCAGTGTACGTTTACCCGCAGGTAAACTTCCCTTGATGGAAGTGCAGACATGCCAAAAGCAGGTTCCGTATTTAAAACATTTTTCTCACGATGCTTCCTTTTCTTTCTTAAATTAGCCTTTAATTTTCAGATGCCACCTTCCACGATATCTTTCCAACTAGTACCATGGTTTGCTTTTCTTAAACATGTGTTCCCCCCTTGAATTTAAATGTATATCTACTTTGTGTGCTAAAAAACAATGAAATTGAAGCGATACCCACACTGGAGGAAAGAACACTGCAAAATATCGACAGATGACATGAATAACCACTTTCTCAAAGAGAATACTAAATAGACAGTTCATGTTATTTAAAATACAAAGTTGAAAACTACATAAAAGGAAAATAGTCTCAAGCAACTAATGTGATGTAAGGAAAGATTTTTATGTCATGGACAAAGAGAGAAGTTATTGAAACCCTACGCTGGATTAATGGGGTGCTGAAAAACAAGAAGTTTGCATTGCACCCTGGGTGTTCTGAACGTTAATAGAGCACATGTTTGCTTCCTAATTTGTCACTAAATTAAAATGAATTTTTATATGGCTTGGGTTTTTTTTTCTTTTTTCTCTGTACAAAATGTTTTTATCTGGGCTGGTTAGAGGAACCCAGCACAGAAAACGAGCCAAACTTGCCCTGCTTTGTAATAAGAAATGCGCACTGGCATCCATGGTGTTATGAAGACTTGAGAGCAAGGAGGCAAACTTGGGCTTCACGTGAAACTCAACAATCCAAAGGAGCAGCCACAAAGCTCCACCTGCTCAGAAGATGCTGTGCTAGCCAAGTACCTTCCAATTTAGATTTTACCTAATGGACAAATATTCCTAAAAATGATGCGAAGATTTCTGGAAAATTCCTCATTTGATTTCCTGCACAGTAAAAACTCACCTGATATAAGTTGCCTTATGAAGTAGCTAAATCCAGGTTGGGAAGAAAATGGATTTAAAATGTCACTGCTCCATCTCAAGATCCCAGTTTTAAGGTGAAGGCACCACCGTGTAAGCACATAGTGAGGGCTCAGTAAATGCTTCCTGGGTGGAATTCTCATACAAGCTGCAAGTGCTTCTCTTAAATAAATATCTTTCCTATATATTTCTTTTTCAAGTTCACTCATCCCAGTGAAAAGCATAACTTTTCTATCCCATGCTAATAGTTTTTAGTAATTCTGACTCCTTTAAAAGGATCCAATTTCAAAGGAAGCCCTATCAATGGAGTCTTGCAAGCTACAGGGACTAGGCATGCAGAAGAGCTGCCCAGCTTTAGGAATCCCCCGCCAGACCCCCCCTCCTCCAGGCAGACTTTTTATTAAACTTGGTATGAAACGATGTTGCCCGGAGCCTGATTAACAATTTATGTCTTCCTAAACAGATTAGCAGAAGTCTGTCATTTTGATTTTTTAATTCTTAATTTATGTTTGGACACAGAATGTGCTTCTGAGTTTACACTTTCAATATATTTTGTTTGTCAGAATTCAAATCTTGTTGTTACTGAGACTTTTCTTTTACAGTTTCAGTATCCACGTATGTTACTATATATTTTCTGTGATAAATAAAGCAATTGCTTTTTTGCTATGTGAGTTTTTCAACCTCTCATTTAAATAATCTTATATTTCTTTTCAAGATATTTTGAATCTGTTCCTTGAGCGAAAATAAGAAAGATTACTGGTAAAACTGAGGAGGAAAATAATAAAACCTAATGCAGAGAACACTAAGAACATCTCAGGCACTGTTCTAAGTGTTTTACATGATTTCGATGCGTACCACAATGCTCTGAAGTAAATACTGTCAGCCTTCCCACTTTTAAAGACAAAGCTGGGGAGGCAGCACAGTTAAGCAGTGCGCCTGAAACCACACAGCTGATGCTTGTGGAGCTAAAGTTAAATCTTGGCAGTCTTGATAGCCCGTGCTCTTAAGTATTAAACTCTTGTGTCTTTTATTACTATTATCATCATCATCATCATCATCATCATCATCATTCAAGTAAGTGATAGATTCAAATGCATGTCAAATCCAAAAATGCCAATGGTATAGAAGATATATGTACACAATATATGCAATGGACACATTTCTCAGAACTGAAAAATATAATTAGACAGAAAACAAGAAAATGCATCTTTCCTTTTCATTCCTCAGTGAATTTATCAGCATATTCACATAACAAGTTAAATCAATTAATGATAGCCCAAAGCCTCATGATAGCCTTTCGGCTTTAGGTCTGAGCCTTTGCTTTAATTTGAGTCAATCTTGCAATCACTTACTGTTGATCCCAAGGGGAACCTGGCAAAAGAGAGTCTCTGGCTTGAGACTCCTCATTCATTAATTTATTCATTTTAGAATATTTATTGAGGGCCTTCTCTGCCCAGAGCTGGACAGACAATGGATGACAAGGCAAACATGATTTGGGAAAAATAGTTAGATTTTTTTCCTCATACTTTATAGAAGATAAACCCCAAATGGACTAAAAGATTTATGAGTACAAAATTAAACTGTAACTTTAGTCCACAATTAGATAAATATATATTTACAATCTTCAGATAGTAATGGACTTTCTAAGCACAAAGCCAGAACTTGAAAACAAAGTGAAGGAAGACAGCATCATTAGAATGCCTGGTCTATTAATAATGGGCCCATACTACTAGCTTTGACAATAATAAATAGGATAATAAATAATAAATTTAGAGTTAGTTATATTTTGGCCTTATCCCCATATCTCCATCTTACAGGAATACAGAAATTAGACTTTGGTTTCAGGTTACATTGTGATATGTAGGATCTCTATTCATTTTCAGGTTAGGCTTTTGATCTCCTGCCTCAGCTTAAAATTCTTTTAAAAAAACCATGTCCCTCTTCACTACCAAAAGCTTATTAAGAGTTTTATTTTTTATGATATTCCCCAAATTATTTTCATAGTGTTTCTTTCACTAACCACTACAATTTCGCCAATGAGTTTGCCATGCAGCATATAGCTTTACATACTTTGTTCAGTAGAAATACATTTCAGCAAGAAGTCTTTTCGTGCAAGAAGACTAGCTGAAATTTGGGATTTAGACAGCAGGGTTTCAATTCAGTAACCATTTAATGAACACTTTTGTGCAAGGCATTGTGTTGGGAGCCATGGATACCACCATGCTTTGAAGTCACATCAGTTGCAATATGTATTTAGTATTAATTATGACTGTTAAGAACTGCCATTTTAGAAATTTATTCAATGAAAAATAGAAATTCTATCAGGATTGAACTTTTTAGTCATGAACTAGATTAGGATCTACCATGGCTAAATCTAGGGTTTGACAGGTTGACACTGAAACTTGGTACTAATATTCAGCTGTTCGGCTGCTTATCTCTGCTGTCCCAACTCGTCTTCGCCTGGCCAAATGTTATTGGGTCTACCGGAAAGAGGTCAAGAATGTGTTTCTCCAGGAACCTTTCTCTGATCTCCAATAACCTCTCGTGCTCCCATCTTAGAGTTCCCATTGCATAAACCTGTGAGACGTCCTTAACCTCAATACAACTCTAAATACATCTTTGCAAAACTCTAGTTCTCAGCTATCACACTGGAGGCATCTAGAGAATGAGGCCTCTAGGTTAAGACATAGAACTGTTTTTTGTGTGTTTATTTGTTTGTTTTAACCCTCACCTGAGGATAGAGAGGGGAAGAAGGGGCGAGAGAGAGAGAGAGAAACATTGATCTGAGAGAGAAATATCAATGGGTTGCTTCCTATACACATCCCAACTGGAAATCAAACCCACAACCGAGGCATGTGTCCTGATGAGAAATCAGGCCTGCCACTTTTTGCTGTACAGGATGATGTTCCACCCAACAGAGCCACCCAGCCAAGGCAAGACCTAGCCCTGCTTTTGACAAATGGCAGGAGCACCTTAGATGTTTGTTCAAAGAACAAGTGGAGAGTGCCCATGTTAAAATTCTGGACTATACTTGTATACTTTTACATTATTTACACTGGATCCTAATTTTCTTCTCTTGTAATCTGATTTCCTTTGAACACGTCGCAGGAATACACTTAAGAAAGTTGGTACCAGCCTCCTCAATGGCCTCGGCCAAAGAGGTACACCCAACAGAAGGGTGATATCCTCAGGATGACCTTGGTTATTTTGGCCACATATCTGAAATACAGTTACAGACCCTATAACCGGTGGTCTCCTAATATAATACTTGAATATTTTATGTGGGATTTTTTAATCTAAAAGTTGAACATTTCTTTGGCCACTCTACCCCACAGTATAGAATTATTTAGTTTTTAGTTATGTGTTAAGGTTGAAAACTGAGGCTGTATATTTTCTTTCTTTGGTATAGACTACTATGATAAACCTTGGTTATCTTTTGGTTTATTATACACCCTGTATGTTTGTTTTACACTCTTATGTATGTGTTTTATGATCAAAATCATTTTCCCCTAAATTCCTACCCTGGAAATGTTTCAAGAGGTTTGATAGGAAGTCTAATACTAGATTCTACATACATTGTTATAACCTTGAACATGGCTGTAGAAAATAGATTGAATTAAGTTTAACTGATTATGTAGTCTTGTTTCATTCCTTAAGTGGCAGTCAATGCATGTAATAGGATCTTCATGAATATTGTTTGGCAATGAAATATGCTGTTCAACCCAGCTCTGAGTATGCCAAGTGTTCTGTAAGGTTGTGAAATGAAGTGGAGAGGTTTAGGTGACGATCTTTATACTTCCTCTATTTATGTGATATCCATTCAGCCTGAAGTCTAAGACACATAAAGAATTTTAAACTTACTGATCAATAGAAGTTAGCTTGATTTACATAAGCAGACTTCCTAGACTAAAATAGGTACCATGGTACATTCTGGAAATCTTCTCTATTACATCTCAACACTATGGGAAATTGTAACTTCCAAGAAAAAGGAGTAGAAACTATAAGCTCAGAAATATTAAAAATATGATTCCAAGCATTGTTTCTCTGCCTCCGAACCATTCTTTTGATTAATACTTTCAATTGGTAACATCTCCTATTAACACAAGAAATCTAACTGCATAGGAGCAGGTCCTCCCCCACACTTCACAGCCCCAACTTGAGAATAATAAGTAGAGAATTAAAGGATTTTCGGGAGTGATTAAGGTAGCAGGGGTAAAGGAGAAGCCAATAAGTAAGCCTATTAACTGAGGAAAGGCGATCAGAAAAGCAAGCTATGGTAATTCATGGTCAGCATCCTAAAGATCTGATTGCTTCTTACTCTTTCTCACATAAGTGTTTTCTTAAACTTGTGTGTTCGGATGCTTTGAGCTATGAGTGAGAGAGAAAAATCCCATTTCCAAGTAGATTAAGAGATAAATACGATTATATTTTATAGAAAAGAGAACCCATAGACACACAGGCTCAAGTGACCCACAAATGAGCGGTGTGATCAAAGACTCAGGCAGGACCCTTCTGTTTCTCCATCATGCCGCCTTCTGCATCCCAGCTGTGTGACCATCTCCCTTCTCGGCCTTTAGAAAGGTTTACAGTGGCAAGTGGGGCCACATGCTTCCTTACTGTTCTCCAGCGGAACAGGGAGAGAAACCTCTCTCACAATCAAGGATGAAGGGTGGTGTCCTCCAGTCTCACTGAGCCAGGTCAGATCATACGAACATTCTTATACATTAACTGCTGAGAAATCCCATGTGCTTATTAACTTTTTAGACTAAAGATTCATTCTTGAGGTCAGCTTCCCCTGATTTGTGTGCATGTGTTTGGGGGAAGGAAGACACCTGAACAAAACAAGGATTCTATTAGTAAGAGAGGTAAGAAAGGGATGCCAGGCAGCCAACGGACACTGTCTACTACAGTTTAGTCTCTTAGGGTCAGTATTGCTCTAAATGAAAATCTAAGTATCATATAAGTGAGAGATTCAAATGGGATTCAGTTTAATAAACTATGGCTTTAGAGGTAACAGATAACAAGATCAAAGCTCACCTATTCTGTTGAGTGAGGGTTACCTGTGCAATGGCAGCTAGAGCAATACTGAACCATTTGAACGACCTCTGATTCTATCTTTTATTGTACTCTGTGAGTGAAGTGGGTTTCTGGTGTATTTGTTTTGGGAATAGACTGACTAGAAATACATCACTGTCCAAAAAGAAAACCTTTTTTTTTTCATCTAGGGATTTGAGGCTTAACTAGCTGGAAGGAAAGTATAATTTCATTTTGTTGTTACAGTCTCATTTAGAAAATAACCTTAAAAGATTCAAAGGACACCAGGCCACGTGAGCCCACTCCTTGCTCGCGGGGCCTTGGCTTGGGCTTTAAATTTTCTAGCGTGTTCTGAAGTGTTTCCTTAAACAACATTTTTTGCCTTTAGCACTATCCTAACCACTGGAGCTTTAAGAAAGCTTGAAGAAGTGTTGTTTAAAAATAGCATCACAAACAATTTTTTTCTCTTTATTACTAAAAGTACCTCAAATTTTTCTTTAAGAAGAGTTTTTTTCTTTTAGGTTTGATTTGAAAGGCAAATAAGCTGAAATGCAGATGTTTATCTAAATCCGAGACAAAACAGTATGAGAAATAATTATAAAATTTAAAAATGAAAATCCGGGAGAGTGGTGCCACTGTTACCTGGGTAATTTTAGGCAAAGTGAGAATTTGGAGTTGCTTTTTTTTACTGATGCATTTATGTGGATCTGATGTATGCCACACAACAACATGTTCCTGAAACATCTGGTAATAAAGTCTAAAATCTTACATTTTTGTCCTAATCTCATTTGTACTCCCTCAGAGCTGACCTTGGCACAGATGCGTTCACCTTCCTATAAATGTTTAACTACGACAAAACAGTCTTTTTTTGGCAGGGGGGTGTGGCTAGCAATTTAGGGACAGAATTAAGGGGCCATGGCCATAAAAGTTTCATATTCAGTTAGACAAGTAGTATGTGAAACTTTGAAGAAAGGGGTCATCTAGTGTCATTGAATTCCTATGCTATCCTACTTTTGCATGACAAAGGGAGTCCCAGGTAGGCTATGACTTTTGAGCCAGATCGATGACCCTGTTGGACATTTCTCTTAGCGCAGTTTCATCCTATGAAATGAAGATAATGGTAGTTTCAACTTCATTAAAGTGTTCTGAGGAGCAACTAAGATAATGCTGGAAAGAACTTCAGCAGACTGCTGAGCACAGGGGAAGCGCCCTCAAAACGTGAGGCGCTTCTGTCGCTGATACTGTTGTTACCATTATTTTTTACAGAGTTTAAGTCAACCTAAGGGTCCTTGGTATTTTTCACACACTGCAAGGTTTTTTGGTTTTGTTTTTAATTTCACTAATTGGAATGAAGCACAGCATTTTTTATGTCACAAATGTAATGTGGCACTGGGGGCAATATGCCCATAATTCTACTCACTGAAACATGTTTTGGCTGACAGAGTAAATGTGGCAAATGTGGCTTAAATTCAGAATTTCCTCAGAGCCTCTTCAGCGCTGTTCCCCAGAAAATCTGCAACCCGAGCTGGTCTCCTCATTTGGGCTTGCAAAGGTGTGAACTAAATGCAGCCAAAATGAAGTAAAGATGGTAGATGCGAATTCTGTTCAGCACTCTGCTGTCGTGGACTGTGGATATTATTCTAACTGTTTGCCAGCCTGCCCCTGGTTCCTGGGTAGTGACTCAAGAGAAAAGCAACAGATCACAACTATCGTACCAGAACCACATGACACTCACATGAGACGGTGCATGTGCACACACACATACAGAGAACAACTCTGCTACCAAAAACTCCTCTAATCAAATGCAGGAAATGAGTTTCTGGGTCAAAATGGTGACATAAGAAGGTCCTGAACTCACCCCGCTGCAACACACTAAATCTCCAGCTTCATATGGAACAGCTCCCTTCAAAATAGTTGACACTATTACAGACGTCCCCATTTTCCTCTAGTCATCACCACACTGTTGCGTGTGTCTGTGTATCATGCCTATATTTAATTGGCTAGAAATTACAATATTTCCACCACCTTAACTTTTGAGTAAAATGTTTTAGCGTTAATTTAATGTGGAAGAAATACATAGATTTTTCAGTGGTAATTTAATTGATATGCGAGCAAAAAGTGTGAAGACCACCATGGTAGACCCTGGAAGACGAATGTGCATGTACTCTTCCATTCATATTGGTATAAGTTTAGCTGGCATGCTTTTGATCTGAGGCTCTGGTTCATCCTTAAATTTATCAGTTGGAGCACTTCTGTAGCCAGCATTAGATTTCCCAGAAATCCAGTCCAGGTAACTCTGAACCAAGCCCAGGCTAATTCCTTTGCCCAGTCATTGCCCTAACAGGAGGGGAGAAAACATCAAACCTATAGGCCCCTCCTGGCAGGCTTCCAATTTTAAGATCTCCTAAAAACAGTATATTGATCAAAAATAGACACCTAAACTCACACAGAGTCAGATGAATCTAATTCTCTATTTCTCTAACTCTATGGTACACTCAATTTACATTAGTAAACACAATAACATCCTAGTTTTCAACTTATGAACTCAAACGATTTTGTATTTTTTTTCCTAAGAACCAATGACTGTGTGTAGTATTTTAGTATTTGAGGGACTGTATCAGGTTCTGCTCGTGCGCCATTTCAGATCTCATTGGCTTCACCTGTCTCTTATTCCCGCCACTGCCGTGACGACCAGTTCTGCACAGGTTCAGACCCACTTCTTGCAGGTGCAACCCGATGGTCAGTCCTGCATTGTACATGCCTTCTCCTCTGCTCTGGGGCTTCTCTGTTGATGCCGCAGAGTGAGAAACCGCAGGACCCTGTTCCATGCTAACCCACGCACAGCCCAGCCTGCACTTCTGCATCGCAGATGGTTAGCACTTTGACAAATGGGCAGTGAGAGCCCACAGAGAAATATTTCTCCCTTTCTTCCCCCGGAGACATAGTCCTGAATTCATTTCTTAGGGTTTCTCGGGTGATCCCATGAAGTGGTGGCCAACTCGATAACACTTCCTGGATCTGGTTCTCCTTCTTTCTGGCTTTGCTGCCCTGAAATGCTACTCTCTGGAAAAACACTCCCCAATAAAGTATTTGCAGGTAAAACATTTTGAGGAAATGAGTTCCAGTTCTAGAAATCAAGGCTACCAGCTGGGTGAAGCTGTTTTGCTAGCCCCAACTCTGTGCCCATGAACACCTCCTTTTGCAATTCCCTATCATTTTTCTTCCAATAATCATTCATTCATTCACGTTCACACATTCACTTATTCATTCTTCTTTCTTTTCAACAAATCTTGATTGCTTGCCTACTGTGTGCAATACGACGATGAACCTAATTCCTGTTCCCTTCACTGAGAATTTTATATTGCCAATCATATTCTCAAAAAGAACTAGGGGACACTTTGGTTGCATTTTCCTCAACTCTGAAAACACAGTGCAAGCTGCTTTGCAGGCTGAATAATGGATGATGGTAAAAGACATTAGAACCCAAACAATGAAAATACGTCATGAAGGCTGCAGCGTGCCCATTGGGAAACCTCCCAAATGGTACGTGTCACAGACACTCAGAGGTGGGGCAGCGTACATTTTACTGCAAGGGTGAAAGAGTTAAAATCAAAGCAGCATCTCCAGACCACACACAAGGGAACCAGCTGCTGGTGTCTCCAGCCTGTGCCGAGCTCAGCCAGGAAACAGAGGCGCTGCTCAGCTCTTGGGTGAAGGGCTCTGGACAGAAAGTGATGGGTAAAGGAAGAGAGCAGACTGGGAGGAAAAGGAGTCCAGCCTGCTCAGTATACTGCTGCTTGAACAGGTGTGCACAGACCGAGATTGTATGTCTTTTTAACTGCCTCTCAGAGTCCTTCTTTAAAGCCTTTACAGAAGTAGTTTCCCCTTTTTGAGTTGTACTGTCAGTTGGCAGATACCTCCGGGAGAGGGGGCTCGTTCTAAAAACCTCTTCAATAATGTTGGTTAAAAATTACTTTTAAAGCCATCTGCTGAGTAGCACCTTGCCCTCTTCCCCTTGCCCTCCCCAGCGCGTTTCTCTTTCCCAGCCCTCTCTGATTTGCCAATTACTTCCTTCAAAAGCCACCCTTGTTCTCTGACACCTGTGCTGACATAACATCTCGTCCTGGCAGGCAACTGCCAATTCTCATTGGAAAATGACTGCTAAACATTTCAGCACCGGCTCACAAGAAGGCTTCCCTCCTCTGCCCACTGGCACCGTAGAAATTGCCACTGTTCCTTATGATCGCAAGTCCAAGCCCCCCTCCTTGTAACTCTCTACCCCTCCCCTTGGCCCGGGTCTTCAACGGGCCATGGCTTACCTGACCATATCTGAGGACCAGAAAGGTGCACAGAAGGACTTACAAAAAAAACAAAAAACAAAACAAAAAAACCCTGGACAGCAGGCTGGGAAAAAGCCAAATGCACTGGGCAGTGCTGATGATTTCAGAAAGAGGTCACAGGGACATGTCAAACAACTAAACCATGCTTGTTTTTGACTTTTTTCAGAATTAAATTCTTCAGGCCATTTCCATATATCCTACAGAAAACAAAATATCATCCATATATTTTTAAAAGGCATTAATTAAGTTTAGCTCTGACGCCCAAGAGTAATGGTGCCCGACCTGAGCCCTGACCTCCAAATAGGGATGTCAGATGAGGCTAATGCTTGTTGCACAGTCAGATCTGTGTCACATATTGAATGTAGGTCAAAAGGATGACTGCTCCCTGTAGAAAACAGAAATAACCTTTCTAAGACACCATTTCATATTAGCATGGGCCCATCTGCTCAGGATCAGAGTGAAATTGTGTTGTATCTAAAGGAAATCACGTTGGGAGAAAAAAAATCACATTTTGAAGCCAAAGTAAACAATAGGATTCATTTCTGTAAGCCTTTATTTACTGACTGCAGATAAATCTTGACCTGAAATTAATGAAAAATGTGAGCATGTCCTAGTAAAGTTTTAGACACTCATATGAACGGCCAACTTTGAGTCATTTTCTGCTATGACTCTCCTCTTGCTATTTTCAAAATGCCTAGCTTCAGAAAGTTTGAGATTTTGATGTAAAAAGCATTACAATTCATGTTAACTCATTCGTGAAATCCAATAGAAATGGATCAAGTCACACATATGAATGATTAAATTTAATTGTTTTTTATCTAGTTGCTACAATTGAAATTATGGTCCTGCTGCTGAGGAGATAGCGTACCCAATTTGGGATAAATTGGCAAAAATGAGAACTGGAAGCTCTTTTCTCCTATAGCTCTCTGAATATTCTCTTGAATGATGTCTATCATTAACTTTAATATATTTTAACTATAATTACAAGAAAAGTACTTTAGTAAGCACCAATCAACTAGTGATGCTTTATATGATAGTTTACTTTTTTATTGAAAATATTTAATGAAGTTTTAAGTCCTTTAAGTGCAGTATCACAGAATTAGATGCTACATTTATTGAGCTATAATAACTCTTGTGGGTGTGAATGTTATTCAACCCATGCTTCAATATACTATAGTTCCTATACTGAATCCCTGAAATAATTTAAAACATTTAATTTTGTTAGTGAAAACATGCCTTTAAGGATGCAGTGAAAATGATATTTGGGGGACCCATCATTATTTAGGTAATAGACAGTATAAAATTAAATAGCTTGGGTCAATTCCATTCTACCATGTAAAATAATGCTGATTGGAGCAAATTAATGCTTTGAAGATGTAGCCAATAGGATATAACTCTACTAAAGTTAGGTCACCTGCAAATCTTATGGATGGTGTGCAGAAGACTCATTACTCATTCCAAAACAGTGATTTAAAAGTTTCCAAGTCTAAAGCAAAGAGCACTGCCACATATACGCAGATTCAGGGTGGTAATTAAATTTAGGAGTCAGAGCCTTATCTGGATTCCCACCGGTCGTGTGCCCTTGAGTAAATCACAGCCACGCTCCCTCGGTGTCCTCCTTCTGTAAATTATTGGGAGGGTTAAATGAAGTATAGAGCCATCACACAATTCTTGGCTCACAGTAGGTACTCTATAAATCTTGGCCATTTTAATTAGTATTATTATTATTTTATTATTAATAGTTTTTATTATTGATTATTGTATGCAAGTAAGAGTGTGACTCCTGAATCCTTGAAGTCCACCCCCGACACAAACAAGCGCGCGCGCGCGCGCACACACACGCGGAAGCCAGCCAGCTCCTTTCACAAAGCCAGACTTAGGTCCTCCAATGTGGCAGTAGGAAAAGAAGCTGCACATAGGAACCAGGAAACAGACGACCTAAAACCTGCTTATCCTGACAATGACTGTGCAGTAAAACACAGGTAAAAGCAGGAGGTAGCCTTCTTGATTTTTTCAAAATCCACGCTCTCCTACACCAGGAGAGCAAAGGGGTCTCACATGTTTACAAGTCCTCTCAGATATTGTACTCTATTACTTTAATCATTCATTTATGCAAAATTCTATATATTTTGAGAGGTTATATCTGACTTTTTTTTTAACTTTGGGGTTTTTCAAAAAAAAATAAATGAACCAAGGCCTGGGCTTAACAAGTTTACTTGCAATCTAATATTAATTTTTTTTATTCAGTTGTACAAAACCAGTACAGGAAATCTCTGTACAAGGGGATTGTGTTGTTGCTCAAACACAGAAGTGAGCAAGCTATGGCTCAGGCCACATCCAGCCACGCCAGTTTTGTTAGGACGTGCAAGTGAAGAATGGTTTTCTCATTTTTAAATGGTGGAAAAAAATCAGGAAAAGCATAGTATTTTATAACAATTATATAAAATTTAAGTCTCAGTGCCCGTGAATAAATATCATGTTATCGGAACAAATCATTTGTGTGTTTTCTATGGCTGCTTTCACACCACAATAGCAGGGTGGGACAGACGTAGCAGAGACCGTGCATGGCCAACAAAGCCTGAAATCTGTACTATCTGGCTCTTTACAGAAAACATCTCCCATCCCCTGCTCTAATATAATAAGTACTGCTACAAAAATTTTTTAGAAATTATACAAGCATATAGCAACAGGCTTCATCCCAAAAATTCATCTGGAAGTCCGTTGTCCATGAATACCAAATAAGAAGTGACGTTTTGATTCCTAGGCTAACCCATAAATGCCCATTGACTTTTAACTTGTTTTTACTTTAGTACTAAGAGCCTGAGTTATTTGGAAATAGGCAGCCATAATTGCAGAGAAGAGGAAAAACAGACTTCCATAACCTGTTCCTGGTTCAAGGCTGTCGCTAGCTCCACATAGCCCTTCCGCTGGGCGCTCTCATGCCCTTGGAGTCCAGAGAGCCTTCTGCTGGGCATCCTTACAGTCCTCACACTGCTTAGTCAAGGGCACTTATAAGTGCATGCTGTGTACCTGTTGAGTGGGATTAGATCCATTTATTTTATGTTATGTATGTTAAATGGTCAGAATCGCCACCATTTTCCCATACACTCCCTGTGTGTTATTATTAGGCAATTTTCATAAATTTATATCCTTTATTTTAAAAATGATCATTTTAAAAGAAGCCACTATAGTGAAAAAAAAATGGTCACTTTAAAACCTAGATCATTTCAACTTTTTAATTGAAAATCACAGTAAGAAATACATTTTACAATGCAACCTAATGAACATATCCATATATACTTATAATTTAAAGTTTTACCAAAAAACAAAAAAGAATCTTTGTACATGCAAAGCCATCCATGTCTACTATATTCTATTCCATTTAATTATTTTTAAACTTTTGTAAGACTTTACTAAATTAGTTTCATGACCAACTATATAATTGTCACAATTCACAGTTTGAAAAATCTGGAACTACTGTGTTTCAAAACAAATAGGTGAATAGTCACAAGTGAACTGAGTGAATCAGCTCTTTCAGGACTATTAACAGAGCACCTCCTGAGTGCCTGGCCCAGACACCCTACCAGATACTGGGATGTTTATGATCAACAAGACGCTCTCCTTAACCTCAAGGGACTGAATGTGTGTGTGGGAGTCGGGGGTGGGTGGGAAGGTAACCAGTAGAGAGTACGTGATGGGGAGGTGGAACACTGCTCAGCTTAGCCAGGGTGTACATAGACTATAAGTATCAAGTTCCCAGCCGCAAGTAAAAAGTACCTGACTCCCAGGCCTGCCTCTGTTTAGCTAATATTTTAATTAGCTTTGGATTTAGGACATGGCTTCCTGTTCTGCCATTTAGATAGATATAATCACTCCCCACAAAATCTAAATCAGTTTTTCAGAATAGAAAAACCTTTAAGATATATTTAGCTTCAAAACAGTTATAAATGGAGTGTAAATACTGAAATTAGGCATTTAGAAGTTTGCATAAGTAGAGAGAGCATTTGTTTTTCTATTGTCATTAAAGTTTTTAAGTTTATTTTAATTCATTTTTATTAGTTATCAATCTAATTATTAAATAATAATATTATTATAATACACTTGTAATTGCAGAGCATTTATAATCATGGAAATACTAACGTGAAGTATTCTTGCAATATCTTTTGGTAACCATTACTATTTTAAGCTTAATTATAATATATTATCCAATGATGCAATTAGACATTTTATAAGCAAGCAGGGAAATTCACACACAAAAAATTACACAATACCCAATTGTTGTATTTAAAATTGTAGCTGTAGGAAAACTGTACCTGAAAGAGGTTTATCTCACACGTCTTAAAGATTTATAGTTAATTAAAGTAAAACACGGGTAGGTAATTCCAAATGCACTGCAATTTCATCCATTTAACAAAGAACCTATTTTACTGGTATAAATTGCAGATACGAGAAAGCACAAGGTTTTCTGGTTTTAAAGAAATTATACCCACGTCCATTTATTCTTATGGAAAACCCCTGCATAGGTGCCTGCCACCCCCCTAGCTTACTCCAGGCTGGGGGTGAGCCCCGGCCCCCTCGGCAGGAGCCCCACCTTCGGGGCACCCGTGTACGGTCCTTTCTGCCTCCCAGGCCTACCCAGAATCCTCCTGCTTTCCCCTTTCCACTTGCAAAACCTAAGTCCAAACCACCATTTCCTTTTGCCCAAACTACCACAGAAACTGCCCAACTTGTCTCCCCAATTTCTCTTTCCTGCGTCTATGAAATCCAGCCTCTAACACAGAGTTATCCATCAAATTTAAACCAGAAGGTGCCCTTGACGCTGCTCCACAGCGTCCGTGGTTCTCTCTATGCCGACAGTCCTCGTCTTGTACCACCCCTTTTCTGGTGCCCTGTGCTTCAGCCGTGTTTAACTTTGGTTTTTTTACTTCCCAAATGTGATGGTTAATTTTATTTCTCAACTTGGCTGGGCCATGGTGCCTACATAGTCAGTCAAATGTTACTTGGATGTTTCTATGGAGGCAATTTTTGGATGAGATTAATTTTTAAGTGTGTGGACTTTGAGTAAAGCGGATGACACCATGATGTGGGTGGGCCTCATCCAATCAGTTGAAGGACTTAAGAGGAAAGACTAACACGTCCTCCTCCTCCTTCAGCCCCCTGCCAGAAGGAATTCAGCCAGGATGTGATTTTTGAACTTGAACTGCAACCCTCTCCTAACTCTCCAGGCTACAAGTCTATCCTATCACATTTTGGACTCATGAAGCTTTTACAATTGCATGAGCCAATTCCTTTATATGAATCTAGAAAGAGAGAGAGAGAAAGAGATCATAAAGTTACACAGGCAGGTACCCTGTTGGGTCTGTTTCTCTGCAGAACTGTGACTAACACACCAAACATACCAAACCAGTTCTCACTGAACACCTTCAACACCTGTAACTCCAAAACACCTTTTCTGTCTCAGCCACCTTTGCCCTCGCCGCTCTGTCTCTGGAACTCTCTTCGCAGGACCAACATATAACTGCTGACTTCATATCATTCACGTCTCAGCCCAAAATAGCTCACCCAGATCATCTAACACATCACCTCATTTCACTGCCTTCCTCATCCTGGAATGATCTTGACTCATTTATTTGCTTGCATATTTTTTGTTTCCCCCGATTGACTCCAAGTTCCATGAAGGAAAACACCTGCTGTATCTTGTTCCCTGTTAGGTCCCCAACACCTAGAACAATGCCTGGCACATAATAAACTTTCAGTAAATATTTATTGAGTAAATGAATGTACATATTAATAAAAATAGTACTTATGTTAATGTTAAAATTACTTCCTAAGCACTATTTATCAGGACTCGGGATCTGTTTAGTTCAGCAGGTCACTCTCCTCCTAGAATCCATATAATGAAATAGGAAGCCAGTTAAACAGCTCATGAAAAAATTGCAGTTCTCCTATTAGTTACCACACACAACTGTGTGGTATAAGTCTTAAATACAAAAAATGGATACATGCTAAAAATGTCCTAAATCCATCTCTCCTTTATCCTATAGTGTAGCCTAGTAAACATGATTAAATCAGACCAAGGACATTATTCTTATATTGTAAATTTCCACAATTAAAAGCAATTCTTTATATTTCCTATGGCAAAGGATCATTATTAGAGAGCACCAAAGGGTCTTTTCAGGATGTGGACCTAGTATTAACATTCTAACTACTAACTAGTTTCTTTTTTCTTTTATTGAATTAATGAGACAATATTGTCCATATTGCCAAAATCACAGCAAAAACTGATATTTTTAATGTGAGAACTCAGGAAGCAGGACCAACTCCAGAAGATAAATCCAATCCATTTAAAAGTGTTTGGAATGAAATAACTTCATAAACACCTTCCATCACAATCTTTGGATCTCATATTATCTCATAGTGTTAATGTAGTTGATAAAAGTGAGGTGACCGAATTCTCTCTTCATTCCTTTATTGTCTCACCTATTCATTCATTTCATTACAAAACATTGCTCGTCACCAGGTACTGAGCCAGAGGATTGTATACATTGGTGAATAAAGCAGACATAGCCCCTGCCCTTGAGAAGGTTACAACGTGATAGAGAAAGGTAACAAAAGCAAGGTAAGCAAATAAATAGTTATGTCACTTAAAAACCACAATATGTGCTACCGAGTAGATGGAGCTGGATGGAATGATAGAGAATAGCTGGGGAGACATATCCTCTCACAGGGAAGTCATAAAAGGCCTTCTTTGAAGCAGTAGTCATTTGGCCCCCCAACCTGGAGGATGAAAAGGAGGAAGCCTAGAGAAAAATTGGGGGTGGGAGTTGCAGGTGGGTAGAGGGCACCAGGAAGGGGGCATCGTGGGTAAGGACAGAAGGAGGAACATGCTCGATCCAGTTTAAGAACTGAAGGGATCTTTTTTCATTGGGTATCATCCTTAGAATCTTCTGGATGTTTCCTTTCCTTCCTGGACTTTACTAAGCCTTTGGCTCACATCTTGTGCTGTCTTGCCTGAATTTTCACCCTGTCCTGGACATGGGCGTGCAAGGGGGAGACATTTAAATGGAAACCATGTAGTTTGTCATGCAAATTGAATCTCTTGAACAGAATTTGATTTAATAGATGTTCTGGTTGTTCATTATGCAAGCACAGCCTGGCTGCACATTGACAAAGTCCTTTGTCAACTGCAGCTACTCAGTTTGTCCCCAGTCACTCTTTACTCTCTAGTCAAGCACTCCAGCTCACTGCCAGAACGCTTTAGAAAGTAAACACTTCTGATTGGGTGGATTGAATCAATAGTTCTTTTCCTTACATACCAATAGTGTTGACTGTGTAAGACAGTCAGAAACCTATTATTGGTCTTGCACTCAGCCCACATATATTTAGGTCATCTGAAATCAACCTTAATTCTATTCTGAAAGAATTAATGCTTAACATCTCCAAGTCATAGAATTAAGTGGAAACAGCCTTCCAATAAAGACTTTACCTTTTTGAATATATTTGTATTGACCTTTATAAAACTTCTTACGAATCACACCTGAGAAATAAGCAGTCTTCAAAAATCTATGGCTCATGGAAGGAACTGGACAGAATCAGAGAACCCTTCTTAGCACAGTGATAGAACTGGATGACATGTGCCATCTTGCAGCTGATGTACTTTATTCCTCATTTGTTCATCTGTAAAATTGAATAAATGCCATCTCACTTAGGAAAAGTATGCATTAACAGCTTTCAGTAAGAATGTTGTTTGTTTAAGGTGTTGGGGGAGGGTTGTTAAGGAAAGGCCAAGTGATAAAGTAGGAAAAGCTTGGGTTGTAGAATATTATACAACAAATGATTAATCTTCCAACTGGACCATTACTAGTTATGCGTCCTTGAGACAGATTGTTCCTCAAATTCTTTAAACTTCAGTTTTTCAGGTATGAAAATAGGGATCAAAAGTGCTAGATTTGTTGTGAGGCTTACATGAGAAACCATATGCACAACCATTGGGGATGCGTGCTCTCAAGTAGCAAGCTCTCAATATGTCAGTTCACCTTTCTTTTGCCTCAATAGGTGAAAACTATTTCCATAAAACATTTTCCATAAAACTATGAAAAACCTTTCCCATTGTATTTTTAAGAATACGTAAGACTTCCCAAGACCTATTTTCCATAAAATTCCTTACAAAAGAAATAAATCTTAAAATGTCCCAAATAACTTTTTTTTTTGCATAGGAATATTTGCTACTTCTAGGGATGTTTCAGTGTTTGAAATACACAGCTTTTAATGTATGATATACAATGACCAAACTCTGAATCAAGTGAGCTTCTTTAAAACCAATTTTTCCTTGCTCTAAGGATATAATCCTACCATCTTATAAAAGTGATTCATGTAGATATAAAAGTTAGCCTTGCACATAAATCAGCGCAAATTAGATATAAATATGCCAAGTCCTTTTTTCTGTTTGTTATACATATCTATCAAGCTTTATGCATTTTTTTGCCTAAGAAAATGCTACAAAAAGTTTTTTAATTAAAAATAATTTCCAAAAGAGTACACTAAATTGGGCTTAACATGAAAGTGTTTTCTTCCAATGACTCAGATATCAGTACAATAAGAATCATCTCTTGGGTGCCAAGTTCAATGCTAATCCTTTAGTATACTTTATCTCACTTAATCCTCTCAATATTTTAAAGATATAAATATATAAATATTTAGATTCATTGTACGGATGAGAAAATTGACATTCAAAGAAGTTGAGAAACTTATTTATGGTAGAACAATTAGTTAATGATGCTTTTATAACCTAAATCAAAGTCTATAATAATTCCACATAGCCTGTATTCATTAATTGAACATGGCAAAAATAAAATTAAGCCAATGTAATATATATTTAGGTCATCTTCTGTTTTTAGTATTTTATGCATTATCCTGATTAATGCCATGATCATTAGATATTTGAGAGACTATATTATCTTTCAAAGTCCTCATTTTTTGAGATGGTGAAGTCCTTTTTCTTTCTGCAACATCTCCCTCTCCCCCCTCCCCTATCTCTTTCTCTCTTTCTCTCTCTCTCTCTCTCTCTCTCTCTCTCACACACACACACACACACACACACACACACACACACCCTGGCTTTTTTAGCAGTCTCTTCACTCCCTCAATCTATAGTGTCTTTCAGTACTTGAAAAAAAAATTCTGTTTTCTTTGCCAGTTGACTTTTCTTCAGGTTCATTGATACCATCTTTGTCTCTTGAGTAGTGGAGATTTGTTTAAAAGCCCTTTGAAAATGAAGTCTTTTGGGGGGCATAGTTTCACAGTGGGGGTAAAAAATTCTCAAGTTTTCCTTGATGTATTTTCATCTCCCTTTCTTAACTGCTTTGCTTACATTGCTCTGTCTTAGTATTTATTAATCCCTGAAGAATTTGTTGTCCCCAAAATTAATTATTTTGCTGCTAATAAAATTAGGATTTCAGGAAAATGGAGTTTTTGTAATATTACCCCTCCTTCTAGGAATCACGTTTGTGCTCTCTAATGTGAAACTTAGGAGTTGAATAAATCCAGTACTTTGTTTAAATAGTTTAATGAGATTCTTATTTTATTCTTTTTAGAATGATTTTGCCTTTCGTTAACATCCATTAACATTACATTTTGCTTTTGGTGATATATGCTACATTGGGTTTCCTTTGGACATCTCTGGATGAAATGCCTATTTAACTGTGTCCATTATAATGATTACTAATGAATGAAAAAGTCAAAAAATAAAAGATAGTTATTTTGATGAGTCCTTTATTTAGAAGGCTGAAGTTTGAAATACCATCAAGAAGTCAAAGCTGTGTTTTCCCAAATAATTATTTTTAAAGCTATACTCTATAATTGGAAATAGAGCAGTGCTGTATAGAGAAGGATCTATTGATGATGATGATGATGATGATGATGATGATGATGATAGTAGTGTTAGTAGCGATAATAAATAATAATGAAAGAACAATTACCAACATGTACTAATTGTTCCTGTGGGCCCAACATAATGACATTATCTCATTTAGTCCTCACAAGGACCTGTTAGATATGTATGATTATTAGCCCCGTTTCACAAATGGGAATACTTACATTTTGCAAGGATAGGAAAGTTATCTAAAGTCACATGGATAGCTAGGGGAAGAATGAAATATCAAGTTTCCAGAGTCAAGCTTTTAGCCCACTAGCGTTTTTAGTCTTTATGAATATAACAAGTAATCTCACAACATTTATGTTGTAGTCTAGTTTTCTGTATTGTTTCGCTCATAACTTTACGGTGGTGGATCTGAGCAGGAGGCTAGGGGGTGATTTTGCCCCCAGGGAATATTTAGCGATGTCTGGAGGCATTTTCAGCTTTATGACTGGGAGGTACTACAGCATCTAATGGGTAGAAGCCAGGGCTGCTGCTAAACATCCTACAATGCACGGACAGCCCCCACAATAAAGAACTACCTGGTCCAGAAGTCAGTAGGGCTGAGGCCGTGAGGCTTTGTTACAAGGAGCAGTCTAGTGAACAACTTTCTGGTAATCATGTCTTTATATGGTTTGATTTCTGGTTTGTTATATGATTTGAGCTCTGTTTTGAAGCATAAATGACTTTGGGCCTTGTGTTTATAGAAAAGCCTGCATAAAATAAACACAGAAGGCTTACATCATCCCTTAGAGTTGCAGAGGATGTTAAATACTGTATTTTGGGGGCCTGATGATATTATTATGGCTCTACACACACTATGAGCGCCCTTTCTAGACATATATTATACGAACTATGTTCAATGTTCGGATATTCATGGCAATACTGCTAGATAGGTATGATTTTCTCCATATTGTATGTAAGGAATCTGAATAGTAAAGATGTTAATAACTTTCCTAAGTTTGCATAGCTCCTAAGTAAATGGACCAAGATCCACATCCCAAATACTCACTCTGTTCACCATAACCCCTGATAAAATCAGCAAGAGAAATAAGTCCTCAGTTCTACCCTCATCCTTCACTGTACTAAAGTGGCTTTTTTTCCCTCTCCAATAAAGTCTAGTACTTTTCTACTTTGATATAATTGAGTAGCCAATTGGATATGAGAGTTTGAGGGGGGGGGGGAAGGTTCCTGTTTCACCAAAAAAAACAGCTATCTCAAAAACAGGGTATAAAATAGGGTATTTAATTAAGATGTACTGTAAGTGATCATCTCTTCTAATCAGGCACAGAGAGGTTGTGCAACTTAACTGTGCTCACACAGCAAGTTAGGGGGAGTCTGTGATCAGAGCCCATTCTCCAACTTCTAGACCCTTTTTGCTCCTTTACACAGCGTTCCCACCTCCTCAACCAGCTCCTCTCTGAGGTGGGGCTGATGGTGGGAAAGCTGTCGATTTCTCCTCTCCAACTGGCGAAGCGCTTTCACAAACAAGGGACACGAACTCATTATCTTCTTTATTCTTGGAAACTGTTTAGGATTGCAAATATGTTGTAGAAAATTCGTCCTTTGAAGAAGAAAGAGGAGAACAGGGAAATCCCACAATCCTCATTTTATTATGCAGTCAAATCACTCCATAAAACTAATTAAGGAGTTTGCAGTATTTTATGCTCCTCGGAATCTAATGCGAAGAAATACGATCTCATATCTTTCATAAGAAAACGGTGAGCCTCTTCAAACCACATAATCCCAAAGCCCAAAAATGACTCCCCTCCCTGGAACTGCACCCCTTTCTCCTAAGGACAACGTGTTACCTGCAGGCACACTTCCCGTAAAGCAGGCCCCCTCGAGCTTCCAAGCTCACCAGTTCTCCTTAGGTCGTGTGCAAACACAGGGGGCAAGTGGAGGGTCCTTCTCACCCCTTTCTTAAATCCCACCCCATTTCCCAAAGATCCCTCATGCTCTGCACTCCCTGGGGAGTGGGGAAGATAATCAGCTGGGGTTTGGGAAGGAAATAGTTGAGCTTCTATATTAATTATTTTTGTCACATATATTTATAATTTATGTTTTTGTTCAATGCTATATACTATATGTTAGTACAGAAGTGCATGGATATAATTAATAAATATATATGTATTGTAATATATAACATTATATATAATATTATTATATATTGAATATATATCATTATATATAATATTATTATATATTGAATATATATCATTATATATAATATTATTATATATTGAATATATATATATTAGGGGGTTATATGTTTTACAATTTTTGAAGGTCACTGTTCTATATGTTCTGGAACAGAACCATTTTCTGACTCTTTCCCAAGGCTCTGGAATGTGCACCAGCTGCCCTCCCTGGCGGTGCATCAGAGCCCAGCACCCTAGTTCCTTTACCTTCTACTAAATCTCAGAGGCCAAGGTTGCCTCCAGAACCGACATCCCTATAGCCTTCAACTCCAACTTTATTTTTCTAAACAGGCAAGTATAGATCCCATTCCAGTCACAAGATGTCATTGCACCTCCTCAGCAGTCCCTGACTATCAACTGCCAAGCCTCCATGATTCGCCCTCCTCCTGAGGTACGGGATCCTAGCCAAGCCACCCTACACCTGGACAAGCAAAGTGGAGAGCCCCAGGAAAGATCCTGTAGAAGCTGCCTACTGTTTCTGTAATAAAGTACCACACCGTAGTGGCTCCAAACAATACAGATTTTTATGTTACAGTTTCATAGGTCAGAAGTCTTACTGGGCTAAAATCATTGCGTCAGCAGGGCTGTGTTCCTTTGGAAGACTCTGGGAGATGATCCATTTCCTCCCCTTTTCCAGCTTCCAAAGGTCGCCTGCATTCCTTGGCTCCTGACACCACTTTTAAATCATGAAAGCCAGCAATGCAGCATCTTCAAACCTCTGCCTCTCTGACTTGTGCCCACCATTGTACTGCCTTCTCTGGCCCTCCTGCCTCACTCTTCTGGGGACCCACCCAGATAATCTCCCTATCTCAAGATCCTTAACTTAATCACATCTGCAAATTCTCTCTGCCTAGTAAGGCCATATATTCACCAGTTCTGGGGACTGAAACGTGGACATCTTTAGAGAACCATTATCCTGTTCACCCCAAATCTCCTGTGCCAGACTTGGGAGTGTAATCATCTGAAGGAGTTGCGTTCTCCTTGACTCCAGACTTGGAGAAATGGAAAAACCATGATTCCAGGATTAGATACACCTACACTCCCATCCCAGGTTTGCCAATAGCAAAGCTGTATGATTTTAGGCATGTTATTTAATCTCTTTGTGTTTCCATACCTGTAACATGGACAAAAATCCTACCTTATATAGGACATAAAACTGCAAAAGTACCTAGTATAAAGACAGACCTTTAGTAGGTGTTCAACTATGGTTAGTTCTCCCATTCTAAGGCTACAGCTCCACGCTCATGTAACTAGCAATTGTATGGCATTTCCAAGGCTACCAAACTTGCCCTAACCATGTCATCTTTCTTCGTCTACCAACAACCGATGAGCTCCACCCCATATCCAAAAATTAAGTCTAGAGATGGTGAAGAAACTTAACTCAGTGATAAAAGAAGAAGGGGCAAAGCAAGTGTTCTGACTCCCAAATCCTGCATTTTTTTTGTTCTGCGCAGCAGACCACTTGTTCTCCACTTCTGGTCACCATGCTGGTTAGAAGTGAAATGGTTGACAGAAGAAGATCGGTGTATAGGAAATGAGGCATATTGCTCATTATAGTTGTGAAATTTGCAGAAAAGCAAAACAAATGAGGAACTGGAAGCTCAGGGAAGCTCAGGAAAATATTTTCTCTCGGGAGCTGTTAGGCATTTGTAACAAGTTGTTACAGCAGCTCTGCTCTTCTGACTGGGTGGCTGGTGTCAATTTGGAAGCTTTTGTAGGTGTCTGTTTGTTTTTGTTCTTCCCAGATGGGATTATTATTAAGGTACACTGTGATTATGGCCTGATGCTTTGCCCTTGGTGATGTAAGGTGCTTTGCTATCCATTCTTCTGGCTGGTGCTTAACAAGCCCTTGACTTGAAGGCTGGTATGAATTAGGATTGAGCAGTGTTATCTGTTCCATAATTAAATTCTATCTTCCATATCCTTTGACCACCAGAGCAACGCTACTACCACTGTGTCCCATCTCCACAACCAAGTCAGGAGAACGGTGAGCCCCCTCACTGCAGAATCCCCCAACTGAAAAGAATTTGCTTTCTCTTTTGCACAGAAAACCCTGAAATCTCAATTTAGAAGTCATTAAGAAGCCATTCAGAGTAATTTTTAGGGTCTATGTTGAAAATTAAAGATCAGCTTAATATACATGGGGAGCAAGCCCTCTCTGTCCCTTTGACGGCTGCTCCAAAAAGACATACAGAACGTGCTATGGGGTGACAGATATTGTAGAAACAGGCGGTGCACAGGCTTGTCTGGTAGCATCAGAGAGAGAGAAAAAGTTCAAAAACCCTGGCTTGTTTCCACCCACTGCCAGAGGAACCATCCTGTGAGTATGCATTAAACTTTTTATATTAAACATCATTAAAATACACTTCCAATTTATTTTCAAGAGAGAATACAGGAGCATTAGGCTTCCTCAACAGACCTACTGTCTTGTTTTACCTTTAAGAAATCCACAGGGGTGTTTAGACCTTGAGGTAAGGTACTTAGGAAAAACAGGAGAATAAATTTATAGGCAAAGAAAAAAAAAAAGAAAAGAAACAAATGCCTCGTGAAAAATGGAAATGATAAAGAAAAGGGTTTAAAAAACCACTTGCAGCATAATTCTGATCCTGTTCTCACGTAGCACAACAAATCCATTCAGTTCACTCTAAATCAAGATAACACTGAAGGGAAACTTCAGAGGCAGACAAAAGTAGCTTTAAAATATAGTACACCATCCAGGTAAAAATATTATGTTAATTAATAAACAATTGTAAGAAATTTCATTAAACATAAATGAAAAGATTGACATGAATCTTTGTGCAAAGTGCTTAAAGCCATATTAAGACCATCAAATTTTAAAATTTAATATCTAAGCATATAAAGAATATGCTGGAAGCATGATATGCTCTTTTTAATTTGCTTTCACTCACATGATTATATTTTAATTATAGTTTTCATTTGTTGAAAGAACATTCTATTATGACATTTTCCTATCTTCTGGGGAACAGTCTCCACTGCCTCGTTTCCATGTGTAGATGACTCAGCCTGTAGTGATTTAAGGGCCAAGTGTTCAAATGCTTTTTTAGCAGGTCACTCATGATGCAATTAGAATTAAAATATGTACATGGAATTGATATTTTAAGCAAATCATTATGTATCTATATAGAGGTTTAGAAATAAGGAGAAGAGTGGCCTAGAGTCTCCAGAATTGTATATGCATTAGGCTTTTGAGAATTTCTTTCCGTTTCTACCTCCTTAATGGATGGCTGTTCCTTTGGGCCAGAATCGTATTTAAAGCGATCCCAGTTCATTTTGAAATTGCATGTATACATCCTTTGTAGCTGAGCTACTGCTATAGAGAGACAGGGGCATTAAGAGGAAAAATATTCCCTAAGAGGAAAAGTAATTGATGGAGGAAGCAGTGGTAGTAAGCCTACCACAATTTTATTTCTTTTTAAATCACCCTGATTTGTTTCTCTTGCTCTACGGGGATTCTTATGTATCTTCCCATCCTTGACCTCTATGTCAAAGGACTTTTTCATGCTTCACAACTTAGATATTACCATGTAACTCCTTCTGGCCTCGCACTACTTTGCTTCCAACTCTTTAGTTAGAAATGGTTAGTCTGACTTCTTGTTTTAAGGCAAGGAGGAAATGAGTGTTAAACAGTATTAAGCCCCCATAAATATTTCACTGTATGCTAATTCCCATGCTTCCAGTGGAGCTGTTGGAGCTTCTCAGAAGTGTTTCTGCTCCCCTCACTTAAGTACATAACTGGAAAACAGTAAAATAATTCTCATTTTTACTACCTGGCACTTTCGTCCAAACTTAAACTCTAGACATTTTAAAATTTCCTTCCACAATGTACGCAGCCCGAAGCCCAGTGTGGTGTGCGCCCTGTCCGGGGGCTGAAATGACTGAGAAGCCCCGGGCTCTGGAGAAATCTTGGAGCTCCCTCAAGTGGACACACGTTGAATGCACCGTTTACCTCTAGACGTTTCTGGCCGCACCCTCTATCCAGGGCAGAAACACTTAATTGCCCCAGTTGAGACACAAGACAGGTTTCCTCTTTAAGCTTGAAATATTCCAAAAATAAATGCAAGTTTACACTAGTTTTCCAGGTAAGTGAATATGAGTGACCAGTGAAGAAATATCAAGTCAGGCTTTTTGACTATTGGTTTTGCCTGTGAAAATGTTATTTTGAGTTAATAATTACTATGTATCCCCCTCATTTGGATAAAATGCTAGTTGTGCAGGAAATTACAAAAAGAACACTCATATAGCAATGACACTCTGGGCCAGGCACCATTCCTAGGGCTTTACATATATGATTAATCCATTTCATCCTCACAGCATCCCTTCAAAGTAGGTACTTTAATAATCCCCATTGTACAGATGAAGAAACTGGAACACTCAGAGGACGAATAACCTTTCAAAGGTCACAGAGCTGGCCCTGGCCTGTGTGGCTCAGTTGGTTGAGCATCATCTCGTAAAGCGAAATGTAGCTGGTTCAATTCCCAGTCAGGGCACATGCCTGGGTTGCAGGTTCAGTCACTGGTTGGGGCCCTTATGAAAGTCAGCCAATCAGCGTTTCCCTCTCACATCGATGTTTCTCTTCCTCTCTTTCTCCCTCCCTTGCCCTCTCTCTAAAAATAAAATCAATAAAATCTTTTTTAAAAAAGTCAAAAAGCTGGGACATGGAAGAGCCACTGTGAAAACCTAGGCAATGCAAAGTCCACTGTGCATACTCTTAACTTGCAATGAACAACTGAATACACACATACATACATGAGCATATAAAGACATATATACACACATACATACACATACATTTTAATTACCAAGCTTTACTTACCCTATTGTTTTTTATTATTTCTTATTGTTACTCATTACAGCTTCTGGTGTCTTACCTCCCACTTCACTCCAGTTCTCCTGGCCTTGCTCTGTGGAGACCATGAGAAGCTTGCTCCCTCCGCGGCCAGGCACTTGTGGGTTCCTCCGCTAGGACCTTCCACCATCTCTTCCCGCGAGTGGCTTGTCGCGATCCCAGTTACTTCACAGAGGGGCCCTCCTTGACCTTATATAAAATAGCCACCCCTCACACTCTGTAACTTTGTGTCCGTTTATCACGCCCATTTTGTCTGCATAGGCCTTTTCAACGATCCAAAAATATGCTACCTACCTCACCATCTGTCCACCACATTGTAAACCCCCAGGGCAGGGTTCTGTGTCTGTGGCATATTAGGAAAATAAAAACAATTCTCAACTAATGGTTAAATTAAGTTTTCAGTGGTGATGGCTTCTAAATAAATGGGAAAATGATGGTGTTCTTAATAACATTTTGACAAAATATATTTTAAAGTCTGGCAATTTATAAACCTGTAACCTAATAACTGTATTTAAGGGTATATTTTTATTCTTCATTAATACATTAGTCTTTTCTGATGTTGTGCCAAAAACTTATGACATGCTAAATTTTTAAATACATGCAAATATTATGCTAAAATGACACTAGAAAAGGAAATATGTAAAGGAGATATGTTAACATTTCTACACACTGGGATAAAACTCAAACAGACTCCCTTTCTGTATGTTTTAATGGATTGCGCTGTGACATCAAGTCGTATCACATATACTGAGTGTATGTGTCTGCTAATTAAGCCATATCTTCAAAGTTAGCAAAACTATCACAGGTTAAAATTGGGAAAATGTCCACAGAGTCATGACACCAAAAGAAATTTACTAAGAACTAAGATGCTATTTTTCTAATGAATGCCATTCGGAGTCCTATAAATCTGGAAGGGAAGGGAAGGTTGATGGGGAATTACATTCCAGGCCACCACTGGGCTCCCCGGCAACTGAGGCATGTCGCCGTAAATCACAGAACATCAGCGTTCCTTCCTCTCTCTTCCTTTGCTTCACTTCTCTGTGGCAACGCTCCCCCATACCCCGCCCACGTATTTAGAGTTTATAGAGATAAACATGCCTCTTTCTAGGTGCCAGGCCTTGGTTCTTAGACCTCCGTTATTATACTAATGATTACCCCAAATTGTGTGTGTACATATATATGCACTCATACACACATATGCATATATGTACATATATATCTGTATGTAATGCATACATATATGCACACATATAGATAATGCATATACAGATACATGGAGGTATATGTAGATCTGCACATACTCATATATACTCTTTATGTATATTTATAACTATATATAATTATATATCCTTTTTATGATTTTAAAGCTACATAAGACTTATTTTCTTGCTCTATTAGAAAGTTAGAAAAATTCCACTTTTTCAGCCAATATTATATCAGAGCTAACAACAACAAAAGAATAACTTTGTGATTTGAGTGGCTTCTCTGTGCCCATATATTTGAAGGAAATATTGTCCTGTGATTTCATTTCAAAGCCGACAGTTTTATTGCTGTCCGCCATTACAGTACATTTAGAGTCCTCCTCTATTTGATTTCTACTATTCACCCTGATCCTTCTGTCTCCAGTTTGCCATAATGACGGTGAAAACTAACTGCTCAAGCGATCTCTCTTCAAGCAGCTACTGGACTAAATGGGGAAAAGTAAATTTTGTGCATGACTGATTGCCTAAACCCCTCATTTTAGAGAAACAAATCTCAAGTGAGTAATTTATTTATAGCAAGAAAACCAAATAAATAACTTTTCGTTTTCAAGAAACAAATGAAAGACAATCGCATTTCCAAACATATTCTGTTTTTTAATCCAAAATGAAAGGCCAAGAACTGAATATAGTATAATGCATTGCAAGAAGCTATACTTTAGTCACATTCTGGGATATTAATTAAGATAATTTTATAATTTAAATTTATTATAAAATGCCTGTTTTTTGGTCTTTGTATTCTTTTGATCAGAAGAAGGAAATCATGGCAATTCTGGGACATTAATTCACCTTATGTGTACTAATTTATGACTATCATTTATACTAACAAGGTTGACGTTTGCAGTTTTATTTGCTTTTAATTGCAAAGAATTTATTCTTTTTTGCCATTCATGTTTTGAACTATAGGAAACATTTGTCAGGTTTCTGAATAAGAAGCAAATGTTTAAAACTATGTAATAATTTATTATGAAGTATAAATTTTATTAATGGTTTAAGTATAAATAGCAATTTTATACTTTGGCAAACAATTTTTCTTTTCTATATTCAGTTGGCTGAATGTAAGTAATTTTCTATAATCACAGGAAAATTAATGGGAAAATTTGAAAACATCACTAAATAATGATAGGGCTCACATCAATTATCTTCATTATACTTTATAGTTTACTAATAAGCACCTCTATCAAGATGTCTTTCAGTGAAACGAATCACCCAACTTTATTTTGGTTTCGTTTGTAATGACGCATTCAAGTAGTATAATATACTCCTCTAACTAAGAAATGATGTGAACCCAACGTGAATAAACGTGGTATGAAACAGGGAAAAAAAGAAGCCAATTTTCGTCTGATCTATTCAGTTTGCAGGAGTACACAACTCCTCTCCGGCTCAGCTATGTGGCAGGGTTCATTGCCACAAACATCAAATCCCTTCCACCTTCCTTGGCTAGCCTTGTTGCTCTTAATCTGCTGGGACACTTTGGGAGATAAAGAGGCTCTGCTTAGAAGGGATCCCCTCTCCCCCTCCCCCTCCCTCTCCCCCCTCCCCAGTCTCCTAGTGTCCTCTGTCTGAACTTGAAAGTGCTAGCTATGAACCTCTTTTGATCAAAAGAATTTGGAAACCTGGCCCCTCTTGCTGGTATTTCACATCAATATTTGTGCCCAACATCTGAATGCAGAAGAGGGTCCCTATGCACCATTCTTTCCCTGTCTTTCATCACAGTTAGTGCCTGATTCAATGTGATTTCTGAATCTTGGGAGTACTGTGGAATCATGCTGATAAGATTGTAAAGAGCAAAATTTATCTCATTTTGGAAGGAAATCCACATAGACTTGTATGTTAAAGACTACATTTCTGTTTATCCATCTTATACTTTTAAACCTGCAGGAAAATAGCTGTTTGGCAAGATAGCATGTTTAAGAATGAATGAACCCAGTTTGTTTATTTAAATCTTGCCTTGTTCCATAACAGATTTAAGGCGGCTGAACAGGGTAAGGTAAACACAAGGAATAATGGCTGATAAACAGTTAGCAATTGGAGACATGTCTTTTAGAAAAGAATGAGTCAGGCATAGGGTTTAGAGTCCATGTTATCAGGAGGCAAAAAAGGAGCCCTCAGTAGACTCCCAAGGATGTTATATGGCCTGAGCAAATCTGTGCTCCCAAAAGGATGGAGGTGTCAGCAGGTGGTGACAGCCACTTGATTTCTCATGCTTGATGAGCATCCCAGAACATATGGCATAAATTTGGGACCATGCTATCCACCAGCTATTCATTTATTGTCTCGAGAGGAGGTCATAGGTCACGTTGTTTACCTCAGGTTCCAGAGCAGGCTGAAGGCAGAAAGATTCCAGTTTCTTTCTTCTATAAGGATGTTTATTCCTCCCAAAAAGTAATAAATTGAGCTTCTCTCCATATTTATTCTCCAACCCTGAACTCAGCCTGTTTGATATGTTAGCCTCTGGTCAACCTTATCCATATAATTAAAAATTGACTTTCCATTTCTGATACAGAGGTAAAAGAATGGATTTGATTTTTTTTTTTTTAGCTGATATTTCTCTATGTGTGAAATATGTTTCACATGCACAATTCTCTCTCATGCAATGTTCTTCCTCATATTTTCTCTAGGAGATGAAGCAAAATAAGCAGCAAGTTTAAATGGACTTTTATGTTACATGATAGAGAATCCATTTCTGACCTCATATTGCTCACTGTGCAAATGTGAGCAGCTTATGCAACTTCTCAGAAAACCCTGAATCTCAGCCTCCTCAACCACCACTAAGATGATAACATCCACCCCACAGGGTTGTTGTTATAGTGAAAAATCCCGAAAATTTTTAACACCCTCTCACAATGCCTGCTACAAAGAAGATCCTCAACCGGCATTAAGTCCTCTCTTTCCCTTGGGCCCTTCCCCTCAGTGAAAACTTGAAGGGGGAAAAGTACAATCTGAAATTAGGACCTTCTAAATCTTTATTCAGATATTCCTGTATTTGATTTTTTTAGTAAGTGATAAATTGATTTTTTTTCCCCATGGGAGCTTCATTACATAGGCATGACTGATTAATTCATCTGCTATTGGTGATTTTTTAAAATTATCTTAAATTTTACATGTAAGGATTTTTCAGTCTGAGGCATAGCTTTCAGATGGTGGTAGCTGGCTTTAAGGTAGTCAAGCTGTACCATGTAGTTTAAGTATTCTAAAAAAAACCAAATAGGAAAATGATACTGCTACTGTAGAACCCTCTGGCCGAAAACTGAAATGTGCTCATTGCAAAGTGTTCTCTCAGAGACAGGCCACCCATAGGTGTGGCCTTTGCTCCCGCTCTGTCCCCACAGCCTCCCACCCCACGGCTGCTCCACTTCCCCCAGCCTCAAATCACGTGCTCTTGGTTCAGTCCTCCCCGCGGAAGTAGATGGGAAGAAGTCTTCCTAATTCTCCCTCTCCCTTTTGTTTTACCATCACAGTGAAAACAATGAGAATAGAGCAAAGCAATTGCATTCATTTACTGGCAATAAGGAAGGCGGCAGTGAAAGAATCACATATGTCTTAAAGAAAATAAATACTGTAAGTTCTGAAGTGGTAACAGACATAAAAGATTTAAATGTTTGAAAATGCCCCCAAGTCCGCTGAAGGGCCGTGTGGAAGGCTTCCATCTCCTCGTTGAACAGAATTCACTCGAGCATAAAAAACTCAAACAAACAGAAAGGTTTCTTATCTGATTTTACTTTTTAAAATTACTATCAATTTCACAGTCCTGTTTCCTAGTATTTTCATTGCTTCTATGCAGTATTTTCATTGCAATAAAGGTACAATAAGCTATAGAGCTGAGCTGGCAAGCTAATCAGTCTTTCATAATATTGTTTCAATGTAAAAAACATTTTAATTGAGAAAATAGTGGCAGGAAGTTTTAGAACAGAACCTAGTTGAAAGTTTGGAAATACTTATATTGATTAATGTTTCTGTGGGGGAAAAAAGTGGAATTCAGTGCTGTATCTAAAGCATCTTGACCTTCATTAAAGCATCTTTACCTTCTTTCCGCTTCCGAATCCTTGAGAACAGTGCTGTCCACCAGAAACATAATAAGAGCTCCATATGTCATTTTAAATTTTCTCACAGCCACATTATAAAAAGTAAAAATAAACAATATTAGTTTTAAAATATTTTGTTTAACCTAATGTATTCAAAATATTCTTTTAATATGTGATCAATTTTTTTAATTACTAGTGACATATAACTTTTAGGTTTTTTTGTTTTGGTTTGCACCAAGTCTTCAAATCCTGTATCTATTCTACCCACATCTCAATTTACGCTGGCAGCATATCAAGTGCTCAGTAGACACGTGTTGTAAGTAGTGGCTACCGCATCGAACAGCAGAGCTCTAGAAATCTTTGCCTCGTCTCTGTGCTATGTTATCTATCAGTGTTTTCTTAATCTTGTCCTTACTTGCATTGTAGGCTATTCAGAAGTTTAAAGCTAGTCTGAATATTGGGTCAGACATTTATTTTTCTAAATATGTATTTAGGGGGAAAAAATGACACACGTAACTTGCCAAATGCCCAGACACAATTTTTACCAACAACTAGAAGAATGAGATTGGTTCGTACTTTAGAAAATAATGAGGTGTAGCCCTGGCTGGTGCGGCTCAGTGGATTGCGTGCCGGCCTTTGAACCAAAAGGTCATGGGTTCAGTTCACGGTCAGGGCATATGCCTGGGTTGTGAACCAGGTCCCCAGCAAGGGGTGTGAGAATGGCAACCAATTGATGTACCTCTCAAACACTGATGTTTCTCTCCTTCTTTCTCCTTCTAAAAAACATTAAAAATAAAATAATGGGGTGTATTGCCACTTACGTCATCTATTTCAACGTACCGTGGATGTGTGGTTCTAGAAATCATAACTGTTACTCTTCAGGGCATCACAATGACAGATGCATGTTTAAATTTGCTGAAAGTAGAAATGTAAAAAAAAAACAGAAAGAGAGTCATAGAATTTTATAGCTTGAAAGCTTCCTAGAGGACATCATCACCACCCTTTTATTTTACAGTTGAATAAACTGAGGCCCAGGGTTGTGGGAAAACTTGCCAAAGGCCACAGAACTTATTAGGAACAGAGAGAGAGAAACTCATTGACTGACTCCAAGTTCAGACTTACTTTATTTGATGAATAATGAGAATTGATTTAGTTATTGGTCACACACTTTAGATGATTACCAAATCCATATTACTAATCCATACGATTTCAGGGGAAGATTATTTCTCCATTATAATCAGAATTTTAAAAAAATGAAATTTAGCCCCTCAGAAATCATCGATATAAAAATATGAAATGGTACAAAAGAGCATTCCCAGAAAAATATGAAACAAATATTTATAAATGAATGGTTAATAAACTCATGTTTAAAGGCAATGTGAATTTAGGGACTGTCCAGATTATAATAAAACATGGTCCTTGCAAATGCTGCCTCTCTTACCCTCATGGGCCCTTTAAAGGTGGTGCACGTGATGAAAAGTGAAAAACCTGACAAGGCAAAGGCACAATGTTCACTTTAAAATGCGCTTGCACAAAAGTTATATATTAGAGGAGCCACAGAGGAAGCCATAGCTCTTTGGCGCTGGGATGAAACACACATTCCTGTTTTACCAGCCTTCACTTTATCAAGGGACAGTCTGCCCTCTCTAGTCCAGGAAAAAAAGCACATAATTTTAACACAGACAATTCTTCAAATAGTCTTTTAGATAAATGAAAAGAATTTCACTGTCTTTCTCTTTTTAGTCACATCAATTCGTTACCTGTGAATTTTTCTGCAGAAGGGGAAATGAATTCGACCAGCAGGTCTCAAAGTACGGACCAATGAACACTCAGTCCTCTAAGACAATCCGGGTAAAAAGAGGGCCCGTGGACTTAGAAGTCTGTGAAATTGTGCTCCCTGGATCTCTGTCATGAGCCCCACTGCACGCTTTAGTGTAATAAATGCTCTGAGAAGTTCTGTGGTAAAGAAAAACTCTTCCCCTTTGTTCAAGCCAGATTTACCCAAGTTATTTGATCATAGAGATTTTCTTTTCTTCTGCAGCATCTATAAACATCCCATGGAACTAGATTCCTGCGGAACACACTGTAGGAAGTGCTAACATTGTATATGTCTTTCTTCAATTTTGGGGAAAGAGGCAGAAGCCATGGCAGGGCGTGCCAGACCAAAAGTGTTGGTGCATGGGGGCCGTGAGGGATATTTCTGCCAGCATCGGTGCCTATAGCCTCTTGACCTTCACTTAGAGACAAAGTGTGGTAGGACACAGCTGGGTCCTCGGGTCATTCTTGCAGCAGAAAATATAATGCTCAATAAATGACACCATCACCTTATAATCCTAAGAGCAGTAGCTCCATCAACTCCCTCCCTCCCAATGAAAACCTCACTCTTCTCAGGCAAGCCCACCACCTACCAAGAAGCAACACAACAACTTTTGCTCATTAATACACATTGGTTTCTCCCACAATTAGAAAGCATAATGCTAAGATTCATCCTGATTCTTTTCCATGGGCATGCAGCAACACAGTGAAAAGAATAGTGTGTGACTATCATGTCACTCCAAGTTGTACATAACAGAGTCAAACAGTTTTCTGTTTCATAACATAGTTTTCTTTTTCTTCAGTTGCCACATTCTTTCATGCTGCCTTGAATCTCTGCCACCTTATTTATCTTGGGCAAATTCCATGATGTTTGGTGGCCTTGTTATTTTCATAGTTCGAGCGAGCCCTGTCCAATGAGAAGTTCCAACATCACATCTGACCTACGCCTCAGGTTGCAGTGCCAGGAAGTTGGATTGGAGACAGGCTCTTCCCCCCCCTAGATCCCCATTTCTAGGGGCAGAGAAGAGAAAGGTGGACAAAGCAAGAATTTCTTTTCTCACTGGTCATGGTGTCTCTTGGCCATCAACACTGTTCGGTGCATCCAGATAAAGCTCTCACATATGACCCAAGGGTGAGTTTCTCAGGCATCCAACAAAGGCCCGCCCATTACAGTTTCCTGGTGATAGACTCGCTCCAGCTCACCCTCTTCCAGCCTTTGTGTTTGGATCTCCTCATCTAGGTCTCTTGCTGTTCGGATTCCCATCATCCAGAAAACATCGCTCTTGGACAAATTACAGACAGAAAGGCCTGGGACCAGGCTCTCTTCTGAAGTGCGCCATTGACCCATGAGAAAAATCACACTTTTAAGGGGTTTGTAACTTGTTGGGGCAATGCTTGCTCCTATAACAGACAAGCCTGAAATTTTCAGTGGTTTAACCCAGTAGACATTTATTCCTCTTTTAAATCCAAAGAAGGTGCCCTTGGCCAGATGATGGTGGCCTTCTGACATCTCAGTTCCTTCTACCTTCTAGCTCTGCCCTCCTCTATAGCCCTGCAATTCTCAGCTCTCCGCCTCTGCGAAAAGGGAGTGCAGCAGATCGCATGGGAGGTTTTCCTAGGCTAGGTCTGCAGGTAGCCTATAAGGCCTCCCGCACGGTCCATTGATAGACCTTGGTCACGTGCTCACATCTAGCTGCCAGGCAGGCTAGAAATCATAGTCTAGCCATGTGCCTGGGAGGAAAAGGGAAATGTGTTTTGGGGAATATATTGCAGTCACTGCCATAGAGCTATTCCCCTCTTCCATTAACTTTTACCACCTTACATGGAAGTTCAAGGCATCACTCAAGAGGGTCCCTGGGCTCCTCTTAGCCCTTATTATAAAGCAGCAACCTATTTCTCCCCTGATAATCAGGATGAATCCCACAACAGAGGGACATATTTTTTTCCCTGTTGACCCAGTGGCATAAGGAATTCAATAACCAGGTGACAGTCTCAACATTCGAATAAATGGACCGACTGTTATGTCCTCTAGTGGAGGCGGTTTTCATTTGTGTCATGAGACTTTTAAATCAGCAAAGCTCAAACCTGCAGGACTGGAAAATGAAATATTTACAAGTGAAATTTAGGTGTAATAATGAGAGTTGCCATCCCACCCCAAGAATTTTGTTTATGGAGAAATTGTACCATGTGTTTACTCACTAGATCAGAGCTTCCTGTAGGACAGTAATGTGATTTCATAATGTCATCTCCCAACTGTTGTTATAACTGAGTTTTTAATAGGCCCATCCACTCTTCTTCAAGGTAATAGGGTACATAGTAAAAATAAGAAATCCCATAGTCATTCACCCAGGGCTTGGCTTATTTTTTCCCCTGTGAAAGAAGCTTCTTATTCATAGCAATGTTGAGTGGCTTACTGTGACTGCAAATATTGCAATGTAAACCCATGGATGGTAGTAGCGGCAGAATCAGGGCGTGCAGGGAAAGTGAATCTATATCCAGGAGGGAAGAGATCTGATAAAATTGGCCTGCAACCACGTCATTGCCTGGTTCCCTCTACAGAATGGTGAGAATTTCTTTGGATTTTGTAAACGGTGTACCATAGCTACATAATGTCCCAATTCATTCTCTGCTTAACCTGTGAGGCTTTGAAGAAGTCCCAGGCAAGCAAAGCCTCCCTAATCCTAATCCACATATAGGGAGATTCAATTTTACTATCGCCACTAAGAAACTAGCCACAGTTTGTGTCCCCAGACCTAGGGACCCACTGGGTCCACTGAGAGGTAGCCTTGACCCAAAAGTCCATACTCCTCTGTATTTCCAGATACCCTCATTGTAAACCTCAGTGTCTAGGCCCCAGGATTTTCCTCAGCTCAGAGCTAGCATCCGTGTGCCCAGCCTGGCTCAGTTACTGAGAATACACTTGGAATAGATAAAGCCAGGAGCTGAATGCCTGCATTAGCTCCCTGATTCCTGGAACGCGAGCACTGTAATAGGAAGAGTCATGTGGAAGTTAGTGACGATCCCTCTCTCTCTCTCAACGTCAACCAAAAGCAATGCCATACCAGTGGACTCCCAGATATGCCGCCATCAAAAGTGTGAAGAATTTGGGGTCTCTTCCTCCCCTTGTACACAGCAGCTCTGGTAAATCCTACAAGTACCTCGGGGAAGGCTGGCCTGCAAAAAGGTCAGATCTCAAAGATTCCAAATCTTTCTTCATTCACGGTGAGTAGGTCTAGGAATTGCCTCAAGTCTTAGAATTTGCCTAGTGGCTTGATCACTATGGGGAGTGACCCCGCTTGCCCAATCTGGAGCTTTTCAGCTCTACAGGTGTAGGAGGATCTTAGTAGATTATCTATTTCAGTCATAAGATCTCTGTGATCCATTTGCCACCACCAAAGATTTCTGCAGATCACCCTTCCTTGACCGCCACTCTGGCCAGGGTGCCTGCTGTGATGCCAAGCCTGCTGTGCCTCTTGGGGTCGCAGGCTGCACGTTACCTCTGCCACCTACCAGTCTCTAGGCACTGCAGTCACTAAGAAGTCCATTTCAATGGTAGCACCAGCCCACAAGGAACAACTCTTTGACACTTGGACACATGCCCAATCTGTACTTGTGTTCCCCCCTACCTGGTTCCCCCCTTAGAATCCATTCCAAAACCTTTTCTTCAAAATCTTGCCATTCTTTTCACAAGAAGGCCTTCTTCTCCTGGGTCTGATTTTGTAACTGGCCCCATGGAGCCTGCTGAGGTCTGCTGCTGGATACAGATCGAGAGGCAATGCCGGTTGGTAAGGTGGGGACATGAGAATTAGCATCCCCTTGCTAAGTAACTGTCCCAACTTGGGGTCACTAGGCAGTCTTCAAGTAAGGCTGTACCAGACTCCACAGACAAAGGAAGGGCTGCTTTTTCCAGCCAGGGAGGCACAGGGAGAGATTGAGGTTTGGAGCAACTCAGGTCATCTGACTTCATTGTCTCAGAAGATTTCAGTGAAAATAGCTCTTTCACTCTCTACTGGCAGCCCTATCCTCCGTAGGACTCAGACCTGAATCGCTAAGCAGATGAAACCAAATGGCGGCAGCATCCTGTGCTCAGAATTGTCCCTCCCAGGTGATGGCTGAGGCTTCATTACAGGTTCAGTCTTGTCTGCTTGACACTTCCCTCCCAGAAGACGATTTATGTCCTAGGAGGCATGGTGGTGTCTCACGCTCACAGACTCTGGGCAGGCTGACTCCAAGAGTTGGCCAGGCGCATCTAGACCCGCCAGAATCCCAGAGGCAAACACAGCTCATGCTTAAACCCAGGACCCTGCTACATATCTTTCAAACAAACCAGTATCCACTCTCTGTTCCATGTAATCAAAGGCATTGCATGGAAATGTGCAAAGGAAATGTTTGCTTCAGATTTCACTTACACGGTTGGCACTAAGCCTATAAATATCACTGTTAAAGGAAAAGTTCATGATGTGAATTGGATACAGTTTTAAAGTTCATTTCTTTTTATGACAGTCTCAGACTGATTTTGTGCAGACTTGTTTTTATGGTCAAATCAAACTAAGTGCTGGATTACCTGCCAGAGAAGTTAAGTGCGTTGCAGTGACTTAGTGTTGGTGACGTGTTCATATATTTTTAAATTTTAGTTATCATAGGGATTTTGCTTGTCTTTCCCAACTGAATTAAGCGAGATTTGTGTATAATGAGGATGAAGACTTTTCTTAATGCAGCTGAAACTGAGTTACCAAGATAAGGTAACAAGGGCGACAGGGGTGTGGCTTCAACTCCCATCCTGTGCACAGTTTATAAAGGGCATGAAGGTCAACCTCACCAGCTGCAGACGGGAGGGGTCAGAGTGAGGACTTTGAGATGAGCTTACTGAAAGGGCTCTGTCCCGACCACGTCTCCATCCTCATTTGTAAGAGGGGCTGCTCGCTTCCAATCCTAATCAAGGGAGACTTCGGTATTAAGGGAACATCCATGGGATCGCCCAGAGAGTTGTGAGATGGTTCCCTGCTGTTGGGAGAGAGAGACGGGGACTAATTCCTGACGCACACTGGAGGGGGAGAGGGGAGGCTGTGGAACGGGGTCTGAGAGGGGGGCTGACTGCCATTTAGGTGACGGAGCCAGGGGCATCCTGCCTCACTGGGACAGGCAGGGCTTTGTCAGGATGTGGATGTGTGAATGTTCACTGAGGACACGTGTGGGCTAAATGGGAAAGAAATGACAGGGGATCACCTTGGGCTCTGTAGGTCAAAGGAGCAAGGTGAGGAAGGCCAAACAAGGTTCATAGACAGGCTGTCGCCTCATGCAGTGGTCGGACTGTGTCATACACAACAACGATGAAAGCAACGCCGACTCAGTGTAGCGTCCCCTCCTGGCCTGAGTGTGCTTCCTGCTGGGAAGGGATGTGGTTCTTCTGCTCCCCCTCTCCCCAGCCCCTAGCTCCCAGTCCATTAGCTCTACTTTCAGCCCCCATCAATGTGGAGTTTTTAGTAGGGGAAGGGGAAGGTAATGGGACAGTTCTTTATTCTTCCTTGACCTGTCAAATTGTTCAAGCTGCTGTTTCCGGGTGGCTCAGGTTTATGACTAAAATGGACTTTTCTCTCCTGGGCACTTTGATGGGCTCCTCCTGACAGTTCCTTTACCCCAGGCCCATGTGGTTTGTTCCAGGGTGGCCTAAGGAGACTCCCTCCATAGCACCTGCACACTGGGAACAAGGAAACATTACTTCCACTGAATGAAATGGCACCAGACAGTGGGAGAAAAATTCACATTTTGAGTTTGATCCTTTCCCCAGTTATAATTGTAAATGGACCCTCACAGACTTTGTCTTTATTCTTCCTCTCTTCCCCGCTCTCTCTTTTTCCTTCCTCTCTCCCATCTACCTGATGGCTCTGTCTAGGATGAAATATTAGCAAGTACCATCCTACCTCTGTGACTTCCTTAGCCTGTATGTCCCCACTCACAGAATTAGAAGGTTCGATGGTGAGCAGGAGACTCTACAGGTTTTCTTTCCAAGTATTTATTTTTTAGAGAGAAAGGAAGGGAGGGAGAAAGAGAGAAACATCAACATGCAGTTGCCTCTTGCATGCCCCCTACTGAAGGCCTGGCCCACAACCAAGGCATGTGCCCTGACTGGGAATTGAACCAGCAACCCCCTGGTTTGAAAGCCAGCACTCAAATCCATTGAGCCACACCAGCCAGGGCTGTATGTGGTTTTATTCTTTAAGTTGAGTAATTGTTTAACCTATCACAGTGACAGAAGGTTGAGACCAATATAAACAATCATTTTTATTATTTATATCATGGATGGGGTATCTATTTATTTATTTAACAATGAAGTACTATCATCATGAATTTTTACTTGCAAGAAATGTTTCTAAGCCTAGGCAAAGCACCCAGTTGTCTGCATAGCCAGCCACCCAAAGCATGTCTTTAATCTTCCTCCTCAATCTGCAAAGGTACCCACAAGCTTCCCAAGACTAATAGAATGAGATTCAAACTCTACTGAGCATACACCATAATTTCTAGAACAACCCTCCGGAATCTAAGGTTATCTTAATATTATTTTTAATGGACTACAAAATAGGGATATGTAGGGGGCAACATAGAGTGGCATATGCTTTACTATTTAACATCTTATTTTTTCACTAAGGAATAGAAATTTGTTCTCTCCATTCCCTATCCATTGCACCTGTTTCTCAGCCAAATCAGCTAAAAATGTAAAGAAAAAAAAATTAAACTGATTTAGCCTCTACAGTAGAAAAAAAAATTTTTAATGGGGAGGATAATCCAAAAATCCATCCTGCTTGCGTTTCACTTTGGAAAGGGATGGGGTAGTCAGTGAGAGAGAGCCTCCACCACCACCCATACAGAGGAACTAGAACACAGAGTTTACAGAAGTCTAAGTTTCATCTGGTCTTTCTCCAGCGAGTCCCCGGCTGCCTGTTCTTAGGCTCAACACATACCAGAGGCTGCGGTGCCAGGGTGACACTGGAGCACCTAGCTTTCAAGAAGATTCAAGGAGCAAAAATTATTTTGGCAATGAAACAGTTCAGCTTTGTTATCGAGTAGAATGCAAAATATGTATAAGTATTTAAAATAAAATTGAAAACTCCAATAAATTCACATATTGGGTCCTTTACTCAGGACAATGCTGCAGAAAAATTTAAGTATCAGGTAGTCATAGTATCTGAAAAGCCATCATGGAAAAGAAAAGTCACCAATTCGTCAGGCTTCCACCAAAAAAAAAAAGAAAGAAAGAAAGAAAGAAAGAAAGAAAGAAAGAAAGATATAATAACAATAGTGACTATCTATCTAATTATTCTGTATACCCTGTCATTCATTCTGCTCTGAGACCTGAATATAATCATCCTCAATTTAAGGTGAAAAGGCTAAAACTTTAAAAGGTTATGTAAGATGTCCAGAGTCACACAAATAAATAAAATTTTCAACCTATATCTGATTCCACAGCCCATTCTCTTAGCCAAAATGTTCCAGCTACATCCGTCTAGAGGCACATTGGTTTCCCATGCCCACACTGTCCAGAGAAGGTTGCCTTGGACAAAAAGCATCCTGGGATGCTGTGGCAGGTGGCTTGATGTCTCCGAGTGCAAATGAAGTAACCATCTCTTGTCAAACAGCTAAAGTGCCAGAGTCCGTTCTCTGTAGTTGTAAGCAGTGGCAACTGCCGTGCATGCAGACAGCAATCTGTTGAGCCATGAGAAGTGGCGATGCATTCTATTTTTAAAAACTTTTCATGAAAACAAGTATTTTTCAGTTGGTGGGAGCATTTCAAGATATGGAAAATTTCAGAGCACTTGTAAAATTTATAATCCAAGTTTCATGATGGCCCCTCTCTGCTCTTAGGAGTTTTCAGATTTAGAGTATGGCTGACTCTAATTGCATCAGCCAAATTAAGGATCCTGTAAAAGTGGCCTGCACCCGGCACAGATATAGCCAGAGCAGACAGACATAACCAGAGAAAGCTCTGTGAGAGTTACTTGCTTAAATCTTACCCTAGAGATTTTTCCACATGGTTCAGTGTAGTTTAGTTTTTTAAAAACTAAAAGTCTATCATTCATAAACAAATGTGGCTAGCCAACATGAGGAAATTGTTTTAAAAGTTTGTATTAATTATGTATGCTTTATTTCTCCTTTTAAGCAATTACACGATTCATTTTGGTCTAGGAGGCTTTCTTCCTAATGATATTAAAACAAGAAAAAGATGTATTGGCATGAATATGATACTATTTAACTGTTCAAATTAAAAGCAGACCTCAAAGCAGTCTTTCAAAGCAAGTATTTGAAATAACTTCTCCGTGAACGAAAGCTGGTTAATGACTTGAGAGTTAAAAACACCTCTTTGTCCTTTTTCGACTCATGTCCAACTACTCTGGTCCAAGGTATTCCCTGCTAATCATATATATTTTATTTTCTTCCAACTTACTAGGCACCTCAATTTTAAAAAGAATCCCATGCTAAAGTACTTACTCAACACGATGAAAGTTCCCTGCTCGTGCAATTTCTATTTCATGACAGCCTTGCTTTTTTATAGTTCTTTTCATCTCTGTACTTTAAGGACTTTTTTTAGACTATAATTATTCTTGAGACTCTGGGTTAACACAACCATTAAATCTTACATAGGTGGATGATAAATTGGAGGCTAACAAGTTGTACTGATCTTTTTCTCAAAGTCCTTATTTGAACGCAATCACCATTAAGCAACCTGAAGAAATATCTGCATTCCAGAAAGCAATACACATATGCACAATTATACGGCCCCCAAAACCTAATTTTATTTTTTCCACCATACAGAACATTTCTGTAAAATTAGCATTATTACCCATCTGAAGAAAAAATATACATACATACATATATTCAGATTTAATAAAGAAAATATGGAAGATTGTGAATTGTCTCTTGAAAATAATTAATTCCTCTTCACCTCAGAGATTTGGGGAAAAAATTTAAATAAGGTGTGTCATAGCTATAAATTTCATATTTGGTGACTTTAATTATTTCAAAAAGATCTTAGTTTTCTCCTCCACCTCTCCAATGGAAAAGCGTTAATTTTGTGTTCCCTTAAAATAAAGGCAACATGGAATGCAAATGATTTTTTTTCTATAAATAAAAATCCTGAAGTAAGATTCTTTTCATTTCCATTTTCAAAAATGACAATTCAGAACTTTATCAAAAATTCCAGAGCAAGCAAAATAAAGATTGTACCCAATTCCCTCCTCTTTTTCCAAATAGCTGAGTCTGCATTTTATAGATATTTCAGTCCATACCCTTTCAAAAAAAATTTCTGGGAAAAAAAAAAATCTGTATTTGTGGCCATTAATGCTGATCCTTTGCATCTTAATTAATGGCTGCCCATGACCTGGAGCACCGAGTATTGCACTTCTGGCATTATTTGTAGTTGGCTGAGATTCAATTAATTGAAAAATTTTGCTGTTGTTGAAGAAAATGGGAAACAGTATTTTTAACCATGGAACCTGATGTTTATTTACAGTCATCTGAAAGAAATTCTGCATCAATGACAAAGCCACGGCATCTTCTAAAGTCAGGATACCAGAAACACTTAACTCTCAAAGGTGCTTTTTATGTAGTCATATAAATACATATATATGTACGTACATATATTTTTTTTCTTCATGTGGAGAAAAATGCTAATTTCATAGAAATGTTCTGTATGGGGGAAAAAAACAAAGTTCCATTAAAATCCATTAATCAAATATGGAGGCATAGGGAGACACAGCTTACCTCCTCGCACAACCACATCAAAATTACAACTAAAATATAGAATAACCATCACCCAGAATGGTCAGAAATCAAGTTGAATGGAAGTCTAACAACTACAAAATTAAAGAAACCAGTCTATCAAGACTGCTAGGAGAGACAGAGATGCAGAATATGGAAGGGTCTGGTTCTTCACCCACCTGTGGTAGATAAAAACTCAGGAGGGATATATCAGGAGTGAGGAGTCCCAGCCCACACCAGGCCCCCAGCCCAGGGTTCCAGTGCCAGGAAGGTAAGTCCCCACAACTTCTGGCATCAAGAACCAGTGGGGATTGATTTGGTGAAAGAAATTTCTGGAGCCCCAAGCAGTTCCTCTTGAAGAACCCACACATGGACTTACTCAGACTCACTCCCCCTGAGCTCCAGCACCAGAGTGGCAGCTTGGAAGTCACCAGTAGCATAGAGGGAGGAACTGAAGTGTCTGGCATCAAGGCGAGCAGAGGTAATTGTCCATTTTCTAAACACTCCCCCTACAGAGTGGGCAAGATGGTGCCATATATGAGACTCCATCAACCTGGCTAACTGACCCACCTTGGAGATCCCCAGAGACTCAACTCCACCCAACTTATGGACCTACCAAAGCTGCTTTTCCATATAAATGGCTGGTCTTGGCTTATGCCTCACAACTTCCTAAGTCCTCTCAAACAAGCAGCAGCTGGCCGCAGTGAGCCCAGGCCCAGCAGTAGCAGCAGCCCCCTAGATTCACAGCTTGGCTTTGCCTGGGAATCTCCAAGCCCAGCACAAGGAGCAGCCATCTCAGATTGCTTTACAGCTCAGGCAGAGTGCCCCAGGCAAAACACAGGTGGGAGTTGACCTTGGCCTGCACCACCCAGGAAACCCCAGGGCCAGCGTACCCAGTTGACAGCTACAGACCATGTCAGAGCACCACCACCCTGCCCCTGCACAGCTGATCCTCCATGGAGGGCAGAGGTTGGTGGTCAGTGGTCACAACCAATCCTTGCAGCTGACTGTCCTGGGTTAATCCCTCCTATTGATCTGCCAACAGCAACCAAGGCTCAACTGCAAGAGGAGTGTATATTCAGCCCACACAAAGGGCTTGCCTCAAGTACCCAGCTTGGGTGATAAAGGAGGCTGTGCCACTGTACCCTACAGGACACCTACAACATGTGGACAACCAAGACACAGAGTCAGAGCAGCTCTACCTAATACTTAGAAACAAACACAGAGAGGCTGCCAAACGAGGAGACTAAGAAACATGGCCCCAATAAAAGAACAGAATAAAACTCCAGAAATAGAGCTAAACAAAATGGAGATAAGCAATCTATCAGATGCAGAGTTCAAAACACTGGTAGTAAATATCTCAAGGAACTTAGTGAGGCCCTCAATAGCACAAAAAAGATCCAGTCAGAAATGAGAGATACACTAATTGAAATAAAGAACAATTTACAGGGAAATATCAATACAGTGGATGAAGCCAAGAATCAAATCAATGATTTGGTACATAAGGAAGAAAAAAACAACCAATCAGAAAAACAAGAAGAAAAAATGAATCCAAAGAAAATGAGGATAGTATAAGGAACTTCTGGGACAATTTCAAGAGGTCCAACATTCACGTGATAGGGATTCCAGAAGGAAAAAAGGAAGAGCAAGTAACTGGAAATCTATTTGAAAAAATAAGGAAAGAAAACTTCCCTAACTCAGTGAAGGAAATAGAAATGCAAATCCAGGAAGCACAGAGTCCCAGACAAGATGGATGCAAAGAGGCCCACTCCAACACACACCATAATTAAAATGCCAAAAGTTAAAGATAAAAACTTTTAAAGCAACAAGAGAAAAGAAGTTAGTTACCTACAGGGGAGTTCCCATAAAACTGTCAGCTGATTTCTCAAAAGAAACTGCAGGCTAGAAGGGATTGGCAAGAAATATTCAAAGTCATGAAAAGCAGGGACCTACAGCCAAGATTGCTCTACCCAGCAAAGCTCTCATTTAGAATCAAAGGACAGATAAAGAGCCTCCCAGACAAGAAAAAAACTAAAGGAGTTCATTACCACCAAACCATTACTATATGAAACGTTAAAGGGGCTTATTTAAGAAAAAGAAGATTAAAACTAGGAACAAAAAAAAGGCAACAAATACATACCTATCAACAATTGAATCTAAAAAACAAACTAAGCAAAGAAGAAAAACTGAGACAGAATCATGATACAGACAGCATTTTGATGGTTGCCAGGTGGGAGCAGGGTGTGGGAGAACTGGGGAAGAGGTGAGGGATTAAGAAGTACAAATAGGTAGTTACAGAACAGCTGTGGAGATGTAAAGTACAGTATAGAAAATGGAGTAGCCAAAGCACTTATAGGCACTTATATGCATGACCCATGGACATGAACAATGGTGGGGGAATTGCCTGAAGGATTTGGGGGTGCTGGGCAGAGGGGAGCAAAGGGGCAAAATCAGGACAACTGTAATAGCATAATCAATCAAATGTAATTTCTTAAAAATCCATTAATCATTTGCTAATCAAATGATAATTCCTAATTCTCCAAGTGGAATTATAGCTGTGTTTGACAGTAGTTTATAGGACTAAATTATATTTTGGCTTAGTTTTAATATCCAGAGAAACTCATTTCATAATTGGTAGGTGTGCAAATACACTGGCACTTCAGGTTCGTATTTTATTAGGAAAAAATACATTAGGGAATTCTATTTCCCCTGCCAGCTGAAATTACAGAGCAAGTCAATGGCATGCTTAAGGACAAAACAGGCCTTTTTCTGGCTATAATGTTTTCTTCTTTAAAGAAAAATAATATATAAAAGAAAAAAGGTTTTCTGGATTTTGTTTTTCAAGTAAGTTTCCTTTTATGATATTTTGACTTAATGTTTTTTACTAATATTAACTGACCCAAAGACTACCAATTATCATAGGTGCTCTCAGTGCACTGCCTGAGATCAGCTCTTGGTAAGCAATGCTACCAAAAGAAATACTGGATAATATTTATGGCCCGCTTATATTATAATGTGGTAAGTGTTTTACATCAGGTATCATACTTAATTTTTATAACAAACCAGTGAGGCCTAACTCCACTGTCTCAACTGGCTTGGCCAGGCCCATCTGTGGAATTTCAAATAGGAGGCATACCCCTAAGTCACTGTCATTTCCCAGACTTTCACAGTTTGTAGCTCTAGAAAGGATCTGGGAAATTTGGTGACCAGTTTCAACGAACTACAAGAATGAGGAAGAGAATGATTTTCTTAATAATGGCAGAGATCATTGGTGGCATACGTGCAATTTTTTGTCTCCAACGGATTGCAAAATCATTTTGGATACTTTTTATTCTGAGTTTTTTTTTTCACAAAGCTACTGAGATAACAGTGCAAATGCCAGAAAGATTTATTTCATTTTGTTTTTCTAGCAGATTATCCACTGCTTTCCACTATCGATCTTTATTAACACAGGCAATTACAGTTTACATTAATAGATGGAGGAAATGGCTATTCTAAAAAGATAAATAAAGCCAAAAAGTTGGTAACATATTAAAATGAGAACCAAAAACTCAGTATTGTCAAAACTTTTCATTTTGTACACATTATGCTCTTTCTATTAAAAAGTATTTTTCTGTAGCTTTAAATAATCAAAAGGCCATATACTGGCCTATTTAAAAAGTAGCATCTGAACATTCTGATTTTCTACCATGGCGTAGATTAATAGATGGAAAGCACTTGATTTGATGACTGTAGAACATGGAGTAACAATACACAATTATTTTAAACAACAACTTCCAGTGGGCATGAGCTTTTCACTGGCTGTCCTTGTGTTCTGGTGCCCCGTTGTTTATAATTACACATGTAAACTGTGACGGTGCAGTTGCTAAATTAGAAATTGAACTTCTTTGACAACTGCAGTAAAACCTGACAGAAGATGAATGTGACTTTTTTTTTAATATCCCTTCTTCTTCTTTCACTTATTTAAACATGTATTAATTAACTTGTTCTGGCAAGTGTTTTGTAAACATTGAACAAGGACATTTCTTTAGTGGTATAATTAAAATTCCCTTTTAAAATGCTTTGCATGATATTTTATGCGCAATTTGACTCAAGTAAACAGAGGTTCTAATTAAAGTTTTTAAATGAAGGCAATCAAAATTGATAAAACCTCCAGCAACCCATTCAAGCACAGTGTCTTCCTGTCTAGTGTGAGTTTGATTTGATGGTCAGTTAACATTAGCCTGAATTAGCCTCACCTTCACAGACCCCTTCTGCTTCAGTTAGTCTCAGGGAACAAATCTTTCAATGTTTCTGTACCCCTTCAAGTTGTTATATAACATTTACTCCATTATATTTTTTCTACATTATTATACCAGGATATTATAAGAAGCACTAATTTAGGGTATAAATTCTCTGCAAATAAAGTGTTACATAGAACACATGGAATGAATGAAGCTATCCAAATAGTAAGTGGGGCTTTGATTTTTTTTCCCATCATAACTCGGTGTAAAGGGTTACACCTGTGTAAATAGTGCTCTACTTTTGGGTAAGAATAGCCATTGTAGATTTTCAGCGTTAACCGACAAATGTCCAACTGGATCATTACCCTTTTTGCCATATTTTCATTTGTGTATACATGTGTGTACACTGGGAAAGGTGAAGAGAGAGAGATGAGAATTCATTTTGTCTGTAATGCTTTGATTGACCGAAGTGAAAAATATCTTAAGGGAAGCTTCAAATTCCCCATCTTTACATTATTCATACTTTTTCCCTTTCAGTAAGACCGTAAATGACTCCAGAAAGCAAAGCTTTCAATAGAAGAATTGTTGGTCATTAATACGTGATTTACTGGCCATCAGGATCATTAATATCTCTAATGATCTTTTTTAATTGATGGGGATTAAAACAGATCCCTCCCAATCGCTTTCTTCAGACCTTTCTGTTCTGTACGTGAGCTGGCCGGAGGCGGGAGCAGAAACGCACGCCCTGTAGCTCCCGACTGTAGAACGGAAGCCTGCTCTCCCAAGGTAACAACCACTTCTGCTTTCGTCAAAGTAAAAGCAAAATAAAACGTAGCCCCGGCTCCAGGGAGAGTCTGCCTCATGCTGGGGTTTACTTAGCAAGCCCTCAGGGCTTTCAAAATAAGCTCTCTTTCCAGCCTGGCATTTTTTTTATTTTAGTAATAAAGGTGATATTTTGGTTTCCACCTAATGCTCCTTAGCTTTATTCCTTCATTTCTTTGGCGCGTGAAAGAGAAAGAGGAGTGCTGTTTATCAGGTGCCTCCGCAGAGACCCCACACTTGAAGGAAGCTGAAGCCCATAGTATCAGGTCACCCACCAGCTTCTCAAGACATACAAGTATTTATGCCAGGATTCCAATGGGCGACCAGACCTGGTGCTTCTAACCACAGCGCTATACTGTCCCTGAGCCTCAGCACAGCAGCCCTGATTTCACGTGTGAGAAACGAAACGAATGCCCAAAGACGTGGAATAGCCTGCCCGAGGCAACATGGGGAGTGAGCGAGAGAAAGGCACAGACCTCAAAGCCAGCTCTCCTACCAACATTGACAGTCGTTTTGCTTGCATTTATTCTACATTTCCATGCCTTCTCAAAGCAAACATTCAAAAGAACGGGACCTTTTCTTAATGATGCAGGGCCATCATTATAAATATTCATGTGCTGGATTTCCTCCAGTGCTGTGCAGTATTGATATGTCCACTCTTACAGTCATTAGTCATATCATCATTAATTTATGTGTTTAATCAGTCTTACATTCAGTCACTCATGCATCTACCCACGCATTCACTTATTTTACAAATGTTTATCTGGTGTCACTATGTGCAGGCACGGTTCTTGGCACAGAAACATAGCACGTCGCCACTCTCCAAGGCCAGCTCCAATGCGGCCCATTCTGTCCTTGGTTCTTCCGCCTGTCGCCCTTCAGCCACCCCCTCCCACTAAGGTTGGCACGCCAGCCTCCAGCACTCCTTACCTCATCCCTCTAATTTGCTGAGGATTTAGAAACCTGATGATAAATTTGTTCAAATTTTGTCTGAAACAAGAGTAAATAAAACCTAGATGCTGTTTCCCTGAGCAAAATACAAATGAGGTAGTGAATGTCTTGGTTAAAAAAGGAGCCTTTAGATTAGCTGGATTTTATCCAAGTTCTGCCAACCACTAGCTGTGCATCCTTGGGCAAAGTATGCAGTCCCTCCAAGCCTGCGTTTCTCATCTCTGAAGTGGAGCCTGAGAACCACGGTCTGCATCTCAAAGGACTGCCGTTTAAGATTTCCACGTTTACGGAACATTTAATCCACCACCTGGCACAGAACAAACTTTCGTTTGCTATTCTTATTTTGCTTTTATGCTTTGTGACAACTATTTTTACCTCTCAGAGACCTGCATTGTTGTTATATTTTTAGGGAGTTGTGAGGACTCAATTCTAAGGTCACAGCTATATTGAGCACTTATCGTGGGCTGCAGGCTGCCCATGGCTCCTCGGAGTGGGCTCCGAGGGAGAACTCTGGAGTCTGATGTTGAGGCTAGTGTCTGGCTTCATCACATCCTCATGACATGACCTTGGAGAAGTTACTCTGCCACTCTAAGCTTTATTTTCTCATCTGCAGAAATTTTAAGAATATTATCCGCCTCACAGGATTGTTGTGAGAATTAAGCGAAAACATATTTGTGATGTGCTTAGCACAGTAATAGTGCACAGTAAGTTCAGAGATGGAACATAGCAAATTTAACTAGTATTATTATTTATGAGTTAGACTTCATGTCATTGATAAAAGGCTTAGACATTATATCAACAAAGGTAAATACAGCTCTACTCCTCCCAAGACTTTACACAAGTATGAGCCTTTAAAAATCACCTGTGATGTGCCAAGTTTCACAATGACTTAATGGTAAATCTCGCCATGTGACTCATGTTGCAATTTAATAAAATTAAACCTATTTGACCTCGTACTCACTAAGGTACCCTTGTCTCCTGCTATCCCATAACCCCGAGCCAGTAATCTCAAACTGCCCTTTCGTCGATCTATTGGAGGAAGAATAAACTCATAGGAACCATTCATACTAATGTGCAAGTGGGTTTTAACATCTTGCTGGCTTGTTAGCTTCCTTGTCTTAAATTGCTATGCATCCAAAAGAGTTAAGGTCGCTGCCAGAGAGTCTAACTTACAAGCAGGGCGTAATATGAAACCAAGTCTTCCTTACGTTTCTGCAACTTAGACATATAGTTTACTACAGAAGTGTTTAAAACTCATGCCATGAATAACTAATTAAAGGTACAAAGTGCTTTCTCTTCTCTTTTGGTCTAATGAGTAAATCTTTTGGGAAAAGACAGCACCTACAAGCCCAAAGGCCCTCAGGAGCCAGACAGTGTGGATACAGGAATGATGAAAGCGGGTTTAAGAAAACCACAGCGAAAGTGAGATGGCAAATGACGACAAGCGGCAACTAAACACAAGGGGCAGGGTGTCAGTAAGATCAGTAGGGAAGGGCTCCCTCCTCTCCAGAAATAAAAACATCGCCAGATCTTCTGAGTTAATCCAGAAATTGGCATGCATTAATCTTGCAACATTAGCGACTGATTTCAGTTTTTGAATCTATGGGGCAAAATGAGAAATGTAGGAGAGGCAGTCTGGCCTTAGGATGGCCCATATGTGTCCTCTCTGAAGATGTTTTTTGACAGGCTAGGTAGTTGTGGCCAGCTTGATAGCTAACACCTCACGTGAATCTATTTATTTCATGCTCACAGCCAAACTTGGAGGCAGGTACTATCAGCATCATGTCATTTTATAGATAAAGAAATTGAAGCACACGTCGGACCCCTGCTTGCCCAGTCAGAGTTGGGCAGGACTGAGCCTCTCTCCCCAACCCATGGAGGGCCAGAGCCTGCTCTTAACCATATACCTAATCTCCCAATAAAATAGCTTGGACGTTTCCCCTTGTACGGAAAAAAACTTTGTTTATATCCTCTGGTTCAAGTTTTTTTCATTGTCCCAAGTGAGTATTTCAAATCAACACATATTCCTTGAGCTTCAACTACATATAAAACATTTTATGTGCTGTAACACATTTGACTTTATCTTCATTAATGCAATGTGTGGAATATGATTTTAGAATGAGGGTAATACTGCTGAATAGCTTCATTTGGAAATGCATCAGTTTGCAAACAGATTCACAAATTACCCACAAATATAAACATTTACAAAAAAAAAAATCAGGCATCACTCAATGGCTGTTGCCATAATGATTCATTGGCACCAGAGAAATGCGATGTGATGAGAGATGCCAAAGCTGTTTGATACATTTCAGTGGAGTTCATTACACACACGGAACGGAACCAATTTTACTCAACAGTGACTTTGACATTTACAGAAAAATGAAATGGAAGTTTAGAAATGAAGACTTCATGTGAACTCTCTCCCAATAATTATAAATTAATTCTGTCCTTATGTCACCACTACTAGAGGATCAGCCATGTTCTGTAGACTTATTTTTACTTACACCAGATGGCAGCCTATTCAAAACAGTTTCTTAGGTGATCAGAAGGTTGATCTTGAACTAACTTAACTGGCTGCAAAAATCTTCTTCCATAGAAACATATATATTATTAAAGGTTTGCTTGTAGGTAGACATGTCCTTTTGGGGTCACTCTATTCAGTTCATCCTGATATTACAGCTCTGTGTCTCTAATTTGCTGGGTTTTAATGGAGTAAATGCCATCCTCGCCCCGTTGCACCCAAAGGTAGTGTGGGACTAGAAAGATTTCAGGCTCAGAGTTGGAATACAAGAGGGTCAGGAGAAATGTTAAACAGTTATGAATAACAAGCTCTTTTCTACATCACTGAGATAATATGAGAAGAAAATACCAAAACAATATGGAACTTACAAGACATGCTAAAATCATTGCTAACGGAGTATGCCAATGGGTTAGGATAACTTAATGTGTAGACAATAATTTCAGAAATGTTTTCTGTGGGCAGCATCATGCAAAATGCTATGCTATAGTATTTAAATACAACATTATTTTTTTGAAGAAATCATTTCATAACAGATTTTAAAACATTATGGTAAATAGTTAAAGTATATTAATATTATACTTTATTGAGTGTTTACTGTTCTTTCAATGCCAGAGTCAAGGCTCTGCATAACAAAGAATGAATGTGCTTAGTTTAATTTGTAAGCTCAGATAGCATTATAGTAAGATTGCACTGATTAGAATTAATCAAGAACATCAGAACAAATGCATGCTAAGTCTGAATTCTACAACTTTACAGTAATTACAGCTTTTAAACCTAATATTTACTTATTTGTCTGTAAATAGTATAATAGAATCAGTATCTCAAAACCATATAATACAATAAGTCATTCAGACTGTTATCAAACATGTCACTAGAGAAGCAATTCAATCAATAGAGAAGTTTTCCAATTAGCATGTTAATTATTTGAAAATAAAAGGTGATTCCAAAGTACTTTAGATAACTTGAAGATGTTGTAGTTTGTCTTCTCACTTTATTTAGTTCTATGAAATATTTTTGCGTTATAATTTTCTAAAAATCTAGGGGAAAGGTTTTGTTTATCAGAGGAAAACTTCAGCCCAGCTTCTACATTAGTTATAACATATTCCAAATGGATAGAACCTGAATTAGTCAGGCCCAGGCTCCTCCTAAATGGAATGCATTAAATAAAAGTTGGACTTAACTATATACTCTTTTGTTGAATATTTCTGGACAATATGCATTATGTAATAAACACTGTAAAAGAAATAAACTTCGGGGAAAATTTATTAGGGATTTGCTATTTATGTTTTCAGAAATACTCTAGTTTAGTGAGATCATGCTGAAGAAAGGGGGCCTTGGGGACGGGATCAGAGGGTTAGCCTGAGACAAGCTGCTGCCACTGCCCATCACTCCGTGGTTGCAAGTCCCATGGGGTCCCTTAGGCTTTAGGAGATGCACATCTGTGGGAGGAAAGGAGAAGGAGGGGGAAGAGAAAAATGAGTGTGTGTTCCTAGGAGGGAAAGAGTGTGTGATATTGAACATTTTTATATATCTATTGGCCATCTGTATATACTCTTTGGAGAAGTGTCTCTTTGGTTCTTTGCCCATCTTTTAATTGGAGTGTTTATCTTCCTGGTATAAGTTGTGTAAGTTCTTTATATGTTTTAGAAATTAACCCCTTGTAAGATGTGTCATTGGCAAATACATTCTCCCATACAGCGGGTTCCTTTTTCATTTTGCTGATGGTTTCTTTAGCTGTGCAGAAGCTTATTAATTTGATATAGTCCCATTTGTTTATTTTTTCTTTATTTCCTTTGCTCAAGGAGATTATTTGCAAAGAAATTGCTACAAGAGGTGTCTGAAATTTTACTGCCCATATTTTCTTCTAGGATTTTATGGTTTTTAGACTTACATTTAAGTCTTTTATCCATTCTGACCTTATCCTTGTGTATGGTGTAAGTTGGCAGTCTAGTTTCATTTTTTTTTTTTTTTTGCAAGTACCCATCCAATTTTCCTAACACCATTTATTGAAGAGACTCTCTTTACTCCACTGCATGCTATTGCCTCCCTTGTCAAATATTAATGGACCATAAAGACATGGGTTGATTTCTGGCCTCTGTGATCTGTTCCATTGATCTATATGTCTGTTCTAATGACAGAACCAGGCTGTTCTGATTAAAAATGGCCTTGTAGTATAGTTTGACATCAGGTATTATGATATCAATAACTTTGTTCTTCTCTCTCAGATTGCTGAGGCTATTCAAGGTCTTTTTTGATTCTATATAAATTTTTGGAACATTTGTCCTAGATCAATGAAATATGTCATTGGTATTTTAATAGAAATTACATTGAACTTATAGATTGCTTTGGGTAGTATGGGCATTTTAATGATGTTAATTCTTCCAACCTATGAACGAACGCGGTATATGCTTCACTTATTTGTGTCTTCCTCAATTTCTTCAATGTGTATAGTTTTTGGAGTACAAGTCTTTTACCTCCTTGGTTAAATTTATTTCTAGATACTTTATTTTTTTGTTGCAATAGAAAATGGAATTGTTTTCTTAGTTTTTGTTTCTAATGGTTCATTATTTGTGTATAAAAATAACACTAATTTCTGAATATTAATTTTGTATCTTGCTACTTTGCCAAATTCATTTATTAGATCTAGTCGGTTTTTGGTGGAGTCTTTAGGGTTTCTATATATAGTATCATTTCATCTACAAACAATGACAGTTCTACTTCCTCCTTTACAATCTGGATGACTTTTACTTTTTTTCTTGTCTGATTTCTGTGGCTAGGACTTCCAGTACAATGTTGAGTAAGAGTGGTGAAAGTGGACATCTCTGTCTTGTTCCTGATATTAAGGGAAATACTTTTAGTTTTTGCCCATTAAGTATAATTTTGGCTGTAGATTTTCATATGTGGCCTTTATTATGTTGAGACATGATCCCTCTATTCCCACTTTGTTGAGAGTTTTTATCTTAAATTGATGCTGGATTTTATCAAACGTTATTGATATGATCATGTGATTTTTGTTTCATTTTGTTTATGTGATCTATCACATTTATTGATTTGCAAATATTATACCAATCTTGCATCCCAGGATAAATCCCACTTGATCATGGTGTACAATCTTTTTAATGTATTGCTGGATCCAGTTTGCTAATATTTTGTTGAGGATTTTAGCATCTATGTTTTTCAGGGATATTGGCCTATAATTTTCCTTCTTTGTAGTGTCTTCATCTGGTTTGGGAATTAGAATTATGCTGGCCTCATAAAAAGAGCTTAAAAGTCTTCCCTCCTCTTGAATTTTTTGGAATAGTTTGAGGAGTATAGATATTAGTTCATCTTTGAATGTTTGGTAAAATTCACCTGTGAAACTGTCTGGCTCAGGACTTTTGTTTGCTGGGAGTTTTTTGATTATTGCTTCAATATCATTAGTTGTTATTCCTCTTTTCAGGTTTTCTGATTCTTTCTGATTGAGTTCTGGAAGATCATCTTTTTCTAGGAATTTGTCCGCTTCATCCAGGTTGTTAATGTTTTTGTCATATAGTTGTCCATAGTATTTTCTTAAAATTCTCTGTATTTCTGTGATGTCAACTATACTTCTCCTCTTTCATTTCTGATTTCGTTTATTTAGCTCCTCTCTTTTTTTCTTGATAAGTCTGGTTAAAGATTCATCAATCTTGTTTTTTCTTTTTAAAGAACAAGGTCTTGGTTTCATTAATCTTTTGTTGTTGTTTTTTTTTTGTTTTGTTTTAGTTTGAATGTCATTTATTTCTGCTCTGACCTTGATTATTTCCTTCCTTCTACTTACTCTGGGCTTTGTTTGTTGTAGTTTTTCTAGTTTTTTAAGGTGTAGTGTTAGATTGTTTATTTGAGATTTTTTTCCTCACTTCTTAATGTAGACCTGATATGTTATGAACTTCCCTCTCAGGATTACTTTCGCTGGATCCCATAGATTTTTAGGTTGTTTCGTGTTCATTTTCATTTGTTTCCAGGTAATTTTTATTTCTTCCTTGATCTCATTGGTAGCCCATTCATTGTTTCATAACGTGCTATTTAGCCTACATGTGTTTGAATATTTTCGAGTTTAATGTTTGTAGTTGTTTCCAGTGTCACGCCATTGTGATCCTCAAAGATGCCTGATATGATTTCAATCTTCTTGAAAATGTTAAGGTTTATTTTGTATCCTAACATGTGGTCTTTCTTTGAGACTATACAATGTGCACTTGAGAAGAATGTATATTCTGCTGCTTTGGGATGGAATGTTCTGTAAATATCAATTAAATCCATGTGATATAATGTGTCATTTAAGGTCACTGTTTCCTTGTTAATTTTTTATCTGGATAATCTATACATTGATGACAGTGAGGTGTTAAAAATCCCCTACTATGATTGTATTGCTGTTGATCTCTCTCTTAAAGTCCACCAAGACTTTCTTTATATACAAGTATTTAGGGGCTCCTATATTTGGTGTATATATGTTCACAAGGGTTATATCCTCTTGTTGGATCAATCTGTTTAATGTTATGTAGTGAACTTCTTTGTCTCTTAATATAGCCTTTGTTTGAAGTCTATTTTGTCAGTTACAAGTATTGCTACCCCAGCTCTTTTTCTATTTCCATTTGCATAGAAAATTTTTTTTCATTCCTTTACTTTCAGCCTATGTGAATCTTTTGTTTTGAGGTGGGTCTCTTATATACAGCTTATATTGTATATGAGCCATGGTTTTACTACCCATTCAGCTACCCTCTATCTTTTGATTGGAGCATTTAATCCACTTAAATTTAAGGTTATTAGTGATAGGTACTTATTTATTGCCATTTTTTCTTTATGCCTATGTTCTTCTCTTTCTGCTTTTTCTTCTTAAAGCAGACCCTTTGACAGTTCTTACAACACTGGTTTGGTGATAATGAGCTCCTTTATCTTTTTTTCTTTTTTAGTCTGGGAAGCTCTTTATTTCACCTTCAATTTTAAATGATAGCATTGCCAGATAGAGTAGTCTTGGTTGCAGGTGTTCATATTCATTACTTTGAATGCATCATGCCAATACCTTCTGCTCTGAAGGATTTCTCTTGAGAAATCAGCTGTCAGTCTTATGGGAACTCACTTGTAGGTAACTAACTATATTTCTCTTGCCAGCTTTAATATTCTCTCTTTGTCTTTAAAATTTGACATTTTAATTATGATATGCCTTGATGTGGGTCTCTTTGGGTTCACCTTGATTGAGACTCTCTGAGCTTCCTGAATATCTGTGACTTTTCCTTTCACGAGGTTAGGGAACTTTTCTGCCATAATTTTTTCAAACAAATTCCCTGTCCTTTGCTCACTTTCTCCTCCTTCTGGTACCCCTATGAGACAGCTGTTGTATTTCATGTTGTCCCAATCCCTTAAACTATCCTCATTCTTTTTCTTTTTGCTCCTCTGATTGGGTGGGTTTTTTCCCTACCTTGTCTTCCAAATCACTGATATGATCCTCTGCTTCATCCAGCCTCTTTTTATTCCTTTCAGTGTATTTATTCTTAATGTCATGTGAGCTGCTGTGTTGGTGCTGATCCAAAACACAAAAAGGAAAGAGGAAAAAAAGAAAGAAAAATATACACAATAAGAAATAAAAGTATATCTAAAAACATAAATAAATACCTAAATATAAAAATAAAAATAGAAAATTAAAATTAAAAGAGAAAAATAAGAAAGCAGAAAGAAAAAAACAAGTAAGAAAAGAAAAATGAAATTAAAAGGAATAAGTAAAAAAGAAAATCGATAAGAAATAAAAATATATAGAAAAGCAAGAAGCAAAAAAATTTCAAGAAGCATAAAATTAAAAAATTTTAAAACAAGAAGAATGGAATTTTCCTCACAGAGTTTGGTGCCTTCTGCAATCTCCCTTTGGATATACTATCTGAAGTTTGTTGGATCCTCCTCTCTTGCTGCCTGGTGGCGACCTCTTGGCATGTTGGTACTGGGCTCCTAGGAAGGACTCCGGCTCAGGCTAATGTCAGATGTGCTGCCTGTGCCTTGCCTTCAGCAACCTGCTCCAAGCTACAAGCGACCCACAGTTTGTAGCTGCCTCTGCTGAACCCGGCTGCACTGGGGAAGGACCAGGCTGCTCTCCAAGTTCCACTTTTGCCAGCACGGGTCCCAGGGCATGGGCCAGCAAACTTCCCAAGGCACCTCGGGCTCTGGTCTGCCTCCACCTGCCCACCAGCTGTCTGCTAGGCTTAGTCACTGAGAGAGGCTTTAGCAGAATGGAAAGGATGGAGCAAATGGGTCTCCCATGAGGGTAAGGTGCTGTTCAGGCTTCAGAGGAGGGAGAGAGTGTGCTTCTGCCTCAGAGCCACTGAATCTGTCCTGGATTTTGCCCTGACTTCAGCAGGGCGAAGCCCCTAGTATTTAGGTGGGTGGGGTCAGTGGAGCCCACAGGTGGTTGTCAGATGCCAGAGGTTGTTCCTATTAGTCTTCCATGGGGTGACAGTGCCAGTCAGGTTCATGGGAAAGTGGAAGGAATAATCCCTCCCCACAGCCTGTCCTTGATACCTCCTCAGCAGACCCAGACTGCTACCCGACCTGGCACATAAGGCTGGCTTCTCTGGTGGGGCACAAGAGCTTCCTAAGGGTAAGATAATTGCCTACCCCCAGGCTGAAACTGCTGGGAGGGGATTGCTCTGCCCAGAAAAATTGTTTCCTGCTGGTATGTGAGAGTGACTCTGCACCAAGACCCATCCCTGGCTGCTGTCCCCCCACATCTCCTCAAAGCCACAAGCCCCAGACTCTCCTCAAGGGACTCCAGTCCTCATCACCCTCCACCAGAGCCAGAGGAAGAGGCTGCAAATGCAATTTGCTCATTGTCCCTTTAAGAAGGTGCCTGTGCTTCCAGTGAACTCCACCTCTCCTTGTCAGACAGAAAGACCCTGCTTTTTACTAGTAGCATGTGGGTGTCTCTTCCAGGCTCTGGTGCTCGGGCCTGGGTAGCCTGGGCTCGGGTTTTGGTCCCACGCCTCTCAAGGGGAGCCTCCCACAGCCGAAATGGTGTCTCTGGGCGCAGACCCAGCCCCTTTCTCTTCTCCATCCTTCCAACTGTTCTCCATGCAGCTTCCTTTATCGCTCCTTGGTTATAAAGCCACTCTTCAGTTGGTCATTCAATGTAATTTTTCCCCAATTTATTTGAATTTCCATTTTGGTTCCAGGAGGAAGAAAATATAAGATCCACCTACTCTGCCACCATCTTGAAAACTCTGACTATATGCTCCTGTGAAGTTTGAATTATAAATGCATATTGACTGCCAGGCAAATAACTTCTCCAAGTGTGCAATTATCGATGCTATGTGAGCCTTGCCTGCTACCCATAAATAGCCTATTACTCTCTACACATCACTAAAAAAGGGTTTCTACAAAGATTTAAACTGTTTATCTGAATGAACCAACTTTGCATATCAAATTTTAGAAAATACAAATGATAACCTATAAGAAATTGAAAATAATTTAAAAAAAAAAAACAGTTCCCAGCAAAAAGAAAATGAAAAGTAGGGATGTGGTCTATTAAGTAATCTTTTAGCCTGCTGTTAAACTGTCATTAGGCAGTTTGAGTTTTATTTATTTTTATACAGTTTTTGATATTTCTAACTGATTTGCCCTTAATGCCTTGAGGGGATGGGGGCAAAAACATACATTATCTATTTTGTTTTGCATTCTTTCTCCTTCTACTACCTAATCTTTTGGTTCTTTTCTGACTGAATGACCATGCCTGCTATTTCAAAATTACGTGTCTATATATACCCTTAACATCCTTGTCCCTTTGGTTTACCTCTTGACACCTTTAAAATGAGCTAGCCCACTTGATTATTACTTGCCACAATATTCTACTGTATTTTGACTGCTCAGAAGTCAACAACTTTCCTATATTTCTCAAAGTTGTCTTCCTTACTTTGAGATTACGGCCTTTCAGCATCTGAAGCATCCTGGTTTACAGTTCATCTAAGGTCATGCTTGCAGTATGCTTTTTTGTTTTTTATTCCATGTTTTTAGATTAAGTAAAACATAAAATATGTGTATCATTTATTTTAGTTGTATCAAATTCTTACCCAATATAACATTAGAATAATGTCAAACTATTAATTACAAGAAGCGTTTGTCTAGTACTATTTTACAAGGACAAAATTACAAAGTTGAAGCTAGTTCTGAATAAAGATGGTTTTTAAAAACTTAACATAGCAAAACAGGAAGGGAGAAAAAAACACAAAGTCTATAAATGAGTCCGTCCTCCAGTGAACTCTCCATGTTGCCCATCTTCCTCTTCATGCAGGCAGTGGGCATGAAGCTTCTGTCTTCTCTGTTTTTATGCTGTTCCTGTGAAATCCTCAATGGAAGTCCACACAACGAAAACATTAGCAAATGGACTAATTCTAGTTTTTAAAGTGCTTCCATTCCTTAGGCGTTTTAAATTTGTATTTTTTTCCGTTACCATTTATCCCCCTTATACCTCTCCCACCTCTACCCATCCCCTGTCCCCCCACAATCGCTACATTGCTGTCTGTGTCCATGAGTCCTTTCACTTTTTTGTTCAATCCCTCTACTCCCTACCCACCCCCAGAGCTGTCAGCTTGCTTTCTATGTATGAGTCTGTCTCTATTTTGCTTGTTAGTTCAGTTCGTTCATTAGATTCCATATATGAGTGAGGTCATATGATATTTGTCTTTCTCTGACTGGCTTATTTCTCTTAGCATAATGTTCTCCAGGTCCATCCATGCTGTTGCAAATGAATTTGACTTACCTGGAAATGCTTCTCGGGGGGGAAGCTATTTAAGCCTATGGGGGAACTATCTTTCACAGATTTTTGCACCGTGATACAGATGGATTCTATACATGCAATGCAAATAATAATGATAATAGTGATAATAACAGCTAATACTTATTAATATCTTACTAAGTGCTTTGCCTACAACGACTTATATAATCCTTATAAAGCCCTGGGAGGTAGCTATTATATTTAATTTCCCCACTTACGGAAGAAAGGTACAGCGAGATTAAGCAGTTTTCCCAAGTTCACAGAAATGGGCAGAGGCGAGGATTTAAACCCCGGGCGGCCTGGCTCCAGCCCTAGGAATCTTAACCACTATGCAATCCCGCCTATTAGGGAAAATTAAATGAGAATTGCAAAGTTGTATATTCAACAGCTGAAAGTTTGTTGGGTATTTTTTAACTAAGAATTTCACAGAGAAATATATCCCTCTAAAAAACCAACACCACATATGAGTGGACCGTGCTAATTTTAGTAATTTTGAAGATGGAATTTTGAACATGGACACACCCTGCCACGCTGATACAAAAAGAGGTCAGATATGGCAAAAGTAGATGTTCCAACAGAATGAGAAACACTGCTTAAATCTGCACCACTTTAAAAGCTCATTACCAACTAGGCAAAAAAAAAAATTATGAAATACTTGACATTTTGGTATCTGTGATATTAAAAAGAACTAATATTTAATATTCAAGTGGCAACAGCTTGTAGAGTTTGCACACAACACCCACAGGGATAGATTTTTCTTTAAAATGGCCTTTAGGAGTCCGCCTTTGAAACAGCTGACACCTCTGGCTCTGCATCCCTCTCGCTGCCAGCACTGCGGGGCTCCCGGAGCGCCGCCGCAGACGGGCAGTTCTTCACTGCAGGGTTTGTCCGTGCAAATAATGGAGAAAGAGGGAAATTAAGAAAAATGCAATTTCCACTGACTCAGCCTCAGTGTACTCTCTGCTACTACAAATGAATCGATGCCTTTGGAGGGCTTTTCTCCATATGCTCTCTCAGTCCCCTTTATATACCACGCAGGAGAAGAGAGAAGGCTCGTCGCTACCTAATTGAGCATCAGTCATTCCACACCTGTACCAAGGCCACATAATGACAAGTATACTGTTCCCTGGCATTTTTCCAGCATGACTAATTGTCACAGTACTAATTTCCTCACCTGTGGAATCTTCAGCTTCCCCAGCCAACTGTCAAGAAGATGCATAATAATGGAATAAAGGTTTTAAAATGCTGAACGCTGTGAAATATTTCACTTATATTCCAACAGAAAGCTTTCACTAAGCCATGTGTTAGAAGGCTGTAATTACTCGCGTCTGAGGAAAAAAAAAAAACTGGTCACCTACACATTTACCTGGTAGAATAAAAATAGACAAGTGAACAAATCGTTGCTAACAGAAAAACACTGCTGATCAGCTTACCTAAAACATGTTTATTTATCTGTATTTATTTAGGTTGAATGTACCAGTTTCATTACTATTATGTTCAATATTACAAAGCACTTCAGTTTTTTGTTAGTATTATTTAAGAAAATATTTTTCCTATATCAAATAGTGAGATAAGAGTAATTCGTTAGATTTTTTTTTTCAAGACTTGTGGAAAAGTTTAGGATGGCAAGATAGGCAGGTATTACTTTAATTATGTAAAACAGTAAACCAACTTGGGACATCTTTGCCAAACAGTGTGGCCCAAGGATTTTTTTTAAATGCTAGGTTGTATTCTTGAAAAATAACATTTATCATGGAAAATGTTACCCACAAGTATAATGCCTGACTTTCCGAAATCCTGCACTGTGATATTAAAATATGCTGGATGTGCCTATGAAAGTTACATAGAAATTGTTTGAGTAATTTTAATGTAGATGCTTGATTGCTTACGATGCAAGTAAAATTTAGACATAAAAACCTAGAATTTCCTAAAGGTTTTTGGATAAAATTGCTCATTTAATTTTCATATTGTATTAAATTCAAATTCTTTACTTAGCTCATTAATCTATCCTGCGGTCATATGAGGGAAACAAGTTTCCTGGTTAAGTTTGGGGAACACTGGGTTAAATATAGGCTTATCATCGTGACAGAATTTCACTTTAGGAACTTCCATATGCTAATATGCGTCCTGAAGAGGAGGTATATGGTCTTTTCAACCTTATTTGACCCAGGCTGCTCTGCAGCTCATCTCCAAAGCCAAGAGTCTGCAGAACAGGCTCTGTCTTGACTTACACATCACAGATACTCAATACGTTCTAGCGAAATTTCAATATTATCCACTGTCAGTTGAATTGAAACTGTCTTTGAAAAGCTTTGCCTTACACGTGTTCATGAGGACAAATATGCAAATAGAATCAGAAACACAAACTCATTTCTTCTCCTCAGATCTCAGCCCACGTACCCAAAGGTAAAAGAGTAGTGAAATAATCCACTCTGGCATGTTGACCTACAACAATTCTATTACTTAAAGTAGGATTTTTAAGTGGTAGAAAAGGAGGAAGGAAAACAGCAGCTTCCTATTCAGCCCATGCCTTCCATTTAGCATATCTAAAAAATTGTTTTCCTCATTTTAAAATTGATAGCCAACTTATTTTTGTTGTTTTGCTATTCAAATTTCTGTCCTCTTTTGCCAGAGCTTATTTGCTCTAACGCTGAATTTTAAGCATCTCTAAAAATGCTTGATATGTTATTATTCTTTCCAGATATCCTCTGAGAGCCAAGCAAAGAGCATTAAGGAAGAAGGGAGGAATGCAGCTGAATACAGTGCAGTGAAAAAAAGACACTTGAAGGAGACAAATCCCCACTGCCCAGAGCCCGGACCGTGCCATCAGAATGAGAACTTACCGGTACTTCTTGCTACTCTTTTGGGTTGCTCAGCCCGACCCAACTTTCTCAACTCTGTTATCTAAGAGGACTAGTGGTTTCCCCGCAAAGAAAAGGGCCCTGGAACTCTCTGGAAACGGCAAAAATGAGCTGAACCGTTCAAAAAGGAGCTGGATGTGGAATCAGTTCTTTCTCCTGGAGGAGTATACGGGACCCGGTTATCAGTATGTGGGCAAGGTAGGATTCCATTGGATGCTTTGACATTCTGGTTTTAAAAGCCTGAAGAAGTTACTTCTGATAAGTAGATGATGAGGATGTAAACTATTCCCCTAGACAGGAGGAATCGTTGCTTATCTGGTAAGACTTTCTTTCCCCACTTGAGTAGTTTCAGGCATAAGCTGAGAAATGTTAGCCCTGCAACAAAAAAGGAGAAATGCCCCAGCTGAAAGGGAAACGCCCACTACCATCCACACAGGATTATCATAAATCCTTTAATATTTACTTTAGCTTGAAAAATATGGCCCAGCTTATTCTGTGAAGTAAGATATATTAAATATAGGAATAGAGCAATTAAGCTCTAAGAAAAAGAAGGTTCCTTTTTCTCATTCTGAAAGCAAACGTTCTGAGCTTTCGTCCTTTGGCCAGGTTCAAATTAACTTTTCCTTAACTCTGATATGTACAGTGCCAGCCATTGTCAAGGGAATGGAGCCCTTTGTCCTCAAAACCCTCCAGTGCTTCAGGTTGGTTGTCGGGTACCACTGCTGCTGTTTTGTCTTATTCCAGATAATTGGCAAGAGCCAGGCATTTCCAAAGCTTGTGATTTAACTGTAGCATGGTTCACAAAAGAGACAAATGGTTATGGAGAGGTGCTATTTCCAAATATCATCTGACCATTTTATTGACTCCAGGAAGTGGTATGAGGAGGCCCTCGCTTATGATCGCCCTCAGCGATTACTGGAGCTGAGTCAGGGAAACAGCTCGGTTATACTGTCGCCGGAGCTTCACTGGCATTTTATCATCAGCTACAGTCGTGTTGCAGAATATCTGCATACTGTAAAGATGTAAAACGAAAAAAAGAACCCAGGGATACAGCTCTGAACTTTGTAGATTCTGTGTTTCATAATACGACTTTGATAAGCAAAATGATTGTCCCACACCCTTCACGTAAACAAACTGGGAATGAACACAATAGAGAAGATACAGCGTCTTTGTTTATGATTACAGCTATGGTTTTAAACATCAGTGGTAGAGAATGCAGATTGCATAAATTTTGCAGACTCCGACGGCTGCACGGTCACACTTCAATCTGTTATCCAATATCCCTGAATAACCGTGTGCAAATAGTCTCTTTAAGTATTTACCACCTTAAATGAAGGAAAGCCATCCATGGCTTGGGCTGAGGTGACCAGGCATCGTTCCAATGAAGTGAATTATTCATATGGAATAAAGTAGGAGAGAAAGTCCTCAGTGAAGCGGGGAGCCCAGCCAGTCCCCCCAGGGCCTAGCCTGGTATTTGCTGTGAAATTCACACGCGGTGCGACAGCTGAAGAAAGTCCATGGACTTGTACTTCTTTCCATTTCCTTCTAGAAATTTGAATAGCACTGCATTAATAAAGTAATGGTTGTAAAAAAATGATAATAATCTTATAATCTTTAAAGCGCTTTCTAGAATACAAATAACATTACTGTCATAGAAGTTTTTTCAAGTTCTTTGTCTAAATAATCCATCCCCCTCTTTTTCTTTTCTGTTTTTACTTCCCAAATTGTGATGTCATTTTACATCAAAAAATACCACGTATTTTTAGAGAAAGGCAGGATATTTCAGGACAGGAGAAACCGCAGCGAATAAAACCGCATGGGAATCAGCTTTATGATTATCACTGTGAGAGGTAATAGTACCAGGGGAAGGGTCGCGAACTGTGGACCCAAGCAGATCTGAGGCTGCATCTCTGCCAGTTGTGTGGCCCAGGCCCAGTTAATAACTTTTCTAGGCTGTAGGTTTTTCATCTAGAAAACACGCAGCAATGCTTGCCTCGTAGAGTTGCCATCTAGTTTAAGCGAGATGAGAACTAGTGGCTAGCACATAGTAGATGCCTAAAAAAATTGCTATTCTTGGTGAAAAAATCCACTGTATACACTCTGTTAAGCTTTCTGGTAATGCATTGAAGTTGAATGTTGGTTTTTATATCATTGCAAAAGTCAAATGAGGGAACTAATGGATTTCTCAGTGGGCGGAAAATACAGAGGAGAAAGGCAAAAACCCTTTCACAATCACAGCTTCAATCCAATTAGTTGGATTTAGATGTTTTATTGGCAGCAAGATAAATTTCTCTACCTCATCCTCATCTGCCCTTCCCCACCTCCCTGAAGTTCTACATTTAAGAGGGTACTACCTAGAGAAAAAGTCAAGGACAGTCACTGACGTTGTCATAGTTGCCAGCTTTGCTACATCAGATGTGTGTAACTCGTATTCTTATCCTATTGGCAGGGCATTTTCCCAAATCTGTCTTTGGAGTTATGTTTTATCAATAGACAAAAGGATTAGACTATACTATGATTTTTGCCACAATTAAAAACAGACAAAAAAAAACACACAATTTTTAAAAGGGAAGAAAAAGTTTGGGTTCCTCACGTGACAAGTTGGTCCCCTTTTAGTAGGTTTGGAAGAAAGCAGATCCTGGGGAGATGAACCAGATCTAGAGGGGCAAGAAACTTTTGAAGACGAAGTGTTTCTCAAGATCAGGCCATAGCAGAGGTTCCAAAACATTCCCCGTTCACAATGTCCTTAATGTCTCAACGATTTATTTTCCACCATGTCCTTCGGTCAAAAGAAATAGTTTGGTCCACACAATTTAATAAGTATTTATGTTCTAAAAAAAATAAGTAACTGACAAAAATATGTATCAGTTCATAGAAAAATAAGAATATTTCATTCTTAAATAACCACAGTGACTTAGTAATGGGAGGTGTGTGCCCATTGGGCACTGCAAGACTTCTCAGACGGGACACCACTCCCATTTCCTTTCCCGCATTGATTCTTGGCCTGTACCTGCCTTCTACCGCAAGTGCTAGGGGGACCCAGCTCCATAAATAGGTAACGTCATCGAAGGGAATGTAGCACCATCTACTGCTGAAACTGGGAACTACCCTAAGGTGTAGTTCACAGGGTGTCTGACAGAGCTCAAGTGATGCATGATTCCCCTGGAAATTGTGAACCATTTCCTGGTGACACAGTGGGTTCCTTGCTGCACCCCAGGGTACCTCAGGGAGCACTCCAGGAACCATTTCACTGTAGTCAGATTGCCACACAAAGGTGTACGAAGGCTCACGGAACGCGAGCCTTACTGAATGATACCCTTAGAGCCTCTTCTTGAGCCCTGACGCTGACAGGTTCATCTGTACCTGCAACGGGGAGAAGCGTTAACTGAGGAAAAGTGATGCAGTTAAACAAAAAGCACTTACAGTAGAAGAAAAAAGCTTGTACGTTAGAAGCATCTGTTTACATTTGTATTTGCGTTCCTTGGCTCCAGTTGTTCTGGGCTAGGTCAACAGAGATGACAGTGACGCCTGTGGGCTGAGGAAAATGTGAGACTCCGTGTGGGAGCAAAGGGCTGTTAAGCGTCCAAAGAGGAAAAAGATAGAGTCACATGAGCATCCGAGAAGCAGTAGAAGAGAGAGACTGGAGGCTGGGTGACGTAAAGTGAAGGGACAAGGCCATACTTACAACTGGAAGCACAAGCAAGGGCAGTGGGCCCTTCCTCCCCTCCCGCCCTATTACCTGTCAGCCCCGCACTGTGCCCGTGGCCGGTCAGACTAACGCAGAAACATGGGCACTGCCAGGTTAGGGAGCGGAGCACCTGCTGCGAATGGCTGAAACATCAACAACCCCAAACTCTGATGTGTGAGAACCCTTCTGCGCCTTGACTCGCCTAAAATGCTGGTGGCTGGTAGGGGTAACAAGGCAGGAAGAAGCAGTCCTGTATTGGGTAAGAGTCTGTGAGCTTAAGATACAGTTATAGATACAGATACAGAGAGGAATATTTATTTCCCAAAATACATGAAGATTTAGGGGTGGCTTTTTGGCTGATTTAGCCTAAGCAGCCTCTGTGTCACCTGGGAGCTTATTAGATGTGCAGAATCCTGGGCGCCACCTGAGAAGCTGCATTTCCACAAGATCCCCAGGCACCTTAAAATTTGGGAAGTGCTGCTTTAAAAAATATCTTGCGTGGGTCTCCCCTCCCCAGAGATTCTAATTTAGTTGGTTTTTAATTAAGTATTTATGATTCCAACATGTGGGAAAATTTGAGAATTGCTGCCTTACAAGACTATTATTGGCAATGATTGTAACAAAATGTGGCAAGTTCAGTGCTAAAAGCATTTTGGAAATAAAAGGAGAGGGCCAGCTGGGGCGGGTATAGCAGAGCTACCTGAAGGAGGTGAAGATGCCGGAAGGACTGCTTGCAGGTGTGAGCTCACACTGCACGGGGAGAATCACAAGGGTTTCCCTAGGGGAGAAAGCAGAAGGTGCAGAGATTTGGAGACAGAGCACATTATGTGTCCATATAATGTATCCATAATACTAATCTCCATTAGGAGCAATCAAGATGCTTCTATTTTTAGTAGCATACCAGGAGATCTGTTTTGATGGAATTTGATAAACTTGTATATTTTCATAGATTTTTCTGATGCTAGCTCTTTGGAAGTTGGTCGTGGAGCTTTCCCCAAAATTGATACACTGTGCTTTTTTAAATATCGTAAAAATTTGGGTTCTCTTTGAAACGCCAATGTACAGGTCTTCCTAGTACGCCTTTCTCTTGCATCTTTGAAATTAACATTTATCCAGTTCAACGAAGCCACTATTCTTAGGATAATTAGACAGTCATGTTTTAATGGCCCATAAAAATAAAAGTGGTCCACTAATGCACCTTTAAATTTAGAGATGAACAATTATTTGTGCCTATAATTACATGACCCAAAATCAGTAAACATAAAGCATCATTTTGTACATCCTGAAAGGCCATTTAAAAGATGTTGTCCTTAAAATACTCCTCTATTATCTTCCTATTTTTTTCTGAACAGAGCATAAACTTAAGAGTAGAAACCTCCTGGTGCTAATTTGATGGGTGATTCAGAGGCTCATTTAACCTGTCACTTCGAACTACTGCGGCGTTGGCATAAAGCATCGTCGCAGCTGACACTTACCGAGCATTCCTGTGCTCTGGACACTCTGCCAAGTGCCTCGGGTGTGCAACCTCCATGCCCACTTACTAGCTTTATCCCTGTGTTACAGACGTGTAAACTAAGGCTCAGAGCAGTCAGGTATTCGAACCCAAAGTCTCCCACTGCCAGGGCCTGGCAGCTGGCCCCTGTCTGACCTTCTGACTGTCCAGCTGTGCCCCTCACACACACCCACTGCTCCGCAGAGCCACTGCGCGGCACAAATGAGAAAACAGGCACAGGACACGCTTTGGTCTTCCATGAGTGAATTCAACTCGGTATCTCAAGTGCCTACTGAGAACCTGCTGTGGAAACCCTCGCGTAGAGAGAAAAAAAATTTAAATACTAATTTTAAAGAGCTACAAAAATATGTTTGCATGAATATTTTGTGCCTTCCTTTTATTTTTTTTCCTGATGTTAATTTCCGGAGTACATCAGTGGTATTCAGAATAGTTACATATGAGTACTTTAAAATTAAATATGCATTTGGTAGTCTTTGGGGTCATGATGAAAAAGTGTCTTTTCTTTTTATTTCTCTTGATAACCTTCTGTAAACTCCTGTTCTGGTTCAATGACCTGCAATAATCTTTTCTCCCCGAGTCAGGACAAGTGCCTTGGGCACATCTTTCTTCTTCATCATTTAAATTTAATGCTCAGCCATTTAACATTTTTATATTTCAACTGTTAGTCTATTTAAAGAATGTGTATTCGCTTGCTTGTTGAATGTACTTTTTAAAAATGTCTGAAGAAGTAACTTCCCAACTGCTGATACTGGCAGTAACCCTCATTTTGCTTCCACTCTCAGCCACCTAATTTCACTTGCTTAATGACAAAAACTTCAATTTGCTATTTGACGCTAAGACAATGTCCCATTTAACAGCGATCCTCCGAGTCTTAAACTTCCCTCTCTGCACAGCTACTCCCGTGAAGAACAGAAGAGAATGTCTGACCTCGCTCGTAAACCCGAAGGCAGCTCTCAGCCGCCCGGGCCGCACAGAGTAAGGCGTGGAAAGCCAAGGCCTCAATCCCGCATGTGCCCACTCCCAAGTCACTAGGCCTGTGGAATCCTATATCCTTCTGCTTGTAATTCAATTTGTTCAACAAAATGGAGGGATGAAGGCGAATAAAAGAGAGTTAAGGGTGCAGATTCTTTTTGTTCCCGCTGAGCTATTTTACCTCCACACTCTGCAAGTCAAACAGAGTTAGAGGTTGTTTGGAGGTTATGGGGCATCTACATGCTCATTATAACAAATCCCCCAGCATCTAGCCCATGGACATCGTTAAGTATTTCTTCACTGAGTGCCTCAACTTGTTTGTACTATTATTAAACCATGCAATGCTTGATTTGCACCAGAGTTCTTCATTTGTTGTGGTATGATGGGTCCACCACAGATGGAAATCTAAATATGCAGAATGCCAGCATCTAGTTTTATACTTCTTTTAAAATCAAAATCCTTAATTATCATTTTGACTGAATTTTATTTCAAAAATTAGATAAAAATCCCTGGCAATGGGTTCTTGAACCACAATCTTTTTCATTTCCATTGATGGAAATGACAGCATTAGAACATTACTTTAAATACAACAAGGCAAGTATATATTGTAACCTGAATTATAAATTTAACTGTTAGAGGGCAGTACCTCTCTAGTCAAAATTAAACATAATCTTCCTAATGCTCTACCTTCTTTTAACAAAAACAAACAGGTTTTTTTATAGAAGTCCTGCCTTTGCTAATCTTCATCAAACTTAGAGATTATGTTTAGATCTTAATATGTCATTGGCAAGTCAAGAAGTCATCTATTTTTGTGTGGACAGACTCCACCTTCCAGAAGCTTCTGTGTGGTTGGTTATTAAGATGACAATGTAACATAGCCCTAATGAGCACACTAAGTGTTATCAGTGCTCTTTCCCAACCTATCTACAAGGAATTGAAGGCAGGGAATTCCCCAGAAGGGAAGAAAAGGGTTTTTTATTGTTACCATTCTTGATAAATAAGTAAAAGTAACAAATATTCTCACAGGTCAGCATGAGGCATCAAATTTGCAGTTGCGCAACCTGGAACAAGAGGAAAAGCTGCATGCCAAAATATTTCACCGGAAAAAATATTTATAGCTTCTTCCCGGTTTCCATTCACAGACAACGTATGGGTACAAGAAAAGAGAGACATTTTAAAAGATTAAAATGCATACATGTGTGAAATATATGAATAAATATTTCAGGTGAATTGGTGTATTTCAGAAGACCTGAGGGCAGTAATAAAGGCATAACAAAAAGCTTGAAATATCACTCTGGATGTGGGATTTAATGCTGACTAGAGGGAACAGAGATTGGAGTTAAGAAGGCAATTGAAGTTATCTCAGCTATGGCATTTTCGAATAGATTTGGAGAGAAAATGCTTTTCACTCATTCAACAATCGCTCACCAGAGAGTGTAAAGTTAATAGCATAGGCAGCCTGCCTGCGTTGAGCCCCAGCTACACCATGACTACCTGGGTGTGTTGAACAAGTTATTTAACCTCTCTCTGCCCTCTATTTCTTCAGCTGCTAAACGAGGAGAGTAATAAAGTTATTGAGGTGAGGATTACCTAAGTTAACACACAGAAAGGGTTTAGAACAGGGCCTGGCATATCACACTCCCTAGTAAGGTACCAAGGGAAGACCAGGGCAAGGCAGGAAGGTGCCCTGCTATCCAGTGCATCTTTAAAGAACAGAAAAGATGAAGACGAGGAAGAACCAAAGGTGCCCACAACATGCCACTAATGTTCTGCCTCCTTCAGGGAGGTCAAGCCTCATGGGTCAGAAGACGGTGCCCAAGCAGGCCAAGGTATCGGCGGACACGATTAATCAACCGCAGTTCAGAAGGCTGGCTGTGTACAAAAATAGGAAGTTTTCTTTATTATCTCAAACAAAATAAATTGCACAGTACAATCACATTATTTGAGGATCTGAGTAACTTTTCTAAGTCCTGTAAAAGCTATTTATAATTTATTTCACTTTAAAACATCAGTTTACACTACAAATTGGAATTTATATTATTTAAATTGCTGTGAAATGTTAAGAGTCTGGATAGGTATTATTTTCTTGAAAAGCTGAAGGCATCCAGCAATTCAAAAAATGACTGTAGTATTGGTACTTCGGGTGTACTAATATTTTAAGTTGGAATTATCCTAATTAAGTTGGAATAATATTATACTCTCCTTATATTACTAAGTCAAAGTTTTATTATGGGAAAACTACTCTTGATTTAATTTTTTAATTACCCTGAATGCTTCACCTTTTAGAATAAAATAATGAATTTCTTGTTTAAGGTTGAATTTTGACCTTCAATAATTGAGTAGTGTTTTATATTGGATCCCAGCACTGTTTTTCAATTAGTACTTAGATATTAAATTTATCCCTTCGAATGCTTATATCTTTGTTAACTCTGCAAGATCCTTCACTACACATCTTTCTTAACTTCGTATCCTTCAAGGTGCCTAGAACAGATTTTGTACATTGGAAACAGCCAGATATTACTCAAATAAGCTGCAGTGAGGGACCACAAAAGATGAAAAGCTGCTGTACTATCTAAAAACTGCCTCCCAGTTTATTGATGTGAATGGATTGCCATGGATATCATTGGTGGTGATTTGTGTCATTGACAACTGAAAATCTAGCCTTTAGAGTTCAAGGATATATTAGACAGTAAACATATAAACCAAATTTATTAGGAAAGTCCATGGAAACCACCTCTGAAATTTTCACATCAAAGTGACACAAATATTTATGATACAATAGGAGAAAACGCAAGCTTCCTCAGTGCAAACCAGAGAAAATGTAGACAACAAGGTTGTATGAGTACATGCATGAACTAACAGGGAAGATAAAGAAAATATATAGCAAATAATATCATATCATAAAAGCTGGTTCCTTTAAGACTTTTACAAATGAAAATCAGACATTATTTAGGATCTAAGTAGAAGAAAGTTTGAAACAAAATGAGAAAAAGCCAGAGTTTAACAATAGGAAACAAATTCCTTTTTCTTAAAATCCCCAAGAAGGTACATAACATAGACAGTTCAGTAAAAGAGAAATTATTTAAGACTTGAGGATGATGATTGTAATGATTCCCAAACAATCAACTATAGAGACAAATGTGATAATAATACAGGGAGAGAACAGTTTTATGTAATGACTTTTTTTTTTTTACCAACTATATACTTCTAATCAACATATTTTTAGTTCTCTTGGGAAAAAATAATTATCTCTGGAGAAAAATCTCATCTTAATTCTTTCTACTATTTATAAGTACAATCCAGAAGAGGAACATGAAAGAGGAGATGCAAAGAAAATTCTGCTTTAAAATACAGTTATGCAAAACTGTAGCATGGTTTTATTATTTTCTTTTTCATAAATTGGGAAGCATAAGAATCTAGTTCACTTCATTACTTAATCTATAGCCTGGAGATTCATTTTTTTTCCAATGAGGGTAAATGCCCTTCAGAAAGAGAGCTTCCTCTCTAGAAATCAAGTAAAGCTTTTTTTTTGGTGGGGGGGGGGTGCATCTTTCTAAGTTTGAGATTATTTCCAAATAACAGTTTTAAAAATTAAAAAACAGGAATCAAGTAAGGCAGAATAGATTACAAGAAATTTCTTTCTCATCCTATTTATGTCTTGAGTGTTCTAGCCATCCTCTCAAACTACATGTATTTTGTAAAAAGAATAAAACAGAGGAGCTATTTACCCTGTGTTACAGCTATGACCTTGGTGATTACCAATCCACCTGCCTCTTAAAGGAAAATACAGTTTTAAAATTGAATCAAGAAAATTAGGTGACTTGGGCAAACTCGAATGGCAGTACTTCATTCAGTTTCATCTCCTTTGCAACAGTGTACATATCACCTACTTAAGTTTTAATGTGATGATGCCGCAGTCAGAATCTTCACGTGAAGCAGACCATCAGGCAACTTCTAATGAAAGGGAGGGTTCAGGAGAGAGAGGGACAGAATAGAAAACGCGACACAAGGAAAATCACCCCCTGGCAGGTGAAGAGACAACACGGATTATTTTCAGCAGAGTGTCATGGCAGAAAATTTGTCACGCGATAAGGAGCACCGATAATGTGTTCACACACTTGGCTGGTTGGGAAGCGCTCTCACGTGTACACGGGTTCCCCCAGCGATTTGCACAAGCGCTCCTGCTCTTCAGAAGTCAGAGTCCCAGAGTCCCATGGTGGGTAAGGGACGGCAGAGCAGTCCCCAGCAGAGTGCCAAAGCTGGGGCTGGAGTCCAGCTATTCTGATGTGGTTAGGTCTGATACTCTTCCCTTCTCCCATATTATGAAGATATTAAAGTAGCAGAAAGTATTTCAAACATGGTGGACAAACGAAATAACAGCATAAATGCTTAGGAGTTGGAGCACTCAAGTTCATGGCACCAACATCTCTGTGAGACACCTGCCCAGTGTAGCCACTGGGATCGTACACATTTCTCTTCACTGAGTGTTTCACAGTTAGTACCTTTAAAGCCAAAAACAAATTAAAAAAAGAAAGAAAGAAAGAAAGAGTTGTTACAATCATTTAAGAATTTATAAGCTGGTTCCCAGGCAAGAGAAACTAATATATGAGCTCATAATCTCTCCGCTAGAATTGCTCACCATTATTTCCTTGCCTGTATGAGTAGGTTACAGAATTCAATTTAATCATCATTTACTGAGCACATACGAGATGCTTGAGAGTTATGAATTTGAAAAAGAAAGAGTCTCTCCCTCAAGTAAACTACTTGTTTTATAAAGATATGGCTTTAACTTCCCAAATCCTAAGTAAGAGTCAACATAAGATTATTATATGCAATATGATTTTTACCTTTGAAGAAAAACACATTTTGGGTCAAGTCCATTAGCTAGTGAGAAACATTACTGTTTAAGTTTCTGCTGTTGGATGCATCATGTCTCAAGTGTCCGCATTTATCTGTTAATATTTTCCTTCAAAGTGTAGTGTCAGAGATAGAGGGAGAGAAAGAAAAAGTGGCAGGAGGGGTCTCCGTGTGTGTGTGTGTGTGTGTGTGTGTGTGTGTGTGTGTGTGTGTGTGTCTGAGTGTGTCTGAGTGTGTGTCCCTAGATTTGTCAATTGCTGAAGAGATTACACTGTAAGGCGAAAAGGCAGCAGGATTAAAACTGGTGAGTTACAATGCCTTTCTAAATCAATTTTTGACTGGCTCTCAACTTGATTTACCACTGGCATTTTGAAAATGAAAATGTGAGACTAAGCAAAGCTGAGACTGATGTCTCAGGCTGCTGAAGGCCTTGGACTTGCAGAGCCAAGCACAAGGCAGTAAACAATGCCTTTTGAGGGAACTAACTTCATGCAGTGAATAAACCAAAAAGCATTTGTTTAATTGATAAATCCCAAATGAACAATAATATCTATTACAGTTTGTATCATTTGTGCCAATAAAATTTACAAATAACTTAGCCAGGGGCCTAATATAATAAATACAGTGAATCCAGATACTTTTGTAATCATGGCAGGAAGTGTTGTTTGGCGGTATGTGCTCGTGTGAACAAATAGCGACTCTGGAGTGAGGCAGATCTTCCTTGCTGGCTCTGCCCTTGACTTGGAGTGAGCTACTTAACTTCCGCAACCCCAGGTTCTCTCCTGAAGTTGCTATGACACTTGGTTGCTGTAACGCGCTAAGCACTTACGCGGTACCTAACATGCGGTGTGGCCAAGGCTTGGTTTTCTTCTCTCCTTCACTGAGATTCTTGAAGGACCACATATAGTTTCTGTTCACCTTGAATTCCAAAGCTAAGGAACTGCTGTCTTAGTTTTTATTTCTGCTGCAACAAGTTACACAAACTTAGCAGCTTAAAACAGCACACATTTATGATCTTGCAATTCTGGAAGTCAAAAGTTTAAAACAGGTTTCACTGGGCTAAACCAAGGTGTCTGCAGCATGTCCTTCTGGAGATTCTAGGGAGGATCCCTTTCCTTGCCTTTTGGAGCTTCTAGAGGCTGCCTGCATGCTTTGGTTTGTGGTTCCTTCCTCCATCTTCAAAGCCAGCAGTGTATCATGTTCAACTCAATCTCTCTGCTTCATTGCACATTTCCTCCTCTGACTCCCTACCTCCTTCCCTTATAAAGACCCTGTGATTATATGGGCTCGCCCGAATAGCCCAGGATCATCGCCGGACCTCAAAATCTTTATCTTAGTCACACCTGTAAAGTCCTTTTTGCCACGTAAAGTAGCACAGTCCCCGGTTCTAGGAAGCAGGACTTGGACACCATTGAGAGGGCCATTATTCTGCCTACCACAACCACTGTAGCGCTCCAGCTTTGTTCATTTAATAGTTACGGTGGTACTTTTGACATTAAATTTAAGGTACTGAATATAAAAGACAAATGTCAAGGAAATTAATAAATTTTTCCTGAGTTTAAATTGAAATTTTTTTCACTTTCAGCACTTTGTCAAAAATTCTCCTCCACATAACACAAGGTCTTTCTTGGTGGTTATTAAATCTAACAAAAGAGAAAAGGTTGAATTGAGTGGGTCATGTGTTAGTTCTGCAAATTCAGAGCCCTCATGTTATTAGTTGAATGAATTTTTAAAGTTGCAAGGTACACAATGAGAAAAAAGGTGGGAGGAGGAAACATGATGGATTAGATAGATAGATGATGGATGGATAGATAGAGAATTTCATCAGTGATTCTCAGTGGAGACAGTTTTGTCCCAAATGTCCTCCATGGAAGGACATTTAGCAATATATGGAGACATTTTTGGTTGTCAAGACTTGAAAGATGCCACAGATATCTCATGAGTAGAGGCCAAAGATGCTAAAAAAATAGGACAGGTCCTACTACAAAGTTATCCAGCCCAAACTGTCGATGGCACAGAGGTTAAAAAATCCTTAATTAGATCTCTGTAACTCAGCACTTGAAATACTGTTTGGTACAGATTAAGCTTCTAATGACTCTTCATTGAACTGAGTGTAAACATCCAGAGAAAATATTTGTTGTGGTTAACAGACTAGACCAGGATGTCAAACCACCCGGACTCAAATTCTGCTTCTGTCGGTTATACGATGCTGAGAAGTTACTTAACTTACATCTTGCCTCAGTTTCCTGATCAGTTAAGGGGGGATAGGAAGAGATTCATGATGAGTACAAAATTATATAATCTATGTGATAAATTCAGCATATTTTCTACCCTATCGTATGGCCTTAATAAATGCCTGCTATTATTATTTTTCCAAATCCCAGCCAGACCAATTGCCAAATGATGAATAATATAAAAGAACGCTTTAACAATAAAGTGTTTCTACTGTTATAAAATCCTCCAAATTATGTATGTTGTATAGAAGAAAATAATTTTTTTCAGGCCATAATAAGGACAAACATGGTAGAAAAAGAAAGAAAACATAGGATATGGAGATAGCCCAATCCTACATTTTGCCTCTTTTATAACCCATTTAATGTATCAAAAGATGGGCCCAGTCAACTAGAATAAAACTGATGAATGTCATTTATAACATGTCACCACCAACAATCATTGGTGCCGGGCTCAGGGCTGCAGGCCATGCCTCCACCCCAGCTATCTTCTCAGTGGGAATTGGCAGTTCCTCCCACAAAACTCAGGTTGGCAGGGTACTCCCAAAGCCACGGGAGGGATTTCACAGTTCTGACTATTAAATACATATACACACACACGCCTGTGTGTATCTGTAGTCATTTTTACTGCCCAAGGAAGTGTATTGAAGGTCCTTGAAGGGAGCTGGGAGCAGGTGCAAGTTTGTGGGTAAAGGTAAAAGAAGAGTAGTCTTTCCCTTTTCCCTTTGGAGCAACCGTGTAGTGAAGGAGAAGCCCATTTGAGGTCCCAGGAGTCTCCAAAGCTTCTCCAGGGCAGAAAAGAGGTGGATGGTCCTGTAGCTGGTACCTACTAAGTACAAAGCAACTCTAGCTACAACCGTGTGCCAAGGGCAGCGAAGGAGTCACAGCCAGGGCCACTGTGGTGGCAAAGGGGGAGGCAGGATAGAGCTAGTCACCTTGGATGTTAAGGAGCTGAGATCATGAATCCACCTGCCAAAACCATAGACGCCACTGAGGAAAGTAATGGATGAAAGATACTGTCTAGAGACCAGCAGGGCAGAGGGCAGGACAAGGACTACCCTTGGTTCCAGAAGCCCCCAAATTTTCTGCTGGTTCAGGCCTTGTGGCTCTCTCTTCTTCATACACCCAGGTGTCATCTTGCACTGGATCAGGGGTCGGGGGGCGGAACTGAAACCAGAAAGACTGGGATTTATTTAAAAGAGTTATCTAAAGAGACTGTATTATTGAATCAAGCAGACTTTATTGGATTGCACTAAACTATTGACTCGATATTCAGCCTAATATAGAGTTCCTAATATTCAATGGGATTAGAACTTGAGGAATAAGCTATTTTAAAAAATAAGGAAGCTGCATCTTCCCTTGCACATCTGAGTGCAGTGTGAGAAAATATGTGATCCTGCAATCCTAGGGAAAGAGTGTCTCTATTTTAGCTGACATTATTGCTTTTATTACCCCAGGCACCCACTCAAGGTTTCCTCTGGTTTTCTCCCACACTGAGCCTTGAAACCATGCCATGAACTCACACTGGTTGCTCAGTCATTCTTCTCCCATTAGTAAATCTAAATGTCTCCAAGAAGTCTTCCGAAATCATCTAAGACCTAACATTTCCTGACTCTACCTTCTCCAGCTTACAAGTTCCTTCTGTGCTGTTCTCCATCTTTTCATGTACCTTTTTAGTCCTAATACTTAACAGAAGTATTCAGTTATCTAATTCCTGCTTTCATTCTATACTTTTCACATATGAGCATTTACAAGCCTAAATTTCAAGTTTGTAGAAGACAAGTATTGTTTTTTATTCATTGCCTTATGTAGCTCTTCAGGCCAATAAGTGTTTTAAAATGGTCTTGGTTGACAGTTAAATTATGTTTATTGTGGAACAATGTGTCCATAAAATGGAGCATTTTCCAGTCTTTACCCATTACTCTCTGCAACAGGATGATTCTTGAAATATGGTTCAGTAAAATCTTGCAACTTCTTCCCCCTTAACAGGCAACTTCTGTCCCAGTACCAAGTGTAATTATACTGGTCAGTGTCCTCAATGTACTTATACCATCTTTACACTTTTCAGCAAATACAAGTGACATTATTGTATTGAGGTTATTAAAAAAAAAATTTTAGATCTGAGGCAATACTGGTATTCCTCTCTCAGATTGCTCAGATTAGGCTACGTGCCTAATTTTTGGTAATAATTGCTAAATGTTCTGGCAACTTCAGGAACATATAGCCTCGATACGCATAATTATACTAAAATCAAGTGAGAAAGGGAATGGAGGACACCAAGATGTATTGATTGCCTTCTGTGTGCCAAAAACTACATTGGTAATTGATATTTTATCCAATTTTATCTTTACATTTATTTATTAACCCTTTGTAATCATTAATTTTTGAGGATCTGTAATGTACCAGTATGTTAGATGCTGAGAAAACAGAAGTAAACCAGACAGGTTTGGTGCCTTCCTTTGTAAAGCTTGCCATCTAGCTCTTGCTGATTGAAACATAAAAACAGCTGTGAAACAAGTTATTAAAAAAAAAAAAACAGACTTCACTGATGGCTAAGTGGGGAATAAATTGAAAATGCATAGCTGGAGAATCTAACTTAAACTAGCTGTTTAGGGAAGTCTTTTCTGAGGCGTTAAAGATTACGCAGACCTGCTGTATGAAGTTAGATTAATCAGGGGAAGAAGGTCAAAAGGAATTTACACCCAGGGGACTGTATGGAGGGAGGCCCATATACAAAAGAGACTAATGTATCTTCAAGAAACATCAGTAAGTAGAGTTTGCTAAACCAGAGGGTGTCAAGGGGAGAATGGTGGCTGATGAGACTAAGGAGAGAGGCAGCGACCGCGGAGGAATTTCGGTGCCCTATTAAGGGGTAGCGATGGGGGTTTATCCCAAGAGTGAAGAGAAAGCACTGAAGGAATTAATTAGAAGAGAGTGTCATCATTAGAGTGTCGTTACTGTCATCATTTTTGTTGCTTAGTTGGCCTACCTACAGAAATGAAAATAGATTGAAAGGAAGCAGAACTGAGGGTGTGTTTGGAGGGCCTCAGTAGATGAACCAGCAATGGTGATGGCTGGGACCCAGGCGGCACCAGGGGAGATGGAGACAAGTCAGTGGGGCAGGATAGAGGTGAGAGATACAATTGACAGGAGTTGGTGGCCTAATGAATGGGGTGATGGAGGCAGAGAGGAGGGTGACTCTTTTGGCCTTTACAGAGAATGAGACATGTAACAGCAGAACAGGTTTTGGAGAGAAGATAATGAGGTCAGTTGGGAAGTACTGAGAGTAAGACGTCGAAAAGACTTGCCTGGAAATCAGTTGTATCCTCGACTCTGGACCTCGAGAAAATAGGCTGCCCTGAAGTTGTGTATAGATTTGGGCCTCAATGGCACATAGATAATAGTTGAACGCATGAAAATAGGTAGATGATCTCATATGGGGAGAGTCTGAAATGAGGAAAAACAAGGACCTAAGAGGTCTCACGGTTACCAACTTTCAAGAGACAAGTAAACTAGGAATAGCTGGCAAAGTTAACTATTCTGACCTCTATCTTATAGACGACAGATTGAAAACCACGATAATTTAATTTAGTTGATTAATGGGAATGTCAAATTTCAGACTCAAATCTTTCCACCTTCAAAATTCGCCTCTGAATACTTCATGTTTAGAATGCAAAAATAATTTATTAAAGTGTGTTTCTCTGAGCTAGGCTTTCTGGTAATCATTTTACATACATTATTTTACCAATTTTTAAAGCAATGTACCTGCAAACTAAGTATCATTATTACTCCTATCATATAGATGAGGAAACTGAGACTTAGAGAAGTTAACTAAGTTCACCAAGGTTACACGACTTAGTACATAGCATAGCTGTATGCTCATTTCTTCCCCTTGCCCAAGTTCGTTTTAATCCTTATGATTGTGCTGGTTAAGGCAGTGGTTCTCAAACTTGAGCACTCACCAGGATGACCCAGAGCGTTTCTTAAAACACAGACCACTGGTCAACAACCATTGAGTGATTGACTCTGAAGGTAGGTGGGGCCTGAGAATTTGTATTTTTAACTAGTTTCAGCAGCCTGCCGTAATAGTATGCTGCCATCAGTGTTTCAAATTGTAAAATAATCACCAGATTTAAATTCATTAACTTATGCTAAATCATTAACATTCAAAGATAGCATATGAAAATATATACTATAAACGTTCATTAAAAGATTTTTTTTTTACCTAACCCTGTAATCTTTAAAACAGAACCTATTTGTAGTCCCTGCCATACACTTAAAGCTAGGTTGGAATTTTTCCAGCTATAAACTCTACCCAACAAGCCCTTCCCAGCCTTCGCAACATTAAGTATACTTAATGTTAGCATTACATATCCATGCATTATGTAGAGAGATGTATGTATACACACAAATATATATATACATGTATGTTGAATTCAGTTAAGTCTCAATGTGCCCTAACTTGATTATTGATGTATGTTCCTAATTTAAAAGAATACTCAAGCTACTTAATACAAAAGTATTCTCTCTCTCTCTCTCCCCCTCCCCCCGCGCCCGCTGCTGTAACTCCAGTTTGTCTGCCTTCACCCCAATCAAATAACATGTTTTCACCATGGCTGTTCTCTGATGATCCTTTGACATTTCAGAATGGAAACCATTTCATTTACTAAAGGGCCACATTGCTCTTGCATTACACTCTACAAACATATTAAGCACAATCCAATTTTTTTTATTTCAGCAATAAAAAAAAAATCACGTAATTCTTTCCCTAAACCCCCTTCAGGCCTCTGTAGGTGCTTCCCTGTGTGTGCCCTAAAGGTAAGCTTCTGGGTAGCTTCTGTTCTCTGTCTAAGCATAGACTTAGAAGATTCAGTTTGGTTACTGACTCATAGTGACCCAGTGACAAGTAACAAGAAGAATGGGGCAGCAACAGCGAGTTTCATAAACTACTAAAAATCTGTACAATTAGTGGTCTCCCTGTGAATCGGAGTCAAAATCAAGTCGAAAGTCAGCACAAGCAGCCGGTACGAAGAGGCCAGCCATGTGCACAACCCAGGTCTCTGTATTTATTTGTCAAGGTGCTGCACTTAAAAAATAATAATAATAATAAATCAATGGAAAAACAAACGGAGACCAAGAGCTCCTTCTGGAACAAAAATGCCATAGGTACAGTAGTCAAAATCCTGCCAGCGTCAGATGAGATGTGACTTTCTGAGGAAAGCCGGTGATTTTCACTCGATGGTGAATCATTAAAAGTGAACCAGATGATTAAACTTAATGGAACTGGCGCATTAAACTGAAATTAGTAAAAACATGCCTCCAGCAACCTACAACCTTTTATTTGTTGTTGTTTAACTTCTGCCTTTTACAGTGGCCATGATGAATGACATCACAAAAGAAAAAATCCAATTAAAATCTAAGCGCTCAATAAACCCCTAATGCCTGCTTGTCACCACCCCTTCCCTCGTACCGATGGCTTCTGTCTCCTCTTTTCCCCAAGAGCAGAGAAAAAAACTGGCCTTGTGGGGGCGGGGGGGAGGGGAAGGGGTGCTGTTCAATGGAAGGGGAGGAGAGTGGGGTAAGAGCTACATGAAAACTTCTGGAGGTTTCTGCTGCTCTGCTCTCCATCAGACACAGCCCTGCACTTGGAGGGGGTTGAGGTTAAATTGTGTTATTATCATACAGTGCCTGAGGGAAGAGATGCATTGTTCCACTCATTTTCAAATATTGATAAATCAGAATTGGGATCAGCGGAGCAATCCCTGTTCGCCCACTTCGTGGTCTCTCTGCTGCCCTTCCATATCGTCGCGGGCGTTTGTGCCGTAAGTCATTGCAATGGTCTCTCCTGACAGCTAAAAATTAGTTTCTGATTACTTTTACCTGAATAAATCGTGTGACCAGATGTGGTATTCACCTACTAAGTGTGCAACAATTACGTGTTGAGAGCGAGGACAGAAGGAACGGGCCAAGGGGAGTCTGTAATCTAGCGGAACGCAGAATATAATAAATTACATGGAAAAAAGCAGCAGTTGCCACCTGGTAGAAGACAACTGGCTTTTGATAACAAGATTTCACCTTAGAGATACCGTGTGTTTGCAAAATTGGGTTTTCAAAGTCCTCACAACAAAGTTCTCAAAGTCCAAAAAAGAGCAAAAACATGCTTATTAGGAACTAAGAGTTCATAATAGTAACGATATTTTAAATTAGGAAGGAGGTGTGTAATTCATAAAACACAGATATGCTTTTATCACATATTTACATAGCGAATAATGAAGCATTTACATGTAGGTTCTAATTCAGGCCACACGACAGCCTTGGCCTCTAGTTCTCATCACCCGCGTTTCACTGATCAGGAGCCTGGCTCAGGGAGGCTGGGGCTCCGCGGCGACCCCGTATTCGGGGAGGAAAAGGAATGAGCCGGACCCCTACCTGGGCCTCCGGCTGCGGCCCCGTGCAGGGCGCAGACGCTAACGCCGGACGCCACGGGCCGTGAGGCTGGTTTCATTACTCATGAGTTAATGAAATGGCTTTTTAAGAGCTCTCTTCAGTCATTACAATTTGACGGTGGAGAGTTAAACTTTCCCCAGTGGCTCTTTCTGTGTAATCACGGTTCCAACGTGTCCTTAGCATATCACGCGTTACACAAATGGAGTATCCTTGTTTTACATTTCTGCCTGCGTTTGTCTCCCTTCTAAGCAATTTCCTCCCCGTTCACATCTATCTTCCATTATTTCTGTCACATTGCTTCCAAGGCTACTAATTATATGAATAAAATCCTCTCCCTCAAACCCTGCTATCACCCAGCATTTGCCGTGGGGCTGGCATGGGACTCCGCTTCCCATCGCTGCCAACCGCGAGGCTGCCCCGATCCCCTGGAAGGCCTGCTCGGGCGCGCGCGCTCCGGCCTCCGGCGCGGTCGCGGGGCCGCGGGGTCTGGCACCCACCGCAGGCGCCAGGACGTCGGTCTTCTGCGCTCTGTGACCGTGACGGCTCCGTTAGCTCATGCTTCCCAAACTGCGTTTGTTTTTTTTTTGAAAACTGCTATGGGAAATAGCAATACGGATCACACCCAAGGAGCATTCTTTACATGAGAGAGTTGAGAAAAGCTATATTAAATAAAATCGAGTACAGTTTTGAACTGTAGGCAATCATATGTTAACGGCATTCGATGACGCCAAGGAAGAGGCAGGCATATGAAGTATTTCCCAAAGTTCTTGGACCACGGAACCCTTTTGCATCAGCCTTTTTGGATAAATTATATTCCACGTGATGCGCTTTCAGAAGGGCAGGGTTACATTATTTTTAAAAATCCCTTTATTGCCCTGGAATTGGAATTTTCAAATGTGTTTCCAGACACTGCTCTGAGCATGCCATACAATGTTAATCCGGAGGGCACAGAGTTCATTCACCTGTTGCCGTTGTTGCCAAACCTGTTGTAATGTGGCTGATTCCCGTTTAGACGGAGTTGAAATTAGGTAGCGATTAGCAGACCTCCCACGGAAAGCGCGTGTCTGCATGCAGCTGATGTTTATAAGTGGGGTTTGAAAACAGTTCTCCTCAATAAAAAGCTCTTTTTGAAAATGTGTAAGAGGGGTTAGATTAGACAACCCATGAGACACCGAAGACCTGTGAGATGCTGCCTGAGCTTTTGCTGAAGTGGGAAAAAGGAAACGTGGGAAATGACAGGAAGTCCATACTCCGGAAATAATCTTTGGGATAGGTAACAGGGGCTCCTTGGCAAGTTACAACCATCCCCTCCCACTTCAACGGTATCTTCACAATCATGAAATTCAGCCCTTTACCCACACCCCTGGCACTGCTGTTAAGCTCGCAAGAGCCCGCGCTGGCTTATCTTCAGAAGCAGGAACCCCCTAGTTCCTCAGGCAGACTATTCCGTTTTAGGCTGGCTCTACTTTTTAGAAAGCCCTTTCCCATGTTAAGCTAAAATCTACGCATGAAACATCCTTATTTCAAGTGACCTTGTAAATGATCTTGTCGGGGGCTTTTCAAAGCAAAGTCCATAGAAGGACTTAAGATGTTTTTTAAATGCTTCGAGTTGAATTTCATTCATTGATTCGTATATAACTACATAAGTTTCATACCTATGTAGAAAATTGATTATAATCTCCATCATATTAGATTCAAAGGGATTTACTAGCTTCCCTAAATTCGGTATAGAAGCAGAATGTACTCTGGTCTGTCTGATTTTAAAACCAAAATCCTTTTCTCATAATATATTGCTTCTCTAGTGTGCCTGTGTACATAAAGTGAGGAGGAGTGTATATTAGTAGCATCTAAAAGCTATAGTGAAAATAGTTTCATTCCAGCCAGTCCAATATGACCTTAGGCATCTTGTGATTGCCTTGGCTTTTAGTTTTCCATTCTTCAAAAAAAACGATTATTAAATTTTCTCCAAGCTCTGTTCTAGTTCTGGGAATTCCTATGATTATGAGGAAACATGTTCATTAATGAATGGTATTTTAGGATTTAAGTAATTATCAAAGGAAAAACTGCATCCCTTAGAAAGGATGGAATGAAAGCATTCATGGTAAAGATAAACAGTTTAGGATCACATGTTTGACTTTTACTTTCTTTAATTTTTTTTTTCTATACTAGTTACATTCAGACATGGATAGAGGAGATGGATCACTTAAATATATCCTTTCAGGAGATGGGGCAGGAGATCTCTTCATTATCAATGAAAACACAGGGGATATACAGGCCACCAGGCGGCTGGACAGGGAAAAAAAACCTGTTTACTCCCTTCGAGCTCAAGCTGTAAACAGAAGGACAGGGATACCTGTGGAGCCCGAGTCGGAATTCATCATCAAGATCCATGACATCAATGACAATGAGCCAATATTCACCAAGGAGGTTTATACGGCCACCGTTCCCGAAATGTCTGATGTTGGTGAGTAAGACATGGTTTCAACCACACACAGTTTCTCCTTTAGTACATCAACTAAATAAAGACCTTGAGTGAAATTTACCGAGTTAAATAAATATATCCTACTTTTTGAAAGTATCATATTTCAATCTATTTATGTCCTTTTTGTAAGTACCCCTATGTTTTCTAATATTATTCCAGTCTCATATTATTATTGCTTTTAAGAAAACTACATTTCCTCTAGAGATGAGTGTATGAAAAATGGCCGAGAGAAGGAAAAAGAGAGACCATCTCATCTACTTCTTCTCCCATTTTAAATTCCTATTCTATTTCTTGGGCTGGAAAACAGCTGCCTTTTCTACTTCTCTTAGCCCATATTGGCATTTGGCTCCAAGTAAGAATCTCCCCAGGAAAACAGACTAAAGAGTCATGGCTGTTGCTTTAAGTAACTATATATTTGGAGGAAAGACTCACAGAAAGCTGTTTTTTAATCCATAAAAAATATCCAAAGGATGTCTAGGGGATATATCCTTTACTAATTGGTGGAAATTAAGAGACCTTCATGACATAAATAGGATAAATTAGTATTTTAAGTGCAGTTCTAGCAATTTTAAAGTTAATATGTGTGCATTTAATTTGCTTAGTCTGGAAGAAGGTAAACAGAATTTCAACTAAGAAAAAGAACCCTACTGACATCACTCTTAGCCATATTAATATGCTTCATGAGTGACAATGACAAATATTAAACTACTCATTTAAGGGTTAGTTTAATTTTCACTCAGTGTCAAATTCAAAAAGGCTAAATTACATAATAAAAATGTTTCTATAATTTTGAGTCATATATCAGAGCTGTTTCAGTTCACAGTTCCAAGACTTTGAAAATATTTAATCTATGGAAATGATTGTAAAACATCTAAATTTTTCTCATGAAGTAGTTGCTCATCTCAGTACTTGAAGCCACGTTGTTGTTTTTTATTTAAATCACAGATCATTACCAGGCGAAGAGGAGGATTAGAATTCTTTAAGAGGGAGGTTTGTTAGGAATAATACTTCTCCACTATATGGTAAAAGACAGGAAGAATTAATAAAGGATATTCTTGTCATCAGCACCACCCAGGCAACTGTAACCAGATGTGCAAGTTGTTACTGTACAACTATCAGGGGTGCCATTGACTTTTGAAGCCATTATAGAATTAAATATGTCATGCAAATATTTGGGGGTAACTGAGAGAAACATGTTTTGAGAAAGGGAAGCTTTCTCATTTGCACACAGGCACAGTTATCTCGATATTAATTACTATCATAAATTAATATGTCATTACTCTAATATAGAAAGGCATATTAAAGAGATTACATAAAGAAATAACAGCAGAGTGGTATCAGTGAACTTTCGTGTCAAACAAACTTGAGTTTGCTGTTATCTCTACTAATAAGCAGTGATGTGGCATTTGGTAAATTACTTGATTTCTCTGATTCTCCAGTTCCATATCTGTGGAAAATAAATAATAAATGTCAACTTCTAAGTGTTAGCATGATGAAGACAAAAGAAGAAAACAAGAGCAGAGCCCCCAGTACAATATCTAACAGCTAACAGGTGCTCAAAACATCCAAACAGTCATATTCTAAAAGCGATTAAGTTGTGTATTGATGTCAAATAAGAATGTGTTTGTTGACTTCTACTATTAGCTCTCACTCTAAAATCATATGATATTCTTATTCTCCCCAACTCCCTCACTAAATTAAAAGAATGCATGTTCTGTCCCATGCATCAACATGCTTTATCCAGAGCATCCAACCTTAACATAGTACAATATATTGATAATTTGTTCAATAAATGTGTTATAGGCTAGAGAGTACAAAAGTAATGTAAAAATTCTAGTATTCCCTAAATGTAACTTCACTGCCCTGTTCATAGACAAGAGAAACTTGGCAGTATATTTACTATTGATTTAATAAGAGTACCAAAAATCAGTCATAAAATGATCTTAATCAGAAGATATCACCCTTTCTTTAATCAGAAGATCTCAAAGAAGTCACCAACTCCTTTGGGAGTAAGATAAAAATGTATGGAACTTCTCTCCAGTGAAATATACATGCAAGCACATACATTTGCATGGAATTTTATGGAAGTTAAGGACACTTCAAAGGTTATCAGGTGACTGAGGTCCTTAAAATAAGAGTGCTGATATAAAACATCATAGTTTTCTTTGTACATTTAATTACAATCACTTTTTGGTATTATAGGTTCCAGATATGCATCCTCTGCTGTTTCAATTAATTCTTTATTTAACTCAAAAACTCCCTCTTTTAAGGTGCAAGGCCTTTCAATCTTTTAGAATTATCTGGTAGATGGATCACTTAGGATGTTTTTATTTGCCAGTAACAGAAAACCCAATTCAAACTAGTTTAAACAATAGAAGGACTTATCAGTCACATTACTTAAGTCCAGAAATGAAGTGGGCTTTAGACGTGGTTTGATTGGGATTATAGCTGTTTCTCCTTAACTCTCTGTCCTATTCTGCTTTGTTCTCGGGCTGCTATCTCCAGGGTCAGTAAATAGCTGCTGCATTTTCAGACTCCTCCTCGGCACAGGACAGTCCAGGGGAAAGAGCACCTATGACACAGAACCTCCAGCAAGATCATGAGTGGCCCCCTGATTGGACAACCCTTAAACTAATCCCTCTGGACAAAGTAACGCGGGATTCTGGTCGACTTGGGCCTAGATAACTTAAAAGAAGCACCGTAGCAAGAATGCAATCAAATCCCACCCTTAGAGATGGATTGACACCAGTTCCACCCAATGTCATGACCACTCCCTTGCTTCCCTTTAAGCTAATCCTTGCAGTATTTATAAATGGTGTTCATGTTCCTTTAGAGTAAGAAATCCAAGGCTCTTGAACCTAGCATGCCACTGAAGTTCCCCACTCCCGTGCCATGATAGTTCCATACAAAAGTAAGAGCATGCTTTCTCCTTATGCGTGTGTATCTAGGATCTGTAATGGGCCCTTAATATATTTGCAATTCATGTTCTGTCATTACAGGCACATTCGTTGTCCAAGTCAATGCAACCGATGCTGATGATCCAACGTATGGGAACAGTGCTAAAGTTGTCTACAGCATCCTACAGGGCCAACCCTACTTTTCCGTTGAATCAGAAACAGGTTGGAATTCCTTTGAGATCTTTTTACAGTCTGTAATTAGCATATTCAGCTGAGCTAGCATAATTTTTAATAAAAGCGATTGGCGTGATTGAATTTTTTAGACTTGTCTGCTAAATACCAGTGATATATTTATAAACATAACATCCAGATCATTTTAGTCAAGAAATTTAACAATGGATCTTTTACCATTCTTATATATAATATAGTCAGAAAAAATATACATTGCTTTATTTTTTTCTTCCAACTTGGGATGAAGCTAAAAGACCAACCCCTTCTGATAGACATTTTAACTGTTTACAATGATTCCAATTCTTCTTTTTCTGGTTATTTGGTAGGTTCACATTTCTCTACCATGTTCTGAGGCTAGATGTAGCCATTTGACTTGTCTGGGCCAATGAAATGTGGCAGGGATGTGAGTTACTTCCCAGTGGAACTTTTAGACCTGGTGTGTAATTTGCCACATTCCCTTCCACTTGTCCCATTGGTCCTGGGTGGAAACCAATGCTAGGATGCATCTTCAGCCAGAAATCTGAGTGTTTTGATGAGTATAGTTTCCTCCTGGCCTGCTCAGAGCATAAGCAAACAATAAACTTTACTTGCATTAACCCACTGATATTTAGCCTTGTTTGTCATCACCCATTGTCTACACTATCCAGACTGAGTTGGTTCTAATTAAGTGGATTGCCTTAATGGAATCCTTTTTTTCAACATCTCATCTTTCTGCACTTTCTCCATAACATAGCATACTATCTTATGATTAATTATTTTAGTAAGTATCATTTGTACTGTCTATTACATTTTACACTTCTGTTTGTTATCATGATAGAAGTCAAGTTCCTTTTAAACATTTTTCAAGCATCCATTCTCAGTAGAAACCAAAACCTTCTTAGGTGACTATGTCCAGTTGGAAATTGATGTGTTAAAAGGGGCAATATACTTGGAGAGAAGACCAAGAAGAAAGAAAATGCTGAGTTTGAAAACAATGAGGATGAAAAAATTAGAGCTATTCAACTTAAAGAACAAAAGGCCAAGGTATTTCGATAGAGAAATACCATTGTTTGGAGAATGGAAAGCAGTTACACTTTCACTGAAGCCAGGACTATAGGAATAAAATTGACGTGTTGTCTGAGGTATTCTCATTAAAATTTTTCTTAAATAAAAGATATTTTCAGCTTCATAGTAGTTCGGCACTGGAATGTACTACCAGGGAAGTTATAAAGCCTTCTCCAGTGATTTTTTGAAAGAATGTTGTTAATGTAAGCATAAAGCCTAGCTAGAGATTAGGCAAACTTTCAGAAGTTCTTCCACCTCATTATTTTATAACTACCTATCAACAGAGGGAAACTTCACCTAACTTAAGAATGTTGATCCCTGCTGGGACCAGTTGAACTAATGTTCACATCAGCTTTAGGAAAACTTAAATTCTCTTGGATCATACAAGATGATGATTATGAAAGAACTGATGCTATGTGTTTTTTTTAAAACCATAGTTTTGTGGTTTAGAAAATTCCCAGAACATTCATTATGGTGGGCATATTTGCTGAGCAATTAGCCAGTTCAGTAAAGTGAAACTTAAGTCAGTTCACGTACATGGCTTTTGTAACAATTTCCTCAGAATATACCTAAATATATAAAGCAGCTCCAGTAGTGTACCATTGTACTACATGCCAAGTTACATTTTTCTGTCATCTTGTAGCACTTGATATTTATACTACTGAACAGTCACCACTGTTGCAAGATTTGACTTATTCTCCTTGTATTTTAGGTGGGGTTTTTTTTAATGTGTCTGTCTCCCCGTGTGGTTTTCATTTCCTTCAGTATAAAGGTTACCTGTAACCATTTTTATGCCACCCATGACATCTGTGTAGTGTTATGCATATGGCGGGTGATGATCTGTGTTTGCATCAAGAAATGGCTCCATAAAATATTTTTAATAGATTCCTTTCCACTTCTGAATATCCTACCCATAGGTATCATCAAGACAGCTTTGATCAACATGGATCGAGAAAACAGGGAGCAGTACCAAGTGGTGATCCAAGCCAAGGACATGGGCGGCCAGATGGGGGGATTATCTGGGACCACCACAGTGAACATCACGCTGACGGACGTCAACGACAACCCGCCCCAGTTTCCCCAGAGTAGGAGCATTTCATTGACGACTTTCTTCCATGCACTTTTGTAAAACTCTAAATTGAAGAATGATGCTTATTTTCGATTACTGCTATTAATTGTCAAAATTAATGAACTTAGTAAGAACCAGCACCGTTATTAAGAATGAGTTGACAATGCTTACACTCAGTAGATGTGAACATTTATGTTCCTGAATTGTTAATTAGCTCAATGATTTCTGATATGGCTGTCATTGTGAAAGCAACATCGTTTTATTTGTCCTTATTAAAAAGAAAGCCACAGACATAAATTTGCTTGCACAGAACATATGTATACAAGCAGGCTGCTATTTGTTAGGAAAAATTTGACTTTATATTTTGTGAATTTAATCAACCATGTAATCGCTCTTAAATCCTCACGAAGCTTTGTAAGAGGAGGATTTATCATTTTACTGTTTCTAAAAATACATTTGTGCAAATCGCTATGTACTTAATCTATTTGTACTCATAAATAGTTTTCTACATTATGGTTAATTGAGATCCCAAAAGCCATCTCCAAAATCATTAACTCTCACGATTACATAGGAAGGAAGAAGAAGGAAAAAACATTTGAAAATGCCCACTTTGCGTCAAGCAGTGCACTAGGACCTTGCACGCAGAGCACCTCAGCTGGGCCCCGGGTTTTAATGTAATTTTGCTTCCAGGGACAAAATTCCTTTCTGACCATGATCTCCTAAGAAAATTACCCGAATCCTGTCTTCCAGGAGAAAATAGCTGCCCAATATTAAATAGAAAACCCACTCAATCATGGCATCTTTTAAAAGCCAGTCAGCTAATCTGGGCTTCTTTTATAATGAAGATACAGATGGATCAACAAGAAGTAGCTCTATTTCCTTTGTTTTTTTAACTGATTAATCACAATTAACTAAATGCAAAAACAGAATAGCTAACTGCTTTCTGATTTAACAGGTAGGAGAAAGGTTTTAGGAGCCTTAAAAGGTCCCCCAGAGGCCCAAACTAAAAATATCAGGATTACCAACGCTTAACCCCAAAACCTCCTTTTCCATGTTGAAATGCGCTGGGGAAGGATAACAAAAGGATTGAGGGCACCTAGATTGCACAGGTACCTTACCTCCCTCTGCACCCTGCTTGGATAGCCGGTAGCCATTCATGGGTAACCTATGAAAGCAAGGGGAGAGAAAAGCGAAAGGGGTAAAAGGCACCCCACACGGAAGTTGAATACACCAGAAAAAACTTGGCCAGTTATTATTTCACCAAGGATGAGCCCAATAACTTAGTGGATTAATATTATTCAAGGATATCCTAGTGGTGTCAGAGTATAAATTTTTTCCAAAACAATTTGCATGAATAGTTGGCAAAATGTATTGGATGAGAGAAGATAAGTTTATTTTACTTTTTTTCTCTTCTTTTGGCCCTTAGTACATGCTCGCCTAGCAGATCTAAATGGAAACTCACATGTAGTCTCCTGAAACCAATTTTGCAACATGAGGACATAAGCAAAGCGTCTGTCTGTGAAATATAGTATTTTTTAATTAGGAATATAAATTCAAGAATGGGGAAAATCTATGCATAGAAAAAATAATGTAATAAAACTTAAAAACTAATCAAAAGAAAAAAATTTAAGAGCTTTAACTCTCAATGTATTTACCTATATTCCCAACTGTGACTAGCCCAGCTCCATGTTTGAGTGAATGACTGCTAGAATACATTCTCTAAATTGCTGTAATTTATTTTCACCTTCAGTTATTATTAGCAATGACAGAAAGAACTCTTTTAAAATAATACCTAGTAATTGGCTTAAAGTCACAGTTCGGGTTAGATTCTTTTCCATTCTTTCTGCTAGATTACATTAGCAGGAAGCTTGGAAACCTGCACCCTCCTCTAACAGTTCCGTCTTTCTGACAATCACACCGTCAACTTGGAAGGCTATTTACAGGACAAGAAAAGTGTTCGCCATTTGCAAAGAGACAGGCATGAGTTAAGAGAAATATTCTTAACAATCATGAAAGTAAAGATGAAAGGAGAATAGGGTGCCATTAATTGTTTTAAGAAAAGCACAAATCTGCCTGCATCCATGGCGATGTCTGAAAGAACTGCTAGGAAATGAGTTTTATTTCTATTATGATAGAGTGTCCTTAGTCCACGTTTGACTTGTATCTTTCTGGTGATTAATAGGTACATACCAGTTTAACACCCCTGAATCTTCTCCACCGGGTACGCCAATTGGCAGCATCAAAGCCAGCGATGCCGACGTGGGAGAAAATGCTGCAATTGAATACAGCATCATAGAGGGAGAGGGGCTGGACATGTTCGATGTCATCACTGACCAGGAAACCCAGGAAGGGATTATAACTGTCAAAAAGGTAATGCCACCCTGGCCGGTGTGTCTCAGTGATTGAGTGCAGGCCTACAAACCAAAGCGTCACTGGTTCAATTCCCAGTCAGGGCACATGCCTGGGTTGCAGGCCAGGTCCCCATTAGGGGGTGCGCGAAAGGCAACCACGCATTAATGTTTCTCTCCCTCTTTCTCCCTCCCATCCCCTCTTTCTAGAAATTAATAAATAGAATGTTTAAAAAAAAAAAAAGAAGGTAATGCCATTGGTTGAATACCATACCAATGAATGCCTTTACATTTCTCTGCTCCCCAGGTAACTGAGAGCAACTACATCTCATATAATCATTCCTCTAGATTCTCTTTTACTAATTAGTTTCTTAAAACATCAAGTCTAATTACATTGAGATCTCTTTGGTTGGCTTTTAGGGGTCCTCAGTAGTCTTATGCATTCATTAATTCCATACTTTCAATAAATTTTTATTAAGGACCTCCCAGGTAAATAAATAATATAAACAAATGATATACATAAATTATAGAAAATAAATAATATAAATTAAATGAAAAAACAGTGCCAGACACTGTTCTAGACACTGTAGGTTTAATGGTTGATTCAACAGGATAGTCTCTGCTCCTGGAACTTCCAGTGTAGGAAGGAAAGAGACAATGAAACAAATAAACAAACAAACATGAAACTACAAATTCTGATACATTCTTTGAAGAAAAAGAGTAATACACTCAGTGATAACAATGGCCTCAATTAGAGAGATGATATAAAGACCACAGAAATAAATTAACACAAATTTCCTACAAGCTTTTAGCTATTTTTTGGAATACAATAATAAATTTTTTATACTCTGAATTCCTATTTGTCCCCTTTGTATTTATTCACCATTTATCCCCCAAAATTGTCTAATAGCACAGAGCACACTACAGAAGTGTGGCCAGCATTAAAAACCAGTAAACTGTTTACTTCAAAGCTACAAATAATATTAATTTTGGTTGCTTTTTTACTGATTTTACTTTTATCAATATTTTCTCTGTCCTTTAACACACTGCTATATGTGCTGGTATATATAAGTATAAAGAAATGTAAATAACAAGACAATGTTTTCCTCCTAAGCTTTGAATTACAGGTCTTAATAACTGGAAATACAATAAAACATGTTTAAGTGACACTCAGACCAATGTTTTACACTATAATATAATTAGGAAGCCCATTAGTGTGCATTAACCTTTTTAATTTTTCTGGTGCCTTATCAGATTCAAACTGAAATTTTGCCAAGCCGACTAAATCGCATTCACTAACGTCTTGATTAATTGTGTTTCTAGTGAGCCTTGTCATATTATTATCTAAAACTAAAAGTCAGCAATAAGCATTTGGGTTCACTATGTCTCCAGAAGCAAAGATACTTTTCCTAAAGACCTCTGACAACAATGATCATTACTTTCTTTGGCAAGTAATTAGCCCAATGCCCTTATCAAGATAACACTTGGAATATTTTATCACCTCTCGAGAAAAAACAACCGCCATTTTTAATCTATTTCATCTGAACGAGAAATAGGGAATCGTGACACAAGCCTGCGGTCCTCAATTCTGGCCGCACGTGAGAATCACTCAGGGAAGCATTTAAAAGTACAGATTCCTATTCGCCCCTTCTCCCGGAGGTGTTGGTTTAAGGATCTAGGGTGGGGCCCAGGCACTGGCAAATTTAAACACTCATTTGGTGTTCAGTGAAAGCCAGATGTGACCGCATCTGACTCAGAATAATCTACCACATAGTTGCCACATTGCCCCTGGTATGGCTCCCTCTAGTCACGTGGAAGGGTTTATTTTGAAGCGTGTCTAACACAGTCCTGCTCCCAGGTTCCCTTTCTGACCATCATGCCCGGCGCCCCTGCACCGCCTTTCAAGGCAAGAGCAGGCCTGGTTACGGCCCACTCCTTCCTCAGGACTGTGCACCATCCAAACTCCCACGCCTTCACCCAGCCTCACTCTGTGTAGTGCCATCTCTAAGCCGTACAATCCTCTTCATTTATCAGGGCTTTGCACCAAACATAGTTTATGTCTTGGCTTTCTGCATCTTGCCTGCTTTAAATATGTCACTTCCCACTTTGTGCCCGCCCCCCAAGCTCTTGGACTTTGAGAAGAAAAAAGTGTACACCCTCAAAGTGGAGGCCTCCAACCCTCACATCGAACCCCGCTTTCTCCACCTGGGGCCATTCAAAGATTCAGCCACGGTGAGAATTGTGGTGGAGGACGTGGATGAGCCCCCGGTCTTCAGCAAACTGGCCTATGTCCTGCAAATAAGAGAGGATGCTCAGATAAACACCACAATAGGCTCGGTCACAGCCCAAGACCCGGATGCTGCCAGGAATCCTATCAAGTAAGCACCCTTTTGTGACACGCCTTTTATAAGTTTCCGTCGATTTATATTCAAATATCTGTCTGCAAGTTGAAAAAGAGAAATCTTCTTTATCCAATTCGACCACAGTGTCTTCCTGAAAAACTACTCGAAACAGCACCTTTTATCTGTTTGCTCAACATAAATATTATTTTAGCAGCGGCATAAACTTTAAAAATGTAGAAGTGAGACAAGGTAATGCCCCTGAATGACCCAGGTTTTTGTTTTTGCTTTTTTAAGGTTGTAAATTTGTTCAAAAATGATGTGGAGAAAGCTGTGAGCATCTGTTTTTCATGTGTGGAAGACCTAGCATGTAACGCTGAGAGGCAGAATTATGCTCCATTTGGATGCGTAATTTCTTTTTTTTGCAGATGTGAATAAAACTGAGAACTGTTTCATGATACATGTCTGTCTGTGAAATCCTGAGGAAGTTAATAGAGCTGAATCCAATTTATACTATGTAAAAGCAAGCTCTATTTTCCCTGTACCTTCCTCACACCTTAGTCCTAAATCATACAGCAAGAAAAGCCTCGTTGCTCTTGGAGACTCAGGTGCTTCAGGATTCTATCTAGAATCTTATCATGAAATTGCAAAAGTAAGCCAACCTCCCAGCCTTTAGCCAGGAGCATAGTTGACTAGATTAAAAAGTGCTAAACCAGAATATCGTTGTGTAACTAATTCCCCATAAAGCAAGCAAGCAGGCTGAGAAGCCAGAGGAACCCTTGCCGGTGAGTCCACAGATATATTCTCCTCAAGGCGCCTGCATGTCTGTGGCATTGGGGAAACAACGGAACAATACCAAGTCCTGGTCTCAGGGAGGTTCCATTCTAATTGGGGCAGATAGAAATAAGCAACCTATAAATATTGTAATACATCAGGTAGGAAATAAACTGGGGGCAGTAAAATAAGACAGTAAGGAAACAACAGGTATATGGGAGAACTATTTTAGAGAGTGTGGTCAGGCTTGGCCTTGGTAGGAAATAATATGAGTAAATATCTGAATGAAAGGAAGGGATGAACCATGCTGCTATCTAGGGGACGGTCATTCCAAGAAGAGGGAAAAGCAAGGGCGAAGTCTGATTGCTTGGCTTGCAGAAGGAGTAACAAGGAGGCGTGTGGAGGGAGAAGAGCGTAAGCAAGGCGGGAGGCGGGGGTAAAGTATGAGGCCACGGGAAAGCTTGATGGCAGTCCTACTGGGGTTTTAGGCCCTGGTAAAGACTGGGTTTTATTCCAATTGAGGTAAGAAGCCACCGGAAAGCTTTGATTAGAAGTGTTATCTCATCCAAAACTACTTTTCAAAAGGATCACACCAGCTGCATTGCAGAATGTTGTTGCCGATGAGAATTTGAGGCTCTAAGGCAGTTGTTTTCTAACTTTTTAGCCATTGAGCTCTTTGTCCCAATGAACCCTAGGGCAAGTTCCATATCTAAAACACAAAAAAAATGCCTGCTTTACATTCTGAGAATAATTGTAAATCCTTGGGAAAATAGACTCTGTAGTTTTATCATTCCACTGGAATACCTAGACGCCTTGAATTGGACTACGGTCAGCTCAGAGTAGCCACATGAGAGCTCCATGCATCAAATGCTTCTCCAAATACATTAGTATCATTAATAAGGAAAATGGCCTTCATTTGAATAACACTAATAATATTAAGTGCTTTTATAACTATTCTCTCATTCGGAATTTGTATAACTGTGCAAGGAAAAAAATCTTAGCAAGTCAATGTCAAGACCAATTTAAAAGTGTTAATGCTTGAAGTTTACAAATACAAGCATCTGGTTACCTCTTTGATTGGTCAACACATTTTTAATTGAAAGAGATAATATCTTCTGGAAATTTAGGCTTCATTTTTATATCTATTTTGCTTTTTATACCAAATATCATTTTCACCCACTGCATTATATTATGTTTTGTGGAAATAAGTAGTTTGTCAAACTGGGTTGGCTGACAGCTAATTATGAAATTTCTTTTTGCCGGCGCCCCATGGGGACACATGGATTTGATGTATAAATATAGATTTAAAGATAGAATACACAAAGCCATATTGGTATGTAAGTACATATTCCAGTGATTCCTTTTATAGGGTAAAATTGATTCCTACATTAGAAAGGTACATCCATACATTGTTTTTGGTTATTCAAGGTATACATATTGAACAACTAGGTGCTACACAATACGTTAGGTATACAATTAATACTAGTGAATTCCTCCCCCAAACATTGATATATCATGAAGGCACAAACCTTTAATTCTTCAATAACAAAATAATTTTCATCCAAAAACTATCACAAATGACTCTGATTTCCATGAAAGAGTTTTATAAAATGTCATTATGAATATATATCATAAAAAGGTTACATCCAGCCCTCGCTGGCTTGACTCAGTGGATTGAGTGACAGCCTGCAAATCAAATTGTCACCAGGTTGATTCTCAGTTGGGGCATATGCCTGGGTTGTGGACCAGGTCCCCAGTAGGGGACGCGCAGGAGGCAACCACACATTGATGTTTCTCTACCTCTCTTTCTCCCTCCCTTCCCTTCTCTCTAAAAATAAATAAATACCTTTATTAAAAAAAGTTACATGCAAACAAATTTCCTTGCTAACCCACAAATTTTCCTGACTTGAGGATACATTAGAAAACAAATTATTGAATCACAAAATACAATAAAGTTTTAGAAAGAAAGAAAAAAGGAGCCACCTAGCAGGACGATCTGCTACAATCATAGTGGGATTGATTACCTTGTTCCTTGTCAGTTAGGATCACAATTAATGTGATTTGATGGTAAAGAGCTTGGCTATAAATTGGAAATATTTTGAAAAGGAAAACAACAAATAAGAAAGGCTTGTGTGCAAGCATCTTTCCTAAACAATATAGACATTTTAGGTTTTCTATTAATTTTTAAATCTCCCAATTAAAGAAAAAATATATACATCTTGGTATTTATTTTTAAAGAAAAAATAGATTTCTATTTATTCAAAATCAAAAGCTGTGTTCAACTAAAAGTGTCTCACATCATTTCCCCTTTATTTCAAGGCTTGATGGGAAAACACAATTACTTATAAAACTTAAAACTACAGCAAGAAGAAAAGAGATGAAGAACAAGAAAAAAATTGCTGCTGTATGTAACTGTAACAGCTCATGAAGTCAATAAGCAACATGTCTTAAGCTTGACATTTTTCACAAGGAAAAAATGTATTTATAGATCATTATTAAATTTCTTAAAAAGTTTATGAATATTGAGATTTTCTTTTTGGTAATTAATTATGTGCTGTAAATATTTATCATTCTCAGATTAAAAATAAAGAAAGGTGATCAAGCAAGTTCAATGCTATTGCCTAAATGCTCAATAAATGTTGATTCATGACATAAATGGAAAAAACAATAACTGTTTCATCTGTTTTAATCCCTTTGATAATAAAACATGAGGTTTATATAAATTAAAACAAAAATTCTAACCCAGGTTGATGAATATTCATCCATTGTGATCTTCATTCATTCTTTTAAAATCAGGCTTCTGTAGCCTATAATAATTGGATATCTGTTTTATTTTGACTCCTCCTAAATGACAAAAATAGATTTTTATTAAAATAAAATAGTTTGCATATTATAATTCACTAGTTATATTTTAAAACAAATAATCAACTAAAAGAGAATATTGGACATTGTACACTCTTTCAAGTTAGTAACAAGGGTTTATTTTCCTTAGAGCATTCATAATAATTTTATATGTGTATGACTAATTAGATCATTTACTTAAATTGTATTTCTACTGAGCTGACATTTTTCAATCACCTACCATAATATAAATTTTGAGAATCCAACTGAAATGGGCAGTTTTTTGTTCGTAATGGCCTTAACATATCAACTTTCTTCTGAGTCTTCTCTTTAACATTCCCTCCATAAAACACAGTGTATATATATTTCCCCCTTACACAGCTATTCCAAAAACTAGCAATCAATTTATAAAGAACAGTTCTTAAAATCTACTAGTCTTCCGTCAGTTTCAGTGTTGAAGACTCACTCTTTCCCTCTTTGGCTTCTAAGACACCACACTCTCCTTAAATAGTTACCAGGTTCTTCCTCTGTCCTGGGCATCCTTGTGCATCCCTGTTTTCCAGTTCTTCCTTCAAGTGCTTCTGTCCCCAGTGTTTTTCTCCCTTCCCTGGACACACTCTTCCTACACAGTTGCATAGGAAATCAAGGCTGTCAGTCCAGATCTTCATCTTCCTGGATGTTTCTTAGGCTTTAAGCCTCAATATATCAAAACTAGAACTTACAGTCTTCCCCAGATCCTGTTCTTCACAAACGCCTGTCCAACCAATCTCTTCGATTCAACCAGAGATCTTTGTTAAGGGTGACTTAGGGTGGGACGCTCTCCTGCTTAAAATCCACCGGTAGAGTCAGATCGCTCTCAGAGGAAATCCAGCTCCCCGCCATGGCCAGCCCATCCTTCTGTGGTCCAGCCTGTGGGCCTCCTCCCAAGCTCATCTCCTATCCCCTTCCCCTGCCTCACTAGCCTCCGCCACACGAGCCATCTTTTGCTTCTTTCAATGTAACAACTTTTAAAATAAAATGATTAGACAACCAATGATCCTACTTATTTATACAAATATACACACATTAAAGTTCTGATGTTCTAAAAACTTGAGTTAAATTATAACAATCACTGTACCTACTTGGTCTAAATTACATATAGAAAATTTTCAGTGGTGCCCTGGCTGGTGTGGCTCAGTGGATTGAGTGCCAGCCTGCGAACCAAAGGGTCACCAGTTTGATTCCCAGTCAGGGCACGTGCCTGGGTTGTAGGCCAGGCCCCCAGTAGGGGGTGCGTGAAGGGCAACCACACATTGGTGTTTCTCTCCCTCTCTTCCTCCCTCCCTTCCCCCTCCCTCTAAAAATAAATAAATAAAATCTTTTAAAAATTTGCAGTGGTGATACTCAAAATCATGCAACTTATCTACTGAGTTTACTATTAACACCTCAGTTGTCAACAACCAATTTCTCAGAATATTTTGCTTAATGTTAAGTGATAGCTATTCAAATATATGTTGCAAGTAGAAAAAATTCCACGTAACATATTCTTGGAATAGTTTTAGGATGTGAGAATAGCAAGTACAAAAACAACCTTTTTAAATTCTACTCTGCCTTTTCAGGTATTCTGTCGACCGACACACAGATATGGACAGAATATTCAACATTAATTCTGGAAATGGTTCCATCTTTACTTCAAAACTTCTTGACCGAGAAACATTGCTGTGGCACAACATTACGGTGATAGCAACCGAGATCAGTAAGTCAAACCCATAACACTGCTGTCCCCAAAGGCCAGAGGGAATGTCCGGCGAAGCATACCCAAAACTCGTCCCCATGTGTTGTTGACCTTTCTCAATACATGTTGAGGGAAAGAGCCTTGTAATGAGTTGCACTAATGTTTCTTCTAGAACACACATTGGTTTATTCACAAATGCACAGGCCACTGCAGAAGTTAAGCTGTTTAGAAACAACAAAATGGGATTGTATCGGAGTCAACTGGGGTTGAATCAGTACATGTTGGATTTGACTCCAAAAGCTTATAAATCGGAACATTGCAGAAGCAGCTGAAAAAAAAAATGGATTCATGGTTAGACATTGTGCATGTGGGTAGGAGGAACAAATATATTCCAAAATGTAGGCATTGTTTAGAAATCTTTTGGGTATTGATCCTGCGGCTTTCTATAGAATTGCTATTCCAAAATTGTTACACAATTAAGAGATATAAATTCTAACTTTTCCATGGTACAACAAAATGAGCAACACAAACCACCCAGGAATCAATAAAATGTTTAGAATGAATTTTATGGCAGCCCCCATGAAATTTAAGGCAGAGAAAAATAGTGCCAAAGGAATGCTTCAAATAAAATGATTATACACAGTGAAAACTGTGCAATGTAAACACAATGTGTAGAACTAAGTGCACGAAAGAAAAATGATCTTTAAAACATCATTTAAATATTTAAAAATAAGCTTCTAAATTATGGCACTTTTTTTAGTTTTTGTTTTTTTATTTTAAAAGTACAAAAATTTTATTTTAAAATGTTTAGCTCATTTGGGTATCTAGTGAGAAACATTCCGTATCAAATGGTATATTACAGTCATATTCTTTGTCAATATAACTCATGAGATTTTAGTGGCTGAAAGACATTGAGTAGAATAATAAATAGTCAATATGGGCAAAAGCAAAGCATTGTTTTTTGGTGGCGGCGAGAGCTCCTCATTATAGATTTATTATGCAGGAACTCACTCTTCAGAAGTTATGTGGAGGCACTAATGTGAGTACCAAGGTGGGCACTACTCAAAGCTGTGAAATTATAGCATCATTTCCCTCCAGAAAGTACCATTTTCTATAACATCAGGAATTTTTTTACTGAAATAGTCATCTCATGTGTATTTTTAAGCTTTGTGCCTAAAATTCTGTTTTTAAGATTTAGAGTTTCTAAGACATACTTGAAATCACTAGCGATGAAGACCTTTGAACACTTCATCCTCAGCTGCTCCCACCTTGGGAGAACTGTGTGAGCAAAACCTCAGGTGCAAAGGGGCTTAGGAGTCACACTGAACTTCCTTCGCTGCTTCTGAAACCAGGAGCTAAAATCCGGGCAGTCCGGCCCCAAGGCCTTTGCACTTGCAACTTCCTCTGTCTGCAGAGCCAGAGACAGGCACGTGGTTTAATATTATCTTTGTTCGTGTCTGTGCAAATGGCGACTCATCAGACAAGCCATCCCTGGTCATCGCACTCAAAGTAGCGCATCCATGCCTTTCCATTTGCTTTTCCTTGTTTAATTTTTCCATAGCTTTTACCAAGTGACACATGATATATTTATGTGTTTACGGTTTGCTCCCCACACTAGAACAGAGCTTCAGGAAGCAGGATCCTTCTTGTGTTCCCCATGTATTCCAGCACCCCAAATAGTGGCTGGCACCAGGTAGATATTAGATGCTCACTAAATATTTATCAAGGGAATGAACAAATTGACACATGAGCAAATTGATTAATGAAGAAAGCTGAGGTGAGAGACTCCAACTCCTGATTCTTAGACCAGGAACCTCTCTGTCACACTATCCTGGAGATTTTCCTAGAAGACAACCCAAGTACTCTGTTTTTCCCAGGTCTTCAAACATTGATTCTGCTCTATCATTATCCCAGACGAACGGCCTGGGCATCGGAATCTGCTAGACCAAAATTTGAATCACATCTCCCCTCCTTACTATCACTGGACAAATTACCTAACTTTTCTGTGCCTCAGTTTCCTCCCTGTTCCATGGGTGCAATGATCTCAGAAGTCTGCAAGGATTAAACAAGATAATGTAGCCAAGTGCTTAGCACAATGTTTAGCTCTTATTCGGCACTCAAACTAAAAGAACTAAGACCAATAACAATCATTCATCCCCACCACCCCCACCACCCCTTCTTCCTTTGTCCCCATTTTCCCCACCTGCCTCCTTCCTTGGCTGCCTTTAAAGCCTGGCTCTAGCCTGGCTGGTGTGGTTCAGTGGATTGAGCACTGGACTGTGAGGCAAAGGGTCGCCAGTTCGATTCCCAGCCAGGCACATGCCTGGGTTGTAGGCCAGATCCCCAGTAGGCAGCCTGCAAGGGAACAACCACACATAGTGCTTCTCTCTTTCTCCTGTCCTTCCCCTATCTCTAAAAATAAACAAATAAAAATTTAAAAATAAAATAAAACCTGGCTCTAGAGTGCCCTTTCAGAATAGCCTTCCTTTCCACTCTGGTGTTTACCATGCAGTTACACTACATCAGCACGTGCAGCTGTGGCCCCAGGCCTTTCCACTAGGTGTACCTCAGGGACCAGAAGTACCAAACAATCTAATTCTACTTTCTTGTGACTACGTTGGTAGCTAACGTTCTCTGATACTCCCAGCAGCCGCAGGGAATCCGTTTCTGAGTAAGAAAGAAGGAGTTGGGGACTGTTGTCTAAAGGGGATTGGTGACCACCATATAAATGTCTGTCCCTTGCGTTTTGGCATGTTGCAGATAACCCAAAGCAGAGCAGCCGAGTACCCCTGTATATCAAAGTTCTAGATGTCAATGACAATGCCCCAGAATTTGCAGAATTCTACGAAACGTTTGTCTGTGAAAAAGCAAAAGCAGATCAGGTGAGTTTCATGTGAAAGTACATTAATTTAGTCAGATTAATTTAGATCCTCTCATAATTCAGATGATAAACAGAACTAAGGACCCCTATTGAATGGTCCAAGAAGTGAATGTTAACAAAATTAATACTGTAAATAAGAGCCAGGATGGATATTTAACTTGCATAAGAGAACAAACAATTTTTAAGAACTAGAAGTTCATCAGACTCAAACTCTGATTCCAAATCAGTCTTAAGTTTTCATTAAAATAGATTAGTCACAGCTTTATTGGAAAAACCTTTATTGGTAAGCAGATAGTTTTAATTACCACATATACTAGAAAGTAATGACTAGAACATATTTTACAAATGTCTCTAATCCATAATTCCGCTTACTCGCATGCCCATCTGTACAAGCAAAACAAATTCATGAATGTTTTACACATGTCCCCATCTAAAATAGGTCTTTTCTGCCAGTGATATAAAAGTTATGTTACAGTTTGTCAAAATGGAAGTACACTTTTAAAATACATGTTACAGTGGGGAGCTGAAGTTATGTGCTGTATATCCAAATTTTCCTTTTTGCTTTTTGCATGCTGGTGGCCTTTGTATATGACCAGATGGCACTGCCAGGCAGGCCGGCCAACAGGTGCCTTCATTTCCTTAAGCTGCGGTGTTCATAGATCACTGTGATGTTGTGCAGCTTTGATTCGGTCTAGGACTGTGTTTTTCAATCCAGTGATGTTTGTGCCCCAGGGGACATTTGACAGTGTCTGGGGCATTTTTTATTGTCACAAGGAAGAGAGTGCTACTGGTATCTAGTGGGAGGAGGCCAGATTTGCTGCTAAAAATCCTTCAGCACAGCCTGACACCAAAGAGTTACCCCCGAGCTGTTTCCCACCCATCAGTTCTTTGCATAGAGTGGATTTGCTGTAAATTTTTTAGAGGTTATCACTTAATTTTTTTTTTTATTTATTGACTTTTAGAGAGAGAGAAGTGGGGTGGAGAAAGAGAAACAACCATTAGTTGTTCCACTTATTGATGCATTCATTGGTTGATTCTTGGGTGTGCCCTGACGGGGTGGAACCCGCAACCTTGGCCTATCATGAGATCACGCCAATGCTGAGCTACCTGGCCACAGTGATGCTATCATTTTTTTAAATTAAAACTAGAAATCATTTAGTCAAGCAATTCACTGCAAAACTGTAAGGAACATATTAAGCTAGCAATACTTTATGACGCTTGATGGTTTGGGTTTTAGTTGATTCAGACCCTCCGAGCTGTTGACAAGGATGAGCCTTACAGCGGGCACCAATTCTCCTTCTCCCTGGCCCCGGAAGCAGCCAGCGGCTCAAACTTTACTATTCAAGACAACAAAGGTAAATGAGAGCAAGTGGCCTTCTCTGTCTGTATGTTTATATCCGTGTCTGCACCCATCTATCCCCCTCACGATTGCTCCAATACATGACGCGTCATCCACGTGCACTCACCGCTTTGCTTTCCGGTTCCAGACAACACAGCAGGAATCTTAACTCGGAAAAACGGCTACAACAGACACGAGATGAGCACCTATCTCCTGCCTGTGGTCATTTCAGACAACGACTACCCAGTCCAAAGCAGCACTGGAACAGTGACTGTCCGGGTCTGTGCATGTGACCACCACGGGAACATGCAGTCCTGCCACGCCGAGGCCCTCGTCCACCCCACGGGGCTGAGCACGGGGGCTCTGATTGCCATCCTTCTGTGCATCGTGACCCTACTAGGTAAACTGCTTCTCCCTGCCTCCTATCTCCCCCAGCTGAGGGGCACACACTGTAACTGTGACACTCTAGATTTATCCGCCTCCCCCATTAAGGCATACAGCCTGATCTAGGTGAGTAGAGATATGTGCTGAGAATCTGTGCTCTCTGACCGTGAATTAGCTTTTGCTTGAATGTGACTTTGGAGAATGAGCAGATGTGAAACTTAGCCGTGTTTTTACCTACCCAGGGAACAACCGCACCAAGAGAATCTCTTGCCTTTTAGGCTGGGAATGAATCTCAGGGGGATGTAAGGGCAACAGAAATACGCTCTTGTCATCCCATTTGTTGGTTGATAGCTAACCTAACAGACATTGTTAAATTTTAAAGAGCAAGAGTCATCCTGACTAGAGTATCTGATGAAGGCCTTTCTGCAGAGGTAACGTTTAAAACTCAGTGTGGTGATGACCAGAGGGAATTGGGGCAGGGATGGGGGAGGGGAGCTGGGTGGAGGCCAGCAAACGGGGACACCTGTAATAGTGTCTACAATAAAACTTTTTTAAAAACCTGGAACTGAAAAAAATTTGGGAGATACTTAATATTGCAGTGAAATACCTATATTGTAGATACCGTACGTTTTAAAACTTGTCATTAAGTATTTGGTATGCAGTTAACACTTTCTCTTTAGTCACAACTGGTATGTAAATAAATGCTATAGATCTAGAAAAAAATCCATGGGAAACTGGAAAGAGGAATGCGGTGACTTTTTCTCCTTCACACAGAAAAATAAAAAGCAATTAAATTTTCTCTAACCCAGCAAACTTAAACCCATTTAAATTACCACCCTCTTAGCATTGCTCTATAATTGCCATACAAAATGTCTATTATTTCTCAGACTCTTGATAATAAAGATCTTCTGAGACCAAGGAAATAAATCTGGGACCTAAAAGATATCAATGCAATAAAAGCAAAAATCAAGGTATAACAATGATTCAAATGAAATCTGTTACCCCCAACCAACCGATTAAGCACACAATTTGAGCTCAAAATGCTCAAAGGCCCTTGACTGTTATGAACTAAGAAATCAATGTTAACTAATGCAGCCCTTCCAAAAATAAAAGTCAGATTTGTATAGCTTGCCTACACAATGGGAAAAGAAAAGTAAGAAGTTACAGTTAACCTGAATTACAGGGTGGGAAGGACTCAAAAAAAAAAAAAAGAAAGAAAGAAAGGACAGTATAGAAACTTTGAGAAGAGTAAAGGAAGACCTACATAGACCTACATTTCTCCAAGAAGAGAATGAAGATGCCTAGGGATCCCTACTCAAGAACATCACATTCCAGATCAACTTTGCTAATTATAACAGAAACCTTGAAACTCAGCTTCAGAACTGTGATTCTCTCTGTCATCTAATCTTTGAGGAAAGTATTTTAAGGTATGAGGATAAATAAAAACTGACAGTATAAAAAGACAAATCGGTATTTCTATTGGCGATTCTGTAAAAATTGTTTTGGAGGAAAAGGGTATGATATATTTTATACATTGTTTTTTTAAAGGTTGTTTTTAGAAGGGCTGGATGGGCAGGGCTGTGCGCAGGTAGAATTCCAGGGACTCTCGTCCCCTAGAGGCGGTTCTTCCTTTCGCTGCTCATCCACCCATTTCCTCCTCCCCCTTTTCTTCCCCCTACCAGCTCCTTTTACCCTCCCTTTTCCTCCTTTCCTCCACCGAATTCGTTATTTCCTATTACCCCTCATTTGCCTCGGGGCCTCCTTAAGCACCTTGCCTAATCTCTTCAGGATTCTGTACCTAACAAAGAAAGAGAAAAATGGGATTTAACCTTTAACTAGTCTCATGTCATATACTGAGCAAGATGCTTAACAAGTGTTTTTCTCACCCCTCAGCACCATCTAATGTATATGTATCTGCATTGTAAATATGAAAACTGAGGCTCCAAGATGTGCTGTTCTATAGCCAAGTCACACCACTAATAGGTGATAGAACTAAGTTCCGGCCTCAGGGCTTCTCTCCCCGGCCTCGGCGCTTCCACACAGCACTCGACTTTCTTCGTGAGCTGTTACAGCACGCAGGGCACCTTCCAGGCTGAGAGGGAGCCAGAACTGAAAAGGAGACAGGTGAAGAGCGTGGGCGCAAACCTGAGGGTTTGTAAGAGAAGGAAAGCCACATTCATACGGGAGGGAATCTGCAGTCAAGAAAGTGAATCAGGTGGCATCTGCTGTTTTATTTCCAAAAGTAAAACAACAGTAAAAACCACTGCATCCCGTGTCTCTATGGTGCGTTTAGAGTCTGTGAGACATGCTCATAAATTAACTCATTCCTGACAACAACAGTGGGAATCATGTTACTGTCTTTCTTCAGAGAAGAAAACTGACTTAGAAAGGTCAAGTCCTTTAAGTAAACCTGATCTCAAATGACTTGCTACTTTCTAGTTTTACCATGGGATTTGAGCACAAATTTGTCCAAGGGCCTCCTCCTTCGAAATAATTTCACTGCTGTCCTCTGGCCCCACGGGAGCAGGGAAAGCGGGGTGCTCAGCGACTGGGCAGGGCACCTCTTTGGTGAGTTATTTCCTCAGAACCTTTTTGTTCTGTGTGCTTAGATCTCAGTTTATGGTTTATAGAAGTTAGCTTTGGAATGCTCTCCCTTCTAAACAGTTATGCTATCAAGAAATTTCGCTCAGAGGTGCAATGGGCTGATAAGAAAAGATACAGGCAGTGGTAGCTGTAGGAGAATTAGGCAGCGAGTCAAAGCCTTTGAATGACAATGCGTCCTCTCTCTGCTACACAACTGCACTTTAAGGTGCCCAGAGGACGACAAGGATAGACATAGGTGACTTAAGCTGGGGGAGAATTGGGAAGTGATAGATGCCTGCCTTAAACAATGGAACAAACCCATGTACGTCAGAGTTGAATTCACTGAGAGTGAGTTAGCTTTGGTCTGTCATCCAATACCAAAAGCTGTCTTTACTCACAACCTTCTGTTTCTCAAATCCATGTCACTGATCACACGGCAAAGCAGTATAACAAGGAATTTTGTGAGCTTCCCTCTGCCCGAAGGCCTGCAATTTCCACTCACCTGGACCCCAGAGTAAAGTGGAGGCACAGAAGTGCCCACACAACCCAGCACGAGGTGGCCCCTCCCTCCAGTCTCCTCTCCAGGCTCCCTCTGGTCCAGCCACAAGGTCTCCCATCTGTTCCTCAAACGCCCCCTGCACACTCCCTCTCCAGGACCTTCTAGCTCTGTCCCCTTCGCCAGAGAGCTCCTTGGATGACTCCTCATGCCTTTGCTCAAATGGGACATTCTCAACGAAGCAATTACCCCCCAAAAAACATCTAATGCCCCTCGCGCACCGCAAAGGTACTCCAGTACTCCCGGCTCTGCTCTTCGTATCTAACCACTTTGTTTATTACGCACATTGTTTATGTTCTGTCTCCACCGCCCGCCCACCAGCACTTGCCCACCTTATCAGGGTGGAGATCTCGGTCAACTCTGACTGACAGTACCTAGAACTGCACCTGGCACAGAGTAGGCCCCACATAAGTATTTACTGAATGGAGGGATGAATAAATGCCCTGAATGGATGCGACAAATGAAGTATCAGAATACTCTCTGGCAGCAAAAGAGAATGTAAACAATAACACAACAATACATTTGAAATAGGCAAAATTGTATATCCTTGAAAAATGGTCTCTAATCCAAACCTGTGTCAAAGCATGGTTGAGCGCGAGCTTTTTAGTCTGCTGACCTGGATTTCAATTGCTTGTACATGTGGCGCCTTTAAACCTCAATTTCCTCTATGTAAAATGGAATTACAATCATGGTACCTATTTTGTAGAGCTATTATGATAATTAAATAAATCAGTCTGTAAAGCTCCTAGCCCAGCACTTGACACATAGAACTCTCCTAACAGATAACCGATTATTAATATATTAACTTGTAAAATGTTAATATATAGACACAAGGTTATGCATGTATCCATTATTATATAGGAAGATACACATATCCACCAAAAGCCATTATTCTGTGATTCTTATTGTAATAGTTCAATATTCATGGCTCATTAAGAAAAAAAATGTGGCCATCTTATGGATGAGAGAAAAAAAGAGATGTTACTGGTACTTCCTGGAATAAACTCCCACGGACAAACCCAGTTAAACAATGCATTTTCTGCCCTGGATAGCTGTTTTCTCTCTAAGCCGTTTCTGTTTTTATTTTCCCACCAATATGTCCGTTTGTAGATGTGTCTCTCCACAGGTAGCCAGCTGTGTTCTAGCCAGCCAGCTGTGAAGAAATATCAGCAGCTATTTAAACACAATTCTTGCCTTGTCTCTAATTTGAGTTAGGAGGAAAAATCAAAAGAAAGAACATCCAGACAAAAAATCTACAGAACATGAACCTTTGAAAGATATTGATTGTGTTGGTTTTTTTTTTTTTAGTTCCCACTAAATGTGTATAGTTTGTTTATCTTGAACAGAAATAATCTGGTATGTGTGTTATTACCTGATCCCTTCGAATGGGCTGATCTTGAAGTCCAAAATGGCTTTCTGAGCTGTACCTGGGTCTCTCTCCACCTATTATCTGTAATATTTTCTCCTATTTGGGAAAGGTATGCGAATATTCACATCTCTACTTCAGGTTTGGAACTAATTTTACACTTTTCTCAGGAAAACAAAAAAGAAGGCATAGTGCAAAAGTTATTTTAGATGTGGAGTTATGCAAACCTCCAACACATTTGGAAGGTGCCAGCCTTGTGCTTTTAAGCAGTTTCAGAGCGTTTTAGGTGTTCAGCATAATTTGCACTCTTATTGCTATACTCTCACTCTGGCTGAGCTTTTCTCTTTTTTCTTTTCTTTTTTTTTTTTTAAGTATTTCATCTTTTTTCTTACCTTGAAACTAGTCTGTTCTTTCAAAGGAAAAAGGAACTACTGACAAAATATGACAGTGTTTTATCCTCTACTTAAATTGCTACCTTCTTTCAAATATTTACCCCAATTCTTTGGGGTCCTGGTTTGATCATGCATGAAGGCAACTGCATCCTTAAAGAAATAAAAGTTGAGTCTGCACTTTCCTCGAGGACTTTAAAACTTGCAGGTGGAGCCCAGTGTGTCTTCCCGGCATTAATTGGGTGGCAAATTAACTTCCCCTTCCCTTTCTGTCTTGTTTCTGCCTCCAGTGACAGTGGTGTTGTTTGCAGCTCTGAGGCGGCAGCGGAAAAAAGAGCCTTTGATCATTTCCAAAGAGGACATCAGAGACAATATTGTCAGTTACAACGACGAAGGCGGCGGAGAGGAGGACACCCAGGCCTTTGATATCGGCACCCTGAGGAATCCCGAAGCCATAGAGGACAGCAAATTACGCAGGGACATTGTGCCCGAAGCCCTTTTTCTACCCCGACGGACTCCAGCAGCTCGCGATAACACCGACGTCCGAGATTTCATTAACCAAAGGTTAAAGGAAAATGACGCGGACCCCACGGCCCCGCCCTACGACTCCTTGGCCACCTACGCCTACGAGGGCACCGGCTCGGTGGCGGATTCCCTGAGCTCGCTGGAGTCGGTGACCACGGAGGGAGACCAAGACTATGATTACCTTAGTGACTGGGGGCCGCGGTTCAAAAAGCTCGCAGATATGTACGGAGGGGTGGACAGTGACAAGGACTCCTAATATGTTGCCTTTTTCGTTTTACGAGACGACACTGAACTATGTGAAGTGGCTATTTCTTTCTATTTATCCACTGCTCCGTGAAGGGTTCTCTGCTCTGCCCGTTCCGAAAGCCACTGGCTGCAGTCGTGTGGATCCAATGTTAGAGACGTTTTTCTAGTACACTTTTATGAGCTCCCAAGAGGCACATGTTTATTTTTTAGTGCATCCAGTTAACCCTGTCAGCCCCACAGGCACGCGCTGCAGGAGGACGGAGCGTAGGAACCGGTTCCCTTGCTCTCGCAGGGCAAGTTGGAAACGTGCGCAGTTCCCTGGCCTGGCCTTGTCCGCCACACACCATGGACTCGGGTCAGCCCGCTGCTCCGACTCCACCTGTCACCTGCTAATGGGATGAGGGATTGTTCTCGAATGACAAAATAGAGTTTTAGTAAAAGGAAGGAGGGAGGAACGACCGCGAAGTTGTTCCTGGTGTATCAGCTATATGGGTGTGTATTTCTGTCACAAAGATCATAAAATGACATTTGCCCATCCTGGTTGTTCTTCAAGAACTTTTTCTGGCACCGATGACTATTCAAAGCATGAAATCCACCAATGTTTTAGGATTCTCGTTCCTCTGGAGGGATAGAAGCAAATTAAATAGCAACGTTCAAAAACAACAACCAAAAAAATTATAAGACCTCATTCCTTACCACTAACTCATAATTTGTTATTTATGAGACACGCAAAAGTTTGCCCTTTTACCATATAAAGGAAAAGGGAAGATAGCTAATAATGTTAACAAAGGAAATATTTAGCCTATTTTAAAGTCTGGGCCACCAAATGTACCACAAATCACTTGAAATTATTTCAACTGTCAGTAGGTTAATTACAAATAAGTCTTAACTGTTTAAAAGTTCTTGAAGGAACTTTTCTGAGATAAATCTTAACTCCTTGTCTGTAGTTGTCGTCAGTATTATTCTAATATATACTTGAAAGTAGCAGTGTGAAGTACAATAATTCATATTCTTCAGATACTTCTTACTAAATTCAGTTGCATTAGTAAAGGCAGATTAAATAAAACTTAAATCTTGCTCTCGGAGTTTAATGGGGTGGAAAGAGCCAGCCACACTTGAACCTGATAACCTGTCCTTCGCATATGGAAACGCCTACATATCTATATAATGTGATAGGCATAGATGAACGTTGAAATCATGGTGAAAACTTACATATGACATGCTTGGAAGACACAGAGGGAAAAGTCGGATTCCCTACACCAAGAGTGGGTTAAGATCAGAATTTAAATGATAGTTGACTTTCAAAAGCATTAATATTTTTTCATTGTTTTTAACTTTGTTTCCATAGCAACCCTGCTATCTGTCTTAGAACTAATGATAAAGTAATGGTCTCAAACTATGACAAAGAAAGTAATGTACAATCCACCCAATCTATTATTTCTCTAATTATGCAATTAGCATCAGAGTTATTATCCAGAAGACCCAACTGAACTGAACTATTCCTTTGGCAGGTTCAAATCATTTATTTCATGCGGCTGTTCTAATGATTTTTACCATTAGAATCCTCATGTGCAGTCATCAGAAATTTCCAAAGTACTGTAATGAAAAATCCTTATTTTGAAAACTTAAAGTCTCTGTATATATGTACTTAAGAATATGCTGACTTCACTTATTAGTCTTAGAGATTTATTTTCAATTAATGTTAATTTCTTACAGATAATCTTAGTGTCATATCCATTTGGGGATAATGTCATATTGGCACCTAATTTCTATTTGGAAACATGCTGTTGTCTAGTTAGGTTTTAAATAGGCATATTACCCAGGAACTAAAGAGGGCACCATTAAAATAAGAGAAATACAGTGTTTCGGGTTACCCATTTAGAGTGAAAAACTTTTACAACCATATTATTCCTTGTGTTTCCTGAATGTTTTCCTATTTTGTAAAGTACTTCCCTGTATACTAACAAGTATTTTGTGCTTGGGTTATTTCCTGCTTTTATGGTTTTCTTTGCTAGTTCTACACACACACTCTCTCTCTCACACACACACACACACACACACACACAGAGGAATGCAAACAAAATACTACTGGAGGGCTTTCCTGTAATGAATTGATACATATCATAGTCACAGGTAAGTACTGAAAAAAGATAGCTTAGTAAAGTTAATTAATTAGAAGTAGTTATTTATAGCAATAGAACAGCACCTTAATCACATGACTTACTGTAAAATTGAATAGTTCTCTATCCTTACGTTTCATGTCATGTAACAAAGTGAATCAAGAAAGTCCGATAAAAAGAAAGTTATCATCAGAAATCTTTCTTTTGAACTTCTGGCACTAATTGGAATGTCTGAGAGTTGACACTAACAACTTCCAATATTTAAGGCTAAGGGTTACTCTCTCCTCATAAGTGCAAGTAAGTAGTTCTGTAGTGGAATATTTGAGATGAATTGGTAGAATATTTTATCCCATCCTGAAAATGATACAATGTACCAAGAACAGATTAATATGACTAATTATTGAAATAACTTTAATCTCTTACCACAAAACTTGATGATGAAGTCAATCTCTAAGAAATTCGATAATTTGAGACTGGAGCTGAATATTTAGCAGAAGGGTCCTATAAGTATCAAGGTTGAGTAATATTTTCCTATAATTAAGACTCTTTGATATCATGGAAACAGCAACAGTCACAATTCTATTCCGCCTGGGTCTAACTTCCTTCCCACCAAGATATCAGATCAATTATCAGGGTCAATACAAATGAACACAGAAGAAAAAAATTGGTCTTCAGCTCACTTTTCATATTGTCTCTGTCCTGATATTATTTGTTAGTGATGAGAAATATGGAAAGTGGGAAGAGGTGAATTTTTAATATTTGCTTTAATCATTGAGAAACTAAAATTCAGTAAATATGAGCAGGTTGTTATTATGGGTTGTTTCAAGAACTCGGAGGCCTTTTTGAGTTGTTTTCTTTTTCCCCCCTCTACCCAAAGGGGAGAATTTCTTTTAACCACAGAGATGTCCACTGGAGTAAGCTGAAATTGTAAAAACATTAAACTTTTGTGTATAAATGGCCACTTTTGGCTGAAAGGCCTAGAAACTATTTGTCCCCAAATAAAAAACTAAATCAAAATGGGGGAAAAGAACAGATGGTTCCATACAACGGTAGAGAGGGGGCCTGGGCACAGTAAGCACGTTTGTTTGCCTTTTGGGGTTTTTTGGGAGGTTTTTACAGAGTTTTACTTAGCTTCATGGGTTAGGTTCAAAAGCGAGGTTCAAATACTAATCAACTCCATTTTCTAGTCTACTTGAACTCAGTATAAAAATTTGTGATTGAGTTTTCATTTTCAGCTCCCAAAAAGTCGTGCAAAAAGTTCTTAAAAGTTGAATCTTTATCTTAGAAGTATCCAAATTTTATGGACCTGAATTAATTTTAGAATGTTTCCATTATTTTCCTTGTCAAGTACATAAATTTTAGATATCCTAATTTGAACAATAACTTATATCAAATGTTTTGCCTTGAAATGCGTATTTTATTGGAGATAATAAGGTATAAACTATGACTGGGCATTCCTCAATTCTGTATACTTGAGGATGAAAAGCCTCTGCAATTGAAAGGAAAGAAGAGAGTTGAATCCTGAGAAAAAACTAAATATTTGAATCAGGTACAGCTAAATGTATTTTCCCCAGGAAATTTGCCACCAAATAAATTATTGTTTCCTAGTCACTAATTTTGAAGTAGCGCAATTACTTTGGAAGAACACTCTAAAAAGTCATGATCCCCACTATTTTGAAAGGGCCTCTGAAAAGGATCATTTTAGCGTAATTTTGTTTTTTATGTTTTTATCTAAATGAAATCTCCTTTGAATTGTGGCAGGGGATTGAAAATCTAAGCAGTCTACTGTGTCTACATTAGCACTACAAGTCAGCCTTCTTTATCAGATTCTAGGAGTGGAAAGATTAAGACTCTGTGCATGCATCTTCAGAAAGATGAACATTTCATAAGTCTGACAAGCAGCCTTCTTTTCCAGAGAATACAGAATTCCTGTATGGTCTCCTTAGAAGTTCAGCACTATTACAATTGCAGCATTTTTAATCTCTGTCTGGCATCTCTATGGAATAATTTTCTAAAGGGATAATTCTCTACTAAAATATATCAGACCCTGGCCATATTTAATGTGCAGAGCAATACCCTCTTAGAAAAGAAATACATTGACTCATACACTTGTTAAAAGTTAATAAAGAAATAGCTCATTTTTAAAGCCACAAGTTTATGGTCTCTGCATCGTCAATTTAATTTAAGCATTGCTGAGACAATCTTTAATCTACTCCCCATTTTATAATATCTTATTTATGATGCATTTTCATTTTTTAATTTGGGGGGAACATTAGTCCGACAGCCAGCAGATGAAAGTGCCAAAAGGAGGTCAGATAGAAACAGAGCCTATTACTCACCGTATTTCAGACAGGGCCGGGGCACTTAGCTGAAGAGACATTGGGTTATTAGATTAATTTCAAAAGAGCCTTTACAAGTTACTTGATTTTTTTTTTTGAAAACCCATGGACCACAAACTCAAATTTCTCCTCAAATGGGGTTAATTTGACAAATGAGGCATGGGCCCAGCTTTGTGAAAAAAGTATTCCACTATAATGATATCTTGGTCTTTCTTGTGAGACTATGCTATTCATGTAAATATGTCTAGAGGCACCTTCTAGGAGCTTTTAGTTTTCTATGATCTATAAGTTTAGTGTTTATTAAGGAACCAAATGTACTAGGCATCTGGGGGGAATGCTGTGCAGCAAACGTGAAATTGATCTGCTTGGGAGAATCTAGGAACACTTCAGATCCATTGTACTGTTTTGTTTGTGATTATTTTCATTGCTTTGAAAGCAAACTGCGTAAGAATAGGCCTTATAACAAATGCTACCAGCGTCTTCTGTAGTATCAAGCTAAGGCAATTTGGCATTCTCCTACTGTGATTTGTGATTTTCAACCCAGAAAATCAAAGCTTTCGGGTATTGATTGTTTTTAATTAAAAATACTCCCAAGTACAAATGGAAGCTGATGCCACCCTGGAAGATTTACTGGCTAGAGTGCTCAGTGCATTTCGTTTTTCAAGATTGCTTGTGTCTTCAGCAAGGAGAACACCTGGTGGAAACCATCACTGCTCAGCTTTCATCAACATTTCTAGTTAGGGAGACTGTCAGACTTCACAGGTTACACGAGAAAGTTTTCTGTATTCGAAGAGACGGGTTGAGACAATTAGCTTTTAGCTCAATGTGGCCGGGCCTTTGGTCGTAGTCCAAACGGCACATCCACGCTCCCTGAAACGGCTTCTTTTATTTCCCTTTGTTTCTTGGATGGATAGAATTAAAAAGAATGCAATTTAAAAAGTGATTTCTCACAAAGAGTAAATATGCCTTTTGCAAATCAATTTTTGTAACAAGTTATTTATATGATATTACTTAATAAACTGGTTTTTTCTAACTTGTTTTTTCCAGTTCTCTCAAACAATTGTTTGTAATCAGAGTTTTAAAAATGTACATGTGGATGCACAACTTAGCTTTCCAAATCTGTTGTTTTAAGCCCCCAGATAGCTAACTAAAACAACTTGTTATATAATAATTAGCTTGTAAAACCATAGTTTCTTCCAGCCAGAAATATATATAGTACTGGAACTGCCGTGCGCACTCTGACTGGTGGGACAACCGAGAATTCTGCGCTTATTTATGGAATCACTCTATTGAGAAGAAAGCTGTTTACCCTCATGGTAATTGCATTAGATTTTTTTTTTTTAAAAAGATAGTTCTATATTTTTGTTCATCTCAAATTTCCATCCTTTACTTCACTCCCATAAAAACAATTGTCTGTGGACCTCTGATTTTTTTTTTAAAAAAAAGGAAAAACAAGAACCAGACCCAAGGGAAATAATAAAATCCTTCCAGCATTCTGAGACTATGAGTAAATAAAATGTTTTTAGTATATTCAGAGCTATAATATTTTACACATTTGTTCTTTTTTAACCTGTCTCCTATTTTTACAGAGGCTATTTCATAATTTTTTTAACTGGGAGAATTCATAGCTTTGCAAAGGAGATTTTTCATTTAGTCATTCATTTGTTCAATATATCATCGGCACTCTGCTGTGTGCTATAGCATATTGGACAGTAAGCCAGATAGCTGTATTTTCCTTCCTTCCAGGAGCATATGGTCTAGGAGGAAGGACTGCCATAATTGTTATAAGTACGTAATTATAGCGCCCACCAGAAGGCGGCATGGAGATATCTTCAGAGGCGTACAGATGAAAGCACTCTTAGGGAGGAGGAATTGTTACTACCCCTGTGGAGACAGTGGGTAGGAGAGTTAGGAATTAGTAGGATTGAGATAAAGGAAGATAAGAAATCAAAAAGCATACCTGGGGAAAGACAGAAAAGAGGGGAATGTTTAAGCAGTACCATTGATCTCAGTCAAGGTCCCTGAAGGGGTCTGGGCCTGGAAAAGTCAAGTAGCGCCAGAACACAGAGGCTCCAGACCAGAGCGGCTGGTTGTTGACATCGTTTTGTGTTTTGGCTCTGTGGTTTAAAGTTAACTTGGTCAGGCACAAAAGTCCACAGGAAGGAGTGATGCTATTAGAAATGCACTTTGTGAAGGATAAGGCCATTGAACGGCGAGCTTGGTGCACTGGAGCCAAGCCCCACCCTACCCCCAGCTCTGCACCCCCCCAGGGCAAGCAGAGTCCCAGGGCCTAGGAAAGTTCCCTGACCTAAGGGTAAGGTAGGCAGGAGGTGCACTGTGCTATCTCAGAGGGGCGCGTCAGGAAGCAGGTCTTGCAAACATTTAGACAGGCGAAATCCACACCATAACAAACCACTTCCCATAATAATTATTAGTGTGTATTAGAATAATTCACCCAGCTGCTGCAACAGACAAAATCCAAAATCTCCATGAAGTTTGCATCTTGATCTTACGAAGGTGAGGGTGATCGTCGGCCTCTCTTGCTCTTGTAGCTTTGCTATCTGGAGCACAGTGCTCCAAGGTTTAAGGCAGCAGCAGGGGTGAGTTTGCTGGATGATCACATGAGGTGTTTCTAAGAGGCAGGGCCTATACATGGTTTACACAACTTCTGATCACATGTCATTGGCTAGAACTCAGTCATATGGCTCCAACTCACTGGACAGAGGCTGCAAGATGTCCACACACAAACACATGTGTGTCTGGTGAGCAGTTTCAGTCTGTATCAATATTGTAATACCTTTCCCAATTCCCCCCAGTTTCAGTCACCATAATAAGCCATATCCCACAATAATCATGAGGCTGCTACCAGAAGAACAGGTAGGAAGTCATTTACAAATTTAACCCTCAAGTCGAAAACCCCTTTAAGAGGCGTTTGTATACCATCCCTGACTCCAGCGTCCATAGGAGACACCCCAATCAATTGACTCACAGATCCCCTAGATGTGTCTTTAGACTCCCGAACAGGAATGCCCCGGCAGCCATCAGCAGCAGAACAGTGCTGACCTATTTGCCATCTCAAACCTAAGAGATTAAGTTCTCCAGTGAGGCTTCCTAAGTTTCATTGACTACTCATCACTGACATATGGGAAGAGCATCCGGACCCTAAGATTGTCAAAAATGTGTAATAATTAAGGAAGCGAAAAGGCTCGGTCCGCCATTGTAATAAGCTCGCATCTTTATTTCATAAATCCAAAACAACAAGCATGTATGTCTCTGTTTGAACGATCCAGGTATAACATCAGCTTGGTTGATGTATCTCTCTTCAGTGATACTCCTGAACCTTTACATTCATTCTGCAGAAGTGACTGGAGAGCATACTGGGGGCCAGGCATGGATCAAGGTGATAGGCATACCGGGGTCAAACACCAGGCGCACACCCTGCTCTGTGCGTACCCTTCCCTCAAGGACTGCCACGGTGTAATGTCCTACTATTAATCTTAGTTTGCCTGACTGCACATTTTATACTGAATGACACCCTGATTCTTTAGATCACTTTTCTAGGTCTCATACTCCTGAATTCAATACTTTTCCAAATATGCTATGAATAGATATGGCTCTTTAAAAGAAGTAGATTGTCTCCTACTTCTGTCTATAACATACTTATCCCTTTTGTAAAATGTCTCCCTTTACATATTTGATCATCTTTATTGCTTTCTGAGCCATCTAGTCTCAAAAACTTAACTTTTAATGGCAAATATGTCTTGTTTGCACATTGGTAAGAAAATGTCTCCTTGTAGCAAGTGAAGGATGGGTCTTATTAAAGCTTTTAACTTTGCCTAGCTGTCTGATAATAATGCCTTACTTTTACACAGCACTTTTGAAATGACTTTCATGTATATGACTCAATATAACTCTCACAGAAGCCCCATGCAATGGGCTGTGTCATTCCCATTTCACAAACAAAGTGGGGTCATTTGTCCTTAGGTCACATCGCAGGACTTAGAATTAGGCTCACTTTTAACTCAGTCTAGCCACAGAACGCCATCTCTTCCCCTTTATGTGCGCACTCCAATCTCATCCATTTGAGAGAAGTATTGGGAGGAAAAAAAGGATTCTGTTTTTTTTAAAACAAATTCAGATGAGTTTGGACTCTGCTGATGGCTGCAGCCTCAAAGACATTCCTCTCTATTAAGATCAGACCAAATGCTCTGCGGGGGGATGGGGGGAATCTGAAGAGCAAAATTCTGCCTATTAATCCTAGTTACCCAAGTGGTTCATAGTATAAAATTGAAACAGTGTTTCCAGAAAAAATATTTTCAAGAAGTAGGAAACGCCCCCAAGACTGCAAAAGCTCTAACTGATCATAATAATCATCTGGACAATATTGGTACTTCAACTATCAAATTGCGGTAAGCCCTTTGTAGGGAGGCAACGACCCATGGCAGGAGAGGGAAACGAAAGGGGTTAGAACTTCCCGTTGCTCCTTAGGCCATTCAGCTTCCATGACTAAAGGAGAAGGAAGAAGCGAGACCTGATCTGGCCATGAACACCCATGGAATCCAGGGACTCACCCCTATAACAGGGTGTCTGCGATAGCCCCAGAAAACCCAACTTTGCCCCATGAGGTGGTATGGCAGAGGGGTGCTACAGGTCTTTGTTAACAAACTAAAAGTATAAATGAACATAATTTCTGTTTTGAACCCCGATACCTGTGAGCAACAGAAACTCAACTTTAGTCATTCAGAGTTTCTTCTCACAACCTTTCGCTGATAGGTGAAGCCCTTTCAGAGCTTGGTTGTAAGGGGATAAGGTAACATGAAGAGGAGTTAGGGTTTGAAGGAAGATGGGGCATAGTCAGAGCTTACAGGTGACCTGCTAAGGGAGTTAGAAGAGTAGTTGGATTCCAGGGGGAAAGAAAAAAAACAAAACCGATAATTCTCTTAACTCTCCCTGCCTGTCCTCTCAGCAATCACAAAATGGGAAGGCTGAAGTTTATTGATCTGAAGTTTTTTATGTTATTGTCATTATTTCTTATTCTCAGAATGTCAGGATCAAAAGCTTAAGAAAGACACCTGATTTTTCCCTGACTTATGGCTTTTGCAGAGATTCAGAAAAAGCTGAAAGTTACTTCAGAATGTCACTATTTCAAATTTAATGCTAATTTATAACAGTGTTTTCTTATGCTTTACTATGTCAAGCATTATAGCAAGTATTCATTTATAGTATTAAAATATATTAAATAGATATAAGATTGAGCCAGTCTTCGACCTCTGAACCTCTCTTATGTGTTGAGAACTTTTCTATTTTATGCATAAAATATATTTTTCTTTATTATAAATAATGAATATTGTGATAAAGTGTTTTCTGATTTGTGAATACATTTATATGAAAAATCTTGCAAAGTTACAAAAATTAAATCAGCATTGAATATATATTTAACAGATAAGTTGTATTGAAAACAATAAACATATTTAACTCCAGAGTGTTCAGTTCCATTTGGATCCAAAGACATACATCTACCTGACAAGAACTTGCCAAAATGACACCAAGATTGAGATGATTGCTCTCAAGCGATCAAAGATCGAGGGGTAGATCGATTTTCGATTTTCACGTTAAGACTGGAGCTGGGCTTCTGCCCGAGCCTGAGAACCTACAGCAAAGTCCCCGGGGCCCTTCCTGAAATCAGGGATGTTCTATGTAGCCTGCAGGCCACAGGTATACAGTCTCTGGAGGCTCCACCTTTGGGACTCTAAACATATTAAAATATACCCACCCTTGACCTTATAGACATAAACCAAGCTATAGTTTGCTGTTTACATAACATTGTTATTTGAGCCCTTAGGCTTTTATTCATTTTATTTTTGCAATTTTCCTTCTGTATTTTGAAGCCCTTTTTAAAAAAATTTTGGCTTTTTTTTTTTCTTTGGCTGTAGCTCATCAGAGAGCAAATAGGTACTGGTGTGTACTGTGCATAAGAAATTAAAAGACATCACAGAGAGCATAAGGGTGGGATTTGGGAATCTGCATTTATAGAAAGTTTCCTAGTGATTTTTGTGCACAACAGGGTTTGAGACAGAAGCGAAGTTATTGAGGTGACGATGAGAAAGGCACGCTCACGGAGCTGTGGGTAGATCAGTCAGACTAGCAAAGAAGGTTCCGAAAGGGACCGGGAGTGATGAAAGTTCTAATATTTTTACACATGCCTTCCAACTTTTCTTTACCTGTTGTATGCAAAGCAAAGGCTTGTCTACCAGATGATAAGGGGATTAAAACAGGCTCCCTCCCTAGAAAAGCTTGGAAATTTCCAATTAAGATACCAGGATTTCCTACACATTTATTTAAAACCTCAGGTGCAGCCTTCCACTCTCCCACCTTTTTTTCAGAACTTTTCTGGCTACTTTCCCTGCATTTGTCAGTCAATAAGTAAATAATTAAAATCCCCCTAGAGTTGATTCACCAGTCTTCCTAAGCGTTTGTTTCTGTTTGTCTCATTTTAAAGTCAGCTGCTCCTCTCTGAGTCTCAGCGAGGGAACTCCTCCTCTCCCAGGGCCCAATCAGAGTTCCACTTTAATTAGCTTAATTGGAAGAAGACACAACCAAATTTCCAATTAGAGGCCTCAATGAGCTATTAGAACAGACTATTTTTGTCTTTTCAGAGAAAGCTCTCCTAATAGTCATTTTTAAAAGGTAAAAATCCTTAAAAGAGAAAAGGTGAGCACAATCAGATCAATCACCCCTCAGAGCAGAGTTGGGTCTTCTCACTTAGGTGCTTTGGAAATAACCACTTCTTCCTTCTTTCATTCGAGCAATGTATGTATATTATCTAACACGCCAAAGAGTTCCATAAAGCTTACAACGAAAGCTTGCCGCTCCGCCCTGCTCACTCGCCCAGAGGTAGTGCCCTTCAGCTCTTCCTGATCGTCCTTCTAGTGCTTACTTCCCTATTTCTAACTAATGCTTCTATTAGGTTAAATCATTAGAAATTGTCATTGTTGTGGGTAAAAATTGGGTAATATCAATAATTTCAGATGGTTCAACTTAAATACTGCTATTTCTTGGGTTTAGTTTTGAACACTATCTATTGACTCCCTGCTATGGAGAGTAAGGATTCCGATTTACTGCAACACCGCCAACATACATACACACACATGCACACACGCACATGTACACTCATGCATGCACACACACATTTCTCCCTCACCCTTCCAGTATAGTTAGTTATGGCACAATAGGTCATTGAGAGCTTACACTGTTACTCTATGCAAATAATGCTCATAGTTAGGCCTTATCCTGTACTATAATTTTGCTTCCTTCCTTATTCAACTCTTGTTTTTTCCTGAAATTAATAGTTTCCTGTTTTTAAAAAAATATTTGCTTAGTTCCCTATATACCTGTCATAGTTCAGGCACTTCTGTCCCAACATGGTTCTTAAATTTCTCTCTACCACGTAAGGTAGTCTCTATCTGTTTTCTTTTGCTTGCAATATCACCTCAGAAACGTTCCATCTCTCTGAGGTCGTGAATAATTTTTTAAAGTTTCTTCTGCCCCCCAGTGCTTATCTCTATTTTTTTCTGGATTTCTTTTCTCTTTTTGCATTGGTCCTTGTCTGCCACATCAGGAGTCTTCCTCAGATATCTGCTGATCATTAGCTTTCTGTTCATAATTTATAATGAGGTTCTGAAAAGCTCATAAGAAGCTCTAACTGTCAGCTAATAGGCTTTGCCACAGGGTGACAAAGGAACCGGTACCGAAGGAACCGATGGTCTCACTGGGGCACTCAAATGGCGGCATCTTCTGTCTTGGGTCTGTCAGCTTCTACCAAGTGCATTCCTCCAGTCTCCTGCAGGTATCAAGGTCTGAGTTGGTGTTCAAGACCATGAATCCGTAGTAGCTCCAGTCTCTAGCCTGATGGGATTAAAGTTGGAATCATTTCCTTTTTATCCAAATACTAAAAGATGTAATGTGATATAAAGCCATGCACCTTTCTGTCAAATGTCTAAGCTACATAGAAAATTTAGGAGAAATAGTTATGCTGTACTTTATAGTACAATTCAGTGACATAATTCAGAAGTGTTAAAATTTCAGTCTCTTGACAAATCTAGTTCACAATTTGAAAGATCATGTTTCTTCATAGAAAAAAACTTTGAAATGGTTCTCTTAAGCAACTCATTGGATTATTCTTTCTCCCTTAGTCTCAAAGGCATTCACTAAGTCCTTAGAGAATGAGTAGCTCCATGAATACAAAATCCCCCCTCTAATCATGGGACCCTAATGTTGCATTGCGTCGACACCTTTTGCTTTAAACCCACGTGACTTTCTCAGCAACCATGGTCTTTATAATCAAGTCAGGCTGATCTCATTGCATGGACATTTTTTAAACCATTCGTGCTCAGGTTCTCTGTTCTCAATCATATATATAGTCTAGGTCCACTTTGTCCATAGAAGAGTCTTTCTAAAATTCTCCTTGGTTATTGGTAATATATAATGTATCTTTGGGGGGACAAGGTCATTAAAGGTTTGCCTGCTATCTTTAATGCTACTGCTCTTCATGCTACCACTGTACATAAAGAATAACTTCCACACCATTTATAATAATCAGTCCTCTTTACTTCTGCATGTGGACAATATGATAAGTCATACATCTTTGCTATCCATCAGTATGCCCAGTAGGTTCCAAATGAATATTTATTGAATACCTGAATGAGTGGATTTTCATATCTTTGAAAAAGAGTTACTCTTTAATATTTATTCTTCAAGAATGTCAAGCTGTGTCTAAAAGTAATCGAGTGTGACAACTGTAATATTTCCTTAAGCTTTTGTACCTTAAATTTTACATGCTTTCACATTCACTTTCAGAGAGCAAGTGCATAAAGCATCTTTTTCATGTTTATAATGATCCCACATAGTCAAGATTCTCAGTGTTGAGCTGTCACACACATTGACCTTGAAATCCCTGGGTACAGTGTTAGATGGTGACTCGGGAACAGACATTAATTTTTTTTAGTGCTGAATATTGCCGCTGAGCTTCTTAATCAGGAGAAAAGAGGCTGAATACCCGGGGGACGGCGTAGGGAATACCTAGGTGTTCTGCGCACACTGAAAGGCAGCGCTTGTCTCCTCGGAATGCGTGACAGTGGGGAGGAGAACGGAGCTGGACAAGCACAGCGTCCGGGACAACGGTCGGGACCACGGGAGAGCGCTGCCCACTGGAAACTGACGAGCCGAGGTCTCATCCAGCCGCTTGGAAAACATTTTTTAATTTCAAAAGTTAAGTTTTTCTTTTTAAGAGTTTGGATTAAGATTGCTTTCTGAATGTTTGGCTCTTTGTAAAGAGAAAACATTGTTTTCTGAATTAGGCTACTTACGCCTGTGGGTGTATTGCTGGGGTAGGGTGTGGGAAGGAGAGAGAATTGAGGCATAGTGCCAGACACTGCAGGCCAGGAAAAAACTGTAAACCACTGATTGAAATAAAAATAATGATTTTCCAAATGAGGGTAACGAAATGGGTAATTTTCCCATATAAAAACTATTTTTTAAAAGTTTACTCTCAATGTTCCAGCGATCCAAGACATTTAATGTGGGCTTTGCTTTCAGCACAGTCTTGTGCTAACTTTCTTTTGTTTCTGCTTCCATTTATTCAACTGTTTCTAAAAGCGTTTGTCTTGCTCCTACTCCATGCAAAGTTCTTTGCAAAGCCATGTGAGAGATAAAAGGAGAGCTGGATTTTTATTTATCCCGGAAGAGTTGTTATTTTCACACTGAGGATGGCTCAGCACTGTTCATTTAAAATGGTTGTAAATACTCTCACCAGTTAGGAAAAAAAAAAAGTTATTTGATTCCTCTAGCTATTTTACCTATAATGGATGTTTTTCTAATTGTTATGTGGCTTGAGTTAATAAATTCCTAAGGAGAAATTAATAGGCTACCTTTCCATTTGCAGGATTGGATACATTGAACATGCTTCTAAGTATTTCATAGTCTTTTGCTTTCCATAATTTTACATAGAGTGAGGAAAGAAAAAAGGTTTACAAAAAGTATTTTTCCCATTGTGGTAAAATTTTACAACTAGAATATTAGATAAAATTACCAGCGTCCCTTCTTTAGCATATAAATTATTAATTTCTTTCATGAAATTAGAGGGGAAATTACTATAAAAATTAAATATCCAAACATTTTTGGTATAAAATACTAAATATGTATAATCACTGGATATGTGTTTTTATTATTAACTTCTTCTATCCATATTTCCTATGGAGAAAGTCTTTGTATTTTTTTAGATAACTTCAAATTTGGAGGAAAACAATACACCTAAAATGTGTTGATAGAGCAGTGTTTTTATTATAACATTTACAGTATTCACCTGATTAGACAAAATTATGTTACCAACAGATCTGCATCAAATATTTTTCTCAAGTATCAAAATAACTTGCAATTAGGAGTATACTGAATTATCAGAGTTCATCATCCTTTGAGAATGCCTGTTATTTCTGTAAAACCAAGTATGATGAAAAGATATGAATAAAAATACAGTATATAAAACGCTGGATTTTTAAAAATTGGTTTAGTATTATTGAATTACCTATTTTGAGTCAGATATGAATGACTGTAAAATGCCTATTAGATGGTTGGAAAAACAAACAAGTAAACCAGTGAATACAGTACAGTGTTCTTGTCAAGACCTGTTAAGACATCTGCCCAGCATCGATTGCCTGAGGAATGAATCCCACCCCAGCACCACTGGGGGCTCCTAGCCATAGCTGGTTAGACAAATGCTGGTTAGAACTTGGTAGTTCAAGTTCTGTTTTGTTTACTTACCCAAACAAAATGTTACTAAGAAAACTATGGAAGTGGTTGTTGGGGGTACAATGGTCGGATCCCAGAATTCCCTATTCAAACACCAATAAGCTGGTAGCAGAAGGAAGTCCGCCCTATCATCCTCTCTCCAACCTGGATGGAGGCTCTCTCGGTGGAGTAGAGCTGGCTACGGCAGATGGGGTCCAGAGAACCAGAGGTGGAAGAGGACCCTACACCACCAGCCCCGAAGCACCAACAGCTCCACAAGGTGGCCTGCCCCCTCCAAAGTGTTCTCTTAGTAAGAAGGAAGCCAGGCAAGGCCTTCATGTTAAATCTCTTTCCACTCTCTCCTTTAGCCACTTGCACAGATGAGAGGCTGCCACTTCAGGCACAGGTAGGACGAATTCTGCTGTCTGTCACCTCATAGGCTGTAGGTGGCAGATATTTAGGTGGCAGTGAAAAATAATTGCTTCAGCAACCTAAGCGCCCATCGGTAGAGGAGTGGATTAAAAAAAGAGGTAGTACACCTATAGAATGGAATATTACTCAGCCCTAAAAAAGAATGAAATGTTACTACTTGTGACAACATGGATGGACCTAGAGAGTATTATGCTAAGTAAAATAAGTCAGACTGGGAAAGACAAATATTATATGATTTTACTCATATGTGGAATCTAAAGAACAAAATAAATCAACAAACAAAACAGAAACAGACTCCTAGATACAGAGAACAGACTGATGGTTGCCAGAGGGGAGGGGATTGAGGGACTGGGTGAAAGGTTAAGGGACAGATGGGCAGTTATAGAATAGTCAAAGGGATGCAAAGTACAGTGTAGGGAATACAGTCAATAACATTGTAATAACTATGCACGGTCCAGCTGGGTACTAGACTTTCAGGGAATCACCTCATAAATTATATGAATGTCTAACCACCATGCTATGTATCTGCAATTGGCATAAAAGAATATTTAACATCAAATGTAATTGAAAAATAAAAATATAAAAATAAATAAAGATAAAAAAAATTGCTTCAGGATAAAGAACGATTCCTGGAGTAACAACGCAAGGGGTGGCTGCAGCAGCTGGCTGTCCTGCCTTGCAAGAATTGCCCTGCTCCTTGGTGCTAGTGAAGATGTTCTTCAAGGGAAGGTGGTCCCTTCACATTATCCTTTTACATCTCCCTCTGGACTCAACCCAGCATTATATCAAAACCCTGATGTCCTTCCCTGCCATTATATGTTCATCAGGTCAAGCCTGTAAATCCCAAGTTTTCCAGAAACTCAAATTTCAGTGAAAAGAGATAGAGGAGTGATTAACCATCTTTCCCAGACTATTCTGAGTTTCCCATGAAAATTGCCTCATCTCTGCTCTTAAGCTGGTCATACTCTAAGACAATGATAAAGATTGAGTTACACACTTGAACCTGAATTAGATCCTTCTGATGCACACCTGCACACCCTGGTCTAAGTCTAGGGTCTCTGCCTGTTGGGAAAGCGGGTGCCAGGATCTGTCCGTAACGAAGGGAAGAAAAGCCCTACTAAGGGACTCAACTATCTAGGTATGAAGAGGACCATGTGGGAGGAACATCCATATCCAACTCATAAAACACTTTCTTTCTGGAAGGCAGAATGTTTGAATTGAGTTTTAAGGATGAATAGCAATTTTCCAGATGGAATTGGCAGTAGTCTTCCAAGCATAGACTGATGAAAAAATATTCTTCGTTGTAGCAAAAGCAAATAATTTAGTATGACTAGAGCCAATAATAGAGTGTGGGGGAACTTCAAGCTGGAGATACTGTGCCAAGGAGTTTTAATTTTCTGCTGAAATTTAGAGGATGTCCTTGAAGAAGTTGAAATAGAAGAATAACATAATCCAATTAGGGATTCAGAAACTTCAAAACAAGAGCAATGTAGAGATCTGAGTAAAGCCCTGAGTTAGGAAGCTATTATACTAACTTAATCAAGAAGTGACAAAGTTTTCTAAATAAGGCCACTCAGTGAGAACAACAAATAGGAGAGGTAATTTGGATAGCCAGGTAACAGAACGTGAGGGTAAGGGAGAGGAAGCGCAGGCTCGGGCGGATGCCAGCTCTTTCTGTGACTGTGAGGGTGATGGGCAGCTGTGGAGAAAAAGAGTTAACGTTCTAGTTTGGTTTAGCCACTCTTTGCAAAAGTGTTGCTTATTTCCTAGCCTCTTCCCCTCCAGAATTTATCATCAGATATTACTCTGGAACATTGAGCTAGTGAGCCATGTTTATGTACTAGTTTTCCATTGCAGAATAAAAAATTATTACAATCTTGGTGACTTAAAACAGCAACCACTTACTAGTTCAGAGTTCTGAAGGTCAGAGTCTGGCACGGCATGTCTACGTTCTCTCTGCTCAGGGTCTTGCAAAACTGAAGTCGGGTGTCAGCTGGGTTGGCTTTTATATGGGGTCTCTGGGGGAGAATCTGCTTCCTCGTTCATTTGGGCTGTTGGCAGAATCCAGTCCCTTGCAACTGTAGGACTGAAGTCCCAATTACTTCCCAGCTGTCAGCCAAGCGCCACTCTCAGTTTCTAGAGGCCACCTGCATTCCTTGGCATGTGGCCCCTTCCATCTTCAAAGCTAGTGATGGGGTGCTGACTCCTCATGCTCCGACTCTCCCTGACTTCCTCTTCTGCCACCAGCCAGAGAAGACTCTGCTCTTAAAAGGCTCATGCAATTAGGCACATTCAGATAAACTCCCATTTACCATATACTAAAACACAATCATAAGGGTAATATGAGAGGGGATCCAAAAAATGGAATTATCTTCTCGAGGGTGGGCCCCTTGTAGTAGGGAAGACTCACAGGCTTCCCCCACAAAGTGAGTGTTCTAGGAACCCATCTGTATCAGTGTACCAGCCGGTGTTGCTGTGAGAGGCTGTGTTTGGCTTCATTGAATTTCTTTTGGAGACTTTCAGCGCATTTGCCCATTTCATGATGGGTGATTTATGAATGCACCTGCCTAAACTGCGCTGAGTATTCAACAGTTTTTCATCAAAAACGACATGACCCCCATGCCCCACCCTCCCTATTCACCTGATCCTGCCCCTAGTGACTTTTTTTGTTTCCCCAGATTACAAAGTCCACAAAGGGAAACGTCTTGCCGATGTGGAAGAGATGAAACAAAAAATGGTAAAAGTACTAAAAGGCATCAGAATTGACGGGTGCACAAACTGTTTTGAGCAGTGGGAAAAAAAAATGTTTTGGAAGGTGTATTGCATCAAATGGAGAGTACTTTGAAGGAGATTGAAGTTTAAACATGTAAGAATAACTACACAATTTTTTAAAAATAAATTCCATGGTTTTTTGGGGGTCCTGCCTTTGTCCCCAATGGGACATAGGTCATAGGAGCCATTTTAAAAACCTGCCTACACTTACATGAATGGAACTAAGGAAGTGATTCTCCTCTAAGATCATGGTAAAGAGGAATTTTAAATCCAGAGTAGAGACTTGAATAAAAAGCCAGAATCAGAGAGTCAAAAGGAGAAGTCAAAAGGTCTCCAAAGAGAATGCCCCAAAACATAAAGTGATATAAGGGTATGAACCCAGAACAATAAGTGCTAAGAATACAAGATCCCCTGAGTCCAGAGAAAATAGAAAATGGAAATCTAGGTAAAATACAAAGGTGTCTAAGTTCCTACTGGACACTTGTTAGAATGACACAATTCTTTTGAAAATAGTGAAAATTTTACACCAACATTTGAATTAGGGTAAGCTCTTCCACATGGCTTAACTTCAAAGAGATACAGTAGATTGGGAACCAAATGAAAATGAGTAGATGAAGTCTGGGGAAGATCCCAGAAACACCCTCCAAGTATGAAAGCCGGGGGATGAAGAAGAGAATGGGCCATAGGGCCAGCAGGAAGTACGCCACAGGGGGCCAGAATCATTTGGAAGCAACAGTGCTGTGAGCCCAAAAGCATGGGCCGAACTATCCAACAGAGAGTTGGATGGCAGCTACGCTGAAGGACAAGATGGGCAGAAGGAACAGGAAAGGCACAACTCCATGGCCTGTGCCTGAAGTAGAGGTCTGACTACACCAAAAACTATGTGTCCATGTAATGCGCACTTATGTATATATATAATATTTGGCCCCTGGAAGACAGCAGTGATATAGGTAAATGAAATTTATATAGACATGGAATTTCTGAGAGACTAAAACAAATGGAACAGAAGAAATGCTCTAAAAATAATAATAATAGAATAGGTAGTATCTGTTGAGAACTTATGTACTGTGTTCTAGGCTCTATACTAAACACTGAACATATGTCGTCTCTACTTATACATGTTTCATTGTGTTTGGGAACAATCGCAACCTTGTTGATTTACCCAACATTCTGCCTCTCACTCACTCACCAGCTCAGCTCTCTGAGCTGTCTTTGTTATTAATCTGGGGTGATGTTATTTTAATCTTTCTTTACTTCTTTCTTTCTTTCTTTCTTTCCTTCCTTCTTTCTTTCTTTCTTTCCTTCTTTCTTTTCTTTCTTTTCTTTCTTCCTTTCTTTCCTGCATTTGCCTCGCTTTGTTGCCAGCTTGCTTAGGGAGCAGAGGGTTTCACACACTTTTAATTTTCAACCTTGCTGAGGTACTTTGTTTCAGACATGTCTCTTGTATACTTCATCTCATGAAATTATGTTTTTAAACAATACTAGGTATGAAGAGTTTTTTTTCTTTCTCTCATCAGATTGTTCCATTTAACATTTATTAATCTGATCATATCTTTAGTCTTAGTTCTATAGTTTATGTTTTTAATACTTCCATTGTTTTCTATTTTTCTATGTGATCTGGGTTTATCTATTTTGTTTTTGTGTGGTTTTATGTCTATAATAAATTTTTAGTGTTTACATTTTATACCTTTGAAAAATATATTCAAACAACTTTACAAATTTATTCATCAACCTTAGACAATATCTACAAACTTCCTCTGAGGAAGATGAGGAACTCATCATACATATCTCTTCCCCTAAATTTAAATACCTCTCCATATATTGATTTGGTTGGTTATATTGCTGTTTAAAATTATTCTGGTGTTATCTTTATACATTAAATTAATGCACTAAAACCTTCATAATTTGAATTATCAGCATTTGTTAGAATTTCTTAAGCTCCATAATGAAATAAGAGGAAATGAGATGAACATGTCCTTCCATCTCTACTTTCTTCTGACCTCCTCAGTATTGTAGTGAGTTCATCATTTCTGTGTTGTTACCATTTATAACCTTTACACTCTCTTCTAATATTTTCCTTCCCAGGTATTTAGTCTTGGCTCTGTATTCAAGTAATCTCAGTCCTCACATCAATATTTTCAATTTTCTATACCTGAGCTCTTTATTTGTATTTATCTCCTATCTCTTGGGTAGATTTCATAATCAAATAGATATTTTTCCAACAAAAGCTAAAGAGTACTATATTTTCTAAGTTCTTTTTGTGTCAAAATAGTGTTTGTTTTCTATATACTTGAATGACATAACTGAATATAAAAATCTTGGAATACACTTTCTTTCCCTCAAGGCTTTCTAGTAATTGCCTCACCATTTTTTAAATACTGTTACTGTGAAATTTAATGCTAACTTGATTTTCCCTTGATGTAGGTAAATTACTTTATTTTCTGGCTTGGTTTTATTCATTAGTTCCACAAGTATTAGTTGAAGGTCTACTGTCTAATAGGTACTATTCTAACTGCTATGTCCATGTCAGGTTCTAGATTTTTTATGTCCAGCAGCTTTACATTACAACTGTCCTAAGACATAAAGACATGGTGTGTATCTTCAATCCACAGAATTGAGTCTTCCTTTTCTTTAAAAAAAAAAAAGTTTTCTATTGATTGATTTGAGGAGGGGAGATAAGGAGAAAGAGAAAGACAGAAAGACAGAGAGAGATTTGTTGTTCCACTTAGTTATGCATTCACTGGTTGATTGTTGTGTGTGCTTGACTACGAATCAAACCCACAATCTTGGCATATCAAAACCACACTCGAACCAACTGAGCTACCTGGCCAGGGCTGAGTCTTCTTTTATGGCTGTGAGTTTTTCTTTTTAACCTTTAAAATGTTATGGAGAGCTCATGAATTCTATTCTTATCTGTGTGGAAAATTGTTTGAAATTTTTTCACTTCACGATTTAGTTCATCTTCTGACATGCATTATCCACTTGCCTTCTTTAATGCTTTTTTTTCTCCACTCAACCCACTTATTTTTTTTCATTTTTGTATCTTTCAAATATTTATATATTAGTCTATTCCAGTTTCTTTCTAATTATGGCTCATTTTTCAACAAGGGCAGCTCCATCTTGTTCAGCTTTTTGCTCAACAGTCACTTGGTTAAGGAAAGACAGAGACAGCCAAGATCACAGGAGCCAAGTCTCAGCACTGTCATTTCAGACAGCCTTCTCCTCAGCTCGGCTATGCCTCTGCTCCAAGCACATGTCTCTTTCCAGTGACCCACATTCCTTCTGGAAGGGAGCAGAGGTTTCTGTGGCTCACGGGGAAGCCCCACTGTTCTCCGTGTGGTGACTTGCCATTGACTTTTACTCTCTTTGACTGGCACTGAGCCACTGATCAAAGCTGACTCCCTGAACGCCACGAAAGCGCAGGAGGGCAGGGAGGTTAGGGGCACAGGGTCTACAGCTGACCAGTAAAGTTGGGATAATAATAGCACCCTCATCTTAGGGTTACTGTGAGGGTTACCTGGGTTGGTACATGGAAGCCATTTAAATTAGTGCCTAGCCCATTGTAAGCATTCAATAAATATTGGCTATTGTTACTGTCGATACTGTTATTAGTGGTATTATTATTATTCCCATTATAAGCTTCCAGGATGGTTCCTGCAAAGTTACTGGACTTTTCTTCTTCCAATACCCTCTGGTCTGCAGTTCTTCAGTGTGGGATATGGAATCCATGGTTTCTGGTAAGAGACCACTGGCGAAGCCCTTCTGAGCTCTCCCACTCGCTAGTGCAAAGCTCCACAGCATGTGCGCAGACTCGAGTGTGAATTGCCTCTTGGCATCCTCTGGAATTGGGGCCAAATGTCTCTATATTTAGGAGCAATTCTTCATAGTTTAGGGTTGTGTCTGCCTCGTAGTTTCATTAAAGATGGTCTCTTTTTAGAATTTTTGTTGCTTTCAGTTGTTGTTAGAAAGTGGAGCTTAACACAATTATCTTAACTCTGCCATCCTTAAGCAGAAGCTTTTAATATTTTTTTTGAAATCCAGAAATATTTTTAGATAAATGAGAGAACAGTGAGCTTCTCTCTCCACTGAAGCTTAAATATGAAGACATTATAAGAAGGATTTAAGAGTTAATGCAGTGTTCATAAAAAGACAGTTTAAACCTTAAAATAAGTTCCTAAGGGAGATTATTAAATCTTATATTTTCCGATTTTGTATTTGTGACAAAATTTTTTTATTTAGAAAATGGTTTTTCTTTAGAAATGGAAGTATAGTTTAAAAATCTTGGTAAATACATTTGAAGCTGTTATATAAAACCGGTGAAATTTTAACTGAGTATAAATAGATATATTTTTATATTTCTATATAAGTATCTATGTATGTGTTTGAGTGTATGTGTGTAGCTATGAATATAAATATTCAAAAGATATCTTCTGAATTATATGATTTTGTTTTCAATCCATATTGCCCTTTGAGTCTGAGTCTTAGTTTATTAGATGAAACAGAATACTTAAGCTAGTTAATGGTTATCTGTTATTTTCATCATGATGGTCATCATCATCATGATCTCACATTTAGGGTATGCTAGGCACTATGTTTGTAAATTATTTCATTTCCTTTTCAAACAACACCATGAGGGAGGAGCAAGTACTTTGCCTACCTCACAGATAAGGAATCCGAGGGCTAGAGGATTAAGTCACACACCGAACATCGTCCAAGCAGCAAGTAAGAGATTAACCAAACCACTGGCTCAAAACCCAGGCTCCTAAGTAAATAATGTGCTGAACTACCTCCTCTCTTCCTCTGACACCACCACCTACTTAGTAACACGAACATCACGATACTCATTTCACAAGGGAAAAAAGTAAATTTCAATTCAATAATTTCTCAAAGTCAACCAATTCAAAAGAGAGAAAACATTCTTTCACTATAGCTCTTAAAAATTAGAAAATTGAGGTTATGTGTTCCAGAATACACAGCAAATAAGAAACTTTAATCAATATTTTTAATTCAGTTATAATTTTTAAGACCCACTTTCCGTGAACTAAGGCAGTGGGGGGAGCGCTCTCAAGAAGGTTCTTTTCCATTGGTGGCCAAGTCTTCCAAAGCGCGAGTGCCTCTCCAAAACACACAGCCACTTGGCTATTAAACGGTGGGAAAAAGAAATTGCTCTGAACAATGGTGCATGTAAATGGAATTTTTGAGGTATAATAAATATGATCCTCCTTGAAGGTGATTTTTTAAAAATTCAGGTAGCTGAACTGAGTCAAAAGAGACAAATATAGCTCTTTGCTTCTATATGCCGAGGTTAATCATAAAATGCATCTTTGTTTTAAAATCCTATGAATGTCAGAAGAGGAAACCATCCAGTGTCAGTTCATAAATGAACCATTCTGTTGGAAACATTGACAAATGACTCCCTGGCTTTGCTTCACTTTGCTGAAAAGGGAAGGGGTGGCCTTCTGGGGCAGCTCCTTAAAGGTATTTTTCTGAGATTTATGTGGCACAAAGCGCTCTCAAAGACAAATCAATATATCCAAGTTGAGCATCCTAATATAATCACACTGATCAAGAAAAGTGCTTCATTGCCTCAGATCTGTCATTTCTTCCTTTCACTGTGTGGAAGCACCTAAAGGTGTTATGTCTCCGAAACAAAGCTCTGAATGACCGTCTTCACTCATATTGGATATTAACAGAATTCCATAAAATTACCCATAATTTCCCTTGGAAAAACTATTCAAGCTCAAATTTCGTAGGAGAAATATCAGACAACAAAACTAATGAAGAAACATAGGCCTGGCTTATAACCTTATCATTAGTTGTGAACCTAAATATGCGTACTATGTTGACCTCGGATATTTTGGCAAATTGTACACTCCATAGGGTTGGAGAGATGATGAGCTCATTGCTCCCCACTGTTTCTGAAGGAAGACTTACAGTCATCATGCCATTCAGGGGGCCAGGTTCTCACCAGGCCCTGTCTTGAAAACTCTCCAGATTCGGGTGATGCATAGCCTAGCAACACTGCCCCTACTGGGATCCAGCCTTTGAACATCACTGCCCTGCTTTTTCTTTAATGAAACTAAGCAATGCCCTGATTAAAATTTTCCTGGTTCTTGGCATTGAAATAAATAGAGTGAGGGGAAAAAAAATCTGTCTCAAATTGTGTATGAGAATAAACTTAAGAGGAAAGACAGGACAGGGGCTGTTGATAGAGTTTTAGAGGATCAGTAAGTACCATTCTGTCTGCTATGAACTGAATTGTGACCCCCCAAAATTCACATATTGAAGCCCTAACCCATAGTACCTCAGAACGTGTTTGGAGATGGAGCCTTTAAAGGGGTGGTTAAATTAAAATTAAACAGTGGGCCCTAGTCCAGTATGACTGGTATCCTCATAAGAAGACGAAACTTGTACACAGATAGAGACAGAAGACTGTGTGAAGACACCGGGAGAAGATGACCCTCTACAAGCCAAGGAGAGAGGCCTCAGAAGAAACCAATCCTGCTGACACCTTGATCTGGGATTTCTTACCTCCAGACTGTAAATTTCTGTTGTTTAAGCCACCCAGTCTGAGGTAAACTAATACATTTTCCTCCAGAGTGGTGAACTGACTGATAAATAAGAGAAAGAACCAGAGAGAGGGGAGCAACGTGTCAGCCATGTTTCAGATAAAACTGATTTGAGAATATGGCTTTAGATCAGCAATCAATAGGGCTTGCATAGAAATCAAAACAGCAGGCCTTCCCTGGAAATACACCAGATGGGGAGCTGAGGAAGCACACTCTGGGTGGGAGGCAGATCTGAAAGAAAGGGCCCCCAGAGTCAGTTGGGAAGGAAGAGGAAACCCTGGTAGGAGTAAGAGGGTGGAAGGAGATGGGAGTGTTCTTCCTGTCCTTCTTTCTCTGTGTGGGGTGCAGTAATTCCCTCCCCTCCTTGAAAACGTGAGAGGCAAGAAGTAAGTGTCTCTGTGCTCCTACCCAAGCCAAGCTCAAGCTTAATTTTGTCCTGTGCTTTGCAGAGAGGTGAGGTCATCTCTGATCATCTTCACTTGGAAAGGTCATGTGCAACTAAATGCCACCAAATGAAATCTCACTTTGCCCCTTCAATGTGCTCATCTTTCTATAGTTTCTTTCTTGGAGGAAAGACATCCTCGTTCAGCCCTGGGCCCAAGGAAGTCACCTGGGGTTATCTAGTTTTCTCTTTCTTTCGGCCCACCTTCAGTCTTGTGAATGTTCTCTCTTGAATGGCTTGAAAATCTGCCTCCCCACCCCACCCGTTGTCACTACTGCGGCGCATCCCCTCACTGACATCACCCTCGAGGCCAGCTCGATCCTCCTAAATGGCCTCCCTGCCATGTGCCACTCTCCACATTGTCACAAGAGTGACCCTTCTAAAGCCCCAGTGTGACCCCAACATGTTCTGAATTAAAATAATTCCAGCTCCTTCTGTGAGCAACCAGGGAATCTGCTCGTTCTGGCTTCCTCTGTGGCTATGTCTTGCCAGAGCCAGGGAGAGAGAGCCAGAGTTCAGAGGTCATCGCGAATCAGAGACCCCATGCTCTGAGGGAAGGGGAGACAAGTTCTGCATGAGGTCATGGGTGAGTCCTCATTCTCAATGAGAAACAAAACCTCAAGCCCATCTCTGCCCTCCCTACGGGAAGAGGAAAGACATATTGATAAATGAAAGAAATGGGCCAATAGTTCCCTCTTCTCTCTGGGACCTGCCTACCCACAGAGAAAGGGCCATTCTTTTAGGCTGCAGTGTAAGTTTTCATGTAAAGCCTCTGTTTCTGCAAGAAAAAAAAAATCTGCATCCCAAGCACTGACTGTGAATCAGTGAGTTGTCTTAATTCTCATAGGGCGATCTAAGTAAATCCATCTGACCCTCACAGTAAGCCTCATTCTCCTATGGTTGTATCAGCACTAAAGGTAATGTTTTGATCTCCATCTATTCGTCTCTAGAGTTTCAATTATGAACCTACTTAGGGGAAAGTGGATATCATTCTAACCTGCTCAGACCCCACTACTTTGGAAGGCTCATGATTCTGCCCCTGGGTTATGACTCTGAGATGTTAAGAGCTAATGAACTGACACAGTGAAAAAAAGGTCATAGTTAACTACTTTTGCTCATAAAAGAGGTGAATTATAGATGAGAGGCCCCTTTGCTTTCCATGCAACTTTATAAAGATCATCTGCCCCAGAGGCGGGCAGTCTTTACTGCTCCTTACTTGTGGAGCTGTGGCTATCACAGCTCCACGTCATCCCTGATCTTCCTCCTTTAACCCTTTACAACTAATTTATTAGCAAGCCACGAGGCGGCTACCATCTGAAGTCTCTCACGCCCGTCATCTCCTTCCATGTCTTAGCTGCCACCTGCTTCATTGCTTTTCATGGGAATACTACAATAGCTGCCTCACTGGTCTCCCCGAGCTGCGACTCATCCAGTTCGTCGCTGGCAGATTAACATTTCCAGTGGGTGTACTTGGTTATATCTTTCCCCCATTCAAAACCTGCCAATGGCTCCCCATTGGTTTCTAAATTAAATGGGAGTCGCGCTGGAATTCAAGGAAAGCCCTTCACAATAAGGTTCCAACTTCCCTTTTCAGCTCTGTCCTCCAACATTTTGTGTTGTAGTCATGCTACGTTAATTAGTGTCACCGTAATGCCACACTGTACAGTTTCCTGCCTCCTTGTTTCTGCTGCTCTGTTCCTGCTTCTAAGGATGTCTTCTTCCCTCTCTAAGATGGACCTTTTAAGGATAAGTAGGACATGGGCAAACCACCACTATTCAATGCAACCTTTTCTCATCTCCGCAACCCTGACAGAAGGTTGAGGCTTTCTTTTTTTTGACACTATAGCATCTTAGTACTTTGTACATATCTCAGTGCATTTATTTTACCCTATTATTGTGGACATGTATTGAGTCACCTCTTCTCTCCAACATCACCCAAATCTTTCATTAGATGGACAGTTTCTCTTTTCCTATTCTCAGCCATGCGATTTGGGGGGAATTTATTCCTCTTCTGTTTTCATGTGGAACATAAACCAACCCACTACTTCACCTTCTCCCATTGCCCCTTCCCTGAGCCTTGATATTTTGTTTAGAGAAGAAGATATGATGCAGTTAAGGGCCAGGAAGCAAAAGAGATATTTGCTGGGGCTTGGAAAATAGAAGTCTTCCTCATCTCCCAAAGAAACTCCAAGAGGCAAATTCTTTCCTTCTCTGATGGTGGCGAGAGTGTCAGGTCTGGAATTGCAGAAATCACTTTGCTAACATGAGGGGAGCCCACCTGAAGATAAATCCAGCACAAAGAGGAGGGGACAACTAAAACAATTGTGGGAAAAAATGTCGTATTTTGAACTTCTGAGTAAGATGGTCCTTAGAGCCAGGCCTAATTTTATACTGTTCAGTGAAGTCAATAAATTCTTATAGTTTCCCTCGCTTGTGTGGCACAAGTTGGTTGGAGCATCATCCCATAGACAGAAAAGGTCACAGGTTCAATTCCCGGTCGGGGTACATGCCTAGGTTGTGGGTTCAGTCCCTAGTTGGGGCACGTTTAAGAGGCAACAAATCAATGTTGCTCTCTCACATCACTGTTTCTCTTCCTCTCTCTCTCTCCCTCCCTTCCCATCTCTAAAATCAATCCTCAGGTGAGGATTAATATAAAATAAAAATTTAAAAATTCCTATAGTAAACAAAACTGTATTGTGCATTTGAAAGCTGCTGAAAAATTCAATCTTAAAAGTTCTCATCACAGGAAAAAAAATTGTTTGGCTGTTAGCTAAACTTGTGGCAATCATTTTGCAATATATACATATGTGAAATCATGCTGTACACTCAAAACTAATACAAGGTTATATGTCAATTATACCACAATTAAAAATAAAATGCAACATCCGATGAGTCACAAAACCAAGTGGTCAATGCTGATGTCAGCTGGAGAGAAGACACCGTGGAAGACAAAGGGTGGACATGCACTTCCCTCTCAGACACTGTCAAGCCACAGGTTTGCCATACTGGCTCTTGAAAATTATGCTACTCTGCAATGACTCTTCCAAAAGTAATAACTTTAGTTTCCTGTTGCTCCTGGAACAAATTACCACAAACTTAGTGGCTTAAAGCAGCACAGATGTATTATCTAACAATTTTCGAGGCGAGAAGTCTAAAATGGAACAGCAGGACTATATTCCTTCGGGGGCTCTAGGGGAGATCCATTCCCCTGGCTGTTCTGGCTTCTAGAGACCGTCCGTCTGCCACCTTGTCCAGTGGTTTCTTCCCTGCATCACTCTGACCTCTGCGTCCATCCTCACATGGCTCTCTCTGCCCCTCCTGCCTCTCTCTTACAAGGACCCTTGAGATTACCCTGGACCCATCCTCTCATCTAAAAGGTCCTTAACTCAGTCCCATCTGCAAAGTCTCTTCTGCCGTGTAAAGTGACATAATTCACAGGCTTGGGGGATCCGCACGTGGTATCTTTGGCGGGCCATTGTTCTGCCTATCACTCCTTTTGGTCAGTATGATGACTTTCATATCCCAAAACATACTGAATACATGAGCTATACGAAGCGATATTCTGAAATTATACTTTCAGGCCAAGACACGCCAATTTCAGGCCAGCAGCTGCTAGTTAGAGAATATCATCTGAAACGAACCGAGCTGTCTGCACGTTTGGATGTTTTGCTTTGTGTACTTACGCCGAGGAAGAAAAGTGAAGAGGTACCTCTCCCACTGTCCTCACGCTGTCGCACCTGTTGTGCCCAGCCCATTTCCGTGTCTCTCAAAGTGCTCCCGTGTTTAGCCTTTATTTTTCCTAAAAGATACTTATTTGCCTGTGCTTCAATTTATTTTTAATGTAGTTTATGTGCAAGATAAGCTCGAGGCCTAAAATAGTTGAAAAACTGGTAAAGAAAATGGTGCAGAAAAAAAAAAGAGTAATAAACCTCCATTACATTACATGTTATGTGCGAGTTCTACATATTTTACGGTTATTGTTTATTAACTATTTAATCTTGTTTTCATTATCTAATTGATATAGTTCTCTCTCTGAGACAACCGAGAGCCTTAGATGAGGACAAAATTCATTACAACTCATGAACATATTTTTCTTGGAACAGCTTTGCACCAAATGGCAGGGGTGTCAGGAAAGAATTCACATTAATAGAAGAGGGTTAGGTGCATTCGTGTTTAGTCGATTAAGCCGCCCATTCATGTAGTTCACCCAGAGCAGAAGAATTATGTTGTTCAGGAAGGAGTTCTGAACCCTCCACTGAACTAGACAACTGCTGGCAGTTTTTAGATGACAGGTTTTCCAGCTCCTACCTATTAAGACCTCAAAAATCCTAGTGTTGAATTTCAAGGATATGACCCTGTTGTAGACATAAAATATGTGTAGGGAGCTTGACTTTGATTAAGCCTCACTCGGAATTGTTGGCTGTGAGGAGCCCTCTCCCAGTTGGCCAGATGAATGGCCAGTGAGCAAAGGCCCATTACCAGGTACTGCATTCTAGCAAAAGCCATCTACGTACCCCCAGCTTCCCGGGCACCCTCGTGGGAAAGCCAAATTGTACTGTTAGAGGTCAGAAGCTCCCATTCACCTTTCTGTGGCCACACAAATAGACACTTTCTTTGGTAGAACCATAATGTAGTTATGAAACAGCATGATGATAACCGTGGTGTTGTGGGTTGGAATCAATTTAAAAAAAAATAAACCTCAGCTCACCCTCTGATTTTTCAGGAGTTTCTGAAACAATTTCAGGAAATCCGTCAGGCTGAATATTTTAACTAATCCCATTGATTGTTGTTACCAGTCATAAAACAACTTGAATTGATTTGGGATCAAGAAAATATATAACCCTTAATTGCCTCTGCAGACTCTATGAGAGTGAACTTGGCAACATGTTGAAAATGTTATTTTGAGTGTGTTGCCTGAAGAAGCAATTAGGGGATGCAAATGCCTATCACTAATTCACTTGCCCCAAAACGTCTCTCTCCTCTCACGGCCCCAGCCGCCCAAAGAGATAACAAAGGCTGTCGGCCAGAGTGGGCACGAAGGTCACGCAGACTGAAAGCAAAACAAAGAAAGTCGTCTCGCTGTCACTGCACAGGGGCCATGTGCTCAACAACATCACAAAGATTTGCTGGGCTGTCTCCTAGACCCCTGCGAAGTCACAGGCAGATGACCACTGATCTCAGTCAGAAGCCCCTTACCCAGAGGCTCTGTCAGCCTCTGCCTAGGAGAGGCCACAGGCAAGGCAGGGAGATCAGAGAGTGTCACATACTGTTACTTCTGGGACCTCTAATTGGACTCTGGAGACTAGAGGGCTAAGTGGAAGGAAAAAAAAGATTATTAGTAGGCTAGGGTACAAGTTAAACTCAATGTGTGAGTGTTTAAACTCCTGGTATATTCCACAGACGACAATCCAAATGATACATTTATCATCCCACAACTTCAACTGCTAGGACACAACCTTTCATACTATCTTTCTAACAATAACTACTTTGAAATGTCTCCCTACCTAAGCTTCAAGTCCCCTGGTCTGTCTCTTGCTCCACAGAGTTTCCATTTCTTACCAGTCTGGTGGTTGCAATAGTTGCCCATAAAGTCCAGGATTCTTGCAGAGCTCTGCAAAGCCCCTCCCTCATGCATGGTACTCTGATATTCTTAGGACTCTTAGGTGCAATTTTGCCTTTAGTATACATATTCTGTTGGCATATATGGCGCAATCACACACAGGCTCAGGATGATTCTCTTTCTAGTTTAATTTATATCAAAGTAACCTCAGTATAGTGTAAAAAAAAATCAAATAATAAAGAACAATTTATGATGAAAAGAAACAGTCTCCCACCTACACTGAGTCCCTCTCCCAAGCAACAACCTCTGAACTGTTCTTTAATTCTTATGCTTGCTACCTTTAAAATACTAAATAATATGAATATGAGATTTCTGAATGTGTCAAACTTTGTATTTAGTCTATTGTCTTCCAGAAATGAAAAATGAGGATTTAATTAACTTCCATAACCATTCTCTCCTCTCCCACCTCTTTTTCCTTATAGTATTTGATGTATCATCATTTTTATTTCTTTGCTTGTTTATTTTTAATTACTTTAAATTATATACTTATGCCACAGTTTCTTATGCACCAGGTTCAATTTTCTCAAGCCATGTTTTTGGGCATAAAAAGGATTAACTTTCTTTATTTTCTGTAACTAAAAGGCCCCATTTACAAGCTGGCTGAACCTTTCTCATTGTCAATTGGGCAAACTCAGTCATTTAACCCTATAAAGTCAGAGTTAATCCCTCCATTCCCACCCATTTTTTCTGGGACAGCAGATCATTTCCAGGGAGCTGTGTGGTGCTGGGCACTGGGGATAAGCAGGCTTCTATCTGTGGCTGAACTCTGTCCTCCTTGGCATCTCCTGGTGATTGGCCAACAGCATCTCCGCAGACACCCAACAAGCTGATCACGACACCACCGTGATCTCCAGGTTCCTGCTCCGTGTGCTGTACCACCCATGTCTGGTAAGCACTCTTCAGATCCCCCGGCCATCTCTCCCATTCTGAGACTCTCTGGGAACATGAACGGTTTTCTGATTGTTTTCTGTGACAATGAGGACACCAGAAATCCCACAGGGCTGCTGGCCTGCTGCCCTACAATCCCCATGGTACGGCTGTGGCACCATTGTTAGGCTTGAAGGCACTTCTGTGAGGCTGCTCTTTAGCTTGCTGCCTTCCCGGAGTTGAATGCAGAGAGGAGCACACTGCTCCTCTCCATTCTCACATTTTCCCACCTTCCCCCCACCCCCGACCCTGGAGGGGGTCAGGGGGTGGGCAGAGCACAGGCATGTTCCCTAGTCCTGGGTTTCCCTCTAAACCTCCAACCTCTTCCCTCACTTCAGGGGAACCTACTTTCATGCCCTGATTTCTTCGGAGATTTTTCTTTGAAAGCTCAAAACCAAGCTTTTGGAATTCAATGACATATCCTTTCCCAAAAAGCTGGTTCTTGCAAATTAAGTCTTTGAATTTCAAAACAATGAATTTCAAAAGCATACTTAGGATCTCAAAAGCTGAAAACTTGATTGATGCGTGTGGCTATGTGAGCCCTTCTCTAAGCAATAAGCCCAGAATTTCTCAGCCTAATATAGCATATTTAGTAGGGGAAAGATCTTGGGATTAAAAAAAAAAAGGGGGGGGGTGAGGGAAGATGAGGAATTATCAGAAACGACTGGAGCCCACGCTGCAAAGGCAGAAGTCACAGTCTCAGTTCCACTATGTGTGTGAGGCACCTGGCATCACTATGCGTCATTCCACTGCTCCCCTTCACTCTGCCACCTTCATGTTATTGATCAGTTGCTGTTCAGTTTCAAATGAAAGAATACCTGACTTACAATAACTCAAGTACCTGATTTATACGTTACTCAGTTATTAATACGTCCAGAGACAGGCAATCCAGAACCGATACAGTGAATAATGAGGCGATAAAAGACCTAGAATGTCGTTTCCCACAGTCCTCCTGGGCATGTGGGCTTGCCGTCCCATGGCGGCAAGATGGCAGCAGTGCCAGGAATCACATCTGTGGAAAAGCGAAGAAAGGGCCGGGTCAGCTGCATCTGTTTACGAATAAAGCAAAGGCTTTCCTGGAGCAGCCCCCTCCTCAACAACTGTCTGTCTTACCGGCTACAACGTGTCCTGTGGCTACCGCTGGCTGTGTGCGTGAGTGTGTTCGTTTACAACTTATACCGTAAAGGTGGGGAACAGAGGAGAGAGTTGGAAATAGATGTTCAGTCATTCAATTTATAGTGCCTGCCAAAGTCCTCCCTTTGGCTGCTCAATTTCCCTGTGTGCTAGCGGAATTCACTCACCCCTTCCCCGAGGGGGACCCCCACAGAGTCCCATTCAGATGCTGCTACAAGCTGGAAGTCCACAGCCTCTAAGAGCTTATCCTCCGCCACGTGTACCAGTTCTCCTAGGGGCCAGATGAGCTAAGCAACAATCCATCTGATGGAGCGTGGAGGAAAAGAAACGGAGTAACTGAAAAACCAAAAAATAAAACCAGCAAGCCAAAACAGGACAAATACCACCCGTTTGGGAAATGGCAGGCCGGGAGGCAGGCGCACAGAGGTCGCCGCAGCGCTGCATTTTTCACGTCCAGGGCGGCAAGCGGGCCTCTGGCTCCGCCCGCCGTGTGCCGCCCTTGCCCCCTTCTGCTCCGTGGGAAACTCGTCGTCTGTTGCCTTTCAAGGCCTACTTGACACCGAGGGAGAGGATGCCCCTCCAGGATGATGTATGACTTTTTAGTCCATTTCCTACCGGTGCAAAATCAGGGATCTAAAAGTTACTTACTATAGGGTGGCGGTTCTCAAGTGGGAGTGACTTTACCCCCGCTCCCTGGCGATACTTGGCAAAGTCTGGAAACATTTTGGGTTGTCACAAGAGGATATCAGTGCTACTAGAATCTAAGTGGGTAGAGGCTAAGGATGCTGCTAAACATTCCACGATGCACAGGACAGTCCCTTCCCCCCAACTAAGAATTACCTGATTCAAAAGTCAGTAGCACGGAGGCTGGGAAACCCTGGTGTCCGCCCGTCGCAGTAGTGTCATTCTGCCTCTAGTGCTGTTACAGGCACAGCCAAGAGATCCAGCGTGACCTTAGGAAAAATCTCCTGGGACATCTATGGGATAGGAACTCTCACTAATAGTCAGTGATGTGGTTAAAAATAAAAATGTAAAAAGTATCTTCTTCATGTAATACCAGCTGCCATCTCTAACCATAAGGATAGAAATTTCTAACGTCCTGAGAATAGTCAGACAGAAAGATGAAAAACCCCAAGTCCTTGACGACATTGCTGAGCTGCTCCACTTAAGAACCCTCTCTTCTCCAGAATTTTCTTTATATGAACAGATAAATGTCCTCTTTGCTCAAATCCCTTCTACTGGGTTGGCCAAAAAGTTTGTTTGGTAGTTTTCTGTAAGATGGTTCTAGCAGTGCTTAATTGTCTTTAAATTCATTCAAAACAATTTTGTTAGATTGTATGGTGACAGCTGTCATATCAGTTCATTTTTTTAAATTATCAAAATTGGTGAACTTTTGTGTAGCCAATTTAATATTGAAGATGGAAGAAAGTATACAACATTTTTCAGGTATTATGCTTTATTATTTCAAGAAGGGTAAAAACACAACTGAAAAGCAAAAAAACTTTTGTGCAGTGTATGGAGAAGGTCCTATGACTGACTGACCATGTCAAAAGTGGTTTGTGAAGTTCCACGCTGGAGATTTCTCACTGGAAATGCTCCAAAGTCAAGTAGACCAGTTGAGGTTGATAATGATCAAATCAAGACATTAATTGAGAACAATCAACATTATACCATGTAGGAGATAGCCAACATGCTCAAAATATCCAAATCAGTAAAGTTATTGGTGAAAATGAAAATGTATGTTTCTGTTTTATGGACAAAAACAAAACAATTTTTTTGACCAACCCAATAGTTGGATTTTCTGTTACTTGCAGTTGAAGTCATCTTAGCAGATACATCTTTCTTTCCTGTGTTGCTTATTTTTTTAAAGATTTTATTTATTTATTTCTAGACAGAAGGGAAAGGAGGGAGAGAAGCATCAATGTGTGGTTGCCTCTCACGTGTCCTCTACTGGGGACCTGGCCCGCAACCCAGGCATGTGCCCTGACCGGAAATCAAACCAGCGACCTTTTGGTTTGCGGGCCAGCGCTCAATCCACTTAGCCACACCAGCCAGGGCCTGTGTGGCCTTTTTTTTTTTTTTAATCCTCACCCAAGGACATTTTTTCATTGCCTTTTAGATAGAAAGGAAAAGAGAGAGAGAGAAACATTGATGCAAAAGAGAGGCATCAATTTGTTGCCTCCCATACATGCCTGGACAGGGGATTAAACTCACAACCCAGATATGTGCCCTGACTAGGAATCAAACCCACAATGCTTAGGTTACAGGACGATGCTCCAACCCCAACCAACTAAGCCACATTGGTCAGGGAAATGGCTGATTTTTGTCCTATGACTGATGATTCTTTCTATTTTGTCCTAGGACTGACAAAGTTCATTCATATTTAAGGGCAAAAAACCAATATAGCTGGTGTAGCTTCCCTCCACTATTATGTAAGTAGATCTATACCCAAAAGGGCCTCTCCTTTTCTGAGGAAATTTTGACTGGGGAGTCTGTTCACTGGCATGAGGCATGTCAGATGACAATTTTGCTTTAGAATGAGTGAAGGGTCAGCCTCTGTTGAGCTGCAGGTCTACCATAGGCAGAATGAAGGGAGGATACACGAGAGACCAACACACAGTTGGGACCTTAACATTTTTTCAGAGCTCCTATTTGTTTTAGAAAACATCTCTCTATTTTTGCTGATTGGTTGATGGTTGGTCAGTAGGTTGATGGATTGAAGAATTGGTTGGTTGGTAGGCTGGTTGGTTAGTTGGTTGGATGGCTTACAGATAAATCCTAGGCTTCTTGCTATTCTGTGGGACCTACCCGTGCAGTTGTTCCATAAGATTATGTCTGATTAGTGCCCTCTACTCCCATTTTATTCCACGGTTTGATGTAGAATCTAGTCTCTTCAAGCTTTTTGGCTCTGACTTGCAGGTTCTGGGCTTCCTTCCTTTAACCACAGTTCCATTCTTTTTCTGTCTCCCAGAAATTCACTGAACTTTCTTATCCACTGGTGACCCACCTCTCCTTGCCTTTATTCTGATCTTCTCACTGTAGGTTAACCATCTCTATTCCTTCTTTCCCCAGTGGTTTTGGGGAAATGTCAAAAGGCAAATGTGTGCTCAATCTGCCATCTCAAACTGAAGCACATACTTTAGAGTACACCCTATTACACCTGCATCCTATCATTTCTGAAAAATTGCTTCACACACTTATTAGTAACATCAGTCTGAGTTTGGGATTCATGTTACTTCATGTACTGAATCCCAATGTACTGAAGTTCAGTGTACTGAAGATCCAGAAGCTTGAATATATCTTTTTTTTTTTTTTGGCTGGGGTGTGGGGAGGTTGATACCATCTGTCTTTATATGATGTCTATGCACAGAATTTGAAAAAGTTTTGCCACTAAAGATTGTCTGAAATCAAGGAAGAAAACAGTGGCTATGTACAATGATGACCGTGATCTTTTAAACTGATCTCAAATAGAGAGCCTATCAGTCATGCCGTACTTCATTAGTTTTTAATCCAGGTTAATAATTTCATGCCTGTCTATAAAAGAATACCTGAATCTGCAGAGGAGGGTTAGAGTTGAAGTCATCTGTGGAGCTCCTCAGTCCAGCCCCCGTGATTGAAACAGAGTTTGACAAATGGGTCTCATAGAAACTCCCTCATTCATTAGCAATGGTGTTATAGCAACATGAATATTGGGACTGATTTTAGGAGAAACTCATCTCTAAATTTGAACTCCCATGACATTCAGATGGATAGCAGAGATCTAAGAGATTTTTTGAATATTTTTAAGTTTCCAGAACCAAAATTTGTGTACTATTCAAACTTCTCACCTCTGTCTCACAAATTTAACAAGGGAGGAGACATGGAGGTCGGAGAAAGCCACAGACTATGAGGCAAAACTCCCCAGGTCCCTTGAGCACAGAAGCAAAGGGTAGGGTGTGGATTGGTGGGAGAATCGTTTTCCCTCCTGCTCTAGGGAAGCGCCCAGCAAGAGCATGCACGTGGAAAGCCCAGCTGGCAGCCTGCTTCATTCCTCATCCCAAATGCCGCCCAGTGAGCCTCAGAGCCATCCCTGCTGTCCTGGAGGGCCAGGCCCCTGTGGCACTGCCCATTGCTTCTCCCAGCGACAGCCCAGGAGGTGACTGTTGCCCGTGGTGGCGGCAGCAGCTGGCTGTGCCAGTCATAGCACCTGTGGCTTCACCCACAATGGCTGAAGGCCCTGAGCCCTGTGACTGGCCCCCCCTACAGAAACCTGGCGTTTCCGGTCACTTCTGTACTTTGTACCCTGCATGAAACACACCCAAAGGGAAAACTATTTCATGGTCACTTTCTGGTTACTATAAATATCCATGTATATTCATGGTAAGTAGAGTTTTACACTCCTGTGAGAACTGTGGAGATGCAATATTAAGTAAAGTTTTTTTTTAAACTAGCCCTTTAAAATGTTCCCAGTGTGGACATATTTTACAGCTCTCCAGGTGAGAAAGCAACTACTTATTTGCAAGGTTGTGCTATGCACTTATTCCCCTATAGTCACTTGATGGCACATATTTATCTCATTACTCTTTAATGGATAATAAGACCTATCTAAAAGAGAAAAGACCACATGGGAGGAAATTCTGCATGAGATTGTCACAAAGCAACCTAGGCAGAAAATAACAGACTATTAGTGAAATGCTCAACTAGAAAGCAAGTTTTTCTGAATACCACATGTACAATATAGCATAGATAGAGAACAACACTGAACTGTTTAAGTCCTAATCAGTCTAAAAAGAACACCAAAAATATCCAAAAAACAATGCTGGAGACCGTTAGAGTTTTTGAAAGTGTTTGCTTTCAATTAAATGGAGTATTTTCCATTCAGGCTTAGATTTTTTTCTTTCTTTCCTTTTTTTTTTTTTGCACAGATTCTCATTGTGAGGCAGTTTTCACAGTGACCAATTATTCTTGAACAAATGTTCTGCATGTGTACGTGTGTGTGTGTATGTGTGTGTGTGTGTGTGTGTGTGTGTTTTCTGCAAAATGAAGAGCTCATTGTAGTTCATGACCCTGCTTGTGCGCGGTCAGGATAGCAGTAGCACGTTCCTGGAAGGTCTCTGCTAACTATTGCTTCGGTTGCCTTTTCACACCCGTGACGCAAACTGTTCAGTCAGCTAAAATGGATAACAAGTGACCTGGTGCAAATTACAGGAATTTGCAAGACAAGCTCCAGAAAGCACTCGGCCAAATGCCTGTGCGGTTCTATTAGACAACCCACAAACTCTTCTGGGAACGGTCCAGGGAACCCTTTGACAATGAGCCTCTCTGATTCAGGGCATCTTTAAGCCAATCTTGAAATGGAGGGAGAGCATTACTTGAGAAGTGAGTCACTTCCAGGGCTGAAGCTTGGCTGTTTTTAATTTATCTATTGAACTCCAGTCATGATGAGTAATAATCCTATAGAAGATATCAGTTCTCCACAGGAATGTCAATACCTGAAGCCGAGTGAGTGGTTTGCGGGCTTCCTCAGCAGACTCAGGAACACCGGGCCGTAAATGGCAAATGAAAAATGCTCACAGAACTTTTACAGTCATGATAACACAAAAGAACAATGTACCTGGTATTTGTGCTTATTGTTTTTGTTTTCACCAGTAAGCATGCTAAAATATAACTCATAAATATGTTCTTGATTTACAAAAGCAAAGGAAATTGAGTGTTCCTTGATTGCCTTTCTTCTGCCGTAATTGAATTTCTGTGTGAGGTTGCTCACAGACAAGGGAGGGAGGGATCTGAATCCCTCTGAACACTTAACTCTGTCATATCCTATTTTATCTCATTTAACTCCTCTGCTACCCTAGGAGGTACATGATAGCCTTCCTTCAGTTTTATAGACTAAGGGACTGAGATTCAAAAGTATTTAGCTTTCCAAAGTCACAACGTTAGTACATTTTATAAAATCTGACTTAAAAGACCTTGCTCCTCCAGTTAGCTTATTTCCTTGAACTAAAAAATGGTGAAATGGTACCTTTTCTCCTTGATCTACTTTAAAGATGGAACCAACATTAATTGTGCCCTTGTAGATTACATTATTATATTAAGCCATAAAAAATCAAAGAAACTTATTGTCTCTATTATTTTACTTTTTTTAGTAGGTAGTGTGCTTCTTTGTTTTATAGATTGAATTCAAGATTAATTTTCAATCTACTTCTGAGATAACCCAAAGTAATTTATAAGCTGTAACACAATGTAAAATATGACATTTATATCAGAAGTAGAACTGAGGTCCAAAACAACTAATCTATTTTTACAGTAATTCAGCAAGTATATTATTAAAACCAGGCACTCATCTTACCAGGACCAAGATTAACCCATTATTATAATTAAATATTGAGTAATGTTCTTATAACAAGGGGGAAAGGGAAGTACATCCTATTACAAAGTTTGCATTTTCTAATAAGTTAGAACTATAAATTTCACACCAGAAATAAAATATTCCCAAAACAAAAATCAAGTAGATAGGTCATGTGGATCCTTATAGAAAGGGCATCAAGTAACTTAGTGCTAAAAATCAGAACTACATTTTGCAACGGACAAGACAAGCTGTTCTGATGGACAACCCTTGAATCAGTCCTCCCTCTCCTTATACTTTGCAGGGATTAAAGGCTGGGTCATCAAACAACGGAGATCAGTAACTGGCACCGAGAAGGAAATCTTGCCTTGTACAACAGAGTGGAGGGGCCTGGGGAGCATCATGCTGAGCGAAATAAGCCAGTTAACGAAGGCTAGGACCATACAATTTCACTCATATGTGTGATCTAATGAACAAAATAAACTCACAAACAAAATTTTTAAAAATTGGCACTAAGAAGCATTTCTGAACTATCAGACATTATAAGTTTCCAGTTCCCCCATCAGTCAGGAAAAAATGTCTTTACCCTAGAAAATCTGTTTTCCAAAGTGAATTCAATAAAGCATGATGCCAATCATCTATATAGAAAAACCTGCTATGCTAAGCTTTCAAAAGCAAATATGCATTAGGCCTAAAATATTTAACATAACATGTATTAGGTATTGTTTACTTTTTGTGTTGTGGAGCTACGATGACAACCTCTCAAGCTAGGGAAAGAGGAAAACAATGCCTCAGACGTGAAGGAAGGGCGCTGTTCATCTCTTCATGATAGACCCTGACTCCTGGGGCCCCGCCCACATCTGCGCCCCTCCTCTGGAGTTGAGGAGGAGCTGAACGTAGTGAACAGTTCTTCAAGAAAATGCAGGGAAATAGCAAACAGAAAGGTAATGAAATGGTAAGATGAACTCTGTCTCACAAGTCTTTTCTTCTTAAAGAATGCCCCTTTTTTCTGGACCTCTCCCTGCTTGATATTCTGCAAGCATTCGACATTTTTGACAAACCCACTATTTCCTAGACCCTGTCCTCGTTGCTTTTAGAATACAAGGATATAAGTGCTTTAGTGATTACCTCCTTCCCTTTTGCACCACTCCTTCTCACTCTTACTGGGGTTTCTCTCAACAATACACCTGGACTGCTAGACCCCGGTGCTTCTGTCTGAAACAGATATTTGACCCTCTGCTCCACTCCACCTACACTGTCTCTGAGGAAAACATTCATTTCTGTTGTTGCCATTGTCATCTCAGTTTCTCTATGGACACTGCCTTTCACAGAGGTGCAGCTCTAATCGCATCTGTCACCTGAGCTCTCAGCTTGCTTGGCAGATGTTCACTGGGCTCTCTCACCAGCATCTAAAACATAGCACAGAGGGAACAAAGCACGTTGTTTTGTACTGTGCCTCATCCCGCGAACCCCATCTCAGACAACGGCCCCTCCATTTTCCTAGGTATGCAGAAAATTATTTGTGTATGTTGTTAGTTTTACCCCAAACGTTTCTAGGAAGGTAACGTTTTAATCTTGTCTTGGTCATGAACCCGTTTGGGGCTCCAGTAATGGCCACGTGCCCTGCAGTCGTCTTGAGAATGAGTCTCTTGGATCACCAACTGCGGAAAGGGACTTTGATGGAGGGCTCCAGCTGTTGTGCTCAAAAATAGAATTGCATGTCTGCCGCGGCTATGCTTCTGACAGGCTGCTCCCACACAAGTACTAACACAGCAAGAATACCCAGGCCCAGCGGCCCTGGGAGCCTAGGAACTCTTGCCACTAGCAACTTGGAGGGGAGAATTCCCCTATGCCTTTGCTGAACCTTCCTTAGTTGACAGGGCATTCCAAAAGGCTTCCCCCAAAACCCCCTTCCTTCCTTCCCCCTATCCCAGCCCCTCCTAAGCCCCTCCCCTTTTTCTCCCAGAGGCATTTCCTCTAAGAAAGTTCTTAAATGTTTCACACCATCTTGGCATCCACTGGATGGGAGATGTGGACTAACAGAGACCTCTCCCCAGCTTAAATCACATTTGCACATCCATGACATTTGACACACAGATGTTGCGGTTTGTGCATCCCCTGCAGTGGGACGTGTCGGAGCCCCCGGTGGCCACCATATGAAGAACTCTGCCCTGGGACCTGCTCTTCCCTTCCGATTCCTGCCACTTCCCCTTCAAACCTTCACTTCAGGCTCGTCCTCGTCTTTCAGCCAATATGTAACACAGTCTTGTAATCTATATTTTTACTCATCCCAAATGTCTTTTTAATCCATTTTCATGATCTTTTTTTTTAAGAGATAGGAAATCTATTTGCATCACTTGCCTGTGTACAAACCACCATTACTTACAGGAGAGCCTGCTGATCGAGGTCGTCTCTGCTCTGCCCAAACTTTCTTCTTTCATACGCATCACCCCTCCTCAGGCACAAGGGTGTTTTTAGCTTTTTAAAAATCCCTTATGTTGCTCCCATATCCTAAAATGGCCTTACCCTAGTTCTGCCAGTTAAAAATTATCCTCCTTCTTTTAGGCCCAGTTTGAATGCCACCTCCTCCTGGAAGTCTATTTTCTACCTTTATCTCAATGCTGCTCGTTGATGGTTTTGTGAGGAGCTGTCTTCCCCACGACACTGTAGGTTCCACAGAGAACACTTATTAATGCCTTCCTCTCCCACAGAGCCTTGCCCAGAGCAGGTGCTCGGCAGGTAGTGGTTGACTGGAACCACACCCAAATTCCTGTAGAATAAACTCGGTACTCCTCACATCAGCATTTAACGCCCTCTATAACTGTGTTCCGCACCGCTCTTTCTCAAAGCCTGTGGCAAGTTTGTTCTCAAGGAACCTTGCCTGTGATGACTTTGTGCCAGCAAACTGGCCACCAACTGGTGTCTGGCAGTCAGCCTCGGACACCAAAAGTGGATCTTTCCCATGAGCCACACTCATGAGTATGAAACCCAGGAACCCATTAATTATTTTACAATAAGAAATTCTTGTTGTAGAGACTAGGACGCTTAAAATATCTATGACCAGCAATTGTCTTTCTCTGTAGGCATATCTAAAAGAAATGCAAACTTACAATCAAAAGAATACTTGGCGAGTATGAGAAGAGAAGAATCAGATTAATTGAGTATTTAATAAGATATTTTATTTATTCATCTAACCGTATGCCTACCCAAGCTTTCTGACGCTGGCTTCTCCCCACGCCGTGTTCTTCCCAATGAGCCCAGGCTCGAAATCGTTTGGGTAAAACTCCCTTCTTGACAGGGATGGTCAGATTTCATTTGCTAGGCTTCTCCAATTGTTTTCTTTGTAAGTACTAATTTTATAGATCCTATCTTGTTACAGTTTAGTCCTTTATGCCAGGAATGCAGTGTGGTGTTGAAGGCGTATGTAAGCTCTGGTCCTCTACATATTGACCACCTCTCCTGCATGTTCTTGGCTTACATCACGTGGCGTCCTTGCCATCCTCCAAGCATTTTTCACTTGTCTCCTTCATAGAATTTCCATTGTGGCCAGTCCCTTACAACATGCCTCCCTCAACTCTGCCATAGCACATTCTTTCTACCCGCCCCCCACCGCTACCTCACCAAAACCTGCCCCACACTCGAAGATTCAGCTCAGATTCCAGTTTCTACCTGTGGCCCCCTCCAATCACTCCATTTCACTTGTCAGTGCTCTCTTATTAGAACGCCCCTTCATCCTCTCACTTATTAGGGTTTTGTGGGGTTTTTTTAGATTTTACATATTCAATTTTAGAGAGGGAAAAGGAGGGAGATAGAAACATCAATCTGTGCTTGCCTCTCATGCACCCCCTACTGGGGACCTGGCCCGCAACCCAGGCACGTGCCCTGACTGGGAATTGAACCGGTGACCCTTTGGTTCACAGTCTGGCCCTCAATCCACTGAGCCACACCAGCCGGGGCCACTTATTAGGGGTTTTATACAACCCTCTGTTGAGTGAATATCTTAACAGCTAAATTGTAAACTCTGAAAACAAGAACTTTGCCTTATAAATTAACAGCTCAGATAGCTATCATGCTATCATCCAATTGCAGGAGCTAAAGGTGGCACATGACCAGGTCTGAAAGGCCCATTGCCTCTGGCTTCCAATAACTCTGGCAGCAGTAGTCAGGCTGACAGGAAAGCAGCAGACAGATGAACTCAAAGAAGGCCGAGGAGACGGGAAAGTAGAGGCTCTCCAGGACCTTTTGTGGAAGAAGAGGGAAAAAGTAGGAGGTCGTCCATTTTGGCCTTACTTCCCCCGTAAGACCCTCTCAGCCAATCTACTCTCTAAACAGTTCCGCTCTGAGAACCCAGATGTGGCTGACTCAATAAGAAATCAGTAGGAAATAGCCCTATTTCTCATGCAGCTCTGGGCCAGTCCCTGAGGAGAACTGTCGAGCTTCCTGGCCTTTGCCTCAGGGAAACTGAGACTGAGAGAGGGCGAGACTTCAGTCACAATTAAAAAAAAAAAAAGGAAGAGAGAAAGAGAGGAAAAAATGGAAGGAAGGGAAGGAAGGAAGGAAGGGAAGGAAGGAAGGAAGGAAGGAAGGAAGGAAGGAAGGAAGGAAGGAAGGAAGGAAGGAGGGAAGGAAGGAAGGAAGGAAGGAAGAAAAGAAAAAGCTTTTTGAAGGTGTTCTCACCTCATAGGAGAGGAGCTGCTTTGGCAGTCCCTCTAAATTCTCACTTGTCCGGTGGGGGGGCCTCTGCTACCTCATGTGAGGACTTTTCCTCAAACCCCTCTCCCGGCAAGTCAGACAAGCACTGGAGAGGCCCCACACCGGCTTGCTGCCTTGCACGTCCTCTTTGATGGAAACCCTAATGCCAGTGGTTTCTTCTAAGTCATCTGTGCAAACCATGCTGAGCTTCTGTGATCCAGATTTTGTGAGAAGCCACATAGACGCTAACTTCCTGCTACATGCTATGGAAGGGAGCTGCTGTTAAACCAATGTGCTTTTTAAAGAAATTTTGTAGCAAAATCTACTTCCTGCTAAAATATTATTTGATTTTAAGCTTATAAATATATTTTATGGTCAGTTTTAACACACTATTTTATGCCCTGGAAAAACAGCAATTTTTCTGCCAGTTCTTGATTCATAATTGTCATGAATACACAATACTTGATTCTTATATAAGACATGGTTCCATGTCTAGAATTGGTTTTATATTATGACTCTGCACTTCACACGTCCCCAGCCCTGACCACGCCTGGCCCGTCCCCAGTCATTCTTCCTCTCTCTGTTGCGGCACTCCGCCTACCTCGGAAACCAGGCTCGCGCACACCGGAGGCCAAGGCCAGGAGGGCCGATCGATCTGAGAGAGGAGCTGAGGAAGTAAGCACAGCTTTCCATGGGGCAGAGTTTCTTACGTGAGGCTTTTTAATACTTACTTCTGAGTCAGAGCTGTATGTTGGAGAGTTGAAGGTGTATGGCAGGTAAGTGGCATATTACAGTCCTTGGGCAACCCGACAGCGTCCCAAAGCGCAAGGATGGCCTGTGGTTTATTGACAAGAGACAGGGACCTGACAAAAGCCATCATCTCCCTGAGGCCTCCCCTTGAAAAGATTCTCCCGTTCCCAGTTCTGCTACTGGCATCTTGGCTGAGCGAAAATGTACAAACAAAAAGAATAGGAATATGCTATGTAGCCATTACATCTTTCCTCCCAGAACTGGATTCTGCTTAGCAATGTGGCTAAGGATTTGGGACTTACTACTGTTCTTTTGGGTAATGTTGGGCCTGAGAAATATTCCCTCACATTTTATTTTTTCTTGTCTCGGTCATCTCTTATATTTTGTCTTTCTTCGCTGGTCCTGTCTGTGAATGCTTGTCATTCTAACTAGAGGTAAGGATTCCAGTTCGCGCCCTCTTTAAAATATCAGAACTCAAGTTGAATAATCCCTACAGACAGGGATTTATGGCCCAAATTCCTCCAAATTACATTCAATATAACAAGCAAACCCTTCTGATTCAGAGGACCTCCGGTTAATTAATTATAGGGCCCGACTAAAATCATTTTTGGCAGACGTCTCCTCAGATGTAATTGGTTCATATCCAATTATCTCATAAAACACATACATTTATTTAGAAACTGAAACAAGCACATCTTTCAATTAATGCATCCTGGCAGTTTCATCAGAATGTTGCTTTGATCAAAACTGTGTTATGTGTGGGCACATTATCTAAGTTTTATATGGTCATTGAGGGGAACTACTAACTGCTCTGACATTTTACAGGCTCACAGCTTCTCCTCACACTCCACAGTGTAAATTTTTCAGAACTTAATTAATCATCTTTTTAAGTACCAGAAAAGCCCCAGAACCATTTCCTGAAAACAACCCTAGTTTTCTGCATCTGGCCTCCATGCAGTGGTTGAATGGCTATCAATCCAAGTAGAGCGCGTAGTTTGCCTACTCATATTTCATAACATAGTATCAAATTCCATCTGTTTATTTACTATTACCAAAGGACATCATTCTACCTCAGCTGACCTACTGTCCAAAAAATATAATGCCAAACTGTCAACTGTCCAAGTTTTATTAAAACCTCAAGTTTAGAAAAGTGATGTTGATGGACAGTTACTTTAAAGATAAGATATACATGACCCAGTGCCACATAGAGTCTAGCCTTTGTTCAAACTCAACAGCAGAAGGCACAGACCTGAGCCAGGCGGTCTTAGCCTGCACAGATTGCCTTCCCTGAGCTGTACTGTAGGTGTCAAGCCCTTAGTTTTGATCAAGAGACACTAGAGGGAAAATGCCTCATGAGACCAGATGCCGCATTTGCTGCAGGAGTATCACCTGAAGACACTGTGACAGTGAAGACACTCTGGGGCACTCAGTGCCTCTTTTATGAACCTACTGTGAAATGCATTTTGGAATCCAAGCTAACATAACCGAAGAGGCATAAACCTTGCTGAAATCACAGGTGTCACCTACCGTGGACTGCCATGCTGGGAAGGCTCCTCCCCGGAGGAGCTCCTAACTTGGGACCTCATGGGTCTATTATATGAACCAGTGGGAACTATATCCTGCATGGTAAACTTGAACCTTACTTAGGTACGATGACTGGGAATTATTCTGGATAAGGGAGTGGTGGTATCAGTTACTGGGCCTGAAGAAAACGTTTGGCTGGTTGGGACTTTGAGAACCACTTTGTTCTCTTCCCCTTCTTGCCTTGTTCCACTGCAGCAGCTGAATGTGCTTGCCACTGTTCTTGCCCCACCCGGGCTGAGGTGATGTTTTCTTTTTTATTGCAGAGCCCTTTCTGTGCCATTCTGACGTGCCTTCAGCAATTGTTGGCTGAAAAGGACATTTCGGTGAGTGCCCTCTGCTAAGTTCATTTACGAACCCAAGGTCAGCCAACAGCCTTCCTTTCCTCGGTATCCCCAGAAGACGCCCTCCATAAAGGCTGGCTCTACTTGTCCAGTACTGAGCTAATATGAGGGCTTACTTCTTCTGTTGTCTTGAAAATGTGATTTGCTGCTGAATCACATGTGGGGCAGAGTTCAGGCCCCAAGGCAGCCCCTGGCTAACTCTCCAGGAAACCACCTCCCTGGCCAATGCTGCAGCGCAGGAAGGCTCCTACCGAACGGCTTTACTCAGGAGCTTTGGTGCCTTTGGACTTGAATTTGAATCACAGCCTTGCCTTCTATCCTCTGTGTGATCTCAGGCAAGCTCAGCAACCTCTCTGAGCCTTGGTTTCTTTGTTTGCTAACCTTGGCAAGGTTGTAGTAAGGGCTGCAAACTAATGTTTGTCTTGAAGAATGGAGGGGGCTGAGGGGGAAGAGGAAGGAGAGGAGAGGGCAAGATAGAAATGCATATTTTTTTTTTCAGTAAGAAGGAAAAATCGTATCTCCCTGTTTTCCCTTTGATTCTCAAGAAAAAGAAATAAAATAGTTATTCAGTTTGAATAGTAGACAGAATCTTCTGACCCACAATTTTGAATGTTTATTTCTCCTGGCTCTTTTGTTCCTACTTTTAGCTATTCCCCGGTCCTCATTTTTAATCATATTTACAGTCCATTATTTTGTGGGTGTTCTTTTCATTTGTGTGGGTGGATTCTTTTCATTTATTGAGCTTTGCTTGAGATTTGAAGAATGCCTCAAATCTTTTATCAAATGAGATGTGGTGTGCGTATAAATATGTACATATTGCTGTGTTTAGAGATGCTGCTATGAGCATTTTTGTGGCATGATACAATAATACAATATATCAAGCAATCTCACACCATCTTGCTTAATCCTCCCAATGACCTTGTGAAATAGATGCTATGTCTCCATTTCTGAGTCGAGATGACTCAGGCTATGAGAGCGGCTTTCTTCAGAATACTTAACCTCTCCCCAACAGTCAGAATTTGACGTGCAACCCCAGTCTTTTGAATCCCAGCCCAATGCTTTTTCTTCTGCCACTGTGCTGTCTCTCCAGGGTCATTAGCCATTTCAGGTCTGCTACTGGGCTTAATAAATGACACCCATAACAACAGCACACATTTATTGTGCACCTGCTACGTGCCAGGCATGTTTCATGCAGTATCTCACTTAGTGCTCCCACAAGCCAATGCTAGAGCTGCTGTATTAGCCCCCCTTATAACCCATGAACTCTGTGCAGGCCGGCTCCCGGAGGTCAAGGCTGGCTCCCCAAGGTCAAGGCCAGTAAGGGGAGGTTTTGGGACATGAGCTCGGGTTAGTGTGACTCCAGAGCTCTCTTCCCCACTACCCTTTCGTGCATCGGTTCTGTCACCGAGTGACACTTCCTGAGGGCAGTGTTCAAAGGACTTCGGGCTTGTGTGATGTCACTATGTGGCCGTGATAGAAGCAGACAGCAGCAGCAGGCTGTCCCTGCTTCCGTGACCTCTCCCCAGAAGGAAGCTGCCTACAAGCAGGCAGTCAGATGGCCGAGCCACTACCCTGCCGCGGCTCATTGAAGTCGCAGGCCTCTATGATCTCACTCAGATCTGGGAGGAAGGGTCACCATCACCGCCTTTGTGTCCCCATTCATGCTTTCCTTTGGGGGCAACCTCCGTTCTGGGATTTTCTTAACATCCTCTTTGCCGCCTGCTTTAACACCTTAACGTGGATGGGGTCAGCACAGCACACATTCTAGGTGCGGGCCTTAGAAGCATCCCGGGACTGTTTTCAGAAGTATAATTATTACCTTGAAGTCTGTTCTTTTTATCTTTTGGATTTATTCAGCATTTGGAGCCTTTCACCTTAAGATATGCTTTTAGGTTACATAAACGAAGCTAAACATTTCTGGGAATATTCAAAGAGGGAGTGTCTTTCATCTTCCTACTTGAACCAGTTCTTTTCACGGTGGGGGGATTACTTTATTTTCTCTGTTGGCTCACTCCTCTCAACTGCAGCTCCAGTTCTGTCTTTGTTGCTCTATCGCCCGCTCCTAGCGACACCTAAGGTCCTATCTCTGTCCACTACTGGGTGCTTGATCTTAGACAGCACCACTCCTTCTTGAAGCTGTGATTTTGTTTATGTTCTTTTCAATCATAAAATGAGGATAATAATTACTCTTTCCACCTCTCTGGTTAGTAAGAAGATCTAATGAGATACTGTATGTTAAATATGCTTTGAAAACTATTTGTTGCCATAAAAATGTAAGGTCACGTCTGTGGTCGCGGTACAGACTTCTGTTAAAGGGTATGTGTTTAAGGGACATGCCAGCGTTAATTACAAAGGCACTCAGGTCCATGGCCTCATCAGCTGGAAGGGTAGAAAATTCTGTAACTCTGTCATTTTGCGTACCTGTCCTGAATCACAGGCATCGATTTTGGAGCTGAGCTTTTGGTGACGCATTTTTATCCAGATCATCACAATCCAGTTTGCAGAGATATGGGAAGAACAGAGTTTTGAGTGCAGCTTCGTTTGTAGTGACATTTTCATTCATCTTAAAACAGCTGGCAAACTAGGGCCAGTGGCCCAAACCCCGCCCAGGCCCTGTTATTCTACGTCCCACAAGCTAAGGAAGGTTTTTTACCATTTTAAATAAATGAAAAAGATCAAAGGAGAAGTATTTTGTGGGATGTGAAAACTGCGAACTCCAAATTTTGGTGTCTACAAAATGTTGAATTTTACCAATGAAAAAAAATTGTGGAAATTTGTTTTCTCTGTTGTTCTCTGGGTACCTATATAATGTTCTCAATGGTGTTTGCTGGCCCACAACGTCTAAAATACATCCTGTCGGGCCCTTTACACAGAGAGTTTGCTGAGACCTGAGGTAAAGCGCCCATTCTGCTCTTGAGTCAAAGGCAACCCTCAGCAATTTGAATGTTGCCATCCACCCAGGGACTGAATGTGCGCAAGACTCTAAGATGCTCTAGACACAGAGAGAGCTGGGGCTCGGGGGTGGAAAGGGCAGAGGCGTCCCTGCAGGACTCAAGCAGGATGAGAATGACCCAAAAGAGAAGAGAAGAGAGATGGAAACAGCTAGCGGTGGAAAAAACCAGGCCCACCATCCGGTGGTGACGTGATGTGATAAGGTCCCATGTGGTTTCCACTTTCTGCCCACAGGCAGTCTGGGCACTGGACTCAACACTGTGGATTCTGTTGCTCTCTTGCATTAATGGGTGCTGTACATGTGCTCGCTCAAGGGAGATAGAAGAAGAGAGTTTGCAGTGCTGACCAAGCAGTACTCTGTGCTCCTGAAGCTGCACTGGACTTTTCTTCACTCCTCCCTCCCCACCCCCTCCCTGCCCCTCCCCTGCTCAGCTGCCCAACTCCTCCCTCACCACACTAGTTGCTGCTCCCAGCCCCTGAGGATTGGAGGCCACTTCAGTCTTGCTCTCTTGCCTTCCCCCTAGGCCTTGGGTTTCTTTCCCTTCCTGTGTGATTTAGCTTTGTCTGGGCCAATCTCATATCCCCACACTCATCGCTTAACTCTGCCTTGAGTCTACCAGCAAGTTCCCTCCTCGGGGGAGAAGGTCACAAACGACCTAGGTGAGCTGTCCCGGGCCCCCGGAACACTGAGGAGGGCGGAGGGACTGAGCATCTCTGCTGCCATTTGGAAGTATCGGCAACGGCTGCTGTCTCCGTGGATCTCTTACATGTGGGACAACAGAGAGGTGGCTGAGGAAAATGGAGCCAGGCCCACGCCAGAGGAGGTGAGAGATCAAAGTGGGAGGAAGAATGTTTCCTGGCACCTGCATGGAGTCCAGCCCTGGAAAAACTGGAGGGGCAGCCTTGGAAGCAACTGGACCTGTGTCGGGCCAGACAAAAACAGAATGGCTGTGTTTCTGGGGGATGTTTGCCCACCGAGGCGGTCGCCACCGTCACAGATCCATCTCTTCTGCCGTTTCTATTTGCCAGGCATGTGGTGCGGTGTGGCAACATCCATGAAGCTACTTAATGTAGCTTTGCTAAGAGCGATGGGCCCAGGAGAGGAAGCAGAGGATGGCGTACAAATCGCCTGAGCTCCGCGCAGTGAAAGACCTGGGTAAATGCACAGAACAGCTCTTTGATTACGGAGGAACGCATTCCTGGGGGACCTGGGAGGACAACTGAGCCACCTGTGGCACCAAGGACAGAATGTCACGGAAGACTTTCCGACAAGTGCCCTTTCTTGGGAATATGGTATTGTAAGAAAATGAAAGCTTATTTTGCCACCAGCTCCTTTAAGCAGAAATGAAATCTCAGTGAGTAAAATAACCCTGATTAGCACAGCACTATAGAGACGCCTCAAGGGTCTGATTTCACAGCCCCCCTGGACCTTCTTCTCTTCAGGCAGCTAAGCATCCGCAAGAAAATCCCTTCTCTTTATGTGCCTTCTTCAGCTGCATCATTTTGCAAAACAATTTTTAAGAGGCGAAACACAATAAACCCCCACACTTTTATTTCTCATATCTGAGATAGCTCTTGAAATTTCCAACTAATCTTTAATATGGCTAATTTCTCCCACTTCCAAGCCTCAACCATTAATTTTTTTTTTTTTTTAAGAGGGAGAGAGGGGACAAACAGACCTCCCTCCTATTACTCAGCAAGGGTGTGTGATTTGTAAGTTTCTAAAAATCCTTCCAGCTCTGCTTATTTTGACAAAGCTACTTAACACTTCAAGCAATGAACTACAGGGCATAAAAGTATAATCTGCAGAGAAAAACCTTAATCCTCTATAGTAACCTATTTGAATCTCCTCAAACACATTGCGGTGTGTAGGCCTGGAGAATTAAGTCAATTGTTTGATCTGAGAAGAAAGGCAATTAGGGCTCACTCTTGATCTTTCTGGTTGAATTCTAGTCAGGGGCAGCCGCTGTTCTCCGCAGCTCCATTTGAGACCCCTATTATTTTAATAATAGAGGTGAGCTTTAGAATCACTGCAGTTAAGGGCCTTGCTGCATTTTCATTATGAGTTGTTTTATCTGAGAGTTTCCAATCGTGATGGGCTAGTATTCAGCATACAAACGATTAGCCGGCCGTTCTGTTGTTGTTGTTTTCTGCCCCCCCTTAAACTTCATTTAAAACTTCTTCCTTAACCTGACAAATATTGCAGCAGAAATGAAAGAAAACTTTCAGGAGCAACTAACTATATGCTTCATGGGATGATGGCTGTGTTCATTCACCACAGGGTTCTCTCTGCAGAGATCGGCGGGGGTGTCTCTGGGACCGTACAGTGCAAGACAACAATGGAGAATCCAGCTGGGCTGGGCTTGTGAGAAAACGTGCATTCTGTCCTTCTTTGCTGACAGCAACTCCCAAATTTCTACAGAGAAGCAGCAATCTAGCTGGAGGTAGTGACTCAGAGCTATGTTTAAATAAAACAATTATATGACATTGAATAAAGGTCATGTGTCCATAGCAAAGAATATTGGAGATGGAGTTGCTTCTGAAGATTATGGGTTCACGTGACTAAAGCCCATCCCAAGCCACCCATTGGTGCTGTCACTGATGACCAAGCCCCTCCTTGGGTTTCTGTGGCTTTATCTCACCATTGAGAATGAAGCTCCTCAAGCTATTGTCTGCTTGCCCATTTATGTCCTACTAGGGAGCGGTCCTGTTCTAGCATCTTGTCCTGGACCAAGTCCAAGTGCAGGAGATCAGAGAGGGCCCAGATGCCCTGGCCTCCAATGGGTCATTCTCTTCACCAGAGCCTCAGAGTTCCTGCAAGAGGGATTCTTGGAGCAAGCTGTTCTGCTCTAAGGCCATTTAGCCTTGTGGAAGGGTGGCAAGAAGCAGTCTGATTATTTTTAGTGATGGACAGCGCACAGGGAGTTTGTGGTGCAAGGGTGGATTAGTGACGGTCCTGCCTACCACAGGGGGTCTGGCGGGGGAAGATGGGTGAATCAACAGCCAGTAACAATACAGTGAGTCCAATGTGATTCAGGAAAGAGCCCAAGAATGTATGTTTAACCTGAATTTAAGTCTAGGGAAGGGTTCCCTAATTATTAAGGATTTCCTTAATAATTAGAAATGATTAAGACGGTTCCTGAGCTGCGGCCCCAGATATGAATAAGAGGTAATTAGCAAGCAGGTGGCCTATTTCAGGGAGTGCAAAGTCCTGGACTGAGAAAACAGAGGCTGTGCTTAAATACCTGCAACCTGTTCTGCAAGGTGGGGCATGGGGGCCTGCACAAGAGGGTGGTCGCGAGGGTGTGTCTCATACATACTATGATAAGGAATCTGGGCGTTATCCTATGGGCAATGGGAACCCATGGAATATTTTGAACAGGATAGTAATATGAAGAGATTAACCATTTAGAAAGAAAATGGGAATACATTTGTTTTCTATAGCTGCATAACAAATAGCTACAAATGTACCTACTTAAAATAGCATCTCTTGCCCAGCCAAGTTGACACACATAATGTGTCACAACTATGCCCCCAAATTTGAGAACTGGCACCATTGAAATATTGTTGGTGAGGGTGAAACTCTGAAATATACATTTGCCACAACTTTTGAACCTAAATCTAAAGGCAAGCCTTCAGATCTAATACAGAAGATAAAGGGAAGAAAAGTAAAGGACACCCCCAAGAAAGCAATGTGTCACATCTGGAATGTGGGAAATCTATGGAAGAGCTGAATGGATTTCTTCCACGATTTAGAAAAAAAGGGGTCATGGAGAAATGTTGCAGATATAAAGAGACTTACTAATCACAAAAACTGAAAGTAATGTATGGATCAGTACTCGGACAAACCAGCAGTCCATTTGAACATAGGCTGATAATTAGAAATTACTCAGGAGTTTTGGTAATTTTGTTAGGTGTCATAATGATATTGTGGCTAAAAAATAGTGTATTTGACCTGGAAAAAGGCTTTTTGTCATAAGGAATAGTCAACAGCCAGGTGGACTGACATCATCCCCCGAGGACGCTGGGCCCCGACTCCAACCCTTCCTTCAGGACAAGTCACTCCCTCTCTGACCCTTCATATGGCACTTTCTGTACATGGGCGCAAGTATCTCCTTTTCTGAATAGTAAGCTCCTGAGGACAAGGACTCTTTTAGCCTTGCATGCCCAGGATATAATAGATGCTACAAATACTAATAAATCTTAGAATGTTCTCTCAACTCCTAATTCCTACGTAAGAATTTGCTTTACTTCATGACTGTTATTCTTTAACAGCTGTCCTAAGCTAGGGGTCCTCAACCAAGGGTGATATTGCCCCCAGGAGACATTTGGTAATACCTGGAGATACTTTCAGTTGGCACATCTGGGGGAAGAGATGCAACTGGTTTAGTGGGTAGAGGCCAGGAGTGCAACTAAACATCCTACACACACAGGGCAGTCCCTCCTGCCCCCCAAAAAGAATGATTTGGCCCAAATATCAGTAGTGCTGAGTGGAGGTACCTTGCCCTTCTACGTGTCCCATAGGTTCTACCTCCTGTGTCTTTCAAACATGTTCTATCGAGCTCCTCCCATGCCCAGTGCCTTGACTCGGGCCTTCATCACATCCTCATGGGGTAACACAGTAGGCTCCTAACCCATCTTCTTCCCACCTGTTCCTGTCGCTTCCTTGGAAGAGAATGTCCTCTCCCATCTTACAGGCTCCCGCCCATCTTCAAAGTTCAGTTATCTCAAATGTTAGCTGCTCTGTGAAGCCTTCCCTGTCTGGCCTACTCTCCCTCATTCTCCTTCCAGTCTCACTTAGAGGCCCTCTGTGTGTAGCTGCACCATCATTTAATGCCTCCCCAAGTAGACCTCAAGTGACTTTTGGAAAGAAACCTTCATATTAAGCCTCCATAAATAACATCACTTAACATAGATGAATTAATGTATGATTTTTATACCTTTTGACCGGAAGTGGGCAGAGCAGACTGGGGAGGGTTGGGCTGGGTAAGGGCAGGGCAGAAACGGTGGTCATGGTGGCCTGCTGCATTGTCTGTGTGGCAAGTGACCGAAGGTAGCTGTTGGCTTCGTAATTACCCTATACAGCCAGCAGGGCTAATCTGCTCTGATGGTGTGTTGTTGGCTTTTAGTGCAACAGGTACTCTACTGTCTTCTGGACTTAACTTCTCCAGGTTTCAAGAGCCTTTAATGTGGAGAAAAAACCTTACAAAGGCCAGAATACTAAAGACAGGAAATATCAGAGTCCAATAAAAAGTCCTGAGCCAACATGTGGCCTTTGGCATTATTTTGGTGTACATGCCAGACTAGGGAAAGTGCTTCAAAAAAAAAAAAAAAGTTCAGAAATGTCTCTTGCTTTTTTGCTTTTGCTTGTAACATTTTCAAGAACACAATGAATCCAGCATTCCTTCCCTTCCAGCGCTGCTGTCTGTGGGGAGGCGGTGGGCACCAGGACAAGCTTTTCCTATACATCCCATCTTACATTTTTATGATTAACAAATTAAAAACCCTAGAGAGGTCTTCTCTCACTCCCCCGTCTAATGTGTGTGTACGTGTGTACGTCCATGTGTTTTGTTCACTGCTGTGGCTCCAAAGCCTCGAACATTGCCTGAAGCACAGTAGGTACCCACTCTGTGTTTGCTAAAATGACAAAAGCACATAAAAAAAGTTTGCCTTTATTAATAATAAACTAGTGATGTTCAGTCTAAAATAACATTTTTTAAGAAAGTGCCATGTCTTTTCATGTAACGCTAGCCCTTTGTTGTTGGAACAATTTGGACTGATGAAACCTATGAACCCTCCTGCAGCGCCCCACTCCTTCCCCAAACCAAATACACCCACAAAAGTTCAGGAGATTCTGAGACTTCCCTGAAGTCCATCTGGAAACTTCTTAAAGGGTCTACTGACCCCAGGGGAAAGCACCTGACTAGGGGCCATTGTCTGGCTTAGAATCATGATTTCACCTCTAATCTAATGATTTGAAGAATATATGTGGTTCAAATATGTCTTTCCCCTGCCATTAGCCAGTTACATGTTACAGGGATTCCTTCTACAAAGGGCTCACTGCTTAGAGAGGGTTACACTCAACATTTGCAGCTGAGAACCTGATAAACGTCCAGATAAAAGCTAAAAGATCTAGTTAATAATCCAGAGATTTAAAAAAATAGATATTAGTAGAGAATAGTCCAAATATCTGGTAAAGTGAATTTTTCACTTGTTAGCTGAAAAGTCTAGAGTAACAATTTCACACAGAGATAGAAAAACAGGCTCTATTCCACATAGAATAAACTTTTAAAATTTTATTGTTTTAAAGAAAAAAATAAAAAGTAATATGCATATCCATCAAAGTGAGGTTTTCCATTAAATAGAAATCAAATACCTAGTAATAAAGACTATCCAGCTAAAAACAGAATATAAGATCAGTAAAACAACAACAGTGAGTTGACTTTGGGTTTTATTTCAAAGGGCACACTTCATTCACTGTCTGTAGGAAAACCAGGCTAGGTCTCAATGGACTACAGTCACAGTTACTAAGCAAGTAAATACGCCACCACTTCCGCGTCCTTTATTTCTTTATGTCTTCAGTCTCATCTGGCTCTTTCTCTTGATGTTCTCTTTCCCACCTCATTTCTTTTAACTCTTGTCTGTATTTTCGTTCAATGAACCGCTTCTGATGGGCCATCTGGGGAAAGTTATCTGACACGAGGAGATAGATTTTATACTTAATAAAGGATAGCCACTAGTGCAAAGTGACACAAACTAAACAGACACACATACAAACACATATTCACATGAAATGCAGACAGCTGTATTTTGTAAGGCAAGAGAAAAAAACATTGTACATTTTCTTCCCTTATTGTTTTATCATTTGGAAACACGGTGGAAGTCTGGGTCAGTGCCTGATTCTAGGTTGTAATGCATGATCTGACCTTGAGTATAAAAGGCACCGAGACATACAGAAATATTAAAACACAGACAGGTGGCTTCAGAATGATTCCAGGTAGGAGTCTTAACACAGTTCTCTTAGCAAGAAGCAGTTTTCAGGAATACATGAAGGATATAGTAAAATGAAGTCCTGTATTTTTGCAAAGCTCAAACCAAAAACTTCAGCCAAATAATGATATCATCACACCATTATTTACCAAGTATTAAAGTTTCTGAAAAGGGCAAAGAAAGATCAGATGGACAAAAGGAGGCTACATTCTCAGTCCCTATTTCTGATCATTCTATTTTTAAAGTTTACCACGAGAAGCCCAAAGCTCTAGCAGCAGCAGCAACTCAAGGAAAGCACTGTCATTCAGTTAAAGGAAACACATTACTCAGTGGCATATTGAAGCTAGATTTAGCTTGATATTTGACGCTGCACAAGAATGTTGACACAGTAGAAATCCTGATTAAAGATTCTAAAATTTTACAATTCATGTGTGGTTTATAATGAGGGTAGCAATGGAGTAAGACATCAAGTATGGAATGAGCAGTAGTCATTTTACACTCTTAGTCTACAAACCCACACTTTGGCAACAAACATCACAACAAGAGGCAAGCATGGATGAGAGCAGTAAAGAGTTATCCGTTCACGCAGGAAAAACGGTGCTGTCCTGCCAAGCAGGGCAGGGGCTGTTGTATACAAGAGGTACCATTTCATATTTAAACATATGAAGACTCAGAGATGCGGGACAACAGAGCATGCCTGGGGAAAAGGGGTTTCCTTTTTTAGTAAGGTTGAAGCATGATAAAAGTGGATATAACTATATACCGCACTGCTAACCACCCACCCCCTTTACGTAGCGCCCCATCCTCACCCCAGATGAGAGAAGGGAAGGGGACAGGGTGGTAGAACAAGCGTCGTACAGGCAGGTGGTAAATTGGTAAGGTCTTGAATATTTGAGTGTCAATGATTGATTTTAAACAAAAGAGAAACATAATGGCATCTGCGTTTTAGAAAGAAAATGGTAATAAAATCCTATCCTCCCAATATTAAACTGATTCCTTTTGTACTGTATAAAACGCAGGCTTCAAGCATTAGAAGTACATTTAAAGATATAAATCAAACAAGTCCCAAAAAGTAAGCTGTGGAACAAGTTTCTACAAATAAACCTTATTTCCTCAGTAACTTCTATTGTTAAACTTTTGTAATGTAAAACATTTTAAATCCCACCACTCAGATCTAATCACTGATGAACTTTTAGAATATATCCTTATATCGCTTTTCCTATGAAGTCCAGTTATATTCCACACACACATACACACTGGAAATGTGTACATGTACTACACAGACATACATACATGTAAAAGTAGGTTTACAGTTGTTTGTATGGAAAATGATACAATAATAAATAATAATACAGGAATAAAGTCTGTGTTTCGCGTAACTATAAACTTACCTTTGCCCCACCCCGTATTATTTTAATGGCTGTAAAATATTAAAACATTTGAATAAAGGAAGGGTTGGTAAACTATTGCCTGCAGACCAAATACAGCCCTCCACCTGTTTCGGTAAGTGAGGTGTTATCTGCTCACTTGCATACTGGCCATGCCTGTGGGTGACAATGGCACAGCTGGGTAACCCCGACACACACTACATGGCCTGCGAAGCCCGACTATTTACTCTCTGGACCTGTACAGAAAATGTTTGCCCCTGGAATATACCGTAATTCATTTAAACATTTCCCTACCGTTAAATACGCAGTTTGATTTACATATTTCTTTTCTGGCTATTATAAGTCCAGCTGTCACAATTATCATGGTAAAATTATTTCCTTTGGTTTGACTCCTAAAAATAAAGTCTCCGGATCAAAGGGTGTGAATTTCTGGAAGGACCTGACACACACGGCCAAGCTGTTTCCCGGCCGTTCACACAACTCTCCTGCCAGCACACGAGCGAGCGGGGCAGTGTCAGAAGAGGCCTGCTCTCCAGGACCGCTTTGTCATTGAAAGACAGAAAAAACCCCTCTAAAAATAACCTTGAACAATCTTACAGTGGATGAAAAAGTCTCCCAACAGCCTCGACTGAAAACACTCAGCGAGGAGCCCAGGGGCCCCGGACGCTGGCAGGTGACCCGGCTTCTGCCCCACTGACCCCTGCGGCCCCTGCGGCGCAGGACGCGGCGATCCCCCGACGCCCGCCCTTCCCGGAACCTCTCCCAGGCCGAGAGGCCCGGGCCTCCGCTTTCGGCTTCCCGCGCTTCGCGCTCTCCCACATTTAGCTGGTACTTGAAGCGTAATCAGATTGCTTTGTCGTGTTTTGCCCACAGGTTCTGCTTCTGACAATACATCTCAGAAGAAAAATTTCTTGTACTTAAAACTTCAATTTAAAAAAAACTATGCCTCTCCCTCTATGGTCAATCGTGTAATTGAAGTTTCTTCAACCCAGCCCTCCCCCTCCAGGGGCGGGCTCTCCCCCACTGAACGAAAGCTCCGATGCACAGACAGGTATCGTTGACAGCGGTAAAAACCAGAAACAAGGGGTCCACCGATTACAAACAATAAAAAATAAAAAACCTGAATAAACTACAGCACATTCAGGACATGAAGTATAATGTAGCCATTAGGAAAGAATGACTTGAAGCTACTATGACCTGCCAGGCCACCTGAAATGAGCAAGAAAAGAAAGATGCACAGAATTATGTAAATATCATCCCATTTTTACAAAACAATGGCCAAAAATGAAAAAGAAAAAACCTTTGCACGTATAAGATTTTAGAAATATATGAAAGAAATACACTGGGTTGTTCGTGGGTTACCTGGGCTGAGAGTGTGATTCTATGCAAAAAAGGAAAATAAACATCACAAGGCATCCAGGAATACCTTTTAAAAAAAATTATGAGCCCGTTTTGTACATATCTCACATTCTACTACGCTCTCTGTGAAGACTAATTATGAAGAAAGAAGATCACATTTTATCAGTACTTACCATTTTTCTATTTTCCCATTTCCTTCCATAAAACACTCATTACATTATGAACATATAATTATAGAAAAAGAGATAGGCTTACATTTTTCAAGTGCATCCATTGCTGCTCCCATTTCTGCTTGCTGAATACTATTAAATAAAATACAGGTAAGATACACTTTAATTCAAAGAGTTTTTTCAAAAACAAATGGTATGGCTACAAGTTATTCAGGCTGATTTTCATGTTTGGTACATAAAATTTTATCTGATTACTTCTACTGTCACATACTGAATTGCACAAATAGGAATATGCACAAGGGCATGCAGAAATGTCATTTATTTGCACAAAGCCTGTTTAAGTTATTCGTTCCACACTTTTAATACTGCAATAAAATGCCTTCCATTTATATTACATTTGAAGTATTTCCTACTTAAATTTCAACAGCCTCAGTGTAAAGCTTAAAGAGGCAAAGAGTAAAAAATATATGTATAGACAAACTTCTAATCATTTCTCCATTTAACATATAGAGAGGGTTCAAAGAAAGGTGATAAGATACATAATTCTTTTCACCTGAAGATGTTAGCATTTCCACCCAGCTTGAGTAGCACTAAGAGATCAAATGTCTAATGACTGTGTCACACAGGATGTGTTTCTTAAAAATGCTCGCAGCGCCCTGGCCTGTGTGCCTCGGTTGGAGCATCATCCCGTAAACTGAACGGCTGCGGGTTCAATTCCCGGTCAGGGCACATACCTAGGCTGCATGTTTGGTCCCCAGTTGGGGCACGTGCAAGAGGCAACTGACTGATGTTTCTCTCTCACATTGATGATTTTCTTCCTCTCTCTCCTTCCCCCTCCCCCAATCAATAAGCTCCTTGAGTGAGGAAATAAATACATAAATAAAATAAAATGCCTGCATCACTTCTGGGTTCTCCAGACAGGACAGACCTGAATTGTGCACCCGGTCATGTGGTTTCTCAAGGTAGTCAAAGCCCTTGAGGCAAGGACATTGCCACCATCCAAGGCAGACTCTCAGGTTTGGGGCTGGGCGTGGTGGGGCCGTTCATCCTTGGGATTCACTTTATTACCCTCATTCTATACTCTAATTAAAAAAGACAGACTGCAGATTCTGAAAATACCGAGGAGGAATTTCACAGACACACAGGATGTTCATCTGAAGAAATTGAAAGGACGTTCTTCTCACCTTGGTCCTTTCCCACAGCCTATTCTTTCTCCCTTGAAGTAAACAGCCACCGTGTAGGTCCGAGCATGGGACGGCCCCACTGTCTGCAGCGTCCTGAAGGGAAAGGAAACGAGGTTGATCATGGTAAAGTGTTATTTAATTGTTATTGCCAATATGTAATGCCAAGGAAAACCATGTACTTATTGCTTAGACGGAAGAAGGTAAAAATAACAGCAAAGTTAAAGAAGTGAGTTTTGTATTTGCTGAACCTGACAAATATAGAGAGCTTCTGAAATAGGAAATTCAAAAAATTCTACCTCAGAATGAATGTATTTTTTCCCGAAGTATAAATAGTATAAATTACAAATTGTATCTAAAGGCTAACAGTAAAGTATAAAATATTTTTAAGCAATTTCAAAGCGTGCATATTCCAAGTATCATAAAACAAACAAACGTTTATCACTGAAAAGGAAACCATTTCAGTCTGTTCATTGTTTTTCAGTGCTAACCACAGCTAAAAACAACATATATTCGAGTAATCCACCCCAAGCCACATCTGAATGGTTTCACACCCTTTGTGGATTCCTCCTGATGTGTTATCTTATCTGAAAGATCAGAAAATGTATTTAATTTCTGAAACATCAGAGATCATTCCAAAGGCACGCCATAATGCCGAGTACACAACACAACTGCTGAAAAACAAAACTCCAAGTTCTCGGGACTCTAACAACACGGTGCAGATCTCAAACGCGGGGAAGCTGATAGCTTCGCGGAAAAGGGAAATTAAAGGTAGCCAACGAGATAGTGGAAGGAACACGGTAATTTTGAAAACCTATGTAAAACAGCCCCTTCAACTTGATGAAAAAGAACAACCTCGTCTGTACTTTCATTAGGGGGGGCCGATGGGAAGGGAGCTGTCACTTCCTTTGGGCGTGCGTTCTCCGTGGGGTAAAGCACACGGGTGGCTTCTTTAAGGAAGCACTTATCACAGTTATCCTGCCTGTGCCATGAGTTTGTCATCCTCATTTTATTTATTAAACCTTAATTATCACTTTGATGAAGAAATAATTTGAGCCTTTCATGTAATTCAGCTGGGATATTCATTATGCATATTGGGCACACATTTAAGTACTATTTCTAAACATTTGAAGTTTTCTCCCAATAAAGGAAACATTGTTTGGCAGTGACAGCTTCTTGGGACAATTTATAGTAGTAGCTTGTTGTGCAGTGGCACAAATTTCTCTTGGCCTCAGTTTTTCTTCTCGTAAAAAATCCTATATACCGTGTTGTGGCTTTTAAATAAAAGCAGACGAAAAGAGCTGCGATCCTCTGCTGCCACCGCAGGGTTTTCCCGTGAGTGCTCCGAAGCTGGAGCAAGCCCGCAGGAGGGGCTTCGGTTCCACGCGGAACACGCACACAGAGCGGTGCGCCTGCAACCCTGTGCGTCTAGACAAGGGGCAAACCGGTACCGAAACTGGATTTTAAACATTCTCAGAAACTCAAACCCAGAAAATGCCTTGGGAGGCAACCTACCTATGTTGACAATTCTTCCTTTTTTGTAATTCCTCTTTGAAACTACCTTTTGCATGAACGTGTGAGTGCCTCAATATAATTACTCCACTTCAGAGTCAAACCCCCTGTTTTCATCAAAGCCGGCGTTGTGTGCAGAGTGACCTGCATTCTTTTTGAATTTCTGGCTACCACTCAAAGAATAAAGATTTGTCACTAAAGATATTCAAAAGTACTCAGCAGCTTTTGATGCACATTCTAAGAAAAAAAAGTTCCAAATATTTGAGTAACACAACAGTGAAGCGCTTTCGGAGCCCGCCTGAGAGAGTGTGTCTGCCAGGCAGCAGGGGAGGCTGACGGAGCTTCAAAGAGGCAGCAAGGGACACCCAAGTCCCGTTACAAATTGAGCAGGCACGATCCTCTAGCCTAGAGGCACAGCAGAGGTTACAAGAAATATCAACATAAAAATGTATATAGCCCTGAGTGGCGTGGCTCAGTGGGCTGGGCCTCGTCTTGCAAAGCAAAAGGTTGCTGGTTCAACTCCCCGCCGGGTTCCCTGGTAGGGAGTATGTGAGAGGCAACTGATCCGTGTTTCTCCTGCACATCAATATTTCTCTGCTCTTTCTCCCCACCTCTCTCTCTCTCTGAAATTAAATAAATAAAATATATTTTTTTAAACGTATATAAAAACTCTTTCATCTGAATTGTTCTTATCTTGGTCACCTAATCTTAATATGTCTTCCTCCCTGGGTATAGTTCAAACTGCATTTTAGAGATGGGAAATAGCCAAGATAATCAAATGTGCCCCATCTACTTAGAGCTAAAAGACTGAGAGGCCCAAAGAGTTCAGTGCAGGGCCAGGCCGGGGTGAGGAAGTCTCCGTCCGGCGCCCTGGCCCCGGTCACCCTCGGTGAGTGGTTTTCCCTCCAGGCCAACCGAGCATCGACTCCAAGCTCCCGGCTCCAACGGGCTGTGGGCAGCGAGTACTCACTTGTATAGAGGGATGTCTGGCTCTTTTCCTTCTGTCCTAAGTGTCAGGCAACACTGCTGAAGCTGGGATTTGGGGTCATTCCAATCCTGATTCAAAATGAACTCCTGCAGCAAGTGCCCAGAAAGCAGTTAGTAATGGGTTCTGAGGTCACCAAGCGTAAAGCACACAACCAATTTAAATTTTATAGGAGCTTACTTTTAATCGTGGAAAGAAACAAACATTCATGAAAGTATGAACATATTCCAAATCCTTGTCAATGTACAGTGCTGCAATAAATGCTGAAAAAGAGAACATTTAAAAATAAACTACAATGCATTGCCATTTTCCAGAAAGAATGAGCCCTAGATGATTAAGAAACATTTTAATAAGGTTTTCAACTTTCAGGCCCTCTTTATTTTTCAGCATTACCATTCCATCTTTCTTTAAGCAAGAACTACTCTTTGTCACTAATATTAGAAGCAGCAATATAGATGTGTGATTAAGATGCACAGTCATAGAGTACAAAGACCAAATTACGTTTGGCTGAGTCAGTTAAAATGACAGGCTAAATGCCATTGTACAGCAGGGGAAGAATGATATCGGAGAACACAACCATGTTAAGATCAAGTAAGTCAGAGTAAAACGTGAAGATCAGCTATGACACCAGAATGAGCACATCCTGGGGGCCTGCCATCCTCAATGCCAATCTTGAGGGGGTCGCCCATGCAACAAGGGTCTGTGATACATTTCATGAACAGAAATGAGACAATTTATAGATTCGATCTGCCCAAACTCAGAAAACGTAATGCTGGGCTTAATGACGATAACAATATATCTAACTTTCCATTAATAAATGATGAACTCGAAGACAACTTAATTAAAAGGTACCTTAACCAAGTAAACAAATGGTGAGTTTTTAAAAGAATAAAAATAGCTTTCATTGAACTGAAAAAAAAAATGCAGTAAGAATGATCATTGAACTTAATTTTTAAATAATTTTAATCTTTAAGTTATTTTTTTTAATTGAAAAAGACGTTTTTTAAGGTTCTTAGTTAGAATGCCTTTGCGCTTTGTCAATGAGCTGCTTCTGGCTGGTAGACTTTAATATCTGTAGACAACTCCAATCATCAAAACTACCCTAACGTTAAAAAGTTCCAAAGCCCAGGGTATGGCCCATTTATTGTAAAGTAGTATCAGAAACAATAAAATTTGTGTGTAATCCTTTGGTTAGCTATAATAGCATTATTCATAACGCTAATAGGCCATATCAGAAAGTGTAGAAGACGACAATGTTTGTCCATAGAGCTTTGAGCCCATTGAAAACAATGGTTAGTAGTTTTAGTATTTGGAGAGTAAATTATCCTTCTTTCTTCTATGTCCCTATATAAAGGCTGCTGGGTGGCAAAAAAAGCTGTGACTGACTGCCACCAACCTTCACACTCTGTTGGGAGTATGGAGGGATGTGAGGGCCGAGCTCTAGGACGGAGGGTGCGCGGGGCTGGCACCACTGGGCACCGGCTGGACATGGGACGCATTATGCACGTGCCTTAATTCCAAATTATCCTCCTTCAAATAAGCTTAATTTGAAGGAGAATATTTAAGCCTACTTTAAAGTGTAAATACGAATTAAACTAGAAAAGCGGTTTCTTTAGTTAGAACACAATAACAATGAGAAAAAAGGAGGATAAATGTCAGCCCTTTTGACTTAAACTCTGAATTTGCGGGTTAGGAGAAAAGCTTCCTGCTGTAGGACTCACATTCCAGAAGGTCTGCCAGGGTCTTGGTCCGAAGGGCCACAGGCCTCTTGGTTTTGTCGTTGGTGATGGCGTACTCCTGCATGCCCAGCTCCTCTGCCACCTTGGCTTGAGTTCTGTTATTCACCAAAGAGCTGCGCAACAACTGGCCCAAAGGAATCGAGGTATATTTAGATACCATTTCACTTTTGGCGTCTCTCTTGCTCCTGGTGTTGGGACCAACTAGCCTGGGACGTTTTCACTGACAGGGACACCAGGGGAAGGGATCACTTAAGCCCTCAACCACTACCCCCAGGCAGCAGTGACTAACGCCATATGCTTCTAGCTTCTCTTTAGTAACTTACTCTGCTCCTGGGTTTTACCTAACTGACATTTAAATAATTCCTTTAATTGTTACTTGTAATGACCAGCGCCGCGGGAGACACTGTACTATTCTAAAGGTCACAGCTTCCATTAAGTTGAATGTTATCAAATGAAGGAGCATGAAAATTTTTTAAAATTAACTTAACTGAAGTATAACTTACATACAATAAAATGCGCTCATTTAAGTCCAGTTAGATGAGTTTTGACAACATTCTACGCTTCCATCATCCCAAACCAGTTCCCTGTGGCCCTTTGCAATCAGCTAATATAATCCATCCCCCCACCTAGCAAACTCAATCTGCCTTCTGTCACTGCACATTAGTTTTAAAAAAGCATTTCTTAAAGGTCTAAAGCGAGCTTCAAGTTTCACAGCGCTGATGCTAATTTTGATAGTATAGAATTTGGGGAAGTGATGTTGTAGCACACTATTCAAAAGAACTTAAATCATTTACTACATTTTTACTAGTATTATAGTAACGATTTCTATTACCTATCCTGAGTTACAGTTTTTCAAACTGTGACCCTTTATCTTTCATCAAAATTAAAATGTAATTTTCATATTTAAGATTCAGAAACTCAAAACAAAAATTTCTACCAGGAATTTCAGTCAGCTAAGAGTCCTCCAAGAACTATCCAAGTAGGAACACTAAGCAGTGCATCCAAGTGCACAGCCCATCCACAGAAGAGGTGCCCCACACATGCCTGGTTTAGGAATTCAACACCTGCCCACGGCTCAGACTAGAGGAAACGGGGAGGAAGGCGCGTGGCAGGAGCGCGAGACACAAGGAAGCGAACTCACAGAACAAAAGCCGAAAATAACTGTCCCCAAACTCTAAGATTTGGGGGGAACGTGTACCAGCAATTAGGACATTTCTTACACACTCTTAGCCTATCCCAGCTCCTCGCTGTGGAGAACACCCGTGACACCAGGGCCAAGGAGCAGCAGGCAGCAGCGAGGGGGCTGGTGTTATACCCCTGCCGTTCCACGTCGCACTTTGCTTATTAGATGCAAGTTTTATGTTCTGTGGCTCCAAAGTGTCACTGAAGCTTATGAAAATCAAGATTTATTCTCAGTGCTTGAGACTGCATCCTTGACAATAGATAAATAAGAAACAATATGTTCTTAATTTGTCTGACAATGATTCATGAAGCAGAATTACAACTTGATCTTCATAAGCCATGCTTGCTGTTGAGTTTGAGACGATCATGCTTTGCTTGTCGCTGCTCCCTTCCTCCTCCTGTGTCCCCCAACTCTATCTTTTCTTCAATATAATGTTTCATTAAAATTAATATCCACAGAGAAACTCAAAATTAAAAAGGCCTAGCATATAACATTAATAGAAGACCCCAACCAATAGGGAGCCCACCAGGCTAATATCCTGCAATTACAGCATAATTGCACTGGAATGCAGACACCTTTCTTGGTTTGGGTGTTTAGTGGGAGGGGCCGAGTTCTCAGCAGAGGCCAGGAGGGAGCAGGAGGGCTACTTTGAGAAGATGGCTCTGCTGAGTAAGTTAGGTCCTCTCTCAATACATGCTTTGGGTGAGAGGAGGAAACGCTACTTTAGGCTGCATATGTGGAGACTTCGAGCCTCAGAAGCAACAAGCCTGAGGGAGACATAAGCACACACAAACCAGAGTGCGTCACCGGTCACAGACCCAGCTGCCACGTTCCGGCTCTTCTCATTCAGTGCAGCGCAATAACGCTGTCAGAGGGGGAAGGGAGAAAGCAGTGAAGATGGAAACAGAAATGCTTCCAGTTTTCTTTAAGAAACGCCTTGATGGGTCTTAGAGTAGTGAGATGGCCAAAAGAAAGTGAGATCTTTACCTTCTTGCCAAAACTCAGAATGGAACCAAAAGTCACTGGGGGGAGAAGGGAAGCTATAAATCACCCATGTTTTTTGAGTCAGTGTGAATTTAGAAGAGGAGCTGAAAAGCGGTAAGACCTTACACTTTAAACAAAAAAGTCCAAATGACAGTTCTTTAAACGAAAACTTCCATCCTTGGCCTTTGCCGAACTCCGTGGCAGAATGGATCCTGCTGTTTGCCAGCCAGTGGGACCACCCAGGGATCACAAGGCAGGCTCCACCCCAGGTTATGGCCGTCGGTGTGGCAGCTGTGGAGGCCCTGGCCTGGGAGCTGAGGCCGCTAGATGATCAACAACCCACTGCTGCCATCTGGGGGCTGCTCATCTCTGAGGGATCAACACACTGTGGCAGCCGCGGTCACAGCTCGGCCACGGCATGCGCAGGCGCTCCTCTCCTTCCAGCCTCCCAAAGGCCTGCTGGAGGCCCCGGCCCGAGCACCAATGTTTCCGAGGCTCACTGACCTCGCTGTTACATCAGAACCATGAGGGGCTCTTGAGAAACAGCACTCAGGTCCCTTCTAAGAACCAAGGACTTAGACTCTCTGGGGATGTAACCTGGACATGTGCAAGAAAAAAATTTCATGCAGGTGCATTCCAGGTAGTATTGAGTCAGAACTAAAAACAAATGAGTCTGCCAGTGGGAGACAGGTGGGTGTTAACAGTGTGACTGTTTGTGTCCCACAAAATGCATATGTTCAAAACCTAACCCCTCAAGATGATGGTATCAGCAGGTGGGGCCTTTGGGAGGTGACTAGGTTATGAGGGTGTAGCCCTGATGAATGGGATCAGTGCTCTTATAAAAGAAGCCCCAACCCTGGCAGGTGTGGCCCAGTTGGTTGGAACATGGTCTTGAAGACGAAAAGTCGCAGCTTCGTTCCCTGGTCAGGGCACAAACTCAGGTTACGGGTTTGATCCTGGGCTGGGGCACGTCTAAGAAGACAACCAATCAATGTTCTCACACTGATGTTTCTCTCTCTCTCGAAAATGAAAAAAAAATGTCCTCAAGTGAGGATTTAAGAGGGAAAAAAAAGCCCCAGAGAGCTCTCTAGCCCCTTTCACCATATTAGGACACAATGAAAAGTCTGCACTCAAAAGAGAACCCTCACCTGGCCGTGCCGGCACTGTGACCTGGGACTCCCAGCCTCTAGAACTGTAGCAAGAAACTGCTGTTCATAAGCCCCCCGGTTGGCGGTATTCTGTTACAGCTGCCTGAATGAAAGGGGCAGCAGGAAAGGGTTTTCCGGGAAGAGGGAGCAGCCCTGGCAAAAGCAGGGACCTGTGACGCAGTAAGGTGAGGACTCGGTGAGAATGGAGGAGAAGCTAGAGCCCAGCAGAGAAGAGCTGATACAGGTGCAGCTGGCCGGCCTCTGGGTACGGAGGGTCTTGCAGGTAATGTAAAGAAGCCTGTGCTCTCCTGTAGGGGGCAGCAACCCCAAAAGGTGTCAAAAGGGGGCAGGGGCAAAGGAACTTTTTGATTTCAGAGAGATCATGCTGGTGGACGAATCTGCATGGAGCAAGGCATGGGGCTGGAAAGCCTGCAGATGTTGAGGCTACAAATATCTGCCTTTTATTTTTCAGTAGAAGTCTAGAAAACAAACATTAAGCAGCCAACTGGGCATGAGATAGTTATCAGACCATTTTGCAAACATTGGCTCATGTTAGGTATGTAGTAAAAAGCTAAAGATTTGGCTCCAAGCTGCCTGGTTCAAACTGTGGCCCTACCGCTTCCTGGCTAAGTGACCCTGTGTAAGTTACTAAATCTCTCTAACTATCAGTTTCTACATCTATAAAACGGAGAAGGGCGCATCTACCACACAGGGGGTAATGAGAATTAGTGTGAACGACACGCGATCTAAGTGTCATGACCAGCAGGTAAGGAACACACAGGTGACGTTCGCTGCCCTCGTTACCCACAGCGGCATCATCAGCAGGCAAGACACGCTTCCTCTTCCGTGACCGACAGAAAGTTACAGAAGCCCTAGGATTTTGTCTTCAATGCCGACCGCCACTCACTGCCTTCAAAGCTCTCCATTTTACCAAATGCTAGGCTGTCTTTCCTTTTAACACCTCCCCCCCACACCAATTTCATTTGAAAGCACCAGATAAAGTGAAGAAAGCTGTAGTTAGGGCTCCTCTGTAAAACTGAGGAAAGAACTGCTGAGTCCCTCATGCAATGGCAGGGACCCAAATAAACACTGCAAATCACAAATTCTGTTTTTGAGAATTCAGGGTGTTTTCTATTATCTCAGCACAGCAGTCTTTTATAATTAGTTTAAACTTAAATTTTAATGAGGAAAAGGTTTATTGGTTTAAAACAAATTAAAAAACATATTGGCATTCTTCCTTCAACCACTCTCTCCATTCTTGATTCTAAAGAGGAAGCCACAGCAGTGGGGCTGGAGCTACCAGGGAGGGCCCCCTAGTGTGAAATGAGTAGACTGTGATTATTACTTGGACAACTTGAATATAAGTGCATGGGGTGAGAGCAGCATATATTATTAAAAGTGACAGTGATGTGCCACACAGGTCTATTATACCAAGAGTGGTAGCCAGATGGTCTCCATTTCGTGTGATAACTGGAGAAAAGGTACATAAATGCGAGCAGGCAGAATGCAAAAGCCAAATTATACCAGCGACAGAAAACCTTTCAACCAGGAGGCTGGAGAATCTATCCTCTCAATCTGAATGATTTATGCTTAGTGCTGTCTGGAGGTGGCAGGAAGCGATTAGATCACTGGCTGCAAACTTTTTATTGTTAATCCTTGCTTTCCATTACCCCACGTCATTCCACTAAAAAGAAAAATGCCCACTTGTATATTTATCAAGTCCGTCGTGCTAGTGCACGCCACCACCGGGCCCCGTGCCTTGCACATAGTAGGCATGGGTTTAGCCGCTATTTTTAGTACAGGGCCTTGTAGTAAAGGTTAAGGGAGAAGAATGAGAGTCAAAACGGAAAAAGTTAAAACTTGAAAATGTGGCAAGACAGGCATTCAGATCTGAGTAAATGTTGTTTGAGACCTTCTCACTACTTATCCTGACTCAGCTGGGTAGTTTCTACCCTCAAACACAGTAACTTCAATCTACGAAATAGAACCTCTTCCCACTACATTCCAATTCAAATTTGGTCATCCCAGAACAATTCTGTAAGTAGGCCTTCTTGAATATTCAACTTGTAAAATACTATGTTTTTTGCCATCAGCATTCAAAACCTGAAAACCGTAACTTCATTAGCTCAACGGTCCTTATTCACCATAAAACCAGTGTGCAAGGGAGCGGCTCAAAGCTAAATGGTGCCTCTAGGTGTGAGTTACTGTGGTTGTGTGTCCTTTAATCACAATAATGAATGGTTTGCCATCACCCTCGAACAACTGCCACTGTACCAAACAATCCCCCACAATTTTTAAATCAATTTTAACCTTTCAACATACATAAATAAGCTTTCAGCTTCTTTCCTGACACATGAAACAATGGCCACTTCCTTCCAGCCACTTCCACTTCCTCCTCTGCACAACCGAGCTGCCTGTGAAACTCGTGTTCGCTTGTGTGTTTATCAAATACATACAGGGGGCCGACCATACGCCAGGCACTGCTAGGCATATAGTAATAAATAAAAACAAGCTCTCGCAGAACTTCTAGGTTAGCGGGATGGGCAAACGGGAACAAGTGCATGGAAGGAAAAGATCACGGAAATTTGACTGGGGGCCATCAGGAAAAGTGTCCCCTGCCTCCAGAAGTCACATTAGAACTGACATCTGACCAAACAGTAGAAGAAACCGGACAACTGAGAGCAAGGGCTGGAAGCAGATCGCACCCCAGGTAGGAGAGCGGCATGTGCAAAGCCCGACGGCAGGAGACGAGGAGGAACTCGAAGCCGGCCGGTGCGGAGGTGCAGAGAGAAAGGAGCAGGCGGCACGAGGCCAGGCAGGTGGGCAGGCCCGCCCACTCAGGGCCCTGCTCGTCCTCTGGTCACTATCCAGAGAACAGCTGAAGAGCATTAGACTGGGACACAGCAACTCTTCATTCATCCAAAGCACATTTGCTGATACTGACCCTTACTGGTGTAGAGGACACTTGGAGAGAAGCAGGTTTGGGGGTGAAAGTCGGTTTTATTTTGGACATGTTAGGTTTGAGGTGCCTCACAGAAATCCAACGAGGGGTGCAATATATCGGTTTGTCTGGAGAGTCGAGTGTATCTATAGATTACACATAGATATATAAGTCCGGAATGAGGGGTAGAAGAAAAGGCTGAAGACATAAATTAGGAAGTAGTGCACAGACGTAATTAAAGCCATGAGACCCCTCATGGGAGGAAGTCGGTAGAAAGGAGGAAAGGTTGGAGAACTGGGACACTCCAATACTACGAGGTCGGGGAGACAAAGGGGAACACCCAACTGGACCGAAAAGGACTGGCCTTTTCGCCAACCCATCGGGAGATGGGTTGGGACACGCTCCGCTGGCTGCAGCACGCAGAACAGACTGGATGGGAGGAAGAGTTAACAGAGGGAGACCAGTGCAGGAGGCTGCGAGGCTGCCTGGCAGGCCTGAGGCCTCGGCTGTGGAGGGTTGCTGCCTGGGACACTGTCCCTTCAGAAGAGTACAAAAACGCCCACAAGGACAGCCAAGGCTGGCTTTCCAACAGCAGCCTGCATCTCGGGAGGAAATCTGAGCCTGCTATGTCGCTTTGTTTAAACACAACCTAAAATTCCTATCCTTTGCAATTTCATAAATGCCTCCTCTTCTAACGGGGCCTCTTGTCAATCATATTCCTGTCACATTTTGACAGTTATGCAGAGACCAGTGCAGCAGTCCAGGTGACAGAAGTTGGTAGAGAGGACTTGGGTGATCGAGATGAGGTGGTTACGCAAGGGAAAATATTCCCGGGCTTTGCGGATGGTCTAGAACATACAGAAGGGAGGTAGAGGGAGGACTTCAAGGTGACCCCTCAGTTTCTGGCTTGCAACGCTGGCTGGCTCACGTTGCCGCTCAATTACTCGGGGAGCGCTGGAAGCGGACCCAGGTGGGGGAAGACTGTAAGCTCCGTCTTGAACATGCAGACATGCTGAGAAGGCAGCTGGGACTGGAGCTCAGAAAAGAAATGGACTGAAGAGACCTGTTTGGAAGTCATCTCTGCCTACAGAGTGAGACTAATGACAAACATGGAGAAGACTGCCTAGGAAAGACTCCAGTAAGAAGAGAAAATGGCCTGGGGGTGAGCCTTTTAGGGACTGGAATATCCGTTAGCTGCTAGCTGCACGGGACTAAATGCGCCTGCAGAGAAGGCTAAGATAGAGTAGCTGAAGAGGTGAGTGGAACCCAGAAAGTGTAGCGTGATCAAAGCCCATGCCAGACAGGGTTTCAAGCAGGAGAAATGAAGCAACCACTCTCATCACTGAGAGTCCCTGCCTTTTGAAATATGCATTTCAAATGCATATTTCATAACTGTTGCTAGATCATCTTTGTTTTGCCAGCAGATCCACTGGTCCTGTTGATTTTTACCAAAGCTTTCTATGAATAGAGTTAATAAAAACCATTATAACGTAATTTTATCATTTGTTAACATTTTTCTAATAAGCAATCCAAAAATTGTTTAATTTTAAAACAGCAAGGCTGATACACCCATTTTGGATAAAACTACAGTTATGGCACTGGAATGATTTTGGAAAGAACACAGCTGGAGTCTGTCGTAGTCCTGGTTTCACCTTTCTTTACCTGGACCTTGGAGAGAACTTTGTGAGTTTGGGTTTCATCACCTGCTCAGTGCTGGGGGTGGCATGGGGGACGTGCGTGCAGTGACTGGGATGGGAGGAAGTAAAGCTGTTGATCTATAACAGCCCATCTCTACAAAATCCTAGAGTTCATAAATAATTTTGTAGAAATACAGGGGTAAATGTGTATATTTATTTTATTGTTTAAAATAAGATTTTATTTAATTTTAGAGCGAGGGGAATGGAGGGAGAAAGCAAGGGAGAGAACCATTGATATGAGAGAGAAACATTGATTTGTTGCCTCTCGCATGGCCCCACCTGGGGACCTGGCCTGCAACCCAGGCATGCGCCCTGACCAGGAATGGACCGGCGACTCGATGGTTTGCAAGAGGACGCTCAACCCAGAGTCACAGCAGTCGGGGCGAATGTGTGTCTAAGTCATACATTTTCAACAGTGGCCTCCATATGACCATAAAATGAATAACTACTTCATGCCGTTTGGTTTGGTTTGGCCATTTCTCAGACCAACCAGATACTCTGACAGCTATGAAATCTATTCCCTAACGGAAGATATTGAATGAACAGTTACTGATTCCCTAACATAGAGCAAGGCACTAGACACTTGTTTGTTTCTGGTAAATGCTTATATGTTCTTAAGTTTTAATATTAACTCAAGATAAGGACACTTTCTTTTCCATCCAAAAGCAGTTAATTTTAAATGATAATCAAACTGTTAATTTTAGATTAAATTTAAAATAAGAGTACTGCTGATTTCCCATAAAACGATATGTGGGTTATGGTAGAGGCATAATAAATATTCATTGAGTGGGTGAATGAAAGGACTATATTTTGTTGGGCTTAGAAATTCTGCCGAAAAGTTACATTTAAACATAGCCAAAACATCATATTCTCTGATCCAATATTTGTGCCTCTGATAAACTATTTCCAGGGTTCATAGTTGCAGAGGTAAGATCCACTTCTGTTCAAAGCAAAACATGCATAAAATTTGCAGAAATGCAAAGTAAAAAAGACCTATTATTTGCTTCAAGCACAATAAAGAAGAAAGCCTCACTAACAAACTATATTATAGTGGACTACTACTACAGCAGGCCTCCAAAGCGGGGCTTTTCCTAAGGGGGTACCTCAAACTACAAAAAGTACCACAACTTACAAATACTATGTTTTCCCGATATATACACATCTATGATAGAGTTTAATTTATAAATTAGGCATAGTAAAAGATTAACAATAATTAACAAAATAGAAAAATTATAATAATATACTGTAATAAAAGTTATATGAATGTGTTCTCTCTCCCTCGCTCTCAAAGGATCTTATTGTACCGCACTCACCTTCCCACCTACAGAGAGCACCTTCCGGCCTCTCTGTGGAGCACCCAATTGCCAGCATCGCCACTCCTGGGCTATGGGGCCCTTGGTAGGTAAAATATGGGTGACTGAACACAAGCACCGCGAGGCCATGACAGTGGATCTGCTACGTGACCAGTGGGCAAATAGCATATACAGCAGGAACACGTGAGACAAAGGGATGATTCACATCCCTGGCAGGCGTGGAATGGCAAAGATTTCATCACACTACTTACAACTGTACACGATTTAAAACTTGCGAATTGTTTATTAGAATTTTCCCATTGTATTTTCACACGATGGTTGATCGCAGGTAATTGAAACTGCAGATAATGTGGAGCTACTGTGTTTTTCTTTTGCTCAGTAAAGTACTTGCTTTCTCAACGCCTGATTCTAGAGGGACTACTCAAAGGCTATTCCTTGTGCCCTGAGAGAGCATCATGACTGGCTTCCAGATATGTTTTGTTCACCACTCCAGTTATATTATTGATCAGTTTCACAGAGTAAAAGTACACAGCTAATAAAAAAGCTCAATAAAGCTTTATAAAATGAGACAAAAGTGAGAATGGGGGCTGTTTTACTTTGTCCATAAATCAAACCTTGTCTCTATAAGTCCCTTTCAACTCCACCACGGCCTGCAAACTATTGAGTCCCCAGTGTCTCTCCATCTTCCGATTTTTCATGCTGTGCCCTTGTTTCGACAGTCCCAGTGTGTGGAATACCTTTGCACAGAAATTTCTTCTCACAACTTCCAATGGCCAAATACTACCCATTTTAAAGGCTCAAACCTCAGCAGGTCCATGAAGCTTTCTTAGAACTCCACACCCAAAAGAAACCAGATTATCTTTTCCTAAAAAACACAAGTGAGCAGTTTACCTATGCCTCTTCATAATATTTATAGTGCTTACTTATACTTTTTATATTGTGTATGTATGTGCACACACATACATACTAAGATAGGAAGGTAGGTAGGTAGACAGACAGACAGATAGTATTTGTGGTTATTTACTTACATTTTAAACTTCTCCTATGGATGGACTAGGTGCCAACTAACATTTGCTCCCCCCATGAAGCCTAGCTCAATGCCTCGCACAGAGTAGGCAATCATTAAATGAAAATGAGTTCTTACCACATATTGCTTTGTACATAATTTACATAATTAAATGAATAAAAGCACATGATATGCATGCTAAAGTCACCAAGAATTATGTCATTTGGCTCTTCCCACCTCCACTCTCTACTCTACAGCAACCTTACTGGAGGGAACGATTCAGCACAAACTCACAGTTAAGTGTCCTTCATGATGGTCGGGGAAATGAATGAACAAGTACTCCGTGGCCACAAGCTGCATTATGGAGTCACCCAGGAATTCCATCCTCTGGTTGTGGCCTCTGAATAAAGGAACGCCGGGGAAAGATCAATTAGTATTTATGGACTTCAAAAAAGAAAAAAGACACTATTTTAAAAGGCAGTGTACTTGTTCATCTTGCTTTAAAGCACAAAACTAAATATAATTCCCAAGACTTCTCAATAGAGAAGAGATCTAAGTCAATATACATTGAGTTTTAAAAAGAAGTAAAGTAAATACTATCTAAGGATTAAACAACTGCTAAAAGAAAGACTGGCATAAGGTGCCTGCTCTGAAGCGTAGGCATACCAATTGGAAAAAAAAGGAGAGTACAGACAACAATAATGCACAGACAGTCTCTATACAGACGGAACAAAGCACAAAGGGCCAAGAATTTTCTTTGCTAAATCTTTACTTCATTGAAATATGGGGGGAGGGAGTGGGGAGGTGGTGTCAAAGTAACTGTGAGTACTCAAAAACAGAACTTATCCTTGTATTATTATTTATTACTTTGTATTTTTCCCTGCAAACAACATTTGCCCACCACTGCATATACTCCATTATTTCAAATCTGGAATCTAGTTTAAGAACACTAAAAACAACTAAGACAAGATTCTTTTATGTTTACAGTTTAGAGAGAGTTGTGAATATCTGATTTGAGGGAAGGAAGCCAAAAACTGAATAAAAAAACAGCATGCAAAGAAATAACATTCTGGTTATTTTCTTCATTACTATGCTAGCTCATCTTCAAATTACTCCTCTAGAGCAAGGGTAGGAGGGCCAAATTCAGCCCAGGGCCTATTTCTATAAATAAAATTTAATTGGGATGGAGACATGTTCATTCATTTATATTTTTTCTATGGCTTCTTTTATGCTACTATGGCAGAATCAAATCATTTTAACAGGGACCACATGGCCTATAAAGCTCAAAATGTTTACTATCTGTCCCTTCACAGAAAAAGTTTTTACTTCCTTCACACTCTCCTTACACTTTATGAAGAAATTAGATGCATGACAATGAAACCAAAAATAAATGGATTGGAGCATATCCCCTGTTCCATGCCAGCGTCTGGCTATTACCCATCTCACGATTTCCTGGAAATATGTCTGAAATTCCCTTGAAGGGCATGCTGCAAAGATTTGGGACTGCCTGTTTAAATGGTCACAATGGGACTATGTGGGTACTTTTAACTCACAGGGTCAGATGGTTAAATCCCACAGTTCTCAGTGTGAATGCTCTTGCCAGAAGCCGAACATGAGTAAACATGACTCCAATTGCTTCTTCAAACTCAGTAAGTTTCTGTAGAACTGGAGAAGTCTCAATAAGTTGTCGATCAGTGTTTGGCTCCTGTAGCTACAGAAAAAGGGAAGTAAATAAAAATCCTGTATGGTTTTTGGTTACAAGAGTAATTATCAATTCTAGGATAGTGTTTTGTAAATTCCTTCTCCCATGGGCAGAAATTTCTGAAAGGCCAATAAAACATGGAAGCTTCTTTCTCATCCCTTAGAATGGCAAACAAACCTAATATTTAAGGAAGGTTCAAGTAATATTTTCCAATCTTCTATCAAAATTCAAGGCCAAGTACTGTACACAGATGGTTCAAAATCCCAAGTATTATACTAACTCTCCAAGGAAGAGGCAAGCTGAAGAACTGCTGGTAGAGAACACATGTCTCTAGTAATGCAGTGGTTCTTGGACTTCAGTGGCCAGCAGAACCCTTGCAGGGCTTGATAAATGGACACGGCCAGGCCCTACCCCCGAGTTTCCAAGTCAGTACGTCTGGAGTGAGGACCAAGAACTGGCCTTCCTGACCAAGTTCCCTGGTGATGCAGACGCTGCAGGTCTGGGGACTGCCCTTTAAGAACCACTGCATTTCAGTAACTTGACCGCTTTGCGTGTCTTCTGGGGACCAAGCTATTTCGGCAAATGAGCATCACTGAAACTGGATTCAGCTTACAATGGAGAGTATTATATCATTAGGCAGGTGCTCAACATACTAATGAGCCTTTAACAATTGGCAGAGAACAAATGTATAAAAGGAAATTGAAACAATCATTTCCAACAACTGCGGGCAATTTCATATTAATAAAATATTTCTAAAATACATTGAACTAATGTCATTTATTACTATAAAGTCTCTCATAAGAGAGTTCAGTCAACAGTGAGTATTCTGATTATATATAACATATATATGTATATATAATATGTATATGTGAGTATATATATGTATATATATATACACACACACACACACACCTATATGTATACTTATGTGTATCTCCGAAGTAAAATAGAAATAAAAGCAAAGAACAGTAAGAATTTTTAACCCAATTGGGAAAAAGGATGTCACCACATGTAGACCTTTTCAATTCTAAAATCTTGAGTAAAAAGTTATCCCACTGCACTAAAGTGTTAATGTATAATATGTTTCATGCAACCTGAGTCAAAGTCTTCAGTTTCTAAGGTCTAAACCAGGTCACCACTTAGCAGCCTCATTCGGTATTTGTTCTACCCTGTGATAAGCCCGGACCTGCGTCCATGGCTCCTCTAGAGTGGCAGGCAGGAAGGTATACGAGAGTCAACACCAGCTGTGTTGTGAACATCACTTGTTGGGGGAACAGGGAGGACCAACTGCAACCACACCAGTCCCCTCCCCAGCCCCGACCACACAATGCGACGTATGGGATCAGGTGACTATCTGTGCCAAGTTTTCCAATGCCGACACCCCAGCGTAGAGTCGTAATGCGACGGAAGGAAATGGAGGGAGAAAAGCAGGAGGGAGGAAAGGCAAACTGAAGGACCCCGAGCACCAGGAGTCACGACGCGCACAGCAGGCCCGCGGCCACACTCACCTGGAGCGGGTGGAGAGGGTAATTGAGCCAGACTTCGCGCAGGTCCTGGAAAATGGAGTGGTGCCTTTAATGCTCAAGGGAGCCATTTAACACGCTCTAGAGCACTAAATAAAATGCCATTATGTGAAATACTGAACTATTTCAGATGCTGACTCCACTTATTGCAAATTCAATAGTGCTAGCAAACTAATTTTTTTTTAGAGTGTACTCACCACTCAAACTGCCTATAGTGACTCTAATTAGCCTATTAAGCTGGGGAGGAAAAGAGCCACCCCCCGCCCCAGGACGCAAAGACACCTTTTAAAACTAAGTTACACATTTGCTTAACCTAATACACTGGATTAAGTTGCTATTTTAATCATATTTTTTAGTTTACCATTCCCCAGAAATGTGCATCAGCTGTGCCTTTTGCAATTAAAACTCATCTCGAATGTTTTTTATTTCAGGTACTCATTCATTATCATGAGCTGTTTTAAGTGGAGTGAAAAACACCCCATATCTAGTTCCTAAACTCTTAGATCAATAAGCCCACACTTTCACAGTGAGCCACTACAAATGTTTACTTAAAAAACAGGAATGAGTGAATTTTATGGAGAAGCCCAGTACATTATTTTGTCCATTGAGTTAAAACTAAAGGCAGTTATAACCGGAACTTCCTGAGAATTAAAGTGTTTTTCGCTCAGTTTTAGACTCTAGGGAGCCTCCCACTGAATCTACTTTCTGGCCTTGATGCTACATTTTTGAAATAAATAACAAGAGGATTTTTAAAGAAGAAAAATATTTTTTCTAAATGTGGGAACAGGGAGAAGTACAGAAAAATGTACTATCACGTGTGACACAACATAACAAAGTGAGATAAAATACCTGACACTTTTGTATCACTTGCATCTTAATAAAATATACTTAGGTGGGATTTTTTTTGTTGGTTTTTTTTTTTTACTGGCCAATATTTTTAAAATGTTTAAATACCAAACTGTTTTTTTAAGGCATTGTAAACGACTTCTCCTAACCAGCTCAATAACCTTCCCCTTAAATCCTGCGGCATGAGCTACACCGAGTGCCACTCCCGTCTTGCGGCTTTCTCCTGCTCCCTCAATGCTTTTTCCTCCTCCAACACCCAAAGGGACATCCCCCAGACTTCGGCCTGTCTCCTGACCCTTCGTTACCTGCCCCTCTGGAGAGCTCCCCACTCTCAGCACTTGAGCTACGCCCTCAATGAGGATGACTTGTTCATTTCTGCTGTAGTTCTGGCCTCTCATTCAAGCCCCAAGTCCAAAACTCTACGTACCTTCAGAAGCATCTTTTACCTCACACCCAAATGGCCAAACACTAACTCTTCACCTTTCCTTAAGCCAGGGAGCGTGGTGCCAGGGAAGACTGCTGGCTCCGGAGCCAGGTGGCCTGGGTGTGAACCTGACTCCGAGGTGGCAGTCGCTCAGCCTCTCCAAGCCTCCCTTTCCTCAAGCACGAGACAGAAATAATTACAGTACCTACTGCAAAGCGTTTTCCCACGCCTCGATGAGCAATTAACTCAAGGCACTAAACCCAGTGCTGGCACACAGAAAATGCTACTATTAATACTGAGGATATTAACAGCAAATAGCTCTCTCCCCCGACCAACTCTAATCTCCAAAGCTCAAAATTCTCATGAACTTCTTGATTCATCTTTCTCCTATGCATTTTACACTCGAAAATGTTGTGACTTCTCCTTTGATGTCTGCTGCCACCCATCTTGGTGCAAGAGCTCAGCACATGACTCATGAGGAGACTATTCGAACTGCGTCCACTTCCGTTCGAAGGCAGGGAGGATCTGCTGCACCTCAGTGTCAGAGAAAACTTCCTGGGAGGGACCTAGAGTGGAATCCCAGTTCTACCCTGTGTTAGCTTTTCAGCAAAGCCTCTACCTTCAGTTTCCTCTTATAGAAAATGCTCACTGACTCTTGGGACGTTTGTTCATGCATACTTTTATTGAATACCTGTGATGTATTAGCTTTCTAAGATGAATAGACACTACCCCGTCCTCAAAGAAGCCTAGTGGAAAAGAATAAAGGCAAACGAGTACAATTTAATAAACTCTGATAAGTTCTATAACAGTGCTGTACACTAAAGTGCTAGGAAAACGCTGGCTGGGCACGTCAGGGCTCTAAGAGAAGCTGACTCTTCAGATGTATGCAGAAGAACATGAGGAATTAAGTAAATAGCAGAGGGAGAGAATTAAAAACAGGGCACCATAAATGAGAAATAAGTCAGAAGTACACAGGCACAAAAAGGGTACCTCCTAATTGGCAGGACACAGAGAATTTTAGAGCAGTGTCATTAGACATTTGTCCAAACCCACAGGCTGTGCAACACTACACATGAGCCCTGCTGTGAACTGTGGGGTTTGCGGGGTTATGGGGGTCAGTGTTCACCGACTGTAACAAATGCACCACTCTGGTGGGGGATCTTGAAAAAATGGGGGAGGCTATACATTAGTGTCGGGGCAAAGAATATATGGTGAATATGGCACCTTCCTCTCAATTTTACTGTGAACATAAAACTGCTCTTTAAAATTTTTTTTTAATTAAAAAAAGGTAATTCCGAGAATGGTACAGAGGGAGTAATAAGAAAGGAGATGGAAAAAATAGGTGGGAGTCAAATTATGAACACTATTAAATGCCATGTTGTAAGCCAGAAGGACCATCATCAAATCTGCACACTAAAAAGACAGCGCAGAGCGCGCGGGGACGATGGGCCGGGCGGCGGGCGCAGCGGCCAGTTCGACGGTCAGGTGAGCGTGGGGAGGACCGACATTAAACAGCAGCATGGCCAACTCAAGAGGCATGAGGACCAGAACTGATAGGCGTTGCAACTGAATGGATGCACGGAGAAAAAAGCTTAAAGATTAAAAAAAAAAAAAAAAAAATCTAAGGATTCTGGTTTAGATCATAAAAATAAAGGAGAAGTGTATTTTTGAGGCGAAGGGGATGACTGTTTGTGAAACAACTATGTGAATCTGCCCAGCGGCAAGGTGAAGACACTTTTTCCAGTTCCTAGATACAGGGACAGATGCATAAAAACAAAAACAGGATGGGGGCGTGGGAGAATAGGAAAGTTTACACAGGGACTGCTCCCTCTCTTCCCAGGAGGGCCACTGGCATGGACAAATGGAAACAATGGCCCTGAATGTACTGCGTACGACGGGACAGGTTACACCCACCGGAAAACACAAAACCAACGAAAGCTACATGAGGCTGAAAGAGCACATGTCAGCTCAGGCTGAGCAGGAGAAAACGGCCCTGCTCTTCCAGCGCTGGGAGAAAGACACAAGCAAAGCGGCTGCTGGGTTAACGGGAAACTAAGAGTCCCTCAGGGTCAGGTGGCGGCTGTAAAATGCCAGCTGACCCCACCCCCTTCGGGGGCTACTGCTTTCCTGCCAGCACTGCCCTGCTTTGCCTTGTCTTACCTCCTAAATAAAGGCCACTGGCAACACTCAATCGCTAAACTGCCCTTGACTCCTGACAGCAACCAACCCCAAAGTAATCCTTTGCTTCTTCTAATCCGGCCTCAGACAAGGCAACCAACCAAGGACAGATCCCTGGCCCTCGTCAGCACCAGCCCGCGCTCAGCAAGAACACCCGCTTCCCTCTAGCGAGCGCCCGCCCTCCCTGTGTGGAGTCAATAATTCTTTGTTGCCTTACAGGTCGGTCCCTGACTGTGTTGGGCTGATTAGACTTTCACAACACCATTACTCAAAAAAAAAAAAAGAAAAAGAAAAAGAAAAAAGTACAAAGGTTCACCAATGTCTCACATGCTACAACTAATAGATGTAAACCAATATGCAGATGTCAAATGAGTTAGGATGTTCGGGTGTGCGCACTTGAACATGCTGAAGTAGAAAGACCATCTATTACTAAGCCCTGCTTCATTTCATGAAAGGCACACTAAAATGACTTCTGAATCTCAGCTGTGCCATTTGTAAGATAATGTTCAGACTCTGCTTTTTCCGTTAGTCATTTATTCATTTCATTCCTTTAACAAGTATTTATTAAACACTGCACACGCCAGCATGGCACTCGGTACTGGAAATAGAAGATAAACTTGCTAAGTAGATGAGTGGGAGAGAAGCAGTTTAAAAAGAGAAAAGAATCTAAACAAAAACTGATGCAATTAAGAACACGAGGTGTAAGGTGGCATTTAATTCAGGAGAAGGGAGCGGGGTGGATGGGGAGTGCAGATAAGACGGGAGAAGAGGCGGGGAGTAGGCAGGGGAGGGGACAAGTTTAAGGTGTAGGGGCACAAGGAGGAGAGACTGGAAGGAGGAAACAAAATAAAGAGGTTGCTGAAATTGCCAACAAAGGAGAAAGGCAAAATCATATTTTCAGATTTGAGAGAAGGACTTAAAATACACGCCACCTGCTACAGACATAAATCAAGACGCACACTTGTTTATGGGTGCAGGACAAAACAGGGGACGCGGACATCGGCAGATAAGTCTCTGGCAGGAGACTTATTCAAACATACAAAATCATCACATAGCTATAAAAACAGACTTTAAAAAATCACACCCCCAGGTATGAATATCATTCAGGTCCCATATTTCAAAACTATTGATTCTTGTTTTTAAGCTAGCCTAAGTAATACAGTAATAACATCTGACAGCCACTTAAGCTGAAGGTTGCACAAAAGCTTAAAACACTGGCTTCCTATGTTCTTTATTGTTCCATGAGGGCTATTTCATTCAATTATAATGACATTTCAATTTGGAATACAGAGCTGCCTCTCCCTTTAAATGTTAAATTGACTTGTTTTGGTACAAAAAGCATCCAGTATGCTCTATTACATGCAGGATTAAAAAGGTAGCTCCAGCAATATTCATAGCTTAATACTTTAGTAACAACAGAAACTATTTCAGAATCTATCATTTTGTCTTAAACTATAATTTGCTTTTTTAAAAAAAGCTCTTCCATACTCTTTATTCATAACCCTATCAGAAGCTCCCTATGAACTGACTTTCTTAAATACACATTTATCGAGTCTACATAATTTACATAAAAACAAATCATAAACAGAAAAGCCAAAAGGCTAGATAGAGCTTCAACTCAGCCTGAACGGGGTAGGTACCCCGTGACAATAAAACAGGAAAATCATAATTAACTCCAAGATACTTCAAAATAAGGCCAAGTCCCACTCTGTTGGTATTCACATTTCATTTATAAGTGACCAGGAGGGAGGACAGTAGAAGACAAGCTCCTGGTGTGAATGTCCACAGGCCTTTCCCATCTGCACCAGAGTCAAGGGAGCTATTTTTGGTGTACTTGTTTCTCCTACACTCTCTTTAAAACACAAAGACTAACTAATACGAAATCTTCCGTAATGATGTGTAACCGAGAACCAAATGAGTCGAGATAAATACCGGGTCATTAAAGAGTAAGCGTCCAAATAACTGTTTCGCTTCCTCCAGGCTTCCCTCCAAGTAAACGGCTCCTACATGAAAGGAAGAGAACACCCAAAGGAAGGCTACGTTACTATTCAGAGAAAATCCCATATCCCAGTAAAAAACAGAAGGCAAGCCAGAACCCACTCACAGAAATAACCGACAAGCTCAGACGCAATTGTGTAAAGGTAGCATTTTTCCTCTTTTGGCTATGTTTTGTATTGTAAATAAGACTGAAATACACAACTCAACTTACTAACATCTAATCTAATATTGTAAGTAAAAGACGACAAACATGAACTATCATAGAAGATAAGGGTATAAACCCTATTATGCAAAAATACTTGACTTTACAAAAATGTTGTTCTATTTTCCGTATTTATGCTTAAGACCACAGATAAAACCCAAGTTCAGATCAATGAAGGTTTCTGCAAATAAAAATCAGGACAACCTTTACCTTTAATTTGAAATAATTATTTAAAAATTTTTAAAATAATTAAGCACTGTACAGACATTTGCCATTAATCATAGCTAGGAAATACTATAGTAACATTTTAGTTGCATATCAAATAACTCTGCAGTAGGGTGATCATATATTGTTGAAGTCATATTTTTATATCTGGCTTCAGAAAGGCCATTTTCATGTAAAATATTAAGACATTTAATCACTAGAGCTTTTGATGACTAAATATATGTATTATCTATCAATGTTTATATCAATAACAACAACGGCAACAATAGTAACAGGCCAGGCCCTGGGCTGGATCTCTGATCTCAAGGAAATGACAGCGGGGCAGGGCAGATGGGGCCTGGATCTGGGGACTCCACTGCCAAACACACTGAATGGGGCGGAAGCCGATGTGAGACCTGGGACCCTCTCTACTTATTTTAACAATGGATTTTAAGTCAGTATCGGACTGAATCTCGCTCCCCATTTTCCCCTACCTGGAAGTGTACAGTGTAGGAAAACCAGATTTACCAGAATATTAAAGCATGTTTTCAGCCTGCTGAGGAAAAAAAAAAATCTCCAGATCATTAAAGAGTAAGCGTCCCAATAACTGTTTGGTATTGAGAATAGGTTTTTAAGTGTTGATTTTGAGGCACTTAAGCCCTTGGTACTGTGCAAAGCATTTTCACATTCTCATCTTTATTTTCTGGGAGCCTCAGTAAGAGGGTGTTAAAAAGGAATTAGAGGCCTCAGGCTCAGAGCTGGTGATCTGGGGAAGGGTAAATGCACCTTTGCTCCGGACTGGATGCTGCCTGGAGTGGATGTTAACATCCTCACAATGACTCTGTGCAGTAAGTATGCTACCTCCATGTCATCGATAAGGAAACTGAAGCTCAGTGAGACTCAGTAACTTGGTGAAGACACAAAGCTGAGAAGCGAGGCAAGAGGGAACTGAACTGTAGCTGCCTGGCCCTGGAGCCAGAGGCAGCACCGACTGTCAAAAATACAATGTTTGCAAAGAGCAGTAATTCCACGTGACAAACACTGAAAATAAGACATATTTGTGGGGAAAAAGACATAGCTGTGAACAGACTGGGTAATTATTAAACATTCCCTTGCTACCGTCATCAGCATAAAACTATAATGGGAAGCTTTTATATTCATTTTCAAAAGAAGAGGGCAAAATTGATAAGGAAGTACAAAGGCCTTTGAAAAATAAAATGTACTCAATCATTCACCTAAAAAAAAAAAAATCAAGGAATTGTCAATCTACTGTAACATTTCATTGTAAAGCATACTTGCAGTCACCAGCTAATTAATGCTTCATAACTTTCCTGTACCAACAGCAAAAAAAACTGAGGAAGTAAAGTGTCTGCATCAGTCTTGCTTCAAGAGAATAAATAATAACTACACAGACTCAAGCTCTGAGGTTTTAAAAATGCCATGTTTTCAAGATGTTTAAATAAAAAAAATCTTGTAGTTTAAAACATGATCAAGAACAATATCAGGGCCTCACCAGCCACCAAGTTAATGTTTATTTATGGATGTGATGCTCAATCAAGTCTGGAAAGTAATCCATCTCCATATTAATTCACTTTGATTTGATTCGGTATATATGTCTAAGCATGCACACGACAGCAGACGACTCCCAGCACCGGAGTAAAGGATGAGAAAGCCGACTCTGCCCTGGAGGAGCTAATCAAACTACAACCCAACAAGGCAGGCATTACGCGAGGGGCCTCGCGTGCTTTGGGAGCAAGTCACTCTGTCCCAAGTCTCCACACTGAATTTTATGTGCTCTCCAGACATTTTAGATATGCAAGAAAGGACATTATAGAAAAAGAAATTACCTATTAATGCTTCAAAACAATTAGCCATTGCATGTCGAAGGTCTGATTCTCTACAAAGGTCAGGTCCGTGGGCATAAAGCATAAATCGATCCAGTTCAAGTTTCTACAAAATTCAAAATGACAGAAAGTAAGGAAGAATTTGGCAAAATCCTAACTGTAATTAACTCCACAACTCCTAAGGGTAAAGAGTTTTGATTGCAAATCAACTAGCTACATCAGTACGTATATTAAGAAAGTTTAGTCTATTATTCATTAGGAATCCTGACACATGGTTCAGCTCTGACAAACCTTGACTCTTCCCCAAGCAGGTCTCTATGAAGTCTACTCCAAGTTCAGACCAAGCAGTAGCCCAGGCTGGAATAAGACTTCGCTAAAAGACCATGAGCCTTGGGTTCACTCAGTTAAGTCCTGGGAGACACAGACCCAACCCAAAGTTAACCTGTTTGATTCCAGAGTTATGCCATACTAATGATGTTGGTACCATACAGAACATATTTTTATGTGGTAAAGGAAATGGGGGCCCTCAGAAAACTTCAAAATGCCTATATCTCTAAATCATGTCTTTTGAGTTTGGTAAGGATTTGGGGGTCCCTATACCCTTGTGCTTGGGTCCCCTTCATCTTTTGGAAGGCTCATTGTGATCTTCTTGACAACAGGCTGGATTTATTTTAAGGGCTCCAGGAATATTGTTTGTAATAAATTATAATTTGGTCTTTCTTATTTGGTCTCAGAAAAGTTTAAAGCCAAATTTGTGGCCCAGACCTAGAAACTGGGTAGCACTTACGAATACATCCGTGTATACTAACTTTACCTCTGGCTTCATTTCACTGTCTTATCCGTATTTTCCCTTTACCTTGAGTTCAGTACCTATTTATTTCTTATCCTACTGTATTATAATATACAAATCAATTCAAGTCCTTTTAGAACTAGACAAAGAATGTACTTTTTAAATAAAACTCCTAAGACTGAATTAATAGAAATCATAATTCTTTCCATAAAAGGAGATACAACATTCCACAAGTATGCACTAAAGCTGTTTCCATTACCATGTTATTCAATTCAAAAGACACTTACTAAGCAATAACATGACATGTAATATGGAATAAGACACAAGTCAATGAGCAATCTAGGACAATATGAGTCTCAGATAAAAGATACTCGGATTTTGTATATTTGGTATGTAGGCTAACAATATCCATATCCATTTTCATTGGGAAAAGACAGAGACAATAAAAACAAGACATATATGCTATAGGTATTTTGTATCGCTAGGAATTCAGGAGTATAAAGTATACTCAAACGAAAGTTTTGACTACCGCAAATGCAATAGCAGGAAACACCTCTTAAAAAATTGATCCCCATGCACAAGAGTTTATACTAGAATATGTAAATTTCATCTGTTTCACAACTTCACTGGGAAAATCCAATTGCATGCTATCTCTGGGGCCCTGCTTGAGAGGAGACTGCAAGCCATACTTCATATTATAAACAACTATTTTGGAGTACTATGAATCTTCCAATGTCTCATACTCCCTGCTCCATACCCTCATTTTTTTCCATGTAGGCATTCGTGAAACTTTTAAAAAAGACTGATGTTCACTTGTGTGCGTGTTAAAATGTTCAACTGTCTAAAAGAGCTAACTTAGAGCTTTCACTACATTCTCAAGGGGTCAGCAGTCCTCTATCAGGTCCTCTCTTCCCTGACGGTTAAGAACCACTAGTCTGGACAGAAGAGGAGCGAGACCGCCACTGCCTTGTTAGAGCAGAGCGCTGGGGGGGCGACGGATGCTGGTGTCAAGGAAGCTCATACAGAAATCCCGGAAGGGAGGGACTGGCCACCCCCTCCTCACTCATGGCCTTGTAAAGCACGCAGTGTGTTATGTTACAGCTCCTGGTTCCATGCTACGGCAATCTCCCATACTTTGTAAGTGTCCTCCCAAAAACTGTTCAGAAAATAATTATGGAATGCCCATTATATCTACCACTGGAAAGAAAACAATGGGTGAGGGGTGACAATCTATTGATTAACATGTATTTCCAGTGGACATGCATATGGACTACCAGGAAGCAGCTTGGTAATCTAATCAACTAAACACTGAAGCAGTTTTACTTAGAGTTGTAGAACTGTATTCGTTGTGAGGCTGCTAAAACCAAGTTGGCATATCTGTTGCCTATAGTTTTTCATTAAGGCACCATTATTTCCATCCTCAAATGCCACTGAAGCTGGGTCAAGGTGGACCGCTGTAAGGCCGCCGCCACCGCCGCTGCTGAATAAAATACAGCAATGCACTCATGCTAACACAAAAACCATGGGATAAAATGAACTGCATTTTGAATGTGATTAATGCCTTGGCAAGATCATATTAAAAAGTCAGTCACAGAGTGGGTTTTACGTGTGATTTCTATCAAATTCCAACAGTTATTATCAAAATTTAAAAAAACAATAAAAATTAGTGAAGACAAAAAAATCAAGGAAAATTCACAAGAGCTTTTTCAGCAGATGATCAGCATTGGGGGATTTAAGAGCTACAGCCCCCCCTGCTAGTGAATAAATCCACATGTCTATACCAGGTAGTGATTCATAATGAGAAGAGTGGTAGCAGCAATAAATGCAACTAATTCCTTCGAATTCATTTACATGTCTGGGGGATTACTGTGATGAGCAGGTGTTGCACCAAGCCCTTTAGAAACTGAGTCATTAACTCAAAAGATAATGTCCTGTAGGCCTCACAGCCACTCTGCACGGCAGATGCTAACGCCGTCTCCAATGCACAGATGAGAAAGCAGAGGCCTGGAGAAGAGAACGATGACCTGCCGTGGCCCCGACTGTAAGAGGGGGAGGGTGTGACCTGGAGTCCCGGGGGCCAATGCCCGTGCCTGGGTTCTGTCTGCCATGATTTACTGTAATAAGACACCGCACAGAGACTGGAACATCAAATGAAATAATGCAAGTCATAAGCCTACCATGAATCTAAATCAAAAAAAGGTTCTGTTCGTCACTGAGTGAAGTCAATGCAGCCAGCTAGAAAGCCTAAATCTTGAATCTTAATTAATGAGAATTGTAATTTGGGGGATTCTCAAAGATCTGTAAAGTACCCGCTATGAATATAAATGGCCTGGAGTATTCCATTCAAAGCTTGTTAAATTCTGCTTGTTAAAATAAATTAAAAACAAATGTAATACAGAAATATTACACAAATGAAAATACAAAAAAATCATTTTTTTTTGCTCTGCTCTCATGTTCCTTTCCCCCAAATGTTTAACTCTGTTTATGAGCATCTGTCAGGTTTTTCCTTCTATTATCAAGTTCCCTCACTATGGAGTTCATTAGCTGCTGGGGAAACGCACAAAGGTAACCAAACTAATAAGGCCGAATCCTTAAAACCCAAACAAAAAAAATCTTTCCTGGTCTTTAAAGTATTAAACCCTTAATACACGCTAGCTAAAGAGTTACTTATTCAAATGCAAACTATGTGTGGACCAAAGGAGAGAATGTCAGGTTTACTCCCAGGGCTTCAGGTGTTGGACCTACCTTTGCTAGCATGGCAAGGTGTTGATTCTGAACAATGGCAGTGCGGTATGTCGCTAATCCTCCTTCCTCCAGACTCGGAAACAAATAGTACAAGTGGACACTGCAGAAAAAGCACGTAAGTGAAGATGCATCACAACATTCTGCCTGTGGCTCTGAGTCACAAAAAGAGGCCAGGCACAAAGGAGCTACGCAACAGACACCAGCTGAACTGAACTGAACTGAAGGGTCTCACTGAAAATCTTTGAAAGTTAAATAGAAAGCACAGTGCAGCTGAATGTGCCAAAACCCAAACGGCACCATTCACTCATATTTCCACATTTATTTCAGTTAAAAGGTTTCTCTGAAATCTGAACAATCTGTCACACATTGCTGAGAGCAAACCTATCTGATACAAACTGGGCCTGGAAACAAATACTTTTCTTGGATGAGACTTTGAGCGGCCCCTGCAGAGAGGCCTGGGAAGCCCCGAGCAGGGCGGCAATGGAGGCATATTCTTCACAAGGACAGATAGGGGCAGGGGTGGACAGAGAGTGGCACGTGTGCCTGGCAGTGCTGTAAGAACGAGCCCAAAGGGGCTGACGAGGAAAGTGCGGGGACAGGGAAGAAGGCTACGAGGAACGCCAGTCTGGACCACAGCAGCAGCTGTGGTCTCCGCGCTCTCACAGCCATGTTTTAGATCCCCTAAGTCTGTGTAGTCACACAGTGTCCTGCGAGTGCAGGCTTAGAGAGCAGCCCCTCTGGCCCATTACATCCTTCTTGGGAAAAGAAATGACCCAAAGAGAATAAAAATAGCTCAAGATAGTTCCCAGAAAAGCACGTGTTATCTCCCTTTAAAAGAGAAAGTATGCGAGTATGAAAAAAATGAAACACACTTTCTTTCCCCTACTTCCAAATTAAGGACCCTAAAACCCTTCTGGGGAGAAAACACACATACACAATCCCCCCCCAAACCTCGTCATTAAAATTACCTGTAAGCTTTACTTCCCTAGAGATCAGAAAGAGTGAGAAAGGGATCAAAGACAAATCCTAGAAAATGAAATGACATTTTGAAATATCATCCCTTTCTTTACAAATTGAATAGAAGCTCTGAAGCATCTAGACCAAGGCTAGCTGATCTCTGGTGGCCATAGCCACTTGAATATAAACTTGGCAGGACAGAGACACCGGCCTTTCATCTTGTAATCTTGCTCGTCACAGCAGCAGTGAGTGCAAGGTATCAGGGCAAGAGCCACAGGCACAGGTCTTTAAAGCTCGACAGCAGGCACACAATACCAGGTGTTTCAGTGGCTTATTTGGCTAATTACAAAGAAGATGATGTATTAAGGATGTTATCTGTGAAATGCAATTAATGGGGAAGAGAGAGAAGCCCCCTTACCTGGTCAGAAATTCAACAACAGCGTCACCCAGGAACTCCAACCGTTCATTGTGATTAATCCTACAGGAAAATGTTAAAGATCACTTAAAAGAGCACGCATTTACATTGCCTCCCTCTCTCCTCAAAGAACGAACACAGGGGCTTGGCCCTTTTAGTAATGGAAACACCTTACTCTCACGGCCATCTTAGCCCAGTGGGAAAGCGAGGGGACGTCCCCTCATACCATGGGGTCCAGGCTTTCCAACCTGGAGGCTTCCTTCCCCTGAGAATGGGGTTTCAAGTGAGGTGATCGCATCCTAACAGTTGCTGCCAGGTAGACAAGAGAAAGGAGAATGTACCCCAGTGAGAGAACTGAACACTGAAACATCAGTGAGGGTGCGATGTTCTAAGGGCAGCTTGCCGTTGCCCATCCTCTGGCCTATGTTCCCTTGCAGATCCCATTAGGTTATACTCTCCCACCTATGCGCCAGGCTCTCACTTCAAAACCGCCTAGTACCCTCTAAACGGGGCTCCCCACACACACTCGGGCCTCTGTCCAGGCCAGCTTCCTGCCGCCCTAAAGCGCTCTACTCTTGCTGTGCAAGGAGCCACACTGAAAACCCATTCAGCCCTCAAGGTCCAGCAAAATGTCCACTTCTCTAGGACTCTATGACAGTTGGGATTTGGAAGTTGAGCAAAAGAAAAGAATAAAGGTCAATGCCTAGGTTTTGCCTTAGGGTCAAAAAGAGGTGCCACTCACTACAAGGGGAAGAGCAAAAGTAGAACAAGTCTGAAGGGAGGCAAAAGCTCTATGTTAGACACATTAACTTGAAATGTCCATAAAGCCTCTGAAGGAAGAGCTACGTGCACATATTTGCTCACAGACAGGGACAAAGCTGATCGTCAATCTGTGGGCGTGGTCAGTGCCTAGGCAGATTTCAAGCGAGGAAGTGGACGACGATACCACTTAGGGAGAGAACGCAGCTGGGGAAAAGCAGCCAGTCCCAGGACCGGGCCCAGCGGCAGTGACAGCTGAGGTCAGAGGAAAGCCAGCGAAGGAGAAGGGCCCGCCCAGCGGGCGGGAGGAAAAGGAGGCCAGGGTTATCCTCTAGCCAAGGAGAACGTGTTTCAAGAACGAAAGATATAAGTGCGATGAGAAGAAATAGCTGAGGCCGCTGACGGGCAATCTCTTTAAGTGGTGGATACAAACTTGGTTTGATCCGAGTAGGCTGGGAACTGTGGAGATACCTAAAGCCATGAATGAGAAGAATCTGAGCGCTTATTTCAGGGCTAGCTGCAGAAAGGAAATATGGGCTCTGGGGTTTTAAAACAAGCAGGAACCACAAAGGATGGTGACAACAATGGGGAGGAAAAGAAGGCACGCTGAGCCGCTGGCGTGAAGGCGGCAAAGCAGCGGCCTGGGCCTGAGCGGGCTCAGCCTCCCTGCCTCCAAGGGCTTCCTTAAATATCTCCGACACGGACCCTCATCGTCTTAAAAAATTCAACAGCTGACTATCAAGTCAGCTTGGCTTTCCAGGCCATTCTTTATCTGGTGCGTCATAGCCACCCATTTGTATCTGCTTTCAACAGAAATGCAGAGCCCTGCGTTGGCCAACACGGGCGCTGTAGCAGGCACACGGGCCCTCGCCCCGCACGGCACCGCTCCTGAACCCCGCTCATCCCCCAGGCCGGCGGGGAGGCCTGCCCTAACTACCGGGGCTCTCGGGGCCGCTGGCTCTCCCCTACTCCGTCCCCACACTTCCCGCTCGGCCTATGACAAGATTACACACCATCTTTTACTGTCGCCTGTTTCATGAGTGCTAGTTTAGTGTCCATATTTAAAGTCTCCCTATGGTTTCAGTATATGTACAAAAATTTTTAAACATTGTAAGTTAAATGACTCTTGGCTACCAATGTTAAATTCAATTTTATCTTATTTCACATATCTCATAAGTAAGTTTATTCTTCTACCCTACCAGTCCTCCACAGTTTGGAATGTTAAGAGAAACACAAACATAATAGGAGAAAACTGGAAAGAGGCGAGTCCCAAAGAAGTGACTCTGAACCGTGATGTCAATTTACAGCATTCATTTATATGAAGAAGGCCTTCTGGCAAGCCGATAATGGGAAGTGGGGGGGGAAAGAAAAAGAAAAAGAAAAATTTGTGGCTATGGTGAGGAATTCATAATCTAAAAGTTTACTTTAGAAAAAAAGAAAAGAAGAAAACATGCATCAGGCCTTAAAACAGTAGCAAATCTTTTGTTCCTTATCCCATTGTTTATACTTTCTTTAATCACCCCCACTATAAATACTAGCAAGCTCTAAGACGAGATGTTTACCGAGCAGTAAACACTCCATTTGTTTTTGAGAACTGAATCAACAGAGGCGTTATGAAATCCAGATTAACTGTAACATTTATACAGCACATTTGGTCTGAGGAATTCAAAACACTTTACAAAACACAACAGTCTCCCTGTAACAGTAATTGCTTAAGATGTCATTTACTTCACGGAGACTGTCTTGGATTTGGGCAAAGTCCAAAGACAACTGCCAGAGTGAGAGTCTGGACAACCTTTTCTCACTCCACCTTCTAAGCCACCAGCAGTGACTGGGACAGTAGAGCTAGAACAGGCCTTGGGGCTCTGTCGAACCTTCCACCCAATTCGGGAGTCCCTTCTATTCATTACTTCTATCTACCTGGCCACTTGGGGGGAGCGAGGTCACAGGGCTGCTGCATCTGAGACCCACTGGAGCCATGGATCCCAGGGTAAGCATCTTTGGGATTTAACGTGAAGCATTTTAATCACTAAATCCACTCAGTGGAATTCACATATATTCAATGCATGCTGGTACCACGCTTTTAATGCAAAATACTTGTGTTAAACTGATTTAAAATATACTTTGCAATTACAATTTCCTGAAACACACAGACATTAATAAATAGTCCATAGGTGTCTCTGTGTTGGTCCAATAGATTCTTATGCATTCTGTCTAGCAATGATGCCACCCATCAAAACAAAACAAACGAAGGCCACTTGGTTCTCTCCTTTTTCCATTACCGGTCTGCCGGGCCCTCTTTCCCAAAGGGCTTACTGACAGTACATGGATTACTTAAATACCACCAAATGCCTAATCCTTCAGAGACCCTTTCTGTGGTAACATTTCACTGCAATTTGCATGAGTTAAATATAACTGAGATTTAGGTGGTTAAGCAGTAGCACTTATTAAAATTATGGGTGGCATATTTGCTTGAGATGATGCCATCATAAAAGTTCATTATTTTGTAGCTTTGACAGGTAGACAGGATTTTATCTATTAGTTTTAAGTCTTTGTGACTTTTTGTAAATCCTACCTGATCCTTAATCAGGTTAAGTAAAATACAAACCAGCCATTTAAACCTCAGCTGATGGCTCTGACCACATCTCTTCTTCTTCTTCTTCTTCTTCTTCTTATTATTATTATTAGAAAGAGGGAAAGGAAGAAGAGAGGGACAGAAACATCAACGCAAGAGAGAAACGTCGATCGTCCACACACGTCCTGACTGGTGAACCAAACACGTAACCCAGGCATGTGCCCTGACTGGGAACCAAACCGGCAACCCTTCAGTTTGTGTGATGACACCCAACCAGCTGAGCCACAATGGTCAGCGCACCACGACCCTTCTTAATGCCCCAGTTCCCCTATTGCTAGCCAACTAGTAAATAACCCTGGATAACAGTAGTATGATGAATGACATTCTTTCCTTTCACACTTATATACTGAGGCCCTGCCCTTTGAAAGACACTGGTTGCCACAGGAAAGAAAATTTAAAAAGAGGACAATAAAAGAGTAAGACCATAGATGTTCAAAATGCTTACAGTAGAAAAGTCAGCCCATCACATAAGGATAGCATGTGGGCGAACTAGAGCATGCACCATAAACAGGTGCCTGCGGGATGTGGACAGGAAGTCGCAGGGTCACAGGGCATTGCACAGGCAGCTGTACGATGCCTGCTGCCACTCGGGATCGGGAGACAGTACACCTGACAGCCCAGGGAGTGCTGCACACTTCACCGGTGTGCCACGCACCGCAGGCAAGGAAAGAGGTGCCTGGAAAAGTAGCCTGGGGCCAAGTCATGTGTGTTGGGACTGCCAGGCGGGGAGGTGCCAACCGATTCAGAAAGTGACAAGACGCCACCGAAAGCTTTCAAGCAGGTTAGCGCTCAGAAGTAGAATCCAGGCTCCAGAAACGGCAAGATGACGGGCCGCAGAGCGAGGGGGGCGGCCGGGGCGGTGGCTGACTGTGCTGCCAGACGCGCGGGGCTGGAGGAGCGCTTTTCAGGGGGCCGAGGGCGAGAAGACAATCCAGAGCCCCTCCTCTCAGCCTTCTCCCCCGCCCGCCTTGCTCATCCACCTCTCCCTGCCATAGGTGCCAGAAAGAGATTTCCCCAACAACTGACAGGCTCACGCCATCTCTCCCTTTCTAAAGCCTGAAATTCAGAGCAAGTGTGCTGGAGAGGAGACACAGCGCTGACACTTGCCGTTTGACAGTGCCTGCTTCAAAGGTATGCAAACACTTCCAAGGAACAGAGACTACTGCATCCCATTCTATAATAGCAAACTAAGAAACAAACAGAGGAGAGGGCAAATCGTTTCAAGTGAACCCAATTATTCAAGAGCACAGTATAAAACTGACCTATAATCCCTCAACAGCCACCAGCCAGAGGCTACTCTTAGCCCAACAGCAGTCTGTGTGTATATTTGTTCTTGACCCCCACTGGCGCACTCAGCAGAGCCTCCCTTCTGTTAGGTTCTGTTTCCGGCACTCTTAGTCCGCGCCCCCCCCCCCCGCCCCCCTCTGCCCCCACTGGTAGTCAGGCCTCCTGGGGAGCAAAGCTTTGTCTTACTAGCCTTGGGATCACCTAAAATACCTACGAACTACCTCCAATTCTAAAGGTACCCAGTGAGTGTCTGTTGAATTACATTTGTATGACGCTCCCTAAGTGCAGCGCCCAGGCCGGGCCCAGCTGGGGAACACTAGATAGCAACCTCCGGCAGCTGACCCGACCGCAAGGCGGGAGACTTTTCCTGAACAGAAACTTGAGTCAACTCTGTATCCGCAAAAAGATCAGAGACGCAGCAAGGGACTCAATACAAGCACCAAAGGCCAGAAGTCAAAGGACAAAAGAAATTGTTTATTCTCTGTTGGTGGTATCATTTTCAAAATGGAAACTTCAGAAAGAACATAGTTTCTCAGATGTCATTCCTTTTGCCCCAGTATGTAAGCCATCTCTTTGTAATAGAGCAAAAGAAAACATAAATCACAAAGTCTGAAAATGCTATAGTTTACATACCAACAATTGCAGGTGGGGCAGAGGAGACAAAATCATCTAAACGACTAGGCATGTGCTTTCATTCCATTTTCCAGGGTGTTAATGAGCTTATACTGGCCTAGCCCACTTCCTTCCCAAGTCCTTTTGGGGCTCAAGACCACACAAAATAAGAATATTAATATATGAAAGTATCTTTCAAAATCAAAAAATAAAATAAAGGAAGCTAATATATAATCTTCCCAACCCATTACATAAGACCAGTATTATTCTATTCTAAACCAGACAAAAGCATCACAGGAAATAAAAACTACAGAATTCTATCTCTTATGAACATAAACATAAGAATCCTCAACACTAACAAACTAAATTCACAGCATATAAAGAAAGCTATACACCATGAGGAAGTAGGATGTACCCCAGGAAAGCAAGGTTGGTTTAACACCCCAAAATCAATTATACACCATGTGAATAGAATAAAGAAAAAAAAACAAAAACAAAAACCCCACATGATCATCCCAATAAATGCAGAAAAGGCATCTCACAAAATTCAATACACTTTCATAATAAAAAACATTAGGCAAACTAGGAAGAGAAGGGAACTTCAACCTGATAAAGGTCATCTAAGAAAAACCCAAAGCTAATATCAGACTCAATGATGAAGGCAGAAAGCTTTTCTCTTGAGATCAGGAAAAAGAAAAGCATCTGCTCTCATCACTTCTATTTAATAGCGCACTGGAGATTCCAGCCAGGGCAACAAGGTTGAGAAAATGGAACAACAGTCATCCAGACTGAAAAGGAAAAAGGAAACTGTCTCTATTTGCAGGTAGTTATGATCATATACAAAGAATATCCTAAGAAATACACTAAAAACCTATTAGAGCTAACAAATGAACTCACCAAAGTTGCAGGATACAAAAAACAATCATATTTCTAATATACTTGCAATGAACAATCTAAAAATGAACTTAAGAAAACAATTCCACTTACAGCAGCATCAAAAAGAATAAAGTACCTGGGAATAAGTTTAGCAAAATATATACAAAATGTATATTCTGAAAACTATAAAACATTTTGGAAAGAAATTTAAAAAGACAAATAAATATAAAGATACTCAATGGTCAAGGATAAGAAGACTTAACATTAAGATGGTAAAGGTTCACAAGTTGATCTACAGATTCAATACAATCCCTGTCAAAATCCCAACTGTGCCTTTAGATCAGGCAAAGTTTTTTAGACATGACTCCAAAAGCACAAATAACCAAAGAAATAGTAAATGGATGTTCATGCTTTAAAGGACATCATTGGAAAGTGAAAAACTGATCCACAGAATGAGAAAAAACTTTTTTGCAGATAATGTATCTCCTTGCAGAGAATGTAAGGGACTTGAATCTTGAATATATAAAAATGATCATAACTCAAAAATAAAAATAACCTAATTAAAAATGGGGGAAAGATTTAAACAAGTACTTTTCCAGAGAAGATAATACAAACGGCCAATAAGCACATGAAAAAGGTGCTCAACATCATTAGTCATCAGGGCAATTCAAACAAAACCACAGTGAAATAACATTTCATACCCAACAGGATGGCTAGAATCAAAGAGACAGGTAATAGCAAGTGTTGGGAAAGATGTGAAGGGATCGGAACCCGATGCAGTGCTGTTGGGAATATAAAATAGTACAGCCACTTTGGAAAACAGCCTGGCAGTTTCCTAAAAGGGTAAAGAGAGTTAGTATGTGACCCAACAATTCCAACCCTAGGCATATAACCAGGAAAAATCAAAACATATATCTACACAAAAATCTATACACAAATTTTCAGAGCAACATCATTCATGTTAACTGAAAAGTGGAAACTACCCAAAAGGCCACTAACAGATAAATGATTAAATAAAATGTGGTATAACCATACCGTGGAATAGTAAAAAGAAATGAAGTACTGGTACATAATGTAAAATGGATAAATCCTGAAACTATTATGCTAAATAAAATAACCCAGTCACAATGGATCACGATGTACAATATAATACTACTGATACCCAATGTTCAGAAGAGACAACTCCATACAGATGGCAAGTAGTGGCTGCCTGGGGCTGAGCAGCTGAGGGAAATGGGAAGCGACTATTAATAGGAACAGGGTTTCTTTTAAGGGTGATGAAATGTTCTAATATCAGCTCGTGATCACAGCTGCACAATATTGTGAACATACTAAAAACTACTGAACTATACACTTTACATGGGTGACTTGTACGATATATGAATTATATCACCATAAAGCTGCTGCTAAAAAAATCTACTTTACCTTGAGGGAGTTGGGTCGTCTTGGCCAAGGCGTGACATAATATTTATTAGGGTGTTAATTCCTATTTTAAAAAGAAATACACAAGTGAATACTGTTAGAAGCATTCTAGAGCCATGATATGACATGTAGAAAATTATCTAACTCATCCCAATTTGATTTTTTAAAGTTTTATATCTGCATGTATACAAGTTTAATTAAGTTAGTTACCTAAAACACTTGGTAGGATAAAGAAATTTTTCCAAAAATTCATCCACCCTCATTACAACACTTTACTCAAAGCGAATGTTATAATTTATGGGTCAAGTAGCACTAAAAGGTGAGAGGATGAACAGTCTCCAGGGAGCCAGTCCTGGTGGAGGTTTCATCTGCAACTGAGAACACGGGCCGAAGCCCGAGAGCCAAATCCAAACACACCTTTTTTCCGCATGTGCATGTGATGAACTTTCCTATCTCCATATTTGGGCTGCCGAATCCCACAGTTAGACAAAGAATTCCTGGCATGATCCGGATTCATTCCAAAATTTAAATGATGACTCGGGTGAGTCATGGCCAGCTAAAATTTCAATGAAATAAGTTCAGTCTTAAAAACCCAACACAGAAGCGTCACCTTTATATCATCCCCAGTGAAACAGGAAAAAGAGATGTCTATCCAGTCAATTTTTAAGCCCTGATCTTTCCACCTTATCTCCTCTGGTGTCAAATTTCCAGAGCTCTGGTGCAAGCCTTCTTCTCAAAATAAATCTAAAAATCCCGTCTTTCAGAGGAAAATTAGAATGCTCAATACCTGAAAAGAAGAGCCATAAAGAAGGAAAGACTGAAAGAAGGGGCTCAGGTTTGACAGGTAAGTTTTTGCTTTAGTTTATTTCTTTAGGGAGAGCCTCATTAAAAAAAAAAAAAAAAAAAAGTGAGAAAAAGGATTTGAAAGTGGCAACCAGAATGAAGGAGAGATGTTTCTAAACATCATCATCATCTCCCAGAACAGAGAACTCAATGCTCCTTTTGAAACCTGCAAGATGAATCACTCCTATCTTGTTATCCCATGAGTGTACAGGAGAGCAATTCTTACCTGTAACAGACAACGATCTTGGAAAGTATATCCTATCAACTTGTCTAGGTGCATTAGGCATTGGTGGTAGCGAATGTGATGGGTCAAAACAGGTAGCATCATTGCATGCTAAGAAAAAAAAAATTTCAATATTTTTAACTCTATCAAAGCTTTAAAAATGCAACATACAAGAACCATTTTTGCATCACAAATTCTACATCACAGGGTCTCCAAACAGTGTGCCCGCCCCAGGGCGTCGTGGCGAACCATCTACAAAGGGCAGTGGACCTTAGCTGTTCAGGGTATATTCTCTGGAACCAGAATGCCTAGGTCCAACCACTGCTCTGTCACCCATTCACTGTGGGACTTGGGGCGAGTTTTTTTGCTTCTCAGCCTCAGTTTCCTCGCCTGCAAAATGGGGAAAATCAGTATAGCTACTTTCAAGGACAGTTCAAAGGATTAAATAAGCAAATACAAAAAACTGCTTACAAGGCCCAGCAGCCCTCAGGCAAGTAGAAGTTCTGCGCCTCCTTGTCTATCTTTAGTCGCAAGGACAATGGGTTAGGACTCATCAAGTCTGAAACGCTGTCATGGTCGAGACACTTTTGAGAATCTAAGAAACACGGTTCTTTCCCCCTAAATGTCCCTGCACACAAACATGCAAAAGTTGTATGCTGTTACTGTGTTCATACCCCCAAAGCCCCCGCCCCCCACCAAATCCTTTAGGTAAGGCCTTCCCAACCAGGTGATCTTTCAAAGCTATTCCAGGTTCACACTTGATGTTCTAACATTTCAAGGACAACTTTTATAAAACCACCAATACAGTTAAGGCACCTGAGAACATGGAACTTTTACTTTCCTGTTTCAACCATTTTCATTTGGCTATAGATTCCTCATTGGGAGATAATTTCATGAAAGGCATATCTTTTTCTTTTCTTTAATAATGTTTCCCTAGAATTCAAGAGAATAAAGGAGTCATTCTTGTTCATCAGAAACTGGAGGATGGGCACAGCCTGCCAAATGACTGACATATACTTTGTATCATTTTAGTCTTTGAAGTATTTTAAGCTGGCATTGTTTAAAAATACATGCAAATGGATTTGCTTGAAACTATAGAAATCGGTTTCCTGTATTATTAATTTAAAAAGAAAGATTAGTTCTCCCAAACAGAATTTCTAATCAACAGAACCTCTTTCTTTCCCATTCAATTCAATAAATACATACTGAATGCCTCCATGTGCAAGGCTTATAAGAGTCGTGGAAGAGAAAAAGATGAAGGCTCTATTTTTGACCTCAAGTACTGCCCATAGATACGGCATTATGATTTGAATTATTGGCAGTTTGTCCACTCCTTTTCTGTAAGTGCTGTATTAAAAAAAAAAAAACAACAATACTATGGAAGTGTGTGGCCAAACTATGATGTGGTTTTATAGGCGTCTGAATTGCACGGAGCTCAAGGGAGCTGATGCTAAAGACTTGAGGTATGTAGGTCATGAAGACTGTGCAGTGCAACTGTCTTTCTAAAGTATGAACTCAAACTGGTGAGTTGTTTATTTTTAATACCTTCAGTGAGAAATAAATCATTACCTGTCAACAAAATAGCACCATCTTTAGAGTACTCTGATTATCAGAAAATTATCACAACATTAAGCCCAAATCTGTCTCCTTATTCCTTGGAACCTAGTTCTATCGCTGGAGACAAAACAAAAATTAAAAACCCACACTGAACAGCATGGTCCCCACGTCGTCTCTTGGCTAACCTAAGTCTTACTTCCTAGAACCTTTACTCATGTGACACAGCTTCGAGTGCCTTCGCCACTTCCTCTCAACTTGCTCTAAATAGAGCCAGTGTGTCTTTCCAAATAGTCTGTTTCTTGTGAATACCATGGAAAGGTAAGTGTGACTCATGTCCATCTTGGTCCCAGACAACTGAGTCTTAATATTTTCTATGAGACTGTTATAACTGTTATAGAGAGTTATGACTGTTGTAATTCTCTGCACTGTTGAAATGCACGCAATCACTGAGCATCTTTTTGCCCTCCTCTAATGCATGCCTGGCAACTGCTTTCATTTTTAAAAAATTCCCCTGGAAGATTGTGAGGAAATCATAGTGTGTAGTTTTAAACCTATTCAAATTCTCCCATCAAAACAGAGCAACTAGAATAGCAAACTAGACTTAGGAACAATATATACATAAAACTAGGTGCCAAAGTATCCCCATGGACGCCTAAAGAAGAGTATATGACGACAAAGACCTATGTGGTCTCGGCATCAGTGAGAGAGAAAAGACAGAGAGGGTAGCGGGGCTCTGCAGGGCCCTAAGGGCGGGAGAACCCAAAAGCTAACAACACGTATTCACTGGAAGTGCAGCCAAAACTGGAGAGGGGTCTGCAGAATCCCATTCACTGGGTGAGTGCAGGAGGACAGCCTGACAGAAAGCTAGGGGAGAAGCAGCAGCGAAGATTCAAGTGACTGGCACAGACAAGACTAATAAATTTAATAACATTCACCATGGAGCCTATCGCTTGCAATAGTCATGTTGTTTAACGGCTGTATTTAAGAATTACCACCTTACAACCATTCTGGAACAAGAAAGAGTATAAATAAACATAAACTTTAAAATGATATAAATAAATAAACATAAAAAATATTCACTGCAAAAATACTCACTTTGAACCAAAAGTCAATTAAGTTCATTTACCCTGCCCTCCTTCCCGAAGTCATTTTTACCTTACTTGAGGTTTTTGCATTTAAATTTGAACTGCGTTGCTCCTCTGTGATGAGTTGATGAATAATACCTCCAAATTCTCTTAAGGTGGCATTTCTATATGTTGATGGTTTAAACTCAACACAGGTAACAGTTTACTTTCACAACTCCAAAAATATTCACCGATTGTGAAGTAATATTCAATATATCAAGATAAACAAACAGATACTTCATCTGTTCACTGAAGGATGAGAGCTATCGAATGACTCCAGGATGATCTGATTTTGGTGCATAAGGAACTATCTCACCAAAGCCCATGGACTTCATAGTTTTATTGTTGTTCTTAATAGTCCACGCCCCAGCCCCCCCACCTCCCTATCACTGCCATTGTGCTCAGATTTCTTTCTCTTCTGCTTCTATCAACTTCTCATGTAGTTGGCTGGCTCATACTTTCATTCATTTATATGCAGACTTTTTTCTTTTTCTTTTTCTTTTTTTAACAAACCATAAAGCAATTCCTGTATTCAGTCTATGAACTCACGGTCAGCAACTTATACTCTTTATCAAGTCATTTATATGCGAGGATAATTTTACTGAAATCTTAAAAAAAGACTTCCATTAGGAGGATCAGAGAACGTAATGTGAGCCCTGAGAAAGAGGATACCTACTAAGAAAGGATCCTGGTGGCTAAGTGGGCTCAAATTAAAAAAAAAAGCCTAGCAGCCATTTCTACAGGGGCCTCTAACACAGGCAGCACCCCAGGGAAAAGTCTGCACTGAACCGCCTGCCTGCACTGTGTTTCTGCCATCCAAGCCAGCCCCGTGAAAGAATTCCTGGAATCCTATTTCAAACAACAGGACTGAGGCTTTCCCCACCCAATCAGAGCTGCGCAGCTCTAACCAACTAGAGAGGCTCTATTCTGACCTATCAGGACAGTGACTTTTGGACAAATCAAACTGCAAGGATTTGGAGTCCTCATTTGCATAAAGACTAATCAGGGACCAGGAATAGGAGTTTCTGTCCATATGAGCCAGCTCCCCTCCGGCTCTGAGTGCGCACTGTCCTTTTTCGCAGAAGACTAAAGACCGTGTCCCCTGGCCGAGCTGAAACACCAGAGGTGTCTCTCCAGAGAAGAGCGCAGCGGACCAGCGCAGGCCAGGGCAGGCGGCACAGAACCGAGCAGCCCGAGGCACAGCGGAGCAGGCCAGCGCAGCACAGAGCAGGGCGGCCAGGAGCAGGACAGAGCACCGAGGAGCAGAGCAGAGCAGAGCAGAGCTGGCCGGAGAGGGGCCTGGTCCCCGAGCCACCTGGCCCCGGGGCTGCCTCACAGCCATGCTGTTTTCACAGCTGTGCTGTATCACAACTGAGCTGTTTTACACTGAACAAAGTTTCCTTCTTCACCACACCCCGAACTGGGGACTCCTGCCGGCATTGAATCAGTGCCATCATCATCAGTTGACAGTAAGCATGGCTTCTAAACAGATAACGGTTGTCTTGGAAGAACAGGAGTCCTACAGAGGGAGGAACTATTATTAATTAGATCAAGAGGTATTCACCTTGTGTGAGTTTTAATCAGGATCCACCTTCTCTGACCTGGCAAAGAAAGTGACTGAGTGCTTTTGCGTATCGACCCCAGAGTGGAATGTACAACACAGAGAAGATAACCGAGCCCTCAAGCCACTTCTCGTCCAGCCGCGGAGCCAGAGCGGGACATCTGGGACACTACGGAAGGACACAAAACCACAGTGGGGCAGATCGTTCACTCGGCACCCCGGTTTGTTTTACAGAGAGAAAAGGGAGAAAAAGACTCAGTACTTGTTAAAAAATTATGTTCAGTGGAAGGAACAAATTACGGCCCCACAGGGTTTTGTTATAAAACAAAACTTCGGAGTTAACCAAAAACTCCAGTTAGAAAATCACTGAACTAGAAGGGCACTGAGGTCCCCTCCAGTTCTTAATGTTCCACAATTTGAGGACCTCCTTAAACAGTCACCTTGACTTGTCACTGAGGTCACCAGGTTTTGAACAGACTGTCCAACATTCTGCTCCTTGTCCTTACGGTGCCTGTCACAGGATGACGTTATGTTGGATTTGGAGCAACACTAGCAAATCCACTAGGCCTTCAGACTCAACAGAATGAGATATTCGCCTCTGAAGGCACTCAGAGGAAAAAAAATCAGACAGTTGGCAAAATAATTGAAGACTTGGAGGATGGAGCTGGCTACCACTGTAGATGATTATTCTCAAACCATTTAGCAGTACTGCATCAATAGCAGTTCATCTTAAAACAAAACTATTTAGCTTTGGACATCACATGGTAAATGAATTACACAGCAATACCTTTAATTATTGGATTAAATCCCACTGTTCAATATAATAATTAAATGCCAACATTGATTTTTTTTTTAAAAACTCATTATGATGAAATGAATACCTAAGAGTGTCTGAACTTATTACAATATATGCTACCATCAAAACAGATAAGTGGAAGCCTGGAAAGAATTCTTCAAAAGGCTGAACACAGCAAATTACATTACCTAACCCCAACCTTTACTGTAATTCCCATGAAGCACAACTAATATTAATCATAACAAAAAAGCAAGTGAAGAATCAAAGAATATGCTGTGTATTGGGGATCTCTGATCTGGTATAAATTCCACTCACAGGGAAAACAAAAATACTTATTTGTGAGTCAGTATATACATTTGACATGTTCCTCTATAGAGTTTATCTGATGAAAAAATACTATCATTTGGCTCAAATATGAAACTTATACTGACTCTATTCATTAATGCCTTCAGTTCTCTGCAACATAAGTTTGAGCCACGGGTCTGCAAGGTTTGTGCGCGTGGCCTCCAGGAGTCGGCCTGTGGGGCTGCTGGAGCATCACTGTGGACAAGCACCTACACACAGGCTGCAACCAGGCCTTGCATTGCAGAGACAGAATTTGGCGTTGCTGAGTGCCCCACGCCCTACCACTGTGCATGTGGGTGCAGACACACACACAACTAAACAAGACAATACCGACACTGACAGAAAAAGCAAAACTCAAATGATCCAAAACAATTTATGGACAGTGTCCCATTTAACTGTAAGATAGTATGTTCCGCAGCGACTTCTCAGAATTAGGAAAACGGCAGTGCAAGGCGACTTTTGAAGGAGAGGTACAGGTATGATTGTGTTCTCAGAAGCATCATTACCTGACAGACGTCAGAACGGATGCCAGTTTTCCAGAAACCTTGGCTACTCAGCTCCACCGTTACTTCTCGCCTCATTGTATTCTTCTGCCGTATTTTTTGGAGTGCTTCCTAGAAAAGAACTCATTATCATGAGTAACATGATGGTTGGAAAGCAATATTAAGCCAAACATCAAGCATTAGAAAATAAGCTAGATCCATTCACTATCACTCTTACATTCAGGTATTCAAACCTCTTCATTCCAAATTACAATAATTTACTTGAAGTGAAGGCCAAAATGCTCAAAGCCTTGGGTAACTAGATAGGAAAAAACCTAAACTAAATCTACCACTCTGGCAAGTTCAAATTAAAAATGCCCTTTCACTGATTTAAACAAAAAAAAAAAAAAAAAAAAAAAGGAAGACTCATAAAGCGTAGTGTTTAGGTTTTGAAATAAGCATGTAAAACTTGTAATTATATCAAGCCTTATGTCAAACATCTACATCTAAGAAAGACAATCAGTAAATTAACCTACAATCCACATAATTCTAAAAGTTGCCTTCAAATTTGCCAACCCATTATGAAAACAGGCCAGGGTACATTTTATTAAATAAAGACAATAATCTGAAACTGCTGCAAGACATAATCACGAACTGACTCTCCTTTACTGCCCTTCAAATAATTAATCATAAAAATATTTTTAAATGTGTATGCTTAATTCAATAACAATCTCAAAGGAATTTATAATAACAAAGGAACCGCCACTGCCATCTCCGCCACTGGTCGGGGAAAGTGGAATGGAGGGGTTCAGAAGCCCACACGACCGCCCTCTTCCCGGGTGCCCAACAGAGGGACACTGCAGTCAGCCCCTCAGCCCTGCCTCCCCCCTTTACAGTGAAGCCGACTGGCTCAAGGCGTAGTCAGTGACAAAGCCAGAAATCACACATTTTTTCCCTCTTCAAAGCCTTGCTCTTATACCACCAAGCAGAGTAAAACCTCATTGAGACAAACCTATTTTGATACCAAATTCATTTACTTTTAAAATGATAACCAAAACATAAACGATCCTGGAATATAGGGATAACACTACCCGTTAATAAAGAAATGTGGAATTTGCAATATAAAACCTTACAAATTAAGTTCACCTGACTAAACTGACAGATATATGGAAGACAATCTTTTACAACTTTAAGACTGAGAAATTTGCGTAAGACCCCAAGTTGTATTATGTGCAGTCTAATGATGAAGAGCTGATCCACTACGTTTTAAACATTAATTTCCCAATGGTAGCCATCCATTAAGAAACTACCAAGAAAAGAAGAAACGAAACTATCCTTTTTAGGAGGAAAAAAATGGTTCCTTAGATACTAATAAGATAAAAAAATCAATTGGCATACTAATGTGAGGAGGGGAGTAAAGTGTGGCATTTTTAAAGTATTCTCCATCTTACTCTAGAAGCACAGCGCAAAGCAACAATCTTGAAATAAGCCTCAAGTGTGTCATCATTAATCACAGAACAACAGGGTTCAATACCCACCTCCCTCTGTGCCAGCTTCTGTTTGTCTGTTTGTTTGACTTTGGGACTATTTGCTAAGAGGTGACGAAGTTTCACGTAACTCTTCCAGAGTTTCTGGTACCTAAGGAAAAGGACAGACAGACATCTTTAACAACAAGAATAAATCAGAAGTACCATAAAACCAGTTGTTTTAACAGGCCTGTTCAATCACAAATTGCATTCTTTTTTATATCATAATGGCAGCACTCCTTCATTCTAAGGAAGAATACGATTTAGGGGGTTGAAGGTCAGGATGACCAGCAGTCATCTGGAACTTAGTTTTAAGTTGATTATTGCTTATTTGGGTTGAAAATGAGGTGTCACTATATGAAGGAATCTCCCTGGAAAAAAATTCCAAGGGAGGTATACAAAACCAATAGAAACATAGGCCGTTTCTCGTTGTGATCTCTTTGAAAGTAACACATTTTATTTAAATATGTACTTTCTGAAGCTTGTGGAGAGAAACACCCCTTACTTAATAAGGATACTATCAGTCTCTGAACTGCCTATCCTGAAAGCAATAGTTGGAGAATATTAAAAAAGAAAACCCCATTTGTACCAATACCTAAGCTACATAGCTGTATCCACTTTTCCCCTGGGGAGGAAAAAAGACAAATGGTGTACACCAACACGGATATGCCATGACAAAAGGAAGCACACTGGTAGCCGAATATGCAAGACCCTGGACCAGTCTAAAGGAGACTGTGAAAGCGTCCTGGGAATGAAGAGACCATAGAGCCCTCGATCAATTCCCATTCCTGCCTTCTGAGTCCACGAGAGCCTAATCACATTCTACTAACATTTTTCTGACAAGAAGGCACTTTCAAAGGATTTTTTTTTGTCATCTTGAAACTGCTTCTGTCATTGAAATTGCTCCTTTCTTGGCCTCAGCTGGGTCTTTCCTTTTTGATAACAATTTCTTAGAGAATGGAGGAAAGAAAGAAGTACTTACACAGTGCCTGGTTCACTGCTTCATACTTTTATCCAAAGAGGGGGAAAAAAGAACAAAACCCTTTAGCCTCTTCTAATAGATTAGCCAGAATTGTACTTATGAATGGAAAATCTCCCATGCCCTTTTCTCCCACTATGAATCCTTTAAAAAAAAAAATGAACCAGGAAACTCTTTGTTTAACGAGGTAGGAAATTCAAACACTCCCGAAGAAAATAATGGTACTATGTCCAAATCCCACACAGCCTCATCTTCTCCCCCCAAAAACACTAACATGCCAGTTAGAAAAACCCAAATGTGGAAAGAAACATCAACTCTAAAAGTCGAAGTCATGGCTTCTCCTTCCAACACAACCCTTCACTTTGCATGGGATCTTGAGCTCTTATTAAGATGCTCCAAAAAAATAGAACTCTGCATAAATTCAGCAGTGTTAGGAACCACATGGTGCTACTTTCCTCTAGAGGGCACTGGAAAAATAAAAATAATAATAAGCATTATAATGACAAATAAATGATACGTTCCTTAAAGATTAAAAACATACAAGACTCATATTGACCAAGACTGCCAAAGATAACCTATTGAATAATAATTTCCTAGAGTCAAATATGTAGAGAAAATAATTCTTCAGGAGCTACCAAAACTTGTCTCATTTGGTAACCTCAATTTGGAAACATGACTCATTAAATTTTTAAAAAGGAAAATATCTACTAAAGGGTATTCCTCTGCTAATTCAGCTGTTAGTAGAAGGTGAAATTGGCTAAGACAAACACCGAGAAATATCTTACTGTGGGTCTCCTGCATAACTCAACTGTGCAGGGCGTATCCCAAAGTGAACGATAATTGGAAAAGTAATCACATCGGGGTTGAACTGTTCACGATCCAGTTGATCGATGCGGACAGAGCTTGGTTTCTACAGAGAAAAATCAAAGCCATTTATTCCCATAAGAAGTCTTTAAGTATTGACTTTAACCTAAGTAGGAAAGAAATTAATCGGACTTTTTTCTAGGAAAGCCTCATCCCCAAAGGGAAAATGTCATTTAAACCCTTTAATCATAGCAGCTATACTATATAAAAACTATAATGTCATCCCTGTAAATGAGTCTGTGCCATTTGGCGTAATGAACAATGATCTTGTCCTTTTCTGTAGTCCACACAGAAACCTTTAAAAATTAAACTCTTGAAAGGACACCTGGTCAGATATAACTTTTCCTTAACCTCTCCAAAGGCACAGGGGAAGGATTCCACTTCTCTGAAGGATTACAGAGAAGAGATGCGCTGGCTTACTCATTTCAAATTAACAGCTTGCTTCTCCTCCGGACGCATAACAGGCAGCTGTGCCTCTTTGTAATTTTTTTCCCCATTAGGTCTCTATGTACCTTATGCATTCCTTTAATTCCACATCTTTACATTAGAAGGTATGGTAATACAAAGGCCAAATGGTTAAGCTTCTCTTATTATGTCCATGTAGGCCATTTTTATTTTAATAGAGAGTCTCATGGCTTTGTGTTTTAAGTCTAATAAAGGAAAAAGTGAACAGCTAGTTCCTTCTTGAGTTACTAAAATATGAGGAACCATTCGTAAAGTACCTTTCATCCTGAAAGCTTAAGTTTGTGAAAAGAAGGTGAAATAACCATGGAGAGAATGTTTTAGTAATCTTCTTGCTTAAGGGCAGTCTCCTAGTAAGTAAATTCTTATTAGGAGATCCTGGGATCTTTGGCTCAGCTGCTTTAAAGCCAAAAGCGACAGGACTGATCCTCACAGAGGTCAATAAGCTTCATTCTGTTGCACAGCAATGACCAATAACTAGAGTCTGGTTGGTGGCCTGGATTGTCCAGGACAGAAGGGTTCTAACGCTGAAAGTGGGAAGCAGCTTTTAGCTGTGGATCAGGTAACCAGTTTGTTACCAGCTGGGACAAGCTGGTTACCCTATCCACAACTGTACCCCAGTTAGCCATCTGACAAATCCAAGTAGGTGACAAAATGAATGGATTTGTGTAAATTCATCCACCGTAGTTTATAAACAACTTACATTTAAGTTTTTAAAACATTATTTAAGATTTAAATGTATTTAAATTTTATATTTAAAGCACATTTAAAACATAATGTTATTTAATCAAAATTTTACTAGTAACTTAAAAGTTGACCTCTGGTCTCAAAATTAATAACTAGAGAAGATTTCAGTCACAGATAACCTAATATAAAAATATATAAGTGCTTATCAACAAGTAACAACACATTATTTAGGTCTAAGAATTGTTTCCAATATTTTGTGCATCAAAGCAGCCAGATTCATTTTTAAAAGAGGAAATACACAGCTGAAAAATGCTAGTGAATTATTCATGTTTCCATGATTTTAAACACCATGCTATGGTATCAAGGAGGAAATCGTGATTTAAAATATCTACAGCATCTCTAAATATATGCAGGTGGGGGACAGGAATGAAGTAAGTTCTAGAATTTGGCCACACCCTACAATATCTGTCATACCATCCTTGCAGAAGAATAAAAATCATTCTTACTAATGACCAAAGTAATCTCTAACAGAGGCAAAGTGCCAAGAGAGGGAGATTAATTCTTTTAAGTTCTGTAGCAATCAAGTAATTAATGTGACCATAAGGGCCTGAAAATTTAATAAATTCCCCAATATCCTTACCCTTGGGTGAGCTTTCAAAGCACGTACTGCAGAGGATGAAATGCAGTGCCATATGTACCCTACCTTATTCTCATAATAATGAAAGATGTTTGAATGATACTGGGTTTCCAGGATATTTTCCTCCTTTTGATATATTTTTAGGTAAGTACTAAAAAAGAATTAACTTTGAAGTGTCCCAAAGCCTGGTATCCAAATTTACCTTTCTTAATTCATTTGATTACTTTCCAACATAAACCTGTCAGCCGGACTAACCTGGTTTCCTTGTTATCCTCACACTGGCCATACGCCATGCCAAGCATGTGCATTTAAACATGTCGATGACTTACACAGTTTCTCCTGAAAGCTCCCGCTATGGGCTTTCCTGGCTGGCTTTTTTACTGACTGGCTCACAGATGCCTCAGAGACTCCTTTCACATGGACATGCCATGAGATGCGCCCAGACGAGCGTCACATACAACCTACACACTTCGCTCACACCAGCTCACGTAGCTGTCCCTCAGCAGGGAGCTGGAGGATGATCATGGCGACGCAGTAAATGTCCTCTACGCCACTGGCTCAATAACAAGCAATGAGTGAATGAGAAGCTCCTGGGGTGTTTTTTTTTTAAACTACAGATCCTTGGGCCCCTCCAGAGTATATGGGCAGGGGTCCATCGTGGCACTGTTGTACTTTTAAAAGCTCTCCAAATGATTCTGGGATTGCAGGAAATTTTAACCATGCCATGAAAGAAAGCTCCAGGGTAAAAGTGTTCCCAAAGTGTCCACTGTAAACCATGCGACACTTGAAGCGGACCTACCACGATGAAAAGATAACGTCTACCATCCTCTCAACCCATCTTCTGACCCAGCTATAAACCTGACAGAAGAAATGTAAATTTATGCAACTGCCTAAAAAAGAAAAATTAAATTCACAGCCATACCCTCATAGTGCTATGACCTGCGTGTTTCTTTTAGAGTGACTTTCAAATTATTTATGTAGCTTAAAATATAAAAATAAAAACTAGGATTTTTTTTTTTTTAGTTTTAAAGATGTTTTATGTTTAAAACATTTTTATTGAGCACTTTCATTTTCGAGATTTGTTTAAAATAATCAGCACTAGCTGGAATGTTTGATTTGCAAATAGCAACATTTTGTTTGTGCAGATGTTACTGTCATGCTACAAAAAGTTGATCCAGAGTTTTTATTTTTATGAATCATGGCTATTAAACAGTTTGGCAGCCTTTTTAAAACAACAGCTTTGTTTAAATAGATTACTCTGTTTCTTTACATGGAAATATTTTAATTCTCCATTTCTGGAAAACCTTATCCTGATAAGATGCCAATATACAACGATTTTATGAAACAATAACAATTTTTGAAAAAAATAATTATAAAACAGCATTTTCTTTATAAAACTAGTTATCTTTTAATTCTTCCTTTTAATTTTTATATCTCTATTTAAACTTTAAAAGTGATTTTAAAACAAAATAATAAATCAAAAGAAATGGGAAATATTTGTAATAATTATGGCAAAAGATCAATAAATTGATTGATTAAAAAAGGTCCAAAGGACAAATAATGCAAAAGAAAATTAGACAAAGGATGTTAATAGACCATTATCAAAAGAAAACATAAAAGGCCAATAAACATTTTAAATATCGATTTTTCCTAGAAACAAAAATAAATACAAAACTGAACTAAACAATATTTTTCCTTATCAAATTGACAATGTTTTTTTGTTAGAATAGTATAACCAACATGAAGAAACAGGCACTGCATGTTCTTCTAGTCAGAGTGCAAATTTTACAGCCCTTCTGGAAGGTACTTGACATATGTATCAAAACCTTAAAATGTTCATATATTCACACTACTAATTTCACTTATAGGACTTCATCCTAAGGAATTAAATGGACAAATATTCAAAGATACAAACATATACATATATAAACACATATAAACACATATACAAATGCAATACAGTATTTGTTACAGCAAAAGTCTGGAAGCAACCCAGGTACCCAACAATAAGGAGTTAATTTTATAACTTAGGAGCCTTTTTCTTTTTTTTATTACACTCCTAAACAAATTTAAGACTATGGGGAAATGATATTTGTGCTGGTTTCTAGATAAGGATGAGGAGGAAAAGGTATAAATATTTAATATTTAATATAATAATTTAATAGTATGATGCCAAAACAATATGAAATATATCTGTCCTAAAGAGACCAAAAAACTGAATAGTATCATCTTTGCAGAATGGAATTAGGGATCATTTTTATTGCCTTCTTTGGGCTGCTCTCCTATTTTCCTAATTTTCCACAGTGAAGATATATTACTTTTATACCTAGAGGAAAATCAGATCTGAACATATCTAAAAACTTTGAAATTCTCCATCATGAGCAAAATAAATTTACTAAGATGAACTTAGGACCAAATATGCCTACATTGTTAATATTTTCCATATTTACTATAAACACTTAAAAATTATGCAAGGATAAAAAGCAGTAAGTACATAACCTTTGACAATGTTGTTAGTGTTTTTCTGAAACACTCAAACCTGGAAAGGAGGGGCTCCGTCTCTGAACGAGTGACACCAGGACGTACCGTGCCGGGGTTGGTGACGATCATGCCTTTGCACTCTTCCGCGTACTTCTGCCACTCGAGTTCCTCCCACTGCAGCATGTTGGCGATCTCCTCCTCGGGAACCAGGGCCTTGCTGCACCGCAACAAGTACAGGAGGATCTGGTGCATGGACAGCACCTCCTTCCCTCCATCTTGGGGGACAGCGAAGAGAGATGAAAAATAAGGCCACTCAGTGAACAGCTGATCCTCCGAATAAGGAAAATCAGACAACAGGGACAAACGAGCGTTTATATAAAGGTAACAGAATTTACAGTGTTCAACCATGTGCCAAATAATCTGAAAGCCATTTGTTTCATTGATGAACAGTGCTCATAAACCATCTCATTTACTAAAATGGTAAGAGCAACGTTATAAATGATAAAAGGCTCCAAATTTGAGGTATGAATATGAGAAAAGGTATCTACCTAAATAAATTTAAAACCACCCAGCTTCAAGAACCACAGTTTGTGATATACAGAATTTAAATATTTTATCATTCTCTCCAGGGTAACAGATGAAAGCTCTTTAGAAGAGATGTTATTATCTTAAGGAAATTCTAAGCTTTGGGGATATTTATGGATGTTTTCAATGAAACTATTGTTGTGTTATGGTCTAAATTTTTGGTGCTAATGCACTGCACCTGCCGTGATAAATAGACCTAAATAAAGAGCTTGTACTAACATCATGACGATGATTGTGGAGTTAGTACATGGAAAAACACCAAGTGTTCTGAGGCTTATGGAGCACATACCACTAAGTCCAGAAGGTAAAAACAACAAAGGACATAATTAAAGTACCTTGGAAAAAGCCAATTAATCTGGTACTTGATGAACCAAAGACTCATTTAACGTGGGCATTAATTTCGGGTGCACAGGCTTCTGCCTTGTCTTTGGATCAATATGTGTAGCTCGCTCACACTCCTTCTCCTTGCTTAGGCCCACCCAGGGGAAAAGACAACAGCCCCGAAGGGTTAGAGGACAATGACTATCCTCCCCAGGTCACAACGTGTGCTAGCGACAGCAGTATAGGGTCAAACGCTTAATGAGAAACAAGGGAACCAAGATGGCGGGGACGGGTGGACACAAGGGACAGTGTCCTACTTGTCTTGGAGGGGTTAGTGACGGCCAAGGAACTGGGAGTACCAGAAAATAGAAAAGCGTAAAAGACTTTCATAAAAGTTGATATGGGCTAAGAACTTGAAAGGCCTACCACATGGGAGAAAGAAGAGATAAAGATCAAGATTTCTTTTTTTGATTTGTGTGGTTTTTTTTTAATTGTAGATGCTACTCTGAAGCTAGAAGGCATCGCTGCTACAGAGCTACTGCCTGTGTAGGCACGCATGCATTCAATTCATCTGAATACGTGTTTATTCATTCAATATTCACTGAGCTCCTACTGTGTAGCGGGCACTCTTCTAGACGCTGGGAACACAGTGGTGATCTAAATCGCCATAGCCCCTCATATCCCAGTGGAGAGAAAGAGCCAATAAACAACCACATAACAGATCAGGTCGATTAAAACCATACAACAGATCAGGTCGAGAGGAGTACATGAAGGAGAGTCAGACTGGGCCAGGGGCTGCAGCTATGTTTAAATGGGTGGTCAAGTAAGGTGTCCATGAGGAGGTGCCACGGGAGCAAAGACTGGAGAGAAGCAGAGGAGCCCCCCCACGCAGCAATCTGGGAGAAAACCACGGTCTGGGTGAGAGGAAGCATCGCAAGTCACAGGTGGAGCGAGACTGACGTGTTCCTGGGATGGCGAAGAGGCCAGGGCAGGTGGAGTGAAGTGAGGAGGGCGTGAGAGGGGCAGCAAGGAGGTCCGTTCCTGCAAAGCTTCCCGGAGCACAGCAAGAACTCTGGGCTTTATTCTCAGAGGGGAGCATGTTTTTCAGCATTATGGACCCATCACTCACTATGTGTGGACCCACATCACAATCGGGGGGAAAAAATACAAACAAAAACACTATGTGTGGACCCACATCACAATCAGGGGGGAAAAAATACAAACAAAAACACTATGTGTGGACCCATATCACAATCAGGGGGAAAAAAATACAAACAAAAACATAAGGTCTAGGCCCTCATGAAGCGCATAGAGCAATAATGATTAATCACAATTCCTAGAGGAATCTTTGTATAAAACACTCTGAAAACAGAGTTCTCTTAACCAAGAAATGACTAAAATGCAAAATACAATCTACTCACACAAGGACTTGTTCTAGCTACTGATTCAGATTATTGTTCACAGCAGTGAAATTTTTTCTGCCTCATTATGAAACATCTGCCTTAGACCCAGGGATCACCTTTGATTAACAAACTTCCATAATTAAGGACCTATGTCTCAGAGTTTGTCTCAAGACATTTCTGCATGCCTGCATGTGACACGTCTTCCTCAATGAGGTTTTCCCTCTTTGCAAAGGAGCCCAATGCCGGCCTGTCTAAACATCCATTGCCAATGTGAGCCCACACTCACCTCTGCTTCTAGGGGCCCTGAGATGAGCAAGTGAGCAAGGGGAGCCTCAGGCTGGAATACGTCGCCTTACACTGCATGGGTATCCATTCAGAACAGCAGGGACAAAGGGAACCTGGGGAGCCTGGAGAAGGAAGAGCTGCCACTCTGACTAGATTCACTAGGAACCACCAACAAAAGAAAGAGTAAAATAGTATTTGGCTCATGACCTCGTATTTGGTAGATTACTAAAGAGCACCGTGGGCCAATAAGTAGACCGCAGGAGCCCAGGGTACCATAAGAAGGAGCAGAGGATTGTTTTCCCATGAAGATCAGAAAAGAGTTTGAGATTTTACTTGAAGAGGTTGGTTGGTGCACAATGGATGGAGCCAACAGATGCAACGCCAAGTATACAAAAAATAGCCCTAGAATCTCGCCACAAGCAGTTCCAGAGGGCTGGCTTCACAGCACGTCAAATAAAAGTGAAACAGAGTAGAGACATTGAATTTAAAGCAAAAAGACTGAAAAACCAAGTGTTGCCAGGAGAAGAAAACACTTAAGCCTACAAACCAGGGGTACTGCCTAATTCAGGATAATACCCGCAAGCTAAAGAGGCCAATGATGCCCATAGGGATGCTTCCACGGAGTCTGGGTGCGAAGCTGCCCATGCAGGAGGGGTTTTACAACAGCACAGAAACTGGAAAACTTTAAAAGAAAACACACGCGCGTGCGCGCATGCACACACCAAGTGCAAAGTTGGTAATGCTGAAGGAGAAAGTGTAAACTCATGTTGAAATCTGCTAAATATTGAAAATAGCACCTAAAACTTAAAAAAGGTAGATGTTTACCACTGTGAAACAGTAGAAACCCAGGGCAGACAACCTAAGGAGGGGAACTGAGGCACAGCTCCAGGTTCAGTAACGGGGAGCAACCCTTCCAGAAATACAAGGACAGGTAGACAAGACTAGACAGCCCTCCAGAGCCCAGCATGGGCTGCCTCCTCCTACCCAGCCCAGCAAAAAGACGCTCATAAATATTTGGGGAATGACTTTCTGAAGCAGATAAATAACATGGCCACTTGCTCACAGACTGCCATGAATTTACTAATGTTAATGAATTGGCTCTTTTGGTGTGTCTGCTTTGCTCCATGTTTATGTTGGGGATTTATGGAACTGTGTCACCGAGGGCTAAGAAGTAATTTTTATCTCGTTGGCTGAGATAAATAGGACATGATACAAATGAGAAATCAGAGCGGGGAAGCTAAGGTTAGCAGGAGCCACGCCAGCACCGGGGCTGGCCCCGTGACAACGGCTCATTATTCGGGAAGAACTGGAGTTTGTGTTTCAGGGAATGAATCTGGACAGTCATTAACGAACTGACAGACTTTATAAACTGTTTCTTAGAGACCCAATTCTCTCCGTTTATATTGCTTGATTATTTATATGGTTCTTTGCGGGGGAGGGCAATTTGTTAGGGAATTTGTGTTAAGAATACGGCTGGTTACACAAGTATTTCTCAGCAGTCTAACACTCAATTTTAAGAAATACAAACATGCCTTCCTCTTTCCCTACACAGAGAATAACTGAATAGCTACATCACTACATCTCCAGTAGACTCCTAATAAGATGCCTTTACATGATCTTCATGTTTGAAAATTTGTATTAACAGGTATTTTCTAAACTTTCCAAATATAAAGTCATCTTAAGATGTCATCTGAATTAATGCTGTTTGCAAACCACTCTCGCCTCTCGCCGGAATTCAGAGGCGCTCCCCACCCTCTCGCTCTGTCGGCCACCCCTGAGAACCACTTCTCCGGAACCGGGCAACGTCCAACTATCGATTTGCAGAACCGATTCAGGATTTCCAAAGCGTCACCGCAGCGATGACAGAAGCGACGGACGGCCCCTCCCGCCAGTGCAGCCTCCCCCTTGACTTCTGTCGTGCCCCAGCCCCGGCTACAGCCAAAATAAACTTTAAACTGGCTCCAGGGGAGTTCGTGTGAACTGCCTGACTACTAAAAGTGGACGCGGGGATAGGGAAAAAAAATTGAAAAAATTCTTAGAATCTCAATAAACGGGTTGTTCTACTGTTTCACTTCTGACAAACTGACCTTCACTGACTAACACTTGGTTTAAACCATAAGCTTAATTTTGAATAAATCTGTATAAAGCAACTGAGACAGCCGTCTTCAGAACAACTGGAGAACTGAAGAAAAAGTATGATGCTTGACAGACTTTCAATTAGAGGTAATAAACTGGTATCAATGAATAGCAAATAAGAATGAGCGAACCATGAACAAATACCGGAAATACGAAAGCTGCTCACTCTCGGGGAGCAAGCGATATGCCAGTGTTAACAACGAGGCTTCCTTGTGTCTATTAGACAAAACTACAGAAGACGAGTGATACTCAGCGCTGGCAGACGCACAGAAAATGGGTACTGTTAAAAATGCAGGTTACAACTACCAATTGAGTCCTTTTAGAGAGAGCTTGGCCAGTATCTTTCCAAATTTAAAATGTGCATACTGTCATAACAAATAATTTCACTTCTAGGACTTTGCCTTACAGAAACAATGACATAAATACCGAAGAGTAGATGCACTCTTCCTGAAGTACTTATATAATGGGGAAAGACAGGCCTCCAAAATAGTCTTCACTAGAGGAATTATCAAAACAATTAATGTATATTCATACTATGGAATTCTATATAGGTTTTAAAAACTGAGGCGGTGTATTTATATAGAGAATGCCTCTAAAGAAATACAAGCTGTGTAACACACCGAGTATTAGCCCACTGAAAGATATAAGCATTAATTCTTCCTATACAGGTTAAAACAAATACAAATCAAACCACTTAGAGCACCTACTCATTTTCACACATCAAGAAAAGGGGTTCTTTCTACTCTATACACCTTTGTATTGCTGTTACCTACACGCGTGCGCACACAAACGCCAAGTCAACCCAGTTAAGGGCGGAGATATTACTTCAATTCTGTGAAACAAACAAACAAAAAAAAAAAGCCCATTTCAATAAATGCTGCTTGGCCAACTGGATGCTCATACTGAAATCTCCAAGGTTTCTTTAGTATGTGTATTTTCAAAGTATATATTGTGTTTGAAAAATAAATCAATAGACTTTTTTTTATGACAACATGTTACCCCTAACTAGTTATGAAAAACATTTTGTGAGAATAAAAATCCCACAAAGTATCTGGCGTAAGATTTTTCTTTATGATGATTCTAAAACTGTCTACTTTCTCTTACAGATTTGCTTGGTCATAAAATGCCTAGACGCAAACAGATAGTGAAGAAAAGGCTTTTCAACAAACTCACTCTAACACCACTTTCTATTAAGTTCACTGCTACGGCTCCATTATGAAATACATTCACTTGAAAAGAAAAAAGGGCTTCTCAATAAAGTAAAACCAGATGTATAAAGGAGGAAAGCTTTTGAATACATTTTCCAAAGCAAACATTAATAATACTAAAAAAGTGAAAAACACTATTCTAAAATAAAAATAAGTCTTCCTGACTGAGTGTCTGGATTGAAGAAAGGACAAAATCTGGAGGAAAATCTAAGCTAGACTGAATAGACAAAAAACAAAAGCCACAAAGGGATGCATCGGGGCTGGGAGGAAAGTAAGGAGAGCTCAGATGACAGACAAAGTCAAGGGCCCAGGTACCACATTAGGCTAAAACTGAAGCACGGCCCTGGATTTGGTCTTTCGGAGGCTGCCTCTCAGCGGGTAGGGACGGGGTTGGAAGGGGCGGGGTGCCCAGGCGAAGCCAGCTGTGAGTGGACCCGAGTCGGACAGGCTCCATGGTGAGTTCCGAGGCCTGGGGGAGAAGGGGGTCCTTCTCCCAGGAGAACAGCAGGCCTGGCGGGGAGAGCAGGTGCACAAAGCGAACTTTCTGAAACCGCTGACAGGCAGAGAGGGGAAGAAAGCTTACACGCTGCAAAGCTCAACAGCCGAAATTATAGATCGCAGATTTATCGCAGCAGCCAAATATTTTTCTCCAGCATCTCTGAGTGGCCCACATATAGGAGAAGAAAAGGCAAGCGGTTAAATTGACATTTCCAAGGAGGATGGTGGTTAGCAGAAGGCACCGAGCCCAGCAGAGCTGAGAGACAGAAGTCAGAGCACAGGACTCAAGAGACAAAGCAAAGAAAGGTGACTATACAAGAAGAAAAGGGAACATTCAAGTAAAAGCAAAGAAACTGAGGGCAAGAGAGGCTGGAAGTATAGAAGGGTGTCACTGGAAATACCGGTGAATGAGAAATCAGAACGGGACCCTAGGGATGAATTCATTTAGGGAGGTGAAGACTTTGCAAACAAAAAGACACCAAAGATTTCATTACAAACCGAACTATTTTTTTTTTAAGATTTTATTTATTTATTTTTATAGAGACAGGAAGGGAGGGAGAAAGAGAGGGAAAGAAACATCAGTGTGTGGTAGCCTCTCATACGCCCCCAACTGAGGATCTGGCCCACAGCCCAGGCATGTGCCCTGACTGGGAATTGAACTGGTGACCCTTCTGGTTCGCAGGCCGGTGCTCAGGCCACTGAGCCATAGCAGAGAGGGCTCAACTATTTTAAAAATGCTAAATATTGGCATATCTCACAGCTACCCTTTTAAAAAATATTTTAGAACAGTTAAAATATTGCTTAAAAAAATCATAGTTAAATTTTTTCATTTAGTGAGAATAAATTCTTATTTTTTCACTATAAAATTAGTAAATGTCAAAAAATAGGGAAAAAAACTTTAATACCACTACATTACTACAACAATTACCACAGTAATTTTTATCATTCTTATAAATATATAGTATATAAAATTTTATAATCATTGTTCTCCAATTAATTCTATGCATTTTTAAGCTACATGCATTTTTCCATATTGATTTTAACACTTGCATGATATTTTATCAATTGGAATTTCAAAATGTTTCAATCAATTCTCCCATTGCTCATGTAATTTGAGGCTACCATAAATTATGCAGGGATATAAAATGTAAAATGTATAATTTTACATTTTTATATGCCTGACCCGAGAGGTAGAGAATTACCAGTGTCTGTGGTGGGAAAGTTGTCCCTAAAGATTGAAAGGAGAAGGGTGGGCTTGTTTTCAGACGCACTATTTCAACAAGTCCCTGACAAGCCAAAAGATTTACCTGGAAGAAATCTTACAAAACGTGGCATGAAATGAAATCTTGGGCAGCAGGGAGGACTGTCTTCAAACAAAGGACCTAAAGCAAACAAGTGAAAAGGAAAGAAAGAAATAAATAGAACAGCCTTAGAAAACAAACATGGCAACTTAATTCCTAAGATTCATTATGATGACAAACAAACCCCAGCAGCAGCAAGGGATTGAAAAACCCAGTTCTCTTCCTAATGGGTGAATCTGCCCTGTGGTGACTGCCGTACACATCAGATGAAGCCCGAAGGGAGGGGACTTCCCAAAGAAAGGGGGAAATGGGCGCCCCAAGGATATATGCTACTCAGTGTATATGACAAAACTATTTTTAGAAATTCACAAAATATAAAGATTTTTGTTATAACTGAACTCCTGCATGACACAATATGCTTGTGTTTTAATTCCTTTCCATTTGAATCAATATACCTTGAGGGGGAGAAGAGAGAAATACTATTAAAAACTTGATTTGAAAAGCCATTCATCAATACTCTGTTTGAAATTAAATAAGTAAATGTCTCCTGGAATAGAAACACCTCCAAAAGAATAAACTATTATCCAAGATCCAAGTACCAAGTTTTGAACGTAGCTCACAGGGTAGGAATTGTGTTTTGAGGGCTAACCAAAGTTTGGTTTTAATAAACTATTATCTTTGGAAGTTTATTACAGCAAAGCTCAATAGGTTTAAAATATTAACTAATGAGATTCTTCCCAATACACATAAATCAAGGTAATTACTGATAATAACTGATACCATCTCCTCACATGTCAGTTAGGTGACGCGTAATAGAGATCTTATGCAACAGACACCATCGGGTTGTATTAAAGTAAGATCCGTAAGAACTTACTCATGCCACACTTTCCCCCAGGTATTTCAAAAATTAAAAATGTCAACTATGTTCCTGCCCCCTCTATAGCACAACGTTCTGTAAGCATTACACTTTTCTTTGAATTCTATCATTTACCTTTAAGATTCCAGTCATATAATTCCAAAATATCTCTGAATAGGAATAAGGAAAATAGTTCAAGTCCCTTCACACAAAAGTTCTGAAAGATAAACCAAAATGAAATTACTATAGAACTGCAAATATATACCTCAACCTTAACTAAAGGTTCAGCTTGTTCCAGTCAAGTGTCTTAAAAAGTGTCTATTGAAACTATAGGAAAACCATGGGATTTCCTAAGAAGTCTGACCACTGTCCTGTAAGTCCCAGTTCCCTGGCTTGCGACACAAATGAAGTAGGCAACAGTGGCATTAGGATTCCTAAGAAAATGTGACCTCAGTCTTTCCCAACATATAAGTAAAATGATGTGAAACCGAAAAATTAAAGTCTTCTTTATGTCTTATTTTTCTAACCCAGTTATAAAATCAGAATTCTCCTGGGGACTTCTGGTTCACTCAAATCACCCCCCGCCTCCCACAGGCTCTGAGGGGCTCGTCCCCCCCCGCCCCACCCCTGCCCACTGTCACCCCCAGACACCCCCTGGGGTCACGCAAATGGAGCACCGGAGCACAGAGGCCTTTCGTGCCCCAAAAGTGGAAATTCATAATGAAGGCAAATAATGGGCTCCGAAAAAAGACAAAACTTTGTACCAAAATTTCTCCTGTAAACAAGCTTAACATGATATATATGCAAGTAAGATTTGTCTCATAATTCTTCCTCCTATTTGTTTTGCTCAGGTTCATAAATCACCCAGAGTGAGATAACTCCAGAGTCATAAACCTTTACAATAGCAAATGAAGGCTTATGACCTTAAAATTCAAAAGGAAGCAAAAAGCTCTTTTAAGCTAGAGAATGAAAGGGTAGCCCTTTCTCTTTAATTCTTTTTGAAAGACAGGTAGAATTACCAGGCCTTGCTTCAAATGAAATAGGTGCAAACTAAGCATGTGTGTCATGCTTATCAATTCCCCCTGGTGCTCGGCTGCCCGTGACAGAGCTACACTGTTAAACAAGGTTTGCGAGAAGAGCCAGGGGCTCAGGAAATCGACCCCAACTCCAACACAAGGTTAAGTGTACAAGCTTGTTTGCTGTCTAGTTGTTATTTCTTAGTGTGATTTGTTGACATCACTAAATTCAAGATCAGGCAATGAATCATTCTGAGATTCACATTAATCTTGCTTTGGAATTTTAAACCTCTCGCATATATTTAGATAAATCTGCTGCTGAGCATCTGCAATGAAAAACAATTAGGAAAAATATGTAAATATATGGGAAGAAAAATGAACCGAGCATTGATCTTGTCATTGGAGATAATGAATAAGATTATTCCAACAGCTATCAGATTCAGTTTCACTATTCTCATTTCCTCTGATAACAGCCAGTAATCAAAATCTGTCCTCTATCCAAAACAAACTAGAACCGAATGTAAAGTTACTATCAGTAGATGCAAAACAAGGGTTCAAAAGTTGAAAAATGACCTGAATTTTAACCCTATGTATCTCACCAACCCTTTCAACAGTGAACACAATACTTTAAGGGTATTCCCGGGGCCATAAGCCAGAGCTGGCCAAGCCCAGTGCTTTAATGATGTAAGTGTGGAATAAACAAAAGAGCAAAGCTGTTAGGTAATCTTCTGCCTTACCTCAGGCATCATCTCTTCGATGAAATGAATCGTGTAGTCTATGTTGAATCTAATTACTTTACACAGTGGAATCTGCAATAATAAGGAGAGGTTCAGTTCCGCAACAGCATCCCTGCAGACTCACGTAGCACACGTGTTTTCTGCCTGACCCAAAGGCCATGAGCCAAATGAGAAGGTTGCACTTAATCTAAGCCGCTAACAACGATGCCCACAACGCTTGACCACAACTGCTGGATTTAATGGCAAGAACCCAGCTGGCCCAGCCTCTACAGGAAACCTGCATAATGTTGGTGCTTAATGAACTGTATGAGCAACACAAACATGACAAGAACCCATTAAAACCAAACAAATTGCCTCTAAAGAATTAATAAAGCCACATTTAAATGCTTCTTTTTCTTGGGTTTTCAAAATTGTTTGGAACTTTGGCTCTTCAGGCAGATGAGGGATAGCAGGCAGACCACTCGTCAGTTACAGATTCCTCAGTCACTGATGTGCACACAAGTCATGCTGCCTATCCGGCTCTGGAGCAAAGGCAACCATGGTAATAACAACAATAATAAAGGATAATACAAACAATAATTGTCAGCATTTATTGAGCCAGGCACCATTCTAATGCTTCGCATACTCCCACTCATGTGACCACTCCTATGAGATGGGTCCACCTACTATCCCCCTGGCACAGGGGGGGAAACTAAGGCACCCTGCCTAAGGTAACCAATAGCCAGGGAGTCGAAAATCTTGTGTGCGTGCGTGTGTACATACACACGTACACACGTACACACACACACACACACACACACGCGCCCTCCCCCCCACCCCCGTTCTAATACTCAAGGTCCATGTGAAAATGAAGACAGGGTCATGTTAAATAAATCCGAATCTGTCCTGTCTTACCGCTGTGTCATCAGACACTAGCCTGGTATCTAGACATAATAGGCTTTCCATAAGTATGTTTTTGAATGGAGGGAGGAACCAGAAAGGGAGGGCGGGAGTTTCCTGTGGCAGCTTGGCTGACCAGCTGGGGAAAATAACAGACCAGGAGCCCTGGAGATGTGTTAAGTAGGCTTTTCTGGCTGTTCAATCTGTCCATAAGATGATTTTATATAAATGTAATCATTTTACAAACCACAGCACCCAGAAAGAAACAAATTTTACTTCTACCAGTCAAAGGAATGGTAAGAAAAACAAAAATAGTCTTATAATGCCATCTACTGGAAATCTTTTTCTCAGAAATGAAATTTAGTTCTTAGGTGCTTTTTCATTTTTTTAAAAGATAATGGCTAATTTGAGTAAAGTTCATAATTAACTTTAATAAGAGATCCACAGTCAACCTTCTTGTGGTAATGAGCTCCAAACCAACTGAAGCAACAAGCTAAGTCCACTATCATTTCAAGTTCTTTTTATTTCTATATTTAAAAATGATTTGAGAGCTACAAATTTGGGCATTACTCATATTTTTTAAATACCTGGTCTTTGTTAACAACAATGTTAGGTTCATAGTTACTCTAAAATAAGTCACAGCTCCTACTGTTTTTAAAAAGTAAGGCTCTAAAGGAGGAAGAAAGGCATGTAAGCAAATATCAACAGCGTATTGTACAATGTAACTTATAAGTACAATTAAAAAACAACTATGCAAACAGAGGTAACTTCTTTTGAACTTCTTATAAAGTTCAAAAGAACCAAAGGAGGTAACATTTGAGTTGAGTCTCCAAAGATGGGGAGTGATTTTCCAGGTCACCCAGAAAAATTAGGTTGGGGAAGAGTAGATACTTCGCTTCTAGCAACACAGACAAAAGGGAGCTGGGAGAATCACAGGTGATCTAGCCCTTCGGGAGTAAAGGGCACAGAGAGAGAGAGAGAGAAGGTGATGCTTGACAGGAAAGTATGAACTATAAAATGCAAATTTTATAAACAACGTTAAGGATCCGGGGCTTATCCTATGGCAATGAGAAGTCACTCGAGCACGTTCAGGGAGAGGCCATCCTAGCTGACGTGTTGGATGAGTCGCTATGTAAACACTGTGGGGATGGTTCCGAGGGGGGCAAGGCAGGAAGCCGTAAGATCAGACTGGAGTCTAATGAAACAGTGCAGGAGCCAAAAGAAGAGAAGACTGGAAAGAAGGGGAAATTTTTAAACATAAGAGATGTTACTGAAATATACAGGGACCGACCTGATATGGAAGTGAGAGAGAAGAAAGAAGAGGGAAAATTTTCTAGGTTTAGGGACTAAATGACCAGACACATCACAGTGACATTAACACAGAGAAACTCAGAGGGTATCCCCCGAGCGTTCAACCTCGGTATGTGGGGCTGACGGTGAGTTCGGTTTCGCACGGGCGCAGGATGAGTACCTGAGAGGACGTGGGGGTGGGCGCGCCCGCCAGGCCATGTGAGTTTGAGTGTGAAGCCGAGAGCCGTCTGTCACAGCTATAGATACCACTTTGGTGGGGATCAGAACATGCACAGGAGAGAAAAGGACCAGAGCCCTTGGGAAGGGTCAAGGAGGCAGGGAGAGACCGAGCCAAAGTGTAAACCTGACGCCTTCTACCATGCGCAAAAGCAACTCTTGTGGGTGATTCATGCAAGTTATGATCCCTTCCCTACATCATTTCAATTAAAATCACTTCTGGGGATGCTTTCTGTGACCTCTTCTCCTATACATGCGCTTTATTTCCTCTTCGACTCTCACCCGCACCGCCTGAGCCCTTCCCAGACACACGCGTTGGAAAGGCAGGATCTCCTTTTCCTTTCAAACTTTCATCTCTAAGAGGCAGAACTTGTCATTTTCTTACATTATGGGAAGCTCAATTGATTGGAAGCTTCACTGGCTAATCAAATAATATATATACCTACCATCATTTCTTAAAACATCTTTGGATGCTGACTGGTACTAACTCCTTTTTCATCATACCAAGCAAAAAACCCTCCCTAAACATCTACATTCTAACTCTACTACTTCCAGGCACTAAGTGACCAAACCCAAGGCAGAGGGGCGAATGGAAATGGAAAGCCAGCAGAGGCAGGAGGGAAGTGATCACGGGGCTTCTTCTGAGGACAGGATAAAACACTACGCATCTGATATGTGTAGCTATGTTGTCAAAGACCTTAGTGATAGCAGGTATTTTAAGTATATAGTAAATGTACTACATAAAAGGATTCAATTCTCCCAGAACACTCTATACTTAGCCAACAAGGCTTTCAATCCACTTCGATTCAGGCAGACCTTAAGAGAACTTGTCAGAACTAGATTTGGTTGAGATTCTAACGTTACAATCATTTGCATGCCATTCTTGCTGATGTGCTCTCTCTAGCAACAGTATGAGTCAGATCAGTAAAGTGATTTAATAATTCCTTTTCTTGGGAGGCCATTTCAAATTCAAGAGGCCTTTGATGGATCTAATTCCTATGAACTGTACAACACTCAGCTTAAAACTCGATTTATTTTATCAACATCTCTAACATAAATGATGGGGCTTATCTTCTCATTACAGAGTTAAGTTCTCAAATTTGGAGAACTTGAATATTTTTATATAAAATATATGAAGCCAGGAATTTTTCAGTCCTAAAATCTTACAATAACAGTAACAAATGCAATTAATTTAGCATTAATGGCCTCTCAGTGCCAATGCTAAGGGATTTTATTGCAATAACACTCAAAGAATCACTTGTCCAGAGTCATATAAATACTAAAAATTAGCTTAAAAAAAAAAGCAAAGGATCAGGAGAAAGATGCAAATCCAGACCTGTCTGACATCTTTCCCAAAATGAGAAGTGCAATATTTATTGTATGCCAAGCTCTCTATGATAAACACTTTTCATGTGTCATCTAATGTTTTTTTTTTATAAAAGCCTATTGCTAAAACGAATACCTCTAAGAGAAATCAAGGCTTATAAAGACTGAAACGTCAAATCATAAAGATAGTAAGTGAAATTCACTAATGTGTAAAAGCTTGGTCTCTCTGCAGCCAAACTGCTTTCCCTCTTTGACCAAGGTGAGATCCTGATAGTTAAAATAAGATCTACGCTAGTTCTAGAGCATTAGAAAATAAGATGACAGACATTTTTTAATATTTTCATGGTAACTAAATTGTTTGTAGCTGCGAATCCTCTGAGGGGGAAGAAAAGAGAGACAGGCTTTAGGGAGGAGAAGTCTGACTACGGGACTTTTAAAAGCCTTTCCTATTCTAGGGCTAGATTTGGTGTGACAAAGGGTCTGAGTGCCTGAGACATTTAAATAAAGACAACAAAACCAACAAAATTCCAAAACCTTCTAGTGCCTTTTCATACAGATTGCTTAAAAATAGTCCTACAGAAAAGTCTGTAACTATGGAAAGTGACAAATGCTAACTAGACTCACTGTGGTAATCATTTCACAATGTATACAAACATTGAATCATTATGTTATACACCTGAAACTAATACAATGAGACCTCAAAAAAAAAAAAGATCCGATATTATACCCTTTTCTATATTATAGTACACCCTGAAGGTAAATGTGGTATGTATTATCAAATGATTTTATTTTTACATTTATGACGTGTATCTTCTCAAAGAAAACTGTCTAGGATAAAATATACTGTGGAATAAAACCAATCTCATTAAGAAAATAACCTGTTTAAACTAGTATCACCACTATGGAATCATGTCCACTTATAAAGAAAAAGAGAATTAGGGAAAGGATTAAGGTTTGGCAAAGATTTGAATCTTTACTCTCCAAAGGAACAGAATTTCAATTTCTAAGTAAACAGTACTAAAATAACTTCTCAAACTGCATATTGTAACCAAACCAGAAAGGATTAAAAACATTCTATTTTGACATGGATACACCACAGCTATAACTCATTAAGTTTTATGACGCTGTCTGGACCGGGTAAAGAACACTGCCCCAACTCTCTTCCTGAGCTGCCAGCAAATCCACCCAATGTCCAGCTGGAGTACAGAATAAGTAACAGAATTCCCAAGACTGCCAGCTTTGAGACCAAGATTTTGACTTAGACACAGAACTTCTATTTGAACCGATTACTAACAGAGCAGCCTTAATACCTGTATAAAAATAACATAGATCTGTATGTCAGACAAAGTCTCTTAAAGAAGACATATGCCTGGGATTCAAAAGCAGAAAACTGTATGAAACTAATTCAGGCTCCCCAGGCCCTAAACCAGCTCTACTTCTTTTTCTATTGCTCAGAGACTCAAGAGCAGCTTCTTCTTAAAACTTTCCAACTTTCTTTTGAAGGACACCCAACCCAAAATAGCTTTGACACGTTACTCCACAGTTTACCCTTCCTTTTCAGTCTTTCACACTCTCAAAAGGTTATTCTGACACATTTACTTGCACCGTTTAATGTGGACCGAACCTGTGACTCATTAGCACATGTCACGCTCCCATCTGACACACTGCCACAGACTTCCCATGCACAGGGACACAAGGCACATGTCAGAAGCCAGATGAAGGGAAATTGATGCAAGGCAGGGGAGGAAGGGCGACAGGGAGAGAGGGAGCCAGAGAATGAGCCCATACTTACATTGGTCAGGGGGGCGTGTGCAAACATAGAAAATCCTTCAAAGATATACTCATGATCATCATATTCTATAACAGTTGGCCTGTCAGTCTGAAAGCAAACAGAAACACAGAGCTTGAATTAAACAATGCCATGATTTGCATGTGCAGAAATGCATCAGAACACAAAGCAACCACCAGGAAACATGTAAACACTGCACGAACTTAGTTAATGTTTTTCCAAACACCAGGGAGAACTCTATTCAAAAGTTCAATTTTAGGTGGCATTCTCTGGCTTCAGTAGTATTAATATACTGAGACAATCAAGAATGTTTATTATGGATGCCTTAAAGAAAAAAAAACAAGGCCATGTGGCTTCATTTTCTAGGAACTTGTTTTATTTAATCCCATAATACTACCAGTCCTTTTCTTACCGAATTGTATTTCTGAACAGAAGTCCTAATTAAAACAAGATAATAACAGTTGATTGAAAGCTCAAAGTGGAAAAAAGACTCAGTATCATGATGGTCAAGACTAACAACAACCTGGAAGGCTCCGCAAGGCCTCCGGTGCCAGCAGCCCCGCCCTCACAGCTCCATTCTCCACCCTCCAGGGAGAGGCCCACCCGCCCAAGGCTGCAACTCCTGCCTAAGGCTCAAGGTCTGAGTTATCTGAAACTGAATCTGTAATTAAAACACACAAATGTGAACGGCTGCAGAAGAGACTCTCTTCCTTAGGCCATTCTTACAACCCACCATTTTTAATCCTCAATATGGAACTAATTATCAACACTGATAACCTAAAAGATATGTTTTTTATATAGGCATTGAATGTTATTCTTTTAATCAATTCACACACACACACACACACACACACACGAAGAACTTGGTAGGGAAAGGACTAAAGGATATCCAAATGCACGTTATTTGTTTTGTCAATATTACTGTTATTTTCTATCTGAATAATTCAACAAAGCTGGTCTAAATTAAATATAAAAAAAGAACTTCTAACAAAATAATAATGGAACACCACTATGGAAAACAGTTTTGTAGTTCCCCAAAATACTAAGATAGAGCTACCAAATGATCCAGTAACTCCAGTCGTAGGTTTATTCTCAAGAGAAATGAAAACATACATCCACACAAAAATCTGTCCCCAAATGTTCAAGCAGGATTTTTCATAATAAACACCAAAATGTTTAACTGGTGAATGGACAAATAAAATACGGTATGTCTACACAATGAGTTATTATTTGGACATAAAAGGGAATAATGTCACATGTTACGACATGGGTGAATCTTGAAAACATGCCAAGTGAAATCCGAAGCCAAAAAGTTCACATGTTCTATGATCCCATTTATGTGAAATATCTAGAAGAGGCAAATGACAGAAACCATCTTAGCACTTAATGAAGGCTGGGGGTGGGCAAGAATTGACTACTCCTGAGTACAAGGTTTCTTCTGGCGGCAATGAAAATGTTCTAAAGTTAGATTGTGATGATGGTTTCACAATTCTGTGAAAAGACTAATTATAAAATAGACACTTTAAATGGGTAAATTTTAAGGTATATAAATTATATCTAATTTTGCTATTGAAATCTCTTGACGATACAAGTAACTAGAACTATGTTTTGTACTGTGAACGGCAACATAGCATGGTGGAACAGCACACAGCCGTGCACAATGGTGTCAGGCTGCCTGGGTTCAAATCTCCACTCTGCCACTCACTACCTGAATAATCTAGAGCAAGCTATTTAAGCTCATCTGTAAACTTTTGACCACTGTCCCATCTGTATAGTGAGGATACTATCTGCTTCGCTGTTTTGTTGTGACAAATAAGTTAATATATGTCAAATACTAAGAATGGAGCCCAATACCATAGGCAACAAAAATTAAGTATTATTATGACTGTCATAAATACAACAGATTTTCTTGTTTGGGTCACTAGGTAACACACAAGCTATTCGCTGATTTTTAAGAGGTGTGAAAGTGTTCTTCACATTCTTCCAACTCCACAGCTCCGTCATTCTTTGGCTCTTTTGTCACACCAACAGTAAGAATGAAAAAAGGTACCCAAAGTAGTACAGGAAGAAGGTAAAAGTCATTGTGATAAAGGCCAACTTTATCAACATAAAAATAGGATATTTAAAAGAAAGAACATTTAAGAACTGAATCAGTACTTAGTCTATTTACATTGTAACCTATTGACACACATTCGGCCTATTTACATTTTAAAATAAATGCAATCCGATTTTGTTAGGAACTAGGAACTCACTAAAAAGTTGGTAGGAGGGGAGACTGTAATTCGGTAGTGGAAAAGCCGGCCGGCATTGTTGGTCATGGGGCGGCAGGGCTTGATGGCCTGAGGGAAAAACAGAAGTGAGATTACATGCAATATACTGGGCGCAAAGTCTTTTTATTTTAAAATAGACTGTATTTCCGAGCTCCATTTCTGACAAAAGAGGTTTCTGTGTGCTCCTTCACAGGCTAGTAGGAAAGAACAATATTCACTTTACCACTGAGTAGATAAATAAGAAGGGCTGGCTGGTCCCCAGTACTCAATTCATTTCTTCATGTGCAACAGGACGGGTTTGGACAACATAAAAATCTTTCTAAATCTAACTTTGCATGCCTGTCTTCCTTTTTTTTTTTGTAAAATAACACAATAATTGAGCTTTGGCTAAATTCCCAATACACTAAGGAAAAAAAGGCAGGAAAAATCATTTCAGAAGGATTAGCAGCAGGTTTTGATGGGGGTGGAGGGAGAGAGGGAAAAGATTAAGTGTGCCCAGTGAAAAGAGAAGGGGCCAGAGGTGAAGGAAGCCGGAGAGGCGGGGAAATAGAATCAGCATGGGGCTCACGTCAGGGAACGGAAAACTGAAAGGCAGCTCAGGGAGCACGGCTGGAACTGCGGGCACCTGCGGCAGGCAGAGACGCGTGCCCCACCGCTGGCAAGGGGGCCTTGCTGCCCGCTGCGGGGACAGTCCCCGGGCGGGGCAGACTGTAACGCCCGGCCATCGCAGCCCCGCCCAACGGGCACGGGACTTTCTGGGGGCCGACTCAGAGTCTGATTCATCCCTCCATCCCATCCCGCTTCCACCCTCTTCCTTTCACAGGCGAAGGTCCCAAAGAAGCACCACGTGCCCCAAACTCCATCTTAGCATCTGCTTCTGGGAAATCCAATGTGGGACAGTTGGTACCAAGAGTGATCCAAGACAGCAGGAGAGATAAGAGGGGGTTTTCGAGATAAATCACTTACCACCCAACTGGCAGGAAAGACCCCCACCGCGGGGTGGGTGGGGCACACAGCCCTTGGCACCAGGTGGCACACCGACTGAAACTTTAAAGATGGTGAATCGGGAGGCTGTGCCAGTGGAAGCAGGTGTTTCAGACCGTGAGAGGATGGAAGTGGGGAGGGTAACGGGACGGACGGCTACTGCTAAGCACCATGGACTCTCCACCACGTTCCTCAAATGTTAGCACCCATTTCAATCACCTGAAGGGCTTGCTATATCCCAGCCTGTTTGATCCCCACCTCCAGAGTTGGATTCAGCAGCTGATGCAGACTGAGAATATAACGAGTTCCCAGGTGACGCTCTATAGACATGAACAGCAGAGGAGAAAGGGCAGCTGAAAGCCAGATGCGAAAGCCGGAGGAGACTGTCGGAGGCGCACAGAGCTCTCCTCACAGGCAGCAAGAGATCAGAGCAAATCAGGACCAGATCCAGGGCTCATCTAACTCAGAGTGGCTGGTCCTTAAAGGGAGGTCTGTTATGTCAAGGTTAGGGAACTGAGAGCATCCACACCCCTCCCCCCGACCCCAGCACCCAGTCTCCTTTCCTGACCAACAGACCTACAATTAGGGCCACTTCACAGCATCCCCAGCTGAGGAGGTGCTGGGAGGAGAGCCGATGCTCTAACGGAGCTGTGGGAGGCAGCCAGCACCTCCGGCAGCAGGCGACTGCACAGGGCCGGGCGCTGAGTGAGCCGGATCCAAAGAGCCGGAGCACGGGATTGGTTAAGGAAGGCATGGCTGGCTTGGGGGCATTCAGGAGTCTGGGATGCCAGGAGATGCCAGCCACTCCGTGCTGGGGTATCTCCTAAAAGCGTGAAAACACGATGGCCTGCGCAGAGGAAGGTTAAAATACCCAAACTGTCGTGACGGACAGAGGAGGAAGGAATTCAAAGACTCAAGGAGGTGGGCATGCTGGAATGGCTGTAATACCTATGACTGAAAACTACACCTGATAATCACATTCCATGGGAAGGCCCCGGGGACAGGGCAGTTACAGGACCAAAAGGACGGTGTAGGCACAGGGCCACCAGCATCACGAGGAAGATCAGTGTGGCCTTCTCTGCAGCCAGGGCTGACTGGAAGAGAGGCTGTCACAGAGCACAGCTGGCTGGCAGCAGCCGGTATGGCAGGACTCTGAAAACAGAGAGGCCAGAGAGATGGCGGGGCTAACTGTTAGAAGCCGGGTCACACAACTGTCACTACGACCGGCAAGGTTGAAGTAGCAGTCTAGGGAGTCTGACACACAGGGTCCTGGACGTGGTCAATAGAACAGGGCGTCCTCGGGTACAAAATGAATGAGCAGCTGACAAGAGTACTACTTAGTCTGTGCCAACAGGAGAAATCAGGAGTGATAACCAAGTGGCTGAGAGCAGTTTACTCCAATAGTCAGGATTCCTTGCCTGAAGTGGTGGCCAGTTCCCAGGAGGCCTTGCAACACCATTACAAACAAAAATGTTCATGACAACTCTGTCCTTCCTCCAAGGGCCCCACGGCTATCTACACAGGTAACAGTACACTGGGGAAAGAGGAAGTCCAGAGAGTTCCAGGAGTGCTGGACACAGCATCTGGATCAACGCCCATTCTCAGAGCTTGGACGCATTGTCCTGCTACCCCTGGTGGAGTGGAAAACATGAGGCCAAGGTAGAAGACAAAATCTTCACCAAGGCCTGGCTTACAGTAGGTCCACGCAGTCTACAAATCCACCTAGCAGTCATCTTCCTGGTCCCCAAGTATATCAGTAGAATTGATTAAATTGGCTGACAGTGCCACCCCAAACTGGATCACTGATCTGCGGGGAATGAGCCATCACAATGCAAAAGGTCAAGCAGAAGCCCCCGAGATCACCACCCCCCGCAACCTGGGCATCAAAAACAGCATCGTTCGGGGGGGACGGTGGTTAGGGCCACCCTCTGGATCCGAACCACACAGGGATAGCAGGCCCGATCCTATCTCTGTTTAACTCACCAAACTGGCTCCTGAAGTAACTGTATGGACCCTGGAGGAAAACTACAGACCACCACAGCGCAACCAAGTGGTAGCTCTGAGTACATCTGCTGGGCCAGGTGTTGTAGCTTAGAGCAGATTAATGCGGCCTCAGGTACAAAATATGTGGCAACTGATTTGCTGATTCTTTTCCATCCCAATCAGTAAGGATCAGAAATGATTCACATTCACGTGGAACGGACAACATTTATGGCGTTGTCGCCAGCCTACGTTAACTTTCCCTCTCACTGTCATAACCCACTGAAAAGCTCCTGAGCGTCCAGACGTACTGCAGAATGTTACAGTGCTCCACCGCACCTTCGAGTTACCACGCTGATCAAGCTAAAAGCCTAGGTGAAACGCACGCTCCACAAGGTGAAGAGAAGCCATACAGAGAATCAGGCACCTAGCACAGCCACGCCTTCATTAGGAGTCAGTTGGCACTTGGGGAGTGCCAAGAAATCCATCCAAAGTAAAAGACAAATTAATTCACCTTCCATCAAACGGGCCGCTTCGGGTCTGGAGGCAGCATAGTCCCCACCTAGGAATACCGCCCTGGCCCACTGACAGAGTGGATGAAATGCTGCCAGCTCTGGGCACGGCTCGGGTGAGCAAGCCCTCGGCGCTTCTAAGCTGCAAGGCTGGCAGCTCTGCCGTGGGGGCCACACGATTCAGTGACTTGTTTGGTGGGAAAGGTGCCAACAGAAGTTTGTAGCCACACGGGGAGAATCACAACGCTGGTCTCTGGGTTCTGAGGCAAAGCCATGCCACCTGGAGTGAAAACTACGTGCCTCCGAGCAACAATCCCTGGTGCGCTACTGGGCCCTGGCAGGAATGGAAGGCAAGGCCCCGGGACAGCAAACAGGCATGTGGCTGGAACTGCCTTCATAAGCTGGGCTGTCAGCCCCGCCCAGGCACCGGTTTGCGTGGGACCAGAAATGAGCCATCACAAGATGGCTCCAAAATCAAGCACACGCAAGCGTGGCAGGCACAACCAAGCTGCATACGCAGGTGGCCCACCTCTGTGGCACCAGCACCGCCTCCTCAGCGGATGGCTACGGATGGAAGGGCGGGAGCAGAAGGCGGGCCCAAGCTTGGACTGCAAATGGATCAGTCAGGAAGGGGTGCAAGCTGAGTCCCGCCCGTGCCACATGCCACAGCCTCATTCAGGGACGGCTCTGGGGGACAGTGATGGGGGAAATCTTCCCCACGGGCAGTTTCAGGCAGTATACCTGGTCATCCACTTTGTGTGGAAAGGGAAGTAGCCTGAGGTTAGAATATAGGTGGACTCATGGCAGAAGCACGTGGCCATGCCAGCTGGTCAGAGGCCTAAAAGGAAAAAAATCGGAAGATCAGGGACAAGAAGATCTTGGGCCAGAGGCTAGAGGGTGGACGAATGGGAGTGAGCACAATATCTACAGCACACGTGGATGTCCATTGGAGAGCACCCATTACAGGAGACCAAGCCACCGAGTCAGCCAGACAGGGTCAGCCGGCCTCGGTCCTCAGCCCCCGGAGCTGACAGGATGGGCACAGGAATGAAACGGCCACCACGGCACAGAGGAGGTCTTCCCATAAGCCCAACAGCACGGACACACTTACAAGGCTAAGCTAGCTCAGCTAAATGCCACGGCAGGACACCCAGCCAGCCGCCGACATGACCAGCGCTGGGCCCCCGACCTGGCTCCACTCCCTGAGGAGGCCGACAAGCCGCTCTCTCCCTGACGAAGCAGGGGCTGAGGGGCAGAGCTGGAACAGTCCCTGTGATGCTCAGTGTGGTGGGGACCGCAGACTAACAAAGACCAGCAAAGACAACAGCAGATCGCAGGTCCCCAAAGGAAAGAGGACGTGCGCCTAGTGAGCACCCAGTGAGATCGTTTCTCCAGGCTAATTCATAACCAGTTGTGATAAGAACATGAAAAAAATATTACAATACATACAGTTTTAATATAATAACCAACTCAAAGACACCGTGCCTATTTTAAATAATGAAACTTCCAAAACTTTTTATGGTACCCTGTTAACATTCCCCACTCCAAGTCCAAACCCAACTACTTTTCTTCTCCAATTATCAGGAACGGAGACAATTAGAAAATATGAAAGACTTTTTCAATGATATCATTTCATTTATGGGGGGAAAATACAGCAATAGCATCTGTGCTCTTCTGGCTTCTCAGAGCCTACAAATATAATAACCGCAACCAGTTACCTCTTCTCCGGGATAAATGCTGTGTCTAATTCCCGTGCGTCTGGCTTTCGCGCTGCATTTGCAGAGTGGCCCATCATTCATCTGTCAGAAACAGAAGGGAATCCATTTTTATTGGGGGACAAGTCCACACCATGCTCGATGATGCTTCGGACACTGTGTGGGTTTTAATGTCATGAGTACTGAAGCTCTGAAGATGCTGTCACAGTTAGAAGATTAAACGGATGTTCCAAAACCAATAAAGCTGCAAACTGTCTATATTGTCTGATAAAAGGGAACTGTATGACGACGCTGGATTCCCAAGTCATTTGTGCAGCCAGGCAGGAAATATCAGTGTCAGCACCCTGTGTGCCCCATCCTCTCCTACCACTCTGCAGCACGCTTCTCCTATTTCCTATTTCAGGAAAAATGATTCTTTCATAAAAGCATATTTTATATCCTGAAGGAACATATAAAATGCTGTGAACGTAACCAGCAGATTAAATGTTTTCCAAAGAGAAACCTAAAGCTATCCGAAGCAGAGAGAAGAAAATGCCTACTAGAACCAGGAAAACTTTCTCAACACTGATCAGGTAAGCCTATGTCTGGTTTTTTACGTGAATTCATTGTAAATGAGCTCCACCCACATGACTCAACAAGTGAATAATTCCTAAATGCCTCTTGGGTGAAAGACGACTGCTGAGCATTGGAGGGGGCGGGGCAGCGGAGTCCATGGACTCAAGGAATATTTATTCTAGGTAAGAGAAATACCATACACATAACATGCTTAGTAATTTGAAAGAAAAGGGAAAAGATGTCAGTCTAATGGAGATACCACTGGCTTCAAAGAGATGAAATATCTGAACAGCTGACCAGGACAGGAAGAGAAGGTGGTTATTCTCCATAAGACACCCTCATGAGGAAAGAAGAGAAGGGAGAGACGCTACGTTGCGCGCCAGGGAGGTGAGTGCCATCCGATGGAGCACATCATGAGTGTGGGCAAGCAGGCCAAACAGGCCGACCCGAGGCCAAAGTCTTCCAGGGCCTTCAAGGCCAGTTTCATGACTTCATTCAGCATCAATGGTGATGCGGAATCAAAGAGGAGACCGGAGCATCCGTTTGGAGAAAGGGAAAGGGGAATTCCATTTCTCACTTTCTTTGTATTAATAAAAATATACATATTGTGTGTGTATATATATAAAAAAACACATAACATACATGTTTACATAAACACACACACATTTCTTTAAAAGTTCTAGAGATTTGTAACTCCCTGTATCTAATGAAAATATCTCAATAAAACTTTGAAAAGAAATATTAAAGTGAATATTATAACTTTCTTTATCCTTTTGGGAAATCTAAAGCCCCAGGTGGTACAGCAGAGAAATAACATTGCTGCCTTTAAAACATATCAGGTTAAGATATTATCCGAAGGAACAGCTGGCACACAGAGATGAGATGGGACCCCCTCAAAAGTCACAGCACACTCCTTGTGATGGTCACACCTTGGGATGAAAAATGTGGGAAAATCACCCCGTGCTCACAGATGTTTGGGCGAGCAGACGGGCTTCCTACACTCCTGCCTCTGCCCGGGGCCTGGGCCCTCGTGCAGATCAGCCCTTGGCAGGGCTCGGCTCTGCAGAGCACCCAGAACCAGACGCGGCGGAGCACAGCAGCGGGGCTGCACAGACGCCTGCCGGGGCTAAGAACCCATGGAGACCAAGGCACAGGCGTCTCAACAGCACACCATCCACTGCAAATCCCACAGTGAGGGCGAGGGCGGCGCCCGCCAACGGACGCAGGATGGAGACGAGAATGCTCTGAAATCCGACTGTGGCCATGGTTGTACAAGCCTGTGAATATTCTAAAACACTGAATTGTACACTTTAAGTGTATAAACTATGTGGTAGGTGAGTTAAAACGCACTAGACTGTTTAAAAGATCATGTACATGGTTAATATATCGAAATTTAAAAATGCACTGACAATTGCAAACATTTCTGCTCAATTCAAAGGGAGCAAAAGGGACCCAAGGTACCTTTCCGTCAGGCATTCTAACTGTACTAGTCCTATTGAAAAAAAAATTTAGATAGCTGTCATCTCACAGGAGCCAGAAAGACAGCATTCAAATTAACATAGAATGGTATGAATTTATTTGCAAAATATAAATTTTAAGTTATCTTTTTATAGGTGTATGTTTCATTATGCTTAATAACCTCATATGCATTAGATTCTATTTTTGTTTGTGTTGTACATTTGTAAAATACCGATCTCTTATAAAGATACTATCTTGTATTATGTAGTACCTCAGAACAAAACAGTATGTAGAAATAAAAATATGTCCAGCTATGACATCATTAGCTCGAACATGCTTAACAAGGAAGAGAACTTACATGCAATTGTGACTATTACCAACTGAGAAAATGAAGTCTTATCAGACTGAAGACATTGTTTATTACATTGCTACAAGACACCTTCCAGACGAACTGCGTTTAAAAAGACCTGCTGGTCCTCTCTCCCTCACCCTACCATTTGTCTCCTTCCATTTACTGCAAGTTTAATGAGGCAGCGCCATTATCCGGTTCTCTCACACAGGATTTACCAACGTCGTCAAATATGATTCAAGAGGTAGTTGCTCCGGTGCTTATGCTCTGGAGCTGAACTCTGAAGCTGAAAAGAAATGAGCTCTGAAGGATGACGCACAGCCCTGAGAGTAAAATTCAGTTTTGAGACCAGCCGACATGCATCTTCGGAGCCTGGAGTCGTAAACGTGATGTGTGGGTTTGCAACCGTCACGGCAAGAACATAAAACACATGCGCACCTGGCCTGGGTCATTGTACCAGAGCTCGTCGTGCAGTCGGTCGGGATGGGCCTTCTTGCGTTTGATTTCTGCAATGACGTCAAACACCTCCGAGTCTGAGCTGCTTGAGCAGGTGCTATCCTCATCGGACTCACACTCGGATTCACTGGAACTTTCTGACAGAGGTGAGGGGAGAGACAGGAAGAGAGGTTGGAAAAATTCACAAGACGTATAGAAGGGGTGACATCCGAGTGACCCAAACCTCTTCATGTAAAGACAGTTTATTCTTCCAGCAACTATCTGAGTGCCTGCTCTGCCCAAGCGCTCTGCTCTGCAATACCATGACAAATATTACAGCCCATGATGCTAAGTCACAATCTAGCTGGGAAAGCAAACGAAGATTTCCACAGAGAAAGACTTCATGACGATGGCAGAGAAAATGCAAACCACAATAGTATGGGGTTTCTCATTTTAAAAAGTGCAGCAATTCAGACAAGAGCAAGTCCCCCCTGATCTGGAAAGGTCACCGACAGTTTCCTGGCAGGGGCGCACGAGAGCTGGGCAGGGAGGCAGGTGGGGTGGGCGGAGGAGAAGAAGGCAAGAGGAACGGAACCCAGAGGGCTGGAGGCAAGTCCCACAGAAAAATGCAGGGAGGTGAGGCGCGGAAGGACCGTGACTGACAGACTGAAGGCTCCGACAGCCAGACTCAAGATTTTAAATTCTTTCTCTCAACAGTAGCAATAGAAGATTTTAGACATGGGAAGTAACTGGATAAACCACAGACCGAGAATTATGCTAAGTGAAGTGAGCCAGTCTGAAAAGACAAAGACTGTGCGATGCCACTTACACGCAGACCCTAGCGTAGCTGGGTTCATAGTGACAGAAAGCAGGATGGTGGACGCCAGCGACCGACCGGCGGGACGTGGGGCGTGGGGTATGGGAATTGCTGTCTAATGGGAACAGAGCTTCAGAGGAGCAGGATAAAAGGAGTCTGGAGATTATACAACAGTGTGAATGTACTTAACACTTCTGAACTGTACACTGAAAAATGATTTTGTGTTACATGTATTTTAGCACAATTAAAAAAAACAGACCTAGGACTTAGATTAACCCTACAAGAGATTAATGTAGTACAGCACAGTAATAAAAACCCAACCCGTGTCCAGCTGTATTTTCGAGTGTGCTGTATGAGATAGCTGCAACTGTTGTCCGTCTTTTACAGATGACAAAAGTGAGACGCAGAGAAATTAAATCACTTGCTCAAGGTCATGTTTCACGGGGAGGAGTAGGGGGTCAAACCCAGGCCAGCTGGTTCAGTCAGGGCTCTTACCCACCACGGATTCCGCCTCGCCGCATGGGAGACACAATGAGGGCGGGCAGAGAGGGGCCGCAGGACACCAAGGAAAACGCGTAAGGAGTGCCTCCTCTGTACGCAGCATTCTGCCAGGGGCCAGGGACACAACGTGGTGAAAAGCCACTTCCGTCCCCAAAGAGCACAGCATCTACTTGGAACCTCAGACACGTGAAAGAAGAGATCAACTCCCATGTGAGAAAGTTACGGAAACCGTCCACGTGAGCTAAGAGAAGCCCTGGAACAGAGCTGCACGTCCTCCGCAGGCCGGGCACGCCCCGACAGTGGGAGGGCCACGGGGGCCGCCCGCCCGCCCGTCAGAGGCGCGAGGAACGGGCACAGGCGCCCGCTTTTGGCGGGAGGCTGGACTATGCATGGTCCCTCTGATTCTATGCCTAGGCGGTTCTACAAGGGACACAAGTGTTAGTGTGCCTTGCAAATGAGATTTCTTATGTATTCTGCTGAACGTGGCTGAGAAAAACTAGTATGAAAAAGAAGGAAGTTCCATCGTTATGCATTTTGCTGCCTATAATTAAGGAAAATAAAATGAAAAAAGGAAATTTCAACTTAGGACTCCCAAGGACACATCCCAAAAGTCCGGGATTAAGCAACAACCAAAGCACAGTCTGGGCACAGCAACTTTTGACTCACCTAAATCTTCATCTAGCTTTGTCTTGGGAGGCTCCCACGGAGGCCTAGCGGCCTTGGCCTTTTCTTGCCGGCTCCCCAACTCTTCCTCAAACTTGTCATACAAGTCGCGGAGCCTACTTGTTCCAACAACAGTAGAATCTCCCTTTGAAAAATAAAGGATCAGGTTTAGAAACGATATTAAAAATAGTCTTTCCAGAGATACATAAGACCTCACAAGTAACCAAAGATTTGTAACAGCAAGGGGCCATTTTCAACCCTAAATCTAACAAACATGGAAAAGCAAAATACCCAGTGCTGGCTGGTAATTAAGCTCTGAATCAAACACACATCTATGGCTGACACAGTCCTCAGGAAGGTGCACTTTGACAACATTCAAAAACATTAGAACTGTTTATCTTTGCCTTTTGGATAAGACCAAAAAAAAAAAAAAATCATGACCCCCAGAGAATTCATAATACCTGACAAGCTCCTAGAAAGCATACATTCCCCACTACTGAAAATCACCAATAGTCTACCGTTCACATTACTCCAATGATCAAAGAGAAATAACCTATATATCGCCACCCCTCCCACACACCCATAAACACAGGGACGCACACACACCCTCATGCACTCCACAAACGTACACACACACTCTACACACCACAAACACAGGGTTCTGTAATGCGTTCCTGCTCTTTCCCCAGGTTGAAAATCATCTTAAACTCTGACGTAAGAGCTAGACCTTGCAGGCGTAAAAACATTACATCGTGAAATCTGCAGCACACCCCAAAGGGGGCCGCTGTCTACCCCCGGCCCACCTCGCTGCTGACCCCGTGATGCTGGGACCGCAGTGGCCTTCCTAACACATCACTGCGCCCGACAGCAAAACGCAAGGGTGGATGTTGGGCGTCCAGTCAGTCAGCCTTCCTTCTATGTGGGAATTTTAACACATCCATAAAAATATAAGAAAAAAATAAAAGTTTTGCCTGTTTAAACTCTCTCAACCTCCGTCTTCAACTTTGTTGTTTTGTTTTAAGAATAACACCTTTGGCAACCATTGTCCTCTTCTTTCTTGTAAATAGAACCATGACTTTCTTCAGATTTGGGGCAGAGAACTCCTGACCTCTCGGTAGGTGGGCTGAGCCACGATCTCCCCACCCGCAAAGATGTCCCCATTCTAACCCCCAGAACCTGAATACGTTATCTTACATGGCTGAAAAGAGTTGGCAGATGTGATTAATGTCACAAAATTTGAGATGGGGAGATTATTCTGGATGACCTGGGTAGGCCCAAAATACAGCGAGCCTTTTAAAACAGAGAACCTTCCCAAAGGCAGTCAGAGGTGCAAGAGAAGAAGAGGCAGGAGATAAGCAAAGCACAAGAAGAGCTCCACCCACGCTGCTGGTTCTGAAGACGAAAGACGAGTCCATGGATGTGCATGACCTCTAGACGCTGGAAACAGCCCTCACCTGCCCGCCAGCAAGGGGACAAGTCCGTCAAGCCTACAGTCTCAAGAAACTGAACTCTGCCACCAACATGAATGAGCAAGAAAACAGATTCTCTCCCAAAAGGAACACAGCCCTGCTGACATCGTTAGGCAGCCGATGAGACCAAGTTTGACTTCTGAGCTCCACAACTGTGAGATAATAGCAGTGTCTTGTTTTAAGCCACAGCTTGTGGAAATTTGTTATGACAGCCACGGAAAATGAACCCCTGAAGAAGAGAGAAGACACAGTTCTCGAGAAGGGATGAAAGAAAAGATCTGTGGGAGCTCGGGGCAAATTTCTAGAGGAAGGCCCCACCCAGCAGTGCCCCCTGCACCCTGGGTCTGGCGTGGAAGGACGCGAAGCCTGGAGCTACCGCGGTCACCCTGCAACCAAGGTGGGCGCTCCGGAGACAGCAGCCACCCCACTAAAGCCCTGGCTTCACCGAGCCACGAAACAAGCACGGGACACTGCCTCCCTCCAGACACCTTGCTGAGAAAAATAAACCAGGCTCGGTGAAGTCGTGACTCGTCGAGGGCTGTTACAGTCATGCCCACGTAGTGACGGGGGCGGTTCGGAGAAATGCAGCAGCAGTTACACGGCTTTGCCGTGAGCAAACATCGCCGAGGGCACTTGCACCAACCTGGATGGTACAGCCTACGACACACCCAGCGCCCAGGCCACGTGGGAGAGCCCACTGCCCTGGGCCCCAAGCCTGCACAGCACGTTAGCTACAAAACAACACGGCACTACATCAGGCACAAGAGACAAGGATGCGATAAAGACGCAGCGCAAGCACAAGACACAGGAGGCTGCGCCAGTGCAGCATGGCACCCTGTTTTACAGCACTTTTCTTACACAAATAGAAAGGATACACTCTAGAACAACAATAAAATGTATAGTAATGTAAACACATAAAGTATAACACAGTCATTTATTACCATCATGCATTATGCACTGTACATAATTGTGTGGGCTACACCTTTACACGGCTCGCACCACCACAAACACGCGAGTGGCATGCCTTGTGCTATGACTTTACAATGGCTACAAAATCGCCAGATGACAAAGTTTCCAGCTCCACATGGGACCGCCATCGTGTATGTGGTCCATCATTGACCAAGACGCCGTTACATGGTGCATGACTATATTTACAACAACATTCTTAAGTGACAAATACTTTCCTTCCCAGGATGTTTTGAGGATCAAATAAGATAATATGAGAAGCATGGAGTAAAGTTCTGGCACTATAAAAGTGCTCGGTATGTGAGCTTTCCCTTCCCTGTATCACAGGAACTATAACTTAAAGCGCTGCTCTAATTTACAAGTAAAATATCACCCCACTATAAGAGAGCTGGAACCCTTCTTTCCGAAGACAAGGGAGTCCCCGTAAGTAAGGGTTCAGTCTTTGATAAAGCCATTTTCACAAAATTCCAACCAACAGAATGCTCTCTCCTCAGACCCCACGCACTAAATCTAATATCAGCAACCTCCTGGGTCCTAAACCTGTAGCTATTCATTCCTTCACTCTTTCATTTAACCAATGAGCATGACTGTGTGTCTCTTCTGCGTGGATAAATAATGGGATGAAAGCAATACACCTGTCAGGAGAAGGGAGGGAGAGAAAAAAAGGGAGAGCAAGAGAAAATGAAGTGGAGCTGGAAGGGAAGGAAAAGGGAAGCAGGGACAGGGAGGAGGCCGCGGAGTCCACCCCGGCAACGAGGGGCGGCAGCCGAGCCCGCCGCGGGCAGCGCATGCCTGAGCCTCTCCGGAGCCCACGAAGAGTGACCACGCCTGCCATTCCACACGCCAGCCAATTCGCTTGGGAAACTCCTCATGGTTACTTTGGTCAACAGCAGCCTTATAAGACCCAAACGCAAATTCTGCTAACTTCCCATTGGCGGGGAAACACACACACGTACATATACGTGCACGCACACACACCACAAACTGCATCGAGTAGTTACACGAGGCAGAGTTTACAAAACCACCAATATCAAGATTAGCAGTGTCACAAAAAATGCAGGCCGAAGGATACTTCAATTAACCTACTGCACTGCACTCTTGCCTTTGTAAAACAGCTTGTGTCTATAGCAGTGATTCTCAAACGGGGTGGGGGTTCCCCCCAGGAGACATTTTGCAACGTCTACAGACATTTGGTTATCACCACTGGGGAGGGGCTCTGCTGGCGTCTAGGGCAGAGCCCAACAGCCCACGGGGCACAGGGCCGGCCCCACCATGGAGAATTATCAGCACGGAAGGCCAAGAGTGCCAGGGTCTGGAAGCCGGGCCGCAGCCTCCCTCCCCGTTCGGACCTACCACCTGATCCATGGGGTCGCTGGAGTAGTAGTTCTCCGAGTGCGTGCACCGAATCCACACGGGCTTAAGCAGCTCTTCCTCCTCCTCCTCGTTTTTGTCAGGCAGCGAGTCCTCCAGCTCCTTTTCCTTGATGGAGGTGTAACTCTTTTCTTTGCCAGAGCTCTGGCTGTCACTCCACCTGTCTTTTTCTTCTTCCCAACGAGCTCTCTTCTTCTCTCTACTTGGGGAGCGACTTCAAAAGGGGGCGAAGGAGGCTAATTATTAAAGAAGTTCTTCTGTTGTAAAACTACTCTATTTCACCTGTTTTCGTTCGCTTTTCACCTAAAATAAAAACACCACGCCAAACCACATTTATTTTTGTTAGACCAGTGAATCCTAAATACCAGCCTGGCAGCATCAGAATCACCTGAAGTTACTTGTTTAAAAATACAAATTCCCAGGCCCTACCCCAGATCTACTTACTGACTCACAGTCTCCGGGGGTGGGGCCCAAGAATCTGTATTTTTAATAATCTCCCCAGGTAATTCTGGTGTGCATCCAGTAGGTTCAGGAACAACTGGCCAACCGTAACTCCTAGAAGAGAAAGATACTTGGAAAATACTTGGAAACCTCTATGCACAGACAGCTCCACAATGAGAACACTAGTTCTGAGTCCTCCATATCCTGCTCTGCCAGGAAAGAAAAGGCTTCACAAACATGGTCTCAACGTGGACATAAACTTAGTCTGAGGACCACACGCTACAGGTGAGCCAGTCACATGGCCCCGGCCGTCTCTCCAGAGTCGCAGCTCGGGTGTCACTCCTGCACCACAGGCCACCACTCTCCCTAGTTCTGATCCCCACAAATGCTATTAACTGCGTTAAAAAGTATAAAAGCAACTCTATCTCCTCGAATGCCTGAGCTTTGAAATTTGCAAAGGCCCATCCTCCGGATGAGCTTGGAGGAAAAACCTATAGGATAGAGTTTAATTAATTTAAGCCTAAGAAATTTGGGTGGGTCCACAGAGACCCGGAGAATCCAGCCAAGGAGAGTAATTGCTCTGCCAGAGTTATGCAGGCATCTCCACTAACAAAGTTACTGTGAGCCAAGAAAGGTTACATCTGGATCCAAGTCACAAATTAACTCCTTCCATCAACTCTACCACTAACTGCTAATTTTATGACAGGGAAGTGAGTGTGTGTAGGTATGTATACATCGGGGGAAGGGGTGGATGATTAGAAAGATTATATATATTGATATAACTTCTGAATATTACAATGTACATCAATGTTACCAGAAGAAAAAAGTCACTGCAAAGTAAAATGTATATTCCTTCACTGTAGGAAAAAAATTAAGCGTTAACAAAATTAACACAAAAATCACCCATACTACTACACAGAGAAAAGCACTATACTTCACAAGTGTGTTAAAATATATGGAAATAGCAATATATATAAATATACACAAGCTTTAACAAAAAAAACTCTGTGGCCTGTCCTCACCCGTGGTAAATCAGGAAAACCTTTCTATTTCAATACATCGATATGTGAACCATTTAATGAATGCGTATTATTCTTTCCTATGTATACCATAATTTAACAGATTGGATCAAAAGCCATGTAGGATGCCGCCATTGTTTTTTACCATTATAAACAATGCTGCCATGAACACATCTGGTGTTCTCTGCACACCTGTCAGACTATTTCACACAAAAAGTGTGTGTGTGCATTTTCTTAAGGCTTCTCTACAGATAGGTAGTTCCAGGTTAGACTACCTTCAAAGCCATATCGCGTTCCCACGTGCATACCGCCTGTCAACGTGATTATGTTTAACCTTTGCCATTCTGATGAAAGAGTATCTCATTAAACTTGCTAATTTTTATCACTACTGAAATTCTACATTTCATGTTCACTTCTTTTCTGAACTTCCCAGTCACATGGTGTGCCAATATTTTTAAAATTAGGATTGCAGTCCTTTTTATTTATTGAAAGGCTTTTCTTATTAAGACAATCACCCTTCCTCAGTCATATGTAATATAACCTTCTTCAGGTTTGTTTTCCATTTAAATTCTATCTGCTTATTGCTACATGAAACTTTTAGATGGCAAAATCTAGAGATTTTTAAGTTTATGCTTCCTCCCTAGCATTATGCTTACAATCCTTTCCCAGGTGAAGGTCAAATAAACATTTTATATGTTCTTCAATTACCTATAGCACTAAACTTCTCACTCTCTGCAAGATAAAAGGCAGAAATTTCAGTTTTTTCCTCCAAATGGCTTCCCAACTGTCCCCACATCAGTTTTTCCTCTGATTTGAAAAAGCAACTTTATAGTGAATGGGCAAGTTCATATATGCTTGACTGTTGCTCAAAGTTTGTTTCATTGATCTATTTATACCCATATCAAAATTTTTAAATTCTTATGTGTTTATAGAACATTTTAACACTACAAAGCTACATTATCATTTTCCTTCCTTATTCTCACTTTTATTATAATTTCACTCATGAAGTTCTAAAACCTACACATCAACTGGCTACATTAAAATCATAGGTTACTTTGAAGAAAACTTCCAGTATTCTTACAACACTGTCATCCACTTCCACTACGGGACTACGCCATGCCCTCCATTCACGTACATTAATTACCTTCTTTGTCATCAGCAACATTTATATTTTCTTCCCATTGATCTATATATTTTTAAGTTTTATTAAGTCATTTAATTTTAATTAATGTAAATTCTCTGTAGTGAAATTTACATTTTCTTTTCATTACATGTTCCAAGTAGGTATTCCTTGTTTATTTAGGAAGGCTATTAACTCCAGTAGGTTTACTTTGTAACTGTCAACTCCAGTGAGTTGACTCTCATTGTGTCTTAGCTGATCCACTTTAATTTCTCTGATAACACCATTAGCTCATAATGGCATCTTAGTTCCCAGAGGTGTGGTTCTGTTTGTTTTTGGTGCGAGGAGCTGGATGCTCTGCTAAGCACTTCACTGACACTCATATTTACTCCTTACAAGAATTCTGAGGCAGATTCGAATATCCCCTACAGAGGAAACGGGATTAGAAATTGTCACTTGTCCAATATCACAAAGCTCCTAAGTGGTAAATGCTAATACGGTTGTTTGACACAGATATTTTGACATGTACTAAAAACCCCACCAAATGCTTATTATTACCAAGAAACACAGGCAAAAGGCAGCCTGGCCCCCGCCCCTTCAGGCAGGCACACTGAACGCCGGGTGGGCATGGCTGGCTGCTGTGCGCACCTGTTAGCCTTCTTCTTTCTCTTTGTCTAACACTTTGACAGGGGCATTTCAGAGCAGGACATCTTTTTTATGGTGTCTCAGGCATTGCAAATTTCAAAACCCAAACTCAAAACTGTTTCTCAATAATACGCTATATTACCAACTATGGTAACTTTTCCTCCTTTGCAGTACTTCCATCTCTCGCTGTTTCCTCATCTACTGAATTATCCTCACAGAATCCAAGTCGTCTTCCCCGCAAGCCAGTGGGCACTGGAGAAGGAACCGCTAGACTGAAGAGACTGCGAACACTCTACGTTAAAAACCACCGACCTCCAATGGGTTCTCAATGGCTTCTGCCAACACAGCAACCTGGCTTTTCTTCCTATCCTATCCGTATCTCCTCCTTCATCTCCTCCTCCACAAGTCCTTCCTCACGGACAAATGCCTCCTAGTTCATCTAATCTCATCATGGCATCTAGTTTTTCCATCTAAAATCTCTTCTCTGAACTTTACACCTGTATATCCAATTCACTAGCTCAGAGTTCCACTTGCGTCTCAACTCCATGTGCCCCAAACGGAACTCATCCTCCTGCCTCTCTCGGGGTAACGGGGAACACCGGGTCTCAGGCGGTGACTGCTGAGTCTTCCTCTTCATGATCAGTTACCGAGTCCTACCGACTCCATCCCGTAAGCATCTCTCCATTACCTCTACCAGCCCCATTGCTACTGTCACCGCCCAAGTTGGGGCACGATCATTTCTCTCTGTTTTACTACAAACACCTTCAGAACTCATTTCCTCCGGGCTTGACCTTCCGGAGCGTTTCTCCACACGGCAAGCTTCACACACGCTCTTTCCTCTGCCCTATCTCCCTCCTTCCCTAACGCATTCCTGAACTGTGCACACTTCAGGGATCGGTAAAAAGTCAATTTACCTATGACTGCCCTGGACTGGTTTTCACTGCTGTGTGTCCAGAGCAACATGCAATTGCCCTGGCAAAAGCACTTTCCGTAGCACCTAACTTTCTTATTCCCATAAAATGGGGACTGTTGTTGACAACTGTATCACTTGCACCAGTAAATACCTGGGACACCCGTCATGTAATGTGTTTCCTGTGCTTGTTAAGTTACGCTTTGTTAGGTGACAGCGATAGGCAATGGGGCCTCGCCTTCCTTCTAGCTTGTATGGAAAGGCCTGTAAGGTTTTGACATTAAATGTGGTTATTTTGAGATGGAGACAACCATGTTCATCATGATAATGTTCTCCATCATGTTCAAGAAGTCTGCTTATATTCTTAGTTTACCAAAGTTCCTACTCCTAAGTCAATGCTGATTTTATATGAAATATCTAATAGGCAGTACTGAGAAAACCCTATCAATTGTGACACAAAAAATTAGCTATAGATTTCTTAATGCTAACCTATCTATACAAGCAAACTTGGAATTCTGTTAACACACTAGATTAGAAAACTTTCTAATCTACTAATCAGATTTTCATATCCATATTCATGAGAGAGACTGTTTTTTGGTTTTCTTTTCATTGGACAGGTTCTGCCACTGGGTTTTCCTGGTATCACAGCATGAGCTGAGCTTTCCCTCCATCTTCTTCAATGTTCTAGAATAGTTTAAAACTTTTTAGGAAACGGTATAAATTCGACGTTTTCAATTTTTTCCATGGTTATTGGCCTATTAAAATTTTCTACTTCTTATGTGAAATCTGTGGTTTTTGTTTTCTACTTCCAAGATTCTTAACTTTTTAAATAAAAATCTATACTTATGCCAATGTTGTAAGTTTTAAATCTCCTTTATTTTGATATTCTTTCTCATACCTAATGCAATGTGTTTTTCTTTTCTTGAGTTGCCACTTTTTAAGTTGTATGACCTTTCAAAGAAGTCTTGCATTTATTTACAAATAGTTATAGTGCTGTAGTTCTGTTTTCTATTTCATTAATCTCTTTTATCTTTAAATCCTTTTTTCTGTTTTTCTTCACCAATTTCTAGAACCAAACGATCAGGTAATAACAATATGTGTGTTTATACATACGTGTGTGCATACATATGTGTATATACACACACACACATATATTTACCATTTATTTTGCATTAACTCTGGGCCCAGTTCTAGTGTTCTGCATGTATTATCTCAATGATCCCTCACCACTAAATGCCTTCATAAGTGCCCTTATTTTAGACAGACATTGAAGCTTAAAAAAGGTTAGATAAATTTATCCAGTAACAACACTGAGAGAACTAATAATTGACCCCAAATCTGTCAGACTCCAGAGTGCTGTTCTTAATTACCACTATATAAGACCACAGAATTGGTTACACACTCTAAGTTTTAGTTTATAACAATCTCAATGTCATTCTAAATAAAGTGTAACTGCGGTTTTACTTTTTTCGAAACATATTTAAAAACATAATTATGAATTTCCAAGGGTTTTTAAAACCTTGAATTTTTAATGTATAGTTTTGTAGCAATTGACGTCAGAAAAAGTGGCCCATATAATTTCTAATTTCTGGAAATTTATCAAGATTTTCCTTGCGCATAATTAATACATCTTGAAAATACAGATTTTTAAGTGAGTGGCTGCTCTAGGTTTTTCACAGGGCATTTTGGAAGACTCTTAAGCTATTTTGAAGACGTGGCTGATACTTTGCATAAGCACAAAATCTGAGTTCAAGGAGATAATCCTATGACTTCTTTCCGTGTGAACTCCTTGCTTACCTTCCAGATCTCTTATACTCTTTTTTGTAGGACCTTTCCAGAGATGGTGATCTTCGGCTGTCCCGGTGCCTGTGTCTCTCCCGTTCCCGCTCTCTTAAAGGAATTAATACACAGAGCTGTTTTCAACAGAAAGACTCAAAAACACCATCTCTCTTCACTGAATTCATCTTCTAAATAAATGGGCCTTACCTAAGGGCTTTTCAGGCACTGTTCTCTATGGGACATTTTTATTCATCCTGCATTTATTAGAGAATAAGGGAGCTTTTCCTTTACAGAAGTTCACTAACTTAGACATTTTTTGCTGTTTTCTTTAAAGAAAAGAGTCATACCTGATTGATACTAAGCAACAAAGGGAATTTTATCATAATCTTCTGTAGAGACTTTCCAACCAGCCAATCCTCGGTTATTTAATCTACGGGGAAGACTTTAAAGAATTCTTTTGTCTGTTAATTTCCAGGAAACTCTCAATTCCATCCATGAAATAAATGTAAACTTAAGCTTTAGTAGTAAATATTAGAACAAGGCTCTATAATGAAAGAGTTCTAAACCTAGAGGTTATAGGCCTGAGTAGTTGTTCTAGCTGTCACTAACTGCCGTGAGACTGGAAGTCACTTTACCTGTGAATGCTATTTTCATCAGAAAAAAACCCCACATAGAGACCCTGAGTTTATTTAGTATAAACACAGAATTTTAAAACCTCCCAATGTTAAACTAGGAAAATTTAATAATAATAACTTCCGAGTTTATTTAATAAGCACAATGAGACCTGGAACAAAAATCAGAACTCTAGAGTGTTTGAATCAGAACTGAATCAAAGGGAAATAACCACCCAATCTCAAAATGGGGAAAAAATAAAATAAAATGCTGTATTAGCCTGAGTCCAGCAGGAAGACTATAAAAATGTCTGAACTCAAAAATATCCCCCAACCTATAGCCACAAAGAAGGTAAATACACTGAAATCAAAACTTACGAAACTGAGATTCATCATTGCTTAGATATAAAAAGCAAAAACTGTTTTGCACTTAAAGATCACCCCCTCCTCCCTTAAAGGAAGACTCCTTTAAATAATGTACTTTTGACATACATGTAAGATTCAGGTACACACAAACTGTACAAAATAAAGTAGTCAGAGCTTGGGATTCTACATAGTTTATCTAATTCACTCCTAAAATCAGAGTTTACTTTTAGGCAATAAATCCCAACTAGTGAGCAATACCACACGCCAAGGATACAATCTGCAGGGACATGACTGCTAAAAAGAATCATTATTTCCACATAAAAAACTCTATTTAGTGGATATTCCTAACGTTTGTTTATTTTTTAACATCTAGGTAATAGAATTTTGCACTCAATAGCATCTGAGTCAGGATGAACTGAAAAGACCAATGTGGGTATAAATCACCTTAGAAACACAATATGATTAACCCCTTTAAAGCAAGAAAAACAGTGTTTGGGTTACTTTTCCAAAGACTGAACCTTGTTGCGAGCATTAAGATCTTCCTCCGGAGCATGACACTAGCTCTCCAATGGCTGTACGTTGAACCTCACGGGACAGCTATGGGGGTTACTGCGCCACAGCACCACTCAGCGACGGGAAGCTCTCCCTGTCCTGGACCACGCTGCACAGAGCTTGGTCTCTGCGCTGTTCTGTCTCCTTTCCCACTCCACAGAATAACCTTGATCTTGCACGATAACAAAAAAGTGTATCCACTTCTTCACAAACTTTCTCTAGAAATAGTCTGCCCTAAAACAATCTTGTAATTAGTATTCAACCACATTTCGGAGGAAGAGAAATAGAAGGAAAATGGAATTTGAAAAAGGATAGATTCACTTACCCCAAGAAGCTAGGAGACAAGAGGCCAGAGGACAAGCTACAGAATGTTCATAAACAACACAGTCTAATGCATAAATGGGTGAAGTTCTGGGTTTCTCTGATATACTTCTAGAAGATATACTAGGGCTCCAGAGCCCCATGTTTCTTTCACAGAAGCATTCCATATAAGGCAGGTGACTGGCACCCACCTAAGACCCCAAAGGGAGCCGATTATAAAGTTGGCTGGGACACTAAGGCGGCTCCCGGGCCAACAGCCCAAGTACAACATCATAAGACAACTCTAACGTAAGTAAGAAAGAAGAGCTAACTGCCTAAATAGGTCCTCCACAGCCAAGGAGCTGTGGTCTAGGACAATGGAGAGTGACAGCAATTCTTTCGGCACTTGATTCCACTGACTGATAAACATCCTCAGTTTACAAGGTATTTGAGTTTCTTCAAATAAACACGTAACTTCAAGGTTGAGCCTGGATGGAAAAAATTTTCAGCAGAGCCCTAATAACTCAGCTCTAACTTAAGCCCCCCAAACAGAAAAACAAATGTGATCTAGAACAGTGAAGTTCACAGCAAAATGTTTCCCCAGAGAGAGGATTAACAATTACTTTAAAGTCTGAAGCAAACTCTTTCCGGTTTAGATTTTTATCATAAAACTATGAAATCCATTATCACGGGCCTCTGCTAACTAGTTCATCACAGAATAACTAAGAACAAAACTGACCAGGAACAGCAACTCATGCTGAAAAGACTTCCAAGACTACGACTCTCAGAATCAGTCACCTCCACAGGGAACAGGTATCCTTCCACCCACCACTGGCATCAGGGAGAAGCAACAACTCATTTTCCTTCCAAACCTGAGCACTAGACACTCTCAACAGGACAAGAACGAGCATCACCGTTTATCGGCAAAATGTTCAACCAGAATCAAACCGACAACCAGGAGGAAAACGCGGAGGCCAAGAAATGAGCAGGGGCCGCGACCCGCTCTCTGCAAACCCGCAGAGCAGGCAGCACTGGCCGGCGAGGAGCTCAAACGCTCGCAGAGCAAAAGCTCCAGGAGACAGTGAAGGTAAACACCACGGGGGACAGAAGGAGGGGCACTGCGACCAGCTGGGCGAGTGGGAAACCTCAGAGCTTTACAGATGTGGGGAGCTCAATGAAGGTACAAGCGAACGTTAACACCGTCATCACCTGCGCATTTTTATTTTTCCATCTAAACCAGTGGCTCTTAAGACTTTTGGGGTAACAGATCACATCATCTCTTGAGAATGTGATGTCAGGTACCTACTTACTTATAGAAAAACATACACACACATAAAATTTTGCATGTGACTTCAGAGCATTTCCAGAAGGCCATCTATGAATCCCAGTTTAAGAGCACCTGCTGAAACCTTATTCTCTTGCATATAGAGATGTTTGGTCTTTTAGAAAAAACGAAATGTCACCTGGAATGGAACGGTATTTTTTAAATACAATTTTCTTCAGCACACACTTGTTTTAGTGTAACAAAAGCAGGTTAAAGCTATTTTGAAAACTGTAACTTTGATAATGAATAACTAATACTACTTCATTTTACAAGGAAACAGAGCAAAAAGGCAACAATACACAATAAACTTCCATTTATCCTAAGAATCAGAAAGCAAGTTCTGCTTAACTCGTTTGATTCTTAATTGATAACATATGCAGATCATCGATTCCAAAAGAATTCAAGTACTGTGTAAGGTTACTGATACTGAACATAAATACATATAAAGCAAAAAATATATGATTTTTTATTAGCTCATCATTAAAACGTCAACTGTATTATGCAGAGTAATCAGCTTATATCCATTGAAATGAATCTACATTGATAATTTTGGAATGCTTTTCAAAAGTGGCTTTTTCTGACATCAATTTCTTTACTTGTCAGTTGTCTCTTCCTCTTTAAAACAGCCCAAAACAAGTTTTATTTCCTTTTAGAAATCGAATGCACTGCTGGACCTTTTGGGCCTGGTCCGCGGACAAACAGAAACGGCCTGTGTCTGGGCCTCGGTAGGTCACTAAAACAACAGAGGAGTTTTACCTGCTCCGCTCATAGCTCCGGTGGCGAGAGGGCGTCCTCCCTCGGTCGTAATCTGATCTGTAGCGGCTGTCTGGTCTCCGCCTGTCAGGACTGCGGCCGCGCTCCCGCCGATCCAGGGACCGGTGCCTCTCGCCGCGCCCGTGACTGTGATCCCGGTGCCTGTGATCGTCATAGTGCTTGAGCCTTTCAGGGGACCTCCTCTCACTGGGAGCCTTTGGGAGTGGGTATGGAGGGAGATGCCTAAAATGAGGACTACTGCTGTTATTAGCACTGGGTGGGAAAGAACTGGGACTGTTCTGGAAGCTGTTAAAATTGGGAGGCGGGAAATTGTGGTGCGAATACCCAGGAGGGTACTGGTAATTGACCTGCTGCGGCATGACTGGCGGGGGCGGGGGGTGGGGCATGGACGGAGGGGGCATCATGAAGGGGAAAGTGCCTTGTCCCGGAGGTGCTCCAGGGACTGGGGGGTTATTGGGACAGGGCATCGGGGGCGGCATGGGAGGAAAACAGGGGGGTACCGGAAAGGGGGGCCTCATCTGGTGATTGGGGAAGGGGGGCCGGATGGGGCAGGGGGGAAGAGGGCCTTGCGCTGATGGAGGCATGGGGGGAGGGAAGGGCACAAAATCTGGTCGTGGAGGCAGAAAATTGGGGGCTGGAGAGTTCGAGAAGGTGGTGGAAGGAGCACTTGGAGGTTCGTATTGATATTGCACGGGAGGCTGCTGGGGGTGAAGCAGTCTCAGATTCTGGGGCCTGAAGGCTGGCGCTGAAGGTCTGGCTCCATGTCCTCCTCGCCCTCGGGGACACCCTCGTCCTGGGTGGAACGACATTCTATGACTTCAGAGGAGGAAAAAAAAAAGAGAGAGAGAAGAAAACTATGGAAACAGGGTTTCACAAATGCCTGATTAGAACAACTGGCAGACCCCTTAGGCCACTGGAATATTCCACCCACCTAATATTGAGTTCTCCGTAATATCTGACACTTTGCATGGCTAGTAAACTCCTCTTCCCCTGTCTCAGCGACCCAACCCACTGCCATGGTCTCTCTGTGGACCTTGTCACTCCCTAAAGCCACTGACCTCTCCAGAATGATGAATTCAATATCCCATTGTCCAACCATCTGCTGTCCTTGCTTAAGTTTCCAAAAAACCCTGACCGCACCACGTCATCCTGTCCACGTTCTCCCACATCTCTCTACCTGTACCAGCATTCTCCGGTCTTCATCTTCCCTCCCGCTCAGCACAGACTGCAAATGCAACCAAACATGCCCTGGAAGGAACTGATGATCTTCCCCTCCAAGATAATACCGCTTGCTCCTTTTATTTATTTATTTATTTTTCTATCTCAACAGATACCATTTAGGTTCTACATACTTTCTTTCACCTTCACCATCTTTGCCATAAACGTTTTCACTGCCCAACCAACTGGCCTCAAGGCAATTTTTCCATTAAAATGATAAATGTAATCCAAATCTAGTTGAGGTGTACCTTTCTACAAGTTGGTTCTCCAGAGAGTCAGGCCTTCCAACTACAAGCTGGGCATCGACTGCTGCCTTCGGTCCCTCGCTGCTGGTGCACGAAGCTAGAAGACAAGGTGGCCACTCCACAGGCTATTACTCCAGGGACCACTGCCTACAAGGAGTGACCCCACCAAGGCAGGAACAGATGTCCCTTCTCTTCCTGGGACCGCTACACAGTTTAACACCACTGCCGGTCAAACGCGGGCCAGACAGGCCTGACCACGGCAGGAGCAAGCGTCTCAAGAACTTGGAGAGCCCTCTTAACTCTGCAGGCTGTACCTAGGAAAGCACCTGTCTTCGTTCCATGAGAAATGTAAGTTTGACCCTGTGATTGATGCTCCTCCGTAGGTTCCCATCAGTAAGTCCCCAGCAGTGCCTGTCAATAGCTAAGTGTTACGGACAACAACAGATTTTAATATCCTAGCACGGCTTCCTCAATGTAAGCAAATTCACCTTTAAATCATAACAACTTCACTTAGGCCATTAAACAAGTGGATTTGAAATCATACCAAACCAACACACAACACCTCATGGTGATGGTCTTAGAAGTTAGAATTTCTTCTCGATGACAATGATTTGCTCCTAGAGTTGGTTTCTTATTTTGAAACACAGACAATGGGAAGAGACAAAGAGGCTGAGGGCCTTCTTTGATGGCACAGGGTTGAGCCCACATTTTCTACAGAAGGAAGACAAGTGCTTAGGTACAATCCACAAAGTAAAATCAATTATTTAAATAGTATTTCCTCCATAAATCTATACATATTTTAAATGTACTCAAATATTTTTTATTTCACAATAAAGTCTTTGTTATTCATTTTATCATGTTTCATTATATCCTTTTTACTGAGCCTTTTATTTGTATTTATCTTTTTTACAGCAAAATTGCCCTATAGCAAATTAGTCACACTGCAAAAATGCTTGCAGCAGAGATGTTTGCAGCAGAGATGTTTACAGCAAAGACGCTTATGGCAAAAAAAAACAGACACATATTGGTCCTGAAGTTATACACCAGGGCATTATCTAACAAGTGTTCCTTCTTGACCCACTTTAGCTAAAAATTTATTTTAAAATTCCTGTAATTTTTTTATTCTCACCCGAGGACATGCTTAATGATTTTAGAGAAAGGGGGAGGGGAGAGTGAGAGAAACATCAATGGGAGAGAAACACTGATTGGCTGCCTCTCATGCGCACCCTGACCAAACCCTCAACCTACGTATGTGCTATGACTGGGAATCGAACCCCCGACCTTTCAGTTTACAGGACCGCACTCCAATCAACTACACCACACTGGCTAGGGCATTTCCTATCATTTTTAGTTCATAAATACTTGAGTTCATCCACTTCACACCATCATCTCTGGCCTGGCTACTACAGTAACACCTTGTGAGTCTCTCTATAACCACTATCAACAACCACCCCCCACCCCGCAAGCCTGTTAGGTTTCCTGTTCTCACACACTCTGTGCTGCTTCTTGGAAGTTCCTATGAGAATTACAATTCACCAACTAACTAACTAATTCCGTCTTCAATTTCTGCCTGCACCTCATAACTGCAAGTTTCATCTTGGCAGAGCTCTGGCTGTCTCATTAACTGCTCTGGTCTTAGCTCCTAGCCACACACATGACCCAAATGAAAACACGTTCTCCTCTCTTCACATATCTAAGGCCTTCCCACAGCCTATAACTCAGTGCCAGTGTTTCCTCTTCTCTCTGTTCTCCCAAAACTACTGCCATTACTACCATACCACTCACCACGTATTGCCTTGCATCATGACGTACTGTCTGGATCAATGTCCCATCTTCCACAAAGAATATAAGCACTAAAGGACAGAAAGAATAAAATAGATATAAAAATGTCTCCTAAATGGATAAGCTAGAAAATATTTCTGCAATTATCTTAACACTAATTTTGCATTCTCTGATGCTTTTAGCATACTAACAAAATTAAGAGGATGTTGCACTGAATTAAAGTTTACAACTAATTTTTAAGATGTCCTTAATACTTGTCTTGATGACTCAGAACAATCAGCAGCTAAAAAGACTGAACATTTGTGCATATTCCATCTCTAATTTGCTAATAGATTGGGAGAAAATAACCAATTCTCCTCTCCCTCTCCATTCGCTACTTTCCTTCACAGTCAGACCAGTGTTCAAATTCAAACATAACTATAATTTTGTAGCGGTAACAGTTATCCTTGATTTTAATTCTCCACTTTTCCCATAGAAGAATGTTGTGAACATGAATGACTCTCCATGTACTTAAACTTCAGAAAAATATTCTTAAAATGCAAATATATAGTAAGTGCTAAAAGCTTTACTGGTGAAGCATTTCCCTAAAGTCTTTCTACCTAAGGTTTATCAATAGGCTCAAAGTAGCTTTTCAAATGGCTCATGAAAATTGTTTCAGGCTGTTTAACTGTATCAGTCACTGGGGTTAATAAATATCGGGCACCAAATAATATCTAAATAATGACTGTTTCTCAGTCCAAGGCGCTCAAAATAACTCTAAGGCCTAAAAACAGTTGATCTTGCCACCATGGGCTACTCTCTGTGAACAGAATTAAATTCAAACTCCATGCCTGTTATACAACGCTCTCTACAATGTGAACCCAACTTCTCCCAGGCTTATTGTCCATTTCCTTCCCCACAAAGTACCTATCACCCTGGATTTTCCCAGTTGCCTAACACCCAGCTTGTTCTTTGCTCTCACTCTTCTGAAATCTCCTGCTCTATGAGTTTGCCCACTGACTTCTACCCATCTACCTATGTCAGATGCCACCTCTTCTGTGAAAACTTTCCTGGTTCCCTTTAGGAAGTAATCCCATTCCCTCTAGACTTCCCTCTTGGTCTGTACTTACTTCTTTTACAGCACTTACCAGAGACTGTCTCATTTTATAGTCATGTGTGCACATGTCTAACTCCTCCACTAGATTATTAGCTCCTTGATGACATGGGTTGATTCATAGTCATTCCTGAATCCTTCACAGCCCCTGGCAGAGCATCCTGCACACAGTAGGTGGTCAATAAACGTTTACTGTCTCACCGATAGTATGTTTCTATGTTGCTACTATACAAGTCCCTTTCACATATATTCACAACAGACTTGCATTACCAAACCAGACAAAAAGACCTTCCCACCGATTCACACAATATTTAAGGAGCCAGTACATGTGGGGCACTGTCACAGGCCCTGCGGACTCAAGGATGAGCAAGATACACAGCCTGCAGGACTCACAGAGCTCAGAACCTGCATACAAATACATTTTTTAAAAAAACAATATAATGCAAAAACACAAGAAAAGAGGCATGCACAGAGTCTAGGAGAACACAAAGGAATATGCTGGACCTTGAGGTGGGCAACCGTCAGAATCACTAAAACTCTCACTCACTGTTTAACAGTCAACATTCACTGAGATCCTCAAGAAGGTTCCTATAGATAGAATATCTGAAGACACCGATTATGAAACTGACCTACTAAAGGCATAGTCAGGGTATGTTGTGAATGCAAACTTTAATTCAAAAGTCAAGGAATTCACTACAACTGGAAAAAGCAATCATTTTCCGCCTCTGCCTACTCCTAGGTTGGAGTTTGGAAGTAGGAAAGATGAGGGATCTTTTTGGGATAATTAACCCGTCCAGGAACATCAGTCCATGTAGAAAGAGTTGCAAAGTGTTTGTTAAGAACATCCTCTTCTCCCGTAGCTGAACCTGCAGGCCCATCAACTTCCTAGGGCTGAATTGCGCGTTTCCCTGTTTGCATCTCCCGCCAGACTGGGAGCCCCAACCGGGCAAGCGCCGGGCTCACGGTCTACCTCCCCTCCGAGACACCGGCGACCCCAGGCCTGAACCAGCGCATGCGCTCCACAAATGAATGAGAGGTCTCATTTGTCACGTCTCTGTATTTGCGGGATCTGGGCCTAGGGTCGCTTTTTTTCTTGCGACCCTTGACAAGGAGCTGTCTGAGCCTAACTTCCAGGCGCCTGTCCCCTTGGCCCCGGCCAGTAGCCCCGTTTAAATCCAGACACTCGCAAGCGCTCCCTCTTCGAACGCCCGCGAGGTGACCCTTTTACCTACAAAAAGTCTCCCGGGCCGCGAGATCACCGTCGGAGCAATGCCAGGCTTATTCTGCAGCCGCTAAAAACGGAGCACCTCCCGCGCCTCCGGAACAGGAAACGCAGGGAATTAAAAAGCAAACCTGAGAAAAAGCAGGACCGAGGGAGGGATGCTGCTGGACTCGCAGCAGCACCTCGTGCACAGTGATTGGTGCGCCAGCAAAAGTGATGGACACCTAAGCCAATCACCCTCATGAGGTTCTCCGGAGCCCGCCCCCTGCCCTCTGTGTCCTCCAATCCAGAACCGCAACCGGGTGAGCGCGTGGTTGCACTCGGGCGGTAGGAGTTGACTCTCTGTCCTTAGCAGGTCCTCGGCCAGCGTCTCGGTCTCACTGCGAGACAGCCGAGCCGCGGCAACATGAGCGACTCCGCGGGAGAAAGTGCTGGCCTCCGGCGCTACCCCGATCTCCCGGTGTGGGTGGTGGAGGATCATCAGGAGGTGAGCAGACAGAGGCGGAGCGCTGGGGAGGCCAGAGAGAACCAGAATTGGTTACCTTAGCGAGCTGCATTGAATTGGGGGGAAACACCAAAACTACTTCGGAAGCTACCTTGGGAGAATAGGCACTGGCGTTTTGGGGGCGTTTACGTTGCTTCAGGCCACTGGACGGTCTCACTGTAGAGCCCAGATCCTTAACCTGCATCTTAACTCAGGCTTCCTGCCCTCCCCGGCATCTCCAGCACAGTCCTGCTGTGTAGGTGGGAGGCTTTTTGTAAAGAATGTGGATTGTCATATGTGAAATAGGGGCAATTATAGGGCCGTCAGTATTATTGTGTGCATAGTGTGCATATATATTTTTTTTTAACGCGGTGCCCCGCGTTTCTAAACACTAAAGATATTTCCTATTGTTATGGCAGTGCTATTTTAGAATGCATGAGTGCAGGCCTCTGGAAGCCTACAAAGGAGGTACATGGATTTGAGACTTTTTTTTCTTTGAAAGTAGCATTAATAACCCTTGGGAGTTCTCCGGATATGAAAGAGGAAAAGGGTAATTCCGGGTTTACGGATGGAGACAGTTAAGAGGAGAGGAAGTTGCTCTTCTTAGGACCTGCATATAGTGTGTATGAGCATGAGAGAGAGAGCGAGCGAGTGTGAGTTAGGTGGTGATTTCAAATGCAGTCTTTTTTTTTTTTTTTTTTAATATAACTCTGTGGTTTTTTTAAATTGAATATTTAAGGTGACATTGGCTAATAAAATTATGTAGGTTTCAGGTGTACAGTTCGATGATACATCATCTGTATATTGTATTATGTGTTCACTACCCCAAATCAAGTCTCCATCCATCATCATTTAACCTCTCTTAACCCTCTTCTACCTCCCCCCATCCCCCTTTCTTTCTGGTAATTTCCATACAGTTGTCTGTGCCTATGAGGGTTTTTTTTTTTCCTTTGCTTAATCAATTTCGGTATGAAACCTAGAACTATAGAGACTGTAACAGGACAAAGCCCTATAGACCTCCTAGCCCAACCATGCCTTCCTAAAGTGAGCTGGAAGATCCAGGGTAGCTTGAACACATGTTAGTGCGTGTATTAACGAGCAGGTTTTTCTCAGTTTTTGTCTGTTTCCTCACATTTTCTGAGTTCATTGTGGCATCAAAAGATGCCCATTAAAGCCTTTGGAGATGCATGTTGAAAGTTCTGAGGAAAAGCATAAAGCTTGAGGTCATTATCTAAATGATATAAAGTGAACACTTTTTTCTACTTATATTTGCCTACTTGCTAACAGCTTGGTATGCTTCAAATTATGTGCAGTTGCACTTAGCATTGTTTTTCAGTCTGCTGTTAAGTGTAAGCTCATGATTTCAATGCCAGTTCTGAATGTGTACATGTGTCTTTTACAGGTTCTGCCTTTTATATACCGAGCCATTGGTTCAAAACACCTTCCTGACAGTAATATACGTTTTGTGCATTTTGATTCACATCCAGATCTCCTTATTCCTGTGAATATGCCAGCTGACACTGTATTTGATAAGGAAACTCTTTTTGGGTAATATATGATTTTCTTAATGATCTTGTATGTGCTTGAAATACAGTTTTCAGTAAATGATAAGCAGTTAAGGGAAATAGACATTGTTAAGCTCACAAGTTTGCTTTGTTTGTCTTTTTTATGTTATTTCAATCAAGTATTGACAGACTATTTCTTAAAGAACTAGGTAGTAGGTATTTTAGGCTGGTTGGCCATTTGGTCTCTGTTGCAACTACTTATCTCTGCCCTTGTAGTGGGAAAGCAACCATAGACACTATGTAAACAAATGGCTGTGGTTTTGTCCCAATAAAACTTTTATTTACAAAAAACAGGTGGCCCAGTCAATGATTGCCAACCTCTGCTTTAAAATATAGAATTTTACAAGTATTGTAGAAGAGACTTGTAAAGTTATCTGAGCCAGTTCTCACTTCCTCTCTGCTTTAAAAGTGTGAATATTGGGGCACAAAAGAATGTGTCTTAGCCCTGGCTACTGTGGCTCAGTGGATTGAACGCTGGCCTATGCCAATTTGCTGGTTGCTGAAAATGTTACCAGTTCGATTCCAGGTCAGAGCATATGCGTGGGCCATGGGCCAGGTCCCCAGTTGTGGGTGTGTGAGAGGCAACCAATTGATGTATCTTTCACACATTCATGTTTCTCTCCCCCTCTTTCTCCCTCCCTTCTCTCTCTGAAAAATAAATAAAATCTTTTTATAAAAATGTGTCTTAAACACATAGTTCAGTAATTTAATTTGTATATCTCTCCTTCCAGTATTGAATTTTTCCAACCTACCAATTTGTTTATTTTCAGGTCACAAATCCTACTGACAGTCAGTTCTATAGAATCATAGCGATGGAAATGAAATTGGTAATTTGTATTTTATTCTTCAGGAAGGATGTACCTAAAGTATCTCTAAATAATGACTTACTTGCCTCTCTTCTATAGGGAAGTTCCATGAAATTGCCACTTTCTCTTTATGTACATATTTGTTAGAATGTAGCCTACTTACATAATATAAAAAGTTACATAGCAGTAATTCTCCTGTTTTAATATAAAATTAAAAGAGAGATACTTAGATCGGGACTTCTGGTCAAGATAGACGCATAGGTAAACATGCCTCACCTCCTTAGACAACTACAGCAAAAATTACAACCAGACTACAAAACAAATATCACCCAGCATTGTCAGAAAAGCAAGCTGCATGGAAGTCCAACACCAAGGATTTAAAGAAGCCACATTCATCCAGACAAGTGGAAGGGGGATAGGAGAAGCGGAGACACACAGAGAGGTAGAGAGACAGAGTGGTGCAGAGACATGGACCAAGCAGTCCCGCATCCACGTGTGGTGGATATTAATCAGGAGGGATGCCTTGGTAGCAAGGGATCCCGGCCCTAGACCACACCACCCAGCCCAGGGTCCAGTGCCAGGAAGGTAAGTCCCCATAACTCCTGGCTGTGAAAACAAGTGGGGGTTGAGGCAGTAGAAGAAACTGCAGGATTCTCAAGAGATTCCTCTTAAAGGATCCACAATGCTCTTAAGACTCAGCAGACCCACACCCTCCGGGCTTCAGCACCACAGCTGGAGGGGCACAAGTGGCATACAGGGAGAAAGTGAAGTGACTGACAGCAGGGCAAGTGCTGGGAGACAGCCTCCTCCAGGGCAGAACTCCAGAGGCAGGCAGTGGCACTGTCCCCTCTGCGAGCCCTCCCCGACACAGCCACAGAGGCGCGACACGGGTTGCCCCACCCTGGCGATTATCTAAGGCTCTGCCCCGTATAACTTACAGGTGCCCTTTTCTACAGTAGGCCACGCTACTAAGACAGGGAGGCAGAGCAATGCATAGAAGCAAACATGGGGAGGCTGCCAGAATGAGGAGACAAAGAAATATGGCCCAATGAAAGCACAGAACCAAATAAAATGGAGATAAGCAGTCTATTAGATGCAAAACTCAAAACACTGGTTATCAGGATGCTCCAGGAACTCATTGCATACTTCAACAGTATAAAAAAGACCCAGGCAGAAATGAAGGTTACATTAAGTGAAATAAAAATCTACAGGGAACCAACAGTGGAGGGGATGAAGCTGAGAATTAAATCAGCAATTTGGAACACAAGGAAGAAAAAAGAATTAAAAAACTAGGATAGGCTAAGGAGCCTCTGGGACATCTTTAAACATACCAACACCATAGGGGTGCCAGAAGAAGAGGAAGATCAAGAAATTGAGAACTTATTTGAAAAAATAATGAAAGAAAACTTCCCTAATTTGGTGAAGGAAATAGACATACAAGTGCAAGAAATACTAAGAGTCCCAAACAAGATGGACCCAAAGAGGACCACACCAAGACCTATCATAATTAAAATGCCGAAGGTTAAAGAGAGAATCTTAAAAGCAGCAAGAGGGAAGCAGAGAGTTACCTACAAACAAATTCCCATAAGACTGTGCTGATTTCTCAAAAGAAACTGCAGGCTAGAAGGGACTGGCAAGAAGCATTCAAAATAATGAAAAACAAGAAGCTACCACCAAGATTACACTATCCGGCAAAGCTATCATTTAGAATCGAAAGGCAAAGTGCTTCCCAGACAAGATAAAGCTAAAGGAGTTCATTATCACCAAGCCAATACTATATGAAATGCTAAAGGGAACGATATAAGAAAAAGAATATCAAAACGATGAACAATAAAATGGCAATGAATTCACAACTATCAACAATTGAATCCAAATAACAAGCTAAGCAAACAAGCAGAACAGAGTCAGATATGGATATCATTTGGAGGGTTATCACTTGGGAGGGAAAAGGAAGAGAATGGGGGGAAAGGTGCAGGGATTAAGAAGCACAAGTTGGTAGGTACAAAATAGACAGTAGGATGTTAATAGTATAGGAAATGGAGAAGCCAAAGAACTTACATTTCATGACTCATGGACATGAACTAAGGCGGGGAGGGATTGCTGGAAGGAATGGGGGTACTGGGAGGAGGGGGTCAAAAATTGGGACAACTGTAATAACAGTCAATGAAATATATCTTTAAAAAACAGAGAGATGCTTGTCTGAATTAATTACATTTGACTTTTTCCAAAACCCCAGTTCAGACCACTGGTTTATTTAGAGGTGTTATGATTCAGAAATTGAAAATAATTATGAAGCAGGTATGCAGACTGTACAGTTAGTCATAGAATAATAGTATTAGACTTTTTAGTCTCAGGATTCACAAGTACCCGTAAAAATTATTGAGCTTTTTCTTTAATGTGTGTTATAACTATCAGTATTTATCATTTTTGAAATTAAAACAAATGTTTAAAATATTTATTTCAAAATAACAATAGACCTTCATATGTTGGCATAAGTAAGATATTTTTATGAAAAACATTTTCTAAAAAAAATTAGTGGAAAGAGTAATAATGTTTAAATTTTTATAAATCTCTTTAATATTTGCCTTCATAGAAGATTCTCATATCTACTGCATTCAGTAGGATGCCATATGTTGTTTTGGTGGAAGTATATGAAAAAAAATTCAGTAAGAGAATTTTCATAGCGTTTTCAGATAATAGTGAATATTCTTTAATACTATACCAACGCTTCACAAGTGGTAGTTTCTTGAAAGCTTAGACCATATAATCCAACAATTCATATTCAAATCTGAATAACCATGGTTTATCAATCTGTCTTTCAAGAAAAACGGTGTTTTGCTTGCCATTCAATCACAAGTGCTTTTCCTTGAGACTTCAAAGTATGTACCAGTAGTACCTCCTGTGCACTTCTAGTTTTACCACACGGAATATTTTAAAATGTACACTCAAGATCAAGGTTTAATCATGAAGGATATTTTTATGTGAAACTGGCTGGGTGGGGGGCGGTTAGTGGTTGGTTGTGAAGAATACAATGACTGCTAGTGTAGTGTGGTGCCGTTGCCTTGATGAATCTTACAGCACCAACCCACCGTGGCTTTGCTCCGCCTGTGCAAATGTCAGCACCATGCAAAAGAGAAATAATGCCTCAATGCTTAAGGGAAATTGCTTTTAACTAATAGTCACAGGAAGTATCTCGGGAACCTTCCAACTCGTCCCTGAGACCACACTTTGAGACCTGCTGCCTTAAAATATTATCGTGAATGAAAGTACATTTGGGAAAAAAAAATCGCTCACTGTTAGTTTTCATTCTTCTTCTCTATTTCTTTTCCAGAGAATTAAGTATTGAGAATTGGATTATGCCTGCAGTTTATGCTGGCCATTTTTCTCATGTAATATGGCTTCATCCTACGTGGGCTCAGCAAATCAGAGAGGGTAAACACCACTTTTTAGTAGGCAAAGATACTTCTACCACAACAATCAGGTAACTTCCTCATGTTTATGAGTACAAAAGAGGTTGAATGCTGCTTCTATCTCATTTTGGATTCCTGTAATAACTTGTAAGTGTGTCTACACACATATAGAGTCAAATTAAGCCTCAGCACTTCCATAAAGAGTTCTCAGAACATCAGGAACAAGTTTTCAAGCCTCTTAAACTTCCTCACGCACCATTTATATTTTGGTGTTGGCCAGGTTTGGTTTTGAATAACATGATCTTCATCTTCTGGAATTCTGGCCCCGCTGATGACTAACTCCATTAAATCATTGAAATACTTTTTAGATTTGCACATTTAATGATACATTTACTATTTCCTTCCAATATAACTATGGTGTGCTGAATGGAGGAATTAACTGTGAAAAAGCAAAATTAACACACTTTTTTTAATATAAATCTAATGGCTAACAAGTAGATTTGGGGTTTTAATTTTATTATGATTAGATAATCTAAATTACATTACAGAATTCTCTGGTTTGGGTTACATGTACAACTATTTTTGTAAAATAAGCTATGTAACCAAGTTTTGTGCATCTTCTGAGTTCTCCTGTGATAGGATGAATGTTTTAAGTAGTAGAACTATAACTTTCTATAACCTGAAGGATATAGGGATTAAATGGTAATACATTGAAAATGAAATAATCATTCTCATTGAAAATGATACTTTTTACTTCTCACTTATCCTTAATGATACAATTAACTTTTCTTGCATATTTTTATCAATTACACAAATAACTTTATTGTGTATACATGAAATTTAATTTATTGAGAATATAATAATAAATAGGGTTCCTCATACAATAAATATTATACATAATACTGGTATATATGAAAGAGTGGTAGTGTCTTTATTGAGTGCTTCAGTGAGTAAGCCTACTTTAACCTGTAATAGATTGCTGCAAAATCAAGTAATTTTGAGCAACCTGAAACAGACATTTGAAACTCAGTGTATAATAATATTAGGAAGATTTTGATTATCTCATGATTTTAATGCTGCAAGTAGAAATTTATGGAAGAGACATACATGTAAGTATGTAGTGTGAAATTGTGTTTGTATTGACATGAACAAAGTAAAATACCCATTATTGAAGAAGAATGCAGATTGAGGTTAAGGGGTGCAGCCTTTGTACAGGTTTCAATAAGCCTGGACGTTAGTCTTATTGTGTCATTAATCTTTTCAGAGAAAATTATATCTTTTTAAATGTAAAACTGTATGTGTTGGAGTAGGGTGATTAGGAAATAAATATTAACCATTATTTTATTTGGATAGAGTCTGCCTCTAGAAGAAGCATTTGATTTCACTGTTCATAATACTTACCAAGGCATAATATAGTTTAAAACCTAGGATCATGCCAGTATGTCTAAAATCAGAAATCTGCAACTTGTGAAATATGTTCTGCATGTGTACAAAATTTTTTAAAAATTGTTTTTATATTAAAAGGTTATGATTATATAAAGTTTAATTAAGCTTTGAAATACATTGGAGGGAGCTTCTATTAAGAGAAATTATTTGCAGATGTAATTTTTGTCTTAAGCAGTTTTTGGGGGGTAACGTTGCGACTGGTAAAAGAGAAAGCCACAGCACTGGCTTAAACGGGATTGTGTCTTTCTTTCTCATATTAGAGTTCACCACATACACTCCAGGGCAGTTCTGTAGGTTGGGTGACCCCAGTGTCTTCGGTCTTTTTTGCTCCATCGTCTCTAGAACGTTGCCTTTGTCCTCGTAGTCCAAGGTGGGCTTGCCACTGCCGTGTCGTATGCCAGTCAGTGGGGAGGGGAGAGCAAGGCGAGAACTCAGTCAGATGGCCACGCCTCGCTGCAGGACGGGCTATGACTTCGGGCAGTTGGGTGCCCAGCTACAAATTGAGGGAATGCTATTTCTACGGAAGGACGGGAAGTACAAATATTAGAGACAGCTCCCAGTTTTTGTCTAACATGTTCTTTATACATCCGCAGTGCTGTAGAAATGCTTTATGAAATGTCAGCTGATTTGTCCTTTCATCTTTAAAATAGTTTTTTCCTCTGATCCAGGGTTACAAGTACAGATCATTACTTCCTAAGTGATGGTCTTTATGTAACTGAAGACCAGCTAGAGAATCAAAAACCTTTACAATTGGATGTAATTATGGTAAAACCATATAAACTCTGTAACAGTCAAGAAGAAAATGATGCAGTGTCTTCTGCTAAGAAACCAAAGCTAGCACTGGAAGATGCAGAAAACACTGCCTCTACTAACTATGACTCTTATTCAGAAGGATTGGAAAAGGACACAGTGACACAGAGAAGCGTCCAGCCTTGCCTAGAACCTTCCCACTCATGTTCTTCTGAAAGCCAGGAATGCCAGACTACAGTCAGCACTGGAGAAATTCTGGAAATTTTGAAGAAAGGGAATGCATTTGTTTTAGATATTGACTTAGATTTTTTTTCAGTCAAGAATCCCTTCAAAGAAATATTCACTCAGGTAAATGTGGTATTTTTAAAACATAGATCTTGAGAATTATATGACATTTCTCTAGGTTAGGGATCAGCAAACTTTCTGCAAAAAGCCAGATAGTTATAGTATGTCTTCATTAACGGTCCTGTACAGCCTCTGTCACATATTCTTCCTTGTTGTTCTTTCATATCCTTTAAAGTCGTTTATGTGATTCATAATTTGAGGGTCATCACAAAAAATGTTGTAGGCCATAGGTTGTCAATCCCTGCTCTAGATAATACTTATTATTTTGCATTAATTAATTGGGGTAGTGTGTACATGGGTGGTTGGAAAAAAACAAAGGCATATCGTAGAAGAAGTGTGTACATTATAGAATGTCAGTCTCGCCCTGGCTGGTGTGCCTCAGTTGGCTGAGCGCTGGCCTGCGAACTGAGAGGGCGCAGGTTCAATTCCCGGTCATGGCAAACGTGCCTGGGTTGCATGTTTGTAACGATTCCATGTCTATAAAACCCTGTATAACAAATTATTTGGTGAATAAGAAGATGCCTAATTACACAGAGATAGAATTAGGCATTTAAGAAACTATTAAGTTTGTGACCCAAATGATCATTCCTAGGTGCATTTTATGGGCACATATATCTGCCTGCCTTAGCATTCAGGAAGTTGTTCCAAATCTGTTTTGAGAGGGTTCAAATTTACTCTCTTTTTTCTAAGTTCAGTATTGATTTATAATGGTGATGCTGTACTTTACAATCCTTATTCTATATGCATATCAGAAGCCTTGTGATTTATCTAAATAATCAAAGGCCTCTACTTATCATTCCCAGATGGATGGAGTTACCCTGAAGAAATGATAATATTTACAATGAAATCTCAATTATACATTTTGCCTGATTTTCCCAGACTAATCTTTAAGTAATTATCTAAGATGATCTAGAATCACAGCTATTTTTTACTTAAAACAATCATTTTTAAAAATTAATTTTTTTCTTAATATATGAATTTTTTGTTTTGTTTTTAGGAGGAATATAAAATCTTACAAGAGCTGTACCAATTTAAAAAGCCTGACACCAACCTGACGGAGGTATCCTTCATTTATTTCTTCAGGTTTTATCTATTTATCACATATTGAATAACATCTTACAGCTTATTAGAGTGCTCTCAGACAACCGTCCAAAATATTTGTGTGTGTGTTTATTGGGGAAGTCCATGACTGGTACATGGAAATCATGTTTTAACTAATTGAACCGAGATTTTCATTGTAATGGGATTTCACTTGTTTTTTGAAAGAATAACTATAATCTCAGCTTTCCTCTTCATTTAAAGGAAGATTTGGTAGATTGTGTTGATACTCGAATTCACCAGTTAGAAGATTTAGAAGCTACTTTTGCTGATTTGTGTGATAGTGATGATGAAGAAACTGTACAGAAATGGGCTTCAAACCCTGGGTAAGACCCTCAGACATTTTTCTTCACCTCCACTATATTTCAGTCCTAGATATATTGCTAGATTTACTAAATTGCTTTTAAAAAGTAATATTAAATTTCAACACAAATTTACTAGCACTTGTTAGCATTTATTATTTTCTACATGCCCAATATAATTCTCATTCTAAGATTTTTCCTTGCATTATCTCATTTATTTCTTAAAACAATCTTATGGCTTAATAATTATTGTTTCTATTTTATGGATAAGGAAACTAAAGCACAGAAGTTAAGTCACCCAAGATCACATAGTAAGTCGGTGTGCTTTTAGTCACTGTGTAGCAGCTGCCCCTACTATGTGTAAGATGTGGTGGCAGGTTTCATGGAAGATTAAAAATGAGTAAGACAGTCCCTGTTCTAAGTAGAATAAAAAAAAAAAATTAACTGCCCTGGCTGGTGTGGCTTAGTAGGTTGAGTGCTGGCCTGTGAACCAAAGAGCTGGTAGTTCGATTCCCAGTCAGGGCACATGTCTGGGTTGTGGGCCAGGCCCCCGGCAGGGGGGACGCAAGAGACAATCAGACATTGATGTTTCTCTCCCTCTTTTCCCCCCTCCCTTCCCCTCTATCTAGAAATAAATAAATAAAATTTTAAAAAATTAACCTGTCAATACAAAGGTAAGTTACTAGACTGCCAATTGTAATGCAAAAACTTTTTAGGATAGCCCAACTACAAGTAGAAGAGTTTATATTCAAGCTGCCCATAGCATCAGGGAGCAAGATTTGAAAGCTGGGTTTTTCTTCGGGTCATTTATTTGGCCAGTTCTCTCAGTGTTGACCAGCATTGAAAATAGGGAAATCATCTATTAATTTGTGGAGGGCAGTGGGAGGGCGGAGAATGCCTTTAGTATCAATGCTAGTTGGAAAGGATAGTGACATAAATAGCATAGTTATTCTTCTCTAAAATAACTTTTTAAATTACATAAACTCAAGAGACCAGGAAATTAAAATAGAACTTTTTGTCCCCAGGAGCACAGAAGACCAAAACTAGCTTATTTTCAAATTGATCACCCACAACCTGAGATTATTCTCCCTATTGTAAACATAAGAAACCAGTCATAAGATAGCAGTAACAGGATGAGTGGGTGGACAGGGTTTCCTGCCTCCTTTTTTCTTTTTCCCTCCCAGCAAACGAGTGGACCTTGGTGGAGAAGGCATTGAAATACTAGAATTATTAATTAATCAGGGCTTCTAGAGAGTTCCACCTAAATTAAATACCTTAAATGCACCACTCTTACTGTATCAAACAACAGAGAACTTTTCCCATTATATTGTATATATGTCAATAAATATGACCTTAATTTTTCTTAAAACCTTCAGGAAACTTTTAACACTGTATGCTTAAGACACTTAGTTTTCTTTTTGATCAAAATGACTTTTTAAAGTCACAGTAGAACTTCCATTTTTAAAGACAAGGAAAATCTCAGTTTCTCAGGTGCTAATTTTCAGCATTTAACATAATCTGTAATCTTTTTACAAAGGTAAGAAAACAGCAGGGAACATTTATTTCTTATATTTTAATTTGGTATGTGAACAGCTTTACTTTTTTATTTCCCAAGAATCATATGAAACATATTGTTAATGATGAATTTCAAGGATAATGTATCATTGGCTCCTGTAATTTTGGTTGAGGTGGTGTGATTTTTAATTGAGGTGTGGCTTTTTTTCCAGAATGGAATTACTGGTTCCACTTGTACAGAGTTTGAAAAAAAGGATGGACGTGCCAGACTATGAAATGGTAAATATTTTATATTGAAGTAAAAAATTGACCCTTTTCAAGGGCATTTTTCTGGATAGAAAAATATGCTTTTTGTTAAAGTGGGTCACTTTTATTTGTGTTCCTGGGACGTGTGAATGCATTATTTTTCTAAGTGATGAAAAAAAATACATGCTTTTTAGAAGCTGGAACATTTTTCAGTTTTCTAGAAAAAACATACTTTTCCTCATTTTATCTATGAAACAAACCAGCTGTGTTCTATTTTGGTCAGATCTCTTCTTCCCAGAGAACAGAAAGAATAGTTTCTAATGTTGTTCATTCTTTACTTATTCATTTATTTATTTTTACTTCTTTCCTCCTCCTTTCTTTCATCAGTCTGTAAACTTTTCTGATTATAAAAACCAAACAGAAAGACACAGGAAGGTGCTCTGGTGGGTGCATTTTAATAGTATCAACTGTGTAACTGACTTTGCCAACAGTGATCTGAATTCAGTGGCAAAAGAAAGTGCCATTAGTGATAATCTCTTTTATTTTTATATCATTCTGCGGTCTTTGAAGCACAGATTTTCCCAGCTGAAGATCACGTGCCTTTGCTCTCTCTGATTTTGTACCAGAGCTGAGACCCCCAACCTTCTGTTGTTCTTTTAGTTCTAATGATTCTTGTACTTCAGTAGTGTTTTTCTTTAGTATTTTATTTAGTCATGAAATATAATCAAACCTCCTTATTTACACTAAAGTTTACATATTGATTTAACGTTAACTTTATGAGAATAAAAAATGCCCCCCCCCCAAAAGAATGTTTTGGTTAAATAGTGGCTAATCCAAGACTCACCCTTCTTTCTTATTTAATTTTTATTTATTACATTTAACATTATTTTGCACAACGTAACGGTGAGACAGTCATACTTTACACAGTTTTCTCCCAATATTTCTAATACCCTGCTGGCACCATACATAGGCATCCTTCTTTTTAATGGCAGTTACTAAAAATGAAAGAGTTAGAGGACACTTAGGGTTTAAAAATGCTTTGAACTCATGTGATATTAATGAACATGTCTTCAGCAGGTCTACTTTAATTGTTCCATTATGTCTGGATCTTCTGGTGGTTGGAAGGGTTTTATATGTTGAAAGAAGGGATGTCATGGGTTTGGTCGCAGATTACATAATCAAATACAGTGTGTCCATAGCTACAGGGTTAGAACACTACGTGTTTCAGTCATTTTAGTAGAAAAGATAAAGCATGGTTTGTCATTTTATAATACTGTAATACATTGATGGAGCGGTCGTTGCCAGTGAAATCTTTGATGTTAATCCAGAGCCTCCAATAAAATGGCAGATTAGTGTTTTTTCCCTGCTTTGCACTCTTGTACGCTAGGCAAAACTGTGACATATTTGAGATCCCGCTTTCCAAACTTTAAAGCAGAAACTGCAAAATGTCAGCTTGGGAGCCATTTCCAGCTTTCAGACACACTTAGTTTAATGCCAGTCGTTTACAATTAAGACATATACAGATATCAGTAGTGTGTGCTTATACATAAAGGACACAGAAGAAACTGGTAACAGGAAGCAAGAAAAGGATGCACAGTTAAATAAGATAAGAGGAAAACTTTCCCTGATACCCTCTTAAAGCTTTGAATGTAGTACTAAGTGCATGTACTTAAAAAGAAAATAATATGTTGGAACAAAAAATAAGGTGAGAATATTATGTGTAGTTTCATATCAGTTTTTAGAATGTAGGTAAAATAGATAATTTGCTAGAAAATGTGAATTATCAGACTCAAAGACAGAAACTGAGTGACTCCATAATCATAAAATAAATTTAAAAAGTAGTTAAATAATTATTTCTAGAAAAGACATCAGGCCCAAACAAGGGTATTGGTCAGTTCTTCCAAACTTGATAGAATAGATAACTTCTGTGGCACAGAAGTTATTAAGGAAAAAATAATCCCAAGCCACAAAAATATTAAAAGACTTGTCAGCAAGGGCATTAAATGGTTAAAGAATCTTCTAAAACCAGCAAAGCCTTACAGTACAATTTTTAATTGTCTTATATTCAGGTTCACCAGGCTGGTCTAACCTGTGATTATTCAGAACTTCCTCACCATATCAGCACAGAACAAGAAATTGATCATCTTATTCAGTCTGTGTATTATTTACTGAAAAATTTGCCAAAGCCTACTCTTGTGACAATTGCAAGGTAAGTGTGGTAGCCTGAATAAAGTCCCCTCAAAGATGCCACAATCCTAATGGTAGAAACTTGTGAATATGTTGTCTTAAATGGCAAAGGGGACTTGACAGATGTCGATTAACTCGAGGCTCTTCAACGAGGAAATCATCCTGAATTTTCTGGGCGGGTGCAATGTAATCACGGGGTCCGCAGAGGGAAGACAGGAAGGTCAGAATCGGAGAAGCTGGAGGATGCTGGGACGTTGTCTTTGAAGACGGAGGGTGGGCCCCTGAGCTGAGGAATGAGTGCAGGCAGCCCGTAAGCGGGAACGGCGCAGAGACAGGTTCTTTCCCAGAGGCCAGGGAAGACGCGCAGCCCCGCCAGCACCTTTATCCAAGGACTTCTGACCTCCCTCAAAACCCTAAGGTAATAAATCTGTGGCGCTTTAAGCCTCTAAGTTTGTAGCAGTTTGTTACAGAGCAGTAGGAAATTGATACAAGCTCCACAGATTAATCTGATGATTACTAATATAGTAATTCTTATAATTTTTTATTCTCTCAGCTCAAATTTCAGATGTATTTTCTCTTTACTCTTAGTAATAGTTGGCAAACAACCTGTTACCTTGTCTTTGAAGATGGGGATGTTATTCAGATAAACACAAGAATTCCCATTTCTGTGTCCTATGGAGGAATATTTAGCTGCTGCCATGTTTTAAATTCAAACATACTATATGTTTAGTTACAATTGAATATATCTTTCTTTTCTATGTTAATCTTTGGTTTTCTATAGAACTGACATTCTAGAATAAGTGCTTTAAATATATAAATAATATTTATATTTTTTAGGACAAACATTTTGTTGCATTTTTTACCATCTTGAAACAAAATTCCTAGAAAATCTAGCCTACATACATGCATAATTTAAAAATATATAGATATTATACATAATACATAGTTAATGTAATTGTCATAGTCCACTCAGGCTGCAGTAACAAAAATGTCATGGAGCTATTGCTTATAAACCACAGAAATTTCTTTCTCCCAGTCCTGGAGGCTGGGAAGTCCAAGATGAGGACTGGGGGCCTGGGTCACAGACAACACCTTCTCCCCGTAGCCTCTCGGGGCGGAGGAAGCAGCGCTCTGGGGCCTCTGTTCTAAGGGCACTAAATCGCATCTATGAGGCGCCCACCCTCCTGACCAAATCACCTCCCAGAGGCCTCGCCTTCCGATGTGACCGCACTGGGGATTAGGGTCCAATATATGAGTTTTGCAGGGGGAGTGAGGGTACACAGACATTTAGTCTTAGTTTATAGCAGCAACCTACTTATACATGGAATTTAAATATATATTTGTATATGTATATACACAAAAATGTCATGGTAACAACATAAATGAGAAATGAAAGTAATTCATAAAGGCAATGTGTATTAAAAAATGCCACACTAGACTTGCCACTTTACAAAGAGTCACTAAATGTAACGGTTACAAATGCAAAGAGATACTCACACGTTGTATGAGCCAACTACCATGAACCTGCCATAGTGACATGGTTTTGCTAGTCAGAACAACCCCTTGGTAAAGTTCTGAACTTAAAAGTCCAATCTTCCCTCAATTAACAGTAGTGAGTTTCATTTCTGAAAAATTTAGTACATATTAAATCCATTTTCAAAAATACTTTGTTCATATGTAGAGGAGCATTAACTTCTAAATTCAAAAAATTAAAAACAGAGCCCAGGCTGCTCACTTGCGTGAGTGCTCTGTGGGCTCTGCAGAGGGCGCAGGACGCAGGACAGCGACCCCTGTGTGCACTGCAGGCTGCCCTGCACGCTGCAGGCGTTCTTGCAGCCCTACCGCGTTTCCCCTAATTGTGCTTTGACCGTCAAAGTGAACCCGCAGAGCTCCAAAACTCTTGGGCATTCCCATCAAGAACCATTCTCAAAGTGTTAATGAGGCCAAACATTTTTCTGAAAGCATGTAAGTGTTCCTTATTTATCATAAATTAATCTTTTATATATGATGCTTTCTTAAAGTAGGTCTTTATCCTTATGTACATTTTGGACAGTGATTTAAAATTGTTCTATATCATTTATTATGTGTTAAGTAGTTACATCAAGCCTCAAAAATAACCTTATCATCAGAGAATGGAATGAGTTTACAGAAGTCTTACAGATTTCTTTAGTTCTAAAACACTTGTGGTAGGGAGTGGGCTATATAACTAATTCCATATATCTGTCTGTAAAACTGTCTGTGCTCTCTCCCCCATCCCTGCCTCACCCCATTTCAGAACCAGGAGACACTGATCAAATCATTTCAGATCTTAATCCAGCCGTCATTGTCAGTGACGTTGTACCTGCCTGGCCATATGAGTTGTAGTTGGCGATTCTAGAAAGACTCCCCAAAATACGGATTTCTGTCCCATCCCACTTGGCTCTTTTCTCAATACTTACTACCTGGGAAACAAATCCCTTCACTAGCACATCCCCACATTTCATTCTGGACATTCTGGACATTTCTTTCTTTTCAGAAGCGGGGCCCTTTTATCAGTTGGAAAGCCTCTACCCTCATAATTTTAGCCCTGACATACACATAGAAGAATGAGAAGCGCTGGCTCGTGTGGCTCAGCGGGTCGGGCATCGCCCTGCACACGGGAAGGCCACCCATTCAGTTCCCCGGTCAGGGCACACGCCTGGGTTGCAGGCCAAATCCCCGGTTGAGGCATGTAAGAGGCAACCGATCGATGTTTCTCTCCCCTTCTTTCTTCCTACTTTCCCCTCTCTCTAAAATAAATAAATAAAATATTTTTTAGAAAAAGAATGAGCAGGATGCCCAGTCAAAGATAATAAGCCCCAGGATTCCCAAGCAGCATGTCCCTTTCAGGCAAACATCAGCCTGGCGGTGGAGCACTGAGGCTTTGAAGACAGGCCCTGGGGTTCATTTCCTATCACCAGCACTGCTTACGAGCTGCTAGCTATGTGACCTGTGCAGGTTAATCTTTCTCTGTTTCAGACTCCTTTAAAGGGAAGATAAAATGTACCTATTTCATAGGGTGGCTGAATGGCTGAGAAGATGAAAGAACATAACTTTGTGTCATGTGCCTGCCATGAGTGAACATTTAGTACCTTTTAACTATTGTCATTCCAAAATTCAGCACACTTTCGTTCTATTTTACATCGATATCAACACATACAGGCTCTTCTTCACTGCACAGTATGATCTCATTCTATTTGTGGTTTTTTTTTTTTCTCTTGTTTGTTCCAGGTCAAGTCTGGATGATTACTGTCCTTCTGAGCAAGTTGACACCATTCAAGAAAAAGTCCTCAATGTGCTACGCTCCCTCTACGGGACTCTGGACATTCACCTGGTGTATTCGGCAGAGTCTTCTCCATCTTGAAACAGCCGAACACTAGGCTCCTATTACATCTCGATGTAATAACAGGGTTTTCATTAACTTATTTGTAAATGTGTCTTCTAGAGAACACTTCGTTTTTCTGTTAACTTTGACTTAAAATCTTTCGGGTACCGTCAGTTGCTGAGTGATGGCAATTTTGTGGGCATGAAGTCTATCCCTGTTGCTTATCTTTCTCCTTTTCTGTAATTGTCTCCGCTTTTGTCAGGGTGTTTTTTTGTTTGTGCTATTGCAGATGTCCCCGACCTTTTTTTTTCTTCTCCTGAGACGGTGTTTCTTTTCCCCTCTTTTCTCATTTTTCTCCTAGGTCAGTTGGGCTGTATGAGATTCATTCATTCATTTATTCACTCAGCCAACTGACGTTTATTGAGCACTTACATGTGCCAGACAATTCAGTGCTGGGTATATGGTAATGAACAGAACAGACAAGGCCCCTGCCCTCTCGAGGGACAGCTAAGAAACAAATCATGGATTGTAAGAAATGCTAGGGAGGAAAGGACAACCACAGGCATGTCTGAGGCATGCTCTTAGCTCTCAGGGCACCCTGGCCTTATAGGAAAGTAAGTCTCAAAAGCTGCTACCAAAAAATAATTAGTAATAGTAAACAAACTTGCCAGTCCATGAGAATGTTGCCAGGAGTCTACCTCTCCGAGACTGTCGGTGCTGTAACCCAGCTCTTGCTAAAAACGCTCTCAGCACTGTTGGTATTGAGGGGGTCTATTTGAGTAAACTCAACCAAACAAAAATTAACCCTAGTTTGCTGGTCAAAAAGCCCTCCTGGGGAACTGCATCCACCATGATGGTCAATGTGAGCATTGATCGTCATTATAGTTCTTGAATGCCACTTTATTGGCAGTCTGGGTAGATACTTCTCCGAAACAAACCAGCTCTTTGTGTTAATAGTAGGAAAAAAGTGAAATCTTTAACTCTGACCTACCATAAATACTGCCTTCCATCAGCTTCCCCATGAGTAAGAGACCCTGTCTGACTGGCTCTTAAGCATGGAACTTTTCATTGACTTAATTGGCCAAAGTCTTTCCCCTCTTCAGCATTCATCATGCTTGGTAATCACTTTTAACTACCTACTTGATTCCAGGTAGGATGGCATTTAAAGAAAAAAATCAATTATTCCTCAATCCTAGTACAGTAGTTGTTTTCATGTTTGCATGTAACTTTCAAGCCTTGACCATATGCATACTTGTTGAATTGCACGTAACTAAAAATGATAGTGTTACCTAACTTAGTGGCCGATACCCAAGGTTGCATTACCACTACCACTCACTAGATGGCACCAGATCCCTCCCCCCCCCCCCCCATGACTATTTTCCGATGAATTTTTCTTGTCACTAAGTTCATTTTCCAAAGGTCATAGTGTGGATGCTTATTTCTGATGTGAAAAAGTAAAGCAAACTGACCTAATTTTTCATTCGGATAGAACATTATGTGTCACAAAGCTTTATTTCTCTGTAAAATGAGAATTGCAAAATAGTGCTGTTATTTATTTTTAAATTTTGAAAAATTTTTATTAGAGTTCTGTAAAAGAAGTTACTTTTATGAGTGAATTAATTTTCTGTGCTAGAAGAAATAAAAAGGTGTGTGTTGAGACTTTAAAGATTTAAAACCCAGCCATAGCACTAATTAATTGCATCTGATCTCAGGGTGTTCATAGCATTGACCTTACGCGCCTGGTTTAGTTAGCAGTCATTTATTACAATTCTTATGAACTGTGATGTGAGTCTTCATTGTTTTAACTCAGGTAGAGTAAAAGAGCATCAATTTCCTTTCTGGGAACACCTGGATTATTTAGTCTCATGCTCTGTAATTCTCTTAGAAGAATGAAGTTCAGTCCTTACTTGTTGACTGGAAATTTCATGTAGGAAGATACCGAACTTATCATGACAGCCTTCATATGTGTTCTAAATACCAATGTGGAATACCACAGTACAGTGTTCAGGATTAGGTATGGATATCACTGAAGCATGAGATTTTCAACAGCTTTTTGAGAAATGTGACTTAAATGTAAGCATAGACTATAACTTTGCTATCTTTTAAGTGTTCCCGGTTCTCAGGACCTCTTGGTCAAAGTCCTTCATTCTTTATATGATATTATCTCCAAATACTGATTTTTATTTTATCAGTAGTTGCTCTGAATTGCTGGCAACATATTCATCGAACTGCCAGTAATTTATAGTCAGTGGTATGTTTCCTAATACAAGACTGTCTCATTCACCGTACATCTTAAGAGGACACTTTCCCGAAAGGCTAGGCGTTTTCGTCGGAATGCTGGTCTTTCAGGAATGCTCGGGGCCCGTGAGGCGCAGCTGTGTACGTGCCGGGGTGGCCCTGTGCGGGGCTGCCGGGCCGCCCTGAGCCGCAGCGCCCTTGGGGTGCTCCGGAGCTCGCCGGCCCCGGCCGCCCCGGCCAGCGCTTCTGGCTGCGCGCCAGGGGCCCAAACGTCCGCGCCGTCTTCCCCCTTTATTCTCGCTTAAGTTCAAGAGACGAAGCTGTGCCCGAGGTTTCTGTGAAGTGGACTCTCAGGAGAGAGCTCTCTGAGCAGAAAACAGTCTGGTCGCTCACTGGAAGGCTGCGTCTTCCCATTGCAAATCAGTAAGCTGACATTCTATACGTTAGTAGTTTGTAAGTGGTTCTGTGATTCCGAAGCAGGAACCCATCACAGAGGGGGCAGCTAGGCCAAAGCCGCCTGGCTCAGCTTCCTTTGCAGACCTCCCTGGCCTACAGCTGTGGCGTTCCTACCATGTCTCTAACTTCAAAACGCCCTTCAATAGCAAGCAGACCTCTGAAGCCGTCAGCCTTCAGCGCTGTGTAGGAGCCGTAGCACCTGGGCTGATGGGAATCCTGCCAAGATGGGGACACGTCATGACTGAAATACAGTCACGCGCACAGTGGCAAGTATGAGCTTCAGAGGGCAACTGCCTGGCTCCGGGGTCCCCCTCTCTACTCAGCCTCTTTATTTTTTTTTTAACAATAAGAGAACTCATCAGCATATTGTGAGGAATAGCACATGCAAAGCCCTTAAACAAGAACCGTTCAGTAAACACTGGCTCTCATTTCCAAACTCAGCCCTCATTAGAATATCCTGTGGTGGTTATTTCGGGTCTCAGCTGCTCTCCTCATGCCTCTCCTAAATACTGATGTTTTTAACCACCACCTTAGCGTCCACTTTATTTCTGTTAACAGAGTTTCAGTTTCTTTGTTCAAAGAGGGCAGGTCCTTGCCATAAGGAGAGAAGTAACAGGGCTTTAAGCAGAGTTGCTCGTAATTTAAAATTTTTGCCTTGCAATTGGAACAAGCATCCATTTATTCACTATTTTAAAACCTATCCGCACGTGCAGTCGGGGGGTTAGGGAAATCGAAGCCTGCCCGGCTTTGTTTTCCTCATTATACTTTCCCTCCTGCCTGCTTTTAAGTCAATCTAGGATTTCTGCTGCTAAACTTCTGATATAGACAGTGTTTGGAAGTTGCCACCCGCCTGGACTAATAAGTTACATTCATGGAATCTCATGTTACCTTATCATTCTTGACATTGCTGATTTATAGGTGACCTGGAGCAAAAAAGTCAATCAGCCGGAGCGATCCACTGTCACTTCCCAACGCCTCCCGAGCAGTCCGTCCTCTGGGCCTCAGGCTTAGGCAGAGCGGCCTCTGCTTGTTGGGGATCAAGGAGAATGGGATCATTACAGAAAAGGGAAATGTCTGTCGGTTTGGCCTAAGAAGGTTACGTGGCAGCCTGCACAGGTGACCCCACTAGCTCAAGGCGGGAGACGGAGTCGGAGCTGGAGCTGGGCTCCGGCGCCACGGGTGGGCAGAAGCCACGCGGAGATCTGCGCAGCCCCGCCGCACACCCTCTGCAGTGGCGTCCCACCCGGGGCAGCGAGCGGCCGCCGTCACGAAGTGGCACTGGAGAGGTCGGTGGCTTTGAGATCGGGCCAGGTTCAAGTACTGCCTCAGCCAGTCACCAGCGTTGTGAGCTTGAACAACTGGGCTTGTCCGAGTCCCTCGCTTCAGAGGTGGCTCGGGGCCTGTGGTGAGGGCGCTCGTCCTGCGCCCCGGCACCGCACGTTCTTCGCTGATCACATCCGCCCTCCCCAGGGACGGCGCGCTCCTCTGGTGGCCCAGGCTCCGGCGTCACTCCTGTCTATCACAGGGCCGCACAAAACGCTGAGCGAACTAAGGAGCCCAGGAAACGGCGGTCGCTGGAGGCTTGGCAGTAATAAACCATTATACACCCCCCTGTGAGTGTGCTGTCTTTGAGAGTAAGCTGAACACATAAAGGTATCATACAAGAACAAACAGTTACCAAGGACTAGGTGTGTTAAACTCAGGAGTCCAAAAGAGCTAAAAATAATACCTGCAATCCACTAATTGTGTCCACAGAGTGACTCGTAACGGTTTTCCAGCTATTGTGTCATCTGTTCTCCTGGACCAAACCTTGTAAGAACCATGCTCCACGATGCCTATGTCAACACAGTGTAAAAATGCATATAGTTTGATTTTCTGCCTAAACTTCACATCTAACATTGGACACTATTGTCCAAAAACTGTGGGTATGAACATTGGGTCTCTGAAAAGTATTGCTCTTAGGCGTCAGCTTTGCGCGCGGTTGGAAGAGTACCACTTCGTCCTCACTCCCGACTTTCCTCCCACGGCAGCCCGGCCCCGCTCGCCCTCCCTCTCCCTCTCCCGGGGCGAGGAAGAGGGTTACAGGCTGCCTTCTCACAGAAGCGTTCGGCCGCTCTGTCCTTCCGGGCCAGAGGCTTCTAAGACCAGGCCCCGGGGAGAGGCTTACAGGTGTCAAGCGGAGCCAGTGGGTGGAGAGGCTGTCTCGGGGGAGCAGTATTAGAAACCAGTTGTTGCCACCGACTTAAGTCATGTTCTCCCAACATCCGTTTTACCAGTAATAACGACATCTTTAGCTCCATCTGCCTGAATGCCAGTGCCGGTTTCCAAGACATTTAGAAACTTAGTGGAGAACGGTGGTGTCTGCTGGGCTTCCTCAAAGGCCAAAGCGACCATGCTTGCGCGGGAAGTCCATAAATGCAATAGCTCGTTGGAATTCCAGACGAAAAGGAGGACATTCAATGGCTCTTATGAATAAACCCACAGCATATCTTCTTTTTACATAGCCTGCTTTTCTGCTAAGCAATATAGACATTTTAAAACTTTTTTAAAGATTTATTTTGCTTTTAAGTACCTTTCTTGAATGTCAGACTGATGTTTTATTTTTATTTGACATCACACTAAGAGGCAACACAGCATCATAGTAGATATCCCATACAAGCAAGAACCAACGATAAAATGTAATTCTTATAACATAACTTTGCCAAAAAAAGTTATAAAGTAAACTAAATAAACTGTGAATAAACGAAATAAAAGAATACCACCTATACTTTAAAGAAAATGTTACAAAGTTATTGGAGACTATAGATGAAGGTATGATTATCTATGGAAAGATAAATCAAAGGAAAGATATCTATGGAAATATGTAATATTAAATATAATGAAGATATCAATGCTTCCTATAGCAAAGCACATATAATGAAATTTCAATAAACATACCAAGGAAATTTTATTTTAACTTGTGACACTGGTTCTAAAGTTTATGTGGGGAAATGATTATACAAGGGAAAACAGAAAAGGAATTGTAAAATAAAAGTTAAGGGATTATCCCTACTATGTACCAAAATACATTATAAAATTAATTAGAACAGTGCATTACTAGCATGTGAGCAGGCAGACTGATCAATGGAGCATAATAGTGCCCAGAAATAGACCTATGCCCATTGGAGCAAGGATATCTAGTGTAAAAGAAAAAAAAAAAAAACAACTAATGACTCATATAAAATGAAAGATTATTTCTCATGTTCGTATAGTCCAACAAAACGAGTTCCTGCTCGTCAGGTCCTCCTCCAAGCAAGGACTCTGGGACTCCTGCTCCCTGCTTCTTCAGCTCCGTCGTCCTCAGTGTGTGCCTTCCCAAGTCTCTCCGGAGAGGAGCTCCGTTTCACCAAGGAATGGAAGCTGGGAAGCTGTGTGGGCCCAGAAAGAGGAAGGAAAAGCCTTGGCTGATGTGGCTCAGTGGATTGAGTGCCGGCCTGGAAACCACAGGATCACCGGTTCAATTCCTGCTCAGGGCACATGCCTGGGTTGCAGGCAAGGTCCTGGGTTGTAGTAGAGGGTATATGGGAGGCAACCACACATTGATGTTTCTCTTCCTCCCTCCTTCTCTTCCCTTCTCTCTAAAAGTAAATAAATAAAAATCTTAAAAAATAAAAAAGAGGGAATAGGTTTGGCAAATACCTAGGATTTTCGCCCATAAGATCCAAATTCATCCTGGAATTTAAACATATAATCAGGGTGGTATTTTATATCAGTGGAGACGGATGCATTATACAATAAATGATCCTGCAGATCTAGATAGCTTTCTAAAAAAGATTAAGTTGGATTCCCAATTCACTCCTTGCAACAAAATAAATTACAGTTGAATCTCATTTAAGTGAAAGGTAAGAACAACTCTGTTAGAAGACACAGGAGAAAAGGGAAGGCCTTTTTTATAAATAAGCATGCCTGCCGGAACAGTCAGTTATATGGGGTTAAGACTGCGTAGTGCATCCGCCCAAATGTAACCAGCTCAGGTTTCACAATCCTGACAGTAACACAGAGCACCAGTTCTGGCTATGCATTTGGTATCCACAGCTCTGGCGTTTCCATTTTTGTTTTCTGAGGCTAATATTCAGCATAGGCTTCCCTCCTGCTGCAAGAGGAGAGAGTCTGATTAAATTTGGCCAGAGAATCTTCCTGGCTTTCATAATACGCCCTGAGTTGAGAGTTGGCTGACCTGGGATCCCATACTCTTTCTTCAAGGCTTCCAGGAAAGTTAAACATCATCCACCTCTACAATCCTTATCACTACCATAACCCCATGTCTTTCAAGAGCTATGGCTGTTCTCTAAAGCAGTCCCTGTACCTCACCCGAAACAATCATAGGTGAAAGTCTTAGTCAATGTGATGCTACAGCATGCCATGGGTCATCACTATTCCCTCTTTGCGCAAGAGTGAGGTCCTTGCTGCCCCCTGACCAGGAAGTGAGCAAATTCTTGAGGGTTGACTTTCTATGGCCATCTCTGGTACCATCTATCTTAGTTTTGTCCCCCTGCATACCCCCCACCCCCCACCCCCAAAAAAAGATCTCCAGGCAAGAATTTGTATGCATATAGTTTATTTGGCAGGTGATATAGGAAGCCAGGGAGTGGAGAAAATGAGATAAGGAAGCAGAAAAGTCAGTAAAGGGATATCAAAGAGGAGGTAAGTGCCATAGTCAGCAAGAGCTCAATTCCAGCCTGAGGAATTGGCAAGAACTGGCCCACTGAGGGATGGGGAAACTTGTGTATTTATCCACTGGTTCCCATTCCTTTTTGGTCGAGAGTTGCATCTGACAGCTTGATATCTTGTTACTTCCCAGCCACCCGGGGGAGCCCACCCTTGCCTGGGCATAGCAAGCTCTGTGACACCTCAAAATGACTCAGGAGGAGAAGCAGAAAGATCCAGACACCGGTTGGATATGGGCAGAATATGCAGAAACTGTACTCTGTGGCTCTGCAGATAAAGTTAGTGGGTAGGACACCAATAGCATCTGTCAGAGCAGGAATTAAGATGTCAGTTCTGTCTATCTGCCTTTCAAGCAATTTTAAACAGCATATGCCGCGTTGCTGAAGGCGCGGGGAAGCAGCATGCTGGTAGACCTGCTGAGAGCGTGTATTGGCACAGCCTCTATGGAGGGCGATTTGGAGGTAGCTGTCAATCGTAGAGATGCATATACTGTTTGATGTTCATTAAGACAGTAGTCACTAGCCACATGTGACTATTTAAATTTGCATTTAAATTAATTTTAATTTAATTTTATTTAAACTTCAGTTTCTCTGTCTCACCAGGCACAATTCAGGTGCTCAGTAGCCACACGTAGCCTACGGCTACCTCACTGGACAGCACAGATACAGAACATTTCCATTTTTGCAGAAGGCTCTGTTGAACGGTGTCTAGAGTCTTAGCATCTATAACCTTCCTCATCAAAACGTGGTCTCCAAACCAGCAGTATTAGCATCACCTGGGAGCTTTTTAGAGATGCAGACTTTCGGGTTCCTCCCCAGAATTATGGAACCAAAATCTGTGTTTCAGTGAGATCCTTGAGTTATTTGTAGAGACAGAATTTAAAAGCCCTGCACTTGTCTGCAATAACATTAGCATCCTTATCACCAGCTCCTTTAGATATTCTTCCCTCTGTACCTGGTGACGACTTCCCATTCACAAAGCTCAGCCATGACTCACTGATTATTAAGCAGTAACCTCTTGATTTGAATTTCCTGCATTATAAGAGTTTGAACGATTTTGGGTGCTTATAGGATACAATTGATTTTTTTTAAATAACATGAAGAAATTTACACAGGTTTACTAATTATTCTGAAATGGCTTCATGGTTGTAAGATATCACAAATAAGACACTCAAGCCCTGGCTGGTGTGGCTCGGTGGGTTGAGCGCCACCAGCAAACCAAAGGGTTGCGGGTTCAACTCCCTGTTGGGGCACAGGCCTGGGTTGCAAGCCAGTGTGATGCTCAAGAGGCAACCACCCATGGGTGTCTCTCTGCCTCTCTTTCTCCCTCCCTTCCCCTCTCTCTAAAAATAAGTAAATAAAATCTTTTAAAAGCACTAAAAAATGAATGTAGTTAAATAGTTATATTGAGTAGATAACAAACAGTACTAGGTACTTGGCTTAGAATGCAATGTCCAGTCACAGCATCACGTCCAAAATCAAAACTGTGCTCTCTTGAAAATTTAGATAGAATTGAAAATGATGTCCTCTTCAAATGTTTTTGAAGACTCAAAAAGTAATGATGAAACCACCGATTCAGGCATTTCTGCTAGTAAACAATTTTTTGCAAAGGCCTCATCTTCTGCAAACTTGCACACTAGAAATTACAGGGTTTATGTGGGGAAAGTGTTGAAGCAGGCCACGCAAAGCCTATGCAATTCTATAACGAGACATTTTTATAAGGCATAATCCAGTATGAAATACTGGCATTGCAACATGTGAGAAATTAAACCCTTACTAAAGAAATACTACAAGTAAGATTACAATCTTACCCTTTAAAAATGCTGAAAGTAGCTTAATGGAAGGAGGTATGGGAAACGGTTGGGCTTTCTGGGATACGGCAACAAAAACAAAATGCACCAGGATGTGAAGACTGACTACTAAGCACATCCGAGACACAGCATGTAACCAAATTGAGCCAAAAGGAAGAAGAGGGTGTGGGGAGAAAAAGCAAAGTACAAAAGAACATCTTTAGCATGTTACCTTTCACTTAAGCAAGAAGGCTATATAAGAAAATACACATATCTAACCTGTGCTAAAGATATACAGGGAAGATAAAACAAAAACTAAAGTGATTGGCTTCCAACAGCTTGTGAGTAGCAAAGGGGTGAAGGAAGGGGAAAATTAGGAGGCAGGGATAGAGGTAAGGACAGAAGGACACCTTTCTGAGACATCTCTTGTGTAGCTTTTTTTCCCTTTATTTTTATTGTTGACACTATTGCAGATGTGTCCCCATTTTCCCCTGTCTTTGCCCCCCATCATCTCTGTCCCCTCTCCCCCTTCCCTCTGGCCGTCACCACACTGTTGTCTGTGTCCAGGAGTTTTATATATATATATTCTTTGGCTAACCCACCTTCTTTCATCCAGTGTCCCCCAACCCTTCCCTTCTGACAGCTGTCAGTCTGCTCCATGTGTCCATACCTCTGTTTCTATTTTATTCATCAATGTATTTTGTTAATTAGATCCCACATATAAGTGAGATCGTATGATATTTGTCTTTCTCTCACTGGCTTATTTCACTTAGCATAATAATCTCCAGGTCCATCCATGCTGTCTCATAAGGTAAGATTTCTTTCTTTTTTACAGCTGCATAGTATTTCTTGTATAAATGTACTGCAGCTTTTTAATCCACTCAGCTACTGATGGGTGCTTGGGCTGTTTCCAGATTTTGGCTATTGTAAATAACACTGCTATGCACTCCCATGTCTGTGTAGATTTAACTCTGAGATCAGTAGAAATGTCTCACATATTCAAAAAATAAGTTATTCAAATCAATCAAGTGGGAGGAGAACCCAAAATAGAATCCAAACAGTAACAAATTTGTCATCCCAAACAGAAACTCAGAGCTCATTAAACACCACCTCCCTGTTACCTGCTTCTTCCAGCTTCTGGTAACCTCTATTGCATTTTCTGTCCCTATGAATTGGCCTATTCTAGGTACCTCATATAAATAGAATCATACAACATTGGTCCATTTGTATTTGGCTTATTTTATTTAGCATAATGTTTTCAAGGTGTATCCATGTTGTAGCATGTGTCAAAATTTCATCTCTTTTTATGGCTGATTACTATCCTGTTATGTGCCTACATCCACATTTTGTTTATCCATTCATTTATTGATGGACACTGCCTTTTGACTATTGTGGATAATGCTGCTGTGAATATCAGTGGATCAGTATTTGTTTGAGTCCCTGCTTTTTGTTTGTGTATATACATAGGAACGGAATGGCTGGGTCATATCGTAATGTCATGTTTAAGTTGTGGAAATGTTAAGGATATTTAAATACTGACTTTTTCTCCTCTTATATTTCATGATTCCATTTTAACTAACCATTTCACATGCAAGTTCAATATCACCTATTCTGCAATAATGCTTTAAGGTGGATTAGCTCATGGGAGATTAGAAAGTGGGGAAATGAGGTCAGTATACCATGGAAATGATATCGGTTCATCTGCACTGCTTCCGAGCATGTAATGTTTTGTGCCAAGTAGGACGGCAAGATGCGGGCACGTTAGCAGAACTGAATGCAACGAATATAAAGTGGAGTATTGAAAACCAGGCCCTTTTTCTCCATGTTCCTTTCTCTTTTTCATTTGAAGGAGGCTGTGGTGGGGGCACTTCCGTCTGTTGATGCAGCCTCCCTCAAGCTGGACAGAAGCCTTACAGGCGCCCTGAAAAGACCTGCATTGCTGTACGTCCTGCGAACAGCTGCTAAAAACGTTATATCAGAAAAATAAATTTGCAGTTGTTTTTTTTCCTCATCCTACCTGCAGTCCATTGATGTACCTGTCAAATGTCCATCCCTGTTGAGAATTTTTATGAGTTTATTTGAGCCAAACTGATGACAATTGCCTGGAAGCAAAGTCTCCACGGACTCAGAAAATGTTCTGGGAAATGGCAGTTTGCGCCTTACTCTATACATCAGAATCAAAGAGGTGGGGGACGTAGGGGACATGAAATCCACTGGTGATAAATCAGGGTGGTGGGAGAACGCAAAGTGGGGAAATCTCTGGGGCTGGATAAAAAGTCAAACAGATTGACACACACTTCCTTTACGTGGGCAGGTACAGGACAGTTACCAATGAACATTTACAGCGCATGGAGCTGGCATGGGGGAGAACCAAATGAGGGGCTCTGTGGTCTCCTGGTCCGGTGGGAGGTTGTGCCCTGAGGGGTCTGCAAAAGGGGATGACTCCGGCATTCCAAAGGTACGTTATCGAAGATGCAAAAAAGACTCTTTTTTGAGTCTGAAAACAGACTCTTCTGCAGGGCCTTGAAGGAACACAGCTCTGCCCGCACCTGCATTTTAGCTCGTTCAGATTCGTTCCTAACTTAGAATCTCCAGGATTATAAAATAATAAATCTGGGTTGTTTTTAAGCCACTAGATTTGCACTAATTTGTTGCAGCTGCAATAGGAAACTAGCAGAGAATCTTTACTGTTAAATTACGTAATTAAGTCCTTTGGGCACAAGGTGGCATTAGACTACCAGATTTATCAAAAAAAAAAAAAAAAAAAAAGGCTCAATTTTTATACTAAAGACAAAGATAAAATTTTCTTCTAGTAAATTTTTTAAAATCATCTCATCATATTTACACCTAAGTTTTCATGATTATTGTTGGTAAGTCCTTAAATTGGCCTGATGAATTTTTAATTTGACTTCTGTCAATGATGTTTTTTAAATCCAGAATGATAGCCCTGGTTGGGTGGCTCAGTTGGTTGGAGGAACGTCTTGTACACGAAAATGTTGTGGGTTGGATCCTAGGTCGTGGGTTCAATCCCTGATAGGGGAACATATGGGAGGCAACTAATTGTTGTTTCTCACGTTGATATTTCTCTCTCCCTCTCCCCCTTCCTCTCTCCCGCTTCCTCTCTCCCCCTTCCTCTCTCTCTAAAATCAGTAAACACATCCTCAAGTGAGGATTTTTTTTTTAAATCCAGAATGATGAACCATAAATGAAAAGAAGCCACAGAATACATGTCACGAGCATAAGAACTACTTTTGTTCCCAGGGCCTATAACACTAACAGCAGCCCATAGCAGGCACCTAAAAATTAATTGTTAAATGAATGAACATCTCATGTCCAATTTGCATATAAAAATTGTTTGCCAAGTCTTTTCTCACATTAACCTAAATAATCAGGAACTTGAAGAAAACCCTTTTGTCCAAGAGTTTTAAATTTAGCACTATCCACAGAGCACTCATTTGTTTGAATGTGCTAACAATGCATTCTTCTTTGTGCTAGAAATGAAACAGCCATTCCTTGTTCTATATGGCCCTCCCTGGCCTCCTTCCAGATGCATCCAGTTCTACTGCAACACCCCAGGCTCCTACTCTCCTCCCTGTGAGTGGGGTGTCTTTGGGAGAATGGGTGCAGGCTCAGGTAACAAGGGGCCAGACATGAACTGCCTTGGAAGGCAGGATTTCTAGGTACTCTGTGTACCTCACTGTACCTGCCCGTGGTCTTGGGTGCTTGGCACCTGCTGCTCCCTCTGCCCTGGGGCATTAGCCCCGCTCTCTTGGCTTGTCCGGCTCTCCGAGTCAAAGTGAGACAGTGTCCCCTTTGGAGAGGTTTCCCAGTATATTCTGTCCACAGACACCCTGTAAATTCTGATTCTTCTCTATTCTTGTAGTACTGTGTTCTCTCCCTGTTCATGTCCTTTTATACTTAGTTGCATAAAGGGGCACCAAATTATAATTTTCCTACAGCCAATACCAGGAACAAAGTAAATGTTTCTGGAGGTGGGAGGTGTCCATCCCATTGCTGTGCTCAGACTGCAGGTGGATGAAATAACGGTTGCCGATTTCTTAATGTTTATGTCCGGTGTGTGCGCATTCGTTTAACCCAGAAGCAAGAAGTAATCAGGCTTACATTTATCATTTGGGTATAATTTCCTTTTACAAACTCTTAGGATCGTAAATATAATGAGGCCTAAAATCAATGCTGTCTATTTCCCTTTAAAAAGATAAGGAAGGAATTTGAATGCAAATTGTAATGTTTTTCTTCAAAGAGGAATAATTAGCCACTTTTTAATTTGATAAAGCTCTTTTTGCTTCAAATATGGACTTGGGATTTAAATATTAATAAACCTCAACCCTTCATGAATTAATTATCACAACTTTCAAATTCCAATTTTACAAAGCAAATCATAAAGAGCAAAATGGGTTTCCCAAATGATATCTTCTTCTGGTATTAATTCATATGATTAAATAAAATCTTAAGTATATTAAGCTGAGTATTAATACTATAACTTAAAACTCTATATTTCTTGTTACTGTGTCATTTCAAGTATACATTCTTGCATTCAATATAATGGCTACAATAATGATTTTTAATCAATTTTCATTTTTATCAAAGTGCTATATTTGAAGAGCATAAATGATCAACTGTTGCTAAAAATAGTTTTTACAAAATAACAGCACCTTCTGTCCACCTTCCTACCCCCATTGTTCACCAAGTAACTAATCTCAACTTTGTTAGCTATTTTCTCTGATTTTACTTTCTTATTTCTAAATAATATATATACACTTATGTATATACCGCCATTCCTTTGAATTCTCTTTGCCTCTATTGGACCCCCAGTCCTATGTGTCCCAATATCTCACTGTCCTCTTTCTAAGTTGACCCCTTTTGTGTGATATGCACATCTGAATAGACTTACCTATTGATTTCCAATTACAGATAACAAGGATTTTAGCTCATTTATATGCCCTCTCTCCCTTCCACTATCTTCTCAATAAAATTGTATCTCAAAAAGCTGTTAAATCTATATTCGGTGTGTTCCAAGGTTTGACTATGTATAGGTAGTATGTCATTTACTTTTGAGCCAAGTAGCGTAATGATAGATCCTCTCTTACGTAACTTGTTTTTTTCTGGAGTTAATCATTGCCTCACTTTAAAACATTTTCTTAATTTTCTTTGAACATCTGACTAAATATTCCCACATCCTTGACAGCTCTGTAGCATGTTAGATAATTGAAGAGTGATCCAGTGCCTTCTGTTGCAATCTAGATGGCTTGCTGTGGGCCCCTGGCCCCTCTGCTGGACGGGGACTTCTATTTGCCATCCCCCTGGGAATTCTCTTTGCCTCAGTTGAATACCCAGTCCCATCTACCCCAGGATCTCAATGTTCTGCTTCGAAGCTGAGTCCTTTGGTGTGAGTGTGTGTGTGTGCGCGCGCACACACACATCCTCATATAGCTTCCTAAAAAAGGAGATTGGGAAGTTCATTTAGAATTCTTGGTTAAAAAACAAGTTTGCCTTAGAAATCTGAAGGTCCATTATTATCGACTTCCTTTTCAGGAAATTTGATCCCATTATTATTCACAATCTTCTGTTCATTAGCTTTCCCCACCCTTCTCCTCACCCTCACCAAATGCTTTTTCAGTCTTCTCTTTAGAGTCTTGAAATGTCCAGATAATCAGTCTTTTGTTGTTGCTTTTTTAATTGTTTGTTGGGATTTTTGTTTGTTTGGGTTTTTTGTTTGTTTGTTTGTTTTTTATTCTTTGGACTGAATACCCAAAAGTCCTTTTTGTGAAGTGGCTCATGTTCTTCAGCTCTGGAAAATTCTCTTATGTTATTTTATTAGTACTTTTCTCCACCACTCTTTTCTGCTGTTTCTGGAGTTCCTCTTATTTAGCCATTAAGCCTCCTGCATTGATCAACTAATTTCTTAAACTTTCTCTTATTGTCCCATTACTTGCCATTTTGCTTTATAATTTGGATTCCTTATTTCACCTGCTTTTCTACTGAGTTTTTCATTTCTACCGTCCAAATTTATTTTCTTAGTGTTTTTATCGTTATTCTCTGAATGTTCTTTTTAAATCTACCATTTTGTTCCTGTTTGATGGATATATTATCCTCTCTTAATTTTCTGAGAACAGTAATGACTTTTTTCTATTTTCTTCTCCCTCCATAGTTTGAGTTTCCTCTGAGTTCCTTTATTTAAAAAAAAAACAGGCTTATTGGGAGTATATTTTATATGCCATATAACTCATGCATTTCAGGTGTCCAATTCACTGATGTTTAATATATTTATTGAGTCACCCAACCATCACTGCAATTCAGTTGTAGAATATTGGCATCCCCCCAAAAAAATCTCTTGTGCCCATTTGCAGGTCAGCTCCACCCCAAACCCTAGCCCCAATCTGGCCATAATCTGCTTTCTCTCTCTATACATTTACCTTTTCCTAGGCATTTTATGTAAATAGTCATATAATATGTGCTCTTCTGTGTCTTGTTCCTTTCACTTCATGTGATGTTTTTGAGGGTCATCCCGTTGTACCATGTGTCAATAGTTCATCCCTTTTTAGTGTTGTAGAGTATTCCATTGTGTCGATTTAGCTTTGTCATTTACCAGTTGACTAGACTTTTGGGTTGTTTACACCTTGGAGAAATGATCAACATATTTTTGTTATTTTAATATTTTATTTTGAATGCACTGTTTCACATTAGAGGGTTTTCCCCAAATGTATGACACTCTCTGGCAGCCTGCTCACATTTAGGCAGGAAGGCCAAAGAGTCCTTTGGAAGATGTATGTGTGTGGGGTGGGAGGGAGTGGTGAAGTGAGGGCTTTATTTTAGTTCTCTTGGGATATCCTCATGTCAGTGTTTTGCATCCTTTTCTCTTGGGCTGATGGAAATTTCCAGAGAACACCCTTCAGTGTTTTCCCTGGAGGACGCAGTCCTAATTTCCAGTGTCCCACAGTTGAGAGGAAGGGGAAGGCTGAGATGTCACAAATTTTAGGACGTGAACTTTTACTTAATCCCCATTTTCAGTGGGAGATCCCTGTCTCCTTCAACTGTGCCTGTGTCCCTGAAACAAGAGACTCTATGTCTTATTCTCTACTACTGGGGCAGCTGCAGAGAGGAGAAGAAAAGATCTGGAGATGCTTCTTAAATAAATGTTCAAACAACCTGTGTAATTTTAACAGTGCCATTATCTGCTCCTCCTCCCCTCTTTCGACAGCTACCTGGTGCCAGTTCCCGTGCCTTTGGGGTTCCACTGTAAGAGTAGGTTACCTCCCTGCTCTGCCCACTGCCACTTTGGGATTAGCTTTCTTGGACCCACTAATCCATCTACCACTCTTCCAACTGCTTTGCAGCATCCAAAATTTTACTGCTATTGTTTCCTTCCCTGATCTCATTATGGATCTGTGCTTCTATAAAAGTCCTTTACTCTCATTTTCATCAGGCACAGGGTATTTATTCAACCATCCATCTTTAATGACAGTCTCAATTTAATTCATAATGAAAAAGGAAGCTTTCAATCGCAAATGATTTATACAAATCCCTCACTCTCAAGGAAGTGTGTGCTACACATGGTGACTTTCCTCCAAGAGCCCTGCTGGGTTGTTGGACCCAGTCTCATGGAGGAATAGACAGAATGGAAAGGTGTGGGGAGGAGGAGGAGCTTTACGGTGAGAGACCTGACAAACAGCACCTCAGCCAGGTGATCAAGGTCAACATCAACAGTGATAAACCATGTTGATAGCATATACACTTTGTGGTCTGCTCCCATACACCTATAACCTCAGTCTAGTCATGAGAAAAACATTAAACAAGTCCCAACTGAGGAAGAATCTTCTAAGTGCCTGACTAGTTCTTCTCAAGACTGTCAAGGTCATTTCTGAAGGAAAGCCTGGAGAACCGCTGCAGCCTGGAGGAACCCTGGAGAGACGATGAGTAAAGGTATTATGGTAGCCTAGATGAGACCCTGGAACTGAAAAAGAACACTGAGCAAACACTAAGGAAACAGGAATCCTGGATGGACTTCAGTTAGTAGTCATGTTGCCATACAGTTCATTGTGACTAATGTATCACACTAATGGGGAAACTGGGCATGGGGCTCTATTTTCACAGCTTTTGTGTAAATTTTTTGAAATATTTATTAAAAAATAAAAATAAATAAGCCCCTCTCACTTATCCTTTGGCTATTTATTGACAGCTTTGTGTCAATAGAAATGTATCAGAAATTATCATTTTACAATTTGACTCATTTCTGTCATATGAAAACTATCTGCTATCTGTTCATTCTCTTTTCCAAACATGTACTGAGCAAGTACTATGTTCCAGGAAAATACCTGGAGCCAGGGCTACAGAGATGAATAAAACATGATTCCTGTCCCACAACAGGGCCATGTTCGGGGAACATAGGCTGCCGTGGAAGACTTCTTGTAGCCACTCCTCTAGAAACTCACCAGCTACAATGAACGTGTTTTGCTATTCATATCTTGAGTACAAAGAAAATAACAGCTGAGATTATTCCCTAACCTTTCAAAGCTTTTGTTCAGGGGAGAGATAAGTCCCCTAGAATTGCAGTATCAGTTATGAAACATGGAAGAACGATTGAGACCCTGGTAGAAAAGGGCGTATTGACAACAGAGAAACAGAACTTCCTACTTTTTGACATGACAACGCATCCCCTCACCAACAACAACATTAAGCAGCGCCTCATCAGGAAGGTCCAGGAAGCCGTTCTTGACAAGTGGGTGAATGACCCTCACCGCATGGACAAGCGCCTGCTGGCCCTCATTTACCTAGCCCATGCCTCAGACGTCCTGGAGAATGCTTTCGCTCCCCTTCTGGATGAGCAGTATGACTTAGCCACCAAGAGAGTGCGGCAGCTCCTCGACTTGGATCCCGAGGTGGAAAGTCTGAAGGCCAGCACCAACGAGGTCCTGTGGGCGGTGGTGGCCGCGTTCACCAAGTAACTCTGCTCAGAATGGAGTGTTTTCCTTTCTCTACAAGCCCATTGCTTCTATTCAATTGACTTCCAATTTTCTTCAGTTTGTACTTCCCTACCCTAACATCAGCTTTTGTTTTATAAAATAATAGGTGGCTTTTCATTTTATGTGTGTATGTATGCAGGAATCTGCTGGTAGGTGAGATTTAGAAAACATTTCTACTGCCTGAGGGCATTTCATTCCTTCTTGAGTTCAAGAGATTTGCCATTCTCTAACAGGTTTTGGAATTCTATAATGTTTACTTTCAAACTACCTTTAGTTCCAAATATACACCATTAGGATCTACTCAGTTTAAACTTTTCATCAAGCACAAATTCTTCTATATTCTTCAAAAATTGAGACAGAAATCAGACACACACACACATACACACACACACACATATGCACACACAAAGTTTTTAACTTACTAAAAGCAAAAGGCTATATCTAAGGGCATTTTACGAGAGAGTTCAATAGAGATGCATACTGAAACATATTTTTCCTGGCATTGTTTTAAGTGACTTCAGTCAGCCAGAGAAAGACAAATACTACAATACATGATATCTCTTATATGTGGAATCTAAAAGAGTCAAAACTCATAGAAACAGAGGCTAGAATGGTGTTTGCCAGGGACTAGGGGGTGGGAGAAATTGGGAGATGTTGGTTAAAGAGCACATACTTCCAGGTGTAAGAGGAATAGTGTTGGGGACCTAACACAGTACTATATACTTTCAAGTTACTAAGAGAGTAGACCTTACATGTTGTCACCACAAAAAAGAAATGATGGTTATGTGACAGGATGAAAATGTTAGCTAAAGCTGCAGTGGTAATTATTTTACAATATATAAAGACACACAGGATCCAGCACAAATAACGTCCCTTTTTTATTACAAAATATTTTATTACAAAATCATAAGCAGGTAATTCTGTAACATAACAATATCACACTCAAGTACATCATGTGACATTTTAGGGGAAATGTTCAAATTAAACTTTAAATTACTGCACCTACATTATTACCCTGCCAACCACACTCAGGCAGGCCTTACTTCTGCCAGACCCTGTATCTTGAGATACATGCTACATATTATGTATGTCAATTATATCTCAATGAAGCTGGAAAAAATTGCTTTGCACATCTTAGATTTGTATATTTTTGCTACTAAATCATAAAGGTAGATTGCTCCATAAAGCTGCTCGGGATGTGCTACATCCCATTCCTGCCGTATGCAGTGTTGACTTCCCGTGAATTGCTCCTCAAATTGCTGTTTCCATAGTTTCCTAATAAATCTTGATAACTGTGAGGATCGGTTCTTTCTTCAAAACAGTGTTGGTGATTCCGAGCCCTTTGCTCTCCCGTGTGAAATTTAAGAACACATTATCCAGTTTCCTGAAATACCCTGTCGGGATTTGATTGGTATGACAGTGACTGTACAGATTTATTTGGAGGCACTGACATCTTTATGATATTGAGTCTTTTCATCTAGGAACATGGCATAGCTTTCTGTGGTAAATTAAACGTGGCCACAGAGGCTTTCCAGCTTCTGTCAAGAGGTGGGGTCTATTTTTCCGACCGCTTGAATCTGGACCGGCTTTGCTCTTCGCTTTATCTGATAGAATGTGGCCAAAGTGACATCTTGCAAGTTCCAGAGTTTGGGGCACACAGTGTGACACAGTTTCTGCCTTTCTTCCCTGGGAACGTTGCCGGAGACCGCCATGGCGTGATGAAGCCCAGGATAAAGAGCACACGGGAAGAGAAGCCCGGCGGTCCCTGCCGCACTCAGCACCCAGGCCGCTGACCGGCCGGCTGAGCGCAGCTGCGTGCGGGAGCTTGAGCGCAAGCCCCGCAGAGCTGCTCGGCCGACCCGGAGTTTCGTGGAGTGATGCGTTCTTGCTGACTTAAGCCATGGAGCTTTGGGGTGTTTTATTCCACAATAAAGACTAGTTGGAAGAGAAAATGGTGACGAAAAATGAGGTGTTCTATACATATGACATGGCCTTTGGACTGGCTGGTGGATGGGAGCTCGAAGGGCAGCAAGGAGGCTGTTTGTGGAAGTTGAAAAAGCAGCGAGGGAACTACTATTGGAGTCTGGAAGGATAGTAAGTCATGTTTTGTGCTAGTGAGAAAACTGGCAAAACTGTTGCCAACACCGCATGAATCAGAAGAACCACCTGGCCAACCCACAGAATCATAGGAAACACTGAGTTATTATTATATTAAGAGAATACCTTTTGGGGTAGTTTTATGTAATAGATAATGAACTTGTAAATTTGACTGTTAAGGACTGAATTGTGTCCCCTCAACTATGCATACTTTGAAGTCCTACCTCCTAACATGCCTTTATTTAGAGGCAGAGCCTTTAGGGAGGTAATTAAGGTTCAATGAGGTCATAAGAGGGGAGCCCTTGTCTGATAGAACTGGTGTCCTTGTCAAAGAAAGAGATCAAATAACCTGTCTGTAGATATTCTAGGAAGTTTTATATAAGTATTATATAAAAGGATTTCTGATATTATCAGAAAAGGATGGTGTTTATTTTGAATTGTTACAGCTCAACTTTTCCTGAGCTAAGTCAGCAGCATTTACTTTTGATATTTTTATTTAATTTTCAAATAGGTATTACAGTCACAAGCTTTAAGAAACAATAAAAGGTGTATAGGGGAGTTTTGCTATGTCTTCATTCCTTTGTCTTCTCACAATGGTGAATAAAATATTGACCAATACAGATATTAGCAGGTGTCCCTGTATTCTAGCTGCCTTTGATAAAAAATGTTCCTAAATTTTCTCATTAAAATTGTGGTATTTTCTATAGGTTTTTCAGAGATATTTAATTTATCAGGTTAAGGAAGTTACCTTCTATTTTTAAATTGCTGAGAGCTGATCATGATTGAAAAGGGAATTTTATCCTCTTTTTTTTTGCCTTTTAATTTTGAGGTATACCTTACATACCATGGAAAGTACAGACCCCAAGTGGTTGCTTTAGTGAGTCTTGATGCACACACGCCCTGTAGCCCACCTCACTCTAAAGCTGCAGAATATTTTCCTAACCCTAGAAAATGCACATGTGCCCCTTCCAAGCAATACCACTAAGCCAACTAACCTTTTGATTTTTCACATTAGGTTAAGTAATCGATAGTTTGTTTCTTCTTTTTTCTTCTCTTTCTCTCTCTCTTTCTGATAGCGTCCCATTATCTGAACATACTGCAATTTACTTAACGTGTATCGTGTTGTGGGACCATTTGGGTTATTTGCAGTTCTGAGTTACGTAAATAAAGCTGCTATGGACTTATTACAGAATTCGTGTGGAAGCCTGTTCATAGGACCACTGTCTTTCTCCAGGAGAGAAACCTCTGGTTTCTTGCCTACCTGGTAGATACCTTGCCACAGGCACCCTCAGAGAGAGAATGTGAGTTGGGCTGGGGACAGGTGAAAAAATAGCTATCTTCCTTCTTGATCATTCTACATAAAGTAGACACAATTATAAACCCTGATAACAGACCCAGACTTCTCAATCATCTTTCCCGTGCTCCATTTTTAAAATGTAAACATCATCAAGGGTCACAGATATCTATCCGTTCTTTCCCGTCAGCTCTGTTTCAGCCCTATTTCTCATTCTTGCCCCCTAGTATATGTCCAGATTTTGGCTCCAAAGTTCCCTAAGGTTCTGTCAGTCAAATATTTTCCTTCCTGATCACCGTTTCCTCTGGGAGCCCTTTAAGCTGTGCCTTTTGCTGTCTTTTTAAATTAATTAGTGCTTGTCTATCCAGTTTTCATCAACTGAGGGCATCGTTTGGGCTTACCTATTTTTCATTCATTACCTATAACTATAAAGAAGGCTCAAGAGAGGCAAAAAAAATTAGTAAGCCAATTAGGTCAACTGTTTTTAATGAAAACTGTGTAGGCATAACAAGCTCTTTTTGCAGAGGGCCAAAAACATCTTAAGACTATAGTCAAATCAAAGAGAAATACTTTGCAATAATGAAAGAAAGCAATATTCCATGTGAAATCATATATACTAAATTATTGATTCTGGCTGCCCCACCTGCTAGCTATATGATTTGGGGGAAATGATTTGCTCTCTCAGAGCCTCAGTTTTTTCTTGTCCAAAATGGAATTTATAACACCTTAAGGGTTGAGTTACGAACACATACAATATGCTCAGTAAATATAAGTTCCATTTTTTATTTGAAAAGAAAAAACAAAAGATGGAAATTAATAAAATGTTCTTCAAAACTGGTCTTGGTTAAAAGAGAAGTTGAAAAGTAGGTTATGACATCTTACTAGGGGATCTATTGCAAAGATGAACACTCCTGATAGATTTCAGTCTATTATCGAGATAAGTCTTGTCTTTAAAAACCATACTGTTTCTTTCTCCCCTGCCAGCATTTTCTCCTCTCTTCTTTCTGCCTTGCAAGTCCTACCTGTTTGGAAAGAAGACAGGTGAAGTATGTCAGCCATGGTCTCCTCAGGAAGCTGACTGACTTTATTTCAAGGTGTTCCAAAGATAAGACTTTAATAAGAGAATTCCTTCAGCGGTGTAGATAAGGGAATGAAGGAGGGATATGGAGGCAGGCAGCAGCGGGCAGCCATGACCGCAGCAAGGGCAAGAGGAGCAAAGAAGAGGAATAGAATTTCTGGAGCCGGGATAAGTGAGTTGTGGAAGAGCGGCCATCCAGCAGAATCTCTAGTTGTGGAGCAATGCCACAACTACCTGAGACTTAGCAACACAGGAAAGAAGAGAGGAAGCAAAATCCCAATATTCCTTTCTTCTCCCACCTTCAGGTCCCCTTGGCTACTGGAAGCCAGTTGTCAAGGGCACCTAGAAGAGTCAGTCCCCAGGGACCAGCCTCCCAGGGACCCAGAGCAGGCTACAGAGAGCACCAACAGCAGCAAAAGGAGACAGATCAGCACAGGAAGATTTTAAAACACCGCTGTTGCCTTCCCTGGAGGGAAATCAGAGTGTGTGAGAAGTCCAAACATCCTCAATGGTAGAAGCGGCTGAAACAGAAAACTGCGAATCACCTTGTGGGGAAACTAAACTTCTTCTTTGATACCCGTGATATGTAGAAATAGATGCAGCCATTTCCAATTAGAAAGGAAGATTGTTTCATGGTGCATATTGCAGGCCGTACGGAGACTCGTAATTCATCACCTCAATGATGGCACCAACTGCCACTCAGGGGAAAACCCAGGAGCAAAATAGTCAGCCCCCAATTAGTGGAACTGACCAGGCCAAGGCATCAGGGACTATTTCCGATGTGTGTGTGCATGGAATTCCAGGAAATGTCTCGGCTCTCCATGAGTGTCTCTAAGGGTTTGTTTAAAAATTCAAATACCACAGGTTGACTTATTTATTGTGTCCTGAGAAATGCACTAAGTTCTAGATGACACTTAGTTTAACACAATCCTAGGAGTGAGACTACGTGCTCCTGGCATTTTACTCACAGCCTAACAGTGTGCCTTTTGCTAATAAAGCCTAATCACTGCATTTGATTCAAAACGGTGCCCCACTGCGGCTGACATTTTAGTGCTTTGTATCCAATGCAAGTATTTATCAAGTAGTATGTCTTATTTCAAGTTGATGACTACTAGGAATCAGTGGATGAGATTCAGGGGCCCGTGAAGTCCCTAAAATTGATTGCAAGATGTTTGGCATGCTTATGTTTTTCTGGGAAGATCTATTGTTTCCACAAATATTCCAAAGTTATTCCTTCCTCTGCCTTTCTAAATCAATTAGCACTCCTCTGTCTGGTTTTTGTCAACTAACTGACGGCCCATTTACATTTTACCTCATTGTGTGGGCTTACATATTTTCATTCCTTACCAATCATTATAGAGGATTCTCAAAAGAAAGAACGGTAAACAAGTACCATCAACTGTTTTTCACATTGGGAACCATGGCTGAATACAAATATATTGGAATGGGAAGCTGGGTAAAAGATGAGAGAGCTATAAAACAATTTTTTTAAATAGAAGTAGGAATTTAAAACAAAGATACCCTCCCCGACAGTCTTGTTGGCTGGCCTTATGGCGCGTTAGGTGAGAGAGAGTTCAAGATGTAAAAAATAAAAAGACATTCTTTTGTTTGAATTTAATGATTTTTCTCTGAACAGGATTGATCGTCTGGTCCTGGGTTGGGACCCATTCTCTTATTGAATCTCCAACCATATTTATTCAGGGGTTTTACTTGATGGTAGAAGAATACTCTTGAGCCTGACAAGATGATTACAGGACAGTGTGTGGATAAAATAGTTGGTGCTCCATCCTCGGCAGCAAGCATTGTTGTCAAGGAATTGCTGCCTGGTTGGGCAAGTATTACACAGATATGGGGTAAGGAAGGGGTCTCCAACGCGGTGCCTATTGCGGGCTGGCATGGTATGAGGTGGGTAAGTAGCATTGAACCATAGACGCTATGCTTCATATCCAAAGGGGGCAGCCTTTACTCTACTTTTTTAGATTAAAAAAATTCTAATTTGTAGAAGTCGGCAACTGATTCAAAACATTTTAAAATACTGTGTAGGATGAACATATGTTTTGAGGGTGTATTTGGCTCAAGGGCTGCCAGTTGGGGATCTCTGGTGCGAAGCCGTCGTTCCCGGGCCTGGCTGCAGATTCGGATCATCTGTGGAGCTTGAGAAACACAGATGCCCAGTCTCCTCCAAACTTGCTGAATCTCATCTCTTGGGGTGCTGCTGGTGGACAGCCAAGTTTAGGAGCCACGAGAGCAAAGAATTGGCTGATGGAATAGCATTTACCATCCTTAAAACTCCAAAATTCAAAAAAGATCGCACTGAAGGGAGTCAGAAGAGAAATGAACAAACTGTCCTCGTGGGAGAGCGAACATGGCGAAGGCTTACAAGAATGCCTTTAAACGTGTTCGCCCGCGTTTCAGATGTTGGTTTTATGATCTTTTTACAGAGCTGTGCCTAGCCACATGTGGCTACTTAAATTTAAATTAATTAAAATTAAACAAAATTTAAAATTCAGTGTCTTGGTTGCACTAGCTGCATTTCGAGTGCTAAGTAGCCACATGTGGCTTGTGGTTCCCATATTGGGCAGAGCAGATACAGAACATTTCCGTCGTTGCAGAGAGTTCTGTCAGAGAGCCCAGTATATGTGAGAATCAAGAGAAATTTGTAGACATTTTAAGCCATTCACATGGGATTCTGATATTTCAAGGGAGTAGTAATTAGTATAGAATAAAGCATTTCCAAATTGGCCACATGGGTCTATACTCTTACAACAAGTGATGTTCACCTTAACGCAAATTAATTAGTAGATATGAAATTTTTTTAAAGTGCAAATGTATTCATGCAATCATTGGACAAATATTTATCCACTCTTTTCTATACACCAAGCCCTCTGTTTTGTTTTTAAATTATTCATGAAATTGAGTAGGGCTGAAAAATTAGCTCAGACAGCTTTCAAGAGTTATTCTCCCTTAGTTTGCAGTGTACTTTCCCCTTTTAATTATATGGAATTCCCCTTAATGCAATAGTTATCATTAGGTTGAAATATGTTCTTGGGCATAGGTAGTGCATCTTAATGATTAAAAGGAGAGGAATGCAGCAATGACTAAGAGCAGTTTTCTCTTTGCTGGAAAGTGTAGATGCTTGGTGACACATTTTGATCTGACCATGACTAGACGTAGACAGGACACTGTGCCCAACAATGTGACACCATCTAAGCAGAACAGCAGTCCACACAGCCATTCAGCCCAGTCAATGACCACTTCTTACTGCTGTTCAAATGACATATGGTGAGATAAAAATCCAGAGAGACAACCAAGACAGAAAGAACTCCAAGGTAATGGGCTTTAGGTCTTGAAACTGAGTGCACATTTTAGAACTTGCACAAAAATCTGAACTCTTGGGAATCAAAACATTCTAAATTTTTTTTAAACAGACCTTTAGGTACAAAAATTATAAAATGATTTAGGAAAAAGCATTGCTGGATAATGTTAAGAAACATTTACTATAAGGCAGCTTTATGGAGATGCTGATTAATGTAAGACCAAGCTGGGTGATAAATAATTGCTGGGTACAAGATGCAGGTAAAGGTGACCCTGTAGATGGAGTGGCTTGTCACCTAGAAATCTCTACTCTAGACATGAACAGCTGATATGTCAGGCCCTGTGTTAGGTGATAGGGACACAGGATCAATAAAAATATGGACCTTACTTCTGAGGAACTCATTCTAGAAGCTGAACAAATAATACAAGAAAATAAATGCAATAACAGAGATAGGAAATTGAGGGAATGAAATAAATACATATAAAAGAAGATTCTTTAGAGATCATGTATTCATCCTTTTTCATTTGATGTTGACCTTTCAAACAAAGATAAAGAGCAACAGGGATAAAGAGAATTTTGTTGCTAGATCCAAGGCTGCAATATCATGGTTTTAATCTTGAAACAGACTCTAAATTTCTTACTTCCAGACTGACACCAGCCAAAGGAAGAACATGAAATGGAGCCAAAAAAAGAACAAAGTAGTGGATGGGAAATAGATTCTTAAAACTCAGAAATGCCCGGGATATGAAACACCACAGAGGTGAGTCTATTATTTTGGCTGGACAACAGATGGTGCTGTGGGGCCCAGTGAAGTGTCACGAGGCACAGGGGAGCCTCAGCTCAAGGTCGGAAATATAGCAGGAGACTTTCTCTCAAAATAGCAAGTGTGGAGCTGACTGGTTAATTGTGAGAGGCAGTGATCTGGAAGAGCACAAAATGCAACTAGATCCATTCAATGAAGTTTACACACAACTAATTACTTAGAGAAATAGAACCAAAACCTCGGGTTTTAGCCACATTGCTTAGTGACTTAATTTATGTTAGGTAGACGTGGCCATGGGTGAGCAGCCACCTTTATATCGACATTACGAAAAGAAGGGCCATCTGCTACAATTGCAAAATATCATTATGAGTGGGGTAATAAGCCCCCCAAAATCTTCAATGTCTGAAAAGATCCTCAGCCCTCAGATTGTTTTTTTCTCTGGATGGCCGGCAAGAACTCTTGCTGGATGTGTTTGTCCCCTGAGTGATCTTGTTCCGTCTCCATTTCCTCTGAGTTTACCACGTAGTCTAAGATAAAGAGTTCTTGAAGATAGAATTTGTCCTCCATCTATTGTACTAGGGTTTTAATAACGCAGAATACGCAAGGCATGCGGCTCCGTTTTATCTATTTCACTGCCCGAGTGACAGCCAGCATGCTCTGACACCACCTACAAGCTAGGTATCTTCTGCTTGGTGGGTACACTAACTGTACCAATTGTTGAATGTTTTAAATATTAACCCTGCTATATTAACAAAAGAAAGATACATGCACGGTGTGTGAGAATAAAATAAGGCCACTGATTTTAATAGATGCATTCGAATTTGTACTTTTGGAGTGACAAACTTAAATATAGTCTTCTTGGATGAGTCCTCTTCGGAATATTTTAAAAACAACATTAGCATTTTTCCCTTCAGACATTTCTGGAAGAAAAATATTCATTTGGATGTATACTCATAAATTATGGCCTGATTGTTAAGAAATTATTTGTGGCATTTAAAGTCATGCTTGTGTGTTAGATATCATATTAGATCGTGGTCAGGTCATGCTATTTAACAATGCAAATAACTTTCTTTTAAGCTGTGGCCCCCCACTAACCCATCCCATAGAGATAAAAAATATATCACACAATGTGACAATGCCAAGTTGCCCCTAAATATAAGCAGTAAAACAAAACAAAATAAAAACACCAGAATAGCTGAAGGTATGTAATTTTATATCTTTGTGCCAGGGGCAGACATATTTGTGGCTGATGAAAAAAATGTAAGAAGCTGCACTAATTCACTCCATAAGGTCAGGTCTCCGCTCTGTCAGACAAAAATGTCCATGAGTATCCGCCTCATCTTACTATCTGGGGAAGCAAGCATGGACCCCATTTAGGTTAAGAGAGAGGCAAGAAGAGGGATATTCAAAACCCTGGTAATGAGTCTCCCTAACCTTCTGCCCTTGGTATTTATCTTTGTGGGAAATGTTATGGAAAGTGCTTGCGCAGAGACCAGACATGTATTAAATGACAGGATCTATTCAAGTAATGAGTCCAGATCTGTGTAAGACTGTATAGTCACACAGTGCTGGCAGTTATTAAAAACACTTTTCCACACCCTATCCCAGCATGGGACCCAGGGTATTTTTTACCCTCTTTTTATAGATGAAGAGCCTATGACTCAGGCAGGTTGAGGGGTTTTGCTCATGTGGATCTGGGAACACCCAGGTCTCTCAACTCTCTGTAGTTCAACATTGCTCTACGGTAGACAGCAAAGACTTTGAGGATGGAGAGGCCTGACCTCAGGGCCCATGGGGTAACATGGCTGGTTCTCTGTTTGGTCTGTGGCCACCATGACAACTGAGTGGGCCAGCCTTTGGAAGGGAAGAGTCCCACTTGAGCGTATGAGCCTAGTACCTACCCTGTTGCAGAAACAGGACTTAGGGCCCTCTTTGTATACGTCCTCATTACTAGTTCGGTGCCTGGCATATACAAGGCACCCTGCAGATGTTTGAATGAAGAACCTGAATTGTTGTCAGCACATAATGAAGAAATCTGGCCCAGCTACTTAGCTCACCCACTGGTGTAGGTAGGCAACAATTATAGTCTCCAGCTGGGAACACCCCATCGGTAGACCAAATTTTTTCAACTCAAGATGTCTCACTCCTTGTGCACAGGGCCAGGAAGAAGAGTTGTTTTCCTGTCTAACCAGAGGAGTCATTCTGACTTGTCTAACCACGGCCCAGTACCACCAGCCATGTGGAAAATGAAGGACATCCATCGGGTACATTTTCATTCATTCAGAAATTGGGCTTTGTTTAGTCAGCCCCGAGGGTCTTACTGTGAACATGAGGTGAGTGTGTGAGAACTCGTCTGGAAGTCGCTTGATTTTATGGGAGAACCCGCACGGGGGAGGGGGGCTGTGGGAGCCTCCACAGGGTCTGCTTCTGCCAACCTAACGCAGCAGGAAGTGTCTCCTCCACAGAGGGAGCTCGCAGGCTCTGGGAGAACCCTCCTCCTCTATCGCACTGGACTTCTGTCTTTACCTTGCTGCTGTGCGTAGCGTCTCGTCCCAGACCACTAACTGCCGAGCCAGCTTGATAAAACATGCCTCCATCACTGCCCCAGCTTCACCCTGGGTAAGCAGAAAACCACGCAGGCCCGGTTCCGGGTTGCTGAGAGCGCTGCCACGGCCTTTGTCCAGCCTCAACACGGCACCCCTGCTCCACCTGTTATGTAATGGAGAGAACTCTTTTAAAAAATTATTTAAGTACTGAGACATTACATTTGTATCTTCAAATTGTGACATTCTTACAAATTACTACCAGTATACAATTACTGATTTTCGTCCTCACTCAAAGGTTACTCTGCTTCTCTTTAAAAAAAAAAAAATTCAAACAACGGAACTCCTATGAAGATACAATGGGTATGTAAAACACTTGAAAGAACTATTAGAAAATGGACAAGAGGAAGAGAAAATTGTACTTTAAAAAAAAAAAAATTCTCACTGTGCTGGTCTTCATTTCTGGGTCAGTAGTTTTCCTTTAGGGAACCTTGATTTTTTAATTACTGGAAAATGCATGAGCCTCGGCCATGGCCCTTCATGCATATATGATCCACCATGGGACTACCTCCTGAACACTGGCGTCACTTGATGTAAAGCACATTGCCACCAAGACAAAACAGGACCCCCAAGTGCATTGTAAAAGCCAGGCACCCCTGCCTTCTGACATGGGCAGAGGAGGCCATGGCTCAGTGCGTGCTCCTGGGCCACACTTCCACTGTGGCTTCTGCTCCAGCAGACGTCTCTTTTCTATATTTATAATCGCATCAGAGGGCCGTGAACCTAGATAATGTCCTACATTTCTTTCTTTCTCCAGGAATCTAACTCAATGCTCAGGAGCAAGGAAAGGCCGAAGTTTTATTGTGATAGAACCGAGAACAAACTAGGGCTGAGTGGTGCTGCACACCCTGGTCCTGTGGGGTGGGGTGGAGACACCCCCGTGGCAGAGCGTGCAGTGCGCTGCGTAGGCATGGGCTGCCAAAGGGACCGGGCCGGGCTTTGCATATCACAGGACAGGCGCACAGGACCCCCCAGTCCCACCAAGGACAGTGAGGTGGCCCTCCATTTCCAGCAGCGAGAGCTGAGTGCCAGGACTGAGCGCCTCGGTGCAAGACTATTGATACCTCTTATAATTGGGGGCCATGAGAGGTTGACGCCTTGGCTCAGGCTCTTTGTAACAAGCACCTTGTTTTGAGTTTGGAAGGTCTGTGAAGCTCTTTGTTTTTAGAGTACTGTTGAGGAGTTACCCACACCTAGTAGAATTCCTCAGAGGCTCAAAAAAAAAAAGAGGAAGACAGAAAGAAAGAAAAAAAGAAAAGAAATGAAACCCTGCTTTGTGTCCAGGGTTTGTGGCTTTGGTTTACTGAACTATTCCACCTAGCCTACATCTTATCTTTCTCCCCTTCTCTAGTCACTTTCCCCTGGGCCTTTCACCTACAGCATTTTCTTCCCCACCTCTCTGCTCAGGGGCTGCCCTCACCTGCCCTCTCCGCTCAGGGGCTGCCCTCACCTCCTCCCTCCATTCAGAGGCTGCCCCCGCTCCGCTGTCCACTCAGTGTCAGCCTAGCCTCTTCGGGCGTTGGGGCTCAGCTCTTCCCCCGTGCACGCAGTCATTCTGACGCCCGCGGCTTTCACACCCTGAGGAGACCCTGCTGGAGCCTCCCTCTGGCCCTCCTCGCTCTCTTCTAATCCCATGACAGTTGGTCCTCAAGAAGGCAGCACAGTTCCCTTCAGTTCTACTCTGCTGCCTCTCCAGGCAACCGTTACAGGCAGGCAGGAACAGAAGACTCGTGGCACTCGACTTGCTGTGCTCACTGACACCCACTGCCCAGGGGGATAGGAAAGCGTCCTAGCCAAAGATATGCCGTGGAAAGTGCCTACAATTGAGTGGCAGCTTTGGCTCAAGAATGACTGATGTCAGGCCATCCCACCTCCTAGTGAGCCAGGATTTCTGGGATCGCTTGAGCCACGAGGGAGATAGAGGCAAACATTGGCACTTGCCCTTCCCAGACCCCATCTGACTCTGACAGTCCTGTGCGCAGCTAGAAGCTGCCGGTGGAGGCGGCATGGGTATGCCCGGAGACGGCAGGCTGAACTTTTATTCCCTGGGACAGAATGAGGTAAATATTCTAGCACAGAGCGGAGGGAGGGGCTTTCCCCGGGGGGGGGGGGGGGCCTTTCCCCGGGAATCAGAGACCAAAAATGACTGAGGACCCAGGGTCAGTGAGGCTGGGAAGCCAGTGGAGAGAAGAAATGCCAAGAGGGGCTGAGGGTCGGTGGATGAGAAGGCCATCGCGGCAGGCAGTGGAGGACAGCAGAGCGGGGAGGAGAGCGTGCTGGGTCCTCCAGGAAGTGGGCTCTGAGATGGAGATGGGGCCGCGGTGAGTCCATCAGGGAGCGCTGCTGGGGTGCACACCCGCGGAGGAAGCCGCGTTGGGCCGCGGGGGAACTGGCCTGGGAGGCAGCCTCAGGGGGAGCCTGAGCCCACCCTTGGCGGTGGTGGAGCTCGGAAGGTGGGACAACTCTTCAGACTTGGGTGATTTGGGGCAAGGGGCCTGGACCTTTATTCTGACTCAAGAAGGGAGCGTGCCCTTGGGGGAGGCAGCTCTTTTCAGCTAAGGCAATCCCCCCCGGGGGCTGACAGCCCCACACTCTCCCTGAAAGGCGAGGGTGGAGCCATGTGGAGAACAGAGCAAGCAATGCAGTGTCGTGTCCACTTAACTGTGCGGTTTGCGGAATCACAGCCAGGACACTCAGAAAGAGGACATCTTCAGAAGGCCTGCGAGGAATTGACAAAGAGCGACAAGGATGGTGGGGGGCTGATCAAGAAAGGGCCCCTTGTCACCCTCTGCCCCACCCCATCCCTACCCATTCTGGCTTCTCCTTGGTAACTGCAGCAGTAGTGCTGAGGCTGGGGGAGAGGGTCCCCACCAGGATTTTAGCCCACCTGGGGCCCGCTGAAAGAGACCCAGCTCTTCTTGTGACTTTCAGGAAAAAAACAAGTTGGACCACAAAGAAGTTTTTGACTTTGCAATATGCTGATACCGGAAGCCACTCCCTCATGCCCAGGTCCCTACCCACTGGCTTGGCTCAGAGACTGGCTACTTTTCAATGGTTTTGAGGGTTTTTTCAGGACAAAGATGCATCTGAATCAACCCGTGGGACAGCCTGTGGGCCCAGAGGAAAGAGCCGTGCCCTGCTTCGTTCCCATGACTGAGAGCTTCTCTCCAGAGCAAACCTCCCGGCCTCAGGGTCAGGGACGGACAGGTAACTTATCCTGTTGCGCTTTAATGGCGACCCCTTGATATCCCCGAAGTTCCCACTGTGAGTGTGTGCGTGTACCACTTTAAGTGGATATGAGGGGCCCATTTGAGAATGTCCTCTCACCTGGCTTCTCCGAGGTCCTTCCACCCATTCTGCACCCATCCTCTCACCCCTCGCTGCAACTCACTAGTCTTCTGCTCATGCCATTCTCTACCGAGTTTCAAATGCAGGGAAGTCCCTTCTGATGCTATGCAGCTCCTGTCTTTAGTCTCCTAGCCTCTTCAGCTCTCATTCCTAAATAGCGCAGGTCATTATTTTGACACTATAAGCATTTTTGAATGAGTCCATTGGCCATAGGTTTTGTTTCTGAGTTAAGATTCAGTGAGTTTATTTAAAAGTGAACATCATCTGCACGGCTGATAGGTCTTAGCAACGAATGTCACACAAACACGGCTGATGAAGTTCATGTGCTCATTCATATCTGTTCTCTTCCTTGCCTTCCATTGATTTATAGAGTTGCCCATCCTCAACAAATTCCCCGAATGTAATAAAAAAGAACACATTCGAGAGTGATTCTTTTTTCCTCACAAAGGACACGAAACTAGTTTTGGGTGACTTTGATCAGGTAATGGGAACAAAGAGGGGCCTCCCCTTTGGGACATGAGCATAGCACAGGGTGCAAAGTGCCTGTGTTTGTTGCATGAGACAGGAGCCCGGAGCCCCGAGCAGAAGCTGAGGGTCAGATTACTTGGGTTTCGGTCCCGGATCTCCTACTAACTGACGGAAAGTGCACATAATTCGAGGAATTGAGGCTGGGATAAATCAAAGTCAAGCCATTTGAGATGATTAAAATTTTAAGTGAGGCTTTTACTTAAAATTTTTTAAAAATTAAGCTACAAACTATAAAAATAAAATTTTATCTTCTCCAATAAAACATAAATTATAATTGCAACTATGTGTTCATTCTTAGAACAAACACAAGTAAACCTCATGTGGAGAGTTTGGCATAATTTTAAAGCTAAATTTATTTGTGGCATGATACGACAGCCATCGCTCAATAAATGATTTTATAGCAGATTTTTTTTTTTTGGCAAACATAGTAGAAAGCTTCATTCATTTTCCCAAACATCTCTCAAAATTCCTTGACATTTAAGTCATTGTTTTTCAAAACCCACATCCTGTCACCATCCTTGTTGTTTTTTCTTCTCCAAATGCTGTTTTACCTAGTTTGTCAGTGGGTTTTCATGCATCTCTAGCAATTCTTCAATACTTTCATCAACTTCACAGAGTCCTCCATCTTCTGAAATAATTGCAAAGGTACTTTGTAAGCAATTTGCATTTTTATTTTCATTACACCATGTTCTTTGATTTTGTAATTGGAAGTAGCTTTAGACTTAGAGAAATATTGCACAACTGGGACAGAGTTCCTGTATACCCTTTACCCAGATTCCCCCTAATGTTAACAACTTGCCTAACTAGGGTAAATGATCTAAACCAGGAAATCAACACTGGCCCATGGTTTTTTACCTAAACTATAGATCTATTCCAATTGCACCAGTTTTGGGGAGCTCTGGGCTTTGGCGCAGACATGGCCAAGTCCAGGAACCACACCATGCACAACCAGTCCCGAACGTGACACGGAAACCCCAGTCACAAAGATATAAATCTCTTAAGGGGGTAGACCCCAAGTTCCTGAGGAGCATGTGTTTTGCCAGGAAGCACAAGAAGAAGGGCCTGAAGAAGATGCAGGCCAACAACGCCAAGGCTGGGAGTGCATGGGCCGAGGCGCCCAAGGCTCTCACTAAGCCCAAGGAGGTCAAGCCCAAGAGCCTGCAGGGCAGCAGCCGCATCGACTTGCCTGCATTGCTCATCCCAAGCTTGGGAAGCGTGCTCGTGCCCGCATCGCCGAGGGGCTCAGGCTCTGCTGGCCAAAGGCCAAGGACAAGGTTCACTACAAGCCCCAGGCTATGGCTGCAGCTCCTGCTCAGGCCCCAGCCCAGGCTCAGGCTCTGGCTCAGACTCCCCAAGGTGCCCAGGCCCCCGCAAAGGCTCCAGAGTAGAGGCCTCTGTCTGCCGGTACAAGGATGGAAGGACTGGTGAGACCCCTAGGCCTCGGTCTGCATGGGGCTGGTGTCCTCCTGTGCTATTTGTACAAATAAGCCCTAGGTGGGGTGGGGCGGGGGGAAATTGCACCAGTTTTTCCACTCACATCCCTCTTCTGCCTCAGGATCCAATCTAGGATCCTCTACCGCATTTTGCCGTTACAACTCCTCAACCTCTCCCAGTCTGTGAGAGTTCCTCAGTCTTCCCTAGTCTTTCGTGAAAGAGTGCCGGCCGGTCACTGGTATACTGTCTCTAGTTTGGGGTGTTTCTGATGTTTTTTCTTAATTAGATTTAGGTGACAGATTTTTGGTGAGACCTGAGAAGTGACGTACCCTTCTCTGTGCACCGTACCTGGGTGTGTATGATGTTCATCTGTCCTGTGACTGGTGATGTTAATCTGCTCACTTTGTTAAGATGGTATCTGCTGGATTCTTCACTGTGAAGTTACTGTTTCCCCCTTTGATATTAATAAATATCTTGAGAGATATTTTCAGAGTGTAAAAATCATCTATTTTTCCTTAAATTCTCATTCCTTAATGTTAAAATTCATAGAAGGACCTTGCATGCAACAATTATTACTGTGGTGTTTGACAAACAGTGATTTTCTGCGTCCCTCATTCCTTCTGCATTTATTAACTGGAATTAAGATTTTGAAGATTTAGCACAAAAAATGTAATATATTTCATGAATAACTTTTATGTTGATTACATGTTGAAATGTCAATTTTAAGATAGAGTTGAACAAAGTATGTTATTAAAATAATCTTTCCTTGTCTCTTTTTACTTTTTATAATGTGGCTACTAGAAAATTCACACAGTGTATGCGACCACACTGGTGGCTCATATTACATTTGTACAGGACACCACTGCTCTGTGGGCTCAAATAATGAAGTCCTGTGCCTATCTCATCGGATGATTGTGAGAATTACATGAGAATGTTACATAAAGTGTTGGTATAGTGCCTAGCATACAGTAAGTACTCAATAAAAAAAAAAAACAACAGCCATTGCTACTGGGTTATAAAAGCACAGTCACTGTCATGAACTCTTGGCTTCTCTGGGGAACCGCAGTGTTTTCTTTCAGAACACGTCGGTCAGGACTCCCTCGGAGGAGGGTGGTAGGCCAGAGACTGTGCTGCTCCTCAGACCTGGAGGACTTATGGAGTTTTTTTTAAAAACAAATTTTATTATTATGATTTTTTAACCGTCATCTGAGTATATGGTTTTTTGAATTGATTTTAGAGAGAGAGGAAGGAAAGAGAGAGAGAGAGAGACATTGATTGGTTGACTCCCATCCACACCCCAACCAGGGATTGAACCTGCAACGTTTTTGGTGTACACTCCAACCAACTGAACTGCTGAGCTGGGGCTGGAGGACTTGTGTTTTGGTGAAAGCGAGAGGAGGAAGCCAAAGCTTGCTTGTGGATAACCAGGCTGGTCCAAAAGGAGATTGAAGAAGATGAGGGGAAAAGGGAAGATGGCACACTCATCCAGCCTCTGAGAAGCACTAAGGCGTGTCTGCCTTGTGGGACAGGTGCCTAAATGACCTGTGTGAGTGACGGATGGAGAAGTGCGCCTAGGCCTTCAGGGATCAGCAACGGATGGGCTGCTTCAAAGGCATCTCATCATTCTGACTTGGTCCTCCGGGTAAGGCACCTGGTGCTCCCCCTTATTCTTGGAACATAACTGATGTTTGCCAGGCTGACTCTGTGCTAGAAGGTGCTTTTCCAACTACTAGCATCCCAGGTATAGCCTCTTCCCGACAACGCTCAGGACACAGCCGGATCCCCTTGGCCTGAGGATTGCGGGGCTAGCCAAGCTGCCCTGGGACCTGCTATTTCACCCTGGCAGTTATTTGGGCTACAAACGAAAGAAACAATGAAAAATTATGGAATGACCAACACTCCCTGTGCGTCTTTATAAAGATACATGGGTAATTACTGAAATAATTTTACTGCCTTCTGTAAGTAGTCTTTATCACATACAAGGCATTGTTCAAAGTGCTTTCCTTCGAATAACTTATATAATTTCATGTCACCCCTATGAAGTAGATACTATCATTATCTTTACTTTATAGGTAAGGAAACAGAGGCACAGAGAGGTTAAGTAACTTCCCCAAAATCACATAGGTAGTTAGTGGCAGAAGTGGGATTCAAACCCACATAGTCTGGCTCCAAGATCTATACTTTTCACAAGGACTCTTAGTGCCTCATTATGAGAGCTGCCTGCTACTCAGATAGACGATACACACAGAAAAGGAGATAAATCAGTAATAGTTTTATATTTGGGGATTTTTAAATTAAGGCCTATAGGTAATTTTGCACACCTTAATGAGTAATTGCTCCCCTTTATGCCACTGGGCAGAGCCCCACTTCCTAGAGGAGTAAATGAAAAGAATAGAATGAAGACTTGTCTGTGATTTGTTTGAAGTCCCATGTAGTTGTTTTGAAGAAGGACAATTGATTCATAAATAGGATAGAGACTCTTCTACACTGCCTGTTCCTTGGCTCTACAGACTGAATTATTTTCACTGGATGGATATGTCTCTCTCCAGTCGTTGCCTTTCTGTGATTGTGCACTATCATTTGCTAAAGATATGACACTGTGCTCTTTGCTTGGGTTTGCAGCTTGGAGACCTGTGTGTTTTCTTACCTCCCCCAGGGACAGAGCCAGAAAAAGCCACGGCATTCAGAAGCCACCTGGGAATGCTTCCCAGACCTGCTCCACGTCAGGGCACAGAGCCAGCTGCAGATCACCAGCTTCAGACTGCACCTGGGCCAGACTCACCGCGGGGAGGTTTGTCACCAGCAGTGATTTATCTGGGGTCCTGGCTGTCCAGGTTCTGGCAGGTAGTCCTCTGGCGGGGGGAGGGAGGGAGCAGGGAGCTGTGCCCAGTTCACAGCTCTGCGTGCAATGTGTAAGGTTCAGAGCCGAGGTGCAACTTTGAATTTGCCTGCGCCAAGCTCTGGAAGGATGGATACACCCATCCTTCGATTGTTTTCAGACTCCCCTTGTCTGCCCAAGAAATGGAGATAATAGCACCTAAGCTCATCAACCACACTTGCATACTTCCTTAGAGGTAGCTGAGAGACCCAGAGAAGCACATAAGAACCCTTGGCGTGTTTTCATTTATTTACTTAGGCAATGGAATTGAATGAGTCAATCCTATCAGGACACAGACGGCACCCACAGACAGGAATAACTGAGGAGATTTTAATCGAAGATGTGGACGAGTTAAGGAAACCAAGAGGGATAATGACATATGCCAAGGCTAGCGACAGCGGAGCTGCAACTACTGTAGGCCAGAAGAAGCAAGGGGCGGAGCACCAACAGAGAGAGCCCAGAGAGGGTGGCAGGTTAGAGAAGTCCCCTAATAGGAGCTACACATGCATGATCTTGGGTAGATAAACAGAGTCGCTGCCACCTGCAGCACAACGAAGGAGTGGGGAGGAAATAACATTTTTCTTGCTGCCCTGCCTTTAGTCTTCGGTTGGTGGTGCCCATTGGTCAAACCCAGCCAGGAAGCAGGGTAGAGAATGATGGGAAGCAGATCTGGAGGGCAACAGGGACCACAGAGCCTAGGACACACTCATCAGTGTGACTTTTGGCATCTAGGATTGAATACAGTGGCATTCTAGAAGTCTCACACTATGAAAAGTCAGATTATGCTTGCTATAGGCAACCAAACAAGAAATCAATAAAAGCGATTCATGCTACATGTTACAAGAATAAAATGCTTTTTAGGTACCTTCTTTTTTGCTGAATCAAGAAGTCTAGAAGCATTTCAAAGTAAGAGGAATGTAATACTAAAATACAAATATTATCTAACTTTTGCCTGTACCAGGCAATTAATTGAATGATGTATGTATATTACCCTTAAGCATCATTAGCAAAACCTCATTGTGTTTTCTATTCATCCATTTATTTAATAAGTTTTTTCTGAGCACCTAGCTTATGCCAGGCACTGTATCAAGTCCTGAAGATAATGTTTCTCAGCCAGATCAACAAAGATTTCCTATCATAACGCTTCCGGCCTATCTAAAAAAGCAAACAATAAACAAATAATTTCACAAAGGATTAAGAGCAGTTGAGATAAACTCTTTAAAGGAAGAGTGCATTGTGCCGTGAAGTGGGGTACCCAACCTCCTCTGGGAGAAAGAAAAGGCTTCCTAAAGGAAGGGAGGCCTAAGCAGAGTCCTGGAGAATAAGTAGGAATTGGATGAGGGCAAATCCAGGGAGAAGAGGCCCTCCATGGCAGAGAAAACAAATTTTTCCAATTTCTGATGCATGAAAGAGCATGGCACATTGGCAGAACTGAGAAGCACAGGGCGCTGCCTGGTGTGGCGAGCCGTGGGTAGAATGGTACACGGTGAGGGTGAAGGGGGACAGGGGCTCCTCATATAGCCAGGTATGGGCAGGGAGCCAGGCTGGGGACAGCACACTTCACCTCAAGCATGATGTTCACGGTTTGAAAGATTCCAAGAACGGCTTTTATAAGACAACCTGCTGTGCTAGGGGGCATGAGCCTGAGAACAGAGTACCAGCCTTGGTGCAGGGGGCACTTAGAAGATTCTTGTGATGGTGGCGCTCAAGGACAGGGCTGGCCAACTTACTCTGTAGAGGACCAAAAAGTAAATCTTTTATGCTTTGTGCGCTGTAAGGGCCCTGTGGCAAAGACTCAACTCTGCCCTTGTAGGGCAAGCAGCCACAGGCAATCTACAAAAAGTGTGCTGTGTTCCAATAAAACTGGTTTGCCAACCCCTCGTGTAGACAAAAGATGAAGGTAGCTGGGACCGGAGTGGGAGAGCCTACGAGTACTTGAGAAGGTGTTGATAGAACGTGCTCTTTTGAAGACGAGGAGTGAGGGGCACTGATGCTTTTGCTTAAGATAACTGGGAGCACTGGAGCTCTATTTACTGGGATGTTAATAATAGAGAAGTTTGGGGCCAAGGGGTCTAAATTTAGTTTGTAATTACAAAGATTGTAAGTGGAGAGATGTTATCTCCAAGAAGGAAGAGGAGGGTGGTGCTGATTTAGGAAAGATCTATTAATCTGGAGGTAGAAAGTAAAGGAGCTCCCAACTCCTAACTTTAAAATTTTATCTGAGGTTTAGAAAGCAAGATCATCTTCAGATGGTAAGACAAAGATAAGGTTAGAAGAGTCAGAAATTTGAACATGTGGAAAAGGTTTGAAATACTTAGCGTGTAAGTGGGAGAGTAGGTAGACTAGAGGAACAGTAACTGGACATCATTTACAGCCAGTAGAGAGAGGCACCCGGGAATTCACCATCTACCCAGCTTTGTGTTTCGTTTTGTCTTTTTTCCATCAGTGCTTCAGTTGAGAGGCACTGGCTCAAGGAAGGGTCAGTATCACCTTGGGTTGGAGTTTTCCAGGTAGGTACAACCAAGGCACGAGACAGTGTAGACAACAAAGTGATGAAAATCACGAGCCATAAAACAAATCGTGGGGCCCTCACGCCCTACCTGATCTTGAGTTGTAAGTTAATGTTCATTGTGACCAAACAGACTCCACTAGCGAGAGCTACGTCTTCAGTGGCGAGTGGCAGTCTGGAGGAAAGAATGTGGAAAGAAGAGGTTGAGGAAATGCGGACCCTGGTGGATGATAAAGTGGGAGTTGGTGGCGAGGAGGCGGCGTGGAAGAGAAAACCGCACTGGAATGGAGGCAGAATATCATCGGCCTGAGAGCACAGAAAATAGCAAATAAGCAAACGGGGCTTACAGTGGGGCCGGAATAGTGAAAAATAAAGAAGTTGGTATCACTTACATCTCCTATGTCTCTTAGAGGCAGCTGAGGACACAAGCCTCCCAGAATTCAGTTGGGGTGTAGGAAACAGAAAACGGACGTAGGAGGGCCAGAGCGGCCTCCACAGACTGTCTGTGCCACGTTGACAGTTGTGTGAGCAGCCGCATGGGGTCGTCCTTGCGGTGGGGCTCGGGGCCCGGAGCGCAGCATTGCGTCACGGAGTGTGCTGTCTGGGTCCAGCTTGCCTCAGGTCACCCCTGTGGTCACTGGCAAAGCCTAGACTGGTCTTCAACAGCTGTGCTATTAATCATCATTGCTACACCTCCCCCCGCTGAGTCAGTGTCCAGAACTTTCAGGTGTCCTCTGCATTCTAGGTGTTTTGTCAGAGAACCGGGGCCAGCACTAGGATGAGGCAAGAGAGGTGCCTAGGGCACAAAATTAAGCAGGCCCTCATTCTGAGGGTCAGGCACAGGCCTGAGAGCGAGTGTCCCATCCTTGCCTTTCGTACCTTAGGCACCTCTCCTACCTCGCCCTAGTTTGGGCCTTGCAGCAAGCTCAACTATGAAATGGTATGTACAGGACCATTCACTATGATTTTAGAGAAAGGTTTGCAATTAGAAATTCCAGAAAAAGAATCAGGTTCGGAATCAATTGTGAATCTTCATTGGAAAAAAATATGTACGTGCAAAGAAGCAAACTTGGAGAAACTCAGCTGTATCATGCTGTGCATTAGCACATTTTCTGTGAACTTTTTGGCTCTCTAAAAGCACTTTTCTTACAGATACAATATTGATAAGCCCTATGACATTCTGACTGATGACACACATCTCAAAAGACTTTAATAAGAAAAATATCATTCTTTTTGGAGCATTTGGGATTTATTATAGGGAATTAATTTATAAGTCTGCTGCCTTCATTGGAAAATATTTCTTCTACTCTGGCATGAGACAGAGATATGGGTGCACCCTTCATTGACAAGGGAATGTGGACACTCTCAGTCTTTGAAGTGAGTCTTTTTATCCTGGAGCCCGTAGTTCTGAGGCATTGCATCTGACTGTGAAAACCAGGCATTCTCTATTATGCAGTAGGTAGAATTAGCTTTCCAAAATGATGGACAGAAAGAGAGGCCACCTGATCCTACAGGATCTTTCTCTACTGCTTTCCAAAGTAGCCAGCCTCCCCTCGAGGAGGACTTCAAGGAGAGTCACAGGACTGAGGGGGACATGCTCATTCCCAAGGAGTCACATTCCCTGCCACATTCCCTGTGGGCTCTAGAATTCTGAGACCTTGTCATCTTGTGTTGACCTTCATTCTTTTGTTTCTTCTCTCTTTAGTTCCAGGTGGACTGAATGTCTAAGTTAAAATAGCAAATTATGTAAAAACAGCTTAGGTTATCTGCTTTGTTGAGAAGGACATAGTAGAGCAGAAAAGATGATTCCCTTCTCTCTGGATTCATGATAAAATTCAAGACATAGAAAAAAATGGGCATTTAAGTATTTTTAAATGGTGTTCTATTAGCCAGAAATGAGAAGGACCCCATGACTTAAAGAAAAGCCATCCAAGAAAGAGCATGAATGCTAGATTTTTTTATTTGTTTTTAAAGAAGCCACTCTATGAGGAACCCATTCAGGTGAGCAATTGGACAGAAAGTCACTGTTAACATTTGCTAAAACCAACAAAAATAAGATGTTTTTACATATTTTTCCAATAGGCAATGACTATATTAACCAAATCTGGCTTTTCAAGCCCACCATATTATTTCTCCAAAGGTTCTACTTTCTGTGAACTTCTTTGACTGGTTCATTGCTCTTGAACATAGCAGAGACATAAAATACATGTATGATGCTTGGCCCACAAATTCATACATTATGCAAATAAGTCAGCAATGATGTTTATCGACTGACTGCCTTATCAACCACCCTTGGTGATTCTTGCTGTACATTAAGATGAAATGTAAATCATCTTATTCATGTACCTTCTATGACCAACTGAAATCACCATTTAAAGGGCTATCACTTGCCCTGACCTAGTAGTTCAGTAGGTTTGAGCATTGTCCCAATACGCCAAGGTTGCAGGTTCAATCCCTCATCAGGGCATATACGAGAATCACCCAGTGAATGCATAAATAAGTGGAACAACAAAAATCGACGTCTCTTTCTCTCCCTTCCTCTCTCTCTAAGGATCAATCAATGAATAATAAGTAAAGAGCTATTGCTCTCATCTCCTCTCATTTGAAGTACTTTCCCACCTTGATCTCACTGGGAGCTCAAGATCGTAATGAGACCTTTAGAAGCAGGTGTTATTACCCCCATTTTGGAGAAGATTGCCTGAGGTTACTCCACACTTTGTTGGGTTGTAGTGATTGGCCATAGGACACAGAGCTGGCTCTCCGTTACTTTTTCAGTCTGCGTATCATTACCTGACTTCTATTTCCATGTCCATTTTAGCTGTGCTTGTAAAGACGGGTGCTAAGATTAGCAACACACAATGAGGAGTGAAGCTGTAAAATTAGAAGAAGAAAACAGAAGAGGTAGACTATCAATGTTTATTTTTATAATTGCTATTTTCCAAGGCTATTAAATAAAGATATCTGGAAGCAGAAGTATCTGATGAAGGAGTAAAAATAGCTTATGACTGACTTAGAATGATGCCTTTTTATAAGTGGAGCAGAACAGAACAAGAATACTCCACAGGGAAGCCAGGAGTTAGGAATGAGAATGTGTTGTGCACAAAATGAGGGGGTAGGAAATATCCTACCTAAAGAGTCTCCAAATTTAGAAACACAGTGATTGGACTGAATTGCAATAAAGCAAGAACAGGGAATGGGGGGGGGGACACAAGCTGCCCCACCTCTGGGAGGAAGATTTCTTTACAGCTATGCCAGTCTGCTGGAAGGTCTGAGCCCCAAGAAGACCCCCATGTCCTGTCTCTTGTGAAATTCAAAATAAAGGTGCTGGCCAGCTAGAAAACAAAACCTATGTGTTTGTGGAACTAAAATAGCATCTCTTTAGATATGCTGATTGAAAAATACTGGTTCTGTTCATCAAAGTTGGATCTTTCTTTATCTCTTTCTTTTAGTAGCCTTGTTTTGTTGGTGACCTAAGCATATGGGCTAGTTCAGCACTAGACAGAATTATTGAATCATCTATAATCATCACTAAATTGTGAAAGTAAGGAATATCTGGTCTTTATTTGCTAGTATATAATTTTTTTCTGCCAAAAATTGTATTAAAAATTACCCTGGGAACCAATGCTTACCTAATATAAATGTAAGGCTGAGTTAAAGATATAAAACAATGGATGTTTGGGCCACCTAGGTAAATAGGAGAGAGAGTGTATTCTGTATGGGGAAGCTGCCTGGGAGGAAACCGTCAGTTCTGCATGTGTGGTAACATTATACAGCACTGAAAACAACAAAACACAGTTACACAAGCTCCAATGTCATGCTCATGAACACACTGAGAGTCATCATTTTCAATAGACATTAGATGAAAAGTACTTAAACTTTTCCCCTAAACAAGTATTTTAAAACAGGATCCATCGAGCATAGGTTCTTTTCATGTGTTGGCTAATAAAAGATTTGATTTGAGAGAGGATAAATATTACAAGATTTCATGGAGGTTTAAAATAAAATCTATCATTTCTATGACCAAATATCAGAATGTGATCTAACTCAGGCTCCCTCTCATTTTTAATGTCACTCTATCTCGGCGTTTCTACAGGTGTGCTCTGTAGGCCCCCCACGCCACCCTCGCTGGGGTGGCTGGTGAAAAACGCAGTCCCAGAGCCTGGAAAAAAGACTCAGTGTGTGACGGGCTGTGGCGGATGGGGGTGGGGTGGCACAGACGAGACACCAGGGCACCTGAATTTTCAGATCTCCTGGGAATCCCTCAGCTGGTTCAGGGTTAGGACCCACTGAATTAATGTTTTACTGTCACTGTCCCTCATTTGTTCTTTTTAAGCCCTTCCTTGGAGAAGGGGCAGAGGAATGGCTCATTCCAGTGTAAGTTCATGAATGGAAGTTTTGGGGGCAAGAAATCTGCAGAAGAAAGAACGGAGGGCAAGTAGCTGGATAAACAGGAAGCTAGTATCTATTTTGGAGAGAAAATAAAGTCACAGAGGTTGGGATAAGAAAGGGAATTGATCCAGGTGTTGACTAAGCCTTCTCCCCTAGCCCTCCAAAACACTTCGAAGAAGAGCTGAGCAGAAAGGATGGAAAGCAGTCTTTAAGATTTCATTTGAGTTGGTGATGAGACCTCCCATTTAGTTCCAGCTGCCTGGAGGGTAGATTCTTCTTTGTAGAGGGGACATCTCGCAGGTAAACCAAATGCCACTGCCATCCCCCAGAATCGACCTGGATTCATGTAAGGTATGCTGCGTTCTTTCACTTACCACGGACGTAGTGTCTCCCAGGATAATGTACTTTTTTCTTGGTTCATTATTTTCATCTTCTCTTGTCCCTAACTAAGCCCTTAGATTTTCTGTATCTAATATCCTTCTCCATATCATGTATTTATGAGCAAATAAATTAATATGGCACCTTGAACGGAAGTACTAATCTATGACTAAATATTATATTTAACAAGGGGGCAGAAAGCATTTACATTTTGAACGTCAAACAATGAGAAATAAATGCCCTCAGTGATGAGCTTTCCCAGTTGGCAAGACTGCAAGGGCAAATAAAACGTTCCTGCATGTGACTGACCCCTTGAAAGGCGAGCCATTATCAGCAGGCCAGAATTTGCCAAAAACTCTCTGGAAAACATTGGATGGAAAGTGAGTGAAACTAGAAGTGCTTTAAGCTGGTAAGCAGAGCCATGTCCAAAGGAGACAGAATATAAAATATTACACATGCATATATAATATTTATTTATATAACATATTATATATATCTATATATTTAACAATTCATTTTAATTCAGCAAATATTTATTGAGTAGCTATCAGGTCAGACACTACGTCACGCTAGGTTTGGGGAACACAGATAATAATATCTAGGTTCCCCTACCTCCAGGAACTTACAAGCTGGAAATGTGTGAAAAGGAACACTATTGTTAGCAGTGAAATGGCACCAGTTGTTAACAGCAATTGGACCTCGGTTCAGCACCTCGGTACTTGAGTTCAGCAAAGAAAATATTCAAAACCAATGAACTTAAATGGAAGGAGAAATTTTATCTAGAAAGCCACAGAGATGGAAAGAAGTGAGTCAGCTGGGTAGCATGGGCTCGGGAAACAAGTTACAGAGGCAAAAAAAAAAAAAAAAAAAAAAAAGGGTGGGTCCTTGGAACTTAGAAGAAAGAAAGGCAAAGGGAACACACCTGGGGAAAGGAGAGGAGGGAAAGGAGTGGGCGTGCTCCAGAGAAAGAAAGAGACCTCAGTATGGGTCTTCCATCCTGAGGGGCTTTATCTACTTTCCAAAGGCAGGGATGTCAGCAGGGGTTCCAGGACAGCATCTCAGCACGGTATCCATTACTTTCCCAGGTGTGGCCTTTCAGGGTGGTGGTCTCCACTGACTGGCCTGCGCTAGGGAATGGGGCCATTAGTCATTACAGCTGGTCCTGGCGACAGCCGTGGTACCACCCCCTCCCCGCCCCACACCCCCGGCCTCACTGCTTTTCTAGGCCTGAGACTGAAACACAGCTGAGGCCTAGATGTTATCTCTAGTGTGACCAAACTGTCTCTGTGTTCAGCAGACCTGAGGCTCTGCTTCCAAGATCATCTGATGCAGGTCAGAGCCTCATTGTCCCCAGGGCTTAATGCTCAAGGGAGTGGTCATTCAATGGCATCATATGAGGCTATTTCAGGACTCCTTGTTCCTCCTCTAAGGGGGTCTACCTCGTGACTAGTGACATGCCAGAGGAGGGAAGGTCAGGGTAGTGTGGGAACCACATGAGTAGCAATATGCTAGCGGAGGAAAGGTTACCCTGGGGGCGAGGTCCTTGTTTGCCCACGTTTGCCCATTGCTAGGGCTTTCCAACCTGGCGACCTTCTGTATCTGGCCTATGGTTCCCGCTCTGCTCATGTCTGTCTAACTGCCTCCTATATCACTATGATTCCTACAACCTAATACAACCTGACAAGGGTTAGATTAGCGAAAATGTAGAAAGTGCTACCGTTGCAATTACTAATGGGAAAGAAGAAATCTGATGTTGGTGCCAGTGATCAGAGAAGCCTTCCCAGATGAGGGGATTTAATTCTTTGAAATTTCGGCAGACATAGGAGAGTACGAATGCTCTGGCAGAGGGAACGGAAGTCACAGGTTAGGAGCACATGACTGGGACGAAGGGGTTGGGGGTGGAATGGGTAGGAAGTCACAATGCTTCATGGCTTCAGTGATCAATTCATTTAACGTATTCATCTATTCAGCAGACTTTCAATGGGTGCTGAAGGAGGTAGGTCTCGGGTACAGAAGCTCACGTGACAGACGTGCAGGGCTTCTTCATGGCTCCTGCTATTGGGAGAGGGGGTGGAAAATGGGACTGGGACTTGGGAAAACAGAAACCACTGTTTGATTCTAGAAGGACTTTTTGTGGTGTCCCAAGGCTACCTTTCCAAATAATATGTGCCACTTCATTGAGTACCTTCTACATGCTGTCCTGAGTAGCTACGGTGCCACACAGCCTCACACCGAGCCTGCGTGGTAGGTACTACCTCTACTTACAGATCAGAAGAGAAGCTCTGGGCACCTGAGATGGCACAGCGTGTAGAACATGGAGCTTGGTTTGGTGCAGACATTGATCTCAGTGGCCTGGTAATTATGAAAGCTGAAGAACAACCGAATTCAAGTACTCTCCTACCCCAGCCCCTGCCAACAACGCCATCTTGAAATGCCTGGGGACCTCCCTGGCCTGTGATGCTGCCGGCCGGCTCTGCAGAGCCTGTGCGGGTGATTTATGCCTCTCTGCTCTTCCAAGAGACCAGAGCTTATTGCCTTGCTGGGCACAGCGGCAGCAGATCCCTGCCCCACCCCATTCCCCCCAAAGCAAAGATTTCCAATTACTGCTCTGCAGAAAATGTCAAAAGCATTATTCAACTATTCATTATCCCAGGTTTTGTAATTTTTCATATGTTTTTACTCTTATCTGCTAGCACTTGAAAAAGACCAGCTTTTTCCTCTTAAGAGAGCTTTAATTTGCAGAGCTGTGCAGTCTCCCTATTATGTTCTTATCATCCTCTCGCGGTGGTAGGCAGAATGACAAGGATGACAAAAAAAAAAAAAAAAAAAGAACCAAAAATATTTGAAGGTCTTCCTGAAAAACCATGGGAATGAAAGACCCGAAAAACCTGAAGCTTCTGTTCCTCGAGTGACCTGGAACAAGGCCAAGGACGAAAGGCCTTAGCTATCGCAATCCCTGCAGCGGAGCTCTTGACTCCTTCTCACAAGGACCCAAAGCACCACCCAGGGCCAGAACCTCGCCTCTGAGGATTTCCCTCAGGGACTTAATGGGGGAGGGGGTGATAAAGGAGCTTTGAGGTGCGGAGAGGTTCCCCCCAAATTCTCTTACTAGTGTTGGATAAGCTTTGGCACCGCAAGGACTAAAGCCAAGGGGCACTGGGAGTGAGTGGTGAACGCTTCCCCCATCTTCTTCGGCCTCCGCCCTATTCTTTACAAAGCTATTGACATTTTTCTCTACGCTCTGTGAAGTGCTCTGCAAAGGCAACTTCAAGCTCCCTAGCTCCTTCTCCTCCACCTAGATGGCGCCCAGAGCCCCGCCATTAGGAAATTCTGAGCTGCCATCTCCCTGGATCCTTTCCCCCCAACATACTCAGGTGTATGAAGGCAGCGCACCAGGACTCTGGGTTTACCCCGGGGACGCGCTGTCTGCCTTGCGCCGCGCTCGGGGGAATCCCCGCCCACCTTGTCATTCGGGTAGGGGAATCCCCGCCCCCCGTCGCTGTCACTCCGGGAAGGGAGTTCCCGCCCCTCGACTCTACCAGTGGGAGGGAATCCCCGCCCATCCTGGAGCCTCCGCGGATCCCCAGAGCTGTGCAGCTGGGAGAGCAGAGCTCGGAGCGGACTCCCAGCGCCGGGCGTGCCAGCCCCAGGCACGGAGACGCGGCGGGCGGCGGCTGCGGGGACCCGCCGGGCCGCGGGCGCCAGGGACTGCGCCTTCCGTGGCTGCGGGAGAAACACAGCGTTGCAGCTCCGGGCAGGCGCGGCGGCCGCAGCGGCGGCGGCGGCGGCGGCGGCGGCCGCAGCGGCGCGCGGTCCCGCCGGGCGGCGCCTGGGTCCGAAGGAGCGAGGAGCAGCAGGAAGCTCCGACGAGCTGCGCGCAGGTGAAATGACCGTGCGACGACGGCCGGGACGTGGGGCTCCAGGCTGGGTTTAGGAGTGGTGGTGGGGGCGGGTTGCCACCTCCGAGACTGCGTGCGCCGGGGAAAGTTTAGTGACAAATCCCGGTGCGGGAATCCCAGTCGCGGCAAGGCGATGAGTGGGAGCCAAAGCAGGGTCCCACGTTGTGCGGCGCAAACTCCCCTTGTATCCGCCCGGGGGCGGGGAGTACACGGCCACGGTAAGAGGGGCGGACGGAGCGGGCCGAGGACAGCGTGACAACCAGAGACGCACGGCTGTGCACGCTTAGGCAAGGACCTGGAGCCCTTGCACTTCGTGCCCTTATCCCTGGGCCGTCGCCTGGTCCTCTTGTCCACGGCGGAGACGCTCAGGTGCGCTGGCCTCAGGTACTGCATTGGGGTCCATCTCCCGCGCGTCCTCGTACCTCTCCTGTCTCTGCCTGGGGAAGGGGCGCGCGGAGCGAGGGAGTGGAGGGGGCTCGCAAAAACCTAAGGCATCTTTGGAGCGGTTGTCGGCATCTGCCAGGGAGATAGGGAACGAACCGATGGGGAAATCCTGTTCTCCTTCTTAAGTCTGGAGTTCCTCCTAAAACCTGGCCTTCTCCCCTTCTTTCTTCCTTTGGTTTTGCATTGATATTTTAGGTCTTTGGGCTGCTCGCCTTCCCGCAATGCTGAATCGAGTAGAGGGAGGGTCCAGGGCTCCTGTCTGGGGTTCGCCAGAAGCCTGACCTCAGCAGCCCTGATGGACGCAGAGACCTTGATAAGGGACAGGGGAGTGTGAAGAGGACGTGGTCTGGCAGGGACCAGTCGCAGAAGACTGGAATAGCAGGCACGAGGGCATTCCAGAGCTGCAGACCTGCACTGAGACAGGAGGCGGGGTGCTGGGGGCAGGAAGGCTCTGCATTGCTCTCTGGGACCTGGCTGGCCTGTTGCCTCCCACAGAGGTAGGGTGCCTTGGGTGGATGTGTTTCTGTTAAGGAGTCATGACGACGCGGTTGGAGGTGGTCATTCAAAGGCTGCAGAAAGTGTTACCTGGATCTGCTTTAATGAAGAGGCCCCCTGGTCTGTCAGTGCTGCTGGTCCTTCACCAGTGGGGTCTCTCACACTCTGCCTGCCTTGGACTTGGGCTCTAGGGCTCTAGTATTTCTACAGGGCCAGCTCTTCTGGTCTGACTTCTGGGTGGGTGTCAAGTTCGTACAGGTTGGCAGGTATGGTATGGGAGGGCTGCTGGTGGCGGCAGAATACAATGTCTCAGGACACACTCATGGCTATAGGTGGTTTGCTCTAGCTTCGTTAATTCCTTCTTCCATTGGGATGCGCCAAGAACTGCTGTGTGTGTGTGTGTGTGTGTGTGTGTGTGTATGGGGGGAGGGGGAGGAGTAGGGGTGAGGGAATTGACAGGTGCTGGGAGGGGAAGAATCAGAAACTTGTATATAAATGCACCTCCCTTGACATAGTTAATATGCTCCTGGAAAAATATTGAATTATACTTTAAATCTCTATCATTGAAATTGATTTTGCATGCACTTAAGGCAGTTTACTATTTAAGGAAACTTACAATGATTTCTCTATTCATTTCAACCAATTTTTTTTTTAAACCTGTGTGTGCTTTGCTGTGCACAGGGGCTTAAAGACCCCTGGGGACACCCCTAGATGAAAGAGGCTCCCTCCCTGCTGTCAGAGTTTCAGTCTATCAGGGGAAAGAGAGATAACTATGCTGAGAGCTCAGATCCACACCCATGCATGTGGAGCATATAATGTGTCTTATGTTTATTGGGAGAAGGAATAAGGGATGATGCAATGACTAAAGCACCTGAAGACTGATCTCAATACATTTTTAGGAGTAGGGAGGAGATCTGAAAGGCTCTGTGGAGAAGCCAGGTAGATCGGGTGCATGCGGAGAGGTTGCTCCTCAGGCAGCACGTGGCCCTCAGGAGGACGATGGAAGCAGAGGCTGAGCTAAGGACTCGGAGGCCCTTAGCCCTGCAGCTGGTAGGGAACTAGTGGAGATTGTTGAGCAAGGGACTGTCATGATCAGCCGTGTGCTTCAGGGAGATTAATCTGATCTCTCACAGAAAAACTTGGGACTGGGGAGAGGTGAGGAGCCTAGTGAGAGGTGGTTGTAATCAGAGGGAGGATGGAGGTCTGAGCAGGGTGGGGGCTGGCAGCAGGCGCGGGAGAAAGGAAAGGGTGGTCAGACTTGGACCTGAAGCGTGGGTGCTGCTTGGGTTTAGAGTGAAGAAGAAACAAAGATCACCCGCAGGTTAGCCGTGTGAGTACACAGTTGACTGAAGAAATAGGGAGTTTGGAGCTTTAGCACTCACCATACCAGAAACTTGGGGAAATCCTATCAGACTTTTCCGTCTCACTCCTTCCATATCCAATCGATTGCCAAGGTCTATTGACTACTTCTCCTTGTAAAAGCTATCAGTGGGCCCCAGGACCTTGTGTGGGATAAATTCCAAACCCTATGTGCTTCCTCAAACTTCTTTCCTATTGCATCCCCCAACAAAACACACCCCCCATCCTGACCTGGCTTGCTCTCTGCCTCTACGATGCTGTTTTTCTGGGGTAGAAGAAGGAGGGGTGAGGTCCTGGAGTATCTTTTCTCCCCTGGTTCTGTCAGATCCAGCTCAAGGGCCTCCTCCTCTGGGAATTCTCTACCTCTCCCCCAAGAGACGCTGAGCAGTTTTCCCTTTGGACCATCAGTCTATGGAGCCCTGTTTGCATCCTCATCGTGACGCTCTGGTCCTGTTCCTTTGGGACCTAATGCACGCCCGGTCGCCCACTGACTTAATCAGGTTGGGCAGGAAGGGAGACCGAGGCCACACTCCAGACCCCCACCCCCAGCTGATTGTATCTAGGGTGAGGTCCCAGCCCTGATTTGGGGGTGCCAGGCCTGGAGGGCGAGACAGGGCAGCACAGAGCCGTGGGTGCTTCCTTGTCCTAGATCACACGGGCCTGAGTGACTCAGACCAAGGTGGGGGGGTGCCGCTGTTGAAAGGTGGCCCCAGATCCCTATCACTACACCATCCACAAGAGTTTTCCAAATCCTTTTGACAAACCCACAAAAGGTCAGGACCAAACCCAAAGAGAGGCTGAATCTCCTTAACAGGGCTGACTCGGAGCCTCAAGAGTTTTAACCTCTTTTTTTCTGACCTCAGGTGTCTCCACAGTACCAGGTGGGATGCTAGGGAGGCAACCTCCTAAGGGAGGCAGGTGGACAGGTGCCGGCAGGAACGGCTGAGAAGGGCTGGCAGCCCAGGAGGATGATGGGGAAAGGCCACTGACAGAGACTGAGAGCGTTGTCTGTAAAGGGTGGTCAGGGAAGCCAGGGTACACGAGACAAAGGAGAGAGTGAGGCCCAGACCGTGGAAGTGGGGGTACAGACACTGGATGCAGAAGTGGGCCAGTTAAAAAAGAATCAGGGAGTAGCTGGAGGAGGTGGTAGCGTTGTGAGGAGGTTTACTCAGGAGAGTCCCCCAGTCCCCCTCCCAGGCATGTGTGGTAAACAAAAGAGAAGTGGGGAAAGTGGGAGAGGATGGAGACAAGGTAAGGAGCATTGGGGAGGGAAGAGGCCCCAGCAGGTGCAGGGGAAGAAAAGCTGGCACCTGCCTTCCCTGGAAGGTAGGAGGGAAGCCAAGGCTGGGCGAGGCCAGGAGGGAGCCTGCAGTGCAGTGGGCGGAGGACTTGGTCTTGGTGGAACAGGAGGAGCACCTGCTGGGAGCGGGAGGTCACTGCGTGAGGCTGGGGAGCTGGGGGGACAGGTGGACGTGCAGCTGCCAGCCAGGGGAGGTGAATCAGCACCTGGCACCGGCCGAGGCAGCCCAGCGGGAAAGGAGGGATTCTGGAATTGGGGTCAGAGACTTGGGCTGGAATCTAGCAGCGCAGAGAACTTCCCGTTGGCCCGATTGTTCGAAATGTTGGAGCCTCAGCTTCCTCGTGTGAGAAATCGGTACAACAGCTACTAAACAGGGTTGTACTTAGGAGAATAAAAAAAGGTACTGAGGTGTGTATGCAAACCCCTCAATAACAGTGGCTGTTACATAGTGGGTCCCTCTGATAGTGTGTTGAGAAATGAATTGGCCTCTCACCAAAGTCTGTGGCAGCCCAGATGAATGTAGAAGGCAGGACTTTATTGGACCCTATCGGAGCATTTATTCAGCTTTAGATGAAAAACTCCGACTGCTCAGAGCAGCCTGGCCTCCCTACCATCCCTCAAGGAATCTTTCAGGATGCCTGCCCGTTTATCCACAGGCTCGTTTCAGTGCATACGTCTGCACTTCGCTTCCTCTTCCTTCTCTTAGGCAGAGGTCAGTTTGCCAGGGCTCAAAGCTGGGAGATCCTGCCTAGTCTGTGCACTCCTCTGTGGTTTGGAAGGCAGCAGCGCTTTCCCACTTGCTAATTCCTGGGCTTAGGAAGCTGGGGCCCAGAAAGGCTGAGAACCTGCCTCCTTCCGGTGTGACTGGACCTAAAGGCACAGTTTATAGCTGCTTGACCTGGGGAACTGTTGTCTTTTAATGTCAGTTTTGCAAGATGCAGATGGGTAAGGAAGGATTAAAAATCTGTGTACCCCATTGGTTTTATTCATGGATTTGTGATTAAACTTAGAAAGAGTAAATAAATATCCTTGCATATTAGTGGGAAGGGGATGAAAAGGAGCACTTAGCTTGATTTAGTAAACACTCAGTAGGTGGGTGTCAAATTAAATGATATTGCAGGAATATGTGCAAGATTTTTTTTTTTTTTAAAGAAAAAGGTTTTAGGTGGAAGATGGCGTGGGGGGATAAATGGTGATGGAAAACAGTAAAAAATTTTAAAAACAAAACAAAAACCTAAAACAATGAAAATAAATAAACTGCTGCTGCATGCAACACTCAGAAGAAGAACGACAAGAACAAGAAGAAGAAGAAGAAGGAGAAGGAAGAGGAAATAAATTTTTCAAGGAAAGAGTGTGTCCTCAAATTATTTGCCACCTGGATGGTCTGTGTCTAGATTCTGTTGGTCTTAGGTTCAGGCATAGGTTGCATGTAAAATGATAGGACCTTTTTATGACATTTAAAAATTTTAAATTCTTGATCTTAAAATAGCCGTACTCTAGAACTGGAAAAACCAAGATGGAATCAGGAAAGCGTATATTTCCCCTGGGCTCCGCAGTTCTGGGCAGAGGCAGGATTTGAAGCCAGGTAGGTCGGCTGAGCCAGACCTGAAATGCCTGTGACCTAAACAGCTCTGCATTCTATTTACAAATGTGTTCAAGAAAACACTGGGAGCATTTACGGTTTAAAAATTCAATAGTTGAAGAGGCCCTTTGTGGTCTGATAAGGTGGCGGAGCTAAGGGATGGCTCGTTTAGGCACTAAGTGTGTGGAGAAGACACATTTGTCTTTTGTCTCAGCAGCTCCAGGAAGAGGCCTGCCCCTGGCTGTGGCCCCTTGCTCACGTGCGGAGTGTCCCCTCCCCACGACATTCTCAGCGGGACCAGGAAGCAGTCCCCACCCTCAGAGCTCCTGGCTTCTTGATGCTGCCTTACCTGCATAGCACATTGAGTGAACAGAAAATCAGAAACTTAAGAATGAACTCTCTTCACTGAAGCTATCCAGATAGCATTGAACATCTGGCCGATTAAGTTATTCTTAGATTATTTGTTTTTAGGCTGTTAAGTGTTTCTGTGGCTTATACAGCACTTGGGGACACATGAGGAGGTTGTGGAGACGTGGGCTTGGGGGGAACTGACTTGACAGCAAAGAGGACTAATTTTGCACACCCTGTTGTCGCAGGCTTTAGATGAAGTCGTAGCAGGGAGATGGGGGAAGCTCTGCTGTCTGAACTAGCCTGAAATGCCTAGCTGTCCGCCTGAGGGGGAACAGTTTGCATCCTCTTTAGGATTTGTAAGTCCTTGAAAGATCCAGGTTCTTCTTTGGTTTGAGGCTGAAGTAAAGTGAGTTCATTCCAGATAGGATCTGTGGTGTTTGAACAGCCTCCAGAGGAGGAGCTTCCTGGTATAGGAGCCCTTACCAGAGCCACGCCGCAGACTGGGGAGGTTTTAGCAGGAGTGGAAATGGATTTGACCTGAGCACTCATGGTCTCCTTTTTATCAACCCCTGGGCACCTCTAGTACTTGGCTTTGCACGTACTAGACTTTAACCAACTCTGCTATCTCAACCCAGGCATCTGAGTTAAGACCTACTCACCCAGTTGTCCCAGCCTCCGAAGAGTGTCATCTTGCTTTGCTAAAAATAAAAACGCAGAGATCCAATGCAGAATGGGATGCCCGCCCGCCTGAGCAGGGCCATACTTAGTGCAGCAGCGAGCCCGTTAGGGCCCTGGCTGAGGCCTGCCTGCTGGGGGAGTAGCAGTGCTGGGAGCGGGGAGCGAGAGGTGATTCTGGGTCCCGGCAGATACAGTAGAGGGCAGGGGGCTGGGCTGCCTCCCAGGGGTGGCCTCTGGGCATCCTGAGGAAGGTGGTGGGAGGAGACACATACTGGGGACCATTGGTCTTTCAGGATCCCTTGCGGCCTTGTCTAGCTAGGATCTCTCCTGATGAGATATTGCCATACCTAGAGGGAAACAGAACAACCACCACTCTTTTGGCTTTTTCACCAAAGGCCAGCACTTTGCAGGTGCCTTTCTCATGGGAACTTGTTTGTCCTGCTTACTCGGCCTCAAGTAACAGGGCAGTTCCCATGTTCCAGGAGATGGTTTCTGGAGAGTAGCGAGGCACGTACGTGTCAGGATAGCAGCACTGTATCGGGTTGGCGTGCCCAAGTTTGAACACCCAGCAACGCCCTTCATCCCTGGGGAACACTAACTGGTTCCTAACACGACTTCTGTTTGCATGCAGGTGATCAAATACAATAATTACAAAATCTCCTCAAGTGTTTGAACAATTCTTTTTTCCCCCCACACCTACAAAGGCGAGAATGGAGCCAAGTTTAGTTAAACTAGATGTCAATAAACTCTATACATTTTTGCGTGCTGGCCAACAGACACCTATAAAATGTCTGATTTCAGCTGTGTTTCAGTTGTATTCTACCCCATCCCCCACCTTTGGCAAAGTATATTTTATAGAGATTTGGGTAAAACTAGATTGTGCTATATGGGTCTCTTGGTGAAGAATATTAACGTCCAAGACTAAAGCAGCCATGCAAATATTATTACAAAATCACTCAGCATACAAAATTAGCATCGCCCTCCTCCACAGTTCTTCCCTGCCCGCTCTCCACCCCTACCCCGCCCTGGTCATCGTTATTCCCAATATCATTAGGCTAAAAGTAGAGACAGCTGTCCCCAGAAAATGTGCTTGAGTGTCCTCATCAGCATGGATTCTCATGAGAGAGCAGGCGGTGAGATGGTGGGAGGAGAAGGAGGTGCCAGGAAGCATGGGCTTAACCCCTCTCTGGACCTACTGCTTAGCTTTAAAAACTGAGCAGATGCGAAGCTTATGAATTTCTCTTCTGATACTGCTGGGGAGCAGCCGTCAGCCATTTTTGGCACCTGAGCACCCTTTCCACCTGCTACCTGCTCAGTTGCCTGGACACCATCTTTATCCTCAGAGTCTCTGAAGATGACCTGCCTTTTCCCCAAACTCTTCAGGATCCAGCACAATGTCCAGCACATCAGAAAAAAAATTAACATTGTTTTCATGTTCCCTATTTGGCAGTAACTATTCTTGACACTTCATATATTACATATATGAACTCATTTAATTCTCATGACCATTCGATGCGGTGCATACTGTTATTACCCCCATATTCATTTCCTATAACAAATTACCACAAACTTGGTGGCTTAAAGCAACAGAATTGTGTTGTCTCATAGTTCTGAAGGCCAGGAATCTGAAATGAAGGTGTCGGCAGGGCCATGCTCCCTCCTGAGGTTTTTGGGGGAGAATCTTTCCTGGTCTCTTCTAGTTTCTGGTAACTGTGGACATTCCTTGTGGCTGTTCCTCTCTGTCTCTGTCTTTGCATTTTCTTCTCTTCTGTGTATTTGTGTCTTCTATTATGTCTGTGTGTCACTGTTTTGTGCGTTTTTTGTAAGGACACTTGTCATTGAATTTAGGGCCACCCAGGTAATCTAGAATGATCTTACCTCAAGATTCTTTTTTTAAAAAAATTTTATTTATTGATTTTAGAAAGAGGAAGGAAGAGAGAGAAACAATGATTTGTTGTTTCACATATTCACTCATTCATTAGTTGATTCTCGTATTTGCCTTGACTGGAGATTGAACCTGCGATCTTGGTGTATTGAGACAATGCTCTAACCAACTGACTTACCCAGGCAGGGCTCACTTCAAGATTATTAACTTAATTACATATGCAAAGACCCTTTTGCCAAATAAGGTCACATTCAGAGGCCCCAGGACAGGAACATATCTTTTTGGGGAGCCACCATTCAACCTACTACATCACCTTTGACAGATGGAGAAATGGTGGTGCAATGTGGTTGAGCAAGTTCTCCAAAGTTACAGGAGTTGGTGGAGCCGGGGTTTAAATAGGGCAGCCTGGCTCCAAGAGCTTGCATTCTTGACTGCTGCTTTTTACTGCCTCTCAATAAATGTGCCCAGTGATTGTTTATGGTATTACTAATGGGAGAATGGGTAGGTAGATGGATGGATAAAAAGATGCTGATAACAATAATTGACGTTGTCCCTCCCAGTGCACTGAACATAACAACAACAACCGCTAATATCCCTCATTTTATGATGGTGCTCCAGGACTTGACCTTGGGTCTTCTTCTCCAGCTATTCTCTCCCCTAGGGAAATCTCATCTGCTTCAAGGCTTTACCTACCATGTTTGTGCTGTTGCCTCCCAAATTTCTGTCTCCGGGCTTGACCTCTCCACTGCGTTCCAGATTTATATGCACCACTGCCAACTTGGCGTGTCCACATGGGTATGTAATAGGCATCCCAGACCTCTCATGATCAAAGTGGAATCCTTGCTTTTTCTCTGTCAGGCTTGGTCTTTCCTTGTCTCAGTAAATGGAACTGCCATCCACCCGAAGCCTCGTTTCAAAAACCTAGAAACAACCCTTCATTCTTTTCTTTTCCCCACTCCCAGAAACTAAATCTGTAAGTCCTTTGGGCCCTCCCTCCAGCATCTACCCCCTTCTCCCCACTTCCCAGGCAGCCACCCCCAGTGAAGTCACCGCTCTCTTGTCCCTGGACCCCTAATGCAGTAGTCCTCTCACCGGGTCTCCGGAGAGCGCTCTGGACTCCGAGTCCTTTCTCCTCAGAAAACCTAGAGGTGACTTTTTGAAACACAAATCAAGTCATGTCACTACCAAGCTTATAGCTGCGGACTTTTGTTGCCATTTGAACATGATCCAGGCCCTTTGCCCTAAACTAGCCCTCCAGTGATTTCCTGTCTGCACTCATTGCAGTCACTCTCTGTGCCCAAACACCCTGACCTTTCCGCCCTGGAACACCCCAGGCTCTGCCCCCCAGAGGGCCACACTTCCGCCTGGAAGCTTCCTCCTCAAGACCTTTGCTGGCCTTCTCCTCTACAACCACCTAATCTGAAGTGGCTACCCCAGGCACTCTGTGACATTACTTCTGTTCTGTTAGCAATAAAGTTTTCATTTCTTTGTTGGAACATAAGCTCCATCAGAGCAGGGCCCTTGTCTTGTTCACTGTCTCTCCGGTGCCTAGGATACAGGGGGCGCTCAATACATAGCTGTTGAACAAATTGAGCACTTACTACATTCCAGGGACCGACCCCAGTTATTCTTATTTTTCAGATGATGGAGAGTAGGCTCAAATGGTTTAAATTACTTGCCTGAGGTTACACATCTATTAAGAGTTGGAGCAAGAATTTGAACCCAATGTCTCTGACTCACAAGCCTGAGTTCTTAACCATTATTCCATACAGAATTTCTGAGAAGCAGGAGCTGCCCAACATCCCTAACGTCCCTGCGGAGCTCTGAGTTTTCTAATTCATTTTCCTGCTCATAAACCCAGGACACAGATTGTTAAAACATAAAGTGAAGAAGTATACTTACTGAGAGTCTAAGTGCACTGTTTCTCTGAAAAGTTGGCCCTGGGGCTTAAGCTTGAGAGCTAAGAAGTTCATTTCTTTTTTTTTTTTTTTTATCTCCACTTGTGCATATAGACTCATGACTTTTTCTAATCCAGCTGGAGACTTAATGGTTTAAAACTCTTCCTTGAACCCTTAAAGGAAAGGTAGGGATGGCCAGGTTGCCTCTTTATATGCAAAGGTGGAATTTATTTGCATTCATAACAAGCCCAAAGGTCTTCTTCCTCCTGGTTTTCCTTACACAGTGGCATTTTTCTGTAGTTTGGTGTTTTCGGCCCCCAATCTCTAACCCAGTTGATGGAAACCTAGGGCGAACACATAGACAGCATTTTAAGATGAGCTGGTAGCAAAATCCTCTCCATTGGGTCTTGCTCAAAGTTTGGCCCATTTCTCTGTCATCAGTCATGGAAGACACCAAAGTACAGGTTCTTGCCAGGTATGAGGTTCAGAGGCACTTTGGCCAAGGGTGTAGGCCGGGAAAATGAGAAAGCCGCTATTTGTTTCCTTCCCTGTCGTGGGCCCTCTTTTAAAAAATAAGTTCCACTTTGAGAATTACATCAGCATCCTGAATAGTAAACATCAGACAAAAGACTACTATTTCAGGCAAATAGTAATTGTAAGAATGGCCAAGACCCACAAATATAAGTTGGGCTTTTATTCATAGAAAGGGCTGTAGTGGCAGATTCACGTATCTGGCAAATATAGCTGCTCTCCTACAAGAAGACAGGACTCTGGCCATTTGACACATCATGCGCTTTGCCTCTGCTGTCATGAGTGGGGTTTGCCATGGTAACCAGAACTTTACCTGGAGGGTTGTGCATGTAAAGTGTCATTCATTGGCAGTCTCCTTTATTTTTAGCATAAACCGAAGAGGAGCTGCTCATTGTTCCCGCTAACAGGCAGGTGGGTAGACACCCTGGAGCCCAGGTGGAATTGTCTGTGCTGCTCCCATGTGGACTATCACCACCCACCACTGAGAAGTGCTTCTGGATTGCCATTGCTTAAAATCCGAGCAGGAGAGTTGGACTGATTATTTTCCATAACTCTCTCTCAGGCGCTCTCCTCCCCCATCTTCATTTTGACATGGCATGTAGGCTTTGCTGAGGATAGTGGTCCTGCAGATAGGAGGTGGGTAGCGTCGCACATAACTGTTGATCACTAAGAAAGCTGACCAAACACTTGAAAGAGGTAGTTATGTTCAGTGTTCTCATAGAGCTTTTATTTTGTCCTCATGGCCGTTTTTTGTCTTTTTTTTCACTCAGATAGTATTTGTTTAGCATATGGCACCTAGGGAAAATACATATGTGCATACATATATGTGTATGTGTACATATATTTCATATTCTGTGCATGGAGAATAAAATTCTGATTTCTTGAATTATTAAATATAGCAAATTGCTTACCTGTCTTTTGGGATGGGGAGGAAACACAGGAAAAAGCACCCCTTCAAGAACATGGGGAGGCCACTTTTGTTGGAAACTTGGAACTGGCTAAGCAGCCCCTTTGCAAACTGGCTGATAGATACGTACCGAGGCCTGGGAGAACCTGGGCGAGGGAGCACTGTGCTGCGGGCTGCTGGCGGTGTGAACTGGAGTCCCGAGTCGGGCCAGAGCCACTCCCTGCGTTGGCATCAGCTGTGGGTCAGAAACACTAGACCGAAGGTCCTTCCAGGCAGAGACCATGTCCTGTTTGATGCCGGGACTCAAGCCCCTGTGGGGCCTTGATCCTTTGGTAGGTCCTTTATGAAGGCTTTTTTTAATGAATGAAACTAGTGTCAGGCCAGTACGTCTGGGGAGGAAAGAACTTGAAGTATAATTCAGGTGACAACATCCTACCAAATGTCTCATGGTCAGACTTGAATGTCTAAAACCAAGTTCCTGATTCCCACTCCTGCCCCTCCCAGATGCTTTGTCTCTGGTTAGTTCTTTAAACTATACCCTGAGTCTGACCATTGCTCATCACCTCTCCCCTCATGCAAGTGATTCTCCTCTCTCAACTGGACTGTTTTAGGAATCGCTCAGTTGCTGTTGCTTCCCCTCTCCCCGCATAGACTGTTCTTGGCAGGGCAGCCAGCATGGTTCTAGTAAAATGAAAATCAGATCATGTCACTTCTCTGCTCAGCCCTTCCCAGTAGCTTCCTTTGTGTCACTCAGCGTAAAGCCACCGTCCTTACATAGTTCGCCGGGCCCTGGCGCTCTCCCCCTTCCCTTTGAACTTTCTGACTTCATCTCTCTTCTTTCTCCTCAGCTCAAGCCACACGGACGTGCTTCTGCCATGGGGCCTTTGCACCTACTGTTCCCTGTGCCTCACATGGCTTTTCATGCAGCTGAGGTGCTCCCTCACTTCCTTCAGGTCTTGGTTCAAATATCACCTTCAGTAAAGTCTTCGTCACCCTACTCCAGCCTGAGACTTCATATCCCCACTCCCTCCGCAGCTTGATTTTCTCCCTAGCACATTGTCAGTTTTCTGAACATATTTTACCGAAGTACTTCACTATTCTGCCTGCCCTTCCCCACTATAATGTAAAATACAAAGGTATTTTTTAAGAGGAGGGGTTCTTTTTGAATCACTTTTGTATCTTCAACCCTTAGAACAATGCTCGGCATATAGTAGGCACTCAGAAAATATTTGATGAGAGGATAAATTAGAATAACTGATATTTTTAATTTAAATGCTGGTGCCTCAGGGGTGGTGATGTAATTGGTTGAGGGAGAGCCCAGGCATTGCTGTTTTTTGAGCGCTCCCAGGTGGTTCTCATGCGGAGCCACGGTTGCAAACCACTACTTCTTTTTCCTTTGGATTTTACCTCTGTGGCTTATGTTGTTGCATTCTTAGAAAATCTATTAGTCTTAAGACTTAAATTGTAGAGGATGATCTTAATGAAATTTGTGCTGCAAATTTCATTAACTAACAAATTTCATTAAGTATGTAAATAACAGCATGTTAGGGTTTTCATCGGAGCATCTTGTTAGAGTGAACGCAGTGGACATTCATTCCTGCGTGACCTAGGCTGAACTTTGGTGGGCAGGCACAGACCTTGCACAGAGTCAAGCGTTTTCTTTGTCAATTTCCCAGTTTAGCATAAGGCTTTTCTCTTTACATTTGAAAAATAAAAGGGGCTTTGGCTGCAGCTAAACTCCTTTCATCTGCCTGGGTAATATAATTTATTCCATACCCTCCCCCAGAATGCCCACCTACCTGTTGCCTAAACTCTGTCTGTCCCTTCAGACCCAGGAGAAGTCTTATTGCCTTTGAAAAGTGTCCCCCTCCCCACTCCCCAACAGACAGCCTTTTGGGTTGTCTGGTACATGCACTTCCTGGTACTCTCACTTGGCGTCCAGCGTACACCACTTTGGTTGCTCAACCTTTTGCTGGAGCGTCTTCTTTTTTTTTTGGTGCCCACCCAGACTAGACTGTAAACTCTCCCAGGGCTCTTGGCCATACTTTCACCTCTTCATGTCCCCAGCAGCAGGCAGTAAACAGATGTTGATGAATTGCTCAGACTATTCTTGTTGAATGTATTGGCAGCATCTAAGGAGTGTTGCCTACGGAAAAGGAGCGTCGCCCTTGGCGTAATTAGGGATTATGTGCTTCGTAAACACCCTGGCATTTTTTACTCTGGCTCATGGTTGATCTGTATCTTTCTCATCTTAAGATTTTTTTTTAAAAAACAACTGAATACATAGCTTGTAAGTTTTAAAATCCCAAGATTTCAGCACCCTGTTTGAAAAATGACAGTCAAGAAAGTTGAGGTATAATCACATTTGGCCTTTTTTTCCCCTCCGAAATCAGACTCAAAGAAATAAAATCTAAGCTGCCTGTTAAGGCTGCTGGGAGGAAGCTCTGAGACAGGACAAGGTGGGTCCACCTTACAGGGCCCTTTCCTCTGTATCTGAGGTAGGGGCTTGTCTGTTACAGTCTCATTATCAAGCTAACATTCTGCATTTCAGCAGCCTGGGGGATAAGTAACCTAATACACTGGAGTCAGAGGAAGGTTTAGAAACTAAGTTCTTAACACCTTTGTGGCCTTTTGAAGCCCTGGGCTTGGGGGAAAGTGATGTCATGGTGAGACAGGAAATGTTATAAAGCTGTAAAATGTCATAAACCGATTTCCATCTGGTTGTAGGTGTACAAGACACAAGCAAAGAAAAGCTCATTGTGTTTTTATCCAATGGGGATAAGGTTACAGACCAGTACATCATGGGAAAGCTGTTGACACAGCGTATCTGGACTTTTCAGCAAGGTGTTAGGATGGCCCCTTGGGATATCTTTGTGGGCAAGATGGAGAAATGTGGACTAGACAGTAGCAGCACCTGGCGATTTGTAGCTGACTGACCAAGTGCCGGAGCAAAGGGGCTGGTGGGTCGGTGTCCATCTGGAGAGAAGATTCTAGTAGTGAGAGTCAGATGCAGTTCTGCCATTGGATTTACTCTGCTCCTGTTCAATGTTTTTATCGACTTGAATAAAAATGTGGATGACATGTTTATCCCATTTGTTCATGACCCAGATCTGGGAAGCACAGTGACCTCATTTCACACCAGAATCAGAATCAAAATAGATTTACAGGATAGGCCAAGACTTGCAAGAGTCAGTCAGGGGACTCAAGCGAAAGTCCTGCACTTACGTCTGAAAAAAACAATCACATTTATTGCAGGATCTCCCAGATTGCATTTATTTTTTAATAGTGATTTTTGTGTAAACTACGTAGAAGTCATTTGACTCTTTGATTAGTAGGTATCAACCCTCTGATGTGATTTTTTTTTACCATACTGAGAATTTTTATCTTTTTATTTTTAAAAATTTAATCTTTATTGTATTTTTTTTCCATTACCATTTAGTCCCCTTATACCTCCCTCCCCCCAGCCATCCCAGGTAAATCCCAGATGTCCAGGGCCCCAAAACAGAGTGCCGACCCCCTGTACTCATCCCACACATCTAGATACTGTGTGCCGCTTCAGACAACGCGTGGTCCACAGTAACACCCCCAGGGGCAGGGCTCCAGGATGGAGGAGTTAGTGGGAGAGACTCCTCCCACTTGCTAGAAGGGTCGTAGCTTCCCAGGCCATCCCCTTCCAGCCCAGGCCCCTGTGGACCGTCACTTTATCGGCTCCTTTGTCAATATTCTAAATTCCATAATCTTTTTGCTCTTCCCACCCTGCAAAATCCCTACTCCACGAAGTTCTACTACCTGCATTTCCTTCCCCTTCATCCTGTCTGCTGAGCATTTCTGTGAATGTAAAAAACTGTCCATCTGTTTGGGTCCGTGCACTTGTAGAACAATGGCCTCTAAACTCAGCAGCCCCACAGACTGGCAGACAGGTGCAGTCTCTTCACAGGGTCCCAGTCGCCTTCCCCTGCCATCCCCCAGTGTCTATTCTAATTCTTTTCTCTCCCTCCAAGCTGCGGACCTTAATGTTTTCTTCACAGAATCAGTGGACACCCCTCAGTTCTGCTTCCTCCCTTACCAACTGTTTCCACAACCAGTCTGCACTCTTTCCTTCCTGCCTCTAAGAAAATGGTCCTTTTTTTATCAGACATTTTCCTCCCAGGCTCCGTTGAACGATCATACTTGATCTGTATATTTTTTCCCCACTGTCGTAAACTTTGGGTTGTAAGTGGTGCCTCTCTGCCATGAGCAAACCTCCCCCCCCGCAGCCCCTCTCCCCGCCAAGACCCCTTGGCCTGTATGTCCTTAACCCAATTACCTGAAAACTTGGTCTGTATTGACTGTTTTCACTAATGTCTTGTTCTTTCCTCAATGGACTGCGGTCTGATTTCCATTCCCAGCCCCTCGTTAAAAACACCCTTGCCGTGATCATGAGCGGGCCTCTAGATCCCAATCCCGGGGGGCCTTTTCGGCATTTCATTCCGTCGCTGCTGCTGCCCAGGTCCTCCTCAGTGAAACGCTGGTCTCCGGCTTCTCTGACGCCACTTCTCTTCTGGTTTTTTTCCTACCTCTTTAACTAATACTTAGCCTTAATCTTCTCTCTGAGCTCCTCTCCAGGGGGCCCTTTAATTCATTTATTTTTAAAGATTTTACTTATTTATTTCTAGGGAGAAGGGAAGGGATGAAGAAAGAGAGGGAGAGAAACATTTGATGTGAGAGAGAAACATCAATCAGTTGCCTCTCATACGTGCCCCAACCGGGGACCAAACCCGCAACCCAGGCCTGTGCCCTGACCGGGATTGAACCCACAAGCTTCGCTTTGCTGGATGCTACCCAGCGAACTGAGCCACACCAGTCAGGGTTCCATTAATTTATTTTTGCAACAACTTTTGTTTCCCTCTATTGTTTTTGGTTGGGTTTTTATCCTTTGCCTCTTAAACACTGATGTACTTGTCCCCCATCCCCCGGGTGATTCCAGCCACATTTCACCTTCAGCCCCCACCTATGTACCTGTCACTCCAAAACCTGTACCTTTAGCCCCAACCCTCCTCCTGAGCTCTGGACTCCCATGTCCAGTGTCCACCTACCGTCTCCATCTGGGTGACCCTCTGCTACTCCAGAGCAACACGTCCCAAACTGAGCTCATCACCTTTCCCATGCCAACCGGCCCCTTCTCCTCAGTTCTCTGGCTTGGCCAATTGTGCCCCATCTGAACCAGCCCCCCAAACAAGAGATGTGGGCTCATCCCTCGCCTCTCTGCGGCTCTGCATACTGCACAAGGAAGGGGTGTCACTAACATCCTTTGGATGATCAAATAAAGTATTTCAATGGCTTCCTTGTGCAGGACTGCAAAGACTTATTTGCGTTTCTGGTCCGGAAGCTGAAACTAGAGCCAAAGCATTGAAATTAAGGGGAAAAGGTATGGCTCCATGCTGGGAACCTTTTTCTAATCACCCCCGACTTGCGACTTGCGAGGTATGGACGGCCTTGAGAAGCAGTCCGCTTCCCTTCTCTGCAGGCGCCAGGCAGAGGCTCCCGGCTGATTTTGTGTGACTGGCTGGGTGACTTTGAATGCCTCTGCCAACTCTGAGATTTACTTCAATGGCTAATAAGTCCCTCTTGTATACTTGGTCCACATCATCTCATTTACGCTTCACAGTAGATTATTAGTCCAATTTTATGGATGAGGAACCAGAAGCTCAGAGGGTCAAGTAATTTTTCTAAGGCAATCCAGCTGGGTAGTCAGTGTTAGTGCTGGGCTTCTAAAGCCGATCCAATGTCCCCAAAGCCCACTGTTTGCGTGAAGCCACTTCTTTCTAGTTGGCATTGGAAACAGACTTCAGTTCTGCTCAGTTCAGTAGAGTGTAGTCAGCTCTACACCGTCATTGGCACAGGGGACCTTTAAACATAATGGGAAGGAGCAATTCTTTGATTCAGAGCTTAACTATATTTGGAGCTTCAGTTCTTCTTAACTGTGTCCCCATATTTATTGGCCCATTACCCTTCCCCATTATTATTATCACTAGCAATCCTAATAACCAAATGCAGTTTTCTTTCTAGGCCACTACTTCCATTTCCCAGAGACTTGGAAGGGAACATGTAAGAAAGGGTTAACTCTTCCATTTCCTTAGAACCTCTTTTAATGAAATGCAGGTCCCAGCTTCAGAGGTCCTGGCTTGCTGCTAAAATAGAATCCTGCTGTGTGACAGATGCTGAAGGGGGCAATCCTGGGTTTTCTTTTGCAAACTTGAAAGAAAGGGAGAGGATTGGCTGAGGTACAGAAAGAATATGTGAGCAAATATTTACCTCATTTCCATTTTTGCCCTTAATGTATTGTCCTGGAAGGGATCAGAGATCCCATTCAAACTGCAGACAAGCATCACAATGGAAAGCAGTCAGTCCAGGCCAGTCCCTGGGCGGGAGAACAGGGTCTAAGGGGACAGGTGAGTCAAGGACCTGAAATCCAAGCTATAGAGGCTCCACGGGCAGATAACCTGTGAGGGGTTATTTTTTGAGCGCTCGGTGGCTGCCATTCCCAGAACTCTAAGGAGCACTCCTGCTCAAGGGGACATGATTACTTCTCCATCTTTCACCTGATCCCAACCTTATTGTTTGCATTCTCAGAAAGCACGCTGGGCCTGTGGGCTTGAGGGTGAAGCAAGGCTTCAGGAATTAACATCCAGCGATCGTTCTCAAGCCTCAAGTTAGATAGCCCCTCTATGGGTCCTTTCTTCAGGGAGATTTTTTTCAGAGTGGCAAAAAGGTGAATGTTGCCATTGTAATAGGAGCCAAGCAGGACTGGGAGGGAGGATGGTGGTCGAGAGAAAAGAGCAACAGACCAGCAACAGCGGCCGGTGCTGCCACCGCTGTCCGGCGTTGTCAGCTAGCACCTTAAGGTCCTCGTTTCTCCACACTTAGAACGAAGCGATTGTGCTTAATGATTCTGAAAGTCTCTTTTCTCTCTGAAAGAAGACGACGTCCTGACACGCAGTCATAGCGCGATAGTCCACATATTGCCTGTTACCTGAGAACGGAGCGTCCTATTCCTGCCTCTCACAACTGCAGACCCACCGGGGCTGCATGCAGTGCCTTGGACCGCACGTTCTGTCCTAAATGAATAAATTCCTCTATATTAAGCTACCCATAAAAAAATACACTGCTTCTGTTGGGAATAAGTTCCATGAATATTAAAAGACTTGCAAGGCATGAAAAATTCAGTTTCCCTTTCACAGACAATTATTCCTTCTGTAGACTGCTAGAGATCATTGATTTTCATCTCATATTTTATAAATGGACAGATCTAGGCCCAGAGAGGTCAGGCCGCTTTCTGAGTGTCACACAGCAAACACTCTTCTGTAGGACTCTTCCCCACCTCCCAAAATGGCAAGACGCAGGTACGTGGCAGTCAGGGTTTTGTGTGGTTTTTCTTTTCAAATTATAGTTTAATTTCCAAGAGAGTTATTTTTAAACAGGAGGCTGCTTTACCTAGGAATTTTTCTTTTTTGAAGGCAAAAGAAATAAACACGGGCACTAGATTTGTCCTTTTAAGTCAATGTAAAAAGTGTGCCTTCCCCAAGCCGTTGCAGTTGGCAGGCCGACATCTTGCAGACAGACTGTTCTAGTCTCCTTGGTTAGTTGTTATCCCAAACGCTAATCTGACTCATGGGTGAGATCATGAGAAATCTGGCCTACTTTTCTTGATGACTTTTTCTTTCCTATTCCAGTTTTCTTCTGTGGTGTTTGGCTCTGTGAACAGAATCTTGCAAGGGTTGTTCCTAGGATGGTCTCTGCTGTCATGTGAATCACAAAACAGAGGGAGCAGCTTTGGAGTGGAAACTTAGGGTGTGTACGCAGGTGTGTGTGTGTGTGTGTGTGTGTGTGTGTGTGTGTGTGCACGCGCGCAATCTGACCTTATGCAAAGTAAGAAGATTTCTATTTATTGGGATTTCAGGGGTTCTGGGAAGGCCCTCCTTCTCATCAAATGGACTTTTCATTCAGCACATGTTTATTTAATATTCACCTTTTGCTAGGTACTGGTCATATAATGGGAACTCCTACCATCTAGAGGAGGTTACCTACAATTAAATAAGTGAATAGTACCTGGTCTGTGTATTAGGATAATGTTAGCTGCTATAACAATTAAATACCCAGGTTTTCGTGGCTCAATATACCACAGAATTAGTTCTCTTTCACCTAAAAGCCTAGCACAAGAATTCTTGGTCCACAGGTAGCTTTCTTCCACACAGCGACTCAGGGCTCTGGGCTCCTTCCGTCTTGCGACCCCACGATTTCCTAGGGCTGTCGTGTACTCTGCATCCAGCTGGTGGAAAGGGAAAGAAGGTACATTTACTTCTGAAATGCTTTGGTTTGAAAATGGCACATGCCACTTCTCACATTTCCTTGGCGGCACTAACCGCACAGCCCCGCTTGGATGCCAAGAGGACTGGGACGTGGAGCCCAGGATGAGTCTACCCATGGAAGCGGAGTGTGTGGAACTGCGGTGTTTGGCCGGACAACATCTATGCTGTTGTCCGATCAGTACTTTTGGGGGGTGAGGGTGGTCAGGACACTACACAGGCACAGAAGAGAGGCACCTAATCTGGCTTTGGGGTGGGAGAGTCATCACTTTGTATTCTTTCCCTCCCCTCTCTTCCTCCTGAGCTTGAGTTCAGTTTTCCACCTTTCTCTCTCTCTCTCTCTCTCTCTCTCTCTCTCTCACCATCACACATGCTCTTTCCTCCCCTAGGGCTTTTCTCGCACCTCACCTTGCCCTTCCCCTACCTAGGTAAGTATTCCATCGGGTACAGACTTGCGAGGTACTTCTCCCAAGAAGCCTTTCCCAGAGCCAAAGATCTATTTTGCACGTATGTGTTCTGGCCTTGTATGAAGGCAAAGCAAGAAGGTTTTTATTTATTGGATTTGATTACCCACAGGGAGGCCCTCCTGCTAAGGAAATGGATGTTTGACGTGGGAGATGAGGGAGGTGAGGGAGGTAAGGGAGGCACAGGATGATGGCGGAGTGAGGCAGGGACCTTTACAGCCTCCCGATGGCTTGGAGGTGAGAGCTCCAGACCTTTGGAGGTGCTGCGGCCGCATGGGGCTTCCAGGCTCAGGAAACTATGCTTCCAACAGTGGGTTTCAGGAGTCGTTTCTCAGGGCTCGTTTCTAGAGAACAAATGAGAAAATGATCCAAGTGCTGGTTAAGGATGGGACACCCACCCCAGGACAGAGGCTGCCTCCAGGAAGCATCGCCTTTGACCAGGAGCAGAAGGAGAGGTTATCCAGCCAGCCTCAGTCCCCAAGCAGAGGCCGGAGGGAGTGGAGAACCGTCCAGAGTTGAACCCATCATGGAATGCATCTTCCTGTTCCAACAGGCCCAGTACTTTATAAAGGAACACAGGGTTTTAGTTTTTGTGTGTGTTTTTTTTTTTAAATAAGACATGAGCATGTTTCTCCTGCAGCAGAACTCACTTCCATATTTAAAAAAAAAAATTTCCTTACTAATTATTTTTAATGATCTCAAGGAAAAGTGCCTTTTGTGATTATCCCAACAAGTTCATACATGTAAGGGGCCTGCTGATCCTGCATTTATGAGGCAACGGCTGCTTTTACTGTTTAGGTTACTAATAGAGGGACCTAAAAATAGACCAGTGAGCTGGGTGCTCAGAAAGAAAACCTTGGCAGGATGGTTTAGGAAGGATTAACCCCACTGGGTCTCCATAGAAGGCTGTCCATTTCTCTGTTCTTCCCCACGCTGGCCTGAGGGCTTGGCATCCAGAAACTGGGGCTGTACAAGGCAGGGAATCCGGGATATGAGGGAAGTCTTTGAGGCATACTTGGTGAGCAGCCCTTCAGGTACCCTCAGACAATGCCTCTCAGGTGGTCCACTCTGTTCCTTTTGGTTTCTCAACTGAAGCACATTCATTCATTCATTCATGCATGCATCTTTTTTTTAAAAAAGATTTTTATTTATTTATTTTTAGAGAGAGGGAAAGGCAGGGAGAAAGGGAGAGAAATGCATTCCCCCCAACTTGGGACCTGGTCCGCAGCCCAGGCATGTGCCCTGACTGGGATTTGAACCAGTGACCTTTCAGTTTGCAGGCCAATGCTCAAATCACTGAGCGCCACCAGCCAGGGCAATAACCAACTATTTATAGAGCATCTGCCACACACTTGTCTAGGCTCCAAGGGACACAGAGGTGAGCAAAGCATTTGAAGCCACGACACCAACAGCACTCACATTTTAGGGGTGGGGAGGACAGACATGTACAAGTAAATGAATGGCTATACTACATAATTTCAGGAACCAAATGCTTCTAGAAGAAAAGTAAAGCAGGTTTGGGGGCTACCAAAGATGGAGGGGCCTGGTTAGACAATTTCCTGGTTAGACAGTTAGGCAGGGAAGGTGGCTCTGACAAAGGGACATTTGAGTAGAGGCCTGAAAAATGAGGAGTCAGCCAGACACTCATCTGAGGGACAAGGGATCTGAGGAGAAGGCACAGCACGCACAAGGACCCTGAGGGAGGAAATCCCATAGGGCCAGTGACATGGAGTGGGGAAGGTATGTAGCAGAACTGGCTGCTGGCTCACCCAGGGAAAGGCTGTAAAGATCACCAGGAGGCACGAGGCTACTTTAGAGAAGCTTGGCCCCTGCTCAGAGGAGGGAAAGGAAGTCTGTAGAGAGATCGGAGTTCTCTGCTGCATTGACTTCTTTCCATTGCTATAGTCTAATCCATGCACGTATTGGGGTCTGGTTTCCAGTCTTCACGGGAATTTGCTTTTGGTGAAAAGGAAGGAATTCATGAACACAGACAACCTTGCTGTTTGGAGACAGTCATTAGAAAGCTTGTGGAATGTCGCACGCCATCTGTTGCTCAGAACCCTGGTACTGCCCACCGCTGGGCAAGCGCTCTGCGTTGAGAGAGGGCCCTGACTTTGAGCAGAGAACCTTGGATCTAATTGGCCCATTATAGAGCAACTTTGACCATTGCCTGGAAAACTGCTCAGATCTGTCTAGTTAACAGCAGCTCTGTTGCTAATAAATCCTTTGAAATCTTCTGCCCTGGTTGGGTTTTTATAACACATTTGCATGTCAAGATCATTTGGGTTTTGGAGTCTGGGTCTCCTGCTGTTCCTAATGTCATAAATGGATAGCAATAACCTGGAAGGGGATTGTGTTCCAGGGTTGCAAGTAGATGAGCTTTAAAAACATCAATCTTATTTGCAGGCAAATAAGGCTAATGATAGACTAGGGAAAACAAAATAATTCAAAATCTGCAGTGAGTGCTTGGTTATTTCCAAAGAGCCTGCTTTTTAATGGAGTGCAGTAGAAAAAGAAGGATAAGAGGGAAACAGGTAGAACTAGCATTCCAGGATTTTTTCTTTCTTTTAATAAAATTTTTTAGAAAATCAGCCAACTGAGGCAAGAGAACAATGTTGCCCTCTACTTCTCCCAGAACCATAAGGCACAACATCTGTGGGTCACCGAAGGAAGCAAAGCTCTACAACGGGGGTCTCTATCAAGGGTAATTTTGTCCCAATGGATATTGGCGACGTCTGGAGACATTTTGGTTATCACTGGTGTGGCTGGGGGCAGCTAGTGAGCAGAGGCCCGGGAAGGTGCTAAACAGGGGACAATGCATAGGACAGCCCCACAACAAAGGTTTACCTGCCCCGAGTGTCAGTAGTGCCCAGGCCGAGCACCTCTGCCTACCTGTGTCCCTCTGTCCTATTCAACCTCCAGCTGTGGAGTGGCCCCTGCCAGCCCTTCCTGGGGTTTAGTTCACCACAAACGAAGGCCCAGAAGGGGCCTTACACACAGTCTAACGCTAACCTAAGTGTCACAGAGAGTGTCTGTAGGACTTCAGACTGAGTGACTGTCCTGTGCTCACACAGCTTTCAGTACCAGAGGAGGGACTAAGGAACAGGGGAAAAAAATATAGGAGCTGTTGCAAAAGGAGTGGTTGCAGGCTTTCTACGTTCCACTCCGGATTATCACTTCATTCATTCACACCGTGACTCTTTGCTGAGTGTTATGTTCTCGGCAATGCGCCACCGTCTCTCACCTGGGGAAACATGAAGGCTGCCTACCATGGCCAAGGCAATTATATAATGATAGGAATGTAATGCCCAGAACATTTGCTGGGGGTTTAAGCTGGGCCAGAACTGTACTAAATCCTTTCATAAATTCTTTATCTCATTAAATCCTCCCCACAACCCTGCAGGCAGGTACTATTATGATTCCCCTTTCACAGGTGACAAAGTTGAGGCTGGGTCACTTCACAGGTATCAGAGCTAGGAATTTGAGCCTTGTCCCACCGAATTCCAAGCTAGACCCCTGGCCACTGAGCTTTTCTCTGTTTCTATAATACATGAGGATAACAAATTACATTTTTACCGTACTTAGGAGACTAGAACTTTGGCTAAAACCCAAGGAGAAGAAACATAGACACACTCTTCTGGATTGTATTACCCAAGCAATCAGTGGGGTTCTTGCTAACTTTTTGGTTGATGTCATTTTTGGATTTTACAAGTATGTCAGAACTTTTTTTTTTAACCTCCATAAACACTTATTTTTGTGATCATTTACTGTGTTATCAAAGTAACTAAATACCAGGGATTCAGCAGTCAGCAAAATGCTGGTCTTAGTTTGGGTTCCTGCTAAAGCAGACCCTGAGACAAGGATTTGGATGCAGAAAGTGCATTTGGGTGCAGAGAGCCTGGCGAGGGGTGAGGAAAGGAAGGGACGAAGGGAAGACGCTGATAAAGGGTGTGCTGATGAGGTTACTGCTGTGACAATGGCAGCTCAGTCCCCCTGTGGGTCTCTATGAGTCTATATGAGAACACAACTCGGAATTGCCCTGCTAAGACCGGTGGCTGCTGGGCTATTCATCCTTCCACCCCCGCTCTGCTCCTTCATGTGTGCATGTTGCTTCTGCGCACATGAAGGGGCTTGAACTCCCAGGCACAGAGAGAAGTCTAGAGCAAGTTTGGGAACTGTGTGGTGATCTCCAGGGAAGATGGGCCAGGGGCTGTGATCACAACATCTGCTGTAACAGGGGAATTAGCAGGATTCACAATACAAAGGGACAATGGGAGGATGAGCACAATGAACGGATAACAGCAAAAACAAATGACTCCCATCGGGGGAAATCAGGGAAGGCTCTCCAGAGGAGGTGACACCGAAGGGCTGAGAACATACTTCATATCGTTCTCTATCATCACTAGGACATAGTGCAGTAATGCCGTGTTGGGTGTTGTCTGGCCTGTCATCCTGAGAGCTCTGAACTCCCTTTTGTCGCAGGCAGTCCTGCCGGCATACCCTGTGGTATCAGCATCATGAGCCTGGCACGTGTGCTCTTGACAGCGAGACCCTTTAGCCCATTGTCCCTGAAGTTGTGGAGCGAAGGGGCTGCCGCAGCTGCACTGCCCTCTGCAGCCACTCGAGCCAGCCAGGCTTCACCTTCGACAGTCATTGTTGATGATGTGAAATCTTGGGCGAATGGCTGAGCTGGCTGAGCCAGTGTTTCCTGATAGCCACCCTGAGGGCAGGGACCCATGGTCTACACCGAAGCAAAGTTCAAGAAGCAAAACGCATGCATGCCGTTCGCGTGGAGAGCTTGTTGAAACAGATCCCCGGGCCCCACCCCCAGAGGCTCTGGCTCCTCCTTTGCTGATGCTGCTGGCCTGCAGTCCACACTTGGAGCCGCAAGGTTCTAGGGCCTTCCATCCAAATCTCACCTGGGTGTTTTCAGCTGGATCAGAGTTTCTGAGCCATCGCACCATTGACGTAGGGGGCCAGATAGTTCTGTTGTGGGCGTCCCTCCGTGCACTGTAGGATGTTTAGCAGCACCCCCAGTCCCTACCCACTAAATGCCAGTAGCACCTCCCATTAATAACAATCCAGATGTCTTCAAGCACTGCCAAATGACCCCCAGGAGGCACAGCACTCCAGCTTGAGATGGGCTGGCATGGATGATCTAGAACACTGCCTCTCAGGCTCTGCTGCACAGACGAATCACCGGGGATCTTGCTGCAATGCCGCTTCTATTTCAGTAGAGCTGTGTTGGCTCGCTTTTTCTTTCACTGTTTCTTGAAAGGGGGGGAAGAGAGGGAGAGAAACATCAATCTGTTGCTTCTTATACATGCCCCGACCAGGAACTGAATCTGCAACATAGGCATATGCCCTGACTGGGAATTGAACCAGTGACCTTTAGCTTTGCATGACCACACCCAACCAACTGAGTCACACTGGCCAGAGCCGTGTTGGGTATTTCTATTGAGCTCTGGGTAATGCTAATACTGCTGGCTGGGCAACCACATTTTGAGTAGCCGTGGTCCAACACCGCAGTGAGTGGAGAGCTGTGGCTGGACCCAAAGGCCCAAGGGTATCCCATGCAATTGCTGGTAACTTTGGATGATCCCTCCAGTTCCCTCTTATTCTCCCAGGTTGATGAAACCTGTGGATGCAGCTTTCCCCTCCCCCACCAACCTGTCACTAGCCCTGCGACCTCTGTCCTGCTTGTCCAGGGAGGAGTCAGCCTTCCTCTTTGAGTGACAGCAGATCTGAGGGTGCCTTTGATACAAAAGTCCAAAGATTCCACTTTGCACTTTTCTGAGTCTTACTTTTTTTAATTTTGAGTTTTGAAAGGAGAAAGGAGGAGGAGGGAACCTGCTTTATGAAATGTAAGAAGCCCAGGCATGCCAACCTGAAATTCTAGGAGGTCTGTGGGAGGTGGCCTCTGGCAGGCAGGGTTCAGGGGATGGTGCTCGGAGCCAAAGAAGCAGCTGCAGTTACGGAGCAGGAAAGCCTAAGGCAGGTGTGGCCCCGTCACATAGCACGGAATCCAGGAGTTATTCTGGTAATGAACTCTTTATGGACTTCTAGAAATGCTGTCACCTTGCCCATGGTTATTTTTAGCCATTGTCTCTTTCCTATTGTACCAACAATAAAAATTCTTAGGAGACCTTTTCTCCATGCTTTAGTGAGAAGGTTAGAAGGAGTGTGGGGAAAGAGCGGGGATGCTGTCCTGGGAAGTCACCCAAAGGAGCCATCCCAGTGTAGGGCAAGGAGACTGGGCGGCTGGGATCCCCGCTGGGACAGCTCAGGTGGGAACGCCAGCTCTCGTCCACGCGGCTCTCTTCTTGGTGGCTGCAGGTTCTGTAGGGCTGCGAGGATAGGACTGTGCTCCCTTCAGTGTGGACTGTGTTGGGGTGTCAGTGGGGCATACCCCACGGTGTGTATCCGTGTTTCTGTGGGAGAATGCATTCTGGGCTCTAAAATGCAAACTGCTCTGTTGATGCCCCCCTCCGGCTGGGTCTGGGATGTCATGTTGGATGAGCTCTACCCAGAATAGCAGGACGCGACCCTTCGGTTTCCGGCAGGAAGGTGAGTTATAGAAAGATTTGTTTGGGATGGAAAGGAGGGAGGTTAGTCAGCGCTATGGACTGAATATTTGTGCCCCACCCCCCAATCACAAGTTGAATCCCTGATCCTTAATGTGATAGTATCAGGAGATGGGACCTTCAGGAGGTAATTGGGTCGTGGGGGTGGAGCCCTCAGGATGGGAGTGGTGCCCTTATAAGAAGAGACAGGAGAGAGAGTGGCCCCTACTTCTCCCTCCTCTCTCTGCGGTGGGAGGACATTACCACGAAGAGACCCCTCACCAGGAACTATATCTGCTGGCACTTTGATCTTGGATTTCCCAGCCTTCAAAACTGTGAAAAATAAATCTCTTGTGGTTTAAGCCACCGGTCTCTGGAATTTTTGTTCTAGTAGCGTGGGCTAAGGCAGTCAGGAAGATGACCTAGACCAACAGGATTCCAAGCGCAGTCTGCGAAATGACAGGTGTGGTCAGTACTAGCGTTTCCCTCAACCTGGGGATCAATGACGAAAGGAGGTGAATACAAACACCTGGTCTTAGAGCTAGGCATACTCATTTTAAAACAGATTAATGCTGTACCCATGGTCTTCCTTCTTTAGAGAGGTTAAACTGTCTTGTTAATTAAACTGTGGTGTTTCTCAATGATATTTATTTATTCAGTATCTATACTGGCAAGGAAGAAAAAGTTAGAAATACTTTAGTTCCAGAAATAATTTGTAAAATGTTTATTGGCCCTTGAAATCCAGATGTCTAGAAACCGCTGAATCAGACGATTATAAAGGGGAAGGCAAGAGACGGCAGCAGTCGGTCAGGGAAGCAGCCACAGGAGGGGGAGGGGACGGAAGGCGATGGGCAGAACTCAGTGGCTCACTGGATGTCTTTGAATAGGGGGTACTTAGGGAGTGATGATAGGACCTTTTAGAGAAATGCGGAAGCTGGAGAGGGAAGGATTCTGGGGGCCGATGAAACATTTGGGAGCCATAATCATAAAACATGAACAGCTGTAATTTGTTGAGGGCACAGTGCCGGGAGCTTCATTTCCATTATTTCATTTAATCAATGCAACAGCCCTTTGAAGTTGACACTATTGTTGCCTTAGTAGGACAGATGAGGGTAGAGAGAGGTCAAGTAACACTGTCTTCTCTCAGAGCTGAAAGACATGGAAGGTTCATACTTGGGACTTCAGGAGCCTACAGCCCAAGAAAGCACCAAATCGCTGTTCTGTGCTGTGCCGCCATCTGTGTAAGGTCCGCCTTCCCTGAGAGACCCGCCATCTCTCTGAGAATCATCTTAATTGTTGTGATGCCTTCATGAATATATACATAACATTAAAAGTGATCAAACTGTGTTTTAATATGTGCAGTTCATTGTATGTCAGTTATACCTCATGTTGCAGGTTGGATTACCAGGGACGCTCCTGGGGCACGTCTCATGATTGGACCCCAGCGGGGAGGGTGGAGAGCGGGGCTGGGCTACAGGGACTCAGACAACTTCTCCCGTGGGGACTTCTGCCCTGCATCGCAGCGCCCCCTATAGTCTGGGTATTTTTAAATGACGTTTCTTACATTTGCTCTTAAATTATGTCAAAAGGAAAATTAACTAGGGTCCTGCCTATTACGTAACCCTTCTTCTTCTTCATTTTTTTTTTTAAGACACTTGGTGATGTCAAAAAAAATTTCCCCCTGCCAGACTCTTGGAGAAGAAGAGAGGTGGGCAGGATGGTGGGTTCTGGCCACAAAGCTGCCCTTCACTGAACAAACTAACCAAGGAGAAGGGCTTTCTGTCTTGTGTGGGAAACATGCTTATCAGAGCATGATCTTCCTATTAAAATGACTTTACAGGTGCTTCTTATTTTCATTACACTTGACCAAAAGATCTATGCCAGTTTGGCAGAGATTCCAAGGTTTCTTCCTGAAAACGAAGTAGTTTTTCACTTTTGCAGAGCAGCTTATGCTTAAAGGCCTTTCTGGTAGCTTATGCCTTCAAAAGGTTCCCTCTTGAAAACTGAGGCTTTAAAAAAGCGGGTTGAGGCAGCTGCTCTTTCATCTCAAGAGATGCTGTGTCTGAGAAGGACACTGCAATTCGCCACATATGTCTTGAGGGGTGCGGCGACCTGGTAAGACACTTGTCTTTATACCGTGTGGTAGTGTATTGTGCTGTGCTGAATTGTATATTTTGTAACAAGCACTTAGGAGGTGCTTACTCTGGGCCAGGCATTGTTCCCTTGCTTTATAAATAAAGCATGAGCTCGCTTAATCTGCTCTCTCTAGCATCCCTATGAAATAGTACCTTTTTACGGAGGAGAAAACAGAGGTATTTTGGACCTCCAGCTAATAGGCTATAAACTTAGCGACTCAAGTACTTATGTCTGCTTTGTTATTGTTAATCTACTTCCTCTCAGAAATGAATATCAAATATTCAAAGTTGTGCCTTTTTATTAAGTCTCTTAGATCCCATAGTACTGAGGCACTATCAACCAACGACTGTGAAAACTCACCTTCAAGGGCTCTGTGGAATGCCTCCACATATGCAAACACACAGGGTCTGTAAAACTTGATCACATCCTCAAATATCACCATGCCCCCAAATGTTCAGTTCTAAGGGTTTTAAACATATTTTGCACAGCATCTTTCTGAGGTCACGGACATAGAATTATTGTGTGTTTTGGATGTGCGTTGCGCTCGTGAAATGACTGAGAAGACTTGTCAAGTCCCCACTCATTCATTCATTCATTCATTCATTCAGGATGGGAGTAGGTGCCGTGGAAAATCTGCACGGGGGGTGGGCCTGGAGAGGAAAAGCCCCTCCACCGGCCACCGGTGAGCAGACTCTGCCTGGATCCTAGGGGACAAGCCTGATGGCACCTCCCGCTACCTTCACAGCCAAGGTTTTGTCAGCTAGAAGGAAAAGAACAGACATTGGGAACCTGCTTTATCATAATATATATGTATTATACATATAATTATTATACATTGCAAACCTTTGCTTTGCAGACAATACAAAAGAAAGGCTTCCACCCATTCATGCCATCAGAGAGCAAATCAGAAGAGTGCTGTGTCTAAATAAAACCTTCCAGGCCAACCGATGGCAGGAGGTAGAGTGAGCTGGCTGTAGACTCCACGCCCTGAGGACTGGGAGGAACTTTGCACTTCGAAAACCTATTTTTAAAAATGTTTCTCATCCACACCAGCCTTGGGAAGATAAGTCGTGCTGTGCTGCCTGGACTCGACCGGCATGTTGCCTGTTTCTGTGGCCAGACCCTGGCGGTGCACACATGCAGGCGGACAGGAGCAAGCCTGCGGCTCGGCAGCCTGGGCCTGCCGGCTTCTCATCTGGACGTGTGAGCCTAATTACTCGGCTGCTCTCTGGAAACACACGCTGCCGCCTTGTCCTTGAAATCCCTGACCAGGCGCCAGGCCCTGCTGGGTTTGTAAATACCTGCTGTTGTGGGCGCAGGGAGCCGGTGCCCCGTCTGGCAGTTTGTCCCCTGCAGTTCAGAGAGTGGCATGGTAGTGACTGGTCCAGCTTGCGCGTTGCCAGCCGCCCTTGGCTTCTTAGACAATAGTGGATGTCTGTTTGGGGGGTTGGCCAACTCGGAACTCTTTCCCAGGATTTCCCCCGTGTTCTCGTCCTCAAGGTCAAAACCTGCAAAATAATTACCCCCAAACATGCAAATGGTTTTGCCTTTTCCATAAATGGATGCCATTGCCGGATTATCATTAAATGCTCCTGAATGTGGAGCCACCGTATACATGGAAAATGACTGGTTTCCTTTAACATGTGATAAACATTAAAGGTTTAAGACTGATGTTTTATCGATACTTGTAACATCTATTTAATGAACTTTTAATTCTAGAATAGTTTTAGGTTCACAGAAAAGCTACCAAGATGGATAAGCGTTCCCATATACCCTTCACCGTTTCCTCTGTTATTAACACCATACATAACCATGGCGTACATTTCTATTGACTGAACTCCATGCTTTTTTTCAGATTTTGCTGATGTCCTTTGTTTGTGGTAGGATCCGATCCAGGATGCCACATGCATTTCGTTTTCGTCTCTGTTTAGTATCAGAGTAGCTTAGCTCAGGGCATTAAAAAAGCAAGACAGACTGAATCGCATTGATTGTGGGGTTCTATAGAGTGTACATTTTCCCTCTCTAATAACAGCTAAAACTTGACTGTCATCTGTCATCTTGGGTTGTGAATGGCAGATGGTGTTGACTCATTTGATATCATAGAATTTTCACAGGACTTGTCGTCCAGCGTGAGTGTGAATCCGGGGACTTCTATTTATAGGGAGGCCTCAGAGATATTGCGGGTTCCGTTCCAGACCGCTGCAACGAAGCGGTCAGAATCTTTTTGCTGGTGGTAGATCTTGCTGGTGGTGGGTACAAATTGTAAAGATGCAACATCTGTGAAGTCTAGTAAGGTAAGGTGAGATAAAAAAAGGTATGCCTGTATTCATTTTATGTCCCCAAGAAACCAAAAATCCGGGGCTAAGTGAAAAAGGTGAAGGAATTAAAGGAAAAAAACAAACTCATAGACACAGACAACAGTATGAAGAATTACCAGAGGCTAAGGGAGCGGGGGGAGGCAGAAGAGGGTAACGGGGAGGGAAATGGTGAGGGAAGGAGACTTGACTTGGGGTGGTAAACACACAATACAATAGACAGATGATGTATTATAGAATTGTACACCTGAAACCTATATAATTTTATTAACCAACGTTACCCCAATAAATTCAGTAAAAAAGTAAAAGAAGAAAAGGAACTAAAATTCTCTCAGTACCATGTTCCTCATGTAGTATACATAGGTTCTCTCTCTCTATATATTTATAAAATATATGTATAATACATAAGATATGTATATAATATATATGTGTGTCTATCTACCTGCTTATCAACACTTTTCTACCTTGTTGGGTCACAAAGTGCTATGTGTAAATTTTCAAAACTATAGAACTGTTTTCCAAAGTTAGTCCTTATAATACGAACTTTATCTTAAAATATGCCTAAGTGGACATTTAAAAAAGATATTTATCAGCTGATTTTGGCAACTGTTCGAATGAAGGAATGAATATGTCTATATATTTTGGTTCTCCTTTCCTGACCATTCTGTCATTGAACCTTGACCCCTTGTTTTCTGGCCCTGGGACAGTGTGGGTAAGCTTGAGTTATTTGGCATTTGGACGAGACTGTCTTCCTGTAACCTCAGCCTAGGGCGCCTGATCTCATGCCCAGTTGATAACTAGTCACATCGCAGCCCAGTGCCCTTCTTGTGACTCTTCTCTGTTGCTCTCAGGGCACCTGATGCTTCGGGTGAATATAGAAACTCCATTTAAAAAACTCATCCCCCGCAAGCTGCAGCCTCTCCCAAGGAGGCAGTAGTAAATTTAAAAGAGAGACTGCGGGAGAGGTGCTTACTCCAAGGACATATATTGTAGTAGCATAGTTTGGATTCCTTTACCGGGGCAGAAAATACAGAGTAGAGGACCAGAGGAAGGGTATAATTTTTTTTGGAACACCGCATTCTTTCTTCTCCCTGAGACCCGCAGAGATAATTACACGACTGGAGAATGAGACCCCAGAGGACAGGGTGAAGGAACTGGGACCGCCGACAGCAGGGGAGGTGAGAGAGGGGGTGGACCAGCAGGCTGCAGCAGCCGCTGGGCACAGGGGCATTTCCTGGAGGGTGGGGCAGGAGGGGAGGGCTGCTGAAACTCCACCAGCTGCCTGGGGTCAGACTCGGCAGTGACAGGGAGTCAGCACGGAACGCGATGCTCTCCTGGGTGTTGCCACTTTTAAGTAAGAGTATGTGCAGCCAGTGCTGATAGGTGTATCTCTGTCAAGCAGCTACATCCACAGTCAGGGCAGACCGCCCCTTGGGCGGGACTTGGTGCCTTCGTGACCTGCAGTCTAGCTTCCCATAAAGGCATTTAATTGGGAGAGGTGGAATTCCTATTAAAAACAAGGCTTTATTACAACAAATAAGGCTTAGCACTAACTGATACTTTTGACTTTGTATTTAAATAAGGTGTGTAATTTTAAAGGTTGAAGAAAGGTAAAAATAAGGGCTAATTGGGTACTTTCCTTCTCCATGTAAAATTCTTAATAACCGTTTCATTGAATTCTGGGTTTTTTTCCTCCTCCATGATTGAATAGAACCAGCACATTGCCAATCTTCAGGCTGTGCGTTATGTGTGTGTATAGAACACATATATGTGGTTTGGACATTATGGGATTTCAGAGCAGCTAAGCCTCGAAAGCCCCAACAGTGAATTTTATACAGGTCAAGAAATTCCATTTTCACCACAGGCAGCCATGGTCCTTTGCATCCCTCGCCCCTGCCTTGCTCCCGGCTTCCCATCCGTGAGCCGATGCGGAAAGCCCCCTTGTCCTGCTCTTGCGCGAGTGTGCACACCAGCTGCGGGATCCCAGGAGACTCTCCCTGCAGATTAGATGGGAGTCCTTTCTCTTTCTCCAGACATGACCAATGCCCACATGTATCTCTTTGAGGTGATCTCCTGCCTGACCCCTACCATCTGGTGTTTGTGAGCAATCTGCATGACCCTCAAGTTTGCTCATTACCTAACTCTCTTTGGCAGCTCTATAGCTCCTGCAACTTTTACAGCTTTGCTTCGGGTCCAGGCTGCTTCCAACAGAGCCTGAAGGTACAAAATCTCAGATCAGAACGTCAGGGGAGAAAAAGAACTAGAAAACAGGGTCATAAGATTTTTCAGGCTGATTTGAAGAGATTTCGTCTACAGTCTTAGAGGGTAAGATATGGGAACGTATTCTTTGAAGTTTCCCCCCCCCCCCCAATAACACTTACTGGGTTGCTTTAAAAAAATATATTCACAGAAGTATAAAGAAAACAAAAAGGTGACTGACAAATTCACTGTGCAGATAATTTTTTTGGTGTTTTCTTATTGGAAAGTATGTTCATGCTTACAAAATTCAAGGAGCAAAAATGATTAAAATAATGAACCTGAAAACCTTTACACACTGATTACCCAGAAGGATAAAAAAAAACATAAGATGTTCTATACTTTGCTGTTTTTCACTCCATGTGTCTTGTGGGTAGTTTGATATCAGCTCAAGAAGGTTTCCTTCACGTTTTGTATCCTCTACAAAGTAGTCCATCGTATAGACATTGACCCCTTAGTTAGCCAGTCCTCTGTTGACATACACTGCTTGTTTTTAATTTTTAATTGCCATGAGTCTGCAGTAGACATCCTTATATGTACTGTTTCTTCCATGTATGTCTATTGGATAAATTAATACAGATAGTAGGATTACTGGAACAAAGTAAACATGCGTTGTAAGTTTGATAAACATACTGCCCCTAAGAAAGGTTGCACAAATATGCAATCATAGCAACAGTGCAGAAGGGCCATTTTCTACATTTTCTTTCTTTCTTTTTTTTTTTTATCCTCACCTGTGGACATTTTTTCATTGCTTTTAGAGAGGGAGGGAGAGAGAAAGGGAGAGAGAGAAACATCGATGCAAGAGAGAAGCATCAATTGGTTATGTCCTGTGCATGCCTAGACCAGGGATTGAACCCACAACCAAGGTGCGTGCCCTGCCCAGAAACTGAACCCTCAACCTTTCATTTACTGATGACACTCCGACCAGCTAAGCCACACTTGCCAGGGCCAGGAGAGCCATTTTCTATGTTCATGTACCAATATTGAAAAAAATTTTTTTTTACCCCTTTGGAAATTATTTTGCTCTGAGCTGGAACTTGGAATTCAGTTCCTTTTTTGTTTCCCCCTAATTGCCAAGCTCATTGTCCCAGCAGTGGTTACCAAACACTCAGACACACATACCCCTGGTCAGACGCCACCCTCCTGCGGCAGCCACCTGCCCACTGCCAGCTCTTCCTAGATGTCTGATAGGCGTCTGCATGACAGGTAGATATGGTAATAGAGCCCTTGATTTCCTGCCGTCGCTGCCAAACCTGCTCCTGCTCGTTTTCTCTTTCTCAGTTAATGGCACTGTCGTCTACCCAGTGACTCAGACCGAAACACTAGGCGTAATCCTTGCTTCGTTCCTGCGTTTCCTTCTTCCCTTCTAACCCAACAGCAGCATGGCACGAGGTCAAAATTGTATCCCGAGTCAGACCGCTGGTAAACATTTCCACCATTTCCACCTAATTTTCAGCAATATTCCCTCTTAGGTAGACCACTGCTAGGGAAAACCAGAATTGTATTTCCATTCTTCTGTCTGCAGAGTCCTTTCCCTACCTAGTAGGCTGAGTAAATTGTTTAAAATGCTAATCAAATCATTCATATCTGCAGACTAAAACCCTCTAATGGCTTTCCATCTCCATTAGATCCAAATCCAGATTCCCCACCAGCCCCTGTGAGGCAGATGCGTTCTGGCCCCTGCTTATCTTCTGGCCGCCTTTCCTGTCATCCATGGTCTTCGTTGTGTCTCTTGAACAACTGAAGCTCATTTCAATCTCAGGATTTTTGCTTTTCCTTTTCATGGCTAGTCCCTCAGGACTCAACTCAAAGTTCACCCTCATCACTCTTTATTTCATTGTCCTGTTTGATTTTCTCTGCAAAACCTCTCACTACATTACTTTTCCTATTCATTTACTTATTTAAAGTTAAGAATTTGTGTGCTGTAGGGTGCTGTGTTTTCAACATCTTGAATAGTGCCTGGCACATAGTAGGCACTGGAGCCTGTTTCTGGCATTTTATTTTGCACCATTGCACTGTCTTTTGTTCTTCATTACTGAATTGTTTTGGGGTTTTTTTTTTTTAAAGATTTTCACTTATTTTTAGAGAGAGGGGGAGGGAGGGAGAAAGAGAGGAAGAGAAACAACGATGTGCAGAAGAAACATCAGTTGGTTGCCTCTCTCACATCCCCAGCTGGGGATCTGGCCAGCAACCTAGGCATGTGCCCTGACTGGGAATTGAACTGGAGACCTTTCGGTTCACAGGCTGGCCTAAATTGTTTTAATTATTGTGGCTTCATAAGCTTTAATGCTGGTAGGACCAGGCTTTCTCTGCCCTAACTCCTTTTACCCTGCTTTTATCATAGTTTTCCTTGCCGTTATGTTTATTTTTTCAGAGGAACTTTCTAAAAGTGCTCCTTGTTGGTATTTTAATTGAGTTCACATTGAATTTATAGATTAATTTGGAAGAAAAAAAAATCATGGAATCTTTTTGTCTAAGAGCAAATGAGGCCTTTCCTTTAACTTAAAATATTCTTCTAGTCCTTCATTAGTTTTTTTTAATTTTAATATGTAGAATTTAGAACATACACAATACTCTTTTTTAAAATATAGATATAATACCATTATTATATCAAAAAAGTTAACAGTATTTCTTTACCAATAATTTTAAAGTTATCCTCCAATAGGTCAGGCATGTTTCTTATTGAAGATTGATATATTTTTATATATTTGTTATTGAATATCAATATGTCAAAGTTAAAAATTTGTTTTAGTTTCTATGGAAATTGGAGGCATTGGTTCCCACTGTGTTTTCAAATAGCTATTTTGTATATTGAAGTCTATCTGGAAGAAGTACAGCCATTTTTAATATAATGAGAACAGTTTGCTTGACATCCATATAACCTGGCAGCCAAGGAGAGTGGACTGGAACGCACATGCATGAACAGTGATGATTTCACTGTACTAGTCAGTGGGGGAGGTAGACACTGTTGAGTGAGCATGAGTACTGTGTGGTCATTGCATTGAAAATGACTGAGTGTGTAGAGCAATGCATCTGCATCAAATTTTGCATTAAGCTTGAACATTCCTCCATGGAAACTATTCAGATGATTCAGAAGGTTGCAGCTATGGGCCACTGGTGATTGGCAGCTTCATTTTGACAACGCTCCCGCTTATGCATCACGCCTCTTGCAGAGTTTTTTTGTGAAACATTAAGTCACCCAGATAACTCAGCTCCTATACAGCCCAGATGTGGCGCCCTTTGACTTCTGGTTTTTCCCAAAACTAAAATCGCCTTTGAAAGGAAAGAGATTACAGACTGTCAATGAGAATCAGAAACGTAGGATGGAGCCGCTGATGGCAACTGGGAGAACTGTGTGAGGTCCCAAGATGTCTACTTTGAAGGGGACCGAGGTGTCATTGTCCTATATATAATATTTCTTGTATCGTCTTCAGTAAATGTCTCTATTTTTCATATTACATGGCTGGATATCTTCTGGACAGACCTCATGTATTAAAACTAACAATTTTCATATGTTAATTTTGTAGTTTGTCACCTTGTTGAATTTCCCCGCTGTTTCTGGACTTTCCTAGTCTTCTCATGCCTGTGGTTGGAGGGTTCTGGAATCTGTGCAGTAAGGGCCTGAGCACTCAGTCCGTGAGTATCAGCCATACACAGGCTTGTGGGCTTGGCAGAATGAGGCTGAAAGCGACCTATCCAGGTTATTAGATCCCAGAGGGTCACTTGGGAATTTATTTGAGACATATAAATAGACAAACTCATACACTCACACTTACAATACACAAGTTCATCAGCAAGGCCACACTAAGTCACCAAATTTCAAGAGATCACAGGAGATCCCAGCAAGATCGGATGAACCAGTAAAGACTCCCGGTAGGTGAAAGGTCATCAAGTCTGGAAGAGAAACACAGGAATGCATTCAGCCTGGAACCGCATGCCCACGATTCCTTATTGGATCCTTAGGGCCGGAGGTGTTCCAGAACTCAGCCTTTTTTTGGATCTTTAGAAAGATCACGCAATACATATAATCAGTTATATACCATTTCCATTGGGGTTTTGAGTGGCACCTCAAAATAAAATGAATCGATGTTTTGGCAGAAAGATATAGGAATATTACAAAAGTAGGATGAAGAAAGACTCCAAATGACCTCAAGACAGTTCATATCAGGCAGAGTTTTGCTGCCTTACGAAACAAACTCAGTTGTCAAAACTCTTTGGATTTGGGAGTTGCAAATGGGAACTGTGGACCCAGGTAAGCAAAGGCCATGGGGAGATGAAACAAGTCCCCTGGGGAGGCAATAAAGAGATTGGCAGGGCTGGCCTCCTTCTCATGGGGTTGGCTGCCATCGAATTAGCTGATCTCCAACTACTTCTGAGAGACTCCAGTATCACATGGAACATGCCAGAACTTTAGGCTTGCTAACGACCCATGCTTCTTAATGCCCCTTATTCTCCTTGCTCCTCCCCTTCCTCAACCTTGTGGCAAACCCAAGGGATTGAGTGCTGAGCCCCTGGCCCATTTTTCCCGACCAGGTGACCAGGGTGGGTGGCTGCTGGCAGTACCGAGCAGGCCACACGTGCTAAGTGCTGGGACACCCAGAGATTGACTAGCAGGTTGTCTTCTCGCTCCTGGAACATGATAGGAACCACCCCAAGGTGGGAGGTGGCTCCTCTCTTTCTTTTCTACTCAGTGAAGACTGAATGAATATACTTCAAAGTTGCCTTAATATTTGCTCTCCTGGCTGGAATGAGGTTTCCTCTGAGCAGAGCAGGGGGTCGTTAGCAGCAGACTAACGGGTCACAGCCAGGCAAAGCTACTGTCTCAGCAGTTTCTGTTGCGTTTACAGGTCCCCCTGGAGTAATTAGCGTTTCTGGTTACCCTGGCAGCCGGGCTGCTGCTCTGCATTCATGGAGTGGCCGAGGCCTGGGAGCTGCGGCCTGGGAGCTGCGTGGCCCAGCGGCTGTGGGATTCAGGATGGACTTGTCTAGACCCATTTCTAGATGCAGCCACATCCTGCATGAGATGTATTGCTGTACAAGCAAAAACTGCGGCCAACGCCAGCCAGCCCTTCCCATACGTGTGGCGTGTCTAATAAAACAAGTTAGAAGTCGTGGTGTGACACTTAGTCCCACAGCCCCACCCTGCTCCCAGGGTTCTGCTGAGCCCTGCAGAACTGATCATATTCCTGAGCGGAACGCTTCCCAAATTTTCCTCCCTATACCTAGAGAAGGTTCAGGAATCTTCGGTGCACTGTGCTGTCTGAGCCAGGGATACTTCTGGAAGGTTACGGTGTTCTCTCCTTGTATGTCCAGTTTATCTTCATCTCTTCCAGAAGAGGTCAAGGACTCCGTGCCATGTTTCTGCCCCCGTAGTCAGTGCTCAGGCTTCTCTTGATGGGGTGTTGGCTTCAAAGCCCAGCCTTGAAAAGGAGAACAGGAAATTCCCACAGGCCCCTCTGAGCCACTTAGGTGTTGGCAAACTCATCAGCGCCCCACTCAGGTTATTTGAAACATCGTCCCTGCAGCCACACACTCAGTCATCCCCTGCCTTTTGGAAAGAGCCAAGCGTCAGAGATAATTCTGATAAACATATCATTTGGGATCAAACATTAGTTCAACTCCTTATGTACAGTGGCAGCGAGGTAAGGCGCTGTCAAAGCATTTATGGTTCCTTCGCTGGAAAGAGCAGTCCAGATGGGGTTGTGGTTCAGCTGCGTCCCAAACGACGCTGGCAAGTTCTTTGATATCATTACGCTTCAGTTTGCTCATCTGTTAGGTGGGAATGACTCATGGCGCTGTTGACCACCCAACACACTACCCGGTGCCTGGGCTGTGGCCCGGAGATGCTCTGTATGTGCTCAGCACAGCGCTGCCCGGGATGGGTGGTGGAGTGGCGCCTGGTGAGTTCCTCTCCTGGGGCCGCCAGAACAAGTTACCGTAACCTGGGTGCCTGCCTACAACAGTGTTTATTTTCTCTCAGTTCTGGGGGGCAGGGATCCAAAATCAAAGTGTTGGCAGGGCTGGGCTGCCTCAGAAGGCCCTGGGGGAGAATCTTCATTTGCTTCTTGTAGCTCTGGCCACTTCACAGGTCCCTGGATGGGCGTCATCACTTCAGCCTCCACCTCCGCGGTCACACCGCTCCCTCCTTTCCTCTGTGTGTTCAGGTCTGATCTTCCTCTGGCTCTCAGTCCCTGTAAGGATATATGGGATTGCATTTGAGGGCCCACCTGGATATCCCAGGCTTTTCTCAAGATCCTTAATCCATCTGCGAAGGCCCAGTGTTTTTACCAAATAAGGTAACACTCACAGGTTTCTGGGATTAGGACATGGATATGGCTTTTGGGGGCCATGGTCCAGCCCACTGCACTCAGTGAGTGCTGCCAATGGTGGTAATGAGGACGATGACGATGACAACAATGACAGTACAAATCAGTAAAGAAGTGAGGGTCAGTCTGGGGGTTTGGGGGGAGTGGTTGGGATGGCACCGAAGAGGATGCCTGACTTGCTTTCTGACCCTCCACTGCATTCTGGGCAGCCCCCTGGGTCCACAGCGCTGACATCCCTGTGGCCTTCTGTCCCAGCCTTGTTAGGCTCCTGGGCCAGTTCACGTCAGCCTGGACACCAACGCCTTCTGCCCTTCCTCAGCCCAGTTCTGCTGCCCTCGCGAGGCACATGGACTTGCTGCGAGGGCTCAGCGTGATGACGCGGATCCCCCAGCCTTCAGAGGATATGCTACCCATGCCCACGCGGGGGCCGGGGGCGGGGTTGGCGAGGCAGCATTTCCCCAGGCCTTGCCCCCTGGCCGGGGCTGGGAGGGCGCCCCTTCCAGCGGGGAATGCTGCTGTCCTTTGGGCCCTGCATGGCTAAGGTTTGACAGCATATTTGTTTCTTAATTTTGGGATGGGAAGAGGCAGCTTGTGGGTCTGGCAGGGACCTTGATGTGCAAGAGGCCTCCCTGGTTGAGAGGATGCACACACCAGCGGCCTGCTGGGGAGCTAATGGTGGGGTGTGAGGTTGCTAGGCCTCCGGCTGCTCCAGTGGGAGATCAAATCTGGAGGTAGGAGTAGGTACGCGGAGGGTTGGGGGAAGCATTTGTTTCTTTTTCTCTCTAGTGGGTGGATGAAGCTTTGGGCCTGGCCATTCTTTCACCACCCCCAGCAGAGGGCTCTTTTGGCAAAGTTCATATGGAACCAGAGAGGAATGGCTCTCCAGGTCGCTTGCTCCTTCCTCCTACATGGATCAATGAAGGGCAGGAGTTAAGGAGACCTGGACGCTAGTCCCACTTTTGTCCTAATGGTCTAAAAACTTTGCAAAAGTTGTTTAAATGCCCTGAGTTTCACATTCTTCTCGGAAAATGAGGGATGCAAAAGCTGATTCCAACCTGCTGCCCAGGTTTGTTAGAGGAGGAAACAGGATCTCATCTATGAAGGCCCTTTTAGAAATGGAATCAAAACCATCCGACTGAATATTGTTTCTAAGGAATAGGTAGGCAACTCTTAAATAATGCTTTTGTAATAATGATAACATTTAAAATGTCAAAAACAAAAGCAATGCTGGTAGAAGGTTAAAAGTCAGAAATGACACAAGGTGTCTTGGCTAACATGAGTTCTTAAAGGGCAGACGTTACACCTTCTGCACTTTCTCATATTTTCCAATCCACCGTACTCAGCATGTAGTATCCACTCCATAAACGCTAAATGGCTCAGTGATCACCTGGGTCAACCTGCTGTTCTGCCTGTGAGATGAACTGAAACTGGGCGCTTTGGTTCCCTGCGGTTGGTGGCCTTTCCTCAAGCACACCACACTCTTCCTTGTTCCTGCACAGGCTGTGCCCTCACGCTAGAGTGCCTATTTCACTTTAGTTTAATATTTTTTTTGCATATATGTTAGATTTCATTCAGAGTCCACCTTGAATGCTGCGCTTGGGAGCAGCATTGTGCAGCCTTTCAGGCCAAGTTGGTTCGCTCCTTCCCAGGTGCCTCCTGGGGCCGGGCTAAGTGAGGAGAGTGAGGCGCACCTTCGGCACAAAGTGACAGAGCGCCAAAATACGCAGCAATCAAGAGAAATGATATTTTAGTGCGACATATTTAAAATTTAATGTAATGCAGAGAAGTCTACCTTGAATTGAATATCAGCATCCAAAAATAAAGGCAGAGTCCAACCCTGCCTCACACGAGTCAGCCTCACTCCCCCTTACCGGGTCCTATCCTGTCCACAGATCTTGTCTTCATTTGAAAATCTGACAATTTTCATCATGCATTTTTGCACTAATTTTGACTTTATAAAATACTTCATTAGTCTTGATTGCTGAGTTTTTTGAAGTCCCTTCAATATGATGCCAGAGGCCGCGGTGACTCCCCTAATTAGCATATATCAGCTGAGGTGCCCGTGGCTCAGCGATGGCCCTCCTCTGAGGCCATGAGCTCTGGGAAGGCAGGCACAGTGTCTTTTTATTTGGGTGTAATAGAGACTTAATGGGAACTCTTTGAACACCCTTTGCCTTCAGCTGCCTCTCATCTTGAGACCCTGCCCAATCCAACTTCAAAAGAATTTCATGGGAAAGAGAGGAACCTACTGTCTTCAAAATCTTACTTAGACATCTTCTTATTCTCTTCTCCAGAGTTCTCTCCTGCCAGATGTCTTCTCTCTCCTTGTCCTTCTTTTCACTCCAAGTCCCTGAGCAAAGCAAATACCTAACCATTACTTTCATTCCTTAAGATTTCCTCCTGAGCGGTGGTGGCGATGGGAATCCGTGGGGAGATACTCAATCATACTGCTCCCCAGACACAATGCCTGGTACCCAGAGGGGCTCAGTGGTGGCTGATGAGTGAATGACTGAATGAATGAATGAACCATCAAACAAACAAACAAAGCCCAGGTGCACAGAAGGGAATTCTATCAGGAGAGGAGTTCTTCCACACCTCTTCTTAATTGAGCCCAAAAGACTGAACTTGAAGGGCTTTGGCAAGTTACACCATTTCTCTCTTTATGCAAGGCACAGAGCTTCTTATAATCCTGTCCTCTGAAAAGTTTTAGCCCCAACCTTTCTCGTCCTCATTATCCGTCCCCAGTTCTGGGCTCTTCCTACCCACGAGCAATGAGCACAAAGACAACTGCGCGCACCTTGAGTCAGCCTGCATCCTGTGTTGGGGGAGATCTTTATTCGGCTCGCCTCTCAAAGGCTACAGTGATTCTGCATTGATGGTCCAGAGGTGCCAGGGCCAGGGCAGCATCCTTGGGCCCGGACCTCAGGGTTCTGAACCCCCTCTGTCAGAGATTCCAGAACAGATGGACATTAGAATTCGGTTGTGCTCACAGGGACAGAACTCTGATGTGGCTCAGGGAAATGGGTCCTTTATTAAGAATAGCATGGGCATTGTAAATATTTTCAGACTACAGAAGCAATTCACTACAGAAAGTTTAGAAAATTAAAAGGAATACTAAGAAGATTTAAAAAATCACTTGGAATCTCGCCCTTGGAGGTAACCACTGTTAACATTTCTCCATGTTCTTTTTCAGATTTTCTTCTGTTTCTCTTTGCAGAAAATGGTGATTTTCAAAGTGGGGAATATGGGGCAGAGCCCACTGTCTGTTCTGTTTCCTGATCTATACATTTGGTGCCAACCCCATGGGGCAGGGGAGGGGGCGCTGGCACGAAGCCCCTGTGAGCTGCCTCTAGGATGATGGGAGGTCTCAGAGGTGTCTGTGTTCCTGGTCAAGGTGCCCAAAGACCTTTGAACCCTGCTGGCATGCTCTGGGCCACACCTAGCACCTCTGGCTTTATGGTCCAGAAGAAAGGCTTTGCCTCGTTCCCTATTTCTTTACACTGTGTCTCCCCAGCAGGAGCTGCCTGTGTGTGTTGGGAACACAGATTTTATTAGCTCAGACTCTGTTTGCGTAACACTGAAAGGAAGGGGCTGGGTCAGCACCCTGCGTCTGCCAAGCACTAACCATCTTACATACGTAACTTTATTGACTCCTCATAACACCACCAGCCATGAGGGTTATTATTACCCTGAATGATAAAGGAGGAACCCCAGGCTCAGGAGGGGAAGCAGGTGGCCCAGGGTCACACAAAGACCACCTGCAGACACAGACGCAGCCCTGGCTCCTCTGTACCCAATGCCCAAGCTGCTTACCATCCTATACCGCGCCCCCAACCCTGGCTTGTGGGAGAGCTGGAATGGTGGCAGCTGGATGATTTATCTCGGCTTGAAGAATCTTCTGTTTCCTCAGTGAAGATCTGCTCCTGAACATCCACCGGCTTTGGGCTTTGGTATTGTGTTGCAGGAACAAGGCTGCTGTTTTCATTTATTAATTCAGTGATAATTATAACTGCCTAGTGTGCCCCAAGCACTGACCCGCCATTAGGGATGGGAAGTAAAGTCATATGAGGGCCCTGCCTTTAGTGGGCTCATGTTCTGGTAGGGGAGATAGACAAGTCAATACCCTGCACTGTGGCAGGGGCAATGGTAGGGAGGGCTGGGGCAGAGAGAGAAGCGTCTAAATGCAAAGCAGCCTAGGAGGTGGGGTGGTAGTAGAGGGCGCCACTTTTGAGGTGCATTTTGAAGACATCGAGGTGTAACACAGCGGGGAGTGTCCAGGAAACCGTTCATGATTCATTATGGCTACAATTAAGGGTAAAGAGTGAGGGGCGAAGGCCATAATCTGGAGGGCTCAGTATTGCCAGATCAGAAAGGCGGGGGGGGGGGGGTGGTACGCGAACAAGTCTGAATGTAATCCTGACACTTGGGCACTGCAGAAGCATTTTGAGGTTCTGCTTTGCATTTTGGCAAGACCACACTTTGGCTTCCCAGGGGAGGCCAGCGAGAGGGGCGCAGACTGGAGACAGAACTCTGTTGCAGCGGGGTGGTTACTTAGCCCAAAGGACAGCGGGGCAGAGGCAGTGGGTTGTGCCGGGGGCGACAAGACGTGAGACAGACGGGGAGGAAGACTTCACACGAAGAGGTGGTGAACGAGCTCCTCCTGGGTGAGAAGGAGACGGAGCAAGCCAAGGTCGTGCCTGACTTCGGACTTGGGCCAGGGAGGGTGGTAGGGCCTTTCAGGAGCCAGGAGGAAACAGAAAGAGGTGGAGGCCAGGTTTGGAAAGGAAAGGGCTGGTAGACAGTCAGAGGAGGATGAGTTTGCGAAGCCCATGAGTTAAACAGATGGTTTCCAATGGTAGGAAATCTCGGATTTCAGGACCTTGCTTTGATCCTCCTCCCCTCATTCCCTTCCCCCGTTCCCACTCCTCTCTACCCCACCCCCACCTCCAGCTGGCAGTTGTTTTATTTAGATGGCCCCTGGATTCCTTCCTCTGTGCACTTTATTTAAGTCAGGGTAGCTGCATTCGCTGACAATATTCCCAACCCCCAGTGAGGGAAGGGTGAACTAATTGTCCAGCCAAGAAGGGGAGAAGGTAAGAGGAGGGTACGTGAGCACAGTGATCAACTCATCCTAGTTTACCAGGGTTGTCCCGCACCCCAGCATTGGAAGTCCCGCATCCTAGGAAACCCTTCAGACCTTAGTAAACCTGGATGGTTGGTCGGCTTAGGTTGGGTGGGGACAAGGGAAGGAATCTTCCCACTGTGTTGGGAATGAGGCATGCCCTCAAGATGGGCTCCCTTCTCCCGGGGGAGTCACAGGGCCACAGGCTGCCAGTCCCTCTGGACCTGGGACACAGTAACCAGGTCACCCATAGGCTGCCTTAGAGGCTGGTATGCTCCTTACACCAGAGCAACCTGCCATTTGAGCTGTGAGTCCCTGGCCCCTGGGATGAATGGACAGACCTAGTGCTGAGCATACAGTAGGTCCTCTTTAAATATTTGTCCAGTGACTGAAACATAGTGGGTCCATGGAAAAGGGGCAGAGTTCAGGATAAGTGCTTTCTCTTCACCAGTTCCATGGTGGCCTTCTAGTATACACACAGGTGTCTTCTGCTCCCAGTGCCTTCTGAAGCCTCAGAGGCGAAAAGCCTTCTTCCTGTTTGTTTAGAAAAACCAATACCTGTTCTAATGTCCCCGTGCCGGACCACCAGTGCCAGGCACAGCTTTGATGTCCCACATTTGCATCTGGGAACGCAAGGCTCGGCCCTCTCTCACATTTGGAATAATGAGCAGATGTTTTTCTCATAACAAGAACATGTGCAGGCGCTGACACATGAGAATAGTTTCCAGTCCTAAGTTAATTAGCAAGCTGGGGAGCCCAGATAAATAAAGCTCTCTGTTTCCTTTCCTAGAGTCTAAGATATCTGACGGGGAGGTTCCCTCCTTTTTTTCCCTGCCTTCCTAGCATCAGGGTTTGGAGAAGCGATTAAGTGCTTGGTAATCTGTGTGCACAGAACTGCCTTCTGAGCAGGCACACGGCCTGTGTTCCTCCTGCAGAAACTCCAGCTCCGACCTACAGCCAGTGCTCAGCGACCTGCTGGCTGATTATCTGTCTCTCTCCACCCTAACCTTGGCTTGTGTTTTTCACATCGACTTTCTCATGAGCTTTATCACAGCATTGCTGGCAGGAGCAGGAGGGGAGGAGGTATGGAGCACCACATGCCAAGCCTCTCTTAGAGGCCTTGTCCGGTCTCATTAATTTTCAAACAATCCCATGAAGGAGGCATCCTCGTTACCCTTATGGAAAAGCTGGGAAAAGAAAGTCTTAGACAAGGTAAGCTGTTAAGTGGGGAAACGGGTTTGAAGCCAAGTGTGTCTAAGGGCAAGGCCGAAGGCCTTCGCCAATGAATGAGCCTTAGAGTACAGCAAATTCACATCTCTTATTTTAAAGGTGCCTGTCTTAGTCAGCTCAGGCTGCCATAACAAAACACCATAAACTGGGCGGCTTAAACAGCATTCATGCCTCACAGTTGTGGAGGCTGGGAAGTCTGAGTTCAAGGTGCCTAGTGAAGGCCCCCTTCCTGGTTTGCAGACAGCCGTCTTCTCCAATGTCCTCACATGGCCTTTCCTTGGTGCATGAGGGGAGAGAGAGACCCCGGGTCTCTTCCTCCTTTTAGAAGGACATTAATTCTACCATGAGTGTCCTTCCCTCATGACCTCATCTAACCCTCATTACCTCCTAACGTCCCCACCTCCAAATGCCATCACCCTGGGGGTTCGGGCTTCAACGTGTGACTTTTGGGGGGACACGAACATTCAGTCCATGCAGTGTCTAAGCAAAACTCTTACTTGAATTGGAACTGTCTGTTGATACAGTTGCCCAACAATAAATCTGCGAGCTGACCTAGCCTCCTAACTCTCGGATTCCACTTTTCTACTCTAGTTCATTAGCTGCCTCTTTTCTCCCCTTCTCCCTGTCTTCAAAATTCTGCCCTATTGATCTTCTGTCTTCTTTTTGAGAAATGTTGGTTTCAGGCAAACTGGACAGTCTTCTGGGGAAGGCCCAAGAATTTATCTCAAAATTTATTCTAGCCTGAAGAGCCTGTGTTCCTCTGTAAAAATATAACACTCAGAATTTGAGACTTGGAGTTCAGTGAGCATGTTCCTCCGGTTGATGGTGTGTTTACTGAATATCAGTGGCTGTCGCTAACCACACTTTGAAACAAGACACACATGTTTTTAATAGAATTGTAAGTTTTATGCCTTGTTAAAAATACCAGCACGGACGCTGGCCGGGGGAACGAGGTAGGATGTCAAAGGGCAGCGAGGAATTCCCTTCTCAGTCTGCTGGGCCAGGGGACAGGCACGAGGAAGGATGGCTTGTGCCCTCGCCTTTGCTTTGTTTCAGACAGGCGGCTCTCCCTGTCCTCTCTTGGGCATGACCCCTGCCACCAGCTGGTCTTCTCAGCCCCGCCCATGCATGGGAGCTCAATACGCCTCATCCTTTCTGAACGGAAGTGTTTATTTCCAGAGAAGCTTTTTCCTTCACTGTGAAGAGCATCCACTGGATTTTTTGGAAAGCCTAAATTACAGGGTGCTTTAAAAGAAATGCAGCCCTAATTACTTAAAGAAATACTTTCTGAACGCCAGGACCAGGGGCAAAGGCCTGACCCCCGCCCCGGCCCCCGACACAGGGTCTCTGGCAAGCCTCCCATTGCCCTGAAGGGATGCCTTGAAGTCCTTCTGTAACTTCAGGTTTCAACATAATGTGTGTTCTTTTCTTTCTGAGTGTAAAAGAAGTATCTGTATAAAAATGAAGTAAACTTTCATCAATAAGTTCACCACCCACAGATAGTGTTATTTTCAAGACATTTCTTTTCAATCACTTTTCTATGTGTGTCTGTAGATATGTATATAGGTTATTTATATACTTTACAGTATGAGCGCATACTTTAGAGTTTTAATTCTGCTCTTCCTCCACCAAACCGCACATTGTGTGCTTCTTCCCATTTCATTGAAGAGCCTTCAAGTGTGTTTTTTGAAGTGAATGCGCAATACTCCTTCCAGGGGACGCGCCACGATTCATTCAGTCAGTGGTCTTTTTCTCAAATGTTTTCACTGCAGATTTTTCCTATTATAGAAAACACTGCGACATTCTTGTCCTTGACTCTTAATTATATGAAATGTTTCTTTGTTTGAAGTATCATTGCTTTTTCCCCCATGTAAATAATGGATGTGTTATACTGGTGTAAATCAAATTACCTCTTAAATGCAGAAGAACTCCCCTCACCCCAATTAAGGAAGCATATACTGTTTTGCGAAGAGGGCCAGATTTTAAAAGTAAAATAGAGGGTAAGAATGCAAGAGAGAATGTTCCAGAGAAATGTTCATACACTATTTCATCTCTTAGGTAAACCTAGATTGTATTGGGTGGGTTAAAAACCTACATTAATGAGTTTACAATTTACTCCCAAGGAAGCCTGTTTTGTACACAGGACTGAGCTAGAAAATAATATATGAAAGGATACAACAAGGCATCAAACTATACAGTGAATGAATATGTACTAAAGGGAGATAGTAAAAGAAGAGAAAACCCCAACATTTTCCGGCACCATTAAAGACTTTTGGAGAGACAGGGAAATTGAGATTGGTCTTAAAAGAGTATCTGGGATTTAAAAAGAGAAAACCACCTTGTATTGAGCCCTCATAATGTGCTTGGAACTTTATACGTATCATCTACTTTCTTCCTTACAATGGGCCTCCCAATTTTTTGTTAAGAGCAATTGGACCCTTGCAAAAAATATACAGCATAGTAAGATTATAGAGTTATACAGTATAAGATTGGAAATAGTTGCAGGTGCAATATGATTGAAATAGGCACAGGGTAATAAATGCTTTAAAAACAAACAAAATCAGGGCAAAGGAAAAATATGGACAGGAGGAATGTAAGCTCTATGAAGGAAGGATTCCTCACTGGTTTTGTTCACTGATGGATCCCGCACAACTGGATGAATGACTGTATACAGTAGGTGTTCAATAAATATTTCTTGAATGAATGAATAAAGAGGCAGGCAAGATGTTTGCCATATGGTCCTGAATACATTACTTTTGTGTCTGAGCTTCCTTGTAGACAAAGCATGCAGGCAGTGGGGCAGGATTTGATCAGGCTACATCTGGGGAAAGTGAGCGTCTCTTCCAAGGAGCAGGACTAGCATGGGCAGCTGTTAGAAGGGCTGACTGATGAGTGGACATGGCAGAGAAGCGTATCTGTCAGGTAGATGGGGCGCGGGGGGGGGGGTGCGGTGCAGCAGAAGAGGAGGAGCCTCCCGACTTGGGCGGAGGGCACAAGAGAGAGCTGTAAGAGAGCCTGGGTGGAAGGCAGATTTCTTTAAAAGCAAAATAATCCCATCATTTGCTTCGCAGATCTAAACCCTCTATTATGTACTGAATCATGTTCCCCCAAATTCATATGTTGAAGCCCTCACCCCTGATGCGACTCCTTGGAAATAGGGTCTTTTTTTTTTTAAGGTTTTATTTATTTTTAGAGGGAGGGGAAAGGAGAGAGACAAAGAGGGAGAGAAACAACAATGTGTGGTTGCCTCTCACATGCCCCCTACTGGGGACCTGGCCCACAACCCAGGCATGTGCCCTGACTGGGAATCCAACCAGAGACCCTTTGGTTCTCAGGCTAGCACGCAATCCACTGAGCCACACCAGCCAGGGCTGGAAATAGATTCTCAAAAAAGGTGATTAAGATGAAATGAGGTAATAAGGGTAGGAACCTAATCTGACAGGACCAGTGTCCTCATAAGCAGAGGAGGCAGACACCAGAGGTTCTCTCTCTTTCCAAGAGTCCACAGGGAAACGGCCATGTCAAGGACGCAGTGAGAAGGCAGCTTCCACAAGCCAGGTGTCTTCCTTATCTTGGACTTTCAGCCTGCAGAACTGTGAGAAAATACATTTCTGTTGTTTAAGCCACCCAGCCCAGTGTTTTGTTACGACAGCCTGAGCTGGCTAATATGCCCTCCAAAACATCCTAGCATTTTTCACTTTTAGAAGAGAATTGAAACATCATCAGTTTGCCCTAGCTGCTATGGCTCAGATAGTTAGAGCGTCATCTCATAAACTGAAAGGTCACAGGTTCGACTCCCAATCAGGGCACATACCTGGGTGGTAGGCTCCATCCCCTGTCGGGATGAATACCAGAGGCAGCCACTGGATGTTTCTCTCTCACATTGGTGTTTCTCTCCCTTTCTCTCCCTCCTTTCCCCTCTCTCTAAAATCAATAGGCACATCCTTGGGTGAGAATTAAAAAAAAAAGAAACGTGAGTTTCACGTATCTGGAAGTGATGGCAGCTCACACTGGCCCTTGTTCTCAGAGCGATATAAGAATTCCAGGCTGGACGGCAAGGGAGGGCACACTCAGACAGTTTGAACCGACTGAGTTCAGTCTCTTCAATTTTGGTCTGGCATTTTTCACTCTATCTTTTGCAACCTATTTATCTAAGTTCCTGGCCCCCCCTTGGCCCCTCCCTGCCCCACTCTGAGCACAGATATAACTCACCCACAATTATAAATTAAAATTGCACATCACGGGGTAGATGGTAGGGGGACAGCAGCAGTGACTGTACACCCCTCATTTACAGCATCTGGCCCAAACCATAAATGGCCCATGGGAAACTGGTGTCCTAGAGGAGGGGCCACGTGGCAGGACCATGGGCTTGTATTTTTCTTTGGCTGTTCTGGGCTTGGATTATGTTTATTGTTTCTCAACTAACTTCTGCAGCCCCCCAAATCTATTTTTAAGGCAAAATTGTTGCTTCTGTTTCGTCATAAGAGGAAATACTATCTCTGAAAACCATTATTTGTAGAGCTGGGCCACCGCCGATCAAGTCAGGAGAGTGAGAGACACTCCTCGAGAATCGAGAATCGGGCACCGTGGTGTGCGCCTAAGACTGGGCTTTGTCCCCGACAGCAGTTAAGGTTATTTTGGGGTCACCTACAGGTCAAGCCTTAACCTCACACATCTCTGATAGGACATTCGGGAAAGCCTTCAGCTTGGATCTTCCTCCAGCCTTCATTTTCTAAAGTCGGGGCCGAATGGCCCTAGTAATTTTCACCTATTATTTCTAAATGATTATGATAACATGACAATAGGCATTCCATGATGTTTTCCAAGAAGCTATAGGAATAATTGTACGAATTCCATTCCATCATCTAAAGTCATGAGCATTTAGGTAGTAATAAGACCTAGAAAAATTTAACTCTTTTTCTCTCCCTGCCTTTTATTGAGATATAATTGACATACAGCACTGTTTACATTGAAGGTGTACATTATAATGATTTGACTTACGTGTGTATATTGTGAATTGATTACTGCAATAAATTTAGTTTACGTCTATCACCTCATAAAGATACAAAAAAGAAAAAAATGTTTTTTTCTTTTGATGAGAACTCTTAGGATTTACTCTCTTAACAACTTTTATATAAACCAACTCTTTTGCTTTTACAGAAAGTATTTAGTGATTGGAAAAAGTAAGTCTTGCGATCGAAACCCATTTCTTAGCTTGCACCGCTATTAAATGGATGACAGTTCCCCCCGAGAGTTTGTGTCTGCCCTTTTAAAGAAGCCAGTCTACAAAGCTTATGCCAAGCTACTGTGGGTTTATATACTCCTGAACTCTTCACAGGACTCTCACTGTGGCCTCTGTGTTTGATAAAACCAGCCAGTCAATCAGTCATCCTAAACAAAGCCAGGATGTAAACAAGGCAAAACAGAAATTACTATTCAGATGCGTCCCTGTGTTCCCAGCCTTTCTCCGTGTGCCCTCCCTCCCTACCCAGGAGGGCTGCGGCTCGGTTTCTTCTCCTGCCCCTGACTGTGAGGAGGACCCTGCCTTGCCTCAGTGGTCCTTTCAGGTCTTCAGAAGGGCTGGGGCCAGGGTGGTTGTGAACCGGCTTTCTCTTTGGAGGATGCACGTCTGGGGCAGGGCGGCACACCTGGAACAGCTGGGAAACACGCATTTAGGGAACGCACCCCCGACACGCCTCTGTTCCATTGCGCTTCCTCTAGTATCTTTTCCAAAGCCAAACAGAAAGTCACATCAAAACATTTCCCTAAAAGCTGGTTGAAGATGAGCCACTCTGGGAGAGTGTGCAGAAGAAACAGCTCCTCTCCTAGAGTTCTGCTTCTATCTGGGGAAGGAGATTTGGGGCAAATCTTGAAGAGAGAGGGGCAGAAGCAGCATGTGAAGGAAATGGTTAGAGGTGAATGGGAGATTTTGGGAAACATTGTCTATGAAATTCCTCTATGATGTTTGGAAAATGCATGTAAAGAACATGAAGTTTATTTCACAATGTATATGGATATTGAATCATTACATTGTACACCTGAAACTAATACCACGTCATGTAGCAATTACAACTCAATTTTTTAAAAATGTGAATCATTTGAACTTCCCCTTTGGTTGCTGGACTGTATCTCTGTGATCCCAGTACCACTCCAAGACTGTCACGTGGGCGATGGTTTTATATATTTGACATGAACTACACTAATGAACCACATGGAGATAAATTTATATAAATCAATGTAGTATGGTGTTCAGAACATGGATTTTGGAATTGGCTGGACTGCTGCCCAAATTCCAGCTCTGCCACTTACTTGCTGGTCACCTTGAGCTTGTTTCTAAATGTTGACCCCCAGTTGCTTTGTATATAAAGAATAGAGATATTAGCACCTACCTCATCAGTTTGTTGTGGGGATTAAAGGAGATAATCCATTTGCAAAGCACCTAGGAGCATGTCTGGCAGGTAGGACACCATTGCTGGTAATCAGAAGTACACGTTGCAACAATCTCCATTGATTCCTTGTGAAACTACAGTTTAAGGGGATGTCCTATGGGCCGAGCATCTCTGGGATGCTTCCAAGCCTTGGTACTCAAGCCGAGGTCAAGCAGCCAAGGGCATCTGCAGGTGCCAGGGGCCATGCAGGATGTTCATCAGGAGGTGAATATGGGTAGAGGGATCTAGATTTGCATTTTTTGCTAAAACAGGAATCAGCAAGGTTCAGCCCTTGTGGCTTTGCACCAGAATAGGCAATCCAACTTAATTAGAGGGCAGAGGATGTACATGCACACTACGCAACCAGAAAATGCACTATACCCAGAGATATTGTGTGACTGTGTATGTGGGTGTGTGTGGGGGGGAGGGGGGTGGTGGGGAGTGGGAAGGAGAGTGAAAAACACAGAGGGTCTTTTGGTTCTTGCCTAGGGTGTGGTTTTCCTTGAGCTCTTGCAGAGAGACCCAAAAGCAGAAGCAAGCTGTCCTTGACTGTGCGCACATTCCTTAAGCCAAGAGTGGTTCAAAGGATAGTGCAAAGGCCACACACAGACCAGAGGGTGTGCGACGAAACCAGTTCCCTGGAGCTATCGGCCTCTTCTCCAATGCTGTCAGGAGAGTGAAGGAGTGTGTCGTCCCTGGACGTTGCCCCAGGGGGCTGGTGTCTGGTTACCTTCTGTGCTGAAGTATTCTTCGACTCCGCACATCTCACCTTCAAGCCTCTGCATCGTCCTCTGCTAAATGAGCTGGTTGGACACTGTGAGCCTCCGGGCCACATGGAGCTTCAGTCGGACAGGTGCATCCCCAGCCTGTGATTACCTGTGGCTGAGCAGGTGCAGGTTGTCCACAGCTGGCTCGCAGGCTCTCCTTGGTGGATCTGAGCCCACTCTCCCATCCACAACCTGAGCACTGGCTGCAGCCCTCCAAGGCACCAGCCTCTGAGGGAAGAGCCGCTGGCCCTTTATATCCGTTAGAAAATAATAACAAATGGACGACACTTGTAACCTTTGAGTAAGTGATTAACTTGGGTTCTTCAGAAATTGTGCATGACAACTTGAAGGAGACAAGTGGGCGGTGAGCTGAGGCCAGGGCTGTGAGTGACCGAAAGTGTAACATGTGCTCCAGACTGCACGTCTGGACGTGGTAAGGCCTGGGAACTGCAGGGATCAGCATGGGAACCAGGAGCGCTGAGAGGCGCAGATGCCTGTGAAGTGGGACCGATGCGCACATACTCCTGGTTATTTAAGGCCGCATTACTATCTGATCCATGTTTACTGTCTATGATTCTTCGGGCCAGGAGTTTGGGCAGATTTTAGCTGAGCGATGTCCTGCTCCACAGGGACTGGATCCCTCAGTGGGACTCAGTGGCTGGGCCGGTCCGGAGGGCCCAGGAGGGCTTCGCTCTCATGTCAGCAACCTTGGCAGTGCGGAGCTGGAAGGCTAGGTTCAGCTGGGGCGCTGGGATGGATGGCTGGGCCTTGGTCCCTCTCTCCCCACTCGAGTCCCAGGGCATCTTCCTCTCCATCTGCTCTCTCCATGTGTCTCTTTTGCCAGGTTGCCAGACTTCTTACCTGATGGTTCCAGCTCAGGCCCCCAAGAGAGAGGAAGCAGAAATTGTTAATCCTCTTAAAGGCTAGAACGGGGCCTGGCACAGCCGTGTTCTGCTTATCTCACTGATTGAGCAGTCACAGCTTAGAGTCAAAGGGACGGAGGAGGAGACGGCACTGTCCTAGGGGAGGGCCTGTGTGCGCAGGGAGAGAAGGCGCTGAAGTGCCCGCCTTTGGGAATAAGCTATTACGAATCCCCTTTGGCAGAATTTGGAAGCATGTGGAGTCTGGGGACACGTCTGCAGTAATGGTGCCCAGGGGCCCTTTGTGGTTGCAAGAGAGCCGGCCTAACTATCCCTCAAGATCAAACCCCCTTCTGGTCCCAGGAGGGAGATGTAACTAGCACGAGGAACACTCTTTGCTCCTTGCATCCAGGAAACCATCCTGACTCAGTGGTCTGAACTCACCCAGCCTAAATTTACCCCGGCCTCAGGGAGAGAGGAATGGTTTTTGTCATGAGTGCTGACTCTAATCGACTCTTTGTGGCTTCCTGGAGTGACAGTTTTCAACCTGTTTCACCTCATGACACACATGTACTAATTACTAAAATTCTGCGGCACACCAAAAAGATTATATTTTTTGCTGACCTGACAAAAAATAGTTACAATTTTGATTGATTTACAAAAGAAATAATAGTAATCATCTACCCTTTTTTGCTCCAAAGTGACTTTTTAAAAAATCAGGTGCCTATACTTGTATATAAGGATTTCTAGTATCAAGAATTAACCAATCAGATTCAACCTTACTATATAATGTGACCAATAAGATGCAGCTGTATTATATGACCTATGCATTTATGGTTCCAGACAGGACATTCACGCTGGACTGCTATTGTTGTGTTCTGTTGTCATTTTTTATTTGACAATCTAAGGGAAAAGAAGTCAGTTCCCCTGACTAAATAGTCAGGTATTGCATGTTTTAAAAATTCTTGCGGCGCACTGGGAGAAAATCGCTGCCCTAGAGCACGGTGTTGAGAAGGATTCTGACGCCACATCAAGGCTCAGGGCTATGGTGTATTGGTCACATCTGTCTTGGACAGAGGCATAGCATCACTTGAATCGTTTAAATTTATTCTTAAAAAAAAAAAAAGACTTATTCTAAACCTGGGTCGGACCATGCCATGCTCTTACCAGAAGGAAGACAGGCATATTAATCAGTCTCTAAATGTGCCATGTGTTTTCCCACCTGCCCCGCTTGGCAGGGCTCGTTGCCTTCTCAGTGGTTGCCTGTACCTTGCCGGCCTTCGAGGCCTGCCTCCTCCGCCAGGCTTTGCTGGACCACCCTAGTTTCTGGGTCTCTAGAAACTTAGGCTGAGGGAGTTTCAGCCATTAGATAGATACTGCTATGCATTGTTTCCACCACTGGATTCTCCCATGCATTGTTAACTATCTTTACCTCCGCGGACTATTTCCAATTTAGCTATTAGACATTTGAAGTCAAGGTCAGGTTCTTATACACCTTGGTATCCTTCCTTCTAGTTGGTGTTTCTCCTGATGATAGTGACTTAAGACAAACATCACAAGAGGATTTGAATATCTTATTGAATCTACATTTCCCAGTGAACAGGCATTGGTGGTAGAAATGGGTTAATACCCCCAGATTCAGCTAAGTGGGCTTTGCCAGGGGAGTTCGCCTGAATCAAGGGTGGCCAGCCAGGGCCAAAGCAGGGCTCCTGGTCAGGTAGACTCAGGTGCCGGTTGTGGTCGAGACTGTTGGGAGGCCTGTGCTGCAGCGCAAATAATTCCTGATGATGTGTCCATGGATTCCACGTGCGTCTCGGCTCCCATGGTCCTTGTGGCTTGAATTAGCAGTCTGAAATGTTTAATGTTCTGGTAGGTGGAGGGGAGATGTCTAAAGATCCCAGAGAGGGAAACTGCGTGAGGGAGGAGGAAAGAGAAGCTTTCGGAAGTCTTGCGGGAATGGAAGTGGGTGATTAACCGTCCCTTTTTTCCAGTCCCACCCCTCCCAAGGAAAGCGTTTGTTCCTTCTCGCCTCTGGAGGGTTCGTGTTTATCAGCACTTAGCTCCCAGATCTGGAGCTCAAGACTGAGAAAGTGGATTTGGCAGAATTCCTTTGAGTTGTGTTTTGCTGGGCCTTGGTTCATCTGTCTAGGCTTATAAAATTCCTGGAGATAAATGTGAAGAAGCAGATATCATCATTTATGTTCCTTTATTTCTAGTACACACACCTGACATACCTGGGAAGGTCCTAGCTCCGCAGATATGCCCCATAGATGAGTCACCCTTCATCCTGGTCTAATGATCTGATGATCCCCAGCCGCCCCACTGGATTACCTGATGTACATCCAACTATAATCAGGATATCTTTTATGATCATTAAGATACAGAGGCAGTTAATGTTATTCATAATACATTGGAAGCTGGGTGAGATCTTAAAGTGTATTCAGCATCATCAAGGCATGAAAGGAAGACAAAATGATGTGCAGACCAGGCACAATGTTGAATTTCACTTTATTGTTTTTGTGATAATTGGTCTTCTAAATACTGTTTACTAGAAAGGCCATTTAGAGAATTCGTTTTCGCAATGGCTAATAACAACCGCAATATCAACTATAATTTTTCGAGTGTTCACTTGATACCAGATGTTGGGTAGCAGGCTTTATGCACCCATGACCTCATGTCCTCTTCCTGGATTAATGGGAGTTTCTGATGCCACTATTAAGAAATAAACGTCATAAAAGGGATGCCTCCTTCACCTCCATGTTTTGTGGGTTCACATGGCTGTGATAAAGTCATTCCCGGACAGGAAAAGTCTTGGCTATGATGCAGCTGGTGTTCACAGAGCATCTGTGTTCTGTTGTCCCAGCCAGTGCAAGGCTCTACGGGGCAGGCGGTGGGGGCCATTCTTCTCGTCTGTCTTTGTTCTTCATTCTTGCCCCAAACCCGTGACCTCACATTAGATGGGGACAGCCTGTATATGGATTTGTCCCGTCTTCCCAAACTAGCCGCCTCTCCCACTTCTATTCACTTTGGACATAATGATCGAGAGAACAAACACCTCTTTTCCGTCTTTTGAAGAAGATGTACTTTGCAGTGCTTGGAAAGGATCAGTTGTTTATAGTTACTGAATGCTGATTCACATTTAACCATCTGTTTAAAAACGTACCCGGGATTTGTTTTAATTGTGTGCGATAAGAGATGCAGACACAGAAATGACTGCCGTGATGGGAGTTCATACGCACAGGTACCTGGAGTCAGGGGGCACCACACTATGCAGGGCCACACAGGGAAGCACCAGGGTGGGTCAGGACGCAGGAGGAAGGAGAGCAAAGGGAAAGTGTGCGCAAAAGCCTTTCTGTGATTTTCACAGGAAGGAATGGGTGAGATACAGGGTAAGGAGTCTTAGAAGTAATTTGAATCATTTCAAGGGCTGCGAGGTGTATGATCCACCCAAGTTGTCTGGTACAACGGCAGTGATTAGGTCCTGCGGCGATCAGGGCAGGGGACCACACGTGAGAGCTGGTCAAGGAGGCAGTTGGGATGTGGACTCTGGATCGGTTGGTCTGTGGAGGAAAGGGGTGGTGTGCAAGCTGGCGGCTCTGCTGTCTCCAAATCTGCAGCCCTGGGAGGGGTCGTCTCTCTCAGGTCGGCAAGTCCCAGGCGCCAGAGCATCAAGAAGGGAACATTAGAAAATATAGTCAATGCACCATCCTTCAAAGTAGTTACCCAAGGGATAACGGCACGTATTGAGTGCCAGCCCTGCCTGGACTGTGGTTCTAGAGCTAGCGCGGAGCCTGAGACAGCCCTGGGCACGTGGTGGCCCTCTGTTGATGTTCGTTACGTAGTGCTGAATGAAGGCTCCAGACTGGTGCCTGGAGCTTGTATTAGAAGTGCCTACAAGGCCAACTGTGCTCTCAAGGAGTATACAGTCTAGTTGGAGAAAGAAACACATAACTACATCTGTTATAACACGATCATTGCCATCCTGAAAGCTACTGTCATCTCCACACCTACTGCTCCCACAGTCCCTGCTGCCGAGAATGACCTCCTGGTGTGCCCAGCCATGGAAGCCTGAACTTGAGTGATCCCTGCTCTCCCTGTCACCACCTCCTCACTCCTTAATGCTCAGCATTCACGTTCTGCCCACTCTACCTTCTAAAGCTATCACCAAGTTTGTTGCTTTCTCTTCACTCCCACTGACTGCGAGCAGAGACGCCACGTGGTTCCACTGAAGGAAAACCGCTACCTCCCAGCTTTCCCGCGTGCCTCTCCTTGAGGCCTGGTTACAGTCAGAGCTGGAGGCACCGCCCCCCCACCTTTTTCCCGTTTGCCCTGTTACACAGCAGAACTCCCAGCGCTAATTCAGAGCAGCTGTGCACCAGCGGCTGGGAGGGGAGCCCCTTTAACCACCCAGAGTCCCTTTTCAGATGCTGCCTTAGCCCCACACACTGTCATCTATGGCAGGGGCCTGGAGCCAGCACGAGGCCAGAGGCACTTTCAAGGTCGACAGTTTGTCTCAAGCCATCACCTTCTTGTGAGTCTCTTCCCCTCCTGCCTCCGGGCCTTCCTGAGGGGCTGGGCCATCTGACTGTGCTGTCTGACTGTGCTGACTGTGCATCTGACTGACTGTGCCCCTCTGTGCAACTCAGTCACATTAGTGGGATTTAAAGGTCACTCCTTCCGATGGTATTTGTGCTATAAAGGAGCATGGGAAGAGGGGCTCGTTGCGGAGTATAACAGGTGACTTTCTGATGGGGAGCGCAAGTCGGGGGTCTTTTGATTCATAAAGAACATCCATGTGCGTGTCCCAGAGAACAGCCGTGGTTCGTTCCTCCACTTCCCCAGCCCGGGCTGCAGAGGGTAGACTGAGGCAGGAGGAGGACCCCAGGGAAGAAGGGCTGGCAGCTGAAAGCTCCTGTTCAGGTGACAGTGTGTGGCTGCAAGCCTGGTTTGAGGCTAGGAAGCTAAAGGGAGGTGCTTTAGTTCACCAGACCTGCTCTAACAAGATATCTACCATAGACCGGGCGACCTCAACAACAGAAATGTATTTTCCCGCAGTTCTAGAGGCTGATGATTCATGGTTCCTCCTGATGCCTCTTTCCTCGGCTTGCAGACGACTGCCTTCTGACTGTGTCGTCCTCATGTGGTCTTTCTCTGGGTGCATACGTTCCTGGTGGCTCTTGGTGTGTCTAAATTTCTTCTTCTCTTAAGGATGCCAGGCATGTTGGATTAGGGTCCACTCTAATGGCCTTGTGTTAGCTGTAATCAGTTACCTCTGTAAAGGGCATATCTCCAAATACAGGCATCTTCTGAGTCCTGGGTGGGGAGGGGAGCATGAGGACTTCAACATGGAATTAGGGGAGGACCCAGCTCCACCCCTAACAGGATTGCATGGTGGTGGCAACCCAGAACTGCAATTCTCAAAACTGTTCAGGTGGCCAAGATTTTGTAAGTTAGTGGTGTCCAAACAGGTGTTCAACTGTTGGATTCCATCACAGGAACTAAGAACAACTTCAGCAGCGGAAAGTAGGATGCTGTGTCAGAGTGGAATCTCCAGTCCCAGTGAACCGAATGGGCAGGGTGAGGGGGAAGCTGCTGAACTAAGCAGACTAGCAGTTTTGAGTTTTTGCTATAATATGTGCTTACTTGCTCAATTATTTTTTTTTTCACCTACTGTACATGCTGACAAAACAGTAGCAGGTGCCAGAGCTTTAAAAACTTTGAGTAAAATGTTGGAACTGACAAAGTTCCGTGTACTGAACAAATGTTCTGTATGGATTGGGAAAAACTCACTATTATTTGCTTTTAGCAAAGGAAACATCACTCATATTCCAAAGGAACCTTGAGATTCGCTATGGGAAGCAACATCCCTGTGTATCTTTTCTCATTAGAAGACTCAGGACGATAACACATTTCAATGATCGCTGAAAGAAAGGTGATTCAAGAAGCTAATCACTGGCCGTATGGTTTCTCTTTCCATTTTTTCACTTCACATAACTGACAGAGCACCTTCAATAATGCTTAAATCAGTATTCTTGCTTACATTCAAGGTGGCAGGTAAAGGGGGGATGTGCATAACACTTTGCTAGATAGTGACAGAGAAATGAATGAGATGCCATCCCTGCCTTGAGGACCTCAGTTGTCAGTGAAGAATTTCGGTTGCAAACCACAGGATCCGCTCTAGCTGGCCTAAGCAGAGAGGTCATTCATTAAAGCAGCTGCCGCACAGGCAGAACTGGCTGGGACATGAAGCCCAGCCTGGGCAATGCTTTGCTCCCGCGGACCCGCGGGCGCCAATGCTTGACATTGAGCACAAGACACTGCTTTAAGGTGTTCTGCTTCTGTCTTTGATGGTTGGGTTGCTGCAGCCGCCATGGCAATCACTGCTTCATGCCCCTTATGTCTTATTGGCAGAGTCCAGCTCACATGCCTGGCTGGAAAGGAAAGCTGGGAAAGCAAGTTCCTGCCTTCTGCCTTAAAGGTGTGTGATCATGTGATGGGAAGTTATGAAAACATAGGAAAGGTGTCAAAAGGCACTGGGTAGACAAAAAGTATGGCAGGTATCCACTCTAAACTCCCAGTCTAATGGAGGAAACAAAAGTATATTTAAAAATTAGTAGGACAAGCGCTATAACCAACACATGCTTACAGGTCAGAAAACGTATTGTTAACAGCCTGGGGTGGTCAGGGAAGGCTTGCTGGAGGAGGTGATCAGTGACTGAGCTCATCTTGATGGATGAGGCAAAAGAGGAGCAGCTCAGAGTTAAATAAGAACAGGGACCCTCACAGTCTGAATTTAAACATGCCTCCACAGTGAGTGTGGCACATTTAATAGATGGAAACTCTGAAACGAGAAAAGGCAGGTTGGAGGCTGAAAGCATTAGTGGTGGACTCCTGTGGGAGCAGCTGGGAAGTGCTCAGGGCATCCCGCACGGGGCTGTCTGCACAGTGGGCTCCGCTTGTGTTCTCTCCCCCTCCCAGTTCTGCTCCCCTCAGCTGTCCTAAGAGCTTCTGGCTTCCAGTAGGAGACACTGCGCATTTTCAGAGGGGCTGTGGGAACTACAAAGCCTGACTGCAAAGGAGTGACTCTTTTTTCCTTTAAAAAATGTCATGATGAAAGTAATAAGGAAAGTATAAAGTGAAAAGTACAAGACCCTTGATAACTGTCATTTATATTTATATATTGTTTTTAATTTAAATCTCAAATGCAATCTCATTACATCTGTTTTGCAAATTTGTTCCCACTTTTCACACCTTAGATTTCTTAAAAAGTGAGTCTTAGTAGCAATGCCTAATGGTGCATTTCATCAGTTAATATTTATTAATAATGAAGAGGCTAAGAATGAGGATGTTTTTAAGACACTTTGGCTTAGCAAGTTGGAATACAGGGCCCTATTTCCCCTAAATCTGTTTCTCTTCTGCATTTCCCCATCTCGGTAAGTTAGGTATCACTTAGCCATTGCCCAATGCTGAAACCTGGGCACCAGCCTTTGTGGTGTGTTAACTTCGTATTTCTTTTGATGTTTATAACCATCTTGCACAACAGATGGCATGATGCCCATTTTATAGACGAAAAAAGTGAGATTTGGAAAGATTTAGTATCTTGTTAGCATCACAAAGCCTGTAGAAGTTGAGGACGGTATTCAAATTCAGGTTGTTCTGCCCTGGCCAGGTGGCTCAGTTGGTTGGGGTATCACCCTGTGCACCGAAAGACTGTAGGTGTGATCCCCGGTCAGAGGGCACATGGAAGGCAACCAATTGATGTTTCTCTCTCTCTCTCTCTCTCTCTCTCTCACACACACACACACACACACACACACACACACAAACACAAACACATCAATGAACATGCAAGTATAGATTTTAAAAATGTGGACAGGCATATTTAGAGTGTGGAGAGACTGGTATCTGTAAATAGACTGCCTCCTCTACACAGTCCCTAAATGATCTCTCTTCTTAAAAAAAAAATTTAAAAAAAAAGATTGTTCTGTTTTCAGAGACTGCCTTTTCATGTGAGATTAGGAGTTGAAGGTCTGTCCTCAGTTTTTTTTCCCACCATCTTAAAAACAATCTCTTTTCACCTCAGGGTTGTTTTTACAAAATATTTATGTCTGTTCTCAGTATACGTGGCTTCTCCACCCCAAAGTGATTTACACTCTAAGAGGACTGAGAGTGTATCTTGTAACTCTTCCCATCTCAAGTGTCATACACAAGAGTTGGTGCTTAATCGAAACTCGCTCTTTGATTTTTCTTAGCTCCTGTGTACTTCCAGCAAGATGGAATTGAGGATGAGTAAAAACTCTTCATGCCTCTTAAGAAATGGAAATCTCTATGTTACAAGTTAGCCCTGGAGATGACTTATTTCTTGTTGCCCTCTAGTTTTAGGCACCATGCAGACAGAGCAGCTTCAACAAGAGTACTTGAGTAGTATTGTCACTTGGCATTCCCTTTTTCTGCAGGGCCTACCGATATTTCCCGTGAGCAGTGGGTCCATGTGATTCTGCCATGAAGTCATTTCTGTTCAGCTGGGTCATAGGAGAGGGTCACAACCTTCCCACTGTCATAAGGAGTACAGTTCAGCCAAGGAAGAGGTAGCTATTCCAGGAAGCCAAGCCATCATTTGCGGGGGGTGAGTGTGTGTATGAGAAAGTGGGTTGAGGTGGGATGGAATTCTCTATCTAGTAAATGGCTGAGAGGCCCTCCCATGCAACAGACCTCGAGAATCCGTGTTCCAAGGGTATCCTGGAATGAGTATCAAGTGGGAAAGTCACCAGCTTTGTCATGGAATAGACCATGAAATTACTTACACTTTATAGAACATTTTAAGATCCGAGAATAACTTGGCTATCTGGGCCCCATTGATGCATTCTTGCTCTGAAAGGGCAAAGAAGCTGAAAGACACCAAGGGCTGGATATCTGGGGAATGGTTCTCATGGCCAGGCCAATGGCTGGATCTGCCGAAATGAAATACAGTAGGTGATTTTGAGACCTTCAAATACTGTTGTGTTTTCTCAAGGCTACATGTACCATAATAGGTCTAGAGTGAATTCCTTTGCTCTGTTTTGAGTTTGCGGGAAAAATACTACTCCAGCCTCTGAGTTCCCAAGGTGTTTTCAAGCTTAAAACCCTTGGCCTTTTGACCTGCAGGTAGTTTATTTACATCTGCCTCTCCAGTTTCCAGCCTGCAGGTTGCGTATTCAGAGGATAAAGAAGCTTTTCAGAGTGACTCGTGTTTTTGTTGATGTTGTCGGTGTTGTTATTTAGCTTTGTTCTGAATTTCCAAATCCCAGAAATGACTATGGGTTGGACACACCTGAGTAGGAGCCCCAGAATGATAGGACCCATGTTTGCCTGGCAAACAGGATGCTCACTCAGCTTTGGCTTTATTTATTAATCTTTTATTTAGGTAACTCACAAAACATAAAATTACAAATCAGTGGCATTGAGTACATTTGTAATGTTGTATAACCATCATCTCTGTCTAGTTTCAAAACATTTTCATCACCCCTCTGAAGGATTCCGTACCCATGAAGGAGTCACTCTGCATTTTCCCCTCCCCCCAGCCCCTGGCAACCACTGATCTGCTCTCTGTCTGTGGATTCAGCTATTCTAGTCATTTCATATCAATGGAATCACTCAATATGTGACCTTTTGTATCTGGTGGAATGTTTTTGAGGTTCATTCCTGTTGTGGCGTGTCTCAGAACTTCATTCCTTTTTAAAGCTGAATGCTATTCCCTGGCATGGATATACCCCATTTATTTACCCATTCATCTGTTCATGGACATTTGGGCTGTTTCTATTTTTTGGCTGTTACAAGTGGTGCGGCCGTGAACATTCGTGTACAAGCATTTGGCAGAGTGCCCGTTTTGGTGCTTTTGGTATACACTCGGGAGCAGAATTCCTCAGTTGTGCCATAATTCTGCGTTTAGCTTTTCGAGGAATACAAGCATTGGTTTTGATGTTTTAGCTCCTGGTCTCCTGTTTGAGGGGCTTAGCTAGAATCGTGAAATCAGGGCATTAAAAAGAGCCTTGGAGTTGGATTTTTATCTGTATCTGTTAACACGATTGTGATTTTTCTTCTTTAGCCTGATGATGTGATGGATTATATTAAGTATTTATTGAATACCTATAGTATGTGAAGTAGTGTCCAAAGACACTAGGAAGTGTGCTCAGTGGACCCAGCAGGGAAAGAAACCTCAGAAAGAAAGAGATCCTTATGGTCTACTCATTTTATTAGGTTTGTGTCTGGGTTTTAATGCCTTTTCTAACTTATATTTAAATCCCCAGGGTGAATTCTTTGTTCTTTGCTAGTTCCCAGTGTATACTCTGTAGTAAAAGTTATTAAAATAAAAATAAACTAGAAAAACATGAAATAAAATAAAAAGAGCCTTAAAGATCATTTAATCCATCTTCTCTCCCATCCCAGGAGTCTGTCCGCAGTAAATCTTGTGGGAGCCCCTCCACCTCCTGCATGTGCAGTTCTAGAGCAGGGGGTGCCCTGACTCCTGAGGATGGCCAGTCCCAGTCCATTGGTGGCCAGTGCCACGCATTTGTTGGCCTGCCTTTGTTCTGCCCCATAGAGAAGTTTTTCACCTGGAATCCATAGACTCTTGGAGTTTACCAACAGATGAGCTTCAATGTGGAGCAGCAGAGGAATATTTTGTAACTGTCCTTCCTCTTTAATGGGTTCCTGAACCACTGTCCTAGAGTGACCCAATAATGCCACATCTCTCTCCTACCCAAGAGTCTCCAAAGGTGTGCCGGCACACTGCCGTTTGATTGACGGCTGCTCTCTGCTCACTGCTCACCTCTGCCATCCAGATGCAAAGACCAGCAAAGGCTGATGTCTTTCTAAACACCCACCTGTGGGAGGACAGAACCCAGGCTGGAAGGCTGTGGCCATGAGGTGGGAGGCTGAAGGGCATGGCAAGTCCCTCCCAGGGGCGCCGCTGCCTGCGACCTTGGCCGCCTGTGGTTTACTGCAGATGCTGGAAGAATGTGCTAAGAGATTGTTTTGTTTGGAGAGAAGGCCATTTCTGAAAAAGCTGAGAAAGTCCTTGAAAGTCACACAGTTTATGATGTTGATAAGGTAGAGGAAATATCACAACCAGCTCTTTTTTCTAACTAAACTTTTTATTGAAGTATAATGTACAATTAGAAAATTGCACAATCATAACACAGTGCATTCTATACATCTCTGTTTATATGAAGTATAGTAACAGGCAGATGTATCTCTGGTGTCAGAAATCAGGACACTGGTTAAAGCCAGATGGTTAGCACTGGGGAGGGAGCACAAAGGTGCTCCCAAGGTGCTGATTACATTCCAATTCTTGATTGGGAGCAGCTCTTTGAGATTTAGCAGAACCTCAAATCGTATTTAGTGTGCACCACACTGAGAATGGAAAACATCCAGGGGTGAATATGGTTCAGACCGCTAAGCCTCTGATTGTGGAGAGGTCTGAGGGATCTCCTTGGCTTCTGTCACCTGCTTTCCCATCCTTAGCTCTGGTGCCGCAGGTGGTCTGCCCCGCCCTTGGGCTCCAGGAGCATGTGTTACTCAGGGCTTGTTGAGTGATGGGTGCAGGATGTAAGTCAGGCAATGAGAATCTGTTTGCTAGAGCTGCTGAGAAAGCCGCACACATCTCAGCTGGTGTTTCTGCACTGGTGGGATGTAAGCTTCAACCGCTGGCGGCTGTCTTTGCTACCATACGTGGAGTGCCAACTGGAAACAGAGTCAACACAGAAGAGAGAAAAATCAAGATTCCTGGTGACAGTATATATGGATCCAGCCATGCTAAGAGCTATCTCCATTCCCCATGGATTTTTAATTTATATGTGTCGATAAATTCCCGTTCCTGCTCTGTTCTTCAGGTTGAATTTCACTCCCTTGCCTCCAAGGGTTTCACTGATCGAAACAGATTTATTTCTTAGTCTATCAGAACCGTTAGATATACTTGTCCAAATCTGACTCCTTCCAGTGGAGCATTCAGTCTCTCTGCCAGCTGCCTTGGGCCCAGTGGCAGCTCCATACTGGGGGCGGGGGGAGGTGGAGAGCCCAGGGGGACTTTAGAAGTAGCATTTGTGGTGGAGGGGCGGGGGCTTGTTCTGGAGTTGCGTTGGTATAGCTCACACACGGTTTTTGGCTCCTATGTTTATTTGGGATGGCAGGGGGGTACTTGGTGCTGTCTCTGGCTCACCACCTCCTGCCATCCCCTTGGTCCTTGGCTCTTAGGCCTTTTTCTATCTGTAAAACAGAAGATGAAGAGATGAGAGCACATAGCCTGATGGGAGCTGACCAGCCCAGTGGCAATAACCAAGAAGGGCCCACGAAGAACCTTCCATTACCAATTTATGTAAACTCTGTATTTTAAAATATCCCAAATTATAAAGGACACAAGAGAGATCCAAGATAGAAGTTTTGGGAATAAAATTGTTAGGGTGGTTCTACTAAACTCACTAAATCAGAATCATCCAAAATGGAGGTGATTCTAACAGTGTCTCGTGTTTTGCTCTAGGTATAAATTTTCAGCTTATTCATTGGATGGAAAATATTCTTCAAGAAAACATTTAATGATTTATGATAACTTTGTGAGTAAGCAAAAGAATAGCATTAAAATAATTGATAGGCTTCCTTACTTTTGCTTCTCTTCCTATCACAGCTCACGTCCGTACGGAGCTAGTGCCTAGCTCGGTATTGCGTGGGAGTTTGTTACAGGGTGACTGTGCATCACTGTTCGGTAAATGCCTGTTGACCTAATTCAATGCAGGTTTTTTGCACTGAATCCCACAAGTCTACCAGCAGCCATATAACCTTGTTTCAAATTGATATTCAAACCCTCTTTGACTCATTTGCTCACACTGATGTGAACAACTGCACTATAAAAGAGAAGAGACTTTTATAAAATCCACAGGAAAAGATAGGTTAGAGCTTAAAATTGCTTGTGGGAATAGAACCACATGCTCTCACATCACCAAATAAGAGTTTAGACATGACCCTTAGTTCAATCGCCTAATTTTTTTTTTTTTCTTTTTTAGAAAAGCAGCAGCTTGTATAGTCAGTGGCAGACCAGGGCTGGGTCCCAGGGCCCCAGGGCTGTCTAACCCAAAGCTACGCCCACTTACACCCTGGGGCTGGGAGACACTTGGTCAGTTCATGGGATTTCAGGAAGCTCTCTTATAGCTGGGAGAGGGGAAGTTAGAATCAGAGGAAAAGTTCTGACGCTGTGCAGAGTTTACACAATTGTGCATCCTTTGTGTGTCTTCATATCCTCTGATAGATGCTAAACGGGGGCAGGGACAGCCACAGGTCATTTAGTCATTTCATTTTTAGCACTTGTTACAAACTCCTCTTCCCATCAAGTGGCAGGTAGGGATGGCTAACATAATGCAGATGTGACTCTTCAGGCTTCATTTCTTCCCCTTCCTCTGGTGAGGAGGCTAGTGAATAGTGGTTTCTAGAAGTAAAATGTGCCAATAATTTATAGCTGGGTGAATCTGCTTTTGAACTAGTATTAAGATTAGTATTTATGGAAAGCACGTCACATGAATATTGACCCACTTTGCTGATGAGTAAACTGAGGCCCAGAGAGGTAAAGTAACTTGCTCAGGGTCACCCAGTTCTGCCCGAGCCCTAAGCACCAGCTTCCTCCGCAGTGGAAGACCACAGACCTGAAGAACAGCAGTGACAACGACATTTTGGGGATGTTAGCGGGATCGGAACATATGAAATCCAGGACATATTTGTAGATCACAGGATTTTCCCCCAGAATCATTTCTTTTCAGAAACCTGACAAATGACAGTCCGCCTCACCACAGACGCAGCCCTTGGCTCTCACCTCTTGCCTTCTCAGTCTGTGGAGCCTGATAACAGAAGCTCTTTACCTGCAGGAACTGCAAACCTTGACGATCCGTGGAGAGACCGCTGGGCAGCGTGTGTCCTTGCTGGGCTGCGCCTTTGATGCTGTTGGAGGGGGCGTGCGGTGCATGTCAGTGCCGGAGCACATTGGGTCCCCGGCCACTCGGAAGGCTGAGGGCGGGTTCCTGGGGTGCACAGTCGTGTTCTGCACTTTCTAAAAATATTCCTGACAAACAGCTCCCGGGCATTTGGGCCACGCAGCTCTGAACCACCCCTGCCCTTTCAAGTGGAATGCTCCCCCTCCAGGCCTGTGCGTCGTGATGTACAGGCTCGGGACGGATTCAGCCCTTCTCAGAACTTCACTGCAGCCTGCCCACCGGAGGCCTTTAAAACACAATAAAGGGCATTTTGGCCTCTTTTAACAAGTGTGGCATGTTCGTTTCCTAGTCAGACACGAAGTGAGGTGAAATAAGAGCTTCATTGGGAGGAACCCAACCACTGCGTGGCCTCATATGGTTTAGGGGAGGGAGCGCCATCTTTCCAGAAGAGCAGTCGCTTCTGAAGTTAAGGAAGACCAAGGGGCAAAGTCTTTTTTTAATTATGCAATTTTAGTGTAAACTGCTACAACCTTTTTGGAAATCATGTTGGCAATACGTATAAAGAGCCTCAAAGCACATGCCCTGCCACCAGTAATTCCTTTCCTATAAATGCATCTTGGACGAAGTGGAAATAGAGACAATTTTGTATTCATCAGAGCATCATTTAGGATAGCAAAAAATAAAAAATAAAGGGCTGTAACCTACATTCCCAACATAGAATTAGTAAAATAAATTATGGTGATCTGTTTGTTACAGTATAATGCAGCTTTTAAAATTTCAGTCTTTGAAGAATTATAACGACATGGTAAAATGTGTAAGATATAAGTGAGAATATAAGCTTAAAACTGCATATAGTGATGACCTCAATTAAGCACAAAATATTGCACACGCATACCCACACACTTTGGCAAAAGACTGAAGAAATAATTTAAAATTGTCGTCTTGATTGGTGAGATTGTGGATGGCTTTATTTTCTTCTTGTATTTCTCTATTTTCTCCATTTGTTTTTACCATGAAAATTGATTCAGTTAAGAATCAATATTTATTTTACTCTTTAAAGGAAGGCTGTTTCTGAGAAATTTCTTACAGGTCTTGCACATTGGCATTGTAGCTCCACAGTGAAATTGAACAGAGACCTGCAAAGTCAAGACAGGTCTGCGGTTTAGTCCGCTGCGGTGAAGAAGAGGCTGGGTGCAGGTGAGGTAAAAGAGGAGGCTGGACTTGGAGTCAGAATATGGGAGTTCTCACCCAAACTCCCCTTTCTTACTAGCTGAGAGCCAAGTCCAAGTTATTCTCATTGTCATCTCCTGGCAGAAGGGTGTATCTACCAGTGCCACTTCCAGGCCAGACATGACGCAGACAGGAGCCTGTATGTCTGCCTCCCCGGCCCGTGTTTGCGCACTCTCTCTCGCAGGCCCCCTGCCCCCAAACCCAGGCTCGTGCTGCCTGCAACTCTCCCCCACTCCTTCAAATGCATATTTATTAAATGCATATTTATTAAATGCATATTTATTAAATGCATATTTATTAAATGCATGCAAGGTGCATTGACCAGCAAATGCTTAACCCCATGACCCTGCCTATGGAGGATTACATTTTCATAGGGAAAAAACAGAAGAAGCTGTAAATGAAAGGACAGCCTTCTCTTCAGCAAACTCCAGCGTGAGGGGCTGTTCAGTGTGGCAGAGCTCAAGGGAGTCTTCTCCGTTCCCCAAGGGCCAGGTCATGGAGTCCAGGGCCTCTGCTTGTCAATAGGTGCCTTTGCGAGAAGGTCACTCATTCTCCCTAAGCCTTCATGGGTTCTTCACCCATGAGCAGAAATAGTAACAGTTTTCTTCAAGGGTCTTTGTGAAAAGTGAAAGCACCTGAGTGAAATGAGCCTTGGCCACGTGTTAGACAGAGGTCTCCCGCTGGAGGGAGGGAGGGAGGGAGGTACGGTGGGGCGGGGGCGCGGCGGGGGCGGCGTGCTGGAGGGAGGCACGGGGACTGCAGTTCATGGCGGGCAGTTTTGTTGGGTCTGCCGAGTGGCCTCGTTTTTTAATTTTTTAAATGCTGAACTTGTTGTCAGTATTGAAGAATGAAGAGGTTTCCCCCTTTGAAGTGTGGGGTGGTTGGTTTTCACCTTCCCTGGGCCCGGTCTGTGAGAGCTCAGCTGCGGCTGTTCGCTGTCCCAGGGGTCACATCCATGGCACCCGCCATGCCCGGCACTTGCTTCTGTCCCTCGATTGCAGGAAAGGGGACCTGATACCCTGTCCTACCCCGAGTCTCTGCTAGTGTGGCTTTGGCCAACCCAGTAAATTTGCAAAGCCTTAATTTGGGGGGCCTGTTTTCCCCACCTGTGAAGTGGGCTAGCATTTCTGTCTTCTGAGAAGACTGTGGCAGGTACCAAGTGAAAAAATACACGTGAAACTCTCAGAACAGTGCCCAGTGCACAGAGGCATATGGTCACTTACCCGCTGGTCTCTGGGGCGTTTGGCTTAGCTTGTGGCGGAAGTTAACTTGTGAATCAAATTATGTTGTTTCTGTTGTCTGCCTATCTTTCTAATAGTTTCTCTGCCATATGCTATGTGATAGAAAAGTGGGCTTCTAAACAAATTTAGAAACCTTTCCAAATATTCATTTAGGTTGGCCAGTCCATCCTTCCCTTTGGAGAATGCTGTATGGATAACATTTGACTCTTTTCCCCTTGGTGAGTTTGCCATTCCAGCCATTGATCTTGACCTCCTGTGAGCCTATACAACATGCTTTCAACTTGACTACGTTCTACTGCGAGCTGTTTTCTGTCTTTGTTCTTCAGCTAGTCTTTGAATATAATATTTTCCTGTCCCTCTATCCTTCAGCATCCCTAGAATATTGCAGTTAATAAGTTGCTCATGGGATGAAGAGCTGACGCCATTGCTAGAAAAAAACGTGAACAGCGCTCCTGAAGGCAGGCCCAGGAGCACCCAGGTTGGGAAAGGACAGATCTTTCATAATAGTGCCGTTACCTGTCCCTTCCTCCATCTGCCTGTCCACCGTTCTTCCTCCCATCCTCCCCCAGCCACCACTCCCAGAGCGCCAGCTCTCTGTCCGATTCCCAGCCAGGAGGTCGGTGCCTCCGATACTGAAGGGACCACGGCCCGTGGAAGAAAATGAAAGGCCAGTCATGCACGATATGTAGTTCGCTACTTTCATCTGAGAGACTGGTCAGTGAGAGAATGAAATCAATATTTCTAGGCTCAGTTAACTGGCTCAGGTGACATCAAATACATAGTTTTTCTGTCCTAGTCTTTCTGGGGTTTTTCCCCTTTGTTGTACCTAGTTTATAACCCTAAGCACAAGCCACTTCTTACTAATGTGGTCACAGTATTATACAGGGCTGGCCTCCACAAGTCCATGGAACTGGGCTTCTCTGGAACATTCTAGGACACTTACTTTCTAAAGAGTTTACAGGTGGGATTTTGTCTGGCCAATATTGAACCATAAAGTAATATTGAACCTCCTTTTGAGGGCAATGGCTTGGTTGTTGGCTTCACCCTGCTCTAAAGTGGTTTCCATTTCTGAATCCCATTGTGTACAGAAGATCGTATCGGTTCCTTGACATTTGGGAGGAGTTGTTGTTTGGTTTCTTTCAAAACCAGGGCAGGACTCGCTTCACCCATGGTTACCAGCCTCTAACAGGAGGATAGGAGTAGGTCAGCCACATCATCCTTCTGAGGCCAAAAAGCCCTTCCTGTCACAGCTGGTGACCCAGAGAGGGTCTTACTTCACTTTAAAAATACAAAGGAAAGAAAATGACTTGCTGGTCAAGTGATATTGATATCATTTGAATAATCATATGATATTTTTCTTTTGACATTTATTCTCTCGTCCAGTATTACCTTGATGCTAAATCTGGGGGGTGGGGAGTGAGGGGGGGTAGATCCCCCCCACCTTGTAGTTTGAACAGGAAAGAATCTTACAGTAAAAACACTTTCTTCTTTTTTTTTGTATGTATGATTATTGAGGTTAAGGCTACCCTCAGATTATTTCAGGGGGGTTTAGTGAACTTACCAAAAAGTTTAATATTGTTAAAGAATTCTCCTCCTGGCAGGCTAGGAAGCTCTGTGTTAGTGAGGGTCCTTTCAGCGCCTCACTCCCGCTCCAGCTGGATGCCCCACATCTGCACAGCTAAACCCGCACAACATCGCTGGGGGGACTAGAGAGAGGGAGGGAGCCCGCAGGGTGAACTTGGTGCCCTTGTCCTCACCTTATCGTTCAAACGCACAAACAGATGCTGAGTGCCATCCCTTGGCTGCCCACTGCCTTCTGTCTTTCTGGTACTTGTTTGCAGTATCTTCTTTTCTGTTGTTGTTGTGATCGGTTTTTTATTTTATTATTTTTTTATATTTTTAATTGACTATATTGGGGTGACTGGTTAACACAATTTTATAGGTTTCAGGTGTTCAATGCTACATCAACTGTATATTGTGTGTTCACCAATCTGAGTTCCTTCTTTTTAATGTTTAATTTTAAAGTCATGTTTATGTTAATAAAGAAATTCATGTTTATTGCAGAGAAATGAAAAAATATGGTTGGACCAAAAGGGGGATAAAGACCAATAATCCCACCATGCAGATAAAAACCCTATTAATGCTTGTGTGTGTGTGTGTGTGTGTGTGAAGAGAGAACTAGAGATGAAGATAAATAGAGACTTCTTTCTCTGCCAGCTGTGTCTGTGATTTTATTCCCAGCACCTAGAATAATGCCTGTTACATAGTAGGTGTTCAATAAATATTTTCTGGAAAAAAAAAATGGATTCAAGATCTTAAAAGTCTTTCTCCTCCAGATGCTCTCACTCACCATGTGGAAAGACATCTTCTTTGCAGCCTCACTAAATGTGCAGCCAAAACTACCTACACACACGTTTTCATGTGCACAGTTACCTCTCTCATTAGAGGCTTGTCCATTAACTTCCTGGAGAAGTGGCCATCAGCCGTTAGCCTGTCCTGTTTTACCATCTTCCCCTCTTTGGAGGAGAAGAGTTCTTGTAAGGCCAAATTTCTTTTGTTTCGAGTTACTCTTTTTATCTCCATATCCTGTCTTACTAAAAATGAAAAATATTCAGTGTTCATTATATACTTCTGCAGTAAGGAGTCTCCTAATTCATGCAAATGAATGGCTTTAATTTCCTGATACAAGAACTGAAGGGCCTCTTCTATGAGGCAGCATGTTGCATTTCAGCAAAATGTGTCTGAATTGTGTCTTCTACCATCACCAAAAATCTGGGAGGAAAAAACAAAAACTAGTGAAACTTGATCCATAAAGCCAAGTGGAGGGCCCACATTATAGCAAGCCACTGACAGACCGTCCTTCAGAGCAATGTAAACAACCAAATACAGGGCTCTCCCTAGACCTGTGGGGTCCTCACTGGTTTGGTCTGCTTGGAAATTGGTTGGATTCCAAGCATCCTCAGCAGGAGTCCCTGCCAGTCCCCACCAAAATAGGAGAATAACCTTGGCTTTGACCAAGACAAATGCCTAGGTGCAGCCAGGTCAAGGCTTTTGTGGCTTTGTCCTCGTGGTCTCAGGAAGTTGAAGCTCTCTTGAGTGGCTTCCTGAATAGATGAGCTGTAGACCAGCAAGGGCAAACCGGTGTCAACTCAGGAGTCAGCTCAATTTCTGGAGAATTGCTTTTGAGACGTTTCTCTGGCCTTGTCTGGGATCAGTGGGAACGTGAGCTGTGATTCCTTAACAATGTCTGACATGGATATGGGAGTGGGAAGGGGACAGGTATGCCCATGGTTTGTCGTCCTGGGTATAGAAAAGAAGTTGTGCTCAAAAGTGGTGTTTGAAACCATTACTCTTGGAAAAGTGTGATATAAAGGGTCCTGTGACTAGGGTGACCATGTGATTTTTTAAAATCAAGGTAGGATACCTTGGAGAGTGGGAAAGATTGCTTTTATCCTGGGACAACAGGCGTAAACAAAGACCCATTACACTTCGTTCATTGCAAACCACCTTGTATGGAGATGTCCCCATCCTGAGTTTCAGGAGCCCCTTGGGCAAATTCTCTCTTTCCACTGTGCTGTGCACTCTTTCCAAGGAGCCCCTTGATTGGGGCATGGTTACCTCAACTCCCCAATGTGACGATGAGTGCCCCAAGCACCCACCACCCCCTTTTATCATCCACACACTATGCGCAGTGGCTCCGATGCGAGCTCCATGGCGGGGAGACTTTCCTGCCAACGCAGCCAGCCTTGCAGGGCATGTGCAGTGCTGGCTTCTGCTCCCCCTGCTGGCAGGGTTGCCTTCCCCACTGCCTGGGGCATGAATGGCTGTGAAACCTGACCTTCTGGGAGCCAGCTTTCCAAAAACCCACCCCATAAGCCTGCCCCTGAAGCCTGCCAGCCATTGTTCACTACCGTGTGCCGCCAACACAGCCCATTCGCCATGAGTGAACGACCACAGACGTCTGTTTACTGAGCATGGGAGAGTTAGGATACCGTAGGCATGGGATGTATTTTTTCTTTGTTAAAACTCTGGGTCTATTTCTATTTCTGAGAAGCTCTCACGCCCCTCCCCCACCCCTTGCCATTCTTTAGGTTACCATAAATGAACACAGGCTGTGTGGTACTGAAGTCACAAATTAACACTGATGCAATGGGCAGCTGAGTCTTGATGGCAGGGATTCCTTCGTGGACGTGTCTGCTTGGCTGTTTTCCTGCCAAGCTTTGTTGGCCTTGCTCAGGCAGCCACCTGGAAGTGCTAACCCCATTCCCCAGACTGAGCCTCAAGATATTTGGTCTGACAAGTAATGTCCCTGGCCTGCTACTGTGTGATCTTTTCTTGCTTTTTTCCATCATTGGTGTTTAGACCCGTTATGAGATGAGAGTGTTGGAGCCAGAAACCTTGTATTCTAATCCTTCTTCTCACCAATGATCTGTGTGACCGTAGCTGTGTCACTTCTCCTCCTTGCACCCCGTTCTTCATCTATAACGTGGGTGGGAGGACCAGTTCAGTGACCATCAAAATGTTTTAAAAACGACACTCTTTTTTTCAAAACATAACACCATCCCAATACAGAGTGCTAAAGCTGCTCTGATTGGAGCCACAATGAGCCCAGACTGGGCAGAGCTCGTGGAGCTTTCGCTCACTCCCAGCCTGACCCACAGGCTCCTCCTGGTGTCTCCCTGGTCGCCCCACCCCCACAGGAGCTTCTGTGATGCCCCCACCCCCCACCCCACCGCTGCTTGCCCTCTGGCCTTCTTTCTCAGGAGGCTGTTCCCTGCAAGCAGGCATTCCTGGAAGGGGGTGGGTGGGAAAACTAAAAGGAGATGAAATTTAAATCTCTCCAGTTTGCTGCCATCAGCAGCTCTGATCACGCACTTGGATGGAGTGGAGGTTGAAACCAAAGACAAAGAGAAGGTTTTAGGTTCTCCGTGCACTGCAGTTCCAGCGGGCCGGGCTCCCTGGCCTGGGAGTCTCGTGTGGCTTGACTGTCCTCATCCTCATCTGTATCTCCTCTAGGACAGTGGTTGCCAGGCCTGGAACAGCACCTAGAATAACCCTGATCTTGGGGTACCGGTCCCTTGTCAGCACTTATTAAATTTAGGAGCAGCCCTAAGCAAGCAAGCAAACAAGCAAGCAACGCGGTGGTGACTTCCTTGACTTTCTACTTTATATGGAGCCCTTCATTTATAGCTTCTTAGATCCTTGCAACAACTCTGGTATACGGTTTACTGGTTTGATGTTGTTTCCTTGTTTTTTTGTCTCCTGGTGAAAGTGAACACGCTTTGAGCGGCAGGAATGATGTGGGGTTTTTTGTTTCTTTGTTTTTAATCTGTACATCTCAGCCCAGGTCAGTGACACATAGTAGGCCTTCTGCGCTTTGTTTGTTTTCTGTGAGTAGGATAGGCGAGGGAAGGGGAAAATCAAGCTCTGAGGGTTAAGTAGTTAGAGGGGCAGTAGGCCTGGGGTAGACACGCCTCCGTTACATGGCTGATTGAGGAGTTCGGGAGGCGTGAGATGGGACTCCGACGCTTCCATCCTCAGGGCACTGCCCCGCAGTCCCTGTGCTCTCCCCTAAGCTTCCCTGGGCTGCCCCGCAGGCTCCCTCGACCCCCGCCCCCAGCACTGCTCCTTCCCCCTACTTGACCCGCCCCAGCTCCCCTTTCAGGGAGAAACCCTCAGGGGTGAACAGATAACTGTCCAATGGAAAATCAGCAGCCTGCTCCGATGTTGTTTATCTTTGGGACTGTAGGCTTCTCCATACAGCGGTTCCCGAACCTGGTAAAGAGAGGTTGCTGGTTCATACCCCAGGACTACTGGACCTGGATTTCTGGAGGTGGAGCCCTGCCCAGGCAGCTGATTTTTTCTTCCTTTTTAGTAAATCTATTGGGGTGACCCTGGTTAACAACATTATACAGGCTTCAGGAGTACAGTTCTCCAATGCCTCGTCTGCACACTGTATTTTGTATTCACCACCCCAAGTCTCTGTCCATCACCATTTATCCCCACTGTACCCTCCTCCACCTCCCTCCACCCCCAACCACTCCCCCAGCAATCACCACACTGGGCAGGTGACTTCTAAAGCCGCTGATCCTGCCCTTCCTATCCAAGTTCATCTTCAGCTGCGAAACCCCCAGAACTGAATGTTGGGGTCACGTGGGCAGCATGCCCTCTCTAGCCCCAGCCTTGCCGAATTCCACTCGTATGCTTTGGGCCGTGGTTTTTCTCCCACCGGAAGAGAGATAAAGGCTCCTGTCTGCCTTTATTTCTTCCTCACAGGTGGTCTTTGGGGCCCTGTTCCCCACCCCCACCCCTAAGTCTCCCCCTAGCCACGGGCAGCTCACCCTCGCTTTCTCCTTTCCAGGACTACTAGCCCCAGTGACAGGCCCTGCAGATTAGCCCTCACCTCCGCCCTCCAGTAAGCAGTTAGTGAGCAGCTGTGTTGTGCCAAACACTCATCTAGTTGGCGGGGGCGGTGGGGGGGGGGGGACACGACAGTGGACAAAACAGACAACGGGCCCTGTCCCGGTGGAGCTACATTCTCATGGAGGAGACAGGCAGAAAACATAACACACAAATATATTTATAACATAATGTAAGGTGTGCTAATGGCGGGTGCTAGGGCCAACCAAAGCGGGTGAGGAGCTGGACAACCAGGGGGACCCTCCTAGGACGGTGTTTGGGAAGGCCTGAGTGAGCGGCATGGTGGGGAGGCACCGATTGTTTCAAGCAGAGGGAGCAGCCAGTGCCACAGGTCCTGCGGCAGGAGCGTTTTCTCTATGTTGAAGAAAGAGCGAGACGGGCACTGTTCCCAGCACCTCGAGGGCTGCTGGGCGCCTGGCACGCACTCAGTAAGTGTTCCCGTGACTGCAGCTGCAGCGAAGAGAGGGGGCGGCAGAGGAGGGGAAGAGGTAGTTGGGAGGAAGGTTAGATAGCACCTTGAAAGCCGCCGAGGGGACTTCAGATTTTATTCCAAGTCTGAGGCATGTGATTTGGTAGAAGCGTGTCATGCTAAAATGGACTTTTCTCCAGTGAGAAGAGAATCTGAGGGCGAGGGCGAGGGGATTTGGGCTAAGATGACATCAATGCAGGTAATGAGAAGAGATGGGCCTCAGGATGCATTTTGAGGGTAGGGACCAAAGGTGTTGGGGATGGAAGTGAAGTCTGGATTCCAAGACTTAACTACAGCAGCAACTGAGCGGAAACCCACGTCTATGCTAATATCCTACTTGTCAGTTTCCCTCCAGGAGGGCAGGGACCGTGCTTTATCCTGGGGCGCATCCCCAGCAGGGGCCTGGCTCCCAGCTGGCTCTGCGTTAAGTAGCAGAGTTTGGGAGCAGCAAGCACTGCCCACTGGTAACACAGAGGCTTAACGCCACGCCGTGGTGTCAGCGCCCGGGGAGGTGGTTTGCGTGTTCTTGGTGCAGGGGACTTTTGTGAGGGTGGCCCCTCTGCATCACTCAGTTGTCATCAGGGAGTTAAGATGCCGCCTCTGCTTCTGCAGGAGTTGGGCTGGGGGAGGAGGTGGGAACAAACCCAGAAGTTCAACAGCCCAACCCCTCTCTTTCCCAGTTTAGACATCTTTGGGGGAGGGCTCCCTCCTGTTCCCTGCACACCCTAGAGCTTCCCTGCCTTTGCAAATGCCTACCTCGCTCTCTCTTGAGCAGATCTCTTGCTTTCCTTCTTGACTTAGCAAACCACCACCCACCCCCTCACCCCACCCCCCACCATCCTCGAAGCCCATTCCAAATGCTGTTTCTTCCATGGAGCTTTTCCTGATGTGCCAGCCAGGGGTGGTTTCTGCCTCCTCTGAACCCCAAAGTAGTTTGTGCCTTCTGTATGACATCATCTTCTCCGGCATTTTATGCAGTCCTTGGAGCCCAAATGCCCGCAGTGAAACGATGGGCCCTAATTATCTTTGAGTCCTTCCCCCAAGGCCCAGGACAGTCTCTTGAACCCGGTAGGCACTTGATAAATATTACTCAAATTGAAATTGACTTCCTTTATGACTGATAGTTTCAGCAGCTGCAGGACACTTGTCCTTTAAAGGAGATTTGGGATAGGAATCAAGCAATCAAACGTCTAAGATATGTCAGAAAACAAAAATAAATGAAGGACAGGCATGAGAAAATTTTTGCTAGTGACACCATTTTCAGAAAGATTTCGCCTTCTTTGTAAGCCTTTGTAAGATGATCAGAGGCAATAGGGAGTGGTGAAGACTGGGGCAAAGAGACCATGTGCGCATCCAGTCATCTGATGTTGACAACCAGCCTTGGCTCTAGGCAGTCATTTCCATAGCATTTCTGGATATTCTGATTTGTCGAGAGAAACTGCAAATTCAGACTTTTTCATGGAAAACTCTGACTTCTAGATGTTAGCAAGTGATTTTTTTTTTTTAACCTTTTCTTTCTCCCCAGCCAGTACTACTGGGAGGGCCTGGCTACCAGTTTAGGACCTCTGATTTACATATTAGCTTTTCTTCCCCTGAGGGGAGTAAATTTATTTTGTGAAATCTCCAGGAGATCCAGCTGCTTTTCAGTATAAGGAGGATGTTTGCATCTTGTTTTTCCTTCTCTTGTGTTTGCTTTCTGTGTCCTGCTTCCATCCGAGTGGGAACCCCGGGGTTACTGTTATTAATTTGTGCTTGAATCCCAGCTTCATGCAGCATAAGCGCTTCTGGAGCTTGCCTTGAACTCTGCACAGTGAGCTTTTTATTTTCCTCCAGGAGTGGTTGAAATGGAGGCTGCAGTCTTCTGCAAAGCGTAATTGGTTTTAAATTGTAGGTTTAATAATAATGATGTTGGGCTTAATGCAGTGCCTTTCAGCCCCTGCTGGCAGCCCTGGGCAACCAGTCATTCACTCATCTGCATACTCTCCTCAGGAGGGACCAGCTGTTAGGGACCTCAGTCCCTCCAACCCACCCTGATTGACCACAGGGATGAGGGGGTCGAACGCCCCTGTCACCATGGGCCACTGGAGGACAGGAGGCTGATGGACACCTCTTTGTGCCCAGGCATAGGGGTCTGAGGCCGGACCTTGGAGGCTCTTGGTTGTCCCTTCCCTCTCCTTTGGGTCACCCTGCGGCTCACTGGGAATCCTGTTGGAAGACAGCAGAGGAACTCAAATTCCACAAAGTAGCTTCCATGTGGAAGGTTTAATCGGGAGGATGTATTTACTTAATTGGCTATCATCAGGCTTCTGGCTTCTTTCTGTATTTTAAGTAACTTTTTCTCATTTTTTCCTCTTACCATGGCCAACAGAGCATGTCTTTAAAAGGCTCAACCTTGCACTTTGGTTTCTCCAAGTGGAAGGAGCTCTGGTTCAGAAATCAGAGAGCCTGGATTCTGAGGGTGATGCTTTCTGAAATGCTCTGTGTAAACTTACATGGGAGACTCCCCTCTCCTGGCCCGTTTGCGTCCTGGAGAGAGGAGTCTGTTCAACTACACAACCACAACTGTCCCTTCCAGCACTTGCAAAGGATGATTTACATGTTTCTCTGAAATGACACCAAACTCTTCCTTGAACGAAATTCGGTGTGTTTCAGAAGTCCATAAAAATACCACTCTACATATGTTATACAACAGACTAACTGAGGCTTGGACAAGCGAGGGCTTGTTCAGCAAAAACTCAGCACTTATGTTATAAAAAGCACAGAGGAGGATGTTGGTGTTGTGTGATGTGGGGCGTCCTGCTTGAAAATTACAGGCAGCATGCTCGATGAGAGGGTAGCAGCGGCCCCCGCCGGCTGGTGGCCGCCCTGGGGAGGTTTCCCAGGGTCCACCCTGTGGACAGACCACAGACGCTCAGATCTTGTGGTCTAGTTCACTATCGATGACAAGCAGCTCCTCATTTGTGCTGGGTTCTGAACGGTTTCAGACCACCGTTTCTGGAGGGTTTTTTGTTTTTGTTGTAGATGGGAGCAAATTATAACATGGGAAGAGTGGATGGGGGTGAAAAGGGAAACACGAAGCCTCAAGAAGTTTCTTTGGGCTTAGAAGTCTGCAATGGCCATTTTGACAGGGTTTGGGAGGAAGTGGTGCTTGCAGAGCTTAAAGGGAGCACCCAGAGGACACCCTGCTTTGTGCAAATGTCACCTACAGAATGCTGATCAGATGCCGTATTCTTGCTTCCCCCTCCCCCACCCCATGGAGCACACGTTGCTTCTGGAGGCTCGTGTATCCGTGGATGTTGGCTATCTATACCACATTCCTTTCTTTTTTTGTTTTTTCATCTTTAGGTGGTATGCTATATTTTTTTCAGGGCAAGATGGACAACAGGAGGTTACAGGCTTCATTCCCTCAAAGTAAGTGTTCTTAAAAAGGGTGGAATCTCACATGAATGATCGATTCAATGGGAAGGAAAAACCACGCTCCCCATTTCCAGAAACAATTTGCCAGTCTCTGTGCATTGGAAGAGCAGCGTCTAAGTGGCCAATGTTAGCAGCTGATGAGGACAGCCTGGCCTGACTGTGCAATGAGGGGGGAGCGAGGGAGGATGGGCAGAGGAGGCTGCAATAGAAAGGCTGTGTATTCACTAGACCAAAGAGTTAGAAGCATCTGGAAACAACTGCCCATATTGACTCCAGGTCTGAGAAGGAGGGTCAAAATCTTGGGTCTGGGTTTGACTATAGAAGACTGTTGTCTTCAAATTGTTTTAAAAGCCTTTACTACATTGCTGGCCACTGACATGTAAAGTCTATAGTTTAGATCTTCAGGTGAGTCCGGGGCTCTACAGGCTCAGGACAGAGGCAAGGGGCCAGAGAAAAGGCCCATTCTGACGGGGAAAGGCAAGGAGAGCAGTACAGGAAGGTGGGCTCGGGGCAGGCAGTGAGGGGGAGGCAACCCAGCGCCTCTAAGGGACTTGCGCCTGTGCGGAGCTCAGGGTCGCGTGCTTCCTGGAGTGAATTTCTCAGTGCAAGTGGCAGCCTGAGTAAGTGCCAAAGGCTGTCAGCTCTCTGAGGGCAAGGACCATTTCCAGTTCTGTGAGCAACACATGCCCAGCACCAACCAACCAAGGTTATTATCATTTACTATTTGGTGGATTATTAAATAAAAGGAAGGGGGAGAGGTGCTCGGGAAGACCTCACACCGTGCTGACCAGCCATTCCTTCAGGGCCCCCACGGAGTCCTGTGGCTACTGCCTGGCTGTGGCCAGGCCGCCATGGGGACACGCTGCTACTGGGTCGGGTAACATGCCTTCTCTGCATACTTGCAGCAGCAAAATAATTTATTGGAAAGATTTCAGGCCCTCCCCAGAGCCAGCAGGGAACTGAGGAAGCAAAGAGTCAAGGTGGCCCTCAAGGTGGCCCAAAGAGTCAGGGTCACTCACAGGGAAGGTCTGGGGAACGTGACCCACCCAGCATCCAGGGCACCGCTGGGTATCACTGGCTTTCCTCCTGCTGCCCTGGCCTCGCAGCGCTACCCCGCTGCGGAGGGCTCCTAAACGTCTCCATCTGCACATCTTCCCTCAAGGTTCCAAGTCCAGGGTGAGAGGGCCACGCCCCCACCCACTCGTGAACATGGGTCCTGGCAGTCCCGGCTGTGGTGAGGAAGCTTGGCAGGATGCAGGGAGCAGCCCCTCCTTCCGAGGGTGGAGCCGGGTGGCCGTGCTGGGTGGCCAAGCCAAAAAGACGCAGTGTCCCCTGAGAGCAAGAGTTGGAAGAACCCTCAATGCGATGAATAATCCAGCTAATTAAGCAAATGGGAAGAAAGAAACAAAAACACCACTATGTATATTTTAGAATTTTATGTCAAATCAGAGTCAACAAGGGCCAGGGGGTTATAAGCTATTAAGAACATGTTAATGGCAGTTCCCAGGGGCTGTGACAGTTCATTGGCTGATTGTGACACTCTGCTCAGTCTCCAGGAAAAGTCTCAAAGTGAAAGAGAAGGGTCAAGGTGCTTTTGCTATGGGTTCAACCCAAGCCAGAACGCGGCATTGAGTGTCCGCGCGCAGGTGGCGATTCCCCACCTGCAACATGGCTCTGGTTCAGTCCCTTTCTTTCCCGCTGAGGCGCCAGCTGTGCTGGGCTGTTGTTCCCTGGGCCCCACATAGGGAGGTGCAGCCGGCAGGGCCTGTCAGCCCAGCCTTGCGCCCCATAAAGTGCTCTGGCTTCTGAGGGTGAATTAACTCTTTTTTTTATTGCACTGTTAATTCCAGCTCCTGTCTGTCTCCCTAATTCATTCCACATGTCTGGTCCCTCCTGCCCACAGCAGTGACCGCCCAGGCTGGGGGCGCATCTGTTTTGTGCGTCTTGTCCGCCGGTCTGCTGGCAGCTCTGTCCAGGGGCCCTCTGGGTCCTCAGGCGCCTCTCCCAGGGGGTCCCTCCTCCTGCTCTTGACCACACTGGATTCTAAACTTTCCAAGGGCTTGGCCTTAACTCCTCTCTATTTTATATCTTCTCTGAGCCTGCCACTTAGCAGGGCTCAGCAAAGTTCATTCAGTGAATGATTTGAGCATCTCGGAGGGCTCCCTGCCTTCACCCACAGCTGGCCACCGCTGGGAAGGGCAACACCTTCCAGTCCTTTCAGTGGAGATGGGGCCGGGCAGCCCTTCAGCACAGGAAGGTTTTAGTGAGGGGAGGTCCTGAGCTGAGCAGACGCCCGGAGCCTGGAAAGGAACCACAGAGGAGAGAGGGCCCGGGCTCTGGCCTGGAGATGCAGCGTCCGCACAGCTGTACCTCTCCTGTGCTGGGGAGGACCTGCAGGGAGGAGGGCATGACGGGAGGCAATGGGATGGGCAATGGGGGGATTTGCCTTCTTCACGTGTGGGCTCAGGACAGGTCTGCTTGGTGCTATCCCATAATCGTATGTCCCCTTCAAGTTGAGTTTCCCAAAATGTGTGTTCCTTGGAAGGGCCTTCCTTCTTCCCTCCCTCATCTTGACTACCTCCTCCTTCTTCTCTCTGCAGAGGCAGAAGGGCAGGGAAGGCATCCCCAGGTGGGTAAATGTGACCATTTCTGAATCTACCCATTTCTCCCTACAGTATGGAAGGTGTGTGGTCCCTGCCTTAAAAGCAAAATGGTAGAGTCATAACGCATCAGAGAAAGAATTGTGCTCTTCCCCAGCAGCCGCCCACTTCTCCCTCCCGCGTGTTCCCTGGTTACAGTATGTTCCTGGTCCTGCCTGCCTGTGTACCCCGCTCCTTCCTCCTCCTCCTCCGCCTCAGTTTTCAGCAGCTCCTCGGCCCCTCTGCCGTCAGCTCTGCCCCAGTTCTCACTCCATTAGTAAGACTCTTACAACCCAAGATCGGAGAGCCCCCACGCCAGCTCCTCTGAGCATCAGCCTTCACTCCCTTTGTTGGTGCCCACTCACTCCCCCACCCTCTTACTCTATCATTCCATTGTTGTTATTTCTGGGTGCCTGGGAGGGAACAGCCCGAGCTAGCTGCTGCAGAATCAATGTGCATGGGGACCACCCTACTCATGTGTTTTAAGAGAGATGGGTTTGAACAGCTGTTAGTGCGCACACCCTCAGCTCTTTGAGGAGGCTTCAGGGGAGACGTGATGTTTCCTAGGATGAAATAAAAGAATCAGTTCTTTATTCTCTCACCCAAAACTTTGGTTTAGCCTGATTTGCAGGCCCTCTCCTCTGGAGCCCGGCGTGTGGTCCATGGAACTTTGTTAGGTGATTCTAAAAAAATGGCGGGGGAGGGAAAGTACAGTTAGTGAAAATACAGTTAAACAATCCTAAAATCCCTTTACTGCAGGACTTTCCCATAGCATTGATAGGTTATGTCTGCTGAGGCCAGGGTCTGTTTCTTTGCTGTTTGTTCCCATGTCTAAAGCTAAAAGATGACCAAAAGTGAGTACATGCAGCATGAATTTCCGCGATGGGATATGGGTTTCGTCATCTTCCAACCTCATTTGCAGAGCGCCTCCTAGGAGAGGCTGGAGGGCGCTCTGCTTTAGGTGAGGCAGGTGGGAGGAGGGATGGGGGGAGTGTTTCTTGGCCATTATGTCATCTTTTTAAGGAAGCATACCAGGAGTGAAGGAGGGCTGCCCTTAATGGATTAAATGGCCATTGCATTGATGGCTCTTACGTTGAACTCAGGTACAATTGCATTAGAAAATATATTTACTGAGCACCTAGAGTGAACTCACTGTACTTCTTAAGAAGTGTTTAGACAACATGCCAGTTGCTTGAACAATAGTGCACAGTTCCTGGTGTGAAATAACTTCAGGAGTTCCCATGAAACATGCCTGGAGGAGCAATAAGAGGCAGTGTATGATTGTGAGGATGATGCCGACATTGAGCACTATGAACAGTTAAACTCAGAGAGAAATTGGACAGGCCTGAGGTTGTCCTGAAGACATTTGGCAGAAAGTGGGGCTAGAGGTGGATATCAAAGAATGGGATAGATATGAACAGTAGAACAATAGAAAGCCCAATGCAAAAGTGGGGAGGCAGGCCCAAAAGCCTAGGGTTTGGTGTAGTCCTAGACGTGTTAGGCTGCAAGATATGGCAGAGCCTCCCAGGAGAGATGTCCTAAGGATGATGGGAAATGCTGTGTTGTGGTTTGTACGAGTGGTCTCAGAGAAGGAAAAATAGAGAGCTAAGGGCTCAAAATTGCTCCCAGCACCTTCTCCCATTCGATCTCAACCTAGGGATGGGTTGAGGCAGTAGACAGATATTGGGGTCTATAGCTCTGGGAAAGCAGGAAGGCTGAGCTTGTGCACAAGTCGGAGCGTATGAAGCAGACACTAAAGGATCAGGTATAGGCGCCAAAGAGGCCTTCTAGAAACTTCCTGAATCAGAATGTCTAGGAGTCTGGACATCTGGATTGCAGAAAGGCATCTGATGTGGTTCCATGTACCATTTCTCTTCACTGACCAAATCTCAGGCCACTCAGTTAAATGTCATAGGAGAAATCCCACTTAAATATTAATAGCCTGTCAATTCATGCATTTTGGCTTAATAGGCACTTTCTGACTTTCTGGAGGTGGTTGCAATTAACTCATTCACAGTTTTTCATATAATTGCCAATAGTTGACTGAGAAGTTCTGAGCCACTCTTGCTGACACGCCCTGGCCAATTAATATTCCGACAAAGCTGCTGGATATCTGTCTGTCACATGGGTTGATGATTTTTAATTGTTAAAGTCATGAACAATATAATGGAATAACCGCTACTTATATATATTTGAAAGACCAGATTGATTTAGTGGCAGTAATGTTATACTGAAGTGATGACAACTTTGCACACTGAGGTCTGATGTGAGTTGAAAGCCCTAATGTCAATGAACTGGGGCCAGGGCCAGATGGCGGACCGGGCACTTGAAAATCACTGGCACAATCTCCAGGTTAGGTGCTCAGGGTCTAAGGAGCGTAGGCCACAGGCCGAAGTAGGAGTCAACACCAGCTGACACAAGGACAAAGCAGGGTGCTGGGAGTACGGTAGGCACATAATTGAGCAAGACTGATTCGTGTGTGTGTGTGTGTGTGTGTGTGTGTGTGTCACAAATTTCATGAGACGTAATATTTATCATTTGAAAGTACAATTCGGTGGCATTAAATACGTTTACAGTGTTGTGCAACCACCACTGCTAACTCCAGAATTTTTCCATCATCCCAAAAGGAAACCCATACCTGTTAAGTAGTCCCTCCTTACTCCTTTTCCTTCCAGCCCCTGGCAGACACTAATTTGCTCTCTGTCTTTAAGGATTTGCCTATTCTGAATATTTCCTATAAGTGGAATCATGCAATATATGGCTTTTTTGTAACTGACTTTTTTTACTTAGCACTTTGATTTTAAGGTTCATCCATGATGTAGCATGTATCAGTATATAATTCCTTTTTATGGTTGAATAATATTCCACTGTATGGATGCATCACATTTTGTTCTTCATTCGTCCGTTAATGGACATTTGGATTGTTTCCACCTGTTGGCTATTGTGAACAGTGCTGCTATGAACATTTGTGTGCAAGTTCTCTTTAAACACCTATTTTCAATTCTTTGGGATGTATACCTACAAGTGGAATTGCTGGCTCATATGGCAACTCTATGTTGGTAACTTCTTGAAGAATTGCCGAACTCCTTCACAATACTGCACCGTTTTACACGATCTCCAACAGGAGATCCAGTTTCTTCACATTCTCACCATTTGTTTGTCCAAGACTAAGTCTTGTTGTAAGAGTTTCACAGCCAAGTGCTTCTTTGAGGGCCTGGGGCTGCCCCCAGTGGGTAAAGCTTCAACAGTCTTCAAGACCCAGCTCTCTGTGACGTTGGTCTGACAACCACCATGACGGTGGCTGAGGGAGAGGACAAGCCTCAGCCAAGTGCTTCATGGTCAGTTGCTCAGCTTAGCTCATGACCTCATCAGCTACCTGGGATGTGCCTTCTTGAACTGTCACTCCCTCTGATGCCAGAGGAAGCCTTTCCCTCCCTGTAGTGCCACCATTCTACACTTGAACTAGTTCTCAGTCGTGTATCAACTTCAATGGAAGCCATGTGTTGTGGCGGTTGTTGAAGGCAGCTGGCTGGGTGCAATCATTGGCCACAAATCAAAGCTCATTAAATGGAAGTAGTAAATAGTATCAGGATTGGGGAGGGAGGGGACTTTAAATTGAGTGCTGGACTTGAGAGGTAATGCATTCTGCTCTCTCTTGTGTCCTTCCTACTTGGAGTGTACTCCTCAGCCATTTAAACTTGGCCTGATATTTATGGGCCAAGTTATTTTTCAGCCCCCTCTCTTGCCCCCACCGCTCTACCACACACTTCCCCTCAGCAATGAGCAAACTGGGAATAATTTGACTTGGAATCAAGGTGGAGCTCAGTAGAGCGGGTAATTAAGAATGGGATTTTTTAAAGCACTTAGGGAGTTATGAGAAATCAGAAATGTCTTTTCCATTTGAATAAGAGTTAGTGGTTTGTGAGGGCAGCAACTGGGACGTCATTATCTGTGTTCTCAGAAGCTGGGGAGCGGTGAGGCCAGCCCTCAGGAACTCTCAGTGCTGGGGTGAACGTTGCCAGCATCGGCTCGGCCCTGGCCCCTCCGCACAGAGCACCTCCACGCCAGACGCTGCGGCCCCCTGGCCCTCTGCTCTCCGCGGTCAGGCTGACCTGCTTCCCAAGGAAAGCGGTCCGAGCCCCGCTGGCCAGACCCCAGCCTGTTGCGCACCGTCCACGGCAGCCACAGAGCTCTGCCCTTAACGGCTGTGCGGTTCCTTGTCTAGAGCAGACCAAAAAGAAATAAACTCACCAAGCTCAACCACCACTGCTGCCTCACCACAAAGAGGGAATGACGACTACAAGCCGTACTGCAGGGAAAGAGCTAAGAGGGAACGAACCACTTTGGCAAACTCTTCCTATGAACTTTAATGACATGGTTGCTCTTAAGTAGAATATAACATTAGGAACCTGGAAACTTTGAGGGGACGGAGAGGGAGGGATGTCAGCACGACAGTGGAACAGGAAGCCTCAGACCTTCCCTTTCCCTGTGGAGACGCCGGCTCAGCAGCTGCACGTGGACCAGGGCCCTTGGTGAGAAGTCCGGTTAAGAGGTTCCTGCAGCCCAGGTGAGCATGAGACCAGCCACATTGAAACTGTCCTCTGACTGCAAGTTGGAAATGGCCAACAGCAGGCAGTCAGCCTTCAAAAATTTGAAAATAAAGGAAAGGCGTCATCCCACTGATAATCAAATACGGATCCACGTGTAGTGAGTCCAGCGGAAACCTCACATGAAAGGAGGATGGTCTGGCCAGGGAACACTAATGGGAGGCACATTAGGGGACAAGCCCCAGTTTAGCAGGGCACCTGCTGTCTGCTCCCTCAGCACTTCTCCTGATGGTGACCAGAGTGTCCCAGCCCCGGAGCAGAAGCCGCACCTGTTCCTCCAGGAAGCCGCCCTTCCTGTCTCCCAAAACACCAGTGGCTGTGCTTCCCTATGGTGTGGAGTTTCCACCTTCAACCTGACACCCAAAACCTAAGCTCAGGAGAGGACTTTTTATTGTTTTAAGTGAAGGCCTTTGAAGACGGTCATTTAAGTTATAATGAAGATAAAAAGCAATTTCCTGTCTACCACGGCTGTCTCTCTTTTCCCTCTTCCTCCCGCCCTATTCTCTGAAAAATGCAGCTCAAGAAAAGATAGCCCTGGGGAATAGTGGATGTGAGAAAGCTGTGAAGCCGGAGCTGAAAAGCTATTAGCTGTCCCCGAGCATCTCCGAGCAGGCTGAGGCGCGGCCCCGAGGCAGGAAGTCATCGCCATGATTTAGGCCTGTGTTGGCTGGTTTGCTGACAGCATGCTGTGTGTCCTGAGGCCCCACAAGAAGTGGCTGGCCAAGACTGAGGTCACCGCTTTGCCCAGCTGGGCCGTATTTTTGCAGTGACTGAAGGGTCAGTGAGTAAGAACGAGAAGGCCTGATGGGCTGTAACTTTGAACATGGGGCCAGCCATGAGCTGTTGCTCAGGAATCGAATTGGTGAATTAAGATTATGCCTGCTTTGTTTTTGCTGGGCCCTTTATGTTTATTTTTTTAAAAAGAGAAAAGTCCAAACTTTCTTTATAGAACTATATTCCATAATGTGAAAATTGGATGTCCATATCTGAAAGATGCTCGCTCATAAATAAGTAAATATAAAAAACAGTTCCATGGTCAAATAAGTTTTAAATGCTCTGGCTTAAGCCTTAAATGGGTTTCAACAGGCCAGGACTTGTCAGAGAATTCAACGGGCATGCTGACTTTAGGAAGAGTGTGTCATAGACAGCAGTTTTGTCTGTGTATGTGGTCGTGGAAGCCCTGGCCAGTAGGGTGACTCTTGGAAGTGTCATTTGATGGCACAACCTTGGCTGCTCTATGCCGGTTCCTTAGGTCAAAGGCCTTTATTGTCTCAGTTGACTTTTCCCACTAGGTGACTCAATACTGTGTATTCATTTTGCCTGTGTTTTACTAAAAAATCCATCTGCTAGTTGGAAGTAAGAGGAGGACTATTTAAGGGTTTCAGGTGGCCTTATATCATCTGCTGTTTTATTAATGAGGAAACGGAAGCCCAGGGTGATGAGACAGTTGCCCGTGACCTCCCTCCGTGGGGTGTCGCGTGATGTAGCAGCATTAGCACCTGACTGCTGGCTCAGGACCCATCCACAGGCCCCTCACTCTCCACGCGTGCTCTCTTTGGAGCCTGAGGCCATGGCTCCTGGCATGTCCCACCGTTTGTTCTTGATCCACACTTCCTGAGAGAATTTATCCAGGTCCCTTAGGCCAACTGTTGTTTAGGCAATTTCACTTTGTCCAATCTTGCCAAATACTTTCTGGTAGCATGTGTGAAGGCAGAGTAATAAATTGGGAACAACTAGATCCACTCTTTGGAACACCTTCTTCCTATCTAGCCTACCTTTTTTACCTGTGAGGTCAGCTCTCCCGTCCAGTGTTGTCATTGCATCATTGCATCTATCCTCACCCAGCGAACAGCAGGAGGGTAGGTAGGTGGTGCCAACTGCATGGCACCAGGACCTGGTGTCAGGTCTCTGTCCACCAGCTGAGGTAAGCAAGGTTTCACATCAAAGGGACCAGCAACAGTGCGCTGTGGCTCAGATGAACAGTTGGCACCAGAGCCTCCAAAGGCGGGTGGAATTCAGTGAAGGGTAGGCTGGCAGGCAGCTTGCAACACCTCCCAGCCACCCATGCAAGAGACAGAGCGGTATTCCAGGTGCTGAAACACATTTTAATACTAGCAAGACATGGATGAAGCCTTGGTGGTTAGCACTGGGAACGTAATCAGGACATAAGCCGTAAGGAGGATAATTTGGTGCCATGTCTAAGAGTGTGCCAGCAAGCAGCTCTCCGGTGTTTCCCACCAAAGGTCATGACTGCACTGAAAATTACAGGTGGTTTTGAGCAGGGACAGGGATGGAGGGCTACAGGGAATCACATGGGCTTGCGTAGAAGGGACAGGAAGAGGCAGAGGCTGAGAATCAACAGCACCTTCTGCCTTCTCCACCGTAGCACTTGTAATCCTTGTCCTTATCTTCACTCTCACAAATTCCCTAAGGGTAGGGCAACGTGTTTTGTTCACCGTTGTGCTACTTGAGTACAGTGCTGCCTGGAGATGCTCAATAACTACTTTCTGAATGAATGAATGAATGAATGAATGAGTCCTTCATGAATGGGAACTATTTAACAGTAATGGAGGTGGACTTAGCTCTGGGCAGTGCAGCCGGTGAGCCCCACTCGGACACAGCGACTTTCCAGACCCCACAACCTTGTGCGGCTTGCATTTGAGTCAGTGCTGACCAGGCAGTCTGCATGTGACCTGAAGCTGAACTGACCTGGATAGAAGCAAACACGGTTGGAGCCAAGGCTGCAGTTCTGTTTCTATTTTGGACAATTTGTTGGGTAAACATTTAGCAGACTCTGTCTCACCTCACTGAGTATAAAAGGGAAGCTTTGGATCAGCATCCCAGGGCCAGAGTTTGGGCCAGCAGCGACATTTCTAAAGTCACCAAGCAAATGGTTTCCAACTCCCAGTTTTAATTTGGGGTTTCGCTGTTAAAAACGGACAGCAGATCAGACATGAAAAAGTGCAGAGCCTCCAAGGTAAAAAAAGGGGGGGGAAATCAATATCAACTTAATTTTGAATAATGGAGCCAGGTTTCCACCCAAGCTGGGTGCTTGGTTTTTGTTTTTAAATCGTTCCTCCTGATACTTTAAAACCCTGTTGTGTTCTGAGTCACTGAAAAGTTGGAAGAAGGCAATTAATTTTTAATGCAAAATGCAGAGTTTGGATGTGCCTGAGTGGGCTCGGAGTGCGGCGGGACTCCAGGCCAGGCTCGGGGTCCGCGCTCCCGGAGCTCGGGCTGTGCTGAGGAATTTTGGAGGCACTTAGCCCATTAATAACGTCGTGATTCTTGTTGATGAAAACTTTCAGACAACATGCTAATGCCTTTCAGGGACCAGATCTGGATTTTGTTGAAGGTTTTTGGGTTTTTTTTTTTTTCCTGTGCTCAGTGAAAGTCTCTTGTGAGTCCCCCAGTGGAGTCTCTACCTCACGCATCCTTTTCGGTCATTCGCCGAGACTCATGTGCTCTGGCAGGCTACAGCGGGCTCTTCTTTTCTGAAAGATGAAATGCCTGTCACTGAAAATATTGGTCAGGCTCGAGGAAAAGCTTTGTGAGTTCTGCATATTCACAAAGAAAGAGAAAGTAGGTCACACTTGGAGCCTGTTCCATGTGTGAAAGAAACAGAAAAGAGGATGAAGAAGGAAGTGTCAGATATTTTAGTTTTATGACAGCTTCTTAAGCCAACATGATTTGTGTCCCAGGCTCGGTCTGACACCATCCCTGTACCCTGGGGTCTCCCACAGGTTTGAAGAAAGCCGCGCCCGGGCCAGCTCAGTGAGCTGCTTGGGCCAGTGGGGAGCCGAGGCCCGATGGATGGGTCCCTTGTGTGTGTTTCAGAGTCTGATTTGCAGCGGAACAGCAGTCATTTAGACTTGAAGAGAGTGTTTGGGGGCTTCTCTGGGGCTGGGGGTGCATCCTGAGTAGTTGCGCTCTCAGGTACCCCTAGGGCTCCCCCAAGTCCCAGTTCACTGGCTGCTGTTGGCTTAGGGATTGTGAACAGGACTGCTGTGCTCAGAAGGTCCAGGGGAGCCGCTGACTGCGCCGGTCTGTAGGCCATTGGGAGGTCATGGTCCCGGCCAGATTCCTCGAGAGAGGTGCTAACAGCAGTGGCCACCCAGAATAGCCTGACGTGAACTGGACCCGGTGGCCTGGATAGCTCCACACGGGGGCCTTTGGAGGAGCTCTCTACATGCAGAGAACCAGCCTGGGCAGCTGCTCTGTGCAGCTCCAGCGTCCTTGGATTCTCAGTGTTAGGAAAAAGTCAAGTGGCCATGTATGGTCTCAGTTTGGGTCTTGTCTTCTGTTTTGTTTTGTTTTTCTTTTACTTTCTTTTACCTATAGTTTTCATCTTTTAAAGTGCATTGTAATTTTTTTTTGCAGATGTTGTAAAATCTGCATTTTTTGTGTGTGTAAAGAAGAGTATATGGTTATTAGAGAAGCTTGCCAGCAAAGGGAACCCTGCAGCAATGCGGTTTCTAAAGGGAAGAATTCTGGGGTTGTGCAAATAAGCACAATTCAGCAGAGCTGTTTGGGGATGAGCTATGGGGCTACTGTGTTTGCTCTTCATAAATTGGACACCTCCATGACAATGGGTGAAGTTCTGCCACTCTGTATTTGACAAAAGAAGAAATAGAGAGTGATACAGGCATTATCTGTTCATGGAACTGCTTAGAACTCTTGGGCGATCCCAGTCTATGCGTGGTTAATGCAGTGTACTTTGGTGCTTCTCTTGGCTATAGCTGGCTATCATGTCTCCCTGAGTTTCTCACCAGCATCTTTGCTGTCAGAGCAAAGCAGTCTGCGCATGGGGCATTAAGTGTTACAGCTCTTACATCCCAGGGTGATGGGAGTGTTTTTGCAGTTTCTAGGACCACCAAAGTCGATGCAGATTTGTGTTGTGTGGAGAGGCAGAGGATGTGGAGGTAAGACAGGGTCTGGCAGGTCTGTTGTTGGATTGGCCAGGGTCCATGGACAGGAAATCTAAGTCAATAAGGAGGCAAGTGCAGGTAGTGGAGCCAGGTTCAAAATTGAAAATGATTAGATCATTTCCTCACCAGCAAAAGCTAGGACTGCGGTAGACCAGAAAGACTGGAGTATTTCACGAGGCCAAGGTCAACTGCCTGTCAACTCCAAGGACGTTTAAAGCAAGAGGAGATGTGGGTGTAGTGGAAAGACCTGGCTTCTCCACTCACTTCTACCTGACCTTTGCCTCCCTGGGCCTCAGTGTCTTCAGCCTCTTAAATAACATGGTTAGATTGGATGAGTGACTTTCAAGCTTAGCTTTTTTTAGGCACTGAACCCTTTCTTGAAACAAGATTTTGTTAAGAAAGCCCAATGTGCAAATCAAACAAAAGGGGATGCGCTTCAGTCAGCACTGGAGGGAGGAGCTGGAATGGGCACCTGAGCCCCAGCTACTTGGCCCGCCCTATGTGTCAAGGTAGTTTCTTGACCTCCTGGGAACAGCATTAAAAGACCCTGGATTGTCCCTGACTGGTGTGGTTCAGTTTGTTGGGCGTCAGCCCGCAAAACAAAAGGTCGCTGGTTCGATTCTCCAGGTCCAGTCCGCCATCGAGGCGTGTACAAAAGGCAACCGATCAATGTTTCCTTCTCACATCGATGTTTCTCTTCCCTTTCTCCCTCCCTCCCCCCATCTCTAAAAACAAATAATTTTTTTAAAAGATGCTGGATTGGATAACATTTTAAAATCCCTTCTAGCTCCGAAGTTGGTCAATAAGACTTTGGAATCAGTGCTGCCTTTTTTCTAGAGCTGCTCGTGGTTTCCCAGATACTTTCTGCCTGGAGGGCGGCGCCTCCTGTTCGTATGGGTCAGGGCTCTCTGTCAAGCAGGAGCCCACCCGAGTGGCCTGAGCCAGGAGGCCCTCAGCCAGACCTGGACGGCAGTGGGTACATACACTGTCCTCTGTTAATCTGAGGAGACCCTGCGGGCCCCTAGACAGCCCTTCCTGACCCAGGCTTCTCATCTTCCTGCGAGGCAGGGGGATTTGGCGGCAACAGGTGGGTGTTGAGATTCACAGTCTGTGGGAGTAAGAAGAGAAAGTGATTGAGAAGCAACGCGAGCAATAAAACCAGCATTCCCCCACATTCAGATCTCCTGGACAGGCAGTACGTGGGAAGTAGGGAAAACCACCGTGCCATCTTACCTTCCTGTAGAGGCCACAGACTGGCTCCAAACCAAGTCAAATTAGGCTTAGTCACCCCCTTTCCGTTACTCAGAAAGGCTGTCTGAGACTTCTTTACTCATGTGAAAATGGAAGCTTGAGTTTTATTCAAACCGATGCTGTTAGAAATGCAGGTTCTCATGAAGCAGTCCATTTAATTGAGGGGTAAAACCCCTGAAGTTCAATGTTAATACCTGGATTGTTGTCCTAGCTCTGCTCCTGGCCATGTGACTTTGGGCAAATCACTTGAGCTTTCTGTGCCTGGGTTTGATGTGTTTGATGTCCGACTATAGCAAGGACACAGTGAGATGTCACAAACATGTGAGTGTGGAGAGTGGGTACCCTGCTCAACACACAGTAGGAGGGCCAGTACACAGCTGGTGAAAGCTGATATGGATCCCTGGCGTGAGGGTGATGTCACTTGCACAGAGCCCGGGGTCACCTGGGCTGAGGTCCCTAGCTGGTCATGGCTCCTTTGTTCAATCACCAGTAACAGCTTTGCGCACAGCACAGGGGACCCGAAGCCAACTCAGCCTCACTGCTGAGCCTCACGTGGGCTGAACGTGGGCTCTGCCCCCCTGCGGCCTGGTGTCTGCTCACCTGGACTCATTACCTGGAGTCCTGCCTGCCTGGGGGTAGCTGAGTAGTTTGGGATTTTAGCACCGCCCTACGCAGAGAATGAAAACCTGGGAGGCCAGGGTAGCAAGAGATTTAAGAGGAGGAAGGAGAGGACAATGGTGAATCGGACAGCTCAGAGGAAAGAGAAGGTTAGTTTTATACAAAGAATTCATGTTCACTGTAAAATATGTATATAATAAAAGAAGATTTAAAAGTGCTTGTTAGTCTCACCACCTAGAACCAAAAGGGTTAATGTTTTAGCTACTTCCTGACTTTTTACACACACACACACACACACACACACACACACACACGCACGCACACCAATGTGTATATAAATAGAACTTTAAAGGAAAAGATCATACTCAATGGTGTGCCAGTAATGTTTAACAAATGGCTTGGAGAGACGCCGTCCTGGTTTGCAGTATTTGCCAATTTCCATGGTGTAAATATTCCCACCACGGCTGATTTCAAGTTACCAACACATTGTCAACAACTTGCAAACTTCCTGAAAACTTACTAGCCAGCCATTGGGACCAGTAAGAGCCGGCCCCAGCACACCTCTGACCAGGTTTGGTTCTCTAATTAGCCTTTCTCCCTCCCAGTAGAACGCAGAAGTCTTTATAGCTAAACTTTTGAAAGTTGTCTTTATCAAGTTAACTTTAAAATGTTTTTTTCAATTACAGTTTATAGTCAGTATTATTTTGTATTAGTTTCAGGTGTGCAGCGTAGTGGTCAAAGGAACGCTTTGTAAGGTATATGATTGTCAAATTACTTTGTGAATCAAAGTTGTTTCCCTTATGGAATCAAGAGCTGGATCTTAGCCTGTTCCGCTGATTGTAAATATTGCCCTCTAGTTTGCATGTGCCTGTTTCTCATGTTCCACAGATCCTCATATGAGTAGGGAGTGGACCTATACTTTATTAGGTGGCATGAATAGAAATGGAGTTGGGAAAAAAATAGAAGATTAATGTGATCAAGCAGAAGAGAGTGTGGTGGCCAGGAACTGATTCTACAGTCCATTATCCCAGGACGGATTTGACTTAATAGAGGCAATTTTCTCCTTTGCAGCTCCTTTTCCTTGGCCCAGCAACTCACTTCTATAGTTGTCACTCATTTCCCCTGGCGTTTCTGATGGAAATTGGCCCCCCTCCTGTCTGTCTGATGAGAATCAGGCTGCAACTGTTTGGCCCACGAATAACCTCCTAATCATATCCATGTTTTCCTTGTTGAATGGGAGCTTTGGGAAATTGCGGGGGGAACGAGGGAGCGGAGGGCCGTGCTCACAAAGCAGCGTGTGTGTGTGGAGTCATCTCCTGCTTGGCTCCGGGGTAATGTGTTGGCCTTGCTAAGCTGGTGGACTGTTGCATCTGTGGTAAGAGTCGGTGGAAAAAGTGGTGGGTGCCAAAGGTCTCCCACACTGGAGTTTTAATTGCCTTAAAGAGGCTGAGCTTTGTGAGCTTCTGATAACAAACCTGGCTCCCCCAATCCCAGCGAATGCAAATGGGGAGTTTCCAACCAAGACTTCATAGGTATGGGGAGCAGGTTGCTGTGGGTGAGCGCAGAGTCGGGGGGGGAGTCCGTTGTCACAGCAAGAAGGAGACACTTGGCCTTTCCCTCTACTCGTGTGCCCAGTGTGAACAAAGAAGAGCAAGAAACCTGGTTTGGACCCCTGACAAGTGGGTCAAGTTCGGATGCCCAGAGTGGAAGAGGCACAGGGGAGAGCCACCATGAACAGGGGGCCTCTCTGGCGGGCAAGCTCCCAAGTCTTTCCAGTCCCCTGGGTCATCTTTGACTCCTCTTCTCTCTGCTCTTCCCCACCCATCTGCTTCCAGGTGGTCACCTGGACCAGTCGCCTCTGCCTCAGAAATGGCCCGTGAAGCTACCCTCTACCCCTTGTCCCACTGCCATGGCCCGAGAGCTCATTCTGTCACACCGGCACTGTCACAACGGGAGAACTGTCTTCAGACCGGTCTCCCTGCTGTCTAGTCTCACTCAGTCTGTATCCCCACAATACACAATTTTTTTAAAAAAATCAGCAAAGCAGCAGCCCTGGCTGGTGTGGCTCAGTGGATTGAGCTCCAGCCTGCGAACCAAAAGTTCGCCATTGTGATTCCCAGTCAGGGCACATGCCTGGGTTGCAGGCCAGGTCCCCGGAGGGGAGAGTATGAGAGGCAACCGACTGATGTTTCCCTCCCTCTCTATCTCCCTCCCTTCCCCTCACTCTAAAAATAAATAAACAATTTTTAAAAATAAAGTCAGCAAAGTAATATGTTTCAATAAGCATTTAGAAAACCCAGATATTTAAAGGTAAAAAAGCAAACCCTGAGATGGAACTTGTTGAGTGACTATCCCTCAGAGACTGTTTTCACTCTTAAACACAACTGACAATCAACGCTACTTTGTAACCTACTTCCTCTTGTAATGTAGTGAACATTCTCCAGTGCTGATACTTTTCTAACATGAAATCACAAATCTGGTTGCATCACTCCCTTGCTTAAATAATTGAGTAACTAAAACCACCACCAACCAAAACCCATCACTTACGAGAAGAGGGTCCAACTCCTTCAAACAGAAGGGGAGGCCAGACGTAACCTGCCCTTGACACTAGTCCCCGCCCGCACACGCCACCCTCGCACGCCCTCTGTGCCACTCTCGTTCCCTTTGCAGGGACACGCTACCTAGGTGTTTACTCCGAGATCCAGACGAATGGACTCGTGTAAATGACTCCCATCTCCGCTTTGTGAATTCTTTCATTCTTTAAGATTTATCTTAAGTTATTTATGTGTCTGTCCCTAGGAAAATTAAGAATCTCTTGAGAGCAGAAACAGAACTTACTCAGTTTGTATTTTTAGCAACGTGTGGTTATGCCTGGCACAGGGCAGCAGGCACTCAGTAAATATTTATGGAATGAATTGGCCTCGATTTGGTATGTGTGTTTTCATCCTCTTGCCAGTTTCACGTGTTTGTTTTTATTGGTGTCCGTGGTTAATCCATATTATATTTTCTTTTCCTCCTTCATATGTTTCGGTCTTGCTCTACTGAAATAAGAGCTCCTGGCTTAGCGCCATCCACTACTTCAGTTCTGCCTTCGCTGGTGAATTGAAGATGCTCTTGGTTTCTGGCGGCTGTACGGTGCTGTTTGGAATCCCTGAGAAGCGATCTCCATCTTTCAGAGTCAACAACCCAGAGTCAGGCGTCCAGCCCTCTCCTGAAGAGTTGATTTATAGGCTTGTGGAAATGTTTGAAACAGGAGAAGGCAACCTGAGTAGAAAATGGGAGACAGCCTTCAACACCAGGGGGCTAGCTCAGCACTCACTAGAGAGGAAGGTGGTAGGAAAAGTCAAGTGTGTGAGAGTGGAGTGGGGTGTAGTTGGAGCCCTGGGCAGTGGGATTCTGCACCGTAGAAATGCCCGAGGGACTGTGGCCTCTGCCTTTGCCTGTGCTCCAAGGAAAAATGCATAAGGCAGTTCAAGCACCATGTGCTGCTGCTTGTGCGTCTGAGGATGCTTAAATATTAAGGTTTTACTAGGGGGAGGAGCAAATTTATTTTCATTTTGACACTTTATCAACAAACATTAAACTAGAGTTATTTTAATTCCAACTTATAGTAAGGGGAAGCTAGTTGATTTCACTCCTTGCATGGCTACTATCTGTACAGAAATAAAGATGAGCAGATTGCTGCTGTCTGGAATAGAAATAGAGGCAGGTATGTTCACCTTCATTGCCGTGAACCTCGGATGTAATGTCTTTACGTCACCTTTTAACAGACACTCCAAGCATAAAACCACATCCATAATAGGGTGTTTTCAGGATGCAACCCAAAGCGGCTTCAACAGAAAGGGTGCTCCAGGATTCCATAGGGTCCACATGTCAGCAAGGTCCCAACTTTATTTTCCTCTCTCACTGTGCCATCCTCAAGCATCATGTTTCTCCTCAGGCTGGTAGCAAGGTGACCACAGCAATTCTAGACATCTGACCCCGGGTGGCACCCATAAGAAGAAGGACAGTCCCTTCTTGGCAGACCCGTGAGAGGCAAGCTCATGACACACTGACCAGTGTTGGGTCTCCTGCTCATTCCAGAAACCATTGCTTGCAAGGGAAGGACGTTCCCATTGATAGGTCAGGCCCCTCTTCAGAGCGGAGACACCTGCCTTCCGCAAGAGGATGAATGAATCCCTGAATGAAAGTCAGAATTCTGTTATGGAGTTAGAAAGAGGGAACAGACGCTGGGTAGACAGTCAACAGTGTCCTCTCTACCTTAAAATAAGCCGTAGAATTGGTTGCCAACTATCTAGTGATTTTCAATCAGTTTTAGCAACTTACCTTCATTCAAATAAAATCTTACCCAGAAAAATAAACAAATAAAACTGATAAAATCAGAGGAACTTTTTTTTTATTTTTTAAATAAACCTACAGAAGGTTGCGGACCTAGGATCCTGGTTTGACAGTCCCTAGTAGAGTACCTCTTGTGTTTAGGCCAAATGTTTTTCTGTTCCTTGTCTCCTTTCATCCTAAGGATGTGGTTGTAGTACGTGGGACAAGAGGCCAGCGGGGACCAGTATTTGCAGAGTCCAGGCAAGCAGGGCCATTCAAGGAAGACGGCTTGGCTGGGAGTAGCGGATTTGGGCACAAGAGACCAGAGGCGGAGATGACAGGGAGCCGGGAGGAGAAGCGGCTCCGAGTGGGCCGGTGAGCTGTTGCCCTGCAACGGGCTCGTTCGCGCTCTGCCTGCAGAGCGTGGGTGCCCCTGGCCCGCGGCTGGCAGTTGCAAGCAGGAGGCAGTGGAGGGCCTGTTGGGGCAGGGACAGAGGTGCTGGGCAGGATTGCTCCGCAAAGGGCAGACAAGGCGCCCGGGCCAAAGGCTCTCAGTGCTTCGATTTCAGATGGGGGAGGTATAGGGTTGCCACATAAAATACAGGACACATAATGAAACTTAAATATCAGATCAACAGTAACATTTTAGTATAAGCATATATCCTAAATATTGCATGGGGCATATATATACTAAGACATGCTACAATATTTGGGACATACTTATACTAAAACAGTACTTGTTTATCTGAAATTTATATTTAACTGGGCACTATATATTCTTACTTGATGAATCTAGCAACCCTACGAGGGTGGAAAATGGGGGGCCTCCTGAAACAGTAGGAAGTTAGAGCTGACTTTCTTCTCCTGGTCTCCACTCCAGGTCGTGGAGCCCCCAGCACCTCTCATTCTACGTAGCCAATAGTTTCTGAGGCCCTGTGACATCACGTTCCCTGAAAGGCTGGTTAAAAATGCCGACTATCTGAATGGCCTCCAGCAATTCTGAGGCTTGGCTCAGCCTGGGAAGACCGGTTCAGATTCTAGGTTCCTGAGGGTAAAGCCGTCACTTTGTTTATTGCACTCTATAAATATTTGTTGAATGAACGAGTGAATGAATGAGCTATTCCTCCCTGAGGACTCCATGTTGACTTAACCGGTGTTTATCTTGTGCACCCAGGACGCCCAGAAGCAGTGACGGCTCTCTTTCCATTTCTCCCCTGGTTGTGAGTCTCGTGGGAAAGGACCCGGGCGGGAGGCATGGCGAGCAGGGGGAGGGACAAGACTGGCAGGAGAGACCAAGACCAGCCGCCGTCCGGCAGGCAGGGGGCAGGGGCATTGCATGGAGAGGTAGGCCAAGTTTTTAATCACCTCCTCAGGCGAAGAGACTTGCAATTTCAAGGTGAGAACAGGTCCTCGGTTCTTTCACAGGATCCTTTAGGGTCTGACTTGGCGCAGTCTAAGTGCTCAGCTTCGCAGCGGGGGTGATTCAGAACCTGGAGTCATCCGGCCAGGGTGCTTCAAGCCTGTGGCAACACTTCAGTGGAACTTGGTGGGTGGCAGGTAATAGCCATTTCTGTCCATCTCAGTAATTCTCCAGATCAGCAGGGAGCCTGGGGACACCTGTTTCTGGCAGCACCTATCGCTGTAGGCTTAGCCACATGAAGACTAGATTTCTGTCCTAAAACTTTAAACCCATAATGGATCCAAATGGCTACGTTTCTCCCCACAGATTCATGCCCCGGTGCCTACATTGTCTCCAATACAAAGAACTCTGTAAAGGTTTGGTTTTTATGTTAAATTCCAGTTTCTTATTTTCCTGGCAAGAGGCTTTGCCTAATGGATAAGAACGTGCTTCCAATCCGGAGCAAGCTTTTGCCGAGTGATGCTGTGGACACCTAGCGCTCTGTCAGCGGAATCGCAGGTCCCCTCTCAATCTGTTCCCCCATCTGTGTCACCGTGAGGGGGGCTGCCCTAGGGCCACAGAGCCCTGGGAAATGCTACCGCTGTCTGGAATCGCAGCAGCATATGGCTCCCCAGCAGCGTCCCAGGCCAAGAAAGGTAAAGAGAACAGGGACTCCGCTGGCTTTCCCCTTCGTGACTCTGGTTCTGTCCCTCCTGTCCTACCTTGCTCCTGCTCTCTCAGGAGGTCAGTGTCTGCTGCATGGTCCCCTGTAGTTTTGTTAAATCTGGAAGGTGTCCTCGGTCCTTGGGGGTGACAGTGAGACCCCTCCCCATAACCCCGAATTTAGAAACACAGAAGTCAAGTTCCTATGTTGAGAATGAAACTAGGAAATCTACCATACATGGTTGAATAGCCAGCCCCAGGAATACCCAAGTTAAGAAATTGTCCACAGAAACGAATAGAATGTGATCATGCCCGTAATTCAGTAAATAGGAATGAACACTTACTGATGTTCTGGTATGTAGTTTGGAGAAAGAGGGCTGGGAGTTAGTACAGAGAACAGGGAGAAAAACCTCCAGGAGCCAGATATTGGCGATGCCTTTTCAGGTGTGGCCGAGTGGAGGGGAGTCTTGGTTAAGTGGGCGATTTCCCTGGCCAAGCCCTGGCTGGAGTGGCAGAGAGAGGGCCTTAGTGGCGGGGGGGGGGGGGTCCCCCTGAGCCGACTCACCCAGTTCTCCTTGTTCTGAAGTTTGCCTTCCTCTGCGCCCTGCCGGCAGGAAGAACAGGCATGGGTCAGGTCGACGCGATGGCCCTGCCCACGGTATTTCCAACGGAAAACTAATGAATGAGCTTTCTTGCTGGTAACAGTCTATCTACAATCGAGAGGCGGGGGCTCTTTCAAGGTGCAGAGAGAACCCCTGTCTCTGAGCCTGGGAGCCTGAAGGCATGGATGGTGGGAAGTCGACCAAGCGCAGGTCCCCTTGTGGCATCTCCTTGACCTACCGGGGACCCTCCTCGCCCACATCTTTTACCTATGCACCGGCCCCCACATCAACATTGACACAGCAATCACAGGATCCCCAAAGATGGTGGGCCCATCCCCCTCCTATCTCCAGACCTCTCCCCAGGGTCCCCATGGCACCGCCCAGACTTCAACCTCAATTTGATGATTTCCAGCCCAGCGCCTTTCCATCGGTGCCATCTCATCTTATTTTTCTCTCTACTTTCTTTCTCGCCCACCCCTTTTAAAACCAAGATGGAGCGCGAGTAGCGGCGGGGGCCGTTGAGGGTGCGGGGACCGAGGTCTCACGCTCTTTCACCATCTTTCCTTCTCCTTGATTCAGATTTCCTGCCTGGAAGAGGTCAGATGAGGATTCTTTTTTCTCTTTCTCTCATGGACTTGGACTTTGACTTGTCTGAGGCCTTTCCCACAGCGAGGCCTGGGAAAAGGGGATGCTTCTCCGAGCCGCACACGGGCTGAACCTTTGTGCTCTGTGATCTCTGGGTTTCCTCTGAGGATACTCTCTGCACCAGGCGCTCCAGCCCTGGGTCCTGCAAGCGGTCGGGCGGGGGAGGGAAGGGAGCAGAGGCCGGTCTCCGCACAGTTCGAGCCTTTGCCAAATTGGAGCATCTGCGGGGCCACAATGGAAACACCAGATTTCCTATCGAGCCCCACCTCCCAGGCAAGCTCGTTCTCCCTTCTGGAGACCTTGGTTCTTTCTGCTCCTCTGAAGAGCTTTTATTTGGTAGGATGTATTTCTTCTTGTCTTCTGGAAGAGCTGAACTCCGGTTATAAGCACAGTGAATATGAAAGCGCCCCAGAGGCCCCCTTCCTCCCTTGCCTTGGCATATACTCAAAATCTGATAAAGCAGTTTGGCCCATCTTTTCAGCAGTTTGTAACTTCCATGTGCTGTGAATATGCTTCTTAATGAGGCTAGCGACTCCATCCCGGACGTGCTAACTCAGCTCCAAAGTCCAGGAAAATGCTGGACCTGGAAGGAAACTTAGTAAAACCACCTCATTTGGCAGATAAGGAAACTGAGTCTCAAAGATGCTAAACAAGCCCTGGCCCAGTGGCCCAGTTGGTTGGAGCGTCATCCCGTGCACCAAACATTTGCAGGTTCAGTTCCCGGTCAGCCTAGGCTGTGGGTTCGATTGCTGATCAGAGCACATACCTAGGTTGTGGGTTCAATCCCTGGTTGGGGCACATATGGGAGGCAACTCATCAGTGTTTCTCACATTGAAGTTTCTCTCTCTGTTTCCTTTCCTCTCTCTCTCTCAAATCAATGAACATATTCTTAAGTGATAATTTAAGAAAACAAAAAGGATGCTAAATGACTTGCCCGAGGCCCTGCAGTTAACTAACAGCAGAGTGTGTTACTGGCTATTATAAATACCTGAGTCATTGTTAATTAAGATGAGGTCAGAGCCTCTGCAGTTACATGCTGAGGATTCAAATATAGTAAGTAGATTATTTACCCAAAAGCCTAAACTACCAGAGGCATCTAAAGAACACAATTGTTCTGAAAGGAATAATTGTAAAATATTGTGAAATAACTATTTTTTAAAACTCACTCCAGTGTCGTTGAAGAACTTACTGTAATGCATCCTATATGTTGATGACATGATCCGTGGGGTTGTGGATGACAGGTTGGTGGCATCCTGGCTGCCCCATCCGTACAAAGCGACAGGAAGGTCCCATTAAAATGGGCACCACCGTGGCCTCAGGGCCGTCCTGCTGCTGACACGGAAGCTGTGATTGTCTCAGCTAATCCCCCACCGGGTGGACAGCAGCTATTCCGAAGCATCGAGTTGCCAACTCACAAGTAAAATGCCCTCTTGCCCCAGTCATTATACTGGTTTAGAACGGAGATACCTAAACTCCAGAAGTAGCATTCGCCCAGAACTGGCCAGATCCTGCGTAAACAATCCTGAACTGCAGACACGCAAACTTGTTCCGGTGTCTGAAGCCACAGCAAATAGGGTTTACAATTAGGTGGGGAACAGAAATAATTCATAATATTCATTTTGGTTTTCTGGTCTCCAGCTCTTTTTCCTGCACTCATCTGAAGAAAAAAGCAGTCATCATGTTTCACGAAACTTCTACTCATTTTCATTTTTCTGTTATTTTGATAAACAGTCCATGTTTTAGGATATACAGGATCTTCAAGTACTAGATTTTAAAAGTAGCTGTCAGGTCATCTCTTTTCATTTCATTCAGTGTTTTATTTTTCCCTGCCCTTCAAGGATCATCAGACCCGGAGAGTGAAGGACCCTTGTCCTGTCTTGATGTGCATTTCTCTCATCTGTAATGTAGGAGGCTGGAAGCGGCAATCCCTGAGGTTCCTTCTAGGTCCCCACCTTCTAGAATTTACATGGGAGCGCCTCTCTCATCCCCTAACACCCCAGCATAGACCTTGGAAAGCCGCACTTTCCAGAATCCGACGTGTGCCCCCAAATGGGCGGCTTCATCACCCTTCACGCACTTTGTTCCATGCTCTTTCCCCGCAGCCCCCACGGGCTCCCCCGCATTCCTTCCTCAGCCCCGTGCAGGGCCTGGCACCGTCAGCCCTTGTTGCATGAAATAAAGGCTGGGTCTGACTCTTCTTCTGTCTCAGATGCACAGCCATCCAGTTAGTCTAGAGTCAGCCAAGTGGAGAATTAAAAATTGGCCAGTAGCTGCTCCTTTTCCAGCCTTCAGTTCTTACAAGACACCGTGCCAGCTTGAACAGTTTAAGCCAAAAGATGGATATCAGACCAAACCATACAACACCAACAATATGAATGACAAGATTAAAAAAAGACATTGAAGAGGTCCCTATATGCTCCATATTCTCGGTTTGGCCATGTGGTAGATATTGTGGCTTTAAAGACCATGAAAATGAGGGGCAAGCCTTCGTTATATTGAAAGAAATGGGTTCATCCACAGTTACCCACAAAGATATCCATTTTATGGTAAACCAATGTGAATCCAGTATTCAAAAACAGATTCTGACATAACATCTAAATAGTGTGGCACCTTTGCTGACAAAGAAAAGAAAAAAGCCAAAACTGCGGAACAGACAGCAATGGCCGCTCATAGACAAACCTGCGCAGGGAACGCCCAAGCCCACTGTGACCCAGGGAAATGCTACACCGAGCCCCTGGGTCCCTGAGTGCCCTGCAAGCTACGCTTTGGTCCTTAATAATGTACCAGAAGAGACTAACGAGAGGATGTTTTCTGTGCTGTTTAATCTGTTCCCTAGTTTCAAGGAAGTACGTGTAGTACCTGGAAGGCATGACGTTGCCTTTGTTGAATCTGAAAATAATGGACAGGCCAGGGACACTTTGCAGGAGTTGAAGTTCACACCGTCCCATGCAATGAAGATCACCTCTACCAAGAAATGACATTTGGGGTGTCATCTTGAAAGGACTTGGTGTTATTTATAGTATTTGTTTTGATAACATTTGGTCCGGCCATTGTAATAGCTGGGGGTGGGAGGAAGTGAAAGTGGAATTTTTGTGTAGGTTTTTAAAAATGACCTAGTCTTTCTTTAGCCTTAGTGAACTATGAAATAGGAAGGCCTTAATTTTGTACAAGGAACTTTTATTTATACTCTTAAAACAAAACAAAACAAAACAAAACAAAATTAGCCCGTACCTTGCTCTTCCAAAACATAAGCCAACCTAAACGAGTCATTCACGAGCATTCATATTCGCAGTTTCTCAGTCCGTTGTGGGTTTGTCTGTAACACCTGGAGTCCCATGGTAGGAGTTCATTGTATGAACTCCTGTGTGCATTTCATTCTTTGGCAGAAACATGCTCTGTTGTTTTTCTTTTTTCATTGTTGTTTTTGTGCCCCCAAATCAAAGTAGGAACTCAGTAACAGCTGCCAATTGACAGCCTGCCGATGTTGGTGAGATGGGGTCAGATGCCCTTGTTTTCTAAGGTGGGTGTGAGGGTTGGGGGAGAGAATAAGACCGTGGGGAAGCATGCAGCTCAGCAGGGGTCTCTCTTCCTCAGGCATCCTCACAGGCTCTCACCTCGGAGTCTGCGCCTGCTGTCTGAGTACAGCCTTCCCACAGATGCACTCTCTCCTCAGCCTCTCACTTTATTCAAGTCTTTTTCAGAGGAGCCTTTCCGAATCCCCCCACCCCCGCATCACTCACTAGCCTCTGACAGACCGCAGTCCTCCGCATGGTACTAATTAGCCTCTGACATTGTAGTATTTTAAGTTGACTAACTTGCCATTATTTCCTGTCTGTTTTGTTCAGGCCCCAACACGTGATAGGCACTCAATGAACATCTGTTGAATGAATGACTAGTAGATACCTAATCAACGTTGTTTTTCTTTTAAAATGTGAGCGTTTTCTAAAAGTCAAGAGGGGAGCCCAACCCAGAAGGTAGGAAAACGAGGTGAAGGTTTAGGAAGTTGGAACGTAGCGGAGGTCAGAAGAGGAGGACGACGAGAACCCAGGACAGTTTGCAAGAGGGAAGCTTGCACAAGAGGGCCTGCCGTGAATCTGGCTTTGAGGCAAGGTCAGGTCCGGGGCTTAGCCTCTGGATTTCCGAAGACTCCGGGCCCGTGCCTTTGGGCAGGCGATTGGCTTCACTTAGCTCAGAGTTCCTCAGTCTTTTCCACTCTTGTCCCCTTCTCATCCTGGAGGAAAAATTTAATTTATTTAAATTTTATTAGCTTTAAAATTAAATTTAATTTAATTCTCAAACACAGAAATTAAATACTAAGGAGTAAGATTTGTTTTTTCAGATATGATTTAGCTTTGTGGCAGGGGGGACCAGCCTTTATAGTATCTAAGACTTTTATGGCCGCCCACCCTCGAACTAGTTTTCACCCCATTGTGAGTGACATCACCCTGTTGTGAATGCGTGAGTTCGTTCAAAGGGGATCCAAGGAAGTTGGTAGATGCTCAACACAGTATTGATAAATTACCTCAGTAACAGAAGCATTTATTTTGAATGCTAAGGCTGTCAGCTTCAGGCTACTCAAAATTAAATTAAATTATCTTGGCTATTTGCTTGAAATGAGGCGCTAACTAGAAAATTATATACGATAGAGAGAAGCGAATTGGACCATGCAGTGGACCTTCACGTCCACAAATTCTGCTCACAGTTGATGTGGATTGATCTTCAGGATGAGAAGGTTTTAGGCCTTTGTGGGATCAGGCAAACAGGGATGTTGGTGTTTGTAACCATTTGCAGGTCTCTGTTCTTCTGTATCTTCTCTGGGTCAACCCTGTGGTCACTGGAACGTTTCAATGGATGTCGTGGAAGGACCATGCTTTCCATAGTATTGCTAAAGTGTGTATCTTTTCTAAAACCTGAGTCATCTCCAGTTTTTGAGATGGATGGGAATACCTCTACCTCCCTTTTTTACAGAAAGTCCCAGGAAAAAGAGTTGCTAGAATAAGGAGCTGGAAGTATTACTGGAAAATTCGCAATTATAGGTATGGAATTAAAAAGTTGTGTTGCCTATGAACATCAAAGCAAGACTGTCTTTGAGGGTATCCGTGAGCTTGAAACAATTTTTCATCTTCTGAAAACTCTGTCCCTGCCCTCCCCACATGCAGGGCCAGAGGATATACCCCTGGCAGCCATATTGGTGCCTCATGACTCTATCCCCTCGGCCATAACCGTCTGGTCCACAGATGGACAACGGCTCCAAGCTGAGCCGATTGTCTTTGCTCACCTCCAGTGCATCATCTGACAACTTTTGAGGTGCAAAGTATGGAAAACCACTCAAGGTAAACTTTATTTTTGTTTAAAGGTGTTTTTTTAGTTTAGTTTTTATCATTTTTCTTTTTTTAAGTAGGTAAGTTTTTAAAATATAATTTATTCTCAGGATAGCTATGGTCTTTCAGACCGAGAGGAGGTCAGCACGGCACGCCACCCAGGAGAGCTGAAGCCAAGGCCAGGGTTGCTGTGGGGAGCTAGAGCATACTCTTCCCCAGCCTGGCCCCTCTTCCTTCTACTGAACAATTCTTTTTCTTGGCCCCATGGCTTTTTGCCCCTCGGTTAACACACCCAGTAGAATATTGCCATCTACAATCCCTAGATCACAAGTTAATAGTTCTCACCACCACACACTTGAGACTAGACTCTTGCTCTCTAGGCCCCAGTACTCACTTCTCAGGACAGAACTCTGTTCCAGCTTGTACGAGATGCCCAGCTCCGACTCCCGCGCCAGGGGCTGGGGGCTTATATCACATGAGCATGGCTGCCTGGAGGCACCTTTGTCCATTCTGTTAAGAGAGTTGCCATAGATGTAATACACACTAGTTTCCATTTATTTAGGTATCTCCCCACTAGACTAGGAATTCCTTCAGGACAAGGAATTTGCCTTATTGACAGTATATTCCCAGTGCCAAGGTCTGGCTCTTAATTGAGATTCAATAAATATGTATTGAATGAATACAAGTTGACTTCAGGAACACAAATTCTCTTTTGCTCTGAAGTTTGGTTTTCTTCAATCAGATTTATTTAAAGAGTATCTCGTCCAAAATATTTACTGTTTTCATATGCATGGAACCATTGGAGCTGAGACTAATACCTTGAATCACAGACCCTTAAAATTTAAATTTAAAGGCTCTTTTAAAAAATCGTTTTAAGTCATTGAGAGCATGCAAGGTGATAGGCACTGTGCTAGGGTAGGGAGTATGTTGCTGAATACAACTTGGTCACTGTATTTTAGGGTCTGTCCATGGAGTTGGAGGGGCCTTAGAGTTCATTTAGCCTAACTTTCTCATTTTACAGATGAGGAAAAGGAGACTCAGAGAGGTTGCTAGGCCCGATGGAAAATGCTTTCATTTATTCATAAGATTTTAATATGTCTGTGTGGCATTACTTTTCAGTGAGAGGTGTTACTTATTTTGGCCAAAGGGAACATTCTATTTTTGTGCATTTATGGATTATCTTTTCTTTGCTTTTGCATTTCTTTTTAATAGGCATGTGATTATGTAGATGATGTTTGCTAGGCTTCTGATTTATTTGGAACCCATTAATAGCTGGCACTCAAGTTCTTCGGAAAATCAAAACTTACAATACTAGACGTTTCTTTACAGTTACTGAGTAATAAGGTTATTTATTATTGACGTGGCTTCTGACACCTCTCCCATTTATTATTATTTCTTGTTAAATCATTTCCTGAGAAGGCGAAGAATGTTTTCCATCTTCGATGGCCCAGTTTATATTGACTTTGGGGGAAAGTGAAGTTCAGAGAAAAGAGTGAAAGGGGTCATTTTTCTGCACTGACAGGGAATGGAGGTGAAAATTTTCTTTGGTGGAGAGGACGAACTGGTAATGAAATTCAATTAGCCTTTCACTCGGGGGACAGTGGCGGGCTAAGCATTGTGCCAAATTCAGTGGGGGAAGACGGCACTGGCCTCCTGTGGCAGCTGACCCTGCAGCCAGTGAGCGCGTCGCTGCTCCAAGTCGCGCGTTAAAGCACACGTCAGGGAGCAGCCGAGCCCTCTCACCCAGAAGCTTGGAGAGACATTTCTCTGGAGGAGAGGGCTTTGGATTGGCCTAAGGGTAGCTTGGTTTTAACAGTTTTCCCAAGGAAAAGAAGAGAGGAGCCTGAGGAGCCTGAGAGCGGTGGGTGCCAAGGGACAGCGTTCCCTGTGGCTCTGCACGATGGCAGGTGGAGCCCACGGCTCAGCTCAGGGCTGGTGGGGTCCTTGGGCCGAGCATGAGTCTCTCTGTGCTGTTGCCTGGCTCCTCCTCCTCTTAGCACTGTGACAACATAGTTCTGGATCGGAGAGCCTTCTCGTGTATGCAGCTGGACAGATCAAGGCAAAGGGAGATAGATTTCAACTTCCCAGGAATGTAAGGTCTTAACTACGTCCGGACCCCTCTATGATTTTCTAAGGAGTCTTGTCACGTAGTCTTCTGATTGGATGTGGGCTTGATAGGGGTTGACCTGGCAAAAGTCATCTCATTTACCTGTCAATCAGGGAAACTTCCTGGAGAAGATCAGTGTTCCAGAGGTTTCTATGGGAGGGAAGGGGGTGTGTGTATGTGTGTCCATTTCTCTGTCTCTGTGTGTGTCTGTGTATACTGGGTGGAGGGAGCCACGCTGGGGAATGGGTAGAGGCATTAGGCTTCTGGCCCAGAAAGCAAACGTTGCCCTTCTGTAATACAAGAGGCCGTGTGTTCTATGTCAGAAGGCTCACTGTTGTGACTAGAAGGGATTTTTTGTTTTCTCCTCTTCCAGGTGTGAATGAATCCAAGCAGGTCATGCTGTGGCGGATGAAGGGATATACCATTTCCGGGTCATTTGCACGGGCCCCGCTGTGATGTGAACAGAGCAAAGCCTTGCTGGGCGCTTCCTCCCTTCTGTCGTTGAGCACTCCAGGCCTGGCCTGGCCTCCTGCTGCCAAGGCCAACGGCCCGCATCACACCGGCATCCCTCGTCTGCAAGCCTGGACATGAATACAGGCAAAGCCGATGACAGCCAGGGTTCCCAAGGGACGTGGGGCCCCATGGGGCCCGGCCCCCAGGAGCAGGTCTTCTCATGATGCTGGAGTCCGGGAGTGAGCACCATGCCCATCACCCAGGACAATGCCGGGCTGCACCTGCCCCTGCTCTGCCGGTGGCTGGAGAACAGCGTGCGGGAGGGCGGGGATGGGCCGGAGCAGCGGCTGTGCCAGGCGGCCATCCAGAAGCTGCAGGAGTACATCCAGCTGAACTTCGCCGTGGATGAGGGTGTGGTCCGCCCCGACCACAGCCCCCCGGGGATGGAGATCTGTACTGTGTACCTCTCCAAGGAGCTGGGGGACACAGACACTGTGGGCCTCAGTTTTGGGAACATCCCTGTTTTCGGAGACTATGGAGAAAAGCGCAGGGGGGGCAAGAAGCGGAAGACCCACCAGGGCCCCGTGCTGGACGTGGGCTGCATCTGGGTGACGGAGCTGAGGAAGAACAGCCCGGCCGGGAAGAGCGGGAAGGTGCGGCTGCGCGACGAGATCCTCTCCCTGAACGGGCAGCTGATGGTCGGCGTGGATGTCAGCGGGGCCAGGTGAGTGGGCGGTTTCCTTCGACACTGAACTTTCACACATGCCCAGGTGAGTTTTGTCCTAAAAGTGGTGAGGAGCAGCGAGGGTTCTGCAGAGAACCCAGTGTACCTCTCTGCTCCACGGCCAACAGTCTCCTCGATTCCCTCTCGTAAGCAGAGATTTCAGGGGTCCACACATCGGCTGCCCGCCCACCCTGCCAACATGATTAATCGTCCATGCTATTACTTGCGATTATACCGTGAGGCAGTCTTTTGGGCAGATCATTCTGTTCCTTCTCTTCAGTTTGATTTTGAATTCAAAACTGCCTTAGGTGACGTTATGGGTTGAACTGTGTTGCCCCAAAATGTATAGGCAGAAGGCCTAATCCCTGGTACCTCCGAATGTGACCTTATTTGGAATTAAGGCCGTAGCACATACCATTACCTGAGATGGGGTCATATGGAAGTAGGATGGGCCCCTGAGCCAATGTGACTAGTGTTCTTATAAAAACAGCAAAGACATGCATACAAGGCGAAGGCCATGTCATTTTGCCACAAGCCCAGGAACTACTGGAAGCTGGGACCGGGGCCCGGGGCTTGTCTTTCCCTGTCACCTCAGAGGGAGCATGGCTCTGCCAACACCTGGATCTTGGACTTTTAGCCTCCAGAACTGAGAGATGATAAATTTCTGTTGTTTAAGCCATTCAATGTGTGGTCCTTTTATGGCAGCCCTAGAAAACTAATGCATGTGATGTTTCGACCCCGCCACCTATGGCTGGTCAGCTTTTCTCTGGGGCTCCTCCCTGACAAGAGTTGCCATGGAAGCTGTAGAGCTCTGTGCATGTTTTTGGAAGAGGACACTGAAAGTCATGTGTGTGCGCACGGTGGGAGGAGCAGGTGCAAAATGTGGAAGATGAGGTCATGGTTTGCTCATTTTAAAAATTAGCTGAGAGTCCATTTGAAGAGTGTATCCCTGGGGAGACGACCGGGTTCACAGCCGTGGGTCTGACATCCGTCTGCACCCCAGAACTAGTTCCAAAGCTAAAACTGGGACTGCCCCACAGTTCCAGGCCCTGTTCCTGGCTGCTGGCTGGCTGAGGCTCCCGAGGTCCGCAGCCTGCCTCTGGGCTTCCCCCGTGGCTCCGACGGCCCCTCGTTGTCCTGAGTGGTGACAGCATCGCCCTGGAGTGAACTTCTAGAGGACTTTTTGGGATGAGAGGGATTGTAGTTGTGTCTGATGTCACATGCTCCATTTTGCAGGCCTAGCTGAGTGTTTGCTTGTGAGCTCTATCCCACCTACTCTGGGAAGATGAGACTTTCTGGAATGTTCTATTCTGTTTGGTGCAGGGAGAACTGGGAAAGCTTTTTTCGATTAGTTCCTCCAAATACTTTATAACCACAGTCTGTCCCTCCCTCCGCTAGCTTTCTATAAGTAAACCAGATCTGTTCCCGGAGGACAGATTGTTCCAAATTGGTAACTCAATGTGGAATTAATTAAAACGCAACCCACACACCAAAAACAAGTAGCCTTTTCTGAAAAATAAAAGGGCCCGTGTTTCACTTAAAATATATTTTTCAGGATGTGACCCTTGACTGGACTTTCTTGTACGTTAATAAACTTGAGCAGGACATAGTGCAAAGAACACGCCTCAGAGAGGTGGGTCTGGTTTCCAGACCCGCTTATTGGCCGTGTGACAGGGCAAGTTCCTCAGCCACAGGAGGCTGAGGCTGTTTCCCCAACAGGGTCCATTAGTGGATGAGATAAGATGATTTATATAATGTACTGAATATGCATCTGGCACACGCGTGCTATTCCATCAAAGGTAGCTATTAACACCCCACCTGGTTGGCTTAGATGACCTGAACCCAGGGCTCAGCCTGCAGCAGAGGAAATGGCTTTCAGTATGAGGGTCAGAGAAGAGCCTCCAACTCTGGCAATTCCGTCAGCAGAAAAGAGAATAATCTTCAATCCAGAAGCCAGTGTGATATTCCAATCTTGAGCAACCAGTATGGCGTGGGCACCAGCCAATTGGGAAGAAGGCTGGCACGTGCAAGGACAGGGCACTGGGCTGGTCAGAGGGCCTGGGGCTCAGGGCGATTAGCCACCCAGAAGCCTCCCATCTTGGGCAGATTAGCTGAAGATCAGCCCAGGCCAGGAGTAACCTTTAGCACAGTACCCACTGCCTTTAAATTGTGTGTAAAATTAAATTTAGGGTTGTTGCAAGCTCAGACTCCGGTTACCCATGGCAACCTTGACTTCTCTCTAGGTTATAGCAGATTTTAAACAGAGTGTCAAGAAGCTTCTGGAAGGTGTTACTTGGAGAAATGATGGCAGGTAGCAGTACAGATCGAAGAAAGGAAGAATTACCAATTATAGCTCCACAGCACGGTCTCTGGGGCCATCCCGCACGAGGCCCTGCCTGTCTGAGGGTGCCCGAGGTGCCGGCGCCCCCTTCAGGACTGCACCTGTGGGGAGAAGCGGCCACCACGATGACCTGGAGATGCTCGCACCGGGTTAAATTATGTTCCACTTGCTGTTTAAGAAGCTAGAGAAACACGTCCTACACTGTAGAAAGACTTCCATTATAGAAGGTTAAAAAGGAAAACAAGTTTCAACATTTAAAATTCAGTTATCTGGAAAACCTGTCACGTGGAACAGCCGGTTCCCCGAGGACGCCGTGTAAATGAAGCATCTCTGTGCCCACTTCATCCTTCTCGGCCTGCTGCTGCCACGTGCTGTTTCATGTCATGACTTGGGTTCTGGGCGGTACCCCGGGCGCATCCCAGGCTCCTGTTTTCTCGTTGTCCTGAGGAGGAAACTGAGGCTCCAGCAGGTAGTTTCCTGGGGTCAAGTTATCTTCTGAAGAGAAGAGTAAGGACTAGAATTCAGGGCCTCCAACTCAAAACTTTCAAACTTTCTCTTCAACACTGCAAAGAGAAACCAATGAAATTAGGATAGTTTGGGGTTTTTTTTAAACAACTTACTGTTCACAGTAAAAACAAATAGAAAGTCAAGATTTTCTACATATTCTCTACATATTTTTCTATCCCCATCCTTAAGTGGATGGTAGAGCCACTGAGAACCTGTCTCCTCGATAAGGGTGTAACTTGTCGCAGCTAAAAGTGTGATGGTGCTTGACCTGGGCGGTGGGAGCTTGCTCTCTGCTCTGCTCTCCAGAGGCGTCCTGGGCTGGGCCCCGGGCGATCTCCCGCCCACGCCTGCCATCTTGTGGTTGAAGTCAGCTGAGCACAGTGCGAGAAAGTGCTGGGCGTTTTGGTCAGGTTCATCATTCATTAGGCTGTGTGGGTTTTTCAACTGCGCTGTTAGGATCATGGTTTTGGCCTTCAGAGCCGTCCTAGAATGGCAACACCGGAGCCTCTGAGTAGAGAGTATCTCGGACACCATCCCTGCCTCTGGGTGCTGGTGTCCTCGCGCTGCCCCCAGGAAGTGCCCCATCCCCGTGCCCCCCCGTTGCATCCCCTCCTGACACGCACAGCCTTCAGGTGCCCTGCAGGCAGATGAGTAGCTGACCTGATAGACCCCCAGTGCTGAGGTCTCCGTGTTGGGTGTTGGAGGGAAGTCCCTCCTCGCCCAGTCCAACTAAGCCTCTGAACCAGGAAGCCTCCAGAAAGCGTGAGTGGCCAGACGATGTCAAACACCACGCCGGCCAAGGGGGTGCATTCTTTCAGAGGCCTGGCAACTCTGACACACCCTCACGGGCAGCTGGCCGCTTCCAGAGTCGCCTTGCAGCGTCCACGCGTTCTCACGAGAGAAGAGATTCCATAACAGGAGCCACTTTCCAGGACTTAAACTGCGTTGAGGTTGTAGTGCGCCATCTGCAGATGCCCTTTAATTTCACCCCAGTGACCTGCCTCCCCTCGGCCCTCTCCCCCCAACCCCGATCCACACCACTGGTGACTGACCAGCGTGCGGGATGGAAAACCCAAATATCCCACTTAAGACACTCGCTTGAAACTTTTCACACCGCTTTAGGGAACTGTTGTCATTGTAATTATAAACCATGAAAAGGAAAAAGATAAAAACTTAGTGCGATTATAGTGTTACAGGCCTGACTTCATACCCTTCACTCCCAGGCCATTTTCAGAAATCTTGACGTCTACCTCAAATTTTTTTTATGTCCAGTGTTAAATTAGGTGCTGTGGATTCTTATTCTCTTGTTTTGAGCACCAGATGCCCTCTAATGACTCTTGAAGTTTTCTTTTCCAAAAGGTCACTGGGCTCCAAGCTTCCGCCCTTGCCCCTGCCTGTTCCCCGTAGCGGAGGCAGATGGCCACACGGCCTGGCATCACTGCCCCTAATCAACCTGTTGGCCATGCCTGGGGGTTAAAAGACCTGAATTCCTGTCTTGTGGTGTTTGATCACGGGTAGCTGCCTCCTTCTGCAGGGGAATAAAATCTGTTATTTTCAGGACACAAGTATGTATATATGCATACATCTTTCATGTAATTCATAATAAAACATAGGCTTTACACAGATACAGATTTCTTCATGGGACTCTTCCCTGAAGTGTGATCTTCCCCAAAGGTGTTTGAGGGTGTGTGTGTGTCAGTTACACTAGGTGTGAAATGGCAACGGGGAGGTGACTGGTGGGGGCTTTTTGGATGACAGGGCTCGCCAATGTTGGCACGCCGGGTCCGGTACAAATAACGCCCCTTTTCATTACAAAATCTTTTACTACACAGTCATAAGCATGTAATTCTGTAACATAACAGTATCATACTCAAGCAAACCGTATGACATTTTAGGTGAAATGTTCAAATTAAAACTACAATTAATTATACCCATATTGTTACCCTGCCAACCACACTCAAGCAGGCGTTACTTTTGCCGGACCCTGTATACAGAGCAATACTCTAAAATGTGGATCTCCGGGTTCTTTGCCTCTCCCAGCCACAGAAGCCTGGATGCAGGGCCATTGATGACTAATAGCTGACTGATCCTGCATCTACCTTGTTCAGGGCTCTTTCTCCACCAAAGGATGGTTCTGTCATTTACAATGTCTTTGGACTTAAATTCAAGCATTGCCTTTCGGGGCTTGAAGGAAGAGAGGGGGGTGGGCTGTTTTCATCCCTGGCGTCTACATTTGCTCAGCCCTTTCGGCTGGATTTGCAGGTTATTCCACTTAACCTGGGCTGGGATTCATTAAGAAACTTTTGGACTTTGGGATCACAGATCTATTTTCACAAATGTCCCTGAAGGAGGCCTGAGCTATTATGGGGGCAAGGGAGGTAGTGTCCTCCTTAAAAATTCAAGGTCTGGGAAGAGCAGGTCCCTGTCGAATTGTATGGCGAGTCTTGGGGTCTTTCTCTGCCACAAAAGTGTTACGCAGTGCGGCTGTCGATCTCTGTGAAGTCCTGTCTGAGCCAGCAGAGCAGCGGAGAGGACGTGGATGGCGGTCGACAGAAATGGTTTATGCTCTAGAAAGTGTGTTGTCCAAGCAGGAAGCCCAAGAAGATCCATGGGGTAAGGGGGAAGAATGAAGAAATTCAGCTTGACTAATAGTCTAGTTAGGGATGGCCACTAGTACCCTCACTCTGTATGTCAGAGCGCCCCGTGTCCTGTGCGGCACACAACGTGTCCTGACAGAGGACGGGGCCATCCACCATGTCCCCCGATCGGTAATTCATTTTTTACTTATTTCGTGTTGCCTCACTCAGTGAAGTAGGTTTATGGATGAAATTCTTTCATTTTAACTAAATTAGCTTTTACCAAAGAGATGGATAAACTAAAATTCTTGAGGGGGGGGGAAGGGATCAACATATTATTGTATTAATTATATTAATTAGATATTATTTATATATTATATTTCAAATGTTATATGTATATTGTTAGATATTAATTATATATTAATGTATTTATAATCACATATAGTAGATACTTAATATATTATTAATACAATAGTGTCAATTCTTTTTATCCCTCAGGAACTTTATTTTTTATTTGGTAAGTGTTAATTCTATCTATGCAACATAATTAACTGATACACATTGATTATATTGATGATATAATAAAGCCATGAGAAAGTGGCTGTGCTGACCCTCTTCTTACCACTGGTATGTGTATGGACACATTATGAGGTCAGACGATGACAATTTATTCAGATTGACAAGAAGACAAAAAAATAAAATTCGAAGTTATGAAAAGACAATGGGAAATATAAACTCCCAGCCTCTCTCATTAAAGAGAAAGCTCACCCATAACCCTAGACCGTGCCTTGAGATCATACTTCAGGATGGCTTGAGGCTGTCATCATTAGCAAGATGTTCAAAATCTAACCTTTCACAACATGAACACAAATAGTTTTAAATGTTTGGGTAATGTTCAAAATTATACAGTACTAAATTTAGTTCAGAACTGTACTAAACTGAATACTTAAGAACCTATCTGGAACTTTACTTAATTGCTTAAGACCTGTCCCCCCCCCCAAAAAAAGTCGTATACCATTAGAAAATCACTCATTCTTACTGATGTAAAAATAGCTGAAATAATGCATGGAAAACAATATAGCTCCAAAACAAAATGCCTGATTTTGTCAGCAAATTCTGCTGGAAGAGGCACAGAAACATTGCTGAAGTTTTCAATAAACAGCATGCAGGGTGGGAGGTTTGCTAGGAAATTGGAGGAAAGGACTGCTGTTTCTCACTGGTTCCAAGGAAGGCACGGCAGGCCCTTGAACAGCGTTGTCTACTTCCAAGCCATTTCATAATGGTGATGCGATGCCTCAGCTTAACTCTCATCATATTAATTAGCCTACGGCAAAAACTGGCTTCATCGTACATCGTTTCACCTAAAGTCCCAGAACCTATGGATGACATTAACTGATTTTTTTACCGTCTTACTGATTTTTTTATTATTTATAGGAGAGATTTATTTGAAGAAAAATTACTATATAAAATCTTAATTTCCAATCATACAGTGGTAGATTTGACATAATGCATCATGAAAAAATTTAAAATCCACATAACGCACAAGTACTGCACATTTTGATCACTACATCATTGGCTGATAAGCAAACTGTACAGAACACCTTCATGTCAGCCAAGACCACTGCTTAATTCTGTTTTGATAATGAAATAGGACACCTACTTATTTGTGAATCACTAAAGAAAAGAGACACCAGAAAAGATATATTTCCAAAAGTCAATAACTTTGTTAGTTAAAATAGTGCCTTATGGGAAAATTATATTAGGTAACAGCTGTGTTGACTGGAATAAAAAGAATTCCGAGTAAGTTTACAAAAATAGGCCAGAACATGAAATTGATTCACCACATTGGTCCCAGGAAAGATAATGCAGCAAAGATGCAAAAGACAGAAACGCCAGCACTATCAAAGAATGTCATCAGTATGGTTCCTCTTATAAAAATAAGACTTTCAACATGAGTACAATTTTTACTCTGTAATAAGATGGGAGATGATTGTGAAAAAGTTCCACAACTTGGAGGTCTGCTGTCTGTCTTGAGGCACAGCATCTAACAGAGGAACTGAACTTAGAGATGGCTGTGTTTTTCCTTCTACAAAAAAAAGACAGGCATTTCATTCGCCCACCTTGTGCCTGAAAACAAGTGGTTTTCAGTGGCTTGTGACCTGCTTTCTGGAGGTCACAAACAAAAACAGGACACACACACCCTGGCTCTCCAAGGTAAAGACGACATTGTAACAACAAATAAGAAAGTGACTACTGCCTATGAAAAGAGCATTTTCAAAATGGATTTTTGGAAATTGGGAATGTTCTCATATGTCTCTGATTTTTTAAACAAAAAAGGCTGTTTGCCAACAAAAAGTTTCACAGGCATATTTGAAACCTTGAGAGAAAATTTTGTATTTTTTTTAAATCTTCCAAAGAATTTTAGAGACTTTATATGTTAAAAGACTATTTTAAAAGGTAGCACCTTTCAATGACTTTTCAAGAAAAACTCAACCAGGTTGAAAATTGACACAAAGTGGTGTGTGGGGTTGATAAATAAATACATGGGTGTGCAAAAGTAGGTTTACAGTTGCACTGTGACATTCTCGAGTTAATAAAGCTATTGTGATTCTCGTAATCTGCCTTTTTTTCATGCAAACAACTGTGACCCTAATTTTGCCCACCCCTGTGTTATGGTTGATTAAATGATTCCACTGGCCTGCCTCTTCCATTTGGGTCTACCTGCCCATGTGAGCTGTCTTCAGCTATGGCAGCCCTTGCAACAACATTCATTTATTTTGAACTTTAAAACCCAAAGTGTTAAGCCAAGTTTTTAAAAACCTTGAAGTAGCCCTGGCTGGTGTGGCTCAGTGGATTGAGTGCTGGCCTGCGAACCAAAGGCTCGCTGGTTTGATTCCTAATCAGGACACATGCCTGGGTTGTGGGCCAGGTCCCCAATAGGGGGTACACAAGAGGCAACCACACATTGATGTTTCACTCCCTCTCTCCCTCCCTTCTCCTCTATAAAAATAAATAAATAAAATAAAAAATCTTGAAGTATATTTAACTACATAGTTTTTCCTTAAAAAAACCCAGACAATTCACTTTATATTATTTTTTTTAGTAAAGCATAAAAAAACTCTATTATTTTTTAGTAAAGCACTTCAGGTTAAGTGTATCTATTTTAAATACTTTTTTCATATGGTTAATAATGCATATACTGTATTAATACAATGGTACGTGCAAATATATATGTAATGGAAGTGCATGCTCATTTTTTTTTCCTTTTTTTTTTTCTGAGAGGAATGAGAAACTCACATTTTTAGAGTAGTCATCTGTAGGTATAAAGGCTAGCCTTGTCTCCCTAAGGAAATGTCTCATTTGGGATTTTGGAGATCTAGATGTTTCTCATCCACCCTGTGCCCACTCCTGGCTCTCCTGAGGGCTGGTGTCCTCGGCCCCACACACTGGATGTGCTTCCTAAGTTCTTGCAGTTCCTCCTCGCTTGTTTTCTAGGGGACCTCTGAGTGCGCACCGGGGAGTGTCCCACCAGACATGCCACTGAGTACAGACCCGCCAGCTCCCTCCTCTCACTACTGTTGCCAACTGCCTGCTCTCTGGGCCCTTGGGTGAGCTCCCCTTGGCTCACTAGGCTTCAGCTTATTTCTTCCCAGGCAACATAGTTACAAAGCTGGTAGTTCATTCCTGCTGCACCCAGTCCCCATCAGCCCTAATCTCTCTATTTCATTGGCAACATTAAAACAACATTGAAAACAGCATTGTAAAGGAAAAAATGGCTTGTGGTTCTACTACACTAATTCTCAATTTAATTTTTCTACAGCAAGATATAATCTGTGACCATGCAAACCGCCATCCTAATGCTATAGATTTAATTTTATCTCATCTATGTTCATCTGCAAAATATATATATTTTAGACTACCTTTCTTAACAGTTCTTTTCACTGGAAAGAAATGCATGCACAGGGCAAAGCATTCGCCTGTGACTCCAAGGGCGGTGAGGGTGAGTCTCCTCAATTCAGACCCGGTTGCCCAGTCCCTGGCACCAGCTGCACTACTCCAGGGCCGCACTCTGCGGCCAGTTCGGGGGTCTTTCCAAGGATCCTCTAAGCATATCCAGGTTCTCTGTGTTACTTCTCTTGTACACAGGTAGGGACACACTATTCACACTATTCTACATCTTAATTTAAAAAAAAAAAAACTTAAAAACCCACCATAGAGACTATTTCAAATCAGAAGTACATGTCACTTCACTCATTGTTTTTAATAGCTGTATCATATTCCACCGAAGGGTCCTAATTATTTTTTTAACCGGTCACAAGTTGATGGGCATTTTATGGTCGTCTCTTTTGCTATGCCAGCAATTCTATAATAAATTTTACATTCCTGTAAAGGATAGGTTCCTTCAAATGGGATCTTCAAACAAATCAGGTTTTAAATTTTCACCCATGTGGCAAATGGCTGCACCGAAAAAGTTACACTAATTTGTATCCCCACTGACGTACATAAAAGTGCTGTTTTCTCACAGTTCCACCAATACCATAGGAACACTTTTAAAATATTTAATAACAATACAGGCAAAATTCTGTTATCCTTTTTTACTTAACGCATACATAAAAGTGCTGTTTTCTCACAGTTCCACCAATACCATAGGAACACTTTTAAAATATTTAATAACAATACAGGCAAAATTCTGTTATCCTTTTTTACTTAACGCATTCATATATCCCCCCTTATTAAATTAGTTGTGATAGGCACAATCATCACTAATAATGTAGGTAAGATGCTCATTCTACTGCTCCCAGTTTTTCATTACTATGCATGATACTATGTGTAAATGCTTGAGACCATGACTCTATTTTTCCCTTTGAATCATGCTCGTAGGACAGATTTCCTGAAATGACAGTACTGTGTCAAAAGACATATCGCTAAGTTACTTTTCACAAATGGTTTCACCAAGTTACGCTCTCACCAAACATGTACAAGTGCCAGTGCACCAGGACCATTCCCGGGTTGGACACTAGAGGGTGGGACAAGAGGAGGCTCGCAGTTGTTCGTGTGGAACAGAATACAGTAATTAATAAATACTAACACAAGAATAAAGTGTATCTCGCATGTTCACAACTGTAAGCCTACCTTTGTCCCACCCTGTATAATTTAAAGTTATATTTAATGAGTAGAAATATGGTTCACCTTTATGGTTTAATTTGTATTCATTTTATCAGGATGTTTGACCATGTTCCCCAAGTTTTTCACCCTCTTTTATTTTACCTCTTGTCTAAATAATCTGTTCTTGTCTTTTATCCACTACCTGTTGGGGTCCTAATCTTTAGCACTTAGATGTTACAGATCTCAATCATTTTGCCCTATGTGGTTAATCTTTTAAAAGGTTGTGGTTACCACTGTAAAGAAGTTTTGACTATTCCTATGGGTGAGTTTGTGGTTTTTATCTTTTGTAATCATCTTTTCACTACTTCAGATCTTAAAACATTACCATCTTCTCAGGCCTGAAACTCTTCTACCAATTTTCCTGATTATATTTGAAATGTATCTTCATAATTTAGAATTTTAATTTAGCTGGGATCTATCTTAATGTAGTGTAGTGGAAAATTTATATCTAATTGTTAATAAGTTGCTATGTAATTATTCAAAGACCATTTATTAATAACTAATTTTCCTGAATTAATTTGTGAGGCTTGATTTATTGTGACACACAGACACAAACACGCACACACACACACATACACACACACTTCTATTTCCAAGTGTCCTATTCTTATTCGACATGTCTATTTTTATACCCATCAACAGTATTTTGATCATGTAGTAAGATCTAGTAGTGCTAGCCCCCTCCTCCATGCCAGTGGTGAAATTTGTTCTAACATTACTTGAAATTCATACCTAATTATTGTTTCGAATTCTCTTGAGCCATGGCGTTGAGCTTCTCAGGCTACCCCAGGGGAAGACTGTCCTTTCTGGCCTGGTCCATCCTTCCAGGCCCAGTTCAAATCCCCTGCCAAGAGGAACCTTTCCTCTCCCTCCTGAGAGCAGCTCTGACCCGCACACACACACCATCTATTTTCATGGGTGCAGTGGACAGGGTTCCCACCTCGCCCACGTCCTCATCACCCCAGGACGGGGAACTTGTGGGATTTTCCCCCATGATCAGGTTATATGTCACCGTCAGACGCAGCAGTGGGCCTGACCTGGTCATCGGAACCCTAGAAAGGCAGAGATTTTTTCTGAGGCCAGGAGCAGAGGAGGCAGTCGGGGGCCGGGGCCCAGCTGACCTGGAGGGAAGCAGGCTCCCGCAGCTGTGAGAGGCAGTGGGAGGGTGGAGCTCTAGGCGTTGAGATCAGCCCATCTCTGGTCAACATCTAGCGGGGAAATGGGAAGCTCAGTCCTAAAACTGCAAAGCACCAAACTCTGCCGACAACCAGTGAGCCTGGAAGAGGCTCCCAGCCCCAGCCAACACACCTCAATGTCAATCTTTTTTTTTTTTTAGGATTTTATTTATTTATTTATAGAGAGAGAAGAAGGGAGAGGAAAGAGAGGGAGCGAAACATCAATGCGTGGTTGCCTCTCATGCACCCCCTACTGAGGACCTGGGCTGCAACCCAGGCATGTGCCCTGACTGGGAACCTAACCAGCGAGCCTTTGGTTTGCAGGCCCGCACTCAGTCCCCTGAGCCACACCCGCCAGGGGCTGGATGTCAGTCTTAAGAAACGCTAAGCAGAGAGCCCACCATGTGGTACTGTACATCTGACCTGCAGAACTGTGAGCTAATAAAAGCTCCCAAGATTCTACATAATTTGGTCATTTGTTACCGGGCAGCAGAAAACTAGTACAAGGTCCACACACCATTTAAGACTTTAATCAGTCTCTTGTCGTTTACTAATCCTTTCACATTTGTAAATCTTTGTCTCCCGCCAGCAGATTATAAATTCCTGGTGAATAAGACCAAATCTGCTGTTTCTTCTGCCTCCGGCACAGGGGCCGCCTTGCCCTGGGGACTACGCTGGGTCAGAGAGGGCTTGGTGCTTAACGGGCAGGTTCAGACTCAGGCCGCCTCAGCCTGCATAGGTGGCTCAACCTCTCAATCTCGGTTCCCTCATCTTTAAAGTGGGAATGAAATGCATCAGATACACAACCACTGTTATCAGCACTTACTTCTGAAGGTGGGACGTGATCATCGGGTTATAAACATTAAATGAGATAATGTCTATAAAACTCAGTAGAGTTCCTGCTCTGTGGTAAAGTACAAATATTAGCTTATTGCTACTAAAAAAAAAAAAAAAAACACACAACAGACTCTTTGAAATGCTTCCCACAGTTCTGTATGTTCTCTATGTGCTAAATTTGTTTGTACTGTGTGACCCTAACCCTATCTCCCTCCCTCGAGGCGCGCGCGCACACACACACACACACACACACACACACACACACACGCCCCTCTCTCTCTCTACCTCCACCCAATGGCCACCCACCAGGGTGGACAAACTAAGTCCAGCCATTGGACTTGACTGGTAATCAGTTTTGTCTCCCAGGAATTTGGAATCAGGCCAGTGAGAGACCAAGCTGCTTCGCTGCTTGAGGTGAGCAGAGGTGTCCAGAGAGCCAGAGCCACATGCCTCAGGTGACAGATGAGCAGACATCAAGAGGAAGCAGGTCCCTTTAGAGGAACACAGAGGAGACACGCAGGGAGGGGCAGGGGTAGAGACAGCATCCCCAGAGACGGAGGGACTGGACGACAGCTTTCCAGGGCTCAGAGCCTGCGTTGCCGGCACCAGTTCCCGCGGCGCCTGACTGGGCTGGTTTCCACGAGATTTCCGGACCTCGTAAAGTATCCCCTGCCGACAAATAAGTTCTGTCCAAAGGCTGCTGGTGGGTGAGAAATCAGTCAGGTTCTAATAAGTCCTAGGACAACAAATCTGAATGCTGACTCACATAATGTAAAAGAAAATAAAATCGTGTGTCTCTTGGGCCATTTTCAACTTTCAGCTGTCAGCACAGTTGAATTCCCAGTGACCTCTGGAGGGCACTATACGGTTACGTTTATTCCACACTAGTGCACGCTGTAGGGAGAGAGTTGTTAAGACCTAGGTGTTTGAAATAAACAATGTGCTAACCACTGCTGGTTGCACTACATCAATTCTGTCTAAATCACAGATTTTCCCAGCAATGGTAGATTATTCTCTAGCATTGTAACCTGTTTCTTCTGCAGGCATCGAACAAAATGAAAGCTTTCTTTTCTTTTACTTGGGATGGGAACCAGTTCAAGTTCAGTCAGCCCTTTTCTATTTTGTGTACTCAGACACAAGTAACATTTTTGTGGGCACGTATTCCTTTTTAATTGGAAAAACAAGTAAATATGGCAATGTTGTAGAACATGGAAAAGCGTGTTTGGTTGACATGCGTATAAATTACTTGTTTTCCTCTTCTCTCCTAGTGGTGAGGTTTTATACCTGTTGCCACCACACCCCTTGGATAATTTTGTTGGTTTCAAGCCACGCTGTATGTCTGGAGGGAGTGGGAGCTGAAGTGGGGGAGGAGTTACTGCCCTTCTCTAGCTGGCTCGGTGCCGGCAAGTTGGGAGGGTAGGAGTGAGGTTTCAGACCTCAGGGCCTTCTGAGAGGTCTGAGAACAACCACTGGCCCATCTACATTTATTTTTTTCTTTACAAGATATTTGAAAACCCCTATTTATTAGATGTTATCAATGACAATAAAACTATTTCTCAAATATCCACATAAGCCATGTGTATTACATATACTCTTCCACTTAACTCTTACAACAACCTTATGATGTAAAAGGTAAGTATTATTATTTCCATTTAGAGATGAGGAAATTGAGGCTGAGAAAGATTAGGTAAACACACCTGCTAAGGAACAGGGCCTGGACCTGAGCCCAGGTTCACCTGTCTCCAAGACCTGCGTTGTTGGGTTTTTGGTTCTTTTGCTGGGATGCTCTGTCCATTCATACCCACACCACAAATAGAATGTCTGTCCCAATAGAGAGCACCTGCCCCCTAACTAGACAGCATATCTATTCCCCATAAGGGTGCACAGCAATAATTCTATAAGCAGCATCCTGGCCAAGGCACCTCAAGCGCCTTATTCATGATATCGCTGTCCCGCCCCCTCTCCACTGTGGAAGGGAAGACTCAAAGGTCAGGAAATCCTGTTCTAGAAAGTTTCATAATCTCTCTACATTGTTATTTGTATAGGGTTATCTGTTGACCATCTACTATGTTTTAGCCCTGTTTCTGCATAGTAGGGAAATACTAGTGTACAAGACACAAAACATCCCTGATTTGATGGGGCTGGCATCAGTGCCTTGGAAAACTGCCTCACCCTTCGGGTAAGGTTATATGATTCATAAGGACATTAAGTGATTTTAAAATAAACTTTCTTGTTCTTCTTTAAATGATTTTATGTATTTATTGTTAGAGGGGAAGGGAGGGAGAAAGAGAGGGAGTGAAACATCGATGTGCGAGAGAGAAACATTGATCAGTTGCCTGGCATGCACGTCCCAGCCAGAGACCGAGCCACAATCCAGGCACGTGCCTTGACCAGGAATCAAACCAGCAACCTTTCCCTTCGCAGGGTAACGCCTGACCCACTGAGCCATTCTAGTCAGGGATAACATCTTTGTTTTACAATAGCTTTGTTGAGATACAATTTACATATTGTAAAATCCACTCTTTTAAAGTGTACATTGTCATCCTTCCAGAAAGAAGGCCCATACCCATCACCAGTCATTCCCCATTCGCCCCGTGTCCTAGCTCCTGGCGACCGCTAAGCTGCTTTCTGTCTATGGAGATTTTTTGCATATTCTAGACATTAGAATGTGTAGTTTTGGGTGACTGGCGTCTTTTAGTTAGCATAATGCTTTCAGTGTTCATGTAGGTTGCAGCATGTTTCAGAAATTGCTAAATAGTATTCCATAACATGGGTATATCACATTTGTTTAACTACCCATCAATTGATTGACATTTGGGTCATTTCCACTTTTTGACTATTACGAGTAATGATGTGAACATTGGTGTACAAGTTTTTGTGTAGACATATGTTTCGAGTTCTCTTGGGTGTATGCCTAGGAAAAGAATTGATGGTCACGTGGTAACTTTATGTGTAAATTTTTGAGGAACTGCCAAACTGTATTCCAAAAGGGTTGTACTGTTCTATTTCCCCACACCAGTGTATGAGGGTTCTAATTTCTCTACATTCTCACCAACACTTGTTATCTTTATTTATTGTTACAGCCAATGGGTGTGAAGTGGTATTTCATTATAGTTTTGATTTATATTCCCAATGACTAAAGTTGTTGAACACCTTTTTATGTGCTTTTGGCCATTTGTGTATCTTTGGGAAAACGTCTACTTAGATTCATTGCCCATTTTTAAGTTGTATCAGTGCCTTTATTTGTTGTTGTTGAGTTGTAGGAGTTCCTTATATATTCTAAATACAAGTCCCTTATTGACTATGTGATTTGCAAATATTTCCTAAGGTACCTAGAGATGTTAAGCAATTGTCACTGATTGATTTCAACAAATGACCTAGGGATTAGGCTGTTCTTACAGAGTCAGCTCTGACTCAAATCAAATAAAGACAAGCCCTGAAAATGGAGCTTTTCCAAGAGCTGCCAGACAGGAAAAGTACTGAGAGCTCTCTGGAAATGGGGCTTTTGAGAGCCCCCAACCTTGTTCTGACCCAGTGGCAGCCCAGCTGCTTATTTCCACGGCTACCCTAGTTGTGAGGCTGTTGGTTTTCAAAGCTGCAGGGAGAAGGGGGATGGGAATAGTGTACGTTAAAATGCCACAAAACCCGCTGGGCTTACTGAGATCCAGCCATTTTTCTTGAGTAAGTGCTTTTTAGACTACTGCAAGCTTTTAGTTAATTTCCAAAGTTCTGAAAAGTTGCTTTTGATATTTTTTTCCAGTGTTCTTGTTGGTTTTATGGAGAAATGGATTTTTGGAGGCTCTCATTCTATCATTCCAGAGGTGCTTCCTCCAACATACTTTTAAAAAAGTGTAACATACACATAGAAAATTGCACAAATCATGGGTTCAATGAGTGAATTTTTATATTAACCGTCATCCGAATGAAGCAACAGAATTTTACTGGTACCAAAGAACACCCCCTCTTACCCTTTACCAGTTACGAACACCCCCCCAATCAAAGTGAAGTGGAATTAATTATTACAAGATAACTTGTCTGTCCAGTACCGTCATGGTTTTTTCCAAATCTCTGTTTGACTATCATTATTCAAATATCCCCCCAAACCACTCCCTTAGTACATTTAATACCATCTTTATTTTACTTGTGAAATTTATTGTTCTTAATTTTCAACTTTTTAAACTAATTAACCTACCTGGGGCGCCCACTGATTTCTTTCCAGCTCCTCCTGCCTCCCGGAATTATTCTATGACCCCAGCCATTCTCCCTTCACTAAACCAGGCCCCGGAGGGTTGACTGTAATTCTCCTCTCTCCGTTTTTCCAAGACTTGCAGTCACACTTGATCATCAACATGAACGTAAAGAGCTGAAATCGCTTCAGGATAAAATGAGGTGGTTTTTCATGGGGCTTCTGCACAATATCCAAACATTCTGATTTGTACAGACAGAGGGATAGTTTCTCAGAGGCCTTTAGGAGAAGCATTATCCTTTCATGGAAATTTCTTTGCTTCCCATGACCAAGGCTTCTCCAGCTAATTTAGAGCCGTGGTGGCTCAGCTCAGACTCAGTATTTATATCCGGAAGTTGCCCCTCTTGAGGGATTACCCCAGTGGGAAAGCAAGGGAGACACAGACCTTCCTGGGGACAATTTATGAGGTGTGGGGACCCAGCTCCCTCTCAGCGTTTTTTGTTGTCATGGACCATTAGCCAGTAGAAAAGGAGGTGCTCTGATGGAGGATGAAACAAGATGCAGTCGGTCACTGTGATAAGGACATGGAAGAGTAACTGCTTGGGAAGTGAAAAGGGGTCAAAGTGGTTGAACTTAATGGTACAAAGAATAACCAAGGGGTGAGAAAACCTGTAAACTGAGTGAAAAGGTTGGGCAAAGATAAAGGAGTTGAAGGAGCTCATAAAAAATGATTAAAAGCCAATTCTGTCTTTATAAGGAAATGTTCATCATAGTAGAAGACAAAAGTGCTTTAAAAGAGAACAGGGGTCAAGTTTCCAGAATCTTAATCAATATATGTACATACATATCGCTTTACATCTCCTCTTTTTATTGTGAGTAGTGAGTAAAATAAAAAGTGCAAAAAGTATGGTGGTTCCTTAAAAAATTAAACTAAAGTTAAATTTAAAAATTAGAATTACCATATGACCCAGAAATTTCACTTCTAAAGTTAAATTTAAAAATTAGAATTACCATATGACCCAGAAATATATATATTCTTTTGGATATATATATTTGGTTATTTATAATAGCCAAAAGGTAGAAACAATCCAAATATCCACTGATGGGTGAATGAATAAACAAAGTGTGGCATATACACGCAGTGGAATAGTATTCAGCTTTAAAAACTGCATTAGTTTGCTACGACTTCCAAGCACCACAGACTGGATGGCTTAAATAAAGCAACTTATGTTCTCACAATTCTGGAGACAAAAAAATTGTTAAGAGGAGGAAACACCTGAAAAAGTTTTCTTCCACCCCTTGACTCCTTCTATACGGGTCTTCAGGTCTGAAGAAGGATGTACCCAGTTGGAGCAACTGACAACTCCCCACCCTGTTGCTAACTAACCACCAATTCGCAGGTTTTAAGATATGGAATAGGTCATGTTTATACTCTCCATTTTAAAGTGCTAGACCTTTTTCATGAAAGAAAACAATAGAAAGCTTCTGCTTAAAATGGGTTTCCAGAGTTGAACACGGCTGATTTTATGAGAATAAGATATCAGCTTAAAGATGATGTGGCAAAAAGTTTCTTGAATTCATGGACACCCTCCAAAAATTTTTTTTGAACTGTGAAACAGAGATAAAAGGCAGAGAAATGGCTCAAAGCTGTGGCTTAATGATGACATCTTTGTGCACATTTTTCTGGTCCCCACAACATTTTGTGGTATTCATCTCCAATGGGTTTTTTTTTTTTAAATTTTTGACATTTCAAACATAAAAGGTGGTGGATGACCTCAGCTTGTATAGAAAAAAATGTTTTGTGATTGGGAGGTATATCTTGAAGAGATTTATTTCATTCTGTTATTAGTTGTTGTAATTAAGGAGTGATCAAAAGGAAACAAACCAGAACTCTTCGGGGATATTTGCTTTTCAGAAATGTTAGCTGGTTATTTCATAACTTTAATAGCCTAGGCAGGTGGACTCAACTCTCTTTGAGGACAAAAAAAAAAAAAGAACACTCTGTGTGTTATAATTTAGAGCAAGACAATTCAGATTATTTCTATTCTTTACTTCTCCCAGCATGCACAATCCAAAGACAATGCAGGAGAATGGTGGTCACTGATGTGTGGGCATCATTGATTTGAGGGCTATAGTGTGAGACCACTGCAAGTTACCCCTCAAATATCTTCTACACCAGGAATTAAACTTGCAACCTTTTGGCACATTGGATGACACTCCAACCAACCAAACCATCCAGCCAGGGCTTCTACACCTTTCTTCTCTGTGATGAGTTTCTCTCTATTGAATGTTTTTGAAAGTTTATCTTTTAGCCTCACAGAATCTGCCTTGCTGACCAAGAATGTCAGAGTTCATCTAGGGACAGTTACAAAAAGTAGCTCCTCTTACCCTTCAATGACTTCTGAAGCTGGTGTTGAACGTTTTTATCAATGACACAAGGCAAAAAACAGAGCTTCAATGGCCTCGGGCTGGGTTGGTGTCTCTAACTAGAAGAGCACATAGCACATAATGAAAGCCCAATAAATGTTTGCTGAATAAAATAAATATTCCCTCTGAAAAGGAGAGCCTTGGGTTTCTGTGTTTTCTGGGATTGGTCCTCACCAGTCCCCTTATATCTGGCGGAAGCATCAGTCATTGCAAATGTAGTCCTCAGCCCCAGTGGGTCCAGATTTGGAGCTTCCATAATTGCCCACCTAAAAATAAATAGAAGTATTACATGTTATGTGCTTTTTCATTTGCTGTGTTTGCAAAAAGACAGTCTGTGTTGGTGTTCCCAATTTACCCATCTGATTTGTATGTTTTGAAATAGATTGAAATGGATCCTTACAAAAAAAAAATAGCATGCTGCTGGTATTTGTGAAGGCGTGTTTCTCTATAAATAAGTAGTAAATTTATTGCCTTTGCAAAAACAAACAAACGTAATTTTTGCAAATTTTCACAACTCAATCTAAATCTTTTCTCTTAAAACCTGTCCTGCCATGGCGGGGCTCTATGACAAATGTGGAGGTGTAGGCAAAGGCTTTTATGATCACCTCTAGAAAGTATGTTTGAAAAAGGGTCTCATCTATCCAGGATCATTAAAATAAAGCATGTATATTAACTCATTTTCAAAAGAAGAAGAAAGGTATATTTGATTCCCATTAATATGAATATATTGTAATAATAATATAACAATCTATATTGTCATCTATCTTGCAATAAGAATCTATATTGAAATTGCAAACAGAAGTCACGTGCTGGGACCCTGCCCCTCAACAGTCAGGCTCACTATGTCTTCGGATGTTCGGCGTGCGTTCTTGATGCGGAACTCTTCTGAAACACTCATTTTGCAGATGAGAAAGCCCAAGCCCCCTTAGGGGGTGAGGGGTCTCCCTCTAGGTCCCGGGAACAGCCTCCTGACCGGGGCTGGGGCCTTCTTTCCAGGGAAGAGCACACCCCTGCCTGCCAGCTGAGAATGGATCTTACTTTGGTAAAGGTTGTAAAGAGAGTAGACAGAGACCATATATGGCCCGCAAACCCTGAAATACTCATGCTCTGGTCCTTTTCAGAAAGGTTTGCGGATCTCTGCCCTATACCTTGTAGGGGATGAAATGTTCACAGCCACACGCTGGGACCAGCGCCCTGAGCGGAGGCAGGGGCGGGTTTGCTTTGGGTTGACTGGGCAAAGCCTGAGCTGCGTTTCTCACGCCTTCACTGCACCGTGCTGGGTGGTGTGGCCATGGGAGGCCCTGTGCCCAAGCTTTGGAGCATGTAAGTGAAGCAGCAGCTATATTTGTGTGTGTGCGTGCGTGCATCCTCAAAAGGTTGTTGTAGGGCACAGGGCATCATCCTCTGATGGTTCACCTTGTGGACTGGCGTTGCAGGTCCTCTCAGGTGTCCTCGCTCGGCTCCCCCGGAGCGTGTGCAGCTCCATGGTGAAGGGCGTCAGCTCCTTGCTGCGGGGTCAGCAAAACCGTCCCAGTTGGAGGCCGAGGCAGGGGATGGTCCCTGTCCCCTCGGCTCATTTTTATACACTTCCACGGGCCTTGGCTCTCCCTCCTCTGTGTGCTTCCTTCCTGGTCGCCCGCCCTCCTGACACTAGCTCCAGCCCCACCAGAGAAGCCACAGCCGTTCACGTCCACTGGCTGATGCTTCAACCAGCTCCCAACTGTCTGAGGGCAAATCCATCGTCACCCATTAGTCCTAGTGGATCCGCTTCTCCTATCAGCCCCTGACTGAAACCCCTGCTCAAAATGAAATGAGGGAAGATTAAGGAAGTAGGAAGAAGAGATAAAAAAGAAAATGAGAGAGTAAGAGAGAATGTATGAGGTCTGTTAATTCTGGAAACATAGGTAAAATATACAAAATTCTGTCAAGGTCTTCAATCTGTAAAAAATAAAATAGTACTAAAAATAATATTCTGTGTTTCCAGGCGTTATGGATGCCAGGTATATTTTAAGCTAGAAACCTGTGGAGCCAGGAATACCACCCAGAGATTGGCATGAGCATATGTCTGCAATAGCACAGTCTCAGGTCTGGATCATAGCCTGGGAGACTTTGTGAATCTTGCTTTTTTCTACTTTGATAAAGAAAATGACCAAAATTCAAAGAGGTAAACAGCCATGCAAATGTTCACGTGAGGTTCCTAAAACTTATATGGAAGCGTTAATATTAAATTAAGTTAAATAGTATAAAGTCAAACAAGTTGTCTCTATTTTCTTGACAGTCCATGGATTTTCGTTGATTTCGTAGCCCCACGTCAATGTAAATGTAGCCAGAAGGCCTCCCTGCTACCTTCAAGTTACAGCCAGGGCATCTAGCCCAGCCCAGCCAGATAATTCCACGTGGGGGCAATCCCAGGTGGTCAGGTCTGTGACCACAGCCTGGACTCCTTGCTTAGATGAACTCCAAGCCCTCTGCTCCCACGAGAGCCCCTTAACCTCCTCTTCCAAGCAATCTCTAGCAGCACCCAAGAAGGTGGGGCGTGGCCTCTGGCTCCCCCAGCCTCCCTGTGGGCTTCTCAGCACAGCTCCCTCTGCCCACCAGCCCATATTACCTGGGGGACCCCTAGGAGCTCCCACCAGGAAAAGCCCAGGGCCCCCACTCTGGAGGACAGGCAGCTCTCTCCTGCTCCTCCTGCCTCGTTAGCAACAGCAGAAAAACAGGAAGAGGGCTTCGTTCTTGAGTTCCTTCGATTTGCTGTCAACTCCTTTATCCCGCCACCGAGGTCGTCTTTGAAGGCTCGCCTTGTTTACAGCGGGTACCAAATCTTAATTTATCATCGCTCTTCTCCTTGAAGAAGACTTCCGAGTTCAGAGCAAACAGTAAGACGAATGTTTGCTTTGGAGGTCTTTCATCATTTTATCTTTAGTAATGGCCATGGACGAGAAGGGCATTTGCTTGTAAGAAATAAATAGTTGTGCAAAGGGAAAATGTAGTGAAACAAAACATTTTAAGAACCCATTGGTGGTGTTATACAGTAAATAATTGGAAAAATCTTTGGGTAAATGTTAACACTCAAGTCATGTGCAGATTCAAGATTTAGAACTCAGGCCTTTGGACCAAAAGATAGGGCTAATGGAACCTGAGCTTTTAGGTGGCGGAAAAGAATGTAATTTTTATTTTCCAAATGCTCATTTTATTCTGAAGCTTTCTTTAATGGGAATGAAAACCTGAAAGTTTAATTACAGTGGACTTTGAAAATGCCATGGCTATTTGCTCTCCCCCAACCCCACCTCCCAGGTATCCAAGGAGTGGTCATTTCCATTATATTTTTGAAGCCTCATTTTGGTTTAGTTTTTTAAAGCTTGTATTTGTTATCAAAATGAAAAATATTTTAACTGACAAAAGCAGTGCATACCCAAGGCATAAAGAAGAAAGTGCGTATCGCCTATAGTCCCCCATGATCACTGCTAATCTTTGGTGTCTTTTCTTCGGAACTCACGGGCGCACATACACACACACACTCACACACCCCTACGAGGATGGTTTGGTCAGGCTACGTGTCTGAGACCGTGGACCTAGTGAGCCCTGATGCTACCACTTATGGAGTGGGTAGCCCTGGGCAATTTCTTATGCCCATTCGGCCAAGGTTTCCTAACTGTGAAATGGAGAAAAGAAGACCAATCCCTAACTCATAAGGTGACAGGAGACTAGATGCACATAAAGGCTTATCACTGTGTCTGGCACACCACAAGCCATCAACAGATGTGAGCCATTATTCGTTTGTCACTCTCTCTGGTCACTTCAAAAAAACATGTAACTCGACAAGCCTTTTGGTTGCTTTGAAAAACTACCAGTTCTCATCCATTTCATCCCTACCTCAGTGGGGATTTGCATCTATTTGAGCTCTTCTTCACAAGTTAGATCCTTGAACCTGCAATTAGAGTCACTGTTAATAATAGTGTTCACGCATATCACAGTCTTGTGCCAGCACTCTACACGTGCCAGCTCATTTATAGCTCATGACACCTCTGCGAGGTAACTGTCACTCTCCCAGCTACAGACAAGAGAATCCAGGTGGGCAAAGAAGAGCTCAGATCCAAACTCAGGCTTCCCTCTTCCCACTGGGCTGCTCACCCTGACGCAGCCCCGTCCCAAATCCCAGCACGTACTTCTGGATGTACCGGGATGAGTCTGAAAGCAGCTTCCTGGCCAGGGTCCCGTGGGTTCCTAATGGAGCAACCACTATCTGCTAGGCAAGGAAGGCACCCTGGACCAGAAGTCAGGAAACCTGGGTCCCTAGGACTTCCTATATCCTTCTCATCACACTTTTTCCTCTACAGAGTGAGTGTAATAATTATATACCTTACCTTCCTCTTGGGGAGTCAAGTGATAGTTCACCGAAAGTGATGATACTAATAATATTGTGGAAGTTTTAAATAGTGATGACATTACTTGCCCCTCTAACACCAGGGCTGTTTTCAATGATGTTTCTTTGTGACTCAGGCCCTTCAAAGTGTTTCTCCCCCTTGATACATTAATAACTCTTTCTGGATCTCACTAATGTCCTCCCTTTCTCCCTAACCAGCTGCCCCAGGGAGCATCCCTGTCTTGTCGGATCTTGTTGGCGACCCTGGTCCCCTCTCTGGGTGTTACCCACAGTCTCTCTAGTTACGCTCCATGAAAACTGAAAGTAATTGCAGGACTAGTTTCCCTTTACACCCTCCCTGCACCAGGCATGCGTTTGTAAATGGGTTACACTCCCCACTGCTTGGGGTGGTGTTGCTGTGCCCTCTGTGTAAAAGAACATGGTTCTTTTACACAGAGGGACTGTTTGTAAAGAACATGGTTGAGGTGTCCCCTGGGCCCCAGAGAAAAATGCAGCCATTTCCTTTCTGAGAAAATTATTTGGAGCTTTATCTGGTCCTTTGCTTTTCCCAACTAGGACCTTCTCCAGCTGATGGGGAACAGTGGCGGACCAGATCCGAACTGGCGCTGGGGTCCCGGCGTGGTTTTCTGGAAGGATTTCTTAGAGTTAGAGAGTCTGGGCAATCAGGAAGAAAAATCTGATCCTGGAGGTCAATTTGGAAGAACTGGGGAATGACCAGCTAGCCATTCAATGTTCCCTCAGTTTGGTTCAGTGACTTGTGAAGAGCAGATGTTTTGATATATCATCATAAGGCAGAGCAAGCCAAGGTGAAGCATTCAATTGAATGGTAATTGCTTGGGAGGAGACAAAGGAGCAAAGTGGTTGAACTTAATGATGCAAAGAATGATCACGGGAAGAGAATTATAAACTGAGTGAGAAAGGCTGGGCAGAGGTGAGGGCCTCCCAGTGAGCTACGCAGACGATGAAAAGCCCATCCTTGAAGAAGACGTCCATCAGAGTGAGACACGGGGCACAAAGGGCGTTTTTAGGGGTTCCATCTTTTAAGTGTATATATGTTTTGTTTTCTGTATAATTATTTACCTGAATGTAGATGGGATTTTTATCAAAACAGAGTAGGAAGTACAAACTAGGGTTGTCAGATTTAGGAAAAAAAAAAAATCCCATGCATTATCTGAGACATACTTAGGCTAACGTATTCATTTTTCACCTAAAACTCTCATTTACCTGGGTGTCCTGTATTTTATCTGGTGACTTTGGGACAAGCCCAGGGAGGGAAGGGTGCTAGCCCCTGGTGAGGAAGACCCTGGGGGAAAGGGAGAGTCCTGCGCTCGCTCCCGTCCTGCTGTGACTCCCCTCGGGGTCCATAAAGGCCCTTCTGGGGAACGGAGTGCCCACCGTTGCAAAGCCAGCTGGCAGGGCTGGGGCGTGGGCCAGGCCCAGAGGCGGGCGGTGGCTGCAAAGGCCAAGGCCCAGTTCTCAGGGGTAGGTCAGCGTGAAGGCCTCATGGGCTGGGACAAGTTCCTTTGGTCCAGGGAGCTTGAGGACATGGTACAGGCCAGAGAGCCAGAGACAAGGACGTGGATCTGTAACACTCCTGCATTAGGTCCCTGAAAAGAAAACTTCCAATTACTGAGTAACAGTTGACAGGAACACATATCAATGGGATTAAGGTGGTAGGTGACCATGGTTGCAGGTCACCACGAAAGCCAGTCCCTAACCCCTGCCTCACTGAAAGTGGGTCTGAGCACGCAGGCACAGAAACTGTCCCACAGCCTGCTTTTGTAAATTCGGTGACGTCTCCGCTGCTCGTTCCTGTAGGAACCCTCCCCGCAGGTGCACTCTGAAGGGCACGCAACGGTCCTCGGGATCACCGGACTCTGTTGGCAGGCCCAGGGACAGGATCCTCCAGGCAGAGAGGGGCCCCGGACCTATGGAGCTCGCAGCAGAAGCATCAGTCAGAGGGGTCAGGGAGCTGGCTTCTCTGGATCCTTACAGCGCAGCCGGCAAGGACAGGGGTACGTGCTGTCTGACCAACTTAAAAGTCTCTCTTCCACAGATGAAAAAATATTCCTCACCTGCACTCTGCTAACTACAGGGACCCGCGGTGCATCTGAGGACAGCGGCATTTCCAGCGCTTGCCACAGTGGCCTCGGTGCCTGCGGAGGGCGGGCTGTCGGGGTCCTCGAACATCAGGACACGGCCGCTCCAGTGTGGATTACGGTTGGCATCCCTTGACAGCCGGTATCAAAATATTTCAAAATGAATTTCAGGCAATAGGAAAAATAAATAGGGTCTTTCCATGCAAGGAGACACCCATCAGCAAAGCTTGTGTGTGAATTAACATTTTCTCAGCTGGTGTGAGTTACACCTGTGCAAGCAGACTCTGAGGAACCTCAATGTCAGAAATCCTCTCATATTAAGGTCCACGGGAGTGGCTTTCTTATTTCATTGGTACAATGAGAATAATAACAGTGTCTGCCACATGGGTTTGGGGGAGGGGAGGATTAAAAGAGAATACATACAAGAACTTGGCCTGATGCCTGGTTCATGGTAAATATCCAGTAAACATTAGCTATGATTGCTTTTACAGTTACTGTTTTTGTTAATATCAAGGTAGTAATAGTTGTTTGCCCATTACCTAAACTAATAGCTGGTTCATAGTAGGCACTCAGTAAGTATAGTTGTGGAAATGAATGCGTTTGGAAGTCTCCTGATTTATACTGACTCATTCAACAAATATTCCTGGGGCACCCATATGTGCCAGGCACAAGGCTAGGCCCTGGGAATAAAATAGTAAACAAGGCCACAACCATACCCCAAAGGGTTTACAGTCTAGAAGAGTAAGCAGACAAGTGAATGGACAAGGGGGATGCTTTGGTAGCACCAAGGAGGGCCCCCGACATACTTTAGGGGAGGCTCAGAGTGAGATCCTGGAGAAGGTGATCTCTGAGACCAGTGAGAGGAGTAGGGAATAGCCAGGTGAGGGTGGTTAGAGTGAGCGCGGTAATCCCAGGTTAGATGCATTCACGGGCCCAAAGCGAGAAAGAGCCTGTCTTCTTCTTGCAGTTCTGCGCAGGTAATTTAGTTCGTGATATCTCCCAGAGAAGCTTCAAGAGGACTGGAAACTACAGTGAAGTTTTACAATTTCTCATATACAAGTACACAAAAATCTCTCAAGTATTCCGACTGTAAAAGATGGAAAGGAAAGCAGATGTTGCCACCAAGTCTGGAGAACGGGAGATAGGAGGAATTGTGTTCTCGCTCTCTCTTTCTCTCTCCTGGTTTGTGTTAAAGTCATTAATGCTATCTCCAAGAATGGAGGCTTTTATTCCTGTTTTCCAATTCTTGCAACTGATCTCACTAAACCTACCAAAAGCTTCAAGTAATAATTGCATATTCTTTTTGCTTCCACTGTGTTTTTTGACTTGCATTCTTGATGAGAGTTCATTTGACTGGGCTCCAGGTTGAGTGTGGCCGCTCCAGAGATGAAGAGCGGACACGGGATGAGAGATTGAACAAATTCTTCCCTGGCCTTCTAGTTCTTTTACTGTATTGTTCTTTGGAGTGGGCATTAGTTCAGAAAAAGGAACATTGGCAGAGTAATAGCATGTCACTTGGGAGGAACGACCAGTGAGGAGGAGCCGGCCTTTAAGTTCTCCTAGGACGAACTTTGACATCGCTTTCATTGGGCTCAGGCCCACAGTGGTAGGTTGGTTTTATTTCAGAACCCCTTTCATGGGGCATGGGTATTTGAAAGTTCGGGTCCTCGGTTAATTGACTCCCACCCAAACCCCTGCCATGCCTAGGCCACATCCTCAGGTCAGCTGTTGACTAGCAAAATATATTAGGCCTCATGTGCTCACGTGCCCATTTACGCATAGGTGGACTCAATAAAGATTTACTAGATACCTGCCTTATATAAGCCCCGTGCTCTGAAAAATAGAGGGAGGAAAACAAACTATTATTTTTAATAAAAAATAACAGCAGGGTTTCTCAGCTTCAGCACTATCGCTATTGACATTTTGGGTGGGATAATCCTTTGTTGCGGGGGCCTGTCCTGTGCTCTTTAGGATGTTGAGCTGCATGGCTGGCCCTCTACCTACTATGATAGATGCTGGGAGCTCCCCTCCCCACAGTTGTGATTACCAAAAATAAATGCAGACATTGTCAAATGTCCCTTAGGGGTCCCAATAGCTGATTGTTGAGAATCGCTGGCCTACAATGTCAGGCATCATCCTAGACACTTCATTTACATTTTCTCATTCAATATTCCCTCCCCAGTTAGCCCTTAAGGAATATGATTTGAATATGAGAACAGGAAATGTTAAATGACTTATCCAGAGTCCCATGGGTAATAATGATGGGATTCAGACTTTAAAACTAGGTCTTTCTTATTCCACTGCATCCCCAGACTGACATTCAACACACAGTCCTAACCCCCAAGGAACTTACGATCTAGTTGGAGAGATGTGATGTGAGCTGAATTACAGTTGTGCTCACTGGAGAAGAGGTGATGTGAGCACTCAGGAGAGGTGACAGCGGGCTAGGGAGGTCAGGGAACACGACCTGCAGAGATTAGAATGTTCTTTGAATATTTGTGGGTAATACTTTGACTGGGACAGTGATTTTGTACTGAGGAGCAGCAGGAGATAAGATTTGTACAGGTAGCATTGGATAGCAGTTAAGATCGAGTGTTTCAGATGGCATCTGTTTGAGTTCCAGCCTCTTTACTTATTAGTTACGTGACCATGAGCTAACTAGCTAATCTTTTGGCCCAGTTTTATTGCCTATAAAATGGGTTGATAATAATAGTAAACATTCTTAAGATTGTAATCAGGATATTAATTAATATGTAAGGGGCTTAGAACAAGACTCGACATCCAGTTAGTACTTGATAGACACTTGCTACTTGTACTTGATCCTGTTAGACTTCAAATAGAATTGAGACTCTATAGTATAAATAATGGACGCTTTCGAATCCAGGCCTGCAAAGATGGTCCACAGGTATGGCAGTTCCCCTTCCTGTGCCCATGGCAAGATCACAGATTGGTATCTTTGGGTCAGAAACGAGTCTCAGGTTCCATGAGCTGTCTCCAGAGTACCAGCATCAAATGATCCAACCCCTATGTGGGAGCTTTGGGTTTGAAGCACCAAAGCCCTCTTTCCTACAGAGATTCACAGAGGGGAGAGAGGCAGCCGGGGCGTGTGTTCAGACACTCATTCACTCATTCATTTGTTCACTCGTTCATTCATTCATTCATTCATTCATCATCATTTACCGAATATCTTTTTTGTCCTGGGCATCATGTTTCTATTAGCTACATCTGGAACGCCAATAAGTCACCACTCTGCCCATATGTTGGCTGAAAGTTTACGGGTAGAATTGTCATTATTTAGTTTTAAGACAATTCAAAGTTATTTCTGTGGCTTGGGTTAAAATCCTGAGGTTTCTTCCCGTGCTTTGCTTGGTATCACTGCTGGCCTTTGTATTTATAGAGATCTGTTAGGCCCTGGATGTGGTTGGGGATCTCCTGGGAATTTCCTCTTTCTTCCTCTCTCCAGCTTTTATAGCTACATAAGGTTTAAATCTGTTAGCAAACACTTGGATAATTATGCCCCTCTCTGTTTATAGACTCAGGATAAATCGTCCTAATGGGAAAATATCTGTCCTTTGGAGTAATTTGCATCAAGGCTTTTAATTTTTTGTTTGTGTGTGGTTCGTTTGCCTTTCTAAAAATCATTTTGATGTCTGTTTCACTCATGAATCATCTATTGTTGATATACAACAGCACTCAATAAACCCCATTACAGACCTTTCCTTGATCTGAAAGTAGTTGACTTTGGAAAAATATGTGACCCATCCATATGCTTTCTCATGGATGCTGAGTTAAAGGAAACAGTTGGATTTTGAGACTCTTATGGAACATCTGATAAGAGGCCTTTAGAAATGATCCACCAGAGCCCTGACCACCAGTGCACTGGAAAAACTCAATTTAGTTCAGTCTTACAGTATCACAGTCATAATGCGTTTGTAGTCATTTAATACTCATAGAAGGCCCACTATATGCAAGGTTAGAATACAGATGAACAGCCCAGTGTTTCTAATTAATAAAATACACACGAACCTTGATTGGATTCTTCAGCTTTGTGGGAGATAGCAATGTATTCTTCTGCTTGGAGGACAAAGTCGGTCCTCCTGTCCTCTGTGATGCTGAAAAAAAAACCGTTGCATTCCTCAGGCAATGAAAACCTGTGGAAGGCTTGGTTTTTGATCATTTGGGGTCACCGAGCATAAATGCTTTTCACAGTGTTTCTTCCCTCCTAAGGGCTAAAAATACTTACTGATGGGAGGCGCTGGTGCATGGTTAAGCACATCCTTTGAGTCAGACTCAATGGGTTTGAACTGGACTTGCACCGCTTCCTAGCTGTCTAACTTAACCTCATTGTGACTCAGTTTCCTTGTGTTAGAACAAAGCTAATAATTATTACCACTTTACAGAGTTACTGCAAAAAAATAAATTGAGAAATAATCTACATAAAGTAGCGCAGTGCCCAACATAATTATAGAAAGAGCTTAACAATTCATAGCTGTTATTACTGTCATCATTATCAACTAGTATTTGTGTGCCCACTAAACAAAAAGCACTGCCGCCTGTACATAGAAACTGTGTAGAGGAGTGAATCTATAAATTATGTGTCATCTATTCAGTGCCTGAAGTTGGACATACTCTGAGAGATACCCATCCTGATCCACCAAGATCCAGTGAGATGTGGGCACATGTTTGTGCGTAGCCCTGCAGTCTCATGGCACCTTGTTTGTGAATCAGGACACATGGACCCTTAGGATCTCAGCTCCCACATCCAGTGGAGAAACGAGGAACACTGTAGCCCTAGAAGGGGATGGAAGAAATCCTGCAGCCTGGCTTCTGCCTACACGTGCAAGGCTGGCACTTCGGGTGGAGTCGGATGGGGGAAGATCTCACTCACAGTGACGTCAACGTCAAGCTGGTCACCGTTACATCAAGCAAGCCTTCTTTAGGTCTGACCCAAGTTGTAATCTTGCTTTTGAGTTTCTTACCTCTTCTGTCTTCTGTAGAGATGAAGAACAGCTGGCCGGCATCCTCTTTATAGTAACGCTTCACATGGGAGACGGTTACATTTGCCTTCAAGCACTTTTTCACTCTAGACTAAACAACTCCAAATCCTTTAACCTTCCCTTGTAGGTTCTATTTTCTGTCTCTTTAATCATTTAGGTTCTCCTTTGGAACCTTTCCAATGTCTCCACATCTCCCTTAAAATAAGGGGCCTCGGGCTGGACATACCACCCTAAGAAGGTTCGGCTGCCAAATTCTCTACTGTGGGAGAGGCACCTCCCTTTCATGCCAAGCTCCCACTCATGTGAATTTGCCCCAGCATCGTCGTGGAGCCTCGTTCTTATCACCACACACGCAGATCCATGGTAGCTGCAGGGTCTGCCGTGATCCGCAGGTCTTTGCCAGGTGTTCCTGACTGGAGATGCTAAACCCACCCGTGCGGGTCACGGTGACCATCGCTGCCCTGGGTGCTGCTTTTGTCATCGGCTGTCAGTGCTGAACTCTAAACAGTTTTTAATGAGCCATTTCCTTCGTGTGCTGAATCCACTTTGGCTTCTCCTGACATATCAACAGTTCCCACACAAATTAATTTTATCTTTTGACTCTGGGTGTGCACATAGCAATTTTAAGTGTTATTTAAACCAGACCCAGCATAAAATCGAAGGCCACATTTTAAGCAGCCCTTTGTGTGCCGAGCCATTGATCTCTTTTCCAGTCAGCGGTGAGACCCGGGGAGGGAAAGGGCCGACCTGATCCTATCTTTCTGGCCTGCTGATGAGAATGTCATGCGCATTCAAGGCTTTCCTGAAATTAAGATCTTCTACAGATGTGGTTACAGTTTAATTCCCAGCACATACACACCCTAAACTGAGCTTAGGCAACAAAGTTGGTGGGGGAAAGGGGAATATTTATTTGCATATGCTGAAAATCGTGGATTTACTTTAAACAGCATTGGTTTGCACATCACAAGTTGCACACTAGGTTGGAGGAGGAGGGAAGAGTTAGAGGTAAAGCCTAAAGAAAGTGGCAGTGGAGAAAGCAACGAGAAAGGAAGAGAAGGAGCGCTTCTGAAATTAGAAGATCATTCGATCTGAACTTAACTCCCATAGAATTTAGATGCCCAGAGGCTTCCTAAAAAGTATGTTAGTGAATTTATCAGGACTCCCACCTCAGGGCCGAAAAGAGGGACAAGGCAATGGGGCGGACCTAACGTTCATTGCGAGCCTTGTACTCTTTGTAAGGCAGACACTTTCTGCTGGCGATTCCCGACACACTCGGCCTCTCCACGGTCATCAGCCTCCCTTGCTCTGCCCCAGGAACCTGCAGTATTTTGAGGACTGGCGTGCAAAGCTTGTTCTCACCGGCACGTGTCGCGTTCACCTATCCCACGTGTCAGCGTTGGTGCAGTGCCCCCGCCTCTCTGAGATGCACTTTATCCAGGGGTTTTGTTCCCTCCCAGCACTTCCGAAGGAGGACTGTCACCGCCCGACTCCTGCCTGTTTCCCGGTTTGCTCTTGTGCCAACCTGAATGAAGCAACCGGGGGTAATTCCAGGACTGATGATTATGATGATGACTTACCAGGCGCTCTGCAGGCTGCTTCTGAGAGAGGGCAGATGGCCAGGCAGGTCTTGACATGGGTTGGCCCCTCCCAGCCTCTAATTACTCACGCCGGTGGCAGTAATGGGACTGGGAACTGAAGGCTTCTTTCGCCTCTTCCTTTGTAATTAATTGCTTCGAATTCCAACAGATCTGTCCGTTGCAAAGCTAATTTATTTCCAGGGGCTGCAGGATGCCAGGGAGGAGAACCATTGCTTAGAGGCATAGAGTTGGGGAATGGGACAAGGCCAGGTTCTTGTATGAACCCCAAGGAATGGGGTGAGTGTGTGCACCTGTCTGCAGGTCCCAGGAGGCGCAGGGCTTCAGTTTGTGCCAAAATTTGTGTCAGTCAGCCGGGGGCGGGGCGGGGGGGGGGTGTCTCTTCTTCCCCAGTCCCCCGGCAGCTCCACCCTGGGTCCCTCTCTGAAGCCAGGTGAAAATGCGTCCTGAGCACAGGTCCCTTAATGGTTTGAGGTTTGGCACGGCGATGCTTTGACTTTTCAACAAGTGTTAAAGTAGAAAAATGGAATGAAATACAGTTGAAGTTTTGAAAAGCAACGTCGTCGTGCAACGAACCGCGGGACAATTCCTCCTCTCTCAGCCTGTCCCCCCTCCCGCCGCAGCTCTAAGAAAAGCAAACACTCTTTTCCTGTCTTATTTGTCTTCCCATTAATATAAGACAGGAAGCCCTCAGTGGGTGTGATGTAAACAATCGAGCCCGAGGGTCGGGCTTCCTCATCAGTTTGCAGCTGGAGAGATGGCTGCGCGGCCCGGGCCCGTTCACGCCTCTCTGGGGGGATGACTTGTTGACTGAACCCCAAGAAGACGGGAGGGGCGCGGAGCCGGAGAAGGTATAAAGGAAATGCTTAAGTTGTGCAGTCACCGGCGATTGTAATTCAGCAGCGGCGAATTTGGTTACTCCAGCAGAAAGAAACTAACCGGAGATTTCTGGAAAGTTTCCCGACGTCCTGCCCGGTGTGATGGTTGGGATTCGAGGCTCGGGCGCTCCCCACCCACCCCACCCCCAGTGAGAGCCCATGCTGCTGCTGATTATGAAACGGAGCAGTTATGAAATGAATTGATGTGGGGGGGAAGGGTGGAGCTTCTTGCGGCGGCTGGAAGGAGACCTTGGGACCCCGCGAGGGTGTCTGGGTGGGGCGTGTTCTCCTTCCAACCTGCTCCCAGTTACCACTGGAGGCTCCTGCGTCCTGGATGCAGACGAGGTGTCTGCAACCGCAGCCCCAAGCTGCCCGAGACCCTCCCCGGGGCGGTTTCCTGTTCCCCGCGAGGCGAAGGGAGTGACCGGGGAAGGGGTTCTGGAATGCTGTGGAGTTTTGACAAGTGAGCCGGGGAGTGACGAGCCGAGCAGGGATTCCATTACAGCCTGTGCACAACCTCCCCGACCGGGGCTGCGGGAAGGAGGAGGGGTACTCCCACCGGCCGGCGCGGGCCGAAAGGAGCCTTCGCCAACTCCAGCAGGAACCCGGCGCCCGGAGGGCAGCCCTGAGGCGCGCGCCGGGGCCGCGTCCCATCCAGGGAGCCCGCCCCGAGCAGGTGATTAGGGTCAGGCTCGCCCGGGCGCGCGGAGCCCCGCCCCGCTCCGGAGGATTGACCCCAGCCGGCCTCTCCGGCCAGGGCGCCGCAGGACGCGTCGGAGAGGAGACCCCCGAAGGTGACTTCAGAGCTGGAGGTAGGGATCCGCTTCTACACACGGAGACCTCGGGCGCCTGCGTCCCCTCGCGCTGGGGCGCGGAGAGAAGCCGAATCCACAAAGATGGGAGGGGAGCCACGGCCGCAGAGAAGCGCAGCGGCCTCCGGGGGCCTCCGCTGTCCTCACCTCGCAGATCACTTGGGTGCCTTGTTTTTGACTTGGGATTGCGTGTTTGGAGATGGTTTGTGTGCCTTGGGAGGAGCAACTGAGCTGCAACTGGCTGGTCAGTGACTAGACGGAAGGAGGCGCCCTGAGTGTGTGCGATGCTGGGAAGGGGGAACCTTGGAGTGGGGAACACAAGGGACAAGTCGGGAGGGGCTCCAGAGCCACCGTTCTTTAAGACCCCGGGTAAGAATTGCTGTCGAAGCCCGAGAGGAGAATGCGGGGTGGGGGGCACGGTTCCAGTGACCCAGGCGTCCGATACGCTGCCCGGCGCCGCGCTCCTGGCTTGGCGACAGGGGAAAGGATCAGGGGCAGCGCAAAGCTGCGTCTTCCACCAGCTGGAACAGTTTATGACCCCTGGCGAGGTCACGATCTCCTTTGGGGACGGATCTTTGCCCCAAGCTACTAAACAGTCTGCTTGGGAAACTCCCCCAGCACTGATTCATAACATGTTTTGTTTGTAGTATCCACAAATCAAAGATTTTAAAGATGAAGGATGTTTGGAAAGAGAGTGACATTTTCTGTGATGTTGCTGTTCTCCAGGAGGCAGTTCATAAATACTAGGAGTGAAATTAAGTCAGTGACGTCTCAGGAGATGGGGTTGAGGGGGACAGCGACAGCTGTCTTCCTGGGAACCATTTCTGGGAGCAGAGATTCTGCAAATGTAAACAGTGAATGATGTTCATCAAACTGGGTCAGGCTGAGTTTGATTTTTGAAAAGAGGGATGGCATAACTCCGTTAATAATAATATTGAAGTATCTTTAAATATACAAAATGCAGTACTTTTAGACTTTGCACTTAGAAATTCACTTTGCACATGAATTGAAAAGGCACAAGGGGATGGTCCTACCCCGCCATGTTCCTCTGGCCATAAAATACTCCTTAACCTGTTGATGTAGGGTGCCCCCCCCAAAATGTTAATGAAGCTGAAAAGGTACTGGACTCACCCAGTGAATTGCCTTCAGGATCTCTAGTCAGAGCCACTGTCCCTAGTAGGGTGCAGTCCTGAGGAGCCACAGGTAGGGTGTGCTTTTGGAGAAGAGGTGAGTGTCCGGCTCTGAAGGAAAGAAAAAAGTTCTCAGAGTGGGCCACGTGTGGGAGAAACAAAAAGGACGTTCCAGGGAAAGTGACTGGGAAACGCAGGTGGACTCAGGATTGCAGGCTTGCTCCAGCTCGCTCCGCCTGGAGCTAGGTGAGTCTGCCCTGCTGGGCGCAGTGCAGGGCAGAGAGCCAACTGCGCCCCGGTGTGGAGTGCGGGGGAGGTGGCGCAAGGAGCAGTAAAGGCTTCCCGAGGCCGCCTTCCGCCCCTTCGCCACCCCCGCCCCCCCCCCCCCCCCCCCCCCCGTGAATTGCCCGCACCTGGCACGGAACTGCCTATAGTCCTGTTCTAACTTCACACAGGTCACCCGTAGGAACTGCTTCCTTGAAGGGAGACAGTGACCCATTGTGGACTGTTCCTTGGGACATTGGGGTGTCTTCTCACCTGCTCTGCCATGTGCTCAGCCCTGTCTCTTTTTTGTAAATTGATTTTTAATTATAGTTGACATACAGTATTAGTTTCAGGTGTACCACATAGTGATTAGACATTTTTATGTCTTACAAAGTGATCACCCAAATAAGTCTAGTGTTCTCACCTGGCACCGTACATAGTTATTACAGTATTAACGACTGGATTCCCTGCACTGTACTTTACATCCTGTGACTGTTTTTATAATTGGCAATTTGTACTTCTTAATCCCTTCACCTTTATCCCCCAAACCCCTCCCATCTGGTGACCATCAGTTATCAATGAGTGTGATTCTATTTTGTTTTTATTTTGTTTTAGATTCCCCAGATAAGTGAAGTCAGATGGTATTTGTCTTTCTCTGAATTAATTCACTTAGCATAATACCCTCTAGGTTCATCCCTGTTGTTGCAAATCAGTCCTTCCTCCTCCTCCTCCTCCCCCTCCTCCCCCTCCTCCCCCTCCTCCTCCCCCTGCTTCCCCTCCTTCCCCTCCCCCTCCTCCTTCCCCTCCCCCCGTCCCGTTTCCCAGAGGCTTCACCAGGAACCTTTGCTGCCTTCCAGAAGTGGGTTCTCTGGGGCGCTACTTGGAACGTCTTCCTGCCCCTTGGTTGGGTTCTCATTCTGGAATCTGATTCATAGCTTGAGCTTCCCTTCGTTCTTTATCAAAACTAGACATATACAGTGCGTAATTTAAACATCAAGTATTTTCCACAAGGTTTATAACTAGAAACATCAGTCACTCGCCTCACCAGCCTCGGCTGCTGTATTCCAGAGACCTTTCGAATCTTTATACGCATTTCTTCACAGCAAGTGCTTACTGGCTCCCTGGTTCTCCTGCTCACTTTGTTTGCTGCTCCCAGGGTCTGCTGCTTGGCCATCCCCCTGGACTCTTCCTCATCCTCACCCTCACCCTCACCCTGGAGATTGTCTCTTTCTCATGTGGCATCTCCTGTTTTCTAGACCCCAGTCTTCCTCTTTCCCTGTTCTCACTCTGCTTCTGTCTCTCACTCTCTCAAAACACATCTTCTAGAAATTCCTGAGAAAGAGCACATGGGAGATAGGCTTTGTGAGATCTTTTAAGCTGACCGGTAGTTTGAAGGGGCGTTAACTCTACATTGGAAATCCTTTCCTCTCAGAATTGGGAATGCACTGCTCTTCCAGATTCCATATTATTGTCGAGATGTCTGATGTCATTCTAATTTCTGATGCTTTGAAGTATAATATAATTACTTCCCCTCTCAGAATCCTTGTCCTTTGTAAGGTCCTTTCTCTCTGGGATGAAATTTCACTAGAGCATACCATGCTATGAGTCTTTTTTTCATCCATTTCACTTGGCTTTCAATGGTCCTTATCAATCTGGAAACTCATTCCAGTTTTCTGGAACTAAAAAAGTAAGTCGTCTTCTGGAACACCTGTTAAATTTGAAGGGTGCCCTTGTGGACTGAACCTCTCATTTTCTTTTTCTCTTACATTTTCTATCTCATTTTAAAAAGTTCTACTTCCTGGGAAATTTCCTCATTTTATCTTTTAACCCATCTATTGAAATTTTATGCCTACAAGCAAATTTCTAAAGTCCAAGAGCTCTTTAAAAACCTCTGAAATATTCCTTTTTTAATATCCTGTTCTTGTTTTACAGAGGAAAAGCTTTTCAGCTCTCCACGCAGGTCAACAACAACTTCTTTGAAGCATTCCTCCACTCGCTGCGTGGTTTCTTTTCCTCTGACTTCTCAGTATTTTTGGCTTGGTTTTGTTTTTAAATCGTGCATGTTAAAGGCCTTCCTCAAGTGTCTGCAGATCCTGGACTGATCACTGGACAGCTAACAGGAAGGTCTGTACGCGTGGATGAGGCTTGTCCCCAGGAACAGTTCCTCCTTCCCAAGAACGCCACCCAGAACGGCGCTTCAGAGTCTGTAGCAACGTCTGGCGCCCAGGGAACTTTTCAGGCATGTTTCCCCAGTAACTGAATGACGCATGATCTTCCTAGGGTCCAGGTGATTGGAATGTGCAGCTGGCTCTGAGCGCTTCTACTGCGGGATTCTCCTGCTGCGCGGTTTTATTGGAGGACTCCCACCTGTTGGTGGAAGGGCTTTCCTCGCAGAGGGAACTGACCAGGGGAAGAGAAATCCTCCACACTGAGGGGAATGTCGGGCTGTGGCTTTCTGCGAGCCATATGTGGAAAGGAGCCCGGGAGTCTACATTTGGTATGGAGACTTTCTCTTATTCCCGTTTGGAAAGCGGCACCTGGTCCCTTAGCTACACATGGCGTCTCTGATTCAACAGAGCAGACAGGTTGCAGAAGGCAGTCGTTTTGGCCCTAGGATTGAGAGAGGAGGGGTACAGGGGTCCGACAGCTTCAAGCACTCTCAGCCAGTCCTCCTGCTGTCGGGGGCCCTCTTCCCCCTCAGCGCCTGGTGCCCCGGTCCCGGAGGCTCCCTGGAGCTCTGTGGTATGAATCCCAGCCTGCTCCCAGGCTTCGCACGCTGCTGTGCAGGGTTTCAGCTTTCTCTCATCTGCTAAGTCCGTTACCACTGGTTTGACCACTTGCCAGCTTCAAAAATGTTGTTGCAATCATTGTTTCTTCTGTTCTCTTTGAGAGTTGAGTGAACCCTTCCCCCCACACTTTAGAAAATTCCTTTACTCTCATTTCAACCCCTCGTGGTTATTGGCAGTTGAGTCTTCCTGCCGGGTGCTCCCCAGCTCTGCCCCGGGGCCCTCCTCTCCTTTCTTGCCTCCGTGTTTATGCCCCGGCAAGTGCCCACTTGGGACGGAAATGCGCGTGGGCCAGGTCGTATTGTCATCTCATCAGTAATCGTCATTACAAGTGTCCCAGGCTGTGAACAGAGTGGTTATTGGGCGTCTGCGCTAGGTATGTTAGTGTCTTCTCCACCTGGTCACTAACTGTGCCTCTTTGTGTGTGTATGGGGGTGGGGAGGGGGTATCGGGCGGGGCATGTCTGAATGTGTGTGATGCTAACGCTGATCAGAATTCTATCTGTGAGAATAACTGCGTAGCACATTAACCCCGTGGAAATAGGTTCACGTTCATTTCTTTCTTTGGTCCTCACCAGAAGCCCCTCAGGTGCGTCACTGGTCGTTCGGCCTCAGACGCATCCATTCTGTGAAATGCTTAGCCCACTCCAGTCATGGTGCCTCCGTGCCACACCCGGACACAAGTGTAGACAAGAGTGTGCGGGCCAGGTCTGGGCAATGAGGTGTGAAGGAAAGTCTCTAGTGGAGCTTCTAAGGAAGGTTTGCTCCTTACTGAGAAAAAGATACAGAAAAATAAATGACCCCATGGCTTTCGCATGTTGCTGTCTAGAACTGCTAGAGGCATCTTCTCTGGCCTTCAGATGAAGCTGGCTGGCTCCAGAGGGGCGATCCCAGCAAGTCATTGACAAGCTGGGCAGATGGAACCCCACCCTTCCTCTGCACTTCCTATCATGGGAGATGATTAATTTCCTCCTGGTTCAAGCCACTTGGCTCTGGGTTTGGTATCATTTGCTACCAAACTGATACAGGTAGATACTTATTGATGCAGTGTCTCATTCCCCAAAAGTTAAGGGCGCCCGCGGGCTCACCTTACTGAAGATCTGAGCTGCCTGGTTCCTCCTTCCTCTCCATTCTGCCTATTTTCCGGCAGATGAAAGTAATTTTATTCTCTCTTCCAACTTCAAAGGAAGGAATAACTATGGAGACACTTAATGGGGCAAAGAGGATCCCTTGCTTTGGAAACGGCTCACACAGTCCAACGTTCTCTCAGTCCTAGTGAGAGAACATCTTAGGGCTGTCACGAAAGCGAAGCCTGTTCTTAAAATGACAACTAATGTGCGTTCCAGCCGCTGAAAAGCCAAGGACTGGTTTTCACTCCCTCCTGAGAACATGGAGGCTGGCCAGTCGGCCTGCACTCTTGGCGTTGTTTCCTCTGTTGTCCGTCCTTTGTCTCTGTACATCCCAGCCTTTGGGAAGCTTTGAAGATGAAATGAACTCCGGAAGTGCTCAGCGGTGTCCGGAAGACCGGAATGCAGGAGAAAGTGCTCTGTCCATCCTGTTATCCCCAGCCTCACTCACACAGCAGTGACACACTCTCTTTACTTTTATGAATGGGAGGCCCTCCTGATCTCTTCCATTCCCAATGAGGTGTTAGCCTAAAGGGAAGCCCTTAAATACACTTCGCATTAGACCGTGGTTTTCCTGTTTGCATCTGTGTCTCTTACTAAACCAAGGCAGTTAGCACGGGTACTTCAAATTGTAACATAGCTACAATATACTGAGCACTTACTGCTTGCCAGGTATGAGCTTTCCACGCGTGAGCTTATCTCGTCCTCACAACGACTTATGGAGAAGGTGCTGTTCCCCTCCCTATTTGGAGATTGCTTGAGGCACACAGTATTTGGGAAATTGCTCAAGGCTGTCCGCCTTTTCAGTGATGGAGTGGAGCTTCAAATGCTGGCAGTCTGATTCTGGAGCCCACTCTGTGTTACATGGTATGTATGCAATAGGATTCATCGCTGTAGCTTGGATACCCTTACACCACCTGTCGTGTACAATAGGGATTCCAATATTATTGTGACCGAATAAACACAAGGATTTCTTCATGTCTTTACAGACTCGTTGATTTTAATGGCGGTGTATTTCCCCACAGAGTCAAAGGACCATAATTTGAGTAACTGTTCCTCTGGGATTAGACATTTAAGTCGTGTGGACTAGGCTTGCTGAGACTGGGACTGTCTAGGGAAGCCTCAGATGTGTGGTCACCAACTGGGAGGTGACCACAAGGTATTTTTTAGCCCTCTTGGCTCCCCTTTCCCGCCATCCGTAGGAGCCACCCTGACCCCCATCCAATCTCAGGTTCCTGTTGCCCTCAGTACAACTCTAAGACTAGATGGCATTCTCGCGGCTTTACTACTTTGGGAACTTTGTCCAAGGGTCCCTGTTGAAGGTGAAGCATTAGCTGGCGAGGAGCTGCGTTTGGAATGCGGATGCCTGAGACGCAGTCTGCCCGAGGGCCGCTTTCCAGGTGGTTTCTCATAACATGTCACTTGGCACTTTTGAGTCCAGAGATAATCTCTCTGGACTCTTTTCATTTGTTAAGATTCTGGCTGACCTCTGGGGTTCTTGTTTTAATTTGCCAATTGATAGAAAAATATAAAGGGGAAAATGTGTTAGCATGCAAAGTCCGGAGTTTGTTTTTTATCTTTGGAAACGCTGGGACTGGTGGGGGGAGAGGATTAAGGGACACTGCTAGGACACCGTTTTGTGTGGCTGGCAGGTTGTCCTAGCAGTTTCACTTGTTAGGCCCAATGTAAACAAACACACCGTGTCTCAGACAATATAATTGCCCCGTAGAAGTTATTTACAGTTCAAGAAGTTTCCGCTTTTATCAAGTGAATTATCTGGAATATAGTAGAAGACCTTGATATTTAAATTTTGATTAAGCCTACAGTAAAACCCTTTTGTAGAACAAATAATCTTGTTTGAAAAGTCAAAGACATACTGTCCCAAATATATCTCAAATGTATACGCATGTGTGTATAATTTATAAGTGTGTGTTCTTTCTCCTCCCCCCTCCTCCTTCTCAATTTGTTCTCTCCCTCCTCTGTACCAAGAGACAGACGTCTGTGAACGACAACATCTGGCCTGCCTTTGTCCGGTTCCTGGTTGGGTTCAGCCATGGGAGGCACAGGCGGACCTCAAGGCAGGAGAGAGGGTTGGAGTGTTTCTCCTCCTCCCCACTGTCCCCCATACTTTGCTAAAGTTCTGACCATGGCTGATTCCTTCCCAGCCCTCGAGTGCAGTCCCCCTTCATGCCGCCTTCCCAGCCTTTCTGGCCCGGAGGAAGTAAGGGCTCCCCAGCTGCAGCTGGCCCCTGGGCGCCCTGCCCTGCCCGCCCCTCTGGGATAGGCCCGCATACACCTCTCCCCTCCGCCCCTCTCTGAGCGTGCCTTCTGTTTGCTACTGGGACCTGTACCTCCCTCTTTTTGTTGCAGAAAATCCTGATTGTGGTGTCTAGCTCTAAAAGGCCAGTCAAGTATGCTTTAGTGCCTCTGAATTTGAATTGTATCTCATCCTGTCTGTTGTCTTCTTATTGTGTCTTTTGTCTTTTCTCTTAGATTACCAGTTTCGGGGGCGGGGGTGGGCAGGGGTATGGATTATTTCACCCTCTGCCTACATGTCAGTTCAAGCAAACCTCAGAGATATCGCAGGCTTGGTTCCAGACCAGTAATATAGTCACAGTAAAGCAAATATCACAATACACTGACTCACATGGAATTTTTGGTTTCCCAGCGTACTGTACACTAACGGTATGTTTACACGATACTGTGGTCTGTTAAGTGTACAATAAGTAGCATTATGTCTAAAAAAACAACATAAATCCCTTAAGCAAAAACTATTTTTGTTGTTAAAAAATGCTAACCATCATCTGAGCCTTCAGCAAGTCAATCTTTTTTACTGGAGGAGGGTCTTACCTTCAATTTGTAAAAAAAAACATAGTATCTGAGAAGTGCAGTAAAACAAGATATGCCTAAATACTGTATTACATGGAGGTCACAACAGCTGGCAACTCTTGAGGTAAAATAATAACATAAAAATAGAAGTGCATGGGTATATGTGGTATATATGTGGGTGTGATGTATCTGTGACTTGATTTTTTAAAAAGACCTTGATTTGTATCCTTACCAGCACTGGTCCATTAATTTCAGCAGTAAACAATTACCACATGCCTGTTATAGGCAACACTTCATGCTAGGCATTCGCATTCATGTTTTTATCAGAGGTTCATGAAGGAGGTTTATTAAGAACTGGATCAATAGAGTTATGAAGCCAGAAGGAACCTTGGAGCGTATCTAACTGAGGTTCATCATTTTAGGTGACGCTCAGGCAGAAGGGTTTGGTGCCTCGGGCTGGGGCGCAGGGGGTGGATGGTATGGATGGAGCCGGAGCGCGGCCCCGGCTCTGCCTGGAGGTCCTCTTCATCTCCCTCCGGTCACACTGCTTGGTCATCTCATAGGTGCTCTCTGGTGAAACTAACCTCCCTAAGGTGCCCTTTAGAAAGCCTCTCTGCTGCCCCTTATTGCTTCCCTCTGTGTTGCAAATGCAAACCAGAGAGTCCTGTCTGAGCTCATAAAAGGGCCTAATAGGATGCAGAAGTGGCTTCTAACCCAGGCTCCAGCATTAGCCCCACGTGCAGGCCGCTGCGGTTAGTAGAGGGTTAGTAGAGCGGGAATCTCGGGCCTCTTCTGCAGAAGCAGGATCTCCATGTCAGGCCAGGGCTGCTTGCAGGCGTCCCCGGGGCGCGGGTTGCTGCTGGGCCCTGCTCCTGTGACCGCGGCGGCCCTGCAGAGCTCAGGTAGCACCGGGACCAGAGGACAAGGTGTTCCCTGCAAAACCAAAACCTTGGGCTGCACTAATTCACAGCTTCAGGTTGGTTTAAAATGACAAGGGAAAGCCTTTCCTTAACAGAAGCAAAGCAGATTGGCCCAGGTCTGCATGTGATAATGTAAATGTCAGTAATTAGTGTTCCTCCGATTCTTTTACATATGGAAGTCAGCCCTGGGGGGTGATAAATTGTGACCTCTTACCTGTAAGCCTTGGGTTCAGGAAAGAAAAGGAAAGAGAAGTGTAGATAGTATCTTTACAGAGAGCCTGCTATTGGTCAGGCTTTGTGCCTGGGCCTTTTAACTAAAGGATCTCACACCCAGACAGCTATGTGTTATGCCCATTGAGTAGAACTGGAAACTGAGGCTCAGAAGGGCTGTCACATACCCAGAGTCACGTGGCTAGTGGACAGGGGGGTATATCACATTCTCAGTTCTGTCTGACGCCACAAATAAACCCTGTCAGCGAAGTAATGACGTTCCAAACCCAGCTGGTCCACATTCTTGCTATGAGTGGCTCTGCGGAAAGTGAGCTGGCTTCTCTGCGTTGGTTTTCCCACCTGTGAAGTGGGGATAAGGTGCGTCGCTCCCTCACAGGTTGGTGGTGAGGACTGAGGTATGGCACATGAAGTCTCAGTGCTGGGCACGTAAGCCCTCAGTGATATTTAGCTCCTGGGCCCTTAAAGCAGGGTTTGGCTGCTGCTGCTTTCTGGATGTGCTTGTCAGCTGCTAGCTTCCCTGAGTTGTTTCCACAGTCATCAAATGAGGCTTAAAGGTCAGTCTTCTGAAGGGAGAAAAACCCAGGGAGAATGAGGCAAATGGCCATCTTGCACGTGAGAGTGCTCAAACTTCCACACGTGCTGGGTCTGTGTGTCACTTTAGGGCATAACCCACTCAAGTCTACTGGTGAGAGCCTAGGCTTGGTCAGCCGCCCTGGAAGTAGCTTTTCTGAATGAGCCGAATTCCAGCAACATTCCCTCAGTTCCTGCCGCTTGGCTTTCCTCCTTCGTGACTCACTCTGCCTGTTGTAAAGGAAAACTGTATTGTTTTCATTTACTTTATACACAATACTCTCGAAATACTACTTTACTTCTGGTCACCAAGTGTGTGCATTGGGGGAGGTTCCCCCCCACACCAACAATTCTGGGGCACCAGCTGGGCGCCCTCCGTTCAGTTCGATTCTGACACCGTCTGCCTGGACAGAGGGGCAGATCCCACAGGCTAAGGTCTCAGTCCCGCAAAACTGCCTGCTCCCCAGCCCCACACACACCTCAGATGCCAACCAAAAGTCCAACTTGTCACCTCCACTTCTGACCAATGGGCTATAAGTACTGTATTTTGCCATGTATAACGCACACCCACATTTTTGTGCATATTATACACGGGATTACTATACCCATGGTATATAATCATTATACCCATGCATAATGCGCATCCTTAGTTCTCAAAATTTTGGTCAAGGAAGTACGCATTATACACGGCAAAATGCAGGGTGGGCACCCATGACCCCTCCTATTAATTAATAGAATTAATTAGTCGGGTTCAATTAATTTGCTAGAGCAGCTCACAGAACTCAGGAAAACAGTTTACTTGGTAGTTTAATAAAAGGACACAACTCAGGACCAGCCAGCTGGCAGACGCACGGGGCAGGGTGTGGGAAGAAGGGCACAGCGTCTCGAGGAGATCACCAACCCGAAGCTCTGGAACCCCGCCCTTCTGGGGTTTAACGGAGGCTTCATCACGCAGGTGCGGTTGATTAAACCGCTGGCCCTTGGTGACTGGACTCACTCTCCCAGCCCCTCTCCCCTTCTGGAGGTCGAGGGGTAGGACTGGAAGTTTCAGCCTCTAATCTGCCTGGGTCCCCTGGTAACCAGCCCCCATCCTTAAGGGCTTTCCAAAAAGCCATATATTGTCATACCCAGATGTGATTAAAAGGGGCTTGTTATGAATAACAAAAAATGTCCATTTCACCTTTATTACTCTGTAGCTATTTCTGGAACTAAATATTACTGGGTTGGCCAAGAAGTTCATTTACGTTTTTTTCCCATAAGAAACACATTTTTCTTTTTCACCAGTAACTTTACTGATTTGGATATTTTGAGTGTGTCAGCTCTCTCCTTCTATTGGTTTCTAGTGGGCAGAGGCCAGGGGTGTTGCTGAACACCTTCCAATGCATGAGACAGCCCCACAGCAAATAATTATTTGGCCAAAATATCAGTAGTACCAAGAAACTTCGCAAACCACTTTTGACATGTTTGACCAGTCACAACAGCTTCTCCATACACTGCACACATTTTTTGCATTTCAGTTATGTTTTTACCTTTTCTTCAAATCATAAAGTGTAGTACGCCGAAAATGTTGTATATATTCTGCCATCATTCAGTATTAAAATAGCTGCACAAAAATTCAACAATTCTGCTAAGTTTTTTAAAAAATGCACACTAATACTAGAGCTGTCACAATACAATCTAACAAAATTGTTTCAAATGTGTTAAAGACAACTCAGCGGGTACTCTAACGGAAAAAATGTAACAGACTTTTTGGCCAGCCCAATATACACTATAAGGAAAGATGCCTTGTGACTCTTCTATGAGGAATTACTAGGGTTTTAGGAGCTCTGGGCCAGGAGCAGTGGGCCGAGACCAAATATGTATTTCTTACTATAATCGTATCCCACTGTTGATGGTGTATTCACCATCATCCCCCTCCCCTCTGGCTGCAGTGAACACCTCTCACAACTTCCTCCATTCATCCTTCCCACTCCAGTCCCTGGAAGAGGTCATCAGCAGGGGTGCAGGCAAAGTTTTTCTGCAGAACATCTCAGAAAAGCCTCCGTCTCTCCGCGCGGCGCCCAGGCTGCTGGCAGCGCCCTCTAGCAGTGCTGGAGCTGAGCTGGGAGTCCTGGGCAGAGAGAGGGGGAGTCTCACCCCTCCTGGAGGTGGGCTGGGGTGGCGGCGGTGGGGTGGGGGGCACTCTGCCTGTCACAGATGCTCTCCTGCCACCGTAACAGGAGCACAGCGTCGTAAATTATTACTATCGCTAATCCTCACCTGAGGATATGTTTTTATTGATTTTTAGACCAAGGGGAAGGGGGGACATCAATCAGTTGCCTCTTAAATGAGCCCCGAAAGGGGGAGGGTGGGGGGCCGCTGGGGTATTGAACCCACAACTCAGGCATGTGCCCTGACAGGGAACTGAACCTGCAGCCTTTTGGTGTACAGAACAATGCTCCAGCCAACAGAGCTACCCGGCCAAGGCGGCGTAAATCCTTTTTAAAAAGAAGGAGGAAGGAAGACAGAAAGCCAGCGGCGCCCCCCAGCCGGCTCGTCTGGCAGCAGCCATCGGTCCTGTGGCAGAGGCACCTGTTCCTGGGTCCTCTGGACCCAACGTGTTGGATTCCCCCGGCTCCCCACTCTACCCTGAGAAAGTCCACTTAGGAGTCTATTGCGGTGCCACAGCTGGCTTGTAGGGGTGGGGGCGGGGGCAGGGAAGGCAGATGGGAGGAAATGTGGGAAATGAAGTTAGAGAGTTTACCTCGTGGCTTGAATATAAGGCCTGGCCCTCCCCTGACCCCCAAAACGTTATCAGAAACGAGCAAATCGCCTTTTATTTAGGTGTTTACCTCTCATGTTGTGAGAGGATCTTACAGTTGTTTTATTTTGAACATCCAAATATTATTTAGGGAACACACATTAGCCTGAAAGGACCTTAGTGCTGGTTTTGGATGCGTTTGGAGGTCAACTGAGGAAATCATACTGAAAAAAAAAAAGGTTAAAAAACATCTAGTAATATTCCTGGGCAACTGACCTCATAGTGACAAGTGTTGGGTTTCTTTATAAACAAGACTTTTAAAGATTATTTAAAAATGGAACAAGTTAAGATTGTTATCCAAATAACTTAAGTAGATGTGACGAGGATATGTTCTGGAAAACTCAAAGTAGCTGCAATCACAGGAATGGGTGAAAAGTGCCATGGCTAGTGAAGACTTTGAATAACCATTTTCCTAAATCAGGGGTGGGGAGAAGCAAAAAATATCTTAAAATTAGCATTTACTTATATGATGCTTAAAATATGTGTGTATATATAATATTTATGCACATACAAGCATGTATATTGCTATATTAATGTCTTAAATAGCTTAAGGTAAATATTTTATATGTTATGTTTTTAATATCTTAGACTGTTTACATCTCAGGATACAGATTCTTTCATTTCCATCATGTATATGTATCCAGCCAAATTCTCCTTCCTCCCCCAGTTTTTTAGCTCTCTCCTGATTGGGACAGTAGGGGGTCACTTATATTTGAGGTCACTTATATTTGAGGTCACCTTATGATCCAGCTAAGATGTCCTTTGTCCATCTCTAACTCTCTAGAAAACACAAACTGATGCCAGAAAGAATTTCTACAGTGTATGTGGCTGTCGCCTTAAATCATTGCTCCAATAACTCCATTCTTGTTTCTTTCTTGAACTTTCTGGTTTGCAAATGTCAAACCAAAACTAAAATGAACGGAAATGCAAAATATTAAAGTGACTCCAATATATTTTCTCTACAACGAGAAGGGATCTAAACTGAGAGGAGGGGCCCCAACTTACACATAGGGGTCCTTACATCCGGACACACAGGGCGCTTGGAAGTGTCACGCGCAGGCGGAGAGCAGAGAGGGCTCTTGTGCAAAGCGGCGCCCTTGACCCTGTTGATAACAGCCTGAGCAGCAGCGCAGAGGGTCCGCCGGGGGAGCAGGAGCCTGTGGAGCGCAATCAATCCCGGGCAGCCTGTCAACTTGTGGTTTTGGTGAAGCAAACAAGGCGAGTTTCCCTCAGGAAAAATCACAGGCACAGGAAGGCCAACGCTCACTTCTCCGGCCCTTCTTCATCCTCCACGTGGGAGTGCGGGCCTGTGTCCTCCCCACAGCGCATCTGGCCAGCAAGTAATCACAGGCCAACAGGGAAATTTCCGCTCTGAACAGAACATATCTCCAACAAGAAGGCGCTGACTGAAGAACTTGATCTTCTCAGGAGATACGTTTTTTCCTAGAAAATAAGCACAAGATGTGTTTAATCTCAGCGCGTTACGTTAACAGGCCTATCGCTGACGATCCCCTCCCCAAAGCAGGCTTTGCTTTCCTTTCAAATATTGCAAAAATTACGGGCCGTTTTATCTGTTGAGAAACCATGGCTGCCCCAAAACTTGCAACATGGGTATCAGTCAGGGTTCTCCAGAGAAACAGAATGGAGAGGAAATGTATGTGTAGATGCAGGTGGGGAAATTTATTTTAAGAAAGTGGCTCACACTGTAGTTGGGTAGAAAGTCTGAAATCTGTAGGGAAAGCCAGCAGGCTGGAAACCAGATAGGGTTCCTAGGTGGCCACCTTGAGGACAATTCCTGCCTTAGGAAACCTCAATCTCTTTTCTCTTCTGGCTCTCAACTGATTGGATGAGGCACACCCACATTATGGAGAGTTAATCTTCACAAAAGTCTTTAATGTGTTAATCACTGCTAAAAAATATTACACCCTTACAGCAACATCTAGATTGGTGTTCACAAAATATTTGGGCACCAGAGACTAGCCAACTTGACACATAAAATTAACCATCACCATTGGGATCGATAACTGTATTTATTTATCTTTCCTGTTTTATTCTATGTTTTGAAGTAAATAAGATTGTAACTAACAAGAAAGTACTCTAGGTTGATAAGGAAATTTAATGAAAAAATTCTAGATTTAATACTTGAATTTTGAGAATTCTTTCTTTAAAAACTTAAAAGATACAGAAAATACAATCTGACAAACATCCATATTCCTGCCACTTAAAATTAACAGCCACTAGTATTTTGCCATATTTTCCTTTAAGGTTTTGTTTAAACAAAAAAATACGTCATAACTATAGTTCCCTTCAGCCCCTCCCCCATCTCGCTCCAGTTTAGTGCATACCCATCCAGACTGTGTTAAGTGTTGAAATACTGTCATTTATTTGTAGGTAGACATGTGCATCTTTGTATGTTTTAATTGACATAGATGATATATTGCATCCTGCTTTTCATACTCTACATTTTTTGTTTTTGAAAAAAAATTGTGGAGTGTAAAAAAAGTTAATGGAGTCATTTATTTTAAGTCCCTGTTTTGTCTTAAGAAAATACTCTATCCTATATTTTTCTTCTGGGAATTGTTCATATGAGGTGTGTTTTTGCATTTATGTGAAAAACATGTAATTTGACCTTTACCACATTCTAAAGAGAAAACCAGATTAAAGTGGGTTGAGGATAAATGTCAAATGGATCACAAAACTGGCACAGCGAGTAGCTTCCTCTGCTCTGCATGTGTCATACACAGTCCCTGAAAACGTGTGGGTCGGTTTCAGGCCTCTCGATTCCATTCCGATCATTATTCTGGTCCCACATCAATATCACATTGTCTCCCTCCCTGTAGTTTCCCAATGTGGTTTGATACCTGATAAGGCGTGCCCATCCTCTTTGTACTTGGTATTCAAAGTTGTCTTACTTATTGGGAGAATCCAGGGCTAAGAATAACTATTAAACCATTGTTCAAGTTTCCCAAAATTCTTGCAGAGATCTTTTTGAAATTTCACTCCATTTGTTGATGAATTGGGAAATGCTGACATCTTTAAAATGTTGTCTTTCCCTTTTCATAAACAAGGTTTATCACTCCATTGTTCCAAGTCTTTTGTATCCTTTGATGGTAGTTTTATAATATCTTATTAATGTTGTTTTAGACTTTTGCCTACATACTTTATAGTTTGGGTTCCTAAGGAAGCCAATTTTTTTTTTTCTTACAATGCTATTCTCTATTTGGTTACTGCTATTGTGAAGGGATAGTATTGATCTTTGAATTTGGATTTTGATTCCCAGCAATCTTGCAACATCTATTCATTCTGACTGTTCGGAGTTTTGTCTTGATAATTAAATGTAAAAGACTGACTGCAGGTTTTCACTACTGTTTTGATTATAAACTTTTGAGTTACATTGTCATCCACAATTACACAAAGTGTCCTGAGGGTAATGAAATGCACCAGGCATTGCCTCTGGAGTTGGGCTTTGTGCCAAGGAACATAAAAATACAAACAGACAGTGTTAGCCACCAGTTCTGGGCCGTGACCAGGTATGGCCTCAAATTCAATTCTTACGAAATGTCAATTTATATGCAGACATTGGGTTCTGATGCCAGACTGACCAGATTTTCCTATATTATCACATCTCCATGACCCTAGACTCTCTCTGTGCCTCAGATTTTTTAAAAATAGAGGTAATACTAATATCTATTCATGGAGAGTTGCAAGGCTTCATAGAATTGTGTATGCGCCTGCTAATTTAAGCTTTCAATAAACATCTATTGTTATGAAATATCATTACTGCATGTTTTAATGTCGGGTAATTTGAAATTTTTCTGATGGGAAGCATAGGATTCTTAATAGTTTAGACTTATTAGTGTTTTGCCAGAAAGTCAACCTTTTCTCTTTCATGACTTGTTTTAAAATGCTGTGCTGTGTGCTTTGTAATCATCATTTCCGATAAGATCATGTCTAGCATCGTAGGTCAGAAAGAAAGTTGTTTCACGGAAGCTGCTTTACAAACTTTGCTGAAAGTCCCCTTTTCGTTAATGAGGTTGTTAACTACGCCTCTGGCTCTGTGTCCTAATAGATGATTAAACTAGAGTCCAGAGATTTGAAGTGGTTTGCACTTTGCATTCTGAGATGGGGAGAAAATACTATGTGCTTTATGAGCCCAGCAAGCACCCCAGAACCACACACACGCGGGCTGCTCAGGGCTGATCAGAAGCAAACCGTGTCACAGTCCAGGTGCCCAGGAAGCCTCTGGGACCCATGCCTCCCCATTGACTTTTCTTCTTTTTAATTTTTTTGGCCCGAAACAGCTAGCTCCATCCCTTCTCAGTGTCCTCATCAACCATCCTAGCTTCCCAGGGTTTTGCCACAAAGCACTGTTTTTCATTCTCTCTTCACCTCAGAGAACATAGGCAATCTTGAGACCCTGTGTGATACAGTTTGATGCAAGGTTTCGGGGCCTGTAGTGGTTGAGTGGCCTCCGCTTATTTTAGAATGTGGTAGAAATGGCGAACCCTGTATCTAAATACCTGTGACTGCACATGACACTGCTGGCTGCCTGCAACTGCACAGGCGTGGTGCTGCGCAGTGACGAAGGGCCAGGAGCTGGCTGTGGCTCTGACGAGATCATTCACTGGGCGAGGCCGCCCACGGGTGGGTTCTGGTCCTGTGGGTGCTGGTGTACTCAGGGAGGTATCCAGAATTGAAATTTCTCCTCAAGTGTGACCCAACAAGTTGAACTACACTCTATTTTTTTTTTTTTTTAGTGAACAAAGGCTGGATAAAGAGCAACCCTAGATATTTCTGAAAGCTTCCTTCTAGGTCTCTTCTTAGCAGGAGACGCAGAGCATGCAGTCTTCTTAAGAATGGTCACATCAGTTCTGGCAAGAGGCACACTTCGCTTGTTGACTTGTTGATGTTTCGTGCCTGCATTTCAGTTGTCTCTCCTTCCCTTTTCTTCTCCCCTCTGCAGCATTCATCGTATGGATGAGAGATTTGTTTTTTCAAAGCCAGTTTTAAAATGTTTTTCTGCTTAGCATTTCCCTTTATCTTCAGTATCTTTGTCAAATAAAGGAAATCATCCCCACTCCCCCACCCCCGCTGAGATCAAAAGAAAAGTACCTTCAGTGACCAGACTGATCTGTGGGTGACAAATCCCCAGGACTGGTTCGACCCCATTTGAGGTCAGTTCTAAGGAAACCACTCCCAGTTTCTCCAGTGACGCCTGACTTTCCAAGGCCAGAGTAATGGTGGGCGCTTTGGTTTATGCTTTATCGTCAAATCCAGAAGACTTTTCCTGCTTTGGCCAATTTAAAGACAGATATTGCTATTTGTATTTTCATCTTTTAGGATGCGTCCAATCCAAGAAACACGAATTTCCTGTTTCCCCGTGTTCCAGGGCCTCCCAGCACGGCTTCAGCTACCATCTCTGAGCACAGATAGGAAGCAGACATGTCCAAAACTCTATGAACAGAATGTTTGCTCTTTTTGGCCTTTCCAGAGGGGCTTTAGGCACTGTCCTCCTGTAGAGAGATCAGAATCCAATCTGCAGGAATCCTGTTTTGATTGGCTATTGGGCGTCCGTAGGCCTGTAACTAAATACCAGTGTGTGAAATGGTTATTGTTCCCTGGCAGGCGGCCTGGGCCAGAAGACATTCTTTGTGATTTGCCTGGGGAGCAGATGGAGGCTGTAAATGTCCCTGCAGCCAAGCGAAGTAAACAGGAGCTCACGTAACCTCAGGCACAGGGATGGAGAGGCGGCCGCCTGGCTGTGGTTTGGGCCCGGGACCTCTCAGCAGCAGGACAGCGTGTAACTGAACGGAAGGCTCTCCCACCGTCAGCCCTTCCCTCCGTGGCCCAGGAGTTCTAAGCCCTACATCTACACACGTTGGACTTGCCCTGTCAATTTGTGCCGTTCGCTCGGGAATGTATGGTTAATAACGCGGAGTCATCTCCCATTGCCTCACATTAAACGATGTTAAGTTTGACTCCGTCCCCTTGTTGTGAGCATGCAAGGCCCATCGTAAACATTGACGGCTCTGTGTATCACATGAACCGATGAAGCGAACGCCATTGATTCCGTGTGTGTAGCATCACTTAAGGAACATACATGCACTGACACCAAGCCTCTCAAAAACCTAGGAGGTGCAGGGCCTCCTACTATGCCCCCTTTACAGAGCAGGGACCTGAGGCTCGGGGTCCCGCAGTACTTAACCTCCTGAGGCTCCCGTGGGGTGGTCAGCACTACGGCAGGTGACAGAAAAGACCTCAGAGGGGAACACTGCTGCCTCAAGCAGCTTCCTTCTCAGGTGAGGTTTTTTGCAAAGGGGCCTTCAAGTGCCAGATGTCCTGGGAAACACAGACATGACACCCAGGAGCCCAAAGAATTCTGTGAAGAGGAGGGAAGCGGGTGGTCATATGCGTTCAGTGGTGTCGCTCTCGGTGATCCCATTTGGATTATCCAGACGTCGCTCCCTGCACCCTCCTTTCTTGGGCGCCCACTAATGGAGAGCTCTTCTGACAGAACTGACAGATGCAGTTGAAATTCTTTAAAAGTGCCATTTGGGTCACTTTCTGGTTGGTTTTACACATAGTGAATGGTTGGGGAGGTCAGTGTTTACTGAGCCTGTGACTGGACAGGTGCAGCTCTGGCCCTTAGGGACCCCAGAGAGGAGGGCAAGGGCTCCCTGCTGGCATTTAGCTTACATTTTAGGGGGAAGAGGCGGGAAGGTAACACAGTAACAAATAACTAGAACGCAATGATAAAGGGGTTTTTTCCCATGAGTTTTTGAGTGAAATTGTTCCTTAGTTTATTTTATTAGCATATCACTCTTTCTTTGATGGGAGAAAAGTCCGTGAATCCGGTGCCAGACAGCTGAGATTGGTTGTCAGATCCAAATGGAATTAACCTCCCCTCTGTAATTTAAATACCGTGCTGGGTTCCCAGAAACTGAGCGAAGACCTTCGTGCCAGTCTTGTTTCTGTCAGGAGGCCTTGAGCTCGCCCCTCTGGTGGCTGCCATCCCGCGTTTCTTCATCTGCTACATGAAGGGGGCGGGGACTGAACCACTGTGCTTGCAAACTCTGCTCTTAGAAGCTCCGAGGAACCCCTCAGACTCAGGTTGGGGAGCAGGGACCCCGTAGGAGGCCGGTTCAGCCTCAGCCAGAGCAGCTCTGCTATTTCTGTCTCTTACTGGGTCCCAGAAAGGATGCTGTGGCTGAAAAGAACAATTTGGAACCTACCGTATTGTTCATGGGGAATTACTTTGTTTGTGAGGAAATGCCACAGGCAACATCTTAAAAAGACATGAGAGAAATGACTAAGACCAATAGAACAATGGATTAGTAGAACACGTTAAAAACTATATATATATATATATATAATGAGGAAAAAAAGCAAATGACCCAGAAGACAAATGAGCAGAATATACTCAAAGAGAAAATGCAAATGGCGAATAATGCTAAGACAAAGTGCTTGATCTCTCAGTTAATCGACGAAGTGCACATTAAAGCAGTGGGAGACACACGCACGCACGCACGCGCACGACTGTCTACCGTCCTGTCTGGAAAATATCAGGTTTAAGGTTAGACTTCAGCAAGAATTAAAAGGGTGGTAGAATCAAGTGTGGATAGACTTGGGGAAATGAGTACAGGAGTCTCCCCTCATCTGCGGGAGATATTTTCCAAGACCCCCAGGGGAAGCCTGAATCTGTGGAGAGTACCAAACCCCATGCATGGTTTCTTTTCCCGTATACATTCATACGTTTTCACTTATAGGAAGCACTTCAAGGCTTCTCTCTGGCATATCTGAATCACTTAGCATCACTACTCTTGCATTTTGGTGTCATTAGTGAGTAAAATAAGGGTTACTTGAACACAAACACTGCAATACCACAACAGTCAGTCTGCTAATCCAGTTAGCTACCAAGTGACTGATGGGCAGGTAGCCTATACAGTGTGAAGACACAGGGCAAAGGGGCGATTCACGCCCTGGGAGGGATTGGAGGGGGGTGGGGAGCGAAGCTGGACGGTGTGAGACTGCACCATGTTACTCAGGGCGACGTGGAGTTTAAAACTTACGGATTGGTTCTGGCTGGGCGGCTCACGTGGTTGGAGCATTGTGCGGTGCACCGAAAGTTGGTAGGTTTGATCCCGGTCGGGGCCCATATGGGAGGCAGTTGATGTTTTCCTCTCACATCAGTGTTTCTCCCTCTCTTTCTCCTTCCCTTCCTCTTTTCCTAAAATCAATAAACATGTCCTCGAGTAAGCACTAAAAATAAAAATAAAATAAAACGAATGAATTGTTTCTGGAATTTTCCACTTAATGTTTTCTAATGGTGGTTGACCACTGGTAGCTGAAACCTTGGAGAAGGGTGTTTGCTCTCTTCACATACTGTCCGTGGGAGTCAAACTCGTCACAGGTGCTTTGTCAGTGTCCATTCACATTGTACATATTTTTTTACCCAATTTTACTTCTAGAATTGAGTTCCAGTGAAATCCTTGCATCTGAACGTGTATTTATTCCAAATCTGAAAGGGAGGAAAAACCAAAATTAAGCATCAGTAGAAGAATGAATAAATAAAATGTGGTAAATCCACATTGTAGAATACCGTGTAGCAGTTTCAAAGAAGTGGATCTCTCTGTGAAGACAGAACAGTCTTGGTAAAGGGAAATTTCTTTTTCTCCAGCACAGGGTAGAATGGTAAGTACACTATGTGGCCATTTAAGTGAAGTGATACGTACTTGCTTCCTGTGGGAATGTAACAGTATGTAAATGCTGCATCCAGAAAAGGTCTAGGGGAAAAACAGAAAACTGGTTTTTTTGAGGGAGGGGAGGAGAGCAGAATTCAGGAGGAGATTAAAGTTCGTATAGTTTGAAGAGCATACAGAAAGAATGCATCCATATACATCTGAAGCAATTAACGACACGTTTGTGCAAAGGGCGCCGCTCTGAGACTGGTAGTGACTCAAAGATTCGCTCGGGTTTGACCTGCATGCGCCACCTTGTTGACGTGCCTCCAGCGGGCCTCTTCCTTCCCTGCCTCTCCCTCTTCCTCCGGGCTTGCCCGGACTCCCTCCCTCCCCACTCGCTCTGGTGTTGAGGGTCTGCCAGCGGGAGAATTCCTCCCTCTGCCCTTCCAGCCTTCTGAGAACTGTGGGTTGGCGGGGGACCAGCAGCCTCCCTGCAGGAAGCTGCTTCTGTGAAGGATGCTGTGAGGCGTGGGCTCCCTGCCACGTCCTGGGACCTTTGCCACATCCCTGGCCCTCGTGCCTGGGGTGGAATTCAGTTCTTGAGTTAGGGCCAAGTGACTCCCACACGAGCCCAGAGGTACTCCTGCATCAATTAGATTCTGTCAAAGCCTCTTGGATACCTGCTGGGTGCAAGACTTCATGGTAGGCTGTTGCCTTGGGAAAGCTTGGATGGGCATATCGTTTCTGTGCCTGAGTTCTTAGTTTGACATAGCTGAGTTCGTTCGTTCTTTGGATTTCTGTATATTGACCTCTCTGATAAGTTCTGGAAATTCCACAAGCCCATGGAAGAGTAGATGTTTTAAATATGAACTTGGTAGGCTCTGAATAGTCTGAGGCAGCACGCGCGCTCGCTCTCTCTCTCTCTCTCTCTCTCACTCTCTCACTCTCTCACTCTCTCAGTCTCTCTGACTCACACACACACATGGGCTGAATGAGGAGGCAGTGACAGAGTGGGAATTGTATTAGGAAAATGACTCTTGCCTCAAAAATGCTCGCAGTGCACTTGGTGCCCTGGGGACATGCTCTTTGTAGGAGGGACTGAGGGTGTTGGTGGAGGGACCACGTTGTGAGCCTGCGAGCAGTTCTCACTAATCCACACGCTCGATTCTGTTGCATTTTGCTTTTTTGAGGTGGAGAAGCGGCAGACTTGAGGATGAGGGAAGGCTACCAAGATGGCAGCTTTTCCAATAGGAACCGTCTTAACCGCAGAAAGGGACCGTTCCTGAGACCTGCGTTCTTCTTCTTTTGTCTCACTGAGCTAGTTATCAGTTGCTCATTGTTCTTTTGGAACAATAGGGCTGATTTTCTATAAGAATCGGACAAAATAAGTGGCGCTATACAGAACTGCCCGTTGGGAGACAGAGCTGAGGTGGCCACTGGCACTAACGCAGAGGGTCGCTGTACGCTGTATTCCAGAACTTTCTCTCTGGTTTCAACCGTCAGTTGTTTGTTTTTTGTTGGTTTTTTTTTTTTTTTTTTTTGTGGGGTTTTAAAAAAGCTTTTCCTAAAGGAAAAATAAAATTGATTGGCCTACTGGGGACCACACATAGCTTTGAAACGCTGCTTTGCTGAAGGCCAGTGAGAGTGGGAGTAACCTCAGACCCTGGTGTTCGAGGGCGCAGCAGCCGGAAGCAAGCCTGTGTCCCAAGCCTGGGCCCAGGAGGGCCGCTGTCTCGGTCCATTTACAGCAGTGGGATTTGCATGGAGCAGAGAACGCTCACGGAAAAGTTTCCTGAACAAGAAAATGGCGCTGGGTTGGTCAAGACCAAATACTAGGATTTGCGGGGATGTAGTTTCCTTACGGGCTTAACTGTTAATTTGCTGGCTTACGCTCTGCAAGTCATGTTGCATTACTTGGGGGAGTGAAGGAGGAGTGTGTTTCCAGGCATTGCTATCGTGACTTGTACAAGAGGGTAATCAATAACTAGCTTTGATACAGCTTTTCTTAACATAAAATCAGCCACTGAGCTTGACTGACTGTAATTGTCTGCCTCTTGGAAACCTTTATGGTATCCTGAAGGATAGGAGGAGGAACAAAAACACTGTTAGTCTGAGATATTCTCTCTCTCTCTCTCTCTCTCACACACACACACACACACACACACACATGCTGGCTCCATTTGAAGCATGGTCCCATTTGATGATAGGTAAACAAATATTGGGCAGAATGGAAATGTCCAGAGTCAAGATACCCTGAGGCCAGGAAAGACTCGAGACCAACCTCTCCCAGCTTCTCAGTTTCTCCTTCCTCAGTTTGCTCGCCCCTCCTCCCCAATTCCCCAATCATACACATTTTGTGAATTGTTCTATTGTTTGTCTTTAAAAAGATCGATTTATACATTTGCGCAGAAAATCCCAGAGCCTTTTCCTCGTAATGCTATAAAGTTGCCATTTAATGAGGCGTTGGGAGGGCCACCCAGCCACTTGAAATCCGAAGTGTCACACTGAAGGATTGTTACCAACAAGTATTTACATTGAGGCCGTGGTTTTACTTTCTCTTGGCAATTGATTTATGGCTACAGCCAATAAATCCTTGGCCGAGGAGGGACAGATTGGAGGGGAGGCGCTTCTGTTTGGGGCCATTTTCTTTTGGAATGCTTTTAACACTGGGCCCCTGGGAAAGAGTGTGTCCTTTTGTTTTGTTAAGTGGTTCAAGTTGGCCATTTCTTGGTGCTGTATGGGAAGGCCTGTCAGGCAGGCGGAAGGAAGTGACTGGGTCTCCCTGGTCTCTGGATTTGCACAGACCTAACACTCTTGTTGAGAGAATATTTGAAAATGCATTTTCTTAAAAGTAGGACTGTGTAAATAATAGATTAGATCAGAAAGGGTGATCTGAGTCTAACAGGCAGGGGGCTGTGGGAGAAAAGCTTCTCACGTGCCAGCGTCTGTCTCATTTGTTGGGAAGAAAAACTGTCTCTTTCTTTGAAGAAGCTGGAAGAGAGCCTAGTCGTGGCCCTACTGTGTCGGTAAAGAGCTTCTCTCTTTGCAGGCATTAAAACGCACATGGGCCGTTGCCTTCCCGAGCATCTGACAGGGTTGGTACGCTCCTTCCCGTTCTTTTATGGAGAGAACCCCAAGAGAGGTGCCATGGCTGGTGGGGCTCCGTGGGTTGGGCATTGTCCTACAAACCAAAGGTCTTGATTAGATTCCAGGTCAAAGCACAAGCCTGGGGTGTGGGCCAGGTCCCCAGTTGGGGGCGTGCAAGAGACAACCACACATTGCTCTTTCTCTCCTTGTCTTTCTCCCTCTCTTCCCCTCTCTCTAAAAATAAATAAAATCTTCAAAAGAAAGAAAGAAACGTAAGAGAGGCGTGAGAGCAGCGCTGTCTGGTAGACCCTTCCGGACGATGGGAGTGTTCTCTGACCTGACGTGGCCAGTGTGGTAGCCAGCCACTAGCCACGTGTGGTCACTGAGCCCTTGGACTGTGGCTAGTGTAACCAAAGGACTGAATTTAAAGTTTCATTCGCTAGGTTTAAATAGCTGCACGTGGTAAGTGGTCGCACACTGGACAGGGCAGCTCTGGAGGCTTTTAGACGTCCTCTGAAGAACTCCTAGATGAGTCACCTCCGCCTTTGACAGCCTGCTCAGGAGGGGAGGAGGTCTGCTCCACAGTCTCCTCCTGGGAGGGAAAAATGAAGACACCAAGACCCAGAGAAGCCGAATGAGGGGCGCGGACCTGAGGCACACAGCAGAGCTGGGCCTGGGGCCAGGGCCCGTCCAGCCTCGCCTCCCGCCTCTGACAGCCCCTCGGAGCCCAGCGTTAGATGTTAATTAGAAGTACTACTTAGCAGGGGACCCCAACCACAAAGGAAGGCTTGCTTAACATCTGGAATCTTGGCTGTGGGCTGTGTATTTAATCTTCTCCTTTAAAATCAAACAGGCTTAATGAGCAGTGAGAGTTGGGAAGTCCCTCTGGGTCCTTAAATCTAAGGAGGAGTGTCTCTGTTGCCAGAGGAAACGGGCCAGACAGGTGGAGCACTCCCCTGCTCCCTGGCCTTCATGCGGCTCCGTCTGTGGCAGTTGCTTGTGGGGCAGGCCCCGCGGAGACTTGTGGTTCCGTCCTTACCGGGCTGTAAAAAGGGAAGGCCCCGGGACCAGTGTGGCGTACGCTTGGATAATCCTGATTTTATCGGTGCTCCTGGTAACTGTATTCACGCACTGCTTGCTGCTGTACAAACCAGAACCCGAGATGCCGAGTCCATTCACGGGTTCCAGTGCCATCCTCGCCTTCTCTGGTTGCTGCTCGTCCATTTTTGAGGACTGTAAGAAAAGTTCAGGGGTTTCTCCATTTTTAGGGGGCACCTGCTGAGCGGGGTGGCATCACAGGCGGGATGCTGGGCCATGGGGCAGGGACGTCCAGGTTGGAGCAGTGAACACGTGCCGATGCCGTCGCTGCTCAGCAGTCCTGGTGTGGATGCGAAGCCGGCGTGGCTTTCCCCAGCGCCACCAGCACCCTGCAGCCACTGCTAACCGCCCCCAGCGCCCCGGCCCTGCCGGTGTGCTCAGGAAAAGCGCAGTCCCTTCACCGTTATCAAATGACTGACTAGGTAATCAGAAGGGAAGTTCTGCTGTGATAAAACAAAGCTACCACCATGCTTTCAAATTCTTAACTAATTTATGGTTACCTGCTTCTCAGCGTCAGGCTGTCTCTTCCTCTCCTACCCATCTATCCACCCACCTATCTACCACCTATAATAACCACAGCAAATGATGGGAAAATGAGCAAACAAATTTCATAAAACCAATAGCCAGCATTCATCTCCTGTTGATTGACAGGCTGGTCATAGGATTTATTGTATACACCAGTACACTCTGGGCACCCAGAGGGGCGTTCATAATTACACGGGGGCGACCATTTAAACCAGGACGCCCCAAGGGAAACAGGGCAAATTGAGTATCTCCCTTTGGCCAGGCTCTGTGCTTGAGTTGGGTGCACACAGGTAAGGAAGATCGAGTTTCTTCCCTTAAGGAACTCACAGTCGGGCAGGGAGACAGGTGTATAAGCAAATGCAATACTGCAGCATAAATGTTGAAACAGGTATGGACAAGGTATTGGGATAGGAGGAGGCAAAGGTAAGGGCTATGGAAGAGCTTTTTAGAAGGAAGCAGAGGCAGATTAACCTTGGGACTATTGAACTTGCATCCATTGACCAGGTGCAGTTATCTTGCCCTTGGGGTTATCTATTGTAGGTGTGGGTTGAGTCATGTATTGGTAAAGACTACATATTCCGAGAGTCATGCTTGAGATCATCCAATCCCCCAATTACTGTCTAGTCCAACATCCACTATGGTTTGTGTAACAAAACCTTGGGTGTAGGTCACTGCCTGTGGAAGAAATGTAAAGCGATTGGTTACATCTGAAGTCTGTCTTAAGGTAAGAGCCAGGTTGCATAGGTTCTCATCCTCGTCTCCTTCCTACACCAGGGACAGTGTAGTTCCTTATCAGGGAAGTGGCTCTGCCTGTGTGTCTCTGTGTGGCTATGGAACTACTAAAATCTCAGACCGGTGAGAGAGGAAACGCTGACTTAGGTATTTGTTGGCATCCGGTTGTATAGCCTGAAACCAGGCAGTCTCAACATGCGCCCCTCCAGCAACGCCGCCAGATGGCTATTTGTTCCAATTCACTAATGAGAAGCCTAAAAATTTTTGGGTCTAGTGTGAGATCAGTATAGTACATTAAAGGGTGCTGTGGGGGGGTGAAATTTGCACTCATTTTTTTTTCTTTTTTTTCTTTTTTTTCTTTTTGGCCAAGAGACAGTAAGTCTTGGGCCTCTCAGTCCCTGAAGCGCTGGGCCGGACGGGCTGCAGCTGTGTCTGGTTTGGCCCGCTCTGAATGGGTCGGCAGCCAGGCGTGAGGTAGTGGGTGATTTCAGCAGTGGTCTCAGTCCCAGTTCTCCTGTCGTGGGCTAAGTGGCAAGGATGAGATGAGGCTGTTCCTGACTTGATCTTTTTTCCCTTCCCAGCTTTTATGTCTTGCACTAATAAGATCAGAACAATTTTAAAAAAGAATTTCAAAAGGGAAAATTCTCAGTTCTACCACTTAATGCGCATTGACTGTATTTTGCTTTTCCAAGCTTTTCTAGACCCCTGTCTGCGTGCATACTTATAATAATAACATAGTTATAATTGTAGCGTATGCTGATTTCTTTTTATTCTGGTTTTACCATAGCCTGAAATTAAGTTTGGGGTGAGCTGGAGTGACCTGAAGGATTGAATGACAGTGTCCCGAGGCTGGCTCTACCCTCGGTTCAATGAATCCCTAATGATGGATGAAGAAAATATTTCAGAAGTCTAACCAAAGGGTAATGCAAATGCTGGAGTCTTTCAGGAACTACCTCATCGGCCCAGTCTTAGTCCACGTTGCCAGTAGCAAAAAGGCGCCGTACCTACCATTGCCCACTTTCCTTAGTCCAGGCTCCTCTTAGCTCACCAACACGTCTTCTCTTGGGATGGTGGGACTTGTCAAAAACAGGATCTTCTAGTTTTCCTGAGCCAATGGAATGACTTTAAATTCTGCCTGGAACTTCCATGAACACGTGGTACGTCCTCTTCCTCTGTCTTTCACTCAGCCATGATATCAACACGCCGCCTCCATCTAGAAGGCGGCTCCACCTCTCCCTTGCTCACTTCCAGGCTGCTCCCAAGCGCACCCCAAAGACCAGCCTGTTTATTCCTGACCTCGAGCCTTCTTCATGTCCCGGATTTTTCCTCCTGCTCCGGTTAGGGAATGAGCTTCCTTAACCACACCACCGATGACCTGCCGGGAGCTTTCACAGGCAGTCTTAACATGTGCCCCCTCCAGCAACACTGCCAGATGGCTATTTGTTCTGATTCACTAATGAGAAGGCTGAAATCTGGAATGTAAGAAATGCGTCCAGGGACACAGTAGCGAATGGTAGGATCCGCAACCGGCTGACTTCAGCTCCTGTCATGTCTCCCTGGGACCAGGCTTGCCTCTGGTCCTTCTCTCTGACGCCACCCGGGTACTGTGATAGAGATGTGAAAAAATAATTATACTAGGCTAGGCAGGGCGTGGCATGTGCTGTGCGGGATGAGGAAGGGATTTGTTAGTCTTCATCAACTGGTTTCCTGGTGGTAACCAGGGGCAGAGTTAGTGACTTAGTTGCCTGATCAAATTCTTATTTGATGTTCTCTTGTGGTTCTTTCTTAAACCCAACTGACTGGAGTCATAGCTTGGTGCTTGCCTGGGCCTGCTTACACCAGCAGTGCTTACACTTTGGACTCGACCCAGTCCCTGCCTCTGTATGATGAATCATGTAGAATTCATTTGCTCAAAAAAGGTTTATTGAACATCCCTGTGCAAAGCCCTGTGCTGGGTTGTATATTAGTTGGGTAGAGGTTGTTTAATAAATTAAAGCTGTGTTTCTCAAACAAGGGTTTCTAAATCTTCAGATGGATACATTTTTTTTAAAAAAGCTATTTATATTACAGTAATCTTTTCAATAGCATTTTGCCAATTATTAAGGAAAAATGCCTCATTTGCAGCAATAACTTGCAACTGAAAGATATAGCAATAAAATATGATTTTATCTCCTTAAGTCCCTATTATGCAAAATGAGGTCTAAGGAGGTATGACTCTGACAAGAAATTTTTTTCCCTTTAAAACGGGTCTATACGTTACCCCTGTGTAAAAAATGCAGGGTTAAAATAGTTTCTCTCCCACAGAAACATTTATATTTTAAAATACTTTCCGTAATAACACCTAAACCAGTGAACTAACACGCACCTTGGAATTTAGTGCTGCAGGACTGTGTTGGGCTGATGCAGAAGGTGTGCCTGGGAAAACGAGCCTTGTGTGTTCACAACTTGAAAACTGTATCACAACAAGGAAACTGCGTTCCTGCCTTTGGAGAACCGGTGGGCAGCTGCTCTGGTCTCTGTGAGACTTCCCCTGGCTCTCGCTCAAAATGTGCTGGCTTTGTGCTCTTGGCCCTTGGGAGAGCGGTACGGACCTCGGTGATCGCTCCTCTACACTATCGGATGTTCAGATGTAAGCCGAGTAACATGTTCTGAAGAAACAGTGGCCGAAGTTGCGCTTGTGTCTTGTGGGGGAGGAACAGACTTTCCTCTACTCCCAAGGTCCTTCAGGCTGGTATAATAATCAAATAGACATGAAGCAGAGTAGCAAGAGAAAATAACCAAATGTAATGCATACATATGTATGGGAAGCCCGCACATCCGAGCCGGTTGGAGATGGGAGGGGAGCTTGGGCCTGTGAGGGGTCCTGAGCTAGGGATGCGCAGAGGTGCCTTAGGGGCTCCAAAGGGTCCTTGCAGGATATTAAGAGCAGATGCTTAGTAAATAGAAGTTTGTTTGTCCTGCCCTATAAATAGGTCAAAAAAGATTACCTCTGATATCTCTTATCATAGGCAAGGCCCCTAATTCACGTTTCTATGGGGAGCTAAGAGGCGGGCAGAAGTTTCCCTTGAGCCCCTTATTGCAAAAAAGCATGCCAGAGGCGCATCTGGGGGTGGCTCATTTGGAACCCCATAGTTCTAATGATGACCGACCCCGAGACCCCTCGTCTTCCCCCAGTGTTCCCGGGTGCCCTCCAACAGTGTGAAACTGTTTTCTCTCTGTGATTAGGGCAGATAAAGAAGCAATGTGCACAAAGTCCCCAACTACCAAAGTCTAGTACAGAAGAGACATGTAAGAAACATTCAAATGACATCAAGTCTCATTTTGCGTGACCATTGTTTCACGTGTATATCATCTGTCTTCACCCTTAGAGGGTGGAGACTCTTTCATTGGTCCTGGAGCTGCTCTCTCCTGGGTTCCTGCAAAGCTGAGCACCCACCGTCCACCCTCATTGTCTCTAAGCCCTGGGCTTGGCCATCCTTGGAGACTCGATTCTGCTGGTGTGTTGTTTGGTGTGAGCTGTACGCCCCTCTCACTTGGAAAAGAAATGTCCACACGCACCGTGTGGACACTGAGACTTGCTGAGCCAACTCTCTCCCAGCCAAGCCTTTTCCAGCTCCTTGGGAACTAAACCACTCCCCCAGGACAGCTGTGGGGGTAATTCCTAGGGAGAGAGGGAGCCTCCATTCTAGCGGGAAAGCAGCAGGTTTTCCTGGTAGGTCACTTCCTGCTGCCCATCAGGATCAGAGGCTCCTCTTCTGGGATTAAGGATGCTGGCTTCACGGCCCTGAACCTCATCACAGCACGCCCACATCCTAGCTGTGTAGCCTTGGGTGAGTTATTTAGCTTTGCTGTGTGCATTTACATATAAACTGAGAATAATAACTATGCTTCCCTCTCAAATTTGTTGGTGGACTTAAAGAATCCACCTAAAGCCAATGACATGCAGACATGTTACACACAGCAAATGACGTAGTGAAATAAACGGGAGCTGCCAGTAGTTGAGAAGGGCAGTGGGTGAGCCATCGGGATGGGTGGGGTGCATCCTCTGGTGGCTTCTCTCAGCTCCGGATCCCAGGCAGGTGTCTAGGGACTGCGTGAGGTCAGGAAATACTCGTGGACACATGTGATCTTGGCTGAACTGATTCAGGAACGTGCTGACTCTTCCTCTTCTTATAGAGAAAGAGGTCTACATGGAGACAAGTTGTGAAGAGCTCAGTTTACTGCTGCTGGAAGTCAGATTTCCTCCCGTCCTTAAAGGCAACAGTCCAGGGGCTCAGGGCCTGGAAGGGGAGTCAGCTCCAGGTTGCCAGGGGTGGGGTCTGATCCCTGGAGAAAGGTGAGGCCAGGTGGAAGGCGGGAGGATGGACACAGTGTCCCGTGGGGCCTGGCCAGCCTTCCACACTCTGCATTTTGTCCCTGATGTTGAGCATCCATCTGCCTTGGCCTGAGGAAGCAGGGACCTACCAAAGAGGAAGTGAGGCCAGAGACCATAACAAGGTGATCTCAAACGTAAAATGCAGTTTAGTTCTTTCTTGGGGGACAAAAGGTAGAAGAATATGTGAGCTCTAGGAGTATATAAGCTGTCTGTCTTAGTTATGACCTTGAGGACTGGCTGGTTTTATTTCCCTGAATTTTTATGTCTTTATCTATATAATGGACTTGCTTATATTGACCCTCTGCTCCTTGAAATAAGGAAACCAAGTGTCATTCTTTTTGCTGGGCCCCAGTGTTTGTGAGGGTATATGGGAAGAGGGGACAGAAAAATAAAAAACAGCAGGAAAGCTTAGATTTTTTTTTTTTGCTTATAAGTTTTCCACTAAAAATGTGTCTTCATAAATCTTCCTAGACAGATGCTTACTATTCTTATTTTAAAATAGCTTAATAATTTTCTCTAATTTTGCCCAAGCACTAGCCAGCTTAGAAAAGGGGCCAGGGAGTTGGAGTCAAGGGCTGACCTTTCTAAGAACTTTCTACTTGCCAAGCATTTAAAATGGTGCGTTTAGGCTAACTGCTCTAAGAGCAGGTGACTTGGTTACCTAGATGGTTTCCATGGATCTTGACTTTGCCTGTTTAAAATTTGAGAAGGTAATACTTCAGTTCGGTCCATCTCCAGTGCCTTAGTGAGGAACAGATACAGTGTTAAGGAACCCACAGGTCAGCATCTGTCTTATTAGAGTTTGTTTGTTTGTTTGTTTGTTTGTTTGTTTGTTTTTAACATACATAAAATCCACCCATTTAAAGTGTACAATTCAATGGTTCTTAGTATATTTATCACCACTATCTAATTTTATAATATTCTTACTTACCCCAAAAAGAAACCCTGTACCTGTCGGCAGTCGCTCCCGATGTTCCCTCAATCTCCCCAGCCCCTGGCAACCACTACTACACTTTCTGTCTCTAAAAACTTCCTATTCTGGACATTTTATATAAACGGAATCATACACTACATCGCCTTTTGAGACTGGCTTCACTCAGTATGTTTTCAAGATTCATCCATTTTGTAACCTGGTATCAGTACTTTAACTTTCTACAAATTACAAATTTTGGTGAGAGTTAAACTTAATGAGATCAGCCACAGATGTTAAAAATCAAGGACAAGTTTATTTAGGCAACAGTCATTCAGCTAACAACCATTTATCGAGTACTTTCTATGGTCAAGGCTGGTCATGGTTCACATAAGGAAATGTGATAGACGTGTCTTCCTCAGGGCTTTTAAATGAACCGATATTTGTAAACATGCTGATAAACGTCTGAAGAACACAATAAATAATGTTATTATCACCTCAGAGGGGAGATGTGGTACTTGAGCCTGAAAAGTTTAACTCAAGGAGGTAGGTAACAAATGTACTTGGAAAAAGTACAGATAAAGAATCCTGGGCACAGTAACACTAAATTACACTGAATAAGCCACGGTTTGAATTAAATGTCAGAAAAGAAGTAGCACATACTAAATGTTGCTGCTTGTCTTTTCAATCAGCCTATGAAATTTCACAAGTGAGTCTGTTTTTAAGGGGTTGAGTCTGATCAGTGTCCCTTTCTCTTTTTCTAAATGATGAAGGAATGAGAAGCAAGCCTTCCTACTACCTTGCAGGTGTTCTAAGCTTAAACTTAAGTGGTTTGATCATCTCTTTCCCTTCTCTACCTAAAACCTGAGGATGCTGGGGTTACTTTTCTTCTTCTTCTCACCAGACCAGGTGATGGAATATTCTGCAACGTTTTTTGGCTGTTTTTCCTGCCTTTGGGGGCTGAGCTCAGTCTACTACCGAGAGATGTTTGCAGTTTCCAACCCAGCAGACCCCTGTTAAACACCATTAAATGTGACCTCATGCTGGTTCTCTGCATATTCTACTTGGTCAGAAATGTATCTTAAGACAGTTATACCCCCCTGCTGAGAGCTTCCCAGAGAAAGAGCTGCTTCATTCAAATACCGGGTGCCTTCTGACAAGGTTGATTGTTGGCAGCACCGATTCATAACATTTCAGGTGACTCGAAAGGCTTGAAACAACTCTTTCAGAGCCCGGAGCACATGACTCATCTGCCAGAAGTAGCGTCTCCCTGCCCCACCCCAATCCTGAGCCAATTTCAGTGACTCTTGGTTTTTGAGAGAGAAAGAGACGCTAAGTGTGAAACCGAGGTAATTTTCATTGAAATTCCACAGAGGTAAAATATGCCATGTGTTACTGATGTGTTAGTTTGGTGTTATCAGTGATTTGAGAAATCTATTAATTAAGAAACTGCTCTAATATCTTGAACAGAATGTTTTCACATTTGGACAATCTGATATCAACAGGAATTGCATTTAATGTTATGTCTAAACTTTGAGACCTGTATAGACTAATTCTCGGTAGAATGCTTGTTTAGTATGAGTTTATAATCGCACATGAACAGAACTGGGAAAAAGGTCAGTATGGAGGGGCTTATTTTGTTAGAACGGACGTGTGTCTTTGTTGACAGTGTAGCTGTGATCTCCTCTGAGTGTTTGATGTGGCCCTGCTCCTTGCCCTTCATATGTCATAAGCACCGTGCGTGCTCCAGCCGTATGCCTGCCTGTGTCCCTGCGCATGGCTGTCAAGAGAACCCCAGAAATTAGCTGGCACGCAAAACCCGGCCGGGTTCACCCTCCATTTCCAGTGAAGCCGAGATGAGGAGAGACCCTGTGAAACAGAACACTTTCTATGGTTCGTGCTCTTTGAATGTAGAAAATCTTGTTTTAGTTGAATTCTATTATCCCCCACACAGAATGAAGGTATCTGGTAAATGCAGTTGGGTAACACCCTTATCCATTTTGGAGGCTGCATATATTTGAGACACAGGAGGATATTCTACATTTCCTTCCATCCCCATTGTATTTTATGTTGGTTTGATACTGTTTATTTCTGTTTGAAATCTAAGCAAAACTCAGGAATGAGGGCATAAGAGCATGAATTTCAGGGAGCAGGGATATGTGGTTTAAGATGCTCCTTGATTTCGGTTTGTATTTCTGTGCTGATTAGAAATGGAGTAAGGACATTTTTCTTTTACCATACATAGTGGAATACAAGCTCCATGCATAAGCAAGATCTTCTACAGAGAGGTTTTTTGCCAACATAAATATACATATGAAAGCATATGTTTTGTATGCTAAATAGTATACAGTATACAGATAATCTAGCAATAAACATGAAATAGCCATGTCTCTCTCTAATATCTGCTGTATTAATTTAATTCACACACATTTGAAATCCCATTTAAAATTTAAATGTGCTATGAATTTTCCCACTTCCATAAGCAAATTTTTTCAACCTCAGCCACATTTTACATCATCCAAGTCAGGTTTTCAGGGTTTCTCACGTTCATTTCCCTCCTGAGAGACAGCGATTTTTATATCCATGTAATAGTGCTGCCTCTAGGTCTTTTGTCCAAGGCCACAGGGACCCGTTCACACAATTCTCCAACTCCTTCATCCTATCATTGAGAATGTCTCATGTTTACGTATGCATTTACCACGTGCCAAACACTCTCCCGGGTGCTTTGCATGGATTAATTCATTTACCCCTCAGAGCAACCTTGTGAGAAGGTTTCCTTCTACCTGATTTTGCTAAGGGAGCTAAGGCCCAGCGAGTTCACGTATCCTGCTCTGTCACACAGCCCGTGCCAGGCAGAGCCAGGGTTCCACCACAGCTGGAATGTTCCAGAGTCCCTGCTGTGGCCCCCACACTGCTCTGCCACCAGGAAACCCAGCCCTTACGTTGCGAGCTCATTCCCCGCAAGAGTGAGTGAGAAATTCACCGGTAAGTTTCTTTTCCCTCGATTTTAAACTAATTCTGACCTCTGTGAGCATCTGAAAGTCTAAAATTGACATTGGTTGAGTCTGAGATAGTTGTGTCTTCTCCAAAGAGTGCTCTGTCACCCAAATTAAAGTATTTGAAAGAGGGGCTCATAATATAATGATATAGATTCAAATATAAGACAAACATGTTCTTTTATGAGGATAATTTTACAGAAAAAAGTATTGGGACATACGTGGTATTTTTCTGTGTATTAACATGTAAGCCAAGTCAACTAGTAAAGGCTCGGGGGAGAGCCATATTATTTCTGGGACAGCTGCTGGTTACCAGGCACCGCACTGGGCTGTTTACAGGTATTTCCTAGCTGTAGGCTCTCTCTAATCCTATAAGACAGACAACATTATCCCCATTTTTAGGTGAATAAGCTCGTGCTCAGAGAGGATGAGAAACTTGCATGCACCGTACAGATTGGGCAGTGGGTTGAGATTTCAACCCTACCCAGCCGACTCAAATCTGTGCACTGTGGGTAACCCCATGTGGCTCCTCTGGGCACACGGCACTGGGCGTACAAGCCCTGACTTAGCACATGTGGGCGCCGCACGGCTCAGGCCAGCGGGCTTCGGCAGCCCTTCCAGCTTCTGTGCTTTCTCCCTTGCTGAGCCCAGCAGTTTTTGGCTGCAAACAACAGAAATTCCTGTAGCTGCTTTAAGCAGAGAGGGATGTACGAAAGGATGTTAGGTGGTTCGCAGAATTTCTGGGAAGGATCAGGCATCAGACTCACATGTCGTAGAGCCAGGAAAAGAGCCAAACCACATGCGGGGACTGCTGTAGCAGAAAACCACGCTGCCGTGGCTCACTGCTCTGGCCCAGGACTCTAGGGCGAAACCGCCAGAGCCGTACCCCTTTTCCACCGTGATCCCTGCAGGCTAGGGCGAGCCTTGCCCATTTCTGTGTCCACGTCTGCTCTCTGTTTTGCTGACTTTCCATTAAAGGGGCATTGACGAACCGACATACCGCGTCCAGCACACTTAACTCAGCCCGGTTCTAGCCCCAACCTTGGCAGCAACACACAAAGACCGCATGTGTGACATTTCCAAGCGCCTCTTAGCACTGGGACCTGCTCTCCTTGCTCTTGCAGCTCTGACTATAGTTGGTATAACCAACAGTGGGGCTACGCTGAGGGTCCTCCTGGAAAAACTGCTTACCTCCCAATAGGGCACTTGCTCTGTGGAGGCATCCAGCTAGCATGACGGTGTTTTCCCAAGTTACGTTTTATAGTAGAAGACCTCATTCACGAGTGGGTTGTGCTTGCTGGAGAACACCACATGGTGAGTGCTCCCTCGAGGAGTAGACGCTTCCATCGTGCCACGGCCATTCCCCCGAGCCCTCCCCCCCGCCCAGCTCGGGGCTCTCCGGGCTGCGCATGATGATAACAAAAGCAGCACATGAGAAAAGGGCTGGCCTCTTTCTTCTTTATGAGAAACACACTGTTCTGCTTTCCTGAGAGACCTCGTGCCTGGGAGTGAGATGCATAAGACGTGCCACATACTTTATATTTCGTTACAATGAACTTAATGAGAGTCCATTTCTACCTGGTCAGACAGCTGTAATCAAAATATAGGAGTTTCTTGATGATGAGTCAATAAAAATAATTTTAAATTTTAAAAAAATACATTGGGTACTTCTTTTAGGCTTCATGTCTTCAGTCATTTTCAAGAAAAACATCACGGGGAGGCCCAAGTTCTGAGGCTTGATGGGAGGAATAGTCTAGACATGAAAGGAAAAGGGGCCCAAGAATTGGCTGATGGTCTGCTTATCAACTGGGTGACTTGAGGCAAATGTCGTTCACATCTCTGACTTCTTTACCTGGCCTGTAAAATTGGGAAAGATACAAACACTGATACCCTAAGAATTATAATAAGAATTAAGTGTTCAAATGCTGGACACAGTGTCTGGCACACAATTTTTACGTTTTAGCTTCTTGTCTTTTTAGGAAATCACAGTCCCGCTGTGTGGGGGTGGCCATTCCGCCCACGGCTCTTGCTGCCCACATGGGTTTCTGACTTTCTTAGTTTGCTAATTACCAGAGTGGTTTATGTCATCAGGTGAATAAGCAGATCCAAGTTTAACTCCAGATGACTGGGGAAAAAACCAAATCGGGTTCTTTTAACTCCCTTGATCCCTGTGACTAAGGTTTAGAGCCTCCGCAATGTTAGAGATAAAGTCATCAAGGAGGGTCTTCGTTTGCATTTCCTGGTCATCTCGAAGTCTTGATTTGGCCAGGGACTTGCACTCAATGTATTAATTTTCCTTCAAAGTTCATTTAGCAGCAACAAGAAGAGGAGTCATTTGCATTTTAATTGGGTCACTCTCCCCACCCACAACAATCTGTCTCTGCTGCCCAGAGCTGGAGCCAGATGTCACTCCCTGTATCTTGGTGACACACACATCAATGTCTGTAACTCTTCAGTCATGCCAACCCAACCACAAAAGGCCTTGATGAACATCCCCAGGGCCACGTGATCCCAGGACTGAAAAGCTAGGAAATTAAAACACAAGGATCTCACTTTGAGAAGAAAATGTTCTAAGTGGATGGGACATGTCTCAAGGGACAACCTTGAGAATTTCCGGAGGACAGATGTGTGAGCGCGACCCGGTGAAATCTGGTGCCACAGCTAATCCCATTTTCTTCAGTGAAGAAACTGAGTCAGTAGTTCAGTGACAAAAGCCGGTTTTGTTCCAGCTGGAAGCTCAGCTGAAATCGAGGTGACACTGTGTGTACACAACACGGAACTGACACAGAAAGCAGGTGAAGCAAACCTGAACTCGGCCGCGCAGCCTCAGTGACTCTGGCATGTGCTTGGAAGGGAAGGGGGCGGCATGAAATATTTCCAGTCAGCCTGGCAGGGAGTAGCATCTGCAGAGGTTGAGATCAACCAAATGTAGGACATGGAGAAATACTGAAGTGGTGAAAACGTGCCTAGATCTCCTTGAAAAGAGGCAAAGTTTCAGATATAAATTCCTATTTCTTTTGAAAGGCGTAAAAGGGGCTTCGCTGGATACTTTTACTTTCTCAAGAAAGGCATTGTTGGATGTTTCCAGATCTGTGCAGTAATGTCAAAGAATATTGGGAAGACAGTACACTCTGGTTGCCTACACTGTAGTTGGCAAAATATCTCACTTGACATCACTAGGTTGCCTTAGATGGTAGCTGTCAAATCCACATAGAGAAAAGATTGACCCTGTGCCTACGTGTCCCTTTCTGGATGAGTTTCAGCCTCATGGACTCCCCTAGACTTTACATTCCCCAGCTAATGAGCCACAGGCCTTCTGTGCTGGGTGGTTTCCCCACAAGACAGCGGCTCCTGAGGGCAGGGGTCTCCTACATTCCTGCTGCTCCTCTCCTGGGTGCTTAGCCAGAGAACCACCTTTGTCTGAGTCCCACCTCCAGACATGTGGGCCTCGAGGCAGGCGGCTGCTCCAGACAAGCCCTTCTCTGTCCACAGGAGAAACATCGCTGGGCTTGACTGAACACCCCCGAAGGCTTGTGAGCACCCCATTTGATGATCCGTGTACAGGGCAGAGAGTACCAAAGGCTGGTGACTAAGGATGTGAGGGAAGGGAGTTCTGATCTGCTTGTGTGCTTGTGGGTGTGTTAATTGATTTTTGATTGTTTTGTTTTGACACTTACCCTGGGTAGAAACAGACGTTCTTCTTCTCAGACTTGTTTTTGAAAAATAGATGAGAGGACCAGCAGTGCGCAGGCAGGTTAACGAGCTCTTGGCTTTTCCCTGATCACGGTCCTGTTTCCACCGTTAGCAGGGAAATTTCCCTCTTTACAGGGCACCCTCAGACCAGTGCTTCATTCAGAAACCCTGTGTATTCCAAGCTGTTTTTCAAGAGACTTGATTGGAGGTGGGTCTGGCAGGCGCTGCAGGCATCTCAATGCGCATGTGTTGGGAGGGCCTTTGGAGAGAGGGTATAGGGCCGCATAGATGCTGCTGTTGCTGGCAGATGCTTGTGAAATCTAAAACGAAATCCTTGGAAGGCAAACAACTGGGGGTTTTTTTACGTTGGAATTTATTTTTTCCAGACATTTTCTAGATGCAGAACACCATGTTTACAAAATAAAAAGCTTTCATAACCGTCCATTCCAGACCAGGGCACTGGGGTCTGTGTCCGCAGCCGTGGCTGCCCTGTCTGGAGGTGACTCATCTCTCCGGCGTCTTTCGGTGACTGTTGGCCGTGTCCCAGGCTGGCTTCTCCGCCCCACGTGCAGTGGCGTGGAACAGGAGAGTGCCTCTGTGTGCCCACAGTCGGGAAGAGGCCTGATTTCTACTCCATCTGGGTCCCCAGTTGCCTTTGAGTAAGAGGTGAACAAGTACGCCTGGGCCATCTCTGTGTTACCTCAAACCCGGGACACCGGCTCTCCCAGCCCGGCAAGCAAACCGTGTGAGCTAGGTGTGGCGTTCTCATGCCTTCTGATGGCCTATTTTTAGCCGGGGCTTGCCCTGATTCGAGTGTCACTTTTGCAAGGCTGTGACCTGCACGTGCTCACTTGTTTTCTTCCTGGTTCCCTGGGCGTTCACTGCTTCTCTGCAGTGGAGGCCTTGGGCCTAGCTGTTCCTTGGCAGGAGCGTTTCATTTGGCCGGAGATAAAACTTAGCTCTGGAGGCCGAGGGAAGGCAGGGAGGCCCAGGATCGATGGGGGGCAGTCTGCCTGAGTGTGAAATAGGACAGAGGTGTGTGCTTCTTATCAACAGCAGTCGGCATCTACTGAGGACCCTTGGGCTGGTTGTCATGATGGGAGGTACATTTTTGCATGTCACTGTTTATACATTCAGTAGCACTGCCGGCAAACGTGGGAAAGACGTGGCTGGCATAGGACAAAAGGGTTAGCGAAGGCAGGCGCTGCATCTTGAACAAAGGCGGGGCCCAGTAACCTGTCCTGGGGGTTGGGGGAGCCATCAGGGTGGCGAGGAGGATGGGGTCGGCCAGTAGAAGGGCTCGGTGGCCACAGTCCGGAGTTGACATGTGATGCAGAGAAACTCTGGGAGTCACAGGATTGGGACGTTTGTGGCGTTTGACACCTACTAGGTAGAGAATATTGTTAATCTGTGGCCAAGGAGAGCTAGGAAAAAAGTAAAAATCGGCCCCTTCCCACAGGAGGATGTACAGAAAGGAAAGTGCCATTCTGAGGCTCAGGGGCGTGCCTGGGGGAAAGGAGAGGTGGTGTGGAGCTCGGTGAAAGGTCAGTGGCACACCTAGCTGCAAATGTCACCCCCTTCCTTCCTGGAACACGGGACCCGCTGTGGGGAGTGCACAGGTCTCCTGGGGTTGAGAAGTTAAATTGGAGACAGAGCCATCTGGAAATCATCCACGGGCGTCATTGAGTGTCTCTGAATTCTCCCCTGAGGTGTGTATATGATAGCGAGCTTCTCCTGAGGTTCCAGGCCTCCCCAAGAGAACCTTTCGCTTCAGATGGCACAGCTTTGTTAACGAGTGCAGGCTTTGCCATTGATTTTTAGAGTAGCCTTAGTCTTTACACTTCTTTGTTTTCTTCGTTGGTTAAAGAAGGAAGGAAGGAAAGGAGGGAGGGAGGGAGGAAGGAAAGGAAAAGGAAAGAAAAGACAGCAGACCTGGCTTGCCCCTTACCTGACAGGAAGTCATTCAGAAAACAGCCAGGACCGAGCTCTTGGCACTGCCAAAGAGGAGAGTGCAGCTCCCTTTGCCACAGAAGCGCCGATCATGGGGACCCAGGTCCCCCAGAAAGAGGCTGAGATGCTCTTCGGTGGAGTCCAGGCGGGTGTTCTGTGTGGACGGCCTGTGGTTCCCTTTCCTCCACTTGTCCAGTGCGCAGTGTCCTGACCGGAGCGGGCAGCCCCTGTGGGGACACACAGCGCTGACTCCGCGGTTTGAACACTGCTGTCCCCTGAGCACTCCGCCTTCCTTTCCCACTCTCCCCTTTGTCACTTTCAGTGAAGCCAGGGACTTTGGGATTCGGGAGGAGCTGTGTGTGGTTTGGGTAGAGATCTAAATAAGGCGAAAGAGCAGAGAGGAAACGTCAATGTGAAGAAATAGGAGAGGGATGAGTCGGTTTTCTACGGGAGTCGCTGTAACCGCAATCTGCGGAGTGCCCAGTGAGTGGACCGCGCAGGGATGATCTAAACCATTATCATCTATTTTAGCAAAAACTCTGGAAATGCATGGCGTTTTTTCAGATGAGGAGGCCAAGGCATAGCGATGTGTGTGTTATTCACCTAGCTAGGAAGCGCAGGACCATGAGTTTAATCCATAGTTGTCTAACTGAGGCTCACTCTCTTTCCATAAATATGCTGCCCCCACCCCTCACCTCAAAAGAGGACTCACCTAGATTCTCTGTGACCAGCGGGACACATTAGGAGTCTGGTGCGGAGAGGAAGGAACGTCGGGTTTGGGAACGGGCAGACCTGAATGTCAGCGCCCCGCCTTCTGTGACTTGGGAGCACTACCTTCACGGAGATGCCGCGCGCTCTGCCATCAGCCCGCAGGGCTCCGGGGAGCCGCTGGCCCTCTGCAGGCATTGTGCACAGGTGGCTGTGGCCAAAGTTATTTTTGAATTTTTTTCCCTTAAAAACATTTTTTTAATTACACTTTACGTTCAATATTATTGTGTATTAGTTTCAAATGTACTGTATAGTGGTATATATACTTAGACAGTCATATACTTTACCAGCTGTTCCCCCGATAGTTCAAGTACCCACCTAGCCCCTTACGTCGTTGTTAGATTATCACGGGCTGTATTCCCTCGGAGGGACTTTGCCTCCCTGTGACTGTTTGGAACTACCGATCTGTACTTCTCAATCCCTTTACCTTTTCCGTCCAATCCCCCAACCGCCCTCCCCTCTGGCAGCCAGACCATCCTGAACACGCCAGACCCACTGATCTCAGAAGTTTGTGAAGCTTTTGTACCTAGCTTATTTTCATACGGAGTCTGACATTATTTTGCTACTTGGGTGAGGAAAGCTCTGCCCAGACTTTTTTTCATAGGTCTTAAAATTAAACTTTAATTGGCCATTGCTGGGAGGACCCCACATTCTTAGTTGGTCGAGTGAAAACGAAAGAGACTTTACCCTCTTGGCCAGCCTCCTCCAGGACTGGAAGCTTCACACTTTGGCTGCTGTTCTTAGGGCCAGAATTTGCATTGTTACCGGCCAGCCAGGCACATTCTTGTGTCTTTTGTTTTTAAACTGATTTAGATAAGTTTAAGATCTGGAAGTCACCATTGCCTGATTCCCATGGGAAATCTCCTCCAATTATTTAGAGAAATTCTTGTGGTGGAAAAAAGGGGGGAAAACAAATAACTGATTGTTTGGAGGCTTATAGAAAGAAATTTCCGTACAGGACCCAGCTTCCTCACCAATGCTTCTGAAAGCTAAGGTTTTGTAAGTCAAGTCCCTACTCACACAGAACCATACGTGATTCCCAGAGAAGATTTCTTGCTGGCAGAGGTGAGAAATACCTTCAAAGTACAGCGAGGCCACATGTCAGTGAGCGTAGTGTGGCTTTTGATAGCTTTCTTCCTCCAAGGGCTCACTCCATCCCTCCCCGTTTGAGTAAGAAAGGCTAATAATTTTTAATCATACTGTAGACTTGGGGGACTGTATTTTTTTTTAAGAGGAACTATTTTGAGATGTGGAAATTTCAGACTGGGTGCAGAAAACCATTACAACAGTATCATGGGGAATTCTGTTGCCACTGTTAAACTTACAAGCGAGCAGGAGGAGACACGAGGGCAAGAGTTGGTTAATCATGAAACTGCTGTGAAAAAAACCATATTTCCAGTTCATACAAGTTTTTCCAGCCGTTTTGAAATCACCTGCCGCCCAGTCCCCCGCTGCAGAGTGTGCATCGAGTGTGCACTCTGTTCAGGTGTCCTCGGCTCCCCTTGGATCACTTAGGACCTTGGCAAGAGTTGAAGTTTAAGCTGCTTCTCCTGCTGCTTGGGAACCACACCCAGAACTCAGCCCCCTGCTCCTGCACATCTATGCAAGGAGGGCAGGCAAGGAATTGTGGGATGTGTCAAAACCCAGAAGCAGCCTTTCAAGCTCTGCTTGAGAGCCACTTCCTCCGGAAAGTCACTTCTGATTCCCGGCCCACGGTGACACCTCCCTGCGGAAATCCCGGAGCCCTGACTGCTTTTCTGCATTGCTTCCCATTTAGCACGTTGCCCTGCAAAGGCGAGGATCTTCGTATGGGCAGGGTCTCATCTGCTCCCTGAGTTTGCACGGCATGTGTGCTTGGGGGAGACAGTTGTCTGTTTCTGGTTTTACAGGGTGGTTAGTCTCTTGACACCAGCAAGACCATATACTGAAGCTTTGGGGAACAGTCTGCAGGGTTGCTCATAAAAAGTAGTTTCTCTAGAGTCCGGGCTCTTGAGAGGCATTAAAGAGAAGTCTCCAGCTGCAGGTGGCTGGTGACATTGGCTCAGGAAACCAGTTGCTCCCTCTGCCCAGATGAGTGTGAGTTCCCACCGACAGGGCCTGGGGCCTGGTCCGTACAGGTGCTCTGGTCTGGGGTAGGATTCCAGGGAGGGAGTCCAAGTTGTAATGGGGTTGGATTTAGTGCACAAAACCAACAATGTCTTCATTTCTATGAAGAAAGAAACTACTTCTAATTCAAAGGATTGGCAGGACTGACAAGCCCAGCTAAAAAGTGGGGGCTGAGCACTGACTCCATGACTCAGACCACGCTGGCCAGTAGGTCTAAAGGGCTTGTCCGAGGCGAGGGGCCAAGGAGGTGCCATGCCTTGGAGTGAGGGCGTGACTGGGGCAGCTCTCTGCGGGGAGTCGGTGAGTTGTGCGCTTGGTTGTGGAACTCATGAAGACTTCCTCTTCCTCTGAAGGTAGGTTTTCCTTGCCCCAGAGTGATCAGTCTTGTTCTCCATCTGTGTCCAGGAGAAACATGCTTCTCTTGTTGAATGGCCTGACCTAATAATCCTCACTAACGGCCTTGACTCTGAAATGCTGGCCCGAGATGCAGTGGCCCTAAGAGGCGTGTGTCCTTGTCCAGGACCCAGGCCCTGGGACACGCTGATGTGCGCTTCCTGTTCAGTCACCCTCCCCGACCCGGTGTAACTCTCATTGCCTCCCTCCACCTGCACCCAAGGCGGCGCCTTCCTGAAGACAACTGGCCCAGTGCACCGTGCCCACCTTGTTGACAGAGGGAGACAGCTGTGCGGCTGAGGACAGTGAGAAGGAGGAAGGGGTTCCAGCCTGAGGCGTGGGGCCGAGTGAGGGGCAGCTGGCCCTTGCTGGCACACAGATGGAAACTTGGACCATGAGAGCGCCCTGTGCTGAGGGGAGAAGAGTTGGGTGGCCAGGAGAACGCCTAGGAGTGTTTCAAAAAGTCCTCCCCACAGCACGTGTTTCCTGTTAACAAGCTCCATTATAAAAAAAGGCAGGGATGGGAACTGCTTGATGAAATAAGATTTGGACCCACCTGTCACACTCGTCAGACGTGTTTGACCTTCGAGTCCTCCTTCCATTTTGTAGAGTGCATTTTTGGAAAAGCTGGAGTAAGGTCATTAGAAAGATTACAAGGAAAGAACCTTTGGGAGATGAAAATTCAAAAGGACAGTGAAAGTGTATTAAGGATCTGAGACAGAGTTTTGTTCTGTCTTTCCATTTATGTACTAGAACTTGGGAGTGTGCATGGCTCTGAAGGGAAATATAAGAGGAAACTCTGCAGTAAGTACGGACCCAGGCCTCCTTCCACTCCTGCTCAGGAGCCTCACAGAAGCTGCAAACCCTCCCCTTTACTGCAGGAGTCAGCTTAGGGTTTGGCGGAGTTCCGACTCTGAACGCTTCTGGAAGAACATGTCTGCTCCACTCCTCAGCAGCCCCTATTGCTTTCGCCTGACCTGCTTCTCACATCCATTTCATGGTCTGCATCCTGACAACATTTATGGTTGCAGTCCCTAGCGTGGGAAGCCATCATGGTAATAATAAATACAGCAGAATCAAGTGCTCTAAGAACCTGTGTGGCTTGTTCTTTGTGGCAGGGGACTGTCCTGTGCATTGTCGGATGTTTAACAGCATCTCGGGCCTCTCCCCACTGGATGCCAGAAGCAGCCCCCCTTTCTTCCCGTGGCAGAAGCACAGACACTGTGTGAAAAAGAGCAGCAGCCAGTATGCTTCATGCTGAGGGCATTGGGGCTGGATCAGGAATGGTCTTAGGTATCAGGCAAAGAGCTTTATCCCTGGGGCAATGAGAAATTATCAGAGCATTTCAAGCAGTTGTTGTATCTCCGCTATCGGATATCTCCGTGTGCAGTATAGATTGGAGTGGTGGTAAACAACTGAGGGAGAGAGACTCATTTGGAATCAAGGTTCTTAAAAGTGACAGAATACAGGACAGGGGACAGGTGGAAGATTTACAGAGTTGACTGGGCCCAACCACCAAAGGCGAAGGGAGGAGAGGAGTCAAGGGTGACTTGCTTGGGCTTGAGTGACTGGGGATTGATGTTAATTAAAGGGGGGACTCCAGGAGGAGGCAGTGGTTTGAGGGAGAGCCTAACGGGTTTTATTTGAGGGCATACTGCTTTTCAGGCGCCTGTAGGACAGCCGCCTGGAGCGGGGCAGGAAGAGCAGTCTGGGGCCAGAGCTGGAGGCGGCTCTTTGTTGGTGGCGGTCTCTGTGGCAGTGGAAGGGGAGGAGAGAGAGCGAGGTGCAGGCGCCCCTGCAGGCCTCACCCTGGCCGGCCAGGAGGAAGGAGGCCAGTCGAGGATGGAGACTGAGGTGGTCTGGTGGGAGAGCTGAGGCATGCGGGCCACCTGGACAGATTCAGCAGCTAAGAAAGAGTTCTGTGCTCATGTAAGGACAAAAAAGCATGATGGCGTCAGCCTGTGCCGCCGATCTGGGTGAGGTGGGGGGCGGGGTGTGAGCTCTAGGAGAGCTTTGTGAGGGGGCACACGGACCGCCCGCACGGGCCTTCCCCCGGGGGGTTGCCACGCCTCCACGGCTGCCGAGGCCGGAAGGGCGCCCCTTCTCGCACAGACCGCACGGTGTGCAGTCCTGACTCCCATCGCGGCCTGTGGAAGCAGCTGGGCACCTTGCTCGCTTGCGTACCTTCCTGGGAGTTATTTTTGACCAGGAGACGGGGAGCAAGAGAGAAGGAAACTTTAGTGCTTGCTGTTGTTCTCAAGTCACTTAGGAATTTCACCTGACAGCAGGTGGTCCTCTTCACTTTGTAGCTTTAATGACAGGAAGCATGACAGCTGTAGAACTGGCCAGATGGAAACCGAGAGAAAACTTGGATTCCATTGTCTTTTTAAAATATATGTATGTACATATATAGTATAAAATTTACCATTTTAACCATTTTTTCTAAATATTTTATTTATATTTAGACGAGAAGGAAGGGAAAGAAACACTGATGTGAAAAACATCAATCCGTACGCACCCCAACCAGGGACCAAGCCCTCAACTCAGGCACATGCCCTGACCAGGAATCGAACTGCCGACCTTTTGCTTTGTGGGACGATGCCCAACCAACTGAGCCACACCAGGCAGGGCCCGTTTTAACCATTTTTAAGTGTACAGTTCTGTGGCATTAAGCCTGCTGACGTTGTGCAACCATCACCCCATCTACCTTTAGATCATTTTTCATCTTATAAAACAAACTCTGTACCCATTAATTAATAACTGCCCATCCTCCCCTCTCCCCAGCCCCTGGTACCACCATTGTACTCTCCTTCTCTAAGTCTGACAACTCTAGGTACCTCACATGCGTGGAACCATGCAGTATTTGTCTTTTTGTGCCTGGTTTATTTCACTTAATGTAATGTCTTCAAGGTTTATCTCTGTTGTACTATGTGTAGAATTTCCTTCCCTTTTAAGGCTGAGTAGTATTCCATTGTATATATAGTCCATGTTTTTTATATCCACTCATCAGTCCATGGACAAATTGGGTTGCTATGAACATGGTTGTGCAAATAGCCATCCGTGTCCCTGCTTTCTGTCCTTTGGGTGAGTACCCAGAAGTGTCTGATGACTTGTGTGGTATTGTTGACTCCTCTCTCTGTTGGAGATGGCTGGAATCACGCAGCTGCTCCCTGACCTTCTGATGCTGCCTTTGTTTGTTACTCCTCTGCTTTTGCTCCTGGGAGAGCCTTACATGTGTCCCTTGGCCAGGCCTTGTGACCAGCTGGAGAGCTGGGACTGAGCCCCTGCCTGTAGTTCTTGGAACGGGAAGATCTACGCCTCCTCTACCTAGTGCCGCCCTCAAGTTTGAATCCAGAAGATCCAGTCTCAGTTCTCCTCTCAGGATTTCCCCTCATGTGCTGACCGGGGCACGTTTTCTCGTTTCTCTCTTGGCCTCTGTTTCCACATCCCCACAATGAGAAGGTTGAACTACGCCGTCTTCAGGGTCCCCCCCAGATCGCAGAGAGGGAGGACACGGTCATCTCCTGACCCCAGGCACCAAGGCGGGAAGAAAGCGGAGCCGCAGACTCCTTCCGTGGGTGCTGTGACCAGAAACTTACCTGCCCCGAAACCTTGGATGGTCAGATGTTTCCAATGGCTTGTGTACTTACTACATTCTGGTATGTGCTGCATGGCTAGTGTTGTGATTAAATGGAGCAGCAATTTCCCTTAAAACAAAATTATGTGGTATATATTACCCACCCTCTGTTGAGAGAATGGAGAGAATGGAGAGCAAAGACAGGTAGAATAACAGGTTTCACCACCGTAGGTTTTTGGCAGATGTCACAAACTGACACTGGGCAGAATACTCCATGGGCAAATTTTACTTCTGATTAAGACTAGTTTAGTCATGGGCCAAGAAAGTCTTAACCCCTGGTTTTCCCCACTTCTTTAAAACATTTTGAAGAACAGACTGACTTATCCTTAGATTACACTCAGAGCAAGTCCACACTCTTAAACTAGTCAAGTGAGTCCCAGGAGGACACTCACAGGATCACGTTTCATACCCTGGATGGCACATGACGATTCGAACTGGTCCATGGTCTCTGGATTGGGCTCGGACACCAGGCGCCGCTCCTCCAGCGGTTCTTTCTCTGCCCCACTGGTGACATGGCATGTATCTTCCAGGGACTTTGTGTCTGCTTTTCTTTTTCTCATTTGTTAAACTGGCCAATGGGAAGCTGTTAAAAAACAAAAAAACAAGAACTTGTTTTCCCCCTACCTACTCCCCCCACCCCCAGATGTGGTGTTTGGAAGTTGGGATGACTAGAAGCCATTGAGGGCATGTGTGGAAATGTATAGCTTTTTTTTTTTTAAGGAAACATTTGAACCATCTAATTAAAAAAACAAGACTTTCTTTAAATCTGTATACTACCAAGTCATGTTTTTTGTTTTTAATATATGAAGAATTAAAAAGCAATTTTGAAGGTCAAAGAACTTCCCGTGATGATTGGGACTTACTTATGACAGTACAAGGTCCATAGGGAGGAAATCCTTATGGGATGAAACCCTAAAAGAAAGGAGTAGATTAAAAAAGACAAACATTAATCCTAAAACCTAACAGTCCTTCCAGGTTTTTGGAAGCATGACCTTGGAATGACTGCTCCTCATTTGTTCTGATGACTGTAACTGCTCAAGGCCTGTCAGCATTTTAATAAGAGGATGCTATTCTTATTTAAATCATTTGTGTGTAAATTTCCATATCTATTGTGAAGGACTTGGGGTTTCGGCAACTGTGTCTCTGCTTGATAGGTCATGAAAGACCCTTTTTTCTCCAGCTGCAAAATAGGATGAATTTTACACATAGTAGAAGCCACAATGTATATGCGTGCTAGTTTGGGGGAGCCAGTTTTTTAAAAAATCCTATTTCCGGACAAAAATCTTGAGAATCATATGATCTTTGTAGTTGCTGACATTCCAGCAGGAGCAGGAGTCCCCAGGGGCTGGCTGATAGTCTGCTTTGCTGGCGCTGTTCTGGGATGGAAGACGGGAATGCTGTTGGATTGGGCAAGTTGTGGATTTGGTTGGCGTCATCATGACAAGAAGCCTTCTTATACCAATGGGCTTCTTTTTTACATTAAGGTCTCAATTGTTATTCGTATCTGAATGCATTAAGGAACTTGGACCTTTAATAAGTGTAAAATAACGTATTTAATTCATTGTGAAGTGTTAGATTTCTGGGTGGAAGGTTTGTTGACCCATCATCCTGGTGGTACCTTTTTGATGCTTGTGACGTGCTGTGGGGATGTCTGTACACTGAAGCTACCGTGACTTCATCACCAAGGTGTGCATCCTTTGCTGATGGAAGAGGGGATCTGCAGGTACCTGCAAGAGGAAGCCGTGGACGACTTCTGCCAGGATCTGGCTCCCCCCTACCCACCCCCAGACCACCCTATACTTCCAAAAATTGAAGTCGTTTTTAGCAGCATGGCTTTAGTACACTCACAGGGCAAAGGTTGGCTCACTTCCTTACAAACACAGTTTTGCTGGATGCACTCATAAATGAAAAATGATCTGAGTGCTGTGGGTGGGGCCCTCGCGCTCAGGAGGTGAAGCCAGGAAGAGGGGAAGGAGAGAGAGAGGGAGGAGAGTCAGCTCCTGAGCTGAGTAGCATGGGAAGCTGGCAGGATGCTGGAGCACACGCTGGCATGGCTCACGTTTTTGTTGATCGTTAATAGCCCAGGACTTGAACGAAGTGAATGGAGAGGGGAAATGAACCGCAACAAACTTTGGAATCTGTCCTAGGCGAGTGGCTGTGAAGCTCAGAGGAGAACGCTCACCTGATCGGTTCATGAAACAGGTAGGAGGGGAGACCTGAGCACCCAAGAGAGACACATCATCTCTCCGAACACAACTTCCTTGTCTTCCAAAGGCTTACTTAAAAAAGGAGTGTGAGAAATGAGTAGATTGTATTGACATAAGAAACAGACTCAGCCTGAATTGTGCTATCTGCCCAAGCAAGAATTTTTTCTTTTTTTTTTTTTTTGGTTACCAGTTTGGTGGCCAAATGACAGTTATATCCTGTGGGTTGCTTTTTAAAAAAGAAATCACCCCAAATCACGCAGTATTTAAGTTAAAACTGACTTTAAATTTGGGAGATGATAAATGAACGGCAGACATTGTTTTAGAACAAATATTTTGGAGATAGCTGAACAGAAACTGACTTCAGGGTTGACTGTTGCTGTATGTTCGTATTTCAGAGCCAGCAAGGTGCTTGCTAATTTTTGCCAACTTTGTAAGGAAGGAGGTGGATGTGTGACAGCTGTGAAATGTCCAGAATTGACTGGGATCCAGAGTGGAGCCCAAATGCATGAACGTCTTCTTCATTAAGGCAGGCTGTCTCTGCTCAGCTTCTAGGTCAGGGAAGTGGAAAGTACTGGGAAAGTGCAGTGTGGATCCTGAATATTCATCATGGGAGGGGAGTGGGGGAGGGGATGAGGAGCAGAGAAGTAGAAATGGTCACAGTGACGTTTTCTTTTATTTTTTTTTATTGATTGATTTTGAGAAGGGGGAGGGGAGAACAGTGATTTTGCTGTTCCCCTTATCTATGCATTCATCGGTTGCTTCTTTGTGTGTTCCCTAACCAGGGATCAGACCCACAACCTTGGTGTATTGGGATGCTGCTCTAACCCACTGAGCTACCAGCCAGGGCTACAGGGACATTTTCATGCTCAGAAGTAGAAAATAAACAAGGAGGGCCACGGATTGCAGCCACACGCGGGGATAATTTAAGGACTGATCTGTGGATCCTATGGTTGTAGCTGAGTCTCAGTTTACTCTTTCCCTCCTGGGGGCTTGTGATAAGAGAAGCAGAACAGAATAAAAACCACCTTGAGCCTGCGTTTCTGAGCCATTTCCAGGCCTTGCTTCTGATCAGCACCTGAATAATTTGATATGGGTTTGCCGCTAATGAAGTGGACAGAGTGTTAAATGGAGCTAACACAGTGTAGGTCAGAAATGGTGTATGTGGCCAGAGTGACAGGAGCATCAGAATTAGGTAGAGAACTTGATTTTGATGAAATAGGCCAGCCCGAGTCCTGGTGCTCTTGGGTTTGGCCTCCTGAGAATGCGAGTTCGCCATAGGGGTGTGTCTGAGAAGGCAGAGGTGAGAGCTGCGTTGCTTGCTCTTCATTGGCTGGCTTTTGCCCTCATGCTGTGGTGGCCAAATCTTGTGGCTTTGCATTTTACGCCTGAAGGCCTGGGAGATGCCTGAGTTTAGTCAAGGCAGGCCCACCCCTTATCGCTAACCTCTCTCTCTGACTCCTCAGCCCTCCACGCTGTCCCGGAGGGAACCGAGCCTCCTTTGGTCGTTAAGGACACTCTTGTTCTTTCCCCGCCTGCTGTCCACCTGTTGGGAGGGTCCCTTTGTCTCCCACCCTTCACACTTGTCTGTCCCAGGCGCTATTTGCAGTGGATTAAACTGAGCTGGGGGACCGGCCCCTTTCTTTCCAAGGTCCATTCTGGAAGTACTCAGAGGTCAGCAGCTATAGCCTATGGGACAAGTCCAGGCTGTCCCAGCTTGTTTCTGTATGTCTGGGGAGCTAATGCATTTTACATTTTAAAACACTGAACAAACGAAGACAAATACAGGACAGAGCCAGATGCGGCCTGCAAAGCCTAAAATAGTTACCAACTGACCCTTTAGAGAAAACGGTTGCTGACCCCTTACTAGCATCATTCATGAGCAGTATGATCAGTGGGCTGATGCCACTCATTCGTTGAACAGGCTGTTGGTTTGGAAACTAAAATCAGTTTCTTAGTCTGTGTTAAATGGCATCATTACCTCCAAATGGGTCGCTTCAGGAGCAAGGAAGTTGAAGATTTTCTGCAAGGTCCGAACAATGGGAAATGAACTCTGGGTCTGTGGTTAGATTGTCACTCTCTCCCCTCGTTGGTGAAGCTGCTGATACAGGTACTGTGAGACCCACTATGTTGACTGCATCCCTGCTGAAAGAACCTGATGGGGACCAAAACTCTAGCTTACACAAAAGTGATTCACTTCCTTCTTTCTCTTGAGGACTAACTGTGGGCCAGACTTCAACAATCTAAGTTATTTGGTGTTGCTACTTTGGGGGCAGGGGAGCCGGGAAAACTGGTGTGGGGGGAGATGTTTTCTATAATAAAAAAAGAAGTGGGTATCATGCTTTCTCCTATTTAGAATAGTGTTTCTTTATTGCTCTCCAAGAAAGCCTACTATAGACCCTCCAGGCTTAACCTTGAACGTATCGTTCTCGACCCAACACAGTATTCCATTGTTAATATTATTTCCAATAATGCAAGAGGAAAATCTGATGACCTTGCTCTTGTGTCAAAACTGCCAGCCTGGGCATGGAACTGACTTCTGTAAGTAGCTTATAGTCCATTGCAGAGGCCCAAGAAAGTTGTCACAAAAAGATTGTAGTGTAAGAAGAAAAATAAAATGGCTGGCGTAATTGTTTTTTCCTACAGGACATTTCAGTCATCTCCTGTATTTGGAAATTATTTGCTGTCAGTAGAGAAGAATAGGGGTGGGGCCTTGTTTGATGGGTGAAAACAAGCGAGGCAGGATGAAAATATGTGCTGTGTGGTGCCCACGGGAGCTGGCGCCTGGAGAACAAGATGGCGGCAATGCACTCGGCAAAGGCAGGGTGTCAGAGCTGGCAGGGGTGGGTCCTTGAATCTGCGACGTGAGCCAGGCAGCACCTTTGTCTGTATTTAGAAAGGGGGTTGGCTCTGAATTTAGAGATTAAGCAACCTGCTATTCCTGTATACACTGGAATTTCAGACACCATTGGAAACCTGTTTTCCGTAACTACTGGAACACAACTGGAAGCCGAGCTGACTGAGGCTTGGACTCCGCAAGTGAGGGGCACTTACGAATCACAGCATGTGAGGGAATTTATTAAGATTGCCCAAGAGGGTGTGATGCTGCTGTGTGGCCAGACTCAATGGAGCAGGCTCTGGGTTCCCAGAAGTCCATGCTCAGAGGATGAGTAACTTCTCCATGTGAGCCAGCCGTGCACATCTCAGAGCTCCAGAACTACCTGCTCTCTCAAGGTAGCAGGAGGGACCCTTTCACTTCAGAGGCATGCAACCAAGTTGGCTCAGAAAGAGACAGAACAATCAGGGAGGCAAACTCTGATCATGAGCCAAAGTGGATTACAAGCCATGAGCGGCCCTTAATTAGCCCACTTATTTATAGAATGTGGGGAAGACTAAGCATTCTGCTCAAAGCTGGAGCATCTGCCCCCTCCCTTTGACTATCTGAACAGGGCTGGAATCTTTTCGAAGCTTTTCCCTGATGGTGCATGGGATAAAAGAGTGAGCTAGTTTGTGCATACATACATGTGTGCAGAAGTGTGTAAACCTAGAGGAGAGGAACAGCCAAGCAAAAAAGAAGTTGTGATTCTGAATTACAAAGAGAAAACTTGCAACCATGTTTGAGAAAGAGGATCCACAGTTTGAGAAAGAGGATCCACACTTTCTCTTTTTTTAAACATATATTTTATTGATTATGCTATTACAGTTCCATTTTTTTCTCTTTATTCCCGTCTATCCTGTACCACCCCTCCCCCCAGCATTATCCCCACCCCACCCCCCCCCACCCCGCTTTAGTTCATGTCCATGGGTCGGACATATAAGTTCTTTGGCTTCTCCACTTCCTATACTATTCTTCACCTCCCCTTGCCCATGATTTCTATGCATTTCCTGCAGTGGGATCCAGGGGGTGTTGCATGCTGAAGATCACGACTGGAGCTCTGCTTCTTCCTTGGTAGCCAGGGAGCAAGATGAGAGCATTCCTCCTCCATTGATACTCACCTGCTGGGCTTAGCAGGAGGGGGCTGAGTGAGCCCAACTTGGAGGTCTTCTCATGGCTTTGCTGCCCCGGTGGACACATCTGTCCCATGTTGCCTTGGTTTGTTAAATCCAGGTGTACATGGGTGTGGAGACACGCTACGACTCTGTGACTCCACCCATGGCCTCCATAGGGCACGACGTGGGTGCACAGCCTTGGCTTAAATGCAAGAGCCCTCTACAGTGAGTCAGACCATGACAGCAATTGACCTGGGACTCTCCACCTGCCTCCCTTTTTATCCTCTGCCCCCGAAGAAGCGATCCAACTACGTTTTGTATGCACCAGAGGAAAGCAGCACTTAGAAGGACCAAAAGTGATTCCTTTGGTAAAGGAGAAGGATCACCCCATGGTTTGTATTTTTTGTAATTTTAAGGTTTGAAGGCTCTCAGGTTGACCTAAAGCAAGACATACATGGACCATCTTTTTTGCCTTTCTAATTCTGACATGGATTTTCTTCCTAAATTAGAAGACGGAAACCAAGTTGGGAATCAGGGGAGCAGGGCAAGTCTGAGGAAGGGCCAGAGTGGCCCTTGAGAATCAGTTCGGTTCCAAGGCCTCTGTTTCCGTGAGTCTCCTCAGACTGTGGGGCGGAACAACAGTGACAGATTGCTCCCTCAGAGGGGAGACGCATGGCCTTCTGTCTATCCATCATAGCTCCCCAAGGCTTGCCCTTTTAATAAAAATTGAAACACTTTTACAAGTTCCCCTCCCTACTCTCAAAAAAAAAAAAAAAAGCGGTCCTGCAGTGAACAATTTAGAATTCCCACGGAAAGAACACCACTGGAAGTGCCCCAGGTTGGGGTTGAGGGAAGCTCAGAGGCACCGTACTTGACCTTCATTTGAAACACATGCATCCTGATAGGACAGCCCTTTAATTTTGCCTTTTGCTGCTGTTTCTGCCCCTTTGTCAAAAGCATTTTTGCTTTTCTCCTGCTGGCTGGCTCTACCAGCAAGAGGAGGGTTTGTCTTCCCAGGAACCCCCGCTTTCACTTCACCTTGCAATGCTCTGACTTAAGTTCCCAGACAGTTGCCCGTCGGGTAGAGGGTTGACTGTTGGCAGTAAGCTGCTGGCTTTGGAACACATCACAGGTATTTTATTGTAACAGAGGCAAGCGAGTTTTGGCAGGGGAGCAGTGAAGTCCTGGATGGGAAACAGAAAATTACCTCTAAGCACTGCAGGGAAAAAGGTGGCAGAAATGAAGGGTGCAGTTTGGGTTTGCAAAGCTAAGTCCTTTGCACAATCCACTTTACAGGCTGGAACTTGCTTGACTTCAGTTTCTCCCTCAAGTGAGTCAAGGAATGTTAAAGGAGAAGGGAACACTGGAGCCGAACAATGTACCTGGAGACATCTTGGTGCGTGAAGACTTTATCGGGGTCCCGCTGGTGGCCCTGCCGGGACCAATTTGTGTGGTGGGCACCCTGCTGTTTTCATAATGCTGAGGCATCAGACATTCTTATGTCTATAAGTAATTAGACATTCTTAATGAGCTGCTTACAGTAACAAAAATTTAACAGCTCATCTTAAAGGTGAGTGGAGTCAGTTATTTCCGGCTTTCGCTAGGAAAAACATTAGTCATCTCTATGGTCTTCTGTTGGCTTAATTAATTTCATGCTCCCATTGGGATTTTGAAATAGGGAGAAACCCTGCTATCGGTTTTAGTGTTTTTACTGTGGGTTCTTCGCCTCCCGCAGCAAGGTCTGGGTTACCACCAAAGCAGTCTTGAAAGCTGAGCTATCAACCCATACATATGGTCAGCCACCTTTTCTTTTTAAGTTTTTTCTTTTAGCCCTCACCCAGGGATATGTGTATTGATTTTAGAGAGAGGAAGAGAGAGGAACATCGATCGGTTTCATCCTGTATGTGCCCCAACCAGGGACTGAACACAAAACCTAGGTATGTACCCTGACCAGGAATGGAAATTGAACCCACAACCTTTTAATGTACAGGGTGACGCTCCAGCCAACTAAGCCGCCCAGCCAGGGCTACCTTTTTAGGTCCAGTGATAGTGAATAATACAGTGCTGCTTTTTAAAATCAGTTTTATTCTGGTTTGATTTGCTGTGATAGACTCTTGTTATCCACAGACGGACCCAAAAATCTGTGAGGTTCCCTCTGCGTCCTGCCTGATTTCTTTGTCAGGATCATGTCTTAGATTGCCAGCCCTGAACCAGGACAGGAGGAGGACCAGATAAAGGCGATGCAACTAACTCCTTGTCCTGTTCAGAATGCAAGGTTTGGAAATAAATCTGTTTTTAGGTGAGCAGACCTAGGTAAGGAAAAGCTGAGCGCGAATGGCCTGTGTGTTAGGAAGAAGGGTCGCAAGCTGAAATTAATTCATGGTCTGGGACATGGGATATTTTTGAGCAAAAATCTTTATGTAACACTGTGTCTCGAATTTGTAGGTCTTTTTTCTCTTTTGTAAACACGTGGCCCAAACATGTTCCCTTGATGTGTTTTTGTTAGAGGAATGCCTCAGTGTATAGTAGCTACTTTGCTGTGAGAGTTCAAACCAAGTGTCAGACAAACTCCCCGAGGCTGACGTGTTCGGTCCCATTTTGCTTCCGCGGCGCTTTGGTGAGTGTGAGGAGAAAACAACCTCAGAGCAGTGTGGATGCCTCGGATGTACAATTTTGAAATTCAGGGACAAATCGATGTTGGCTTTTTCTGAAAATGGATCTTATGTTGGGAACCACAGTTGACATGGCTGTGGGAAGGGTTGTTTATTCTTGGCAAGAAAACTACCCTGAAAACAGGCTTATGATCCAAGAGACAGGAAGCCTGCCCCAGGCTCTGGCAGAGCTGGGGGAAGGTTTTAGAACTCAGTGTCAGTAATTTATATTAAATCCACATTTGTCTGAAGTGCCTCTGCAGATGGAGAAGTCAGCTTCCTACAAAATGGGATTATTTTAGTTACTCTGTGTAATGGGATTCAGAATGTAGCCTGGAATGACTCAGAACTATTTAGACCCCAACCTACAGCATCTAATCAGAAGTACTTATTAAACATCTAAGTGCTCAGCTCTGTGGTAGGAACTCACATAGAAGCCAGCTGACTAAAGCCAAGAAGGCAAATGCAGTAGCTATCGGAGAAAGAAGTGATTTGACCCAACAAAAGAAAAGAAACCCTGTCTTCAAAGCTACACACTTGATATTTATTTAAATCTTTATTTACTGGAAGAAAAATATTAAATACAGCATTTATTCTAACCTGGGAATCACCTGGGAATCTTGATAACATGCAGATTCTTTCTCATGCAGCAGGTCTGGGGGAGGGCCTAAGATTTCTGTATTTCTGACAAAATCAGAGTAGCCAGGTTCTGGCCCATCGCAGTCCTGATAGAGGCCTGTGTTTCCCAATCTCACTTCCAATCATTGTGGTCAGTCTTACTTAGTGGTATGTAATAGTTTAATTATCATAACACTTGGTTGTGGCAAGAGATGTCCCAGGAGAGGGGAAGTCGGAGAATCTCAAAACACAAGCAAACGTCACCTGCTTCAAAGTGCCCTGTGCTCCATCTTTTGGAGCCCAGAGGCCGAATGCAGGGAAGCTCAAGCCTGGGGGAGGTTGCCAAGGTGTAGGGCACGGTAGCAGGTGTGTGTCTCCCAGGTGGCTCTGCCATGGGAATGCCTGGCCCGGGAAGCCGCCACAGCTGCGGCCCCGGCAGGATCCAGGTGCGCTGGGGGCCACACACCGCACAAGGCAGCTGCCCGCCTGCAGCCAAGTGGGTTTACCATCTGATCCCAGTGTGTGTGCGGCACCATATGCTCCCTCTGAGGAGCGCTGGGAATGACTTGCTTCTCTCCCCAAGGGTGATTTATTAGGCATGTCATTAGATGATGCACATTGTATATCATTGTAAGATTCTCATACACATTTGCAAATTAGAGAAAGGTCCTTTGGCAGAGAGTATGGGGAGAAAAAGTCACTGTACCTCTGTGGCCCAAGTGGCTTTTCCCAGCACCCCCAGTTCTGACCTGCTGTCTCCTAAAGGGGTGCTGCTGGCCTGGGTCAAACCACTTCTGCCACATGGCCGGCTGGTGGCTTCACAGCGTAGCCACAGAGGTCCAGAAATGCAATTCTGTCTAAATGCCAGGGGTTATCAGCCACCAGGGGACTGATGCTAATCAAACTGCCGGGAGACGGACATCCAAAACCCTGTTTATTAATGCCTAGTGAAGGAAGGCTTCTTCCAGTGACTAAATATGGTCCTGCCATCTGTTTGCTGTTTGTTCCTGCCATCTTAGCCCTGTTTCTCAGGAGAGAGGGAGTTGAGTGTAGATCTTAACATGGAATAAGTCTTAAGGAATGTTCCAGGGACCCAGACGCGGCGTTCTCTCTCTTGCCTAGCGCTGAATAGTCACGCCGGAACTGCCACAGGCTTTGGGGCTGCCTTGACTGAGATTCCCCCAAGACCACTCCCGCCCCCAGCCTGTTTCCTTTTCCCTGGGTCTTTCCTTCACATGGTGACCCACCAGGTGTGTCACCTGGGACGGGGTGCAGGTGTTTGCTGGGTCTCCTTGCCCACCTGGCAGTCCGTGCATCGTCTCTGAGGAGCTGTATGTGTGTGGATGGGGCAGGGAGGCTTCTGCAGGTGCACAGCCATTACAGTGTAACTCTTACTATTTCTACTCTCTTAATTTTTTTTTTCCTTTTAATTCTTGCTTGCTATTTCAACTTTCGGGGCCAGTTCCCTGTAGCCCCAAGAGTGGTTATCCCAGCTTTAAGGAAACAGATGGCGCCTGGTGGCTGGGAGAGTTCCCTCTGAAAAATGTGCCGTTTCGCACCAGTCTCCTCACAAAGACTCTGCATGGATCACTGACACCCCTGGTTCCAGGAGGCACTTCATAAAATGCAGACCGCGGGGCCTCCAGCCCTGGTTCTGGGGGAGGGGCTGGAGTCTTCCTTGCAAGACCTTCCATGGGCCTTGAGCCGTCCCTCTGATGGTGGCCACCTGCCTCAGAATGTGTTTGTGTCACTACTGTCCTGTCAACCAATGGGCAATGGAGATTGGGGACTTCTTTTTTTCCTTATTTATACTTTCCTTTTTTGCTTAAATCTTATATGTAATGAATGTGTATCCTCTTACAAAGTAGTCTTTTTTTTTCTTCTTCAAATAAAAGGCTCCCCAGATTGGTCTTATAATCAGCCACATCTGAAAACCACCCCTATCGACCTGTTATCTCTGACTCAGAGCCCTCATTTTATGGAAACTGAGGCTTTGTGGCCAAACTGGCATCAGGGGCTGCGACCTGGGTTCCTGTACAGGGACCACACCAAAAACAGACTCACCACACCACAGGGGCCTTGTTTCTGGAGTGTCGTGTTAGAGCAGCCGTAATCAAATGCCCATAAAAACAGGACGTGGACCAAACTTAACCCAAATGTTGTCCCCAGATCTAGCCCTAAAATGTGAGTGATGTCGGCCATCCTGATGCTTCCACAGCTGACAGTTCAGGCCCCTGGAATGAGCAGGAGGCCCCAACTGGTCATGAGACCTCTTCATCCTTCAATGCCTCAACTTCCCCATCTGTAAAATGAGGGTAACTCTATCTGCACTACCTCCCTTACAAAGTGGTTGTGAAAATCAGGCAATGTATGTGAGGGCTTTGGTGGGAAAAGTACAGAGAAATATATCATTTTAAGGTGGTCTCCTCATCCCCAATATTATTGTATTGCCCCCAAGATTTTACATTTCTGCTGAGTGGTGCCAGATAGAATCACTAGAGATAAAAGAAAGGCTTTATTCTACTACAGCCCAATGGCAGGCTTACCTTGGGGGAGAGGGAAGGAAGAATTAGGATTCCCATGGAAATATATCACTTCTGAGTTTTCTGATTAAAGTAGCTCTAATGGCCCATTAGTGAATTATTTCACACTCTCTGCCCTTTATGGCCCCTTTCCAGCTGGGCTCCAGAGCCAGGAGCCTTTTGGGTGAGCGAGCTGGTACATGTAAGTCACAGGATGTTTTCCATCTGCTCAAAGGCAAGGACTGTCTTTCACATCTTCCCTACTGCGCTGAGTAGTGAAAATGCTTCAAGATTTATCATTTTGAGAGCGGCAGGGTTTTCAGCCTTGTGTTCCAGACTGGATTAAGAAACAGACAGATTTTAATATCTCTGAGAAGTTTCTGCAGCTGTTCCCCTAGAGAGATGTCCCTAGAATGGGTAGAGCTTTCTTTTTTCCCAAGAAATGGTACTGCTTACGAATGAGGGAACTCATTCCATGATAATTAACCTTAATAATATCAAGCACTAATATACCTCCATAGAGTTCCTTAAAGAAAACTTATGGACTTGGAGAAACAGGGTATAAATATTTACAATGAAATTTGAAATAAAACATAAGAAACTAATTCAAATGAAAGAAATATGTGATTTAATGAGGTGACATGGATGACGTGTGTTTACTAGAGGACCGTCCCAGCTTTGAGATCATACAATTCTGTGGAAAATCCTAGACCGGAATGGATGGGAAAGAGTAGGTGGGAGGGGCCATTCATAAATTGTACCTTGATGCATAGGTAGGGTCTGTGTAGGCAGAGACATTGAGAACCACATTCCCAGAGGGCGAGAGTACAGAGTAGAAGCTTGAGGATGGGCCAGTGCGTGTGGGTTTTGTGGGAGGAGCTACGAGAAGAGCTGGAGATGAGGTTCACCTTGTCACCCCTGGTACCTTGGTCAGATTTGGTCTGATACTTCAGGGATTGAAAAGACTTGAGTATACAAATTTTGTTAAGTGGTTCAAGTCATTTTCATTTGCTTAGAAACCCAACTGTCAGACTAAGAGCCCGTGTTAGAATTACCTAGAAAACTTTAGGGGCAAAAAAAAATGTTGGCTTCTACCACCACCACTGCCATCACCGCTCCCTGGCGCTGATTTAGTATTTCAGAGTCTTGGAAGCAGTTAGGGGACAGGTAAAGGTAAAGAACCTAATATTGTTTTAAAAAGTAAAAAAGTTCTCCATATACAACCAATATGAGGAACTGTAATTTTTAAAGAGTTTCATCCTCATGCGTGATGTGAGGACAATGTAGAAATTTAGTAACAGAACATTGGGTAGCTCACAGGAGCCAATGACAGTGAGGTCTGAGCTCGAGAGAACAGGCAGGCGTGTGGCCCAGGAACAAGCTCCTCAGCACGCCGCCTTGACCGTTACTAGACTCCTACAATGAGCCTTTGCCTGTCCCCATGTCTTCACGTCACTTCCTCATGATCCAGAGAGCGAGGCAAGAGCCTCCAGCGAGCCAGATCTAAGTCAAATGCCAACAGACTGGCAGTATGTGGGAGTGGGGACAGAGAATAAATGACCCTTCTTTATCAGCTCCCATAAAATGGAAGCGTCTCCCCAATCGAAAGGATGGTCAGATGCTGGATGGCCAAACATTCACCTGCCTTCTATGCAGGCAAAAGAAGTTTGTCTCCTCTTTCTCTACCATCAATGAAACTATGTCCACATCTTTCTCTTTCCCTTCTTTTCCTCTCCTCCGCTGCTTTTCCCAGGTACCCTGTCCTGTCTTGGGTGTGGCATGGCTGGTAGACCACTCAGTCAGTGGGATCGGCTTACTGTTGGTCATTTCTGTTCCTCTAAGTCTTTTCACCCAGCATCCCGTGAAATCTGAAATGCTGCGGGCAGCATCCCTGAAGGTTGCCCTGCCTCAGAAGGCAGCCATTTCACCACGGGATAACGCTAGGTGTTCCAAAGCTATTGTGTCATCAAGCCGAATACCTTCCACTACTTAATCTTTCTCTCAGTGGTACTAATCCTGTATACACCCTGTACCGCCATGAAGGGGTCTACCCCTTTCTTCACGTAATCATTCCAGTATCTGTGTATAAATCGTTACGTCCTTCCTACCTTCCCCCTTCTTTATCATCTTCCCCAGGGCAGCACCCTTAGTCTCATCAGCCGCTCAGCATGAAACAGAACTGCCAGTTTTGAACTTCGGTGGCTGCACCAAATCAAACTCTCTACATGCAGTCATATCCAAAACAGGATTATCGCCTCCTTTGGTGTGGACCGTACACTTAATGCAGTCAAATATTGCTGTGCCTTTTCATTGGTTCTCTCAATTAAGTTGACTGTCTGTGAAAACACAGAGGTTTGGACTGAAGCAACGTGGATTTGCTTAAAATATCCATGGGATCAGATTCTGATCCAGGAGCCTAGGACCACCTTCCGGGCCACAGCATTTAGTGCTGTTAACTTGCTTCACTTCCGGGACCATCCACATGGCCCTGTGGAAGGGCTGAGAAGTGAGTTCTGGGTGGCTGGGAGAATGAAGAGCACAAACTCTCAAGGAAGACAGTTTTGTACACTTGACTTCCATTAAATGGTTCCTTCCTCCATAAGCAAATAAACAGCTGACTCGCTGTTGATGGATGGAGGATGGTATGGGAAGACAGGGTGAGGGTTTGGTTTGCAACAGCATTTTTTTTTTAGATGATGATGATAAGTTTATGGAAGTCTAACTTGCTGACACTCTTTAGCATAATAAATTTTCCTCAATTTCAGAAGGATTAAAGGGAGTACACTTAAAGTACAAAATTGAAACATTATGCTAACATAAGACAGAAATTAAGGAAGATTTTCTAGCTGTATCAGTCCATAAATTCTGATAAACACAAGTCCTGTGAATTATCACCGTAGTCAGGATGAAGAACGATTCCATCACCCTAGAAAGTACTCTCTTATAGTCAGATCCTCTTCTCACCCCCAGCCTCTTCCAGAATGTCATATAAATGGAATCATACTGTATTTAGCCATTTCAGCTAACATCTTTCACTTACCATAATGCAACTTAGATTCTTCCATGCTATTTAATACATCCATCAGTAGTCCTTCCCTTTTCACTGGTGAGCAGTGTTCCATTGTATAGATGTGCCACCGTTGGTTTTTCCACTCACACCTTGAATGGGCTGTCACTCCAGATAGAGGTCTGTGTAACACCTCATGAAAGAGAGGGTTTTGGTCTATTGGATAGAGAAATTGGTGCTCTTACGTGTGGCCTCTGAACTTCAGTCACACTGAGTTGCTATCTTTCTATCTCCTGAAGTATGGAAAACACATGAAAAGTAGGGTCTTTGTACAAGATATGTGTGCTTGCTTTTTCTTTGCCCGCAGGCATCAGCACTAGATTTTTGTCTATTTTGAGTATAAGTTTTGTTTCTATCTCTTATTACACTTTGAAACAAGTTTAAACCCTTCTTGGTTTTCATTTGTTTTTTCTTTTTAAGGAAAAATCTGGTCAAGCATCTCTACAGGAACTCTGTCACTGTCTTAATATTATGGCTTCTTTACTGAATTGTAATTATTACATGAACTAGGATGCCAGAATTTTAAACTCTTTTAAAGAACTGTTTTCAGTTTAAAATTGGACATGTTCCACTAAGTGTCTATGGTAATAATTTTTTGATAGCTATGCCAAGAGATCTATAGTTATATCATAAACACTGCACTCTGAAATTCAGGTTAGAATGGAGGAGAGGGTGATTTGAAATAATTATGTGATAGGAATGTCTGAATTTGTAACCTCTGTACACCTTTGATTTATGATTTGGTAAGGAAGAAGTTTTAAAGAAAATCTTCTTGGATTTCATAACCTCAATTGAAAACTTATGGAGTGCTGATTACAGCATTGAGATTTTCTCTAAAGATTCAAAGCTGACCACTAGTGCTAGCTACGTGGATTAGTTGTTTGCTTTTTAATGGGGCAACCCTAACTTCTTATAATGCAACCAGAGTTCTTATACCTAGAAAATGGGCTCTACAGAGAGTCCTTTAACGATACTAGATTCTGCTATCTTCCTTTCCTATCTATACATAAATGCAGTTTCCATCAAAATCTGAAAGAAAATTATTTTGGAACCTTGAGCAGATGAACTAAACTTCATCTGAAAGGGGGAGAAGTGAGTAAATATAGCTAAGAAATTTTTGGAGAAATAAGAACAATGAGGAGCATTTTTTATCACCTAGCAAACTATACTTTAAAGCTATAGCAATCCAAATGGTATGGCACAGGAATTGACAAATACACCAGTGAAACAGAGTAGGGAATCCGAAATAGGCCCATATATGTCAGAAAATTTCATGTATGAAAAGGAGACATTTCAAAACAAGAGGCTAAATGATAATCATTTAGTGAATTTTATTGAAGTAGCTAAAACTTTTTAGAGAAAAGTATAAAGTTAGGCCCTGCCTTTAAATACATAAATAAATTTCAGATGGGATAAAGAGCTAAACAAAACTGAAATCTGTGAAAGTATTAAAAGAAGACAGGAGGATATTATCTAAGGTGGGGAAACCACAAAGACTATATATTCAGGAAGTCAGAAAACACAAGAAGATATGCTAACCTTATGGATGATAGTACACGGAGAAAAAAATTTGACTTTCGTTGTGGGAATGATTTGGGGGATGATACGAAGGAGTTACGTTCACATTTTACTCAATATACTTTGCCATAAGAGTTTTCCGTAAAAATGTATTCATACCTGGAGTGATGAACACACAATACAATATACAGATGATGTATTATAGAATTGTACACCGGAAACCTATATAATTTTATTAACCAATGTCACCCCAACAAATTCAGTAAATAAGAGAAAAAAGAAGGTGTTTATGAATTGCATAATTGTATCAGTGTGCTTACCACAGTGTGTGGAGCATGGCAAAAAGGCATATAAATTATAGTAGCTACTGCTGTTTTTTAACGCCTCTCCTCACTTGCAGTGACTCACATTTAGAAATGTACTTATTGTCTAAATGTGTTTTTTTGGTAAGATTCTCTTATGTTTTGAAAATCAGTATTTAATTCAAATGTTCAATGCATAGGGACTGTTGACGTACAGTGTGCCTAGGAATACACTCCACTCCTGGGAAGGACATGGGGGAGGCAGGGAGAAGAGGCTGCAAAAGGGCCGGGAACCTGCTTTACAGTATACGTGGTCTTGTAGAGCAACATGGCCTACTTATGAAAACCACTAAGGACCAGTTTGTAAAAGTTTTAGTATCAAGTGTCAAGTTGAATGTGATGAACCCATGGCCAGGTCCTGGAGGGTGTCCAGGACCTGTGTCCTGCGGAACTTCTAAAGGAGACCTGTCTCTCCAGGGGTCGGGAAGAGGGGGAGCAAGGAGCCCACGTGGGTAGACAAACGTTTCTGGAGACCTTCCCGGTCCCCTTGCTGCTTTGAAACAGGCCTCTTTTTGGATGAACTCGTGCTCTGAGGCCAGGTGATTCACAGGCGCCATTGCAGAATGCCAGGTTAGAAGGTTGATTAGCTTAGAGGATAAACGGTTTCTTCTGGGGCTACAATGGAGACGACTTTCCCTGAGCACATGGGCCGGGGCCCTGGAGCTGGTATCTGGTTGCCCAGCACTGTCATCTTCAGCAGGTGGGTTTTAATGCTCTCCCCTCACCGGAGGGATTTTTATACATAGTCAACTGACCCTATAGGTAGCCCTGGAGACTTGGATATAGTCATAGTGAACATTTGTACACATCATGCTTTACATCTAAATATCGTTTAATTCTCATAGTAACCCATTCCAGAAGAGGAAACGAAGGCAAAAAAAGAAAAAACATACATAATTTACTTTAAGGTCACACAACTGGTAAGTGATAGAACCTGGATTCAAACCCATGTCTGCTAGACTCCCAAAACCCATGTTTTATCCAATAAGCTGCTAGATCTAATTCAGCCCACTCCCCAGTGAACATCATACCCTTCCTGCCATGCAGGGAGAATTCTGGAAGATCCTCCTGGCCAGAGTCCAGCTAGGTCCTGAAACAGCAGCTTTACCATCTCTTGTCCCTGTATGCATGAGAGGAAGGAGCTCCAGACCAGGTGGCCAGATGGGGTCTGTGAAGCTCCTTTGTCTCCGTTCCTAAATTTTGTCACTTTGACACTGGAGATGATCACATCTTCCTCACGCACCTCCCAAGTTTGTGGTGGTCAGATCATAACCATACTACTAATAGTGACTCTCATAAGATGTAAATTATACCAAAGTAAGGTAGTATTAGTAATAGTAACGAGGGTACTAAACTGTCCTAACTAATATGTAATCCCAAGAGTTCTAAGGTCTTTTATGCCTCCACCAATGTGCTTTGCTGAACACTATTCTCCTGGCCTTTCCCCTACATATGAGGCTGTAAATCCTTATACAATATTTGGAGAATCAAATAAGGGAAAATAGCGCCATTCAATGAATGCATCCATTAGAAATGTGGGCGTGTCTTAAAGAAGATAGAAACGGGACTCCTCCCTTCACAAGAACATCTAGGTGAGGTCTGAGCAGTGCAAATGACTTGCCTTTTTTTTATTTGCTTATTTTTTATTTTAACTGACACACAGTATTATATTTATTTTAGGTATACAACATAGTGATTCAACATGTGTATACTTAAGGTATACAATAAATCTAATAACCATCTGTCATCGAACCTAATTATTAGGATGTTGTTAACCCTATTTCCTGTGTTGCATATTGCATCCCCTTGATATATTTTATAACTGGAAGTTTGTACTTCTTAATCTCCTTCCCCTTTTCCACCTCTTCCTCTGCTCCCCTCCCCGCCCCAGCAGCTATCAGATTGTTCTCTGAATCTGTGAGTTTGTTTCTGTTTTATTTGTTCATCTGTTTAAAAGTCTTGCATTCTGTTATGTAACACGTCTGCCTGCGTGGGCTGACAACATGGTGGTCCGCCTCTAGTGCTATAGGAGAAAGAGGGAGCCACTGCCAAGTTGGAACATGAGCTCTGGTAAACCTGTCAGGTGGTAGGAGGAAGTACAAAGAAGAAAACTGAGTTTGTTCCAGAGTTTAGGGCCCTTTAGAAACCTGTGTGAAACACGGATAATACACGTTGACATCTTTATTGAGTTTGTTTGCTTTTTAAAAAATCCTCTGAAGTGTGTTTAGCAAGGAGAGAGGCTGAAGTGACAGCACAGGTCATGCTTGTTGACTCCGACCCAGGGGAAATCACCAACTGGCGGTTCCAGCTGTGGGAAACCCCAGGCCCACAAGATCCCACCTGCAGGCAGGAGCTCACGCAGCGCAGGGCCTGAGTTAGCAACAGCTGGCAAAGGTGCCCCTGCTTCACGGAACACCTTTGTTGTTAAAGGCGGTCACAGAGTCGACTTCGAATGAATTGCCGAAAGTTAGAAAATAAAATGATTGCTTAAACATTTTCCCTCCCAAATGGCTTGAGAATCTCAAAGCGGGTACTGAACAATGGGAAAACAGTCAGTGTTCTTATGACTCAACGATCAGATCTAGCCGGCACAGGGCTATTGCCCATCGTATGCTCCTAAAATCACTTTCCCTGCCTGGTATTATCTTTGTTTGCTGCACCTTTAATGAGTCATGAAAAACCAGAGGCACAGGGACACTGGTGATTCACATTAATGAGGGGCATAAGAGTGATTGTTCTCCTCAAGATGGTCTTCACCAGATCTTTAAGTTACATTCATCTAATCAAGTTCGTGCATAGCAGCTGTGTCTTGTTCCAGCCAATGTAGCTGCTATTTATTGGAGCAAAGACTACGTATTCACTCCTGCAATGTATTGTTTGAGGAGACGTGATTACAAGCTGCTGCTAGAAATCTCTCATCTTGTCATCTAGATTCCAAACTTCATACTTTTAAAAAACTCAACAGGACATTTGCTATGATTGAAATGCAAAAATTCTTGCCATCCAAGAATTAAAAAAGCAGGGTTTATTCCCTCTGTTCTTAATTCCGTAGGTATCACAAGGTAATTTATCTCTGTATTTTTAAATATGTATTTTAAATATTTATAAATGATGCATATTATTAAATATTTTTAAGTGATGTATGAGTCAGTAAATCATCTTCGATCTTATGGATTAATCTGAAGTAAATGAAACCCTGCGCATGACTTGTGAAGTTGGGAAATTCATCTTGATAGTTTTAAAGATTGTATTAAAAGGGGTTTTAAAGTATTTTGACAGCATATCAATATGATATATTTATTTAAAAATCACTTGGCTCTATAACCATGAAAAACATTAAATTATTTTAGGCAGGTCTTGGAGGTTTTACAAGATTGCGTCTTGTTGTGAAAGAAGTTCAAGAGTCAAAAAGTCTTAGAAGAGCCAAAGGGAGGGAAGGAGGCTGTCTTCATTTCCTAGGGCTGCCATGCAGAGGAGCACAAATGTGATGGCTTCAAACAACACAAATGTGTTTGCTCAGCGTTCCGGAGGCTAGCAGTCCAAAATCAAGTCGCAGGCAGAACTGGCTCCTTCGGGAGGCTGGGGGGAAGGTATCCAGTGCCTCCCTCAGCTTGTTATGGGTAATTCCTGACATCTCTCGTCTTGTGGATGCATCACTCCAATCTCTACCTTCCCCTTCACATCACGTACTTCTCTGGGTCTTTGTTCTTTTCTGTCTCTTAGAAGGACGCTTGCACTGGATTTAGAGTTTGCCCCAATCCAGTAGGATCTCCTCTCGGTCCCTAAGCTGTTACATCTGCAAAGACCCTATTTCCTAATAAGGTCGCATTCTGAGGTTCCAGGTGGACATCAGTTCTTGGGGGGACACTCGCTGTTTAGCCCAGAGACTCCATTGTCAAACTCGTGGCCCAGGGCTTAAGCATGACCTTAATTCTGCCTGCATCCTGTCTCCTCTCCCCTCAAATCCAAGCCCCACACTTCCACTTCCTCCCAGCCAAACTAACTTCTGCTGGACCTCCAGCCCCCGATGCTTCCTGAGGACAACCTTGCGTATGTCCACTGCCAAAGCAGGCCAGTCCCTCTTTCATTTTCACTTTTTAATTTAAGAAATTTTTTTTCAATTACAGTTTACATTCAATATTACTTTGTATTAGTTTCAGGTGTACAGCATAGTGGTTAGATAACCATGTACTGTACAAAGTGTCCCCTCTGGTATTTCCTATACCCAGCTGGCACCATGCATAGTAATTACAATATTATTGACTCTATTTCCTGTGCTCTACTTTGCATCCTCATGACTTGTTTATAACTACCAATCTGCACTTCTCAATCCCTTCACCTTTTTCCCTCAGTCCCCTACCTCCCTGCCTCTGGCAACCATCAGTCTGTTCTCTGGATCTATGAGTCTGTTTCTATTTTGTTTGTTTGTTTGTTTCTATTCTTCAGATTCCACATATAAGGGAAATTATGTGGCGTTTATCCTTCTCTGACTGACATTTCACTGAGCATAATACCCTTTAAGTACATCCATGCTATTGCAAATGCTAAGATTCTGTTCTTTTTTATGGCTGAGTAATATCCCATTGTGCAAATGTACCACGGCTTTAACTAATGCTGCAGTGACTATAAGGGTGCAATATTCTTTTGAATTAATGTTTCAGGTTTCTTTGGATATATACCCAGAAGTGGGATCACTGGCTCATAGGGCAGTTCCATTTTTAATTTTTTGAAGAAACTCCACACTGCTTTCCATAGTGGCTGCACCAGCCTGCATTCCTACCAACAGTGCACAAGGGTTAGGCCAGTTCCTCTTTTAGAAGCTTCTGAAGTAACCTGTGCTACCATTAGAACATTCTTCATATAATTAACATCATTTAAAAATAAATTTATATATTTTCATTTTATATATTAATATTTCTATTATTGAATATTTTCTAATCACTAATACATTTTAATATAATTTTATGTGGTACCATGTTTTGTATAAAATTTTATTTCAATAATTTTATATAATTAATTATATAATTGACACATTAATTTTTAAAGCCAATTACAGGCTGACTTTGAAATCTGCGAGAGTAGGGACCCCGTGCCTTCTTTGCTGCTTCATCAGCACTGAGCCCAATGCCTGAATTCAATTTTTGAACCTATTGTCTTCATGTCATCTTAACCTTCAGAGAAAATTGTTGTTTGGCACAAGACTGACTCCCTTGTTGATCTCCTATGGAATGTCTCACGGGGACCTCCCGTTTGGACTTGGGGAGCTGCGGCTGTTGAGCGCTGTCTCTCTTCAGCTTTCACATCTCTCCGTGGAAGCGGGGAGGGGTCTATGGTTGGGCTCCATGCTGTCTGAGGGCTGTCTGTGTGTCGTCTTGAAATTTGAGGTAGAGCATATAAAATACAGCTTCAGTAATTGATCCTATTGGGAGTTGAGAAAAGAATGAAATCTGACTACTCGCTTTTCTTGTTTGTTCTTCCTCCCAGTTGCTTTTTACCTTCTATCCTTCACTTCTGCCCTGCGGGGAGAGAGAATGGGGTCATCTCAGACTTGACAAACATACATTTTCTTGAGACGAGGTCTGGAGACTCTTTGAGCTGCAATGTTAGCTATTTGAAACAGTCCAAAGTGAGAAACCCCTTTGGACTTAGTCACGTATTTGTTTATAATTTTTGAAGATGTTTTAAATGAAATTGGACCTGATAAGCTTCGTGCCTGATCATTTTAATTTAGTTCTTTAAGAAAGAGCAATATTGGAATTTTTCACAGATATGCTTTGTCAAACAGCTTCTTCCCTTAAGTCATATCTGGGATCCTCTCCTTTTGCTCAAAGTCCTAGGAAGTGGCCCTTTTGAGAACAAGTGGAGGTAATAATATGTAAGTCCTTTGAGGGACTTAAACAAGGAGGGTAAAGAAATGTCAACATGGTGCTCTCGGTAGGTCATGAGAGCTAAATATAAAAGACTACAATAAACCTCTCTGGGAGGAAATCAGTGAAGAGAACTCTGGTAGCAAAGTATTAGTTAACAAGAGCAAAACAAAAAACAAAAAAAAACACACAAAAACAAAAAACCCCAAACTCTCTAGTGATTGAGAGTTGCTGTGTTCTTGACAACACATGGTCTGGCACCCATATCGAGCCCTTTAAGTATCTGGCAAACAGGGTACCTGACCCCTGACCCAGGACTGCTACCATCTGCAAAGAGCGCCAGTCTGGGTGAAACGTGGGTGCACTTTGCCCTCCAGCTCAGGGAGCTCGACCAAATCCAGATATCCCTTTATCTGTGAGAAGTATTTGTGAGTTTAAATGGAACAGGGCCACAGTGGAAAACTCCCGGGTGCTTTATCCCCAGAGATTTGAGGAGGTCCTCTGATCAGTGCTTTTGTTTCTTCCGCCTTCCTGATTCTTCTAGGTCACACTCTTCCTGGTGTGCATTTCAAGAAATAACTTTTGGGGGTGTTTGTTTTTCCAGGCAGCTCATGGCTCTGATTTTGTTTCTGGATGTTTTCCGTTTGCTCTGAGCAGGAGAGTTCCAAGTCTAGTGTGCGCTGTCTGCCAGCTCTTTCCTGTGGAGAACTCATGGTGAGGAAGTGAGCTCCTCCTATCCGAAAACATGCCCGTGACTCTGGTGCCCACACCGTGTACTCGGACAATAGCAGAGGAGCCAGCCGTTTGAGCCGGGGGCGGCTCCCCCTGAGTGGAAATCGTGTGTCCACGGAGGCCCACTCTAAACACTTAGAAACCATCATAATAGTGTTGACGATCTCATGGCATTGTAACATGCTGAAACATTCAACGTTAAAACAGCCAGACTCTGGAAACTCCTGCCTCAGAAAAGTGAAAGAGGCCCTCGTAAAGGAGGCAGCTGAACCAAAAGGAGGGTTGTCATCCAAATATGTGAATAAATGGAGGAAAGGTAGGTCAGGGAGAAGTGGATGCTGGGAGAGGTGGTCTCTCTCCTAAGGCACACGTGCATCTGATTTATTTGTGACAGTTGCTTATATCACTGTGAGCAGCTCACATATTTTATAAAACATTCAGGGGTCAGCCCGTGTCACAGCCTGGTGGGATGGGCAGCTTCCCAGGCCCCGCCCTGAGTTCTGGGGCAATTCCAGGACCTCTGGGACCCTCCCCGGAGTTCAGGTCAGGCCAGAAAGCTTGTAATTGCTCTGGGAGCTGGAAGCCTGGCCCTGGCCAGATGGACGTGGAAGTGAAACAGGAGGCCACCATCGGTTTGTGTTTCGAAAGGCATCTGTCTCGTCTCTCCCTGGCAGACAGTGTGCCTGCAGTTGGCCAGACGCTGTGCTGATTGTCTGCGCCAGCCTGGTCCCTCAGCGCGCGCACAGCCATACTTCTCAGCTCAATGACTTTGGTCCGCCAGACCCTCAGAGTGCTTCTCTGCCTCCAAGGGGCCAAACAGCCTCTGTGGCTGTGGCACATTTGCCCCACCTTTTGAGACCTTGAGTTTGCAGATCTGTTCCTGACTCTCTGCCTGTCCCTGTGGACTTGTTTTTTCCAGAGATTCCTTTTCTCTGGCTTAACTGTGGTGCTCTTGCCCCATTCTGACCACAGAATCGGCTTTGACCATTCTGTCCTATGAGTTCGCCTTCTCAGGGTTTCGTCCAGGACAATGGCTGCAGACAAGTTTAACTGGCCAACCTGGGGTTACCCAGCAAATTTCCAAAAGGCAAGGAATATCATTTATTGGCATTTATGATGGGCCAGGCAGGAAACCAGCCAGCAAACCAGCCTGCTTAGTTCATTATTCATTTACTCCTCCCCAAAGCCCCTTCGGTACAGGAGACTAAGGGATTAATCTCTGATATTGTGTCCTGCCCCAAGGTCTCAAGTAGTGGATGCTACACCTGATCCAAGTGTTCAGGCAATCTTCCTCCAATAGCAACTGTATTCATATATATTTGGAGAATTTTGGTGAAGCTGTTTAGGTGTTGAATAAAGAGAATCTGAGCCCTTTGCTGCTGGTTTTTCTTGCTACCAGTCAACAGACTTAAAAGAAATCTTCGTGAATGCCATTCATCCAACTTGACTTCTCAAGAATGCTCTGCTGGCTGCTGCTAAACGCAGATTAAATGAGTCCCGTTCATTTCTGACAGGCCTTCTTTGGCTACTGTTATTTCCCATCATCTCCTTTTTGGGAAATATTTTGTTATATTATATTGTCCTCTCTCACCTGGGGACCATCCAGAAGCAGATGCTGAGTTAGAGCTAAGGGTGCAGGGTGTCCTTTGGGAGAACACCTGTGAAAGGACAGGGAGGAAGCAGTGCTGGACAGGGGGAGACAGTACCCTGTGCGTGACCTGATAAAGTGGGTCACCCAACAGGGAGCTCTAAAGCGAAGCTTGCCCATATAAGGAGTCCTACCCTGAGTGGAAACTGCCAGCTTAGTCTCCCATCTGGATCGCCGTTGGCTAGGAATCGCTCAAGAAGATCGCAACCTTGACTCGAAAGTTCTGATGAAGCTCACAGCTGGAGGTCATGAGCTAACACAGTCCTCACCAACTGAACAGTAAGTTCTTACCTGAAGGGGCATCTAAGTGATATCAGTCCAGAGATTTGCCTGCTTCTCCTGCATCCTGATCTTGTTGGCCCATTGCTACCTGACAGCACACCATCTCCTGAAAGAATCCACAGGAACAATATAATAGTAAGATACTCTTATAGCCAAAATATGCAGACTGCCTGCAGTCAGGAGGGGCAGTTCATTGTAGAGGGAGAGGTGTCCAATGCACAGCTCTACTTGAGAAGCGCTGGCCTGGTGTCAGGGCACCGTGTGTGGTGCGGCGTGGCCAGGGAGGAGAGAGATTTGAGCTCCAGAGTGCTCCTGAGGGGGAGCGGCCAAACTTGGAGGGGCATGTCTTCTGCTAGCCATTTTGTTTGGCCACAGCTGGGCCAAACACCAGGTTGGTTTCTTAGTCTTCTGATTCTAGGTAATCTGAGCAAGTATTGTATCTACTTCTCCAGAATTCTTGAAGACTGCCTCAAGCTCAGAGCTAAGATGGAATGGGGCAGTTGGCCACTTCCACCCACACCCTGAGAAACCACCTCACCCCTCCCAAAGACTCACCTGTGTTCTGGGCTTGCCTGAAAATGCCTCTTGTTTTCCCTAGGGCCCTTGTTTTATGGGTGTGGGGCATACTTTGGTGTTAACTTACCGCTAAAGTGATGTTAATGTGAGGAGAGGCCTCTTGGCTGTGAGAAGTTGCAGCCCTTCTTCTGGATTCAAACCTGATCATAATAAACAACAGTAGGTGGGACTTGGGACAGTGAGTCCTAAGGTCATTGCCTGGGTTGCTTACAGTCAGATGGAAATGTGAATCCCAGCTCCACCATAGCAGCTCTGTGACCTTGGGCAAGTTAATTTCTCTAAGCCTTAGTTTTCTCATTTCTGAAATATGGATCATAATCTTGACATTTAACGGGGTTGCTTTAGATTGATGAGGTGATGTGTGTGTGCCATTAACTTACTACACAGCATATAGTTACAACTGAATCAATGTTGGTACCTGTCCCCCTTGTCGATTATAATTCTTGTTAGTTTTTGGAGCTTCTAATATAAACACACCATTAAAAGCAAGCTTTGCCTTTTTTGTATCAACATTTATGCTTGTGCATTCAATAACTTACAGTTTCTCCAGTGCTTCAGTTGTCATTATCTTTAAAATCCCAGGAGATAAATACAAATGGCTCTGCATGTTTCTTGTCTGAACATGACTAAGAACCAGAGGTCACAAAACTCCTCGATGATGTCACAGTCACAACCGATCAACAGACACATGAAGAGTGCACTGATTGGAAGCCAAGATATAAAAACTTGTTCTCTCCACATCTGTAAGGACTTGGCTCATCTGTTTTCCTAGGCTAGCGCTCTGTTGGTTTGGCATTCCTGTAACTGAAGTTCTCCAAACCAGCGAGAGTCCTAGAGGATCAGGCAGACAGATGGACCACAGGGAAAACCACCAACAAACCCAGCTTCTCAGGAGCACCCTTTGCTTGGAGAAGAAGGTTGCAAAACTTAGAAAAAGGAACCTTTCCAGATTATGAGACCTGTTCAACCCAACCGCGCCTGCCAGAGAGCCTGTGAGAAGAAAGAAAAAGGAAAATCAGATTTTTAAAAATCCTCAGGACACTGTGTAGAAGAGGCTGAGGAAAAGAGCAGGGCTTGACGTCAGCCAGAACACGCTGTTGGAGGTAGCCATTTTGCAATTCCTCCAGTATCTTTTCTCTGCTGAGTTCAGAACAGTGAAAGACATCCAGGAAAGAACTCCACTGTTTTGATGGAAGCAGCTTTGACATAAGCAAAACCAGGCTTGGCACAAGGTGGGGCGTGCCGTGGCCAAGCCAGTGGAACAGGCCGGCCGTGGAGGAATTGAGACGGGCTGGGGAAATTGTTTCAGGACGTAGCTGGAGCCACTTGAAAGGGGAGGACACTGGAGGGTACAGACGTTTCATCAGTGTTTGAGTTAGGGTGTGAGTAGCATCGTGTGCCTTTGAGAGACATCCAGGAGTCCCCCTTCTTTTACAGTCACCTCTAGGGAAGGGGAGGGGGCGGCCGCCGCCTCCTGCATGGTGCCAAGCCAGGGCTTGAGGACTGCTGGCTGGTTGTGAACTCTCCGATTTGGCTGCTCTGGTGGTTGTGGGAGCAGAAAGGGGGAGTGTGTGTGACTTTCCTGGCTTCCAGCAGCTTTCCCTGTGGAAGAGCCAGGAAGATGTGGCAGGGGCAATATGGAACTCAGTCCCTGGGTCATTTTTGACACTTTTTCAGGGCTAGGTGGCCCTGAGGTTAGAAAAGAAGTGGAGCGTAATCTCTGGGACATGGTCTGCCTCCAGTTATCCTTGCGTGTCGATAGCAGCCTCTTCCAAGGGGCGGGCGAGGGCAATGCCGTACGTGGGACAGCACAGGCAGAGCCATAGGCACTGGCCCTGGCAGGGCCGCGCAGGGCACATCGGGCGAGGGGAGTGGGCCGACTTGGGCAGATTTCTGTTTCTCAGACTTGGCCTATTTTCAGCATCAGAGGCAAATCACGGCAAAGGCCTCTGGGATGTGAATTAAATATCTTTGGCTGGCCGGGGAGCAGGCCATCGGGGAGGGACAGAGAAGCTTCATTAGCGCCAACCTAGGCAAAGCACAGGGGGAACTTTGGGTCCAGCAGATGCTGATATTCTGTCCTGGACAAAAATAGCAAGGAGAAACTAAAAAATGAAAACGTAGCTCATAGGAGTGCACAGTGATGTGAGTACATTAGCATATGCTGCATATTATACACTCTTATATTAACATGGTGTTTGGAACTGTTGCCTGGTTCGTGTTAATGAGGAAAGATCTCCTTTTGAAATAGAGTTGGTTTAAGATGATATTGGAACAGTGGGAAGAATCGAGAGAACAACTAGAAAAGAATGCCTCGTGAGGTCACCTGAGGGGCCTTGGAGGTAAAGGGGCTCCCTGGGTATCCAGAGCCTGAGCCGGAAGGAACGGTGGTATACTGCGAGGGGAGGGGATCGGTGAGATGCTAGCAGAATCGTGAGAGCTATCTCCTCAGGATAATCGGGTGTGATCGGAGGAAAGCAAGAAAGATACCAAAAGAGCATGTTTGGCCCTGACTGGTGTGGCTCAATGGGTTGAGAGTCATCCCGCAAAGCAAAAGGTCACCAGTTTGAATCCCAGGCAGGGCACATGCCTGGGTTGTGAGTTTGGTCTCTGGTCGTGGTGCATGCAAGGGGCAACCAGTCGATATTTCTCTCCCTCTCTCTCTCCCTTCCCCTCTCTCTCAAAATAATAAGTAAAATTTTAAAGCATGTTTATATGAATCACGTTCCATAGGAGGTAAATGACAAGAGGATGCAAAAGGAACTAAAGACTGGTGAATAAGGACCAACCAAGAAGAAGTTGCTTTTAAGAAGTAAGACAGTGTGTTATGGAATTGTACCCTTGAAACCTGTATCATTTTATTAACCAATGACACTCCAGTAAATTCCATAAAAATATATTTTTAAAAAGCAAGACAGGAAAGACCATGAGTGGTATGATTCCATTTATATGAAATGTCCAGCAGAGGCAGAGGCAGACCTGTAGGGACAGAAAGTGGTGGTCAGGAGGGGAAAGGGCATTCATTGACTGGCAATGGGCAGGAGGTGTCTTACTGGGGCGATAAAGATATTCTGAAACCAATGAATGGTGTTGGCTGCGCCACTTGGTAAATTTCCTAAAAATCACTGAATTACCCATTGGAAACGGGTAGGTAAAACATGCCTCAATAAAGTTGTTTTTAAAAAGAACCTTTTTACATAGAAGGGATCTTCTCATTGACCATTTTTTGCAATGCAGAATATGCACCAGCCGCTGTGCCCATGTGTGAGGGGACAGGGCCGCCTTGACAAAGGCAGTTTGTAAATAAGGCAAATGGCTCCTAAGAATTTGACCTCACTTGTCTTACTGACTTGCAAACTATGACATGAGGAACAAATGATTTGGTAAGACGCAACGGGTGGGATTCTAAATTGTTGCCCCCGTTCTGGAGGCAAGATTGAAAGCACATAGGAAACACTTGTAAAGCACATGTGAAAAACACTTTTGACTGCACAAGGACTTTGGGCCCAGAAAGTTCGCCTAAAGAAATTTATCCTCAGGGGGCTTTAGATGCATGCCATCAGTGTTCTGACACCCCTCGGATTTCTGTCCACAGACTAGGCCCCTGCCCCCAAATCCAGATTCAGGTCTCTAACTGCCCACACAACAACCACACAAGGGTCTCCAACTTAACACGTCCAAAACCTAACTCCGGAATAGATCTCTGCATTCCGAATCAAAAAGTGCCAACCCCCAAAGGCGGCTCTACTGGCCTCAGGTGATGGGGCCGCATCCTTCCAGTTGCTGAAGCCAAACACCTGGACACTGTGCTTGACGTCTCTCTCTCACCCTGTATCTGATCCAAAAGCAAAAGCTGCTGACTCTGCCTTCAAAACTGATCACAATTCACGCCATTTCTTACCATCTCTACAGCTGCTCCACACTGAGCTCCCTGGAATTTCCTAAGATGATTGTCTCTCTGGTCTCCCTCCATCTACCCTTGCCCAATTCTCAACACAGCAACAGGGATTATTTCAAAACATACTACATAACATATCACGTCACTCCTCTGCTCAAAACTCAGTGGCTCGTAGCTTGACAACAGCTGGCCAGTTCTTGCATAAATGTGGTCTCTGTTACCTCTTCCTACCTCATGCCCTCCCTATGACTCCTATCCGTGCTTCACTGTCCAGCCACAAAGGCCTCCTTGCTAGTCATCAAAACGCACCAGACAGGCTTCCAGTTTACCACTTTTGCACTGGCTTCCCCTCTGTCTGGAATGTTCCTCCAGGCAGCTGCATGGCCAACATTTTCATCTTCAAGCGTCTGCTCCCTGTGCTCTTCCAGTGTTGCCGCCACAGCCACGGCACTTCAGAGTCCAGCCCAGCTCTTCCAACTCCTGGCACGCGGAGGCCTCTTCTCCGGGTCAGGGTCTTCTACTTTCCATAGCACCTCTCATCTTCCAACTTACTACACAGTTGGACGCTAATTTTAATCGGTCTCTTGTTTGTCACCTATTCTACCCTGCTGTATTGTAAGCTCCACAAAGACGGGAATTGTTTTGTTCACTGCTGTACCCCCCAAAGCCTGATATAGGGTTTGGCATATAGTTGATAATTCACTAATTTTTTGTTGCCCCTGGCCAGGGGGCTCAGTTGATTGGAGCATCATTTCCTACACCAAAAGGTTTTGGGTTTGATTCCCAGTCAGGCACGTACATAAGTTGTGGGTTTGATCCCTGGTTGGGGTACGTACAGGAAGCAACCAATTGATGTTTCTTACATCAGCATTTCTCTCTCTCTCTCCCCCTGACTTTCTTTCTAAAAATCATTAAATGTATCCTCAGGTGAGGATTTACAAAAAGTAATAACTATTTGGTTGAATGAATGAATGAACACATGAGTTGGTAATGAGCAAATAGTAATTTTGTAAACAAAAAAATAGCATTATGTCATGAGAAAAAAAGTGAAGTGAGTTCCCAGGTGCGCTGTGTGATGCTCATTAGTCCTCTGATGAGGTGAGGTTGACTCATTCACGTCTGGAGAAATCTGACTTTACCAGCGCCCCTTTGCTCCCTGGGAAAATGTGACCAACATCATCAGGGTGAGTTAGCAGAGCCGTGTGGCTGGAGTTCTAATCTGATTCCATATAGACTGCAGGTTGATTTCATATCATCATTTAAACACACACACACACACACACAACACCTCTGCTTCACTCACAGCAATTTAATAAAGAAATGCAATCATTTGCAAATGGAAGTCTAGAGGTTCTCTTTCAAGGGCTGGTATCTCCACAGTGTGTTTTATAAGGTCAGTTTCATCATTGATCAGACATGTTTACTTAATTTAGCTTCTGGATTCCTATTTCCAAAAGGCACATTAGCTACTTTTAAAAAGCTTTTATTGATTCATGCAGAAATGAGGTGCATGAAAACCTTTGATAAAAAGTGAAACTTCATGTAAATGTACTGCCATAGGATAAAAGGCCACACTTCTGTTTCCTTCCTGTTAAATTGTGCTGGGGTTGATCACACGCAGTATATCCTCCTGTGCAGATTCTTTGCTATGAGAGTTGTGAATTTCAACCAATCTTGTTAGTCTGAGATGTGCACTCTTAAGATAAATATGAAAACCAGTGATAGCCCGTTGCACGGAAGTCAAAATATTTTTTTCCATCGGTCATACAATTTGGCTGCTTTTTACCCACTGTTTTTCTGGCATGTTCCCCCCACCCCTCACCTCCACCCCTTTACATCCAGGAGCTCTTAGCCGAAATCAGAAAGAGAGCCAGCGCTGCTCCAGCATGGACAGATGTCACAGCCTGTGGTGGCAGGAGATAGAATCTGAGCAGGGACGAGACAGAGGGAGGCACAGTTAATGCTGACGGACACACGCGTAGCTGCTGCCTTCGAGGCCGACACGCTGAATTATCACCGTTCATGGAATCGAACGGTAGAGCACCCACCTTCTTTCTCGCTCCCCTCCATTCAAGTACACCTCTCTTTGATTCTGCCTTAGAGATTTATTCTCAGTATTGGTTTGATGTAGGATGCAAAATGATATTTCTAAGTGACTTGTGTAAAGAATAATATATCATTGAACTCCTCGTATAAGTTTAATGTAGGGGAACAAGGCCAATTATAAACTGAGTTATTCTGTGTATTGTCCTGAGGTATGTGTCAAGAACTATGATTTCACTCTACTGGTAAGCTCACAACTTAGCCTGCCACGGTTTCACGGATGCTGGCAGAAGACACGAGGCTCTTGGATCAGAGATGAGAAGACAGTTTATTATTCATGGAAATAGCAGTAGCCAGAGTATTAACATTACTTGCACTGCTTCTCCAAGCTCAGCTCCCTGGGGGCAATGTGGGCCCTGTGCTGGTACACAGGTGGGCACGCTTTAAATTTCACTATTGTTCAGTGATAGCAACAAGTTTTGGTAGCTGATAATTCAGGTGGGGTTTGAATGGCTAATATTGTATTATAGGCCAGAATATTGACCCTGATTCTTTGCTCTCAACTCGTGTACCCCCATCCCAATTTTATAATAAAAAAATAATAAATACACATTTTATAATAAAACATATAGATTTATTTATATTCTCTAGTCTGGACTCCAGATAAGGGAGAGGAGGAGAGAGTTGCTGAACCTCAGCCACTTGTGCTGAACAAAGGAGGCAAGAAGTAAAAATTGGCTGCATCCATAGCATTCCTGCAAGCAGCAGTTGGAAAGTGTTCTAGTTTATTTCTAGTTTATTTCTACTCTAAGCCTTGCCTCTGACCTAGTTTCAATGCCTCCTTGGAGCCTGCGCCCCTTCCTCTTCCACCTAATGAGGGCTGATGTTCTCCCTCACTGTGCTAGCAAAGGCGTGGGACGATTCGCTTTCAGCCTAAAAGCGTCCACTTTCAGAGTCTCCCAAAGAGAGATTCTGTGGAATCTGGAGGAAGCATCTCCGAAATTCAGTGTGGCTGGGAGGCAGCGCCTGAGAGAAACTGCCTTTCGGGAACCAGGTTCCTAAATGACTCCAAGAAATAATGACTTTCATCTTCCCGTCCCCTTGTACAGAGCTGTCCACACTTGCCGCCTTCTGTTTCCCAGCCAAGACTTCACTGGGAAATTAATCTGTGTATATTTAACACTTCCTCTCAATGCATTGTTCTCTGGGAACCGGCAGATTCACACACAACCTCAGGCAGGCCTCTGGGTTCATTCGGCTTAGCAGGTTTTCAGATGACCACAAACAGCTTCCCAGCCTCCCTTCACTGCTTAGGCAGGAGAAGATCACAGGCAAGAAGGATGGATCTCCATCCCGTGTGTTAGACCAGGTGGCTCTTAGCAGCTGGCCCCACTCCATAAAATTCAGGCTCCGTCAGAATAATTGCCTATAAACATCTTCTTGCAGTCAGTGTTTATTCTCCTATTGTCTGCTGGGAGCCTGACATACTCAGCTGAGTGTCTGCTTTGGCAAAAAGTCTGAGTTCCAGGCTTCTGTCATGTGTTCTCTGAGTTACATCATGTTTTCATGGCATTGCAGACAGGCCAGTGCCCAGTGGTGGTGACCCAGGTTCCCCTCAGTTACACACAGATGTACACTCGTGGGTCAGCTCGGCGGGAGCACCCCTTTGTTGGTGCACACCGTGTGCCAGGCATCAGTACCTGATGGCTGAATGCCCAAGGCGATTCTCAAAGGTACCTGGAGATTGCTCCTTCCACAGACTTTGGCAAACCAGTCCAGGATGTCAAACTTTTACAGCTCCCTCAAGCCCTCTTTTGATGGAATCAGGGCATGGGTAAAAAATGTGTGTCTTTGGCCTTCCAATACCTGTCATTGCCCCTCTCTTAGCTCCTACCTCCCTGTTTTCTTGTTCTTCAAACTCCAGACTTCAGTTTTCCAAGCGCCCAATCTCACCTGCCAACCCCAGAGGGCCCAGACCTCAGAATTATAACAGAGCTTCAGGAAACAGAAGAGGTACTCGAAGTGTTCTTTGCATAAAGCACTCTGTTTGAGAGAAGGGAAGGAGGGAGGGATCTGTTCTAAAAAGATGCCCACAAAGTCCAAGTGACATGAAGAACCACACACATTTCAGAAAGGTGCAGGGCAGGGATGGAGGTTCTAAGCTAGAATTTGGAACGTCATTTCTGGATATGCTAGTCTTTTTTCGTTTATCTTAAGGCCATCCTGGGATAGTGAAAATCAAATACTTGTTAAATTAATAATTTTACATTGCCAGAGGACAGGTTGACATTTCTGGAAGAAATCAAACAATAATCATATGGTAGAAAAGCTTCTGATTTTACCCATTGATCATGAATAGGAGACCTTTTCTTTTTTCTAAGTCATGGGATTATATTCCATTTCTTCTTTCTCAAATGTTGATTTGAAATTAACAGATTCTAATGGTGGATAAGAATTCTCCTGAACAGAAGAAAAAGGGATTTGGAAGTATGAATTAGCCAGGAAGGTGCTGGAAAAGTTAGGAAAGTTACTTCAACACAGGTAGGGAATGCGGGGCCATGGCATTTAAGGTGATTCAAAGAATTACAAGAAAATTACCCTCTGCCCAAAAGCCTCTTCCTCACCAACTTGCTCAAGTGTCCATAATTCATTCATTACTCTTTGTCTTTGGGATGACCTTAGAAAATTCTGTGTCCAGGAAGGAATAAAATAACCTGTCATACAGTTCCCTGAAGGCGTCAGGGTCTTATTTATTGCTAGGAAGCCAGGGGAGAGACAATAGGGAGATGGTGCCGAACTGAAGATAAACTCCTCTTGCTTTGTAGTTTTGCTGAGCGTGGACTCTGCAGGAGGGGATAAAGTACTCTCAGTCATGGAACCTGTCAAGTTCTCGGAGCTTCCATGAAAGCAATGATGGGAAAGATATTCAGGAGCTTCTGTTCTGAATCCATGGGCCAACCTTTTGGGTACTGACAAGAAGGTCCCTGCGGTACAACCCCTCAAGCTGTTCAGTTTTAGTACAAAAGGTAGAGTCCCAAAACTATTTTTAAAGGAACTGCCCCCTCCAGGTGAAATCTTTTCAGGTTGTTGGGAAATGTCCAACAGGCCCAGGATGACTTGGACATGAAAGGAAATTTTTTGTTGATTTTTTCCCCCCAAGGTGATGTTTTGTCCTGGACACAGGATCAGGGTTGTTGAGACGGCTTGCTCCTCTCACCCCTAGAAGTTGTCCTAGAACAGTGGCACCCGCAATTATTAAAATGCAAAAGCAACTCAGGTGACCTGCTGTAGTGCCTCGTTGTGCAGATGAGGGAACTGCAGTGCTGGGAAGGTAACAACTGAAGAAGCAGAGCTGCCCGGAGAACAAGGCAGGGGCTTGGCCGGCAGACGGGGCTTGGCCGGCAGACGGGCCTGGGCCGCCCGCTCAGCAGTTAGGTGAACCTGGGCAAGTGGAGCGATGTTTCTGAGCCTCCGTTTCCTCTTCTGTAAATGCTTCTTAGGGAGTTCCTACTCAAAAAATGAACTCAAAACTTGGCCAGTATTATTTTATTTGCTATCCTTTTCTTTAATTGAGGTATAATTTAATTATACCTCAATTAAACAGAAAATTCACCATTTTGAAGTGGGTACATTCACTATCTTGTATAGTCATCACCACTCTCTAATTCCAGAACATTTCCATCGCCACCCAAAAATGCCTGTACCTATTAGCAGTCAGTCATGATTTTCCCCTCCCCCTGCAACGTGGCAACCACTAATTTACTTTCCATCTCTGTGGATTTGCTCTGTGGATTCTGGGCATGGCCCAGAAGTGGAATCATATAGATGGTGTGGGATCTTTCACTTAGCATGATGTTTCTACGCTTCACCCAAGTTGTAGCAGATACTTTTTCCTTTTTATCGCCAAATAATATTCCATCACCTGGATATACCACATTTTGTCCATATATTCATCAGGTGATGGAAATTTGGGGAAATTACCATTGTTTTACACAGTTGGGCCAAAGGCAGAACTTTGGGTATCTAACCCTCAACCTGTTCCTGTTTTTCCTACTGCACACTGTTATTCATAATGTCTGAGCCTGTGCATTGTATTCACAGTAGTGGTTTGCTCAAAGAAACCCTTACAACCTGGCTAACCGCTGTTAGGATTTTATACCTTTGTAAGAATTTTTCCATTATGAAAAAAGAAACCACAACAATCCAAGGAAATACAAACCTAAACGTTGTAGAAAAGTTATGCTGAAAACCAGTTTTAATTTTCATTTTTTGTACTCGAGTGGACTGGGCTTTATACCTCTTCATCCCACTGTATTTTACAGAACAACCTGAGTCTTAAATACAGTATCTTTTATCTACTTGGGTTTTATGTGTGCATTCATTACCATAGTTTATAGCCCAGGATCAGAGTTTGTATTAGCTTCCATTGACGTTTAAAGGCCCTTCTGTTTTGTTTACATTACTGCATGGCACGCTCAGAATTGTTCTCTTTTTCAGTTAGACGGTCCCTGTCATTGCATTAGGTATGAGGAATATGTGCCTCTTGGCCCAGAACTTAGTATTAAACACAGCTGGTTGCCTCTCCTTACCACCTGGCCCCCTTCCCATACGCTGCTCGCTCCGGCTCTCAGGTCTGGTTTTCAGGTCTGGTTTCCAGGCCCGGAGGGAGCAACGCTGGCTTGGTATGCTTGGAAAAATTGTTTTCACTTAATGAAGATGAAGGCCTTCTCTTGGTGGGCGCATGAAGACGAGGGGCAGATCTGACTCATTTAGGAGTTGGTTGTTGATGTTGTTGTCTTGGGAACTGGCGATGTGTAGAAAGTGGCGAGACCCCAGTGGCGAACCCCTGGGTTCATCTGGGGGTCGCGCTTCCTTATCTTGGGTGGCATGGGTGGAAGGGCCATCCCAGCCTGGTTTCCTGACCTTGACCAAGTATTTTCTTTGCTGAAGCTTTAACGATCTGGTCTGATCACCCCTAATTACTCATCTTATTTGATGTTCTATTTTCTTGTTATTCTTTTCAGGCCTGGAGAAGTATTGTGTGCCGGGCTTCACGTGCATTATCTCATTTATATTATTTCCTGCTTCTGAGTGTTTGGCGGCCGTGAAATACATGGCAAAACAACTGAGCCTGGCGCTTGTTTTTCTCAAGTTAAGGGTCCCTCTTTCCTCCCATTACTCCTGGTTCACACAGCTTCCACAGCCTGTTTCTGTCCTGGTCACCCTATGTCTGTGCAGGTGTGCGCTTTGTCGGCGTTCCTTTTAATGTGATGCCCGGCCTGGGAATGACACTCCGTGTGTGCTGGGAACAACGCAGCGTAGCACCGTTACCCAGAAATGAGCCGACACTCCTTTAATCCGGGACACGTGGGGCAGCGCTCATTTCCAGCTGCATCTTCACACCAGCCCAGCCGACACCACTGCCCTCCCCCCGCCCGTTGTCTTCTCACTTTTACTGCTGGGAGGCAGAGGTGGCTGTTGTGCAGTGGATTTTTTTGATCCTAAGAGCAAAACTTTACATTTCCCCAAACCTATTTTGCCCAGTCTTTACCTTGGGGACTTGCAGAGTTATTACAGCAGAACTGTGTGAATGGGAGGCTAGAATAATTCTGATGCAAGAAATTGCTGAGTGGAGGATTTTTTTTTTTTTTAATGGTATGTTAGGATTGGCTCAGTTAATAGGAAAATCCTTCTCTGATTACCTTTCCTAGGGTACTTTCATTGGTAATTTCTAGTTCATTCGGCTTTTCTGGTTTGTTTTAGAGTCATTTTTAGCATCAACAATTATATAGATTAAAAGAATGAAATGAGTGTTAAGTCTCTTTGGGGAGCTCAGTACCTCAGTCTGTTGGCTGGTTTATAATCACGGGTCCTCTGTGGGCCTTTGAACGCACCAGCTCGCCGCATCATTCACAAGGGATATTTCAAGGGTTTTAACTGCACCTTTCTGTCTGCTGCAGTTACCTGGCTGAGCAGTGCTGGAATGGCGGTTTTATCTACTTGATCATGCTGCGTCGCTTCAAGCACAAAGTCCATTCTCCTTATAATGGCAACAGTAGCAACAGCTCTGAACCAGGAGAGACGCCTACCTTGGAGCTGGGTGATCGAACTGTGAAAAAGGGGAAAAGAACAAGGAAGTTTGGAGTCATTTCCAGGCCTTCTACCCACAAGGCCACTGAAGAATCCAAGAGCAGCACTGGCTGTGAGCTGGACAATGACCCCATCTCTGAGCTGGACAATGGCCCAGACCGTGAACTTGGCAATGGTCATGCCTTTGAGCTAGAAAATGGCCCAGATTCGCTCAAGGAGGTGGCTGGATCCCATCTAGACAGGTCAGAAGTGGACAAAGGAACAGAGCACAGAGTTCCAAAAACAGATGCTCCTCTGCCCACAAGCAATGACAAACGCCACTTCTCAAAATCGGGGAAGACAGACTTCCAATCAAGTGACTGCTTGGCACGGGTAAGGTCTTGTTTGATTATAGAACCTGAGTTTTTAAAGTAATATTGTTTAAGTTGCTTTTAAAGTTTAGTAAATATGTCTAAGACGACCTTGCATTTAGAAGCCAACACATATATTAAGATGAATGATCAGAGGACCTAGCAATAACAACCAAAAAGTCCAAGTCATTTTATCCTAGTTAAATAAAGAGTGAGTCGAGTGATCATAAGTGGAAAATTCAAGCCTTCTGTGGTATAATTTGAGTCATCTGAAGCCCAGATGAAGTACTTGAACTGCATCATTATTTATCACTGCTGTCACCAGGGGACTTGCCACTGCAAGGCCAAGAATTCCTGGTGGCAGTTGATAGCATAAACATCCAAGCCTCGGTATTGCACAGGAAGGATGTCCAACACGCAGGGAAGCATCTGCTTTTATTTTTAACACTTCAAAACCAGGGACATTTTCATGGGATCATGTTATTATATTGCTGAATTCCAGCGAAGTTTAGAAACTTCACAAAAATCTCTGATGCTATAATATCCAGCTGTGATGGTCAGGGCCGGTCCTACTACCTAAAGGCAAAGCAGATGTGGTGTATTCCGAATGGTGGGGGGTGTGCTTCCAGCCACAGATCGTCTTCCCCGTGATAACCAACACTCGCTCATCAAGTTGCATTTCTTTAGGATAAACATGTTCTTTCCAAGAATCCTCTTGGCAGATACTGCTATGGATTCTTCATGAAGCAGTAGCTTCCCAAGTGGTTCCTGACTGGTGTCTTCTGTGACTCAGGAGTCGCTGCTAGGGATAAAAGAGAAAGTTGGAAAGGTAGAAAATGGGCCTAGGGGGAAGTATACTGTTCCTCTTTGCTGGGAAGTGGAGCCCTGTGAGGGAATGTAATTTTTAAAGGCTTCTTTTACGCACATTTCTGCAGTGGTAGCCAATCTGTATAATGGGTTGAGAAGAATCAAAATAACCTCTTAGAGGGCCATGTTTTTTCATTGGAGGAGCTAGGGGATCATCTTAAAGCCTCACACTAAGGAGGCATCTTTGTAGATGGATGTGTAAACAGATAGAAAGAAAAACTAATGTCTCTATCAGTGATTTTTCTAACAAGTTATGCTCCCCCAAAAGAGGATTAAAGAAAAAAACAATTTTAATGTTCCCCCAGCCCCCCCTCCCAAATTAAAGCCAGTAAGAAAACAGCCCTGCCCTGGCCGGGTGGATCAGTTGGTCAGAGTGTCGTCCTGCACACCAAAAAGTTGCGGGTTCAGTCATTGGTCAGGGTGCACATGGTAGGCAACTAGTCAATGCTTCTCTCTCTCTCTCTCTCTCTCTCTCTCTCGCTCTCTCTCTCTCTCTCTCTCTCCCCCTCCCCCCCCTCCACACTCAATTATTTATCCTCCAGTGGGGATTAAAATATTATTATTAATTCATATGAAAAGAATCCTTAGTGTTCCTAGACCCCCAAAATAACCTACTAAGTCATACCAAACAGCACATACAATCTAAAATAACACTAGTAGTAAAAGCAGTGCTGCCCTTGCTGGTCAGGGTGCACGCTGCCCACTGTAAGGCTGCCTGAAGAACAGACGCTGGACACTATTTTCACTTTTTGCTTTTTCTCATAAAAGCAAAAATCCTCTTTGGATTTCCTTCAGTTACTGAAAACAGGTCTACTGTAAGTCTTTTGTAAAAACACAGTGGCGTGACACAAACTTCCGAAAAGCGGGTAATATCTATATTATTATGTGTCCCTTATCCATGGATACTATATCTTGATGTGATTTTCCCCCCTCATGATTAGATTGTAAATACACAGAAAGTCTGAGGGGGAAAAAATTAAGTTAGGGAATATTGACATCCTTAATACTTTTGAAGGTTTCAGGTACAAAAGGTTTAAGTTGACTGTCACACATGATTTAAACAGTATACTTTCATTTGTTGTAGCATAAGTGGAAATAATTTGGAGTGATTTTAAAAGAAAAAAAAACATCAAACTTTTGAAGTACCATCCTCTGCTTATCTTAATTAAAGGCAATAACATAAAATTGAATTTCTGGATTAAACTTTCTGAAAACTGCACTTAGTAAGTACCTGATTTTTGTGTTCAAGGTCAAATGTCCAAAAAATCTAAATGAAATGGTGAAATAAAAACCAATTGCCTGTGGGGCATTTTTTAAAAAGCCACGTGCCTGTAGAAAGAAGAAACTTGCCATCTGGAATTTGCATTCTTCATCATTGTCTGTAATCCATAGACTGATTATTGACTTAAGGTCCGGCACAGTTGAATGGGCCACACACCTTCTTAGACACAAATATTCTAGCATCTTTTTCAATCCCAGAAGTGTCATCATTAGATGCATTTATCCAAAATTGATACAGTTGGCAAGCAGTGGCTTCTCCCCACATCCAGGTGGTACCCAAATTGGAACCAGTAGGTCTTCACAGAAAATTATTCTGTCCTTGAGCTGAGTGGATTTCTATTTTTACTCCAGGATGAGCCAAAGTCATGCTAAAATGGAATCTCCAGGGGGAAAAAAAATTATTTACCTTTTAAGACTTTTGGTGGAAAAAATTCCATTCCATTTGAATAATGGGAGATTGAACATGACAGCATTGTTCTGTTTCTGCTTTATTAATGATTTAACGTATCTACAAAGCCTTAATAAATTGCAGGAAATGCTTGTAATGATCGTTCAGACCAATTTTATCAGATGCTTCTTTTTCACAGACTGTCACTTGTTACATGATTTTATATTCTGTTCTTCCTTAACAGAGCTATAGGAAGATATTTCCTCTAACAAATATCTTTAAAAAAAAAAAAAACCACCAGTGTGGTTCTATAAAATATTAACACATAATGATAGGTATGCAACCAGATTAAAAACTTGGGCCTATCATCCAAAACATAATAATCTCCTAGGACACAGATAAGCAGTTCTAGAAATGCATTCAGTATTACTTACTCCCTGTCATCGAAGGTGACAGTTTTTGTGAGCGTGTTTAGATACACGTGTGTTTTCGTAATGCTGCACAGTGCAAATGTATGCAAACAAAGGCAGTCACACAACAAAGAAAAACAGTCCCACCATTTGCCAGGCAGGGGAGTGTGTTCACTAATGGCACACGTGTCTGTGGGTGCCTTTGTGGTCTGACCCTGCTACTGGTAACCTGCCCTATGCAGTGCCAGACCTCTCCCCTGGGCCTTTAGCAGAAACCTCAGGAAGGTCTGAATCTGCAGGAAAAGATCAGAAGCTCAGGAGATTGACACTCAGGACAACTGCTGGGTGGTCCCTGATGGTTGCAACAAGCAAATGCAACATCAGGATGGTCCTCTTCTATCTGTTCACTGAGCGAACTTGGGTCCTCCTGTGTGGGAATGTCTCCTAAGTCCATGCCTGCACCTTTGCCTGAGCCTTGAGTTTCCACCACCTGCCTATAGGATGTTGCCACGTTGGCTGTTGCACATCATGCCTAAAACTCGATGCATCACTCGCCCATAGCACCGAGCCTGCTCCAGGGTTCCAGGACTCAGCAGCCCCAAGCTGTCCAAACTGCAACCCCGAGAGTTAGCTCATGACTCCTCGTCCTGATTTGCCCAAAGCTTTCCCTGGTTTTGCACTGAAAATCCCATGTCCTGGGAAATGCCTTTATCCCAAGTTGGTGTCCTCTAGGTAACTGAATTGCTACCCTCTCTCTTAAACCATGTCCATGCAATCACCAAGCCCTGTCAACGCCTGCTCCCTTTAAGACCTCCCTGACCACCCTACTTCTCTTTCCCCCCCTCCCACAACTTCAGGTCAGGGCCAGGCTGCCTTCCTGCCTCATCTGGGTGGCCCCAGTAGTCTCCTGCCCATCTCAGTGCCCCCACTCTAACGCCATCATCCGCCGTCCCACACAACCAGCGAGACCCTTCTGAAGGGCAGATGTCACCACGCCTGTGCTGGCATACCCGCGTAGACTGCTGCTTAAACCCTTTTGACAGGTCCACGTCGCCTTCGGGGTAACAAACACGTTGGCTTGCAAAGCGCGTGAGGCCTAGTATTATCCAGTCGCTCTTTAACCTTCTGCCTCCCTGATTTGGGCTGAATTATAGTTTTGTTTTTTGTTTTTCAAAAGTCTGTGCTCTTGCCTCTGATTTTTGGCAGATGCTGCTCTCGCTATCCTGTGTTCTCCCCTCCCCAGAGTAGCTTAGCTTCCGCCTTTCCTGGGGGACTGAGCACCATGGCACCCTCTCAAGGAGGCTTCCATAACATCCCTGTCACCTGCCCCCACCTTCAGGCCTCTCTTCTCGGGGCTCCTGCAGGACCCCTGCTCATCTTCATCAATGCATGAATCCCACATATACCGAACAGCATTGGGCTGTGTGTCCGCAGTAGACTTTAAGGGCGAGGACCTTATTTGTCTTTCTGTCCTAACTCAGGGCCTTGCACTTGCAGGTGCTCTGTAGCTATTCATTAGTAAAGGCACCCAGGAGCACCAGGCCTGACAGGTGGACATCAAGTTCCAAGCCTGGCTCTCTCGTCCCAGCTCCTTTGGGCTGCGGTGTCCTTTCTCTGAGCTTCTGTCTTCTCACCTATAAACTGAGCATTTGGGCCTGATGACAAAGGGACTGCAACTTTGACATTACGATCACACACTTCTTCATAGCTTACGGATTATTCTAAATAAGGAGGGATAAGCACACAGTCTCAGAATAGGTTTACAACTAGAGCCAGGGCATTTACTGCAGTGAAATTCTAGTTGGATGATACATCTTCTCACATTTGGAGCCAAGACGCTGTTGTGAAATTTTATTTTTGGTTCCAGAAGAGGATGAGGTCCTTTAAATGCTGTGGAGACAGCTCCCTTCAATGTGCCCCCGCTGTTTGGTAAATAAGTCCCTTTGTTGGCTTCCGCAGAGAGAGGCGTGTGTGCACTCACAGAGTCACCGACACTCTGTGGCAAAGTCCGCGCTCGCATGGGTACAGAGGTCCATAGTGTCCATGTCTGTGTGGCTTGGCTTTTTCTCCACAGACTGACAAAGCCTCCTTGCCCTTTAAGCCCATGTAAAGGGAACCAAAGCCTGAGCCATCTGTCTAGACGGAATCTGCTCCAGAACGCAGTTGTGTCTACAACTGGATCAGCGTTCACATGCTAAACGTTGGCAAACATGCAGGTCTCCCATCTGAGCGAGCCTCTTTAATGCCAGTCTCAGTAACTTCTGAAGAACCGTAAGATTCGTGGATAAACATCTTACAGCTGTTAATTTCATGGCATTTACGCATATTGTTATATACCAGGGACAGTTCTAGTCACTAGAGAACCCGCTGCACAGGGCTGGATCACAAAGGGTCACGTACGCCATTGCCAAGAGCTGGCCTCATCCGAAGTCTAGTGGAGAACTGTGGAAAGGTTTAAGCTGAGGGCATCGTGACGTGTCTTTTTAAAGTTCACCCTCGATGTGTAATAGAGAGTGGTGAGTTGGAGGAGGTGGAGAATCAAAAAGGAAGACCCAGCTGGACGCTATGGTGATAACCCAAGCTAAAGATGCTTGTGGCTTTGACAAGGGTGGTGGCAGGGGTGAGGAGCAGGAGGAGGTGGGTGTGGGTCTATGTTGCAGGTAGAGCTTATAGATCTTGCTCATGGTTTGGGTCTGACTTTTGGGCTGTATATCCTCTTCATCTTGAGTAGATGATAGTATTTTCTCCCACTGAGATGGGAAAGCCTAGAGGGGGACGGGGAGAGTCCTGTTTTGAGCATGCTGAGGCATGTATCGGATACCCAAGTGGAATTGTAAGGAGGCAGTTGGAAATAATATTATCATATTTTAGTTGGCCAGCTGGTTTTTGGCCAGTACCAGCTTTAGCCAAATAAACTTCAAACATTGACTTTATTTTTAATCGAGCACTGCTTTCAGCTATAGGCAGATAAATTTAATACCACACTGACAGTTGTACAATTGAGACTGATAACATCTGCCCCTTCCTGTTTGTGCCTTCCTTTGTGTACCTCCGAGCTTGTGATTAGATGACCAAGAAATTCCAAGGCACGGAAACTTGCATTAATTTCTGTGAACTCTCTCCTTATAGTTCCTACTTCCAACTGTGGGGGAAAAAAGTGTTCTTGGATAAAAGTGAAAAATGATATGTTTCTTGACTAGTATAGATGGGGGCTATACTACACATGGGTCATTTCTGCCCTCCAAAGCCATTTTTGTTAGATACATGTTTCGTTTTGTTTTTAACTTGTGTGTGTTTGGGGCGGGGGCAGGGCTATGGAGTGGCGATGTGGGTGCTTTTAACTACAACTGTCTGTGTCAGAGTGTACATTAGGGCATTATTCTTTCCCACTGATCATAGTTTTGCATGTTTCTTGTCACAAGTCCTATATCTACAAGTATTTAAATATTATAAAGGACCATATCTAGTATTGGCACACCATCTAGGATCCATACTTAACCTGTTTAACAAGAAGGATAGGACGGGGGTGGGAGGGAGGGACTGGGAGGAATGGCGGTGTAACTAGTAATGGGGATGGATAGTCCTTTACTCACTGGGTGAAAACCTAATGGGTTTCCTTATTTCTAGACTCTACTAACGTGCCCTGCTGCTCTTGGGAAAGAGTCCCACAGCTTTGCTCACCGGGAGAGGGGAGATCATTGTCCCACACCTTTAAGGCTCTGGGAGCCATTGGCACATCTTCCAAGGAAAAAGCAAATCAGGCCACCATCTGCTCTAGTTTGTCAACTGCGTCATGAGGCCCAGGGAGGCAGCCACAGCCCGCCCCATGTGCTCGTGTGAGGTGCCCAACGAGATGCGACAAGAGAGAATCGGCTGTCCCCAAGTGGGTTCCCATGGGGCCGCCCTCTGGCCACCAGGAGCTCTGCTGGCCTGGAAGTGGCGAGAGTTGCCATTGTGGCAGTAGCGTTGATTCTCAGGGACGGCCCCTTGAATTAGTGGAGCTCAGTGAGCTGTCGAAGGCCAGGGACTGCTTCTGAATGGGGAAGAGAGAAAGGTGTTCCAGGGGTCAGAGGCAACAAACCAGAAACCGGGGATCCTGAGGGGGACGATTGGATGAATTAGAGATCGTTGACAAGTTCATGAACTACTGTGGTAAGCCAGCGACTTCTGAAGTTACATTTGGCCAGACAGGCTTCATGTGTCTGTGGTGAGCGGATGAAGGAGACAGTTGGCACCTACTGCGTGTTGCTGGGGTGATAGAGCCCCACCGAGCAGCGTGGTACCAGGGATACTTAGGATCCAACAGGTCTCTGTCTGGTAATAATTTCCCCAGACATTCCTGTTGCTGTGCATCAGTGACCGTTCAACATCTGGTTTTTTTACTATTGCATAAAGCCTCATTTTCATTTCTGACAGAGTGTATTTCAGATTTTCTAAGTGCTTCACATTCTTTCTCTTTTGCAAGCAGCCTGAATGGGCAGGTTGCCTATTTCTAGGAGGGTGATGGCTTTGTTCATGTTGGGCCTTAACGGTTCCGTTGGACCTTCATGATGAGGTCATGGATGAGGAAAGCAGATGGCTCTTGTTTTAAATGTTGGAGAATGCATTGTGATCCACATTCCCCATGGACCTAGACCTGCAAAGACCAATAGGGGTGGTCCTAAATAAGACTCAAAATAAACCACTTTGGAAGGTTTTGCTTTCATTTCTCTGAATCGCTCAGTAGCTGAGGGAACTCGAGAATTTCCCAGTGGGCCTATGTTTGTGTCCTTGGAGTGAAATGGAGGGGGCAGTGGAGAAGGAACTGAACCAGAAAGGCCACCAGCAGTCTGGAGGACTTACAGGCATTTCTTAGTTTTAAAAAGGATACATTTTGTTGAGGCATTTTTTAGTGTATTGAAAGAGTGTACAGACCAACGTCTGTAAGAAGTCGATAACAAATTCATCAGCTAATTTACTGTTTGGGTTTCTCCCGCCAAAGATCTCATTTAAATGGTTTAAGGAAGTTTGAGGTTCAATTCAATATGATGTTTTTAACATATATTCATATGATACATATTATAAGGAATATATGGTTACCTATCAACATTTATTAGGTACATAGAATAGGGAATTAGATGTTGGGAACATTGCCACCTGTTTCCAGAAATATCTCACTTAACTCTAACAACAAACCGGGAGTAGTAATAATTATCCCAACTTGAGAGGCAAAGAAACTGATGTGTTTAGGCCTCGGGTGACTTTCAGGAGTACAAAGCAGCCAAGCTGGGCTCCAACAGCTGAAGTCTGGCGCCAGGACGAGGCTTAGTTTCCCTTTCGTCTTCCCTATGCATTAGTAGCCATGTGCACAATGGTATCGAGGTTTCAGGCAGAAGAAGCATCACTTAGCAGGACCCTGCTCAGGGATCAATAATTACCCTTTCTGTGCTGTCTAGTATCAGCCACTAGCCCATAGGTGGCTATTTAGTTAAAATTAAATAAAGTGAAAAATTCAATGTGTCAGTTGCCAGTCACCTTTCAGGCACTGGATAGCTACCTGTAGCTGTGACTCCATATTGATTGGATCGTGCAAATATAGAACATTCCCATCTTCAGAGGACATTCTGTTGGACAGCACTGCCAGCTAGACTTGGTTGGGTTCAACCGCACAGGCCGTGCGTCTGTCTCTGTTCTTCATAGTGTGCTCACTTTTTCTTCCAAGGAGGAAGTCGGCCGGATATGGAAGCTGGAGCTGCTTAAAGAATCGGATGGGCTGGGAATTCAGGTTAGTGGAGGCCGAGGATCAAAGCGCTCACCTCACGCTATCGTTGTCACTCAAGTGAAGGAAGGAGGTGCCGCTCACAGGTGACTAGTTAACTCTCTCCCTTTCTCTTTCTCCTCGTCCTCTCCCCTCCCTGCCCCTGGGTGCTAGGACTCTCCCCCTTGGTCAAAACACTGGTAATTACAGCTCACAAGGACTGTGCTGAGCACAGAGGCACGTGGGCCGGAGCCGTTCTAATTAAACCTACCTCTGAGCACAGGAAGTAGCTAATTGCTGGAGATGCTGCAGACTCCGCCAAACCATGTAGGAGCACTGGGATTTCTTTCTGGCCCACTTTGAGTTTCAAACGAATGTTGCTTATCCTCTGTTTGGAATGCTGGTAATATGCGGTTATTTATCAGGACTGTGCCTCGCAAACGAATACCACATTCCTGACATCCAAACTCCCAGAAGACGGTGGCTAATGACTTGGCAAAGCGATTGGTTTTAAATACGACCACAGCTCACGTTGGGTGTCAGGCTTCTAACACACTTATATATGTGTGTCTCTGACCTGCAGATGCAGAGGGGAAAAAAAGTAAATGAATCTTTCTCCTTGTGCCTTGAAAACAATTCATACCTCAAAATTTATTTTCCAGTCTGAACAATTATCTGAAATAGGAAGAGTGACTGTACTTAGGCAGAGCTTGTACAAAGAAGTCTATTTGGAGTTATAGGGATATAGTGGTCCCAATATACAAAGTGGGCTCTTGTCATGCCTGCTAATTGCTTCTGTGCACAGTAAGTCCTCGCTTAGCATCAGTAGGTGCTGCAGCTTTACAAAAAACAATGCATAAGAAGACCAGTTTTACTGTAGGCAAATTGTCATAGACAAGAGTTAAATTTCTACATCATCTCGTAAACATGGTAATGAAACAACGTTGGATGAAATGTTATCCAAGGACCTACTGTACATAAGGCGTCTACTGTTTTCAAAGCACGGTGGGGCGTGTACATATGTTACACGCCCCCATATGTACAGTAGACACATAAAGGTCGAGTTCCACTGATGAGGAAAGTGAATACAGTCTGGAACTCATAGGGTTCAAGCCAGGCACCCTGATACGAAGGGAGGCGTGGCAAACCAGAGCAGCGCCGGCCCACCCAAGGGGGAGCGGGCACTCAGAAACGTACCTCGTGTGGCGGAGCAGCAGGAGCTGGAGGGTATGCAAGTCTGAAGAACGGAAGAGTAGGCGAGAGCCGGGGCACACACTGTCCAAGTGTTTCACGCCCATCAGTCCTCTAACTAGAGGTAGGAGGCTCACCACTGGAGGAGAGAGGAGATTAACTACACTTGTCAGTCATCTGTGTGGCAGGCACTGTTGAAGGACGACGACCTCCGATAGGTTTTATCCACCGGAGCATCAGTCCACGTCCTGGGTGACGCACGCTTTAAGGGCCTCCCACTAGGTAGCCGTTTTCCCCCCAACCCCAGGTCTTACATTCTTAGTCTGACTTTGGGAGGTTGGCAATTAGGAAATTCCTGCGCCCAGAGGTGAGCTCACATAGAGCGGTTCTTGTCTGTTTTCTCTGTGAGTCGTTTATTGTCAGTCCCGTGTTTCTTTTCACCCTTAGCAGGGAGTTGTATGTGCGCGTCTCTCCCCTGGGGTGTATAGCTCACATGGGGGTCAACCACAGGGGGAGAGCAAGATGGAATGAAGGAGGGGAACAAATAAAGAGATGGGGACGGGATGGCCTTGATGGTGCTGTGGTGAAGCAAACCCAGCGACACCGGCCAGAACCGTTGCATGCGCCCTTCTCCCCTGATCCCTCTCCCCGGGACTGGCCCAGCACGCGGCTCCTTGAGGTTCTGGGCATTTGTTCCCTGTGGTTTGTGCTGTGCTTGTCCTGTTCCCCCTCTCCTTCCATTCCAAGCAGCTAGTGGGGTCCTTAGCGTTTCTCCGTAGGAGCTTTTGAAGAACAGAAGCAGAGGCACTCGGAAGTCTTTGGTGCTCCTTGTCTTCTGTTAAGGCCTGAATCCGTAGAGGAGAGTCTGATGCTTGCCCTAGAGGAAGGAGATGGGGAGAGGAACGGGCGAGGGGGGGAAAGCGGGAGAGAAGTTGGTTGATCCGTAGAAAGGAAGCAGGGGGAAAAGGTCCACAGGTTGGAGAGAAACAGATTTGGGTGGGCTAGGACTGCTGGGGACATGCATGTATCCCAGGGCGCACCCTGGGTGCTAATCCAAAGCCAAATCCAAAAACAGAGGGGGAGATGGAACTCTAGGCACAGGGTTTCCCAGCCTCACCAGGTTTCCTGTCCCGTACTTAGCAATGGAGATGAAAAGCCTTTGGTGCCTTTGGGAGACCAGACCCTTGGAGGCTCCGTTGGAATGCACTGACTGTGGGTGCGCCCTGAATGAAGGGCCCTGCCCAGCGCTCTGGCGGGTGCCTCCCCAGACCCTCGACCCATCCTAGGGGAGCCAGTTCCCATGACCACTGGCTCTCCTGCCAGTCCTGGGAAGGAAGGTCCGAGCCAGCTGCAATTTCATTGAAAGGAAATTAAAAAAAAAAAAAAAAAAAAAAAAAAAGCACAATGTGTTTGTGCACCTGTGTTTGTAGACCAGGTCTGATACCTGCAACAACAATAAATGAGCTTCTTTGTTCCTTTTTGTGTTCATCCTTCTGCTGAGGAAGCTTAGCTGTAGGGGCACAGGAATGAAAAGGGGCTGAAAGACTTGAGGTCCTGCAACTCTGTGGGATTATATAGACTCAAGGTCCTATACCTGTGGGGGCGGGGCAGGGGGTTGGACAGACACATGCCTTGTGGTGTCCCAGGTGCCACAGAGGAAATCGGGCCAACGGCGTGTCACCTGGCAGCACGGGGGCATGGGGTAGAGAAGGCTTCCTGGACAGCTTAGGGTGCCCTCACTCTCTGGGCTCAGCTCACTGAATCAGCTGAGGACCAAGTCACAAGGGAAGGCGGGCAGGGCAGATCGAGAAAAGGATGACTTGACTCCTAAAACCTTGTGCCTCTATAGTTGTCTCCACCCGATGGGACATTTCATTGCCATGAATGCCAGGTGTCGTAGGGATCCCTTAAGTATGTGCCTATTACAAGGTGACCGCCTAAAATGATGGAGCATTTCACACCTCTGAGCCAGAGCAAAGAATAAAGCTTTCCCATCCCAGCAATGGCTGGCCGTCCCATCCCGACTTCCTCTTTGGCTTGGTGGTAACCGCTCCCTGGCACAACCCTCCCAGCTCCAGGAAAATATCCTCTCTCAAGCCCAGCATGACTTGACAGGGAATTTCTTCCCATCTCCGTTTCCTCAGGGATGGCAGACTGTCCTTAGGAGACGAGCTGCTGGTAATCAATGGCCACTTACTGGTCGGGCTGTCCCACGAGGAAGCTGTGGCCATTCTTCGCTCAGCCACGGGAATGGTTCAGCTGGTCGTGGCCAGCAAGGTAGGTAGTTGGTTTTCTTTGTCGTTGTTATATTTCCAAAGGTGGTGGTGAACTTGGAGCCCTCTGCACACACGGTTCCCTTAGGCCATTTTAACAGCCGCAATAATACAGCACAAGGCCCACGAGGGGGCCCTTAGCTGGAGTGCAGTGTATTTTGCTTTCTTTTAAGGTTATTTAGAAGGTATATTTAGAAGATAGAAAAAGAGTAAGACTAAGGAAAAGGTAAGAATGGTAGGGTGGGAGGAAGGAGAAGATGGCGAGAGCAGCAGCTCGCCCAGGGGAGAAAGGGAAGAAGAGATGTGGAGCCCACAGGGCCACATGGGTGCGAGCCGTGCGGAGGCGCCACCTTCCAGGTCCTGGAGGGAGGGAGCCCTGACTGACGGCCTCACACAGAGTCGGTGCTGCCGGAGAGCTTGTGCGTGTCACCCTCTCCCCTTCTCCCTCCTCAGTCTTATACAGGAGACAGTGAGGCGGAGCTTCTTGGTGGCTCCCCTCTCGTGGTGGCCTGCATGCCATCCAGGGTCTGGGTGCACAGCCAGTGTCTGTCCCCTCCCTCTGTGGCTGCCTCCTCTTCACGAGGCCTCCCGCTGGGGTCCCCGGCGTGCGTTAAGGCCGTGCTGATGTCCGGGGGCCCCAGCATCTGCCTCCTCCCCGGGTTTCGCCAGCCTTAGGGCTCTGGGTGAAGGCGGCAGGGCCCCACGGCTGCGTGATGAGGAGGAGCGGGGGCTGGGCTCTCCTGGTTCTCTCCGCTGTCTCATCGTGCGGAGCGGGAGGCGAGGAAAGAGCCCCCGCGACTGAGGAGCTGGGGGAGTGTCGCCACAGCAAGGCTTCAGCCCCGTCCATCCCAGGTGGTCCCACGTGCAGTCCAGGGCGGAATTGGTGTGAGCATTGTGCTCTTGCCAGTATGGCCACTTCCCCCCATTTTCCCTGTTGTTATTCTTGATCCTGGCATCCACAGGGTTTTATATACAGGGTGGGGGAAAAGTAGGTTTACAGGCGTTCCTATGGAAAATAATACAATAATTAATAATTCAAGAATAGCCCCGACCAGGTGGTTCAGTTGGTTGCAGTGTTGTCCTGTATACCAGAAGGGTTGCAGGTTTGATCCCCAGTTGGGGTGTGTATTATGGAAGGCAACCAATCAACCAATCAGTGTTTCTCTCTCACACCAATGTTTCTTCCTCTCTCTCTCTCTCTCTCTCTCTCTCAAGCAATAAAAACATATCCTTGGGTGAGGATTAAAAAATAAAATTAAAAAAACAACAATACAAGAATAAACTCTGTTTCACGCGCTCACAACTATAAACCTATGTTTGCCCCACACTGTATTTCTGCTCTTAGGTTGCAGCATCTATTGCCTATTCTTGGAGTATTTATTAAATAGACTGAAGGAATATTTTAATATTTTTAGCTACCTGAAAAATCTGCTTCCCTCCCTTCATATAGCATTTACCCCAAACCCCTGACCTAGACTCTCCGGCTTCCAGCAAGAGTGCGGAGCCTTGGGAAAGAGTTGGCAGAAGGAGTTGGCATCCAGGCACTGGAGGGAGAAATGGAGACACTCTCCATTCCCAGGCCCCTCCTCCACTTCCGCAGATGCTGTGGGGCAGCCTGGCATCTCCTCACGAGGCTCGGGGAGGGGGAGCGCAGCCCGGGATGTTCTCAGCCAGCCTAGAGAACTCCACAAGGAGGGAAACACGTTCGTCATTTGACCAGAAGGGCTGGGAGTTTGAAAAGCATTATCCGATCGATCGCGCGCGCGCACACACACACATCCCCCACCCCCCACCCACTCCACCCTCCCCTATGTTTGCACATCCCACCTCCCCAATGTCTATGGCCTAAGAACCCAGAATTTTCTACACAGGCATATACTCTGGCCACCAAACTGGAAGTTCTATGACAACTTTTTTCACCTGATAGTTTGGAAAGTGGGAAAGAGGAAATCTATGTCAGGTCATCATCCAAAAACACATGGACACACAGAAAACATAAACTAAAAACAAAAACAGGCCACTTGTCGGTAAAACTAATAATTAAGGGGCACACATGGGATTGTGAAAGCAGGTTTTGATGCCTGACCTACAATTTCACGCACTGACTTAAGGGGAGAAAGGACACTGATAAGTATCAGGTGCCCACTGAGTGCCAGGTGCTTCTTATCTATCATCACATTTAGCTCTTAAAATAATTCCCATGGGACCGGTATTAGTTCTTTTTACTCAAAGGATGAAATTAAAATCTAAGTGATTAATCAATTTGCCCAGAGGTCACACAAGTAGTGGGTGGCAGAAGCAGGTTTCATCCGGGGTCCCATGTCCTAACCCAAGGTGTCCCTCAGTCAAATAAGGTACAAAGGACACTAGCGCTAATGATACTGGAAAAGGTCATGTGTTCCTGCCACTGGCTTTGACTTGTGGGACACTTGCTGGGGTCTTTGTAGGGCTGAGCTGCAGCCCAGAGCCAAAGAATGGTGTCTATTTTAGTTCTCGGTCCCCAGACTCTTGGCCACCAGCACTGAGCTGTAGCCCTAAAGCTGACTGAAAGGAGCGATGCCTGTCACTTCTTCCCGTGCGCTCTGCTTACGGCTGGGCAGTCCTCTGCGGCAGCTGCTGCCTCCTCCTCCTTCCTCAGCTTCGTCTGCACCGTCTGGGCGCTCATCCTCGGAGGGGAGAAAAGAAGTCACTCTCTAGGCGCCTCGTGCCATCTGTTCCCCTTCCTTATCCGACAAGAGCAAGCAGTCCAGGGGCTTTGGTTTCATAGTTGTGACTAGAGGGAAGAAAGAGCTTTGACTTGCTGAATATAAGGAATAATAAAAATGTAAATTATTATTATCGATAACAGTCACCTCATCACAAAACTTTAAGCCATTGTTTTAGAAATACAACAGTCACATCTTCGGGAGAGTGTATCTCATGTTTCCACACAAATATGTTGTTTGGTTATAGGAGCTTAGGAAGTTTTCGTTGAATGAATGAAATCAGAAAATCCATGTTTGCTTTGATGTTCCTTGAAAGTACATATGTAGCAATTAGCAATACAGATTTCTCTTGTGCTTTTTTTTTCACTCTCAGTTTTTATTAACAAGTAATGTGTACTTACTACATCTAATGTAGAAACCCCAGGAAAAAATAGAGGAAAAAGAAGATAAAATTTTTGTAATACCACCTTCAGCACTGACTATTAACTGATGTGTCCCTCCAGACTGGAACACACATGTGTGTTTACACATGTCACATGTATGTGTGCCATATGTACACATGTGTCATTAAATGGCATCTCACACACATAATGATGTGTATATGTGTGGCGTACATGTGTGCCATGTGTACACACACACGTCATTAAATGGAATTAAACAGAAGGAGACAGAGTGCACCTGGACCCAAGCACCAGCACAGCCCTGGACAAGCTGTGTATCTTCAGCCACTTGCTACATTTTTCTAAAACTCAGTGTTCTCGTCTGTACATTGAGAATCATGGGCTGTTAGGAAGATTAAGTGAGATGCAAATGGGTCTGAACAATGTAGCTGTTTACAACAATGTTTACCTTTATGATTATCTTGTATTATTACATTTATTATTCATACAGTTACTGTGTATTATTTTTTTAACCTACTTTTTTGCTAAACAGCATACTGTATATAAGAATCTTTCCACATCAGGAAGTACATTGCTACAGCACCATTTATTTAGTTTTATTTTTTAATTACAGTTTACATTCACCATTATTTTGCATGAGTTTCAGGTGTACAACCTGGTGGTTTGACAACCATACTTCAACAGTTGTCCCGCCAACATTGCCCGCGCTCAGCGGGCACCGCGCTCAGCGGTGACGACGTCGCTGACTGTGTTCCCTGTGCGGTACTTGACATCCCTGGACCCTTTGCTGCAGCACCGTTTTTTATGACCGTGATGTGTTCTATCCTGTGGCTGTGGTGCAATTTACACACCGCTAGGACCTTCCCAACTTTTTTTTAACTCTCTCCTGTTAATGGTCTAGCAGAGTTGACATCACAGAGGAACACTGAACTCACTTTTTTTAGCAGCTCTTTTTCGCTTCCGTCAGTAGGGGCTAACAGTGTAGTATTTGCAATTGCTGACCTGAAGTGTGTGAACTTCAGGTACCTTGAAGGTGGAACCCGCATCCAACGTCACTGTCACCAGGTGCCTCCGCAGTAATAGTTTGTCCATGGTTTAAGATGGTTATTTTTGTTGTTCTCTTTTCTGTCTGTTCCCAAGGGATATGATCATCAGAGTTGTCCACACGTGTGCTGCCTTGTAGAAATGGCTGGTGTGGGAGAATGCAGAGAGCACACAGGCTCTTTGTTCTGGCCTCAGACCAGCCCTGCGGCCCTGGTCCCTGGCCTCGTGGACCGCAGCACTTCCCGGGAGCGCCCCCAGCTGCTGTGTGGGCCTCCTTTGCAGTTGGGATTGTCATGTGGCCCTACGATCTCGCCTGCGTGTCACAGCCCACTCTGACCTTATCTGTGTGTAGGAAGGCCTGTGTTGATGAAGGCCCCTTTATTTTTTATTCTTTAAAATATGTACATTCCTCGTTAACACACAAACGTGTGACACACACAAAAAGAAAAACGCTCATGTAAAAGGCCCTGTCAGCAAAGAGTAGACAGGAAACATCTACACTAAATCAAGTAAGGCTCCTGCTTTAAAAATTGGGTTTACCAGCTATACCTGGATATGAGCAAGCCCGTTGCAAAGGAAAGGAGAGGGAAAAAAAAGAAAATGAGAAGTCCCTGCACTGAAGAAATATATGCATGGGGCTAATTTACTACATCACAGATCCATAATTAGGGAATGTTTAAGCCCTCTTATATATTCAGAATTCATCAGGGCTTTATAAAATGTGTGCTTGGGAGAAGGGGGGGGGAAAAATTTACCTGTTCTCCTTCTTAGAAAATAGTGTCAAGAGCCCTCTAAAAACGAGAGACCAGCAAACCACCAAAAGTTTGGGAAGTGTTACCATTCAACTCAAAGGGTGTATAGAACGGAGAGTGCAAAAGCCAGAGAGCAGTGGGAGAGGAAGCCCCCTTTAGAGTCTAATCATAATGGAGTCTGGTTCCGTATGTTTTTGTTGACGTTGTAAAGTTACATCCTGAAAGCAAGACGGGAGGACATCAAAGGAACCTAAGTTCAGGGACCTCGGATTGTTTGTAGCAACACTCATCTAAGAAACAGATTCTTCAGAGGGGGGAAAATTCGTTTGGCCTTGAACTGGGTCTACACCCCTGACATTTGAGGTAACCTAGCAAGCCTGGAAATGCAGAACATCCATTGAGTATAGTCTTTGGGTTGGGAGCACACGTGACCACCCACAGCTGGCTCTGCTCGCTTTTCCTTGACCTTGACCTAGAACTGCCAGTGCCATCGGGTAATCTGTGGGCTTTAATTGTGTTCCCATAGGAAACCTCTGCAGAGGACCTCCTGAGATTAACATCGAAGAGTTTGCCTGATCTGACCAGCTCGGTAGAGGACGTGTCCTCTTGGACTGACAACGAAGACCAGGAGCCAGACGGGGAAGAGGACGAAGGAACTGGCCCGTCTTCCATCCAGGGAGCGGTAAGTGCGCCTGTGGTCCCTGGCTGCTCTGATGGAGTGAGGTCCTCCTGAAGATGGCGGTGTCAGGCTCAGGGATAAAAGCTCAAGGGAGTATGACAGAGATCAGAGTTGGGAAGGACCACAGAGCATTCTTCGTGTTTATTATTTTTTTTGTCAGAATCTTCCAGAAAGACCTATGGGGGTAATGCTTTTCATATAAGAAAAAACATTGAAACTGGAAACAGGATAAGAGCAACTGGGTATGAAGGTCAGTGAGTATACCAACTTCTAGGATGCTTAATAACATATGCAAGGATTTTATTGCCACTCTGGATAGGGTGTTTGAAAAGTATTGTTCGTGAATTTAAACTTAGACATTCCTGGTTGAGAGTGGAATGCTAAAATAACACAAAACTTGTTCATGCAGAATTGTACAGAGAGGTGTTAAGTTTTTAATCAGACGAGGACTCTCTGGGGCTCGCAGCTCTTCCTGCCACAGCCTGGGATGCCTCGCGCCCTCACGGGCTGCTCTCGCGCACAGTCAGCGGGGCTTCTGGTGACCTGCGGTTGCCGTCGGGCTCCATGCTCTCTGCTTGGTATCCCAGACCTGAGAGATGTGTCATTTTTAGTGTAAGCTCTTTTTTTAAAATATATTTTATTGATTATGCTATTATAGTTGTCCCAATTATTCCCCCTTTGCCCCCTCCAAGCGGTACCCCCATTCCTTCTAGCAGTCCCCTGCTAGTTCATGTCCACGGGTCATGCATATAAGTTTTTCGGCTTCTCCATTGCCTCTACTGTTCTCAACATACTCCTGTCTGTTTTGTACCTACTAATTTGTACTTCTAATGCCCTGTACTTTTCCCCCATTCTCTCCCTTCTCCTGCCCAACTGATAACCCTCCAAATGATCTCCATAACTATGGTTCTGTTCCTGTTCTGCTTGTTTGCTTAGTTTGTTATTTGGATTCAATTATTGGTAGTTGTGGACGTATTGCCATTTTAATGTTCATTATTTTGATTTTCTTCTTTTTCTTATATAATTCCCTTTAGCATTTCATATAATAAAGTCTTGGTGATGATGAACTCCTTTAGTTTTCCTTTGTCTAGGAAGCACTTTATCTGCCCTTCCATTCTAAATGATAGCTTTGCTGGATAGAGTAGTCTTGGATGTAGGTCCTCGCTTTTCATCACTTTGAATACTTCTTGCCAGTCCCTTGTAGCCTGCAAAATTCCTTTTGAGAAATCAGCTGACAGTATCATGGGAACTTTGTAGCTAACTCTCTGCTTTTCTCTTGCTGCTTTTAAGATTCTCTCTTTATCTTTAACCTTTGGCATTTTAATTATGACGTGTCTTGGAGTGGGCCTCTTTGGGTCCATCTTGTTAGGGACTCTCTGTGCTTCCTGGACTTGTATGTCTATTTCCTTCACCAAATTACAGAAATTTTCTTTCACTATTTTTTCAAATAAGTTTTCAATTTCTTGCTCTTCCTTTTCCCCTTCTGGCATCTCTATGATTTGGTTGTTCATACATTTAAAGATGTCCCAGAGGTTCCTAAGCCTATCCTCGTTTTTTTTAGTTCTTTTCTTTTCCTACTGTTCTGATTGAATGCTTTTTTTCCTTTCCTTTTGTTCCAAATCATTGATTTGATTCTCAGCTTCATCCCCTCCACTATTGATTCCCTGTGGATTTTTCTTTATTTCACTTAATGGAACCTTCATTTCTGTTTGGGTCTTTTTTATGCTGTTGCAGTACCCAATGAGTTCTCTGAGCATCCTGATAACCAGTGTTTTAAACAGGGCATCTGATAGGTGGCTTATCTCCATTTCATTTTGTTCTTTTTCTAGAGTTTCGTTCTGTTCTTTCATTTGGGTCATATTTCTTTGTCTCCTTAATTTGGCAGCACCCGCCCCCTCCTGCCCTGTTTGTTTCTGTGTATTAGGTAAAGCTGCTTTGACTCCCTTAGTAGCGTGGCCTATTGTAGAGAAGCACCCCTGTTAAGTTATATGGGGCAGAGCCTAAGGAATTCACCAGGGCAGGCTGATCCATTTCACCGCTCTGGTGCTCTGCGTGGGGGAGGGCTCGCAGAGGGGCCAGAGGACGTCTTGCCCCCTCTGGCCTCTGGAGTTTTGCCTGGGAGGATGCTGTCTCCCAGCACTTGCGCTGATGCCAGTCGCTTCACTTTTTCCCCATATGCTGCTTGTACCCTTCCAGCTGTTGCCCTGGTGCTGAATCCCAGAGAGGGTGGTTCTACAGAAGCCCTAAGTTCATTGCTGGCCCTTTAAGTGGAGTCTCAAGAATCCTGCAGTTTCTGCCACCACCCCGACCCCTACTAGTTTTTGTAGCCAGAAGTTTTGGGGACTTATCTTCCTGGCAGTGGAACCCTGGACTGAGTGGTCTGCTCTGGGGCTGGGGTTCCTTGCTCTGAGGTATCCCTCCCAATTTTTATCCACCACACATGGGTGTGGGACCACCCATTCACATCTCCGTGCCTCTCCGCATCACTCTGACCTCCACACCTCTCCGCGCGTCTCACTGCGACCGCACCTCTGCCCATCTCTGCCTCTCTGCCACTCCTACCTGTCTGGAGGAGTGTGGCTTCTTTAAGTCCTTGGATATCAGACATCCACACAGCTTGATTTCCTGAAAATTCTGGGTGATAGCTGTTTTGTATTCTGGTAGTATTTTTGGTATAGTTGTGCATGGAGGCGAGGTGTGTTTACCTATGCCTCCATCTTGACTGGAAGGCCAGCGCGAACTCTTGTTAGCCTTTGTTCCCCTTCCAACCAGCCACGGAAAGGGTGCTGACTCTCTGCCATTTGGAGCCCCTTGGACCAGCTTGGTCAAAGGTTTCCTCCAGAGAGGTTTTACTGATTTAAACTTCGAGCAGTGCCCAGTTCCCATCATCACCAATGGCATTACCTTTAAAAAAAATTACCAGTTACTCACATAGGGTTTTATATGCTATACTCTAGTTTTTCCAAAGGAATTTGAATGCATTCTGTCCAACACACTTTATTTTCAGAACTTTGGGTGGCCTTTAAGGAGAAACGAGTGCCTCTCAGCACTAATTCTGCACGAGTGCACGTGTTCCGCTGCTATGTCTGGGGTTCTTGGCCTCGTCACCCTGGCTGTGACACACAAACCTCAAAGCCATTATTGCGAGTGGAGAAACCACAATGGATGATCCTGCTCTGACAGTTCCCCTTTCTCTGTGCCTTGGAGATTCCCTCATCTCACTTCTCCTTCTGCTCCACCCCCTCACAAAGCACTTAGAGGAAGGGACACCCAGGCTTCTTCCTGGGCTCCTTCCCGGGCTCACCACCCACACCTGAACACCCGTCCTTTGTTGGCCATTCTGTTGAGGCCTAGTTGCAACCAGGAGAACCGGGCCTGAGACAGAGCCCCGCAAGGCCAGGAGAGGGGCAGCGGACACAAGGCGTCTTCCGGATATCACAGTCTACCCAGGGTTTGCCCTCTGTGCCTTGGAAAGGTGCTGAACTGTTGAGGAAAAAATTCTCTCTCTCTCTCTCTCTCTCTCTCTCTTTCTCTCTTTCTCTCTCCCTCTCCCTCTCCCTCCCTCTCTCAGTTCTTCTTTACAATCCAAGACTCTTTGTTTTGTCATTTTTAAACACTAATGAACCACCTTAAATGAAAGAAACCTGGTACTGTTTAGTCAGCTAGGTTACCAAGCCATTTATTTCACAGATGAGACTGATTAAACCTGCTGCCAAATTCCACTCAGACATTGACTGGTTATGCACCTGCAAGCGGTGGTGTGCTCCAAGCACTTAGGCTGAGCAAATGTAATACAAATGCTAAGGACCTGCCAGGAGCACCCTTATGATTTATTTTTCATGGCTACAATAAACTACAATGAGATTTTCCTTTCAAAAAGCTCCAGTCGTGCTTAGGCTAAAACCATATGGTGAATATCAAGTTTGAGGAATAGAGGCAGGAAACGGCGATGGGATGGCGAAATTGCAGTCATCTGCGTGATTGTCATGCATCTCGGTGGGGTCTGGCTTCCGTGGCAGGGCTCTCTCCCCGCCGCCCCCAGCTCACCCCGCGTTGAGGACCGCCCGCTTGCTGTCCGGAATGTCCGAAGCCCCACTCTTTCCCACACACCCTCTGCGGCCCTGGGCCCCCTGACTGGCCATCCTTCCTCAGGTCTCCCTGCTCCACGTGGTCTCCTGCTCCGCAATGACAATTTTTAAATGAGAGTCTGGCCGCCGTTAACAGTGTAAAATCATTCAGCAGCTCTCAATCACACTGAGGTTAAAATCCCAGCTCCTTAACAGGGGCTGCCATCCGTTCCAGCCCACCTGGCCATCTTCTCTCCTGTATGTGCTCCCAGGAGCCCTACGCACATGCACACACACACACACACACACACACACACACACACACACGTGCCCACACGCACACACAGCCCCCTCGTGGCACTGTGAGCTCCACATTCCTCAGGCTACTACTTTGTGCTTTTGCACCTGCTCATTCTTTCTACCTAGAAGACCTCCTCTGCCTGGCAAGGTCATTGTCAACCCAGGCCAGCGTCACTTCTCCCTATCAGCAAGCCTTTCCCTGACTCCAGAGTTCTCTGCTCTGTGCTCTGGGCTTACAGAGTGTGCTCTGTGGCGCTTTCTGTCACAGCGTTTACCATCTTGTCTTCATGAATTATCTTTCTACTGTTCTGTCGTCCTCATTAGATACACACATTTCAAGGGCAAAGACCATGCCACCAAAGCACCTCTCTATCCATAGCACAGTACAATGCCAGGGGTGGAAGGAAGGGGAGGGATCCTCTGTGATCTCCTGTCATTCCTTGACCACCTCTGGTCCTTCCCTGGGGGACCAGAAGCTCCCCTGGTCCATATGCCCTTGAGGTACAAGCCCGGGTCCCCAGGCTCTGACTCCTCTGCTTCCCTCCTCTTGCCCCCGCCCTTGCCCTGCCTGGGCCCCTCTTCATCTGCCCCTGCCTCTCCCACCAGGTAGGTGCCCACACTCGGGGGCATGGCAGCACTTTGAAATCAGACCTTGCAACTGATTGGAGAATAAAGGATGGTGATTCTCTTCCGGTCCTTGTGGTCAGTTGAGGGGGCTCAGCTCAGCTTCAGGGTTTGCCCACGTGGAACCCTGCTGGAGCGGTGCTGCTGAGCACGGGAGCCCACGGGACACGTGAGCTGCTGCCCTGTTGCTGCGTGCCAGGATTCCCACGGAAAGGGGAGGAGACGTCGAAAGGAATGGAAGTGGTTCTGATTCAAGACGTTACACGTGTGCCCTCCTCTCGCGATCTAAGCACTGCTTCCCCGCAAAGGCCAGGTCAAGTTAGAAGTTACCCATGATGCCTCCCGCTCGGGAAGCATCTGTGATCCTCTGTCCCCCAGATCTGCTCATCACGGCTCCCTGGCATTTAGCATCTGCTGTTGTCTATTTATTTGTTGCCATTTATCTCTCTGGAGAAAGAAAGAAAAAGCACTTAAGACTTACCAACTTTTGAAGTCAGGTGTCCCTCTTTGGGCCCCCAATATCCAATGAAGTACCTGGTAGTGAGTACATTCTCCGTGTATGTGTCTTGATCATAAAGCTCTCCGTAGAGCAGTGGTTCTCGAATTGGGGTCTCTCGACCTTCAGCATCAATGTTATCTAGAAACATGTTAAATATACAAATCCTTGCCTAATGGGGCAGTGGGGGGTGGGGTAGTGATATTCAGCTGGCTGTTCTAGGCCACAGACCTACCAACCTAGAATTGTGGCCAAATTTGTTCATAACCTTGTAGAAAAAGCCCTGCACTGACTGGGAAACGTTGCTGTGACTTAACACAAACCCTCGAGTGGCCACATTTTGGCACTATGCCGAGGTTGACCTGCTTCCTCAAACTCCTGTGGCGATCCCTACAGCTGCTCGGTGCTTGAAGAAAATAGGTAACAGTGCTCAAACCGGTAACGTCAAACAGCTCACAGTTAAGGAGCTCCACACAAATGGTTTGGTGGCCACTGAGGTGTGGGTGTGGTTTTACATCAGCAAGATGACAGGCAAGCGTGGTGTCGTTGGCTATAGTATTTGAGGACCAATCTTTCACATCTGTTTCTTTTTGTTTTATTATTTGAATGTTCTTGAACGATGAGTGATCAAAATGGTAGTTGAATTAAAAAATATATATATATATTTTTATATATATATCTCTCCAAAAAAAAAACCAACAATAGCAACAGCAACAGCAATGAGAGCAAATCCTCAGGTCCCACCACAGACCTGCAGAAGCAGGAAATCAGAGGGTGGCGTCCAATAGTGTTTTTATTGCCTTCCAGGTGCTTTGGACTCAGGCTAATGTTTGAGAATTTTAGAGCCTTCCAATAAAGTGAGTGGCACGTGTGTTCTTATTGGCTATTCAAAAAAGTGTCTATCCCTTCTCCAGTGTAAATAATTACAGTTCATTTTTTCAAATGAGATTTTTCAGGGGGAAAAAATATCCCTGCTCTGTCACTTTGAGAGAGTGGCCCTATTTTCAAATGAAGCGAAGGAAGAAGAGGTTCAGTGTAACGGGGTGTGAAATGGATGATACCTCTTAAGTGATTAGGAACCTGTCTCCCTTTTTATATTTTTAACCCCCACAAAAAAATAGAAGTGGAACTGATTGCTTTGCCAAATCTGCAATTGTCACAGCCCCGCTAGGAAGAGTGTGCTCAGCACATCCATCAGCGGACCTGTCTCCGCTTCCTTTGACATCAAGGAAGCAGCTCTGACATTTTTGGAATCACTAGTTTGGGAAGATCTTGGAGAACTTTGGGGTGGTTAGGGTTTAAGCAGGAATAAAGGACCTCATCTTGTCTCTCCTCCTCGTCTGGAGGAGAGAAGGGCCGAGCTGGACCTTACAATCCCGTGAGTCTGCTACTGGTGTTTGCATCTGTGTGTGTTGGTGGAATGGTCAGGAGGTGTGAGGACCTGAATGATAGTCTTCTGGAAGAGTCAGCATCCTCTGAGGCAGATGCCTACCAGATACAGAGCGAAAGGCGAGGCGCTCTCCTGTTTGAATTGGGATTGGGTGAGTGATCCAGTGTTCCCTCTAAGCGCTTCCCAAAGTGTGCCTGGATGTTAAGAAGTTGTATCACAGCATCTGAAAGTATCATGTCTGGCGGAGCCAAACCGCCCTGGGTGGGAAGCAGGGACATGAGCTAGATGGTTCTGGTGACTTGAACGCAGAGTTAACATAAAGAAGAGTGAGTATCGAGTGTGTGAGCTTGCGATTAGTGTGAAAGGGGGACCATTCCAGCGTCCGACTGACCATCAGCTCTTCCCAGCAGGAGGCTGATAACGCAGGGAGACACTGGCACAGGGCTCCCCACGCTTTTTGTAAGCGGAGTGAATGTTCTTTCCTGCAGGGCTTGAGGGGCAGTGCGGGCGGTGTTAAGACAGGCTGCTCGTGGGCAGCAGTGGGCTCAGAGGGTCCCTGAAGCACAGGGCAGTGGCAGCCATGCTTAGGGATGTCCTCATTCTCCAGGGTCAGCAACAGCCTTCCCTTCTCCTTTGGGCTTACACTTCCTACCTGTCTAGCCTCAGGATTCACCTCTTCTAGAAAGTCTTCCCAGATACACACATCCTTCTTGGCTGGGCCCCAGCATGCATTACACCCTGTATTTTCATCCATGACTCTTAGCACAGATTATAACATGTATTCATGTGACAGTTTGGTTAATGGCATCATTCCCTATTAGTAGAGGATCCACGGGCACAGGACCCATGTCAGGTTTGCTTGCTTGGGTATACCAGGTGCTCACGGTGGGCTCTCAACATGTATGATAGGATGGTTGGTTGGTTGGTTGGTTGGCTGGACAGGTGAGCAGACAGGTAGATGGTTGCTATAATTGCTTTCCTTCCTAATGCATCCTTAGACTCCTCATCAAATGATTTGGTTATCATCCACTGACTTGCCTGTCTTCCCCAGCATACTGGGAATTTAAAATGGGGATGGCACCTAGTAGGTGCTTACTATTTGTGTCTGAAAACTAGGAAGCCTCTCTGCCTCTCTCGTGGGAGCTGCCATCTGAGATTCAAAGATCAGTGATGTTGAGATCATTTTCCCAAGTATAGTATTGGGAGGACACAGTGTCTCTTGCTTTTAAAATAGGACATTTGCAGCAGCAGCTCAGTAACAAATGAGTAGATTTCACACTTTTTGTTTGGTTAAGACTTGAAAACTCAAAACAGCTACACAGGGCATTTAGGCCTTGATTTTTAACAAATCAACAATGACAACAATGGAGTGATCACCCCAAGGGAGGTGATGAAGTGGGATGCGAGTGACAAGATCAGGCAAGAAGCCACCAGAGCAAGGACCATGCAGCTGCCAGTCTCAGAGATGCGGGTTGTGGCTAATCACACTGAAATGTCAGAGTTACAAGGAACCTTGGGGATTAGCTGGTCCAGACATTGCATTTCATAAGCTAGAAATTGCAGGTGAGAGAGACACCTGCTGAGTTCCACCGATAGCAAGCTTGTTCCCTGGATGAGTCGTGTTCTTGCTCAAGTCAGCTAGGAGAGAAAAGCGAAAAAGAGAAAGGAAAGAAAAGGTGAACCCACAAAGAAAAGCATTCCTGTTGTCTAGCCGATCATCACACCTCCAGGTTTCCCACTGGAGGGACCCATTTGGCAGATCTGAGGTGGGGGGGCGTGCAGGAGTCTTTTCAAAAGCAGCCCAGGTGGGCACCAGCCTGAAGCAGGCAGCATTACCTGCTGACCCCCAATTCCCCAAGTTGTACTTTTTTCCCTCCACTACCCCAAACTGTGAACTGCCCTCTTTCCCCTCGCAGCCCCAGACTTCCCCACGTAGGTCTCAGCTCACTTAGACATTCCTTCAGCCGCACTTCCGCTGGCACAGCCGGACAGATGACCTTGTTTGAAACTCAGTGCAGTGTGTGGAATTGCCGGAGCGAGATAAGAAAAACCAGGCTGCAATAATTGCTGGCCTAAGAAAACAAGATTTATGTGCGGGGGTGGTTTTTGTTTGGTTTGGTTTGATTTCATACTTAAAGAGATGAAGCGATTATTTAAATGGGTGGGGAAAAATATATGATAAGAATAATTATTTGGCCTGGATGGATTTGCCCAGAAAACTGCTGAAGTTTGAGTTAGGCTCATTCCCGTGGCACATTTTCCGGGGCCTGTTCCAACTTGCTACCTGGCTCGTGCTGCCCGTTCATCTGCGCAGTTCGCGGTTCTCAGGGAAGCAAACAACCCGTGCTCTGCGTAGAAAAGCAAATATTCATCAGCCGCATACCGCAGTGGTCTCCCAAGTGGGGTGAGCACACTGGGTGGGGGGCGGGGGGGCTAGATCATCCCTTGGAGTGTGGGAGGAAAGCACTTAGAATTGTATCTCATGTCAGATATGTTTGTGCTTTCTGGTGCATGTATACATTAATCTGATACTCTTGGATTATAATTTATGAATCTGTGTCAGGAGAGCCCGCTGGCTGCAAAACCCACTAAAGTGGCCGGCCCAGCACCGGGCAGTGGGACACGGAGGCAGAGACATGCCCTGATGAGCCGTCCACTTTATTATCGTCGTTTGGATGTGAAAAATTCCTTCCAGTTTCCGTGAAAATAAAGTATGGGCTACTAGAGCATGTAATGAAGTTTCTTTGCCCTCCGATTCATTTCTTTTATGAAAATAATACTGTAGAAGTCATAAAGGGAACTCCTCGCTCCAGGTGGGTTATTTCCTGTCCGTTCAGTATGCCAAGACGCGTCTCAGCACTGCCCCCTGTTACAAATGTTGCTCCTGTACATAGCACCCCTGTGGATTTAGTTTTGTATGGTTTTTGGGGAGTTCAAATCTCTAGTTCTCCCACTGAAATGTGGAGTGGACTGTATTGACTTGAAGGGATGTGGCAGTTCAGAAATGAAAGTGAAATAACAACTTCTTCTGCCGTAGGCAAGAGATGGCAGTTACGCAGGGAAAATCAAACAGGATGGTGTGACTCGTTTGCACACCATCCGTCTCGGTAATACCGTTTATTTGCTCACGAGCTTTGCTCAGTCTATAAGGTAACAGGAATCCTTGAGATGTATGTGTCTTTTGAGACTCTAAATAGAAATGGAGCTGATACACACAGATTCTTGCTCTCTCTTAAAAGAAACAGGATATCCCCACTTAGTTTCCATTCCAGTTATTGTGTTGGTTTTTAAAGGCAAATGATGAAGTCACCTTTGGCAGTGCATAGATCAGTTAGACAAACGGCAATGAGTGGTCCGAACAAAACAAATATCTCAGTTGAAGACTTCATGAGCAGTGGAAGATTTGGAGTTTTGAGGTATCTTTCTCCTTTTACCACATCTTATACACCACGGTAGGACACAGCTGAGAAATAAAAACAGAGCAAAATGTAAGAGAGCAGAAGGTGCTCTGTGGAATCCAGGGCAGAAATTTCCCATAGAAATAGAGCTGTTTACAATGAACAGAATTCTCCCCACCCAAGTGTTTGCCTGCCTAGGTTTTTGTTTGCTGCCTGTTTGGTTTTTGCTTGCCCAGCTTTTATTACATAAGTTACTGACTTAGTAAATGACATTTGCAGAAAATGTAAGCCATGCCTCTCCCTCTGGTTCTTGCTCTTGTTTCTTCATTTGAAAGAACATTCCTTCCACTCCTGACTCTCGAGATTCTGAAGCCCTTCATTCCTCAGAGACGTTTCTAATGACTCCAGACTTTTGCGGTCTCTACGTTCTCTGATTGCTGATCTTATTTGTCTGTTTGCCACATTTTAGCTCTTAAAAATCAGAAGGACACCTCCTGATTTATGTAAGTGGGTAAGATAGATGTGTCTCAAAATGTGCTGGTAAAGCGGTTGTTTCCAATTTATTTCCCCTAGAGACAAATATATTAAAAAATATTTGTGGTATTATCTTGTAAGCTAGTGGTGGCAAATAGGGGGCCCACATGTCTCTCTCTCTCTCTCCTCTCTCTCTCTCGCTGTCTCTCGCTCTCTCTTTCTCACGCATGCATGCGCACACACACGCACACATGCACACACACGCATGCATGCACACACACGCACACATGCACACACACGCACAGGCTCTTTAGCTCCCAGAGCAAACACTTCTAATTCTTCCTAAAGCTTTTCCCACTGATACCAGATACAACCTCAGAAGTTGATAACATGGCATTCAGGTGCCTACATCCAAGACCTAGTATGAATCAGCACTGGACTTGGCCAGCTTGACTTTGCCACCCATGTGAACTGGGTGCTTTGGGAGATAAAAAGACATAACACAGCCTTCCTCTCTTATAGTATTTATTAAATTCCATAATGAATTATAGGCTTTTCTGTACTTTTCATACCCCCTTCTTCTATATAATTAATCCCTAGGAGCCATGTGCTATATATATATATGGCCTAAAGGAGGGATGTCTGATTTCTTCCAGGGATCAGGGAGGGTTCAGTGGATAGGGAGGTATTTGACTATTCCATAGGAATTCCACAAAAACACCCACAAAAATAGGTGACATTCTAGAGCAGAAATATAACACATACAGTGGTCCACCAACAGAAAATTTTAAAGCCTGCTTAAGGATCAACTCAATAGTCTATTAAATGCAAAGGGTTAGCCCATGATTTTAGTTCCAGACTAAGGCATTAGGACTTACTTTACAAGTACTGTGACTCATTGATGGGTTTTAATTGAGTGAGGGGGCCAGATTAATCCCCAAAGCCCAATGGCAAAGTTGTTTTCAGAGGAGATACCACGGGGGACCACTAAGCCTTGCCTCCAATAGCACTTGCCTTAAGATGTCTGTACTTGTCAGTGCCTTCCCTTCAACGTTCCATGTTTCCAAAAAAAATTCTCAAGCTTGTTCACAATGACTTCGGACAGGGATGAGTAGGCTAGGGCATGAGCTATTCCCGTAAGCGAAGGACTGGCAGTTGTAAAGTTCAGGTCGTAAACGATGCAGGCTCTGCCGGCCAAGCAGTGTCTCTCGGCAGCAGCGCTAGGTGGTGGTGTAGCGTGAAAGCAGCCACAGGCGGTAAAGTGCACTAATGGCCACGGCTGTGTTCTAATAAAACTTTACAGAAGCAGGCGTGGGCCCCGGCCTGGCCCCTGGGCAGCCCTCCCGACCCCTGCTGTAGCTGGTCCTGCGTGAGCCTGGGGCAGCTCTCGGGACTGCTGGCCAGGCGGCCCCCACAGAGCGCGCCTCAGCACTCCAGGACGCTGCTTCAAGAAGGACATGCCCTTAGGAATATCAGTCAGCAAATCAGCACGCACTCAACACCATCCTGGAATATACAGAATGCAGAGTGTTGGTCTGGAAAAGGCAGCAGAAGGCCTTAGGGTACTGCCTGGGACGTGACAGGCCGAACTGTAACCACAATGTCTTCTCCAGGACCAGTTCCTCACCATTTGAGGCCTCAGTGGAATGCCCCGTTAAAACAATCCCGTTCTGTTACAATCCGCCATGTAATCACGTAAAAACTTCCTCTAAAACTTCCTTTTCGTATGGAGGGGGAAGGGCCCTTGAAGGATCTGGCATGTGTTTACTGTTGCTGTGAAATTGGACTTGACCCAGCTGCTGTATTGGACCACCTCTGATGATTCATCCCTTATTTTCTTACCTGCCAGTCCTTCTGCTTACATCTTTGGTCTCTTTTATATGCCTTTTTGATAGCCCTCCACCTGCCTCAACTTTATGTATATCTCGGGATTTTCTCACACACACATACACACTCTCTCTCTCTCTCTCTCTCTCTCTCTCTCATCACTCTTGAATTGAGAGTAAAGCGTATCATAGTCCTGCTCCCAGAAATATGGCCAATGAGAGCAGGCAGCCAGCTCCTGCTGACCGGTGACCCAGGGGTCTGCCTTTAGTAACCAGCCCATAAACCCAGAAAAAAAAATCCAGGCCCTGCATGGTCCTCACCCACTAGGTCATGGGAATATGCAAGAGTGAGAGATTCCTGCCTCACAGAGGTCTGTATTTGCTTCAGTTTGAAATCAGTACCAAGGAGGGACACGTTCTCCCTCTTGCCAGCCACATCTGCTGCTGTTGTTTTTTTTTTAAGAACTGAGTTGAGAGTGACTTGAGGACAATGATCTCTTCTTGGGAAGGTGACACATAGAAATCTATACCAGGAGAGACAAACATGCACCAGTGAGTGATCCCATGCCTGTGTTCTTAAAGGTGGATTTATTCGCCTCAGCTTTCTAAGGGACCAGGAGAATGGTTTGATTTGCATGCATAAAAATCATCCAAATCACCAACAAAGTGGGCTCAGATTGTTTGGGGATGATAAATGGAAGGAAACCGGAAGTGGGCTCAGCTAGAACAAGGACAATATTATTCTATCGGCTGAGCCACAGCCCAACGCCTGGGTCCGCACCAGCTGCTGCTTCCCCCAGCTGCCTTGGAGGCTCTGCCTCTCCCAGAGCCTGCTGGCACTTGGCGAGCTCTGCTCCTCAGCTTTACTGTTTTCCTCTTCAGCTCTGAGTTACCCTCTTTGTTGGAAAGCAATGAGTCTAGTGTTGCAGTAGATTTGTGTTTGAATTTCTGCAGTCAGCTCTCAGGCTTCTTGCTACTTTGGGGCTGATTTATGGTTGGTCCCTTTGCCATTTTCTGAATGGTTAGTTATTCCCAGTCCTGGCCTCCGCTTCTCTTTCAGTCACTCAAACATCTGCCCCAGAGATTTGGAAAGCAAACGTCCTTCGGCAGCCTGAAAACAACCTCAGTGCAGCTGAAGCATGAGAGGGAAGTCCCCAGGCTCCGCTGCCCTGTAGATACTGACAAGGGGAAAGAGCCAGCGCAGTTTCCTAGGGATTTGGAGCCTGGATGTCTCCTGTCACATCTGCAGATTTTTTTTTTGGTCAAGTGCTGGGAGCCACAAAAATGTGGCATGAACTGGGTGCAGCCAGCCCTCCTGCTGTTTTCCTTGGGATCATATGTGCTTGCGCAATGGAAATGGTTGGAGATAAAAGCCACACTTCGCATGGTCGGTTAGTAAGGCGTCAAGAGTTAGCTGAGAAAGACAGATGATGTTCAGGAGTTCGGCATCCTATTAGTCACAGTGCGTTCATGGAGATCTCATAAACGCCTTGGACAGCAGTTGTAGCACATGTCTGAGTGCTAGACTTTTAGCTTGGACCAAAGAGGCCTGTCTCATAGTAGACAATGATGTTTGCTCCCCACCCCGAGGAGACTAAAATCTGCCAGAAACTAAAACTCAATTTCTATGCTGTTTCTCATCCAAAATTATGCCTTGCCCTTTGTCCAGTGCGGCTTTTCAGAGGTTCTGCAATGAGATGAAAATGTCAACATAATGATGTTCAGATAATTAAAATGCCAACCAATCCATATCCCCTAAAGGTTATAACCCAAAGACGTTAAAGCCTAAAGTAATTAACATCCAAACAGAAATTTCCTTGATCTTTTGAGTTAAAAACCAAAGCACTTCATGGCCTCCACCACTCTCTCCTATGTCTTATTTTGCTCCATCTTAACTAAGGAAATTCTTTTTTTTTTTTTTTGTAATTTTATTACGTGTCAATTTCAAGTGTACAGCTCAGTGGTTCAACAGTCACATACTTTAATGCTCCCCTCAATATTCCCAGTACCCAACTGGCACCATACGTAGTTATCACAGTATTTTTGACTATATTTCCCATGCTTTCCTTACTTCCCTGTGACTGTTCTATAACTACCAATTTGTGCTCCTCAGTCCCCTCACCTCTCTCACTCAGTCCCCCAACCCCCGCCCCTACGGCAGCCACCAGTTCTCTCTCTGTATCTGTGAGCCTTTATCAGTTTTGTTTGTTCATTTATTTTGTTCTTTAGATTCCACATGTACGTGAAGTCACGCAGTATTTGGATTTCTCAGACTGACTTACTAACTAAGGAGACTCTGGCTGTTGGGTGCTGGGGGAAGGTGGTGCTTTTCAGCATCTCTGTATCACCTGAGCTGTTTTCCACTGAAACAAATATGGCTCTTTTAGCTCTAAGAAAGTCGAATTTTTTCAACAGCAGGTCTCTTGTGTGCTTTACTTGTTAGTGAAATGTAAGTGAACAAAGAGTAAATAGACCCACATTGGTATCAAAACATTGGCCATGTAGACAAATGAGCCAATCCCCATCCCCTCGACAGCAGTCCCAGGCAAAATTTTGTTCTCAGGACCTTATTTAATTTTGCCAAAAACCACATTAAGAATTGTAAAGTCTGAAATTTTATACTCCAGATTAATGGGTGCTGGCAGAAGACATGAGATTCCTGGGTCAGAGACAAACGACTTTGTTACTCACGACACAGCAGTTTTCGGCTTTCTGCAGCCCCAGGTTAAGATTCAGTCTCAGTTTAGAGCTTCATTGTGGGCATGGCCCCCACCCACAGACATGCACACCCTTTGGGAGTGATGCATAGAGGCTCAGGTAGGTGCACACGCAGTGGATCTGCATCCCAGCTGAGGAACCCTGAGCATAGGTGACCTGAATCTTTTATGATGGGCCAGATACAAACCTGATTGCTCTTTGCTCCAGGGAGAGACATTATCTTTATTCTACTGGACAGTATACAAATCTGCTGCTTTCTCTTCCTTTCTCTACCTGTCAGGACTGTTCACTCTACAGACATCCTTGAAAGGATAGATAACCCACAGTAAAAACAGCCTGTGCCTCTGTTCACAAGACACAGAAATGGGAGAGACCCATGGAGAAATGTCTCCCAAAAGGCTATATAGCAGAGGCTCAATACTATCACATGAAGCTGGGTTGATGATGAAAATATTCTTGGCTTCTCTTAAAGATGCCAGTCAATCTATAGAAATCGTTTGGAGTCCATGGCAGTGAACTTAAACTCAGCTCATTAGGAATCTTCCCAGTCTAGGTGGGAGAATCAGTCTGGTCCTACTTACAGTGCTTTTTGTTTATATTCAAGAGTTTCTTTTTTAAATCAATTTTTTTATTGATTTTTCAGAGAGAGAAAGGGAAACATCAGTTTGAGTCCCACTTATTTATGCGTTCACTGGTTGATTCTTGTATGTGCCCTGACTGGGAATTGAACCCACAACCTTGGCATACTGGGACAGCGCTCTAACCAGCTGAGCTACCCAGACAGAGCCAAGAGCTTCTTGATTTGCATTCACACATTACGATAAAAGTAGAGGGCACCCTGGTGTGCCACATTGGGTGTGACTTACGTCCATGACAGAGCTTCCTCATTCTCAGAAGCAGACGTTTCAGTCCCGGGCTGCATGTTCCATTTCCACTGCCTTGTGATAGAGAAGGGCTTGGCCTGGAGGGAGCTGCATCTCCCACCTCCGCTGATGCAGCTTGAAACACACCCTCTGCACATTCATGAACCAGACCTGCTGTTGATGATTCTGAAGTTTATGCCCCTAATGAGCTAGTAAGGCTAATACCTCTGCCCCTGCTCCTTGGCAAGTCCTTCCGCAGGTTTTGAATGTTCCCAGATTTGAGTAGCATGGCTTCCTGCTACATATTTTTGGGCAGTAATTGAATATGCCTCTAGTGTTTCCTATCTGTCTCCTTTTGGGAAGGCTCGCTTTGAATTTCTGTTTAACCTGTTACTTAAATGGACCCCTTTCTTCTTTCATAACCCTGCTTGCTAAGTCTGTGTGCCTTTTTTACTTCCGCTGTTCCTTTGCTTTCTGACTCAGATATTTTTTCCAAAATACTATTCTAGACTCTGTCATATGGGGCCCATCATTGTGAAAGAGATGGAATCAATGAGTCCTCTGTTTACTAAAGTGTCCATTGTTCAAATGTATCTTCACTACTGCCACCTCTGTCTTGGCTCATTCCACCCAGGAAATAAACTCCCCTCAGACCAACACCAACTGCTGGCCTATTATTGTCCCACCTGGCTCCCATTCCTCAGGCCACTTCCGTCAGGGCAACAAAAATAACTACATCCCTTTAAAATTTACCCAGAAATTTCTTTTTTAACTCTTCCTGGTCGTCCTCACGCCTCTGCTTTAAATCTGATCCTTCTGGGTGTAGCCGTCCCAAATCCTCTTACTCAGCTCTTCATCTGCAGCTCATAAATCACATCTCTCGTCGTTTCTGGGCCCAGGATCCCAGCAGGAAGTTCTTGCATTCTGTTCCCTGTGGTTTTCTCTTTCTCCCTCAGTTGGATATGTTCAGGTCGCAGTCACGCTCCCTGATCTAGGAATATCTAAGGGTCTCCTTGCTTTTGTAATGTTCACTTTAAGAACATCTCTCTCTTCCTTACACGTCATTGTATCCTCCTGGGCTTCACAATCTCACCTCCCCTTCATCTATGTCCATTCATCCCCTGAGATCTCATCTTCTTAAGGAAATATCTCTGTTCCTTTAGCAAATCGCGAAGTCTTCTGTATTATCCTTCTTGCACGACTCCTGTTCTGATCGTCAGACCAGAGCATGTTCTCAAATCCTCTTTGGTGCCCTGTGCAAACTTGATTTCTAAAATCTAAGTGTCCCAGGCACATGCCTTGAAACTGTCTTCTTAACTGTTAGGTGTACAGTGATGTTATGGGGCTTCTTTCCTCATCTTCACTCCAAGAAGATGGCGCATTCTCTTTGGGTCCCCACAGCTTTTGCTTTATCTGGTAATTAAATCTGTTACCTCCTATAGGTATGAAGTTAGAACACACTGCAGCCCAGAGCTGTAATCATAGTCTATGCAATCACTAAATCTAGAGGCACGCTGGCACCTGGTAGGAAGAAAGATTGAGGGTTTTGGTTTTGGGGAGGTTTTGTTTTTGTTTTTTTAAGTAAACCTTCCCTATACCCCCATTATACACATTAGGAACTCTCCTAGTATCCTCACATGCATTCTTTAATCCTCATCATAAGTCTGTAAGATAAATTACAAGGTAAGGTTAACTCTTCAGAAATAAGTACTCACGTTCCTATTGTATGGAATTAAAGAACTGCTTCTGACATCAATGTGCTATTAATATATTATGGGCACAATAGATGTCACAGCCCACGGTACATGTGAATTTCATCATATACCCTTCATGTGTTCATAGTCCATACGGAGAGTGGGTCAGAGGTTCCCACAGTTGCTGCTTATATACCTATATTCTGAATAGAACGTAGCCTGATGGTAACAACTTTTTCGCCTTTTTTGGCCAGGGGCTACCCGGGTGCAGCAGGGAGCCTCATTCTCCCCACTCCGTCTTTGGAGTAAGCTCAGGGGAGGGGAGGGAGGACTGGGGAAATTCCCGCTCAGCCCGCATCTGCTTTGGAGGCTGGTCCTTTTTGGACCAGGACACTGGTGAATTGCATAGGTCTAGGTCCATAAGCCCGAGCTCTTATTATAGCTCCTTGTGACTCTGATGCACGCCAAAGCTCGTCTGGGTCATCCCTGACCCTGGGAATCTTCCCTCAAAATCAGATCTACTCCACATACCTGCGTAAATCAGTGTCAACTCGTTCAGCCATTCCTTCTACCACTGCTTCAGCTGAGCTCCCTTGCTGGCAACTGAGTCGCCTGCACACCGAGTTGCCCGGGGCCTTCTCGGGGCCACGTGCGGATTCAGCTTCCTCAGCTTGCACCACGCACTTGTCTCCTTGCTGGCTTTAGAACTTTCTTACTGTCATCTTCTCTTCTCTGTGTCCCTGTGGGATTCTGTCTTTCATTTTTAAAATCTCTTCGCTGTCATTTTAGTATGGTTTCAGGAGGGAAATCTGTCCATCTTTTATCTGAAGGCTATATCATTTCATTCTTAAATCGAGCCCCATTGTTCAAATGAGAGGACATTGAAGCTCAGAAAGGTTGATAAAAGTGTCTGCATTGCTAATAAATGATGCAGCTGAGATTTGTGCCCAGGCAGCTGGACTCTTAGCCACTCTGCCCTACCACCTCACTGTGAAACCGGAAGCTAGACGTGGTGCGCCTTCATTGAGAGAGAATCTCCTAGGTTACAGGTGTGGCGCAGCACGCAAACAGAGAGGCCCTAACTTGGAAATTGGCAAGTTGTATCAGATCCCATTAATAGAATGGCATTGTTGTATGACATATGAGTTAGAAATTGCTGATGAATAATAGATTATATCAACTGCTTCTCTGAACCAACGGTCTTCCAGGAGAACTTTGTGCACATTTCATTTTAGGGCAACTAAAATGACATCATTTCCAGAGCAGTTTGATTTGTTCTGTGAATCTGAAAAAAAGTAAAACCAACAAAAGGACTTTCTTAGAATGTGAATATTTTCAGACAATAGTCATTTAGTTTAGTCAAACTAAAGAGAGAATCATTGTAATCAAAATTGCACTTCCAGGGTTGTTACTTCCTGAAATAACGTAGAACTAATGTATCTGAGCAACCTACTTCCTGTTCATTGAGTTACAAGCCACCTAAAATCGTGACAGACCAGTTTTCTCTTGGAAGAGGAAACGGTTTCATTTAAATCCGGAGCCCTGTGCCAGAGCTCACCAGCGCAGGGTGCCTTTGCAGCACTTGGAGGGGGCTCTGGGGCCGCTCTTAATCCGTTTTAGCTCCAGGCTTTCGATAGTAATGTGACAGACACCATCTTTACCATAGATTCCTTGGATATAAGAAATCTTACTGGTATTATATAGATCATAGAAACCAAATCTCATCTCATCCTTCGGTGTATTTGAGGACTACAGAAAAGATTGTTCTTTAAGGCAGTGATTCTTACTTCTAAACCACCTCCCTCAGCCTGTGAAAATCAAGAACCGTGTATAGCACCAGCGTTGGTCTCATAAGGACTTCGGGTTTGATGGAGCGTCTGTGTGCCCTTGTAAAGATCTATACCATTCCTTTTGTGCTGACTTTCTTCACACACAATCAGTGCTAGGCCCTGGATATGTGTTATGACAAACGGGTCTCAGTGACAAACCTATGGGTCTCACTTCTACTTCCTCATCTGTCAAATGGAGATGATATTATTTACCTTGGGACACACGTTTGCTGTGAAAATTAAGTGGGAAAAAATTGAGGTTAATGGGATGGGGTGTCCAACCTTTTGGTGTCTCTGGGCCACACCGAGAGAAGGAGAGCTGTCCTCAGCCACACATTAAGTACACGAACACTAACGGAAACTGATGAGGCAAAAAAAAAAAAAAAAGTTTTAAGTAAATTTACGATTTTGTGTTGGGCCACAATCATAGCCATCCTAGGCCTTGGGGTTCAGTATTGATCATCCAAAGTTATTCATTTAAAAGCAGCCCTGGCTGGTGTGGTTCAGTGGATTGAGCACCAGCCTGCAAAGCAAAGGGTCACTGGTTCGATTACCAGTCAGGGCACATGCCTGGGTTGCAGGCCAGGTCCCCAGAGAGGGGTGTGCAAGAGGCAACCCCACACATTGATGTTTCTCTCCCTCTTTTCTCCCTCCCTTCCCCTCTCTCTAAAAATGAGTAAAATCTTTAAAAGCACCTTATGATGGAGGGGCAGAAAATACCCTAGCAATACATGAAGCTGGAAATCAGGGACTGAATAGGTCACAGCCTTTGGCCTGCAGTGAGTTGCAGAACTGCGAGCAGGCCACTTTTCTTCTTGGTTTTATTCCTGTGCGTGTTTATGTTATCTCCAAAATTTCTGATTGTATGCAAACCTGCGGCTATGCTGGGGGAAAAAAAAAAATAGGAGAAGGGATGGAGGAAATGTCTACATCCAGAAACAGCAGGCCGAGGTGGTTTTCCTCCCTTGACGTGAACTTCTCACATGGGTTCCCTGTAGGCTGGCAGCCTCAGTCAGGGGGTGTAACCAGCAAGAACCAGGAATTTAACCTGCAATTGCTGTTTACAGTCTGGAGACAGGTTCTTTCTGTAAAATTTTTAAACCATGCAAAGGAGAGGCTTCTCTCTGGATTATTTCTATTTGCATGTTTTCTGTGCCCCAGATCTCTGGCATGTCTCCAAGAGGGTTCTTTTGCACTATGTCTGAATTAATGTCACAATTTGGGGGTGGGAAACACATCTCTCCAAAGAATCTCTAAAATCACCTTCAGGATTCCATTATTGCCTTTACTTCATAATTTAAACCTGGAGACCTGCCAGTCCCTGACATTGTAATAGGAATTCACCAAATTTATCTTAGTTTTATATGTCAGGATTAATTTGTTTTCCCAAAGCCCCTTCCTCAGTTTGCCAACATCTCCTCATTTCTCAGACCGTTTTTCCCTGTATCTTATCCAGAAAGATATTTGAACTTAAGGGCAAAGAGCGAATCTTCTAAATCTTATGCGTTACATACAATTTATATAAAAGCAATTACCTCTTAAAAGGAGGTTTACCTGGGAGATTTCCCTTATAGCTTACTTCATACATTTTCATGTACTGAATTTTAGATACCATGTATAATTTTTATTATTCATTAAAATTCAGAGATTCTTTTACCTTATAATTACATGACTTTCCAATGACTGCCAGGTGTTAAAGGGTATCTTCTGTCATTTTGCAGTATATGTTCCTTCACATGAATCTTTTGTATTTCAATTAATATGACTTTATTTCCCAAAAGCCACAAAGAAAAAATGAAATTTCAAATGCGTAGGCTCACTGTTGGATATACCTCATCAGTTTTGTACATATTAATTTACCCCCCCCCCCAATTTTTTATAACCACTGTCAGCACATAAGTCTCCTCTCTAAGAAACATAATTTTGGTGTTTTTTGTTTTTTTTTTTTAAAGCTTGAAGGGGGACCCGGTAGATCTTGGGGCCGTCCTTCTGCATCACCTGTTGGAGCCTGGTAGTGTAGACATACAACTTACAGGTGTGTAGGCAGACTTTACGTGGACACCTCCACGTGGCCCTGGCAGTGCCTGACTCCGGAAGGTGTTTAATCAGTACTCAGGAGTGTAGCGCACGAAACATCCAGTTGGCCCGAGGGCTGTGGGTATTTGGCTGCCACAAAATCAAAGTTTGCTGTATTTTAAGAACTGAAGAATTGAACTTAAATTTCTGGTTTACTGTTTGCTGCAATTTGCTCTAGAGGAAAAAAAGCACTAAACTACAAGTCAAGAGACTTGGGCTCTAGTTGTGGCTTTGTGACCACTGACCACATCGGTATCTTGTCCAACAAGTTTTCTCAAGAAATGAAAAGACCCCCTCGAGCCCTATAAACTTTGGGACCTGCCCTGGTTGAGTGGCTTGGTTGGTTAGAGCGTCGTCCGGAACATCAAAAGGTTGTGGGTTCAATTCCCGGTCAGGGCACATGCCTGGGTTGAGGGTTTGATCCCTGCTTGGGGCAGGTACTGAAGGCAGCCAGTTGATGTTTCTCCCTCACATCAGTGTTTTTCTCCCTCTGTCTCTCCCTTCCTCTCTCTCTAAAATCAATAAACATATCCTTGGGTAAGGATTTTAAAAAAATAAATAAACATGTCCTTGGGTAAGGATTTTAAAAAAAAACAAACTTTGCAACCTCCCTGGCTCTGAGCTGTGCGGTGAGGTGAGGTGCTGCTGGGGAAGGACTTGCCTCCAGATTTTCAGCAGGGCTGCGCTCTGATCCTTACCCCTTCACGTGGTACCTGGATTGCTGCTCCCGGAGCCTGGAGATAACCTTCTCCCGTCAGCCCTGTGCTCTCTGCTTTTCAGATCCCCGGGGCAGATGAGCCCCAAGACTCCTGTGGCTCCGAGGATTCCAAGGGGAACCTGGAAAGTCCCAAACAGGGCAGCAGTAAAATGAAACTCAAAAGCCGTCTTTCAGGTAAGTGGAGCTGTTTGCTGGATTTGATCTTTCTGAAAATAAGGCTCCAGCTTCAGGACTGGGAGGAGACAGTCATTAGCAGGATGAGCTCTTCTTTTTTTCTTTCTTAAAACCTCAAAATTGGTTTTCCTTCAGATAGTGCATGTCACAGGCATAGGGCTGCATTCAGCCTGGCCTCCCACGTGAATGTTTTTGCAGCATAATGAAGTGACTGTGAACACCTCTGTTTGTCTCTGCTTAAATTTAAATTTCCTGCGTGTTTGGTCTCATTACTTCAGTAGGACTCTTCAGGTGACCCTGTCCCGATGACACATTCCTGATGGCCTCTTTTCCCAGCAAACATACCTCTGCCCCAAGCCCTCGGTCCACCACAACAAGGAGCAAAGAGCTATTTATATAATATCAAATCTGTACTGCAACGAGTAGGGGGGTAAGGAATGGGATGGAGTGGCAGCCTTCGGAACAGACAGACAGGTTTGACGTTTCCTGGGCACGTCCTTACAGTGTCTGGCCTGTGCCCTGAGAGAGGGAGTCAGCAGTGAAAGCAGAGACTGGGTGCCAGGACCCAGTGGCCTCCGCGGGTCCCAGGCAGCTTTGCTTTGCCAGGTCCTTCCCTCTATTAAAAGTATACCCACCCTGACCTGTTGGGTCAGTTGTCTGGAGTGTCACCCAATTTCACCAAAATGTTGTGTGTTCAATTCCCAGTCAGGGCACATACGCTGGTTGCAGGTTCGATCCCCAGTTGGAATGTGTACAGGAGACAACCAATCGATATTTCTCTCTCTCTCTCTCTCTCTCTCTCTCGCCCCCTTCCTCTCTCTCTCAAATCAGTAAACATGTCCTCGAGTGAGAATATAGAAAATACTAACAATTATGTTTTATGGTTGCGTTGGTATAAAGTTACACGCTGGACTCATTATTGGCTATTCATCACTATTATGTTCTTCTTCTTCTGAATTTAAGAAATTAAAACACGTTTATGGGTCCTTACAAGTGGCGTGGGCCCACGGCACTGTGTCTGTGGCCTGAAGGGGAAGCTGGCCCAGGCTGCCCGTCCCTGGGAGACGTCAGGTGTAGCAGGCGCCGCAGGGTAGCTTGGCAGGACCGGGTTTCCCCTCCGCTCTTGACTGGCCTTATCACCTGGTGCCAACTATGTCATGTCCCTGAATGCCACTCCCTCGCATGCAAAAAGGAGGTGATAATGCTGACTTTGAAGGGTTGAACAGGTTCTTTAAAATAATAATAATAAGCTCCCATGAAGGTGGCTCGCACAAAGCAGGTACATTAACATCCAGAAGTCCGTTTCGTCTTCCTGCTACTCAGATCAGTGGTGAGAGGCAGCACCTGTGCCTGTCCATCAAGAGCATCCCCTCCCACCCGGCCTGGCCCCGCCTGGCCCCGCGCTGAGTTCGTCTCAGGTGAGGTGGCTGGTCTAAGACCATAAAACACATCAGTTTCATTTCTTGAGTAACAAAATGAATTGCTTTGTGTTTGTAACTCAGAACAATTGGGCCCTATGTACCTGAGCGAAGGCTAGAATGTGGGTTTGTGACAAGAACAGCGTGATGCCCAGAGGGTGGTTAAAGAGAGTCGGCCTGAGGAACAGCTGAGAGAAATACGAGGCCTGTCCAGAAGGTGTCCAGCCATGCAATGTGAAAAATGGAGACATTTATTGGAGAAGATTCAAGATACAAGAAACATTGTACATAGGACAGTGATGCCTCTGTCCCCTTCAAAGTAGGCACCTTGAGACCTCACCCAAATTCTCCCAATTGCTTTCAGCTCCCCATTGTATTTTCCTGAATCTTATTGACAGTCTGAAATCTTTTCCCTTTCAAAGGTGACTTTAGTTTTGGGAAAAGCTAGAAGTTGCAGGGCGCCAAATCTGGGCTATAGAGGGGCTGAGTCACCTGGGTGATTTGGTGGTTCGCCGTAAACTCTGCCCGAGACATGATGCACGAGCAGGCACATTGTCGTGATGAAGCTGCCAGTCACCAGCTGCCCACAGCTGTGGCCACACAGCACTCACGCTCACTCAGTGGTGTCTGCCGCCCCCACCAACTAGTACCGTGAAGACATCATTGTTCACGCATGCACATTCCAGTCCACTCTCCTTGGCGGCCAGGTTACATCGATGTCACACAAACTGTTCTCGTTATAGTGACAATGGCTGGACTTTTTTCCAGACAGACCTCGTACATTTAAATCCTGCACGTGTTTGGGACCGGAAGCACAGAGGAGACCTTTAGGCCAGCTGTCCTGGCAGAGTTGACTGACACCTTGTAAACGGTTCCCAGAGGAGGGCCACAGAGCTCTGTGGAGATATGAGGGACCTATGAAACCAGTGCGGTCACGCTCCTCATTTTATGGATGAGACCGGAGAGCTAAGGGAATCCCAAAGGTCACTCATTCAGTGCCACCAGAAAGATCTGCGTCCCAACAGAGTTCTTCTCACCGACCCCTCGACTTACTGAGGATCTTGAAAGGAGTCCTGTTCCCCAGTCTGGGGCTTCATAGATGTAGACGTGGGGAGGGGGGTGTCTAACTGAGGACCTTCCAGGTCCACAATTCTCTAGCTGTGTTTATTCTATTAATTTCGAATGAGCAGCACATGCAGCTGAGTAATGAATCCAGGGCTGGCTGCTATTTGCTGTTTGTGGATGCCTCCCCCTCCTGTGCCTTTCTCAGACATCCAGGGCCATAGCAAGGAAGTGGGGAGGAAGCACTGCCCAGCTCTGCGTGACCTGGGACAAGTGACTTCACTTCCCTGGCTCTGCTTCTTCATTTATTCTACCAGTCCGTGTGTGTGCCTTCGAAGTGCCAGGCCTCCCTGAAAGATGGAGCTGAACGCCCTGGCCAGTGTGGGTTCAGCTCGTGGGAGTGTCATCCTGTAGCAGAAAGTTGCAGGTTCAGTCCTGGCCGGGCCACAGGCCTGGCTTGCAGGTTTGTTTCCCAGTCTGGGTGCATGCGATCCCTAGTCCAGGTGTGTATGGGAGGCGACCAAGTGATACTGCTCTCACATTGATGTTTCTCTCTCTCCCTTCCTCTCTCTCTCTGAAATCAATGAAAAAATGTCCCTGGGTGAGGATTAAAAAAAATGAAGTTGAGGGAACATGCCAGGTAGCGCCCCTCCAAAGGGTGGTAGCGCTAGGCCCTCACTCGGCAGTAGCTGCCACTGTTACGACCATTGCTGTCATTAATATCACATCATCACTGTCATTGTCGTCCTCCTCTTTCCCTCTCAAGAAGGGAAGGTGCTTCACTGGGTACAAGGGCGAGTCTCAAGGACATGGAGGCCATGACCAGGCAGCTCGGAGGTCCAAAGAGTGGAAGTCTCTCTGGACCGTGGCGCCCAGGGGAGACATTCACGGGGGGCAAGAGAGGAGGGCCGGGACCTTGGCAGGGTTTGGTCGGACAGAAGGGGAGGACAAGCGTTGTCTAGACGTGTAAAAAAAAAATTGCGAGAGCTGCCTAGGGACAAGGGGGAAAACCTGGTGAGAGGAGTTTGGGGTAGCTGTTTTTCCTCCGCATCTGTCTGCGAGACCTAGCAATTCTACAGTCACGGCGGTTCAGTCCAGCGGAGCTCGTCAGAGCGATCGGGAGAGAGGAGACGCTTGGGGTGGGAGGTGACGGAGCCGGCAGAGTTGGGGGAAACGTCAAATGATATTTATGTGCTCCCCAGTTTTGGAAAGGATGCGGGTTTTAGACAAATCCTTTCCTTTGAGAATCAGCAGGCTAGAGCAATGGATTCATGTAGCTGGGTTGTGGGAGATAAGACTGGAAAAGCAATTTGGAGGCCTTTTAAAGAGGCTTTAGGAATTGGGTCTGCAGTCAGTGCTGTGAAATATGTTCAATCTACAGACATTTGAATACAGAAGATTTTAATGTGATGAGCTCCTAATTTGTCTTGTAAACTTGGATATTTATTTCGTATTTTCTTAAAGCGAGTCACCCTGGTATTTGCCTATCAGTCTGTTATCTCAGACACTACCGTATGTGGTTTCTCTTCTGTTGATGGCAAGTGCCTCCCTGTCAGCTCCAAAGGAATTTTCTTCTAATCAATCTTTTTCAGATGAGTAAGCATGCCAAGAGAGATTAATCTGGTCATGAATTATTAAGGAGGTGTTCTGTAAAGAGGTTCCAGCCATTTCCACTTCAACTTTTGCCCAGTCTGGCTCCAAAAAAATGACTAAAGTGATTTCATGGAACATTTTTTCTGAAATTTTAACCTGAGTTCTCATACTTCATGTCTTCTTTTTTGCCAGCAGGGTTCCCTTTTAATTTTGGTATTTTTGATTTAGCCATGTTAATGCCTTAGGCTTGTGATCTTCTTAAATGGAAAATTTTCTTTGACTGCAAAGGAATTTCAGGTGTTTGAAAACCTGTATAACAAAGTTAATATTCAGCTTTTGAAAAACTAAGCCTTTAGTGATGTCCATTTTAAAATAATTGTCTGCCCTACTCTAACTTTTAATCACTATTAGAAATTCATCAAGCCCTGGCTGGTGTGGCTCAGTGGGTTGGGGGAACCGGCCTGTAAACTGAAGGGTCGCCAGTTCGATTCCTGGTCAGGGGACATGCCCGGGTTGTGGACTGGGTCCCTGGTTGGGAGCGTGTGAGACAACCAATCAATGTGTCTCTCACACATCGATGTTTCTCTCCCTCCCTTCCCTTCTCTCTAAAAATAAATAAACCTTTAAAAATATGTTTTTAAAAAATTCACCAATGTATTATTTATAAAAGAGTACAGAATTATCTTGTTTCATCCCATGAAAAACTTTTAGGTAAATTGAAGTTTTAGATCATCAAATAAAACATTATACAGTCTAGGAGAGCTTGATATTCCAAAGACTCTATATGTGTGTATAGCTACACACACACACACACACACACATGCATACGCATATATACATACATATTGTGCAGCAATTTTCAACCACTGTGCCACAAGAATTTTTAAAATATGCAGTACCTGACTATTTGATCAGTGGCACTGACCTCTTTTCCCTTAGAAAATTCCCTTTAAATGTTGTCACATTTAAAAATGACAACAGCCAACACAACAATAGCCATCCAGTGGGAGTGAATAAAAAATTACACCTACTTTCTGTCAGGTCAGGAAAAAATATACTTTTGGTGTGCTGAAGAATTTTAGTAAGTAGTTTATGTGTGCCATGAGATGAAAAAGATTAAAAATCACTGATACAGTGTAATGTGATTATAGCTACTAATTCAAGGTAATTAAGCCATCACTTAAGATTAAAGTCCCTTAAATTATCTTATTTTTAAATGACATATAATATAAAGGATGTACTGATGAAGGTGTCTTTAAAAATCATTACTATGAAATTTCTTAAACAAGACACAAAAGTACTAACCAAAAAGGGGGAAGAATATCTATACATTTCACTATATTAAATGTATGAACTTTTGCTTATAAAAAAATAACATTAAGAGGGTGAAAAGGCAAGTCACAGACATAGAGAGGATATTTACAATACATAAATCCCACGATCTATGCAAATATCCAAAATATATTAACAAAATTAAAATTCTGTAAACCGACAACAAAAGACAGAAACACAATAAAAGAATGGGTAGAAGACTTGAACAGGCACTTTACAAAAGAAAAACAGCCAGTGAATATTTTAGAAGAATCTCAGTCACAATTAGTCATCAGTGAAACGTAAATTAAAACCATGATGAAATGCCATTCTATAGCCACCACAGTGGCTAAAATTTAAAAGACTGGCACCGCTAAGTGTGACACAGACGTAGAAAAACTAGAACTCACGCACACTGCTGACATGACATTGGTAAAGGTGCATGTTTACCTGTAACCCAGCAACTCCGCTCCCAGATCCACATCCAACAGGCATGACGTGTAACAGGAATCTTCAGGATCAGCATGGTCTAGATCAGGGTGAGCAAACTACTGCCAATAGCTGTATTTGTATGACCCATGAGCTAAACATTTTTAGTGGGTGTAAAAAGTTTTGTAAAGAATATGCAACTGAAACCATTTGTGGCCCATAAAGCCTAAAACATTGACTTTCTCGCCTTTACACACACACACACACACACACACACAGTTTACTGACCCTTGTTTTAGACCTAAAACTGGAAGTAAACCAACTGTCAATCCGCAAAAGAATGGATGTTTATACATGGAAATAGTACACAGAAATGGCGTGTTTATACAACAAAATAGTACACAGAAATGGGATGAACGATCTGTTGGCATGCAACAACATGGTGGAATTTCACAAACAAATGCCAAGAATGAGGGGCCAGCCCTGGCCGGTGCGGCTCAGCTGGATGGAGCATCATCCTGTACACCAAAAGGTTGGGGGTTCAGTTCCCAGTCAAGGCACATACCTAGATTGCGAGTTTAATCCCCATTCGGCGACGTATGGGAAGCAGCCAATTGATGTTTCTCTCTTTCACACTCTCCCTTCCATACTCTTTAAAATCAGTAAACCGGTTTTTAAAAATTTTTTTTAAAAGAATGAGGAGCCAGACACACAAAAAAGTACATACTGCATGTGTTTATTTATATAAAGGTTGAAAAGAGACAAAAGTAATGTGTGATGTTGGAAACCTGGGTAGTGGTTACCCTTGGATGAGAGGTGGTTAGTAACACAAAATGGGCTTTTGCATCCTGGCAAGGTTGTTTCTTGGTTTGGGTGTTGGTTATCAGTACATCCACTTTGTGAAATTTCATGACACTGTATGTTTATTATTTGTGCGCATTTCTGTAAGTTGTTATAATTCTTTTAAGTTTATTTTAAATGTCATTATTATACATGAAAAGGGCACGTCTGCCCCAGCAATGGACCTCTACCAACCACGGAGCGACGCGCCCCCATCACTAGAAAACAGCCTCCTGAGAGGAGCATTCTCGCTGTTGCTTATTGCCCTGTCAACCACGGCTGCACCTTCCTGGGGTAAAACATGAGGGGAGACCCCAAAAAACGCAGAAGTTATTTATTAAAAATTGTGTATTTGTTCTTACATGTTTAAACTTCAGCCACCTTCCAAGTACTCTCCATTTGATGCAATAGACCTTTTGAGAATTTTTGTCCACTGCTCAAAACACTTTTTGAACTCATCGATTTTGATGCCTTTTAGTGCATCTGCTGTTTTTTGTTTCACCTCTTCCGCAGTATTAAAACATTTCCCGTTCAGGGCTTTTTTCATCCAGAGTAACCAAGTCGCCCTAGGTCAAGATCACATGAAAAGGGAGGTGGGGCACAGGAGCCATGCCATTTTCGGTCAAAAACTGCTGAACACTCAGCACGGTGTGGGCAGGTGCACTTGTAAATCACCCATAGTGAAATGGGCGAATGCATTCAGAGAGTCTTCAGAAAAAAATCACTGAAGCCAAATGCAGCCTCTCAACAACACCAACAGCTGGTACACTGGTACAGATGGGTTCCTAGAACACTCAGGTAGTGGAGGGAAGCCTGTACTACTAGGGACCTGCCCTCCAGAAGATAATTCTGGGGGATTTTTGGGTCCCCCCTCGTGTATACATCTCCCTTATCTGATCCCTTCAAAAACTGGTACTTTCTTCATAATCTGGTATGACTGCTTCAACACACACTGATCTGATGGAGAGCTTGATGGTAGAACGTGGTGAGCTTGGTGTTTTGAAAGAATTGGACACCAGGCCTTCTGCAGACCATGACTGTGCATATAAATACCACAGGTTTGTCCCTGTGTATGCTCTTAAGCTTCTGTTTGTCCCATATCAAGCCATGTCTTTTTCCCATGTATTTTCAAGGGGGCGTACACCGTCTAGAATCTGTTGAAGAGTATAACGAGCTGATGGTGCAAAATGGGGACCCCCGGGCCAGGATGTTGGAGGTGTCCCGAGATGGCCGGAAGCACTCTCTTCCCCAGCTGCTGGAGTCTTCGAGCACAGCACAGGTAGGCAGTGCCATGGAGCTGCTTGCTTTCTCACGCAGTCACAGCCGACCGGTCGGGGAGGAAAGAGCATGCTTCCACCCCTGGGTCTCTAGGCTTTCTTTTATTCTTCCAAAGACCACCAAGAGCTTCTGGGTTCTGAACACCTGCACGTCCGTGTGGGCCAGGAGTATCTGGGACTAGAAATATAATACAAAGAGTGAGGTCTCTCTGGGGAGGCTAGAAGGAAGTCAGCCCAATATTTGAAAACAATAGAGAAAAATAATCCCCTGTTGGATCTTGATGTCTTGACCCCCTTCCTACTGCGTGGTTTGGCACCGAGAGCTGCCTTCAGCTGCTGGGAGACTGTGGCGCCGCACGGTCTGGGGGGAACCACCGTTACTTGTTGAGTGGGCACATCAGGTGTCAGGCTAACAACTGGGTGGGTCGATGCTGGGTTGCGTGAGAGAAGGAAGGGAGTGTGTTGTGGCGTGTTACCTATGCTGTACCTGGGATCCTTATGTTACACAGGAATCAGACGGGGCTGCAGAGAGGGGTGAAGTGGGTGGTGATGTTAATATCCCAGAGCCCGTCCCCATAAGTGCTTGGGGCTCCATAACTCCAAATGGGGACTCCTCTTCAATTACATCATCCTGAACCCAGTTCAAACTGGGTGGGTGTCTCATGACCGCATTGGAGGCAGGCTCAGTCTCTGGCGAACTTGAGGAAGGTTCTCAGGTCCTGGCCCATCAGCCAGGGGGCTCAAGAGGAACCACTGGCATCTCGCTCCAGGCCTGTGATGAGGCAGAGGCGGAGGAGAAGAGGGCGAGGCGGTAATGACACCCGAAGTGCTGGGGGACACATAGATCGTAGAGCTCGAAAGGACCCGGTTAGGTCACCTGGGTCAGGCCCTTACTTTAAATGTGGTGTCATCATTTCACATATAGAACAACTGAATCTCAACGAGATGAACTGTTTTGCTCAAAGTGCTGTGCCAGAATCACTGGGAAGGAAGCTTTGCATGAAAAGTGCCCACAATTCCAAGGCCATTGCTGATCGGGTTATTGTGTGTTCAGTTCGCCCAAAGGCACCTTGAGTTGGGGCATCAAGAGAAAACAGAGCAAAAACACATGCTTGAGACCGGGTAAAAACACCTCCAGACTGGAGACAAGCCTGTGACCTGCTCAGAATGATGCAGTCGGACCAACCAAGGGAGAGATCAGAAAGCTTAGGAGAGCCACGCTGTCAGGCACTGCAGTTAGTGTGGAGGATGGGAGAGGGCTGACAGCCGTTGCGGGCAAGGATGTCCAGTGCTGAGGTGGTGACCTGCTGAGGGAACCGGCTGTATTTATAGCCTGTAAATACCTAGTTCCAACCAGGCTCCTGGGAACTAGGAAGCACAGGCTAGTAAAGATACTACAGGAAAGATGGTTTTTTTGTCTCTTTAAATTGCCCTTTCTTTGGTCTTCTCTTCTTATTTTCTACCCTTTTCTTTTTCTCCCAAGATTCTCCTTCCTTTGTTCTTATTCTCTCTTCCTTCACTAAAAAGGATTGTCTAGAATAGAGCTATCCACCCTGGCAAGTGTGGCTCAGTGGGTTGGGCGTCATCCCGTAAACCGAGAGGTCACAGGTTTGATTCCCAGTCAGGGCACAAGCCTGGGTTGCAGGTGGAATCCCTGGTCGGGGCGTGTGCGGGAGGCAACCAGTCAATGTTTCTCTCTCACATTAATGTTTCTGTCCCTTTCTCCTCTCTCTAAAGTCAATAAACATGTCCCTGGTTAAGGATAAAAAAATAAAATAGAAGAGAGCTATCCATTAAAACTTCTGCAGTGATGGAAATGTTTTGTATCTGTACTGCCCAAAATAGTAGCCACATGTGTCTATTGAAAAATGACTAGTGAGACTGAGGGCCGTGTTTTTAATTTTAATTCCTCTTAATTTAAATACAGACAGCCACAGGTGGCTAGTGGCTACCACCTTGGATAGCACAGGTCTAGAAAGTTCAGTGGGCCCCCCTGAAACTGCTAGAGAGAAGAGTGAAGCAGACAGGCCTGTGGTCCCCAAGCGAAGGCGGAGTGAGGGGCTGCTGGAGATGGGTGGTCAGAGAGAGTTCCCTTTGGAGTCCACACGTGGGCCCCTCTAGTCAGCGGCTGTAAACGCATGGGCACTGTATGGCCATTTCCATGGGGTTTCAGTAAAAGGCCAGTAACTTTGCAGAGCCAGCATCTTTTTTTTTTTTTTTTCTAATTGAATCAGAGTCTGGGAGGCCAACATAGCTGGCAGAAGTTTTGTAAAACTGCAAAATACAATTGTTCTAAGCTGCCAGGAATACAAAAATATCATTAGCAGATATCTTGTTTCTACCTTTGAAAGTAAAATACACCCATTAAGGATAAAAACTATTTCTGATGGCTCTTTCCTCATACTAAATATGAAGTGATTTTTTTTTTTTTTTTTTTTTTGCTAATACTGGAAAATCTGTCATTTAAGAAACTTATTCTAAGAAGAAAAATAACAAGGAGCTAGACTGTAGGAATGCTTTCGCAATAGATTCCTGTAATCCCTTGTTTATGTTATAAATAGTGTGCCCTGCTTACACATGTGTATATCGGGGTGATGGACAGAAAAAAGAGATGAAGGTTTGCTCTGCTCTGTGCCGGGAAGGGAAAGCATGGCCCATGGGAAGACATTTTATTGTCCAAGCGTGAGGGATTAGAACTGGAGCGGCTGCAGTTTCTCAGTGGGATGTTTTATACAGATTAACAGTCATACCTGCATTTGCATTTGGGTTTTACAAGAAACAGAGGCTTAAGGTTTTGAGTGAGTGAAGTAAGCTTAAAACAGCGAATGCTCTCCAGCCACGATCGCGACCGTGGGGCGGGGGCAGAGGGCGCCTTCCAAGGGAGAGCCCAGCCCTGGTGGTCATCGACATCTCTGCGACCGCTGGGTCTCTGGTCCCTGACTCCGTTCCGGAGGGCAGGACGCGGGAGCCGTGGCGTGCCGTTGAAAGAAATACCAGACGTCTGTGGCCTCCAAGCCGTTCTTTCTGTGGAGAAAGAAGGCGTGGAAATTTAGTGCAGGAGGGGCTGTGCCTCCCATGCTATTTGTAATAATGCTCTTGAAGCTGCTGGCCCAGAGAGAGATGGCCGTCTAACCCAAAAAACGACCGAGGTTTTCCGAATCCGAATGTGTTTTCATGCCAGAGGCCCCAGAAGGGCGAGCGAGGCTCTGTCTGACCGGGCGGTCTGCTCACTTGCAGGACTACCACATCGTGAAGAAGTCCACCCGCTCGCTGAGCACCACGCAGGTGGAGTCCCCCTGGAGGCTCATCCGGCCGTCGGTCATCTCCATCATCGGGCTGTACAAAGAGAAAGGCAAGGTGCGCGCTCTTCCGCCTGCTGTTTTGCCCTCCCGGTGAATGTTAGCGTGTATTTTTGGAATGGTGGCTGTTTATTGCTGTTTTTATATGAAATAGAAAGTAAAACGTTTAGAGAGGAATAGATGCTGTGGCCTCTGCGTGTATTTGAGTGGCCCCGGGCGCCCTTTCCTGGGGGCCTCTGGGCACGATGGGCACACCCTCCCGCCCTTAGGGCCTGAGGGGTCCCCGGCCCCGGCTGTTAGGGCGAAATTACTGGCGAGGTGAGTGCCCCGACTTTCACCACGATTAAGAGAAAAGCAGACCCCGCGGCTTCGGGGAATACTCCCAGTTAACCTTTTGAATGAGTTTCATGATACTGATATTATCATAAAGAGAATAGTACATGTAATTGGATCGTTATACAAGTATCAAAATGTTCGCTTGATGTTACACAAAATGGAAAGACTGAAACAAAAGAATAAAACAAATATGGCACCTGCACAGTATGAAATGACTCTCGTGAACTATTAGTTGATCCATGTGAAATTGCCATTTGGGGAGAGCAAAGGTCGTCAAATACTGGCAACTTTACATGTTTCATCCTAACACTTTCTCCCTCCAACGGGCTGCACAGCCAGCACAATGCAAATAGCTATGGCGGGGCAGGGGCAGGGGGAGAAGAAGGAAACGCAAACTTGAATCTACCGCTAGTTAGCGTAACCACGAGCACGACTGGGGAGGACGCCTCAGCCCAGCGCTGGGCTGGGCAGGATGCCCTCGACGGGAAGCCGGAATGGGGGGGAGCCCCGGCGAAGTGCCGCAGTGACAGCCTGGACCCCCGTCTGCTTTGGGTGCAGGGCCTTGGCTTTAGCATTGCTGGCGGTCGAGACTGCATCCGAGGACAGATGGGGATTTTTGTGAAGACCATCTTCCCCAATGGGTCAGCTGCGGAGGACGGAAGACTTAAAGAAGGTAGGTCCTCAGCGGGGGTGAGCTGTGATTCCAGCACTTCTCACATCATGGCCTCGGGCGGTTGTAACCTGAGACTCACTTTCCTCGGTTAGGAACTTGGGGTGTTAATACCAACCTTGAAGAGCTGTTGTGAGGATTAAATGCGGTAACGTGAAAAATGGCTTGCCGCTTTTTATTTGGGCCTTCCAGTGCCTACCTTATGGCCTTGGTCCATCATCGGGCTCCTTGCCTTGAAAAATCCTGAGGATTTGTGGTCCCCTCCTTGCCTCAGGGCTGGATACGTGAAAAACCTTTTACATTCTCCATAGCACCTTCCATTTTGCCACAAATAAACGTACCAAACAAGGGCTCCCACTCCCGACCCCTGCCCTGCTTTATGCACTGCGATTGATAGGCAGCATGGTGTACGTTTAAGGTGTACAACATGATGAGTTGACACCCTTATATACTGCGACGTGCTTACCGCAGTCAGGTTCGTCAGCCCCTCCGTCAGCTCACATCACCTGTGCCATGTGTGTCTGCAGGGAACATTTAAATTCTACTCTATTAACCGTCTTCAAGAACATAAATAGCATTGTTAACCGTCGTCCTCATGCTTTACCTTAGATCCCCAGAACTTATTCATGAATTCTGATGTTCCCCTTTTTATTGATACGCTTTCTTCATGAAAGGATTTGATCGCAATATTTCTAGTTACCTTCAGAGAGGCTGTGACTCTTCATTACAGTTGGACCGAAGTAGAAGTCCTGCTGAGTTAAACTGGTTTGTGTTTTTGGTTTTTGGTGTGTGTGTTTTTTTTAGTGCTGGAGTGAATTGGAGTCCCCTTTTTCAGGCAGAATGACCCCAGCAGCCTGTCTGCTAAAGCTGACTCGTGAGCAGGCTTAATATTTTGATGGCAGAATATTTATTTCTCTCTCTTAGAGGAAGGGGTGACTCCCAGGTGGTGTTTTTGTCTACGGAGAGAACAATGTAAACTTCTCACAGCAGAGCATTTTTATAATGGATGTGCCATGTGTTCGCTTGATTGAAATTCATCCTGCACTGCGGGTGGAATGGAGCAAAGTGGAGGGGAAAATCAATAGTTAGGAAAGGTTAATAGCACTTGAAGCTTCCTAATACTTTTTTTTTTCATCTGTATTCATTTACAATGACGACAAGTCATTGAAATGGATTGTCAACCTGTTGAATGGTCTGTCTTCTTAGAATCTTGTATAAAGATTTTTTGGAGCATGAGCAATCATTTTAATGTTTCCATCCTTTTCCCATGTGGAAACAAACCCAAAGCCTCACCTAATTGAGTAAGCAGTTATGCCAGGTGATTTTTAAACAGATTCTTTCACTTATTTTACAACTTCTGTAATTGCATTAAAGAGAAAGCACAGAACAAATGCGTGGGGAGCTGCTACATCTTTAAACTCCAGTACAGGCTTCCTTTCACCAAATGCGCAGCGCTCCCCTGGGATCAGCCATCCAGGGGGAGGGCACTGGGGTCCTCCTCTGCTTCGCACTCTGTTATAGGTAAGGGAAGCCCCTCTTCTGCCCCGCACTGCTGTGCAGGGTCCATCTGTTCTCCTCTCGGGGGCCCCTTTGTAGTGTTTTTGATGAACTGTTATTTCAAAAAACAGACCATGTTACAAGAATACAAACTAGAAACAAACTCTCATAAGTCAACAGGATGTCCAAGTTCTTTCCTCTTCCCAGCAGACATTATCAACAACTTGAAAAATGACCTAACTATACCTCCTTGGGCTTGAAGATGAGTCCGGGATGAGGTGGGGGAGGGAGAAAGAGAGAGGATGTGTGTGCAAGCTGACGTTAGCCTCCAATAATTTCCTACATAGAAGCGTGTAATGACTTAGCAGCTTAATGACCGAGAACCTGGACCAGCACCAGCAAGGCCAGGCATCTAGAAGGTGGGGGCCGAGGGGTTGGGGGGGGGCCTGCCATTCCTAAATAATATCTCACAAGCTTTTGGTCTCTATTATTGAAACCATTTTCCCAGCCCTGTGATGCTTCTCTGGGCTCAAGGAGCTTGTCTTTCTGCAAAGATAGGAGTGGCTTCTCACATGTTGTGTGTGTTCATGCTTCATTGCCAGTGGATTTGAATTGTTAAACAAAGACCATAAGGAAAGACTTGGGACTCAGTTTTTTGCAGTTTGATCTCTAAACATAGGACATCTGTTATTAAACTTGGCACTGGCTAAAGAATAAGGCCATGATGCTTCCCATAGTTGTTTTAATTAAAGATGGAAATACAGAGTTACTGCCAAAGAGTATGCATTGTCATTAATTGTTCCTTTTTGTGACATTCCTGGGACCTACACTAAGGAAAGTGGATTGAAACAATAAAATTCATTTTATAGAGCTGTAAATCAGGGACCATGTGGTATCCTATTCTTGTACTGACTGAGCAGTTAGATTCCCGTAAATTAAAGCTGGACGTTAATGTAATTCTCCTCCTTGCTCACTAGGGGATGAAATCCTAGATGTAAATGGAATACCAATAAAGGGCTTGACGTTTCAAGAAGCCATTCATACCTTTAAGGTAATGACACTCTTATTGATCTTTATCTTCCTATGTTTTTCTTAATTTCCTTCTGGATTGGGTTTTTGGTTTTGGTTTTGGTTTTGGTTTTGGTTTTGGTTTGGTTTTTTTCCACCCTTTGCAATGGGGACAGTGTGAATGTTTTAGCCCTACTTTCTTTTCGTTTTCTCAGCAAATCCGGAGTGGATTGTTTGTGTTAACGGTACGCACAAAATTACTGAGTCCAAGCCTCACGCCCTGCTCGACACCCACGCACATGAGCAGATCCAGCTCCCCAAACTTCAATGCCAGTGGGGGAACCCCAGCTGTAGGCTCCGATGAAAGCAGCTCTTTATCGCTGGGTCGGAAGGCCCCTGGGCCCAAGGACAGAATTGTCATGGAAGTAACGCTCAACAAAGGTGATACCAGCTATTCCTCACTTTCATTGCGGGCCCTCACATATGTGTTCTCTGTTCTTAGGTTAACTTTTTATATTTTTTTCTATGACTTGTTCCTTTGGAACACTCAGCTCCCAGCAACATGGGTTATTCTCTAAATGGACAGTGGATCAATATCAGAGATTTTAGGCATCATACCAAAGAGAAGAGGAGTTACCAGCAGCCTACAGGCTCCCCCAGTGAAATCACTGTCTATCAGACACTCATGTTTACAAAAACCACTAACCAGCTTAATTTTGGGACTAATATAAAATTTCAAAGAACAAAGATTACAGTTAAAAATACAACTAACACCAGTAACTAAGTCATGAGTGATCACCAAATCTTACTGCTTTTCATGTTTGTTTTCTTTCCCTGCCCACCTACTGTAGAAATATGACGAGCAATTAAATCATCAAGAGATTAGGTGCTAAAACGAGAAATAAAAGAAAACCTGAAGTTGTATACTCAGAATGAAATAGAGTACTTCAACTCTGCCTATTTCCAAAAAAATAGATTTGCGGGGCTCTTTAGACTGAGCAGAGTAGACCATTGAATAAGCCACAGCACAGAGTCAGCCACGGTTCTGCCGTGGGCTCATTTCAGTAACAGCATATGGCAATGTGCACAAAGAAAAGCAGGGCTTACATTCTGAGTCTGGTCAAAAAATAAATGGCTATTGGTTTGAATATACACTCATGCAGTTTCAGATCACTCACGCTTCTTTCTTGGTGTCATTTGTTTTCTCTGAATACTGCCCTCACAGAGCCCAGAGTTGGACTAGGCATTGGGGCCTGCTGCCTGGCTCTGGAAAACAGCCCCCCGGGCATCTACATCCACAGCCTCGCCCCGGGATCCGTGGCCAAGATGGAGAGCAATCTGAGGTTTGTTGTCAGCCTGACAGTGCAGGGTTCTGGCATGTTCGGGAATATCTGAATACATACACATGTAAGATGCCTGCCCTATTACATCCCTTTGTGGGATTCTAAATCTTTCTATTATTTGCAGAAATATAGCCAGGATTATAATTAATAGCATCTCCAAAGATGACAAGCAATTCTAAGTGAAATTTGGTTGAATTAGAGAACTCTGGATCTTGGCTTTTCCTATTTTATGCTATTTGGGCACAGAAGTTCAGTTTCAGAAACGACAAAATACAACTCTTAGATAACAATGATTATCTGAATATTTTCTTTCACTTTTATGTTCAGTTATGTACAATTCATTTGAGATGCTGGGAATGGTTCATAATGGTTCGGGATCACTGGATACAAGAGAGTCTTCAAATTATACCCTGGAATGGGAGGCCTTTTTCATTAAGTATAATCTCTTAAACCTTTTCTGTGGTTTCATTCCTTCCTGGGTGGTGATGGTGAGGTCTAGATGCCTACTATCTGAAGTCACTGCGTGTCTGACCTCAGGCAGCTAGCCGGGTTGCAGGACAGGTATTCTGTTTATACAAGGCATGCCTAGGTATTCTGTTGTATAGCCATTGCGATGGGCCTGTGCCCACCCAAACTTCACAGGAATGTGTGCGTATTGCACAAAGCACTCTGAGCAAACAGTATCACCTTTCTCCCCCATAAGTTTCTAAGTCCTTGAGTGGTTGAGGAATTGTCAAAATGACATTCCTTGAGGTTGCCATTTTGGGGCCCTGTTAATAGATTATATTATGTTTTTAGTTAATCATCAGAGTGAATTTCCATACCAAAAAAAATTTTAGCAAATCATCCAAAGTACATTAAAGAAAATATACTTTGAGAACCCAAGGAAAAAAAATCCTTTAATGACATCCCAAGATGATGTTTCTTTCTTGAATGGTTCCATATGCCTGGAGCCTGCCAAATGAACATTCTTCAAACCCCATATAAAGAGGCTTTGTTCTCTTGTACTGAGTTCTCTCCCTATAATTTCAAGTCAGAAATGGGCATCTTGTCCTCAATTTCTCATTTGTTCAAATTTGAAACGTTTTTACAAATTCTTGGGTAACCTTTGAGCTTCAGATATTTCCTCCTTAAGTTATATTACAATAATCATTTCAAGATGGTAGGGAAAAAGAAACCGATGGTGGTCTGGTGGTCGAGGGGCTATCACGTGATGATCAAGAGGTAGACAGACCTGAGTTCCACAGTGTGTGACATCTGGATGACATCTGTGAGCCTGTGGTCTTCTCTACATGACGGGAATAATAATACCTCTTCAAACATCGTTCTGTGAATTGCTTCGCATGGTGCCTGGCATGCACTATGTGCTCAAGCAATGGCGGCCTGCGTTGTTGTCCTTACATCCATTGCATTTAACTTGACTACTTCTGAGAGTGTGGGTAGCTACACATAATGGCCTTTGCCAATTTCCCATCTCATGTGTTTATATGAATGTGTTGCTCTGTTACATGTGTGCCAAGATGAAAAGGCTATCATGGGCTTCTTTAAGGTATTCAGTAAAGATTCCTTGTTAGGGGCCTCTCCCAGAAGGAAACCTTGTAAAAAGCTAACTGTTAGCGTGGTGTTGATTATGTTGCCTCCCTAGCCGCGGAGATCAAATCCTGGAAGTGAACTCAGTCAACGTCCGCCATGCTGCTTTAAGCAAAGTCCACGCCATCTTGAGCAAATGCCCCCCAGGACCCGTTCGCCTTGTCATCGGCCGGCACCCTAATCCAAAGGTGAGGTGTTTCGTACTGTTTCTGGGTGTGGGAAGATGGCTTGGCTATTTGTCCAGTAGCAGTGGCTCATGTACTGCAATGTCGACACACACTCTGCAGAGAGACAGTGCGCTCAGCTAGGGGTGGGAATCAGCCTGAGGCCACACAATGGCCGAGGTGACAGATACACAAGGGAAAGGAAGGACTTGGCTCCTTTGTCCTCGCGTTCTTAGAAAATTTTATTAGTCAGTTTTGACAATGGGAATTTAAAATTTAGTAGAAGCTAGGAGTGCTGGGCTCTGGGTAACCCCCAGCTGGCCGTGTGACCTCTGGTGAGATGTCGAACCTGTTTGTGGTTTCTGCGCCTGGACCATCTGAGAGCCTGAGACCAGATGATTTGCCAGGCCTTTTCTGACCGGACCAGAATACTTCCGCAATGAGGCTTGGGAGTCCACTGATACTTTTTCTTTTTGAGCATCAATATCCACACTTCGAACCTGTGTGGAACTTACGGATTATCGTAACCCCTGCTGTTATGTGGTTATCTCTTCGACACTTGTGCAATTGCTTTTAATTTTTTTAAGCTAATCACAAAATGCTTCAGCAAATTCAACTCAACTCTACTGTTTTAACCCTCTTTGAACACTGATTTTTTTAAAAATAAGGAACAGTTCACAGGCTTGCGTGTCATCCAGGCTAATCTTCTCTGTACCGCTCCAACTTTAGAATGCATACTGCTGAAGGGAGCGCTTTGTTGTATTGGGTGCTCAGTGTAAAAATCTTTTAAATTAGCTTCTAACATTGTAATTGGGTTGAATTTTACAAAATTCAATCTTTTAACATCTCACCATGTTCATTAAGAACATTAGTTCTTTCCATGCCTGTCATCTGGCCACCCTTGCATTATTTGTAGTTTTCTTTGATTATACCCTAAACAGTCCCAGGCTGCTGAGCTTGATGGTGGCTTGTGTGCCATTTTAAGAATCAGATGTCAGTGCCAAAAGACGTTGTGGGCCCTCCTTCCTATGCACCATGTCTGAGATTTCTTTTTTCTTTTTCTTTTTTTAATTTATTTTTAGACAGAGGGGAAAGGAGGGAGAAAGAGAGGGAGAGAAACATCAATGTGTGGTTGCCTCTCGCTCGTCCCCTACTCGGCACCTGGCCCACAACCCAGGCCTGTGCCCTGACTGGGAATCGAACTGGCGACCTTTGGTTTGCAAACCAGCACTCAGTCCAATGAGCCACAACCACCAGGACATGTCTGAGATTTCTTTAGTGTGTTAACTTTATGACATCATTTTTTTAATGTCTCCGTGCGGCCGTGGTTCCTGGTTCTCCCCCGTCCCAGGAAGCGCCATTAGGCTGGGACTCCATGCCTTCACCGGGGAAGGCAACTTCACCCACAGTGCTCGGACAGAGACTGTCATTACACTGATTCAGAGTCAACGCCGCTGCTTTTTTTTCCCCAGATTTTTTTTCTCTTGTCTGTGTGCCATCTCAAATCCCTCTTACCTGAAAACTTCTTGGCTATCAGTAATATAAAACAAGTCCTGCTTCTACCTTTCTCCACATTCTCTGCTTGTCACATCCCCTCTTTCCCCATTCTGTTCCGCAGTCCTGACACTCTCCCTTAGAATCTGCTGCTCCCTGTCTCCAGCTCTCCCCAGGACTCTCTTTGGGTCACTTTCAACACTGCTTTGCCTCATTGTGACAGCCAGGACAGCCTTAGCTCCTTCCTCCGGGGTCCTCTCATGGGTTCCACCAGCCACACGGCCATCCCTCCCATCGCCTTGGGGAGCACTCCATTAGGCTGTGGCTGACCGAGCACGTCCCTCAACAGCATTATAGAGAGTCAAGATCTCGGTGGTTTGCAGTCTAACAGCTTCAAGGCATGTCTGACTTCAAAATCCATTCCACCTTAACTCAGGTCATGATTTGTTCAGAGTTCACTTCCTCTCAGCCCAGAAGCATCTGCCTAATTTGCTAATACAGTCGAACAAAAACACAAGGCATTTCAGGGCAAAGCATAATCCTGATGGACTATGGTCTGTGATCCACTGGACATACAGGTGATCCGTGTTTGCAGCCGTAATGGAATGGTCGTCAGGATGGGGCTGGGCATAATGTCCAGCAAAACCGAATTCCCGTAATTGTTTGGCTGGACTTCACGTTTCTTCCTAGGTAAACATGGTGTTCTTAGTTGTAACATCATACTGTATTTTTCTTTGGGTCAGGATTCCATTTTATGTTTAATGTATTTTTGTACCACTTAGCCTAGCATTTCATGCCAATAGTACATTTTGATACTGAATGTATGTGCTTCCTTGTTTTCATGTTGTTCCAAGAGAAATACCACAAGGATTTTCTTTTCTTCTGTTTCTCATAACGACGGGAGCAGCAGCCGCCCGCGTTGGGTAGTCAGACCCTCGGGGTCTAGACTAGCCGAGAGCGGACCTGCTCAGGCAGCCGCATCCAGCTTATGTTAATTAGAGGAAGGAAGAGAGATCCATTTTAATTGGTGCTGGGACTTTCAGCACAATTGGAATTATCCAGAAATCTTTCACTTGTTTCAAACCCCAACTCAGAAGAGCAGTTGCAGATATTGAAAGTCTAATAGCAACAAAAAGTTGCAACTACTGTTTTAGCTGATAGTCTCCCTTGGCTTGTTTTACAAAGTTACCCTTTGCTTTATGGAGGGTGGGGGTGGGGGGACGGTGGGTGTAAGTGTATAGGCCTGTGTGCATGTCTGTGTACATTTTGTTTCCTGTAAAACCTACTAGAAAGTATTACATAAAGGCCATGATGTGATTATGGTAAAATGTAATGCTGAGTCCTATATAGAAATATTTATTTACTTAAGACAAATTGCTATGCTTATCCAAATATTATTTATAATAAATGTTACTATAAAAAAATTATCATTCTAAGTTTTAAATATTCTTATCTTTAAAAAAGAAACTATAAGTTTCATAATTGTCTTTTTAAAACATCTCATAGTTTAGCATGTTTCAGGCTTTTTTAAAAAAACTTCCCCTGAATTATGACAGTTTGGATAACAACGGATGGGCAGAAAAAAATCTTTGAACTTACTGGGGTACCAGTAAATATAGAAGGAAATCATGGCTGGTGTGGCTCAGTGGACTGAGTGCCGGCCTGTGAACAAGCGGGTCGGTCGCTGGTTCGATTCCCAGTCAGGGCACAAGCCTGGGTTGTGGGCCAGGTCCCCAGTTGGGGGTGCACGAGAGGCAACCACACAGTGATGTTTCTCTCCCTCTCTTTCTCCCTCCCTTCCTCTTTCTCTAAAAATAAATAAATAAATAAAATTTTTTTAAAAGGGAAGAGTTAAAAAATCACTACTTTGAAAACATCATAATAATTGATTCATGCAAAAATGGAGACATCTGTATTAGTGTCAACGATAAAAATAAAGGGGAAAAAAGAATTATCAATGATCATAAGCCATTGAGTGAAAATAATATTGGCATAGTCTCAAACTGTCTCCTCATAGATTACCCATTAATGACAAAAAGAAAAAGAAAAAAAACCCAGGGGAGAAATAGGGTGAACTCCACCCTAATTAAGGGATCAGAGTCATCACTAATTACAAAACACACCGACCCGGAGTGCCCCTGGGGTGTGCTGAGAAGGAAATGATGTTTGTCGTTTTTCTGCCAAAAAAATGCAAAACCTACATCTAAGCATAAAGAAACTATTAAACAAATCCTTTGACAGTTCGGGCTGGCCTCCTGTCCTCCAAAATCAGTATCATGAAAGACAGAGGAAGGCTTGGAATCACCTTGTCTTAAAGGAGACCAAAGAGACAGCTGCTAGCTCCAGAATCAAATTCTGGATTACCAGAAAAAGGGGAAAAGATTCTGTAAAGCTATTGCTCTGCAAAAACATGGGTCGGTGACAGCCCACAGACGTCCACAAGGTGAGGGGCTTGCACAGCATGTCAATGTTGGATCACTGTGCACAGCATTTAGGTCACATGACATTTTTCCCCTGGCAAGATGTAGCTGGTGAAAGAATCTGCGCGTTGGTTTGCATCCTCGAGGAGAACCTCGCCTCGCCACCGGCCGGCATCACGCCTTCTGGGCACTGCTCCCAAGACGCGCTTGGAACGGTGTTTCTGAAGCAGGGCATTAGGACAGTTGGCTAAAATGGAACATGAAATATATGTATAGTAGACAGCTGTCCATGTCGACATCAAATCTCCTGAATTTGATCATAGTACCAGGGTTATTTAAGAGAAGTCCTTTGTTTTTAGGGGGCTACGTGAAAAAATGTACGGGTGAAGGGTCACGACGTCTGTGACCAACTTACAAGTAGTTTAGTGAAAAGCTACAGCATGGGGTGTGTCAGGACAGAGCATGAATGGAAACGTGGCGGGTTGCCAACGAACGGTGGCTCGAGGCGAGGAGTCCACTGTTTGTAGGCTAGTCTTGCAAGTATGTAAGTTCAACATTGTTTAAATAAAGTTTAGGAAAAAAGAGGAGTGTTTCAGGGAGAGGCAGGTATCAGCCGTCGCACTTGATTGCTTTGCCTAATGAACGTGGGAGCCAAGCAAAGGTCTTGTTTCAAATATCTGGTTGGAGCAGTTGGTAAAGCCAGTTCTCCCTCACGCGCCCGGAGAGGCCACCTCAGAGGCTGCTCAGAATCCTTATTCCTCTGGTTTCCCTCCGTGTCTGTGCCCAGCTCCTGCCTCTGCTTCTAGCTACTTTTTGTTGGGGGAAAATAATAAATAAATAAATAAGATCTAATTTGTGCTTTCTGCTGAAACTCAGGTTTCTGAGCAGGAAATGGATGAAGTGATAGCGCGCAGCACTTACCAGGAGAGCAGAGAGGCTGGTTCCTCTCCTGGCTCAGGTACTGTAATTGCACATTTTCATTCAACGTTCAGCAGTGTCCCGAGGAGTTCCCCCCGGGGCACCCCCACGCAGTATTACTGTGTTCTCTGTGATTATCATTTTGGGCAGAAGTAGCTGTCAAGGAGATTCTCTGCTTTCTCTTAGCTGCTACTTTTGATTTCTGCAGTTATTTCATCTGCCGTATGAAAGTTCTAATGATTCATGCTTCTTATACTGCTGGAAGATAATTTGCAAAAGTGAGTTAGCAGCATTTCATGTGTTTTTGGTACAGTGTATTTGAAATGTTCTAGGTGAACGGGAAGAGATACCAAAATATCAGTTGTATGGTGTATCAGTTGTTAGATGCAGAGTCTATCATCCATCCCAAAACCTGGGGTTTCTTTTACACAAATTAAAAGTGTCAACTTAAGAAAGGTGCTAGAGGCTGCAGAAATCATACTTTTCCCCTCTTACATGGAACAGCTCAGGCAGAGGAGGACTGAGATCGTAAGAATTTCATATGAACTTAAAATAGGAAGCTTTGCCTCGAGTTTTACAAGTCACCTTCCCTATAGAGTGGAACCCTAAACGGCCTTGGCAGCACATCTGCCCTTGAGATATTCCTGACGTTAAGATTGTTGTCAGGAGGAAAGGGAACCGAGACAGGACTTCGTGGTTCTCAGAGGAAAAGGAAATCTTGGAAACCATGAAATACCTGATCATTTGCATCCATAATTAATACATTTAAAACGATGGCACAGCCAGAATGAGCTCTTTCTGCAACCAGCTCGTTCTCCTGACCTGCCTGAAAGCCACCCTGCTAATCCCAGCACGACCCCCCGACCATTTATAAAAGATTCTGTTAAGCACAGTCCTCATGCCCAAGATATTTTTGTTCATGGCATAGAATTTAAAGTCTCAATGCTGAGTCTTTTCTTCCTTAACCAAAATCTAAAAGATACTCAGCATTCTCCCCAGTTCTGTCGGAGTCTCTTGGGTGCTGTCCCTTTGTTCATTCATCCTGTAACGAAGGTGCCAGGCTGAGCGCTCTGGGGTCAGACCAGCAAGTGTTCCAGCCCTGTACGTAGCAAAAGAGTTGAGGGAGTGAGAGGAGATGCACCCACTTACAATTCAGTTATACTGCATGTATGGGAATTAGTGTGTGAGTAGCACAAAATATGTTTGAAATTCAGAAGAAGTTACTTTCAGCCGGGATCGTCATGAAAGTGGTAGCATCTGAATTAAGCCTTAAACCACGAGCAGAATCTTGGGAGGTGGGGCGGGACGGGTCGGGGGTTCAGGACCCAGGTAGACAACATGCATGTCGATACCTGTGTACAGGTCCATCAAGTGCTAGGCAAACTGTTTCATGTGCTTGGCTCCTCCTTTTCTATTTAAGGATGTGAGCCTATTTATAAGGATTTGAGCTTCATTGTTTTGACAATATGGTGACTTTTTCCCTCAACAGGTACCCCCTTGAAGAGTCCCTCTTTTGCAAAAAAGGTGAGTCAAGGCGCGCTGCAGCCTCACCCAGCTGGCTCCCAAACAGAGTCCCAGAGCCCACAAGCCAACTGTGGGCCTAGCCTGTGTTCCTGTCCACGAGTCACTTGGCCACCGCACACACAGGAAATAGCAACAATGCCGATTTGAGAACAAATACACAAGTGTGTGTTTCATTTCTTAAATATTTATCCAGGAAAAGAATAGAAAAACAAAAGAACTGAGCTGCTGTTTGAAAACCAGTTTTCAAAATGCTCGATAATAAGGGGGCCCTGGCCAGTTCTGGGGGCCCCGCAACCTTACAGAGCCGGTGGGCTCTTCTCGGCTGCCACCCCCACCCCCGTCCCAGCAGGTCAGCGTGTGGGGTTCAAGCTCCCCTGTGTTTTGTTTCATTGATAGGCCGAACCACTGGCTTGGAATTTCATTCTGTTTTCCTGTCTCTTCCCCACTATTTTTCCTGGGAGAGTTGCTACATGGCTGCTGTGGCTTTTCTGATCATTGCCAAACATTTGGCCAAGAAAAAAAAAATTTTTTTTTGTCCTTAAAAAACGTCCTCAGGCAGCCACCGTTGGCTTTTGATTCATTGAATGTTTAATGAGCCATCCTAAAGTAAATGGAAGGGTGTGTTTACCGTCACAGCTGTTTCAAATGACCAGGGATTAGAACAAAGTGTTCTTGGAAAAATAGGAAGTAATTAGTGTTTAAAATAATCCACTTCTGATGCGCCTTCTGAGCCACCCAACATTGTCTTCTTCAACAGGACTCCTTGATCTCTGAATCTGAACTCTCCCAGTACTTTGCCCACGACGTCCCAGGCCCCTTGTCAGACTTTGTGGTGGCCGGCTCCGAGGACGAGGACCACACAGGAAGCGGCTGCAGCACCTCTGAGGACGGCAGCCTGCCGCCCAGCACCTCCAGTAAGTGGTGACTGTTTTCAGACTCGGGCCACACTGGGTTACACATCATGGTCCTATAACAGGAAAAGAGAAATGGAAGCCAGGCCTCTGGTTGAGTAGAAGCCGCCTGTCTACACGGACTAAATTCAGAGTTTATTCTTGGAAAGTGCAGCCGCTGTTCATGGCTGGCCACTCAAGTCTGCGGTAAACGGGCTGGGCCAGACATTTAATCTCATTGATTATCTTCTCACTATTCTATGAGACAATGATCCGATGTGAACTGTACTGACTTCTCAGACTTCTGCTGGCGTGGTTTCCTCTCTTACTGTAGTTCAAACGTGTGAACAAGAAAATGCCCCTTAGAAGAGGCAGGCGATCATCACCCTGCTTCTTGCTTGGGGCACCCGATGAACTTCCTCTGGACTGGGGGGACACTTCCAGGTGGAAGCACAGGTAGTTTCTCACCACACTTATTGGCAAGATGCAGAGTTGGCAGAGCAGCCCGGGCCCTTTTTCCCTTTGCTGGTGGAATTTATTCATAGATTATAATCGCAGGCTTCCCTGTACCGCACAGCCTAGTAGCTCACGTGTCTGCTGGTCAAGCCTGCCGATGAAGAAGGGACCTCAGGTGATAGGGGGGCCTGGGCGTGGGGCACTTGTTTGGTCCCTGGACAGCCTCCTGAAGATGGTTTCTCAGCAGCAGCACCTGAGCTGGACCCCGGCAATGTGTTAGACACCCTGGGTGGTGACAAATGACACCTTTCTGTTTCTAGGCAGCGTCCATGTTTAAGTTCCACAATCCAGAGGCTCGGGTAAAAAATAAAAACACAAAAAGGGAGGCTGGCAGGAAAACGAGAGAGGGAGGCTGACTGTGCTCTGTGCAGCCTCAAGAAGCCCTGTCGTGGAAGCCTGGCACCCAGTGGCCACAGGCTGCCACCGGGCAGCTGTGAATGCGGAGACGCTCGGGGAGGGGTGAATGAGAAGGTCAGGCCAGACAGCTAACTATTTCATTGGACTTTCCTTTCCCACCAGCTCACAAGGAACCAGGAAAAGCCAGGGCCAACAGCCTTGTGTGTCTAGGAAGCCAGCGGGGCTCTGGGCTCTTCCACAAGCAGGTGACAGTTGCCCGACAAGCCAGTCTCCCTGGGAGCCCGCAGGTCCTCCGAAACCCCCTCCTCCGCCAGAAGAAGGTGGGCTGCTACGAGGCCGATGACGCCAGCGATGAGGACGAGCTCGACGGCGAAGGCGACTGCGTTTCCCTCCCAGGGACCCTCCCGGGGCCCAGCAGGCCTCGAACGGAGGACGACTCTAGGCACGTCTCAATGGCCTTTTCCAAGGTCATGGGTGTCAACAGCCAGGAGGAACACCCCCCGAAAACCCTGGTCAGCAAGGCCTCCTCAGTGCCTCTCCTGGGCAGCTCATCGAACTTCGAGGAGAGCGTCCCAAGGGACTTAGGGGCCCCTCCTCCCCGTGCGGCCAGCCTGCTGTCCTCTGCAGAGGCCCCAAGGGGTGGCTCTGGCAGCTCAGGGCGGAAGGAACTGTCAGGGTCCAGGAGTTCCCCCAAACTGGAATACAGAGCCAGTCCCCAGAGTCCGGCGAGCACGGAGAGTGCCAGCTCCCCGCAGCAGAAGAACGGAGGCCTGGGGTCCAGACACAAACCAGTGGCCAGGGTCAGCCCACACTGCAAGAGGCCGGAGGCCGAGGCCAGGCGCAGCGGCTCGGAGGCAGTGAGCCTGGCGGAGGGAGCCGACGACCTCCGTGGTCTGGGTTCCAAGGTCCAGGCCACTTCAGGGCAAGTGACCGTGACTGGTTTTCGACCAGGTGGAACTGGGGAAAAGGTAACTGATTTTCCCTTAGCTACTTGGGATCTCAGTGGCTATTGCGTGAATGAATATGGAGTGTGTTACAAAGCATAGGGTCATCTGCCTGCAAGAAAAGATAATGACAGAATGCTGTTTTAAAAAGTCATTCATTTCAGTGCACTGGCTGCTCGGGGGCCCGTTAACGTATCAGGAGGTCGGTAAGGGAACACGTCCAGGTGTTGAGTCAGATCATTTGGCCAAAAGATACACTCACCCTCTTACGTGTACACGGGGCCTGTGGTTGCTAATGGAAGGGCAGCACAAGGCCGGGGAAGGAGAGCCTGGGGCCTGGTCCCACTGTCTCCACACACTGGCGGGGCGACCTTTGAGGAAGTAGCTGAGCCTGCCTGCACCGCAGTTGTCCCTGCTGTGAAGGAGGGATGGTCTACGCCCCAATCAACGCACAGAGCTGGGGTGACCATCAAATAGAGGGCAGCAGGGATTATCTCCTACTGATCAAGTTCTGAGCGATCCTCATTTTTAAAATTTCCTACAGCGATTATGTGTAATTAAAAGTTACATAGACCCTTGTATCACATGGAAAGAAACTTCCAGTGCTACTGCATTAAATGCAGGTTAATACTGTTTCTGTTACTACCTGGTTACACCTGTGTCAGAGTGACCGCGAGTTATCAAATTGCTCATTTTTTAAAACTTCAGAACCCTTCCATTTTAGCAAGGAGAGAGTAAGAAACACAACTGTTATTCACAGTCTCTTCAATATAGATGATTTCTTTCTGAGCAAAGAATCTGAGATGACTTGTAAGACCATATTTATAGAGATGTGTATTCAAGTGGTTGTACATAGACATACATGTAAATAGACCCAGAAAAGATAAAGTCATAAAAACTGTTCTAAACAGAAGGAGTTTTCTTAACCTTGTAGAAAAAAAAAGGAATGCACATCTTTTTTCCTCCTCCTAAAAAATTATTACCTCCAAATAGCACACGTGTTTTAAAATGTAATGTTGAGCTAATGGGTAAACCTTTTCTTTTAAAAAGTATCATTGACAAGTTTAGGATAACTATATAAAGCCAAGCTGGCATTTTTGTTCATAATAATTTATATCTATTAAAATAAGGTTTTTGCGATTGTGACTTAGTATTCTCAGTACGAACTCTGAACAGTATTTAAAAACTCTTGTTCCAAAGAAGCTGAATTTTTCTCTTAAACATTTTAGTTCCAAAATTTGGTTTTACTTATACAGAAGAAAGAAAATAGAATGCATTGCCATCAAGTATTTACCCTCAAATAGTGGAAGCTAAAAAAAAAAAAAAAAAAAAAAAAAAATCTTTCTCTTTTGGCAAGTGGGTTGTCTCCTGTTTTTATTTAATACTTTTTAAAATTGAGAAGAAATTCACAGAACCTAAAATTCACCATTTTAAAGTGTACAGTTCACTGGAACTGAAGACATTCCAAGTGATGTACAACCACTATCTAGCGCCCACCCTCCTCTCCTGTTTTTATATTATACCTTACTGGCAAACAAACCTAACTGAGTTAAACCCTGTGCAGATTTCCCTCAGCAGACGACTGATGTTTTACTGAATGATTTTTTTGGGGGGGGCAGGGGGCAAGGATAGCTGAAAGGCCCTCTCTCCGTTTCACCTCTTCCCTCTGCTGCCACCTGTGGGCCGCTCTCTGACTCTAACCCGTAGGGTAGAGTTCAATGAAATCTGATATTACATTTTAGAAAATTTGTTTTCAAAACACTTTTTTTACAGTAGCTGTTAGAAGAAAGGAATAGAAGGTCAGTGGCACGTGGCTAAAGTGAAATTCTGAACTATTAAATGTCAATTTCACTTGTCCAGATTAGCCCTCTCCCTGACAGGCAAACCGAGCGGCTGATTTTTATACCCTTAGGTATCGCAATGCGATATAATGACAAGAATTCCTTCTGTCTCTATAGCCCTTTGTATGACGGATGTTGTTTTTATAACTGTCACCTCATTTAATCATCCTTTATTTGAAATCCTATGATTTAGACAGGGCAAATCTTTTCACCCCCGCGTCCTTTTGTGTGTGTGGTAAAACACACCTGACAGGTTACCGTCTCACCCATTTTCAAGTGTGCAGTTCAGTGACAGGAGCTGAAGCCTTGATGTCATGCGAGGATCACCGCCTCCGTCTCCAGAGCTCTTCATCTTGCAAAATAGAAACCTGCCCACTCAACAGGAGCTCCCCGATGCCCCTCCCCCCAGCCCCTGGACACCTCCACTCTCCTTTCTGTCTCCGTAATTTTGACTATTCTAGGGACCTCATATCAGTAGAATCACACAGTATTTGGGGTTGTTTTTTTTTTTATGACTTGCTTACTTCACTTAGCATAATGTCCTCAAAGCTCATCCATGTTGCAGCATGTGTCAGAATTCCTTCCTTTTTTAAGGCTAATTTCTGTCTTCAGGATAGGCCACATTTTGCTTCTCCGTTCATCTGTCGATGGACATGAGGTGCTTCCGTATTTTAGCTGTTGTGCGTAATGCTTCTATGAACATGGGTGTATGAATATCTCTTCAAGACGCTGCTTTCAAATTTGGGGTGCATACCCCAGAAGTGGGATTGCTGGGTCATACGGTAGCTCTATTTTTATTTTTCTGAGGAACCTCCATGCTCCACAGTGGCTGCGCCAGTGGACATTCCCGCCAACAGTGCACAAGGTTCCAATTTCTTCGCATCCTCACCAACACTTGGTATTTTTGTTTTCTGTTGAGAGCCATCCTGCTGGGTAGGAGGCGCTGTATCACTTTAAAGTTGAGAGGACGGAGGCTCAGGGAGAGGGTCAAGAGCATGCAGTTCCCAGTTAACGTAAACCCAGAGGCTGGTCTCGTGGCTCCTAGTCCAGGGCTTTTTGAGGTTTCCCCAAACCAGCTCTCCTCGATATGTGATGTCCTGGGATGCAGACAGCCTGAAAGCTGCAGACAGTGACTTGCTGTTGTCATTGTGCCAGGAACCTCCGGGGAAGCTGACTGCCGGGCAGGGCCCCCCTCCAGGTGCTGGCCGCCTCACCGAGGACCCGCCCGAAGCTGGACCAGACCAAGGACAAACACCCAAGGGGGGTAAGATTATTTATCATTTGTTATGCTTCTAGAGGGGAGGGTAGAAGTGCCTCTAAAAATCGTTGCATGCGGAGAATTTTAAGAGGGAAGAAAAACTATTACACAGATTCATGATACTTAAAAGCTGCCCACATCTAACAGTTTTACCGGATCATTGTGCCTGAACTCCTAGGTCCAACGCCACGAACAGGGCGTGCATTTTCTTTCAGCCGGCGCACCTCACCCATTTTGTGACGTGCACCTTAGATCTGAATTTCACAGGGGCCTGGTGAAATTTTGTAGGGTCTCCACAGCTGTCTTGAGTCAGCCTGTTGTTGCCAGGTGCTCTCTACACAGAGGCCAAGGGGTATAGGTCGTGGTGTGGGCTGTGGAGCCAGCTTCCTGGGGTGACCCCTGGCTAGGAACCCTGTGACCCTGGGGACATTGCATAACCGCTCCGTGCCTCAGTTCCCTGCTGCTCCAATGCATGTGGCCACAGCACCACCCTCACGGGGCTGGGATTCCTCACTGGGATCAAGTGCAAGAAAAACTCTTAGCACAAGGCTAAGTTGTAGCAATTAGTCCTTAGTGACATAGGAGCTTCAGGAAGGAAAAGGCCTACAGGGTAGACACACTTCTCAAAGCCAGAGCTTTCACGGTGACTTTTTCTCTCCTGCCTCAGGCCTGTAGTTCCTGAGAAAATAGCAAATCTTATGTTTTGTTTATGCCGGTTTCCCCCTATGGTAATACGTCATAGGCAGATTAGCCCCAGAGCGTTAGGGCCTTGGGGCAGGGCAGCTCCAGGACAAGGTAGCTCTCCTTCATGGAATGACTATTCCCACTGCCCCTGGCATACAGCACCTTTTCCTCCACCACTGGGATTTCATGCTGCTGCTTTTATTATTATCATTATTATTATTGATTTGAGAGCAAGAGAGAAAGACAAAGCAGGGGAGGGGGAGAGGGAGAGAGAAACATTGATTTATTGTTCCACTTAGTTATGCATTCGTTGGTTGATTCTCGTGTGTGCCGTGAGCAGGGATCAAACCTGCATCCTTGGAGTATCCGAACGAGGCTCGAACCAGCTCAGCTACCCAGCCAGGGCCTCGTGCTGCTGCTTGCTTCCCTGTTTCCATTCTGTTGTTCTTCCTCTCCCTCTTCATCATTCAGGTCAAACCGTCCTTCCAGAATGCCTCTCAGGTCCCCAGCCCTCTGCCCCAGCTTCCCGGGGGGAACCTGGCCTTCAGGTCTCTCCCTCCTCTGAGCTTGGGGAAGACACAGCTAAGGCTCAGTGGAGGCTCGCGTCCTGTCCGTGGCGTTCCATGGGCCGAGGCAGCGAGTCCCTAAGTTGGGCACTGGGACCGCTTTATACTTTCCGGGGTGGCTCACAGCCCCCAGGCCGCGGAGCTAGACCGGCCGTGATCTGCCAGGTGCTGGAGCCGAGAGAGGCAGGGGGCCTTTGCAGAGGCCACGCGAAGCAGGAATGAATCAGAGCCGCAGCCTGACTCCTGTGGCTCCTGCCTTCACAGTGCATGGCGGAGGGACAGCCACAGGAGGCACTTCCGGTGTGCCCCGTCCTTAAACGCGACCGAGAGCGCAGAAAGGGGCCGGGCAGAGCCGCCCGCCCGAGTTCTTGTTGAGCGTCTGAAGCAGCGCGCCGTTTCCTAAGCGGGTGCGCTTTGTAATTTGAGAGACAAGAAGGCCTGCACTCAGGCTGTGGAATGTCTTTCTGAAAAAGACAAAAAGTTTGCCGTTTTTCTTTTTCACTTGAGTGTTTCTGTTTTCTCACCTTTCCCCCTTTACCTCCGCTACCGTAACGCGCCTTCTGTTACGTTCCCAATGCAGGACTGCACGGCTCCGCGGACCTCGTCCCTTCCCCAGGGCAGAAGCGGGCCGCACGCCCTGACCGCAGCGAGGCCTCAGTGGACACAGAACAAGGGCGGCGGCCCGAGGACCCCCGAGAGCCAGTGTCATCCAGGGTCCCCAAGTCTGAGGACAGAGGTCACGCCAGTCTCACCTGGGACCGCAGCACCTCCCCAGGGAAGACAGCAGCGGCTCCTCCCGACTTCAGCTCCGCTCAGCCAGCCCTCGAACCCTGCTGGCCCGACGCCCCCGGGAAGGCAGGTGCGCACAGGGGAGCAGGACCCGAGGCCGAGGGAGCGACCCCGGCCTGTGCTGTCCTGCCACCGGGCCGCCTCGTGAGCCAGGAGAGACGAGGAGTCCCGGGCGACCACGGTCAGGCTCTGCACGTGACAGGGACGCTCGCACCTGACCACTCCCAGGAGTCCGCCCGGCTCCAGGGGACAGACACGGGGCCCCAGAGGGCAGCGCAGGGCAGCCCCACCTGCGCGCCGCCGGCTGACAGGGCCCAAGGGCAGCGCGGCGGTGACTCGGGGCCCTGCTGCCCCGGGGAGAGCGGAGAGACTCCCGTGACTGACATCGACAGGCTCATCAAGGAGCCAGGTGCTTCGGAAGGAGGACTTGAGTCTCCTGTCCAAGGGGACCGGGCGGGTCGAGAGGGCAGCTCGCCAGGCCCGCTTCCCGCAGCCGCCGGAGCGGGGCGCCCTGGCCGCGCGGAGCCGGGCGCCGGGAGCCCGACCCCGAGCCCGGGGAGGACCTGGGCCGCCTGCCCGCCCCCGCCGCCGCCCCCGCAGTGGGCCTCCCAGCCCTCCGTGTTGGATTCCATCAACCCCGACAAACACTTTACTGTGAACAAAAGCTTTTTGAGCAACTACTCGAGGAATTTTAGCCCTTTTCACGAGGACAGCACGTCCTTGTCAGGCCTGGGTGACAGCACAGAGCCGTCTCTCTCCTCCATGTACGGCGACGCGGAGGACTCGTCCTCCGACCCCGAGTCGCTCCCGGAAGCCCCACGAGCTTCCACCCGGGTCGGCTGGTCCCCTCCTCGTCCTCGGGGGCCTTCTCACAAGGAAGAGGCCACGGAGTCTGAGGACGAGCAAATCGAAATTTGTTCTACCAGTGGTTCCCCGAACGCCGCCTCGACGGCGGCACGCGCACCTGCCCGGGTCGCACCCCGCGCCCCGGCAGCCAAAGCTGCGCCCCCGACCCGCGGTGCCACCTGCGAGGCCGCGGCAAGTGCGTGCAACACGGCGGCCCTCCAGCCGGGTGCCGCATGCCTTGCAGCCCCAAACGCTGCCCCGGCGTCTGCGCTCCCAGATGGAGACTCCCCGGGCCGCGAACCCCGCGCAGACCTAGGGATGACACCGAACCTCAGACCCTCGTGCGAAGCAGAGACGATGGAAGCCACCGGCACTGGCTCCGCCATGGAAAGCAACCCGGCCTCTGAAGTCGCCAGGCAGCCTCATAACAACCCAGTCCCTCTCAGCTCGCCGAGCGCAGTGAATGGTTTGGGACATGACTTGCTGGACGGTGAAAGCCCAAATAAAAAACAAGAAACAAATGTTAACGCCGCTGAAAATCCGGCCTCCTTTCTTGTCGGTGCCCCTGAGGACGGGGACTCTGTTCCAACAGACTTGCACATCTCTGAGAGTCAAGACCCGAATGACCTGCTGCAGAAACCAAAAATGACCTCCAGGAGGCCCATCATGGCCTGGTTTAAAGAAATCAATAAAGGGAACCAAGGTACGCATTTGCAGAGCCAACCCGAAAAGGAACCGTCGGCAACGCCGGCCAGAAGTCCCGACTCCAAAAGCCAGGTGCCGAGCACAAGCCACAGAAAGGGGGTTGCAGTGCCTAATAGCCCCCCTCCGCTGAAACTGAATCTTGAAAATAAAGAGGCACCTAAAAAAAGTTCAGTGGAAACCCTTTTAAATAACTGTCAGAAGTCCAAGTCCGGTCCTAAGCTGAGGAGACTGAGCATCAAGAGCAAAAGCAAAGGCAGTTCCGAGGCCCCTGCTCCTAATACTCCAAAGGCCGGTGGGACGGACCACAGGAAATCCCTCGTTTCGCCCCAGGCCTCCCACAAAATGCTTTCTAAGGTAGCATCACCCCGGTTCCACATAGCCAACCAGGAGGACCCCAGCAAAAATGCCACAGCCACTCTCAAGTCTCCCCAGTGTGAGCTCGAGAGCAAGCCACCCCCTGCGACTCTGGGGTCATTGAGGTCATCAGCGTCAGACACGAGCATCAGGCCATTCATTTCACCCCCAATCTCCCCCAAGGCTCTCCCTGAGCAAGGTGTGGGTAGTAGGTTCCACGCAGCTGTCCACTCTGAACCCGACAGAGGCTGCCCAACCACAGCCAGGTCGCCTAAGTGTGGACCAGAGATCAGGGCAGCCTCAGGGCCAGGCCCCGCAGCATCGCGGAACAGTGTGTCCGCAGCAGTGGACACGCGGGAGCTCCCGCTGCCCGGGCAGGGCCAGCAGCTCTCGGCCAGCCAAACGGGTTTGGTACCAGAAGCAGCCCAACCCAGCGTAGCTGGCGACAAAGGAAGCAAAACAATTGCTAGTGATCCTCCAGAAAGAATAAACCAGCTGAAAATAGTGGAAGTTTCTCCTGAGAGAATGCCAAAGAAAGCATGGGGCGACATGCCAGCCGAAAGTGACAGACGGGGAGGATTCCTGGCCCAGAGCAACTGTCAGGAGAAGAGTGAAATCAGACTCTGTCACCCGTCGGTGGACTCGTCCCCAGATCATCCACCCTCGCTCACGTTACGTGCCTCCCAGGCGGAGCAGGAAATGCAGCGATCTTCCAGCATGGCAAAACTGGCCACCTCCTGCTCCCCACAGCTGCCTGCTAAAAAAGCAGGTTCCTCCCCGGGAAAGCCACGCCAGGTGTCAGAGTCCCCAGGGACACCCAAGAACGGCACACTGGCGGGCCCGGCATTGGATGAGCATCCCTATTTCATGCCGAGGCCAGCGACCAGGACCTACTCCATGCCAGCCCAGTTCACGAGCCATTTTGGACGGGAAGGGCCTTCCCTGCCCAGCCCAGGTCGCTCTCATCGGGACAGCCAGATCCCTGCAACAAGCGGGGTCCTCCTTGAGGCCAAGGTGTCCCGAGGCGGTGCTCTTGGCCTGGTCAATGGACAGGGCATCTACAGTGTGAAGCCCCTGCTGGAGACATCAAGGAACCTTCCAACAACAGACAAAGGGGATATCCCTTCAGTGCCAGAGACGAGCTGCCTCGTCCCCGATAAAATCAAAGTCACCAGGAGACATTACTACTCTGAGCAGAACTGGCCCCATGAATCTACCTCATTTTTCTCTGTGAAGCAGAGGATCAAGTCCTTTGAGAACCTGGCCAATTCTGACCGGCCCGTGGCCAAGTCTGGGGCTTCCTCCTTCTTGTCTGTGAGCTCCAAGCCTCCCATTGGGAGGCGGTCTTCTGGCAGCGTGGCTTCCGGGAGCTACAGCCACCCCAGCGACCCAACCGCGAGGTCACTGAGACGCAGCCTGAGCTCCTGCAGCGAGAGTCAGAGCGAAGCCAGCAGCCTCATTCCCCAGATGACCAAGTCCCCGTCCAGCATGACCCTGATGGTCTCCCGGCAGAACCTGGTGGAGGCCAGTAACAAGGGCCCTGATTCTGACCCGAAGAAACCACCTGGTCCTTCCGGAATTCCCACCCCAACGGTGACACCTGCCTCCCCCATCAAGAGGAACAAGTCCTCGGTGCGCCATGCCCAGCCCTCGCCCCTGTCACGCTCTAAGCTCCAGGAGCTGAGGGCCTTGAGCATGCCCGACCTTGACAAGCTCTGCAATGAGGACTTCTCGGCAGGGCCCACGGCTGTGCTCTTCAAAACCGAGCTGGAAATTGTCCCCAGGAGGTCGCTGGGCTCCCCGGCTGGGGGCCTCAATGGGTCCACCACCCTTCTGTGCCCGGTGAGGGCTGGGGACAGGGCCTGTCCAGGAGCAAGTAGGCCTAAAGCCGGTGAGCCGGGAGCCCCCAGCTCAGCCAGCGACGGGGGTGAAACCACCCAGGCTCTGCCTTCTGGAAAAAGCTGGTCAGTTAAGTAAGTACCTGCCCTTCCCCCTTTTATTTAAATCAAATTATGATGATGATGATGGACTAGTTTTAGACTTATAGAAAAATTGCAAAGAACATGCAGAGCGTTTCCATGGACCCCTCACCCGGTTCTTCCTAATGTTAGCGCCTGATGTAACTGCCGCCCACTGATCAAAACAAGTTAGCGGAACAGTGTGGCTAACTACAGCTACTTAGGTATCACTGAATGGATTCCACAAGCGTCCTTTTTCTGCTCAAGCATCCCGCCCAGGACCCCCCAACACCCCGTTGTTTTTAATGTCATTACTGGAACAATGAAGTGCCTGCAGGGAAAAGTGTCTGCCACAACGGTGTGCTAAGGACAGGCTTCTGCGAGACATGACGCTCAGGCAGAAGCTCTGAGAGATGGGGGATGGGGAGGCCACACCTCAGGGAAGGTCTGGGCCTTTGAAGGTGACTGCAGTTAAACAGGAAATTTCTAACATTTTTTTTAAAAAGATTATATTTTTAGAGAGAGGGGAAAGGAGCGAGAGAAACATCAATGTGTGGTTGCCTCTCACACTCCCCCTACTGGGGACCTGGCCTGCAACCCAGGCATGTGCCCTGACTGGGAATTGAACTGGTGACCCTTTGGTTCACAGGCCAGCGCTCAATCCACTGAACCACACCAGCCAGGGTGGAAATTTCTGCCATTTTTAAAACACTCCACTTAAGCCTATACATTGCATATTTTTTTTAAATACATCGAATTTCATTAAATTACCACAGTGGTCCCCTAACATCTTGGAGGAATCCCTGAATCCACAGTAGTTCCCACTGAAAATACCTAGAATATAGTTGAAAGGAGGTCGTGTTAAATGTGTCCTTAAAAATGGAGAAGCTGCTTTTTTTTTTTTAATGTTCTACATATTTGCATTATTTAGTTTGGATCAACTTCTAGTCTCAGCGGGGGACCAGCAAAGATTGCAGTCCATTTTGTCCTCAGTGAGGTCAAAATCTACCGTCCTGACTCTCATGCAGGAGGCGAAAGCACAATCAGAGGTGAGTGGAATGCGGAGAACCCGGGGAGACGAGACTGCGGCCACGTCCGCGCCCAGGCCTGTGCGCAAGCTACAGGGGTCCTAGCCCGTCTCCAGGTCTCGAGCTGTGAGTCGACAGCTCACTCTTTGATCTCACTGGCAGATTGCTTTAGAGGCTAGACCTTGTCTTGCATTTTTAGGTGCCAGATTGGTGCAGCTGCTGTTATTCCCCAGTGGCGACTCATTACTGACCTCCCATCCCACCCCACCCCACCCCACATACAGAGTTTATCTGCAGAGTCCTCAAACAACCAGGCATCTGGGAGCTGCAGGGGAATGATCAGAAGTACTTCTGTCTACCTAAGTGGACAGAAACTACCTGTCAAGGGCGCCACCTGCTGGGGAAATGAGTTACTGTCTCTGTGGGTTCCAGACAAAGCTCCTTGGTCATTACAAATGGTCTTTAAATAAATTGGATGTGGCAGTAACAATAACAAAAGAAACTGTGGGATTCCTATCTAGAATACTTCTCTGAAGTGCAACATTAATGTCTCAGGACTATCCATAGAGACTTGGATCCTAAAAAATGAGATTTTCTAGTTAGAGAAAAAAAACAAATCTGAGTTTTCCTTGAACGGTAATGTACCAGCATCACTGGTAGCATCTAAGAACACTGTACCAGAAGTTCTAACGTTAGAAGGGCTGTGATGCTGGCGTCTAAGGAGGAGTGAGCCAGGAGGGAGAGGAGGGGGTAAAATAGAGACCGAGTCCCTGTAGCTTCCTTGCCTGGCTCTCCACCCACTGGTTTGGGTCTGTACAGTCAGGAACTACCTTGAGATGGCCAGTATTTTCCACTTTCAGTGAAAGGGACTAGTCCATGATCTCCCTTCATCCTTCAACTTACAATAAGCAAGCATTTTGCACACAAAGTCTCACTTGGGGATTTCCGGTCAGGGTGGTGCTATGGGACCACACTTTGCCAAGGGCCACCTTGACAGCATACAGGTGTTAAGGGAGAAAACTAAACGTAAAAGGTCTCAGTCAGTCTCACAAGAGATGGGACATTTTCAGGGACCATACACAGGGAGCGACTTTTTGTGTGGGTAAGGGTGCTGAGCACCACCTGGGGGCACCTTCTGGGGCCCCGCTCACCCCTGCCCTGGTTCCATACTCTCCTCCGGCCAGGCCGGTATTGTGGCTTGGTGTTAAAGATGAGGCTTACTTTCATCAGAGCGCAGCGTTCTCCCAATTTTCTTATTGTCTTCAGTTGGTTTCAAAGGAGCAGTGAACGAGAGGTCCTCAGTCTGCCATCTTTAGACCAGAAGTTTGCCTTGCCTTTCTCCAATGAGTATCGTTCATTGGTGCTGAAAATGGAAATGCCCCAAACAACTGCTTGTGGCTTCTGGGATGAGCATCCCAGAAACAATCAGAAGACCAGAGTCAGAAAACAGGCCCTGGTCCTCTGATTGCTATCGGCCTGCACCTTGGGGAGCCCCTGGTGGGAGATCCAGCTTTCCTGATGCTGGGCTCTATGCCTCTCAGGGGCAAAATCTGGTCTGCACACTTGTATCCTCAAACATAACTGGAAAAAGGTAATTTGAATAAACTAAAATTTTGGTGATAACATCCTGGGATGCAGAAGAGTTTCATTTTCAAATATTTTGTCTCTTGCTCCAATCATGCATTTAAGTAGTATTCCTGTTTCAGCACCAAACGTTACCTCTGAGGAGCTGCACAGAGTCATCTGCCAGGCCACATGGCCCCGTTTTGCTGAGAAAGCCTTGTCATCATTCTTCTCTCCACTGAACAGGGTCTGAGCACACATATGGCCGAACTTGCCCATCAAGTCAAAAGCCCATCCCCTGAAAGTTCTGTGGGACTTTGTGTTGTCAGCATATGGAGCCTTGGTTTGAACAGACTTCTTTAGAGAAATGTAAAATGCGTAAGATTAGCCCTTAGGACTTACTAATAGAACCAAGCACTTTTCAAATACTGGGTTCCTCCCCCAGCACAGTACAGAGGTGGTTTTCTCTTCCAACGTTTTCACTGTCTCTCGTCAAAGCAATCCTTAATGGTTATTATTAGATTCTTTTTCTACTGCTGTTTGAGAACATCTCGAATTGATGGATTATAAATCACTTCATGGAAACCTAGCAATGGAGATCTTTAAAATGTTGATGAATCATCTCTAGAGTGTGGGTGGGTGAAGTCAAAATTCAGTGTAATTAATTAGACCTGCTCATTTTTACTTTAAAACCTTTAATCAAGGTATCTTGATCGACACTTGAAATACATGGCAGTCTTTTGTTACGTAACCTCAGGACTCTACTAAGAATGCAGTAGACTAGATCACTACTGAGTTGACAGTTTTAATGTACTTTAAATAGTGTAACGTACTTTACAGTTTCAAACACACGTTGTGTTTTATGAGTATGCTTCACTGGCTGCACCTGGAATCCAGTGACCTGAACATGGGAGGAAGAGGGCACAGAACTTGTGGCCTCAATGTGCTCTTACCCTGCTCTTCGTGCTTAACGCGTCTCCCTTTGCTGCTGAGCTGTTTGCGCAACTGCAGGCTCAACTGTAGAATAAAGAACTCTCTTCACGATCAAATTTGGGAGGACACACTCTGGTGCCTAGAATGGCTCCCCTAGCTTCTAAATTGCCCCGTCCCTGCCCCCGTCCTGGTTCATGCCCACCTTGCCATGCTTCTGTAGCTACAGGACGTGCCCTTGAAAACCCATAAAGCCATGGCTCCTCCAAGTCCAAATACTCTGAGGGCTCCTGAAAACCCACTGGACTTCAGGGTGATACATCTCAGAGCTGTAGGAGGATTTTTATCAGCACACACTCACTGCTCTTGGCACACGGAATATACTTTTTTCGGTTTCTTTTCACTAGAATAAAGACGTTTGCTTCATACACTGTAGGAGGATCTTTATCTTGGCACACGGAATATACTTTTATTTTTCTGTTTCTTCCCACTAGAATAAAGAAGATGTTTGCTTCATAGTCTTGACTAAAAAAGAAGGCTCAGGTCTGGGATTCAGTGTGGCAGGAGGGACAGATGTGGAACCAAAATCGACTGTGGTGAGTGACAATGTCGAGCTGCTCTCAGGGAAGTCCCTGCTGAAGCAGCTCAGAGTTTGATCAGGACAAAACACACCTCAGTGAGTTCATCGGCTGCTGCTGTTTGTTCACTGCGACCCAAACGGAAGTGGGAATGCAGGGAGAGTAGCGTATACTATTTCCATCGACAAAGGCAGGCCTTTTCACACAGCGCTGACGTACAGGCTGAGCGACCCAGGAGATGCCGATACACGTGAATACACTCATCTGTAGCCTCTAACTCACCTCTTCAGTTTATGTAGAAAACATCAGAATTAATTGAGCAAACCTGTATCTGCTTATGAAATTATTTCTCAAGAACCACCGAAAATTTTGTATCACTCAGGGCCTTTGAGATGATTAGGGAGGCCACCCTCACTGGACAAGGTCAGGTCCCCTTCCTCTTTGTATTTTAGTGCCCCGTGGAGTGTCAGGCCCATGTTGCACACTAGCGGGCAGCTGCATAGAAATGCATTCGGATGCTGGCACTGACGTTTGTAATTCCATCCCTCACCCTGGATGTTTTTGATAAACCACATGTTTAGATGATTTGGAAAACTTGCCATTAGAAGGTCCCTCTACTACACATTTGCGATTACTTTTGCTTTTACCAGAGGTCATAAATGAATTTGGCTCTGTCCTCTCCTTGCCCAGGTCCACAGGGTATTTTCTCAGGGGGCAGCTTCTCAGGAAGGGACCATGAACCGAGGGGATGTCCTCCTGTCAGTCAATGGCGCCTCACTGGCTGGCTTAGCCCATGGGGATGTCCTGAAGGTTCTGCACCAGGCACAGCTGCACAGAGATGTCCTCGTGGTCGTCAAGAAAGGAAACGAGCAGCCCAGGCCCTGCCCCCGGCAGGAGCCACCCACAGCCAATGGGAAGGGCTCGCTGTCCAGAAAGACTGTCGCCCTGGAGCCCGGAGGAGGTGAGACCCCGTTCAGCAGCCCGCAGGGTATGAGCGGCTGGCGGTGCAGGCTCAGGCTGAACATGAAGGACAGTAAAGGCGACCTGGGATCTCATCCTGGGTCAGAGAAATTAAATGTAGTCAAGTCCTGTGTTTGTGGGTGAGTCTTGCAGCCGCAGTGTGACACATGGGTTTTTTTTTCTTTAACCCATTTCAACAGCCTGTAGTTAAAGCCAGGCTGTTGAAGATTAAAACGACTATTTGACAGCTTTTCTAAACGTCCTAAGGAGGAAGCCCTCGTGCATTTCCATCCTCCCTTTAGGACCTAAGTAGCTGGTAAGAACAAGAAACGTATGATGGGGAAGTCAACGCTGAAAGAGCAGAAAGTCCACACCGAGATGTGACCTTAGGAAACATCAGGGTTCGCGTCGTTTCCTGTTGTCACAGAACATATGGAAATGAGGGGGCAACGTGTTTAAAGACAGATTTTAATCAACAAAGGAGAGCTTAAGAAAAGGGGTTCAGAAACACACTCTGTGTGCATGCCCTGCACTGTCACACCAAGGCTCCACAGGAAGCCACACTCAGTACTGACTCAGAACGAGGCGCCGTTTCGGTTTCTGAAACGCACGCTCTTCCCCAAGTGTGACCCCAGCCTGCTACATGCACCCGCCGTGTGGGTGGGGGCTTGACCAGAGCAGCACGGCCCTGGGAGGGGTCTGCATGGGCGTGGAGGCCCGCTCCGCACAGGCAGCCGGTGCTCAGGACAGCAGAGGGCGCAGGGGCACCGCCAGGAGGGCGCTCCGGCCCCAGCGCTGGTCTCAGTGTTCCCGGCTCTTCGCAGCAGAGGGGGCTCGAGTGGACCTGGGGAGCGCACTGGCGGGGCCTGGACAGGAGGGGGTGAGTGTCCCTGTCATTGTCATCTTTACTGCAGGGAGAAGCGTAGCTGCACACGATGCTCTGTGCGTTGAAGTGCTGAAGACCTCGGCTGGGCTGGGATTGAGCCTGGATGGAGGAAAATCGTCCATGTCTGGGGATGGGCCCCTGTTCATAAAGAGAGTATACAAAGGTAATGCCCTAGAAAACCCAACCCGCCATCCGTGTCCTTTGTGTGTGTCAGCGCCTTTCCTTTAGAAATCAGAAATGGGTTTTGAGAATCTGAAATGTTTTTTAATGCTTCAGGACACATCAGGTTAATGGGAGTCAGCCTGTGTTTTATACATATTAACTCACGTCATCCACATGACAATCCAATCACATAGGTACTATTATCATCCTCATTTTACAAAGGAGAGGCTGAGCCACAGGGCACTTACACAGGGACCTAACTAAGGTCACGGATGTAAGTGATACAACCAGGCGGTCTAGCTTTAGTGTGTGCCCCTAACTCCTATGTACTGTATCTCTAACTCCAAGTTCCTGTCTCCGTGTTCTTAACATCAGCTGTTAACTGATGTGAACATACCAAGCTAAGTAATGCCGTCAGAATGGCCAGTCAGGGATACTTACCATGGTCCAGAATCATGTTCACTAACACCGCAAATACCAGACTATGGGAAAGTAAAATGATTGATAGATATGTCTATTTAAAATCATTCATTTGATTTAGGTTCAGTAGAACCTAAATTTATAATCTTGGACAGTTCTTAAAAGTCTCTTCAGGTTCCTGAGCTGAATAATTGTATTAACAATATAATTATACTAACAATAGCAGTATATATGTATATGTAATACATCATTTAATACTGATATTGCTAGTATATTAAACATTAATCGTTTTATTACTAAATTTAATACTAATTATTAGCATTGCTTTATTAAAAATTAGTATCGGGGCTTGCTCTACTAAGGACAGTATCTGCCTCTATCAACATAAAATGTTTCTGTCCTTGAGTGGGGTGAATTTGAACTTACTTTGTTCCAGCTATATTTTTATTGTTTTGTTAATCTTTAAAATCAACTATAATCATATATAGACATCAGATAATATGTAACAATGATTTTCAGAACTTTAGGATAGAATAGCTACATCTGGTCAGTTTTCTAAGGATTAAATTTGAGAAAGTTATTTTCAGATTTGGGAATTTTTCTTTCAATGCCCTTTTTCCGTAAGTGCCTCCGTGGCCAGTGTGCGTTTCTTTTTAATATGTGTATATGCAAGAAAGTAAATAGAGGGCTTGAACTTGTTTTTCAAAGCTTGTAAACTTGCTATCAATACAGAAAGTTGCAGTGTAGAAATATGTTAAACATTTTAAATAATCGATTAAGTAAATCACAAACTTAAGATACATTAACTACTGTTAACGATTAGAAGTTGGACCTGTTTTTTTTCTGCATTTCTTGGCCATTTGGATTTTAGCTATTGATTTCCTTTGTTCAACTTTATTTTGAATTCTTTTGAAATAGCTTCCCCTTGGTTGCTTATATTTTGCGGGGGCGGGGGCAGGGAAAGGGTCACTGATTTGAGTTTTTCCATGCAGTCTGATTTCTTTTTATGGATATATATGCTGCGCATCCACCCTAAGGCTATAGCTACAGACACATCACGTAGAGAGCTTTCTCAGTGCAGTCTCTAGTTTACTTGGAGTTCCTCGTGAACACTCTGAACGCACCGAGCCATCGCCCTCTATGTTCCCCGACAGGTGGTGCAGCTGAACAAGCTGGAACAATAGAAGCTGGAGACGAAATCCTTGCCATTAACGGGAGACCCCTGGTCGGGCTCATGCACTTCGATGCCTGGAACATTATGAAGTCCGTCCCTGAGGGACCTGTGCAGTTAGTCATTAGGAAGCATCGGAATTCTTCATTAAACAAGCACGAGTAGTGACACTCACAGTTTTTAACAAGAATCTCCTTTTCTCCGTTCCCTTCATACTTAGCATATCAGAGGGACTTCTTTAAACTGCAGGTTCCTGAAGCAGCAGAGAAACACTGGTGTAGGCAAGGACTATAACCATCTCCACCTGTTTACTGACAGCTGAAGCTCAACTCGAAGCCGTCCACCTGGACCGCCCGGGGCCGGGGGCGGGGGAGGGGGTTTGTTTTGTTCCGGTGCCAGCCCCGCACCTTCCACTTTCACTGACGGGAATACAGGCGCGGTACGAGGCCCTCTCTCGCTTTCCTGGGACTTCCCTCCTGCCACCCCTCCCAGCACACCTAGGCCACGCAACCGGGGAGCCTGCAGAATCTGAGGGATGACACAAAGGTCCACTAAACAGACTCTAGATTTATATAATTTTGTAAGTAACCACGCTTTAGGCACATTCAATGGAGAGAGCTGTGGTCTGTATGTTACCCTGTATGTTGAAAGAAAATGAGACTTAAAAAGAATATATATGTATCATTCATTATCTAATGGTTAGGCTGAGCTCAGGAATTATCCAAAAATGAAAAAGGAAAATACAGGAAGTGATATTTTTTAGTGAGTGTAATGTGCAATGTATGGATGCAGAGTCCAATTCAGTGGGTTACTGAGCACCATGAAGTGTTGGTCGTAACCTAGAAGTATAGGTTGAAAGGCTCTTTTACAGAAATGCAGTTCTGATAAACTGTACTAAATAGCCATGAACTTTACTGCTTACAATGAGCAGGAAGTTCCAGCTCTGAAAGCACCTTGTATCCGGTTTGGACCTTGTCTTGAATAAGTGCTTGCAGTCAAGACTGGTCAACACAAGAGCAGGCAAAACCATCGCAGTCACTGGGTTTCCATGTCTATATTTTATGTACTCCAACCAGTAATTTAAACTGAATTTTTAGAAATCAAGTATCTTTTTAGGATCCTTGGATTTATACACATAGGCATTATATTTACAATCCAAATAGAGGAGCGTAAAATAGTCCTTCTAGGGGACTTTTGTTGTTGTTTTCCCCTTCCCAACAAGCTTGAAAAATGTGCTGTTTCCAAGCGCTGGATCGCTTTTCCTGACCTGGGTGTAATGACATATCTCTGCAGTGATGGAAGTTTTTGCTATTTTTGTCCTTCTGTTTTGCAAATTCTTCCTTTTGCCAAACTGCTCCCCTTCAGAAGACTATTGTGACTCACGCTGCTTGTGAAACTTGTCCCAGCTGCTCTCCTTTCGAAGGAGGAACTTCGTAGGTGCTGTTCCTTGTCACAAAATTGGCTTTTCTCCCCTTGGACTTCAAATCCTCATCAGCTTCATTTACCAAAATGCAGTGAGGAGGAGCAGAACGGAGAACAAGAGCGCGTCCCCCTCTCACGGTAACAGAGCAGGACTATTGGAGTTACAACCCAAATCCACAGGGCTGGGGTGTGCACGCCGGCTAATTGAGTCTGGGAATACAGGTGAGACGGCCCACAGGCGCACATGACGACGCTAAGGTTTTATGCTGGAGCTTCTTTAAATAACCTGCAGCTTGGGTCTGTGGCTCGGAGAGAAGCACGCGGGCCATTACGCCCCAATCACGGAGGCGCACGAGCCGGCACCTTTGCACACCGCTTTTCCGTGCGACCCATCCCAGTCAACCTTGGTGGAACCGGCCCAGAGGGATCTCTCAGATGGGAGTGAAGTCTCTAGTTGGTGCGAGCGTAGGTTTCTCATTTTTTTTAACAGGTTATACAAAAGAAAGTGTAGTACAGAAATTAGCTAGAAAGACCTGATTGATTTAGCTTCTACTTTTCACTACAATTCCAGGTAGGATACTATAGAAATTCAGTGCAAGGTGCATGCTAGGTTGTTTTTAAGTCTTTGGAGGTCAGTTTTGTGGTTTGTTTTCTTGACACGAGACTATTTGAAGTCAACACTGAAAACTAATTTTTGCCTCTACCCTCCCAGCTGTGCCTACTGAGAATGCGCGGTCCTCTGAACAGGCAGGGCGTTCTGGAGCAGTGGGCCGTCGCCTCTGAGACTGCCTGACCCTCCCTCGTCTCTGAGGGGCGCGTGGTCAAACCTCAGGCTCACCCAACTATGTTAAAGTCATCAGCCATTTCTAGTAGATCTTGCCAGAAGGATTCCCTGGCGGACAGTTGGAACATAAGGGAGGAAGCAGAAGCAGTTGTTTTTGACCCTAAGATAGAGAGCTATTTATTGGTCTTCAGTGTTCAAGGCATGACTAGTATTTCTAATTAGTCTAATAAATTCCCACACTTCCTGAAGTAAACACTAATGGTATTGTCCTACTAAAACTTTCATTGTTTTGGTTTTTTAACTGGTTGGTAATTCACAATAAGCTATGAAGGTAAATATGTGTTATAATATGTAAATCATAGTTGCAAGGATAGACCATGAAGGTTGAAGTAGGTTGAGTTCATTTCTATTCTACCATACACATCTCATTTAACTTTGTTTGACTTAATTGGCACCACACCTGTTGTATGATATACATAATTCTTTATTTATGTAAAATAAAAATGCCTTATATTATTAAAGAGTAAGTGCAATAATACGAAATAGCCTGTACATTTTAAACTGTTGTTGCTGTTATGTAAACCCACATCTCTGTAAACAACCTTTTTTAAGTAATTTTAAAAAAATAAACACTCTGCTTACTAGTTTTTCTAGTTCTGCATCTACAGAATAACCTTTAAAACGTCAAGATCATAAACATTTATTGTTACCTAAATGATTATCTAAGTGGGTGGGGGGTACAAAGGCTACAGAACATCAAGTCACCCGCTCTTTCCCACAGCCACACTCAGAACATGACACAACCCAAAACGGGCTCCCTCTGAAACCTTAAAAGCAAACTTCTCACGCTTCCACCACCTCCTGACCCTCTGGCTCTCGCTCCCCTACCTTGTCTTCAATTTCAGCGAGCCCTCTGACAATTGTCTATTTTTCTCCCCATCAGAACCCCTGCCCTTCACCCTCAACTCTCCTCAGACTGGACCCCATGGCAAGAGCAACTGTCCCCGGCCCACAGGCTCAGCCCCCTCACCCAGATAAATCCTGGAGCCGTCCAACTGGCTAGCTGCTTGGTTTCTATACGCTGAGCCCCAGAGAAAAATCCCTACAACCCCACAGAACGATGCTGCTACAGATCCCCGGTTTCCAGCCTCAGCTGGACTCGCAGCGCTATCCAACGAACATTTCCTCACCAGTTTTTTCTCATTCTTCACAATGACCCTGTTCATTTTTCTCAAAACCCCAACCCACTCACCTTCTCCTAAAATACCTAGGTGATCTGGGATCCTATTTCATAGAGTGAAATAAAAAGCATCCACTTTACATGGGTTCTTTTGGTTTTAAAATGCAGACACCAACCTACAGGAGCCCCAGGATGGCGGCAGGATGAAGTCTCATAGAAATCCAAGAACGGGGCCTGGCTGTTGACAGCGCCTCCGAAACTGGAGGGGCTCGGGGGCTCGTGGGTCTCCACGAGGGGCCTGGAGCAGCAGGACGCCACTGCTGTTTGGGGGCCGTGTGTGCAGACCCGCTTGTCCCCACCAACCGGCTGCCTTCCCCCAGGGCTCCATGCCGTTTCTCTACTCAGAGACCCATGGATGCTCTTGTCAGAATTCTGGCCCCACCCACTGCCAGGCTGTCTGCCTGATTTTCCTTACACAGCCCAAAAGTAAGGTTGTGACTGGCTCTACTAGGACAGACCTGCTTGCTGCGGGAGCCTCTCTAAAACCCACGGAAATAAAGACAAAGAAGGATACGAGTTCTAATACAACCTAGAAATAGCCACAGACCAATTCTATATGAATACGGAGACTGCAACCCATGTACAATGAACTCCAAGACCAAACTGAAGGACAATGAAATGGGATACGGATTCTCTCTGGCTGAGAGAAAGCGATGGTGGTATGACGGAGTTCTGAGGAATGCGACTAACCCCTCAACTTGGAGAAAGGGAGTTAGAGGAGAAGGCAGGCCCCAGAAAAAGCAGGAAACACTAGAATGGGAGCCGTTTCCCCTCCTCAGCACAGGTCCCAGAAGGTGAGGCTGAAGAAGGGGGTTTTGAACTGGCCCGCCTGGCCAGCCGAGGCAGGTCAGAGGAACAACAGGCAAGGGCTGAGGAAGGGCCTGATCGGGGGAGAGCCCCTGCCAGATGGGATCCTGTGACAAAAGAGCTGATCGGATGCAGGGAGAGAACAGCGGCCACAGCTCGCCCACCGGAGGGCACAGCAAGCACCAATCCACACCCCGTCTTCCGATACCGCCAGAGCAGCCAAGTATCTGAGTAAAGGTTAAAATCGGCTGGTACCCACTTTCCTCTCATCCTGAGGAATGAACGGGAAAATGCTTACAAGCAGGGCTCTAACAGGTCCACTGCTGGCCAACACCGGGCCAAGGGCAAGCTTGATAACCACCCCCCGCCCCCACTAAACAATCAGGTTTAGCAAATTCCAAGCCTAAGTGATGTTAATTCCAGGAATGTATGAAATGGCTTGTAGTTCATCAGATGAGTAGGACAAAAGAAAAAGAAATGGTGGAAGATGTCAGTAGACAGTTTTTAAAAGCCTGCACCATACTGTAATGGAAAAGCTCCAGATTCATTCCCATTAAAGTCAGGAATACACACCAAAAAGATGTTCATTGTTATGTTGAATAACATGTTCTGAAGGTACAAGCCAACACAATCAGGCAAAATTTTTAAAAAGGGGTGTAAATAATGAAAATAAACAAAATACATCATAATTTGCTCATGATATAGTGAGGCAGATGTAAACACAAGCACGTGAATTTAAAAACTATTAAAGTATTAGAATTCAGTAAGGTAACTATCAAAAATTATTCACCAAAACAAGAGCTTTCCTGTATATAAATAATAACCAACAGAACATATGAAAAAAAAACACCTAATCTCAATAGCAATGGAAAAATATATTTAACCTTAGCAAGGACTGGCAAACCTAAAAAAAAAAATTCTATTAAGAGACATAAAAAAGATAAACAAATGGAGAGATATAGCTTATTCATGAATAGGACAACTCAATGCTATAAAGATTTCAATTCTCCCCAGACTAGCTTATGAGTACAATGTAAGTCCAACCATAATCTCAAAAGAATTTTTTAACCTGACAAAATTATTCTAAAGTCCATTTGGTCCACATGTAAAAACAGAAGAATTTTGAAAAAGCATAGTAAGAGTGGGACTAGCCCTGTTATAACATTACCAAAAACGACCGTAATTAAAAGTGGCCTCTCTTCCATGGAACTGAACAAGCAAACCACTGGAAAAAGCCAAATATATGTATGTATCGTATTTCTGAATTCAAAGAAAACACCGGGAATATTCTAAGTTGGTGGCAGAAAACATAAGATTATTCAGTACCTGATTCTGGAAAAATTGACTAAGTATTTGAGGGTAGCAAGTATGGGGGCAAGCGGGCCAGCCGACTCCCTTGCAACAAAATAAATTCCTGACAACAAAATAAAATTCGAGAGTGGTTATAGATTTAAAAGCAAGAAAGGAAAAAACCCACCTAAAAAGCCAAATACATTGTTTTAATCATAAAGTGAATATGGTAAATTCACAGGCTTTATTATTAAGCCAAAGACTCATAATTTGCCCAAACCACATACAAACTATTGGGGGCCACCGCAGCAGAGTCAAGCAGGAGGGCAGAATGGTGACCGAGTTTTAGTGTCTCATATCCCACCATTGCTTACGGCCTACTGCCAACAGCACACACACACACAGAGCAACGAGCACAGAAAAACCTCGTAAACATCTACACAAAACTCAGTGTGAAAGTACTCCCCAAACCCCCAAAGTATACAAGTGGCAGGGACAAACTACCAAAAAGACCAATTTGGTATCAGGATCTGTGCAAAGCCAAGGAGAAGGAAGCAACAGGGCATCTTACAGCCCCGGGACCACCCCCACTGCCCGCCCCCCCCCCCCCCCATAATCGGCAGGAGTTCAGAGGAGCACCAGGGTAGCAGCTGCTGAGGCTGGACTCGTGTTTTCACCCCCTCACAGTGGGCAAGCATGTGGGCTCCCAGGTGAAGGCAAGAAGGGCCGATGCAGGTCTCATACTCTCAAAACAGACCTGCCAATTCCCAACACCGAGGAGACGTTTCAAGAACAGAATCTGAATTGAGCAGGACAAGAACATCGGAGATCATGAAAAGCAGGGCCGAGGTAAAGGGGAGCAGAATCCAACCTCGGAAAGTAAGCTGCTGTTTTTCTTCACACTCCACCAAAACAGCAGACAGAGGGCCTAGAGAATAAACACCGTTAGAAAAGCTACCCGGGCCCACCTGCCCCTCCTAATAGAAAGGTAACTTCATGTAAAAATGGGCAACAAAAGATGATCTAGTCCAAATCCCACACAATGAAAAAGGAGCACAAGAAGCAAATACACGCCCTCCAGACAACAAAAGCACACCGGAAAGTCGTGCCCAAGAAACCAATGAAAACTGTAATACTTCAAAATAAATTAAAACACATTAAGAAAATATGAATGATATAAACTGAAATTAGAAAAAAACTTAAAATGGGCATTAAAACTCAGAGAAAAACAATTTCAAAGAAGACTAAACTAAAAGATCATTCACAGTAAATAAACACAATAATGTCTTAAGAGAAAATAAAAAGGGTAAACTGTTTAAATATCAGTAATGAAGAAAGAACAGAACCCAAGCAAAACTGACAAATATAGAAGATACACAGGGTCTGGCCCAAATAATGCTCCTTTTTATGACAAAATCTTTTATTATAAAATCATAAGCACGTAATTCTGTAACTCTCAAGCACACCATTTGACATTTTAGGTGAAATGTTCAAATTAAAACTATATTACACTCATATTATTTCCCTACCAACCACACTCACGCAGGCGTTACTTCTGCCGGCCCCAGCACAGTAGCAGCTCCCAAAGAAGAAAACCTAAACAAAGGAACAGACCTTCAAGTACTAAAACTTCCACTTTCCTGAAAATGAGAACAAAAACATTTGACGCTACATATTGAAAGACCACGCCATTCCAGAAAGACCAAACCAAGACATACTGTAGCAGCACTGGGAAAAAATTGGCGGGCGCGGGGCGGGAGGAATCCCGTGGGCTTCAAGCAAAAAGAATAAGGCATTCATGTGGGGAAGAAAATCATATACTAATCAGACTTTGACAGTAATGCTTTATGCCAAAAAGAATGTAAGATACATGAGAGAAAAAACATGTGAACCAAGAATTTCATCCAAACTGACTTTCAAATGAAAGGCGGTAGATAGGCTGTCGCCTGCATACAAACTCAGGGAACACTGCTCACAAGCCTTTTCTGAAGACTGATAAATTAGCAAGTGTGTATTTATTAAGTATGTATTTAGCGGAAGAGTTAAGACGATTAAAAGGGGGGCCTACAATGTATGATGACACTGTTCTTAAAATGCAGATGCAGCACAACTACAAAAACCTGCAGCGCTGAACTGTACACTAAAAAATGGTTAAAATGGAAAGTTTCATGTTGTGTACATTGTACAATAAAAAATAAAAACAAGTAAAGTACCTCGTAAGTTTACATTGATACTTCCTATTTTAATTTAGAACCGCAAGGTTTTTCTATCTCCCGTCTTAAAGCTGTGCCTTCACTTTTCCTCATAGAGAATCCTGGCTCTCATGAAGAAAACTAATGATGATCAAACAATTTTTATTTCCGTACATTCATAATATTAAAAAAAGCTACTCAGTCACCTTTGGTGAATGCTAGGGTTATTAAGTACTTAATCATAATTTAGGGTTAGAATGTATCCCGCCTTTCATCTATGAATTGTACTAAAAGGTAATAAAGATAAGGTGAAGTTTCTCTTTATAGAAAAATTCTAGCTAATAAAGGAGAAATGGCAAGAATTAAAATATCACCGCAATAAATCCCAGGATCTAAGAAGTGAGCAGCAAGGCTGCGAACATCTCAAAAGCAGAGAGGGGGTGCGTGCCCCCAGATGGAAGAACACGCCACCGCCACCTAGCAAACCGTGTTGACCACACACACCAGCCTGAATCTGTTGAGGCCTCTAGATCCAATGACTAATTCCTGGGAAGGAAGAAGTCGGAAAAACACACTAAACTACATGTAGATGCAATCAGCGAAATCCAAACTTTGGGAAACGCTCAGGACAAGTAATCCAATTTCATCAACAAATACTCAGCAAGGGAAAAAACAAGAGATGAGGGTTAGGAGGAGAACCTATAAATTAGGAGAAACTTACACTCACTGAACAAATGAAAAAAGAAACAGAACAATGGTATGAGAGACGTACACTGGGTTGGGACCAGGGGATGGTAACTGGAAGGGAGCCTTGAAGAGCTTCTGGACAGCTGGCAAGTTCCACCTCTTGACCTAGGTGACGGCTGCAAATGTATCACCTTAAAAGAATTCATTAGACTCTGCATTTGTTTTATGTGATCTTCCATTTGTGTTTTAAGTATAAAAATTATGTGAAATGCTTATATACACAGGTACTCATAGGATATACATTTGTTTATATAATTTTTATACTTATAATTAATCATACCCCCCAAATTTTTATGAAATATACATACATACCCCAAATCTGACCACCACACAGATGACTGTAATAGGACAGTTAAGGTCTCCACAGATTCCATGCTCAACACTCTACCTTACGTTCTATGGAATGTTAAAAAAAACACTCACCATGTACCAACTCTGAAGGCTGGGGCATCACAGACACAGGGTTAACATCCATAATATATGAAAGGTCCTGATGAATCAATTCATTGAAAGATGGCCATTAGAACAATGAATAAAAAACATGAATAGGTAACTCAGAGAAAAAAAAATACAAATTACCAATAAAGACAATAAATGATAACCAACCCTCCCCCCCCCCCCAATAATTAAAACAAATTGGTAATTCTCTCATATTAGCTTGGCAAAGACCAGGTTGATAAGACCCTCTACAGTACTTGCCAGGGTGTAGGGAAACCAGCATTCACATTACTGATGAACACGTAAGTTCAAACATGCATCTTACAAATCAATGTGGCTTTACCTTTTACATTTTCAAGACATACAGTTTGAGCAAATTAATTTCTATTAATTCCTCCGACAGAAGTCAAATATAAAGATATATGTACATTTAAAATGCTGTTTGCAATAATGAAAAACATGAGTAATCCAAATGTCCGTTAATAGATTTAACAAAGTTACGTAATGAAGCCAAAAATGATTTAAAAAGAACAACGTGTGCTTGTCCTGAAAGCGCTCTACAACATAAGCACAAAAAGAAAACTGCACACCATTCCATAATGATGCTAATGGGGCCTTACTGTGCACCCATGTAAACCACCATGTCATTCAAACACGGGGCTGAGAAAATGTGCACATCAACATGAACAATGTTACCACCCGTACCCCTTTGAAGGGCAGCCTGCAAGGTGATGAATATTAATACTTCCTTACTGGTACCACTGACTACATGACGGTTGTGCAGAACTCACAAGAGCCAGGTATAGTGCTCTGGGACTGGATGGGCTGCAACGAATTGGAAATTACCTGAGGCTGTCAGTCAGTCACCTTCACCTAAATGACAGTGAAACAAACAATATTACCTGACAATATATAGTGAGTACAAGATGGAGAGGCCATGAAGTCAGAATTGAACATCACAAAATAAATACCTCACAGGCAGGTGACTGACGGTTCCCTTGCTCCTTGGGCAGAAGTAGCAGCCATGCCTGCCTGGCAGTTACGGACCCTGGTCATCATCAGGCTGGATGCCACTACTCATTGGTCCAAGGTTGCCGCCGAAGCAGCCAGACGCTAGCCTCTTTCACTTCCTTTTGGGTGATAACCAAGTTCAAAGGTTTGTTGTATGTGGAAAGAGCATGGCCACCATCAGCTCACAAGCAGTGGGAAGAACCCAGGGACAGAACATGCCGAGGGGCCTGGGCAAGCCTGCTGCAGTGGGCCGGGGGGGTTCATGGCCATCTGACACCTGGCAATGCTTTTTTCTTCTGAGAACATACAGAATTCGTCAACTGTTTCATCCCTAAAAAATAATTTTTGTGAGTTACACCAAGATATTATAATAAATGTGAGTTATACCAAGATATTATAAAACAAGGATGTCCTTTTCATCAGTTATTTTGCACAGGCATGACGGTTTCTTGCACGGATGCCTGCTATTCTGTTTTTGTCTGAGAGAGAAAAGAAGCCCCCCACCTAGTGCCCCAATAGGAAAGGATATATTGTAGTTGAATGCCATTACTGTTATTCAATCACTTCAGGATTTAAAGCTCAAACGCTTACCAGATAATGTGAGTTTGGGCAAATCATCCTCTCCAAGCCTGTTCTTCATTAAATGAAGATAGTTATTGGGGTTTTGGGAGTTCAAAACAAGGTATGAAATACCTAACTAGGCACAGAACATGCATTCAGTAAGTTTCCTTTGTCCCTTCTTTTAGAACGTTGTTCCAGATCCTGTCATTTTAGGGAATACACCTCAATTAAAAAAGTCAAAAAACCACAGCAACTAACTCTTTGCACAACAGATCTTTACCTAAGTTTTATATTAAAATTCACTGCCTGATTCTTGGATCTGAAGGCTTTGAACCCAAGCGGCATGAACCCATGAAAATACTGCTTCTACCACACACAGTAAATATTTCACAGAGTCACGCCACCTGCCCAGGCTTTAGAGTGTCCCGGGCTTTAGAGAGGAGTGTAGTCAGCGGCCTTCCACCTCCAGGCTGCACCCTTTCTCTCTCCGCCCCCAAGAACGGGTGCTGGCGCTGGGGCGACGCACGGGTGGAGCCACACGGGTGGAGCCGCACGGGTGGAGCCGCACAGGTGGAGCCGCACAGGTGGAGCCGCACAGGTGGAGCCAGCATGCACGCTGCCCCGCAACCCTGCCCCAAGTTCAGGCCCGGCCTTTCCCGTTGCCTGAGAACAATGATGCTGCTGAAATGAAGACTCCCTTAGGAATATCCATTACTTCTAAAATCTTTTCAAGGGAAAAACAATAAATCTTCACCTGAAAAGAAATTCCAATACTGGCATCAGTTTCCAGAATCCATTTTATGGGAAGAAATTATAGGCTAATACTTTCTATACATACTTACCACCAGTTGTGTCATTTTTGGCGGCAAAGGAGGTTACTGTAAGGGACAGAAAATCTGTCCTCTCTCATGCATTAAAATGGGGACTGGCAAACTACTGCCTGTAGACAGTTGCCTGTCTCTGTGACTCAGGTTTTATTAGAACACAGCCTCACCCATTGACTTGCACTGTCTACAATGACTTTCATTCAGCAGAGTTGAGTAGTTCCAACAGATACCATATGTGCCAAAATCCTAAAATATTTATTATCTGGCCTTATAAGAAAAGCTTGCATTAAAATATTACCATGCTATACAAGGCTAAGTGAAACTTAATTAGATAGAAAACTAAGAATACAAAAATACAAATGACATGCTTGCTCTAATTCAGGCACTTTCAAAATCATAGTTTATTTTTTATTTGAGATAAAAAGATAGTGTACATATTAGAGAATCCCTTAAAATTCAAATCTAAAGTTATACACTGTCTAGTATTTTTGCATTGAATGTTAACCAAAAAATTTAGATACCTGAAAGCCCCACTATTAACATGAACTATGGTAATAAAAAATTTGACATTTAATTTGTTCAATATATAGTATTTACATTATGAAACGAATGGTGATATAATAAGCAGTGATAAAGAAATAGTAAAAATAAATTTTAAAAATCAAAGGTTTATATTCTTACAATGTCATAATTGTATATAAAAATTAAAACATAGCAGAGCTTTCTGTTATAAAATTCTTAATCATCTGACCGTAGTCATTACTTGCTAACATGCAAATCTGCTATAAGTGACATTTGATTTTTTTTCTCAAAATAGTGTAAATAAAGGGCATTTAAGAGAAGACATTAATTTACTTGTGATCAACAAACAAAAATACTGTACTCAAGATTAGTACTGGTCACAAGCCTCTTCCCTATAGAAATGATAAAACAGTAAAAGCAAAAAAAATTGCAGAGTGTCATGAATGGCACAGCTCAAAGAATCTTGGGACCAATCAGACACACCTCTTTCTTTCTCAGTGATTAGAGCTCTATTCTGTCATTAAATAATAATAGGCAAAGTGAGGGGTACCAGGTGTAAAACTGATTAAATCTTGCCAGATACTAAGATGGAGGCAGCGGTGGCCCTAAGAAGGGGTAATTTATATATAATTCCAACTATATACAGCATACCTGGAATGCAGCTCACCACAAAGTGGCTTTATGAAACAACTGGACCTGTATTATTTCATAGTTAAAATTATAACAAATGGTATAAGAGATTTTCATGGTAAGCAAAATTCAAGGGGCATTTTGTATTATTTATATGTTGTTTCAATTTTAAAAATAATTTTGCTAAGTATACATCTCAACTGAGGTCTATATATAAAATGTCCTAATACATACATTTTTTCACCTTTGGTAAATTAAAGGCCTTTTTGTGACTTCTGTCTGAATTGCAGACAGAATGTGAGATGTACATGTGCATGTGGGAAAAACACAACCTGAGGTAATCCAAAGGTGTGCAGGTGAGAAGACTGGAGGTACTCTGCAAGTCAAAGCACACCAGTGACCCAAAACAGGTAACAGTGATAATGGAATGCCAATATGGCAGTAAACCTTCTTTTTAAACAGAAAGAGGAAAGCCTCTCGTACCAGCAGAATCCTGCATACATTTAAAAAAAAAAAAAGTTGCCTATTATTTCACAACACAAAAGCCAATGTTAGTGTAGAGAAAACAAACTGAAGAAACTTGGAAGCCAACAGACCAAAAGCTACAGGCTTGTAGAGAAAGGAGAACACTCCATTCTGAGCAGAGTTACTTGGTGAACGCGGCCACCACCGCCCACAGGACCTCGTTGGTGCTGGCCTTCAGACTTTCCACCTCGGGATCCAAGTCGAGGAGCTGCCGCACTCTCTTGGTGGCCAAGTCATACTGCTCGTCCAGAAGGGGAGCGAAAGCATTCTCCAGGACGTCTGAGGCATGGGCTAGGTAAATGAGGGCCAGCAGGCGCTTGTCCATGCGGTGAGGGTCATTCACCCACTTGTCAAGAACGGCTTCCTGGACCTTCTTGATGAGGCGCTGCTTAATGTTGTTGTTGGTGAGGGGATGTGTTGTCATGTCAAAAAGTAGGAAGTTCTGTTTCTCTGTTGTCAATACGCCCTTTTCTACCAGGTTTTTAGCTAATCGTTCTCGCACATTTCTTAACTGATAATGCAGTTTTAACGGATTCCATGTTTCACCTAAATAAAAGATTTCAATAATTAGAAATGACAGGTATTGCCTTCCAGTCAAGATGGCAGGGTACACACTGTCCTTGCCTTCTCCCATTACTATATCAAAAATACAACTAAATTATAAAACAATCATGACTGAGAACCACCTGAAAACTAGCTGAATTTAAATGCTATAACAAAGGACATAAAGAAGCAGCCGCTACGGGACTGGTAGGAGAGGCAGAGACATGAAACAGGGGACGTGGCCTCAGCTGCAGAGGTGCCAAAGAACAAGAGGCCTCCGCCCCACACTGGGCTCCCCAGCCCAAGGCGCCAGTGGTGGGAAGAGGAGCCCCCGTAACATGTAACATCTGGCTGTGGAAACCAGCAGGGACTGCACGGCACTGAGGACAAGGGCTGCGGGAGGCCCAGGCATTCCTGCTGGGAGGCTGGCGGCACACAGATCCACTACAACGAAGTCATTCGCACTGGGCTCCAGTGCAGAGGCCGCGGCTCCAAAAGCACCAGGGACACACAGGAAGAAACTAAACTGGCCAGCTTCAAGGAAAGCGCTAGAGGAGCAGGGTGGGGGCTGCTCTCTCCCAGGGTGCCACTGTTCCTCCGCGGAGCCCTCCCCCACCCAGCCAGCCCAGCGGAGGCAGGCCCTAATCTGAGCTCTCCATGACCCTGCTAACTCCAGTGGTCCCCGCCCAGGCGATTCAGTGAAACCCCACCCACCCCACACAACAGGTGTGCCCAGCAGAACAACTTCCAGCAGCTCCTCCAAGCAGGCAACCTGCCTCAGCTCGGGCTGTGGACTTTTCTAAAATCACTCAAAGATCCACAAAGCAGTGGCTGTCCTCAATGAGCTAGCTAAACTATCTCAAGTCTAGAACAAGCACCAACAGGTTTCAACTTGCATTGTAACTACCATCAAGTAGCCCCAAGCCTGGCATACACAGGAAGCACTCGTCTTGGAACATAGCCTCAACTAAGTAGCCACAAACTCCACAAAAGTGGCAGCTGGCCTCAGCTCACATCATGGTACCCACCAAAGGGTCCTAAGACCAGCAAGTGGCAGCCAGACTTGGTTTGCAGAAGAGGCACTCCCAAGCAGCTCCAAACCCAGCATAAGCAGCAACTAACCGCAGACCACCTTGTAGCTCCTACCAGAGAGCCCCAAGCTGGGCACAAGCAGTAAAACTAGGCCATTTTCTTACAACATATACAAAAATAAACCCAAAGTGGATGAAAGGCTGAAATGTAAGGCCTGAAACCATAAAACTCATAGAAGAAAATATAGGCAGTAAATTCTGACATCGCTCTCAGTAACATTTTTTTGGATATGTCTCCCCAGGCCAGGGAAATAAAAAATAAACAAATGGGACTACATCAAACTAAAAAGTTTTGGCATAGCAAAGGAAACTGTCAACAATACAAAAAAGACTAGAAGAACACATTAGCCAATGATGCATTTAATAAAGGGTTAATACCCAAAATATATAAAGAACTCAACACCAAAAAACCCAAATAATCCAATTAAAAAATGGGCAGAGGACCTAAATAGACATTGCTCCAAAGAGTACATACAGATGGCCAATAGACATGAAAAGATGCTCGACATCACTAATTATAAGGGAAAACGCAAATCCAAACCACAATGCCATACCACCACACACCTGTCAGAATGACTTTCATCAATAAGCCAACAAACAACAAGAGCTGGGGAAGATGTGGAGACAAGGGAACCCTGTAAACTGTTGGTGGAATTGTAAACTGGTGCAACCACCAGGGAAAAACAGTAAAGCAGTTCCTCAAAAAAATTAAAATTAGCACTACCATATGATCCAGCAATTCCACTTCTGGGAATATATCCAAAGAAATCCAAAACACTAACTCAGAAGAATACATGAACTGCTATATTCACTGCAAGATTATTTATAATAGTCAAGATATGGAAGCAGCGTGTCTACTAAAAGATAAATGGAGAAAGATGTGGTGCATACATACAATGGATTCTTACTCAGCCATAAAAAATAATGAAATCTTGCCATTTGTGACAACATGGATGGACCTACAGGGCATTATGCTCAGTGAAATCAGTTAGTCAGAGAAAGACAAATACCATATGATTTTACTTACATGTGGAATCTAAAAAACAAACATACAAACAAAACAGAAACAAACTCACAGGTACAGAGTATATGTATAGTTAGAGATGCCAGATGGTCACAGTGGCAGGGGGCAGGGCGTAGGGCTTGGGTGAAAAGGGTGAAGGGATTAAGATGTACAAATTGCCAATTATAAAATAGATCTTAGGGACGTAAATTACAGCATAGGGAATAGAGTCAATAAATAGACTTATCGGGGTGATTACTTCATAAAATATATAAATGTCTAATCACTATACTGTACAATGGAAACTAATATTGTATTATATTACATGTTATTATATATTGCATTATATTACATAATTATATATTACGTTAACTGGATTTGAAAATTTAATTTGAAAAAGATGATAGAGAAGATCTGCTAATTTTATAAAATTTTGTACTATTAAAATAAATAGTAAAACTCAACTGTTTTTCACTCCAGAGAATCAGAAGAAAAATACAACTGTGTTTTCTTGTCAAATAAACCATGAACCCCTTGAACACCTGGCCTTTGGATTCTAAGCACCTGGAACATTTTCAGGCATAGTAGTTACTCAAACGACAGAACTGAAAGCAGTGTTCAAATCAAGTAACCCAATGTGAAAATGAGCCAAGTGTTAAATTATGTTTGGCTTTTCTCCAGCTGTTGTCAGAAAGCAGCCAATAGCAAAATAAGATGTTTATTTTCTGTTAAACACCAATATGCAACAAAGAGATAAAAGAAAAAAAAAGTTTCCTGACCAATATGTTATTCCTGAATCTCCTACTACATATACCCAACCTATAAAGATAGAAAAGCCTGTTTAGGCTATGGCAGTCTTTGGTGACAATATAAAGCTAATTCTTCAAGGACTAAACATCTTCAACATTTTAATCTTGTTATAAATACACATTTTCTTTTGAGACAGAAATATTTAAAATAAACCAAACGATTTTTTTACCTAAAACAGTTTTTCCCTATAGAAGACTGAAAGGAAATATATCAAAATATTAATCTTATCCTGGTCAGTGTTGCTCAGTTGGTTGCTACATCGTCCCATACCCAAAAAGTTGCAGGTTCAATTCCGGTCAGGGCACATACCTAGGATGCAGTTCGATCCCCAGTCCAGACATTGGTTATTATGGGAATTATGTGTGATAAATTTTCTTTTGTATGTTTTGTATTTTCCAAATGATCTCCAATGAACGTGTAACTATGTTTATTGTTTAAAAAAAAAAAAACACTACAGTAATTTTCTAAATTGGGGCATGTTAAAGATCAACCATAGGAACTTTTATTATATACAAAAGCTATTAAGGTTGAAATTTTATAATACTGAGAGAAAACCTTAAAGTGTACTGTCTACTATGGGAGTCAGTAACCCCATGGGGCTATTAAATTTAAATCAATAAAAAGAATTCAGTTCCTCAGTTGCACAAGCCACATTTCATGTGCTCAACAGTCATGTGTGGCCAAGGCTGTTGTTCGGATATCACAGAAATGGAACACTTCCACACTCACAGAAAATTCTGGTGCACAGTGCTGTCTTGCTGTCTTAAAGTCTACTACTATTCAGTGGGCTATCGGCAAAATTATTTCACCATGTGAGTCAACACTAAAAAATACACGGCTATGATAGAGTAATCAGTCCTGGACTTGCATTCTGACGTTAAACAATGAGAAATCTGGATAAAATATATGAAACAACTGTTTTCACCTGCTAGTCCAATGGCAGCCCAGAGCTGTGATCCTTGAAAGAAACCTAAGTGAGCCCTATTATTGCCCAAATTTACTACCTAAAGGCACAGTAAAGGAAACAGAGTAGGAGAGAAGACCCAAAGCAGAGCACAGGAGTCCTGCTGGGTTAAGACAGCAGAGGTCAGAGGCAAAAGCAACTGAGATCTGCACAGCCGAGCACTGGAGAAGAGGGAACTGTGCAGGTTACGTTAAGAGCTCTAAAAATCCGCAAGGTCTGTTCCCTTGAATCTGGCTGAAAACAAAGCCACACATGTTTCAGCGTGAAATTCTACAACGTTAGGCAAAGAAAAATTACCAGAAATTTGTAAACTGAACAGGGATTAAAAAATTTGACGGCCAACTAGCCTCAGTGGAAAGGCTCAATGAATACACAGGACATTCAGACAGGACTCCAGAAGGCTCCAAGCTCAGTAGGAGGACTAAGCTAGACCTTGAATAAAAGGCTACTCTAGACCTGGCCTAACAAAGTTCAAAAACAAGCCAATCCACAAACAATTTAACTGACTATCAATTCAACACTCTATATAAAAGAAGACAGTAAAATTCAGCACTCAACGGCATGGCACTCAATGTCCAGCATACGATAAAATTGCTAACCTTGCAAAGATGGAAAACGTGACCTAAAACTAAGAGGGGAAAAGAAAAAACCAACAGAAACAGTCACCCAAATCAAACAAAATACAGGCCACAGAAATGATGGACTTAATAGATAAGAACTTTAAAATGGTTACAAAAATATCTAAATAATTTAAAGAAAAACATGAACACAATGAAGAGAAAAGATTGTTCTTCTTTAATCCTCGCCAAAGGATATGTTTATTGATTTTAGAGAGAGAGGAAGGGACAGAGAGAGAGAGAAACATCAATCGGCTGCCTCCCATACATGCCCCAACTGGGGATCGAACTCACAACCTAGGTAACGTGCCCTAATCAGGAATTGAACCTGAAACTTTTGGGGGAAGTGGAAAACACTAATTAACCGAGCCACCTGGCCAGGGCAAGAACTATTTTTCTAAATGAGTAAATGATCTGGAACTGCTATGTTTCATTTTGTGATTCACTCTGTGTAACTACAAACTTAAATAATAAAGGGTTGGTACCATGAATTATTAGTAAACTGAAGTCACCACCTACATTTAGAGACAATATGACTTTTTCCAATTAAAAAAAAAACCTGGCAAATTAGCTTCCACAAAAGACAATCACTGCATTCAACTTCCTCGGTAACTTCAGAAAGGAGAAGAGCTGCCCTGGCCAGTGTGGCTCAGTTGGCTGGAGCATCATCTGTAACAGAAAGGCTCTGGGCTCGATTCCCAGTCAAGGGCACATGGCTAGACTGCATGTTTGATCCTGGTCTGGGTCTGGGCACGTGTGGTCTACAGTCTGGGTGTGTATGATCCCCTGTTTGGCCACATACGGGAGACAAATGTTTAATGTTTCTCTCTGTCCCAACCTCTCTAAAAGTCATGGAAATAAAAATGCCCTAGGGTAAGAATGAATGAATGAATGAATGAGTGAGAGCTAAAATATATTTGGGGGCCCTATTAGACTTTAAAACCTAATCATATAAAAGAAAAACATAATTTAATAATACATGAAACCTTATTTCCATTTCTGGTGTCAAACAAGCTCACACCTACATTTAATGTTAAGACATCATTAACAGTTATTTAATGAAGCATTATAGCCTAATATGTTATAACAGCAAGCCAGACCGGTAGGCATGAATTTCAGCTTGGTCATCTCCTAGCTCTGAGACTTTGGGCAGGGTTCCTTAATCTCTCTTTTCTCATCTGTAAAGTGAAGATAAGTATATTCAGTGCATATGGTTATTATTAGGATTAAATGAGTTAAGATGTAACAAGTTCTTCGAACAAAACCTGGTACCTGGTAAGCTCTCAAGAAATGTTAGTTATTGTTATTTATCCATGCAAGAATCAACACTTTGGCAGAAAGAATTTACCATATTTATTTACCATATTTATAATGGCATTAAAAAAAATCATGTTGAGTACTGAAAATACAAATGTAAGTAAGACATATTTCTAACTGTAGAAATTTAAAATCAAGAGAAGAAAAAAAGAGTCATAATAAAACTAACTATGCAGGCTAGAATTAGATGCAAATAGGGCCATTAAAACAGTATGAACAACGTGCCCAGAGAAATAAGAAATTTCTCAGGCTTGAGGTTAAGGGGTATATCTACGAAAGTTCCAGGACAAAGAACTTCCAAGCTAAATTTTGAAATCCAGCAGGATTCGACTTCCTACAAAAGGGAGAGGAGCCGGCACTCGAGGCAGAAGAAATAAAGTGGACGGGATGGTCACATGGAGAATTTTCATTGTTGTACCACCCCCGCTGTCTCCCCAGGAAATGCCTGCCTGGTGCACCGTTCACCACACAGACTGGGTTCTGTATTGGCTTCCTTATGCCATTGGCAAGTGGTAGGCAGCCTAAGTCATTAGGCTGGAATTGACAAGGTTGTGTTTTCTAACATTCTCAATTAACTTTTGGAAATTTAAACTTGTAAACAGAAATTACTCCCAAGTGTCCATCAGTAGATGAGTGGATAAAACAACTGGGGGGCATTTACACAATGGAATACTACTCAGCCACAAAAAAGGAACTTTTACGCTTTGTAACAGCACAGATGGACCTGGAGAACATTATGCTAAGTGAAATAAGTCAGTCAGAGAAAGATAAATACCGTATGATTTCACTCGTATGTGGAATCTAATGAACAAACTGAACTAACAAGGAAAATAGAGGGAAACTCATGGATTGAGAGCAGAATGACAGCTAAGAGGTGGGGCGAGTGGGGGGTAGAGGGACTGAGCACGAAGGAAGGAGGACTCATGGACATGGGTAACAGGGTGATGACTGCCCAGGGGAGAGGGGTTTAAGGGGACTAAAAGGTAATGGAAAGAAATACAATCAAAAAAAATTTTTTTAACAAATTACTCAATAGCCAAATTTACATAAAAGCCTATAAAAAAACTATAGTTCAATTCTAGGATTAATCAATTATGCTTATAATAATTTGTCAATTATCAAAGAAGTAGCATTCCCTAGCAATTCACTAGTCAAATAGGAATATATTCTATGCCTCAGAGAATATCTTGGCCATGTATTTCCAAACAATTGGGCAGCAGGGCAGGTAGGAGAGAGAGGCAAAGGTGGGGAATGAGAGGTAATTAAGATTATTGAGAAACCCATAGTTAAATTTCTCTTTGCAGACCTAAAAAACAAAAACAACCCCCCCCTCATGCTGCTATACAATAATTTTTTTCTTTTTCACAGGAAATAAATGCGATCAGCAGTTTATGACTTACCGACTATTGTACTGACATCATACCAAGGTTCATCTACAACTTATTCACAATTAAATCATGTATATTGTAACCAATGGAACAAGTGATGCTTACAACATAACTGTAAGAAATTCCTCAATTCCAATATATGATAACTTACAGTTTAGTATTGCTACTAAAAATGAAAAGAGCCTTAATACAGACCCACCTTCAAATAAGGTGTTTCACTTAAGGCTACACCTTCTTATGGGCAATCTTTTCTGCCTCAGGGGAAGTAATAAAAAGGGTTTAAACATCATCTTCTTCTGTAGCAATATCCTGGAAAAGGACAAACTTTTTGTGCTCCCTTCAACAAACACGTTAAGATCTCCTCAGGTATTTGAAAGAATGAAGAAACCTCATAAGCAGAAGACTAAACCAGTGTAACATGCAGATGCTGTTTAATACTATTTTGGGCACCCCAGTAAAATAACTGAGAGGTCCAAGTGTCTTGGTATCCTGATCTGCTTTTTATTTTAAAAGAACCAAATTAAGCAAAATCCAAAGAAAAAATTCACCCCTGAGATTAGCATACTTTAAGAAACCAGTATAAACTGGGATGGGAGAAAGGTAGTTGGATGAGTAAAGAGAAGACACAATAAAGGTTTAACCTATACTAGCTACTAAAAATTTAGCTGCTTCAATTTAAGCTGAATATTAAAAACCTTTTAAATACTTGTAATAAATGCCTGAAAAAAAAGCACTAAAAATTCTAGATTAAAGATATTACTGATTGTATTACATTACATATTATTATTCATCAGTCTCTATTCACTGTTTATATGAAGAGACTTTATTAAGTTAAAAAGCAAATTTAAAACATATAGAATTTACTTATTCACTTTTCTGTAACGGAAACTGAGAGAAGTACCATATTTCGCCATGTATAATACGCCCTTTTTGCCCAAATTTTTTAAGGGAAAAATAAGGAGGCACATTATATGTGGGTAGTACTAATCCCATATCTATATACCATAAAAAAAAAAAATTCTTTTTCCTGGAAATTTGGACCAAAAACGTGGATGCACAGTATACACAGGAGCGCATTTTGCACAGCAAAATATGGTATATACAGAGACGAAAAGTTCCTCAAAGGCTATGTCCTCTGCCCAGCAATTACTTCAGTAGAACATCTACCTACATAATTTTACTACAAAACACCTGTCTCCCTTGACATTAAATTACAAAACTAAAAGCAGCTGTTCATAAATTTGGCAGTCTAGTGACACCTTGTGACCAAGTTGATCAACTACATGCCTTAAGATTTCAGAAAGCCAGAAACTCTTTATTCTTAAAAAGTTGTTAAACATTTTTAAGTCTTTGCCTCAAATATATGTATATTAATTTTTAAATTAATGAGATGTACACATATATAAGTAATATTCACAATATAGCAGTAGGTTTAGCATGCATGATGCACAGTATAAGTAATAATAAAATTAACCCCTGGGTATCTCTCCACCCCAGGGAGACTTTGAGAAATCCTCCTTCTGGTCAGCTGAGAACCTAACTGCAAATGGTAATTTGCAATATCAGAGGTGGTCAACAATGGCAGCACAAAATGAGCTCTACCCAAAGACTGCTTAGGTCAATGATCTTCAAAGAATGTACAAAATGATCCATTAGGATACAGTTATAAGTTAGTAGAACTTCCATTCTTTTCTAAAATAACTCTATTTGTTAATACTTAATATATAGAGCTGATGTTAATCTCTGAGTCTGTCAGATGGCAGTATGTCACCAACAGGCATAAGTGGAAGACGGCTAATGAGAGAGGGATGACAATGTGCTGGGCACAGTGACATGCTCTATTGGTATGTGTTGAGTAAGCGGAATTGTGGACTGTATTATCTAGTTTTAACCAAACAAATCCTCATCCAATGGGCAAAGTAATTTTAAAAGATTCCTGCAGAAGAAATGATCAGTTAAGACATCAGTAATCTCATAAGCACAAAGAAAGGAAAGAGTAGCCCTGGCAAGTGTGATTCAGTGAACTGAGCATCACCCTGAGAACTAAAGGTCCACCAGTTCAATTCCAGGTCAGGGCACATACCTGGGTTGTGGGGCAGGTCCTCAGTTGGGGGCATGGGAGAGGCAACAAATCAATGTTCTCCCTTACTTTCTCCTTCCCTTCCCCTCCCTCTAAAAATAAATAAATATTTAACAAAAAAGAAAGAAGGGAAAGAATAAAGTTTCTCTCACTCAATGAGGTAAAAAACTTTACAAGATCTACAAGAAGCTGGTCAAAAAAACAAAATTTCAAAATTATCAAGATAACCTGTTCTCTATCAAAGTGTTTCCTATCAAAAAGAAGAATAAACCTGCCCTAGGTGTAAAGTATCCATTATTGCCCTATTAGCAAAGAATGTAGTATGTGTCTTCAATTTTTAAATAATCCAACATGCAAAACTCAAAGTTTTATTACTAAAAGAACATCTTCATAATAGGGATTGTTATTTTAGAAACTCTGTAAGTAAAAAAATGACCTCGTTCATTACCAATCTCTGACAAAGTCCACATGTGTTTAAAACAGTTATGCTAAGCAACAATAGGTCTGCACATAAAATGAAAATAACAGTACATGTACAGCTGGGCCTTAAACAACACATGTGGTAGGGTTGCTGGCCCTTGAACAGTCAAAAATCCATGTGTAACTTTTGACTCCCCAAAAACTTAACTACTAATAGCCTCCTGGTGACCAGAAGCCTTACCAGTAACATAAAGTTGATTAACATATTTTATTTTGTTATATGTATTATATACTGTAGTCTTACAATAAAGTAAGCCAGAAGAAAATATTATTAAGAAAGTCCTAAGGGGAAAAAAATACAATTATAGTATTCATTGAAAAATATCATATGTAAGTGGACCCATGGAGTTCAAGCTGTTCAACGGTCAACTGTATGCAGAGGTATGTTTTATGTTAACAGAAGAGAGAAAGAACAGGATAAATTAGGTCTTGTTCTCCTGAAGCAGCTCTCTATCTAGAAGATTATACAAATACACAAATAATATATATGCAGTAGTCAGTAGTGCTTGCTGTCCACCGAGTATTGCAGGTTCTCCGCTAGAGTCTCGCTTTCCCATCTCCTTAAAATCAGGAGAGGCCATGTGACTTGCTCTGACCGACGAAACCTGGAACACGCCATTTCTGAGCTGCAACTGAAGAGCCTGGGAGACCTGCTGTGCCATCTTCCTTTCCCAACAGCAACAAATGAAGGCCCCGAAGAGGGGCCGCGGTCAGAGGCGGAGTGGCGGGGGCACGCCAGGCTGACTGCATGAGTGAGACAGAAACTACCGTTTTAAGCCTTGGAGGTTTGGGGGCTGTTTGTTACCAAAGTAACCTAGCCTACCCAGAATCAGGGAGTTTGAGGTAGTCCTGATAAAGAAAGAACGATGAGAGCTCTGGAGAAGAATGTTAACATCTCATTCAGCATCTGCTCAGTCTTGCTTATGGGCATGAAATTTTAAAAACCACCACTTTCCCGGTTCAGTGACTGATAATTTACAACTTTGCCTAAATAACAAAACAAGCTCTTGGCTATTTTATCTAAGTTCCTTTTAAAAGGATTTTAAACTTTCACCAAAAAAAATTTTTAACAGAATTCAATTTTTAGTTTACACACAACTTACCACTAAGTAATTCAATCCAGTTCTGGACAGTTTCTGGAGGCTGAGTCTCCTTAACGTGCTTGAGAGCTTCGTCGAGAAGCACATCCCCTGTTGGGGCGTCAGACTTACAGATCACCTGAAAGGGAAGCATTAGCAAGAAATGACCCACAGATTCCTTCTCTCTCACTTGATCTCTTTAAATGAAAAACTTAAACAATTATGCAACGAATTCATTGTGGCTAAAGCCCCAAGTGTACATTCAGTATCAAAGTTCAGATTTTAAATTAATTCTATATTAAGAAAATCCAACATTTAACCCAAGCAGATTAACTAAAATCATGAATGAAAATAAGCTTAATTAGTAAAGCAAAGTGCTAGAAGAGTTTATAATAACTATAATTATTTTCACTACTCAACCTTGGGCTAATTTACCCATAATTCATTTTTTAAACATTCATTAATTCCAGAAACAGTTTCAATTATACATTAAAATTCAGTATATGATACAAGGTAGCATTTAATCAGTAGAAAAATAAACTTGTCAATAAATGTTATTAAAACTAACAAATTAGCCATAAAAATTAAGTAAGATGACTCCTCAGAGCTTATACCACAATAAAATAAAGATTTATATAATGAAATATAATTCTGAGGGTGAGAAAGGTTTTTTCAAAGTTCTGACAAAGAAAATACCGATAGGCTTCATTACATAAAATTTTTAAATGCTACAAATCTTTTTCTAAACTATATTGGGATACAGACTCCACCTTAGCAGTGGAGAACTCCAGAGTTGGGGGATGAGACAGAAAAATGCTACACTGCTTTAGCTAAGTAATAGATCACTATAGCCTTCGTTAATGCTCTTGCTGCCTAAGCAATAAATTTCTAGTTTAAACTGTATAATATCAAATTTAAATCTGTTCTATTACTCTATGTTAGCTATTAAAATGTTATGAAATTTAAGAGCATTATTTTTTTAAATGCAACAGTCCTCTCTTAAATTTGTCCTCAACAATGTGGCCTTTACATTTTTGTCCAAAAAAATGTAATCTTCTTCTAAAAGGTTACAATATACATACAATATCTATTTGAGACAGTGTGACCCTATAGAAATATATTGAAGAACCACAAATGCATACCACAAATCCATCTTTAAAAATTTTAGTAGTTATACTAAAGAAAGAAAAAAACAGGTGGAATTAATTATTTTAATATATTTGACTTAACCCACTATAGCCAAAATATTAACATGCAATAAATTGTTTTAATCTATTTTTTAATCCTCACCCAAGGATATGTTTATTGATTTTACAGAGGGAGGGAAAATGGACGCGAAAGAGAAACATCAACCGGCTGCCATCCGTACGCACCCCAACCAGGGATCAAACCCACACCCTGTTGGTGTACGGGGTGACACGCCAGCCAAGTGAGCCCTGGCCAGGGCTGCAATAAGTATGTTTAAATTGAGATAGTTTATATCCTTCTTCTTCCATGGTAAATCTTCAAAATACAGTGTGTTTTTATTCACAGCGTGTCCCAATTGGCACTAGTCACATTTCAAGGGTCTGGCTCACAGACAAATGCGGCTAGTGGCTATCATACTGGACAGTGCAGATGCAGAACATTCTCATCATCGCAGAAAGCTCTTTGGACAGTGCTCTTGGAAACCATGCTTTCAAAAGGGGGTCAGAGAGAACAGGAGAAAAGGAGAACCTAGGGAGAAAAAGTTGTATGTCCATATACTGGGGTCCTACCACACTACTTCCTCCTTCCCACTCACTCCTTAAGTCCATGCAATCTAGCCTCAGTGCGCACCTCAGGCCCACCCACCGCCCCCACCCTCCACTTTGAGAGAGGTCTTACATCAGGATCACAATAACCTGGATACAAGTAGATCTTTTTTCCCCACAAAATTCTGTCCTCTAATCTATCTAGAGGGACCACGTTCCTCCATCACCTCTGCAATTATTCTTGTCTACCTAACCTGGTTATCTTTCACGTGGATACATTTGAGTTCCCTAACTAGTTATAACCCTTTCAATCTATTCTCTTCACTGATCTTTATAAAAGACAAATCTTACTATGCATTCCACTGTTTCTGCTTAAAACTCTTCTGACTCAGAGTAAGTTCTAAACTCCCTAATAAAAGTCAGTAACATGAAGCCTGCTGGCAAATATTCTGTGCCCACCACATGTAATTTCTACTTTGTTTTTTTTCCCCTTTGGAGGAGGAAGTCTCCTTCAATCTGAACAGATAACCAAGGGCGACAAGACATTTGAGGGAACATCAGCAGCAGCAAGGAGACCAAAAAAGAAAGGAAATAAGAACTTTGATGAAACACAGATAACACAGATAAAGGAAATTTTCAGAAGAGCCATAATATCAAAGATTTTAAAGATACTACATCCATAAAACAAGAATGAGAAGCCACAATAAAATAAAATAAAATAAAATAAAACAAAACAAGAAATGGCTCCTGGAAATAAAAAACATGAAAGCCATAATAAAAAAATACCCAAGAGGGTTAAAGAGAAGAGAGGTCAAAGAGCCTCTCAATGTGAATTACATCTCAGTAAAACTGGGAAATAAAAATCAGGGGGGAAAAAAAATAGCCAAGAGGTCCACATTCAACTGATAAAGTCCTAGAAAATGGAGGGCAGAAGATAAAAGAAATGTAAGGAAACTTTCCAAAACCAAAAGACACATTTTCAAATTGAAAGAGAGCATGCATTAACAAATTGTTAAAGACCCACATCAAGGCAAATCATACAATTTCAGAACACCAGTAATAAAAAGAAGATCCCAAATGCTCCTGGAAAGAAAAAAGCAGGTATCATAAAAACAATGAATATCAGAAGGGAGTCAAACTTTAATGGCAACTGTCTGTATAGTAGAAGAATATGGGGAAATACCTTCAAAAATTCTATGGAAAAATAATTTATATCTAACATTCTACTGCCAGTCAAATGCATCGACAGGAATTCAAAGTATCCAGTTTCCTCCCACAAGAATGGAAGAAAATATTATATCCAGAAAACAGAGGGTTGAGAGCAGTAGGTATGTCACAGGAAATCCCAACAGAACCAAAGCACAACTCTCTCAGACTGGAACACAAGGCGGAATTTTAAGAGAATTAATGGAGTTATATGATGTATCTGAACATCTGAAAATTAATACTGCTTAGTTTTCTCTGATGGAGCAGGTAAGAAAATAGAACAGCTACAAAGAAAACTGGTTTAAGTGGGTAAATTAAATGACACTGGAGTATTTTTCCAAAGACCTATCAACTACCTACTTACTTAAGATCACAAAAGCACGGAGACTGGACAGTAAGCCCACACAGGCAGGGGACATGTGTCTCAGGCACCGCTGTATCCCCCAGGTCAAGGACAACACGTGGCGGACTTAGAACTAAACATGTCTTGTTCCCACACAAAGTATCCGTATCAGCACAAAGAACCTGTATCGATGTATTTTCTCTTCAGGTCTGGGCTCCATAACATTAATGCAAAATTACTCGCAACTACTATAACTACTAGCAACCTATGTGTATATTTCATCAATAACTGTAATGGCAGATTCTTAAGGTCTTTTCCTCCATAATTCTGTGGTTGCACAGTAAAATGAAATTATACTCTGCTTTATAATATAGTTATCTTAAACAGTAATTTTAAAACTAACTTCATGTCAGCTCATTTGACTTTATTTTAAATACCCAGACAAGATTTAATTTTAAAATCCCATGAAAAGTATTTTCTCCTATACTGTTTACTTTGTATACACCTTTAAAGAATCATTTATGGCTTTCTTTCCTATGGGATTATTACTTTCTATAGCATACCAATAATAAAACTTCCCTTCTGACCTAAAACGTTTTGGATTTCATTAGGACACTATATTAAGGGAAAAAACAGTTCTGAAACACCATGCCCCCAAGAAACACAATGAAAGTTATGTCAGGTCTTTCCAAATTACCGTATTTTGCCGTGTATAATGCGCTCTCTTTTGCTCAAGTTTTTTGAGGGAAAAATAAGGATGTGCATTATACAGGGGTAGTACTAATCCCATACCTATTCAAATGTTTTTAATTCTTTTATTTATGCGTATGCGTTAAAAGTGTAACTCTAGAAAGCAGTAACGATAATCCGTATGCAAAATAATGCTCTGGAATATGATCATTGGTTTTGTTTCTAAATATAAATAAATAAATAATTGAATTTAAAAATTAAAATGTAAGATTTTTTTCTGAAAGTTCGGACCAAAATTGTGGGTATATGGTATACAAAGAAGTGGATTATACATGGCAAAATACAGTATAGCTTTAAGAAGCATCAAATGAAGTTTGGAGTCTTTCTGAATATGTGAGATGCAATGGCCAATGATTATAACAATGAATTACATTACTCATTATGCACAAAGAACCAGGAAACCAAGAATGAAAAAAATACACAGAAACATGATTTAATAAAAACTTAACTTTAAAATCAACTTCCTCTTTAATTTCTGAAAGATGTTAGTAGAAACACTATTTTTAGGCAGCACAAACTCTTGAGCAGGGATATGTTATTTAGTACTCCTCTTACCTTTCTTGTTAATAGACTTTTACGTCTCATTCCACAAGCCTCTAGTTGCAACCTTCCTCTTAACGCTAATTCAATTAACATACAGCCACGTAATCCAGATGATATACAGTCATTCCAAAATGATGTATAGCCCTATTTTAAAAAAGAAAAGAAAAGAACTAATTTACTTTGAATTCAGAGTCAAAAATAGAAATATTTTTAGCCATTTGGTGCCTTTTATCTTTCATGTCTTTCCATAATTATAATCTTAAATACAACATTGAAAAAATACAATTACTATACATTACTAATATAGAATTTTCAGGATTTTCAGGGCTTACCGTCTTTTTACCACTTATCCTTACATGCAGATAAACAACAAGTAACTTTGGAAATCAGGCTTAAAAGTGTATCTTTCATTCTCCATTACGTTATGTGTTCATTAAGCTCTTTCCGACTGCAAGGACCAGGGCTCATGCACACAGTAACCTCAGGTTACAGCGGCTTATTATTAGGAGACATGGACAGGTTAGGTAGCTCAGGAAAAACAAGCTAGCCCAAATGTAGCCTCATGAAGAATTAGAACTATCATTCATTCAGTGCAGTTTAGGATAAAAATACAAGGGTACGTTTAGAAGGCTGTACCAGAAAATTTACATATGGGCTCATGCCTTAAATTCTGAATGAGAAACAATAAAGCAATCGGATGGGCCCCCAAAGAGAAATTTAAGGGCACATCCAAGGTGAAAGAACAGCCAGGCAGTGAGAGTAACAGACATCTAGGAACCTGGGGATAGTCTAGGAAACCAGGCATCACAGATAAAGCCAGGGCACACTCTGAGAGTGACTAACTACAGTTGTCCAAACTAAGATGCCATGAACTTTACCAGCAGGGCTGCCAGCTACCAACTTCAAGTGCCCAACTCTGAGGGGAAAGCAGGAGCTACAACTGTGTCCTAGTCAAGAGTTAGAACAGGGTAACATGCAATGCTGGTAGCAAGAAGAGCAGGCCAAACGATTCTCTGAAGAATGGAGGGCCTAGGGTTTGGGAGGCCTAGACCCTTGGTTCTAGCACTTGATTCTCAAGGTCAGTCACAGTGGTCAGTCAGATCATAGGTCACAGTGGTCAGTCAACCTGTATTTCAAAAGATGGCTGACGATCAGGGTCCTTGGGACTTCACTATTGACACAAGGACTCAGCCTAATGAAGCTATCACTCCCAAGAGTTTTGTGCTGGAAACAAAAATATGTATGAAGAGGGCAATTTAAATGTGAGGCAGGGGAAGCAAACAGACTGGATTTGAGGGTATCCTTTTCAACTTAAGTATTAGGGGTCTGATTAAATTAAAATTACCAGAGATTTAGTGGCCAATAAGCCAAATAACTTACAGAGGTTAGGTAAAATCCATGGCCTATATATCCATGGCAGTTAAACCCCTAAAAAACCTATAATTGGATTCCACATGAAATCGGTTACAGATACCAGGCGCCAATGGGCCTGGACATACGGACGGAGTTCCTGGGTGAGCCTCTACAAACTGTAAAGAATTAAAGAACACCTCAGGCCCTGGCCGGATAGCTCAGTTGGTTAGAGCACAGTCCCAATATGCCAAGGTTGTGGGTTTGATCCTCAGTCAGGGCACATACAAGAATCAACCAATAAATACAGAAATAAGTTGAACAACAAATTGATGGTTTTCTCTCTCCCTCTTAAAAAAGTACACCTCATGAAGCAGTAACAGATGCATGCATCCTGGAAATTCCAGGTGAACAGTTCTTAGAAGCTTACATTTGCCTCCCAGAATAGGAATTTCAGATGTTTCAAAAAAGAAGAGAAAGCAGAAAAAAAATAACACTGAAAGTTTCCCAGTTTTGGCGAAAAACATTCATCTAAAATCCAGATACTCAACAAACTCCAAGCTGGACAAACACAAAGAGACCCCAACACATCACAGTCAAACTATTAACAACAAACAAAAAGAATATCTTGAAAGCAGCAAGAGAAAACTTATCAAACATAAGGGAATTAATACTATTAACAGATAATTTCTCACTGGTAACACTGGAGACCAGAAAGCATTATGGTAACACAAAGTGCTGAAAGAAAATAAACTATCAACCAAGAATATATACCCAGCAAAATTATCCTTCAAAAATGATAGTGAAACAAGACATTCCCAGATAAACAAAGGCTGAATTTGCTGTTGGCAGGTCATTCTTAAAAGAAGTAATAAGGAAAGCCCTGCTGGATGAAAGTAAGTAACACCAGAAGATATTTTAAACTCATATGAAGAAAAGATACAGCAGTAAATAAATGAAAAAGACTATACATCCTCTTTTTCTTGCTTTAAAAAATGACTTAAAAGCAAAAGATTGCATAAAACACATTGTTGGGATTATAACATATAAAGTTGTAATATTTCTGACAAGAATGGCACAAAGGAAGGGAGAGTAAATGAAACTACACTGGAGCAAAGTTCCTATATTTTGCTGGTATTAAATTAGTATTCATTTGAAGAAGAGCATGAAAAAGATGCATATTGTATTCCCTAGAGAAACTATTGAAAAAAAAAACCTCAAATGGAGGGAGAGAATTTACATGATATAACTACATTTTTCTATTTAACACAAAGAAGGCAGTAGAGGAGGAACACAGGAACAAAAAGGGCAATTGACACAGAAATCAAAGAGCGCAGTGGCGGGTGTAAAGCCAACTCTAGTAATAATTACATTAAATGTAAATAGATTAAATATTCCACTCAAAACTAAAGATTACAAGATTGAATAAAACATCTAATCCAATGCTGTCTACAAGAGCTAGTTTAGATTCAAAGGCATAAGTAGGTTTAAAAGAGTGGGGAAAAAATACAGAGGGAAACGTCAGAGTTTGCACATCAGTTCCAGGCCACTGCAACAAAGCAAGTATCGCAATAAAGCTAGTTGTAATCCTTTTGCTGGTGAGAGGTCTTGCCTTCAATTTGCAAAAAGCACATCTGTGAAGGCCAACAAGGCAAAGGGCAACAAAGTGAGGTATGCCTGTATACCTGCAGACAATAATCAAAAGAATGCTGGACTAGATAGAATTAAGATAAAATAAACTTCAGAGTAAAGAAAACTAAGGGGAACAAAAGGGATATTTCATAATAATAAAGTAGTTAACTCTTAGGAAGATATAACAATTATAAATAAATATATACATACCTAACAACAGAATCCCAAAATACATAAAGCAAAAACTGACAACAGAAAGGAGAAACAACACTATAATAGTAGTTGAAGGTTACACTGACAGTAACTGAAAGAACAAGACAGAAAACAAAGATGCAAAACTGAACACTATCAACCAAGTGGACCTACATGACATTTACAAACTCTCCAAACAAAAGCAGCAAAATTCACGTTCTTTTCAAGCACACTTGGAATATTTTCCAAGATAGACCATTTCTAATCCATAAGACAATGAATTTAAAGGGAATGAAATCATATAAAGTATATTTTACTCCAAGAAAATTACATTAAAAGTCAACAGAATGAAATCCGGGAAATCTCCTTTGGGAATTAGTCTACCACTTCTAAATAATCCACGGGTCAAAGAAATCACAAGGAAAGTTAGGAAGGACTTTTCTCAATTGATTTTAGAGAAAGGGAAACATCAATTTGTTGTTCCACTTATTTATGCATTCACTGGTTGATTCCTGTGTGTGCCCTGACTGGGAATCAAACCCGCAACCTTGGCATATAAGGGACGACACTCTTACCAACTGAGCTACCAGGCCAAGGGGAAATATTTTTAACTGAATAAAAATAAAAACACAAAATACCAAAACCTGTGGGATGCAGTTAAAGAGTGTTTAGAAAGAAATGTGTAGCTTTATTAAGTACCTATGTTACAAAAGATGATCTCAAATCAACAACCCAATCTTCCACCTTAATAAACTAGAAAATGAATAGACTAAGCCCAAAGCAATCAAAGGGAAAGAAATAATAAAATCATCATGGAAAACAATGAAAGCAGCACAGAAAAATACAGGGGAAAAAATGAAACCAAATATTGTTTCTTTAAAAAGATGAAGGTAGAGGGAAGGGAGAAAGGCATAGAGAGTAGAGAGATACACAAATTACCAAAATAAAAAATAAAAACAGGGACATTATCAACAGTTCAGAAATTAAAGGATTAGAAGGGAATGCTAGAAACAATTTTATGCCAATAAGTTAAACAATTTAAACAAATTGTTCAAATTCCTGAAAAAAAAACAGAAATTACCAAAACCAACTCAATAAGAAATATAAAATCAGAATAAACCTATAATGAGAAACTGAATTAGTTTTGGTTTTTGTTGTTTTTTTTAAAGCCTTCATACAAAGAGTATCACTGAGATGTACTTTAAGAGAATCAGACTGGACCAGATGCTAACAGACCTGAATACTGACCTCTGCCACAAGAATAACTTGTTACGGGATTTTTAAGCAGATCATTTAATATCCTCTTTCTTTGAGTCTCCATTTCCTCAGCTACACAAGTAGAGAGAGGGACTTCAAGCACTCCCCAAGTATAGTTCTAATCAATTAAGAATTTCCTAAGGGCAAAACAGTATACATGATCTATTTTAATTTCTCTAAAAAAAAAAAAATCAATCTTCAAGAGTATTTTAAAAACTGTATAGTAGCACATAAAAAACTGTATGGAGAATGTTAACATTTCTCAGAATCAACAAGTACTTATAATGGGGTACCCGAAAACTGACGTTTGGCACTATTATACAAAATCTGAAAGATGACAAAAAAAAGTTCAAGTTTTCATTTGACAATGAAATTTTCTTTAATGTCAAACTGTTAAGAAAATTTATAAGTATTCTGCCACCTTATTAGCAGTTATAGAGGCATGGCACACGTGTACTACACTTAGATTTTAAAAATTCAAATTCAAGACTTTCTGATTGATAGGTTCCGGACTGTACAGAAACCTAAATATCACCACTGTTTCCTAAAAACCCAGCATTTCAGCATGCTTGAGGTAATTAATGAGGCCAACAGAAGGTGGCTTGTCATGAAAAAGAATATGGATTAAAAACCCCAAAAATAAAATGAAATAGAGTTTTTAAAAAAAGTTATCCTGTCCTTGAGAGGCAACTTCTAAGACAGCCTGATGACCCCGCCTCCTGGCGTCCATGCCCTCAGGCAATACCCTGCCCTTCACTACCCGAGGGGTCTGCAGGCTTGCCTCTAAGAAACAGAATATGGTAAATACGATGTTTTGTCACCTCAGAGATTAGGTTACAAAGAGGTCAGTTTCCGACTTTGGGCCTCCTCTCTTGCTCTGACAGCTGCCACGTTTCAAGCTGTCCTATAGAGACACGCATCAGGCAAGGAACGCACCAGGCAAAGAACAGAGAGGCTCAGTCCAACCAGAGACAGAATCCTCCTCCAGCTGAGCCTTCAGCTACAACTCAAGCTCTGGCCAACAATTTAGCTGCGATCTCATGAGACATCTTGACTCAAAAGCACACAGTTAAGCAATGCCCTATTCCTCATCCATAGAAACTGAGACGGTATGACTGCTGTTTTAAGCTAAATTCCATTATACAGTTAAAGAGAACTGTTATAGTGGCTGCCTCAAGTCAGAAGTGATGAGGAGAAAGGAAAGTGATGGCCAAAGGGTCTAAGGTTTCTCTGGGTGTGGGTAGTGACAAAACTGTTCTGAAAGTGACTGTGGTGATGGCTGCCAAACTCTGAACATACTAACTACCTTGACTAGAGTACACTTTAAATGGGTGAACTGTGTGGGATGTTCCACTTCAGTAAAACTATTACCAAAACCAGATAACTAATAGTCCGTGTGTGAAGTCACTTCTGAAATCTTACACAAACTTTTAATTATTTCAAAAGAATCAAGAGTGGAAAGTTCTTGGCAAAAATAAATCAATTAAAAGAATGAAGATAACTTCAGGTACAGACGTTTGTAAAAGACCAAAAAAAGCAAAGACGTAAGAACGGGAAAACTACCTATATTTGCAAGTGATGTAATTAATGGGCTATGCAGAAAAACCCAAGAGAATAAATGGAAAAATTACTGTAAATAAGAGAATTCAGAAAAGTACCAGGATTATAAAATTAACAGATATCAATAGCTGTCATAAACAAACAATAAATATAAATGAAATATAAAAGGTTAAAATATAATTACAAATACCTCATTTACAGTAGTAACAAAAAATATCTTGGTGAACCTACATGAAGAAAACTTCAAAACTCTCTTAAAAAAGACTTAAAAACAGACTTGGACAATGGAAAGCATCTCATTCTTAGATTTACAAAGACTCAACTTTACAAAGTTATCAATTTTTCCTAACTTACAAATTTAGTATGATCCCAATAACAATAACTGGTTATTTTTTTCCCCTGGATTTATACAAGTTAAAAATAAACTTCCTAACCAAAAATCAAATAGCCAAGAAAACCTGGAAGAGGAAGGAGCAATATATGGGGAAGAGAAATGAAAACTGCCCTACTAAATATGAATATAGATTTAAAGCCCCTAGAAAGTAAATGATGTGATACTGACACACAAACAAACAGACCAAAAGAAGAAAGTCCAGAAAAAGAACCAAAACATACTAAAATCTAGTATAGGATAAAGGTTTTATTTCAAATTGGTATAAGATGGAAAGATGGAAATTTTAATCAATAATATTAGGACAACTGGAGAGCCATATAGAAAAAAAAAAATATTGGATTTGGTCTTCATACTAACCTCCAAAATAAACTTCAAAAGAATCAAAGACTGAAATGTAAGATGAAGCATTACATACCAAAGAAATAGGGATGAATACCTTGATAACCTGGGAAGGGAAAAAAAACTTCCCAGCTATTATTCAAAATTTAGAATAGACTGATAAATTATACTACACAAGTTTTTTTAAAGTTTGAATGCTAACAACCGTAAGCAAAGTAAAAAAACAAATGAAAATGTACAAAAATATATTTATAGTATATCACAAATAAAGGACTATTATCTGTAGCACACGATTAGTCCCTAAAAATGAAATGAAAATAAGATCAATACTCAATTTTTTAAAGGTAAAAAATATGAACAGAATAATTCACAGAAGAAATGAACGTGATTCAAACACAGGAAAAAATGCTTCCATCACTCATAATAAAATGCACATTTAAATTACGTAAGAACTCAATGACATAAAAACCCCAAATCAAAAATTTTGTCCCTCAATAGATGAATGTATAAGCAAAATGTGGTATATACATACAATTGAACGTTAAAAAAAAAGGAAATTTGGCACATGCTATACCACTGATGAACCTGGAGGACATTATGCTAAGTGAAATAAGACAGAAACAAAAAGGGAAATACTGTATGATTCCACTTAAATGAGGCACCTTCAGTAGTCAAATCCATAGGAAGTAGAATGGTGGTTGCCAGGGGCAGGTGGGAGGGGAATGGGGAGTTGTGTAATGGGTACCGTTTCAGTATGGGGCGCAGCAGTTCTGGAGATGGTGGTGTTGATGTCTGTACAACAGTTAGAATGTCCTTATTGCCACTGACCTATACGCTAAAAAGTTAATAAATTTTATGTTATGTATTTCACCACAATTTTTAAAACTACATAAAACAATCTCACCTATCAAGACTGGCAAAAATTAAAAAATCTGACAGCATATTCTGTTGGCAGGATAAGGGCAATAGGCACTCACATATTCTGTAACAGAAATGCAAAAATGACACCACCCCTACTGAGGGGAATTTGGAAATCTAGAAAAATCATATGTGTTCCTTAACTTGAAAATCCTAGTTCTAGGAATCTCCTCTAAAAAAATCCCCATAAACATTCATATGGTTATTAAATGTGACATTATCTAAAGCAGCAAAAGCCTGAAACAGCCCACAAATCCATCATCAATAAGTGACAGATGACTATCCGAATATATACATACATAATGAAATGTTACAGAGCCATGAAAGATACCTATAATGTTGTAGAACAATCTTCAGTCTGTCACATGCTAAAAGAAAGATGCCAAGCCCTGGCTGGTGTGGCTCAGGAGACTGAGTGCCAGCCTGTGAACCAAAGCGTCCTCAGTTCAATTCCCAGTTGGGGCACATGCCTGGGTTGCTGACCAGGTCCCCAGTAGGGGGCGCTCAAGAGGCAACCACACAATGTTTCTCTCCCTCTGTTTCTCCCTTCCTTACCCTCTCTAATAATAATAAATAAAAATCTTCAGGAAAAAAATAAAGGAAGATGCAAAACAGCATAAATGGTAGGCTACCTTTTGCATAAGGAATAGGGGGCTAAGAAACACTTCTCAAACTATTTTTTTTAAATTACCAATAAGGGAAGGATGGAATGAGGTAGAAGGGACAACGATAAAAATAAGACCTCTAACTTGTAATATACACATTCAAAACAGAAAAAACATTTTTAAAGAGTTGGAAAAACAAATGAACTAACCTAACTGCATACCAATTAATGATACAACCAAATGGAAAAATTAAATATTTTAACTGGCTTTTGAATTCAGTGTTTAACTAAAAAAAGCACTGCAAAGAAATTTTGAATGCAGTGTTTAAAAAAGCACTGCAAAGAAATTATAGGTTGAACTCAATAGTCAGTTGGCAGTAATACTGACATTACTATTTTAAAACTATTTTCATACATGTTAGGCCAATGAGCACAGACTTGTACAAGAAAATAATTAAGACACTTACCACCCTACTAGTTCTTTAGACCAGCGGTTTTCAATCTTTTTCATCCCATGGTATACATAAACTAATTTCTAAAATTCTGCAGTACACCAAAAAATATATTCCTTTTTTTTTTTTTTTTTTTTTTTTTTTTGCTGATCTGACTCATTGCAGATTTTTATTCTTTCACATCAGACAGCTATTGTTGTGTTGGCTGTTGTCATTTTTTTTATTTGACAATCTAAGGGAAAAGAGGTCAGTGCCCCTGACTAAATAGTCAGGTACTGCATGTTTTAAAAATTCTTGCAGTGCACCAGTTGAAAATCACTGCTTTATTCTCAAATTGTCTTCTAAATTTAACAGTAATTAAATCCTAATGATCCTTCTATAAAAATTATCTTTCTGATCAATCCTGTTCCATCTTTATTCAAGAAAAGGAGACACAAGAGTTGAGAAAGCAAAGTCCCTAAAGATGCAGAAAGAATGTATCAGGATTGGCGGAGGGGTTAGCCTTAAGAGGAGGTCACTTCCCCTGTAACTGAAAGGAAGGAGTAACACAGAGATTTTAAGGAAGTGGTGAAGATTTTAAATAATCACTGTGGAGAATCAATCCAGGGGAGATAAGTGAGGACCTGAACTAAGGCAGTGGCCTGAAAATGAAAACGAATTCAAAGAATTAATCAGAGAATGTAGGCTGAGGTACCTACTGGACGTCATTAGTGAAAAAGAAGACAGCGGAGTCTGACTTAGGCAACTGTGTGGCTGGAGGGAACTGACAAAGAGTTGCAGGAACAATCTTAGGGGAAATTCCAATCCCCGACTCCCCATTTCCAGTTTAGACATCTCTCCTGAACACCAAAACCAATTTTGCACCAGCCTACTGAAGCAGCAAGGTAAGGTATAAATAAACTGGTTACTGGACCTCTCCTTCTGAACTTTCCAAAGGAACTTACAATCCGGGGCAGATCAGCAGACAGACAACTTAAAGACAGTAAAGTAAATACTTTGGGGGACTGTCTGAATGAAACTTCTGTGCTCTTTTCAAGAGCTCTAACTTTTTAGGCAGATGGGTAAATTTTTTTAATGTCTGGTTTCATTTCCAAAAACTTACAGTTTAAACAAAGTTGGAAGATTTATACTCCCTGACTTCAAAATGTATTACAAAGCTACAGAAATCAAAACCATGTGGTATTTGGCAAAGACAGATATATACAGACCAATGGAACAGATCAGAAAGCCAAGAAATAAACCCTCAAATGTATGGCCATATAAATTTCAACAAGGGTGCCAAGACCGTTTAATGGAAGAAGGACAATCTTTCAGCAAATGGCGCTGAGAAAACTGGATATCTACATGTAAAAAAATAGAGTTGGACCCTTACTTTATACCATACACAAAAACTAACTCAAAATGGATCAAACACCTAAACATAAGATTTAAAACTATAAAACTCAGAGAAGAAAACAGCAGAAAAGCTTCATGACATTAAATTGGAGCTTAATTCTTGGATATGGCATCAAAAGCATAGGCAACAAAAGAAAAAAACACAGTAGACTTTAATAAAAACTTCTGTGTGACAAAGGACACTACCATCAGTGTGAGAACACAACCCACAGAAAGGAAGAAAACATTTGCGAATCACATATCTGACAAGGGATTGATATCCAGAATATATAAAACTAAGAAGCAAAAAATAAAAAATAAAAAAAACTTATTAAAAAATGGGCAAAGGACTTAATAGAAATTTCTCTAAAAATATACATATGGCCAATTAGTATATGAAAAGATGTCCAAGTCATAATCATTAGAGAAATGCAAATCAAAGCTTCAATAAAATACCACTTTATACCTGTTAGAATGGCTACTATGAAAACAGAACAGAAAAGAAAGTAATACATATTGGCCAGGATGTAAAGAAATTGCAATCATTGAACACTAATGCTGGGAATGTAAAATGGTTCTGCTACTGTACAAAACAGTATGGTAGTTACTCAAAAAATCAAACACAGAGACAAGTTTTTGAACTCCACCCAAGATGAACTCGCACAAGAAAAGAAATTAAGATGATTTAGTTCAGTTCTTTGCCTTCAGAAAGAGAGTGGAAGGATGCTAAACTTGATATAAGTTCTAGAGAGTCAAAGACACACATCAGGATGAATTGGGTCCAGAACAAGCAAGGCGATTCCTAATTTATGAGTCTGGTCTGATCAGATTATACCTAGAGCATCATGCTCAGTTCTGGTAATCCCAAGAGAGGAGAAAGTCCAGAAGAAAATGACCAAGTGGATGGTGCATCTAAAGTCATGTCAATGAAAAAGAGTCCAAAGATCTGAGGATGCTCTTTCAGGAGAATTCAGGGAAGACTGCAACAGCTGCCTTCAGATTCTCAAACTGCTACCAGCCAGAAGGGCATGATACGCATTCAGTGTGACTCCCCAGAGCAGCGACACAGAGTGAACGTCGTAAGGAGAAAGAGTTGAGCACAATTTAAGGAAGCACTTTCTAAAGATGGACTGAAATGAGAATAGAAGTTTTCTTCATGGAATCCATGTGACACCAAGAGCTGGGTGATTTGGGTTCCCTGATAAGAGTAAGACTGGCATCAATTAACTTTAAGATGATTATCAATGCTTTTTGAATCTATGAAATTGCTTTTCTGTAGGGAAAGTCATTGTATGCCAAAAAAAAAAAAAAAATAGTGTGATGTAATGGACTACTTAAACTATTTAATAGAAAATACTTTTCAAAGAAGGTATTCATTTTTAAGAACATTTATATCCATTTTCTGAAGTAGGTTCCCTATAACTACATTAATACCTTTTAGTTACTTTAAATACCTACAACCTTTTTAAAGTAACATAATGGATTCTTTTAAAAAAATCTATAATCCACATTCTTCACCAGTTCAAGCAGATTTTTCCTTAATTATTGTGAATAGGTCACACTGTTCTGAGTATATCAATGACATGTTCTAAAGGAAAAAAATAAGTAATTAATTTAAAAAGGAAAAAAAAAAAAAACCAGCATCGTACCTTGGTTGAAAGTGCTTGCTCTGTGCTAGGCATAGTTTTAAGTATAAATTCACTCATTTACACAGATTTACTCCCTTAATTTTCATAGAAACTATATGAAGTAGCTATAATTATTATTCCCATTTTTAAAAATGAAGAAACTAAACTACAGAAAGGTTAAGCAACTTGTCCCAGGATATGTTTTAGTAAGAAGCAAAGCTAGGATTCTCGCTTGAGTTTGCATTCTTTATTACCACATTATTTCTGTTTAATAACTTTCTTAATTTACAGCATTCCACTTAGAAGTAGACGTAAACTTTGGAATCCCTCCATGCGGTCAAGAGACATCCTACCCTAGGGTAGCCACATAAAAAATACCTAACCTGCTTAGGAAGACAAACGATTTCATTGCCTCATCTCACTCTTCCACTGAGACTGGAAGGCAGGTTGAACATCTTTGTGATCTAGAAACCAGTAGGCATTTCATTCCAGGTCATCCCCAAAAGATGTTGCTCCAGCAACTTGAATTTTTAATGTGCTTTGACTCTATTATTTTACAGATTAGAACTCATATGAGCTGTATCTGTCCTAAGAAAATCTGACTTCATTAGATCTGAATTCAGATCCTAACTCTGCCGGGGGGCGGCGCGCAGATTGGGGCTAATAACTACCATGTGACAGCGTCCTACGTGGGAAATGGATATTCTAATGCCTATTTTGAGGGGTTTTGTGAAGAATAAATGAGATATTATATATAAACTCCCCTGTAAAGACCTGACACATAAAATAAGTATTCTACAAAAAATTATAACACAGAATTACCATATGATCTAGTAGTCCCACCTCCAGGTATATAATCAAAAGGATTGAAGCAGGGACTCAAACAGGTATTTGTGTAACAATGTTCAAAGCAACCTTATTCACAATGGCTACACAGTTGAAACCACCAAAATGTCTATCAAATAGACAAACAAAATGTGGTATATACATATAGCACAATATTATTCAGCCTTATTCTGACAGGTACAGAGTCCCTTTTTTTGTTTTAAGATTTTATTTATTTATTTTTAGACAAAGGGTAAGGTAGAGAGAAAGAAAGGGAGAGGAACAGCAATGTGTGGTTGCCTCTCACACACCCTCTACTGGGGACCGGGCCTGCAACCCAGGCACATGCCCTGACTGGGAATTGAACCAGTGACCCTTTGATTCGTAGGCTGGCACTCAATCCACTGAGCCACACCAGCCAGGGCACAGAGTTTCAAATGATGAAAAAGTTCTAGGATGTAAAGTGATAATGGCTGCAACACAGACAAGAATGCAAATGTGCTTAATGCCACCAAATTGTACACTTTAAAATGGCTGAAACAGTAAATCTTATGTTACCTGTATTTTACCACAATAAAAAATTAAAAATACAAAACTTAGGGCTCTCCTACTCTTTTAGATCTCTGTCACAATTAAGACTATGGAGACTGTGGAAGGGAACCGTCTTAATAATGTTTTTAACTCAACACTCACGACACTGCCCACATCATAAAAGATCCCAAAATATATTTGAGGACAGGTGAGAGATAGATAGATGGAGAGGTGAATGGATGGGTGGATACACAGATAAAATACTGTAAGTTCAAAACTTATAAACAATAACTTCTAAATATATCGAATATTTTCTAAAAATCGCTAAAAATGCATTTTAAAAAAATTTTCTAATTTTTAATTTAAAATTTCATAGGCACCCTCTTAAAAAAACTGACAATCAAATGGAAGTTTATCCCAAAATCAATTTCCAATCAACTTCAAACTACTCTGTGAACAGAATTCCCTGGGAGGGTAGGCTCAAAGCCCTGGCTACCCCTACTTTCTAGAATGGAATGCCCGTCCTTCTGCACATAATGCGACACCCGGCTCGACTCCTCTCTGCTCCTGACACCCTGCAGGACAGCCTCAGCCTCCTCCTCTACGTCCTCTGACCTGAAAACGTGCCGTCTCCACCACCAAAGGGGCACCAGGAGTGCTACTTTACACTGTTACTGTCATCCTCATGTGTCTTGTCTCCCCACCATGAGACTACAAACATGTGAAGACTAGGACTGTACTTCCTACTTTATTTTACTCCTAGACCCATTTAACAAGAAAAACCTGCACAAATACAATAACTAAAGGACTTAAAATGAAGAGAAAATGCAAAGTAAATTAAAAGATAGAGATGACCCTCAACATAATAAAGGCCACAGGTGACAAACCCAGAGCTAACATCATAGTCGATGGTAAACAGCTGAAAATTTTCTCCTTAAGATCAGGAACAAGACAAGGATGTCCACCTTCACCACATTTATTCAGCATTGTATTGGGAGTCCTAGCCAAAACAATCAGACCAGAAATAAAAGGCCTCCGAATTAGAAAGGAAGAACTAAAACTGTCATTATTTGCAGATGACATGATACTATATATAGAGAACCCTAAAGATTCCATCAAAAACCTATTAGACCTATTGAAGGAATTCAGTAAAGTAGCAGAATACAACAAACTAATATTCAGAAATGAATTCCATTTTTATACACCAATAACAATCAGAAAGAGAAATCAAAGAAACAATCCTATTTACAATTGCATCAAAAAGAATAAAATGCCTAGGAATAAATTTAACCAAGGAGGTAAGACTTGTACTTGGAAAACTCTAAGACACTGAAGAAAGAAACAGAAGAAAGTGCAAATACATGAAAGCATACACTGTGCTCATGGATTCAAAGAATTAACATCATTAAAATGTCCATACTACCCAAATTAACCTACAGATTCAATGCAATCCCTACCAAAATACCAATGGCATTTTTTACAGAAATAAGATAACCCTAAAATTTATACAGAACCACAAAAGACCCAGAATAGCCAAAGCGATCTCGAAAAAGCAGCACAAAGTCAGAGGTATAATGCTACCTGACATCAAACTGTACTACAAGGCTATAGTAATCCAAAGAGCATGGTACTGGCATAAAAACAGACACGTAAATCAATGGAACAGAAAAGAGAGCCCAGAAATAAAGCCACACCTATACAGTCAATTAATCGATGACAAAGGAGACAACAATATACAATCAGATAGACAGTCTCCTCAATAAATGGTGCTGGAAAAACTGGACAGATATATGCAAAAGAATGAAACTAGACAACTTTCTTATGCCCTACACAAGAGTAAATTAAAAATGGATTAAAATCTTAAAGGGAAGACCTGAAAGCATAAAACTCCTAGAAGAAAATATAGGCAATAAACTTTCTGACATCACCCTTGGCTATTTTTTTAAAAATGTCTCCCCAAGCAAGGGAAACAGAAGAAAAAAATAAACAAATGGTACTACATCAAACTTAAAGGTTTTTGCACAGTGAAGGAAACCACCAACAAAATGAAAGACAATCTACTGAATGGAGAAAGATATTTGCCAGTGATACATCCAATAAGGGGTTAATATCCAAAATACATAAGGAACTCACCCAACATCAAAAATACAAACAACCTCATTAAAAAATGGGCAAAGGACCTGAACAGACATTTCTCCAAAGAGGACATACAGAGGACCAATAGACATATGAAAAGATGTTCCTCATCACTAACCAGGGAAAAAGCAAATCAAAACCACAACGAGATATAACCACACACCTGTCAGAATGACTTTCATCAATAAATCAAAAAACAACAAGAGTTGGTCAGGATGTGGAGAAAAGGGAACCCTACTGCACTGTTGCTGGAATTGTAAACTGGCACAACCACTATGGAAAAGAGCATGGAGGTTTCTCAAAATATTTAAAACCGAACTATCAAATGCCCGAGCAATTCTGCTTCCAGATACACATCCAAAGAAACCCAAAACACTAATTCAAAAAGACACACGCACCCCCATGTTCACTGCAGCAAGATTTACAATAGCCAAGATACGGAAGCAACCTAAGGGCCTACTGATGGAGGAATAGATAAAAAAAGATGGGGTACATACACACAATGGAATATTACTCAGCCATAAGAAAGAATGGAATCTTGCCATTTGCGACAACATGGGCAAAGGACCTGACCTACAGGGTATTACGCTAAATGAAGCCAGACAGAGAAAAGACAAATTCCATTTTTTCACTTACATGTGGAATCTAAAAAAATAAATGCACAAACAAAACAGAAACAAACTCATAGATACCAGAGAACAAACTGATAGCTGCCAGATGGGAGAGAATCACGGGGTTGGGTGAAAAAGGTGAAACACAAACAAGCAGTTACAAAGTAGTCACAGGGATGTAAAATACAGCATAGGGAGAACATTCAACAATGTTGTCGTAACTATGTATGGTGCCAGGTGGATACTAGATTTACTGGGTGAATTACTTCCTAATGTAAAATGTCTTACCTTTATACGCTTATGCTATACACTTGAAACTAATACAATATTGAATGTCAACCGAAATCGAAAAAGAAATTTTTATTAAAATAATAAAAATAGTCATGAAGATGTAAAGTACAATATAGGAAATACAATTGATAATATTGAAATAACTATGTGCAGTGTCAGATGGGTAACAGACTTATTGAGCATGTAGTAAAGTATAAAAATGTCAAATCACTGTTATACACCTGAAACTACTATAATATTGTGTGTCAACTATAACTGAAAAATAAATTTTAAGAAAATAATTATTTTCAAAAGATAATGAGGGGCCCTGGCTAGTGTGGCTCAGTGGATTGAGTGCTGGTCTGTTAACTGAAAGGTCACTGGTTCAATTCCCAGCCAGGGCACATGCCTGGGCTGTGGGCCAGGTCCCCCACAGTTGGGGACGTGTGAGAGGCAACCAATCAATGTTTCTTTCTCACCCATCATGTTTCTCTCCCTCTCTTTCTCCCTCCCTTCTCCTCTAAAAATAAAAATTTTTAAAAAGGGAGGAAATTGATTTTTTTTTCAGTAAGATAAAAAAGAAACGGTTATGGTCAATGCCATTTCCAGGGAACCCAGCTCTATTACCAGAAAAGATCCTGGCTGGATAGCTCAGTTGGTTAGTGCCTCATCCCGAGATGCCAAGGTTACAGGTTCAATCCCTGGTCAGGGCACATACCGGAAGCAATCAATAAATGCATATACAAGTGGAACAACAACAAACTGTCGTCTCGCTCTCTCCCCTCACCAAAATCAATACGCAAATTTTATAAATTTATAAAAAAGATCCTGGCTTTGAACTTTGGCAGGAAGGACAGACACCCTCTGCCAGTTCAAAATAGGAGATGGGAACATCAAAACGTAGAAACGAATGGTGATCACAGGTGTTGAAAGAGGTCAGGGACCTTTTGAAGCTTTCTGACTTGGGGCCTCAAGACGTCTGGAAGCCTAGTACTTGTGGTACACCAATGGTGGTATGCACTTCACATGTGTTTTTAACTGTCCTTAGAGTCCTTATTATTTTGGAGGTTTGGAGGCTTCTGATAACTCTGCAGAGCTAGCAGTATCTATAAGGGCTGTCTGAAGAAGACCCTGGAATAGGCCTAAAAACAAGAAGTCAAGTGGTAGTTCAGGTATCCAGATTTCCCAGCCAGGTGGCCCAAGGACCACCCACTTCATACCCGCCCCGCTGCGCCCCTGCAAAAAGGTTGGACAAATGCACTGCATTTGAATGGAATCCTCACTAAGCCCAGCAGATAAAGTACAAGCGGGTCAAAAAATAATAAAATAGTGAAAGCACTAAATATTTGTGAAGACCACTATAAATTTTAATTTACTTTTCTAAGCTAGGTAAGTACCCATCTGCCTTTGTTCACTACCACGGAACTTTCAAAGCACTTGCACAGAAGCCAATTCACTGGATCCCTACAATTTAGGAGTTAGGGGACAGCCCACAAACGCAGGCCCATTTTGTCCAGGGGAAAACTGCAGGTCTAAGAATTCAAATCATTTGGTTTATCCTAGTTCTTTTAACTAGTCAAGGGCAAGGGTGGAAGTCAAGAGCAGGGATCTTTTTGCTCCACATCCAAGGTACTCCCCCTACGTCCCTACTGCCCTTAACGTGTACTTCCATTAAAGTCAGTAATTCTTTTACTGAAATCATTTGCACTTCTACCTTCTATATAGACTGGATGCTGCTCGAGAATAAAAACATTTTCTTTGTCACCCCACCACCTAGCAAAGAGATTGTCACATAGGTGTTCAATAGTTGACCTTACCTAAACGTACAGACCCTAAATCTGTTTCCAATTTATATAAATAGGATATACATAACAAAAATTAAATGACAAACTCAACTCAGTGACTGCACTGAAACTTAAGTTCAATTCTTAAATGTTATTTCTGAGCTTATTTTGTTTACATGTTTAACAGTAGCATTTAAGAAACTGGAACTAGGAAATGAAACCACAGTACAAATAACCATTAGCAATTTACACATAGTCCTTAAATTTCCAGTCCTCCCAGAGAGTAGTGGGTGGAGGAACACAAAAGTTTTCCTACGAATCATCAACCAACACATATCATTCCGGTCAAAAAAATTTAACTCACAACTTCCCACAGTTCAGTATGTCACAACTATTCTTCCAACTACTAAACTATTAGACATTCTATTACATTAAAAATTCTTATCAGAGAAAAAGATTTCTAAACCTCAGCTAAGCACAAACTTTGTATTTCCAATATTAATTTATTTCAGTGGTTCTCAACTTTCATTATCACTCCCCAAAGAAGCTTTTCCAGACTTTTGCTTCCTAATTACCCTCTCCTCCATGAAATTTTAATAAGAGGGAAGCACTGTAAATCTGTTTGCATACTGTATGCACACCTATGCTTTATACATAAACAGAGCAAGAACTTTTCAACACCACCACCTCCCCCCGAAACCAATTTTCACTCCCTGAAGGGATGAAATTGCCCTCCCTGAAAATACAAGATTTACTTAATAAATGTTGCGTGGTAGCAACTGCCAGGCTGACATACTCCCTATTAAACAGCAACACAATCTAATTTTGTACTTTAGTATAAGAGTTTGACCGAGGGAACTAAAATGAAAATAGAGACCATCTTCCTAGTGTTTGTACCTTAGTCAAGGGCCCAGCTCAATAAATATTTGATGAATGTATGGAAATTGTCAGAATTATATATGTGGCTGTCACAGGGCTTGTGAACGCCACTTAACAAGATGGCCAAGGTACAGAAATGTTGACTTCATAGCTCATAGAACTCAAAATCCAACTCACTGCAACCCTGAAACCTGGAATTTTCTAGTCAATTTTCAGGAGGGGAAAAAAAAAAAAAAAAAGGCAAAAACTTAAACTAAAACAAAGAAACAGTTCCTATTCCGTAATCTTTAACCTTCTGGTTCACAATATGCTTTGAGTATCTGATGAAAGCTATACGTTCTTTCTCCAGGAAAATACACACACAAAACACACAATTGCAAACTGTTTACAGTTTCTAAACTCCATCTGTTAACTCCATCTAATTTAAGAACTTCTCCATTAAAGGAATATGTAAACCAAATGCAGTTTATTAAGTTTATTTTTCATTTAAATATAAGTTTTTAAGCTTAAATGTGTACTTAACCAGAAGCATTCTTTTTGGTAATATAATGTACCTAAATATAAATTGTATTCTTACAGATGAGGTATACCAAACTAAGAGAAACAGCCTATAATGTAAATTAACATAATTCCACCTAAATTAATGTAAATTAACATAATTCCATATAATATATAAGTTAAAACCTCAATATTTACCAGAGCCACAAACATCAATTTCAAAACGAAGCCAGGTTCCCACCCTTGATATGTGTCAGTACACGGATTAAACAGAAGCAACACAGGGACAAGCACAGTCTCTTGGTGCTGCTTCAAAAGGAGGCTCTCGCGAAAACAGCAGCTCCTAAACAAAGGCCATAGCAACTCTGAATGAGTCCATTTACTCTGATTAATAACAGAAAAATTATGCTGGTAGAAAGCAGGGCAAGTTTGCTTGGACATAAAGGAGTGTTGGGCCGAAAGGTTAATACAACACGACAAGCATAATGCCTTGCACGGGGACGCAACCTTTTGATGTCTTGTGGGCCACACTGGAAGAAGAGTTGTCTTAGGCCACACATTAAATACGCTGTGACACACAATCACAAAAAAACTTCAAGTCTTCAGTAAACTTACAGTTTGGAGCTGGGCCGCACTCACAGTCATCCTAGGACACATGCAGCCCCAGGACGCAGGCTGGACACCCCTGCAGACTATTTTGAGACTTAACATATAAGCTAACACTTACTATAAAGTATATTTCTTAAATATCAGAAAAACTCCCCAAATATTTCAAAACTTGATCAAAATAATTTCAACGTATAATTCTGAAAGATAATCTCAAATGATCCATACAGGGAGGCTCAGAGGTTTAACGTTAATAAATATCAAATGTTAGTATTTTGGCCACACTGTGAAAGAACCCCAGGTACTAAAAAGTTGTCTCGATAGTGTAAAATCGTGTGTAAAAGGCACAAACAAATGATTCACTTAACCCCAAAAACTAATTGTTGAGATTTTGTATCTCTCATATTTGTGTATCTACTCCAATACACCTAAAAAAGAAAAGGAAAAAAAAGAAAGTTCAAATCTTTCAAAAATATGAAGGGAATATTATTTGTATTATTAAGAAATCATAAAATTCCAAAACTCAGAAGCCTTTATGATACTTTTATTATTAAAATCTTAGCACATTTTGAAATAATGAATATTTGTTGAATGCTACTCATCAAATTTGATATGTATAGATGGTGTATATCACTGCATGTATAGAGAGGAGAATTTTATTTAAGTCGTACATCTTGGTAAGTATTTGTACTTCAAAGTAGTGATCTTGGGAAACTTATTCCAAAATTGAAACACATCTATGGGATCGATCTTTGGGGCCAGTTTAAACGCCTTTAAGCTTCTGGTTCACAACATGCTTTGAGTATCTGATGAAAGCTATGCCTTCTTTCTCCAGGAAAATACACACACTTAGATAAAACACACAACTGTCACACACAAAAACATGCAAAAGTCAGTTCCATCATTTTAAACTTAAGTATTCTACCCTAAGTGTATACTATCCAGCTCAAGTACACGCTTAGGGTAGAATATAAAGAGTGAAAATACTGCATTAGGGTTCTTGTCTCCAAGCATTAGAAACATCAGCAACGGACTCTGGCTATCTTTAAAAACAAGCTTTACTAGACTGTTCTTGAAACTTACAAAATTGAAAGATGCCTTACAAATTGAAAGGACAGAAAAGACAGCTCCGACAAACTAGGAAGAGAAGCTTAAAGAACTACATCAGAGGACAGTGTTCTCTCAGGAACCGTGTGAGAGAAGAGTCCGCTGCACACACTGAAACCACTGATAGGTCTCCAAAAAACCCCACAGCCTGCTCTGCTCTCAAGAGCCAAAGTCCAGGGAGAAAATACCTGATTGGACAAGTCCAGGTCTGGTTACACCACAAAAGGGAAGGGGTAAAGTGCTTCAACAGAGCATCCTGGGCTACACACAAACAGGAATGCCCCAAGAGCAAGACAAACAGGGGGAAATCTTGGTGGAGAGTAAAACCAATAAACGTCTCCAACAGTCCAATCAAAATAACCATGGGAGAGGATGAGTTCTCTCTCTAGTACCTCTTTCCACTTCTGCTCTTCCATGGGCTCACTCTAAATTACACCAGGTCCTTTAAAATAATCAAATCCAACCTTAAATCACAAAGATTTACAACCAAGAAAGATATTTAGAAGTACATGACACCACTCTGACCATATACTCAGTTGGTTAGAGTTGTCTTAATATGCCAAGGTTGTGGGTTCGATCGCCAGTCAGGGCACATACAAGAATCAACCAATGAATGCATAAGTAAGTGGAACAACAAATTAATGTTTCTCTTTCTCCCTCTTTTCCTCCCTCTAATCAATAAATAAAATTTAAAAAAATAAAAGCACATGACACCAGTTACCTGAAGTAATTCTCAATGAGGCATTCTGCACTCTACTGGAGGCATCCATGGAAAAATCAAATACTGGATGGGGAACGGAAAACACCTGGCTCGTTTGCTGCCCCTCCCCCTCAGTCAGACACAAGAAAGATTACAGGAATAGTGCCAATTACGTGAAGCTGAGTTCAAGTTTAAGGCTATCTGCCATGCTTGCTGGGCCTCTTAAGATTTACATCAATACATACGTCACTGACGCTCCCCCAGACTGAGCACAGGAATCCCCACGTGTTTAGTAAAAACCAAAAAGGAAAACCATTGGTTTAAAAAAAACAAACCTGAAATGTGTACTTAAATTAAAAAAGAGTCTTTCACAAAGACTTTAGAGTCACCAATAATAAGTAATCTGAAGCCAGACTATCTGCTCATTGGAAAGCTGAGCCTTCTGTTCAGTAAAGAGGGGAGAAGGAGAACACTAGATTCAGGATATAAGCCAAAGTAACTTTTTAAATACTACAGATTAAAAATGTGTTAAAAGTTGGTAACAGTGAGAATGAGCGAATGACAACCTCGCACAATGGAAATGAATCTCACTATGCTGGACAAAAGCAAGACACAAATCAAAGTACAAAAATAAGCAAAATTATTCTATGCTGACTTCGAAAGCCAAGCTCACGGTGGCCTTTCACGACCAGGCAGCGATTGGAAGGGAAATCAAGTGGGAATGTGGGAGAGCTGGTCACATTCTGTTTCTTGACTCAGACGCTGGTTTAACAGTTTCTGAAAATTCACCATATTTATGATATTTACACTTTTCTGTAGGTTTATTATTCAACAAAAAATATATGTATTTCTTCAAAAAGCCTAACTCTCAGCTTTTTAAAAAGCAAAAGGTAGCCCTGGCCAGGTGGCTCAGTTGACTGGAGCGTCGTCCCATATACCAGAAGGTCAGGGTTTGATTCCCAGCCAGGGCACACACCTACATTACAGGTTTGATCCCCGGTCGGGACGCATGGGCGGGCGGGCAACCAATGGATGTTTCTCTCTCACATCAATGTTTCCCTTCCTCTTTTTTTCTCTCTCCCCCCTTTCTAAAATCGATAAACACATCCTCAGGTGAGGATTAAAAAGGAAAAAAATGTATAAGAAGTACACTGCTGTCACCATTTCACAATTTATTTTTATTTCAAATGAAGTTAGCTCACATATATAAAGCGTGTCCACCACTAATGACCCACCTTACCTTAAAATATAACTTTTAAATATCTTGAGTACCCAGTTATTACAAATGTGGATGCTAAGTTAAAATAATAAAAAAGTTAAAAGCAGTAAGTTTGCTGAACTATATAAAGGATGGGGCAAAAGCAGGATTACAGTTGTTCGTATGGAAATACATTAATAAATAATAATACAAGAATAAACTGTTTTGCATACTCACAACTGTATATCCACTCTTGCCCCACCATGTATTATGGCTAAAGTCTGGAACTTGTTTTTATCAAATTTAGTAAGTTAAAATTTAGTATTAGCAACCATAAATGCCTAGGCTCTAGGTAAGAGAGTAAGTAATTCCTACCCCCTAAAAAGACTGACACAAGGTGAAAACATGGGGGAAAACCTCCAAAGGAGAAATACAGAACGATGAGTTGGCAGGGCTGGCTATTAATATGTGAAGACGTGAGGACAGGAAAAAATATGTAGGTTAATACCTAAGTCTAAAGCAATGCAAAATTCCAATCCCATCCACTTCCACTTCAACTCCTTGGACCTGCCTGCAGCAGGGGGAAAAAACAAAAATTACCCATGGTGGTTGCTGAATCAGCAAGAAATGCTCAGAATTAGCTAGTGTCTGGACCTTGGCCATGACATGGCAAAGTATAAGGACTCCTGACATAAACAGGACACATGGTTTCAATTACTTGCCACCACAACACATTACAAGTGTCTAAATTTTCTAAGTACCATTAAGCTTCAACAAATTATTTAGATTATCTTCATGAAAACCTATCACAGGAAAGTAGTATGTTGATATACTTCAGCTTAAACATTAGAGTAACACATACTTTAAAAAAAACGAAAGTACTTATTTTTTCACCATAATTTCTCACTGAGTGACTCAGAAGTCCAGAAGCTAGTTTTGGTTTTAGTATTTTTAAGTTTAGTTTTAGACACAGGACCCTCACAGAAGTCTCAAACACTGTAAAACCAAAATATCCACTCAGAAATAAGGATGGATAACTCGGTTTCTTCACTTTTGTTTTTTCTTTTTCTAAAATGTTACTTTTGTCCCGAAGAAAAAAGATGTTTATTATAAGCTTAAAGAAAAACGTTTATTACCAAGATTCTATATTGTAAAGCCAAAAAAGGCAAGTTGAATACTTTCTAAAATCGCATTTCTAGGACACTAGATATTTAGTTTATTTTTCCAAAGAACAAAAAGAAATTCCATATACGGCCTAGGCCCACTTGTGCAGCCAGAGGAACATAACCTTTTTTCATGTGATCTCAGTAAAAACCTGAGCAAATGGAAAACCTAGATATTGCAAATGTTCTAGACAGTTCTATCAAGTAAACTTTAGTTCATTAGATTACTAAATATCCTGAGTCCACCTATATCAGATAAGTCCATATAACCTCACCTATATCTGATAAGTACGGATGAAGTAAGACTAAGTTGTTTCATAAAAATTTTAATTTGCCCAACTTTATAGAATTGACAAAACGTTCTTACAATCAAAACAGGTACACCTGAAATGAATATAATTTTGTATGACAACTATAATTTTAAAATAAATATTAAAAAAGAAAAATAACTTAGATATTTTTGTATCTGACTCTCAAATTGTCTGGTTTCCATGCTGAGAGAAAACAAGCTTCTGCAACCACCTTGCCAAATACGATTTAGACTAACCATCTCTCCCACAGCCTGCAAGTCTCTAAAAGTAACGATTCTTGTACATAGGTAGGTGGTAAAGCAATTACTGCAAAATATTAATGACAGAACAGAATACAAAAGGTGTACACTGTAGCATTTTTTTCACCTTCTCCACGTGTGAAAATTCTTATATTTGGGTGAAAATCATCTTCCAAAGTCAGAAGACAAAGAAATACCTATGGCAACTTAAACCTACCTAAGGCTCTGAAGCCTTTCATGAAATCACAAACCTACCATTTCAAGCACCCCACGAAAAAGGCTTGCTCAAGACGGCAATACTTTCTGGAGAATAGTCGACTGACAAAATGTAAAAGTGATACCATAAACTATGTGTCACCCAAAGTTTAGCTAGAAAGTCATTTTCCAGTAGGTGTCATCAGGATTTTGTTGGACTTTCAACTGTTATCAGTGAAACAACCCTGCCTCCATTACCATCTCACCGACATTTTTTAGAAATTCCAAACAGTACACCTTAAGCTTTTTAAAAATCTCCCAGAAAGCAGATCCGTGGAGCCCTCCCGGGTCCTAAAACCTGCAAAACCCAGGAGTCCGGGGCGCTGGTGGTTCCAGGTGCTTCGCTCTACCCGGCAGTCCAGGTGGGGATGGTTCCCTGGGGTCTGCGCGGGCTAGTAACCACGCGCAGAGGGGCGAGAAGGAAATGCAGGGAGCCCAAATGAACGGATGGGAGAGGACGGAGGGAAAATCCGAGCCGTCTGTGCGGGGAAGACCTGGAAGCACCAGGCCAGCCGGGCGCTCCCGGGAGCGGGGCTCGGGAGCTCGGAAGGCAGACGCCCGAGACGCCCGGGCCCCGCGCCGGCCGGCCGCCCCCGCCCTGCCCGCACCTCTCGGTCCTTGAGGCCCAGCAGGAGCACCTCCTCCATCAGTGTCAGCCGCGTTTCCTTGGAGTCGCCCTTGTCGTCGTCGTCCTGTTCGTCGCGGCGGGTCTGCGCGTCGTCCTCGCCGCTGCCGCCGCCGCCGCCCGCCGCTCGCTCCTTGTCGGCGGCGTTGCGGGAGGCCTCGGTGCGCCGCTGCACCAGGCCCGAGCTGCGCTGGGTCAGCGAGGTCATGGCTCCGGCCGAGGCCGCCGCGCCGGGCCGACAGGGACGCGGGACCTACCGGCCTTCCCCCCTCCTCCTCCTTCTCCCGCGGCCCCCGCCCCGGGCTTCCGTGTTAAATCCGGATGCTGTGGCGACGTCCGTCGGCAGCCAGGCCGGGGGCACTCATGGGGAGATGGGTCAGGGCGAAGCGGGCTGGCGGGCTGACGGCGCGGCGCGACGGGAGCTGCTTTCTTCCTGCAGCCCCAGCCCCGGAGACGGCCCGAGCTCCCAGGCGGCGGCGGCGGCGGCGGCGGCAGCGGCGCCTTCCCAATATGGCGGCGCCAGCTGACGTCACCGGAGGATGTGGCACCGCCGGCACAGGGCTGGCCCAGAGGGCGCCGGAAGCGGCGGGCGGGGACCCGCCGACCGCGACCCGCTCTGGAGCCCTGGGGTCTCCGCTGGCCCTCGCCCTTAACCTCAGCGTCCCTTCGCCGCGCGGTCCACTGTCCCCCTTCCATGTCATGCCGTCCCTCCGTCCGCCTCCCACTTCGCTTGTCAAGAAACCAGGACTGGAGCCACAAATTCGGGGACGTGGCCCCGAGAGGGTGCTCTCCGCTCAGCCTCCAGCTGTGCCCTTAGCTCCCCGGACACCACCATCCTCGGACTTGGCCGCGGCCGGCGTGGCAGGGCCCCGGCTTGGAGTCCGGCGGTCTCCGTGAGACACAGAAAGGACTTGGGTGCAGATGAGGTCGAGGAGAGGGCGCGCTCTGCCCGCACGACCTGACCCTTCCGAAGCAGCAACCGCCTTGAAACGGCTTGAAAGTAGACTTGTGTTTTCTAGGTGTACTACTGTATGAAAGAGGTTAGAACAAATTGAGTAGTTTTGTTTGTAAAACTTTTCCACTTACCTCCCGGCTTGTACAGTGACCACCAGGGCCCGCAGTGAGGACAGTTAGTGCTGCCCACAGCGGTACACTCGCCCTTAAGGAACTTGATGGAGAGACAATAAACCTCTTCGGGTTTCATGCCATGTCTTTGTGGACATTAAATCTCCCTCAATTTAATTACTAGGTTACATCGTCTTGGCTTGCTTGACAGGTTTATACAAGTTACATTAAAGAACAAATATCAAACCCGAGAGGGGTTTTGGAAGGCCAGAAGGGTGGAGCTTGTAAGTAAAACATGACCTATTAAGGATGGCATTGTATGCCATCTAATATTCTTCAAAATCAACAATGACCACAAGCTGTGGCAGCAGAATGGCTGAGATAGAGACATATTGTTGTAACGGGACATAATAAATTATAAACGCCTGTCCCATACAGCGTTCTAGCTGCAGAGCTCTTCCTCCTCCACAAAACCGTCGTCCGGAACTGGTCACACAGTGTCCCCACCCCAGCCCTGGCAGGGGAGGACGCTAAATCACCTGGGGGGTGGGGGGAGGCGGGGCGAGCGCAGAGTAGACGTTTTTATATCCCTATTATTCTGAGCAAAGGTCAACTTCACCTCAAACAACTTCTCTTACTCACATCCTGTTTAGCTTTTCCTCTCCCAGTTCTTTCCCAAAGAGCTTAAATATATTTCCTTTTAAAAGAAATGGAATTAACTTCGTGTTTGAGTAATAGAGTCAAATACATAGTTGAAGGAGTATAAACATGGACGTAGGGAGAATCTTCCTTCCAGACCTGCCTCTATTCACCCAGTTGCTCCCCCTTTCCCCTGCCTTGGTGGTTTTAAAACACAGGTCAACAAATTCTCTGATACTCCTGCTCTCAAAAGGTGGAGCCTAACTCCCCTCTTCCGACTTAGTGGCTCTCTCCTAATGAATAGAACGTGGCCAGTGTGACTGTGTGTAACTTCTTCGATTAGGTCATAAAAGTCTTCACTGCTTCTACATTCTCCCTCTCTCCATCTCTCCCTCTCCATCTCTCTCTCTCTCTCTCTCTCTCTCTCTCTCTCTCTCATCATTCACTCGGAGGAAGGCCAGCAGCCGTATCATGAAGACCGGCAAGCAGCCTATGGCGAGGTCCAGCTGTGAGTCAGCCGTCTAGGAAGTAGATCCCCCAGCCCGTCAAGCCATTAGTTGACATCCTGATTGCAGCCTCAGGAAAGGTTCTGAGTCAGTCCCACCCAGCTAAGCTGTTCCTGCATTTCTGAGCTACAAAAACGGTGAGATAATAAACACTTGTCTTAGGCTGATAAATTTGGGGTCATGTTTTAAAGAGTAAGAGTACTAAAATTACATGGGCATATATATGAGGTCAGTCCAGAAAGTATCCAGCCATGTACTGTGAAAAATAGGGACATTTCTTGAAGAAGATAAAAGAAACATATATAGGACAATGACGCCTCAGTCCCCTTCAGAGTAGGTACCTTGGGACCTCACACAGTTCTCCCAATTGCCATCAGCTGCCCTGTCATATTTTCCTGAATCTCATCCACAGTCTGAAATTTCTTCCCTTTCAAAGGTGATTTTAATTTTGGGGAAAGCCAGATGTTGCAGGGCACCAAATCTGGGCTGTAGGGGGCTGAGTCACCTGGCCGATTTGATGTTTCACCAAAACGCATTGTGGTAATGAAGCTGCCAATCACCAGTGGACCATAGCTGCGGTCTTCTGAAGCATCCAAATAGTTTCGGCAGAGGAATGTTCAAGCTTAATGCAAAATTTGATGCAGATTCGTTGCTCTACTCTCTCAGTCATTTTGACTATGATGGCCACACAGTACACATGCTCACTCAATGGCATCTACTGCCGCCACTGACTAATACAGTGAAGTTGTCACCGTTCATGCATGTGCATTCCAGTCCACTCTCCTTGGCTGCCAAGTTACACTGCTGTCGTGCAAACCGTTCTCATTATATTAACAATGGTCCAACTTTTTCCAGGCAGACCTCATACACACAAATAGTTAACAACTAATATTACTTTCTTATATATCCTTCCAGAGTTTTTGAAATGTGTATTCAAACAAATATGAAAATAAGTTTTTTCCCTTTTCATGCAACTACGAGCACGTTATCCACATTGTTTTTTTTTCTGCTTAATTGATGTTGGAGGCCTGTCTATATCAATACTTAAGAACTTCATGCTTTGTTTCAGCTGCATCACATTCTACTGTGTAAATATAGCATGGGGTTTTTTTTTAGACAATCTATTGATAGGCATTAAGTCGTTTCTAACGTTAGCTATTACAAACAATGCTATAATGAATGTAATTACTCTGGGTGATGTGGGGGGTGGAGGGATCGAGCAAAAAAGAAAAAGGACTCATGGACATGAACACTTGTGGTCGTGGCAGGGAAAAGGCTGGGTGGAGGTGGAAGAAGGTGTGGGGGGACAAATGGTAATAGGGAAAATACTATAAAAAATGAACGGTTAAAAAAATCTAAAGGAAAAAGTAAATATAATGAATAGCCACATATTTTGTCTATAAAAATATGCACCACACTCTTCAAATTATTGAGTCTTTACATAACTTTCTCTTTTTCCTTTCTTCAGTTTTCCTAGCATTTTTTTTCCTTGCTTATTTTCCATAAGGTTAGCTTTCAAAATCACCTTGTCTAGCTAGAAAGAAGGGGGGAAAAAGGGAGGAAGTGAAAGCAAAGGACATGATATTTGGGGAACCAAAATATAGATCCCTAATAACAAGGAGCATTTATTTGTCACCTGCTGAGTGTGTGCCAGGCATGTTCCCCAGAAGCCCCCACCGGAGCCCTCAGGTCAGGTGCCCATGCTGCACTGCAGTTCTGCGGGGACTCATAAAGTAGCGCAGCCTGCCAGCACCTCACCGCTGCCCAGGCGGGGCCACCTGGAAGTGTGCAGGAGTCCGCGCTTCAAGCTGGTAGATGAACGTTCCCTTCTCCCCCACAATGGATTGCGGAGGTCCTTCCTGCAACTCCTCGGTGGCGCTTAGCTCCAGCAAGCTCAGCCACGCACTCTTGATATGGCTCTCCCTCCTTCACCCTTCAGCCTCCCCTCCTTGCTCCTGTTTCCAGGAGCCGCACACCCTAACAAAATAGTAGCACAAAAGCCTTTGTCTTAGGTCCTGCTTTCTGGGAATCCCAGACTAAGACACCCCTTTGGCTTGTGAAGAGACTGAAGTTCAGAGAAGTTAAATAATCTGCCCAACATAACACCCGGCAAAGTGCAAAGCCTGCACTAGAACCCAGGTCCTTAATTAAGAACAAACACAGGGGTGGGAAAAATTAGGTTTATTGATGATAATAAAGAACTCTGTGTCAAAGGGTGAGCAGAGCAAGTAGACTAGACAAATGTATTAATAGGATCAGCACTTTGAGCACTGATGAGGTTGTATTGTATCTCAGTGCAATATGCCACTGTGACTTTTTCTGAGTTAATAAAACTGTTGTGATAATCATAACCCAAATGTATCTTTCCATACAAACAACTATAAACCCACATTTGCCTACCCCGTATATGTATATATGCATATTTGCTGTATGCCAGGCACTGTGCTAAGCAATGAGGCTATCACAGTAAGCCAAAGAGACACGGTCATAGCTATCATGAGGCTGTTTAATGAGGGGCACAGATATTAAGTAAATCATCACAATAATTAATGTATAAATTGAGAAATGCTTTTAATACATTTAAATACAGAAGGAATACAATATTATCGGAGCATGTATTTTCATATATATGAGAGACTTATATTTTCTGGAACTCAAGGAAAACAACTCTGAGGAAGCAGTAAGCCCAAAAATGAACATTAGTTAACTAAATCGAATTGGGGTTGGTCATTCCTGAAAGGAAATAGCATGTACAAAGGCCCTGTGGTAAAGACAGATCATAGGATGATGTAGAATCAAATAGAAGACCATTTGGCTGGGCAGAGGGGGAGGGTTTGTCAAAAGCAATAGTGACAAGCATCAAATCATGCAGTGCTATAAGGCCATTTTAAGATCTTGGCCTTTTTCCAACTAAACACAATTAAAGGTCATGGAAGGTACTTTCAAATACCCATGTGGGCAAAAATGGAATGGGTAGGTGGGTAATGTTATCAGACTTGCACTTTGAAAAGCTCAGCAAGCACATCAAGGAAGTGGTCACAATGGATACAAGGGCCAGTTAATTTCCACAGTAGTCCCTCAGAACCACATGGTAACTTACCTTTGATCATGGAAGAAGAGAAAATGAGAAACTCATGTTTTCAAGAGATACTTTGGAAGTAAAATTTACAAATTTTTTTTTTAAACCTTCCACTGAGGAAGGACTCAGTGGAAGATTGATTATGGAGTGGGTAGGGTACAAGGGAGACAGGTTTTCAAGGACTACTCCATGCCTCTGGCTTGTCTAAAAGTGAACAGGAAATCACTCATCTCCTGACTTATAAGTAATGGTCTGTACTGTGATTGGAATTTTAGACCAAAGCTACCTTGTTGGAATTTACTTCAGGTAAATTTTCTTGCACTTAACACACTTCTCTTTTTCTCAGCTCAATCGAAATTGACCAACTTACTTATTGGTTCCTAGAAAATAACCCCTTACACATTTATACAAAATTTAATTTGTTCCCTGCCCCACCTTCTTTGAGTAATGATCCTGTTTTTTGAGTCAACCATAAAATATGTACCCTCCTGCCCCAGGATTTTAAAATAAATCAGGGCAGGATGAGAACTGATCTTCTAAAGCAGGGGTGTCCAACCCGCAGCCTAGAGGCCACATGCAGCCCAGGATGGCTGTGAATACAGGCCAACACAGATTTGTAAATTTATTTAAAACATTGTGGGATTTTCCTGTGATACCTGTTGCAATGTATTTAATGTGTGGCCCAAGATAGTTCTTCTAGTGTGGCCCAGAGATGCCAAAAGTTTGGACACCAAGCCACAGAATGTCCTCCTCTTTTCACAAACCCCAATTTTTTCTTCTAGAAACAAGGGCCGCTTTCCTGTCAAAGCACTGAGTGCACAGGCTACCTCAGTGGCTGTATTCGTTTCCTGTGCTGTGGAACAAACAGCATACATTTATTATTTCACAGTTTCTGTGGAGCAGGCCTTAGGCGCCTTCGCCAGGCGCTCTGCTCTGGGACTGACAAGCAGGCAATCAAGATGTCAACTGAGCTGCATTCTCAACTGGAGACTCAGTTGGGAGAGAACTGGCTTCCCAGCATGCTCAGGTTATTGGCACAATTCCTTCCCCTGTGCTGTAGAATGGAGGGTTTCTGTTTATTGCAGGCTGTCGGCTGAAGGCCGCCCTCCACTCTTAGAGCCTGCACAAGCTTCTTCAACTTGGCCACTTACTTCATCAAGCCAACAAGGAGCAGCCCTTGAATCTGCTAGCATAATGGAGTATTACATAATGTAAAGTAATGGTGGGAATTACATCCCATCACCGTTGCCATATTGGTTAGAAATAGTCATTAGTTTCAACTCACACTCAAGAGGAGGGGATTATACAGATGCATGACATCGGAAGGCAGGGATCATTGGGGGTCACCTTAGGGCCTGCCCACCACAGCAGCCTCAAATCCTTTCTGCATAGAAATGAAGAGGATGGGAATGAACAAAATCGAGCCTAGCTTTCAGTATTTTCAAAACTCCCTACAAAACCATGTGTATGTGTCATTTATTTTTCATAGAACAAACCATATCCCCAAAATAGGGACCTAAAACAACTATTGGCTCATTTGTTATGGTTCAGCAATTTGGGCTGGGCTCAGCTGAGCTCAGCTGGGCTTTTCTTCTGCTGGTCTCCCCTAGAGTTATTCACGTGGCTCTAGTTGAACTGCAGCTTACCTTGAGCCAGTTGATGTAACGAGGCTTCACTCACACGTGAGGCTTGGCGCTGGCTGTAGGCTAGTCCACCTGCCTCCAGCAGGCTGCCCCAGTCTTCTTCACGTGGCGTCTGATTGCCAAGAGAACCTACCAGGCTCAGAAATTGTGCAGTATTACTTTTGCCATATTCTTTTTTTGTTTTTTGGTGTTCTTTTGTACCAAGCAGGGTTTTTTTTAATTTTTATTTTTTATTGTTCAAATACATTTGTCTCCATTTTCCCGCCACCACTTTCCCCTGCCTCACACACCCCGACTTCCCTCCCTCAATCCTTCCCCACTTTGGCTTTGTCCATGGGTCCTTTATACATGTTCCTTGATTTGACCCTTCCCTTTCTTTTCCCCGTTACCCGCTCCCTCCTTCCCTCTCGTTACTGTCAGTTTGTTTTTTCTTTCAATGATGCCAGTCAGATTAAGTCTCAAGGTGAACTGAGATGCAATGGATGGGGAAATAGATCCTGCTTCTTTTCCTTTTTACAATTATACAAAGTTCAAAGCTGAGAACCCTTCAGTATTTACCTGATAACTATTGTAAGGTGTCCATCTTCATATATAAGAGCATTTCTTAACTGGTAAAAGATATAATGGCATTTAATGTTAAAAGTAGTTAACTGATCTTTGCTTGTTTTCAATAAGCTATCACCTGCAGATATCTTCATATTAGTCTTAAGTATTGCTAGATTTATTCTTAATAACTGTTAATCTTAAGTATTAGTAGCTGCTTTCCATTTTCTTTGAACGTTTTTATATAATAAAATTCTTTCTTTTTAAAGATTTTATTTATTTATTTTTAGAGAGGGGAAGGGAGGTAGAGAGGGAGAGAAACATCAATGTGTGGTTGCATCTTGCACGTCCCCTACCGGGACCTGGCCTGCAACCCAGGCATGTGCCCTGACTGGGAACTGAACTGGTGACCCTTTGGTTCACAGGCCGGTGCTCAATCCCCTGAGCCACACCAGCTTGGGCCATTGTCTTTTAAGTTTTTATTTTGATAAACATTTGAAAGCACTTAGTAAGTAAACCATGAAAGTACCAGAAAAACACATAGGTGGACTGCTTTGAAACTTTCTTACTACTACGAGAACCAGGAAAGAAAGCACTGATAAATTTCATTCCATAAATATCAAAAACTTCTGCATGGGAAAAAAATATCACAAAGTCAAGACACATGACAAATGGAGAAAACTGGTCACAGAACACTGATGGCTCACAGGAAAATAAATACAGTTGGCTCTTAAATATACAAAAAACCTTGACTTTGTTAGTGATAAGAAAAACGTATTTATACAGATAATTCTGTTTCATCAGCTAGTTAGAAATTTTGTTAACGCGACATGTGAACAAAAGTATGGGGAAAATCAGAACTCTCATACATGCTGGTGACAGTACAAAATGGAGAGTAATTTGGTAAATTATGAACTTATCAAAATTATGAATGCATTTTACCTTTCGATCTTCCAATCTCACTTTGTCTCCCAGACTTGTTGTCTAATGAATGACATGACATATGCACAGGGTGGTTCACTGTAACACTGTGGAAGTGAAAGATGGGAAATAACCCGAAGTCCATCAGCAGATCAGTTAAATAAACAGTAGAACACCCACGGAAGACTGCACATTGCGAAAATGAACGAGGGAGCTCTCTGTGCCCTCCGACGGAAAGAGCTCTGACTTACGCTGTACACGGAAGATACAAAGAGAAGAACAGTGTATACAACAGCCATTACAGTGCTGTTAACTATATTCCCATTGCTTTCCCTTACACTCCCCGGCCTATTTTGTAACTACCAATTAGTACTTCTTAATCCCGTCGCCTTTCTCCACCCCACCGCCCAACACTCCTCCTCTCTGGCTTCCATCAGTTTGTTCCCTCTATCTAGAAGTCTGTTTCTATTTTGTTTTTTCATTTATATTGTGTAAGAAAGGGAAGAACAAAAGACTATATGTTCATATTTTATTATATCTGCATTTTTAAAGCTCTGGAAAGATACAGAAGAAACTAACAGAAGGGGCTATGTGATTTGGGAGGGAGGTTACGGACACAGTGATGAACAAGTCAATGGTGTGAGTGTTTTTTCCATGCAGCATAAATTTTTATCAATCTACACATATATTTTTTATTTACATTTGGTTTTAGATTTGCTTTTTCAAAATATCAGCTCCATTAAGATTTAAATCATGTATCATATGATTCACCTATTAAAATTGTTCAAGTCAATGTTTTTTTAATATAATCACAGAGTTGTACAAACATCACCCCAATCAATTTTAGAACAGTTTCATCACTCCCTCCACCCAAAACAACCACTAGCAGTCATTCCCTTTGCTCTTGAATCTCACTCCCCCAGCCTAAGGCAAATGTGTCAATTTGCCTACTCTGTGAGGGTGTCGGTTCCTCTTTTTCTCTTCTCTGGTGCACAGATCTACAGTCACCTCTGCTTATTTTATACCAATGCCAGTACGAACATGTTCCTCTCTGACGGCCACCATATTGCTTTTGGCTTCATTTCTATAAATGCCCTATAGCAGCAAGGAGTGGCTTTCTGCCAGCTGCCCGTGGCCACTGTCCCCAGCTGACGTGGAATTTCCAAAGGAGCTACCTGCTCTGACCCCTCTTGATGTGGAGAACCCTCACACTCCTGCTTCATTACCTGCCACAGGGCAAGGGAGCTTTTCCAAGATACAGGTGTATATCCAGCATAGCCTTTTCCCATCTCCTACACATCTTTAAAAGATAAAATTGCTGTGCCCTGGCTGGTGTGGCTCAGTGGACTGAGTGCCGGCCTGCAAACCAGAAAGTCATGAGTTCAATTCCTAGTCAGGGCACATGCCTGGGTTGTGGGCCAGGTTCCCAATGGGGGCCATGTGAGAGGCAGCTGATCGATATCTCTCTCACACATGTTTCTCTCCCTCTCTTTCTCCCTCCCTTCCCCTCTCTCTAAAAATAAATAAATAAAATAGTTTAAAAAGAAGAACTCTATGCCAAGTAGACCAATCCTTTCTCACTTGAATAGTTAAAAAAAAAAAAAAGATAAGCTCGTTGCATTTTGCATTTATATAGCCCCTTTTCTAGAAGCTCACTATACTCTTTAGCACCCTAGGGCAATTTCTAAAAGACCCACATAAAGTTTCCCACAACAGTTCTCCTTCTGTATTTGTTCCCACTCCATTACCTTCTCACCACTGAAAGCCCTGCCCATCAAGTCACTATCAAAATTCAGAAAATACTCCAAATGGGAGCATAGGAAAATCTCTTCTGAATAGAGTTTGTTTAAACCATATGAAAAAGCAATAGGATTGATATACAAAACACTCATTTTAATCAAAATTTAACCAACTAAAATAGAAATTATTATTCCAAATGTATTATTTCTTTCCACTAAGATAAAATGAGGATGCAAGAAAGTTATCTTAATAGGTGACAGAGTAATGTCCATAATAATCTTAATAATGACTACATCTTCTTTAACTCAAAATCCCAATAAACTTTTATGACCTTGCATCATTTAATTAATAAATAAGATTGTGTGATATAAATACCTATTTCCTTCTCTTATGAAAGAGAGATTTAGTTAAGTCACATGTAAGTAAGTAATAAATAATCCTAAATTCAACATTGACATTGGTTTGTTAAATTTTTTTATTTTCTAATTTTTATTCCTTGATTTTAGAGAGAGAGGAAGGAGGAGAGGGGAATAAACATCTATTTGCTGTTCCACTTCCCTCTGCATTCATTGGTTGCTTCTTGCCTGTGTCCTGACCAGGACTTGCAAACTTGGCATATTGGGAAGATGCTCTAACCAACTGAGCTACCCAGTCAGGGAGGTTGTTTTATTTTTCTTTGAAGAGTTGCTTGATTGGTTAGGCTAATTTTTTTTAAACTGTTATTCTTTTGCATTTTGCATTTGACAGTGTTACTGGGTTTTGGAAAATTCATTATCAACCAAACTATGGAAGATCTGATTGAGAAGATCTGGAAACATCGGTGTCTCAGTCTGTACATTCGCTTCGCTGCTGTTATATTCTATGTCAGATCCACTAATCGATTCTGTCTGTGCTATTTCTCAAAACCAAGTTGAGGCCAACAGATGGCCTACATCTGCCCTGATCCAGAGATGGGATCCATACCCCCTCCTCTTGAACTTGAGTAGGCCTTGAGACTGCTTCAACCAACAGGCACTGTGGAATTGACCTTCTGAAACTTCTGAGGGTAGGTCATTAAAATATAATGCAAATACAATGCACACCTGCTTTGTGTTCTTGGGATGACTGCTTTTGGAACCCAGACACCATACTGTGGGGAAGCCCAGCCATCCTGTGTAGCGGCCACCTCAAGAGGATCTGAGGGCCCTGGGCCCACAACCCCCGCTGAGCTCCTGGTTAACAGTCAGCCCTGATTTGTCAGCCACATGAGTGAGCCATCTTGAAAGTGAATCCCCCCACCCTCTGCTGAGTTGTCCTAGCTGATGCCATGTGCAGAGACAAGCCATGGACTTGTGAGAAAAAGATAACTGAAATAGTTATCAGAAATAGATAACTGAAACACAGGGTAAGAAGAGTTTCCCTGGGCTCTGGCTGGTGTGGCTCAGTGGATCGAGTGTTGACCTGCAAACCCAAAGGGTCACTCGTCTGATTCCCAGTCAGGGCACCTGCCTGGGTTGCACACAAGAGGCAACCACACATTGTTTCTCTCCCTCTCTTTCTCCGTCCCTTCCCCTTGCTCTAAAAATAAATAATTTTTTTATTTTTTTAAAAAGAAGAGTTTCTTTGGCTCATTCTCTAGAGCAGAGTCTGGTATATACTATATTTAGATCCAAAGGACTTCCCTCTTCTAGTGGTAAAAAAAACAGTCAGTCATCAAGAGGAATTGTAACTGCCAATAGAACTCTGAACCCTTCATCAGCTTCTCTCATCAAAATAAGTAATTTAGTGAAAGCTGATCCTCCACTCCTTCTACTACGGGCCTGAGACTTTAAATAGGAAGAGTGAAGTCACCAGGGCACAGAAGGGCCTGGAACAGCCTGGCTTAGAAAAACAATCAGGTTAAAGCAATCTTGAGGAAAAGTAGATACGCTCTCAAGAGGGAGGGAGAAAACCGTCCAGCTGCAAGGGTAGGACAAAAATGTTAATCCAGTTATGTCACCTGAGCAGGAATTGGAGGGGTTGTCACAGAAATTCCCACTCTTGGTTTTGAACTCTTGAAGGGGGGTGGTTGGGAAGGGGGCTGGGTGGGATGAAGGGGGGTACGGGCAAAAGAATTACCCACACAGTGGGTTCAACCTATCATTATGAAGTTAGTACTTTCTGTTTTCAGGAGAAATTGAATGCATCAGGTGATCTTTTGAAACTGCACAAGCAGCCCTGACTGGTGTGGCTCAGTGGGCTGAGTGCCAGACTGAGCACCTGCCTGAGAACTGAAAGGTGGCCAGTTCAATTCCTGGCCAGGGCACATGCTTGGGTTGTGGGCCAGGTCCAGGGGGCCACATGAGAGAGGCAACCCATCGATGTTTCTCTTGCAAATTGATGTTTCTCTCCCTCTCTTTCTCCCTCGCTTCCCCTCTCTCTAAAAAATAAAATATTCTTTTAAAATTGCACAGGCAACACAGACACATTCTTATGATTTAGATTCAAACATAAATCAATTCTAGAGAGCAAACTGTAAAAGTTACCTTTTTTCCTCCCTCCCCCCAATTAGCCAGGACTGTGGTTTCACATCCATCCTTCCTGTCCCTGTTCTAGGTATATACATGCAACACGTGTACATACCAGTATATTATACAGCTGTTTAATGTAAAAGAATCATTTTGTATACATTGTTTTGCAAGTTGCTTTACGTCCTGAGAATCTCCCTCTGTCAGGGCATTACCTTCTACTGCATTCTTTTAAGTGGCTGCAAAGCGTTTCACAGTACGGGCAAACAATTGAATCAGTTCTGTCATGACAGACGTGGAACATTCCTAAATGCCCACAATTCCAATAGTGCTACTTTACAAACATCTGTACCCCCCTGGACAAACATGTGTGTGTGGAGTGTTTCTATAAGAAATTCCACGTCTTAAGCTGAATATGAACTGGTGAATAAAGCAGCTCATGTCCTGATTTCTGCACATGAGGTAACCCTCACATACTCTCTGCCATCCTTCTGTCCCGTGCCTTTAAGGACTCTTTCTTTAGTGACTTCTCCCACGGAATTCTAGAATGGCTACTCACTAAGGAAACAGAAGACTCCAGTGGCAGGAAAATGCAGCTGCAGAAGGACCTAGAATTTGAGGCAAGCAATTTTGCCCGCCCAAAGAGTTTCTTAATAAAGATGGCCTTGAAGTATGTTTACTTTTCTTGGTTCCCCTACTCTTTTTAGTCCCTTGGGCAAAGTTAATACTTGACTATAAATACACGCTTTTAAAATAAAGAAAACCTTATAACTAAAGCTAGCCACTTTCTCCTCTAGATGCCCACCCTGGGGAGAACAGCACGTACCCTTGGAAATACCGATTAACTCCTTCATCCCCTCAGCCTCTTCGACAGATCCATTCGTCTCATTGTACAAACTGGTGCCTCATGACCTTAAAGCCTAAATGTCTCTCCAAAGGTCATTTAGCCAAATCTAAATCATAGCTATATCCAGCCTTCTGGTCTGACCTACCAGTCTTACTTTTATTTATTTGTCTCAATAAGGGTCGAGGGAGGGAGGAGGAGAATGAATAGGTTAGGTTTGCCTTTTACAAAAACGTCCCAGGCCCGTGGGATGTTTCAAAGGCAAAGCTAAATATAAATAAATCCTTGTGGGATGAGCCTTAGACAACTGAATTGTAAACCACCTAATATGTTAGTAAAGCCATAACATTTCTTGCAGCTATGTCAAAGATACACCTGCCACTCTGAGTTGTGTCTCTATCCTTAACCTTAACTCCTAAGGGGTGTGACCGCAGGCATCAACCCCCTGGCTCCTTAAGAGAAAAGTCCCCCTTCGGTGGCAGTCTGTTGGTTTGCCCATTTATTGGCGGGCATGTTTCAAATGGTCTAGCTTCAAAATATAGAGTTGTTTTGTTTTGTTCTGTTTGTTTACAATAGAAAAATGAGCCTATAACGGCCACTGAAATTTGAACTAAAATTTGAATCTCCAAACAGGAGCTTGGTTGGAATGAAGATTTAGAAAGATGAGATGGAGAAAGATGAGGAAGAGTTCTGTGGCTGATGGGATTTAGTGGCTAAAAGAAAGTTGATGAAGTACCAGCATGAGGACTAACTACTGCAATCCTACCACTGTGCTTAGCATTTCGGAGGGCAGTGGGGAGGGGCGAGGGAAAGAGTAACAAAGTGGTGTTCTGTAAAGAAAGAGGTCTCGCCATCTTCCGTTTCTTTTTTTTTGTAGTGAAGAAATCTTATTTTTATAACAGAGTTGAGAAGCCACTAAGCTACTTCCAGGTATTACCTTCAGTGATAGTCCATATCATTTTCTCAGGTTAACATTCAGTCCCTACAGCGACCACAAATACAGCAAATCCCCATTTGAATTCTTTTAATTATGCACCAACAAAGGGAACATTTTTTGCAAAGCCCCCTGTGTATCTCCAGGCTGCACCATGGCCTCCTGGTCCCCGTAGTCCCTGTGAAGCCAGCTTCTCCTGGACAATTTCTAATTGTATCCCCTCTATCGTCTGTTGTTTATGATCTGGAAGCTCCATTTTACCCGACCACGTCCACGTCCATGTTCATAGACCATGGCTGACAGCAAATTGACCTCTCAGGACGCTCTGTGGCCGCCTCCCCAGCAAGAGCCACTGCCTTCCACTCTGAGACCCGTCGCCACGGCCCACTCCCCTGCCATCCTCGGTGAGCGACAGCTGAGGGACGTGCTTATCACGCAACACAACAATCCCTTTTGTTCCTCCGCCACCCCGGATAAATTATTTCCATGTGAACATCTCACTTACCTGTGTACATCTGCATTTGGAGTGAAATAATTCAGATCGAGCCATGACTGTGACTATGTACATTTTTAAACTTTTTATTATGAATAATTTCAAACATAAAGTTGCCGAAGTTACAGTTAACTCTCATCTAACCTTTATCCAAAATAATCACCTTTCTTTATGTTTCATCGCATGTGTTTGATTATTCTCTCTCTTCCCTTCCCTCTGTGATTACTTTTTTCAGAACCAGTTGAGATTATATACATCATGCCTTTATTATACTTTTAATGCTTCCTTATATAGTTCCTAAAACCAAGTATATTTTCTTCCATAATCACAAAACAGTTTTCAAATCAGGAAATCTAACCTTCATACATACTTTCTTTCTACTCTGCAATCCATATTTAAATTTTGTCAATTATACCAGCACATTCTTGGTAGCATTTCCCCCCTGTAGGAGAAGCTTCAATCATGGGTTGCATAGGCATTAAACTGTTATGTCTCTTTAATCTCTGTACCTGGAACAGTTCTCTAGTATTTCTTTGTCTTTCACAACGTCGATATGTTTAAAGAATGCAAGCCAGGACTGTAGAAAGTTCTTGAGTTACACTTGTCTGGTGTTTGTTTCCTCCTGACAATTCAGGTTATGGGTCCTCTGCCAGAATAGCACAGAGGTGATGTTGCGCTCTTCTCTGAATTTTGTATTGGAAATCACACCATGTCAATCTGATACATGTTGGTTAATTTTGATCTATATGGACCCAGGTGTTGTCCGGTTTCTTCATTGTGTAGTTATTATTCTTTCTTTGAAACTAATAAGCAATTTGTAGAGAGACACTTCAGGATTGAGTAAATATCCTCTTCCTCATCAAACTATTTCCCCGAGATTTAGCAATCTTTGCTGTTTCTTGCCTAAGCTATTCTTTACAATGATGGTTGCAAAACAGTAATCTTTCTACTCCATCCCTCCCTCCAGACTTCTCAATCTGCATTTCACTCTAAGGAAGGCTCTCCGTTTCTCAGTCCCACTTATTTATGTACTTATTATTAGCATGAATTGAAAGATTCCTATTTTAGTCACTGAATTATAATCCTTTACTCTCCTGATTTATTTTTAGTTCAAAAGTATCCCAGAATTGGTCAGTGGGCTCTCCTTCCAACTAGCTCCTGTGTTCTTTTAACACAACCCTGTCTTGCTTTTTGTTGTTTTTCCATTTCTTTACTTTCTGGTACATCAAGGTGTTCCTGTGTTCCTGACTTATCTTGTGGTTTTTTGGGGTTTTTTTCCCCTGTCTCAGCCCTAGACTCAGTCATTCCTCCAAGGAGCCCTGATTCTTTTTAAAGATGAAATTGTATTTAGAAATATATAAGCATTGGGTATATTTTTGCATTTAATTTTTTTAATTTATTTTTTTAGAGAGAGGGAAGAGAGAGAGAGGAACATCAATGTGCCAGAGAAACATCCATTGGTTGCCTCCTGCATGCCCCCAGTTGGGGACCTGGCCTGCAACCCAGGCATGTGCCCTGACTGTGAATTGAACCGGTGACACTTCGGTTCACAGGCCAGCACTCAGTCGACTGAGCCGCACCAGCCAGGGCAAAGCTGAACAATCGGTGAGGCTATGCCTTTGATGTCATATTAAAGAAATCTTTCCCATCCCAGGATGATAAAAATATCCACCAACATTTTCTTCTTGTCCTTTCATGGTTTTATTTCTTACATTTAATCCTTAGCCACTCTCAAATATAAGAGGTATAGATCTCTTTTTTTTTTATTTTATTTTTTGCAAAGGGTTAGCCAGTTGCTCCAACGGCACTTTTTGAACAATCACTTCTGGCTGAAAATCAATTCAGTGCTTAGAAAGGCAAAGTAATAATATTCTAAATTCTTTTATCTACTTGGATCCATTTTTAAACTTCATTCTTTTTCATTTACTCTTCTCTTTTGATAACAGATTTTTTTTAAACTTTGTGTTCTGAAATGATAACTATATCATACCCCATATCATCTACAGGGAAAACCTCCTCCTTACTCTTCTTTCTCCCAAATTTCCTTCACGGTTCACATTTTTCTTTTCTAGGTGAACTCTAGGGTCATTTTGTAGGGGTCAATTTTGGTTAGGGATATAGTTTGAGATTGGGTTATATTGTAAGGTAGACGAGGAAAACCAACCCCTTCATAATACTGAGTCTTCCCATCATGTGTCACTTCATTGACTCAAGGCTTCTTTTGTGTCTGATGGGGTTTGAGACTTCCTTGGCCATAGATTTCTCGGGAGCAGCGGCCAGGGTGTAGTCTTTGGGGACTCCCAGGGGGCAGAAGGCCTGCCGCAGCAGGGGCACTCCTTGCTGGTTAATTGGCTGAGTAAAAGCTCCTTCGAGCTCTCAAATGACCCCTTCTTTGAAATAATCCCCTGCTGGGTCTCCAACAGAGGGCCTCCGCTGTATCTGAAGATCTCAGGGGATGTGGAAAGGGATGGCAAAGATAAAAATTTTCCTTGATTCAAGTATATAAAATAATTCCATTCTGGGAATAAAAATGGAATAACTGATGTCCTAATAAATTTGAAGAATTAGTTTTCTTACCCCACAACTACTTGACTTTGCCTTCCAAGTAGCTGCTACATTTACGACTAATACTTTTGGCTTTACGTCATCAACGCCAGTGTTAGTTCAAGATCGATTGGTGCAGCAGGTGAGATCAGTTATTGAGTGGAAATAGGAGTTTAGAAAGGTCGATGGTATTTCAGGAAAACATCCACTGACCCAGCTTTGAACCAAATCTACGCAGGATGGGAATAGAAGTGGTCTAGGGAAGAAATGCTAATCTGAATTTGTTAACCTCTTGTGTAATGAAAAATAGGTGGTGTAATTATGTTTTTCCAAACCACATTTCAACTTACATGACTCTGTGAGGCGGGCCAGTTTACTATGGAGGCTACAAACTCAGGTGTGCACAAACAAACATATCTGTCCCTCATTTCTATCAAAAACCTTCATTCTGCTTTTGCCTGAACACTTCATCTTAGTTAATTTGGCATAACTGTCAATTCAGAGTGTTCTCATTTGATTTAGGAGTTTCCCGCGTTTTTCCCAGAATTGTGTCTAGGCTCCAGGTAAAGGTCGTCTTAAACCCTATCACTAATGTGACCATGGGATGGGGGGGGTGGCTCTCTCCTGCCTTTGCAGCCATGTGTCCCCCTTCCCACACAAGACCCGTCAGACCCCTTGACCCTTTCTCTTAGCTCCTCCAGACCACTCTTGAGGGTACAGTCTTCGTCCATTTGGGCCTCTAGAACAGAGAAATTTATAAACAGACACCTACTTCTCACAGTTCTAGAGGCTGAGAAGGCCAAGATCAAGGCAGCAGCAGAGTTGGTGTCTGGTGAGGGCCCGCTGCCCAGTCCTTGGTGTCATGGCGGTCTTCTTGCAGTGTCCTCACGAGGAGAATGGGGTGAGGATATTTCCTCAGTCTCCTTCATGAGGTCACTAAGCTCATTCAGGAGGGCTCCCTGCTCGTGACCTAATGACCCCCAAAGGCCTCACCTCCTAACACCATCGCCGTGGGCATTAGGACTTCAACACAGGAATTCGGTCAAACCCTCGGTCCCCAGCAGCATGGAGCGTGTCCTGCTCTTCTCCTCTGGCACCTGGACTGCCTCAGGCCACCCTCCCCCGTGGCCCGCCCGACCGTTCACTCGGGGAGTCCTACAACCGAGAGCGGGACGTAGGTCCCCTTTACTCGCAGACTCGCCAGTCAATGCTGTGCACCCAGCATTCCTCCACACACATGCAGGGAAGTCAAGGGCCGGAGGTAGGGAGCAGGGTGCTACCTGCCCACCCTTGCTCTCTGCCAAATCTTCCCAGCCAGAGAATCTTCCATCAAGGAAGCGGGGGAAGATGTGTGGATGTGTGTGTGCCCCGAGTTCTTCAGGGCCCTGCTTTCAATATTTGCAGTGGCCTTTATGAGGTGTAAGAATAAAAAGCATTGCACCGGGGGGAAAAAAAACACATACCCATTAACTGTTTAAAGGCCTAGCTACCATATCTTCTCCAACACTTTAAATCAGATGAAACAAACCCTGCATAAACTGTTGGGTCCTAGTCTGCTCAGCACTTGGGGGTGGTAATTTGCTACACTGATTTTCACATCAGGGGGCTGTGTTCCTACGGCCCATACTGGTTCTCTCAACACCCGCCACGACTCCTCCTGGCACGCCAGTACTTATACAGCAGCACGTGTATGCTACACACTGTTTTGTTTGCTTTATATTTATTTTGTGCCATCCTCATAAAATCCCAATGAGGTAGATACCACCATTCTCCAGAGGGAGAAACTGAGGTAAAAGATTAATTTCCCAAAATCACAGAGCTAGTAACTCATGGAGCCAGGGTTGGAACCTGTGCAGCCTGGATTCAGAATCTGTGCTGTTGAGTAGTCCTACACTATACGGCCACGGATCGAAAGGAACTGCGTTAGCTGAATATGGGGAAATTCCATTTTCCTAACTATTTACTGATTTAGTGTCATACATATTTTACTTACCAATTTTAGTGGTGAAAATCAGAATTTGCAATGCACACCTATTTCCTTAAAAAAGAGTCTTGATTAGGCTATCATTGGTAAAAATGAGGGTGATGTTAGAGAGAAAAACTTATGTGTCAGTAGTACACCTCTGTGGATATTAGATAGCAGTGCTGTTCAGGTTTTGTTTCGACCTATAAACTAAACTGGATCCTGAATTAGCCTAGATTCCTCTGTGCCTGCCTATGACTCTCCAGACTGACGTTTCCAGTCTTTCTCCCGTCCTCGGACTTGGAATCACTGAGAACTGACACTGTTGCTTTCCCAAAGCCACACAAACTGAACCTCAGAAGAATCGCCCCAAGAGTCTATCCACAGACGGCCCCTGTGCCTTTTGCAGAAAACAAGTCACCGGAGACATTCAAACCACACGGCAGGAGAGTCTATCAGACGGTCGCTGCCGGCCTTCACTCCGTCTCAAGATGTTTTGAGCCAGACATCTTGAAATCTTCTCGAGATGCCTCCTATTACAATGACACCTGACCACCTCCCCATCAGCCTAATATGGAGAACCACCAGCATCACCTGCTCAAGTGAGAGACAACTATTAACCTGAATGGACCTATTCGCAAGACTGAGACCGATTTCTGAAACTGCTATATAATAATAATGACTTTTTTTTCTTTAAGAGAGAGGAGAGGAAGAGAGGGAGAAAGAGAGGGAGAGAAACACTGATGTATGAGAGATACACAGATTGGATGCCTTTCACACGTCCCCAACTGGGGACTGGGCCTGCAACCCAGGCATGTGCCCTGACTGGGAATTGAACTGGAGACCTTTTGGTTCACAGGTGGGTGCTCAATCCACTAAGCCATATCAGCCAGTGCAATAATGTCTTAATCAGTTCTTTTCTAATGCTGTGACCTAAAATTTGGCATAAATATTGAGCTGACCATAAACTCATATATGACAAACATTTCTCTAGCTGCCCCCCTCCGCCCCCACCAAGGGACTTGATGGACCCAGTATTGCCATGTAGGCATTAAGGGACTTTAAAATATTTTGATCTGGAATGTTTTCTGATAGAAAAATACTGATCAAAAGGGGAAAATGAGGAATATAGTGAAGAGATAAAATGGAATCACTATAGTCAAGCTGCTAAATTAGTAAAATCAAGTAGGTTGAGGCATAAAGAAATGATTCTATTCTTTCTTTAACTAGCCTGGGGACTTAAACTTTTGAACTCTCTAGTAATGCTGAGAGAGAGAGGCAGGTGGGGGAAAGAGAGATCCTATAGGTAACCCCCTGATTAGCCCCTGAAGGACTTAGATAAGAGTGTCACAGGTCCAGGCTGCCTGATATCCATTATCCAGACCACCAGACATCTGGAAGATTATCATCTTGGACTATAATCCAGAGGCTGAGAACGAAGTACCTATTCTTCTCAAGAATGTGCTTTTTACTACAAGAGCTCTTGGCTTTCCTTTCTTCCTCAGAACACTCTGGGTATTGCCTGGTTGTGTTTCCAGTTTGAAATCCTAAGACCCTTGAAAAAATTTTTGCTATTGATTTGTAGCCAAAGCCTCCTGACTCTTTGTGTTCAGTTGACAAAAACTAGGAACATACGATACTATGCAGCCTAAGGGAAGAAGAGTCTTTCGTGAAGGAGGAAAGGGCCCTTGGTGCTGGCCACTGAAAGTCAAGCGCGGTCTGGCAGACATTGAAGTCTTCCCAACGTCCTTGTCACATGCAGTCCTAACTGACAGGCAAGATGAGAACTGAAAAGGACGCTTTGGGTTTGTTTGGTGGAGGGGACTCACTGGGGCCTTCCTTGGGATGATGGGCTCAGAAGTCTGGAGTGACTGAGAAGCGAGTGTGAGGTGGGACAATGAAACCCTAAGTGAAGAGGCCTCGTTCTACAGTTTGGCTCTTTGGCGGAGGGCGGGACGTTGGGGTGGGGAGCCTGAGGAGGAGGTAGGTTCAAGGTGCTGGTTTTGTTTGTTTTGAGATAAGCTAGAGCTGCGCTCATTGCAATACCGATGAGCAGGGTCAGTAGACACTAAAGGACCAGGAAGGTCATAGAGAGCAGAGGCTCCTGGGCAGGTAACAGGTGGTGGCAGCCAGGGCACAGGTGCAGGGGCTCCACAGGGAAAGAAGAAGTCTACATCTCCTGTGACAGGAAGGACAGAGGGAAGGGGGTGGGACAGAGGCAGCGGAAAGCCTGGGGTGATGGGGAATGTGGACCAGGAGTCACATTATTCCACCTCCCTGAATAATGCTGAGCTAGAGCCACAAGGTCAAGGAAGATGTTCCTTCCCATCTTCTCCAGCAATCAAACTGCCCATTTAATCTCCAGTGATGGCTCTATTCACAAATATCAAAACCAATCTTTTATAATAATATAACAAATCTGAGACCAAATAGTTTAAAGTCATCTCCTTCTAAAGGAGCTTCTTCAACATGTATATCCTGGGTCAAAATTAGACGGTGGTGTTACAATGCCTGGGCACATCATGCTGTATCCTGCAGGATGTTCTGGTTAAAATGAGCCTCAACCACTTACAGCCAGAATGTTAAGCGGGGCTTTAAGAAACTGCATGGATATCCACTTGGAATAGAATGAAGTTGGACCCCTCCCTCACACCATATATAAAAATTAACTCAAATGGATCAAAGGCCAAAGTATAAAAGCTGAAATTGTAAAACTTTTTAAAAATTTTATTTATGTAGGTACGTATCTATGTACATATGTATTTATGAGAGATGGGAAGAAGGGGAGAAAGGGAGGGAGAGCAACATCAGTAGGTTGCCTCTCATATGCACCCCATCCAGGGACCAAACTTGCAACCCTGGCCTGTGCCCTGACCAGGAATTAAACGGGTGACCTTTTGCTTTGCGGAATGATGCACAACAAAATAAGCCATACCAGTCAAGGCTAACGCTGTAAAACTCTTATAAGAAAACATGGGATAAGCCCTGGTTGATGTGAGTCAGTGGATGGAGTGTCAGCCTATGAATCAAAGGGCTTCCAGTTCAGTTCCCAGTCAGGGCACATGCCTGGGTTGCAGACCAAGTTCCCAGTAGGGGCCATGCAAGAGGCAACCACATATTGATGTTTCCCTTTCTTCCCCCTTCTTTCCCTTCCTCTCTCTAAAAATAAGTAAATAAAATCTTTTTTTAAAAAAAGGAAACATGGGGTAAATATTTGTGAGCTTGGTTTTGGCAATGGAACCTTAGATATGATACCAAGCACAATGTCAAAAGGAAAAAATTAGATACTTTTGACTTCATCAAATTAAAGTTTGTGCTGCAAAGACACATCAAAAAGGTGGGAACAAAACCAAATAAGAGGAGAAAATATTTGCAAATTATGTCTGATAAGGGACTTCTATCTAAAATATATAAAGAACTCTTATTTCAAAAAGACCACACAATTTAAAAAAATGAACAAAGGATCTGAACAAACATTCCTCCAGCTCCAAGAAAGATAAACAAATGGCCAACAAGCCCAAGAAAAGGTGTTCAACATCAGCATCATTAGTCAGTCATCAGAGTAATGCAAATAAAAAATACAAAGAATGCCACTTTACACCCACTAGGAGGGCTAGAATCAAAAAGGCAGGTAACAGTCAGGGCTGGCTGGCAAGTGGAGAAATCGGAGATTGAATCCTTGTACATTGCTGATGGGAATATGCAGTGGAACAGCCACTTTGGAAAACCGTCTGACAGTTCCTCAAGAAGTTAAACAAAGAGTTACTATTAGACCCAGACATTCCACACCTAGGTACATGCCCAAGAGAAATGAAAACACGTCCACATGAAAACTTACACACAAATGTTTCTAGCAGCATTATTCATAATAACCAAAAGGTGGAAGCCCAAACGCCCCCACCGATGAATGGATCAACCAAATGTGGAGTATCCATAAAGAGCTATTAGGAATGAAGTTCTGATACATGTTACAGTGGGGTTGAACCTTGAACACATCATGTTCAGCGGAAGAAGCTGATTGCAGAACATACCCTATGTGACCTCATTTATATGAAATATCCAGAATAAGCAAATATATAGAGACAGATGAGTCAGTGGCTGCCCAAGGCTGAGAGGCATGAGGGCTTGGGGAGGGGTAGCTAAAGGGGGTATGGGTTTCTTTTTGAGGTGATGGGAACATTCTCTCATTGGTTGGGGTGATGGTAGCACAAATGTGGGTATGAAAAACTATTGAACTGTATACCTGAAATGGGTGCATTGTACAGTATGTGAATTATATCTCAATAAAGCTGTTGCCAAAAAAAAAAAAAAAAAAAAGAGAGAGAGAGAAGGAAAGGAAAAGAAAGGAAAAAAGAGCCTCACAGTTGGGCAGCTTCCTTCCACCCAATGTGTTCTGTCTGCAAGTCACAAAAACCCTCAAGCACCTGGGCTACATAGACGGCTACCCAAAATGTGGGTGTTGGGAGAGCCACAAATCGGTGTGTCTGAGCTGGGCAGCCCTGGGCGTCATGCTGGAATTCCTGTGTCTAAGTTGTCCTTTGTCTTGACAGCTTGGCTCCTTTCTGCCTGAGTCAGTCCCGGATAAGTTCTCCTTGTGCCACAACACACTGGGCCCTTATTCCCTTGCATGTCCTCTGTTACTGCGAAGAAAACCAAAAAGGTTTGAATCTGCTCGCACAGCACAACTATACATCAAACCGGTTGCGCAAAGGCAGGAAATGGTATACGTTATGTTACGTTTTTCTTACCAGTGACTATAAACAGAGGTGGTTTAATTTCTTGGCTTTTAACCCTTTTTTTTCCTTTTAACTCACAAAACATTTCTTGCCTGAACCCTTGCTCTCCCTTCCCAGTGCTCTGTGGCCTGAGGGGGTGGGGGGTGCTGCGCGCTGAGAGCGTTACCGTGCTGCAGAGGCCCGGCAGGGGTTCGTGCAACTGGGTGAGGAGAATAGAGGTCCTCTGCGACTTGAACATACTGTGCAGTTAGTTTTCGTTAACTCAATGCTCGACTTTGTGGTTGGGATTGAATCACATAATCATGTAGCTCATTTTGCTATTTCCTGTGGGGCAAGGGACAGTGTGGGTCAAATCGTCAAGAATTCTGGGAAATCAGGCCCTGCAACCAGAAGCTCTGAAGCAGGACGAAACTCAGCCTCCTGGTACGAACAGGAAGGGCATTTAGAAATGCCCACGGGCACTGAGACTACAGAAATAGTACCTCTTGGTAAAGAGCGGGGTACAGGCAGTCCCACCTTTGGAATTTGGGGAGAAATCAGGAAATTTCTCTTGAGGTAGAACACGGAGCCAAAACGTCAGTGAGGAATGGGCTTGAAGGGGCTGCTCCAAAGCCCTTCATGCTGCTCTCTGACCAGCTACTACATGAGGAACGAGGTGGATCTTCCCTACCTGGCCTAGAGGAATTGCCACAGGACGGTGGCTGAGTGAGAAAGGCAAAGCGAAGAGATATGAGCATAACCAACAAGCCCCACCCGAATTCCGACCGTCTCTCAGAGGGTCCCCAGCAGGGCTGAGTCCTGGAGGACCCCAGCAGTAACTTGCTCAGTAATGCCCTATTGTTTTTCCCTTCCTGACCTAGATCCTCATTCTCACAGTGCTGCCTGGGATCACTTGCCAAATCTTTACCTACTGGCACCCGAATCTTGGTCCCTGAGTTGGCTGCTGGGGGATTCCAAACTAAAACGTACGGAGTTGAGGCAAAGAGCCCCTAGGCAGCGGCCACGATGGACCAAAGGCCACAAGCAGACTTCACACATCCTGAGCCTCCCGTACAACTTTAAGCAATGAGGGCGGAGGCCTTCAGATGAACTATGTAAAACTGTGACTGAATATCCAGGAACTCTAACTATATATAACAACCGAACTTCGAGTAAATCTTGGGGGATGTCATGAACTGACCTAAGTCTATTTGGCCATTCGGCAATTGCGACATGCTTCTGGTAAGTGTCCGTAGCTTCTGGAGGTCAGAGGCAGGCAGGGGGCTGTAGGTCCCTGCCACCGTCATCACAGCCTCCTTAGCAGATGGCTTTCACAATGGAAGTCGGCCTTGGAGCAAGTCTACCAGATGTGCCCACATTTATTAACTGCACAAAATAATCTTGTTTCCTGTTCTTAGGCTGTGGGGAAGTCCTTCTCTCTGTCCTCCACCCAGCACCTTGAATGCAAGTTTCACTCCCAAGATAGACGCAGTGAGAAAGCAGAACCAGCTAATCCTGTAGTCTGTCAGAGGATGGGCAGGCCCCTGCATCCACGAGGTTTCTAGACACCGCGCTGTGCTCCCTGGTGCTTATGCTGCTGGGCCTAATGGGTATTTTTATGCTGTAGGTCTCAGGATGAGGCTTCTATATTTCTAGCCACCCACATACCCCAAGTACAGCACTCGTTTCACATTGACAGATGATTAACATCCATGTGCCGCTCGACAAACCCTCTAGGTGGATTTTCAGAGCACCTAAAGTGCCTGTGTAGCCGGCTTCGGAACTCGGATTTCTGTTTTAGAGTTTTTTAAGTGCTAACTGCTCCTGGGGTGGAAGTTAAAGTACACACACACACACACACACACACACACACACAGTCCTCTGTTTATATGAAGTATTTAAATAACCATTCACATACTCTAATTACAGCTAACATTTATTGAGCATTTACTTTGTGAGGCGGTTCAAAGGAACTCTTCTTAAACCCTCTAATACTCCAGTGGGGTGGGTTCTATGAACGCTGTCATTTCATGGATAAAAAGCTGAGACAGAGGGGCGTTTACCCCCAGCCCAGTCCCACAACTGGTAAGTTGCAGAACGTTCAGGCTCAGGCTGTCTGGCTCCAAAGCACCCAGCCCCTTAACCACCGCACTACGCAGCCTCTGCCAGGGGCTCATGCCGGAGTTCATTCAGGCCGGTGTGGAAACGCAACAGTCATGCTGATACAAAACTTGAGGCCCTCAGAGCGCACAGGCAGGACAGTAGAAGCGGCCCTAGGCCTCCACAATGACCCCGCCCCCAGTGAGCAAGCCCAGGCTCTTCCCCAGGGTTGAGAAGGAGGACCAAGGTTCCAGCTTCCATCGGACTGGTCTCTGGAAAACAGAGCTGCTCTAGGAGAGTGGAAAGAAGAGAAAGCTGGTGTGCGGAGCGGGGGAAGCAAAGAAGCCCCAGAGAAGACTGCACGGGCTTTGGCATTGAGACCCGATAGCACCTCGGACCTAAACCTTCAAACTCACGTGATTTCTCTTTCTGGCTTAAGTTACTGCAACCCTGAGTTCTAGTGATGCATCCATTAAAAGTTTTCAAGCTTAAAAAAAAAAGGATTTTTAAAAAATATCCTTTACAGGATTACTTTAGGAAGATTCATCCGCAGCAAGACAGAAGGGACTAAAAGCAGAGAGAGTTTCTAACAGTGATCCAGGCAACAGAAAATGATGACAGAGAGAGACAGGGGAGAAAAAGCGGCGTGAGGGGGACATGAGCCTTCTAGTTCCCTCTCCAAGTGCCTTTACGTCCTTCTTATGCAGGTAGTTTGGTTAAGAACAGGGTTTCTTTTCTCCCAGAAAGAATCAATATACTCCCATGTGCATTTTTTGTATGTTTATACTTTTTTAAGAATTAAAAACATTTCCAACATTTTATTATGGAAAGATTCAAACGTAACAGTTTACGGAATTTGCGACTACCCACATTCGCACCTACGCAACCCTGGACCGCTCCGCTGACATTCTCTCCACTTGCCTTATCACATGTGGAGTCCTGTCCGTCCCTCCGTCCACCCATTAGTCCCTCCTGTTGCTGGTGTCAAAGTGAACTGCAGTGACCAGTACACCCCCTAAATAACTTGGTGTTAGAATCATTTCATTCAAGTTCAGCAATTGCCTAGTTTTCATCTAAAATTTAAATACAATGAAACATAAACGTACCTGCTCAGAGTTCTGGCATACACCTGTACAATCCAAACCCTTAGCAGATACAGTGTTTCCATCATTCCAGAAGCTTCCCTCACGCCCTTTCCCAGCATCTCTGCCCCTGCACCTCCAGCCCCACCACAGGCAACCTCTGCCGGTTCTTCCCGCCCTAGCTTTGGGAGAGGCTGTGTTCAGCTCTCAGCGAGGCCAGTGGGCAGCTTCCCGGGAAGGCCCCAAGCCCAGGCCCTCAGGCTCAGCCTCGGGGAGGAAACGCTGTCTGTCCGCATTCCTGCCCTGACCGAGACTGGTATGAACTTGCCTGCGGGGCGGGATGAGTAAGCGCCCACTTGCCTGTCCCAAGCCTCTGTGAAGGTCGTTTGAAAAGTCCGCCCTGCAGTATTAAAAAAAAGAAAGAAAGAAAAGAAGCCACACAGCCTTATATAAAAGGAACACGCAAATCTAAATTTTAAAAAAGTAACTACTCGACAAAAATGGGATTGGCTAGCAAAACTGGAAAGTTTTTCTTAAAAGGCCAAAAGCTTACTGTACACATTTCCAGGTGAGTTGACACTTCATATCCTTTAATTGATAAGTAGGCAGAGGATTAAAAAGAAGAAAAAAAAGAACCTGGGCCTGAACCACAAAATAGGCTAAGATGGCTGTGTTTTTCATGGCACAAAACCATCACACCAATCAATTACTTTCCTCTTCAATAAGCAGTTATTTGTATTACCCACAGCTGGCCTAGTTACCAATATACTTACGTGTAAGTGCTAGGGCACATTCTGCTTACAGTGGGATGCGTACCACAAACAGGGCCTGGCCTCCCCCTGCACTGCTAATATTTTAAAGGCGCTATGGGTGTGTGTGGGTGTGTGTGGGGGTGTGTGCACGCGCGCGCTCGCCTGTCGGGAGGTTGTTGGAAGGGCATGTGTGGAAGGTGCAGTCACTACAGACCCTGCCCTTGCGTGGCGGGAGGTGGTCCCGGGTGCTCAGTGTCCGCCGGTCCTGCCCAGGGCTGGCTTCACACATGCTCTAGAGCACAGTTGAGGAGAGCTTTCCCTGTTGAGCAACGCTGACAACCTCAGGAGGGGCTCAGGAAACAGGCTGCAGTCCAGGCGCCCCGGCCTGACTGCCCTTCCAGGACAGGAGGGGTGACAGGCAGGCACAGGAGCTGAAGGCGTTCTCAGTAGGAGCCCCGCCCCCAACACCCCGCTTCACATGAGATGGGAAATGCTCCACTCTGCGCCCCTCTGTCCTCCTAGCGCCCTCCCCTGGGAACGACGGAACAAGCAAATTCAGGAGACAGAGCCAGTGCGCACAAGCCCAGGAGCTGTGCCACCAGCGCAGAAAACCGGACAAGAATCTGCGAGTCAGTAGGGTCCTAATTACCACTTGGGAATTTAATACAAATATGAAAGGACTGAAGCTTGTGAAAACAACGGTGTAGCAATGACGGCTTAATGAGTTCCAGGGAGGTCTCAGAACTCGCTCCCTGACGCAAGGAGGGGCACGTGGGTAGGGGGGCGACCTCTTCTCTTGTTCTGACTAAAAGGGAAAGGGATGCAGGTAAGAGAGGTCAGGGAAATGAAACTTCTCCCAACAAACACAAGCAACAGGTCTGCATCGGTCAAGGGTTAAACGTACCGTACGGACCTAGAGAGCCTCCTGTGCTCCCAGGGGACCTGGTGGGCGAGCCTAGTTACCTTCTCTGGAAGGAAAAGCAAAGCCTTTCTCTTTCTTGGTTTAACTGAACTCAGAATTCTTCCAGCAATAAAACGCAATCCTCATTTTACACATCCCCACCCAAGGAGAGGGAGTGACATTTAATTCTTGGGATTTAAAACACTGCTTCCTTCAGTCCCTCCAATACGCCTCCTACCCTATTTTATTTTTCATCGTAGTATTTTATAACCACTTGAAATTTTAAATATTTGGTTATTGATATTCCACCATTTCCAACCAACCAACCAACCAACCAACACACACACACACACACACACACACAAACACACGAGTGAAAGTAACTAATCCATGTTTTATCAACCATACTGAACACAGGATTGCTAGTAAATTGTGCTTTAATTTCTGCAATCAGATATGATGCAGTGAGATACAAGTATAAACTTTCATTGTACATCCAGAAAATAAAAAGCACATTTATACAGATTTCGCCCAACAGCTTATTCCATTAAAAAAAAAGTTTTGAATGTAATTAAAGCTAATTTATCTTCAGTGTAAAAACTTGGAGGTATAAACAAACTCAAGATATTATATACAGTAAATTAATGTACATTTCCGAACTTGCACAGTGCATTTTAAACAAAGAAAATGGTCTCATTTCAGCTTTAACTGTTAAGCATAACCCACATTTCAATCTTGAATAAAAATGTCACAATATATAAAGCCACTGAGAATTCTGTACACAAATACAAGTTTATAGAAATCTGATTTCAAATATAAATACATAAATGGTCACGACCTTCCATGTTATAACAGCTTATTTTTCTATTGTAATTTTTTTTAACTCGTAGAAAAATATTTCAATGCACATTCAACTGCTATGACAAGGGTCTTTAAATCATCTTTGTGAAGTGTAAAGCCTCACACTGGGCATTTCTGGAATGAAAATTACTAAGATCCTAAGACTGAAGAGACCACTGTATAAATATTCACGTTACAATGTGGTAAAAAAAAAAAAAATAGTTAGCTCCATAGTGTCCTTGGGAAACAGCTGGGGCAGAGAAGCAGAGGTTAGTGCCGGTTTCAGAAGGCCCACAGAAAATATGCGAAGGTAGCGAATGAACTGGTGTATTTCCAAAATCCCTATTGCAAGCCTAACACCAACCTCCCTAGTGAGAATCTTAAGGCAACCGAGACTGGACATGTGCTTGGCCCCCACGTGTGAACCCTGCCCTCCCCTCAGCCTTGGACCATCCTAACAGACGACCCCGGCTCGTGTGTCTCCATGGAGTGGAGTGGCAAAGTGGCTTCTGGTACTTACAAAAGACGATTCAGTGCAAACTGAGAAACTTCTTTGTTAATCATTTCAGAACTTCTTATCGACCTTGAGCAACTCAAAGTTTTTTTAAACATGTAATATTTACATTGGGATCTATACCAGAGAGTGAATGTATATAAAAGGCAAACATTCCATTTGAAACATTGTAACATTAGTTTTTTTCCCTCCCCTTCCCTTTAATGGGATTTAATAGGGTTCCTTTGAGAATGAAAAAACTGGTCCTTACAAAGGGTACTTTCCTGCATTTAAAAATATAGATCACTTAGACAGCAGATGCAAGGTTAACAGACACAGTTACGTTTCTTCTATGGCTTTTAAGTTGCTGAGGTACTATACCATACCCTTCACTATGGACATTTATGCTTAACTGCTTCCCTATGAAAGCCACATTCAAAAGCGATCCTCATCAGTCTGCCGGGGGACAGAGAATGTGGGGAAAGCTCAGGAGTGCCGGCTACAGGGTCCGTGGTCCCAACGGCTCCGGGACTGCGGCATGCTGCTAGAAGGCGGCAGAGCGATGAGAGTGGTACCTCAGCACTCGTCAGCCTCAGGACTCATCAAACCTGGTGCTCACTGCATTCTGATGAGAAAAAAGGTTTCAGCACTCGGCGCTTGCTCACTGCTTGCCGCGCTCGCTGGAACTTGTGTGAGTCAGACGGCACCTCACAAGAGAAAGTGCTTCATCTCCCGTCGCTTGCTGGCCTCTCAGAACGAACTGACGAGGACCGAGGTACCACTGTACTCGCAAACACTGAGGGCCTCCTGAAGAACAGGAGCTCCTCTGGGCAGACCCAAGAGAGTCTTCCAGTCTAACCACCGGGTTTAGCAGCAAGACCCTGGGCCCACATGCACCAGAGCGGGCAGCACAGGAGGACGGCGGTGGGCGGGGCAGAGCAGGCGGGACGAGGCCTGGAGGTGCGAGCACAAAGGTGGTGTGGTTGGTGCGCCGGCACCCCTACAAAGCGACACGGCCGATGTAGGAGGGAGGACGGTGTGAAACGTCAGGATAGGTGACATGGGTAGCATTTCTCCAGCTTCTCTCCAAGCAGGAAGATGCAGGAAGGAAAAATGCTGTGGTTGGTTTGAGTAAGTGCCATACATCTCAACGCCACGATCTGAATCTTTGTTTGCCACACACACCCCACACAAAGCTGAACCTGCTCCGAACTGAGACAGGTGAGAGAGACACTGACTCTTCCCAGTGACTGGATAAATTATCCTGGCACAGAAAGGATCTGAAGAAAGAATGAAGTCCAAGAATATCTTACTAAAGCCCTTTTTAGTAGTAAACCAGCTACTGCAGATTCTGTATAATATTTACGCATCAGATAACAGCTACAATTCTATTATGGGTCAAGTAATAATTCCTTTCAATTAATAATACTAGACAGATGGTTTTAATTGCATAGTCTTTTAGGACCATTAAAAAAAAACACACACACACAAAACAAACACCCCCGCCGAGAACCAGCTCTTCCCCAGAAGGCCCAGGTCTGCCGCATAGCGCTCAGGGCCGGCGGCCCCGCGTCCAGCAGTGGGCGTCGCGTGGCACCAGCCCAGAGGTCCGTGTGCTGGCCTCCCGTCCCAGGCTTCAAAATTCCTCTTCCACAGTCGCTGACCAGAGAGGTCACACGTCCCCTAGATCCACAAACTCATCTTCCCGTTTGGCCAGGTCCTCCTCATCTCCCAGGGCTTTCCAGCCACTGGTGGGCAGGACGGGCTTAGAGGAAGGTCGCTGCACCAAAGCAAAAGGAAACAAAGAGGACAGGCGAACGGAGTTCCTCAGCAGGGAGGGGGGCTCTGCCTGGAGGGCCTCCTGGTGGGGGTGTCCCTCGGTGACTTTTTCTTGTAGGCTCTGTACTTCCTCCATCATTTCCAAGAGTTTGCTCATGGTGGCCACCGTGCCGCCGCCCAGGATCTGGGCTTCTGGAATCCAGCGCAAGTAGCGCTGGGCCCACACTCTGATCTCTGGCCCCTCGATGTGAGGCAACAACAGACCGTGGTAGTCAGTGGGCTTGCTATGCCAGCTGTCATAGAATTCCCGAAAGGTGTCTTGCAGCTCATCAGAAGAATTAATGAGTTTGCTAATTCTCTTGCCCAGGAGGTTTTTAATTAAATGATCTGTTTCTTCCCTGAAAAATCCTCTCTTGGGAGATGACTTAGATTGGGTGAGTGGCAAAGAAAGCTGTCGTTGATGCTTTGGAGAGAAAACACAAATAAAAATCTCTGGTTAGCCTGACAGCATAGGTACTGTTGTTCCCATTAAAGAAAGGAGCATAATCCTGCATTTACAAATCCTGACCCCTCAGAATTGCTATGTAAATGCAAACAAATTAAAATGCTATAATATACAGAGAGGGCGGGGTTTCTTGTCTAGTTCTGATGCAGATGTTAGCTGTACGCTATGTTTGTACACAAGTGGGCGAAAACAGGTGTGTCCGGAGCCGCACAAAAAAGGCAGCGGGCAGCACAGAGGGAAGCCTCCTCCGCTGCCCCTGCCCCACGGCCGCAGGGGCACCAAAGGGCGCTGAGCACTTACAAGAACAAGTTTAACTCAAGACAGGGTGACGACGTAGGGGAGTTTGGAGGCAGCGTCTATCCGTTTTCTGTAGGGAACAAAACATTTCCTTTTTGAGACTATTGAGCTTCTACAGTATTCTGAATGCGTGCGAGGAAGCAGCCCTGACTACCCCATCAGTGAAATAACCGTAGGGTGCCAGGCGTCCAGCGGGAGTTCGAGCCCACGTCGGAAAGGTTCTCCTGGCCAAGTCAGGTGGGGGCGACAGCACTCGCAGGGACTGACTAAACCGGCCGGATGTTCTGGCCTCACAAGCTGCAAGGAGGAGGAAATGTGAGCGCTTTCACGTGGCTTCTCCCCCTTGGTAACTCCATCTACAGCCGAAGCAAGGCGCTTTGTTGTGGCTGTGCTGTGAAAGGGCTGTGAGGGTGGGCAAAGGGGCCGGGAGGTTATGAGGGATCTCAAGTGGCCAAAGCAGAAGGGGGAAAAAGGGGGAAGCTGTTTCTCCCCAACTTTTCTGCTCCTGAGGTATCCATTTGAAATAAGAACAGACAAGAGTTTTATTCTCAGGCTAGACTTATAACAACTCTCTAACTTATTTCTGCCAGTGGTTCTTCCTTGTAAAAAAGTTTTTTTTATTATAAAGGAAACATTTCCTTATTATAGAATATGGAATAACAACTAAAATATAAAGAAGAAAGCAAAACCACCCACAAAGCCCCAACTCAGAGCTGACTGGGATTTTTGACTTTCCAGCTAGGGACAGGGAGCCGAAGGCCAGGGGCCAGTGGCTGGCCTCTCTTCTCCCAGTGACCCACAGGGGTCGGAGCGGGCAGGGGAGTGAGGAATGCTAGTGGCACCTGACAGCCACTGAGCGTTTACTGCCACCCGGCTCTGCTCAGTGGTTTATATGCACCAACTTATCCACTTCTCAAGGTCCCATTTATCGCCCCATCTTACAAATGAGGAAACTAAGGCACAGAGGTTAACTAACGAGCCAAAGCCCCAGACACCCAGTGCCAAAGCTGGCTTCACTCACAGACAGTCTGGCTCTAAGGTGCGGGCTCCTCACAGAACTCTGCTCGTCTCGAGAGCCCCTTCTCTCCGTCCCCTAAGCCAGCGATTTCCAATGGGTGCACCGCAAGAATGTTTAAGACAGGTGGTACCTGGCTATTTAGTCAGGGGCACAGGCCTCTTTTCCCTTAGACTATCAAATTAAAAAAAAAATGACAACAGCCAACACAACAATAGCCATTTGGTTTGAATGAACCCAAATTATACTATTTTTCTTGGCCAATTGGCAAAAATATATATTTTTGGTGTGCTATGGAGTTTGTGTGCCGTGAGACGGAAAAGGTTGGAAATCACCGCCCAACATGAACAGAGTGTTTGAGAAGAGCAGGGTGGGGATGGCACCACACAGCTGGAGTCCAGTCACGGCTGAGGCTGTGGCCGAGATCGCATGGCTGAGCGGGCCCACGGTCACCTGTGGCCAGTCACCGAGCGGCACTTCCTGCCATGGCCTCTTCAGTCTCTACAGAGCTTCTCCAACGCATCCACTCACTCGACAAGGGGCTCTGCGCCTGACATCTGGTCTCCTAACCCAACGGCTTCAAAGCTCCTCGTTGCCCCAGCCCCAAGTGGGCCTTATCCAGTTAAACCTGAGGCTGGCCAGCCCTTTGGCTCAAACCTTTCCCACCAGCCAGCTCCTGGAGCCTAGGCTCTCCGCTCCTACCTACAAGGAGAAGGGACGCTCAGAAAAACTCGACCTGGGCAGAGAAATGCAATCCAGTCTTACAAGGCAGAGTCTTCGTTTCCCCCAGTGCAAACAGGAGGGTTGGGCCCTGCCTTCTCTCAGGTCCCTCACCCTCTGGCCCGGCCAGTTCTGCAATCCTAACCGGCTGTCCCAGGAAGTGTGTATGCAGCCACCAGGGGGCAGAGTGAGTGAAGAAAAACTGACCTCGGGCCAAGCAGCTTCCAAGCTCGGAGTCCTGGCCCAGCTGGCGGGAAAGAGGTTAAATCTGTGGGCAAGTATCCACTCTGCGCCTGAGGGCCTCCCAAAGGGCAAAGCAGCAGCTCTAAGTGGCTAGCCGGCCCCTTCTGCAAGTACTGGCTTTGGCTCACCTGCGCCCCCCGGGGGCCTCTACAATGCAGCCACCTGCAGACTCTGGGCCCTGGAGGGCAGGCAGGATCAGACTTGCCCTCCCACTCCCCTTTCTGTAGGGTCTGCGAGGGAGAAATTCCGGGCCTGGAGGCAGAGCCAGGTAGTGCCACGTGAACTGGGTATCATCTAGGGAACCCTGGGGTTTTACTAACCAGTAAGGTCAGGAACAAATACTCAAGTGAACCTCAAGTAACTCGACACTGGGGGTTGACAGCGCAGGGCCAAACCTGGGCTGTGTCCGTCCCGGTGAGTACCGGCACTCGGCCACTCCCACTTGCTCAGGAGCCGTCTGCACTGCGACGACAGAGCAGGAGCTGTGCCAGACACCACACAGGCCAAGGCAGAAAAGCTTCAGGCGTGTGTCCTGCAGAAAGGTCTTGCCGTGGACAGCACGGGCGGGTACAGAGTAAAGCCCACACCATCCCACTCCCTTTGCGCCGCCACCACATGCTCAGGTGAGATGCTCGATTCCACGCAGCACAACCGCGTGGGCGGCAGTGCCCCCGGTGACGTTAAGCACAAGGCCACGTCTCACCGGGGCAGGGGCTGCTTTGCTGAAAGCAGAGGATTCTCCTGGACCTGACAGTGTGCCCGCCACAAACCTCAACTCTGCAGGCTGTTTCCAGAACCCATATGTAACTTTTAGCCTGATATACACGGGGGGGGGGGAGATGAAGGGGGTGAGGCATGTGGACATCTTACTTTGAAGCGCATTCCTTTCCGTTGGCCTTTGTCCAGTTTTGGCTTTTCCATATACAGAGGGTTTTTGAGCAACGTCTGGGCTTTGGGTTCAAACTGTACAGACCAATCCCACACGGTGAGCGGACTCAAAGACTTGCTTTGTGCATCCCGGCCTTCCCTGCCCTGCCAAGACAAGCACAGGTCAGGACGGCCTCCCGGAGGGCCGCGGAAAGCAAACAGACGCTTCGGAGGCAGGCACCAGGAAGGCGCTCCGGGCGCCCTGAGACCCACCATTCACGGCGCTCCCCTCTCAAAGGCTTGTTCGCTAGGCTTTGGTCGGGGACGAGGGAGGGAAGGAGGACACGTTCTTTCCCAGCCGGTCATATGCCAGCCATGCTTGGGTACTTTCACAACAACCTGCGGAGTCACTATTATTTTTGCAATTTTACATTTTAGGAAAATGAGGCTCAGAAAACTGAAGCGACTGTCTGAGGTCAGGAAGTGGGTGGGTGGCAGGGCTGGGACCTGAAACCGGGGCTGTGTGACTGAAAGCCCAGATTCTCGTGTCCCACTTCACCGTGGGATTTGGCAAACTCCCTCCCGGAAGGCCGGCTCAAGCAAACCCGCAGGAGGCTGGCAGGGCACCGAGGCTGCTCGGAGTTAAACCCCCGGCAGCCAGTCTGAGGGCAGTGCCAGCCCAGCCTCCTTGCTCTGCCTCATCTCCATTCTCTTCAGAGGAACTACATGCGCAGGCAAATGGAAGAGAAGGCACCGGGTCTGACTGCCTTTACAAAGGACAAGTTTTAATTCTGTTTAATTCCCCAACTCCAGCATTTTTGCCCCAATATTTACTGAGTGATGAGGGCGAGTTACTTCTCTTCTCTGTGCCTCAGGGATAATCATAGTAATACAGATCCACAGGATGCTGTGAGGGTTAAACATCAACACTCGGAAAGGGCTCAGAATAGGGCCTCATACATTGTCAGTGTTAAATCAATTTTGTTTTTATCATCCGTCTCATTGCATCCTACTTGTGAGATGCAGCTTCTTCAACACACAGGTTCCCAAGAGGGACTCTTACCATGTTAGTTTCTTTTTGATGAGGCGAATTGAAGAAGAAGGTGCTAAAAATCGGTACGTACAAGCTATCTGACAAAACAGTCAGGTAAGTCTCCGTAAATTCAAATGCTGGGGGATGCTGGTGCACCAGCTGCCAGACACAGTCTAAGAAAAGCAGGAACACAGGGACCTATGTGAAAACAAGACACACGTTACTGGGCGGGTGCTAAGGGTCCAATGCCAGCCGTCCTGAGTTCAGGGACAGCCATGTCAGTGGCTGTGGAGTAAACCCCTGCTGAGCTGTAGTCCCTGGACAACACGGCAGACGCCACTGCACTCCAAGCAATAAACGTGCTGGACGGAAATCACGTGCACACAGATTAGTAGCAATATTCGGTGGTACCTTGCTGTGTGACATTTCAAAAGTAAACTATGTAAAATCTCACTATCAGCATTAACAGATGAGCATTTGCAGTTGATTTTGTGGATACGAAACACTAACTTTGAAGCCCAATTAAGTGAAATGTTATTTTCCCCAAAAGAATTCCATTCTTCTTCTTAGTCGATTTTATTGCCCAAAAAACCTATATTCAATTATTTTGAATTTTTTTAATACCCCCTCCTCCACCCCCAAAATGAGAGCCTAGAAGAGAGAGGACAGGAGAGAATGCAGAGGCAGTGAAAAAAGAGTCTCTAATATTCTTCACAAACGTATTTTTTAACTGCTGGCCTCCCTCATTAGCCACCGAGAGGCAAGTCACGCATTCGGGGGGACAGTAACTTTCTAGGGTGCTCTGTCATTCACAAAGAGCTCATCTCCGAGCCACCAGTGGCCCCGCAGGTGGGGAAGACAGGCCGTGTGACAGCCGCTCCCTCATGGGGGCTGGCCGAAGCCTCACACGTGGCTCCCAAGAGAGAGATGGGCTTGGGACTCAACTCCTGAATCAACGTCCGGCACTGTGTCACTTCAGTTACAAAACAGACCACCCAGTTCTCCTTCAAAACTCTACTACGTCCATGCTGATGCTAAGAAACACTTACACTGCAATTTTATTTCATGCTTCATTTCATGCTCAGTACCATTAAAGGGAGTGAGAACTATCTGAACCCCGTTGTGCATCCAGAAAACGGGCTCAGAAAGCACGGGCCTTCTCCAAGGGCCGGCTGAGCAGCAGTCAGACCTTCTCTTAGCTTCATTCCCCATCAGACGCGACGCCTGTCAGCCCCACTTTCTCAGCTATAAAAACACACTCTTCCCCACAGTTACCAGCTCTCTTTGCCCACATTTTTTGAGTCCCATAAGCTTTCAAACTAACTTCCCAGAAAGGAAAAGTCCATTCCATTAACAGAAGACAGTGATTTCCATTCAGCTCAATGAGGTCAGGATGAGCAGAGATCACGCCTGAAAGAAGTCTCCCAGGAGCACGCCAAGGCTCTGAGGGCAAGAGCCGCGGCTCTCTAGTCCCACAGTATGTGTGTCAGGCTGGTCAGCATCGCAGACAGACATGCTTATTATCTGGAGTCACGTCCCAAGCATACGGCAGCTCTGCAGGTGATTTAATTAAAGAAAGTGCCGTTTTCATTTTTCCTTCCACTATCATCGCTAATACAGTCAAAGGAGTCTGAGCAGCTGCAGCCAAGTAGGACACAATGCGGGGGCGGGCTCGTTCTCATTAACCGAACTCCCAACACAACCGCCGCGCCTGCCCTCGGGGCCCAGGCCGAGAGCGCCTCCCACAGCCAGAGGCAGAGGCGGCCGCGGGCCACACTCTCGGACACAGCGCAGAGGCCCTGGCGGCGGGTGCTGCTCGCATCGCCCTGTGATTAATTTTGAAAAGATTTATGTGCAAGGAAAAGTTATTTTGTGTTATGTATTTTCTACAGAAAACTTGTATCCTGAATATTCTTTTTTTTTTTGCAAAGACTAATTGAGCAGAAATTATAGAAGTCTCTCTCACTGAGTTAGTTCTTATTTAAGTTTTACAAATCAATATTACGCCCACCATGAAATATGTATACACCCTTGATGTACACAATTAAGAAGAAAACATTCTGAACACACTTGCTAACCTCTTCCCTCCGGGAACGGTGTCAACATTGTTTAAACATTCAAAGTCATCAAACGGTGAACTGATCACAGCCTTCCCACTGAGCTTACACAGTGCGTACTTTGCAAGCAGAAGCCCTACGTCAGAAGGTAGGAATTCAGAGGCCAGGCACTTCTCCCCGCGGACGGACACAGCCCACAACGAGGACACTCACCTCCTCCTTGTCGCTCTGACGGAGATGGTTGCAGCGATCCAGGAAACAGTGCCCGCCCATGACCCACTCCTTTTGGACGAGGCTCTGGAAGCCAATGCTGGTTCTACAGTGGGGATCCATCATCACTTGCACCAGAGAGGAAACGAGGCAGCAGAGGTCAGAAGCGTTCTCCTCTGGGAGGGCACCAGGGCAGCACAAAGAGGAAGGAGGATACGAAATGTTAAACGCCCACAAAGAGCATTCACACTAGCACAGCTGACAGCAGGGTCACCATCGCCAAGGCCTGCTACAACTCCCTAAAAATGTCAAGCTCTAATTCCCTAAAAACGGGCCAACTACAAAAAAGGTGATGTTTTCCGACTAAGACAAACTGCTTCTCACCCGCCTAGCAGGGGTCCAGCACACACTGGCAGTAAATATGGATTTGCTTACTGAATGGATAAGCAGGGCTGCAAATCCGTGGTCGGCATGTGGGCGCCCGGACAGGCCACACAATGAGGGCGGGTCACCCACATGACGGTGGCCGGCTGGCTCTGCAGACCAAGCTCGAAACCCTTCGCGCCGGTGTGGCCAAGCCTCCATCAGTGAACTCGCTGCTCCGAGCCCAGCGGCTTTTCGGACTTGTCTCAGCACCCTTCCTCACTCCCAATTCCTCCACTCCCTCTGCTCTGCGGGGGGCTGCGTATTTCTGGACTGCACCTCGACGCTCTTGTTCTCAGCGACACAGCTCTTTCTGTTTCTCTCCAAGGGGCAGAAGGGCCTGCTGCTCGTGGCCTGGCCCAGAGGAGCAGCTCCCCCATGGCCCATTTCCACGGCCGCCCCCATCCCATGACAATTCCCATTCAAATGCTTGTTTAACATTCATGACTCGTAGCAAATCAAAGCATACATCTACATCCATGCATTTTAGTTTTGAGAGTTTTAAGATCTTCAGAGTCAGGGTCTGACATCCCCAGAGTTTCCTCTTTACAGAATGAAGAAGTGCAACTTGAGTTGCTATTTTAAAACGTCCCTGAGGAGGATGGAGCTGGTATTGCTGGAGTCAGAGAAACTAAGAATGGGCTGTAAGCAGGGAGGTGCCTGCACCTCAAGCCCTCATGTGGCCTCAGAACCATGAAGTGCTACAGGGTCAGGCTTTCGGGTGCTTCTTTTTCTCCTCCAGGAACACACAAGGTGAAAAGAAACATTTCCGTTTTTGACTTTCTAGTGCTATCAGTTTTCAAAACAAGCTTCGCCTTTGAAGGGACTCTGCCTTCTTGCACTTGAAGGGGGTTGAGAGTACACCCATGGGTTCTAGGAAGAGGGGCTAGAAAATGAGATTTCAGACCAGAGGCAACGCAGCAGTCCATGTCGGGGCAAGTGACCTATCAGCCACGGCAGCCAAAGGTGCGCATCTCATTTTATGCAACTGTGTTATCAGCGCAGTCTGGCCCTGGGCCTTCTACCTCTCAGCCCCCCAATTTTTATCCCCCCTCCTCTTCACCAGTTAGTACTCTACTCTGTTGTTGCTGGGTGGGTCTTTTCCAGTAAAGTTCTTAGGTCGACTCTCCCATTAGGCTGTAAATTTGCAGAAGTCAGAAGCATAGAGCTCTGTACACGGTAGGTGTTCAATAAATGTACTAAAAGCTAAGCCAGTGAGCTGGCATCAGATGGTACAGAGGCCACAGGCAGACACCTCTTGCAATCTGCCCATAAAAGCAAAATCTCAGCAGCCAGGGGGCATGCCAGAGAAATAGTAAGAGCTTGAGGGTACAACAGCATGAGACAATCTACTAAATCTGAAATGCAGGGCCCTAAGAAACCTCAATTATTCTAAACAGCAGATCTTATTTTAGCTCAGACCAACCCAGTTCCCGTGCGATCTCTGCCGCGTGGCAGCTTACACTTGCTATCACTGTGCATGTTTGCATCCTGTCCTCACGTACAGCAGGTTAAGCCCACTGAGGAAAAGGAAGTCACAGACCACACAGTTTCTATGGCTACTGCATGAGGTTGTCAAACACAAACACATAAAAATAATTAAACCATCCATGGGTCTCTTTCTATAAAAGGGATTATCAAAGATTGTAACTTTAACCAAGCTGAGTTAATATAAAACAAAATCCAAAACATTAAGAAATGCGAGCTTTGGTAAAGATAGCAAACAATTCCTTCTTGGGCTGCAAATAGATCTGCCAAGTCCCAAGTGAAAGAATTTGTTTTTAAACTGTAACTCTGAAATCGGGCGCAAAGGATTCTGAGGCTAGGGCAGGAGCGCCTGGGGAGGATTTCCACGCTCGCGCACGCCTCGTTCAAGCCGACTGCGATCGGGCAGAGCGGTGTCTACAGGACTGAACCTCAAGGGAAGGACAATGGAAGCCTCAGTGTGTGCTGTAAATACATTACCTAAAAGGAGAACGTTCATGTTCTGTGCTTCCAGACATTCTATAATTTCTATTGCTTTTTTCAAGCAACGTCTAAATGGAACAGGGACAAGAAAAAAGGTCATTAGTTCTTGAGCTTGGTACTGAAACGGTAAGAACTTTAGAAAATAGTCTGACTTGATCTTCAGTTTTCTATCTTACTTTTATCTTCAGTTTTCTATGCTTCAGTTTTCTATCTTATTTTTGCTAAAAGCCTCCAAAAGAAACAAATGACCATTTATACTACTCAGATACTGCAAGACACTCCTTTGCCTGTTAGAAACTTAAAATTTCCAGAAGGGAACCCCAAAGTTGACATAAAAGTGCTCCTAGATGATTTCTAACCTAGTAATTCTTCGTGAGAACTTAGACCTGAGCCTGGTGGTGAGACCCACAGAGGCCCACGCCTGGCGACAGTGCTGCACATCCACGTTGTTTAATTCAAGGTCACGTGGGATTCAGTCAGTGTGGCCGAAAAGACCCAATATGCCCAGAAATACTTTGTGTCCCTCTCTAGACGCACTGTTCCCCCTGAGGCTGTGGCCACTGCTGGCAGCTCTGACTTAGAACGAGCGCCTCGCCTGTGCTGCCCACTGCCTGCGGTGAGGCCGCCCCCGCCCCCGACCCTTCGCCTAGTTAAGGACCTTCAGCCTTCTCTCGGCCTCACAAAAAGAACGGCTCCTATGACCCATATCACTGTTTTCCATAACATATTCACACAGCAGGCTCTTTAAAACACCTGTTAGTAAGTGTGGAGGGCCGAGGCTCCTCCCCACCACACAGCAGGCATGGCAGGGAGAGGAGGCCAGGCCAGGCACGAGGGAGAATTCCTCTCTTTCCTCAAATCTATCCCGGACCGAAGCTCCCAATTATCACGTCCGTTCTGTGCCTCCCACCTCTGACCTCTCTTCTACTTACTGGTCACAGAGGGGAGCTAGTCAAAAGAGGAAGGATGAGAGCGAATACAATGCTGTTCTCTGGGAATCTCAACCTAATTCTAAAACTCAAAGTCACAAATTGACATGAATGGTCATTTAAAAAAATTTTTAACAGGTAACATATATAGAAGACACCAAATTCCTCTAAAAGGGACCCAGTACAAAATCGGCCTCCTGGTCCCTCCCTGGAGGCAGCTCCGCCCCACCAGCCCGCTCCTCTCAAGGCCGGGCCTACGGGCCAGAGCGGGTCTCCTGGTAAATTCCGATCAATGGTGCACACACATAGTAAATAACAAATGTAAAATTATGAGGCCTGAGTAGAGCACAGGACCTAAGAATATTTAACTGTGAAATAGGAAACCCTTCAATTATTTATCAATTTGCTTTACTACTTTGATTTAGAGAACTATAACATTCACAAGCAATCAATGGTTTGAAATACCTGATTATATCAAGCCAGCTGCTACTTTCCAACAGAGAAAACCATTTTATGTCTGTGTCCCAAAATTCGGTACTGTTATCTGAAAAGAAAAAAAAAAAAAAAAGAGTAAAGAAGTCAGGTGGTTCGCTCACACGCCTGCCACAAAAGCTGGTGCTACTTGACCACCCTGCTCAAGTGCGAATCCAGACACAAGTCTCCACTTAAAGTAAAGGGTGTTTCAAACACCAGCTGAAATGGTGTCTGAACTGCAAAGCCCTGGAAGGCGGTGGCCGTCAAAAACAGCTTTTACTGCTCACATAAACAGAGCCTGCTCTAGGGACACGGGGCCGCGGCCCACCCTGAAGTCAGCCAGAGAGCAGCCCGCTCCGGGCAGAGACGGTCAACATCCAGGCTGCTGCTCCCGGAGGTGGAAGAGGGCAACGGGAGGCATCCTGATGCCACCGAGGCCTAAGGGGGACACCTGGCTTCCGCTGAAACCCTAAATGCACAAACACATTTACCTTGGGCACCGCTACGCAATGGCCCCAGCCCCCCAACACAGAGAGCCCAGAATTCACAGACACCCACTACTTCAAAGTTGCAAGATCAAGTCAAAAGCAGGTACCCCTGTCGGTCCAGAATGATGAGAACAGAAGGGGAGAATCACAGTCCTGTATCAACTAGTAAAGGATCTTACTCTCCTCACCAGGCCCCTACTTTTAGTAAATCCATATTGTAATATGTGTCACAACATGTTTTGGCTGGAGGTAGCCACTTCTGCTTCCCTTGGCGTCGCATCCATTTTCACCGCCAGGGCCTCGCACAGTGAGAACGTGCTATGGAACTTCAGTGCGTGCCAGCTGACTAAATGAAGGGCCCCTAAGCTAGTTAGGCTTCGTTAGACCCAAAGGTCCAAGTTAGGAAAAGTCACCTGTAAGTGTGACAAATCTCAGAGGGTAAAGACTCATTCAAGAATGCAAAGAATTAATAGCCAACTGAGCTTGATTAAATCTGACGGAAGTTCTAATCTGTTCATAGCGGGCAGCCTAGACAAGGAAGTGGGGGTGGATGGGATGGGCAGATTTCATTTTCTACTTGGTACACTTCTGATTGAAAATTTTTACATTGATATATATACACACAGATAAATATGTCTGTGTGTGTGTATATATATTCAATCAGAAATAAAAGTAAAATAATTCCACTTGGGTAGGGGGGAACCCATTCAATAAGGCACTAAGGAAAATAAGCTGATCATTCTCGTGGCGCATCCCTGCATGCCAGTCCATGGGCACAGGTACTGCCCGGCTCTACTGCATTTACACACGGGAGCCCAGTGTTCACCACTGGGCAACAGTGTGCTGAGGAAAGGCGAGGCGGGGACGGGTGGCTCTGTGTCCATTGCTGTGAGAACGGGCAGTGGGGGAAAGCCCAAAGGGAAGTGGAGGGGAGCGTGGCAAAGGCAGCCGCCCTCCACCCCACGACGTCGGCCCTCATGGCCACAACCTCTGCGCACTCCCATGAGGAGCCTGGGAAAGGCACCGACTTCTGCCTGATCCACGCGGTGTGTCCTTCCCCACTTAACAGAAAGGCTTTGCTCAGCTCAGCATCCTGCTCACCTATAAGAAAGAGCTGCTTGAATTTGGCATATGCGGTCTGGATGTCCTGCAGCGACACAAAGCTGCTTGACAGGTCTTCGGTTTTGACAATTTCATAGGGTGGCCTGTGGATGATCCTGTAAATTCTAGGCATCACAAGTAATGAGAGATTAGAAGGGCAGATGTCAACTGGAAATAGCTTATTTCTCCTGAGCACTTACGAAGTGGCGAGACCTGTGTGAAGAACTGTGGAAGTGCCCTCCCATGGAACCCCCACCCACAAGGCGAGCCCCTCAGGACCATGCCAGTCAATGCACATGGAAGGGGAGGTGTGCAGCGTGCACCTTCCTGGCCCAAGCCTACGCAGTTCATAAACCGATCCAGCCATGATCTGAACTAAGGCAGTTTAACTGCAAAGTCTACGCCTTTTCTGTTTTTAATTCATGCACTCTGGGTTTTTTTTTTAAACTTATTTTGAAAATTTTCAAACATGCAGAAAAGTAGAAAATAGCTCAGTGACATGTACCATGGCCTAGATTTGACAAGTGTTAACATTACAGACATCTTGCTATCTCCCCCTAAACGCTTCAGCGTGCATCTCTAAAAACTATGCAGCTGACATTCTTAATGATTGTGTTATACACCTTCTGAAGGAATTAAAAACAACCACTCTGTGTTGCATCCCGAGCACTAAGCTGTTAGAGGCAAACAGATATGGACATACTACTAAGAACTACTCCGTGCTCCTCAGAAAGTAAGAACTGAGATGAACAGTAACAAAACGTTGAACAGTACTGACCCATCCAAGAAGTTCTTTTGGATTTGTAAAATGCTATCATCCTGTTCTTTGGGTAGGGCTGACATTTTCAAAAGGGCACACCCATTGTGGTAGGACCAGCACCATATCTGCAGAGAGAAATAAAGGTTTTCCAAATATAATATACACAACCCAACAGGGAGCGGTAAGCTTACTGTTTAAATTCATACAGGGAAATTTATAAGCTCAATATGAAATGGCTGGATATATTCAACTTTTCTATGCTAAGGAACAGTTACAAAGAAGATTGATTTAGTCTTAAAAAACAAAACAGGTCTAGGTGGACAGGCTCTGTAGTGCTGGGAGCCCAGATGCAGATAACAACGTTGCTACCATTAGTGAGATAGTGGCTATCGCTGGAGTGCAGTTTCTCATGTCACGATTTTACATGAAGTAACTCATTTAATTCTCACTCTAAGACAGGCATGATTATCATCCCCTTTAACAACAAGAAACTGAGACTTAGAGGGACCAGGGAACTTCCCAAAGGTGCACCGCCAGCCGCAGCAGCCTGACTCCAACGGGTGCCCTACCTGGATGGTAAAATGGGGCAGCCCTTGCCAGTGGAGAAAGCTCATGCTCGAGAGAATGGGAAGCCGGCTATTCAACATACACTGGCAGGAGCCTCGCATGTGCACGGCACCAAAGAGGTTGTGAGAGGGTGTAAAGCGGGCTAAGGTACTGTGTCTGCCTTCACGGAGCTGACACTCTACGAGGGAAAAGAGCTTAGCAATCTAATGAAGTAGAATGTGGTAAACCACAGCTGAAGAGAATTTCAAGGAACAACAAAGGGAAGGCAAAGGAGGGAGAAACCATGTGAATGATCATAAGCGACAGGTTCTAGTGTTTTTCTGGATACAGTGGGCATTTTCTTGTTTGCTTCCTCTGTTTTACAGGAACAGAAGATCAGAACTGATCATAGAGCAAAGTAATCTGCCCACTATAGCCTCGAATGAAGAGGAGCGGATGAGGCTGGTTGGGACAATTGAGTCCATTTATGGACTTTGTGCCTGGTGTAAGGGCCTGGCTAAAGGTTCAAGAGTAGGTAAAGCCCAGCCCCCACTCTGCTGACCATGCCATTGGGCCCTGGCTCAAAGGTAAACCTACAGGAGTTCAACAGCCGAGAGGGGGCGCCTTGTTGCCATTATTCCGCAATGTACAAACCATACCTGGGATATGTTAGCAGCAGCCTGGGCTGGGAAGCTAGAGATCAGCACAGTCCAGGTGATACTCTGCACTACCCTTAGAAAGGCTAATAGAGGAACCCGTTTGGGGCTCCAGGGGAAGGTGATATAATCAGTGTTGGGTATGCTGGGTGTCTGGTGCCAGTAGGACATCCAAGTGACGACATTCAGGAGGCACCTAAGAGGGGTTTTTTGAGCTTAGGAGGGGAAGGCAGGCCTGGAGCTCTGGACACGGGAGCTGACTTCCAGCTCACATGGAAAAGACGTGAGCCCACCCGGGAAGCAAGGGCAAAGCGACACAAAACTGCCAAAAAGCACTGCCTCCCCTGAGGGGTGGTGGCACCTGGATTCTTTAAGATTCACAAGGAGAGGGAAGTGTTGGCAGGAGACAATTCAAAGGGCCCTCTGCCTTCCGCTGACTCCCCGTGCAGTGTTACGCTCGGTGGGCGGCGGGCCAAAACTGCCCCAGCGTCCGCGCTCTGCCCCGGCGGCAACGTTCTGAATGCCCAAGCGGTCCCGTGCCCCCAACCGGCACAGTTCATTCTGATAAAGGGGGAGACACTCATAACCACAACTGGGTGATAGTTCTAGGCAACTGAGTGATTTTAATCCTTTTTATCTCCTTTCCTGAGCAGAAAGGGTGGCTCTTAGTGGTATGAAGCCGTAACTCATTTTCTACTTGAGGCACAACAGTTACTGCCTCAGCCCAGCTGAGGTGCTAAGGGGCAGTTCCCAGACCACCCTCCATTTGAAACAGTAAGGAAAAAACAAGCAATATTCCTGGTCAGAAAGAGGCCTGTCACACGGATTTAGCAAAAAGCACATGTCCTCTGCTATTGTGACATGAACTATTTCTGTCTGGGAAAGGGCCACAGGGTTCTTAGTGTGAATGACTTGACAATGGATAAGAATCACAGACCATTAATCTTGTCTATCTCAAAAAAGGGAGGGGAAAACTATTCATTATTTCATATATCTTACGGTGCCTCTCTCAAGAGAGCCAAAGACTGAGCTGAGGGGAACATGTACAATTGGAGGCCAGGAGTCAGTGTAAGCAAGGAACTACTAAGGAGGTAAGGAGACCAAGACAGTGGAGTGTGTATGAAGCTGCGACAGGAGCTTAAAGGCACCGGGGAGGGCGTGTCAGGGGCAGAGCTGCTGCCATGGCCCAGACACCGGGCCGGCCAGGCTCAGAGCCTCTTGGGGGCCGGCCAGCAGAGCGAGGGCAGCAGGGAGGCAAGCGGAGAAAACGAGTTCAGACTCTTTAAAGACATCTGGCCGCACAGGGAAGGAGAACGAGACACTAGCTTGACTCTTCGGGAAGGGCTTCTTCACGTGTGGGGAGAGCTGAGTTTGTCTTCAAGAGGAGAGGGCCACGGAGAAAGATATGCGTGGGACGGGAAGGCTGACGGAAGCAGGCTCCAGACAGGCCCAGGCAGAGGAGCCCAGGGCCCAGGCAGAGGTCTGGATTCCAGGTGAAGGAAAGGGGAGTCCAGAGAAACAACAGGAGGTAGAAAAGAAGGAAGGTGAGGGGCATCTTGTGGTACAGTCCGAGATCCCACTAAAGGATGGGAAAGACAGTCTGTGAGAGCAAGAGAGTGCAGACAGAATCATAACCAGAAAGAGAATGAAAACTGTTTACAACAGCCCCAGGGGAGAATGACACAGGCAGCAAAAGGAGTTAGACAACAGGCGAGGTGGCCGAGCAGAGCAAGGGCCCAACTGAGCCAGGTAACAGTTTCCGTACATCCCACTAAGTATGCTGTGCTGTTTGGTGTAAATAACCTACAGCCATGTTCAAGCCCCATGGCAAAAAAAGGGGGGGGGGGGGAAAGTAGATACTCTAGGTTGGAGGCCAAAGACTCGAGATCAGCAGCGAGAGACAACTAAAATCACAAGCAGTGGAGGCTTCCCTGCAGAGGAAGTGAAGGCAGAAAAGAAGAACAGGTGAGAGTCAGGGTTAAAAAGCATGGAGATAAGGTGTGTTCTGGAACTAGATAGAGGTGACAGCTGCACAAGACCGTGAATATACCAAATGTCACTAGTGTCATTTATGCTGTATGTTTTCAGAGTTCTGCGTTCCCTGAATAAATGTATAAATTCCACCTTAGGTAATATTTTTCTGCTGTTCATTCATGCAAACTCTACTAATGACTTTCAGGACACGTGATTAGAGCCGTCGAGCTAATACAGTGAGAGCACCTTCCTACAGTTCCTATCAGTTATGTTGCCGACTCCTCACTCAGAGCTGAAAATGTTTTCTGCTTCTCAGCCCAAGGCGTGGCTAGAACACACAACATCCAAATTGCAGACAGCGCCGGATGGAGAGCCTATTGCCATGTGTGTAGAAAAGTCATCTTTGTTTCTTCCCACAGAGCACACCCTCTTTTCCTAGATGTACCTATGAAAAGCTGAAGGACGAAGACCCTCATTTTCACTCTTCTAAAACAGTGATTCTCAAAATGTAATCCACAGATCCAAGGCGGGGAGTCCAAGCCCCTTCCAGATGTCCTGAGAAACACCGAGATCTGCCATTTGTCCTTTCCCTGTACTGACGTTCGCACCGGTGGTGGGTGGCACTGCCGGTGCCCCAGCACCAGTCAGGCACTGCGGCCACACGGCACAGCCTGCCCCGGAATTCCCCACTGCCACGCACGCGCCGAAACACTCGGTTTCACTTGACAATGCCCTGGATGAGGGACTAAAAATTACTGTGTTAATCTTGACCATTACATGTCTTTTTAATATTCCGTGTGACGGGATGGGAGGTGAGCACCAAAGTACAATGTTTGTCTCAAGGAAAAAGAGCCTATGCAACTGAGCTGAGATCTGAATTAACTGCTTTTTTTCATGGACTTAAAAGAATGGGTGATTGATAGACAAATTAAGGGTGTTCAGACTTTGGTAACTGGCGGTCAGTCATTCTTTTAAAAAATAATGAATGAAGTGAGTCTATCACTTCAAGGAAAACAACGGACAAATTGTTGCCGATGATAAAAACTGAATTTTCAAGTAAAAATTAGAATTTTGGAAAACTAGTGTCTGGCCTTTTGGCTGGACAGCTTCCCAATATTTAAAGATTTTGCTGATGAGATGGGATGATATAAATGAGTGTGATTTTAATATTATATAAGGAAATGTCAATATCTGGACAATCTGTATTACCTAAGTGAATCAATATTTTCCAGATGATGAATGTATAATGTTATAAAATCACACGTTTTAAGATCCATTCAAAGTATAAGATAAACCACTGGATTTTAACTTAACAGAGAATGAAAAGTTTGTTGATTATATTTTCAGATTCCTAACTGCAATTAACCTTTATGAAACTACCACTGGTCAATTTTTTGGTGTACCATCAAAGAATGATACTCTCAATTATTGAAAAAGGCTATTAAATAGTTCTTCTTTTCCCAAATACATATGTTAGGCTGGACTTTTCTTCATGTACTTCATCCAAAGCCTAACATACCACAGCAGACTAAATGAAAGAAGCATAGAGAAGAATCCAGTGTATAGGGATATTCTATTTTTAAAATTTTTGAACAATATAGTTATATTTCAGAGAAATATATTATTTATATTTCATAGAAATATATTATTTATATTAGCAAGTTATGAGTTTATCACTAAAATAACAATTTTTTAACTGTTTCAGTTTTAATTTTTAATATGGCAAATATCAATAGATACAACCCCATAAACAAAAACTCTGAGATCCTCAGTCATGTTTAAGGGTGCAAACAGTCCTAAGACCAGGAAGCTGGAGATCTACTGCTCTCAATTAAAGGTTACCAGCTCGGGGGACACAAATCACCTCGGGCCCCAAGACATGTTGTTTAAACCATTGAATCCAAGGCATACATCTAGAAATCAAGAAAACTCACATAAGAATCCCCATCTGAGGTCCCTCCTGAGATGCCAGGCCGCTGGCAAGAGCCGACCTGCACACCTGCCGGGCGCAAACCTGCAGGCGCGGAGGAGCGGCCACACGGGTGCTCTGTCAGCGCTGTGCTGGCTGCTTGCCCCCCCCCCCGCCCCGCACATGCTCCTGGGCTGGCGACCCCTGCTTTCACATCTCACCTCCTCCACAGAGTGACCTTTCCGGTGAACCAGCCATGCGCGCAGCATAGCATTTATTTGTAATTCTCATTCCTCACTAAATTCCTGAAGTCTTGGCAACTCCCAACCACCCATTAGAAACTAGAGTAACTGCCAGAGTCTTGCTTTCTTTGATCAGTGACACATTAAATATGGCTCCCATCCCAGGCTGTTCTGTGAAACTCAGTAAGCTCTTTATGTTGTCTCTGGGAAAAACCACGACCACGCCCATTCAAAGATTACTGGTGCAGGCCAAAGGGAATCTTAAACCCTACTGCCCCTAGAGTGGCCCTCTCAGTCTCAAAATTATTTAGGTGTTAAATCAGGCTAGCTTTCAGAACCAGACAGATCTGTAATCCTCTTAGAGCTTTCCAAAGATGTCTCTGCTAAGAACGCCACTGCGTCTGTGGAAACTTTAGAACCCTGTCCCCAGGAGCCTTGTGTCTAAGAGACTCACTTCTCCAGGGAGTCCCTCAGGTATTTTTGGATCACTCTTGGACTAAGGACAAACTCTTTAGTACCAAAGCCAGGGGCTTTAAGTGAACAATCTGCCAGATGGGCCGACGAACAGCCCGTTTCCAGATGTACTTACTGGTATGCCGTGACCCTGAAAGCGTGACACGTTCTCTTCAGGAAGAGGGGTGGGGACAACAAAGTATGCTGGCAACCTAGAAGAAAGAGATGTCATCAATGTCAGTACTGGACTAATTCACTAAATATGAAAGCTCAACTTTAATGAACACAGGAACCTAAGCAGAGTGGTAGAAAATGGACCATATTTCCCTGTTAAGAACCAGTGCAAATGAACTCCCTCCAGCCGAAATCAGATTGAGTTCAAATCCTAGCTCTGCTTCTGATTCTGATAACTATAGATAAATTTCTCTACCTCTCTGGGTCAGTCCTCTCATCCACTGAATGAGGGCATTGGAATATGTGATATCTAAAAGTATATGAATTCCAAAATTGGGAGTGATCTTTCTCATCACACAGTGACAATACAAGCTCCTGTGTTGCTTTCAGACGGACTAGTATGACTACTGCCCATTTTATGAAGTGCTTTAACAACACTTAAGTGTTACTATTGAATATATGCCAGACTCTGTTCTAATTATTTAATATGAATTATTCATCTAATCTTCCCAACGTCACTAAGCAACACGTACTATCATAATTTCCATTTGACAAATAAAGAAAGTGAGACACAACACTGCTAAGGCCCTTCCCAGGTTACACAACTAGTAAGTATTAGTGAAGCTGGGACCTAACCCAAAGAGCAGTGATTTCAGTTTCTACATGAGAAAAGTTAGGTTCTAAAAATAACAAACCTGTTAAGAAGGGACGTGGGAAAGACAGATTTTCAGAGTTGCAGAGACTGGAGATGTATGGGCACACCATCTCCTCCTGTAGTTGGCAGATGCAGGTTTCTTTACTAAGAAGGTCACCTAAGTTCTATCGCTTGGGAACTGTAAAGATCATTCACTCAAAGGGCCCGAAACAAAGCCTCACACGAGATCAGAAGGTGCCTATGGTGTAAGAGCTACAGGGAAACTAATCAGATGGTGTTTGTATGCTGCATGTGTGAAGTAAATCTCTTAAATATCAATATTAGGTCATGGGAAAGATTAACTTTCCAAGTTGAAAGGTCCGAATTTGAATGCAATCAAGCCATTGGATCAAATCAAGTCAGAGGGGATGGAGTAACATTTTAAACATCACCATGGGGATGTGCTCATCAAAATCCAGGCTGTGGGAAACTCTCAGACAAATGGCCTCGTTTCTTCAAATAAAGTATAAGAAGAAAATGATGGTGAGTGAATCTATAGATTGAGACACTGAAAATCTATCAACTGCAAAATATCAATCTCACTGTATCCTGACTAATCGTAAAATAGGTAAAAAGATGAAAGATAAATTGTTTTAAAATATATAAAACATGGGGAAATTTTGAACACTGGGTATGAAAGATATTAAAGAGTTAATGTTAAATTTGAAAGTTTTCATAATGGTTTTATGGTTAGCCTTATAAAAAAAGAGTCCTTGCCCCAACCAGTGTGGTTCAGTTGGTTGGGCAACATCCTGAAAAGTGAAAGGTTGCCAGTTTGATTCCAGGTCAGGGCACATGCCTGGGTTATAGATTAGGTCCCTGGTTGGGGTGCGTATGAGAAGCAACCAATCAATATTTCTCTCTCACATCAATCCTTCTCTCTCTTTCTCCCTCCCTTCCCCTCTCTCTAAACACTAAATAAGTAATATCTTAAAAGTAAAGTGAGTCCTTAATTCTTGGAGATGTATACTGAAATATTTATGAATGAAATGCGATGAGCTCTGGGATTTATTTCAGCAGAATCCAGGGGAGGATATAGAAAACAGGATGAGCCATGAGTTAGTAATCGCTGAAAGGAGGTGACAGAGAAAAGGGAGTTCATCATATTCACTTTTCTTTTACACTGCTTTAAGTTTTCCATGAGAAATATCTTAAAGGTAATTAAAAAGAAAAAAGCACCCCTAATATTGTGATGTAAAACTAGGTTTGGGAATCACTGGTCAAGGCTAGGACACCTCACACCATCAAAACATAGGAGCAGTGTTTGGCTTTTGAGGTTCTGAAGCGGTAAGGATATTTTCTCATGTGTCTGCTTCAGTGCATGGGCAGTAAGTCATCCCTTCAGAGGTCACTGTCACTGAAATAAACACTTCTTTATACATCAATGGCTCTCAAACTCAGGCTGCCCATTAAAATCATATGGTAAGATTGAAAATTCTTTATGTCCAGGTTCCATCCCAGAACTTGTCTATCAAAAGCTTAAAAGCTCTCCAGATGTACAATCAAGACGAAAGCTGTTGTTCTAGAAGATCCTGCTACTGAAAGTATGCAAGAGCATCAGCTCCATGTTTATAAAGAAAACAGGCTCTCAAGCCCAAGCCCAAACCCAGACCTACAGACTCAAGCTCTGCATTTCAATAAGCTCCAGGAGACTTAGCTCGACAAGAAATGGTGAGAGGAAGCAGTGCTCTAGATGGCAACCTACAAACAGATTGCTGTTTCTCCACTTTTACAGTAGTCACCGCGAGGTTTGTCTAAACCAGGACTCCCAGCTCCTTCCCCAGAGGCTCGTTCTGCAAAGTCGAGGTGGGGCCATATTGCTTTAAAACATTTGTGTGTCTTACAGTGTTGGTTATCTAGTTAATTTTTTATGTCTTTCACCAAAAGGAGGAAGAAACTGTCAGAACCAAGTGAATCAGCATATGTACCCCTCAAGAAAGAAGGTCCGGAGAATTTTCTCAATCCATTGAAATTTTGCTTCCTGGCAAATTAAAAAAAAAAGGAAGGAAGGAAGGAAGGAATGAGGGAAGGAGAAGGTTGCCCAGAGATGGACAGCTCCGCACCAGTGCAGGGGGTGGGGGATGCCCTGTCCTATCTCACAGAACCACAGGCGGCGCTATGGAGCCTCTGCGATAAGACTCCCGGTGTCTACAAGCAAGTAACCCTCCCTCCTGGGACAGCAGTCATTTTAGTGATTAGGATGAATTTAGAATAGAAAGTAAACAGCTCCTTCAAATACAGGATGACTTTATTCGAGGGAAGTTGTATGATCTGCTCAGGTACAGCCTCATTCGGGTGAGGGAGTCCCCAGAGCGACAACAGGGGAGCAGCAATGTCTACCTGCGGCCACGTCGGCCTATTCATAGGTTCCTCTGTTACACATATGCTACAGGGGCAAGGCCTTCTGATAGCTTCCTAGGGAGGTGGGACAAGAGGAAGGCGTTTCAGGAGAAGGGACAGGCTGCGGTACAGGAATAGCCAGCTCTGACCAACGCAGAGGAAGGTGACGTAGACACTCAGTTTTTTATTCTTACCCAAAGTGACTGGAGTCCCCTCTAACTACTGAAGGGCTTTCATTAATTTATTCATTCTGTCTCCTATTTCTTGAGTCTTTCATAAATCCAGGCACTACACTCAGTTCTGAGGACAGAGGGTGGAGCAAAAATAGGTTTATAATTGTGAATACACAAAACAGTTTATTCTTGTATTAATATTTATTAATTACTGTATTATTTTTCAAACTGTAAACCTACTTTTGCCACACCCTGTAATGATGAACAAGCATAGCATCCTCGGCTCCCCAGAGCCCCTTCCTCTCCAGATGTATTTTTACATGCTGACACCCATGCAAATACTAGGGACCTTAATCAGTACGTGGCAGGGTTTTTCCTACACGGCTCTGGCAGTGGGAATGGCTCCTATCAGGTCCATTGTCACCTTTCAAACTACCGCCTCCTAGGAGTGGGGGTTCCCAGCCTCTTTCTGAGTAGGTGCTGGCCTTCCCTTTTCCAGTTTTGTGACTGTAAAGGGGAGAAGGAGCTGGATGGGGGGGGTATGATACAGCATTCACCCCGCAGGCCCCTCCCACTGGCACCCCAGTTCCCCGTGACAGGAAAGCTAATCTTATAAATGTTTGAGATTGGACAACATCGAAACTTGCCTGCTGAAGAGGCTCACCTGAACCTTGAGCACAAAATGCTCTACAAAAACACGGCAGCCACACTTAACCCCAGGAACTCGCTCCAAACCCCCAGTGGACGCCTGAGACCGCAGAAAGTACCGAATCCTATGCACTCACTCCATTTTGCCATATGTAAATGTGCACTTTTTGGCCAAAATTTTTAAGGGAAAAATAAGGATGTGTATTATACATGTGCAGTATTAATCCCATATCTATGTGCATGTTTTTAATTCTTTTATTTATTCTTATGGTTAAAACTGTAATTCTAGAAAGCAATAATGGTATCTCTATGGAAAATAATACCCTGGAATATGATAATCAGTTTGTTTCTAAATATAAATAAAATTTGAATTAAAAAATTAAAATGTAAGATTCTTTTCCTGAACGTTTGGGCCAAAAACACAGGAGTGCATTATACACGGGAACACATTATACATGGCAAAATACGGTACACTATGTTTTTTCCTATACATACATAGGTATACATACATACCTATGATGAAGTTTCATTTATAAATTAGGCACAGTAAGAGATTAACAATAACTAATAATGAAATAGAACAACTGTAACAAAATACTATAATAAAAGTTATGTGAATGTGATTTTTCCCCTCTCTTTCAAAATATCTTAATGCACTGTACTCACCTTTTCTCTTGAAAACACTTTACCGCTCCATTTTGGCATACTGAATTGCCGCATCGCTCGCCAATTTCGCACTTTAAGGCTATTTTTGAGTAGAATAAGGGCGGCTCGAACTCAAGCACTGTGACCCCATGACAGTCAACCTGACAGCCGAGAGGGCCAGCAAGAGGGCAGGTCGTGTCTACAGTGGGGACACGCTGCACAGAGGGAGGTATGACCCGCAACCCAATGGGATGCAGCTAAACAGCCTAAGATTTCATTGTGCTACTCAAATAGCACCCGATTTATGAACTGTTTATTTCTGGAATTTTCCATTTAATATTTTAGGACTGCAGTGGACCACAGGTAATTAAAACCACGGAACGCAAAACCGTGGATAAGGGAAGATTACTGTGCAAATTTTATGAAACTGTTAGCACAGTGCTGGGGCATTATGTTCCAAAATGGTACGATTTTCTAAAAGAGAATTATGCAGAGTCAACCTTTAAAATGTAGGTCAGAACACATTACACTTCTGCTCAAACTCCTCCTCGCTGAGCTATAAATTCTTCTGAAAGCCTCCCCGCCAGCTGCCACCAGCCGCCCTCCCGGACCCGCCTCCCGCCACTCCGACCCGCGCTCCTCTCCAGCCCTGGGCTCCCCGCCGCTCCTCACACAGCCAGATGAGACCCCACCTCGGGCCTTGGTTCCTGCTGCTCCCGCTCAGACCGGCCTCCCCACCAACAGCTCCCATACCCCCTAACCCCTTCCCTCACCTGTTTTTCTCTGTAGCGCTTACCACCTTTTAATATCCTATAAATGCTCACTTATTCTGCCATCATTTTCCTTCCACTGTAAGGCAGTTCCAGGCGGGCAGGGGTTTTTAGACCCTGTTTCCTGCTGTATCTTTAGTAGCTAGGACACTGTCTAGCACATAGTAGGCACTCAAAATTCTTACTGAATGAATAAATGAAGTGTTTGGTAAGAGAAAAGCAAATACACAATATAAGTTCAGAAATGCCTCGAAAAATTTTACACTTAGGTGACAGATACAATAATGGGGAGAAAAACACAAATTCTCTTTCGAATGTTTTAAAGGATACTTTAATTAATGTGGAGAAACGGGACCTTTCTGATGGGAACGTAAAATGGGGTAGTTGCTGTGGAAAACAGTCTGGCAGTTCCTCATAAAGCTAAATGCAGAGTCGCTTTATGGTCTAGCAATTCCACTCCCAGGTATTTACCCAAGAGACATGAAAATATACATCCACACAAAACCGTGTACCCAAATGTTCAATGCAGCATTAGTCATAATGGCTGAAAAGTGAAAACAACCCGAATGTCCATCGAGGAATAGATAAATAAAACATGATGTATACGTACATCCGTGCTATGGAATATTATTCAGTGATAGAAAAGATGACATTCTAATACATGCTATAACAGGATGAGCCTTCATATGGTACCATTATGCTGAATGAAAGAAGCCAGGCATAAAGAACACACACTGCATGATTCCATTTATAAAATGTCCAGAACAGACAAACCTACAGAGCCAGGAAGTAGGTAAGTGGATGCCTAGGGCCGGGGGTGCCATGAGAACTTGGGAAGAGGCTACTAATGGGTATGCAGTTTCTTTTGGAGATGACAAAAACGTTCTAAAATTGACCATAGTAATGGCTGCACAACTGTGTGAATATATTTCAGAACACAGTATATTTCAAATGGGTGAAATGTATGGCATGTGAGTCAAATCTCAATAAAGCTGTTTTAAAAAGCACAGCACTGAAACCTTACCTTTCACAGACTCTGTAGCCTTCATTGACACTCACTGCTTTGTACTTCATGTTGCCTCTAGTCCGCTCCAATTCCCAGCACCAGTCCTCAAGTGTGTCAAACATTACAGTGTGGTTCTTGGGAGTGGTGGCTGGCAAAAGAAATTCAAAAAGACAATAAAATCGTATCATGAAGCACTGGTATTTTAATGACGTGAGAGTGAATCCTCAGGCCCCAGTTTCCTTTACTACACCCATCTTTATCCAAGCAGAATGAATTCACCACTTAATCCTAACCTCGTTTCTCTTTTTTGTCATTAATCCAAAATTATGACTGAGGTTCTGTTGCTTGATTCTGGAGGAAAGGGGTTGTTCTAGTTCCATTCCTTGCAAAAGTAATTACAGCTCCATTTTCAGTCATCTGACCATGAGATAATTTATATAACATAAAAAGATCCTGAGAGGCACTAAAAGACAGGCTTAGCACAAACGCTCAGAGAATATTTTTAGCCCCACCAACATGTGCGTAGGTAGGATGGCAAATCCATCTGAACAGCATGTAGGATTCCTGAATGTAAATCCTCCTTCAATCTGAAGATACCCTGCCAGCAAGAGGACGTTCCAGTGTGACACCTGGTTCCTGAGGGCCACGGCGAGCCATGGCGGGGTCAGGGCCTGCCAGCCAACGGCTGCATTACGGCGACGGTACTTTTGCTCCTGCCCCTGCCCTGTGACCACCTGCTAGAAGGAAATGCCCAGGAGCACTGCTCTGTCCCACTGACTGTCCCTGACCCTCTCCCAAGCCACAGCACTGCTTCCTGGGGGTGACATACACCACAATAGTTTTGGGTATTTACATAGATTGGTTATTTCAAGCCTCTGCACATTTAAAAAACAAGCATTCTGGGAAAAATAAAGTCTTGACAAAACTCCCACCTGCTCTTTTTAATAAAATCAGATCACTGTACAAAGGATGATAACAAGAATAATGATTCGAAAAAACAGTAGTTAAGCTTATATAAGCTTAGAGCACTTAGTGTGTGCTAGGCGTTGTTCTGAGCATTGTAATATGCTGTAATGTATGAACTTAATCCTTACAGTCCCATAGGTGAGGTGATATTATTTCCTCCACTTTACAGGTGTGGCACCGGAAGGTCAAATAACGTGCCCAAGAGCACAGGGCTACGCAATGGCAGAACTGGGATTCAAGCCCAGGCAGATCTAAAGAAAATTTCCATAAAGTAATAACTGGAAGAAAAGAATTTCCCCATGGACTAAGCATTTAGGACCTTTCAGCCAAAGCATATTTATGAATTGGTAAGCCTGAGAATAATTACAGATGTTCAGATTGCAAAGTGGCCACCTCTACAAACCCCTACTCAGTGAAAAAACTAATTGGTCAATTCAAATTTATCTATTATAATCTTTACTTATAAAAATTGGGGGTTAAAAGGACAAAAGAAGGGTGGAATTAAAATAGAACACGAGACGTTCCATATTCTGGGCCCATGGCACAAAAAGCCACCACAAGGCAACGAAACCACCAGGTCGCCCCTGGCAGAGGCTCCAGCACACAGACTGCCATGTGGGCCCAACAGGACACCGCCCTACGCTGGGTCTGGGTCAGGAAGCAGATATGAGGAAGCAGAACCCCTAAAAAATAGAGGGTGACTTTTCCAGTGGAATGCCAACACATGTTTATGTAGATAACAGCGGTCAGCAAAATCCGTCTCACACTGCAACCAGCTGCTGTAAGCCAGCACCCAGTTCGTCGGCACTTGCACGCTTACCTGCAGTGAAGAGATCTGTCACAAAAATGAACTTGCTGAATGAAGAAACAAATTTTATGTTCAGCCTAATACTAATGCTTACTATATGTTACATCAGCGTAATTCTCTGAACATAACACGTCCTGAATGACAGGCAGCTATACTCCCAATTAACCCTCACTTAATGACTGTCCCCTCTGTATCATGCGCTTAATAATTTATAATCTTCACAAAAATTCAAAGGAAGCATTAACACTACTGTTTTTTTCCAATGAGAAACCAGAGGCCCCAAGATCACACAGCTCCTAAGCAGCTGAGCAAGGATGTGAATTCAAGCCTGAATTTCATGGAGAGACCCTGAAATTCATACCTTTTTCAACTAAATCACCACAGTTCCCAAACTGCAACCTGCTCTCTCAGATATCCCATCTCTGTCCAAAATCCGCCTCTGTGCCCACCAGAGATTCCCACATCCTCCACGCCCGCCATGCACAGCCTTCGCCCTCCCTCCCCCCGGATGGTCAGGCACTTCCTCCTCTTGCTCCCATGGCCCCTTCCAACAGGGGCACCGTCACCTGGCTGCTGCTGAGGTGGCGCTCTTCGAGGGCCAGGTCTTAGTCCCTTCACCTCCATATCCCCAGGGCCAGACCTACAGCGCGCACTCGGCAAGTGCTTGCTGAATGAGCCGCAAGTGACAAGACAACCTGGCATTTCAGAAAGCCTAATACGGGCGTTAAACTAACAGGTCACTTCCTGGGGGGAAAGCACACAGCACATGGCATCACCCGATGTCAGTCTCCTGTTAGGAGTAAGGGGTGGAGCAAGGGGACTGACGATGGAGGGGAGAGACCCAGAGGAGGAAGAAGACAGACCTCTGTGGGTTAAACACTGCACAATGCGGCCTCTATTAACAGCGAATTCAGATGCCCAGAGGTTCTTAGCTAAAAGCCTGCTCTCTCTCTTTCAGCGAACTGAATGGAAAATATTTGTAATCTTAAGTTTTCTAACCAAGCTAGTCTCCTGATGTGTTCTTTTTTAAATAATGCTAACTGTACACTCTTAGGGTTTACTATGGGCCATGTACTCTTCTAAGTAAGTATATTCCCTAATTTAATCTTGCCAATATCCTAGTGACGTAAATATCACTACTATCTCCATTTTACATATGAAGAAACCAGGACACAGGAAATTTAAGTAATTTGCTCAAGGCCACACAGCTAATACTGGTGGACTTGGGATTCAAACCCAGACAGGCTGGCTCCTATGAATATACTGCCTCTCACGCTCTTCCGTGAGACATCTGGTTCTTGCCTGATGTGTTCTCCTTTGTACAACTTTGATCTTTCATAAGAAACAATCAAATCAAAAATTCCTCACAAAAAAGACAACAAATCTCAAAGATAAGTAAAAAACAACAAAGATCACAGAAAAAATAGAAACTTTTTTTTTAAAGAAACTTGAATGTGTCACCCAAGCAAAGGTGACCAATTGTTAGAGAAGTAGAGAAAGCACCACTAGTTTCAGGTAGAAATTGGAGGATCCACCTACCTACAAACTGAAACCCAGAAGATACTTACCTGTTCCGTTTTGTATAGCAGCTGCATAAGAAAAGAGAAACAATCGCTTAAGCAGTTTAGGAGCCAGGGTATGATGAATTATGCCGCTGACAATCTAGAAAACAACCGAAGAAGGCATACAGTCACATTCTGGGCAGTAAGCACTGAGCTAGCTAAGTTTTCAGTCATGCCAACCAACCGGTTCTGCGGGGCAGCATACGAAAACTCTTGCTGAGATCTGCGCCTATGGCCGAATCTCTTAGAATAATGCCAAATGCACAAATGCCAAATATTTTGTCAGGTTTTCTAAGAGCTTTGAATTTCTAGGAAAATTTGTGAACCATAGTCTAATTTCTCAAAAACTAAGTGCTAAAAAACCTCAAGTGCCATATTCAGACACCCTAAAAATCTGACATTAAAGACATAGAGCTGATACCAGATAACCAAAACATTTAGTTATTTTGATCCATTTGTGGCATTTAGGATTTTTTTCTAGAAGATAATAAAAAGAAATTAACACATTGTGCTTTCTGTTTGAGGTTCCAAACAAAAGTGTGTTTGGACAGATGACTAAAATCATCATTCAAAATGACGTTTCTGGCTTCTCAGGGAATTTTCCACACCTACATCACCCTTCTGCTCAGAACAGACACTGAAGTCATGTTTATTATTCTAACTGAACTTCCACACTACCTGAAAGAAAATCAAGGACTTGCCTGTAAGTGTGCATGACTCAGTGTAGCCAAAGACAACAGATGAACTGGCCTCTCGCCTGGTTTCCCCAAGGGACTTTATCATGAGAGTGGCAAGTCTGAGACCTTCAGTATCTCAGTAAGAGAAATCTTAGAAGTCACAATGACCACTACAACCAGTTCACCCAGTTATATATCCTAATTTGCTGTGGCTATTGGATTAAGTTCCCTACAGTGTCCAAAAGCACAGGCTCATTTGGTGACTTGGCTTTGGCCCTCTGACCTCGTCACCTCTGCCTCCTCCTTCTGCACACTTCCACTACCCCCCAGGTATAAGCTCATTTACCCAGGAGCTGGGGTGGGCGGGGACGTCACTGCTGCCGCCTCTCGGAAAGGCTGTCAGGGGCAAGGAAAGAGGGTTGCTTCTAGCTGCTCCGTCCTTCCTCCTCCCCAACTGCCTGCCGACCTTGGCTTTCCACCTGCCACCCTTCAGAGGCTCCAGGAATAGAGACACCATGGACTGAAGAAGCGCGCATGTGCCAAGGTAATACACAGGCACACTTCACCAAATTCCTCTCCATTCTAATCAAAGCATGCGAGATTACAACCAATTTCACCTCCACAGAGTAAAAGGCTCCCCTCAATCTACATGCAATGTAAGCAAAAGTTAGTGGGGAAAACCTGATGGGAAATAAAACCTAAAAACACATGCAACTAGTTACCCTTTTGACTTCCTCTTCTTTTGTGTACCTCAGACAAAAGTGGAATACCCGGAGGTCTTTGCAGTGGATGATGAGTTTCTCAGGGTACTTCTTCAGTTGTCCAAAGATAGTTTTTTTTTTCTCATCAAACACTGCACATACAACAAATGATAAAATCAGGAATGGAATTTATGTTATAAGGTACCAAGTGAGCGCTAAAGAAACAAGGTGTACTATTAACTCCTAAGGAGGCCTCTCAGAAGCGAGAGGAGGGGCACCACCTCAGTAACTGCCAGCCAGGACCCTGCCCCACCCCGCCCCACCCCGCTACGCTGGGCCCTTCACTCCCCTGGAGGAAGCCCTGGACTGAAAAGGACGGCAGCTGTTCAAAGAACCGACTCCACCAACGCGCGGATAACCCTGCCCTGAAAGCTGAGATTACAAAAGGCGGGAGGGAGACAACTAGGGACAGTTGGCTGACTCCTGCGTTTATGGCGGGGGGGCCCCTCCTGCCACCTTCCTCCCTGTCCCAGAGTTTGGACCATGCAGCACCACTGGCATTGGAAACAGCACGAATGACTACTGAATGATTTCTGAAAGTTCTGTTTACAAAAATAGAGGAGTGGAGCAGACAGAGGCTTGAAAGCAGAAAAAGACACTCAAATGCAGTACATGAGACCTTTATCAGGTCAACCTGTAAAGTAAAACCCACACAGCTACATTGACAGCAAAAAGCATGATCAAAATCTACTCTATAATGGCATTGTGGAGTATTAGAAAGAACACGTTCTCAGTTCATGTCTGAGCTCATCCAGCTACTAGTGACCACAAACAAGTCACTTCATGTGTCAATTTTGTCATCCATAAAACTGATGTAAACAAGATACATATAGGAAGAGATTTTAGTAAACTATAAAGGACCATAAAAACATTATCAGCTACAAAAGCAGGCAACACCCCAGATACTTACCTCCATAAATCTGGTCAACACAGTGAAGAGTGATGTCATTTTCTCCTATCACCTTATTCTTAAACTGGGTTTCCTACAAGATTCAAAGGGGACATCTGTGACTCCTCGCGATGCACTGTTGGAGATTTATAGAGAAAACAAACCGCCATTCTCCACTCACACATTAAGAAAAACAGAAATGCAGCCACACGCCTGGGAAAGGGACGATGAGAGGTGTGAGGACAGCTGTGATCACTGGCTTGTCACACGCAGGAAGAGCCTGCCGTGCCCAGGCTGCTCCTAGGCAAACCCACTATGGCCCACACGGTCTTCGAGAGGCGCTGGGCAGCGGTGCGCAGGCTATGATTCCCCCACGCAGGCGCAAGTAGGTGAGGGACAGCTACATGGACACCGGGGGACGCAAGTGGCTGTACATGCTGTCTGTTACAGGACTGGGGACCAAGCTGCTGCAGTGGACGGCAGCCAGAAGGCCACGCTTGGAGACAGCAAGGGCACTGCTGTTCAAGGAGCAAGGGCGGGCCGCGGCGGCTGCGTTTCCATTAACGCACGGCGCCCACTGAGCAGGGTGGCCAGTTCTCTCCTCACCGCGCCACTCGTCCTTCATAAGCAGGGACAGGTCTTTCAAGGACACCACCACTCGGTGCAGAGTAAACCCGAATTTAAGTGCTATATTCAGCATCAGTTTCATAATCAAACTTAGTTCCCAAATGTAAGGAAAAGTTTAGTATAGAAAAAACATGGGGGAACCAGTATATTTGGGGAGATGTCATTCCAATGAGCGATACACACTGCGATGAAACACAGAAGAAAGTAAGAGGTGTCAATCTATGAAGGCAAATGCAAGCCAGAGTGACAGGAGGCACGAGCGGAAATTTCTAGAATAGTTCTACACTGGAAGGAGATCCTGAAGGACAGAGAGCAGACTAGTCCTTTGTGCTTGTGTGTGTTGGGGGGTGGAGTAATTGAGAAGCTGGGGAAAAGCAGTGGGGCCGCAGCTGCACGGCCCCCTCAAATTCAGCCGAATGTGCTCGGACATACATCATTGGCCGGTGCGGCTTCGTCACTGCCCAGGAAAGCGATCTTGAAGTCTGTGCAGACGAGTTTCCCATAGATCCCACGCTGACAGGAATCTTCCTGGACATACTTCAGTACTGTGCTGGCTTCACAAAGCAGCTGCTCACCTGGGTGAAACCAAAACAAATCCTCTTTAGAGCCCTCAGGGAACAGACCGCATGCGAAGAGCAGAAGCTTCCACAACTGTATTCAAGTAAAGCCCAACCCAAAACACAACGCAGCACTCAGTTTACACTTTCCAACAAGGCAGCAGCCGCAAAACTTAAAGTAGAAGATGAGGCAGAGCGGGGACCACTGACAGAGGAGATAAATGACTCAGATACACCTTCCACAGAGCCTCCTTCTACCCTCTCACGGAATAACAGAAGTTTCCAAAGAGGTGGAAATGAGCTCAGCTACACATGCAAGCATAAGACCTTAATGTTTTTATTACTTGGACCTAAGCAGATGTTCCATAGAAGCAACACCCTAACCGAGTGAAGGCAGAAAGGCGCGCCAGCGTGCTCCGGAATGCAGGTCTCAAGCCCACTCTGCGGTGAGAGTGGGCCGCTTCTCTGGAATTGCTCAAAGGGAGTGGGCGTCTCCCTGGCCACGGGGCTTTCAAGCAACTTCCTCAGATGCAGAGGCTGCAACATGACCACGCTACCACTGGCTCCACAGACAAGGATGGGAGGAAAAGGGAGGTCAGAGGTTTGTAGGGGGGAAAAAACTGTTTCCTCTCTTTCTTAGTTGAGATTATTTCCTCTCAGTGCATCACCTTTCCTGCTCTATCTGCAGGCACCCAGCCCACATGAAAAGCTGTGCTTCCTGGAGACGGAGTGATCCTCTTTTACAGTAAAAAAATCAGGATTTAGGGAAAGATAAGCATTCTCTGCTCTCACAGAGAAGCTCATCAGGGCTGGCTGGCTGGGTGAGGGCAGGAAAAGAGAAGGTTATATGGGAAGTGAAACACTAAGCGTAAATACTTTGCAACAAAAAAGAAAAGAAATTTCCTCTCCTCCAACAGACAACCACTTTCCCCTGAGAATCTCCCTCCGGGTATTTCCTTCAATGTCTTCAAATTTATTGTTTGACTCGAAATTCATTTAGTCTAACCTTCAATATGTAAAGAGAAAAGTCACAGACACTAAGACTATCAAGGGACACATATTATAGTATGGTTGTCATCTTCTAAGGGGTTAATTACTAAGGAAGTACTGAAAGATGGTTCAGTCACTAGGTCAGCCTCTAAAGAGACCACAGAGCTTGAAGGAAACAATGAAATCAGGGCTTCATTCAGGTTTAAAATAGTCCCAGAAAAAAGTGCCTCAGCTAAGTCCAAGGTGGACGACATGTGAGCAAGGCTTCCTGTGCTTTCAGTTCCTACAGTGAGACGGCTTTTACCAGTGACTCTCTCCCCAAGACCAGGCAAGCAGTTACCCATCTGGGGTCAGGCGCTGGAGACGACAAATGGGCGCACAGTGGCCACTCCCCCAGGAGAGGCTGCACGAACATGGCGTGCACTGCGCCACAGTCTCCAATCTGTGTGTACACAGTCTTGAATCATGGGGGCTGGAAACGACCTTGGTCTAGTCAAGGAAGCTGGGGTTCAGAGAAGTCAGCTGTGAGCTCACGGCTGCGTACCCAGGAGAGACCATCAGGTAACCCAGAAGATGGGAGAATGTATGTAATGCTATGCTAAAAATAAAGTTATGCTCAGAACCTCCAATCCAAGAAAAGCAAAGACAATGGGGTACATGGATTAAGGTTTAGGTTATTATTATACGAAAAAAGACTTTCAAACTTAAAAATCATTTTAAAAAAAACCCAAAACAAAACACTTATAGGCCTGGCTAATGTGGCTCAGTTGGTTGAAGCAGCATCCCACGGACTAAAGGGTCATGGGTTCGATTCCCAGTCAGGGCACATGCCTGGGCTGCAGGTTTGGCATGCTAGAGGCAAGCGATCACGGTGTTTCTTTCTCACATCAATGTTTCTCTTCCTCTCCCTCCCTTCCCCTCTCTCTAAGAGCAGTGAGCATGTCCTCAGGTGAGGACAGATAAATACAGGATTCCAATATATTTACCAAATAAGGTGGATCAGCCAGAAACTTGTGCATATACATATACTCCCAATAAAATGGAATAAAATAAAAAGTATCAGAACAAGTCCCTATTGTTTTAGGAAAATGTACCTTTAAAAACTTATTTTAAAAAGCTATTTGGGGTTAGAAAACAGAAAATGGAAGGAGAACTGAATGTACAGCTCAGACAATAGCCCCACATATGAAGAGGACACACTACCAAGTAGTTGTTTCTGAATTCAGACATGATTAAAGCTTGACTCAAGCTATCGAGCCACTCTCCTCCATCTGAAAAATTCCCAAGCAATCCAGGCTCCCTGGTGATAAGCACAGGGCAAAGCCCTGGCAGTCCTGGCAGGGGGCTGGTAAACCGCAGCCCGCCTGGTGCTGGTGCGCAGACGCGGACGCGGAGGACAGGTGGGCTGCAGCCTGGGAGCAGCGTTCGCTGAGGGCGGTGGCATACACTTGGGCCACAGGATGAGAGTGCGGGCGCGGGGCTTCGTGGGGGACCCAGGTCTCCCTCACTGAGGACCAGGACTTGGATGGGGCCAAGTGAGGTAGCCTGAAAAAGGCCTCATTTGCCTGTGAAAGCAGTGACAATTTCCCAGGTTTATTTTCAACTGGTTGGGGAGAGGAAATATTCTTTCCAGATGTTTTAATACTCAGACTCAGGTGTGTAATTATTGAACTAAAGACCTTGATATTTTGTCCCACTCATTACTGTTGCATATTGACTGGTGAAAACAAAGTCATATATAGTGATAGTAGGAAAGACATAATTAACACTGGCTTTGAGTTGCACATGATGCTAACATGACTGTTACCTGGCAACAAGTGAAGAGTTACTTCCTTCTCTGTTACTTCCTTTTCGTTTGTGTGAATTTCCTAAAAGAGAAGAGCAAAGGGTAATATTTTTCTTTGTTTAAGGGCTCGAAATGAGTGAACTTAAGCCACGCTTTCAGAATACACACAAAAACAGAACCCTCAGGAGTTTTTTCTTTGGCAAGCTAGTTACTTTTTTTTTTTTTTAAGTATTTTTTAACTAAAGGGAGACAGAAAATTCCAACAAATTAGTTCAATATATTAAGCTAATTATTTAGGACTGACAACTATTCCTCGCCCCAAGCAGAGCGAAAGAGATTGGCAGTATCTGAAAGATCAAAGGTCACACAGCACAGTAAGGCCACTCAGAGTCCGAAAGCAAATGGAAGACGTCCCATGGAACGTTGCCCCGCCCCCGCTGGTGAGAAGCAAGGATTAAAAGCAAAAGACTGAAAAGGGAGAAAATGGACTTATATAAAGGGCTTAAAGATAAGAACTAGAAAATATGAATGGATATCAAGTTAATACTCTGTAAAAGAGAATAAAATAATAAAAATAATTATAAAGTCAGTATTGATGCATCTACTCCACAGCATACCAGGACTCCAGGAAGACAGCTGGGACATCCTTTGCCCGTTCTGAGTTACCTAAGATCCCAAGGCAGTGCCGCGGGCACAATCATTTCAATAAGAAACGAAGGCCGGGTTCTGTGCCACTGTTTCCCAATGAAAACATCTTCAAATGCCCCCTGTTAGATTCAGTTGTTACTGACCATTCAAAGATAACCAGCAACCCTTAATGCACAGTCATAAGCGGCTGTGACACTAACAAAGAGAGAGGCACGGTTCGGGGGTTGGGGGGCCTCCGAATGCGAATGAACACACCACCAGGAAGCATTCTTGCCCAAATAGCTAAGATCAATCTGCTTGAGCGTCTGTGTCATGCTACCAATTTATAAGCAACACTGGGACAGGGAAACATGTTAAATGACACCATGGGTATGCGACCAGCAAAATCCTGACTCTGGAACATTCTACAAGACACAACCAGTTTTGTCAACAAATAAAACTGGATTTGAATTTTTTCACTTCTTTTTTTTTTTTTTTTGGCAGAAGGCTCTGGGCGGTCTGAGTTTTCTGGAGTAGTCAGCTCCGTCTGAAGTGTGGCATTAGAAGAAACCAGGGCACAGCCGAGTCCAGGAGAGGGCGGAAGGCCGTCTTGAGGCTGAAGAACAAGTCACGGCTGTTTCGGAGAACCCGTCTTGAGCAAGGTCCATCTTAGAGATGGCTACAATGCCATCCCAGGGTGGAACCAAGTCCACCTGCAGCCGTGCTTCTCAGACTCGAGAGTGTCCGGTTATCTGGGGGGCCTGTTCCCTCTGCAGACACTCAGGCCATAGCACACGCCTAAGGAGTCACAGTGCGCTGGTACCATGTTTCGCTGTGTATTGTGCACACGCACGTTTTTGCGTGCATTATACACAGGATTTGGTATGTATTCATTATACCCGTGTATAATGCGCATCTTTATTTTCCCTCAAAAATTTGGGGGGAAAAAGTGCACATTATACACAGCAAAATACAGTAATTCAGATAGTCTCATGGAGAGTTTTCATCACCTGTCATTGGCAAAGAGCTATATTAAAGCACAATTATTTTTTGACAGGTCTATCTATCATCTTCCTCTGAGGAGAGAGCAAAGCTGTTCATTAAATTCAGGGGGCTGTTTGAAAACTCGAGCAATCATCTTGACTAGTGCTTGGAATTTGGCTCTAACAGTAGAGCCAGCAAGGACAGGGCTAGCCTACTGCTAGGTCCACAGAAATATCTGTCATCTTCTGATGATGAAGACTTTACAGTACCCCAAACCACTTGTATCAGTTCTTGAAATGGTTAATGGAATTCTTTCTTTAGCTACCAGGAGACACCTTTTAGGATTCTGTCCTACCCAGCCAGGGTGATAAACTGTTCTTGAGCCTCATGTGCCAGGCATTGTTTAAAGGGCTTTATACTTATTAATCCACTTAATTCAGACAGCAAGCATCTGAAGCAGGGCTGTTAATGCCCACTGCTGTCTCCACGTTGCAGATGACGATACCCGGCGAACGCGTGGTGGAGGCTAGGGCTGAGCCTGGTGGCTGGCTCAGTCTAGTTCTTACACGACACCATACTACCTCTTCTGTGAACGGACATACTATCTCTTATTACCGTGGAAGTAACAAAGGAAAAAAGGAAAACCAGGACAGAAAGATCAGTGAACACATGAGGTATCCCCACCAGAAACCAGGCCAAAGCAAACATCACTGGAAGTGCCCACAGAAAGCCTAGAAGAATACTGTGGCGAGGCAAAAGGAGGCTGAAGGGGAAAAATCAAAAACAAAACCCACCTGTCCGCAGGAGTAATGGCTGGCCACGTGGAAAGAGCTTTGGGGCTTCTCCATCACCAGCAGAAAGAGTTACCTCTTATGACTTACTCCACTGGGTCCTCTAAGGCCCAAACTTGACTGACCCCCACCAACCCATCCTCAAAAGTCCAAGGGGAATTTCTGACTCACCACACATTCCAGGAAAGGCTCCAACATGGACTCCTCTGTGCATGTTGTCTAGAGGTGACCCTGAACTGTTCCCCACTGACACCGCCTCCTTCACCCTCAACATCCGATCTATCACCAAATTCTATCAATACTACCTAGTGAACATGTCTAGAATCCACGTTCCTCTCTTACCTCCTCCAGCAGTGCTAGACCAAGAGATCACCATCTCCCCCTGGACCACTGCAACAGCTTTCCAACCATTCTCCCTGTATCTGTTCTCTCTCTGTTCTCTACCCGAAAGCAGCCGCGATCCTTTCAGAACCCAGGGCGCTTTGCGTTACTGGCAGGATAAACTCAACGATGGAACCTGGCCCACGAGGCCCTTCTCAGCCTGGCCCCACCTATGTGCAACCTGCGCGTCGGCCACACTGGCCTTCTTTCACCTCCCACACCTGCCATGCTCCTTCCCATTCTCAGTTGTTTCCACAGGAAGTTCCTTCTGCTCGGAATGCTTCCCCTTCCCCTCTCTGCCCTGTGAATTTTGGGTCTCCATCGAATCTCAGGACAAGTGTCTCTACTACAAGGCTCTTACGGCCCCGTATACATCACCCTCCTAGCACTCGTCACAAATGCAACTCCGCACCTGTTCATGTAATTAAGTCTATCTCACCCCAACCTATAAAGTCTTTGAGGCCAGGCCTTTTGCCTGCTTTTGTTTGAGCGTATGTGTGTCTGTCTGGGTTTTTTGCTCACAAAACAGCCCCAGAATCTAATACAGGCCTTGCACACAGTCAGGGCTGAAAAGATTTTGTTGAATAATTTAATTAATAATGACTTTGAATGCTGAGAAGTTTTAAAAATGCTCTAGCAGGGCCCAGAGAAACATATGGGAGATCAGGGCACAGTATCAGGGTGTGGGCACCGCCAAAGGCCCACATCACGGTGCCGGAGGAAGACTGCGTTCCCTTAGAGGCTGCCACATGCGCGGCATCGATCCAGAAAGACCAGCAGCCGCGAAGCCTGTTCCGTGAGAACTGCAGCGATGCGACAACCGTGCAAGGGCCTGGCATCACCCCAGGATCTTGCAGCCAATTCAGCCATTGTCCAGTGACAGCTGCCTGTCCTATCCCTGTTCTCTGGGGCACTGGGAACTTCTCAAATTGTCACCTGGTTTCAGTGAAGGGCCCAGAGTCCCCCTTAACCTTTTGCTCCTTCTGTCCCACTGTCCTTCAACTTGGACACTCCTGACCTAGCTGCCTAAACAGCAAATGATGACAATCTTATTTCTAGAAACTATGGAATGTGGAATGAAGTCCTTTCTGACCCCAATTAACTATCATGTTCAGTGTGCAGGGGGAACAAAAGGCAGAAAGGGAGGGTTTCTTAATAGTCAGGCAGAACTTGTTACACTAGTTACACAGACAAAATTCTTTCTTAAGATGCCCGAAAACTAACTCATTTGAAAGTGATGCAAATTTTCAACAACTGTGGCCATAAACATGGCCCATGTGCTTTGGGTGGCACCTCTTGCTACTTCATCTGAGCGTGGACAAAGCTTGCTATTATGGCACAGAAGAGCAGCAGACTGCTCACACTCGTTGGAGAATGTCCAAGTTTTCAAACCCCGGATGTCCCAGGGGCCTGAATTCAGTTATAACAACAGCATAAACATAAATGGGAAGTTCTGCCAGTGTGGTAGGATCAGCATTGAGGGTTTTTTATTATTTTCTTATTTCTACATTTACCCCAAATGTTATGGATGCTCCCTTTGTTTCAGAGGCTAAGGACGTGAATAACAAGTCTTTCCGTTTCCTCACATTTTATCCCACAGATCAAAAGGAGCTACATCTGTTCATGCTCCCACTTCGAATATCAACAATTCCCAGGGCCCCGCCACCGCCACTGCCCCCGCAGTACCTAAGAGCTGCACCCAGCGCTGAGCCATAGCCCACGTACACCGAACAAGGTGTGAGAACACTGCCCGCCCTTCAGCAAGCGTGTGGCCCAAGGACACATGCCTACGGGGACCCACTGCACACAGCTGCCGTGCCATTAGGACCTCTCCGCATAAATATGTTTCTGAGAAGGAGTGGCCCAAAGCGCAGGGCTCCAGTGAACCCTGTGAACGAAACCAGTGAGTCAACGCTCGGGTTGTATGTTTGGTTACTCAAAGCTGCAAGCTGACCGATCTCTAACATAAACCAATTCATTTCAACAAACAGATTCCAGATATCATAAATATCAAATGCTGAGGCTAAAAAGATGAAGAAGAATTGACTTCTGCCATCAAGAAGCTCAGACAGACAAACAAAAAATAATGACTAGAACACTGGGTAATTAGTGCAATACTACTAGGGCCTACAGATTACACCTCTCGATTCATCATCTCATTTAATCCTCAAAACACTGTTAACTGCCATCATTGTCCACATTTTAGAGATGAGGAAAATGAAGCTGATCAAGGTTAGGGGAAGTGGGACCGGAGCCTCAGTTTACCTGACCCGTCATGCTCTTCGCTACAACACAACCTGCCTGTCTCTGCTGACCACATCCTACCCCCGGGCGCTATCTCCTCCCCCTCGCCTTTCACACACCTTCACGGACTGAACTATCATTTCTTATGCACCTGCTCTGATCCAGCACTGCAAACCCAGGAGCAAACACGACACAGAGCCCCGCCTTCCCAGAGCACACGGGAGGACCACAGTACAAGCAACAAAAACATACGCGATGTGTTATGATCAGGAAAGGACAGGCTGTGAGGCAAATAGAGCAGAAACACCTAACTGCATCCAAAGAGGGCCAGAGAAGACTGCTACCCCTGGGAAGTGTCATTTATACTGAGACCAGAAAATCGGCAGAAGGGAGTTCCCGGCCAAATGCCCACCACTCTCTCCAGCTGCTCTTCCTCATGTCTCCAGGGTCCTCTTTCTTCCCCGCAAGGCCTGTGCACCCAGGATGAGCTCTCCCACTTACAGCGTTGCCAGCCACATATGCTGGTGGCCCCCAAACGGCTCTTCCCTCCAGGTCTCTTGGAGTTCGAAACCTGAACACCCAGACAGCCACCAGGTCCCCTGCCCTGGAATGCCCCTCAGATTCTCCAAACTCACATTTAAAAATCAGCTCATCACATCCCCCCAGCACCTCACCAAACCAGCTCATCCTCCTCTGGAGTGTGGCCTGGTAGATGGCCCCTCCCTCCACCCGGCCAGCCAGGCCAGCCCCTCAGGAGTCATCCTAACTACTCCCTGCCTTCCACGCTCTGTCTGCTCTGCTTTCTTAGCCACCCCAGAACCCTTTCATGTCTGTCCATCCCTGCTGCTGCTCTCTTACTTCAGGCCACTGTCATCGATGGTGACGATGCCAACGGGGGGCTGGAGCTGTACCTTTATATATTTTTAGCTTCAACTCAGTGTGTAATCCTTGACAGATAGTAGACAGTCATTAATAGTCTCCTGAAAGAATGTATACATCAAAACAATACAAAGAGACAAGTAACTTTTGGTCCTGGTAACAGTCTAATCCTTAATAGTTCTTGAGAGATAAAGAAACAACTCTATTAAAAATCACTACATGGGTCCATGATGAGCTGGCTTTTGAAACACGCTCTGGTCTCCCTGACAGGGCAGGGGCACACTCACACCCAGACTCTAAACCACCGAAGAGGAAGACTAGAGACTCATTGATCTTGTCACCGTCCAGCTCTAGGGGGGAGCTAGAAATCACAACAGGATTTGCTCCCTGAGCTGATTCCAGGGCTGCGGGTTCCCCGCTCCCAACCAGCCTGAGGCGCAGGCTCCCTCCCCTCTGAGAGCATGACCAACGCCCCTCTGCCAGCTCCACCAGGCCCAGGCCCATGGCGATGACGAGCAACAATTACTCTGGCCATAAATTAAGAAAACAGTATCTGAATGCAGGGAAGCAGACATGCAGTAAGAGGCAAGCTGACAACCTCTGTCTGGACTCCAGGTCCTAGACCACAGACAGAGCCGTGTGGGTACCTGTCTTTAAGGGCTCTGCCCTTTACTCAGCGTGCAAATCAGCTCTCAGCCACCCCAGGTGTTCATTTCTCAGGGCTAGTTGGGAACTCTCAAGAGCAGGTCAGACTAAGCATTAATTATCCACAACAATAAATGTCTAAATTAAACACACAAATATATAATTTGCTGGAGGTTTGACTAGCTCTACTTTCACACGTCCTACGTCATTTATCTTCACAACAATCCTGCAAGATATTTCCATCCCCATTTTACAGACAAGGCCAACGATGCTCCAAGAGATTAAATAATGTGCCTGGGCTCACGTAGCTAAAGAGGTGGTGACCAGAACTCGTTCTCAGGAGTTCTGACACCAAGTTTAGTGCTTTGGACTCTAACTTTGTTTTTGTACAGCTGTATTAAGACATAGCTCACCTATATAAAGTGAAAAATTGGACGGTGTTCAGTATATGCCCACAGTTGCAATCCCCATTACCACCGCAGTTTGAGGACATTTTGCCATGCCTGAAAGAAGCCCCGTACCCATTAGCCTCCATCCCCTCCCTCTCCCTACCCACCCCATCCCTGCCCGCAGCCCTAGGCAACTACCAACCTTAAACACTTTTCCCATTACCAGACAATACCATCAACTGTCCTTTCAACTGCAAGTCTTCAGGACAGGGAAACAGGCAGCACCCTTTGACAGGGCGCTGCCCTAACAGCTGAGCAATGCTGACACATGCGTCTGTTCTAAATCCTTTCTTTCACATTTGGACTGTGTTTCTCTCCTTATCTCAGATTTTTTTTTTTTTTAAAGGCAGTAACTGCTAAGACCCAAACTAAAGCCTTCACCCTGTTTTGGCATTTTTCTTTAATGATTTAAATGTTTTTGGTTTTTAAAATTTTTTTATTAATTTATTTTTAGAGACAGGGGACGGGAGGTAGAAAGGGAAAGAAACATCGATGTGAGAAAGAAACATCAACCTGGCTGGTGTGGCTCAGTGGACTGAGGGCCGGCCTGCAAACTAAAGGGTCCTTGGTTCAATTCCCAGTCAGGGCAAATGCCTGGGTTGCTAGTCAGGTCCCCAGTAGGGGGCACACAAGAGGCAACCACATATTGATGTTTTATTTAAAGATAAATAAAATCTTTAAAAAAAAAGAAAGAAAGAAACATTGATGGGTTGCCTCTTGTACACACCCTGAGGAAGGACCGAACCAGCAACCTAAGCACGTGCCCAGGCAGGGAATCGAACTGGCAACCTTTCACTTTGCAGGATGATGCCCAACCAACTGAGCGACACTGGTCAAGGCAAGGCGCCACAGCTCAGCAATTACTGAAGGGCAGTGAAAGTAGTACTCACTCAAGCTTCTTAGCAAGGATCACTCTTACCAAGCATACCCCAGGCCTTTAAACAATCCAAACACTTTATCAAACTCTCCCACGCTTTATCAAACTCTCCTTAGTAAGACAGGGAAGCTAAAAAATAAATGTTAAGACCCAAATACCAGTGTAAGCCTCCGAACCCATAGAGTTGACCTCACCAAGTAGTCGGCTGGCTCAATTCCAACAGGGAGGGTTGCTCATTTGATGGAATGTGAAGCTGCCTGAGGAAGCAAAGGCAAGCCAGAGGCATGGTTTCAGGCACCCATGCCAAGTCACTGGTTTAACAAACTCCAAGCCATAGTGACAGCTAGAAGGAATATTTTAGGACAAAGCACCTCATGCCAAAACTGAATCTTGGGGCAGAGAGATCTCTGGAGAGTAGTCAGTCAGCAACCACACTGCAGGCCTAATACAGTTTTGCACCTCAACTACCCAAATCACTGCAGGAGTTGGCTAAGCATCATCCTGCAAAGTGCAAGGCAGTCAGTTTGATTCCTGGTCAGGGCATATGCCTGGGTTGCAGGTCTGGTCCCCAGTCGGTGCATACAAGAAGCAACAAATTGATGTTTCTTTCTCACATCGATGTTTCTCTTCCTTTCCTCTCCTTCTCCCTCCCCTCCCCTCCCCTCTCTCTAAAAATAACTAAAATCTTAAAAAAAAAAGACCTCAAAATGATGCTCTTACCAGCTACCTTCTGAGGCCCTCTCCTGGGATGGCCCAGATCTACAGCTCTCTCTGACACCATCTTAAGCTGCACAAAGCCACACTGAATGGCACTGCAGCCCTGCTCTCAGGGGGCCCGCAGACATGCAGCGATTATACACCACGGAGTAGAGGACGCTCACCTGCGTCACCAGGACCCACAGGTGCAGACAGCCTCCATTACAGGCAAAAACAAAGGGAGGATGCCAGTGCGGATGGCCTTCTCTGACTAGGGGAGCAGGGCGATGTTGGTTAGTACGCTCTGTCCTTGTACAAGCTATGTTTCTATAAGATGCGGTGCCCTGTGGATCCTGGAGAGCTAGAAAACTTTGTCCTTGGCTCCTATTTCTGGTTTCTGTTTTTGCGGGGGTTTTTTCTTTTTCTTTTTCCTTTTGAGAAATGCATACAGTAAAATATTCCTTGCTTGTTTAAAAAAAAAAAAAAGACTTGAGAATGCAAAGAGGCTACGTGACAAGGGTCCTCGAGACTGCCTGGCCAGGTGCTTTCCAAACGATACTCACACCCTCTCTTTTTTCGTTTTTTTCCAGATTTGGGTTTCCTTTATGATTTCATATGAAACAGCAGTTCTCGACAGGGGACTGTCGAGACTGGGGGCAGAGATCACAGTAACGGAGAGCAACGCAGAGCCCCAGTGCAGGTGTCCCCCCCTGTAACTTACTCACAGTGCGCCCCCCTTCCCCCACCTCTAACGCAGGACTTGGGACAGTGTGCTCTGGAAAAGTTCCCCAAGAAACAATGTTGTTTAAAAATAAAAGTTCCTTGCACATTTGCCCTGACTGGTGGGGCTCAGTGGGCTGAGCATCATCCTGAAAATCAAAAGGTAGGTGGTTCAATTCCTGGTCAGGGCACATGCCCAGGTTGCAGGCCAGGTATCCGGTTGGGGGCATGGGAGAGGCAACTGATCAGTTTCTCTTGCACATTAACGTTTCTCTCCCTCTCTTTCTCCCTCCCTTCTCCTCTCTCTAAAAATAAATGTTAAGATCTTTAAAAAAAAAAACAAAACTCCCTTGTACAAAACAGTTTTGCAAGCACTCCCCTAATCCAACTCTATAAATCAGGAAATGAAAGCCACACAGAAAAGAAATGGCTACAGCCCAGGTTTCCCAAAGTCAAGCTAACTCTCTCTCAACAAACCAGAAGTAGGCAGAATCCGCAGTGAGCCTGGACACCGGTCAAGGTTGAAACCCGTGGAAGGCACACAGGGAAGGGAGGACCCAAAACAGGAAAATGACCCACGCAGGCTGTGTCCGCGGCCTGGCCACACTGTGGGGGGACTCGGGGTGCTGCAGAAGGAGTCAGAGGTCAGTGGAGAGGCCAGGGCAGCAGCTGTGCTCTGCAGCCCCAGGCGCCAGATGCTGGCAGAGGGGCCAGCAATGGAAATGAAGACGGGCCACCACCGAGGCCCTCCCAACGGGGCGCCCAGGGACCACGCCTGGTCTGGAGTACGGTGACTGGGGAAAGAAGGGGCCGCCGATGGATCCTCCTGGAGACGGGAAAATGCTGTTCCAGGAGGACAGAGGAGTCCATGAAACCGCTCACTGAAAAAGAGCACTGTGCGGGCAGGAAGGCCTCCAGGTAGACAGGAAAGGTGCCCGATGGGAGTGCAGCACAGTCCCACAAGATGGACCGCGCCCCCAACGCAGGCTCTGAGAGTGCAAGGGAAAGCAATGCTGGAAGGGAATGGATGTAGGTCGAGTCTTGCCACTCTCAGGACCTGCAATGGTGGCCTGCAGGGCATATGAAAACACACGCACACACACACAGAGCTACAGCTTCTGGGGAGGTGGGTAACAGCCCCTACAACCAACATTTAATAAGTGTTTACTCTATGCCAGGTGCTGTTAACAACTTTCCATGGACTGCCTCAGAAGACTAAGAACAATCCTACGGGCTAGACAGTATTATTTCAATTTCCATTTCATCAGTCAGGAGGCTGAGGCTCAGAGTTCAACACCCAGCCCGATCCCACACAGTCAGCAAGCAGCAGAGCTCTAATTCCAAAGCCACACTCCTAAGCCCCACATTACATTTACAGAGGTAACCCTGGGATGTGTTCAAATGCTTGGTGGCATTTATGGGGCTGTCAGTCTTATAATTTAACTGATGTGACTAACAGCAGCTGCAGAAACACATGGCATTGCCTTCCGTGCCGCCCCCGCCCCGCCCCGCCCCTCCCAGGGCCACTATAGAAGTGACAGGCCAGCAGAAGAGCTGCTGAGGAGCTAAGAGCCTTGGAGTGGAAGCTCTTCCAAGGTCCTGGCACAAGAGAAATCAGCGGCAAATGAGAAGGTGCCTACAGGCTCATGGCGGGCCAGACGAACCTAATGGGGAAGCAGCATCAGGAGAGAGGAAGAAACAAGCCTGCCCACCCTAGTGGCGCCCCAGGGGGCTTCCACTCTTCAGGACTTCGCTCACTTGCACCCCCCACACAAGTCTTACACCAGGGATGAGGATGGATGCTTCAGCCACCTGGTCCCAGGGCGCCGCTCAGTCTTTCGAGTTGTCCCTTTGGCCTGCCAGCTACAGCAACCTCCTCCCCCTCTCCCCACACCAGAGCCCACTCAAACCTGCCCCTTCCAAGCCCTACACAGCCCTCCTCGGCGGCGGCGGGTGCTGCAGCAGCTCGCAGTGGGCCCTCCTCCGTGCTCCGAGAGCCTTCTGCACCCTCCTCCCTCAAGCAGGCAGCGCTCGCCTCCGTGTGCTTGAGCCATCTGTTGACTTGCCACCTCCTCATCCGAATGGGAACAACCTCAGTGCACACACTGGTTTTTTTGCATTCCTAATTCTAACATAGAGCTTAGCAAATGGTAGGTATACAATCGATAATTCTTCCAATTCAAGTTATTGTTAATAATAAAAGCATCTAGCATTTAATAATAAAAGCATCTTGCATTTGTAGGGTATCCACCATATGATAGGCCAGGTCCTGGGCTGGGTATGCATAGTTTTTCTTCTCATGGTCAAAATAAGCCTGCAGAGTGGACATCCAATGTTACAGGTGAGGAAAGGAAGTCAAAGAGAGCTGAAGTCACAATAGGAAATGGATCTCAAAGGATTAAAGCAAAACAGGAATTCAGTTTTATGTCTTGAGAAAAGGTAGGAACAATGAGACTTCTCATCCAAAAGACTGGGTTCACTCCCTTCAATGTTTTCCCAGGAATTCTAAAACCCTTCTAGCAAAAACAAAAGCAAAAGCCCAGCAGCTCACGACCACTGTCTGTCACAGAGGCTGCCAACCTGTCACAGGGGAAAGGCAGATCTCCAAGTATTTCACCACTGTGGCCCAGCTTCTCTTGGGGCCGAAGCGCCTCGCCTCCCCAAGAGCAAACAGCGCAGGACTTCGAGGCCACCTCAGAAGGGCTGCCCACCAGCCAGGTCTGCAAGGAACAACGAAGGACGGCTGAGCCGGGAAACGCGACGACGTTGTTTTAGGGAAAGCATTCATATGTGAAATCAGAACAGCATGGTCTTCAACTGCCTGAGAAATTGAGTTATTACTCCCAGAGGTAATTTGATTTTACATACTCATATCTTCAGTAAAGCACTGAATACACGTGATAAATGGACAAAATGTGCCCCATGACACAGACTTGTTAGAAATGAGAGGAGAGAGAGAAACAAGTGCACAGAATGAAACCAGCAAAATGTCAAAGGCCAAACATTAACAATGAAAAGTCAACTACTAAGTGTTCGCATTTGCTGGAATTTTAAATATAATCTAATCATTCTCCAATGAATAAAGGAACAAAGAAAAGAGAAAAAGAAACTTTTAGAGAGAGTGAAAAATATTCTAAGAAAGAGTTACTACACAGTGCACTTTCGTGGCATACCATGGCAACAACCACAACGACTAAAAACTCCACTTTCATTAACACATTAGATGGGAGGCGTTTCTGTATTCTAAGATTAATGATCAAGCACTTTCCGGAACCCTCCGAGCAGCTCTGACCAACAGCTTCTGAATAGCAATGACGACAGCCCCCATCTACTGAAGGCTGACCATGTGCCAAGCGCTCTGCTAAGGGTTGGCCTGCGTAATCACATTTAATAGTCCCAAATATTCACAGGTACCCTTTCAGATAGGAGAGGTATTATTCTTATTCCCACTTTTCACTGAGAAACATAATGGAGACTCACTCACGGCTTGCAAGGGAGGGCTAGCAAGGGAGGGCTAGCAAGGGAGGGCTAGCAAGGGAAAGCGAATGCCAAGCGTTTGCTTTCCCTGGAGTTTCAGCGCCGCAGGGGTGCAGAGAGGGCTCCAGGAGGGGCCGCTGCCTCCCCACAGCTTCACTCCCCACCGGGGGCCCACCCCATTTCCACCTCCCATCTTCCTCCACCCAGAGCAGCAGCAGATTAGAGGCTATAAAATTATTCCAGTTCAATCCTACTTTCCAACCTATCTTAAGAAGTTTATTTTAAATGATTCATTAAACTGCAAACCCACTGTTCTTACACTCCTAAAAAAGAGCACATCAGAAGGCACAAGCATAATGTGATGAGAAACTAAGGGTGTTTCCTTGCTGGAAAAGCAACTCAAAGTATAAGCTCTATTGCCACAGATCAGCAGTGCCATCATCAAATCTGATAACCACACGTAGGTCATAGATTTTTACACATACTATGATTGCAGCCATTTAAGATACACACATGAACTAAGCCTAGAAATACTAAAAAAAAAAAAAAGAGAGAGAAATAATTGCTCTGGTTAGGGTAGCATAACTAAGGGTGACTTTATTTTTCTAACTTCCAAAGTCTGCAACTTTATTACATTGTCTTTATCATAAAAACAGGATATACATCTTTTATAGTGACAGAAAAAATTGTGGCTCCTAAAAATCGAGTTTTCCCTAAAGTACGTTATTATGTAGGATGGTTTAACGTAGAAGTAGTCCAAGAACATCAAACATCTTGTTGGGGATATTCAGAGAAAAATCTAGAACTTTAAATTTCTAAGTATGGGTTTGCCACAGCCTAAGATTTTGATGGCAGTCAGAGATGGAAAATAGGGTACTTAGGAGTGTCTGGCCCTAATGTGGTGGCTGTCCATGAAGCAGCTGTTTGATCGGGAAGTGATCAAACATAGCCTCATGACATCTTCTGATGCTCCATCTGCAGAAGTTGGGTGGTGCTGGATATGACCCAGGGCGATGCCGCAGGAAGCACAAGCAGGAAAGGAAAAGCGGAAGCTTTACACAGATCATCAGGCTAAAGCCACAGCTATGAAAGTGATCATTTTAGGAAGCAGCTTTAATGTCCTTTAATGGCCTGTTAAATCGTTATCAATGACCTCAATAAGCTAAAGGAAAAAATCCTGCCATTAAAAAATTAGTGTGAAATAGGAAAAAAGTTACAGTCTTAAACAAAAAAGGTAATGGATCTAAATTTTGCTTCTAAAGGTAGTTTTTATTTCTAGGACTGGGGAAGTAGGGCCATTTTAGGATACGCCAGTCTCTTCTTGTCAAGGATCCAACAAAGTCATCAAAATTACTGGTATAATACAAAAGCATTCCCCCACAAAACAATCTCAATCATTTCATCTGCTCGTATCCCCAACATCTAGAATAGTGCCTGGTACTAGAAGGTGCTGAGTAAGTATCTGTCGAGTGAATCAACTGCATCTCCATGGGGCCCATATCCGCTTACAGTTCCCTGGTGATAACCTAACAAAAGTCAAGAAAGAAACTGCTAGTGGGGAACACGGATGAGAAGGCACTCCAGGGTGCAAAGACCCACCATGACTATACGTGTGTTTGACTGACAATACGCCCTCTGTTCATAAACATCAGGCATAAGAGAACGGCCCTGGGGTCAGACCGCCCTGTCTGAATCCTGGCACCACCCTTTGCCAGCTGCGACCCTGAGTACTTACCTGCCTTGGGTCTCACGTTCCACATCTACTCACAAAAAAGGGAGGTAGCAGTAGTTGGTATGCACTGCATAAGACGGTTGAAAGGATGAAATGAGCTAAGTACAGTCCTAGGACACAGAAGTACCTAATAAATATTAGTAATTATTTAGGGCTTTTTATTTTGCTATATACCCACAGTCATATCTCCAGGAAGAATACAGGGTTACAGGTTCACCTCTCCCCAGCAAAAGAAATAGCCTTAAACCAGGACAAGGCAATCGAATGGACTCTCTTCCCTGAGTGATAAATGAAAAAAAAAAAAAAAAAAAAAATCAGCTCTTAAGTCTGGATTTTTTTTTTTTTTTTTTAACCTTCTCAATCTTTATCTCTCTTCTTGTCTTTTCTTTCCATGTTTTCATAAAACTTCCCTTGAGCGCCTGTGAACCTGGCTTACACCCTGGCTCTGCTGGCTCTCAGGAGACAGTTCCTAACTCTGTTCTGCAATACTGCTGTGGCCCAGGAGGGCGTTTAACCCTGTGGGGCCACATCATCTAGGTTGTCTTTAAGGATTTTATTTGTTTTTTTAGAGAGGAGAGAGAGGGGGAGAGAGGGAGAGAAATACCGATATACAAGACAACATCTATAGGTTGCCTCTCGCTGCGCACCCCAAATGGGAACCAAACCTGCAACCCAGGTATGTGCCCTGACCTGGAACCAAATGAGCAACCCTTTGCTCTAGGACATGATGCCCAACCAAGTCCAACTGGTCAGGGTGCATCCAGATTATCTTTACATTCTCTTCAAAATCAAAAACTCCACAAATAAGAAATTGATAACTATTATTAGTGCATTCAAGTTGAACACTGATCTACTAAGAAATACATTTTAACTATATTTGGAATACTGCACAAATATGGTGCGAGTACAACAGACTCTAAAAGCTGAATTTTTCCTGGTCTTGGTTTCAGGGAACAAGCAAGTACCCTGCAGTTTTTATTCAACTTCCTTATCACGATGGAACAGACTTTTATTAAATCAGGACTTTGTCTTAGGACCACTTAAGGGTTGTTTACTTACAAACTTCTGGGTACTGACACTCACATTTCTAATCACTATAAATTACCAAACCAGTGCTTATAATTGCAAGGTTCCTGAGCAGAGAGCTGACAGTTTTGAAGAATCAGGATTATCACTCAGCACAAAAGAAGGTGATTAACTAGAAAAACATTGAACAACCGTATTACTTTCTTTGGTTCTTTCTGCTACCTAACATCTCCCCAAGACGTCGTATGTCTCTGTTGAGGGAATGGGTCAAATTAAAATGACAAGTTAACAATGACATGGAAAGACATTTTACAATATACATTTCTAGTAAAAAAGGCAGATTATAAAATAATCAGCAATAGCAATCCTATTTTTGTAAAAAAATATATGTAAACACCTACACACATCCAATAGGATATATTCCAAGTTGTTAATAAGCTTATTAGCCCTGGCTGGTGTGGCTCAGTGGATTGAATGCTGGCCTACAAACCAAAACGTTGGCGGTTCGATTCCTGGTCACGGCACAGGCCTGGGTTGTGGGCCAGGTCCCCAGTTAGGGGCGCGTGAAAGGCAACTGATAGATGCTTCTCTCACACATTGATGTTTCTCTCCCTCTCTTTCTCTCTCCCTTCCCCTCTAAAAATAAATATTTTTTTTAGAAAATAAGCTTACTGACTTTTCTGTAAAATATTTGTTTGCATATCTATATTTTCTTATTTTTGTACAATGAACACTTACACCTCCTGAAATAATTCAAACAGCTGTTTTATCTAACAAGAAAATGGGTGTGGCACACAAACTATCAACAGATGTCTCCCTGAAGCAGAGCTCAGCGCCCGGAGTTCCCAGACACAGAGGCCCTGGGGCTAAGCCCGGGATGGGGTGCTGAGATGTTTGAGGTTCCAGCCATCAAGTGCCACCCAGATAGGTCCGGATCTCTCTCCCATGTTCACCTCAGCCTCCAGAGCCACCGCCTTCCCACTTACAAACTTCACCAACGTGCAACCCTCTGGACAGAACTTACGAAACTGACCAAAGGTCCTCAATTACAGTTCAGGATTTTAACTTGCGCAGTCATTGATTTAAGAGGCTCAATTACAGAAGAGCCCAAGTTACTCTGGCAGAGATCCAATTTTAAAAGTTGGAACTAACTACTACCCCTCATTTAGGTTGTCCAATGCCAATCGTTTCTGATCACAAGAACAAAAAATAAGCCGTGATGTTTAAAAGTGTCATCTTCAACTCAAATACGTTACCCAGTGAAACACTTCTGTTTTTAACACAAAGCGCTGACTTCTGGTAGATTCTCTGGCACATCAAAGGCGCCACCGCTGAACCTCCCAAGATCTGACTGGCCAAGAACAAGTTCATCACTAGGCACAGGTATCATTATATCATAAGACATGAAGGTTGTCTTAGAAGCTCAGTGACCTACCAGCAAAAAGGTGTGTCGAAAAACTGTGCTTTCCCAGCTAACAAAAGCAAAGTGCATACAAAGAAGTGATAGGAAGACATACATCAAAGGCAGTAAAGATGAAGGCAACACAAGAGAGAGGAGCAGAAACAGCAGAACGGCAGTCTTCAGAAGGGCATTCTGAGGAACAACTCCTGCTGAGCCAGCAAGAGTGTCACCAGAGCCAGTGCCCTGAGAGGCACATAAGCGGAGCCCCCAAGCTGCTCACATGCATTTCCAATAATGCGGTATCTAGCAAGAGCTACACACATACCTAAACACCAATTGCCGTCTCAGCCCCTCATTCACTTATCTTTTAAACACCATCCACAATTCACGTCAGAGCCTTGTCCTCAGATTACAGCAAAGAAACAGAGTCTACACAGCACTATTCTACTGCAAGAAAACAAAACAGCCAGCTATAAGGATCTGAAAAATGTGACCACTTCAGGCTTACTGTGGTTCTAAACCACTCCTCTACTCTAATTATCCCTCAAAAGAACTGTAACAGGCGCTCCGGGCAAAGAGGGAAAACAAGTCTAATTACAACATGTGTACTTGGTGGATGAAAAATGTGAACATTCTTGAACTCTGGCCACATTTCAGAAGACTTTCCACTTGCAGTTTAACCTCACTGAAAAGGAAAGGTTAAAGATCAGTTGTACTTCAACCAGGGTTCTACCAAAAAAGATACAAAGGGAAATTAACTGGCTGCAGTATTGTCCAATATACTAAAAGGGAAGCCAACTGAAAATTCAAAATGACCCTGACTCCTTATCAAGCATTTACAGAGGAAGAGGAAGTGGTTTTTATTTTATTTTAAAATTAGGACTAACAATAAGACCATTCTGAGAGCACTCTCCACTGGAAAAAACACACATTTTAAATTTGGAAGATACACACACGGGGTCTGACAGACACATTTCCGGACCAAAACCCCTGATCCACAGCCCACCTGCCTGTTCTTTACTGAGATGGGAAGACGGCTGAAGACACAGTTTAGTGGTGCTTCCGCACATTGCTAATGAAGTGCTGGAGAGAGGAGCAGAGAACAACTTCAGGAATCCCAAATGAGAACGTGTCTAATTAGGCATCTGGATTGGGAGCTATCAATCAAGAAGCCCTCAGCCTGGCCTACAAGCTGTAATCTCTCCAACCTCCTCTCCTATGACTGTCCCCCTCAGTCACTGGCCTGGCTTCTTTGATGCTCCTCCAACACCCCAGACTCTTTCCTCTACCGGCACTACTGTCCCCTCAGATCCCAAGCATCCTTCAAGTCTTTGCTCAAATGCCATCTTTGCAAGTAGAAGAAAGGTGACACTTTTCCCCCCATGATACTTAGCACCTTCCAATATACATATAATTCACTTATATCTATTTTATCTATTGTTTACTTCTCCCCCCCGCAACCTATCTATCTTAAAGAAGCTCCACGAGAGCACAGATACTTGTTTTGTTCACTGATGTATATCCCAAGCATTTAGAACAGTGCCTGACACAGAGTGGGAACTCAAAAAATATTTCCTGAATGAATGAATGAACTTGACAGTAAAAATCCTGGAGGAAAGCAAGTGGGGGGTAGAAAGAATAACGGTGAGTGGGTGAAATGAAAGGAAAGCGACAAAGGGGAATTAACAAGAGAGAGGTAAAGGCTGGCTGAGGCGGGGGCGACCCAGAGTTGCTCCCCGCAGTGCAAATGGGAGGGGACAGAGGGTGCACAGTATCCCACCAGCGGCATCAAATAGCACTCTTAGAAACAGGCAGCTGAGACAGGAAAGCTCTGAAGATTCACGAAAAATTCCAAGGACAGAGAAGACCCACCAGAGAGGCAGATCCTGGGCAGGCCCCACTGGCTCTGGACCACCCAACCCTTCCCCTTCCGCACTGCCCAGAACCCCGGCTCCTCTACAGTGTACCCAGGGGCGTCCCGGGCCGCAGAACCTTCCGGGCTCGTGCCTCTTCACCTGGTCAACAGAAGCCTGGCCCTGCGCTCGGGCACCTGTCTCCCCGCGCCGGCGGTCCCCACTCTCACCCACCGGAGGCCCCAAGAACGCCTCTACGGACGTCACCCCTCCCGGTTCCCCTCCTGCACACACCCGCCGCCTTCTCCGCTGAGAAGAAGGGGCTCCCGGCGCCCCTCGCCCGGGCCGCTGAAGCCGGACGCCGAGGCTGCGCGGCACCCCCTTACCTCGGGGCGCACATACGACACGAAGGAGGGTTTCAGCGCCTTGGTGCCGCCGCCACCGCCGACTACCGCTTTCCCCAGCATACCACCACCCTGGGAAGCAGCGACGCGCCGGAACAGAGGTGGCCGCTCGGACTACGGCAGCGGCGGCGGCCACCAGCACAAGCGGCCGGGGCTCCGCCCATCCCCAGGACCGAGACGGCGGCGGCACCGCCCGCATCCGGCTCCGCCGCTTACACTGTTCGCTCCGCCCACTCCTCGCGCGTTGGAAGACTGTGGCCGGAGGCCACGCCCCCTCCACTCGCGACAGGCGAGTTTGACTGCCGGAGATTCGCTGTCTGAGATAGGCTCTATTTCACCCTCCTGCGGCAAAGCCCGCCCCCCTGCATTCTCTGATTGGCCATGCCCCTTCTTGAATGAACCTGGAGAGATGTTTTCTTTGCCAATCTAGAGAGCGTTTCCTCCGGACTCCTCGGCGATTGGATAGCAAGAATATCGCCGTCGTCCAATGATCCTGCGGTAACTAAGTTATGAGCAGTGGTACCAGGCGGTTGTTCTTTCCTTGTCGTTTTGGAATAAAACTTCCCAAAAGTGTGATATGCTGAATATCCCCCAGTGAGTTCCAAACCCACATTAATAACATTCAGGTTCATTTTAAATGTAGAAAAATACGAGATAAACCAAGTGTTAACAGGCACTTAGTAATAGGTTTGATGTTTGATTATGAAGGGCCTTGTCGATCTCATTTTCCAAGCTTCAGTTTGTGTTTCTGACAATATCAAAATCCCTTAAGAGGCTTCTCTTACCCACTCTCCTAGGTTATAGATAAAGCCCTCATTGTTAGTGAAGATTGCAAAGAAAATTGATTTAAATAACACATTTGGCCCAAGCATTGTTAGATACAGATGAATAATACAGGACACAGCTTTCAAGAAATCCAGTCTTGTGGAAAACACCAATAAGTATTTGCAGTTAATTTTTTCTGTGTCAGGGACTAATGCTCTTGCTTTTCTCATTCCCATGAGTTTCCCCCCTTACTCCTCCTCCCAAGCAACTCCAAATAAGCATGCAGTCTAAGTGATAAAGGATGAACTTAACTTCGCAAACAGACTTTCAGGGAAAGTCCTGTAGCCTTGTTACCGGACCTTGAATGCCCGATTCTTGAGTCTCAATGTCACTGGACTCAATGAGCACTGGATTCAGTACAAGATCAAGCAGATCGTTTATTGTGGACAGCTTGTATAAGGTCCTTGAGGTGGGTGTATGGCTTGTGAATGAGGATGAGGCAGGCAAATCATCATCTGGCGGCCATTGATCCTGGGTAGTCACAAGATGTTTTCCAAGGTCAATGGACCATCCAAAGGGCCTGTAAAATAATGTTTGTGCAAATAATCTAGTTATCATTTAATTGACAAAGCAACTACATTGCAGAACATGATGTTAAGAAAAGATGTTGTCGTATATTCTTTCCTTTAAGGATGTGGTTAGGTTAATTTTAACTGTGGGATTTCGTTGAAAGCAAGGAGTCATAGGCCTCTAAGATGGAGTTCTTTCCATTAAGATGGAGTCCTGTGCTACCCCTACGCTGTCTCGGCCTCAATTCCAACTACCTTGCCATTGTTAAGCCTATCCAGTTTTCACCACTGCAGCCACCTCTGAGCTGCATTACCTCTTTTTCAAATGAGAAAACAGATGCAAGTAATTTGCCCAGGTCGCACAGATAGTCACTGACAGAGCTGGATTCCAACCCAGATTTTGTTGATACCAAAGCCCATGTTTTTTGGGTTTTTGTTGGTTGCTGTTTTGTTTTTTTTTTAAGATTTTATTTATTTATTTATAGTGAGGGAATGGGAGGGAGAAAGAGATATATCAATGTGTGGTTGCTTCTCACACACCCCCTACCAGAGGCCTGGCCCAAAACCAGGCAGGTATCTTAAACTGGGAGTTGAACTGGCGACCTTTTGATTTGCAGGCCGGCAGTCAGTCCACTGAGCCACACCAGCCAAGGCCAAAGCCCATGTTCTTAACATTATAATTATACAAATTAGGAAGGAGCACAATCAAAGTGTCAATCCTGTGTGTGAAGCCCAAGTCAAGTTTCATAAAGAAAGACACTCCTTATGAGGGTGTTGAAGAATCAAGTTATTTGTCAGGACTAATATCCCATTTTATACTTCACAACAGTTTTCGGTTTTCATTGTGAAATGGCAAGGCAGATTTTTATACCCCGAGCAAATGTTTGCTTCCTTTCCAAAGGACTTTGTGGTCCCATGATCTCCCATCATAGTCAGTATGTCAGTGTGGGCGCCTATGGCCCAGACTGGCTTCTTGGACAGGAAACTAGTTCACGCAGGGCCCACACTTAGAAGGGCTTGGTGTTCAATGTTCTGTGGTTGCAGCCTTGACATTCTGAATCATTTTACCTTGAATTTGTAATTTTTCGAGTGAAGTGTTACGGGACAAGCCTGGGAGCAAGCCTGGGGTCTTGGAGCTTTGGCTCCTACAAAGTGCCACTTCCTATCCTTTCCCCACCTCCTCGCAGGTGCCCACCGTGCCCTGGCACCCTGGTCCTCCCCAGCCAGACCTAGGCTGCCGCCAGCCTCCGTGAGGGCAGCAGCCAGGCCTTATTGCCCGGAAGGGATGAGGGACGAGTCTCATGTTCTGCTCGCGCCATCCACCCCGTGCCCGCATGATGCCTGGGCATCGACTGGGAGATGATCAGCGTCAGGTACAGTCCGCCAACTCATTCCTGTGTCTCTGAGTGAGATAATCAGCCACCCCTGCCGTGGGCTGACAGCACCATGACGACTGGCCGGAGCCTGTCCCCTCCGCCCCCATTCAGACACTTGGTGTGGCCAGGCACCTAGGCTCCAATCCCTTCGGGGTCACCCATACCCTGTGGGGAGGGAATTGACTTTCCTGCCCTGGGACAGGATCCCACATTTTTATTTTGCGCTGGACCCCGCAAATCATAGGGCCGGCCTTGCCTACACCTTTTGTCTGTGTCCTTGGGCAAGTCACTTCACCTCTCTGTGTCTCTATTTCTATGTAGGATGATAGAAGCAACAATAATAATTACCTTGTGGTTGATGACGGTTTTGAAGATTAAATGAGGTATCCACGTGATGCCTCGTAGGCAGCAAGAATTAAGTAGGCGCTGGCTGTCTTTAGCACAATCCTACCAAGCAGGACATAATTTACTCCTTGTCCCAGACTGTAGAAAGAGAAGCAAAATGACTTCTCCTAATAATCAGTTTTGGGACTTTGTTAAACAAAGAGGTTTTGTTTGCTTGTTTCGTTTTTAACTTCTACCCCAATCCTTGGACTAGGGATAATGGCTTTTATTTCTAATCCATCATACCAACTTCCCTTCCCTTCAAACCATCATGCCTTATAATAATGACTTTATCTTGCTCTTCAGCATCCAGTTGGTTTGCAATGTCATGAATCTGGAAACTTCACAATACCACTGCATGTATACACGCTCAGAAAACTATAGCCAACAAGTGAAGAAAGTTCTTTTAATTTGTATTTATTGATTTTAGAGAGAAAGGGAGGGAGAAAGAGAGAAATATTACTTTGTTGTTCCACTTATTTATGTACTCATTGGTTGATTCTTGTATGTGCCCTCACTGGGGATCGAACCTGCAACCTTGGTGTATGGGAATGAGGCTCTAACCAAGTGAGCTACCCATCCACGGCAGAGGAAAGGTTTTAAAGCCTGAAAGATCAGCTGCTTCCAGGGGCAGTTTTGACTCAGTCATAAAAACCTGTACCTTCTTCCTTAAGAAGAGAATGAGGACAGAGAATAAACTAACATCTGTCTCCATCTTGTTGTTAAGTTCTCCAGCTATCAGCATATTTTTACTTAATATTTAGGGTGCTGGTCAAATCTCCTTGGGAGAGTCTCTCCAGACTGAAAAATTCCTGTCGTGTTGAGATCAAATAATTCTCCATCTATTAATAAACACAGATGGTAGCCCTCTGACTTTGAAACATTTTAATTTATGCACAATAGTTTAAGGGCACTCTTTTCTCCTAATGCTGTCCTAAGCTTTCTTGGAGAACTATAAATAGGAACGAGTCGACCCTTAGTTCTTAGCTAGCATACAATGCGAGCCGGAGCAGAGGCAGCATGCTTCTTCCCACAGCACGTTCCCGGAGTGGGGGAACATTCTTCTGACAGACCATTAAGCCCCGCCTTTCCCATTTCCTCCTATGTGGAGTCACATGAAGCAGCCTACTTGTATGTTAGTCCTCTTTGTCTAACAGGTGCCAGGTGCATAGTAGAAATTCAACAAGTATTTGCACCTCAGTGAGCGAAATGGTATTAGTTGAAAAGCAGCCTGGGAAGTGATTGATTAGTAAACAGGGGAAGCAAGAGTTCAAACTCTGGCATCCAGGCTGGAGCCTGCACTTCTAAATCCCTTGGATACAAACTAGGACCTGATTTTTAAATAAATAAATAAAAACGATATATTATTCTATATAACATATTATATACAAGAGATTTATCTATGATATGCGATAGATTCTTGTTTATTATCATAAGTAAATATATTATATAGTATATAGATATAAAACTTATATATCACATGTTATTTACATATGATATATGTATATAAGATAGTCAAGGACTAAAGTACATGTGTTAGTTATTGGCCACACGCGAAACTTCAATTTTAGCCCGTGGTCCCGATGGGAGGACTTGCCCTCTTCTTTCACTGGAAGCAGAAAGTTCCTTGGCCTCTTGCTGCATCCATGGGTCTTTCAGCCCCCCTTTGGAGATGATGAGGAACAAACCTGAATTAAGAAGCATTTGGATTGGTGTCAGTCTTGTGGTACCATAATATGAGGACCTGCTGGGGAGACTCACCAGTTATAAACAAGGACTCCCTGGTGATTTTTCCCTTTGCAAAACACACAATGTAAGTTGGTCACAGGGTAGGGGGCTTAATGAGCCTACTCTATATAATCTGGATTCCGTCTTCTTCAAAGCACAAGTTCATGGCCTGATAGATTTATCTATTAAATAAAGGTTTACCGATGGTCTGTTTGACTCCCCTCTCAGCGTCCCTCAGGAAGACTGGAAGTTCTGAGAGTAGGGCTGGTCGGTCTCCCCTATAACGAGCCGCCCCCCGCCCCCGCCCCACCCCGGCCCCCATGCATTAGCACTACAATATTAAGTGAGCCCTTAATGAGGAAGGGACAAACCAGGATTCTTACCATTACCAAGGGAGGAGGTAAATAGATGGGGCGGGTGGGTGGGCAATTTTGCAATATCCATCAAAATTATATCAGGAATTTCGCTTCTAAAAATGTATCCTGCAGATCTATTTATACATGTGAAATGCCATATGTCCAAGATTACTCACTGCCCACAGCTTTTCACGGTCACAAGAGGCCCTCCTGTGCTTCCTGATACTCCCTACAGTATTGTCCTCCGTGCTTTGAAGGCATTATCTGATGGAAGGATAAACCCTTCAAATCTGACTGACTCAAAGACCCGCCTGAACCCAGGAAGCCTCTGGGATAGGGAAACTGCGCCCTCTACAGGACTATTTAGGAAGTGGTGAGCCAGGAAGGAATTCTCAAGCACAGGTTAGGGAATTCCCTCAACTGGTGTACAGGACACAGAAGGAGAGTTACAGAGGAGGCTGGGACGGTTCTTCCTGTCCTCCGTCACCAGCCCTCCTCTGGGCACACTGACTGGGCTAACGATTACATGAAGCGTGCACTAGACACTTGGCTTGAGTCAGCGCTGGGCCACCGCTCCTGGAGGCTGTAGAACTACTTGCAGAGCTGGACCCAAATTCATTTTGAAGACCCAGGGAGGAGGGACATCACAAGGCCCAGAGAAGTAAAACAACTCGCCCCAGATCACACTGCTGGTCAATGCTGCCCTGGCACTCACTTCTGTAACACAATCTGATTTCCGAACATCAATTCTAAAGCACAGTGGTCTGACTTACCCTGGTTATTTCCGAGCTTTAGCTTTGTCCCTTCAAGTTCCCTAAGGCAGTCACAACCCATGTCAGACCCCCCTTCCATGTTTGTTCCCCTGCTCTCCTGGCTGGCACCAAGCCCCAGCCAGGCCTGGTGTGGGAGCGGGGCAAGGTGCCCAGGTCCCTGACCTGGTCCATTGCCTGCCCTGCGGTTCCTGGGCAGGGAAGGGGCCACTTGGGGCCTGCAGTCACTCCATCCTGCCCCTGTGCAGCTGGCAGGCACGCTCATTCCTCAGAGACGCAGCGAAGTCCTTGTCCCCGGGCTGATCTCCTCTGGGCAGCCTCCCAGCAGCACCTTGGCTCTACCTCCTAACTGCTTTCTAGGTCTCACTCTGGGGCCATGGAAAACTGTGGATCATTTCCAAACCCTTGCGAGACACAGAGGAAGCAAGGGGCTTCTGCAAATCCTAGCCAGACCGTGCTGCCGTTTCAAGTACTCTGTGCCTAGGAGCGGGGGCGGGGAGAGTATCGACCAGGCTCCCACCCTCCAAAAGTCCCCAACAGGGTGTTGGACTCAGGCCCACTCATCCCAGTTCTCATAAGTGATAGGGTAGCTGGGAGGCAGGGGCTGAGGACACTACCTGCTTCTCACTCTGCCAGTTCAGCTCTCTCCCCAGCTCAAAACCACGGGGGGGGGGGGGGGTGTGGGGGTGTGTGTGTGTGTGTGTGTGTGTGTGTGTGTGTGTGGTGGGAGGGAGGAAACAGCAAGCAGAAAAACCTGTTATTTTGCTTGGCTCTCCATTTCAAATTTCTCCTGACTCATTCCAAGATAATAGCAGTCAAGATCTGGCATCTGATTTAGAGATGGTCTCCAGGAACGAGGAATGGAAAAAGCTGTTTGATGTCTCCGATCGTTAAGACTGCCCTAACTGGATGCTTCACATGTCATTCAGTCATCTGGAGGCTGAGCACCGCAAAATAAAAACAATGTGCTATTCCTTCTTGAATGTTTACCGAGATCAAAGCATTCAGTTTCAATCTTAGAATTGCTGGCGCTGCCAAGCTGGTTGGGGGGAAGTTAGGGACCTGGCATCCAGGCTGTTTGTTCTCCGATTCTAAGGAAAATGGCACCGAGGGAACCTTCTCTCCCTTCCAAGTTCTGCTTGCGGCTGGACCTGGTTAGAAAGTCCAGCACGACAGCAGGACGACACCTCTTTTCCACAGTGTTCGGAGCCGATCGATGATCTTAGAGGGGCAAGAAGAACGCTGTTACTGCCCTGAGGCTGGAGAACCTTCTCAAACAAAAACAGGCCAAGCGTGCCTCCCACTGGGATACTGGATCTCTGCTCCAAGTGCAGTCAGGCCTGTTTTGAGCTTGGCTAACTCATTCCCACTCACTGAAAACCTGAAAGGCTTATTGTTCAGGTGGCTGTAAAAGAACAAACACAGGGACTGTGAAAGGCTCACTGTTTCATGTTTGAAAAAGTTGTCTGCCCCTAGGTTAAAATGTATTCAAATTTGTTTTTTAAAAATCCTTTTTTTGTCTAAAGGCAAAAAGAGGATGCAAGGAATGCAAATGGTTGAGCTGCACAGAAACATCTCAGTATTTTTTAGAGTGATTTTCCTGGAGCACTGTTAATCACCAGCCATCTCCCCGTTTCCCTCCAGAACACTGGTGTCTATTCACCATTCATTCACCTGGACTCTGGAATGGATTCTGAGGGCAGCCAAGTAAAGCACCAAGTAAGTCCATCTCAGACTTTGCAAATATCTTATGCAGGTTTAAGAACCCTGAAAAGAAGTTTTATGGCTCAGCTCAACCAGGGGCCCAGAAAGAGATGGGGAAAAAGATCTATTTATTCTCTCACCCCGCGTGAGACAACATCAACAGAAGGGGAAATACCAAGAGAAACTTAATTTGGAACCACAACGTAAGATCAAAGAAGTAGTTAATTTTCAGAAAAAAGTCTCTGATTTGCTTTTTCCCTAGTCTCCCTGTATGCCAGGGCAACACCTTCCCCCATCCCAAAGGAAGGTCTCTGTCTCTCTTGGTCAGTAAAGGTGCACCCCACATAGGCCTAGGAGGCTGACCTCAGGGGGAGCGGGACACGCGCCAGGTGCAGAGGTGAGAACCAGTGCTCTGCTCTGGGACTTACACTGTAGGCTCTAGAACCGCAAGCGGCTGGACAAGAGGCTGGAAGGACAGATCAGAACCACAGTTTATGGGGCCCTGGAATCCATGCTAAGGATTTTGGAATTTATCCTTAAGACATGTGGAGATACTGGAAGGTTCTCCCTCCCGCATGTTTCTTTTTAAAGTTATTACGTAGCAATTATTTAAGAATTATTAGGTCGTTATGTATTACTATGCTGTAAAAGTTATTACAAAAACAGAGATTAGCAAACCTCCTAATGAGACAGAAATAAAAGCCTCAAATGGAACAAGCCATAATCATAATGTACAGAGGTGACCACAGGAAACATTTTGGAGAATGGTATACACGCCTATCTATTAAAACAGAAAGGGGCAGCACTTTGCACATGGTCTCGCAATCTGATTTTGTCACTAGAATATAAAGTAAGTGTCTTCATGTATTATTCTACTATACAGTTCTTTCCTTTTCTATTTATTATTAACTTGAGAGAGAGAGAGAGAGAGAGAGAGAGAGAGAGAGAGAGAGATCAATTTGTTTTTCTACTTATTTGTGCATTCCTTCGTTGCTTCTTGTAAGTGCCCCGACCAGGGACTGAACCTGCAACCTTGGCCTAAGGGGATGACACTCTAACCAACTAGAACCACCTGGCCAGGGTCTGCATAGTTGTTTTCAACTTTTTTCCAACCTAACATTCCTGAGGGAGCTGACACCCTCTCGTGAGTAACAGAGGTTGAATTAACAACGATTTTTAAGAAGGGGGCACTCCCTTTTAGAATGACTGGTCTGTAATATCATTTAGACTATTGAACTGTGTTAAAGTAAAGTACTTACTGGACATTTCAATTGTTTCTAATTTTACACACTTGCCAATAGTGGTTCAATAAAAACATTTGAATTTCTTTTGTATACTTATTTGATTAGATTTAATTCTATAAGATAAAGTCTTTGAGGTTCGGTTGCTGGGTCAAAGATTCTCTCTCTTTATCTGTATATATGTTTTTATATTAAAAAAAACAAAAAGGAAAGAAAGATTGTTCCATTGTCGACTGAGCTAGTGCCCCTTGCCTTTTGTCTTTGCGATTTTGGTATTACTAGCTCAGACCAGACCTGATTATTCTCAGTCTTTATAACCTTTGTCAATCTGGTTGACAAAAAGTTTATTACCTTTATGTTTTTTTAAAATTAGTATATATTTGATTACTAGTAAGATTGAAACTTTTTCATGTGGCTATCGGCCATTTATGTTTCTTCTGAGAATGTATACTTCTTTTGAGAATGGTCCACCCATGTACCTTGCTCATTTACCCTTTTACAGAAAGAAGTTTTGCCTCCTCTTCTTGTATGCAACTTGAAGTGACCCCTGAAAATGGTTCACTATTCACTTGACCCAGAGAAAACCCCCCAAAATCATGCAAATCAAGAGGTTCAAATCTTTGTGTTCACTTTGAGAAGACTTGAGAAACTACCCCGGCCAGCAAAGGTGTGCTTAGCTGAAAGCCACCAAACATCTGAAGGCTGTAACTTTACTGCAGCACTGTGTGCCGTTCCACTGTTACAAAGGTAAAGTCTGTAAGTGCGCCCAGGCCATAGTGTGGCTTGATGCGCGGTCAGTGGTCCCAAAAGAGCGCTGAGTTCTTGCTGCCCAAGTTTAAAAATGCTGAGAGTAAAACTGAAATTAAGAGTTTAGATGTGGATCCTCTGGTCATTGAACACATTCAGGTGAACAAACCTCCCAAGATGGGATGTAGAATTTAGAGATAGTGGGCTGGTTATCCTGCACACAAGCTCTCCCTCTCCCATTGAGGTGATTCTGCTGAAAAAGGACAGATTGTTCCTAAATCAGAAGAGGAGGTTTGCACAGAAGACAAAGAAATCCCAGGAGAAACTGAAGAAACAAAAACTTAGGGTCCAGGAGTAAATTCAGCATAAAATAAATACTAATAAAAGTACCAAGAAAAAGTTTTTATCTTATTATTACCAAAGCATTCCATGTTTACTGTCAAAACATCTAAATCGGTTTAATAAGTCATCCAGGATCTCATAAGCCAGAGATAGCCAATGTTAGTAAGTAGTTTTGTGTTAGAAATTTTTCTACATATGTGTGTGCATACATAGATGCATGTATTGCAAAAGTGGACTTTTACACAGATGCTGGTTTTACACACGATATTTGTGAACAGCTCAGCTTGCCAAAAATACATAGCTACATCATTATTTGTATTGATCCATTGTATAGATGTTCCATTTTTCCAATTCTTGACCATTTAGGTAGTAAATGTTTATGCCAGTGTCCAGTTCTTTTCTTAATGGAATCAGATTCAAATGATTTGAACATCTTTATCAATATCAGTTCTTTGTTATATTATTTTGTAATGGCTTCTCTAGTTATTTATTTAAACTTTACTTATTCTAGGATACAGTTTTACATTTTTAGTGGTAAAATTCATATTTTGATTGATTTTCATATATTGAACCAGTCTTGTATTCCAAAGGTAAGGTTCACTCAGTTTTGGTATGTTTTTCAAAGATTTTATTTATTTTTAGAGAGAGGAGAAGGGAGGGAGAAAGAGAGATAGAGAAACATCAATCTGTTGCCTCTCACATGCTCTCAACTGGAAACATGGCTGGTTGTGGTATGTTTTATGTAATTTTTAAAAATTTATTGATTGAGAGAGAGAAACATCAGTTTGTTGTTCCACTTATTTTTATACTCATTGGTTAATTAATTCTTGTATGTGCCCTGACTGGGGATTGAACACGCAACCTTGGCATATTGGGATGACAATCCAACCAACCAAGTCACCTTGCCAGGGTGGTTGTGGTATGTTTTTATCTGGTTTTCAAATCAGGATAATGTTGGCCTTACAAAATAACTTGGGTTTGAGCCCTGGAAGAAGTTATTATAAAATTATTCTTAAATAATTTCATGAGGTCACTAATCCTAGCACCTCCCTCTTCCCAACCTGCCCAGTATGTTCCAGTTCCCCAGGACTCTCCTTTTTTTGGTTCCAATTTTTTATGCATTCATTGGTTGATGCTTGTATGTGCCTTGACTGGGGATTGAGCCTGTAACCTTAGTGTATTGAGATGACACTCTAACTGAACTATCTGACCAGGGCTATATACTATTAAACACAGTGATGTGGGATTGTTTGAAGGTCTTTTGAGTAGCAATGACATGATCAAACAGATGCTGTAGAGGACTTATCCGGGGGTTGTAGGCTGAAAAAATAGTGTAGATAGTAGAAGCAGAAAGAAAAAAGCAAAACTGGATTTTGGGTAGTAAGGATTTGGAAATAATTTTAACAAAGGGAGTAAGTAAAACTTGGAAGATGAATGAGATAGTCAACCCCATGTACATGTACAGAAGATGCTGAAGACAATCCAGGAAAAGTGCTGTTTAGAAGCAGCAGAAGCAGAAAAATGTTGAGAGGTAAGAGAAAAAATGCCTAGAAACTTCAGTGCTATGGAAAACAAGGGAACAGTTAGGAAGGTATGGCAAAAACCAGCACCTATTTTTCCAAAATCTTATTTTGGACGCCATGAAATAATTTGTATCAACTTTGAGGCAACTGGCCATTTGAGTCCTATTCGAACGACCTCTAATAGGGACTAATAGTATAATAGCATTTTAAACTTGGAAAAGATTGGTCACCTTGTATACTTTCATACCAAATGAGAGGACCTTAACCAAAATCTTACACCGGTGGTTATAATTATGAACATGGGCAACAACTTCTTTGCAAGTGACCTCCATTTTACTGTTGCAGTTAACATTTTAAAAGCTGTTTCTTCCATTGTTTTTTCCCCCCATAAATACTCATATTAGAAGATACAATCCTTTCTCTCTCCCATGTCATCTCTTGTCCCTCCTGCTCCATAGTTCTAACTATACATGATACAGTTTCAAACAAATTCACCTCATTAGTCATGCTCTTTTGAATACCACTTAAATACTAATGCCCAGAACTGAACACCATACTCTAGATATGGTGTGACCAATAAATACCAAGTGTAGAGCTAGATGCAGTAGTTCCCCCTTCACCGTGGGGGATACGTGCCACAAGCCCCGGCTGGATGCCTGAAACTGAGGATATTACCAAACCCTATATACACATACCTATGATAAAGTTTAATTTATAAGTTAGGCATGGGAAGAAATTAACAATTGCCCTGGCTGGTGTGGCTCAGTGAATTGAGCATCAGCCTGCGAACCAAAGGGTCACTGGTTCGATTCCCAGTCAGGGCACATGTCTGGGTTGCAGGACAACTCCCCAGTAGGGGGCATGTGAGAAGCAACCACACATTGATGTTTCTCTCCCTTTCTTCCTCCCTTCCTCTCTCGCTAAAAATAAAATCTTAAAAAAAAATTAACAATAAAATAGAACAATTATGGTAATATAGTAGAATAAAAGGTATGTGAATGTGGTCTCCCTCTGATAACCAATCTAACCTAAATAGGTCACTAATAGGTAAGTAGTATATACACATTGTATATGTGTATACGCTAGACAAAGGGACAGTTCATGTCCTTAGTAAAATGGAATGGGATGGCCTGAGATATCGTCATGCTGCTCAGGACAGCACACAATTTAAAACTTAAGAACTATTTCTGGAATTTTCCATTTACTATTTGTGGACCATGGTTGACTGTGGATAACAAACTGTGGAAAGTGAAATGGTGGATATGGGGGCGGCAGGTTATGGTATCCCTCATTTTGGGTATCATTCAGATAAAGGACAAAAGCAAGCTCCTGTTAAAAGGGTTAAAATACTCTCTAAAATTAGATGAGTTTTTAGCTTCGCTCCAACACCCCACACTACGCATTAACAGAAGGCAGGCCATCTGCTTTTATCTGCATTGTATTGCCCACTAAACTGCACTGAAGTACAATTCACTCTACAGCTCATGGCAAAACTCAAGATAAATTATAACACCCTGAATCTTTTCTTATTACGAACCTGTCATACTGCATTATCATATGTATCTTTAAATATAGGGTCCGCATTGATCCAAGCCATCGGTATGTTCTCTGCTAGTTTCCCTTTCTACTTCTGAACTCTTAAATATTAATGTATTTTAAGAGCACTTAATCAATTGAGGTCAATTATCTAGTCTTGGAATTATTTTAGGATAAGGTGAATATAATAGCTTTGTATTTAACATGAAACCAGTTTAAATATTGTTCAAAAATATTATTCAGGCATTAAGTTATAGAATTGTTTCCTATTCTCAGATTTTATTTTACATCCAATATTATACTATGCACACAAGAAAGGAAGACTAAAATTGCTCAGAGAATGGGGATTTTATGATTTGCTCAATATTCCAATTACTTATTGCTACATGTATTGTATGGCTGATGATAAAACACCTTTAATATTAAATTAAAAATACTGATTTTGGATTATATATTATGGTCACTACTATAAAGCATGTCGATTAAAGCATGATCCATGTACCACTTGCATCAGAACCACCTATAACTCAAGAAAAAATCTAACTTTGAATGGTTCCTTAGCGCTTGTTAAAATCAGTTTCCCTACATGTACTGATAGGGAACAATCTACAAGATTCCAAGATATATGGTAGTAAATGGAAAAAAGGCACAGTGCAGAAACATACACACAGACCGTGTATGAAAGAATATACAAATGGATAGCACTGCCTGCCTCTGGGAAGCGGCAGGGGAAGCAGGAGACATTTTATGCCATGTGCTCCCTTATACGTTTTGAGTTTTACATGTGTATGAACTATCCATTTGAATAAATACCTAAGAGAAAGCCATCTCAAAATGCACATTCTCAAGCTTATCCCTCCTCAGTGAGAATCTTTGGAATTAGAGGTGGTTAGAAATCTTAAATTTTACCATGTTCTCCAGAGAACTCATAACAATCAAACTTAAGACCTCTGCTAGGAACATTATCTTTCTATGACACTATAAAGTTTTCCCTTTCTTGAGAACACTTTAAAAAATTACCTGTCAAATTCAGTGTAAAAACGAACTCTATTAAATGAACTGTTCATACCTTATATTCATAGTGTTGGGTGGGCCAAATAGTTCATTTAGCTTTTTCCATAAAATAAGACATTTTCATTTTCACCAATAACTTTATGGATTTCGGCATTTTGAGTATGTCAGCTATCTCCCACATAATAGAACACTGATTGTTCTCAATTAATGTCTCAGCTGGATTGCTATCAACTTCAACTAGCCTACCTGACTGTGGAGCATTATCCAGCAAGAAATCTCCAGCATGAAACTTCACAAACCACTTTTGACACATTCGATCAGTCACAGCACCTTCTCCATGCACTGCACAAATGTTTTCCATTTTAGTTGCATTTTTACCTTTCTTGTAATAATAATGCATTATGGCCAAAGATGTAGCGTATTTTCAGTATTAAAATGGCTACACAAAAATTCACCAATTTTAATGTTCTTTTTAAAAATGGACACTGATATGGCAGCTGTCACAAAATACAATCCAACAAATTGTTTCAAATGAAGTTAAAGACAACCAAGCACCACCAGGGCCATCTTACAAAAAAACCCCCAAAAACAAAAAACAACAAAAAAAAAACCCACCAAACTTTTTGGCCAATCCAATGTACACTGAGAACAACACAACATGACCATGCAAGATAAAAAGTTTACGCGACTTCTGGTCAAGATGGCAGCATAGGCAGACCACGCTCGCCACATCCCACAACCACATCAAAATGACAACTAAAAGATAGAACAGCCGTCACTCAGAACTGTCAGAAATCGAGCTGAATGGAAGTCTGGCAGCTACGGAATTAAAGACACCATATACATCCAGACTGGTAGGAGAGGCACAGATGCGGAATGGACTGGTCCCACACCGGTGCGTGGTGGGTGAAAACTTGGGACGCTATCTTGGGAGCAAGGAGTTCCAGTCCCACACCAGGCCCTCAGCCCGGGGTTCCAGTGCCAGGAAGATAAGTCCCCACAACTTCTGGCTGCAAAAGCCAGTGGGAGTTGAATTGGTGGAAGAAACCATTGGAGCCCCAAGCAGTTCCTCTTGAACAACCCACACAAGGACCACCTTACTCAGACTCACTCCCTCTAAGCTCCAGCACCAGGGTGGCAAGCAGCTTGAGCGGCCCCAGTGGCATAATGGGAGAAACTGAAGCGTCTGGCATCAAGGCAAGCAGAGGCCATCGTCCGTTTACTGAACCTTCCCTGCAGAGCACGCAAGGTGGTGGCATTTGTGAGACTCCGTCAACCTGGCTATCACTATTTACCCAGCCCTGGAGAGATCCGAGACTCCGCCTCACCAAAGTTACTTCTCCATATGAATGGCTGGTCTTGGCTCGTGCTTCACAACTTCCTAAATCCTATCAAACAAGCAACAGCTGGCCTCAGTGAGCCTCAGGCCCGGCACTAGCAACAGCCCGCCTAGATTCACAGCTTGGCTCCCCCTGGGACTCTCCAAGCCCAGCACAAGGAGCAGCCATCTCAGATTGCTTTACCGCTCAGGCAGGGCGGCCCTGAGCAAAACACAGGCCGGGGCTCACCTTGCCCTACACTACTAGGAAACCCCACGGCCAGTGCACCCTGCGGACAGCTACAGACCACATCAGAGCTCCACCTCCTTGCCCCTGCACAGCTGATCCTCCACAGAGGACAGAGGGTGGCGGTGAGTGGTCACAGCCAGTCCTTGCAGCTGACTGACCTGGGTAAACCCCTCCCACTGATCTGCCAACAGCAACCAAGGCTCAACTGCAAGAGGAAAATGTACTCAGCCCATGCAAAGGGTGCACCTTGAATACGCAGCTTGGGTGATAAGGGAGGCTGTGTCGCTGGACCCTACAGGACACCTACTACATTAGGCCACACAACCAAGACACAGTCAAAGCAGCTCTACCGAATACATGGAAACAAACTCAGGGAGGTTGCCAAAATGAGGAGACAAAGAAACGTGGTCCAAATGAAAGAACAGATCAAAACGCCAGAAAAAGAGCTCTAGCTGCTGTGGCTCAGTGGATTGAGTGCTGGTCTGCAAACTAAAGGGTCACCAGTTCACTTCCCAGTCAGGATACATGCCTGGGTTGCAGTCCACGTCCCCAGTATGAGGTGCGCAAGAGGCAACCGTACATTGATGTTTCTATCCTTTCTCCCTCTTTTCCCCTCTTTCTGGAAATAAATAAAATCTTAAAAAGAAAAAAAAACTCCAGAAAAAGAGGTAAACAAAATGGAGATAAACAATCTATCAGATGCAGTGTCCAAAACACTGGTTATAAGGATGCTCAAGGAACTTAGGACCTCAGCAGCATAGAAAAGATCAAGTCAAAAACAAAGGATATAGCAATTGAAATAAAGAACAATTTACAGAGAAAACAGTAGAGAGGATAAAGCCAATTATCACATCAATAATTTGGAATGTGAGTAAAAACAACCAATCAGAAGAACAACAAAGAACCCCCCAAAATGAGGATAGTATAAGCAGCCTATGGGACAACCTCAAGAGGTCCAACATTCATATCATAGGGGTGCCAGGAGAAGAGAACAAAGAATTGAAAATCTATTTGGAAAAAATGAAAGAAAACTTCCCTGATTTGGTGAATAGACATGCAAGTCTAGGAAGCGCAGAGTCCCAAACAAGATGGATACAAAGAGGCCCATGCCAAGACGCGTCATAATTAAAATGCCAAAGGTTAGAGATCTTAAAAGCAGCGAGAAAAGCAGTTACCTACCTACAGGGGAGTTCCCATAAGGCTGTCAGCTGATTTCTCAAGAGACTTTGCAGGGTAGAAGGGACTGGCAAGAAATATTCAAAGTGATGAAAAAGCAGGGACCTACAGCCAAGACTGCTCTACCCAGCAAAGTTATCATTTAGAATGGAAGGGCAGATAAAGAGCTTTCCAGACAAGGAAAAACTAAAGGAGTTCATCATCACCAAACCATTATATGAAACGTTAAAGGGACTTATTTAAGAAAATTGATGGTTGCCAGATGGGACAGGGTTTTGGGGGAATGGGTGAAGAGATGAGGGGATTAAGAAGTACAAACAGGCAGTCACGGAACAGCCATGGTGATATAAAGTACAGTATCGGAAAAGGAGTAGCTAAAGAACTTACATGCATGACCCACAAACATGAACAATGGTGGGGGATTTCCTGAGGGTTTAAGGGGGTGTAAGTGAAGGGACAAAGGGGAAAAAAACATCAGGACAACTGTAATAGCACAATCAATAAAATATACTTCCAAAGAAGTTGTTGCTTTTTGCCAATTAAAAAAATCATTTAAAATGTTGACTTAAAAAATCAAGTATGGTTTGCTATGCTGTTAATTTTGCATTTTTAGTTCTAGCTTATTCAAAGAAATAGAAAAAACAGCGAAGACAAAACTCTAATTTGGAATGCATTATATAATTGGCAGTGGGTAAGAGAAATCATGTTTTCTTTGGTATTATATTAACTTGAGCATGAGCATGCACTATTAATAGGGAAATGAGTATGAGAGGCAGAGAACAGATAAGTAAATTAGCTGCCAAAACGATTGGTTCAAGAATGCATCAGCAGGGTGATAACCAACACTGCTTTTGACTAGAGAGTTTAGTTTTCTTTAGAAATTGTCAGAGCAGCTCTGGCCAGATGACTCAGTTCTTGGAACCTAGTCCTGTACACAGAAAGATTGTGAGTTTGATCCCCACTAAGGGGATATATGTAGGTTGTGGGTTCAATCCCCAATGGGGGTACGTACGGGAGGCAACCGATCGATGTTTCTATGCCCACCCCCCGACCCTTCCTCTATAAAATCAGTAAAAATATATCCTCAGAGGAGGATTAAAAAAAAAAAACTTAATTGTCAAAGCAGAAGATACTACAGAATCTTCACGTTATTTCAGACAAGATGGTTAATGTGGGTCTATCCACAGCTATGAAAACAATTAAGCCATAAAAAATACTGAAAAAATTATTTTAGTAAAAAATTTAAATGGTGCCAATTTTATATATAGATGAGGACACCCAAATGAAATGCAAAATTTTGAAACATGATGAAAACATTTTTGAAACTAACTGCAAGAAAAAGGGAAGAAGCCTGGCAATGTGCTGAGCATAAACGCGAAAACCTCTTAATTTCAACTGTCACTTCAATTGATGGGTGATCTTTAAGTTAAGCCACTCTGGACTTCAATTTCCTCATCTGAAAAGTAAGAAATATTAACACTTTCCCTTATTCCTCTTCCTCTTGTTATGATTTTAAACAGGAAAATGTGTAAAGAGACCAAGCATATCTTGTCTTCAGTGCAACGAATGTCAGTTCTGTTCTTCTCTGTTAAGTAGAACTGTGAAAAACAAATTTCCAAAATTTTACTGGGTGACTTATTAGTCTTATGAGAGTGAAATGAGACCAAGAAATAATAAAATTTAAAAAAGAAAAAGGCTTGTCCAAGTGACAAAGACCGTAAATGACAAACCTGGGACAAAAGCCTAAGAGTCCTGTTCTAGTTCCCCAAAGGTCAGCTCCCAGAGTCTCCTGGTCCTCTAAGAGTCCAGAAGAAGATTGTAACCCAAGAAAGAAATCGAACCAATATGGTATTGAAAATTTCTGGATATTATGTGCCCAGGCAACAAACATTTGTCAGGAATAAGAAGATGTAAGTACCCAATACTTTTGAATATAGTTTTACTAAAGCATAAGTCATTTCAAAGCAAAAGTAGTTTATGATGTCAATTCTGACATATAATACATTTAAGTCATTATATGAATTTAAGTTTTTATTTGTGTATTTCACTGTAGTGCTGTGACAACAAAATGACATCTGTGTACCAGAGCATACACACATCAACAGTAAGATGTAACTTTTTATTACACCACTGCTAGAATATTTAGCTTTTTGTAGGACATATAAGCATGTAAGATGGCCACACCAAATAATTTTCTGTTTTTTTCCCCTTAGATAATCTTAATTTTTTTTTTATCAGTAATACTTTATCAATCTCACTGTTAATAGAACTGTAAATTATCTGGGCGATGGGGTATGGGGATGGGGAAAAGAAATTATTCAATTTTGTTATACTGTAACAGAGTAATCTCACATACGCCAATAAGGAACTGTCATCATAATTAAGGGCTAGTTACTGTTGTTAGTCACACAATGATAAAGTTCTTTTCAAAATATTGGTTAGCCCACTTATAGTATGAAAAATGCCCTCTTCACATACACAGAAGAAAAAAAATATTCAGAAAGTTATTTTTGGCCTTGCTATGTCAAAAAGTCAACTGTACAAAGATCTACGTGTGAAACCTAAAATTAATTTTAAAAGTCTATAAAAACAAAAATGTCATGCATTTTTTTTAATTATGCAGAGGCTTTAAAACTGTTGCAAGACCATATAGTATATATTAGCTTTTATACTGCTAATGCACAACTAACAGCAAACTTGATTAGATTAACAGAAATCTGTCTTAATTACACCTTTATATATCACACTAAAGGGACAAATGTCACAAGATCTGCAGAAATATTCAGTTCTGAGCACTTAAATGGCAGGGTAACTTCTTGTGTTGTAATCCATCACATATAGAATAAAACAAAGGAAAAAAATTCTGCAGTCTCACATTACAAAAACAAAAATGTACTGCTGTAAAATATTAAAGAGTAAAGGATATCATCTAGAACACAAAGAACTAGTGTCAAAAAACAAAACTTCTAAATAAAAATCTCAAAATACACATAACAACTGAAGCACAAATACTGCATTAAATACAGTAAAGATTTAATAAGACTAGTTAATAAAAGACACAAAAATAGGGGGAACTAGGGAAACCAGTAAATAAAACCAAAATAATAGGAAAAAATCTGAACCACTGTTCTCCCCCTAGTTGGAGCACAATCATGGGGGTTGTCTTTCCATTCATATAATACCTAACACTGTACATGAAGATTTTAATGTCACAGAAAAACTTGGTTCTTCTATGAAATTCTTGATACATTTTTTGAAGTATACATTATTATGAATGAAAAACAGCCAACAGATGGGCACCTATTATTTTAACACTGCAGATTCACAGAAGCTTTTTAAAAGTTATCATAATCTTTTTTGTCCTTTTTCCCTTCAGCTTCAAATCCATCAACTCCATCGCTATCCCTTCTTCGTTTCCTGTTGTTGTGGATGTTAAAACGTTGGCTCATTTGGGGTAATGGATCCATGCCTAGAACTTTGTGTATCTGGCGGAATGCAAGGAGTCTCAATGCAAACTGCAACAAAAAGGATCAGAATTTAGAGTTAATTAAAAAAACCAAAGTAATAATTATTTTTAAGTTTACACCCCCATAGGCAAAAAAAGCCTCTGTTTAATGAAAGAAATACCTTTAACTATTAGTTTCATAACTGAAATAGTCCCTATGTTCTGTTGTTTTTATCGGCAGGCTTTTCTGTGTGCATGCTAATTTTTTTTTTTAACCTAACTTAAAAAATAAATCTTTAAACAATTTATATTATGTTCATTTTTTTAAAAAACCACCCTGAAACAATATAGAGCAGGAGACAAGCGTCTCATTCATTGAGCGAAGCCCTCTTTGGGTCACAGTCACCCATTTCCCCACTGTGATACCCACGGGTGCAGGCTCAGCACCAGAAGCGCGCGCGCTCGCTCTCTCTCCCCCCTCACCCCCAGGTTTACAAAAAGAGGATCACACTTCTTCAATTTGTTACTTCACAAACATTACATGGCTATGTATACACAGGAATATGTTAGGCACCGATGGCACAAGGTTCCATGAAATCTTGAAACTGAAGGGACTTCTGAGACATAATTTACTCTATTCCTCAAATTTCTTAATATGTCCCTGAAACTAACTTAAGGAAGTTTTATAGTCATTTCATTAAATGGCAATTTAACTATATGGTTATGAGCCTCAAAATAATTGGTTAGACTATTTTCTGAGACACAGGTGATATAAAATTCAACTTCCTGAAAACCACTAGCCTACTTTTCTGTTTACAGATTTGCCTACTATGGACACTTTACACAGAGTGGTATGGCTTTTGGTGTCTGGCTTCTTTCACTCAGCGTAAGGTTTCCAAGGCTCATCCACACTGTCGTATGTATTAGCACGTCCTTTTAATGGTTGAGTAATATTCTAGTGTGTGGATATACTATATTTGTTTATCCACCCATTTCATTCATCAACTGATGAACATTTGGGAAATTTCTACTTCTCAGCAATTACACATAATGCTGCTATGTACATCAATGTACAAGTTTTTGTGTAGACATGTTTTCAGTTCTCTTGGGTATATACCTAGGAATCAAACTTTTTTCAAAATGGCTGCTGTACAGACTATTTTTAACCCCTCTTAATTTCCTTCAGCTGAGACAGTACATTCAGTACATTTCCGGAATCAAAAAATGGAAAGCTATAGCAGTTTTTATATTGCTTGATATTTTTTTCATTCTTTCTTTAGGTTCACTTTTTTTTTTCCTTTTGCATAATTCTTCTTCTAATAGGATTGATAACTGATAATGATAGCCAATATAAAAACTGTACAGTGAAGGCTGACATGAAAAAAAACTGAGTCATTGGAAATATGGTTTTGGAGGAAAGCTCTCCAGATTATCTTGAATCACTGGAAAAATAAGTGAGTCCTAGAGCAAATTAAGCCTATTGTTGGAAGCAAAAATGACAAAACTGAAGCTATCCTACTTTGGCCATACTATGAGAAGGCGGCAGGAAAAGAGAAAGACCAAGTAAGAGATGGATTGATTCTATAAAGGAAGCCATAGGCATGAGCAGGACTGTTGAGGACAGGACCTTATGGACATGACTCATTCATTCAGTCACCATTCATTGAGTCTGGACTCAATGGCAGAAAACATACACTCTATAGTTATATACATTAACTCATTTATTCCTTCCAACAATCCTGCTTGAGGCAGATACTGCTCTTACTGTATTTTACAGATGAGATGGCAGACCTGGTATTCAAATCACAGAGTCTTGACTCCAGAGTGCACTTTTAATTCCTACATTACACAGCATTTCCAGAGACAGGAGAAGCTATATTATAACAATAATTACCATAAACCACAAAGCACATCAGTTCTGTACAACCAGATGCCAGTTTCTCTACTGATATTGACATATACTCTAATACTCAGATTTAATGAGGCACTGAAAACACTGTTCTATTTTTATATTTATAAAGCACACTTAATCACATACACAGTTAAAACAATACAATTTCAGATATTACTGAAATCTAGTTTAAATTATAATACCCTGTAAAGACTTACTTATTAAAGCATAAAAATGAATAGTATACAGTATTTATTCTAAAGGACAACTATAAAAAACCAAAACCTTAAGGCAGCAACTCAACAAAGCTTTGGGATTAGGAGCACATTTTTACCTGCGCACTGGATGTGATGTCTTCACGCTGCTGGTCGGTCATTGTTGCCAAGGTATCAAAGGGATCCTTCTCACAAGGATCCAGAAGTCCAGGACTACCTACAGCCATCACAACAGTGAGAAAAAGCATTAGCTTTTTGTAAAAGAAAGAAGAGTTCTTACTGAATTCTCAAACACAAACATTAAAAATGAAGTAAAACTTACCTTTAAGAATAATCCCTGAAGAAATGCACTCAAAAACTCTTCTCAGTGCATCTCCAGGGCTCTGAGGACTAGAAGCACTACTGATTGCTTTCTCTACTAGTAACTCCATAGCCTAAAAATAAAAACATATAAAATGTGTTTCAAACAACTTACAGATCAAACACCAAAATGACAAACTTAATTAAAATTAAAAAATTTAAAGACTGAAAATGTTACATAAAACAAATCATAAAAACAAAATAAAATTGCATGTAATATAAAAACAAAGTTAATAAAACAAGTAATGAAAACAAAACTCATGAGGCAATATAAAATTTACATTTTAAAAAGATTTTATAATTTATTCTTAATGAAGAAAAACAAAATAGATTGACTTTTTTAAAAAAATAAATTATTGCTAACCTTTCCTACTAAAATAGGACAGTCCTTAAAATTCTTTACATATTTAGAGCTCATATACATTCGTTTTTTAATACCTACATACTGACGATACATAGTAGGGAGTCACAGGAGGCCAATCCTCTAATTAGAGAAGACTTGGTTTTTTTCTTTACAAACAATGTATAGCATCTAAATTTTTCATTTAATGAATAACTGACCTTCTATTATCCCTAAGGAAAATACAAATTATGCTTTCACTGTAAATTACATTTGAGAGAACTCAAAAACTAAATCAATGAATAAAAGACAAAGTAAAAGTACAGACTTAGAAAGCAGCCAATCCAATGAAGTATTCTGAAGGACCTATTAGAAAATTTGCTTTCATTTAGATTTTAAAAATTGAGATGTAATTCCCATGAAAACATTCATTCTAAAGTTTAAAAGTTTACAATTCAATGGGTTTTTATTTTTTCTCTTTTTGTTTTTAAAGATTTATTTTTAGAGAAAGCGGAAGGGAGGGAGAAAAAGAGGGAGAGAAACATCAATCAGTTGCCTCTTGTTTGTCCCCCTGACCGGGGACTGAATCCACAACCTAGGCATGTGCCCTGACTGGGAATCGAACCAGTGACCTTTTGCTTTGCAGTATGATGCCCAACAACTGAGCCACAACGGTCAGGGCTACAATTCAGTGGTTTTTAGTTTATTTACAAAGTTATCAAAAATCTGCTTACTGACTGACTTGAAGAAGTCAGAATTTGTGATTTATACTTGCATATAAAGGTGGATACAAACTAATTAAAAACCAAGAAAGAAATTATTTATGGATTATTTATATATGAATTATTTATAACCACTGTCTAATTCCAGAACACATTCATCACCTCCAAAAGAAACTCCATATCCATTAGTAGTCACTCTCCATTCTCCCTGTCCTCCATGCCCCTGGCAATGACTAAATCGCTTTCTATTTCTATAGATTTGCGTATTCTGGATATGACATACAAATGAAACCATGTAAAATGGGGCTTTTTGTGTCTGGTTTCTTTCCCTTAGCATAATGTTTAAGGTTCATCCATGTTGTAGTTTTTACCAGTAACTTAAATTTTAAACAAGACCACTAATAACAATTCAAAGAAAGTAAACAGACTAGAAATATAACGAAACCCCTAAAATAATACTGAAGCTGAAAATGCCTTAGTGAAAATCCATTTTTAATTGCCTGCTTAAAAAGCTCAGATTTAATCAGAGGTAAAACACTGTCAGGTTATTCACTCTAAAGCCATTACTCAGATTTTTAAAATAAGAATTCTAAGATGTTGGGCAAGTGAAGAATGCAGTTCCAAATAAATTAGGAATAGATTGTAAGAGAGATGGGAATTTAAAAAACTGCACATTAACAGCAGTAAAAAGACGACAGCTGGGATCCTGGAAGTGTAGCTTGGTTGTGTGGAGCGTTGTCCCCATGTACCAAGGTTGTGGGTTGATCTCGCTGGTCAGGACACATACAGGAATCAACCAAAGAGTGCATAAATGGGTGAAACAGCATTTTGATATTTCTCTCTCTACCCCCGCCTCTAAAATCAATTTTTAAAAAAATGATGGCAGCATAAGAGACCGGAAAAAAAATTAAAATGAATGCTCATAATGATAAATGTAAATCACAACTAAAAAAATCAAGATGGTTCAATTTTTCTAGTTTAAGAATGCAGAAGATGTTTAAGACATTTTAAAAGGATTTTCATTAAAAATTTTAGTATGTTAAAGAATTAGCTTCAATTTTCCAGACGAATCTATGCATGTATTAAAAAAAAATCTCTTCTTGCCACACTAATCAAGTACTATTTTAAGATGACCAATAGAGTGTGAAACCCTGAAGGATAAGGTCAATGTCATATATTTTGAATGCTAGGCCCACCATTAATGAAAATATTCAGTATATAGAAAATACTCAGTAAATATTTGTGAAATAGAATACTTTAGGAAAGAATGTGAAAATAATCCTGCTGATAGAAGAAATGAAGGGTAATAAGGGTAATTATTTATTGACATTGTGTTAAAAATATAAAATTGAAGTCATAAAATATTCAACTTTCCATAAAGACCTCAAACTTTTACCAAGTACCTTTAGAGAATGTTAAGAGAAAAATAAGTATTAAATAATTACCTATAATCTGTATGTCAAGATAGAAAATGTGTTTCAAGTAATTCAAAGCTTTTTTAAAATCTGCTTATTGACTGACCTAAGAAGTGGGAATTTGTGATTTATACTTGCATATAAAGGTAGATACAAACCAATTAAAAACCAAGAAATAAATGAATTATTTATGGAAAACAATAAGTTAATATATTTAAACACACAATGAAACTAAGTCAGCTATCTGAACTTCTAAGATCATTTTCTGTGATGCAAGCAATTTAAAAATATTAATTTCTACAGAACATGGTTATTCTCTAAACAGATGTCTATAGTTAGGAAAGCAACAAAAGTAGAATACATGTGGTTTATAAAATCTGAAATACACATTATGTGCATTCAAAAGCAAAGGATAATATCAAAGATTAAGATTCAAATTAGGGAAATGATATTTAGGCTGTAATGTAAAGGGTCTTGGTGGCTTACGTTATTTAAGGAGAAAAGCGGCTCATGTTAAATGATTTGAAAGAAATGACTGCAATATTTGTTTTTAAAAAGTCACAGAACATATTTTTCCTTCCAATCTCTAGTCGTGTATTTTTCAATTATTTTTTATTTATTGATTTTAGAGTAGGGGAACAGAAAGAAACATCTATTTGTTATTCCATTCTTGTATGTGCCCTGGCCAGGGATTGGACCCACTAACCTGGCGTGGATGACACTCTAATAACCTCAACTACTTGGCTCAGGGCCCCATCTCTAGTAGTATTAAGAACAATAGTATTTATTATATGGCAGGCACCATGCTAAGCACTTCAAATGAATGATTTCATTTAATTATCATAAATAGATGCTATTAGACCACAATTTTAAAGATTAAAAAAGGAAAACTTAGAGAGGTTAAGTAGCTTGTCTAACAAGGTAAAAAGCCTAGGATTTTATCCCAGGGTCTCTCAGACTCTTGTTTTGGTTACTAAAGATTTGAATGGGGCTATTATACTGAAACAAAAGCATAAAAAAAATATTTAGTACAAGCTATTTATCTGTAATGACCGGAAACCACTGAACTATGTAACACCAGGAATTCTGGTTAAATAATAAGAGTAGCACTTATCCTCTTACCATTTTAACTTACATACTAAGCACTGTTCTGAGCCTTTACATACATTATTCAATTTTAATCATCACAATCACTGTTAGGAGGTAGAGATGACTACCATTCCCATTTTACAAATAGTTTGTTATTAAAATAGGACTTTATGAATACTAATACAATCAGCAATTGTATATACAAAAGCCACTTCTATATTCCAGTTGACATAGGGAGTATAGGTATGTGCATGACAGACTTCTATTCTTAAACTTACAGGATATTTTGTGTATTATATTTATGCACAGCACCTTATTTTATAGTCAACAGTTCTTATTAAAAACTGTCAAGTCTTGTGAAAAAAGGTTTACTCACAGCTACTGATGATTTGGGAGTGTGTGGGCATTTAGGTACATGGTTTTAATTAAGGAGTAGCTAAGAGCTGAGTTATTATTAAGCTAAAGTGAATGAGGTGATAAAGTCCAAGTATAATCTGCTGGTTCTTTTGCAAGCTAAGAGAATGTCAGTTGGTTGTCCTGAGAGGTTAGTGTGCTATCACTTGTCACTGGTTCTGAAAGTGACAGGCAGGAACTCTCTTACTGTAAGCCACCACCACTAAAATGTGAATGATATGTGTCTATCTAAAATACTCTTCAGCAAAAGAGGTTATGGAAAAAAAATTAAAAAATAATTTAGAAAATAAAATACTCTTGAAAAACTTATAAAATATGTGGAAAGAAATGTTAAATCACGTATTTCACTTGCCATTTGAGCAGAAAGTGTAATTATATTTCTCTCAGCCCCTTCTTTGGTAACTGTTTATTTACATTTAAAAAAGTGATGTAAAATTTACCTAACATATAATTATTTTAAAGTGAATAATTCAGTGGCATTTAGCATATTCACTATGTTTTACAAGTACCACCTCTATCTAGGTCAAAATGTTTCTGTCACTTCAAAGTAAACCCCCTTAACCATTAGGCAGTTTCTCCCCACTCCCCCTCCTTCCCCAAACCTATGGCAACCACCCATCGGTATTCTGTCCCTGTGGATTTAGTCTGGGTATTTCATACAAATGAAATCATATAATGTGTGACCTTTTGTGTCTAGCTTCATTCACATTTTGGAGATTCAGCCATGTTGTTACATGTCATTTTTTTTGTAAAATATTCTTCATCCTAATACACAGTTAAGAAATATACAATAAACATTAGAAAATTAACTCTAAGCCTTTTGCAAATTACAGCAGATATACCAACCTAAAGGAGGTTTAGGTACTACATAACAATTCAGTTGTCAAACCAACCTGACAATAGAACGCTATTTGTATTTTCTTTACAAGAATTCAGGACAAAAGAAGAACTAATTTGAAGGCAGAGTACCAGTTTCAGTACTCACCACAGTGGTAAAAGAACAGCCTTAAAAAAAGCAGGCATTGTTACTTTTTAGTCAAATTAAGTAACCTGAATGCTAAAATAAAATTGACAATAAAGTTCGTAAGAATTTCAAATTTCCTTTATGAAGATCAAAAAGTCAAGTCACTCTGTGGTTAAGGCAATAGGAAAAAGCAACCCAAGCAAAAGTGTAATAATAGCTTCAACAAAAGGCCAGTAAAAGAAAATTTCCAAGAAACTGAATAGCTTGACCAATTCTCTACATAGCTCCTAACTTGGCCTTCTAGAGACAAGATGTCGGTGTTGTTGGCAGTTGAATGAAAAAATTCAAAAATATTTCACCAAGGACTTCCCAACTCAGAGACGTTAATAACAAGTCATGTTGCAGGCAGTCCCAAGAGAAGAATTTTCTGTAAAACCCCCTTCTGACCACCTTCTATCTCATTAGAGAAACGTAAAGTGATAGAATTAACCATCCTAAAGAATCTTGCCCTGGCTGGTATGGCTAAGGGGATTGAGTGCCGGCCTGAACCAGAAGGTTGCTGTTTCAATTCCCAGTCAGGGCATGTGCCTGGGTTGCGGGCCAGGCTCCCACTAGGGAGCAATCAAGAGGCAACCCCACATTGATGTTCCTATCCCTCTCTTTCTCCCTCCCTGCCTCTCTCTCTAGAAATAAAAAAATTTTTTAAGGAATCTTTGTGGAATTGAGGAAAGTAAGAATAGAAGAAACCTAATTATCCATATCTAATTATCTCTAACAATAACTAGACATCTGCCTAACATGCAGATAAAAAAAATAAGGTAGTGTCTTCAAAAGGAGTAAGAGTTAGAGAAAAAGTGATATATCAAAGATGGCTGTAAACTCTCAACAAAAGTCTCCCAGAGTGACTTCATATACCCTCTACCCCCTCTTGGCTCAGAGAAGTGTAAGTTGTTTCTGAGATGAAAACAAATACAAGCACAGTGAACTCTGCATAGGCAAAGATGCCAGGAGCCCATCCTGGGTTTGAAATGTGAAGCCTAAAGGCATGCAAATGGAATCCACCTCATAGAGTACCACAGCGCACTTGAGCAAGACACAGGAGAAAGCACAACCCATGCCTTTAACAAGGCTGCATACAACCAAATCTTACTTCTTTCCATAAGCAATCCTCCAAGCAGAGCTCACAAGTGAGAAAAAGGAGAGGTATTTAAAAACGTGTGCAAAGATTCAAAGCAATTCTTGTTGGGATGTCTCAGCACAAAAAGCTGACTTTGTAATGGAGCTGGTGATGCTAAATACTAATGAGATGAAACACAAAAACAAACCCATCATTGTATTTGAGTGAAACAGCATGAATAGTTGAAAAATCTATCTTCTATGGACCCTGGGTGATAATCATGAGTTAATACAACTTTATCACTTGTAACAAATGTATTGCTCTCTGGCAAAATGTTGATGGGGGAAGCTGTATGTGGCATAGGGTTGAGGGAACTCTTTTATATTGTACTTTGCTCCATTATTCTATGAACCACTACTGAACTAAAAAAATGTCAATTAAAAAAAAAAAATCCCCTCTGGTCCTGGCTAGGTAGGTCAGTTGGTTAGAGCATCATCCTGACACATTAAGGTTGCAGGTTCGATTTCTGGTCAGGGCACATAGAAGAAGCACCAATGAATACATAAATTAGTGGAATAACAACAAATCAACATTTCTGGGAAAAAAACACCACTCTGGAGAATCTGAATTTAAAGGAATAAAGATATAATTTGCTAATGTTTTAAGGTATAAAAAAACTTGATGAACACAAAAAAACCAATAAAATTAAGAGCTCAAAGTTGAGATGAAAAGATTGCAGAGCTAATAAAGAAAATTGAAATTCAAAATATTATTACAGAACTAGTAAATGAATTATAAATAGCACAAAGATTAGGACACAGCTGAAAATCAAGTTATTGCCAAAACGACAATCACAAGGGAAAAGAGAACAAAGATTAAAACAATCACAGAAAAGACAACAGATATGCAGGACAAAGGCAATCCACCATAAGGATAATTATTTCCCTAAAATAGAAAATCGTATTGATCAGACATAAGAAGATTGTTTTTCCTCCTTAACTGAAAGAAAAACCAAATCTACAGGACAAAAAAAAAAATACTGAACAACAGATACCAAGACATAATTTGGCTAAATTACTGAAATTCAAGGATAAACAAGGAATTCTTTCAGAAGCCTGCAGAAAAAGGGCAAAATAGTTAAACTGAACTTGGAGTTAGCAATACTCAGTGCTGGAAGATAATGGAGTGACACAGGAAATGGAGAGGAAAAAACTGACCTAATAATGTAATGGCAACTGGCAGATTCTCAAACATGAAAGAAATTAAAAAAATATAAACTTTTGATAAAAACTATCTGATAAAATGTAATCAATCAAGAAATGAAAAGGAGAAACCCCAGTAAAAAGACCTAGTGGTTGGCACTGAACAATTTAAATACAGAACATTAAATAATCACAGGGAATAAGACTACAGAAGGTAAATATAGTTATTTCTACACTTCTAAGGTTTAAAAAATAGTGTGGAATCAGCATACATTAGGATAAATAAATCAAGAAAAACAAGTTTAGATACGTTACTCAAAGAAATGAAACAAATGAAACAAGAAAAAATAAAAAAACCAAAGGAAGAAGTAGAAAGTATATAATAATTTTCTCAGTTTTTATAGATGAGAGACATTATAATGTCTGTCAATTATTGACGGACATTAATTAAAATTGTTAAACAGATGAATGAGAATACCAAATGAAATTAGAAAGGCAACAACTACATGTCTAAATAAAACATTCATAAAAACGAACAAGAAAAGAAAAAGATAAGAATTATGGCATAGGACAAAAGAAAACAGAACAAAAAAGTGAACAAAATCATACCAGACAAATGCTGACAAAAGAAAAACTCAAGTTTCGATATTAATGTGTGAACAGTTCTTAAGTCATGGCAGAAAGTGTTAAATGACAGGCCCTTTGTAACGCCAAGGTGTTGAGATTCACAACATAACTATCCTAAGTGTTTATGTCCCCCCAAAAATCACTGCAACAAAATAATAAAGCAGAAGCTGTAGAAAATACAACAGAAATAGAAACACAATAGAAGCAGCAGATTTTAATTTACTTTATTCAGTCCATGAACAGATGAAGGGAACAAAAACACATGTAAGGAAAGAATACAGAAGATACAAACAAAATGACTCATGAAGTTAAACTAAGAGGTATATATTTATATGCTATATGTTGAGAATACATTTTCTAAGTTCCTAGCTTATAAAAACTATACATGTTATTAGACTACAAAGGAAAAGTTTAAATTTAAAAAATTGTAAATAGCAGAATTCATTTATTAGATCACATGGCTCTAAAAACCAGAAGTTATTTACAAAAACAAAAGCCACCCTTCTTCAACCACGTAGAATTAAAAAAATTCCCTCCACACCACTCTTAGCTTAAAGACAGTATCAGTACATTTTAGATGGCATAGAAAATAAACAGAAAAGTATTACACATATAGCCAAAAATCAGTGATGGGCTTTGAATTACAGATTTAAAACCTCTACATAATTAAAGTGTGAGTGAATAAAACAAGTATCCAACTCAAGAAGTTTGTAAAAGAATAGTAACAATACAACTAAGACAAAGAGAAATCAGAATTAATGAATTATTAAAGAGGAAAATGGTAGATCAGGCAGATAAATCCAAAGAGCTGATTCTTTGGGGAGGAGAGGAAAAAAAAGAAGATAAAATCACTGCCTACAAAAATACACTAGGAAAAATTTTAAATGTCAAAATACTGGTATTTTGGTGTGTTTTCAGCTACTAAAATTTTGGTGTACTTTATGTTATATATATAGAGAGAGAAATATAATAATATGATTTCAAAGATCAGCCAGGAGCTACGCTTATCTTCTCTGACTCTCCCAGCATGCCATGACTCATGCCCCCATAATTCCTTTCCCCTGTGTACCCCCTCGCCCCTTCCTAATTAGTTCTAACAGCTCTGCACCCGAAAGGAGAGAGTGCCCTATGAAGTTGATGGCTGTCTCTAATAAATCAAAAAAATAACGGGCACGGCAGGGCAGGGCCATCTGCATGTGTCGGGCTTCCAGACTCCTCCACCAGAGGCTCAGAAAGAGTGCCCGGACAGGCCATTCTCACAAGTACTGAGGACTGGACTTACTACAACAGAAAAAGCCTCAAAGGCACCTAGAATTAGAGGAATGAAGCTGAAGAAAGCCGGAAATAGAATGATGATGTGCGATGCTTTACATTTTTATAAATTTTTAACATTTAAAGTTATAATGCTTATAACTATTACATGGCTCACCCCTTCATACAATCACATCAAAATTACACCTAAAATGACAGCAGTCACAAAATACAATCTAACAAATTGTTTCAAATGAAGTTAAAGACAACCAAGCACCACCAGGGCCATCTTACAAAAAAAAACCCCAAAACAAAAAACAACAACAAAAAAACCCACCAAACTTTTTGGCCAATCCAATGTACACTGAGAACAACACAACATGACCATGCAAGATAAAAAGTTTACGCGACTTCTGGTCAAGATGGCAGCATAGGCAGACCACGCTCGCCACATCCCACAACCACATCAAAATGACAACTAAAAGATAGAACAGCCGTCACTCAGAACTGTCAGAAATCGAGCTGAATGGAAGTCTGGCAGCTACGGAATTAAAGACACCATATACATCCAGACTGGTAGGAGAGGCACAGATGCGGAATGGACTGGTCCCACACCGGTGCGTGGTGGGTGAAAACTTGGGACGCTATCTTGGGAGCAAGGAGTTCCAGTCCCACACCAGGCCCTCAGCCCGGGGTTCCAGTGCCAGGAAGATAAGTCCCCACAACTTCTGGCTGCAAAAGCCAGTGGGAGTTGAATTGGTGGAAGAAACCATTGGAGCCCCAAGCAGTTCCTCTTGAACAACCCACACAAGGACCACCTTACTCAGACTCACTCCCTCTAAGCTCCAGCACCAGGGTGGCAAGCAGCTTGAGCGGCCCCAGTGGCATAATGGGAGAAACTGAAGCGTCTGGCATCAAGGCAAGCAGAGGCCATCGTCCGTTTACTGAACCTTCCCTGCAGAGCACGCAAGGTGGTGGCATTTGTGAGACTCCGTCAACCTGGCTATCACTATTTACCCAGCCCTGGAGAGATCCGAGACTCCGCCTCACCAAAGTTACTTCTCCATATGAATGGCTGGTCTTGGCTCGTGCTTCACAACTTCCTAAATCCTATCAAACAAGCAACAGCTGGCCTCAGTGAGCCTCAGGCCCGGCACTAGCAACAGCCCGCCTAGATTCACAGCTTGGCTCCCCCTGGGACTCTCCAAGCCCAGCACAAGGAGCAGCCATCTCAGATTGCTTTACCGCTCAGGCAGGGCGGCCCTGAGCAAAACACAGGCCGGGGCTCACCTTGCCCTACACTACTAGGAAACCCCACGGCCAGTGCACCCTGCGGACAGCTACAGACCACATCAGAGCTCCACCTCCTTGCCCCTGCACAGCTGATCCTCCACAGAGGACAGAGGGTGGAGGTGAGTGGTCACAGCCAGTCCTTGCAGCTGACTGACCTGGGTAAACCCCTCCCACTGATCTGCCAACAGCAACCAAGGCTCAACTGCAAGAGGAAAATGTACTCAGCCCATGCAAAGGGTGCACCTTGAATACGCAGTTTGGGTGATAAGGGAGGCTGTGTCGCTGGACCCTACAGGACACCTACTACATTAGGCCACACAACCAAGACACAGTCAAAGCAGCTCTACCGAATACATGGAAACAAACTCAGGGAGGTTGCCAAAATGAGGAGACAAAGAAATGTGGTCCAAATGAAAGAACAGATCAAAACACCAGAAAAAGAGCTAAACAAAATGGAGATAAGCAATCTATCAGATGCAGAGTTCAAAACACTGGTTACGAGGATGCTCAATGAACACAGCAAGGACTTCAGAGAATAAAAAAGATCCAGTCAGAAACAAAGGATACACTAATTGAAATAAAGAACAATTTATAGAAGATCAAAAGTGAAGTGGATGAAGCCAAGATTCAAATCAATTATTTGGAACATAAAAAAGCAAAAACAAAAACAAAAACAAAAAGAACAAAAACAACCCCCTCCCCACAAAACAAAAAACAAAAAAGAAAACCAACCAATCAGAACAACAGGAAGAAAAATGAGCCCCCCCCAGCAAATGAGAATAGTCTAAGCAGCCTATGGGACTTCAAGTGTTCAAATATTCGCATCATAGGGGTGCCAGAAGGAGAAGAGAAAGAGCAAGAAACTGGAAATGTACTTGAAAAAATAATGAAAGAAAACTTCCCTAATTTGGTGAAGGAAATGGACATGCAAGTCCAGGAAGCACAGAGTCTCAAACAAGATGGGTACAAACAGGCCCACTCCAAGACGCATCATAATTAAAATGCCAAAAGTTAAAGAGACAATCTTAAAAGTAGCAAGAGTAAAGCAGTTAGTTACCTACAGGGGAGTTTCCGTAAGACTGTCAGCCGATTTCTCAAAAGAGACTTTGCAGGCAAGAAGGGAATGGCAAGAAATATTCAAAGTGATGAAAAGGAGGGACCTACAGACAAGACTGCTCTACCCTGCAAAGGTATCATTTAGAATGGAAAGGCAGATAAAGAGCTTCTCAGACAAAAAACTAAAGGAATTCATCGTCATCAAACCATTATTTAATGAAATGTTAAAGGAACCTAAGGAAAAGATCAAAACTATGAACAATAAAATGGCATAAATACAAATCTATCAACAACTGAATCTAAACAAAGTAAGCCAACAAGAGGAACAGGACAGAATCACGGATACAGAGAGCATTTTGTTGGTTGCCAGATGGGAGCAGGGTGTGGGAGAATGGGTAAAGAGGTGAGGGGACTAAAAAGTACAAATAGGTAGTTATAGGATAGCCAAGGGGATGTAAAGTACAGTACAGTAAATGGAGTAGCCAAGGATGATCATATAAGCATGATCCATGCACATGAACAATGGTGGGGAACTACCTGAGGTGGGGGGGTGGTTGCTACATGGAGGAGGGGCAAAGGGGATAAATTGGGACAATTGTAATAGCATAGTCAAAAAAAAAAAACCACAAAACACTGCCTTGACAGCTACAGAAAAATCTATTAAAAATTTAGTGATTTCTGATCACAGATAAATACTGAAATACCCATTTGTCATTTTGCTCCTATAAGGCAACTGCTATTATTGGCTAGTCTAATCAATCAGACAAGGAAAAATTAAAAATAGAAGAAGTAATAATAAATATGCTGCAATATATTTAAAAAAAAACACACAAAAACCTATGTTAGCAAAACTCTGCACTATCTGGCTGAACTGATTGATTTTTCCAGGAAGATAAAAGTTACCAACATTAACCCCAGGAGACAGAAAAAATAGATTAGTCACAGTCGGAAAAAAACTTAAAGACACCACACTTCAAAAAAGATTTGAAACTAATGATGTCTCATGAATTCTATAAATTGTAAAGGAACATATGATGTTTTGATACCACTAAAACAGTTTCAGAGCCTAAACTCTAAAGAAAGACCAAAGCTTCCAAATTGTTTCTATAATTAGTTCATTATTATTTCGAAGTCTGACCAAGAGGACAAACATAAAACTATAAAAAATTATTGTGTATCACTGCAAATTCTTAAATTCCTATCAGCAAACAGATCTTAGAAAGTTCATTAAGATTGTTCAATACTATATGTGACTCAACTCTGGAATGCAAATGGAGCTAACTATGAAAACACCTATTTGTATAGTATATAACAATAACAGATTAAAGAAAGAAAGCTATGAATTCGTGACAATAAACCTTGAAAATTTATCTGATAGAGTTCAATTTCCATTCCTAATTCAAAATTACTTTGCAAATGAGGGAAAGATAGATACTTCTAACATGATAAAGTATCCCAAATAAAAGGCTATGTATCACACTTAACACACTAGAGGCATTTTCAATACAATTAGGAATATAACTTTCCCAGAAAATTATTATTTATTCCTTATTTGTTGTAGAAATATAATATCAATTAAATTAGAAAAAGGAAAACATTGAGGGGGCAAAATATCACTTTTAGATATGATTGTAAGACTAGAAAACGCAAAAGAATCACATGAAAAAAACTATTTCAAAGAAAGAAATGCGGTCAGGTGGTGGGTTACAAAATAAATATCCAAAGCTAATAGCTTTTAAAGACATTATTTTCATTTATTTTTAGAGAGAGAGAAAGGGAGGGAATAAAGAGAGGGAGAGAAACATCAATGTGTGGTTAGCTCTCACATGCTTCCTACTGGGGACCTGGCCTGAAACCCAAGCATGTCCCCTGACTGAGAATCGAACCAGCCACACCCTTGTTCACAGGCTAATGTTCAATCTGCTGGGCCATACCAGCCAGGGCCCAAAGCTAATAGCTTTTACATACATAAACAATAACTAGAAAATACAATATGAGGAAAAAGCCTCTGAGATAAAATACTCAGGTACAAAAAAACAAAAACAAGTAACACGTACACCTTATTCAAATCTGAATAGGTACATAAAATTAATTTCAATAAGCAGGACATCTCATACTCTTTGCTAAGAAGAGCTAATATTACAAAAGTCATGATATTCCCCAAATTAGTCTTTTAATTCAATGCAGTCTTACTCAGAAAACATTACTAGAACTTTGGAGAAAATGAACAAAATGGTAGTTAAGTTCATTTGGAAAAACAAACATGTAAGAGCCAAAAAAATTTCTCCTGTGCAAAATGGTATTTATTATGGGAAGCAGAGAATGGAGAGGACAATCAGCACATGAAAACACACTATGAAGCTTCAATAATTAAGAGTTTAGTACAAGAGAAGAAAATGGACAGAGAAAGACAACTGCAGAAGTAGGCCCACAGAGAAGGAACTTTGGTTTATGATAGGTGTCTCAACCTCAGTGCTACTGATGACCATTTTGACAACCAAGAATATCTCCAGACATTGCTAATGTCCCCTAGAGGGCAAAACTGCCCCTGGTTGAGAACCACTGGTTTATAATGATGGTATTTTAAAGTGGGGCTTGGGAGAACAAAGAGTCATTATTAAATAGTTTAATACTATTGGAATAACTGGCAACTGGTCTGGTGAAACACATAGCTGGACCTCCCTTTCATTCATTTATAATTTTTAAATTAATCTTTAATTTTACAAGCAATAGATGCATATTTTATCCTAGTAAAAACCAAACATCCATTCCTCTCACTCCTCAGAGACAACCACTAGTGAATTGGAATACATCCTTCTAGGAGCTTTAGCTAGGCTTTAAAATATATATGTGCATTTGTAGAAAATATAATTTATGTGGGGGAAAAACTCTAGAAGAAAGCACATGTGAACTAATTTATAACCTAAAATATGCAAGAATTTTGTAAATAGAATATAAAACCTAGAAGACATAATAAATTAATGTTAGAATTTGTAAAAATTTAAAAACTTTCATAGAGCAGGAATTACATAAAGTTGAAAAGCAAATAAATCAGAAAAAGTGATTTTCAATACAGATAAGAGCCAACTTCTTATAGAAAAAATATAAATTATTTAGAAAATGATGATTAACAAAGGAAATGGCAGTTAAAGAGAAAAATAATTATAAATGCCACCAGTCACTCAAAGAAATATAAATTATAAAATAAGCCCTGGCTGGATACCTCAGTTAGAGCATTGTTCCAAGGCAACAAGATTGTGGGTTCAATCTCTGCTCAGGTCACACACAAGAACCAACCAATGAATACATAAATAAGTGGAGCAACAAATTTCTCTCTCTCACAAATCAATAAATAATTCTTTAAAAAAACAAACCCAAAACAAAAATTACACACCATTTTTTACTTATTATATTGTTAAGAAGCATGATAATATCCCACAGTTAGCATAGGTATAAAGGATCATTCCAACAGTTTTTGGAAGTTTTAAATGATCCAACTTTCTGGTGAACAATTAGCACATGTTCTTTGACCTCTGAAACGCAGCCCTAGTAATTTATCACATGTACAATACTCACAAAAGTTCAACAACTATATGAAGATTTAATAGCAGAACATTACATACAATCCCAATGTCCATCAAATAGGTACCAGTTAAATAAAATACGGCACGTCTATGCAAAGGGAATACCATGTAGTCAATGTAGAGAATAAGGCAGGCCTGACTGTGCCCTTCTCAAAGAGCTCCAGGATGCACTTTGATAAGAATAATGCAAATAATATAAATAGCATGATTATTTCTGTGAAGGAAGGAAAGTGAGGGGAGAGGGAGGGAGGAGGGGAGGAAGGAAGGAGGAAAGACAGGGAGGAGGGAGGGCAGGAGAAGGAAGACTTAAGGTAATACTGGCTATACAACTTTTACTAACCCAACTCTGGAATCAAAGGGTTCAATTAAACTTTTGAGTGAATTCCTTTCTATATGAATTTGTTCTATTCAGGAACCAAAGAAGTTCAAATATCAAACAAATACTTGTATATATATATATAAAAAAAGAAAACATATGTGATGTATATGTATGTCTCTTTTCCCTGGAAGAAATAACAGATTGTTAAAATATAATCTGCCTTTAAATGATAAGGTTTTTATTCCCTTTTTCATACCTTTCTGCATTATGTGAATGTCCTACCACTATACATTATTTTTGAATAGTGTATATTTCTGTATTTTTAATATTCCTAACCTTATCTATCATTTAAAAAAAAAAGTAAACAGAACCCTGCAAGGGAGATTAATAGCTCTCACTTTTAGTCTTTGTACCCACTAGGTATGTAAAAGCCAATTAATAACTGCTGTTAAGAAACATCAAGTGCAGTTCTTTAAATACTAAATTCTCAGATAACTAAAAACCTCCAAATTTCTCACTAGAAGAGGAAAGAAACTTTATTTAGGAAATGAAAATAAGTAAAGATCAGACTATAAAAACTGCAGGAACATTTCCTAAATATTCACTTTTTGACACCATATAGTTACATACTACTTACCCAGCTTGGAAAATCAGACCAAGTTGGAACTCGCTGACAAAGGTCCCGGAGAATACGTATGATAATCACACAGGACTGCAGACCATTAGCTCTAGCCTTGAGAGCAACACAAAAACCAACTGTATTAATCTTAGAAATATTGAAAATATCCCTTGATGAAAAAAAAGTTAAAATACCACTGTTCAATGGAAGCTCAGATAAAAATAAAACAAAAATAATCATTCTTGAAATTGGATTCAATGAGCTGCCATTTACAGCGATATTTTATGCCAGGGTTAGTATTTAAAAGCTGGTATTTTAGGTCAAAGTAAACAGATTATACAAGAATAATATTTCTTGATACCCTGTGAACCTTGACCTATAATCATTTAAATCAGTAAACTTTAAAAAATAATCTGCCTACATTAGAAATAAAAGAAAAAGTAAAGAGCTAAAAAGTTTGTCTAGGGACTGAAAGGTTAAGGAAATCTGTTTGGTTTCCTTTCTGTGCCTTTGCATGACTGCAAAGTCACTAAACCAAACAGCTGCTTCCTCACCTTTCACTCCCTACACTTATTAACTTAGAGAAAGAGGGGGGAAATCTTAAAACTATACACAAAGCTTTAAACACATATTCCATTATTTAAAGCATAGTTAATCTGCAGCCTTATGGAATATAATATATATACACAAACATGTGATGTTCCTAAACAAGTCAACTTTAAATATAGCTACTAAAAATAAAAATAAAAAAACCCAAACTATAAAACACCCTCAAAACTTCTAAATTCATTGTCAAATTAATAGTAACTGCAATATGCAGATCTTCAAACCCAGCCTTCTATGTTAACATAGTTTCTGAAATTTAAAATATTGTTGCTTGGGCAATCTTTTGAAATGTTTAAACACAGTTAAACATGTTGTACTGAACTACTCTCTCATAAGGCTACAATAAAAAAGTAAAATGATGTTCCGAACCTGGAACCACTTAGCGTGGCGTAGAGCAGCCAGAGCGTCAAGGCATTTTTGCCTGTCCAAGACGTCCGGTGGGTCTTTCACCATACCCGAGGTTACATCTAAAATGGATTGAATTGGCAAAATGCAGTGAGGAATGGGTGTTTGACCAGGTGAGCAAGACACTTCCTTAAAGTAGCATCAGTGTCACACAAGCCATTTGAGAGTTTATCAGAACTTTAACATACCCAGGAAATTCTTTTCAACAAATTTACATAATCCAACAGGATGATCAAAAGGAGAACTAAACTCTTAATTTAAAAATATAATGATTTCTGCAAATATGAGCCCTACCCACCAAAATAAATTCAAAAGGAAGGATTACTGGACACAGTGCACCAGCACAAAGATGACAAGACAAGAGGGAACACAAAAATCCACCTTAATAAATGAGAATGTACAATAAACTACTGAGTTTTATTCAGTACTGTAAATGGTCATAGGTTATTCTGGGGCTAATATAGCAAAGAATTAATGATAAATATGGAATGACAACACAGTAATAATCATAGAAAAAATAAGCAAAAACTGGCATTTCTATGAATTCAAGACTCTCTTCCACAAGGAGCTTTTTAGCTGAAAGGGAATATAAAATGCCCTTTAACATCCAAAGTTCCTACAAAGTGTTCCAAAGAATAACTGGAAAGAATGGGTAACAAAGAAAAGGGAAAAAGGAGCTAGCATAGTTAAATAGAGTAAATATAGAAATAGAAAAGATGAAGTAAGCAAATGCTTTGATAATATGCAGGGTCTAAAGGTTATTACAACTGATTTTAAGCATATTATTGTATTAAAACATAAATAAGCTAACATAAAACTTGGGAAGAAAATCTGAACCTAAACCAGGACAAGAGGTTAACATATTCACCTAAACATATCTGTAAAACTGTGTTTAAATGTAACAGTAAATTTGCTAATCAAACTATTCACAAGTAAATAGCAAGAGAGTCCATCAAATTCACAACTCTTGGTGATTTTAACAGTATAAATATTTTCTAAATATAGGGAAATGATATACCAGGCAAGTGATCAATGGAATTTAACAGTCCTCTTGGTAAAGAGAAGAAAAATTATGGGGCATATAGGATACAATGTAATAAATTACTGAAGGCACAAAATGGATGAGGGAAAAAGAAAAATATATGACAAAAGAAAAAGTTAGAGATGACTTTATTTTGAGTACTATTGCAACTATGGGCAAGTTACTTGATTTCTTTTTACCCTCATCCAAGGACTTGCTTTGATTTTTACAGATGGGAGAAGCGAGAGAGGAAAGGGAGAGGGAGAGGAACATTGTTGCCAAAGAGAAACATGAAATGGTTGGTTGCCTCTCTCCCGTGCCCACTAGGACTGGGAGGAACCTGCAACCCGGGCACATGCCCACTGGCAATCAAACCTCGGGGTTTATGGGATGACACCCCAACCAACTGAGCCACCCAGTCAGAGCGACTGTACATTTTATATGACTATACAGAAGTTTTAAGAGACACTTGTCTGTATTTTGAGTCGATAACATATAATAAAGTGTATTTTAAAGTGATAAAGAATTCTATTCCCTGTCTGGACATTCTTACTCCCCAAATAATTAGATGGCACAGATTTTTCAGAGGACATCTTAGAAGGGAGATTTATAGATAATCAAAGAAGACTATGCAATATTCTGAGAATAAACACTAAGAGAAATCTGTGTACTCAAAAGAAACTATCAAGACAAAAATATTAGTTATTTTTAAAAAACAATGAACAATCTTAAAACCTGCAATACCAACTACTGAATCTAGAAATATATTGAACATAAGAAATGAGCTACTCTGACATAAGAAAAAGGAACACAGGAAAGCACAGCCAACTAAGGAAGTAAAAAAGAAAGAAAAAGAAACACCACCAAAAAAAAACCAAAAAAAAAAAACAACCCCACTCCCCAAAGCAGGATTACAGAACATGCCGAAAGACGCTCTTTCCATGCCCCTAATTATTTACATTTGTTTAAGTTAGAATGCAAATAGGTGACAATGTGCGATTTCTTTCTAAAAATGTTATCAATTTCTAATGTTAATTCAGAATTTCCTCCAATATTTAAGAAATTTTTTTGCAAACAAGCATTCATAACTTTGAAAAATTTAATTATTAATACAATTTCAAAGATATCAAGACACCTATTGCAATTTAAAAACAAATTAAGAGCTAGAAAATTTCTGTTAAATTTTGAGTGTGGATTTTTGCACCCAGTTTATATTTCAAGTGGATTAACCCCTTAGATAAACTGTGCTAAAATCATACTTGTTTCCTAATACCCAGTTAAAACAAAAGCCAGTTAATTTATTTAAAAGGAAAAAAAAACAAATTCTTACTCTACATGAATGTATTTTATAAACTTTAAGGGGTTAATCACCAGTTAGAAAACATGCTGTGTCCACACTATTTTATTATTAAAAGTTAATGGGAGTATATTAATTTAAATTAACATGGTTATATAAAATATATAATCCACCCAACCATTTAAAAACTAGTGTGAACACTGCTCAATTCTAGAAGAGACAATGACAAAACAAAACAGCCACACAAAGGACAAATAAATGCCAGGCTCTGCATCCAAAATCCCTTCTTAATCAAATGGCAGGTGTGACACTGAGCTTTTGAAAACCTTGGTCAAAAATCCTTCCGATGTCTTGGCAGCAACCCCTGACAGGAATCAATCCCCTCTGCTAGAAGGCTTTGGACCGGGCCTGATAAGCTACAGGTGGAAAAAAACACATACAATACTTGACTTGCTGCAGAAAACACTCTGCAGCAAGGGTTAGAGCACTTTGAACATTTCAAGCTTCAAGTCAATTAAACGTTTATTTAATACTTAACTGTCAAACACAGTGCCGTAAAATAGATCTGTCATGCGTTTAACAGTTATTTGGACAATTTAATCATTTCCTGTAAATAATTTTTGGTATTTAATAGGACTGTTACGCATTAAAGAGGCTACCACACTATGCGCAAGTCTCAAGTCTAGTGATTTAGAATCACTCTTCCGGCAAAGCCTTCCTTACCCCCTGAACTAACTCCCCAAAGCAAGCTATAGGCTTTAAATGATTTTAAGACACAGAGCATTGGGAGCTGCAGTGAGAGAGAATACATACCGTTATTCTGCAGCAAGAAAGAAGCAATCTTCATAATGAAGCTAAAGACATAGTTTACTGCAGTTATCTGCAGCAAGGAATATTCTATCAATGTTTCTACACTTTTTGCACATCCAACTTTTCAGCTCAGTGTCTTGAAGTAAAATCTTTTAAATTTGGACTGATCATTTCTCTCAACATAATATTTATGAAATTCCGAACAATAATTCTATATCAAGTCTGGGTCAGACAAAAATATAATTTTGTTTCCTTTAGAAGGGATAGGTTATTAAAACTCTACCGCAAATATGATACCATTGACTTTAGACTTTTGCAACATAAAATGACTTGATACTGCACAGATTAAACAGCCTAAATATAAATTGGGTAAAATATGCTCTGAAATAAAGTTAATCAGTTATACAAGTATAATTTCATCCTAAATACAGCAACTTTTATTTATAGTATATCACATTTGAAGATTTTTTTCCCCCGGAATCCTAAGAGTCAAACGCCTCATGTGAATTGACTCAGGAACTGTTTTTTCCAGCATTATCCACAGCCAAACCTTGAGTGGAAATTCACATTCATATAAAATATCCTTTACACAAAACCCATTTATTTTCAAGATGCAAAGCTTATAGAACATACAAGTCCTAATATGGTGTATATACAAAGTATGCAAAATTAGACAAGTCTCCCAATGACATTTTTACTGAAATGTTCTTTTCCTGGGTTGTAGAAAGCCCAGTGCCTTAAAAAGTTGCTTTGCTGTAAGAAAACAAGTTTAAAGTGACAGTAATTGAGAGCCTACTGATGCTATTTTAGACAAATTTTAATATTCAATATATATTACTCTCTTCTGTATATCACAAACAAATATTAGTGTAGACTAAAACTCCATTATCATCAAGTTAAGATGTACAAAAACAACATGAAAGGAAACAAAGTAAATTTTATCTGACCCATGTAACAACAGAACCAACATATGGCAGACACTGACCATGCTTTTTGGCTTAAGCTTTTGAAGCTTTGAAAATGTTACAGAACAGTCCCTAAAGCAACATTGCTGGCACCAGCAGGATTTCATATTCTACAATTGTAAAGTAAATCCTGAGTTGTACTAACTCACTAACTACACCTACACTATTTATTTTTCAGTATCTCTAGAGTAATAGTGGGGTCAAATGCCCAAATCTACATGCATTACAAATACTCTGCATTTATGAAAGCGCTCCAAACCAAAGAACAACCTCAGAGAACTAGAAATATTTTTACCACAGGACAAGCCAAATCCATGATTACATATGTAACAATGCCTCTAAAAATATAACTTACAAGTATTTAACCAATTTTATTTCTGAAACACTCGTCTTTTTGTAAGACAAGGCAAGAATAAGAACTTCTTAAAAGTTGTTCAATTTGTGGCCCCTTACTAGCAACATTCAATTTTTTATGTTTAATGACTATGCCGGTAAGAATTATTTTGAACTTTTTTATTTTCCAGAAATCTGAGGTTAGCAAGAAAAGAAAAAAAAATCAAGACAATCAATAATACCATGAGATTTTTATATAAAAATACATTACTAAAAAGAGCATTTACTTTCTGGGAAATGATCTTAAGTAAAACTGGTTGCTATATAAGTTAAATCCATCAAATTCATATGTAATGCCAGCATGTTGCCTTCTAGGGCTTAATGCCATCTTAAAGAATAGGCAAATGAAAAAAAGTTAATAGAAAAGTAGAAAGTTTAATGGCTTTCCAACCTCCTTCCCTCATGTTCTCTTCCCGAATAATTGGAGATGTTAGGGTGATAGTGACTTGCATTTTGGGTTCCACACATGAATTCAAAATTATTGCCGCTTCAGACACAGCACATTTTATGTCATACTTCTCAGGACTTATAACCTACATAATGAAGAGTACAAGAAATTAATTGGATTTTTTACATTATCAGACAAAGCAGTTTTATAATGGCTCTTTCATTTTCTCACTACCATAACCATTTTGTAAGCTCTAAATCATAATACTACTTCCTTTGAGATGCCCCGCAATAAATGTAAACATCATCAAACTCTCATATATGTTTCTGTAAAATGGGGACAGTAATTCTATCCTATAGGATTGTTGGAGCATTAAGTGAATTAACTATATAAAGCTCTTAAAACAGTGTCTGCCTGGTACATAAGTGCTATATAAATGTTAATCATGACAACAATGAAGAATTCTATTACTTATTCACTTGTGCAATTAAGTACAGACCGATATTTAGAAAGAATATTCCGCTTTTCGTGTAATTGTTTAGCTGTTAATTATCTAGTTAGGATGTAACATTTCCTGTATTGTGGTTTTACTAAATACTATAATTAGGATCAAGATGTTTCTTGCAAATTTACATAGTTCTTTCAAGGTCCTTAAATCTCTTCTTTTCTTTCCTCATTGCCCTAGCAGCCTCAACAGAGGAGTAAGAAGTAGATAGTGTCAATTCTGCTGGTTCTTAATACTTAAAGAGAGTCATCCACAATGAGAAACTTCATAGCTGGAACAATGGTAACACAAAGCAAACAACAGTAAGTGCCACAGTTGTCAGAGCTTAAGTCAATAGCATGCTTCACTATTCCTTTGTTATTAGTTACTCTGCTGTGGTCAGGTACTATTTATTCTGACTCATTACTATACAATATCCATTACCAATAAAAATGTCAATCACTGTAGTTAAAATTGTCTAATTAAATTGCAAGGTTGGAAGTAAGTTTTATACATTAAATTATTCAAGGAATCTTTATTTTAAATCTCAGTCTGAGATTCTGTCGGGCTAATGTACAGTAAACTTTTAAAAATTCAAACTTAAAAAAATTGCTTTTGTAGGACCAAGAGGAAATATTCTATTAATTGTGCATTGCCACATTTTGCAAAAGGGACATCAAAGAGCTGATTCCTACTGTTATAACACAGAAAACTGGGGGACTTCAAATCAGAAAGGCTATATTTTATTAAAAACATGTATTCAACTAAATAGGCAAGAGGTTCATGATTTTTAAAAAATTTAAGCTTGCTATACATGGGCTTTGTTTTAAAAAAATCACTTTCTGTTCTGAACAACTGCCTTCTCTCTGATGATTCAAATCCTGGAAAAAGAACAGGAAGAGAACATGTAATTTTACATTTTAAAATAAATTCATAAGATGGCTTCATGCCAAGTACAAGCACTATAAAACCTAAAAAGACGAAGGAGAAAATGGCCCTACCAATTCGCACAACCAAGAATAAAAATAAAACTCGATATGGAAAGTCAAGCCAAAATTTTAAAGGCTGCCTTAACTTTAAAGCTGAAGCACTGGTAGTCCTGCCAAAAACTTTAGAACCCGACAAAGGATAAAAATGAACATTTCCATAATACTTACAGCAAGCTGTTTGGGTAGTTTTTCTGCAATACGACTTAATAATGTCTTTGAAGGTTTCTCTGAGCACAGCAAAACAAGGTTGACATTTCTATCTCCTCGGAGAAGTAGTCCTTTTGCCAATACTCCCACTCTCAAAACTCCTTTTAAAGCTCTGCAGTAAAATCAAATTATGATATTTCTCTTCTCAACCAGAACAATGATAGTCTCTGAACACACAATAGTAAATTAACAGCTCCTATACATTTTTCAACTACAGTAAAAAAAGATTCAATATTTTTAGAAGTATTTTTCATTTAGATAAGGAATACAGATAAATCCATAATGAGTTAAGTCTCATAGGGACAACTGAAAAGCAAAGAACATTAACGCTTCTCTACTGCATTTACAAATTAGAATAAGAGTCTTTTCTAAAATATTTCCAAATGAAGGGAGCATGAAAAATTATAGACCGCAATGCAAAACTTGGTATGAAAGATGTTGCTAAAGCTTGGGTTATGTTCACACTTTACGGTCAATGCATAAAAGAAAAAGTTGCAAAAACAAAGATTCAATGTAGGACAGATACTAAATACATAAATAAAAACTGAACAGATGAATGCAATGAGTAAACTAAAAAGGTAGCTTTGAAAACAGACTCAAAATAGGTTCATATAAATTAAAATAAAATGGCCCCGGCTGGTGTGGCTCAGTGGATTGAGTGCCCGACTGCAAACCAAATGGTTGCCAGTTTGATTCCCAGTGTAAGGCACATGTCTGGGTTGCAGGACAGGTTCCCAGCAGGGGGCATACGAAATGCAACCACACCTTAATGTGCCCCTCCCTCTCTAAAAATAAATAAATAAAATCTTTAAAAAAATAAAATAAAAATTTAAATAAAATATATAAATTTACAAGGTTGGAGTTTATATGGAATTGTGTGTTTATCTTTCAGCAAAAAGCAGTTGAATACCTCAGATACTAAACCCAAGCATGATAAAGTAAGTAGACTCAAACCAGGGAATTTTCAGTCTGTGCAACTTTTATTCCAATCAAGTCCATGTAAGGAAAAACAAAAATATGCAAAGTAGATAGCTCTGAAAACACACCTGTCTTTACCTCCCTCCTTCTTATCATCTCCCTCCTTGCTCTTGCTCTTCTCATGTTCAGACAAACTGTCTGAAACAAGTTTTAAAGCACGTTCAGTGATAGAAACAATTTTCTGAACTGCCTGTAGTTCCTCTTCAGTTGGGTAAATGGTTGCGTGTTTTGTCATTACGTAACGGTCATCAGATGAATCAGGACGACGTAAAGGCTACAGAAAAAAAGTCACTTCGTTTAAAATAATGTTTCCTGAGAAAAAGTACACTATTATTTTTAAAGTACACATATTTTTGTCCTACCTTCTCAATAACAAAATCAATTATGCAAATTGTCCATTTAAAACTATATTTTCCTTCTCCATTTCAGTAAAAACAAAAATGCAAATTATGGGAAGTTATTCTACCTAGAGTATGTACATATGTACCTACTTTGCCTCAAAACAAGTAAAATTATAATATGTACCATCTAAAGTTATGACAACACTTTTTTATACAACTTTAAAAACCAATGATTCTGAAACTATTTTATGCTTTTAATAAAATGTTTTTCAGATGCTTACTCTGTGTAAAGAGAAATGAGAGATAGGTTAAAAAGGAGGAATTTGCTCTTTTCTTCTAAGTGCTATCTAGAAAACAAAAGATCCTCTTGTTTTCTGTAGTCTAAACCTCTATGAAATGTTCCTCACACCCAAGATGACTCTTTCTTTTATTTACATTCCACAGAACACAAACTCTAAGATGCTGATCTTTCCTACAGTTTTCCTAATATATCATCAGCAGCGTCAATCTTGAACTATTTAGGAACTACCCCTCATCCTGCACTCAACTCACAAGTAGTACTAGGTTTTAGATGGCCAGGATTTGAAGAAAGAAAAGATTCTAAACCAATGGTAATGGAAACATAAATCAGTTCCTGCTAATCTAATGTACACAGCAACAAAGACAAGAAAATCTTTTATGCTGGCAAAAGAACCTCTACTCCCATTTAGCTTATAAAGAAAGAAAAGATTCATGGAAACTCTATGTAGTCTTATACGTAAAGACAGTGAGAACCGATAGTAACAGGAGGAAAAATTCTAAATCCGAAGAAAAAAATTACATCAAGAATACAAGATTATTAAGTCTAAAAATTAGGTTATCGTCTAATACCGAACAAATCCTACACTTTCACCCCCACATAAACAAAGTGGACACTCACCGCAGGTCCTTGTGGCTGAGGAGGCATGCCTGGTCGGACTCCGAGAAGGCCTAACGGACCTGGAGGACCATGAGGGTAGCCACCATCAGGCATTCGGCGGCGATCATCCCAATGATGCTGTTCTTCCTCCATTCTTCTCCAGTACATATCCTCTTCATAACGTCTGAAACACAGAGAGTGACATTACAAGCCTATATAAAAAAAAAAATACAACCAAAGAACTTACATCAATAATGACATAAAAACAATTAAAAATCCCAAGTCTGCCTTGCTAACACCTTTCTTTTTTCCCTACTGTATCTGTTCTCCCTTATTTGCTTTCATTTAGAAGTAAATGAAGTGAATGCAGGTAAAAAGATAAGGTAAGAATACAAAGAGAAAAGCAAAACAAAATTTTAGTCTGAGGTCAAAGCTGAAAGAACAAGCATCAGGAACCTCATTTCCTTCCAGCCTCTCCCTATTTAAGGGAGAGACTGCCAACTTAAATGCCTATCTAAAGTGGCCAGACTAATAATGTACGTGAGTGAAAAGATTCAAAGAAAACTTTCGGGAATTTCTTCCTTTATCCAAAGAAATGTGTTCTCTCCTATCTTTTTTCTTAGAGAGACCCTCTTAAGACTACCCTTGTTATCCTCATTTATGATACAGGTAGAGACAAAAACACTTCTCGGTGATTAAGGAATATTATCAGTGCAAGACAATGATAAATGGCAACTCACATTCTGTCTCATTCTTGGGAATATTAAAAGTGTGTTCTGGCTAGAGACAACAGCTATGTCTTGGCTCCTATTAATTATTGCCATAAGGATGTGCTGGCTGGTGTGGCTCAGTGAACTCAGTGGTGGACTGCAAACCAAAGGGTTGCCGGTTTGATTCTCAGTCGGGGCACATGCCTGGATGGCAGGCCAGGTCTCCAGCAGGGGGCGCATGAGAGACAACTACACATCGATGTTTCCTCCCTTCCCCTCTCTACTAATAAAAGAATATTTTTTAAAATTATTTCCATAATGTAATACATGCTGTAATCCCAAGGTCACCAGGATTTTAATGTTTTTAAATGTCTTTGATATTGGTCTTTGAGTGTTGGTTCAGATTTAAAAATACCATGTTTACTGAACGAGACACCATGGGCTGAACTTGGACTGCGGACAGCTAATGGACAGCCTCTGCTTTAATGGTCAACATTTTCAGAATCTGACTTCTGTTCATCATCTTTCATTCTATCCTCACTTTCAGCTTCAAACTAAGATACCAATGCCTCCTCCTAAGGGAAATCATGTCACTAAAGCAAATTTTTGTAACCACAAGCTTTTACTAGACAAATTTGTTTAAAGCAAAACATGAGACGTAGGCTTCTCAAGTAGCCTTGTAGAAACTACCAATTCTGTCAGACTGGGGAATTAGTAGTTCAGGTCATTCAACTTAGGACCACACTTTCATATTATTTAGGCCCTGAGAGAAAATGAATAAAAACAGCTTGAAGGCTCTGCTAAACCATGTTCATTCAAGTTTCATAGAGTTTACTGCTATTACTAAAGATGTTTAAGTTAAATAAGGCCAAGGACCTTTATACATTGTTTTCTTTTTAAAGAAAAACAGTTTTTATATTTTGTTCTTTTTAAAAAAGATTTTATTTTTAGAGAGAGGGAAAGGGAGGAGGAAAAAGAGAGGGAGAGAAACATTGAGTTGGTTGCCTCTCATATGCACCCTGACCAGCAACTAAACTCACAACCCAGGCACGTGCCCTGACTGGCAACTGAACCCTTTATGGGAGGACGCCCAATGAACCGAGCTACACCAATCAGGTGTATTATTTATCAATACCCAGTCAGGGCACATGCTTCTGGCTCATGGTAAGTACTTAATAAATATGTATCAGTGAAGAGAAAAGAACTGCATAATCTAGGTATCGGGAAGAATTTCTAATGAATTAAAAAGGCAGAAACTTCATGCAGAATGTGAACAGTGGATTTAAATAAGTTTTAAAACTCAATACACAGCACTGGCTGGTGTGGCTCAGTGGACTAAGCGCTGGCCTGCAAACCAAAGGGTTGCTATTTCAATTCCCAGTCAGGACACATGCCTGGGTTGCAGGCCAGGTCCCTGGTGGGGGGAGCGCGAGGAGCAACCACACACTGATGTTTCTCTTCCTCTCTTTCTCCCTCCGTTCCTCTCTGTCTTAAAAATAAATAAAACCTTAAAAAAAAAATCAATGCGTAATTAAGAGCAAAAATTATTTAAAAGTAAAATGTCAATAATGGCTTACTATCTACAGCATAAGAAGTGTCTATATGAATCAACAACAGGTAAGTAAAAAAAAAAAAAATGAACAAGCAATTTACCACAGAAGAAACGTAAGTGGTCAAGCATGAAATAAAACTTTAATTTCCCAGTTAAAAACAATTCAAATTGAAACAAAAATGGCTTCCATATTTCACTCCCTCATTGCAGCAATTTAAATAAATGTTAGCAGCAGTTCTCAAAGTGTGATCCAGGAACCCCTGATGGTCCCTGAGACACCTTCAGGGAATCAATGACATCAAAATCACCTTCATAAGAATGTTAATACATTATACGCCTTTCTCATTCTCATTCTCTTATGAGTATACAATGGAGTTATCCAGAAGCAAAATGTGGTAATATGACATTTTGAATATAGAAGCAAAAATGAGAATTATGCTACTTTCTATTAAGCCAGACATTAGAGATTTGCAAAAATGTAAAAAAAAAAGTCATTTTCATGATTCTGAGGAAGGAATACAGTTATTCTTTAGTTAATTTTCACCATATATTTATAAAATATATTTAATCTAATATTACAATATAATTGTTAATGTTATATTTAACTAATTTTAACAAGTACAGTTAAAATGTCATTTTAAAATTAAATTCTAAGTATTTAAACTTCTCAGTTTTAATTTCAAATGCAGAAAATCTTGTCAGCTATAATCCACATTACATATAAAGGGTCCTGAGACCAAAAAATTTAAGAACCACTAAGTTATACTATCTAGAACAGGATGAAGTGTGGGTATCTTTGAGTCAAATATTTCCATTTCTGAAATTTTATTATTAGCAACTAATCATGATTTATGCAATAATATAGCCTTAAGGATGGTCAATGTAATTATAATAGGGAAATACTGGAAACAATCTAAGTAATAATATGGAACTGGTTATAAAGAGTATTTTTCCTCTGTGCAAGAGAATACTACGCTGCCATGAAAAAGAGGTACAGACTATGCAATATTATGTTTCTGTTCATATTTTGTGAAATTGTATTTCAAAACTGGCACACAAATACTCATAGGAGCAGTATTCATGACAGCCCAAAAGTGGAAACAACACAAATATCCATTAACTGCTGAACAAAATGTGGTACAGCCATAAAAAGGAATGAAGTACTGACATACACAGTAACATGCAGGAACCTTGAAAACATTATGCTAAATGAAAATAGCCAAACAAAGATGCAAGGAAAATAAGACCAGCAACACTGAAAGAAAAAAGAAACCAACAGAGACAAGAGGGAAGGAGGGAGGGGTGGGCAGGGGAGAGGAAGGGAAGGGGAAAGTCAGGGAACACACAGCAAGGACTCATGGACAAAGCCAAAAGTGGGTAAGGACTGAGGGAGGGAGCGGGGGAGGGGAGCAGGGGCAGGTGGTGGGGGGAAAAAGGAAAAAAAAGATATGGCAGTTAAATCAATAAAACCCGAAGATATCTCTAGAAGATATGTTTCTCACTCTCCTTCCATATATATTATATATAATCCTTTAAAGTTTCTCTAATAAACTTTCTTTTTAAAAAAACACGCTAAGATATCTAGACTCTACCAAATCTTAAATGTAATATTTTTAGCATGTAACCAAATGTTCTACTTTGTTTTAAACTCAGGCATTTATAATATTAAACTATTTCTTCATATATTTAATACATATAAGATACCACTCAACCACATAATTCCTAATACTAAGGTCTTGGTCAAATATTAGAATAGCTAGTAATTTAATTTAATGTTATTTCTATTCTTGACCTGGGATCTTCCTGAAAAGTAAAAATTAAAAGTACAGTAAATAAATCTGGATTGATTTGAATGGGAGTTACATACTTAAAATAGGTAAGGTTTTGGTTTTTTTTTTAAAAAAAAGAAAGGCTGAACTACTTATCATGCTACTAAAAGTTAAAGATATTACCTCATTTCCATTCTCCAGCGTTCTTCTTCTTCTCGTCTTCGCCAATATTCCTCTTTCTGCATTTGCTTCCTCATTTTTTCTTCTTGAATCTTTCTTGCTCGAATACTGGGCTTTACTTCTACTTGCAAATCTGGATTGACTTTTTTCTGTTAATACAGACAAGACATTTCAAAAACTAGCACCCCTCCCCCAACAATCAACACAATTTTAAATTCATAAAATCCCACATATCCTTTCATCAGAGGCTTTTAGTTGCAAATTTCCTATTATGTAAGAGTACAATCAGTATATAAGTTGAATCACAAGATTCAGAACACATGAATAAAATTCCCACCCCCAAACCTTTTAACTGTCCATAACAGTGGTGACCAACAGAAGAGAACTAATGGTTGTTTAAATTTCTTTTTTTTTGTAACTAGGTGATTCTAAATGTCTGAGCGTGGCAGTAAAAATTTTCTTTACATAGAAGAGTATTGCCCTTTAACAGACTATTTTAATTTTCATCACCTCTGTATTTAAAAGAAAAAACTTAGGTTAGTCTAGCCTAAGTAAAAACTTTACATACAATATTTATACTTAATTACCATCTGAAGTGTTTTCAGTGAAGAATTCCTCATTTCAAAATTCATTTCAGTGGGAATTCCACCAAGATAAAGTAGGTGGAGACCTGACACTTCTTTCAAAACACTTTATTTAGGGGAAGAATTACCCTTACGTTATCACTTAATCTAAGCAATGTTACAATTTAGACACAGTCATTGAAAATGATGAAATATGGTTATAATCTTCTTACATAAGCATAACAAACTAATCAGTAAAAACAAAACATCTGAATCTGAGATATAATACGCTAATCTTAGAGTGGGAGTTCACTGACTCAGTTATGATACTTAGATGTTTTGTTTTATATCTAGAATGTTTCAAGCTGTTTAATAAAAGAAAAGAAGTAGCTGAAATTTTTACTCACCTTATATTGAAGTCTGTGTCTTCGGCCTTTTAAGTGCATTTCCTTAGCATTGGGATCATTAAAGCTGCACTCACATAATTTACAATGGAATCGAATTACTTTTCCTTCATCATTTCGTACCTTGATATGGGAAATAAAAAAATCCAGGAATCAAAACAGGAATGTTATAGTTGAGGATTCCATTCATAAGGCCTCCTAGACTCTCTGATAAAGAAATGCTGGGAAAAATTAGAGTTTAAAGTGGAAAAAAAAAAGAGAGGCACTGTCTATAATTTTTTCAAAGGATTATCTATAAAAACAAACTAAATGTTAGGATTTTTTAACTGTAGCACTAGGATAAAAAATATATTAGTTTTTGTAATTAACTTTAATTTTAATACTTTTTTCTATATGTAAATGTTTAAATACAATTAGATACCTTAAACTCTCTAATAAGTAGTTACTGAATACCACATACTGTTGTTGGAAATGAAGGTAAATATGCTTAAAGACATTGTTTTGGTAGACAAATGTCTACGAAGCCCAAAATTTTATACATGTAACTTTATGGGGGAAAAAACCCCAATGTCAATTTTTTCTAATTGCACAACCAGTTAGGAAGTCAAGTAGACTAGAATGTAATATATTAAGAAGTTTATAATGGATGCAATCTGAATGCAATTACCTGAAGTTTCAGATTACTTAGTTATCACTGAAAATCATGGTGCTCTGTTGGTATACATTTTTTTAGATAACTAGATCTTACTCTTTAAATTAAAACTGTATGTAAACTATATAACCCAATTTTCCACCTTGAAAACAAAGAACCCAACGTAACTTGATAGGGAATCTACTATATACTAGGTACTTCATTTCATTTAATCTTCACAACTTAGTTCACTGAACAACGAAGTTCAGTGGGCTTACAGATTTTCTACAGTTACAAATAAATAATAGTTTTACATCACTCTATGTTAGTCTTTCTACCAGCAGCAAATGCTTAAATCAAGACTGTTGTTCCCTCACTCCTCCATGACTGAGTTTACTTTCCTATAAAACAGGAAATTTTCTAATCAGCTTAGAAATCCAAATGAACAGCATCTTTTTTATTAGCAACCCTAACTTTACACATGAAACTAAGTGATTGTTCAGAAAAATAAAATATTAGCTCTTTTTGTCAAAATTTTTGTTGCTCACAATTTTTTTAATTTGTATGGTTCAGGACAGTTGAAGGACAGAAGAATGGTGTCAGCAAGGAGATAATAATAATATTGTGATGCCATTTAGGCAAACTTAAAGAGCATGTTTTTCTTTTTTAAAATCCTCCCCCCAGGATATATTTATTGATTTTAGAGAAAAGCGGGGCGGGGGCGGGGAGGGTGGCAGCCATGGTGGGGAGACACAGACATTGCTTGGTTGCCTCCCACACACGCTCCAAATGGGGACTGAACCCACCATCTAAGTATGTGCTCTGACCAGGAATCAAACCCACAAACTTTTGGTCTGTAGGACCTCGTTCCAACCAACTGACCCACCCAGCCAGGTCAAGTGCATGCTTTTTAAAAACCCTTAAAAGATTACATTAATGTTTCTTCATAACCTAAATCTAAAATATAACTGAATATAATTTAATTTTACATGTAAAATTAAAGGCCTCCAACAAAGTGACACACTTTTTTCCCTTTATCTAATTTCACAGCAATGGTGTTCTCAAATCAATACCTCCTCCACATAATCATGGCCCACTGGCTGCACATCACTCTGCAAAGCAGCAAGAGATGCAGGCGTGACTGGTTCTGACACTGTGTCTGACTTCACTTCTGGAATCTGTACAGAAGTGACGGGAGTGCTTTTAACACATTCAGTTCCTTTTAAGTCTTCTGTTTTATTTCCCGTTGATTGCAGCTTATTACCACCTAGAAAAGCATAAAAGAATTACAATAACTTTATTTTTGTGTAAATATATACGTAACTGGTACAACAAAAACTTCAGATAAAATTATTTTTTCTACCAGTAGTCAAAAACCTGCTGAATATACAACTGACCAAAAATTTGAAGAACCATATAAACCACTTGGCTTTTTTATCCTATTGATGAGACACATGTCTGGATTTTCCCCTTCTCCATCATCCAACACTACCACAGCTCTTATAATATCAAGTACCTAAAAGTGAACAGCAAGAATCTGAAAAGGAAGGGTCTAAGCCTTATTTGGTTGTATCCCTAGTCCTTTGCTGAGGGAACTGGGCACTGTCCTACATTCTGGTAATAAGACAGTGACAGTGTAGTTGCCTTGAGTTGCCAACAATGAAGGGAAGATACAAGTAATTATAATACATTGTGATACGAGTTTTAATAAATATGAATAGAGTACTGTGGGAATGTAAAGCAAAGAAGCCGTTACCCTTGAATCTGATCCAATTAGAAACGGCTTCACCAAGGGTATGACACTTGAACTGGGCTTTGCAAGAAGAGTAACGAGTATGAACTGGCTAGGCAGAAGGAAAAGAATGATGTCTGAACTGAAAAAATAGCATGTATAAAATAGCACAACAATATGGAGTTAAAAAGACTACAGTCAATTTAAGGAAGACTCAGTAATTCACTCTGAATAACTACCTAGGTAGAGAAGATGACACATGAGGCAGGAGCCAGAATCTGAAGGGCCTTTGACAGAATAATTAAAGAACATAGCTTTTTCCTATATGCAAGGGGGTATGACACAGGAACCTTTAGTGAGGAGTTTAACATAATTTGGCATACATTTTCATAAAATGACTTTAACAAGTATTAGAGAGACTGGATGCAATAGGAGACAAAGCTCTGAGGAACGGACTTTGAAGGCCTAAAAACAAGACAGTGGCTATGAAGACACTTTCTTGGGAGGTAGAAATATTGTACTGATAGAACAAAAGGACTAAGTAAACAACTAGAGGAGGCAATAACTAAGAAATAATGTCAGCGAAGATTACCAAGTGAAAAAGCAGCAATTTTATGAGATTATTTCATGGTACTCTTGTGATGAGACAATGGGTTAAAATGAGACACCGGTAGGCATCTATACAGCTGTACACAGGATGACCAGAGAATAACTAAAATAGGGATCAAGACTCAGATAGGGGTTTTGAGTTTGCCCAGAAGATTTTAAAGTCACTGCACACAACGGAATCGATGAGACCACTCATGAATACTGGGTGAGTAGAGTAAGATGAGAACAGAATCAGAATCTTAGGAACACCACCATTTAATGAACATGAAGGCAAGAGAACCAATAAAGATACCCGAGAAAGGGGTGAATAGACAGATGACAGAGAGAGAAAGAAGTATCTTAAGGTTTAAGGTTTAGTAGTCAACTGTGTCAAATGTTAGAGATGTCAACCGGATGAAACTGAAAACTGGCTACTGAATTTTGCAACGAGGTCTTTGGTGACTCCTGCAAGCAGTTTCAGAGAAGGGTAGAATGGATACACTGTAACAGACTGAGGACTGGAGAGGAAGTACAGAAATAGAGAAAGTAAGAATTAGGTTAGTAGTTTGAGAGGATAAAAGAAATGGGAAAACATCTTTCTAAAATTTAAGACTATGGAAGACAAAGGCACACTTGCATGGCTGAAAGGAAGAGGGAAGAAACCATTAGAGGACTGACTAAAAAGTCAGGGAAAAAAATAGAAATGTGATTCAACAAAGTCCCAGGGAAGAACGGAGAAGATAGGTACAAGAGCAGAAGCAGAAGGTAAGTCATGGACTGGAAGAGAAATATTACTTTGACAGAGTTAGGCAGAACATAAAGAATCTTTAGTACTTGCCAACAAAGTTTATTTTGGGGGTAGATGTCTTCTTGGCAGCCATATTTGTAGGCACTGCTGAGACTTTAGTGTTGGATGTGCTGTTAAGAGACGAGTTTCCTGTAGCTGTAAGACCTTTCACTGAGGAAGTTGCAATTGATGAAGTATTCACAGTACAATTGTTTGCTGCGATGCTTGAAGGAGAGGCAGTCGGTTTTGAAACAGACACAGCTGTAGAAGAAGTAGCTTGGCTAACAACATTTGGTTCTGTTGAAGGAATGGGTTTACCAAGTTTTGTGTGTAATTTAACCACCTACAAAATAAATGCACAATTGTTAGGAAACTCAGAGTATAGATTTTTAAGTTTGTCTAAAAGACAATATAAAATTAAAATATAAACTACATTTTTCTTTGTTGTTTTTGTTATGTATTTTCATACACAAACTCATTACTTTGAAAATAATTTCTGTAAAGCAGGTATGGATACATATGCCATATACTACCAGTGAGGAAATTCAGGCAGATAAAGACGAAATGACTTGGCCACATAAATACCAACCTAGACTTAAACATAATAATAGACAAAATAAACATGTAATTTTCCAATTTGTAGAATAAATGATCTAGCTCAATTTAAAGAAAGGTCTCCAATCTTTCCCTCTTTAAACAATGACTATTTGATGTCACCTTTATATTTATTAGCATATTAAAAAGGCTTGTAAGTCCTGGCTAGTGTAGCTCAGAGTAATGAATGCCATCCTGCAAACCAAAGGTTTGCCATTTCGATTCCCCGTCAGGGCACATGCCTGGGTTGTGGGCCAGATCCCCAGTTGGGGGCATGCGAGAGGCAAATGATCAATGTTCCTTTTCCTCTCTTTCTCCCTCCCTTTCCCTCTCTCTGAAAATCAATAAAATCTTTAAAAAAAAAAAAAGGAACTTTAAAAAAAAGGCTCATTAACACACTCAAAGTTTTGGGGCCAGTTTTACTTTACTCCCTTCTCCCACTAAAAAAGTAAAATAAGACATAAGCGTGTGCGTGCGCACAGGGAGACGGGGGAAGGGGAAACCACCTACTTTCTGATGCTTAGCGCCACGAATGTGGGCAGCATATGCATCTGCTCCTGTACAAGACACATCGCAGAGCTCACAACGTAGCTGATTTTGAGTCCCACGAGTAGAGTTGTTGCTGCTGCTGGTATTTTGTGAGGCTTTCAATGCAGCTTCTTTTTTTTTATGTTTCTGTCCTTCTAAATGTTCCTTGTAAGTCTGTTTCAAACAAAAAGGATAAAGTTCATTTCATTAATTTTCTAGATAGAAAATCATTTAAATTATTCAATTCTCCTATCTGTAATACTCATTTAAAAATGAGCCCTAAACAATTTTAAAAGCAATTTAACAAAATCTTATCGGACTTTCTACACACGTTAATACATCTGTGCTTCTCTGTATCCTGTTTACCAAGAACATATTTAACACTTTCATTTACAAAGGACTTTCACATACATCCCTAGTATCAATATAAGATAACTGCTTTCAGTTTCAAGAATTTGTATCTTTTACTGCTTATGTATAATGCTGAATAGAGAAGACAGTGATCATTCCACAAAGAAATTAATTACAGGATTAAGATGGGAGGGAATGGTACCTACATCATGAGAAGGAAAACATGTTAATGTATGGTAACACAACCCTTAACAAACAGGTATGTTTGTTTACAAAATTGGCTTTTCTAACTCAGAGTGCACTTTCACATAAAATTCTTGCCACCATAAACAAAAGCCTACTTAAAATACAACAGCATAGTGATTGCTGGGGGAGAGGAGTGTAAGGGGACTAAACAGTAAAGGAACAAGTATAATACAGATTATATATTTTTTAAAAAATAGCAAAAATTGTATAATTGCAAAAAAAATTACTGTAATACTAGCAAACAAAATAGTGAAACGATGTATTAAAAATTGTCTTCAATTAAGAAGGCAGATTTATTAAAATGAGAGGAAGTAAATATGGCTTACTGGTTAGTTTGTTTATTCTTGAGTGGGGCCAATTAGTTATTCTTTCATATTTTTTAAGTTGTTAAGACAGACATAATTAGCATAAAATTATGAATTCATCATAGAATTTCAGAGCTGACTTTCTAATTTTTAAGTAAAAGAATCCTTTTTATAAAAAATATTATGCACAAGTAAGGAAAACTGCTGTTTTTGAAACAAAAAAGGGAGACCTAAGACCCAGCCATATGACTCTTCTCTCATCTGCGGCAGCCTGACGTGGCCCCATGAAGCAAGTAAAGCCTGTTAGTTAGGACAAGTCCCTATTACAAAAGTGAAGAAACAAAAGCCCAAAGAAGTTAAGGTCTCTGACTTGCTCAAGGTCACAGTTAGTGGCAGAGCCAGGACTGAAATCATGGCCCCTTAAATCTCAATTAACTACTCTTCCTCATGTTCACCTAGACTCTGACTCACAATATCAATGATATTTTTCCCTAAGGCCCATTAATCCATTAAGACACTGCATCTGACTTGCAGAAGTACCCCTGACCTGTCCTTGTGTAACCATTCAGATACCCCAAGTGAATGGTCAGCTACACACACACACACACACACACTCATTCTAAATGCTGCTTTTAATCTATCACCCTAGAGCCATGTTCTATTCTTGTATAAAGGTGCTACATATTGGATAAATCCCTTAGGTTTACATTTGCCACTCACAGCATCATCCTCTCAAAACAGCCATCATAGAGTAGGATACACTCCTCATAGTAAGACCAATATACCGCTCCATTTCATGTTTACTCCCAGTCACTGTAAATATTCCTCATCTGTCCCCTCTCCTTCAACTATGCAATCACAATGAAACCATTTCCTATCACATTCCAAATAGGGACAAACACTGTTTTATGTAGCCACATATGAAAAGATTCCCTAATTTATTGACAGTAATTCAGTGGATGCTGGTAACTGAAAATATCCCCAAAATTCAGTATTAAAAAGTAAACAGAACTGATCTAGTAAGTTAAAAAGAATGTACATAGATGGGGCAGGGGTGGGAGACAGGTATAACTGGAAGAAACTACTAGAGAGTCAAAATTTGGTCTCAATCAAATAATATGCCTATTACCTGCCAAATTCCTTACCAAATTTTTATATAAAAGTAGACACTCTTAAGATAAGTACAATATCAACAAATAAAGTGGGGAAGGGAGTTGAACTCATTAGATTTTATAAACAGATTAATACCTAAATCACTAAGATGTAGCAACCAGAAAACAAAAGACCAAAAAGGTGGTGGTAGGGGGAGGGAATAAAGGTTCTGTACTCTTCATTAGTTGGTATTTTTTGAAAAAGACACTTCCCTACACCTTTTTTGTTCCCTGAATTCCTATTCCCTCATGGAGGAAATTACACAAAATAAGTAATATTATATAAAGCATATATAAAAATCAGTTTCATTATAAATAGTATCCTAAAAATTGTAGATTCTTAAAAGAATTTGAGTTTTTAAAATTCCAGAAAGACATTTTTTCTTGCTATTTATATTCTCCAAAAAAATAAAATAATACATTTGACAAACTCCTTTCATTTTTAGTACAAGTGTGTAAACAATTATCTCTATCTCATCCTTTTTCAGCTGTAAAATTCTGTACATACACTTAAAATGGACCTTGAAGAAGAGCTAGGGATCAATTAATCAACTGTCTTAAGTTGAAGAACTCTGTATAAAGCTTTAAGAAAAAGCAAGTTATAAAGGCTAAAAAAGAAAAATTCAATCTCCCCAAATCCCAATTAATCTGAATATAAAATTTTTCAGCAAAATTTAAGTTTTACTTAAAAAGCTAAGTATCCTTTTTGGATAAAAGTCCAATTTGCCCACTTTTCATTTACATTCATAATCATTTTTACAGTTTTTTTCCCTTAATTCTTATGTCTCAATACAAATACCTTTTAAAAAATGGCCATTTAGTGACCTATGTACATGTTAGCTAAAAGCTAACAGAAAAGAGAATGCAAACCTTCTTTGTAGGCACAAAAGCAAGAATATCAAACATATGTAACTATTAAAAAATAACCATTGAAGACTTGTGGTAAAACATACAACATAAGTACCTGTGGTCCAGCACAGCTGATCTTACAAACATCACAATAGTGAATCTGGGGTGGTTTGGGAGGCTGTTTTGGTTTCAGTTGCTTATTTTGGAATGGTGCTTTTTTAGTAAAAGTGGTCCCTGTCCAGGCAGCTGTTGCAGCAGCAGCAGCAGCTGCTGCTGCTGCCTGCTTCTGTTGCTGCTGCTGCTGTTGGTAGTAGGAGGATGCAGCTGAATACACTGCTGCTTCATAACCTGAATAAGACGTACCTTACAAACAAAAATCAAACAAAGATTATGTTACATAATTATAAAAGGCCAAGTTAAATGTTATGAATTTAAATTCAATAAATTCTGCTAATAAAGGTAGATTTACACGTGCATGTTTACAAATAATGTGTATCTCACAAACCTAGAAAACATTTATCTTCGTTTTATATAAGTCAATCAAGTATTTAGTCAACATACACTAGATGTTATGGAGGTATAAAGAAAGTATAAGGTCCTTGTCCTCAGGAAACTTATGGTTCAGTTGGAGGAATATGATAAAAGAGTATATGGTAAACTTATGTGGCTACAGAACCCATTACTATTTCTCCAAACAAAATTCCTCTAAATACAACTGGAAAAGTGTTGGACTTGAGGAAGGCTCTGAACTAAGACAATAAATAGGAAAAAAAAATCCACATGAAAATAAGATTTCATGTGCTTGGTGGTTAAGTTGAAAACTATGACTGAAGGTGAAAACACACAAAGATGATATCAAGATTTTGAATCCCAGCAAATGATGTGTTGTGCATCTGATAACAGCAGGTGCTGACAGAAGTTGATTTGAAGAAGAGCAAGGTGAATAAAACTTTGCAGAAGTCTGTGATATGGAGTTGGAGGCTCAGATGAATATATAGAACAGCGATAAAAGATTTTGGAATTAACTACTGCGTTTCATGTTCCAAAAGATGAAAAAGCACCATATTTTTTGGTTAACTGTATGAATTCTACCCATTTGTATTGTTCAAAGTTTTAAATGAATAAGTATATTAAGATAATTATTGACATAATATGTACATGTTGTTTACATTCAGTGATTTACAGATTTAAAGACCTATAAAAGTTTTAAATTTGACAAAGTCACTGATTTTATTTATAAGCTTACCTGAAAACTAAAAATCTTACCCCTTCTAAACTAAGATCTCTCTGGCAATTTCGTGGATTCCCTACTTATCACATTTTCCAGTAAGATTTCTTACTAGAAAAGAGCCATGTAATGTGAGGGTGAGAGAGAGAGAGAGAGAGAGAGAGACACTCCTAACTGCCAGAATAGCACAGAATTACTACTTAAAAAAACCCCAGAACTTCTTGCTCTCTCAAATACAGACTGCTATAATGAAAAGTTAAAGACGTATGACTCACTGATTCCACTGTATCTACACACACAGGAAAGAAAACATAAATTGGGAAGGTGAGAGTTAAGATGCATGGGAAATCACAATCACAGGAATCCAAAACTGGACATATCCAGGAGAGAGTAATCAGGCAACTTCCATGAAAAGCCTTCCCAGACTTTTATATCAGGTTATTAAATTATACACATTCTTATCAACATTCTATATATGTCTATACATAAGTGTGATAAAAAAATCTAAAACTGAGACTAGAAAGTAGGTAAACATACCAATAATAAGCATATGATCACATAAAAAAATATTAGAAAACAACTGATGTAACCAGTTAAAAGAATATAGATCAATAAACTGTTTACTGGTCAGTCTTCCCAATGGCCTCTACTACTGAAGAATGTGATATAAGAACATAATTAAGTGCAGAGCCAAATGCTTTCAAATTTATAGGCACAAAAACAGTTTAAATTTTGTTCTTTAAACACCATCATAAAATCATCCAATTAAAAATAACAAAGCTATTTTTATATCATTACCAATTAGGACCATGATTTATGTATGAAATCTTTAAAATAGACTTTTCCAAATGACTAGTTGTGTATGGAAATTGTAAAAAATGTCACTTTAAGCCCTGGCTGGTGTGGCTAAGTAGGTTGGAGCATGGCCCTGTAACCAAAAGGTTGCCAGTCTGTTTCTTGGTCAGGGCACATGCCTGGGTTGCAGGTTCGGTCCCCGGTCAGGGCGCATACAGGAGGAAACCAATCCATGTTTTCTCTCACATCGATGTTTTTCTCCCTCCCTTCTTCTGTCTCTAAAATCAGTAAGACTGTCCTTGAATGATTAAAAAAAAATGCCACTTTAATATAACTTCATGAATTACATATCAAGAAAAAAAAAGTAGAATAAAGCCAACAGCATTCTACAATGCTGGAGGACCAAGATTTGGGGGGGAGGGGGGATTGTGTGTGCGCGCGCGCGTGCGCCCAACTGAGGCTAAGAGATTGTGAGTTCCTTTAAACACTGAGTTATTTAAACCATAAATCAACCAGGTAACCTTACTATTTACAAATAACGTGCTTTATCTGCACACATGCAGTCTAAAACTAGTAAAAGGCAAGCTTAATTATAGCTTACTGTCTTAGTTTTTGGACTGTCAAGCATGAACTGAAAAGTGGGCTAATGATTCCGGAATGTTATTAAAGAACATCTTTAATTCTTCTATTGATTACTAGCAAACAAATATATATTTCTTGTAAAAAGTTTTGTGGAAAAACAAATATAAGGCTGTGTCTCCTAAGTAAAAGCTAAATTTTGAATACTAAGAGTTTCACTTAATATAATTTTTAAATGTACACTATCAGAAACAAAAACATACCATTTCAATAATAAATCTATCATGCTATAAGCCACCATTTAATATGTAGCAACATTCTAGAGCTCATTTTATGAGATAAAAAGAACAGCTAACCTAAGTTATAGCTGATATACTCAGATGCCCTAAAAATGATCTCTCTGGATGGCAAATGCATGCTGTGCATCACTTATTCTTTAAAAAAGTGCATACCCTTTGATATAACAGTTCCAAATATAGGAATTTATCTTAGGGAAACAACTGGTAAGTATACAAATTTTTACACACAAGGATTATTTTACCCAGTGTTGTTTTTAATTTTTCTATAATATGAAACTGAATGTCCCAAAAGAGAAACTTTACCCTTGGCTGATGTGGCTCAGAGGACTGAGTGACGGTCTGTGAATCAAAGGGTCACCAGTTCAATTCCCAGCGAGGGCACATGGGTTGCAGGCCAGGTCCCCAGTAGGGGGTGCACAAGAGGAAACCACACACCTATGTTTCTGTCCCTCTTTCTCCCTCCCTTCCCCGCTCTAAAAAGAAATAAATAAAATCTTAAAAAGAGAGAAATTTTAAAATATAATACATCGATACAACAAAATGTTAGAAATATTACGTATTTCTAAGCATAGATCCTCTTTATACTGCCACATAAGAAACCATGGCTTCTTTGTAAAATGGTTAATTGTGAATCTAAGGAAAGAAAATCTTGTTTATCTGTAACACCTTACTGTGCCAGAAAGGAAAGAATTGTAAAAGACTAATGATGCCAAAGCCAAACAACTCAGGAGCCGGTGTGAAAAGAATCCCATTGGCCAAATTTGGGACAGAGTGTCCCTCAAATCCTCCCCTGCCCCCAGAGTAATGGATTATCCTACACTAAATAAAAAAGAATGAGTACAAAAAAGCGACGAGAAAACTCTTCTTTGGAGAAAAATGCCTAAGAACTGACATAAAAGGACTCTGTAACCACCACTATAAGACTTGATTCAGTTAAGAGATTTTTCAAAGGATCTAATACTGTAAGAGTGAAAGGTAGATGGGAAACAGGCCTGCAAATTACTTTATTAATTACAAAAGGAGAAACATATTTTTACAAGGGAGAGATTCGACAGTCACCACTTTAACCAGTGATTATACTTGCTGTCATCGATAAAGAATAAACTGACATTATTTATTATGTGCTCTTGATATGATGAAATGGAAAGTTTGCTTAGTTTTATTGACTAAAAAGCTACCAGAATCTAAGCATAAAGAAATCAGATAAATCCAGATTGTGGGATAGCCTACAATTGGCCTAACTCTTAAGAAAATGTCAAGGTCATGAGAGAGATGAAAACAGGGAATTATTCTACATTAAAAACAAAAACACCTCAAACAAGACAAGACAACCAAATACAATCCATGACTCTTGAATGAATCCTGAATTGAAAACAAGGCACAAACACACAGAAAGCCCAGCCATTTGAGAGACATTTGTGGAAAACTGAAAAAATTTATTAGATAAAAATCCATGTTCAATTCCTTTTATGACATTTGTGAAGCGACTATGTAAAAGAAAGCCCTGAACGAATACATGCTGAAAAATTCTGGGTAAAGCGCCAGATCATTTGCACCTTTTATATACTGCTGACCCACTTGAAAATGTTTTGAGAAGAGAAATGAAGCCAATGTGACAAAATATTAATAATTGGTTAATCTAGGAAAATGTTATATAAGCAGCTCTACTATTTTTTTCAGCTTCTCTGTAGAAGGAAAATTTTCTAAAATAAAAAGTTGGAGAATAACATTAAAGGAATGATACATCTTCATATTTAGTAACATGAAAGGACATTCACAATGAGAAGTGGTTTACACCATAGTACATATAAGACAAATTCTTTTTTATAAAGAAACCATGATGTTTATGTACAAATATTTCCATGGAAAAGTAGAAAGATATATAGTAAAATGTTAACGGCAGTTAGTGTCTAGGGGTAGAGGTCCAGTGATTTAATTTTCTCTCCTTTTTAACCTGTAGTTTCCAGTTTAAAATAATGGGTGTTATTCACATAATATAAAGGAAAGCATACTGTCATGCTCTGTATTCTGAAGCTAATGTGGACATTAAAAAATAATCTATCCACTCAAATTTCACTGAAATAACTCCATTACAATTATAACTGGTTAATCAGGTAAAGAGAGGCAGAAAAGTTTCATCTGGGCAATCCTGAATGACAGATCTAGGAATGATAACATCTTCTCACTTCAATTCACCTGCACCTGACTGTCACAGTGAACTCACAATCCGCTCCCATTGCTCCCTTTTGTAGTATCTCCTCTTGGCGCCCTTTCCACCCACAAGATAAAGACAGGCGCCACAGCAGAGCCTACAAGGCTTTTTCACACTGACATTTTCTGTCTCATCTCCTGATATTATCCCATATATCCTGTATCACAGCCACAGTAAACTCTCATTCCCAAATACTCCATGCCTGCCTAATTTCACCATGGTATACCTAGCATCCATCATAGCGTTTGGCCTTGAGAAATTAAAAAAAATTTAATTCAGTAGGCATGCTTCAAATACTCAAGCTACAACAAAGTATCAAGTGGTAAGAACTGAAATTACCCATGTCACCTTAAATCCTCCATGGAACAAAATAGGGTATTAAGGAATAAATAAAATGCAAAACAATAAACTATACAGTAGTATAAGACTAAATGTCTACAAAAAAGTAATGTGTGCTTTTTAATAACTGAAATACTTCAGGTATCTCATAGTAAGGTTTTAGTGATTATACTTCTTGAAGGAAAAATATATGATCATTTAAGGAAAACTACTATCCTTCTGAGATGTGTATTACGTAACCATCATCTTATGAATGTTTGTAAGTCCTAACAAATATTGTCATGGATTACTTATTCCTGATAATATGAAAAAATAGCTCCATGAGGGCTTAAATAAATAATATAATTTGTCAGTGGTACTCTCTTGTTAACTTTAAGGTTTTAAATTCATTCGAAGAACTCAGAAAGGATATAGAATACTAGTAGAACATTGTGTTATTTTTTCTAATTGCAATGCTAGGCCCAAGGCCCCTGACCAGCTTTTAAATGACCAAAGAGCATTTCATGTTCTGCTAAAATCTTCCTGGCTTAAAAACAAACAAACAAACAAAACAGCATACAACTTAAAGTCTCTAATGTCTTTATTTATTTAAATGCTCTCTATCAGTCTTACCAGAATAAGTAACTGCCGTGGTACTGTAAGTAGCACTCTGGGTGTAGGATGGCACCACAGTGGCTGCAGCCGCTACAGGCTGTACGGTGGAAGATACAGGGTAAATGGAGAAAGTAGTGGTAGCTGGACTCGGTGTCGCTGGTTTTATGGCTGTCACTTGTCGAGTTTGCTGGGCTTGTGTATACTGAGTTGCACCTTGGCTATAACCTGCTTTGGGAGCTAAATTGAGAAAGAGACATCAGAAAATTAGAAGGGTAAACCACTTTCAGTATTTGCTTTACTGCTGTGGGCTGGAACAAACCCTACAATATCTGCAAGGTACACCTATAGTTACTGTACCAACATCCTGGAAAACTATTAAAAAAGTACGTTAAATGTTAACTGTAAATTAGATGCTAGCAATTTCTTCTCGGCAAATGGGTAAAAATTCTGATTACCAATTAAACAAAATATAATACCTATATAAATTACTATCTCATTCCATACTTCCAAAATGATGTTTTGTAAAACTTTAGAACTGAGATTACCAGTACTACTTAAAACAGGTATTAATAAAGTTTCTGGAAATGGTGTGTTTATGTATTTAGGCTAGTCAGTCTACTTGAGTTACGCTTAATACTGGGAACAGGAGAGAGAGAGCCTCAAAGTATATATTTGAATTCACAGTAAAAATTTCAATTTTTGATTATAGGGAACCTGTTCATATACAAGTCATCACATTTTACTGATTCATCCATAATTCCAACTCACAAGGTTCTGACAACTCTTCAAATGCAATTAATAGCTTGAGTGCAGCTCTTCATATATGGCTACCATTAATGTCTCTGCTAAACTTTCTGCTGCCTTTGACCATATTCAAAACAAATGTATACTTTAAAAATCTCATCAGCCTCATTATCAATCACTGAATTCATTTAATCACCAATTAAGGATCACTAAAGGATACAAATATAATTTCTAAGAAAGGCCCGGATACTGGGGGGGGCCAAACTCATTTTATGCTCAATTACATAAAGGTACCTTAAATAAATAGCACTTAAAAGTTTTATAAAACTTTTTGCAGACATTTTAAAAAAGAAAACTAAAGTTACATACTCAATGTCAGAAATTAGACTACATCAAGGTCTTCTGAGTCTTAAATAACACAGTACTTTTACACACAATCTAACCTTTATAATAAACCAGGAAGTCCACTATAGATTGCTGTACACACAAATCATTTGAGATGAGGCTATAGGAAAAATCGGGGTTATGTTAATTCAAAATATTTTTAAACCACTTTTAAGGAACACATAAAATCTTAGAACTAGAAGTATCCTAGAGAGATCTGGGTTAACTACCTTATTTATAAATAAGAGAACAGAGATGAAAAGATATAAAAAAATCACTTGCCCACATTAGTGGTGAAGCCAGTACTAGAAGCCAATCCTACTGTTTTCCTAACCCAAGGCCCTACTGCAAGGAGCATACTCTCATGCTCCTTCAAAAATAATTAAAATAAAAAGGTTGCCTACTTTTTGAATCCCAGAGAGCTTTGTTTTAAAAGTTGTTAAAACTCCACAGAAGAATCCATCTTCCAGACTACAAATACATAGGATTCTTTGCAGACAAAACACTTCCTGTGTTTGAGCCAACTGTAATATCGATGGCTAGTTACAGAACCAACTGTCAGTACAGATAAGAGACAGGTGATTTAAAAATATGGACCCACAAAGGGTCTCTACTGGTTACATGGCAGTCAGCAGTGTGTCCTGGGCATTTCTGGCAAAGATGAGAAGGTGGCCAGAGGTTACCACCAGAACTGCTTTTGAACTGCTTATTTCAGCAGGAAGTAGACTGTAAGCTGAAGATCAGAAATGAAATACATTTCCAGAAGAGAAGGGCATGATCATGCATTGCTTCCATTGCCTTCTCTTTGGGACTCAAAGGCATTCTAGCAGAGAAAAAGAAGGACATGGCTAGAACCTATCTTTCAAGATAACACGATGAGTAATACTTAATACTTAATACTGGGATGCTTAATACTGGGAACAGGAGAGAGAGAGCCTCAAGTATAATTTGAACAGAAAAATTTCATTTTTGTATAGAACCTGTTCAGACTTAAAAAGAGCATTATCTTCATTAAAATTACCCTAATAACATATTTCAGTAATTCACAATGAAGCCGTGTATGTTAATAAAACCCACCTACCTGTCTGATAGTAGGTTTCAGCAACAGAAGGCTGAGGCTGGGCAGCAGCAGCTACAGCAGCAGCAGTTGCTGTTGGTTGTTGGTAGTACTGCTTACTATCATAAGCTACGGCAGGAGCTGTGGATCTTACATATGAGTACGAGTCCTAAGGAAAGAAAATGAAAGAAAATCTTTTTATTAGTAAAGATACAGTAAATGCCCCTCATCTTGCTATATAAAAGTGTAATAAAGGAAATTAAAAAAACTAAATATATACCTAGACCTAGATATATGAGTCAAATTCAATTATAAAGGGAATTCACTTTGGACTTAATAAAGTCAAAACCATGTCAAGCAGCATGTTTAACTTTTAATATCAGAAAAACTACCAAAACATTTAAAAATGTTTAAAAAATAATAATTTTATTAAAAAAATTCATAGCTGTTTTTCCTTAAAGATGGGTCCTATAGTAAAGAACACCTGTGTATTCTCAACGTTGTGATTGCTCCGGCTTTCTTTTCATTCTTCCTTATTTATTACTATCATTAACACAGTGATGAATAGGAGCTTCCAGATGGAAGAAAGGGGAACAGAGGTGCCAGGAAGAAGGCACATTAAATATAAATCTCCAAGGCAATGAAGATCAAGGTGAGCTTGGTGAATTCCAGTACAGCTTCAAGTGAGGGATGGGAAGGTATGCAGGTAGAAAGGCTGAGAAGTAGGGAGAACGGATAAAAAGATGGGCTTCATTCATCCTGTTAAGAATAACTGAATTTATTATATTATGTTTCTAGACATAATGAAAACCATGACAAAAGTCAAAAGGAATTCCCTGTTTAGTAACTTGCCAAATATTAATAGTGAATACTAATATTGTTGATTCATGTCATTTTTTTAATCAAAATAAATTCCCATAATTAAAAAGAATATAGGAAAACTAGGCAAAGTCCAGAAAGGTCAAAGTTTAGAAAACAGATCCTAAAAACAAACAGGTTAATTTGCACAGCAAAAGAAACCATCAACAAAATGAAAAGACAGCCCACTGAATGGAAGGACATATTCCCCAATGATATACCTGGTAAGGGGGTAATATCCAAAATTTATAAAGAACGTAGAAAATTCAACACCAAAAAAACACTCCAATTAAAAAGTGGGCAAAGGACCTGAATACACACTTCTCCAAAGAGGACATACAGATGGCCAACAAACATATGGAAAGATGCTCAATGTCACTAATCATCAGAGAAATGCAAATCAAAACAGCAATGACATACAATCTCACACCTATCAGAATGGCTATCATCAAGAAATCAACAAATGGCAAGTGTTAGAGAGGATGTGGAGAAAAGGGAACCCTTGTGCACCGTTGGTGAGAACGCAGACTGGAACAGCCACGGTGGAAAGCAGTACTGAGTTATCTCAAAAATTTAAAAATGGAACTGCTTTGTGACCCAGTGATTTCACTTCTGGGAATATATCCAAAGAAACCAAAAACACTAACTCGAAAGAACATATGCACCCCTATGTTCATCACAGCCTTATTTACAATAGCAAAGATTTGGAAGCAGCCCAAGTGCCCATCAATAGATGAGTGGATAAAAAAGCTGTGGTACACTTATACAAGAGAATATTGCTTGGCCGTAGAAAAGAAGAAACTTTTACCTTTTGTGACAGTATGGGTGGACCTACAGTATTATGCTAAGTGAAATAAGCCAGTCAGAGAAAGACACGTACCATATGATCTCACTCATATGTGGAATCTAATGAGCCAAATTAACTAACAAAATAGAAGTAGATTCACAGATACAGAGAACAGACTGAAAGCTGTCAGAGGGGAGGTGGGGTTGAGGGCTGGGTAAAAAAAGTAAAGAGATTAAAAAGCAAAAACAAACCCTCACAGACACAGACAACAGCATAGTAATTACCAGAGGGAAAGGAAGAAAAGGGGGTGCAGAGTGGTAGAAGAGGGTTATGGGAGGATAAACAATGGAAGGACACTTGGGGTGGTGGTAACACACAATTCAATATACAGACGATGTATTATAGAGATGTACACCTGAAACCTGTACTATTTTATTAACCAATGTCACCCCAATAAATTCAATAAAAAGAAAATAAAAATGGGTTAAAGGAAACTGGGACCAAATTTAATTAAATAAGCACACAGTAATTTAGTACCTTAATAAACACAACGCTATAAAGATAATTAAATTTTTACATCCTCACAAGGGTGAACAAAAAGCAACTGGATAAGAGCAGGATCATTTTCTGTTATATACTAAGAAAGAACATCTTGAGGGAAAGAATGTACAGACACCAGAAATTCCACCCTCAGTAAGTTTCAAAAAGACACTATAATTTGTTTGTCCTGTACAGCTTAGGCTCATGGTTCTCAAAATAGGAGGAACAGCTGTGTTCTAAGTGGACAAATAATGCCACAGTGCAAACAAGTGGCATTTTCCCTATATCTTAATTTTCCTCAAAAACTTGGTGTAAAATTAAAATACTTAAACAGTGTGAATTTTTCAAAATTAAAGCAAACAAATATAGTGAAATGGGCTCGGGGGAGATTATTAATATAAAACTCAAAGCACAGAAACTTAATGCTTGAACTATGCCCCTGCCTCAATTACCTAGGAACACATTTCCTTTTCTCTATTATTACAGGTTCATTTTGAAAGACCGAAGTTTGAGAAACGGTGGCTCAGACATTATATCATACACTGAGGATGCCGAAGCCTCTATGTTAAGGCTACTGAAACTAATAGTTTTCTTACCTGGTAGTTTTGTGTAGTAGCTGGGGGTGGTGGTGGTGGTGCTTCTTGTTGTCTCTGGGTATAACCATAATCCGTTGCTGTGTGTGCAGTGGGGTAGCCTCCATAAGCAGCAGCTGTTGCAGCAGCTGCAACAGCTACTGGAGCAGGCCTGGCAACCGCAACTGTGGCAGCTGCTGGTGCATAGGCAGCAGTAACTGTGTGCGCAGCTACTGGAGCCTGGTGGACAGTGTAGCTAGCAACTGTAGTTGGATGAGAGTAGGCTACACCCGAAGCTGGCTGCTGGCTATATTGTGGAGTAGAAGAATAAACATAATACAATTTAATTTTAAAACCTAGGAGTTTAATACACTTAAACAAAAAGTACATTTCAAGTAATTTAATCACAAGACTACAAAAGATCAAGTATTTTATTTGAATTTAATGAACCTCCCAATCAATACCATATTTGTCACTGTTATGTAATTTTCATTCCTTAATCTCAATACATTAGTAACACATTATGTTTCAGATCACAGATCACATCACAAAGCAGGGATGACAAACTGGAATAGGAACCAATATTAGGAAGGAAAAAACTGATCAAACTTGAAATTTAAAAAAATACTTGTACATACAGTTCTCTATTATGCTCTACAGTTAAAAAAAACTCTGCAAAAAGATGTTAAAAAAATATTGTATTCTAACTCCAATTATGGAAAACATTTAAGGTAGAAACTATTACCCAGTTGACTTAAGAAATACTTTTGCTCTATGTAGAGTGGTGGCTTTCAGCTAGGGGAGATTTTGAGGCCCTCCCTCCCCTCAGCCCCCAGGCACATCTGGCAACATCTAGGGAGATTTCTGATGATGGTCAAAGTACAAAGGTGGTGGTGGTGATATGTGCTACTGACATCTAGTGGATAGAGGTCAGTGATTACTATTACATATCCTACAATGCACAGAATAGCTACTCACAAGAAATAATTATGGCAAGAATGTGAACAGTGCTGAGGTTGAGAAATCCTGCTCTAGGGTACAAAACCTACAATGCAATCTCTATTATTTTAGATAAATTTTCCAGATTAGAGGCAGAATTTCATTATATACACTAATTTTTTTCTTTAAAATGCAGCATGTTTTGCAATCATAACCATTTAAACCTCAAAGAGGCAAAAAGTTTCCAAAACCGTAAATCAAAAAATTTGGAGCCAAAATTCTTAGAGTAATTTTTACTTTAACTTTTAAATTGAGAGCCTATGTCACATAAAACCAAAGCTGAAAGATGTTGGCATATGATAAAGTTTGTTATTCTGCAATCATTGAATAATACACTCACAATGATGTGCTAAAGCTGTATTATCAAGACAGAAATGCCTTCTTAAAAAAAAAAAAAAAAAAAGAGTGCTCCAACAGTTATTTGGCTGACAGGGTTTAGGTGATTATAAGTTTTACTGACTCAACTGTTAAGAATAGCTAAGAAAAAAAAACTACTGACATAAGCTGAAGCTGCACTAATAAAGTGTCTGATTCATGGATTATAGATAGTAAAGGATATTCTTCACTGGTGTGCACAGTACCATAGAAATACAGCATAAAATTAAACTTTGGGGGCCTTCATATTTTAACTAAATTATGGAAATCACTGATAATTAGGAATTATTCAAAGGGAATCAATATGAAGCTTACAAGTATGGGTATTATTTCATATAAAAATGGAAGACCTGGAGACATTCAGTCTAGAAAAGGTGACTGAGGAAGACATGATAGCTGCCTTCTAATAGAAGAGACTTACTCCATGCTGCTCCAGAGAACAGAACTAGAACCAATGGATGGAAGGGTGGTAGAATTCAGCCCAATATGAAAAAGAAAAAAAGAAAAAAAAACAAAAAACTTAGAACAGAGTCCAAAGAAACTCTTATAATTTCTATCTGGATGAAGTGTTCCACATTGTGATATTAAAATTAGCTAACATTTTATACGTATATGCTGAGTCTAAGACAGGAAAAAAAGGAAGTTTAAATTGTAATAATGGGAAACTGGTTTGGGATTGACATTTTCTATGGATAATTCCACATCCTTAAGAAAAAATGCCAGTAACAAACATATTATACTTTTTCCAAGTTCCTAAAACTAAAAAGAATAATTAGACTTAAAATATAAGTAATCGGTTCTGTGAAACTTGTATTTTGCATTTACCGGTGAGATTTCACACATCCAAACTACATTGTATACACAGAAGGGGTTTAGGCTATGTAAAAATTCAGACAGTCTAGGATTCCTATATTCTTTCTATTCATTCCACTGCTCTTTATCAAATATCTGTTCACATTTCTTTCTCCCCAGAATTTGTTCTATTAAATAAAAAGCAGAGTGGGAAAAGAATAGTAATGTCCAGTCAATTAGGCAGGCAATTTGACTTGTCAGAGTCCACGTCGCTCAGGATGGGATGATCATATATACTCCAGTTTATGCTCACTGTCCCAGCATAATTATTAATAGAACTCTCACTCTGCTGTGCGTCTCGGTATGAACAATAAACTACCGCTGCTCTTCCAAGAAGCCATAAAAAAATGCCAGTGCATTCAACAATTACTGTAAACATCCCAAGGGCTGCTTAACCTCATTCTGCTCTGTATAACTCATCATATGAGCTGACATACCCTCCACCAAAAGCATCCTAAACAATAATGATCTAGTCCCAATTCCCAAGGGGTCAAAGCTAGGGTAGCTGACTGCTTGCTATTCAGAATAGTCTCTGGGTTGTTTTCTTAGACCCATCTGGGAATTTCTCTTTCAGTTTCAAATATCCTTAGAAAAACTGTCCTTTATGTGAGGTAGATGACCAGATTGGACAACACCAGTTCACTTAAATATCCTGTGGTTAAATCTAAATAAATAAGGTAATTTTAGAAAATTCAGGTCAAATCAAGTCCAAATTCATTTAAGTAAAATTTGTCTAAGTGGAAATAGCTGATCAAATCAAGGTTTCTGCCTAGCTGTGGGTGCTAGAATAAAAGCTGTTAAATTAGATCCCTTTGTAAAATGTACAACTGTCTTTAAGTTATTTCTTAAATAAAGCCAGATATAAAGTAAATATTTCTTTAATTAATTATTGGGGTGGGGGGGTAGAGAAAGAGAGGGAGAGAAACACTGATCAGCTGCCTCTTGTATGCACCCTGACGAGGGAACGAACATACAATCTAGGCATATGTCTTGACAGGGAATTGAACTGGCGACCTTTCACTTTGAGGGACAATGCCCAACCAACTGAGCCACACCAGTCAGGGCCAAATAACCCAAATCTTGTGCCATAAAAATACATTTGTGAAATGAGAAGATTTTCATTTATTAAGCATTCGGTAGAGCAGAAGCTTCTACTTGGATAATATCCTTTGTGAATAAATTAAATCTAATCAGTCTCAGTTTTTAACCAGCACAAACTAAATAATAAATGATGAAACATACATATAAAAAATGGATTAAAAATGTAAAGAAATAATTGAAGAATCAGACATAAAATGGAAGGGTAATTCTCTTGGAAGGAAAAAGAAGAAAGTATTTAGGGAGTTATTAATATTAAAGAGTAAAACATTTCATATTTTTGGACTTAACCTGGAGGTTAAGTACACCTGCTTACCAAAAAGTGAAGCCAGCCAGAGGGCTAACCAAAGCAAGACAGCCAACCAAAATTACCACAAACTTAAAAGAAAGCCTACTATAAACTGGGAGAGAAACACAAAAAAACACCCAAGAATGACCCTGTGGGAATCAAATATGTCAAGGCAACAGACAAGAATTTCAAAAACGTTAATGTATATTCATAAAACAAGAACTTTATACTAGTCAGGAAATCAAGTTGAGGACTACAGACAAGATAAAGATATGAAAATTGTAATAGAGAAAACTGTAATGACAATAGGCTGCCTTGAAAATTCAAGGGAAAATGATTATTGTAGAATTCTATACCATACCCAGATAAACTATTTGTGAAGAATATAGATTTTTCTTGCCATTCAAGGACTGAACGAGTTTATCTCCTACATACCTTTTCTTTGTCATGACAGTGTGTTTCAACCACCACCACCACCACCAGTCAGTCAAGAAATTGTGGATCCTGCAAACATGGATCCAGACCCAGGAGTGAGAGAAAAGCCCAGGGCAGCAGCTGTGTAGCAGGCCCAGAGAGGCAATGAGCTTAGACTGGAATCAAAGGAAGGACAGAAGGAACACGTTAAAAAAAAAGAGGACTGAACAACAGACTGGAACCCTAGAAACACCTTAAAATCTAATAAAGGCACCGACAAGGTCTGAAAGAAAGACAAGGTAATGGAAGACTTCAGGAAATATAAAACTGTTGAACACAGGTATGATCGTGCTAAAAGACATAATTGAAAAATTAGAGTGCAAAAAGGGGAAAAATCCATTTTAATTTGAGCTTAGGAAGAGTCGTCTAGTAAGTGGTACAGGGTTGTAAAAATTAAACACATTAGGAATTAAAATCATAGGACAGTACTTGACTCACAGTAAATACTATTTACACAGTCATAATAATGAAAATTTTTGCTTTAAACTTTTAGAATCAACCCAAATCACAAAAAGTAAACTATGATTACAGAACATAATGTATATGGCATCGCAAGTAAAACTGCAGCTAAGTTGGATGTGGGATGTAGAAAGCAGTCAAGTAAAGCACAAGAGTTTCAAGATTCTTTTCCTAAAATAGACAGTACTGAGATACTGTCTACCTTAGATGGAACTAGAAATGGAGTGAACTGTTTATAGTAACAGAAATAGACGTTATCACTGAATTTGGGAGGAGAAATAAGAAGCAAGATGGGGTATACACTAATTCCTAACTATGATTGTAGGAAATCAAAATACTGTATAATGCATAAAGTTGATAAATTGAGACATTAAAAAAAGCATATTATTTAGTGAAATAAAACCAGAATGTATAAAAGGTGGGGATCTCTTGGAAGGAGAATTGGGAGGCAGGGAGAAGGAACATAAAGAAACGTTGTTTTCATTATAAGCCCTTCTGTACTACATTATTTTTAATTCTCTGTTTTACTCTGGTGGGAAAAAAAGCATAAAGGTATTGGAATAGAATTCTTAAACTGGCAACCTGAGTGACTAACAAACAAACCCCAAATTTATATATTACTTTCTAGTAACTCCAACGTGACTCTAACTTCTACATTTCTGGCCTCAACCCTAACCTATCATCCAACTGTGGACCCATTTGTAATATTTTCAAATTCCATTACCATGATGTGGATTTACATTATACTAAATTTATAGTCACTACTGAAATTAAAATAACTTATGTGTACAAATAGCTTATCCATGTAAGTGGCATCTGATAACAGGGGCACATTTCTACACTACAGTGGTTCTCAAAATGTGATCCAAAGGCTGCTAAGGGTCCCTAAGGCCTTTTCAGAGGTCTAGGAGGTTCTCTTTTTCAATTACAGATTGCCTTCATGTATTTTATTCCAAATAATTTATTGCAACAGACTGAATTCAGGAGCAGATTTGAGGCTCCAACCATCATATAACTGGGACATTAAACGGATTTGTAAAAATGTAAAACAATGCCTCTCATCTCACTATTTTTGGGGAGGTAGGAATATAGGTATTTTTCACAATACTTTTGGTTAGCATATAGGGATTTATTATTCTTATTTTAAAATGGCCTGATATATATTTTTAAAATTTGTTACACTATTATATAACCCACATAAAGAAAAGCTCTTTGAGGTCTTCAACAATTAGAAATGTAGAGGGGTCCCAAAATCAAAAAGTTTGAAAACTGCCACTTCATGCTACAGAGAACATTCACAGAGTAGTCACCTTTTTTTTTTTTTTTCCCCCCTGCTTTTTAATAATTATCTTTAGGCAAAATGTTTCCTTCTATCCAACAGGGAAACAGTGTTAGCTGTCAGGGAAAAAGAGCCATGCATGAGTGACCAGATCCCCCTACAAATCTCCCAGTTTACTCAGCATGCTGCTCTACAAATACCATTTTATGTGTTAGCAGACACGTGAAAGGCATTGGGAAGCAATGCCTAGAACTTTGGGACTCACACAAGAAACCAGTACACAGAGTGAATTAGGAAAAAGCATACCTCCCCCTTTAAGAGAGAGTAAGTAAACTTTGTTTCAGTCCTGGGTAAAAGGGAGAAAAGTTTCCCTCTACAATTTGATAACCACAAGCTGGCCCTCCCCTCTGTTTGGGCTCTGGAATTCCCATTATCTGACCAGGAAAACTCTAAGCCAAGAAGTTTGTTTAATATTATCTCTGGGATAACAGTGTTTCCATGTGCCACAAAAGTATATTCTTTTCTATATGTTACAATCTTCCAAGAAACAAGAGATCTCAACCAAAGTAATCACAACAAAACTCCTAAGGAAACAAATTACTATGAGCAAGAATTTGCAGAATAAACATTTTTTTGAAAAGACTAAAATGTATTAGAATTATTGGATACAAAATATAAAATGAGTACACTTAAAGAAAGTAAAAGGCTATCAAGACTAAGACAAAGGACCAAAGATTGCTTAAAAACAAAAAACCAAAACCAAAACAGATAATTTTAAAAGAACCAAACAGAATGAAATGCAGTATATAAACATTATCATTAGAAAATAAGAAAGTCATTTCATAAATTAGACATGGCTGGCAAAAAAATTAGTGAGCTATAAAGTGTCTGTAATGACCTAGAATGCATACAGAGAGACAAAGAGATAAAAAATAAATAAAAGAAGGAAGGAAGATTGGTTAAAAGACCCAGAGGACAGAATAAAAAGTGGTAACATATCTAATTAGAGTAGCAAATGAAGAAAAAGAAAGCAAGATGGGGAACATCTACAAAGAATGTCTGAGATTTCCCAGAATAAAAGATGAAACCCCTCAGACTCAGGAGCTCTAACAAATCCCAAATAGTAGTAAGTTAAAAGGAATTCTCACCAAGATACATCAAAGTAAAAAGAACCATTTATAAGCAGACTGAAGGGGAGGGGGAAATGAAATCTTCCTAGAGACTTGGCAATGACTTTTCAAAAATGAGGAGAGTGAATTAAAGACATTTTAAGGTTAAAAAAAAGGCATTACTAGACCCACTTTAAAAGACATTCTCAAAGATTTACTTTAGGAAAAACAAAATTGATCTCAGAATGAATGAATGATAAGTAAAAAAAAAAAAAAGGCGGTAAATCTGAAGGTTAATTTAAATAATCACTGACTACATAAAACAGTAACTGTACTCAACAATGGTTGTGAGGTAAAAAAATATAAAATAGTGCACAGCAACAGTGCAAATATCAGGAAGCAATGTATCAAGGTTAAAGAATTTTAAGTCCTTATATTGTTTAGGAGAGTAAAGATAATAATTAACCTAAGGGAAGAAATTCATTCTAAATTTCTAGAGGAACCACAAAGAGCAGAAGCAGAATGTTTAATTTCTGACCTTGTAAAAGGAATGAGAGGGAGTTTCAATCAAGAAAATGTGGACAGGATCTGTCACTTACATTAGAGGTACTTTTTCTCCCTTGGAAAACATACTCTGTGTGCATTTGTTACAATGTTGGATAAAGGTAACAAAGAAAATATTTTTTTTCTTTTTTATGGCATACAAAACATAATCTAACTTTTCCATTAGTCCAAATTAATGCTCTACTGTTGGACTTTCCTAGTTCAAGTTATGCCATTTTATGTACCTACAATATTACAAACAGATTAACTTCTATACATTTAGTATTTTATAACGTTAAAAAGACACAAAATTAAACTTCCTCATAGAATCATCTCAAAGACAAACCACTTTTAACTATTTCTTATACCTGACATTATAATGTCATGCTCCCCTTACCTTTGCACTGTTATTAAAACAGTAACTTTATCATTGTACAATTTTAAAAATTTAAATTCAGGCTCCATTTCTTAAAACTATAACACAATAAACGCCCTGGCTGGTGCAGCTCAGTGGACTGAGCATCAGCCAGGGAAGAGAAAGGTTGCTGGTTCAATTCCCAGTCATGCCTGGGTTGTGGGCCAGGTCCCCAGTTGGGGGTTTATAAGAGGCAATCAGCAGTTGGTGTTTCTTGCACATAAATGTTTCTCTCCCTCCCTCCCTTTTAAAAGTAAATAAATAAAATCCTTAAAAAGAAAAAACAGTAACAAATCCTACAATTTCTCCAACTGAGAGACTGGTAGACTGCAGGGGAGAGGGACTATTAACTATATGAAAACTGTTTATATAGGCATACCTCATTTTATTGTGCTTTTGCTTTAAATTGCACTCCACAGATGTGTGGGGTTTTTTTTAAACAAATCAAAGCCCCTCCACCAAGTAAAAATATTATTAATTTGCTTTATTGAGATACTGACTTTATTGTTGTAGACTGGAACTGAACCCACATCTCCAAGATATACCTGCAGTTTTCTTGGGATTTTTATAACCCTCAACATACTACGAAAAATAGTCATTCCCACTTACCGTCTTGGTCCACTGCACCTTTTACATTTCTATGTATCTATGTATGTATATATGTATGTTTGTTTATTTATTTGAGAGAGGAGAAGGGAGAGAGAGAGGAAGAGATACATTGATCTGAGAGAAACATCAATCGGTTGCTTCTCTTATGTGCCCACAACCTAGGCATCTGTCCTGATTGGGAATCTAACCAGGCACATTTTGCTTTGAGGGAAGAAACCCAACCAACTAAACTATATTGGTTTGAGAAACTTTTACACTTTTTTTTTGGTTTGTTTCTTTCTTTCTTTCTTTTTTTTTTTTTGTAGTTTAGAAGTCATTTGACAAGAATGAGGGATAATTAAAAACTATTAGAAAATTTAAGTAAGTCTAGTACACCCAGATTTTTATTCCATACTGTCCTGTTTTTAAAGGTATATACACAAAATGGACTGTGTTTCTCTGAGCATAACTGCTCGTTGAATTTAATGCACAAACCTGAAATATGTCCATCTCATAAATGCTGATTCCAGATTTCAAATTTATCTCTAATAATTCTAACTCATCACTACTTCTGGTTCTTCTTCCTGTATTTGAATTGTCAAAATTCAATGCTTAAAATTTTTTTTTGCAACATCTGATGGCTCATATTTTATCTTCTTTACTCAATAATCGAAAAATATTTCAGTTTGAGGTTTGGAATGAGTAATAGATCTTTTCATTTCCAAATCATTTACTTCCTTCCAATTACCTCTGTATCTGTCCACTAATCAATCATATCAAGTAAATTTTGGTGCACAAACATCACAAGAGATGAAAGAAAGAATTCTGCCACACTTTTAGCAATACGGAATGTCTGAACCTTGTCATACACTATTACATAATGAAGTCCTTCCTACTAAATAGATGAGAATAGCATATTTTCTTTTTTTATCCTTAGAAACATATTGTTAACTCATTGATAAGTTTGGAAAAATTAACCTAGGACATTGTCTATGAAGATTCTTAGTATGAGACTTTGCTCTAACAATCAGTTTCACCATCATCGTTAGTCTAGAGTAGTGCTGTATTTTGCATTCATCCTATTGTCAAACATCTTCCTGTGTTAACTTTCTTCTCTTAGCTAATATAAACAGAGAATGAACAATTCTGAATAGTTAACTGTGCTGAAGGAAAACTAAAAGCCAATTATAAAAATAATGTCTCTACTTTCTTTCATACCTCTTTGAAAGATGACTCAGTACTTTGGGCAATGCAATATCCTCTAGTGATTTCACTATTGTACCATCCTTCTAGGTGATTCTAACATTCTTCCATTTTCCTATTGTATTAAGTCTTTTTTAGCATCCTTGGAAATAAATGAGTAAAAAGAAGCAATTCCTAGGACAATAAAATAGCGAAATGTTTCAAGACATAGAAAAATAAGATCACTAATAAGTTCCCACACTATAACTCTAAGACCTTATAAAAAAGACCAATGGATCCATAGGGTAATTGTAAGATAAAATATTCAATTTTTAATAACAAGCAAACTGGTTTCATCGAAGAACTCTAAGGAAAAAAAAGTCATGACATGTGAATCCTTTGACTATCTGTAAATAGTCAGAAGTGCCCCAAAAAGGAACTCATAAACTACTGGATACAATAAAAGCTGATGGATACTGTAGGTTAATTAAATTAAAGTACCTTTTATACTCAAGAAAAACACATCCTTTATGAATTCTCAGCATATTAACATTTTTTCAGGGAAAGGTATGAATATACACACTAAGGTTTTTTTTTAAAAAAAGAACTAAAAATAGCCTCCTACATGGATGACAGTGTGGTATTGTGAGGGGAGAGATGGTGAGTGGAGGTGGACGAGGGTATGGGGGTGGTAAATAGTGATAGAAAATAAATAAAAATAGCCTCCTGACACTTCAGGTCCATTTTTACTATCAAGTTTGTTTACAAACTGACTGGGAGTAGTTTCAGAAGTTTCCAGATTTCATAAATGTTGGTAGGGAATTATAAACATATAAAATAATATCCTGAAGTCCCCTAAATATAAAGCTAGGACAATGATATTCTGCAAATAGTAGAAAGCCAATGAAAAATTTTAAACAGAGGAGTAATGTGAATTTACATTTGATAATGACTATTCTGCTTATAGTAAAAACATTGTTTGGGATGGGTAGGACTGGGGGAGTGAGAGAAGCTATAAAGCCATCTTTATAAGCCATCTTCATAAATCACTGCATTCTCGTCCTCATTTATATGGTTATTGTTTTAAAGACTTTCTTTGCTTTTTTCCCAGGAAACACTAAATAGCAGATGATGCTGGTGCTACAGGAGGGCCCGGAAGGCCCCAGGGCCCTAGAAGGGGAGGCCGCAGCACCAGCTGCATCTAGATGGAGACTATGGTGCTTGCGGAGGCCAAGGCCTAGGACAAAAAGTGGATCCCCGTTACTGAGCTGGGCCACCTGGTCAAGGACATGAAAATCAAGTCCCTGGAGGAGGGAGGAGATCTCTCTCTTTTCTCTGCCTGTCAAGGAATCTGAGATCATTGACTTTTCCTTGGGGGCATCCCTCAAGGGTAAGGTTTTGAAGATTATGCCCCTGCAAAAGCGGACATGTGCAGGCCAGAGGACCTGGTTCGAGGCATTTGTCGCCACTGGGGACAACAATGGACATGTTGGTCTGGGTGTTAAGTGCTCAAGGGAAATAGCCACTGCTATTCATGGGGCCGTCACACTGACAAACTCTCTACTGTCCCTGTGAGGCAAGGCTACTGGGGGGGAATAAGATCAGCAAGGCCCACCAGGTGCTGTGGCTCTCTGCAGGTGTGCCTCATCCCTGCCCCCAGGGGCACTGGCGTCACCTCAGCCTCTGTGCCCAAGGAGCTGCTGATGGCTGGTATCCAGGACTGCTACCCCTCAGCCAGGGGCTGCACTCACCCTGGGGAACTTCGCTGAGGCCACCTGCAATGCCATCTCTAAGACCTACAGCTATCTCACCCCCAACCTCTGGAAAGACACTGTGTTCTCCAAGTCTCCCTACTGGGAATTCACGGACCAGCTTGTAAAGACCCACACCAGATTTTCTGTGCAGAGGCCATAGGCTCCAGATGTGGCCACCACATAATTTTATAAACGAAAAATAAAGTGAATTAAGCTGGTTTAAAAAAATTTTTTTATTGTTTTTTTCCTATAAAAGTGTCAGATTTTTTCAAATCTCTTTTCATTAAATGTGCCCATTTAATGCTATCATAACAATGTGATACCTTTTCTACAGTGCACACTGCAGTCCCCCCTTATCCTGTTTTGCTTTCCATGGCTTCAGCTACCACCAGTCAACTACAGTCTGAAAACATTGTGAAAAATTCCAAAAATAAGCAATTTGTGTTTTAAACCGAACACCATTTTGAGTAGGGTGAAAAATCTCAAGCAGTCCTATCCTGTCCCACCCAGAATATGAATCGTCCCTTTGTCCAGCATTTCCACACTGTCTATGCTACCCACCCATTAGTCAATTATTAGCTATGTCAGCTATCAGATTGGCTGTTGTGGTATCACGGTGTGTGTTCAAGGAACCTTTATTTTACTTAATAATGGTCCCAAAATGCAAGAGTACTGATGCTGGCAATTGGGATTTGCCAAAGAGAAGCTGCAAACAATTTTCTTTAAGTGAAAAGGTGGAAATTCATGACTTACAAAGAAAATTTGTATGCTGAGGTTGCTAAGATCTTGGGTAAGAATTAATCTATCTGTGAAATTGTGAAGAAAAAAGAAATCTGTGCTAGTTTTGTTGTTGCACCTCAAACTGCAAAAGTTATAGCCACAATGAGTCCTAAGTATTCAGTTGAGATGGAAAGGCATTTGTGGGTGAAAGACATGAAAAGATAATGTGTCCTGACCAACAGCAGTGTATTGCGCCAGAAAGCTTTGAGTCTACAAGGAGTCCCTCCTTATCCACAGGGAATACATTCCAAGACCCCCAGTGGATGTCTGAAACCATGGATAGTGCTCAACCCTATATATATCATCTTTTCCTCTACATACCTACGATAAAGTCTTATAAATTAGGCACAGTAAGAGATTAATAATAACTAATAATAAAATAAAATAGGTTACCTGAACCCAAGCACTGTACTAAATGACTAACAGGCAAGTACTATACACAGCGTGGAAACACGGACAAAGGGATGATTCACATCCCGGGGGATAGAACAGGACAGTACGAGATTTTAGCAAATTAATCAGAATGGTGTGCCATTTAAAACTTATGAATCGTTTATTGCTGGAATTTCCCATTTTAATATTTTCAGAATGTAGTTAACCACAGAAAGCAAAATTCTGCAGATAAGGGGAAACTACTGTGTATAAAGACTTCGGTAAGAGTATGTATGTACAAGAAAAAACATAGTGTACATAAAGTCTGGTACTATCTGTGGTTCAGGCATCCACTGGAGGTCCTAGAACATATGCCTGAAGATAAGGAAAGATTACTATATAAATATAATTTCCCAGAAATAAAAAATAAATTCAAAATTTATTTTCATTTACTTGATCTTTCAAACAAGTGCTTCCCTTCCAATACTTGCAGCTCGTTTGACCTGTAGGACCCAAGAATTAATTTAACTACTAAATTAGACTAAAAAATTTATGTTAAGCAAAATTTTTTAATTTTTAAGCTAGTATTTCTATAGCTCCATATCTGATTCTAATTTTCCAATAACAGCTACCCATTAAAATTATACCAATAACTTGATAACTACCAAATCCTTAATCTAATCTCTCTGAAGCCCTAACATCGATGATATTGCAGACTACCTCTCTCTTTTTGATTTTTATGACACTACATCCTCCCAGCTCTCTGCTCACCCAGTATTTGTTTCTTTCTCTAGCCCTACCTTAAACACAGACATTACCTGTTTGTAACCACAGCTCTATTTTTTATTCATTCAAATAATGTTTACTAATGTTTGATGTATGCCAGGCACTGCTTTATCATGGTTCAACCATACTTACAGCTATTAATGGTAGGTCACCACCATATAGATAATATCCAGATTTACACTACCTACTCTATCCCTTTTTTAAGCTCAATTTCCAACTGTTTACTGACTATAATACTAACATTGATGGGGATGATATATATGCCAGGAACTGTTCTGAGCAGATTACAAATATTACCTCATTAGATTGTCAAACCACTACAATGGGGACTGTGTAGGTCTCCCAGGATTGCTGGTAATGTTCTAATTTTTGATCTGGGTGCTTGTTATACAGGAGTGTTCATATATGACACTATATAAAGGCATACTGTTATTACTGTTGCAGTTAAATTACACTTCAACATTTTTAAAAAATTCTAATCCCATGAGGTAAGAATTAGTATTATCTCCAGTTTATAAATAAAGAAACTGAAATACCAAATGACTGCCTAAGGTCACACGGCAGGTTGTAGCAGGAACCAAGATTCAGCTCAGGCAGGCTAACTTCAGAGCCCATCCACTCTCAGTCATATTAACCAATCCTTACATTCATGTCTTGGCTCAACACATTTCCTTTGTCTAAAATAACATTCCCTGCCCTGGATGGTGCAGCTCAGTGGACTGAATGCTGACCTGCGAACCAAAGGGTCACCGGTTCAATTCCCAGTCTGGGCACATGCCCAGACTGCATGCCAGGTCCCCAGCTGGGGGCACGCAAGAGGCAACCACACATTGATGTTTTTCTCCCTCTCTTTCTACTTTCATTCCTCTCTCTCTCTGAAAATAAATAAATAAAATATCTTTAAAAATTAAAAAATAAAATAACACTCCCTGGATTTTCAGAAAGAAAGACCATGAAATCTACCTCAAACTCCTAGTCAGAATCCTCCAATTCCCATTTTATTATTTCATTAAACTTCAGTTATGATTGTTATCATGGCACTGTTATTTGTAGGCATAGCTGATCTGTTCCCACTCTCCTCCCCTCAAAGTATAAACCCCTTGAGAGCAGAGACTATGTGTACTGGAGATGTCCATTAATTATGTTACTTCCTACAAATGTATTTCAACATACATTATCATACAAGACTAATAATAAAACAAAAAAGCCTAATGTTCTTTATTTCATTAATTTGTGCTCTATAAGTATGACTTAAGAGCTGCACTGCAAACAGCTTTCACAAGACACTAAGAAATGCCACTCAGAACAATAACCCTAATTCTGACAGAGTGATACCCAAAACAATTTACGGACAAGCACAGCAACAGAACTCCTCACCTTTAATCATGTATCTAAGTGACTCTAACATAGTCTGTCTATTACTACATCTATAAGCCCAAATGCTATCTTGAATAACCTGATGGTATATTTTTGAATTTTTTTTTTAAACAAATACTTCTACCTAAACAGCTATACAGTCAAATCCAACTGCCCATAAGTATAAATCCATCTCTGGGATCTGTATTTTAATCCAATGATCTGTTTGTCCGTCCCTGTACTAATACCACATTTTCCTGTTTAGTCAAGTTCGGATATCTGATAATCCAAGAACTTCCTTATCATACCCTACAGATAGTCAGGACTGCTTTTGGACCGATATTCTCTTCAAAATTAACATTAGAAACCCTTCATAAAGTTACCCCAAAAATCCTGTCGAGATTTTTACTGGAAATACATTAAATATATGGATTACTTAATGGAAAATTTGTAACTTGATGGTATTGATTTTTTTTCACTCCATGAACACAGCTCATCTTCATTTATTCATGTCTTCCTTTATGGCTTTCATATCCTAATATATTTTTTCCCTTAAAGTGTTTTGCATATCTCATTAGTTTTATTTCTACTCACTTAAGTGGTTTTGTGGCCAAATATAAACAGGACTTATTTGACATTGAAATTCAGGTGTACCAATACTCCAGTACCTACTATTAAAAAATTTCACTTTGAGATTATGAAGCTCTATATATTAAGTATATGATAAACATCAACTAAGGAAATTTTTAAAACCCTTATAGTAGTACTGAAATTTCTATAAAAAAAGACCAGCAGTGTAAAATGCCTACTGAAAATGAGGCACTAGGCTAGGAAATTTTACATTTAATCTTCACTCCAAGGTCTGTTAGGCAAGGAAACTGAGTCTCGGAAAGGTTAAGTGATCTGGCCAAGTGACTGAAGGGACAGAGCTGGGATATACATGCCAAGTCCCACAAATTCCAAATTCATGCCCCTTCCATTCTAGCGTATTATAAGGAAGTTTATAAAGCACTGTCAAGTACACACCATCAGCATTCTATACAGGAATACTTTGGCTCACTCTACTCTTGAAGATATTAATAACATTAAAACGAAATATCATCAATGTTAACAGCAGCAATCCTTTCAGGAAAAAAATTTTCGTTATTTCAAACTCATTCACTCATTAGGAATCCTCAGATTCCTGACCCAACGATGTAAGAGCTGATATAATTAGTAGTTGCAATAATTCTTTTTTTTATAGAGCCAGTAAATTTCCATCACCATGATTGGTTTCAAAAACCTGTTCACCTGGTTTTTTCACCTTCTCAGTGCTTATTCCTTTTCTTACTAGTGTTACTTTTTTTCTTTCCTTCAAGACACAATGTTCTTAACACTACATTCAAATAAAAAGTTTAAAGAGAGAAAATTCATCAGTTTACCCAGTCTGCCCAAGCTATCTTAATTATCCTTTAGGAACAAATTGTCCTACAGTCATCTCAAGCATCATTCGATGAGATGCCTTCCTTTGACTAGCAGATTCTTAAACTAATGTCCAGAGAACAGTCAAAATCCACTCAAATATTTATCACTTAACATTTGCCAAGACTCTAAGAATATGGGAGTAATTATTCTGCAATCTCTAAAGTTTCCAAATTCAATAAACTCTGTTTGTTTCTTAAAGATTTCATTTATTTATTTTTAGAGAGAGGAGAAGGGAGGAAGAAAGGGAGAGAAACATCAGTTGGTTGTCTCTCATGCGCCCCCTACTGGGGACCTGGCCTGCAACCCAGGCATGCGCCCTGACTGGGAATTGAACTGGTGATCCTTTGGTTCACAGGCCAGCGCTCAATCCACTGAGCCACACCAGCCAGGGCCAAATGATTATTTTAAATAGCTAACTATATTGAAGGCAAATAACATTCAGATATCAATGATACAGGAAAAGTTACATATAGGACAAAGATAATTAGTTTAAACACAAGCTGAAGATTCAGATTCCCCACGTAAAAGACAAGTAAACAAGTATCTTTTTTTAAATCCTCACTCAAGGATATGTTTTCATTCATTTTAGAGAGGAAGGGAGGGAGAGAGGAAGGGGGGCAGAGAGAGAGAGAGAGAGAGAAAGAGCAGGAGAGAGGGGCGGAGAGAGAAACATTGATCAGTTGCCCCCCATACACACCCCAACTGGGGCTTGAACCCGAAACCTAGGCATGTGCCCTGACCGGGAATCAAACCTGCAACCTTATGGTGTACAGGAGAATACTCCAATCAACTGAGGCACCTAGCCAGAGCAAATCAAGTATCACGTCTAGACAGAAAGATGACAAGGAACTGGTATGTCCAAGGCTTTTCTAAAGAATAAGGGAAACTGCCTGTTTAATACACTCAAAGAAATGGTTATGTTTTATTAGCAGTGGAATTTAATGGGATTACTTCATTTTATAGTACATATACATACACGTGTATATGCCACAAATCCCCTTCAACAACTGAAGAACTGTGACAACTTCTGTATCACTACCAAAGAGTGAAAATAAATGATTTTGATCCTATGAAATTATTAATTACAAAGTTTTTCTATTCAGAATTATCTTTCCTCACATTCTTTGCTATCCTAAGTCCTCATACCTATTAAAAAACTTTTCAAGATGTATTACAAAATTAGATTTGTTTGTCTAAAAGGAAGTCTATCTTCTCAAACAAAAACAGTACTCCACTAAATTGGGTTACCAACCCAACCAAGTTCCTTTTTTGCCATGGAGCCCTTCCTGTTTTTTCACCATCCTTCAGATCTGCTTTGTCCTACACACCTCAAGGTAACATTCTATCAGGAGCACATACATATACACACAAATACTTTTTAAAAATTTTTTGATTTCTTGATTTCCAAGAGGAGGGAAAAAAAGCAAATGAAAGGTCAGAACATGAAAAGATTACATTTGCAAGAGTGGCAAATGGCATAACAGGTTTATTTACTGGCCTTTAAAAATAACACAAAGCAGGGAGAAAAATACTCAGTAGCTGATGGAACATGTAGCATAAAGACTGAATAAATGCTTACCACAAAAATGTTTAATATGTCATTATATAAATGACAACCTTGATCAACCCTGAAGTTATTAGTAGCAGAACTTACGAGATCTTTATAAAATCTTTTTTAAAAACCTTGGTTTTTTAGTATGTTATTATGAAGCTCAAATATTAACAAGCAAAAGTCTAAGCTCCAAATAAATTTAATCAAATACCTGATGTAGCTGTAACCAAGAAAACTTAGAACCAGAATTAAATCTAGATTTAGGAGTTACTTTCAGTTACTTGCATTCAATGACAGGTGAAGCAACTATTCACAGCATCCACATGTAAATACCTAAGATTTCCCTGATCCTTCAAATTGGAAAACAAAGAAAAATTGCAAAGTGGGCTTTGGTCTTCCAAGTCTAAGTTAATTGTAATGACTTCCAGACAGGAAGAAAAATGAGTATCATTACTGCAATTTTTACAAATGCTTTATTATTAATGCTATTTGTTCATTTTTGTTGAGCCAAAGTATTAGCTTTATTTGGCCTGATTTATTCCCATTAAAATCAAACAATTTCCATGTACTATATTTATATACAAGAACAGAGTATCTTGATTAGTTTTGCCAATATACACATAAACAACATCAAAAAAGTAGCCTTTTTTTCACTAGGCATACATAAAACCAATAACTGGACTGTTGCTACAGTTTACTAAAACTATGAAATCCAAAGCCAAAAATTAATTTGGTACAGAAATTCTTTAATAGTTTCCTATATTGAGATAAAATACATACATGTAACTATTTTGTTTAAAAAATGATTCAGTATCCCTGGCTGGAATAAGTGTGGCTCAGTGGATTGAGTGCCGGACTGTGACCCACAGGGTCAAGGGTTCGATTCCCTGGCAGGGCACATGCCTGTGTTGCAGGCTAGATCCCCAGCAGGGGGTGCACAAAGAAGCAACCGCACACTGTTTCTCTCCCTCTTTTTCTCCCTTTCCCTCTCTAAAAATAAATAAACACAATCTTTAAACAAAATGATTAAGTATCTTTAAATTGGCATTTTCTCCTTTCATTTCTGTCTGTAGGATTACATTAGAAAAATATTTCAAACTGCCACAAAGAACAAACCCCCTACGTTTTCAATAATAAACAGTAACCCCCAAAGCTATCACTCTGCCAGTACTAAAAAAACAAAAAAAACCCCAAAAACAAAAAACAAACACTGGGTAAAACAAGAAAAAATTTTAATGGTTAATACAGCCTTGTCTAGAACACGAAGTACTTGGTAGCACTGAGTTTATGATCAACTATTTCTTGTTTCCCTGAAAAAGAAAATGGCTATTTTTTTCTCTCTCCACAGAAATTACTGGCCCTAAAAAGGTTTTAACAAAGTAGCTGAGACTTTGTTAGTTGTTCACAACTTGTAAGTAAAGGATTTTTTTTTAAGATTTAAAGAGCCTCAAGATTTTGCCCCAATTATCTGTCCTTTTTTTTTTTTTTTTTGGAATATAGGCCTCAAGATATGAAACTTGTAAAAAAAAATTCCACATGCATTCAAGGCATTCAATAACTAATAAAATACCGATTTCATCAATAAAACGCACATTTATACATTTTAACATCTCTTAAAATCAATGGTCTTAAGCATTGTCATGTTTTAATTGGTAGCAATACCCCTTACAATAAAAGGCATCTTAGAAATCCATGAGAAACGGCAACTTTGTCATAATTACAAATTTTAACCCCCCAAAGGTGGCAAGAATCTCATTTAATAGATGAGGAAAATGAAAGCCCAGAAAAGTGATGTGCCTAATGTCATAAAACCTAGAGCAAGAGACACCGGAACCCAGCGCTTCTAGTTCCCAATGATGCCCTTTGCATTACACAACCTGCTGCTTGAAGTGAATGAGATGAAAAATCTACCTGGCTTTAATCAACAGCTGACATGGCTGATACACACGAGGTATCTAACAATCTCTGCACTACAGAAAGCTTATCACGTAGGAGCCCTGCATGCTTTTGGCCTGAATCTGAAGATACTGTCTCAGACTGACTCAAAAGTAACAGCGACAGTAACAACAAATAACCTACTTTTTCTTTTGGATAATGAACTACGGACACTTCAGAAATTAGCGCTTCCCTTAAGGTAGGAATTTCATAACGTGTATGCATAATAACTCGGTCCAATCCCACTTGCGCTTGCTTCTCCCCAGAGGAAAGACTCGCCAAGGGAACTTACTGGCCCACATGGAACCTATACTCAAAAGCCAGGACAAGGCCGTGGACTCACTTATCAGCACTAGAAACTTCGCACCGTCTTTTGCGGTCTACCACCTACACCATTCACAGGTGGTTGGGATGTTTACATCTTTTCTTGCAGGACAAACTGAAGGAATCCAGTGACTGTCGTGACACCCGCGGCTTGTTTTAGGGCTCGGGGGGAGGGCCGGGGAAAAGCCACAGGCCAGAGAAGGTACCCGAGAAAACGACACGTTATCTGGACTCAGGGGGCCGGAGCACGGGGAAGACGGGCGCAAGGGAGGCGTCACGGGAGAGGGCGGCCAGCGGGTCGTGCGATCGGCACCCCCGTCGCCCACCCTCTCCGAGACCAGGGGAGGGAAACCAGGGGGAGGCACGGCAGGCGGGGAGATCGGGGCCTCGGCCTCGGTCCCTCCGTCAGTCTGCCGGGCTCCCAGTCCGCGGGAGGCCATTTTAGCTGCGGGGCCGCCGAAAACCCCGGCGGCTCTCCACGTCCCCAACCCTGGCCGTCTCTCGTCCCGCCCCCACCGGGGGCCGCTCCCCGCCGCGGCCCGGCCCGTAGGGGAGGGAGAGGCCGTGGGCCGGGCCCGCAGCGAGGGGAACTCGGGGCCGCGGGGGCGGGGGCCGGCGCGGGGGCGTCGTGGCGGCGGGATCCGGGCAGAGGAGCGAGCTGGGTGAGAGAAGGGGGAGGGCGGGAGCCGTTACCTATACTGGGCCGCAGCCGCCGCCGCCGCCGCCCCGCTGTGGGTGAATCCAAAGTAGTTGCCGGTCGCCATTTTGGCATCTTCCCCCAGCCGGCTGGGCACTGCGGCGGGCACGGAGAGTCGGGTCCCATGGCGGGAGGAGAGGAGCGGAGGCGCAGAGACGCCAAGGGAGGGAGAGGGAGAGAGAGAGGCGCGTGAGAAGCCGCCCTCGCCGGGCCAGGGCCGCGGCCGCAGCCGCGCCGCCTCCCCCTCCCGCCTCGCACTCCCTCACTCACTTGCACGCCCCGGTGGCGGCCGCCGCCTCCTCCCCGGAGCCAGCCCCAGCCCCCGCGCCTCCCCGCTGCCCCAGGCCGAGGAAGGAGCTGGGCAGGGACCTCGGCGGGGCACATTATACTCACCATAGGTGAAAGAAACTACAGGGCATATGGGAATCATGGGCTCGGGCTGCTGCTGCTGAACTCTGAACTCTCACCCGCTGCCTCCCTCCTCAGCCCTGCTCCTCCTCAGCGAGAACAGTCCACCGCCTCCCGCCGCCCTGCGCAGGCGCCGCAGCGCTCGGCACCCTGGGAGCTGTAGTCCCCGCCGCCTTCGCGGCTCCAGAGGACGCGTGCTGGGGCCTCCGCAGACGCGAATTGCGGGATGCCCGCGCCGGAGGACAGGCCTTATCTCCTCCAAAGTGGTAGTGACAGCGAGCCGCAATCCGGACGACGAAGGAGCGCCTCTCCACGCCGTGGGGGAATCGGGGAGAGTGACCCGAGGGAGTGACGTCTGTTAGCCTTTTCTTCTTTTCACTCTTCTTTCACTATTGCGTGTGCATTTGTTCTTTACCTTTCAGTCCTTCTCGCCTGTGCATTTTTCATCAGAATTTGAGCTGGACTCGTTTGGATTCTTCCTTATTTCCCGCATTGTGGCTTCTTGTCCCTAACCTCTAAATTGGGGAGGAAAAGAGGAGGCGAGAAAGAGAAAAGAATGGCAAGTGTGCAATTCTGTTGGATTGGAAGCACACCCCCAGACACCCCTCCCGAACACACCTCTACTTGCACTCTCTCCGACTCGCAGCCACTCCTTCGCTTGGTTAACGCATATTGAAACCTCCCACCCCAACGCGCGCCCACACGCCCGCCTGCGCGCGCGCGCGCGCGCGCGAGCGCGCATTCCCCCCTCCGCCCCCGCCCCCCAACACACACACACAGAGTGCGGGGCAAGGTCCTGGAGATACAGCAGTGAATACAATAAAGTCCCCAACCACATGGAATTTAGCTTATGGGAAAGGAGAGAGAGGGTTCGACACTAGCCAAATAAATGGTGTGTCGGATGGTGATTGCAGCTTTAAGAATAAAGCCAGGTAAAGAAGAGCCAGTGGAGGGAGTGGATAGGGCGGTTACTTGAGTAGAGCCCCGAAGGAAGTGAGGGACTAGCTCGTTAGGTACCTGGGGGACGGACCGCAGGTGGAGATCCTAGAGCTGGGGTGCTCAAGAGCAGCGAGGAAGTTCGTCTCGCTGGAGTTGAGTGACAGGAGACCGGATCAAAAGGGCACATTATAAGGGTGTCAGATCTTTCGTGGTAAGGATAGAAATCTCCCATGCACGTATTTCTTTCTTCTGCTTTCCGATTTCTCTTCCTCAATCATTTCCAACCATTCTCTTTCCTATTGCACTTCCTGTTCTGATTTTTTTCTCCCACCTACTCTCTTTTCTACCTTCCGTTCGGCATACCTGCTCCATTTCACCTCCTCCTCATCTTCTCCATGGCCATTGCCCAGACCCTCTGCTACTGGTTTGTCCTCAATGTCGGATATGAGCATTAAAAAGAAATGCAAAAAACTCACTCATGAAGCTTAGGGCTTTGTCCCACCCTCTTATGCCAGAGCAGAAACAATACCTTAATTCCTATTTGTGCCACTCCTGCTCTCCCACACCTCCTACAGAGGTGCTGGTTTTAAGAACCCATCTGATTTATCCTCTTAATCATTTCAAAAAAAGAGAGAATTTAGAACATTTGAGAAAAATCAACATCATAGTTTTTGAGAATACTGATGTTTCCCTAGGCTGAAGTTATCTGTGCTCCAAGTGTGTTGCTAGGAAAAAATATTTTCAACATGGGATATCGGAACTGCATTTTGAAGGTAATTTGCCTTCAACTCCATGGAACAATCAAGACTTCAAGGCACTGGATGTAAGTGCTTTGATGAATTTGCATTATTGGTTACCAGGCTACACGGATAAAACTGGAGGACAAAAGACAGGTGTTAATCACCTGCATAAGATTTCTTGTAGGCCACTTTTATGCGTGGTTGCTTGGCAGACCTTTAGAGGATCGAAGAGGGCTGCTGGCACGCCCCAGTGAGCAAGCAGGTAACTAGAAAGAGGAAGGCATGCCTCATGGTGCCTATTCTCTTTGGTAACTGTTCTTCGAGATCAGAGAAGGTGTGGCAGCGATGGAAATTGTTTACACCAGTGCTCTTCTCAAACAGAGAATCTGTAGGAAGAGGCCTCAACTCCCCCTTGACTTGGGCTTATATAAAGAAAGAGTTCTGGGCCATGGCTAGTGTGGCTCAGTGGATTGAGCGCCAGCCTGCAAACCAAAGAGTGACCTGTTCAATTCCCAATCAGGGCACATGCCTGGGTTCTGGGCCAGGTTCTCAGTGGGGGGTGCATGAGAGGCAACCACACATTGATGTTTCTCTCCCTCTCTCCCTCCCTTCCCCTCTCTCTAAAAATGAATAAATAAAGTCTCCTAAAAAATTTGTTTAAGGAAGAATGAAGGAAGAGTTTTGGAATGAATTTGTAATCAAGAAGACTTTAGTCCTTTTCCTGAGCATTTTGTAGTGGAATTAAGTTATTGAAGCTTTTTAAACCTGTAGGACCGGAATAACATCTCTGTCACAGGACTGTGGTGTGGATTAAGTGAGGTAGCATTTCTGTAAAACAATACCAAGCACAAGGTATTTATGTAAAAAGAACTAGGCTGGATGATTGCAAATCTTTTTCAAAAATGTTCCTTCTTGTAAGTGAATGTACGACACCTAAAACCAAAAAGTATGTGGCTCTGCCCTAGCAAGGTTTATGCCCCAGAGTGTACACAGTCTAGGCAACAGAACAGTATGCAGTCCTCTGGACCAACCACAGAAAGTGAGAGAAAACTGGAATCAACCCATTATATCTGTCATCTTTCATGTCCAGAAATGGCTAGCATCAGAACACACATACACACACATACAAAAAATTACACTTAACAGTCGTTCTCCACACTTTAGCTAGAGTGATGGGTTCAAAACACAAATCTGATCAAACCTTCCTGTCCTTCCTCTCCCTCTTAGGACAGAGCAAACTCACTGGTGTGGCCCACAAAGCCTTATGTGATCTGGCCTCCCTGTCTTTTCAGCCTCTTCCTCCTTACTCTCCCTAGTCCAGCTACCTTGGCTTGCTGTTTCCCATGCTCCCGCCCACCACAGAGCTTTGCATGTTCTTGCTGACTGAAATCTTCTTCTTCTCTTCACCTCGGTGATCCTCATGCTTCAACATCTCCGCTCAGTGGAGCCCCTGCTGGATCAGACCTTTATTATGCTCTCAGAGCACCAGGCATCTCCCCTTAGTTGCCTTTGCCACAGTTGCAATCTTTTACTTACTTATTTTGTGATTATTTGATTAACATGTATGTTGAATGAGAGAAAGAAAGAAACAAACAACAGGCCAAATTGGAGTCCCTCTTGCTAAGCCACATCACCAAAGTACAACTTAATAACTAACGTCATGGCAGGGTGAGCCTCTCCAAGGAGTGAAGTTTCAAACCAATGGGCCTGGAATTTTCTGATGAACACTAGCGAGGTAATCTACCTAAGACCCCATGCCTCCCTCTAAGGCAGAGGATTGGCGGCGCTTTTCATCTCGCAGCACACGTAAACTAACTACTAAAATTCTGCGGCAAACCGGAAAATACGTTTTTTGCCCATCTGACAAAAAATAAATAGGTATAGTTTTGATTCATTCACACTGGACAGCTCCTGTGGTGTTGGCTGTTGTCATTTTTTTTTTATTTGACAATCTAAGGGAAAAGAGGTCAGTGCCCCTAATTAGGCAGGTGTGGCGCCGTCCAGTGTGAAAATTACTGCTCTCAGGGAAGGTGTCCTTGTCTGAAATAATTCACTTTTTTAACTTCTTAGTCCTCTTAGTAAAGCCAATTAGATCTTCAAGTTTACTCATTTAAACTTTGTTCTTTAACGTATCTTCCCTCCCCCCTTCCCTTAAAATTACAGCTTGATGAAGGCAGGGTGCTTGGTGATAGGCGCCCGAATAAGAGCTTATTTAGGAAATGAAGCAGGCTGTGCACAGTGCAATCTCTTTTTAATGATTCAGAGGACAGTTCAGGAACTCAGGGATTATTAGGAACCGCAACAGTATCTGAGGGCAAACCAGAAAATAATTGGCAGACTGATACTGACAAGGTGGAGTTAGCCAGAGAAAGCCTTGCACCCTAAACTCACAGAAAATGTATCTAGTCTTCTTTAGTCACAACTTCGAGTCCGGGCCTGGCAACCCGAAAGGCCTGGTTAAAATACAAATGTGCCAGCCGGCAAGGGTAACATAAAAGCTACTCTATACCAAGAGGAGTGTGGCCTGGGGAGTGAGAGGACGGACTCTGAAGCTGGGCCCGCCTGGCTTCCACTCTCAGCTGTCACTCCCTGCTGCACCGCCTGCCTCAGCCAGCAACCTCTCTGTGCCTCCTTTTTCTCGTCTGTCAGCAGAGCTCATAAAAGTAGCATCTACAGCAGGGGGTTGTTGATAGGGCTTTAAAATCTCCTAGATGTAAATCTTCTAGATCAGTAGCAGTGCCCGGCTCTTTACAAGTACTTCTGTGCCTGTTGGTTGTTATTCTAACCACCACCTATTCTTAACACAATCAGAAAATGAACCAAAGGATGGGAATGTTTTTGTAGGGTAAGGGGAAGATCAAGCCCAGGAGAGCTTAATAAAAAGGAGGTGCCTAGATCGGGAGGGGCAGCAGGGAGGGTCCTGGGGAGCATGCAAGGGGAGGCGAGGAGCGAACTGCTGCTTCTCTGTGTGCCGGGGACCCCAGGCAGGGAGCAAAAGGCAAGACAAGACCAAGGAGAAGAGCCAGCATTTACCAGTGTTGTTGACAAAGAGCCCAGAGGAGTTTTTTTTTTCTAATTTTAATGTGCTACCATGAAAATACATGTCTTCGTTCTTCATTACTTAGAAACTCCACATTTCTACAAAGTAATATCACTTTATGATTTCTAAAGGACAGAATATTGTAGGCGCTTGAAAAGATTTAAATGTTAAAGACTCTAATTCCAGTGTTTTCCCTAGCTTTCTGATGATAAAACAAAAACCGCCCAGGGAGTCTTTCAATAATACAAATTCCTGGACCGCATTGCAGTCCCACTGAATTGAAATCCCAGAGCCTGTGGCCTGGGAAAACATAGAGTGAACAAGTCCCCCTCTCAAGTGATTTTTATCAGTAAAGTTTGGGGGACATTGGGCCCAACCTCACCACTCTAAAGAAGAGGATACTGAAGCCCAGAGAAGCTGAATAACCTGTTGAAGATGCCGCCGTGCCTACGTGGTCGGTGAGCACAGGCTGGCTCTGGAGGAACGGTCCGTCTCTTTGGGGAAGAGGCCCAGGGAACAAGCGATGTAAGAGGTGAGAGAGACTTTATTTTTTTCATTATACGCCCTTTTGTTGTGGTGGGGAGGAAAAAAGCTTTTACCATATCACAATGAATGAATTTCTCAACTAAAAACTTAGTTCTAAGCACATCGGATCTGCGTACATCTTGGAAATACAGTCATTTGTACCCTGGCTCCGGCTCCCGCCCACCTACCTTGAGTCAGCTTTGTAGCTGCCAGCCCCCTCACTTCCCTTTCCTCTGCCGACTGCAGACTCCCCACCGCTGCCAGGCTGGAGGCTGGGCCTTTGACCGACCCCTTCTCTGCTGGGGTACCTTGGAGTTTAGTCATGCTCCACCGGCCCCCCGCCCCGCCCCGAGCCGCAGCGGGAGCCCCAGGGGCGGGAGCACTGGCGGCTGTGACAGCCAAGGCCTTTGTCCGAGTGCTTGCCAGCAACACGCCCAAGCAGCACCCGGCCTTGGGCACTTTCAGAAAGGACCCTCTGCGGGGGTGGCCACGTTCCCACCTTTCTCGTTTTTCATTAGTCCCCTCTTAAAGCCGCACGGGCAAGTTTCTGTGTAAGGTGGGGCTGAAAGAACACATTTAAATGTCCGAACAGCAAGCAGAGTGGGGAACAAGTAGAACCGTCACGACTGCAATGACTGTGCCGGTTATTTCAGCAACTTTGGAGAAGTGTTAAAAAGTTGAAGCTCAACAAATGCGTACTCGTTACCCAGTGAGAGTACTCCTGGTATACCTACCGAAATGTCTATGTTTACAAAAAGGTATGTACAAGGGTATTCATAGAAACCACTATTCATAGTGTCCAAAATTGGAAACTACCCAAATATCAATAGTCAAATGGGTAAAATAAATTCTATTGTATTGCCACAATAGAATATTATCAGCATTGAGAATGAATCACTGATCCATGCAGCAGCATGGATGGTTCTCACAAGTAAACGCTGAGAGAAAAAAAAGGCCAGACACAAATAAGTTTATATGATGTCATTTACATAAAGTATTTTCTTTTTATTTTTTTCCAGCTTTATTGGGATATAATTGACATATTAAGTTAAGCAACTTTAAGGTATGCAACGTGTTGGTGTCATATACGTGTATACTTATTGTGAAATATTTACCACAGTAAGGTTACACATCCATGACCTCACATAATTATGATTTTTTGCATGGAGTTTTAATTAAAAACAGGCAAAATTAATCTCTGGTGTTATAAGTCAGAACAGTGGGTGGGAAGTGACTGGGAAGGTGTATGAGGGAGAGTTCTATGCGCTGATAATATTAGGGTCCATTAGAGAAGATGAGTAACTTATAAAACTTTAATTTATAAATATGAATTGAATAACAAGTGGGTAATTTATAAAATTTCACTGAGTGGTCCACTCATGTTTTGTGCAAATATATATAATCTACCTACTTCCATGTGAAGTTACTTAAAAAATTAGTTCTCATAGAGCGGTTGTTCCCCATTTTATCAAACCCAAATGCCCCCCTTTTATCACAAATAGTTTATGACACCCTCTGTCCTCTTCTGAAGGGAAAGTTGTAGATAATTGTATCTGCTACATGTATGTAGAAAATTTTTCTTTTTAAAATAAAATGTTTATTTTATAATTTAAAAAAATCAGTAGAGTGCCTTAGTGGACGCATAAAGAAAAAAAGGAAAGGGGAAAAACTTCGTAATAAAATAATGTGTATTTCAGTGTATTAATGTTTGGTCACAACTAGTCTGAAGACATTGAATGAGTACAGGAAGGAGGTGCTTGTACCCAGGATGACAACCCGCAGGAATGCAAGAGCTGCAAGTACAGATGGTATCAGGTAATGTACTAGCTAATTGCGAGGGCACTGGTGACATGGTTTTCTGAAATAGTAAACAATCTGTGCTAAAGTTTTAAATGGGACACAGGACAATGTCATTTGTGCAATAATGACATTTGGGCAATAATGACATTTCTTTCAAGTCTAGAGCATGTTAAAACTATTCAAAAATAATTTGTATTTATATGTCAAAGCCAACTTAAATTATAGACTAAGATCATTATCAACACACTTTGCATGTATTGAGAATACATGAATGTCTAATTTGATATTGTAGTCACGTAGAATGTGAGACAATTTATTGACATGCAGGGCAGTCCCATGCATTGCAGGATGTTTAACATCTGTGGCCTCTAACCATTAAATGCCAGAGGTGTCACTGTGACAACCACAAACTTCCAATATTTTCCCAGATGGTAGTATCACGTTGGTTGAGAACCATCTGTGTAGAGGATAATTTCTAGGCCATATGTCATTAATGTTCTCATTTATCGAACCCTTGAAGATCTACAAGCATCAAAATAATTTGATGGGCATAATAAGTTAAATAACCTGTCTTGGGACTTCAGGGCTTCTCCACTCATTACACTGCAGATCTGCCCCAAATTAGGTTCCCTGGAGTCCCAGTTTAATGGAGATTTGGGTGTTCTGCTGTCGGTGCCTGAGTTAAGGGTCCGTCAGAGGAGATGGGTAATATTCCTGGACAAACAAGTAAAAATTATGCCTGTAACTGAAACCATAGTCCTACCTCTGCTCTGCGAGCCCAACTAACTCCCTTTGTGGTAGATAAGCCTCCTTAGGTGTCCCAGATCTGTTATAATAGAGTTGGTGCCCCACCCACACTCAGCCTGCCCCGTTGTGGCTGAAATAATCAGAGATTCCTGCTGTGGACAGAGCCCGTTGACTAGGAGTCTCAGGCTCTGGAAGTCTGAGAGGGAGAATGTGTGAGGACTGAGTGGCTAGAGACACGTAATTTCACTATTACTGAAAGTATCATAATCACATCTTTGGTGTCCCCTGCAAGTAATGTGATCCCCAAGCTGGCACCACCCAGTCATCACACAGAACAGGAATGGAAGATATTGTTCATTGCCTACTGAGCAGCTGTTATGGACTGAATGTTTGCGTCCCCTCCCAAATGCAAATATGGAAGCCCTCACCCCCCCATGTGTTGATATTTGGTGATGTCATGAGGGTAGGGCCCTCATGATGAAATCAATGCCTTTGGAAGAACTCTCTTTCTGCCCAGGCTGGTGTGGCTCAGTGGACTGAGTGCCAACTTAGGAACCAAAGGGTCGCCAGTTGAATTCCCAGTCAGGGCACATGCCTGGATTGTGGGCCAGGTCCCCAGTAGGGGGTGTGGTATGAGAAGCAACCGCAGGTCGATGTTTCTTGCCCTCTTTCTCCTTCCCTTTCCCTCTCTAAAAATAAATCTATAGAAAAGAACTCTCTGTCCCTCCCCGTCCCTTTCCCTTTCTCTGTATCCCTCTCCTTCTCTTTCTTCTCTCCTCCTCCTATCCCTCCTAAGCCATCCACTTCTTGGGATATTTGATTGCAAGCAATAGAAACCAATTCTGGGTAATGCAATTAATAGGGGACTTTATAGAAAGCTCAAGCTTAACAGGAAAGCTGGAGAATCAGTCTCAGACTTGGGCAGAAACAAAGTCAGCTCTGGAGGGCAAAGAAGCAGAAATAAGTCTGGTCAGACTCCACGGCTTAAAAAATGAAAACCAACCATTTTCAGTTCAGTTCTTTGCAGAACAAACTAGAGGCAGGATCAATTTTGGATGGATTGCAAATTTGAATATGAGAGGAAAATCAATAAAGCCTTTAGAAGAAAACAGAGGAGAGCTCCTTTGGGCCAGAGAGGGTAAGGCACAGTGTCAAACACAAGCCAGGCTTTTTGAGAGAGCTCCTGGTTTAGAGTGGGAATGTGAAACAGAGGTAGAGCCCGGAGGCTTGGAGGGGGAAGGTGGGGCGTGCCTGTGGCTAAGGGGTTTGAGAAGCATAAATACAGCAAATACCAGGCCCGTGGCAGCCACGGAGGGATTCCAGATCCCTTCTGTGGTGGCTCGAGTGTTCCCGAAGCACCTCCCTTCTTGGTCAGGGTCAGCTCAGCCTGCTGCGAAAGTGCCTCAGGGCTCATAGCTGAGCAGATATAGACAGAGGCTCAGATGTCACTTCTCCAAGTCAAAGTGCTCAACTAGCTCTGGCCAAAGGATAAGAAACCAGCCTGGGGCCTCAGCAGTGTAGAAACCCAGTGTTCCCAGGGAAGAACCCTGAGAGAGCACAGCCCACGTCTCTGAAGTCCAGAGGATGAAAGTCGGGACCACGGGTGACCTCAACAGTAGGATAGAGCCATGGAAGCAAAAACCTCGTGCTTTGCATATGTTTTAGTAAAAAACAACTATTACTGTTGTATCAGGCCTGTTCTAAGCACTTTACATGTGCCATCTCATTTAGTCCTAAAAAATTTATTGTGTAAGTTGCTCTAACTCATTTTACAGAGGAGCAACCAGGCTCAGACAGTTGAGGCTGCTTGCCCCAAGCCACACAGCTATTTAAAAATAGAGCGGGGATTGAAATGTCAGTAATACGGTCCAGAGATACGGAAACACTGCACCCTATACTGCCTCTCATGTATGTGAGGAAAATGAACAGAGACCCTGAAACACTACGAAAAAGGCCTGGAACCAGACTACATCGGAAGTGCAGGACACACAGACACAGGTGCACTCTAAGGATGAGAACCAGTGAGCCAAAGGGGCTGAGGGCACGGTGGAGCGTCGAAGAGTCAAGGCACGAACCTGTGACTCTGCTGAGGGAGGCTTCTGTGCAGCTTTCCTCTACCTTGCACCCACCTCTCTTGGGCTTCCTTCAGAATTCCACAATGGAACTTGCCCAGCAAATCCTGCCACTGCGAGCTCTTTCTAGACACGTGAACTTTTTCAACACCTGCCTCTTATCTTGATAAGAGTAGATAGTGGTTCTTGTTTATCTGTAGCACTGAATACACACTCCTTATCCTGGCCTCCAAAGGCCTGCATGACTCAACAAAGCAGTCTCAGCTGCAGTCTGTCCAATATCCCCACTGTGCCCCACATAACGGATTCATTTTTCCGGATGATTCCACTTTGCTTTCATGGCGTACCCTTTCCCCTTGTCTTTAACCATTTAAATGCCACCAATCCCTCAAGGTCTAGCTTAGGTTCCATCCCCTGTACTTGGCTTCTGTATTAGTTAGGGATCTCCAGAGAAATGGAACCAGTAGGAGATATGTATATTTCATATAGATATATTTATTATAAGGAATTGGCTCATATAATTACAGAAGATAAGAAGTCTCAAGATCTGCAGGTGGCAAGCTGGAGGCACCAGAGAGTTGATGCATAATTCCAGATGAAGTCCAAAGGCCTTGGAACCAAGAGAGCTGATGGTATAAATTCCAGTCCAAAAGCCAGCAGGCTCAAGACCCAAGAGGAGCCAATAGTTTAGTGTGAATCCAAAGAGTGGAAAAAAACAAAATAATACAAAAAACAAACCAAAATCCCAGTTTAAGGAATCAGGCAAGAGGGGCTCCATTTTAGTTGAGGAAGAATCAGTCTTTTTGTTCAATTCAGACCTTCAACTAATTGGATGAGGGTCCCCCCTCTGCCTGACAAAGGGAGGGCAATCTGCTTTACTCAGTCTATTGATTCAAATGTTAATCTTATCCAAAACCCCCTTCACAGACACACATAGAAGAAAGTTTGATCAAATGTCTGGGCACCTATGGTTCAGTTAAGATGAAACATAAAATTAACCATCACACCTTCCTTCATTTTTGAATTGTGATACAGAGAGATCTGATCAGATCACTGGGGAGGAGTATGGAGGGGCCATAGGATGAGGCAATGGTAAACCATCTAGGCCTGACAGGATTGGCTGAAAAGCTGAATGCTTCCAGAGCGCATAGAATTATGGGTGAGAAGATTTGAAATAAAGGAAGGGTTTCCTGGCTGATGTAGCTAAGTGGATTGAGCACTGGTCTGTGGACCAAAAGGCTGTGGGTTTGATTCCCAGTCAGGGCACATGCCTGGGTTGTAGGCCAGGTCCCCAGTTGGGGGCATAAAAGAGGCAACTGATCTCTTTTTCTCTAGCATACCATGTTCCTCTCCCTCTCTTTCTCCTTCCTTTTCCCTCTCTCTTAAAATAAATAAATAAATACGTAAAATCTTTAAAGAAAAAAAAAAGGAGAAGGGCTCTTGAGGGCTCTCGGGCTGGCTGGCTCTGGTTCTTGGGCTCTCTCCCTTGAGGATGCTTGCATGACCGTGCTGCAGCTGCCTGCATTTCCTACTGGACAATGGACAGTGTTTTGGATGGGAAGGAACTCCAGGTGCAGCCTAGGATCAGGCTGGCCCAGCAGAGGGTGGCAGGGTTATTCTTCGGATGTTCTAGAGGGGACAACCTCTGAGGCAGAAGTCTGCCATTCCTCCAAAAGTATGTAGCTTTTGTATCTTATGTTGTTTTAGTTTATGAACTATCCTGTAGACACAAGATAATTGAAAACTAACAGGAGGAATGATAGGAGAACTTGGGTGTTAATGAGTTTAGCCTTTGACTTCCGGCCAAGATGGAGGTGTAGGTGGACACGCTTTGCCTCCTCACACAACAGTAGGAAGGATAACAACCAATCTAGAGACAAAAAACAACGAGAACTGCTAGAAAATCAAACTGTATGGAAATCCAGCAACCAAGGAGTTAAAGAAGAAATGTTCGTTCAGACAGGTAGGAGGAGGGGAGATGGGCAGCTGGGGCCAGGCCAGGGCAGAGAGGAGGTGCTGCGAGGTGGTGGCAGCAGCTGGCAGAACCGATGGTTCCACATTCACATGCAGCCAATAAAAACTGGGAGGGACAACTGGGGAGAGAACAATCCCAGCCCCAGGCCAGACTGTGCAGCCCAGGGTTCCAGCACTGGGAAATAAAGCCTCATAATCTTTGGCTGTAAAAACCAGTGGGGGTTGTGGTGGCGGAAGAAAATGCTGGTCTCTCAGGAGAGTCCATTTAAAGGACCTACAGCGTCCTAGAACATACAAAAACCTACCCATTCAGGGAATCAACACCAGGGTAGCAAATAGAAGGGCGCCAATAACTTGTGGGAAACAGTAGAAGTGACTGAAAATGGAGAGAGAACTAAGCAAGAGTCATTGTTCCCTCTCTAACCCCTCCCCCATATACTGTGCCAAAGACCTGCAAATCACTTTGCCTTCTCCTGGCAAATACCTAAGGCTCTGCTTCTTACAACATAACTGGTGTGCTGATAGAATCAGAGCAGCTCTACATAATACACAGAAACACAGGGAGGTTGCCAAATAGAGGTGACAAAGAAATATGGCCCAAATGAAAGAACAGACCAAAACTCCAGAAAAAGAACTAAGCGAAATGGAGATAGCAAACCTATCAGATGCCGAGTTCAAAACACTGGTGAAGGATGCTCAAAGAAATGATTGAGTATGGCCACAAAATAAAGGAAGAAATGAAGGCCATACAAAGTGAAATAAAGAAAAATATACAGGGAATCAACAGTGAAGGGAAAGAAGCTGGGATTCAAACCAAAGATTTAGAACAAAAGGAAGAAATAAATATTCACCCAGAACAGAAAGAAGAAACAAGAATTCAAGAAAATGAGGAGAGGCTTAGGAACCTCTGGGACAACTTTAAATGTACCAACATCTGACTCATATGGGTGTCAGAAGGAGAGGAGGAAGAGCAAGAAATTGAAAACTTATTTGAAAAAATAATGAAAGAAAACTTGCCCAATTTGGTGAAGGAAATAGACGTATAAGTCCAGGAAGCTCAGAGTCCCAAACAAGTTGGACACAAAAAGGGCCAGATCAAGGCATATCATAATTAAAATGCCAAAGGTTAAAGATAAGGAGAGAATCTTAAAAGCTGCAAGAAAAAAGAAAAGAGTTACCTATGAAGGAGTTCCCATAGGCTGTCAGCTGATTTCTCAATACTTGCCTTGCAGACAAGAAGGGACTAGCAAGAAGTACTGTATTTTGCTATGTATAGTGTGCACCCACGTTTTTGGCTCAAACTTTCAGGAAAAAAAATCTTTCATTTTAATTTTTTAATTAATTAATTAATTAATTTATATTGAGAAACAAAACTGATTATCATATTCCAGGGTATTATTTTATATACCCTGGAACTGTTATTGATTTCTAGAGTTACAGTTTTTTTAATATATAATCTTTTTTAATATATAACCTCATTATATTTTTTCCATTACCATTTAGTCCCCTCATACTCACTCCCCTCCCCCAGCCATCAGCACACTGTTGTCCATGTCCATCAGTTCGTTTTCCTTTTTGCTGAATCCCTCCACCCCCTTACCTCTCCCTCCTACTACCTGCCACTTTTTCTCCGTCTATGAGTCTGTCTCTGTTTTGCTTGTTAGTTCAGTTTGTACGTTAGATGCATAAGCATAAATAAAAAATTAAAAACATTTATATAGATACAGAATTAGTACTACTCATGTATAATGTGCATCCTTATTTTTCCCTTAAAAATGTTGGCAAGAAATACACATTATACACAGCAAAATATGGTATTCAAATTCATGAAGAGCAAGGACCTACAGCCAAGATTACTCTGTATAGCAAAGCTATCACCTAGAATGTAAGGGCAGATAAAGTGCTTCCCAGACAAGGTAAAGCTAAAGGAGTTCATCATCACTAAGCCCTTATTACACGAAATGTTAAAGGGACTTATCTAAGAAAAAGAAAATCAAAACTCTGAACAGTAAAATGACAACAAACTCCTAACTATCAACAACTGAACCTAAAAAAAAACCCAACCCCCAACACAAACTAAGCAAACAACTAGAATAGGAACTGAATCACAGAAATGGAGATGACAGGGAGGATTTTCAGTGGCGAAGGGGACAGGGGAAGATGGGCGAAAAGGTACAGGGAATAAGAAACATAATTGGTAGGTACAAAATAGACAGGGGGAGGTTAAGAATAGTGCAGGAAATGGAGAAGCCAAGGAGCTCATATGAACAACCCATGGACATGAACTAAGCGGGGTGATTCCTGGAGGGAAGGGAGGTATTGGATGGAGGGGGACAAAGGGAAAAAAAGGGACAACTGTAATGGCATAATCAATAAGCTATACTTGAAAAAAAAAAGAGTTTAGCCTTAATTGATAGGCTTAAGTGATTAGAGCTGTAACTAAAGAGTTATTTGGCCTTGATTGATAGGCTTAAGTGATTAATGCGTGTGGAAAGCTGCTATTTCAAAATTGTGACGCTTTTGAGTAAACACTCCTTTACCACCAAACCTTTGCCTAGAGAATGGCGGCAGGCCCAAGGGCCCCAGTTGGTGGTCGGAGACAATTGGGACCATGTCCTCCAAGTCCCAAATTGTTACCCGCGGTTACCCCTGAAGACTGGGGTCCCGTGAGGGGAAGAGAGAATTTCAATTTTTATAATTTACTGTTCAAAAAGAGGATCAAAATAGGTGTAACTGTGCTTTTTGTGTTTTCTGTATTACCTTTTTTGCAGTTTCCAAATTATCCATATTAAAATAAATTATGTTAAAAATAAATATCTAATTCCAAGTTCCAGTTATAGAAAATAGAGAGGACAAAGGAACATGCTTAATAAACTACAAAATGCAATAAGCAAAGTCCATGACTATTGCAAACTATTCAGAATAAACAGTCTGGTTTCTTCAACAGATAAATTGTTATAAAAATAAGTGGAGGGAAAACCTATGCTTAATAGGAATTTTAAGATTATAGTAACCGTTTGCAAGGTGTGGACCGTATTTGGATGCCATTTTTAAAAAACCACAAAATGGAAAAAGAAAAATTCCTAACATTTCTGAGACAACTGGCAATTTAAACACCAACAGAACATTTGATGCTATTGTGTAATAATTGTATTGTGCTGATATTTTAAAAACTGATCTTTTAAAGAAATGTACTCAAATTTTATGGATGAAATGATGTTATGTCTGAGATTTGCTTCAAAACAATTGGAGGAGACACAAAGTTGATCAGGGTACAGATGGGACAAGATTGTCATCGATTGAAGGTTTGGGGGATTAGGTAATAGATACCTAAAGAGCTCATGATCTTATTTGGTCTACTTCTGTGTAAACTGGAAATTCTCCATAAATAAAAAGATTTAAAAAATTACATTGTCAGCACAATTTAATTGTAGGTGATTATTTGTTTGCCAGCAACTGTGAAAGACTTATTTAAAAAACTTAGAGATTCGCTCAAAAAAATAGTTGAAAATTTCAAACCCTAAGAAATTTTCCTCCCCATTTTTCTCCTCCCACACAACATAATTGGCATCCTGGCCACAGACTTGTGTGAAACCATGCACGACACGAAGGAAACTGTAGCTCATTCCTGGCTTCTGGCTGCGACTCAGCCTTGAGTTGGCGGTGTTCCTTCAGGTTCAGAGCTGAAGCCTCAGGGGAGACTTGCCCTGCTGCAGAGACAGGGGCCCATACCTGGGCTTCCACAGAAGCTGGAGGGCTCACCAAGGTGATTAAGACAGGGCCTCCGCCCTCAAGAACATATATCAGCCATCACATCCAAACGGAGAACCATGTGTATTTCTCAAAGAGTCTTCCAAATTGTGAAATTCCAGACAGATTGGACTCTGTCCTCAGTTCCCTTTCTCCCTCAAGTAGCCACACTCATTTGAACTCATCTAAATGCCGATGATTCCCAGGTTGATGCCTCCAGCCCCTGCCTTTCTCCTGGCTGCTGACTTGCAAATCCAGCTGTCTTCATGACATTCTCATCTAAATGGCAGAGGGGAATCTGGGGTTGCCATGTAACAGGGTTCATGATGTTGTCTCAAGACCACCTTCCACCTCATGTGGCCCATCCCAAGAAGTCCTTGATTCTTCTCTTCTCTTCACACTTTACATCCAATTGCTTATGAAGCCCTGTTGACTCCACCTTCAAGCAACACCTTAAGTCTGACTACTTCTTACCACCTCTATCACTACCATTTGGTCTGTACGACTGGCGTCTCACATCTGTGTTACTGCAGTAGCCTTTTATATGGACTTGCTGCTTCTGGCCCTGTTGTTTGTATGAGGTTTTAAAGGTTAGTCAGATCACAAGCCACTCCCGTGTTCAGTTCTCTATAGTGGCTTTCTCTTCTACTTACAGTAAAATTCAAACTTCTTATGAGGCTGGCAGGCTCCTCTATGGCCTGGCCTCTGTCCACCCACCATTCCCCCCTCCTCTGGGCTCACTCTAGCCACTGGCCTTCACAATGGTCTTTGAAAGCTTGCTCCAGCCTCAGGATCCTTATAATGGCTCTTATTTCAGATTGTTCTTCCTAAAAACGCCTTATGGCTTGTTCCCTCCCTTGATGCAGGTGTCTGCCTAAATGGTAACTCTCAGCAATGCCTTCTCTCTGCCCTGTGTAAAAGATACCAACTTCTTCTTTTTTAAAGATTTCATTTATTTATTTTTAGACATGGAGGAAGAGAGGGAGAAAGAGGAGGGAAACATCAATCAGTTGTCTCTCACATGCCCCCAACTCGGGACCTGGCCTACAACCCAGGCACGTACCCTGACTGGAATCAAACTGACAACCTTTCAGTTCACAGGCTGGCGCTCAGTCCACTGAGCCACACCAGCGAGGGCCCCAACTTCTTCTAACCCTTCACCATGATTCTTTTTTTAAAATTTTATTTATTTTTAGAGAGGATGGGAGGGAGAAAGAGAGGGAGAGAAACATCAATCAGTTGCTTCTTGCATACCCCCAACTAGAGACCTAGCCCACAACCCAGGCATGTGCTCTGACCAGGAATCAAAGCCATGACCTTTCGGTTTGTGGGATGACACCCAACCCACTGAACCACACTGGCCAGGGCTGCCCTGCTTTTTAAAACAGCACTTGTCACTACTTAAAATGGTATATTTATGTGTTTATTTTCTCTGCCCTTCCTCTCCTTTTCCCAAGAATATAAGGTACATGAAGGCAAGGACCTTGTCTCCCATCTTTCTATTTCTAGTGCTTAGCACAGTAGTTGAACAAGTATTTGCAGGGTGAGTGGAAGAATGAATCTTCCAGGACTGGTCTGTTGTGGCCCAACTTTGCTCTAGAGATTGAGAAAGTGACAATACCATTCACCAGCCACTTATTGTCCTTAGAATCCAAGACAGAATGCAGGTATCTGCTGTGGAGTTCACGTGAATTTCCACATGAGCCACTAGGAACTATTTTCTCCAAAGAGCCTGGAGCTTGGTACGCTGGGACAGCTGGCCCCAGGATTGAATCCACCTTCGATGAGAGGACGTTCACTTTATCTTAACCTTCGCAGTGGTACTCTGAAAGCAGAGCAACTCACCCCAACAAGAGCACTCCCACTTGGCCCAGAAGTACTGCTTAGGCTGGCAAGGAGACAGGGTTTGAATGCAGCCCTGGATAGAGTCTCAAATGATCTTTAGGCCCAGCCCTTTCATATCAGGCTCCTGGGGAGAGGAGTCAGGTACCAAAAGGAAAACAATTAGTCAAGCCTAAGAGCTGTAGACAATAGCACAGGGTGGCTCTTTCATGGCATCGTAGAGTTTATCCCAGGTTGGAAGAACCTGTGTCCTTCAGTCAGTCTCAACTGAGGGGAGCTGTACCTGGCCTTTGACCCCAGAGACATGGGAGATAATATGTTACAGGGGACGATGGGGGCACCAGCCACAGTGGGAAGCGTGTAGTCACCCATGCAGCAGAAGTCACAGTGCATGTCTGGCGAGGAGGGACTTGGAATGACAGGGGAGCCTCATGGAAATACTGGGTGTGCGCCAAAGAGGGGTGCTGGCTCAGACAGGTGTTACTGCAGTGATTGTGGTAAACAAACAAAATCAAATTTCAGTGGCTTCCGATAGCAGTGCCATGTTTATGTTTCTCACTATAGGACTTCAGGTCCACCGGGTGGTTTGGCTTCAGGTTGTGGGGCTGGTTCAGGTCAGCTCCATCCACATGTCTCTCATGCTGGGACTAGCAGTTGCTCACGGCAGGTGACAGAGTTCAAGAAACCAAGACCAACCATGCAGGAATGTTTAAGATCTCTGCTCAGGTGACAAACAAATAATCCGCTGACAAACAAATCACATAGTCAAGCCCAGCATCAACGGAGCATGAAAATGTACTGTGGTGGGGGATCCTGCCAAGCCACATGCAAAGGCTGCGGGTGTTTCATTCTGCTGCAGGGAGGGAGTGAAGGAGCAGTAACCCCATCTCCCACAGGGCCATCAAGGCTGTTGGGAGGCACAAGGGAGTTACCATGGAGACACCTTGAGCGAGGAGAGTGAAATCTCAATGGTAAAGGCATGCTGCTGCAGATTGTTCCTGTGTTACTATTACTGTGATACATAATCCTTTTTTTTTTTTAAATCTTCACCTGAGGATGAGCTTATTGATTTTACAGAGGGGAAGGGAGGGAGAGAAACATCAATCAGCTGCCTCCAGTATGCACCCCACCAGGGATTGAACCTGGTAATCTAGGTATGTGCACTGACCAGGGATCGAACCCATGACCTTTGGGTTCACGGGACGATGCTCCAACAAACTGAGCCGTACCAGCCAAGGCTGTGATACAGAATCCTTGATTTTGACCCTAGAGGCTAAAATTTGAGCCTCTTCTACTCTACCCCCAGGTTAAATATGAGACTGCAGAAGCTCAAGTTACAGGACCAGGCAGGAACTTCTACCTGGCAGGAAGCAACAAAACTGAGAAGGAACACACAGAGCAGTAACTTGTAACATAAGGCGCTGAGTTAGACACCCACACAGCACCATGCAGCAGCCAGGCTGGTGGGGAAAAGACACACAGGGCTCTTTTTCAGGTTTGTCTAAAAATACAAGTAATGAAAAATACAGGTAAGTGAAAAATATAAAAAAAGAAAAAAGAAAACTACAGGTAAGATCTGTCTTGTTCTGCATTTAATGAACTTGATTCTTTCATATCAAAGAATTATATCATTACTCAGTCTACCAACATAGTGTGAGAATAAGGTTCCACATAACTGATCTTTCCGTTTAACAGAAACTTGCCCTTTCAAGGGCCAAAACAGTGTTTGTTTCACCACCTTTTAGAAATAGACATTGTTATAAAATATATAATTTATTACCTGTCTTCAAATCAAAGGAGCCTAAACACAAGCCAATATTTTCTTAAAGTCTTAGAATATTAATCTATGTTTACTATTGTGCAACGTAATAGTTTCTGTTGGGAACCGTCCTGCCTGGTTTCAGGGACTGTAGCCTTTCCGACAGCTGAGAAGGCCCCAATGCCGGAGCTGAGCAAGGAGGCCTGGGGAAAATAGGCTACTGAGGAGACAAAACCTGTCCCCCTGGCAGGGGCACAGCTCCTGCCTCCCTCACATCACCCTGCTTGGTCCCAGAGGATAGCAGGTTAGTCAATGACGGGTAAGACCCCTCGATGCCAGGGGCAACCTAAGACAAGCGCAGTCGCATAGGGGCCATCAGGGAAGGACTTGGGGGACATGGGGAAGGGGCAAAAGACCCTCTTCCCTTGGCTTTGTCTTGGCCGGAGCCCTCATTCTATCTGAAAGAAGTCTCCTTATCTCTTGGCTCCTCTGCTCCCACCCCACAACCCCCTCCCAGCCTGACTCAGGCTTGAAACAATACTAGAGGCAAGTATAGCTCTAAACTGGATCTGGCAGTTCCCAAGGACAATTAGGCCTGGAAAAGGAATGCATTAAATCCTATGACACCTGCTTTGCTAAGAATGCCCTCTGAGTTAATGAGTACTGATGTTTGAGGCCCAAATGGACATCACCCTGTTTACCTGACCCTGACTCAGAAAGACTCTTACAATCCCTTTATTGTTATCCTTGAACCGTACCTCCTTCCTTTAATCATTACTGTTTAACATTGATTGATGAGCTTTACGCAAATGCTATGTATCCCTATAGGAGCTAAACTCTATAAAAGCCACTTTAAGAGAAGGGCTCGGGGCATTCTCCACTGGAGGGAATTGCCACCCCAGTTCATGACAGGCAAATCATGTCTGGTACAGTTGATTTCTTCCTCCACGGCAACCAGGGAGACTCTGTGGGACAGATCCTCCCTCATCTGGCGCCCAAACAGGGACCCCACAAGTGTCTCCTCCTGTTTTCTGTGTTCTTTTTTGTATTCAGTTTTTCATTTCCTTTTGCCATCATTTGACTTGTTTCTTTAAAAAAAAAGTACTACATTTATTTCCTTGCTTCCAATCTAAGGTAGATAAGGAAATTGGTTATCCAGTTTTATTAGAATCATATGTTAAGACACATGCATGCAAGGGAAGTCAGTATATGATAAAGCTGGGATTTTTAAGTCAGTAGAGAACAAATGGAAAATTAACTATTTGGAAAAAAAATTAAAAAAATAACTTCCTTAATTCCGTTGTAAATTTTAGCTGGATTTTTACATTTATTTCAAAAGCAAAACAAGGAAAGTATTTGAATAAAATGTTGAAGAATATAATATGGAAAAATCTTGAAATGGTGAAGACCTTTTTAACCAAAGAAACAGAATGTAGAAGCAATGAAGTAAGAAAAAGTAAATTTTGCTCTGCTCAGCGTGGTTCAGTTGGTTGGAGCACCGTCCCATAGACCAAAAGGTAGCAGGTTCGGCTCCCAGTTAGGGAACATACCCAAGTTGTGGGTTCGATCCCAGTAGGGGCTTGAGAAGGAAACCAGTTAATGTTTGTCTCTCACACTGATGTCTCGCTCTCTCCCCCCCGCCCCCGTCTCCACCCCCATCTCTAAAAAGAATGAAAAAATGTCCTTGGGTGAGGATTTTTTTTAAAAAGTAAATTTTGACAACCTCATGAAAATAAAATTTTCTATACTACCAAAGATACACATTCAACTTAAAAAACAAGAACACAGCTGGAAAGGATAATTGTCACAAGCATTAAGGGCAAAATATTGGTAACCAAAATGTATAAAGAATGTCTACAAATTAATAAGAAAAAAATAACCTAATAAAAATATGGGTAAAGGAAATGAACATACAATCTTGTGAAGAGGAAATACAAATGGCTGGTGAACATATAAAAAGATACTCATTTTCCTCAGTGATAGAATAATATATAGTAAAACAATACAGAGATAGCCTTTTCACTTATTGTATTGGAAAAAATTAAAAAGACCAATTATAACCAATATTGATGAAGTTGTGGGGAAACAGGTATTTGCATGCATCCCAGCTCAAGTGCAAATCATGTGCAGGCTTTTAAGAAAGAAAATTGTCAGTATTTACTACAATTTTAAATGTTTATACATTCAACCTAGATATTTACATCTTGGTACCCAGCCTAGAGGAAAACTTAAACATGTGAACTATGAAACATACAAGTATATAGGACCTTCCCTGTTCATTTTGTGAAAGATTAGAAACAACCTAAATACTTATCAATAGGGAAATCATTCAAACAACTCTGGTAAAACCATACTATCTGTTGGGAGAACCTCTATTTCTTTTCTGGCCTCCTATTTCCAATGAGAGGAAATAGAATTAGAGCAACACCACCGTCACCTTACTTAATTCCTCTCTGTGGGAGGAGGGGACATCTAGGATTAGTGAATTTGGGAGAAAAAACTAAGCACACTCAGCCAAGTCTTTTACTTTTTCTCATTTTTATGACCTTTAAGGACACTGCATTTTGACCTCTTCCCCATTGTGTGTCAGGTTTTAGTTCTCTGGGACTAGTTGTGACCAAGCAAGGAAGCCTGTCCAACTCAACCCTAACCTGTAGGCGGAAATGCTTTTAGCCAAAGATTTGAATCCATGTTCAATTCTATGTTTATCAGTAAGAAAGCAGACACGGTGATTTGCTGTCTGTTTTTCAGTTGGTCTTGTTTTGAAATGGGAATAAAGAACAAATATGGTGGCCTCCTAAAAACCCAACTTGAAACCTTGGGCAGTGGAACAGGGCTGGCCCTGAGAACAGAAGGAACACATGGGGAGATTAGGGTCCTGGCACAGCTGGGGCTGCTGGCATTAGGCTTTGTTGTTGCTCTAGAAAGGCCAGGGGCAGGGGTATTTGAAATATAGCTATTTGAAATATGGTTTGAAATGTGGTCACTTTTTTAAAAAAATATTTTTTATTTATTAATTTTTAGAAAGGAGAATGGAGGAAGAGAAGGAGAGAAACATCGATGTGTGGGTGTCTCTCATATGCCCCCAACTGCATGGGGACCTGGCCCACAACCCAGGCATGTGTCCTGACTGGGAATCAAACCAGCGACCCTTTGGTTCGTGGGCTGGCGCTCAATCCACTGAGCCACACCAGCCAGGGCAAGATGTGGTCACTTTTTTACATCTGCTTTTAGGGTCAAGCAGGAAACTAACCTCTTGGATTCATTTGGCTTATCTACAGGTTGAGAGTAACAGCCCACCATCGTGGCCAGTGGCATAACTCTGGTCATGGCTTTGGATGTTAGAGACTCGGGCACTATGGCTTCAACATCAGTATGGATGTATGTTTAGTAAACCTTGTTTGAAAATTAAAATGTAACATTCATGCCAGAAGTGCTTAAATCATAAGAGTACTTGCTCAATGAATGACTTCCAAAGTGAACACTCTCCACATCCGCCCCCAGATCAAGAAACAGAAATGTGTTTTATTTGTAAACAGTTATGATAAATTCTAGGTTGAAGTAGAGAAACAGCTCAATAAAAGTTACTAGAAAGCCAATGGGAGAGAAGGTATTAAAAGGCCTCTATCTATAGGAGTCACAGAGTTAAGGAGAAACTAGTGAAAGTTTGTAAAAATAGGTTTTAGTTTGGAGCAGTTGAAGAACAGAAGCAAAATAAAGGAGAGTCCCCTTGACGAAAGGCTGAGATCTGAGAGCCTGGAGTCACTGTGTGGGCCCAGCACAGCAACATGAGCATCACTGGGAACTTGTTAGAAATGTAAAGACTCTGGCCCTACCCCATACCAACTTCATCAAAGCTAGGGGTTGGGGGTGGGGGTGGGGGATCCCTTTTCTCCACATCCTTGCCAACTCTTTTTATTTTCTGTGTTTTTGATGATCAACATCCTAACAGGTATGAGGGGGTACAAATCTCATTGTGATTTTGATTTGTATTTCTCTAATGATTACAATGTTGAGCCTTTTCATGTACCTGTAGGCCATTTGTATGTTTTCTTGGGGTGAATGTCTGTTCAGTTCCTCTACCCATTTTTGTATTGGACTTTTTGTTGCTAAGGAGTTATATGAGTTCTTTATATGTTGTGCATATTAACCATTTATCAATATGTGATTTGCAAGTACTTTCTCACATTTGGTAGATTGCTGTTTCATTTTGTTGATTTGTTTCCTTTGCTGTGTAGAAGCTTTTTAGTTTGATGTAGTCTTAATTGTTTATTATTGTCTTTGTTGCATTTGCTTTTGGTGTCGAATCCAAAAGAGTCATTGCCAAGAATGATACCAAAGAGCTTAATGACTATGTTTTCCTCTAGGAGTTTATGGTTTCAAGTCTTATGTTAGGTCTTTAATCTAGTTTGAGTTAATTTTTGTGTATGGTATAAAATAGTGATCCATTTTAATTCTTTTACATGTGGTTGTCCAGTTTTCCCAGCACCATTTATTGGGGAGACTATCCTTTCTCCAATGTATATTATTGGTTCCCTTGTCATAAATTAATTGAACATATACATGTGGGTTTATTTCTAAGCTCTCTGTTTTGTTTCATTAATGTATGCATCTGTTTTTAGGCAAATATTATACTGTTTCGATTATTATAGCTTTGTAATATAGTTTGAAATCAGGGAGCATGATGCTTCCAGCTCTGTTCTTCTTTCTCAAGATTGTGAAAGAATCTTTTTTCAGGGTGTTTTGTGGTTCTATACAAATTTTAGGATTATTGTTCTATTTCTATGAAAAATGGCATTGAAATTTTGATAGGAATTGCATTGATCTATTGATCACTTTGGGTAGTATGGACATTTTGACATTAATTTTTCCAATCCATGCACACGCACAATATTTTTTCTATTTGTGTCTTCTCCAAATTCTTTCATCGATGTCTAATTGTTTTCAGTGCACAAGTCTTTAATTTCCTAATATTTTATTCTTTTTGATGCAATTGTAAATGAAATTGTTTTCTTAATTTCTCTAATAGTTCATTGTCAGTGTATAAGAACACAACAGATTTTTGTATATTGAGATTGTATCCTGTAATTTTACCAAGTTCTCTTATTAGTTCTAACAGGCTTTTGGTGGAGTCTTTAGGGTTTTCTATATATATATAACATCATGTCATCAGCAAATAGTGACAGTTTTAGTTCTCCCTTTCAGATTTGGATGTCTTATGTTTCTTTTGCTTGTCTAATTGCTCTGGCTAGGACTTTCAACACTATGTTGAATAGAAGTGATGAAAGCACACATCCTTGTCTTGTTCCTGATCTTAGGGAAAAAATTTCAGTCTTTCACCATTCAGTATCGTGTTAGCTGTGTGTTCCTTATATATGGCCTTTTTTATGTTTGATATTGCATTTTTGAAAGGCCCATTGAAACTGCTTGCAAAGTGGGCATCCCCAGAATATAGGGGAAATTCCTCACAGCCCAGGATTGAGGGAGGAGGGAAGTGAAGATACAGTGCTTAAGATAGTTTGCATAACTATAGCTAGTTGATAGCCATGCTGACTTTCAGAGCATTCAGTGACTCATGACATAGCCAGCAGAGGTGGCCTACCCCAGATGTCTGTGTGTCACAGAAGACTCTTGCCCTTACTAAAAATGGCAGCTGAAAGACGGTAAAAGATACAGGGGAACGGGCAGAAGTAGCACATTGTAGAGGGGCTGCATATGAGGTCACATAGGAAGCTCTGGGCCACCATTTAAAAATAAGGGTGGGCTGAGAGAGAAGAGCTGGTCCACCATGATGGCTGAAAGAGTAGGTTAGCAGCCATGCAGTTTGAGCAGGGTGTAGATGCACCGCCCCAATGGCCATGAGGTCAGTGGTAAGTCGCAGCCATGAGGAAGGAGCCATGAAGTAGGGGATTCAGCCATGAGGTCTGGTGTATAAGGAGATGCCATGTGGTTTTGGATTAAGAGCTGGAGTAAGAATGAGGAGACCTGATGGGAAACCTGTCTGAAGAGCACAGCGGCAGAGCTGACGGGACTGTGCAGGGACTTGTCTAACCAAGTCCAAATTAGTGGGAAATGCTGAGAAGGCTGAACTGTGGCCAGGAATGCTGAGCCGCAGACTTCTGCTGTTCTGAAAGATGGTACCTCTGACTGGCATATTCTGAAACTGGTCTCAGTTGGCAAAGGGGGCAGGATTATGTGTTTTTGGGTGTTTCAAAGAGAGTGACACTTAATAGCAGAAATCCACCATTATTCTGAATCTGTATAACCTATAAATAAACGACCCCTTTCCTTTTTCACCAAACTCTTGCACTGGGACTTACGCTTCTTGGTGGAAGGAAATTGAACCCCACAGCTGCTCCAGAACAGCATAGGTGGGGTTCTGTAACCATATCTTCTTATTGTAAAACCTTTGGTTAATTACGCTGGACATTGTGATTGGGTATGTTTTTGATGGGAAACACAATATGGAGCACATTTTGGCTTAGGCAACATCAAGGTCTAGAAGTTACTTTATCAAATGAACTGTCCTAACCCATATTAGAGTCTTCTCTAGAGGCCAAAATAAAACCTGTCCACAAGATAGACCCGCAGAAGAGCAATGGTTGGTACTTGGGGAATAGATTGATAAAGACAGAAGATAGGAACATTCTGAGCTCTTCTCCCAGGGGGCACAGGGGAGTCAACCATGCCCCTGTGGATTCAGGGCTAAAAAAGTTTACAAGAACAGAAGGATAGAAAATGTTCAAGGGGGTCTCCATGTCCCTGGCCTCACTTAGATTCTAGATCACAGTCCTGCCCTCTCTCTCACCCCTCATTCACTCTTTCATCTCTATGGAAAGAGGACTGGTCTGTGGGATTGGGCAGTGAGGCAGAAGGAGCTGGGCCCCTCATGCAGATCATCTGCTGCCGCCTTCCAAGGTGCCTGCTTGGAGGGCGTTCCGTCCTGTTCATTCTCTGCAGCAAGCTCTGAAGCCTGAGGACACACTGGATGTTCTGGAATGCCTGTGGCCTGACAGGAGAGTTTTTACTCATTCAGGGGTGAAATATAGCAAGCTCTTCAGGATGTACTTTAAGCCATGTATTCCAATCAGCTTGTTAACACAGACATTTTGACTTCTGTCAGTTTTTTATTTACATTTGTCTGTCGCTACTGCCTTCTTTCTCCATTGATCCAAGACTTAGGGAAAAAAGAGAGTATTATTTTGGCTTTCTGAACTCCCAACACTATGAAATAGTATGTGGCAATTAAAAAGAACTAAATGGCTCCACATATATGCACATAGAAAGATTTAATGGTAAAATAAGACTTATTCTTAATTTTTAAAGAAAATCAAGCTGCAAAAGAAGATAGGTACAATATGATCCTATTTGGTTTTTTTTTTTTTTTTTTAAAGCTCCAAATGGCTCACAAAACTGTTTCTCTATGTATATTTATATAAGTAAATACATATGGAAAGTTCTGGAAGTACATGCTGCAAATGGAAAACAATGGCTTCTGTATGTTGTATTTGATATTTTTAAGCTACAGGATGTATCTGTGTAATTCATTTTTTAAAAATCTTATGTGTAAGTCAAGTGTCTGGCTAAAAGCCAACCCCTTTTGAGGGTTCAGAGGCCTTTTTCTGTTACTTCCTGGTTAGAGCTGTGAGATGCTCCCCTAGTAGGGTGGTGGGGACGGAGTAGATATGCGAGCCAGATGGAGTCTGGGGGACACAAGGTAAGTGCATGCTCTGTCCCTGGGAGTATATTCTGGGGTCCATAATAAGGGGTGAGTTTTGGGTTAGAAAAACAGACGCAGAAACTGGGAAGGTGGGTCTGGAATTGAAGCGTGCGTGCTGGGGAGCCGGAGGGTCCATGCTGCGCTTGGGGCTTGATTTTTATTGAGTGCTTTCTGTGACAAGCACTGGTGAGTGGGCCAGATTCAGTGCATAGAGTTGGACCCAGCAAAAACTGCTTTTAAGGGTTGCTAAATGTCTGCATTTGTGAATGTTTAAACTATGCAGGATAAAGTGTGAAGATGCCACCAGAGATATGGTATACTTTCCTATCAAATAGTCCCGACAACGCATCTTTGAAGAGGACTGGTACCTGCAACTCTGTCCCGGTAAAAGTAAATTGCAGTTCACCTTAAAGCCACCAGGAGGCGCATGCATTCCGGCCAGAGACCGGGCTTGGGGCTGGGCAGGAGCCAGGAGAGGATAATTACTTCCCAGTGTGGGGAGCCTCTGCGTCCTTTTCCCGCAGGTCACAGAAATGAACACTTCAAACGGCCAGTTGGAGTTTGTCTTCTTGACGTTTGGTTCTGCCCTGTGGCTATTGGCTCTAAAAAGGTTTATAAAGACACTACAGTAATGAATTTCATTTAACTCTTTATTATCCGAACTTTCATTTGAGAACTGTTGAACTTGTTGCTTCTTTCTTTTGTGTTTATCTTTAAGCCCTAAGCAACTATGGTAAAAATTTAGTGGGAGAACAGATGATAATTTGTCCTCGTTTTTGTGATTAAAGACTAAATACCACACCCATAAAAAAAAAAATCTCCTTATAAACAGAAATAAAAGAGAAAAACAGCACAGAAATTCCTAGAAGCAACATTCCCTGTTTTATTTGTCTGTTTTGTTTTAAGGATGTGAGCAGATGGCCCAGCTACATCGGTAGAATGCTAGAGCTTACTAGAAAAGAATTCCTTTGTAGCTGGAGATTCAGGGCGGCAGACTCTGCGAGGAGCTCACCCCATCTCCTGGGAGCACTACTCCTCCAAGTATATTCTGACTACCCTGTGAGTCTGAGCCACCCGGGAGAAGGACGCTTGTACAAATGCAGCTTTCTGCGCTGTGTCCGATCTACTGGATGGGCATTTGGATCTCCGAATCTCCATTTTAGCCCTAGTTGATTGCTCCTGCATATACATTGCATTTGGGATTAGAGGTCAGCTTCAAGCATGAAGTAAGGGGGGAGGTGTGGCACCTGGGGGTATATATGTGTTTCAAGGACAATACCCTGAGGTAAAGGTCACATGCCCCATAGAAAGCAAAGTGGCTGGCGGCTAGGCCTGAGGGTACACACGAAAAGCCTTTTGGCTGTGAGGCTGTGGGAAGGAGAAATGTGGATTATTGGACACACAGGAAGTTGCTCTGAAGTGTCCCTGAGGACTCCCTGTTCTCTGCCCCTCAGAAGCACCCAGAAATCCAAAGCACAATATCCAACAATATTAGTACCATCTGCAGAGCACTTGTGAAACATCCCTCTGGCCCCCAAATATCTCCCTTGCTTCAGGAAATCTCTTCGCTTGGTCGTACTTCCTGGAACTTCACCAAGTACAGCTTCATTTGTGTGGGATTTTTGTTTTGTTTTTGAAATCTTTTCAAATGCAAATCCCCTTGGAAAAAAGAAGCTTCTATTCACATGTTGGAGAGGATTTGCTTATTACCTCTTATTGCAGGGTTGTGATCTTCTACACTGAGAAGAAAAGAAACATTTTTATTGAATGAGAGGGGCAGGTAATTTTACAGCCTGGGGAGTGTGAGTGAAGGGAACAGGACATTGATTCCAGGAGCACTGTAAGCAGGGAAAAATCAGAGAGTTGCTTCTGTCCCGCAGGGCTTCAGCCCTGGGGCAAGCCTGGCCAGGAGAAATCAGAAACCATGAGGACTTGTAGCAGGAATGAAATCTTAGTTTGCAAACTCCAGAATTGAAGATGAAGAATTTTTGTTTTGTTTCTATGTCACCCTAATAGCTAGTTTGCCTCCTTCTACCTGTCTACAAGCTAGTTTGTGCTCTATGGCCTACATAGTCCCCAAATCTCAGGGGCTTAACACAACGGAGGGGAGAGGAACTTAGGTGTTTACTTAGGGACCACGCTGGAGGCCCCAGGTCCACACACCAAGGTCACTGTGGCAGGGGAAAAAGAAAATGTGACAAATTGCACATAGGCTCTGCACCCAATCAAGGTGAGAGAGAGAGAGATTTATCTTAAAGAACTGGCTCACACGATTGCAGGGGCTGGAGAAATCCAAAGTCTGCAGGATGGGCTGGAGATCAGGGAAGAGTTAATGTGGTAGCTAGAGTCCGAAGGCAGTCTGGAGGCAGAAGTCCTTTTTCCTTGGGAGACCTCGGTCTTTTCTCTTAAAGCTTTTAACTGAATGGACGACACCCTCATTATGGAGCATAATGCGCTTTACTCAGAGCCTGCTGTTTTAAATGGTAATCATATCTAAAAAATACTTTCACAGCAACATCCAGCTGACACATAAAATTAGCCATTATGGGCTCGTAACCTTCAGCTTAGCCAGGATACATCTCACTTGTGCTCTTATGGCTTTGGCCAAAGTATATCAGATGACCACAGCCAACTTCAAGGGGGCATGGCAATGCACATCCTACCATCTACCCAGGAGGAGGAGAATAGATATTTGTAAAAGGTCCTAATTGCCACCATAATCCTCATTTCACTAAGGGAATAGAAACATGTTCTAAGCCAGTTTGGGGTCTTTCTCTCCCTGGGTTCCTTCTATGGGGTGGTAAGGGGCTTACCCTAATGCCTGTTCTCCTCTCCTATAGAAATAGAACACCGAATTTTTAGCTGGTGCCTGCTGTCCAGAGCAATGACTACATTTCTCATACTTCTTTGTACCTTGTCAGAGTCGTGAGACTAGATTCTGGCCATTAGGATGTTGGCAGAAGAGAATATATATAACATCTGCCGAGGAGTCATAAAGGGAGAGGGTATATTTTTCTTCCTCATTTCCTCCTCCTTGCGGTTACGGACATGGATGAGATGGCTGGACTGTGAGCAGTCATTTTGGAGAATGAGGAGACTTTGGGAATGGGCGTCATGCAGATTGAAGCTAAACTTAGAAAGAGTACCATGCCAGCCTTTGAGTGTCTCCCCTTGATCTGCTATGTGAAGCACAAACTAACTTCCTACTTGTTTAAGCCCTGTTCCTGGGTTTTCTGTCAATTGAAGCATATGAAGTAATGACAGCATAGTGAGAATTTCCTTACAGCCCTGGCCAGATAGCTCAGCTGGTTAGAACAGCATCCCAATATGCCACCGTTGTGGGTTCAATACTTGGCCAGGGAACACACAAGAATCAAGCAACGAATGCATAAGTAAGTGGAAGAACAAATTGTTGTTCCCCTGTCCTCCTTTCTCTCTAAGAAACCAATTTAAAATTTTTTAAAAAAATTTTCTTACATGATAGGAGGTAGGTCCTTGAGGTTTTTGAGGTATAAAATTTAGAGGTATAAAAAGCAGTGATTCTGCAGCCCAGGCCCCTCTGAGCTGGCAGGTCATTTGCCCTCTTGTTTGCTGACTCAGAGGCAGGCGAGGAGAAAGTAGCCCCCGAACCGCGCACAAGTTGTCACGTCGCCCTTTCAACCCTCCCTGGAATTTGATGAAGTGACTTGTTGCCTTTGGGTTCCCCAGGGATATCCCGAAATGAAGATTGGAATGCAAGTAGCGTCTTTTGGAGGTAACGCCAGAGTGCTCCCATAGGGGTATTGAAAACTAGGACGGGGCCGGGGAGGGAGCCAACTCCGTGTGCTTCGGCAAGGGAGTTTCCCCCCGGGGCAGCCGTAGTTCCCTTCGGGAGGGAGCGCTGAGAATGACCCCGAACACCCCAGTTCCTGAGGGGCGGGTAGGCTGAGGACCACTCCTACCCCTCCGCTGCTCCTCATTGGCTGAAGGCGGCCTCTGGAGCCACGCCCACTCCAGCACTCCCGCTGCTCTGCGTCACCGCGCGCAAGCGGAGCGGCCTCCCGCGCCCGCGAAGGGTCTCCAGCTGGGGCCAGGGGTGTGGCCAGCGAGCAGCCCTCCGGGCGGAGGGGTGTGGGGCGAGAGAGAGGGGCGGGCACTCCTGTCGCTCTGATTCCCTCTAATGAATTCCCGACTGTGAAACCAGATGATCTGAGAAGGTTAAAAAAAAAAGTCTTTAGGAGAGGAATCAGTTTTGCAAAAATTACAGCCAAATGCTCTTCTTCTTAAATTGAAACTATGAAATAACTTAGAACTTCTGCTTTTCAGGTCCATACCGTAAACTGCCCTTGCCAGGACAAGCTACATGGTATGTGGGGCCTCATGGAAAATAAAAATGCAGGAGCCCTTGTTTAAAAATACTAATGTCTTAAGAGGTGGCAGCAGAGCACAAACTAAGCGCGGGACCTCTCCATGAGAGGGGCCGCTCTGTGTTCGCTCTGGAGGCTTGCAATACTGTAGATTGTAGGGTTCCTTGGAGGGTCTACTAATCCAAGCTCCAAGCTGCCAACTCAGATTTTATTTTCCTTCCCCTGCCTTCTTTTCTGGGTTTTATCTTCCCTGCGATTCCTGCTATTGACGATCCAAGACAATTAGAGCTCTTCATCTCAAAATGCCTCTTTCTGAGCTTTTCTTTCTGTGTTTGACATGAAACAGCCCCCTTCTTGGATTAGCTCATGCTTGGATAATTGCAGGAAGTCATGCAACATAACTGATATATAAGGCAGTTTATCCTTTAGTTGTAATGCATAGGTTGTGAGTAACCCTCTGGTTCTCCCTTCTCATTGTCTCCTGGGTCTTCTTCCCCTGTAAGTCTAGTGCTTGAGAAAGCTGTTTCCATGAGGTCTACAGCAATCCTGGCCATGGGCTGTCTCCTATTCTGAGTGAGAAAGAACCGTGACTGGGATGAGGGGAGTGTGGGAGAAAAAAAGGGTTGATTCAAGAGAGAGTGAAAATGTAAACCCCGTCGGACTGGGTAATGAATTAAATGAAGCACGCAGGGAAGTTAAAGAGGGACCCCGGATTTCCAGTATGAACAGAACATCGTTTTTCTTGGTGAGAAGAAAATTTTCCCTGTACTTCTTGGTTCTTTAGGCTGGGCTAATAATTAAGTCGACACAAGACAGATTAACAGGAGAAAATAAAATTAACGCATACGTACAGAGACCTCATAGGGGACCCAAAGAAATGACTAAAGTGGGTATAGCTTTTATGCTTTTTAGACAAACGACACATTTGTGAAGCAGTGACAGGAGAATGAATCTCAAGCTTAGACTGCTTAATTAGTGAGCAGTCTAAGCAGAGTTTGGGCTGTGGTAGTAAATTAGTAAAGAAGTAACAAGGCTTGTTGATGTAGGCTTATTGGCTCTTTATTTCCTGTCTCTGGTGATAAAGATGTCTCTCTACCTCCTGGTGTAAGGAAGGTAGCTTTCACGTGGGAGATTTATTTTCTGCTTTCAAGGGGAAAGAGAGGAGGTCAGAGTGTCCTTCTTGCACTGACTGTTTCTCAAATAACTTTAATTCAACATAATCAATATGTCACAGTGAAATACTTTGGGGTGGCCTGCCCTGAGCCCCAACACTGTCCTTCACACATTGGATCAATATTTAATGAATTTCTTCCATGTGCCGGGCACTGTTAGGCTTTTCAGATACTTAGCTCCTTCCCTCTCATAATTTATTTGGCAAAACTCATATTAAGTCATTCCTTATAAGCTCTGTTCTAAATCTTCTTTTCCTCCCACGGAGCAGAGCTCTTCCTGACCAATGGGGTCAACATCCAAACCAAACCAAACCAAACACAGAAAAACAGAAACCTAAAAACTACAGCATTCCTTATCTACTAAACAGACTAGATATACACAAATTTAAGTGATTAAAAATTCATAGCATAGTTGACTAAAAATGATACGTTTGATTGATTAAATTATACCACCATAAAATCACTTTTTTAAACCCTAACGCAGGACCTGTTAGTCTCTATGCTGCTGGTGTTTTGGGCCTGACGATCCTTTGTTGTGGGGGCCCGAACCGTACATTACAGGATGTTCAGCGCGTCCCTGGCCTCTGCTGCTATAGGCCAGTCAGCCCCTCCTCCAGGTGTGACAACAAAAATGTCTTCAGATATTGCAAAATGCTCCCTGGAGGGCAGAAATGCCCCTGGTTCAGAGCATTGCTTCAGAGGAGCGCTAAGCTCCTCTGTTAACTCCTTGGTATTATACATCTAAGTGCTAAGAAAGTAGGCTCTTTAACATTGTTCAAGATTCTGTGAAATCCTGCCCCATATAATGTACATCTAATTATCTTCATTTTTATACCCTAAAGAAAGAATGTTGAAAAATATAGGTAACAAGGTCTATTGGGATTGGCACCTGGGGTTGGAATTGGAATCTAGAATGGACAGAAAAGAGTGATGTAAACATGGTGGAAAGACACCAAGGGCATGCGTTGTCATCTCCAGTTTTGGTCCCAGCTTCCTTCTTGTCCCCCGGCCTAACATGGTAGGGAGGAGGGACTCAACTTACTTAGACTGGATACTGGCTCCATTATGGGATCATCAGCATTATACCAAAGTGTTATTGGGTTTTCTTTTATACTGTGATCAAATGTGTTTTTTATTGTATAGGCTATATAACTGATATAAAATAGTAACAGATAAGAACAATAAATATTTACTCTTACAAGCACTTATTACTAGGTATGACTTGTCGCCCTTAAAACTGTATTGCAGGGCCAGGCTAATCTACCTGCCCGTGTTCCCAGTAAAGTCTCTGCCACCCTCTTCTTCCATGTTCCGGTCGGCTTTTGAGTTCGAGCAGCCTAGTTGAAGGGAGTAGAAAAGACTAAGAAATAATGAGATGTAAAAACAATGCTCCAGCCCTCTGGACTCCGTAAAGATTCTTCTGACTGCAGTAGGTAGAACAGATGCTGCAGGTACATGGAGGTTAATGGATTCCCAAGTGAGGGGACCTTGGGCTCACAGGGATGGGAGTGGGTAAGGGGGGACGCAAACTCGGGGAGCAGAGGGAACTCTGCCATCCTCCTAGATACAGCTCCAGGGATGTGGCAAGGCCCAGAGAGAACGTAGTGTTGCCAGGTGTGCTAGGCAGACAGAGTTGTACCTGAGGCAGGTGTATCAGTTAAGATCATGTTGAGCTGTGAGTGCCCCAAAGAACAGAAACAGCACTTTACTTCCTCTCTCACCTAACAGCTGCCCCCCTGCCCCTAGCGCTCATGACCCCCTGTACTTTTATTCTTATTTCATAGCACTTATCATAACTATGCGTATAATTAATTAATCAGCCTTCTCTCCTAATGGACTATAATCCCCTTGAAGGCAGTGTTTTAATCTGTCAAATTCACCGTGTCTAGTGTATATGATGTAGTCACAGAATGCATATTGAATGAATGTATGTATGAATAAATGAATGAATGAATGAATATTTAAATAAACAAAAAAATGAGATGGAAATTCCTTGTTTGGATGATGAATCTTCCCAGGAATAAAAGCAGAAAAGATGTGGAAGAAACATCTTATTCGTGGAATAAATGGAGGAAGAAGATAGCAAGCATAATCCTGTTTATAGTTCTTAAAGTTATTTATTGTATTAAATAAAGTAATATAGACATATGATTTTAAAAAATTACATTTTACATGAGACAGGCTAGTAAGCCAAGACAAGCAGAATAGGGAAACTGAGACAGATAGTTTACAGCTGTCTAGTAAGTTCTGTCTCCCCTGAACCAAGGGTACTTAAGAGTAAATGGTTTGCACTTTTCACCAACCAGACGGTAAATAGCTTAAATCACCCTATTCAGGGAGAGAGAGAGCAGAAATCCAATTAGTGCCTTTTGGCAACCACACCCAAGGACAGATGAAGTTAATGGAATTGATCTCATTTTGGGACATCAGCACATCACAGGTGGGCATAGGTAACCAGGTTCTTGGTGATTGCAGGCAAAGAATTGAACAGAACACACAGAGAGTTTATAGCAGAAAGAGAGAGAGCAGATTTATTAAGCAACAGTACACTCCACAGAATATGGGAGCAGAACACCTCCGAGTAGAGATTGACCTCAGGGGCTGGAGGGATTCTATTCTTAGAAGGCAGATATTTCCTGGCTAGTTCTGGCGGGGTTTTATTGTGCATGTACAAGTAGTTATATTACTTTAAAGCTACTGCACATGTGGTCTCCCATGATTTTCCTTGATTGGCCACCAGGGGAGGGGTTCCCACAATGTTAATTTAGTATAATACTAGTATAATGAAGTAGGGGTCATGTAGCATCTGCGCAGGCGCATTCATGATTCACCATGATTCAGTGCTTTTTCAGAAAGTGGAACAACCAGTCTTAGAGGGTCTCTGTCCTATGTCAGTGTCCTTTATTTTAGTCCTGGGGCACCTCCAGAGTTTCCCTCTTTCTGACTATCTCCTGCCTCCAGCATAAAGCTAACGAATGTTCTATTGATATTGATCTCATCCCCAGGACCTCTGCTAAAGTCCCAGCCTTTAAAAACCCTCAAACTCTAGGTCCCAACACTTGCTCTCCCTCCCCTTCTCCCTCCAGGGAACCTGCCTGTGCTTTTCCCTTCCCCTTCTTCTTCCCCCACAGGCAGGCATCTCCTAAACCCTAAGGGACTCCATGAGGCCTGCAACCAGGGAGCAACGGGCAGCGGCAGCTCGTCCCGGGCTAACTCCCTGACCCTGTCCCCAAGGCCCCCTTTTCTCTGACTTCTCAGTGAGCCAGAGCAGCCCAGCCCAAAGCTCATTTCCCCACCTAGTCCCTCTCCTGTTGCTTCTTCCACCCTATGCCCTTCCTTGTTTCACTGTCCCGTGCTTTGACGAATGTCCTCTAAAAGTCACTTGGACTCTTTACGAAGTCAAGAACCCACACACTATGGGCCGGCCCTCGGCAGACCCGCCCAGAGCCAGGCCCCCCTTAACCACAAGTCCGGTGTTTACACCCACTCCTGGTTACCAAATATTCCCTGCTACCCAGAGGCAGCGACTTGATTCTGGTTTTTGGGTAATTACCTCTGTGTATCTAAATACTATGCTTGCACTACTTTTTGTTGGTTTATCAACTTCAGGCCTGATCTCTTGGCTTCCTGTTGTGAATGTAAGGATTTAGCTCACTTACACGCCTTGCCTAGTAGAGGTATATCTTTATTATTAGTTCCTCTATTGGTTAGGTTACTTTTTCAACATTAAGTAATGGACTTAAATCTCTCTACAGTTATTTTTAAGCCTTATCTTTTTTTTTTTTTAACATAACTCAGTGAGTGCTTTTTTTAATTTTTTTTTTTTTTTTTTTTGTGGATACTGCTGAAGACTTCTGTATCCTGCCTACCTGGAGGGCCTGCAAGGTGTAGGCCTCATCCAGAGACAGGCTGAAGTCATCATTCCACTGCGTGGGACAAAAAGGAATATAAAGTCTGTGGCATCACCATGAACCAAGGTCTGGAACTCACCTAGGAACGCTTAGGCCCTCAGAGATGTGTGCACAAGGGACAAAAGTGCCCACACTGAACAGGATTCTGGGCTTTAAAAGTAAAATGCGAGTTTCGGGGGTGGGGAGGATTATGCAATTATTACCTTCAAGGCACTTTGTTAGCTGAGGAACAACAGACCACCCTGTGTTAATAGTCTGTACCAAGAGCCCTATTCCAGAAGAGTCCTTAACACACATCCCCGTTCGAGAGATGACAAAACAGAGGTTTAGGGATGCAAGGGAAAAAAAGCAGCACCTTCTTGACTTCTCCCTCTATTAAAACAAACAAAACCCCCCCCCCAAAAACAAAACTTGCCTTTCTCTTAAACTCCTAAGCTCTGTTTCCCAGTTTCTGACATTTGTAATTCTACTTTCATATCGTCAAGGGTGACAAGATTTACATTGTGTTTCTTAGCCATAGCTGATTGCTCCTGTGGGTGAAAAAGGGGCCACATGTTAAGCCTGACAAGCTCAGGGGAGGCCTGTGTGGCGGCCTCACAAACTCAGAGATTTGAGTAACCACACGGGTGGTCTGAAACGAAAACTTCCTCACCAAAAGTGAGTCATGGTGGGCAGTCATGTCCTAGGCTGGCATCTTCCCTGCCAAAAGTCAATCTTCACCTCCACCAAGCCTGTCGCCTTTTTGTGTCAGGAACATATCTTTGGAATGTCAGGGTAATTTCCTTTTTTCCAGATCTCTCAGGGCACCAGAGAAGAGACCACAGAACCCCTAGTTACTAGTGTGTTAATTGTTAACTGTCACCTATACTATACAAACAAATGTAAAAGAAGTGCTTACTCATTTTATTTTCTATCCAATCCCAAAGATTTCCCAGCTTTGCTTTCTCCCGCCTCTCTAATCTTTCACCAATGGACTTCATGTCCCCTCTCTTATGCCTCCTCCTTTTATTGTGATGTGTAAAGGAAGGCACACAACTGCCATTCTCTGGAGCCATTTCTCAATTCCTTGAGATTTTGCTTCCTGGCAATTGTTGTCAGTTTGACTCAAATAAACTCACAAAAATTCTCTCCCAGTTGAAACGTTTCTTACATTGACACTCTACACGTCTCCTAGCTTGATTCTAAAAGGTGAAAATCTCTCCAAATCTCTCCAAGGAGGCAAGGAATGGGGAGAGAGGTTTGGAAGTTCCTGCGAGTCACCGCCTGACTGGAAGGAGCCACCCCGACAGGAATAAGGGGCTTTTCATGAGAGGGCTTTATTTAAGGACCTGGAAAGGAGTGGGAGCTCAGTCATTACCTGCAGGGCCGGGTCCTCACCTGCCATTAACCGCGCCCAGGGGCTAGGCTGGCCGGGCCTTGAGAACTTCTCTACAACAGCAGCACCTCACTGATGTGATTGCGACCTGGTAACTCCTGCCCATCCCTAAACCTTTGCTCGGCCCCTGTTCGACTTACCCTGTAGGGGTAATCCTCATTCCGTAACATCCTGGGACATCCATAAGCACTCCCCAAAGGAGCCTTAAAACGTATAGGGGCAATGCCCCTGCATTGGTCCTGGAATTTGAGGGGGTGCAGAAGTACCAGCTTAAACGCCCCACTTCTGGGCCTGGGGTGGTGGTAAGATGCCGCCCCTCCAACGTAGACTTTTAGCGGACCCCTTGCTTTCCTCCTCGCTTCTCCCCCTGCCTCTGTCACCCGCACAGAGCGTGGGGAGGCAATTCTCCACAGTATTGCTACACATTTTATGAGAGCTTTTAACCAAACAACCAGATTATTTGCTCAGCAAATGTCCTTCGAAGCTCGAGATAACATCTCTCTGGGTCAGAGGGCAGTTTTGTTTCGTGCCCAACATGAAAAAAATACTTTCTCTGGGGCACAGGTGGGCAGGGTTGCTAGCCACTCCCTCACAGGACTGGGGATTTCCTCGGCAGTGAGGTGGCCCCATGTGTGGTCACCCCTGCCGGCTCAGCATTGTCCCTGCGGCTGGGGGGCCGGCAGGCCTGATGTGAACTTCGGGCTCACGCCATGTGCCAGGCTGTGAACAATGAACTATCGACATCTGTCTGGGCTGGCGGTTTCCTTACCGCCTATGACAGTGTGGCAAATCTCAGACCCAGCAGCTGTGTAGTCATGCCTGTTTAGGGCCAGCTTGACCGCTGCTTGACGTGAACCCTCTGAGGGGCTGTGGGCTTCCTTCCGGGAGTCAGACCCTCCCCTCATATTCAAGGCGGTGGCTTCCTCCACTCTCGTGCCTCTGAAACCCCTGCGCTGCCCAGGCCTCCCTTCTCGTCTCTGTGCTGCCATTCCATGAGGTGTCATATTTGGGGGTGGTAGATTATTTATGTGGGTGCTCAGCTTACCCATGGGAACAGAAGCTCCATTTGCATTTCTATGTAGACTGAAGAAAGAATACAGAGGGAGGCTTTTGAGATTTTTCCAGTAGCTTATATCATACAACTTTCAACGACTTAATTGCAAAGCATAATGCACCATGCCAAGGGATGTTTTTGCTGACTTCAAAAGCTCTCCCTCCTTCATGGTTCCTCAGATATTCACCATAGGGATCAGCAGAACCTTTTACATATCAGAGGCTGAGTGGTTTTCAGCTGCAGCAGAGCAGGAAGAATGAAGAAGCACGTTGTGCTCCCCTGCAGATCTCAGAGATCAGCTGCATGGATTGGTTTGCAGAACACCACTCACACATTTCCGTATGCGGGGGCCGGACAAGCCTACAAATACGACTCCTGTGCCGCTGGGGTGCATCAGACCACTCATCTGGTGAGACTTTGAGATGGAAGTGAGGCCCTGCCTGAGGGCCAAGAGGCTGTCTCTTTTGGAAAGCACTGTTGTGGAGGGTTTTGGCTCCTCTGGAAGAGTGTGGTGGGGTTTCTATTGTTAATATCTGATGTCATGGGCATGGTTCCTGCTGACCTATACAGCATCTTTGTATTATAAAAAGATACCTAATGCTCCCTAAAGCATCCGTAAAAGTAATTGTCATTAGTATACTACTATATTAGAATAAGACACCATCTGCTGGAAATTGTAATAAACAAATCCAAAATGTCTACAGGGTGCACAGCATGCCCTGGGATTATAAAAAGAATCCCAATGAGAGATGCTAATTGGCCTGAAGTGGCATTAAGGAGGTTATTGTTAGAAGAGTTTACTGGGGTGGTTCCCTAATCCAAGACTGGTTCTCTCTCTAGTCTTTTTAGAAATGCGTAAGGCTACCTGTAATACCCCTTAATTAATCTCTTTCTGCATAAACTAGCTAGATAGAGAGGGTTGTTGTGAGTCACTGCAAACTCTGATCAATACAGACAGAAATGGGAGAGAAAGTAGCAGCAGTGAGGAAAGGAGGAAAAAGACCAAATGAATCTTTGAGGTCTGTAGGGAGAAAGGAAGTCCCCCTTAGAAAGAAACCCATAGATAGAGAAATCAGTTCTACTTTACTGCCAGGAAGATAGAGTGAGTTCCCTGAAAAGGACTCATAATATACAAATGTAGGGGAAGGTAATAGGTTAAATAGAGGAGAAGAAATATATTTATTTGAGAAATGAATTCACTAGAGAATTTAAAATAAGCAAAATATACCTTTTCCTCCTAATACATTATGCTTTGCAATGTACTGGTTGAATGCTTTTGACATAAGTAAACATGTGATCCCATTGATTTAGCCATGTTGGAGAGGAAGTAGCTGTCTCATTCATGCCACGAATGGATGCGCTGATGAAGTACAGGACTCCCGGGGTGGGGGCAGTAGAGTGGAGGGGGCTCTGGGGATGCGGGGAAGGCTCTCTGCCCTGTTTTCCCAGCTGCCTTGCTGGCTTTCCTCCCTGGTGTGGAAAACCTCATTTTAGGGCTGTTTGAGCCAGAATTGCCTCTCCTTCCTGTGCCATGCATCTTTTAGTCATCTTACTAGTTCTTGCACTCCTGGTCAAAACGAGGTAGGGGAATGGGCTAAGTCCTTGATTTTGTTATCAGTGTAAAGATTATATCTCCCACATAGCTGAATTGTCTGCTTCCAGATGGAAAAAATATAGTGCCCCCTCCCATCAAAAGACAGCAAAGAGACTTTTTGCCTTCATTTTCTAATCCCTTGGATTTCTTATTTCCACCTCTCCATGGTGGCCCTTCCTTCTCTAACCCCCTTGCCCTCCGTCTCAGTTTGAATTTACTCTTTCAGCGTCATCAGTTCTCTCCTGGATGTGTTACCAGTATTGTTGGCTTGGCAAAGAAAGAATTCAGAGGGAAGAACTTTAGTGCAAGAGGAATATTCTTTAGCAAAGTGAAAGTACACTCAGCAGAATTGAGCAAGTTGTCCAGAGGGTCGCCTTGACCTTTTAGAAAGAAAGTCACAGAGGCAGAAGCAGTGAGCCCGCTGGGCTGCGTGAACTCAGGAAGCAAGTGACAGAGGCCAAAGGAGAGCCTTTGGAGACAGATTCAGGGGAGTAGCCTGGGAAAAACTGCCCCTTGCCGCTGCTCCCCTGGGGACTCTTAGAGCTTAGGAGAAAGAAAACAAAGATACATGTCTGAAGAAAGAGGGTGCAGATGTGCTCTAGAGAGAAAGTATGCACTGGGTCCTTTGCCTTAAAAGTTTTTATTTGTTTCCTAAAAGCTGGAATTTTAGAGGAGGTCTCAGGGAAGAATCTCAATAGAATATTCATCAGCTTTCAAGGTGTCTCCTCTAATATGCTGATTCCTCAAAATGAGCATATAGAGTCAGGGTCCTAGTCTCTACTGATGGGTCTGCACTAGGGTAGGGGGTCACAGGTCATCGCTGAAAGAGTCAGGCCAGTGTCCCAACCCGCAGACTGCTCAGGACCCGGCCAGGCCAGTTCTCCAACCCGCTGGACTGCCTATGACTCAGTTATCCTAACTCACTTGGTACCCCCCGGCTTAATGGAAACTCTCTCCCACCGTGCACAACAGACATCTGGCGCCAGCCATAATGGCCCGTGGGCAGACTGACCCTCCTGTACCTGGGAACAGCCAGGCCCTTTCCCTAACCCATTGTCCCAACTCAAATCCTGATACCCTGAGGCAACCGCCCAGAAAAGCAAGAGACTAACTCCTCCCCTATTCCCCCTACACAGCCACTGTTTTTCTTTTAAAAACCCCATTTCTACCATTCCTGCCTCCCCCACAGGGCTGCAGTCGCCAGCCTCAGCCTGCCTGTAAGCGCAGCAACAAATAAAGGCACCTGGATCAGATCATCTGGCTCTTCCCGTTTCTCTCTCTCGCATTTCTAACAATAGCATCCAGTCTTGGTGCCAACCATGGTGTCGCTTCATCTGCTTTTCCTGCCTTTCTGGACCTGGAGCTGAAACACAACTGAGACCTAGATGTTATCTCTAGTTTGACCAAAACTCTGTCTCTGTGGTCAGCAGACCCAAGGCTTTGTTCTTAAGATTATTTAATATTGTTCTGAACCTCATTGTACTGAGGGCTTCATGCTAAGGGAGTTGTCATGCAAGGGAGAAGGAAGCAAGTGAGTCACAGTGCTAGATGAGGCCAGTTTGAGTCAGCTTTCTGTCCCAGTTCCCCTGTTCTACATGCCCAGGAACTTTTCTAGTTTTGTATTCTCCTGCCTCAGGTGGCCCCCGTGGCGAGCAGGTAGACAGACACAGCAGAGCAAGGATGATGGGTCAGGTATGGGGCGGAAAGCCCCCATTACCTAGCAATGGGGAAAACTGGTCTGGGACCTTGCCTCCAGTGTGACCTTGCCTCCCCTAGCAGGTCACTGGTCATGTGGAGAATAGCCCTTCAGAGTTAAGAGTTAAGCCCGCAGGACAATGAGGTTCTGGTGCACATCAAACACATCTAGGCCTCAGTGTTGCCTCTAGTCCCAGAAAAGTAGCAAAACCAGACTAGCAACACCATGGCTGACATTAGGACCAGAAACATTGCCTAATGACCCCCTGCCCTGGTGTCAACCCATAGTAGAGACCACACTCCTGAAAGGATGCACCTGAAAAGCTGATGAATATTCCACTGGGATCCTCCCTTGAGACCTCCAGATAAATACCTGCAGGACAGAGGACCTGGTGCTCTGCTTCCTCTTGGAGCACACTGTACCTTTCCCCACCCCCTTTCTCTCCCCACTTCCCCAGGCTTGTTTTTCTTGCCTCTCTCTCTCTCTTCTAAGCTCCAGGGGCTCTTTTGCCTCTGTAACTTGTTTCCTGAGCCCATGTCTTCTATGGCTCACTTCTACTCTATAACAGGGGTGTCTAACCTTTTGGCATCTCTGGGCCACACTGAAAGAAGAAGAATTGTCTTGGGCCACACATTAAATATACAAACACTAATAAAAAAATAAAAAAAGTTTCATAATGTTTTAAGTAAATTTATGATTTTGTGTTGGGCTGCATTCATAGCCATCCTGGACCACATGTGGCCCATGGGCTGCAGGTTGAACACCAAAGTGAGTCTATGACTTTCTAAATAAACTTCCTTTTATAGTTGAGTCCTGACTCTGAATTCTTTCTTAGCCAAAACTCGAGGTTGCCGAACCAAGGCCCAATCACCTGTAACGTTCTGGTGCCGTTCTGCCTCCAACAGATCCAGGGCTTTGGGCCAGGAGAGGTCTTTGCAAGGGTGTGCCCTTGGGGAGTGGCAGAGAGGTCTCCATTGACACTTCCCAGCTGAACGAATCTGTCAGCTATCATGTTAAGAAACTGCCTGCCTCATTTTGTTATTCTAATCCATTTTGTATTCAACCCCAGGAGGAAGAAGGGCAAAGGAGAAAAAAAATCTTTCCTGTCACATATAAAATAACGCAGATGTTAACTGATGATTACAAAGGACAGTCAAGCAGGCCAAGAAACCGTTAGGAGGAGAGGGGGTTGTTCTCAGAGCTGAATGTTCAGGGCAGATGCTCTGGAGGATTAAATTACAGAGAAGGAGGTTGTAGGTACCCCTCCTCCTCGCCCCCCTCACCTCCCCACTTCCCCCCCTCCCCAGCACGTTAGGGCTGGGAACTGTTTCAAGCCAGTGGGAAATAGAAAGACTCTGCACTATTCATCTTTAGGGAGCACTTTATTTTCTCCCTGGTTTTGAAAAATGATACCCCGCTCTTCATGTATGGATGTATGTGGGTGACTTTTTCGTGAAATGTTACTTGGAGGCTCAGCATCAGGGTCGCAGCAGGCTAGGCCTGTGTGGCTTTTGCCTCCTCTGCAGCCATTCCCACCCTCTTCCGGTAACAGCCAGTGATTTTTGCATGGGTGACACCTTTCCTCAGGCCACATGGTCAGTGAGACTGACCCTCACACGACCCAGTACCCCTACTGCAAGCCGGGCACTTATATATCAACCTAAGCAATTAGTCACTGTGATCGTACTGGAGTGTCCATGTGACTTAGGAAGATGAGAGTCAGCCCCAGGACTTTTGCTGTCACTTTTGTGAAAAGGGGGCTCACTTTCTGCTGTGGCTGCTAAATGGATGGGGTGTCCATCTGCAGTGGCTCCTGAGTCGCTTTGTGAAAGCCGAAGAATGGAGCGGCGTGGAAGACAGCCAGTTCTGCGATGAAGGGGAGGTCCCCAAGGACATGGAGCGCGCACATCCAGCTGCAGCTGAAACTCATACAATCTGTGGACGAGAAAGAGGCCGTACACTAAAGCTGACAAGCTCAGGGGAGGCCCGCATGGGGGGGCCTTAAAACTCAGGGCCCTAAAGCAGCTGCACAGATGGTCTGAGACGAGCATGTCCTAGCTAAACGGGAGTCATGGTGGGTCGTCCAGACCGAGGCCAACGTCTTCCTTGACAAAGACCAGTCTTTAACTGAGCTTATTGTCCTTTTGCATCTCTGATATCATACCTTTGGAATGTCAGGGTAATTTCCTTCTTCCAGACTCCTCAGAGCACAATCTCCCACCAGAGCTTCTCATTGTTATTATTATCATGTTAATTGTTAACTGTTAACTATCCTATATCCACCTATGTAAAAAAGTATGTGTCTATTCATTTTACTTTGTATCCGATTCCTGACATTTTGCACTTTGCTTTCTCTCACCTCTCTCATCTATCTCCATTTTGTGTCCCAGCAGTTGTCATCAGTTTGGTTCAGATAAACTAAAAAAATTCTTACAACTTTGGACATTTCTTGTGTCAACGTACCCCAGGACTTACTTACTTACTTACTTACTTATTATTTATTGCTTTCAATTTTTATTTATTTTATTTTACCCCAGGACTTTTAAAATATATGTACCCATAAGTCTTCCTCCCTGCCTTTTATTTTTACCATTTTGCATTTGGCTTTCTGTCAGTTACAACCAAAAGGGTCCCACCTAGGACGAGCGGCTGCAGAAAGCCCAGGAGGCTCGTCGAGGTCCCTGTGCCAGCAGAAGTGAGTGCGGCTGCTTTGCCATCGCTCCATGCTGCCCCCTCTGCGGCTGCAGCTTGCTGGCTATTTCCAGGTTGTGTGTGCCTTGGAGTGCACAGCTGCGTCTGAGAAAGGTTGCCAGCCAGGGGTCAGCAGGCAGAACCGGCGAAACAATCACACGTTCAGCTCTGTGTTATTGTACACCAGTGCTCTCTAAGGACACCCTGAACAAAAGCGAATGTGCACACACACACACACACAAAAGCCCAACACGTGTTCGGAAAGCCAGAGTTTCAGCTTGCACCCATGCGCAAAGGAATAGCTGTTCTCAGACCCCCTGGAAGAGGCAGCCCTTGGCTCACTGACATGAGCTGATGTGAGGAAATGTTCCTTGAGCGAAGGCAGCAGGAAGCAGCTGTGAAGGGCAATTAGAAGAGGCCAGTTTAATATTTATTTATGTGTTCAGCAAACTTTGATTGGGTGTCTCTTATTGTGGTAGGGATAGAAACACTAATAAAAGACAAAGGTCAAGCTCTTGACAAGGAGAACTTACTGGGATGACCTAAGTTAAATTACAGCAGGGAGAAGGGTAGAAGGAAGAGACAAGAGAGGTTAATCAGTTAACAATTGCAGGGCAAAACCAACAAAAGACTGCTTACGTTACAGGGTGTTTGTTGAAACTTTTAATTAACTGCCATGTGGCTATTTTCCCCGAATATCTACAAAGAATAGCCAGGAGCCCCCCACCATCAGGCACCCTCTCTTCTGATGCCTAGCATGAGCTTTCTGGACTGTTGCCCGCAACCAATCCAAAGGACCAAACACTTCCTCCTTACAGACCCTGCGTCTACTGCAAGACTAGCTCCCTGCACTTCTTCTACCCCTTTCACCTATAGTCAGTGTTAATTCTTTCAAAACAAACTACATCTTTCTTCCCCAAACTATTTCCAAGTACCCCTGTTGCTGGCTGTTCAGACTGCATGCCCAAGACCTGGTCGTTTTCTGGCTAGCATTTGGCTCGATAAACCCTTTCTTTCAGAAAAGCTTTAGACTGTGAAAGTTTTGGTTTACCATTCTCAGGAAGCTTACAGGTGTGTTAGAGTCAGGCAAGAAAACCCATGGATCAATACTATGATGAGTGATACTTTAAATGAAAATAATAGAAGCGTGATGCCTACCCAACAGCATGCCTCTCTTCTTTCTTAGTGCCTGGAATCCTGATTTTATTCAAGTAGACAAGATGCTCAGGATGAACCAAGGTCTGCCTCAGCCACTGCTTCCCACATTCTGATATGCACTAGAATCATCTAGAGCAGGGGTCCCTAACTTCCAGGCCATGGATCGACAAGGGTCCATGGCCTGTTAGGGACTGTGCCGCGCAGCAGGATGTGAGCAGCTGGCAAGCGAGGGAAGCTTCATCTGTACTTACAGCCGCCCCCTGTGGCTCGCGTTACTGCCTGAGCACCGCCTCCTGTCCGATATGTGGTGGCATTAGGTTCTCACAGGGGTACAAATCCTACTGAGAATCGTGCATGCGAGGGATCTGGGCTGCCTGTTCCTTATGAGCATCTAATGCCTGATGCTCTGAGGTGGAGCTGAGGCGGCGAGCCTAGCGCCGGGGAGTGGCTGCCAACACAGATTAGCGTGAGCAGAGAGGTCTGACTGCACAGAGACCATAATAAATCAATTGCTTGCAGACACATATCAAACCCCATCAGTGAGTGACAAGTGACAATTAAGCTGCATCTGGTGGCAGGATTTAAGTTAGAATTGACACTCAGTTTAGTCTGCACGTGGCCCACCCATTGCTTTGTTTACCACGTCTGTCTTGCCTCTTTCCCGCACAGCACCCTTGTCTCAGTCACAGTTTTGGTCAGCCCACATGCTACCCCTAGCGTGTGGTGAGTTGTATAGTTAGTTCATTATATATTACAATGTAGTAATAATAGAAATAAAGTGCGCAAAAAATGTAATGCACTGGAATCATCCTGAAACCAATCCGCCACACCAGGTCCGTGGAAATATTTTCTTCAACAAAACTGGCCTCTGGCGCCAAAAAGATTGGGGACCGCTGACCTAGAGGGCTTTTAAAACCCAGAATCCTGGGCCTCACCTCTGCAATTTGTATTTCTAACAAGTTACCAGTTGATGCTGATGCTGCTGGCCTGAGGATTACTAATCTAAATCAAGCACGGCGTCCTGGTTCACCTGCCCTGGCATTTGGTTTGTGGCTGAGCATGTGACCAAGGTCTGGCCAATGGAGTCAAAGGGAAAGCCTTCGGAGCAATTCCGGGAGGAATTTTTGCTACCTGGGAAAAAGTGAGATAAAAGGAAAAAGTGAGTAGATTTATGTGAGGAGATGCTGTTTGGAGCTGCTGTTGTGTTGTGTCTGCGTGGGCCTGGCTGAATCTTGCAAAAGTCCTGACCCGAAGCCCTGACATTGTTGAGGAGCTAGGCAAATCCCGGAATCGCCCACCTCCAGTCTCTTCGTTGTGTGAAATAACTTGCAGGTAGGGGTTTGAGTATCCCGACTGAGTCAAAGGGCTGCCAGCCTGACACTGAGTGGGGTGGAGCATCAGGAAAGGCTTCCCCGAGGCGGTGACTCAGTCTCATTTCTCAGCTCTTCAGGGAGAACGGTTCCCATTTGTGCTTTGCCAAATGACAAATGATGACACTTCATAGACTCACTTTACAGAGCAACTTTTGAACTGGCTAAACTAGAAATGTTAAATATATGAATGCCAAGGGTTGTTTTTTTTTTTCATGTGTTAAAACTGTGTGGGAACAGACAATAAGAAAACTATTAAATCTACCTGTGGTGAAGTCAAGGAAAAATTTGTGTAGGAGGTGATATTTGGGCCAGGCTGCTTAGGGCTGACGTTGGGTGGGGAGATAGCATAGTGCTACAGTCTGCTATATGGTACGTACCCATACGTTTGTGGGGCTTAACTGACCTTGAGAACACAGTATCCAGAGGAAATGGCACCAACAACAGTCCAGAGGCGTGAATGGACTTGGCGTCTCTGGGTGAGAGCACACATTTCGATGTGGCGACTTAGAGGCAAGCCATGATATGAAAAAAGTTGGGAGGCATTTCGATTTCTCATTTAGATTAAATCAGAAAGCAAAATCAAGGAGATCAACCAGGTAAACAACAATAACTGAAGATGGAATTTCCAACCCTTAGAGCCTTCTGAGGCCCAATCCCCTGACCTTTTCTGCCTCAGGAGGGGTACCTCCTTTGTCTTAAGGAGACAGTCCCCTGCCCCCTCCCCCCAACCTCAGTAGGAATTGTTTCATGGCCTACTTCTTGTGTTACTGTTCCAACAACCAAAATCTAAATACGACATGGCCAGGGGTGGAGCAGGGTTGGGCAGAGCAGGTTGTGAAATGGACCAGGACATGATAAGAAAAAAACAATCATTTGTAGAGCAGGCTGGGATAGCAGATGAGAGTGCTTACAGCTGGGGATGAGCAGCCCAGCGGCGCGGTTTACCCGGCCTCCGCCCCGCCACCGCCGCCCCAGTGAGGAGGCCAATAGCGCTACACACCTGTGACTCGTTGCTTATTTACATTTTAAACAGTCCCGATGATATTACTGACACTGGGTTTGGAGGATGCTGAAACAAGAGTGATGGAATATGGTTTCATTTGGGCTGAATTTAGTGCTATTTAGTTTAGTTATATGCTAGCATGGACAGGTGAGAGTGGCTTTTCTCTTTTTCTACAGAGATAATAGCTTTTGAAATGATTTAAAACAATGGTTATTAAAACAATACAGAAAAGTCCAGCATCTGTGAATCAGATTTCACATCTGGTCCCAGAAAACAGGCACCTTAGACCCACAGCGTAGGGAACGTAGCTACTTCTTTTTGTTCTTTAAATAACAAGAGAAGTTATTTATTTTCTTTATTGAGAAATAATGCACATATTGCAAAAGTCACCTTTGTAAAGTGTACCATTCAGTGGCGTAAGTAGATTCACAAGATCTATGCAACCAGCCCCTCTCTCCCACGGGGCTGTGTCAGACTGGACCCAAGAGGGCCTGTAGGTAGGCGGCCAATGTGACATGGAGAGGACATGTAATGATCTTTTTGCCTTCATTCTAAGTTTGGACAATTAGGAAAAAATGTCCCAAAGGGATGAACAAATGTTCCAGTTGAAAGCGGGCGAGCTCGGTTAGCCGGGGAGCAAGGCGCCCGCCTCATCCTGTTGTCTCCGAGCGCCATCACCATTCGATCTAACGTCTGTTCTCAAGACTCAGCTGGCATTTCGCCTTCTCTGTGAAGGCTGCCTAGAGTTTTCTCTCCCCTCTCCTCAGGCAAACTGAGGTGCTTAATCCTTGTTATTGAGATGGTGGTGGTTATTGAGGCCCTGGATTTTTTCCCAATGACGTGTGTAGCCCTAGTTTATGACAAGACATTGTATTCCTGTGGTAACCTTGGTTTCTCAGGCCACGTTTTTGTTGCATGGATACACATGAGGTCCTCTGTGGGGTTCTCAGAAGTAATGGAGGGGCGGGAAGGGGATACATCAGTAAGTGGAAGCCCTGTTCCTGCAACCAGCAGGTGAGGGGTGGGGACAGGGCAACGTCAACAGAAACGTCGGGATGACCTCCTCTGTGCCCTGGGCAGTGGAATGGCTGCACACTGGTTTGACAAGCATCAGAGCTGCTTCTCACAGTTCTCCTCATCCCAGGAGAGGCTCTCTGTAGAACAGGGCCAAAGGCCAGCCTCACAAGTGTTATCTATCTCTAGTTTTATCATTTACTTTATTCGAGGGGATAACAATCTTTGGGACCCAAGTCCTGAGCATTGAACCAGGCAGGGGCTATCTCAAGAAGAAATCATTTTCAGGGCAAATAATGACTCAAGCCAAGTAGAGAACAGTCCTCTTAGCACATCAGAAGGGACTTTTTGACAAGCGGCATTTTGCCAGGGACTTGACTCAAAACAGATCTCCAGCGGCCCAGAGGAGCCGGAGGGGAGTTTCAGAAACCACGGTGGGAGGACCATGCAAGAGCTCATAGGAATTGCCTCCCTCGCACTGTGGTGTTCATCCTCTGCAGAGCTCTGCTCATCTCCACAGCTCCAAACCAGCATCCAGGAACGGGAGTCCGTTACACCGGGAGATCAGGAACCCTTGGGGACATTCTCTTCCCTCCCTTTCACAGTGCGGGTGAGGGATCCAAGTCACAGAGGGATGAAACGATTTGTCCTAAGCCACATGGTGGAGAACTGTGAGCAGAACCTGGATCTCCTGTTTCCTGGTTCAAATATTTCCAATGTAGTAGCCAGAAAGGAGATGTGGCAACCGCATGGATTTGCTTTCTTGCCGATCCATCTATATTCCTGGTGCAGAGCTCAAGCATCAATCAACACACGCTAGGAAGAGCTAGCTGTGGCTCTGGTTTATGGGGGCAGGATGTGAGAGTGTGTCAGCACAGGCCTGATTTAAAGGAGCGCCATGGCAACCAGCACTCGCTCCCGCCCCAGACAGCACTGTGAGCTACAGGGTGTAATTGAAAATGGCTTCTCACTTGCTGAGAGGAGAGCGCTCAAACCTCTGTTTCCTCTACAGCAACTGACTCTACAATACATCAAGCGCCGAACGTGGCAACAGGACTAGTTCAGCTTCTTTACCCAGGGTTGGGGAATTTCTCTCAGGACAAATAAACTCAGAAGAGTTGGGAATCCCCAAGGATTACTGTCTGGCTATATGGGTTTGCAGTCTAGCAGTATGGTTTTGTTTCCCCTTAGAGCAATGCATTACTTCAAAGTGTGTTCACTGAACACCAGTGTTCCTAAGGGGGGCCCCAGGGGGAGAGGGAAGGGGGGAGGGCCCACCACTGCTTTCTTTCTTTCTTTCTTTCTTTCTTTCTTTCTTTCTTTCTTTCTTTCTTTCTTTCTTTCTGAGAAGACAGATTATTTAAAAAAAAAGATTCTACCTGTTTATTTTTAGAGAGAGAGGAAGGGAGGGAGAAAGAGAAACATTGATCTGTTGTCTGTCCTACGCACCAGGGACCACACCTTGACTGGGGACCTAACCCACAACCCAGGATTTTGTCCCCTCCCCCCCAGCCCGCCCCCCCCGCCCCCCCCCCCCCGCCACCAGGGGAATGAACCGATGACACTTTGCCTTGTGGGATGACGCCCAACCAACTGAGTCACACCGGTCAGGGCTGGCCTCTTGTATATTGTAGATTCTGCTGCTACCAAACAAAAAAACAAAAAAACACAAAACACAAAACATAAACCAGGGGCAGTTTGGACTGAGTTAAGCTTCGTTGGTAGGCTTAATTCTTAGGCCACTCTACTGAGATGCTCAAGCCTTCTTGATTTTAGTTTGCATGCTCCCGTAATCTGTCAGCAGAACTCTTCAGACAGATCATTTGTCCTCCCTCAAGGGCTTTCCCCGTCTTTTTCTGAGTGTTGAATTGGGTACCTTGGGATAAAGACTTCCAGTGTCCCTGACTTGTAGGCGTGGCTCTGGAGCCAGTTGCTGAGCGTGGAGTCAGGAGTGCCTGGCTGCTTTCAGGATCGTGCCCTCCCCTTCCCTCGCCCTTTCAGCTGGTGTTTGGTTTCCTTGGTGACAAAGCACCTTGGGTGGTGAGAATGGGGGCCCCACAGAGCCACAGGCATGGCGGGGCATGGAGACATACTTTTATGTTAACTAAAAAATATCACTACCTATTTATCACCACTGAAAAAAAGAAGTAGGAGGTACCCAATATGTTAGATAGAAGAAGCCTGGTTCTGGATAAAGCCCTTGAACCCAAACTGCTTTACCATTCATCCTAACTAATCGTGATAAAAGTGTTATTTAGGGTGTTTTGTGCTATAAGCAACAAGCCTTGCTGAAAGTAGCAGAAAAACACAGGAGTTAAAAAAATAATGTCATTTCAAAAGAAATCCAGAGGTAGAGGGGTTAGTTCATTATTGACAAATTGCTGCTATGACCAATTACCACAAACTTGGTGGCTTAAAACAACCAAATTTATTCTCTTCCAGCTCTGGAAGCCAGAAGTCCAAAATATCAGTTTCCCTGGATAAAAGTCACTTGGGGCTCTGGGGAGAATCCAGAGAACTTCTTTGTCTTTTTTAGCTTCTGGAAGACTTCTGCATTCCTTGGCCTACGGCCACTCCTCAAATCACTGCAACCTTTTGCTTCCACCAAACCTCCCTCTGCCTTCCACTTGTATGCACACCTGTGATTACATTCAGGGCCCACCTGGATAATCCAGGGTTAATCGCTTCATCTCAAAATCCAGCATTGAATCACATCTGTAAAGCCCTTTTTGTTATATAAGGTAAGATTCGCAGGTTCCAGGGATTAGAACTGGCACCACACAGAGTTATTGCAACATTATTGACTGCATTCCCTGGGCTACACATTGCATCCCATTGCGATTTTTATAACTGGAAGTTGGTACTTCTTCACTTCCTTCCTCCTTTCCCCCTACTACCCCCCTTCCCTCTGGGAGCCATCAGTTTGGTTTGTTTGTTAGTTTCTTCTGTTTTTTAGATTCCACTTATACATGAAATCATACAGTACTTGCCATCTGCTTTATTTCACTTAGCTTAGTACCCTCAGTATCCATCCATGCTGTCACAAGTTGCAAGATTTCTTTCTTTCTTTCTTTTTTTTAATAGCTGCTCCTCAGTCATTCTCAGTGTTAACAGCAGCATCACCCTTCACGGTTTGAAAGTCGCTTTAGCGCTCTTAGCATCGCACCCTCACAAGGCCTTGTCAACAGCAACAAGGGAGGGGGTTCCCATCTTTTCTCTTCCGTTATCAAGGAGGACCTGCTTCTCAGCAGAAGCCACAGCAGGTCCCAGTAACCAAGGCTGGGTCACCTGCCTGAACTCTAGCTGCAAGGGAGGCTGAGAATTGGCGAGTCCGGCATTTGTAACCTGGACGGCAGGGCGGGGGTATTGCTGCCAGACGGAGAGTGACCGCTGGGGGAGGGCAACAGCTCCCTCGCGAAGGCCCTGCAGGAGAGTCCGCAGGCATAAGCACCGCCGAAGGGCTCTTGCTTCGAGGCAGCCATGAAAAGCACATGTGGTGAGAAGGCAATCATGTTTTTTATAAAGCAATATTCTGTTTAACTGTCAACCATAGATGGAAGTAAAGATGTTTAATATTTGTGTGCGTGTGAGCATGTGTGTGTGCACAAAGCACCAAACATAACGTCTAACAATCTTCATCATGAAAGATATGCCCTTCAAGGATAATGTGATAATCGAGTCATCCTTGTATTCGTTCAGTCAACACTTGAATCACTTTCTCTGGGCGAGACTTCTTCAGCAAGGATTGCAATGACAAATATGAATAAAAACCGGTTCCTGGTGTCAAGGAGATCTTGGATCTCTGTGGGGGAACTAGACAATCTAAATGAAGAAAGAGTGTATCCCGGATGGAGGCATAAGGTGCTGGGCTGATGCACAGTGATGTTTTATGGAACCCAAGAACTGTCAAGCTTCCGGGAGGATAGAGGCAGGAAGCGAACTCTTGGGAGCCAGGACTGGCTGTTGGCCTCTCACTTTTCCATTTCGCAGTTCCTTCCCTCCAATGCCAGCTCTCTTTCTCCTTCTTTGTCCGCATGACTGCAGTCAGCCTCCTTACCACTGAAGGACTCCCCTGCACTTGGCTGTTTCATTGTTGTGTGGTGAGGTCATACTATCACGTAGATTCTCCAGTGAAAGGAGGAGGCTTGTAAGGGCAAGATGCACCCACAGGTAGCTCCCAGTGCTGCTGAAAGGGAAGAGGAAGTGGGGGCAGGCAGAGGCGGTGGCTGTTATTTGAGTCACTTAAGTTAGCTCCCTGTCCCCACTTGGAGACAGCTTGTTCCATTTCTCAAAACCTGGCAAAGAGTGAACAAAATCCTCGCTGGGCTGGGAGGAGGAAGGAGCTGCCCACCCCTGCCCCCAGGGAGCCCTGGAGCAGGCTGTCCCGGGAGGCAGGTGTGGAGACGTGGGGCTGGGCAAGACCAGGCCTCTGTGTGTTTTGAATTGAGTAGGAAACGCTGCTACACAGAAATGACCGAGCTTGCAGAGTGCATGTGGTATTTTCTCCTACTCTCAGCCCCTTGCGACTTCCAGCCTGGTCTCCCCGCCTGGAAGGAGGAGACTGAGGTACCGTTGCCCCTAACAGGTCACTGTTACTCCTGGAACTCATTTAAAAGTTCCATTTCCATAACCAATTACAAGGTAAATGCTTTTAATATGAATTAGTCTCTCTAGGGTAGATATTTCAGGTCACGAAGACCTCGAATCTGTAGGAAAACTGGACTTCATCACGGGGCAAGGAGATAGGGGTAGAAATGGGGACACTGTGTTCGCTGCTAATAGCAGGCATATCTCCCCAATGCTAACACATGTCTCACCTTGACTTCAAATTCAGAAACCACGTTGGTAAGAATACCGGGGCCATCTTGTTTTATTTTTATTTTTTAATTTATTTTTCTATTTTTGGTGCTATAATTTTTTAACATGGAATTTATGGGGGCAACATTGGTTTGCAAGACCATGCAAGTTTCAAGTGTACAGCTCCATAAAGCACCGTCTGCACACCACATTGTGCCCCTTCATCCCAAGCGAAGTCTCGGTCCCCATTGCCCCGTCCCTTGCCCACCTCTACCTACTCCCACCGCCTTTCCCTCTTGCCATCATCGTACTGTTGTCCGTGTCCGTGCATTACGTCAATATTTTTTTGGTTAATCTCTTCACCGTCTTTCATGCAGTCCCCGCGCCCCCCCCCCCCGCCCCCGACAGCTGTCAGTCTGCTCCATGGATCTATGCCTCTGTTTCTATTTTGTTTACCCGTTTATTTTGTTCATTAGATTGCACATGTAAATGAGATCATATGGTATTTGTATTTCTCTGACTGGCTTAGTTCACTTAGCATAATAATCTGCAGGTCCATCCGTGCTGTTGCAAAAGGTAAGATTTCCTTTTTTTTGGGGTACGGCTGAGTAGTATTCCATTGTGTAAATGTACCATCATTTTTTGACCCACTCATCTACTAATAGGCACTTGGGCTGTTTCCAGATCTTGGCTATTGTAAATAATGCTACAGTGAACCTAGGGGTGCATATATTCATTCGAATTATTCATTCATTCGAATTTTGGGTTTCTTAGGATATAGTCCCAAAAGTGGGATTGCTGGGTCCAAATGCAGTTCCATTTTTAACTTTTTGAGCAAACTCCATGCTGCTTTCTCCAGTGGTCGCACCAGTCTGCACTCCCTTTCATTGCCTCTGTCTCTTCAGGCGCGGGAGGCCCCGCTGCTGTCCTCACTGGGCGGGAGTTCACATGTGGTTCATTCGCCTCTGCAGGGAGGAAAGGGGAAGCAGCGTGTTTTTGAAATCCTGGCTTCTCCCTGCCCCAGGAGAAAGTGGCTCAAAGGAGAATCTCTGCCTCTCCCTAGTTGTGGGCTACCCGGTTTTAAATAGTGGTGGCGGTTGTTACTCTGGGCCATTAAAGCTCTTTTGAGGAGAATACAAGAAAGAAAGGAAAAAAAAAAAAGAATAGGAGGTTTGCTGGGGCAAAGCCAAGAGTTCTTAGAGAAAAGCTGTGGGTGATGGGGAGAGGCGCTTCTGTCCAAGGGGTGCCTCGTGAGGGCCCCGAGGAGCCCAGTGGGGGCTGCTCTGGAGTCCTGGTCTTGCCGACCTTCCCATGTGACCCAGGCAGTTTTCACTCCACAGTCTGACTTTTTAAATTTTTATAACAACTTAATTCCAAGTACCACTGTGGCTTCATACCCACGACCCTGCCCCTTCTGTGGCTCCCGCCATTTATCTGAATCCGAAGCTGCACCTGAGGCTGTGAACACAGGTTTGGTCGTGGTGGCAGTCACGGCCCATTTAATCTCCAAGTCATCTGTTCATGTGGGTGCCTGCCAAGGCTGTCCCTGCAACATACCAATCATGCAAGTGGCTCTGGGAGGCCCCTCATTCCTGTCTGCTTGGTCCCTTCAAGCCCGAGGGCCTTTCCCATGCTATTCCCTCTTTAAGTCTTAAAGGCACAGGAGTCCCTCCAAGGCAGATGCTTTCTCTCTGCAGCAATTCGGGCACAGAGCCTCAGTCTCTGGGTCTCAGTGATGCCTGTCCTTTTGCCTGTCCCTCCTGTCACTGAGCACAATTTTTTTCTGGTATGGAGAAGTCCTCCTTGCCCCCAATCCCACTGTCAAACATTAGGCTCTATCTAACTCTTCTCACTATGGACATTAGGCTTTGGAAGCCACAGTCAGGAAGAAGTCTGCCCGTCTGCCTGTCTGCCTGTCTGCCCATGTCTCCTGCCCTCCCTCTCTTTAGCTTTCTGTCCTCTTAGACCCTTTCCAAATGACAATGGCATAAAATAGACTATCTGTTGAAACTGGAGAATGGGCAAAAAAGAAAAATACATGTGAAATATTAGTTAAGCTTTCCAAATATTGTGCACACACATGAATGGAAACCTCATGTCATCCATCCAGAACTAAACCATTTGGAGCGTCTGGAATCAGAATCCCCTGTGCACTTGCTGCCACTGTAGGTTCCTGCGCCCCACCCAAAGTCTACGGCATCGAACCTTTCCAGGCAATTCTCACATGCATTAAAGCTTGAAAATATCTTATTCCAGCCTTTGCCGAATCATCTACTTGGTTTTAATACTACTTGTGCTTGTTCCCAAGCTCGTTCAGAGCACTTAAATGTGCATTCAGGTCTCAGGGGGTCTTGTTAAGTTGGGCGGTGGGACCTGAAATTCTGCATTTCTAACAAATGTTCGGCTGAGTGGCTAAGTGCTGAAGAGTTGTGTTGAGATCCTCTGCAGACCCGTGGGGCCATTCTGAGAGTTTCCGAGCTCCTGGTGCTGGTGTTTTGCTTGCACTGATTGGAGGATCCTACAGCCTTACAGTAGCTGTGCTCTGTTGACTGGGCTCTACCCTGTGGTCATCCAGACTCACTGTGCCCCTCTGCTTCCTCCTCCCTCCCTTGACTGAACACGAGGGACTCCCACCCTCACTCTGCTATGCCCTCCTCTGCTCTAAAGGGCCAACTCCACTGCCATACCCTGGTTTTGCTCACCTGTAGGTAAATAACTGACAGTGGATAAATAGCTGAACATCTCTAGAGAATTTTTCAGTTTGGTAATAGGTAAAGTCCTTCCTCCTGGGAGAAAAGAGGAAGTAAAACTTGAGCAAGCAAGTAAGGATGAGTCAGGAGTACTTTTTCTCTCAGTCCACCGTGAGTGGGGAAAAACGTTACAGCTTCCTACACTAACCTTGACTTTGAAAGAGCTGAGCCTGTAGGAACTCCTACCCTTTTATAATAGGTGGAGAGAAAGGGGAAACCCAAACTTGTTTGCACAGTATATGTTCATCCCTCAAGTCCCTGGGGAGTGGTGGAGAAGATGATAGAATTTAAGAAATGTTGAGATGCTTCTCTGCAGCCTGGAGAACTTCTGAAGTGCAAACTAGCATAGCTTTAATTTTTGTTACTTAATAATAAGAAAGCAGGTCTAGCATTGGGAAAGCCAGACCTGCGATCCTTTCCAGACATGAGTAATCATCTGTCACAGTGAAAGGTCTTAATGGCTGGAGTAAAGCCACGGGTGATCATTGGACTCTAACACCAATGGATGCAGAAAGGCCCTGATCATATGGTTGTTGACCAGTGATTCTGGGCCCGAGCGAGATTCTCTAGGGTCTGGGAGGGTATCCATGGAAGTCACTCGCCAGACACACAGGGACAGCACTTCCCAGGGCAGCAGCATCCAAACTAGGGCCTACAGCAAGCTCCAGCAGCGTCCCCTGTGCGAATTTAATGACGACAATTTCAGTGCCCACCCAGAGAGGCTGATTCAGCAGGGCCCAGTGAACTATATTTAAAAAAAAATACTTTGGGGTGACTTTTGACATACAGTCAGATGTGGGAACCAATGCCTTAGCACATGATTTGCTAAATTTTTAGCAGAAAATGTATTTCAGGGGATAGAAACGTATTGAACAACCACTATATGCCATGCACTCTTCTAAGCTCTGGGCAAGCAGTCATGAATAATACTGACAAGGTCTTCCTACAGCTCCAAACTATGAAACAGACGGAAGTGAGGAGTGGAATTTTCGGGAATTTAATATTTTAATGTCTGGCAGAAAATGCTGTGTTTTTGCTGTAACCCTGAAGCACCATTGGGTTTTGGGGGACAGAGTTTGAGAGCCACAGTCTAGCGGGCCTGGGAAGAAGCCTAGAGCAATCAAAGCAGCAGAGGCCTTTCGGTTTCCTGGCTGGTAAGGTGGGGACTCACAGACATGTTGTGAGTAACTGAAGAGCCAAACACATAGAGTGTGGAGTACAGAGCTTGGTATGCAGCTGGCCCTCACTTCATTTTCATTCTTGTTCCGCTCTCTTTGCTTGGGAGCAACCTACCTAAGTGAGAAGGCAAGTGGGACGAGGAAATAAGAACACACCTGGCAGTGGGTGGTCAGAGGGCCTGCTGATCAGGCAGGATAACGAGAAGCACAACCTGCAAAGGCCAAGAAAAGGCTTGACCATAAGGAGCGACCACAGATATTAAACTGGTGCAGCAGCTGTAGGAAATAGCCTGCACACTCCGCAAAAAAGTTAAATATAGCGTCACCATAGGACTAATCAAATCCACTCCTAGGTACAGACTCAAGAGAAAGGAAGACATGTGTCCCCACCAAAACCTGCATATCAGAGTGCCCAGTAGCACTATTCATAGTGGCCGGAAGTGGAAACAGCGCAAATACCCATCAGGCGAGGAATGGCTAAACCAAACATGACATTCTTATGGCGGAATATTATTCTGTTGTACAAATGAATGAAATACTGCTATGTGCCACAGCACAGATGAACCCTGCAAACATCATGCAATGTGAAAGAAACCAGTCCCAAAAGACAGAATGTTGTATGGTTCCATTTATAGGGAATGCTCAGAATAAGAAAATCTATAGACCCAGAAGATAGATGAGGAGTGTCCAGGGCCTGGGAAAAGAGGGAATGGGCATGGGATTTCTTTTTGGGGTGGAGAAAAGTTCTGAAATTAGGTAGTGGCAATGGCTGCACAATCTTGGGAATATACAAAAACCCACTAACAGGGTAAATTTTATGGCCTTTAAGTTACATCTCAATTTAAAAATATTTTAAAGAAAGAAGCAACTACAGCAAATAAATCTAATCCTCATCCTACGGATAAAAACTAAGAAGCTCAGAGCCTTTTGCACCTCAGTCAGAACGCACAAGAGGTTGCAGGCGGGGCCCCAGGGTTCAGAGGGCAAACCTGGTTGGGCCTAAGACTGCCTTTCTTTGCTGAGGCTAAAGAGTGTATCCATCTCTCTCAAAAAGGAGGAATTGGTGATTAACAAAAACTATGTCTCTTATACTTACAATAATGGTTTCTTTCTAGGCCTGCCTGCATTGATTGTTTACATATGTCTATATTCTAGCCACAGGGTTGGTTTTTAAATTTTCAAATACTTAATTTATTTTGCTGTTTTTTTCCCAAAGATCCAATTCTAGAAGCCCCTTCAGGTTGTTAGAAATTCAGTGCAGGCTGATGGTCTTGGGGATTAGACAGAACCCTTTCCGGTAGCTCACCAGGCAGCAACACACAGGTCTTGATTGGTAGGGCTCCTCCAACAAAGAGGCTCACAGGCCCCCACTCGCTGAGAGAAGAAAGTATTTCGGGAGAAGCAAATTGAAATGTACATGCCGTAGGAAAATGCAACTGGGGGACAGAAGGTGACTTTAAGCATGAAAAGTTTGGATCGTTGATGGGAGCGAAGGCCTGCCAGTGAGTCGTTATTCCACTTTCTTGCTCACTGTTGCCCTCGGGTTTTCTCCTGTGGTGGTTCTGACAACGTGCCGTTTTACAGAGTGTGTCACGGTCGTTTCCGAGCTGCCCCATATGCTCTGCCGCACACTTGACATTACCACATCAGGTTGGCACAAACCATTCAAAAAAATCTTTTGACGTTTGCCTTTCACATATTGCAAGGACGTTGCTCGCCAGCTGTTTGTGTATACTCTCCAGTGATTGTTTTTACACATTATCAATGAGTAGCACGCAATTACGTCATCACAACGGCAGGCAGTGAACCGGATTCCCAGTGGGGCGCTTCTGGGGAAGCGTCCTCTCTCTAGTCCTAGTGCCTTAAAGGGTCTCCGTGTTTTGACAAGCCAGGGCCCTGCAGTCAATTGCCAAAGCTGAGGGCTTCCGGCAGCCCTCACGGACCATTAGCCAAAACCCTTCAAAGGTTGCTGGCACTCTGAGCTGAGATTTGCCCGGAGTACCTACGTGAGCGTCTTGTACCCTTATTTCTGACCCAAATTATTCAGGACAAATCTCCCTTCTGTTGGAACCGACACTGAATTAAAATGATCCCAAGTATCTGGATGTAGTTAGAACCTCACTCACTCATTCATTTTTTTAAAAAAATAAGAGCTTATTGAGATATAATTCACCGGTCATAAAAGTCATTTTCCTAAAGTGTACAATTTAGTAGTTTTTAATGTATTCACAGAGTGAACTTTACCACTTTCTAATTTTAGGAGATTTTCATCACCCCCAAAAGAAACCTTGTACCCATTAGCAGTGATGCATAATTCCTCTTCTCCTCCCAACCCATGGAAACCACTAATCTACTTTCTGTCTCTGTGGAATTGCCTCTCCTGAGCATTTCATATAAATAGAATCATACCGTATGTTGTCCTTTGTTCCTGGCTCCTTCCCTGTAGTCTAAAGTATTCACGGTCATTCATGTTGAATGTATCTCCGTTCATTGTTGAGAAACAGTTTAAACTGTGGTAAAATATACATAGCGTAAAATTTGCCATCTTAACAGTTTTTGTGCTCAGTAGTATGAAGTACATTTCACACTGTACTTAATTGCAACCAATCTCCAGAACTTTTACCTTGCAAAACCAAAGATCTACGTGCATTCGGCACAAAGACCTCTCATTCACCCCTGCTCCCGGCCCCACTGTTGTACTTTCTGTCTCTCTGAATCTGACTTCTTTAGGAATCCCACAGAAGTGGACTCATAAAGTATTTGTCTTTTGGTGACTGGCTTAATTTCCCTTAGCATAATTTCCTCAAGTTCACCCATGTTGTAGCATGTGTCAGAATTTCCTTCCTATTTAAGGCTGAATAAAATTCCATTGTATGTATAGGTCACATTTTGTTTACCCTTTCACCTGTCGGTGGAGACTGATTTTCTTCCACCTCTTGGCTGTTGTGAGTAATGCTGCTGTGCATAGGGGCGTACAAACACCTCAGTCCCTGCTTTCACTTTTTGGGGTACATACCCAGAGGTGGAATTGCCGGATCATACAATAATTCTATTTTAAATGTTTTGAGGAACTGCCCTACTCTTTCCACAGGGCTGTACCCTGTTACATTCCCACGAACAGTGCACAGGGTTCCAATGTCTTGTACATTCTTGCGCACACTTGTTATTTCCTGTTTGTTTGTTTTGTTTTTAATAGTAGCCATCCTCATGGGTGTGAGGTGGCATTTATTCATTCTTAATGGACATCTGACACATTGTGCTAGGTGGGTGCTTCTGTAGTCTAGCCAGCTCTCCTGACATTGAACTAGTGGCAGAGACCAGCAAGCCCTCACGCAGGAGGCGCTTGTGCAGGCGTTAACTGTGATCACTTGGGAAGGAAGCGGGGAGGTTCAGAGCAGGAGTAAACAAGATGGGACTGGAGTGGGTGCATGGAAGGCAGAACCTCTGCTCTGCGCAGGGGGCCTCCCAGTCCCGACCATTGCAGAGAGGCTCCCCAGAGGCAGTTGCCAGTACCTCAGCTCTGATTCAAGTCCTATACGTATGTCATTCAAGTCCTGTTGAATCCAGCCCTACTCCTTGATGTAGAATTTTAGGACTCCAGTGACGTTCAGTTTTACGTGTGAACTTGGCTAGGTTATGGCTAGGTCAAACACCAGTCTAGATGTTGCAAGGAAGACATTTTTTAAAACATGTGATTTACATTTAAATCAGTAGACTTTGAAGCAGATTACCTTTCATAATGTGGGTGGGTTTTATCTAAGCATTTGAAGGCCTTAAGAGCAAAGAACGAAATTCCCCAAAGAAAAGGGAATTTGGCTTGCAATCTGCAACTTCAAGACTTTGTGTTGAAGGCTGTAATACTGGCTCTTCCCTGGGTCTCCAGCTTGCCTTGCCCATTTGCTGGCCCCCACAATCCTGTGACCCCATTTTTAATCTTTTTCTCTCTCCCCCCACTCTATCTCATTTTCCCTCCCTTCTTCCCTCCCTTCTCTATTCTTCCATCTCCCACTTCCTCCCTCTCCCTGTCCCCTTCCCCTGCCCTCTAATTGAGTCTGTTTCCTTTGGAAAACCCTTACTAATACAACTACCCTAAAGTCCAAAGCTACATGGCCTTTGTGCACCTAGAGTTTGAAATTAGGGTGCATATTTGCAACTGATGCAAGTGACCTCACTCTCAGGCAGCAGGAGGCTTGGTAGAAAATACAACACACACTACCAGCCTGATCTCACCAGTATCAGGAATCGTCACAGCAGCCTGCCTCAGAAGGACCTTTTTTATTTTTTTAAATCATGTTCTCTTTTTCCCCTTGTAGCTTTCTGTCTATCCATCCTTCTGTTGCTGTTTGTTTTTCCCGGTCTTGTGGGGAGTCTGCAAGGTACCAGCCTTCCCGTGGCTTAGTCATGGGGGAGACAGTCAAGGCAGTGATGGTCCATCTCTGTTCTCTATCCCAGCCCATCACCCGGCCCGCTGCATGGGAGACTGCAGGGGAGGCGCGGGAAGGATGCTCGGAGGCTGGCTTGGAGCAATTCAAATTGTGTGCTGGGAGGAGAGAGCGGCAGCACTGGCTGCAGGCAGAACTGGCGGGGGAGGGGACGGGGCTGGAGTGTGGGGAGACGGTGTCACGGTGTCACGGCAGGCCTGGGCTCCTTTTAAGCAGCACAAATAAAAAGCTGGCAGACAGGACACGGGGCGGCAGAAAGGGACAGTCCTGACAGGCGATTTCTCTCCTGGCATCCTGCCTGTCCTCGGGTGACAGAGGTAGGTAGGGCTTATCATCCCTGTGACCATCATGGGTACCAGCTACAGAAGAAATGACGCTAATCACGGTCCCGCCTTGTAAGTAGCCCGTGAGATGACATGTGTCAAAGCACCTGAAGCTCCACCAGTGTCATCCATTTCCTGTTCGCTTGGTAACTGGAGACAATGAACTCCTATACTAACTCCTTGGTTGCCGTAGGAAATAAAATTTTGTATACATATAATCTGTGAATGAACCTACCTATAGATAGATAACATATATATGAAGCTCAGCACTTAAAAAATGACCTCCTATCTGGTGAATTCTATTGAAATTCTCTGGATGATAAATTCTGAAAGATTATTAGTTGGCACAGGCTGGCGTGGCTCAGTGGATTGAGTGCCGGCCTGTGACCTGAAAGGCTGCCGGTTTGATTCCCAGTCAGGACACACGCCTGGGTTGTGGGCCAGGCCCCCAGCTGGGGCTGTGTGAGAGGCAACTGATTAATGTATCTCTCACACAGCAATGTTTCTCTCCCTCATTTTACCCCTCTCTTCCCGTCTCTCTAAAAGTAAATAAATAAAATCCTAAAAAAGAAAAATACAAGGTTATTAGTTGTAGCAGCTGCTAAACATCCTGCCATACACAGGAGAGCCCCTCACAGCAAAGGCTGACCCCAGAGTCACTGGAATGGGGTAGAGAACCCCTGCCCGGGGCCAATCAGCACTCCTTTAGCTTGGCCCCCCTTCCCACGCCCTGTGGGGAGCATGAGCTTAAAGGGTAATTATCAAACATCTCTGCTTCTTTCTTTCTCTTGTGTCTTTGGGCACTTTTCTTCTTTCTCTGGCACGGCCTCCTCAGGAGATACTGCATGCTTTTTAAAAGTAATAAAAACAAATACTCCTGTTCAGACTTTGATACCTTTAACCCGTATGTCTTTTTGGACTTGCTTTTATTTTTATCACCAAATTAACAAATGAGTTGTGCACAGGCCGCCCACAGGATCAAGGCCACACAGGGGAGCGAGTGGCCCAGCCCCTATGTGCCTCCCTTGGTCTTCAAAGGGTCTGGCTTGAGGCCCAGCAGGCGCCAGTGCAGGGAGGAATCCACCGGGCTGGGGCCGCCTCTTACATTTTTTTTTTTTTAAGGCACTTAAACTTTGAGGAAAGTTAACCTAAAGCAAATGGAAGGAGACATTCAGCTTTTGTTGGGGATCCCCCTGGGTGAGGGAGGCCTTGCTTCATTGTACTTGTCTGGACTCTGAAATTAAAGTGTCTGCAAAGGGTCATGATAGCAGAAAGGTTGATAAATTATGTAGCTTAAATGTCTTTCTGGACATTGTTGAGGATCTGGTGTATTCCTTAAGGCCTAGACGCTCCCCAGACCTGGGGCTTGAGGGGGAGAAAAGTGAGGGGCTTAGGGCACAAATTCACAGACTCGCTGCCTGGGACTGCAAGTTTAGGGCCAGTGTGCCACCACCCAAGAGTGTCTCAGGGACCTCTCTTCCTCCTACTGATTCTGGCCCTGAGGTTCCCCAACCTTCAGGAGGGGCCGGAGTTGCCTTATGTCACTGAAAAGGACATGAGAGGATAAAAATCCTTATAAGCAGATATCCCCAGGCTTGTGAATGATCTTGAATCTCATTTTGTCCAGCTTTGGCTATAAACCCTAACAAGGTCTCTTTGGCTCAAATTCTTCCTTCCAGCTCTGACCCAGCCTATTCTTAGTCCAGGATTATTTTACTGGGTTCCCTAAGATGTGTGTGTTACCTTTCCATTTCTAAATCCATTATGCTCCTCTTTCTGACTATCCAAGCAGTATTTCTCATTTGGCCTTCTGAATCTCTCTGGTTCTCAGCTTGTTCTTTACCGAAGAAACAAATGCTGTCATCCATTTTTTCTCATCCTCATTAATTTCTAACTTACTTTTTGTGGTAGGCTAAATAATAGCCACCAAAGAGACCGATGGTTTCATCATTGGAACTGGTACATGGCAAAAGGGACTTTGCAGTTCAGGATTTTGAGATGAGGAGGTTATCCTGGATTATCCAGATGGGCTCTAACTGTGATCACAGGTGTCCTTTTACAGAAGAGGCTGAGAGGCGGAGAGAAATTTGACTACAGAGTAGGAGATGTGACAATGAAAGCAAAGGATTGGAGTGATTCCCGGAGGGGCTGTGAGCCAAGGAATGTGGGCTGCATCCAGAAGCTAGAGACAAAGAAGGCAAGGGAACACATTCTCTCCCCAGAAGGAAACAGCCTTGTCCACACACTGACTTTAGCTCAGGGAGACTGATTTCAGACCCCCAGCATTCAGGACTCTGTAAGAGAATGCAACTGTGTTGTTTTAAGTCACCAAGTTTGTGGTGATTTGTTTTAGCAGCATCAGGAAACTAATACACTCTCTATGTATTATAGTAAGTAGTGTGCGTGCTTTTCTGGAGCACACACTCCATGGAGAATTCAGCATGGCCTGGGGTCAGGAGGACTGGTTCTGGAGCAATTAAACCTGGGTTCAAATTCTGGCCGACGTTGTCGTAGACATTTGCCAATATTTTTCCTTCCTGCATGAAGCAGACAGTCTTAGTTGCCTTCCTCATGTTCGTTTTCCACTTTCCATCACTAACAGAGCTCTGATTTTACATAGGGTGGTAAAAATGACCATCCTAAAAAGAATCACATTTCACAGTCTCCTTTGAAGCTCTAGGCAGACACTGACAGTTTTTGCCAGGATGTCATTTTTGGGAAGAAGTTTAGAGAAAGCTCTTAAAAAGCTGGTTGATTTGACTGGTATACACCTCTGTCCTCTGACTTGTGCTTTCTTCTCAGAATGCCACATGCTAGGGATGGTGGAGTGGAAAGGTAGAGATGTCAAGGGTCACTAATGGAATCGCAGAGACAATGTCCCAGCCCTGGTCTGCATACTACCAGGCTTCTTGCTTTGTGAGAAGAATAGCCTCCTTCTTTGGTCAAACCATTACTTTTTTGTGTTCTCTGTTTCATTAACCCTATGATTCATTATTTGTTTCACTCTTGCGGAACTCATCTTTGATTTTAGTATCCTCTTACATGTACATGCATCTACCTCCAAGTTCTAAACAACTTGAAAAAGGCAAATTACCAGTGGGTGGGATCACATGCTCTGAAGTCCAATAGATCTGGTATATTAGTTAAGATAACTGGTGCTGGGTGCTATATACCACAGGAAACTCAAATTATTTGTGGCTTCCCACAATAGAAGTATGTGTCTTGTACATGTGAAGCCGTTGTGGTGCACATTGTCAATCAGGGAACTAGGCCCTTGCTACCTTAGAGCTCTTTACTGCCTAAACTCACTAGAGTGGACTACTGATGCGCGCAATTAGGAACTTGAACAGATATAGCTATTATTAGATTGAGCTGCAAGAAATTAACATTTGAATACAAAAGTAGCCTACAAAAGGGCAGTGTCACATGATTCCACCTATTTTCACAGGTGTGGTTTTAAGCAAAAGACTCTCTAAATCTATTTCCTCAGCTGTATACATGCAGTGGGGTACAAATACTCGCTTCCCCTGGGCAGTTTAGGATGGTTAATGATAATGAGTGTAAAAGACTTAGCATAGGACCTGACACATAGTAGGAGGCTCAAAAGGGTTAGCTATTTTTTACCCAGTGCCTAGCACAGGGTCTTGGCATATACTAGCCAGTTTTTAATTGTACTTTTAAAAATTGAGATAAAGTTCACATACCATAAGACTCACCCTTTTGAAGTACCCGTCATTGGTTTTTAGTATGTTCACAAGGTTGTGTGGCAATCATCACTAATTCCAGGACAATTTTATCATCCCCCCCGCCAAACATTCATACCCAATTAATAGTTACTTTAATTATTTTTTGAACGAATATTTGTCTCAAAATGGCAGAGGGTATCTGGCTCATAGGACTCACTCAGTATTTAGTAATTTTATTGGCATTTCTTATAGAGTTCGAGGAACACTCCTATTTCTTCAACAATCGGTCACTTGACTTAATATGTGTGTGTGTATAATCATAGACATCCTCATTTAAGCTCAGGAAATCAGATTTCCTCACACCGGAATAATAAGAAGACATCAATAACAACAATAATAACGTTGACAACAGTCCTGGCCGAGCATTAAAAGGACACGAGAATGCTGCTGCGCTGTTGGGAGGCTGCGGGGATCTGCACCTCCACCTGCACCTCTGGGAGCGAATTCATGAGGGAGGGAAGGAGGGGCTCCAGTTCCCTGGTTCTTCTCACAGCAATAACCTTCTTCTCCTCCATTGGCTGTCACCGCAGCTCGCAGAGCTGCAAGGGGAAGCTGAACCAGTGTTTAGACGGTGCCTCGAAAGCTCCTCAGTTGCATTCATCTTTGATTTCAGGACGTTTTATAAATAGCACTGTTTTGGGCTCACACAAAGAAGGGCAAGTCAAAGTGAAAATAGCCTAGTTCCTCTTAGCTAGAATGCCTACTTCCCACACCTGTCGCATTGGACCGGATGTGTCCCTGGGAGCTTGCCTGGTTCTGTTCAGAGACACAGCTGCAGAAGCATATGCATTTTTGCCTGCTTTACATTCTTAAAGAAGGGTCATCCTGGAAGACAACCCAATTTAGTATTTGGGTTATTCTACATGATTGATGGTTTCAAAAGGTTGGTCAAGTTCTATACTTATTTTGGAGATGGTTCGTTGCCCCTGTTTTGAAACAGCCCCGTTCTCTTTTGCACCTGTTGTGGCTAATGAGGATGTCATTCAGCTTGGGTCCTTCTTTAAAAGTGTGAGCTGCTCTCAACTCAGAAGGAACAAGAAATACGGTACACTGCATTGAAGTCAAAATAGTTCCATTGTTTTCACCACTGATGCCTGAGAGTGAACAGATACTAGGAAGAAATATTTAAATGCAGATGTGACAAATCCACTGGCAAAACATTAAAAAAAAAAGAAGATCAAAATAAAACTTATAGACCAAAGAAAAAAAGTGAAAATAAAAACAGCCCTTGATGGGGTCCAGCCAACGGATTAGAGTTGTCTGGGGTGATGTGGAATATTCAGTTTGATCCCTGAAGGAGCAGGAAACTGCAGCCCAGAGAGTCGAAATGCCTTCCTCAAACCCTACCCTTTTCAATATCAATGTTAGTGCCTGGAGTCAGCTGTTCAGCATTCTTTCTGACTCACTATATAGCTCTCCGTGTATCAGTTCTCCAAATAACAGCAGAATTTGGGCACCTGTAACTCTTACCTTGAATTTAACCAGTTCTGTACTTCTACTTAGCTTATGAAGTCTGGAGCAGCCACAAATAAGTTTAGGAATCAGGTGGCAAGAAACACCCTCTTTGATAGCATGGACTATGTGTTATGCCTGATACTGAAGAAGCAGGCAATTGAGATCAAACTCTAGCACTGCTATTCACCAGCGGCATGATGCTGGTGTATTAACTAGTCTTAGGGTGGCCAAAACCAATGATCACAAACAGGGTGGCTTCAAACAACAGAAATTTATTCTCTCTCAGTTATGGAAGCTATAAGTCCAAAATCAAGGGGTCAGGGGGGTCATGGCCCCTCTGAAAGCTTCAGGGAAGAATCCTTTCTTACCTCTTCCTAGCTTCCTGTGATGTCCAGCAATCCTTGGTATTCCCTGGCTTGCAGACTCTTCACTCCAATCTCTGTACCATTCTCTTTCTCCCTTCCCTTCCCTTCCCTTCCCTTCCCTTCCCTTCCCTTCCCTTCCCTTCCCTTCCCTTCCCCTCTCTCTCTTCCTTTCTTTCTTTCTTTCTTTCTTTCTTTCTTTCTTTCTTTCTTTCTTTCTTTCTTTCTTTCTTTCTTTCTTTCTTTCTTTCTTTCTTCCTTGTTCTCTTTCTTTCTTAAATAAAGACACCAGTTATTGGATTTAGAGCCCACTCTAATTCAGTATGACCTCATCTTGATTACATGAGCAAAGACCCTATTTCTAAAAGAGGGTACATTCATAGGTACTGACAATTCGAACTTCAAATATCTTTTTTTTTGAGACACAACTCAACTCACTAATTTGGGTAACTTCCCTTTGTCAATGTGGCTGCAGTTTCTTCCTTTGTATAATTGGGATAAAATACCATCCTTCTGGGGTTAATATGAATGCTCAATGAGATACCATGTGTAGTGTGCCTGACATATTGTAGATGCTTTATAGATGATGCCCACTCCCCATCAGATCTCTGTTTCTAGAGTGAAGCTCAGTGGTTTACACATAGTAAATATTTGGTAAGCTTATTAGTGATAGATTTTGCAGATCAGAGGGATAAATGCTCTCTAGGCTTGCCACCAGAGTGTATACAGAGGGACCAGCTATTCATTCCTTAAGTGTCTCTTCAGAAAGCATGACTACCAGTTCCTCTTGAAGAATCATTGTTTGAGATACACTTTCTCATTATACTTGCTTTCTCCCTCAGACCTCTATGATATAGAATCTTTTCTGCACACATAGGGTTCTATATGGATACAGCAGCAACTCTTGGACATTTCTTAATGGGGAATAAATATCCACTTTCTATGTAGAGTTGACATAAAGACATTTGCACTTTCAAATTAGGGCTCCTAATTCAGCTTCATATGTAAACTTTGGATCAGAATACTAAAGAATTTATAAAAGTTGCATCAATAACCTAAGAAATGTGAATTTGTAGAGAATATTTAAAATGGACAAGTTTTATTAGAAAACTGTCCTGGAGAAGAATGGCTGAAACTCATAGAAGAAATACCTCATTAAAAAAAGTTAGATCTTCAATCTACCTGAAAAAACTTGAAAACATGTATTTGCAAAGATATATGCACCCCTATGTTCATCACAGCATTATTCATGGTGGCCAAGACATGGAGACAACAAAAGCGTCCTTCCATAGAGGACTGGATAAAGGAGATGTGGTACAATACACAATGGAATACTACTCAGCCATAAGAAAAGATGAAATACTGCCATTTGCAACAGTATAGATGGACCTTGAGAATATTATGCTAAGTGAAATACATCAGTCTGAAAAAGTTAAGAACCATATGATTTCACTCATATACAGGATATAAAACTGAAACTCATGGACACAGAGAGCAGTGTGGTAGTTGCCAGAGGAAACGGGGTGAGGGTGGGTGGGTAGGGGGGCCTAATATTTGGTGATGGAAGACGGTCTGACTTTAGGCGGTGGGCATACAGTACAATATACAGACCTAGCATGTACACGTGAATCCTACATGATCTTGTTAGCCAATGTCACTCCAACAAATTTGATTTAAAAATTTAGATCTTCAGAACAAAGAAATTAGTAAATTGAGAAGATATTTTAGAAGAATCTAATGTGGTAAGGCATCTCTAGAATTTTCTTTAAATGTAAATGTTGAGCAACCGCTAAAATTAAGAAAAAGCAGAAAAATAAACCAACAGGGTGGAAGAAAGGAGAATTGTTGAGGAATTTGCTTAACAATTCTAACTAGATGAAGTTTTTTTAGGGAATACACTGAAAAATATCTGGGGAGAAATCACTTACTAATAATTTTTAAATCATGTAAAATGGTCTTTTACATAGAGTGAGGAAAATTACTCATCCCTGATGTTTTGGCTTGTTTACTTTGCTAGGTCCCTCTGTGTTTACGTCTGTGTTTTCCTTATTTGGTCCTATGTTCCAATCTAACTTAGTTAGATGCAATTCTACATGACTTTCCAAATTCAGCACTGTCATACTTGGGGACAAAAAGTCAACAATAACCTAGGTGCTACTGTGAAAGAACAAAACTATTTAATTATTGCTGTCCAGGCCTGACAATCTAGCAGAAGTCACTGAGGAATGTCCATATAAGGTGTTACTAAAAAATGGCCTTCTGAAAAAACAGAAGTAACACAGTCTATAAACCTGTCTTGGTCTGCTAATCATAGTTAAATTTTTGGAACTGAAAGCAATAAACTGATTGCTTTCGAACAACATGCGTTTACTAAAGACATAGTGATGTGAAAAGACCTCAGTTCTGAATGAGATAAAGTTGGCATTGTCATCCAACTTTATCCTGAGCTGGGCTGTTGGTTGCGTGATGGCCCAGAGCCAAACGTCCCACCTGCACAGCTATCCTGAGATCCAGCATCCTGAGGTACTGCTGGGCTGGGTTGTTTGGGTTTCTCCACAGAGTGTCACTCAGAGCTGCGGTCTCTGGTTAAGTGACTTTGCAGGGCTGTTGTCAGATTGAGTTCTTGTTTCAGCAGGGACCGTGACAGTAATTGATTACCTGTTCAATCATTACACTTAATCTGTCTGCTGATACAACTCATGCCGTGCCTCTGGGCAACCTCCCTAGGGGGCTGTGATGGTCGGCCAGTCAGGAAGATCCTAGCATTGGGTCCCGGCTAAAGAGGAAACTGCTTGGGTTGAATCCTCATGTTGTTTTCACTGACCAATCGAAGACATAGCAACATGAGATGCATGTTAAGTATTGAACACTCCAAAAAAGTTTACCTAAACAAGAGGAAACCTAAAGAAATGTCTTCTACGGTAGTCTCCTTTGAATGTTATGTACTTGTTCAAACACAAATACCACATTTATATTCAACATTTTAAAAACATTGCCATCAGGACAATTAGTGATCTGTATAGGACTATCATTTTATGAATGTCTTAATTACTCATATTACTCATCATGGATCAGAGAATTTCTGAGAAGTTCTTTTGCTCTTTACAAATAGAAATTGACCTCAAAAGCTAAAGATTTCCTGTCATGAGGGACATTTGAAAGACCAAGCCTCAAGCTCTGAAAGCAATTCTGAAAACAGAGTTCTAGAAGTTCACTTTGACCAATGTCAGAACCATTGCAATGATTATATAGCTTCAAAGAAAATGACTTTTGAAGGGCAAAACACTCATTTGGATGTAAGTTATGGCATATTTACTAGAAACTAATCATACTATTTTATAGAACATTAAGTAAGTCAAGTATAGATTGAATGATGAGTTATGCTACTCACCTAGTAAAAATGGAATATACATTTTTTTGCGATTGTCAGATGCATTCTTCTATAAAAGGTGAGGTAGCATTTCTGATGAGAGTTGTATCTAACAATAGCTCTACTACCAAGTTCAAAAAAGTCACCCTAGGAGAAAAATGGTTAGCATTTTGTATTTAAATAGCTTCCTTAAATGTATTCCTGTAATTCACTGCATATGACCTTACATATAATTCATGTTTATTTATAATTACCTGAGTGAGAAGGTGGATTAAACTTTTGGAATTACAAACTATTAACTTTTTAATGTATTATGAAAACTAATTTCAGCAGGTAAATACAAGGCCTGGAGTAGCTTGTGTGCTAGAAGAACATTTTAGTGGGTAGCTCATAGCCCTGACTTTTGGGTATCAAATACAGCCTTTCCTTCTCTCTCCACATTTATATCAGTTTGGCCTCTTTGGTCTCAGGATGACCAGCATTACCCACAGCTGCTAACAGAGAAATTTTGTTCTCTTTCCTTTTGATTGCTGGTGACTTTTTGATCTGGTGTCATGTCCTGTTAAAGTCAGGCCCATATGCCCTTGCTCTTGTGGCTCAGTTGGTTGGGCATCATTCTGCAAAGTGAAAGGTTGCCAGCTCAATCCCGGTCAGGGCACATGCCTGGGTTGGGGGTTCAGGTCCCCAGGCATGGCACATACAACAGGCAGCTGCGTACAAGAGGCAACTGATCAGTGTTTCTCTCTCACCACAATGTCTCTCTCCCTCTCTTTCTCTGTCCCTTCCCCTCTCTCTAAAAAAACAAAAGAAAAACAAAACTCAACTTAAAAAAAAGCCACGCCCATATAAAATCAGGAGACTATCTTGCTGGTACCTTCTCTTTCTGTGTCTAAGCCTAACTCTCCAGACAGTAGGATAGGAAAGAAGAAAGAAAACTACTTTTACCATCTTCTTCAAAGTCTATGAAGCACGCCTTGTTTCCCCTTAGCTTTTTCTCATTCCCTGCATCTGAGGGCTGTAGCCCACACCTGTGAAGATGCGTGCTTTCTGGGTCTCTTCCTAGGAAGAGGGTGCACCACCCCCTCACATGATCGCCTCCCTTCCTGCCTCTCCAGAATCACGGCACTGGGAGGGATGCCCAGGGCTCCCCTCCGCTTGTCTTCCCTTTTGCATTTGTGATCCCAATGGCCCATCCTAAGTGTCCCCAAGACCTCTTGACATCCAGAGCCATCAATTCTTTAATAGTCAATGGAATGGTGGTTGCTACCATTCCCTGTGCTGCAGGACCTCCAGCATTCTCCCGAAGTTTTCTAAGCCTTTCTGGAGGAGTTATGTTCTAGTCATTCTAGGCTGTGGTCTGCTTCCCTGTTTTAGCCTGGATGCTAAGCCAGGGGTTCCTGTCCTTCCTCTGTGCCCACACCATCCCTGGCACATTGCATGGCTTTTTCCTTTATTTCTTGTTCTCCCCTCTTTGTACATTTCAGGTATGGCTCTTGTGCTACAAACTGAGGTTCGGGAGAAATGTAATTTTCCTGATTTTCTGTGATTATGGTTAATGATCACCATTGCATCTAGTGGCAGAAACTTGATCTCAGCCAATTTCACGTTAGACTCATGATTTCTCTCCTTCCCTCCTTCTCCCCACCTAAATTCCAGGCAGGGGTGGGACAGGCTTATATGGTGTCAGAGCATCAAGGGTAGAGGTCCAGCCTATTTCCCATCAGTTGATGCTGGTCTTCACTTACGTGTTCCTCTTGTCTGGTGATTCTCCTACTTTCTTCTTCACACCGGTGTTATGGAGATGTCCTTTGTTCTGTTCACTCTATTCAGATCATGGCCAGTGAGATATCCCGGCCCTGACGGCAAGGCCTCCTCACGCCTGTTGGTTGTCAGGACTACATCTGTGCTACTGATGGCCAGTGAGGAAGACATTCTGCTGCATCCCGCAGCACTTGGGAGTCCCGGGATTCAGCAAAGCTGCCCCAGGCTTACAATCCTTGATGTGCCACACGTCCTATGGGAGCTTGTCTACCTGCAAAGCAAGATCTGTTTTGTTTTGCTCTTGGATCCCCAAACTCTCTGGGGGTCTTCCACCAGGGCTGGGCTGAGGACAGAGAGCAGAGCTACGTCTCAAAGACCCTAAAGAGAAGTTTCATCTCCTCTCTCTCTGACTCCCTCTTTCACTGGCCTGGAGAATATTGGGAGGGTGGTGGGATACGGGCAAAATGAACAGGTCTTGACTAATGACGAGATTTGAAAAGTCAAAGGCCAAGAATCTGATCCCTTTGCTCTTCTATAAACCTCTTCTCCTTGTGGAATGCTGTGGCTGAGAAAATGGGTGAGAAAGCAGATGTGCTGGGAACATGACCCCCCAAATAATGTCCTGCGTCTTGAATAACTCTCTCTGCAGTGTTGGAATAAATGAGTAATGGAGGGTGTTCATAGCATAATGCATCACAGGGAACTGCTTAAAAGTCCCCCAACCCCACCAGGACTCCAGGAATTTCTCACTAGATGACTGTTCCTCAAGCTTTGGTCTTTTGCAGTAACTGAGACGTTTGCTCAGTGTCTCTGTCTCCCTGCTTCCCAAACAGCCTCCCTTTCTGGTCTACCTACAGCTATTCCAAATTCAGTTCATTTATTTAGCTTCCTTTTTGTATCATCCATTTCTTCCAGAATCCCTCTAGAAATTTTCTTGTAAAAGGAACAATTCCCCACCCCATCCTGAACAAATGTTTGTGAATGACACCTCCCCTCTATTAAGTATTTATTTTTGCCTTTCTGTACTACACAATCCAAAGAAATGCATTTTATGTCAGTTACACACGGTAAGGAGAGCTGGGCTGCCCAGAGAGTGCTGGTTGGAACAAAGAGAAAACTAATCTATAATCAAGATGTCGACACATCTGCACACGTAAGTCAAACACCTTGCCCGTCTATATCATGTAAACAATATACGCTGTGTGAAGGGATGTAAAAATGCTTCCTGTTCCATTATTTAAAAGCAATTGTGGTCTTATTTTGCTTTGAGTAAAAATTTTCCTTCCTCTTTTAATCAAATTTATTTTTGTTTATTTTTTGAATTATATTTACTTTTTTAAAAATATGAAATCACTTATGGTCATGGATTTGTTAATAGTTTCACAGAGTATCACCACCCAATAAAACTGAGCCAACTAAATTTATATGCAAAACATCACATCTCCCTGCTTCTAAAAATTCCTACTTCCTTAACAGTTCACCTCTGAGGCTCAGAGAATCGAAACCCAACCCTACCACAGGTACACGGCCCAGTTCCCTCAGTGACACAGAAACTGAATGACACCATTTGTTGAAGGGGGAAGGGATGGAGATGCCAAGGACACTATATTTATTTAAGTGTGCTTGGTTTACCTTGAATGTTAAGCATGATTCTGAAGGAGACCAGAATATGTTGTGACGTAATAGGCCTCAAAATTGATATCAAAATTATTTTTCAGCTAAAGCCACTTAAAAAAAAAAACAGGTACAAAAAGGACACTCTGAGTCTCCCTTTCCTCCCCTTTTCTATCTAAAATCAGGAGCTAAAACCTCCATATGGAAGAGGGATTTCCTATACAGGAAGGAAATTAACATTCTTATCAAGACAGGAAGTTGCGACTGAGAGAATTCCAGGCAAATAGATCTTGCTCAAATAATTCTTATCTTCCTTTAGTCTCTTCACATAATTTAGTTACTTTCTCAGGATTACTTCCACTGCCTATAAAAGCATTTAGGTTTTGCCACTTCTCTGGGTCTTCATTTCCTTATGAGGTCTTCTTCTGTGTCACGTAAAACTTAAGTAAATCTGTATGCTTTTCTGTCTTATGTCAGTTTAATTCTGAGCCCCAGCAAAGACCCTGAGGAGGTGGAGGTGAACACTTGCCTCTTCCACCATCTCTCTAGGTAGGTCGTGTGAGGGGTGGGGTGTGCAGGGGGCCCAGGCAGCGGCTCTGTCAGTGTACGTATTCCTGGCTACCCTTATTTCATTATGATTCTGAATTTAAAATTTTTTTTAAAAGAAATTAATTTGTATTTTTTTTTGTCTGCATTTAATCTTTAAAAAGTCAAACGGTGCTAGAGGGGGAGAGGGCCTGGGAAGGAATGCTTTCACGTTAGTGTTCAGGCTTTGACCCAGTCTCTTATATTCTAATTGCCCTTCAACCCCTTCACACATACCACTCCTCCTCCATTTTTCCCGGAGAAAATATAACTCCCTTCTCCTGTGAGGGTGAGATGGACGGGAACCAAGGGTCTGACTGCCCCACAGAGAGGGACCCACCCATTTCCTCTTTTTGTCACCCCATCCACTGCACACCCATGGCCTCCCATGGTGGCTCAGGCCTGTAATCCTGACCTTCTATAGAATTCCACTTTCACTTTACCACAGATCCCTTCCCAGTCCTCCACTTGCTGTTCTTCTTTATAACTTGGGATTCTGTGCCACTGGGTATGTTCTCTGCTATGGCAGCCATGAGAATGCATTCTCGGAGCTCATACTCAGGGAGTGAGACTGACCCAGGGCTGGGGGTCAGCGCTGAGCACAGTGCTTAGCAAATGCTGCTCTGGTGCGGGCCATGGCCTCCTCTCTCCTGGGTAAGGCCTCCACTCTTGCTGCGTATGAAAGCCTGGGAGTTCATTCTGGAATTGAGCCCATACGATTCCATAGCAGTACCATTATCAGTGACAAAGAAGGAAGGCTGGTTCTCTCCCCTCTGCCTTCAATGCAACTGAAGCAACTGAAGAATAAATAGTAACTGAAAAATAAAATTTAAAGTTCTTTTTAAAAAATATTACTAGACCTTATAAAAATTTTTTTATGAACATTTAGGCAGTTGTTGGAAACTACCTACGTTTTACCTTAATTCAAATAAAAACTTAGAGTATGTACAAATAAATAAATAAATAAATAAAGACAGGGCGATGCCATAGAAACTGTTGGGTTGAGGTTAATTTAGATACAAAAGGGCTGACATGGGAATATCTAGACAAGATGCTGCATTCAACGCCGGTGAATGTGTCTCAAAACAAAGTTGCTTGTACTCACCGGGTTTAAGTTTAGAAGAATAGATCTCTTTTCTCATTATTCTTAGTGCTTCCTCTGCTGGACCAGACGTGTGCCCAGTGAGTTCAGCTGGGGCCAATCCCAAATGACAGTCACTTTGATTTTCTAGGAAATAATCACTTACCCGGGTGATTAGAGCAACCAACCTCCTCTCTGGTGTTCCCAGCTGCCAGCCCTTCCTTCTTTCTTCAGCCCAATCTTTCTCTCACCCCAGGCATTCCTAAGACATTTCATTGCCCTGGCTCAAAAACCTGCCATACCTTACTCTTCTTTTCCACATGGGATAAAGTCAGAAGGCCTCAAATTGGAGCTCTTTGGACTCCATTTTGGGTTCTTCACCAGCTGGCTTCACCCTGTTTTTCCAGATGAATCTCTTACTCTTTTTCTGTGCCAACTCTCTACTCCCATTGGATTGACTACTTGCAGCTTCCCACTGTGGTCATATTTAGGTCAGAGGCTTTCTCTTTTCCCATTTTAAATATTCTTCTCATGTCCCTAGGTCAAGCTCAAGGCTGTCTTCCTCTTTGAAGCATTCCCTATTCCAATCCTAGCTCTCTGCAGAATCTTACAGTATTTGTGGTTGCAGCTTTCATTTGATAACTTTATAGACATGCATATTCATGTATAGTGGTTTCAAAAAACAACCCTTCCCCCACCCCCCAACACAGATCTCTTTCTCTGGGCACAAGCACCATCAAAGGGAAGCTGTGGGATTCCTTGGTGCTGATCAGTAGTAGTGATGGGTGAAGAAGAAGTAATGGTGTTGCTTTGCATCTTGGGAAAAGACCAGAACGGGGCTCTTGCAGCTCTGCCGAGCCAGCACTTCTTGGAGCTTGGACGGTCTTGGGATGGAGCCTGGGGGGCTGATGTGTGGGCCCCACCTGTGTGCAGCCCTTGATCTCCAGTAGGCTTCTACATCGGGTGGGTTTCTGTTCTTCAGACTCATCTGGACTTTAGCGTTTTTGCGCTTGCTCCTTGTGCTGCCTGGAACCTCCAGCACCAAAATTTTAGCTTGGCTGTCTCTTTTAATGCAGCATCTTGTCTAGATATTCCCATGTCAGCCCTTTTGTATCTAAATTAACCTCAACCCAACAGTTTCTAAGGCATCACCCTGTCTTTATTTATTTATTTATTTATTTGTACATATTCCAAGTTTTTATTTGAATTAAGATAAAAAGTAGGTAGTTTCCAACAACTGCCTAGATGTTCATAAAAAAATTTTTATAAGGTCTAGTAATATTTTTTAAAAAAAACTTTAAATTTTATTTTTCAGTTACTATTGATTCTTCAGTTGCTTATATTCTGCTCTATAAGCTTACAGCGACCCTGTCAGTCCTGTTCATTCTTGAATTCCCAGCACTTAGAGCAGTGCTAGGATAGAGTAGGTGCTCAGTATACATTTATTGAATGAGTGAATAAACTGGGAAAGGACCTTTGGGAAGGTTCCTGCTTTTGAGTAAATAGAGTACATGTAGCTCTTTCTATCTTGGAGGAGGGGGAGGGGAGGATGTATGTCAAATGGCTCCTACCAGTGCTCTGCACCCTGTCCTTCCTTAGGCAGCACCCAGGTTTTGAGGGAGAACCACATCTGTGTCTCCCAGGGCCCAGGCAGCCCGGTGATCCTCTAGTTACCACAGAACATGACTCAGCCCAACCAGACACCCCCCACCCCCCAGAGTCCCAGGGCACAGGTGGCCCCAAAGGAACCCTGTTCAGTTGGTTGTCGTGCTGGTTGGGGAATGTCTCTAGCTGATTTGGGTGTGCAAACTTCAGGCTAGCAAGCTACCATGCTAGAACAGTGGTCATTGGGTGTGTTTCATCTTTTTATAACAATTTTAATATTTTTATTTTTTTACTTTTTCAACTTTCTCACTGAAGTGTATCTCATATACTGTAAAATGCATAAATATTAATTTAAATTTTACATCTGTATTCTCTTGTACCAGTGTGAGGTAGGATAGGTAGTAAACTAAGGCAGGGAGGAGGAGGGAGACGTGTCTTATCCACTACTCAGCAGTCCTGAGCCTGGTCCAAGAAGATGGTGGGCATCCCAAACATCACGAGCAGGGACGGCGCCGGAGGAGGGGAGTCCTCGAGGCTCTGTGCTGCGAAAGGGAGCCTCTGCAGCAATTTCACTAAGACAAAGAGTCTTTACTTGCTGAAAAAGAAAGCCTTTGTGACTGTACATTATACCCAAGGTTTAGAAAGGGGAGAAAAGGGGGAAACCTAGAAGCTGACTGAGATATATAACCCCTTAACCCCAATAGTTGGTGCTGTCAGATTAGTCAGATCCACACTTGTAGTCTTGGCTCATGTGTGCAGAACAAACTTATTAATAACTTTATTTACTCTACACATGAGACATTTAGGTTAGCTGGGTGCCTGCCTGTAGTTTCATGCTCACGTGTTTCATAAATAACCTTGCTATCTTATTTCTACTGTACATGTCGTCTCTTGCTTGAATTTGTCTTTTGAGTGAGACAAGAACTGAGGAACAAGCTGGGGGTGGGGGGCTGACTCAGGTCTCTCCCTGGTAACTCAGGCACCGCCCAGGCCAAGATATATCCAGCGTCCCAGTAGGTTCCTTCCTACCTGCTCCCAGGTGATATCCCTCAAGGGTAACCTGGTCCTCATAGCTTATTTCGCCTTTTTGGAAGGTCATGTAAAAGGAAGTTTAAAAAAGCCGGCAGCTGGCCTGACACTGGGTGAGGGAATGGGCTAGAGCTTTTGCATGGTCCCTCCCTCAGTCTGCTGCCCTCTAATCAGGCTCTACAGGGTTGGCATCATGACTCACTCCATGTAGAGCCTCTGGCAACTTATTTAACCTTGTTGACCCCTGGTTTCCTCATCTATAAAATGGAGGGAATTACCATTCTTCCTTTGGAAAGTGCTTGTTAAGATGAGTTCCTGATATACCTAAAGTGCCTCCCGCAGTGCCTTGCTAAATGTATTGGATGAATATAACTTTACATATATCCTTAGCTATAGTAGGCATTCATTAAACATATGTTGAAAGAATCTATTAGCTATATTCCTGCTTGTGGTATGGATTTCTTTTGCCTTCTGTGAACTATCTTATACCTCCGGGACTTCAGTTTAGGGATAAAGGTGTGTGTGGCCCAAGATCTGTGCAAAAATTCTTTGCGTTTTCTGTACTGTTACTTGGATTTTACCAGGCAGTCAAATACTGGGGGGTTGGCGGCAGAGGGTCATTTCTGCGAAAAATGTGCCAGCAGTGTCGATCTTTTTCCAGTATGGACACTTCACTTTCATACGAGACACATTTATGGAACAAGTGCATCGGTGGTTGTCTTTCATAACTTAGTAGCTCCCTCATTCATTTACAGACCCAATGTTTCCTGCATCTCACTTTCAATGGAACTTGTTGAGGACGAGGGGCGGTTCCTTTAAGGCCCTGGAAAGGGTCTTGGGTGTTAGTTTCGGGAGCGAAGCCACGCCCCATCACGTGTCCCAGCAGGGCGGAGCCGGTGTCTCCTGGCTTCCGTCACGTCCGGTTCTCTGTCAGTCGTGAGCGAGCGAGCACGGGGCTGTTAAGAAGCAGGAGCGGAGCGTGAGTACGCGGGACTCTGCCCCCAGCCCTCGAACCCCCCCTACCCCGCTGACCCCCTTACCCTCCCACCTGCGCTGCTCGGTGCCGTGACCCGTCGCTCCTCTCCTCAGTGAAGGCCGTGGGAAATGGCGGCGCTGCCTGACCTACCCCTTCCCTGCCTCGGCCTCCAAGGACCCCCTCCTCCGTCTCCGACCCCCCTCTTCCTTCTACGACCCTGTGGCCCTCATGCTGCAATCCCATCCGCGCCAAAAGCCAGGCCCCGGAAATAGCCCTGGAGCGGCGGGGCAGCGGCCCGGGATTTCGGGGCGCGGCCCGGCGAGGAGCCACGGGGAGGGGGCCCGGGCGCCCCCGGGACAATGCAGCGGTGGCTGCGGCTCTAGCGCTGGCCCGGGCGGGGGCGCGTGCGGGCCCGCTCCTCCCCTAAGGCTTCGCTGGGCTCCCACCCTTGGCTCCAGGGTGGGGGGCGCTCTAGGGGCGGGAGCGAGCGGATCCCATCGTGGGAGCGTGGCGTGTGGGTGATGGAGGGGGCTGAGGGTGAAGGACGGCTGGTTTGCAGGGGTAGCGAGTGCTTCGAGAGAAGAAAATGGCGCTTGGTGCAAGTCCCTCCTCTTCCCGCACAGTCTCCTCCGCACTTCGCCGCCTCCCACGCCCCCTCCGACCAACCTGCCCCCAGGCAGCTCCAGCCGTTTCCAGCCCAGGGGTTCTGGCAGGCTTGCTGGTTCCGCGCGACCCCCTTCCCCGGTCTTGGTGCTCGTCACCCTCGTGTTGTACGGAATTCATGTGCCCTTTAGTCCTAGTTTATTTTCACAGCGTCTTTTCTAATCCAACACGCTAGCGATGACCGAAGCTTTAGTTTTCTTAGGTTGCGTTTTTGCGTATATTTTACACTAGCGATTTTAGTATCATTTGCCTGAATTACGAGCCTGCCTTTTTTGCGGGGGTGAGGGTGGGGAAGACAGTAAAGGCACATTAAGTAAACATAAATACATATTTTGTCCAAAGTTCTTAGAGACTGGCTTTAGTTACTATTACCTGTTTCTTCTTAATGGGCTGACTTGGTTAAACAGGAGGGTGTTCTTTGAAATGACCCTGGGCCCCCAGGCAGCTTTTAACAGATGGTACAGTTATGCTAGGCTGTTTCAAAGCGAAAAATAGGTTATGCTTAATGTAATTACCTTTAAAAGATGTTTCTTGGCATTATTAGCAGCTAGCATACGGAACTGAATTGATTCGGAGATGAGGTTGTAAAATGGAGCAGCCCCAGGAATAATGTGTGAAACGTGGTTATGAATGTTGCTGCTCCCAGGAATGTTAATCTTTCATCAAGAAATGACCAGTTAGAGTCAACAGGCTGGGCTGGGCGCGGTGTGAGCTTTTCGAATTTTGTGGCCAGGGTTGGGATGGCCCCCTTCTTTTACCTTGACCTCCTATTGTGGTACACGTGGGATGCCAGTCCTAATTCAAGTCTGGAGCTAGATTATGATTTTTTTTTTTAAGGAGAAAGCAAAGTCTTTTTTTCCTTTTTTTCCAAACATTTACAGTCTGTGTTGTGTATACTGGGGCCTTTAGGGCATAAAAAATTAATATGACTCAGTCTCATCAGAGGAGATGGAGAGAGCTAAAGATACTCCGATAATACGCGTTTTATTACCTGGTATTAGAAGTGCCTTGAAAATAGGTAAAACATCCCTTGGAGTTTCTTGAAATTTGCGATTTGGGCTTAAAAAAAAAACCCAACTCTGTAAAAACAGATGCAGCGAGACTCTGCCTTGCTGCACTCAGTCACTCAGTACACATCTGCTTGAAGGCACTGGGTTATGTATTGGGTTGGCCACAAAATCTGTTCAGTTTTTTCCGTAAAATAAAAGACATTTTTCATTTTCACCAATAACTTTATTGAGTCGGATATTTTGAGTATGTTGGCTCTCTCCTTCTATTGGCTTCTAGTGGGTAGAGGCCAGGGGTCCTGCTAAACATCTTCTGATGTACAAGACAGCCGCACAGTAAATAATTCTTTGGCCAAAATGTCAGTAGTACCAAGAAATTTCCCAAACCATTTGTGACATGTTCAGCCACTCATGACACCTTCTCCGTACACTGCACTATTCTTTTTTTGCATTTCAGTTGCATTTTTATCTTTCTTGAAATAGTGTAATGCGCCAAAAATTCTGTGTATCTTCTTCCATTTTCAGTATTAAAGTGGCTGCACAAAAAGTCCAATCTTGATAAGTTTTTAAAAAATTGCATGCTGCTATCGTAGCTGTCACAATACAGCCTAACAAAATTATTTAGAATGAAGTTAAAGGCACTACTAGAGCCATGCATGAAAAAGACTAAATGAACTTTTTGGCCAACCCAGTACCTCTGTCTTGGGGACCCTGGGGAACTAGGGTCTTAGTGGGAATTTGAGGAAAGGTTTCACCTCTCCTATAAGCAGATTCTTTAAATTTTGGTCTGTTTCAGAGTAGAAAATCAGTGTAAAATGTAATGAATTATGAATTATGTATAACTTTGTGAACTTTGAATTAGCGCTTGTTATTTGATAGCACGGTCAAAAAGCCAAATAAAATTAAGAACATAGACAAAATATGAAAAATAGTACTACAATGGCAAATTAATTATACATCAACATCTGTAAAACACCACTGTTTCCTGTGTTGTGTGAATGTTGTGGTCATTTCCTGCAGTGAATAATTTTATGTTAGGTCTCATCAGTGAGAAGTGGAAAGCAGTACTGAGAGGAATTATTCATATTTCTCTCTGGCTTTCAGAGTGATTGTTGTCAACTGCTGCTTGCAAAGTGCCCTGCTTATAAGCATCTAGCCCTGCTAAAATGAAGTATAAAAAGATCCATTGGTGTAAGAGATTTTCTCCTTGTTGGGTCAGAACACTTCACTCTGCGTATTATTTTCAACCTGAAAGAGCGTAAATCACAGGATAACTTAGAGCATTGTGCTCAGTGTAGCAACTCCAGTACCACAAAATGGTAGAAGGAACCATGGAACTCCTTAAGTTTTTGATTGTGGGAGAGTTAAATTGAGGGTAACAAGAGCAATTTGGAAATTATTTACATAATATGTTTTCTTTCAGAATGCCTAAATCAAAGGAACTTGTTTCTTCGAGCTCTTCTGGCAGTGATTCTGACAGTGAAGTTGACAAAAAGGTGACTATTACTGGACCAAATCATCTCTGTGATACTTAATAAATTCAGGGGTATTGTCCGTATCCAGTTCTGAAGGACTGCAAGGCATGTCAGCATTTCAGAAGGAGAGCCTGGAGGGCTGTGTCTGAAGGTGTGGCCGGCCCGGGTGGGTCACCTCACTAATGTGCCTCGGGTGCCTGCTGGCACAGGGCCATACCTAGCCCCTAACTTGCACTCTGGCCGGCCTCTGAAGAGGAGCCCTGCAGCTGCAGGGCCACACCGTGGACCCCAGGGGAATAGCATTAGAATAAGGCCAAAGCCACTCTGCCATTATTTAGAAATCTGTCCATCAGCAGCTATTGTATGAACTAGTTGATCCAAATTATACGAACCCCTGGAATGCAGATGTCGGTTTTGACAGCCTTCTCAGCCATTGGTGTTTATCGAGCCTGCAAGTGTTACTTAAAATGTTAAGTTTGGTACATTTTAAGTTAGAATGTTATTTACTCTGGTCCCTTCCTTTTAGTTACATCAAAACCCAGCAAAGCAGACATGAAATTACCCACCTAGGCAGAATAGACTTTTTCTGCATTAGTTGACAACTGCACTGTAAGTGGTACATGATTCCCCTTAAGTGAGCACCTGACCCTTCAGCCAGGGCTTGCTTCCGCGCAGACCTGTGCTTTATCTCCTAGAAGCTTACAGAGTTGTGTCTCTGAGCTTAGCTTGTTAGTTAAAAGAGACCTTAAGGGAGAATCTTGCAGAAGATGGACCTTTATGGGGAAATATGGAATATAATATCATCTGGAAGGTTGAAACAAGACTCCAAAGAACATATATATATTATAGAAGGAAATCTCTCAGTTTTTTAACTTTGCACATAGTGTAGCATTTGAATATGTTCATTTAACACAGTTTTATTGAACTGCTATGCGCCAGTCCACAGGGCGTAGCTAGACAGACCCTGATGTAATGAATAATTGCTTTTGCTTATTGAGCTGAGTAAATTTTTGCTGTTTGTTCCAAATAGTACTAATAATCCTGTAAGGACCTAACATTAAATACCGCCCCCCCCCTTTTTTTTGGCTTATATACATTATATTTTACCTAGCTTTGTCCAAAATTAGGAAAAGCCTAAACTATAAAGGTGGGAAAAAGTTTACAGTTGTGAGTACACAAAACAGTTTATTGTTCTATTTATTAATTGTATTCATATTACAATTGTAAACTGAGTCTTGCCTACCCTGTACTAGCTTGTGCTTTCCACTAAAGAACATGACTGCCCTCTGCTGGTTTTCATGGGCCGTTAGCTCATTTTGAGAATGAGGCTATATTGAAAACTTTTGCAATAGTGCTACTTTTAAAGCATTGTTTTGATTTTGAATGCTAGTCAAACTTTACTCTGTCTTCAGTGATTTTTTTGTGATGATGAAGTTCTTGAGTTAACTTGTAGTGCCCAGTACAAAATAGGTTTCTTAGCTTTGTCTACTCAAATTCCCTAAGCCAGTTCAGTCTCTTGGAATTGACAGCATAAATAAAAAATCATATCCTAGAAACAGAGTAAGTTGGTTATATTCTTCCTAATTAGCGCATTCCCTCTGTAGCTTTAGTAGACTGGTTTCCAGAAGTTTATTAAAAGCAGCAGACTCCTCATCTTTTTTTTTGTTACTGTTGCTCCTCCCAAAGACTAGGTGGGATCCTGGTCTACAAAATAACTCTTCTAGTTAATACCACTCTAATTTCTCAAGTATTTTTGGGCTCCTGGGAACAACCTGAAAACACTGTTACATATCAGTTCTAGGTTAGTTTCAAAGTTTCATTGTCAGGTGCAGCTTGCTTATGTTTGTATTTATGATTTTTTACTTAATGAACAAATGTCTTTTGATTATTTAAATCTTAAAAAGTAATGGAATCTTTTGAACCTGTCAAGGTAAGACATGCCCAGATCTGTAGAGAATTTTTATAGGAGTTTATCTGAGTCAAACTGATGACATTGCCAGGAACCAAAATCTCCAACATGCTGGAGAATGATGGTTTTGTAGTTTCTCTTGTAGGAAGGGAATGTAAAGATTCCATGAAGGAGGGAGAAAGCGAGGCAGGAGTTGAATTACCAGATAGTTAACAAGACCATGTGTTCTTTTGAGGGTGATTGGTCAAGCTTTTCAGATGTCTGAAAAAGACATTTCAAGGGTGTGTTAACCTAGGTGCACAGAAACAGTGGACAGGGCTTAATGCAAAGATAGACCTTTCACTATAAGGTCACATGCCTGGGGCGCGACTCCCTGCCCTGACCTGCCCAGCGAGGGATTTATGATCAGGTCGTCCTGTGTGGTGACTTTTGGTCCCTGAACTTGTACATATCCCTTTTCTTGCCCATAAACCTGAGATGTGTTTTCTTCTTTAGTGTGCAAATTTTAATCATATTCATGTTTTTATTTCAAGTTAAAGAGGAAAAAGCAAGTTACTTCAGAAAAACCTGTAAAGAAGCAAAAGACTGGTGAAACTTCAAGAGCCCTGTCATCTTCTAAGCAGAGCAGCAGCAGCAGGGATGACAACATGTTTCAGGTAAAGCTGGTCATTTTCTTAGGTCCAGCGGATTGACCGTCTGGCTTGATCTGAAGAATGATGGAAGTGCCTTAATCTAACAATGCGTAATCTTTTATATATGCATTAAGTCCTCTTGACTAAGGATATTCTTTGAAATATAAGAACTAGTTGAATGAAAGTAATTTATATGATACTGGAATTTTTTTAATGAGTTTAATTTGAGCCAAATTGAAAACATGCCTGGGAGCAAGATCTCAAATCCTCCCTGTGTGATGCTATATTGTTAAAATTTAGATGGCTGTAGTTTTGCTATATTTAAAACAATGTGAATGTAAAAACTATTGAAATCCAAAGAAAGAGATTGAGAATTGCACAGTAGAAAGTAGCTTGGAGAAGGTAGGTCTGGTATTGGGCTGTGAAGTATCCAGTACGTATAGGGTGGTGTTGGAGAGGGAGCAGCAGCAATAAAGACCTGCCCAGTTTGGGCTTGATTAAGAACAGAAAAGGTGAGTGGGTTTACTAACATAGGCCCTCCGTTTACGTATTGTAGAGAATAAGGTGGAATAGTGAGGTAAAGTGAGGGAAGTTCATCAGAAGGAAGTTCTTTTTTGGGGTGTCGTATCTTGTTTTAGGGAGGCTTGTTAGTGGCATCATTGTACAATTCAGGACGGATTTGTGGGGAGAGGCGGTAGGGATAAACGAATGTAGGTGAAATCTCTTGGGTAATTAATTGTAGGCCGTAATAGGGGCTTAGATTGTTTATCCCAAAGAAGAAACGATGATTATAAATTACTGATGAGGAAAAATGGGCTAGAGGAATGAAATAATCAGTGAAGACTGATTGTAAATTTGGGAGACCTTAGAAACACAGGTTTAATTGATAGAAATGTGGAAAAATCAGTTTTAATGGCAAAGGTTAAGTTCGGCTTTTTGGACCTGACTGTCAATGTGATTAAGTAAGAGTGTCCTCTGGCACCTGGAGGGCTTGGCTGGGAGTGTGCCCCAGGCGATGAGCAGCCTGGTTGACTGAAGGGAGTGTAAATCCGAGAGAGAAGAGGAGGGGACTGAGGACAGGTCCTGTTGGTTGCTGTTCAAGAAGGAAGAGGGCTGTAGGCCGAAGGAGGCGGAGGAGAACGAAGAACGGAAGAGTGCCGTGTTGAGAGCAGGAACAGGAGAAGCGTCCCAAGGAGGAGCGCTGCATGTTTGAAGCCAAAACGTCGGACAGAGTGCATGTGCAAGTGTTAGATTAGAAAGTGAGGCTCGCGTGTGTGCACACATGCACACACACTGCACCTTTATATCATTATACTCGCACAAACGTACACACAATTTACTAAAAGTCTTGAAAGAAGTGACAGGATTAAGGTGAGAATAGGGGAGTAGGATTTTGATGTTTTTTATGCGCTTTTGCTTTGTTACATGTCTGGATAAAGAAGATAGCCCCATGGTTACTGTACGTAATACGGAACACTAGAAATATGCTAAAGTTTCAGGTGCGCTGATCAAACACCCAAAATGGTAACACTGAGACGATGATGTTAATTGTTTGACTGTAATAATCATTTCACTATGAATATTTCTATCAAATCGTATTGTACACTTCAAGTATGTATAATTTTTATTTAAAAATACATAAAGTAGACAAAATGCAGGTTTTTTTTTTTAAAGTAACATTCAGTTTTAATTGACCTGGAGACAAAAACTACTAAGCAAGGTCAATAACCATTTCAGGTCTTTAATCTGTTAAAGCCGTGTCCTGGACAGTGTTCAGGAAGAGGGTCCATTCCATATCTTACTCCATCCACAGCATTAGAACAAGGGAAGATCATCAGCTCAGGTGAAATGCGTGGCTGGCAGCCAGACCCTGTCCCTAGATCCCGTACTTCTTCAGCTCTTCTACTCTGGATGTAAGCTTTCATGGCGTCTTCCTTGGAAGTCCCTTTCAGCTCATTCCAGGCATCCCACTTGGCCTTGCCTTCGAGGTCCAACATCCCCGGCTCTTCTGTATTTATGTCACCCACCGTTGCTTGTTTGTAGCGGCTGTAGATGAACAGCATCTCATCATCTGCTGGCTTGGTCGTGAGGTGCTTGACCTCCTCTCCTCAGCAGCTTTGTCAAAGTCAGCCTGAGACATGCCGGCGGGATTACAGGCGGCTGGCTGAGGCGGCGGGGAGCTGGGTAAAGTCAGAGATGAATTATTTAGTTATGGGTGTAGTTCCCTGACTTATGCATACCATAGAGGAAGTCGGAGCAGATTAGGTTAATTTGATAGAGAATATAAGTTTCTGTTTGTAAGAATTAGGAAAGGGCACTGTTTCTGTGGATAAAAAGTTGACCGTGTACTGTATTTCACTTAGACCTTGCTAAGTTCTGGATGTGCACTGATGAACCAAGCATATGGGATCTGTGTTTTCATGGGATAAAAATGGTCCACAAAAACACATTTAGTCATACCTTGGTAGTCGTCAGCTTCAGAACTCGTCAGACCCTATACTTGTTGCATTTTGATGAGAAAAAAATGTTTCCGCACTTGATGCTTGCTTGGGGCTTGTTGCATTTGTTAGAACTTGTGTGAGTCATGACACTCCCCACAAGAGGAAATGCTTCATCTTTCGGTACTCCTTACAGTCCTGGAATGAATTAACGACAAATACCGAGGTACCACGGTATAATTAAAATCGTAAGGGCTGCCCTGGCCAGTGTGGCGTGGTTGCAGCATCGTCCTGTACATCGAAAGGTTAAGGGTTGAATTCCTGGTCAGAGCACATATCTAGGTTGTGGGTTTAATCCCCGGTTGGGGATTTTGTTTCACATTGATGTCTGTGTTTGCCTGTCTGTCTTGTCTCTTCCTTCCTCTTCCTCTCTCAATTCAATAAACATAATTAAAATTAAAAAAAAAATCATCTGATGCCCCAGCTGGGTGGCTCGGTGGGAGCATCGTCCTGTGCATCGAAAGGTTGTGTCCCTTCCCAGGGCAGGGCATACGCCTAGGCAGCAGGTTCCACCCCTGTTGGGGCATGTACATGAGGGGGCAACGGATCAGTGTTTTTCTCTCACATCAGTGTTTTGTCTGCCTGTCTCATTTTCTTTTTCTCCCTCTCCCTCTTTTGAAAGCTCCCTCTCCCTTCCTCTCTAAAATTAGAAGGGCTGAGAAGTTAAAGGGCAGATAATTATGAGAGAGAGAGTACATGCTCTGGGAATCCTCTGAAGAAAGTGGCATTTGACACGTAAGACAAAGGAGGAGCCCATGAGGGGTGGCTCAGTTGATTAGAGCATGGTCCTGATACACGGGGGTTGTGCGTTAGACCCTGGTTAGGGCACAGACAAGGAAGAACCCCTTACCCCACCTCTAAAAAAAAAGGCAAAGGAGGAAAGGAGGAGCCAGTTACATGAAGTATATGGGGGAGGAGGGACTTGTTTTCAAAGTAGAGGACATTGTGCAAATACCTGGACATAGGAAAGAACTTGGATTGTGCAAGAATCCTAAAACCCTTGTGACTGGAACCTGAAAGTCCAGCTGAGTGCAGATTGGGGATCTAGTTGGTGAGGAGGGTGAAGGGCGAGATCTTGGAGGACCTTCCTGTTGGGAGGCCATTTTTAGGAGTTTGAGTTTTATTCAAAGTGCAGTGAGTGGGAAGCTATCTTAAGGGGCAGAATGAAATATAAAATTTGCAAAAAGAGTATCCTTTCCTTTTATTCACTTTCCGCCTGTGTAGAATGAAGGGCTGCTTTGGAATATTTTAACTTAATTTTTGCAATGCAGGTAAAAACTTTCAGATATTTGGGCAACTATGTTGGGCTTTTCTCTGATTAGCTCTGTTCACTGTATGCCTACCTATACCTGTGTGATAAATAGAGCCCCTGTGGCCTATTAATGGATTTTATTTTGTTTTTCAACCCATAATTTTATATGAAAAGAGACCAGGACCCATATTTAGAGTTTTTATTCTCTTAGAGCAGATTTGGGAAACCGAGATCTATTTTTAGGGGTGGTGAGCGCACTGAAAAAAGTGAGTTCAACTTAATTTGGAAATCTTCCCATGCCTGATAAAGCTGTTAGGCTCCTTACACTTTTGAAAATGCTTCTAGGAGGAGCATAGGCCTTATTTTTAAAGCAATTTTTCACAGACCATAGTGTAGGCCTTCTAAGAGATAATATATTTAATTTTGTTGCCATTATAGCTTTTTCCATGAAATGTTATTTTGGCCATTGAAAAGTATTCAGGTGATAACACTGAATTTTAATTGGCCTAAGAGCACATTAGAGTACATTAGTTATATAATATAAAATAAGGACTTTATTATTCGTACTGATGGTTTGATAATTTTATTAGAAAGAGACGAAAGATAGGGTTTTTGGAAGGAAAATCAGTTACTTTCATTGTGCATTGTAAAGTAGTGCGCGCCACTCCCGCGCCCAAACAGGGATATATATTTTCTATACTTCTTGAAGACAGCTCCCACAGAGTGGAACTTTTTAGACATTGCTAGAATCTTTCAGGATCCAGCTTACCAGATATACTAACGAATAGATCTAAAGTTTAAATTAAAATTGTTTGGGTATTGGTTAGTAACCATATGGCAGTTTTTTAAAAAATAGTTCTCTCGAGAATAGAGCTAGAGGAAATAAACTTATTTTTTAGTAAAGCAGTGTACACCAAACATAAGCAGCTCTCTAAATGTCACTGCACTAACCTTTTAAACTCTAGAATGATTTGGCCAGAATTCTGGCTACAGAGGAAATGCTTCTAGATGCTGCCTTTGTCTGGTTCCTTCAGCTCTGAATTTTAAGAGTGTGCTTCCCTAGGGATATAAGTTACCTGAGGTAGGACTTGTGTGATGTTAAAGGTGGTCTTGGGAACTGGCTTGTAATTACTTAGTGTTTTAAGGGTTAGAATGGTTGAGGCGCAGGGGACTTGAGCTACAGGGTCTGTCACAAATAATGCCCCCTTTTTATACAAAATCTTTTATTACAGAATCCTAAGCATGTAACTCTTTAACATGACAATATCACACTTAAGCACCCCCATATAACATTTTAGATGAAATGTTCAAATTAAAACTATAAATTATTAATATCACCCTACCAACCACATTCAAATAGGTGTTACTTCTGCCTGACCCTGTATATTTTTCTTCAAAGGTAGGCATGAGGGTTAGTAATACCACCTTAGGTGATTTGATGAGTTAAGGATAAAACTGATACTTCTAAATTATGTCATTGTCCAGTCATGTGTTCTCAATCTGTAGGGGTAGTGTGGAGTGGAGACTTTATGAGTGTCCTTTAGGGAGTCTGTGGAATTATTTTTTTGTTTAAACTTCTTTGTTGTTTCTAAAGGGACTATTCATACCTTCATCAGATCCCCAAAGGGGACAAGGAATCAAAAAATTTAAGAATCACTGTTTCCTATGATGTACACAGTATTTTTTTCCTGCTAACTTCCAAATTATATTCATGAAAATTGTATGCGTTCTGTTACTTGCTCCTTTGACATGTGATTGTAGTGATTTTTACTCTTTCTACTTTAATTATATCTGTATAGTACTACCTCATTTTTCTTTTTTTTTGGGTGGGGGTAGGGTTTAAGAATTTCTTAGCTTTATTCAGAATTCTTTTCAAAGGAGAGGAGGTGACTGTTGGGTAAGTTCCTTTCTTTTAAAATGAACTTTATTGAGATCATTTAGTCATAGAATAAAATGCACACACGGTATAATTTGATGAGCTGTGATAAATACAAACACTCTTGTGGAAAGGGTGTTTCTAGTGCCCCAGGAAATTCTCCCTGTGGGGCAGGGGGTGATAGTAAAGGGAGGCTAGCAGTTCTGTTCTAGAAACTCTCATAAATGGAATCATGCAGTCTGTATTGTTTTGTGTCTGGCTTCTCAGCATTACGTCTTTGAATTATCAGAAATTTGTTCCTTTTTATTGCTGACTGGTATTCCATTGTATGATTATACTAGTTTGTTTATTCATTCACTTTGGATGGACAGTGGATTATTTCTCAAGGGCTATTTGGAATAAAGCTCCTATGAATGTTCCTGTACAGGTTTTTTTGTGGATATTTTTCCCTTTTGGATAAATACCAGATATATTTGCTGGGTCATAAGCTAAGTGTATGTTTAAGTTTATAAGAAACTGCCAAACTGTTTTCCATATTAACTGTACCATTTTACACACCCATTAGCAATGGATGAGATTCCAGTTGCCTCCACATTCTCGCTGGGTATTGGCAGTCTTTTTAATTTTATCTACTGAAGTTCACGGACGCCTAGTGGTGGTGGCTCATTATAATTTTACTTTGCATTTCCCTAATGTCATATACCTGCTTTTAAAGAATGTTTTTGAAAAATGTATTGATTTTAGAGACAGGAAGGGGTGGGGGTGAGAGGGGGAGTGTGATTTGTTGTCCCACCCAGTTACGCATCATTGGTTGGTTCTCGTATGTGCCCTGACGGGTCGAATCTGCAGCCTGGGCGTGTTGGGATGATGCTCTAACCAACTGAGCTGCCCAGCTAGGGCTTCATGTACCTGTTTTTGAAGATTCTGTTGATGTCTTCTGCCCATGTAAAAGAAGGTCATTTGATTTACTGAGTTGTAAGAGTTCTTCATATATTTTAGATAGAAGGCCTTTGTCAGACTGACATGAGTAAAGTGAGTATTTCCTTTGGGTCTGTGGTTTGCCATTTTATTTAAGTATCTTTAAAAGCTTTAATTTTGATTAAGTCAGTTTTTCACAATTTTCTCCTTTTAATACTTTTTGTTTCCTGTGAAGACATATTTTTCTACCCCAAGGCCACAAAAATTTAGCCAGTGTTTTTTTCTTAGAATTTTTGTAGTTTTAACATTCTTGTTTAGGTCTGTGATTCATGTCGACGTAGTTTCTCTGTGTATGGTCTGAGGCGGGTTGGCTCTCATTTTTCTCTCCTGCACACAGAGCGCCAGTTGTTCAGTATCATTTGTTGAAAAGACTATTTGCTTTCCACTGTATTACCTTGGGTCTTTGTGATGAGAACCGGTGAACGCGTGAGCACGTTCCCTGTCTCTGCATCGCATTCCGGTCATTTGCAGCCTGTCTGCAGCCCAGCGTTGTCGTCGGTGCCACGCCTTTCCAGTGAGTTTGGCAATCAGGCAGGGTACGCATTCTTTAACGTTACTCACCTTCAGAATTCTTTTCGCTATTCTCTATATTTTGTATTTCTATGTACGTTTTAGAATCAGCTTGTCAATTTTCACCAAATAGCCTACTGGGATTTTGATTGGGATTGGGTAAATCTAAAGGTTGATTTGAGGAGAATAGGCAATTTGACAATAGTGAGTCTTCTGCTCAAGAATATGTATGGTATCTCTCTCCATTTATTCAGATCTTTTTGAATCTCTGTTTTGTGATTTTTTCACTGGGGAGGTCTTTAATATCTTTTGTTAAATTTATTCTTAAGTATTTTGTATTTTTTGATTGTATTGTAAATGTATTGTTAATTTCATTTTCCAGTATATTGCAAGAAAAATATGCGTAATATTATATAACATGAAAACATTGTTATATATTTACTTTATATGTTACGTGTATTTTTTGAAACTTCTTAGAACTTTCTAAGTTGCTAATGATTATGTCTGTCGAGTTTTGTACCATTCTGTTTCTTGCTTTATTGCTACTGTTTCTAGTGCAGTATTGGAAGGAAGCGGTGAGAGCAGCCATCGGGCCTTGTCGCTGACCCGAGGGGCCGTCCTCTCTCCCTGTGCTGTCGCTTACACCTTACACTCGGGAGGACACTCCCCGTGCTGGTTTTGCCTCTGTGTGCGGGAGTGACAGTCGAGGGACACACACGGTGCCTTTGTCTGCAGGCCCCTCTTTACTTGGAGATTCGCATTGCAGCTTTTTATGCTAAAACGATGTATTGAGGGACAGTGTATAAAATGCACAGTAAGTTTTAGGTTGTAAGTGACTCAGATTTTTGTGGATCAGCAGTTAGTCTGTGTCTCTAGATTTTCCCTTTCTTCTTAACCCACAGCTGGTCTCCAGAATGTTCCCAAATTTTAGTGTTAGTTTACTGACCTCTACCTTTTCTCTACTTTGAGTAGTTTCTTATTTACTATATATTATACACAAGTCATTTGAAAGTGATGAGGGACCTCAAATTGTAAATTCACAAAGTTTTGAATACGTAGATGGTCAGCCATGTTTGGGAGGAAGAAAGAGCCTCTTATGTTAACCTGCAGCAAACAAAAATGTTTCCAACACACTTCATTGAACTTGTGGATGAGGGCACTTCCAAGAAGTTTCTAGAGAGCAAGGGTAGAAATTAAAAGCATGAGCTAACCATTTCTTGTGTGTTTAGTGTGTTGTACTCTGCACTATGTACATAAAAGAATTGAGTGCTTGTTATTTCTACTTTAAGACTGGTAAAAATGTGCGTTAATATACTTACAACGTGCTTGTCTATTTTTTAAAACTAGTTTGCTTTCAGTCTTGACTTTTAAACTGTTTTCCTCGTGAGATTTTTAAAGATTTAACCCTGTTTTCAGATTCTAGATTTCTCAGGAATATGCCTTGCAGAAGACAAGCCCCAGCAGTATTAAGCCTGTTTTTTGTTTTTGTTTTTGTTTTTGTTTTTTGCTCTTGGTCTAAGAACCCATAAAGGCTTCAGAATTCTCCTGTGATACTTGAAGTCCTCTTCAGTATGACTCAGTCTGTTTAGCCTGTCCTTGAGTATCAGCATTGTATCATTCTGCTTTTTCCCTTCTATGTTTTTGTCACTTTTTAAAACTTCCTTTTACTTAATACTCAATATATTTCAAGGTCAAATCTCACCCTTTAAAGTCTCTCACACTTGCTCAAGCCCACACTAAACTTGACTTACATAATCAATATTATTTTAGTAGGTTTTTAATATGTTTTAATTTTATCTGCTTAACAATTTCTGGGCTCACGGTAAAAACCAAAATGAAAATGTTTAGTTCGGTGCTATATAGCTGCCTAAGATACTTAAAATTTTTTAAAAATATTAAATCAATATTATAAGTCACTGTTGACAGTTTCACTGTGAGTATTATTTTGTTCTTACTCAATTTATTTATTAAAACAGTTTATCGGGATTCCAGTATGACAGGCATTGGGGATACAATGAAGACTGAGTGAAAAATGAACTATTAAAACTGATGATGAAATCACTGGAGACTTTAGGGTAGGCAGTGGCAAATTAATTGATAGAAACAGAAGTTCTCTCTTTTCAGACTTTAGCACTACAGGGAAGAAGGAAACGGGGAAAGTTATAAAATGCAGGTTGGGGGAAATGCTTTATAGAAAAGAGGAGATAACATGTTTGGAAATGGTGGATAAGAACCATTAGAAAGGAAAGAATCCATAAGCAAGAAATGGTATATGAAAGGGAAAGAAGTTAAGAATTGGTAATGATGTGGGTAAATAACAGAAAAAAGATTTGAAGGCACTTACCTGTGCCTTGTACCTAATGGGCTTTATTTTCTCCATAAAGCATTGGGCGTGCCCTGGAAGTAGGGGACACACCAGCAGGACAAGAAACTTGAGAACGGAAAACTAAAGGGAAGTGAATAGACGAAACGGAGCTGAGAGAAAGCAGGCTAAGGGGACATAGGCGAGGTGGAAGTCATAAACGCGTGCTGTGTCACTGCACGGCTGTACCCGGGTTGCGGCCGTACAGCTCTGTTGCAGCACCCGATAGAGGAGAGGGTGTAATAATCAAAGGCCCAGGGCAGTAGGGAGAGGAACACAGCCAAACACGGAGCTTCTACACGATGGGGTGTTTTAAGCACAACAGTCATAGCTGTTTTTAAGTCAGTAAGAGTGAAGAGTAGGTTTGGAATGAGTAAGAGAGGGGTAGAGGTATTAGAGGTGTTCAACAGAAAGTGTGATTTTGTAGTGTAAGTGCTAGACAATATGTTACAGTAGTGGCAGACTTCCTGGGGAGTGTTCACAGTACTTTGTTGAGTAAAGTGTTTTCTATTCCTTTGGAATTTGTAGTTTGTGTTAAAGAACAGCATAAAGTTTTTGAAAAAAGAGTTTTCTGTGGATAGTATTAAGTTCTCAATTAGACTGTGAGTGAAATGTATTAAAGATGTTATTTGAAATGAATGTGTAAAGGGAAAAGCTTTATCATGTTTTTATTGACTCTGGATTCTTATATTCAGAATGGTTGCTAAAGCAAAGGTCTGTGGTTTCCTGCAGTTGTAGTTTTATATGCAAGAGTTTGCTTTCTAATGATTTCTATTGTAAAAAATGCAACATAAAAATTTACTATTTATCTTAACCATATGTTCACACTGTTGCGAAAGCTCCAGAACTTCTTCATCTTGCAAAACTGTTACACAGTTAAACATAACTCCCCTTTCTGCCGCTTCCCCGCACCCCCTGACCTCCCTCCAGCCCCCGGTAACCAGCCTGCTATGTTTTGTCTCTGAATCTGACTGCTCTAGGCACCGTGTGAGTGGGGTCATACAGTATCTGTCTTTTGGTGACTGGTTTATTTCACTTAGCGTGATGGCCTCAGGCTCATCCATTTTGTACAAGCCTCTAACAGAATTTCCTTCCTTTTTAAGGCTGAAATAAGATTCCATCGTATGTATATATTGTATTTTGTTTATTCACTTATCAGAAGATGGACACTCCGTTGCCCCATTTTTGGTTATTCTGAGTACTGCTGCTATGAGTATGGGTGTGCAAATGATTATCTCAAGATCTTGCTTTAATTCTTTCAGATGCGTACCCAGAAGTGGGGCTGCTGGATCATTTATTCTCTCTTTTGAGTAACGTCCATACTGTTTTCCGTAGCAGATGCACTGTTTTACTAATGATTCTTTTAATATAAAATGATTGGAAATGTGAACTGTGCTTGTTTTGTTCCATCTTTTTAGAAAGATTTTAATAGTGACATTTCCCTTGGTTACAGCTTTGAAACTGAGAGTAGTAATTTTTGTGATTAAAAGCAGAGTATGCCGTAAGTTATGAATATAAATATGGACTGTAGAAATGAATATGTTTTAATGTTTCTTTGCAGATTGGGAAAATGAGGTACGTCAGTGTTCGGGACTTTAAAGGAAAAGTCCTCATTGATATTAGAGAATACTGGATGGATCCAGAAGGTGAAATGAAACCAGGAAGAAAAGGTGAGATTTAATTTTCTGAATTTGTCCTAATACTGGGACTGAATAAAAAATGATCTAAGTGACCTACCTTGCTTGAAATTGAAATAATGTTTGCAGTGATTCTTACTTGGTTGATTCATTATCTTCTGTATTTTTTTTGGGTATGATACTTAGCTTTTTTTAATGAGGTACTTTAAATATAGCTGTTGGAATAAAACCCAGAAAAAATAGTACCCCTAATATCACTCCAGTTGGCTGCTAATTTACTTGAATGTAATTAAAAAAATTTTTTTTAACATTAATTCTGAAGTAGAGTAGGCACTGTCTGGGAAGTTGTAAATCAAGAATGGAAAATCCTGGTTCCCACAGTGTTTCCTTTTGGATATTTTTTAGGTTGGTGCTCTTTAAATGGATTTTTGTCTTCTTTTTGCTTCATCTAGCACCAGTGAAGCATATGTTATTAATTGACCCAATAGCTAGAGAGCATTGTGTACCAACATAAAATCATATATCTGGGTAGTTAGCTGCTTTAGGTTAATCCTTAGCTCTTAAAAAATACCTCCTTATTTTCTTCTATCCTGCCTGCATGCCATTTGAAAAGGTAGTTTGCTTCAGTACTTTTTAGGTTTATTAAACTTAACCCTCTTTGTTTTTATAGTCTACATTTTCGTGTTCACCCTACTTCTGGACTGGTCATTCCAGTTGTTCCATTGTGGCTGATACCAGATTTCTTTTCTTGTTCCTGCAGAAGTTTACTAAAACAATTAGATTAGCTTTAAAGCCCAGTACATTCTCCTCTTTCCTCTCAGTTTCATGGCTTCCGGCAATTTCCTGAGATACATTAATTCTTCAGTTTTAGTTTATTTCTGTGTGTATGGGTTAGGTATTAGAATATTGAAAGTTTAAAGTACAAAGTTCTTTCTGTTCATAGTATTGCACCTTATGTAGGACAGGCATGTCATTAAGCAAACACTCTGAGTATTTACTTGTGCCCAGAGATCTGCTAAGCTTTCAATTCAGGTTAGCTGATTTAATCTCTCACAGCAGCCCTTTGAAGTATAAGTACCATTTTAATGGTGAGGAAACTGAAGCTCCTAAGTAATGCAATTGCTTTAAGGTCTTAAAGTTAGTGCCTGCGAGGATGGGATTTGAACCCTCTGACAGCATGACTGAAGAGTGTAATTCCAAGAATTCCAGTGTGGACCATATCCCAGGGATTTTCCAGAGCTCAGTGAATGCTTCTGGAGGAACTCAGCACAAAGTCACTCACCCTGAGTTCCTGTGGAAATATTGAGCACCTGTTGGAACCAGCGGGGTGTAGCTCTGGGGTGTCACACACCATAACGGGCCTGGCCACCTAGGTTGCTAGTTTGCAAGCACGTGTGAGATACATCTGCAGATTGTCATTTGTTCTCACTGGGCATGGTATGTATCGATACCATGTAGGAAGCAGTGTCTGAACGTGAAACTGGGTATCAGATTGATCTCAGGTAATTGTGATGACTGTGTAATTAACAAATTATGAGATATCAATATTATATCATTGTACCCTTCAAAAATGATCATTTTGATAAAACAGTATTTTAGTTGAAGGTGTAAAACTCCTCAAGAAAGTATAGATTCTCAATTTTTACTTTTAAAACTTTATTTTAGGTATTTCTTTAAACCCCGAGCAGTGGAGCCAGCTGAAGGAACAGATTTCTGACATTGACGATGCAGTGAGAAAACTGTAAAATCAGAGCCATATAAACTTGTACTAGTCTAGTTGTTTTAACCTGTCTTTTTACATTGGCTTTTGTTTTCTAAACTTTTTTCCCAAGCTATTGTATATTTGGATTGCAGAACAATTTGTAAGAATACTTTTTTTTTTTAATGTGCATTAATTAAAAACGATCTAAGTGAAGCTCATTGTCAACTTCATTAAGGAGGATCGCTTTGTGCCCACCACCTAGTGTAAAATAAAATCACGTAATACAATCTTAACTGTTGTGGCCTTCTTTGATCAGAAGAATTGGTACTATTTAAGGCCAAAAGTTTACAGACCTTTTAATTTCAGCCTTTTACATTCAAAAGGATTTGTATTGTATTGAACTGATAAATTTTTAATTTGTGAAATCCGTAGTTGCTCTGTTTTCTTCTAAACAAATGTCCAGTGACACTTCACTTTCCCCTTTTTGTCTTTACTTCGTTTTCCATTAATAACTTGTCATGTTCAGTTTTCTTTCTTTCTTTCTTTTTGCTCTTGAATATATTATGCTAATCTGGAAAGTCAGTGAAATTGTCGAAATGTTAGTTATCTCAATAAGGTACCTGTAATAAAAATATTATATGAAAACTACAATCACTAATTCTACTGTATAAAATATTAGGAGATATAGTTTGATAAACAACATGGCTTGTATGAAAACTCTGAGCAAGTAAGTATGTGTCATTACCTGTAGTGTTCTGTGTGGTAGTTAATCTCATTGCTTAGTTTGCAGAGGATAGTGGCTTAGGTGTCTGATTTGTTTTCACTTACAAAACATGTTCATCATAGGATGATGTCTATAAAAGCAGAAATTGTTAAATTAGACTAGGACTTAATAAAAATTGTGAAAGCTTACTGGCCTAACATTTTATTTTATAAACATTGAGTATGAATTATATATAGCCAGAGGAATTATTGAGCTTTACTGTTACAGTAGGTAATGTCAGTTTTTAGGGGAAAGAGCATATACTTGTGTTTTCTGGCCTTTGCTTCAGTAGACTTAGTTCTTTTGCAGTTAGTCTACTGGACTTCAGTGATACTGAGTTTTAGCAGGCACTCACAATGATTTTCATCGAACCATCATGACAAAGCAGACACGGACAGAAGCATAGATTTCAGGGGGCTTGGCAGCAATAAATAAGGCGTGGTGTGTGGCCTTAGGGAGAGAATGTAAGGGAGCTTTTACTGAAGTTAAAGAAGGCAGTGAAGATGAAGCAGTTCTCTTCAAACTAAATGATATTTTGATCTCTTTGGTAGGATACAATTCTAGGTAGAATAGTAAAAAGAAAGGTTTAGACTAGACATGTAAAAATTTCTTGTTGACAAATTATTTTTGGTAGCTAAAATAAAATTTAAAATGGTTACTGCCCTATCAGAGAGTTGCACTATTATACCAAGTTTGATTGCTAACGATGTGTAGAACATTTTATGGAATTGTCAAGGACTTGATTTTAAAACCATCTGCCAGTCCACATATAATTTATCAGTTATCTGACAGCTGTTCTATTTTAAATATTTTTTTCATTTTTAGGGTTTTCTTTAAGTGTTTTTAGCACTATAATATTTACTTAATTAGGGAAATAAATTCTCTTCTGGTATTTTAGCCTTCAGCAAATAATAGGTACTAAAGTGTGTAAATAACTTTTTTTATTGATAACTTCCCCCATTTTTGGAAACGTGTCCTGTTAGCTTAATTGGGTAGATTGTAAAGTATTCCCTACATACACAAAAAGGACAGTTAGAACACAGAACATTGATTTTGTTGTAGAATGGAGAGGGACTAATGGTTGAATTTCCTAGGTTTATATGAATTTAAGGGGTGTATACATTTTGAAACAATCTGCTAATAAAGAGATGGTGCTGAAGTTTATTATATTACCTAGGCATTTTCTAGCTGTTTAGCTTAAACCCTTCATATAAGGAGTGTTTTTTCTGGCAGAATTTGGTACGTTGACTGCTAAATTCATTGAAATAATGTTACTGGATATGCAATATATAGAAATTATTGGTTATTTTTGTGTGTAGGAAAGGATGAGAACTGAGTTAAAATAACAGCCAAATTAACTTGTACCGAAAAAAAGAGTACTTCTGTTTTCTGTTTTTACTTTACCTTCTTGGTAAGATTTCTTCAGGAAGAAAGTGAGGCACTTTGGAGCAGCCGTTTCTCACCTTGTAAACAAGGCCAGAAGGGACTGAATAAAACCAGCCCTTGAATGTGCAGCAGCAGCAGGGCTTTTCCCGTGGGGTTTTACTCTTTGTCTTTTAAAGTACAAGCAGCATTGGACCAATTTCCAGTGCTCTTGGCATGTTGTTAAAAGAACAACTACTAAAAAAGAAATACTGTATATAATTTGATTATTTTCTTCTGTTTCGCTTCATAAGTGCTTAAGAACTTCTTTTGAAGACTGTTCCTACCTCATTAGCTAGTCAAGATCCTGTGATAACCTATTCCACATAATGCTTTTGGAAAAAAGACTTTGAAAATAAAAAGTAGGTACATCTTGGCTTTGGCTATTGAGAGGAAAAGAAAAAGAATTGAGAATTAAGTGTTCCTGACATGGATATGTGAGAATATTACACAAGCTTGAAATATTAAAGTGCTGGCTAATATTTACGTATTTCTCCTATTTTTCGCTATTCACTTTTTATGGAAATTAACTCAGTGAAACACTCAAAACTGTGTGTGTGTGTGTGTGTGTGTGTGGTTTTTTTTTTTTTTTAAGTGGTGTTTTTCCAGATAACTTTTCGGGGTAAACACTTACGTGGTCACCAGTACGTAACTCTGTGATTGTGGAATACCTGTATGCTTTGTTTGGTGCCTCTGCCATGGAGATGTCAACAACTACAATACTCCATCTGTGAATATTTTAAATGTTGAAATAAAAAATAAGAAATGTGCCCTCTGTGTCATCCCAGTTTCACACACCTGAAGGTGAATGGCTAAGTTATCTGTTGAGTGGGTTTTATTAACAGACAGAGCGCCTCTCTGTGGGAGTGTTTTTGGCACGTGGATTAGCTTTGGCCGGTGAAGTCTTGGAGCATCCCTGGGACTGGGCGGTCCGCCCGATCCAAAAGGGAGATGCAAACACGAAGGTGTGCACAGCCTCCTTTTTCCTCCCCCCGTGAACGTTGTGCAGTCTGCTACTCTGTGGAATACCTAGCTGTATAATAGACTTCTCTGCGTTTTTCAAACGCACATTTTCATTTATAAAGTGTCTATTTTCCCTTTCTTGATCAGTACCTTTGCTTAGTTATATATTGAGATCTCTTACTGTTTACATGTCTGTTTAGGGAAACTTCAGGCAGGGATAGAAAAGTCCATGGGACACCACTTAAGCCTCTCAACTTGCCCCACCCACTGAACTGTGAAACGTTGACTCAAAAATTCAGTAAAAAAAAAGTACTTGGAATCACTAACTTTACAGTTTTGTAGTATAGCTCAAAGGTGTAATGGGATTAGAAAAGGCATTTTAGAAGCATGAAGCATTTAAAAATTTATATAGAATTACTTACTATATAACAGTATACACAAGACTTAATGTCCGTCTGTGTAAATGATAGTATTACTCAGGACTCCCCCCTTCCCCCAACTGTTTTATATAAAAGTCTGACAGAGTTCAGACCTTCCCAGACATGATTTTACAGCCATTTTAGTCCTAGATTAACAGTGACCTGCTGTTTCTGACCAAAGTGAAACACATCCTTTCTCCTCTAATTTCACTTTGTGGCTTTTGAGAGTTTTAAATGACCTTTCTGCTGGATAACTTAAGTTGGAAGTGTTTTAGGCCACTTCCATTTTTTAACTGCCAGGAAAAAAAATCACGCTGAATTTCAACATTTAGATATTATAACTAACCTTTCTGGGTAAGAAAAACACTATACAGAGTTCTCCTTCCATCAAAGTCAGAGCTAACCTGTAATTGTGTATGTAGTAGCTCAGGCGTCTTGGAAAGTGATGTAAAGTTGCACTTTTTGTTTTTTGCTGAGTCTTCTGATAGCTCCTACTCTGGCTTTTTTTCCTCCTTAAAAATAATTAGCTGTTGCTAGAATGGTACAGAGAACTCCCATATATCTCTTCACCCAGAGACCCCATTCAGACTCTGCCAGTTGTTCTAGTATCTATAGCAAAAGCTTTCGACCCATTTAATTGTTACATCTCTCCAGTCTTAAGTCTGACACAGGTCATGCGTTTTTCCTTAATTTTTGCAACATTCACATTTCTGAAGTTCGTTAATTGGCAGGTCGCTGGGGATGCTGATGGCCGGGGAAGGCAGAGTCTGAGTGAGGTGTGCAGACTCGGCAGCTTGGTTGTGCAGAATAAAGAGGGATGAGATGGTTGCTACGGGAGGACATTGGGTCCACGGACAGAGCAGGGGGTGTGATTTAAACACAGTGCGCAACATGTAGTTGACGGCGTGGATTTGGCTGTGTTCGGTAGCTATTTAAACTGACCTAAGTGTCCCCTGCGGTTTCAATCACTTCCCACTTCTGTTGCCTGGTGACTTCTTCCTAAGTGTCACCGGAACCGTGAGTATATTTTAATATTTTTAAAGAAAATATATACCTACTTCATTGTAACATCAAGAATCGGGTCATTCTGGTTCTCAAACCACTTTTCCCTCCTACAGTTGAGCTGCTCCAGGTTAGACCACGGACTCGCCCAGCGGTGCGTGTGGGCAGCTGGGTGCGCGTGGCGCAGGGGCCAGTCACGAGCCGCCTGGTTTTTTTTTGAGGCACGAGCCTTGTTTCCTTTCATTAGTGGCCTTGGAAGCGGAAAAGGAGAAAGAACATTTTCCTTTTTTTACCCTTCAGTGATACAAAAGGAGCAAAAGGTGGTGAGAAGACATATAGCAGAACCCTGAAGATTTTGAGGAATTTGCGGATTTTAGCCTCAATCCAGGATCAAAATTAATCTGGCATTCAGGTTTGAGGACTAACCCTTTTGCATTGTGTTAACTGAAAAGTAATTTCAGAAGCCTGTGGTTTTCCCTAAAATTCTCTATTTAGAAACAAATGTCTTCTGGTATCCAAGCACTCATAAATAGCTTTTTTTTTTTTTTTAATTGATTTGTGACTGTTTCTGAATATGGGGAAAGGCTTCTTGCTCACTACAGTCATTAACCAGTAGTCAGAGCCCTCAGAAACGATTGAGCGCATGTTCAGGACACCGGAGCCCTGGAACGGCGGTTCCCGAGTGCTGAAGTGGAGGGCAAGCTGCTGCTGTAAGAGGCCTTCAGAGCAACGTTGTCTGCAGCTGCTCAAACCGCCTGCGGAAGGCTGATCGGCATGGTGCCTTTGAAGGAAATTTAAAAATGCATTGACGTCTGGGTTTTGCAACTTTCAACTCCAGCAATCTGCAAGGGGAAAAACTCAAGGACTACGAATTTTTTCTGTAAGTACTGAAAAGAATTTGGGTTAGACTCATCTTTGGGAATTTTTATCTTAGGAAAGGCAGAAGCACCGTGCTTTAAGTTCCACGAGGAGGTACTCTCTTTATTCATAGTTTACAAATGGAAATTGAAGTTCCCACAGAGCAGTTGGCTTGGTTGTAGCAACACGAATGGCAGAAGCAGAATTGGAATCCACATCTGGCCAACTTCAAACCTGAGACCATATTTAAAAAGTCCTCACTGTGTGCCCATGATACAGACCTTGGACAATGGGCAGTTCTCTCTTGGTTTGTTGGTTTAGCAATGGACTCTTACCAAAGCCACCCTCACCCTGATCTTTACTGGCATCGTAAGCTAGGACTAGTGTCTGACCCAGCGCCTCTCGTTCAGAATTTCTTAAAAGCATTGCACCCCCTTCCCAGCAGCAGTAGGAAGGCAGTTGTCCGCACCTGCATCCCCAGTGCGTGGTTGCGTGCTCGTCACCTGCTGAACCCTTCCATCAAGGCTAAATTCTAAGAACGTCTGTACTGGTTTTACCAGTTCAGTTTTGCCCCTGGCCAAAAACTCCTGAAATAAAGGTGGGTTGACTTACTCTTTTAAAAAAATTTAGTGTATTTTCAGAGAGAAAGGAAAGGAGGGACAAAGAGGGACAGGGACTAGGATTTCCTTTTGGCCTAATTGCTACCATCTTTCAGGTGCCATGGATGGACCTTGTGATTGTGTAAGAAAAACTTGTAATGAAGATAATGCCATGAAAAAGAATTATATAAAATCTGACCTTTCTCTCTTCCCTCCTCCTGACCTTTTAATGGGTATAGTGAAGTTCAAACTGAACAGGAATCTCGTGCTCAGTGTAGAGTCTCTGCACTGGACTTCGGGCCCCCGCCCCCAGGTCTGCGCTCCACCCTCAGCCCTGGCCCGGAGCGGCAGGCAGCCCGCTCCTCTGCTCTCTGGCTCCTCCCTGCTGGCTTGGGCCCATGCGGAGCCCTGCTGGAAACTTGGAGTGAGGAAGGGCAGAGGTCAGATATTTATTCCCCCAGCTCCCTCTCTTTAAGGTCACCTTGGCCTGGCTCTGTGTTCTACTAAAGGTGACCTCTTAAGGGCACCTCTACCCAATTCTCTTCTGATTTCCAATGGTCACTCCCTTAACCTTGTCCCTTCGGGCCTAATGAGTTCACTGTCCCTGTGGTTTTCCTACACATGTATTTTTAAGTGGTCTTTATTAAACCACCTGCAAGTTACAATCTGAGCGTGCCATCTGCTTCCTGTTGGCTCCGTGGCTGCTACAGCAGTAGGTACCAGAAATGGCCCCACGAAACTGATGCTTAAGGTTGCGTTCTGGTGTGGTGGCCCCTTATTTCGGAGAGGACAGGGCTAATGCCGGTGTGGGGGCAACGGCACATGAGGAATCTGGTAGGCGGTGGTGCCACCAGTGCTTCGAGTGCAGCAGTGTGGATGAAGTGTAGTGGGAGGTCAAGACTGGACAGGCCAGTTGGCTGGGGCACTTCATCATCAGGGCAAGTTGTGGCTTCAAAGATTCTGCAGACCTTACTCTGACAGCCTGAAGAAGGAAGGTGCATGGGAAAGAAAAAGTAAAAGCTATCGACATCAAAGTACGACACTTAAAGCTGGAGAGCCTCCATTGCAGCTTTGACAGGGTCTCATCTGTGGTCACAGAGCAGTTCTGGGAGAAGACCGTGCCTGGTTGTGAGGGCTGTGCAGTTGTAGCTCCAGTTAAATGCTCAGTCCCGCCAGAGCCCGAAGGGCACGAGTTGGGAAAGGGGGTGATGGCCACAGAACTTGGGACCTCCGCGTTTTCCTGGAGTCCCACAGCCCGCAGGGGCAGGCCGCCCCCTCCCTACTGCCCGCAGGCCCATAACCAGCGTTCCCCGTGGGGGTGGCAGGGCCCGCCCCCAGAGGGGGCCTGGAAACAAGGGAAGGAATTGTAAGACTTCTCCAACCTCTTGGAGGAGCCCAGGGGACGTTTGTGGGAGAAGCTCCTACGTGTGTTAGACCAGTAGGGTCAGAGATGAGCATGGTCTCTCTCAATTTAGTAACCACTTGAAGAATGTTTACATTCCATCTCAGTGTCTTGAACTTGATTTCCCCCACCACATGTTTTATTCTGAAAAATTCCAAAAATACAGAAAAGCTGAATAATAAAAGAACACCCTTATATCTTTCACCTATTATTTTAGGACATTCTGTCTCTCTTTTTTTTGCTGAACTGTTTGAAAGTAAATTATAGGTACATAACGTATATACATATATACATACATAAACACATTCGAAGATACGTACATAATACACAAATCTTTTTGGATGACCTATTTGAAAGTAAACTATAGACATTGTTTCATTGCTCAGTACTTCAGTATGCATTTCTTAGGAATAGACATTAACACAACACTTGTAATGGAAAATAATCATACTTTAAAAAAATTAGCAAGAAGAGTCACATTATCTATCACCAATCTCTTTAACAGAAGATTACTGGATTCTCCTATCTGCTTGTGCAGGTACCATTTTATAATATGTTATTTGGGTTGAAGTATGTGAAGAAAATTCAGCCTCACAGAAACATACAGTTAGAAATGGAAGGAGTGTTTTAAAATAGGCTTTTCAGGTAATTGTGGTTAATTTTGATAACCACAAAACTTGACAAGTGATAGTTTCTTAAGGATTAGTTGCACTAGAACTTTCTTTGAAAGTTTCTACCCCTGACACCAAAAGTTGCCAGTTGTCCTCCTTGAAGTGACAGGCTTGTTTTGTTCACCTCGGAGAAATGCCTGCCAGGTCCACAGGTCTGTCATAGTATGTCAATCATTCCTACAGGTAAGAATGGCACTCTGTGGGAGAAAACAAGTCAGTTCACAGTCCAAACAGTTATGTGTATGCCTTTCCTCGAGGCAGCCATTTCCACCTTTCTCAAGAGTGAAGACTTTGTTCTACCTAACCTGACAATGATCACAACTTGAGAAAAATTCAGTTATTTTATCTAATATTCAGTGTATATTTAAATTTCCCCAAGTGTTCCCCGAAATGTCCTTTGTTTCTTCCCCTGATACAGTACCTGATCAAGGCTCACGCCCTTCATTTGGTTTTTAGTCTCTTAATCTGAAATAATTATCGACTATTTTTGTTTTCCATAACATCGACTTTTTTAAAAGAGTCCAAACCAAGTATTAGGATCCACATTCTGGAGTTGTCTCTTTCTTCATGACTCAAATCATATTACATGTCTTTTGCAAGAATACTACAGAGGTGAGCTGCTTTTTAAAAAATTTCTTACCCTAGGACATCTTTTCATTGCTTTTAGAGAGAGAGGAAGAGGGGAGGGAAGAAGGTGGGGGGGGAGGGGAGAGAAGAGTCATTGATATGAGAGAGAAATGTCAATTGGTTGCTTTTTGTACACGTCTGAACCAAGGATTGTATGCACCTGGACCAAGGATTGAACCCGCAGCCTAGGTATGTGCCCTAACTGGCAGTCAAACCTGTAACCTTTCAGTGTATGGGATGGCACTCCAAGCAACTGAGCCACACGGGCCAGGGACAGAAGTGAAGTTCTTATTGCGTGACACCATGAGGCACGTGAGGCCAGGCTGCTTCATTCTGTCTGGTCACCAGGTCAGCTAAGGTTGGCGACTGCCAGATCTCGCCATTTTAAAGACAACTTCCCTTACCCTTTACATTTAATTCTTTGAAAAACATGTAAGTTTTGGAGACCCAGGGCGGAAGGGAGGGATGGTTCCTATGAAGTGGCAGTGGAGATGGCCCTTTGGCCACCTTAGGCTTCTCAGGCCACTGAACCAACAGGCAGAGTTTTTGTATGGACTGGGATCACCAACCTGGATTGTCTGGAGGAGCCTGGTCTGTGGAAAACTATGTTTGGGAACTGGGGGATTTATTGGTGATCTTTTTTGCTCCCTCAATCAGTTGTCCTGGTAAGTGAAAAACTGCAACAACTCACAAAGAAGACAACTCACAAAGAAGACTTTGGACTCCCTACCTGGTATAGAACCCTAGTCCAGCCAATATGCTGGGAGAGGTTCAGGAGTCCGGGGAATGGGCAGAAGGAAAAGGCAGCTACAGCGACCAGCACAGCCCTTCCAGAAGTCCCAGCTGTGTTTTATGTAATGTAATTGTTTCTCCTCTCCCTCTGTTTTCTTCGAAATAAGTTATATGGATAACACCAATGTTTCCGAAAGTTTTAAGTTTAGGTGAGAGTATGAGAAAATTGATACCAACATGCAATGACATGGTGGGTGATAGAACTTCATGCCTGTCTGTGTTGGGGACTCAGTCCTTCAGCAGATGAAACGAGGCAGAGTCTAGAGGTCCCTGTTTGGGCACCAGCTGAGGTGGATGGCGGACTCTGTCCTGCAGAGGCTGCTTGGGGTCGTCATGGATGGGGAGATAAGTCGCCCCAGCCACTTTTCTTGGTCTGCCAGGGAAAGGGGTGGCACTTCGCTCTAGTGGAGAAGGCCCTGAGCTCGTCTCTTGAAGTGGCTTTTATTGAGAACCTATGCTCAGGGATATACAGCATGGTTGCAAAGCTCATCAATCAATGTCAAAAGGCTATGTTTACAGAAATGACAGATAACAGCTGAAGGAACAGAAGAGATTTGCCTCAAGTCAGGGTCTGGTAGACAGGGTGGTGTCCATTCAGCCCTGAAACCTGGGAAACTAATCACATTCTATGCTCAACCCTAGACATCAGTAGTCATTAACTCGAGGGCGTTCTTAGCAAAATAAGTTTCATAGGATCTAATGCATTCCTTTGCCAGGCCTAATTGCCCCAGGAACTGCCCAATCCAGTTTAGGGCTGTACGTGCCTTTAGTATTGTTTCAAGCCTGAGCCAGGCTGGCGGGACAGAGCCACCAAGAGACAAGGAGACTTCTTTCAGAGAGAATGACTCCGGCCATATCAAAGCCAAGGGATGAGGGTCTTTTCCCCCTTCTCATGTCCCCCAAGTCCTTCCTTGATGGCCCGTTTGTGACTGTGCCTGTCTTAGGTTGCCTCTGCCATCGAGGGGTCTTACCCGTCATTGACTAACCTGCTATCCTCTGGGGCCAAACAGGGTGATGGGAGGGAGGCAGGGGCTGTACCCCTGCCAGGGGGACAGGTTTTGTCTCCTCAGTGGCCTATTTTCCCAAGGCCTCCTTGCTCAGCTCCAGCCTTGGGGCCCTCTCACCTGTTGGTAAGGCTACAGTCCCTGAAACTAGGCAGGACGGTTCCCAACGATGAAAGACCAGAGAAGATGCTGAATGCAAAGGCTTAGGTGCCATGTATATACTCTGTCTATCCCTCCAGATCTGTCATACATTATCCTGGGAAGCTTCCATGTATGGATTGTATCCTTGGGCTGTGCTTTCTAGTTTCTCATTGGATTTGGTCCATGGTGAAGGGAGAGTGAAGTGGAGCAGGGTCAAGTCAGGCTGACAGTGTTTCTCAGCTCTGCTCCACTCAAGGTGACTTCTGTGTGAATTTCTTCTTTTGGGTTCTAGTAACTGCTCCTTCCTCTTGCCTTTTGGCTGTGGGACAGCAACAGTTCTTCCATTATTGCTACCCCAGGGTTATGGCATGATTACCTTTTGGTTTTCCTAAGCCTTTGCTCACATCTTTGGAAATAACATTTTAATAAACATAGTCTTCGAATTAACTTATTTTGAGTATGTCTTTTCAAATTGGGAACCTGATAATGGGCGAATAGGATTAGCAGAAAACTATTATCAGGATGAGAAATCTGTTACCTGGCCTTGAAGATTAAAGTCAAAGGAAGATCAACTGTGTGTCTTGTATCCTGTCCTTGGCCTTGCAAAGAGCTATGTTCAGCTATTTAGTGTGTTTGTTCCTCTTGCACTGTGTGGCCTCTCACAGTCGTGTTAATTTAGGGAGACTGTCCTTCTGTTGGCTGTGCATCTCATGCAGAGGTTCTTACAAGGCCCCTGGCCTCTTGATTGAGTCTGTTCTATGGGCTGATTTCAGCCACACAGTTTCAGAATTCTGGGAGATGTGGGCATTGAAAAGGACTTACAGACTTCCTTTATAATTTGGCCTGGGTATAGTTGGCTCCTGTTGTTGTTATTGGACAAAGGATCTCAAATAGTCTTTTTTTTTTTTTTTTTTTAAATTACTTTTTGGAAAGAAGGGAAGCAGGGGAAAGAAGAGAAGGAGAGAAACATCGTTGACTTGTTGCCTCTCACATGCTGGGTAACCTGGGCAGGCAGGTGCTCTGGTCATGAATTGAACCTGCAACCTTTCGGTTTGTAGTCAGGTGCTCAATCCACTGACTCACACCAGCCATGGCTCATATAGAGTCTTCTTGATGGCAGCAGTGCTAACAGCTTTGGTGCGTAGATGGCCTCTATTCATGTGGGAAACCGATCAATAATTAGCAAAACATGTTCATTTGTATAAGTCAACTTCAGTATTTACAAATGTCCCATACAAGGGATACTGAGTTGTGTGGGCTTGACAAATGGGAAAGAGAGGACAATTCTGCCAGGTTGCTCTGGGAAAGTTTGTAGGCTCCTTGGGCACCACCTAGTGGCCACCTAGGGAGTAGCAGTGCTACTCAAATCATCTGTGGTCAAAGACGTAATTTTCAAGTGATTCTTGACCAATATTTTTGTAAAATACAACAAAAAATTATTAGAAAAATTATGTAACAAACAAATACACATGAAGTATGTCTCAATTTTATTATTAGGTTCAACAGAGAAAGAATAAAATTTTAATAAATATAATCAGAAAGAGCAACATGTAGGGAAAAGGAATAAAAACTGCGCCCATCATTCATTGCAAGTGTAAACAAAGCTAAACAAGAAGTTAGAGTAAAATAGCTATTTCCCAATGTTAAATGCCTAGACACAGTTCTGAACAAACACCATATGTACCAATATTTAAGTTTTGTACCAAATATTTGTACAAATATATACCAATATTTAAATTATGTAAAAATTTAAGTTTTAATGTGATGAACTTCTTGCCTGTTAAAACATCTAATGTAGATTGAGTTAATGAAAATGTTACTCACAAGGGATAAAGTTTCATTTTAATGACATACAGATTAGAGAAACCAGCTCACAGAGGCCTATTAGTGGAAGAGGGAGAGGATACTTTAAATCATTCTCAGCACATTCAGGATATTAATTTAATTTTTATGCAGAATTAAGTGACATTATATCTTCAGAAGTCATCTTTGATCATTCATAAGTAGTAAATTCTAACAATTTATCTTGTATTGTTATATTTAAATTATCTTTTGATAAAAGAAGTGAGTTTCAGATCCATCCCTATCTTTTGAAAGAAAATAAAATTCAAAACATTCTATCCTGTATTGAAAGTATTGGTAATTATTGTTAAATTATGGTAAATGTTATTATAGTCTACATATATAAATTTTGCCTTTCCAAATGATAACTTTTGTTTTTGCCCTTAGATCTTATTTGCCATAGAAGAATATATGGTTTTGTTCAAGCAACATCTTTAAAAAGTAGACACCACTTTTTTCCTTAAGTATATAACCTTTATTGTATTTTTTTCCTGTTATCATTTAGTCCCCTTCTGCCCCCCTCCCCCCAGCAATCTCCACACTGTTCTCCATGTCCATGAGTCCTTTTTCCTTTGTGCTCAATCCCTCCACCCCCTAACCTACCCCGCCCCCACCCCATCAGTAGCTGTCATCTGCTCTCCATCTATGATTCTATCTCTGCTTTGCTTGTTAGTTCAGTTTGTTCATTGGAGTCCGCGTATGAGTGAAATCACATGGTATTATCTCCTGGCTTATTTCACTTAGCATAATGTTCTCCAGGTACATTCATGCTGTTGCAAAGGGTAAAATTTTCTTCTTTTTTATGACTGAGTAGAATTTGATTGTGTAAATGTCCCATAGTTGTTTTATCCACTCATCTCTTGATGGACACTTGGGCTGCTTCTGTGTCTTGGTGATTATAAATAATGCTGCAATGAACATACGGTGCTTATGTTCTTTCGGATTAGTGTTTTGGGTTCCTTCAGCTATGTTCCTAGAAGTGGAAACACTGGGTCAAAAGGCAGACCCATTTTTAATTTTTTGAGGTACTTCCATATTGCTTTCCACAGTGGCTACACCAGTCTGCATTCCCACCAGCAGTGCAAAAGGGAAACCAACTTTTAAAGTAAGTTTCTTCCTGACTTCTCAATAATTTAACAATAATTACCAATACTTTCAATACAGGAGAGAATGTTTTGAATTTTATTTTCTATCAAAAGCTAGGGATGGATCTGAAATTCATTTCTTTTATCAAAAGATAATTTAAATATAACAATACAAGATAAATGTTCTCAACAGAACTCCCCTCTTCAGCAACCACTGTACTTCAGCAAGTGAGACTAGTTGTTTGTGATCAGCTTCTCTAATTAGCACACATTAGAGAAACATTCTTGATGTCAAAGGATTAGCTGTTATGTAATTCACAATATTTGTTACGTCAATAAACCAATAAACATTACAATCATCCAACTTTAAAAAAAATAGCAAGAACTTCTCAGGGAAGGGAGGAATACATTGTAGTGATTTGCAAGGGAACATACAAGAGGATAAGAGAGAAAGAGGCATTGATCTCCAGTGATTTAGGGGAAACTGTGTATAAATGAATCTATACACACACACACACACACACACACACACACACACACAGAGACAAAATTATAAAGCAAATTGGTGAAATGTTAAAAATCGGTGAATCTTGGTAAAGGAAGGATATGTAAGGATTCTTTGTACTATTCTTGCAATGCTTCTGAAAGTTTGAAGTTATTTAAAACTAAAAAACCCAGTAAAAATAGACGATTATTCAACTATTTGGGAAGTAACCAAACTGCCAAAAGTTTGTCTACTATCATGATTGTGAACATTATTAAATCCTTTCATACAGTAAAAATAAATAAATAATATAAATTACTTCTCTCCTTTAGCTGGTAGTATACAACCATAAATTAAAAAAAAATTAACTTGATTAAAGAATAAAATAAATGTGAAAATTACAGGTTATAATAAGAAGAGCTTACGTTTTCTAAGATTTCTATACATGCTTTAGGTCACTGTTGACAAAGAAATGTAAAACAGTACGTGCTGTGATGTGGCCCTGCTCTTCCTGACTCCTGCGTGGCGCGCAGTCACCACGTGAGTGGGACAGCACATGCGTGGACTGTGCAGCTGGGGACAGATGCCATGCTTGGATGCTGCACCAATGTCAGGCTCCTGTGAGTGTTCCTAGGTACCCACTCTCAATTTCTGTGCCGCACTCAGTGTGGCCCAGTACCAACCTTAGACTGGCACGGGTGTAAAGGACACTGACTGCAGGAAAAACTCCTCTGTGTTCCTTCTCTACACACAACACTGTGGTCTCCAGACACGTGGGTTTTTTCCCCACACCAAGCAACTCTCCAGTTCTCTGTGAATGCCAGGTTCGATTCAATCCTGACACGACCCAGAGTTAGCCTCCGACACCACAGGCGAGTAAGGGCTTAGCCCCCAGGGCTGATCTCCCATCCCCGAAGCAGGCAAGTCCAGCTTGTCACCTGTGCTTCTGTCAGACTGGCTAGAAGTCAAAGGCTCAACAACTCGCTGGAATGACTCACAGAACTCAGGAAACTTTACTAGATCCCCGTGTATTATAAAAGGATACAACTTGGGAACAGTCAGATGGAAGGGATGCCTAGGGCAAGGGATGGGGAGAGGGGCTGGAGCTTCCATCCTCCCAGCATCTCTACCACCTGCTCACTGACCCGGAAGCTCTCCGTGTGCCTACATTTAGGATTTTTAAAAATGTATTTATTTATTTATTTTAATGAAGTCTTCATTACTGTAGGTGAGATTGATCAAATCATTGACCATTAGTGATTAATGCAACCTCTCTCCTCTCCCTGGAGGGAGGAATTTGAGAGATGGGATGTAGCAAATCCATGGGCTGGAGACCACGGAACTCCATCCATGAGCTGGCCTCTCTGTTAGGGACTGAATGTGTCCTCACCAAATCCACATGCTGAGGTCCCAACCCCCAGTGTGGCTGCATTTGGAGATGAGGCTTCCAAGGAAGTAATTAAGGTTTAATGAGGTCATAAGGGTGGGGCCCTGATCTAATACGATTAGAGTCCTTCTGAGAAGAGGCACCAGCCAGCTCTCTCTCCCCCAACCCCTCCACCTCTCTCTTCAAGGAGAGGTCATGTGAGCACTCAGTGCCACACAAGTCACCTGCAAGCGGAAGGAAGAGGTCTAGGAATGCAACCTGCCTTGCCAACACCCTGATCTTGGACTTCTCAGCCTCCAGGATTGTGAGAAATAAATGTCTGTTTAAGCCCCCCAGGCTAAGGGAGTTTGTTATAATAACCTAACCTGACTAATACAACTACTACAGCTGCTCCCACACAGACTTTCTTGACTCAATACTGTTTATACTGCACAATGTCTTTATTATAATGAGTGAATAAAGTGATCTTATATTTTTTCCAAATATATTTTGTTGCAGAGTTGATATATGCATGCGCCATTTTTGTATATAAAATTTTTACATTTTCATATTAAATAATTGTATTTTGTAATAAGTTATTTGTTATTCTCTTAACATCAATGAGACGACCACAAAGACAGAGACAGAAACCCCCTGCACTCTCGTGCTCTGAACACAATAATTACTGTGCTGACTTCTACCAGTGGCGTTTGGTTTTTCTGGGGAGGTTTTTGATGGTATGTAAACAGCATTGAACAGCATGCTTTGTTTTGCACCGGACTTCTTTCACTCAGCATTTGGTTAATGAGATTCATCCATGTTGTGTGTGTAGTTCTTAGAAATTGCTCACTTTCATTGTTTTAGTCTTCTGTCCTGCCCTCTTTGTCTGCACATTGTTTATATTCAATATGGGCAATTCTGCTCAAATCTGTTTCTTCCTCTGTGAGCAGGGAAATCCTCCTTGACGTCCTTGACTAGTTTAAGACCCTTTGTTTTGCTCCACTGGGATGGCAGCTGGATCGCTGGCTGTTGCTTTTCCTTCATTTGTCTATACACTTACAATATGGATTTTCACTTCAAATTTTTCCTTCTGGGTTTTCTGCTTCTTTTCTTGGCTACCATTTTGATATTGTATTGCCATTGTTGAATATTGGGTGTTAAAAACATGTGAAAAATCATTTCTTCAGGTCTTGCAGAAGGGGGACTGTGCTCTTATTTTCCTCTGCCATCTTTGCCTTTCAACAGCGCCTGTTTTTAGCCACGATAGAGGCAGGTGAAGTAAGTGTACAACAGGAAGTTTGAAAAATTGTGGAATCTCATTCTCCTCAAAAATCATAAGCTGTTCATTATTTTGCCAGAAGGTGGTAGCAAAGTTACAATCAGACCATGGGTAAAAATTTTCACTGTCAACACTCAATGAAAACAGAGAGAGAGAGAGAGAGAGAGAGAGGGAGAGAAAGCAGGAAAACAATGAAATGTCACCTGCTTATTTACTACTTGATTTTTAACTTATAATCCTGTTTTTAGAACTCAGTATTATTGGAAGAAAAAACTATAAAATAAATATGATGGTTACTCCTTAAGTTTGATGAAATGAATGATTATTAAAAAGTTATTTGAGTCCAAGCCTCTTTATGAAACTAAATTTCTACCCTGTTAATACTACTCTCTATTGAATTAAGAGGTCAAAAATAAAAGGTAAAATGAATGGTAAATTAATAAAGTTCACTGCATTCTATGAATTTGCACAACTGCATGCCATTTGGTATCCAATTACAACATTCAACACATTGTCCAACAGGAAAACATTGGGGAAGAGAAAACCTATTATGGCACAGTTGTTGTCTCGAAAACAAAAAGAAATAACAAAAGGAAAAGAGGAAGAAGAGGACTGAGTAAGGAAAATACTTCCATATCTTCTTACATATATCTTCAGGGAGTGAACGATTCGGACTGGCGGGAGCAGCAGTTAATAGGCGTGGCATCTACCAGCCACGATAGGAATTCCTCCCTGCCTTTGGCAGAAGTGGACTTGGAAGGTTTCTTGCAGCCTTAAAATTCTGTCATTCTGTTTCTATTGAACAAGATTCCGCAGACTCCTCTGGCAACGGATCCTTAATTTGCAATGTCTCACAAGTCTCAAGAGTCAGGGAATTTCGTGGAAGTCCTCAAACATGTTACAATGCATGGCACACCTCCGAGTGTGCACAGGGTGAGGGTTTTTCAGAGTCCTGGGCTTTGGGCTGTGAGGAGAACTAAGAATTACAGACTGTTGCTGTTGCTGTGCATCGGTGAACTCATGAAACACGAATTCTCCCCCCAGCAGGGGGACTGTTTTGAAGGAAGGACGGGAGCCCCTGAATGGAAAACTCAGGCACTGCATGTGCTTCACATCAAGCCGCAGGGCCTCCCTGAGGTCTGTGCTGGTAGACTCAATTGCCAGGGATTGCGGACGTAGTATGAGTGCCCAGTGGTTAGTACAGAAGCCACATGTCCACCGTGGTGCATCGCATGGACTAAACTTGCCTTTCAAGACACCAGTGGGTTGTGGAATGCCTTAGAATTCATCTGAATAGCTGCAATGGTGTTTGCTTTCAGAAGTGGCTCCGTGTTTTACAAGAGGTTGGCTTCGTGTGCTTGTTGTACAGTGTCACCTTCTTGATCATGTCCTCACTGGGACACACAGAGGATTTGGCTTCAGGAGACCCGTATTTCAGTCTTAGGTGTGCCACTCTGTAGCCGCAGGGTCTTTGTCAATTTGCTTAAGTTCTCGGGGCCTCAATTTTCTCACCTGTGGAAAGAGGATGGCATTGGAAACAGCATTGTCGAAGTGAAATTACTGTTTTCTCACATGGGGTGTGTATACGATTATTCTCACTCTTCTGCTTCTGGGAGGTTAGGGCAATGTAAAAAGACAAGCAGTCATCAGACCAGCTCCTTGCGTGCTGCAACCGGTCATATTCCCGCCTGCACCTGTGTTCACGAGCTTGTCCTCCAAGCCCATGTTGGCTGGAATTTGTTTTATAACCACCCAAAGGAAGGCTTGCGAGGAGCCAGACAGGTCAAGAAAATGCGTGTGGAAGGCCTGGTGGGCTACGGGAGTGGTGGGGACTGGGTAAGACCGAGGACAGCGCGCCTTGTCCAAAGGGCAGCTGCTGCTCGCCTGCAGCCAGTTGTGGCCATTTGGAAATGCAGGCTCAGGAATTCCAGATCATTTCTCTTTTCTCAATCTCAATAGTGAATTTTGAAAAATTCAATACTATGTAGGTTAGAAAACAACAAAAGCCAAAAACATCCCTCCAAATTAACCACACTGGAGCCTTGACATGGCCCAGGAAGCACCAAATTTCAAATTCTGACGAGGACCCAAACCAGGTCCTTCGGAACAGCTTCTGGGGAACCAGCTCCCGGTGCGGTGAGAGGCGGTAGGAGCCGGGCTGCAGGGGGACAGATCTTGGGTGTGAGCCTCAGCCATGGGCAGGCTGGGTAGAGAGGATGGAGGTAAGAGAGAGAAAACAAAAGCAACTAATCCTTATCTTTTTTTTTAAGGGTCAAAAGTCACAGAAATTTCTAATATACACACAGGTTGATAGAGAGCAATGGTGGGGGATTGATTCCCAAATATGAAGAGCCTTAAGGAGAGGCAACGATTTTCTCCAAAGTTTTTAAGTTTTACTGTGTTGACATTTCGTCTGTGCTGCTCGTCCACAGGAGAGGAAGAGGAAAGGTTTCCTTGTCCCAGGGCACTGACCCTTGTGATTGGCCCCCAAAACGTCACTGTACAAATGCAAGGTTAAAGCATGGAAGCCACCTCAAGATAACAATCCAAACATCTCAGTCAAAGGAATGGATGTGTGGGGAATGGTTTAGTGTATTTATAGAGATGTCCACTATCTTAACGAGTGATCACTCTGCCGTTCCGTGATGAAAGTTACCGCACACCCAACTCAACGCATTGTTCTGACTTAGACGGTGGACAGACAGCTTTCAAATTACCAAAATTGACGAGCATCACATGGAAAGTATCTGTTTTACGAATTCAACACTGCAAAAAAACCCCCCAAAACTATAGCTTAAAGTTCCAGTCTCTGTAACCATCTGTATTTAGATTGTATTTACTATGTATTTTTGGTTCAGATACTTCAAGGAAAAAATGGTTTATTTGCATTTCACATTCCTGGGTTATGTCTTAGTTATGACTCATGTTCTGCTGATTGTCTTAAAACTTCTGTTTTATAATGTTTTTCTGACCGGATGCCAGGAATGTTGCAAAGAAAAACCAGATTGAGAAACCTTAGTCAAACTGAGGCAAACGCGAGCACACTTCATCCAAGTGAGAAAGAACTTGCAGGGTCCAGCAGAGATTTCAAATGGCTGGGCTTTTGTTTTGTTAAATTTCACAGCATAAGCCAACATCTATTGAGTGACTGTTGCATACCCTCTATGAAGTGCCCTATGGTTGGGGCGCAGGGATAAATTCAACACTCATTCTTGCCCTCAACAGAGTTGAAATTCAGAAATATAGCCATTGATAGTTTTCTTCTGAAGTTCAGCTGAAGTTGACAAATAATGGCGGAAGGCCTGTTGTGGTCCAGGCAACAGGCTCAGAATGTGAAAGTCCCTACAGGAAACACGTAGCTTACTGAGTAAGACCATAAAATACCAGCAAGGTGTTTACAGTCTTGAAAATTAGATTCTCTCTGAGAAGGCGGATGTTTTCTGGAAAAGGAAATGTTGTTCGACCACAACGGTGCTGTTGTCCTTTGATCATGGAGTCCCTCCTGTTGGAGCCTTGGACGTGCTGTGTACTTTGTTCAAACTGTTAGCGAGTGTGTGGAGATGCCTTGTTCCCTGGAGTGGTTGGTCCTCAGACACCTTGCTCAGCCTGTGAATACATTAACTTTTAACACGCAACTTAGCAAGGGGCAAGAGTGTTCCAGGAGCTAGGGGTCTTGCCTTCTGTATTAGTCTGCTCAGGTGCCCTGGCAAAATACCACGGGCCGAATGGCTTAAACAACAGACATTTACTTCCTCCCAGATCCGGAGGCTAGATGTCCGAGACCGAGGTGCCATCAGGGCTGGTTGCTGGGGAGGCCTCTCTCCCTGGCGTGTAGATGGCCACCTTCTGGCTGTGTCCTCGGATGGCCTCTTCTCCGGGGGCTGAGGGAGAGAGATTTCTTGTGTCTCTTCTTCTAATAAGGACACCAGTACTGTTGAATTAGGTACACCGCCAACCCCTCTGCCCCCTGCCTGTTACTTCATTGAACTTTAAAGGCTCTACTTCCAAATACAGTTAATTGGGGAGGGGTAGGGGGAGGGCTTAACATATGAATGTTGGGAAGGCTTAATTCAATCCATAACTTCTTTTACATGTAAGATCATTGCATCGAGGAAACAGTAGTGCCTGTAAGTAATTATGCTCCACCCCCAATTTTGTATAAAGACACGACCAGATCCTTCAAGGTGAACATTGGAAAGAAAATTTTCTGGAGAGGAGGAGCAGTGGGACCCTAGAAGCCCTGTTGTTTGGGCCCCAAGTTCCACAGTCCTGGGGGACTCTTTCAGACGGACCCTGGCCACCACCTCCACTCAGGGTGGCTTCGAGGTGGGAGTGGGGAGTGTCATTTCCTTCCAACAAGACCAGCCTCAGCAGGGAGGCACAGCCCTTCCACTCACGCCCTGCCTCACCACTGAGCCAACGTCAGGTCATTTCAGGAGGCTTTCCTAAGAGCTAAGAAGTGACAAAAGGCAAGGAATTACTTTCTCCAATAGAAAGCACAATGATTCTTTGGCCAATTCTTCTCTGTATGGCCCATTGCAGTGACCTGCCTCGCGTCTTAGTTCCTAGGGTATTAAAGATACCTGAACCTTCCATATTTGATCCCAAGAGAATTCCTAAGCTCCTTTCTTCTATTTTCCATTTCCCCCCAGCTGGTCACCCCAGCAGGGACCACGCCTCTGCAGAGAAAGTCATGCAGGCAGAGCCCCAACATGAAAACCATGTCACAAAGCCCCTCAGCATTTCATAACAGGACATTATTCATGGGCGTCCGTGTATCTGGGAATGTGGCTAAAAGATGAGTCACCTTAATCTTCTCAGTGCTCCAGGTTAAGTACCAAGATGCGCTAGGCACCTTCGTGGAGTGGATTGCACACAGGCCATCTTTCCATCTGCGCCCGAGTTGATCTCTGCCTTGCACTTGGATCTGGGCACTAGGGCATCATCCTTCTTTCCAACCAACAGACATCAGATGCCCCCAGTGTAGAAGTCAAAAGGGACAAGACCAAGTACTTAGATCAGATCTTGGAGAGTTTATTTCTTGTAATCATTACACAACCTCAGACAACATGAAAACCTGTGCTGAAACCTGATGGGATCCCCCATAGTCACAGAGCAGTAATGAAAGGATTAAATCCATATTCACACTCAGCCACTGGGAGCATCTGCTCTTTGTGGGAGTACGTTACAAAAATACCATTCTGTACATGTGCATTTTTATCTACCAAATAAGAATTGATGGAAAATGTTTTTTTTTTTTTCCCCCAGGGAAGGAGAATTTTAGCAACAGCAACCAAGGTTTCATTTATTTCCCTAAATCAGTTGAACGTATACCTCTCAGCCTTCTGCTCTCACTCTTGAAAACAGTTCCCGGGTCTGAGGTCTGGGAGACGGTGCCAACCCCATACCCAGCGCCTCACTCTCAGCACACAGGCTCATGACCAAGTGGATGGATCCACTTTGCATCTGTTTGTAGGTTGCCTTCAGCGTCCCTTATTTGCCTATGTAGGTGTGGTCCTTGGATTTTTCCTTTGGAATAAGTGATATCATCTTATTAGTTGCCTCAGTCGATGAGTTAAATAAAATCTTTGACACAGATTCATTTAATATCTGTATGAGAGTAATAAGTTTAAGCCCAATTCCTCAAAGAAAAAGTTACGGAAACTTAGAGCACTGTGCTGTGATCTTTGTTGAGACACATTCAAAAGGAGGTTTGTGTGTGCGTGTGTGTGTTTTTAATAGATAAATAAGAGATATAGGTAATTTTTTAAATAAAGATAGAAAAGAGCAGGAAAACAGACTCAATTGTTCTTTGAAAATTTTTAATTTCCATGTTTCCCATTTTGACTACCAGGGCATTGTGATAGCTATGAGAGAAACATTTTCAGGCCACAGATGTCCTTGAATTAAAACAAGCCTCTCAACCATTCATTCCTGCAGTGGGCTTTTTTCCAAGGGCCCCCTGTATGTGCAGCAGTGTATCGGGTAGGTCCTGAGGAACGCAGAAGTGGGGCGTGTTGTGCTCCTCACCTCCAGAGAGTGAACAGTCAGGACTTCCGGTGGGGTGAACAGTTCCCGCAAGGAGCCCACTGCAGAAGAGCAGCCAGCTTGGTGGAGAGAAGGGGAGCTGCGAGGTTTAGAGCAGTTTGGAACGAGCGAGGTTGTGTGTTTCTCAGGATCCGAGCCGATGGCTGCTTTACAGCAGCAGACTCCCCAGGTTCAGCAGGAGACATCAGCAAATGACTTAAATGACTGAATGAAAAGGGGAGCCAGGAACCCTGGCTTGTTGGTCAAACATGGTTCATTGGCAGGAGGATGGGGCAGGGAGAGAAGTGGGGAGAAAAGCAAGAGTAGGAACATCAGGGCACGTGCGGGAGAGTCCAGCAGGCCAATGTCACTGAGTAGGAAGGGGGACCTCCAGGTAAGGGCGATGGGATGCCCTGGTGAGGACAGAAAGTCCCTGGCAGGGTGCCTGGTGGGTTTGGAGCGTTTCTCCTGAAAACAACTCAAGGGACGTCATGGTGTTCTGAAGTTAATCTTCATCACCTATAACGCTCTATAACACTTCGAAGTCTCTGGTTCTCACTTCTGCTATTAATTTCTCTCCAGACCATCCATGGGCATTTCCCCATCTCATTTAACTTTCTTTTGAGTCTTCCAAGCTCAGCTCATTCTTCTATCTGTAAGGTGGCAGTGTCGAACACAGTCAGTAGATGTCACTGTCGAATAGTTAAGGTGTCCATCCAACCAAGCTCTTAGGCCAGAAGCTTCAGGTTCCCTTTGATGGATTTGCTCCCTACTTGGTTGGTTCTGTAAAGTCTGAAATCTGTGCATAGTATTTACTTCAGGCAGTGCTGTGGCCACTTCTTCACTTTAGATGTGACGCTGGAGACGTGTTTGTGCGGGGTCTACGCTAGCTGGCTTTGGCTGGCTCTGGAGGCAGTACATTGCCTCATGTACTAAGAAGCCACAGCTGCCCTTCCAGGCTGACTCAATGGCATTTAATGGTATCTACCCCTGGCCCATTGCCCTCTGGACTTAGATCTTTATGTTGTAGCCAAAATCTTAGCTGTGAGGATGGAGATGGGATCAGGTACCACATGGTCCTGAACGTAGGAGCCAGTCTGAATGTGTCCTGTCACTTGATAGCAGACAGACACTCTTCATCGGCTACTCAGGACTCCAGGCGCCAGGAAGTAAGTTGAGGTCAGGGAGTTTGTTTTATCTACTGATTTGGAAAAATATTTAGCCTCCCTGGAACAGGGATGTGCATTCCGTGTGCCTGAAGCCATAAAATTTGGCAAGTCCCATATCAGATGCCGAAAACTGTTATACAACTCAGTCTAATTTAGATTGTAAGGCTTCCAGAGTGAACCAGGTCTCTTCCTTGGTCCAAAAGTCCTCTCTGATGAACGTGGGACCCAACAATCAATGTCCATCCATAATAATGCTGATGAGGATAATAATAATATTCATTGCCTAGATTTGACCTACAGTTCAAGAAACGCAGCTTTGGATAATCAGAAGCTAGAATTTGGCCCAGAGGGACTTGTGAGTACTTGTGCAACAATTTGGCCGACCTACAAATGAAGACAAAGGTATTTGACAGTGTGAACTCAAATGAAAACATCTCCCAGGCTAGTGTTCTTCACAGTTGGCCCTGGCAACCAGAAAAAGCAAAGCTGTATTTCTTGTAATTTTTCAAAGAGATCATTCATTGCATGCCTCAGATAAGTTTTGTTCAAAATCATTTTAAAAGATTTAATTCTACTTAATTTTACTTGATAAATATGAATCTTCAAGAGCAAAGACTTAAAACTTGGTTCTCTGGGAAGGTAACACTTAAAGCAGAGAAGCAAACTCAAAATCAGTAGGCCTAACACTTGTTTTCCAAATGGTTAATAATCCTTGTGTTGTATTTGTGGATGTGTGCACAGAATTATGGGAAGAGTATAAGTTTCCAACCTGTCACTCAGAAGATCCTTCAATCATCTCATATTTATGTTCTCTTCATCACAGGAGATTATATTCTGTGGAATACTGATTTTGTAGACGAGGAAAGGAAGATCCCAGGAAGGAAAATGGGAACTGAAGTTAAATAGTATGGGAAGTGCTAGGTTGGATAAAGTTCAACTGGCTCTGCAGAAGGGTCATACAGAGCCTTTAGTATATTCAAGTACAACGAAACTATCAGAGAGGAAGTCATATAAATATTAAAACACAGTGAGTATCCAAGAGTTGCCGAGACTTAATCTATATATACTTTTCCCCATAAAGCATCACATGGAGTTCAGGAATTTGAGAAATAATTACTATATTCCTCAGGACTCTTCAGGTTGCAAGTAATAGAGACCAAACATTAGTTACGGCAAAAAGAGGAAAACATTTGCTCTTTTTGGTAATCAGGTCAAGGGCAGGACAAGGATGGGGAGAGCCTCGGCCAACTGGAGTGGCAACAGTATTCATTGTGCAACGACCATGTACAGGCACCATTCAACATGCTTTGCACGCATTGATTCATTCGATCATCGAATGAATGAGAGAGAGTTAAGTGCTATTATTATCTTCTTTTTACAAAAATGGACATTTAGGTTAGAGGTGTTGTTTCCCAAGGTTACCCAAGCAGTCTGACTCTAAGCCCACACTTGGAACCACTGTACATTGTGTGTCTCCAGGGACTTAAATGCTGTCAAAGTTTATTTTCTCTGTGTGACTCTCGTGTCCTTGGGTTTATTTCATTCTGTTCAATTGGCTTTCCCCATGAGATTCGAGGCCTGGCTCCCACCTCTTAGTTTGCCCCCTCACCTCCTTCCCAGGAAAGGGCTCCTCCTGCTTAATGTTCTGTTTAAAACATTTTGGAGAAAGGCTATGACTAGCCTTGACTTGAGGTCACATGCCCAATCTTGATGAGCAGGTGGGCATTCTAATCAGCTCAGTTCACATGTCACTACAGTGGCTGGGAGAGCAGAGACTAAGGATTGGCTGCATCTACTCTATCAACAGGGCCTCAATAGGGTCATGGGGAGCAAAGAAAGAAAGAAGGTGTGTTTTCCAGAGGAGGCGTTGGGCACTGGTGATATTCCAAACTCTGATATACCCTGAATCTTTTAGGATTGAATGGGATGTGTAAGGAGAGCTGCCAGCAGGGTTTCTGGCATGGGAGGAAGTTGTGGATTCATCATGGCTACTCTCTTATTCAGGCTGCAGAAGCAAAAGACCTTCCTTTTACTCAGGAATGCTCGACTAAGCAGGTGGAAGAACCAGCTAGGAAGTGTGCTTTGTATGAAAGTCACAGAGTTAGAACAAGACGTGCCTATTAGGGCAAGGTCTAAGTCTCAGGGGCCAGACCAAGCTGGATGCAAACAAAACCAGGTCAGAAGTCCAGGGAATGGGGCAGCAAGATCCAAAATTGTCATACAGCACAGACATGTGCAGATGGAAGAGGCCAGGCGACAACATCCACAGGGCCAATCTAAGTGAGAGGGCCCAGGCAGGAGTCCAAACAGGCAGGAGGTCCAGCCTCAAGCGAGGGGGCTGGAGAGCAGTAGCCCAGCGAGGTGAGGCCAGGGAGCAGCCCTCAGACAGAGGACAGGAGACAGAAAACAATGCCTCGGATTCCAGACTCAGGGTCTGACTATGGAGCCAAGTGATGCCAGAGAGAATTTCCTCCGATTCCTAGAAGGGAAAGTCAACACAAAGGGCACACTGACTTACTTCAGCCAGCTATACAATCTTCCTGGAAGCTTTAGAGATGACCCCTTTCTTTCCCCTTTTCGGCTTCTAGAGACCACCTGCATTCCTCGGTTCATGGCCCCCTCCTCCATCTTCGTAGGTGGCGGCTTAGCATCTCCCAGCATCTCTCTAACTGCGCCTTCTGCTTCATCAGGGCCTTTGTGATTACATTGCCCGCTGCCCTCTCCTCGCTCCCTCCCAGGTAATCCAGGATAATCGCCTCTTCTCCAGGCCCTTAACTTAATCATACTTGCAACGTTCCTTCTGCCACGTGAGGAAACATGATCAGAGGTTTCAAGGATTAGATGTGGAAATCTTTGGGGGGCTGTTCATCAGCTTACCCTAGCTGTCCTGTTCACCTTTAGACCTCCCAACAGCTTTGGCTGTCTGTCATAGGCACACATCATTTCCACAATGTTTCCTTTGGTCTGTTCCAGATTTTAGAAGCACCTGCCTGGGTATGTCCAGGGCGAGGGCTGCGTGCCTGGGTGTGCTGGCTCTCCTTGTGGAGGACGCCAGGTCTGGAAGGCCGCGCTGTTCCCCCAAGGGAGGCGGGCTCCTGTCGGGGCTGTTGCACGTGCTGGAGGCCCAAGCTATCCAGAGAACCCTGCCAGCCACTGCATCTTCCTTCACAAGGGGAAGGATTGCTCAGCAACCTCTGGTCCATAGCAACAGCCGAAGAGCCCCTTATACAAATGGATTGGATATAGCTCTCTGATGCCTGTGCTCTGGGGAAAAGGCAGAATGCTCATTGCCGTCTTGTTTGCAATGGTGCAAAACTGCAAACAGCTAAAATTGTCTTCACTAGTAGAATGGATAAATAAACTATTGATGGACCCTATAGCCATCAGCATGAATGAATTAGAAGTATGTGTGTTGATATGGAAAAATATTAAAATGTAACATTAAGCGAAAACAATAGAATTATATGGTTTATATACATAGGATGTAAAAGTGTAAAAATGTGCTTGGGAGAGATGCTCCAGCTTCAGATTAGTGGGTCCCACCTCTGGGCTGGAGGGGTGGGAATGGCGTTGGATGAGGCCACGCAGAGAACAGCAGCCACATTTATACCTTTCACTTTTGTAACAAAAATGTAGAAGTGAGTATGGCAAAATGAAAATACTTGTTATTGCTACGTGGTAGGGACTATGTGTTTATTATGTCATTCTCTAGACTCCCCTGCATGTTTTGAAATATGTAATAATAAAGTAGTAATTAATTTAAAATTCTAAGCATAAGATGTAGTGTAGTTATTTGGGTTATTTAAGAAAGCAATTGTTTTCTATAATTTAATGTTAAAAAGAAATCTGAAATAGTCCCATTAGGGAGCCAAACTACATACTGAGGCCATGAATGAGTTACAGCTTTTCAACACTGCACCCTAACTAAAAATTGATTAGCACTCAGACTTCAAGCTCTTCAATTGTTATGTAATTAGAGATTTGCCTCCTTGTCTCTCTAAACAGCATGGTCAATGAGAATGTATTCTCTCATTTTCCTTTTATATGAAAGTCACTAGAAAAGGGGAGAACGGGATTTTATAGCAACACCAATTCTTACTAAAAACCTCTCTGGTTGGATACGTTCAGCATGAACTTGCAGGGTGAAGTCAATGTTCCAAATTTCTCTCCGCGCCCCCCCCCCCCGCCCCCCGGGACTTATGCAACAGATATTAATTTTCTCTGTGGAACTAGATGGAAATATGTGCTAGAGAAATTTTTTATAACAAATACAGAATTATCTCTTTACTATGATAATATTGAATATCCAAATAATGATATGAGACTCCAGCTTCACCAGGTCCACCTTTCTACCTTATACAATATGTTACAGGCAAGTTTCAAAGTAACTGCCATTTAGGAATTTATTCAATCCTGCCCCTTTCTCTCTAGTCATCCAGTGCTTTGTACACCCTTTACTCTGCAAGTATCTATCACCTTCTGCTATTTCTCCAGTCTTCTTATCTGCATGAGAAATCTGCTCCATTACCTTTACCTTATTTACTCCTTTGATGAACCCTCCTGTTTGTAACCAGGCCGCCACCCCTCCCCGCCCGGATGTCCTTTCTCCTACGAGGCTGTCCCTGTTTGCTGGGTTGCCTTTCCGCAGGGAGGCCCTTCTCACCTCTGCCCCAGCTCCGCACCTGGTGTCGCTCCACCCTGACGCACCCCCGGGCTGGGCCCGTGTGCAAACACCGGGCTTTCCGGGCCGAGCTGCGCCACCCTTTCTGCTCTGCCTACCACGGCTCTTCCTCCTCGCGGTGCTGAGGTCTGCCTGGCTCGGCCCCGCGGGATGGCGTGAGGGCTGAACCGCTGGAGAAGCAAAGAGGAGGGCAGTGGAAGGAGAAGGAAAGAAGAGGAGGAGAAGGCGGAGGAGAAAGAGGAGGCAGAGGAGGACGGGGTGGGAGGGAAGTGGAGAAAGAGGAAGAGGAAGAGGAGGAGGAGGAGGTGGAGGGGGTGGAAGAGAGGTAGGGAGAGGAGGAGGTGATGGTGGAGGAGGAGGAATTATTGGTAATTTTTAATAATGAAAAGCCCCTAATCTTAACCCCACTAAATAAATGTTGAGCCGTTTTTAAAAACAGCTTTTTGAAAACATGCTACACTGTTGGCCTTCCCGGGCCTCGTGGTGTCTCGGCTTCGCCCTGGCTGTCAAGCCGCCTTATGTATGTCTTAGTTCCTTCCTTCGGGGCAGGCCGAGCCCAATCTCGAGGAAGTAGGCTTCTCTCAGCTTCCTTTCCTTCCTCAGCCTTCACCGCAGAAATGTACTATGATTTACCTTCATTTTCTATTTTCGACAACCCCACTTCCACCCCTGGCCTTCCTTTTCTAAATATGCCTGTCAGGAACAACGTAGGCTTGCTTACCGGAATAGAAGTTCTCAGGCTTGCCAAAGAGATGTATAGCAGTAGTCCAGGTTTGTTGCTAGAATTTGTTTATCAGGGACTTGTGGCTGCATTTCTGTGTTTATTCCTGAGTCTGGGGCTTTTTTCCACAATTATTTTTGGTTGTATGACTTGGCATTTTACCTGCCACAAATAGGCAATTGGAATATGTTTGCCAGATCGTAGTAAAGGGTGCTGATGGATATTATACTCAACAGCGTTTGAGCACTTGAAGAGCTGAAACTAGAGACACTGCCATTTTCAGTCTCCTGGCTTTTAATTTGTTCTTTTGTCCCGGGGGAACCATTCAGGACAGGTTTTTAGTAATGAAAAGTGGAGCATAGATGGCTTTCTAGAAGGGAGCGGTGCGAGCCAAGTGATTTGTTGAGCTACGCACACAGCACTGTTCACGGGCAGAGCTGTCTCCCGCCGTGAACTTCCCGGTAGCGGAGGTTTTCCCAGGTCCAGATCCAGGCCGGGATGTCTTGCGTGTCACTGCTCCACACACTGGAGCCGTGCATGTTCTGGCTCCCGTATCAGAAGCTGAGACCCTGAAAAGTCTGGGAACCCACATAGGCCACCGTCTCCTCTTCCCTTACGCTGGAGGACAGACTGTGCCAAGGAACTTGGCTGGGAGCAGAGGGAACAGGGTGGGATTATGGCTGATCCTACATGGTATTATTAAAAATTGAATAGCCCACTTGGCAAACGTTCCTGTAGAGAAATGTGTTCTGACGTCTTTTGGGGCTGAAGAACAATACTGTTGTCCTGGGGGTGGAGGCTGGAGTTTCCCTCCAATGAAAGGCCAAGCCGACCACCAGCTGTCCTGGGAAGAGGGCGATCCCAGGGAAGGGGGAGCCTGCTGGGGGGGAGGCATCCTTTTTTCCTCTGAGGCCTAGGGTCAGGTTGGCCTGGATGTTGGCAAATAGACGTGCCCAAGGGCAGATGGGGATGCATCCGGGACAAGGTGCAGGATTTTAATCTGTCCTCTATGTTTTACTTCTTTTCCATGATTTTGTAAACACACACACACAAGTTAAGTCACCTAGGCTAGAAAAAAAAAAAAAGATCCTTGGAGCTCTGGGTAGATTTCCTCACCTGCAAAAGGAGGAAAATGCGACCTCGCACACAGGGTTGTTGTGTGGGTTACGTGGGGTGACCCAGGGCAGGGGCCTGCAGCTGCACTCGCTCAGTGGGCGCCTCCTTCGCTTTCCGCAGTGAGCCACTTTCGGAGCTATTTCCAGGGAAGCCTCCGTCTCATACGCTCTGAGGCTTGCCGCGAGCACCCCACTCCAACGAAGCAAGCCAACCCCTCCTCCACGTGTTCCATTTGGATAAACACGGTCGTGCGTGCCGTGGTGGCTCAGGGCAGCTGGTTATCTGGGTCATCCAGCATCACTGTAAAGAGACAATGACATGGAGTAGAAGGATTAAACGTCAAAGTGAAAAGAACTTCAGGGGTGATTCAGGTTAGTTTCACAATAAGGCCGTGTTGGCTTTTGGGATGAAGCAATGATGTGTTTATGGGACTGGCCCCGCTGTGACTGGGCATTCAGCATTTTTGGTGTCTTTCATTTTTGTGACAACCTAAAAACATTGCACACATTTCCAAATGTCCCTGGAGTGGGAAAAATAATATTGTGTTGAGAACCGTTAAAACCTTCATTTGCACTCATAGACATGTAGGTCGAAGAGGTCCTATGACTTACCAAAATTACAGAGAAAATTAGAGAGCCAGAAAAAAAAACCGAGTCCTCTAACTCCTGAAGGTAAATTTTACTCTCCTGTTTTCTTGGATCAAGAAACTGAAGTTCGGAGTGGTTAGGACATGCCGATGACACAGTTTACAAATGGGAAAGCCTGTATTCAACCCCAGACCTGGCTGGTTTCAAAGCTCACCCTCTATATTCTGTCATGCGATGCTTATCAGCTAGCTCACATCCCGTGAGGAAATGAGGACCCAGACGTGCTCGACGCTTTCTGCAGGGAACGGACAATCCACAGGTGTTCTGATACTGTATCGGTACAATTTCTTAATTTTTCTCTTATCAGGTACTATAAAAGGTGGCATTTTGCAGTGATGGGTAGTGTAGAAACATCTAAAAAAAATTTTTTTAAACCCATCTATTAACTCCTTTTGAGTTGTGCAAATAATTAAACTTGCCGCAGTCATGACCCGGCCCTGCTGCCCCGCGGTTTCCCACTGGACTGAAGGAATAAACGTGGCAGGAGAGTCGAGTCAGCACAAGGCATGCGATGCACAGCAGTGCCTGCCACACGGTGCTCGGTGCTGCAGCCACGCTGGGAGCAGCCGCTCAGTTCCAGAAAAATGTCATCTGGCAAGTTCAAGTTACGTAAGTGATTTGAATTACAGTGCTTACGTCATTTCACTTGAATTGACATTTAAAATTTGTTGGGGCTTTATAATTTAATAGATGCTATTAATCTAAAGTTTTTTCTTATCCCCCTAATGTTATGTTTGTACATATCTAAGTAATGTTGCAGAAAAAAGTAATTTTAGATAATGCTAGATGGTTTGTGAGAGCTTTTCTTGGAAATCTTTTATTTTTTTAAATTAAAAGTGATCCTTAAAAATCTTTTTTACATAATAAAAAAAATGGGATGGCAACAGAACTCCCTAAAAGAAAAGACACACCATTATTTTTTCTGTCAGTAAGTACTTTGACACTAAGTGTCAACGTGCACGTAACATGTAACACATAACAGGAAAAGCTGTCCCATCCTATACAATGCATAGCAATGTTTACTAATATGTAATGGATATACTATATTTAACTTGGATCTATTTTTTAGACAAAAGTTTCCCGAATGATGTCAATAAAAATTTATATTTGTTCTTTAAAAAGGAAGAAAGAGTGCCCTACATGTTTTGGACTTTTAAGAATTGCCTTGGAGTGCATTTTTCTCCTCTGGTCGCAAATGTGTTAAAGTCATAGTAGCAGACGTTTGCATTTGCCTGCCTAGCACCCACGGGGCCTCCGTTTCGTTGCTGTCTCTCTGGCTTCCTTCCCTGAGTGCACTCTTGATGGGACTGTCTCTCCCGGTGTCCTGTCCCTGGTCCACCCTCCCGCCCAGCCTAGGGCTGGTCAGGCATTCAAACGCTCTCAGTCAGACTCCTGCTGGCATGTGAGGCGTGAAGCAGAGGGACACAGGACTGGAAATAGTTGACGCTGATTCATCCCCATGGTGGAGGCCCAAAGAGGCTGCCTACTGCTTCCCGTTGTTAGCTGATTGGCTGCTGCTTTAATTCTGTGGGCTAATCCTTATCTTTCAACAAATCTCTTTAATTTTGATTAATTTAGCCAGTACCGATTTGTTACATGCAACCATTGATGGAGTCATAAGAACGCAGCCTGGTTAGTGACAAGGCCAGGAAATGTTGTTTGGGGTCAACAAAATAATGTAGAAATCAAGTCAGACCTGTAGGATTTATCGGGACTCCTCACCTGGCTATTCATGATATAAACACATTGAAAACAGCTGTGGGCACTGGTGTCTTTAGAGTCAGATAGAGCTGGTTCTCTGCTTACCAGCCATGTGTAGCCTTGAGCATGTTACTTAAAGTTGAAGGCTCAAGCTTCTTTGCAGATAAATTGGGAATAATAAGAGTAATAATAAGAATAGTTTATGCCATGTGGTATTGTGATGATTTAAAATAAGGCATATAAATATATATAGTAAACATTCAACTATGTAGGGTGGAGCAAAAGTAGGTTTACAGTTCTTCATATGGAAAATAATCCATTAATAAATAATAATACAAGAATAAACTCTGCGTTTCCCATGCTCATGACTGTAAACCTACTTTTGCCCTACTCTGTATACAGTATTATTTTGTTATTATAATTTTGATATGTTCCACATGACAATCATTGAGCTATATTCTGGTGATGCAAAAGGAATAAGAGAAAAGAAATTAAATCCACCTGTAATCTTATAAAACACTTTGACTTTGAAGAACTACATGGGTGTTCTGCCTCAGGTAGAAAACAAGGAAGTAAGCACCTGCAAGGAAATGTTCAATTAGTAGTTAAGTGAAGATGGGAAGAAAAGAGAAATCTCCAATCTGCCAAAGAATGACAGACTGGAGATTTTAGAGTGAAAAGTGATGTAATATAATCCAATCTGTGTCAAATGAGGGCACAGTTGTCATCTGTGCTTTCCTTCTGGCTTTCTGTGTGGGGTTATTGATTAAGGGACAACGCCTAGTTTTAATTTATGTTAGTTCATTGTATACTCAGAAAGCAGACCCTTGAAATGGGATTTTGCTATTGGGTTGTGCCTATTTTCAAGAAACAGAGATTTCCCTTGACAGGGGGAGGGGAGGATGGGACCTGGGCAGCTCCTGGAATGTGGTTGCATCATGACCCCTCAAAACTATCGCTGCATCCTGCTGAGAAGTGAAGTGAGGTGACGGGGCAGACAAGGTGTGGGGGAGATCACACGGCTGTGGCACTCTGTTGCTATAGTGCCAGCAGTGTTTGTAAAACTTGCAGAGTTACCTGGCTGCTTCTGAGAACCCTAGATGACCCAAGAGAAATGAAAAGCTTTGAATGTAGACTTAGTACACATAGGGAACCAAAGACAGCTTTATCCATCTTTCGCAATTGCAGGCTTGATGCAGCTGAGGGGTGAAGAGTTACAGAGCCAATTCAGTGCTTAAAATTGCTGGGCGCCTGACTCGAGGGCCAGGGCACCGGTGGGGCTGGACTGGGATGTGAGGCGTGGCTTGAAGACATTTGGGGTGACATGAACAAGGCTGAGAACTTTGAACTTGTCCATTTCCCTCGACTCCCTTGGGAGTGGAGAAAAGCCCCCCCCCCCCCCCCCCCCAGGGAAGGAGCCTCCCTCCGCTACAAGCCTTTTAAGTGGGAACACCTGACAGTTGCCTCCCAAACCTCATTTCCCTGCTCATTGCTTCTAGTCCCCCGATGGAGAGGGACAAAGGCTTGTCCGGGGAAAGGGAGCTCATACACCTGTTCCAAGATGTCAATGATCGGTGCTGGCAGGTGTCTGAGGAGCACACGTGGGAGTAGATTCTAAAGGTGTTAGACCAAAAAAGACCGCATTTAAAGCTCTCTGGCCTGAATTTACTAACTCTGACGTGCTCTTCCAGGATTCCAGATCTAATGCGTTGGCGTTGGTGTGCTAACTGGGCTAATCCAAATCCGCACTCAGCTATGGGGCAGCAGATTGTACTTCCCAAGGTGTCTGGAGTAGATATCCCACTGAAGGGCTAAGGCACTTCATTTGCTCACTATTACAGTATAGCTGGGAGGAACACCGATCATCTATGCTATCCCGCCACTGACAGAGCTGTGCCAGGGGGACTTGGTCAGGAAGCAGCAAACTCCTCGATGCCTTAGCAAGACACGTGGCGTGCTGCGGGACGGACAGTGAGCCCCGAGACAGTGCAGGGCTTTGCCCCCTTGGTGAGTTTCTAGAGGCCAGTGATCGGGGCATTTAGGGATAGTCCCTCTAAAGGGAGAGACGTGTTGTTGTCGCTTGCCTTGCCTACCACTGAGAATGAGTGCACAGCATGGGGAGCCTGCTGGGGTTTTGGAGGCGGAGACACCCCGTCTGGGCATGCTGCTTTCCCTCACTGCCTGCGTAGCCCAGAGGGCGCCAGCTGGGAGCGGGGCCTGCAGCAGCAAAGGGTTCTGCAGCAGGTCGAAGCTCGGAGCCCAGCTGCCCTGTGACTGGAGTCTTATGACCCCTCAGGACCAACAGTAAGAGAAAATTTCTTTGGGAAAAGAAATTCCAGTATTATAAAAATAAATACTTTTATTTTTTCAATTTTGTAAAATAATACATGCTTATTATAGAAACGTTTAGAATACAAATGAGGAGGAAAAAAGAAAATAAATCAACTATAACCCCACAACTGATATAACTATGGTTCTTATCTTGGGCACATCCTCCCAGACTTTCTTCTTTATGTTTGTAAATACTTTTCTTTTTTCTTCAGAAAAGCAGATCATATAACGTGGAATTTTATAACTTACATTTTTCATTAAGTATGTTGAAAGCACTTCCCATCTTACTCATTCTTTGGCAACATTATTTTAAATACCTGTTTCATGGTGTGTTGTGTGTATATTTCATGATGCACGGAATCTCTAAGTTTTGGATCTTTAGATTGTTTTTACTTTCTTGCTTTTGTGGCAGGCTTTGCTGACCAACACATTTTCTTTTTTATTCTAATAAACTAAAACCACATGCTAGAAAAGAAAGAAAACTGTTATCTGAAAAGTGATACAAGTATATCTTCAAATGAAAAAATACTAATGTGAAAAGAAATATATACATATACTTGTAATCGGGGAGGAGGATGGTGAAGCATCTACCTGTTCTGGCAACGATGTACAACCCCCTGAACCTCATTCCACTTCATGGGGGGATTGAGGTGATTAGTTCAGTAACACATCCGATCATCCTGAGCAGTGCCTGGGACAGGGAAATGTGGAAAATCCACAGGTTGTACAGACTTCCTCTTGTGTTTTCCATAAAGTTCTACTATGACATTTTGTTTTGGTTAACTGCCTAAAAACAACTTGTCTAACTGTTACTTTCTCTATTAATCACGTGCTTCACTCTCTACATTTTATAACCCTTGGGCATCTTAGAGGGCCTGGCGGGTGGGGGAGAGGCGGCGCCTCCAGGGCCAGCTGCTTCCTAGAGGTTGCAAATGACTCTCCTGCGAGCACACCTTTCATCGCCAACCAACCAGTCCAAAGCCCTATTTCGTTCTCAGGCACCAAACCAAGGCTCCCCCTGCCCTAAATCAGGTACCAGACAACTGGAGGCCGCTCCCACAGCCCCTAGCCTCACAAAGTTATTCAAACAATTCAACCCTGAACCTGCTCGAACTTTTCTGCCCTGTCCTTCCCTTTCCTTCCTTCAGAAACCACAGTGAAAGCTCCGGTTCACACCTTTTCCTTTGCTCTCTCTGCCTCCTGACCCACGGAGCTTGGTGCTTCCCCCAGGTGGCCCTGAGTGCTGTGGCCGGCACCCTTCTTTTGAGAAATGTGAGTCATAAACTCTTCTCTCAAAGGCAGTTGTCTCTGTCTGTCGCCTCACCATTCCTGATTAAAACAGATCCATCTCTCCTCAATCATAAACATTCTAGAGTTGCCTGGGGTCCCCATCCTGTGCCGGTGCTCCGCACGTGTTCCTAGTCCACTGCAGCAGGGACACAGGTCCACACGGTGTGCCTTGGAGGCTCTGGAGGACCTGCGGACGAGTCTTTCCCCCCCGCCCCTCCATAATACCAAATGCTCTTTGCCTGTTTCAACCTGTTTTTATTTTCTGGTATTTTTTCTTTTTTACCGGGTTTTCATATTTTTTCCATGTTCATAAAAGAAGAAATCCCCCTTATCAGTGTGGCTCAGTGGGCTGGGTGGTGTCCAGCAAAGCAAAAGGTCACTGCTTCGGTTCCTGGTGAGGGTACAAGCCTGGACTGCAGGCTTGTCCTGGACAGGTCATGTAGGAGAAGCAACTGATTGATGTTTCCCTCTCACATTGATGTTTCTCTCCCTCTCTCTCCTTTCTTTCCTCACTCTCTAAAAATAAATACATAAAATCTTAAAAAAATTAATCCGTTATTTTGCTTTATTGTTTTTGAATAGAAACAAGAGGCCCCTGGATATCTCATGAAGAAAATATGTCTATGCTACACAAATGTAAATTTTACACACTGTGACTCTTTCCCCAAAGCCCAATAACTGGACTTGTGACAGATGTGTCTACCAAAGTACCCATCGATCCGCATGGCTCTGGCTGCGTACAAACAACTGCCGCTGAGACACAGAAGACCGCCCGCTCGCAGCGAGGCTGGGAAACATGGTGACTTCCAGGGAAAGGGCTGATTCACCCGGAGAGGACAAATTGAACAGAAACAGAAGCCAAGGGATTATGTAAATAGTAAAAGCATGTTTTCCTGCAAAAGAAGTGCGGTAGATTTAAAAAAAAAAAACCAAAAGCAACTTACTTGATAAGATGCTGAATTTAGAAAATTTAGAAAATTAGGTCAAACATTAAATAATCACTGAGAAGCACCTCTACACACTTCAGGCTCATAACAAAACTCCAGAAAGTTCTTAACCTAATGTATTACGACACATGACATGTATCACCCTGCAGAATGGCAGTGCCATGATGCCGTGGTTCTTGGCTTCGCTTCCTTTGGTGGCAATGGGCTCTCACTTGTTTCCCAGGCGCTTCATCCAGAGAAGGGGGCGGATTGCACTGGCTGAATTCTTCCAGTTCTAAAAATCTAACATGTTAACAATTTACTTGGTGTATTTCTATGACTAGTCCAAGCCCATCTTTAGGTCTTCAAATACAACCCCCCGCCCCCCACCCGTAGATACCTTTCCTCTTAGTGTATTGGCAGCCCCTAATATTTTTGTTGTGTCAAAATACAGACGCATGTACTTACATTCTATAATAAAGAAACGGAAAAATGATTAGTAGCTAAAACGGAAAACTCTCTGACAATGACTTCTCCAAGCAAGGAGGGCAGCTTGCGCTCAGCACGGTTATGGAGCCAGGGCACCCACCACTCGGCAGCGGGCGGAGGCTCAGAACTGCTCTCCAGCCTGGGAGTGACAATTGACTCTAGCAAATTCTGGTTGAATCCAACCCCCTTCTCCAGCTTTAGGGAAAGCCTCCCAAGAGATGCCGGGATGGGCAGTTACCTTTGGCTGGAGTACACACAGGTGGCAGGCCCGGCGACGTGGGCAAGGTGCTGCCAGAATCTGCTATGGGGCCAGAGCCAGTGCCAGTCGCTGGAGAATCAGAGCTGGGACTCAGACGTGCTAGGCTGGCCACTCGCGGCCCGTTGATGCCAACATCCCCTGTCTCCTTGACATGTCCATGTCTCCCTAACAGTCTCAGCCACCCGGGGGCCCTCCCTCCAGATTCCTGGTCTGGGGCAGGGACAGGCCAGGCAGCGGAGCACTGGCCGGGGAGCGGAGAAGGGACAGGCTCTGTCTGACCTGGTTTCCACAGTGGGAAGCAGAGCATGGAATCCCACGCTAAGGTTGGGAAGGGCGGGGGTTGAGGAGGCTGTTGGCGGGGGGAGAGGTGGGGAAACCTAAGCATTCACTGCAGCCATCATTTTGGCACCTCAGTGACCCCCCTCAGTGGGGTCCCCACACCACACCACCCAACTGGCGAGTCAGCTGCCTGACGTGCCGAATTCTCCCTCATGCAATCGGTGAGGCCTGCACAGACACCTGCTCTTTGACCTGAGGCAGAGCCGAATCACATCGGTGTGGTCACTCATCTCTGGGTCAGGACTTCGTGATGGGGTCTGTTATTTCTCTAACTCTCTGCTGATCTCTCTCAAGATTTCATAACTGACAGGCCACGTTTAAAGTTACCGATACAACCAACACACCCAAAAAATGAGAATAGAGTTGACAGGGAAACAAAAGGAAAATGGGTAAAATATACAACATACATGGACTAGAGTGAGGATGGAAACAGGTGCAGAGATTAGAACCCTCATCTCTGTTCCAGTTCAGGAGGATGCAATTGGATTTAGGGGACATCCCCACCCGATGGTCCCCTTGTCTTTAGCCAGTATCTCAGTTTGTTAGTGCCATTTACCCACTGAGTTGACACAAAACCTTTAATCCACGAGGACCTGAGCACTACCCTGGCTCTGATGTGCTGCCTGGGCCCCAGGGGTCCTGCTGGTCACCTGCTGTCTTCTTCTCACTGATATTGTCATGTAAGGAGGCACCTCGCGGGAACCGGGACTCCCTGTTTCCTGTTCCTGCTGTGTTTCAGCATGCCTACTTCCCCTTGACAATCAGGATCAACAGTTCTAGACCAACTTAGGACTCAGCCTTGTTTGACCAATGGCATGAGTTTCTGTTGTGCTAAATAAAGTTTTATTGGAACACAGCAAAATCCACTCGTTGATGGGCTGCCTGCGGCTGCTTTCGTGCTACGATAGCAGAGGTAAGTACTTGAGACAGATACAGCATGGGCGGCAAAGTCTAAAGTATTTCCTATCTGGCCCTTTACAGAAAAAGTTTACACCTGCATTGGAGAAATGACTTGATAGTCAGTAATTGCATGCCAGTGTCCAGGGGCTGTTTGGTTTGCCAACATCTGTCTAGACAACTGCAAATGCTGTCTCCACCTGATGAAACATCAAATAATTCATTGTCATTTCTCCAAGATTCACTTATTTTCCTTCTAGCCAAAATGGACATGAACATAAACATGTGATAGGAATCATCCTCTTTCCCACATATAAAAAATATTTCCTTCCACGTGGGGTCAGAGCACTTGGTTTATGATGGTGAATTTACTGTCTGTAATGGCAGGAAGGGGAGGCAAGCTGGTGGCTCGGATACAAAATTAAGGAGCCGCTCACTCTCAGGGCAACATGGGCACTAAGCCCTTTGCTGGCACAGCCGTGACAGTGGATGTGTCCCTAAATTTGGTGTCCCGGGTGCTCTGATCACCTCACCCTAGTCCTGGTCCTATATAATATCCTCATGCATATCTACTTTACCTCCGATTGCTCAGCACTGTTGCTCCGTCTCCAACATCTCTAACACTCTGCGTTCTCTCATTCTTCTTGGCACTGAAGAGAGCATTTCAATTGCAGAGTCTCCCTAGAAATCTCATGTTGTGCTGCCAGACCCCTGCCTGAGGGCAGGGACGCTCATCCCACAGCTGCCGGGGAGCTGGTGGCTGGGGGCTGTCAGCTGAGCTCTCCAGGTGTTGCATTCAGCTGGAAAAGGCCACCTTATCCAAGATCTTGCTGTCCCTGAGGTCAGTCTTCAAGATGGAGCTGGGCACCTTGCTTCACGATTGGGCATTCCAGGTCCCGAGCTTGGGAGATAACATTGCAGGGCAACCTGTCCCTCTGCTTGATTCTTCTGCCTTTGCTGCCACAGATGGTCTTCATGAGAACATTTACCTATAAACTTCCTGCATGCAAATTTCCTCTCAGAGAACAGCACCTCTGACAGGGGGTGCAGGTGTGGTATGAGGAAGTAGCCCCTACAATGAGATTTTGGAGCATACCTGACTGGTGGCAGATGGAACACAGGTCACCCCGGCTTATTGTGGTGACGTGTTCGTTAAGACATTCGCTGCTGCTGCAATGGGATGCGGTATCTATGGAGAGGAAAGGATTGGTGGGTGGTGGACAGGAATGCAGAGGTAGGGGCAGCACCACAGGTGTTTGGGAAATTTGGTGGAAGTAGTAATTATAAGAACTGGGGAACTAGATTGCTCTTGCTGGGGGCAATGAATGAAATAGAGTAAGAATAGAATAGAATGAAAAAACCCAACGGGTATTAATCACTCGTGAAAGGCTAAGCGTGACTGCCAGAGGGCCCCAGCGGCAGCCTGCAGATAGACTCCCCTGGAGCGGGAGGGCAGGAGAACCAGGGGGTGGGCCCGGTGCATAATTCTGAGAACACTTTCACCATTATCAAGTTGGCGGCACCAAGCTCAGGGCTCTGACTGGAAGAGAGTGGTGCCCTTCACATGACATGCATTGGGGAAACCTGGGTCCAGCCATCATGTTAATGTCCAGGAGGGCGGAAGAGAAAGGGCCAAGAGACTCCTTTAAAGACCTTTCCTAAAATACTTTTAATCAACAAATTGCACTTCCATTGGATTAGCCATCCTTCGTTTCACATGGCCATACCTAGGGTCAAGGGAGGCCAATCAACACAGTGTTTTTAACAGAGGAGATTGTTGCCTTGGATAAAATGGGTTCTGTTATGAAGGTCAAAGGGGAGAATGGGGACTGGATGGACAGCTAGTCCTCTTTGTCACAGGTTGCTTCCATGGCTCAGAAGATGCATTCAGTAGTTGCCCTCCAGCTCCAAATGGCTGGCAACAAAGTTCAAAGCCATGTTGCCTGTGTTTTCTCAGTGCTTGGAGTCTCTCTCCAGTTTTCACATGGAGGTGTCATTGTTGAGCCCATCATGTAGGTGCTCCCTGAGGCTCTTGGGCTTAAGCCAGAAGAGCCAAATCTTTCTCTGTGCTTGTCCTGCTTGGTTTTAGCTTTTGACAAGAGTCATACCTCTTCCCCAGGTGACTCAAAACATAATAATTTTAGCATGGTGTGCAGTGGATGCTCCTATCAAAAAGAAAGAAATACCACCCTGTTGGTGGGAATATGAATTGGTACAGCTATTATGGAAAACAGTGTGGCAGTTCCTCAAAAATTCAAAAAAAGAACTAACATATGATCCAGTGATCCCACTTCTGGGTCTATATCCAAAGGAAATGGAATCAGTGTTCCAAAGGGATATCTGCACTCCCAGGTGCATTGTTCAAAATAGCAAACATATGGAAACAACCTACATGTCCTTCCGTGGATGAAGGGATAGTGAACATGTGACACACACATGGAATCTTGCAATGAACATGCAATGGAATATTATTCAGCCACGAAAAGAAGGAAATGCTGACATTTGGGACAACATGGGAGAAACTGGAGGGTATTGTGCAAAGTGAAATAAGCCAGACAGAGAAAAGCAAATACTGTACGGTATCACAGACGTGGAATAAAAAGATGATTCCACAGACAGAGAATAAAATGGTGATTGCCAGGCCCTGGGGGAAGAGGAAAGAGGGAGATGTAAGCCAAGGGTACAAACTTTCAGCCGTAAGGAGTTCTGAGGATCAGTTGTGCAGCGTGGTGACTATAGTTAGTAATATGACATTGTATAAGTTGCTGAGTGTGGATTTTAAGCATTCTCACCACACACCCCAAGAGCTAACTATACAGGTGATGTATGTGCTAATTATCTCCCTGATCTTGGAAAATACTCCACAACGATATCACACAAGTCATATGCTTTAAATATGTACAATTATATTTGTCAAACATACTTCAATAAAGTTTGAAGAAAGACTACCAGTTCTAAAAATTAAACAAAACCAAAGTAATAATGCAGAATTTTCATATAACAATTAAGATCTATCCATGCCATTCTCTGTGCAAATAAGACATAGTGTAATACAATTTATATAACATGCATGCACAAGAAACACTATTTTTCAATAATTTAGACCCATCTGTGGCATATATTTAAAAACAACAAGAGAGTCTTGTGGAGTAAAAGGAAAGTGAAGAGAGAAACGAATGGAAGAAATTAAGACAAGAACCTTGCAGATTGAAACTGAATATGCCAAGAACTGAAGATATCATTAATTAAAAAGATTTGTACCTGAGGTTAAATAAAAAAACCCCCAAAGCAATTCATGAGAACATGAATGATTTACATATTGAGATAATTTGTACATTTGAATATAAGAAATTGCCCAAGTAGAAGATCATTTCCATGTCAGATCTCAGACTTCTAGGAGTCTGTAAAACAACAGATTTGGGTTAAAATAATTTTTATCATTCCCCGTCCCCCAGGCATTTCGTATAGTGACAAAGAAGCAAAAGCTGAAGAAGGTATTTTTGTAAGCTGGATGAAGGGCAAAGAAGAACATTTAATGTCAAAGGAGTTACCAAAAACTGAAAAATAACAATGTTGGGGGTGGGAGGCTGGGTAAAAAAGGTGAGGGGGTTAAAAAAAGAAAAAAACCTCTTAGACCAAACAACAGTATGGTGATTGCCAGAGGGCAAGAGGGTGGGGGAGGAAGAAGAAGGAGGGGGGGATAAATGGTGATGGAAGGAGGTTTGACTTGAGGGTGGTGAACACACAATAGAATATACAGATAATGTATTATAGAATACATCGCATATATAACCTATATGTCATATATATAGGTTTTGTAACCCTGAAACCTATAATTTTATTAACCAATGTCACCCCAGTATGTTTAATAAAAATTAAAATAATAAAAATAATTAACAAAGAAATGTTCATGAGTCTTCTTGAAGAAAAAAAGATAAAGAATATGAATAATAAAATGGTAATAAATACATAATGATCAAAACACACTTTACCTCCTTGCACAACTACAGCAAAAATTACAACTAGATTACAAAACAAATATCACTCAGATTTGTCAGAAAGTTGAGTTGTATGGAAGTCCAATATCCAAGGATTTAAAGAAGCCACATCCATCCAGACAGGTAGGAGGGGCGGAGATGCGGAGAGGTGTGCAGAGGCATGGAGAGAAGAGGAACAGAGAGGCTTAGAGATGCTGAGTGGCACAGTTAGGCAGCGCAGTGGGTGGTCTCACACTCACTTGTGGTGGATAAAAATCGGGAGGGACACCTCCAGAGTGAGCGATCCCAGCCCCAGAGCAGACCGCCCGGCCCAGGGTTCCAGCACCAGGACGATACGTCCCCATAACTCCTGGCTGTAAAAACCAGAGCAGGTTGGGGCAGCAGAAGAAACGGCAGGATTCTCAGGAGACTCCTCTTAAAGGGCCCACGAAGGTCTCAGGACTCATGCAGACCCACCCTGTCTGGAATTCAGCACCAGGGCAACAGCTGGAAGGGCACAAGTGGCATATGGGGAGAAAACGAAGTGACTGGCAGCAGGGGGAGTGCCAGGGGACAGCCTCCTCCAGGCAAAACTCCAGCAGCCAGGCAGCAGCATTGCCCCCCCTTTGAGCCCCTCCCCCCACAGAGCCACAAAGCTGTGAAATGGGTCGCCCTGCCCTGGCCATTACCTAAGGCTCCGCCCCACACAACTTTCAGGTGCACTTTTCCACAGTAGCCACGCTACTGGGAGAGAGTCAAAGCAGCTCTGCCCAACACATAGAAACAAACACAGGGAGGCTGCCAAATTGAAGACACAAAGAAATATGGCCCAAATGAAAGAACAGAACAAAACTCCTGCAAAAGGACTAAATGAAATGGAGATGAGCCAGCTATCAGATACAGAGTTCAAAACACTGGTTATCAGGATGCTCAGAGGACTCCCTGGGCACTGCGACAGCATAAAGAAGGCCCAGGCAGAAATGAAGGTTGCATTAAGTGAAATAAAGAAAAATCCACAGGGAACCAACAGGGGAGGGGGCGAAGCTGAGAATCAAATCAACAATTTAGAATATAAGGAAGAAAAAAATCCAATCAAAACAGCAAGAAGAAAAAAGAATTAAACAAACAAACAAACAAGGGTAGAATAAGGAGCCTCCAGGACATTTCCAAACATACCAACATCTGAATCATAAGGATGCCAGAAGGAGAAGAGGAAGAACAAGAAATTGAAAACTTATTAAAAAAAATAATGAAAGAACATTTCCCTAGTTTGGTGAAGTAAATAGACATACAAGTCCAGGAAGCACGGAGAATCCCAAACAAGTTGGACCCAAAGAGGACCACACAAAGACATGTCTTAATTAAAATGCCAAAGGTTAAAGATGAAAAGGGAATCTTAAAAGCAGGAAGAGAAAAGCAGAGAGTTACCTGCACTGGAGTTCTCATAAGACTGTCAGTTGATTTCTAATTTTACAGGCTGGATGGGACTGGCAAGAAGTATTCCAAGGGATGAAAAGCAAGGACCTACAACCTAGATTATTCTATGTAGCAAAGCTATCACTTAGAATTGAAGGGCAGATAAAGTGCTTCCCAGACCAGGTAAAACTAATGGAGTTCATCATCACCAAGTCATAATTTTGTGAAATATTAAAGGAAATTATATAAGGAAAAGAAGACCAAAGCTATGAATATTAAAATGGTAACAAATTCACAACTATCAACAACTGAATCTAAAAAACTAACAAATAAGCAGAACAGGAACATACCACAGATATTGAGAACATTTGGAGGTTATCAGCTGAGAGTGGGGAGAATGGTGGGAAATGTGCAGGGACCTAGAAGTACAAATTGGTCAGTGCAAAATACACAGAGGCATGTTAAGAACAGTATAGGAAGTGGAGTAGCCGAAGAACTTACATGCATGACCCATGGACATGAACTAAGGGAGGGAATTGCTGGAGGGAATGGGGTTACCGGGCAGAGGGTACAAAGGGGGAAATATTGGGACAACTGTAGTAGCATAATAAATAAAACATATTAAAAAGAGAGTCACACATGAAAGAAAGAAAGAAAGAAAGAAAGAAAGAAAGAAAGAAAGAAAGAAAGAAAGAAAGAAAGAAAGAAAGAAAGAAAAAAAGAAAAAGAACAACGTCAGCTTGGTCAAACAATTTTGCCCACTAGTGTCATGGTGAAATTTGATGTTAACAACATGATCACCGAAAATATGGGAGGGCAAATGTTAAGAATTTTCCTGATGTTTTCCTCATGGCATTCTATTCTATTTTAGTCTCATGCATGGGCTATCCAAGATTTAATACCTAGTGGAATGTACTTGCTGGAAAAAAATTAAAAAAATAAATCTTCCAACATTGCACATGGTGGTAACAAAAATTTTCCTCATCACCTTTAATTTCTGTTTATAGCATTACAAAAATAATGTACTGATTTTTTTTGACATGGCATTTTCCCATTGGCAAGGAAATAATCAAGAATTAATTATGAGGTGCTGGTATATCAATGTGTTAAGACCTCAAAGTTGTTATTTAGGATCTTTGGCTTCTTATACGGTTTGTGTAATCACAAGATGATAATATGTGAATATTCTGAAAATTATTTTAAAAGTTTACATGCATGAATTTATGTGTATATGCTAATTTCTCTTTTGGATTTATCACTGCTGAAATAAAATTTTAAGTGCCTACTACCAATACCATTCAAAGAGAGAATGCAGGATAAAAGAAAAAATATTCTAGCCCTCATGGAGTTTATATTTTAATGGATTAGTGCTGGTTCATTTAGAACATAAAGTATTCAATGTTGTGATGTAATAACACAAGGAAAATGATTTTTGTAAGGTGTTTTTGAAACTAAATATATTTTTGTCCTTTCATTTGCCTGTTATAATATGACTAACTATCTCAAAGATTTAAATATAACTTAGATCAAATCATATCCTCAAGCAAAACAAATGAGTGTCTGATACAATAGGTTTAAGCTAGAATACCGTAGTTTTTGACACACTTGTAGATGTTTAAAAGGTTGAATTAAACAAGAGTAGTAAGCCATGGACCTGACATCTTTATAGCCTGTGTATTTAGTACATTAGGATACATTTTATTTTGTATTATTATTAATCATACCCTTGATCTAGAAATTAAATACATTCCTTCCAGTACAATCCTCTTTTGCTTCCATACAATCTCCATATTCCTTCCCCTCATCCTCAAAGTCCTGCCCATTTGTGTAGCCACTTCTAATTTTTCCTATTATTTTTTAATCACTCTGATGTATCCCTGTCTCCCCTTGCTCCCCTAAGAGCCCTAAGGCTGGAGGCAGCCTGAGTTTCTGAAGCCTCATAACTCTCACGGCAGCTCTGGGGCAGCAGCAAGCCGAGCTCCTGTTGTCTGCAAAACTACACAGACAGAGGAAAGAATATTGAACCAGCTCTCAAGCTTACCAGGAAATATCTGAGTGTGGGAATCCAGGGCCAATATCAGAGTAATTGCCAAGGCGGTTTCCCCAGGAAAGCCACTGTCACCAAACCAGCATTATTAAGGAAGGTCTGTTGTGATTAAGCAACAGCTAATTCCAAGCCACATACCCATGGCCATCTCATTTTGGCATCTGAAATACTCCATTATTTCACAAGCATTTATTGAACGCTTACTTGGTATGTAATACTCTTTACCAGGCATTAAAGAAACTATAATACCAAGAATGGCCGTTTATTAATTTCCTACTCTATTTGAGGCACTTTGCACCCATCATTTCTGATCCTTACTTCTGCAACACCAGGATGATATTAGTATCTCCACGTTAGAAGTAAGGAAATTGAGGCAAGGGGGAAACTGAAGGTCAAACAGGCAGGGTGGTAACCTCTGGGCATGTTGGTGAGGCTTCCAAATGTGTGCTGTTTCCACGGAATACTGCTCCCAAGACTGGATCTCCACCCAGACGTACCTCCCTGTAAGTGGAAAGAAAACTGAGTTGATTGGTAACTGGAAACCTAGATGGGGGAGGAAAATGTTGCTGAGCTTGGAACCACTAGAAAAGGCTTGAGGAACAAAGTAGGATCCAAGAGAGCAGGACCCAATGGCTGCATTTTGCCCTGAGGAGAATTTTCTAAAATTCCAGTTTTTAATGTGCCTTCTCAAATCCTTTCAGAAATAATGCAGTGTACAACCAAATAAACCAATTAAACAAAGTCAATATTGGTGTGTGCGAAGTTTTAATTTAAATTTTTGGTGTTCATTGATTTTTCTCCCATGTCTTGAATGTTCCCTCTAAAACACCAAATATATATTTAAAAGAAGATCTCAACACTCATTACATTACAGAAATGTGCTTGAGTTGTGTACGATATTCTTTCATCTTTTCTGCCTCTAGGGGGAAGTGTGTTTTCAACAATTCGGTCCCTAGAAGGTATTTTCTTTGTAGGCTACAGGCTTCACAGGGACATTCTCCAGCATGACTTCAGGGCGGACTTAGCAGGGAGAAGAGATTCCGTTTGAAAATCTGCAAGGATTCTGACTTTAGAGTTGCCACCAGGATTCTGAGGCAGAAGGTTGTACAATTACAATTGGTGGAGAAAACTCTCTGGTAGCATTTTAAACACATTTCAAAGAATCTCATGTTAAGGTTCCCTATAGAATGCTGTTTTTTGTGTTAGCAGAAGGGTAAATATAGACCCTGGTTTTATTTCGCAGAGGTGAAAAGCTAGTAACTGAATACTTTATGGAAGATTTGCCATCTTATTTAGCAACTTGAAGTTAAAAAATATGGTTTGTGGATATTGATGAAAACATTTCTAAGTCCTAGAAAAAGTATCAGTTTCTGTCACAACATGTTGAGGGCAATATTGTCTTTAGGCTTTCATTTGGCTGATTTTATCTTATTTTTCAGCATTCCCCAGTAACTTTCTTCTGTTTTCATTCAGCAATTGTAGCCTGAAAGAATGCACTCAGTGAACAGGTTAGCAATTCTTGAGTGTTAAAAAAGTGCTTTTCTTTTCTATTTCAGTATTTTACAGATTGGAAAGGAACAATATTTTCAAATTGAGTCTAAGGGATGAGTTACTTCATTTTTTTTCTTTTTTCCTTTTTGGGTTTTATTCATTTTCATGCTTATAATGTTGGAAAAGTTCTGTTATAAAATACTAGTAGTCTTACTGTGCTGTATATTCTCAAAACTTCTCACAAAGCAAAGTTTTGATATAAAGAATGATATTACTTAAAGTGAAAGTTAGCTTTGTTCCCTCTTTTACATTGTGTAAGAGGTGAGACATGCTTTATTTTTAATCCAATTACACATGAAAATATTCCCAGGGGATACAAAGTTATTAAATATGCCATTTATATTTTTTGGGCCTCAATTCTTTATCTAGAGAGTGCTGGGTATCAGGCTAGGTGACTTCTAAGGTCTTCCCCAGCCTTAAGATTGGAGAACTTCCTGACATTCATAATATCTACACAAACCTTCAGCTGCTTGGGGGGAAAAAAATCTAATTTGATGGAAAGTAAACTCATAATATTAAATTCTGTGTACTTATATTACTTGGTGGGTAGTACTATGCTTTGGTGCCTATTTTCATTAAAAAAAACTTTGAAAAAAATCCTAATTTTGGCCCTTTGGAGAATTTTAAGGGGCGATTTGCGCATCAGCAAGAGCAGCACGGCTGGCGTCTCCGGTTCGGCGGTGCAGTCGGTTGAGCAGGCTCTTCCGACCCGCCGCCCGGCTTGCCGGCGCGCCTGAGTGACAAGCTGGAAGTCGAGGGCTCCGATCCAAAGGCCACCGACAGAGGCCGGTACCCAAACGTAAACTCACTGCCCCGCGAGTGACCCTCGGCTCCCAGGGCAGCGCCTGCGAGAGGGAGAGGCATTCCCGCCCGGGGCCACTGAAACCCCAGGTTCCTGAATATGCCCAGGCTCCACCGCGTGCGGAGCCGCGTCGCCATTGGCCGGTGTTCCTTGGACACAGGGCATGGCCGGCAGCAATAGGAAACCCTGGCTCCTTGAGGTTTCCTGGCAACGAGTTTGGAAATCCATGAAAACCCTTGGATTTAGCCATTGTTCTCCCTCTCTTCCTTCCTCCTCTCTTTTCCTCTGTCTCTATTTCCTTCTTCCTCTCCCTCCCTCCTGCCTCCTCCCTCCCTCTCTTCCTGGGAGTTCAAGGAGGATTTAATTGCTGTGAAGCTCTAAGTTTCAGTTTCCACGGTGTGCATATTACCTTGCTTGGGATTTAAATTTTGTGCAGATAAATGCCTCTTTTGCTACTGGCCAGCAGCTCTAATTAAATAAATGAGAATTCGTAGGAGGTAGAGGCTCCTACATCAGGAATCATAGTGCGTAACCTGAAATTTAAATGCTCCAGAGGATAAAAAGTTACCCATAATTACATTTACGGTTCCAGAAAGACCTATGAAGAGGATGCTGTTAACGGCGGCAGGCGCTGGTGCCTGAAATTGTCACATCTCTGGAAACCCCAATTTGCCTTTGGATGGTCAGGAACGAGTGCAAGATCGGTTGCTCTTTCGGGCCTTGGGGTTTAAACAAACAAACAAACAAACAAACACCTGGGACCGGGGCACCAGGGATATCAGTTGGCTTCAAGTTTCTGCCGAAAGAGGGCGTTCGTCTCAGACTAACACATTTGTGGACACGACGCCCAGGAGTCAAATGAAAGACATTTTAAAACATTTTCAATTTATTTTAATTTGTGGGACTTTTCAGAATACGCCTGTCCAAAGTAGCACGTTCACATCGCAAATGACCTCAGCGTGTTAGTTACCACGTTCAGAGGGTCAGCTTCCATTTGGACCTGCCCCGCGGCGCGGCGGACTCCTCTGGTCACGGACCTCTCGGCGGCCGTTTCCATCCTCGTCTCCACTGCGGCTGTGGCTGTAACCAGTGGCAGAACTGGGTCTCCGACGAAGGACCTTTCCTGGCACCGCGGAATGCAGAGCACAGCCTTGCGCGCTCCCGCGGAGACGCGGTTGGCTTTCCGAGAGCTCCGGCTGGAGCGGAGCGTGCGCCTGCACCCAGGGCACCCGCGGGGTAACGATTGGGGGAGAAGGTCTCTTTATTTAGTTACCTGGTTTAGCAAACAAAGGTCGGAGGACCTCTTGGAGATGCTTCTCAGGCTTTCTGTCACCTCCAGAAGCCGAACCGTTCGCTCGCCTTTGGGAGCAACAAGTTTCGCTTTCCTGCTCGCACTCCGCCGGCAGAGGGTCTGTGCGCAGGGGACACGGGCATCCCCGCAACGTAGGGACTCGAGCGCGAACCCTCGTTGCCCAGAGGGAGGGGGCCGACGCTGGGCTGGGGAAGGAGGGTGCGACTAAAGCCGTGGCTGGCAGGGCGGTCGAGGTCTGTGACCGAGGCTCCTGCACCGGGTCCACGGTCCCCGTTCCCTTACCTCGCGCCAGGCGACAGGGAAGGTCGCGTGCCCGCCCTGAGTTTGCGCATCCGGAAAGAATGTGGCCGGGCTGAAAAAGAGGTGAGAGCGAACCGGACCTACGATTTTTGCACCGAAACTACCCATTTTTAGGACCACCCCTTTCTCTAATCGTGTTGTTTATTTTTGCATGATGTGGGTGTGCCTGCACGCATTTCTGTACTTTCGAAAGCATTTCCCTTTTTAAAGCCCAATGCTGGAGAGAGCGCTCCCGTGCTGGGCCAGGGAGAGGCGGGGACCTCGGAGGCGGCGCGGTGCAGGGCGGTGGGGTCTCCTGTGGGTGCAGACGCGGGCGACTGTGGCTTTAAGGAGAAGGCCGAGGGCTAGCGGGGAGTAGGGGTTAGGGACGGGGTGGGATGGGAAGGGAAGGGGTGCGGGGAGGAGCCCTGATGTAAGAATGTTAATGAGAGGCTCCCCCAGCCCAGCCCCCACCGCTCCCCACCCCCACCTCCCCACCCGCTGGAAATACAAGCCCGTCCTTGGCGAGCCATGTGTGGTAACATGCTCCGCCGCTGCCACGCTATTTAAACGCCGGTTATGGATCCAGGAACCGGCGCGAATCAATGAGATCAAACGCGAGGGAGATGCACCGTCAATTACAAGCACTTGGAAAGTCTAACTTTTTTTCTTTTACAAATACGCTTTCAAAAGCTACCTTAGCAACGCCCAAATAGAAGCCACCTCTAAGCAAAATAGTATATATAAAGGGAGGGCGAATATATATATATATTTATAATAAGTATATATAAATATTTACTGGCGTACAGGTTTACACCCGGTGAACTTTTTCTTCTTTTTCTTTTCTTTCTTTCTTTCTTTCTTATTTTTTTTTAAAGAGTGACATTGCAAAGGACTCTTCTTCCTCTCTATCTTTTGGCGAGTTAGCGAAGGGGGTATTTTGTTTTCTTAGAGCGCCCAAGGGGGCGCAGGGACCTCGGAGAGGAGAGTGGGGAGGAAAAGAGGAAGGGTGGGTGGGGGGCAGAGGGCGAGTCGGCAGTGAGGGCAGGCGCTTTCCTGCGGCACGATGCCGTCCCTGCTGGTGCGGACTTTCTCCTCGTGCGTCCTGCTTGGATGGGCGTTGATAGCCCGCAGCGCGGGTGGCGGTGGCGGTGGCGGCGGGGGCGAGGGCCCGGGCGGCGGGCGCCGGGAGAGAGAGGCGCTGCCACCGCAGAAGATCGAGGTGCTGGTGCTGTTGCCCCAGGACGACTCGTACCTGTTCTCCTTGGCCCGTGTGCGGCCGGCCATCGAATACGCGCTGCGCAGCGTGGAGGGCAACGGGACTGGGCAGCGTCTTCTGCCACCGGGCACTCGCTTCCAGGTGGCCTATGAAGACTCAGACTGCGGCAACCGCGCACTCTTCAGCTTGGTGGACCGCGTGGCAGCGGCGCGCGGCGCCAAGCCCGACCTCATCCTCGGGCCGGTGTGCGAATACGCAGCGGCACCGGTGGCCCGGCTGGCGTCGCACTGGGACCTGCCCATGCTGTCGGCCGGGGCGCTGGCCGCAGGCTTCCAGCACAAGGACACGGAATACTCGCACCTCACGCGCGTGTCGCCCGCGTACGCCAAGATGGGCGAGATGATGCTCGCCCTGTTCCGCCACCACCAGTGGAGCCGTGCCGCGCTGGTGTATAGCGACGACAAGCTGGAGCGGAACTGCTACTTTACCCTCGAGGGGGTCCACGAGGTCTTCCAAGAGGAGGGTTTGCACACGTCCTCCTACAGTTTCGATGAGACCAAAGACTTGGACCTGGACGACATCGTGCGCTACATTCAGGCCAGTGAGCGAGGTGAGCAGGAGGGGGCCCCGGGCCCCTGCGCGCGGTAACCCAACCACTCTCTGCTGCGGCTCTCCCCACGCACCCATCGCTCCTCTGTGGACCCCACGTCCCTCTGCGGCACTAAGGACTGAGAGGGCGGGTGTGCGGGGACTCGCTCGGGTGTGCTCTGTCAGGCTGCCCCGACCTTTAATCAGCTTCCATTGCTGTCGTGGGGTGTACGTAGAAGGTCCCGGGGACGTGATGGAGCCTGGGGGAGGGGCGTCTTACTCGCAGCTCCGACAGGTGCTGTCAAACCGCCTAGGTTTTTTCTTCCTCGCTCCCCTTTGCCTGCGCCTGGCTAGCGATTAGGGGCGCACTACCGATTAGGGGCGCACTCCCGGTGCCCTGCTCCGACTAGGATCTGAAAGCTCGCGGAGGCCGAAGGGACTTGTTGCCCAGTCCTTTCCCGATGGTCGCCCCCTCCTAGTACGGAAGCGTGCGCGGACTCTGCAGCCCGTGCGCCGCCACATGGCTAGCTCAGGTCTCCGGGTTTCCCGGTTGCTCCTTCCACAGATCCCAGCTTTCTTTTAAAGGCTCATTTATCGCCCTTCTCATTCCTTCCACGGCCCCTCCAGCCTCTTATAAACGAGCCTCTGTGGTTTCCACCAAAAATGCCTTGCAGTGTATTGGACTCAGGCGACACTCAGTTCCCGGGGCGTGTTGGGCATCGCGGTTTCTAAAGCGCCGGGAAGGAGGCTTTGCGGGAGAGCGCTTTGGAGAAGCGAGCGCTGAGCCTCCTTTCCACGTGCTTCCCAAGTTTTCTCCGTGGGTCTGCAGGGGTTTGACTAAGCACCAAGCTAGACGGAGAGCTCAAGGCTGAGGATGGTGGCTATGGCTACGGGGAGTGGGAGAAGGGCGTCGTCGAGGACGCATGATCACCAAAGCCCCCAATGTGGTCCGTTTTACTGCGGAGTAGACTGCGGGAATGGCGGGTTGAGATCCCAGCAAAACGCAACAGTCCCCTCCCTCCCGGTGTCTGGTTTGGGGTGCAAAGAGCTAGGGGAATCCGCTTCTGCGGCCGCTGGCGCCCGGATTGTAAATAACGCAACGCCAGCAAAGCGCCCCACGACCCCACGCCGGGAGACCGAAGCGGACAGAGGCTGAGCCAGGTGCGCCACTGGCCCACTGCTTGGCACGGCAGGGCAGCTGGACGCTGGCTGTGAGAGAGAGCGCAACTGCAGGCTAAGGGTACCGGGAACAGGTGAGAGTGGGCCGGGGAGCCCTGGAGGCTGGCGCGGCGGCTGCCTCGGGCTGGTAGTGAACGCACTTTTCAGAGCAGGAGGCGGGACGTGTTGACAGTGGGGGTGCGTGGCCAAGTTTTGAGCTTTCGAACTCCAGGCTGTCTGCGCCGAGCCCCTGCCAGCCGAAAAGGCGCGGCGCGCGGGCTTTGCTGATTATGAAAAAGGATACTTGTGTCCAACGGCTGCGGACTCGCCCCGCCCCGCCCCGCCCCGCCCCGCCAAGAAGCCCACACCTACTTCTTAACCCCTAGTCTCCAGGTTACTGCAGACCCCTGCAGACCTTGGGCTGCTCTGGCCCCTGGAGCCCGAGGCTTGGCTCTTGGCTTTCCAGGTCGGGGAGCGAGGGGTTGGAGACTTCCCAGGGCCAGCCGGGGAAGGGGGCGTGTCGCCCTACCCCAGAGACCCGAGGTCTGCCAACGCGTCTGTGCTGCCGCTGCCCTGAACAGACCGATGCCGGCCGTGACCCCCTGAGCACGTGGCCTGGGATTCCTGGCCGAGGGGACCTGTCATTCCAGAGGAGGGCAGATCAGGGCCGCGGCCACGGGGCCCCTCAGCCTCAAAAGGGTGGTTGAGGGGAGGGAGCACGGAGGGCAACATTGTTCTGGGGGCCTGGGGGCTTCAGAGGGTTTGGGCTACAGTTTGCTGCTGCAGATTATTTTTTTTAATTCCAAAAGCCTCTTAGATGCTCCCAGTCTCTTTGCCTTTGTTTTTTCCCCCTTTTTCTTCCAAGTTTGAATTTAGTGTTAAAAGTTTGCTTGGCTGACCTGTATGTTTTACAGGCGACAAAGGTTACCATTCCTACTCTAAAGACTATTTCCAACAGTGATTTGGCAGATGTTCAGAAATACAAAATAGTTTTTCCCCTAAATCTTCCCTCCTTCCCCAAAATTCCCTGGCCCCCAGAGAAAAAGTTACTTAATGATAAATCTCTCTGTGGGGATCTTTTACCTTTTCCTAATCACCATTACTTTACTATCAGCAGTTAGTGGGCTAAATAGGGGTTCAGTGGAGTTTGATTTCCAGAATGTTTGTCCTGGCTCAGGCATTCACTGGAGAGGAAGCTTAAGCTGCGACTCAGCTGCTCTCCTTCTTCAGGTTCCTCAGGTAAAGTGGGGGTAGTGGGGACATCTGCCTCTTAGGGATGCTGGGAGGGTTGAATGAGCTGACACACAGAATGCACTGAAACAGTGCCCGGTGCAGCCATGCTTAGTAAACGTGCGGTTTTATTGTAGTGGTTATTAGTTTATAGATATGAGAATCACCTGTGCTCCATTGACGGCAAGGCCACATCCTGGGGAAGGAACCCTGGGGCGAGAAGCGGATGCTCTGGGTTTGGCCTGAGCAAGTCACCTGCCTTCTCTCAGGTGGATTTCCTCCTCTGGGAATCAGCGAGTGCGCAGGAGACTCAGACCCCTTCAGACTGACGTGGTGGTTCTGAATTGTGCTTCCTCAAGTGTAAAAACGTAACCAACTCTGTTTTTGTCTCTAAAAATTCTATAGTAAACGTCATAGAACTAGAGAGTCCCCACCATCTCTTTTGGAGGAATATTTTTAGCACTTTTTGGAGACTTAAGTTCATGTGTAAAATCACAATGTTTTAGAAAAAATTTTTTTCTTTATTTTTATTTAGAGAGAGGGGAAGGGAGAGAGGAAGAGAGGGAGAAAAACACTCATGAATGTGTTGCCTGACCAGGGACCAAACTTGCAACCCAGGCATGTGCCCTGACTGGGAATTGAACCAGCGACCTTTTAGTTTGCAGGACAACGCCCAGCCAACTGAGCCATACCAGTCAGGGCCAGATCACAAATTTTTGAATCTCTGAAAGGGGAAAAGCTGCCACTGCTGCTATTTCAAATTTCAAATAATAATATGACTAAAATTTCATTGGGTATGTGTTGTACTATAGAAAGAAAAACTAAGATATTAATTATTCTTTCATTTTAGCAGTTTACCATTGAAGTCAATAATTAAATTTTTTCTCTCATCTCTTTAGCCAACATATAATATCACTGAAATACACACATCTGAGCATAACTTATTTAAAGAAAAAGATCTTTATTTAAAATTAATTCAATTATACAGTCAAGTAACTACTGCCCTAAATATTCTACACTCAAGGATGAATTTATTTTTTAAAAAGCAAGCTTAAAAATATTTTTTCAAATAATAAAAGCCAGCAGTTGTTTTGTCTATATAAGATATAGAACTAGAAGGGTTTTACACCCATTTTGTATGAAGAACTGTAGATTTATCTTATTAGTTATTAATAATGACATTATTCTGGGCCTGCATAACAACTGTAGAGATATCATACAGAGTCATTTATTTTTAGAATTAGGCTGGGGAAAATGACCAAGTGCTTGATCAGCAGAATTTTAAAGCAAAGAACCCATGACAAGTGAAATAACTAACACAAAACACAAGAAAAAAGAAGCATTGTAGCTGCCCTGTGGAAATTCTGAAAGCCTTTGGAGCAGACAGAACTTCACAAACAAAAATAAAGGTGCGATCTCTGTTTTGCAAATGAAACCCTTTGCTATGTAGTGTAGAAACAGCCAGAGAGAAATGTTTTTCTTAAAAACAAATTTTATTTTTTAAAAAGATTTTGTTTATTTATTTTTAGAGAAAGGGAGGAAGAGAGGGAGAGAAACATCAATGTGTGGTTGCCTCTTGTGCGCCCCCTACTGGGGACCTGTCCTGCAACCCAGGCATATGCTCTGACTGGGAATCAAACCAGAGACCCTTTGCTTCGCAGGCCAGCACTCAATCCACTAAGCTACACCAGGCAGGGCAAAACAGATTTTATTTTTATGAAAGTTAGTTATACAGCTATATAGTTTAAAAAGAAAATTACACGTGTCATTAGGAATAAAAGTTTCCTGTCTCCCACTCCCCATTTCTCACTTCCCAGAGGCAACTATTTTCAACTCTTGTAGATGTTTCTGTAGGTATTTGAACTCACACCTCTAAATCACACGTTACTTTTGATTTTTTCAGTTTTAGATTTTATTTCTTGTCATCCCAGTGGAAGATGCTGATTTAGTTCGCTTCTACTCTCTGATAACCACACACTCAAGTTTTCCCTTCAGTCATCCTTCCAATATAATTATATTATAATTTTTGGTTAGCTCAACAGTATTCAGGGACTACATTATTATTACTTTCTAAATGCTGTTTGTAGCTGAGCCATACAGACTACTACAATGGCATTTCCTTTCTTGCCCTACTTGTTTTCCTTGGGGTTAGAATAGTGTATTTTTGTTTGTTTAGTTTCCCATGAACTTATAAGTAAATTATTTACAAATTTTATATTTTAAGTCTCCTGAGCTGATCCAGTTTAGTTATTTTCTAAACATGCTGCACAGTTTAACTTTGGGTTCTTTCTTCAACACCCTCCTGCAAATTCCAGCCCCCTCTCTCCAGCTAGATTCCTCTGTGTTCTCTTTCTTGGTTCATACTCTTGTTTTGATGGAGCACATCTCCAGGAGGTTTCTCAGAAAAGATGAATGAGAGCTAAAGTTTGAGACCTTTCATGACTGAAGATTTCTTTATCCTACCATTATATATAATTATAGAATTCTAGGTCTGAAATTATTTTCCCTCAAAATTTGAAGGACTGTCTTTTAAATTCTAATGTTATTAGGAAGCTAGAATTGATTCCACTTCTTTATCTATTGTTTGTTGCATTTTTTTCCTGGAAAATTTTAGGCTATCTTTGTTGTTCCCAATGGTTTACATTCCATTATGGTATATTATTATGCCAGTATTTTACCTTATGTACTTGAACATATTGAAGGGTAGTCCTCTTCAATCCAGAAACTCATGTCTTTTAATTCTGGGAAAATTTCTTATATTATTTCTCTGGTAATTTTATCCCCGTCATTTTCTCCATTTTATTTTTCGAGAATTTGTTTTATTTGAATGTGAGATCTCCTGGATTGGTACCTTACTTTTCTCATCCCTTTTATCTTACCCCTTGTCTTTAAAAAATTTTCTCTTACCTATGTATTTCTTTGACTACTCCCAAAGTGGCTATTGAGATTTGGCTTTTCATTTCTGCTATCATATTTTTAATTTGCAGCACATGGCACATCTTGCTTTGCTCCTGTGCAGTAGCCTCCCTTTTGTCTTCCAAGTTTAGATTTAAATGGAGGATGGATGTAGGAGTCACATAGACAATATGAAAATACTGCTTTTATTATCGATAAAACCTATTAGAGAACATGGATTTAGATCTGCTGCCCATACAGCTGCTTGTTATTTTCTCTCAGAATTAGGCAGGTTCATCCAGTAAAGTACAGAGCAGTGGTTCATCTGTAGATCCTCCTCCAGGACCAGCCCCTGACCACGTGACAGATATCACCCATAATGTGTGCCCTCTGAGAGCAGACACATCACAAAGGGAAGGAAGAAGGGCTGAGGCCAGTGCGCCCAGTTTTTTTTCTTTCAGACTCACCAATCAGACAGTTTGCTCATTTTCCTCTGGGAAGTGGGAGTAGAGAGGGGTACATGAAGGTACATTGAGAGATGAGTGTCACCTTATTAGAGGTTGCTCCAAATGGAAACCCGACACTGGGGAAAGGTATGCATCCCCCAACTCAGGTATGCTACCTGGAGGGTTTTGGTTCTCTGAGTTGACTTCTATAGCCACCTCTTTGCACTTCTCTCTGAGTGCAAAGAAGGCAAGAAGGTGCTGCAGTAGTGAGAAGCCTCTTCCTGAAGACTCCGGGAGAATCAGGTAGCGGAGGGTGACAGGGAACACTGCAAGTTCTTTGACAAACGCGAGAAAGTAGAGCAGAAACTTGGAATGGTTACACCACCCCCGTTTTAGAATTGTACCAATTTGACCCCCAAATCAGTATTTATATATTTAAATATACTTAAGTACAACAGAAACTGTCTTCATTGACCTCTGCTTAAGCAGTTCACAGGATCCGCTGATGCTCTCTCTTCTCTATAAGCCTTACTGAGCATTGGCGAACCCTGGCAGGTAGCACACGTCTCCTGAGTCTGACTGCAGACCTTTCGCACTTGTCCGCATGCTTTCCAAGAGCTGTCCCCAAATCTGCTTATGCCAGTCGTGCTTATTTTAAGTATGTAGTTTAATGAGTTATGTAAACTGATGAAACATGAGTAGGGAGAGAATGCTATTTTAATGAAAACTATTTTAACCTTCTGATAGACTGTATAAAGGCAAGTAGCTAAAAATACTTGCTGTTGAATTAGGCTTGAATGAAACAACAGTAAGAGATTAGGGATTACCGTACAAATCCAGAAGGACTCTGCACTCTGACTGCTTTGCCAGCATCTTTAAGTACTTGCTTCAACTTAAAATGAACCATGATATGCATTATGGGTTTGTTTTATGCAAGGAAGACAATACCCTGCCCATGAACTTGGAAGTTAAAGATTCCTTTTGAGAGTTAAACCACGTGGCCAAAACACAATGGAAGAGATCTCCAATAGTCAAAGCTGCTCAGATAGAGTGCCACTTGGGTCACTCTTGCTCAGTCCAAGCAGATACTGGACTTAAAGAAAGAATGTGTCCATCAGAGGAATTTGTCTTGATGGTGATAGGGATAGAGAGATGGAGATAGGCCAGGACTGTAAAAATAAAAAAAGAAGTGACAGAGAGGCCAGTGTTGGACAGAGCCCAGCCAGGACTTAGAGAAGCTTGTGCTCTGGTCTGCGGACCCAGCCTGTTTGGTCCTGGGCTGGGTATATGGCCCTTAGATGGGCACTTTGAGTTATCAAGCCCCGATGCCTTTAGGCACCTGAATCATTCACCTGACTTACCTGATTCTGATTTCATCCTCACTAACATCCCATTCCTTATCACTCTGCTCCCCAGTTTGCATGGGTAGGTACCTCTTGACAGAGATACATTCATGACCTTTTTGTACCTCACCCAACTTAAGCAATCTGCATTTCAGATTATCTAAAAATATCTCAGTTAGGTTATTGGGACTCTGACCTCAAGCAATGACTCTACTATTTCTGTGCTGACAGAATGAGGTTCTGCGTCTGGGGGGTAGAGACAGACTCTGGGCTCTGATTAATAGATCAGAAACTGACACGGGCTGCCGAGCAGGCGTCCGCCTGAGTCCACTGGACCCTCCTAGGGATTCCTCCTCTTAGCATCCACACTTACAAACCTGTCCAGCCTCGCCTCCTTACTGGCTATTTTGTGGGGCACCTGGTTCTTTTTTAACTTAAGGGACTAGAATGGAAACATTGCTAAAACAAGGGTCTAAGTCCTAATGAGTAACAAGGTGTTCTTCGAAGGCTTTCTTACTCAGGCATCTTGGAATGTGTTTATGTAACCCAAATACATAAATATGTTTCCGGGCATAAACAACACCTATCCCACAGTGATAGCTCTTTATGAGGTTTGTATTGTTTAAAAACAAATTTTTCCAGAGCTTTTAGCCTGTCCACGGAGCCCCTTTGCACTGAGGAATGTCAGAGTCATGATCTAACACTCTGAAATGAAGGTTGCAGTAAACGAAATATCAACAAGCCCTAGCCCTCCGCGCGGGTTGCCAAGGCAGCTTTGGCACAGCACGAAGTTTGTTTTACGTCTTTCAGCACCCATGCTTTTACAAAGAACATACACATCTCGGGGAGCTGGCATGCACGGTGATAACGCAGTCACAGCGCCCGGGCCTCTCCCCTGCGTATGCAGCGAAAGACGGTGGTCCCGTCATGGGGACAAGGGTCAGCAACCATGATCGAGTTAACTGGGTCACAGCCAGGTCCTCGGTTCACTCCAGCCTGTCGAAGCTCTTATGAGGCAGGCATCAATATTCTGGAGCTTAAAGCCTCTCAAATCCGACAGTGTAGATATAAACTGAGGGTACGGGGGCAGGGACCTGGAGTCTTGTTAATCTTTTCCCACATATGTTGAGACAGCTTGGGAGAAACGTCTCAGAATTAAGACGGCAGAAAGCCTGTCCCACTTGCTGCATCCTCTGATTTGCCAAATGAAGGGTCTCCCTAAAACATTCAGTTTGCTTTTTCAGGAAAATGTATTTACCCTGAGATTAGGTCTAAAAACCAGTTGACACTCCTTAGGGTCTTATATTGGGCAAATCCAGTGATTCTTTTGAAGTATTTTTAAAATGTAGTTTACATGTTTGAAAAAATGTAAGAAATTATATAGAAAAAAACTCTGTATAGACTTCATTCAGATTTTTACCAATTGTTAACATTCTGCCACGTACGCTTTTATCATTACAAATCTCTCCCTTCCCTCTCCCTACCTCTCCTTTCTGCTTCCTGTCTTCCCTTCTCCTCTCCTCCCCTCCCTTCCCTCTACAAATGTATACACACCCATATATGTATCACACGAATATTATATCTTTTTATGAACTATGTGAGAGTAAGTACAGCCATCATGCTCTTTGATCCCTAAATACTTATGTGTTTCCTATAAAAAAAGGATAGTCACTTATATATCCACAGTAGAATTATGAAAAGCAAGACTATTAACACAAATGCAGTACTATTATCTAATTTACAGACCTTATTCAAATCTCTCCAGTTGTCTCAATAATTTATAGAGATACTTTTATTACGATTTTTTTAAGGTCTGGGATCCAACCCAGGACCACACATTGCACCGCTTTTTCTGTCCCTCTAAGTGCCTTTTACTCTAGAACATTTCCTCAGCCTGTCTTTGTTTTTAATGAAATAGACCATTTGGAAAAGCATAGGCCGGCTCTTCCACAGAGTCCCCAAGCGGCATTTGCGGTGGCACCCCGCTGATTAGCTTCGGGCTGCCCATTTTGAGGGTTTTGGTCCTGGGTGTGTTACATCAGAAGGCTCAGAAATCCATTCCCATGGTTGGTGACACTGCCTTCCGTCGCTTGGTTATGGGGGCATCCGCTAGGTTTCTCCACTGTCCAGTTACCATCCGTCCCCTGCCTAATTCTTGTAGTACGTGATTTGACCCTTGATGATGGTGTGCGTGCCCTGAGCCTTGTCAGCTGCCCCCACTGCTTCCAGCATCTCACACGTGTTGTTTGCTCCTCCGTCCCCAGTGGTGATCATGTGTGCCAGCGGCGACACGGTCCGGGGCATCATGCTGGCGGCGCACAGACATGGGATGACCAGCGGAGACTACGCCTTCTTCAACATCGAGCTCTTCAACAGCTCCTCCTACGGTAACTCCGCCTCTCTGTCGCACGCGGCCGGGGTCAGAGGGGTCAGGAGGGGTCAGAAAGAGCCCACGGTCGGAGTGACGTCAGCAGATTTGGTTTTTAGAATTAGGATTTTAGAAGTCTGTGGCTCTGAACACGGTCGTGACTTCTACGTTTTTCTTCTCGGGGCGGGGGGGGGGCGGGGAGAGAGAACACAAAACCAAAATCAAACTCAAACCCCCGCCCCGCATCCCACCCCGCACGCTCCCCTGTACTTGTGATGCCAAGGGACGAGTCTCCAAATGATCATAAATCCAGGCCCTAAAGACCGCTCCCTAGTGTGTTTCCAACCTACTAGGTTTTCTCCGTGATTGAATGTTGGAATAATTTTAGTGAAATTTGGGCAGCATTTTTAATAGAATGGAATAGACTAGAATAGATCAATGTCACAGAATAGAACATGTCGAAGTGCATCACATGTCACAAAACTTTTATTTTAGTGATATGATTGTGTTTGTGTATGTATTTGGGCATGTTACCTACATGTTTGTAATGGGCCACAATGCGAGATAAATACAATAACCATTACTGTAAACTGAGGTACAACACTTTGAAAGTCACTGTGTCCTTTCAGATGACTGCTCCTTACACACTTCTCCCATATAGATGTTCAGAAACCTTCAACATATAGGATTGAAAGCTTTTATTTTCTTAAAATGGGTCTGGGAAAGTTTCCAGGGTGCCTGTGATGTAGAGTGTTTAAGAAGTTCTTCGAGATACAAGTACAGGACATTTTTCTCAAATGTGGTTAGGGCTCCCTCTGAAGTAGACACTGTCAGGCTATGGAACATTTTTTCAGATATTGCCCTTTGACAGTTGAGGGGCACTGTACCTGCATGTCACAAAGCATGTTTACGCTGAGCTCCTCTTCCCAGCTCTGGCTGTTGAAATACTGTTAGACAGGATCTGATCCTTAACAATACACACCTCAGTTTCCTGCTCTGATATTCTGGTTTACTTAAGGAATAGATCATTATGCATAAACAGACAGTAAAACACATGTCTCATAGGGATCAAGAAAAGATGGTGAATCAAAAGTCGTCACTGCTGTCTTTTTTTTTCTTTTCCTTTTTTTAAACATCCATGTGTAGTTGCCTCTCACGTGCCCCCTACTGGGGACCTGGCCCACAACCCAGGCATGTGCCCTGACTGGGAATAGAACCAGTGACACTTTGGGTCACCGGCCGGTGATCACTCCACTGAGCTACACCAGCCAGGGCGCCGCTGCTTTCTTATAGTGGATAAAATTGGACATTTGAGGTTTTCAGGATAAACACAGGGTGTTTTCCTCCTTGCTGCCACGGTCGTCTTCCCTCCTCTTTTTTCAAAAGCAGAGTGGCAGATTCACTTCTTGACCTAAGATCAGAATGTAATTACATTATTGCCTGCAGTATTGAATTCATTGAGATAGTGGTAGAGGCTGGTGAAGAAAAACCCATTTATTTTGAATTTTGCAAGTTGGCAACTTCAGATGTAGAATCCGGAGGCAATGCATGCGAATGCACATTATAAATGGGCAAATGCAATACAGATATCAGGTCCTGTCATTCTTTTCACAAACAGTTAGAGCTTGTGTCACTTTCCCCTGGTCATTGCAATACATGAGAGGTATAGAGAATAGGAGAGACATAGAAAAGCACAGGGAAGAAAATAAGAAAATAATTCTGTCACCTAGATATAAGTACATTGATAATACTTAGAAGAATGTACATCGTGTCTATTTTACAAAATATATATATTTTCAAAATATGTATAGTATGTGGTCACAATCTTTTGTAATGTTGATATGGCACCTTTACTTTCTCAGTCTATTTTTAAATATTTGTGTTGCTCCCAGCTTTTTTGCTATAAGAAGGAGGCTATATTGCGTTGCCCTGAGTGTCCATGCATGTGCGTGCACATGTGTGCACACATATTTATTCTATAAGACTAATTTCTAGAAGTAGGATTTCTGGGTCAAAGGTTACATATATTTAAGTGTTGATAGAGATCCCCAAATTGTCTTTTAGAGAAGTTTACCCATTTACACTTTTGCAACAATGTATGAGATTATTTCCCTACATCCCAGTCAACTTTGTATCACCTAACTTTTAAATTATTTTATTTATTTAATTTTTTTATGCCCATAAGCAAAGATTTGCACTTTTCTTCATTTGAATTCTGCAGCATTCTTGTTGAGTTCACTCTTAAATATTTTATGTTTTCCAGTTTTACTAAGATTATGATCTTTTCCCACTTCATTTTGTAACTGCAGTTGTTATATAGAAATCTATGAGTTTTGCTTATTTATTTTGCAAGAATTCCACATATTAAACCCATGTTCCAATAATTTTTATGTCATTTTCAAATAATAACAAGTTTTCCTTTAATTCTTCTAGCTAACATCTTATTTCTTTTTCTTTTCTTATTGCATTGACAAGAGCTTCCAAAATAATATTATAAAACAATGGTAGTACTTTAATTCCTGACTTTTTGTCTTTAAGTACATCTATATTGGTGATTTGGGGCCAACTTTTAAAACTTATTTTTCTGAGTTCAGTTTTTCTGCTTCTTGAAAAATTATATAGCTATACAGTATACAGTGTGCTTTTCTACAACCTCCAAAGTATCCCTGGTGTTCCTGATTTGATTCTCTTTCTTTTCCTCTTTAAGCTTCATGGCTCAGGTTTTGAGCTCAAGTCTGCTTGAGAGGCTGTGCCATGCACTAGCTCTTGGCCCATTGGTATAACCCTGCCCTCTCATGCAAGCCTTAGTTTCCTCTAATGGTAATAATAATAATAATAATAATAATAATAATAATAATAATAATAGTATTTGCCTCATGGCATCAGGATGAGGTAAGAAATGAGATGAGGTATGTGAGGTATACATAGCAAGCTTCTTGAGTATTTAACTGTGAGCTATATTTATTATTAGTCTTAGTTTACTTTGACTATTATGCATGGAACTTTAAAAATAAGTTAGGTTTGGACACTTTTCTGTGGTATAGTTTCATAGATTGATTTAGGCCATATATTGTTATCAAACTAACCAACTTTTATCTAATATATCCTAATGATCTAGATGTATTGGTAATTATATCTGCATACAAATAACCAAGATGGCCAACAGCAGAGATTTCAACACATGTAGTTTATTCTCTTACCTGAGTAAGACATCCTGGGCAGATATGGTGGTTCCATCATGTTACCCGGGATCCAAGATTCTTCTGTTTTTTTTGCTCCCTCAATCTCAGTGAATGGCTTCCATCCTCGAGGACACCAGATGGTGGCTGGGGTTCCAGGAATCACATCTTAATTCTAGTCAAGACAATGAGGGGAAGATGAGAGACAAAAAAGAGGTCCTCTCAGTTGACTCAGTTCTGTTGGCAGAGCTGTCTGGAGGCCCCATTCACTAGCTTCTTCTTACCTATTGTTGCCTACCCCTGGTTGTGAAGGGAACCAAGAAATGTGTGCTTTCAGCTGAACTCGCTGCCACCTCACATCAGGTTAGGAATCTGTTACTCAGGAAGAAGGCAAAGTGGATGTAGAGAGGCCACCGTCCATGTTTGCCACAGACCCTGAAGTGAAGCACCGGCCCTCCTCAGAGTAGAAGCAGTAAACAGAACCTTATGGCCGGGGGAGTGCCCTAGAGCAAGGGTACGGTGTCCATCAGGAAAGGGCCTTCTCTGAGACTTTGTGCCCTAAGAATTAGATGTATGTTTGTAAAAATTCTTCAACACACTCCTTTCCCTGTGCTTCCTCATACCTAACTCTATAACCATTCTAGAAAAAGGTTCTATTTTATTAACACTTACGCGATATTGGATTTTTAAAAAACATATTGACAGTGTGTTCCTATTTCCTGATTACTAGATTTTTAGGTCTTGATGAGCACTCAAAAATAGACTCATAGCTGTCCAAACTATATTGTGAGAGGAGTTCAGAATATCTTACGGGGGAATTCAGGTGATGGAAAATAAGGTTGAAAACATAGGTTTAAAAAAATCTAGAGAGAAGATGATTTATATTGTCCTGAAGAATTTTTAATAGCACCTTTTGGCATTCTTGTTCATTGGCATTATCTTCGGATGTAAGTTACATGGAAAATTATTTGGGCGATGCCATCTGCCACTCTTAAGAACTTTCCTGACCTCCTGAGAATTCAGAGGGCACTAATTAAGGTGAGGATGGAAGTATAGTACAGCTAGGTAATGCATATAAATCATTTGACTCAGAAGAAATGGAAAAATGGCAGAAAAGGGGAGGGATTGGATCTAATTATGTTTTGCTATCAAAGTGATACATGCACATTAAGGTCAGTTTGGGAAAATGAGAAAAGAAAGAGAATTCTGACACAATCTTTCAGCTGTGACAGTTGTTAAGCCATATTTAGGCACTTCCCTTTCAGATCTTTCTTCCCATTACTTTTGTTTTTAACTTTTATTTATTTATTTTTTGGTCATCTTACTGCATTTGCAGTTTTAAATCTTGGAACACCCCAGACTCCGATGAACTGTATGTGGAGCAGGCACGGCCCCAGCGTTTGGTATCTGGCTTGCGTCCTGCTTCTGATGTTTGTTAACTAAGTGACTTTGGGCGCGTTGATCTCCTTGAGCCTCAGTTAAATGTACCTCACAGAGTTTTTATGTGGATCAAAGAATGAAAGGGTACAGGCAAAGCTGTTCATAATGGCGTTACCCGGTATGTGGTGCTGTTACTGCTGGGGGGAGTAGCCGGCCCAGCCTAGCTCATGGCAAGCAGGTAATACCTGGGTGTTCGGAGCGGGCAGGCTGAGGCGTGGACGCACAGTGCTCTGCAGCCAGCCCAGACGAGCTCCAGCCATTCATTTCTTGGACATATTCTATGATGTTATCGCTGGTCATTCAGCCCGCACTTAGCGAAGGCCTACTATTTGCTGGGCCCTGGGTAAGAAGCGAGAGTGACAGGGGGACACAGCTGTCCCAATGTGGGAACCCCCTGTTGCCAGGGCCAGCTCCCTGGCCACAGGGCTTGGTGCTGAGCAGGTCATTTCCTCTTTCACGAACATTCTACACTCAAAGTGTTTAAAACGAAACAGAGAAAGCCAAGCCGAGCAAGGCAAATTCGCTTTCCCTCATTCCTGAAACAACTGTTAAGACTTACCTTCTCTGCCCTACTTTTCATGAGAAGACTGCTCTCTCCTCTTCTTAATCCCTTGTTGAGGACCGCTGTACGACTATGACATTAGTGCCCCCCACTTCTCTGAGAGTGCTATCCTTAAGGTCGCCGGTGACCGCCTCATTGACGAAGCCCTTAGCCTCACCTCGGGCCACGCCTCATGCCTGGAAAGCAGTGCTGTGCCTTGGAGTCTCTGGGGGTGCCGGCTGTGTTCTATTTTGTGTTGAAATGTGGCAAGTGCAACTGAGAAACTAAAGTTTTAGTTTTATTTAATTTTTAAAAAAGATTTTACTTATTTTCACTGAGAGGAGAAAGGAGAAAGAAAGAGAGGGAGAGAAACATCAGTTGGTTGCCTCTTGCACACCCCCAACAGGGGACCTGGCCCACAACCCAGGCACGTGCCCTGACCAGAATCCAACCGACGACCTTTCTGTTCACAAGCCGGCTCTCAATCCACGGAGCCACACCATAAAGGGCGAGTTTTATTTAATTTTAATTAAATTTTAATTAGTCACACGTGTGGCTAGTGACTATTAATTTAGACAGTGCAGCTTCAGAACATTCAATATTGCTTACACCTATTTCCTCCGGGATGCCCCGTTTTTCCTAGTTTTGGTGGCACGGCATTCGTCTGGATGTCCGTGAGCTCCTCCATCGCCTCCTACCCATCTGCCCACTAAAAACAGCTCAGCCTCCGCCCTCCTCCTCCGCACTCTCTTACCCAGGGCAGCCAGTCCCTGGTGCCAACTCTAAGCCACATGGAAATGACATCCAACACCCTCTTGAGCTTTCACTCTTCGTGTTTAGACCACTATTTCCCACCCCAGCCTGGCGGTGTCACTGTAGTTAGGCACCTGGGACTGCCCATGACCCTCTCTGAAATCATTATCATTTCCACACCCACCTCCTCCATGCGACTCTGCTCTTTCCTCTAGCCACAGCCCGCTTTCCTCGCCTCGCTGCACACTGGTGGCGCGCCTCTCTCTCTGCTGTCCCTCACCCCCCGCCCCCGACTCTCGCGGAGTCTTGAGATTCCTCTCGCACAGTCCTCCGCTTTCGTTCTCAGAGGCTCTCCCTCTTGTTGATTAAAAAAGCAGTAAATGTTTATTATTGAAAAATTCCTACATTCAGAAAAACACAAAAAAAGAAAAGGAAAGAAAAGGAAACTTGCCCATGATTCTAACTGCCCCCAGAGAACCATGTTTAACTTGGGGGTGGGGGGTGTGACTTCCTACATTTAACCTCTGGTAACCTCTTGCCTGATCGCTGTGGCTGTGAGCCCTCAGTGTCTCCCCGCTCTAATCCACTGCTATGTCCCAGGGCTTGGCTCTCATCGTGTCGTTCTTCTGTTCCACTCATAAATCTCCAGAGGCACCCAGTTGTCCACCGAACTAAATTTGTCCCACTGACGGGGCGTCATGCCAAGCCAGCCTCTGCCCTGTTTGGAAGATGTTACTGACACATCACAATGAGAACCCCCCACAAAAGCAGGAAGTCATAGTATCCGTATGTGTGGGGCTTCATATCTATTTATTTTGGTTTAAATTTATTAAGCACTATTGTTTCCATTCTTTTTTCTTTTTCTAGAAAACAAAGCTTCAAAGTTATTGTCTTTTAGGTTATGGTAGATGTCTTGTACTGGATTTCATTTCTTTCAAAATTAAAAAAAAAAGTGTTTCTCCTATTTTAGTAACTGAGACAGTTGCTGTTTCCAGTTCCGTGCGTGCTTTCTAATTACACGGCATCGCACTTGGGAGGGTTGGTGAGGCCAAGTCTTCCCAGGGGAGAGCTTTCTCAGAGCTGAGAGACTCCAACCCTCTTTGCCTGAGAAACATTACTCCTGCTGAGTCTTGATACCTCCAATCAATTAAAAATGAATCAATAAGTATTGATGCATGCTTATGAGAGATGGGTCCCTCCATGGGATGAAGATATTCTGGACATTTTCAGACGTTAGTGTCTTCCTGGCAAATGGATTTGGCCCCTTCACAAAGGCCACGATGTCTGTGTCCTGAGCCCTGCTGGGGTCACCCTGGCCGAGGGCAGAAGTGCAGCTCTCCTGCTCTCCGCTCGCTCTCGCGCTGGGGCCCCTTCCGCGTCTGGGAGGTTTCGTGTGGGCGGAGGAGGACTTTGTCAAATTCTGTTTGGTGGCTTGAAACTTAATCTCGTGTGCACTGAGAACAGATCTAGCCCTTAATGAATTTTGTCCTCAGCTCTGTCTTATTTATCTTTTAACAGCTTGCTGCCTGCAGGATGTCGCGCGCATTTGCACCTTAGGCTGTGCCTTAGGCTGTGCCAAGCAGGCCTTTCCCCTTCCTCTCCAGTGAAATCCCAGTCACACATTTAGGACCAGCTGAGGCCTCCTCCTCCTTCCAGGGAGCCCTCTTTCTGTGGAGCTGGTTGTGTCTTCCTCTGTACTCCTATGGTTTCTTCGTATCCCGGGCCTTTCCTCCCTCCCCCAGTAAGCTGCTACGCTGTATTAACTTCAGTTACATGTCTTTAAATCCTTCTCTTGAAAGTGGTGGAGACTCTTCAAGACACTATTGATGCCCACTGTGGGGGCCACCACAGACCTTTGAACACAGCTCAGTTAGTCCACATTTGCCTGACTTAAGCTGTGATGGAAATTCCAAGGCTACCAGCTTGTTTTCTGTTGAGAGGAGAGCAAGAGCCCTGGCCTTCCTCTGCCGAACCGTCACCGCTCAGCTGCTGGGCCCTGGGCACCTGCGTGGACAGGGGAGGGGCGTGCTCAGCGCAAACAAATGGCGCTGGTGTTGGACTCTAGAGGTTGAATTCCTTGTTTTATTTCTAGATTTCCAGGGATTATTATGATAATTCATAGAAACAACAGCTTGTTGTCAAAAGGTAGACGTCCACATTTCCTTTTGGGGCCCCGAAGGCCACATACTGTTTAAAAAATGAAATTCTAAAGAGAAGAGTAACAATTTTTATACATGTGATTTGCCCTTGCTTTTGTGAAGGGAGAGCTGTGAAACAGCGGGGTACTCAGCCTTTCATGCCTCAGTTTCCTCATCTGTAAGATAGAGATGATAATTGTGTACCCATATCCCTGGGTCTTGTGAGGATTAAGTGAGTTCCTAAATATAAAATACCCAGTAGAGACTATTCTATTATTCTATATCTGCTCCATACACGAGAGTGACTTTCATTTTGTTACTATCGATGGACTGATAAACACTGTCCAATAAATAATTTGATGGTATCGCCAGAGCCATAGATACAAAGCCTCCCATTCACCTAAGCTACTTCTCACTTTGAAGAGAGTCCAGCAATATTTTAAGAATGATCAATAATCTGAAACTTTGTTGTTTCAACAGTGCCAACTTTATCATACTTGTGAATACTGGTTGTCACACAGAGACATTCCTGCCACCACATGTCCATAACATCAGGTTAACTGCCCCAAAGCAACACCTTGGTTGACCTCCACAGATGATTGTAGGTATTAAACACTGAGTGTGAGTGAGGACGGATAAAACTTCCTTCCTGCCCCTGCAATGCTGCAGTTCTCGGGGGCTGAAAATTACAGTTACATGGTTATTATAAGGTAGTTAACTTCCCAGGGCTTCCCTTTCTCTCACATTTCAAAGGGACACATGTCCCAGAGGGCCTTCTTGTCCTTTGAGGATCGTGACATTGTCACATTATATCCAAATGCAAAACTATGACAATACCTTTTGCCGCAGCTGCCACAAGTAACATGTAGAGACACATTGGAGTTGAAAAGAGAATGGCCCCTTTATGGTGACTGGCTTGGAATTATAAATATTTTTATTTCTCCCGTAGGAGATGGCTCGTGGAAGAGAGGAGACAAACACGACTTTGAAGCTAAGCAAGCATACTCATCCCTCCAAACAATCACTCTACTGAGGACAGTGAAACCTGAGTTTGAGAAGTTTTCCATGGAGGTGAAAAGTTCTGTTGAGAAACAAGGGCTCAATGAGGAGGATTACGTAAGTGCTTGATTATGAGCCTAGACATTCAGCATTCTGAAAACAGTCTTCTAATTAAATCAGAGGTGACAAAGTGTCCCATTCTGAACCATTCAGAAATTCCTAGGTCCGTGTCTGAATGTCACTGTGCTTTCTGTGTGTTTTTTCCTCTGGCCAGCTTTCCTCCCTCCCTCCCTCCCCACACCCCCCCACCCCATCACCCCCACCCTGCACTTACACGTTTCCAACTGCTGCAGGAAGGAAAATTGCTTTTTGTGGGCACTTGCGGTAATGCCGAGCAGATGTCTGTAGACTTCCATCACTTAGTCGGCCGGGAGCGTGTTGGGGGAGAAGATGCATGAACGAGGGCCAAAGGTTTGCATACCTAATTTTTCCAAAGCTTGGTGGCAGAAGATGTTTTGGGTTTTAGAAGACTCTTTCTTTTGGCAGTCTGTCTTAGCTCCACGGCGAGTCTGCCTCTCTCTTGTGGCTGTGTCGCTGCCCCTTGGCTGCGAGCTGTTTCCTACCCAAGTATTCCAGAGCTTCCCACTCAATTAGTGCTGTTGTTACGGAGGCATGTTCTGAGAGTGGGCCCGAGTCAGGAGGTTAGGCCAGGCTATGGATGAGACAGAAGGACTCATCTCATTGGTGGCACCGAGGACAGCTGACCGCGCCTCACTGGGGGCCATTGTTCTGCTGCATCTGGCCCGCTTTGCTGTGTGGCCCCTCGCCCCTCCCTGTCACTCCAGAACTGTTTATGCCACAGTGTCCGGGCCAGAGTAGGAGCGCCTTCTTAGTCCGCCCCCCCAAGTTTATTTATTTATTTAATGTTTTAGTTACAGTTTACTTTCAGTACTATTTTGTATTGGTTTCAGGTGTACAGCATAGTGGTTAGACATTCATATACTTTACAAAGTGTCCCCCTGATATTTCCAGTACCCACCTGTCACTATGCATAGTTGTCACTATATTATTGACTATATTCCCTATGCTCTACTTTACATCCTTGTGACTATTTTGTAACTACCAATTTGTGCTACTTAATCCCTTCACCTCTTGCACCCAGTCCCACAGACCCCTCCTCTCTGACAGCTGTCAATCTGTTTTCTGTATTTATGAGTCTGTTTCTATTTTGTTTGTTTATTTTGTTCATTGGATTTCACATATAAGTGAAATCATATGGCATTTGTCTTTCTCCGACTGGCTTACTTCACTTAGCATAATGCTCCCTGGGGCTATTCTGTAACTACCTATTTGTACCTCTTAATTCCTTCACATTTTTCACCCAGTCCCCCAACCCTCTGGCAATCGCCAGTCTGGTCTCTGTGGGAGCATCTTCTGAATGACAGATCTGTGGCTTGGGCAGCCCCTGCCCAAGGCAGATAGTGACCAACTTCACAAGAGGTCACTTCCAAGCAGAGCCTCCCCCTGTTTCTTCCCTTGCATTTCGGCAGGGGGTAGGCGTTGGCCCCAGGCAGACCTCCGTTCAGAGCCGGGATCTAGCACTTTCTATCTGTGTGACCTGGGACAGGTGACTTAGTCTCTCTGACCCAAATTATTTCCCCCTGTTGGGAGGATTACAGATAATCTATGTGAAGCATTTAGCATTACCCCTGTCAAAAAGCCGGAACTCAGTAAATGATGTCTCTTTTATACTATTGCTATAATATTACACTCGTCTTTATAGAAATTTGCTACCAAATGACACACAAGGGGTCTTACAGGCATATTTACTAATGTCATAGGTGTTACACATTCTACATACATCATCTAAAATACCTCTTGACTTTCTAAGTCAGCACTATTGATATGCAGTGTAAGTGACAAGTGAGCCATATATGTAATTTAAACTTTTCTAGTAGCCACATTTAAAAAAGTTAAAATTACCAGGTGAAATTAATTTTAAAAATTTATTTACTTATGATTATTATTATTTTTATCCTTACCCAAGGATATTTTTAAGTTGCTTTTAGAGAGAGAGAAAGTGGTGGTGGGTGGGGGAAGAGAGAGAGAGAGGGAAACATTGATGTGAGAGGGAAACATCGATTGTTTGCCTTTCGTAAGCTCCTCGACTGGGAATCAAACCCCCAACCCAGGTATGTGCCCTGACTGGGAATCAAACCTACAGCCTTTCCATACATGGAACAACACTCCAACCCACTGAGACACACTGGCCAGGGCCAGATGAAATTAATTTTCATAAGACATTTTATTTAACTCACATATAAAAATATTATTTCAACATTTAATCAATGGAAAAATTATGAATGAGATTGCATGTTCTTTTTTTTTGTACGAAGTCCTTGAAATCCAATGTGTATTTTACCCTTACAGCATACCTTCAGTTCAAGGGCTCAGTAGCTGTATGTGACTCGTGGCCACTATGCTGGACAGTGTGTTCAGAATTGTGACAGAAATAGGCCTGCTGTAATGGAGCCCAGGTTCAAGGAAACCTATGGCAGTGTTGTCACCGTGGAGCCTTTGCCCCCGGAATGTGGAGGAACACCCAGGGCGCTGAGCTTCCTTTAGTAGAGCTAAGTGGCCTGGACCAAATGGAAAACATCTAAGTCTTTTACATATGCCACTGAATTATTTTACTCTACCAGGTTTATATTAATTTTATGGCTTGGAAGCTCAACAATGTGGTCATTTTTGTCTGGCATGCTTCCTGAGGTTGTTGAAGTTCAAGAATTTCAGTTATAGGTCGTCCAACATAATGATACTCATTGGGCAAAAGTTGGCATTCCAACACACTCTTGGGTGATTCTTTTTGGTTATCAGTTTTTCTGTAGTCAGAATATTAAATCTTATTTTAAGGGCAGTCTAAGAAAAATCTCATTGGGAAGGTATACTTAACTGCAAAGATCCACAATACATTCCAAACTGAGTACTTTAGAGATTATTTGTATCATAGATTACAATACTGCTTCTCTCTGATAGTGGGATCATCTAAAACCAACTTTATAAATAAATAAAAATAATAATAATTTTGTGTAGAAATTAGAGCTCATCATAACTTATTGCAGTTCCAAAGATGTGTCCATCTTTCATAGTCATGATGAGTTTCTTGGGCTCTTTTGAGTGTCAGCTGCAGATGTTCATCAGTCCAGTGCAGACAGGTAGACAGGTGGCGGTGGTGGCCATCGTGGGACAAGGAGATATGGGCACCCGAGGACCAGGAGCTAGTGTGGCCGGGACTCACATGTGCTACGCCTTGATCAAATGCAGCTGGAGACGCTCAACAGGACTAGCGAGGCTCGGTGGTCTTCATTCTAAGGCTCGGCTCCTTTCTGGTCTTTCTGCTTCTCTACCTTTTACTCACTGGCAGACTTAGAACTTAAGTTTGTGACACTCCCGGTGAGCTCTTTAGCCCCTGCTCTGGGTCACACATACAGAAACTTTGATGGACTCTCTGGTTAGTTCTAAAATTTGTCTTGTATTTTCTAAACCATCCCATAGGGACAAATTTGTTTCTTTTCAATTCTTCTAAGTGCACTTCATTAAAAAGGGGAAAGAAGGGGAAGGGGCAAGTCAAGGAACATGTATAAAAGACCCATGGGCATGGACAACAGGGTGGGGATTGACTGGGGGGGGCAGGGGTGGGCAGGACAGGGGAGAGCAACGGGGGAAAAAGTGGGACAATTGTAACTGAACAACAATAAAAAAGGATACTTAAGTGTATTAAATGAAATAAAGTATAATTAAGTTAATTAAGAACTTTTGCTGGACCTGCCTGGGATCCCAATACAGTATTGAATATGAGCAGTGAGGGTGGACATCCTTGCCTTGTTCTTAACTTTAATATGAAGAACATACAACAGCTTTCCTGTCTGTTCATCCCACCAAGTAAGCATGATGTTGACTGTGGGGTTTTTGGGAGAGGCTTTATGAACATGGAGGTTCCATTTTATTCCTTGTTGATGATGTTTTCTTTCAGCAAAATCGCACCTTTTATTAGGATAACTAAACAAAAAACAACAGACATCACAGTTCATGTAATGTAACTTAAGGGAAGGCTTTAGGCACAGGATTTTATGGCAGGCATTATAAAATGTGTTATATCCCTGGCTCTGTGTCATATTTGTTAGAATCACATTCATCATATTAGCACGCTGGTGGCATGTGATCTTCTCAAAATGCAAAACTCTGAAACTTTAAAATATTGAAACATTGGAAGGATGCTATGATTTTTAAAATAAAATTATTCTTCTATATTTTTAACTTACAAATTTTGATGGATTAATGAAATTTTATTTCCTTAAAGTTGATTTCCTCTCCCTTCCTCTGCCCCTCTCCTTCTCCCACTTTCTCTTTTCCCTCCATCTCCGCCTCTTACCTTTTTAAATGTTGGCTTTTTTAATTGAGATAATGGCAGATTTACATGCACTTTTAAGATGTAATACAGAACCCTGGCCAATGTGGCTCAGCGGACTGAGTGCTGGCCTGCGAACCAAAGGGTCGCTGGTTTGACTCCCAGTCAGGGCACATGCCTGGGTTGTGGGCCAGGTGCCCAGTAGGGGGCGCGTAAGAGGTAACCACACATTGATGTTTCTCTCCCTCTCTTCCCTTCTCTAAAAATAAATAAATGAAATCTTAAAAAAAAAGATGTAATACAGAGAGATTGCTTGTATGCATGCCCAGTTTGCCCCAATGGTAATATTATGGAAAGTTATATATAAGATCACAAATAGATAGTGACACTGATATAAAGCACTGATCTGACGCAGATTTCCTCAGTTTTATTTGTAAGCATGTATATGTTTGTATATTAAATTCTATGCAATTTATCACCTGTGTAGTTGGGGTATTAGCATGTAATCAAATACCTGTTCTACATCTATTGAGAAAATCAAATTTTTTTCCTTTATTCTGTTATAGAGTAGTTTGTGGTATTACTAGATTTTCTCTTTTTCCAGTTCTATTGAGATAAAATTGATATGTAACATTGTATAAGTTTAAGGCATACAATGTAATGATTCAATATATGTATATATTGCAAAGTGATTACCAGAATTACTTCACTTAACATTAATCACCTCACACACTTACAAACTATTTTTTCTCTTAGCATCTTTCAAATGTACAATACAGTACTGTTACCTATAGTCATCATGATATATATTAGATCCCCAGAACTTACTCATAAGTTTAACTTCGTACATTTGGTCACCCGCATTGCTACATTTTCCTAATTTTAATAATCTCTGCACTCCTGGGATAACTCTGGTCTCTCTGTACTTCAGGAGTCTGAGCTTCTCTGTTTCCCAGACCATATTTTGGAGAATATAATTATGGCTGGTTGAACCTATACAAGTTTGTCTAGGCGGAGCTTTCTGGGCTGGGTTGTCTCAGAGGCTATTGCAGGCTGTAGGTTAGAGTCTCTCGGGCAAACACCCACTCTGGTTTCATTTCGCTCTGGTGAGTGGTTGGGCGGTGCATGTGTGCGGTGTGACAGAAAATGAGACAGCTTAGGGCTGGACTGTCACTGGGGCTGTGGGTGCTGCATGTACTGTAACGGTCTCGTTATCAGTACAGTACCTTAGGATAGTTTCTCCACCATTTCTATGGGTAAAGTGATAATATTTTAAAATGTATCTTTGTCCTCCAGTTGGAAACCTATTCCATTCTGATTTTAGTTATTATCGAACCAGAGGACATAGACTCCAACACCCTCCTTGTATAGTGGTGGAAACTGAGGCCCAGAGAAGTGAGGTGGTCTTTCCAGATGTAACCATTACGCTGCAATCAGTACAACTTTGGGGGTGACAAAGTCCTGTGCCTAAGCCTTGGAAGACCCATGAAGCCAGCAATTCAGTTTTACTTATACCGTGAAAGATGGTGTTTGGCGGGTAGTACTGAGTTTTCACAATGTGGGTTCTGAAGACCCCCTGGGGGGTCATCAGAAACCTACAGTTGGTATTAAGCCCCAGTGGAGGGGGCCTCAGGTATTGGTGGGGCGCTCAGTGTGGCTCGGACGGTGATTGCCAAGTGCCTGCCCAGGCTACTCCTGTGGTTCTTATTGGGTGGCCCATGCGCTCAGTGCCTTTCACTCGGGGGCATCTTTTTTTTTTTAAAGTATGTTTTATTGATTATGCTATTACAGTTGTCTCATTTTTTCCTCCACTTTATTCCCCTCCGCACTGCACTTCCTCTCCCACCAGCGTCTCTCCCTCCCCGCTCCTTAGTCCATGTCTATGGGTCATACATATAAGTTCTTTGGCTTCTCCATTTCTTATACTGTTCTAAACCTCCCCCTGCTTATTTTCTAACATTTATGCTTCTTATTCCCTGTGTCATTTCCCCCATTCTCCCCCCTCCCACTCTCCTCTGATAACCCTACATGTGATCTCCATTTCTGTGATTCTCTTTCTGTTCTAGTTTTTTGCTTAGTTTCTTTCTTTCTTTCTTCTTTCTCTCTCTCTCTCTCTCTTTCTTTCTTTCTTTCTTTCTTTCTTTCTTTCTTTCTTTCTTTCTTTCTTTCTTTCTTTCTTTCTTTCTTTCTTTCTTTCTTTCTTTCTTTCTTTCTCTCTCTCTCTCTCTCTCTCCCTCCCTCCCTCCCTCCCTCCCTCCCTCCCTCCCTTCCTCCCTCCCTCCCTTCCTTCCTTCCTTCCTTCCTTCCTTCCTTCCTTCCTTCCTTCCTTCCTAAGGTTCAGTTGTTGATAGTTGTGCATTTGTTGTCCTTTTACTGTTCATAGTTTTGATCCTCTTCCTCTTCTTAGATAAGGCCTTTTAACATTTCACATAATAAGGGCTTGGTGATGATGAGCTCCTTTAACTTGACCTTACCTGGGAAGCACTTTATCCGCCTTTCCCTTCTAAATGATGGCTTTGCTGGACAGAGTAATCTTGGATGTAGATCCTTGCCTTTCATGACTTTGAATACTTCTTTCTGGCCTCATCTTGCCTGTAAGGTGTCTTGTGAGAAATCAGCTGATAGTTTTATGGGAGCTCCTTTGTAGGTAACTGTCTCCTTTTCTCTTGCTGCTTTTAAGATTCTTTCCTTATCTCTAATCTTGGGTATTGCAATTATGATGAGCTTTGGTGTGTGCCTCCTTGGGTCCAACTTCTCTGGGACTCTTTGAGCTTCCTGGATCTCCTGGAAGTCCATTTCCTTTGTCAGATTGGGGAAGTTCTCCTTCATTGTTTTTTCCAAATGTTTTCAATTTCTTGCTCTTCCTCTTCTCCTTCTGGCACCCCTATGATTCAGATGTTGGAATGTTTAAAGTTGTTCCAGAGGTTCCTAAGCCTCTCCTCATTTCCTGAATTCTTTTTTCTGAATTTTGTTCTAGTTGAATATTTATCTCTTCCTTCTGCCCCAAATTGTTGGTTTGAGTACTGGTTTCCTTCCCTTCACTATTGGTTCCCTGTATATTATTTCACTTTGCATAGCCTTCACATTTTCTCTATTTTGTGACCATACTCAACTATTTATGTGAGCATCCTGATTACCAGAGCTTTGAACTCTGCATCTGATAGTTCTTTTGTTGCTTAGTTCTTTTCCTGGAGTTTTGATCTGTTCTATTTGGGCCATATTTCTTTGTCTCAGTGCACTTGTTACTTTGTAAAGGGTGGAGGCTCGGGTATTTGCTAAGGTGGGGCAACCCATGTCTTCTGGACTAGAGGGCCAGTTCAGTCTTTTCAACTCTCAGTGTTTTCACATTATGTCTTTAAGAGGTGGACTTACATTTGTCCCTGCTACTAATTCTCGGTTTAGATTGAGCCAATGTTGGAGACATCTTTCCGCCTCTGGAAGTCTCTCTGACTTCTTGGTCCTGTAAATCCCACTCTTGGCCTTGCCCCGTTCTCCCTATTGTGTTTGGCACCTCTGAGCCCATTTACTGGCTGGCCCTTTAACAGTTGGCTCTGCGCTTGGATGAAGCTCACCTTCCTTCTCTGATGTTGTTAAATCAAAATAATATGTGACTTTCCAGACTGAATAAAGTGAATTTAAAGCACCCACCCTGAATTAAAAATAAATTCATAGTACTATAAGAGTTAATACAAACATATCTCCCATTCTTCTTTACTTCTGACTCCCATTTCATGGAGGTAATGGTCCTTAATGTTTTCAATGACTTCTCTCTATATTTATTTCCAAAATGGCTCATTTATATTGCTGCTTTTGATATTAAAAGTTTTGATATTATCCCTTGATTACCTTACACACTCTTCCTCTACCAATACTTTTCCTTTTCTCCTCCCATGATTTTATAACATAGTTTTAATTAAAGGTATATTCACAAAATAAAATCTGAAGAAAAGTAACTCCCATATTCAGAGTTTTAGTATTATTATGTCATATATATTTATATTTACAATGGAATCATGTAGTGTTACATAATTACATTTTTTTCCTATGTAATTTTTTGTTTTCTCTGGAGTTAATAATTTCTTTGGTTTTTTATTTGCTTTCATGTAGCTCTTACTATTTCCTTCTCATTCCCTTAATCAAAAATTTTAGATAATGATTTTTTTCAGCCCTTTGTCTGCCCACCCCAGTTAAGAGCAATTGCTTCTTCCTTCAACATTAACCTTCAGTTCTCTCCTTAGACTCCATTTTTCTTGGATATCAATCTCCTTTGATAGAAAAGGAGGATGTAAGTGGAAAATCATTTGAGACTTTGCATATCAAAAACATTCTGTTTTATTATTTTATTTTGTTGATCATTTAGTTGGGTATTAAAGTTTCAGTTTGAAGGTGATTTTCCTTAAAAATTTTGATTTTACTGATGTACAGTTTTGTAGGCTTTGGTGTTTCCATTCTAATTATTTCTTTTTCATGCTATTTTTAAAAAATCTATCTCTAGAATCTTTTAGCATTTCCTCTGTAGTGTTGATCATATCAGTCAGGGTCTAGTCTACACCAAGTAATTCAACAGAAGAAATTTAATGGGAGAAAATAGCTTTAAGCAGTAAGAAATGCTGACATGCCAAATAGAAGAGTAAGGCAAGCCAGATATTAGCAACGGCAAAAATGTATGACCACCTCTAGAGCTAGAGAGCTGGGGAAGAGAGAATTTTACCAGGATCCAAGAGTTAGCGCGCTGTGGGAGCCAGGAGCATGGAAGGAACAGCTTCTGCCAGAGATGCCACCTAAGGCAAAGAGGAAGAGGGAGAGGGACCCGGCTTCCGCCTTTCCTGGCGTTTCCACCAGTGCTTCTGCTGCCTGAACCAACCAGAAGTCAGCTGGCAGGGAAATGTGGCCTGGCAGGGCCCTCCTCCTCTGAGGTAGAACAGAGTGAAGCAGAGGTATGGAGAGGGATGAATGAACTGGAGATCAAATAAGCAGATGGTTGGCTCATGGTGTTCTGAAATTTAACAACGATGTGTGTTCATGTGGGTCTTTTTAAAATCTTTGTGCTGGGCACTTTGTTCTTTCTGGAAATTTAAAGGTTGGATGTAGGCTCTCCTCAGTTAATTCTTAAATTTCCTCTGCTATTTTCCAACTCTGCCTTTTACTTTCTGAGAAGTTGCCTCAATTTTACCTTCCAAACTCTCTGTTGAATTTTTAATTTCTGCTATCATAATTTTAATTTCCAAAAGCTTTCTTTTGTTCTCTGAGTGCCTATGTTTTGAAAAAATTACCTTGTTTCCTAGATGCAGTATCTTGTTTTTCTGAGGATACCCTTTCATTAGTTCTAGATTGCACTTCTTTCACATTTTAAAGTTGGGATTCATTGTATAATTGGTGGGCCATCTAGATAATTTTTCTTCCTAAGGGCATGTGAAACAAAGGGGTTTCTTATAGTTGCTGGTACCTTACATTTGTTAATAAGGTTTTTTAAAAAAAGTTTTCTTTTACTTCTTGCATTCATGTTCCTTTTAAAAATAATAATTTTGATTTCTTTCTCTTTCATGTTACAAGATTTCCTTAAACTGTTGGTAATCCACGGCTGTCTGTTTATATTTAAGGGTGAGCCATTGAAGAGCTCTCCAGAATGTCTGTGAGTATGGGAGCCAATCTAGTGGTGGGCTTTAATGTAGGGTACTAAGGACTTAAGCTAGGTTTTTCAAGGGGTGATTCCAAATGTGATAACTGGAGGTTATTTCTCTTAGTCTGGTCAGTTTCACTGAAGAATTATTATCCAGACCCCTTCTTGAGAGTCAGGCATTCTAGGAGCTGCCCTGCATTGAGGGACAGGCAGTCTCACCTCAGGATCGCAGGCTTTTCACTCAAACCTCAATCCTTTGTTCTGTGCTGTACCAGTTCTCCAGCTGTGCCCAACATCCACCCATTCAGATCTTCTTTATGTCAACATCTTCGGACAATAAATCTCCTGCATTCTGCCTGGATGGGAAGGGGCAGTTTGTCCTCTAAGGTTTGCGGGTAGAGGAGCATTTAATTGCTTCTTATACAGATTTTCAACTAATCCTGCTATTTTCTTTCTTTTTTAAAAAAAATATATTTTATTGATTATGCAATTACAGTTGTCTTATTTTTCCTCCCCTTTATTCCCTTCTGCCCTGCATAGCCCCCTCCCACCAGAATTCCCCTCTGCACCCAGTTCATGTCCATTCATTGTACATATAAGTTCTTTGGCTTATTTCCTATACTACTCTTAACATCCCCCATCTGTTTTGTACCTATTATTCCCTGTACTCTTCTCCCTGTTCTCCCCGCTCCTCTTCCCTCTGATCTACATTTCTGTGATTCCGTTTCTGTTCTAGTTGTTTGCTAGTTTGTTTATGTTTGGGGGTTTTTTTAGGTTCAGTTGCTGATAGCTGAGTTTGTTGTCATTTTACTGTTCATAGATAAGTCCCTTTAACATTTCATATAACAAGCGTTTGGTGATGATGAACTCTTTTAGTTTTACCTTATCTGGGAAACACTTTATCTGCCTTTCTATTCTAAATGATAGTTTTGCTGGGTAGAATAATCTTGGATATAGGTCCTTGCTTATCATCATTTTGAATACTTCTTGCCAGCTCCTTCTTGCCTGAAGGTTTCTTTTGAGAAATCAGCTGATAGTCTGATGAGAACTCCTTTGTAGGTAACTGTCTCCTTTTCTCTTGCTGATTTCAAGATTCTCTCTTTATCTTTAACCTTAGGCACTGTAATTATGATGTATCTTGGTGTGTGCTTCCTTGGGTCCAACTTCTTTGGGACTCTGAGCTTCCTGGATCTCCTGGAAGTCTATTTCCTTTGCCAGATTGGGAAAGTTCTTCATTGCTCTTTCAAATAAGTTCTCAATTTCTTGCTCTTATTCTTCTCCTTCTGGCACCCCTATGATTTGGACTTTGGTGTTGGGAAATGCCCTGTCTGGTTTCAGGAACTGTAACCCTGCTGACAGGCGGGATGGCCCCAAGGCTAGAAATAATCAGGGAGGCCTTGGAGAAACAGGCCCCTGAGGGCACATAACCTGTCCCCCCCCATCAGGGGCATAGCTCCTGTCTCTCTGCTTGGCTCTGTGATGGTCTCTTTTTGATGATGGGTAAGACCCCTCAGTGGAGGGGCAACCTAAGCCAGACATCGGCCTGTATTGGAAGCAGACAAGAAATTGGGGACACAGAGAAAGGGCAAAAAGGCCCCTACCCCTCCGCTCGGCTTGAACATGGCTGGAGTCCTCATTCTATCTGAAAGAAGTCTCTTTGTCTCTTGGTGGCTCCCTTCCCCTGCCTGGCTCAGGCTCGAAACAATACCGAGACAGTCCTAAACCAGAACTAGCAGTTTCCAGGGAAATCAGGCCTAAAAGTAAATCATTTAAAATTTCCTTTGTTTTTCCCTCAGAAACTGTAGCCAGCTCATACTGGGAAGAAAATTTACATTATTCAGAGACCCTAATCCTATACCCTTAGGCACTCTTATGTTTACTACGCTCTCATGTTTACTCTTCTCTTTTGTTTACTAGTCTCCTCTTGGACCCATGTAAATCGGTGTGTTCCTGCCATTTGTTTCCTTTAAAACATCACCCATTCTCTGTAAACATTAACATACCGATGTAATGAGATAACCTGGGCATTCCTGTTACCTAACCCCACTGATAGCCCTTTCAATAAAAACGTTTGAACAAAGGGACTCTGGGCCTTCCCCACTAGGGGGGTCTGCCATGTCCCCACTCCTGGCAAACAGAGAAGTGTTTGCGACCACTTGTGTTTACTCCCCCGATCTGTGACACGCTGCGATGGGCTCTGCGGGATTCAGCGTCCGTGCTCCCCTCTCAGCGGGCCACGGACGGTAACCCTCAGATCCCGGGGTGCCGCGCTCGCCACGATGCCCTCCACCCCCGGATGTGGCAGTTGCTGCCTGGGCCAGGGACGAGCAGTGACCCTCTGCGGTGCTCCCCCACGCACCACACGCAACACTTTGGATGGTGTAAAGTTGTCCCAGAGGTACCTAAGCCTCTCATTTTTTGAATTCTTTTTTATTCATTCTGTTCTGGTTGAATGTTTATCTCTTCCTTCTGCTTCAAATTGTCGATTTGCATCCAGGTTTCCTTCCCTTTACTGTTGGTTCCCTGTATATTTTTCTTTATTTCATTTTGCATAGCCTTCACTTTTTCCTCCATTTTGCGACCGCACTCAACCAATTCTGTGAGCATCCTGATTACCAGTGCTTTGAACTCTGCATCTGATAGGTTGGCTATCTCTTCCTTGCTTAGTTCTATTTTGGGGGCTTTGATTTGCTCTTTCATTTGGGCCATATTTCTTTGTCTCAGTGCACCTGTTACGTTGTAAGGGGCAGAGCCTTAGGTATTCACCAGGGCGGGGCAATGCAGGTCACAGCGTTGTGATGCTGTTGGTGGGGGAGGGGTTGAGAGGGAACAATGCTGCTTGCTCAGCTCTTCACTGCTTTCAGTCATTTCCCCTATTACCCACAACCAAATTGGGCCCTTCTGGTGCTGATTCCCCAGTGGGTGGGTTTGTGTATGTTCTAGGACCCCGTGGGCCTCTCCAGTGAACTCTCCTGTGAGGCTAGGAGTTTCTCTTGCTGCCACAACCCCCATAGGCTTTTACAGTCAGAGGTTTTGAGGCTTTTTTTTCCTGCACTGGAACCCTGGGTTATGCAGTCTGTCTCGCTCCCCAGCAGTTTCTCCTGGTTTATCCATATGCAAATGTGGGACCACCCTGTCCACCAGCCACCACCTTGCCATGTGTCCTCTCCACCCTGGCTGCCTGTCTCTGTCCCTCCTACCAGTCTGGATGAATGTTTCTTCTTTAACTCCTTGGTTGTTGGACTTCCAGTTTGATTTTCTGACAGTTCTGGTTGTTTTTTGTTTTTAAATTTGTTGCTGTCCTTCCTTTGGTTGTGGGAGGAGGGAAAGTGTATCTATCTACACCTCCATCCAATCCTGCTATTTGCAATCCCCTGGCCCCTGGCATGCTCCCCAGCCAGACGTGACTATTGGTTCTATTTCCAGAGCCTCTGGATGGGAAGTCCTTGTTTCTTATTGGAGTTCTCAGCCATGCAAGTGTGTTGGTTTTAGTTTCTTAGGTCTGTTGAGTCAGCTACCCCTTTCCAACTTCCAAAATTTTTCGACTTGTAAGTTTACACCTTAAAAAACTCATTTATTGTTATTTTAGGGGGGATTTTGGAGGAAATTTTTTTTAATACAATTAAATTTATTGGGATGATGCCGGTTAATACATGATACAAGTTTCAAGTGTTCATTTCTAGAATACATCACCTGTACATTGCATTGTGTGTCCACCACCCAGGGCCTAGTCTCCCTCCTTCTGTCACCGTGTGTTTGGCCCCCTTTACACTTTTTATGCCCTGGAACCCCCTTCTCCTCTGGTAACCACTGTCCTGTTGCCTGTGTCTGTTTATTCCATTTGTTTGTTCATACGCTGCTTTCTGTTTTATATCCCACGTCTGAGTGAAATCATATATGGTTCTTGTCCTTTTCTGTCTGCCTGGTTTTGTTGAGCATTATAGTCTCAGGTCCATATTGTCCCGAATGGCAGTATTTCATCTTTTTCTATGGCCTAGTAGAGGGGAACGTGTGTTTAACAGGCTGTGGCTTATCAGAAGTCTCTCTGGATTGTTGAATCTCAGTACCATGCATGTGTTCAGGGATGGCTGTACTAGCCTTTTTTCTTTTTTTTTTTTTGTGGGGGAAGGAGTAATCTTGTTAAATTAAAAGCAAGGAAGGAAGAAGGAAATGGAGTGTGTGTTTGAGAGAGGGTGCTGGCATGTTTTGTTTGGTCCAGAATTCTCCAGCTCCTGTAGAAATTCCCATTTGTTACAGGTTCCCTTCTAGTGGCTACTTTTTCTTGATTTACTGCTAGCCCAGAGCTTACTTTCTCACCCTCACAGACGTGCCTGACTGCTGTGATCCTTTAAAAGCCATTGTACAAAAGCAACATATATTAACAATAATAGGTACTCACTAAGAAAAGGGTTGCTCTTTTACAGGTTTGTCATATTGGTGTATGAAGACTTTATTCTACTTTCTGTCCAGAGATATATAGTTTCCTCCAATGTAGCTTTTATGCCAGTTTCATTTGAATAAAAAAACATTTAAAGGAGCATCATGTAGGAATCCCGTTGCCTGTGTAAGAAGTGTAGGTTTTAAAGTGGATTTTTAAATAGCCAAGTTGACTCTATTTTAAAATTAAAAAATGAGAAACTTACATCAAAATAATTGGACCTGTCTGTGTCCAGGCAGGTTATTTGTAATTGATCAACAATGTGGCAGTAGAAATTTTACACCCTTTCTAGGATCTCTGAAGACTCTTTGACTACTTCAGAAAAAAAGCTGAACTGCATTTGTAGACATAAATGTTGAGAGAGTTCCCATGTGGGGCTCCGTGACCTTCCGATGCCACCTTCCGCAGCAGAGGCTGACCTCTGAAGGGGATCCACTTCCCAGTAACCCGAGGGAGCAGCACTGGGGCGAGAGCCCAGGGCAGCCCAGCTGCCAGGGGCTGCAGGAGGCAAGGCGGAGCTCCTGACCCAGGCGGGCACAGCACAGACGGGCCCAGGATGCCCTTGGCTGGGCCTTTATTCTTAGGGCTCCCTCTGTTGTTAAACCCAAATTTGGGCCAACACCTCCAGGGGTGTTGCCATTCTTAGGTTTTTGTTATGAGTTGAAAGTGTTTTTCTAACTTTAATCTTAATTTAGAGGCTGCATTTCATTGTCGGGGGGTATGGAATTGACTTATCCTTTATTGAAACGTTACAGCAAAACAGTCACTACCACCCACCCCCACTGCACCATTTTAGAAGAATTTTAGCCCAATAAGGTAGTCTACCGCTTGTGACGTTACATCCGGGAGCTCTCTTGGAGGTTTTTATTACTCCAGCTTTAAAATACAAAGGACGAGCTTTTCTTCGGCTCCAAACTGGTCACTGTTCGATGGCGTATAACTGTTTGTATATGCAAAACTTACCTTTGTGTACACAAAGTAAGTCATCACAATGTTTTCTGTCCAGTTGGCGTTCGCAGGGATACAGCTGCAAGTGTAGTTTTGCAAACGCAAAATTAGAGCCTAGTTTTTAAGATCAGAAGCGTTCTTTTTTAGTATTTCTCTAATTAACCTCAGAGATGACTTTTTGTTGTTATTGTTGTTAGAGAAAGGTATTTTAGTTCTAAACAGTGTGTAGAGTCCATTTTTTATGAAATAACGCGCATCCTTAGTACTTTCAAATTCAGTTTCATACTTCTTAATGCGACCTCTGTTCTTGTCGTGGGGTAGAATTTGGTAAATGCTGTTCTTATTTCTAACCAGGTATTCTGAGCAGGGGGTGATTTTATAACCTTGGATATTTGCTCGTTTGAGGTTAGCGGGCCACCCATAGCTTGTTTTTTCTTGTTATTTAAAAGTTGAAAATTTAACTAATTAAACAAATACTCCTCAGGCTGCGTTGGAAGCACAGCAGTGGCTGAGGCGGCAGCGGCGGCATTGTCGGGGAGGTGGGCCGTGGCGAGACTTCTCTCCCCCGGCCTCCCTCTGACACTGCGTGCGGATGGGAGCAGGGCAGCAGGCGATTTATCTAGCCGAGGTATTTGAACAGGGCCAGGGTTCAATAAATCATTGTTTAGATAGGCCAGACATTACATTTTAGAAGTCCTAAATGCTGAAAAACAACTCTCTCATTTCCTTCAACCAGGGGAAGGCCCAGCAGTCAAGCTGCCTAAACCAGCTTGTATTTTGACACTGGTTTTGCACAGAAGCAGGGTGGGAGGGGACATTAGTTGAAAAATTATCAGATCATCAATAAAATCTTGGCCAGACACTTCGCCCCCTCTTTTCTTACATAATGTCATTTAATTGGAACTGTATACTCTTACTGAAATTTTAAAAAGTTAGCTATTCAGTAACACGAATGAAAGAAAAAAAAGTAGCTGATAAAGGCTGTATTTGCCCCATTTCGGGGGAGACTGTGCACAGGCAGGCTTTTGTGTCTGCCAGGGAGCCATCAGAATAGACGACGACTCCCCCTCCCAGGCCACCCCCCTTTGCCCTCACCCCCTTTCTTTAGAGCCAGCCAGAGAATAATTTGTCCAAATGAAAAGGCCCTTTCAGGCACTGGAGAGCTTTGCTAATTGTATTTGAAAGAATAAAAGCAAACCACAAGTTGGCGTTTAACAACAGAAAAATAATGAGTTCACATGCCAACATATTAATAAGATTAGTTTTATTAGGAAATGCGATCAGGTAGGCCAGGCACTACCGGAGGAGTGACTTAGTAAAAGCCATTCTCTTTGTCTAGCCAAAGAAGTAGTAGCTACCTTTCAAAACATGTTTAAATAAAGGTGTACTGAAACCTAAAAAAAAAAAAAAAAAAAAAAAAAATCATTCTTATTTTCTTGAAATAAAAGAGAAAATAGTTTTAAAGCTATTCACTTCTGTATCTTTTAAATAGCTTTATTTGTACTAAATTAGAATATTAAGAAAACTTGAAAATCTCCCAATTAAGGGTTTTTTTTTTTGTTTGATTATAAATAAGTATCCATTTGCTTGTGACTTCCATCTTTTGGCAGATGTGGGCTTATTAATGGCAAAAACGTATTGAACTGGTGTAATCTGAAAATGTTCAAGGAAGAACCACTGTACCTATGACAACTGGCTTTTCCAAACAACAGGTTCCACTTTGACCTTTCAGAGAACCATCATGTGGGTTTTTCCCCTCATCATGTATGATGATGTAATTTCAGTTAGAAAGATACTTTGCAATAATGGTGACAATATACTCCTATGTGCATGACTAGAATAGCGATGCAGTGTAGAAGTACATTTCACAACTGAAAGGCTAAGCTGTTACACCTGCCCCCCGCCCCGTCCCCCTACCCCTGTATTGTTACTGCACGTATAGAAAGGCATTTCAGCACATTTGGCCAAATTCTTCACAGTGAAAACCCAAATTAATTTCTTTTTAGAACAGTCAGGTCATTTAAAACATGGACTGCAGACATAATACCAGTTGGCCTGCAGAAAGAACATGCGTCAGTTCTAACAGTGATACCCGTGAGTGTGAGTGAAGAAGCTCGGGGCAACATCGGAGAGGATGAAAGGTCAGATTTCTTTTTTTCTGCCTTTCACCCCTTCCCATGCCTCTGTGCTCCTGGACCCCAGCGTCTCAGCATCCCTCTTTCTCCTTGGCTTACACAAAGGAGCTTACACAAAGATACCGGGGGTTCGGCCCATCAGCTTTACCAGGATACTGCATGTAAAGGAGGAACCTGGAAAAGGAAGGCTTAGCAGAGCTGTCCAACCTTTTGGCGTCTCTGGACCACACTGGAAGAAGAAGAGTTGTCTTGGGCCACACATTAAATATATTGTGACATGTAATCACACCAAAAAAAATCTCATAATGTTTTAAGTAAATTTGTGTTGGGCCGCATTCACAGCCATCCTGGCCCACGGGTTGGACACCCCTGGAAAGTAAACAAATCTCAAGGTGCTATTTTGTTGTCAGGTGGAGTAGATGAGCCAGAATTTGTTCTTTCTACAAGAGAGCTCTGCACAGGAAACAGCTCTTTAGTCTGGCAACCCCGTGGCTGGAGCAGCGTAGTACTTTCAGAGCTTGAACTCCCTGTTGTGAAGCTTTGTATTTTACTAACAGGGCTGCAGCAAAAGCACCCTGCATTTCACATCCCTTGACAGGCAGCAGAAGGGAGTGCCCGTGTGTCCAGCCTTCCAGCTTGGAAGAGGGGAGGCCGACAGGCCCCCGCCAGCTCTGCTGACCGCTGCGCCGGCACAGGGCTCTGGTGTTTGATGCTGACAGCAGCCACAGAGTTTTGAAGTCTTAGGGCAGAGACCTGGTTCATAAGGCCTGGCCATTGATGCTGCTGTCCATGCGGCGGGATGTGGCGGAGGAGCCCCAGGCCGTGGTTCAATAAATATTAATTGATGGGCATTAAAACAATTGATGACCCTGGGGCATGTCACCTTGTGTGCCAGAGACTTTAATCTGTGAAATAGAGAAAACCACACTGAGTTGCTCTTGGAAGTTATGAAAAATGATTGTAAAGGGGTTTATAAGCTTAAGCGCTTTGAGTGACAGTGTCCAAAGAAAACAGGCCCGGCCGCTGGGAGCAGAGCATCCCTGTGGCCGGCAGCAGAGGACGGTAGCCGTTTAAAATGACCTTTTCTCTGGGCTCCAGCCAGTGGCAAAAAGAGAGGAACTAGAATAATATATTGCTGGAGACTCAACCCCCTTCCCAGTTAGGAAATATGAAAGTAGCTCAAGCTGTAGGAAATTATTTTGGACCAGTCTTTATCTTTTGATTTTTTTCCCTTTCTGGAGTGAAATTTGCCTCATTTTGTGAAGTTCTAAAAATCTCACTCCCACAGGCTGTGATTTAAAGGCAAGGAGGAGGTGAGCATAGGATTTTTTTTTTCTTTCTGTATACTAAACAATTTGACAGTTGACCTAAATTTGGGGACCTGGATTAACTATTTCCTTTTACCCAGTTATTTCTGTGTGGGATAATTACTAAATCACTGAAGTCAGACAGCTGTGTTTCCACCCTATCCTATAGGCCTTAAAGAGATTTAATTTATTAGTAAATGGTCCTGTGTCAGATTGGCAACCCAGTTTGCCCACCATTGCTCAACCAATCACATTCATTTCAATTTTAGGTCATTGTTTTCTTTTCTGTACTCAGCAGTGACATACACTTATGGTAACCATATGCACAGGAATTTCTTGGGTAGAACAGATACTAGACACAGTTCGTATGCCCTTTGGGTGTACATGTATTTTCGTTGACCCCTTGACCCTGTGTATTTCCATGCTGATAGTAAGGCCTGCAGATGGTTATTGATCAGACCTGTCTGCCTACCATTGTGCACTGACCAAGTCCCTCCTTTGGTCCAGGCATTGTGCCAGGTTCTGTGAGGAGGGTTCACACCCTTGAGGGTGTCTCTTGAAGGATGGGTAAGAAGAGATGGGTACAGATGAACCTCCCAAATAAGGCAAATAGGGAATCTAAGCTTAGAAGTAGGACTGCATTAGACACCTGCAGGGAATAGCAAAACAGCCTTTCTCAAATTGGAGGGATTCTATAGAGGAGTTGTTTAGAAAGGTCTCCTCTTTTTTGAAATCTGCCCCTCTTTTGGCTGCTAGGACACCACCATCTTCAAGCTCTCTGCCTCCATTGCTAGTCCTCTCTTGCGACTCTTCTTTTCCACTTGTTCCACACATCTTAAAGGTTCTTCCCTTGGCCCTTGTCTCACCAAACACTATTTCTGGACAGCGCATCCACTTGCCTGGGTGGGAGTTTTATCTCTGTGTGGATAACATCTAAATTTATATTTCTAAGCCCAGCCTTTTGAGTGGCAGCCCCTGCTTCCAATTTCCCATCGGCCTCTCTGCCTGCACAGCAGTGTGTCTACCCTGCCTCATCCCCCCCTTGCAATCCACTCCGTTCCGAGCGCTGCTGGCCCATGCCTAGGTAGGAGTCAAGGAGGATGGAAGTGAGTTCAAGGAACTTGTTCTGCACACAGAAGGAAGTCAGAAGTAGGGGACTGGCTTCGAAAAGACATTTTCAAGGATTTCGAAGGTAGATCAGTTCCAGGTGATGATGAGGTCTCGGGTCTTGCTACTCCAAGGGCGGTCGGTGGATCAGTCACATTAGCATCCCAGGGAAATTGAAGAAATGGGGCATCTTAGCGTCCCATCCCTCAGACCAGCTGAGTCAGAATCTGCACTTGAATAAGATTCCCAGGTGAACTGCCTGGCCTAGGGTGTGTGTGTGAGAGAGTGGGCTGATGAGACTGACTGGAGATGGAAATCATCTAATAATGGTGGCCAGGGAACAAGAGGTTACGGTGCTGAATGAATGGAAAATGCACAGGGACATTGAAATGGCCCAGCACGAATGCAACAATGTGGGTGGGGAGGAAGAATGCAAGCTGCCTGCCAGCTCCGTAGCGCATTCACGGTGCCCTGGGGAACGAGGGGGGGGCCTTGCCCCAGATGGCAGGGATATTTGACACAGGATTTTTGTTGTCTCAGTTCCTTGAGAAAAGAGTCTCTGATTAAGATTTTTCCATAGCTCAGCTCTTAAAAAATATAGCAGGTCCTTAACTAATGATGACTGACATCATGAGAAGCAGGTTCTAAGAGATTAAGCTTCTTCCCCCCTACCCCCTGCCTTTATGCCATTTTACATTTTTTTTTTTTTAAAAGCAACCCTGGAGCTGACTTTGACAATCTGGTATCCAACATTACCTTTTCCTTTCCTTTGATCCTATTTTTCTGATAGTCAATTAAAAAGGTTTTTTGCTAGGGCAAACTTTCTCTTGTTTTTTTCCCTCCCTTCTGAAATGCAGATAACATCTTGGAAGTCTTATACATGTTAGGGAAGTTCTATTAAGTCTTTGAAAGAAAAGGCTGGTTAAAAAAAAAAGGGAAAGAAAAGAGAAATGGCTGGTAATCTTTGTGCACTCTCCCTGGGTATGAGTTGGGTCTTTAGATAGTTGCTGGGACTGATAAACAAATTAATGCTGGGGGTGGAGGTGCTAGTTTGGAAACAGACGACTTGAGTTCCATTTGCAGCTCTGTCCTTACTCTTTGCAACGTTGGGTGGACCAGGAAGCTGCTGGGGGCTTCACTTTCCCATTCACACAATAAGTTATTGGGCTATTATATGAGTTCTAAATTCCCTTCAAGTTGGAAACTTTTGTGATCTTGTTATTCTTCTGGGCTGTTATGAAATGCCTATGAGGTTAAAATAATGCATCTACCTAAGAAATGTACATGGGGTCTCTTTTGTATTGTGGCCAATATATTGATTAAGCCCACGGTCATTCTACATCTCAAAATACTGGAACTACCTCCATGACAGTCCTGATACATCTGCATCTAGAATACTCTGCATGGTTTAGGTAGTTCTCTTCAGAGAAACCAGTCTCCTTACATTAGTAGACTATGTTAGCCCTAAACGTTTTAAAAAAGAACTATGGCATCTTTTAATTCCCTAAGGGAGTGAAACAATTTTCTTATGAAGTAGACTTAAAAAGATCAGTCTCTTCAAAATGTGTAAGATGTAGTATGATACAACCTGTGAAGACTACAGGGCATTTCTTGAAATTTAAAGACTTAACTGAATTCTTAAACCATAGACCTGAAGGGATACTTTCATGATAATTACAAGGAATGCCTATTTTTCCTGGTAGTTAGTAAACATATGAAACTCATTACTTGCATAGTTTCCAAAAGCTATCTTAAATGGGTTCCAGGATGATTTAGATCAGTTCATTATGATGGATCCCAAATGGGGTAGAGAAGAGTGTTGATCACTAGGGAAGCTGCTCTGTTCTTTTAGGTTGATACCTGAGATCTTTTAATGTCTTTTTCATGAAATGCCTTTTAAAAATAATTATTGATTTAAAATGAAAAAAAATTGTTTAAATGATAGAAAACACAAAACTGGACAAAACATGAATGCTGACCACATTATTATATATTTTCATATGTAACAGTAGCACTGGCTGTGGAAAGGTTTCCACATTTTTCCAGGCTTTAGTTATTCATTTAGGGAATTGGTTAATAAAGAAAACATTTTATTATGGAAATTTTAAATATATACATAAATAGAGAGTGCAGTAGAGTGTAACTCCATGTCCTTACCACTCAGTTCCAACAAGTTCCAACTCAGTCTAATTTTTTCTATGACCTTTCCCCACCATTACCCCACTCCCTGATAATTTTGAAGCAAATTCAAGACATGCTTGTTTCATCTGTAAATATTTCAGCATGTATCTAAAAAGTAAGGCTCTTAATTATTTTATTAAAATTCAATTTATGTGCCATGAAATCTACAGCTCATAATTGTACAACTTGGTCAGCTTTGATAAATGTGTATGTCTAAGCAACTACCACTCCACTCAAGATACAGGAGACTGGCGTGATCAGAATTCCTGAGTGTCCCTTTCCAGCCCATTCTCACCCCAATAAGCCAAACAGTGCAAATTATTGACGTATAATTAACAAATAAAATTGTGTAAATTTAAGGTGCACAATGATTTGATATGTGTATATATATATATACACATACACACACACACATACACACACACACACACACATGACATAATGACCACAATAAAGTTAGTTAAACAAGTTAACACATCCATCACCTCATACAGTTACTTTTTTGGTGGTGGTGGTGAGAATGTTTCAGATGCACTCTCTTAGCAAAGTACAAATATACAACACAGTGTTGTAAACTGTAGTCACCATGCTGTACATTAGAGCCCCAGAACTTACTCAACTTATTACTGAAAGTTTATACCCTTTAACCAGCATTTCCCCACTTCCCTCACTGTCTGGCCCCTGGCAACCACCGTTCAATGCTGTTTCTACGTATATGACTTGTTTAGATGCCATATGTGAGGTCGTACAGTATTTGTCTTTCTCTGGTTTATTTCACTTGGCACAGGGCCCATCAGGTTCCTCCATGCCGTCACAGCTGGCAGGGGTTCTTTCATTTTTACGGCTGGATAGTTTTCCATTGTGTGTATATTGTATATACATACAATGTATATGTGTATATATGTGTGTATGAATATATTATATGTTATATATATGTATATTTTCTTTATCCATTCATCTGTCAATGGACACTGGTTGTTTCCCTGTATTGGCTGTTACGAATAATGCTGCAATGAACATGGGGTGCAGATATGTCTTTGAGGAACTGATTTCATTTTCTTCATATAATATACTCCCAGAAGGTGGGATTACTGAGATCACATGGTAGTTCTATTTTTAAGTTTTGGAGGAAGTTTTGTGCTGTTTACCATAATAACTGTACCAATTTATATTCCCACCAACAGGGCAGAAGTCTTCCTTTTCCCTCACATCTTCACCAATACTTGTTATCTCTATCTTTTTTTGTTTTTTAATTGTACTAGCCATTGTAATAGGTGTGAAGTAATATCTCATTTTGATTTAGGGTTACATTTCCCTGATGATTAGAGATGTTGAGTACTTTTTTTATGCACTTGTTGGCCATCAGTATGTCTTCTTTGGAAAAAAAATGTTTATTCAGGTCCTTCGCTCAGTTTGCTAATCAGATTGTTTTTATTCTTGCTATTGAGTTGTATGAGTTCCTTGTATATTTTGGATATTAACCCCTTATCTGATATAAGATTTGCAAATATTTTCTCCTTTGCATAAGTTACCTTTCATTCTGTTAATGGTTCCTTTGATATGCAGGAGCTTTTTAGTTTGATGTCCCACATGTTTGTTTTTGCTTTTGTTTTCTGTGCTTTTGGTGCTGTGTCCAAAAAAATCATTGCCAAGATCAATGTCAAGGAATTTTCTCCCTAAATTTTCTCTAACAGTTTTATGGTTTCAGATCTCACATTTATTTAAGTCTTTAATCCATTTTGAGTTAATTTTTGTTAAGATAGGTGTTCAATTTCATCTTTTGCATGTGGCTATCCAGTTTCCCCAGTAGCATTTATTGAAGAGACAACCTTTTCTACATTGCGTATTTTTGGCTTCCTTGTCAAAGATTTGTTGATAATATCTTTGTGGGTTTATTTCTGGGCTCTTGATTCTGTTCTAATGGTCAACTGCTTTTACGCCAACTCCATTCTGTTTTGATCACTATAGCTTTGTAATATAGTTTGAAACCAGGAAGTGTGTTGCCTCCAGTTTTGTTCTTTTTTCTCAATACTGCTTTTGCTATTCAAGGTCTTTTGTGGTCCCATACAAATTTTTAAGTTTTTTTGTTTTATTAATGTGAAAATACCACTGAAATAATGATAGGGATTGTATTGAATCTGTGGTTTGTTTGGAGGTAGTAGGGATGTCAATATTAATTCTTCTAATCCAAGAATAGGATATTATTTTCATTTGTGCCTTCAATTTCTTTCATCAATGTCATATAGTTTCCAGTGTCCAGATCTTTCCACTTTTTTGTTAAATTTATTTCTGCATATTTTGTTGTTTTTGATGTAAGTACTCCTTATTTCTATTACCATATTTGTTTTGCACATTCTTGAATTCATATACCACATACTATATGAATGGAATCATGCAGTATATACTCTTGGGTCTGGCTTCTTTCACTCCATCTACTGCTTTTGAGATTTTACATGGTATTGCATGTATTAATATTTGTTTTCCTCTCCTTTTAAATTGTTGAGTAATAGAAGATTGTGTAAATATTCTGTAATTTGCTTATTTATTTTTCTGTTGATGGACTCCCCCCGGCCACCTCAGTATGGGACTACTACGACTAAAGTTGCAATAAGCATTCCAGTGTAAGCCTTAGGGTAGACATATGTTTTCATTTCTATTGTTTGCATGAATATGTAAGAATGAAATTGCTGGGTTGTAGTATAGATGTATGTTTAACTTTATAAGAAACTGCCCAAAGTAGTTTTGTTTTACATTCCCACCAACAATGTATCAGAGTTACAGTTGTTCTACAATCTCATCTGCGTTTGGTCTTGACAGCTTTTTAATTTTAGTGCATCTGATGAATGTGAAATGGTAATGCATTCTGCTTTTAAATTGCGTTCCCCTCGTGACAGTGACCTTTAACCCTTTTTTCATGTGCTTGATGGCTACTTCACATTTATGGTCACATTGCTGAAGTATTTTTACGATTTTTAAATTGGGTTATTTATCTCTTTCTGTTATTGATTTAAGGAATTCTTTTAAAGTATCCTGGATATGTCATATATTTGTGAAATAAATATTTTCAGTCTTTCATTTGCTTTTTCATATTTTTAATGGAGCTTTTTGATAAGCAGAGTTTTAAATGTTGATAACGTTTTTAAAAATATCTTTAGTGTTTTTTTTTTGTATTCTCTTTAAGAAAAATTTACCTGCCTCAAGAACAAAAGATAGTCTTCTGTTTTCTTTCAGAGATTTATAGATTTAGCTTTATATTTAGATCTGTGATCCACTTCAAACAAATTTTTATATATACTATGTGGTAGGAATCAAAATTTAATTTTTTTCCTATATTTTTATCAATTTGTCCTATCATATGTGGAAAAGACTGTTTTCCCATTGATTTGGTCAAGTGCCTTGTTCAAACTCAGATGACTATAAGAGTATGGTTTTTGGACTGTTTTCTATTTCATTGATCTGTTTGTCCATCCTTATACTAATTTTATAGTATTTTTAATAATGTAGCTTTACAGTAAATCTTCAGATCTGGTAAGATAGGTCCTATAATTTGTTCTTCTCTTTCAAGAAAGTTTTGCCTGTTTTGGGTGCTTTCTTTCTTTGATGTAAATTATAGAATCAACTTGTTAATTTCTGAAAAGAAAACTTCCTGGGGTTTTTGATATTGATTGTATTGAACTATAAACTAATTTGGGGAAGAATTAACATCTTAAAATACCCAATCCCTGAACACAGGACACCTTTCTGTATATTTGAGTCATCTTTAATTTTTCTCAGTAATGTTTGTAGTTTTTGGTGTGGCAGTCCTGCGTATCTTTAATTGAATTTATTGATAACAATTTTACTTCTTTTGATACTGTTATGAGCAGAATAAAAATTTATTTTCCAATGGTTAGTAATATACAGAAATACAATTGGTTTTTATGTATTGATTTTATATTATTTCTGTTCTTTAGATAGGGATATTTACTATTGATATATCTTTAAGATCATGGACTCCAACTGCTTTTCAGCCTATCAAGTGAATATTTCTTTTTTCAATATTGTATTTTTCAGTCCTGGACTATTGCTGTTGTTTTTCTTTATAACTTCCATTTCTCTGCTGAGATGCTGCACTTACTGCCTCTCATTGGCTGTCTTGTCTTTTAAGTCCTTGAACATATTTACAATAGCTCCTTGAAAGTCCTTATCTGCTACTTCCAATATTTGGATCATGTCAGGGTTGCTTTCTATTCATTATTTTTTTTGACTATAGATCACCTCCCCTGCTCCTACATGTCTAGTTTTTGTAAATTTTGATTTTATACTGGATGTTGTAGATGATATTTTATAGAGACTGTATTCACTTATGTTCCTCTGGAGAGTAAATTTTGTGCCAGCAGGCAGTTTGACTGACTAGTCACTTTGAATTTTTGGAAACATACTTTTATTTTATTTTTTAAGAAGAAAGAAAGTGGCTTTGCCTTGGTTTGCTTTTAGTCCTAGGATGGATCCTTAGTCTCTGGACATAGTCTTTAATTCTAAGGTGTGGCCTATATTGAGTTTTACCTGGAAGGCTGAGGTATTCCCCAAGTTTCTCTAACTGGGTGGTATTCAAGCTCCAGACCCTCTTCCGAGCAGAGGCAACGGTTCAGCTGTTCCTCAGCTTCTTCAGCCCTCCCCTGCTGCTTTCTGCTGGCTGCCTTGGGGTCACCCCTGTGTGTGTGCAATTTAGGAACCAACCAACAACAGCAGAGGTGGATGGACAGGTTTGGGCTCTTTCGCCTTTGTGGCTCTCTTCTCCCCAGGACTTGTTTCCTCACTGCACAACCTCAGTATTGGCTCTGGACTCTGAAGCCTGTGACTTTCTGCTGAAGGCCTAGCTGGCCCATCAGCAGCGCCTCTGAAGAAAGGCCATGTACATTTAGTTCTCATGTAATATGGTCCCTTCTTTCAAGGGTCAAATCTCTTCTAGTCTCTGCTCGCTTTTGGTCATTTTCCAGTGCCTTCAATTAGTTCTTTGAAAAATATTTTGTCCAGAGTATATAATTTTGGGGGAAAGGTTAAACTGATGCAAACTCTTCTGCCACAACTAGAACTTTCTTTAAAAAATAACTATAATATCACACCTGGAAGTTTCCAATAATTCCTGAATTTCATCAATAAACAGTGTTCAAAATATAAGGAACTAAGTTTCTTGTGAGGGAGATGATATTTAGTTTTGTTTTGTTTGTTTTCTTGGTAGCAAACTTGAGTAAAGATTAAAAAAAAATAAGTTCATTCACTGGTTGCAAATTATATTGTTGGTTTCAATATGAGCATTCTGTATTGGTGTTGAACCTTAGAAGTCTTTCCCTTAGCAGTAGCTGCTGAACCAATTTTTATGGCAATCTTTGTGAGACCCAGTTAAGAATAAGGAAGAATGTGAAGAAAGCCTTTGAGCAGCTAAAATGGACATTTAATCTATGAATTTTATGGTAGGGGAATCTCTCAGATTCTCACTCGGAATGTATTTACCTCATTTTAAGTATAGCTGTAATAAGTTTTGCAATTTCTTCCCCAGTTTGCAGAACATTAGTAGTGGCAAGACCAGAGAGGAAGATGACAAGCTAGAGGCAGGCACAGTGAGAGTAACAGGTAGTGACAGGGACAGTGGAGTCAACTCAGATGAGTGCAGTCTCTGTGGTGGAGACAAGGCTAAGTCCTAGCAAAACTCACATACCTACCATGTGGCTTGCACATCAAGGAGCTTGTGGACCGTCAGGGTATGCGGGCACGCAAAAGTCAAATAGACCTGTGAGGGAAAACATGCACGTTTGCACAAAGGGTAATCCTGAAGAAAGGAGGACTGGCGTGGTTCAGGGCAGGCTCCAGCGAGAACAAATCTGAGTGGCTCATAGAAGGTGGATGAATCCTTTTGGGTCTGGGGAGGAAACAGAAGGCACACTGGGAGGAAATGAAAGAGAACTTAATAAAAGTACTATTACAAAGGTATGTGCACAGTTAAGTAAAGTCACCAAAGGATGGCAAAGGACCCCATGGCCTGCAGCAGTGGGAAGCTATTACCACCACTAGATCAGAAGGAGCAAGAAGAAGGAGGGGTCACTAGGCCTGGCAGGGCCTGTAGCAGTGGGGAGAACCGCCTGTGGCATCGGGTGGATGAGGCAGCCGCTGACATCCTGACCTGTATCTCCTGCTCTCTCACCTCCTGCTGAACCCAACTAGAAGCCAGAGGACAAGGGGACCCAGTTGATGTTGTCCATGTGTGTCACCTTCCAGGGCACAGAGCTGACTGGAGATGGGGGAAGGGTGGATCTGGAGGAGGTAACCTGACAATATCCAGCAAAGTTGAGTAAGAGTTTGCTTTGGATGAGACAAGGTCCCTGGGGAGAACATTCTAAGACCAGGGGCTAATGTGTACAGGTACCTCATGCCGCACCAGGAGAATCCAAGAGCCTTTGTAAAGAGTAAAGCATAGAGTTTATTATTGGCTAGTAATAGAGAGTGTTTTTCACCATCCTGAAACATTTAAACTTAATTTTTTAGCTGTTGAGAACCCTGGAGGTCACCAGTAGATGAGGAGACATGGGAAAACCAACTTCCAAGGGAAAGAAGCATTTCAGGAGGGGAGGAGGGTTCCAGCTCATATTCTGTCTGCGTGGAAGAAGAAGGATGATTTAGAAACAAACAAGTCTGGTGCCAGCACTGTGCAGACAGCACGAGCCAGTCTCCAGTTGTGGCGGAGGCTATTACTATTATCATGAATCAAGACCATGTAGACTAAAGACCCTCCAAAACCAAGCTCATTATATTTCATATTGAGTGCTAGTCAGAAAACATTAAATCAGCAGATCTTTTATTACCTGGCCTGGTTGCTGATGTGCTTGGAGCAGACTGGTCCCTGAAGCAGGACCCTCATCTACACATATAGCTTGTTTAAGTGCTTCTTTGGCATTGTAGGCCTTTTTATTCATAGCTGGAGCAGGGTCACCTTTAGCTGAGTCCTTGACTTTTCAGAAATCCCGATTCCCTTGATCCGAGTCATGCGGTATTAGCTGCTGGCTTATAGATTTGCTTCGGAGATGATTGACAATTAGCTTATTCCCTCATAATTCCTCTCCTCTCTTCTGCCCTCTCATTCCCTCTCCAGGTGTGGGTTCTGTCCCTCCTTCACCTTGAAGTTCATTGTCAGTCTTCCTGTTCTCTTTTATAGATGTTCCTTTGTCTTTCCAACCCACATACTCAACTTGTAGAGCTACCCAAGTATTGGCCAGGTAAAAACAGAAAATAGAGCACAAAGCTGTTTTCCCATATTAATTGGCTGAACATATGTGTCACTACAATAAATGACATTACTAGGCAAGCTTGGTTTGAAACCCTACTTAAGAACTTGCCCACCCAACATTTTCTAGGGTTTGGCTCCGTCCACTGACCAAGATCTCTTCTTGCTGTTAGGATGTTAGTCAGTCTCTCTCATAGGATAAGAGTACCCATCTATGAAAGTTTTGTAAGGACTAAATGCAATAGAACTTAAATTCTATTTAGTTCAGCTCCTAGAATATAGGAGCTTCTCAGTAAAAGTTAGCTATTATAATTATTACCTGGAAGTAAAGAAAGCTGCTTGACTTTATGCAATCTAGCATTCTATAAACCAGTTTAATCAGACTTCTGGCAATTTCTAGAATACCTGTTAACATTTTAAGGAATGCTGCTCTTTGAAATACAATTTGGTAAACTCTGACTTTTGAATTGAGTGGAGTTAGGCCATTCACTGTTCACAGTGAGTGAATAAATCAGTAATGCTTGAACTAGGAGTTGGGGTTCTGGATCATAGCTCAGCTTGTACCACACCTTGAAATTCCTTAAATAAAAAGGGAGAGCTTTCATTTTAAGATGTAAAACAGAAATGAAAAAAGGTCACCCTTATCCAGAGTCTGAATATTCACTCATTTCTTCCTTAAAATCACATCTCCAGGTGACTCCAGAAATGCAGGGGGCACTCCCTGAAGTTCTCAGGACCTGATCAAAAGGATGTCATCAACCTGGATAGATTAGAATTTACATGCTCCTTTCAACTTTGGCCTTTCTGAAATCCTGAGTCCAGAAATTGTCCTCCTGTGTTCCCCTGACTCCATCTCCTCCTGACTGGCTCACCCTCTTGCTGTTCTGGGTCTGTCTCACCTCCCAGCAAGGAGTGTTGCAGAGTGCCTGCTTCCTGGCCTGCCTCTGCCCTCCTCCCGTTGGGTTTTGGGGCATGTGTTTACCCCCTCAGCATTGTGCCTGACAGGAACGCAGACCCATGGAGAAGGGGAGGTCAGCGTGTGTCCAGAGCAGTCTCAGGTCACCGAGCTTTCCAAGGGCACACCTGGCTGGGCACTGGTGGGACATCAGAGGCAATGGCAGACACTGCCCATTTGATCACCTGAAAGCTGGGGTGATTATGTAATTATGTATGTGCATTTCTCAGCTGAACCTTCAAGAATGATGGTGATGGGTGATGGGAAATGGGAAGTATCTGTATCTAAGTGTGTGTGACACATTCAAAGGCAAATATATCAGATGACCGCATGTAACAGAATTTCCTGCATGAGCAGGAGAATTTTTAAGTTATTCTCATTTGCTTGTGTTCCACCCCCACAAATTCCAAAAGCTCAGCTGCATGGAGTTCTCCTCCAGCTCGGTTCTCCTCACAGGCAGGCTCTGCAGCTTTCCATGCTGAGATTTGCTCGTCTAAATGGATGCCATACGTCAGCACTGTGGTCCTGTGCTTAGCACATTAAAGGGGAGCCTGTTGCTGTAGTAGAGAAAACGAATGAGCGGCCATGCTTGAATTCATGATCTTCCCAGGACTGCTTTTGTTTAATGATCCATTTGGTTTCAGATGATGAGAGGGAAAAAATATCTGCCTCTATCCATCAACAGCTACACTTCAAGTCATAAGATCTGAGTTCATTTGTCAGCCTAGGGTATTGCTACAAGGGCAGAGCTGAGCACAGGATGAAGACAGTCATTTGGGCAAGTTAGGGCAAACCCTCACCTCAAGTCAGGCATAACTTCAGCGAGGGGAGAAAGAAGTCTGCCAGACAGAATGGAGATGCATTGGTCAAGTACAGAGTGGGACCCTGGCTCTCTCTGTCCAACTGTTAGTAAGGCACTTGCTCTTTGCATTTCCTCAGAGCTCAACCAGGATAAGGATGAAGACTTTCAACTTCACTCTCTTCAAGACTAAAGGAAGTCAGCAAGTGAGCAAGGGTGAATGCCATGCAGGCAGGCCCCAGTATAGAACAAACATTACAGTGTCTGTCAGCAAGAGTAAGGATCCCTTTTCATGTTGAGAAGGTCGTGGTACCTCTTGATTTATGGAGTTCCTGCTGTTACTCTAAATTGTAGATTTAAAATTTTATGATTCAAAAGAAAATGAATGAAAACAGTATATTTTTATTGTATGGATGTCATGTGCACAGTGTTCATCAAATGCATAATATTATTTAACTTTTAGCCTACCCATGCTGCATTCCCATGCCACCTTCATCTGCTGGCCACCGTCTCCAGTGGCCTAAGAAGGGAGGATAAGGTTCATTTTCAGGGTCTTACTACTAATTAGACAAGATGCTGCTGCCATTGTTTCTGCTGTGATGGGGGAAAGGCTGGTCCTGAACCCATCTCTCCTCTTATCTTCCTGTTGTCAAAATTTCCCTTCCTTCCATCTTCTCTTCGAGGCAATGGGAGGTTACGGGTCATGCCCTTTGAAAAGACTCTTGAGATTTGCTGCTCAACAATCTCCACTTTACTTATGTGCATTGGGAACCGTTGGTATGTGGGACGGAAAATAGAACCTCCTGGTGATGTGCTTGAGTTCATGTGACCACCACAAGCAAGACCCTGGGACAGCCTGGCCTTGCATTCGACTTCGGTGGTTTTCTCCCATGGCCTCTGTGTGAGAGTTTTGCAGGCTTTCTCAGACACCCAGACGACCTGGGAAGTAGGTAACTGCCACGTTATTCACTCTCACTTTACAGGACAGCTGAGCTGGGCAACATTCTTTGCTTACTTCTTTGGAACACAGCATTGAGGAATTCCTCTGGAATTTGCCTCCCCAAAGGGAAACAAGAAAGGCTCGACTCCTGTCACAGATATGAGCTGTGTCCTGAATGGCCATTCTTGGTGCTCAGTCAAAATATGCAAGGTTTCTATTGAGC